>NC_082676.1:21385000-26385000 GCF_025265405.1 Mesoplodon densirostris | reverse complement strand
GTAGGCGGACTCTCAACCACTGCGCCACCAGGGAAGCCCTTGAGTGAATTTTTAACTGGAGAGTTGCATGCAAAGGACTGAAAGTCTGTTGGTGAGACTTCAGGCACCGCAGCTGGCAGAGGAGTGTGTGTGCGTGTGTGTGCGTGTGTGACCGGCAGTCGCCATCTCTGACGCTGACCCTCACGCCTGGCTTCTAGGTGCTCTGCCTCCCACCCCCACTGCTCCTTAAGCAGCAAAGTCCTTTCCCTCTGGGGACCTGGTCAGCAGACGGAGTGGAACTTCTCAGGATGGTGCCCTGGAGAGAGTCCAGAGCTCGTGGGTCACCCTTGGTCCCAGCCTTTCCTCAGTGGGGTGAGGGTGGGCTAGGACAAGGATACCTGGGGTGGAGGGTCTTGCCTGTCAGGTCTTCCTTCCCACCGTTTCTGCTTGGCCATCTCAGAAGGCTGTGCGGTACGGCAGTCTCCCTCCTGGGAAGGAGGCAAGGATGTGGATCCAGACGCAGCTGTGCCCCGACAGTCTGTAGATGAACCCCAAGCTCTCCCTAGTAGTAAAGGACCGAAGAGGTGAAGAGTGGCGAATTGCTCTGAAAGGTATGAAGCCTAGCCTGGGTGTAGCCTCTGCTTCCTCTAAAGGGCCTGCTGGGAGACATTTGGTCCCCTGTGGTTGAGAACTGTCTGAGACCCCTCGGCTGAGTGAGGCTGGAATGCCCAACTCCAGTCTGGCTGCTCTTTCCAAACTGGGCAGGGGACTGCGTCAGAGGTTTCCGGGGCTGAAAGCGCAAAAGGAGTAGCGCTGGTTCTGCCTCCCAGCCACCCGGGTCCCGCTCTGTCCTGTGCTGTGCCCCTCTTCTGGAGTTACTCTGAGTGAGACGGGAGCCATTGCAGGGTTGGAGCAGGGAGCAGCGTGCTCAGGTTGGAGCGGGGCCAGGGCTGGGGAGGAGGCTGCTATGAGCCACGATGGTGGAGCTGCGTGCAGAGGGTGAGGAGGATGTTCCGGAGGTGAAGGTGGTGCAGGTGCTGATGTGCACGAGTCGAAGTGCTGGGGAGGGAGGTGTCTCGCTCAGCTCCCCGGTTTTTGTCCCAAGGCCCTGTGCACTGCACATCCCACTGAATTTCCAGGGAGGTGGCTGTCTTCCCCTCATTTTTTTTTTTTTTTTTTTTTTGCGGTACGCAGCCCTCTCACTGTTGTGTCCTCTCCCGTTGTGGAGCACAGGCTCCGGACGCGCAGGCTCAGCGGCCATGGCTCACGGGCCCAGCCGCTCCGCGGCATGTGGGATCTTCCCGGACCGGGGCACGAACCCGTGTCCCCTGCATCGGCAGGTGGACTCTCAACCATTGCGCCACCAGGGAAGTGCCCTTCCCCCCATTTTACAGACGAGAGTAGAGGCTCTCAGGTAGGGGAAGTAACTCGCCCCAGGTCATCCAGCACGGAAGCCAGAGGGGGATTTGCACCCAGGCCAGGTTGACCCTTGCATCCGCTCCCCTCTCTTGGGTGCCTCCCTGGTCCTGCCCTGCGCTGGCAGGGTGACCACGCGCCGGTGACTAAATCTCTTCCAGCCGCGTCTGGAAAACTAGGCAGCTCCTCCTGGTGATTCAAAAGATTCAAATAAGAGACAACGTTCCCCGTGGGTGGTACTCAATAGACAGTCGAGGGCTGCGGACCCCTCAGGGAGGAGGAGGAAGGGGCCGCCTCTAAAACCAGTTAGAGAACTCGAAGAATCCTGGGCTCTCGTGTAACTCCACCCCCCACCCCGGCTTCCGTACCTCCTGGGACAGGGGGCTCAGTCCCTGCAGAGTTGGACTGGTAGAATGTCCTTCCTTGCGTGGCATCCACATTTACCTCCTGCTCCGACCCAGCTCTGTCCAGGAGGGTGATGAGGGGAGGCAGTAGGGGTGTCAGACCGTGCTCCCCCAGCTTCTCACAGGGGCCACAGGAGGGACCTAACGCACAGCCACAGGCCCCGTCATGACCAGCCCTTCCCTTCCTGTACACCACACCAGCAGCAACTCCAGAGCTAGACAGCCAGGCTCAGATTCCCGCTCTGCAGCTCTCAAGCTGTGTGACCACACGAGGCCTCGTCCCGCTCATTTCCTCCAGTTGCACCTCCCTCACGGAGCTGCCGGGAGAAGAGGACATGGAGAGGTACAGCAAGTTCCCATCTGCAGGCCCAGCAGGGTGAGCCCTCCATGAAGGGTGTTTATTATTGTCATTTTTATTTCTCAGCCCCCTTGCAACACCCAGGGTCTCAAGCGTCCTAGGATGACACCTGACATATCTGTGCTGCTTGGAAGGGCCATCCGGGAACTTCCCTCCTGTTGCAGGGGCACCTTCTGGAGGCGATGCCCTCACTTGGCCACACGGCTGGTTGGTGGCATTGATAGCAGACAAGCTGGCAGGTTAAGAAGGGAGGGGTCGCTGGGAGCTCTGCTATTCTGAGCTCTGGGGGGGTGGACAAGGCCTCCCCTTCCTCCTCTTTCCCACTCCAGACCCACTGCCAAAGCTGAGGGGCTCAAAGGACTCAGGGCTGAGTGCTGGGGACAGACTCCTCCTGGAGCCCAGCCCCAGGGAACTGCCCAGGACCAGTGTCTGAGAACAGAACAGAGCAGGAGGCTCTCTGCTAGTGCAAGGGGCAAGAGCAGGTGGTGTCCAGACACCCAGGGTAGAGGGGCTTCTAGGGGCCCCAGAGTCTGGGCCAGCCTTCCAGGCCACCTAGAGATTCCCGTAAGCCCTTGGGCCCCATAGTGGAGAAGAAGGGTAGATGGGGTGCTCAAGCTCAGGCTCCCTGACCTTGACCATTACACGTGGTGACCAGCAGCCTCGACCCCTCCTCTCCAGGGCTGTCATCCCCAAGAGCCCTGGGAGGGTGAAAGTGGCCTAAAAAGCCACTGTGACCACTGTCGGGCTTCCCACTGGCCTAGATGCATGAGGCCTCAGAGCTGGATCTGGTTTGGAGAAATAAAGACTGTGATACTTCCCTCACTTTGTGTGTGAGGGGTTCATACCCATCATCTCAGTTGACAAGGGCCTTCCACACCAGGATCTTGGGGTCCTCAGTTTGCCTCTGGCCTCTGAGATGAGGTGAGGACTAGCGTCTCTTGGACGCACGTGGGGAAATTAAGCCTAGGAAGATGACTCCCTCCAGGCCACATGGTGAGGGAGCACAGGGTAGGGGTGGAGCCCAGGGCTTTGTCTCATCACTGGTCCAGGGGGCTCTGAGTCACGGAGAAGCCAGGCCCTGCCCGTTGGCCCCAGCGCTACCTGGCCTGGCGTCCAGGGATTAGCGGGATTAGTGAAAATCCTGGGGCTTGAGCTAGGGTTACAGGCGGCGACACTCCGGGCACCACGGTGGGGGGGCGGGGTTGGCGCCCTGTACCTCTGGTTCTGTCACTGCAGGGCCGACTCCCACCCTGGCCAGCTGCCCACTCCTCTGCTCCGGTCCAGTGGGCGGGCCGGGTGGCGGGCGGGCAGCCAGCCTTGTGCGTTTTGGGACTGGCATGGGGTAGCGGGGAGAGAGGCCCAGGGGCAAACTTGGTTCTCCTGCAGGATGCTGCCCAGAGAGGAGCCCCTTCTGGCCGGAGCAGGCCCCTGCTGTGGGCCTTGGGTGACACTGGGTCCCTCTGGGGGCGTGTCTCCTTGTCTGTACAGCAGGGCTGTTCAAGGACACTGTGGACTGCAATGCCCAACCCAGGGCTTATTGACCTTCAAGGGCAGGGGCTGTGGGGGATGCGTCTGGGGCAGGTGAAGGGGGAACCCGTGGTGAATAAGGCAGAGGGCTGAGCTGCATGCTGTGGGGGCTCCTGGTGAAGAACAGGACCCCCCGTGGATGGAGCACCCGCGCTGTGCCCTTCCCTGCAGTCTGTGTGATGGCTCGGTGTCCTGGGGTGGGCTGGGCAGTCAGGCTGCTCCCCAGGGCGCAGCAGGGACAGACCCAGCAATCCTGCTGTCCCTCACACTTCCACAGTTGGTCCACCTGAACCGACTGGAATCTGAAATGACGGTGAGAAGGGTTGGATGGGCGAGCAAGCATTTCGGGCCTGGAAAGGTCTGGGTTGACGTCATAGCTCCACATGATGCATTATGTGACTTTAAGAAGTCACTCCACCTCTCTGTGCCTCAGTCACATGTCTGTGCACTGTTTCCAAGCTACAGATGAAAGATGGACTGTTTAGTAAAGGTACTGTATTGTGGCCTCTGGTAGCAATGTAGCTAAAATTAAACTAGATCCCTACCTCACACCAAGCCCAAAAATAAATTCCAGATGCATTAAAGAGCTTTCACACATATAAATCTTGTGTGTGTGCACTAAAGAGTATATATCTATATATCTATAGTGTGTAGGTATGTACATACATTACATGTAAATTATAAAATTAGTAGAAGAAAGTATATGAATATATTTTTGTAATCTTGGAACTGGGCAGGACCTTCCTGACAATGCATACAACTTAGAAGCTATAAAAGAAAAGACTGATTTAACTTTGGACATAAAATTTTCAAAAAAAATTAAAAAAAGACACTTTAAACAAAGTTAAAAGACAAATGACTAGAAGGAAACATGTAGGACAGCTGGAGGAGTGAGATTGGGAGAGGCATTTGGGGGAGGAAGTAGAGTATATCTGGGTTCACTTTTCACCAAACTTCAGTATGGTGTGTTAATAACATTCTTGTTGGGCTTCCCTGGTGGCGCAGTGGTTGAGAGTCCGCCTGCCGATGCAGGGGACACGGGTTCGTGCCCTGGTCCGGGAAGATCCCACATGCCGCAGAGCGGCTAGGCCCGTGAGCCATGGCTGCTGAGCCTGCGCGTCCGGAGCCTGTGCTCCGCAACGGGAGAGGCCACAGCAGTGAGAGGCCCACGTACCGCAAAAAGAAAAAACCCCCCAAAAAACCCCAAAAAACATTCTTGTTAATAGCAAGGACGGTTCTTATAAAAACTATGGAGATAATGCCAAGTTGGATATGAATGGCTCCCAGGTCCACTGGTTGCTGGGAGGGGGCAGGGAGTGGCAGGAGGATGAGGTGACCCCTTGAAACCACCCTGACCATGGAGACCATTAGAGGCAGGCCCTGGGGCCGGGTGCTGGAGGGTTCCCAGGGGCTGGTGAGGAGCCTTCCTGATGGCCAGAGGGGTGGGTTCTGCAGCAGGACAAGGGCCTGTCTGGGGTGCTCTCCCAGGAGATAGTGTATTTCTGATTTATCTGCCCTTCTAATGTCCAGCTGAACCCTTGCCAGCCTCTCCACCTGCCTCCCCCTGCCTGTATGGAGTCCCTCCCTTGCAGGTTCCATCCCTGTGCCCTTTGTGGCTTGAGCAGCCTGCCCCCTTCTAGCACAGCGTCACCCCGTCCCTGGGTACTGGACCTCCTATCACCCGCCTGGGGCCAGAGGTTGACAGTGATCATTTACCTTGGTGATCATTTACCCATCATTTACACAGCATCTACTGTGTGCCATGCTCTGTGCTGAGAGCTCCATAGGTGGAACCGTGGTAGATACTCACAGTAGATACTGGCTTTAGCACTTCCGTAAGCTCTTAAGTAAATACTAGAACAGGTGAGACTCAGCTATGACAAAGATTACGCACATAAAGAATGAGTGACTGATTGAGGGAACAGGAACAAAAAAATATTTGCATCTGCATTTCTGATCGTATACAGTGACGACATGGAACACGCTATCAGAATTTATAGAATTTTCTTACAATGTTTCTAAAGTTTCCCAGAGTTTCTCCTTTACAGGATTTCAGATATTTTATAATTTTTTTCAAGTTTTAAAATTGTGGTAAAACACATGTAACATAAAGCTTATCATCTTAACCTTTTTAAAGTGCACAGTTCAATGGTATTAAATACATTCATAATATTTTGTGCAACCATCACCACCATCCATCTTCATAGTTCTTTCCATTTTGTAAAACTTAAATTCTGTACCCATTAAACACTAACTCCCCATTCTCCCCTCCCTCAGCCACTGGCAACCTGTCTACTTTCTGTCTCTATGAATTTGACTACTCTAAGTATCTTATATAAGTAGAATCATACTGTATTTGTCTTTTTGTGACTGGCTTATTTAGCATAATGTCCTCAAGGTTCATCCATGTCATGGCACATTGTGGAATCTCCTTCCTTTTTAAGACTGAATAATATTCCATTATACGTATAGACCACATTTTGTTTATCCATTCATCTGATGATGAACACTTGGGTTGCTTCCAGCTGTTGTGAATAATGCTACTATGAACATGGGTGTACAAGTATCTCTTTGAGACCCTGCTTTCAGTTCTTTCGGGTAAATATCCAGAAGCAGGATTGCTGGGTCATATGGTGATTCTATTTTTAATTTTTTTGTGAACTGCCTTACAGTTTTCCACAGTGGCTGTACACACCTTCCCACTAATAGTGCACAAGGGTTCCAGTTTCTCTACATCCTCATCCACACTTACTGTTTCTGGTTGTTTTTTTTTTTTTTTGATGATAGCCATCCTAATGGGTGTGAAGTGGTATCTCATTGTAGTTTTGATGTGCATTTCCGTAATGATCAGTGATGCTGAAACACTCTTGTGATGGTCAAGTGTGGGATTTCTCATCTCCCACATCATCTGATACAACAGCCATAATTCTGTCCCCATTGTACAGTGGAGAGACTGAGAGGGCTGGATCTTGCCCAAGATCACACTCAGGTCAGGGGCAGAGCTTGACTTGAAGCCAGGAAGCTGAGTCATGTGTGGGCATCAGACTGCCTGGGGTTGAATCCTAGTGCTGCCATATGCTGGCTGTGACTTCTGGCAAGTCATTTTTTTTTTTTTTTGCTTGGAGACTTCATTGTCCCCATCTGTGAAATGGGAACTCATGGGGCTGCTGTGAGGGTGCCTGGGTACCCAGCATATGATTGATAATTGCTAACTGAGCTTCAGACATCAAACCCTAGCCCATGCTCACTTTTCGGGGCCAAAGGACACAGACTTGGGCAGGGGCATGGAGAATAAACTTTAATCTCTCTCGGGGTGGGGCCTCTAGTTAGGCTGCTCTCTGGGTGGAGTCACAGAGCCGTGCACACGCACTCGGTATAGGCAGGTGAAGCGTGGGTTCCCCCAGTTGCTTGATATCTTCACCTTGACTGATCCAAAAGTCCTGGGAGGGTGGTTCTAGAAAAGAGTCACAGATGGGGGGCAGCTCGCCATAGGCCCCCACCCGACCTGTCCAGAGGAGTGTTTGGGAGAGGAAGGGAACCCTCCATTTCTCAGGTGGGGAAACTGAGGCTCACAGAGCAGAATGTCCCAAAGCCACACAGTAAGTTGCTACTCAGGGGCTGGGATGGAAGGGGATGAGGCCAGAGGACAGATAGACTGTGATGAGGAATGCATCCCAGCACAGCACATACATGCTCCGGGACCCTGGGCAAACCACACCCTCTCTGAGCTTCAGTTCCCCGTCTGTAACAGGGAGCGGTAATATCTGCTTCTCAGGGTTGCCGTAAGCATGGAATGAGATCTTGGGGCCAGATGGCTTACTGGCACCTGGCACACAGTAGGTGCTCTGTAAGTGCTTCCCCCTCCCCTTTTTGCACCCTCCCCAGAGGGGATGGAGCCCAGTGCAAAAGGGGGCCTTGGCCTGTGAGATCTCACTGGATGGTCTCAACCTCCCAGGGAATTACACCAGGGGAAACGGAGGCCCAGAGAGAAAGGGAATGGCCTGAGATCACACAGAACTTTTGGTTGGGTCAGGATCTGGGTCGGGGTCAGCCTGATTCCCAAGCCTAGACATTCCACTGAGTCTCAGGGCCATTCCAGCAGCCACCCTCTGGTCCTGCTTCTGTCCCCAACTCCCTTCCCTCCAGGCCTCAGCTTCCCCACCTGTGGTTGGACCAGGTGCTGATCATGTGTCCCCCCAGTATGGAGACTCTAAGTTTGAGGCCAGCAACCCTGGCCTGACAGGCCCCACCTGCTCAACACCTGCTGTCCCTGGGAGGAACCACAGCGGGAGGGATCCTGGGCAGGTCAGGGAAATGGAAGCGAATAGGTCTCCTCAGGGTCCTATTCTAGGCCCTGGGCAGTAGCTCTATCACTCCGGGCCTCAGTTTCCTCATCTGTCAATGGGTTAGTGACAACTGTGCACCTCCTCGGGCTGCTGGGAGATGAAGTGGGGTCCCCTGGGTAAAGCCCTGCACACAGTGTGTGTTCATTAGGTGCTCAACATGGGCAGTTTTTCTCAGGTACCTGGAGCTGGAACATCTGAATGATGTTTTCTGGCTGAAACTGGAACGCCCCCAGGAACACCTCCTCCTTTGGGGAAACTTCCATGCCCTGGAGAATCAGAACCAAGAAGAAAGTGTCAGGCCCAAGTAGGACCTCTAGAGGGTGCTGCCTTCTCCCAGCCGAGACTTGCACACCTCCCAGGATGGGGAGCTCCCTACCTCTTTGGGCACCGTTCCATTGCAGCACAGAGTAATGAATAGGAAAGAGCATTGGACTGGGAGTCAGAAGGCTAGGGGTCCACTTCTAACTCTGCCATTGACTTGTAGGGTTTGATGTTTCCCTGCCCTTTCTCTGAATCTCCAGTTTTCTTATCCGTAAAATGGGGGCTTAATGGTCTCTGAAGACTAAATTGGCTCTGAAAAGCTTGGGTTGAAATAAAGTACTGTTTACCCCCTTTCCTTGAAGGCTGTGATCTGACCCCGACCCTGGCTATTCCCAGCCTTAAGGTCCAGCCCCTGCAGGCTTCGGGAATTGTGCAGACAGTTTATCACAGTGCCTGGAATACTGCCATTATGAGCTGTCCCCTCCCTCACTTAAGCATCGCTCCCGGCCAGGGCATGCTCACGTAGATGACGAAGTCCTTGGGGGCAGTGTCCAGGCTGCCTGACAGTGAGATGGTCTTGGGGATGTGCTGCAGTGTCAGGTTGGACAGGTAGACCTTCTGGGCCAGTTGGATGGTCACCTGGCCTCTGTTACCCGAGAAGGCCCAGCAGTTGCCAGGTGTCACGTTGGGCTAGAAGTGGCAGATGCAATGAGGGCTTTGCTGGGTGGGTGGGTGGGTGAGAGCAGATTCCTCATCCCACCCTGGCTTGCCTAGACCTCCTCGGCCCTCCTGGATGAGCCAGGTCCTTCCTGTCTACAAAGCTTGGCTCGAGTACCACCAACACCAGGAAGTTTCCCTGACTGTAGGCAGCAAGGATAAGCCTTCCCCTCAGCCCAGCGCAGCGAGGGCAGGGGCCTTCTCGGGGCCCTGAGGGTTCCCTGCCCCTCAAGCCTTGAGGGCTGGGGGAGGGGCCCTTTCCAGTGCCAAAGCAGGCTGTCCTTGCCCCTGTGCCTGTCCCCTACTCCTGCCTAGCCCCCCCAGGGGTTCCTGCTGCCTGCACTCGCCTCTTGCCCTTGCTCCCTGACCTCTCCCCCGAGTCCCCCCTCGCCCCATCAGTTGCCCCCTTTCTCTGCCTCTGCACCCCACTCTCTTGTTCCTACCCCTACCCCTGCCCCAGGCCCCCACCCCTTGCACTCTCACTCCAACCTCTGCCTTCAGTTCCTGCCCCCAGGCCCCTGACCACACCCCTGCCACTATCCCCAAGTCCTGCCATTCCTCCTGCCTCAAGGATCACGTCCGGGGGCTGTGCATAGTTCCACAGCCGGATCCAGTTCCAGTAAGAGCGAGCCTTGTCGTGGTTGTATGGGGCTGACGTTTGCTCATAGTCGATGGAGGCCCCTGTATGGGAGGTGATGGTGCAGGGTCAGGGGGACGGGTGTTCCAGCTGAGCAGCCCTGGCTTCTGCCTGGTGGAGGGGAGACTCACTATATGCTGGGGGAGCACTTTGGAAGAGTCACTGGTGCTCTCTGGACTTTAGTGTTCTCTGGGAAATGGGTATAATAATAGTAACAATAATAGTAGTAATGATAGCATCCATTTCATAGGGTTGTTGTGAGGTTACAAGGAATTAATACACCAAACTGTTTTTCCAGCAGCGCCTGGTGCCAAGTAAGGTGCTTGCTCACTTACGTCAGCCTAGTTACTATAACCTAGTTATTATTACTATGGCCATTATTTCACAGAGGAAGAAACTCCGGGCCTGAGAAGATAGACTGATGCCTTCTGACCCTACACCTCCTTGGGCCTGGGGGTGCCTGTGTGAGTTGGTACTGTCTGCACAGGGCAGCCCACCCTGCCAGCCCACCTCCCCGCCTTCCACGCAGCCCCTCACAGGGGCACCTTTCACGTCGGTTCCCTCAGTCTGGAACGCTTTTCCCTCCTCACCAGGTCTCAACCCAGCGTCCTCCTTCCCACCCCTCTACTGCAGCCACTGGCTTTATTTTTCCAAGGCACAATTCCCAACTGTAATTGGGCCCGTGGTCAGTCTCCCCAGCCGGGCAGGGATAGCTCTGCTGACCCCTGGGTTTGGAGGATGATAGGTGGGGGAGGGGTGGGGAAGGGCCTCCCCTTCCCACCTCAGCTGCCATGGGAGAGAATGGAAAACGGTAACAAGACCAGCTGGGGGGCAGAGGTTAGCTCTGAGGACAAACTTCCCAGCAGCAGAGTGTGCCCCAGACCAGAACTGAAATCTACCCTCTGAAGGGTTTCTAAGGAAACTGGAGGTGGGCCGATTGGTGGGGCGAGGGGGAGGGGGGCGGGGGGAGGCACTCACCTATCGACTTCAGGGCAAAGTCCGGCTTTTCAATGTAATCTCCTTGGATCATCTTCATTATTTTCTGGGCCATTTTTTGCTGAGAAGGCAGAAAACCCAAGCTGTGCACTGGTGTGTTCTTAGGGATCATGGTCCACAGGCGTGTTCACACCAGGTGATGTGTGCCTTCAGGACTCCCTCTTGTCCCTACCTGCTTGGCCCTGCATGATCCACACACAGGGCTGCCTGGTGCTATGCTGTGAGGAAGCCCAGGGCCAGCCCTATCCCACCCATGGGGTTACTTAGTATTTTGACACCCACTGTGATGGGATGTCACACACGCAGGACCAGGAGTCTCAGTGAAGTTAAGGGGAGGGGAGCTGGAGTCAGACCTTTTCCTACTAAGGGCCCTTGGGCTATTTACCGGCCCCTGAGTCTCGATTTTCTTGTCTGTAAGACGGGCTGATACTCGCATCCACCTCCTACTTTTGCAAGGATTAGAGCTGAGACTCATAAAGCCGCTACTATATGCCAGGACTGTCTTCGGCTTCACATATGGTCACTCTTATACCCCCACAGCAACCCTAGGAGGTATGTACTATTATCATCCCCATTTTAAGGAGGAGAACCCTGAGGCACAAAAGGGTAACTTGTCCAGGGTCACACAGCTATTAAGAGACAGACCTGGGAACTTTGGTTCCAGAGTTCAGGCTCTTAACCACTATGCTCTGTTGCCAGAGAAAGACCACAAAGCATTTAGCATAGTTGGTGCTCAATAATCACTTGCTATTATTTTGTTAGACTCTTCACAGCTGTGGCAGATTGTATTTACTAAAAATGGCTGCAAAAATGTCTCCCGTTCCCCGCTCTTCCTTCAGTGTGGCTTTGACACCCTTCTCATGGAGATGCGGGACTTCAGTTCCCGCCCCATCGGTATGGATGGGCCTGTGACTATGGCAGGAGTGATGCTGTACGACTTGTGGGCTCAGTCCTAAAAGGTGAACTGCCTGCTTTGGGGACTCTCACTCTTGAAAGCCAGTTGCCGTGTTGTGAGGAAGCCCGTGCCATACGAAGGGACCACCTATGGGTGCTTTAGTCAACAGCCCTGAGTTCCCAGCCGACAGCCAGCATCAACCTCCAGACAAGTGAATAAAGATTCCTCCAGATGATTCCAGACTCAGCTATTGGGTCACCCCTAGCCTTCAAGTCTTCCCAGCTGAGGCCCCAGACATCATGGAGCAGTGACAAACCATCCCCGCTGTGTCCTGTCTGAATTCCTGACCCACAGAATCTCTGAACATAATAAAATTGTAGTTTTGCACCACTACGTTTTAGGATGGATTGTCATGCAGCAGTGGAAACTAAGATGATAGCTAGAGTGTTACAGGGCAGTGATTACTATATTTCGTTGATTGTGGAAACTGAGGCACAGAGAGGTAAGAGCTGAGCTCCAAAAGGTAAGAAAAGATATTGCTCATAAAAAGATTAAAAAAAAATATTGCATCTATAAAATAAGAATAGGAAAATAAGAATATGAAAAGGAGCACCGAGAGAACAAAGAGAAAAACGTTACAAATTCAGAATACATTAGCAGAAATGAAAAACTCAGTAGAAGTTTTGGTAAATAAAGCTGACAATGTTTTCTTAACTGTAGAGCAGAAAGATAAAGAGAGGAAAATGGGGTGAAAAGAAAAAATTCCCAGAGTATTAGTTTAGGAGTTTGACATCCACATAATAAGGAGTTTCAAAACCTAGAATAGAGCAACCAGGGCCAGGGGGAAACCATCAGTTTAATCACATGATTAAAGAACATTTCTCTTTTTTTTAATTGAAGTATAGTTGATTTACATTGTTATGTTAGATTCTGCTGTACAGCAAAATGATTCAGTTATACACATCTATATATTTTTCAAATTCTTTTCTATTATAGGAAAAGATGTTGAATATAGTTCCCTGTCCTATACAGTAGGATCTTGTTGTTTATTTCATATATAGTAGTGTGTATATGTTAATCCCAAACTCTCCCTCTAATTTATCCCTCCCCCCTTTCCCCTTTGGAAACCGTAAGTTTGTTTTCTATGTCTGTGAGTCTGTTTCTGTTTTGTAAATAAGTCCATTTTTATCATATTTAAATTCCACATATAAGTGATATCATATGGTATTTGTCTTTCTTAAAGAACATTTCTTAGGACTAAAGAACACATGTTTCCAAATTAAAAGGGTTCCAAGTGTGGCCAGCCCATAGGCACATTATTATGACATTTCAGATATAAGGTAAGATGTAGTAAGTTACAGAGAACCAATGGTCCCACTAAAAACAACTAGAAAAAGCCAGATAGTTTACTAAATCATATTTTAAAACCATCACTGATCTATGAAAGAAACAGGAACAGAGGAACTAAAATTCTAGAGCGGGGACAACCACTCTAAAATGTGCTGACATTCTTTAAAAAATCCCTGGGGCATTTGATGATTCTGGGCATGGGTTGAGGATCTGAGTTTAGGTCAGACAGGGGCTGCTACTGGTAAAAGAGAAAGTAGCAAAGTTTTTAACAGTTACATACAGTGGGTGAGACAAAATTGGAGATTTGATGAGCCTTGACCATGACCAGTTTCCTCCATTAGATGCTAACTGAACCCCAAGACTATGTAAGAAGCTAAAGGGCTACTTTGAAAGCTTCTGAAAGGCAGAATAAAACTTCCTGGTCTCACAAGCCTTAGTAAACCAAGTCCCTCTGAGGAAGGGGACCCCAAAACAAAACAAGCAAGAGCCTTAGAACAGTGATTCTCCTTATTGTGTGCCAGAATCACTGAAGGACTTGTTGAAACATAGATAGTTGGTTCCCATCATCAAAGTATATGATTTGGTAGGTCTGGGTGGGGCCCATTAATTTGAAATTTCTAACATTTTTCCAGTTAATGTGGATGCTGCTGGAATAGGGGCCTCACTGTAAGAACTACTGCCCTAGAAGAAATGGTAAAGCAATACTGAGCAGCTACAGCTGTGCTTACCTGAGGGCACTAAACCAATTATGGGTACAATTAGAGGCTGAGAATCCAAGCTTGACCCTGGCAGAGAAGGCTTCCAGTGGGGTCAGAGATTTTGTATCCAAAATTGGAAACTCAAAGCCCAGAAATAAATCCACACACTTATGGTCAATTAATCTTTGACAAAGAAGGTGAGAATATATTGATACAATGGAGAAAAGACAGTCTCTTCAGCAAGTGGTGTTGGGAAAGCTGGACAGCTACATGAAATCAATGAAGTCAGAACACCATCTCACCATACACAAAAATAAACTCAAAATGGCTAAAAGACTTAAATATAAGATATGACACCATAAAACTCTTAGAAGAGAACATAGGCAAAACGTTCTCTGACAAAAATCGTACCAATCTTTTTTCTTAGATCAGTCTCCCAAGGCAATAAAAATAAAAGCAAAAATAAACAAATGGAACCTAATCAAACTTATGAGCTTCTGTACAGCAAAGGAAACCATACACAAAATGAAAAGACAACCTACAGACTGGGAGAAAATATCTGCAAATGATGTGACCAAGAAGGGCTCAATTTCCAAAATATACAAACAGCTCATACAACTCAATAATAAAAAACCAAACAGCCCAATCAAAAATGGGCAGAAGACCTAAATAGACATTTCTCCAAAGAAGACATACAGATGGCCAACAGGCACATGAAAAGATGCTCAACATTGCTAATTATTAGAGAAATGCAAATCAAAACAACGAGGGACTACCTCATACCAGTCAGAATGACCATCATTAAAAATTCTACAAATAACAAATGCTGGAGAGGGTGTAGAGAAAAGGGAACCCTCTTACACTGTTGGTGGGAATGTAAATTGGTGCAGCCACTATGGAAAACAGTATGGAGATTCCTCAAAAAGCTAAAAATAGAGTTGCCATATGATCCTACAATCCCAATCCTGGACATATATCCAAACAAAAGTATAATTCGAAAAGATACATGCACCCAATGTTCATTGAAGCACTATTTACAATAGCCAAGACATGGAAACAACCTAAATGGCCATCAACAGATGAATAGATAAAGAAGATGTGGTATATATACATACATAAAATGGAATACGACTCAGCCATAAAAAAGAATGAAATAGGGCTTCCCTGGTGGTGCAGTGGTTGAGAGTCCGCCTGCCATGCAGGGGACATGGGTTTGTGCCCCAGTCCGGGAAGATCCCACATACTGCAGAGCGGCTGGGCTCGTGAGCCATGGCCGCTGAGCCTGCGCGTCTGGAGCCTGTGCTCCACAACGGGAGAGGCCACAACAGTGAGAGGCCCGCATAACGCAAAAAGAAAAAAAAAAAAAGAATGAAATAATGCCATTTGTGGCAACATGGATGGACATAGAGATGATCATACTAAGTGAAGTATGTCAGAAAGAGAAGGACAAATACTATGATATCATTTATATGTGTAATCTAAAATATGACATGAATGAACTTATTTACAAAACAGAAACAGACTCACAGACATAGAGAACAGACTTGTGGTTGCCACGGGGGAGGGGAGGTGGGGGAGGGATAGACTGGGAGTTTGGGACTAGCAGATACAAACCATTATATATAGAATGGATAAACAACAAGGTCCTACTGTATAGCACAGGGAACTATAATCGATATCCTGTGATAAACCATAATGGAAAAGTATGAAAAAGAATGTATATATATGTATGACCAAATCACTTTGCTGTATAGCAGAAATTAACACAACATTGAAAATCAACTATATTTCAATAATATAAATTTAAAAAAATTGGAAACTCAAGAGGCCTCAAACACATGGCAGTCTTTCCCATCAAGACATTTACCAAGACTTCCCTGGTGGTGCAGTGGTTAAGAATCTGTTTGCCAATGCAGGGGACATGGGTTCGATCCTTGGTCTGGAAGATCCCACGTGCCATGGAGCAACTAAGCCCATGCACCACAACTACTGGGCCTGCACTCTAGAGCCCATGAGCCACAACTACTGAGCCCGCCCACCACAACTACTGAAGCCCGCAAGCCTAGAGCCCGAGCTTCGCAACAAGAGAAGCCACCACAATGAGAAGCTCACACATCGCAACAAAGACCCAGCACAGCAAAAAAAAAAAAAAAAAAAAAAGACATTTACCAATTTTTGAAACTGCACGGGCAGGAGGCTAGAGGGTGCAACTGAAAACCTCTGACTAAATCCTATAAAAATTGCAATCCAGGTCTGAACCAGTTCAATGCATGTTTACATAGAAGCAATCAGTATACTTCATCTTCCTTACAAAGAAAAGGAGGAACTCTTCCTGTTTGAAATTATAATTATCTGGAGCATCTAGTTCTTTTGTAAACAATGTCCAGAAAACACTAAAAAATTACCAGACATGAAAAGGCAAGACCATAAGATTGATACTCCAAAGAAAAAACAGAAAATAGGAGGAGACCATAGATGATCCAGATACTAGATTTAGCAGACAAGGATTTAAAAATAATTGTGACCAGTATGTTAAATAAAATAAAGGAAAAGACGGACAGCATAGATGAAATGATGGAGAATTTCACCATAGAATTAAAATCTATGAAAAAGATTCAAATATATATTCTAGAAATAAACAATGCAGTATATGAAATTAAGAACTTAATGGAAAGGTTTGAGTAGATTGGACAGAACAGACTACAGGATTATTAGTTAACCTGAAGAAATATGAAGAGGAAGTATCAAAACTTAAGCACATAGAGAAAAAGAGTGAAAAGCAAGCAAACCAGGTAATAATATAGGAATTATGTGGAAAGCACTCTAAAGTTTAGCATAGATGTAATTGGAGTCCCAGGAGAGGAGATAGATAATGGGGTAGAAACAATATTTTAAGAAATAATAGCTAAGAATTTTCCTAAACTATTGAAAAAAAACAACCCAGAGAGTCAATAATTTCAGCAATCCCCCAAGCAGATGAAATATAGAACACTGGAGGTAAAAAGAATATCCTACAAACTCTCAGGAATGAAAACAGATCACACTCAAAGGATGAATAATAAGAGTGACATTACACTTCTATAAAGCAACAGTATAAAATAGAACACAATAGTAGACGTCTTTCAAAATCCTCAGGGGAAAATTTCCTATCTAGGATTCTATTCCCAGCCAAACTATCAATCAAGTGCAACAGTAGGGTAAAGATGTTTTCAAACATGCAAGTTCTTAAAAAAATAATATACCTCATTTTGCTCTTTCCCAGGAAATTATTGTGAGATATGCTCCACCAAAACTTGGAATATGAGGAGTGGGGCATCAAACAAAGAGAGGTCAGATGTTTGGGGGCCGAATGGCCAGCATCTCACCTCATCTGACATGGCTTCCATCTTCTGGAGCTTGGCAATGAGCTGACTCAAGTTACCTCGGAGGTCCTGGATTTCCCCAGCATGATGTTGCACCTCTTCTTGGCACATCCTTATGAGGAAGGAGTGAGAATATGGACTGACCAATTTGTGATGCTGCTGCTATTACCCTCAGCTTCTACCTTTGCAAGTCAGCCCACAGAGAACTAGCTTCATATTTTTCCACTCTCATGGGCCCATCCCTGAACCTACCCAGAAAGTTCTTATCTCTAAAATATTACTCATGCTCTTCCTTCTGCTTGGACTATCCAACTATCCTTAAACCCAGATCATTCCTTCTAAATATTTGAGTATTTTGTCTGCATTTAAGGATGCTGCCACCAGGTGGTATCTTGGTTAAAATTTCTTATTTGCTGAGCACTAACTATGGGCCAAGAACTATTCAAGACAGTTTACATCTTCTTTAATACCCATAATTACCTAGAACTGGGTGGATGTTATACCTCACTCATAAATGGGGAATCAAAGGCCCAGAGGTGTGAAGTGACTTGCATAAGTTCAACCAGTTAGGAAGTATGGAAACTGGGATTTAAACCCAGGTTTTCTGGCAGAGCCCATATTCTTAGCCAATACATCTCAGGTTCTGGCTATAGCTCTGGTTTTTAGGTGATAATAGGACTATTTAGAAGATTCTTCTTACCTCAAGCTCTTCAGTGGACTATTTATGCTGTCATCCTGGTGGGGTGTTGAGGAAAGCAAGAGATCTTCTTCAGATGGCCTAATCTGGGCCCAATAGAGTTTCATCCATCCATCCTCCCACAACCATAAATCCATCCACTCATCCACTTTCCTATTTATTCTTCCACCCACCGACCCACCCATCCACCTGCCATCCATTCAAAATCCAATTTACCCTTCTTTTTATTCATCCATCCACATACACGTCCATCGACCCTTTTCCATCCATCTGCTCCTCCATTTATCCAATCTTTCTTATCCATCTACCCTCCTATCCATCTGCCTTACCTTACCCGTTGACCCTCTCATCAATCCATGCACGCATGCATCCCTCTACCCTCCCATCTATCTACCATCCCACTGAACTATCCATTCATCCATCCATCCATTTACTCACCCTATCCCATTTGCCCTCCCATCCATCCACTCTCTCATCTGTACACTCTTCCATTCATCCATCCATTTTTCCCCCATCCATTTCCCCCATCCCTACATCCATTACTTCCATCCCCCATCCATTCACATTCCCATCTAGCCATCTAGACATCCAGCATTGATCGTGTCCACCCTGTGCCTGGCATTGAGGTGGACATTGCTGGAATGAATCAGACCTGGCTCTGCCTTCAAGGACTCCCAATACAGTTGGGGAAATAGTTATGATTACAAAAAATTGCATTTATGTTTACAGAAAATTGTGGGAGAGGGGAATGCTTAGGTGTTCCTGGAGGAGGTGACATTTTAGCTGGATCTTGAAGCATATATATGATGAAGTTCATGAGGGGAGAAGAGGAGAGGGAAGGACAGGCCCATCAGATCCCCTTTCTCTCTAGGGCTCTTTTCTGTCCTTAGACAGGGAGCTCTGGCCATTGATTTCCTCCTCCTTCTTCTCCAGGAACCACAAAGCAAATGGTCTCATCTCAATTAAGCAGAAGAACAAACTGCCTTGAATAGAGAGAGAAATGTGTTCCCTGGCCTCACCATCCCACTGTAGGTGGGGGCCTTGATAAAGAAGAGATGGGTCACTTCTGGGAATGAGTGACAGGAGAGGCATCCTGGAGGATGAACTATGCATCTGGTCCTCAAAAGTCACATTTTGGCAGGAAAAATGGGTTCCAGGTGGGTGGCATGGCAAAGGCAGAGATTTGGAGCTGGAATGAGTCAGGAACTGAGTGGGGTCCAGATGTGGTAAGAGTGAAAGGAGCTTATGAAAGCGACATTGACTGGCTGGGGTGAGGCCAGTCAGTGGTGGGGCCTGAAGAGAACACACACTCACCTGCCAGACTTCCATTTTGGATGGCAAGTGCATAGAAAGCATCCAGAATCCTGTGGGGACAGGGGAATGAGAATGAGCCATTTAAGATGAAAGGTTAAGAGCCCTGGAGTGAAGCCATCTGAAGCCAAATCCCAGCCTTGCCACTTACTAGCATTTGGGAGAAGTTACTTAATTTCTCTACACTCCAGTTTCCTCCTCTGTAAAATGGGAATAGCAGTAATATCCACTTCATGATTGAATGATATCATATATGCAAAGTGTCTCACATAAACCAAATAATCTGTCTCCTCTCCCTCTCCTGTCTCAATCTTACTGGGGATAATTGACAAAGAGAAGAAAAGGGGGTGTGGTCTCTCCTGCATTTTATGATATCTGTGCTGCCTGAAATCTCATTATTCAAGCCATTATTAGAAGCTTGTAAAACCCATTGGTTGTTCATGATAAAACACTCAACAAACCAGGAATAGAATGGAACTTTCTCAGTCTGAAAAAGGCCATTTATGAAAACCCACAGTTAACATGATACTTAATGGTGAAAGTCTGGAGGTCTGCTCTTGCCATGTTTCTTTCTTTCTTTCTTTCTTTCTTTCTTTTTCTTTCTTTCTTTCTTTCTTTTCTTTCCTTCTTTCATCTTCCTTCCTTCCTTCCTTCCTTCCTTTCTTTCTTTCTCTTTCTTTTTTCTTTCTTTCTTTCCTTCTCTCTCTTCCTCCCTTCTCTCTCTTTCTTCCTCCCTTCCTTCCTCCCTTTCTTTTGACAGCACCATGCAGCTTGTGGGATCTTAGTTCCCAGACCAGGGATTGAACCCGGACCCTGGCAGTGAAACCAATGAGTCCTAGCCACTGGACCACCAGGAAATTCCCTGCTCTTGCCATTTCTATTTAACATTATCCTGGAGATTATAGCCAGGTCAGTTAGTCAAGAAAAAGAAATAAAAGGCAGATGACATGATGTTGCATATAGAGATCTTAAAGTATACAAAACTGGGTGTCTTGCCCAGTGTCAGCAGTAACACATGAATTTGGCAAGGTTGCAGGATACAAGATCAGTACACAAAAATCAATTGTACAGTTGATCCTTGACAACAAGGGGTTGAACTGTGGAGTTCACTTACACACAGATTTTTTAAAATAAATATACCGTTGGCTCTCCATGTTGGGGGGTTTCACATCTGCAGATTCAACCAACTGCTGATCTAAATTTCCATCTGCAGTTGGTCAAATCTGGGGATGCAAAACCTGCAAGTAAGGAGGGCTGACTGTATTCATTGTACCACATGATTTTATATAAGGGATTTGAGCATCTGCAGACTTTGGTATATACAGGGGTTCCTGGAACCAGCCCCCCTGAGGATACTGTATTTCTAAACACTAGCAATGAACAATCTGAAAATGACATTAAGAAAACAATTCCATTTATAACAGAATGTCAAAGAATAAAATACTTAGGAATAAACTTAACAAAAGAAGTACAAAATTTGCACTCTGAAAACTACAAAACATCATTGAAAGAATTAAAGGAGGCATAGAGTTATTCACCAATAATGGAAAGACAGCCCAACGTTCATGGATAGGAAGACTTAACATTGTTCAGGTGATACTACTCCCCAGATTCATGTGTGGATCAATGCAATCCCTATCAAAATCCCAATAGCCTCTTTGGTAGAAATGGAAAAGTTGATCCTAAAATTCATATTGTAATGTAAGGGACCCATAATAGCCAAAGCAATTTCTAGGTTTCAAAACTTACTGTAAAGCAACCAATCCAGGGTAGTACTAGCAAACAGATAGACATATAGGTCAATAGCATAGACCTAAGAGTACAGAAATAAACCCTCATATTTATGGTCAATTGATTTTCAGTAAGGGTACCAGACAATTTAATGGGGAAAAGAATAGTCTTTTCAATAAATGGTGCTGGAACAATTGTATATCTACTTCAAAAGAATAAGGTTGGACCCTTACCTCACACCATATACAAAAATTAACTGAAAAATGAACCATGGGGCTTCCCTGGTGGCGCAGTGGTTGAGAGTCCGCCTGCCGATGCAGGGGAAACGGGTCCGCGCCCCAGTCTGGGAGGATCCCACATGCTGCGGAGCGGCTGGGCCCGTGAGCCATGGCCGCTGAGCCTGCGTGTCCGGAGACTGTGCTCCGCAATGGGAGAGGCCACAACAGTGAGAGGCCCATGTACCGCAAGGAAAAAAAAAAAAAAAAGAACCATGGACCTAAATGTAAGGGCTAAAACAATAAAAATTTTAGAAGAAAACATGGGAGTAAATCCTAATCACTTTGGGCTAGACAATGGTTTCTTAGATATGACACCAAAAGCACATATCACAAAAGAAAACACAGAGAAATTGGACTTAATCAAAATTTACAGTTGGCCTTAATCAAAGGACTTTATCAAGAAAGAAAACCCACAGAATAAGAGAAAATATTTGCAAATCATATATCTGATAAGGGACTTGAATCCTGACTATATAAGGAATTTTTAGAACTCAAGAATAAAAAGTCAAACAATCCAGTTTAAAAATGGGCAAAGATCTGAATAGACCTTTCTCCATAGATGATATACAAATGGCCAATAAGCACAAGGAAAGATGCTTAACATCATTAGTCATTAGGGACATGAAGTAAGAACCATAATGAGATATCACTTTGTATGACCTAGGATGGCTGATAAAAGACAGACAATAATGATTGGAAGGGAGATCAGCAGTGCTTTGTGTCCACTTAGAGGGGTGGGATAGGGAGGTTGAGAGGGAGATGCAAGAGGGAGGGGATATGGGGATGTATGTATATGTATTGTTGATTCACTTTGCTATAAAGCAGAAACTAACACACCATTGTAAAGCAATTATACTCCAATAAAGATGTTAAAAAAAATGATTGGAACCCTCACACATTGCTGGTGGGAATGTAAATGGTGCAGCCATTTGGAAGAGAATTTTGGCAATTCCTTAGATAGTTAGAGTAATCCAGCAATTCTACACCTAGGTATATACCCAATAAAATTGCAAACACGTGTCCATGCAAAAATATTACAGGAATGTTCATAGCAACTTTATTAATAACAGCCAAAAAGCAGAAACAACCCTAATGTCTATCAGTTGATGGATGGATAAACAAAATGTGGCTTACCCATACAATGGATTTTCAGCCATAAAAAGGAATGAAATGCTTACGTATGCTACAAAATGGATGAACTTTTAAAACACTGTAAGTGAAAGGAACCAAAAGACAACATATTGTATGATTCTATTTATATGAAATGTCCAGAATAGGCAAATCCATAGAGTCAGAAAATAGATTAGTGGTTGCCTAGGTCAAAGGGGAGGGGGCAAGGAGAATGACTGCCAGGGACTGGGAAGTCTCTTTCAGGGGCAGTGAAAATATTGGAATTTGTTAGTAGTGATGGGTGCACTACTTTGTGAATACACTAAAAACTGCTGTATTATACACTTTAAAATGGGGTGATTTATGGTATGTCAAGTACGCCTTAATAAAGCTATTTAAAAGAATCTTATCTGTTGGGTTATGTTGCCTAGAAATTTCTAATTTCCTAAGAAATTCTCCCCCGGCTCCAAAGCCCGTGGTGCCCTTAAGTGGAAGGAGGAGATTCCTTTGCTTGAAAAAAACAAAGCTGTGATGCGGAGGTGGTGGTGGTGTCTGGTAGGAAGCCATAGAGACCCAGAGAGAGAGAGAGAGAAATGATTATCATAACCTGGTCTGGAGAGAGCTTTACAGTTTTCAAAGTTTTTCTTAGCTTTCAAAAAATTTTCTTGGTCA
Organism: Mesoplodon densirostris; assembly: GCF_025265405.1. Lineage (NCBI taxonomy): Eukaryota > Metazoa > Chordata > Mammalia > Artiodactyla > Ziphiidae > Mesoplodon > Mesoplodon densirostris. Next base: position 26,362,255 of record NC_082676.1, on the reverse strand, counting down.
TTGTTTCATTTAATCTTCCGAGCAACACTGATTAGACAGATGAGGACACTGAGGCTCCTAGAGGGACAGTGCCTGACCCAGTGTCACCTAGTCAGTGCCAGAGCCCTCACTCTTTCCCTCCCCAGGATGGGCAAGAACCCAGGGATACCTCCACCTGGGATGGGGCAGGACTCTGGACACACACCAAAAGCACAGAGCACCAGAACACCTGTCTTTTCCATGAGCTTGTGGAGGAACAGCTTGCATCTGGAAGACAGAGAAGCATTGGTCAAGGCGAGGTATGGCTCTGCACAGCCTAGTAAGTCTTAGCCTGGCTCTTGCCCCATTCCCACCCCAAGAGACAGGTTCCTTTCTGGGCAATGACACTCTCTCCCTAATGCTGGCCATATTCTGTGGCTCCACAGCATCTCAGAGGAAAGAAAGCTCTTACCTCAGTATCTGGGGCCATCAGAGATCAACTCACAGTGGTCACCCATGTCCTTCTCCCTCCCTCTCTCCATCTATATACTGTTTGTCCCCTCCCTTCTTCTCTCCCGGGAAATGCACCCTTCAGGGTTTCATTCAAATGTCCCCTCTGCCTACAACCTCCAGAGTCAACACTCCCAGCTTGGCACTGTTTTTGGTGTCTGCCTGCCCCACCTAACTGGGAGCTCATGAGTGATGGAGGCCAGGTTGGGCCCAGAGTAGGCATTAAAGAAGTGTCTAGAATATAAACTTTAAATGAATGAATGAAGTGGAAAACTCTTGCAGGAATTTAGAGGCATTTGCATGGGCAGGGAACAGAAAGGGAAAGAATGGGACAGGGATTGCAGGCAGGAAGAACAGCCTGTACAAAGGTATGGAGGTGGGAAGACGAATAGTGGGACCAGGGAGTGAGAATCCTAGCTTTGCTGGCCCAATGGATCCACAGCAGAAAGCAGAATAAGAGGAGCTTGGAAAGAAAGGGTGGGACAAGATTTCAGAGGGCTACAGGCTGAGGTGCTGGAGCGATGGGGAGCCACACTGGGGTCTGGGGTGAGGTGATCCGATAAAAACCAGGTTTGAGATAGCTTATCTGAGGGGAGGTCCAAACCAGTGATGGGGCTACCATGGTCACCAGTGCACGGTTCCAGTCCTCATAACCCTCCCCTCACCTGCCCCTGCTCACCTGCGGGTGTTGAACAGAACCTGGTGGGCCTGAGTCCTCAGGAAGCAAACCAGGCAGGTGATCAAGGCTGTGGAGAAGACAGGAAAGCAGTGAGTAGCTGCACCCTCATTTTTATCCTGCAACAACTCACAGGGGTGAGACCCTGTTGTTGGGAGACCCTCTCAATTTGCTATTCGAGCCCAGGACAGTCCTTTGCTCTACTTATGGGTAAGCACCAGCTTGGAGTGAGTACTGGAACTATAGTAAACCCGCTAGCAACCGGCGGTTAATAAACACTTAAAAGTGACTCAGGCACATGAAAAGTCTGAGATGTCCTTGCTAATGTCCATTCCCAGACACTGAGAGCTTCTCAGTAGAAGAGTCCTTGTCTGGTTCATCACTGGGTGCCTAGCATTGCCCCGCATGGGGGAGCTAGGCAAAAAGTAGGGGTTCAGGATGCATGAATAGGTGGAAGTATGCCTGGATAAATGGAAGAATGGGTAAGAGAACGGCTTGGAAGATAGATGAATAGGAAGATGAATGAGGATGGGAGGATGGGAGGATGGGAGGATGAGAGGGGGGTTAGGAGGATGGATGGGTTGATGACTGGATGGATATGAATAGTAACAAATAAAGGTATAGGTGAATTGATGGATGACTCAGTGAATGGATTGGAGGGATGGATGAACTAATGGGATACATGGATATTCCAGAAGGTGGATATGTGAACAGATGGTTGGATAAATGACTGAGTGGATGAATAGTGGAAGTGTGGCTGGATGAACATAGAAGACTGATCTTTAGGGTGTGGTCAGAACCATGTCCTTGAAGTGAGGGTGATTTGCATCGAACCATTCCCATGACTTCAGGGACCAGCCTGGTGACAGAGTAGAAAAGGGCTGGAAGTTAGCTTCTCCTCCAAACAGCAAGTCTCTCTCTTAGTCCCTCTCTCCAACCGCCAAAGAGATCCTCTCTGGAATGACACCCCCGACACCTCTGAAGGGAAGACCTCCAGAGCTCAACCTGCGGCCTGACTTGAGGCTGGGCCCTCTTCCCAGGCCCATGTTGATGGCCAAGGCAGCTCTTCTGTCTATACGTACATATACATCCCAGGATGCACTGGGTCAGGCCTGAGACACAGACGCGGATAGGCAACAGGAAGGCGTCACCTGCAGAGAGCACAGGGCTGTCATGTCACTGCCAGCCTCTGGGACATGGTGCCTGCAGACACTGGGGGAGCATCCATGCCCCCTGCCCTGCCCCTCCCCTTGCTGGGTGACCGTGGGCTGTCCATTTGACATCTTTGAGCCTCAGCCCCTCACTGCCCACAATGACCCTGGGATCCCCTCTCCCCTCCCTTCTCACTCGTGTTTGAGAAAGGCTCCTCTGTCATCCTGCAGATGTTCCGGCCTCGTTGGGTGATCCTGGCAACAACAAGATTCACAATTGCGTTTTACAACTTACAAGGAGTGTGGCGTTCCCATTTTCCAGATGGAGAAACTGAATTGCAGAAAAGTTTGCTCAAGAACACAGGACTGCGAATCAGGGAGAGAACCAGGTCTGGCTGACCCCCGATGCAGGTCTCTTTAGAGAAAAGGACTCCGTTTGCTGTGGCAGTCTTCCAAAAGCCACTCTCTCCTCTTACTGGCAGAAGGCTGATTTTGGTCCCTTGTCCCCTTCTCCCCCAAGTGATTTAGATGGTCCTGATTGGTCTCAGCCTGTTGTATTCTCAGTCCCCTTGCTGTTGGCACAAGGATGGGGAAGTCTGCAGGGGTGAGGTGTTGGGGTGGATACAGGGGTCTGGGACTTGGGGAAAAAGTTTTCTCACTGCTAAGCTGAGACCTACAGGATGCAATACCCACTCTCCTTCTACCCTATATGGCCATGCTTCTGTGTGACCCCTGGGACAGTGGTAGCCATCTTGTGACCATGAGAGGAGGCCAAAAGGGAGAGCAAAAAGATGGCAGGAGGGACTTCCCTGGTGGCGCAGTGGTTAAGAATCCTCCTGCTAATGCAGGGGACACGGGTTCGAGCCCTGGTCCGGGAAGATCCCACATGACACGGAGCAACTAAGCCCATGTGCCACAACTACTGAGCCTGCACTCTAGAGCCCATGAGCCACAGTTACTGAAGCCCAGGAGCCACAACTACTGAGCCCACGGGCCGCAACTACTGAAGCCTGCGCACCTAGAGCTTGTGCTCCACAACAAGAGAAGCCACTGCAATGAGAAGCCCGCGCACCGCAACGAAGAGTAGCTCCCACTCGCAGCAACTAGAGAAAGCCCGCACGAAGAAACGAAGACCCAACACAGCTATAAATAAATAAATAAACTTAAAAAAAAAAGATGGCAGGAACCTGCGTCTTGGCTGGCACTGCAGAACCTCAAAATTAATGTTCTCTGGAGCCACTCATATCTTGGGACCTTTGAATATGTGAGATAAATTTTCTTTATTCTTTAAAAAATTTTTTAAATTGAAATATAGTTGTACAATATTTTATAAGTTACAGGTGTACAATACAGTGATTCACAATTTTTAAAGGTTATAGTCCATTTATAGTTATTATAAAATATTAGCTATATTCCCTGTGTTGTACGTTTTTCTTTCCTTTCTTTTTTAAAAATTTTTATTGGAGTGTAGTTGCTTTACAATGTTGTGTTAGTTTCTACTGTACAGCAAAGTGAATCAGCTATACGTATACATATTTTCTTTATTTCTTAAGGTAATGGTCTCCAAACATCATTTTTTATTATACTCCCAATGTTATTTATATATATATATGTATAGCTATACATATATATATATATATCTACAAGTGTGCTGATATATTATTTGCTCTTTCAAATGTACAAGCTTTATTTATACCTTCCTGAGGAATATAAATTAAAAGAGGATGAGCTAAAGGAAAATACATACTGAAGTTCTAATAATTTTTCCCGTTACCCCAGTGAACTGTTTTGTATACCCTCTAGGGACATACACCTGTTCTGCGGGCCCAGAGGTAGGCATCATTTTGGGCTGGAATTTCCATCACCTGCAGCCAGAGTTCTCCTACAGATAAAGATGGCAGAGATATGTGTTTTCTCATTTACTATCTGTCTCCCTCACGTGAGCTCCACGAGGGCAGGGACCACACCCATCTGGTGCAACGCCGTGCTCCCAGCACTCTGCCCAGTGCCTGGCACACAGCAGGTGCTCAGTAAACACGTGCTGAAAAGATAACCGCTCCACCACTTCCTGGCCGGGAGGCTTTAGGAAAGCCACAGTCCAATCTCTCTGACCTCAGGTGCTGCATCTGTAGGTGCAGCTGGTGATGCCCGCTGACTTCCAAGAAAAGGCTGAGGGGCAGCCTTTTGTAACTGTCAAGGGCTGGACAGAGGGAGGGGATGCTGTCCTCACCTCCTGGGTCTGACCTCCTTGGGGAAGTGGGCCACATTTTCGCGTGGGTCACGCGACTCCCCAGGGCTCCTTGAGGACTGGGGCATCGATGTCCTTCTCTAGGATGGGGAATTGGTGGCAGGGCTCTCTGGGAGTCGGTGAGGAGGAAGTGGCTACTTCTGCTGCCACCTCCTAGCATTCCCTGGAAGGTGCCATGTGGAATCTTTCCTGGGTCAAGGGGAGCTGTTGGCATTGTGACCTCACAGAGCAGGTGGGGATGGTCAGCCCAGTCTCTAGCTTGGCCCTGGAACTTCCCCTTGGAGGAATCCATTCTGACCAACTTTCCACTTTAAAGATGGAGAAATTGAGGTCTCAAGAAAGGAAGGGCCATGCCAGGGACTCAGGGGCTGGACAGGGGAGAGACCTGGCATGCCAATATCCAGGCCATGCTTTTTCTTGCTCCCAGGCCCCTTTCTGCCCCAAGCTTCCCACATTCTTAGGCTGTACACGAATTTATTCTGCAATACCGAGCTTCTCCCTGGTGTTTTGTATTTTACATAATACAAAATGATGTTTATGTGTTGTTGTCTTAATAAAGTTCTACTTTTTACTGGTGAAAAAGAAAAGCATACAGAAGGGGAATGTCTGGCTGTGGTTTTTTGGTCAGTTCTGCCTGTGAAGAGCCTATTTGGATTGTGGAGCTAAAAATGATTTCACTTCTGCCCCCTGGTGGCAGTTGCTCAAATTGCAGGCTATGTACCTGTGGTAAATAGAGTAACTGTCCTCCAAAGAGGCTCACATACTAAAACCTGAACATGTAAATATTTTAGGTTACGTAAGGGGAACTGAAGCTTGTGGATGAGATTAAGGTTGCTAATCAGCTAACCTTGACATGGGAGAATATCCCAGATTATCCAGGTGGGCCCAGGGTAATGATAGGGGTCCATATAAGTGTAAGAGGGAGGCAGAAGAGGAGAGAGATGACAGCATAAGGAGCCGAACTTGCTGGTTCTGAAGATGGAGGAAGGAACCATGAGCCAAGGAATGAAGGCCAGGAAGTGGATTCTCTTCTAGAGCTTCTAGAAAGGAACAAAGCCCTGCCAATACCTTGATTTTAGCCCAGGGAGACCCATTTTGGACTTCTGACATCCAAAGCTGTTAAGGTAATAAATTTGTGTTTTAAGTCACTAAGTTCGTGGTAATTTGTTATAACAGCAATAGGAAACTAAGACAGTGCCCTGAAGAATATTTGGTGAAGGGGAAGCCCTGAAATGCTGCCACTGTCATTGTTACAAGGGCATTTCATTGGTACATTCATTTATTCATCGAACAAGTATTTATCAGGCACCTGCTATTTGTTAAGCACAGGGGTGAGCAGAAGCAGCTCCTATTCTCGGGGTGGAGGGTAAAGTGGCTGCAGAATAGCCTGCACGTAGTGGGTGCTCATGGAACAGTGCTTACCATTGCTGGTTGGGAGGTGGGGCTGGTGAGAATCTACCTCCTTTGTTTCTACTGGCTGTCACCCAAAGTCCCCTGGTGCTTGAAATGTGTAGGAAGAGGAAGTGTTCATGCCTAGAGCAAACACTGAGAGTGGCTTTGGTCAATATTTGTGCTGCTTTCTGCTGCGTCTGCTGTTTGCCTCGGCTACAGCGAAGACCAGGAGGGCTGGTCTTATACATCAGTGGATAAACTGAGGCCAGAAGAAGAATATTAGGGAGCATGCAGCTGGCTCCGCTCATTCCTTTTCGCCTAAAGAATGGGGCAGGGAAGCATGGGCTAGGAGGCACGGCTGGTCCAGGGGAACTCTGGTCTCTAAGGGGAGGGCTGGATGGTTTCTGCACTTCCTGTCAGCTCTGTGGGCACTAGTGGGGACCCAGCGCGGGTGGGCCTGGACTCTGGGCCTGGTATATGGGCTGGTGTGGAATCAGTGGGAGCCATGGAGGGCTCTGGAGTGGGGGAAGGCCCTGGGGCCCCTTGTGTCTGTACCCCAGGTGAGCCATGCAGAGGAATGGGGGGCCTCCCTGCAGTTCTGCCATTACCTACTGTGCACACGTGTATGTGCACACACAAAGACATAGGCATACCCCGAATGTCAGGAACCAGTCCACTATGCACACATACATACATGTACAGACCCACAGACACACTCAGTATACTAAGCCCACTTAAACATATTGTACACAGAGCTCCCCACACCTGCACTCATGTAAACAGGCATGTGACACCATAAACTAAGATGGCAACACGTCCATTTCATGTGCACACCCCCACACACACACTTTCCTCTGATGCCAGTAATTATGACCTAGTACACATGTGTATGCATGACTATGCACACACAACCACACACAAATATAAGGACGCATATACCTCTCAGACGCGCATGTATAGACAAACCCACTCAGGGGCACACACAGTTCCTTGGGCCCTGTATAGCCAAGGCGGAGGCTCGAGTTTGTAACGAGGAAAGAGCAGATGGGCTCAGTCCTCTGTGAGTGGGATGTGCATCTGGAGAGACGCTGAGTGTTAAGTAGCAGCACTGGGTCCTCCACACCATCTCGTCTGCCGCCCTTTGAGTTTGGGTTCCATGTCTGATGAGGGTGAAGTATGTGACCAGGAACAGGGCTCAGTCGGTTGGGGCTCAGGTAGCCTCCTGCGCCTCCTAGAAGAGCTGGGTTTCTGCGTGGAGTCACAGGTGGAGAGGTCAGTCATCCCCCTGGCTTTGGGCATCCCTTTCCTCCTGGGCCTGACCCAGGGGCGATGAGGGGACCTCCCGGGGGCAGCCCTCCTTCTAGAGATCTGCTGATCTTTGAGGCCCCAAAGCTGCCCGGCCCCAGGGTCTTGCAGTGGTTGGCAGCGGGCTTGCTACATGGACGTGGCAGCCCCCCCGCACACGTGGGATCACACACTTTGGCAAAGGCCATGTTTGCAGGGAAAACACTTGCAACCACAAGCAAACCTGCCCCTCCCTGGATCCCCCACAGTGGGCCCTGTGTACCAGGGAGCCTCATAAAGCGGTTTCCACACCTGCCCTGGAACGCGGAGGGCTTGGCTGGGACTGAGAATCCACCTACCCCAGGAACTGCCTGAGATAGGAATGGAGATGGGGCGGGCACTCCTCCAGGGAGGAGCCTTGACTTTTCCATCTGTTCAGTGCGGATGCTACTTCCCAAAGCCTTCTGCAGAGGGTCCATCCCTGGTCTTGCTGTGGGACACTGGGCAAGTGCCGCCTCACTGGGCCTTAGTTACCCATCTGAGCAGTGGCCCCCCCGGTCCCGCCTGACTCCCTCTCCCCAAGTCCACCCAGCTGGGCTAGGTCGGGAGGGGCCGGGGGCCATGTGACAGGCCTACACTTAGGACATTCCTCACCTGGCACAGGATGATATGAGGATGGGAACCACCCTGGGTCCTCCTCTGGCTGGGTTCGGACAACTGGGCACCAGGCTGGGCTGGAGTCCTGGCATCAGATGACACAGCCCTGGGCCTTGGGGTGCTGGGCCTGGGCTCCCTCCTTGAGACAGGAAGCTGCCCTCAGTCTCCACATCTGGGAGTCTCTCCATCCTCCTTTGGCACAACTTGGGTCCTGCACCGGGTCCTAGTTTGCTGTGTGGCCCTAGGCAAGACCACGTCTTCTCTGGGCCTTGGGGGCCGTTTCCAGACCAGATGCCCCCCGTGGTTCCTGATGAAGCAGGCTGGGAAGGGGATTCTTGCCCGTGCAGAGATGCAAAAACTGATGTGTGGCAGGTCGTGAGCAGGGCTGGGATCGCCACTCACGGCTTGTGACGTCCTGGCTGGGGTAGGTTTAAGCTGCCCAGGGTGGGACCGCTCTGGACAAATTCCCTGATGCTTGTCCCCACCCCAGCGCACAGATCCTGGGGGGCAGGGGCCAGGGGCCAGGGCCACCATGGCTCGGGCACGCAGCCTGGGCCTGCTGTTGGCGTTGCTGTTGCCCATGGTCGGTGCCTCCAGGCCACACACCATGGTCAGACTCAACAAGGAAGTGCTGAGCTATGGTAAGAGACGTGCCGCCAGGCTGTCCTGCGTGTCTCTGCATGAGCATGTGCTTGTGAGTCCACGTCTGTATGTGTGTGTACGATCCTAAGTGTACGCGTGCATCGATGAACTCAAAGCCCCACAGGGACCTGGATTTTCTCTCTTCTGCCGCTGTGTCCCTGGCCCCCAGACAGTGCTGCTCAACAAGTATTTATTAATGAATAAATAAATGAATGCGTGAGTGGGAGTTACAAGCCGTGCCCGGTGTGCACATGTGCTCCCATGCCCAAGTGATGTGAGGATGGGTCGGTTGGAGGGGCTCCTTTTGCTTGTGTGCGTCTGGTATGAGTTTGAAAATCCATGGAGATGTGCCCACGTGTGCTGGGGAGGGTGCCTGACCACTGGCCTGTGTACAAGGGCCACAGTGCAGGCCTGAACGTGTATACCGCTGTGGCTGTGCACCCTGGGTGTACGTATGCCTGGGAGCCTGCATGCGCACGCGTGCTGGGGAGAGGCACGTCTAGCGCTGCTGGGCCCACAGTGAGAACCAGCCCCTCTCTGGGCCCTTTTTGGGTGAGGCCTGTGTCCCATGTCTCTGTTCCCTCCTTCCAAGTCCTGTCCAGTCCTACCACATCTAGGCCCAGGAAGGGACAAAAGCTGTTCACCAGCTGTCCCCGGGGAGGCTTTTGGGATCCCACCAAGGCTGGGTCAGCGGTGAGAGATCAGAAGCTCTTTTCCCCAAGGCCAGACCAAACTCAGATAACAACGTGAGAAACTCAGATCAGACAGTGGAGGGGACTTTCAGGGGTCCCAGGCCACGAAGCAGCGAGGCAGTGGCTCAAGGAAGCTGCAGGGTCCCTGTGGGGCACACACAGCCTTCTGGAACCTTGCATCCGGGCAGATGGGCAGACAGTGAAAGGGGTCAGTGATCCGTGTTAGTGTGGCACATGGATGACTGCAGGCAGGGACAGGAGGCCTACTGCCCTCCCCTGGCTCCCTCCCTCTGCTCTGCTGTGTGAGCCTCCTTTGTCCCCAGACAGCCCTCCCAGGTGCACCTGCCTGTTTGTTCTCAGTGGAAACAAATTGCCGAGAACACACTGCACACACCTCTTCCATGACCAGGCTGGTGGCTTTTTACTCCCGTCCCATCCCGCAAGCCCCAGAGTTCAAGCCCGCGTCAGGAGAGCACTGTGGATGGAGTCCAGAAGTCTGGATGTGAATCTCAGCTCAGCCGCAGACAGTCAGGCAAGAGAGGGACCTCGGGAGCATGGAGACCACCACCTTTATGCTCTAGGGTCTGCAGAAACTGAGGCCCAGAGGGGCACAGGGACTCCCCAGGTCCCACAGAGAGTCTGAGGGAAGTTCGGGCCTCTGGGATCTTCCTCTGATGCTCCTTTCCTGTACCACAACCTCTCATTTTAATTCTGCTCGTGTTTAATTGTTTAGTTAGCGCCTCTGTCAGCCCAGCAGTCCAGGTATGGGAGGAAGTCCAGGGCCTTGAGGGCCGGGTGCCTTGGCCCAGATCTGAGTTCTCCTGGGCGGGGTGTTTAGCGCTCGGAAAACTGGGCCGAATATTGTACTGACATCATAGAATTTTGAGGAAAACTAAAGCCCGCAGAACAGTGCCTGGCACAGAAGAGCACTGTAGAAGTGCTAGCCATTATTACTACAAAAAACAAATAGCCATGGGAGCTAACATTTACTGTGAACGGAGTCAGTCTTTACAAGGACCCCATGTGACAGGCACCATTCTAGTCATTGCAGATGAATAGGCAGGGGAAATGAGGCACAGGGCAGCCACACAGAGAGTGAGTAGCAGAGCTGGGATGTGCACCCAGAATCTGAGGGACTCCAGAGCCCTCAGCCTCCAGGTGAGGCGGTCCCCACCCCATCCCCGCAGGACTGGAAAATGCTCCTTCTGCCTGGGGGCTTGTGAGGCTCCCGGGGAGGTGGGGTCTGCTCAGATCCTTGCAAAAGGGCACAGGGTGTGACTGTTTTCGAGGAAAGGGTAGACACGTAGGGTTTGGAGAGGCAGAAGTGAGAGAGGTGGAAAAGCACATCTGGAGGGGCCTGGTGGGGTCGTGCACCCCAGGACAAGGCCACCCCTTCCAATCTCTGAGTTCTCTCTGCCCAAGGTGTGGGGCGGATGGTGGGCAGTGTGGTCTCTCTCGGTGGCTCCTGAGGACAACCTGACCTCACCCTGCTCTGGCCCCTCAGTGACTGAAGCCAGGAAAGCCCCTCTCCAGCGCGCCCTGCAGGTCACTGTCCCGCATTTCCTGGACTGGAGTGGAGGGGTGTTCCAGCCCACCAGGTGAGTGTTTCTCTCACCAGGTTAGATCCCACCTGCTGGCTGAGTGGGTACAAGAGGATTTACGAGATGCGACCAGGCATGGGGTCCTGGTGCCTCTTAATTAGTAGATTTCTACACCCAGGGGCCAAGACTGTGGCTCCTGGGTCCCCAGGGCTGGCAAGACCCTTGGCTACTTCCTCCAAAAGCCAGACACTGAATCTGGACACAGAACTGAGCCTAGTTTACCCCTACAGCCCCTTGTAATGCAGAGAGGCTCAAAGGCAGAGGTAGGTGGGGGCACCTCAAACTCAGACACTTTTAGGGGTTGGACTAATTGTGGGAATGCAGACTCATTATCGCCAGGACTCTGGATTTCCAAGAGAATCCATATATACATATGTGTGTGTGTGTGTGTGTGTGTGTGTATTATATATGCATAAGAACTCATATATGAATATATATGTTCTTATAAAAAGCCATATATATTTTATGACTCTTGCTAGCAATAATTTTATTTCTTCATCATTGTGATCATCAGCAGCAGCAACAAACATGCAGTTTCTTCCTTCTTCATACGTAGCATTGTAAACTGGGTGCTACAATCTGCCTATGGTACAAAGTTTATAAATGCAGTACACTGATACAAAGTTGAAGCCATTAAAAAGAGCTTAATAACAACTTCTTGGAGATAATTAAATCTGATCCGGGGTGTTGATGGAATCTGTGAAGAGATTTAGAAACAACACACAAGCTGAAACATTTAGTAAACGATTTATTACTTGGGAAGGAGTGAAAGAAGAACTTTACATGTGCTGCTGAAGGGTTTTCTCAGTTGCTCCAAGCTGACTTTCTTTCTTCTATGATCCTTAAATAGTGCAAAGCGTTGTGAGCTGCATCACTCTGTGCATTGTCATAGGAGATCCCAGAACCATATCTGTATATTTAAAATCTATCAAGGTTTTTTTTTTTTTTTTTGCAGTATGCGGGCCTCTCACTGTTGTGGCCTCTCCTGTTGTGGAGTACGGGCTCCGGATGCGCAGGCTCAGTGGCCATGGCTCACGGGCCCAGCCGCTCTGCGGCATGTGGGATCCTCCCGGACTGGGGCACGAACCCGTGCCCTGCATCGGTAGGCGGACTCTCAACCACTGAGCCACCAGGGAAGCCCTAAAATCTATCAAGTTTTGAATGATGGCAACTAAGGCATGCTGCCCAAGGTGGTCAACAAGTTCCTGGACAGCACCTTACACAAAGTTCTTCCTGGCCTGGTGAGTGCCCAGAGCAAGCCTCCGCCCCTCATCCGCAGCAGTGCTTAGACCAGGACTGGCAAGCGCATTCCATCTCGGGTGCTGACCCTGACTGACTGCTGGTGGCTGAGGATTCTGAGACTGTGGCTGGCTCGGTGGGAGAAAGTACGGTGATCAGCTAGTGATGTCTTCCGTGAGACGGGGAGGAGAAAATGGCAGCCTGCACAGCACAGCTTGCCAACCCCACTGAGAGCACCCGTCCCTGGGGAATGAGTCCTCACTGATCTTGCAGGCTATGGTCAGGAGTTCTGGATTCTAGCCCAGGCTCTGCCATTGACTTCCTGTGGGACTATGGCCTTGGTTTCCCCCTCTAGTCCCTGTCCCTCCAGGGCTCTTGAGACTCCCCATGGAGGAACATTCAGCTGTGAGGAGTGAGACCCTCCACACAGGGACCCTCTCAGCTCAGTGCCTTCTCTTCTTCCAGCTGTGTCCAGCCATTGATGCGGTCCTGATGTATGTGAACAAGAAGTGAGCCAACCTGAATGGTGAGCAGCTAGCCATAACTTGCTCCTGCATGGGGACAGCAGGATGGCTGGACTTTGATGCCCCAGTCCCCATTCAAGTGCCTGCTCCCAGCCCAGCCTAGGGATAGAGGAGGTCTGAGGTCATGGAGTCCGCCCAGCCCCCTCACTAGCCAGATGGGGCACCTGAGACCCTGTGGGACTCTGGGGTTCTTGTCTCTCAGCCTTCCATCCAATGTTCTATCCATCACACCCCAGACTGCAAGAACAGCAACCTTTGTGGGCTCATCCACAAACCTTGCACCACAGATAATAATCCCAATAGTAACCCCACTCTTTCCTTTGCCAAGGGGATCCCTGCATCTCAGGGTCCACAGGGCTCCCCAGGGTGGGGGAGAGGAAAGTCCAATGGCTGGGACTGAGGAAAACTGGTTCATGTGCCCAGCAGTGTGGCCTGGGACATCACTTCACTCCCCCAAGCCTCAGTCTGTGCATCTGTAAAATAGAGCCAATAATCCTGACCCTGCCAATCTGTTGCGAGAACTGAGCTGGACAACCCTTGGTGAACATTCAAGCTCTGTGCCTGCAGAGTGATGTGAGGGGGTGTGATTTTCTAGGCCAGGCACCATTGCTTCCATTCTGTAGATAAAACTACTGAGGCCCAGAGATGCTAAGCAATTTGCCTTGTGTCACACAAAGGGCCAAGGGTCCTGGTGCCCAGGCCAGGCTCAGGTGGCAGCTGGCTGGTGCAGGCTTCTCTAGGCTGCCCCTGGGCTGGTGCCTCTCTGCGTGAACCTTCCTCTTTGCACAGCCCCCCTGCCCGTGGGCCAGATGGGCACCATCAGATATGTCCTGGCATCCATACCGACCACCACAGCCAGCCATATTCAAGTGGACTTCAGTGTAAGCTAGGGGTCACCAGTAGTTGGGGGTCTTACTGGCCTGAGGGGTGGGGGCTGCTTCCACCAGGGCAGGTGGCTGGGCTGGGACTACGGAGGGTGGGAGGGCCCTCTCCCTCTTTCTGTCTCAACACGAACCCCGAGTCCTGAGCTGATTTCCGGAATGGCTGACCCCACACCCACGCCTTCTCCCAAGGCTGCCTGCTTCTCCCGATGAGTGGCTCACCCAGTTGTACCCTGTCATTGTTGCAGATGAGAGCACCGGGCCCAGGAGGGAGGCAGGATTTGGCTAGGGCCTCCCGTGAGTGGGGGCAGGGTTGGGTCATCACACAGGACTCCAGAGCCCCGGTGACTAGGTGAATGCATCTTCCAGGAATGGGAAGAAACATCCCAAGCAGTCACCTCCCTATGAAGTCTTCCTCCAGCGTGGTTCCTACAGGCCCCATGTTGTTTTCCATTTACCTCTTTCTCCTGAGAATAAAGCAGGGAACAGGTTCTGTATAACTGAGGGCTCTAACCCTTGTTAGAGAGTTAACTGAGGTTACTTACACAATCCTAGGAGGAACCGTCAGTGGTTTAGTGACTGACCCCCTTATCCTCTTGGGCCTCAGCCTACCTATCTGCACACTGGGAGAGTTGAGCCACTACAGCCTGCTCTGGCTCCACCATCTTATGACTTGCTGACTTGGGGCTGATTTGAGCACCATTTGTTTGGAGGTCTGAGACTTGCCCTCAGCCACAGTCCTTCATGGCCAAGGCTGAGTGTCTCTCCCCTGGCTGTCCCACAGCCTGCGGTGCAGCAGGAAAAGGGCAACACCATCCAGTTTGCTGATGCTGGGGAGGCCGAGTTCCCCGAGGACTATGCCGAAGGCTCCTCACAGCTGCTGCTCTCAGCCACCTTCCTCACAGCAGAGCTTGCTCTTCTGCAGAAGTCCTTTGATGTGAATGTCCAGGAAGTGACGGTGAGCTGCCCAGTGGCCACACCTCTGCCCACCTCTGCATCTGCCCCCTGTAATGACAGCCCCTGCCCAGAACATGCATTCTGAGAATCATCCTGGGGTGTGGGTAATGCTAGGACTGGGAGGGGCCAGGACTGATTTGAGTTTCCATCGTCATTTCACCCCTCCATCCACTATCTCTCTGTCCATGTAACCACTGTCTATTCATCCATCCATTTAATTGTCCATACGACCAGGTATTTATCCATCAACCTACAACTCTCATGCATTGGCCATCCAGCCACCTCCTTTATATCCAGTCTATCTCGCTACTATGTATTCATGTCCTAGACTCTATCCTTCCAGCTAGCACCCACCCTACACTTCATACCATCCACACCTAGAATAGGGCCTGATATTACTGAATGATTGAATCTATGCATCTGTCATTTACCACCCAAAAACCCAGATACCCACCCACCTACCCATCCAACTCTCCATTATCCATCCTCCTACTCATCTGCTCATCCATCCATCCAACCATCCATCCATCCTTCCATCAATCCATCCATTCATTCACTCTCCCCTGATCCCTTTATTCATCCTCTCATCCATTTACCCACCATCCATCCATGTACCTTCACATCCATCCTCCCACCCATCAATCCATTCATCATCCATTCTCTCATCCATTTATCAGGCCATTCCCCCATGTTTCCATCCACCCATCCTCCCATCCATTATTCTTTTCATCCCTCCACCCACCCATCCACCTGCCCATCTATCCATTATTCATTCTCCTACACACTCATCCATCCCACCCATCCATTCACCCACTCATCTGTTTATCCATTTTCCACATCCATCTAGGTATCCACGAATCCATTCACACACCCCCTCTGATCCATTGCATCCACCCGTTCTCCCATCTATCTGTCTGCTTTTTCATCAAACAAAATTTTCTCAACTTGTGATCTTGTACTCAAAACTGTGGGCATTGGAATGTATGAGCCACAGTCTGGGCTACCCAGGAGCTCATTCTCTACTTAATCAAAGAGTGATAACTGTTTCAATGAAGGAATCTCAGAGGGCATGCCTTATTGTGTCAGAGGAGAGGTTTGTTAGGATGGCTCAGGGAAGCCTTCAGTAATCCTAACCTTGACTTTTATTTGGTAGATTGGCGAGCTGCCCCCACAAACCACTGAGACACTGGCTGGCTTCATCCCTGAAGTGAGTGACCCAACTACCCATGATCACCACGTCTGCCCTGCCCTGTTCCCCAGGCAAAGGGACAAGGGATTTTTCAATACCGTGTCTCCCTTGTCCAGTGTGGAATCATCCCAGCTTCTCCATAAAGTACTCTTTGGGTCCCGCACAGAAACAGCCCAGCTTTTGTGCATTGTACTTTCTATGTCCAATATAGAAATAGCCAGATTGTCTGTTTTGTTTCTTTTATTTCCTGATAGACACATCTCAGCCTTTGCATATCATGCTTCCAAGGTAGAAATCACCTATTTCATTATGGACTCCTGGTTTCAACTGAAGCCACCAGTCTGAGGTTTGGCCCTGAGGGGAGTTTCCTGGTTTCTATAGGTGGCTAAGGCCTATCCCAAGCCGAAACCCCTGGTGACCCAGATCAGGATAAACAAGCCCCCCAAGGTCACCATGAAGACAGGCAAGAGCCTGCTGCACCTCCATGGCACCCTGGAGACGTTTGCTCCTCTGCTGTGGGGCAAAGCCCCTGTATCCCTCTTTCTCCTGGAAATTGTGAGTGGAATCTGTTTCCCAGTTTGGCCCAATCTCATGGATATTCGAGGCTGGAGTGTAGGCTTTTAGCTCATAGTCAAGCAATGGATTGAAGGGTTCTTAGTTAATCTCAATTGTGTGATCCTAACCTCCCAGGCACTGTCACCTGCTGTCTGATTTTTGGCTCTGCAATTGAAACTTGGAATGACTAGAAAGATCAACAAAAGAAGGGTCAAAAGTTTAGTCCTTCCTTTCTTTCTCCTCCCTCCCTCCGTCCGCCCACCTCGCTCCTTCCCTTCTGCTTCTCTCCCTCCCAACAACATTCATTAGCATCTATAAGGGCAGTGAAAGCTCACTCAGGGAACTATGGGAGTCTAGAGAGATCCACAATCTAGTTTGAGGAAATCCAGAGGACTTCCTAGAGGAGGTGATGCCTGAGCTATGTTTTGAAAGTTGAGCAGGAGCTGGCCAGGGAAAGGATTGATGTTGGGGAAGCTGGTGATGGAGGGCACTCCAGATAGAGTCGCAGGATGTAACCTGGAGCAATAACATGTTGTGTTCAGGTACCTACAAACATGCCAGAATTTTTGATAGTGCTATCCTGGGCTAGGTACAGGGAAGATGAGGACTCTGAGCTGGGCACATGGGGGGACTGCTGGGTTCAGTTCCTGAGGGTGGGATGGGCAGAGAGGAAGACTCCTGCTTTGTCTTGGCAGTGGTGGTAGTCCTGGGAAGGTGGTAGAGCCCCTGGTTTTACCAGCCCTGATGGCGGACCCACTGCCTTCTCTCTGCTTCCCCCCGTATCAGCACTTCAACCTGAAAATCCAGTACTCAGTTCGTGAGGACTGGCTGCAGATGGCCACCTCTTTGGACAGGTAGGAGCCTGCTACAATACCAACACCACTTGGTTTCCCGCTCTAGGACCTCCCTCTGATCCATCCAGCACAGCCCACACTGCCAGGCTGCTCAGGTCACTAGCCCTGTTCTAGAACCCTCAATGGCTCCCAATAGTCTGCACGATCTTTTGTCAAATCTTAGCCTGGCACTCTAGGCCCTTCTTAAATTCTCCCACCACTGCTCCCACTATTGCACTAGCCTCTTGGAGAGTGAATCTGATTGTAAACCCATGTCCCCTTTGCATTAATAGGCTTTACCTATGCCACCCAAATGCCACCTGCCTGTCATCACCCACCTCAAATACCACCTCCTCCAGGAAGCCTTTCTTTATACCAATAACAGTGAACATTTATAGTTGCAAGAGACAATTCCGACTTTAACTGGCTTAAGCCCAAAAGGGGCTCTTTTTGACTCACATAATTAAAATCTCTAGGGGTGGATCTCCCCTTTCAGGCATGGCTGGACCTAGGTGCACAAAATTCTCACAATCTGTCCCCCTCCTCCCTTGGCCTTTGCTGTCCACTTTATCGGACATTCTCAGGCAGCCTCTCCCCGGCTGGTGGCAAAGCGACACCAACAAGAAGAGAGGTCTCTTGTTCAATAGTTCTAACAAAATCCCAAAGGCTGCTTCTCATTGGTCTATCATGGATCACATGACCAACTCTAAGCTAATCACTGTGACTCTAAAGATGGAATGCTCTGATTGGCCAGGCCTGGGTCAGGTCCTCACCCTGGGAGCTCTGGGTTCTGCCCCACTTTAATGCCTTGGATTGTGAGTGGAAAATGGAGGGTGTGTTACTGGAATAGGGAATAGATGTTGGGAAGATAGAACCACCAGATGACCATCACATGGTCTGTGTTCTGGTGCCAAGATGTATTAGTGCCCACCAGAGGCTGTGCAAGGGAGGGGGCCGTGTGAGGGGCCCCAATTCTGTGTCCTGCAAAAATCTGGGACTGGCTAGTTGAGCTACAAACATCTGCATATCTGGCCTTGGGCAGGAGCAATAGACAGGGCTGGGGTGCCAGAGGGCGGAGTCAGGACCAATGAGAGGAGGCAGTGGTTTGAGGTGGGGGAAACAAAATGGGCTCTAATGAAAGGTGTAAGTGCCCCATCACAGGTAGCATGTAAACAGACTTAGGAGCACCTGGAATAAGCCTGTAGAGGGGACTTCTGCAACAGGGAGGGGTTGGGGGTGTTTGAGATCCCTTTTCTCCAGGGCCAGGGGAATGGCTGTGACTGACCTTCCCCCTCCTTGTTTCCCTCTCTTCAGCAGATTACTGAGCCTGTCCCGGGGGTCCTCATTGATTGGTGCCTTCACTGTAAGTGTCCCAAGTACTTCTGCCTGGTCTGGCTTCAAAGCAAGAAACTGGGCCTGGTTTTCCTTGGGACTGCGGGGAAGGGCTCTGAAATGGAGGCAGAGTGAATAGAGTAGGTCATCGTGGGCCCTGGGGCTCCTGACTGACTGTGTGACCTTAGGAAAATCGTTTAGCCTCTCTGAGTCTCTGTTCTCTCTTCTGGATAGAATCTGGACATCTCCCTACATTGATTTTAAAAGCATTGTCATGCATAGCAGCAACCTTAACTGGCTTGGTTGGCCCAGCTGCTATTTTTTTTTTTTTTTTTTTTTTTTTTTGCGGTACGTGGGCCTCTCACTGTTGTGGCCTCTCCCGTTGCAGAGCACAGGCTCAGCGGCCATGGCTCACGGGCCCAGCCGCTGCGCGGCATGTGGGACCTTCCCGGACCGGGGCACGAACCCGTGTCCCCTACATCGGCAGGCGGACTCTCAACCACTGCACTACCAGGGAAGCCCCCAGCTGCTATTTTTATTAGTCTCTGTAGTCTCAGGGCCCAACACAGAACCTGACAGAGTAGGCGCTAATAATAATCATAATCACAAGAGCAGCAACACTACTTGCTGAGCACTTTGTGCGTTATCCAAACCCATTGAATCCTCCCGGAAACTGTGAGTAGGTGCTATTATATTTCTCTTTCACAGATGGGGTAACTGAGGAACAGAGAGGCAGTGAATGAATCACTCATCAAAGCTACTGAGTTTTCTGTAGGATGAGGGGTAGGTCCACAGGCCACCCAGTGTCTCCTGAATTCCTCCATACCTTCACTGTGACCTAAGGCCCACGTGTCACCTGAAGAGGGGCTAAGCAGAGGTGAAGGGCCTCAGCCTACAGTCTAACAGTCAGACGCAGTTCTGATGCAGTTTGATGTCTCTAATGTTCATTCCTGTGGTCCCCGAACCCAGCTGGGGTGAGGGCTGAAAAGATCTGCTGAATTTAATTGAATGACAGCATGAGGGTGTTTTCTCTCTTCCTCTCTCTCCCCCAGGAGAAGGCATTGACTGGCTTCATCACTGATTTTCTCCAAGAAGCCTACATCCCAGCCATCAATGTTGAGGGCTCCAACAGGCTTTGATTTTGCTGGTGCCAAGAAGCACTCTGAGCAGGAAGGGATGCCCCCTGGGTGGTCTCAAAGCCCCTCCATTGGCCCCAGATGAGGAAACCTAAAAGGGAGTGGATAGTCATTGCCGAATCTTTGAGGCTAATGTCATCTTAATGTCACTTACCTGGGGACAAAGGCCCCTCCCACAACTTGGACTCTGACCCTTGACCGCATACCATGAATCAGATCTTGACCCAGACCTGGGACACAAGTACGTGGTGATCCAGCTGATGTTCTCTAGGCCTGCGCAGCTGGCAGACATCCTGAATCAATCACTGCACTATTTCCCACTTCTCTGCCCCAGGCAGTCACTCCTCAATCAGAGCAGGCAGGCTGAAATGACTCTTCCTGTGTTTCTCAGATGTGGTCCAAGTTGGGCTCCCACTTCCAGACTTCCAGACTTCTTGGACATGAATTACAACCTGGCAGAGCTGGACATAGCAGAGGTGAGGAAAGGAGCTGGGGAAGGCCATGTCCGCCAATACTTTTGGCCAATGAGCAAAAGCCTGCCTCTCTCAATCTGGAGGGAGTTGGACTGAGGAAGGGAGCAGCATCAGTACAATCCTGCCAATCCCTTGGGCAAGACCCTTCCCCTCAGAACTGGGCCCTCCTTGGCCAGGGATCCCCAGGAGGAAAAGTAAATTCTGCTACTCTCCTTCTCTGCCACCTCGGGCAAATTGCTTCCTCTTTCTCTACGCTTCAATTTTTCTGTTGCCTAAAACGGGGATAATAATATGGTAAACACCTCAGAGAGCTGTTGTGATGATTCATTGAGATAATTCACCTAAAGGCATACAGTACATATTAGCTTTGCATTGCACACCAAGCATTGCACTCGGAGCATTGAATGGACATTTTTCTCATTTGACTGCTCCACTCTGGGAGGTAGGGGTGGCTTCTCCCCACTTGACTGTTGAGAAAGTCGAGGCTTAGAGGGGTGAAGGGTCATAAGGCCAGTCAAGTTCATCCTTTGTTCTTAAACACCACGCTCATTTCATTTCCTGACCACACCCCAGTCCATCCCATCCTGTGTCTGGGCGGCCCCATCATTGTTCCCTGCACTGCCACCTGGCCCTCTGTCTCCTGCCAGAATGCCCTGCTGCTGGACCTGAAGCTGGACTGAGCGCGGCAGGATTTGCCTGCCAGCTGCCCGCACACCACCAACCAGCTGCACCCAGTGGAGGAGCCCAGCTGGAGCTGGGTGGGTCTGGCCCCCTATCACTGGGGGTGCTTCCCTTGGTGAGGAGTGAACAGGGCGGGACTGGGCTGGGGGCTTGGCAGTAAACAGGAGAAAGGCCCTTACGAACATCTGATGTTTTGACCTCTTTATTTGTAGCAAATCGATGTGTGTTTTTTCTTCCCCTTCAGTGGGTTTTGGGATCTAGGAGCAGGTTGGGGTCTGAAGGGCAGGCTTGAGCATATATTGAGTACCTGCTGAATGCCATGCTCAGGGCTTTACTTGTACCATCTCATTTAATCCATGCAATAACCGTATGAGGGGAGGGTGACCATTGCCATCCCCACTTTACAGAGAGGGAGTTGAGGCCCAGGGATGTCCACTCCCTTGCCCATGGTTACACAGTTTAACAAGCTCTTCTCACCCCACCTTAGCTGCTTGCCCCCAAATCTTGGTAACTTGAGGACGGCCTTATTCACAAGGAGCCTGTAGAAGGCCTGGTGCACTCCCTGGAGTTCTCCCTGTATCACCTCCTTTAATCCTCCCAAGAGTTGAGGGAGATAAGCACTGTCCCCATCTCACAGATGAGGAAGCCGAGGCTCAGAGAGGTGGAACCCAGCAATTCAGGGGACAGAGCTGGGATGAGAATTCAAACTCTGGAGCCAGTCTGCCTGGGTTCAACTCCTGGCCCTGCCTCCTTGCTGCTGTGTGCCCTGGGTAAGACACACCTCTCTGAACCTCAGTTTTCTCACCTGTAAAATGGGAATGATGACAGTACCAGCCCTGCTCAGCAGGATTGTCATGAAGGTTAAATGAATCGAATCATGAAAACTGCTTAGCATGGCCCCTGGCACAAAGTAAGTGCTCATAAGTGAGCACCGGTGAGCTTGTAAGGCTGAGAGAGATGTGGACAGGTGTGTCTCTGTTGGAGTGTGTGTAACCACTCCAACAGAGACACACCTGTGTGCTGGAGTGTGCATTTTGGAGCACATGTGCATTTTAAAGCACGTGTCAGTGTATAAATGTCCTCTGGATCACGGCGGCCCAAGGCGTCCGTGCAGACATCAGTGTCCAGTTGTGGAGGTTTGTGCGTGAAGAGACCGCTGGTGTTCGTCTACGTCTGCGTGCGTCTGCATGTTCCCACGTCACTCACGTGTCGTCTGCCCCAGGGTGTTTCCCCGTTTCACAGACGACACTCATGTGAGGATTGGCTCCTGCTGTTTGTCATATCTGCCCCATCACCCCTCCTGGGATTCACACTGATACTGTTCTTCAAATTGACTCTTTTTAAAGTAAATGTATGTTTACATATAACTAAGTTAAAAATACAATTTAAAGTAAAATTTTCCAAGTGGACCCTGAAAATCAGTATCATTTGCTAAATGTAAAAAAAAAAAGTCCATAACTTTGAAATAAAAGTACATCGGAGGGCTTCCCCGGTGGCGCAGTGGTTGAGAATCCACCTGCCAATGCAGGGGACACGGGTTCGTGCCCCGATCCGGGAAGATCCCACATGCCGCAGAGCGGCTGGGCCCGTGAGCCATGGCCGCTGAGCCTGCGCGTCCGGAGCCTGTGCTCCGCAACGGGAGAGGCCACAACAGTGAGAGGCCCGTGTACCGCAAGAAAAAAAAAAAAAAGTACATCGGAGCCCCCTATGATCAGCTGGTGCTCCAGCCCTGGAAATTATTGAGATGGTGGCCCCACGTATCCACGTGTCCTTGTGTTGCTGTGTGCGTCTGTCAGAAGGTCTCTGTCTCCATGGGGGTGGGTCTGTGTACCAGCCTGGCCCAGACCCATGTCGCAGAGGAAGGAGGGCCCCTCCCTCGCCTTGGCCCCGATGCCAGGGCCGTCCCCTTTTCCCTCAGAGTCATCCCTAATCTCATCACCCATCATCTCCCAGCTCTGGGACAATGGTGGTCTTGAGACTGGCCTGGCAGATATGGATGCCTGGGTAATCCATGGGTGACTGATGCCTGACCCTAGACGTGCCAGAGATGCCCCCTCCACTCCCCTAATCCCATCCTTGGATGCTCACATAGCACACTCATGGCCACCTAAAGCCATGCCACCGTCTTTCCCAGGTCAGTACACAGATGAAGAAACCAAGGCACAAAGCTTGAGTCAGGAGGATAGGGTTCTTGCTTTGGCCTTGAACAAACCATAGCTCCTCTCTGGACCTCAGTTTTCCCATCTGGGAAATAGGTTGAGTGCTCTGACCTCTAATCTGATTGTGACATTCTTTGAGTGATCAGTTGCCTCAGATTTACCCTGGGCAGAAAATAAGGGCTGGGCTGGCAAGGGGAGCCCTGCGCTGTGACTCCACCTCCTGGAGAGGCAATGATGGGGGTTCTCTGCCTGTGGGCATTGCTCATCTTCCAAGACTCCCAACCCTGGATGAGTACGTGGAGGCTCAGAGAGATGAGGCCAGAGCCCAAGGACACACTTGCATGGGGGGCTGGGACTTGAACCCTGCCTGCCTGAGTCCAAGTCTCCTCCTTGCTTCTTCACACCACATTCAGCAGCTAGATGCATCATCCTTCTTCAAAGAAACGGAGGTCCAGAGAGGGTGTGTAGTCAGCTCAAGGGCATAGAGCAAGGAGGGAGCAGAGCCCCGTCTTTGATCCTGAGCCCACGGCTATCGAGCCCCAGAGCCTGCCAGGCAGCCCCCCAGAGAAGCTGAAGACCATACACCATCCCCCACATTTGTGTCTACACCAGTCACCACCCATCCTGCCTTCTCCCTTCCCAGCACACTCTCAGCTCCAGTACCTACGGGAAGGCCTCCCGGGGATCTTGCCATCGTCTGAATTTCTCAGGCATCTTTGGCAGCCCTTCCTTAATGCCCTAAGGTCCATCTCCTGGATACCTGTCCTCACAGGTGAGGGTGGGCATCTTTAACATCGGCCCATTTTGCAGCTGGGGAAACTGAGGCTTGGAGATAGTGATGATCAGAGTCAGGATTTGGACCCAGGAATTCTGGCTCCAGGGACTTCACTCTAGGAACTAATGTCCAGGGGTACATCTCCTCATCAAATCCCTCCCCTGCTCTAATCCCTTCTGTGGCTCCACATCACTCAGGGTTCTCAAAAGGGCTGCACATCAGATTGCCCCTGGCGGCTGGTTAAGCACGCCAGTTCCTGGGTCCTCCACCCTGGGCCTATTGAGTCAGGGTTGCAGGGTGGGGCCTGGAGAAATGTACTTTCATTCATCCTTCCCATTGGCAGGCCCAATCCCTGACTCAGCCTCAGTGCATGAGGTGGCTTGTAGGTGCCTAGGGAGCTGGCGAGTAGGGGTCTCCTCTGGAGTGGGGTCTGGAAGGAATTGGCGAAGATAAGGCAGGCCAGAAATTAAGTAGCACTTTTCTCCTTTCTCGGGGGCTGGGCTGGGCAGGGCAGTGGTTAAGATGATGAGTGTCATTAGCACAACATTGTAAATCAAATATATTACAATAAAAAAAAGGTGGTGGGGGGAGATGAACAGTGTCAGAGTCAGATGGGCTGGCTGGACTCTCCTGGGACCTTGGGCCAATGGCTTCCCCTTGGAGAGAGAGACTTGGCTCCTTGAGGGTAAGACAGGGAGTTATGACAGAGCTGACCTTCCTGGTCATCGTGATGACTGTACGGATTCGTATACATCAGTGCCTTGCAAACAATAAGTGCTCAATAAATGGCAGGTGATAGCTTTCCCTCCTTCCCCCCCCAACAAATGTCTTAAAAATATTGGTGGTACCCAGTGCTGGCGAGGATGCAGAGCAGCTGCGACTCTCAGACCGCTGGTGGGTGTGCCAGTGCAGAGGCAATGGGATAGCCCCGGAGGCTCCTAGGAAAACTCTCCATGCGATGCGCTGCTGGGACCCAGCAATCCCAGTCTCCTGGCTGGCCACCCAAGAGAAGTGGACAATAAACACATGTCCACAAAAACACTCAACACAAAGGTTCAGAGCAGCTTTATTCTAATAGCCGACAACTGGAAGGCCTGGGTGCCTCTAGACAAGAGAATGGATAAGCAAACTGGATGTGTTCACACAGTGGAGTAGCATAGAGCAAAGAACAAATCATTGCCTTGCACAACGTGAATGAATTGCAGGGACATGGGGTGTGAAGGGACCATGCACAAAAGAGTGCACATGTGCAATTCCATTTACAGGACCCTCAAGAGCAGACCAAGATCATCCATTGTGTTAGAGGTCAGGACTGAGGGACAGAAGGGGGCTTCTGGAGTAAAAGAATTTTGTAAAAATTCATCAAGCTGTACACTTAGGATCTGGGCTTTATATTTCTTTTTTTTTTTTTTTTTTTTTTTTGCGGTATGCAGGCCTCTCACTGTTGTGGCCCCTCCCATTGCGGAGCACAGGCTCCAGACGCGCAGGCTCAGCGGCCATGGCTCACGGGCCCAGCCGCTCCACAGCATGTGGGATCTTCCCGGACCGGGGCACGAACCCGTATCCCCTGCATCGGCAGGCGGACTCTCAACCACTGAGCCATCAGGGAAGCCCTGGGCTTTATATTTCAATAAAAGGTTTTTTTTTTTTTTTTAAGTGATGTGGTTGAGTAACCAGGCTCAGTGTCTAAAGTCATAGGCTAAACACTGTATGGTTAGGGGCTCAGAGGTTATGAGGTGAATCAGGCAAATACCATCCATCTTCCCATCTCACCAGGCAGGGCCTCAGGGCCCCATGCAGGAGGCAGATCCACGAGTACCCAGAAACACGGTTACAGCCTTGCATGTCACAGATTCTGAGAGAGGGGATCCCAGGAGGCTGTGGGATCACAGCCAGCTTGGGAGTCAGGAGGGCTTCCTGGAGGAGGGGATGCCTAGCTAGGACCTGCTGAAGAATTGTAGACAAAAGCCAAAGTCTCTAAGTCTGTATGGTAACCTGAGGGGCCCCGTCACCTCCTCCGCCCCATGGTCCCCACACCCCTTGAACCGCACAGGCCTCCTGGTGTTCCTGGAACATCACCTCAGGGCCTTTGAACTTGCCCTTCCCTCCATCTGGCAGGCTCTTCTTCAGGTAACCACCTGGCCCACTCCTTCTCCTCCTGCAGGTCAAAAGTCACACCTGCTCCAATGTAAGGCCTCCCCCCGACCACCATACTGAAAACTACACCCCCTCCCCTGCTTTATTTTTGTCATCAGCCCCTGACTTACTGCATCACATGCTTAGCTGGTCCCTCCAGAGATGCACAGGCCAACATGATGGCCAACAGTCATACAAAGAGTCTGAGCACTTGAAATGTGAGAGTCCAAGTTTGGTGTCCAGATTTAGTATAAGAAAAAGAGTGTAGGGAACCTATTAAGAATTTTATATTGATTGAATGTTTGGATATATTGAGTTAAATAAACTATACTATTTTTTTTATTTTTTTTCCATTTAAAAAATAAATTTGTTTATTTATTTATCTTTGGCTGCATTGTGTCTTCATTGCTGCATGCGGGTTTTCTCTAGGTGCGGCGAGCAGGGGCTACTCTTTGTTGTGGTGCGTGGGCTTCTCATTGCGGTGGCTTTTCTTGCTGCGGAGCACAGACTTCAGTAGTTGTGGCACGCGGGCTCAGTAGTTGTGGCTCACGGGCTCTAGAGCGCAGACTCAGTAGTTGTGGCGCTCAGGCTTAGTTGCTCTATGGCATGTGGGATCTTCCCGGATCAGGGCTCGAACCCATATGTCCCCTGCATTGGCAGGCGGATTCTTAACCACCGCGCCACCAGGGAAGTCCTTTTTCCATTTTTGTATTTGAAAATGTTCAAATCCACAGAGGAGTTGAAAGTATAGCAACAGTAAACAGCCATATACTCTTCACGTACAATTTAAACTATACTATTAAAATTAATTCATTTCACAGGGAGAACAGCTTGGTGTTTTGTGACCACCTAGAGGGGTGGGATAGGGAGGGTGGGAGGGAGACGCAAGTGGGAGAAGATATGGGGATATATGTATACATATAGCTGATTCACTTTGTTATAAAGCAGAAACTAACACACCATTGTAAAGCAATTATACTCCAATTAAGATGTTAAAAAATTAATTCATTTGTTTCTTTTTCACCTTTTGAAAAATGTGGCTACTAGAAAACTTTTTAATTGCATTATATTTCTACTGGTCATCTCCTTCAGGGCAGGTGGTTTGTTTCTTTTGTTTACATGTGTATCCCCAGCACCTAGCAAACAGTAGGTGCTCCACAAATGCCTGCTGAAGAATGAATGAATGAATGGATGGATGAATGAGTGAATTTCTCTCTACCGTCATCTGCACCAGACTCAGGAAGGGAAAAAAGCAGCCTGCTCTGGAACCCTGGGTGGGGACACTGGGTCTTGGGAGGTGGGGGTGGAGTTGGGGCCCCTCCCCCATGCTGGCCCAGAGTTCCTCTCTCCAGGCCCCATGGCCATCTCCATGCCAGGCCTGGGATGGGGGGAGTGGCAGAGGGACAGAATACCCAGCAGCTTTAAGCTCCTTCCTTCTTTCCCTGGGCCTCAGTTGGGGTAGGTGGGGAAGCAGGGTGGATTCTGTGCCATCGGGGTGTGACCCTTGGAGAACCCTGGAGGGAGACCCCATATATGGGCTGAATGCCCTACCCCACCCCAAGTTCTGGGGGGGAGGTGGCTGCCTTTGCAGTCCCCGTGCTTTCATTCCCACCCTGGGGCACTGACCCCAGCCAGTCCCCCCTTTTACTCTCCCCCCGGAAGGAAGGCTTAGCCCAGACCCACAGGGAAAACCGCAATTTGCTTCTGACAGGACACACTAACGGGTTTCTGGCGGCTGTGCCCCTTTATGTCCCCAGAGCCATTGTGGGCATATAAGAGCTGCCCACAGGCCTGAGAGGGTGGAGGAACCGACAGGAGGCTGGGAACGCCCACCCACTCCTCGTGGAGCTGCAGGAGCGGGTAAGGCAGCCTGTGGGAGACCTGGCTTTATCCAGATCCTCAGTCGTTGATCCTGCGACCATCCTGCTGTCCCATCTGAATGATGGGCACTGAAAGAATTCTCCCTAGGAGAACACTGGGAGTACCTGGAGGGTGATGGGAGAAAAAGACCATTTTGCAGATGGGAAAACTGGGGCTCAGAGAGGGGCAAAAGCAGGGATGTGTGGACTGAGGACAGAATTGTCCTAGGCTCAAGGCAGGAGGTTCCATTTTTCTCTAAGCCACGGATTCTGACTGGTTTCTCATTGTGGTAATATTTCCTTCTATAAGAGATTCAAGGTTACAGGGAACCCCTCTGGGACCAGTCCTGCTGAGATGGCTGCTAGTCCATACAGAGCCCATATGTACCTCTGTGCAAATGAGGAAAAGGTGTCCTCTTGGGTAGACACAGCCTGCACCAGGGCAAACTATTGGTGAGTGAAGTAGGGCTGGATTTCCATCCACTCTTGCCCGCTTAGCAGGCACCCCCTCCAGCACACAACAGTGCGTGGAGGCCCTAGACACAGTCCCTGCCCTCACAGGGCTCACAGACATGGCTCATGAGGACACAAGCACAATGCATGATCACAAATTGCCTTAAAGTAAATATTCTGGATGATGTTTAGTGACAGATGGGCTTCTGTGGACAAAGTAAAGGATGGAGGCCTTTCCAAGCAGTTGACATTTATTCAGAACCTGAAAGATGAGGAGATAGTCATGCAAAGAACCAGAGGAAGAGCCTCCCTAACAGAAAGAACAGCATGTGCAAAGGCCCTGAGGTGGAAGGAGCTTGTCATGGTTAAGACTAAGAAGGTCAAAGAGGCAGGCAGGGCCCTTGTGAGTAACAGTAAGGAGCCTGGGTTTTATCCCGAGGGCAGTGGGGGACTGCTGAAGGGTTTAAGCAGGGGTCACATGAGGGGATAGATGGGTATGTGACTGGGTTGGCAGATATGGAACTTCATACAGAGAAATCCCATTCTATGAAACTAGTAAGTTAGCCCTGCTCTCACCTCCTATCTCGTTCCTTTCAACATCACTCCAGGATAGAGGCAGGGGAGGAGGAGAGAAACGGGACATGTTAATCTAACTGCTGAATGTCTCCAATCAGCCACACCTTCTGGAATGGCCTCTTGAGCCAATGGGAAAGCAGTCCGGTAAACAGAGCTCCCATCCTGCTGTCCCAGAAAGGAAGGCCCCTCTGTGGCTCTCCCTCAGAGACAGGTCCAGGGCCACTGGGGCCGCAGAGGACTAAGACTTTTAAGTCAAATGTGTTAGCCGCTGCTTGAATTGGATGGAGAGGGCTTTCCAGGGGGTGAAGCTGGGCTTGAGTTGTGCCAGGTGGGCAGGAGGACCCCGGGTTGGTGAAGGGGCAGAGAGAAGATAACGTCTGGGCAAAAGGATGGCCTTAGGGCTCCTGCTTCCGCCCCCAGTAGGTGTGATGCCGACGACGTTGGGCGTGTGGTCTCTGCCTCTCCTCTGAGGTCTGGTGACTCCGTGCCAGGGGCTGCTTGAGACGGTGGGCATGCTTGCTCAATTGACAAGGATGAACTCGGCAAAGGTGAGCCCGAGGTGGGCAGGGTGTGAGGGGTCCAGCTGCAGAGTAAACCGCCCCAAAGATAGGCTCACGTGCTTATGCTTCAGGAACAGATGAGAACAGGTTTTGATTCCCAACTGCATAGGGAGTTCAGGGGGTTAAAGCTTTGCTTGCAGGTTCCAGTGGGCGATTAGTTCACTCTCTTCTGAGAGGTGAACCGGGTGGGAGGGGCATGCGGGGCCTGTGTCTCCCTCAGGGATCAGGGGGAGGGCGGTTGAGGAGGTCCAGGGGAGGGTGCTGGCTGGGCCAACGTCTCTGCCCCATGTTTCTGGGGTGGGGGAACTCCACTGGGCATTTGCTGCTCCAGGGCTCAACGGCCCAGGGTGACCATAGTTGTGAATAGCAAATGCTTCACGGAGGCTACCCCGGCCCGCTGCAACCTCCACAGGGCGGTCCCTTCCATCTTGCTCTTCTCACAATCCGCACAGAGTCAGACCAAGGGTGCCCAGGAGGAGCAGAGGTCGCCTCCTCCCTCTTGATCGCTCCCTGGTGGCTGCGTGCTCCCTCCTTTACTTCTGCCCCAACTTTCAGTGCTACCAGGTGACTCAGGGTCAGGAGCCCTAGTCATACTCTTGGTCCCAAACCCAACTTGCTGTGTGACTTTGGACAAATCTCTGCCCCTCTCTGGGCCCTAGCTTCCTCATCTGTAAAACGAACATTCCTCCCCACCACCCTGTTTGCAGAACGTGCTGGGGACTGTCACATCTGTGAACCAGGGCCTCCTGGGCTCAGGGGCCCTGCTTGGAGGAGGTGGCCTGCTGAGCTACAGAGGGGTTCTTGGCGTTGTCAAGGAGGTTTCTGGGTGAGTCCTTACCGTGTGGCCGCTTGACCACCTACCTACTGTGTGCCCTACAGGAAGTCTGATCTTTTCTTTGCTTCAGGGAATAGAGAAGATGTTGACTCTTTTTAATTTGTTGGCAGGCAGTGGGAATTTCATGGGGAGCCTGGACAGGGAGTCCCAAGAACCAGAGTCAGAAAATAAAGAGTCTACTGCATGCCAGGCAGCATGCCCCTGTGGTTGAGGGTTCCAGCTCTGGGGTCAATTTCAATTACTCACTGTGTGACCTGGGGCAAGTTGCTCAGTCTCTCTGGGCTAATCCAAGTTGCTCTCTCTGGGTTAATCCAGGTATCTGCATGGCTCCCTCCCTCCTCCTCTTCAGGTGTCTGCTCCAAAGACCCCTGCCCTGACCAGCCTCTCCTTGTCCCCTTGCCTGCCTTCATGTTCTATAGGGAATGAATCACCCCCCCGTACCCCAGATATTTCACTTTTTTTTTTCTTATCTCCCTTGCTAGATTATAAACCCCAGGAGGGCTAGGACCTTTGTCTGGCTTGTTCACTGCTGTGTCCCCAGTATCATAAATAGTGCTTGACATATAACAGATGCTCAAAAAATATTTTTGAATGAATGAATGAAATCACTTAGGAGCTAATATTTATAACTTAATGACCACTTAGACAGGTTTTCTGGGTGCCTGGCACTGTGCTAAGCATTGTGAGTAAATTATCCAATGAATCTAGAGGTAGGAATGTTATCAACTGCACTTAACAGGTGAGACGATCGACGTCCCCACAGGCAGTGAAGGGACTTGCCTGAACTCACCCAGCTAGGGAGTGCAGTAGCGGGGCAGGACGGGGGCGGTGTCTGGGTGTTTGATCACCGCCATACTGCCTGCCCCAGGTAGACAGGAATGAGTCCACAGCTGGTGGTGGATCAGGGGATGGCCAAACAACAGGCCTCAAGAAAGGCTGAAGGCCAGGAGAGGGGTATGGGGAAGTGTTACTCTACAGGAGGAAATGGAGTGCTGGGAGCAGGAGAATGGATGCCCACCGCCCAAAACAGTAAACAGATGTATGGAAAGGGGGCTGGTAAGGACTGACTGCTCAAGGATCACTAAGTGCCCATCTGTGGTAGGTATTGTCATTATCCCTATTTTACACACAGGGAAACTGAGGCACGGAGCAGCAATGTGATTTGCCCAAGGTCACCCGGTCAATTAGTGGTAGAGCTGGGATTTGAACCATCTGGCTTTTACTGGCTGCACCATGAGCAACTACTCATGGTGTTGTTGCCAGGACAGTGAATCTGTATCAGGCTGAAACAGAGCCTGGCACATAATAAATGCTTCATAAATATTAACTATTATTATTATTATCATTATTAGTAGATCTAGTCCCCCTTCCACTGTAGAATCCCCTCTACTTGGTGAGGCTGGGGCTTCAGACATGAACCACTGTCCTAGCTTCAAAGAGCCCCCAGTATGAGGTCGGACCCAGCAGTCATGATCCTGTAAGCTCAGGGCAGTGATAGAAGCAGACCAGGCAGGTTGTGGGGGCTGCTCAGAGGAGCGTATTTGCCTGAGTCAGAGAAGCAGTAAGGAGGGCTTCCTGGAGGAGGAGCTACCCTAGCTGAAATCAGGAGAGCTGGAGGAGTCACCTAGCTGACAGTGGATGCAGAGTGGCAGGAAAATTAAGGAAAGGGTATTCCAGACTGAGGGAACAGCCTGGGCAAAGGCCCAGTGGACAGAGAAAATAATAAACCGTGGGGTGTTTGAGAACCCCCTTGGGTTGTGTGTGTGAGAGCCTAGGAGATGGGAGTGGAAGGACAACGACCCAGGCCAGAGACTGAACCAGGGCTGAGGCCATTGGGATGGGGTGGAGGGAGCACTTTAGCTAATTGAGCCTCCAGTGAGGATGATGATATTACACTTCCAGAGCATATGCTTTACCAGCTGTGCACCTACATTATCTCATTTGTCTCTGCAACATCCCTATGAAGTGGGAACTTGTATAACTCCACTTTACAGATGCAGAAACTGAGGTCCAGAGAGGTGAAGTAACTGGCTCAAGGGCGCACAGTTGGGTTTATGGGTTAGAGGTGGGACAGGGGACACACCCAAGAGAGGCTCCAGGCTCTGCCCGGTCTGGGATGGTCCAGGCACTGAGGGACTGGCGCTGGGGCGGGGGGGGGCGGGGGGGGGGGAGTTGTCTGGTGGTCAGTGGCCCTCTCCTCCATGCAGGCTGAAGACTGAGGAAATCACACTGCCGAAGGTGTCTCTGAAGCTGCTGCCGGGGTTTGGAGTGCAGCTGAGCCTGCACACCAAGGTGGGCCTGCATGGCTCCGGGTGAGTGTGCCCCTGGGGACCCCCTACCTTATTGTCTCTCCACACCCACCCCCTGCCCCCCTATTTCCTCCTTCCTTCCTTCCCAAGAGACTCCCACTTTCCTATTCCCTCCCTGGATCCCACCCCACTACCCCTCCCCAGGGATCTCCATCCCACTGACGTCCAGAGACTTCCATCTCTCTCTCTGGAGACCCCTACCCCACTGCCTGGAGCTCACTGGTGGGGGTGAGGGAGGGGGCGCAGGGACATGCAAATGGGCAGGGAGGCAGGAGGTTAGAGGAGGGAATGGGGCTAACCCACCCGCCCCTCGTCAGAGCCCTGGTCAGCGGCCCCGGGGTGGGCGCGGCTAAGGCGGCCCTGGTGGGTGGCGCCTGGCCGCCTGGCCGCCTGGCCACGCCCCCAGCATCTGGTCTCGCAGCCCCCTGGGGGGCCTCTTGCAGCTGGCAGCGGAGGTGAACGTGTTGTCGCGGGTGGCGCTGGGCGTGAGCGCGCGGGGTACGCCCATCCTCATCCTCACGGGCCCAGCCGCTCCACGGCATGTGGGATCTTCCTGGGCCGGGGCATGAACCCGTGTCCCCTGCATCGGCAGGCGGACTCTCAACCACTGCGCCACCAGGGAAGCCCCCTGATGCCCATCTTTTTAAACTGAAGGTGGTGATCCCTCTTTGAACACAGAACTCTCTGGGCAGTGGGGTTAGGATGAGGTGAGGAAGCTGGAGGAAAAAAACCTCTTGAACATATTAGTCCTTAATATTCTAGTATAAATGAGTGCCTCTGATACTCTCCTGGGAGCAATTAGGAACGGGAAAAGAACTTGGGGGCTTTGTGAACTTC
Source organism: Mesoplodon densirostris (assembly GCF_025265405.1). NCBI lineage: Eukaryota > Metazoa > Chordata > Mammalia > Artiodactyla > Ziphiidae > Mesoplodon > Mesoplodon densirostris. Next base: position 26,329,145 of record NC_082676.1, on the reverse strand, counting down.
AAGGGACGTGGGGGCAGGGAAAAGGGAAGAGTGTGCATAAGTGGAACTGAATCCAAAAATTTCACAGTCTGGCCCAGATGGGAGGCCATGTCCTGTTCTGATTCTCTGAGGCTGGAGAACGGTTAGACTGGGCTGGTGGAGTGAGAGAAGTGGACTAGACATGGAGGCAGCAAAATAAAGTTTCCTGGAGGTTGACCTGCTCATCCCCAAATGCATGCTTCACCCCTCCAATCTCAGAATACTTCACACCCACTTCTTAGGGGTCTGAAATAATAGTCCCCAAACAATAACTACTGTTTACTGAGTGTCTGCTATGTACCAGATATGATGTGCTGGTGACTAGGAAGCTGTAGTTCAAAAAGGTCAAGTCTCTTGCCTAAGGATTAGAACGCAGATAGCTCTGATCCAGAGCCCTTAATCTTAACTACATGGTGTAGAACTGTCTCCTCCAAAGAGGTAGGAAAAGGTATTTGCTAGCTGGCTGGATGCATGGAAGTGTGGCTAGATGAATGTTTGACAGCTGCATGGGCTGATGGAAGGATATATGGATGATCGATGTATGGAAGGAAAGATGGAAGAAAAGAAAGATAAATGGATGGACATATGACTGGCTTGCTGGCTGGTTGGAACATGGATAAATGATGGGTAGATGGGAAGGAGGATGGATAGATGGATGGTTGGATGGATGGATGGATGAATAAGAGGGGGAGAATGGATGGTTGATGAGTGGATGAATGGTTGGATGGATGGATGGATGGTTGGATGAATGGTTGGATCGATGGATGGATGGTTGGATGAATATATGAGTGGATTTCTCCAGAAATCTCTGGAGACATTTCCCCAGAGTCTGTCTTCTACTAATTTGCTATTTTGGTTGGAATCCCGGTTACTCTTCTCTCTTCCTGAGGCTCCGTTTGTAAATTTTCATCTCAGGAGATAATAAAACATCTATGTTATGGGACAGTTTGGTTAATGGGTCTGCTTTGAGCCCCCAGATTAATTGCAATTTGAAAAACTCAGAAGGTGGTATCAGGAACTCTGGACCTGCCCCATTCTATGACCTGGGGTCGTTTACCCTGTCTCTGGGCCTCAGGGTCTTGATGTGACTCTTGGCGGGTTGAGGGGTGGTGGTGCTAACTCCACCTGCTGGCCAGTGCGGTGACACCCAGCCATGGCCATATGACCGACCCACTGTCTCCTTAGCAGAGAAGCAGTGCCAGAATGTGGACAGCGTGGTGTGTGGCTACTCTGTCCGTGGTGGCTGTGTGTGGCATCCGCCAAGAGACAAACACTGTCCTCAGGGTTACCAAAGACGTGCTGAGCAATGGTGAGTCCAGCCCTGCAGTGGGTGGGGAGTGGCAGGGGGCAGGGAGGGAAGTCCAGCCAAGTCTGAAGTTCCCAAGGACTCTCTTCCTTACTGGCAGATTCTACATCAGATGGATGGGTGGCTTTTCTCTGGGCCTTAGTTTCCTCTTTTTCTTTTGGCTCCCATCTCCTGAGCACCTGCTATGTGCCAGACACCATGTTGGGGACTTTATGCTTGAGGCTGTAGAAAGCAGTGATTAAGAGCTTGGGTCCTAGAGTCAGCCTTCCTGGTGTTCAGATACTGACTGTGTGACCTTAAGCCCATGACTTGAGTTCTCTGAGCCTCAGTTTTCTCATCTGCAAAGAAGGTGTAATTATGGTCCCCTTCTCAGAGAATTGATTCAAGAATTAAATGAGATGAACTTTGGAAAACTCTGCACAGTTCCTGGTTCATAGAAAGCCCTCAAAAGTGGGAGCTGATATTGATTCTGCCTTCAATTCTTGGGGCCTCACTTTTGTCATCTGGCAAATGAGGACACATTCCCTGCCCTAATTCCTATCCAAGGCTATCATAAGAATAAAAAAATGAGGTCATTTCCTAAGTGTCACAGGCCTCAATTTCTTTATCCATCAAATGGGGACAATAATTCTGGTCTTGACTATTTCCCAGGAATCAGATTGAATAATGCACAAGGAAGTAGGTTTTTTTAAGCTGTAAAGTGTGGAGCACTGGAAGGGAGGATCATGAAGAAAATCTATCCAGGTTTAGCTGAATGCTGTCGAAATCCAGTTAAAGTGTGAGAGGTCAAAGCCAGCAGCTAATGAGTTCCCGGGGGTGTCAGGGCTGGGTTAGTCTGGAGGAGTCTTTCCATTCGACCTCAGCGTTTTACCAGTGGGAAAAGTGGGGCCCAGAGAGCCGAGCAATGCTGGGAGGCAGTGCCTGGGGGCTGGAGGGGGAAGAGCCCCTAACTGAGACCTTTGCTTCTCTGCAGCCATCTCAGGCACCTTGCAGCAAAGTGATGCTCTCCGCTCAGCCCTGAGAGAAGTGCCCATGGATAAAGCTGGTGGTGATGGTGGTGGGCCTCTCCTGGGGGCCTTGCTTGGTGGAGGTGGAGGTGGCCGGGGTGGTGACCTGTTGGGTGGAGTTGGTGGAAGCTTACTGGGTGTCAGTAGCAGCAGTGATGGAGGCCTCCTGGGTGGTAATGGTGGGGGGCTTTTGGGTGGAGGGAGTAGCAGTGGTGGGGGGCTGCTGGGTGACAGTGGTGGTCTCTTGGGTGGTGGTGGTGGTCTTTTGGGTGGTGGCCAACACCATTACGATGACTACGGAGGCGCTGAATTCCCCCGAGGTGTCGGTGGTGTTCCCTACAATGAGTTTCACATCCAAGAACCACCCCCAGAGTATACCAGTGGCAACCAACTTGGTAGTAATTACAAGTACGGTCACGTTGAGGCCAATGACAACACCGCTCAGCTGGGGGACAAATACCATTACGGTGAGATCCTTGAGTCTGATGGAAGCATCAGGGACCTCCGGAAGGGCAACTACCGCAACGCTGAGAATGCATATGGCAGCCAGAGGGGCCACAGGCGGTACAGGTCAGCGGAAGTGGCGGCGACCATGGGCAGACTTCACCGGCAAAAGCTGCAGCCTGGAGAGATCCCACCTGGTGTAGCCACTGGGGCGCTGGGCCCAGGTGGTTTGCTGGGCACTGGAGGCATACTGACAGCCAACGGCATCCTAGCGGGCCAAGGTGGCCTGCTCGGTGGAGGTGGTCTCCTTGGTGTTGGAGGACTTCTCGGAGGAGGGGGTGTCCTGGGTGCACTCGGCGAGGGTGGCATCCTCAGCACCATGCAGGGCATCACAGGGTAAGGAGGGTCCAGGCTCTCCCTATCAAGCTCCCTGATGAACCTCCAAACAGGAATGATCACCCCCAGAGGCCTGGAGTTGGAAAAGGGATGGTCTTCAGTGCCCTGTACACTTTAGGGCTTGGCCCCAGGACTGGACATCTCAAGTCCCAAGTTGTATGATTTGGGGTCTTGTCATTAGACAGCCCTGAGTTTGAGTCCCAGTTCAACCTTTTATATTAGTGTGTGACTCTGGGCCATTCTTTTCCTCTTTCTGAGTCTCAGTTCCCTCATCTGTAGAATCGTCATAGTAATATAGTCTAGGTGTAACAAACCCAAGGCTCATACATACATATTATAATTTCAACTATACCAGCCTCCTCCTCACATTCACTATTTAATTCAACCAATATTTAGAGGGCCTACTATGTGTGGGGCACTATATTGGTACTAGGGACACAACCTCATGGTGAGCCAAGACAGGACACATCTCTTGTCCTCACAGAGCTTGCAGCTTGGTGGGGTATATGGCATCAATAAAGAAGCCTAGAAACAATCATACAATTACAACAGTGCTAAGAAGTTCATGGAGAAGTGAGGATGTGTATAGTGGAGAGATCAGGGGAGGCTTCCTGGAGGAAGAGGACCTGGAGCTGAAATCTAAAGAATGTGTAGGAGGGAACCAGGCAAAGAGGGGCAGGGACAGGCAGAAGGAATAGCATCTTTACATGAAAAAAAATTCAAAGGAAATACATGGAAATATAAACGGTGGGTCTCCAGTGGGAGTATGGGTCGTGGTGTTTTTTTGCCTTTAACTTCTCTGTGTTTTCCGAGTTCTATCCACAAACCCCAGGTCTTTCTGGAGTCTGGAGGAATGAATGGGGCTCAGAGGAGGAGGGTGTAGGGAGGGCGGTCCCGGGTGAGCAGCGTGGCAGGCAGTGGGGCTGGACGCCCTCTCACCGCTCTCGGTCCTGTTCAGGCTGCGCATCATGGAGCTGACTCTCCCTCGGGTGTCTGTGCGGCTCCTGCCGGGTGTGGGCGTCTACCTGAACTTGTACACCCGCGTGGCCATCGACGGGAAAAGGTGTGTGCCCTTGGTCCCGGAGGGGTCCCTGCCCCGCTACATCCTAGCTGGGAGATCTTGGGCAGGTCATCTCCCATCTTTGTCCATAATGTGGGGACTAAAAGACCTGAGGTGTCACCAGCACACGCATGGCTTATACCTTTGGGCTCAGGTCATCTCCTGAGCGGCGAGCAGTAAAGGCAGTCTGTGTGGTGTTAAGATCTGCAAGGCTGGAGTCTGGGGACTGCCTGGGTTTGAATCCTGACTCTCTCTTTTAATCTGTGACCTCAGGCCAGTCCCCCTAATTTCACTGAGCTGTAGTGTCTTCACCTGCTATGGGCATGATAAGACATATCCTTTTCCAGGTGGCTGCAGCCACAGCGAGGGACAGCAAGCAAAGGCCTTGCTGAACAGTGCCTGCCACGTAGGTGGTGTTCATTAGAGAACCTCAGACAGTGGACTTTTGCATCGATTTATCCCATGGGATGAGGTCATGCCTACAAAGCCGGATGATTGGGTGGTCACCTTGGAAACCAGCATTTATACATAGAGTTCATTTATGGATCTCTATTCCTAGTCTTTGGAGCTCTCATAGGCTAAGGGGAGGTAGAATTGTTCACAGATGACTTGAGGGACCAGAGAAGCCTGGTTTGGGACCCCTAGACGTGAGCCAGCGGCATAGTAGATGGCGGGACCAGCCGGAGCAAAAGCCGAGGTGTGAGGTGGTGGTTGGGAGTTGACTCGTTGTCTCCCTGGCCCCATGGTCTCCTCCAGTCTTATTGGCTTCTTGGACATCGCAGTGGAGGTGAACATCACGGCCAAGGTCCAGCTGACCATGGACCGCACGGGTTACCCACGGCTGGTCATGGAGCAATGTGACACCCTCCCGGGGGGTATCAAAGTCAAGCTGCTGCGAGGGTGAGTACCAGCGGGCTGTGGAGTGCCTTGGCAGATGCTGGAGTGGTCTGTCTTTGGCAAACCATATTTAAGAGCAGAGGCTCTGGAAGCAGGCTGGGGTTCACACCTCTTCAGCTTCATTTTCGCTTGCTGTGTGACTTTTGGGCAACTCTTTTGCCCCTCTCTGAGCTCCCCTTTCTTTATCTGTGAAGTGGGGGTGATTCTTTTCCCCTTTGGAATGAAGATAATGAATGTAAAAAACTTAGTGAAGAATCTGGCACATTTTAAGAGTTTATGAATATGTCTAACAGAGTTTTTGCATCCATTGGTGCTCCAACTCACAGGGAAATTTCCCAGTTGATTCTGTTCAATGTGACCTTGGTCAGGTGGTGAGTATTTTCTATTACACACTCCCCACAAAGAGGCCAAGTCAGCACCTTCTGTGGAGAGTGGTTTCAAGTGTCTGTATATTGACCGGTATGCTGCCCCCAGGTGATGGTCTTAGATGAGGGCACATGAGGGCAGCTCAGAGCTGAGTCCCTTTCTCTTCACTCCCCAGCCCTCATCCTGGGAGATGCTTGTTCTGCTTCTCTCTTTGAGGCCCCCTACTCCTTCCCCTCCTGCCTTATCAATTTCTTGGCCCAATCCCCCCAGCCCTCATCTTATCTAGACTGTGGGATCAGAGAAAATCATTGTGTAACTTGAGCCCCACATTTCCCATTCATGTGGGCTTCTCTGAGTCTTTGTTTCTGCTCCAGAGTAGGTGGAGGCAGAGAAAATCAGCCCCAGGGGTGTTCTGGTGAGAAGAGGAGAGGGAGGGAAACACAAAAACCTCACAGATTTTTAATTCACATTTTCACAAGGAAATATACCTGGTAGTACATGGTTCAAAATATAAAATGATAAGAAGGCACAGCCCCCTCCCTCCCTGTCTCCCATCTGCCCCCTTCCCATTGACCTCACCATGGTTATTTGTTTCTTGATTCTCCATCCAATTTTTTTGAACAAGTGAAGCAAACGTGAATGTAAATTCTCATTCCCCGCCCTCATTTTAATACAAATGAGCACATACTGTAAACACTGTTTTTCACTTTTCTCTCACCATTTATCTATTGGGAAAATTTTCTGTACGGAACATGCTTTCCTTTTGTTTACCTTTTTACAGCTGTGTAATATTCCACTGTCTTGATGAACCATCATTGATTTGCCCTGTTCCCTGGTGTTGAACATTGCAATTTGTCTAATCTGCTCTGACAAATGAGGTTATAAAGAATAGTCTTTTACATACATCTTTTCACACATGGGCCAATGTGTCTGTTGGATAACTTCCCAGGAGAAAGCAGTCTGTGCCCTGAATATACATAGATTAACTTCAAATTATCCCCCCAACACACGTGGGTGGGCACACACACACGGATAAACATGCATGTGCATTCTCACAGCCCTTATCATCCAAGGAGATGTAGAACCAAGACAAGACTCCTTAAGGTGAATTCGCTTAAAAAGGAGACCATAACACATAGTAACCTTGGGGGAAACGATGGAATTAGGACTTTATCTGAAGAAATTCTTTGCTTTGCATAGCATTGGACAATCAGTTTCAACCTGGGGGTGGGGAAGGGGCACAGCAGGGCAGAGGGGGACCGATCTAAGGGGTCAGGCTGTCAGTGATACTTTTGTGTTAGGATAGCCATGTTTCCCTCATTTTCTCATCACCGCAGGGCCTCGGGAAACAAATACATTAGAAACAAACAAACGTATTACAAGTCTGTCAGTCCGTCCATCTATGTGTTTTGTCTATGTATCAGTAATCTCTTTCCTCCCTTCACTAACTGGTTAGGAGAGTTAGTTTAGAGCTGGGTGATGCACTTAGAACTTGCGCTGGCTCAATTCTCTGGACCTTAGTTTCCTTGTCTGTAGAATGGACCATATTTCCCAATCTTTTCAGCACCAAGAACTCATTTTCTCTGGTGGACCAGTATTTCTCCTTCCCTCTCCTCCACAAACATTTATTGAGCACCTACTATGCACCAGATACTGTGCTAGGTGCTTGGGTAAAATAATACACTCATCTTCCCTTTGGGAAGATTATGCAAAGCTGCAGCAAACAGCCCGTTAGAGGGGCAGATGAACAGGAGGGAATGCCATTTGCAGTTAAAAAACAGGAATGTGCCAGCCTAGGCTAGGCCCATAGTAGAGCTCAAGGAACATTTGTTTGTTTCTTGAATGAATGAATAGATGAGTGAATGAATGATGAAAAGCCAAGCCATTTGCTTGAGCAGCCTGTCCAGCCAGGTCTAGGGTGAGTATACACTGACCTTCTAGCCTTCAGAACAATTTTCCAGCACTCAAGGGCTCTGCTGCTCAGACAGCACTGGGACAGGGGCCCCAAGTGTGGACAGCTTGGTGAGTCTCTCCTCGCCCCACTCCTCTCTCCTCAGGCTTCTTCCCAACCTTGTGGACAACTTAGTAAACCAAGTCCTGGCCAATGTCCTCCCGGACTTGGTAAGAACCCATCCTGGGACGGGGAGCGGGGGGCACAGACTTTCCTTAGACCGAGGGGCCACAGTCATCCAGCCTCCATCCCTGGAGGCCTGCAGGTGACCCAGAGGGATGGAGGGAGCCAGGGGGCTGGGATGTGTCCTTGGGGGTCTGGGAAGGGCCCTGAGGAATGTGGAGGGACAGATTAGTGGAGGGATAAAGAGGTGAAGCTCGAGACCCACACAGTTCTGGGTTTGAATCACCTGAGCCTCAGTTTTCCCATCTGTAAAATGGGGATCATGAGAAAGCCTTCCCCATAGGGCTGCGGGGAAGACAGTGCCCCCGCATAGTGCACAGAGAGGCAGTCAGTACACAGTAGCTATTGCCGTTGTTACTGTTCGTTCACCCCCTCCTCCACCCCCTGCGCCGTCACCAGAGCTCCATGCCCTCTCTACCCTACAGCTCTGCCCCATCGTGGACGTGGTGCTGGGGCTTGTCAACGACCAGCTGGGTCTCGTGGACTGTAAGTCCTTCCTGCTTTGCTTCATTCAACCAACATCCACTAGCGCCTGATCTGGGCCAGCCCTCGGAAGGCCCTGGGGACACAGCAACGTCTGGGAGGAAGGCCCAGTGGGGTGGGGTGCTATGCGGCTGACGCCAGGGGCGAGGGGCTGCCTGGTCTTTCCTCTTGTCCCCAAACATCCCCCCAAGTCCCAGAGGGAGGAGGTTCCCGCTTGGACCCAAGGGTGCTACAGCTCTGGACTGGCTGGGTTCGAGCCCTGGCTCAGCCTGGGCATCGTGTGGATTTGGAGAGACTCTTCCCAATTTCCTCATCTCTAAAGTGGGGGAGTTGGCTTCAGCCCCCAGAGAGACTGGAGTGAATAGCAATAGATTAGAGAGTGACAGACGCTGTGGAGACTGTCCAGGTCCTCAGACTCAGGCTCCAGCACTAGCCCTTGATCCAGGATTTCTGAGTGAACATTCATGAAGGCAAGCCTGCCCCATGTGGTTGTCCAGGTCGTTCACTCCATGATTCCAGGGACCTCCTTCCAGATAGACCACAACATAATGGTAGCATCAGTTATGCAGTGCACAGTCTCTACAGCCGTACAGGGCCAGAAGAGCCCAGAAGGTCGGGCTGTCCATCACAAGCAGTCAGGGAAATGCCAGATTCAATTAAGCACCACGTTGTGGAGCCCTAAAACTTCTTCCCTCGTGTACAGCACTTCACAGCTTACAAAGCTTATCAATATGCAGAATCTCATTGGCTCCCCAATATAGTCCAAGGAATTCTATTAAGCCTATTTTACGGAGGAGGAAATGGAGATTCAGAGAGGTGCAGTGTCTTGACGGAGATCACACAGCAAGGAAGAGGCAGAGCTGGGTTTTTACCCAGAATGCTTGCTCTTTCCGTGGTGTCTGGAGCTGGAACCTTGCTGCCCCGCTCCACTCAGGGCACAAGGAGGGTGTCTGGGCGGGTGAGGGGGACCTTCCTGTGACCCCCACCTTTGTCTGCAGCTCTGATTCCTCTGGGAATATTGGGAAGCATCCAGTACACTTTCTCCAGCCTCCCGCTCGTGACTGGGGAATTCCTGGAGCTGGACCTCAATGTGAGTGCCTGGGCTCGGGCAGGTGAGGTGGCCCTCTCCCCATAGGCAGAGGTGAGAGTGAGAGCCCCCCAGGGCTGCTGCTGAATGTCTGGGAAGCAGCACTTGAACAGAACCCTTTTCTGCTTAGATGAAGACCTTCTAGGAGCCGTGCTGGGAAACACAATCATAGCGAACACTTACCGAGTGCTTACTGTGTGCCAGGCACATTCCTAGTGTTTTATGTAGATTAACCATATGAGGTAGGCACTCTTATTGAGGAAACTGAGGCGCAGAGAGGTTAAGCCACTTGCCAAAGGTCACACAGCTAGTAAATGTGAACCTGGGTTCTGAACCAGGCAATCTGGCTTCTAGCTATGAGAGCTGCTGCTATGGGCTTGGGTTTGCTGGAGGAGTGGATCTGGCTAATCGTGTGCTGGTAAGCATTAACCACTCCATGATTTTTTTTTAAAGTCCCTAATTTGCAGTGTTTGATGATTTCCACGGTATAAGTACTCCCTCCCTGGCCTAAACATGGTGTAGGGAAGAGGTGCCTGGAATTGGCTCTCATGAGCTGGTGTGAGCTGGCTCAAGCACACTACTGAATCTGGCCCATAACTGCACAGGCGCACGCGCAGACGTACTTCCCCTGGCCTGTGCAAACCTGAGTGCCTCCCCACTTCGTCCATCAGACGCAGAGCTAGAGCACACACCGTGCCCTCACAGACACAGCACACCTGTGCACACCGAGTATATCCATGAACACATAGTTATTCAAGAGACGTTTATCAGTTACCTGCTGTGTGCCAGGCTCTGGGCTGGGGCTAGAGGTGCAGTGATGAGCACAACAAGATCTCTGACTTGATGGAGCCGACCATCTACTGGAGCGGATAGGCCATCCAAGAATCCCTCAAACAATTAGAGACCATGAAGTCTGTGAAGGAGGGCCCCAGGCTATCAGAGCCTAAAGCAGGGGGTATGATTCACCCAGAGAGGTCACAGAGGGCTTCCTGGAGGACGTGACACTTGAGCTGAGACCAGCCAGATGAGCGGGATGTAACAAAAGAAGAGTGTAGGGGAGGGAACGGCAGGTGGGAAGCACCATGGTGGAGGTGCTGAGGTGGCGGCAGGGATGGACAAGACCCTGGTGGCTGCCCTGCAGAAGGGTGGGTGAGGGGCAGAGTGGCTCCAGATGGGGCAAACCGCACAATGCCTTGTAGGCTATGGAAAGTAGTCTAGTCTTTAGAGTAGATACTCCAGTGTATATTGTGCAGGTGCATTAACTTGTACCTTGTTAGAGCAAGGCTGGGAGGGTGGGGTGGGTCAGAATCTATGGCGTATTTCAAATATATGGTGCTGTACCACGGCTTAATTATAAGTGGTCATAAAGCGGGAACCGCAAGAGATGCTATTCCATCACAAATTGAATTTGTGAGGGTCATAAATGAAAAAGTCACTCCCACCCAGTGGGTTTAACCAAGGAAGGCTTCCTGGACTCAGGTGCAGGTCCTCCCCCCACCCTTCAGCCCGCTTCCTCCACTCTTCTCCCTGCACCTCTCCCTGCTGTGACCCCTTTCCTCTCTGCTTCCCCAGACTCTGGTTGGGGAGGTTGGAGGAGAGCTCATTGACTATCCACTGGGGCGGCCAGCCATGTCTCCCAGGCAGAAGATGCCAGAATTGCCCCCCATGGGTGACAACACCAACTGCCAACTGGCCATTTCTGCCAACTTTCTGGGCTCAGTGCTGACTCTCCTGCAGAAGCGAGGGGCGCTGGATATTGACATCACCGACGGCATGGTGAGTCACAGCCCCCAGGGTGAGGTGGGCTGGGCAGCAAACAGCCCGCTGTTGATCCTCTCTAGTCCCCAGGGCCTTGGGGAAATGGCTTTAAAGCAAAAACTGTAGACAGTCCACCCCTTGACTTATCTCCAGTTCAGAATGTGTATCGATTATGTCAGTGTTTACCAAAGTGTGGTGCCTGGGAGGGTTTTAGGTGATTCACAGACAAGACACTAAACAACATCAAAAAGTTGCTCCCTATCCAATTCTATTTTATTCCCATTCTTTTTTTTTAAAAAAAGCCTGATTTAAATCCATATATCTGTATCTCAATATAAATATTTAGAATCCTTTTACTTGGTAAACATTGATACTATGTAACTAAAAGATATGTAAGAATAAAATACCACCTTTAGGTATGTTCCAGAGTCATTTTCTCTGCAAATCTTTTCTTTCAAAAAAAATTCAAGCCTTCATAAAAGCTGCAAAATAGTACAATTAATGCCATAATATCCTTCACCTAGATTCACCAGCTAATATTTTGTCACATTTGCTTCATTTCCAACTATCCATCCATCTGCCCACCCACCTATCTACTCATCCATCCATCCATCCATCTATCTGCTGTTGAAAAACTTGAGTGTTTGGAGACATCATGACATGTCACTCCATAAACTTCAGTGTGTATCTCATAAGAACAAGATGTTCTCAAAAAAAAATCATATACATATGTCAACCTCGATTCTATCAAGAGAAAAGTCTCCATTTGGTGCCAGTATAATGTAACCCTCTCTTAAACTTTAAGTTGTCCTCTTTTAATTGAGAGAGAACAGCATTCCCACCCAAAGTCCCCCAAAGACAACGGTATCCATGCAGAATGTAATGTCATTGTCTTGTTTTTATTGCATTTAGTTTTACACCTGCCATCTCCTTCTGTCAAGTGGTACTGGCTTTCCATTTTTTAGTATTTGACATTTTAAAAAGTAAACTCATTTAAAGAAGATATTAAGTAAATAATAGTACAGGTAGTTCAGGGATATGGCAGAATCATGCACGTAGTGGACCCTGGGTTTTGCACATGGACACGCTGATGCTCACCTTGTTTTAATAAAGAATCACATTTTTAGAGGAGAAGGTTCAGGTCTTGCCTCCTGCCCTGAAAAGTCCTCTCTGTGGTAAGCTTCAGTGGCTGCCCCCATCCACTTAAACACAAAACAGATACTATGGTCTGCATGGTGGCCACTGTTGGACAGGCAGAGCCTCCCAAGAGGTCTTTAAGGGGGAGGAGATGCCCCCACTGGTTGTCTGAGAGGGTGCAGGAATTTAACACAGTGTGTTAGCAACTCCTGTCTGTCCCTTTAGCTTCAGGGACTCTCATAACCCTTCTTCTTTCCCTGCAGTTTGAAGAGCTTCCTCCACTCACCACGTCTACACTGGGAGCCCTGATTCCCAAGGTACGTAAGGCTGGTGCCTACCCCTGTCTCAGCCTCACGCCCCCTCTAGCTGTCCCAGGAGCTGGGTGCGAAGGGAAGACACTCAGTACTAGAGTGAGGTACTCCACCCCACCGCCCCCTGGGGGTGCAGTGACAAAAGCTTGGAGGCCGGACCCCTGTGAGGGGGCGCGGCACAGAAGGCTGAGCTGGAAAGAACCTGAGCTCTAGCGGTGGACTGGCCTGCCCGGGTCTAATCCCAGCCTGGTCACTTCCTCGCTGTGTGACTTTGGGCAAGAGTCTTAACATCTCTGAGCCTAAGTTTCCTTATCTGTCAAAAAAGGATGCTAATACCTTTTGCACAGTTTCATCCAGGAGGATAAAGGAGGTGAAGGAGATAATGCACATAAAGATGCTGACATGGGGCACATGTAGGTGCACGGAGGCCTAGAGGGAAAGGACCAGATCTTTGGAGCAGATAGACATGAATTTGAATTCCAACTCAGCACTCCCTTAGGCAAGTGACTTCTCTCTGAGCCTCAGTTTCCTCATCTGGAAAACAGGAGCAACAAAGCCCGCCTCACAGCGTGGCTGCAGACCTGGGATTTGAACCTAGGCCCAGAGTAGGCGTTTGATAAATGTTATCTATGATTGTTCTTGTTAATAATAACAATATCTTTTTTAAAAAAAAGATCAAATGGGGCTTCCCTAGTGGCGCAGTGGTTGAGAGTCCGCCTGCTGATGCAGGGGACACGGGTTCGTGCCCCGGTCCGGGATGATCCCACATGCCGCGGAGCGGCTGGGCCCGTGAGCCATGGCCGCTGAGCCTGCGCGTCCGGAGCCTGTGCTCCGCAACGGGAGAGGCCACAACAGTGAGAGGCCCGCGTACCTCAAAAAAAAAAAAAAAAAGAGCAAATGTACTCTTGTTGGATCAGCCACCATACACAATTGGAACAAAGGCCTTTCTGATCCCAGTTCTCATCCCAGCTCTGGTCCCAGGCCTGCTATCCTGCACCTGGCACCAAAGAACTTCTTATGTAGTGTTATACAGATGCACAGGATTGCGGTACTTTACAGCCATTTTAGACATTTTTCATCTCCTTTCTACCTGTCCCATCTGGTTCTGGGTGGAATTCAAAGGAGGCAGGAAAGGAGATCAAATTCCACAAATGATCACTATCACCCTCATGTGGTTGAAAGCCGAATGGCAGGGCACCATTACTAATGCCATAAATAGTGGCCTCTCCAGGAGGCAAGTGGACCCCTCAGTCAACTGGATCTTATATTGGACCACTTCTTATGTGCACTGCACTTTACGCTTCATGAAAGTTTTTAAGAATCCACTCTTTCATTTGGTTTTAATCATCCCCCCTATCCACGGGGCTAGTTTACAGATGGGGAAATAGGCTCAGAGCGGTCACACAATGTGGTCAAAGCAGGGACGCAGGGCTTCATGTGGAGCTGGGTCTGCAGCAGGGGGGCTCAGGCTAGACACAGAGGAATGGAGTCACCTGGAGACGCCTGACCAGAGCTACGAGGGCATCCTTGGTCCCCTACTGCTGCGGGGAGAGAGTTCAAGGTAACCTTTCAGGGTCCCTGTGAAGGCAGTGCTGCTAATTCTTAGAGATTCTGCATGTTGGGGCAGAGGTGGTTGAGACACCAGGCCCCTTTGAGGAAGTATCCTGAAAATCCTTTTGTGAAAAACCAATGCACCAAATCACTGATTTGCTGGAAGCCGATTTGTCAAAAGGTGAGTCCACTGAGTGGTCAATTGGCTGAACTTGATAGATTTGCCATTAGACCAAGAGCTTGTCCAGAAGAGTTTCACCTCGAATGTGTTCAAGAAAATGAATGTCTTCTTAGGACGAGGACCCACACTGCTGCACTGCAAGTATAAAAGTTTATGTTTAAATTAGTTTCTTTTTAAAGTAACTTTGTGGTTTTTCCCACATACTTATGCTCATTTAAAATATTCAAGAAAAGTGTTCCTTAAAACAAACTTTTTGGTAAATCAGTTATTTAGCAAATATGGGAAGCTGGTCATTTGATGAATTGTCCCTTTAGCCAATTAGCTTTGGAGGAATCAATTTTGCAGCCAATGGGCTCAGATCCCTCCCGCCGTGGGTCTCCGGAGACCCCAGCAAATCCAGGCAGGTGGGGCAGGCTGTGCCTTGCTCTGGGAATTTCATGGTGAGGCACCCCGAATTGTGGACTTTCTCGTTCCAGGTGGGGCGAGAGAGTCAGTGAGAGGTCCTGGGTTTCTGAGTCACACGGACCTGGCCTGGAATCTCAACTCTCCTGTTGGCCTTGGATAATTCGCTTGATGTTTCCCTCTGAGTCTCAGTTTTCTCATCTGTAACATGGAGAAAAAATTCCCCTATGGAGTTGTGAAGGATCAATGAAATCATGAATGCCCAGCACTGGCCTCAGTGCACATCCCCCCGCCCCATCCCCCCGCCCCATCTCCCTAAGGACCAGGTTTTGAACATTTCCGAGGGTCAGGCATTGAGTTCAAAGCTTTGCTGGCATGATCACATTGAATTCTCATGATAACGTTGTGTGAGAGGCTCAGAGAAGGCAGCCCCTGTCCAAACCGCACAGTGGTTGGAGGCTTTGCATGTGGTTTGTAGGACTTGAGCAATATTGTTGGGTCTGAAACTATCCAGTGTGGAACCCTGTGCTGTGTGTTTAGAGGTTGACTGACGACCCCGAGCCTGCCCATCCCTGAGGGCCCTGCTCACCTCACCCAGTGTCCGCCCACAGGTGTTCCAGCAGTACCCCGAGTCCCGCTCCCTCACCATCAGGATCCAGGTGCCCAACCCACCTTCAGTGATGCTGCAGAAGGACCAGGCGCTGGTGAAGGTGTTTGCCACCTCCATGGTCATGGTCTCCCAGCCCAATGATGTCGAGACCAACATCTGCCTCATCGATGTGGTGAGTGGGGCTGAGTGGTCACGTGGTCTCGGGGAGTCTGCAGACACCTACAAATCCCCATGGTCCCCACCACAGTGACTATGAGTCCAGTTTGGGGACCAGATGACCTGGAGGGCAGGGAAGCAAATAGGGATCTTCTTACAACAAGGCTTCTACTTGCAAAGGCGGATGAGTTTGGACCTTTTATGCCCTCTCCTTGGAAGGGCGGGGCAGTTATGATTGACAGTGACGATGCCCAATCCCATCTGCAATGGCTGATCTGAAGCAGGCCTCCTAGGCTGCAGGCCATCCCCACCTCCTCTGAGACAGCTCAGAGAAAGTTGATAAACACCTCGCATGCCAATCGTCATCTTCCTGTGACAGCTGTCATTCTGAGGAATGTTCCCCAGGCCTTGCCGTGACTTACTTGTGAACAACAGTTAATGCAGGCAATTGACGATTCCCATCTCCTTCCCTCTGGAGGTGGGGAAAATCCATCATATGGTCTGCGTTACTGGGGGTCTCCCAGTGAGCCGCCAGCAAGCAATGACCAGCATGTAACAGCAGTGATGTTCCACTCACCTTCCCTTTCCTCCAGGACACAGAACTCTTGGCCATGTTTTCCGTGGAGAATGACAAGCTCATGATTGACACCAAGCTGGACAAGTAAGGGTGTTTGCTGCCGCGGTCTCCTGCTCCTCAGAAAGGCCTCTTTGGTGCTCTTGTGTCTCGTGCCAATTCACTGAGGGACCAGGGAGGGCTTAGACGTCTCCGGGCACGGCTGCCAGGGTAAATCCAAGGGGCCACACAGGGGAAAATGGGCCGTGATTGCCAAGATCACTGGCATGAGCCGGGTAGGGTGGGTGGAGCTGTGAGCTTCACAGAAGAACCTACTGCTGACAACAGCATGGACAATAATGATGCTGCTGGTGGTGACGATGTGCTAAGCTCTGCACTGGGTACTTCGATGTCTTATCTGGTTTAGCCCTGCAGAGTCAGGGCTGTTATTCTCCTATTTTAAAGAGGAGAAAACTAGGGCTCAGAGAGGTGGATTTACTTACTCAAGGCTGCACCATGAGAACAGAGAGGGGCAGTGAACCAACCCGGGTCTGTCTGACCTGGAGCTGTGTCAAATGGTTACAAGCACAGGCTGTGGAGCCAGTGGTATGGGTTCAAATCCTCACGTGACCACCGACTGGCTGTGTGATGTAAGGCAAGTGACCTTGCCTCTCTGAAACTCAGTTTTCTCATCTGAAAATGGGCATCTTTGTCTCTATACCTCATAGGACTCATAATAAGAAGAACTATTATTTATTAGATGCTTTCTAAGTGCCAGACATTGAGCTAAGCCTTCAATGTATTCATTTAATTATTTTTTTTGACCATACCATGCGGCTTGTGGGATCTTAGTTCCCCAACCAGGGATTGAATGCAGGCCCCCAGCAGTGGAAGCGCAGAATCCTAACCACTGGACTGCCAGGGAATTCCCATTCATTTAATTCTTGACATCAGCCTATGGCAGCAAGGGCTATTATTAGTCCCACTTCAAGATAAATGAGAGAGTATGTAACATTTTCAGCATGTGCCTAGTTCATTGTAAGGTTTTCGTCTTACAACAAATATTTATGAGGCCCAACAGTGAGAGCTACTCATAAGATGATGCTAATCAGAGCCATTCAGGAGTTTCTAAGGAGATCTGAGACTGAGGCCTGGATGGGGAGAAGGGGGCAGCCAGGTGAAGAGCTGGGGTTTCAGGCAGCATGAGCAGTGCAGGCAAACTCCCAGGGGCAGGAAAGAGCTTGGGCGTCGTGGATGGAGTGGTCGAGGGAGAAGGAGGGATGGGAGTGGAAGTCGGGAAGGAATCCAACATTCCAAAGCAGAGTCTTCTCCCCTGAGAAGCCTCATTTGTTTCTCTCGCTCTGGACGCCAGTGGCTCCAATGTCTCTCTGCCCCATGGGCGGGTCTGGTCTGGCCTCTTGGGTGGGACTGTCGGTTTGCAGGTGAGATTCAGGTGCAGCGAGACTGAGGCCCTCACGGTGCAGAGAAAAGACCTCAAACCCAGGCCTTGGGCCTCCCTGCTCAGGACAGCACAGCAGCGATGAGTGCAGCTCAGGGTGCGAGACTGGGGCGCCCTCTCCCCAGCTCTGTGGCCCTGGCCAGTTCCCTGGGAGCCTCTGGTTCCTCCTCCACGGGGTTCCTGAAGGATCACACGAGGTAGTAGCGATGCTCACGTGCACGGCACTCACTGGGTACCAGGTGTGATTCTAAGGGCTTTACTTGAATTATCTCATTTAGTCGTTGCAGCCATCCACTCTGCAGAGGAGGAAACTGAGGCACAGGGAAGTTAGGTACTTTGCCAAGGACACACAGCTGTGATGTGAGCCGTATGCATATGGCATCGTGTCTGGCACATAGTTAGTGCTCCCCACGTGGAGACCAGCCTTGTTCTTATTACCTCCCCCAGACTGAAAGAGGTCTCTGTGAGGATGTTGGTGGAGGGGCTTATGGCAGTCTATTGAAATGTGAGCCCCTTATGATTCTCAGGCAATCTCTACCTCTAATGAGCTGTTTTCTTTATCTGCAGGACCAGGCTCAACCTCAGAACCTCAGATGTGGGCAATTTTGATGTAAGTACCAAGCTCAGGCCCCAGAGTGAGATCTAGGAATAGCATCCCTGTGAGGCTGGCTGGGCTTCCCTCGGCCCCTGCCTCACCATAAGCCTTGGACCAGCACTTGCCCCATTCTGGGCCTCCGCTTCCCAACTGTACAGGGAGCAGGCTGACCAGGTGCGCTTCAGGGCTACCAGCTTGGGGGTTCTGGAATCACAGGGGCTCTGACTGCCTCCTCCCAGGTTGTCCCGGGACAGCTCTGTGGCTTCCCTTCCAGCCACAGGGAGGCCTCAAGCATCCCTTTGGATCTGAGCGAACCACTGCCCTTTTGTTCTTCCTCTGCAGGTTGGCCTCTTGGAGGTGCTGGTCGGGATGATTTTTGACCTGGCGTTCATGCCCGCGATGAATGGTGAGAGCAGGTGCCCGGGCCTCCCTGGGGGCGTGAGACTTGGGGACCGGGTGGCTACTGGTTTGTTGGGCATATTTGATGCACAGCTGTTCCACCTCAATAGTATTTCTGAGAACTTCACTCTAAGCTTATTTATTTCAGCCTCTGAATGCAAATGTTGCCTCAAGAGTCCATCAACTTCCTTATTTGCCACTTTTGCTGTATTCTTCCCTCCGCCCTTATTTGGCTGATTTTTCTGATTATCTATGTAAACTTCTGAATATATATGAAAATTATATGCGTATACATTTTAGAGAGTCCGGAAGAGTCTAGGAGAGAAAATCTCACCTCCCAGGGACAATTAATCCCAACATCTGGGTATATTTCCTTCTAAACGGTTCTTTCTCTGTTTTTTAGCATACAGTTCAAGATGTTTCCAGACTTATTTTTTTAAGTGTTTATTTTTCGTTGTAAAATACACATAACATAAAATTTACCTTCTTAGCCATTTTTAAGTTAAGTATATTCACATGGTTGTGTTCCTGACTTATTTTTAATTGTGTATTTATTTTTCCTTTCATAGGGACCACGTGCATACATTATTATTGTAAAAAGTTCAATCAGTACAAAGCTAAAGTTGCTCTTGTGGGGATCCCTAACCTCCTAACCCAGAATCTGCCCCCTAGGCAGTCACATTGTCAGTTAGAGAGTTTTCTTACCCAAATTTATAAATAGAACAGACTGAGCGTGGTGCCTCCTCTCTGCGGCTCCTTGTTGGACTCGGGGGCCACTGGAGGCTGGGACAGCCTCCCCATCAGTAACCTTAGTCCCCATCCCTCATGCTACTGCACCCCAACCTCTCTCTCCCCACTTCCGCTTCCTGGAAGAGAGGATGAAGAGGGGCCGCATCAGCTGTACCAGCCGGGTCCTTTTGGAGCTCTGGATGTCAAACAGACCCTTATTCTGGGAACTGTCACCAGAGGAGGCTGAATCTGAATCACAGGGAAGTGCTGGTCACCAGGCACATGCTCGTTCCCTGGCAGGAGAGGATGCTCTCAGGAGCTGGCCGGGCTGGGCTGACCTGGAAGCCAAGAGATGGAGACACTCGTCCTGGCAGAGGCACTGTGAACCTGGCAGCAAGTCCCTCAATCTCACTATAGTGTGATTTACCATTCTCAAAAGTGAGAGAGTGGGTTAGATCCATGATTTCCAAAGAGGGTTCCATAGAAAACTAGTCCCACAAGATACTCTGTGAAAAGGGTTCCGTGGTCAAGCAAGTTTGGGAAATACTGAATAGGTTCCTCTGGGGTAGATTCACAATGTTCTTAGCTCTCTGAAAAATCCTGCTGGAGTCAGGAAGTCTGTTCAACCTCACTCCATCCTATTTCCCCCACCTGCCCTTTCCTGCTCCCTTCCTCATTTCCTTTCTTCCTTCCTTCTTGGAATGTTAATCAGTGGGTCAGGCTCTGATGATCTAAACCAAACAGTACATCCCACGGCGGTCACTTGTTGGGGTCCCATGTGCATCCTTCCACACCTTCATCAGCAAATATCTGTCTCCTCCTCTGTGCCCGGCCCAGGGCTGGGTGATGCTGGGGACACAGTCCTTGCCTGAAGAAACTCACGATCTGGTGGAGGTGACAGATGTGGAGACAGGGGATTAATATTTTATGATTTCTGGAATGGAGCTGTCCGGGAAGAGTGGCAGGGGCCCAGAGTTGCTTGGTCTGGGGTGGAGGAAGGGTCACAGAGGTGACATCCAAACAGAGTCTCGGGGAAGGCTCAGAACTCAGCAGGCAGGCAAGGGTGAGGCAGTGTGCTCCTGGCACAAGGACCTTCAAGGACAAAGGCCTAGAGGCATGAAAGACATGGTTAGTCTTCTTGAAAACACTGGTGGCTTCTGAAAGGCTACCGCCATGCTGACTATGCCTGATCATGCTTTTTTCCCTGCAGCCGTGATGGGCTCTGGCATCCCTCTCCCCAAAATCCTCAACATTGACTTCAGCAATGCAGACATCGACATCCTGGAGGTAAGGGGAGATAGAGCTCTGTTCTGCTTTCCCCTCCACACCTAGGAACTGGGAGGAGAAAGAGAAGGGAAGGGAAGGGCGGGATAACAGGGGCCTCTTCTTTCAAAGAATGGGGCTGAGCGAACAAGAAACAAAGCTGCCAAAGAGCCTTAAATGAAGCTTCTCACATCCATGCTTTCATTTAGTCCTCAAGACAGATGTCATTGCCCCTATCTCACAGATAGGAATACTGAGGCTCAGAGCAGTAAGGGGCTTGCCCAAAGTGGAAGTGTGACATAGTTCATCAGAAGAACTTTTATTGAGCACCTACTGTGTGCCAGACAACTCCCAAGGGGCTGGGGATACAGCAGTGAACAAAAAAACATGCACAATCCTGGCCCTTGTAAAGCTTTCCCAACCAGTGGGGAGATGGGCCTTTGGGTAAATATTCCTGAAATAGTCACTAATTATAATCATGGCTGGTGCCATGAAGGGGGTCTACTACCACTACAAAAAACACAAGTGCTCAGTATCTGAAATTTGGAAAATACAGAAAAGATTAATCAAACATGTGTTTACCCTCCTTGATGTATTTGCAACCCAGAAATTGCCACTTAGAACATTTTGCCGTTTTTCATTCCAGTCTTTCTGGAGTCTTATTTTTTTTTTATTTTTTATTCTTTTTGCGGTATGCGGGCCTCTCACTGCTGTGGCCTCTCCCGTTGCGGAGCCCAGGCTCCGGACGCGCAGGCTCAGCGGCCATGGCTCACGGGCCCAGCCGCTCCGCAGCACGTGGGATCCTCCCGGACCGGGGCACGAACCCGCGTCCCCTGCATCGGCAGGCGGACTCTCAACCACTGCGCCACCAGGGAAGCCCTGGAGTCTTATTTTTAAACATTACTTGATCAGGGGGTCAGTCAGTAGAGCATAGGAGTTAAAGAATAAGGGTGCTGGTGCCCAATGGCCTGGGTTCAAATCCTGACTCTGTCAGTTTCCAGCTGAGTAACCCTGGGCCTCAGTTTTCTCCTCTATAGAAAGGGGCTAATCATAGTACCTACCTATAGGACTGCATTTAGGTTAAAAGGAGATTCTGCATATAGGTGCCTTATACAGCCCCTGGCACATAGTAAGCATTCTAGAAGTGTCCATCGTTATCAGTGTCATCATTGTAACAAAGAAGGCTCCAGTGTCAATCCTGGTGGACAGAACTGTTTCTGGCCTCGGGATTTACTTCCTTAGAACATACTCCCGGAAGCGGAGTGAATGGGCCTTTGCCCCAGATTGACAATTTCCTTTCCAAAAGGTGGAACCTATTTGCATAGCCACCAACCGTGTGCAGAGAGCCCAGCTCCTCACACTCATGCCAGGCTTGGGCCTTAGCCCAGGGGCAGCCCCCCACCACCTTAGGGGAGCAGTCAAGGGAAGTGGCAGAGACCTTGGGTGGGCAGTGTGGGCAGCAGTCAGATGCAGGCTGTGGGACAGTCCTCGGGTGCCGGTCCTTGTCCCTTCTCTTGAGCTCCTGCACGACCTCAGCACCTCTCTGAGCCTCAGTTTCCTCATCTGAAAATGGGGCAACACTACCCACCTCATGGAATTTATGGTGACAGATTAAATGAGATACAGAATTTTAGTGTTAACTGTTACCATTCACTTTGAAAAATAGGTTAGGAAATATGAACAGGATTGGCACAAATTTATCATCATCAACAGCAGCACCATCATCATTACTACCATTTACTGAGCGTGTGCAGTGCCCCCTGCCCTGTTTTGTATGCATTTGGGCCTTACCAGGGCTCCGGTTGATGTTTGCCCTAACATCATAGGTGAAGGTCCTGAGTATCAGAGAGGGTAGGCCATTTGCCCAAGGTCACTCAGCCAGTGAGAGGTAGGATTTGCACTGAAATAATAGAGGCAGCTCAAACCAGTGGTTCTCAACCAGGGCTGTACTGCAACCCACCTCCCAACCTGAGGGGATTTTTGAAATTAGTGGGGATGAGTCTTTCTCTCCTGAATAATCATGTTTCAATATTTCACATTAAAAGACATATTATTTTATTATAAATTACTTACCTCTTATTTCTTCTTTACATTCTGGTGAGTGAATTTATACTAGTTTTTTAAAGAAATGTGTAAGTAGACTGTATAATCTATGAATTTTGTTTCAGAATAATAAAGGAAATAATATGGAGACCTATAATAAAATGTAAAATGGGTGTTAAGTCTGAAAGGTGAAGAACCACTGGTTCAAAGAAACACTGAGAAAAACAAAAGAAAGACTCAGAGGATCTTGAAGGCCCTCTGTAAATGGTAGCTATTCTTCCTATTATTGTAACTATTATATGGGTCTAGCTATTTATTTTAACTTTTTATTTTGAAATAACTTTAGACTTACAGAAAAATTGCAAAAATAGTACAGAGAGTTCCAGGACACTCTTCACCCAGCTTCCTCTAATGTTAGCATCTGCTATAACCTGAGTACCATGATCAAAATCAGGAAATTAACATTGATACAAAGCTATTAACTAATCTACAGGCCTCACCCACCAGGTTTCCCACTAACGTCCTTTGTCTGCTTCAGGGTCCAGGGTCCCACTTTGCCTCCAGTCACGTGAGCCTCCTTAGTGTCCTCCAATCTGTGACAGTTCCTCAATTTTCCTTGTGTTTTATGACCTTCACATTTCTGATGAGTCGGGCCCGTTTTTTGTTTGTTTGTTTGTTTCTTTTGGTTTTTTTTTTTTTGCGGTACGCGGGCCTCTCACTGTTGTGGCCTCTCCTGTTGCGGAGCACAGGCTCCGGACGCGCAGGCTCAGCGGCCATGGCTCACGGGCCTAGCCGCTCTGCGGCATGTGGGATCTTCCCGGACCAGGGCACGAACCCGTGTCCCCTGCATCGGCAGGTGGACTCTCAACCACTGTGCCACCAGGGAAGCCCAGTCGGGCCCGTTTTGTGGGATTCTTTCGATTTGGATTTGACCGATATTTTCTCATGATTAGATTGAGGTTATGTATTTTGGACAAGAACTCCACCAAATGATGCTGTGCACTATGTCGGGGCACATGATGTCAGCCTCTTATTCCTAGACATGTTCACTTTGATCTTGTGGTTAAGATGGTTCCTGCTAGGTTTCTCCACTAAGTTACTATGTTTTCCCTTTGCAACTAATAAATATCTCATGGGACTTAAACTTCTTTGACACTACACAAATATCCTGTTTCTCACTATACTTTTCCCACTGATTTGGACATTCCTTAATGGTCCTTGCCTACAACAGTTATTACCGTGCTGTTTGCCCGATTGTGATTTTCTATTTCTGTAATTCCTTTTACACTTATTAATGGAGTTCTGCCGTCAAGAAAAGCCATCCCTTCTCCCCCATTTATTTATTTACTCAATGATTTATATCAGTATGGACGCATGGGTATTCATTTGTTCTATGGATTCGGTCTATTACTTTTATTATTTATTATTGTGTTTTAATTACAAAAACTGGATTTTGGAAGAGTGTGGAAGGGGCTCAGTCCTGCTTCTCTTATTTTGGAAAAGAAGGAAATGAGAAACAGGGAGGGGAGGGTCTTGCCCAGGATGCCCTGTACACAGCAAGCTGATGACACGGCCAGGGTGATCCTCAGGACCCTTTGACCCCAGCTGTCTCCTCTGTTCAGAGTTACTGCTGCCGAGAAATGCGACTAGCTCGATCCATAGGCAAGTGACTGTCTGTGGAGGCTGCAGCCAGAAGCCACCCCACCCACTAACTGGGTTCTCTGTTCTGCCTTCCAAGGACCTTCTGGTGCTGAGCACCTGAGTGACAGAGGCAGGGATGCTGCCGCAGCCCCGAAAGAAGCCAGAACCAGCCCAGGAAAGGCTCGTGCTGACACGGTCCCCGGCTCCAAGTCCCTTCAGCCCTTCGACAGTCCCCTCCCCAGCCCTCCAACCCTCTTCTCACCTGCCCCCACCCTGAGAAAGGGCCCAGCCATTGCCCCTATTGACAAACAATCTCATCCATGGTCAGCCCTGCTCCCCACCCCCACGGGGGGATGGCGGTCGCCTGGAGGACTGAGGCCCCTCGGACTCCAGGCTGCCCCCAGACCCCAAGCCAAGAACATTACGCTTTCAATAAAAGATTCCACTTTCCCTGCAGTTGGGGTGAGTCTCCACAAAGGACCCTCCCTCAGGGTCTGGGTGTTTCTTTCCTTCAAGTCTTCGCGGGAGGCACCTGGCAGATGTAGCTACAGCCGCACGAAGGGTGGTTCAGTTCATGACTGAAAACTGACAGACGCCTCTGAGGATGCTGCAGATGGGCCGGA
Source organism: Mesoplodon densirostris (assembly GCF_025265405.1). Classification (NCBI taxonomy): domain Eukaryota; kingdom Metazoa; phylum Chordata; class Mammalia; order Artiodactyla; family Ziphiidae; genus Mesoplodon; species Mesoplodon densirostris. Next base: position 26,304,536 of record NC_082676.1, on the reverse strand, counting down.
GGAGACCTTAATTCAGTTCTCACGGCTTTCTTCAGCCTTCACTTGGCTTATCCCTCATGCCTCAGTCCCCCAACCCCGCAACTCCGCAGCACAACGGGGAGGGCCAGAACTCAGAAGCAGCAAGTTCAAAGTCACCAGACTGACTGCACACTGCCAGAGAGATCGCCCTCTAGCCTAACTGCCATGCACCAAGATGACAAGGGTCTCCTCTCCTTTCTCAGCTTTCAGTTGCCCTCTCGCCACCCCCTCCCCTCTATGTTCCCAGCATGTGATTTGCCCAGGTCCAGAAGGGTGGATGGGCACATCTCAGGTCCCAGGGGCAAGATGAAAGAGGCAAAAATAAGATACCCTCCTGCTTCATCTTCCTGAGAGACGTTTACTGACTGCTTGCTACCTGCTGAGCCCAGCACTGAGGCTTTGGGACTTGATCTCATTTAATGTCATAAGAGCACCATAAGAGACCACCAGGATGGTCCCTATTTTGCAGGTGGGGAAACCGAGGCACCAAGAAATGCAGTGACTTGCCCAAGGTCACACAGTTGCAAAGTGACAGAGCTGGGGTTTAAACCTGATGATTTAGCTGCAGGGCCCATGTCCTCTCCACACCACACTTCCTCTGTTGGTAAGATGCAAGAAGAAGCCCTGGGCTGAATTTGGCCCCAAAGCTGCACAGTCCCCGGAACAAAGAAAGCATAGGGAGTCAAGCATCAGCACTTCCAGCACCACCAGGAAGAGAAGCACATCACTTCCGCTGACATTTCATCGGCCAAAGCAGGTCACATGATCTTGCCTGACCTCAAGGGGTAGGGAAGTGTGATCAGGAGGAAAGGAAAAACAGGTATATCGTTCAGCACAGTAATGTCTCCCACACTCTCCCGTGTCCTCCTGTGTAGGTGAGGCTGGAGACGTGACTGAGGGGCAGTGAGGCTCCTGCTGCCATAGAGAGTTTGCAGAAATACTAGGCACCTCATGCCTTCAGGTCCAAGCTGGGGAGGCGCAGATGCAGCAGCAGCCCACAAAGTGAGCAAGGAAGCTCCCATATCAGTTCTTTACAGACAAGCCCTTGGATTTTAGAAATAAAGCCCAGTGACTATACATCCTAGAATGAAACCTAGATCTTGGCCATGTATTGTCTGCTCAAAGCAACTGCTCCCCAAGCCCCATCCCACGGCTCCTGGAAACCCTATCTGCCAGACAGTGAGGGAAACAGCCAATGTCTCCATATTAAAAACAATCAGACAGCATTCTATAGAGAGGTTCCCCTGCCACAGGACAGCTTTATACATCACCAACCTCAACTCTGGCATCAGGAGGTCATTAAAGAGAAAGAATTTTGGAGTCAGGAGGATGGGGCTCACATTCCATCACTGTCACTTGGTTGACTTGGTGAACCCCTTAGCCTTCAGATGCTCAGTTTTCCCATCTATAAAATGGATAATAATAATAATACTCTAAAATGAGTGTGAGGCTATTTAAATCAGATCATTTTTTTCCCGAGCTGCTTAGCACTGAGGCTGGCATGCAGTAAGTGCTTAATTTGTGTTTGCTGTGGTTAGAGCTAATTTCTAGAGTGTGAGCCTATGGGACCTCTTGCCTCTGTTGACCTAGAACAAGTAGACAGCCAGTTATTTCTTCAGCAAAGATGGGCTTATTCAGGCACAGCAGAAAATTGCAATCTGGGGTCTGCCGCCATGGTGAGCCATGTGCAAGTCCCCTCGCAGCAAGGGAAGGAGAACCCTTTTATAGAGGGGGGAAAGGAAGCTGCTGGGTCTGTAGTGAACAAAGAGTCCGTGGCTTTTCATGGGCCGAGTCCTTATCAGGGAAGAGGAGTCTTTCTTCTTCCTGTTGGGCTCTGCTATTGTTGTGGGATGTGGCAGCTCCCCTTTCTGGTCTCCCAACTCTAATTAATTGAGGTTTCTGTTTATTAACTTTTACACCTCTGATCAGAGCTAAACTGAGAACAAGGAGGGGCACTTGGCATGCTGGCAAGAGAATGCCCAAGGGATCTTTCCTAGAGCAAGGCAGGGGCAGATCTCCCAAACAGCTCCATGTCTGTGTTTAGAGCCACGCAGCACATTTAGAGCAGTTTTAACAGACTTATTTGATCCCAGCTTCTAGCCTAGAAGGGGCATATAAATACTGAAGGCCCTTTTACACAAGTAAGATATTTCTTCCTCCCAGTGATTTTTAAAAAGCCTTTTCCCCCCATGTCTTGTTTTTTCTTTCACTTAAATGTTGGGGAGCTAAACTATTTAGTTTATTTGCAACAGTTTATTGTAACCCAATATATTGTGTTTATTCCTGGCTGCATCATTCATTCATTCACTAAGTGGCTACCAACTCTGCCCTCCTGGAGCTTAGATCCTAGTCCACAAGACAGACCTATAATAGTAAGGTCTAAGGAAACAAGAACAAGTAAATTAGTAAACAAAAAGGCTAGTTTGAGATCATCTTGAGGGTTATAAGGGAGATAAACGGGGACACATATCAGGGAGGGAAGGGGGAGGGGGAGGCACCACTGGGTGGTCAGCGAAGGTCTCTCTGAGGAGGAAGCATCATCAGAGACCCCTCTAGGGGACTTCACAGTCTATCACCCTTCCTTTCCCCAGGATCCAGGGTCTCTTTCTCTCCTGGTCTCCTTGGTAACACCCAAATCCTAGCTCCTGGGAAGGGGGCTCAAAGAGAAGTAGCTCAGGACTTCCTGTCCAGTCTGCCCTGGGAAAGGCTAGAGGGGAGGAAGTCCTGCCTCAAGAGGGCGACAGGAACTTGATTTCCAGGCCAGTGGCTAAGGCTGTTCCTACTTCCAATGTTAGAACCCCTCCTGCAAATCCTTATGAATTCATCCATTTGTTTCTGTTCCTACCTCCACCTTTCTACCCCCTTCCATCATCTTTCCTCTGAACCACTGCTCCGGCCTCCTCACTGGTCTCCCTTCTTCCAGTCTTGCACCTACTATCCTTTCTCCACTCAGCGGCCAGAAGGTTGGGTTTTTAAAACTGCACATCCAGTCATCTCCCTTCTCTGCTTCAAGCTCTTCTATGGACTTTTCATAGCACCCAGAGCAAAATGCAGACCCCTCACCACTGCTCACAGGGCCCTGCAAACCCTGCCCCCACCCCCTTCCTCAGCCCCATCTGTCTGCTGGTCCTGTGCTGGAGGAGGGATGGTGAAGCCCTCCATATGGCCCTCATACCCCTTCCTCAGACATTAAAACACACCCACAGCCTTCAACAAGTTTAAGTTTTTCTGCTGTTGAATTTTTGAAAGAATTGAAACTTTGGGGGGGGTGTACATTTTGGGGTTATAAATAACTCATTTCATTTCCCATTGGCTATGATTTCTCAAAAGTCAAAGGGTATGCTCAGGCATTCTTTCAAAGTGAGAAAGTGGGTTTGAAAGAGTAGGGAAGGAGAAAGAGTCGCAGATCAGATTAGAATCTGGGCAGAGTAGCTTGGGGTGGACGATCCAAGTGATAAAGAGTGGTCTGGCACGCTGGGACTTCTGGGACAGTGCTGGGTATAACCGAGGAGTGAGGCTCGATGAGATGAGTGCCTCTGACTCAAGAGAGTCTTCAACACCTGGCCTGATTGTTCAGGCCTCAGACCACACCGCCCCCTCCTCCTTCGGCTCACGGTGAAATGGACCAAACCATCACTCCATCTTGAGTTGACAATGACAAAACCAAATGAACTGTTAATTTAAATTTAAAAGTGAGAAGAGGCTCTATTAAGCATCTCCACCAGCTCTGGATGATACTGAGTTTCCACGAATAAACCAAGGATGCTCCTCAAAGTTGCAGGGATTCTAGTTCTCTGCATGTGAGCGAGGCTGCTCCTTGAAGCACAGCAGCGCAGCAGATTTCATGGCGGGACATGCAATGAGACTTCTTAGGTAGCTCCACTGATGTCCTATTTCAGTTGTAGCTGATGAATAACAAATGCTAGAAGCCCTCCAAAGAGCTCACTTAGTAGGTGTTTCTGCTACTAATCTTGAGTAACAAACCATCTGAAAGCTTAATGGCATAAAGCACAGTTTTAGCTTTTGCACAGATTCTGTGGGTCAGGACGGCTTACCTCTGCTCTAAGACGTCAGGCCTCAGCTGGGAAGAATGGCTGGGGTGACTTGCTGTCTGGGGGATGGAGTCACCTGGGGGGTTCCTCACTCAGCTGGCTGGTGGTTGATGGTGGCTGTCGTCAGAACACCTACACGTGGCCTGTCCATGTGCTGGGTTCAAAGGCTGAGCATCCCAAAGGCACAGCATCCCAAAGGCACAGAATGGAAGCTGAATGGCATTTTTAGGATCCATTTTGGAAGTCATGTGGTGTCACATCTGTTATACTCATTTAGTCAAATCATTCGCAAAGGTCCTTCCAGATTCATTGAAATGGCTACTTCATCAGAGTCTTGTCACAATGTCACAAAGTCCTGTGAGTGACCCTGCCTCTGAAATTGCTTTCTTTCCTTCCTAACTTCACCACCCTGGCCTTCAATCCCACACCTAAGATGTCAGTTGTAGGTTCACTAGGAGAAAGAGTAGTCTTCTAGTCCAATCCTTCCATTTTTCAGATGAATCCAGTGAGGTTGAGAAAGGGCAAGGGCATCCCACAGATTGAAGTAACAGGCACAACGTGGGATGCTGGCATATGTGATAAAATTGCCTTTGAGGCTGCTGATTCCTAGGAAATACTCTGTTTCAGTTATTTATCACTGATCACTAACCCCTCCAAAACCTAGTGGCTTAAAAAGCCTGACAACTTATTATTTATCATGCTTCTGTGGGTTAACTGAGCAGTTCTTCTGTCACATGTGGTGTTGGCTGGGGCACTGGGATGGCTGGAATGTCCAGTGTTGGGCCTAAGGACTTCCCTTCGGTCCGAACAATTGTTTGGCGTCAGTCAAGCATTCAGAGGGAAGGTTGGGTCCTGCCAGTGTCCTTCTGTAGAGCCTGCTTGTCCCAGGCCCTAGGTGGGCCATTCGCATTGGCCTTTGATGCCCTGGCAAGTCCTGCCAGTCCCTGCTTGTGCCCAGGTCCCACCTTGGGGTTGGGCACGAAGACCCTACCACCAACCCCAGAAGCACCTAGAAGCAGTGTGGAGTGGACTGTAGTCCCTACGGGCACCAGACCAGCCCTGGGCTCCCAGGCTGAGCCCTTCTAGTTTGTACTGTGGAGCCTTGACCTCTCTCTGACAACTCAAGAAGCTAAGTCCTGGGCTTCCCTGGTGGCGCAGTGATTGAGAGTCCGCCTGCCGATGCAGGGGACACGGGTTCGTGCCCTGGTCCGGGAAGATCCCACATGCCGTGGAGTGGCTGGGCCCGTGAGCCATGGCCGCTGAGCCTGCGCGTCCGGAGCCTGTGCTCCGCAACAGGAGAGACCACAGCAGTGAGAGGCCTGCATACCGCAAAAAAAAAAAAAAATAAAAAAAGCTACCCTTCCCACTGACTCTGAACCTCAGTTTCTTCTTCTGCAAAATGGGAGTGAGAATAGTGGCTATTTTATAGGATAATCCTGACACAATGCATGAGGAAAGCCTAGATGCAGAGCCTGGGACACTGTCATAAACTGCCTGCACCGGTGGGTGGTCCAAAAACTGCGAGGCAGAGGGAAGAACTGGTGCAAAGATGTGAAGGGAAAATGCAAAGGGCTGTGAGAACACACTGTCAACCCCCCTCCCCGCTTCACTCCTGCTCCCCATAGATGAGCTCCCACAATCACAGGGGCTGGAGACTCCATGAGCTTCAGTCACCCTCCTCTCCACTCCCTCCCTACCCCCCTACCGCCTACCCTCCAGGCCCCGTGAGGAAGGAGTAAGAAGAATCCATGGGGTTGGCCCAGGTTGGGTAATAGGTTGCAGTTCCCATATGATACCACAAGGTGGAGCCATGACCCTGCAAACTCATGTTTCTTACACTGAAGATAATTTGTATAAAGCAGCACTTTTTTTTTTTTTTTTTTAATGCCAGGTACTGTGCTGAGCACTTGGCTTTCATGATCTCGTTTAATTTTCAAATCCATCTCTCAAGGTCAGTGTAATTAGCTTCATCTTAAAGATGGGAAACTGAGGCTCAGAGAAGTGATGCTACTAGATGTGTGGGTTGAGAGTCAGAACTCTTGGGCTCAGATCCCAATTCTTCAGTCTACGGAGACGCTTAACCTCAGTCTCCCCATCTGAAAAATAGGGATAGTAATAGCAATACCATTACGATAGGTAGTAGACCTTAGCTGTTTGTTTATTCTTAGTCTCTGCCCAGCCCTGTGCTGTGCTCCTTACATGGGCCATTCCATGTGGTCCTCACAACCATCCTAGGAAGTAACCCTAACCCTGTTTTGCAGATGAGGAAATTGAGGCTCAGAGAGGCTCGCTGCCTAGCCGACTCCCACACAGCTGGAAGGAGGTAGAGTGAATTAGGACCCAGGCCTTCTGGCAGAGCAGGAGGCTGGAAGAGGGAGGGTGTCCAGGGCCTCAGGGAGGAGGGATGCCGTAGGTTCTCGTTCTGGCCCAGCACTACCCTGCCACATCCTTGCTGAGTACCCCGTGTTGCTCTGGCCTCAGTTTCCCCACTGGTACCACAGGGAATTGGGATTCATGAAGCTGGGCCTCTTCACCACTGCCTGGTCCTACAACTCTATCCTGGGGGTGGGGGGACTCATGGGGTGGCAGCCAAGAGACCACAGGTCGGGCCATTGGGAACCCGCAGTGACGGGAGGGTCCCAAGCCCCCAGGTCTCTCCCCACACCCCACACAAAGCGGCCCCAGAGCCCAGTCCTCTCTAGGCCTCCCTCGTGCCCCTTGGGCCCCGGCCAGAAGAACCCTGACGGTGGTGGCTCATGTGCCCTTCTGGCCCAGTGATACATGTGACAGCATTTGTTTTGTCAACCTCCTTTTGCCAGCACCATCTCTGTGAACACCCCGAGGGTTTCCATGGGCCTGGAATGGAGTCACATGGAGCCAGATGCGGGGACAAAGAAGGGAGAGAAGAGGGAATTGGAGTGGCCTTTGGTTCTTCCCCAAGTCTCTGCGGGGCCAGGTGTCCCTGGTCCAGAATCAATGATCCTGGGGTGGGGGGGCCTCCAGGCACCAAAGGACCTGCCGTGGGAGACTCTCAGGATACACCACCACCACGACGTTCCTTCCTTCAGGCAGCAAATACATTCAGGTCACATCTATGTGAATCTGATTTATGCAAATCTGAAACAGGGTCTTGCAAAATACAAATGAAGTTTCATGCTGGGAACAGAAAGTTAATTTTCTCATTGTTAAGAATGCACAGCTGAACACGTCTCAGGCTCTCCCTCCTAAGGAAGAATCAAGGTTCCTCTCTTAATGCCACATTCCCTCCAGCGCCCTCCTCCCCTCCTTCACAGCCAGATTTCCCCAGAGCTGGGCTTCTCAGCCTGGAACAAGTGCAAAACGCCTGGGGCTCTTGTTAAAATGCAGGTTCTGGTGGGTTGGTCTGGGCCAGGGCCTGAGATTCTGCATTTCCTCAAAGCTCCCTGGAGACGCTGATGCTACTGATCCACAGGTCACCCCTTGAGCAGCACACTTGCTTGGGACACGTTTACCCCTCTGCCCACCCAGTTTCACTGGTCACCCTACCAGCTCAGTGCTCACCAGGACGTCAACAATCTCCATGTGGAAGAAACCAGCAGGCCCTTTTCAGCCTCATCTTACTTGATGGCAGCACAGACATCACTTCCTCCTCCTTGAAACCAGTTCTTCCTTGGCCATCGTCCCCTGCCTGTCCTCCTGCCCTGCCCACCATTCCATCTCTGCCGCCTTTGCAGGCATAATGTTTTCATAGTGGCCAATCAGTGTATTCCTTCACCCCAGCCACTGTGATTTGCTCAGAGCTCGGCATGTAACCCCAGACGGACCAATGCAGATCAGCCCTAGACTTCGGAAGAGGTATTAGGAGAGAGATAACGCTCTTTCTGCTAGGGTTGGGGCTTCCCTGGTGGCGCAGTGGTTGAGAGTCCGCCTGCCGATGCAGAGAACGCGGGTTCATGCCCTGGTCTGGGAAGATCCCACATGCCGCGGAGTGCCTAGGCCCGTGAGCCATGGCCGCTGAGCCTGCGCGTCCGGAGCCTGTGCTCTGCAACGGGAGAGGCCACAACAGTGAGAGGCCCGCATACCGCAAAAAAAAAAAAAAAAGAGAGAGAGAGAGAATGTGAGCCTGGTGTCATCTCTGCTACCCCTTGGGGAGAGTCGGTTTGAAAATGAAGCCAATGAAGAAGGCGGAGCCAAGTCACAGACAGAAACTGTCCTGAAACCTTCCTTTGAGCACTTGGCTTCAGCCATGCCTGAAATCCATTGACCTTTGAGTTAAGGGGAGCCAATGACTCCCTTTTACACTTAAGTCAGTTTGGGTAGTGTTTTCCATTACAAATAACACAAATAATCCTGACAGATGCAATTGACAAACACATTTCAACTCATTCTGTGTAAACCATCCTGGGAAACAAGAGATGCATCTCAGACAGACCTTGGCCTCTCAGAGTTGACAATCGTGTGTGTGTGTGTGTGTGTGTTTGTGCGTGTGTGTGTGTGTGTGGAAAAGGAAGAGACCTATTCCAAAACCACAAGGCAGGAAAGTAAGAAGGGCCAGCGGGGTGGATCATTGAGGGTCTCATAGGGGATGTTCCCTGAAGGGTGGGGGAGATTTTTTTTTTAACATCTTTATTGGAGTATAATTGCTTTACAATGTTCTGTTAGTTTCTGCTGTATAACAAAGTGAATCAGCTATATGTATACATATATATCCTCATATCCCCTCCCTCTTGCGTCTCCCTCCCTCCCACCCTCCCTGTCCCACCCTTCTAGGTGGTCACAAAGCACAGAGCTGATCTCCCTGTGCTATGCGGCTGTTTCCCACTAGCTATCTATTTTACATTTGGTGGTGTATATATGTCCATGCCTCTCTATCACTTCATCCTAGCATACCCTTCCCCATCCCCGTGTCCTCAAGTGCATTCTCTACGTCTGGGCCTTTATTCCTGTCCTGCCAGATGGGAGAGATTTGCAGGGTGTGACATCGTCAGACCTGGCTCTGGGCAAAGCAGGTCCAGGAAGCCAGAGAGGAGGCCCTGGGGACCGTCCAGAGAGACAAGAAGCCTGAGAATGATAGTGAGAGATACCCCACAAGACATGTGTCCAGTGAGGAAAGGCAAAGAGTTCTGCTATTTTCTCTGCATTTCCTCCCCTTTAATTCAATGGCCACCACATAAGGCTCCAGGACGTTTTATTCTCCTTTTCCTTTTTTTTTTTTTTTTTTTGGTATGCGGACCTCTCACTGTTGTGGCCTCTCCCATTGTGGAGCACAGGCTCTGGACGTGCAGGCTCAGCAGCCATGGCTCACAGGCCCAGCTGCTCCACGGTATGTGGGATCTTCCCAGACCGGGGCATGAACCCGTGTCCCCTGCATCGGCAGGTGGACTCTCAACCACTGCGCCACCAGGGAAGCCCTATTCTCCTTTTTATTCAGTGCATCCCCAGTGCCTCCCAGCCAGGATCCACATCTGATTTTAGAGAGGAGGTTCAGAGAGCTGACTTGCCTAAAATCACCACCTGTAAGAAGTAGGGTCAGGAAAGAGACCCTGTCCTTTTTCTCACCCTTAATCCTTCCCCTGGGCAGAGTTAGCTTTTCTGAGTACTCACCATGTGCCAGACACTGGGCTAACTGCTTCCAGGCTTAAATCTCACCTAATCCTCACACCAACTTTATCAAATGCACTATCGTGAGCTCTACTTTGCAAATGAGGAATGGAGGCTCAGAGAGCCTATGTAACTTGCCCAAGGTCACACAGCTGGTCAGCAGCAGGGTTAGGGTTCCAGCTGAAGTCTGGCTAATTATCGAAAGCCCTGTGAGACAAACACACTCAGAGCTACCCCAAGTTTGGGGATTCTGCCAACATCGGTCTTTTGTATTATCTGTATTATCTCCAGCTACACCATAATGTCATATTGTTTCTTCTTTCATGTCCCAAAGTGCTCAATTCAACCCAATTCAGTGTTTATGAAAGGCCTTCCTCAGGACGAGGCTCTGTGCCAGGGACAGCAGCCAAAGCAGGAAGAGGGAAATTTCTGACCATTTGCATGAAGTTTTCAATGTATAGAACATTTTCAAGAACATTACCTGCTTTGGGGAAAATAGTTGTCAGTATGTATGTTTGCCTCCACCCACTGCTGGTGGGCGCTGAAGGTGGGCACACACGAGTGCTCTTTGGGACCCCAGAGCCTGGCATGGGGCAGGGCCAGAATAGAAGTTCCAAACAAATGTGATGAATGAATGGATGATGGGATGAGTGGATGGATGGAAGGATGGGAGGATGGATGGAATTCTGGATTCTTCTTGCTAGATTCTGGGTCTCATCCCCTACATTCATCTATTCAGCCAGTTGGTCAAACTTGATTAAGTTGCTCTTTTCACTTTAATTCAATGTAGTGCTTACTGGGACCTACCACAAGCCAGGCCTTAGCTGGCTCCTGGGGACACAAAGATGGCAGAGCCGTGGTCCCTGACCTGAAGGAGACCCAGTCTAGCAGAGGGGAAAGGGCTAACACACATTCCTTCAACCAACAAACTTTTATGGAGTGCCCCCTCTGACACAGAGTGATGCTAGGGAAACGGAGATGAATCAGAGTGCTTCCTACCCTTGAAGGGCTCAGACAGTCCAAGAGGGATGTCAGTTATTAAGATGTAAATGACAGTGTGATGTAAGTGGCTCAGAGCACGGACTCTGGGATCGGGTTACCTAGGTTTTAATCCCAGCTCAGCCACTTACTAGGTGAGTGACCCTGGACAATTCACTTTCCCTCTCTGTGCCTCAGTTTCCTTGTCTATAAAATGGGGATAAATATATTACCTGCCTCTGGTTGTTTGGAGGAGTAAACAATGGGATTACACTTTCCTTCAGTAGTCATGAGCTGATCTCAGTGGCTCATCTACTGCCCTGGAGGGTGGCCCATCTCTGGGACAAGGACCAAGATTCATTCATCTTTGACATAGGACTTGGCCCTCAGGAAGTGCCCAATAAACAGTTATCAAATGGATGAGTGGTCCCAGCACAAAACTATTAACATTTGTTAAATGAATGAATGAATGAATGAAGGGATAGATAGATGGATGAGGGGCGCAGTTCACTTTAGCAGGAAGGATCTGGAAGATGACACAGGGTGAAGACAGACAAGAGGTCAAATTCTGGGAGGTCAGCTAAGACTAGGGAGGGATTCAGAGCTCACTCATGTCAATAGGCTGCTGACCTCATTCTTTTGCCCATTCATTCATTCAGACAGTCAGCCCATGTCAGTTAGCCAAGCTAGGTCCTGTGCTGGTCACTGGGACCTCGGAGATGATGCAATCCCTCACCTCAGAGATCTGATCTGATAGGACATAGCTGACCTCCCTTTCCCAACCCCTCTCTTTCTTCTTCCCTCCTTCCTTTCCTCCCTTCTCCTCTCTTTCCATCCTCTCTCCCTTCTTCCCTCCCACAAACATCATTTGATTCCTACTCTAATCAGATCTTGCTCTGAGGGACCCAAGGTGAAAAAAGACAAGGTGTCCAGACTTCAAGGGACTCGGGGAAGGAGCCAGACCTGCCGAACATTCCCTTCAACTGTGTGCTGAATCTTCTCTGGGAGATTTGGGCAAAGTGTTCAGGGGACATTTCATGGGGCAGGAGGAAGAAGACCTGAACCTGGGAGGGGTGTGGGACGAGCCCGCCTGTCCATCGGTCAGTCCATGAGAAGTAGTTCTTCATTTTCTAGGGGCCGGCACCTGGGGGAGCTGTTTAACCCAATAGGTGTTCCAGACACAGAGCCCAGGGCTTGGGAAAATGTTTGCAAGCTGAAAAAAACAAAATGTGTCCCCTTCAAAATCAGAAAAATGTCAAAATCTTGAAGTTTAAATTAAAGGTCTTCAGACTGTAACATTATAACAACTTTGTTCATTGTGATATTTAGCAGTCATGAAAATGACAATATGTTTGAAAACAGTTGTTACTTTGATCTTTCCTATTTGGCAAGAATTCCCGAGGAAGCAATTCAAGTCTGAGAAATGCGAGCCTATTATAAGTTGGATGAATTATTCCTGCCTGCCTGATTTCTAAAGCAAAATGACGATTCTTTCAGCTTTTTTTTTTTTTTTGAAGATGTTGGGGGTAGGAGTTTATTAATTAATTAATTTATTTTTGCTGTGTTGGGTCTTTGTTTCTGTGAGTAGGGCTTTCTCTGGTTGTGGCAAGCGGGAGCCACTCTTCATCGTGGTGCGCGGGCCTCTCACTATCGCGGCCTCTCTTGTTGCAGAGCACAGGCTCCAGACGCGCAGGCTCAGTAGTTGTGGCTCACGGGCCTAGTTGCTCCGCGGCATGTGGGATCCTCCCAGACCAGGGCTCGAACCCGTGTCCTCTGCATTAGCAGGCGGATTCTCAACCACTGCGCCACCAGGGAAGCCCCTCTTTCAGCTTTTTTTATAGCAACATGAAGAAATTACATTTGGTGGATGGGACGTGGGTGCCCTTCCACATGTCTGCCGTTGTGAGGGAAGTGGTGGGGGAGGGGAGCCTGTGGGCGGAACCTGGGAGCTGAGTGGGAGCACGGAGACTCAGCCAGACCTGCCCCTGCCGCTGTGCAACCCCAGCCACACCCACATCCTCTCTGATCTCAGTAGCCTGGATGACCTCCTAGGACCTTTCTCGACTCGGGCCTGAACTGTGTTTGGAAAGAGATACCAGCTCGGAGCTTAAGGGCTGAGTCAGTGGGACCAGGAAGCTGCCATGGCTGAGGATTAGCAGTCACGCGGTGAGTAGGATGTCCTAGTCCTGGGACGGCTAAGCCTTAATGACTCGCTGAAGATTTTCAATAACAAATTCATCTCACGACCCTCGTGGCTGGGACCTTTGTCCCTGAAAGACAAATACCTTCGGTGCAAGGAGCTGTCATCACTTCTCTTTCCGGGATGACCTGGACCAGTCTGGACCTCAGATGTCCTCAGAGGGAACCAACCTCCCTACCCACTGCCAGCACCCTTTGCGTGCCCCCCCATACCCAGGCCCTGCAGGGTTTGGAGAGGGTTTGGGCGGGAAGGGGCACTGATGCACCCCGAGTTGTGCCCACCCGACTGTCATCCTCTTATTGCACGTCACAGATGCCTGGAGAAGCACTCAGCCTGGCATTAGCGCCCAGAGCAGAGAAACAACAGGCTCAGAGGGGCCCACAGCTGAGGCGAGAAGCCCCCAGCCAACCAAGCCCACACTCTCAGCCACTACACAGACCTGGGGTCACCATAACATGGAGGGGCCTGAGAGAAAGGAGCAATGGGTCGTAATGCAGCAAACGTGCCAAGTGTCTGGAGAGAGGCAGATGTGCAAGCAAAGTACTTGAAAACAGATCTACATGGCTCTCCCTCAGGAATTCACCCATGGGCAAGGTCCCTGATCTGTGTATTATAATAACAACAACAACAATGACAAGTCAAGGAACATGTATTCAACAGTTACTATTACAGGACATTGTTTTGGCACTGGGGACACATCAGGGAACAAAACAGACAAAACCCCTGCCTCATGGGGCCCCCATTCCAGTGGAAGAGCAAGAGGAGCACATCTTTAGAGATTGTGTCCAGGTTGATACATGTTAACTTGTGTACCCTTCAGACTGGTTCAGTGAGGTAGGTAGACCCATTGTGCCCACTTTACAGGTGAGTAAGCTGAGTCTCAGAGAGGGAAAGGTCACAAAGCTAGTAAGTGGCAGAGTCAGGATTTGAACCCAGGCCTAGCATGCTTTTGAGAACTGCACACACTGCCCCTTGTCACCCTCCTATTTTCCTGGGCTCCTAAATGCTGTGATAGGTCACCACTCACTACTATTTATTGTAATAATAGTAATGATGATGATCGCAATTATTCATGGAGCACCTTCTGCAGCCAGGGCTGGGCTGGGCTCTCTACTGACATTTCCTCATTTAGTTCCCCCAGCAGCTCTTCTAAGGTAGAGGACATTCTAGTTCTCATTTTATGGTTAAAAACCCCAGACCTCAGAGAGGTTAGGGTACTTGCCTGCTGTCACACAGCCAACAAGGGAAAAGTCCGGGATGCACAGCCAAGGCTGACACTAAGAGCAAGCTTATTGTGCTGTTATAAATAAAATGCATGAATTTTTAAATGTGTATATTTTAATTAATCAGCAATAAAGAAAAATGCTTCTGCAGACTGTAATAAATATTTATTGAGCATCTACTGTGTGTCAGGCCCTGGGGATGATGCCCTGTAGTCCTGGCCCTCATGGCCTCAGAGTAGGGGCGATTATCACTGTGCCCCTAGGAGCTGGTGGGATTCCTGCTCAGAGCAAGAGTGTGGAAATGTAGCAAGTAGCCCCCAGATGATCTGACCACCTCTCAGAGTCCTGAGAGCTCAGCTATCTATCAGGGAACCTCTGCTCATTTTGTAGTAGAGGAAGCGGAGACCCTAGGAGGAAATGAGTGTCTTGCTCCAGGTCACAAAGCAGGTTATTAACAGAGCCAAGACTGGAACCCAGATCGGGGTCTCCTCCTCCATACCCCAGCACCAGGCAGGTCCCAGAGTCCCACCCTCCATGAACATGTGGTGTCAATGTGCCCATCACCAGCTGGAGGGACTTTTAGAGATGACCTGGTCCCGCACCACCAAACGTGCGGTTGCTCCACTCTCCCCTCCTGAACTTGTGGCAGACATTGCTAATCAATGATGCCCTCTCAGCCCAGGAGCTGCCTGGGAGGGCTTCTCAGTAGAACGCTCCATCCAGTCCCTACAATCAATCAGACTTGTAATTGAGAACATAGTTCCTAAGAGTTCCCTTACTTGGCCCTGGAAGGGAAACTGAGGCTCAGTGAGGAATGACACCTGCCAAGGGCTATACACAACCTAAGGGAGTCAGAATTTCCAGACACAGGTATAATGGAGGCCTGAGACCATTTTAGCTCATCTGGTCTTTACTGCACACAAAAAGAAGAAATGCTGTTGCTGTTGATTAAGCATTAAGCATACTGGATGCTTAATCTTCTCCATAACCCTGTGGGGCGGGGCCACATACAGATGGGAGACCTGAGTTGGAGGGGAGTGAAGTGACCAGAAACCAGCAATAATTATAATCATCATCACTGTTGTCACCATGTATCGGGGGCCTACCACACATTATCCCACCGCATCCTCACAATATGCCTGGGAGAAAGGCCCATCATTAGTCCCATTTCACAGGTAGGGGAACCTGAGGCTCAGGGTGATGAAGCCCCTTGTCCAGGCAGCACAGCCAGCAACAGGCAATGAGAGAGGATTCGATCCCAGCCTGCCCAACTCCAGAGCCGGGGTCTGAATATTGCCCCCTCCGTACCCTTTTAATTTCCATTTTGCAATCTGGATCCAGGCACGGGGGTTGTTTACCCATTTTACGATGACACAGCTAAGGCCTGGGGTGAACACCAGGTCTGAGGTCACTACATCACACTTGGCCCCCTGGGTTGTGTTCCTGAGGCGGGAAAAACTCTCTTCACAAGATTTCAGCACAGCCCTCAGCTCTGTGCCCACAACCAGGGCAAGAGGGACCTCATGTGTTTGCAGAAGTGGGCACAGACAGCCAAGGGAGGGGCATCTGCTGATCGGCCCAAGGCTCTGCTGGACAGCATCTTCCACGTCCCAGGCCCAGGCTTGGGCACCTGGGCTACCACCTTCTCCCTGCTCTGTGCTCTAATGGTGGGACCACAGTCAGCGTGAGGAAAACTAGCTCCCGAAGCCTCCAGCCCTACCCCTACTTTGCTCTGGACGTGTTCATGTGGAGGACGGGCTTACAGATCCCTACTGAGCTGCAGGTGGGCGACCAGAGGAGATGGACACTGGGTGACCTGGAGCTCTCTGCTAGTGCTCCCAGCCTGATGCTGGGCATCTCATGGTTTTGGGCTTTCTCATTCTGTGATTTCAGGGTCAGGATGAAGGTTCTCTTTACCCTTACCTCTACCTGTTTGCTGGTGCCTAAAGCCACTTTTCCAAGGAATAAGACTTGTCTTCTCTGAAAATAGCTGAGTATATATAGTCTGAATGCCCTCAGGAGAGAGGAAACCAGAATTCACAATACATAGGTGGCTCCACACATGAAGTTCTGGAGTCCAGCAGTTCTGGGTTCAAATTCTGACTGTATATAAAAGAGAATGAAATAATGCCACTTGCAGCAACATGGATGGACCTAGAGATGAACATACTAAGTGAAGTAAGTCAGAGAAAGGCAAATGTCATATGATATCACTTATATGTGGAATCTAAAATATGACAGAAATGAACTTATTTACAAAACAGAAACAGACTCACCGACATCGAAAACAAACTTATGGTTACCAAAGGGGAAAGCACTGTGGGGGGAAAATTAGGAGTTTGGGATTAACATATACACACTACTATATATGAAATAAATAACCCACAAGGACCTACTGCATAGCATAGGGAACTATACTCAATATTTTGTAATTACCTATAAGGGGAAAGAATCTGAAATAAAATATATATCTCTATCTACCTCTATCTATCTCTATATCTATATCTGAATCACTTTGTGGTACACCTGAAACTAAGACAACATTGTAAAGCAACTATACTTCAATTAAAAACAACAACAACAACAAATTCTGGCTCTGACACGTATTTACCCTTTGTGTCTTGGGGGAAACCAGTATGCCACGCCATCCAATGGAGAGATTCAAACCTCTGAACGGGGCTTTCATGAAGACCAAAGCAGGCAAGGTCAGTGAGGCTCATATGCGCATCACGATGCTGGCATAGAGAAGTGCCCAGCAATGGCTGTCATGAGGAGTGACAAGGGTGAACTGTGGTTTTGGCACAGGTTGAAAATCAGTAAAGTCCACATCCTGGATATCAAATTCTAAGTGACTCCTGATGGCAAAGGTGCTAGCCTGAGTATCCCCATCACCACTAACATCACCCTGACCCTATGAGTAGGCATTAGAATCTGAGGTTTGGGAGAGGCAGTGCAGCATGGCCGATGGATCTCCAATCTGGAATCAGATACAGAGACAGGAAAATGAGGATGTGTAGAAGAGTCTTTATAAAGTAACTGCACTATGATTTCATCATTCATTACCTATGAGGTCTTGGGATAGTTACTTAACTTCTCTATACGAGTACCAGTACCAATAATAGTACTTTTCCCTCATGGTATTGGTGTAATGATTCAATGGATCAATTCATGTAAAATAGTTTTTTTGAAACACCTAACACAGAATTTGTGCTCAATAAATGTTAACTATTATTTTTATTTTAATTATCAGTGTCATACTGTATAGAAATATCACATGAACCAAACCCATGTGGCCAGGTGAATAAACTCCTAATGTAAAAAAGTAGATTCCATAAAGAAAATAGACCATATTGACATTATCCATAGACATCCCATATAATGTCCACACAGATGGATGAACTCAAGTGGACAATGTGAATGGACTTCTAGACCTCTGTTCACTGTGAATCTTATTTCCTGCAGGCCTCTGTTGGGTGAGCTTGTCGACCTGGGCCTCAACTTGGACCTCCAGACTAGTGTCAGCATTGAAACTGATGCCAAGACTGGTGTCTCCACAGTGATCGTGGAATAATGCACCAACGACCCAGCCAACATCTCACTCACATTACTGGACAGGTCAGGCCCACCCATCTCAGCAGAGCAGGGCTCCCAGAGGAGTTGGGACCCCTAATTTCAACCTTATTCCTGTACCTGGGAGGGAGCATAGTATGGTGAAAAGGAGTTCAGACTCTTGTGTCAAGTTTGCTTTGCCACTAACTTGTGACTTTGTAACCAATTTAGCCTCTCTAAGCTTCAGTTTTCACATCTGTAAACTGAGGATGATAATAATACCTAATTCATAGGTACTGTGCTGACCAAATGAGAAAATGCAAGTGTTTAGCATTCAGCCTGGTACATACTAAGCTCTCAGTAATAATAATATCCATGTTGACTTTCTGTCTCTTTGTTCTTCCCATTACTGAGACAGGAGTGTTGACCTCTCCAAACATAACTGTGAATTTGCCTATTTCACCTTTCAGCTTTATCCGTTTTTGCTTTATGCTTTTTGAAGCTCTGTTGTTAGGTGCATGCACATTTAGCATTGCTATATCTTCTTGAAAAACTGACCCTTTTGTTATTATATAATGTCCCTTAATAATCATAATAATAATAACAATAATAATAATAAACTGTGTTTACCTTCTTGTCTCCAGTTAGGAGGGAGAAAGAGGAGTAAATACCTACCATGGGCTCTAATCTCAGATTTCCCCGAATCTTTTAGGTCATCCAGTTTGTTAACATATAGTTGTTCATAGCAGCCTCTTATGACTCTTTGAATTTCCATGGAATCAGTTGTAATATTTCCTTTTTTGTTTATAATTTTGTTCATTTGGTTCCCTTCTCTTTTTTCCTTGGTTACTCTAGCTAAAATTTGTCAATTTCATTTACCTTTTCAAAGAACCAACTATTACTTTTGTTAATAATTTCTATTATTTTTCTGTTCTCTATTTCATTTACTCCTGCTCTAATCTTTATTATGTTCTTTCTTCTGCTAACTCTGGGCTTAGTTTGTTCTTCTTTTCCTAGTTCCTTAAGGTATAGAGCTAGGTTGTTTATTTGGGATTTTTCTTGCTTCTTAATGTAGGCATTTATTGCTATGAACTTCCCTCTTAGAACTGATTTTGCTGCATCCCCCAAATTCTGATATACAGTGTTTCCATGTTCATTTGTCTCAAGAAACTTTATTTCCCCCTTAAATTATTCTTTTTATTGGTTGTTCAGGACAGTATTGTTTAATTTCCATGTGTTTGTGAATTTTCCAGTTTTCCTCTTGTTGATTTCTAGCTTCATGCTATTGTGGTTGGAGATTGTACTCGGTATGATTGCAGTCTGCTTGAGTTTGCTCTGACTTGTTTTGCAGTCTTCCTAGAAAATATTCCATGTGTGCTTGAGAAGAATGTGTATTTTGCTGTTGTTGGATAGAATGTTCTGTACATGTATGCTAGGTCCATTTTGTCTATGTGTTGTTGAAATCCTTTCTTCCCTTATTGATTCTCTGTCTGAATGACCTATCCATCGTTGCGAGTGGGGTATTAAACTCCCCAACTATTATTGTATTGCTGTTTATTTCTCCTTCTGGCTCTCTTTATTCTTTCTTTATATATTTAGGTGCTCTAATATTAAGCATATAAATATTAGTAAATGTTTTATCTTCCTGATGTATTGACCCTCTTTATATATTGACCTTCTTTGTCCCTTTTTCCAATTTTATTTAAAGTCTATTTTGTCTGTTGTAAGTATAGTTACCCCTGCTTTTTGTTTGTTCATTTGTTACCATTTTCTTGAAATGTCTTTTTCCATCCCTTCACTCTCAGTCTATGTGTGTCCTTATGACTAAAGTGAATCTCTTGTAGGCAGCATATTTTTTTGTTGTTTTTTTAAATTTAATTTTATTTTTTTGAAGTATAGTTGATTTACAATGTTCTGCTAATTTCTGCTGTTCAGTAAAATGACTCAGCCACACACATACATGCATTCTTTTTTAGGTTCTTTTCCATTATGGTTTATCCCAGGAGGCTGGATATAGTTCCCTGTGCTATACAGTAGGACCTTGTTGTTCATCCATTCTAAATGTAATAGTTTGCATTTACTAACCCCAAACCCCCAGTGCAACCCCATTCCTTCCAACCTCCCCCATACCAAACAGAAGTCTGTTCTCTATGTCTGTGTGTCTGTTTCTACTTTGTAGATAGGTACATTTGAGCCATATTTTAGATTCCACATATAAGTGGTATCATATGGTATTTGTCTTTCTCTTCCTGACTTACTTCACTTAGTATGATAATCTCTAGTTGCATCCATGTTGCTGCAAATGGGATTATTTCATTCTTTTTTATAAGAATAAAAAGCCTGAGTAATATTCCGTTGTATATATGTTCCACATTTCTTTATCCATTCATCTGGTGATGGACATTTAGGTTGTTTCCATGTCTTGGCTATCGTGAATGGTGTTGCTATGAATATTGGTGTGCATGTATCTTTTTGAATTATAGTTTTGTCTGGGTATATGCCCAGGAGTGGGATTGCTGGATCATATGGTAATTCTATTTTTAGTTTTCTGAGGAACCCCCATACTGTTTTCCATAGTGGCTGCACCACAAGACTGCCCCCCCATTTCAGATGCCCAGTTCAAGTCCAAGTTGTTACCTGTGCTTCTAACAGACTGGCTATAAATCAGGTTCCCATGACTCCCCTCCTTGGGTCCAATTAATCTGCTAGAGTGACTCATAGAACTCAGAGAAACATTTTACTTACTAGACTAGCAGTTTATTATAAAAGTATATAACCCAGGAATGGTCAGATGGAAGAGATGCATAGGTCAAGGTATGTGGGAAGGGGTGCAAAGCTTCCATGCTCTCTCTGGGTACATCAATCACCCAGATTCACCTCCCTGTGTCTCCATGTGATGACCAACCCAGAAGCTCTGTGAATCCATCTTTTGGGGGTTTTATGGAGACTTCCTAACATAGGTGTGATTGATTAAATCATTAGTCACTGGTGATTGAACTCAACCTCCAGCCCTCCTCCCTTCCCTGAGGGGCATGTTGTGGGGTGGGACTGAAAGTTCCAACTCTCTATCACCTGGTTGGTTCCCCTGGCAACCGGCCCCCATCCTTAAGTGCTTTCCAGAAGTTGCCTCATTAACATAACAAAAGACACTTTAACTGCTCTCTTTACTTAGGAAATTCCAAGGGTTTTAGGAGCTCTGTGCCACAAACAGGGACAAAAACCAAAAATACATTTCTTATTATAAATCACAGTATCACAAGTCTCACACTGCAAAAGTGAGCTTAAGAGTAGTCCAGTGAGTTGAGGGAAATCTGTATACCAATTTCGAGGTTTCCTTCCAGTAGTACCTTCCTCTGAAGCCAGTGCACATCACTGTCAACTCCTCCCTGTAAAGGGAGGATAATATGTCCTGCACACAGTGTCATGTGATGAAGCAACTTGCCCTACATCCCACAGTCCCACACCTGGTAAGAGGTGGAGGGCTTCAGTGCGGCTCCACTGAAGAAGGCTGTGTTCCTGCAGGAAAATCTATATATCCAGATCTTTTGGGCATAAATATGGGTTGTGTGGCCTTGGGCTGGACCTTCCATCTCTTGCTCTATACTATGAGGAAAAGTGTATCTCCTTTCTGAGCCTCAGTGGTCCCATCTGTAAAATGGTTCCACATGAGTTCCGTGGCCATCCTGGACCCAAGCTCTGGGGAGATTCTCTCAGAGAATGATCCACAACCAACCCTCTCTGCCCTGCTTCCCCACAGGTACCTGACCCAAGGAGCTGAAGGTCTCTGGCCTCTTCATTCTCCTCTGTGGGCTGCTTGCTTTATCCTCTGCTCAAGAAGTCCTGTCCGTAGTTTCTTCCTGGATCACCGATGGTGAGGCTGTCCAGCCTTGGGTCATGCCTGGTCTTGTCAGACCCATACACAGGTGTGTGTCCTTGGGCAAGTGACCCCATCTCTCTGTCTCAGGCTTTGCATCTGTGAAATGGGGCAGTAACAATGCAAGCCTCGAGGGTTATTGGGAGGATCGATTAATTAATTTCATTAACCTACAAAGAATGCTTAGAGCAGAGGCTGGCCCACAGTCAGGCTCGATGAGTCTGCTCTCCTTGCAATGCCTGTGGGGGCTGTGGGCTGGTGTTGGGGGGCAGAGTGGGGTGTGGGATGGGGAGGTTGATGGGGAATGAGTCACAGCTCCTCTGATGTTCCTCCTGTGGGCCTGGCTGCCTGGCTCCTGCCCCAGCCCCACCTCACCCAGCTGGGTGACTTTAGGGAATTTACCCAACCTCTCTGTGCCTCTGCAAAGGAAGGCCAATAATAACGGTACCTAGCTCAGAGGGCTGGGGAGGATTAAATAAACGATTACAAGCAAAGCGCTTAGACTGCCCCTCAAGCACAGTTAACGCTCAACAAATGTTTACTAGTATCATCACTCTTATTTCAGCTAAGGGGGCCTCGTGCTCCATGTACAGCGGGATTGCCCAGAAGCTTATTCCCAGGTCCCACTTCCAGGAAGACTCTGACTCCATTGCTCAGGGGTGGCCTAGGAATCTGCATTTTACAAGCATCACCCATTCCCCCCAAAAGTACTACAATGCTCCCAGAAACCCAAGCTCTTCCACTTTCCTGTCCCCCTCTCCAGGCCACCCCAGAACCCAGAAGAGCCACCATCATCATCTTTTATCAAACCTAATATTCCACTCAGAAAGAGCCCTACCCCCACTTTTAGGGAAATTTGACTTTGGGTTAAAGTTCCAGTGTCCAGTCTTCCATGACTGTAAAATGTGTACATTTCTACCAAGAATGGGATACATGAATAACAGATCCTGTTCCTTAGATGAGTGATTCTCAGTGAATGGACTAAGCCAGGCTGTCCCAGACCCTACTGATTCGGGTGCAGGAATCTGCATGTTACTCACCCACTCTACTGCCCCCTGGAGTGTGAGGACCTCTGCTTTGGGGAACCTAGAGCTGCCTTAGAGCCCAAGGAGAGGAGGAAGTGGCCACTCCCAATGGCCATGGGAGGACGCTCATGAACAAAAGCCTGTACAACCCTCGTTTTGCTAGGGGAGGCGGCTGTCTCCTTACATCCCTGGGTGTCCCTCCCTGGAGCCATGGACGTGAGCCAGAGCCTCTTCGGGGCACATGGCCACTGACTTCTCACCCCAGGTCCCATCCACACCTAGTTCCTTTGTTCCTCCAACCTGCTGAGCCTTTCCCCACCCCAGGGACTTTCCCTGTGGTTCCACCTGCCAGGTGTGCCCTCCTACACCTGCACCCAAGGCCAGCTCCGTCTCCTCCTCCTGGGCCCAGCTCAGATGTCACCTCTCTGGAAACCTTCCCTAACTCTTTTCTAAAGTGGCCTCCCTGCAATTCCCAATTTCACTTTGCTTTTTCCCCCCTCAATACAATTGGTAATTATTTCACGTATTGTTCATCTTTTGTTCTCATTGTCTCCAGACTATAAGCTGCTGCTGAAGCAGGGATTCTGTTGTTGCCCAGAGCCAAGCACAGTGCCTGGCACATCGTGGCCCACAGGGGATATTGGTTGACTGGACAAGTGAATGGTCCTCCAAGTCAAACTCCTGGAAAGCCAATTACCCAGAGGAGCAGGGGTTTTGGCCAGTGTGAGTGGGCACATCTTAAGAGGACCACAGAAATCCTGCTACTGTGAGTAACATTTTTAAACCAGGTACATATATGTTTATCATCACAAACCCAAGTTTTCATCAATTTTCAAAATGCCTCCCAAAAACGTAAAGAAGCTTGTTCTAAGGTAAGTTCTTTGAAATAGTACAGGAGATTGCTAATGGGTAAGGTTTGGGGGTGTCTAGCATCTCCCTCTCCCAAAGGAAATAGCATCTCACAGCTCTGGGGTGGCAGCCCCTCAGGCTCATGTCCCCTCATGTGTGGTTGGAGGGTGCAATGTGATCCCACACGGAGCAGGCTTAGCAAAGTGAATGAGGCCACCAGGTAAATATCGGCATCACCAACCTGAGAAGTAGCTTCTTACGCAGGGCAGAGCATCCCTCCAGGGGCCTCCTCCCTGGGAGCACCCGTGGGGGACTGGGCCGGGAAAACACCCAGCTGACTTATAGGCTTTCTTTTAAATAGCTGCTCAAGCTCTACCTCCTCAGGGACGTCTTTTCTCTGCTTACCCTGCTCCCCAACTATCAGGTCTCCCCTCACTGAGCCCTTGCTGACCTCCCCCGGCCCCCCACCTCTGCTCCGCAGCAGAGCCGTGCTTCATAACCACATGCTCCTGGCGGGGAGAGATGCAGACTGTCAGTCTCCCCAGCACGTGTGAGCTCCAGGAGGACGAGGAACCTGCCTGGCTGCTCAGAGCCCATGGTGCCTGACACTTAGCACTCACTGTCTTTAGCTGCTTTATTTGTTTTTTGGGTTTTTTTTTTTTTTTTTTTTTTTTTTTTTTTGCTGCATTGGGTCTTCGTTGCGGTGCGTGGGCTTCTCATTGCAGTGGCTTCTCTTGTTGTGGAGCACGGGGCTCTAGGCGCGCGGGCTTCAGTAGTTGTGGCATGCGGGCTCAGTAGCTGTGGCTCGTGGGCTCTAGAGAGCAGGCTCAGTAGTTGTGGCGCACGGGCTTAGCTGCTCTGCGACATGTAGGATCTTCCCAGACCAGGGCTCGAACCCGTGTCCCCTGCCTTGGCAGGCGGATTCTTCACCACTGGGCCACCAGGGAAGTCCCACCCTATTTGTTTGTTGAATGAACAAGAGCAAAGCCCACCATCTGATCGGACGTCTGCAGGCTCCCTCCTGCAAGTGCCTCCAGGCACTGAACCATCACAGCACCCCCAGTTGTAATTCCTGCTAGAATTGCCAAACAGTTGTACACTCATTTGCGGACGTGCTCAGGAGAGGTGGCTCCTTGACAGGTTGTGCACTTTCAGCGTCCTGGGCACCATCTCTAGGCTAATCATACTTGGTGTCGTTCACTCCACCAGCTTCCCTGGTTTACAGGTAATGAAGCTGAGGCTCAGAGAGGTGAGAGTGACGATGACAGCAATCATAGCAACAAGGTATTTGAGCATTGCTGTGCATGATTCTCTTTAAGTCTCATTACAGCCCCACACTATTATCCAGACTCAGGGTGCAAATCCTGGCTTTCCCTCCTGAGTCTGCCAGGAGGGAAAGCCAGGATTTGCACCCTGGTCTGTGTGACTCAGAAACCCATGCTCTTAACCGCGTGTGATTATGCATTAAGCTGGCTTCAAATCCGGGGCTCACCCCTGAGCAGTGCTTCCTGCTCCCTTGTCATGCACCAGACCCAGAACTCTACACCCTACACGTCATCATTTCTTTACACTCAGTGGCCCTGACAACCACAGCCTGTGATGAGGTGGGGCTGACAACCCCACCACCCCCAGTTCAGCTCTCCAAAGAGCCAAGGACAACAGTGACCACTCTTCTCTAATTTTCTTGACAAAAAAAGTAACAAAATCCCAACTGGTTACACAAGACCAGGAAGACTAGAAAAGTACATTTAAAGTAATTGATATTCTACAAACATCCCCAAGTGGGGCATGAACACTGAGAGAGGACCTCAGATCAGGAAAGCCATCACCCTGAACTAATGCTTTTGATTTACGAGACCAGAAGTGAAGTGTCCAAGGATGGCCCGGGGCTTCTGGGAAATTCGCACAGGACCCTGCATGCCCCCTGCATCTTGGGGGGAGAGGACGAGAAGGGGAAAGAGCCTTTGTCTCAGAGCTCAAGGCAGCTGAATTGTCGGTCCCAGACTTCCAAGGCCTGTGCAGCTGCAGGAGATCAGAGGAGGGACAGAGTGAGGTCAGAGAGGACACCAGAGACCCTGCAGGCTCTGAGAGGCATTGCACAGATTTCAGCTTTCGCTCTGTGTGCAACGGGAAATTTTGGAGGGTTTTGAGCAAAGGAGTGCCATGGTCTGATTTATGTCTTAAAATGATTTCTCAGGCAGCTGTATGCAAAAGAGATTGTAGTTGGGCCAGGGAAGGAGCTGGGACACCAGGTAGGACATCCCTGCAATAACTCAGGCCAAGATGATGGCAGCTGAGGAGGAGTGGTTAGATGTGGTCAGATCCTGGAAGTGTTGACAGGACTTCCTGGCAGATGGGTCATGGGAGATGAGGAAAGAGGAGTGAGTCAAGGGGGACTCCAAGGGCTGTGGTTGGAGCAACTGGATGGATTGGGATGCCATGTCTTGAGATGGTGAGGAGAGGGGATTTGAACTGAATTCTTAATGACCCTCCAACCCAGAGCAACAAGATAAACCTAACGCTTTGGCTTCAAGGCTCTCTGTCCCCTCCTTGTAAATCTTATCCACAAAACATCCATCCATCCAATTATTCATTCATTCATTTGTATCACTTAATAAACATCACTGGTAACTGCCATGTGGTAAACATGGGAGGCACTGGACACAGGAGGATTAATTAAATTCACACCCTGCGCTCCAGAAACATATAATTTAGTGGGGGGATTCAGAGGCCATCCATCCTCACTATTTTATGTATTCAGTCATCTGGTCCCTCAACAATCATCAGCACTTAATTTCTCACAAGCAAGCATTGCGATAGGCATTGCAGATGATCCTGCCCTTAAGAAAGTTCTAGGCCAATTGGAAAGCCTGAGATTAACCATCCTTGCCCATTCATTCATTCATTCATTCACTGAAGAGTCACCAACATCCACCCTGTGCTGGTCTGGGAGAGGTTTCCCACTGGATGACCCAACAGTGGGGTCTACTGGGTGTCTCTAAGCAACAAGGCTTCCATCTGGATCCCTGGCCTCCCCACAGGGTTCCACCTGCTGCCCTCACCATGTGATGAAACCCCAGTGGCAGCTGCCAGTGCGCATCACGACATGTCCCCACAGCATGCTGGGGGCTAAGCCCGGTGTCGTCTTCTTACAGAAAACCATAAGTCCATCCATCCGGGTGGCCACCCTTGCAGCCATCCACATGGGTACCATCTGACCTTTCTTAATACCCACAGGTCCAAGAACCCAAGATGCATTCACTCTGGAGGCTCCTGGTCCTCCTCAGCTTGCTGGCCTTGCCCTTGGCACTACAGAAGCAGCACTGGCCTGGCCTGGCCAAGACCCACACAGACAACAAATCGGGTCTGGCAAGAAGTAAGTTAAGCCCATGCTCTGCCCGCTATCACAGGGAGGGTAGGGAAAGCATTAACTTGACCCCACCACTGACTTGCTAGATGACCTGGAATTGGTCACTTACCCTCTTCTCTTCCTTTTTTCTTAGACCTGAAGTACACAGAATTGAGTTTGAGTTGATCATATGCCTATTCCTAGCACATCATCATTATCATGAACCATGGCAAGACCCCTCTTGTGCTTTATTTTATGTTATTTTCCTCTTGACCTCTTATTCTCACTCCCATTCCCCTCTTCCTTGGCAGGCACTGCAGCTTGTTTAATATAGGTGTTGGCTTTTTTGGGGTGGTGGTGCACAGCTTGTGGGATCTTAGTTCCCTGACCAAGGATTGAAGTCGGGCCCCCGCAGTGGAAGCACAGAGTCCTAACCACTGGAAAGCCAGGAAATTCCCTAATATATGTGTTTTTAAATGCCCATATCCTTGTAAAACATACAGTGTTTTGATTTACATAAATGGTAATGCCATATAGATTTCTTTTTTTTTTTTTTTTTTACTGTTTTCACTGGACACCGTGCTGTTGACATCTGTTGCTTCAGACTTGTGCAGAAAAGTCCATGAAATACATCCACTTCATCATCACTTGGCCATTTCCTTAGGGATGAACACTTGAGTTGTCTCTAACTCCCCACTATTATAAACTACACGGCGATGAACATTCGCACGTGTCCTTCTTAGAACGTATGGGAGAATTTCCCTGGGTTATACCCTGAAGGGAGATGGCTGGGCTCTAAGGCAGGTGCAAACTGAATTTAACTGAAGACTGCCAGATTGCTTTCTAGGATGGCTGTGCAGGTCTACACCCATTCCAGTAACAAACAAGCATACCTGTATCCCTTGTTTCCCAAAACTGGATAGAATCCACTGGTTTTACCCTCCTTGGGCTGCCACAGCAAGATACCACAGACCAGGTGGCTTGAACAACAGACATTTATTTTCTCACAGCTCTGAAGGCTGGAAGTTCAAGATCAAGTTGCCCACAGGGTTGGTTTCTTGTGAAACCTCTCTTCCTGGCTTGTAGATGGCCACCTTCTCACTGTGTCCTTCTGTGTGTGTACAGAGGGTGAGTGAGCACGTTCTGGTGTCTCTTCCTCTTCTTATAAGGACGCCAGTCCCATCGGATTAAGGCCCCACCCTTATGACCTGATTCAATGTTAACTCCTCCTTCAAGGCCCCATCTCCAAATACAGTCACATTGGAGATTAAGGCTTCACTATATTGATTTGGGGCGGGGGGGAGCACAATTTAGTACATAACAGCATCTTTCTAATTGTTTGCCAGTCTGATGTGTGTTTGAGTGATATCTAATTGTTTTAGTTTGACTATCTGATTAGTGAGAAGCTTGAGCAACACGTCTTAATTCTGTTAGCCATTTTGACTTCTTTGAATTCCCTGTTCTTATCTTTTGCCCATTTTTCTGTTTGCTTTCCAATTTTTTTAATCCTCTTTGATTTGAGAAGATGTTCATTTATTCTTGACATTTGTCCCTTGTCAGGTCTAAACATTGCTAACGTTTCTCCCAAACTGTCACCTATTAACTTTGTTTGTAGACACTTCATTGAACAGGAATATTTTCAAACTCATCAACATTTCATCTTATGGTTTATATTTGATGAGTCTTAAGCCCTTGTCTCTACCCTGTTTTTTCTAACAGCTTTACACTTTCACATTTCACATATAGGATTTTAATCCATTTGGAGGCCATCTTTATGTATGTTTACATCTGTAAATTAGAGATTCAGCTTCACTTCTCTCCTTATGAGTCCATTCAACCTACCTACTAAATGGTCAAGTTTCCAAACACATGGATTCCCTTTTGAGTTCTGTGTTCTGTGTCTGTGTAACTGTTTCTGTACCCAAAACATAACATTTTAAATACTACATCTTTGTAAAATGCCATTTTATCTGATAGAACTTTCTTCTTCCAAATGAATCTTAGACTGTGTTGAGTTCCTTAAAAAAGAGAAAAAAATCTTCTGGAAATTTAATTAAGGTTTCACTGAATTTGTTTATTAACTTAATGACAATTGACATTTTTGCAGTATTATGTTAGGCAATTACAAAAGTAGTATATCTTTCAATTTATTCAGGTTATATTTTAGATCCCTTAATAGAATTTTAAATTTATATAAATGACTTAAGTATGTTTTGTTAAATTGATTCCTAGAGAATTTATGGGTTTTGTTGCCACAGTAAATATTGCCTAATTTTCTGTTATATTTTCTAGTTGGTATTGCTGGTACAGATGAGAGGAAAGCTGTTGATTTTTAAAAATTAATCTGCTATCCAAAAGTCTTACTGACCGCTTATTAGTTCTATTTATTAGTCTTATTTATTCTGTTCAATTTTCTATCTAGAGGATTATATCATCTGCAAATAGTGACAGTCTTATCTTTTCTCTTCTAAACCTTATAGTTCTTGTGCCTTTTTCTTATCTTGCACTATAGCCAAGGCCTCCTATAGGAATGGGAATATATCTAGAATTAACCACTTAGTATATTTCTGTAGGTTTTTGGGATATAGTTTTTATCATGTTAAGAAAGTCCCCTTATATTTCTAGTTTCCTAAATTTTTCTTAATCATAAATCAGTATTGGGCCTTAACAAATGTTTTTCTGCATCTAAAAATTCATCCATCTTTTTCTTCTACTCTGTTAATGTGATAAACTGTATTAATAGATTTTCTTATGTTGAACTCATCCTAGCATTTCTGGAATAAATATGATATTTTTATAACATACTATAATTATCTGTTTATAATCTGCTATTATTGTATTATTTTTATAATGTACTTTATTATTTTTATAATGTATTATTTTTATAATATACATTAATGTATTTATAATGTATCAAACTAAAATTTATATTTTATAATGCAATATGACATTTTTATAACGTACTATTAGCTATTAGATTTGTTAGCTAGTAATTTATTTAGGATCTGAGCAAATTTTTCATACATAAAATTGATGTGTAATATCTTTTCCTTGTACTGTTCTTGAAGCAAGTTGTACCAGCCTCATAAAATGAATTTTGCATCTTCTTCTTCTATTTTCTTTCACAATTACCTTTTCATAAAGTTGGGTAAAAGTCTTCCATAAAACCATCTAGATCAAAACTTTTGGGGAATGAGATCACCTGTTTCTATTTCTTAATGGTTTTAAGTTATCAGTGTTTTCCATTTCCCCTCATCATGACTTGGCATTTTATGGTTTGCCATAAAGGTATGCATTGCATTTAGGTTATCAAATATATTCACATGTGGTTGTGGCTCCAGGTATCCTCATTTGTACGATAGGTGCGGTTAGAATGCTGTTTCATGGGGCTGCTTTTGAGACTTAAATGAAGGCATGTATGTGCAAAGTGTTTTTCAACTGTGAAAATGTTTATCTCTACAACCACTTCTCACGTATCTGTTACGGTGTTACAGAAAACCCAAGTCAATCTGGTTTAAACAATAAAAAAAAATATTTCACACAACTGAAAGTCATAGGTAGGGCAAGCTCCGGGTTTGGTTCAATCAGCAGCTCAAAGCTGCCAACCAGAACTGAATTTCATCCTTTTTTAGCTCTGTTATCATCATGGTTTCATCCGCAGGCTGCTGGTTCACAGTGTGATAGGAAAATGGTGGCCAGTGGCCATTGGAGCTATAGGCTGTCTTGTTCCTTTCCAGTAGGAGAAAGAGAAAGAAACCTTCCCCTCAAACATGAAGCATAGGGTCTTCTGTTTAGTCTGATAGAACCAACTTGGATCATATGCAAACTTTGTACCTGTAAGAGTCACCATGCAATGATAATCAACAACCTCATCTGGACCAGGAATTGAAAAGTGTCTGAATCAAAACAGGGGTCAGATGGGAAGAATAGGATGAATGGGTGGATGGGAGAGTGGGTGGATAAGAGGATGGATGGGAGGATGTATGGATGAGTGGATGGATGGATGGGAGAGTGGATGGGTAGATGGATGGATTGATGGATGGATATTGGATAAACAGATAGATGGAGAATAGATGGGAGGATGGATGGATGGATGGATATTGGATAGACAGATAGATGGAGAATAGATGGGAGGATGGATGGATGGACGGATGGATGGATGGATGGATACTGGACTGACAACTACTAGTGTCTGCTGCTCACAAATTCCCAAGTGCTACTATCATCATTAACCAAGAACTACTAAGAGTTCTAGGCATACCTATAGTTTCACTCCATCCTTGAAACTATTTCTTTACTGTATGTTCTCCTACTAGATAGAAAAATGGTTTGTGTGTTTAGTGCCCAGTACTGGGCCTGATACCCAGTAGATGCTCAGTAAATATCCTTTGGCTAAATGTCTCAATATTCCTAGTAAGTATCCTATGAGATGGGTATTATTACTGCCCTATTACACAGATGAGGAAATCAAGACTCAGGGAGTTGGCAGAGCTAGGATTTGAACCCAGATCTATGACCCCAGAGACACTTTTTTTTTTTTTTTAATTTTTTTTTTTTTTGGCTGCATTGGGTCTTTGTTGCTGTGCGCAGGCTTTCTCTAGTTGCGGTGAGCCGGGACTACTCTTTGTCCCGGTGCGCGGGCTTCTCATTGCGGCGGCTTCCCCTGTTGCGGAGCACGGGCTCTGGGTGCACGGGCTTCAGTAGTTGTGGTGCACAGGCCTAGCTGCTCGGCGGCATGTGGGATCTTCCTGGACCGGGGCTCGAACCCGTGTCCCCTGCATTGGTGGGCGGACTTCCAGCCACTGCGCCACCAGGGAAGCCCCAGAGACACTTTCTTGTTTCTAGGCAGCAGAAACATGGGGTGCTGAAAGGGGGTCTGGGGGCTGGCCCGGGAGGATACGGGTGAGGTGTGACAATGGCTTCTGTGGCTCAGCAGTAATACATAGTTCTCAGTGTGGGGCCTGAACACCTAGAGGGTTTAGTCAGTGCAATAAATGTGTCCTGAGGTGAGCTCTGAGGTTTGTCAGAACTGGGCTCCCAATCTGGGCAGCTGGGGTCTAGGGCCCAGAGAGTTAGGACTTCACGCAAGTCAATAGCTTTTCAAATTTCCCTCCTTTTTGGAATTCATTCTTTTCCGCTGGTAGCTCCACCCAGCCCTGCAGTTTATTCCGAGCATGGTGGGGAGGATTTCCATTTATTCTCTCCTTATTTGCCCACCTTTTTTTCTCTTGAACCAACATTTACTGTGATCTAGATCCTGCACGTTAGGCTCTGTGTTCCAGATTCAGAGATACAGCACTGGGCAGATTTTCAACCATAATATCTCTCTTGAGCAGCTATTGCCTGCCAGACCCTCTGGAGGTGTGTCACACCAGCACTGCAAAGCATCATTTCACGGATGAAGAATGTGGATCTCAGTGTTGGGGGCAGGGGGATGACACACCAATCACTCAGCAAGAAGCCGGTGTGCCAGCCTGCAACCTGGGCCTCCTGGCTCCAAACCCCCCACCTTTGCCAGGACATCGTGCAATGCCACTGGTCCCATATCCATTTCCAGTTATTGCCCAGGGCCTCATGAAGCGCAATACAGAGCGCCGAATCCAGAACATCCGCTTCCTGGACAGTCTGAATGCCTCCAGGCAGATGGCCTCGGGGATGGTGGGATGGCTAATTGACAGCATGAGTCTTCAGCAGCATCAAGAAGGCAGGTGAGATCCTGAGCCCCATCACTGGCCCTGGGACTCCTGATAAAGCTCTGAGTAAGAGGGCAGAGCTTGAGGGCATGGCAGTACAAGGCCTGTGAAGAGGAAAGGAGGGAGGATTGGAAGGAGATGTCAGACCCAACACAAGGATGAGTAGGGGACCCGGTACAAAGGGTCTCTGGGAGAGGCAGCACAGCAGAATCATTAAAGGTGAAGGTTTGGGAGCAAAAGTTTCTGCATTTAAATCCTGACTCTGCCACCAACTTTGGGGAGATTGCTGGGCCACTCTGGTCTCATCTATAAAATGGGTACCCAAAGCACAGCCTGGATAAACACCTGGGGTGCCCATGGAAACCAGGACTAGAGTCAGACATTTGAACCCCACTCTTGCTTGAAAGCTGTGTGACTCTGGGCAAGGCATTTGAGCTCCCTGAGCTTCAGCCTTGAGTCCTCCTCAAGGAAATGGGTGTAATGATCCCTGCGTCCTGGGGCTGTTACGAGCTTTCCCTGTGGCACATAGTGGATGCATAGCCATTGGTATAATTAGCCTCGCCGAACTGGGCCTGTCCTCCACCTCCATTTTCCCCCCTTCCTCTCAATGGATGCAGGCCTCCCCAGCTGCCTGGTCTCAAAGCTGCTCAAATGTAACACCATGATCCCAGCCTGCTGTGCCCTTGACCTACCTCCTCTCTGATTTGAATCCCTCATTCCCTCCATTTTAATGAGCGCCAGTACTCACCAGCAGGGTTTCCCTTGCTGTGTGCAGCCACAATCACTTGCCTTCATTCATTCCTTTAACAATTGTTACAGTTATTCATTGAGCGCCTACTGTGTACCAGCACCTGGGCTGGGTACTGGGAATACAGCTCTACATAGAGCTACAGTCCCTGCCCTTTTGGATCTTACATCCTAGTTAGTGAGATAGGCCACAAAAGTAAATAACTAATTTCAGATGGAGGGATATAACATGAAGACAAATTTAGCCAGGTCAGGGGTGAGAGTGAGAGGGCTGATTGGGGGACCTTCCTAACCCTTAAGTAGAAATATGAATGAAGAGAAGGAGGTAAGTGACATGAGGTCATGGGGGCGCAGTGAGTGCAAAGGCCCTGAGGTAGGAAGGAGATTGATGCATTTGAGGAAGAGGAAAAGTCCTGTGTGGCTGGGTGAGCAAGGGGAGGGTGGTAGGAGACGGGGCTGCAGAGGCAGGTGAGGCCAGACCCTGCAGATCTGAGGGGCTGTGATGTGGAGTTCAGATTTTATTGCAAGAGCAGTGAGAAACCAGTGGAGAACACTGAGTGACAGGGGAGTGTTAAGGCCCCTCTGGCTGCCACATGGAGATGGTTTGTGGAGAGTCCAAGATCGTGGCCTGGAGCCCAGAGAGAAACTAGAGCATCTCCAGGCAAGAAGTGATGGTGACCTGGACCAGACGAAAGCAACAGAGTAATGGGAAGTGCTGCATTTCAGGATATATTTTGCAAGCAGAGCCAACATGATTTGCTAATGAGTGGAATGTGGTGGTGAGGGATGGAGAGAAGTTGAAGACAGCTCCCATGGTTTGGGTCTGGGCCCCTGGGCAGGTGGTGGGGCTATCCACTGAGAGTGGGAGGCTGGCTCTGAGAACGGGCCCAGGAGCTGGGTCTGCAGCTGGCTGTGGGTTTCACAAGTCAGTTGTGTGGAGCTGTTCAGGGGCGCTCGGGGACAGCTTGTAACCCCAGGGCTCCTGCAGGGAGCTCTTGCCCTCAGAGCATCTGTAAAAGGATCTGACTCCAAATCTGACTGCTAGGAGACAGGCCAGCCTTGTCTGTAACGCCCAAAGCCTAAGGTCTGAGGCCCTTCACCCTTGCGGGGGTCTTTGCTCTTTCCTTGTGCAGCGCCAACATCACCAACATTCAGCTGGACTATGGCGGGATCCGGATGTCTTTCCATAAGGAGTGGTTCTTGGCAAACATCTCACTTGAATTTGACATTGACTCGAGACTGTAAGTCATGCAGAAGCGGGGCCTGAAGGGCACTGTTCCTCTTCACTGGGAACCTGGGAGTGGGGGGAGGAAGGGCGGATTTTGGCAATTTGGGGAACCCAGATCTTTCTGCTGCAAACTGGTTTCAATTCCTGGTTTCCGAACTCACTTGCTGTGTGACCTTGGGCAAGTCACTTCACTTCTCTGAGCCTTGGTTTCTGCAGCTGAAATGTGGATGGCGATCATTGGTCAGTGGAAGCAGGTTGCTCATTTAAACCTATGTGAGTTCCCTACAATGATTTTTAAAAAGAGAAACAGTTTAATGATCGCATCACCCTTCCCTCCTCCGGTTTAGACTACCCTTTAACATCTACTGCCTCTGGGAGGGCTCCACTAAATGGTAAAGGTTTTTAGAATAAGATTAACTCTCAATTTCTGAATTTCCGAAGGCCCCCTAATCTGGTCCATTTCAAGGATGTTCAGAAGGCACTCTGGCTAGTAATGTTTTTCTCCTTAATGGCTGACCACAGAATTTAACATCCAGGCAACGTGGAGCCCCACTGTGCTGGTGTGTTGAAAGAGCCACTCTCCAGTGTTGGCTGCTTCCTCCTCCTTCTATTCTTTCTCTGTCTCCTGCCCCTCCCCCCTCCTCCTCTCTCTCGTCCCCAGGCCCTTCAATAACCAGATCATAAAGGCACACGCACGCATGAACCTCGCTGTGGAGTTCCGGCTGGAGAAAGATGAGTTTGGCCGGAGGGATCTGGTGATAGGCAACTGCTGCGTGGAGCCCAGCAGCGTCCGCATGACTGTCCTCACTGAGTAAGATCCCAGCCGCCCCTCCCCAGGGCTGGGCCCCTTCCTGACTGGCCCTGGCTGCAGCCGCAGGTCTCCACCAGCTCCTGGGTGAGCCCCAAACAGATCTCACCCAGGACCTTCCCCAGGATCTGTTCCTCCTCCTGCATCCCCATCCCAGAGATGGCCCTGCCACCCTCCCAGAAGCCAGACTCCTCCTCTGCCTCACTCCCCACAGCCCATCTTCCACAGGTCCCATCAATGACCTCCTGGCAACCCTCCCCTGCTCCCTTTCTCTCCATCCCCACAGCCACTGACTGGGCTCATAGTCCACTTCCTGGACCATTGTGGGAACCTCCTCCAACTCTCCCTGACTCAGACCTCACCGCTTTCACTCTCTTCTACCCCTGCAGCAGAAATCACTTTCTAGCCCAGAAATCTAACCATGTAACCCAGCCCCTGCTCCAGACACTCCAATGGTTCTCCAGTGCCCTCTGGATGAAGAGCAAACTCCTGGATGTCACTCAAGGCCCTACTTGTCCTGTCCCCTACTCCACTCTGCAGCCTTTTGCCCTCAAGTCTCTCTGAAGAACCCCCCCTCCATCAATATA
This sequence comes from Mesoplodon densirostris, assembly GCF_025265405.1. Lineage (NCBI taxonomy): Eukaryota > Metazoa > Chordata > Mammalia > Artiodactyla > Ziphiidae > Mesoplodon > Mesoplodon densirostris. The sequence goes on along the minus strand of NC_082676.1, from coordinate 26,268,776 downwards.
CCGTACATTTTCATACCACCGTGCCTTTGCACATGCTGATCCTTATGCTTGGATGCCCCTCCTTCGTTCTTTAAAGCTCTTCCTCATCACTCATTCATTCAACAAATATTTGCTGAGAACCTACTATGTGCTAGGCACAACATGCTTGATGCTAAGGATACAGTAGTGAACAAGATAGAAAAAAATAGACTTAAATAAAGATCTGTAGACTAGATGACTAAGTGTGTCAACCCCAACAGACTGAGTCCCTCAAGGGCAAGATTTGTGTCTGATCTCTCTCTGTAATTCCAGAATGCTGAAAGCAACTAGGTCATCAGTGGATATCCATTCATTTATTCATCAGACATTCACTGAATGCCTAGATCATGCCGGACATCCACGAAGAAGACTGTGGACTGTAGTTACTGACCTGGTTCTAATCTAATCAGCACTTAACTAGCTGTGTGACCTTGGGCAAGGCACATCACCTCTCTGAGCTGCGCCTTTGACTATTGCTTACAATGATGCCTCTCATGTAGGGCTCTCTGAGGATTAAATGGCTGTGTGAGATGTTCTCCACACACAGCACCTGACATTAGTATTGTCTGTATTTATCTGTTCTGTTCTGTATATCTATCTCTCTTTCTAGAGATATCCCACCAAAGATGAAACATTTTTTCCACAACCTCAGAGACAACCTGGAAAAAGTTTTCCCACACCTGATAGAAAGTCAGGTAAGTTTCAGAAAAGTAGTTTCACCTTGGGCATCCTTGAGTCCAAGGGTCAGGGCATATATATTGGCATTTCAGCAAAGAATTGGGCTTTAGAACCTGAGAAATCTCAAATTAAGATGTTCAATTTTGCCATCTACTGACAGTGTGTCCTTGGGCAAGTGACTTAACCTCCCTGAGCCTCAGTTTCCCCATCTGTAACATGGGAACCGTCACAGTCCCCATTTCACAGAGAGCCACAAGGATTCAGGGGGGCAAAGCACAGAAGTACTGTGTATAGCACCTGGTGGGTAGTTGGCGTTCAGTACAAGGGAGCCACACTTGCCATGACTCCTTGTGGAAATCCCGTGGATTCCAGCCACAGCCCCTCCAGTTTTCTTTTCCCGCTCCCTGGTCTGACCTTCCTCTCTGTGTTGGTGGCTCAGGAATGTCCTCTGATCGATGAAATCCTCAGGCAGCTGGATGTGAAACTGTTGAAAAGCCTCATGGGTGAGTGAGCACCTGTGTCCCTCCGGGGGGAGGACTCAGGACGGGCAAATGGCCAGAAGAGGTGCCCCCACTGAAGCTCTCACTGAGGCCTGCTGAGGGGTGTCTGCATGTGCTCCGAGGACACTCAGAGGTGACCATATGACCATGACCTTCACTATCCCCCGAGAGAGCCGGGACAGCAGAGGGCACCCCTACCGAGCAGGTTGTGCCCCGCCAATTCACCCAAACCTCCAGGTTACCAGAGCTTCTCCCAAGGTCTCCACTCAACCCTTTAGGGAGCACTGCCCTCCCACACACCCAAGCCCACCCCCATCCCAGTTGCAGATAAACAGATATAGTCCCTGCCTTCAGGGAGCTCACAGTGAGTGGAAAACACAAGAACTGAATAATTAGATACCATTTTAAGAGTTTTAATGTGAATGTTCCCGGCACCAGGCCTTGGTCAGCATGGATGGATGAGTGACCCCTTCGGTGTGGACCTGGGGGTCAGAGGGCAGACACCTGGTGACTGATTCTGCCTCTTCTCCTTACAGAGCAGGCCATTGCTCATGAACTCAACCAACTTTGAGTCCAGCCAGCCTTTCACGAGCCAGACTTGAGCACCCCCTAGCTGCCCACTGATAATCAGAAGGAGATTCCAGATTTGGAGACCACAAGTCTCCCTCAGAGTGGGGCTTCCGATGTCCCACTTTTACCACAGGCCCTGTGGACATCCTGTCCTCTTCCACAATAAACTCTAGTTCTGAAGGGTACAGAGGTCCTTCTGCCTGGGCCCTGAGGTTTGAGTTCCAAAAATCAGACCTGATGAAGGCCCATCCTGAGACTTGACTGATGGCTGATAAGGTCCATCCCAAACCCAGGATATGCCTGGGTTTGCTCATCAGCCCAGAAATGCCAGAGAAAACACTTTTTCTTTTCCTGTAATTTGCAGCCGATAGCCCATCCATGGATGTGTTCATCAATGTGGGGAGGGCCCTGTTGAGAGTTCCCATCCCCTTGTTCATTCAACCCATGTTTATTGAGCACCTGATATGTGCCCAGAACCTTGCTGGGCTCCAAGGGGGTGAAGAAGAACGGTGACAGAGTGGTAAAGTATAAACACTGGCACCAAACAGATCTGAGTTCAAATTTGATTCAGCCCAACGAGAAGTTCCAGGAGGGTATAAACATGTGTATCATGGTGACCAATGACCCTCCAGCCCCCAGCACAGGCCTGACACCAAGTGTGTGCTCAGCAAATACCCAGAGTTAAATAATGGGTGAGTCCTCGTCTTATGATTCCCTAACTGTATCAGGGACAAGGCATTTTACCTTTTGGTCTCCCTCCCCTGCAAAGTGGGAATAGAAATCTTACGTGATGTGGAGCAGCAGGGGCCTCACACTGCTGGAGCGAGATAAGTCGCATCTCTACTTTGTAAAACTCATGGCAACATCCCCTGAAGGGCAATATATTCCTCCCTCTGACCCACAGTCCCGATCCTAGGTACAGAAATACATGCACATGGGCACCGCAAGACGTGTCCAAGATTGCTCATAGACCCATAGTCATAATAGCCCCAGAGTGAAAACTCCCTAAATGCCCATGAAAAGAATGGGTAAATAGAGTTGGTAAATACCTTGTGGGATAGTCACCAGTGGAATGCTCTACAGTAATGAAAATAACCTACACCCACACAACCACGTGGATGGATCTCACACACCTAACAAAGCCAGGCCCCGAAACACACATCTCCCATCTATATGAGGCTCAAACACAGCAAACCTAATCCGTGCTGTCAGAGGTCAGGATGGTGGTTACCCTCAGGGAGAGGGTTAGTGACTGGAAGTAGTAGGAGGGCCTTCTGGAGGGCTAGTAACACTCTGTTTCTTGATCTGGGTGCTGGTTATGGGGAGGGTGTTCAGTTTGTGAAAATTCATTGAGCTGTTCACTTATGTGCATTTTTCTTGTGTATGTTATATTTTAACAAAAAATTTTTTTTGAAAATAAAAACTATTTACCATGCAGAATGTTTGTAGGAGTACATGAAAAGACATTTGCAATATGTTTAGCATCTGCTAGGTCCATGGGAAATACTTATTAAAAGTCATTTAATTCATTGTTAATTATTTGATTAATGACTACTCACTTCTTAAATATAGATTCCTGCCCTCCTCCACCCAAGGAAAGGGACAACATACTGAGAAATCAAGGGGAAATACACACACACACACACACACACACACACAGTAATAGTAGCACATACATCTAAGCACTCTGCATGTGCCAAGCTTGGCGTTAGGAGCTTGCATCCAGCATCTCATCAAATCCTCACAGAAACCCCATGAAGTCCAAAACTGCTATCCTATTCATGCATGAGGACACTGAGGCTCAGAGAGGGAAAGCCACTTGCCCAAGGTCACAGAGCCAGGAAATGACCAAGTCGACTGCACTCAAGCAGCCCGACTCCAGAGCCCACAGCCTTGACCACTCTGAATCCCCACTTCAGTCTTCCTTCCCTTCCTTCTAACACCCCTATCCCACCCACAACCCCACACTGAGAGAAAAATGTTGAAATCTGCGTTCTGCTAGATTGACAAGCTCAAACAAGGAAGTGTCAACAGCTCAGAGATGAGAATAGGGCAAGAGATACTCATGTCTCCATCTTTCAATTCAGACTCCCTAATCCGAAATGCTTCACTGGGGATCTGCAACCCTAAACACCCATGTTCACACGAATGATCCCCCTTGACAGCCTTGAGTTTACAGGGGTTTTCCGGCTCATGATTCAAAGAACAAACATGGGAGGGCTGGGCCCCATCCTCCAGCGAGGTTGCCTGGTCCCTTGTGAAGGCAGCTTTTGTCTGCCTTCTTCCTGACCCTGCCAGGGGTGCCTTTCTCAAGGGGTCTCCTTGGGTTTCTCGCATTCTGTTTTCTTTTCATTTTGAGGTTCACAGAGCTGTGGACTCATTGTGTTTTCTCCTGGAGGAGCTTGTTTCACAATGGACCTCTATTATGATACTGGGGTCCGGGATGGGGGGGGTAATTGAAGCAAAAATTCAGCCCCAAATACTCAGAAGCTTGCTCCAGACCTTGCCCACCTGTGCTTGTAACTTCCAGGCCCTTCTGTACAGAGTTCTGACTCCCAGGGAAGAGAACCAGCATCCCACCCCCAAGTTCTGGAGAACAGACCTTGCATAGTTCAGAGTCCCTTGAAAAATAAAATGAACTCTGCCCTTTAGAAATGGATCTCATTTTTTTTTTACCGGACTGGACGATATTTATTAAAATAAAAAGGGAAGTGGCAGGACTCTAGATGTTAATTTTTCCTTTTGGTTCATCTGTATTTTCCAGATTTTTCACCAGTGAACACATGTTCATTAGCAATAATATAAAGTGGATATACAGAGAACCACAAACACTGGATATACAGAGAAGAGGTAGCTTCCTTATTTGATCTGAAACTAACCCATTCTTCTTTACAATAACCACTTATTAGAGGGGAAATATTACTTTTTCAGTCTATTTTAAACCATAGTTCAATTCAGTACATAAAAATGGATCCCTTGATTCACAAAATGACACCAGTAAAGGCTCCCAAACACAGTCACAATCTGATATGTAGGAAGAAAAGGGCATGACCTCCAGTTTCTGACAAACACATTGGGGAGGCATTGACATCGCCAATGCGGAAAACACTGTCTTGAAATGTTAGCTGGGTGTCCGTCCATGCTTCCTGATGCCCCATGACCCTTGCCCTGCTCAGGGCACTGGAACAAGCAGTACCTGTGTTTCAAGGAAGGGCAACTTAAGCAGAGCAGAGCGAAGGCTTTTGAGTCTACAAAGCCTGGGTCTCTGACAAAACAGCAGTGACAGAAAACAGATCAGTGGTTGCTAGTTGCAGGGGAAGAGGGAGGGGGTAACTATGAAAGGGCAGCATGAGCGTATTTTGGGGGTGATGGAACTGTTCTGTATTATTGTATTATTGTGGCTACATAAAACTAATCATGTGTTAAACTCATTGAATTATACACCCAAAAAAAGTCAATTTTACTGTAGGTTAAATTTTTTTAAAGACTGAGTTGTTTTGTTTGTTTGGGGGTTTGTTTGTTTGTTTGTTTGTTTTAGTTATAAGATACTATTTCTCTTTTCACTCTCTCTCCCTTTTTTTTTTTGGCCGTACCCTGCGGCTTACAGTATCTTAGTTCCCCCACCAGGGATTGAACCCAGGCCACGGCAGTGAAAGCACCAAATCCTAACCATTGAACTGTCAGGGAACTCCCAAAGCCTGGGTTTTTCATTTCAAAATTTGAGGCATAGGAGACATTAAGAATAGCATATACATGATGAACTGAAGCAAGGTTTCCTGCCCCCAGGACTAGAAAATTTCCCATGTTGGGTTGGTGGAGTGTGAGGGTACAAGAGAAATTGAAGAGAAAATAGTTCTAGTGGGTTCTGAGAAGTGTCTCATGGCCTTGCTTCTCCCCAGGCAAACCTTGACGTGGGAGGAGGACAACAGGAACCCCAAGTTGATGTGCGGGATTCCAGAACAGAGGGGTTCTGTGCCCACATTCCCTTCCAGAACCAGGAGAGGTGGCAGAACCCCAGGGAGAGAAAGTTAACTGGAAGGTCTCAGTAGTCCTAGACAGATGGGCTGCGGCAGTCCCCCGGGGTCCTGCCTGAGGCCCAAGGAATCGAGACACAGAACAATTTTGGGTGTCCAGCAAGTGTGTCCAGTAAAAAGTAAAGGCTAAATTCGAAGGGGCCTTTTGGACAGGAGGGAAGCACAGCATCTTGGCATCAAGGGGTTAGATGGCATATGGCTGTTTCTATATTTCCAGTCAAAACAGGACAGGACAGCCTTCTTCAGATGCCTTGGCACAAATAAATCCCCTGGAACAGAAATAAAATCCCAGGGGGAAATGGGGAAGTTTTTGTTACTCAGCAAAATGGCATTTGAAATGCTTAACTATACATACATTAGAAAAAAAATATGTAGGGGAGTTCGCTTGTGGCCTAGTGGTTAAGAGCTTTCACTGCAGAGGCCCGGGTTAGATCCCTGGTCAGGGAACCATCCCACATGCCGCATGGCATGGCGCCCCCAAAATACAAAAAAATAAATAAGCAAATAAATAAATAAATTAAGGGATTATGTATTTTAAAAAAAATGTAGGGACCTCCCTGGCAGTCCAATGGTCAAAAGACTTTGCCTTTCAATGAAGGGGGTGCGGGTTCGATCCCTGGTTGGGGAGCTAAGATCCCAGGGGCCTCGTGGCCAAAAAAGCAAAACATAAAACAGAAGCAATATTGTAACAAATTCAATAAAGACTTTAGAAAATGGTCCACATCAAAAAAAAATCTTCAAAAAATAATGTAGACACATGAGTTTATGAACTGAAGTTCATACCCCGTCCCCAGACATTATCTCCCACAGCCCTGTGAGGTAGATATTATCCTCCCATTTTACAGATGAGGAAACTGAAGTTCAAAGGTTTGGAGGGACTTGCCCAGGGTCACAGGATTTGAACCAGGGCAATATGCGCCCATATCCATCCCCTTTCTGCCGTAACACAAATGCAGCTTCCTAGCTTCAAACCATCAGCTGTTAGCTATCCAGTAACAAACTTTGAATCCATTCTTTGGCTTATCTGCTTCCGTTTCCCCAAAAAATAGTAGCAACCTGACCCAAACCACAAGAGTTGTACCAAGATAACATAAAAGGGGACTCCTTTGAGGATGACTGACAACATACAAGCTGTGGGAAGAGTCTGGTGAGTGTTTGAATGGATGATTGAGTTCAAGACCATGGCCCAGCCCCTTGGAGGCATCGGCCAGACTCTCACAGGAAGTGGGAGCATCTCCAGTGAAGGTCTGACATGAGGGGAAGGCAGCGTGGCTCACTGATTACAGGGGCATCAGACACAGGGGAGAATTCTGACTCCACTCATTCGCTGTGTATCCCTGGGAAGTAATCACCTTCTCTGAACCTGTCTCCTTATCTGACATTTGAGGTTCAACAATATCAACCACTCATGACAAAGATGAAGTTCAAGTATGGAAAGCACCTGGCACATAGTAGGTAGCCCACAAATGTGCATTTCGCCCTTGTCTCTACGCCTTTTTTCTTTTTTTTAAACTTTTATTTTTTTAGAAGATGTTGGGGGTAGGAGTTTGGGGGTAGGAGTTTATTAATTAATTTATTTATTTTGGCTGTGTTGGGTCTTCGTTTCTGTGCGAGGGCTTTCTCTAGTTGTGGCAAGTGGGGGCCACTCTTCATTGCGGTGCGTGGGCCTCTCACTATCGCGGCCTCTCGTTGCGGAGCACAGGCTCCAGACGCGCAGGCCCAGTAGTTGTGGCTCACGGGCCTAGCCGCTCCGCGGCATGTGGGATCCTCCCAGACCAGGGCTCAAACCCGTGTCCCCTGCATTAGCAGTCAGATTCTCAACCACTGCGCCACCAGGGAAGCCCCTCTCTCCGCTTTTGCTTATAATGTGTTTGGTTCTGCAAGACAAGTGCTGCTCTCACTGGACTAGGGCCTGGACCTCCCTGTGCCTCGTTTTTTCATCTGTAAAATAGACTCCAAAGGCCCAAGGGGTGGTAACAACTGCCTCATTACTTCATTTGGGGAAGGGAAGAAGAAAGGGTAAGGGTAGAGACCAGGATGTCACACAATCCCTCAGGCCTGGGAAACTGGAAAGCATTTTCCAGGTTATAAAAGTGGGAGGCATGACATTCACAGACAGGGGGATGCAAAACGGTCAGAGCGTGCCCAAGGCATCCTCATCTCTCAGCCCAGTGATTAAGAGAAAGGACTAGGGCTTCCCTGGTGGCGCAGTGGTTGAGAGTCCACCTGCCGATGCAGGGGACATGGGTTCGTGCCCCGGTCCGGGAAGATCCCACATGTTGCGGAGTGGCTGGGCCCGTGAGCCATGGCCGCTGAGCCTGCGCGTCCGGAGCCTGTGCTCCGCAACGGGAGACGCCACAACAGTGAGAGGCCCGCGTACCGCAAAAAAAAGAGAAAGAACTAGAGCGTGAATGCCTGGGCCCCATGCCCACTATGAGGCTCTGGACGTGTCACCTCACACTCCGAGCCTCAGTTTCCCCTTTGTAGAATGGACATACTCATTCCCATGCCACACAGGGTTGTGAGGATTTGTGAGGGGCTGGAGGTGAAAAACGATGCCGCGCCTGGCATTCAGCAAGAGCTTGGCAAGTATTAGCTGTTGACACTGTTTTTATTGTTATTATTATCCAATGGGTTGAGTCCTAATGATACTGACCAGGGTTTTTGGCCTTCCTTAATCAATAGAAATTGACTAGAGGCCAGACAAGAAATTCAGGCAAGGCTTTATGGGCGCCCCTGCTGCAGCAGGGGGGAGTGAAAACTAGTAACAGGTTCCCTTGCTCACCCCCCGAGGCAGGGCAAGCTGGTTCCTTCTATGGGGTGAGGGTAGGGGTGCGTCCAGGGGTCAGGCTAGAGGGGTGGCTTACGTAGTTTGCCCACCCCTCTGGTGGTGTTGAGTTCAGGGGGCTTGCGCAGTACTCTGTTTTTGCTCCTGGCTCTTCAGAAGTGGCAGATGGGTTTTAGGTCCTTTTGTATCTTGTTGTCCATAATTTGCCCCAACTGCCCATGCACGCAGTTATGTTTAGTCCCTTAGAGTTCTTTGTATTTTGTTGCTTGAGGAGACATTTGTCCAGGTGTAAGCAGTGCAGCAAAGAGTCCCAGGTCCCAGGCCCCAGCCTGTCTCACTAACTCTGCCCCATCCTCTCTGTGCCTTGGGCACCTGACCCCGCTGGGCCTCAGTTTTCTCCTCTGCAAAGGAGGAACAGCAACCCCTCCCTCCAGGGTTCTGTGAGGATGTGTAGCCCCCAGCATGTGACTGTCATGCAATTAGGATTCAGAAGTCAGGATTCCCCTGCGCTGGAACTGAGGGGTGCCCCAGATGTAGGGAAATCAGAGACAGTTTGACTCTTTTTTGACATTTTGGGAGCAAGAGCCCTCCAACTGGAAAAGAATAATTGGACCAGGAATGGAAAAGGTCTGGATACGAGATTGAGGTCCCTTCCTGGGCTCCACCGGCTGCCTCTCCCAGGGTTTCCAAGTGTGATCATCAGGCCCTCAGAGCGTGGGTCCCCAGCCTCAGGCCCACACGTGAAACCATGAAGTCTTGAGTAACATCCCCATCTCAAGTTTTCCTCTGTTTAACTTGTCAATCAAACGGCTTAACTGTCCCACCTACTACTGTAACTGGCAATTATTTACTTTGGAGAGCAATTATTACTTTGGTATCTTATTTTGAAAGACACCACCAGATTGCAGAATTCTGAGTTATCTAGAAGCCCATCATTCAACTGCTCGTTTCCGGATTCCCACACTATAAAAGAGGCTGCCTCCTCAGCAGTAGCCAGCAGGGAAGAGGAGACCAAGACATCTGCTGGGACGTCTGAGAAGCCAGGTGAGATCGGCCCATTCCGTCCCCTCCCCTCCACTGCCTGAGTGTGGAGGACTCAGCCCAAAGCCTGGCTCGGAGGAAACGTGTTAGTTAGTGCTATTCACTCCCTGGTGTGCAGGGGCAGGCGGTGGATGGGTTCCTCTCTTGTATTCGTGCCACAGTGGACCTGTCATTCTTTCCACAGATACTGAATGAGAAGATGTTTCAAACTGGGGGCCTTGTTGTCTTCTGTGGGCTGCTGGCCCAGACCTTGGTCCTGCTGGAAGCCGTGACCTTGCCCCTGGACCAGACACTGCCCTTGCCTATGATTCCGACCCTGCCCTTGAGTTCCACAGATCTTGCTGGAAGCTTGACAGGTGGTAAGTGAGAGTCTGTGACAACCTCCTTCAGGGGTGTGTGTGTATGTCTGTGTGTGTGTGTGTGTGTGGTTGGTTGGGAAGAGAGATAAAAGGGGGTAAGGACTGAGGACCCATAATTGTCAGATCTGACCCCCAAGGACCCCATACCCATTTCCAGCTCTCAGCAATGGCCTGCTCTCCGAGGATCTATTGGGCGGTCTCGAAAACCTTCCGCTCTTGGACATCCTGAAGACTGCAGGGAACCCTCCCAGTGCCCTGCTGCGGGGCCCACTTGGGAAAGTGACCTCACTGACTCCCCTCGTGGACAACATCGTTGAGTGAGTAGCCCTAAAATAGGGCCTTGGACCCCACCAGAGAACCCCCGTTGGAGATCTGACAGCCCCAGGCAGTGGCCCTGAAGTGGGGTGGGGGGTGGTCTGAACATGAGGCCAGGACTCAGGCTGAGACCTTCCTCACAGTCTGGCAGGCAACACCAGCCCTCTTGAACTAGCAATTGCCCCCAATCCTAAACCGTGTCCTGAGTCCCCAGCATCATCTATAATTCTCACCATAGTCCTCTGAGGTCAATTTAATAATCCCTAGTTTACAGATGGGAAAAACCGAGGCACAGAAAGGTGCCTGTTATCACACCACAGGAGTGATGCAGAGTGAGGGTTCTAACTCTAATTGACTTAAGTCCAAAGCCAAGGTCTTTTCCACTATATTACAGTAATTTTGTTCTCCTCACCTGTGAAATCCCTTAGAACACTGTGGCCTTTGATGTAAGCAAGAAAGTGTAAGCTACTCTCCTCAGTGACATCATCATGTGATGTCAATCCAAGATGAACAATCCAGGAGCCACCTGAAAGCTCTCTAAGCAAGGAGCAATAGTAGAAAGCTTGATGCCAGTGAGCTAGCAAAGCCTAGATCCTTCATAGGACTGGGTCAAAGCTATTCCCATGATTCCTGCCCACCCAAGTGCTTGCCCCTGACTAGAAGACAGATAGATAGGCTTGAGGTTGATTTTTATATTCACCATGTACTTGCTGGGTGACCTGGGGCAAGGTACTCAGTCTCTCTGGGCTTAGTTTCTTCATCTGTAAAACAAAGATTATGGTGCCCACAGAGAAAAACTGTTGGGAGGACTGGAAAGATGTAGATCACCTGGCTCAGTGGCTGGCTCAGAGAAGAGACTTACTTCCACGCTCTCTCCATTCTCCCTGACTTCCTGCTTCTCCATCTCCGTGATAAACATTGTTGATTGACCTGCCATTGAAGAACTTGGCAGGATGAGTGATTCCTACCATAAATGTTTGTGAAGGACTTACTCCAATTGCCCAGACATCATCCACTTAGCCACTTACCCATCCATCCATCTATTTGTCCATCCTCCCTCCATCTAACCACTTACTCTTCCATGCATCCACCCACATATCCATCTACCCCCCTGCTCATCAGTCTACAAAGTCAACTAATATAAAGTAGGCCCTTTCTTTGTAAGGCTCTGAGCTGGTATACAGGATGAAAATATAACCCAGACACAGTCTCTATCCTGGAATACCTTATAGACTTGAGATGAGGAGAGGGCCATGTGTGTGTTCGGATCTGACCCAGGGCAGAGTTTGGGAAAAACTGATATGAGACTCGAAACCCATGTGGCTTTTGCTGCAAGACTCCCCTCCTATCTCCTCCATCCCACCTCATGGGTAGCTCCCACTCTGGGATGGATAAGGTGAAGTTAGGTGTGGTTTCTAGATTTAGAACTAGAGGAGTTAATGTTCTCCCTCCAATGTTGCTCCCTGGGCAGTTTGAAGATCACTAATCCCCAGCTGCTGGAACCTGTCCTCCTGCAGAACCCTGATGGCCATCGTCTCTATGTCACCATCCCTCTGGGCATGGTCCTCAAAGTGAAACTGTGAGTGGGTCCCAAGGGGGAGTGGGAGGATGGCTCACCAGAGGAGGCCCTGATGATCTTGGGTAGTCAAAAAGAAAAAAAGGTGCTAGAGTCTGTCTAACAGACCTGAGCCTCCAACTTCAGCTCATTTGCTGCCATGCTGAGTGACCTTGAGTCACTTGGGAAACTCATTTAACCTCTGTGAGCCTTGGTTTCCCCTACTGGGAAATGAGATGAGTACAGCTGTGGGCAAGATGGCTGGCATTTCTGTCAAGGAGAAAAGCCTCCTCTGCCTTAGGATGTGGTGGGACCAGCTGCAACAGACTGTCTTCTCTGCAGGCCCTTGGTCAGAAGTCCATTGATGCTGGCTGTGAAGCTAAATGACACTGCAGAACTCTTAGCTGTGACAGATGAACAGGAGAAGTTCCACCTCGTCTATTGCAACTGCACTTTCTCCCCTGGAAGCCTGCAAATCTCCCTACTTGATGGGTGAGGCCAGAGGGGTGGCTACTCCTGTCCAGAAACAATAGGATGGGGTGATGGATGGATGGTTGGGAAGATAGAACAATGGGAGAATGGATGAGTGGGAGGGTGGAAGAGTGAGAAGATGGATAGGTGGATGGATGGATGGATGGATGGATGGATGGATGGACGGATGAATAGGTAAATGGTCACTTATCCCTTCTTAGGCCAGGCTGACCAATTCTGTGCTGGATTAGGCAAGAAGAAATCTGAGCTCAAGCCCCATCTACCTGGGGGGTGTGGCAAGAGATGCAGGGCTTCCAGTGTGGACTTAAACAGTGCTTCCCCAACTTGAGTCTCAGCTTTCTCAGATAATTTCAATATGGAGCTACTTTGGCGTTATTGACAGAATCCTCTAAAATAATAGATGTGGACATGCTTTGTGCCAGTAAAGGGTAAACTAGCTATGGAGCCTACCTGGGTTACTATTTCAGTTACTGCTGCAAGGGAGATGGAAGCAGGTATAATATACAGGAGTAGTCCCCATCATGGCTCACGTTTACTGAACACGTGTTGTGCATCACACATATCATCTCATTGAGTCCTCATGACAACTACATACTAAGCACTGTTCATTCATTTATGGATTCTACAAAGCCTTATTGAACACCTACTGTGTCCTGGAACTATGGGTTTATTCTACACGTACCTGGTATGTGTGCTGCTGTGCAGTGTCTCACTCCTTTTGGATATGCCCCTTGTTGTGGATCATGTGGGTGTGGATGCACGAGGCCAGGTTCCATTATTCAGTGCTGAGACTGCAGTGGGCACATACAAGTGCTTCTCCATATCAGCCTCAGGCCCCTGCACTGCCTGTGGCTTTTCTGTTTCAGATTGGGCGCCCTCCCCAGTGAAAGCCTTATTGACAGCATCACTGGGACCTTGAATAATGCCCTTCCTGGGCTGGTGCAGGGCAAGGTAAGTGAGTACAAGAGGGGGCTCCTGATCTTTGGCTGTTAGAGCTTCTCAGGCTAAAAGAAGCCCCTGGGGTGAGCTTTTCTGAGCCTCTCAGTTTGATAAGTAAATTCCATCCATCAGTCTATCTGTCCATTGATCCATCTGTCCATATTTCTTCTTTTCATCCTTCAAAATGTATTGATTGGTTTCTGCTCTGGGCCAGGCCCCGTGTGTGTCCACACTACAGCTGAAACAGATGGGCTCCTGCCCCAAGAAGCTCCCAGGCCACCCCCACTATGGCTGCAGACCAGGCCCACCCAGCCTATGCCTTGGTGGCTCCTATAACCAGAAACTCACCCCTCCCAGGGTAGTCCACCCTATTCAGAAACAGGTGCCAGATCACAGAGTGAACAGCAGTTCACTACGTGATTGGGCACCTCACCCATGCCTTCAGTTTCTCCTTCCACCCAGTGTGGATGTGTGAACATTCATCTGTGCAACTGCTTCGAATCAGACACTCTCAGATACAGAAAAATGATGGAAAATCTCCCCAGAGAATGCATACTGGGGATGCTGTTGCTGCCAGGGTCTCCCTAAGGTACCACTTCGCCTAACTCTCCTCTCTGCCCCTGGGTCAGGTGTGCCCTCTGGTCAGTGAGGCTCTCGGTCACTTGGACGACACTCTAGTACATTCCACCGTCAGTAAGTACCTGCTTCCAAGCCCTCTCTCCCCACTGCAGGAGCAGGGATTTCCCCCAGGGAGCTCTGTCCCTGCACACGTGGGACATCTAGGTCCCTCCAGCCTCAACTCTCCCCATTTCAGATTTCTTCTTTGCCTTGAATTATCCAGATCATGTTGAGGCATAGACTCTATCTCCCCCCATCAGCCCTGACACTGAGAACAGCTGGGCTGGTTGGTGGAGGCGGTACGGTCCCCTCCAAGCCCTGCCTGAGCGTGGTTGGATCTCAGAGTTCCCATTCCCTAGTCCCAGGCCTCCAAGGGACTGTGGAGGTCCCTGGGCTCCTTCACTCTGGTCTGTGGTTACAGTTTCTTCATTTTCCAGATGCACTGATGTACGGGCTGGAATCAAACTCTAAGCCTTCCGGGAAGGGACCTGGCCTCTGCTGAGCTGAGTGAGTATTGCAACCCACTCTGCAGGATTTGGGAGCTGGCTGTTCTTCTCCTGCTGGGGGCAGCAGGGGGCTTGGGACAGTGATATTTAAAGAGAGAGACAAACAGCCACATAGACATACACCAAGATGCACAGAGAAGTCCACAGAAATGCTGACAGAGGTGGAGAGACACTGCAACGGCGGCACTGCAACACAGCTACAAAGAGAAACACACATGGTCGTGGATACGTGCACACACACACACACACACACAAATGCCCGGACACACACATGGTCACTCAGACAGACACACAGAGGCACACACTCTCATGTCAGCACACGCACACATGTACACACACATGCAAACGTGCCACGTACAAATGGACACACACTCACTCAAGCACATGCACAAGGAGCCCCCTGACCCCGGGCTTCAGGGTCAAGATCACCCCAGCCTTAGGGTCTCAGCCTCCTCCCCGCCCTCTGGAGGGGGGGTTTGATGATGGGCCAATACCAGCAAGACTCAGAGACTTCAAGTCTCCATTCCGGCTGGGGTCTTGTCCCAACAGAACCATTTCCTGCCGGTCGATCCACGCCCTGCCCAGCACCCGAGGGCTCACAGAAGGCTGGCCCATGTCCTGGACCATGACACGGCCATGTCTGGAAACAGGAGCAGCCTTCTCTCCAAGGAAACTGCTCCCTCTTCTCTCCCACCAGGCATGTGTCACATTCCATTTTCGTCACCAAATAAAACTGTCCTTTCTCTGCACAAGGTGCCTTGTCATTCTTCACCATCATGGAGGGCTCATAGTTGGGAAAGTGCCCTGGCCTGAGTGGTTGGAGCTGTAGAACGGAGTTTGGACCTTACATTGGAAATCTTAATGGTCTTAGGCAGGACGGGAAGATGTTCAGATGGGTGTGGGTTTCAGAGAGACTGCTCTGGGTTTCCTAGGATGGGTGGACAGGGTGTTGGGTAGATGTAACATTCCAGGTGTTGATGTGATGATACACAAGATACCACGCAAGAAGTGAAAATGGCAGATTAGAGAGTTGTTCAGGAAGTGGACCTGGAAGGGTGGAGGTGAGGGAGCAGGTGAGGCTCCCGTCCGTGTCTCAGGTGGGGAATCCCAAAGGTAACTGGAAATATGGGGGGACGAGTTGATTTCAGCAGGAATATTATGCCTTTAGCTGTGGCCCTGCTATGTGAAAGTGCCTGGGGGACCTCGAGGGCGACGTCCAAGAGGCTGATAGATACACGTCCTCTACCACCTCTCTTTTGCCTACTTGAATCCAGTCATACTGGCCTCTCCTCTGCTCTCTCAGCAAGAGGGTGATGAAGAAGACAAGGAGAAAGTATAGGAGGAAGGACAAACTGTCCAAAATGTTCATTGCTGAAAGGCTTGGGAAAGATAAGCACAGAGAAGGGTCATGGGAGTTGCATATGAAAAGATTACTGATGCCCTGGGTGAGAGTCATATTTTTAGAGGAAGAAACCTGATTTTAAGGAACTGAGAAGAGAATGGGATGTAAGGAAGTTGAGACTGTGAATACAGGTAAGATTTATGAAAAATTGGATGCAAGAAGGAAGAGGAAGAAGGGCTACCCAGGCCGGGGGACATTGTCCCCTCAAATAAAAGATAAATATGCTTTCACTGTTTGAGGTCCTTAGAGGATCAGCCCCACCCTTTCACTCCACAGCTGGGGCCTTGAGTTGTATGTGAATGACTCGCACAAGGTCACAGAGTAACAAAAAGGCAAATCAAGGACGGAAACATCATAGACATTGAGAGACCCCACTGACCCTGTGAGAATGAACAGATTCAGGCTGGTGTTTCTCAACGCCTGCCAAACACCTGCCATCGTGTCCGGACCCACCACTATCTCCACCTGCTATTGCCACCAACCAACATAGCGTCAGGGGAGGACAGTCCCGTGGTTCAGAACTGCAAGAAGGCTTATTGTAGGAAACCAGCATGCGTCTTCTGGTGAGGATTTAAGAGGGGAAACATCTTCCACACTCACAGAAGTAGAATATCTTTGAGCTCAGGATGAGTAGTTAAATTCTGTAAGCAGCTGAATGATTGTTATGACTGTGAAAGACCTGAAATACAGAAAGGACCTTCCAGACTGGAAACGAGCAATCAGGACCTGACTTGGAGAGAACCCAGGCATTAACTACCTTCATGTCCTCTCTGGGCAAGCATTAGGTCAGGACTGAGAGTCCCCCAGGGCTGAGGCCCCAAGAATCAAGGTGGATAAAGACGGGCACATACACACACCTGGGACTATCAGCACTGGTCCTGCTGCCCTCTGACCATGGCACCAAACTGCATTCCTGCCTGGACACACACCCACCGTCCATCTCTGGATACTATTTTCTTCCTACTGCTCTCTGGATTTCTTCCTATAGCCCACGGATGGGTCCTTCCCTCCCCTAACAATTTCAATTCCTAATTAACCAGTCTAAGATTCCCCTGGATACAAGTGACCTGGTTAATCAGAACACATTTATGACTTATAACAGGACATTTTCACATTTGAAAAGCTCTTCAGAAGGATGTCAGTGGCAATGGCAGATTAAAGACCTCCAAAAATTCTCTCCTACAGAGAAGCAACCAGAAAACCGGCAAAAATTGTCTGAACCAATTTTTTCAGAACTCTGGAAATTAACCAAAGACTTGCAGCAATCCCGGGCCGGGGTTGGGGAGGGTGTTTATTCAATAAAAAATGGCTGAATCTTGGTCAGAACAGCAAGCTTTGTGACATTCTAGTTTACGCATCTCCCACTTTCCAGCTCCACAGTAGACTTGAAAACCAAAAGCCCATAATCTTGGTGAAAACCAGTAGCCTGGCAGCCACAGAAGGCCGGCAGAAGGGAATTGATTAGAACAACTTCAAAGCCTCATTCCCCAAGAACTGTCATTGCTTGAGCGGTCTGTTAGTTCCCTGGAGGACCCCATTCTCAAGGTTGTCTTTACTTGACCTGACTCAGAGTTCAGCCAGTCAGTATGAACCATCTTTTCCCCAAGGGCATTTGTCAAAATGGTAGACAGGCCTTAAGACTGGGTCCCCAGGAGTCTTTAACTCTCAAGCTAGTCCACATTCAAGTCTTCAGGAACTTGTCCTAATTACCTTTTAAATGTTCCTGCCCGTCACCGGCTCCAGCAGCCTCTGCTTCAGGTAAGATGATCTTGACTATAATTCCATGTGTTTATCTCTCTCCAGATTTCAGGATGGCAGTTTGCCCCTATGACCTCAATTCTCTGATGGATCTAAGCATTGATTTTCAGTTCACTGAGCCCTTTTCTTGTTGTGAGGATGGGAGTGACAACTTCCAAGCTCTGTACATGTGAGAGCTGAAGTTAGAAGTCTGAGTTTGCCATAGTTTTCACCAGTTAGTTTCGTTTCGCTAGAGGATGGGCCCCCAGTGTCCCCCATACTGCCAGGCTGAAAGTGAGACTTCTTTGGAAGTTGTTAACCATTATTTCTTCAAATTTATTTTCTGCAACCACTCCTTTTCTCCTCTCATTCTGGGACTCTGATGACATGAATGAAGCCTTTTTGTTATAGTCCCTCTGGTCACTGAGGCTCTCTTCATTTCTTTCAACCTTTTTTTCTTCCTCTGATTCAGATTGGATAACTTCCATTGATTTGCCTTCAAGTTAATTGACTATTTCCTCTTTCATCTCCGCTGTGCTGCTGAGCCTATCCGCTGAACTTTTTCAGTTACTTTTATTTTTATACTCTAAGATTTCCACTTAGTTCTTTTTTGTAGATTCCATTTCTCTTTTGAGACCTTTATCTTTCCATTCATTTCAAAAGTGTTAGTCCTTAATTCTTGGAGCATGTTTATAATATCTTCTTTAATGCCATTGTTTGTTAATTTTAATGTCTGGATCATCTCAGAGTTGAAGTCTATGAGTTGTCTGTTCACTTGACAATTTGTCAGACTTTCCTAGTTAATTGTATTTCAAATAATTTTGGGCTGCATACTTTTTAATACTATGTTATGAGACTCTGGGTCTTATTTAAATCCTATGGAGAATATTGGGGGGGCATTTTAGCATGAAATTGACCCAATTAGAATCTAACCCAGTTAAATTCAGTTTCCAACCTACCGTCTGTGGGCTGTGTTTTTAAACAAGGGATTTCCTCCAATGTCTTTCTCGCATAAGGGCCCCTCTTCCTAGTCCTTGGATCAGAAAGAGAGGACTTCCCTTGGAGCTCTTTCTGCTCACACCCGTACATAGTTTCATGATTCAGACTGTCTTTGGGTCCAGGCTGAAAGATATAAGTGGGACAAAAACCCAGGAAACTCAACTATGGATCATTCATTCTTTAAGTTATGACTTCCTTCCCCAATCCACTATTTATGTTTCAGAATTCTCAGAGAGCCACTTCATTCACTATGTCCAGGGGGTTCATTTCATTCAATAGGAAGGACAGTGTGGAGTATGCTTACCCCATCTATTTCAACTCTCCAATCTACAAAACCAAATGGCTTATGACACATGATGGTAGACTACCAGAAATTTAACCAGGCACTCTCATAGTTGTAGTATCTTTATTAGAACAGTTGAATGCAGGCTCTGGTACTTGGTATGTATCTATTTACCTGGAAAATGTGTTCTTTTTGATACTCGTCAGATAACTACTCCAGAAGCAGTTTGCTTGGGATGGACAATGGCACACATTCAGCCTTGCCCCTGCTCTGAGTCACAAAATAGTCAGAGGGGTCCTCTCATGTTCATGTTCTAGTTACTGTTGCTGTATAACATTTCACCCTCAAATTGAGGCGTTTAAACAACAATACCCATTTAGTGATGTTCCCTGATTTCTGTGGGTCAGAAATTCAGGAAGGCTCAGGGGGAAGTTCTGGTTCATAGCCTCTCATGTGATTGCTGCTTTGCTTGTAATCGCTTATTTAATCCTCCACACAGCCCTCTGAGCTAGGTACCGTTATTATTGGCCTCCCTTTGCAGAGGCACAGAGAGGTTGAGTAAATTCCCTAAAATCACCCAGCTGGGTGAGGTGGGGCTGGGGCAGCAGCCAGGCAGCCAGGCCCACAGGAGGAACATCAGAGGAGCTGTGACTCATTCCCCATCAACCTCCCCATCCCACACCCCACTCTGCCCCCCAACACCAGCCCACAGCCCCCACAGGCATTGCAAGGAGAGCAGACTCATTGAGCCTGACTGTGGGCCAGCCTCTGCTCTAAGCATTCTTTGTAGGTTAATGAAATTAATTAATCGATCCTCCCAATAACCCTCGAGGCTTGCATTGTTACTGCCCCATTTCACAGATGCAAAGCCTGAGACACAGAGAGATGGGGTCACTTGCCCAAGGACACACACCTGTAAGTGTGGAGTTGTCTGGCTCTAGTAGGCTCTATCTTGTCTCTGGATAAATTCACTCACAGTCCTCATCCTTTGTCCCAGACCCTGTGAGCCAGCCTTGCCTAGTGGCATTTCCTCTTGTAATTCTACAGAGGCCGCTAAAGACTCCATAGGACACGCATGGCAAATATCAAAGATTTTCAATGAGCTGGAGTTGATGCTCCAGGGGAGTGAAGACTGCAGGTCTCACCACAACCGTGAACACTCTGGACCACAAGGGGGCAGAAGCTGGTTCCATCCAGCCCAGGGTCCTGCCTAGCGGAGGTGTTCTCAGGAGGAAAGGGGGAAGGCGGGTCATCCACAAGGACCAGCAATTCAGGGCCACAATGTCAGCCTTAAATGTCAGCCAGTGGAAAGGAGAGAATGTGCTTGAGTTCTTGCCCTTGCACCATGCATCATGTCTCTGTTTGATCATTAATTTCCAGCTTCAACAACTTGACTCGTTTTATCTCTCCCCGTCCTCCCCCACCACCTAACTCACAAGGGCCTGGGTCCACTGTCTCTCAGACTCTTTCTTCTCTCCCAAATCTCCATCATAAAACTTCAGCAATTTCTCTGCCACCTGCTTGTATTCTCTTTTCTATTCCCAACTCTCCATTTCATTCTTTTACTAATTACACTCAATGGTAACATCTCAGAACGTGCTCACTTTTTAAAAATTAGAATCTCAATTTTTATGGTATTAGTTAGGACAGAGCAAGGCTGCGCTACAGTAACAAAGGAGCCCTGAAACCTCAGTGGAGTAACACTCTAAAGATTGAATTTTCACTCACACATTCACTCCACATGCCATTTTGGAGTGATACTGTCTGGAGTGCACAACCTCCTCTGTCACCAAGACAGGGCAATGAGGGCTGGCAGATGGGCAGGACATCATTAAAAGCTGGGCCAGGGCTTCCCTGGTGGCGCAGTGGTTGAGAGTCCGCCTGCCGATGCAGGGGACACGGGTTCGTGCCCCAGTCCGGGAAGATCCCACATGCTGTGGAGCGGCTGGGCCCGTGAGCCATGGCCGCTGAGCCTGTGCGTCCGGAGCCTGTGCTCCGCAACAGGAGAGGTCACAGCAGTGAGAGGCAAAAAAAAAAAAAAAAAAAAAAAACTGGGCCAAAAAGTGGCATGCTTCACTCCTTTCACATCCCACTGGCTAGCCATCCTCTTCCCCTGAGCCCCAGTCTCCTCATCTGAAAAGGGGGTATAATCACAGAACCCGTCTGAGAGGGGTTTTGTGGGGATTAAGTCAGGTGATACATATAAAACACAAGAGTCAGGCTCAAGAAACAAGCTATTATTATCATTCATGCCAACTATTTCCTGGAAGAGCACTTCAAGCAAATTATTTGAGCCTCATTTTATCATTGAAAAAAAAATGGGGAGGCATGATAGTACTACATTCAGCATTACTGGAAACACAAAATAATGTGTACAAGACCTGGCACGTAGTAAGTGTTTAAGAAATGCTGCTGCCCTGAGTTAGCTTCAAAATCTTTCTAGAAGGAATCATTGGTTCCAGGGCAGAGCAACCAGGATCTAGGAATTGGACACACAGGAGAGAATCGGCATCAAGGTCAGTCAGGGTTCGATCAGCATAGAACCACTAGGAGTGATGTGTATAATAAGGGATTTATTGTAGGGCTCCCTTATCCCTGCAACTCATGGAACTGTAGGAGCAAGTTGAATGGGCTCTGTTAAGTTGTTGTCTTTGCATCTGATGCTGGAGCCTGAAGTCAGCAGGGCAGGCAGACAGGAAGGGAAGATGGCTGTGGAGTGGGGGAAGATCAAAGACAAACTGGAAGCTGCTTCTGTGTCTCCCCACCTCCAAGGCTCCAAGTTCAAAGATGCAGGGGTGCTGGGGAGAGTTCCTGCTCCTCTGGTGGATGACTTTGAGCGCCCAAGCACTTGGTAAGGCAGTGGGGCAGAGCCAGAGACTGAGTGCTGGTCCAGGCCCTGCCCCTACTTGCATGTGACCCTGAATGCAAAGTAACCAAGACCAGTCACAATCCCACAGCCCTCTTGAGAATTAACTGTGATGCGGCAGAGCAGAACTCACTGCAGGGCATCCTCCTCTTTGGGACTCAGTCTTCTAAGCTGTGAAGTGGGAGACTTTCAGCATTTGAGTCCTTGTTTCAGAAGAAAACTCTCTGCCCTGGAAGGGCACCATTTTATTTATGCTGCAGCTAAATACTTCTCCCCTTGTATTAGTTATCTACTGCTGTGTAACAAGTTACCCCAAAACTCTGTGGCTCAAAACCATAAACACTTATTCTATCACAGTTTCTGTAGGTCACAAATATAGAAAGAGCTGGGTGATTCTGGCTCAGGGTCTCCCACATGGTTTCAGTTAAAATGTTTTCCAGGGCTGCATCTTCCGAAGGCTTGACCAGGGCTGGAGAATCTATTTCCAAGATGATTCACGCACGTGGCTTTTGGCTGGAGGCCTCAGTTCCTTGCCACCCAGACCTCTCCATTGGGCTGCTTGAATGTCCTCTCAACATGGCAGCTGGCCTCCCCCAAAGCAAGTGATCCAAGAGAAGGAAAGGGAAGCTGCAGAACCTTTTATCACCTTGTCTTAAAAGTCACACATCTGGGCTTCCCTGGTGGCGCAGTGGTTGAGGGTCTGCCTGCCGATGCAGGGGACACGGGTTCGTGCCCCGGTCCGGGAGGATCCCACATGCTGCGGAGTGGCTGGGCCCGTGAGCCGTGGCCACTGGGCCTGCGCATCCGGAGCCTGTGCTCCGCAACGGGAGAGACCGCGGCAGTGAGAGGCCCGCATACCGCAAAAAAAAAAAAAAAAAGTCACACATCATCACTTTCTGCCATATTCTCTTCACTAGAAGTGAGTCACTAAATCCACTCTACACCCAAGGGGAGAAGAATTAGTCCTGTCTCTTGAAGGGAGCATCAAAGAATTTGGACGTGTTTTGAAACCACTATCCCCCTCTCCATTCCAGATATTCCCATGAACATTGCCCTCAATGACCAAAGGCTCAGGAGCATATTTTCCTAAGCAAACAAGCCTTTTCTCCTTAGATAAAATCTTTAGCCTCCCTAGAAGGTGGAAGTGGCTGCAATTCAGTGTTTGGATTTTATATTATTGTTGTTTCAACTGTTTGGTTAATAGCAGTTTTTCCTTCCCACCACATTCAAATCAGACAAAAGTAGAAATACTCTGATTGAAGTGGAGATAAAGGGCACAGTTTCAACATTTCTGCCCTTTGTCAGTGTCTTTGCCAGCGGTGATGGTACTTCCCCTGGTATGTGAGATGACTTGAGACACAGCATGAAATCCCAAAGGAGAAACATTTTTGTTCTCTTTTTTATTCTTTTTCCTTTCCTCTGACCACAGGAAGAAGAAAGTCTCAGTTGGGAGCTAGTCTGTCTTTACTACTTTGGATGCTGCTGCTACAATCCCTCTTGAGAGAGAGAGATCCTCCAATTGTTCTCACCACATTATCCCATAAAACTTAACATTTTTCTTTTTCGCTTGTATCTACTTTGTGGTTATCTTCTATTTCTGAAAGCTGATGCTGGGGCTTTTAACTGAAAATTGTGAAGTTTCCTATTACAATAGATTTTCTTTAAAAATAGGGAGACAATTGAAAGGAGAATATTAAGTAAATAAAAGTAATGGTGGCTGGTTTGGGGCAGAAATCGTGGAGGTGATATGTGAATGATTGGAATCTGGGGACCATGGGGGCCTGTCCTCTAATGGGGGACCCATTGTCTGATGCCTAGCCAGCCTGGCCGCTGGATACCCTGAAGCCACGTAAACCTCCAGGGCCCTAGCTTTGCTCCAGCACTCTCACATAGACTTGTGACCACTAGAGAGAGCTGCTGCATGGCAACCCAGCAGTCATCTTGAAGATTAATATTTATTTGGCAGTAATGGTGGGCCTAACACCTTGCTAAACCCTTTAAATGCAGGATCTTATTTAATCCTCACAGAGATAAGGACTCTAAGACTCAAGGTCATACAGCCTGTGAACAGTGGATTCAGGATTCAAATCCCAGAAGTCAAACTCTAGAGCCCAAGCTCTTTGCCAGGGGCTGCAAACTTACCATCCTCCAGCCAAATCTGGCACATTGTTTCTCCTTTATACTTTAAATTACTTTAAGTGCTGATTATTCTCCAATCGTGGACTGACTGTAAATGCATTCACCTATTCCCACACCTCCATCATACCAAATTGTCTTATGCTATTAAATGCTTGGCCCCAAAAGTAGGGTTGCCTGATCTACCAATAAAAATACAGGAAACTTAGCTGAGGTTGAATTTCAGATAAACAATGAATATTTTTTGTGTACGTATGTCCCAAATATTGCATGAAACAAACTTAAACTAAAGTTATTCATCTTTTATCTGAAATCCAAATTTAACTGGGCTTCCTACATTTTTTTCTGGCAACTTTACCCTAGTGGCATTCGTATTTATAACTCCTGCCCTGTACTCCATTCCCCCAGAGAGGGGAGAATTTATTGAGCATTTACTCTGTGCCAGTTTTGAGTGGAGCCCAGAGCAATCAAGGGCTCTGCAGCAGCTCCAGGCAGCAGTTCAAGCAACACTGTTGCTTGAGCCACATGATCAGGCAGACCCCATGGTACTAGAAGTATCTATGATGCCATGTAGAGTGTTCGACAAACCCCAGTAAGGGAGTCACAGAGAAGACCCCTAGAGTTCTGGAGCAAGGTCATACCATCCTTAGCAGAGAACTGTACACTGCTAGAAAAAAACAGCTCCTGACCTGTTACTGGGCCATCAAGTGACCATGAGGCCAGAACTTCTCATCATGCCCTAGGCACTGTTATCCACCAACGTGTAAGGTCAGGCAGGACCAAGAGCCATCCATCATCAGGTAGAAGTAGTACATCTAGCTTGGCTCAAGGTCCAGCACAAGTAAGCTGCATAAATAGGTGGCGCAGACACCCACCTCCCTTGTCACCTATGTCACCTATTAGTGTTCCCCTACACTTCTCCCTTGGGTCACACCTATGGTCATTTGACCAGCTGATGGAGGAGAAAAAAACCTGAGCTTGGTCCATGAAGGGGCTGGTGTTAGCTGAAAATGGATGCTGTTCAGGGGTGACACTGAAAGACGGGAATGAGAGGGAATCCTCCCAGTAGGCAAAGCTTCAGGCAGCACACCTGGTCATCCACTTTGAGAAAAGGAAGAAATGGCCAGATATTTATAGTCTCGTGGGCTGAGGCAAACAGCTTAATAGTTTAAGCAAGGGCTTGGAAGAAATACAAATTTTTTTAATATTTATTTATTTTCTTTATTATTATTATTATTATTTGGCTGCATCCGGTCTTAGTTGCGGCGCGCAGGATCTTCGTTGAGGCATGCGGGATCTTTCGTTGTGGCACAGAAACTTCATTGTGGCCTGCGGGTTTTCTTTTTCTAGTTGTGGCACATGGGCTCCAGAGCGCATGGGCTCTGTAGTTTGCAGCTCGCAGGCTCTCTGCGCGAGCTCAGTAGTTGTGGTGCGCAGGCTTAGTTGCCCCACGGCATGTGGGATCTTAGTTCCCCAACCAGAGATTGAACCCGCGTCCCCTGCATTTGAAGGCAGATTCTTTACCACTGGACCACCAGGGAAGTCCCAAGAACAAGATTTAGAGATTGGGTATGCCAAAGCAGATTTAGTAACTGCCACTGAAAGTATGTATGACCTGCCACCAACGGGGACTACCACTGACTGCCTGATACAGTACCATCCATTCAGGTGGTCAACCAGCCTCTTGGGCCAGCAGAAGGGCTGAGGATTAGTGAAATTGAAATGGACAGTATTCTGAGTATCGGTTAAGGCCTCATGATCAACTGCAACACCAGGGACTCTAGTTAGTTTCGGAAATTTCCCATGAATTATGACTGCATCAGTTTGCTAGGGCAGCCATAACAAAATACTATAGACTGGGTGGCTTAAACAACAGATATTCCTTTTTTCACAGTTCTGGAGTCTGGACGTCCAAGATCAACGTGCCGGTAGGACTGGTTTTCTCTGAGGCTCTCTCCTTGGCTCGCAGGTGGCCGCCCTCTTGCTGCCTCTTCACATGGTGGCCCCTCCATGCACCCTCGTTCCTGGTACAATCTCCTCTTCTTTTAAGGATACCAGCCAGTTGGATTAAGGCCCATCCTAATTGCCTCTTTAACTTGATCACCTTTTTGAAGGCCCTGTCTCCAAATACAGCCGTATTCTGAGGTATGAGGGGTTAGAGCTTCAACATATGATTTTGGGGGGACACAATTCAGTCCATAACAATGGTCACCCAGCATTCCAGAGTAGCTGAGCCTGTATAGGGTGAACTTAATATGAAAAGCAAGTTGACCCAAGCAGTGTAAGCGGTGGACTACAGATACTGGCACTGCCCTGCCCAGACCCCCATAACTGGGCACTAAGCCTCACAGCTCCCCCTTCTCTAGAGAACTGCTTTCAGCTGACAGGAGCCATCCCACCTCCATGGGGGACAACCACCACAGATGATGGATTAATATGAGCAGGGACAAGGCCAGTCCCTGTGCCTGAAAGTGGAACAATGCTGAGGTGTGTTTTTCTGCTCCCTTTCATAGCAGATGATCAGAGGTGCAGGAGGAATAGCTCAAGGTACCATCCAGCACTGAGAAGGGCATGAATTCATGTACACAAGATGTTCATTATTGGAGACAAGGGGGGAAGTTATGGTACAATACAGCCTATGAAATGTAACACTAGTTATATGTGCTGATGTGGGAAAAATCTCCAAGACACGTTAGTGGAGGAACAAGGTGCAAAATACAATGTAGTTTGATCCTTCTATGACTGTTGTAAAGGATAAGTGCTTTCTGGAAGGACAGACAGGAAGTGTCTACAGTGATTAGAACTCCAGGGAGTAGAATGGGCTGGGATGAGGAAGTTGTACATCTGTGCGTCACTCAATATCCTTTTGTACTTGTGAAATTTTTGTCCTATACGTGTATGAATTCCCCCAACATTTTACTATAAACATATTCATACATACAGGAAATTTGAAATAATTACATAGTAAGCACCCATATACCTACACCGAGATTCTATAATGAACAGTTTGCTATGCTTACCCTATCACATATCTGCCAATCTATCCATCCTTCCATCCATCCACCTTATATTTTTATGCATTTCAAAATACATTGCAGATAGCAGTTCATTTTATCTTTAAACGCTGCAAGATACCTTTCATTAACTAATGTTCAGTAGTTGTTTATGTTTTTAAAGTTTAAGGTAAATTTTATATAGAATGAAATGCACAAATCTTTAAGGGTATCTATGTGTCATTTTTATACCCGATTTTCTTAAGCTTTTTTTGAGAGTGCCGGCACTGGCATCCATTGTTCCACTTTCAGCCAGCACTGACTGAGCCCCTACTTGTGTGCCACGAAGTGTGGCGATGTGCTGGGGCAACACAGTGGACAGGACCAAGTTGCAGTTTTCATGAGCTCCCCCTCCAGTGGTGGGGGGAGGGGAGCAGACAATACGCACGTAAATGAATAAGTAAATAAATCATTGCATGCTGAGTGAAAGAAGCCAGATGCAGCAGGGTACATATTGCATGTTCCATTTACATGCAGACCAAGAACAGACAAAACCAATTTATGGTGGGAAAAAAATCAGAAACCAACCCCATGGGAGCACAGGGCTAGGAATTGGCTGGAAATGGGCATAAGGGAGCTTTTTGAGGGGTTTGGGTTACACAGGTGTATGTATTTGTCAAATCTCAGCAAATGGACACTTAAGATCTGTGCTTTTCATTGTATATTGAAAGTTTTTCCATTGCAGCCCACAGACTGGGCAGCCCCCAGGGTCACTTTAATGGTTCTAGAGAGTTCTCTGGCTAAAAACCAGTGCCACATCTGTCAGACAATGTTGACAGTCTTATCAAAAGTGATATTCCCATGGTGCTTAATGTTTTTCTGCTTCTTCCTGTCTCTGCATGGTTCCTTGAGGGCCGTGATGTTCAGGCCTGTGTGTTCTGAATGCTCAGTTCCGCTGTCATCCTCAGACCCTTCCGGTCCC
Organism: Mesoplodon densirostris; assembly: GCF_025265405.1. Lineage (NCBI taxonomy): Eukaryota > Metazoa > Chordata > Mammalia > Artiodactyla > Ziphiidae > Mesoplodon > Mesoplodon densirostris. The sequence continues at coordinate 26,240,965 of NC_082676.1, read as the reverse complement.
CAGTTGCCTTGCAAAGGTCATCACTAACCTTTTTGTGGAGAGAGACCCAGGGAGCCGATCTTGGGAGCCAGGGCAGACGTGGCACACACTTTCTCATGGGCACATGGCTTTGATCTCGTTGGGTTGAACTTGGGTGTCATGGAGGAGGCAGCTGGTGTTGGAAGAACCCAGACGCCAGCTGACAAGAGACAGATGCACCTTGGCCTCCTCCAAGCCGGAAGCCCAACTGCAAGCAAGTGCTGAACTCTAGGTCGCCACACATGTGCTGAGGACTTAGTGGGAAGGGTACTGACGTCTGCAACTTAGTTTGAAATGCATCAAACAAATATGACGGATGGGCAGGATTTAGGTGGTAAAATGTAGTGTTATCTGTAAAACTAACTGCTCTGTGTTTGAAAACTTTCTTAAGAAAATATGAGGTTTCTGGCTATATTGCAGAGAGGAAATGTGAGGGGGCCAGACAAGAGGAGCCTCCAGTGAGGAGGCTGCTTCAATTGCCCCAGGGAAGAAATGATGAGGCCTGAGGTGAGGCTATGCAGTGGGGGTGGAGAGGAAGGAGGCCAAAGACACCGTATGGGGGAGACTCCGGAGGCGAGGAGGGAGGGGAGACTCTGGAGGTGAGGGGGGGAGGGGAGAAATGAGTGGAAACAGCCAGAAGTCAGGCCCCCTGTGAAAGCCTGGAATGGCCTCTCTCAGGAGCAGCAGACACTGAAAGTGCAGAGATGGGGGTGGAAGGGCATCTTTTTTTTTTTTTTTTTTTTGTGGTATGCGGGCTTCTCACTGCTGTGGCCTCTCCCGTTGTAGAGCACAGGCTCCGGACGCGCAGGCTCAGCGGCCATGGCTCACGGGCCCAGCCGCTCCGCGGCATGTGGGATCTTCCCGGACTGGGGCACGAACCCGTGTCCCCTGCATCGGCAGGCAGACTCTCAACCACTGCGCCACCAGGGAAGCCCGGGAGGGCATCTTGAACGTCCCTTCCGAACACAGAGGGGAACATTGAAAAGAGTTCCTGCGATGCGCCCACCTCCAGATGGGTATCCTGGTTTGTCCACAGGTTACCTCTTTCTCCTCTCCTGGAGGACGGGGTGACTAAGTAAGCACAGGAACTTCCGTGGGGTGACTTCGAAGGAGGTGCCAGATGGGTCCCTGTGCTACCCTCCTAGCCTCCAGGAAGTCGAGATAAGCATAGAGCAAGACATTCACAGTCCACAGGGATCTCCAGCCCAGAAAAGGTGCAAAGAAGTTTGAGAGCTTGCTCGGTTTGGGTTTCGGAGCCTCCGCTGGTGCCAGTGGACACAGCCGCCCACACGGTAAGAGATTTGTGATCCAGCTCGCACACATTCAGCAAGAGCTCCAAGCCCCTCTGGGTGCGTGATAGATAGCTTGGTGCAGCATCTTCCAGAAGCAGAGCTGCCTCCCACACCCTTGCTGGGAGTGAGAAAGTGATTCCCCTCCTACTCACTCTCAGTCCTCAGAGGAATTTGGGTACGTCTGCAACCCCTTTCCAACCACTGCCAGTTCTCCCCCGGGAGCCTTGAACAGGCGACATCCCCAACCAGAGCTCCACAATGTGTTGTTTGTTTTCACCGTGACTTTAGAAAAAGTATGTCACCTCTCTGAAGGGGACTCACCTAGACCTCATCTGCAGAACACAAACCTACTAGAGAATGGACTTGAAGATATGGGGAGGGGGAAGGGTAAGCTGTGACAAAGCGAGAGAGAGAGGCATGGACATATATACACTACCAAACGTAAAATAGCTAGCTAGTGGGAAGCAGCCGCATAGCACAGGGAGATCAGCTCGGTGCTTTGTGACCACCTAGAGGGGTGGGATAGGGAGGGTGGGAGGGAGGGAGACGCAAGAAGGAAGAGATATGGGAACATATGTATATGTATAACTGATTCACTTTGTTATGAAGCAGAAACTAACAAACCATTGTAAAGCAATTATACTCCAATAAAGATGTTAAAAAAAACAAAAACAAAAACAGTACCCAGCTCCAGGCATCGGCGTGGGGTTAAATGGGTTAATACCAACAAGGGTGCATAAGAACTCGGTAAGCTTAATTATAGCCATTATCTTCATCACTATAATCCCGTTGTCACCTCCTATGCTGTTGCTCTTTCATTTTGGTGGTGTTATACAATTTCCTGTTAGAAGTAGAAAATCAAATGTATTTACGTTTCAAACATGATCCATTTACCAAAATGTGTGTTGAGTAAACAGTAATCTTAGGAGCTGGCAGATATTGCAAAATGTAAATGCAGACGTGGCAGGTAGGGGAAGGCGGTACACAAACAACAGGTGTTTGGGAGATGATGGCTGAAAGATTAAGAGCACAAGCTTTGGAGTCAGATGGACCAGAGTTCAAATCCCGACATCTTGTCCCGGTAGCTGTGTGACCTGGAGCCAGTCTCCCCACCTTTGTGTACCTCATTTCCTCATGTGTACAATGAGGGAAGGGGGAGAATAGCAGCAAACTTGCAGGCTGGAGGCTCAGTCTGGCGGGTAGTGAGCCCTCAGAGACGGTAGGGCTGTTCCTATCCTGTACTTCAGGCAACCTCTCCTTTCTTACAAAATTAGCCCCCAGGATTATGTTCTGAAGTCAAACTTGGGAAATGTGAAAGTCGAACGAGGGAGATTTACACAAGGCAGGTGTGTGTCTGTTTGCAGGGTGGGGTGGGGGGGTGCGGAGGGGGTTGGGGGGGGTGTTGACGGCTATCCAGTTCCCAGAGGGCTAAAACCACTTAGACCCTCATGATGCTCTGATGGTACAGTTCCAGCATCCCATATTTGTTCTGTATTTTTGGTCTCTGTCCTCACGACTGAGACAATTGAGCACTGTGTTTTTATATTTCTTTGTCCATTTCTCGCTTGCTCTCTGTCTCCCCAGGAGAATGTAAGACCCAGAAGGGCAGGGGGCAATCTGTTTGCTCCCTGCTATGTCCGAAGCCCCCAGAACTGTGTCCACACTCAGGCAGTGTATAATACAATTAGCTGACTGACCCACTGGCCTGCTGGCTGACTGGGTCTGTCTGTCCCACAGTCCTGAGTTACTAAATAGAATGAGGGAGATGGGGAGAAATATTGAGCACAGATCTAAAACTGCACAAGCCCCCACGTGCAGCCAGGTGTAGGCATCTTCCTAGCACTGCCCTGGGCTGCTGGGGAGGCTTTCCTCACCCTCATGACCAAGAGAGAATGGGATGGGGGCTGCCCTTAAGAGTCTGTCTCTGAGGATGGCCATTTGAGGGGATATAAAGCTGAAACTCTGAGTCCTCCAAACTAAGACTCCCCATTTGTGATCTCAGAAGCTCCCAGGGGCCTAATCCAGGGACCTCCACCTCCCAGGGGATCCCCCCAATTTTCCACCCCACATGCCTGCCACAGCCAGACCCCATTTCTAAGGGCAGGCAGAACTCCTAAAGGACGGTTCTCCTAACGTCCCCCAACTCGTAAAACCACTCAGTTTCTCCTTTATCCAGTTATAGCCACACAATATCAGTAATAACAACTGCGACAATCTTAATAGAAATCCCAATACTATGAGCTCCCTTACTGGGTTCCAGGCTCTGCCCTAAGTAAGCACTTTTCTTCGAGCCTCTCAGCTCATCTTTCCAGCAGCACTACTGTTTTTGTTGTAGGAAGGGGGACCCCTTCCAGGGTCTGAGAGTGGAATCTTGTCTAACACTCAGAAATGAATTGTCTGAGGAGACACGTGCTAACAAAGCAAGAGACTTTATTGGGAAGGGGCGCCTGGGCAGAGAACAGCAGGTGAGGGAACCCAGGAGGACTTCTCTGCCACGTGGCTCACAGTCTCGGGTTTTATGGTAATGGGCTTAGTTTCCAGGTTTTCTCTGGCCCGTCACTCTGACTCAGGGCCCTTCCTGGTGGCACGCACATCACTCAGCCAAGATGGATTCCAGCGAGAAGGATTCTGGGAGGTTGGTAGGACATATGGACTGGCATCTCCTCTCTCCTTTTGACCTTCCCCGACTTATTCCAGTTGGTGGTTACTTGTTAGTTCTGCTTTCCTTACCAGGACCTCCTGTTGTAAGATAACTCAGGCAAGTGGTTACTATGGTGCCTGGACAGGGCAGGAGGTTTTGGTCAGTGATTCCCCTAACAACTCCCCCTTGAGAGACTTCATACTCAAGATACTTCTTGGGAATTGGGGCAGAGGTCTCTTTCTTCTGTAACTACTTCCTGCTGAGAGTGGGCATATTCCTGCCTAGTAGAGTAGAAGTTTCTCTCCACCTGATCTAAATCGAGGTATTCTGTGCCCCAAACCAGCATTCACCCGCATAGTAACAACAATTTAGCCTGAAACTGTCAGACCCTGTCAGAGATGAACCTTGTAAGCAGTTGAAACAGACAGGGGCCAAATAGGAGGCTTAACAGGATGGTCATCGCCAGGCCCAGAAAAGGAAGGCAAAATTTGGGGTGAGGGCTGCAGGGTGTGTGACTTTCTTCTGATTGGTTGGTGGTGAGGTAACAGGGTGGTGCTCCAGGAATCTTGCACTCAGCCTGAAATTACCATCCTCCACCTGGGTGGGGGCCCCAGTTCTGCAGAAGAACTCAAAGATATTGTTATGCTTACTCCTTGAGGAGGAACCAGGACTCTGCCCCAAGGCTGCACTACCATTTGACTGCTCCTCCCCTATTTCTGCATCCCGTCCCTTCCCTGATTAACAACTGTTTGAATCTGCCCTTTGGAACTCAGGAAAAGTCAAGGAGGTTGAATAAAGCCTAATCCTACAAACAAGAAACAGGGGACACGGAAAGAATTTGTATTCCAGAGTCCCAGAGAGTCCTGCTCAGTTTCAATTCAGGGAACTGGGCAACAACAGCTCTGGCCACTTCCTGCTAAAACAGGCATAGTCCTGCCTCAATTTGGGGAATATACACTGAATTGGAAATATTTCTGAGTTCAAAGTCCTGTATCTGTGTCTTGTATGATTAAAATCTCAATCCCTTGGTCCTCCATTTTGGTGTAACAGACCCAGTTAGAAGTAGCTGGAGGAGTGACAACAGGAATTTTAATAGACAAAATAAATCTCATCCCCTGAGGAATTCAGAAGAGTAAGCCTGAAACCCAGTCTGGACCTCGCACCCTGGGGAGACTTGTAGCCAAAAGTTGTTTACTTTTATCCGTCGGTTTTTACTCCCAATGTGGTATTAACATATACATAACAGGAGCCATTGGCCACTATACATCTTTTTCTACTAATATCTGATCTAAAGCAATTTCATTTTCTAAACATTTAATAGTTACAAGAGGATACCTTGAAACCATAACGTTGCAGCTAACAGCTGCCAGCAGCAGACATTGTTTTGAGAATGGCTGCTGGCATCCCAAGTCTGACACAGCTCAGAAAACTCAAGTTCTTAGCAATACAAGGACTTGTCTGAAATCATGTCCATAATGCCACCTAGTGTTACTTTGGATGTCTGAACCACAGCTACTCCATTTTGACTTTCAATTGCATTTCTCTCCTTAATGGGCAAAGCAGATGTCACCATTAATGATTTTAGTGCTTTTCTAGATATGAGAAGAAACAAGAATTTGGGCTCATAAAATCTTTTCCTGAAAGTGTCTAACTATCTGAAGGCCTGTTCTGCTAGTTTTTCCAGAGCACAGAGCACCTCATTCCTAACCTCCACCCTGAACTCCTTTCAGAGTGTGTTGAAGGTCAGTGGCTGCAATGGCCATTGACCTAATCCTTGCAGAGGCAAGGAAAATATTCCCTCTTGCTGCTTCTTCTCATATCTAGTGTTACACTATTACAATCATTGATCTCATATGGGACTATATCATCATTTTATCAGAGACTCAGTCATACATTTGGTAATGAAACAAACAACAATTCTGTAAAACAGGCAATATAAAAATAATATAGGGTTTCCCTGGTGGCACAGTGGTTGAGAGTCCGCGGGCCGATGCAGGGGACACGGGTTCGTGCCCCGGTCTGGGAGGATCCCATATGCCGCGGAGCGGCCGGGCCCATGAACCATGGCCACTGAGCCTGCACGTCCGGAGCCTGTGCTCCGCAATGGGAGAGGCCACAACAGTGAGAGGCCTGTGTACTGCAAAAAAAAAAAAAAATAAATAAAATAATATAGCTAGCAGTATTAGTAAGGTCATAAGTTAGCACTTAAGAACTTCCATTAGGTGCAGCCCAGTATATCCCAGGTCATCTGACTTAACCTGTTCTGTACCAATCCTTATCTTTAAGGGAAATTATATATTGGCACTGTCCATAAGGCACCCAGCCCAGTTTCCTAGTGTTACTAGACTGATTATCCTTAGTATGATTTAATTGTTCCCAACACAGAGGAGCCTTTAAACTTAAATTACCATAGCCTGGTGTTAACTACATAAATCCAACCCATAATTGTGGGAGATTTTATTCCTTGGCTGAAATGTTGCTTGTTGCTTTGATTGAGCTTGAGTAATAGAGGAAAATTCATATTTATGGCCAGGGTCAGAGCAAGCATTATTAATTGGCCAGGTGAGGGGATTCCATCTAGTAATATCAATATCAGTGGCTTGAACAGGACTAAAAGTTTTTCTTTTAAAATAAATTTCTAAGAGTCAACCAGTTAGACCCTTGGAGTGGAGAAATCCACCAAGGTAACCCAGAAGTGCTAGACACAGGTAACTGGCCACAGACCCGACAACTGGACTGATTTTTAAGACTAGCATAAGATGGTGCCCATGGTAGAAAAACATTTGATTCATATGCAAAGTTCCAAGAAGTCAAGAAAACATTATAATATGAGTCAGGTCGAGGATCTTGGGCTAGCTGTCTACTTCTGATGTTGTCTTCTTCTTGTTCTAGTAGGAGTGTAGTTTCTCCTCTGTTGGAGCATTGTTTTAAGGTGAGCCTTAGTAAATACAGACCTCCATTAACAAAACTGGAATTTAATGTTCGCTGAAACATAATCTTTTTTTCTCTCTAAAATTACCCTCATTTTTATCAAATATAACGAAATTAAGACTAATTTTTTGCAAAATAAGTCTGGTCTCAATAAACTTGATCTGATGATTTATATAAACTATGATTGATCATATAGGCCTTTTTTTTTTTTTTGCTTTGCTGAAACTTTTATAAGAAGTCTCAGACTGAGCCTTTAAAAGACCTCTCAGGGCTAGGAAAGTCATGCCAAGGTCTTGTCACAGATTTCTCCTGACAGATCTAGGTGAATTTCTCCCTTTTCAAGGTCTCCAAAATACCTTAAGATTTCTGTACATGTTAGTGAGGTAGCCTTCCTAATTTATCTGTTAAAGCTGCTGGGAACCTAAGAGTTTCCAATCTCTGGAGGGAACAGATAGACAGAAAAGATAAATGTTTCAATTCTGCTTACAAAGGTACAATTTACCAAATTACTGTAAGTCATAGTGAGTTTGAGGGGAAGGTTTTCCTTATACTTGGAAAACACAGATTCAAACCAGTAATTTTTCAGATAGAAACTATAAAAATTATAACCATATTCACCAGTTCACTCAGTCCTACGTAGATTATCCTTTTTGTTAACAGTTTTATAAAGCCATCAGGTTTCCCATTTGAATTCTTCAATTTCTTACCCAGTTCAGCATTATGGTCTGAAAGTCAGAAACTTGTATTTATCCAAAAGTCCTTTCTATAAATCTTCTTGAAGATGAGGCATTTTTGCTAAGGCATTAGAGTGAAACCATAAGTGTCTACGAATGACAAAAAGAGTTAAGAAGGCAGAGAAAAAAAAAAACCTGATTACAATTCAATCAACAAAGAAACTTGGTTACTGCTGTGACATACAACACTTGCAGATAATAACTAGAATTATGATTGATAACATTTTACCAGGACATATCAAAACATATTTAGGAACTCCACATAATTTCTAGAATATCTATATTAGTAATATTTACCAAACAATATAACCTAAGAGGATTTATTACGTATCTGACAATACTTCCCATGTAATTTAACATACCAAATGAACTTAATTAGTTTAATATCCTCTTTGGGATGTTTCAGGAGCCCTTTGAAGCATCCCAAAGTTAGCTAGAGGTCAAAAGGACTTCATTAGAATTTAATTTTGGAAGTTTTGTTAAAAAAAATATCAAAAGGATTTAGAATACTCAGTCAGATAGGATCATAGATCACTGTGAAACAATAGTTACTCAGTTAAAGTAACAATAAAAGATTTCAAAGACAAATACAGAACAGATCACTTAAAAGGTCACAACACTAGAATTTCGAGTTACCAAAATCTGGAGAGTCTATTTTTAGATAGACATTCTTAAACATAATTCTTCCTATAGAGTTTACCTAAAAGCTCTTCCCTCATTTGCATTTAATTCACTTATAAAATTTCATCATACCAAGTTATTTTTCTTGCTGACAAATTTGCAACAGATATAATAAGATCTTATTTAACTTTTATTAAACCTAGGTACAATAAGGGTATTACACTTAATGTTGATGACTCTGAAGACATGTCTATATTAATTAGATCAACAAGCTTATACATTAACACCAGATATTAATTTAATACCGAATATTTCCCAGTTCATGTGAACCTGAAATTAATTCTGGCAAGTTACCTTCTGTATTTTTCAGAATTTATATAAGCGCTTAATTTTCTTTGAGCCAATTAAGTAGAGCTCATTGACAAATTAATTTTGATAATACCATCAAAGGTAAAGATAATGCACACATAAACACATAGACAGACACTACAAGAGATCTCATAGCTTCATTTTCTAAACTTAGTCATGAATCAGATATTACAATATAAAACTCACTAGTTTATAAATAACTGCTGGAATAAGTAAATGTTAAAAGGCTTCTTCCCCATTTTTTTTCCTCATCTCAGAGATGGTCTAGATAAGATAAGTGTTCCTGAGAGACCTGGTGTCAAGGTACAGGGAGAGAAAATTAAGTTCTCCTAGTAGGACTTGTTCCTCAGGGTCAGAATTCTGAAAAGATGTTTTTATCAAGCTTGCCTCTGTGTATGCAAAAAGAACCATTTGGGGAATTTTCAAGAGTTTTACCTAAACCAATTTTCTCTGGAGTCTAAACAATATGGTGGCCATACAATGTTATAATAAAATATCATCTCTTTCTTAGTCATAGGCTCATAACTAAAATCTTTGCAGTCAGACAGAAGTCACCCAAGAGGGCTCTGCAGTGGAACAGAACCAGAATTTCCCATTTCACAAGACAGAATGGCCATCACAAATCACAACACAGAACACAAAGTATAAAACACAAACAGGCAAGGCTGTCCTAATCAGACACTCCCTTAAATACAGATCGCAGTCTCTCAGAAAACCTCCTACAGAGACACAGAACTTCAGATCTGAGTACTGACAGAGTAAATGGAAATACCTCAGGTCTTCAAAGATTTCAAAGGGAGGAAAGGAGGCCACGTTGAAAGAAGTGGGGAAGGGAGAGGGACAAAATGGGTGGCCTTAGGTCTCCTGCCACCTGTGGATGCCCAGGTGTTATGGGACTTTTCCCTGGGCTTCCAAGAAGGGAGAACAGGAGCTCAGCCCTACCAGAAACCAGAAACCAGATACAAGATATACCAGACCAGAATTTGAGTTCTCTGTCCACCAAAGGTGATCAGGCTCTGACCCTCAGATCAGGCTGAGGCCATTCAGCCAGACTCCTGCATCCAGGACCAGTTCCGAAGAAAGAGGTGTAGGATAGGAGGGGTTGAAAACAGGAAAGGGAAAGGGAAGGGGAAAGAGGTCAACAAAGTCTCTTGTTCCTTACCCATTCAGGGCACTCTGGCCAGTCGTGTGCATCAGGAGGAGACCAGGGACAAAAGGGTCCCGGTAGCGGCCACTGGGTCTGGTCCGTCAGCAGGTGAGCTGGTCCCTGACTACCCCAAGTGGTCAAGATGTCAGTCCTAGCAAAGAAAAAATCCCGCCAGAGTTGCCATTTGTTGCAGGAAGGGGGCCCCTTCCAGGGCCCAAGAGTGGGCTCCTGTCTAACACTCAGAAATGAATTGTCCGAGGAGCCACACGTGCTGACAAAGCAAGACACTTTATTGGGAAGGGGCGCCCGGGAGGAGAGCAGGAGGGTCAGGGAACCCAGGAGGACTGCTCAGCCACGTGGCTCACAGTCTCGGGTTTTATGGTAATGGGATTCGTTTCCGGGTTGTCTCTGGCCAATCATTCTGACTCAGGGTCCTTCCTGGTGGTGCACGCATCACTCAGCCAAGATGGATTCCAGCGAGGAGGATTCTGGGAGGTTGGTAGGCCATATGGACTGGAGTCTCCTCTCCTTTTGAACTTTCCCTAATTCTTCTTGTTGGTGGTAGCTTGTTAGTTCCGCCTTCCTTACCAGGACCTCCTGTTGTAAGATAACTCATGCAAGTGGTTACTATGCTGCCTGGCCAGGGCAGGCAGTTTTGGTCAGTGGTTCCCCTAACATTTTGAGAGTTAAATGAGTTAATAAGTGCTTAGAACAGGGCCTGGGAAGGGAGTGAGTGCTTGTGTGGCTGTGAGGTTCCCTTCCCATGTCCACAGCTGAACCAAAGTCAGCCGCTGCTCAGTGACCTCGGTGACGAGGGCAGGGCCAGAGCCCCTTCTGAGAGCAGGGAGTCTCACCTGTGCTCTCCACAGGGCTCCCCCAGCTCCCTCTTGGGCCTCTGATGTGGCCCCCAAGAGATGGACAGAGACAGAGAGAGAGAGAGAGGGAAGGGGACAGAAAGAGATAAAGACGTAGAGAAACCAGTCTGTGTGAGAGATAGAGACAGAGGCCCCAGGAGAACTGGTGTCAGAGTGGTTCAGACAAGTAGGGTCCTGGAGGCCCGGTTTAGGGGGTCAGACCAGACTCTCCCTCTGCCTGAGGGAGCCTCCACTGCAGCCTGTGGCGTTCTGCGGTGAGCCAAGGGGCTAGCAGGACCCCAGCCCTGCTAGTGCTCAGTTCCCATCCCCCACCTCCACCTCACCTCCAACCCTGGGTCTGGTTTCTGGTGGAAATGGATCCAGCCCACTTCCCTGGCATCCACTCTGTTCCATCACAAGGCTCAGATATTACCTGAAAAACTGGGTTTGCCTCTTGGTGGCTGTGAAGCCAAAAGACACAGCCAAGGCAGAGATCGGGAGAAGGAAGGACTTATTACTTGCAGCCAGTAAGGAGAACACCGGGGATCTTTCCCAAAGCAGTGTCTCCCTGAGCAGCACAACCGGGGAAGTTTTAAGCTCAGGGTACATGCATGAAGGGGCTTGAGCAGAGGAGAACTCAGCACAGGATCAGGGCCAAGGTCGACAGACCTTGAAATCAATGATTACTGAGACTTGTTCAAGAGCAAGCATTGCGGCCAACATTAGACCACAAAATGGCTTAGGCCAAAATGGCTTCTCTTATGTCAAGAAAGCCTTCCTTGTTCTCTTTCTCCAGAGAAAGAGACAGACAAGCCCTCAGACTCACTCTTTCCAAAACCCACCTTGTTTCTTTGCCCCTCCACCTGGAAGGCCCTCTTCTTCTGACCCTGCATGTCAGCATCTTATCATCAGCCCAGATGAAAAGTCCCCTCTTCCAGGAAGCCTTCTCTGAACTATCCCCCTCCCCAATCAGGCAGGGCACCGCCTCCAGGCTGCTGGCAACTGTCACACTCAAGACAGGTGTGGACCAATCTACCTGCTCTATCATCTGACACCTTTTGCCTGAGTCCCACACTCTGGCCTTTGTACTGCTTGCCTGGCCCTGCTAACACTCCCCGACCTCCATCACAGCACTTCCGGGAGAGCCTGGGCTTTCTGCAGTTACAGCACTATAGCTCTGTCTGGGTCTCCCTTCCTTAGAGCACTTGCTTACCAAGGCCAAGCTGACCTCCACCTAATCACATGCCACCTCATTGATAGGAAATCACAGTGCTTAGCCCTCTGCTTGCATTGACCCTCATATGACCCAATGCCTGTCCTTTCTGTCTCTGTAGGACCCATCCCCACCTTGACTGTGAGCCCTACAAGGGCAGGGCGTACCTGATCTTTGTCCCCCTCCACTCCCCTCCTTGGTTTCCGCCAAGTTCATTTGCATTGAATCTAAAATCTATTCCTGTCCCATAAAAGAGGGATTATGCCTACAAGCTTCCAACACGGGTTTCTTTTTTCCCTTTCCTGCTGGTTCCGGGACTAGCATGACAGGGCTTTTGTTTCCTCCATCAACCTTGCCCCTGGCAGTGTTTCCCAAGAATCCTGAGCTGGTGAGGGCTGTGGGCCAGCTCTGGGAAAAGAATGAGCTTTCCTCCACTCCCTTGTTCTCAGCCCAACCTATTTACTCATTTTCAAGCCATTTCATGGGACTGATTGTTTGCTGATCCAAAAAAATGCATTCAGTGTAAAAATTTTTTTAATTCTGAAAACACAAAGACGATGGTAAAGGTCACCTATGATGACACAACTAAGAAATAAACATTGTTACCATTTTGGTGCCTTTCCTTCCAGTATTTTTTCTAGATGGAAAAAAATAATTTTTTTAACACAAAATAGAAGAAACTGTTTCCTTTTTTACTTGCTGAGAGACTTAAATTAGTTTCTCTGTATTGTTTTGTGACAGCTGCCTGGTGGCCCACAATTTATTTAATAAATCCCTGTCGATGGACATTTAAGCTGGTGTCACTTTATATATAATGCTGCAGTGCACATCCTAACAGTTCATTTGTCAACCTCATCAACCTCCTAGTTCCCACCCGTCTGAGGTCTACGTGCCTGTGGGCAGCGTACAGTTAACTTCTTCCACCTGGTAAGGGTTTCTGCAAAACAGCTCAAATGATACGGCTCAGAATATTACCTATAGCTCTTGAAGAGGAGCTGCTAAAGGTCCTTGACTTTGTGTAATGGCTAAACTATTATTAGTTTGTCTTGCTTCACCGTTTCCCTTTACTTTTGCATTTTCTTACTATTCTGATTAATTATATTCTTTGGAACTCAGGGAAAGGGCTAAAGTTTTCCTATAGACAAGAGGCAGGCAGAGGACGTTGGGCGGGGGAGGGGGAATCTGTCCCTGGAAGGACCCATAACATGCTGCTAGGTTACACTAATACTTCCTTTTGCTCACATCACTGGGCAATTCCCTCAGACAGAACCTACACACACCCTGGGTCATGGATATGAGGCTTCCTAAGAACAAATTTGCCCTCGAGAAAAGGCCATTCCTCACTGTGTATTTACCAAGCTCCCTCTGCTATAAGCAAAGGTTATCAGAGTCAGCCTGGCCCACAGCATCCAGGAGCCCAACATCCTTATCTAACAGTTGGGGAGACTGAGGCCCAGAGATAAGGGATTAGCAAACTCTACGTTGTATAGAGATTTTCTCCCCTCTGCAATCTCTCTGACATTTTGCAAGGGAATGCAAAATCTTCAAGGATGCAGGTGGGATGGAGAAAGGATAGCTCTATATCGCTCATGGCAAACATTGCTAACAAGCATCACAAATTCTTCTGCTAGTCCAGACACTTGAGAACATCTCCAACAGCCATTATCATGCAACAGGACTTGACAAAACAAGTGAAGTGTTTCTGCCATTATGGTGGCATCTTTGGTGCCAACAAAGAGCCTTTTTAAATTGAAGACTTGAGCCCATTCAAGTGAGTTTCTCAAGGTGGCTTCCTTTTTGCCTTCTGAGATAGGAAGTGTCCACAAGTCCTCCTGATTTCCGTCTGTCTAACCCTGCCATGTCCTCAGAGACCCTTTCTGGTTTTCCACAGGACCACAGATTTCTAGGAAGAGGATGCCCCTCATCCCAGCTGGAGGTGACGGGGTGGGCTGGGACAGAGGGGTAGAACGTGGGCTCCAAAGTCAGACAGAAATGGGTCCAAATCCTGGCTCCACATTTTACAGCTGTGAGACCTTGGGCAAGTCACTGTCCTCCCCCAAGAACCTTCTTCATCTGGAAAATAGAGGTGATAACACCTCTATTTTCTCCCTTCTGGGCCTTACTTTGCTGATCTGTAAACTAGAGATGGTCTTTTTCCTCTCTGCCACTTTGCTGTGTCAGAGTGTATATCTTTGATTCAACAGCAAACTCTCTCCCCACCCCTAACTGAGGTTTCTACGTACCTGTTTGGCAGGGGAGAGGAGATCTCTCTCTCTCTCTCTCTCTCTCTCTCTCACACACACACACACACACACACACACACACACACACACCATTCCCCCTCTCTGGCTCCATGCAGGAATAGAGCACAGGCTGGAAGGAGAGGAAAGGGGGCAGGAGAGGGTTACCTTGACTGATACTATTGCAACATGGTCCCCTACTTTCTGGGGAGACAAAAACTGTTTACAGCTGAGTCTCATGGGCACCTTCATGGGGGTGTTTCAAACCTCCGTGTCGGGCTTCCCAAGCTGCAGCTCCAGACGAGGGTAGAGCTTCTCCAATGGCTGACCTCCCTACATGCCACCCCCAGCCCCTGGCTCTCTGGCAGCCTTTCCCCACTGCCCAGGGATGAAAATGGGAAGGACTGAAACCAGCCCCATTCCAGATCCTTCTCCTGCAGGGTCCACACCAGGCCCTTGGAAACACACACACACACACACACACACACACACACACACACACACGCTTTGACCCTGTCCAGAAGGAGCAGAGAGCAATAATTTTTCCCTCCTGGAAGGCATCCCAGGAAGGGGACACAGCACAAGCAAAGGCCTGGGAGCTGGAAAGAGGGGAGGCCAGGACAAAGAGGCCCTGAGCAGTCTGGGGGTTGGTGGGGGCTGAGTGGCACTGAGGGCAAGGGTGTGGTTTCCAAGGACAGAGGCGCGCTGTCCATGGGGGGCAGCAGAGCCAGCTGGAAAGCCTGGGAGGAGGCATCTGCCTCTGGAGATGCGCCCAAGGGAATGTCAGGCTCCCTCCAGGAGGCCGCTCTGACTCCAGAAGCATCTCATCGTTAGGTGTTTGGGGCCGTTGGCGTGTTGCAGACATGGCAGGATGGCAAATGCTCTTGCCTTCTTCCTCTTGACAGCTCCAGGGAGGGGAGACCAGCCAGGGCCTGGCCATGCACTGTGTGACACCACGGCCCTCGCTGCCCCTCTCTTGTCCGCCTGCACATGGAGACAGGATTCAGTACCGGCTCTCCCAGCTCTGAACCACCATCCCAGCTTCTAGACTGAAGTCAGGCAGCAAGGCTGAGTCCTCAGATTGTGCCAAAAGGCCCTGTTTGGGTCCAACTCCCCGACACTAAGCTAGAGTCACTGGGGAAGGACAGCATAGTAGTGAAGAGTGTGTGGTCTGGACTATACAATACACTCAAGTCCCAGCTCTGGAAGCCCTGGGCATGGACCTGCAGCAAGGCACTCACCTCTCAGGGCCTCAGATACCCTGGGTAAACTCAGGGCTGCTGACACTCACCTCTGGGTGAAGTGAGCCAAGGCACCCAGGCAGTGGGTGAGAGGGGTCCCGCGGCGCTGTTCATTTGTCCCCTTGGTTCACAGCCATGACTCACTCATTCACCCCGTAAATACTCACTGAGACTTCTGAAGGCACAGGCAGGGCAAAGTTGGTGCAATTGCTGCAGAACGAACGAATAGGAGCACAGGCTAAGTGCTGGGTGAGCACGCACCTCAGTTCATGCTCTCAGCAGCCTGTGAGGGAGGTACTAGCATAATCCCCATTTTACAGATGAGGACATTGAGGCCCAGAGAGGTGAACTACCTTGCCAACAGTTACACAGCAAAGAAGTGGCAAAAGTGGGATTCAAACCTATTCTCTTGAGTGAATTAATTCATGGAGATGTGCATTCCTAAATCCCAGGACATATTTAGGAATAAGGGATGGGCAAGGTTATTCTTTCCATCCCCCAAGTTAATTATTTGGCTACATTATGATCGTAGCCTCTCTGCAAAGGCTCATCCTATTCTAAGCAATAATAACAACAGCAACAAGCACTCACATTTATTGAGCACTTACTCTGTGCCAGGACTTCCAGTCCCTGTCCTCTCAGCACTTGAGGAGGCACGTGCTACCATTATTCCCATTTCACAGATGAGAAACTGAGACTCAGAGAGGTTAGGGAACATGCCCTGAGTCACAAGGCATGGAAATAGTGGTGCCAGGACTGAAACTCAATCTGTCTCAGGACGCCCTGTGTCCGCCAAGATATCCCTAGATAGGTTATGAGGTCAGAGTTTCGGTTTGAGTGCTGGCTCTGCTGTTTGCTGGCTAGTGAAGCTGGTACCTCTGTGGCAAAGTCAAGGTAACAATGCTGACCCTGGTGGGAATGAGACTCCGTTGATATGACTGATGTAAAGCCTGGGGTGGCACCTCCACGTTATAGGTGCTTAATATGTCATCACTGCTCCTGTTTTCATCATTGTCCCCACGGGAGTGGCCGCCCAGGAGGCAGGGAGCCCCTTGCAGAGACCACACTGTGCCCGGTCCACCTCCTCTGCCACGTGCCCCCAGTGCCCGCCCCACCCACCCCTCGCGTCAGCCAGATCCTCCTTTCTCCAAACCTCAGGAAGCTGGAGTTCGAGGTGGGGCTGTGGTTCACCAGATGCCACAAATATTTACCCTGGAGACCTCAGCCCAGATGCAGAGGGTGTACAGGATATAAGGCTGGACTTCCAGACCCACTGCCCAGGTGAGGAGAGCAGCAGGTCGAGGCCTCCACGTGTCCAGGTAAAAGGGTAGGGAAGGGGCTAAGGGCCTACATCACCAGGAAGGGACTGAGCTGGAGACATCTGTTGGGGTCAGGTCAAGAGCAGGAGTGAGGCTTGGCCCCGGTGTAAGATCCCTCAGTCCACTAGGACCTCTGACAGTGAGGGCCAGGGGATAGAGAGGTGCCCAGAAGACCAAAGAGTAGTGATGAGGGACTGGACTGGCCCAGTCTTTCCCTGACATCATCCCCACGACATTAGTCCACTCTGCACACACCAGCTGCTCTGTGGCCAGCCCTATGCTGGGATGATTCTGGGGATAAGAACTATCAGACAGTCCTGGCCATCAAGAAACTCCCAATATGGGCCAACATGGTACATGCTGTGCTCAAGGAAAGCCCAGGGACATGGTGGTGGAGGACAGTCAGGGAAGGCTTCCTGAAAGAGGTGATACGTTGGTGGAGAAGCTCAGTAGAAGTTGGCTGGGCAAAGGAAGAGAGAAAGGTATCTCATGCAAAAGGAACAGCATAGGCAAAGGCCAAGAGGTGAGGTGCAACGTGGTGGGTGTGTGTATGGTGCTTAGATTTGTAGAGGGGACAATTTTCCACAGGAGGGGAGGCTACCATCCTCTTGCTTCCCTGAGCACCTCTGATCAGAGGACAGAGGGGTGTGAATTGATAACGAAGGCAAAAGAGAATCAAGGTATTTGAAAGAAAAAGACAGTGGGGTGGGGCCAGGGGGCTTCCCGGGTAAAAGAGCAGGGTGTAGGCAGGACGTCACTGCTGTCTTCTGACTTTGACTGCAAGGTGGCTCCTTCTGACCCTAGTATTAGCAATAATAACTGTCATCATCGGAATAACAGCTAACACTCATTGAGTGCTTGCGGCATGCCAGGCCACAAAGGGATGGTCCTATTTAATCCTCCCAAAAACCCTGTGATGTAAGTATTATTATTACCCCTTACTTTATAGATGAGAAAACTAAGACAGAGAGGGTAAGTCACTTGCTTGAGATCACACAGCAAGTAGTAGAGGCAGGCCTCCAATTCAGGTCTGTCTGACTCCCAGGCCCACGATATTTCTCCTCCACCCTCAGGTCTCCTGAGGCTCAGGGATGAGGGTCCTATGACTTGACAGGGGTTCTCATGGCCCAGACCTTTCCAGATTAGCAGGCTCACATTGTCCCACTATTCCAGGGCTCCCAGGGGCCATTCATTCATTCAGCAACCATTTACTTACTAAACACCCACTGTGTGCCAGGCACTATGCTGGCTGCTGGGGACACAGTGGGGTGCAGGTAGACCCAACCCTTCCTCCAGGAGCTCTTGGCCTGGTCAGGAAGGCAGATATTGAATCGTTATTGCAAGTGCGTCAGAGAGCTCACACTGCGCCAGCTCACAGAAGACACTCGTCGTCCAGATGCCACATCTGTCTTAGGCAACAAGAAACCCGGGTGCTGAGCCAAGCAAGAGCCCAGGTCTCTGGGTCAGGATCCTCCCTCCCTCCAAGCAAGACTGTCCATAGGAGGCAGAAGCTGCTATAGGGTGCTTGGGGGCAGAGCCAGGGTGCAGTCAGGGGAGCTCAGGATGAGGTTATAGCTGCTGACGCTCCACACCCTGCAGGCGACAGAGCAGCCCAGGAGCCAGAACACCCCAAGCTCCTCTCCCAGGAGGCACCCACAGGCCTCTCCTCTCTCTTTCTGCCTTTCACTTCCCGGCTCCAAACAGCCACCTACTCCCTCCTCAAACCACTGAGTTTTATGAATTAAGCCAAGAGCTTTCCTACCACTTTGCATCTTACCTGAATTCTCATTTCCCTCCAGCCTCCAAACTTCCTGTCCCGGGCACACACCAGTCCCCAGGGTGACATTTCTCCAAGTGTGGTCCAGACTCCCTGGTTGCAGGAGAGGGAAAGCTTTACAGAGAAAGGGACACGTAAGCAGTTTTCAAGAATGAACAGGAGTTCAGCAGGCAGATAAGGAAGCAGGAAGAGCAGGGCAAAGGCACACACAGGAGAGAACGAGGTATGCTCTGGGAACTTCAAGCAGCTTGGAATGACTGGAAATTTGTAAAGCAAGAGGGGAACCCCAGGAAGTGAAGTTGGCTGAGGAACTGAAGAAGCAGAAGTGTTTTTTTGTCCTGAGCACTGTTTTGTCCTGTAAGAAAATAGCTAATATTTTCCAAGTGCTTGCCATGCGAAAGGCACTGTGCTAAATGCTTTCTAGATATTAACTCATTTAATCCCGACTCCATGAAGTAATGGTTATGATGCCCATTTTCCAGATGAGAAAACTGAGGCACAGAGAGGTTAAGTTGATTGTCTAAGGACACAGAGACCCAGTAGGGCTCCAGAGCCCACTCAATTGACCATCTCACTAAACAGCCTCTCCTGGACTCCATGCCCCAAGTCACCAGGTGTGGTGGGCCTGGCCTGGGTCTCTCTGCCCAGCTAACAGGGCCCTCTGTGCTCACCCCAGATTGTGCCATGTGCCACCTGCCAACCCCCAAGAAGATGACCAGCCCACGGACCTTCACCTTCCTCTGTGGTTTGCTGGTAGCCAATCTGGTGGGAGCCACCCTCAGCCCTCCTGCGGTTCTCAGCCTCGGCCCAGAAGTCATCAAACAAAGTAAGTCTTGGCCGCCCAGGCCTCACCACCATAAGGCAAGGGGGCAGGTAAAGCAGCCCTCCAAAGGAGGGAGAGAGTTCCCCATCACTGGGGGTATGCAAGGCATTGTTGGGATCCCAGGCCTTGGGTGAGACTTGATTGGGTGAGTTACAAAATTTGGGAGTGTCTACGATCTCAAGAGTCCATGATTCCAAGATCCCCTTCTTCTTAAATTCCACGATTCCAAAACACACTACTCTGAGGTTCCACGGCCTGCAGAAGGGGTGTGCGGCCACTGCATGCGATGATGCAACTGCCACTCCGGCTGCTCTCACTTAAACCCCTTTGCCAGAGCACCTCTTCTGAGTTAGACCCAGGGTGCAACTAGTCTCCAGAGCAAAGACACTCAGCTGGGAGTCTGGCCTCCTGGGCCACGGGCACAGCTTTATCACGCTCCAGCTCTGTGGCCCTGGTAACTCCCTGAGCCTCGGTTTCCTCCTCTGGAAGAGGGTCCACCTCCCTAGGTTGTTGGGAAGTAACAACAACCTTCTTGTTACGGGAAGTAACAAGAGCTTAATGACCTCTACAGCTCAGCTTCTCAACCTCAGCACTGCTGACCTCGGGGGCCGAATACCTCTGTTGTGGGTGGCTGTCCTGTGCACTCTAGCTGTTTAGCAGCATCCTCGGCCCAGCTGTGACACCAAAAATGTCTCCAGACATTGCCAAGTGTCTCCCAGGGGACATTGACCCAGTTGAGAACCACTGCTCCAGTGTTGTCCCCTGAGAGGGAGAAAATCAGTGGGCTCTGGAGGTCCAACTGGAGCAAGTAGAGACCAATCCTCTGTATGCAGTGGGCCTGGGCTGCATCTGGATGGGCAGGGATGGGCCAGGTCCTGCAGGGCCAGACAGGCATTGTAACCAGAGGAGGGAACCCCTAGGAGGCATGGCGAGCAGAGAGCTCTTGACACTCTTTGGGGAGGCACATGTGCCTTGGGCCCAGGCTGAATTGCAAGCACGTGGAATTTCAGCCAGAAGGAGCTTGGAGAAGAGCAGCCATTTAGGTTCCCCAGCAGCAGAGTCTGAGTGCAGGAGCTGTGTGCAAGTGGGTTGTTCTGGAGGTGATCCCAGGAAATACCTGCAAGAGAGCAAGTCAGGTAAGGGGAAGCCAGTTACCACCGGGACCTGCAGCTCAGTCCTACTGGGCATCTGTGTTAGTCAGGACCAGTCAGAAGACAGAAACCACACAGTAAGTCCAGCAGATGGGTTTGTATAAAGAATTATCAGCAGGAATTGGAATACTGGGAAATTGGCTAAAAGGAAAAAAAGTGAGAACGTCAAATGAGACCCTAAGGATCGGAATGCATCAGGGAGCTCAAATCCAAGTACAGAAGAAACTTGGAGGAGAGAATCCTCTCCAGAATTCATGCGAGGAGCGTGTCGAAGCCCCTTGAATGGTGGGGAAAGTCCCTGAGCTGTCCAGGGTGAGAGCTGGTCCACGGTTGGCAGGCTGAGGCCACCTGGCAGAGAACTGCCTGCGAGGAGCAAATGGATTTCTTTGGGAAGCAGCCCCTGGACAAAGGGATTGCTGTTGACTCACTGGGAAGTTGTCCCTGGGTAACTGCCTGGAAGGGAGCTGGGCTGCCCCCAGCACTGGCTGCCCACGGGAGTCCACTCAACTCACAGCCTGAAACTCTGGGAGGTGATGCCACTGGGGTCTGGCAAGAGGAGCACCAGGGCCAGGAGGGGAAGCTCCTTCCTCCCCCACGTCCCTCCAGAGCCTCTACTGACAGTGCTGAAGAGTGCGCCAGCTGGCAGAGGAGGAATATTTACAGGGACCAGCTCCATTGTCACAGGGCAGGCAAAAAGGCCCACTTTGTCTCTGAGAGGCACCGACACACAGGGACTCTGGGACACAGTGTCCCCACGGGGTGGGAGAGGGGCGACACACCTAAGTCATCCTGCCCAAGGGTGGAGGGAGCTGGGGTATTTATACACCAATTCCCGTCAGTCATTGGCTGAGGTTTTCTTCTGGAGCATCAGCTCTCCAGCGCTCTGACCTGCTCAGCACACAAGCCAAATGGGCTCCAGCTGTCAGGAAAAAAGTCCAACGGTGACCAGAACCCAGGGGTCCTGGCTCTTCCTTTCTCTACGCAGCACCTGGGGCTCTTTGGACAACAGGCCCATAGGACGTGGATGTCAGGGAATCCTTAGCAAGTGAGTTTCAGCAGCAAAACAGCCCCAAACAAGACCTTATGAGTTCCCTGCCTCTTGGCTCCAGAGTGTTTGCCCCTGGCTAGGGAGAGTGCCGGAGTCCAGCTCCAGCGAGTCCAGGGATACCTGAGGGATGGATAGCGTCGGCGAAGGAAATAATTCTATTACACTTCTTAAAGTATCAGCATTGCATGTTTCTTTCTCTCATGTCTTTATTCTTGATTCTTCCTCTATTGTTTACAATCACAGGTTTATATATTGTAGTTGATTACATTACCAGGTACGTGGCCAAACAATCTTAGCACAATCAAACCTCAAAATATTCTATAAAGATTTTTTAAAACAAATATCCCCTAGTTTCTAGATGTCCTATTAAAATATTTCCCCAAGTTCCCATTAATCACAGGTTGTTTTTTAGTAACCAAGTCAAGCAGTTATATGATTATTTCAATTGTAAAAGTTGGAGCTACTTGTTCCTATTTTTCTTCTTGCATGGGCAACCTTTTACAATGGTTCCATGAAAATATTTACAATGTACCTGCATGCTCTTTATCGTTGTTTCCTTCAACTGAGACAGTGTTTTCTCCCTATCCTGGCAACGAATTCTGCTCTAGTCATTTGTTTGTCTATAATTAATCTTCCTTTATAATAGAACCATAAATTTCCTATGTCGTCGTCAGGAACTCCGGCCCATGGCCATAACTCCATACTAGAGGGTGTTTTTCATAAAAACATCCCCTTAGTTCCAGGCTCTTAATTCTTTACCTATTTCCCCGGGGCTTTAGTGGGTGCTTCCCATTCTGTGGTAGTTTCAGGAGGGGGAGTCCTAGAGGAATTTTTCTTTCACGTGGAGCAACATCCTCCCAAAATTGCCCCTGTATGTAAATGTATTATCATAAAACATAACAACGGAGCTGTAGTCCACCTTCCTGGCACGGCGCTGCCTTGCAGTTTCTCCTTCCGTTGCTCATGACTTTGTCATGGTGCAATGGCTCCAGGATGGCTTCCGACAGGAGAGAGTTGCAGGTCCGTGTGCCGGGTGTCCTGGCCGACACTCCCGGCAGAGGCTGGCAATGTTCAAGGGTGTGAATGGTCCCACCTGTGCCCAGCCACAGTCTTCATGTGAAAGTGACCCATCTGGACCATCGTCCTCCAGGCCACATTTACACAGTGGAGATGATCAGAATGGAGCCGTGCATACCCTCACCTTATATCCCAGTCCACGTAGCCCTGAGCGATGTCCCCTCCCAGCCTGGAGCCCTCACCAAGCCATCCTTCTCGCCCCTCCTGCTGGACCCTAATTCCTGGGCTCTGTCTCCAGGGCTGACACAGAAACTGAAGGATCACAATGCTATCAACACCCTGCGGCAGCTGCCTCTGCTCAGCACCATGAAGGAGTCGGCCGGGGTCACATTCAGCAGCCTGGTGAGGTCCATCCTGAAGCATATCATCTGGTAAGCGGAGCAGAACCAAGTTGGGAGCTAGCTCTTTGCCCACACATCTGCCCGGGACACGCTTTGCATGCTCAGTCAATCGGTCAACAAGCATTGGTTGGTATCAGCTCTGTGCCTGACCGTGAAGGATGGATCAAACAAAGCCTCTCCCTCAGAGGCTCCCAGAGGAGTCACAATAACCATAAGAGAGTGACCCAGGAACCCTAAGGGGGGTGACCTCAGAGGAAGGTCACCTGGGGTGGGAGGGTGAAGGGATAAGGCGATGCTTCTCAGTAGAGGGGACAGGCGAGCCAATGACTCCATGCTCACCAGGAGACGAGAAGAAATGGCATTCCAGGCAGAGGGACTGGCCTGAGCAAAGGCATGGGCAGGGGGAGGTGAGAGTCTGAGTGGCTGGTGCTCAGACCCCAAGGCCAAGAGGGAGAGATCAGCAGGACCAGGGCACAGAGGGTCTTACAAGTCAGCCCCAGGAGCTTGGATTCATCTCCTAAGTGCTGGGGGAGCCATGGAAGTGTTGCGGGCAGGGGAGAGGAGAAGGATGGGGGCAAGACCGTGCTGAGGAGGAGTCAGCACACAGGGCTTGGGTCCAGCTGCTGGCTGGGCACTGGGGGGCTGGAGACAGGAAAGATGGAGGGAAGCCGGTCTGGGGACAATGCTCAGTGAACGTGAGGCATGAATCTCATCTCTCCCGTGTCTCATCCAGGCTGAAAGTCACCTCAGCCAGCATCCTCCAGCTGCAGGTGCAACCCCTAGATGATGGCCGGGAGCTGATGATCAGTGTTCCCCTGGACATGGTAGCTGGATTCAACACGTGAGTGTCCCCTCAGTCAGGCACAGCTGGCCTGACAGTTTCCTCCACTCATTCTCCCCACCCCCATCCTCCATGCAGGTGTCTGGAAAAGAGAGTTCCAAGCAGAGGAAGGAGCAAGTGCAAAGGCCCTCAGGCAAGAGTGCACTTGCCTTGTTCACAGAACAGGATGAGAGCGGGAAAAGGGGGCAGTGAGGTGGTGTCCCAGTAGGCAGCTGGGGCCAGATCGTACAGGGCTTTGTGGGTCAAGGTGAGGACTTGGTTTTACCAAGCGAGATGGGAGCGGTGCAGGGCTCTAAGCAGAGGAGGGACATGACATGATTTCACATTCTTCAAGAAGCCCTCTGGCTGCTGTGTATGGAGGCAAGAGCGGAGACAGGGAGGCTCTCCAGAAGCTACTGCAATAATTCAGGAGGAGACAATAATAGCATGGACCAGGGTTTAGGAACAGGAAGGTGGTGAGAAGTAGACAGATTCCAAACACGTCTCGGAGGACACAGCAGGATTTCCTGACTGATTGAATGGGGGCTCGGGGCGAGGTGGGGGGAGAGGGGAGATTGAGGGGTCAAGGCAGCATGGAGCGGCCAGCAAACAAAACAGGGAAGATCATGAGAGGAGAGGATGTGGGGAAGGATCCATAGTTCAGTTTGTACATGTTAAACCTGAGATGCCTGTAGGACATTTGAGAAGTGAGTTAGGTATAAGTTTGGAAGCTACTGACATATGCAGAGGATTTAAACCAGGAGAGGAATCCAGAAACTGAGCCTGGGACACAATGAAGTCAACAGTTGAGGAGATGAGGAGAACCCAGCAAGGAGCCTGAGAAGGGAGGAGTGAAGAGCCAGGAGACAGAGGTGGAAAGCAGGCTTGGCTTGATCCAGCCTGAAGCTGGGATGGAGCTCACAGCATGGGGTTCCTCCACTCCCAGGCCCCTGGTCAAGACCATTGCGGAGCTGCACATAGAGGTGGAGGCCCAAGCCATCATCCACGTGGAGACTAGCGAGGGAAACCACACCCGCCTGGTCCTCAGCAACTGCTCCAACACCCAGGGGAGGCTGCGCATCAGCCTGCTACATAAGTGAGTGTGACCTCCTCCCACTGGGCTCCTGGCATGCCTGGGAGGGAAGCCAGGTGGTGTCCTGGCCCCATTTTACAGATGGAGAACATTGAAGCCCACAGAAAGAAAAGGACTTCTCTCTCCTGAGTCCTGATCTGGAGCTCCCTCCAGGAAACCTGTGATGCCAAAGAGAGTTCAAGATATCAAGGGTGAAGCGATAATGATGGGATTTCAGGCATCATGCCAGAAATTGGGGCAAACTTTTGAAGGTGGAGAGGAGGCTCTTTCCTAGGCCCCTCAAACCACACAGGTAGACTAGGGTGGAGCCGTGGGTATAAACTGTGGAGTCAGGCAAACGTGTCTCCTTCATTTACTGTCCAGGTGACGCTGGGCAAGTCACCTCCCCATGCCTCACCTTCCAGGCCACAGCGAGAGAGGATTAACAGGGCAGCAGCGCTAAGCACTCAGCTGAGGGCAGGGCACACAAAAGGTGCTCAAAGACATGGTGCTTCCCTCCATCTCTCCTTAGCAGGAGAATGGGGCGGGGGCGGATGCCAACTGCCCTCATCCCAGTGTCCAGCACAAATTCCTAAAGACAACCCCCAGGCCCTGTCCCTGAGAACTGTCTGCCACTGTCTACACCAGGCTCAGGGTCTACATCCAGCCTTGTTTCTCATAGGCCCTGTGCCTTGGGCAAGTTCCTTCCTCCCCTGGACTCAGTCTCCCCTTCTGTAAAACAGGGGAGGGGTGATCATCTCTGACCCGGCCTCACCTCTCTCCTCTTCTCCTCTTGGGAAGGCTCTCCTTCATGCTCAACTCCTTAGCTGACAAGGTCATAAGCCTCCTGGTGCCAGCCCTGCCCAAACTGGTGAAAAGCGAGGTAAGTGGAATCAGGGTCTCTGTGGCCTGTGAAGCTTGCTCCCCCTTTGGTTGGGGATGGAACTGCACACTGGTGCTAAGGGACCTGTGTTTCCTTGAGTGGGAAGCTTCTGGGCTTGGGTCACTCTTTCAGCAGTGGATCCTTGAGATCAAGGTAATGAAACTCCCAAAAGTCAGCCAGCGGACCTCGAACAGTGATGTGCTGATAGATTGCTCACAGTTGACTCAGGAGGGGTTGGTTGAAGGAAGGGAGCTCTGATTTGTAACATTTACTGATTTCCTTGATGTAAACACCCCTTCCATTGCCAATTTCAAGCTGCTAGTGTGATGTCACTGAGCAGAGTCAGGAAGAGATGCCTGGTAGCCCACTCTGGTATGGCATTTCCACCATGCAGATACAATAGATGTAAATAAGCTAAGAACAATAGATAACAGTAAAATAAAACAAAATAATTAGGAAGTAATGAGTTTTGAGTTTTCATTGACTTTGATCTTAGCATAACTTATTTAATTGTAAGTTTATACAACTTAATTTTTAATAACGTCAGGTTTAGCACCAAGCTCAGATATTCCTGAAAATTTAACAGTTGGCCCTCGTAAATTGGTCCAAGCTGGCTCGAGTGCACCAGGGCCTCACACCATCCTGGTTGTGTCGTCAGGGGTTTGTCACCCACCAGGTCTTGTTGCACTTATTTTTCTTATGTTTCTTGTTTGTAAACACGAATCAATCTCATTTTATATGTCCCTTCAATGTCACAGGTAAACTAAAACTCTATAAGTTGGATTCATCCACTGTGACCATTGATTTTCACTGTAAATTCCAAGATGTGTTCACAACAGTGATTCTCCTGGGGTTAAAAACACCCTGTCAGGGACTTCCCTGGCAGCCCAGTGGTTAAGACTCCATGCTTCAACTGCAGGGAGCGCAGGTTTGATCCCTGGTCATGGGACTAAGATCCTGCATGCCGCACTGCACTGCGTGGCCAAAATGAAATAAATAAATAATAAAAACACCTTTTCGGATAATTAATATATTTTTAATAAAAAAACTTTTTTGAATGGAAAACACACTATTATAACCAAAACTTTTGGGAAAAAAATACCCATAATCCTTCAACCTTAACTTGGTGGTCATTTTTTCTTTTGCATGTTGTTTTCCAAATCTCCATCCACATGCACTCAGATTTTTATGTGGCTGCACTCGACATCAATATTATTTGATATCCTTTACGATATGTCTATTTCCTATGCCGTTGTATGATATTCATAACTATTTTAATAGCTGCACCGTATTTAATACTTCTTAAAACCATTCCGGAGAGCCTTCTGAAAGGACTTTGAAAGTGAATAATTCTGTAAAACTTAGCTTTACTTATGTGAGGTACTTTTTCTCTTAAGAAGTTTTTTTTTTCTATTTAAAGGTGGTAGTTTCTTTTTTTTTAATTACATAACTGGCTTTTTAAATATAAATTTTATTTATTTATTTATTTTTGGCTGCGTTGGGTCTTCGTTGCTGTGCGTGGGCTTTCTCTAGTTGCGGCGAGCGGGAGCCACTCTTCGTTGTGGTGCGAGGGCTTCTCATTGTGGTGGCTTCTCTTCTTGCAGAGCACGGGCTCCAGGCGCACGGGCTTCAGTAGTTGTGGCACACGGGCTCAGTAGTTGTGGCTTACGGGCTCTAGAGCACAGGCTCAGCAGTTGTGGCACACGGGCTCAGTTGCTCCGCGGCATGCGGGATCTTCCCGGGCCAGGGCTCGAACCCATGTCCCCTGCATTGGCAGGCGGATTCTTAACCACTGTGCCACCAGGGAAGCCCGGCAGTTTCTTAAAGTAGAGCTCAGCTGGAAATTTTTTCCCAGCCTCCAGCAAAATCATATTTTATCTGGCATTATACTTTAATAGCTAAAAATGTGTCTTCCACTGGAAAAGATGGCAAGAACTTGGGATTATAAAATGTTCTTTGCATGAAATCTGTTTTTAAGGGTGAAAAGCCAAATAAAGTGAACAATTTGAGAAAACTGGCATTCCATTAATCATCATGGTTTCCCACCATGAATCACTGGATTTGAAACTGCAGTCCTATGAATATTTTACT
Source organism: Mesoplodon densirostris (assembly GCF_025265405.1). Lineage (NCBI taxonomy): Eukaryota > Metazoa > Chordata > Mammalia > Artiodactyla > Ziphiidae > Mesoplodon > Mesoplodon densirostris. The sequence continues at coordinate 26,213,262 of NC_082676.1, read as the reverse complement.
TGGCATGAAGGGAAAAAGGCGCAGCATGTTTAAATCTGGCAGGAGCCCATCTAGAAAATGCTGATGCCCCTTTCAGTGTAAATATGTGGGTCCCAATCCCAACTGCACATCAGAACCTCTTGGGAAGGCTTTTTAAAATACTGATATCAGGGCTCGACCTGGGAGATTCAGATTTAATTGGCCTGGTGGGGCCCTGGTATCCCAGAGGATTCTAGCTGCCCCAGAGGAGGATTCTAATATGTAGCCAGGGTTGAGACCCAGGGGTGGAACTGAAGGAAGGGGAATTGTGGGAGAAGATGCAGAGGGTGCCAGTGACACCCTTCCCATGCGGAACAGGCAGTGAATGCTGGGAGTCTCTGAGCTCAACTCCTCCATCGTCCCTGGGTTCAGGGTTGGCAAAGCAGCTGGAGCAGGGAACAGGTTTTTCATAGGAAAAATTAACATTTGTCAAAGTGCATTGTCATTTCTCGAGAGTAGCAATGGGTGGTCAACCAGAAGGTTCTTCACTGGGGAAATTGTACCTAAGACAAAATGACAAAATCTCAGAGCACTGCCCTGGAAAACAGGCTGCCTAGAGCAGAGAACAAGGCCTTTGGGCCCCATGGTCAAGTAAGTCAATTGTTTAACTTCCTCCCCAAGAAGAACAGCTCAGGCCAGAGGTTGTCACTATGGACGTTTGGGCCCCCTAATTCTTTGTTGTGGCGGCCGTCCTGTGCATTGAGGCATGTTTAGGAGCATCCCTGGCCTCCACCTACTAGATGCCAGTAACACTCCCCCTAAACTGTGACAACTGAAAATGCCTTCAGAAATTTCCAAATGTCTCTTGGGAGACAAAATCCTCCCCTGCTGAGAACTGCTGCAATTTTGAGGGGAGAAGAGTTCGGGGGGCAAAGAGATGTGTTGGAGCTAGAAACCCACAGAGATTGTTCACAAGTCTGGTTGGGTCTGTCTTGCTGGCCTGTATTCTAACCTGACACGTGGAAGGAAGTCAGTACCAAGTGTTGACTCAAGAAGTGAATGAAGGGGCTTCCGTGGTGGCGCAGTGGTTGAGAGTCCGCCTGCCGATGCAGGGGACATGGGTTCGTGCCCCGGTCTGGGAGGATCCCACATGCCGCGGAGCGGCTGGGCCCGTGAGCCATGGCCACTGAGCCTGCGCGTCCGGAGCCTGTGCTCCGCAATGGGAGAGGCCACTACAGTGAGAGGCCCGCATACCGCAAAAAAAAAAAAAAAAAAAGAAGTGAATGAAGGAACGCATTCTCCATTTCCCTCCTATGGAAACGTGGGCTCTTGTGAACATGATGAGTCTGAGGGGAGGACAGCTGACAGGACAGGCACACCCTGGACACAGGGCAAGGGATAAACCATTGCAAAAGATGCCAAGTGAGACCAGAGGCTGTGACGGGCTCTGAGCAGTGGTGATGGCTGGGGACGTAGATGCACCACTGAGTCCTCAAGCCCATGGGTGAAAATCTGGCTGGCCGTGGGCACAGGGATGGGACTCAGCCCAGGAGAGCTGGGCATGGGTCACTGTGGGGCTATGTGCTGGCCCCTGACTGATGGAGGACCTGCATTTGTGCTGTTGCAGCTGTGCCCTGTGATCAAGGCAGCCTTTGAGGACATGCGTGCGGACCTCGTGAACCTGACGAAGGGTAGGTGCGCCACTCTCTCATACCTTTCTCCTAGACTGCTGAGCGGGCCTCCAGGCCCTGGCCCTGCCCAAGGCAGGCCTCCCCACGTCAGGCTTGAGCAGCAACTTGGCCCAGGAGCAAGTGAGACAAGAATCATCTGATCCCTGCCCAGGATGAGCAGACAGGAAGTCACCACAACTGTGACTTCATGAGCACACAGTACGTGCAAGGTTCTATGTGAGCCAGTGGGTGCCCCAGATAAACGCAAGTTCAAATCCCAGTTCTGCCACTGATTTGCTCCATGGCTTTGAAAAAGCCAACTCCACCTCCTTATTCTGTTTCCTCAACTATAAAATGGGGTTTATGCAGCCCTACCTCACAGAATTGTTAGCGAGGATTAAAAGTTTATGGGAAAGGGCTTCCCAGGTGGCGCAGTAGTTGAGAGTCTGTCTGCCGATGCAGGGGACACGGGTTCGTGCCCCGGTCCGGGAAGATCCCACATGCCGCGGAGCGGCTAGGCCCGTGAGCCATGGCCGCTGAGCCTGAGCGTCTGGAGCCTGTGCTCCACAACGGGAGAGGCCACAACAGTGAGAGGCCCGCATACCGCAAAAAAAAAAAAAAAAAAAGTTTATGGGAAAGTTCCAGATACATAGCAGGTTCTCTGCCTGGCACAGAGGTGCTTACAGATGTGTGCTGGATGGGTGGATAGATGGATGGATGGATGGATGGATGGATGGATGGATGGATGATCAGAGACTACTATGGGTTACTAGGGAAGAAATAAATTGTATCCTCAGATCACTCACAGTGAAATTCTGAGTTCTTGGACCCCTCAGAGAGGGGATTGGTGGGAAGAAGAAAATTCTACCATCTACTCTTTTGGGATCTGAAGAGGTTCATTCAAAGCCACCGGAGAGGAGTGGAAAGAAGAGAATGGAATCAATAGGCATTCAGCACCCATAGAGCACTTGCTTTGGGCCAAGCCCTTGGGCTGAGTATTTTATATACACTGTCTTACTGACTCCTCAGACAACTCCATGAAGTGGAGTGGATCATTACCCCACTTCACAGATAAGGAAACTGAGGCTCAGAAATGAAATCATTTGTCCAAGTCCACAGAGGAAATTAGTGATAAGGGAAGGTTTTAACCCAATTCTTCAAGTTCCAAGTCTGGTTTAATTCAGATTTGAGCCAACTTTTCTAGGTACCAGTCCTGTACAACCTATGAGGCAGGTATACTACTCTATCCCCCTTTTTTTTTTTTTTTTTTGCGGTATGCGGGCCTCTCACTGTTGTGGCCTCCCCCGTTGCGGAGCACAGGCTCCGGACGCGCAGGCTCAGCGGCCATGGCTCACGGGCCCAGCCGCTCCGCGGCATATGGGATCCTCCCAGACCGGGGCACGAACCCGTATCCCCTGCATCGGCAGGCGGACTCTCAACCACTTGCGCCACCAGGGAGGCCCTCTATCCCCTTTTTAAGATGAGGAAACTGAAGTTCAGAGGCAGGAAGAGGCTAGCCAAGGCTGCTGGGGCTCCAACCCAAGTCTGTCCGGCTCCCCTGCTCCCCAGGGGCAGGGCAGGAGGCCTCCCCCAGGAGTAGGCAGACCAACGACCAGCTCCCCTCCCGCCTCTGCGCCCCTCCCTTGTCCTCTCCATTTTCCGCCCAACAGCCCGGGCACATGAGACGCCACCGCCATCTGGCGGCCAAGTGGGGGATCCCAAGGCAAACGCACGCAATCCCTAGCACAGACCCAGACCCTGCCCCACTGGGGACGGGGGTGGGTGCAGATCAGTCTGGTGGGGGAGGTAGACAGGTATAAGCAGTAGGTCAGTTTTGTTCCAAACCAGAACGTTGGCATAGGACCGACTGGGTTCAGATCCTTTCACAGTATGCCCTTGAGCAAGTCACTTCACTTTTGAGAGCCTTGGTTTCCCCATCTGTAAAATGAGGGTAATCGTAGGACCCACCTCCTAAGGTTATTGTGAGGATTCCATGAGCTAACACAAGTAAAGGTTTAACACATTACCTGGTGCTTGATATAAGCTCAATAAATGTCAGTCAGTATCATCATCACCATTTTTTTTTTTTTTTTAGATGTTGGGGGTAGGAGTTTATTAATTAATTTATTTATTTTTGCTGTGTTGGGTCTTCGTTTCTGTGCGAGGGCTTTCTCTAGTTGCGGCAAGCAGGAGCCACTCTTCATCGCGGTGCGCGGGCCTCTCACTATCGCTGCCTCTCTTGTTGCGGAGCACAGGCTCCAGATGCGCAGGCTCAGTAGTTGTGGCTCACGGGCCTAGTTGCTCTGCGGCATGTGGGATCTTCCCAGACCAGGGCTCGAACCCGTGTCCCCTGCATTGGCAGGCAGATTCTCAACCACTGCGCCACCAGGGAAGCCCCATCATCATTTTTATCATGGTCCTTATCAACATCATTATTACACCTGCCCCTCCCCTTACTCCACCTCATGCAATAATGCTGTTCCAGCCAAAAGCAGCCCCAAGCCAACCCATCCAATACTGTCCTCCACCCTCACAGAACTTTCTTCTTCTCCCTGAGCAGTGCCTGTTTCTTTCAACTCTGGCCATGTGGAGTTTGACTTTATGTCTCCTGCCATCGACCATAACGTTGTTCATCTCATCCTGGGGGTGAGTGTCATGGGACCTCAAGGAGAAAGTGGGGACATCACTGCCGTTCTCTGACCCCCAAGGGTCAGACACCACGGGTCTGTTTTGGGGGAGAGAAAAACGCCAGTCACAGTTAGGACACACAGGCTGATTGAGAAGAATCTCAGCAGGCTGAACATGTCCCATGTAAACCATTCTGATGGAGAAAAATCGGCAGCTGGAAGCTACAGGCCACACACAGAACATCGACCCAAGGGACCTGATTTCCTCCAACCCTGATTTTTCCAGTCAGGGTCCAGAGTGTGTGGGGCTCTTGGCCTTTCTCGTAGGCAAGCCCCTTCCATTCCTCAAATATCTGGTGACCTTGAACAAGAGCCCAGGATAGAGACACATCATTGAGTATCACACAGACCTAAGTTTCTCTCCCAGCTCCACAGCTCCCTGGTGTGTGACTTTGGGCAAGTTTCTTCACCCCTCTAAGCCTCAATTTCCTGATCTGTAAAATGTAATAACAATGGTCACCAAGGAGAGGAAGAAATGAGGCTGCATGGGGCCTGTCAAGAAACCAGTAACCATTGGTTCTCTATAAAATGTGGAGCCGCCCACCCACACTGGGGCTGGACGCCCTCAGGGACTAGTTCAAGCAAGGCAGCGTGAATCTCAGACCTGTTTTCATGGATCCTTGGAAAACAGCAGCATCAAACATTTCCATCCATTCTGTTGCAGTCTTGAATTTTCCCTTCATCTAAAGGTTTGTGAGGTATCTGGGAAGTTGAAACCTAAATGCCACATAAGACATCTAGATTTTTTAAAAATCAGAGATTACCTGAGGGGTGCAAGTGCAGTAGATGTTGCTAGGCACCCGAGATAAGTCATCATCTACAGCAAAGCACTGAATGCCAGGCTGAGTTTCCTGGCAGCAATGCAAAAAGGGAAACAAGCTGAATGGTGTCATTTCCTTCTAGGTTATTACTGGATACGTCGTGGAGTTAAAGTTCCCAGACAACTTTCTGCTCTGTGTCTCCTTAGGCCAAGTTGGTGGACTTGGAAGGAAAGGTGACTGAGCTGTTCAATGACAGTGTGGATTCCCTGAATCTGCCCTCCCTATACTACAACCCTTTCAGCCTCACCATGAGGAAGGATGTGGTGAATGCTGCAGTAGCTGCCTTGCTCCCTCCAGAAGAACTCGTGGTCCTGTTGGACTACGTGGTAAGCCTCAGCATGGGACAGAGCGTGAAGCCACCTCTGCCGCATCATGGGGATTTCCTGAATCAACGGGGACACAAGGACCCCTAAGCAGGCACCACCTGTCAGGCTCAGCTTACATACCTCCAGTGATGGAGAGCTCACTCCCTTCTCAAACAGACCCTGCCTCTGATATAAAACTCCAAAGCTGAAAACCTCCCTGTAACATCCAGCGCCAGTCCTCGTTCTGCTCTCCTGGAGCCTGAAACGCCTGCTTCCTCTACCAAATAACAGACCTGTCCAAAGGGCATTTTAGATTCTGACTGGCCCTGGGATGGTGATTGCACCACCGCCATCCACTGCAGGACACCGACATCCATGGCCGACATCACTCATCTCTCGGGGCCTTCCTGTTGACCCTGGATGCTGACACGGCCGCAGAATCCTGATCAACCCAGCACAGCAGAAAACCACCCCTAGTCAACTGGAGTGTGCCACCTCACCGGGGTGACCGATGGGGAAACCGAGGCCCAGAAGGGGATAGGGTTGGCCCGAAGTTAGGGGAGTGGGACAGGACTTCAGGTCAGCTGACAGACAACAGATCGCCAAACTCTCGGGGATTAGAAGTCAGGGTGAGGGGCTGGAATGACAAGAAAAGGGGAATGGTCAGCAGCAACCACATTCATGACTATAGTAAGAATTGGGTCACTTCTCTATGTCCTCTGAGAACAGGGGCCACCCACAGACCCACGAGCACCATCAACCCACAATAAAAGTCCAGGCCGGGGCTTCCCTGGTGTCGCAGTGGTTGAGAGTCCGCCTGCCGATGCAGGGGACACGGGTTCGTGCCCCGGTCCGGGAAGATCCCACGTGCCGCAGAGCGGCTGGGCCCATGAGCCATGGCCGCTGAGCCTGTGTGTCCGGAGCCTGTGCTCTGCAATGGGAGAGGCCACAACAGTGAGAGGCAAAAAAAAAATTGTCCAGGCCGGCAGGGACTTCATTCTCCACAGCCACTGACATAGGGGATGTTTCCCACCAGGGACAGACATGTGCACTGGACCACCAGGCCCTCCCGGCTCTTCTGGGGTTTGGGGGATCCCAGCAGTGGGGCTGCTGGAGGTGTGTCTCCTCTCTCCCCTCCAGCGGACCTGCTCTGGCTTCCTCTCTTCCTTAGCTTCCTGAGATGGCCCGCAGGCTGAAGTCAAGCATCAAGATGATCAGTGAAAAGGTTGGTCCACTTGCCATCTGCAGCCTGAAGGGTGTTTGCTGTGGTCTGTCTACTGGCCTCTGGGGAGTAAAGTATGTGTGGAACTGCTCTGTCCTTCGAGCACTGGTGACTGTAACAGACTGGTCCCAGTCCTCACGGATATTTCAATCTAACAGGACAGTTTGACCTGAATCAAATAATTACACAGATGATAATTCAGTTACAAGTGTGGTGACAAAGGACAGATTCTAGGGGTTATGAGAGCACTACTGGGGTACCTGATAGAGTCTGGGAGATTAGGAAGGGCTTCCCTGTAGGGAAAAGTATTCCAGATATAGGGAGAAGCAAAACCAAAGGCTGTGAGATGGGGAGAGCAACAGTCTATTCCAAGATCTGAGGAAGCAGGGAGTCCAGGAAGGTTGACAGTGGCCAGACCACATGGGGCTGCATGGGGCCGGCAGGCCATGGTGGGGCACTTGGGAGGTCACATGTGTGTCTGATGTCCTTTCAGGCAGCAAATCAGCTGGGGCCCACACAAATCGTGGAGATCCTGACTCAGGGGACCCCAGAGCTCCTTGTGGACCAGGGCAATGCCAAGGTGGCCCAACTGATCATGCTGGAAGTATTTGCCACCAGTGGAGCTCACCGCCCCTTCTTCACCCTGGGCATTGTGAGTTCAGTTGTCTGAGACGTTAGCAGCAACCTGGGGGACGCCCCTGTCCACTGTTCCTGTTCACCCCTCTTGCTTTGCTAAACCTTTCCACCACTCTTTTTATCTCACAGGGAGAGGGGAAGGGAATTCTGAACCAAGAATCAGGAGATTTGGGGGCCCAGCTCTTTATTAGTCAGGATCTTTGGGCAGAAATTTAATTCACATGCACAAAATGAATCGTATTAGCTCATATAACTGAAAAGTGTATGTCAAGATAGCTTCAGGAATAGCTGGATCCAGGTGTTCAAGCAATGTCATCTTCACTCTTCTCTCTTCCCTTGTTTTTCTTTGTGCTACCTTCATCCTCAGGCAGGTTATCCCTTCATGGAAGTGCCCCCAAGCTACATCAGGCTTATAACCTATCCGCTTGGCAACCCCAATAGAAAAGCTTCTCTTTCCCAGTAGTTCCAGCAGAACTTCCAAACCTGACTCTCATTGGCTGAGTTAGGGTCAAGTGCCCACTCATGAACCAACCAGTGTGGCCAGAAAAATGAAATATGTAAATTTTCTGAGCTGGGACACACACACACAAACACACAGGAGTGGGGGGTTGGGTTTGGCTCTATCCAAACCACAGGCCTGAGGGGGAAAGGGGTAATTCCTCTTCTGAAATATGAACAGAACTAAATCAGCTCTAAGTTCTTAACTGATTTTTGCGGTAACCCCAGCAGGTCAGATCTCAGAGCTTCTATATAGGGGAACCCTGTGCGTAAAGGTATGGGGCTGGGAGTCATCAAAGGGCAAGCCCAGTAGGAAAGTATCTTAGATGGGGCCCTTAGAAACAGGCCCGAGACAAAGACTCTTATAAAAGTGATGTATTGGGGGAGAGCTCCCCGGAGAAGGACTGAGCAAGGATGTGGTCTCAGCTGGAGGCTCGCTTCTGCTTCACCCCACAGAGAGCTCTGGAGCATGGTGGCACCACAGAGTCGAGCCCAGGCTGAAACAAGAAGGTTGGACTTTTGTTCCCCCTTGTCTTTCAGTTGTTGGCCATAACTGCCCCCAGAGAAAGCACAGCATAACCTCCCAGCAAGGCCGCTCCGCTCCAGCAAGGGCAGTTCCCCAGACAAGGGGATGGCTGGGCACTGTTAGCAGCAGCATTCAGCAGCTGAAGGATGGATGCCCCACCCAAAAAATGGATCTGAGTGGGCCACCAGCTGCATGCTACAGAGGACAGGGAGAAGAAAGAGACGAGGCAAGGTTCATGGTTGGGCCCTGGATAAGTGAGGCCGAGGAATCTGGACATCACCTGGTTGTTGGAGGCTAACGTTACACTATCCTTACAGGAGGGTCTCTGCATGTCCTGTGCAGGCTGTCCACGCGCCACGTCAGTGGGCACCATTCACACAACTACAGGATGCACAGTGCCCTGGCTTCCTGTGTGGGAGGATACTCTGAGCCCCCAACCAGCAGGGGAAGTGGACTGCCCCTGGCCAGCCTCACTCCCTGGGGACTTCCCCTCCATGGCCAACGGCAGGCACTTTTCAAAAGGTCACCAAGCCCAGGCCTGCAGGAGAAGTTTGTTCTCTGGGTGCAGCTGCCCTGGAGCTGGAGCCTGGCACTTGGGCTCACCCCAGCCCATGGGTCAAGATGATGGATGTCTTCGGCACCTGCGTTTGAGGCCTGGCTTAGTTTCTGACCTTTCCAATAATAATAACCGGTTGAGATTTACCATCCTGTCTGCCCCTCAGTTTCCTCACCTCTACAGTGGGGTAATAATAGGACTCACTTCACAAGAGTCGTGAGGATGAAAGGAGATGCTCAGATAAAGCTCTTAGAACACCGCCTGACACACAGTGAGGGCTCCGTGTGTATTGGCTCCTGGCATCATTGTCATGATCAGTAATCCTCTGTGCAGTCTCTTCAATGGGGAGGGGGTACAGGTATCAGCCCAAGAGAGAAGGAATTTGAGGCCCACAGAGGTCAGACCCTTTCCCAAGGTCACAGCAAACAGCTGGGATTCAGACGGTGTCAGCTTGGCCCCAGAGCCTCCTTGCAGAACCCCACACTCTACACCTGACACATCCTCTAAATAAATGGGGCCTGGGTTTCTCTTGTTGCAGGAAGCCACATCAGAAGCTCAGTTTTACACCAGAGATGACCTACTTATGCTCAACTTTTACAAAATCAGGTAAACATGAAAATCACTGTGAAGATTCTGGTGATGAAAATGAGTCCTGTCTGGTGACCACTGGTTTCTTTAAACACCCAGTGTTCTGAGCCTCTGGGGTGACAGTGTGAGTGAAGGTTGCTTCAGGACAGGCAGAAAGGCTGCCTTGCCAGGACTGTCCCACTGTCAAGGACTGAGTGTGAGAGAAAGCAGAGAGGGACATGGCCTTGCAGCAGTCACGGGGCAGGCTGACCCTGGCCACGCGGGAAGGGGCCGCCCAGCACCATCCCCTCGGCCTGGGGCAGCCCATTTGGGACACCAAGAAAGTGGCAGTGACAGTCATGCCCAGATGCTGAACCCCCATGGAGCCCAGCCCAGCAGCACATGGCTCCCACTGCCTCCTACACCCCTGCCTGTCCTCCCCTCATCCCACCACCCTCCTGCTGCCCCAAAGGGAGTTCAGGGGTTGCAAACTGGAGCCTCCTGGGACAAATCAAGACCATGGATGTGTTTTCATCAGCCCACATAGGGTTAGGTTTTTTAATATAAATTAGTCGCCAACACATACAAATCAGAATATCTGGCCGCCATGGCCTGCATTCCTACATGGCAACAAAGAGTGGAGCTAGGAATTAGGTACCCCCTTTAGAAGGAGAAAGAGCTCCTCAGTCCACCACGTTCTTCACTCCTGGGGGTGATCTTTCTGCCTGCTCTTTGGGCAACTATTTGTTTGCTATCTCCCCCCCGCTTCACCCATGCATTACAATGTAAGCTCCATGAAGCAAGGATTTTATTTGGGTCACTGCTGTACATCCAGAGCCTGCACCGTGTCTGGTGCATAATAGGTGCTCAGTAAGTAGTTGGTGAATGAATGAATGGGACTCCGAGGGACCAGCCTCATGGGCATCTTCTGTTGCAGCTCTGATAAGATTCACCTGATGAACTCAGCCATTGGCCTGTTCAATGTGAGTATGAACAGATTTTTCCTGGGTATGCAGGGGATTGCCGAGGATGGTCCATCTCAGAAGCAGACATTGCCCAGGATTTGCTTTGAACAAGGTCCCCACGGGCAGCCCCATGGTGAGCTGGCCAGCCTCCCCGATCTCAGCCTCAAAGTCCGACCTCCTGGTTCAGGTGTTTACTGAGCACCTACTGTATGCCAGACACAGCTGAGAATACACACATTCACAAACACACAGACTTCCCTTCTGTAAAGTTCTGACCCTAAATCAGAAAACAAATCTCCTTTATTCACATCTCATTTTGCTCATATAGACTCATCTCAGTGGTGACCCTGGGCAGCCCCTTCCCCCCAGTCCTCAGTTTCCCTGAGTCAGACTGAATCAGAGATCTCAAATTGGCTGAATCCTGTCTTCTGCTGTGGTGGGGTATTTGTTTCTATGTTTTGGAGATGGGTAAATTTTTCCACCCTTTTGTTCTGACTTTTAATTTTTTTTTGACAAATATTTTTTAATGGGGAGGTTTCCACATGAAAATCAGGACTTCTGGCTTCCCTTGAGAAGTCAAAAAACTCGGGAAAGAGGATGAAATTTCCTTGGAGAATTCTGCTGAAACAGGGCGGTGGAGCCCTTGAGATTGGGGGCGAGGGATGCATCCCACAAACGTACCCCAGTCCCCTACCTGCTGGATCTAGGGCCACCTGGTTTGTGCCCCACCCCTCCCCCCACAGCCTGTCTTGTCCGTGGAGCCCTTGCAGTTCTGACCAGTCAGGAACCTGAGATTCAGCATCTGCACCAGCTGCCCTCGCCACAGGGCGGGACTGTGCCCATCCTAGCAATGGCTGGGAGGACTTCAGATTCTCAGCCAGGGTGATGGGGCCCCTTCTCTTTCACAGCCTGAACTTCTGAAAGACATCATCACCAAGATCCTTGCCTCCGTCCTGCTGCCAAACGAGAACGGTGCGTCCCTTTGCCATCCATCCCCCTGGTCCCCAGGGCATTGAGGGCAGGTGCTTTACTTCTCCTGCCTGTGTCTCCATTTGGGGCCCCTTTCATTTATCTTCTACCTATCCTCAGAGCCTAGTTCTAATTCTGCCTCCTCCAGGAAGCCTTCCAGGTCATCCACCTGGAAATGAGCTTTCCCATCTCCAGCATCCCAGCCCAATTCCTTCACTCATGCCAGAGCCTAGGCATGCATGGCAATGCCCCAGGCTCACAGGGCTGACAGCAGGAGACAGAGGTGGAAACAGACAACTAGAGCACACCCGATGTGCCTCCGATAGACACGGGCTTAAGTGCTGATTCCCCTTCTTGCTGGTTGCCTGGCCTTGGACAAGCTGCCTTATCATCCTGAGCCTCAGTTTCTCCCTCTGTAAAATGGGAAAATAAGAGCACCTTCCTCAGAGGCATAAAGGAGAAGATGTTTGTATGGGGGCAGAGAGGGGGCGCCTGACACAGTCAGTGTTCAACAGTTCTTAGCCTTTGCTGTTGTTGGCATCGTTATTTGTGTCAGTAGTGGAGGAAGCCAAGAGAAAAGGTTGGAATTATTCTTGTCGAGCCCCAGGTCATGGGGGTGGGGAGAATTGGTAACCTCTGACTTTTGTCATGTCTTTGTTTTCTTAGAGTAAGAAATCTCAAAGTATAGGCACGTGTTGTGGATGATGGGAGGCCCTGATGGCTCTTGAGCGGGAGCATGAGAGGATGTGAGGGTACCTTTTGGAGCAGCCAGAAGCTGGGGCTGGAGACAAAGAACGGGGAGATGAGGCTGGGTGGACGCTAGGGCTGGAGAACAGGGAGAGGCAAAAGGGGCAGTCTGAGTCGGGGGTGCCAGGTCGAGGAACTGTGAGCCTGCCCACGGCTGCCCAATCCCACCCCAGGCCCACCATTCTCTGACCACACTTGTGATTTCAGGCAAATTAAGATCCGGGATCTCAGTGTCAATGGTGAAGGCCTTGGGATTTGAGGCAGCTTCGTGGTCTCTGACAGAGGTGAGTGGGGTTAAACATACCGTCGCAGGGAGAGCCCAGGGATGGGAGGTGGGTGCTGCTCCCCAATCCTGGCCCCTCTGGTCACTTATGGGGGACCTTGGGCAAGTCCCTTCTCTCTCAGGGCCTCATGTCCTCATCTGTAAGCGGAAGAGGATGGCTGTCCTAGCCTGGAGTCATAAACCTCCAGCCTTTTCTATCTTACTTGTCATCCCACCTGGCAGAGGGAAGGGTAGGAGGCTTTGTTAACTGGCTTCAAAGGCAAGTTGACATTTGACTCATTTTCAGCTGCCCACCCTCAAAAACTGTGTCCATGCTTCAGCTGGCTTTGATGGAGAATTATGACAGCATATTGTGTATGGTACCTAGGCTGGGTCTAGACTCAGGGACTAGAGGACCAGTTCAAATGCTGACCCTGCCTCTCTCTCTAGCCAGGGGCCCCCAGGCAGATCCTTTGGCCTCTCTGAGCCCAGGTTCCTCACCCATAACACCAGCAGATGTCTAAATATACAGGCCATGCACTAATGAACTACATACAATGATTCAATTATAATATAAGCAGTTTATCTAAGACACATACTGCATTTAATTCATGTTGGACGGACACAACAGGTGTCCATCCAACTGGGTGGCTGGAGCTTAGTATATTTCATGTATCTCTTATTAGGGGGCATTTAGCAACTGTCCTCTTTTTTTTTTTTAATCAAGTTGCAAAGCATCATTTTCAATTTGGGTCAGAAAGGTATCATTTCACCCTTTGGATCTGCTTTTTCCAAATTTCCTGTTTTGCTCTATTCATTTGTTTTGGACTAGCAGCACACCGATATCCTTTTTATAGCCTTACAATATAATATGTTTTAAAATCTAGTCAAAGGAATGAATAAATGGATAGATTTGAGGGAATTCCCCGGCAGTCTAGTGGTTAGGACTCCGTGCTTTCACTGCCAAGGGCCCGAGTTCAATCCCTGGTGGGGAACTAAGATCCCACCAGATGTGCAGCATGGCCAAAAAAAAAAAAAAAAAAGGATAGATCCGAGATTAAACAAGTATGGCTTTAAAAAAGTTAACGGTAGAATCTAGGTGATGAGTATACAAGTGTTCACTATAAAATTCTTTCAACTTTTCTGTATATTTGAAAATTATCATAATAGAATGTTGGGGGAAATCTAATAGGTTACATTCCTTGTATAACCGTTTCCTCCAAAAAGGCAGAGTGTTGTTAAAAATTTAGCTGCCTGGGACCCAATGGATACAGCCAGGAATCTGCATTTTCCAAAACTTCTTGGGAGTTTTGTTGATCTGCTGGGCCTGGGGACAACAGTCCTATATAATCCCAGACTTTGCACCCAGATACTTTACCTGTGCCCCAGGCCCCTGCATGGTGTCACTGTTCACACACAGACGCTCCTGCTCTGACCCTCTCAAGAATTTTTTATGAGTGAGTTCAGGGTCATAACCCCCAATGCCAGCAGTCACCTTGTGGAGGATAAACTAGCATAAACCACAAAAGGGCAGAATGTTAAAAAAAACTTTTTTTGACTTTTCTCGTCCAATTCCAGGATGGCCTTGTGGTCACCCCGGCCTTCTCGTAGAACCTCAGACCATTTTCCTCTCTCCCAGTGAAGACTTGCACGGCGGCCTTCCATGCACGCTGGGTCTCAGTAGGAGTGTGGAAGCCAGCTCTGTAGACTGGCCCTCTCTGCAATAAATAAACTTGTCTGTGACTCCTGCAGTCTGGAGTGTGTCTTTGTCCCAACTCAGGGGTCATTTTGCCCCTGGCAGGCTTAGGGACTGGACATCCAAGCCACATCTAGGTCATGTTCAGGCACATCTGAGCCAATCTGAGCCGTGTCCAAGCCATGTCTTGGTGATATCAAAACACACGTGGACAAGGTCCAAGGTTGTGGCCACCTCCCTGAGCGACAGGAATAAAAAAGCCAGTTGCCCCCTCCTGCCTTCCAAGTCAGCTTCTAGACCACCTATGGTAGGACAACCTCTCTGGTGGGTATGCACTTTGTGTTGATCTTGGTGATATGGTGGGTCGGGGGCTCGCTGAACAGTGTGACTCTGGAGGCAGGATTTGAGTTCTGGCCTGGACCCCTCAGTGGTTGCTTGACCCTAAACTATGGCTCCCCCTCTCTGGGCCTCAGCTTCCTTCTCTGTAAAATGGGGAGAATCTTGGTCCCCACCTTGGAGGGCTGTGGTGAGGATGAAATGAGAGAAAACAGTTCCCAGCACGTGGGATGTGCTCAAACAATGTCATCTGTGGGTGATGTCATGGTCACTCTTGTTACCTGGACTCTGGGATGTTGGGCCTTATCACTGAAGTCCCTTCCCACTTAGACAGCACATGACTGTCATTGTCTCCCTGGCCCTCCTGATGCCAGCAGGTTCAGGACAGACAATAAGGCCCCTGTCCTCCAGACCCTGGGTCCATCCCAGCACACAGAGCTCACAACCCATGAGGGGCCTTGCAGGAAGGGACAGGCGGGTGTTTTGGGAAAAGACGCTACTCAGCTTCACAGTAAAAACATCCATAAGGGGCTTCCCTGGTGGCACAGTGGTTGAGAGTCTGCCTGCCAATGCAGGGGACATGGGTTCGTGCCCCGGTCCGGGAAGATCCCACATGCTGCAGAGCGGCTGGGCCCGTGAGCCATGGCCGCTGAGCCTGCGCGTCTGGAGCCTGTGCTCCACAACGGGAGAGGCCACAACAGTGAGAGGCCCGCATACAGCAAAAAAAAAAAAAAATCCATAAGAACACCTCGCAACGTGGAACGGCAGCCAGGAAGGAGTTTCTCCTACAGGACTCCTACAGGTTAGGCCGAGAGGGACAGGACAAGACCCTGCAGAAGGTGCTTACACTGGGGTCAGTGAGCACTCGCTGGGCAGTTGCTGAGTGCCGGGCCCTGTGCTGCAGCTCCCCACATGCATCCTCGACCCCCAGCCACGCTTTGTGGTCCACATCCCACATTCCATTATTTTTCTAAATCGTATTAAACCTGGGTTTTGAGCCCCGACTCACAAGGGAGCTGAGACAGTCCATCTCCATCTTCTCTGGCGCACGTCTCCTCTGGCCCCCTAGGGTCATGCCACGTTCTATTGTGAGAGTTTCCCAGGAGTCTGGAGGGTAGGGCAGGGCTTCCGTTCTTTGGTCCCATCTGGCGCCGATGAATGGATCTCCATCCCAGCCCACAGGATCCTGTCAGAGGTGAGCAGCCTGGAGCCCTGGCCACACTGGGGCACTTCCCCAAAATAGCCATGGCCATGGCTCCTGGGTTCAGACCACCCACAACCTCTTGGGCTTCCTGGAGGGTGGTGAATATATAACCCTGCTTCCTCACCCCTTGGGAGCAGGGAACAACTCCACACTGGCTCCCACAGCACCCCAGAGGGACTGAGCCCCAGGTGCCCATGGGGTCACTTGCTTGATACACACCTTTATGGGCTGTCTCCCTCCCTGCCTCACTTTCCCCCTCTCCTACCAATGTCTCCTGGCATCACCTCCCCTATCAGCTACCTGCACTCAAATCCTGGTCTCAAGTTCTGTTTCTAGGGAACCCAAACCAAGACAAGTATTTGCTCTGCTGGTACTAGGCCAAGGGTCTTACAGACCTTCACTCACCCAGTGCCTCTCCTATGGTGCTCCCACTTGGCAAGTGAGGAAACTGAGGCTCTGACAGATCAACACGACTACCAAGCAGCCCCTATCCATTACCCCGCACCACCTCCCTCTACTCTCTGCTCCCTCATCACTCCCCCAGAGTCTCCACTCCCCGTAAAGAAGAAGAGAGGTGGTCTTCTGTGCCAGCCCCTTCCGATTTGCACCCTGAAACACAGGAGCCATCCGTGCACCCCTGAGGCAGGAGCCGCAGATCCGGAACTCCAAGATTCCAGCACCTTCCTGGGCTGGGAGAGGGAAAAATCCTCTGCTTCCCTCTGAGTCTTAGCAGCAGCAGCAAATGAAAAGCACCAAGTGATATCTCAGTAACCCTTCCTGCCTTGCAGGAATTATTGTCTTACAGATTAGAACTCAAGTAACACAGAGCTGGTGAAGTGGGGGGGGCCCAAGCCTCACCCACTTGCCCCAGCCTCCCACCTGAATCCACAGCAGGACAGTGACCCAGGTTTCTTTTTTTTTTTTTTAATTGGAGTATGGTTGCTTTACAACGTTGTGTTAGTTTCTACTGTACAGCAAAGTGAATCAGCTATACGTATACATATATCCCCTCTGTTTTGGATTTCCTTCCCATTTAGGTCACCAAAGAGCATTGAGTAGAGTTCCCTGTGCTATACAGTAGGTTCTCATTAGTTATCTACTTTATACACAGTATCAATAGTGTATATATGTCAATCCCCATCTCCCAATTCATCCCACCCCCCCTCCCCCTTGGTATCCATATGTTTGTTCTCTATTCCTCAAAATAACAGTGACAACTAACAGCCTCTATTCCCTGAGGGCTACTCAGTTCCCAGTACAGTACTAGACACTTCCTGTGGGTTAACTTTCCCATTTTACAGATGAATAGACTGGGGCTCAGAGACAGACAATAATGATGTCTTGTACCTCTCTGTGTCCTTCCCAGGGCTTCCCTTTCATGGAGGAGACCCCCAGGAAATCTCCCATCTCTCAGCAGAGATTAGTCCATGAGGTAAACATACAGAATTCATGGTGCTCCAGCCAAAATCTTCCCTCCTATCCTGTTTAGAGAGGCCAGATCTTGGAAGGGAAGGGAGACCTCTGTGCTTCCACCAATATCCTGCACCAGCCCCTAGTGACTCGGATGAGGAAATTAACCCTAGAGCCTTCCTCTGCCCAGGCAGGAGGACAGCACTTGGCAGTAATGTTGAGACCCAACTGACAAAAATGTGGGGGACCTGCCAAATTTTAAAGCATCTTCCAACCAAAACGTCCATGATTTTATGATGCTGAGATCCTAGAATAAGTACATCCCATCTGAAATATGGCACCAAACCATACTAATATCAGCCATTGACTTATTTATTTATTTATTTATTTGATTGCACTGGATCTTAGTTGCGGCTCATGGGCTCCTTAGTTGTGCCTTGCGAACTCTTAGTTGCGGCATGCATGTGGGATCTAGTCCCCTGACCAGGGATCGAACCCAGGCCCTCTGCATTGGGAGCAAGTAGCTAACGTTGCCCTAGCATTTCCTGCAGAGCTGCTGTCTTCCAGAACCAGCCCTTTCATCATCAGCCCCTCTGTGCCATCTTCCAGCCCAAGAATGGAGTTTAACACCTGCCCTAACCACATCTCTGACTGTGAAAGGGAAAGGAATTATCCACAAGGAAAATCTAAAAGCTGCCTAGAGGTGAGTCCTGCCCACCACTGAGATGACTGCACCGGACAGCAGTTAATGAAGGAGTGGATGCTGACACAGCCAGCTACGTGCACTCACAATGGTGGCGTCAAGATTCTCACGGAAGAGGACATCTGCAGAGCAGTTTGGTTGGGAGTGAGGACTCGAGGTCTTGGAGCTGCATTACATAGTAACACCAAATTTCCCTTTCACTGGATGGCCAGTTTCCTCTCTGGGCCCTGATTTCAAATCCCAGTTTTGCCAGACATGCTGTGTGACCTTGAGTAAATCACTTAACCTCTTTGAGTCTCCATTTTCTCATCTATAAAATGGAAATTAAAATAAGCAACTTTTTTGGAACATCTACATGAATTGCCCCAATGAATCTTCACAATACCAAAAGGCATAGATGGATTATTATTCCCCTTTTGCAGACATGAAAAATGAGGCTCAGGAGGGAAAGTAACTGGCCCACATTTACACAGCTACTGAGTGACAGTGAGGATTGAACCCAGACCTGTCTGGCTGCAGAGGCATGGCATGGGTGTCATATATGGAAAGAGCATGGGGAGTGGCCACAGTGTGGCCACTGGGCCCCTCCCAGGCCTGCCTCTACCCCTGCTGTCCTCTACACACACCCCAACATACATCCTAACTCCCTTGGGTCCTGTGACTGCTACATCCTGCAATAGGAGCCTCCTTGGGCCCCTCCTGAGAGCTGGAGGCCCTGCCCCAGGCTCCATAGCACTGATGTGGCTCCTAAGGGAAAGGGCCCACCCCCAAAACCACAAGGCCCCCTCCTACTTCCTCCCTGGGGTCTTTTGGCCTAGGACTAGAGCCTACCCCTAGGACCCCAGTGAATAGCCCCATCAGTTTTGGCCAGAAGCCCCTAGCCTTCCGGTGCCAAGAGGACCCCTTCCTCCTCTGAAGGGCTCCGCTGAGCACAAACCAGCCAGGAGGCTGGACTTCCTGCCATGTTTCCACCCACACGAGCTTCAGAGCTCAGGTTATAAAAGTTGTATCTTTCTGAGAAGCTAGTGACAGAGGCCCGGGAGAGATTCTGGATAGCCCTATTCTTGGAGAGGTAAGGACAAGGAAGCTAACATGGGCATTTCGCAAATATTTCTTAAGTACCTACAATAATGTGGTGATGTGGTGCATAGATTCTCAGCCAAACTGGGTTCCAATCCAGGCTCTGCAGCCACTACCTGTGTGACCTTGGGCAAGCCATTTCTCCTATCTGTGCCCATTTCCGTAAAATAGGCCTGCTATCAATGATCCCAGACCGTTATGGTAAGGATTCAATAATGCAACAAAGCTTGTAAAGCTCTCGGCATAGAGCCTGCTACCATAGTAAGGACTCAAGTAAAAGTCGGGGCCAGTATGATTCAAGACTGGTACGAGATGGAGACGGCTGGGGGACAGTGTGAAGTACTAAGGGCGGGAAGGGAGGAGAGACCTGACTTGGGTGAACTGATTAAGAAAAGTGCCTAACATGGGCACTGGCTAAACACTGGTTGGATGAGTAGTGGATGAATTTAAGATCAGTCTGGTAGCAGAATATGAATAGTTAATGCCATGAGTACAAATTTCCCAGTCTAAAATTCACATACAAGAAACTTTCTCTTTTTTTAGGACCCATTTTAATCACTGTTTTGAATTCCTGCCATCAAGCAAAAAAAACTGGATGTTGCTGATTTGAGACAATGCCAGGATGTTCTCAGGCACTCCAGAGTAGGCTCAGCCACTTTGGGGGCTTTGCCCAGAGGCAGCATTTACCCTCTGGGTAGTGTCTTCATGGGCATTGGGGTGGGGATGTGGTGGCTCCTTAATGGGCCCTGCTTACACTGGCATCTGCCCTGGACGTGTCTGTACCCAGCTGGCCTCTGCCTTGCAGTTCCAAAGGCTGCATCTCCTGGCAGCACACCCTTGCCCACCTGGAGTGCCCCCTGCCTGCAGGCTCTGGGGTCCCAGCTATGCCAATTTGGCCACCTGGGTTGAGGCTCAGCAGGCAGGAACCAGTACAAATGTACTGTTTGAAATACTGAAGTATTTCCCTACTAGTTGGTAAAGAGCCATGGCTTTAAGCCCCCCAGGTGCCTACCCTGGCCACTATGGTGCTTCCCCCACGACCCCCAACCCTTGTCTTCCTCAAGATTCAGAAACCTCCATGGTTTTAATGTCTCACAATGTTGCACAGCCACATTAACAGCTGTTGGGCACACTCCTTGCTAAGTGCTTTGCACATATTATTGAGTGCATTCCCCACAACAATCTATGATTGTCCCCCATTTTACAGATGAGAAAACTGAGGCACGGAGAGATCAAGTAACTTGCTCAGGGTCACACGGTCTGGAAGTGGCAAAGCCCAGATTTGAAGAAAGCCCACTTGAGAGGGAAGGACATTTCAGGCAGAAGGAACCGAAAGCACTAATGTGAGATGGTGGGGGTAAGGCTGTGTTCAAGGACTAGAAGATCTAGAGCGAGAGGGAGAAGCGAGGGAAGGAGAGCTGGAGAGATGGCTCTAGGAGAGGCAGAGCTGGGAGAAGCTAGCCAGTGGCTCCCCAGTGAGATGGCCAGTGGGGTTCCCAGCTCTGTGTCCCCAGGTCCTGGCCAGGAGGATGCTGCTGTTCTGGGGGTCACTGCTATGCTGGGGGCTGCTGCCCCAGGCCCCAGGGGAGGCCCAGCACTTAGTCTTCTTGCGCTTCAGCAAGGATCAGCTGGAAACAGATAGATTTTTAAGGGGTGGGTGACAGGAGGCAGGAACTCAGGGAGGAGCAGGGGTGGAAGGTGACAACACCTCCCTGCTCAAGCCTTTTCCTCTTCTGGCCTCCCCATCACCAGCAGCAGAATTTGCCTTCCTTTGCCCAGAGCTGACCCCATCCCTCCCCTGCTCTAACACTTGCTGTGGCTCCCTAGTGCCTTCAGGAGAAGCTTCAAGCTCTTCAGGCTGGTTTTCAAGGCCCTGACTCTCCAGCCTCTTCTACCACCACCTGCCCTGACCGCCCCTATAGACTTTCCAGCCTCCTTCCTTTGCTTGTGCTATTCTTTCCCCCGTTCTCAATAAAATGGATTCTGATTCACCATTTAAGGCAAAGCTCTAATAGTCCCAGTTTCCCCAGCAGAAGGAGTCTCCTTCCACTGGGTTCCCACAGCCCTTTAGTGAAGCCTCATCTATGGCCTTATCCAAGCATACTGTACTTGTCCTGTCTGTCTTTCTGTCTCTCCCTAACTCTTGGCTGTGAGCTCTTTTTTATCCATTCACCTCCTTCCCCATTCAACACAGTCCAACCTCACTGATCTTTCTGTTTCATACACTCAACAGGCTCATTACCACCTCAGGGCCTTTGCATGTGCTTTTCCCTCTGTCTGCGTTGCTCTCTCCCCAGATCTTGCAATAGTGGATTTCTCCACTTCATTCAGGTCTCAGCTCAAATGCCTCCCCTTCAGAGAGGCTCTCCATTTCTACCCTATCTAAAGTAGACCTTCCCCCCAGTCATGCTCCAATTCGACTCCATTTTATTTTCAAAAATTGCCTTGCTTGCTTATCTGAGGGCTCAATTGTTTTCTGTGCCCGCCCCTACCCCCCAACTCCCGCTCCTAGAATGAACCCCATGGGCCCTGAGCCCAGAAGAGAGTACGTGATTCATAAGTACCTGTTGCTAAATGACTGTCTAAATCGCTGGCTTGGGGCAGGTGCTGGTGGGCCTTTGTTGAACGACTGAATGAAAGGTGAGCCCCGCCCTGAGGAGGGCCTTGTCCTCAGACATTTCAGGCCTGCTCTCAAAACACCATGTCCTGGACCGTGCGGCCAGGATCCCTGTGATGGGGGCCACAAGTGAAGGAGTCGCCATCCTGGACCACCTGCCCTTTGTAAGAGAACGCCTCTCCAAAGAGAGCAGTGGGTTTGATCTGTTGCTGGTCTGGGACCTGCTCTCGGGGCAGAGCTTCCCGCTGCTGGGGGAGCTGCTCCAGTTGGGTGGGTGAGTGGCCTTCTAGCTTTTCTTCCCCCTCAGAAACAGTGTTCTCACCTTGTGGGTGGGTAGGAGGCCCCAGCGTCGTTGGAGCTTTTCTCCAGCCTGGAAAGCCCTCAGCAAGTACATTTTTATTGTCCCTAAGCCTCTTGAAGCCACTTGAAATCCTCCAAGGAACAAAGCAGAGTCTCAATCAGGGATCTTAGCCTGGCAGCCCTCCAACCCTCCACATTCAGCTTATACCTGGGTATCGCAAACTCCCATAGTATTTTTTTAATATTTTAGTGACTTGCCAATATATAAAAATCTGGAGTGTTTTAATAAAAATCCAGATTTTCTGATTGTATTAGTTTGCTAGGACTGCCATAACAAAGTACCACAAACTGAGTGGCTTAAACAACAGAAATTCAGGAGACTAGAATTCTGAGATCAAGGCGTTTTCCATGTCTCTCCCCTAGCTTCTGGAGGGTTGCTGGCAGTCTGGTTTTCCTTGGCTTGTAGAATCATCACCTGATCTCTGCCTTCCTCTTCACTTGGCAATCTCCCTGGCTCTGTGTCTCTGTCTGTGTCCAAATTTCCCCTTTTTATAAGGACACCAGTCACATTAGGCTAGGGGCTCACTCTACTCCAGTACGATCTCATCTTAACTACATCTGCAACAACCCTATTTCCAAATCAGTTCACATTATAAGGTGGGGATTAGGAACTCAATATATGAATTGGGGGACTTCCCTGGTGGTCCAGTGGGTAACACTCCACGCTCCCAATGCAGGGGGCCCGGGTTCGATCCCTGGTCAGAAAACCAGATCCCGCATGCATGTTGCAACTAAGAGTTCGCATGCAGCAACTAAGAGTCTGCATGCTGCAACTAAAAAGCCTGCATGCCGCAACTAAAGATCCCGTGTGCCATAACTAAGACCCAGTGCGGCCAAAATAAATAAATAAGTAAATATTTTTAAAAATATATATATATATGAATTGGGGGGTGGAAGGCAGACACAATTCAACCCCTAATAGCAACTCTCTCTATAACAAAGATCTGGCCACACGTGGCCTGACCTCCCACGTGGCAATCATTGGTGTAGGATCTGTAGTCCGTAAGTCAGTCCCCAGACACCTCCTCCACTCCCTTTACGTTACCTGCTTGGCCCTGAAGGCAAATGAGTTGGAGACTTCTGGCAAAATAAGTACCAACATAAATGAATGATATTTATGTAGGTTGGGGCAGGGGTTCCTGCAAGGTCAACCTATGTAGCCACAGGTAGGCCTCCGAATCCCTCCCCCAGAATGAGCAGGGAGAGCCAGATGGGTCCTAAGATGATAGAGTTCAGAAGAAGTTTTCTGATGGGGGTGAAATGAAATGAAAAGCTAGGGCTCTGGGGTGGGTAGGGGTGCTTCCCAGAGAGGCCTAGGAGGAGGGTGCTGGGCCCACACCTGCCCCAGCCCATCCTAAGGCCTAGGACTGGCCACCACTCACCCCTGCCTGTGCATTTGCACCACCTCTACTCACCCATCCTGGCACAGGGCATCAGCTTGGGAGGGCCGTAGGAAAAACCCCACATGGTCCAAGTCATTCTTCAAAAACCTCTGGAAAGGGCTTCCCTGGTGGCGCAGTGGTTGAGAGTCCGCCTGCCGATGCAGGGGACACGGGTTCGTGCCCCGGTCTGGGAAGATCCCACGTGCCACAGAGCGGCTGGGCCCGTGAGCCATGGCCACTGAGCCTGCGCGTCCGGAGCCTGTGCTCCGCAACGGGAGAGGCCCCAACAGTGAGAGGTCCGCGTACTGCAAAAAAAACAAAAGACAAAAAAAACCCTCTGGAAGGTGCCATGGTGGAGGCAGGCATACAGCCTTTGGGGAGCCCAACTCATCCAGGTCTTCCTCCAGCACTGGAACTTGTTGCTGCCCACTCTAGTGGGCACCAGGTAAGTCACCAGCTTGTGTCTAATGTTCAAAAAGTACATAAAACTCTGGGTTCCTCTTAGCTCAGGGAGATGCGAGGACCTGAGGCCATCATGGGGAGCAGAAGTTTCATGTCCTCCTTCTTGGATGCTCAGCAGGGCAGGTGGTCCCTGAATGGAAGGCGGTGGGATCACCAGCCGTCTTGCTCTCTCTGACTCCTGCCTGCTTGCGTCTTTTTTGCAGAACCCTTATATTTGAATTCAGACCTGTTAAATGTGCACAGACAGGTCCTCCACTGTATTCTCCTCATTTTGTAGAGGGTGACACTGACGCCTGGTGAAGGAAAGGGACTTTCCCAGGTCTTCAAGGCTTAGAGGCTGCAACTAGAGCCCAGTGTTCTGCAGGTGGGCTGAGGGTCAGGGAAGGGGTTGTCCCAAAGCAGCCCCCACCCCTCCTGGGGTCTGCCCCTATTCTAGCCAATACAGACACACACACTCCACAGAGTCACAGGGGCCTTACCAGGCCATACAAACAACACCTCCCAACCCACTCACAGGTTGGTCACAGAAGATGCCAAAGGCCCTGATGTCACCCCACAAATCCTGAGTGACAGCCTGCTGCAGGTCACATTGCGAAGCAAACTGTACCTCTCGTTCTAGAGGTGAGTGTGTGCCCTGGGGGCTTCCTCTCCACCTCCCTCGGTTCCAGGCAGCCATGCAAGGCTAGCAAAAGTCTGCTGCCTATGTCACCAAAAGGGTTACAATAATCCTTTCCACTTGGGCATATTTCAAAGTCACTTTTTTGTGATGGGGAAACTGAAGCACCGAGTAGGAGAGGGACCTGCCCAGGATCACACAGTGAATCTGCAGCAGAGGCTGAGATAAAACCCTCTGACTTCCATGTCAGGGGACATGTGCCGCATCTGAGTAAAAGGCAGATGCTTTCATGGGATGATCCAAGGAGGGTCTGGTTCAAGCTCACCTTGGGGTCCACCACGCCTGGACTCCAATCCCACTTACCATCCAGGCAACTTGAGTAAGGGCGGCATTCTTTGTCTAGCTTCCCTTTTTAATAGAAAAGCGAGCACAAAGAAATATTTTCTTCACAGGGATGTGGGCACAGAGAAATATTTCTCTGCTATACAATAAACATATCATCACCCTTATAATGATGTGCAGTAAAAATGCAGCTTGACCCTTGGCCTGGTGGGGACTGCAGTAAACAGGAGAGGATGTGGCCCATCTCAAGGTCACATCAGCCGCCCTGTGAGGATGCTGGCTGAGAGTCTCCAGATCTTTTAGGTTTTCCAAAGTTTGAACTCTGTATTTTTAATTAACTCTTCCAGTTTTTCATTTGAGCCCTCCAGACAACTGCAGGCCCCACCAGCCTGTGACTTCTGGACTCAGTCTTGGGCTGCGGCTTGGAGCCTGCCCAGACATGCTGCCCCTACAGGATCCTGCGGTTCAAAGTCACCAAGAACATCCGCATCGAGGTACTTGAGGAGTGCCACACCCACCAGGATACCTGAGCACTGAGGTTCTGGAGCAGTGAGTACCTACGCCCCACCACTCCTGCACCCAGCCCTTCACTGAGACTCTCCCCAGAGACTCTCAGTCTTAGGCTGCCTCTCCCCAGCCTAAGCTGTCTAGAGTGACCAAGGGTGTCAGGGGCAGGGTCATCTCCAAGACCACCAGCTGTACACACCACCCATCAGTATCTCCTGCCTTCACATTGAATGTTATGGCCAAAGTGTGCATCCACACAGGTCAAATCTTGGCTTGGCTGCTTGCTAACACCAGGAGCCCTGGCCAAGCTATTTGGCTTCCAGGAGCCTCAGTTTTCTCAGCAATAAACAAGATCACAGAACTCAGCCAGCATGGGGTGGTTGTGGGGAAGAGATGAGCTAACCCGTGTGAGCTACTTAGCACAGAATCTGCCACATAAAGTGGCCATTGTTTATGATTCTTTTTTTTTTTTTTTTTTTTTTTTTTGCGGTATGCAGGCCTCTCACTGTTGTGGCCTCTCCCGTTGTGGAGCACAGGCTCCGGACGCGCAGGCTCAGCGGCCATGGCTCACGGGCCCAGCCGCCCTGCGGCATGTGGGATCCTCCCGGACCGGGGCACAAACTTGTGTCCCCTGCACCGACAGGCAGACTCTCAACCATTGCGCTACCAGGGAAGCCCTGTTTATGATTCTTAATATACCTAACAAAAAAGCCACCTCCTCCAGGAAGGCTTCCATTAACTTCCACTGCCAGGTGTGATCTCTCCCTCTTTGAAAACCCCAGAGACCTTTATTAGAGAGAGAAATAAAGCAAGAGAGGCAGAAAGGGAGAATCAGGAAGAAATAAAGTGGAGGAAGACAAAGTCTGGAAGAGAGAAAGCAAGAAGGCAAGAAGGGAAAAAAACAGAAAAGGGGAGAAAGAGGAGAGGAGAGGGACACCAGTGGAGGAAGGAAGCAGCCACCCTGAGCTTCCCTGTTCACAGGCCCACTGGGGCTTTCCTCAGCCCTGCCCTGGACTCCCCTCTCTGGCCTCAGTCTCCCCTTCCATGGTGTCTCAGACCCCACCTGCTCTCCCCGCCCCTAGGATGGACCCCCTCTGGGTGAACAAAGCTCTGGGGTTGGTGACAGATGTCCTGGATGAGGTATTGCCCTTCCTCCTACAGAAGATAGTAAGTTGCTCATTCCCCCTGCCCCGCCCCCTGAGAGAGGGGTGTGACCCCAAGGAACAGCCCCTTGATCTCGCCCTGACCTCAACAATGACCCCCTCATGCCTTCCCTCCAGGGGTGTCCCCTGGCCACAACCCTGCTCAACCCGCTGCTGGAAGACCTGTTACACATCACTCTGTGTTCGTAGCTCCCAGCCAAGGAAGGGGCTTATCTGCTGTCCCCCTACTGTGTGCCAGGAACTCTTCTAGGCTCTGGAAATATGATGGGAAATAAAACAGAGAAAGCTTTCCCATGGGGAGCCTACTTCCTAGTGGAGGGGGAAAAGGGCATTATGCCTTATGACCTTGGTAAATCATTTCCCCCCCGAGCCTCAGTTTCCCAGTCTGTAAAATGGGATTAATCACAGGCTCACAGAATGGACTGTTGTGATAATACATAAAACCTGGCACAGAGGTATGGCTCAATAAATGCTCATTGTTACAACAAGCTGAGGCCCAGTCCACAATGAACTTAAAGCTAAGCAGAGAGGGAGAAGGAATTTCTCGCTGCTTCAGTGCCTCCCCATGCCCTTCCCTCCATCCCCCAGGGAGGCTGAGCCCCAGCTCCATTTCCTCATTGCAGCCCCAGCCATCTCCGGCCCGGAAGACTTCCAGCACTATGTCACCAGCACAGAATTCACGGAGGAGGCCATCCTGATGAAAGTCCAGGTGAGCAGCCCCTGGCCAGGGCAGACCCTCTGGGGATGTCCACTGGTCTGGGGGAGAATGGGCACAGAGGAAAATGCGGTGGGGCTTCTCTGAATAGGAGGCAGAGGAGAAGGAGCAAGCGAAGGAAGTGGTGGGCAAAAGAGGAGGAGAGAGGGGAAGGGAGAAGAAAGGGCAGACCAGGCAGGCCCCACCCTCGGGAGCTCACACTGAGCCTGGGAAGTCCCGCTCAACCCTGGACAGGTGGAGAGGCCACGGGCTGTATGTCTCACAAGTGAAAATTAGGCTCCAACAAAAGGGCAGGTGGGGTGGCTAAGGAACGGCAGGACCGCGTGTAACTCCCAGCTGGAAGGGACCCCTCAGATGGGGAAACCCGAGGCCCAGAGAAGGGATGAGGCTGGCTGCCCCTCTCCTCCATGGGATGGTAGCAGGTGAGTCAGGAGGACAGGAGGATTTGAGTGGATAGGAAGGAGGCACTGTTAACAAAGGCACGGAGAAAAGAATGGGGTTACATGAGGGAGAAGCAGGGAAGTGTAGCTCATGGGTTCAAAACCCAGCTCCACCTCTTACCATGTATAGGATCTTGAGAAAGTCACTTCACTCCTCTGGGCCTCAGCTTCCTCATCTATCAAACTGTTTCCATCTCATGGTGCTGTTGTGAGGTCAAAATGAGATTGTGCCTGTAAATGTTCAGCGCTGTGTCTGGCACACAGTGAATCCTCCGTATGTTAGATGTAACCAGTTTTTGGCCGAGGAGACTGTTCCCTCTGAATTTCTCCTTCCTCCATTTTTCTAAAGCTTATGACCCCTGCAGCCCAGGCCAGAGAGCCCCAAGGCCTGACCACCTGGCCCCCAAGCCCCTCCCAAAATTAGCCCCGGGCAGCCTGGCAGACCTGGTCTTTTCACTGGAAACCTACAATGACATCCTGTCCTGCCTCTACACCAGCAAGGAGACACATGTGAACCTCCAGGACCCCACGGTGAGTGCTTGAGAAAAGGAAGTACCTTACTTTACTGCTCTACTTTTCACATGAAGAAACCAAGGCCCAGGTGGCATAAGTGCCTTCCTGGGTGGGCCTAGGTAAGTCACTTCCCCTCTCTGGACCTCACCTGGAGAACTCTTACTCAGCTTTCAGAACCCAGTATAGAAGTTCCTTCTTCTGGAAAGACTTCCTTGAACACCCCTTTGTTGTTCCTCTCTTCATAACATTTATGCTGCAAACATGTATTGAAAGCCTACTGTGTGCCATGCCCTGTGCACACAGGGTCCCTGCCCTTTCACAGATCAAAGTCTACTGGAGGAATAGAAACTGAACAACAAAACAGATAAATAAAATAATGTATCTTATTTATAATAAACAGAGCAATGGATCAGCTAGTGTGTGGTGGAGGTGAGAGAGCTACCCTGGACACTGTAGTCAGTGAAGACATCTCTGAGGAGGTGGCCTGAATGGTGGCAAGGAGGCACACACACACACACAGAAGTCAACGGGAAGAGCAAGTTCCCAGGGACAATGAGGGCATCACATGAGGGAGAAATAGATCACTGCTCAGAAGCCCCCAGCAGCTCCTCATCGTGCTCTGAATAAAGTCCAGTCTCCTCTCTGCAGCCCCAGGGCCTCGTGAGATCTGGCTCCTGCCCACTTCTCTAGCTCTGTCTCCTCACCCACTACGCTCCAGCCACACAGGATGGGCTGGTGCTCACCTCAGGGCCTTTGCACATGCTGTCTCCCTGCCTGGAACACTCTTCTCTCCACTGTTGGTCTCTGTGCAAATGTCATCACCTCAGAGAGCTGCTCCCTGACCACCACATGTAAATATCTAAAGTAAGCCTTTTCTCTCTCCCCCACCCAAAACCCTCTCTTTCTACTCTGTTCCCTTCAAAATACTGATCTCACTGTGTGTATGAGTATGAGGAAAGTTATATATGCGAAGTTGTATATATACACACATATATACATATACACACATATGTATATTTATGTGTGTTCATTTATTTAACTTTGTGTGTTCACTGTCTCTCCAGCTTGGGGACGGGGACTATGAACAGTATACTCTCTGAAGGGTACACAGGGTGTGCTCAGTAAACATTGAAATATGAAATCCCAAGATCTATATCTGGAAGAGATCTAATGTTATTGCTCCATTATTAACATGGGGAAACCAAGGCCCAGATAGGGAAAGTGACTTTCCCAAGTCACCCAGCAGGTAGGATCAGGACTGGAGCCAAGGCTCCTGCCTCCCCATACTGTTCCCTCCTTTCCACACAGGTGTGGCAGCTCTGAGACTAGAAGTGAACCCTGTGATTCCATGTCTACAGAAATTCTTACACCAGTGGATGAGGGTACATGTGCAAGGGTGTTCTTTGTAGCTTCACTTGTTACAGGGTGAAAAATAAAGTTAACCTAGGTGTCCATCAATAGGGAGTTGGTAAAATAAGTCAGGTAATGGCTATATAAAGTGGAATTCTATGCAGCTGTTTAAAAGAAAGGGGTTGTTCTATGGGTACTGATGTTGAGGAACAAACAAGGTGCAGGACCATCTGGTTAGAATGTTCCTATCTATTCATTCTTCTATGTGTTTAGAAAATAGTCTGTCAGGATATACTCCAAAATGTCAATAGTGGGTACCCCTGAGAACAGGATTTAGGAGAAAAGGGGAAGAAGTGTTGAGATGGACTTTCATTTTTACTGTATATATATTATAGTGTCTTCTATAATGATTTACGACTTTCAAAAACCAATGGATCACAGATAGAAGAATATGAATGTGATAAAGCAAGTATAGGAAAATGTTAATAGAAGAATCTAGGTGATGCATATATAAATGTTCTCTATAAAATTCTTTCAACTTTGCTGCATGTGTGGAAATTTTCACAATAAAATGCTGGGGAAAAAAATCATTGAAACAATAAAAAGTCAACCTTTCCAGATAAATCATGAGAAACCTGGTGAATGGCTCCTCCCATGCTGTGACTGAGTGGTATGACA
The DNA here is from genome assembly GCF_025265405.1 of Mesoplodon densirostris. NCBI lineage: Eukaryota > Metazoa > Chordata > Mammalia > Artiodactyla > Ziphiidae > Mesoplodon > Mesoplodon densirostris. Next base: position 26,183,299 of record NC_082676.1, on the reverse strand, counting down.
ATGGTGCATTCAGTTGGGGACAATTACATCTCACTGAATCCCACTGACACCCCTCTCACCCCATGTACCTGTTCAGAACAGACCTGCAGGATTCTAAAGGCCAACACACATCTTGTCCTTTTTCCAGGCTGCTGACCTCATTCAGCTATTGTCACTGAGAGTGCTGGATCCTGGGCCCAAGGTGGGTATGTTGCCAACTTCTCTCCCAGCACCTCGGCCAGGATCTCAGGAAAGATTTCTTGAACAGGGGACAGGATTGGGCCACAGAGGCGTGTTACATTTGGCTAGACTTTCCTACTGTGGACTCTGGAAATTACTGTGCCTTCTTCACAAGTACCGTGAGGATTAAAGGAGACGATTCACTTAGCTCATTGCCCCACCCAGGTGACACGGCCATGTGGCTGTCATTAGTATTCACTACTAAACAAAACCCGGACCCTGCTGAGGCACACCTCCTGAGGCAGACAGATGTGCATGTGGCAGACAGTAGTGAGCAGCGACTGTGTGCCAGACCCCTCCACCTACATCGATGTGATCCTTGGAAAGCCTGCCCTCTCACCCCCTTTTACACATGTGCAAACCGATACTGAGCAGGGTGACTTCACTTGCCCAAGCTCACATTGCTCAGTAAGTGGCAGAACCAGGATTTAAACCCAGTCCCGCACTCCAAAATCCATACTCAGTGTGCTCTCTCTAAAGGCTCTGAGAACAGGGCACCTGATAGACAAACAATAATAACAATAACCAGGGGCTTCCCTGGTGGCGCAGTGGTTGGGAGTCCGCCTGCCAATGCACGGGACACGGGTTCGAGCCCTGGTCCGGGAAGATCCCACATGCCGCAGAGCAAATGGGCCCGTGTGCCACGGCTTGCTGAGCCTGTGCTCTGGAGCCCGCGAGTCACGGCTACCGGGCCTGCGTGCCACGACTACTGAAGCCCACGTGTCTAGAACCCGCGCTAGGTGGCGGGAGAAGCCACCACAATGAGAAGCTTGTGCACCTCAACAAAGAGTAGCCCCCTCTCGCCTCAACTAGAGAGGGCCTGTGCGCAGCAACGAAGATCCAAGACCCAACACAGCCAAAAATAAATAAATAAATAAAATAATTTTTTTAAATTAAAAAAAATAATAACAATAACCGCAACAGATAACAATAGCACTACTAGATGCCATGTTCCATTCTAAGCACTTTACATAAATTAACTCATTTAATCCCCACAACAACCTGATGAAGTATGTATGATTATTATCCCCATTTTACAAGCATGAAAACTGAGGCACAGAGAAATTAAGAAACGTGTCTCAGGCCACATAATTTGTAAGCAGCAGAGCTGGACTCTGGTTCCAAAATCTATGCTCTTACCTGCTATGCAAGCCCAGGAGAAGGAGCATGTAATTTCACCTCTGTGGCAACAAGAGAAGCCACCACAATGAGAAGCCCATTGCAACGAAGAGTAGCCCCCACTCGCCGCAACTAGAGAAAACCCACGCACAGCAACGAGGACCCAACACAGCCAAAAATAAATAAAGTAAATAAAGTAAAAAAAAAGATTTTACTATGTTCCATAGACAGTGCTCAGTTCTTTACAAATATAATCTCACTGAACTCCATATGAGATAAGCATTTTATTATTATCCCCATGTCACAAGAGAAAATCAAGGCACACAAGAATAATAAAGTAACTACTCAAGTTCACACAACTCTGAAGCAATGGAGTGGGGAATTCAACAAAAGTCCTTCTGACTCCAAATATTCTACACTACCATCTTTTGGATTTTTTTTTCATGATCCCCACAGAATGACATAATCTTGGTAGTGAATGGGCCAAAAATGACTCCTCAGAGCCTACTATTAGGTAATGATGCTTTCTAAACTCCAAGTGCTGTCAGACCTGAAGGTAAAGAATGAACTGACAGGCTAAAAAAGGGGTCCACGAGGGAAATTCTCAGGTAAAATATGAGAATAAAGTGAGGAGACAGGCAGCTAAGTCAACGTTATCAAACCAAAATGTCAGAAAGATCTAGAGCAGTTTTTGCTAAGCAAATGGTTCTCTCCACCTTCGCCTCCCCTTCAGTCTCTAATTCCTAGGGTACATGGGAGAAAACCAGAGAGGTTTTCTGGTGTCCACAGTAGAAATCGGGTTGGGAAACACTTAATCCAGAAACTATAGGGAAAATCTCAGAGACACTAACCAAGGCAAAAACAAAGTAAAAGTAGACAAAAAGAGACCACGTTAGTTTAGGTAAATTTAATGACTGTAAAGGCTGTTCACAAAGGAGCAAAGAAATACATTTTCCATTTCATAGAAAGTTGCTTCACCACTTGCAGCTTGTCTCCAAAGCTTCGTTACCTCTTTTGTTAGTGACTAGTCATATCTTTCTTCCTGCTGGGAAGGAATGAGAGGCCAACCACTCAGGTCAGCAATATGCTGCAGAGTCCTTCAGAGTGGTCCTGCAGAGAACATGTCCTTTAAGTGTCTGAGAGCTGGCTGAGGTGATCTGAAAGAAAACCAGTCAGAAGAAGGCAAGGTAACCAGGACTGAACTACAGGGACTTAATGTGAATTGTCCAGAGGAGAGGCCACCAAAAGGAATCTAATGGAGATAACAGGCCAGCAGAGACTGCATGGTTCCTCTGTGCCCCCAATCCTTAGAGGAAGAGACGTTTGATACAATGCTAATGCATATAAGTTAAGAAGTCCAAAATAGGTCATTCCTAAACAGCCACTTCTCCCTTTTCTCTTGGGAGATGGCTTCTCCCCAGAGGCAACCATAAGGTTCAGGTGTGAGCTGCCTATCACAGACCCTGCCCCTCCTAATCCCAGAGGTAAGCTGTGATCCAGGGTGTACCAGTCAAATTCCTCCTTAAGATATTTATGGCCAATATTTGGTGAGAAAGGCTCTCTTTTTTCTCTAATTGAGAGCTGAAAGCATGTGACCCCCAAAATTACCAGGGGCCTCATTTCTGACCATAAGAATGAGTCAGTCTATTAGTAAATATTTATTTAGTGCTTATTGTGTTCTAGGAATTGTCCTAAGTGCTAGAGATATCAAGAAGAACAAAACAGATGTTTTTCCTACCCTCAAAGGAGCTTTCAAGAGAAGACAGACAATATATGAACAAACAAACGAAAATTATTTCAGGCACTAAAAAGTGCTATGAAGATAAAATGGGCTAATGTAAACAGTGAAAAAAGCAAGGCAGAGGGAAGCTGCTTTCAGCACTACAGTGGGCCTCTCAAGGAGGTGACATTTAAGAGAACTTGAAGGTTTAAAAGAAGGCAGCCAGGCAAAAATCAAGAGCCTCCTAAGCAACACAGCATGTGCACAGTCCCTGACACTAGAACTAGGTCTGAGGGGCAAAAAGGAGGTCACCAAGACTAGAGGAAAGAGAATAAAAAGAGTAAAGGGGACATGAGGTTGGAAAGGTAGCTGGGGAAGATCACAAAAGGCCACGGACACCCTGCATTTTATGCTGGCTCCAATGAGAAACCACTGTGGGGCTGAAGCAGATGAGTGAGTGATCTGATTTAGAAAGGACACACTGACTGCTATGGGGCAGAACGACTAGAGGAGGGCAAGAATGGAAACAGGAATATGAAGCCTCTGAAATTCTCAGGTACTGTTGGTGGGAGTGTAAACTGGTACAACCATTTTGGCTATTTCTATTATACACACCCTGTTACACAGCAATTCCAAACCATATACCCTATAGAAATGAATATATACTTGCACTAAAACACAGGGCACAGTCGTAGCAATTCTATTCATAATTGCTCCAAACTGGAAACAACCAAAATGGCCAATACATAAATTGTGGTATATTCATATAATATGGATAAATATAATCATGGATGAATTGCACAACATCCATGCATCAAAAATATACACTGTGGGCTTCCCTGGTGGCACAGTGGTTGAGAGTCCACCTGCCGATGCAGGGGACACGGGTTCGTGCCCCAGTCCAGGAAGATCCCACATGCCGCGGAGCGGGTGGGCCCATGAGCCATGGCCGCTGAGCCTGCGCGTCCGGAGCCTGTGCCCCGCAACGGGAGAGGCCACCACAGTGAGAGGCCCGAGTACCACAAAAAAATATATATATATACACTGTATTAGAGCAATTATACTCCAATAAAGATGTTAAGAATATATATATATATATATACACTGTATGATTCAATTTTATATCAAAAACAAAGAAAACTGAACTATGGTATTAGAAGTTAGGATGCAGGGGAAAAGAGTAACTGGTAGGAACATGACAGGGGTTTGGGGAGTTCTGAAAATATTTTGCTTCTTAATTCAGGTGGTATTCACATGGGGAGGGTCACTTTGTGATGATTCATCAAATAGTACACTTGTGAGCAATTTTCTACATTTATGATATGCTTCAATAAATAATTTATTTTCAAAATATAGAAACAGAAAACCCGTGAGGAGGCTGCTCTAATCTCCCAACCAAGAAATGATGATGGCTTAGAGAAGGAAAGAAACGGTCAGGTCCAAGATATGTTCCACAGGTAGAGCTGAAACAGATGAACTACTGATGGGGAGTACAGGAAAGTAAGTATCTAGGATAATTCCTATATTTTTGGTTTGAGCAACTGAGTGGTGCCACTTGCTGAGATGGAGGAGGTTTGAAAAGAAGAAAACTGCAGGAAAGTGGGAAGAATTCATTCTATTTTGGCCACATTAAGTTTAGGATGCAAGAAAGAAAGGAGACGAATGCAAATCTGGAGAGGAAGTGAATGCATAGAAGCAAAAAGCACAAGGAGCAGCGTGACAGAAGACGCAGACACTTCTTACACAGTCCCACCTGAGCAGATAGCGTGGACAGGTGGAGATGTGAGTGAGCGGGTGGAAATGATGATGAGACAATGAGATTTCACCTGATTGTATCAATTTTCTCTATGAAATATGAGGCAAAGACATCAGCTGAGACTAGGATTTAGATAAGTGAGTGAAGATGTAGGGAGAATGAGGGTGGAAAAGTTACTTTACTGGGGAAATACAGTAGGATTAGGATTTCAGCACCATTCATTTGAGTTTTATGGCATGAATGTGAACTGAGTGCAGTTGGTTTATGTGAAGAGACTGTTATTTGTCCCCCAGCAGTTCTCCTGTTCTTCCTCAGTAACTCCTCAGAACTCCCAATTTTTAACTGGGCACATCGTCATTCAGAATGAAGACCACACTTCTCAGCTTCTTTGCAGCCTGGCGTGGTGTGTTACCATGGTGGAAATAGTATGTGCAACTCCTGCAAACTGTCCTAAAAGGAAGAGGCCAAGCCCTTCACCTTTCTTCTTCCTGCTTCCTACTAGCTAGGACATGGCTGCTGGAACAGCCATCTTGAATCATAAGGTAACCTTGAGAATGGAGGCCACACACAGCAGAGCCAAAGACAGAAGGAGCCTAGACCCTTGGTGATCATGGAGCCATCACAATCACCAGTCCTGGACCTTCTATATCTAGATTTTTATGACAAAGAGAACTCCTACCTTATTTAAGCCACCGTATTTTGAGTTTTCAATCCCCATCATCTGACCTAATCTATGTAACAGAGATTAACTGTGTGCTCTTCCCCAACAATGTTCAGCTGCTAGGGTGCAGCTGCAGAGTAAGCAGATAACCACTTCCACCAAAGTTGGAGTTTAGCCAAATAAGCACCATAGAAGAAAGGGAGACAAGAAAATGAAATTTATAAGGAAATGGTTCTAGCACAGCCCGGGGACTCTAAGTGGAGAAAGATGAGAAAAGTGACAGAAAGATCCAACAGACCCCTGGTTCCACATCTTCTCCTTCATTCTGATCCTTTCACTAAATCTCACTTGTGGGGTTTATGTCACTTCGGAACAAAAAAAGAGTCCCAAGTATCACCTTTCTGTCTTTCTTGACAAATGGAATTTTTCCATTTTACAAAAGAATATCATACTAACATTACAACCCATACCACCAAACTCATCTTGCAAATAACCCTTATCTATAGTAGAAAGAGAATAGGAAGAGGTATGAAAAAGCAACTGAAAATCAAAGAAGCAAACATTCAGAAGACAAAGAAGAAAAAAGAGAGTGTCAAAAAGAAAGAATGAACAAGCAGAAAAGCCTATGAGAGACTGTTTCCAGATCAATCACGTTGTTGCCTAGTAGGAATTACTCCATTTAGGAAATCTCTAGGTAATGCTGAAAGTAAGACAATCCCCAGTCAGGACAAGGCCAGAAAGGAATGGGATCATCAAGTCCCCAACCTGAAAAATCATTGTTTCTGTTAGATGGACAGAACAGAAAAGTTCTGAGCGCTGGTAAAATTTCCAGGCCAATCTACAGAAGTTACATGCCAGGGGAATGAGCCTCCCTCAGCTGCACACCATGAACCATGGCTCCCATGACTCCAGAGGGAGGTGACGAAGAGCAAGGACAGAAAGCAGAGGAGAGGGTAAGGCACTAAGGAACGGGGTGGAGGACGTAACACTGAACAACATCAGCAGAAGCGTCACGCTCTCGCCACCTCTCTTGCAGATGCTTCAAAGCTCAGTGTTGGAAAAGTGGTCTTACTCCTGCCCACCTCATCAGTAAGTGTCCTGCCAGTCTCTGGCTCTGGGGCAAAGTGGACATGAGGAAAAAAAGGAAGATGGCAGTAGCAGACCTGCGGTAGTGCAGGAAGCAAAAGAAGAAGGAAGAAACTCATGAAGGAGGGAAGAAAGGAGGAATATCCTCAGTGAAATGGGGAGAGGGAGAAAGGGAAAATCCCACAGCCATTCAACTAGACCTGTTAGTCCAGGGAAGGGATGCAGGAAACTGGAGCACATGTAAGTTAGGGATGCCTGGAGCACCAGAGACCTTGAAGGGCATGCTGATCTCTCACAGAGAGAACTATCAAATCACTTACACTTCCTGGCCTCTCTGCAGCAGGAAACTGCTTGCCACTATGTATTCCAACCTCACCAAATTCCCAGAAAGAACCCTTTCAGGGCAGGAGAGAAGAAAAACAGAAAGCCTAGTTTGGAGCAGTCTAAAATGCAATTAAAGTGCCCTTCCATTGGTCAGGTTGAGAAGAGATTTTTATTTTACTAAAGAATTTCTCCAGAAAAAAATTTCATTCCCCCAAATTATCCAATCCAATACCCACTTCACAGTGCAAGTCAACAGTGCAAAAGGATACCTTACCTTCACCAGCACATAGTCCCCAGGCTGGGCTTGGACCCTGAGACCAGAGTTAGTGACATCCTCCATCTCTACATCAGGAAAGATCACCTTAAGGTTTCCATCATTCCGGCCATACAGGTCAGTGGCAGAGCGTTTACTGAGCTGCAAAAGAACAGAGGAGAGGTTATGAGTCTGTCACAGTCATCAGTTCTTGGTCTGTTTCAGATCCCCAGGGGTCCGACCCATAGAGCATTTCTTTCTTTTTTTTTTTTTTTTAATTATTTAGTTATTTATTTTTGGCTGCATTGGGTCTTTGCTGCTACGCGTGGGCTTTCTCTAGTTGCGGCAAGTGGGGGCTACTCTTCGTTGCAGTGGGCTTCTCATTGCGGTGGCTTCTCTTGCTGCAGAGCACGGGCTCTAGGCACACGGGGCTTCAGTAGTTGTGGCTCACGGGCTCTAGAGTGCAGGCTCAGTAGTTGTGGTACATGGGCTTAGCTGCTCTGTAGCATGTGGGATCTTCCCAGACCAGGGCTCGAACCCATGTCCCCTGCATTGGCAGGCAGATTCTTAACCACTGTGCCACCAGGGAAGTCCCCACAGAGCATTTCTTAACCAAGGAATCACAAGACTAAGCGCTTTACTGCTGCTTCACCAACAAGGGCAGTAAATAGCACACAAGAGAAGCTCAATAAAATTTTCTGACAATGTAATATATGATTCAATCAACAAATCTTTGATTACAAAATTACGTTTCGCGGGAATGGACCTCCAACAGGCCTGATGCCAAGGACACAGGGGTGATACACTTGGCAAAAGGACTCTCACTTCACAGAGTCTCATAGTAATCACTCAGGAATGTTCTGGGGTTGTCTGGCCTAGGTTACTTGTCCCAGTGAACAGGCAGACTGGAAGCCAGAGTCTCCATCACAACATGCAAAAGACTGGGCCAGGAGAATACTAAAACCAGTATGATGGTATTAATTTCCAGAACATACCCAAGTCTTTCTCTTCCAATCATGATGAAGTGACAAAAACCAAATTTATCCTCAGGTCTTAAATAACCAGGAAACTGGACAAAATATATGAGACACCTATTTTCAGATATTGGACAACAGATTTGCCAAACTATGATTCCCAAGAAAAGGAAAACAAATGGGGTGAGCCCTTCAATCATCCCTGCATTCTACCAGAAGACATGTGCCAGACCAGAGAATGCAAAGCAGGGAGGGAGAGCTCAAGGCAGAGCATGGTGGCTCTCTCTGAATTGAGGAAAGTTGGATCAAAGTCCAGGGAGCCTGCAATAGCTGGAAATTGTGGAGCAAGTTCGAGAGAGGAGGGAGCTAAGCAGAAAAAGAGCTGTAGAAATGTGCACAGCGGCCCCCTGAGTCTTCGCTGAATAATAATAAATCCCTGTGTGGAGCAAAAATCCACGATGTCAGACAAAGAAAGTAACCTGGGAACTGCCAGCTGGTTAGCTCCCAGATATCACAAAGGGCTAGGAATCATCTGACCTACCACCAAATAGTCCTCACTGATTCCTTGGGACATGCAGTAATGACTCTAGAAGAGCCATAAGTAGTACTAAGGCAAAATTATCCCTAGAATAAAAAAACTTTTCTAGCAAAGATCAAAAACAAGACTTGATGGCCATTCTGACCAGTGTGACGTGTGGAATCTAGAAAAATGGTACAGATGAACCTATCTGCAGGGCAGGAACAGAGAGGCAGACATAGAGAATGGACATGTGGACACATGGGGAAGGGGAGGGTGAGATGAACTGGGAGATTAGGATTGATATATACACTACAATGTGTAAAATAGATAGCTAGTGGGAACCTGCTGTATAGCACAGGGAGCTCAGCTCAGTGCTCTGTGATGACCTAGATGGGTGGGATAGGGGTGGGTGGTAGGAGAGAAGTCCCAGAGGGAGAGGATATATGTATACATATAGCTGATTCACTTCATTGAACAACAGAAACTAACAACATTGTAAAGCAACTATACTCCAATTAAAAAAAAAAAAAACCTTGAAAGGATCAAACAAAACTACAAACTACAAGTAACAAAACTGCTTATCAGAACAAAGCCCAACACAAAAACCAGACACTCAAAGGTAATGTCTGACAACATAATGTGCAACATCCAATCAAAAATCACTAGATATGCCCAGAAGCAGAAAAATGTGACTCATAATCAAGAGAAAAGTCAGTCAATAGGGGCTTCCCTGGTGGCACAGTGGTTGAGAGTCCGTCTGCCAATGCAGGGGACACGGGTTCGTGCCCCGGTCCGGGAAGATCCCACGTGCCACGGAGCAGCTAGGCCCGTGAGCCATGGCCACTGAGCCTGCGCGTCTGGAGCCTGTGCTCCACAACGGGAGAGGCCACAACAGTGAGAGGCCCGTGTACCACAAAAAAAAAAAAAAAAAAAAAAGTCAGTCAATAGAAACAGACCTAGAAATGATAGCAGTGATGGAATTATCACAAAGATATTAAGCCAGCTATTATAATTACGCTCAAATACTAAGTTTCAAAAGAAAACAAGAACACAGACACAGAAGAGAAGCAGAAGATATTTTTAAAAAACCAAATGTAACTTACAGAGATGAAAAATATATGATCTAAAATTTTTAATTCAATACATAATAGCAAATGAGACACTGCCAAAGAAAAGAATAATGAACCTGAAGACAGAAAAATAGAAACTATTTAAAATGAAGCACAGATATAAAAAAGAGAAAAAAAACTGAACAGCCTCAGTGTCCTATGACACAGTATCACGTGGTTGGACATATAGGTGACTGGAGAAGGAGAGAAGATACGGGGGGCAGGCGATGGGTGGCAGGAAGGAGGAGTACAGAAAAAATATCTGAAGAATAGTAAATGAAATTTTTCCAAATTTGATGAAAATTATAAACTCACAAACTAAGTAGCCTCAACATATCCCAAACAAAACACAAAGAAAACCATGCCGGGTTTCCCTGGTGGCGCAGTGGTTGAGAATCTGCCTGCCAATGCAGGGGACACGGGTTCGAGCCCTGGTCTGGGAAGATCCCACATGCCGCGGAGCAACTAGCCCCGTGAGCCACAATTACTGAGCCTGCGCGTCTGGAGCCTATGCTCCACAACAAGAGAGGCCGTGATAGTGAGAGGCCCGCGCACCGCGATGAGGAGTGGACCCCACTTGTCGCAACTAGAGAAAGCCCTCGCACAGAAACGAAGACCCAACACAGCCATAAATAAATAAATAAAAATTAAAAAAAAAAAAAAAAAGAAAACCATGCCAAGACACATCAAATTTCTAAAAAGTGATAAAATGACAACTAACACAACATGTAATACTAAACTAAATCTTTTTCTTATAAATGACAGTTCTGAGACAAGTGGAGAATTTAAATGGGGGTCTAAGGACTGGATGGTAGTAATCGAACAAGCTTAATTTTCTGATTCTGATGGTTGTACTACAGTTATATAGGAGAATGCTCCTGTTTTCACAAAATACACACTGCAGTATTTGGGGAATTGGGGGCATCAGGGCAACTTACTCTCAAAAGCTTCAAAGAAAAAAGTTCTTTGTACTATACTGCTACTTTTCCACAAGTTTGTGATTGTTTTACAATAAATTTTTTAAAAGAGAGAGTGTTCATGTTCCGTGATTTGAACAAACCAACTATAAAAGAACATTTATAAGACAAAGAGGGAAATTGGAACATCAACTACATATTTGATAATATTAAGAAACTACTGTCTATTATTTCAAATATGATAGTCACATTATGTCTATTTTAGAAAAGAGTCATCTTTTAGAGACATATACTGAAATAATTACTGACAAAACAATATATGTCTTGTACTTGCTTCAAAACAACTCAGTGGGGGCAGTAGAGATGAAACAAGATCAGCCATGATTAACACTGTATTAACAAATTGCTGAGGCTGGTTAATGGGTACGTGGGCATTCACTATATTCTCTATACCTATTTTTTTTTTTTAGATTCTCCATAATTTGAAAAGGTCGGGGGGTACTTATAGGCTACAGAATGAGACAGATATGGGTCAAATTCTGGCTCTGCCACACTAGCTGTGTGACCTTGGGGAAGTGATTCCTACTTCTCTGAGTCTCCTTTCTTCATCTACAAAAGTGAGGTAATAACAGCACTACCCCCAAGGACTGTGGTGGGACTCATTGTGCTGATGACTGTAAAGTACAGCTTCTGGCACATAGTAAATGCTCAGTATACAGACGTTATCACCTTCTCTGACACTGAATACAGCAAGCCTGTGTTTGAAGCTGGCCATGGGACATCCCTGGTGGTCCAGTGCTCAAGACTCCACACTTCCACTGCAAGGGGCACGGGTTCGATCCCTGGTTGGGGAACTAAGATCCCACATGCCGCCCAGCACAGCCAAAATAAATAGATAAATAAATGAACTGGCCATGACTGGAGGAAAGAAAGTCTTCCTAAGAAAAAGTGAAGACTCCAATGCTGACCTTGAAAAATTCATTTATTCTCTAGCCCCAGGTGAGTACTGGCTTATGCTGGATGTATTTAAAAAAAAAAAAAAAACCCTTGTTTTGGTTCATTTAATTACCATGGGCTCTCTGTGGAGTTGATGAAGTGTTGGACAAAAAATTAGTAACCTTTGAGTACTTATTCATTCAATCAAAAGACAGGTACACTATTCTGTACCAGACCCTGTGTGAGGAGAGCTGGGCATACAATAAGACCTAATTCCTACTGGATAAAATGTGGATTGCTAATAGACATGTTCATGTACAGGTCTCCAGAATCACAGTGACACCCTAAATAACAAAGCATTTATAGAGGCAAACACTTTTGAGGTATTTCATCAGCTCAGCATCACCAACCATCAGCAGCTACTAGACCAGACCACAGGAAGATTCCTAACCCAAGCTGAGGTGATCGGACTCCCTCTCCTGGGAATCTGAATTGGAGCTGAAAGACACAACTTTGGTCTGTGAAAAACTGGAACTACACCATGAAACACAGGAACTATAGGGCTGCTGTACTCTACCACACAGATCAAGAATCAGGAAAAGCTGGTCTGAGGAGAGAAGAAAGTCTGAGCCTCAAGGGCTTCCCAGACTGGGTACAGTCCCTTCCAGACACCTGGCAGTATTCTTGCCTTTGGGCTCCACAAAACACTCCTGAAGTCTTATACAACACAGAATTATTTTTGGCTTAGACTGAATGGCTTGAACAAGTTTCCCACTGTTACTCACTACCAGAGAGTCCTAACAAACACAAATACCAAGCAATTGCTGATTTTGACACTGCCATATCCTAAGGCATGGAGCAGGACTCTCCTTTCTCAAACCTGGACTTGTGAGGAGTCACACAAAGAGCCCTATCTCTCTCTTTCCTCTCCTCTTCAATAGCCAAAGCATGCAGCTTCACAGAAGGTTAGGTGCCCTAACTCACCCCTTATCCCATCTATTTAGTGCTCTAAATGATGACTAGGTTCCCAAGCTTGACCACAGAAGACTACAGAACCCCAAACTTCCAAAACGCACTACATTTCTAAGAAAGTGTGATTTTTAAAAGGACTGAAAACAAACAATAAAATTGTTTCTAAAAATACACATATAATAGTGTTTCCAAAAAGGTGGAGCAGAAATACTTTTCACTAATCCTTTCACTAAATACAAAAATATCCTTCAGGAATGAAGAAGAAATCAAAACACTCTAAGATGAAGGAAAACAAAGAGAATGTGCTGCCAGAGTGTCTAAAGGGAGTTCTCTAAGCAAAAAGTAAACAAAAAAGAAGGAACCCTGGAACAACAGGAAGAAAGAAAAACAGACATGATAACTTGCAAAGAAAATCCCAAGCAACCTACCCAAAAAACTCCTAGAACTATTGAGTTAAGCAAGATCAGAGGATACAAGATAGAAATACAAAAACCAATTATTTCTACATACTAACAGTGAACATATGGACACCCAAAATAAAAATATAGTTGCAATTACAATAGCTAAAAAAAAAAATGGATGTAAATCTAAGAAAACATGTACAGGATCTATATGCAGAAAACTGCTAAAAGAGGGCCTCCCTGGTGGCGCAAGTGGTTGAGAGTCCGCCTGCCGATGCAGGGGATACGGGTTCGTGCCCCGGTCTGGGAGGATCCCATATGCCGCGGAGCGGCTGGGCCCGTGAGCCATGGCCGCTGAGCCTGTGCGTCCGGAGCCTGCGCGTCTGGAGCCTGTGCTCCGCAACGGGGGAGGCCACAACAGTGAGAGGCCCGCATACCGCAAAAAAAAAAAAAAAAAAAAAAAGAAAACTGCTAAAAGAAATCAAAGATCTAAATAAAGGGAGATATACTGTGCTCTAAAAAACAAAACAAAACAAAACAACAACAACAACAACAAAATATATATATATATATACATGCATACACACATAGCCTCACCCCCTCCACCAGCACCAGCTGGGTACAACCCACAAAGGTCTTGTTGGCTTTTGTTGCTTCTTCTCGGAAGACAGTGATAAGTTCCTCCAAACGTCTTAATTTTACCTCCTCCGGGATATCATCCTTCAGCCTGTGATATGCCCGTGTCTTCTATTAAAAAAAAAAAAAGAGATGGAGGTCACCACGGACTTGTAGAATCCGTTCTTCAAGCACGGAGGCAGACATGCTCATCCAATTTGCAATTTACAGACACATGTATAGGAACTCAAGCCACGCCACAAGGGTTCTCTAACTCTTGGGGCTTCTAAGAGAAAAAGGTAACTATGCAGTGGAGACACGTTTTTGCAAGGGTTAAATTCTAAATTTAGCACATGAAAATCATAGACTCAAAATTGTTCTTGAGGGCTTCCCTGGTGGCGCAGTGGTTGAGAGTCTGCCTGCCGATGCAGGGGACACGGGTTCGTGCCCCGGTCCGGGAAGATCCCATATGCCGCGGAGCGGCTGGGCGCATGAGTCATGGCCACTGAGCCTGCGTGTCCGGAGCCTGTGCTCTGCGACAGGAAAGACCACAGCAGTGAGGGGCCCGCGTACCGCAAAATAAATAAATAAATAAAAATTGTTCTTGATATATTTATAGAACACAGACACTAAATAATTCATATACCAGGTTACTCAGCAGCAGTGTTTATAAAGACACAAGATACAAAGCATAGTAAATGTTTATCAATAGGGAACCCGTAGGGCCTTCCCTGGTGGTGCAGTGGGTAAGACTCTGCGCTCCCAATGCAGGGGGCCCAGGTTTGATCCCTGGTCGGGGAACTAGATCCCACATGCATGCCGCAACTAAGAGTCCACATGGTGCACCTAAGAAGTCCGCATGCTGCAACTAAAAGATCCCACATGCCACAACTGAAGATCCCAGGTGCCACAACTAAGACCCGGTGCAGCCAAATAAATAAGTAAATAATTTTTTTTAATTTATTAAAAAAAATAGGTAACCAGTAAAACAAATTATGGTTTATCTACACAATGGAATATTACACAGTTGTGACAAAGAATGAGATTTGATACAGATATGATTGCTCTCCAAAATATACTCTGAACAGAAATAAGCAAGGCACAGATCAACATGTATAATAACTTTGATGTAGAAAGTATATATATAAATATATTTATAAATACATGAAATGTCTCTGGAAGGTTAAAGAAGAAGTTGCTAAGAGCAGTTGCCTTCAGGGAAGGAACTGAAAAACTAGGCAACCCAGGAAGAAAAAACAACTCCTTTGCACTGCATACTATTTTGACCTTTTGAATTTTATACCACACTCAGGTTTTACCCAGTCAAAAAGAAAAAGAAAATGTATCCTTGAAAAGCTTTTAAATCATCCAAAATCATAGTGTACATACATGTTTATGTATATAAATATACACACACACACACGTTTATATATATCTTTAGGTACACAAGTTCATAATGGAGTTGGAGAACCACTGAGCCAGACAAAAGTGGAAGTCTATACACCAAAGTCTGGACATTCAAACCAATCTGCCTTTAAGAGAACTACCATATCCAGAGGGAAATGAAGAATGGGTAGAGAATTCTAAAACAGAATTCTCTTACAGGGTTTACTCTATTCTGTCTTATTATTAACAACTAACCTCTACTGTGCACTTAGCTATTATAAAACACTATTTTAAGTGCTTTATATATATTATCTTAATCCTCAAAATAACCTGATGAGGTTGGTATTAATGTTATCCCTTTTCACAGATGAAGAAAGCAAAAACTTTTCCCAAGGTCACACATTATTAAATGGGAAAGGCACAATGTGAGTGCTTGTTCTCATCCACTATGCTACTTGATTAAGCCTCTAGGACCTTAACCCTAATCTAGGAATTAGACTCCAAAGTAAACACTCATATTCAATGCCCATAGGATATGCTTCCACCTCACACTGAAAACTCACTTCCCAACTCTAGCATTAAAAAGAATTTCTCTTGGGCTTCCCTGGTGGTGCAGTGATTAAGAATCTGCCTGCCAATCCAAGGGACACAGGTTCAAGCCCTGGCCTGGGAAGATCCCACATGCTGCGGAGCAACTAAGCCCGTGTGCCACAACTACTGAGCCTGAGCTCTAGAGCCCGCGAGCCACAACTACTGAGCCCACATGCCACAACTACTGAAGCCTGCGCGCCTAGAGCCCGTGCTCTGCAACAAGGTTAGCTACCGCAATGAGAAGCCTGCTCACCGCAACAAAGAGCAGCCCCCGCTCACCACAACTAGAGAAAGCTCGCGCACAGCAACAAAGACCCAACACAGCCAAAAATAAATAAATAAATTTATTTAAAAAAAATTTCTCTTGCATATTTGTGACGTCCACAGAGATGAAGCGAATTGGAACCCAACAACTCTTCTGATGCTTCATCCCTGAAACAATTCTATAAGAGACGTCAATATACACATTGGCCCACTTACATTGTCTACAGAATACTAGGTAGTGGGCTTTAAAAGATGTGAATTAGCTTGGTTGATGACAGCTGAGTGACAGTGATGGTTCAATCATTCATCAGATAGCTTTTCCCTGGCCACAGAGACCCCTCAGCCTCCAGCCCAAACACACGGCAAGCTGCCCTTGAGGTGACTGCGGGGATGAGAAGTGACCCATGCAAATTCATCCCTACTATCAAGAAAATGGCAGACAACCAGAACTATCCCCTCTCTGCAGGAAATATGCATTACTCTTCCTTTTCTTTCTCATCTCCTTCTGCTTTGCTTTCCTGGGAATCTGTGTTATAGGAGAAACTCTAAAGTAGGGTTCACTTGGCCGAGAAAAATGGAAATTAAAAATGGCTGAGGATGGCTAGGAGGGCAACAAGGAGCCTCTGTAAAACAAATCACATCTGTTGGCCAAAAAAGAAGTTCTGCATATTAAAGATTTTCGGTTTCTTTTAAAGAGAATAGTGCCCCTCCCTCCACTTTCAAATTCTGAACAACCTAAACATAATTTTAAATATTCTAATGAAGAGGAATATTAGCACAATTGTTTTTCATCTCAAATTGCTGAACTGTATAAAAAGGTAGACACGTTTACTAGAAAAAATAAAGAAATGAATGGTAAGATCCTTGTGGTTTCTCAAGGACAGCCTCGCTGCCACTTTCTTTTCTTCCCAGCTGTCCACAATCGACCAGAAACTGGTCGGGAATGATGTCAGTCTCAGCATAGAAGTAGCTCCTCCTCCAGCCCAGGGCTCACCTGTCTCATGCTATAGGCAAAGAGGAAGCCCATGTTGTACTGAACTTCCTGAAGCAAAGACACTGTCTGGAGGTGATCTTCCTCCGTCTCACCGCAAAAGCCAGCAATGAAATCGCTGCTGAGGCTCACACCTGTGACACACAACAAAAGACAGCATGTCACTGCTGCTTACCTTTAAGAGAAGCCTTTGGTACCTGTGGATTACAGAGGGAAGGATAGAGACTGTAAGGCCTTGCCTGGAGCTAGCCAACCCGTGTGCAAGTAAAACGGAACAGTTATTATAGAGCAAGGAGGTAAAGGCCTGCTCATCAACAAGGTTCCCATGCCAGAGCCTGGCTTCTCAGTCTACATTCCCCTCAGTGCTAGAAAAGGTATTTTTCACTTCAAATATTGGATTTAGGGACACAGTAGGAGTCCATATTTTCAAATTTGTCCTGCTTTAACTTTTTTTTAATTTAATTTTTATTTTATATTGGGGTATATTTGATTTACAATGTTGCGTTAGTTTCAGGTGTACAGCAAAGTGATTCAGTTTTACATATACATATATCCATTCTTTTTCAGATTCTTTTCCCATATATTTAGGTTATTACAGAATATTGAGTAGAGTTCCCTGTGCTATACAGTAGGTCCTTGTTGATTATCTATTTTATTAATTCCACTTATAATTGGCATCATATGTTATTTCTCTTTGTCTGACTTACTGAACTTAGTATGGTAAACTCTTGGTCCAGCCACACTGCTGCAAATGGCATTATTTTGTTCTTTTTTATGGCTGACTAATATTCCATTCCATATATGTACCACATCTTCTTTATCCATTCCTGTCGATGGACATTTAGGTTGCTTCCATGTCTTGGATACTGTAAATAATGCTGCAATGAACACTGGGGTGCATGCATCTTTTCAAATTATGGTTTTCTTGGGATATATGCCCAGGAGTAAGATTGCTGGATCATATGGAAGCTCTATGTATAGTTTTTTAAGGAGCATCCATACTGGTTGTACCAATATGGAGGTTGTCTCCATAGTGGCTATCTCCATATGGTTGTCTCCATAGTGGCTGTACCAATTTACATTATCATCAACAGTGTAGGAGGGTTCCCTTTTCTCCACACTCTCTCCAGCATTTATTGTTGGAAAATTTTTTGATGATGGCCATTCTGACCAGTGTAAGGTGATACCTTATCATAGTTTTGATTTGCATTTCTCTGATAATTAGCAATGTTGAGCAGCTTTTCATGTGCTCTTTTGCCATCTGTATGTCTTCTATGGAGAAATGTCTATTTAAGTCTTCTGCCCATTTTTTGATTGGGCTGTTTGTTTGATACTAAGCTGCATGAGCTGTTTGCCTATCTTGGAGATTAATTCCTTGTCGGTCGCTTCGTTTGCAAATATTTTCTCCCATTCCGTGGCTTGTCTTTTTGTTTACGGTTTCCTTTGCTGTACAAAAGCTTTTAAATTGAATTAGCTCCCATTTGTTTACTTTTGATTTTATCCCCATTAATTTAGGAAGTGGATCCAAAAAAGATATTGCTGCAGGAATTCCCTGGTGGTCCAGTGGTTAGGACTTGGTGCTTTCACTGCCATGGCCTGGTTTCAATCCTTGGTTGGGGAACTAAGACCTCTCAAGCCATGTGGCATGGCCAAAAAAAAATACTGCTGCCATTTATGTCAAAGAGTGTCCTCCCTATGTTTTCCTCTAAGAGTTTTATAGTATCCATCCAGTCTTACATTTAGGTCTTTAATCCATTTTGAGTTTATTTTTGTGTATGGTGTTAGAGAATGTTCTAATTTCATTCTTTTACATGTAGCTGTCCAGTTTTCCCAGCACCACTTATTGAAGAGAATGTCTTTTCTCCATTGTATATTCTTACCTCCTTTGTCACAGATTGACCATAGATGTGTGGGTTTATTTCTGGGCTTTCTATCTTGTTCCAATGATCTATATTTCTGTTTTTGTGCCAGCACCATACTGTTTTGATGACTGTAAGTTTGTAGCATAGTCTGAAGTCAGGGAGCTTGATTCCTCCAGCTCCGTTTTTCTTTCTCAGGATTGCTTTGGCTAATCGGCATCTTTTATGTTTCAATATAAATTTTAAATTTTAAATTATAAATTATTAAATTTAAATTATAAATTTTAAAATTGCTTGTTCTAGTTCTGTGAAAAACGCCATTGGTAATTTGATAGGGATTGCACTGAATCTGTAGATTGCCTTGGGTAGTATAATCATTTTGACAATATTGATTCTTCCAATCCAAGAACATGGTATATCTTTCCATCTGTTTGTGTCATCTTCAATTTCTTTGATCTTTTTTTTTTTTTTTTTTTTTTTGTGGTACGCGGGCCTCTCACTGTTGTGGCCTCTCCTGTTGTGGAGCACAGGCTCCGGACGCGCAGGCTCAGCGGCCATGGCTCACGGGCCCAGCCGCTCCGCGGCATGTGGGATCTTCCCAGACCGGGGCACGAACCCGTGTCCCCTGCATCGGCAGGCGGACTCTCAACCACTGCGCCACCAGGGAAGCCCCAATTTCTTTGATCTTATAGTTTCTTAACTTTCATCTTATAGTGTCTTATAGTATATAAGTACTTTATACTTATAGTACTTAAAGTACTTATAGTACTTTTCAGAGTACAGGTCTTTTGCCCCTTAGGTAGGTTTATTCCTAGGTATTTTATTCTTTTTGATGCAATGGTAAATGGGATTGTTTAATTTCTCTTTCTGATCTTTTCTTAGTGTATAAAAATGCAACAGATTTCTGTACATTAATTTTGTACCCAGCAACTTTACCACATTCATTGATGAGCTCTAGTAGTTTTCTGGTAGCATCTTTAGGATTTTCTATGTATAGCATCATGTCATCTGCAAACAGTGACAGTTTTACTTCTTCTTTTCCAATCTGGATTCCTTTTATTTCTTTTTCTTCTCTGATTGCCATGGCTAGGACTTCCAAAACTGTGTTGAATAAGTGTCTTGTTCCTGATCTCAGAGGAAATGCTTTCAGCTTTTCACCCTTAAGTATGATGTTAGCTGTGAGTTTGTCATATATAGCCTTTATTATGTTGTTAGGTTCCCTCTATGCCCACTTTCTGGAGTTTTTATCACAAATGGGTGTAGAATTTTGTCAAAAGCTTTTTCTGCATCTACTGAGATGATCACATGGTTTTTAGTCTTCAGTTTCTTAATGTGGTATATCACACTGATTGATTTGTGGATATTGAAAAAAAATCCTTACATCCCTGGGATAAATCCCACTTGATCATGGTATATGATCCTTTCAATGTACTGTTGGATTCGGTTTGCTAGTATTTTGTTGAGGATTTTTGCGTTTATGTTCATCAATGATATTGGCCTGTAATTTTCTTTTTGTGGTATCTTTGGTTTTGGAATCAGGGTGATGGTGGCCTCACAGAATGAGTTTGGGAGTGTTCCTTCCTCTGGAAATTTTTGGAATAGTTTCAGAAGGATAAGAAGGATAAGTGTTAACTCGTCTCTAAACGTTTGACAGAATTTGCCTGTGAAGCCAGCTGGTCCTGGATTTTTGTTTGTTGGAAGTTTAGGGGGTGGGTTTGTCTGTCTGTCTATCTATCTATTTATTGCTGCATTTGGGTCTTCGTTGTTGTGTGCAGGCTTTCTCCAGTTGTGGCAAGCAGGGGTTACTCTTGGTTGCAGTGTGTGGGCTTCTCATTGCAGTGCCCTCTCCTGTTGTGGAGCACAGGCTCTAGGCATGTGGGCTTCAGCAGCTGTGGCACATGGGCTCAGCAGTTGTGGCCTGCGGGCTCTAGAGCACAGGCTCAGTAGATGTGGCACATGGGCTTAGTTGCTCCAGGGCATGTGGGATCTTCCCGGACCAGGGCTCAAACCCCCATCCCCTGCTTTGGTATGCGGATTCTTAACCACTGTGCCACCAGGGAAGTCCCTTGTTGGAAGTTTTTAAATCACAGTTTCAATTTCAGTATTTGCAATTGGTCTGTTCATATTTTACTTCTTCCTGGTTCAGACTTGGAAGATTGTACCTTTCTAAGAACTCATCCATTTCTTCTAGGTTGTCCATTTTATTGGCATATAGTTGCTTGTAGTAGTCTCTTATGATCCTTTGTATTTCTGTGGTATCAGTTGTAACTTCTTCAGTTTCATTTTTTTTTGGCTGTGCCACATGGCATATGGAATCTTAGGGATCTTAGTTCCCCAACCAGGAACAAACCCGTGCCCCCTGCAGTGGAATCAAGGAGCCCTAACCACTGGATTGCCAGGGAATTCCCTCATTTCTAATTTTATTGATTTGAGCCCTTTCCCTTATATTCTTATATATAAGCCAAAGGTTTATCAATTTTGTTTATCTTTTCAAAGAACCAGGTTTAGTTTATCTTTTCTGTTGTTTTCTTCGTCTCTATTTCATTTATTTCTGCTCTAATCTTTAAGATTTCTTTCCTTCTACTAACTATGGGTTTTGTTTGTTCTCCTTTCTCTAGTTGCTTCTGGTATAAGGTTAGATGGTTTGAGATTTTTCTTGTCTCCTGAGGTAAGATTATATTGCTATAAACTTCCCTCTTAGGGACTTCCCTGGTGCCACAGTGGTTAGGACTCTGCACTCCCAATGCAGGGGGCCTGGGTTCGATCCCTGGTCAGGGAACTAGATCCCACACACATGTTGTGGCCGCAACTAAGAGTTCGCATGCCACAACTAAGGAGCCCGCGTGCTCCAACTAAGGAGGCAGCGAACCGCAACTAAGGAGCTCACCTGCTGCAACTAAGCCCCAGCACAACCAAATAAAAATAAATAAATAATTTTTAAATAAATAAATAAACTTCCCTCTTAGAACTGCTTTTGCTGTGTCCCAAAAGTTTTGGATCGTCATGTTTTCATTTTCATTTGTATCTAGGAATTTTTGGATTTCCTCTTTGATTTCTTCGGCAATCCATTTTTTAGCCTCGATGTGTTTGTGTTTTTTACAGTTTTTTTCTTGTAGTTGATTTCTAATCTCACAATGTTGTGGCTAGAAAAGATGCTTGATATGACTTCAGTTTTCTTAAATTTACCGTGGTTTGTGTGACCCAGCATGCGATCTATCATGCAGAATGTTTCAGTACCTCATCCAAACATATACTTTTGAAGTTAAACACAATGTTCCAACACACTTTATTTAATTATTCCAACAATCCAATAAGGTGAGTACTATTAACTCCATGTTACAGATGAGGAAACTGCAGCCCAGAGAACCTCCACACTATCCTGCCCCATCCAAATGAAAGTATTGGTACAGAACACAAGTTACAATAATTAGAAATTTGTAAAACAATGTAGACATTATCAACAAATCTAAACTACAAGACTTACAGAGTAATTTTATTTGGAGAAAGGGAAAAGAGAAAGGGGAGTAAGGGTTATGATAACAAGAAAGGAATTATCTCTAAGTACACATTTTTAAAGATATCAATTGCTCCCAAATCAGAAGTAATTTAGACTATAACTTTGCCAGCTAATGAGCAGGAACAAGGTTTCTCTCATATGTTCAGAAACACAAAGACTATAGAAAAGGAATCTCTTTAGTACCTGAGGCCACAAGCTAATCCACACCTCTGAGTATATCTAGCAAGACCAAGATATTAAAAAATTAGAAAGAAGAGAAAGAGAGAAATGAAGAGGAGCAAAAGAAGTGAGAAAGGTGACACAATGTACTATCACAGGTGTTGCCTATATCTGACCAAGAAGACTGGGGTCACTGGTAGAATAATGTGCTCAGCAAAATATGTTTCTTAAAGGTACCTGGGATAGACTCTCTGATATGATGAATTAATTCCACATAAGCTTCTCTTGAATATCTGCAATAAAGAAAAAAAAGAAAAAGCTTAGATGAACCAATCTTCTTTAAATGAATGCTATAAGAAGATAACACTATGAACTAATCACATGTAATTACTTCTCATTCACATAGGACAGTACAAGAGTAAGTATCCAGAAGAGTCCTTTTGATTCAAATCCTGTACTATAACCTAATCCAGAGCCTATAAAATTTTAATTCAAGAACACAAATTACTCTAAATAGATGTTTTAACTAAGAAATGAAGACAAATTAACATTTAATATCTCTAAAACTCTTTGCCAATGTGGAATACAAGGAAATTACTAGTTCCATACAGCTTGCCATTTGTCACATGCTCCTTTCAGTCTTATCTTTGCTATACTTACTATTCCCAAAGTGAGTGAACACATGGAGCTATATTTAAATTCTAAGACCTAAAAAACTTTAATGTTAAAAGCTAAAGGATTAAAATCTCAGTGTGCCACACAGTAGGTGCTTAATAAAACACATGCTAAACAAATGAAATGAGTGATCTAGTCCTCAGTCTATACTTACAGAATGGACAGAAGCAAGTTATAATGTCCATGGGTTTACTCATGTAATAAATATTTAGTGAGTAGCTACTGTGTGCCACACACTACACTAGGTTCTTAGACACTGCTTGGTCCTTAAGGAAACATGGAAAGGTATGGGATGCCCGCCCCCTGGCCCAAGCAAGTCTGACCCCCTCCGCATGGCCTCCAATACACGGCTGCTTCCACTCTGGGCTGGTAGGTGGATCTGTTTACAGATATTGTCCCTCTCGTGAATCAGCTGCAGAACCTGATCAAATAGAACACATTAAAGGTCATCAAAGTCTCACCAAAGAATCTTGCAGAAAGGAATACCATCCCCAACTGTTTTTCCACCAAGGTTAATTTTTGAGAATTAAGAGGCTGACTAAACCAAACACATAAATTACCGAAAATCTTTACTTTTGCTCAACCCATGTTCTGTCTGTCCCAGACATTTCACCTGATGGCATCTCTGCTTTCAAAGAGTGAAGAAAGTAAGCAGAGGTCAGATTCAAGCCATGGGGCTATACAGGGGTAATGCCAACACAGACCAGAAAGGAAAAACAGCATTTGTTTCATCCAGCTTACCAACTAATTAGCCACTTTAAAAGATATCATCAAGAAACTAAAACTAGGGGGCTTCCCTGGTGGCGCAGTGGTTGAGAATCTGCCTGCTAATGCAGGGAACACGGGTTCGAGCCCTGGTCCGGGAAGATCCCACATGCCGCGGAGCAACTGGGCCCGTGAGCCATAACTACTGAGCCTGCGCGTCTGGAGCCTGTGCTCCGCAACCAGAGAGGCCGCGACAGTGAGAGGCCCACGCACCGCGATGAAGAGTGGCCCCCGCTCACCACAACTAGAGAAAGCCCTCGCACAGAAACGAAGACCCAACACAGCCAAAAATTAATTAATAAACTCCTACCCCCAACATCTTAAAAAAAAAAAAAAAAAAAAAAAGAAACTAAAACTAGGAGAAAATACCTGAAAAAAATATACTGACAAATGATTTCTATCAAGAATACATAAAGAGGGCTTCCCTGGTGGCGCAGTGGTTGAGAGCCTGCCGATGCAGGGGACACGGGTTCATGCCCCGGTCCGGGAAGATCCCACATGCTGCGGAGCGGCTGGGCCCGTGAGCCATGGCCGCTAAGCCTGCGTGTCTGGAGCCTGTGCTCCGCAACGGGAGAGGCCACAGCAGTGAGAGGCCCACGTACCGTAAAAAAAAAAAAAAAGAATACATAAAGAACTTTCACAACTCAATAAGACAAATAACACAGAGGGGAAAAAGTAGGGGTGGGGCCAAAAGACAGACATTTCACCAACACAAAAAAACCTTCCAAAAAAAGGTTTCACACGTGAACTACATACTACATGCCAAGCACATTGCCGAGTACGTTCCACCCGTTATATCTATTTCTCAATAACCCAAAGCAGGAAGTGATTATTAACCATTTTACAAACAAAGATGACAAGTTGAAAAGGTCAGCCCTACTGGTAAAGCAGTGGAAGAGCCAGGACTGAACTCAGCTCTGAGGCCAAAGTCTAGACTGTTTCACACTGCATCACACTGCCCCCCTACCTGTCCTTCCCACAACATCCTGTAATAAAACCTCTCTCCGCACAGCCCTCATGGTCCCACTGGTGGTCTTAATATCAGTCCTTTACTTGCCACCCCCTTGGGAGACTTCAAATCTTTCCAAAGGATGGGTAGATTCAGAGGGCAATATAGTAATACACCACAGGATCCCCTGATCCTCTAAGGACGGATGCCTCTGCCGCATGCTACTGGCTGCAGCCTTTGGCATGCTTAAGGATACTGATGTCAGTTCGACACACTAAACTCTCAATACTCACCTCATCAGGAAAGTCCTTGGGGTGGGGAGAGGTGAAACGAATCCTCATTTCAGGATCTATTCTGGAGACCTGATCCAGAAGGTAAGCAAAACGAAGGCCCCCTTGCTTGGCTTTATAGTTGGTGGAAAAGCCACGGCTAAGGTTGGTGGACACTGCATTGTTGAACTGGACCTCTGAATTGTCCCGAAAACTATTCACATTCTGACCAAGGAGTGTTACTTCTTTCAGCCCCTGAAAAAGGGAAAATAAATACACTGGAAGCAATTTTAAAACATGTTTGGCAGCTTCATACCAAATCACTGACTAAAATTAGCTAAACCTACCAAGAGCCATCCATAAATGTACTCTTGTCTTTAACCCAATAATTTCATGCTTGGGCATCTTGTCTGAAGAAATGAACTTCAGAATAAAACCTTATGTAAAAAATCTTCAAAGCATTTTTTAGAATAGCAAAAAAGCTGGATTCAAGCCCCATGTTCAATAATAATGGTTAATTTATAACACCAAAATCAAATTATGACACCATTCTGTCCACTGAATGTTATATAACCATCACCTATGAAGTATTCTTGCCAAAAACATTTAGTCTAAATCCCATCAAGCTTTTACACCTAACTTCCAGTTTACCAGAATTCAGGGGAATATTTTTTTTTTTTTTTTTTTTTTTTGTGATACGCGGGCCTCTCACTGTTGTGGCCTCTCCCGCTGCGGAGCACAGGCTCCGGATGCGCAGGCTCAGTGGCCATGGCTCACGGGCCCAGCCGCTCCGCGGCATGTGGGATCTTCCCAAACCGGGGCATGAACCCGTGTCCCCTGCATCAGCAGGCGGACTCTCAACCACTGCGCCACCAGGGAAGCCCCAGGGGAATATTTTAAATGACAACATGAGAAAGCAATCAGACAAACCCAGACATGTTTAATGCATCATTTAAGACACACAACAAAAAAGTGAAAGGACTGTTTTAGATTAAGAGAGTTTGAAGAAATATTATAATACAATCAAACAAAACTGTACAAATCTTGATGGGATCTTGGTTTGAAAACAGAACAGTAATAAGATATTTTTGGATAAATTAATAAATTTTGAATAGGGGCTGCATGTTAGAGAATATTAGTTAATTGTTAAATTTCCTACAAATGATAAGGTATTATGGTTATGAAGGGGAAAATTCTTTATTCTGAGAAGACACATACTGACGGATGCAGGGCAAAGTGGCCCGATGACTACCACTTACTTTCAAATGGTTCAGAAAAAATGTATTTATATATCTACAGAGATAGGCAGATAAAGGACATATGACAAAATGTTAATAATCATGTTTATTAGACTAGTCTTTCAACCTGTCTGTTTGAAAATCTGCATTGTAAAAGTTCAGAAAGAAGAATAATAATGGTTTCTATAAAGACTATTGTTTATAATTTTATTTTGACATAACTTCAAACTTACAGAAAAATTGCAATGGTATAAAAAACTCCCAGGACTTCCCTGGTGGTCCAGTGGTTAAGAATCCGCCTTCCAATGCTAGGGAAGCAGGTTCGATCCCTGGTCAGGGAATTAAGATCCCACATGCTGTGGGGCAACTAAGCCCGCACTGCAACTACTGAGCTCGCGCACTCTGGAGCCCACGCACCACAACTGAAGAGCCTGCGTGCCATAACTACTGAGCCCAAGTGCTCTGGAGCCCGTGCGCCACAACTAGAAAGAAACCCGTGCACCGCAACAAAGAGCCCATGCGCCACAATGAAAAGATCCCACATGCCACATCTAAGACCCAACACAGCCAAATAAATAAATAAATATTTTTTTAATTCAAAAAAAAAAAAACTCCCATATACTATTTGCCCAGATTCAATAACTGTTAACATTGTGCCCTATTTCTTTATTATTCATATTCACACCTCATGTATATACTTTCTCTCTCTACACACACACACGCAAGCACAAATTTTTCTAAGTCTTCTGAGAATAAGTTGCAAACATCATACTCTTTTACTTCTAAATATTTCAGCATATAAGAATATTTTCTTATATAATAGTAGTCACAGGACAATTATCAAAATCAGAAATATTGATATTATCTAAGCCACATTCCATAAGCCAAATTTTCACCAACTGTCCATACTATGTCCTTCATAACTTTTTTCTTAATCTTTATCAACGGCATGTCTAGAAATTTATCTTATGGATATAACTATTAAGATGGACAAAGATTAATGCATAGAGATGTACTTCTACAAAGCACTGTTTTAACAGAGGAAGAACTGAAAGCAATTTGAAAGCTGCTGTCCTACAAGTAAATCATAGTGCATCCATACCAAGGAAGGCCACACAACTACAAAAATAAATTAAAAGCTGTTAATGACATGAGAAAATGTTCACACTATTACAGACAGGATACAAACTTGCTTAGGCAATGACATCACAATCACATTAAAATAAGTAATTTGTTTTGTTTTTTTTGCAGTACGCGGGCCTCTCACTGTTGTGGCCTCTCCCATTGCGGAGCACGGGCTCCAGACGCGCAGGCTCAGCGGCCACGGCTCACGGGCCCAGCCACTCCGTGGCATGTGGGATCTTCCCGGACCGGGGCACAAACCCGTGTCCCCTGCATCGGCAGGCCGACTCTCAACCACTGCGCCACCGGGGAAGCCCCATATGTAATTTTTTTTTAACATTTCTTTCCCCTGATTAGAATCCCACTCCAGGACCATGCAATGCATTTAACTGTCAAAACCCGAGTCTCCATAAAGACTATTTTTTACAAGTTGTGACATAATGTTAGCTTAAAAAACAGGATATACTAAATGCAACATGGATCCTGGATTGGATCCAGAAAGAAGACATTAGTGGGGAAACTGGCAAAACCAGAATAAAGTCTGAAGTTAGTTAACAATAATATACCAATGCTAATCTTTTAGTTGTAAGAAATGTACCAAAGTTAAGTGAGATGTTAACATTAGAGGTAACTATCTTTGCAACTTTTCTTACAGAAAAGTTTGAAGTTATTCCAAACCAGAAAATTTTTTTAAAAGATAGTAAGATATAAAACTAAGTAAAACACACACATATAAAGAGATGTAATGACCAAATGAAAAAAGAGTTATGGAACAATTGGGAAAATCTGAATAGGAGTGGACTAAAATGAAAAGATATTTAGCATTTTTTGTTAATCCTACTAGAGGAATTAATGGTATTGAAAATATCCTTTTTTTTTTTT
The DNA here is from genome assembly GCF_025265405.1 of Mesoplodon densirostris. Taxonomy (NCBI): domain Eukaryota; kingdom Metazoa; phylum Chordata; class Mammalia; order Artiodactyla; family Ziphiidae; genus Mesoplodon; species Mesoplodon densirostris. The sequence continues at coordinate 26,155,050 of NC_082676.1, read as the reverse complement.
AGGGATGCACAATTACTTAAGGGTGAAATGTCATGCTGTACTCTGAGATACTTAACAACAACAACAAAATAAAGTAAATATAGCAAAATGTAACAATTATTAAGTTTCAGGGACTTCCCGGGCAGTACAGTGGGTGGGACTCCACGCTTCCACTGCAGGGGACACAGGTTCGATCCCTGGTCAGGGAACTAAGATCCCACATGCTGCGGGGCAACTAAGCCCACGAGCCGCAACAAAAGATCCTGCATGCCACAACAAAGATCCCGAGTGCCACAACTAAGACCCGATGCAGCCAAATTAATTAATTAATTTCAAAAAACACACACACAATGCAGAATCTTAATTTTTCATAAGTCAATGCCTTTGAATTCACTAAGATTCACTTCAATGTTATTAAGTTCCTTCTTTTATAAGCAAATACCCTAGAAAAGTTAGGGGGTTTTTGCCATCACCTCAGTCTATTTAAACAGACCGTCTCCATCCCAAAGGAGTGAGTTTTGGTACTGTTGGGGAGCTGGAAGGGGAGAGGAAGGAGACCACTTTGGACCACTTTGGATAGCACTGGGTGAGGTAAGGTACGAAGAATACTCACAGTGCCTGTGAGCAGCCAGAGACCAAATCAGGGAACTGAGAATCTGGGGACGGGAGAAGAGAAGACAGCGTGCCAGAGTGCACAAACAAAGGCAAACTGTTGACTTAGAACTGGAGCAGGGGCTAGCCTCCCATGGTTCCTAAGCCAAGCAAGTAAGAAAACACAAAGACTCAAGTGGAAGAAAAGCTCTGTATTCCCACCTATTGTCCTCTTTTGCAGGGCTGGAATATTAGGGTCTAGGGTTAGGGAGAGACCTCAAGGGCTGAGGGACCAGCTCCCAATAGGAGGAAGGCAGGAGGTATCTCCCCTCTGGCCTCTGATCTGATTCACTACCCTCACCTAACCTCTGTCCCTCAACCAGTGAGCAGGCTCAGTGATAAAATGAACAAGAGATTTGGGAATAGCCTAGAATACAAAGACAGACTAATAAATCATTCTCTGAAAACTTACTAAGTGCCAGTAACAACTGTCCTTCCAGTAACAGTCCTTCCAATAACCTAGCAAAGAAGGTATCTACCCTCTTTTCATAGATGGGGAAACTGTGTTTTGAAGAAGAGAGTTAAGTGACCTATGCCAGGGCATCAAGCCAGAGAATGGTGGAGCCAGAATTCACAATCATCTGATTCATGCTCTCTCCATTCTACTGTGCTGCCACCCAAGCGAACCTCTCAGTGCATCTGCCTATAATTCCTGGGCAGCAAACCCAAGATGTACACCCAGGTATTTCCTTCTGGCCAGGTATGGTTCTAAACTTGTACAGCTTAGAGAGAGCACAGGCTGCAAAACTAGAAAAAGGCTGTCCTCATCCTCCCACAAACACGCTCACAGTAAGAAGGGCTGGAGAATTTTTCACCTGCTCAGAAAGCTTCCTCACTTCCTCTAGAATGGAGGCAACAGGCCGACTCCTCTCCCGGCCACGTGTGAAAGGAACAATGCAGTAGCTGCACATGTTGTCACAGCCTCGCATGACAGACCTGGGGAGGAAAGCACCAGAACTTAGTAACAGGAGCAGGATGGCCTGGTCCAACCCAAGGAGCAGCTCCCTTGGCATTATCCTTTGGCTCTGAATTCTCTTGGCAACAGGCTCACACTGGACCAATCGGAGATCTAAGAAGCAATAAAGCAGACATTTTTTATCTTTAAAAACTATTATGGGGGGCTTCCCTGGTGGCGCAGTGGTTGAGAGTGCGCCTGCCAATGCATGGGTTCGTGCCCCGGTCCGGGAGGATCCCACATGTCGCGGAGCGGCTGGGCCCATGAGCCATGGCCGCTGAGCCTGAGTATCTGGAGCCTGTGCTCCACAACGGAAGAGGCCACAACAGTGAGAGGCCCGCGTACCACAAAAAAAAATAAAATAAATAACTATTATGGGGAGTTCCCTCGTGGCCTTGTGGTTTGGATTCCAGGCTTTCACTGCCGTGGCCTGGGTTCAATCCCTGGTCAGGGAAATGAGATCCCACAAGTTGCACAACACAACCAAAAAAAAAAAAAATTATTATGTGTTAATCACAGGATATAAACCAAACTGTAATTGGTGGATGCAGTGGTTACCCTAAGGGACTGCAGTGGTGAAGGAACGGGTTGCAGATGTACCACACTTGGACTTTCTACTGTTTATATTTACATATTTTTGAACTCTTTAAATCTAGACCCAAAAAATAAATATTATAAAGAATGTATTAGGAATGGAGACCTTGGATTTAAAACACAAGGTTCTGCATCTCTCACTCATTCCTGATCCAAATGCTAAGTATCTAAGTTACATCACCCTCTTTCATTGCACATGTATATGAAAGCCTAAATTTATCTTAAGGAAATGATGGAAAGATGTATAGTAAAGACGTTCACTGAAGGACTGTTAAATAAATGTTAGCTATTAATTTTTATAAAGCATTCCAACAACAGAGTATTGGATAGCCATTAAAATGAGAGGTTGGCAAACTTTTTCCGTAAAAAAACAGAGAGTAAATATTTGAGGTTTTGCAGACTATACAGTAGAGACTCATCCTCCTCACAACTACTCAATTCTGATATTGTAGTGGCAAAAGCAGCCACAGACAATATATAAACAAATGGGTATGGCTGTATTACAATAAAACTTCATTTACAAAAATAGGTTATAAGCCTATTTGCCAATATGTTAGAGAAAATTTCATGACATAACAAATGTACATTATTTTAAATATGAAAAGGTTATAAAACCAAGTACAACAAGAGCCAATTTTTATAAATAAATATAAATAAGCATACACATACAAACACAGAAGAAAGAACAGAGTCATACACACCAAACTGCTAATAGTGTTTATCATTAGCTGGTAGGAGTATAGGTAATTCTTACTCTCTTCTTTATGTTTTTCTATCTTTCCACATATTCTTCAACAAACATGAACTATTTTGTCATCAGATCTTCTTTTTTTAACTTAAAAGATCAGAGGAGGGGAAAAAAAGATCCTAAAAGCCCTAGATATTTTAAGTGAAAAAAATAATAAGAGTATAGAAGGGAGGGTAGGAAAGATTCCATATTATATACATGAATGCATGTGCAAAGAATACCTCTGAAAGGATTATATAAGAAACTCCTAACATGGCTGACTCTGAGAGGTAGCCTAGGAGACTGAGGATGACAGGTGTGAGGGAGTCTTACTATACCATCTTTTGTCTTCAGTTTTTTGTACTATGTGCATTAATTTTTTTAATGTAATAAAATTAACATGTTATTTTAAAAGTAAGAAAGGAGAAGCTGACTCCCCATCTCTTGGTCAGTGACTCACACAAAAGCAGAAGTGGCACTGGGGCTCATCTGGACTGGCAAGACATCAGCATAGGTCTCATCCAGAGAGAGCAGAACATTGGCAGCTTGCTGGCCTGACTCGGCAACAGCAAGCAGCCGAGGAAGGTCCCTATAGGCATCTGGACCAGCCAAAATATCCACCGTTTTCTCTCTGTTGAGGATCTCCTCCTTCAATCTCTCAGCCATGCAGCCTGGGAGGGAAAAGAGATAAGCTAAGACCTGTTCCTAAATTCATCTCGTCTCACTTCTTTTTAGTACACATTCTCTCCAGCTGGATCAGAGGCCAGGTCACAGAAACTTCTCTAGGAGTTTAGCATCATCCCTCAAATTTGCCCAACACTTCTATACCTCTGGAACCTGCGTATTCCTATATAAGAAAACCACAGGAAAAGAGCTCTATAGCAATTCAATTAAATGCCTGGAAAAAATGAAACCACCATCCAAAAACCTTTCTAGACATGAACCACCTCTTTTTTCAATTGAAAATTACTTGGTGCTACAAATAAAAACTATTTTGTGTCAGGAACTTATTTATTAAAATAAAACTTATTTATATACAACTGCACTTACACACTTTATCCCTCTTGTTGCCCATAATACTTATTAAAACCTATAAGAAATGAGTTATCCATCTACGCTGGTATCTTCCATAATCAAGAATACCACTATTAGTAAAACTATACAATTTAAAAACCCATTTTATTAAAAAAAAAACCTTTAAAAACACTGGTTTAAAAACTATTCTTGGATGTACAACCGTGTATAGCAGCATCATTGACAATAGCCAAAAAGTGGAAGCAATCCGAGCGTCCATAAACAGATGTGATATATACATACAATGGAATATTATTCAGCCTTAAAAACGAAGGAAATTCTGACACAAGCTACAGCCTGGATGAACCTTGAGGATATTATGCTAAGTGAAAAAAGCCAGTCACCAAAATGTTGTATGGTTCCATTTATATGAAGTACCCAGAGCAGTAAAATTCACAAAGGCAGAGAGTAGAATGGTGGCTGCCAGGGACTGAAGTGAGGGAGGAATGGGGAGTCATTACTTAATTGGTGTGGAGTTTCAGTTTGGGAAGATGAAAAAATTCCTGAAATGGACGGAGGTGATGGCTGCACAACAATGTGAATGTACTTAATACCACTGAACTGTACATCTAAAAGGGGTCCAAATGGTAAACTTTATGTTACATACACTTTACAACAATTAAAAGAAAAAAACTGGGCTTCCCTGGTGGCGCAGTGGTTGAGAGTCTGCCTGCCGATGCAGGGGACACGGGTTCGTGCCCCGGTCCGGGAGGATCCCACATGCCGCAGAGCAGCTGGGCCCGTGAGCCATGGCCGCTGAGCCTGCGCGTCGGGAGCCTGTGCTCCACAACGGGAGAGGCCACAGCAGTGAGAGGCCCGCGTACCGCAAAAAAAAAAGAAAAAAACTATTTGGGGGATTTCTGATATTCCTAACAGATATATACCCAGGGGCTTCTATAATGAAGGAACTGGAATGGAACAAAACATTCTAGCTAATCTTTCCATCCTCCTGCATCACTTAGTACATTAATCTGTGTAATAAAGGATATGCTCCAACCTGTGTTTTGACCCATCATCAAGAAGAATTAATTTAACTATTCCACAATGGACACAGTCTATTTTAAGGCTAAGTACATTGACTAACTTCTGGGACCATGAGGGTACAGAATATTTATTTTTGAAATATGCCTCCCAGCTATCTATACCAGAGATGTCCAATAGAACTTTCTAAGACAATGGTAATGTGCTGTATCCACGCTGTTCAAACTGGTAGCACTAGTCAAGTGTGGCTACTGAGCAGTCGATATGTGGCTAGTGAGACTGAAGAAGTGAATTTTTAATATTATTTAAGTGTGATTAAATTTAAATGACCACATGTGGCTAGTGGCTATTATACTGGTCAGTGAATAATTAGATCTTCACTTGGGCATGCTTCAGGAGTCAAGATAAAAGGTGCCTACGTGGGGCTTCCCTGGGGGCACAGTGGTTGAGAGTCCGCCTGCCGATGCAGGGGACACGGGTTCGTGCCCTGGTCTGGGAAGATCCCACATGCCATGGAGTGGCTGGGCCCTTGAGCCATGGCCGCAGAGCCTGTGCTCCACAATGGGAGAGGCCACAACAGTGAGAGGCCTGCCTACTGCAAAAAAAAAAAGAAAAAAAAAAAAAAAGGTGCCTACGTGGTAAATTCAAGCTGTCCCTTCAGACTCCAAACTCTCTCCTATCCACTACTCTGTGCCACCATGAGCCCCATCAGACTAGTAAGGACAGATCACTTTCTGAGTACAGTACCTATTACTTTAAGGCACTAAGAAAAGCCCTTTTATGAGCTTTATCTCATTTAATCCTACAGCCTCTGACATTAAGTATAAGAGTTGAATGTATAAGATTTCTTCACCACTGGGAATCCAGCCTCTAAGGGAAACCCTAGCATATAAAGCTACATGGAGCCCAAGTCTCACAAAACTCACAAAATCTGCAAATTACCAGATACCTAGAATCCCAATCCTCAGAGGCACTCGGGAGCGGAGCCGTTTTGACTTCAAGGATCTGAGCTGATGTAAACGATTCCAGATGGTCTGTTCAGCCTTCTCCCTACAGAGGTCAAAAAAGGTAGACCTGAACCTGAAAATAAACTACAAAGCAATCTAAAAGAGCAAGACAATGGGAAGAATGGGAATTCCCTGGCAGTACAGTGTTTAGGACTCCACGCTTTCACTGCAAAGACACAGGTTCAATCCCTGGCTGGGGAACTAAGATCCTGAAACCCATGCAGTGTGGCCAAAACTATTCCTAGAATGATGCCCTCCCTGCACATCTCCAAATCCTGACAAGCCTTTAAGCCAAATTCAAAAACAATCTACTCCACAAAGACCTCCCTAACTCTCCTCTGTTGGAGAGTTTGTTCCCCTGTCACTTTAACTATTCTATTCCCTGTACTCAGCAATTTCTCCTTTATACTGTTTGATTTTTTTTACCTAGTGCTTTCTGCCAGATGTTAGAACTATTTGTGTATGAGTCTTAGTTCCCATATCAGACCAGACTCCTTAAAGTCAGGCTCCATGGAGGAAGGGTTCATTTCGGAATCTCTCAAAGAACCTAGTCCAATGTCTTGCAACAAAGACCCTTAGAACAAAAATGTTGGATTAATTGATAGTATAGCCAGCTGAGGAAACATAACACCAACATGCCTTGCACACAGAAACAAGTAATAAACAGGGTATGCTCACTTCTGATGGATGCCACCCATCTCTGTTCAGAAGAACCCTGTCCCTGACCACTGACGGTACCTAGCCCTTATGATGTGAGGTACATCATAAACATGTGCCATTGGCTACAAGAAAAACCCAAGGAAAAGCTGGGCAACTCAGCACACTCTCGGTTTCCTCATCAATAAAATGAGTTTGATAACAGCACCTACCTCATAGGGTTGTTGTGAGAATTAGTTAGTGCACGTATAGTACTCAGTACAAGACCTGACACACAGTACACGCTTAGCAAATGCTGACCGTTCTATCATTACTATCTCCACTGGTGTAAAACTGCAAATCCACTGGCTCATCTCCATAGGTAGGGCCAGCCTGGCACCGTTGGCTCTGGCATTATTATATAAGATATATTCACTCTCTAGGTAAAGAACAAATTCCCACCTGATAGAACATGTGACAAGGAGGACCACATCAGCCTGGGTGGAGAGCAAGGAAAAAAAAGAAAATTATGATCTTTGAAATTAACCTTTTAGAATCACTGCCCACAGCCCTTTTTTTTTTTCTCAGATTGTGGTGAAACACACATAGCATAAAATTTACCATTTTAACCATTTTTAAGTGTACAGTTCAGTAGCATTATGTACATTCACACTGCTGTGCAGCTATCACCACCATCAACCTCCACAACTATTTCAACTTCCCCAACTAAAACCTGTACCCATTAAACACTAACTCCCCATTCCGCTCCTCCTCATGGCCCATTTTTAACCTAGCTCCTTGCCTGAAGGTGAGCACCACCTTAAAAGTTTCAAAAATAACTGCAACAAAAGTACAGCTTGGTCCCACACTGCACACTTTCCTCAAGGGAACTCACTCTCACTAGGCCACAGCCTGCTCCTGGAACTCCACCCAAGAACTGGCAAACATTCAGAATCTCACCCAGGAAACAAGGGGAAGCAGGAAATGTGTGTACCTCCTGAAGGTTACTGGTCCGGAGGTAGCCACTCTTCTGTAAGATGGACCAGGCTATCTCTGTGTCATTCACGTTCATCTGGCAGCCATACGTCTCAAGGTAGACTGCAATGAGAGGGCAATTCCACTGTAGGCAGATGAAAAGGGACCGCATGTCTCAAAAGGTCTCCTCCCCAAATGCCCCAGAAACACCTGAGGCAACTGGTTAGCCGCTAAGTCCCCTGTTGCCTCAATTCTAAGGCATCATTAATTGCCAGATGTACCCCCAAATTAATGACAGCCTTTCAGAACAAAAGAAATACTACATTATATACACACACCAATTACAAGCCGTATCATTTAAAAATGGAGAAAACATGCACCTGAGAATCAGGAAATATGGTTATAAAAACAATTAGAAAAGGGAGAACTAGTTGACAATAATTATCAACCTGGGGGGAAATAAATTTAAATCCATGTTAGGTCTTCCCTGGTGGCGCAGTGGTTAAGAATCCGCCTGCCAATGCAGGGGACATGGGTTCGAGCCCTGGTCCAGGAAGATCCCACTTGCCGCGGAGCAACTAAGCCCGTGAGCCACAACTACTGAGCCTATGCTCTAGAGCTCGCGAGCCACAACTACGGAAGCCCACGTGCCTAGAGCCCGTGCACTGCAACAAGAGGAGCCACTGTAATGAGAAGCCCATGCATAGCAACGAAGACCCAACGCAGACAAAAATAATAAATAAATAAAACAAATAAATTTATTTAAAAAAATCCATATGTTACACTCCTCCTTCTCAAAATGAGGTTCTCCAGACTCTGGAGGGAGCAGCAGTGGCCAGAGGGTACATAAAGCCACAAAATAAAAATGAGGCAACTTCCTACAGTAACTTCAAATGTCTTAAATGAAAGCAAGCATGGCTAACATGACATAAAACACATTTGCATAAAGTTATAAGAACCTCAATTTCACACCATAGCAAGACCCTTCAAACTAAATTCCTATTTCAACCCCTGCGCCCACCAACGCATTTTAATCCACAAACCCAAATAAATTCTAAATGGAGTTAAAAGTTGAAGGATAATCACATGAAAACCAATAGAAAAGAGCAGTAATTTTTTTAAAAAAAGAAACAATCAGGATTTTTTTTTAAACCTTCCTTGGCTCACTTCCCTTGTCTAAAAAAAGAAAACACCAAACTTATGTCAGGGAGAGACTGAAGGGAACAACAAATTTTAAAGGACTACAAAATACCGAGCAGGAGTCACAAGGTATACAGACTCCTTGATTTACCAATTCAACTCCTAGAAATTTATTCCAGAAAAAAATTTTTAAAGAAGCAAAGCTATCTATATATGCATGTATCTGTATACATATATATGAGGCACTTATTATAGTGTTATTTATAATATAAAAATTTTTGAAACAACCTAATGTCCCAACAACTGGAAAACATCATGGTACAGCATGTGATATTTTGCACCAATGTTTCTAAATTTAATTATGAAGACTACTATTTGGAAGAATATTAAATGAAAATAGTACATTACAAATAATTTGCACCATATGACTGCAACCAAATCATTAAGAATTATAAAGGGAAATTGTTTTTTGAAACAGTGCAAAATGGGAGAGGTTTGGTTGTCTCTTAATGTCTCTTCAAAATTTTGTTTGTTTGTTTGTTTTGGCTGTGTTGGGTCTTCATTGCTGTGTGCGGGCTTCCTCTAGTTGCAGTGAGCAGGGGCTACTCTTCGTTGTGGTGCGCGGGCTTCTCATTGTCGTGGCTTCTCTTGCTGCGGAGCACAGGCTCTAGGCATGCAGGCTTCAGTAGCTGTGGCACGCAGGCTCAGTAGTTGTGGCTCGCGGGCTCTAGAGCACAGGCTCAGTAGTAGTGGTGCATGGGCTTAGTTGCTCCGCAGCATGTGGGATCTTCCCAGGCCAGGGCTCGAACCCATGTCCCTTGCATTGGCAGGCGGATGCTTAACCACTGTGCCACCAGGGAAGCCCTCAAACATTTTTTTAAGGCATTTTAACTGAGTGCATTATGTTTCTCAGAAAACCTCTGCCTAAGCATAATGATTTTCTACAGCACCAATTATGAAACCTACCTTATAACTTAGGATGATCTAAAAATCAGAATAGAGATCATAAGGGTTTCCAAAGGTAACCAAAAAGAGGACTACCCAGGACTTCTACCCACAAGTTGCGTGTACCAAAACTATAATTCCTTTATATTATTGTTACTTGGTAGAGTCTGACAATTCCATAACTTAGCAGCCTTCCCACTCTGTTAACCCTCCAAAGCCAGGTCTGTAATAAAAGACCTGTTAAGAATCAGACTATGGGACGTCCCTGGTGGCGCTGTGGTTAAGAATCTGCCTGCCAACGCAGGGGACATGGGTTCGAGCTCTGGTCCGCGAAGATCCCACATGCCACGGAGCAACTAAGCCCATGCGTCACAACTACTGAAGCCTGCATGCCCTGGAGCCCTCACGCTGCAACTACTGAGCCCACGTGCCACAACTACTGAAGCCCGCGTGCTGCAACTACCAAAGCCCGCATGCCTAGAGCCCATGCTCTGCAACAAAGAGAAGCCACTGCAATCAGAAGCCCGCACCCCGCAATCAAGAGTAGCCCAGAAAGCCCGAGTGCAGAAATGAAGACCCAACGTAGCCAAAAAAATAAAGAAAGATGGAATCAGACTATGGATACTGGAAAGGAGTAAAGCAGGAAGTTCAAAAAGAAGTAAAGTAAAACCAACCTTTTCTCTGCCTTCCTAAAAGATCATCCACTGTGAGATATGGGGGTGGGTCCTCCACATCTGGAGTAGACGGTTTCTCTAGAGGAACTGAAGCACTTCTTAAAAAATGCTGAAAAGTCGGTCCAGTGGCCAGCCTGGAGCTGAAATCCTTCCAAACTCCATCCTCCTGCCGCCTCTCTGGACTGGGACCTGCAGAGCTGCGGACACCACTGTGTGCCCTGCAGGTCCTGAGCAGCAGCCAGGACACAGAGGCCAAGGGCCCCCACCTCAGACATCTCTGCGCTTTGAGGACACACTGTAAAGGATGCATGGCACTAAAACAGCCCAAAGACTGCAAGAGAATGACAGACATCACCAACATTTATTGAACACTATATACAGGGCACTGCTCTAAGCACTTCCAAGTGTATTAATACATTTAATCCTCACAAAAACCCAAGAAGGTACTCTTAATAATATTGTCCCGTTTATAATATTTTACAGGTGAAAAAACTGAGGCAACTTGCCAAATATCACACAAAGAAGTGCCAGAGATGAGACGCAAATCCAGGTAGTCTGTTTTCAAAACAAAGGGGTGGTAGAGATGAAATGAGAAGCCCTGACAAAATAACAAAGTAGCACCTTGTGCCAGGAACAGTTCCAAGGGTTTTAAGTGTATCAGCTCTTTAAACCTTCACAGCATCCTGAGTAACATAGGCAACAGACACTATTATTATCCCCATTCAGACAGGAGGAAATAGACAGAAAGGCTGAGGGACTTACCTAAGCTCCCACAGCCAGTAAGCAGCAGAGTCGTGATTCAAATAAAGGTCTCTATTAAAACAAAGCCTGTGTCCCTAGCCACCTTGCTACACCGCCTCCCCACACTGTGAAAACAATTTACTGAGGGCATCTTCTTTTGGGTTCCTTCAAAAGGAAAGTATCTAACATGGGGGCACCATATGCCTGGTCGGTGACTACTTTCGACCTCCAAGAGTCTCAGATTACTGCCCTTCAAACTTCCCACCCAGACTCTCTCACATATGGCTGGGGGAGAGAGATGGAAAATGGCACAACCTTTACAGAGAGCAATTTGCCACCTTCCGTCAAAATTACAAACACACAAACCCTAGATAACTAATAAGAACCTACTGTATAACACAGGGAACTCTACTCAGTACTCTGTAATGACCTACATGGGAAAAGAATCTAAAAGAGAGTGAATATATGTATATGTATAACAGATTCACTTTGCTATACAGCAGAAACTAACACAATACTGTAAGTCAACTATACTCCAATAAAAATTAATTTTAAAAAAAACATACAAAAACCCTTTGACCAAGCAGTTCCATTGCTAGGTATTTATCCTACAGATAGACTCATGTGCAAAATAACCTATGCATAAGGATATTTGATACAGCAGTGTTTCTAATAGCAAAGAAACGGGAAAGATCTAAATGTCATCCATAGGGGACTAGTTAAATAAGTCACAGTACATCCATACAATGGAATAAGATGCAACCGTTAGAAAGTTAGGTCGAATCTATACATGACAAAAAAGCAAAGAAGCAAAGTGCTATACTAGATATAGCGGGCCATCCACAAACCTGTGTAGGAAAGAAGACATGAATATTCAGGTACATATTTGTAAATGCACACAATATCTCTAGAATGCATAAGAAACAGTGGTTGCCTCCCAGGAAGGAACCTAGGTGACTCAAAGTACAAAAGGTGGAGACTTACTTTCCACCACATATTCTTAATGGACCCCACATCTCCAGCCTGACTACCTCACTCCAGCCATACCAGACAACTTTGTACTGATCTTCACTAGCTTCTAGGCTTTTACACATGCTGTTTTCTCTGGCTGGTGTATCTTCGCTTAACTGACATGGCCAACTCCTACACTACTTTTAGGTCTCTGCTTCCTCCTGGAAGCCTTTCCTGGCCACCACCGCCAAAGTCTAGGGGTCCTCCCCTAGGTTCCCAAAGCCTCCTTATGACTATCACAAGACTCATCACACTTTGCTGTTAATTACTGCTTATCCCTTGTAAGCCGGAGGTCTCTGAAAGCAGGGAACAAATCTCATTCATTTCTATATTCTTAGTATCTCCCATTCTAGTAACATGGCAGGTGCTATACATGTAAAATGAGCAGATATGGCCTGTTACTTCTCCAACCCGATCACCTGCTGTACATGCTACCAGCACTTTAGGCAGGAGCAATGCCAACCTACTTTCAAGTGACAGAGAACAGCAGACTTTTAGTGTGAACTTTAAAGTCACCCGTTTCTGCCCATTACTTGTTGTGTGACCTCGGGAAAGTCAAATTCCTACCTCTGAGCCACCAATTCCACATGTGTAAAATAAGGATAAAAATAATACCCACCTCTCAGAGGTGTTGTGAGAATTAAAGATGTTAAAACCTAACTTGGCATACAGTAAGTCTTCAGTGACTGCACAATCGCAGCCCACACCTCCTTTGATGGTGGGTATAGAGCATTGTGGTTAAGACGCGAGAGACGGCGTCTGACCCAACTGCTGCCTCGCCAGGTAACTTTGGGCACGTGGAAGCGTCTTACGTTCTGGGAGCTTCCATTTCCTCATGTGTAAAATGGGAATAATGGTACCTATTACAGCACCTATCTCCATGTCTGTTGTGAGGATCAAATGTGACAATACGAACAAAATGCTTGCATAGCACAATGTAGGGGGCCTCGGTGGGGGCCCACATTAATTGGTAGTCGACAATAACGATGAGACAATAGCCTCATCTCAACATAAACAATAAAGCATCCCACTTCATTGGGTGATTACAATGTGTCAGGCGTGGTGCTAAGCGCTTTCCATGGATTACCGTATTTAATCCTCACAGCAACTGTGAGGCAGGTTTTACTATCATCCTCACTTCACAGGTGACAAAGCTAAGGTTCGGAGGAAAGAGGGCTGACTTGTCCAAGGTCACAAACGAGTAGGAAGCGGGGCTGGAGTGCGAACCCCGACAGTCTAACTCCAGGGTCCGCGCTGTAACCACCGCGCCATCTTCCCCTTGAACACCGCGCATTCCCGGGGCACCGCCGCCCCTCCAGTCCCAGACGTGGGGCGTGGCAGAGGGCGCAGGCGACCTCCGCCGGCGCTCCGTTCACCTACCGCTGCCCGAAGGCCTGGCGTCCAGCCGCTGAAGCTCCTCTCAGTAGGCAAGCTCCCGGCTCAGCTGTCTGCGGCTGCGCACGCACACGCGCAACTTCCGTTCCGCCGCAATTTCCGTCCGGGGCGCCCCATCCGGCGGAAGTGCGTCTTCTCTACTGTCCGGGTGGGTCCAAGCTCCTGGCTTTGAAAACCCTCCACTGGTGAGTGGAACCAAGCGGTAAACCCTAGCCGGCAGGTGGCAACTGAGCGCTTGAAATGTGGCGAGTGCTAGCTAAATGTGTTCTAAATGTAAAATACACACCGGATGTCGAAGAAAGAATGCCAGCTATCTCCTCGATAATTCTTACATTGACTGCGTGCTGAGATATTTGGGATTTATTGGTTTAAATGAGTATATTATTTAAGTTAGTTTCATCTGTTTCTTTTTACTTTTTTCAGTGTGGCTACTGGGAAAATTTTAATTATTTACGTGGCTCGCTTTCTATTTCTGTTGGACAGCGCTGCGTTATAGGTTAAAGACTTCCCAATTCACGTTTCCATCACAGAACCCCCCTCCCAACCCCTGGACATAAGTTCCACTGTCTATGGGGCACCTCCCCTTGGGTACCTATCGACCGTCTCTAACTCAATACAGAACTCTTCATTTCTTCGTACACATCCTAACCCAAAACCTGTGTCTGCCCAGTCTTGCCCATCTCAGTAAATGACCCAAGCATCCTCCCAGTTGCACTAGGAGAAACTGAGTCATTTTTTTTGTTTCCTCTCCCTCAATCTCCACACTCAGTCTATCAGCAAAGTTTTGTCAGCTCTAACTCCAAAATGTCTCAAATCTATCCACTTCCCATTCTCCTGTTCTTCTCCTGCTGCAGCTCTAGCCCAGGCCATTGTCATCTCATCAGAAAGGACAGCAATAGCCTGCTAACTGGCCTCCTTGCTTTTGCCCTTAACCTAGTCTCCTACCAACTATTTCCCACACAGAGCCTAAGAGAGTTTGTTTTCTTAACTCAGATCATGGGAATTCTCTGGCGGTCCAGTGGTTAGGACTCTGCACTTTCACTGAGGTGGGCCCAGATTCGATCTCCACCCTTGGTTGGGGAACTAAGATCCTAAAAGCTGTGCAGTGCAGCAGGAAGAAAACAAAACAAAACAAAACAAACAAACAAACAAAAAACAAGACTTAACTCAGATCACATCATTCCTCTGCTGAAAACTCCCAGTGGCTTGCCATTGCCTTTGCAATAAAATCCAGATTTCCTGCTGTGTCCTAGGACCTGCATGATCTGGCTACTGCTTACTTTTTACTTCTCCAACTTACTTATTTCTTACTATTTACTTCTCCTAGCATGTTCTCTCTAATTAACTATATTTCAACTACACAATTTTATTTTGCTCCTTCAATACCCCAAGCACATGTTTATCTCAGAGCCTTTGTACTTTGAACATTCTCTCTGGAATGTCCCCCCAAATTGTTTCAAGGCTGGTGCCTTCTCATCCTTCATGTCTCAGCTTAAATATCAGCTCTCCAGAGAGGCCCTCTCTGACCACCCCATGTAAAAGGCTCCCATCACTATCACATCATTTTCTTCTCAGTATTTGTCACTATCCAAAATGATAGCATTTTTTGTTTACTTGCCATTGCCTATTTCCTAGACATTCAGCTCCCTGAGAGCAGCGACACATTCTGTCATGTTCACGGCAATATCCCCAGGATGTAGCACAGAGTCTGATTCATAGGAGGGCTTAATAAATACTTGTTGAATGAACAAATGACTGCTTTATGTATTAGTTTGGGTTCCCCAGAAGCAGACCTTGAAAAAAGGACTTGAGTGCAGGCAGGTGATCACAGGAGACGCTGATAAGGTAACTCAGGGAATGAGACAGGGGAGACAGCCAATAAGAAGTGTGTTATCAAGCCAGTTACCAAGGTGGGCATCTGGGTCTTCATTCTGTTGGGGAGCTCTAGGAAACAGTGTAAGACACAGACCTCAGAATTATTTCACCCAAAGGGAGAGGAAGCTGGGGTAGTTATATACTACCAGCCATGGTGGAAGTATACTCCTACATGTGTTAATTCCTCAGTGCTTCTACTCTGCCTATGCAGGGAAGGCTGTGGTTTGGGAGAAAGCCCTCTATCAATAAGATGCAGTCACTGACTCCACCATTCTGAATTACCAAGGCTCTGGGCGGCCTGACAACCCCTGCTACAACTGGCCTCTTCGACACCCCATTAGAACTCTATGAGGTTATTATTGGCCCAAGTTACAGGTGAGAAAACTGAAAATATAAAAAGGTAGTCGAGTGCTGAAGCTCACATAACTAGGGTATGGCAGAACTGGGATCCACCCACAGGTCAGTCTGATCCCAAAGTCCTATTCTTAACACTGACTAATTCAAAGTCAGACTGGCTGGGTTCACATTAAGGCTCCGATGCTTACCACGATAGCCATGGCCAAGTCAGTCCCCCCTGATGACTTGCACTTTCTTTGCATATAAAGTGGCTTCTGTGTAGAAAATATACTGCATTGAGGGTAGGAGGGTGGGAAGACAAATCAGTAGAGTACTGAGGAGGCTGTGGCAGTTGTCCAGGGATTGTGGAGTCCTGGGCCAGTGCGATGGCTTGGGGCAGTGAGGAAAAAACAAACCCAGATTTCAGGAGTTTGAGACATACCACAGTAAATTCCACAGCATCTCTTTACATGACTGCTGGGTGCCAATTGAGTCAAATATACAAAGGCAAACACAGCCCAAGAATTGTATTATGGCTCTTGTTTTTTACTGTGGTTCTCCAGGTAATATAGAATGTGCTCTGATCTTTTCAGGCAATAATCAGCACCGTGAAAATACAAAATTTCAGAATTCCTGGAAAACTTTCAGACTCTAGAGACAAGTTCCTGGAAACTCTGAGATCTAAAGACTCCAGCTGGAGAAATATTCAGGTTTCCTGTCAAAGTTTTTACTACAAGGGGAAGATGTTCTGTCCTAACTCGGCCATGGGGGGGTGCCACCCGTGCCACACAGAGCCCCACCATGGTGGCCGAACCTCCGTTCCAATAGGAGTTATGTTGAGGAGGGAAGCCTCCCACCCACGCTGCCAAGGTCAGACAACACCCATTCACTCTCCACAGTGACCCCAAGCATGGACCCTGTCCTTCCTGACACATCAATTCTCTATTTCAGGTCCTACTTATCGTTTCAACATGGCCCTTCCCTCTTTAGCCTCGGTATTGTCCTCCTAGAATCACAGGAGAGAGGGATTCTAGAGCTGGAAGGAAGCCACTTTTAGAACTTCCAATGTGGGAGTCAGGGAGGAGCTGGGATTTTAACCCAGGTCTCTTGGCCTCTTAGAACTGTGCTCTTTCAAATCTGGATCTTCCCCTAGTGGCCCCAGAAGGAGGTGTCACCTTCCCCTTTTGTGGCCAGAGCAGGAGGCAGCAAGTCAGAAGATGTCAGAGCCACCCCTTGCCAGTTCTGACTGCCCATGGGATGGGCATGAGGGATGTTCTCTGGTGCGTGTTATGCTGCCCCCACCTATACATACACACACACACCAGCCATTCCCAACATCCCTACTATCCTTTCCCACACACATCAGCCCATGTGAGGGCCAGGGACCATTTCCAACCTCCCAAACCATCACCCACCACATTCCAACAACAAGGGTCCTTTCAGCTGCCATACTGTGGAGTCTCAGACAGTGTTGTGTCTTGGGCAATGAAGGTGATAAAAACAACACCCCCCGCCCCGCCCAGATCTCCAGGAGCTTGGAAGGCTCATGTTCCATCCCACCTTGGGAATCTGTCATCTGGGATGCCATTCCCCCTCCTACCTGACTAACTCCTACTGATTGCTGATAGTTCTAACAGTTACTGAGCAACTTCTTCTTCCCCTCCTCCTTCCCCACTGATTCAGCCTCAGCCAAATGATTTGTTTTGGCCAACGGAATTAGAGAGGACAAAATGCGGAGGATGTAAGTGTGCTTGTGCACTTTGCTTGTCTTTGAACTCCAGTGACTTGCCATGAGAACATGCCCTGGGAGCTGATGCCCCTTCATCCTGGGCTCCAGAAGGAAAATCATAGAGTAGGCCTGAGCCCAACCCACAGCCTGGACCAAAGCCACCCAGCCAAGCCCAGCTTCTAATGGTCAAACTGCAGTCAACATGCAGCCCCAGAAGCATGAAAATAAATGCTTATTGCTGTGGCCACAGAGTCTGTTGTTGTTTTGGTCCACAGCATTGTTGCAACAGTAGCTGATTTTTAGCCTGCTCCTTCAGGACATCAGCTTCAGGTCTCTTCCTGAGAGAAAACTGCCCTCACCCCCAGAGCAGGTCAGGTCCCCACTGTCCTCTCTGGTATTTCCATGAGTCTACCCAATCACACATTTGATTGTGAGAGCTTCTGCTGAATTTCTTTCCCCTGTGCAAGGGGGCCTGTCAGTCTTGCTCCCAGCAAATTGGCTCCTGGACCCAAGGATTAGCACAAAGTAGGTGTGTACTATGTATTTCTCAAATGAACAGTGGATTGACGAATGGGTGGGCAGATTGAGGTGGGCAAAGCTGGAATATCTCTGCTTACCTGCATTTCCCCAGGTTTCTAGAACAAGCTCTGGCTCTGGCTTGTTACGTGAATCTATGTGGGCCTCAGTTTCGTGTGGGACCTGATTAGAACTGCTTAGTCTAATGCAGTAGCTACTAACCACATGTGGCTACTGAGCATGTGATATGCAAGCAGTGTGAGTGAGGAACTGAATTTAATTCCATTTTAATGAATTTTAATTTAAAAACTGATAATTCAGTTATTGGAAAACTTTAGTACATTTGGAAATACTTGATTATACGAATCTAATTTTTTCAACTGGAAACTTTATGAAATCTAAATACCAATCAAAGGTTTCCAATGAAAATTTGGTATCTGAATAGAGATGTGCTGTAGGTATAAAATACACACCAGATTTCAAAGACAGTATGAGAAAAAGAATGTAAAACATTTCATTAATGAATTTTTATAATATGTGTTGAAGTGATAACATTTTGGATCTACTGGGTTAAATAAAATTTATTATTAAAATTATTTTCATCTATTTTTTCTTACTTTTAAAAATATGGCTACTAGAAAATTGGTAATTACAAATGTGGCTTGCATTATATTTCTAGTGGATGGTGCAGGGCCAGAAAGTCTCTAAGGTGAACAAGGGCTCTGAAGTCAGAAAAACCTAGTTTGAATCAAGCTCAGACATTTCAGAGCTGTGTGACTTCGGGCAAGTCACTCTCCTGTTCTGAGCCCCAGTTTTCTTACCTATGTAATGGAGACTGCCGTGCCTATCAACATAGATATGTGGTGAGGATCCAATGAGGAAATGTATGTACAGTGCCTAGCACATAGCAAGCACTCTCTAAGTGTAAGCTATCCTTACTGTCATCACGGTAATTTTCTGGACAACGCAAGAAACTGGGGCTCATTTGCAGCCAGCTGCATGGTATAGATTCCAAAGAAACATTCCACGAAGCATACTCCAAGCGTCCTCCCTTCTGCAGGAAAGGAGCGAGAGGCTCTCTATGACGGTTTTAAAATAGGTCCACAAAAAAAATGTTTAAATAAATAAAATGGGTCCACAAATTCTTTGACATTCCTTTCTTCAAGAGGTGAAGCCTAATTCCCCTCCCCTTGAGTGTGGGCTGGGATTAGTGACTCTATTCATTTATTCTAATGAATAGAATAAAGCAAAAGTGACAGTATGTGACATACAAGACTGGGTGATAAGAGGCATTGTGGACCCCTCTTGGGTCTCTCTTCTGTGTCACTCTGGGGGAAGCCAACCTCCTTGTCATGAGCACATTCAAGCAGCCCTATAATTAGGCCCATGTGGTGAGGAACTAGGGCCTCCTGCCAACATCCATAAGTGAAAAATATTGGAAACAGATCCTCTAGCCCCAGTCAAGCCTTCAGATGAGTGCAGCAGACACCTTGACTATAACCTCATGAAAGACCCTGAGACAAGAACAACCCAGCTTAGCCCCTCTCAAATTCCTAATCCACAGAACTTGAAAGAGAATGTTCACTGTTTTAAGCTGTGAAATTTGAGGGTAATTTGTTATGCAACAGTAGATAACCAATAGATTCTTTTGTTGGCCCTGTGGTTAAAGGTCTGCTCTTCTCTAGGGAAAGGGGCTCCAGTCCTGGGTCTGGTCCCTCTTGCGACTACAGGGGCCACTACAGCACCCACAGGCCAAGGTACAAACCACAGACACTGGGCCAGGCTGCCTATGTACTCACAGGCTGTTTATTTATCCGAGACTAAGGATGAGAGAGAGAGGATGAAGAGAAAAACCAGATGCCTCAAGGTGGTAGAGCTGATGGGAGAAATGAACAGAAAGGCTCCTCCTCTTTCTCTTGACACAGACCCCAGGGAACTCCAGCTTCAGGTGGGGCCTCTGGGGACAGTTTAGGGGCCCCTAGGAGGCCTGGCAGTTGTCAGCTAGGGTCAAGATCCCCAGAGGGGCAGGTCCCGGGCTCGGAATGGCTTCTGCGTACACAAAATATCTCTCCACAAAAGGCACTGGTGTGGGTGGGGGGAGCAGCAGGGAGGCTACCACATCACTGGCAGGATCCACTGTGCCCTCAGTCTGGGTCCCAGCCTCTCTCAGGGGCTGGGTCTCTGCCTCCTTGTTCCTTTCCTCTCCCTTCCCTCAGCCCAGTGGTAAGCAGGCAATCAGCGGAGGGCCAGGTCAGGCCGTGTGGTGGACACCCCCTCTTCAGGGCTAATGCATCTGACGACCTCTAGGCTAAGAGCCCCAGACGGGTGACTTTGGCCGAGAGGAAGGAGTGGATGATGAAGACCATTGTTTTGGGGCATGAATGCAGGTCCAGCTGCTGCAGGGTGGACGGAGAGAAGGGTCAGGAGCCCCATCCAGCCTGGGCCCCAGGACAGCATCACCCCCCAGCCCCTCCACTCACAATCTCTCCTTCAGCGCCCCCGAAGTCCAGGAAAAGGAGACTGGCACCATCGTCCGAGGACATCTGCAGCTTCTCAAAGGGTTGTCGGAGCAGCACAACTTGGGCCGCACCTGGCTCGGCCGCCCACAGTGTGAAGCCTTTGTCAATATGCACAGACAGGCTGCAGGGACGGCCGTTCCACGTGCAGGCTGTTGGGAGGGTGTGGGCACGGGCACAGCGACACCTCAGAGACCGCAAGCCCTACCTCCAATCCCCACTGGTAGCTCCAAAAGCGGAACTTGAATGCCACTGGAGGTGGGAGGCTCACTGTCAATGCCATTTGTATACCCACCCTGTATAGAGTCACCCACACTCTGAAATACAGAAGGATGAGCAGGCAGAAAACCTATACCCCACTTCCAGTCCCACTGCCAGCAGCAAAGGTGGAAAGGGGGAGCTTCAACTCTGCTTTGGACAGGAGGCCCACTCCCTATAAAGGCATCAGCAGACCCGCCAAGCATGGCCTTCGGAGACCTTAGAGGCCTGTAGACTTACCCAGTTAAGTGTGAATTTCAGATAAGCGATGGATCATTTGGACATACTTAGACCAAAAAATTATTTGTTGTTTTACCTGAAATTCAAATCTAAGTGAGTGTCCTGTATTTTTTCTGGCAACCCTACTCCAAGTGCCATCTCTCATATCCTCACCAGCAGAGTCAAAAGCCGGCACAAGAAAACCCCTGGGAAAAGAGTCTCACTACCTACCAGGGCACCTGCACATCCAAAACAGAGGGCCCTCAGAGACCCCAAATCCCACTCTCTCTCCCCCTCCTGAAGCACCCTAAAGAAGGAAACTTGAATACCCCTGGGGATAAGAGGCTCGTTACCAGAAAGGCACTCCCAGATCCACCCAGCCCACCTGTCGACACCTCCTGCACACCCTCAGCAGCCCGGTGACAGCCATCCACCAACTGGCGGGTCCAGGCAGCCAGCTCCTGCGGTGACTCCACGCTGAACAGGTGAGTGTCCACACCGTGGCGCGTACCCGTGCGCAGGGCAAAAGAGAGCTCTGCATCGTAGGACAAGGAGCCCTTGGAGGGGCCTGAGTGCACCAGCCTGGGGGCAGGGGGCAGAGGGCTAAGCATGAGGCCTCAGGCAGCAGGGAGGTAGCTCTGGGCCACAAGGGTGGTTACCTGGGAAGGGACCCTGCGACTCCTTTACCACCTAATGTGGGGACAGGACTTCCAGACAGCCACTGATTGACTCACAGGAGACCATCTCCTGCCACCCTTCCCCTTGCCCCCTCGGCTCCAACCGTTCTGGTGTCTTCAGACACGCCAAGCACACTCCTGCCTCAGCACCTCTGCTGTTCCCTCTGCCGAGCACACTCTTCCCTGATTATCTGCATTGCTCTCTCCCTCACTTCCTTCAGACCTTTGCTCAAGTGCCATCTCCTCTGAGAAGCCTTCCCTGACCTCTCTGTCTAAAACGGCACCCCTCCCTATCACTCACTAGCCTTACTTTTCTTTATGGTACCAGAAGTTATAATTACTTTTCACTGTTTCGGCTGGCTTTTGTCTTTTTCTCCAGAATATCATCTAGGGTACAAATTTTTGTCTAATTGTTCGCCACTATATTCCCAGCAAGTAAAACAATGCCTGGCGTATAGTAGGTGCTCAGTAAACATTTGTGACCTGAATTAATGAATCACTTAATTAGGCAGGCAATTCATGACCTGCTTATCCCTAGTAGGCAGCAGGCTCCTGACACGTACGCCAGAGCCCAGCCCAGAGTGAGGAGACATGTCCAACAAGGGCCCAGACCCCGCAGCTTGACTCTCACTTGCTGTGTAACCTTGGGCAGTTCAATGCCCCTCTCTGGGCAGCAGACCCCAGAGTTCTGTCCTTTAGCCCACTTTGCTCCTCACTCCACATACTTTCTCTCGTAGCTTCATTCCCCCTTGGAGCTGCTTCTGATACTTGGAGACTTGTGGGTCTGTAGTCCCCTACTTTGCAGCCCTAAACTACAGACCCACAAGTCTCCAAGTTTCCTACCCAAGCTCCCTACCTGTCCCTCGCACACTCTGGACTCAACTCAGCGTCTTGCTCTGACCTCCTCCTTTGCACTCCCACCCCCAGTCCCACTGCTCCCCCAGACACAAGCTCCAAACCTCCCGTTCATCCATTCATCCGGACACCTCCCCCACCCTCCCCATCTGGTGAGTACTAAGCCTGGTTAATTTTACCACCCATGTGTCTTCCAATGCAAATGCGGCCTTTCTTCTCCATCTGCTGCCTCCACCCACCTCCACCAGCTCTCCTGCATGACTGCTCCCATCCCCCGCCTCCAGCGTATTTTCCAGGTGGCAGCAACATGGATTCTTTTAAAACACAACCCAGGGCTTCCCTGGTGGCGCAGAGGTTGGGAGTCCGCCTGCCGATGCACGGGACACGGGTTCGTGCCCCGGTCCGGGAGGATCCCACGTGCCGCGGAGCGGCTGGGCCCGTGAGCCGTGGCCGCTGAGCCTGCGCATCCGGAGCCTGTGCTCCGCAACGGGAGAGACCACAACAGTGAGAGGCCCGCGTACCACACACACACACACAAAAAACGCCACCCAAAGAGCCACCTCACTCCCAGGCTAAAACTCTTCAACTCTGCCCCAGCTCTTAAGATAAGGCTAACATTCCTTAACCAGCCAATAGAGGCTCCGCAAGATCAGGCCCTGCCAACTCCCTGCCTCATTTCTCTCCCTTTCCTGCAGAGAGTCTACAAACTGTTATAGCACACTCACGGCTCCATGAACGTGCAAGAGCCCTTCATGCCTCTGTACCTTTGACTATGTTGTTCTCTCTGCGTGAGATGCTTTTCCAGCCTTTCTTAAATAGCAAACTTCTACTCATCTGTCAAAGTCCAGCTCAAATGTCACCTTCTGCCCGAAGACTTCCCCCACCAGGCCAGGTAGAGTTAAGTGGTCCCTACAACTCTGCATCCTAAAGGCTGTTCCCGGGTCAGTCTCCCCTGCCAGGCTGGGGACTCCCTGAGGGCAGAGCCTCTGGGGGCTCTCTGTCTCCCGAACCACACAGCACAAGGTTGGGCAGAGTAGGCATCAATGAATGAGTGACTGGTGGGACCTCATATCCTTCTGTTCCAAGCCCCCATTTTACAGATGAGGAAACCAGGGCCCAGACAAGGCAGAGACTCGCTTCAGGCCACCTGGGGAATAACTCAGGGCAGGATGGGCTGGAGTCCCCAGCTTCTGAGGTCCATCTAGAGCATCACCCCCCAAGCGCTGGGTGGGACACACAGCCCTGCCTGTCCGCGGATACCTGGTGGTGATGAGCGGGGCAGTACGGGCCGGCCGGCTCAGGGCCTCACGGGTCTGGGGGAGACAGCAGTAGAGGAGCAGCTCCTTTTCGGTCAGCAGGGCCACGGTGGGTGCTGTGCCCCCACTGGGCAGCTGCAGGGGGCAAGGCAGCAGGGAGGAGGGACGGAGAGGGGAGAGGTCAGAGGGCCAGGGAGGGGTGAGGCAGTGCGGGGCAATGGGATTTGGGTCAGCTCCAGGACAAGGGAAGAGTGGGGAGGATAGGTCCCGGGCCCTGCAGGCACCTGCTCAGTCAGCCAGCCGATCTGCTTGATGTCCTGGCTCCCGGCTGTGCTGGTGGCTGACAGCAGTGCCTGCAGCTCGTCCTTGACCCAGGGCATCAGAGCGTTGACCTGGGCTTGGATGGCAGCTGCCCACGACCTGGCGCTAGCCTCATCCTTAGCCCTCAGGAAGAGGGTGTCCCGGCCATCTGCTGAACAGATCTCCAGATACCTGCAGGCACAAATGAGGTGGAGGGGAGGGCCCATCCACTGGGCTGCAGGTACCCAACCCTGAAATCTGGCCCAAGAAACTCCATCTACCACAAAACCAGAAGAAACCACAGGGGATGTCCATGACAGAATCAGGAGCGACACTTGCTGCAGGGCTCCAGCCACACTTGTTGGAGCCTCAGGGGGCTTATCTGTCTTATCTCAGGATAAGAGACTATCTCACACACACACCCATAGGCATATACACACAAATACACACACACTCAAACATGTGTGACGGGGGCCAAAATTATCACTGTGCGAGGATTCATGATTTTGCCCTGTCCTGGTTTCTAAGGAGAAGGACTGTCTTGCTAGGCCATCTCCCAGGTTCTCCTTTGTGGTACAGAACCAAAGTAACGCACTGACGGGGTAGGGGCGTGGACACAGCAACTGAAGAGGCTTAGTAGCCTGAGATGGTCTACATAAAAAGAGGTGGGGGGCGGGGAACTTCCCTAGCAGTCTGATGCTTAGGACTCCACGCTTCCAATGCAAGGGGCACAAGTTCGATCCCTGGTTGGGGAACTAAGATCCATGGTGTGGAAAGAAAAAAGAGCTGGGGAATGGAGAAGGGAAAAGGGCAGGGAGATAAAAAGCCACACAGGTAAGTGTGGGGGAAAGGTTTCAGGGAGGTACAAGAGGAGTTAGTGACCGGGAGAGGACTTTCAAATGTTCTGTGGGGCATTAAAGATTCACTCCCCTTTGGCTTTTCTGTAAACAGTGAAGTGGGTCAGAAACTGAAGAACGGCTCACACACATCCATTCCAATGCCCTCCGCCTCTGCCTTCCTCCACTACAGAGCTCCCTTGCAGCTAGCCCTGGCCATCCACCCAGTTCTGACTGATGAGAGAGAGAAGGCTCTGGGGAGGGTGTCCTTTCCCAAATGAAAGGTAAAGCGTTCCCAGCTGTGGTAGTTAGTTTCCAAAGGTGGCCTCCACCAAATTCATCCCTCCCTATACACACGGTGCACCTCTCTCATCAAGAGGTGAAGCTGCTTTCTCCTCTACTTGGCCTTGTGACTTGGTTTGACAAATAAAATGTGGCAGAAGTGCCATTCCAGCATTCCCGTGCCATTCCGGCATTCCCAAGCCATCATGAAATCCAACTAGCCCGAGGCCACCCACCCTGAGAAGAACAAGCTAGCCATATAGAAAGGTCATACTGAAAGAGGAATGCTTAGCCAGCCTCTAGCTGTTCCAACCACCCCAGCTGGCACGTGGGTGAAACAGCCACCTTGGACTTCCATGCCCAGCAGATATCACATAGAACAGAACTGGCCGGCTGATCCAGCCCAGATTACAGAATTGTGAAAAGTAATAAACTGTTATCTTCTAAGCCACTAAATTTTTGGATGGCTTGTTATGCAGCAATAGAACAAAATACCAGGAGAAAAGTTCCTTTGTCCTTTGCCTTCTTCCTGTCTGGCATATGGACACATGCTTGGAGATGCAGCCATCATCCTGCTTCCAGGAAGAAGAAAATCCACAATAATGATGGCAGAAGGGGAATTCCCTGGCAGTCCAGTGGTTAGGACTCTGCACTGTCACTGCCGAGGGCACGGGTTCAATCCCTGGTCTGGGAATTAGAATCCCACGAGCCATGTCGTGCGGCCGAAAAAAAAATTATAAAAATAAAAAAAAGAAGCTGGAAGCCTGATGCCTTGAGGGCATTCTTGAGCAGCAACAGCAGCCTAAACAGCTGACCACTGGACTTCTTTTTAAACGTGTGGAAAAATTAACTCTTCATTTATTAAGCCATTTCGTGCTGGGGTTTCTAATACTTGCAGCCCAATGTAATCCTAACACTAAGCAAGAGTTTGAAATATTTTTCATTACATTTTGGTTACCAGATTGTGTTCCTTTGACTGGGATACTGTGCTGATATGGAAACCCAGTTATATTCAAGTTACACATATGTACACAAATCAGGCACACGTACATACATGAGTATACACATACAAATATTAACACAAACACACACAAACACATATGCACAAATCTACACCTCTGCCCATGCAAATGCTCACATATACCCACAAACACTTGCATTTAAGTGCCATCTACATGTAGACACACATGCTTCAGGTGATGTCTGGGGTCAGGCTGGGATCCACAATTAACCTAAAGTCCTATGAGTCTCAGGAAGGACTGATACCACCTCACCTTCACCCAACACACAAGGCCCCTTTAGTGGAGCACCTGTAAGTGACCTGTGAATCACTAGTTCTTGCCTCATGAGGGCAGGCTGGGGCTGGGGCAACAAGCAGGGCCAGGAGATATGGATGCTGAACATTAATCAGCCCTTCAGGGCAATGCTGGGCATTGGCCTGGCATGGAGCCTCAGCTGTAACTAGGACCCACAGCACAAGCCTTTTATGCCCAAGCCATATACACACCACCCCAATACTGCACACCGCGTTTAATCAACATAGACTGCATTTACCACCATCACTACTCAAGCACCTGAAGCCTCTGAAGCAGAGAGGGCTACCTGGAAATGAGGCAAGCTCCATTCCTTCCAGGTTGTGTGATCTCGGGCATGTTACTTTCTCTGTCCTCATCTACAAAATGGGGGTGAAATAATAGGACTTTGCCTGTAGGGTTGCTGTGACAGTTAAATTAAGTTGTGCGTGATAAACACTCAGTAACGTTGGCTGGTATCAATCTTATCACCGGTGTTAAAGGCTGCGCAGATGTGAGGGGTGGTAACCTTCCACGGCCCTGACACAAACGTTACCAGGCATCTCAGAACCTCAGCAGAGTTGGAAGAGACTTGAGGGGATCACTGAGTCCGATATGCTTGTTTCACAAAGGGGAATCTAAAGGTTAGTGAGGAAAAGGGACTAGTTCAAGGAGTACCAAGACTGGAATCCAGGGCTCCTTCGCAGACCAAGTTCCTCCTCAGATGTGAACTGCCCAGAGGGAGAAGAGAGAAGCAAAGCACACTATCATCCCCATAACTTCACCCTTGCATCCATTCAACAAACATTTCTTAAGCACCTACGACGTCTGCGCATCATGCTTGTCACTTTGCAACACAAGGGAATCTTTCCTTTGGCCCCACTACCTAACACGAGGGCATGTCTGTCTGAGTTGCCCCCTACGCCAGGCTTACCTGGTCTCCGGGTCACTGGGGGTGCACCTCCTCGAGACATATGCCATCTTCAAGGACATGTGTTTGGCATCACGGAGGTCCCGGGGTGGGAGGCCAGGGGAGGAAGGCTGCCGCTGAAGGGGTGAGGCAGGAGGCGAGTCCCAGCCAACCGAGGTCCCACTGGCAGAGTTCTTGAAATATGGTGAGACCTCTTTCATGTACTTGACTGGTTAGGGGAGAGGTCAGCAGTTACCACTGTGACATGGGCTCCCACGTAGCACACATCACAATTGTCACTAATTCATTAAAAGTTTAATTTATGTCCACTATCACTATCCTCCTCTAGGCTAAAGTCTCAGACAGGGAGGCATGGTAGAAAATTCTGGATGCATGCCAACATCCATTCTCTCACTTTTCCCTTGGTTTATAGACACATGGCCACTTGGAAGAAAGACTACATTTCCCAGCCTCCTTTGCAGCTAGGTGTGGCCACATAACTAAGTTCTAACCACATAAGTTTAAGTGTTTAGAGCTTCAGGATGGCTGCTTAAAGGGAATGGGCAACAGCTGCAGCAAGGCAGTGAGAGAGCACCGGGAGTCAGAAGATGTGACTGCTCTGCCACTGTCCCATTGTTTGCCTCTATCTCTTCAGTCTTCTCATCTGCAAAAAGGAGGAGCTGCATGAGATAGTCCTATGGTGGAGGCTGCTAATTTTCCTCCAAGATAGTGATAAACTTCCAGCTTAAGACTTCATTTTCTAGGTTCCCTTGCAGCTATAAGTGCCCATTTGACCAAGTCTGGCCAATAGGATGACAGCAGAAGAGATGTGTGCAGCTACCAACTTCTGCCCATTAAAGAAAGGGGCACGCCCTGGTCCGGGAAGACCCCACATGCCGTGGAGCAACTAAGCCCATGTGCCACAACTACTGAGCCCACGTGCTGCAACTACTGAAGCCCACACGCCTAGAGCCCACGCTCCGCAACAAGAGAAGCCACCACAATGAGAAGCCCACGCACCCCAACGAAGAGTAGCCCCCGCTCGCCACAACTAGAGAAAGCCCGTGCAAAGCAGTGAAGACCCAATGCAGCCAAAAATAAATAAATAAATAAATAAATTTAAAAGAAAAAAGAAAGGGGCACGCCCTTCCTTTCCCTGGCTTTTCCCTTGACAGGTCGAGCTGGCTAGAACACAAACTGGTGGGGCACCATCTTGACCAGGAGAACATGAGCCACACTCTAAAAGGCTGACTAACAAACAGAAATAAATGGATGCTGAGACTTTGGACTGCCACGTCAGACTTGAACTGTTACCTAAGAAAGCAAGGAGCTTCTATTATATTTAAGCCATAGTATTTTATGGGGATCTGGTTACAGCAGCACAACTTGTACCCTAACCAATATAGATGTCTAGAGGCCCTCTTAGCTCTGACCAGTCAACACTGAGTGAGTATAGTGGACTCCTTCTAGAATAGCACTGTCCAACAGAGACCATGATTTCTACGATTATGAAAATGTTCTCTATATACACTGTCCAGCACAGTAGCCACTAGCCGCATGTAGCTACTGAGTACTTGAAATGTGGCTGGTACAAAATTCAGAGGAACTGAACTTTTTGTTCAGTTCCTCTGCCCAACTGACCCATAAAGTCATGTTCTGATATGTGATCCTGCTCTCCTGGCTATGCTAGCTGAACCAGGGGTCAACCCCTTACCCACACTAGGCTACCCAAATTGAGACTGTTGAGAGATCCTACACTAATGTGTTGAACACATTTGAAAGCTATAGGGCCAACCACCTTCTGCAGTGAGGACAGAGAAGAGGCGAGAGCTAATTTGTAGGGAGAGAAGATCAGTGGAGATGCATGTTGAGAGACAGAGGGAAAGCCCTGCCAGGCATCTGCTAATGTTCTGGTTTCTGATACTCCTCATTTAGAAAGTCAGACTGCCATTCCAACAGGAGTTATGATATTTGCAACCAAAAGAGTCTTGACTGGGGCCTGGATTCCATGCCTTTTGACAAAAGGAAGATGTCAGTAACAAAGGGCAGCTAGAAGTGAAAGGCAACATGATGAACACAAGGTTGATCTGAGAAGAGCTTGGTGGGAGAAGAGTTTCAGAACAAGTCAGTTTTCTTGAGCACCTAATATGTGTCAGGTGTTGGACTGGCCCTAGGTAGGACTGGGATGGTAAACATGTGACACTTGAGCTACCACTTGTTTATCCCTTGCTCAAGGAAGCCATCACAAATCAATCATAGTGTTCTATGGCAGCCATTACCAATCAATTAAATAACAAAACATTTTGGCATTCTTACTCTATCAATTAGTTGAGTTTGGCTGCAAATAATAGAATATATGATAACAGTGCCTTAAGCAATAAAGATATTTATGATTTCATGTAACAAGAAGTCTAGAGGAAGACAATTTCAGGATTGGTTCAGTGGCTCAATGACATTGGATCCTGGATAGGCATCTCTGCCATTGGATCTCTGCCATTCTCTGGCCTTCCCCTCATGACCACAGGATGGCTGCAGCAGGCTTAAGCTAATCATTCCTTACATGACAAAACCCAAAGCAAGAAGGGAGGAGGCAGGCAGCAAAAGGGCTGTCTCCTCACATCTCCCTCTTATCAGAGAGGTAAATATTTCCATGAAGCCTTATATCTCATTGGCCTGAATGGGCTGCATGCCAACTTCTAGCAAATCATTAGTAAGAGTGAATAGTCATGATTTATTTAGACCAATCACAATTCAGCCTCTAGGGCTGAGCATATTCCCACCCAATTAAATCAGGCTCTGGTAGCATGGAAGAAGGGGAAATGGTTGGAAGACAGACAACCAGTAGTGTCTGCCACCTCTGTCCCAGCATCTGGACTGTTCCCAATTCTGATGAGCAGCAGTCTCCTATCTCTAAAATGAGCTGCTAGAAGGACAGTGTGTACATCAAGGTGGTTAAACGTCTTGCCCGACCACTGGTCTCTCTTCTCCCAGCCAGGCTGTCCCCTCTGCTGCCCTACTGAATAGTACCTATGCCTGCTAGCCCTTGGGCAGCCTCTCTTCCTCTCCTCTCAGCCAGCTCTACTCCCATGGCCATCTGGCTTGCTAGCCATCTGATGTCTGCAGTCAAGGCCCAGTCAGTATGCTCTGCCTGTGAGTGGACAGACCAGGAAGGGGCGGGGAAGCAGTTCTTGGCCCAGCTCCCTGGAAGAACCACATAAGAAGCTATTTCTGTTGCAGGAGACTGACCCTGAGGCTCAGATAGGATCCAAGGCAAACAGGGGTGAAAGTGGGAGGGAGTTACAAGCCCTATTGGGGTTGGAAGAGAAGTTATATTGAAAACAAGAGCAGATTTTTTTGAGAGAACTAAGCCTAGGTCTGAAGATTGGGAACTAAGACTAAAAATGACTCATCCTCACCATTACAGCAATGACTTACCCCAGGATTATGTCTCAAGGGGCGATAGAGGTGGGACACATCACAGCCTACCCGACAGCCAAACCATTCCCCTACTTTTTTTCTCCTTGCCAACAGAACCCAGAGCCCAAAAGGCTGGGCTTCTCCCCAGCCCAGGGGGAAAATCTTGACTGGTCAAAGCAAATCATGATCATTCCATCCCTCTTGCTTGTGATTAGCTTAGAAAGGGGCAGATGATACAATTCTGTCCAATGAGCTATGAGAGAAAATATACTCCCTTCCCTTCCTCTCTAGCCTTTAGAAGTTGCTGGGAGGGGGGAGTTGGTCCTAAACCGATGATAGTCACTTTGACCCCAGGATTGGGGTCCACACACTGAGGATGGTGAAACCTTAAATTAATCCACCCTGGAGCCATGCTGACTTTATGTATTCTGGAAGAAAACATATTTTCTTCAATGTTTAAACCTCTTTGAATTGGGTTCCTGTTACTTGCAGACAAAAGCATCCTAACTAATACAGCACCCACCCATTCCGCCCCACTCTGACTCAGGCTGCAACTGATATATCTCCCTACTATAATTAACTACGTCCCTCCCCTGCTCAAAGCCATGCTCTGGCTCCCTGCACTCTTCACCCGACTGCAAGGCTCTCCAGGACCTGAGCCCTGCCTACCTTGCTGGCTTTACCTCCTGCCACATCCCCAATCTCGCCCTCTAATCCAATTATACTGACCTCCTCAGAGCTCTCAGAAGCTGTAGGAGCTTCCAAATGCCTTTAAAAATGCAGTTCTCCCTGCACAGAATGCCCTTAGTACATGGTTTGGAGACAGGCACTCTAGGATTTGAATTCCAGCTCTGTCTAACTATGTGACGATGGACGAGGTAATTCACCTCTCTGGCCCTCAATCTGAATAATGATGTCTACCTCAGAGAGACATTAGAATTAAATAAGATGATATAAAACATATGACACAGGTTCTGCCCACACTTAGAACTCTGCTGTGATTTTGTGTGTTGGGGCTGTCTCTCGCACCGAACTGGGAGCTCCCATAGGACAGAAACCCGGCTTGATTCGAACCCAGATCAGTGCTCTGTGAATGGAGAAATGAACGCCAGGGCAGGACAGGTTCGTTCAGCAGGCGGGAGAAGGTGCCACAGCCCAGAAGGTCCTGGCTCAGCTCAGACATCGCCCCTCTAGGAAACCTTCCCAGATACCTGCTCTGGAACCTCCAAGCCCATCACCTCCGCAGTCCCCTAGACCCCACTTCCCTATGTGTCCATGTGGGAGTCCGTGTTCTCCTCCAGGCTGGGAGCACTGTGAGGGCAGGGACCTTGACTGACTTGTCTCTGTACCCCCCAGAATCCAGCAGGGATCTCCGACGCTACGTGCTCAGCAAATGAACATTTGCCACCTTGAAGCCAGAGAAACTACTAGAGGCCCTGCTCACCCAGGCCATCCCAGAAGAGGGTCCTGCTTCTCCTCTCCCACAGGAACATGCTGTAGATGGACAGCACACCAGCTGGTGTCTGAAACACGGCTTGCATTTCACCAACCAATCAGCCTGTCCCAGAGTCAGGGTGGGGTGCTGGGGCCCCCAGAGTGTGGCCATAAATAGCCCAGCTCTGAGGCCTCCTCCCTGCTCTGATTTCTGCCTGAGTCACCCAGCCAGGCAGGGCGGGGCTGCCCAAAGGCAGTGTCCTAGAGAGCTGAGGGCAGGACCATGACCCTGTGGCCAGCATTCTTGAGACCCCAAGGATAGACCCAACTGGTGTCCACACCCTCCCCAGCCAAACCTCCGGCCCAGGAGCCTGGTAAAGCAGATACGTGGGCCCTTCCTCCTCAGGGAAGTTGAAACAGACACAGGACGCCCTGCCCCTTCCAGAGGCCCCGATTGCCAGCTCTGCCAAGGAGAGAAGCCAGCCCTGACCCCAAGGAGCCAGGAATAGATTCCACTAGAAGGAACAGAGGAACAGAGGCAAGGCAGGACCATTTGCCTGGCCCAGGACAATTGGGAGGGAACATATGTGTTGCAGAGAGAAGGAGATACATCTGTTCTGGCTCAACACAGTATCCCCAGTACTTATCCCAGTGCTCAATAAATGTTTATGACTGAATGTCTTGGCTTTGAGTCTTGGCTAAAGCCTGTCCCCTAAGCTCAAGCTGTTCCTTGTCTGTTCAGTGGGTGCTCATTTACTTGCCCCTGCCTGAAATTACATGATCTATCCATTTGCTTACTAGTCTACAGCCTCTCTCCTCTAACCAAAATGTCAGTTCCATGAAGGCAGGGACATGTTTCCTTGCTTATTAGGGTATCCCCAGCATCAAGAATAGTACCTGACATATACCAGGTAATCAGTAAATAAGAAATGTTGCACAAGCCTGGGGCTGCACAATGAATATTGACAAGCCTGGGGCTTCTCAGGATGGAGACAACATTGAATTGGGCTCTAGAGTGAGGCAGGCTTGGGTTTAACTTCCTTGCTCGGTGACCTTGGACAAGTGACTTGACTTCTGTGAGCCTCTATTTCTTCATCTTTATAATGGGAGTAAAATATATCTATCTCCTAACATACTGAGATTCAATACTTGTAAAGCACTTTGTCCTGCCTGGCATAGAATAGGTCTTCAATAAATAGCAGTGTGGTTATTATTTCTGCTGCTATTCTTAGTATGACAGTATAAGGGGATGAGCACAGGATGTCGTGACAGACAGACAGACAAAGATTTCAATCCAGGCCCTGATGCTTACTCTCTGGCCTTGGCAAGTCCCACAGTCTCTCTGAGCCTCAGTTTGCTTGCCTATATAATTGGCACTGATATGCCAGCTTTCTGAGTAAGGCATCGTGAGGATTCAAGTCCAAGCTGCCCACCTGCCCACCCAGGATGCTGTGGAGAGGACTTGGCATTCCAGTGGGCTCTGGGTGATCTTTGAGGTCCTGCTGGTCCAGCAAGGCTGGACTATACATAGTTCCCAGCCACTGGCAGGCCTTGCAGCAGAGCTGCCTGGATTGCCACACTCTGGGGCATAAAATCTCACCTTCCACACCCTTGTACAGGATAGGGGGCACCACCTATCAAGATCCTAAAGGCACATGAACACTTTGAACTTGCAATACCCTTTGCAGGAATCCCCTTCAGATAAATGTTCACAGGTGCATAGAGGGGTCACGGCATCATTGTCTATGGCACAAGAGTCTAGGAGCAACTTGAATCCCATGAATAGGGGTTGCTAAATACAAGAAGTGAGCTCGGGACTTCCCTGGTGGTCCAGTGGTTGAAAATCCGCCTTCCATGCAGGGCACGCGGGTTTGATCCCTGCTGGGGGAACTAAGATCCCACATGCTGTGGGGAAACTAAGCCCACGCACCATCTCACAACTAGAGAGAAGCCCCTGAGCTGCAACAAAAGATCCTGCATGCCAACGAAGATCCTGCGTGCTGCAACTAAGACCCGATACAGCCAAATAAATAAATAAATAAATGATTTTTTAAAAAAAGTTGAGTTCTTGGCAGACCACTCAGTCCTGTTCACGGCTATATCCCCAGTGCCTTACATCGAGTCTTGACATAGAGCAAGGGTTCAATAAATATTTGTGAGACGAATATCTGAATCCCAATAATGGGATATTATGCAACCATTTAAGAGAATGAGGGCTTCCCTGGTGGCACAGTGGTTAAGTAAGAATCCGTCTGCCAATGCAGGGGACACGGATTGGAGCCCTGGTCCGGGAAGATCCCATATGCCACAGAGCAACTAAGCCTGCGCACCACAACTACTGAGCCTGCACTCTAGAGCCCACGAGCCACGACTACTGAGCCTGCGTGCTGCAACTACCAAAACCCACGCACCTAGAGCCCATGCTCCACAACAAGAGAAGCCACCGCAATGAGAAGCCCGCATACCGCAACGAAGAGTAGCCCTGGCTAGCCGCAACTAGAGAAAGCCCGCACGCAGCAACGAAGACCCAACACAGCCAAAAATAAGTAAATAAATTTGTTTAAAAAAATAATAATAATAAAGAGAATGAAACAGAGCTACATGTGCTGAGTTGGAGAGAGGTCCTCAACTTGTTCAATGATAAAAACAAATATGGAAACCTTTCTCTGGAAGTGTGTGAAAATATTAGCCATGGGTATGAGAAGATAATTGCTTTACACTCTCCTGGGGTTTTTTTGTTTTTCGTTTTTTTAAATTAAGCATATATTACTTTTCACATTTATTTTAAACTCTATTTTTCAAAAATATACCGCCAGGGTCTGGGGAAGGGGCGGCAGGTGCCATGTTGGGCCACAAAGGTGGCAAGAAGCCCCTGAAGCAGCCCAAGAAGCAAGCCAAGGTGATGGATGAGGAAGATAAGGCATTCAAGCAGAAACAGAAGGAGGAGCAGAAGAAACTTGAGGAGCTAAAAGCGAAGGCCGCGGGGAAAGCCCCCTGACCACAGGTGGAATTAAGAAATCTGGTAGAGACTTCCCTGGCGGTCCAGTGATAAAGACTCCGCCTTACAATGCAGGGGACACGGGTTCAATCCCTGGTCAGGGAACTAAGATCCCACATGCCGCGGGGCAACTAAGCCCGTGCGTCACAACTACTGAGCTCACACAGAGAGCCCGCGTGCTGCAAACTACAGAGCCCACGCGCCCTGGAGCCTGCGCACCACAACTAGAGAGAA
Organism: Mesoplodon densirostris; assembly: GCF_025265405.1. Classification (NCBI taxonomy): domain Eukaryota; kingdom Metazoa; phylum Chordata; class Mammalia; order Artiodactyla; family Ziphiidae; genus Mesoplodon; species Mesoplodon densirostris. The sequence goes on along the minus strand of NC_082676.1, from coordinate 26,119,625 downwards.
GCCCACGTGCCACAACGAAAGATCCCACATGCCTCAACGAAGATCCCGCATGCCGCAACCAAGACCCGATGCAGCCAAAAATAAAATTAAATAAATAAATAAGTAATAAATAAATCTGAAAAAAAAGGAAATCTGGCAAAAAGTAATCTGCTCCTTGTGTCTGAGGCAATGATGAGCCTTAATTCCATTCCTGTTTAAACATCTGGATTCTCTGCCATAACATCTGTTGCCACCTACAGCTAGAATGAAGTGTTGTCTTGGAACATACTGTACATTTAAGAATAAACTTTTGTTAAAAACAAAAAAAAGGGCTTCCCTGGTGGCGCAGTGGTTGAGAGTCCGCCTGCCGATGCAGGGAACGCGGGTTAGTGTCCCGGTCCGGGAGGATCCCACATGCCACGGAGCGGCTGGGCCCATGAGCCATGGACGCTGAGCCTGTGCGTCCGGAGCCTGTGCTCCACTGCGGGAGAGGCCGCGGCGGTGAGAGGCCCGCATACCGCAAAAAAAAAAAAAAAAAAAACTGAAAAAAAACACATATATATATCTACACACTACTACATTCCAAACCATCTTAGCCAGGATTCAAAGATAAAGCCCTCATCAACTCAGGAAGCCTACTAGTATCTTAGTAATGGGAGAAAGAAGCACTTATTGAGCACCTACTATATACCAAGCATGAAAGCTCAAATCTCACTAACACATCTTCACCTAATCAAACCAACTCAATGAGACCGATCCATTGTTAAACTGCCCAATTTAACAGTTGAATAAATTTAATAAACTGAGTCTCACAGAGATGATATGACTTGCAGTGCAGTATAAACATTTAAGAAGGGCTTTCCTCATGGCACAGTGGTTAAGAATCCACCTGCCGGGCTTTCCTGGTGGTGCAGTGGTTGAGAGTCCGCCTGCCGGTGCAGGGGACGTGGGATCGTGCCCCGGTCCGGGAGGATCCCACATGCCGCGGAGCAGCTGGGCCCGTGAGCCATGGCCACTGAGCCTGCGCGTCCGGAGCCTGTGCCCCGCAACGGGAGAGGCCACAACGGTGAGAGGCCCGCGTACCGCAAAAAAAAAAAAAAAAAAAAAAAAAAAAAATCCGCCTGCCAAGGCAGGGGACACGGGTTTGAGCCCTGGTCAGGGAAGATCCCACATGCCGCGGACCAACTAAGCCCCTGCTCCACAACTACTGAAGCCTGCGCTCCTGGAGCCCGTGCTCCGCAACAAGAGAAGCCACCGCAACGAGAAACCCGTGCACTGCAACGAAAAGCAGCCCCGACTCGCCGCAACTAGAGAAAGCCCGCGTGCAACAAGGAAGACCCAAAGCAGCCAAAAAATTAATTAATTAATTAATTAATTTTTTAAAAAAATTTAAGAATATGGGTTTTGACATCTGACAGATCTGACCTCAAATTCCATCTCTGCCCCTGTGTGACCTCAGGCAAAAGCTTCACCTCTCTAAGTTTCAGTGTTCTCATCTGTACAATGGGATGAATAATGAACCTTGAATCATAAGGGTGGTTTTGAGGATGCAACAAGAAAGCATATGGAAGGCACCTAGCACAGTATCCAGCACACTGTAGGTGCTCATTAAACAGCAGACATACCATCACTATTATTAACATTCTTATCATTATCATTATAATTTCCTCCACCACCACCAACAGCCAAGCTCACATAGCTAATCAAGGCCAAAACCTGCCTCCAGAGCCCCACAAGCATTTTAATCAAAGATCCAGGGAACAGGCCAGGACTGAATTAAGCCAAGTTTTGTCTGTGGGGAATCACATGGCCCTAAACCGTATGTGTGTGAAGCCAAATTAATGTTTTCTTGAGAACAATGATTAGAACAACAGGTCTTTGCAGCCATGGGAGGACTGGACGGGGGCTCCATTCATGCCTCTGTTCCCAGGACACAGGTCCCTCAGGCGCCTCTCAAGGCACAGCATCACTCGGCTAAGCTTCATGGAGTGGCCTCAAATTAGCTGCATCCATTAACATCCCACTTTTGACAGTGGTAATGTATTGAGCCAAATTTCAGGCAGGACACCCGGCAGTGTCCATCTCCCAGGCGATGAGCTGGCAGGGGCCTGGCCTTGGAGTTCTGAGGACACACAGTGGAAACTCTCGGGGTCAGTCAAGCCCAGCTTGAGCCTTGAGCCCCATCTTAAACATTTAGGGAAGTCAACTGCAATTGAGGAGGTTAAAGGCAAAGTAGAAACGGTCAGGGATGTCCCCTAGGTGATCATTCCCCCCAAACTCACCAACATCTAATGTGTGCTGGGCTTGGTGCCAGGCTTGGGGCTCTGAGGCAAACTACACATGACTCCTGCCTGCAGAGACCTTCAAGTTTACTGGAGAAAACAAAAATGATGCTGCTGACGTGATGATGACAAAGGTTGACATTTATCAAACGCTTACTGTGTGGAATTGTGCCATAAGCCTCAAATGCATTGTCTCATCCATATAAACAACAAATAAAATAAATGAGTGCCTACTTATGCACACTGGTCCCAGCATGTTACATGCATTATTTTTTTATGTTGCAAACAACTATGAGTGGTAGGTATTATCCAAGGCAGAGTCAATAGTGGCCTCTGCAATCAGACAGACCTAGTTTTGAATTGAGTCAGCCAATTTATTAGTTGTATGACTTGAAGAAAGTTATTTATTCTTAACAAATCTTGGTGACTTTGTCTGTAAAACGGGGATTATAGCAATTCCTACTATTCTCTGTGTCTTTTATGGACATGCTACTCTATGCCTGTATCTTTTTTGTTTTTTTTTTAATTAATTAATTAATTTATTTTTGGCTGCGTTGGGTCTTCGTTGCTATGCGTGGGCTTTCTCTAGTTGCGTTGCTGTGCATGGGCTTCTCATTGCGGTGGCTTCTCCTGTTGTGGGGCACCGGCTCTAGGCGTGCGGGATCAGTAGTTGTGGCTCATGGGCTTAGTTGCTCCGTGGCATGTGGGATCTTCCCAGACCAGGGCTCGAACCCGTGCCCCCTGCACTGGCATGCAGATTCTTAACCACTGCGCCACCAGGGAAGTCCCATGCCTGTATCTTTTAAAAGCCTGATCTTTGTGTGGGGTGAACCTTCTCTACTTTGTACAAAGTACTAAAATTGGCTTTATTCATTTTTGTCCTTTAGTATTATTTTTTAATGCATCACAGGCTCCCTGTTACTTGTGTCTTGTCAGCCTCACTGGGGGTGTAGGGAGGGGAGGCATTTGGCTGTCCCTCCCTTTTCTCCCAGGCCTGGTCTCCAAGGGCCCAGGCTGGCCCTGCTTCCAGATCCTTGCACACAATGGGCCTCTCTAAGCAGCAGACAGAGGCGTGTTGGCTGTCAGCTTGGGCCCAGACTCTGGTCACAAATACATCGCTATAGCTGAGAATAGGCTCAAGACACTTGTGCAAACTCCTGCCCTCACAGAGGAAAAGGTCTAGAAGGCAGGTTGGGGTTGCTGATACCCAGCTTAGCCCCTGACTTAGGCCAGGGAAGTAGGGTTCTGGCTGACAACTGTAGTTTGCTAGTGACATCTTTTCTTCTAGGATGTTTTTAGGGAGCTCTGTACCCAACAAGCCCCAGACCTCAAGAAAGATGTCCAGCTGCCCTGCCAAGTTCACATCCAAAGGACAGGCCATGGGCCCTTGGAGGTGGTCTTAGATAGAAGTGGGATGAGGTCAGGGAAGTTCTGAACAATGTGACCAGCGATTGGGTGCTTGGGAGGATCCTAAGCCCAGAGAGGCTTCCAGGAGCTCTGGCTCCAGACTGGGGCAGCTGCCCAGTCTCCACAAACTCCCCCAAATCTCAAGGACCAGTCAGAACCCAGCATCCTAGATCCCTCATGTCTTCCAGGCTTTTCAGATCACCCATGCGATTCAAAGAGTCTTGACCCCCAGTGCTCACCCCCACCCATTTGTTGCCTTGGGTGGAATTACCTCCTTCTACAAGCCTGCTGGAGAGCAGCTCAGAGAGAGACTTCAACTAAGAAAAAGCTGGGAAAAAACTAACAAGAAGACTACAACCTTGAGACTCCTCTTTTTATTCAAACCTGCTTAGGTCAAACCACTACCATCTCCCTCCTGCTCGGGGCCCCAGCCTCTTTGTTGCCATTCTGCACCTACTGTTGCCTCCCTCCAAACCAGGTTGATGCTGTAAAGCCCAGAGCTGACCATGTGAGCCTCTGCTGAAAACCTTTTAACCGCTCTGTTTCCCTCCAAATTCCTTTAGTCTGGCACTCAAGGCCCTGCAGAATCTGTCAGTCTGAATAGCCCTCTCTTTCTCCACTCCCTTCCTCACACCTAGGCTCAGATAAAGCTGAATTACTTCCCAGGCAACTCCCCAGGTAAGTCAAGTCATTTCACCCCTTCGTGGTTTTGCTTACACAGCTCCCCTCCCCGGAATGCCCTTTCTCCACCCCATACCCACATCTGCTTATTGTTCATAAAGTGCCAGCATCCCCTCCTCCAGGAAGTCTTTCCTGACCACCTGCCTCCTCCAATCCCTGGGCAGACCCCATCTCAGCACCTATGACAGGATGGTGATCTGGTAGGTTTGCTCAGCTATCTGCCCCACAAGACTGACAGTCCCCTTGAAACCACTGAGTAGAGCAGTACAAAGGGAGGAGGAGAGAAAGAGAAAGCAGGAGAGGGCTGTCATCCAAAAGGGAGGAAAAATACCAGAAGATTATAAACAACTTTATGCCAAGAAATTTGACAACTTAGACGAAATGGACAAATTCCTTGCAAGACATAAACTACCAAGGAAAGAAAAAAAACAGATCATCTAAATTGCCTTATTAAAGACATTAAAATCGGGAATTCCCTGGCGGTCCAGTGGTTAGGACTCCGCACTTTCACTGCAGGGGTCCAGGGTTCGATCCCTGGTAGGGGAACTAAGATCCCACATGCTGCGCAGTGTGGCAAAACAAACAAACAAACAAAAAAAACCTTTCTATAAAGGTAGCTTCCCTGGAGAATGCTACCAAACATTTCAGGAGGAAATAATACCAATTCTATATAAATGCTATGGGACAGGAGGGGAGTCACTAACATTTACAGAGTGCCTACCATGTGCCAAATCCTATGCCGGGCAAGAGGCAGGCCAGGCTCCATCCAGCAGCCTGGGGCAGCATTTGCCAAGGAAAGCTCTTGCCCTATGAAAAGTCTTAGAGAAGATAAGTGCTGGAAACCCTCAGTCCTGGGACGTTACACATGGTATTTCTCTTCCCTCCTCTATGTGCAGCAGACATTGCTAATCAATTCCAGCTTCTTTCTGCTGAGTCCAGATAAGACCTCCCAATCTTTCCAAATATGGAACTCTCAGTAGCCACCAAGGAAGCTAACACTCAAAATGAAAGCTGTTGGTCATCTCTGATCTAGCTTAACCCCAACAGATATGAAAACTGAGCCCCAGAGAAGACGAGGGTCTTGCCTAAGGCCAGATTAATTACAGAGCAGACAGGATTTTAGACGCTGATTTTTAAATAGTTTGTGTGGAGAAGATAGTGTTCATATTTTGTCTCCCCCACTCACTGGTGGGCTCCTTCAGGAAGGGCCGGGTCTGCTTTAGCTTCTGACCCAATGCTCTGCAAATCAGGTACATAGTAGGTCTCTGGGAATGCCTCTTGGCTTTAGTGAGGAAGGAATGGAGTAAATGAGGTAGAAGGCTTGGGTATTAGCCCCGAAACCAGGAGGCGCTTCAAACGTCTAACACTCAGAGATGTTACCCTCTCAGAATGATCCACACTGAGAAGCCAGATAGAGACATTCTTTACCTAAAGATGAGGAGGTGAAGGGGACCTTGGCGTGGATTAGAAATGTGTCTACAGTAGAAATTTTACCATCCATGGACTAAACTTTCAAACAGCAGAGACTAAAAGAGTTTTTCAAGTCAACCAAAATATGACATTTTGATGAATTTCAACTGTTTAAACTGCATTACTGGCTATAAATATCAAAGTGATGAGGCATATGGGAGGGAAAGTCTCCTATATCCATATCATTAATGTGTGATCTTGTTATTTCATTTTGCTGTTAAAATATGATTGATATACTTAAGCTTTTAGGGACCAATACTGCAGAGTCAGCTTTCAGTATATATTTTAAAAATGCAACAGTAGCATTTAAATAGACACACAGTAGAATAGATTATTATTAAATAGATAATAAAATGTAAAAATAAAATAAAAGAAAACAATAGAGAATTTAGGTCAAGAATGCCAAAGATCACCCAGGGATCCAGAGCCTGTTTGTCTCTGTGGCCTCTTGGAGACCTCTTTGGGGACACAAAGGCAACCTATCAGGATCTGGGCCTGGGTCTCAGCTCCGCAGCTTCACTGGCCATGGCATTCTCCATCAGCCCCCGCCACCTCCATGTGCCTGTTCTGGGCCAGGAGCCAAAGATACATTCTTCAGGCCTCCATGGCTTCCGGAACTGACAGAGTGGAGTTTTTTTTGGGTTTTGGTTTTTGGGTTTTTTTAACATCTTTACTGGAGTATAATTGCTTTACAATATGGTGTTACTTTCTGCTGTATAACAGTGAATCAGCTATATGCATACATATATCCCCATATCCCCTCCCTCTTGCATCTCCCTCCCACCCTCCCTATCCCACAGAGTGGAGTTTGATGAAAGGACTGAGCAGAGCAGAAACCTCCTGGCAGAGCTGGCAAAAGGCAGAAGTGGGACCACCCCAGCAAGAGACTGTAACAACCTATGGGAAACTGAGGCCCGGAGAAAGCCAAGGTCTCATCTAAGACCACACAGTGACGGGATAGTGGAGGGGAGCCACTAAGTATCCCCCCCCCCAAAAAAAATAATACTCCTCTCTGAGCCTAGCTGGAAGTATTTGATGTCCTGATACATAAAGGCCAAGTCCCCTCCCAAAGCAAGACGGGTCTCAGGGTTTTAGGAGAACTCAGAGTTGAGAGCTCCCCTCTTCCTCAGGAAAGAATCTTAGCCGCCCCTTTGCCAGCCCCGCCCCTCTCTTCCCCTGAGTCACTCACTGGGTGGCAGATCCTGCCTGCCATGGACCTTTTGTCCTACTTCCACAACCGAGTAAGGCAGAAGTTACATCCCTGCCCTACAGATGAGGAGAGTAAGGCTCAGGGGAATGAGGTGACTCGTCCAAGGCCACAGAGCTAGGGAGTGGGAGAGAGGAAATGAAAGCCAGGTCAGCCTGGCTCTGGGCCAGCTCTGCTGCCACCACCCCCGCTGTCTCAAGGCGGATCCCCAAGTTCTGTTTCTGTTTTCAACCCTGCCCACCTCCCAGCCCACGCTGCATGAGGCCTGGGGAAGGTAGGGAAGAACTGAACACCCCTGGGGTCCCCAATGCTTACCCTCAAGCACCACCTCTTTGCCTGTCTTCTTTAGGACTTGCACCGCCTCATCATGGGTGGCAGAGGAAAGGTCTTCCCCATTCACGGACAGGATGGCATCCCCTACAAAGAGGGCCTCCGTCTGGTCGGCTGCCAGGCCCTTGAAGATCTTGGAAATGAGAATAGGCATCTTGTTCTCTCGGCCCCCTGCACAAGCACGGAAAGAGGAAGGAACTGAGGCAGACACCCCAACACTTGCGAGTCACATCGAGGCAAAATTATTTCTGAAGGTCTCTCACTGTGTCCAAACCATTGCTGGGAAATGGGGAATGGAGAGTAAAGAGAATCTCAGAAAAGAGCCTTAGAAGTTTAGGACACTAATAACACTTGCAAGTCATTTTCTAGATTTATAATGTTATAATGGATCTTTTGGTTAAATGCTTTGGGTATTCACCAGTGTTTGAGTAACTTACAAGGTGCTTCAGTAACTTCTTTTTCTTATTTTATTTTGCATTTTAAGCGATTTTCCCATAATGGGGGAACCCACTGATAACCTCTAATCAAGAATGAAGATAGAAGTCAGCTATTGCTATGGCCACGAAGGATCTCTTTAGCAACCAGAAAGCTTTACAACCTAGGATCCAGGCTAGAAACCAAGGCCTTAAAGTCTAGAGATTTCAAAAGCCTATCTGGGGACTTCCCTGGTGGCGCAGTGGTTAAGAATCCGCCTGCCAATGCAGGGGACACGGGTTCGAGCCCTGGTCCAGAAAGATCCCACATGCTGTGGAGCAACTAAGCTAGTGCACCACAACTATTGAGCCTGCGCTCTAGAACCCGCGAGCCACAACTACTGAGGCCCGCACACCTAGAGCCCATGCACTGCAACGAGAGAAGCCACCGCAATGAGAAGCCCGCGCACCACAACAAAGAGTAGACTCTGCTCGCCGTAACTAGGCAACTAGAGAAAGCCCACTTGCAGCAACAAAGACCCAACGCAGCTAAAAATTAATTTAAAAAAACCAAAAAAAAGCCTATCTGGGGACCTCCCTGGTGGCACAGTGGTTAAGAATCCGCCTGCCAATGCAGGGGACATGGGTTTGAGCCCTGGTCCAGGAAGATCCCACATGCCACAGAGTAACTAAGCCCGTGTGTCACAACTACTGAGCCTGCAAGCCACAACTACTGAGCCCACACACCACATCTACTGAAGCCTGAACGCCTAGAGCCCGTGCTCCGCAACAAGAGAAGCCACTGCAATGAGAAGCCCACGCACCGCAACAAAGAGTAGCCCCTGCTCACCACAACTAGAGGAAGCCCGCGCACAGCAACAAAGACCCAACACAGCCAAAAAAAAAAAAAAACAAACCTAATACATTTTACCACATTGCTTTATTTCTAAATTCTTGAATGTCCTTTTAAAATCAGCAACAGTAATAACAGTAATAACACCATGCTAAATGTTTTCAATCTTGTCTCGTTGCATCTCCACAACACCCCAGTCACATAGGCATGCTCAGATTCCTACTGGGAAAACTGAAGTGTGGAGAGAAGCCCCTTGCCCAAGGTCACCCAGCTGGTTAGCGGCAAAGCCAGTATTTGAACCTAGGTCTCCTGGCTCCAGAACCAACACTCTTAACTCTATGGTAGACTGCAAGTCAGGCCCTCAGGTACCACACTAGTGCTCCATCCTCAAAGATGAGGAACAAGTGGCCCAGGTCATAATTCCAATGTCACCCAACAAACTGGTGGCAGAAGTAGGAGTGGAATGCCTCTCCAGACCCCCACACAGGCCCAACAGTTTGTTCATTGCACCACACAAGAGCGTGAGACCTAGGAAAGGAAGGAGTTTCTATTTATATCTATCTGCCCTCTTCTGCCTGAAATTAGGGACTTCAGTTCAGTTTGAATCCATGATTATTCTTAGATGCCTGGGCTGGGCTGGACCCTAAAGGTCAACATCGCAACAGGAGCCCAGTCTCCATACATGAAGAACTGAATGGAGCTGGTATTCCCCCTGACACCTCCTAAAAGTACCCTTACTCCCACCTGGAAGTATGATGCTAGGAGGTAACTTTATGTGACCTTGGAAAGTCCCCCCCTCTCCAAGACTCAGTTTGTCCACCTGCAAAATGGAACCCTGTATGAACTCTTAAGTTCCTTCCTGTTTTAACACATTGAGTGTACAATTTCTGGATTGATCTGTTGCCCTATCCCATGCTGGAGTTTGAAGGCAAAACTGGTGCCCACTCCCTGGCTTTCCCATTTCCCCCTTTTAGATCCCTTTGGTTGGCTGCATGGAACCTTCCATGGGGAAGAACTGACTCCTCTGGACACTCTCTAGGAGCCTGATAACTGAGGTTCAAATCCCAGCTCTGTCGTTCACTGACTGTGTGATCCTGGGAAAACCATTTTACTTTTCTGAGTCTCAGTTTCTTCACCTACTAAATGAGGATTATGCTTCCTACCTTTTAGTACTTGTTGCCAGGATGAAGTGGACATGAGCCTAGAGTACTGGGCACAGCACTTGGCACTCAGTGGTAGCCAAGTCACCACCATCCCCACCCCTTCAGGAAAGAATGGTGGCCCCAGCAGCTGGGGTGTGCAGTTTTTTTAGCACTAGGTTAGTTACTTTGGGAGTCTCTTGTGACCTCTATTCTTCCTCTCATCTAACAGCCATAATTCTCCAGGCACCTACTATGTGTTGTTTGCAGGGTGAGTACTTTGGATTCCTGTTTTCATAGAAACATCCCAATTCTACCATTACCCTCATTATATAGTTGAGGAAACTGAGGTCCGGAGATGGGAAATGACTTGTCTAAGTTCACACAGCTGATTCTGGACTTCAGTCTGGGTTGCCCCCTAAAGAAAGCTGTCAGTACTGGGGGCTGAGAGCTCATCTCAATCCTGTGGAAGGTGGAAATGGTCAGATCAGGAAACTCAAACCCAGCTGTTAGGGCTCCTCACCTAGGTCCACATCCTTTGTAGGTCCTCAGATTTCTAGGTCCTTTCTGGACCTCTGTCTGTGAGCCCAGCCCAGCTGGCGCCTCCAACTAGTCTCCAATCTCCCCACCAGCCATGCTTCCTACTCCAGGCCTTACTCCTCCCTCCCACCTCGGTTGTGTCTTGAAGACTTCCCCCTCCCTGCCCTAGTAGCACCCCAGGCCTCAGTCTCCTTTCTCCATCCTTTGCTCCCCTGGGGTCCCTGTTGTTCTTGATGGCCATGCAACCCTAGACTAGGCAACCAGTCTCAGATCTCTTTGCCTCCATACAGAACTCCCCACTCACGTGTTCTTGGTGAGTCCCCAACGCCCTCCACACCTGTGCCTTCTGACTGAGACCTCAAAGCCCTCTCCGACCTTGGTGCTCCTGGTGCCCTCGGTTCCCTCTGTCCTCTCAGACGCCCTTACCCCCAGAGAGAAGTCATCCAACTCCATGTCCTCAATACGCTGCCAGCCCCCGCGACCTCTGCGCCCTCGGCGGTCCCACAGACACCACGACCCGTGCCCTCGGTGGCCCCGCGCCCACCTTTAATGCTGATACCCAGCCCGCCGGCGTCGGCCTTGCGCACCGTCACGCGGCGCCGCTGGAGCAGCAGCGCCTCCGGCAGCGGCGGGGACTTGGCGCCCGGTTCGGCGGCGCCGTTCAGCTGCGTGGGCTCCGGCTCCCGCTGGGCACCGGGCTCCGGGCCGGGCTCGCCGTCGGCGGGGCTCACGGTCAGCGCGTCCTCCTCTAGACTGAGCAGCACCCGCTGCCACCGGTCCCCTCCAGCCCCCGAGCCCGCCCCGGCGCGCAGTTCCAGCAGCCCGGTGCGCGGGGCACGCCTGCCTGACGCCATCTTCGCCTCCAAGCCCCCGGGCCGCCGCGCTCGCCCTGCCCCGCAGTGCCCGGCCCGCTCCAACCCAGCGCCTAGGGCGGAGGGCAGGCGGGGCCCGTCTGGGCCAGCCGCCACCCTACCACTGGCCTCTGAGGGTGGAGCCTCGAGGGGCGGGGCTATCTGTGGGTGCGGCTAACGGTTAGTGGCGTGGCCACAGTCAAGCTAGAGAGGGGCTGGGGCGGGGTCCAGGAGCCGAAGGATATGCTGTGGGACTACATGGGGGTGGGGTCATAAGGGTGTCGGGGCGGGGCCACGAGTTAAAGCAACCAGCGGGTGAAGTGGGGTGGACGGGGCCATTAGGGGGCGGAGCTTCGTCTCAGGGGCTGGACCCTAAGACCCTGTGGAGGAGACTGCACCCGGCATGATCGTGGAGGGCCGGCGCCGTAGCTCGCCCACTTGGGAGCACAAGAAAAAGAGACAGAACCGTGGATCCTGGTGCGAGGCTTTGGGCGTTAGGGTGGGCTGCACATGACGGAGCGCTGGACTCCAGGGACAGGGCTTGAGTTTAAGAGGTAGACACGAGCTGCGAGGGACTTCGCAGGCATGTTGCTAGTGGAGGAGATTTGAGGGAGCTGGTTTCCCACTGTGGGGCTGGAGCTTTGGTCTGTGGGCGTGGCTTAGTGTGGGGCCTGGTGTCTAACGCTGACAGGCTCCGCCCTCTGGGATGAACGCGTTGCTGGCTGTTTAGGGCTTGGGGAAGGGGTGAACACTGTCCCCACTTAGAAATTGGAAGGGAGTTTAAGAGATTAAGCCCCTGTTCTGTTCACAGTCGAATACGGAAAAGCCTGAAGTCCCACACTGGCCAGAGAAGAACCCACAACTCCTGGTGTGAGGGAAGAAGGCTGGAGGGTGGGGCTCTGGGTCTGGGCCTCTGGAGACCTGGTTTACGAACCCTGCTCAGACACTGTGTGAGCTCCACATCGACCCTGGTCCCGGCACTTCAGTTCTCTAGGCCTCAGTTTCCTCATCTGTGAGATGGGGGTCCTAATAACCCCTACCTCACAGGGACTGTGTCAGGATTAAATCAATGGGGAAATATACTGTACACTGTGAATCTTATGCAATCAATACAATCACTTTTATTGAATGCTTACTATTGGCCAGGCTTAGATCTAAGCATTTTCATGTGTTTTCTCAACTTTACAGTAGCTTCGTGGAGTAGCTACCGTTAAGAACACTCCCATTATACAGAAGGGAAGATTTCGATTTAGAAGATCTAATTGGCCCGGGTCACACATCTGTGAGTAGGGCAGAGCTGGGATTCAAACCTAGGCTTGTTTGACACTGGTGCCTGGGCACTGACCCACTCTGCTAGACAGCTGCCAAACACACAAGTGAGGTGTGATCATTACCAGAAAAATCCCATCACTTTGCACATCTCAAGCAGCCCTCATCTCTGCCTCGTCTCCATCTTCCACTCCTACCTGGGATGTGTTAGGCAATAAATAGGGCCACATCAGTCTGTAGATTCCCTGCATCTTCAGGTAGAATCCTCCACATAAGATACCATCAAGGGGAAAAAAAAAACTCACAAGAAAATATGTACGTATACAAATTGTCCACAGCAAACCTCTGTTTGCAAGTAACTAGAGGCCAAGCCAAGTATCCAACAAGAGGGGAATGGCTCTATATCACTGAAAACCCACTGAGGGGAATTCCCTGGTGGCGCAGTGGTTAAGAACCCACCTACCAGCCTGCCAATGCAGGGGACACGGATTCAAGCCCTGCTCCGGGAAGATCCTACATGCCGCAGAGCAACTAAGCCCGTGCACCACAACTACTGAGCCTGTGCTCTAGAGCCCGCGAGCCACGACTACTGAGCCCGGCCACCACAAATACTGAAGCCCGCGTGCCTAGAGCCCGTGCTCCGCAACAAGAGAAGCCACCGCATTGAGAAGCCGGCGCACTGCAATGAAGAGCATCCCCCACTCGCCGCAACTAGAGAAAGCTTGTGCGCAGCATTGAAGACCCAACACAGCCAAAGATAAATAAATAAAATAAATAAAATTTTTAAATAAAAAAACCCCACTGAGGCCACATACATAATGCAGTTGTATTATATGCACATGTACATATAAAAAATAGATGTCATTTGTTCAGTTTGCTATACATTGGCACATGAGCTGGCAGATTAATATACATTGTCATTTAAACCTCACATGATTCCTGCACAGTCTTTATATTATCCCTATTTTATAGATGAGGGAATTGAGGCACAGCACTAGTAAGAACAGATCTCTATGCAAACCTGGGTCTCTCTGGTTTCTAAGCCCATATCCCTCCTACTCCTTTCTGCAGCCTACATAGCAGCAAGGGATAAGTTCACAGTTCATTCATTCAACAATATTTATTGAATATCCACTATATGCCAGACACAGTGGTAAGTATATAAACAAGTAGTTGTAAACAAGATAGACAGTGTCTCACCTCACAGGACATACAGCCCACTGGGAGGCAGGATCTCATTGTGGTTAAGAACAGGAACTTTGGATTCTGATTTTCTGTGTTCAGATTCCTACTGTGCCTTTTTTTCCCCCATCTTTGTTGAGATATAATTGATGTATAACACTGTGCCATTTTCTATCTCTGTGGTCCTGGGTGACTTTTTTTAACCTATAAGCTTCCATTTCTTTTTTTTTAAATAAATTTATTTATTTTATTTATTTATTTTTGGCTGTGTTGGGTCTTCGCTGCTGTGCACGGGCTTCCTCTAGTTGCAACGAGCTGGGGCTACTCTTCGTTGCAGTGTGTGGGCTTCTCATTGTGGTGGCTTCTCATTGAGGAGCACGGGCTCTAGGTGCGCGGGCTTCAGTAGTTGCGGCACATGGGCTCAGTAGTTGTGGCTCTCAGGCTCTAGAGCACAGGCTCACTAATTGTGGAGCACGGGCTTAGTTGCTCCGCAGCATGTGGGATCTTCCTGGACCAGGGATCGAACCCGTGTCCCCTGCATTGGCAAGCGGTTCTCAACCACTGCGCCACCAGGGAAGCCCCAGCTTCCATTTCATAATCTATAAAATGGGAATATTAAAATTACTATCCATGGGATTATTATGAGGAACAAATAAAATAATATTGGTAAACTGCTTAACACAATTCCTGTACTACATAATTAGCATTTAAAAATATGAGTTGTGGCAAAAAATTTCACAATTTGTATGGAAACACAAAAGACCCCGAATAGCCAAAGCAATCTTGAGAACGAAAAATGGGGCTGGAGGAATCAGGCTCCCTGACTTCAGACTATACTACAAAGCTACAGTAATCAAGACAGTATGGTACTGGCACAAAAACAGAAAGATAGATCAATGGAACAGGATAGAAAGCCCAGAGATAAACCCATGGACATATGGTCACCTTATCTTTGATAAAGGAGGCAGGAATGTACAGTGGAGAAAGGACAGTCTCTTCAATAAGTGGTGCTGGGAAAACTGGACAGGGACATGTAAAAGTATGAGATTAGATCACTCCCTAACACCATACACAAAAATAAGCTCAAAATGGATTAAAGACCTAAATGTAAGGCCAGACACTATCAAACTCCTAGAGGAAAACATAGGCAGAACACTCTATGACATAAATCACAGCAAGATCCTTTTTGACCCACCTCCTAGAGAAATGGAAATAAAGACAAAAATAAACACATGGGACCTAATGAAACTTCAAAGCTTTTGCACAGCAAAGGAAACCATAAACAAGACCAAAAGACAACCCTCAGAATGGGAGAAAATATTTGCAAATGAAGCAACTGACAAAGGATTAATCTCCAAAATTTATAAGCAGCTCATGCAGCTCAATAGCAAAAAAACAAACAACCCAATCCAAAAATGGGCAGAAGACCTAAATAGACATTTCTCCACAGAAGATATACAGACAGCCAACAAACACATGAAAGGATGCTCAACATCTTTACTCATTAGAGAAATGCAAATCAAAACTACAATGAGATATCATCTCACACCAGTCAGAATGGCCATCATCAAAAAATCTAGAAACAATAAATGCTGGAGAGGGTGTGGAAAAAAGGGAACACTCTTGCACTGCTGGTGGGAATGTGAATTGGTACAGCCACTATGGAGAACAGTATGGAGGTTCCTTAAAAAACTACAAATAGAACTACCATATGACCCAGCAATCCCACTACTGGGCATATACCCTGAGAAAACCATAATTCAAAAAGAGACATGTACCAAAATGTTCATAGCAGCCCTATTTACAATAGCCCGGAGATGGAAACAACCTAAGTGTCCATCATCGGATGAATGGGTAAAGAAGATGTGGCACATATATACAATGGAATATTACTCAGCCATAAAAAGAAATGAAATTGAGCTATTTGTAATGAGGTGGATGGACCTAGAGTCTGTCATACAGAGTGAAGTAAGTCAGAAAGAGAAAGACAAATACTGTATGCTGACACATATATATGGAATTTAAGAAAAAAAAATGTCATCAAGAACCTAGGAGTAAGACAGGAATAAAGACACAGACCTACTAGAGCATGGACTTGAGGATATGGGGAGGGGGAAGGGTAAGCTGTGACAAAGTGAAAGAGCGGCATGGACATATATACACTACCAAACGTAAGGTAGATAGCTAGTGGGAAGCAGCCGCATAGCACAGGGAGATCAGCTCGGTTCTTTGTGACTGCCTGGAGGGGTGGGATAGGGAGGGTGGGAGGGAGACGCAAAAGGGAGGGGATATGGGAACATATGTATATGTTTAACTGATTAAATTTGTAAAATAAAAAAAAATATATGAGTTGTGGGCTTCCCTGGTGGCGCAGTGGTTGAGAGTCCGCCTGCCAATGCAGGGGACACGGGTTCGTGCCCCGATCCGGGAAGATCCCACGTGCCGCGGAGCGGCTGGTCCTGTGAGCCGTGGCCGCTGAGCCTGCACATCCGGAGCCTGTGCTCCGCAACGGGAGAGGCCACAACAGTGAGAGGCCTGCGTACTGCAAAAAAAAAATATATATATATATATATATATGAGTTGTGGGACTTCCCTGGTGGCGCAGTCGTTAAGAATCCGCCTGCCAGTGCAGGGGACACGGGTTCGATCCCTGGTCCAGGAAGATCCCACATGCCACGGAGCAACTAAGCCTGTGTGCCGCAACTACTGAGCCTGCGCTCTAGAGCCTGAGAGCCACAACTACTGAGCTCATGTGCTGCAACTTATGAAGCCCGTGTGCTCTAGGGCCCACATGCTGCAACTACTGAAGCCCTTGCGCCTAGAGCCCATGCTCCACAATAAGAGAAGCCATTGCAATGAGAAATCCGTGCACGACGATGAAGAGTAGGCCCTGCTCACCGCAACTAGAGAAAGCCCACGCACAGCAATGAAGACCCAATGCAGCCAAGAAAAGCTAAGGAAAGAAATGAACCCATTTGTGAACCTTACCATCTAATAATGTTATTCTGTGTCTTCTAAATAAATAGAAACCTTTTTAAAAAATAAAAATAAAAAAATAAAAATATGAGTTGTAATTATCTTGGAAAACAGGCATCAATCAAATAGCTTTAATTTAGAGTAATAAGTATCAAAACAGGGTAGACACAAGTAAAACAAACCAAGCAACCATCTGACACATACATGACACTCAATAAATATATAGAAGAAAGAGACAAGGTGAGAAAGGAAGGAAGAAAAGAAGGAAGAAAGAAGGAAATACAGAATTATATATATACATTGATATTTTTAAAGTATGACTGTGCTTGAAGATTTTAGAGCAACCTGAAAAAATTGACAGTAAACACTTAATGATGAATGAGAACTGCATTTTACTTGGCTTTTGGAAGCTTCATTCTGAAAGTAGCGGGGCGGGCGGCGGGGATCAGGAGGGAAGCAAGAAACCGGAGGGGAGATGAGACTCCTTTCCCAGAACCAAAGTCTGAAACCAGATCCTTAAAAGTCCCCCCACGTACTGCCCTGCTTTAAAAAGACTTAATAAGCCCCAGACAAACTTGGTGAGAAAAAGCCCTGAAACAGAGTTCCTGCCCTGGGAGACTGTTTTCTGTGGTTATAATGGGAAAGGAGGAAGAAGAGGGATGATGTGTGCAGAATAAGAGGAGGCTAGCAGAGCAGGAAGAAGGATGTAGAGTCAGAGAAAACAGTGGTGTATGCATGTACATATGTATATGTGTACGTGTGTATATAGAGATGTGTATGTGTACTTTATGTGCATATCTGTGAGAGAGACAGAGTGTGTGTGTGTGTGTCCATGATCACACAGTATGGGCAATGCCAATCAGCTGTGCCCCTGTCAGTCCACCCCCAGGAACTCTGTAGCTGGAGGAATGCATTACCCCTCCACTGTGGTCAGCTGATGCCTCTCTGCTGTGGCTCAGAAATTGGCCTTCCAGACACATACACACAGACCTGGCTCCCTACCAAACCCCAGGGCAGAGCTCCCAGAGGAAACCAGTTCACTCTCAAGGGATAGGAGAGGGGGAAGGGAAAAGGAAGAAGAGAGAAGCCGATCAGCTCACCAGTCTCCATTTCCCATTGAAGGCCCTGCAGGCTCAGGCCCTTGGACCAGCAGGCTCAGGCCCTCATCTGAGATAGGGAGACCTCCATGCTTGGGCTCCAAGGCAGGTAGCAGAGTTTTCAACATTCCTGGCCTCCGAGACCCAATGATGGAAGTAATAATGAGAGTTTACATGACCAACTGTTTAACATAACTGCTTTCCGTTGTTCAACTCATTTAACTTTCAAGATAATCCTAGGAAGTAGGTCCTGTTATTATCTCTATTAGGCAGATGAGGAAACTGAGGTTCAGAGACATTTGGTACTAAGCCCAAGCAGTCTGGCACCAGAGCTCGCTGTGACACCATACTGCACCAGAGGAGAAGTTTGGATCTTAGTGAAGAGGTTTCCAAAATATAAGACTTGGGAATTCCCTGGCAGTTCAGTGGTTAAGACTCTGTGTTTCCACTGCAGGGGGCACAGATTTGATCCCTGGTTGGGGAACTAGGATCCTGCAAGCCACATGGCGCGGTCAGGAAAAAAAATTATTAAAAAAAATAAAAATAGGGATTTCTCTGGTGGCGCAGTGGTTAAGAATCCGCCTGCCAATGCAGGGGACATGGGTTCGAGCCCTGGTCCAGGAAGATCCCACATGCCGCAGAGCGACTAAGCCCGTGTGCCCCAACTACTGAGCTCGTGTGCCTAAAGCCCATGCTCCACAACAAAAGAAGCCACCGCAATGAGAAGCCCATGCACCACAATGAAGAGTAGCCCTTGCTCGCCACAACTAGAGAAAGCCCGCGCACAGCAACAAAGACCCAACGCAGCCATACAAAGACCCAACGCAGCCATCAATCAATCAATCAATCAATCAATCAATCAATCTAAGACTGTGGCGTCTTGTGGGATGGAAACCAAACCAGGTGTTACCCTTATATACCATCTTTTAATATTCCTTGCAGCCTTGTGAGGCAGGCGTTATCATCTCCATTCCTCAGGGGAGGAAACCATAGATGAGAGAGGGAAAGCAATTTGTCCAAGGTCATACAGCTAATAAATGGCAGAGCCTGAATATGAACCAGGTTATTTCTGATTCCAAAGCTTTGGCCTCTTCTGGGCTACCCTAAGATCCTAGTTAAAATCAGACTCTTAGGGGAATTCCCTGGAGTTCCAGTGGTCAGGACTCCATACTTCCACTGACGGGGCCCAGGTTCATTCCGTGGTCCAATCCCTAGTCAGGGAACTAAGATCCCACAAGCCACATGGCACAGCCAAAAAAAAAAAAAAAAATCAGACTCTCAGAATGTTTAAAGAATTCAAATTGTAGGCTTGTGGAATTTAGAATAAAGGAACGTTAGCAACCAAAAATCTTGGTGTTTAGGAGGGGCAACTCATCACATGTCACCAAGTCCAATTCCCCCACTTCACCCCAAGCAAGAAGCTCCTTTATAGCATCCCCAAGAGCTCCCTCTCTAGCCCGTGCTTAGGGGCTTCCAGTAATAGGGACCTCACATTCCCACAAGGTAACCCATTCCAGTTAAGAGGGCTCTCCCCACCACCCAAGCCAAGTCAGGGAGAGGAGACACCCTCACACTTTGTAATCTTGCTGTCTCTGTGCTGGCAACTCAAGGCTGCCTTTTTTTTTTTTTTTTTTTTTTTTTTGCGGTATGCGAGCCTCTCACTGTCGTGACCTCTTCCGTTGCGGAGCACAGGCTCCAGACGCGCAGGCTCAGCGGCCATGGCTCACGGGCCCAGCCGCTCCCCGGCATGTGGGATCTTCCCGGACCGGGGCATGAACCCGTGTCCCCTGCATCGGCAGGCGGACTCTCAACCACTGCGCCACCAGGGAAGCCCAAGGCTGCCTTTTTAAATGCCTGTTAAAATGAAAGCTGAGAGAACGTCTAATAATTCTCCCATAACCATCCTATTCATTTCCTTCACAGGACTCATCACAATTTGTACTTCATGCTTCATATGTTTGTTTGGTTGATTATCACCTGTCTCCCCAATAGACTGGGCACCCACTGAGGGCAGGAACTCTGTCTACCTGGTTTATTGCTGTAACCCCAGCACCTAGCATACTGCCCAGCACAAAGTAGATGCTCAATAAATATCTATTAAATGGATGAATGAATGAATGCATACTTCCTGAGAGAGCATAATAGGAGCTTGGGTCCATGAAAGGTAAGTAGAGGGATGGCCTTCCAGGCTGAAGGCTGGGAGAGGGACTGAGCTCAGCACTTCATACCTTCAGGCAGGGCTCAATAATCTCCATCTATTAGGGCAGGCACAGTATTACACACTGTCAAAGCCCCAGCACAAGACCTGGTAAACAGTAAAAGTCCAGTGATGTTTGATGAATGAATACTGAATAGCAGAAAAGGGTTCTGGTTTCCACTTAAAAGGATGCCACCCACAGCTGGAATTCTTTCCTTCTTTCATTTATTCAACAAATTTTATTTAGTGAGGCTGGGGTAGGTGTGAAAAATCACATCTTTTCTGATCAAACAGACTATTCCTGGGCCTCCTCTCTCAATCTGTCTGACATTAGTTCATTTATTTATTCATTCAAAAATATTTATTAAGTCTCTTGGGAATTCCCTGGTGGTTCAGTGGTTAGGACTTCATGCTCTCACTACCGATGGCTAGGATTCGGTCCCTGGTCAGGGAACTAAGATCCTGCAAGCCGTGCGGCATGAACGGGGAAAAAAAAATTAGTAAGTCTCAGCCAGTTACTGTGCTAGGTGCTGGGGTTAGACCATGAACAAGATGTATAAAGTCCCTGCCCTAATGGGTTCTACAGTCTAGTGGAGGAGTTTTTATTAAGCAAGAAAACAAATCAAATAATTGCCAAATCTGATGTCTGCCTGAAAAAACTAGCACGGGATAATGATGGAGAATAACAAGAAGGACCTATTGGAGAGTAGTCAGGGGAAGAGGTGTATTCAAGCTAAGACCTAAAAGTTAATGAGGAGCCAATAATGCTGAGATGAAACAGCCTGTGCAAAGGCCCTGAGGTATGAAAGATCTTGGCTTCTTTGGGTGGCTGTAGTTTAATGACCAAGAGAGAAAGTGCAGAGAGGTCACAAGAACCAGATAATGCAGACCGCATGAGGCCAGGAAAGACAGCCAGATTTTATTCCAAGCTGGAGGGCACTAGAGGGTTTCAGTGGAGAAATAACATGGTCTGTTTTATGGAGTTACCTTTAATTTTTATTAAGTATTTAAAATATTTAAAATAATTAAGACATCTAGCTAATGTGTAAAGAATAAGAAAATAATCATATACTTAGCACCCAGTTTAAAGAACAGAACATGATGGGGAATTCCCTGGCAGTCCAGTGGTTAGGACTCGGCACTTTCACTGCCATGGCCTGGACACGGCCAAAAAAGAAAAAGAACATAATCAATTCATCTGAGTCCCTCTGCCCGCCCCCCTTATCACATTCCCTCTTCCCACATCCAGAGATTACCAATATGTGAATTTTGCTATAATCATGTCCTTATATTTCATTATAGTATTAATATATTAACATATGTATGAATCCTAAACAGTCTATTGTTTAGTTTTACTATCTTTTAAACATTTCTCCTTCTACTATTTGGAAGTTATATTCTCTAATCATACTAACTCCAATCTATGATCTTCAGTTACTCTCTCCCAAATTATTTGCTGTGTTTGTCTAGTATTTTAGTGCTCATTTTTCCTTAATCTCACAAATTAGATATCATAGTTGCTTTATAAAGTCAATGTCGATTCAGAGGTACCTACGTGTTCACCATCTTCTTTGCTCTTCACTCTCTTGCATCTCAGAATTTTCTTCTGGGATTATTTTCCTATTTTCTGAGTTACATCCTTGAGAATTTCCCTTAGTGCGAGAGGATATGCTAATGGTAAACTCTTTGTTTTTCTTTATCTGAAAATGTTTTTATTTTATGCTTTTCTTGAAAAAGAGTCTCATTGAGTAGAAATTCTAGGTTGGCAGGTTTTTTCCTCAGCATTTTGCAGATATTCTATCTCTGTCTCCTGGCCTCCACTGAAGCTATTGAGCAGTCTGCTGTCAGTCAAATATTTCCCTTTGTAGATAATCTGTCTTTTGGGCTTCCTTCCAAAAACCAGTAACCCAAGTCTAATCGTGAGAAAAACATCAGACAAATCTCTACAGAGAGACATTCTACAAAATAGCTGACCAGTTCTCAAAACTGTCAAGGTCACCAAAAATGCAGAAAGTCTGAGAAATTTTCACAGCTAAGAGGAGCCTAAGGAGACATGACAACTAAAGGAAATGTGGCATCCTGGATGGGATACTGGAACAGAAAAAGAACATTAGGCAAAACTAAGGAAATCTGATTAAAGTATGAATTTTAGGTAATAATAATGTACCTACATTGGTTCATTAATTGTGACAAATGTACCATAATAATATAAGACGTTAATAATAAGGGAAACTTGGTGTGGGATGCATAGGAACTCTCTGTACTCTCTTCACAATTTTTTGGTAAATCTAAACCTTTTAAAGTTAAAAGTTTATTTCATCAAAATTGATAGTACTCTTTTGATACATCATCTTCATATATATCAGTTCAATCAACATACCACTACAGCACTCATTTAAAGAAAACTTGAAGAATATTTTACAGGACATGGTTGAAGTAAAACTCTAAAAAGAGCCTTTGTGTGTCTTCAATAATAAAAGAAAAGGAGAGATAAAAATAACCTCTCGGGCTTCCCTGGTGGCGCAGTGGTTGGGAGTCTGCCTGCTGATGCAGGGGACACGGGTTGGTGCCCCAGTCCGGGAAGATCCCACATGCCGCAGAGCGGCTGGGCCCGTGAGCCATGGCCGCTGAGCCTGCGCGTCCGGAGCCTGTGCTCCGCAACGGGAGAGGCCACAACAGTGAGAGGCCCGCGTACTGCAAAAAAATATAATAATAATAACCTCTAGCTTATGTCAAACAAAGCAGTCAACTTATCCAATAAATATGTGTTGAGGTCTACTCTTATGGTTTAAGGAACTGCACCCTCATCACCAGACAGAAAAATGTAAAACTTATATTTTAAAAAAATTAAAAGTTTGTTTGAAAAAATAAACAATTCCAGTTCTATAGTTAGGCAATTCCTCAAGTGTTATAAAACATAGAGTTATCATATGATCCAGCAAGTCTACTCTTAGGTATATGCCTGAGAGAAATGAAAACATTTGCCCATGCAAAAGCTCGTACATAATGTTCATAGTATTTTAAAATTATTATTGTTACCAAAAGATGGAAATAATCCAAATGTCCATCAAGTGATGAAATGGATGATCAAAATATGATATATTCATACAACAGATTGTTATTAAGCAATAAAAAAGAAGAATGAGGTACTGATAGAGGCTACAACATGAAAGAACCTCAGAAACATTGTGCTAAGTGAAAGAAGCCAGTCACAAAAGACCACATATTGAATGATTCCATTTATATGAAAGGAATAAGCAAATCTACATCAATAGACACATTTTTAGAGACTGAAAATAGATGGGTGGTTGCCCAGAGTGGGAGGCAGGGTGGGAAGATGAAGAGTGTCTATCAAAGGGTAAAGGGTTTCTTTTGGGGGTGATAAATGTAATGAAAATGTAAAATGAAAATCCAATTAGATTATGGTGATGGTCACACAACTCTGTAAATATACTAAAAACCATTGAATTGTATACAAGTGAACTTTGTGATATATAACTTGTATTTCAGTAAAACTGAGTATTTATATAATTCCAGTTTTATTACAATTAAAGATTTACAATTTTCAGCACCAAAGATTCTACTGTCATACTTGACTCATGTTCTCCAATATGATAGAAAAGGTCTAAAATGGATGATACAATTACTCCTTTCCAATTATGTTTGAGATTTACATGTAGCAAGACTTCATGAATTGATAATCTCCTCTATTTTCATAAGCTGTATGATTCAGATGTTGCAGAAATACTCGTGTATCAAAACAGGTTTTGCTATGGACTTCCCTGGTGGCTCAGTGGTTGAGAATCTGCCTGCCAGTGCAGGGGACACGGGTTCGAGACCTGGCCCGGGAAGATCCCACATGTTGCAGAGCAACCAAGCCCGTGGCCACAACTACTGAGTCTGTGCTCTAGAGCCCACGAGCCACAACTACTGAAGCCCGCGTGCCTAGAGCCCATGCTCCGCAACAAGAAAAGCCACCACAGTGAGAAGCCTGCGCACCGCAACTATGAGTAGACCCCGCTCGCCGCAATTAGAGAAAGCCGTGCGCAGCAATGACAACCCAACGCAGCCAAAAAGAAAAGAAATAGGTTTTGCTATATCCCTTTCATTCTTAGCAGCTCAGTAGAGTATTTTTATATTTTACCTAGCACTTTTAGATTTTTTTGAGCAAAAGAGGTGTTCAGAAAAAAAAAAAGTTGTTCAGAATTATCTAATCCACTAAACTGTTGACTAATATGTTTTTAAAGGAAACTTCTAGCCACCAGATAGAATATGGACAATGTGCGGTGGGGGGTGAATTGGAAGCAAGGAGAGTATTTCACGAGGGAGGCCCTAGAGAGCCTCACTAGCCCTGTCTCCCCAACCCAGTATTGGTCACTGACAAAGAACCCTGTCAGTGAGCTGATGCTGGGGCCATATGGATTTCACATCCTCGTGCCACATCTGACAGCTGCCAGCAGAGGGCAGCAGAAAGCCAGGGCTGTAGTGTCCTGGGCAGGTTGGCCATCAGCTCTGGTAGAAGAAAGATGGGAACCCACTGGGCTGGCCAAAAGGTTCATTCGTTTTTTCCATAAGATGGCTCTAGTAGCACTTAGCTGTCTTTAACTTCATCGGAAACAATTTTGTTAGATTGTATTGTGACAGCTGTCATATCAGCGTGTATTAAAAAGAAAAAACAAAAATTTGGTGAATTTTTGTGTAGCCATTTTAATATTGGAGATGGAAGAAGAAAAGCAACATTTTCGACATATTATGCTTTATTATTTCAAGAAAGGTAAAAACACAACTGAAACGCAAAAAAAGATTTGTGCAGGGTATGGAGAAGGTGCTGTGACTGATCAAAGTGTCAAAAGTGGTTTGCGAAGTTTCGTGCTAGAGATTCCTCGCTGGATGATGCTCCATGGTCGGATAGACCTGTTGAAGTTGATAGCAATCAAATTGAGACATGAATTGAGAACAATCAACGTTTTACCATGAGGGAAATAGCAGACATACTCAAAATATTCAAATCAAGCGTTGAAAATCATTTGCCCCAGCTTAGTTATGTTAATCGCTTTGATATTTGGGTTCCACATAAATTAAGCAGAAAAAAACCTTCTTGACCATATTTCTGCATGAGATTCCCTTCTGAAACGTAATGAAAACTTTCCGTTTTTAAAACAAATTGTGACAGGCGAAGAAAAGTGGACATGGGGCAAGCGAAACGAACCGCCACCAACCACACCAAAGGCCGGTCTTCATCCAAAGAAGGTGACGGTGTGTATATGGTGGGATTGGAAGGGGAGGACTCTATTATGAACTCCTTCCCGAAAACCAAATGATTAATTCCAACAAGTACTCCTCCCAATTAAACCAACTGAAAGCATAACTCGACGAAAAGCATCCGGAATTAGTCAGCAAAAAATGCATAACCTTCCATCAGGATAACGCAAGACCCACATGTTTCTTTGATGACCAGGCAAAAACTGTTACAGCTTGGCTGGGAAGTTCTGATTCATCCGCCATATTCACCAGACATTGCACTTTTGGATTCCCATTTATCTCAGTCTTTACAAAATTCTCTTAATGGAAAAATTTTCAATTCCCTGGAAGACTGTAAAAAACACCTGGAACAGTTCTTTGCTCAAAAAGATAAAAAGTTTTGGGAATATGGAATTATGAAGTTGCCTGAAAAATGGCAGAAGGTAGTGGAACAAAAGGGTGAATACGTTGTTCAATAAAGTTCTTGGTGAAAATGAAAAATGTGTCTTTTATTTTTACTTAAAAACCGAAGGAATCTTTTGGCCAACCCAATAGAATGGGGTGGGAATAGGCCATCCTTGAGATTGCCACTTCTGAAGCACTTTCTTCCCTTCCTCATGTCAGGATTACACATCCACTTTACAGATGATGATAATAATAATTATTATTGTTACCATATTATACCAGTCACCATTTATTGAACCCACCCTACCTGCACACTCCTAACCTCCAGTCACAGACCTCACCAGTGGAAAGAGAACCAGTTTGGGGGTCAGGCAGACTGGGCTTCAACCCTGGCTCTTCCATTAACAACATGCTTCCTCTTTGAGTCTATTTTCCTCATCTATAAAATGGAGATAATAAAACAAAAGGCAGGAGGGCTCTGAGAGAATTAATTGTGCCCTGTATAATGTGCCCGGCACATGGGAGAGACTCCATAAATTTTAATTCCTTCTTATTGTTTCTGTAGATTGTTTTATTTAGACAAATGTTATTAATGTCACTTAATGGACATTCACTCTGTGCATACTCTGTGCCTGGATCTATCCTAAGTGCTTGAGGACACAAGGGTGGACATCCCACATTGGCAGAAGCCAGGAAGGCACCCCTGTGTTAGAATGGGTCCCCACCAAGTCCATCTGGATTAAGAGCAAGGGTTCCAAATTCCTGTTGCCTTGCATTAAATTTATGTTGCACCACTCAGTTTATGACCTTGGGCAGGTGACCCTGTCTCTTTGAGCCTCAATTGCATCATCTGTAAAATGGGGGATAGTTACAGTACCTAGAGGATCAAAGTGACATTTAAATGTGACAATGTACAGCAAATGCACACAGTAAGTGCTCAGTATATTTAAAAACAGAATAGTGTCTAGAATTCCCTGGCAGTCCAGTGGTTAGGACTCGACATTTTCACTGCTGGGGGCCCAGGTTCGATCCCTGCTCCGGGAACTAAGATCCTGCACAGAAGAAAAAACAAAAACAAAAAACAGTGTTAGACTGCCTTAAAATTACTTCTCCCCTGAGCAATCCTTACTGCTCACTTTGGTCACCAACCACCTCCTCAGATTTACCAAAGCAGGCCGGTATCAGAGAGGAAGCAAAAACCCAGCACCTGAAGACTGGTTCCACCACTTACCCATAATGTGACCTTGGGCATTCACATGGCCTCTCTGTTCTTCAGTCTCCTTTCCAAAGAGTTGAGATTATAATAGTACCTACCTACTAGGGGTTTTGTGAGGGTTAAATGAAGATGACACTTACTTAGAAACACAGTGTCAGACAGAGTACGTGCACAATACATGTTCAGTTACTCTTGTTGCTGCTGCTGTTGTTGTTATTATTACTATGACTACTACTACCGTGCTGTCTTCCACATCCACTCTGGCATCAATTCCTACGGATTCAACCTCCTCAAAGCCTCTCACAGCAGTCTCCATCCTCCATTCCTAGGTCTGTCCCTGCCTATCATTTCAGGCCTCTAATAGGGGTTTGTTAAAACACAGATTGCTGGGACTTCCCTGGTAGCCCAGTGGTTAAGAATCCGCCTTCCAATTCAGGGGACGTGGGTTCGATCCCTGGTTGGGGAACTAAGATCTCACATGCAGCGGGGAAACTAAGCCTGTGCGCCACAACTACTGAGCCTGCTCGCCACAGTTAGAGAGGAGCCTGAGCACCGCAACAGAGATCCCACGTGCCACAACTAAGACCTGACGCAGCCAAATAAATAAACAAATATTTTTTTAAAACACACTGATTGCTGGGCCCCATTCAGCCATTAATAAATCCAGCGTTGATGAGGTGGGTCAGCAATAGCCTAATTTGCATTTTTAGCAAGTTCCCAGGTGATGATGATACTGTGGTCCAAGAATTACCCTTTGACAACCTTTGCTTCTGAGCTCTTCTCAGTCTCTCTGGTTCAGGAGTCCCCCACCTAACCCTTCTCCCGGCAGGTGGCCTCAGAAATGGGGTGACTTGGGGTAGAGATCATTCAATGAGGGCCAGAGGCTACAGGTTGGGGTATGAAAAGGGGATTGACCTCTGGTTCCAGGGTTTGTTCTTCACCCAGGAATCTGCTAGGGTAATCTGAGGGCCTGAAAATCCCACCCGCTGGTTCCTCTCCCACCCCCCTCCCCAACACAGACACACACAGAACTTTCCCCTTGCTCCTCTGAATCATTCACCCCAGGAAGAGTCCTGAGCTGTGGAGGGGGCCCCCCTGGGCTCAGAGTTAACCCAACCTCATGCTGTATCCAGAATAACCCTTCCTTCCTTTCCTCACAGATGTTTCATTCACCCTCCTCTCTGGTCTGAAATTCCCTCAAAAGCGTTCACTAGTAATTTTTCCAAATCACAGTAATTACCTCATTACTTTGATATTAATAGACTTCATTGGCATCAAGGAGCCAGTTGAAACATGCCCAGACCCTGTGTGGGGAGATGGATTCCAGAAGGCAGCCCCGCAGGAGGGCTGGCCTGGCTGCAGCCCTGTGGCTCAGCTCTGCCCACCTCCCTCCCCACCATCTTCCCCCGCTCCTGCTCTTACCCACATCAGAGAGTATCCTGGAACCACAGATTCATGAGAAACAGCAGAGGCCAGACCATCCATTCCCCAGAGGCCTAGAGTCACCCAGCAAAATAGAGGCAGCGCCCAGAAGGAAACCCAGGGCTCTTGACTACCCAGTGCAGCCTTACCCCTTTCCTCTCCTCAGCTATGCCCCAAGACAGATCTGACTTGGGGACCCTCTGAAGCCCAGCCTGGATGAGGAGTCAGGGGTGACTCCTTACCTCCAAAAAATAATTAATACTTATTGAGTGTAGCTCATAAACTCTCCAGGCGATAGCTTACTGAATCCTCACAGCCTCCTAGGAGGTAGCTGCTGTCATTTAACCCATTTTACAGATAAGGAAACTGAGTCATGGCCCAGAAAAAGGATACACAGTTGTAATTGGGGGAGTCTTTGGGGAGGACTCTGGGCATGAATCAATCACCTACAGATGCCCTGGGGTCCTCCTCACCCCACCCTGAGGCTTTCTTGTCTCTAACAGCACCTGCAACCTCTTTCTAGATTCCAGGACAATAATGAGATTTAGCTCAAATGTATTTAGGGCTAACTCTGTACCAGATGATTTGCTTGTACTATCTTCCCTCTCCCTCAGGACTGTTCTCTATGATAAAGATTTAATTAGCCCCATTTCAGATGAGGAATGAGAGTTTAGGTGATCTGCCCAAGGACCCACTCTCAGTAGCAGATGTGGAATTAATTCAGGTAGACTCCCAAGTCTATTCCCCTAACCATGAGACTCTTCAGCAAGCACCCTCCCCTGTAGGCTTCGGTTTCCCCATCTGTAGTAATCAGAGGGACCATCGGTTGAGGGTTCCCTGAGTGCCAGGCACCAGTTTGCCACAATCCCTACATGGTCCATTGCACTTGATCTTATCAGTGCATTTGAATCTGGGACCTGTTATAACCACAGAACAATACCTGCCTCCGTCATATCTGCCCACGTTCAGGTGGATGCTAAGTGGGTTTCCAAGTTCAAGGCTCTCCAGGAACATTGCTTGGGAAACTTCCTCAACAAATAGCATGGGGGAAGGGACAGTTTCGGCAGAAAGGCTACCCCGGGCAGGGCAGGCCAAGGCTGAGAGTGACTGGGCAGCCAGAGGCTAGACTTGGCAAGCTGGTCAGGGCGGGGGTGTAGTATAGAGGATCCTTTGTCAGGCCAGAAGCTGCAAGGCTGCCCCATCCCCACCATCTGGCTCCAGCTCCAACCCAGTGATGCATGATGGGGAAAATGGGGGTGGGGTGCTGAGGGCTGCCCACCTGCTCTGCCTCCTGGGATAAACCAACCCAAGACACCCCAGGCCCATCTGGCCAACATATCCCTGAGCCCTGACTACCCCTGGGGACTCCTTTCGACAGGCTGAAATTGGCCGGGAGTGCGGCCAGTCTGTCAGGGTCACAGGTCACTGTTAATCTGCCAGAACAAGGGAGGGCAGGCAGGTGGGCAGGCAGCCAGTGTGGGCAAAGCCCTGGCAGCTCCTGTCTTCTGCTCTGGTGGCCTTGGAGGGAGATTTTCCTCTTTTGGAGGCAGGGAGGCAGGCTAGAAAGAATACAGACTCTAGGAAAATTGCAAACTCTCCTATCTCGCTACCTAGCAATTCCTCCTCTAGGTGCACACTCCAGAGAAACTCTCACCCGTATGCTTAAGGTGTCATTGCAGCACTGTGTGTAATAGCTGAACATTGTCAATAACCTAAATGTCCATCAGTAGGGAACTGGATAAATATAAGAACCTAGACCATCTTCCTCACTGTTTCTTAACTATTTGAGTCTGAGAACTGAGACTCCCGTATGTCAATATGACTTGTTCCAGGAAATTCTTTCCTGGAAAGATAAGAATATAAACTGGTAAATAACTGCTATTTGCCTCAGGAAATTCTTGCAAACCAATTTGTTTGGGCAAACAGTTTGCTCATCTTGGCAAATACCTCTCTTATCAGACGACAGTTCTCTTCTCAAAGTTTCCAGAGCCTCTTAGGTGTCCACCAACTCTAAACTGTTGTGCCACAAACTTTGCCCAATTTCAATCTGTTTTCCACCTTAAAAGATTCACACTTGAGGGGACTTCCCTGGCGGTCTAGTCGTTAAGACTCCGCGCTTCCACTGCAGGGGGCGCAGGTTTGATCCCTGGTTGGGGAAATGAGAGCCCGCATGCCTCCGGGCCAAAAAACAAGATTCATACTTGAGCCCAGACAACCTCCCAACCCTATAAATATTCTTCCCTGATCACCCCCCTTTTGAGGCACTGCTAAGATTTCCTGAAGATAATATTGCCCCTTGCTAGAGCAAATTTCATAAACTCAGCTTTGCTTAATCAACAATTTTTCCTGGTGGTCTTTCTGGATGAGTTGACAATAGACAAATAAAATGTGGTCTCCATAGGACAGAAAACTTTACAGCAGGTAAAGGGAATGAACTAGAAATGGATGGATCTTGAAAACATAAGGCTAAGTGAAAATTCAAATTACAGGAAGATGCGGGAAAAAATATGATGAATTATGTAACATTTTAAAACCCCACAAATAGGGAATTCCCTGGCGGTTCCCTGGTTAGAACTCTGAGCTTTCACTGCAGAGGGCCTGGGTTCGATTCCTGATCAGGGAACTAAGATCCTACAAGCCCGCGGCATGGCCAAAAAAACCAAAAAAAACCCCACAAATAATATTGTGTATGATATTAGGACAGACTCATATAAAAACAAGTACAAGTATAAAAACATGCACGGTGTTTATGGAAACCCAAAATTCAAGGCGTTTATGAAAACTAAACTTCCCTTTGAGGAGGCAAGAAGGGTAGTGGGATAGAGGAGTAAACAGAGGGTTTAAATGGAAACTATAATATTTTATCACTTCTGTCAAAAAGGAAAACAAAGATTTAAAGAAACATGATTAAAATGGTAGTATTTGACTAGTTGGGGAAATAGGTTATCAGGTGATTTTTCCTAAAATTGCTTTAAAAAAATTTTTGTCTATTGGCCAGAAGCTTATTCTTTTTTTTTTTCTTTTTTTTTTTTTTTTTTTTTGGTTGCACGGCACAGCATACGCGATCTTAGTTCCCTGACCGGGGATTGAGCCCGTGTCTCCTGCAGTGGAAGCACAAGAGTCTTAACCACTGGACTGCCAGGAAAGTCCCTTTTTTTTCCCACAAGCTTGTTTTTTTTTTTTTTGCAGTACGCAGGCCTCTCACTGGTGTGGCCACTCCCGCCAGGCTCCAGACGCACAGGCTCAGCGGCCATGGCTCATGGGCCCAGCTGCTCCACAGCATGTGGGATCTTCCCGGACAAGGGCACGAACCCGTGTCCCCGCATCAGCAGGCGGACTCTCAACCACTGCGCCACCAGGGAAGCCCAAGCTTATTCTTTTTTAACAAAATTCTAGTAAAATATACATAACATGGAATTTACCAATTTAACCATTTTCAAGTGTGCAGATCTGTGGCTTTAAGTTCATTCACATTGTTATGCAACATCGCCACCATCTATCTCCAGAACTTTTTCATCTTTCCAAACTGAAACCCCACCTATTAAATAATAACTCCCCATTGATTGTCCCCCCCCCCAGTCCCTGGCAACCACCATTCTACTTTCTGCCTCCATGAATTTGACTACTTTGTGTACCTCATATAAGTGATATACCATATTTGTCTTTTTGTGACTGGTTTATTTCATTCAGTATAATGTCTTCAAGATTCATCCATGTTGTAGCATGTGCCAGAATTTCCTTCCTTTTTAAGGCTGAATAATATTCTATTGTATATATAGATCACATTTTGTTTATCCATTCACCCATCAGTGGACACTTCGCTTACTTCCACCTTTTCACTATAGTGAACAATGCTGCTATGAACATGGGTGTACAAATATCTGTTTGAGATCATGCTTTTAGTTCTTTTGAGTATATACCCAGAAGTGAAATTGCTGTATCATTGGTAATTCTATGTTTAAATTTTCAAGAAATTACCATGCCATTTTCCATAGCAGCTGCATCATTTTCCATTCCCACCAGCAGTGAGTGCACAAAGGTTTCAATTCCACGTCCTCACCAGCCCTTGTTATTCTCTGTTTTTTGATAACAGCCATCCTAATGGTGTGCGAAGTGGGATTTTCTTTTTTTTTTTGGCCGCCCCATGTGGCATGCAGGATCCTAGTTCCCTGACCAGGGATGGAACCTGCAACCCCTGCAGTGGAAGCACAAATTCTTAACCATTGGACGCCAAGGAAGTCCCTGGGCTTTTCTTTTTTTTTTAATGCAAATAATCTTGTATGCTATTCTGTATGAAAAGAAAGAAAGAAAGAAAGAAAGAGAGAAAGAAAGAAAGAGAAAGGAAGGGAGAAAGGAAGAAGGAAAAGGAGAGAGGGAAAGAAAGGGAGAGAGGAAGGACAGGAGGGAGGGAGGGAAGGAGGGAGGAAGGAAGAGAGAAAGAAAACATTTCCAGGAATTCCCTGGCGGTCCAGTGGTTAGGACTCTGTGCTCTCACTGCCAGGGACCAGGTTCAATCCCTGGTCAGGGAACTAAGATCCTGCAAGCCCCACAGAGCAGCCAAAAAAAAAAAAAATTTTTTTTTCCAAATTTAAAGGAAGGAGGGCAGGTCAGTGGGGCATTGAACAAATCACTTCACCTCTCTGAGCCCCAATCCTGTCATCCAGGAAAATGGTGGAGTAGTAATCCCATTTCCAGAATTAAGGAAGTAACAGTTGTGCAGATGTTCGTGCAAAGAAAGGAATTTGGCCAGAAAGTCAATATGTCACCCTGAAAAAGTCATGGAACAGAATCTGTGTGAAGGAAATGGAGCCTCAGTAGCCCTCTACTGAGGGCCAGGCGCTTCCAAACTTTAAAGTCCTCCCCATTGTACAGAAAAGGAAGTGGAGGTGCAGAGGTTCCAGGGACTTGCCCATAGTCACACATGGCAGAGCTGGGATCTGACCCCAGAGCTGAAACTCTCAGCCCCTTGCAATTCACTGCCTTGCATGTGACTTTATCCTGATCCTAAGAGTTCAGTGAAATAGGGCCCTGTAGATCAGAAAGTCTGAGTACCTCCATGCTAACAGTAACTAATATTTAATGAGCACTAGCCATGTGCCAGGCACAACACTAAGCTCTGAATCCTCACAACCCCCATGAGTTGGTATACTTCCTGCTCACTGATTTGGAAAAGGAGTCTCAGATAAGTCAGGGGATTTGCCCGAAGTCACATAGCTAATAATAGTGTCTGGTCTATATGGCTGTAAAGTCTCAACTGCCCCATCTAAGTGGAAGACTCAGGATTCAAAGCCAGAACATCAAGGACTCTAGCCATCAGGCTAGAACCCAGAACATCAGGACTCTAAGCCAGTGCACATTCTTGGCAACTTCTGTCTCCCAGGGAATGAAGGGGCTCCTCAGACCATCTTTCCTGCTGTCCCCTCTTGTGGCGCTTCCTTCCTCCCAGCCCTGGGAGAATGTAGGGAGGGGCTTCGACTTGGAGGCTGGACCTGCCGAAGGTGCTCGGGCATGTGGGGGACCCACAGGGCCATGATTTCTAGGCCATCTCTGAGCCTCGGTGGTACCTTTCCAGGTTACAGATGCTTCTGCAACTGTGTGAACTTCATCTTGGTCCTCTTGACCCCCAAAGCCTCCTCCCAGGCCCAGCCAGCCCCAAGCCAGGTAGGCTCTTGCTCAGGACCAGGTGCCCAAGTGTGGCCCAGAAGGAGCCAAGTCTGCCCCCACCCCCCACCATGCACACACACCAACAGGTGGCCCTGGGACATCCCCACCTCCAGGCTCCCAGCTTCTGCTCCTATCCCCTGCCTCTTTATCACCTCCTCCTTCTGTAATCAGCTCACACTCCAGAGAGGAATGAAGGCCAGTTTATGTCTTAGAACCAGGCTTTAGGCCACGAACCATTCTTTAAAAGCAGGGGAAAGAGCCCTGGGCTGGAATAATTATGAATAATTATTATTATAGTTTAAATAATTAAAATAAGGAGAGAACAACAATAATAGCTGACCTTGAGAGGGTATCAGTGTGCTAAGCACACATTGTCTTATTTAATCATTTAATCCTCTCAAGAATGCTGTGAGGTAAGACTGATCTGTTTCTGCTTTGAAAAAGTGAAAACCAAGCTCAGAGAGGTAAGGGAACTTGCCGAAGGTCACATAGCTGCCAGGTGGTGAAGCCTAGAGGAAAGAGAACTGGTGGCCTAAACCTTACCCTGCCTGAGGCTTCCTTGGGAAAGTTAAACCCTCTCAGAGCCTCATTTTGCCCAAATGCAGAGGGGAAGAAAAGACAGAGAGGATAGAACAGGACCAAAGAAGCATGGAGCCACACAGTTTGGTAGTTTGGTGTAGAGGGAAGCAGTATGCTAAGGACTGTAAGTGGAATCTAATTAAGCCTAGAGGTAGGAACTCTTCTTCGTCCCATTTCACAGATGAGGACTTAGAGGCGTAGATAGGTTAAATAAATGCCCAATGCCACATAGCTAATGGACATAGACTTCCATCGGGATCTGTCAGACTCCAAAGCCCTCACTCTGTGACTGTTACACCAGAGGTCAGTCAGCAAGTTCCTGATCCCAAACTAAAGGCCTTGAACTCTGTGTGAGGTTTGGATTTCTTCTCTCTAGATCTGCACTATCCAGTACAGTATCAATTAGCTACATGTAGTTATGCATAATGAAATAAAATTAACAATTCAGTTCCTCTGTTGCATTAGCCACATTTCAAGTGCTCCATAGCCACATGTGGCTACTGACTACTGTGCATATATAGACCATCCCATCATCCCAGAGACCTCTGTTGGCAAACGCTGATCTAATTGTTGGGGAGGGAAGCCATCGAAGGGTACGAGAAGCAAGAATGTCACCAGGGCAGGTCTTTGTGCTGCCATCACTCAGGATTCAGGGAGGGAAAGAGGTGGGTACCCAACAGGTTGAAGTGAACAGGTTATGGTGAAGAGGTTGAACCCAGATGACAGTGGGGGCAGAGAGGTGGAGGCAGTGAGGGAGCAGGGAGGTATTCCCAAGAGTCTGGCTTTCCTGGAATCCCCTCCGCGCCACTTGCTGTGTGGCTTTGGGCAGTGTGTGCGTGCCACTTCTCTGAGCCACTGTTCTTCAACTATAAAATGGAAATAATAAAAGTACCAGCTGGGAATTTCTTGGTGGCCCAGTGGTTAGGGCTCCGAGCTTCCACTGGAGGGGGCATGGGTTTGACACCTGGTCGGGGAGCTAAGATCCCTGCAAGCTGTATGGCACAGCCAAAAAAAAAAAAAAAAGTACCAGCTGCACAAGTGTGAGTTTTAAAGGGATAATGTGGGCACAGCAGAGCTTCTCCTGTCTGTGATAAGGGACCATTTACTGTTTCCAATCCATCCGTCGACTGACATTAGGTAAAATACAATGAAAATGGATTATTCGAAAAATAAACACGTTTGGATGTCATAGCAATGTCGAATTGCCATGTAATTTCCTAGACATTCTGGGACTTCCTTGGTAGCGCAGTGGTTAAGAATCTGCCTCCCCAGCTTCCCTGGTGGCGCAGTGGTTGGGAGTCTGCCTGCCGATGCAGGGGACACGGGTTCGTGCCCCGGTCCGGGAAGATCCCACATGCTGCAGAGCAGCTAGGCCCGTGATCCATGGCCGCTTAGCCTGCAGGTCCGAAGCCTGTGCTCCGCAACGGGAGAGGCCACAACAGTGAGAGGCCCGAGTACCACACACACACACACACAAAGAATCTGCTTCCCAATGCAGGGGACAGGGGTTCGAGCCCTGCTCTGGGAAGAGCCCACATGCCGCGTGGGGAGTCACTAAGCCCATGCGCCACAACTACTGAAGCCCACGCACCTAGAGCCCGTGCTCCGCAACAAGGTTAGCCACCGCAACGGAGAGTAGCCTTTGCTCGCCACAACTAGAGAAAGCCTTCATGCAGCAATGAAGACCCAACGCAGCCAAAAATAAAATTTTAAAAATTAAAAAAAAAAAAAGTTTCTACGGGCTTCCCTGGTGGTGCAGTGGTTGAGAGTCCGCCTGCCGATGCAGGGGACACGGGTTCGTGCCCCGGTCCGGGAAGATCCCACATGCCACAGAGCGGCTAGGCCCGTGAGCCATGGCCGCTGAGCCTGTGTGTCCGGAGCCTGTGCTCCGCAACGGAAGAGGCCACAACAGTGAGAGGCCCGCGTACCGCAAAAAAAAAAAAAAAAAAAAAAAAGTTTCTAGACATTCTTCATTTCTTCCTTATTTTGCTGTTACTAACAGTTTAGGGACTAACACTACCCACACTTTGAGTAACAGTGATTGTAGGTCACTTGGTGTCATGCCTGGCACGGTCAGTGGCAGCCACTGCTATTATTAATAATAATATTGGATGGAGCAATGAATAATAAATATGGGGGGTGCGGAGAAGAAGGAGTCTTGATACCGTATTGTGGCTAATACTCACAAGGGGTAGAGGCAGGATCGAAGCCCGGATACAGTCACTCCAGAGTCCTCTCATTCAATGCAGTAGGGAGAAGGCTACAGGCTACAGGATTGATTGGAGGTAGACCTGGAATTGGGGCCTGGCTCAGCCCAGGTGTACTTCTGGGCTTGTTATTATTATTATTTTTTTTGTGTGGTACGCGGGCCTCTCACTGTTCTGGCCTCTCCCGTTGCGGAGCACAGGCTCCGGGCGCGCAGGCTCAGCGGCCATGGCTCACGGGCCCAGCCGCTCCGTGGCATGTGGGATCCTCCCAGACCGGGGCACGAACCCGCGTCCCCTGCGTTGGCAGGCGGACTCTCAACCACTGCGCCACCAGGGAAGCCCTGGCTTGTTATTTTTAACCAGCCTCTCTGCTGATGAAACTGGTGTTATGACTCAAAGGTGGAGAAATGGATCCTTTTGCAATAGATTGTGTTACCAATTGAATGGCTGGGTGAGGGGCAGTTTCCAGATCCCAACCTCTCCACTTTCCTGCCACAGGACACTTGTACATGCTATGTGTCCCACTCTCCTGGGCATTCTTCCTCCCTTCACCTGGTTAACTCCCATTAATCACTAAGATTTTTGCCACGCCCCCTCTCCAGCTGCTTTTGCAGGAAAGTTTCCCAACTGATTCGAATTTCATGGCTTCAGAGTTCTATTAGTTAGAATTTCACGACCAGAGAATTCTATTGATTAGAATTTTATGGCACCAGAGCAGTACTGATTAGCATTCCATGGCCCCAGAATTCTATTACTTAGAATTTCATGACTTGAGAATGCCATTGATTCAAATTTCATGCTTAGTGTTCCAGTAATGAATATTTCCCCCAGATACCAATACAGACTGCTCAGCCCTCCGCTCAAACTGTCACCTGCTCAGGGGGGAGCCTTCCTTCACCTCCTTATTTCAAATTGTCTGTCTGCCGCCTGCTCCTGTTTTATTTTTCTCCATGGCGGTGATCACGACTTAACAAATCAAATACATTACTTACTGCCCCATGTAATAGAATGTAAGAAGACCCACGAGGGTGGGGATTTTTATCTGTCTGGTTTACTGTAGCATCCCCAGGGCCTAGAACAGTGCCTGACACACTGTAGACGCTCAATAAATATTTGTTGAATGTTTATAAATGAATCAACTGCAGAATTAATAAATTGTTTCAATTATTACACCAAGTTTTCATATAATAATTTTTAAAAGAGTGACTGCCTACTTATCCATCTACCTCTTCCAGCATGTTGCCTCTCACTCAATGCTTCAACTCACAATGGAGAGAAGAGTGCTTCTCCTTTCTCTAACTGTGTCTTTCTCCCTATGACAGGGGTCTCAACTGAGTCAAGATCCAGGGTCCTAGGAGAGGGAAAGGAATTGAAATGAAGGGGAGACAGGGATGAGCTTAAAAGGGGATATCCTAACATCTGGAATCCATCAATACTAATTTTCAGCCTCAGATGTTACTGTCACCTCCTCCAGGAAGCTCCCCCTG
This sequence comes from Mesoplodon densirostris, assembly GCF_025265405.1. Taxonomy (NCBI): domain Eukaryota; kingdom Metazoa; phylum Chordata; class Mammalia; order Artiodactyla; family Ziphiidae; genus Mesoplodon; species Mesoplodon densirostris. The sequence continues at coordinate 26,081,531 of NC_082676.1, read as the reverse complement.
AAGGCCAGATTAACTTGGCTCACCTGTCAAATGCTCTTCAACTTTCATGCACCCTGTCCACAGCACTCTGTACTATCTGTATTTAGAGACGAGCTGGGTGATTGACATCTGCAGATAAGGACCACATCTGCTTTGTACCTCATTCCAGGACAAGTGCCTGGCACACAGTAGGTGCTCCAGACTTACTTGTGAAATGAATGTATGAACACCATATCACACTCCTGCTGGCAGAATGGAAAAGGACATGCTAGGGTCAAGGGGGTGCCAGAGGGAGAAGGACCCCCAGGAGACTGGAGTTCGGGTACCCAGCCTCCCTCTGGAGTCATCTCCAGGGTTAAGAGTAGGATAGGGGTGGGCAAATTTCTTGTATAAGTGGATAGATAGTAAAACATAGCCTGCCTGCTGTTGTAGCAGCCGTAAACAATATGTTAACGATAAGCACGGATGTGTTTCCAGAAACCTTAGGGATGTTAGAATTTATAAACTTAACATGTCTCAGGTGTCACAGCAACAGTCTTACTTTGGCCTTTTCAACAGTTAAAAGGTGTAAACACTTCATAAACAGTACAAAACAGCAAGCAGTCAAGGGCTATAATGTGCAGAACTCCAAAATAAAGTTTTAAGTAGAAAGTAAGGGTGAGAGATGGAAGTGAAGAAGGGACGTTTTTTGTTTAAATCTGTGAGGTTGGGCAAGTCACTTGACCACTCTGAGCCTCCTGCTCCTCCTTTGGAAAAGGGCAATAATGAAAGTCCTTGGTTCCCAAGGCAAACTTGAGGATTAACTGAGATAATGCCTTCAACTCCAGCCAGGAGGGCTCAGCGTGAGCCAGTGGGTTGCTATTGTTAATAATAATCATTATTATTACTACCAAGGGGACTTTGGGAGGAGTAAATGGAAAGACGTATGCAAATCCCACAGCATAAAGTCTGGCACACAGGAGACCTCCATAGAAGCTCCTAACCTTCCCTGTCCTCCACCCCGCCTCCACCCACCCTAGGTCACTGGAGATAGACCTCCCCAGCATCCTCCACCGGCCTCCCAGGCTCTCCTGCTTCCCACAGGCCTCTTCTGAGACAGAAAATGTGCCCACTGGCAGCTGGTAGGGTGCAGGGAGGAGGGTTCTGACCAGGCCCCCTGCCCATTGTCTGAGCATGCCGGCCCGCCAGCCAGCTGATGTCCTGTGTCCCGACACCAGCTGGCCCACCCCACCCCCATCCAACACTCCCTCCTCCCAGGTCCCTCCTTGTCACTCATCCTCCCCACACCCCCACCCGCAGCCTAGAAAGAATCTGGATGTGACCAGAGAGTCTGAGCTTTTGTGCCCCAAATCATAGGCTGATTTGCATTCTTTAGCAATTTGCACACCCCATTCATTTGCAGAGGCTAGATGGCTGCAAGGCCAGCAGGGTTCTCAGGGTTCTTGGGTTTATTTCGTTTGCGAGGGGTTTTGAAAGGTGACTTTGGGTGTTCCCTTTTAGCCTTCAGCACTTCCTCATTCTGGGACTTTGGCCACTCAGATCCTTAGTTTCCACATCTGTAAAATGGGTACAATAACACCTTTCCTACTGAGTGGTTTTGGAGAGTGAATAAGGGCACGCATGCTGTGTACCTGGCACACAGTATGTGCTCAACAGATGACAGCTTCTTATTACTTAAACAGAGTAGCATCCTCATGTCCTCCAGAGCCAACTGTTAAACCTGTGTTGTCCCATAAGGTAACCACTAGTCATGCGTGGCTATTTAAAATTCATTATAATTTAATTAAATTGGAACTTTAGTTCCTCAGTCTCACTAGCCACATGTTCTGGTGGCTGTCGTCCTGAGCAGCACAGATATCAAACATCCTCATTAGTGAAGGAAGTTGTATTAGACTGTGCTGATTCAAACCCTCTAATTCGCCTGAGCTTTTCTCCCTTTCCCAGGTAGGGCTCTCCCTTCTGCAGCCCTTCTCCCCTCCCCATCAAGGTAATGACCTTGGTGAATGGGTGTTCTTTTGTTCTCTGCACCTGGGCTAGAGGGTGGAGAACAGGTGTGGTGCTGTGCCCTGGAGCACCGAGGGGGTGGGCACAAATTGTCTGTGTGGAAAAGCAAACAGCTGCACCCAGCTCTGTCCCAGCCACCAGCAGGAGCATTCATGGGCCCGGATGTGAATGAGGGAGGGGAGGCACAGGGACTTTCTGTCCTCACCATCTCCCAGAGGCAGTTTAAGGTCACACAACACATCTGAGCCTCGGATGTGCAGTTTCCAGCACAGCTGACACCTGGGGAAGGTGCGCCAGATGGGAGGCCTGGAGTGCGGGGGGGAGGGGAAGATTACTAACTTCTCAATGCCAAGGCTTAGCTGTATCAGAGACTGAATGGCATAAATAGGTCACTTTCAGACTATTTCAAACTAGGTGCATCCGCTGTGGTCCCATGTCACCCCTGGAGTTTAACAACCATAGCAAGAAATGTATATCTCCATGTAACTGTCTATTGGCATCCCCAAATTAACATCCCTAAACCAGAACTCACTTTTGTCTCCAGGATGTGTCTCTTCATCCCCCAGCTGTCTCCATCTTAGGGGATGGCTGCCCCATCCTTCCAGCTGTCCAACCCCCAAACCTTCAAATCAACCTTGACCCTTCTCTTTCCTGTGCCCTACAAAGGAGCTGTCAGCAAATCCTGTTGGCTCTACCTTCAAAATATACCTTGAATCCAACCCCTTCTCACCATCCCCACCGCTTGGCAGCTCGCTGGTCTGAGCCACCACTGTCTCCCTGTGGCGGCTTCTACCTTTGCTTTCCCCAGTATATACCCATCACCCCAGAGGCATGAAGATCAAACGATTTGTCTGTACACAACTGTCTAGTGGCTCTGAAATTCACTCAAAACAAAAGTCTAATTCCTAACTGTGGCCTACTGGGGCCCCATTTGTCTGGCCCTAGTCCACTTGCCCAGCCGTATACTAATGTCTCTTCTGTGCCATGCACACTCCTCCCTCAGGGCCTTTGCTCCTGCTACCCTCCACCAGGAGCTTCTGGCAGCTCTCTTACCTTCTCAGGTCTCAGGAATATAAATGAATATAAATACCTTATTTGAAGAAGACTTTCTTTGTTACGTTCTATAATACAGCACTCACGGGCTTCCCTGGTGGCACAGTGGTTGGGAGTCTGCCTGCCGATGCGGGGGGTGCGGGTTCGTGCCCCGGTCCGGGAGGATCCCGCGTGCCGCGGAGCGGTTGGGCCTGTGGGCCGTGGCCGCTGGGCCTGCGCGTCCAGAGCCTGTGCTCCGCGATGGGAGAGGCCGCAGCAGTGGGAGGCCCGCATACCGCAAAAAAAAAAAAAACAACAGCACTCACACTACCACACACCTCCCCCCCACCCCACCTTTGATTTGTTTTCTTCTTCTTAGAGTACCTATCATGGTATCTATTTATTTACTTGCTCACTGTCCAGCCATTGTCAGCATCCCCTCATAAGAATGTCAGCTTCATGGGGCAGGAATTTTGTTTGTCTTCTTCACTGCTGTATCCCCAGTGCTCAGGACAGTGCTTGGCACATAGTAGGTGTTCAGTGAAGGAAAGAAGGGAGCAAAGGCTCTGTGCTAGGAACCATGCTAAGCACCTATAATATGGTTACCTCATCTAAGAGCCATAGCCCTTATGGTGGATACTGTTATCTCGGACATTGCAGATGAGTAAATGAGGCTCAGAGGCAATGACTTGCCTCAAATCAGTAACAGTCTAAAAGTGTGTCTCTTGCACCACTCCCCAACCTACAATCAGAATTGACAGGGAGCTGTAAGAGATCAAATTTTTTTTTTTTTTTTTCCTGAGCAATAGTTGAGGGAGGGACTTCCCTGGTGGTACAATGGTTAAGAATCCGCCTGCCAATGCAGGGGACACAGGTTCGAGCCCTGGTCTGGAAAGATCCCACATGCCGTGGAGCAACTAAGCCCAAGCATCACAACTACTGAGCCTGCGCTCTAAAGCCCGCAAGCCACAACTACTGAGCCCGTGTGCCACAACTACTGAAGCCCGCGGGCCTAGAGCCCATGCTCCACAACAGGAGAAGCCACCACGATGAGAAGCCCGTGCACCACAACGAAGAGTAGCCCCCGCTCGCCGCAACGAGAGAAAGCCCGTGTGCAGCAGCGAAGATCCAACACAACCAAAAAAAAAGTTGAGGGAGTTTGCCTGGTGGTCTAGTGGTTAGGATTCCAGGCTTTCACTGCCATGGCCCAGGTTCAATCCCTGGTCGGGGAACTGAGATCCTGCAAGCCATGTAGAGCGGCCAAAAAAAAAAAAAGAATAGTTGATTTACAATATTGTGTTAGTTTCAGGTGTACAGCAAAGTGATTTGGTTATACATATATATGTACATATCTATATCCTTTTTCCAATTCTTTTCCACTGCATTTTATTACAAGATATTGAATATAGTTCCCAGTGTTATACAGTAAATCCTTTTTGTTGATCTATTTTATATGTGGTAGTGTGTATCTGTTAATCCCAAACTCCCAATTTATCTCTCCCCACCTCCCCGGACAGGATACTGAATTCTGAGTGCCCCAGGGGATTCCGTTGCATAGGCAGGATGTCTGAGATCCTCTGCTCTGTGAGTGGGTAGCTTTCAATAGACGAATCTTTTACACATTCTCAGAGGAGGCTCTAAATCTCTAGATTTCTCTTCACTTTAGTATGGCTTGTGGCCAATTGTTTAAAGGGGAAAAAAAAGCAAATCAGAGCCCTCTAGGGCATACTTGAAACATTTTATTTGCGTTCCCTTGCCTCAGGCTGGACATCCCTTCCCAGGGTCTCCAAGCAGCAGGCCAGCCCTCCCCACTTAGGTCACTCACCCCACCCCCAACCAGCTGAAAGAGTAGAGAAGCGGTGAGAGGGAGGGGGCCACACGATATAGGACTTTACAGGTTCTGGTTGGAAGTTTGAATTTATTTTAAGCACATTGATGAGTCTTGGAGATGTTTGTTTTTAATTTTTTTTTTTTTTTTTTTTTTTTTGGCCACACTGTGTGCGGCATGTGGGATCTTAGTTCCCTGACTAGACCAAGGACTGAACTCATGCCCCCTGCAGTGGAAGCGCAGAGTCTTAACCACTGGACCACCAGAGAAGTCTTTGTTTTTAATTTTTTTTTTTTTTTTTTTTTTACTGTACGCGGGCCTCTCACTGTTGTGGCCTCTCCCATTGCGGAGCACAGGCTCCGGACGTGCAGGCTCAGTGGCCATAGCTCACGGGGCCAGCCGCTCCGCGGCATGTGGGATTCTCCCAGACCGGGGCACGAACCCATGTCCCCTGCATCGGCAGGCGGACTCCCAACCACTGCGCCACCAGGGAAGCCCTAATTTTTGCTTTTAATTTTTAATTAAGGAAGAACATATAGAGCACAACTAAATCATAAAGGTGAATTTTCTCAAGCTGAGCACACCCACGTGACTGTGAGCACCCAGACTGAGAATCATAATATCACCACCCCCAGAAGCCCACTTGGAGTGCCAGCCCAGTCACCGCCCTTCCCCCACCCCACGGGTCACCACTCTCCTGACTTCTAACAGCATAGATTAGTTTTACTTATTCTTGGGATTTTATGTATAAATGGAATCGCACAGTATATACTCTTTTCTGTCTGGCTTCTTTCACTCCACATTTTTTTTTTTTTTTTTTTTTTGGCTGAGTTGGGTCTTCGTTGCACTCGGGCTTCCTCTAGTTGCTGAGAGTGGGAGCTACTCTTCATTGTGGTGCGCGGGCTTCTCATTGCGGAGCACGGGCTCTAGGCATGCGGGCTTCAGTAGTTGTGGCATGCAGGCTCAGTAGTTGTGGCTTGCGGGCTCTAGAGCACAGGCTCAGTAGTTGTGGCACTCAGGCTTAGTTGCTCTGTGGCATGTAGGATCTTCGCGGACCAGGGCTCGAACCCGTGTCCCCTGCATTGACAGGTGGATTCTTAACCACTGCACCACCAGGGAAGTCCCTTTCACTTAACATGAAGTGAGATTCATCTGTATTGTCTTTATAGCAGTATTTTATTCATTGTCCTTGCTACGTAGTATTCCATTGTGTGAACATATCACAATTTATCCTTCTGTTGACAGACACTTGGGAACTTACTGGTTTGGGCTTTTGTAATAATGCTCCTATAAACAACTGTGTACATGGCTTTTCATGCATGCACGTAAGCATTCTTCTCTAGTATCTACCTAGGTGTGGAAACGCGGGGTCGTTGAACAGGCATACGCTTAGCTTTAGCAGGTACTGTTTTCCTGAGTGGTTGTACCACTTAGACTTCCACCACTAGAATTCATGAGGGTTTTAGGTAGGCAGTGGCACAATCTGTATCCTAGTCCACCATTTATGCTATCAAATGTTTGTCGCACTACTAAGTGAGCGAGTAGACCAGCACATGCCGAAAAGGAGGACAGTTCTCTCTGGGCCTGGCTGAACTCTCCTGAGAGGCATTTTCTTCTCACACACTCTCCTGGGACCAAAGACCAGCCATAAACAAGAAAAGATCCCTGTCCCTAAAGAACTCACAGCCTGTATGGAGGGTTTAAAACTGTGCTCCCGGGGATCTTATAGGGTCTGTATTCAGTACACAGACCTGTATTGTCTGGAGGGACCAGGGTACCTGGAGAAATGGAGGTAAAGAAGCATGACAACAGTTAGACAGCACTTTGAGGCTTATTCATCTCTAGGCCTAAAGAAGTCCCAGGGATCAATTTGGGCAAAAGCCTGGAGGACAGAGTGTTGTCTGGAGAAGACCAAGTGTGGCGACCCGAGATAAAAACAGGGGTTCTGGAATCAGTGACTCCCAGGCTGTGTACAGGAACAAATCACTCAACCCTGTTGAACCTCAGTGTTCTCATCTGTTAAAAGGGATAATATGATAGCATTCAACCTAGCAGGACTGTTAGCTATGCTTTTTTAAAAAATATTTATTTATTTATTTGGTTGTACTGGGTCTTAGTTGTGGCAGGCAGGCTCCTTAGTTGCAGCATGAGGGCTCCTTTGTTGGGGCATGAGAACTCTTAGTTGCGGCATGCATGTGGAATCTAGTTCCCTGAAGTGGGATGGAACCAGGGCCCCCTGCGTTGGGAGCATGGAGTCTTATCCACTGCACCACCAGGGAAGTCCCTGGTGGCTATGCTTTGAGCTTTGCACTAGTACCTGGTACATAGGAAGCACTCAAGGCAGATCTTATAAAGTATTTCTGTGTGGCTGGAGGAGAAAGCATGGCAAGGCAAGTTTAGAATGTACACAGTCTTAAATACCATCATGAGTTTGAATAGTTTCTGTAAGGCAGTGAGGAACCAGTGAGGATATGAAGGATGCTAGAGAGTGGGCAGGGAAACTAAATAAGAGGTAATCTGTGGTCAGATCTTCTGACTCAAAGGACAGCTAGTGAAGGGAGAACTGAGAGGCAGGGAAGCTAATTAGGAGAACGTTGCAATATGCACTGTGCATTTTTGCAGTTATGACATATTTCATAATAAAATGTCTAAGAAGAGACCAAAATAAATAAAGAGGTGATGAGAACCTCACCTTGGGCAGGGAAGCGAGTATGAGGAGGAAGGCATGGACTCAGGGGCATTTACTAGTGAAGTCAATGGGATGGTGGTTGGTTGTGGGAGTTGAGAGCAGCAAGCCTCTGTCTCATTACCTGCAGGGCATGAGGTGCACAGCTTTGGGGTGGCATTCACTTCTCCTGTTGGGCACTTCTGACTCTCGTAAATTTACTTACCCATCAGGGAGGGATATTGGCCATTAGCAATCTACCGTATTTTCATCTACAAATTTGGAAATGTTGTAAAATAATTGTAATACCCATTGTTAGGAGATGAGCATGCTCAACCACTACTGGTGGAAAAAATGATTTGGTAAAACTGAAAATGTTGTTATTATTTGATCCAATAATTCCACTCTGAAAAACCTACTTTAAGAATCAGTAAAGAGGAAAGACTAATGCACAATGGTGTTCAATAAGGCATAATTTGTAATAGAAAAAGTAAAAAGAAAGAAGTAGCCCTAATGACAATTCATATTAGATTCTACCAAAAGTAGAATGACACCATTAAAGTGATGTTTATGAATATTTTTTAGTGACATGAAAAAATACTGATAGAAAAAATAATAGTGAAAAAAGGCTGGATACAGAAATGTATTAACAGTATGGTCTCAATTATGTAAATATACCCATGAATAGAAAAAAGTTGAGAAGGATATGCAGTGAAATGGTGAGAACAATTTATTTCTCAGTGTTAAGAACTGAGTGGTGGGACTTTCCTGGTGGCGCAGTGGTTAAGAATCCGCCTGCCAATGCAGGCGACACAGGTTCGAGCCCTAGTCTGGAAAGATCCCACATGCCGCGGAGCAACTAAGCCTGTGCGCTACAACTACTGAGCCTGAGGTCTACAGCCTGTGAGCCACAACTACTGAGCCCACGTGCCACAACTACTGAAGCCCATGTGCCTAGAACCCACGCTCCACAACAAGAGAAGCCACCGCAATGAGAAGCCCGTGCACCGAAACGAAGAGTAGCCCCCGCTTACTACAAATAGAGAAAGCCTGTGAGCAGCCAAAAATATAAATAAATAAATAAATTTAAAGAAAAAAAGGAACTGAGTGGTTTTCCTTTTCTTCCTGATCTTGTTATGTAGTATACAAATTCCTCACCATGAGTTTTCTCACATTCCTCTCAATCATAAACAATAATGAATTTTAAATAATATAACTCAACTTGTTCATCTCTCCTTCTGGGAGCTCTTGGGCTCTTCAGCCTCCTATGGAGAAAAAGCCTTGCTTATTAGAAAAGTCCCAGCCATGCCAAATATTTCTCTGGTGCACAGATAGGCTTTCTAAAGTGCCATGACCATTTCAGGCTCCTGTTTACCCAACAAGGATCATATACCTTTAAATCGCTTCCCCTCACTGACTGTCATCTGGCCAGGCCTTGTGTTTATCCTACATTAGCGGAAGGGCATGGCCAGGGCAGATGGCAGGCAGTGAGCACTTCTCCCTGCCACCCATCTTCATCCTCCTTGTCACTAGTTAAAGAAAAATAATCCACTTGGTTTGGACAAGAAACAGCCAGGGTCCCCAGCAATTGCCTTAGGTCTATTGAGTCTATGAATCCTTTAGAAAGTTGTGATAAGAATGTCAGAATTCAATTCAGTCACTTGAAACTAAGTTTCTGACTCAGGCAAACATTATGGTAAGTCTCTTAACCTCTCTGAGCCTCAGTTCTCTTGCTGGAAATGGAGCTGTTGCAAACTGAGCTCAAATTCAGTGTCTAAGGCACCTGGCCCTGTCTCTGCCTCTTAAATGTTAGGGTCCTTGACCCTGTAGGCCTTAGGTAACTGAAGTATGCTGATGCTTTGTGGCTCTGATCTTTTCCGAGAGGGCCTCTCTTCCCCACCTCAGTACACATACACACTCCACCATGAACTAAGCAAGAATGATAAAGAAATAGAAAAGGTGGTGAGCTTGTGGAGACTGATTTATTATCTCTATATCTAAAAACCCAACAAACTTAAGAAATCTATATGTTTGAAGCCAGACCTGCCCAGGTCTTCAGTAAGAAAGTTTTGTTTTCAAAAACAGCAGAATGTAGTATATCTCAAACAATGGAATGCCTGGCAATAAAAAGGAAGGCAAACTACTAATAGATGCAACATAGATGAATCTTGAAATCATAATGCTGAGTCAAAGAAGCCAGGCAGGAGAGTACATGCTACATGAGTCCATTTACATGCAATTCTAGAAAATGTAAACTAATGCATAGTGACAGAAAGCAGACCAACGGTTCCCTGGGCCCAGGTGCAGATGGAAGGATGGATTGCAAAGGAACAGGAGGAATCATAGAGGGGTGATAAAAGTGTTCTTTATCTTGATAGTGCTGGTGATTTCTCAGATATATACAACTGTCAAAATTCATCAAACTGGGGCTTCTCTGGGGGCGCAGTGGTTGAGAGTCCGCCTGCCGATACAGGGGACATGGGCTCATGCCCCGGTCCGGAAAGATCCCACATGCCACGGAGCGGCTGGGCCCGTGAGCCATGGCTGCTGAGCCTGTGCGTCCAGAGCCTGTGCCCCGCAACAGGAGAGGCCACAACAGTGAGAGGCCCGCATACTGCCAAAAAAAAAAAAAAAATTCATCAAACTGGACCCTTGAAATTGATGTGGTTCATTGTACATATAGTACAACTCAGAAAGTTGATTTTTTTTCTTTTTTTTTTTTGGCTGTGCTGTGTGGCATGCGGGATCTTAGTTTCCCGACCAGGGATTAAACCTGTGCCCCCTTCAATGGAAGCACAGAGTCCTAACCACTGGATTGCCAGGGAATTCCCAGGAAGTTGATTTTTAAAAGAGCAATCATGAGTGCTGGAGAGTGCAGGATGGGGAGTGACTGCTATTAAGTATGGGGGGTTTTCTTTGGGATGATGAAAATGTTCTAAAGTCAGGTTCTGGTGATGGTTGCACAACTCTGTGGATATACTAAAACTATTGAACTGTACACTTTATTTTATTTATTTATTTTGAATATTTGAATTTTATTTAATTTATTTTTTTATACAGCAGGTTCTTATTAGTTATCTATTTTATACATATTAGTGTATATATGTCAATCCCAATCGCCCTATTCATCCCCCCCCCCCCACCGCCACTTTCTCCCCTTGGTGTCCATACGTTTTGAACTGTACAATTTAAATGGGTGAATGTATGGTATATGAATCATACCTCAATAAAGTTGTTAAACAAAAAACAATCATATAGCTATAGTGTTAGAAGTCAGAATAGTGGTGACCTCTGGGTGGAGTATTAACTGAAAAAGGACATTACAGAGCCTTCTAGGGTGGTAGAAAATGAGCTTTATCTTGATATGAGTGGTGGTTACAGGGTGTTAAGCCTGAAACAAGTCATCAAGCTATACGCTTGAGATTTGTGCATTTTGCTATATATGTACCTTATGCTTCAATTTTTTCACTTAAATTCACTTTTAAAAATTACATAAAATAACTTTCATTTTTTTAAATGTGCAGTTCTGTGAGTTTTGACAAATACATACAATCATGTAACCTTCATGACAATCAAGATGTAAAACAGTTTCATCAACTCTAGAATTTCCCCCTGCTCTTTTTTTTTTTTTTTTTTTTCCTTTTGCGGTATGCGGGCCTCTCACTGCCGTGGCCTCCCCCGTCGCGGAGCACAGGCTCCGGACGCGCAGGCTCAGCGGCCATGGCTCACGGGCCCAGCCGCTCCGCGGCATATGGGATCCTCCCAGACCGGGGCACGAACCCGTATCCCCTGCATCGGCAGGCGGACTCTCAACCACTTGCGCCACCAGGGAGGCCCCCCCCTGCTCTTTTAAATTCATGCTTTTCCCCACCATAAGATCTGGCAACCACTAATCTCTTTTCTGTTCCTATAATTTGCATTAAAAAATATTCTATAAAGAAGATAATAGAATATGAAGCCTTTTGAGTCTTGCTTCTTTGAAAATCATTTGCTTTGTTGTGCCTGTCAGAAATGTGTCCCCTTTTATTGCTGAATAATGTTTGTGTGATGAATGTACCACAGTTTGTTTATCCATTCACTAGATGAGGGACATTTAGATTATTTCCAGTTTTTGGCAATTTTTTTTTTTTTTTTTTGTGGTACGTGGGCCTCTCACCGCTGTGGCCCCTCCCACCGCGGAGCACAGGCTCCAGAAGCGCAGGCTCAGCGGCCATGGCCCACAGGCCCAGCCACTTCGCAGCATGTGGGATCCTCCCAGACCAGGGCACGAACCCGTGTCCCCTGCATCAGCAGGCGGACTCTCAACCACTGCGCCACCAGGGAAGCCCCAGTTTTTGGTAATTTTGAATAAAGTTGCTATAAACAGCCATGTACAGGTTTTTGTGTGAACATAAGTTGTTTTTTTTTAATTAATAAAATTAGTTAATTTAGATGTTCATATATTAGGCTTTAAAGAAATCCCCCCACCCAAAAAAGGGGACTTCCCTGGCAGTCCAGTGGTTAAGACTCCATGCTTCCCCTGCAGGGGGCACGGGTTTGATCCCTGGTCAGGGAACTAAGATCCCGTAGGCCATGGCCTAATTAAGGAAGTACTTAAACATAAGTCTTTTTTTTTTTGGCCGCGTTGGGTCTTCATTGCTTCGCCCAGGCTTTCTCTAGTTGCAGTGAGCTGGGGTTACTCTTTGTTGCGGTGCACGGGCTTCTCATTGTGGTGGCTTCGCTTGTTGTGGAGCACAGGCTCTAGACGCGAGGGCTTCAGTAGTTGTGGCACCCAGGCTCAGTAATTGTGGCACACAGGCTTAGTTGCAGCATGTGGGATCTTCCCGGACCAGGGATTGAACCCATGTCCCCTGCATTGGCAGGTGGATTCTCAACCACTGCGCAAGCAGGGGAGCCCCTGACCATCTTTTAAAAATGTTCATTAGCTATTCAGATTTTCTGTGTATTATCTATTCATTCTCTTTGTCCATTTTTCTATTAAATTATCTTATTTTTCTTATTGGTTTTACAGAGTTCTTCATTTATTTTGAATATTGATTTTTTGTTAAATATGTTGCAACTATTTTATCCCAGTCTTTTGCTTAGAAAAGACAAATAAAGTTAAAAAAAAAAAAACTTTGGGACTTCCCTGGTGGTGCAGTGGTTAAGAATCCGCCTGCCAATGAAGGGGACATGGGTTCAAGCCCTGGTTCCTGGTCCGGGAAGATCCCACATGCCGCGGAGCAACTAAGCCTCTGCACCACAACTACTGAGCCTGTGCTCTAGAGCCCACAAACTACAACTACTGAGCCCGCAAACTACAACTACTGAGCCCGCATGCCACAACTATTGAAGCCCATGCACCTAGAGCCCATGCTCTGCAACAAGAGAAGCCACCGCAACGAGAAGACTGCACACCACAACGAAGAGTAGCCCCCGCTCGCCACAACTAGAGGAAGCCCCCGTGCAGCAACGAAAACCCAACACAGCCAAAAATAAATAAATAAATAATTAATTTATATATTAAAAAATACCCTACAGCTAGTGTCAATCTTATTTAAAAAAACTTTGTTTATGGTATCTTTGCATACAGAAGAGTTTAGAAAATTTAATCTCTTGTTTTAATTTTCATCCCTGTTTTTGAGACTTTGGGAGGCTGGATAGTTCAGAGTAGCTCAAAGTACTGGATCTGAAGTCAGAAGTTCCTAGCTTCCAATCTCACCTCTGCTATTTGCTAACAGTAACCAGTGGGCAATGTGGTTGGTGGGAAAGCCCTTTCCGCATGTGTAGAAAAGGGAGAATAATACTTCTCACCCTCATTGTGAGGATTAACTGGATGGAGTGTATAAAAATAGCTCAATAATAATAATTACAGGGCTTCCCTGGTGGCGCAGTGGTTGAGAGTCCGCCTGCCGATGCAGGGGACACGGGTTCGTGCCCTGGTCCGGGAAGATCCCACATGCCGCGGAGCGGCTGGGCCCGGGAGCCATGGCCGCTGGGCCTGTGCGTCCGGAGCCTGTGCTCCACAACGGGAGAGGCCACAACAGTGAGAGGCCCGTGTAAGGCAAAAAAAAAAAAATAATAATAATAATAATAATTACAGCTAACAGTTGCTAATGTTATGAGCATGACATTTTAGACATTTGGAAAACTGTAGGCCAGAAAGGGGAAGTGACTTGCCCAAAGACACACGCAAAGGCGACCAGATCTTAACCTGGACGACTCAGGTGAGGCATTGTGCCCTGCCCGCTAGGCCCCGCCCAGTAGGGCCTCTGGGCCCAGGCAACTGCCCTGGCCACAGCTGGAATCCCTGTGTGTGAAGAGTGGGCCGTGCACGTGATCGGCGCGCGTGACGCAGAGGGGCAGGACTGATCTCGCAGGATGCGCCAGGATAGGGTGGTAGGTTCGCGCGGAAGGGGCGGGGCAGGTCAGGGGGCGGGGTTTAGTGGGAACCGATCTTGGGGCCCGGCTTCCGCGTGCGTTTGTCTGGAGGGTGAGAGCGCGCGGCGGGGGCGTGCCCAGCGGGAGGGGCGGGGCTAACTGGGGGCGGGGCCGTGCGAGGCCTAACGGCGGCGGTGGTGGCGGCGGCAGCAGCGGCGGCGTTGGGGTCGGCGAGCTTGGCTGCTACAGGTTCCCGCAGCGGCGCCCGCGAGGGACCCGGGCCGCGGGTGGAGGAGGAGGTGCGGGGCGGCGGCGCTTGGAGATGGTGGGCGTCCCCGGAGCGGCCGCCTTCCAGCGTAAGCGGGGCGGGAAGGCGGGCGGCTGAGGGGGGCGTGTAAAGGCCTGCGGCTCCACAGGCGCGAGCTCCCGAGAGGCAACCGATACGAGGCCAGGGTGGTAAACTGAGGCCCCAAGAAGGGCGGCGGATCCAAGGTCACTCGGCGGGCCGGGCCTTCCCGGGCTTCTGCGGCCGCCAGAGCGCTTCCTGCACCGCTCGAGGGCTCGGAGCTCATGGCGTGCGCGAGTCTGTCGGGACCGCGGCCTCGGAGCCCCGGCCGGGCCGGTGTCCATCTAACTTGCCCGCGGACAAGAATTGTTTTGTTCTCCCTGTGCCGGGGCCACTAAGTCCGGCCCTGGAGAAATATTCCACACGCCCAATTTCGACGGGTGTGTGGCGGATGGTGGAGGAGGCGAGGATGGCCCCTTTGAGGGGCCTGTTGAGTGCAGGCTCAGGGGTCTGACTGCCTTGGTTCACAGTCCGGCTCTTCTACTTACAGGCTGTGACCTTGGGTCTCTCCGAGCCTCAGTTCCCTCTTCTGCAAAATGAGGGTGTGAAGAGCATCTCCAACTCCTCCCCACCCTGGTTCTGGGTTTTGTGAGGCCCGTTAGGAGGCTTGACACGGACTCTGGCACATACACAAGCGTGAAAACTGTCATTACTGTAGTCGCTGATAAACCTCAACCAGGGTGAACCTCACTCGAAAAAACTCGAAATTGGGCTCTGGTTGTGTGTGTGTTCGAGATTTTAATTTTGTCTTAGATTAGTCCTGCTTTATGATCCAATTGTTTTTCTTACCCCCATTTCTCCATTTCAGCATTTATCTACTGTTCCGCCTAGAACTGTGAGATCCTTGGAGGAGGGGTGGGTCTCTTAATAATAACAATAACATTTTAATTGTTTCTTGTTACAATAGTCATAATAGCCATTATTTTTTGAGCAGCAGGCATTTTGCATTCTATTCATTTAATATTTATTAAATCATCTATTAAGTAAAAAGAACCATTTTGGCCCTGGGAATATAGCAACAAACTAGATAGACCAAACTCAAGCTTTGAGTTTAGTTGGGGGGAGGGGAGAGAGACCTTAAATGAGGAAACAGATAAAACCATTTTGCATGTTTTCTCTCATTTAACTCTGATAATGTAATTAAGAGTTAAGTATTTGCGTATGCCCATTTTGCAGAGGATGAAACTGAGGAACAGGAGCTTCCACACATAAAGGGGAGGCTTTACACAGCCTCTCTTCTTTGTTTGATGCCCCTTAAATGTTGGATTGAAGAAATGCAAAGTAGGTGCACCCAGCTAATGCTTCTTCATGGTCAAGTTTGCAGTTGCTGTTTTTAATGGTTTGATCCATTCCTCTTGGAGCTTATAACTAAAGAGAGGCAAACAGAGGTGACCCTTAGGTCTGACAAAGGTACACTATCCCTGTATACTGAAAGGACCTTTTATCTGAAGTTAAATTTTTTATGCCCAAATCTCTTTTATGTAGTTTTCAGTTTAAAATAAGCCTAAAGTCCAATTTTTTTGTTCTGTTATGTAACTAAGGTTTGTTTATTTATAGTGTTCCTAAGAGAATTCTTTATTATATTCCTAAGCAATGTGCTCAGTATGCTTTTTCTTTTAATTTGGAAGTAATAGTAAGTTGCATTAAAATGTTGAGAGAATTTTTAAAAATGAGGTTCTCGTGATACAGTTAGATTCAGCATCGACCATCTGCTAAGCACCAGGCCCTGTGCTGATGTAGGGCTTCCATAGATGAGTAAGAGCAGACTCTTGCCTCTAGAAGCTTACCTATAGTCTTGATTGGCTGATGTTTTTAACTGAAACTAGGTAGAGAGAATGCAGGAGCTCAGAGTCCCTTGGGGAAATAGTCTAGAGTAGGGCCTCAGATGTTTTTAGTGTTCTTTGTATCAGTAAATATGGTTGAGTATGCACACATATTATGTGAATGTTTGTTTTAAATTACAGTGTAGACTGTATTATGTATATTTTATAACGTGCAAAAATAGACATTTTACAAAAGGATGAGCTAAAACAAATATAAGTAGAAGTTACAGTATTGTCTTTCCACACCCAAGTGTGTGAATGGTAACAATTCCCCCTATGGTGGAGACCGTTGATCTTGTAGTCGGACCTTCCCCTCAACCCATGATGTATGTTGAAATTCAGTTCTGGAGTTGTGCCTAGGTTGAAATCTTGGGGTCCAATCCTTACTAGCTTTGAGACCTTCAGCACTGCCTATCCTTTCTGTGCACTTTATTTTCCTCATCTGTAAAATCGAGATGATGAGAGTTCCTATCATCTCATTTGCAGTTTTATTGTGAAGATTGATAATATGTACATATTGGTATAATGTATATCTTAATATATGTAAAGTACTTACACTGGGCTTGACACACTAGTTTGGGTGCTGTTAGTATCAGAGGATACAAAGATGACTTGGAATCTCACAATTTAGTAGGGGTCCTGCACAAGTACATGGGTAATGATAAAGTGCTTTAAGTTCTCAAAGGCTTTTGGGAATGTAGAGTAGGCACAACTAAATGTTCTTTGAGGGTCCAAGTAAGGTTCAGGTAAGGAGGTGACATTTGAACCAGGCCTAAGAAGGAGAAGGGCTTTTTCTAGAAGGATGAGGCTTGAACCTTATTGGCTGAGGGTATAGAGTGGAAACTGGGAGGCTGTTGAGGGCTTGGTGAGTAGTTCTCCACATGTGGACCTGCAGGGAACCTGACTGAAGCTTGTATACCTTGTTAATAGATAAGTGATTTCGGGCTGGAGTTGTGCCTAGCGGTTGTGATGGCAAGGAAGCCTGTTCTAGAACTTTTCATTTTCAAAGCACAACAGCTCTTTCGTCTCTGGTAGCACTCATTCTGCCTTCTTAAGTTATCTAAGAATATAAACCCCTAAATGTAAGCTCCTTGAGGGTTATGACAGTATCTGCATTTTTTTGTGTGTGTGTGTGGTACGCGGGCCTCTCACTGTTGTGGCCTCTCCCGTTGTGGAGCACAGGCTCTGGACGCGCAGGCTCAGCAGCCATGGCTCATGGGCCCAGCCACTCCGTGGCATGTGGGATCTTCCCGGACCAGGGCACGAACCCATGTCCCCTGCATCGGCAGGCGGACTCTCAACCACTGCGCCACCAGGGAAGCCCAAGTATCTGCATTTTTGTGATTTTATTTTGCCTATCAAGGTAAGTGCGAAGTCCATAAATGTGGAGAAAGGTATGTAAATCCTTGAACCTACAAAGAATTCTGAATAGTTACAAATGGAATGATAAGTGACCATACTCATTAATGAAAAGCTCACAGATATTTTACGGTAGATAAGCATCACTATTCAAAAGGGGTGAGAACTGTCATGTTCAGTAACTCTTTATCTGGCACTTACCCATTAGAGTGAAAGAAGAGATGAGAAAGTGCCCCAGAAAGACTTCTCTGAGGTTGAATTAGGTGCCTTCTATTTGTTCCTCTAGGTCCACTCTCCGTCCTTTCCCACCCTGGGAAGCTGACTTACTTAGACTACATCAACTAGTTTCCTTCCCATCTGAGGTTATGGAATTTAATTACCCTGCTCCCTTCCTATGGATGTTGTCTCTGACTAGCTGTGTCCCTTGATTGAAGATTGCTATTCTAAAGGTGGTTCTCTCTACGTGCATGATCGCTCCTTCTAGGTTTGGAAAGTGTGTCTTTACTTTGTTCCTCAGGCTTAGAGGTACTGTCCCTAGTCTCAGAGTACTTATCCGAGCCCAACTCATAGCAGATTTAAAGCAACAAATGCACTTGGAGAGGAGAGAGGCTACCCCAGGTAAGGATACTACCCCCAATGAGAGACAGGGTCTCATCCTTTCCTGTGGTCATTACCTGCTATGCCACATTGACGTATTCAGTCATTTTCCTCCCAAACTATTGGATATGAAAAAAATGGAATAAGATTAAAAACACCCATAATCTGTGACCACACAATCAAGACTAGTTAAATTGCAGTTAGTAGCCTGTTTAAAAAGGCAGGGATGTACATGAGGTAGGTTGTTTGGCATAATGGAAAAAGCAGAATTTGGAGGCACACTTTGAGTTTGAGGCCCCGTTCTACTGGGAAGTTATTCAACCTCTGAGACTCAGTTGTTTGTTTGTTTAATCTGTAAATGAGGATAACTCCTGCCTAATAATAATAATAATAACTAATATTGAATGTTTATTTTGGGACAGATACCATGCCAAGCTTATACTCACCTTTTGCCTTTTAATCCTTCACTCTTTTAGTTAGATTATATATCCTTATTTTTACAAATTTTATAGATTAGGAAATTGACTCAGATGTCATAGAGCTAATAAGTGACCAAGCCCATATTAAAATCTAGATATTTTGTGACTGCAGAGTCAAAGTTCTTAACATTAAGGTAGCTGCTGAAAGCTTTTAGACAGGAAGAGTGGTTTATTTATTTGTTTGTTTTTAATTATTAGGGTTTTCCTTTAAGGGACATTTATTAGTTTTTAGGATGGATTTTTATTTATTTATTTGGCTGCATCAGGTCTTAGTTGCAGCACACGGGATCTTTCGTTGCTGCGTGTGGGCTTCTCTCTAGTTGTGGTGCGCAGGCTCTAGAGTGCATGGGCTCAGTAGTTGTGGTGCGTGGGCTTAGTTGCCCCGCCGCATGTGGGATATTAGTTCCCTAACCAGGGATTGAACCCATGTCCCCTGCGTTGGATGGCAGATTCTTAACCACTGGACCACCAAGGAAGTCACAGGAAGGGTGGTTTAAATGATAGTATACTGACTGTAGTACTAGGATAAAGATGAATTAATTCACTAAGTTCATACTTCCTCCAGGGTAAGGAAAACAGGAGGGGAAGTAAGATTTCTCACCTGCCAGTTTTAGCTTCAATCTTTAGGGTTTTTTAAAATTAATTATTTTATTTATTTAATTTTTTTTTTTTTTTTTTTTGGCTGCGTTGGGTCTTCGTTGCTGTGCGCGCAGGCTTTCTCTAGTTGCGGCGAGCGGGGGCTACTCTTCGTTGTGGAGCATGGGCTCTAGGTGCATGGGCTTCAGTAGTTGTGGCACGCAGGCTCAGTAGTTGTGGCTCACAGGCTCTAGAGCACAGGCTCAGTAGTTGCGGCACACGGGCTTAGTTGCTCCGTGGCATGTGGGATCTTCCCAGACCAGGGCTCAAACCTGTGTCCCCCGTATTTTTTTTTTTTTTTTTTTTTTGCTGTACACAGGCCTCTTACTGTTGTGGCCTCTCCCGTATGGAGCACAGGCTCCGGACGCGCAGGCCCAGCGGCCATGGCTCACGGGCCCAGCCGCTCCGCGGCATGTGGGATCCTCCCGGACCGGGGCACGAACCCATGTCCCCTGCATCGGCAGGCGGACTCTCAACCACTGCACCACCAGGGAAGCCCATGTGTCCCCTGTATTGGCAGGCGGATTCTTAACCACTGCGCTACCAGGGAAGCCCAGTCCTTAGTTTTAGAGTATTGTTTTGAACCTCATTATAGAAAGTGATCACTCAATTGTAAAGATTTACTTAAAATCGCTGTAAGTTTGAAGGCTGAGGGAGAATCTCTGCCCTAGTTATAGTTTCTGCTTGAGTAAGATTAGGGCCTTACTAGCACTGTATTGACTGGCCCCATGTGCAATATGAGCTAGTACAGCCTGTCTCTGGATTTTATTATGGCTGGTTAAGTAGCTTTTGCTTCTGTCTGTGGTTTCTCTCTCTGGCCCCTCAAAGGCCTTGAGGCTATCTGAAATTATAGGAGCTGGGGTATCATAAATTAAACTTGTAAAATGAGTCTAGCAGATATGTCAACTGGATCTGACTTTAAGTCCAGTTTAATTCTTTAAAAAAAAGTTTTTGCTAGATTTTCTGCTGGGCACTTTTCATGTATGTTATCTCATGTAATTCTTAGAACATCCTTGAGAGGGAGTTAGTATCTCTGTTTTACAAACGAGGAAATAAGGCTCAGAGAAGTTAAATAAATTTCCCTAGGTCACACAGTTAACCAGTAGCAGATAACACTATTCCCACTTAGTTCAGTCCTGATATTGAATTCATTGAGATCTGAGTCCAAAACCCACTATTTTTTACTTTCTATCACGTGGCTCCTTGTTTTTACCAGGTAAGCTAGAGGTTTTTAGACATGTGTTCCCGAGGATACCAGTGCTCCCTGAATATACTTGATTTCCCATCATTTTTCTTCAACAACTTTCTTTCCCTAACATCTAAAATATTCTGTGGATGGATATGATTTAAAGATTGCTGTATTAGATCTTGGTCTTGTTTAGAGGTATCCTGAATTGGCCTTAGTGATGAATTAAAAACAAAAAACAAAAAGGCAGCAGAAACTCTCAGCATATTTTCCCAATTCATTCCATATGTTTCCTGATTTTAGCAGTGAAGCAGATGATGGCAATGAACATCAAAAGCCCAAGAAACGTCCATGCTAATTTTACGTGGCCCTGTGAGGAGCTGTCAAATATGGATCATCAAATATAGTATATGGACTCTGCAGTGAACCTTTACTTTGGAATATGGCTCTTTAAAATATGATTCTACCCCTCTATTTTGTATTGCTGTAATTAAATGCAAAAATCAAAGTAAAATTCAGAGTAACTCAGAGCTAGGTATCCTTCTGTCTGAATTGATAGCTTTGGAGTTGGCTAGACCTTTCAATTAAATTAGCTGATGGCAACAAATATGTAATCTGACCTCTCGACCAACTCAAGTGAAATGTTAATACCAGGCATAGCACAGCTCCCTTGACACACTACTTTGACCTTTTCCTCTCTTACAGATGTTTCCCTTATTCCTTTGTTAACTTAGCCATCTTCATGCAGAGGTCCTGCCTGCTTTTAATTTTTCAAAGCCACATGAGAACAGACATTGAAATAGCACAGATTTATTCATTTTTACCTTATATCCCTAGAGCTACACTAATCAAAATCACCATTTTCTCTAATTCACATATAGTTTTTAGCTAGTTTACTGTCTGCTTACCACTATCCAACCTCTCCCCCTCCCCATCCCCCCATAAAAGCTAAAATACTAGTGATTTTTTTTTTTTTTTTTTTTGCTGCCTTGGGTCTTTGTTGCTGTGCGCAGGCTTTCTCTAGTTGCGGCAAGCGGGGGCTACTCTTGGTTGCAGTATGCGGGCTTCTCACTGCAGTGGCTTCTCCTGTTGCAGAGCATGGGCTCTAGGCATGTGAGCTTCAGTAGTTGCAGCATGCGGGCTCAGTAGTTGTGGCTCACGGGCTCCAGAGTGCAAGTTCAGTAGTTGTGGCGCATGGGCTTAGTTGCTCTGCGGCATGTGGGATCTTCCCGGACCAGGGATCGAACCCGTGTCCCCTGCATTGGCAGGCAGATTCTTAACCACTGGGCCACCAGGGAAGTCCACTAGTGACATGTTTATCCACCAAAAATGTGGCAGGATGTTTTTGTCCTTAATATTGAGAAAGTGTGATTCATTTTGTTTCCCTCTTGAGAAGTGGAGTCAACTTCACAGGGAGAAGGCAGGCAGAAAGCAAGCCCTCTTTATGGCCGAGATTAAAGGTAGAGGTGGCTTCGGAGAGGCAAGTTCTGAGTGGTGAAGGAGTGGTAGGGGACGAGGTGATGATGGTCTTAGCTCCCCTGGCATTCATCCAATAGCTGCCTGGAGCTGCTGGGAGCTCAGGAGCTGTAGTTTTCATAAGCTCCTCCTTAATTTTCCCTTGATGGGTTGGTCTGCCTCAGTGGTTTAAACTATACTCTCATCTCTTCTTAAATATATTACACCATACTGTGTTAGAAAAACACAAACATATTCAAGGATGGTGATCACATTATTTAAAAAACAACTTCTTTTTTTTTTTTTGCTGGTACGCAGGCCTCTCACTGTTGTGGCCTCTCCTGTTGTGGAGCACAGGTTCCGGACGCGCAGGCTCAGCGGCCATGGCTCACGGACCCAGCCGCTCTGCGGCATGTGGGATCTTCCCGGACCGGGGCACAAACCCGTGTCCCCTGCATCGGCAGGCGGACACCCAACCACTGCGCCACTAGGGAAGCCCAAAAAACAACTTTTTTTTTTTACTCCTTTTTCTTTTTTTTCAAACTTTGTATTTTGACATAATTTCAAACTTAGGAAAAAGTTGCAAGAATGTTATTAAAATTCCTGTATGCCATTCACCTTGATTCCCCAAATGTCAGCATTTTACTATATTTTCTATATTCTTTTTATATATGCATATTATTTTTTGGAACTGTATTTTAGAGTAAGTTACAAATGTGATACTTCTTTACCATAAATAAGGTAATGTATATTTCCAATAAACTAGGACATTCTCTTATGTAACCACAGCAATATACTTAACCAAAATCAGGAAATACAGATTTGACACAATATTATTACCTAATATACTGACTTTATTCAAATTTTGTCATTTGTTCCAATAACGTTCTTTTTTAAAAAAATTTATTTATGTATTTATATTTTATTTTTGGCTGTGTTGGATCTTCGTTGTGGCGAGCGGGGTCTAGTCTTTGTTGCAGTGTGTGGGCTTCTCACTGCGGTGGCTTCTCTTGTTGTGGAGCACGGGCTCTAGGCACGCAGGCTTCAGTAGTTGTGGCATGCAGGCTCAGGAGTTGTGGCTCGTGAGCTTAGTTGCTCCGCAGCATGTGGGATCTTCCCGGACCAGGGCTCGAACCCGTGTCTCCTGCATTGGCAGGTGGATTCTTAACCTCTTAACCACTGCGCCGCCAGGGAAGTCCCTTCATCAAACTTTTATCCATTGGTTGTAGCATCTATTGATGATGTTTGCCTGAGTCAGTTATTACTCTGATAGTTGTGCTGTGATTTTTCTATCAATTATTCTTTGCTTTTTAGTTAATATTCTACTGCAGAGCATTTTCTAACCCTTATTTGTACGTATTGGGTTGACCAAAAATTGCCTTCGGTTTTTAAGTAAAAATAAAAGATACATTTTTCATTTTCACCAAGAACTTTATTGAACAACATGTTTACCCTCTTGTTCCACTACCTTCTGCCATTTTTCAGGCAACTTTATAATTCCATATTCCCCAAACTTATCTTTTTGAGCAAAGAACTGTTCCAGGTGCCTTTTACAGTTTTCCAGGGAATTGAAATTTTTCCATTAAGAGAATTTTTTTTTTTTTTTGCGGTATGCGGGCCTCTCACTGTTGTGGCCTCTCCCGTTGTGGAGCACAGGCTCCCGACGCGCAGGCTCAGCGGCCATGGCTCACGGGCCCAGCCGCTCTGCGGCATGTGGGATCTTCCCAGACCGGGGCACGAACCTGTGTCCCCTGCATCGGCAGGCGGACTCTCAACCACTGCACCACCAGGGAAGCCCCCATTAAGAGAATTTTGTAAAGATCAAAAGAAATGGAAATCCGAGGGTGCAATGTCTGGTGAATACAGCGGATGAATCAGAACTTCCCAGCCAAGCTGTAACAGTTTTTGCCTGGTCATCAAAGAAACATGTGGGTCTTGCATGATTTCGATGGAAGATTATGTGTTTTCTGTTGACTCATTCTGGACGCTTGTTGTTGAGTTATGCTTTCAGTTGGTCTAATTGGGAGCAGTACTTGTTGGAATTAATCATTTGGTTTTTGGGAAGGAGCTCATAATGGAGAACTCCCTTCCAATCCCACTATATACACAACATCACCTTCTTTGGATGAAGACTGGCCTTTGGTGTGGTTGGTGGTGGTTCATTTTGCTTGCCCCACGGTCTCTTCCGTTCCACATTATTGTACTCTATCCACTTTTCATCGCCTGTCACAATTTTGTTTTAAAAACGGAATGTTTTCATTAAGTTTCAGTAGAGAATTGCATACAGAAATAAGGTCAAGGTTTTTTTCATTTAACTTATCTGGAACCCGCACATCAAAGTGATGAACATAACCAAGCTGGTGGAAATGATTTTCAATGCTTGATATGGATATTTGGGTATGTCAGCTGTCTCCCGCATCATATAACATTGGTTGTTCTCAATTAATGTCTCGATTTGATCGCTATCAACTTCATCTGGCCTACCCGACCGTGGAACATCCTCCAGCGAGAAATCTCCAGTACAAAACTTTGCAAACCACTTTTGACGCATTCGATCAGTCGCAGCACCTTTTCCATACATTGCACAAATCATTTTTTGCCTTTCGGTTGCATTTTTACCTTTCTTGAAATAATAAAGCATAATATGCCAAAAATGTTGCTTTTTTCTTCCACCTTCAATATGAAAATGGCTACACAAAAATTCACCAACTTTGGTAAGTTTTTGGTAAGTTTTTGACAGCTGATATGACAGCTGTCACATACAATCTAACAAATTGTTTGGAATAAAGTTAAAGACAACTAAGTGCTACTAAACCCATCTTACGGAAAAAACCGAATGAACCTTTTTGCCAACTCAATATTAATATGGATTCTTATTTTATGTAGCAGGTTATAATCTGTTACCATCATTATTTATTGTTTTTCACATTGTCCCAGATTTGGCAGTGGGAACCCCTTCAAGCTAGCTTTTGACAATTTCCCAACATTCTTGGACCACTTCCTTACTTTTTGGCGCAAAAAAGATATTCCAGGCTTATTTTCCTACCTGAGCATTGGAAGCAGCCATTTCTCCCAGATGTTTCTCTCCTAATTCCTGTTAGTGGAGAAAATTATTTAGAAATCAAGATGTGGTTGTTGTATGTGCTCATTGCTATGGGATGTTATTGCTTCCAGATCCTTTTAATGGGCAGAGCTAAAAAATCTATGTATCATATGTACACATACATATATACACACGCATATATCTAAATTTCTATTTTTTTTTGTTTGTTTTTTTGCGGTACGCGGGCCTCTCCCGTCGCGGAGCACAGGCTCCGGACGCGCAGGCCCAGCGGCCGTGGCCCACGGACCCAGCCGCTCCGCGGCCTGCGGGATCTTCCTAGACCGGGGCACGAACCCATGTCCCCTGCATCGGCAGGCGGACTCTCAACCACTGAGCCACCAGGGAAGCCCTAAATTTCTATTTTTATCTACATGTAATAAAACCTGAAACTGAGCAAAGGGCTCCTATGCCCATGGTGCAGAAAGCCAAACTCTGACAGTGGTAGTTTGCAGCAAAGTAAGGATTTATTGCATGGCCCCAAGCAAGGGAGTGGGATCCAACCCCACCTGGTCTTTGAGTTAGGGTTTTTTCTTTTAAAGGGGGAGAACAAAGAGGCTGGGACTAATGTTCGTTTTGTGACATTTCTGTGACATTTCTTTTTTTTTTTTCGGTATGCGGGCCTCTCACTGTTGTGGCCTCTCCCGTTGCGGAGCACAGGCTCCAGATGCGCAGGCTCAGCGGCCATGGCTCACGGGCCCAGCCGCTTCGCAGCATGTGGGATCTTCCTGGACCAGGGCATGAACCCTTGTCCCCTGCATCGGCACGCGGACTCTCAACCACTGCGCCACCAGGGAAGCCCGACATTTCTTTCTTTTTTAAAAATTAATTAATTAATTTATTTATTTATTTTTGGCTGTGTTGGGTCTTTGAATCTGTGTGAGGGCTTTCTCAAGTTGCAGCAAGCAGGGGCCACTCTTCATCGCGATGCGCGGGCCTCTCACTATCGCGGCCTCTCTTGTTGCGGAGCACAGGCTCCAGACGCATAGGCTCAGTAGTTGTGGCTCATGGGCCCAGTTGCTCCGCGGCATGTGGGATCTTCCCAGACCAGGGCTCGAACCCGTGTCCCCTGCATTAGCAGGCAGATTCTCAACCACTGCGCCACCAGGGAAGCTCCCGACATTTCTTAATTGTAGTTTTGGGAGTCAGGACGTCTCTGGTTTACTAGCTTAACTTGTGCTGGAGGAACAACCTGAACTTGTATGTTAATGATGTTTATAACAGTTTTAGTCCGTTAATGCTGTTATCAACAATAGCAATTTTACTCATCTGACTATGGTTGATTAGTGTTCAGTCAGCACAGGATTGAGGTCAGAGGGCACAAGAAAGGGAATAAAGTTTTGGATAGATTAATCGTAATCTTGATAAGGGTACTTGGTTTCAGAACTGTGTGTTCAGACTAATACCTCCAATACCACAAACTTCGTTTAGCCTTTATCCTTTCCATATTTTTAAGTCCCTTCTCTTACCTAGGGATTGTAAGCCTGACTCACATAATCCACAATATATTTTACTTATTTGCCCAAACCTAGACTATAAATATAAATGTGTAGCTCCAAGGCTGCTAACCCACGTTGCCATGAAGTTCAGTTTGTAAACCTCTTTTTTTTTTTTTTCCGCGGTATGCAGGCCTCTCACTGTTGTGGCCTCTCCCGTTGCGGAGCACAGGCTCCGGACGCGCAGGCTCAGTGGCCATGGCTTACGGGCCCAGCCGCTCCGTGGCATGTGGGATCTTCCCAGACCGGGGCACAAACCCATGTCCCCTGCATCGGCAGGCGGACTCTGAACCACTGTGCCACCAGGGAAGCCCTGATTACAGGTTTTTTTTGTTAGTTTGTTTTTAGTCTGAGGGTATATGGTCAATGTATTGTGTACAGAAGTTACTTTGGGGTAGCTCCTCAATGATTTAAGATGTAATTCAACCTACAGAAATTTGATGTATACTTTTTTTTTTTAGGCCATGCGGTGCCTTGCGGTACTTTAGTTCCCTGAAAAGGGATTGAACCTGGGCCACGGCAGTGAAAGCGCTGAGTCCTAACCACTGGACTGCCAGGGAATTCCCAGTAAATCTCAGTATTTCTGTTCACCTTTTGGAAGCGCATTTGATTGACTCTCAGCCACAGAGTGTCTTCCTTACCCTGGGTGAATAGTTTTTAAATTTTATTTGGTTTTAGTAATTTGCAGCTGTTGGCTTGCTGGTTTTGGCACATGGTGAAAAATTTCCTTTTTTTTTCTTGTAAAAAAGGCAGAGTGATTTGCTACTGAGTGGTTTGCCTTTCAAACTCCAAAGAAGGAATTTGAGTGTGCTCATTTCTCAGATATATTTGTAGGTGAGAACTATAGGTTTCCCTTTTGGGGGTTTTGGAACGGGGAGAACGGGAGGAATGAAGTAGGGGATGATGAATGAAAGTCAAATAATGGTGACTACCAGAGTGAGCACTGTCAAAATAATACTGATTCCTTAGAAAAGAGAAGTACCCCTTCTTTTGATGTTACCAATGAGCTTCTCCCAATAGTGACTGAAAAAAAAGAATGGTTTCTCTGAAAACATGGCATCCCTGTAAGACCTCCACAGAGAGGTTTAACCTAGCAGTTGTTAGGTGGTTTAGCTAAAATTTCTTAAGCGAATACTGAACCAAATTGAGCATAAATATTGTGATAATTAAGTATTCCTTTTTTTCCCCAGATGTGTAAATGGAGTAGTTTCTTTTTTCTTTCGCTTTTAGTCAAGTTTTTGAGCTATAAGTTACTACAGTAAAATTTACTCTTTTTAAGGGAGCAGTTCGGTGAGTTTTGACAAATGTATGCAGTTGTAATCACCACACCAATCAAGATATAGATTATTTCCATCATCCCCAAAAGATCCCTCGTGCTCCTTTCCCCTCATTTAGCAGCCCCTGGTGACTAGTATACTGGTTTTTGTCCTTCTAGTGGTTTCTCTCTTTCTCTCTCTCGCTCTCGCTCTCGCTCTCGCTCTTTCTCCTTTTTTCCCTTTTCCATGTCATGTAAATGACACCATACAATATATAGGCTTTGTATCTGATATCTTTCACTTACTCTAATTGTTTTGAGAATTGCCCATGTTGTATCTGTAGTAACCTTTTATTGCTGAGTAGCATTTCACTTTGTGGATGTACCATGATTTTTTTAAAATTTATTTATTTAATTTATTTCATTTTGGCTGCGTTGGGTCTTTGTTGCGGTGCGCGGGCTTCTCATTGCGGTAGCTTCTCCTGTTGCGGAGCATGGGCTCTAGGCAGGCGGGCTTCAGTAGTTGTGGCACATGGGCTCTAGAGCGCAGGCTCAGTAGTTGTGATGCATGGGCTTAGTTGCTCCACGGCATACGGGATCTTCCTGGACCAGGGCTCACACCCATGTCCCCTGCATTAGCAGGTGGATTCCTAACCACTGCACCACCAGGGAAGCTCTTTACCATGATTTTTAAAAAATCTGTCTACCAGTTAGTGGACATTTGGGTTGTTTCCTTTCCTGTTTTGATGATTTTGAATGAAGCTGTAAATATTTATGCACAGGTCTTTTGTGGACATATGTCTTTATTTCTCTTGAGTAAACAAGAGTGGGATTGCTGGGTTCTATGGAAATTTCATGTTTAAATTTTTAAGAAACCCTCAGAGTGTTTTTCAGAGTGGCTGCACCGTACCATTTTGCATTTCTAACCAGTAATGTATGAGAGTTCCATTTGCTTGTTGGGTGTTTCATTTTGTTTTGTTTTAGAATTAGGTGTTAAGGAAACAGAGTATGTGGGTGAAATCAATTTTGGTTGTCTAGTTGCTACTTATGAAAGGCATATTCTCTGTTTTATAATGTAGAGTCTCACACTGTTTGTCTTCTATTGGAGTCAGCATGTTCATATTTTTTTAATTAATTTATTTATTTTTGGCTGCGTTTGGTCTTCGTTGCTGCAGGTGGGCTTTCTCTAGTTGGCGCGAGCAGGGGCTACTCTTTGTTGCGGTGTGCAGGTTTCTCATTACAGTAGCTTCTCTTGTTGCGGAGCATGGGCTCTAGGTGCACGGGCTCAGTAGTTGTGACTCGTGTAGTTGTGGGCTTAGTTGCTCCGCAGCATGTGGGATCTTCCTAGACCAGGGCTCGAACCTGTGTCCCCTGCATTGGCAGGCAGATTCTTAATCACTGCACCACCAGGGAAGTCCTGGTCATTTCTTATTTATATATCATTAACAGAAATAATATCAACCAACCATATTTTAGAACAATTTTCACACATTATCTAATTTTTACAGCCATCAAGTGAGGTAGGTAGTAGTATTCTCATCCTCTTATTTCATATAAGGTTCAGAAGTCAGGTGGTTTGCTTACTGTCACACAGCTAGAATGCAAGGGTGTGGGTTTTTGAGATTTGGAGCTGTGAGGGGACATTCTGTTTCTCTGTAGTTAGAAGTGTAGCAAGTGAAGACATTGGTGCTTCCCAGTGTTTCCTTCTACCTTCAGCTCAGAAGCAGTGCAGCTTTGGACAATTCATATTTGGATTTTGAGTGTCTTATCATCTGTGAAATGGGGATAGCCGTACTGTCTCTGTCTACCTGACAGGTAATCACCTGACAAGACGAGAATCAATTGAGGGACTGTAAAAGCATGTTCTGGACACTATTTGTTATTACACGAGTGATTTTGTAATGCATGAATATATTTTAGAAACTTAAACAATACAGATAAAGTAAAAATCCCCTTCCTAGTCTAAGTGAAGCTGTTCATTTAACAACTGTATTGCGATGCTGTTAGATGCAGGGATGGTGCTAACTGCTGTGGGGCTGCCAAGGTGGTTAAGATTCAGTCCCAGTCCTCAGATATCTTCCAGCTTGTCTTTCCTTCTTTGTCCTAACACTTTGTTGATTACTCTTGTAATGAAAGCTTTGACAACTGGATTTTAATTAAGTTTGGACAGTGATTGTCCATCTTTCCCCCTTATAATTGATGCTGTTGGGGAGAGTTGTACTGGGAAATAGTGAAGCAAAGATTCTGGTTCAATCGATGGAGGCAGTGAATTTCTTGGGAAGGAGATGGGATGCCAAACATGCCTCAGAGCCACTGATCACATAGCTGTAGCTGTGGACATCAACACTTGGCTTGCTGTGAGCTTTCTGTAGGTCTCTAAATAGTACATGCTAATTTTGTGGCTGTTGGATTCTGAGGAGTGATTTGGTAAATAAGGAGAGTTTCCATTAAAACCGTAGCTTTTAAATAGTAATTTGAAATCCTAAAATCAGTTCCTGATTATTTTTATGTGAATGTTCCTTTTTTTGGTGTATTGTTTTAGTTTACTTGCCATTTCCACTTGGGTCTCTTTTTTCTCTTTACTTTGGTAATTGAGTTCAATGAATCATTTTTTTGAGGGACCTAATATTTGTATTCTACTGGAAAGAAAACAAACAGCTAATTATACTAGAAGGTGGACTATTAATGAATTATCATTACAGTGACTAAAAGTCATTGATATTCTTTTGATTTCAAATACTCATTTACTTTCACAAATATTTATTGAGCCCTTAGTACTGGATTCTGGGGAATATAAAGAGAATTCTAAGGCACTGGAGAAATTTAAATGTAGTTCAATGGTGGAGGGAGGAGCAGATTGATGTTTCGGTACCGAATGGTAAGCAGTAATAATAGCATAAGAACCACCAAGGATAGGCATCTGACCTAATGCATGTGCATGTATGTATGGGTGTATTTCAAAAAAGGCTTCTTAAAGAACATGATGCCTGTCTTGAACCAAGTCTGTTTTTTCTTTCCGACGACTTTTATTTATTTATTTGTTTGTTTGTTTGTTTATTTATGGCTGTGTTGGGTCTTCGTTTCTGTGCAAGGGCTTTCTCTAGTTGCGGCAGGCGGGGGCCACTCTTCATCGTGGTGCACGGGCCTCTCACTGTCGCGGCCTCTCTTGTTGCAGAGCACAGGCTCCAGACGCACAGGCTCAGTAGTTGTGGCTCACGGGCCCAGTTGCTCCGTGGCATGTGGGATCTTCCCAGACCAGGGCTCAAACCCGTGTCCCCTGCATTGGCAGGCAGATTCTCAACCACTGCGCCACCAGGGAAGCCCTCCAGCAACTTTTAAAAAAATTATTTTTGGACTGGCGGTGTATTTACATAATTCAACAATTAAAAGGTACAAAGGTTATTTACTGAACTGTCTGCCTCACCTCTGTGCTCCAGCCACACTTCCCCTCCTTGGAGGCAACTAGCATTACCAATTTCTACTGTATCCTTGCAGATATATTTCTGTAGGCCATATAATATCATAGATAAAAGAACTTACTCATTCTGCATTGTATTTCATTGTATGGGTGCATAATACTTTTTTTTTCCCTATAGTCCACTACTGATGGACATTTACATGCCAGTCTTTTGCTGTTAGAAACAATGCTGCATAGCTTTGTAAAAAACGTCATTTCATAAATCTGTAGACTAAATTCCTAGAAGCAGAATTGCTTGGGCAAGGGGTAAAATTTGTATAATTTTGATAGATGTTGCCAAATTACTCTCCATAGATGATATGTCAGTTTTTATACTTCTGCCAACAAAATGAGTGATCCAAGTAAAAAAGGGGTAAGCGATGGGGAAAGCTAAGTCTGGGCCAGGTTTGGGGGGGATTAAAAATAGGTATGTTGTTAGGGATTTCCCTGGTGGTGCAGTGGTTAAGAATTTGCCTGCCAATGCAGGGGACACGGGTTCGAGCCCTGGTCTGGGAAGATCCCACATGCTGTGGAGCAACTAAGCCTGTGCACCACAACTACTGAGCCTGTGTTCTAGAGCACGCGAGCCACAACTACTGAGGCTGCATGCCCTAGAGCCTGCGTTCCGCAACAAGAGAAGCCACCGCAATGAGAAGCCCGCGCACTGCAATGAAGCGTAGCCCCTGCTCGCTGCAACTAGAGAAAGCCCACGTGCAGCAACAAAGACCCAACGCAGCCAAAATAAAATAATAATAATAAAAATAATAAAAATAAATTGAAAAAATGTAGGTATGTTATTTATTTATTTGTGGTACGCGGACCTCTCACTGTCGTGGCCTCTCCCATTGTGGAGCACAGGCTCCGGACGCACAGGCTCAGCGGCCATGGCTCATGGGCCTAGCTGCTCCGCGGCATGTGGGATCTTCCCGGACCAGGGCACGAACCCGTGTCCCCTGCATTGGCAGGCGGACTCTCAATGACTGTGCCACCAGGGAAGCCCATAATAGTTGCATTTTGATGGATGAGTCCATCTTGGATTGGTAGATATGGAGAAATGGGATAAAGGAAATCATTCCAGGTCCTGATACTGGAATAAGCCAGGAGTAGGCAAACTTTCTATAAAGAGCCTAATAGTAGATATTTTAGGCTTTATGGAACACGTAATGGATTCTGTCACATATCCTCTTCCTCCTCTTTTTTTTTTTCAACCCTTTAAAAATATAAAAACTGGGCTTCCCTGCTGGCACAGTGGTTGAGAGTCCGCCTGCCGATGCAGGGCACACGGGTTCGTGCCCCGGTCCGGGAGGATCCCACATGCCACGAAGAGGCTGGGCCCGTGAGCCACGGCCACTGGGCCTGCGCATCCGGAGCCTGTGCTCCGCAACGGGAGAGGCCACAGCAGTGAGATGTCCGCGTACCGCAAAATAAATAAATAAATAAATAAATAAAAACTGTTAGCCCATAGCCCTTACTGAAACAGGCAATGGGCAGGGTTTGTACAGGGGTGGGATGGGAAATGGCCTTAGTTACTGACTCTTGGAATAAGCAAAGGCCTCCATGCTGGAAGGTGCAGGGCAAGCAAGAGTAAAGGCAGGTTCAGGCAGAGCTGTGGGAAACTTTGAATGTTAGGCTAAAGAATTTGTCCCCAGGTTAGACACATTGAGGAGTCACCTATCATATTGACTCTGGAGATGGTGACATTTTGCCTAGTACTATAAGCTTACTGTATTATCAGCTATAAAAGGCCTGGCTGGGAGAACTGCCTTGTGTAGACATTTGTATTACATGTAGTACTGCTGATGGAATGCCCAATATTAGCATGAAATACTGAGGTCTAACTCACTCACTAGGACTTTCGAGTGTTTTAGTGAGTGGCTTAACTCAGAAAGAATCAATGAAGTTAAGTAAGTAGTCAAAATTTCAGGAATTCTGTAGATATTGCTAAACATTTCTCAGTTTTTTTTATTCCAAGTTTTGAAGACTAGGAAATAAAATGTATAATTTAGCTGATTGTTTCATTAAATAGCTCCCCAACTCTTTATAATCTCCAGGTGCGCTTCCCATTGTTTTAAGCCTCTGGTTCTAGACAACTGGAAAACTGGTTTTCCTCAAAATGGGTGGATTGGTGGTGTGCGATCAGGAATACATTGGGGAGTTATTAGAATATCAGTGTGATAGCCATATTATGATATATTCAGGGGGAGAATGTCTGGTATGTTTTTTGAAATGGCCTCTCAGGTGATTCTCTACCATGCCCACCCCATTAAGAGCCACTGTTTGAACCAGTTTCTGTCCTTACCTTATATCCAGTGATAATTGTAGGACTACATCCCTCCATCTACCATCTACTATGAAGGAAGAGTTGAGATGTGACTTTGCTATCTCATAAAGACTGCTGTGGGAATTCCCTGGCAGTCCAGTGGTTAGGACTGTGCACTTTCATTGCCTTGGGCTGGGGTTCGATCCCTGGTTAGGGAACTAAAATCCTGGAAGCTGTGGTGCAGCCAAAAAAAAAAAAAGACTGCTGACCTCTGTATATCTTTTGGCAGTGAGCATTACTCATATTGTCAATTTGCTGATCAGCTTTTCCTAATGAACTCTGGCTTTATCTTATTTCAGTTATTTTTTATTATATTTTGCCTCGGTGTCTTTTAAGCTTTGTGCCTGTGTTAATAGAAAGTCAACTTCCTTCTTTTTGTGAAACTGCTTTTTATCAGCACAAAAACATAGACCATGATTAGGTACTCTGCTCTTGCTGCCCCTATGTCCTTGTACTTATTTTGAGCACTTCATGTACACATAGCGGGTATGCAGATTTTTGTTGAGGCAAAGGAATGCTCTAAATATAGGAAAGCCAAAAGATAAGGGATCTCTGAGTTCCTTCTCATTCCACAGTCTGTGGGTCCATGAATTAAAAGGCAGTAAATCCTGAGGGAACCCTGATAAAATCCTCAGACCAGATTCCACCATACATGGTATCTGACAATCTTTAACAATTGCTTGTTTGTTCCTTTTGGTGGCTATAGGTGAATAAGGTAACTATGCAGATTATTAGGACATGCAAAGTTTGGAGACAACAGTTGGGTCAAATTTATTTATCAGTCATCTTTTCTAATTAAGGCTATCATTTGCATTTTGAAGCAATTGAAATTCCCCAATTTTTTAAAGCACATGTTGGTTGTGGCAGTGAAAGCTGTAATGTGCAGTAATTGAAGATTTTTGATTGTAGCACATCGTCATATATGCAGGTTTGGAACTAAGTGTGACAGGATTATCTGGGTGGTTCATAAAGGTTTATAAACTTAGAGGGGTCTATTTAAACTTCTGCTATCAGAAATAGGAAATTGGGATCCCATTAGGGCTTAATTGGTTTGACTCCAGCCTTTTAGCTTGAGGCTGCTGAAGAGTTAATTTATTGTGCAAGGGTTTGACCATGTGTGGATCACAAATTTATTTTAAGGAAAGGATCTCTTTGTATGTTTATGCATTTGCCAGATCAGTCCTGTTTACATGTGAACCCTCTTCTCGATTACAGGGAAAACAGGCAGACAATCCATGCCAATTAAATATGAGAACATGACAGACTGATTTTGATCCCACAGATTAAGGGGGGGAAACAGGACTAAAGGTTTTATTAGATTTACCCTGAATGATGACATTGAAAAAAGAAACCTTTGGGGAAAGGTCAGTTGGTAACAAATGAGTAAATTTTTTGCATTTAAATAGGTCCTTTGTGGGCTTCCCTGGTGGCACAGTGGTTAATAATCCACCTGCCAAAGTAGGGGACACGGGTTCAAGCCCTGGTCCAGCAAGATCCCACTTGCCGCGGAGCACCTAAGCCTGTGTGCCACAACTACCAAGCCTGCGTGCCACAACTACTGAAGCCTGCGCGCCTAGAGCCTGTGCTCCTCAACAAGAGAAGCCACCGAAATGAGAAGTCCATGCACCACAACGAAGAGTAGCCCCCGCTTGCCGCAACTAGAGAAAGCCTGCGTGCAGCAACGAAGACCCAACGCAGCCAAAAATAAAATGAACTAACTAACTAACTAACTAAATAAATAAATAGGTCCTTTGTCTAGTTAGATAGTATTGCAGAGTGAGAAAGGATCTTTCGGTTGATTTTCTCAACTCTTGGATTCCAGTTTATAGGTGACTGAAGATGTGGCTTTAACTAATCACCTAATCTTGAATTATATTTTATTTTTATAAGAAATATTTATTTATTTATTTGGTTGCATTGGGTCTTAGTTGCTGCACACGGGCTTTTCTCTAGTGGCAGGTGGGTTGAATTATATTTTAAATGAAAATAAATTTTGCTTATGGCTATTAATAGAAGGATGTTTAAAATAAATGGAATCATTAGCGGTTTGGAAGGTAGCTTAATAGTGTTTCTTTTTTCCTGTAACTTTTTTTTTGGTAAACTTTTTATTAAACAAAAAATTCATAAACCATAAATGTACAGCTCAGTGAATTCTCTCAAAGTGATCATACTTGTGTAACTGCTATCCAGATCAAAAAATAGAACATAAGAGCAACTACTTCAGAAGCCCACCTCTCACCTGCCAGTTACTATCCCTCCCTCTCCCCCAGGGTAACCAGTATGCTGACCTCTCTCACCATTTGAACCTCTGACTTAAAAAAAAAAAAAATGAACATTATATAAATAGTCATATACTATATATTCTTCTATCTGGCTTCTTTTGTTCAACAATAATGACACACGTTCTTGTGTCAGTATTTCATTCTTATTGCTGTATAGAATTCCACTATAAAAATATACTGCAATTTATCCATTCTGTTGTTGATGGACATTTTGATTGTTTCCAGTTTTTTTGTTTGTTTGTTTTGTTTTTTGCGGTACGTGGGCCTCTCACTGTTGTGGCCTCTCCCGTTGCAGAGCACAGGCTTCGGACGCGCAGGCTTAGCAGACATGGCTCACGGGTCTAGCTGCTCCGCGGCATGTGGGATCTTCCCGGACCAGGGCACGAACCCGTGTCCCCTGCATCGGCAGGCAGACTCTCAACCACTGCGCCACCAGGGAAGCCCTTGTTTCCAGTTTTTGGCTGTTAGGAATAATGCTCCAAAGAACATTCTTCTATGTCTTTGGGTATACATGTATGACTTTTTGTTGGGTATATACCTAGGAGTGGAATTGGAAGGTCATTGAGTGTGTAAACTGCCAAAAGGTTTTCCAGAGACGTTGTACTATTTATTTATTTATTTTTAAAAATATCATTCCTTATTTTTTATTTATTTATTTTTGCTGTGCTGGGTCTTCGTTTCTGTGCGAGGGCTTTCTCTAGTTGTGGCAAGCGGGGGCCACTCTTCATCGCAGTGCGCGGGCCTCTCACTATCGCGGCCTTTCTTGTTGCGGAGCACAGGCTCCAGATGCGCAGGCTCAGTAGTTGTGGCTCACGGGCCTAGTTGCTCCACGGCATATGGGATCCTCCCAGACCAGGGCTCGAACCCGTGTCCCCTGCATTAGCAGGCAGATTCTCAACCACTGCACCACCAGGGAAGCCCCGTTGTACTATTTATACTTGTATCAGCAATCTGTGTGAATTTCATTTATTTTACATCCTCACCAGTCTTAACATTTTGCTGAGTCCCTCTACTTTGTATAGGTATCAGGGATACAGTAGTGAACAAAAGGAAGTCTCCTCTCATAGAGTTTGAAATTTAATGTGATGAAAAATATATTTTATACACACATGTTTAATATATTCAAGTGGTGATAAAGTGTTAAGTCAGGTATGTTGGACAGAGAGAGGAGGGTGGTAGGGAGTGCTGTTAGACGCAGTAGTTAAGAAAGACTTCTCTGATCAAGTGATATTTGAGCAAAGACCTGAAGAAAATAAGCTAGCCATGTGGATATCTGGGAGAGGAACAGTCCAGGCAAAGGGAATAGCAAGTGTCAGAGCCCTGAGGTGGGAGCATGCTTGATATGTTCATAAAACAGCAAGGAGGTTAGTAAAACTGAAGACATTGTGAGTAAGGGCAATAATGGTAGAATCTCAGAAGGTAAACAGGGCCAGAGCATGTGGGATTTTAAGAGTCAAGGAAAGGATTTTGGATTTTCTAAATGATGTGGGAGACCATTGGAGGGTTTTGAGCAGAGGGAGTGACATTATCTCCTTTATCTTTTGTTTTGTTTTTTTATTTGGCTGTGCCAGGCCTTAGTTGTGGCACGTGGGATCTTTATTGCAGCATGCATGTGGGATCTAGTTCCCTGACCAGGGATCGAACCCGGGCCCCCTGCATTGGGGGGAAGTCCCTATCTCCTTTACTTTTTAAAGAGGTCACTCTGCTCTTGGAGAAAACACTGGTGGGGCAAGGGTGGAAACAGGAATGTGAATTCAGAAACTATTATAAATAAAAGTAAGAAAAAAAAAGAAATTATTGGTGTGGGCCAAAGAGGGAGGTTGGTGGTTTGGATCAAATATTAATGGTGGAGGTAAGGAGAAATAGTTAGATTCAGGATGTTTTGAAGGTGCAGCAAATAGGATTTGCCCCAGTGGATTGGCTGTTGGCAGGGGGAAGGTTGTGTGTCAAGGATGACTCCAAGATTATTGACTTAAATTGCTAATTTACTGATTTGAGAAAGACTGGGGAGAGGGTAGAAGTCACCAGGTAGGTTTGGGCTGGGATGGAGAACCAAGAATTTTGATATGGGACATTTTGTATATGAGATATCTATTAAATATCCAACTAGAGATGTTGAGTAGACAGTAGGATATATAAATAACATGGTAGGTGGGACATCCCTGGTGGTCCAATGGTTAAGAATCCACCTTCCAATGCAGGGGACGCAGGTTCGATCCCTGGTTGGGGAACTAGGATCCCACATGCTGTGGGACAACTAAGCCCGTGTGCTGCAACTACTGAGCCCACATGCCGCAACTACTGAGCCTGCGCGCTGTGGAGCCAGCACGCCACAACTAGAGAGAAGCCCGCATGCCGCAACTAAGACCCTATGCAGCCAAATAAATTTAAATAAATAAATAAATATATATATATATATATATATATATATATATATAGAGAGAGAGAGAGAGAGAGAGAGAGAGAGAGAGAGAGAGAGAGAGAGATAACTAACTAACTAACTAACTAAGTAACATAGTGGGTGAATTCCCTGGCAGTCCAGTGGTTAGGACTCTGCGCTTTCACTGACAGGGCCCAGGTTCAATCCCTGGTTGGGGAACTAAGATCCTGCAAGTCGCATGGCATGGCCAAAAAAGTAAAAAATAAATAACTTGGTGAATGAAAATAGAGGTTGGACCTAACATGGCCTTTGGAGTGATGTAGAGGGAACATATAAATTCTCTTTATCATATGAATACTTGTAAAGCTCATTATTTGGAATTTAGATTATGCAGCCTTCTGTTTTTGTGAGAGCTATTTGACAAGGAAGTAAAATATTAGGAATTAAAAAATTTTTTTTTTTAATTCATGTATTTATTTATTTTTTGGCTATGCTGGGTCTTTGCTACTGCTCGCGGGCTTTCTCTATTTGTGGCTAGTGGGGGCTACTCTTCATTGCTGTGCGTGGGCTTCTCATTGCAGTGGCTTCTCTTGTTGTGGAGCACCGGCTCTAGACAGGCAGACTTCAGTAGTTGTGGTTCGCGGTCCCTAGCGTGCAGGCTCAGTAGTTGTGGCTCACGGGCTCTAGAGTGCAGACTCAGTAGTTGTGGTGCATGGGCTTAGTTGCTCTGCGGCATGTGGGATCTTCCCGGACCAGGGCTCGAACCCGTGTCCCCTGCATTGGCAGGCAGATTCTTAACCACTGTGCCACCAGGGAAGTCCCAAAATATTAGGAATTTATTGAGAAGGTTCTTGGGTACTTCTTTGAAAGATCTGTGACTGAAATTTAGTAGACTTTGTATAGATTTAATCTAGTCTACCATAGTTTCTATTGTCTGTTATTCTTGTGTAAAATGATCATTGCCATAGTGACCTTAGAAGCTCTATATGACTATTAAGTACATTGTGAATTATCTGAAGAAAGAAAGCTTTAATCACAGTGTTTCACATTATATTTTATAGCATATTTGTAATATGTACCTAATTTGAAAAATAATGGTTTACATGGGGATTTCACATAGATTATTTTATTCAGTGCTCACAATAGGCTATGAATTGTACTATTGCTATCTCCCATTTTACAACTGAGGAAACAGAGGATGCATGGATAATGAATTGACACTCAGGGCATGTCTCCCTGGTTAGACAGTAGAAACAAGACCTGAACCCAAGTCCTAACTCCACAGAACCATACAGACTAACTCTGTTAGCTACCATGTTCCATTTCTCTGCTATGCTGAATCTATGATAATTTATTATATAGTATTCTGCTTCAACACTATAATTTTTTTTTTTTTTTTTTGCGGTACGCGGGCCTCCCACCGCTGCGGCCTCTCCCGCCGCGGAGCACAGGCTCCGGATGCGCAGGCCCAGCGGCCATGGCCCATGGGCCCAGCTGCTCCGCGGCACGCGGGATCCTCCCGGACTGGGGCACGAACCCGCATCCTCTGCATCGGCAGGCGGACCCCCAACCACTGCGCCACTAGGGAAGCCCAACACTATAATTTTTGAAAGATATTTTACAAAAGTAATATAAGACATTCTCATAAAAAATTTATAGCAAACTACAGTAAAAAGTAAAAATTCCATTTCACCTCATCACTGAAAGTTTGTGTGTATTTCCAGACTTTTTGGAATACCTTTACAGACATCTGTAATATGCAAATATGTAATGTTTTTTATAAATGGAATCATAATATTTTGCAGAGGCTTTGTAATTTCCAGTCAGATGAGAAGTCCTCAAAACCATTCTGTCAGATCTTTGCTTTAAACAAGAGCAAAGACATTTCTCTCTTCTGTTATTTTAAGTACCTTGGAACAGATTTAATGAATGACTGCAACATTCAGTATTGATTTGTTCAGTGTTAGTAGTGAGATGCCTTTAAAGGGATCACACCTTTCATTTCAGAGAACTTTCCAAATGCTCTTTAAAAAAGGCAGATATATGATCAACTGCTTCATGAGGTTGCCAGGAATCATTCAAATCCTTTACCCGTTCTCGGGAAGTGCAAGGTCGTCCATTTTGGAGCAGTTGGCTTTTGCAGACGCACCTATTACCTATAGTGGTAGGAGATAATGTCTCTCCATGTG
The DNA here is from genome assembly GCF_025265405.1 of Mesoplodon densirostris. NCBI lineage: Eukaryota > Metazoa > Chordata > Mammalia > Artiodactyla > Ziphiidae > Mesoplodon > Mesoplodon densirostris. The sequence continues at coordinate 26,041,303 of NC_082676.1, read as the reverse complement.
TCTGATGGTAGAAAAAGGAATTAATGAACCTGTAACTAGACAGAACTGTGCTGGAAGTGAAAATAGGTCCTTTCTGCTATTGATGACATAGAGAAGAAAAGCTTCAGGCCTAAATCATAGAGGTCTTGCCAATTTTCAGCTCATTAATGCCATAAGGTATTTTGGTGATTATTTCCACCAGTGTAAACTATTACATACGACAGATTATTTATTTATTTATCTATTTATTTATTGTTTTTTTTTTTTTTTTTTTTTTCCAGTACGCGGGCCTCTCACTGTTGTGGCCTCTCCCCTCTCCCGTTGCGGAGCACAGGCTCCGGACGCGCAGGCTCAGCGGCCATGGCTCATGGGCCTAGCCGCTCCGCGGCATGTGGGATTTTCCCAGACCAGGGCACGAACCCATGTCCCGTGCATCGGCAGGCGGACTCTCAACCACTGCGCCACCAGGGAAGCCCCTATTTATTGTTTTTTTTTTTAAAAAATTGAAGCATAGGTGATTTACAGTGTTGTGTTAGTTTCTTGTGTACAGTAAAGCGATTCAGTTATATATATATTCTTTTTCATATTCTCTTCCATTATAGTTTATTACAAGATATTGAATATAGTTCCCTGTGCTAACAGTAGGACCTTGTTTTTTAATCTATTTTTTTTTTTTTTTTTTTTTGCTGTACGCGGGCCTCTCACTGCTGTGGCCTCTCCCGTTGCGGAGCACAGGCTCCGGACACACAGGCCCCGCGGCCATGGCTCGCGGGCCCAGCCGCTCCGCGGCACGTGGGATCCTCCGGGATCGGGGCACGAACCCGCGTCCCCTGCATCGGCAGGCGGACTCCCAACCACTGCGCCACCAGGGAGGCCCTTTTAATCTATTTTATGTATAGTAGTTTGTATCTGCTTATCCCAAACTCCTAACTTATCCCACTCCCACCCCCTTTCCCCTTTGGTAATCATAAGTTTGTTTTCTATGTCTCTGAGTCTATTTCTGTTTTGTAAATAAGCTCATTTGTATCATATTTTAGATTCCGCATATAAGTGGTATCATATGATATTTGTCTTTCTCTGTCTGACTTACTTCACTTAGTGTGATAATCTCTAGGTCCATCCATGTTGCTGCAGCATTTTGCTTTTAATATCTAACTTTTAATGATACACTCACTAAATTCCCACTTTGTTAATATTTGCATAAGACCTTCTCTGGGCCAGTCAGTAGACTAGGTAGACATATTGGGGAGATAATGAAGTAGGCTCTTCCTGGAGACAGGACAAACCAAACAGGAAATGAATTTGTATGTATCTCAGAATTCCAGAGTAATGAAGGTGAATTAATACCAAATAACTGGTAACCATAGGCTTATCAAAATAACGATTAAGAAGGGAAAAATGACTATATGCCGTGTACACTTCGGTGTGCATCCAGAGCATCTAGGAGGCTTGTTAAATGCAGCTTCTGGGACTTCACCTCCAAGAAACTTAAATTCTGGAGTTTGGGGTCAGGTCAGGAATCTGCGTTTTCACCAAGCCTCCTAAGTAATTCTCTTTTAGGTTGTCTAAAGACTACTTTCAGAAACACTGCTTCCGAGTGTCTAAACCTGACAAAGATCATCTAAATCTAAATGGAGAAAGCGTTACAGGGAGGAAAAATTATTTTGATATAGGACACTTTGTGGTAAAAGTGATAAATGATAATGTGTGAGAAAGTACTAGGAGAGAGATTAGTTATTAACTGACTAAGGTAGGGAGGAGGAGGGACTGATGTTTGACTTTACTTTTTGCTCAAGGAATACATCTTTACTTTGATTGCCTTTTATTTTATATACCAGGTAATGCTATGTTGTTTTTGTGTAACCAAGCTCTCATATCTGTAGTTCGCTATATTCCTGGGACATCCCTAATTTTCACTATTTCATACCATTTTGTCCATAAGTTATCAAAATATTCTAAAAAGTATAACTTGCAACATTCAGACAAACTCAGGACTGTGACATAAAATGATTTATCACCTCATGAGTGGTTTTATTTATTTGTTTAGGAAATAATCACTGTTTTTAGTTTACCAATATCAGTGAATCTTCCTTAGTGGGAAGAAAATTCCTTTGAGGATTTAAGTAGAGGTTAAGTTAATTTAAGGTCCCGTGGGGAAAATAAAAAAAATCTCTAAATTGTAAAGTTTCTTAAGCATAAAACTAGGAAGAAATTCTCATTTTTCACATGCTGTTTATTTGGCATTATCCGTCATTCAGTATATTTACTATTATTGACACTACCATTAATATGAAGCACTGACTGCTGGGAGATGATGAACTCATTTTACTAGGATTATCTTCCTATAAATGTTCTTTCTTAAAAATTATAAATAAATAAATAAATAAATACATTTTTGGCTGCGTTGGGTCTTTGTTGCTGCATGCAGTCTTTCTCTAGTTGCGGTGACCGGGGGCTACTCTTTGTTGCAGTGTGTGGGCTTGTCATTGCGGTGGCTTCTCTTGTTGTGGAGCACGGGCTCTAGGCGCGCAGGCTTCAGTAGTTGTGGCTCACGGGCTCAGTAGTGGTGGTAGTGTGCAGGCTCTAGAGCTCAAGCTCAGTAGTTGTGGCGCATGGGCTTAATTGCTCCGCGGCAAGTGGGATCTTCCCGGACCAGGGCTCGAACCCATATCCCCTGCATTGGCAGGCAGATTCCCACTGTGCCACCAGGGAAGTCCCTAAATGTTCTAAATTAAGTAGTTTGGGAAGTGGTTATTGATAACCAAATTTATAATCTAGGTTTGTCACACTTTTTTTCTTTTAGAAGATGTTGGGGGTAGGAGTTAATTAATTAATTAATTTTTGCTGTGTTGGGTCTTCGTTTCTGTGCGAGGGCTTTCTCTAGTTGTGGCAAGCGGGGGCCACTCTTCATCGCGGTGCCTGGGCCTCTCACTATCGCAGCCTCTCCTGTTGCGGAGCACAGGCTCCAGCCGCGCAGGCTCAGTAGTTGTGGCTCACGGGCCTAGTTGCTCCACGGCACGTGGGATCCTCCCAGACCAGGGCTTGAACCCATGTCCCCTGCATTAGCAGGCAGATTCTCAACCACTGAGCCACCAGGGAAGCCCCTGTTACACTTTTTAACAGTTCTTTGGCATTATTATTGTAACTTCTTTAACACTGTTGTATTTGTGTTTTGGAGATTAAAGGCATATTTTAACATCCTATAGTTGAATGACAGTCTTAATTTGGGCAATTAGATGAAAATGCTGACCTGGGCTTGCCTGATCTGCAACTAGGATTGTTCTAACCAGCTGCATGGAATAGATGTATAGAACCAGGTGTTTTACTTTAACTGCGGCTCTGCCATCTGTGGGAGCAGGTGGACAGATTCTGTCATCAGGGAAACACAGCTGGTGAGACTTAGGAGAAGAGCTAATTGATTGCTTTTCCTCAGCTACGGCTCTCTCCAGTCACGTACACTTAAGCACAGGTTTTACCTGTGCACAGGTGTTGCCTTTGGTCAGTACAACAGCAACAGCAAAAGTAAACAAAAAAAGTGTACATTTGACTGCTTGTGTATTTTTTGGGTTGGCACTGAGAAAGATAATTTAAGGTTTTTTAAAATAAATTTATTTATTTATTTATTTATTTGGCTGCATTGGGTCTTCATTGCTGCACGTGGGCTTTCTCTAGTTGTGGAGAACGGGGGTTACTCTTTGTTGAGGTGCACCGGCTTCTCATTGCGGTGGGTTGTTGCGGAGCACAGGCTCTAGGCGCATGGGCTTCAGTAATTGGAGTGCATGGGCTTCAGTAATTGGAGCACACGGGCTCAGTAGTTGCGGCACGTGGGCTTAGTAGTTGTGGCTCGCGGGCTTAGTTGCTCCACAGCATGTGGGATCTTCCCGGACCAGGGCTTGAACCCATGTCCCCTGCGTTGGCAGGTGGATTCTTAACTACTGCACCACCAGGGAAGCCCAATCCAGTGGTATTTCACAAAGAAATAGCGAAGTGAGTGAGCCAGTTGAATATAGGGAGCAACCAGTTACGTACATAATTTCAGCTCATCTGGGACTGCAAACTAAAAATGAACCTGTATTACAGGGTTGTTTCGGAAACAATCATTATACCACTGGGCTGCATGAAGGGAGCTAGGAGTTTGCTCTGTCCTGCTTAAGGTTCAACTTAATATTTATGTACCTCAGTTTAAGAGATATATGTGAACAGCATTTAGGGTTCAAAGAAGATCCCCAAATATGATTAAGCAAAAGAAACTCCAGTTGAAAGTTTGTTTCATGAAGCTGTGCCTGATGAGAATACATAGTGGATTGATAAGCCTTTAAGGATTGTTCTGCAGAAGTTGGCTATTTGTATACCTCCCCACTTTAGAACTAGACAGGAGCGGGCAGGCAACATCAAATTTACCTTAGCCATGAGAAAAGTTAAATACACTTTGTCTATTCTGGGACTAGCAGCATCATTGTCACTCAGGAGCTTGTTAAAAATGCAGAATCTCAGGCTATGTCAGGGACCTACTGAATTTGCATTTTAATAAGATTTCCCCAACTGATTCATATGTACATTAATGTTTGAGATGTACTGGGTTAAGCCATAGACTTTATTTTATTTATTTATTTTTATAAATTTATTTATTTATTTATTTTTGGCTGCATTGGGTCTTCACTACTGCGCATGGGCCTTCTCTAGTTGCAGCGAGCTGGGGCTACCCTTCGTTGCGGTGTGTGGGCTTCTCACCGTGGTGGCTTCTCTTATTGAGGAACACAGGCTCTAGGCACGCGGGCCTCAGTAGTTTTGGCATGCGGGCTTCAGTAGTTGTGGCTCACGGGCTCTAGAGTGCAGGCTCAGCAGTTGTGGCACTCGGGCTTAGTTGCTCCGTGGCATGTGGGATCTTCTCAGACCAGGGCTGAAACCTGTGTCCCCTGCATTGGCAGGCGGATTCTTAACCACTGCACCACGAGGGAAGCCCAACTTTATTTATTTATGTTTTTGTTTGTTTGTTTGTTTATTTATTTATTTGTCTGCGTTGGGTCTTTGTTGCTGCATGTGGGCTTTCTCCAGTTGTGGCAAGCTGGGACTACTCTTCATTGCAGTGCATGGGCTTCTCATTGCAGTGGCTTCTCTTATTGCAGAGCAGGGGCTCTAGGTGCGTGGGCTTCAGTAGCTGTGGCACAGGGCCTCTAGAGCTCAGGCTCAGTGTTTGTGGCGCACGGGCTTAGTTGCTCCGTGGTATGTGGGATCTTCCCGGACCAGGGCTTGAACCCGAGTCTCCTGCATTGGCAGGCAGATTCTCAACCACTGCGCCACCAGGGAAGCCCCTGTACAGGTATTTATAATTTTTGTGATTCAGAGAATTATGTGTAATTCTGTGCCTGGCACATAGTTGGCATTTAATGAAAATTGGAATGTTTCCTAATAAACCTCAAGTAAGATCTTTTATTAAGAAAATCAAAACTGTCCTGCCATGAGTTATGTGGGCTGAATTCTTGGTTGGGTAGGAAAGAAGGATGTGGAACCTAGGTAGACTGGGTGACCTTTAGATGACTTTTTTTTTTTTTTTTTTTTTTTTCTTTTTGCGGTATGCGGGCCTCTCACTGTTGTGGCCTCTCCCGTTGCGGAGCACAGGCTCCGGATGCGCAGGCCCAGCGGCCATGGCTCACGGGCCCAGCCGCTCCGCGGCATATGGGATCCTCCCAGACCGGGGCACGAACCCGTATCCCCTGCATCGGCAGGCGGACTCTCAACCACTGCGCCACCAGGGAGGCCCTAGATGACTTTTTAAAAGTTCCTTCTTTTATTCCCTTTTTCATAATATTGTGAGTTTTGGATCCTTGAAAGCTTGCTGGAATTCAGAATCAGGATTTGAACAGAGAGGTGGGTTCCTCACTCTGTTTGTTGATTACGTAACCATCTACATGGGTATGGCTTTGGAATCTAAAGAGTTTTCAGACTGGGTTTTTGAGTGATAACATTTCTCTCCCTTTGTTGTTGTTGTTTCTTCTGGAACTTGTTTAGATGGGCATGCTACAAACTTGCAAATGTTCTCATTTTCAAATTTAAAAATTTTGTTGCAAATTCATGTTGTTTTTTTTTTCTTATCCAAATGTTCCATTACACACTTAAAAAAATAAGGCTCTGTCTTAATAGGAGAGAATTGTGCGCTTAGAGGAGGGCTGACTTTATGCTTGCTTTGCTAGAAGTGAACTGGTTAAGTTAACACCCAGGTAATAGTATGATAAGGCACAATTTTTTTTTTGTATTAATTTGAAAAGAAAGTCATAAGTATGATTGCTGTGCATAAGTCAGAAACTAATGTAGAAAATAATGTTTTTTTGTAAATAGCTTTATAATAGATATAATTCAGAGATATAATTCACATACTATACTCTTATAAAGTGTACAATTTAGTGAATTTTAGTATACATACAGGGTTGTGCAACCAGTACCACTGTATACCAGGACACTTTCATCATTCCCAGAAGAAACCCCATACCCATTAACAATCAGTCTGCATTTCCCCCTTTCCCATCCCCTAATCTATTTTCTGTTACTGGATTTGCCTGTCTGGATATTTCATATAAAGTGTTAGAAATATTCTTTATTTGGCTTTCATTATAACTCTTTTCTGAATTACTTCTCAATATTTAAAAATTGGGAAAAATACAATATTTTGTGACTTTGTAATAAGCCTTTTGTGACTGACTTCTTTCACTTAGCATGATGTTTTTGAGGTTTATCCATGTTGTATATATCAGCGCTTCATTCCTTTTTATGACTGAATAATATTCACTGTATGATACAGAGTCAGTCCTCATTTTTCACAGATTTCTGTATGTGTGAAACTGCCTACTTGCTAAAATTTATATATCCCCAAAACAATACAAGGTGGTCTTTTGTGGACATGAGCAGAGTAGTGAAAATTTTGCGTTGCCCAGCACTGACATTCCCATCTGAAGTTGGACAAGGTAACTCTCTGCCTTCTTGCTTCAGCTGTCATACTGCAGGCAGGTTCTTTTCGTGGTCTGTAAAGTGCCACATTTTCGTATTTTTCTGCTTTCTGTTGGTGATTTTACTGTTTAAAATGGCCCCCAAGTGTAGCGCTGAAGCGCTGTCTAGTGTTCCTAAGAAGACTGTGATATGCATTAAGGAGAATATATGTATGTTAAATAAGCTTTGTTCAGGCATGAATTAATATTGCTCTTGGCAATGAGTTCAGTGTTAATGAGTCAACAGTATATATTGAATAAGATGTCTTTAAACTGAAACACATAAAGCAAGGCTATATATTGATCCATTGATGGAAATGTGACCAGAGGCTTGAAGGAACCTAACCCTGTATTTATTTCCCTTAGTAGCAATGGTTTAATATTTGCTCATTCAGTGATTGCAGCAGCTTTATGGAACACAACTACCGAGAATAACAAGTATATGGTATGCCACATTTTTACTTAAATATTTATCAGTTGGTGGATATTTGGCTTGTTTCAACTTTCTGGCTGTTAAGAATAATGCTGCTATAAACATTGTGTTTAAGTTTTTATATGGACATACATTTTCTGTTCTCTTGGGTATATACCTAAGAGTGAAATTGCTGGATTATATGGTAATTATGTTTAACTTTTTGAGGAACTGCCAGATCACTTTGGAACAGTAGCTATCTTACATTCCCATTAGCAGTATATTTGGATTCCAGTTTCTCTACATCTTCCCCAATACTTGTTATTATCTTTTTTGTTTATTATAGCCATCTAGCGGGTTCGAAGTGGTATCACATTGTGGTTTGATTTGTATTTCCCTAATGGCTAATAATGTTGAACATCCTTTCACGTGTTTATTTATTTACTTATTTTTAAAACTATTTACTTATTTATTTGGTTGCACTAGGTCTTAGTTGCGGCAGGCAGTCTCCTTAGTTGCATCAGGCAGGCTAGTTGCGGCTCGCTGGCTCCTTAGTTGTGGCATGCAACCTCTTAGTTGTGGCATGTGACCTCTTAGTTGCGGCATGCATGTGCAATCTAGTTCCCTGACCAGGGATCGAACCTGGGCTCCCTGCATTGTTGGGAGCACAGAGTCTTAACCACTGCATCACCAGGGAAGTCCCTTGTGTTTATTGTCCATTCGTATATATTCTTTGGAGAATTTCTAGTCTTTGCCCCAAGGATGGCTTTATATATATATATGTATATATATTTTTTGGCTGTGCCACACAGCTTGCAGGATCTCAGTTCCCTGACCAGGGATTGAACCCAGGCCATGGCAGTGACAGCACTGAATCCTAACCACTAGGCCACCACGGAACTCCCAAAGATAGCTTTTAATGAAACCAAAACATCTGTTTGATGAATAAATTTATTTTATGGCAAAACTAAAAGTTGTAAATTGTCAACAAACCAAATTCAGTTATAAATTAGCTTCTTACAGGATATTGATAGATAATTGTGGATACTCCTGCCTTTTTTCTATAAGGTCAAATAAAAATTTCAAATTGAGTGTACTAAAGGAAGTATACATCTTAAAGCTATATTTCCATGTGAAGGAGGACTGTTCTCTGAATACAGTTTTGAGAGGAATTTAGCTCAGTCTGCTTCTTTGTGGTTGGAAGGCTTAGAAAGTTCTCCCATCTTACTCATCTAGCTTGCACTGCAATATTTAGGGTAAGAGTTGGGCCACAAAGCTACATACTCAAGTGAGAGCAGATGTGCATTTGAATGATGCACATCTCCACACTTGAATAAAGCAGATCTCCACACTTGTCATTATCTGAGTGTGTGATCATTCCAGTGTTTCCTAATTTTATAGGATCAATTGACAGTAAGCTGCTTTTTTGTTCAAGTCCTCAGCTATATTACAAGACTTGTGGGATCATGTTGAGCTAGCTTGTATGTATATTTGGTAAAGTTTGCTAAATCCAGGAGCCTTACTAAAATTGTTCTCTTTTATCTTCTAGGTACAATTATTATGTATACCTCATGTAATTTGTACATGTTTTATTAGTGTGTGTTTTCTGGTCATTTCAATTTTTTTCCTCTGAGTTTGGGATATTGTGATTTATCCAGATTTTAAAAACCAAACAAAATATATTTATATTTTTCATGAAAGGCAGAGAGCTAGTTCTTTGGAAGACAAGTTTTTCATATCTTAAGAAGCTTGATACCTTTTTTTTTTTTTTTGCGGTACGCGGGCCTCTCACTGTTGTGGCCTCTCCCGTGCGGAGCACAGGCTCCGGACGCACAGGCTCAGCGGCCATGGCTCACGGGCCCAGCCGCTCCGCGGCATGCGGGATCCTCCCGGACCGGGGCACGAACCCGTGTCCCCTTCATCGACTTGATACCTTTTGAGAGGTGTATGGCCTGTGCACTTAAGTAACTGAGACAGGTTAAGATGAGGACATACGAATGGAATAAAAGAGATGATCAGTAGAGGTTGAATGTGGAAAATGTCATTTGAATCAGGACTTGAAGGATAGCTTTCAAAGACCAGATTATGAGTGGAATCCAGACTTTTTTGATTGGCTTGATTTATTCGGTTGGCTGCTTTTCCCTCTGCTTTGAATCAAAGGCTCCCAGATGAGGACTTTATTGTCAACCTTTGACTCAAGTGTAAGTTATATTTCTGCCCCCAATTCTTGTGTGTAAGAATTAGGACCTTATGACTTATAAGTGGCTTCTTAAGCAGCTCTTACACCTTTTTGCCAGGTTTGTGTGTATAACTATGTTCAGTCTTCCTTAACGTGTCCACTCTTGGGGAATTTGCCCAAGAACTAACTTAATCAGTCTGTTCCATCCAATACCAAGGTATATCCATACTTGGGCTCATGGTGCCACCAGTTGGCTGGTGGGAGGAAGTATTTTGTTTTTGTTTTTCCCACTGGGAGTTTGCACTGCCTTCGGCCTAGTTATTTTCACATTATGACGTTTCTCTCACATTCATGTACTTTTTAGTAACCTTCCATTCCTCTTTCAACTCTAGTTTTATTACTGTAGGACATCTTCCCATCTCTCCTGTTTACTTTGTTCTCTTTGTGAGTTAAGAAAAAGTAAAAGAAAAAAACTAGGCATAAGATTACTCCCAGTATCTTTGTATCAAGAAAGAAGAAAGCAGTCATATTAAAAAACTTTTTTTAATGAAAATAGAGAGTCATATATGACCTAGGCCATAGTTCCTAGTATAGGGGAGAATGTTAGCAAAAGCTCAGAGGTGGGAAAGCGCAAGATATGCGTACAAAATGACAAATGCTCTAATTTAGGCCAAAATGTATCTCACATACTGCACATACTTTTATTGTGTAACCTCCTGATCTTGTGTCTGGGGATTTTGAAAAATGCATTTTTGTTGGATTATTGCCCCACTAGGAAAAAATTTCGGTCTGTTGCAGTTCCACATTTGAACTGTTTCATTCTGGATTCCTCATATTTGGACCTTTCTAATAATTTCTGTGGTCACACTGGGTCTGTTCTGTTCCTGTGCTAAGTGAAAGCACACAATCACAAAACTGTGTAGGCATAAATGAGAGACATATGGGAGTGGTGTAAAAGGAACTCTAGGAGTCTTCATATGCCTGGGTGGGCAAGCTAAACTAATAGCTCCCAGCAGTTCTTCTGAATCAGACATCGTGGAGCCAAGAGTCTAGCATTTGGAATTCCACTGCCTGTGCAAAGTGTCTGTCTTTTATCCTCCAAACCACCATTTGTTAAATGGCTAATGACCCAGTGGACCTGTTGACAACAGAGGGGGGAAGCTGGCAAAGATCAAGTTTAAAGGGAAAAGGAAAGAAAAGTTCAAAGGTAGAAAAGTAAGAGCAAAAAGGGGGTTTGATCATATCTTCACCTACCCTTTATTATTATTTTTAACAATTTATTGTGCAGAATTTTGAACATACACAAAGTAGACAGAATCATGTAGTAAACTTCCATTTATCTATCCCCTCAGCCCCAGTAAGCTGCAATTACCACACTTAATTAAGGGAAACCAGAAAGAACTCTGGTGAGCCTTGGGTTTGGTCTCCAGGCCTCTTTAGGTCTTGTCACCTTTGGCCTTATGCCATCAGACTCCTCTTTCCCCTGTTTTAGCACCTGCTGTGTATAGAACACTGCTGAGTAGGACAGTACTTAACCTCTAATAGCTTAAGAAACTAAGTGCTGTTGTTCAAGTATAGTTGAGGGCAGAAAAGTATAATTAATTCTATCAAGGGAGTGCAATGGAGAGGACTTAGGAGGGTTTTATTGAGAAGGTGGCATTTGAATTTACTACAGAAGGGTGGGGCATGGAGGTATGGACTGGATCCCTGATCCAGACAGCAATGTAAGCAGTCTGTTAGTTCTTTTCACTGGGCTATTTAGAACATGACGTTTTTGTTACACTTCTAACACAAGATATATTTTAGGTGAGCTTTTCCTCCTTGCTTTAAGCAATTCAGAAATATAAGTCAATTTCAGATATTTTTTGCTAAACTGTGTGTCTCCTTGAATGCTTATTAAGATGAATTATATAAGGTGTGTTAGATTCTTTTCAGAAATACCATTCAAAGCAAGCTGAGCCAAGTTTGATTATCTGGACAGGACCTATGAGAGGATGTGGGCTTTGTCTGGGTCTCTTGTTTCAGTTGTATTTATCAGTGAAATAAGCCAGGAGAGCAGTCTGACTTTTGCATTTTGAAAAGCTGACAGGCCAAGGGGAATGCACCATAAATAGTGTGTTATAGATTAATGAGGTATTGAGGTAACCCAGCACCTTATTCTGCCTTGTGCTTTGTCTTCTGTTGTTTTTCAAGGAATGATTCCTCTTTGTGTTTCAGATCCATGTTTCTCACTGCCTACAGATGATGTTTGACTTGTTTCACTGTCTTCTCATATCCAGCTTTTTCTAACTGCTTGGAATCATCTACTCACTCACTCCTGAACAAACAGTGCTTCTGCCTGACTCTTTCTTCTTAAACTTTTATCACTTTTTTCCTTATATATACCTTGTTTTGTTCTTTTACTTTTTAAGAAATTAAGGTATAATGGACACACTGTCAACTATACATATTTATTTTTATTTTTTATTATTTTTAAAGTTTTATTGCAATTTTTTTACTCCTTTTTAAAAAATTCAAACAGAAAGTCAAAAAATTATAATCATCCTCATCAGTTCACTCAGTCCCATGTAATTAATTTTTTTTCATCTTGATCTTTTGTTAGCACTTTTATGAATTCATCAGTTTTCCATTAGAGTTCTGAAAATGCTTATTCATTCAGTTCAGCAGTATAGTCAGTTACCAGAAACCTGTGCTTGTCAGAGTCTTTTCCATGAATTCCTTGAAGATGAAACCCTTCTATAGAAACATTTTTGCAAAAGCATCAGAGTACACCCAGAACTGTCTGAAAATGACAAAAGACTTAAAAATGACCACGGTTAAAGATTTGATGAAAGTTCATAATAATGCAATTGACAAGGAAATTCAGTTATTTCTAAGATATACCTTTTAAAGTAATAAATAGAATTATGACTTATAACATTATACCAGAACATATAAGATTTTTAGGAATTTCATGTAATGTCTGAAACATTTATATTAACATATTTCTATACAAATAACCCAAGAAAGTTTAGTATTAGTTTATTTTTTTAATTTTTAAATTTTATTTTATTTATTTTTTTATACAGCACGTTCTTATTAGTCATCAGTTTTACACACATCATTGTATACATGTCAATCCCAATCACACAATTCATGACACCACCATCCCCACCCCCACCGCGGCTTTCCCCCCTTGGTGTCCATACATTTGTTCTCTACATTTGTGTCTCAACTTCTGCCCTGCAAACCAGTTAATCTGTACCATTTTTCTAGGTTCCACATACATGCGTTAATATACGAAATTTGGTTTTCTCTTTCTGACTTACTTCACTCTGTATGACAGTCTCTAGATCCATCCACATCTCAACAAATGACCCAATTTCGTTCCTTTTTATGGCCGAGGAATATTCCATTGTATATATGTACCACAACTTCTTTATCCATTTGTCTGTCGATGTGCATTTAGGTTGCTTCCATGACCTGGCTATTGTAAATAGTGCTGCAATGAACATTCGGGTGCATGCGTCTTTTTGAATTATGGTTTTCTCTGGGTATATACCCAGTAGTGGGATTGCTGGATCATTCGCTAATTCTATTTTTAGTTTTTTAAGGAACCTCCATACTGTTCTCCATAGTGGCTCTATCAATTTACATTCCCACCAACAGTGCAAGAGGGTTCCCTTTTCTCCACAACCTCTCCAGCATTTGTTGTTTGTAGTTTGATTTGTTGTTTGATTTTCTGATGATGCCCATTCTAACTGGTGTGAGGTGATACCTCACTGTAGTTTTGATTTGCATTTCTCTAATAATTAGTGATGTTGAGCAGCTTTTCATGTGCTTCTTGGACATCTGTATGTCTTCCTTGGAGAAATGTCTATTTAGGTCTTCTGCCCATTTTTGGATTGGGTTGTTTTTTTTTAATATTGATCTGCATGAGCTGTTTATATATTTTGGAGATTAATCCTTTGTCCATTGATTTGCTTGCAAATATTTTCTCCCATTCTGAGGGTTGTCTTTTCATCTTGTTTATGGTTTCCTTTGCTTTGCAAAAGCTTTGAAGTTTCATTAGGCCCCATTTGTTTATTTTTGTTTTTATTTCCATTACTCTAGGAGGTGGATCAAAAAAGATCTTGCTGTGATTTATGTCAAAGAGTGTTTTTCCTATGTTTTCCTCTAAGACTTTTATAGTGTCCGGTGTTACATTTAGGTCTCTAATCCATTTTGAGTTTATTTTTGGGTCTGGTGTTAGGGAGTGTTCTAATTTCATTCTTTTACATGTAGCCGTCCAGTTTTCCCAGCACCACTTATTGAATAGACTGTCTTTTCTCCATTGTATTGCTTGCTTCCTTTGTCATAGATTAGTTGACCATAGGTGTGTGGGTTTATCTCTGGGCTTTCTATCTTGTTCCATTGATCTATGTTTCTGTTTTTGTGCCAGGACGATATTGTCTTGATTACTGTAGTTTTATAGTATAGTGTGAAGTCAGGGAGTCTGATTCCTCCCTCTCTGTTTTTTTCCCTCAAGACTGCTTTGGCTATTTGGGGTCTTTTGTGTCTCCATACAAATTTTAAGATTTTTTGTTCTAGTTCCATGAAAAATGCCATTGGTAATTTGATAGGGATTGCATTGAATCTGTAGATTGCTTTGGGTAGTATAGTCATTTTCACAATATTGATTCTTCCAATCCAAGAACATGGTATATCTCTTCATCTGTTGGTATCATCTTTAATTTCTTTCATAAGTGTCTTATAGTTTTCTGCATACAGGTCTTTTATCTCCCTAGGTAGGTTTGTTCCTAGGTATTTTATTCTTTTTGTTGCAATGGTAAATGGGAGTGTTTCCATAATTTCTCTTTCAGATTTTACATCATTAGTGTATAGGAATGCAAGAGATTTCTGTGCATTAATTTTGTATCTGCAGCTTTACCAAATTCATTGATTAGCTCTAGTAGTTTTCTGGTGGCATTTTTAGGATCCTCTATGTATAGTATCATGTCATCTGCAAACAGTGACAGTTTTACTTCTTCTTTTCCAATTTGTATTCCTTTTATTTCTTTTTCTTCTCTGATTGCTGAGGGTAGGACTTCCAAAACTATGTTGAATATTAGCGCTGAGAGTGGACATCCTTGTCTTGTTCCTGATCTTAGAGGAAATGCTTTCAGTTTTTCACCATTGAGAATGATGTTTGCTGTGGGTTTGTCATATATGGCCTTTATTATGTTGATGTAGATTTCCTCTCTGCCCACTTTCTGGAGAGTTTTTATTATAAATTGATGTTGAATTTTGTCAAAAGCTTTTTCTGCATCTATTGAGATGATCATATGGTTTTTATTCTTCAATTTGTTAATATGGTGTGTCACATTGATTGATTTGTGTATATTGAAGAATCCTTGCATCCCTGGGATAATCCCACTTGATCATGGTGTATGATCCTTTTTTTTTTTTTTTTCGCGGTACGTGGGCCTCTCACTGTTGTGGCCTCTCCCCTTGCGGGGCACAGGCTCCGGACGCGCAGGCTCAGCGGCCATGGCTTACGGGCCCAGCTGCTCCGCGGCATGTGGGATCTTCCCGGACCGGTGCACGAACCCGTGTCCCCTGCATCAGCAGGTGGACTCTCAACCACTTTGCCACCAGGGAAGCCTGGTGTATGATCCTTTTAATGTGTTGTTGGATTCTGTTTGCTAGTATTTTGTTGAGGATTTTTGCATCTATATTCATCAGTGATATTGGTCTGTAATTTTCTTTTTTCGTAGTATTACCTTTGTCTGGTTTTTGTAGCAGGGTGATGGTGGCCTCATAGAATGAGTTTGGGAGTTTTCCTTCCTCTGCAATTTTTTGGAAGAGTTTGAGAAGGATGGGTGTTAGCTCTTCTCTAAATGTTTGCTAGAATTCACCTGTGAAGCCATCTGGTCCTGGACTTTTGTTTGCTGGAAGATCTTTAATCACAGTTTCAATTTCATTACTTGTGATTGGTCTGTTCATATTTTCTGTTTCTTCCTGGTTCAGTCTTGGAAGGTTATACCTTTCTAAGAATTTGTCCATTTCTTCCAGGTTGTCCATTTTATTGGCATAGAGTTGCTTGTAGTAGTCTCTTGTAGTAGGATGCTTTGTATTTCTGTGGTGTCTGTTTTAACTTCTTTTTCATTTCTAATTTTATTGATTAGAGTCCTCTCCCTCTTTTTCTTGATGAGTCAGGCTAATAGTTTATCAATTTTGTTTATCTTCTCAAAGAACTAGCCTTTAGTTTTATTGATCTTTGCTATTGTTTTCTTTGTTTCTATTTCATTTATTTCTGCTCTGATCTTTATGATTTCTTTCCTTCTGCTAACTTTGGGTTTTGTTTGTTCTCCTTTCTCTAGTTTCTTTAGGTGTAAGCTTAGATGGTTTATTTGAGATTTTTTTTGTTTCTTGAGGTAGGCTTGTACAGCTATAAACTTCCCTCTTAGAACTGCTTTTTCTGCATCCCGTAGGTTTTGGATCATCGTGTTTTCATTGTCATTTGTCTCTAGGTATTTTTTGATTTCCTCTTTGATTTCTTCAGTGATCTCTTGGGTATTTAGTAACGTTTTGTTTAGACTCCATGTGTTTGTGTTTTTTACGTTTTTCCCCCTGTAATTCATTTCTAATCTCATAGTGTTGTGGTCAGAAAAGATGCTTGATATGATTTCAATTTTCTTAAATTTACTGAGGCTAGATTTGTGACCCAAGATGTGATCTATCCTGGAGAATGTTCCGTGCACGCTTGAGAAGAAAGTGTAATCTGCTGTTTTTGGATGGAATGTCCTATAAATATCAATTAAATCTATCTGGTCTATTATGTCATTTAAAGCTTCTGTTCTTTCTTTATTTTCATTTGGATGATCTGTCCATTGGTGTAAGTGAGGTGTAAAGTCCCCCACTTTTATTGTGTTACTGTCAATTTCCTCTTTTATAGCTGTTAGCAGTTGCCTTATGTATTCAGGTGCTCCTGTGTTAGGTGCATATATATTTATAATTGCTATATCTTCTTCTTGGATTGATCCCTTGATCAATATGTAGTGTCCTTCCTTGTCTCTTATAACATTCTTTATTTTAAATTCCATTTTATCTGATATGAATATTGCTACTGCAGCTTTCTTTTGATTTCCATTTGCATGGAATATCTTTTTCCATCCACTCACTTTCAGTGTGTTTGTGTCCCTAGGTCTGAAGTGGGTCTCTTGTAGACAGCATATATATGGGTCTTGTTTTTGTATCCATTCAGGAAGACTGTGTCTTTTGTTTGGAGCATTTAATCTATTCACGTTTAAGGTAATTATTGATATGTATGTTCCTATTATAGTTTTCTTAATTGTTAGGGGTTTGTTTTTGTAGGTCCTTTTCTTCTCTTGTGTTTCCCACTTAGAGGAGTTCCTTTAGCATTTGTTGTAGAGCTGGTTTGGTGGTGCTGAATTCTCTTAGCTTTTGCTTGTCTGCAAAGCTTTTGATTTCTCCATCAAATCTGAATGAGATCCTTGCTGGGTAGAGTAATTTTGGTTGTAGGTTCTTCCCTTTCATCACTTTAAGTATATCATGCCATCCCCTTCTGGCTTGTAGAGTTTCTGCTGGGAAATCAGCTGTTACCCTTATGGGAGTTCCCTTGTATGTTATTTGTTGTTTTTCCCTTGCTGCTTTCAGTAATTTTTCTTTGTCTTTAATTTTTGTCAATTTGATTACTATGTGTCTCGGTGTGTTTCTCCTTGGGTTTATCCTGTATGGTACTCTCTGTGCGTCCTGGTATTGGGTGGCTACTTCCTTTCCCATGTTAGGGAAGTTTTCGACTATAATCTCTTCAGGTATTTTCTCTGGTCCTTTCTCTCACTCTTCTCCTTCTGGGACCCTTATAATGTGAATGTTGTTGCGTTTAATGTTGTCCCAGAGGTCTCTTAGGCTGTCTTCATTTCTTTTCATTCTTTTTTCTTTAGTCTTTTCTGCAGCAGTGTTTCCACCATTCTGTCTTCCAGGTCACTTATCTGTTCTTCTGCCTCAGTTATTCTGCTATTGATTCCTTCTAGTGTAGTTTTCATTTCAGTTATTGTATTGTTCACCTCTGTTTGTTTGTTCTTTAATCCTTCTAGGTCTTTGTTAAACGTTTCTTGCATCCTCTTGATCTTTGCCTCCATTGTTTTTCCGAGGTCCTGGATCATCTTCACTATCATTATTCTGAATTCTTTTTCTTGAAGGTTGCCCATCTCCACTTCATTTAGTTGTTTTTCTGGGGTTTTCTCTTGTTCCTTCATCTGGTACATAGCCTTCTGCCTTTTCGTCTTGTCTGTCTTTCTGTGAATGTGGTTTTTGTTCCACAGCCTGCAGAATTGTAGTTCTTCTTGCTTCTGCTGTCTGCCCTCATTATTGCAATTTTTTGACATTTAAAAAATTTTATTTATTTGGTTGCACTGGGTCTTTTTTTAAAATAAATTTATTTATTTTATTTATTTATTTTTGGCTGTGTTGGCTCTTCCTTGCTGCACACGGGCCTTCTCTTGTTGCGGCAGGCAGCAGGGCTACTCTTTGTTGCGGTGCATGTTCTTCTCATTGCGGTGGCTTCTCTTGTTGCAGAGCATGGTCTCTAGGCACACGGGCTCCAGTAGTTGTGGCTCACGGGCTTTAAAGTGCAGGCTCAGTAGTTGTGGTGCCTGGGCTTAGTTGCTCTGTGGTGTGTGGGATCCTCCCGGACAAGGGCTGAAACCTGTGTCCCCTGCATTGACAAGTGGATTCTTAACCACTGTGCCACCAGGGAAGTCCCTGCACTGGGTCTTAGTTGCAGCCGGTGGGCTCTTTAGTTGTGGCATGAGAACTCTTAGTTGTGGCATGCATGTGGGATCTAGTTCCCTGACCAGGGATCAAACCCTGGCCTCCTGCATTGGGAACGCAGTCTTAACCATTGTGCCACCAGGGAAGTCTCCCAACTATACATATTTAAAGCGTACAGTTTGGTGAGTTTTGACATGGATATACCTGTGAAACCATCACCACGATCAAGATAGTGAACATGTCAGTCACTCCCGAAAGTTTTCTTGTGCCCCTTTAGTACCTCCCTCTCCAAGCAAATGTGTTTCTAGCAAATCTGCTTTTAGCAAATCTGCGTATAGATTAGTTTGCATTTTCTAGGATTTTACATATATATTTATATTTTATATAAATGAAATCATACTGGAGTATATACCCTCCCTCCCTCCCTTCCTTTCTTTCTTCGTTTGTCAGGCTTCTTTCATTCAGCATAACTATTTTAAGATATTGTTGTATGTATCAATAGTTTATTCCTTTTTATTGTTGTAGTATTCCCTTGCATGGATATATCACATTTGTTTATTTATTCACCTCTTAATATATGCTTGAGTTGTTTCCAGTTTTTTGCTATTATAAATAAGACTACCTTTGTAAATATATAGGAGTGGCATGGCTGGATCAGATGATAGATGTATAACTATAAGAAATTGCCAAACTATTTTTCCAAAATATTTTCAAGTGTATTTGCCATCCACATTTTTTCTGTGGGGAAATGTCTGTTTAAATCTTTTACCCAGTTAAACAAATTGAGTTGTTTATTTTCTTATTATTGAGTTTTCAGAGTTCTTTATATTCTGGGTGTAAAGTCCTTTATCAGATATATGGTTTGCAGATGTTTTCTCCCAGCATGTGGCTTGTCTTTTTATTCTATTAGTGGTTTTTTTTTTTTTTTTTTTGCAGTGTGCGGGCCTCTCACTGTTGTGGCCTCTCCCGTTGCAGAGAACAGGCTCTGGACGCGCAGGCTCAGCGGCCATGGCTCACGGGCCCAGCCGCTCCGCGGCATTTGGGATCCTCCCAGACCGTGGCACGAACCTGTGTCCCCTTCACCGGCAGGCAGACTCTCAACCACTGCGCCACCAGGGAGACCCAGTGGTGTTTTTTGAAGAGTAGAAGCTTAAGAATTTTTTGAAGTACAATTTATTACTTTATTTCTTTTATGGGCTCGGCTGTGCTTTTGTTGTCGTATCTAAGAAATATTGGCCTAACCCAAGGTTGCAAAGATTTCCTTTTATGCTTTCTCCTAGCAGTTGTGTAGTTTTTGTTTTTACATTTAGGTCTATTATCCATTTTTAGGTCATTTATCATATGGTGTGAGGTATACATCAAAGTTCAGTGTTTTTTGCAATGAATATGTAGTTTTTCCAGCAGCAGTTTGTTAAAAGACTATTCTTTCTCCACTGGATTGCCCTTATATTTTTGTCGGAAATCAGTTGTCCATATTTGTGTGGGTCTATTTCTGGACTCAGTATTCTATTGATATGCTTGTCTTTATGCCTCTTCCACCTGATTTGATTTACCATAACTTAAAATCCGGTAGTGTTAGTCCTCCAACTGGACTTTTCTTTTTCAAAGTTGTTTTGGCTATTCTAGGTCCTTTGCATTTCCAGATAAATTTTAGGTTTTTTGTTTTTGGCCACACTGTGCAGTATGTGGGATCCTAGTTCCCCAACCAGGGATTGAACCCACGTCCCCTGCATTGGAAGGTGGAGTCTTAACCACTGGACCACCAGGGAAGTCCCCTCCAAATAAATTTTAGAACCAGTGTGTCAGTTTCTACAAAAAAAAGCAAGCTGGGATTTTGCTTGGGACTACATTGAATTTTTTTGGGGTGTGGGGGGGAGAATTGACATCTTAACTATATTGAATCTTCCCATCTGTGAACACAGTATTTCTCTATTTAGGTCTTTGTTAGTTTTTCTTAGCAATGTTTTGAAGTTTTGAATTATAAGTCTTGTCAAATTTATCTCTTTTTTCACAATTTTTGAGAACATTGTAATTTTTTTTAATTTCAACTTTTGATTGCTTATTGCTACTATGCAGAAATAATAGATTTTTGTATATTGATCTTGCATCCTACAACTTTGCTAAATAAATTCACTTATCTTAATTGTAGATTTCATTGGATTGTCTACACCATCTGCAACTAAAGACAGTTTTACATCTTTCCAAGTATCATTTATTTTACTTCTTTACTTATTACCAACATTTTCTATGTTGTCACTATCTCAGAGTCTGTCCTATTCTCTCTTGTTATCTTTTTCATCCTAGCCATTATCATATATCTTTTTTTCTTTTTAAATCACTTGAACTTCCCTGGTGGCGCAGTGGTTAAGAATCTGCCTGCCAATGCAGGGGACACGGGTTCGAGCTTTGGTCCGGGATGATCCCACATGCCGTGAAGTAACTCAGCTCGTGTGCCACAAATACTGAGCCTGCGCTCTAGAGCCCATGGGCCACAAGTACTGAGCCTGCATGCCACAGCTACTGAAGCCTGTGTGCCTAGAGCCCGTGCTCCACAGCAAGAGAAGCC
This sequence comes from Mesoplodon densirostris, assembly GCF_025265405.1. Classification (NCBI taxonomy): domain Eukaryota; kingdom Metazoa; phylum Chordata; class Mammalia; order Artiodactyla; family Ziphiidae; genus Mesoplodon; species Mesoplodon densirostris. The sequence goes on along the minus strand of NC_082676.1, from coordinate 26,020,433 downwards.
ACTGCGCACCGCAATGAAGAGTAGCCCCCGCTCGCCACAACTAGAGAAACCCCGTGTGCAGCAACAAAGACCTAACGCAGCAAAAATAAAATATAAAATAAATAAATAATCTTAAAAAAAATCACTTAATGGCAAGTTGCCCTAATACCAGACATTCTTCTCTCAACACCTATTTGCTTGTGGCTGTGAAAGCTTATCCTCAGAAAACACTGGTTTTATTCTGTTCAAGGCCATAGGTATCACTTACATGAAGTCCTAACTTACTTATCCCTCCACACTGGGATCTTTCCCATACTGCTAATAATTAACATCTGTGTTCACCAGTCTGACTTATTCCAGTCCATTTCCCACCTAAAATAATAGATGGGGGGAGTGAGCATCAGAGCTGAGACTGAGAGATTTGGTTTGAATCCCTGCATTGCCACTTAATATCCATATAATCTTGTGCAGCGTCCTTATGTACTATGTGATTGTCTGTAGGAAGAGAGTTAACACAAGGTCCTCACAGTGTGTTCGAGGATTAAAAGAGCATAGTAATCCTAGCTGTGTGCCTGGAACACAATGTGGGTAGTCAGTAAATATTTAGCCTGGCACTAATGTGAGCACTGAGTGAATGACTTCTTGCTTGCTTGTTCTGTTTCTGTACTGATGTTGATGTTGTTTTCCCATCTTGGGGTACCCTCATTGCTTTTCAGGTCCTCTGAATCCTTCCTCATGTTTCAGGGTCAATTAAGTCTGGTTTAGTTATTCATTTCCCTCTGTTCTTTTTTTTTCTTTTTCTTTTTTTCCTATTTATTTATTTGGCTGCACCAGGTCTTAGTTGCAGCACATGGGATCTTCGTTGTCATATGCAGGATCTTCATTGTGGCATGCGGGATCTAGTTCCCTGACCAGGGATTGAACCCAGGCCCCCTGCATTGGGAGTGTGGAGTCTTAACCGCTGGACCGCCAGGGCAGTCCCTCCCTCCATTTTTTACATCCCTGTTGAGTTGACTTCTTACTAAACTTAAGGACTGGCACTCTTTTGAGCAGCTTTGTATTCCTCAAAATGCCTTGCACAGATGTATCATAGGTGCTAAAATAATTAGTTGATTATATGGTTAATTTAAGAGCAGTGCAACAAAAATACTTTGTAAAGTTTGTTGATTTTTTGGGGGGCGGTATGTGGTTAAAGTTTCAGGAGGAAATACATTGAATTTTATATGATATAATGGAAATGGTAGAAATATTTTTATCTGATTAAAGGTAGCTTTAAAAGAAATAACTTTTTTCTTTTTTAATTTTGATTTTGTTCATCAAACAGGGTCATTCATGCATCAGAATGGAAGTTTGGATAACTAAACCATTTTTCTCTTTGTGCCACTTCATAAACATTTAAAAAAATCACATTGTTTCAGCTGAAGTAGACTGTTCCATACTTCTTCAAGGATAACATATATGTGTATATAGATACAGGTTAAAAATGATAACTGATTAGTGTGCATGGAGAAACACCCCCTATAACACATGCTATTTGAAAAACAGCTTAAGACTTTGCAGGTTCCATTAAGAAGCTCTGTGGTAAGATTGTGCTTATCAGAAAAAGATTTCTTGGGCTATTGAACATTTTAATTTTAAAATAAGGGGCTTCAAAACCAGAAGATGATACAGGTTACTTTTGTCTTGTTAAATATCCACAGTATTCATTCTAAGCCATTAGACCTTTCCTTAGTGTTTCATGTGTTAATAAATAAAATCTTGATATGTAGAATACCTGTTGAAACATCTAACTGGTATAAGGCTGACCAGTAACTCCTGATCACCATTCACATTGTATCCTAGAGTTGTGCTCTAGGGGGTGCTATTCATATAGAATGTAATGTAAAAAGAAACCCCTAGAGTTGTGCAAGTAGGAGGTATTAGCTTAATGCCTTTGGCTCTAATAAGTGAATAAAGCAACTTGAACACTGCTGTGAGCTAGAGTTTAAGATGCACTGTGGGACACCGGAAAGAGTAATTTGTTGGCAGCCAGGAGATCTGGGTTCTGGAACTGGTCACCGGTTGACACCTAGCCTTCCCCATGGTACCACAAAGAACTTTGATTAGGTATCTCTTTAGTGGCAAATATTTTGGATTTAGGTGATGGATTGAAGTCAGGAATGAGGTCCAGCACTGAGGATACTAAAGGTGGCAGAGACATGTGGTTGTTGAGAGGTCAAGTGATTAGAAACAGTTTAGGGCAAAGTTAGACTCATGATTTTGGTGTGGAATGTGAATGGAAATCCAAACACCTGTTCCATCTCCGTTGGCTGGAGACTGACTGGTCGTCATCATTCTTAGATTATACTGCAGGTACATGAAAAGGATTTCACTGATAGCTGAGCAAGGAAAGAAGAGAAGCAGGGCTCAGTTACCTTAGGTCTAGGCCTACCTAAGGCTGAAGATGAGTTCCTGCTCGTGCCCATTGCTCAAGCAGTGGCTTGACCGTGGTAGACAGTATGGCCTATACATTCCAGTCTAGGTTTACACCCAACCACTTTGATACATTCACTGCATGAAACCCCTTTTTTTCAGCCTGTCTTAGTTCTTTCCATTTCCCTCGGTTATAGGTGCATTTCTCCCTACTCATCTGAACTTAGAACCCATCTATATTCTCCATGAAGCATTTCTTGTTCTTTGTTTAGTGGGAAGAGACTTTTCTTGTCATTTTTGGCAATTTTTACATTATATCTCAGATTATTATATCTGGTGCTGTGTATATGTTTATTCCCTACTATATTGTCATATTGAAGGCAGGAACTTGGACTTAATTATCTTTTCATCTCTCAGTGCCATGATTTTCTCAAATTTAGTGTACAGAAGATCATCTTGAGAACTTGTTAAAGTTTGGATTCCTGACCTCTTCCTTCCCATTCTGATTCATTGGATTTGGTATGGGCCTGGGAACATGCATATTAACAAGCTCCTTGGGAGAGTTTAGGCAGGTGGGCTAGGGGCCCATATGGTTTACAGCATCTAGCCCAGTACATTGTCTTGCTCTTCACAGAGCATAGTATGATCAGTTGATTAACTAAATCAGTGGTCAGTCAGAACCAGTACTCATTGGTATGTCTGCTAGAAGTGATCTTAAAACCTGTCAAGAACTAGATTTATTTTTTCCTAGCTACCTAATATTATGTAGATTTTTGTGAGTTATATGAACTCTTCGTACCCTCAGTTTAAGCTGCCCTTTGACTTTATTTTTTAAACTTCTGATTAGTCTCTCAATTATCCTATGTAAAAAACTAATTGTAGACATATATGCATTTGAGTTTTGTCTTTAATCCTATATGTCTTTTTTGTTTGTTTGTTTGTTTTTGTGGTACACGGGCCTCTCACTGTTGTGGCCTCTCCCGTTGTGGAGCACAGGCTCCGGACGTGCAGGCTCAGCAGCCATGGCTCACGGGCCTAGCCGCTCCATGGCATGTGGGATCTTCCCGGACCAGGGCACGAACCCGTGTCCCCTGCATGGGCAGGCGGACTCTCAACCACTGCACCACCAGGGAAGCCCTCCTATATGTCTTTTAAAAATAAACTATCTATGGGACTTCCCTGGTGGTCCAGTGGTTAAGACTCCGTGCTTCCACTGCAGGCGGTGTGGGTTTGATCCCTGGTTGGGGAACTAAGATCCCACATGCCACGAGGTGTGGCCAACAATAAATAAATAAATAAACAAACAATCTATAGCATGACTATCTTACAGAAAGCAATACTTTCAGTCTTTGTAGGAACTAACTGAAGTTTTTCTTACTAATTCTTAATTTGCCCCATTAAATCATTAATTTCTATGGATACATTGTTGTATTAGATATTGTATGGGAAAACAAGTATATACTTAAGATTTTTTGGTGCATTGTGGGTGCTTAAGGTAAACACATAAAATAGGTAAGAGAATGCTTAAGGCAGTATGTGATGTAGGACCAAATGAACAGTCCGTGTATAGTAAAAGTAAGTGATTACTGGAGTTCAGAGAAGAGGGAGAACCTGGGAAAGGACTAGAGAACCTAGGACGTCTCCAAGGAGAAGGTAACAGGGGCTGAACCTGAAGGTGTTTTGGAATTTGATCAGAGGAGTAGGGCATTCTTAGAGGGAAGAACATATGAAGATTCATTTTATAGATGAAAAAAATGGAGGCTCAGAAAGGGAAGTGAGTTTCACATGAGGTACTGTTTCATTGGACCACGGTCTTTCTCTTTGTTCAGCACTGGGAGGTTTCCACTGTTACCAAAGACAGCTAGTATTAAGGTAACCAAATGTCAAAGCACTGATAATTCCCAATTTTAATTGTGAGAATCTGAAAGTTTAGAATGAAATTTTTTTTGTAAAAGAATTATGAATTTGATAGAGTTCATCTTCCATTAGTACAAATCTAGTTTAATGCATTTTCAACAGTATATTTTCAGAAGTAAAAGAGAATTTGAAATAATGATTAAATGTAATATTTTGCATTGTATATATTGTGATGAGTACATGTCTGACTTTCCTAGGAGGTGAGGATATCCAGTAGTCAATTCTTAGTTCTCATCTTACTAGAGGAATTAACCCAAACCCAATTGATCACTCTTCTTGAAACACTGTTCATTTGGTTTCTAGAGTACCACCGCACTCTGTTGTTTTCCTCCTATCTCACTGGGAGGCTGTTTCTTCTCAGTTTCCTTTGGTGGTTCTTTCTTTTCTTCCTGATCTCTTTATGGGCTACCCAGTGCCCAATGTTCAGGCCTTGAATCTCTTGTCTTTATCTATACTTATTCCCTTCATGAACTCATGGCTTTAAATACTATGCTGACAACTCCCAGATTTATATCTCTAGCCCAGATCCCTTCCCAGAACTCTTGATTGGTTTGTCCACTTGCCTACATGACATCTTCACTTGGATACCTAACAGATATCTCAAACTAAAAAATGTCTAAATCTGAACTTCTGATCTTCCTCCTCAAACCATGTCTTCCTTCAATCTTCCCTGGCCTTTAACCAAAAACTTTGGAGTTATTCCTGGCTTTTTTTTTATTCTTTTTTTAAATTTTTTTTTTTTGCAGTACGTGGGCCTCTCACTGCTGCGGCCTCTCCCGCTGCGGAGCACAGGCTCCGGACGCGCGGGCTCAGAGGCCATGGCTCACGGGCCCAGCCACTCCGCGGCATGTGGGATCTTCCCAGACCAGGGCACGAACCCGTGTCCCCTGCATCGGCAGGCGGACTCTTAACCATTGCGCCACCAGGGAAGCCCTGCCCTTTTTTGGATTCGGTGGTTTGTTTTGTTGTTGTTGAGTGTTATGAGTTCTATATATATATTCTGGATATTAATCCCGTATCACATATTTGCATTCTCCCGTGCTGTGAGTTGCCTTTTTACTCTGTGGATAGTGTCTTATGATGTACAAAATTTTAAATTTTTATTAAGTCCAACTTGTCTATTTTTTCGTATTGTTCCCTAGCCTTTCCTTTACCCAAAAACTTTGGAATTTTCCTTGACTTTTTTTTTTTAACATTGAATCAGTTAGGAGATAATGTTTACTTTACCTTGAGAATATATACAGAATCTAAATAACATCTTAACTTCACTCCTCCCATTCTGGTCCAAACCACCAATACCTCTGACCTGGCTTACTGGAGTTACATGCTAATTGTTTTCCCTGCTTCCATTCTTGCCCCTCCATCTGTTTTGAACATAGTAGCCAGAGTGATCCAATTTAGTCAGGTCTTGTAAATTCTCTGCTTAGAACCCTGTTAATGACTCCCATTTTACTCAAAATAAAACCAGAGATTTTAAAAAGACTTTCAAGCTTTCTGTGATCTACACCCCTACCTTACTACTCCCCCTTGACCTCTGAACTCATATCCTACTACTTTCCCAGCTCCAGCCACACAGATCTTCTTGTAGTTCCTTTTGTTTTTTAAAAACTGGGTGTGAGGCCCAGCAGTCTTTTTTTATTTTTAAATTTATTTAAATCTATTTTTATTTTTTAAAAAATATTTATTTAATTTATTTATTTGGCTGTGCTGGGTCTTAGTTGCGGCACATGGGATCTTTGTTGTGGCTTGCTGGATCTTTAATTGTGGCATGTGGAATCTTTAGTTGCAACATGTGGGCTCTTAGTTGTGGCATGGGGGATCTAGTTCTCTGACCAGGGGTCGAACCTGGGCCCCCTGCATTGGGAGCACAGAGTCTAAACCACTGGACCACAAGGGAAGTCCCTTGCAGTTCCTTTTGAATACTCTAATCCCCATCTTATGTCAGAACCTTTACCTAGACTGCTTTTTGTTCACCTATCCTATGGTTCATTTCTTTATTTCCCTTCTCAATGAGGCTAATCAGGCAACCCTATTTAAAACTGCACCCCCTTCCCCATTCCCCATTGCCAGCTTATCACCTTCTAACATACTATATGTTTTACTTATTTTATTTTTTGTCTGTTCTTTCTTCCTAGAATGTAAGTTCCAAAGGGAAGAGGGATTTTTGTCTCTTTTGTTTATTGATGTGTTTCCATTGCCTAGAACATTGTCAGGCACATGGTAGATGTTCAGTGAATATTTGTTGAATAAATGAATGAGTAAATGAATAGAATAGGAAGCAAAGTAGACATGTGGTCTCTGCTCTCATGCAGATTTCAGTGTATGGTTTGCTTTCTCCAAATGCAGTTATCCACAATTTCTATATTTTTTTGTTCGGCTTAAATATTTGTAATTCAAAATCTTTGTGAAATTATAGGCATTTAAGCTTTGGGAAGCAGTGTTTGTTACAAAGAATGATATCTTGAGTTATGTTTTGAATGAAATGAAAACTATAAAGCATTAAAATACAAAAGCCATGTGCCAGAAAAGGTGATGACATGATTAATTTTCGAAAAATACTGTTAAGTCACTTTGGATCTTAATTCATTTCTGTGGAACACTTAATTACATAATGTTCCATTTCCTTGCAATAAAAAGCAAATTCTTTGGCTTATAAAGGGGACTCACAAACCAAATGATTTTTAGCTCTCATTAGGGTTATTTCTTTATCTTTTTGTAATCTACCATTAAAAATCCTAAATTTCATTTAAACCCAAAATCCTATGGTAGAAATTGAATATGCAAGACTTCTGAACAAATATCTAGTGTTGAAACAAACGTAAATAGTAGATATCAAATTGATGCCAACTGAGGAAATATGATTAGACTTAGTCAATAAATAAATCTGTTAACATAGTCTGCCATGTGCCAATTTAAATAATGAAAGCATTACTGTAGGAGGATGTTTTGTTAAATGTCCTACAGAGGCCTGTGTCTTCTGTGTAAGCCTACCATGTGGTAGACACTTAATAATAATTGGGAAATAATAAGACCGAATTTTCTGTCTCTTAAATTGTTTATCTGAGGGAAGAGGTATTTACTTGTACATAAAACTTTAATGGGACGGCTAACATATCTTGTCTGTTAGTGACTTACACACTTTTTCTTTCCTTTGTCCTGAATATTTGCTGTGGTTCCATAATAGAACAAACATTTCTATTTTGACGGTTTTTATACTTAAAAAATTACGAGAAATAGTGATGGTTATAAAACTTGGCCTTAGCAGCCATACCCTAAAAACTAAAGGAAAAGGAGTTTTTGGTTGATATGAATTTTGAATTTCTGTTTGTTTTCTCTGAAAAACTACTTTAGCTCACCACTACCTGTTTCAGTGTATTTTCTTTGCAATTAAAAGTTTACCACTTGTGGGCTTCCCTGGTGGCGCAGTGGTTAAGAAACCACCTGCCAATGCAGGGGACATGGGTTCAAGCCCTGGTCCGGGAAGACCCTACATGCTGCAGAGCAACAAAGCCCGTGCACCACAACTACTGAGCCTGCACTCTACAGCCTGCAAGCCACAACTACTGAGCCCACGCACCTAGAGCCTGTGCTCCACAACAAGAGAAGCCACCGCAATGAGAAGCCCAGGCACCACAATGAAGAGTAGCCCCCGCTCACCGCAACTAGAGAAAGCCCATGGGCAGCAACGAAGACCCAATGCAGCCAAAAATAAAAATAAATTAATTAAAAAAATAAAATAAAAACAAAAACAATATTATATTTCATTTCAAGCATCAGGTTACATTTTTTTAATTTAACACATTATAAAATTTCAGTCTACAATTTACCCAAAAACCAAAACTATTTTATTTCACTTCATTTTATTTTATTTTTTGGCCGCGTGGCATGTGGGATCTTAGTTCCCCGACCAGGGATTGGACCCATGCCCCCTGCAGTGGAAGGGTGGATTCTTAACCACTGGACCACCAGGAAAGTCCCCAAATCTTTTTATTTTTAAATTAATATAAAGAATAATGTTTTACTTAAACAGAAATATAAAATTAAAAGTACAGGGTTTCCCTGGTGGCACAGTGGTTAAGAATCTGCCTGCCAATGCAGGTGACACGGGTTCATGCCCTGGTCCGGGAAGATACCACATGCCGTGGAGCAACTAAGCCCATGCGCCACAACTACTAAGCCTGCACTCGAGAGCCTGCGAGCCACAACTACTGAGCCCAAGTGCCACAAATCCTGAAGCCCAGTGCCCTAGAGCCCGTGCTCTGCAACAAGAGAAGCCACACGATGAGAAGCCTGTGCACCACAAGGAAGAGTAGCCCCCGCTCGCCACAACTAGAGAAAAGCCCACAGGCAGCAACAGACACCCAACGCAGCGCAAAATAAATAAATAAATAAAATTTAAAAAAAGTTTACCACTTGTAATAGTAAAGGAAAATAAGGCTTACATTGTCTCTCTGTTTAGTTTCGTTTCACAGCCAGAATTTGTTAAAAGTATGAAATCCCAGACCTTATTAAGTGAGTTTTCAGGGAGTGTGATAAAAGTCAAATTTTATGTGAAAATGTGGAAGAATAAATGGCATGAACTGAAGAATGTGTAGGGTTTTCCAGCAGGATGTATGAATTATATATTTATCACTATATTCTATGGTTACTTTATAAAAGTAGAAACTATTATTAACTGTAATATTTTGTGTCTCCAACTGAGGTGTTGATTGTGTGCTTGAAATACTGAATGATTCAATTTTTCTTATGTGTCATGTTTCCTCAGCTATCAAAAGACAGGAAATAAAAAAGACTACTTGGCAGAAATTTAATTTAGATGTATGTAAAAATCTGTATGGTCACTCCCACATTTGAGTGAAGGAATTCCAACAAAACTAGTTGTAAAAAATTTCTTTGAAGTGAATATTTTCCCACTAACTTTTTTTTTATTAATTAATTTATTTATTTTTGGCTGTGTTTGGTCTTCGTTGCTGTGTGTGGGCTTTCTCTAGTCACGGTGAGTGGGGGCTACTCTTCATTGTGGTGCGCGGGCTTCTCATTGCGGTGGCTTCTCTTGTTACGGAGCACAGACTCTAGGCGCGTGTGCTTCAGTAGTTGTGGCGCATGGGCTTAGTTGCTCCACGGCATGTGGGATCTTCCTGGACCAGGGCTCAAACCCGTGTCCCCTGCATTGGCAGGCAGATTCTTTTTTTTTTTTTTTTTTTTGCGGTACGCGGGCCTCTCACTGTTGTGGCCTCTCCCGTTGCGGAGCACAGGCTCCGGACGCGCAGGCTCTGCGGCCATGGCTCACGGGCCTAGCTGCTCCGCGGCATGTGGGATCTTCCCGGACCGGGGCACAAACCTGTGTCCCCTGCATCCTCAGGCAGACTCTCAACCACTGCGCCACCAGGGAAGCCCATTGGCAGGCAGATTCTTAACCACTGCGCCACCAGGGAAGTCCCCTCCCACTAACTTCTGATATAAAACCAGAAACACTTTGCTGAAGGGTAAAAAGAAGAAATAATCCCAATATATAAAGTGGGAAATTTATAAGGAATGTAGCATCTCTGGATTATTCTGCTTGTTGTATAAGTGCTAGACTTATTGTGATGTTTTTTTAAAATTTTTTAATTATTATTATTTTTTTGGCCCCATTGCACTGCACGTGGGATCTTAGTTCCCCAACCAGGGATCGAACCAGTGCCCCCTGCAGTGGACGTGCAGAGCCCTAACCACTGGACCGCCAGGGAATCCCACCCCCACCCTCACCCCTGTCGTGAGGTGTGTTTTTTTGTTGCTTTTTTTTTTTTTTTTCTTACCATTGTGAGTTTTAATCTTTACCTGTATGCTCGCTTTTACCTTGAGAACTGGGAGTTTAGATCTCTTTAAATACTTGTGTGGTCTTTGGACTTTAATTTCCTCTAGGTAATAATAGACAGGCTTCAGCAATAGGTATACTTATTTTAATAAAACTCATATTTTAGGCTTTTCAACCTTAAATTTGAATACATGAAGAATATATGGATGTATTTCAAGTCTTTCTAAACATGACATCAAAATCAGGCAAACTTCTTTAAGAGCATAATCTTCTCAAAATAATCAAGAGAAATTACCATTTAAAAAAAAGAAACTTGTTTAGGGTAGAACTTTTGAATGGTGGAGTAAGGAGCTTGGCAAATCCCTTCCCTCCACGTTTTTGCAGTTAAAACTGGGCAGAGGGACTTCCCTGGTGGCTCAGTGGTTAAGAATCTGCCTGCCAATGCAGGGGGCATGGGTTCAAGCCCTGGTCTGGGAAGATCCCACATGCCATGGAGCAACTAAGCCCGTGCGCCACAACCACTGAGCCTGTGCTCTGGAGCCCACGTGCCACAGCTACTGAGCCCATGTGCCACAACTACTGAATCCCGCACACGTAGAGCCCGTGCTCTGCAACAAAGAGAAGCCACCGCAATGAGAAGCCCGCACACCGCAATGAAGAGTAACCCCTGCTCGCCGCAACTAGAGAAGGCCTGCGTGCAGCAATGAAGACCCAGTGCAGCCAAATAAGTAAATAAATAATTTTTAAAAAACTGGGCAGAATTGTTTAAAACAACTATTTTAAACTTGTTCCCAGCAGCATTACTCAACCAAAAATTGGAAACAATCCAAATGTCCATCAGCTGTTAAATAAACAGAATGTGGTACATCCATCAATAGCAGTAAAAAGGAATGAATATCGATACATAGATAAATCTCAGAAGCATTGTACTTGAGTTACAACAGTCAGATACAAAAAACCATATTATGATTTCCATTTATGTGAAATGTCCAGGAATGGTTAATTTATAGGGACAGGAGGAGCAGATTAGTGGTTGCCTGGGACTGTGGGTGTTTAATGGGATTTTCTGTAAAGGGACAGAAGAGATCTTTGGGGAACAATTGAAATGTTCTAAAATGGGATTGTGGTGATGGTTGTACAACTGTATAAATTTACTGAAAATAATTGAATTTATGTTTAAAGCAGGTGAATTTTATGGTATGTATACTATACCTCAATCAAACTCTTACTTTTAAATGTTGGCTTTTTCCCCCCATTCCAAAAGAGTGGCCCAAGTATAGCACATCTCTGCAGATGGCATTTACTTAGATGGTTGCTTTCAGCTTATTTAATTCAGGTGTTCTGAAAGCTTGGGGCCAGCAGGAGATAGAGCACTGGCTTTGTTAGGGTTCATATTACGATCTTAGGCACATCAAAGCCACCAACTTTGTTTGTTTTTAAATTTGTAAAATGGGATTCAATAAATACCTGACTTAAAACCTGACAAGAATTTGGACATTCAGTTTTGTTATTCACGTAAGCCTGCTGAAAGATAGTAAGAGGTGCAGACCTAATAATTTGACAAGTGTAATGTTCCACCTTCTTGCAAATTTGTATATACCCCTAGGATGAATGATACCTTATTTAGGACAGGGCAAGGGTAGCAAAAATGGTCAAAATGTTTGGGAAAACCAGGTCTAAGCTATTAATTTTTTTTATAACTTTATTGGAGTATAATTGCTTCACAATGGCGTGTTAGTTTCTGTTTTATAACAAAGTGAATCAGTTATACATATACATCTGTTCCCATATCCCTTCCCTCTTGCATCTCCCTCCCTCCAACCCTCCCTATCCCACCCCTCCAGGCGGTCACAAAGCACCAATCTGATCTCCCTGTGCCGTGCGGCTGCTTCCCACTATCTATCTACCTTACTTTAGGTAGTGTATATATGTCCATGCCTCTCTCTCGCTTTGTCACAGCTTACCCTTCTCCCTCCCCATATCCTCAAGTCCATTCTCAAGTAGGTCTGTGTCTTTATTCCTGTTTTACCCCTAGGTTCTTCATGACATTTTTTTTCTTAAATTCCATATATATGTGTTTAAGCTAGTAATTTTTAATAGTTATTAGCAAAGTAGTCTTGAAATTATATAAAGTTCTTATTACCATTTCAAAACAGTAGATTTCCCATAAAAATTCTTGAAGAGAACATAATTTGATTTGACTACATCATATTTAATAGGAATTTAATCCAACTTTTCAGACCTTATCCTCCCTTTGTCCTATTTTAGTTAAATGAAGGGATTGGATTTTTTTTTTTTTTTGGGCCACACCACACGGCTAGCAGCATCTTAGTTCCTGGGATTGAACCGGGGCCCAAGGTAGTGAAAGCACCGAGTCCTAACTGCTGGACCGCCAGGGAACTCCCAAAGGGGTTGGATTACATTCTTTTTAAAGTTAATACTCTGTGCTTCAATCCTGTTAAATTATTTTTGAAGCAAATAGGATATTTCAGTTCATCTAACAAATAAACATTGAGTATGTTGATCAAGACATACCCCTTGCCCTCAGAGAATAGTAATAGAGACTCGAGTCAACAAATCAGTGAAAATCTTAAGTACTAGTGTGGTATTAGGTACTGTCAAGCTACATGGACAGCACTACGAGGCATCCATTTTCAACTCTGCTTGCTTTGAGAATCATTTCTCCTAAAGGGAAAGCCCTTGAGATAAGTCTTCAAAGACGAATCCTTTTCTAGGTATGTAGTGAAGAGTTTATTTGAAGTGTTCTTAGTGAAGGAAATCGGTTGGTAGTCTGATTTGAGAAGAATACCTGGGTATCATCTCTCATGCCTTAAAATATAGGGTTATATGTCAGTTTATTCTAGCAGATGAAAATTCCTGCTTCATTTATTTTCTGTTCCTCTGATCCATCAACTTTAAAAAATCTGCTATCACAATTAAATTGAATTCTTGATTTTAAATGATGATACACAGCTGCTGCAGTCTGACTTGTGTAGCATGAGGGCTGATGACTCAAACGTCAAGAGAATTGTTTGTTTTGTTTTCAAGATCACTTGTGAATTTGATTGCTTCCCTGTTTTTTTTTAAGTTGACACGGAATTCTTCCAAGCTTTGTAATGGTAACTATGTAAAGCAAATAATCGCAAATTATGAAGTCTTTAATAACTAGTAAAACAGGAATCTATCTATACGTAGTCACATAAACTGGAAAGTTAGACTATCTTGTTTCTGGAGAGCTTCCAAACCTCTCTTTCATTTTCAGGTGATTTAACTTAATGATGTTACTAGACTACATGGAAGATCAGTTTAAATAAGCAATAGAAACAAAAAGAAGTTTAAATAAGAAACAAAGATATAAGGGACCTCATAACACCTAGTCCCATCTTCTGATTTGACAGATGGAGAGGGTTAATGATTTAGATAATATACTTAGTAGCTGAATTGGAACAGTTACTCCAGGCTTTTTCTATAGTATTGTAAGAGAAAATTAGTATCTTTTAAAATGTTTGCTGTAAATGACCTAAAAAGGAGGACACTTCATAGTCTGATCAGCTGTATATTTCAAACTTTAAACATTTGTTGTCAGAACTTCCCTGGTGGTCCAGTGGTAAAGAATCTGCCTTCCAATGCAGGTTTTTTATTTTTTTTAGATGATTTCATTTTTGTATGGTAGATGTTAAAGAGGTGATTTTTAAAAAGACTGGTGTTAAAATATTTTTTCATTCAAAATACAATCTTTAAGATTGTTATATTTTCTTATTATTTAGGAGTATATGTTTTTACTTTCCCCAATTTAACAAGTACACTTGTACTTTTCTTGCTTTATAAATTTATTTTATTATTATTTTTATTTTTGGCTGCATTGGGTCTTTGTTGCTATGCGTTGGCTTTCTCTAGTTGCAGCTGGTGGGGGCTGCTCTTCGTTGCGGTGCGTGGGCTTCTCATTGTGGTGGCTTCTCGTTGCAGAGCACGGGCTCTAGGGCACTGGGCTTCAGGATTTGTGGCACACGGGCTCAATAGTTGTGGCTCGCGGGCTCTCGAGTGCAGGCTTAGTAGTTGTGGCGCATGGGCTTAGTTGCTCCACGGCATGTGGTATCTTCCCGGACCAGGGCATGAACCCGTGTCACTTGCATTGGCAGGCAGATTCTTAACCACTGTGCCACCAGGGAAACCCTGTACTTTTAATTTTATATTTCTGTTTAAGTAAAACATTATTCTTTATATTAATTTAAAAATAAAAAGATTTGGGGACTTTCCTGGTGGTCCAGTGGTTAAGAATCCACCCTTCCACTGCAGGGGGCATGGGTCCAATCCCTGGTCGGGGAACTAAGATCCCACATGCCACGCGGCCAAAAAATAAAATAAAATGAAGTGAAATAAAATAGTTTTGGTTTTTGGATAAATTGTAGACTGAAATTTTATAATGTGTTAAATTAAAAAAATGTAACCTGATGCTTGAAATGAAATATAATATTGTTTTTGTTTTTATTTTATTTTTTTAATTAATTTATTTTTATTTTTGGCTGCATTGGGTCTTCGTTGCTGCCCATGGGCTTTCTCTAGTTGCGGTGAGCGGGGGCTACTCTTCATTGTGGTGCCTGGGCTTCTCATTGCGGTGGCTTCTCTTGTTGTGGAGCACAGGCTCTAGGTGCGTGGGCTCAGTAGTTGTGGCTTGCAGGCTGTAGAGTGCAGGCTCAGTAGTTGTGGTGCACGGGCTTTGTTGCTCTGCAGCATGTAGGGTCTTCCCGGACCAGGGCATGAACCTGTGTCCCCTGAGTTGGCAGGTGGATTCTTAACCACTGTGCTACCAGGGAAGTCCCTGTTTTTGTTTTTAAATGAGAAGTTCAAGAAGATTCCAAATATGCAAGTAAAAACTATCCACGATGGGGAATTCCCTGGCTGTCCAGTGGTTAGGACACTGCACTTTCACTGCTGATCCCTGGGCAGGGAACTAAAAATCCCAAAAACCTCACAGCGTGGCCAAAAAAAAAAAAGACTGTCCATGATGAAAAGCAAGTTGACTGTAAGCATCAATGTTTATTAATTTTGTTATTTTTTTGACATCATCATTTGAAGGTCTAGAGTCATCTTTATGTGCTGGATGAGAGATTTGATCTGATGAATCCAACTCAGAGGTCTGGATCTCAAGCATATTTGTAGAATCATTTTTATGCTTCTCAATTTTATATTATATATTTACTTTATATTTAGGTTTCTTATGCTTTTTCTTTTAGCAGTGGGCCATTCTAGGTATGAAATAAACATTATTACATGACTAAAAATAACAATTTAAAATAACTTAATGTTGGGAGTTCCCTGGTGGTCCAGTGGTAAAGAATCCGCCTTACAATGCAGAGGATATGAGTTCGATCCCTGGTCAGGGAACTAAGATCCCACATACCGAGGGGAACTAAGCTTGAGCACCTCAACTAGAAAGCCCGTGTGCCGCAAACTACAGAGACCACACATGCTCTGGAACCCGAGCACCACAACTGCAGAGCTCATGTGCCCTGGAGCCTGCACGCCACAACTAGAGAAGAGAGAAAAACCCGCATGCCACAAGTAGAGAAGCCCGCATGCCGCTACGAAAGATCCCGCATGCTGCAACTAAGACCCAATGCAGCCAAAAATAAAATAAAATAAATAAATAATAAATCTTAAAAAAAATAAATAAAATAGCTTAATGTTCAGCACCACCATGGCAGTAGTTATGATCATCAGAGTAAGAAACCAAAGGAGAAACTCTCATGAGCATCTTCATTAGAAGTCCACGGACTGCTACACATGTTCACCTAATACCCACAACAGAGTTTTCAAACTTTTTTGTTGTGAATGGGGACTTTTTTTCGTTTTGATAAATGCTTATTTGATATAATAGAAAACTTACAGTAAGTTGCAAGAATCATAAAAGGAACACTTGCTCACCATTGTTTAATTTTGCCCCATTGTTTTATCATTGTGTGTGTATTATGTGTATATAATTTTTTTAAACCACTCTGAGAGTAAGTGGAAGAATGCCCCTTTTGCCCTTGGATACTTAAATGTATATTTCTGAAAAACATTCATTCTCTTACATAGCCACATTATCAAAATCAGGAAATTTAATATTGATGCAGTTCACAGACTATATTCATATGTTATCAGTTATGTCAGTAATGCCCTTTAAGCTCCTGTACCCCAATCCAATCCAGTCCAATCCAGGATCACACACTATACTTGTCATGTCTTGTTAATCTTTTCTTATTCTGAAACAGTTCCTCAAGGCTGCTGCCTCCCCTTCCCCACTATTTATTTATTTATTTATTTATTTATTTATTTTTGTTTGTTTAGCGGACCTCTCACTGCTGTGGCGTCTCCCATTGCGGAGCACAGGCTCCAGACACGCAGGTTCCGTGGCATGTGGGATCTTCCCGGACTGGGGCACGAACCCGTGTCCCCTGCATTGGCAGGCGGACTCTCAACCACTGCGCCACCAGGGAAGCCCCCCCGCTTTTTTTTTTAACTTTCTCCCTTTTCTCACCTTCCCTCCCTCCCCCTCTCTTTCTTTTTGTCTTTCCATCTTTTCAGTCTTTCTTGACCTTGGCAGTTTTGAAGAGTACAGAATGTCCCTTAGTGGTCTGATGTTTCCTTATGATTAGGTTTGGATTATGAATTTGGAGCTGGAATGCTCTAGGAGTAAATACTTAATTTAGGGAGGTGTATGTTGTCAGTTTGTCCTAATACTGGTGATTGATGTTAAATATTAACCTTGTTCATTTTGTTAAAGAGAGTGTCTGCCAGGTAGCTGCACTGCAAGTTACTATTTCCTCTTTGTGATCAATAAGTAACTTGTAGGATATAACTTGAGACAATGTGTGTATATCCTGTTTTTCATCCACTTTCTGTTCACAAGTCTACCCTGGTGATTTTCTACTTCCATCATTCTTTCTGTATAAGTTGGCATCTACTAGAAGGAGTAGCTTTCTTCTTGATTGATTGATTATCTTTTAAATTCAATTTTTATTTCACATATTATGCTTTTTAAAAAATTTTATTTATTTTATTAATTTATTTTTGGCTGCATTGGGTCTTCGTTGCTGTGCACGGGCTTTCTCTAGTTGCGGTGAGCGGGGGCTACTCTTTGTTGTGGTGCGCGGGCTTCTCATTGCGGTGGCTTCTCTTGTTGCGGAGCACGGGCTGTAGGTGAGCGGGCTTCAGTAGTTGTAGCATGTGGGCTCAGTAGTTGTGGCTCGCGGGCTGTAGAGCGCAGGCTCGGTAGTTGTGGCGCACGGGCTTAGTTGCTCCGCGGCATGTGGGATCTTCCCAGACCAGGGATCAAACCCGTGTCGGCTGCATTGGCAGGCGGATTCTTAACCACTGCGCCACCAGGAAGGTCCCCACATATCATGCTTTAATCCATTATTCCCATTTATTTTGATGCTCAAATTGTCTCACAGTTGACTATGGTAGCCCCTTCTAACTGCCATCAATATCTTTTTGACATGTCCCCATCATTTCTGGTAGTCTTTTATTTTCTTGTACAAGGTGTTGCCTGCATATCTTGTATTTTCCCGGCCCTATCCATTTCTCCAAGGAGCCCTGGTTTTAGTAGGAAATGTGGTTTAGAAATCAGGATCTGGATATAAGATGTGGTCATTGCTTCTAGACCCTCTCAGCAAACAGCCAGGAAGAATATGTATGAATTTGTTTGTGTGTGTATTTCTATGTCTATATGTTTTTACTATAAAAATATATAATATACTATAATAAAAAATATAATAACCATGGGTTCATATTGATACCTCCAATTCTATTCTAATTTTCCTATATAGGAGGACATTAAAATAAAATAAAATTAAAAAATCAACCCCTTTACAAATTTTGTTGTAAAGCAACCAACTGAGCATCTGTGTTCACTATTTCTGATAGATTGCACTGTCATCCTTTATTTTTAAAAATTAATGGTGTATCAACTCATGATGTAGTCGGTGAGATAAATGAATATGTTGGTACCACATTAAACCTCATGTCAGACTTTAATTTGTTTTGTCTGAGATACTTTAAAAAACTGTCCCAATCAATCTGCCAACTTCACCCGTAATTTGGCACAGTGTTTAAAGAAATCGCTGTCTTTTTTTTTTTTTCACTTTGTATCATGGAAAACATAAAACAGACCTAAAAATGGACCCTCATGTACATAAACACCATGCTACAATAATCACAACTCAGCTTCTCTTGAAGGAAATCCTAGACAGCATATAAACTTATCAATAATAATTTCTATGTATCTCTTAACAGTTAAGGACTTTTCTTAAAAATATAATTACAAATATTACACTTTAAAAATTTTAAAATAATTTCTTAATATAATTAAATACCTAGTGAGTCTTTAAAATTTCCCAGTTATTTCATAGGTTTTTAAAAATAAATTTATTTATTTATTTATTCATTTTTGGCTGTGTTGGGTCTTTGGTGCTGTGCACAGGCTTTCTCTAGTTGCAGCGAGTGGGGGCTACTCTTTGTTGTGGTACGCGGGCTTCTCATTGTTGTGGGTTCTCTTGTTGCGGAGCACGGGCTCTAGGCACGCAGGCTTCAGTAGTTGTGGCACGTGGGCTCAGTAGTTGTGGCTTGCGGGCTCTAGAGCTCAGGCTCGGTAGTTGTGGCGCACGGGCTTAGTTGCTCTGCGGCATGTGGGATCTTCCCGGGCCAGGGCTCGAACCCGTGTCCCTTACATTGGCAGGCATATTCTTAACCACTGCACCACCAGGGAAGCCCTCATAGGTTATTTTTTACAGTTGGTTTGTTCAAATCAAAATCCAAATAAAGTCCACATATGCATTTAAGTCTTTTATTTCTCCTTTAATTTATAGGTTCTCCTCCAACTCCCTTCCTCTGTCTCACCTTTTTCCCTATAAATCTGGGTTGTTTGCACTAGATTTCTTCACATTATGGACTTTGCTAATTGCACTCTCATGCTGTCATTAACATGTTCCTGTGTCCGTCAATGTCCAATAAATCGGTTGTTAGATCTAGAGACTTAATCGCATTCACATTTACTTTTTTTGTCATGAATACTTTGCAGGTGGTGGTATACTTCCATTGGGAGGCACATTAATATCCATATATATCTCATCTCATACTGGTGGCAATTGATTCATTACCTAGATTAATTTTTTTCATTAGGGATTTGCAAAATGAAGTACAGGCATACCTCATAGACAATTGCAGGTTTGGTTCCAGACCACTACAATAAAGTGAATATCGCAATAGAGCGAGTCACACAAATTTTTTGGTTTCTCACTACATATAAATGTTAAGTTTACACTATGCGGTAGTCTGTTAAGTGTGCAGTAGCATTATGCCTAAAAAAATTTACGTACCTTAATTTAAAAATAGTTTATTGCTAAAAAATGCTAATCATCACCTGACAGTGCAGGATTGCCACAATCATTTAATTTGTAAAAAAAAAAATAAATCTGCAAAGTGCAATAAAATGAGGTATGCTTGTATATATAATTTTTTCATTTCAGTTGGATTATTTCAATAGGGATCAGTTTTCACCAAGTATTTGTTTACCTAGAGGTACAGCTCATAAGAAAGCAGGTAAACTGCTTGATACACTAATTTCAGAATAATGAATTGGTTCCCTAGTGTCCTTGAAAAGGTGAACAGTTAGTTTTTTATAAATACTATTATGAAGTCATGAAGTTAAACATTATGCTGTGTTTCAATCCATTGCAGTTATTATTTTTTTACTGATGCTTAAATTATCCCATTGTAGTTAGTGTGATCCTCTTCAAGTTGGCCCCTGAGTCCCCTGGACGCAACCCCAAAAGACTTAGATAGCTTAATTGATTTCTGATATGACAAGTTTTGTACATTTCCTGCCCTATACCTGGAGTCAACTGTTTTTCTAAAGAGCCCTGCTTCCTTTTAGTGGGAAAAAGTATTTAGGACCCATAGTCTGGGTGCTAGAAGTGAAAGAACCATCTGTTTTTCCTTTTTAAAATAATAATAAAATCTTATTCTCCTGTAGTTCGTATAGGTCAGAATTCCGAGGTAGTTTAGCTGGATGTTATGTGAACAAGTTGATGCTGGCATTGCCAAGAGATTTCAGTTCTTCACCATATGGACATCTTGGGGCTGCTTAAGTCTTTATGACATGGTGACTGGCTTCTCCCAGAGCCAGTGATCCAGGACAGCCAGTAGCATCTTTTGATTCATTTTTCTACTAGACAGTAGAATATAGTGCTCTGGCTGTGAACTCAGAGTACCAGGTGCTGGCACTCATTATCTATGTCCATTAAGTAACCAAGTTATAACTCTTTGTGCCTTACTTTCCTTAGCTATAACACTGAGATAATGATAATACTTAAAGGCTCTATAATATAGGGTCTTTGTGAAGATTCAGACAATTAGAACAGTCTCTGACACTTAGCATGCATGGTAAGCACTAAGCCTGCTGCTCTTGCTACTGTTAGCACTACCACTAGGATGAACTAAAGAACCGAAACCTAGTCGGTAAGTTGCCCTTGGCAGAAGTAGTCTTTCTTCTTACTTGCCAAAAATTGCCATGACAGAAAAATTGCTTACAGATTCCGGATATCCCAAGTATGATAGAAGATTAAGGCTTAGAGAATTATAGCCACACCTATTTGATTATGTGCATGGAGGATCTTTCATTCCTAATTTGTGTTCATAGAGATTTTAATGCAGATATGTATCAATATAATGTGACCAGGAAGCAGCCAAACACTCCCTCTGCCCTTTAACTTTTTATTTTAAAATGTAGATTTTCAGGGAGTTGCAAAAAAAAAAAAAAAGATGTAAAGGCGGTCCAATGGACCTTTCACCCAATTTACCTCAGTGGTAATATCTTGTATAACTATACTACAGTATCAGTTTTCAATGATCAATTTTCATTTAGCAGAAATTGACTGAGCAGCTATTATCTGCTAAGTATTTGGAGGGATAAGTGATTAAACTCTGACCTTGAACAGTTTAGTCCTTCTCTCTGGGTTCTCATTGTTGCAGTTCTAAATATATATTTTGGCTCTTCATTGTTGAAACTTGAATTAGCAGCTCCTTTAATGTTAAACATTATGTTATTTCTCACATTCATATTTGCCTTGTTTTAAAACAATTTTTTGCATTGTGTCTCCATCTTTCATTTATAATCTTTACAGCATCAGAACCATGTTGCCTGCATTGTCTTAAATTTTAATCACGTGCCAGTTTTGCAGTGCTACCAAGTCTGGATCTGAGAGGCAGCTTGTGTGAATCATTTACATATATTTCTGTTAATACTCCCCAAATTAATTTGCAACTTTACATTTTTCATCCAGTTACATGTTCATTTTTAATAATTCATTTTAAGAAGGAATTTTTCATATGCAGGATTTTAAAACTGGCTCAAAGAGCAGAAGCTATTAAACAATAGCAGAAACCAGAGAATATGTAGGACTTTAAATAGTAATTGTTAAACATTTGAATGTTCCCAAAAATATGAGTCCGTGTGTCAGTGTGTGTCTTTACATGTTATTCCACTAGGGACTTGCACAGATAGGTTTTGCACAATATCCTTGCTGTTATTGTCAGCCATAAACAAATTACACGTATTTAACAAGTTAATGTCAGATTGGCCAGGAGCCACTAGGAGGTGTGTACTTAGTGACATCAGCTGGCAAAGAGCCCTGGTAACAGAGAGGGTTGGAAGGGTAGTGGAGGGAGAGGAAGCAGGAGGGAGGGAGAAAAGGAGAGAGACAGAGAGACTGACTGTATCTGGGGATTCTGGCAAGGTGAAGAGCTGGTCTGTTTGGCAGGACCTTCCCATCTGGGATCCATCTGTGTTTCCCTGGAATGGGACAGGCAGCTCTAGTCAGTGAGAAATCGCAGATGTGAGAGAGCTGACACATGTCCAGCTAATGAAAGAAGGAAGAAGGCTGGTCTCAGATTGGGCTTTGAAGATTAGGAGGAGAAAAAGAGGAGCTCTTATATATCTGTTTCAAATAAATTTGGTATATTTTAAGAATCTGGATTGTTATAATCTGGGCATTTGGGGTAAGTACATTTTAATTTAGTTTTGGGGGCTAGAGTGGGCAAGCCTCTGGCTTTCAAAGCTTTTTATTTCAGATTATGATGATAAGAATGGTTTTTTTGATATTTGATGAGAGTTCAGCCTTTAGCTACTCATTGTTATTTTGATGCTTCATTTTGTTCATATTTCTGTATCATTTTTCATTTGCCAACTTTATATTTGAATGCCGTGCTTTTTTGAATGGAAAATTTAATCAGATGTAACACATGAATTCTATGGCTAGGAAAGTAGTCCCCCAAATATTTCTTTAAGATCTTCTACAGTGAGTCTTTTTGTGATGTTTTGAGGGAAATTTTTTTCTCCTTTAGTATGCATAATACAAGTAGTGTTTAAAAAGATGGCTCATAAAATACTCTTTCTTATTGTCACATTTTATTTCAATGTATTCGGGCAAATTACAACTAAAAGATGTTACACCTAAAAGATAATTTTAATGTATTTAGCTCTTTTTTTCTTTATTACATTTTACTGCTATCCTCTTTCCTTCTGTTTACTTCCTACATGCAAAATAAATAACATCAACAAACCTGACTTGTGAGTTTGGAGTAGTTGTGTGATGCGGTAGATTCATGTGCACATAGCTACTGTGTTCTATAGTCCTTGTTAGTTTGTGATGCATAACTTAGACTTCTGCTATTTCTGTACGTTGCATTCATGTTTTCCAGACTTCCAAATTCAGACAACTATGGGAAGAGCACGGGTTTGGGAATTATACATACTATACAGCCATTATTTGCTCGTTCTCTGATCTCAAGCAAGCTTATGTCATTATTGGCGAAGTTCGTCTGTCACATAGAAGGCTTACAAGTTAGTTTCAGAACTTTCTAGATGTTCATTATTTTGCTGTGATTGGCTCCTAAACCTTCTGCATTTTTAACTTCAAACTCTTAGGCTAAGAATGGGTCTTATCTGTATAGTTTTCAGGATACTTTCCTCTCACTGTACCTACCTCCTAGATCATTTTTATCTGTTATAAATGTTATATGCTCTCTTTGTTAAGTTTCACTATGATTATAAATGATTTAGAAATGATTCTAAGTATTATAATGCAAATGAGCCTGTCTTATTGTAACAGAATAGAACTTTGTTTAAATTGTATTTTTTTCCTTTACAATTCAAATAGGAACTTTAAAAAGTACTTTTACTCCTTAAAATTCTTCACTCTTCACTTATGTCAGTTGGGTAATTATTTTAAGAGGACAGTACAGTACTATTAATTTTCTTCCTTCAGTTTTGCAGTCAGGTTTCTTGAGATGGGGGGAGACTTTTTAAATGAGTATTTTCTTATACGCAATTGACTAAATGATTTAGTAACAATTTTGAGTTTCTTTTTCGATAGGTGCAGTGTTCAGAACCTTTGGAGACTTGTCTGAATATTTGAGAGGATATAGGATTTATATTGAATTTACATGATACTCTTTCAATGAGCAAGCACTTTTCATTTACTCTAGGAGACATGCTCCTAGGTTGAGTGGGGAGAAGACTTAATGCTGAAGTGTAGACTTAATGCTGAAGTGTCAGGTATACTGTGAAGGGATTTGCATACTGCTGCATGTTCTTACTAGGAATACTTTTCTAGAGGTTCAAGAAGCATAAGAAATGATAAATAATATGAATTTTAATATATGGAGTTACCCTGACTGCAAACAAAGGTGGTTTATTAAAAGTCCTACTAGGACCACACAGTTCAGGAGAATAGTTGCTTATTACTAAGGCAATAATCAATATTTTTGACTTGAATACTGGAGATAATCGTAGTACTTTCTGCAGACTATTAAAGCCTTCAAGAAGCTTTCCTACTGTGGGGACTTCCCTGGTGGTGCTGCTGTGGTTAAGACTCTGTGCTTTCAGTGCAGGGGGCACGGGTTTGATCCCTGGTTTGGGAACTAAGATCCCAAATGCCGAGTGGCACGGCCAAAAAAAAAGCTTTCCTACTATGAAAAGAGGAAACCTCCTAAATTGGCTTCCAGGAATGACCCAAGCATGGGTTGGGGCCATGTTGGATTGAAGGTATATAATACAGTAATGTCAATAGGCTAGAGATGAAGATAATGACATTTAAATTGCATCTTTGGAACATAAAGAAAGAGTGCTTGTAAGCCCCCAGTGATAACCTATTGAAAATGTTAGGATTGAAAAGGATCTTAAGGCTAATCTAGTCAATTGCATTGTTTTATAGAAAAGCAAAGTTGAGGGAAGGGTAGTAGAGTGGTAAAAAGTCTGCCTGGCCCAGAGTTTATTAACCTTAGTTGGTAGCTGAGCTTGGACTGGAATTGTATCCTGAGTTTTCAGGAGGTTGATTTTACAATTTTTCATTGCCCGTTATGTGTGATAAGATGGTAAGGGATAAAAAGTCTTCTACAGGAGGTGAAATGTACACGAATGCATGAATTGGATAAGTCCTGGGAAACTGCCACTCAAGAGAACCTTCAAGAAGAGAAGAGTTTAGGACAGGAAGGATTTAGACACTTCGTTTTTTGGAAGAAGCACAGTGGGTAGATGGAAAAGTTCACTTTCCATTAGATCCCAGTCCCTTAAATCAGACTTTGTCAGATGCATAGC
Organism: Mesoplodon densirostris; assembly: GCF_025265405.1. NCBI lineage: Eukaryota > Metazoa > Chordata > Mammalia > Artiodactyla > Ziphiidae > Mesoplodon > Mesoplodon densirostris. The sequence goes on along the minus strand of NC_082676.1, from coordinate 25,995,690 downwards.
TGCACGGTGTTAATTTCTACTATGTTTTCAATTATGCCTAGCTGTTGTTGCTGCCTTTTCAAATCCAAGAGTAATCGTGTGCTTCTGAGATAATTATTTATATACATAATACTCCCCTACTCCTTTTTTAAACTTATGATTTATACCAGGAACTCTAATTTAAAAGGTTTCTACTAAGATGGACTGTGTGGGTTGTTTAATTTTCCCTCCAAGTTCAAGTCAATAAATACAGGAATTAGTGGTGGCTGTGTCTTGCAGAAAAACAACCCACTATAACTGGTTTTTATATTCTCACTGGTTGATGGGGTTTCCAAACAGTGTTTAACTTTTAAGACCTATGTGGCGTCATATTTATGCTGGGAAACGTAAAATGCATATGGATTTACTTTTCTAAAGCATGCCAAAACCTGCAAAAGCAACTCTTTGTGCTTTGTTTAAAGCAAAAGCTAGTAGAAATCCTGTTGTCATTCAATACTGAGCAGCTTGTTAGGAATGCCTGGCAAGGTGGAGTGCAATTCTGCATAGAATATATATATATATATGTGTGTGTGTGTGTGTGTGTGTATATATATTTATATGTATCTGCAGTTGCTTCTCATGGCTGGAGTTCTGAAGTAAATAGAATATGTATTTTCATGTGGTTATGGTAGTTAGGACAGGTGGAGGAAAGGCAGTGAAAAGATTATGTGTAGGCTTTGGCATTAGGCTGTGTAATCATGAGCTAATTTAACCTTCACTACTAATCCCCAATTTTCTCACCTGTAAAATGGGAGTAAAAATAGCAGTTATTGTGGGTTCTAAGAATTAAGTTAGAAAGTTACAAGCATGATACTCGCTGCATAAATACTCAGTAAGATTTATATCTTTCCATGTGATTTGTTTCAGTCCCCCTAACATCAAAGTCACAGTAACTAAAGATTTAGTTAAAATGTGACTCTTGCATTTTCAGTAAGCCCCTCTTCAAACTGACAGGGAACCAACCCTGCTTCCTTAACTAATTCTTAGTCATGGGAGAAGGGTGCGTGTAGAGAATGCAGCAGCCTTAAAAACTCAAACCTGTTGCTCTGTGGCAAGCTGTTAATGTTTAGGGACCTTGTGTTACTTACCCTGCTGGAAGAGCTGGGGGATGGGCCGCTTTGAAGGGTGACAGATGTGCCCTCTGCTGCAGGCCGGCGCGTGCCGGCTCTGTCCCTCTGCTCCAAGCACCAGGTGCAGCCATTGTTCTGGCTGGTCTCTCTTCATCTGGCCTCGTCTGTTACTCTGCTCTTTCTAGCTCATTGTTTCTGTAGGAAATTAGCATTAAAAACCCATCTGAAACCTCCATGTCCCTCAACTGCAGGTGACTGTTACTGGCCCCAGCTGCCACCCTTGCGCTTGATTACTTCCATATGGGTCTGTGCAAAGAAGTAGTAGCCATTTATTGATTTCCACCACAGCCCCCACCTCTGTTACTCAAAGTGTGATACCCTGAAATCTATTAGACCCCCAGTTGGTACTGCAACCGTGATGAACGTTTTACAAGCAAAACTAATTATACCCTCTTTCTCCCCCTTTACCACCTCCTACCTAAATATTAAGTGTAAAAAACCAGAGTGTCATAAGTGGAATAGTAAATTTTTTAAATGTCTAGAGATAAATCTCTTTTTGAGTAGTAAAGCTTTTAGACTTTGGATGGGCTTTTATGGAAAATTTTAGTCATTGCTTTAAATATTTCCTACCACACCCATAACATTCAAGCAAACCATGGCCCAGTGGGCCCCTAGGGTGGGGGTGGGGGGGACACAAACGTTCTGGTCATCTGCTGTTTGGTTTATTAAATTTAATCAGGGAAGGCAGTATGTTAGTGAAGGGGCCTAGTTTTAAGTGGTTATATGTTTTGTGGGAAAACTGCATGCATTTAGAATTAGTTAAGTCCTCTGGTTTTGCATTATTTTGTTGTTTGCCCCTCTGTGTTTGCACAAATGGTTGTTCCAGTTTATGTACTCCAGTAAATACCACAGTGGGGGAGGTTGGTGTCCTAGACTTTTCTTCCTTCATCAGTAAACAAATTAAGTGTTCTATTTTGGTTATTGGACTAAATCAAGATTAAATCTCAAACAGGTTACCAGACATAAAACACTAAATCAAAATTGTTACCTTGACAAAGTCACTACCCTTATCAGTAAACAGAATCTGGTTCTGGTAGCCTTTACAAGTAAATAGCTCAGAAAAATCAAGGGGGAGGTAATTGACTAAGATATTTTGACTGTTGAGTATTTAGCTGTGCCAACTCAGTCTTAAAGTTAAATCTTGAATTCACAATATTTCAAATTAAGTTATTTAATAATTCTGATATATAAAGTAACAATTTCAGTATTTCAAATTTAACTTTGTGGTGCTTATGTCATAAATAATTCCAGAATGTAAGGCCATTTCTGTTGGAGAAATGTCCTTTTGCCTTTCTTCCTTTTCCTTTCTCTTTTGGAATTTGGAGTTTTAAAAGTTCCTAGAGCCCTTGGCAACCAACATTTTACCTGACAGCTCCCTTGGAGGCAGGCTTCCAGGTAAAGCTGTGTGATTACATTTAGAACGGTTTAGGATTTGTCATTTTTGAAGTCTTTGGGGAGCTTTTAAGTTTGTCCCTCATTTACGCTGTGGAGAAATGGAAGATTAGAGACCTCAGGAAAGGAGAGTTGAGATTTGAAACTAAGTCTTCTGACTCCAAATTGTGGTGCTAGTAAAAGTTAAGACTGATTGTAAGCATGATATTGCTGCAGATATTATTGTCTTGAAGTGCGTGCATGTATTCTTAGTTTTTCTTCTTGGCGTTCATGAAGAACAGGGTTTTCCTTCAGTGGCCTGTCTGAAGAGAAATATGATTCTTCTTTTACTCTATCATAGGAAAAGGAATTTGCAATCTAGTGTGAGACAAATTTTCTCTTCATCCCTTTTAATGATATAAGTTGTCCTATGCCATTCCCAACACCAATGCCATGATAAAGCTGACAGTAGCTTTGTTTTTGAATGAGAGCTGTGATTTCAAAAGCAGTGTTCTTTGGTTGCCCCAACTAGAGAAGCACCATGGCAAATGGCCATGTGTGCTTTTATTGCCCAAATCACATTTATGGTAGAGATTCTTTACAGGGCTCGGATTGGGGAGAGGCAACTGAGATACCTAGGTGAAAAATTTGAGGCACTCACTCCCAGGGTTGGCCCTGCACTTAAATTTTGGGACCTGGCACCTCACTTTCTTTACTCCTGTCCTGGCCCTGCTCTTCAGTAATGTCTAAAGTAGGAAGAGGATGGCAGACTTGGTGCAATTGATCTGTTTATTTTGGAAACTGAATAGAATTAAAGTGTTTCCCTGTCTTTCCAGCCAAGGGAACAATCTCTAAAACTTAATTTTTTGAAAGTATGTCTGGGGGCTTCCCTGGTGGCACAGTGGTTGAGAATCCTCCTGCCAATGCCAGGGACATGGGTTCGAGCCCTGGTCCGGGAAGATCCCACATGCTCCGGAGCAACTAAGCCCATGCGCCACAACTACTGAGCCTGTACTCCAGAGCCGGCGAGCCACAACTCCTGAAACCCCTGCACCTAGAGCCTGTGCTCTGCAACAAGGGAAGCCACTGAAATGAGAAGCCCGTGCATCACAACAGTATCCCCACTCACCACAACTAGAGAAAGCCCTCGCACAGCAACGAAGATCCAACGCAGTCAAAAATTAAAAAAAAAAAAAAAAAAAAAGTATGTCTGGAAGAGGGGCAGGAGAAGCTGTGATTTGTCTTGGGAATTTTGGTTTGGGGAGTCAGTTTTAATTACTTTAGTGCACATTTCTGAAGGTCCTTCAACTTTTTTGGTTTGTTTCTTTTTAATGTACCATTTTATTCTGTTTTCTTACATTTTACAAAGACAATATATATATACTTAATTGAATAAATGAAAATAGTGGGCGAGTGTGAGGATAGACGTTAGAGGATATTCCACACTCCATATTTTCTGCTCTTTTGAGGGTAATTGCTTAATATCCTTTAACTGCATTCTGCAATCTCATCTTCCTGTGGCTTTACTCATATCTATCTATATGCTGTTGACTCCCAAATTTATATCTTTAAATCATATTTGTCTTTTGAACTCCAGAATCATCTCATCTCACTGCCTAATGAACATTTCCACATATGTTAAACTTGTTGATTGTGTTGTTCAAGTATGCTCTAGCTATAGTAATTTTCCAATTTTATTAGTTTTTAGGAAAGATGTGTTAAAACTTTCCACTATGATTGTGTGTTTTCAATTTCTCTTTGTAATTCTGTCAGATTTTGTCTTTGAACCTGTGTTGTTGGGTACATACTTTGTCCAGGATTATTATATTTTCCTAATGAACCATCCTTTATCATTTAGATAAGGATGTTTTTGGTCCTCAATAGTGCTTTTTGAATTAAAGCCTATTTTTTCTATTATGAATATTGCTAACTCATTTGCCTTTTTCATCATTTTTTCTTAACCATTCAATATTTTTATGGTTTTTAAAATTCTTTTTTCAATATTTAAATATTTATTTATTTGGCTGTGCTGGGTCTTGGTTGCAGCACGCGGGATCTTCGTTGTGGCGTGTGGGATCTTAAGTTGCAGCCTTGTGGGATCATTTTAGTTGTGGCATGCAGGATCTAGGTCCCTGACCAGGGGTCGAACCTGGGCCCCCTGCATTGGTAGCATGGAGTCTTAACCACTGGACCACCAGGGAAGTCCCAGTATTGTTACGGTTTTAACATGAGTCCGGTGAATATCAAATATGCAGATTTTTGTTCGAATTCAATCTAAAAATATTCTTTTACTTGGTAACTTTGGTCTATTTATATTCAATGGATTACTACCATATTTGGACTTATTAGTATAACTTTAGGGTTTTTTATTTTCCTTTTAGTTCTGTTCTTTCCTCTTTTCCTTGGGGACTGAAAAATGTGTTCTGTACTTTGTGTGTGTGTGTGTGTGTGTGTGTGTGTGTGGTATGCGGGCCTCTCACCGCTGTGGCCTCTCCCGCTGCGGAGCACAGGCTCTGGACGCGCAGGCCCAGCGGCCATGGCCCACGGGCCCAGCCGCTCTGCAGCATGCGGGATCCCCCCGGACCAGGGCACGAACCCGTGTCCCCTGCATCGGCCGGCGGACTCTCAACCACTGCGCCACCAGGGAAGCCCGTGATTATATTTTAAGAAATGTTGTTAAGTTGGGATAAAAGAAATGGAGTACTGGGCAGTTGATGACATAAACCAAAAAAAAGAGGGTATGATAGCGAATGGTCAGTTTAGGGCTGTCTGAAGAAGTAAACTGGACCATTGTCTGAATTACAGTAAACAAGTAGCCTACTGGATATCAGATGGAAGAATATTTCGGGCAGAGAAGAGCCTTGCAAAGAAGGTCTTGTGGTGGGAATACTCTTGATATGTTCAAAGAATAGAAAAATGGCCGGCATAGTTATTGACGTAGTAGATGATGAGAAGAGGATAAAGAGGAAGTTAGAGAGTAGGAGACAGCTCCTGTAGAGCTTTGTAATCCAAGGTGAGGAATTTGGATTTCATTCTTAAGAGTGAAAGCGTTATCGATGGGGTCATAATGTGATCTGATTTATATTTATTTATTTATTTGTTTATTTATTTATTTATTTGTGGCTGCGTTGGGTCTTTGTTGCTGCACATGGGCTTTCTCTAGTTGCAGCGAGTGGGGGCTACTCTTCGTTGCGGTGTGCAGGCTCCTACTTGTGGTGTCTTCTCTTGTTGCGGAGCATGGGCTCTAAGCACGTGGGCTTCAGTAATTATGGCACGTGGGCTCAGAAGTTGTGGCTCACGGCTCTAGAGCACAGGCTCAGTAGTTGTGGCACAAGGGCTTAGTTGCTCCGCGGCATGTGAGATCTTCCCAGACCAGGGCTTGAACCCGTGTCCCCTGCATTGGCAGGTGGATTCTTAACCGCTGAGCCACCAGGGAAGCCCTGATTTATATTTTATAATGATCACTATTCCTATGGTCAAGAGAAGGAGTTATATGGGGGCTGGCTGAAAGCAACAAAACCAGAAGTAAAAAATAAGTTTGGATTATGTTCATGGCATCAGAGATAGAGAGGAGATGATTTTGTTATGATTTGGAGGTAGGTTGAGTTTTCCAAATTTGTTGATGGATTGTATGTTGTGGGAGGAAAAGGAGTACTTTCAAACTGTCACATTTGTCCTCATTGTTATTCATCCATTCACTTAAATATTTATTAAGTGCCCACTGTGTGCCCAAGCTCTCTTCTAGGCGTTGAAGTTACATTATTGAATAAAGCAAAGAGCCTTCCCTCAGGGAGATTAAATTCTACTGGGAGAGACAGATAGTAAAGATGTTTAATAAGTAATATATATGTAGTCTAAAATATATGTTTAATATATTTAAAATGTTTGATATATATGTTACAAAAATGAGAAGTGCTGAGGGAAAAGGGAAAGACTTGAAGAAGATCCAGGTTAAGTTGAGGCAGGTATATAAAAGTATAGTTAAGGAGGGTCCTTACTGAAAAGGTGATGATTTTGAGAATGCAAGAAGGTAATGAATATAAAAGGTTCAGCACTTTTATGTGGCACATTGTGCCTCTCACCTTTTGAGTATTTATTATGAAGACTGAGGATGATAGTTCTTTACAGGGTATAGTCTTGACTCTACCTGTGATATTTTGTTCATTTTTTTGAGCATAACCAAGGAATCACCAAATGAGAGGCTAAAGTATTTGGAGTAAGGCTTTCAGAACTGTGGGTCTTGGTGCATGTGGAACATTCATAAATAGTAGGAGAGTAATTTAATAACAAAAATACACTCTTCTCTAAAAACAATTTGCAAGGTCTTTTTGCTTTGACATTCATCTGTATCCAAATGGGATTTGAGGTGGCATACAATGAAAGACATTAAAAAGAAGGAGGATCAAGAGCCAAGGAATTTGGAGAAGGATCCTAAGTGGAACCAAGTTAGTTGTTGCCACTTAGCCCTGCACTAAGCTTTTAGCTAAAAAAAAAAAAAAAAGGAAAACCCCTGGGTTTTTACCTTGTTCTCATCATCTGATTAGAGAACCCATACTTAGGAGGAGAGCCTTTTATTCTGGCATAGTGAATCAGGAAAGGTGTGCCATGAAGAGATGATACTCAGGTCAGTTCTTCATGCATGAATAAAAGTTAAAAGTTAGCCTGGAAAAGGTGAAGAGAAGAGTCCCAGTAAACTATGAGGTCAAAAGTGGAGTATATAGAGAATGGACTTGAGGATATGGGGAGGGGGAAGGGTAAGCTGTGACAAAGCGAAAGAGCGGCATGGACATATATACACTACCAAATGTAAGGTAGATAGCTAGTGGGAAGCAGCCGCATAGCACAGGGAGATCAGCTTGGTGCTTTGTGACCGCCTGGAGGGGTGGGAGGGAGACGCAAAAGGGAGGGGATATGGGAACATATGTATATGTATAACTGATTAAATTTGTTAAAAAAATAAAAATAAAAATAAAGCTGAAACAACGGCTCAAAAAAAAAAAGACTGGAGAGGTAGTCAATGTCTAGATTATACAACATACCCTATGCTGTAGAAAATAGGATTAAGGTTCTTTTTTTTAAAGCAGGAAAGTGTGACTTGTTTGGCATTTTTGATGATGGAGGCTTCTGGGCAAAAGGTGAATTTCAAGAGGGCAGTCTTAAAGTCAAGAAGACCATTTTGATATTTACTGTAGTCTAGGCAAGAGATGGTGAAGGTCTGAATATTGCTTGTTGTAAGTGGAGTAGAGAGGGCCAGAGGATTTGAACTTGGCAGGGAGTGGGAGGATGATGCAAAGTAATGATTGGTTTTTGTGTTAACATTTAAAAAAAATTTATTTATTTATTTATTTATGGCTGAATTGGGTCTTCATTGCTGCACGTGGCTTTCTCTAGTTGCGGTGAGCAGGGGCTACTCTTCCTTGCGGTGTGTGGGCTTCTCATTGTGGTGGCTACTCTTGTGGAGCATGGGCTCTAGGTGCGCGGGCTTCAGTAGTTGCGGTGCGTGGGCTCAGTATTTGTGGCTCATGGGCTCTAGAGCGCAGGCTCAGTAGTTGTGGCACACGGGCTTAGTTGCTCCATGGCATGTGGAATATTCCCAGACCAGGGATCCAACTCCTGTCCCCTGCATTGACAGGCAGATTCTTAACCACTGCGCCGCCAGGGAAGTCCCCTAATGATTGGTTTTAAAACACAAATGAAAAGACTGAGCTGATCAGTTGTTTTCAATGTGGCCTATAAAGGGTTTTGTGCTTTCAAAGGGAGGTTTAAAAGGGTGAATAAGCTTAGGTACTGTATGTATTTTGTTAGATATTTAGGGGTGGTAAAATAATTTCTAAAATATTTCTAGCAACTTTATTTTCATTTTTATCTGCAGGATGAAAAAGTAAATTCTGGGGTTCTTTTTGATTAAATTAGCACACCATATGGTGTTTACACAGACTGACTGCTATCCGAGGTGGCTGTGTTATTTTTCTTTTTCAGGATATAATCCTTTACCTGATGCCAGTGTGCTGAAACATTTATTTTCTAGTGAACAGTATGTGAAGCAATTATTCTAGTCATTGTATTTTTTCTTGATGCCTCAATTGATGTTACCATTTGTGTAGTGTTTAACCCTACTGGTCTATTAGTTTAATATTTTTAAAAGTGAAATCTTTTATACAGGTTTATGTAGTGCTTTCTAACCTTTTCACATCATAGCACACAGAGAAATTGATAAATTCTGATTGGCCATCTCAGGCTGAGTAAATCAGGGTCTCAGTACACTCATAATCATTCATACCTCTCCAGTGTTTCTTGTCACCACACAGCTTGGGAAGTTCTGCCTTAGTAGAAAAGGTATAGGAACCTTTCTGTACTGCCTTTTTGTTTTGCTGCTGTGTGTGGCTTATGAGATCTCACTTCCCCAACCAGGGTTTGAACCTGGGCCACAGCAGTAAAAGCCCAGAATCCTAACCACTAGGCCACCAGGGAACTCCCCTATATTGCATTTTAGTAAACCGAAATTAGCAAAGAGTTACAGTCTATAGTGTGTATCAGATGTGCTAGGTAGGTGCTGTGGTTATGACAATGAAGAGGTCAAGGGATGGGCTAGTCGAGAGAGACAGGCACAGAAAAAAATTACGGGTGGTACGGTATGACAAATGACATCTTATAAGGGGCAGTGTTTATAAGGGGCCGTGAGAGTGCAGATACAAGAGAGTTTAATTCTGTCAAGGTGCAGTTGAGGAGTATCTGTGAGAGCTAATGAAGAGGTGAGGTTTGAGTTGGACCTTAAAGTAGGAGTTTCCAAAGTACCTGAGACAGGGAAGGCAGAGCAGTTTAGGGAGAGGGGACAGCCTGTTTTATAGGTTTTATGCCTGTTTAATTTCTATCAGAGATCTGTCTCCTCTTAATGTATAAGAAGTAGATATTGGAACTTAGAAGTTTGCTCTAATGGCAGGCATGGTTACCTGCCCTGCCAAAATGTCCATCTATTTTCCATTTATGTTGGTTGGATTCAGCCCCACTATAATACAGACTTATATTTGCGTTGTGCTTTTAATTTTCAAAGCTTTTTATCCCCATAACGGCCCCCCAGGGGTAGGAAATAAAAAACAAGTGGTAGTATTTTTATTTTTATGGAGGAGAAAACTGAGACATCATCATTATATCAGCATTTTTGTTTTCCAGGCGTGGTCATTAAGAAGCAAGAATGTAGACTCTTGAAGAGAAATCCCTCTATGATGCCTGTCAGTTCCCAGATATGGTCTTTTTTCTTTGCTTAATTACAGAGGGTACTGTCTAAGAGGAAGAACCTCTCTCAGTCCTCTGAGCACAGCCATAGTGCTGACTGCTAAGGCACTGACCAGGAGGGAGCCAGCAAGGCAGACAGTATGGTTGCTGATCACAGAGGTAACAGCCCGACATCTGCAAGCTGCAGCTGTAGCCTTCTGCCACAGCATATTCATATACCTGCTTACACTTGGTGAAGAATCACCGAGTTTGGAGGAAAAATGTGACTTAAACCATTCCAAACTTATAGTTTGGATATATACGAATATATAAAACTTATAAGAATATGTCTCTAATGGGCCTCCCTGGTGGCGCAAGTGGTTGAGAGTCCGCCTGCCGATGCAGGGGATACGGGTTCGTGCCCCGGTCTGGGAGGATCCCATATGCCGCGGAGCGGCTGGGCCCGTGAGCCATGGCCGCTGAGCCTGCGCGTCCGGAGCCTGTGCGTCCGGAGCCTGTGCTCCACAACGGGGGAGGCCACAACAGTGAGAGGCCCGCATACCGCAAAAAAAAAAAAGAATATGTCTCTAGGACTTATATTCTGTATTGGGTGGAAGCTGTCCATGAGATTCCATAGTTGGTAGTTGTCCCAGTTCATTTATTGCCATGTTTATTCCATCTTCCCTGTACCAAATTTAGTTTAATGCCAAAATAAGATTGAGCTGTCTTAACAGATGAATTGAGTAGGTGCTGATTGCGTCACTGAAATGTTTGCCAAAGAGATTTTATTTTCTAGTTGGTTTTGATCTGTTCTGTCCTTCGTCCTCTCTTGGAAAACACAGTAGAATACCTAGTTATGTTTTTAGGGTGTCATTGTGAAAACAGTCATTTCAATGAGCAGTGATGGCTGTTGACCCTTTATGTTTGTGCCTGTACAGTGTAGTTGTCCATTTTTATAGAGGTACCTGAAAAAGTGGAGGAAAGAACTTATTGGATTGTTAATTTTGAGGAGCTGTATTGGGAGGAAAACGATGATCTTGCTGTGGAGCCAACAGTTTCAAAATCATGAAAAGTCCCTTCTTTTGACAGAGTGGGCCTGCTTCATCAGAAGTCTCTTCATTATCAGTTGAGAACATAAGTGGGTTCCTACAGCTTTTACTTTTCAGTCTTCTAACTTCCCCAGGATCCACTTCTGCTATAGATTCTCTACAGTCACCTTCATATATTTGTGAAGAAAGCAAGAACTGTAGAAGAAAATGAAGTCTTTGTGCTATGATCAATGTTCATTTCTTTTATCTTATTAAATTCTTTGTTGCAGTGTGCAAACCTCATTGAGTCTTTTAATAATTCATTCTTTCAGCATCATTCAATTTAGATTTCTTTTGCTATAGTTATGGGCTCTGGAGTCCAGCAGAGCTGTCACTTATTCTTTTTTGTGGTAGGCTGGGTGGGGACGTCGCCACGCGGCTTACAGGACCTTAGTTCCCTGCCCAAGGATTGAACCCAGGCCATGGCAGTGAAAGCCCAGAATCCTAACCACTAGGCCACCAGGGAACTCCTGAGTGGTTACTTCTTAACTATGTGGCATTGGGCATAATGTAACTTCCTTACAGCCTTAGTTTCTGGTTGAGAAAAGTGGTAATCATGATGGTATTTCCTATCGTTTGGTGGTGTTGTGTAAATAAAATATTTATAGAGGTGTTTAGCACCATTCTTTGCACATGTTATCATTTACAAATGAATAAATGAAAAGAGAGGGTAATGGGAGATATTGTTATTGTAGTTGCTTCCTGACTTGTATTATCCTTCCTGGCAAGAAAGTCTTGCTGAACTCAAATATTGGGGAAATTGTAAACCTGATTCCTTACCAGTATGGATTAAGAAAAGTGTTTAGTTTTCATGGGCATCTGAAGAAAGGCTTTTAAGTTGGTTTTCCTTTGTTATCAATTGGTCACTTTTTAGTCATTGCTAAAGTAGATGGCTGCATGATACAAATAACATGAAAATATCACAAGTTAATATAAGAATAATACAAGCAGTTGCAGAAACAGCAACATAAGACCAAAAGTAAATGGCCTCTCCCCCGCCCCACTTTTTTCCTTTATAGCTGACTATTTAGGTGTTTGTACATCTAATTCAAATTTTTCCACATCTCTAAAATTTTGTTATGTTTTCAAGGCAATTTATGTGATTGAATTTACTTAGAGTATTAGTTTCCTTGGAAGTATTAGTTCTTTAAAAATAGATCCCAGGGACTTCCCTAGTGGTCCAGTGGTAAAGAATCTGCCTTCCAATGCAGGGGATGTGGGTTTGACCCCTGGTCGGGGAACTAAGATCTCACATGCTGTGGGGCAGCTAAGCCCACGCTCCACAACTACTGAGCTCACATGCATCAACTAGAGAGCCTGTGTGCCACAAACTACAGAGCCCACACGCCCTGGAGGCCATGTGCAGCAACAAAGAGCCCTAGTGCCACGGGGGAAGATCCTGCATGCCCAAACAAAGATCCCACGTGCTGCAACCGAGACCGGACGCAGCCAAAGAAATAAAGAAAAATAAATAAAAGTTTTAAATAAATAAATAAAAATAGGTCCCAGAAAAGTGGTAAAGAATTGAGAAGTCAGGTCTAAGAATAGAGAACTGGGGCCTAAGTTGAAGGTGGAAACAAGATAAACAACTCTTATTTTTATTTATTTATTTGTTTTTGGCTGCATTGGGTCTTCGTTGCTGCGTACGTGCTTTTCTCTAGTTGCAGTGAGCAGGGGCTGCTCCTCATTGCATTGCGCATGCTTCTCATTGCAGTGGCTTCTCTTGTTGTGGAGCATGGGCTCTAAGCACATGGGTTTCAGTAGTTGTGGCATGCGGGCTCAGTAGTTGTGGCTTGCTGCCTTTAGAGCGCAGACTCAGTAGTTGTGGAGCACAGGTTTAGTTGCTCCACAGCATGTGAGATCTTCCCGGACCAGGGCTCGAACCCGTGTCCCCTGCATTGGCAGGCGGATTCTTAACCACTGCGCCACCAGGGAAGCCCAAACAACTCTTATTTATGTGTTAAAAGAACCATAATCAGTTGGGATTTTATTAAATGGACTTCTGTGCACCCATTTGCACTTCCTTGCCTTCGAGCTTTCAGCACTCTCTCCATATTGCAAGGTTGTCAAGTTGCTGTTCTCTGTAGCATCCCAAAAGGCTGGCACAGTAACTCTCTGCTTGCATTGCCTACAGCTGTCATCCAGAGGGGCCAGACACATGGCACTGTAGTGTATTTCCAGATGTCATTCGCTCTGTTTGGATGACTTGAAGCTTAAAGAAGGGTATTTGCTCCTGAATAGGAGAAAAATTTGTTACTTTGGCATAAGGCCCACCTTGGCACCATTCCCACATCTGTTATTGATTAGAAGTGAATGCTGGTCAGTCAGAATGCAAGAGTGCTGGTCTGATTATCAAGCTCACTCTTCAGGGTGAAATACTGCAGGAAATCTCAAGGATGGCATAAACTGGCTGAGCAGAAGATCTGAAAGACGACCCTTTTATAGCTGTTGTACAGAGACTTGATGTACAGAGATACCGTGGGTGATTTCCACATGCCAAGAGGATATCATAACATCTGCATGCAGAAACTGTCCTTAGAGGGGGAAGTGGAATAGGGAGTGGAATCTTTTCTTGCTGATTCTTTTAAAAAATATAATTAACGTAAAATAAAACATGCAGATACTGTGTTCAGTCCATTGAGATTTTTTTAAAATTAATTTTTGGCTGCGTTGGGTCATCTTTGCTGCACGTGGGCTTTCTCTAGTTGCAGCAAGCAGGGACTACTTTTCTTTGCGGTGCATGGGTTTCTCACTGCAGTGGTTTCTCTTGTTGTGGAGCATGGGCTCTAGGCTTGCATGCTCAGTAGCTGTGGCTCGTGGGCTCTAGAGCGCAGGCTCAGTAGTTGTGGCGCACGGGCTTAGTTGCTCCGCGGTATGTGAGATCTTCCTGGACCAGGGATCGAACCCATGTCCCCTGCATTGGCAGGTGGATCCTTAACCACTGCGCCACCAGGGAAGTCCCTTTTTAAAAAAAATTTATTTATTTTATTTATTATTTTTGGCTACGTTGTGTCTTTGTTGCTGCATGCGCGCTTTCTCTAGTTGTGGTGAGCGGAGGCTACTCTTCATCATGGTGCGCGGGCTTCTCATTGCAGTGGCTTCTCTTGTTGCAGAACACGAGCTCTAGATGCACGGGCTTTAGTAGTTGCGGCACGCAGGCTCAGTAGTTTTGGCTCACGGGCTTAGTTGCTCTGCGGCATGTGGAATCTTCCCGGACTAGGGCTCGAATCCGTGTCCCCTGCATTGGCAGGTGGATTCTTAACCAGTGCACCATCAGGGAAGCCCTCCATTGAGTTTCCTTTTTTTTTTTTTTTTTTTTTTTTTTTTGCCTGCGTTGGGCCTTTGTTGCCGCACCGGCTTTCTCTAGTTATTTTTTTGGCTGTGCTGGGTCTTCATTGCTGCACACGCGCTTTCTCTAGTTGTGGTGAGCGGGAGCTACTGTTAATTGCGCTGCGTGGGCTTCTCATTGCTGTGGCTTCTCTTGTTGCAGAACGCGGGCTCTAGGCGTGTGGGCTTCAATAGTTGTGGCACGTGGGCTCTAGAGTGCAGGCTCAGTAGTTGTGGCCCATGGGCTTAGTTGCTCCGCAGCATGTGGGATCTTCCCTGATCAGGGCTCGAACCCATGTCCCCTGCATTGGCAGGCAGATTCTTAACCACTGCGCCACCAGGGAAGCCCCTCCATTGAGTTTTTAATAGTTGTCTACTCTTGTGTAACCATAGTCTTAAAGTTTACAACATTTTAATTTACTAGAAAATTTCTACTTATCTCCTGTAACCAATATCTCATTTCTCCTCCTGTATTTCCATTTCATGTAAATGAGTCATACAGTGTGTATTCTTCTGTGTTTGGTTTTTCTGGTTTTGAGTTTCATACAAGTATCAATAATTGCACAAGTTAATGGATCATTCATTTTTAATGTTGTAGTAGTCCATTTTTTGGATGTACCTCAGTTTATACAGTCACCTGTTGATGGACATTTGGGTTGTTTCCAGTTTTGGGCTGCTATAAACATTCATGTAATTTTTGTAAATATATGTTTTAATTCCTCTTGGGAGGAATTAAAAATTCTACCCTCTTGGGGTGGAATTTTTCAGTCATTGAGTAGGTGTATGTTTAACTTCATAGGAAACTGCTAAATAGTTCCCCAGTAGTCCAAAGTAGTTGTACCATTTACACTCCTACCAGCAATTTATGAGTTTCGTATGCTCCATATCCTTAACATTTAATCTTTCTTTATTTTATTTTATTTATTTATTTATTTTTTTTTTTTGCGGTATGCGGGCCTCTCACTGTTGTGGCCTCCCCCGTCGCGGAGCACAGGCTCCGGACGCGCAGGCTCCGGACGCGCAGGCTCAGCGGCCATGGCTCACGGGCCCAGCCGCTCCGCGGCATATGGGATCCTCCCAGACCGGGGCACGAACCCGTATCCCCTGCATCGGCAGGCGGACTCTCAACCACTTGCGCCACCAGGGAGGCCCCAATCTTTCTTTATTTTAACGATTTTAGTGAGTTTGTGTTGGTAGCTCACTGTGATTTTTTAATTATTTATTTATTTATTTATTTATTTTTGGCTGTGTTTGGTCTTTGTTGCTGTCCGCGGGCTTTCTCTAGTTGCGGCGAGTAGAGGCTACTGTTTCGTTGCAGTGTCCAGGCTTCTCATTGCGGTGGCTTCTCTTGTTGCAGAGCACGGGCTCTAGGCGCGCAGGTTTCAGTAGTTGTGGTACATGGGCTCAGTAGTTGTGGCTCATGGGCTCTAGAGCGCAGGCTTAGTAGTTGTGGGGCACGGGCTTAGTTGCTCTGCAGCATGTAGGATCTTCCCGGACCAGGGCTCAGACCTGTGTCCCCTGCATTGGCAGGCGGATTCTTAACCACTGCGCCGCCAGGGAAGCCCGCTCATTGTGATTTTAATGTGCATTTCCTTGATGATTAATGATGTTGGACACATGTATGTACTGGACATTGCTGTCTCCCTTTGTGAAGATACATTAATCTATTCCATTTGCACAATATGTGTTCAAATCTCATTGTCAAAAGGTAGGTTATTTATGTTTTTATTGTTGATTTGTCAGTATTCTACATTCATTCTAGATGTGAATCCCTTGTTAGATACATGAGCGTTGAATAATTTTTCTCATGTGTGGCCCGTCTATTATCTTAATGGTGTCTTTTGATGAACAGAAAACCTTGATTTCATGAAGTCTAATTTATCAATTTAAATTTTTTTTCTACTTTTTTTGTGACCTGCCCAAGGATTCTTTGCTTACCATAAAGATATGAAGATATTCTCCCATTCATTTTCTAGGAACTTTGTGATCCTGGGTGTTAGTCCATGATCCGTTTTGAGCTCATGGTTGTTGATAGATTGACATAGGATTGAGATTGTTTTTTTTCTACTCAGGTATCAAGTTCCAGTGATATTTCTTAAAACGGTTTTTTTTTCGCCACTGAATTGATTTGGCACCTTTACTAACAACCAGTTGCCTTTGAGTAGTTTGTCCTTTAACCTCGTTCTTTTTTGAGGTGGTTTGACTATTCTGTATCCTTAACATATCATGTAAATAACTTCTTAGTGTCTGTCCCTTTTGTCTTTTTGCTTTTTTTAATGCAGAGATATTCTTGAATTTCTAAAACTTTTACAAAATGAGAATATACTTTTTATGTAGTTGCAACAAAAAGTTGCAGAGTAATGAATGCTATTGCACAGTATAATCTCTTTTGTGTTTAAAATATAAAGACATGGAACAAATTATTATTTTGGGGGGGGAGTGGATTGTCACTTTTTATTTATGTCTTTTACATTGTTTTAATTTTTTACAATAATTTTTCAACTTTTTTTTATTAGTTTCTGCTTTATAACAAAGTGAATCAGTCATATATATTATTTTAAAATAGAAGAGTGCTTTGGATTATCTCCCATTAACAAGAAAAGCTAACATTTACTTTGTTTTTATTTTTTTTAACATCTTTATTGGAGTATAATTGCTTTACAATGGTGTGTTAGTTTCTGCTTTATAACAAAGTGAATCAGCTATATGTATACATATGTTCCCTTATTTCTTTCCTCTCCTTATCCCACCCCTCTAGGTGGTCACAAAGCACCGAGCTGATCTCCCTGTGCTATGCAGCGGCTTCCCACTAGCTATCTGCCTTACATTTGGTAGTGTTATTTGGATTTAAATCAGAGTTGAAAAGTTCTGGTTCTAATTTCCCATCCAGATTGATTCTTAACTTAATAGTCGCATTATTAGGAAAATTCGATCATTCTGTATAACCTACTAAGAAATGCCTAAGAGTTGACTTAAACAAATTTAAAAAAATTAAAGAAGAAGCAAGTGTGTACTCGACTTGGCACTGGGAATATAGCAGTTATTGAGACAGTCACGGGCCCCACCTTTCAAGGGGCTTACCGTACAAGAGGCAGAGGCTGGCCTCTTCTGAAAAAATAAACAAATTATGCATTTGGGGCCTTGTGATGGGAACAGAAGTTTTGTTGATGTTCTTTATTATGCAGCAGCTGATAGAAGCATCCAAAATATCACCCAAGCAAGTGATATTTTTTGCCATTTGTGTAGAACTTATCTCCAGCGTACAGCTAACATTGCAGTTTTGGGGGTTTATTTATTTATTTATTCATTAACAAAGTTATTTATTTTATTATTTTTTTAAATTTTTGGCTGTGTTGGGTCTTCATTGCTGCACGCAGGCTTGTGTCTGGTTGCAGTGAGCGGGGGCTACTCTTCGTTGTGGTGCGCAGGCTTCTCATTGCGTTGGCCTCTCTTGTTGGGAGCATGGGCTCTAGGTGCGTGGGCTTCAGTAGTTGTGGCTCAGGGGCTTAGTAGTTGTGGCTCGCGGGCTCTAGAGCACAGGCTCAGTAGTTGTGGCGCAGGGCTTAGTTGCTCCTCAGCATGTGGGATCTTCTCAGACTAGGAACCAGGGCTTGAACCCATGTCCCTTGCATTGACAGCTGGATTCTTAACCACTGTGCCACCAGGGATGCCCTGGTGGTTTTATTTATTTATTTATTTACTTACTTATTTATTTACTCTCTTTACTTACTTACTTACGATACACGGGCCTCTCACTGTTGTAGCCTCTCCCATTGCTTACTCACTCACTTACTTACTTACTTACTTACTTACTTACTTACTTACTTTACTTACGATACGCGGGCCTCTTACTGTTGTAGCCTCTCCCGTTGCTTGGTTACTTACTTACTTGCTTACTTACTTACGATACGCGGAACTCTCACTGTTGTGGCCTCTCCCGTTGCGGAGCACAGGCTCCGGACACGTAGGCCCAGCGGCCATAGCCCATGGGCCCAGCCGCTCCGTGGCATGCGGGATCCTCCCGGACCAGGGCACGAACCCGTGTCCCCTGCATTGGCAGGCGGACTCTCAACCACTGCGCCACCAGGGAAGCCCTGGTTTTATTTTTGAATGAAAATATGTCCTGAAACCGAGGTATACAGCATGAACATTGGAATGAGTGGGTATCTATGTCTATGGTTTTCTTTGTCCATTATGTAGTTTCTTAATATTTTTCACCTTCTAAATTCTTTTTTACAAAGACTTGTTTTATACTAACTATGATTGGTATTGTATCTCAGGTTCTTTGTTTTTTTAATTTTGGTTTTTGTTTTGTTTTAATCCAGAGGAACCAGAGGTGTTAGCCTATGTTTTAAAACTCACATTTGGTAGTGGTATAAACAGCTGTCACACTGAGTAATTGTCAAGTCACTATGAGGGTTTCTTTTGCTTACTAATCTGTAGGTATAAATCTGGGTTTTAACCACATGTGATTGGTAAAACTTAGTTCTTGGGAGAGTTTATGCTGTGTGGGCCATCTGTTCCCTGTTCTCAAACGCAGAAGGAAAAGTTAGCCTTTAAATTTTCAAGCCATTGAACTAAGATGTATGTTAGGGAGGTAGGCTGAATGAAGTCTCTAGAGGAGACACTTACAATTTGGGATCTGTGTGGACATCCCTGGATTTGGTTGCAGAAGCATTAGTGTATGTGGATATACTCTTCATTAGGTGGACAGGAGTCTTCATTTTTAGCTGACTGTCAATGGTAACTATGAGCCAAAACAGGATCGTAAGCTGATAGTACAATATGATTTGATTGTTTTTATAAGATTCAGCTAAATCTTCAGTTTTGTGTGTCTTCATGGCGTCTCTACTTGAGGTTCCCTCCTTTAACTCTTGTCACTCAGCTACACCATGGACTCCTTGAGGATTAGAATTGCAGCTTTATTATTATTTTTTTAAATAATAATCTTTTAAATCTTTATTGGAGTGTAATTGCTTTACAATGTTGTGTTAGTTTCTGCTGTATACCAAAGTGAATCAGCTATATGTGTCCATATATCCCCGTAACTGCTCACTCTTGAACCTCCCTCCCACCTTTCCTATCCCACCCATCTAGGTAGTCACAAAGCATCCAGCTGATCTCCCTGTGCTATGCAGCACCTTCCCACTAGCCATCCATTTTACACTTGGTCGTGTATATATGTCAGTGCTGCTCTCTCACTTCGTCCCAGCTTACCCTTCCCCGTCCCCGTGTCCTCAAGTCCATTCTCCACGTCTGTGTCTTTATCCCTGCCTTGCCACTAGACAGCTTTATTTTTGTATTCCAAGCGCTTAGTCCAGTGCTTGGGTCATGCTAGCCTTTTAGCAATGCTTGGTAAGATGAATCGTCATGGTAACTTCTTGCTTTACGAATGACAACACTACCTTTTACTAAAAACAGCTTCGTTTTTTTCCACATTTTCTTCCAGTTTTTGCCTACAATTGTGTATACCTTTTAAAAAATTTATTTAATTTATTTATTTTTGGCTGTGTTGGGTCTTTGTTGCTGGGCACGGGCTTTCTCTAGTTGCAGCGAGCGGGGGCTACTCTTCATTGAGGTGCACAGGCTTCTCACTGCAGTGGCTTCTGTTGTTGAGGAGCACGGGCTCTAGGTGCGCTGGCTTCAGTAGTTGTGGCGCGTGGGCTTCAGTAGTTGTGGCGCACGGGCTTAGTTGCTCTGCGGCATGTGGGATCTTCCCGGACCAGGGCTCGAACCCGTGTCCCCTGCATTGACAGGCGGATTCTTAACCACTGCGCCACCAGGGAAGCCCCTGTGTATACTTTTTATATGTTACTTCCGTGAATATATATCTTGCTCTTTCCCTTGACATTATATCAAGGCCTTTTCTGTGTTGTCACTATTTCAATAGAGAAGTATACTCAGAATGTGTATTGTTTTCATCACATATCAATATTTCCATTGAATTGTGTTGCCATTTACCAGTCCTTTATACAAGAACACTATTGTACTAATTTGAGAAATCAGTTGTTTCAGTTTAGTTATTATGGTAAAGTTGTTGTAGCCACGTGGTATTGGGTTTTTCCCACGGCTGGAGCCCAAGTCCCACAATCTTGTCTGGGTCTCATTTTCTTTGGACAGACTGCCTATATGGCTTTTCTAGTTTAAAAAGTTCTTCAGCTAATTTTGTAAACCTTATTTGGGGAGAGGTAACTATTTTTATGAACCAATATTTTGAATATAATGTTTGGTTTTAGGAGGTTTTAGGGTGTTTCTTCTTTCTTTTTGAGTTGAGTATGTTTTTATGATGTCTTCGTATTTTATGTTTAGTAAATCATAGTAAATTTTTAAAAATCACCTTGTTTCTTTTTTTTTTTTTTTTTTTTTTTTTGGCTGTGCTCGGTCTTCATTGTGGCGCACAGGTTCTTCTTTGTTGCGGCATGCAGGCTTCTCTAGTTGTGGCATGCTTCTCCAGAGATTGCGGGCTCAGATCCCTGCGGCATGTGAGATTTTAGTTCCCCGACCAGGGATCGAACCCTCATCCCCTGCATTGGACCCTGGACCACCAGGGAAGTCCCACCTTGTTTCTAAAAAGGATAAAATTATATACAGTTGAGAATGAATTATTGCTTGAATTTGAATAATAAATCATAGAGGGATGTTGGTTGGATATATTTAAGCCGTAAGTTACCTTGTTTGGATTTAGGTGGTGACCAAGTCTCTATCAGCAATGCATTTTGAAACCATTTCATCAGATGTATTCTTTCTGTAGGGAGTTCTACTGTAGCATGAATTCATTTCCACCCCCAGAGGACAACTGTCTCAGAATGCTGTAAGCACTTTCCTGTACCCCCTCTTATCCCAACTGTACTATGCATTTAGTTATGGACTCGCTCTCTATTTTCTCTTCTTGATTGTATACTCTAGTCTTTGTCATTGGTTTTTTTTGGTGGCGGAGGTCGGCATCACTGGGGTTTAAGTGTTGTTTCTGGATTAGAAGATTTCTCCTCAACCCATTAGGAAAACTCTAGCCAGCTTCTTCAGCTGGCTTCCTGGTAGGAACAGTAGCGTTAGTAACAATAGTGGATGATATTGATGATGATGATGTTGGTATGTTTTGTAAAATGGTTTGTAGTTTAGCACAGGATTATTAACTTCATTTCCTGATGACAGAACAGGTTGGAAAGAGGGGCAGACTTAATTGCCTATTTTACATAGACAGTGAACCACTGTTTTAGGTGTGTTTATTTGTTTAAGCATTTACTGTATACCAAAAAATGATATCCTGTCAACTCACAATGCAGTTTTGACAGGTTAACTGACATGCTTTTGGTGATACAACCAAATTACTGGAATTATAACCTAGGGCAGTCAGTCTAAATTAAGAACTTTTTTTTTTTTTTTCTGTAGCCGCAACCCTCGGCATGCGGAATCTTAGTTTCCCGACCAGGGATCGAATCCCCGCCCCCTGCAGTGGAAACATGGAGTCTTAACCACTGGATCGCCAGGGAAGTCCCTAAGAACATATTTTTACCCATCTATGCTGCTCAGGTGTTGGACTGGGATCTAGGGCTTCTGACTTTCCAATCTTGTTTTTTCTGTCATGCTTTCTATTTCAAATAATCTGTCCCATTGTTCCCTGACCCTATTTGTCAAAATTTTGGTTTCAAAAATGAGGTCACTGGGCTTCCCTGGTGGCGCAGTGGTTGAGAGTCCACCTGCCCGATGCAGGGGACACGGGTTCGTGCCCCGGTCCGGGAATATCCTACATGCCGCGGAGCGGCTGGGCCCGTGAGCCATGGCCGCTGAGCCTGTGCTCTGCAACGGGAAAGGCCACAACAGTGAGAGGCCCGTGTACTGCAAAAAAAAAAAAAATGAGGTCACTGTAACTAGATCAAACTGATTGTGTGTAAAGGAAGACTTAACATGTTAGGAATGCTTGGCAGCCCAGTGGGTGTCTTATAATTCTTCTGTAGAAAAGAAGATCTGGTGAGAGAGCAAATGAAAATATTTTATAAGCAATGTTCCAAAAGAATTCAAGGAAGTTGGCATTTACCTGCTAGCTCCACCATATCTTCTGTTTCATTTTTATGTTCCTTTCCATGCTGTGACCATGTGTATCAAATTTTTGTAAATAATTGTAATCATACTGCATATATAATTTTTGTAAGAGGCTTCCCCCTCCCACAGTTTTGTATTGTATGCGTTTTCCAAGTGTTGAATGATCTTCATAATTATAATTTTTAATGCCTTCACAGTTCACATTGACATGCAGTTCCACCATTTAATTAACCATTCCTCTGTGGCATAAATTGCTTTTTCCCTTGAGTTATTTTCTTAAGAACAGATTCCCAGGAGTGAGGTCACACAATCAAACAGTATAACGTTTTTCTGGCAGAGAAATCATTTTTTAACCCCACTAACTGAATGTTGGTCCTTTGAAATATGTTTATTTCTGTGCTTTTTCTTCCCAGTACATTAATAATCAGATACTGGAACTAATGGAAGGTGACAAGCATATAGATAGTCCAGATAGCCTTACAGTTTGAACTGGAAATATATCAGTATTTTCTCCCAAAATTCACCATCCCATTTTATTATGCTTTGGCAGAGTGATGGAGGACTGGCTGAGGAAATGTGGAGAAATTGAAATTAAAACCTTGGCCGTGGCAAATTGAAAGTTAACTTTAGAAGAAAAGCTTAACAATAGAAGAAAAGCATGATTACTCTTCATGGTTAATTATTGAAACATAGATGTAATTCTTTCGTCCTTCTTTGCAAATCAGTCTCTATTTGATTATTTGCCCCACTTCCCTAAAAAGGTAGCTACTAATGAATGGGTATGGTACTTTACATTGTGCAAAAGGACTGCCAGTATATGCTCATGTAATCCTATCAATATTGCAATGAATTATTACTATTTTTATCCCTTATTTTAAAGATGAGTCAACTGAGGTTCCTAATGATGTTGGTTCTTTGCCAAGTAATGGAACCTACTCATCATATCTTTCTCTGAAGGTTTTCAGCAGAGACTGGATTCATGAAAGTCATTCATATCTTAGAGCAGATTCCTACATTGGGCATGAATTCAAAATAGATAAAATCTTAAGATCCTTCATGGTCAAGAGTTTCTAAAATGAAAAGTACTTTGACATAGGGCTTCATATAGAGAGGGAAAAATAGAAAAGCAGCTCTGAATCAGGAAAGAGTCCTGTCCCCACAGAGGTATGTATTTTGAGTCTCAATTTTTCTTTTCCTTAGAAGGTTCCTAATTAGGGCACAGAAATTCAGGATTCTCTTAGTTTGGAAGCTATGTACTTGATTGCTAGCTTCCTAAAAGTATATAGTAGAGTCTCCTAGAATTGTCTGTACCTAAATCTAAACTTCACTACTAAACTGTAATTAATACTCCTTGCCTTTGTTGATTGAAATTAGTTTTAATTACATTCTCTTAAGTGGACCTGTATGGAAAACATCTTAGATGTTTCCAAGACCAAAAGTTGAATTATGTTACATGTATTTCATTTGAACTTGTCATGTCTTGGCTGTTTTGGCATTTAAAGCCATTAATCTTAACATTTCTGTCCCAAGGCAAATGAGAGGCAGATGCTCACATCTGGACTGTTTGTTCCAAACATGGTTTCATTCACAGAGTTCAAATTACATGAGAAATTTTGATAGTGATGAAGTTAGGAACTTAGAGTGAATGATTCAGTCTTCCCATTGAAAGGGAAGATTGAAATTTATAATTCAGTGTAGACAGATAGACACAACTCTTTTTGTTGTTGGTATTTTAATGTAAAATATGCATTTTTGGTCTGTGTTTTAGCTTTGCATATGTTCATTAAAATGGTGAAGTTATAGAAGAGAAAGTGAACATTCTGGAGTATTGTCAGTAATTTCAATGGAAATTTAGTTGTGAATAAACAAGTGTACATATATTTTTAAAAATTACCACTGCCATTCAGTTCATATTTCTTTCTCGCTCCTTTATTTCTGGCCTCTTTGAAAGACTTATAGTGCATTATCCTTTTCTTTATTCCTTGGTTCATTATAAAGAATGAAACTGTATTTAAGAGTAATACAGTACACCCTAATCAAGCAAGTGATTCCATAATGCAGGTATGGTTCAACATTAAGGCACTTAAAGGAGGAAAAAAAAAACCGATTTCTAGAAATAGGTCCCTTCCCCTCATAAAAAAAGTGTTTGATTAAACTGAAGGCCTATTTCTAATAAAAACAAATAAGAAGCAAGTTTGTGGTTGATGAAAACTTCAAGAGTGTAAGTACAAAATGTATGGGTTTAATTAGAGCTGAAAACTTAAAGATAGTGAAGAAGAACAGAGGACAGTTTGGGGCTGTGAGAGATGCACAAATGAATGAATCTAATATAGAGCCAGGGTTGGAAGTCGAATGCCCAGGCACAAAGAGCACAAGGAGGCTGAAGAAACACCCCATTTAGTCTTTATCTGTTGTGGGGCTATTAGTCTGATACCATTTTCTGCCAAATGCATCATAATGAAGCATCTTGTTTCCATATGCATCTTATTACAGTTTTCAAAGATTTAAAGCCCATAAAGTGATCGCTTACATGAATTCTCTTTATTTTGAACTTACCTTCTGAAAGGGAACAATAAACCAAAACTATCCTACCTTTGTTTTTTTGTTTTTTGGCTGCACCACTGCATGGCATGTGAGATGCTAGTCCCCACACCAGGGATCAAAGCAGGGAATTCCCAACACTGCCCTACCCTTAATTGATCAGCCCAAACACTGTGAGGTCATTGTTGTCCAGACTTCTCTTGAAATAAATTTGTCTCTGTGGCATGGAGTTTATGCTAGATTTTTCTTTTTTTTTAGTTACTTCTGAGATATACATTTTTTTTTTTTTTGCGGAACGTGGGCCTCTCACTGTTGTGGCCTCTCCCATTGCGGAGCACAGGCTTCGGATGCACAGGCTCAGCGGCCATGGCTCACGGGCCCAGCCGCTCTGTGGCATGTGGGATCTTTTTGGACCGGGGCACGAACCTCTGTCCCCTGCATCGGCAGGCAGACTCTCAACCACTGTGCCACCAGGAAAGCCCTGATATATATACATTTTAAGTAATAGCTAGAATTATGACTTATAACATTATACCAGAATATATACGATTTTTAGAAATTTCATGTAATGCCTCAAAATTTATATTAACATATTTCCATACAAATAACCCAAAGAAAGTTTAGTATTAGTTATTTTTCTTTGTTTGTTTTTTTATACTGAAGGTTCTTAGTAGTCATCAATTTTATACACACCAGTGTATACATGTCAATCCCAATCCCTCAATTCAGCACACCACCATCCCCACCCCACTGCGGTTAATTCCCCTTGGTGTCCATATGTTTGTTCTCTACATCTGTTTCTCAACTTCTGCCCTGCAGACCAGTTCATCTGTACCATTTTTCTAGGTTCCACATACATGCGTTAATATACGATATTTGTTTTTCTCTTTCTGACTTACTTCACTCTGTTTGACAGTCTCTAGATCCATCCACATCTCAACAAATGACTCAATTTAGTTCCTTTTTATGGCTGTGGAATATTCCATTGTATATATGTACCACAAATTCTTTATCCATTCATCTGTTGATGGGCATATAGGTTGCTTCCATGACCTGGCTATTGTAAATAGTGCTGCAATGAACGTTGGGGTGCATGTGTCTTTTTTTTTTTTTTTTTTTCTTTTTGCGGTATGCGGGCCTCTCACTGTTGTGGCCTCTCCCGTTGCGGAGCACAGGCGCCGGATGCGCAGGCCCAGCGGCCATGGCTCACGGGCCCAGCCGCTCCGCGGCATATGGGATCCTCCCAGACCGGGGCACGAACCCGTATCCCCTGCATCGGCAGGCGGACTCTTAACCACTGCGCCACCAGGGAGGCCCTGTCTTTTTGAATTATGGTTTTCTCTGGGTATATGCCCAGTAGTGGGATTGCTGGATCATATGGTAATTCTATTTTTAGTTTTCTAAGGAACCTCCATACTGTTATCCATAGTGGCTGTATCAATTTACATTCCCACCAACAGTGCAAGAGGGTTCCCTTTTCTCCACACCCTCTCCAGCATTTGTTGTTTGTAGATTTTCTGATGATGGCCATTCTAACTGTTGCCAGGTGATACCTCATTGTACTTTTGATTTGCATTTCTCTACTAATTAGTGATGTTGAGCAGCTTTTCATGTGCTTCTTGGCCATCTGTATGTCTTCTTTGGAGAAATGTCTATTTAGGTCTTCTGCCCATTATTGGATCGGGTTGTTTGTTTCTTTAATATTGAGCTGCATGAGCTGTTTATATATTTTGGAGATTAATCCTTTGTCCGTTGATTCATTTGCAAATATTTTCTCTGATTCTGAGGATTGTCTTTTCGTCTTGTTTATGGTTTCCTTTGCTGTGCAAAAGCTTTGAAGTTTCATTAGTTTATTTTTGTTTTCATTTCCATTACTCTAGGAGGTGGATCAAAAAAGATCTTGCTGTGATTTATGTCAAAGAGTGTTCTTCCTATGTTTTCCTCTGAGAGTTTTATAGTGTCTGGTCTTACATTTAGGTCTCTAATCCATTTTGAGTTTATTTTTGTGTATGGTGTTAGGGAATGTTCTAATTTCATTGTTTTACATGTAGCAGTCCAGTTTTCCCAGCACCACTTATTGAAGAGACTGTCTTTTCTCCATTGTATATCCTTACCTCCTTGGTTGACCATAGGTGTGTGGGTTTATCTCTGGGCTTTTATCTTGTTCCATTGATCTTTGTTTCCATTTTTGTGCCAGTATCATATTGTCTTGATTACTGTAGCTTTGTAGTATAGTCTGAAGTCAGGAAGTCTGACTCCTCCAGCTCCGTTTTCTTCCCTCAAGACTGCTTTGGCTATTCGGGGTCTTTTGTGTCTCCATACACATTTTAAGATGATTTGTTCTAAGTCCATAAAAAATGCCATTGGTAACTTGATCGGGATTGCATTCAATCTGTAGATTGCTATGGGTAGTGTAGTCATTTTCACAATATTGATTCTTCCAATCCAAGAGCATGGTATATCTCTCCATCTGTTGGTATCATCTTTAATTTCTTTCATCAGTGTCTTATACTTTTCTGCATACAGGTCTTTTTTTTTAAATTTTATTCTTATGTTTTTTTTAAATTTTTTGCTTTATAACAAATTTAATCAGTTATACATATACATATGTTTCCATATCCCCTCCCTTTTGCGTCTCCCTCCCACCCTCCCTATCCCACCCCTCCAGGCGGTCACAAAGCACCAAGCTGATCTCCCTGTGCTATGCGGCTGCTTCCCACTAGCTATCTACCTTACGTTTGGTAGTGTATATATGTCCATGCCGCTCTTTCACTTTGTCACAGCTTACCCTTCCCCCTCCCCATATCCTCAAGTCCATTCTCTAGTAGGTCTGTGGCTTTATTCCTGTCTTACCCCTATGTTCTTTTTTTTTTTTTTTTTTTTTTTTTTTTTTTTTTTTTTTTTCTTGTTTGACCAACTTTATTGAGATATAATTTACATATAATAAAATACATCCGTTTTATGCATACAGTTTGAGTTTTTTTTTTTTTTTTTTTTTTTTTTTTTTTATTAGTTTCTGCTTTATAACAAAGTGAATCAGTCATACATATACATCTGTTCCCACATCCCCTCCCTCATGCATCTCCCTCCCTCCCACCCTCCCTATCCCTCCCCTCCAGGCAGTCACAAAGCACCGAGCTGATCTCCCTGTGCTCTGCGGCTGCTTCCCACTATCTATCTAGCCTACGTTTGGTAGTGTATATATGTCCATGCCTCTCTTTCGCTTTGTCACAGCTTACCCTTCCCCCTCCCCATAACCTCAAGTCCATTCTCAAGTAGGTCTGTGTCTTTATTCCCGTTTTACCCCTAGGTTCTTCATGACATTTTTTTTCTTATATTCCATATATATGTGTTAGCATACGGTATTTGTCTTTCTCTTTCTGACTTACTTCACTCTGTATGACAGACTCTAGGTCTATCCACCTCATTACAAAAAGCTCAGTTTCGTTTCTTTTTATGGCTGAGTAATATTCCATTGTATATATGTGCCACATCTTCTTTATCCATTCATCCGATGATGGACACTTAGGTTGTTTCCAGCTCCGGGCTATTGTGAATAGAGCTGCAATGAACATTTTGGTACATGTCTCTTTTTGAATTATGGTTTTCTCTGGGTATATGCCTAGTAGTGGGATTGCTGGATCATATGGTAGTTCTATTTTTAGTTTTTTAAGGAACCTCCATACTGTTCTCCATAGTGGCTGTACCAATTCACATTCCCACCAGCAGTGCAAGAGTGTTCCCTTTTCTCCACACCCTCTCCAGCATTTATTGTTTCTAGATTTCTTGATGATGGCCATTCTGACTGGTGTGAGATGATATCTCATTGTAGTTTTGATTTGCATTTCTCTAATGATTAATGATGTTGAGCATTCTTTCATGTGTTTGTTGGCAGTCTGTATATCTTCTTTGGAGAAATGCCTATTTAAGTCTTCTGCCCATTTTTGGATTGGGTTGTTTGTTTTTTTGTTATTGAGCTGCATGAGCTGTTTATAAATTTTGGAGATTAATCCTTTGTCAGTTGCTTCATTTGCAAATATTTTCTCCCATTCTGAGGGTTGTCTTTTGGTCTTGTTTATGGTTTCCTTTGCTGTGCAAAAGCTTTGAAGTTTCATTAGGTCCCATGTGTTTATCTTTGTTTTTATTTCCATTTCTCTAGGAGGTGGGTCCAAAAGGATCTTGCTGTGATTTATGTCATAGAGTGTTCTACCTATGTTTTCCTCTAAGAGTTTGATAGTTTCTGGCCTTACATTTAAGTCTTTAATCCATTTTGAGCTTATTTTTGTGTATGGTGTTAGGGAATGATCTAATCTCATACTTTTACATGTCCCTGTCCAGTTTTCCCAGCACCACTTATTGAAGAGGCTGTCCTTTCTCCACTGTACAGTCCTGCCTCCTTTATCAAAGATAAGTTGGCCATATGTGCGTGGGTTTATCTCTGGGCTTTCTATCCTGATCCACTGATCTATCTTTCTGTTTTTATGCCAGTACCACACTGTCTTAATTACTGTAGCTTTGTAGTATAGTCTGAAGTCAGGGAGCCTGATTCCTCCAGCTCCTTTTTTCGTTCTCAAGATTGCTTTGGCTATTCGGGGTCTTTTGTTTTTCCAAACAAATTTTGAAATTTTTTGTTCTAGTTCTGTGAAAAATGCCAGTGGTAGTTTGATAGGGATTGCATTGAATCTGTAGATTGCTTTGGGTAGTAGAGTCATTTTCACAATATTGATTCTTCCAATCCAGGAGCATGGTATATCTCTCCATCTGTTTGTATCATCTTTAATTTCTTTCATCAGTGTCTTATAATTTTCTGCATACAGGTCTTTTGTCTCCTTAGGTAGGTTTATTCCTAGATATTTTATTCTTTTTGTTGCGATGGTAAATGGGAGTGTTTTCTTGATTTCATTTTCAGATTTTTCATCATTAGTGTACAGGAATGCCAGAGATTTCTGTACATTAATTTTGTAACCTGCTACTTTACCAAATTCATTGATTAGCTCTAGTAGTTTTTCGGTAGCATCTTTAGGATTCTCTATGTATAGTATCATGTCATCTGCAAACAATGACAGCTTTACTTCTTCTTTTCCGATTTGGATTCCTTTTATTTCCTTTTCTTCTCTGATTGCTGTGGCTAAAACTTCCAAAACTAGGTTGAATAAGAGTGGTGAGAGTGGGCAACCTTGTCTTGTTCCTGATCTTAGTGGAAATGGTTTCAGTTTTTCACCATTGAGGACAATGTTGGCTGTGGGTTTGTCATATATGGCCTTTATTATGTTGAGGAAAGTTCCCTCTATGCCTACTTTCTGCAGGGTTTTTATCATAAATGGGTGTTGAATTTTGTCGAAAGCTTTCTCTGCATCTATTGAGATGATCATATGGTTTTTCTCCTTCAACTTGTTAATATGGTGTATCACATTGATTGATTTGCGTATATTGAAGAATCCTTGCATTCCTGGAATAAACCCCACTTGATCATGGTGTATGATCCTTTTAATGTGCTGTTGGATTCTGTTTGCTAGTATTTTGTTGAGGATTTTTGCATCTATGTTCATCAGTGATATTGGCCTGTAGTTTTCTTTCTTTGTGACATCCTTGCCTGGTTTTGGTATCAAGGTGATGGTGGCCTCGTAGAATGAGTTTGGGAGTGTTCCTTCCTCTGAAATTGTTTGGAAGAGTTTGAGAAGGATGGGTGTTAGCTCTTCTCTAAATGTTTGATAGAATTCGCCTGTGAAGCCATCTGGTCCTGGGCTTTTGTTTGATGGAAGATTTTTAATCACAGTTTCAATTTCAGTGCTTGTGATTGGTCTATTCATATTTTCTATTTCTTCCTGAGTCAGTCTTGGCAGGTTGTGCATTTCTAAGAATTTGTCCATTTCTTCCAGGTTGTCCATTTTATTGGCATAGAGTTGCTTGTAGTAATCTCTCATGATCTTTTGTATTTCTGCAGTGTCAGTTGTTACTTCTCCTTTTTCATTTCTAATTCTATTGATTTGAGTCTTCTCCCTTCTTTTCTTGATGAGTCTGGCTAATGGTTTGTCAATTTTGTTTATCTTCTCAAAGAACCAGCTTTTAGTTTGGTTGATCTTTGCTATCGTTTCCTTCATTTCTTTTTCATTTATTTCTGATCTGATCTTTATGATTTCTTTCCTTCTGCTAGCTTTGGGGGTTTTATGTTCTTCTTTCTCTAATTGCTTTAGGTGCAGGGTCAGGTTGTTTACTCGAAATGTTTCCTGTTTCTTAAGGTGGGATTGTATTGCTATAAACTTCCCCCTTAGAACTGCTTTTGCTGCATCCCATAGGTTTTGGGTTGTCGTGTCTCCATTGTCATTTGTTTCTAGGTATTTTTTAATTTCCTCTCTGATTTCTTCAGTGATCACTTCGTTATTGAGTAGTGTATTGTTTAGCCTCCATGTGTTTGTATTTTTTACAGATCTTTTCCTGTAATTGATGTCTAGTCTCATAGCATTGTGGTCGGAAAAGATACTTGATACAATTTCAATTTTCTTGAATTTACCAAGGCTTGATTTGTGACCCAAGATATGATCTATCCTGGAGAATGTTCCATGAGCACTTGAGAAAAATGTGTATTCTGTTGTTTTTGGATGAAATGTCCTATAAATATCAACTAAGTCCATCTTGTTTAATGTATCATTTAAAGCTTGTGTTTCCTTATTTATTTTCATTTTGGACGATCTGTCCATTGGTGAAAGTGGGGTGTTAAAGTCCCCTACTATGATTGTGTTACTGTCGATTTCCCCTTTTATGGCTGTTAGTATTTGCCTTATGTATTGAGGTGCTCCTATGTTGGGTGCATAAATATTTACAATTGTTATATCTTCTTCTTGGATCGATCCCTTGATCATTATGTAGTGTCCTTCTTTGTCTCTTCTAATAGTCTTTATTTTAAAGTCTATTTTGTCTGATATAAGAATTGCTACTCCAGCTTTCTTTTGATTTCCATTTGCATGGAATATCTTTTTCCATCCCCTTACTTTCAATCTGTATGTGTCTCTAGGTCTGAAGTGGGTCTCTTGTAGACAGCATATATATGGGTCTTGTTTTTGTATCCATTCAGCCACTCTGTGTCTTTTGGTGGGAGCATTTAGTCCATTTACATTTAAGGTAATTATTGATATGTATGTTCCTATTCCCATTTCCTTAATTGCTTTGGGTTCGTTATTGTAGGTATATTCCTTCTGTTGTGTTTCTTGCCTAGAGAAGTTCCTTTAGCATTTGTTGTAAAGCTGGTTTGGTGGTGCTGAACTCTCTCAGCTTTTGCTTGTCTGTAAAGGTTTTAATTTCTCCATCAAATCTGAATGAGATCCTTGCTGGGTAGAGTAATCTTGGCTGCAGGTTTCTCTCCTTCATCACTTTAATTATGTCCTGCCACTCCCTTCTGGCTTGTAGAGTTTCTGCTGAGAGATCAGCAGTTAACCTGATGGGGATTCCCTTGTGTGTTATTTGTTGTTTTTCCCTTGCTGCTTTTAATATGATTTCTTTGTGTTTAATTTTTGACAGTTTGATTAATATGTGTCTTGGTGTATTTCTCCTTGGATTTATTCTGTATGGGACTCTCTGTGCCTCCTGGACTTGATTAACTATTTCCTTTCCCATATTGGGGAAGTTTTCAACTATAATCTCTTCAAATATTTTCTCAGTCCCTTTCTTTTTCTCTTCTTCTTCTGGAACCCCTATAATTCGAATGTTGGTGCGTTTAATGTTGTCCCAGAGGTCTCTGAGACTGTCCTCTGTTCTTTTCATTCTTTTTTCTTTATTTTGCTCTGCATCAGTTATTTCCACTATTTTATCTTCCACCTCACTTATCCGTTCTTCTGCCTCAGTTATTCTGCTATTGATCCCATCTAGAGTATTTTTTATTTCATGTATTGTGTTTTTAATCGATGCCTGATTCATCTTTAGTTCTTCTAGGTCCTTGTTAACTGTTTCTTGCATTTTGTCTATTCTATTTCCAAGATTTTGGATCATCTTTACCATCATTATTCTGAATTCTTTTTCAGGTAGACTGCCTATTACCTCTTCATTTGTTAGGTCTGGTAGGTTTTTATCTTGCTCCTTCACCTGCTGTGTGTTTTTCTGTCTTCTCATTTTGTTTATGTTACTGTGTTTGGGGTCTCCTTTTTGCAGGCTGCAGATTCGTAGTTCCCGTTGTTTTTCGTGTCTGACCCCAGTGGCTAAGGTTGTTTCAGTAGGTTGTATAGGCTTCCTGGTGGGGGGGAGTAATGCCTGTGTTCTGGTGGTTGAGGCTCGATCTTGTCTTTCTGGTGGACAGGTCCACGTCTGGTGGTGTGTTTTGGGGTGCCTATGGCCTTATTATGTTTTTAGGTAGCTTCTCTGCTAATGGGTGGGGTTGTGTTCCTGCCTTGCTAGTTGCTTGGCATAGGGTGACCAGCACTGTAGCTTGCTGGTCGTTGACTGAAGCTGGGTGCTGGTGTTGGGATGGAGATCTCTGGGAGATTTTCGCTGCTTGATATTATGTGGAGCTGGGAGGTCTCTTGTGGACCCGTGTCCTGAAGTTGGCTCTCCCACTTCAGAGGCACAGCACTGGCTCCTGGCTGCAGCACCAAGAGCCTTTCATCCACCCAGCTCAGAATAACAGGGAGAAAAAGCAGAAAGAAAGAATTAGTAGAAGAAAGAAAGAGAGAGGGAAAGAAAGGAAGAAGGGAAGAAAGGAAGGAAGGAAGGAAGAAAGAAAGAAAGGAGGGAGGGAGTGAGGAAGGATGGAAAGAAAGAAGGAAAGAAAGGAGGGAGGGAGGGGGCAATGAAAGCAAAAGGAAGAGTGAATGGAAGAAGGGAGGAGGGAGGGAGGAAGGAAAGAAAGAAAGAAAGACAGGAGGGAGGGAGGGAGGAAGGAAAGAAAAAGAAAGTGGAAAGAAGAAGGGTGGGAGGGAGGGAGGAAAGAAAAAGAAAGAAGGAAAGGAAGAGCGGAGGGAGGGAGGGAGGAAGGGAAGGTAGGAACAAAAGAAAGAGCAGGTAAAGTAAAATAGAGTAAAGTATGAAATATAGTAGCGTTATTAAAATTAGAAAGTAATTATTGAAAAAAAAAAAAAAAAAAAAAAAAAAAACGGACCGATAGAACCCTGGGACATATGGTGGAAGCAAAGCTATACAGAGAGAATCTTACACAGAAGATTACACATACACATTCACAAAAAGAGAGCAGGGGGAAAAATCAAAAATCTTGCTCTCCAAGCCCACCTCCTCAATTTGGGATAATTCGTTGTAAAAAGAGGAAAAGGGCAAGAAGTCTGAAATCTTGCTCTCTAAGTCCACCTCCTTACTTTGGAATAATTCGTTGTAAAAAGAGGAAAAGGGGGGAAAGTCTTAAATCTTGTCCTCAAAGTCCACTTCCTCCATTTGGGATGATTCGCTGTCCATTCATGCACTCCACAGACGCAGGGCACATCAAATGGACCGTGGAGCTTTAATCCGCTGCCTCCGAGGCTGCACAGAGAGATTTCCCTGACTCTGCTCTCACAGCTCCCGGGTATCAGCCTTGGACCTGGCCCCGCCTCTGTGCGTAGGTCGCCGGAGGGCGTCCGTTCTTCGCTCAGACAGGACGGGTTTAAAGGAGCCGCTGATTCGGGGGCTCTGGCTCACTCATGCAGAGGGGAGGGAGGGGCGCGCAGTGTGGGGCGGGCCTGCGGCGGCAGAGGCCGGCGTGACGTTGCAGCAGCCCGTGGCGCTCCGTGCGCTTTCCCGGGAAAGCCGTCCACGGGTCTCGGGACCCCGGCAGTGGCGGGGTGCACAGGTCCCCCGGAAGGCGGGGCGGACAGTGACCCGCGCTCGCACACAGGCCCCGCGGCTGCGGCGGCGGCGGGCGGCGGCAGGCAGCGGCGGTGGCGGGCCGCGGGGGCGGCGGCGGCAGCGGGCCTCGGCGGCGGCGGCGGCGGGCGGCGGCAGGCGGGCCGCGGCGGCGGCGGCGGGCCGCGGCGGCGGCGGCGGGCCGCGGCGGCGGCGGCGGCGGCGGCGGCGGCGGCGGGCCGCGGCGGCGGCGGCGGCGGCGGCGGCGGCGGGCCGCGGCGGGCGGCGGCGGGCGGGCCGCCGCGGCGGCGGGCGGCGTCGGGCGGTGGGCGGCGGCGGGCCGCGGCGGCGGCGGGCGGCGGCGGCGGCCCACGCCCGTCTCCGAGGTCCACGCCTTACCCGCGGCTCGCGCCTGTCTCCGGCGCTTCCCTAAGCAGCCCTTTTAATGCCCTCTCCTCGCACACCAGGAAACGAAAGTGAAAGTGAAAAAAGACTCTTGCCTCTTCAGCAACTCCAGACCCTTTCCCCGGACTCCCTCCGGGCTAGCCGTGGTGCTCTAACCCCTTCAGGCTCTCTTCCTGCCGCCAGCCCCAGTCCTCTCCCTGCGCTCCGACTGAAAGCCGATACCCAAGCCTCAGCTCCCAGCCCCGCCCGCCACGGCGGCCGAGCAGAGAAGCCTCTCGGGCTGGTGTGTGCCTGAGGGCACCGATCCTCTGTGCCGGAATCTCTCCGCTTTGCCCTCCACACCCCTGTTGCTGTGCTCTCCTCCGCTACTCCGAAGCTTTCCCCCTCCGCCACCTGCAGTCTCCGCCCGCGAAGGGGCTTGCAGTGTGTAGAAACCTTCCCTCCTTCACGGCTCCCTCCCACTGGTGCAGGTCCCGTCCCTATCCTATTGTCTCTGTTTATTCTTTTTTTTCTTTTGCCCTACCCAGGTATGTGGGGAGTTTCTTGCCTTTTAGGGGGTCTGAGGTCTTCTGTCGGCGTTCAGTAGGTGTTCTGTAGGAGTTGTTCCACGTGTAGATGAATTTCTGATGTATCTGTGGGGAGGAAGGTGATCTCCGCGTCTTACTCTTCCGCCATCTTCCTCCGGCTCCACCCCTATGTTCTTCATGACATTTTTTTTTCTTAAATTCCATATATATGTGTTAGCATACAGTATTTGTCTTTCTCTTTCTGACTTACTTCACTCTGTATGACAGACTCTAGGTCTATCCACCTCATTACAAATAGCTCAATTTCATTTCTTTTTATGGCTGAGTAATATTCCATTGTATATATGTGCCACATCTTCTTTATCCATTCATCCGATGATGGACACTTAGGTTGTTTCCATCTCCGGGCTATTGTAAATAGGGCTGCTATGAACATTTTGGTACATGTCTCTTTTTGAATTATGGTTTTCTCAGGGTATATGCCCAGTAGTGGGATTGCTGGGTCATATGGTAGTTCTATTTGTAGTTTTTTAAGGAACCTCCATACCGTTCTCCATAGTGGCTGTACCAATTCACATTCCCACCAGCAGTGCAAGAGTGTTCCTTTTTTTCCACACCCTCTCCAGCATTTATTGTTTCTAGATTTTTTGATGATGGCCATTCTGACTGGTGTGAGATGATATCTCATTGTAGTTTTGATTTGCATTTCTCTAATGAGTAAAGATGTTGAGCATCCTTTCATGTGTTTGTTGGCAGTCTGTATATCTTCTGTGGAGAAATGTCTATTTAGGTCTTCTGCCCATTTTTGGATTGGGTTGTTTGTTTTTTTGTTATTGAGCTGCATGAGCTGTTTATAAATTTTGGAGATTAATCCTTTGTCAGTTGCTTCATTTGCAAATATTTTCTCCCATTCTGAGGGTTGTCTTTTGGTCTTGTTTATGGTTTCCTTTGCTGTGCAAAAGCTTTTAAGTTTCATTAGGTCCCATGTGTTTATTTTTGTCTTTATTTCCATTTCTCTAGGAGATGGGTCAAAAAGGATCTTACTGTGACTTATGTCATAGAGTGTTCTGCCTATGTTTTCCTCTAAGAGTTTGATAGTGTCTGGCCTTATGTTTAGGTCTTTAATCCATTTTGAGCTTATTTTTGTGTATGGTGTTAGGGAGTGATCTAATCTCATACTTTTACATGTCCCTGTCCAGTTTTCCCAGCACCACTTATTGAAGAGACTGTCCTTTCTCCACTGTACATTCCTGCCTCCTTTATCAAAGATAAGGTGACCATATGTCTGTGGGTTTAACTCTGGGCTTTCTATCCTGTTCCATTGATCTATCTTTCTGTTTTTGTGCCAGTACCATATTGTCTTGATTACTGTAGCTTTGTAGTATAGTCTGAAGTCAGGGAGCCTGATTCCTCCAGCTCCATTTTTCGTTCTCAAGATTGCTTTGGCTATTCGGGGTCTTTTGTGTTTCCATACAAATTGTGAAATTTTTTGTTCTAGTTCTGTGAAAAATGCCAGTGGTAGTTTGATAGGGATTGCATTGAATCTGTAGATTGCTTTGGGTAGTAGAGTCATTTTCACAATGTTGATTCTTCCAATCCAAGAACATGGTACATCTCTCCATCTATTTGTATCATCTTTAATTTCTTTCATCAGTGTCTTATAATTTTCTGCATACAGGTCTTTTGTCTCCTTAGGTAGGTTTATTCCTAGATATTTTATTCTTTTTGTTGCAATGGTAAATGGGAGTGTTTCCTTGATTTCACTTTCAGATTTTTCATCATTAGTATATAGAAATGCCAGAGATTTCTGTGCATTAATTTTGTATCCTGGAACTTTACCAAATTCATTGATTAGCTCTAGTAGTTTTCTGGTAGCATCTTTAGGATTCTCTATGTATAGTCTGCATACAGGTCTTTTATCTCCCTAGGTAGATTTATTCCTAGGTATTTTATTCTTTTTGTTGCTGTGGTAAATGGGAGTGTGTCCATAATTTCTCTTTCAGAATTTTCGTCATTAGTGTATAGGAATGCAAGAGATTTCTGTGCATTAATTTTGTATCCTTCAACTTTACGAAATTCATTGATTAGCTCTAGTAATTTTCTGGTGGCATTTTTAGGATTCTATATGTATAGTATCATGTCATCTGCAAAGAGTGAGAGTTTTACTTCTTCTTTTCCAATTTGTGTTCCTTTTATTTCTTTTCCTTCTCTAATTGCTGAGGCTAGGACTTCCAAAACTGTTGAATAATAGTGGTGAGAGTGGGCATCCTTGTCTTGTTCCTGATCTTAGAGGAAATGCTTTGTTTTTCACCACTGAGAATGTTTGCTGTGGACGTGTCGTATATGCCTTTATTATATTTAGGTAGGTTCCCTCTATGCCCACTTTCTGGAGAGTTTTTTATCATAAATCGGTGTTGAATTTTGTCAAAAGCTTTTTCTGCATCTATTGAGATGGTCATATGGTTTTTATTCTTCAGTTTGTTAATACGGTGTATCACATTGATTGATTTGCATATATCGAAGAATCCTTGCATCCCTGGGATAAATCCCACTTGATCGTGGTGTATGAGACTTTAAATGTGTTTTTGGATTCTGTTTGCTAGTATTTTGTTGAGAATGTTTGCATCTATATTCAGCAGTGATATTGGTCTGTAATTTTGTTTTTTTGTAGTATCTTTGTCTGGTTTTGGTATCAGGGCGATGGTGGTCTCATAGAATGATTTTGGGAGTGTTCCTTCCTCCGCAATTTTTTGGAAGAGTTTGAGAAGGATGAGTGTTAGTTCTTCTCTAAATGTTTGATACAATTCACCTGTGAAGCCATCTGGTCCTGGACTTTTGTTTGTTGGAAGATTTTTAATCACAGTTTCAATTTCATTACTTGTGATTGGTCTGTGCATATTTACTGTTTCTTCCTGGTTCAGTCTTTTTTTTAAATTTTCATTTATTTTTATTTATTTAAGGCTGTGTTGGGTCTTCGTTTCTGTGCGAGGGCTTTCTCTAGTTGTGGCAAGCGGGGCCACTCCTCATCGCGGTGTGCAGACCTCCCACTGTTGTGGCCTCTCTTATTGCGGAGCACAGGCTCCAGATGCGTAGCCTCCGGAATTGTGGCTCACAGGCCTAGTTGCTCCACGGCATGTGGGATCCTCCCATACCAGGGCTCGAACCCGTGTCACCTGCATTGGCAGGCAGACTCTCAACCACTGTGCCACCAGGGAAGCCCCCGCTGGTTCAGTCTTGGAAGGTTATACCTTTCTAAGAATTTGTCCATTTCTTCCAGGTTGTCCATTTTATTGGCATAGAGTTGCTTGTATTAGTCTCTTAGGATGCTTTGTATTTCTGCGGTGTCTGTTGGAACTGGTCCTTTTTCATTTCTAATTTTATTGATTAGTGTCCTCTCCCTCTTTTTCTTGATGAGTCAGGCTAATAATGGTTTATCAATTTTGTTTATCATCTCAAAGAACCAGCTTTTACTTTTATTGATCTTTGCTATTGTTTTCTTTGTTTCTATTTCATTTATTTCTGCTCTGATCTTTATGATTTCTTTCCTTCTGCTAACTTTGGGTTTTGTTTGTTCTTCTTTCTCTAGTTCCTTTAGGTGTAAGGTTAGATGGTTTATTTGAGATTTTTCTTGTTTCTTGAGGTAGGCTTGTACAGCTATAAACTTCCCTCTTAGAACTGCTTTTGCTGCATCCCATAGGTTTTGGATCGTCATGTTTTCATTGTCATTTGTCTCTAGTTATTTTGTGATTTCCTCTTTGATTTCTTCAGTGATCTCTTGGGTATTTAGTAACTTATTGTTAAGCCTCCATGTGTTTGTGTTTTTTACGTTTTTTCCCCTGTAATTCATTTCTACTCTCGTAGCTATGTGGTCAGAATAGATGCTGGATATGATTTCAGTTTTCTTAAATTTACTGAGGTTTGATTTGTGACCCAAGATGTGATCTATCCTGGAGAACGTTCCGTGTGCACTTGAGGAGAAAGTGTAATTGCTGTTTTTGGATGGAATGTCATACAAATATTAATTAAATCTATCTGGTCTATTCTGTAATTTAAAGCTTCTGTTTCCTTATTTATTTTCATTTTGGATGATCTGTCCATTGGTGTAAGTGAGGTGTTAAAGTCCCCAACTATTACTGTGTTACTGTCGATTTCTTTTATAGCTGTTAGCAGTTGCCTTATATATTGAGGTGCTCCTGTGTGGGTGCATATATATTTATAATTGTTATATCTTCTTCTTGGATGGATCCCTTGATCATTATGTAGTGTCCTTCCTTGTCTCTTGTAACATTCTTTATTTTAAAGTCTATTTTATCTGATATGAGTATAGCTACTCCAGCTTTCTTTTGATTTGCATTTGCATGGAA
Organism: Mesoplodon densirostris; assembly: GCF_025265405.1. Taxonomy (NCBI): domain Eukaryota; kingdom Metazoa; phylum Chordata; class Mammalia; order Artiodactyla; family Ziphiidae; genus Mesoplodon; species Mesoplodon densirostris. The sequence continues at coordinate 25,955,908 of NC_082676.1, read as the reverse complement.
TATCTTTTTTCCGTCCCCCCACTCTCAGTCTGTATGTGTTCCTAGGTCTGAAGGGGGTCTCTTGTAGACATCGTATATATGGGTCTTGTTTTTGTATCCATTCAGCAAGCCTGTGTCTTTTGGTTTGAGCATTTAATCCATTCACGTTTAAGGTAATTATCGATATGTGTGTCCTATGACCATTTTCTTAATTGTTTTGGGTTTGTTTGTTTGGTTTTTTTTTTTTGGCAGTACGCGGGCCTGTCACTGTTGTGGTCTCTCCTGTTGCGGAGCACAGGCTCCAGATGCGTAGGCTCAGTGACTATGGCTCACTCTGCGGCATGTGGGATCTTCCCAGACCGGGACACGAACCCGTGTCCCCTGCATCGGCAGGCGGACTCTCAACCACTGCGCCGCCAGGGAAGCCCGGGTTTGTTTTTGTAGGTCCTTTTCTTCTCTTGTGTTTCCCCCTTAGAGAGGTTCCTTTAGCATTTGTTGTAGAGCTGGTTTGGTGGTGCTGAATTCTCTTAGCTTTTGCTTGTCTGTAAAGCTTTTGGTTTCTCCATTGAATCTGAATGAGATCCTTGCCTGGTAGAGTACTCTTGGTTGTAGGTTCTTCCCTTTCTTCACTTTAAGTATATCATGCCACTCCCTTCTGGCTTGTAGAGTTTCTGCTGGGAAATCAGCTGTTAACCTTATGGGAGTTCTCTTGTATGTTATTTGTTGTTTTTCCCTTGCTGCTTTCAGTAATTTTTCTTTGTCTTTCATTTTTGTCAGTTTGATTACCATGTGTTTCGGTGTGTTTCTCCTAGGTTTATCCTGTATGGTACTCTCTGCGTGTCCAGGACTTGGGTGGCTGGCTGTTTCCTTTCCCATGTTAGGGGAGTTTTTGACTCTAATCTCTTCAAATATTTTCTCTGGTCCTTTCTCTCTCTCTTCTCCTTCTGGGACCCGTATAATGAGAATGTTGTTGCCTTTAATGTTGTCCCAGAGGTCTCTTAGGCTGTCTTCATTTCTTTTCATTCTTTTTTCTTTAGTCTCTTCCACAGCAGTGAATTCCACCATTCTGTGTTGCAGGTCACTTATCCGTTCTTCTGCCTCAGTTATTCTGCTATTGATTCCTTCTAGTGTAGTTTTCACTTCAGTTATTGTATTGTTCATCTCTGTTCTTTATTTCTTCTCGGTCTTTTTTAAACATTTCTTGCATCTTCTCGATCTTTGCCTCCATTGTTTTCCGAGGTCCTGGATCATCTTCACTATCATTATTCTGAATTCTTTTTCTGGAACGTTGCCTATCTCCACTTCATTTAGTTGTTTTTCTGGGGTTCTATCTTGTTCCTTCATGTGGTATATAGCCCTCTGCCTTTTCATCTTGTTTATCTTTCTGTGAATGTGTTTTTTGTTCCACAGGCTGTAGGATTGTAGTTCTTCTTGCTTCTGCTGTCTGCCTTCTGATGGATGAGGCTATCTAAGAGGCCTGTGCAAGTTTCCTAATGGGAGGGACTGGTGGTGGGTAGAGCTGACTGTTGCTCTGGTGGGAAGAGCTCAGTAAAACTTTAATCCACTTGACTGTTGATGGGTGGCGCTGGGTTCCCTCCCTGTTGGTTGTTTGCCTGAGGCATCCCAACACTGGAGCCTACCTGGGCTCTTTGCTGGGGCAAATGACAGACTGTGGAAGGGCTCACGGCCAAGGAGTACTTCCCAGAACTTCTGCTGCCAGTGTCCTTGTCCCCAGGGTGAAACAGAGCCACACCCTGCCTCTGCAGGAGACCCTCCAACACTAGCAGGGAGGTCTGGTTCAGTCTCCTCTGGGGTCACTGCTTCTTCCCCAGGGTCCCGATATGCACACTACTTTGTGTGTGCCCTCCAAGTGTTGAGTCTCTCTTTCCCCCAGTCCTGTCGAAGTCCTGCAATCAATTCCCATTAGGCTTCAAAGTCTGATTCTCTAGGAATTCCTCCTCCTGTTGCCAGACCCCCAGGTTGGGAAGCCTGATGTGGGGCTCAGGACCTTCACTCCAGTGGGTGGACTTCTGTGGTATAAGTTTTCTCCAGTCTGTGAGTCACCCACCCAGCAGTTATGGGATTTGATTTTACTGTGATTGCGCCACTCCTACCGTCTCATTGTGGCTTCTCCTTTGTCTTTGGATGTGGGGTGTTTTTTTTGGTGCGTTCCAGTGTCTTCCTGTCGATGATTGTCCAGCAGCTAGTTGTGATTCTGGTGTTCTCGCAAGAGGGAGTGAGAGCACGTCTTTCTACTCCGCCATCTTGGTTCCTCTTCAGTTTTTCTGTTTTTATTTCATTTGCTTGTCAACAGCAACCCTAGCGGCTGGAGAGTATTGACTGCATTTTATAAACAAGGAAACAAACTTTTCAGGAGGAACTATTACTATTATTAAAGAGTTAGAGAAGTAGCAGAGCCTCAGTTTGAATACAGATTTGCCTGAATTCAGACACCATGTTTTTTCTATTACTGTGTCATATTTCTACATCAGAGCTGTCCAAATGAAATATTACCCAAGCACGTAGGCTTCTAATAGGCGGCATGTATGTAAAATTGTCTTGCGGCTTTATTAAAAAAAGGAAAAGAAACATGAAATTACTTTTAATGATATATTTAAGTTAATATACTATGTGTAAAAGATCATTTTAACATACAGTCATTATAAAAACTCTTGAGATATTTTACATTTGCTTTTAATTGTTAATTTATTTATTTTTGCCACACCACATGGCTTGTGGGATCTTAGTCCCCCAACCAGGGATTGAACCCAGGGCCTCAGCGGTGAAAGCATGGAGTCTAACCACTGGACCACAAGGGAATTCCCTACAATCGCTTTTTTAGTACTAAATCTTCCAAAGCATTGTTTTACTTACAGCCCATCTCAGTCTAGATCAGCCACATTTCTAGCGCTTATTAGCTATATGTGGCTAATGGCCACCACACTGGGCAATACAGCTCTATATTATGAAATCCTATGCAAAAATCTACACTTAGAAAACATGTGAATTTTTGCTAAGTTGTATAATGTTTAGAAGGAATCATTACCTTACACATGGATTCACCAGATGCTTTCTCTAATAATTAAAATTTAGTGCATATTTTGACATGACTCAGGAGCACATCTGCTCATAAACTCAAAAATGTCTGTAATCCCATTGTCTTGCCCACAGACAGCTTCCAGAAAGTAGTTAAAAGAAATCATCAAACTCTTAGCTGTTTTTTTTTTGTTATTGTTTTTAAGTCCTTGTTTCCTCAGAAACAGGGTTTAATGAGTGAACTGTTAGAAACCAGATTGAATCAAACACATAGAGCTCTATTTTTTCTTGGCTTCTCTGTGTGCAGCAGGAATATAAGGTTTAGTGGGTTTGCACAAGCACTAGTCTTTTGATTAGTCATGATGAGATAGTTTTCTTCAACTATTTAACAATGGTAAGACTCCAGAAGACAGAACTATTACCAGTTAGTGACCATTTCCAAGAACTACTTCTTAGTTATCCAGCAATGGCAGGTGCTACATTTGCTGATGTAGGAATATGATACAGTGATAGAAAACAGAAGGTCTCTGGATTCATACAGATCAGGATTCAAATTGAGGCTCTGCTACTTTTCTAGCTCTTTGATAGAATACTTCCTCCCAAAGAGTCTGTTTCCTTCTTTATAAAGCGCTCAAAGGTCCCTCACACAAGCTGGGTGTCAGTCAGTCAGGGAGGTTGTCCAGGGGCTTCTCATCTTGGAAGAAAGCTTGATCTTTGATCCCTGGTACTCCTAGGTCTGCGGTTTTTGTGGTTGTCTACCCCAAGGCAGAAACTGATGTCTTTAGACAGGGGGAGCATGAATCAATTTTTCAAATATTAAGATACATGGAACCAAGTGGAGCCCTAGCATTGGAAAGCGCTTTTTAAAGTTTGTAGAATAAATATGTACAGAAAAGAAAAATATTTGTACATCCAAGTTAACTGAGCATGATAATGTGATTTAGAAGAAAACTTTTAAAGTTACAGTTAACTTGGTGGTTACCTTACTATTTGAAAGATGGGACTGGGCACATACGTCTTTGCATTGGACGAATATTATTACTTAATAACATACAATTAAAATAGCAAAAGTTGACAGCTTTTCAAATTTAATATTTTTCAGTCTGAAAGAGTAACAGCTGTGTATATTTCGGGGAGGATGAATCTGGAGGAACATAGCATCTTTGGGATGGAAAGGCCTATGAAGAAGAGAGTTATATGAATGAAAGATTTGTTGTCTGCATTAGTCTGTGATATTTCCCAGCAATTTAAAAACATAGACATTCAGCTTCTTTATAGTTAACACAATTAATGGTTTCATGACTTAATATAACATTACACTGTCTTCATTATATGTGATGATACGTTAATAGTACCTGTATTTTTTTTCTTTTTTTTTTTTGGTGGTACACGGGCCTCTCACTGTTGTGGCCTCTCCCGTTGCGGAGCACAGTCTCAGCGGCCATGGCTCACGGGCCTAGCCGCTCCGCCGCATGCGGGATCTTCCCGGACTGGGGCACGAACCCGTGTCCCCTGCATCAGCAGGCGGACTCTCAACCACTGCACCACCAGGGAAGCCCAGTACTTGTATTTTTGAGGAGGAGTGATTTTTTTAAAAGTGATACTGATGGGTTATATAGCTCTATCTTCATACTTGCTTTGTCTCCCTAGTGTCAAGTAAACTGGTATGAATTTTCAAGATTAATAGGACAGTCTCTGGTGTAGAATTAGAGTAAGCATAACTTGCTTATACTTGTGCTAGTAACACAACAAAACTAAATAGCATAATTACGTTTTATGTCCCCCACCCTTCAACTAACAGTTATTATGAAACCACTCCTCTTGCTTGATAGTGTCCTAGGCATGGTGACAGATGATGAAAACAGGACCGACAAATGGGAACAAAAGCATTGGGGAAGATTTTAATGTATCTAGAGAAGGAGGAAGGCGTTTGAGGAAATGGAGACAGAATGACCATGACTTTCAGGAGAACCTCCTAATTGGGATAGTGATGTAGAACTGTTCATGAGAATGGATGCTGGTGAGTATCAGAGTTTAGTGACTGAGAACCACGAAGGCCAATCTGAGGAACAAAATATAACAGAGAATGGGGATTCTTAATGAAATGAGTAGCTGGTAGGAAAGTGCAGAATAGGTTGAATCCCAGAGTCCAGTTACAGAAATGAGAGACTAATCCAAGGCAGTGGCTCTTGATGGTAGAGAGAGGGTTAAAGATGGGTATGAAGAGGTAGAAATAACAAGGTTGTGGCTGACTCACTGGAAATGGGGAGGTGTGAGAGGACAAGATAATTCAGGTCCAGCCAAGCTTGGGGGCTGTGTCACTTTTCATTATTGTGATTTGGTGTTGCCTACTCTAGGCACTGGAGATATGGTAAAGAAATAGAAAAGGCCTTTATTTCCCCAAAGATGGGATCAATCAAGCAAACTAAATACTTGCTTGATTGGTGCAATGGTAATAAGTGCAATGAAGAAAATAATGGTCATGGGATGATCTGGTAGGGAGAGTAAAGAGTAACTTAGGGAAGCTCCCTCTGAGGACATCTGTGCTGACATCTGAATGATAAGGAGTAAGCCATTCAACAACTTGGGGGAAACCATTCTAGGCCAAAGGAATAGCCTGAGTTAAGGCACTGAAGTGGAAGTTCTCAGGACACTTGAGAAGTAGAAAGAAGGTCACCTTAGCTAATGCATAGCAAGGGCAGGACAGGAGGACATGAGATTGGACAAACAGGCATGGGGTAGCTCAGCAGTTCTCAAATTCTTTGGTTTCAGGATCTCTTTACACTCTAAAAATTGTTAAGGATCCCCAAAGAACATTTTTTTTATGGAAGATACACACTCCCATCAGAAATTAGAATAGATTTTTAAAACATTCCCTTAAAATAATCCCATTACATGTTAATATAAACAAGATTTTTATGAAAAATATCTTTCAAAGCAATAGAAGAGTGGCTCTGTTCAATAGTTTTGCAAACCTCTTTAATGACTGGCTTAATGGAAGATAACTGGATTCTCATGTCTGCTTCTGCATCAGGTCTCTTATAGTATCATTCATCAAGTAGTTACTGGAAAAAGCCACTGTGTACTCATAAAGGAGTAAGAATAAAAAAGGCAGATAACCTGTGATGATGATGATGGTGATGATGATAATGATAGTGATAATGATGATAATGGCTTTGACCCTCTAGAACCTCCAGGGGTTTCCAGAACATGCTTTGAGAACTTCTGGGTAGATCATTGCGTTTGAGCCAAGGTAGAGTTTGTATTTTATTGTAAGAACAGTGGGAAGCCATTAGAAGAGTTTAAATAGATCTGTGACAAGACCTAAACAAATCAGCACTTTGCTGTTACATGGAGAATGGATTGGAAGGGACAAAAGCAGAAGGACAAAGAATAGTTAGGAGGCAGTTGCAGTAGTAGAGGTGAGAGATGACGTGGCTTGAGCTAAAGTAGAACAGTGGAGGTGGGACAAGTAATATATTGTGATATATTGTAGAGTTGACCTGTCAGGGTTTACTGGTATATTGTTCTAGAACATTCTGTGTCCCAGAGAAATTGTAGCACAGATGCATCAGCAGGTGGAACCAGAGACACCTGGGTTTGAATCTTGGCAAAGCCATTAATTAGCTGCGTGAGAAATTCATTATTTCTCCCTTTCTCCAGAAAAAAACATGTAGGAAGGATTTTATGTGACTAAGAAGACTGGAGTTGGCTTGTTCTCTGACAGTGTCAGTTCTCCGAGTTACCTGACTTTGGCTGCATGTGTTTGGCCAGGGCAGTAATTGCCACACAATGTTAAGAGGTTGAGATTTAGATTGTAGTGGGGGTAACATTCACCTCAAGGCAAGATGCTAATCAAATGTAATTTTAAGTCATTCTGTTCATGTGAGAAATATTAACTTGGTGGAGACTTGAAACAGATGGTGTGCAGTTAGAAAAGATAACTCTATTATTCCAAATAAACATTTGTTGGAGCTGGGAAGCAACGATCCATTTTTCACTTTTCCCTATTTCCATGATCAAGTCAGCTGTGTTGCTGCTGCTTTTAACTTGCATTAAGGTTATCAACAGAGTTTTGAAGTTGGCAGGCAATGACAACATATCTTTAAATATTAAAATCATTAGCATTGGAAGAGACCCTTGAGTTACTTTCAACATATAGTGGTCTAATGATTGTTAATACATTCCTGATAGATAGATTTCTAATAATATCTGATACTTGAATAGTGTAACAGAGCACTTTCTTAGCTGTTACTTTAGATGCCTTTCAACACCTCCCTTCCTCCCATGTTACAGATGAGGAAAGCAGGACTCTGGAGTGACTTGTGCAAGGTCCCAAAGCTGATAAATTGGCAGAACAATCAAGATTCAAAGTCAAGTCATCTAGTTTCATGCCCACTTCTTTTTTGTACAATAGCCTGCCTTTGACTCTTCAAGGACTTAAATCTCCAGCTGGTTTGGAATTTGGTCCATTTGTCAGACTGCCCTTTTCCTCTTACCTTTTGCTGCAAACTAGCCTTTTCATCTTTACTATATATTCTGTTTCAACAAAGAGATAGTCTTAAATTGGGAGAGGAAGCAAGATTGTATATTAACTGTTTTATCTGTCCTAAAGCCTTCAGCCATTGTGCTTGAATTGTCCCAATTAAGTTCTGGAGCAAGAGTTGTGTGCAGTCTCTTAAATGCTTTTGTATCCTTTGCCATAAATAATATATTTGTTCTAACCTTCTTTGTAATTATATTCTTGCTTGTTGATGCTTTGACAAAGCCAAAGTTTTAAAATATTTTGTTTTGCTAGGTATTTTCTTTTTTTAAATTTATTTTGTTACTGAAGTATTGTTGAATTACAATGTTGTGGTAATTACTGCTGTACAGCAAAGTGACTCAGTTATACACACACACATATATATATATATATATACATTCTTTTTCATATTCTTTTCTATTATGGTTTATCACAAGATATTGACTGTAGTTTCCTGTGCTATACAGTAGGACCTTATTGTTTATCCATTCTATACCAGTTTGCATCTGCTAATCTCAAGTTCCCAATCCAACCCTCTCCCAACCCCTTCCCCCTTGGCACCACCAGTCTTATTCTCTATGATGTCCCTGATTCTGCCCTGATTCTGTTTCTGTTTCATAGGTAGGTTCATTTGTGTCATATTTCAGATTCCACATGTAAGTGATATCATATTGTATTTGTCTTTCTGACTTACTTCACTTAGTATGATAATCTCTAGTTGCTTCCATGTTGCAGCAAATGGCATTATTTGGTTCTTTTTTATGGCTGAGTAGTATTCCATTGTATATAAATACCACATCTTCTTTATCCATTCAGCTGCCAGTGGACATTTAGGTTGTTTCCATGTCTTGGCTATTGTGAATAGTGCTGCTATGGGCATAGGGGTGCATGTATCTTTTTGAATTATAGATTTGTCTGGATATATGCCCAGGAGTGGGATTGCTGGATCATTTGTTCAGTTCTATTTTTAGTTTTCTGAGGAACCTCCATACTATTCTCCACAGTGGCTGCACCAACTTACATTCCCACCAACAGTGTAGGAGGGTCCCCTTTTCTCCACACCCTCTCCAGCATTTGTTATTTGTAGACTTTTAAATGATGGCCATTCTGACCGGTATGAGGTGATACCTCATCATAGTTCTGATTTGCATTTCTCTAATAATTAGCAATGTTGAGCATCTTTTCATGTGCTTATTGGCCATCTGTATTTCTTCTTCGGAGAACGTCTCTTTAGGTCTTCTGCCCATTTTTCGGTTGGGTGGGTTGTTTGTTTTTTTGTTGTCAAGTTGTCTGAGCTGTTTGTATAGTTTGGAAATTAATCCCTTGTCGGTCACATCATTTGCAAATATTTTCTCCCATTCTGTAAGTTGTCTTTTTGTTTTCTTTATGGTTTCTTTTGCTGTGGAAAGGCTTGTAAGTTTGATAAGGTTCCACTTGTTTATTGCGAGGTATTTTCTTAATCATAGGTCTAACCTCTATAACAACCTAAACAGCTAGAATGTATTCCTATATGAATACTTGTATATTTAATTTTGAAATTCACAGTGCCTACAGTTTGGAAGATTATACTCTTTACTTGGCTTCTGTTTTTTCCAATTTCCTTGGCTGCTCACTTTCTTTCTTTTTTTCTTTATTTTCTTCTCTTTTTAAAAATTATTTATTTGTTTATTTTTTTTTTTAGCTGTGTTTGGTCTTCGTTGCTGCACGCACGTTTTCTCTAATTGCGGCGAGCGGGACTATTCCTCGTTGTGGTGCGCGGGCTTCTCATTGCGGTGGCTTCTCTTGTTGCGGAGCATGGGCTCTAGGCGCGTGGGCTTCAGTAGTTGTGGCTCATGGGCTCTAGAGTGCACGCTCAGTAGTTGTGGGGCACGGGCTTAGTTGCTCCGTGGCATGTGGGATCTTCCCGGTCCAGGGCTCGAACCCGTGTCCCCTGCATTGGCAGGCAGATTCTTAACCACTGCACCACCAGGGAACTCCCTCCTTTCATTTTTATTGAAATATAGTCAACATACAGCTCTGTATAAGTCTAAGGTGTAGCGCATAATATAATGACTTGATATAGTGCTGCTCGTTTTCAGTCTCCTTTTTTAGTTTCTTCTTATCTTGTGTGATCCCCCAAATTAGAGTACTTAAAGATCAGTCCTTGAACCTCTACTCTATACTCACTTCCTCTAATATATCCAGTTTCAAGCTTTAAATAGCATCTATGTATCATCAGTTGACAACTTTCCTACCACAGGCCTCATCTTCAGACTTTTATATCCAGCTGCCTATGCAGCATCCCCATTTGAATATCTGCTAGACATTTCAAACTAGTCCTGATCTCAAAGTATGCCCCCCACCCCCCATCTTTCTTTCACATTTTCCCCCATCTCAGTAAATAGCAATGCCATCCTTGCAGTTGCTCAGGCTAAAAACCTCAGAATGATTCCTTGAGCTCTATCCTCAGCAGTAGGATACCTTGTAGATATTCAACTATTTTCAAATGAATGAATGAGAGAATACTAAAATTCGGTTCAGGAAAAGCTGCTCAACCTCCTTAAGCTAAGTATTTTTTTTTCATCCCTTCCCACCTTCACTATTATAGGGCTGAATTATGTCCCCTAAAAATGTATATCTTGAAGTCCTACCCCTCACTACTTCAGAATGTGAATGAATTTGGAGGTAGAGTCTTTAAGGATGTAATCAAGTTCAAATGAGGTCAGTAGGGTTGGCCCTAATCCAATATGACTGATGTTCTTATACAAAGAGAATGTGAAGACCATGTGAAGACACAGGGAGAAGAAAGCTACTTACAATTCAACAAGAAAGGCTCCAGAAGGAACCAACCCTGACAACACCTCAGACTTCTAGCTTCCAGAAGTGTGAGAAAATAAATCTCTGTTATTTAAGCCACCTAGTGTATGATACTTCTTTAGGACAGCCAAACTATTATACCAAAAAGAACAGTTCCATAAAAATCAGCTATACTCTTTTTCATATTCCAATGTAGGAAAGTAACACCTTTTCTTGCCATGTTCTTTTTTCTGTCCTCCTTTGTTGTCTTACTCACATTTTCCCTGTGAAAGGTATTGTCCTAAAAAGTACTTTGATAGATAGAAGGTGGACATGGGTAATTGAGCCTGGCTCTCCAGAACTGGGAGCTGAAAACATCAGCAGAGAAATGCAGAGCAGAATGTTCTGTGAAAACAGTATGGACAAATTGCAGAGCATGGGAAATAGTGAGAGTGAGGAGCTTGTAAACATGTTATAAATCTTTGACTTTATAACTAATCCAAAGAAACCGATTAATAGCTTGAAGAAGAGGATCTGAATAAACTATCAAAGTATGAACAAATATTTAGTGTATAAATAGTCACTATCCTTTTTTTTCAAAGAAATATATATACTGAGCTCAGTTGTTAGGTTTTGTTTGTTTAAATATTTATTTATTTATTTGGCTGCCTCAGGTCTTAGTAGCGGCATGCTGGCTCTTCACTGCAGCACGCAGGCTTCTCTCTAGTTGTGGCATGTGGGCGCAGGCTCAGTAGTTGCGGCATGTGGGCTTAGTTGCCCCACAGAGTGTGGGATCGTAGTTCCCCGACCAGGTATCGAACCCGTGTCCCCTCCATTGGAAGGCGGATTCTTAACCAGTGGACCACCAGGGAAGTCCTGTCCCTATCCTTTTTTTAAAATTATTTTTTATTGAAGTATAGTTGAATTACAGTGTGTTAGTTTCTGGTGTACAGCAAAGTGATTCAGTTATACAAATATTTTTTTCATATTCTTTTCCATTATGGTTTATTACAGGATACTGAATATAGTTCCCTGTGCTGTACAGTAGGACCTTGTTGTTTATCTGTTCTCTGTATAACAGTTTGCACCTGCTAATCCCAAACTCCCAATCCATCCCTCCCCCTCATCCCTTCCCCCTTGGCAACCACAAGTCTGTTCTCTATGTCTGTGAGTCTGTTTCTGTTTCGTAAATAAGTTCATTTGTGTCATAGTTTAGATTCCACATATAAGTGCTATCATATGATATTTGTCTAATCAATCAACAAGTCCTATTTATTGTAACTCTAATTATTTTTGAAATTTATCCCTATTTCTCCATTCCTATTGCTACTCCTATCCCAGGCCACAATCATCTCCCACTATAATAACCTTGTAAGTAGTCTCTTACTGCATTATGATCTCACCATTTTCCCCATCGCAGCTAACGATCTTTCTTTTCTTAGGAAATATTTCAAGTTTACAAAGTAAGAAAAAAGCACAATATAACAAACACTCATATACCCACCATTAGCTTTGTCAAATTTTAATGTTTTGTCTTATAATTTGCTTCAGATCTCTTAACGAAGTGAAATGTTAGAACTACAATTTGTGACTCTGTCTGATTCCATTTCTTTCCTTCCCTTTGCATTAGTCAGTATCCTGAATTTGATGTTTATTATTCCCTTGCTTTTGAAAAGTATTTTACTACATATATGTATGTAAATGTATCATGTAAATCAATCCCTGGTCATATATAAATTTTAAAATGGTTTTTATGGAAGTATCATACTATGCATATTTTTCCTGCAACATACTCTTTTTACCAACTATTTTTACATTGTTTTGGGATTTATCTTTTCAATACATAGAGCTCTGGTTCTCTTATTTTAACAGTATTGACTGTTTCATTTCTGAATTAGCCGCAGTCGTCTATTCTCTCTTGCTGGACATTTAACGTTTCTCTTATATGTAAATTTTAGTAATTGCTCATCAGGTTACACCAAAAGTCTTGCTGGCATGTAATAAGAATTGCATTGAATTTATACATTAAAATGAAGAGAAAATATTAGTGATAGTAAGTCTTCCCATCCATGTGCACAATAGATCTTTCCAACTATTAGTCTCCTTTTATGTCTTTCAGTCTACTTATGTTCTTTATAAAGGTTTTATATATCTTGTGTTAGGTTTATTCCTAGGTGGTTTATACTTTTTGCTGTATATTCATATCTTTTTGAAATGACTGTTTATTTTCTGGTGTATAGGAATGTAATTAATTTTTAAAATATTGGACTTTTTATCTAGCAACCTTGCTGAACCTGCATGTGAATTCTAATATTGGGTGGTAGAGTCTCTTGGTTCTATAAAGAAAGTCATCTTGTGTGTACAAAAGGATAATTTTCTTTCTTTCTTTCAAATCCTTATACCCATTACGGTTGGTTAACTGTCCTGCTGCTATGGCTTGACTCTTGAGTAAATATTGAATAGAAGCATTGAAACGAGACATCTTTATCTTTTGGAGTTGAAAGGCATTGCTTACAATATTTCACCAATAAGTATATGGGTTTTTAGAGGAGACCCTTTATCAAGTTAAGGAATTGATCTTCTATTTCTAGTTTTATTCATGCTCATGAGTGGAATTGGGTTTTAGTGAATGCTTTTCTGTAATTATAGAGGTGATTTTAAGGTGGGTTTTTGGGGGGAGGATTTTTCAAAATTAATTTTTATTGGAGTATAGTTGATTTACAATATTATGTTAGTTTCGGCTGTACAGCAGCGTAAATCTGTTATGCATATATATCCACTCTTTTTTAGCTTCTTTTCACGTACAGGTAATTACAGAGTATTAAGTAGAGTCCCCCTGTGCTATATAGTAGGTTCTTATTAGTTATCTGCTTTATATATAGTAGTGTGTATACATCCATCCCAGTCTCCCAATTTATCCCTCCCCCCACCCCATAACGTTAAGTTTGTTTTTTACATCTGTGACTGTATTTCTGTTTTGTAAATAAGATCATTTATACCATTTTTTTTAGATTCCACATATAAACAATATCATATGATATTCGTCTTTCTTTGTCTGGCTTACTTCACTTAGTATGACAATCTCCAGATCCATCCATGTCACTGTAAATGACATTATTTCATTCTTTTCAAGGTGTTTTTTAAAAATCTGTTAATGTGGTGAATAATTAGATTTTCTAATATTATATTATCCTTACATTCTTAAATAAACTCAGCTTGATTGTGATTAAAAAAATACACTGATGGATTTGGTTTGCTAATTTTCTCAGCTTTATTGTGATATAATTTATATATAATAAAATTCATGCATGTAATACATACAGTTTAAGTTTTAGCTGTTCTATGTAGTTGTGTTAGCACCATTATAATCAAGATATGGAATATTTCCATCACCATAAAAAGATTTATCATGCCCCCTAATGTGCCCCTTTGTAGTCAGTTTCTTCCCATCAGTACCAGGGACTGATCTGCTTTTTGTCACTAATTTTGTCTTGTCTAAAGTTTCATGTAAATAGGATAATACAGTAAGTAGTTTTGTTGTGTGCCTGGCATCTTTCACTTAGCCTAATGCTTCTGGTATTCACCCATGGTGTTGGATGGTAGTGTGTTCTTTTTTTGTTGTCGTTAAAGATTTACTTATTTTGGTGGTGCTGGGTCTTATTTGCGGCATGCGGGATCTTTTAGTTGCCGCATGCGGGCTTCTTAGTTGTGGCATGCAAACTCTTAATTGCGGCATGCATGTGGGATCTAGTTCTGATCCGGAATAGATCCCAGGCCCCCTGCACTGGGAGCTCAGAATCTTAGTCACTGGGCCACCAGGGAAGTCCTGGTATTGTGTTCCTTTTTGTTGATGTGTTACAATTTGTATTTCTTTGATGACTAGCATGTTGAGCATCTTTTTATGTCCTTACCAATCATTTGTATATCTTTTGGGAATAGTCCCTTTAAATCTTTCTGTGCATTCTTAAAATTGGGTTGTTATTATCAAGTTGTTAGAGTTCCTTATATATTCTGGGTTATCTCTGTGTATGGTGTCAGATGGCACCAGTAGAAGATACAGATAAGAGAGATGAATAAAGAGGAGATAAGCATAATCATGAAGCCAGTGATCCTTCACAGGTATGCTGGTCATTTTTGAGGTTCTCCTTTTCGGTCTGTCTGATTTTTGGAAGAACATCAGGTAACTAGCCTCCTATTTGCAACTCCATAGCTCTGACTTCATGTTGTTAGTGTTCTGTCTTTAAATAATTTTTTCTGTTTTGAAGTGATTTTCATATGTTATTTTCTTTCAAGGTCAATAAGTAGAAGTCTCTTTATATCCAGTCTTAAGAAAACAAAAACATTATTCAGATAAACCACTTCAGTAGATGTGGGTTAAAAAAAAAAGAAGTTTTATAGGCATAGAAAAAAAAGTAAACTAAGAATTAGATGCTTGAATTTTTACAGTTTTTTAATCAACGATGGGAGAGGTTGGTAAACTATGGCCCACTGCCTGTTTTTGCATATAAAGTTTTATTGGAACACAGCCCAGTTCTTTGTGTATTGTCTACTGTACCACCACAGCAGAGTGGAATAGTTGTGACCGAGACTATATGGCCCCAAATGCCAAAAATATTTACTATCTTGCCCTTTGCAGAAAAAGTTTGCTGATCCCTGAGCTGTAGGAATGTATTAGATAAATTAATTTTCCAATGTAGTGGCCTGAACCAAGATGGCAGAGTAGAAGCACGTGCTCTCACTCCCTCTTGTGAGAACACCAGAATCACAACTAGCTGCTGGACAGTCATCAACAGGAAGACACTGGAACTCACCAAAAAAGATACCCCACATCCAAAGACAAAGGAGAAGCCACAATGAGATGGTAGGAGGGCGCAACCACAGTAAACTCAAATCCCATAACTGCTGGGTGGGTGACTCACAGACTGGAGAACACTTACACCACAAAGTCGACCCACTGGAGTGAAGGTTCTGAGCCCCACGTCAGGCTTCCCAACCTGGGGGTCTGGCAACAGGAGGAGGAATTCATAGAGAATCAGAATGAAGGTTAGTGGGATTTGATTGCAGGACTTCGACAGGACTGGGGGAAACAGAGACTCCACTCTTGGAGGGCACACACAAAGTACTGTGCACATCAGACCGAGGGGAAGGAGCAGTGACCCCGGGGGAGACTGAACCAGACCTACCAGCTAGGGCTGGAGGGTCTCCTGCAGAGGTGGGGGGTGGCTGTGACTCACCGTGGGGACAAGGACACTGGCAGCAGAAGTTCTGGCAAGTACTCCTTGGCGTGAGCCCTCCCAGAGTCTGCCATTAGCCTCACCAAAGAACCCAGGTAGGGCTTCCCTGGTGGCGCAGTGGTTGAGGGTCTGCCTGCCAATGCAGGGGACAAGGGTTCAAGCCCTGATCTGGGAAGATCACACATTCCGCAGAGTGGCTGGGTCTGTGGGCCACAACTGCTGAGCCTGCGTGTCTGCAGCCAGTGCTCTGCAACAAGAGAGGCCGTGATAGTGAGAGGCCCGCGCACCGCGATGAAGAGTGGCCCCCGCTTGCCTCAAGTAGAGAAAGCCTTCGCACAAAGACCCAAAATAACCAAAATTTAAATAAATAAATATATAAACAATGAAATTAACAAAAAAAAGAGACCCCTGGTAGGCTCCAGTGTTGGGTTGCCTCAGGCCAAACAACCAACAAGAAGAAAACCCAACCCCACCTAGCAGCAGTCAAGTGGATTAAAGTTTTACTGAGTCTGCCCACCAGAGCAACAGTCAGCTCTACCCACCACCAGTCCCTCCCATCAGGAACCTTGCACAAGCCTCTTAGATAGCCTCATCCACCAGAGGGCAGACAGCAGAAGCAAGAAGAACTACAGTCCTGCACCCTGGGGAACAAAAACCACATTCACAGAAAGATAGACAAGACGAAAAGGCAGAGGGCTATGTACCAGATGAAGGAACAAGATAAAACCCCAGAAAAACAACTAAATGAAGTGGAGATGGGCAACCTTCAAGAAAAAGAATTCAGAATAGTGATAGTGAAGATGATCCAGGACCTCAGAAAAAGAATGGAGGCAAAGATCAAGAGGATGCAAGAAACGTTTAACAAAGACCTAGAAGGATTAAAGAACAAACAAACAGAGGTGAACAATACGATAACTGAAATGAAAACTACACTAGAAGGAATCAATAGCAGAATAACTGAGGCAGAAGAACGGATAAGCGACCTAGAAGACAGAATGGTGGAATTCACAGCCATGGAACAGAATAAAGAAAAAAGAATAAAGAGAAATGAAGACAGCCTAAGAGACCTCTGGGACAACATTAAAGGCAACAACATTCACATTATACCGGTCCCAGAAGGAGAAGAGAGAGAGAAAGGACCAGAGAAAATATTTGAAGAGATTAGAGTCGAAAAGTTCCGTAACATGGGAAAGGAAATAGCCACCCAAGTCCAGGAAGCGCAGAGAGTACCATACAGGATAAAGCCAAGGAGAAACACACCAAGACATAGTAATCAAATTGACAAAAATTAAAGACAAAGAAAAATTACTGAAAGCAGCAAGGGAAAAACAACAAATAACATACAAGGGAACTCCCATAAGGGTAACAGCTGATTTCTCAGCAGAAACTCTGCAAGCCAGAAGGGAGTGGCATGATATACTTAAAGTGATGAAAGGGAAGAACCTACAACCAAGAGTACTCTACCCGGCAAGGATCTCATTCAGATTCGATGGAGAAATCAAAAGCTTTAGAGACAAGCAAAAGCTAAGAGAATTCAGCACCACCAAACCAGCTCTACAACAAATGCTAAAGGAACCTCTCTAAGTGGGAAACACAAGAGAAGAAAAGTACCTACCAAAACAAACCCAAAACAATTAAGAAAATGGTCATAGAAACATACATATCGATAATTACCTTAAATGTGTATGGATTAAATGCTCCAACCAAAAGACACAGGCTTGCTGAATGGATACAAACACAAGACCCATATATATGCTATCTACAAGACACCCACTTCAGACCTAGGGACACATACAGACTGAAAATGAGGGGATGGAAAAAGATATTCCATGCAAATGGAAATCAAAAGAAATCTGGAGTAGCTATACTCATATCAGATAAAATAGACTTTTAAATAAAGAATGTTACAAGAGACAAGGAAGGACACTACATAATGATCAAGGGATCTATCCAAGAAGAAGATATAACAATTATAAATATATATGCACCCACATAGGAGCACCTCAATCCATAAGGCAACTGCTAACACCTATAAAAGAGGAAATTGACAGTAACACAGTAATAGTGGGGGACTTTAATACTTCACTTATACCAATAGAGAGATCATCCAAAATGAAAATAAATAAGTAAACAGAAGGTTTAAATGACATAGTAGACCAGATAGATTTAATTGATGTTTATAGGACATTCCATCCAAAAACAGCAGATTACACTTTCTTCTCAAGTGTACACGGAACGTTCTCTAGGATAGATCACATCTTGGGTCACAAATCAAGCCTCACTAAATTTAAGAAAATTGAAATCATATCAAGCATCTTTTCTGACCACAGCACTATGAGATTAGAAATGAATTACAGGGGAAAAAAAGTAAAAATCACAAACACGTAGAGGCTAAACAATACATTACTAAATACCCAAGAGATCACTGAAGAAATCAAAGAGGAAATCACAAAATAACTAGAGACAAATGACAATGAAAACACGATGATCCAAAACCTATGGGATGCAGCAAATCAGTTCTAAGAGGGAAGTTTATAGCTATACAAGCCTACCTCAAGAAAGAAGAAAAATCTCAAATAAACCATCTAAGCTTACACCTAAAGAAACTAGAGAAAGAAGAACAAACAAAACCCAAAGTTAGCAGAAGGAAAGAAATCATAAAGATCAGAGCAGAAATAAATGAAGTAGAAACAAAACAATAGCAAAGATCAATAAAACTAAAAGCTGGTTCTTTGAGAAGATAAACAAAATTGATAAACCACTAGCCTGATGCATCAAGAAAAAGAGGGAGAGGACTCTAATCAATAAAATTAGAAATGAAAAAGGAGCAGTTGCAACAGACACCGCAGAAATACAAAGCATCCTAAGAGAGTACTACAAGCAACTCTATGCCAATAAAATGGACAACCTGGACGAAATGGACAAATTCTTAGAAAGGTATAACCTTCCAAGACTGAACCAGGAAGAAACAGAAAATATGAACAGACCAATCACAAGTAATGAAATTGAAACTGTGATTAAAAAACTTCCAGCAAACAAAAGTCCAGGATCACATGGCTTCACAGGTGAATTGTATCAAACATATAGAGAAGAGCTAACATCCATCCTTCTCAAACTCTTCCAAAAAATTGTGGAGGAAGGAACACTCCCAAACTCATTGTATGAGGCCACCATCACCCTGATACCAAAAGCAGACAAAGATACTACGAAAAAAGAAAATTACAGACCAATATCACGGATGAATATAGATGCAAAAATTCTCAACAAAATACTAGCACACAGAATCCAACAACACATTAAAAGGATCATACACCATGATCAAGTGGGATTTATCCCAGGTATGCAAGGATTCTTCAATATATGCAAATCAATCAATGTGATACACCATATTAACAAATTGAAGAAGAAAAACCATATGATCATCTCAATAGATGCAGAAGAAGCTTTTGACAAAATTCAACACCCACTTATGATAAAAACTCTCCAGAAAGTGGGCATAGAGGGAACCTACCTCAATATAATATACAAGAAACACACAGCAAACATCATTCTCAATGGTGAAAAACTGAAAGCATTTCCTCTAAGATCAGGAACAAGAAAGCAGTGTCCACTCACCACTATTATTCAACATAGTATTGGAAGTCCTAGCCTTGGCAATCAGAGAAGGAAAAGAAAGAAAAGGAATACAAATTGGAAAAGAAGAAGTAAAACTCTCACTCTTTACAGATGACATGATACTATACATAGAGATCCTAAAAATGCCACCAGAAAACTACTAGAGCTAATCAATGAATTTGGTGAAGTTGCAGGATACAAAATTAATGCACAGAAATCTCTTGCATTCCTATACATTAATGACGAAAAATCTGAAAGAGAAGTTATGGAAACACTCCCATTTACCACTGCAACAAAAAGAGTAAAATACCTAGGAATAAACCTAGCTAGGGAGATAAAAGACCTGTATGCAGAAAACTATAAGACACTGATGAAAGAAATTAAAGATGATACCAACAGATGGAGAGATATACCATGTTCTTGGATTAGAAGTATCAATACTGTGAAAATGACTATACTATCCAAAGCAATCTACAGATTCAGTGTAATCCCTAACAAACTACCAATGGCTTTTTTAATGGATCTAGAACAAAAAATCTTAAAATGTGTATGGAGACACAAAAGTCCCCAAATAGCCAAAGCAGTCTTGAGGGAAAAAAACGGAGGTGGAGGAATCAGACTCCCTGGCTTCAGACTATACTACAAAGATACAGTAGTCAAGACAATATGGTACTGGCACAGAAACATAGATCAATGGAACAAGATAGAAAGCCCAGAGCTAAACCCAAGCACCTATGGTCAACTAATCTATAGCAAAGGAGGTAAGGATATACAATGGAGAAAAGACAGTCTCTTCAATACATGGTGCTGGGAAAACTGGACTGTTACATGTAAAAGAATGCAACTAGAACACTCCCTAACACCATACACCAAAATAAACTGAAAATGGATTAGAGACCTAAATGTAAGACTGGACACTATAAAACTCTTAGAGGAAAACATAGGAAGAACACTCTTTGACATAAATCTCAGCAAGATCTTTTTTGATCCACCTCCTAGAGTAATGGAAATAAAAACAAAAATAAACAAATGGGACCTAATGAAACTTCAAAGCTTTTGCACAGCAAAGGAAACCATAAACATGACGTAAAGACAATCCTCAGAATTGGAGAAAATATTTGCAAATGAATCAACAGACAAAGGATTAATCTCCAAAATATATAAACAGCTCATGCAGCTCACTATTAAAAAAACAAACAACCCAATCCAAAAATGGGCAGAAGACCTCAACGTCAATAGATATTTCTCCAAAGAACACATACAGATGGCCAAGAAGCACATGAAAAGCTGCTCAACATCACTAATTATTAGAGAAATGCAAATGTAAACCACAGTGAGGTATCACCTCACACCAGTTAGAATGGGCATCATCAGAAAATCTACAAACAGCAAATGCTGGATAGGGTGTGGAGAAAAGGGAACCCTTTTGCACTGTTGGTGGGAATGTAAATTGATACAGCCACTATGGCGAACAGTATGGAGGTTCCTGAAAAAACTAAAAATAGAATTACCATATGATCCAGCAATCCCACTACTGGGCATATACCCAGAGAAAACCATAATTCAAAAAGACACATGCACCCCAACGTTCATTGCAGCACTATTTACAATAGCCAGGTCATGGAAGCAAGCTAAATGCCCATCGACAGATGAATGGATAAAGAAGTTGTGGTACATATATACAATGGAATATTCCTCAGCCATAAAAAGGAACTAAATTGGGTCATTTGTTGAGACGTGGATGGATCTAGAGGCTGTCATACAGAGTGAAGTAAGTCAGAAAGAGAAAAACAAATATCGTATATTAACGCATATATGTGGAACCTAGAAAAATGGTACAGATGAACCGGTTTGCAGGACAGAAATTGAGACACAGATCTAGAGAAGAAACGTATGGACACCAAGCGGGGAAAGCTACGGGTGGTGGTGGTGGTGGTGTGATGAATTGGGCCATTGGGATTGACATGTACACACTGGTGTGTATAAAATTGATGACTAAAAAGAACCTGCTGGGGCCTCCCTGGTGGCGCAAGTGGTTGAGAGTCCGCCTGCCGATGCAGGGGATACGGGTTCGTGCCCCGGTCTGGGAGGATCCCATATGCCGCGGAGCGGCTGGGCCCGTGAGCCATGGCCGCTGAGCCTGCGCGTCCGGAGCCTGCGCATCCGGAGCCTGTGCTCCGCAACGGGGGAGGCCACAACAGTGAGAGGCCCGCATACCGCAAAAAAAAAAAAAAAAAAAAAAAAGAACCTGCTGTATAAAAACATTTTTTTTCAATTGATTTATGAATGTGGAATGGACAAGTTCGTTTTTTCAATCCCTATTGTAGTATATGGTAAAGCATTATTTTTGTTTTAGTTGGGCTCTGTCTTCAAGGTCCTTTGTAAAATATTTTCTGTTAATTTCTTTTCTTGAGTCCTTATCCCTCAGTTTTTGTTGAATAATAAATTATCTGTCATTGTAAACAATGATTCCTGGCCATCTCTGCATAGGAAGCCTGGGTGTTGTTAGAAACTTGGATGCGTTGTCAGGTTTGTGGCAGAGGTACAAGGATGGTAAATGCTCATCCTTAAGCATGTCCTATGTCCATAATCAGTTTAACGAGCCTTATAAGCCTACAAGTGCAATAGTAATTTTGAGGTTCTTTCCACTATGTTTAACAGATTAAAATAGTCAATTTTGGAAATGCTTCTTATATGACAGTTACACGTTTAGAACATTTACCTATTCTTGGCAGTGTTTAAAGAGAAATTGTGGTCAAGAAAATCTTTTTCCTGATTTTTCCCTTGGTTCTGATCCCAACTTTAGGGGCACCATTCAAACTATACCCTTCATGCTTTTTGTCCTTATGTGCTGCCTGGGAAGCCCATGTAGCCTTCCCAGTAAACTACTTAATGGTCTGTTGAGACATCCCTGGCCTTTATGAGTAACTTATGCTTTTACTTCTTTATTTTCTTTGTATTTTGTACACATTTAAATGTATCTGTCTTTCCTGTATCTCAGGGCCCTATCTTCTTTTTCTCTTTGCCAAAGTGTGGCACAGGTCAGTCAGTAGCATGGGATCTAGAGCAGCTCAGAATTCAGCTACAAATGGTTGGAAACAATCCAATTCATCAGTAGAGAATTGTTTAAATAAACTATGGTACATCCCCACAATGGACTATCATGCATTTGTTGGGTTTTTTTTATTAGTTTTTATTGGAGTATAGTTGATTTACAATGTTGTGTTAGTTTCTGCTGTTCGGCAAAGTGAATCAGTTATACATTTACATATATCCACTCTTTTTTAGATTCTTTTCCCATATAGGTCATAACAGAGTACTGAATAGAGTTCCCTGTGCTATACAGTAAGTTCTTTTTAGTTCTCTCTTTTATATATCATAGTATGTATATGTCAATCCCAATTTCCCAATTTATCCCTTACCTCCATCATGCATTTGTTAAAAAGAAAAAAAAAAGGTTGTGGAATTAAGAATTTCAGGACATACTGTAAAATTATAAAACAAAAGAAACAAAAAACCAAGGAGTAGTATAGTTTGTATGTGGTATGGATCAGTTGCCTGTTGGTCTGTTGCTGTAAGAAACCATGCTAAAACTTAGTGGCCTAAAACAATAATTTTGGGGGGTTTTTGGGTTAATGAATCTATGAGACGGGAATTTCTCCTGCTCTTGCTTTTGCTCATTGATTCATATGTCTGCAAGCAGTTAACTACAGATCAGACTCATTAGGTTAGGATCTTACATGTTTGGGGATCCGCTGGCCTTAGCTGGTATAACTCATCTCTGCTCCATGTGGTCTCATCCTCCAACAGACTAGTCTGGGTTTGCTTTCATGGCAGGGTTAGCGTTCCGAGACAGATGTAGAACCAGCACTGTTACACTTCCATCACATTATATTGGCCAGAGCAAGTCAGGGGGCCTGGCCCGATTGAGGGGAGTAAGGGAATAGATCTCATTTCCTGAGGCATTGCAGAAGGCATGGTGCCATTCTTAGGGATGCTCAGTTTAATGTAATTACGCTGTCTTTGTATAAATGGGGGTGGGATAAGAATTTATTTTTGCATTTGCTCATTTGTACAGACAAAGAATGGATGGATACACAAGAAACAGATTTAAATGGTTACGTATGAGGTGGAGTATGTAGGTATAGAAGCAGGGAGTATTTCTTTTGATATAATATATTGATTTTTGAACCATATAAATGTATACTTATAATACATACAAAAAGAGAATTATCTACCTAGCCTCTGCCCCCCAAAATAGTTCTCTTTAAACCATCACGATGATTTCTAAGTTAGGAATATGATTTGTTTTAAAGAAATGGTAATGGCTTTCTTGGACACCCTGTGTGGAATGATCAGTATTTCTGTACTGTGCATCTGAAAGATCTATACTCAGCTTATTTTCCTCAGAGATGATAATCCGGAGCACTTGACCATATCTTCTTCTACCCAGAGTTTAGCATAGATAAATATCTCAATGGCCAAATAAAATGATTCCTTCTAGTAGATTGTTCATCTGATTCAGGTAAACATGTAAGAGTGTCTACTGCGTTGTACCAGCCATTATTACGTATATTACATACATATCCCTTCCCAATAACCCTGTGTCGTAAGTGTTACCCTCAGAAACAGGTGAAGAAAACCATAGTCACACAGGTAAGTGATAGAGCATCCTTCACATCAAGCTCACCTTCTTTCACCTAAACATCCTTCACACTTGCAGCCCTGGGTGTTCCCCTTCTTTCCAGGTGTTTGTGGGTGGCCCTTCCCCTCACACAAGTGCATTTTTCTTCTCTCCTATTTATACCTCTTCTATTTATTGTTCCTTTGTCAACCTCAAAGTAATTTTTTAAAAACTGTCATGGAAAAGCAGTTCATAATGATTTGTAAATGCCCTCATTTGTGGGCAATTTAGCCTACAAGATTCTTCTCAAGTAGTACTTACCTAGGATGTTTATGTTTGTGTTTAGTATTACTTTCTCTTAAAGCTACAGAAGAATTCTGCTCTTTTGCTTCATGTTTGATTCTGCAAATTCCTGTGTGGGAAGAAAAATCACACTGCTCTCACACAGAACACTGTTTATTATTTTGTTCTCTCTTTCATCAGTTTTCTATTGTTATGACATCCATAGCATCGTGCACACTGAAGGGGTAAAATAATTAACCAGACATATTTTTCCATGTTTGTCCCTCTTCTTTAGCTCAAGTTGTTTGGCTTTACATTGTTAGGTGTTGAAGCATCAGTGATCCTGCAAATTCAGGTGGTTATATTTCCGTATATATCCAAATATTTAAAATAACCAAAGCACAGTTATAGAGTGACTAAATTATCAGTTACTTTGAACCTTAGAGTGTATGTTTCGGATCAAGTTGAACCTTCCTGATAAAACTAAGGGTTAATTTAATTTTCTAAGACTGAATACTTTGTGCCTTTTTTTTTTTTTTTTTTGCTGTACGCGGGCTTTTCACTGTTGTGGCCTCTCCTGTTGCGGAGCGTGGGCTCCAGACGCGCAGGCTCAGCGGCCATGGTTTACGGGCCCAGCCGCTCCGCGGCATGTGGAATCTTCCCGGACCGGGGCACGAACCCGTGTCCCCTGTATCGGCAGGCGGACTCTCAACCACTGCGCCACCAGGGAAGCCCTACTGTGTCTCTTTGATTCAAGCAGTGGTGTTCATGGGCTGAAGTCACACTTAAGAAAAAAAAAATTTCTTCTCTTTGAACTTTAACTTTCTCTGGAATTGAAAAGAGCTCAAAATTTCCTTGGTTCTTTCAAGGGATCCAGGTAGATGTTTTATAAAACCTAAGTTGTATAAAAATTCAGAAATGAAGTCACTTTAAACGTCATAGCATAAAGGAATGTATTGGCCACCAAGCAGAGGGTTAAAATGCCTGCTTTGGAGTGTACTCCTTATTTACCATCTGAGCAACTGCTGGATTTGTCAGTTTATAAACCAGGATAGAGCTCTCACATCATGAAGTGCATTCTTGCCACCCAGCTTCCAACAAAAATATCATCTTACATTGTACTTGGTACTTTTGCGACTGTTGATTCTTGGATCATTCCATACAGTATCTCTGAGGTCACATGGATTGTTGATAGTATACACATTTTCTTTGGGGAACAAATGTTCATGTTAACTTGGACATAGTCATAAGGCTATTTAAGTGATAAAATCAGGACTTGACACTAGTCTTCATGTTTTCTAATCATCATTCTTCTTTATTGAGTACCTTCTTTATAAACTAGCACTAGCCTAGGCATTATCTCTAATACTTGCATCAAAATGAGGCCTGGAAAGGTGAAGTGATTTGATAAAATTCATACAGATTTTATTATTCAGTGATAAAATCGTCATTAGAATGACGCTTCACACCAAACCTCTCAGTCTCTGTACCCATACTTTTCCTACTAGACAACGGTTGTTGCTTGAAACGTGAGGCATGATACTAGTGTTGCAGGTGTGTGAGTAGTGACGTGAATAAGAGATAAGTAGTTTTAACTTAATGTGAGCCGTACTCTGGAGTCTGGGTTTTCCCCAGTTTCTAAGCTTTCAGTTGGTATATAATTCAGTGTTCTGCAGTTGGGCTGCTCTTGAGGTTTTCATTCTGCCAAGTGCTGACTGCTAAAACACATCTCACTGATAAGCCTTCCTCGGGCCTTTGGCACCCTTGCTGTATAGGCAGGTGGTCTGAAGAAAGGCTCCCCCTAGGTTGTTGCACACTATACACAACACATAACAGGGTGAGACAACTGTTAGTTCCTTCCTTCTTTTCTCGCCCCACCCTCCAGAAAGCTGGGCCCCAGATGGAAGAGCTGGAAACGTGTCAACTGTTCTCTGAAGGGCATTGAGAAAACACTGTCAAGAAGAAAAAGGCAAACACAATAGCTAATTAGTTCACTAATCAGACGGGATGACCGTCCATTTTACAAAGAAAGTGTCCTGGACAGAGACGGGAAGGGCTGGCAGAGTGTGCTCACATGGCTCTCAAAGCACTACACATTTTTGTCAGGGGATTTGTAACTTGGGGGCATTGCTGCCCTGATTGACTTTATATATTCATTATATCTCTCCCCAAAATGTGACCACTGCAAACGAAGGCCTAAAAATAATATTTGGGGATGTTTTCCTCTTGAGAAAGTGCCCTTGAATGTGCCAACATGCGCCTTGTTGCCAGTGTCATGAACCCTTTTTTATGTATTGTGTTTATAACTATGATCTCAGTGAAGGCAAACTTTGATTGAACATTCTCATTTGAACCTTTGGTTTCCATTTCTTGTACTTTACATTGAATTCAGCAGTTATTGGAGAACAAACACAGTGTACTTAAAGGAAAAGCTTGGAATTACTGAGAGGAACATAGCTCAATTCAAAGGTGATTATGGTAGCCCTGGCCCTATTATTAACAAAGTAGGTAACAAGTTCCCTTTAATGGGAAAAAATAACTTTTTGAAGATATTAGAACATTACTCTTCATTATCAAGTCTTCTTCATATTAGCTCAGACCTAGTTCTAACATCAAGTTTAATCTACCTAATCTGACTTTCTGGGCTTTGTTGCCGTCGAGTGTTATCAAACCGCTGCTTATTATGAATTGTTCTCATAGATGAAGTAGCCTAAGTAGCCTGTGCTTCGCTTAGGGTCAACTCTACTTTTCTTTGTTTTGGACAATATACATCATAAATGACATGCCTGGTATCAGAGATGTTGACTCCACTTCATTTTTCTTACTTAGAAGAGTTGATATGTATAAACATGTATTTCATCATTCATAGTAATTTATAATCAACTGACTGATTGTATTTCCATGGCATGCAGTGGATGCTTACTTGTCTGGACAGTCCCACATTAGCTTTTTTTCCCCCTACTACTTCAGTTAATTTGTAAGAAGTCAAAAAGAATGCCGTTGAGATAAGCTGAATTTATAACTTGGTTTCTTCCTTTCTCAGCCACTATCCTCACTGCTAACTCTCATGTCACGTCATCCCTTGACCTTACTGCCTTGTCTTAGATTCCTAGGATTGCTGTAACAAAGTACTATATACTGTGTGGCTTAAAACAACACTATTCTCTCCCAGTTCAAGAGGCCAGAAATCCAAAATCAAGGTATCAGCAGGGTTGATTCCTTCTTGGCCTCAGAGGAAGAATCTATTCTATACCTGTCGCCTAGCGACAGGTGTTTGCCTTGGCTTGTAGATGGCAACATTCCAATCTCTGCCTCCACTGTCACGTGCGTTCTTTCTGTGGGACTATGTGTGTCTTCACATAGTAGACTTCCCTCTGTGTGAGTGTCTGTCTTTTCTCCTCTTCTTATAAGGACGTCATTCATACTGGATTTAGGAACTACCCAGGTAATCCAGGGTGATCTCCTCCCCTCAGGATCCTTAACTTAATTATATCTTCAAGGACATTTTTTCCAAATAAGGAAACATTCACAGTTCAAGGAATTAAGAGGTAGACATATTTTGGGGGGCCTAATTCAGCCTATTATACTAAGTAAGCATCTTCTTCACTTCTCAGTTCTCTAGGTAAATATGTTGGTATTTCAGATTGTTGTGACTATTTTTCTCTTATAGAAAATTCTGATTTCCATTCCTTTTATTCTCTACAGTTGGTGCTGACAAAAGGGTGCCAGCAATGCCTGGATCGCCTGTGGAAGTGAAGATACAGTCAAGATCCTCACCTCCCACCATGCCACCCCTCCCACCAATAAATCCTGGAGGACCTAGGCCAGTGTCATTCACTCCTACAGCATGTGAGACCTCTGAATTACTTGGGTTTGTGGTTCACAGTGACATTTGGATCTACATGAATGCCATTAAGCCTTCTATATATACTACTCAACATTTTCAAAATGGCTGTTAACACACACACATGTATCTTGGTTGTTTCTTTTCTAAGTGGCTTTTTCCTTCTGAGAATAGTACATAGCTGATTTAGGTATTTGGAAATGTAGTAGTCTAAATATTTTCTTTTCATACTTTTTGGCTTGTAAGTATCTATTTTAATTTCTTTGGCTCTAAAATAATGAATTTAAATTATTATATTGATGAATAGGATTCAAAGTAAGTTTCATAAAATGATTGAACTACTCCAAGACTGTCTTAGTAAGGCTTTTTACAAAAAAAAATTGATTATTTTATTAGTTTACTAGGGCTGCTGTAACAAAATACCAAAGACTAGGTGGCTTAAAGAACAGAAATTAACTTTTTCACAGTTCTGGAGGTTAGAAGTCCAAGATCCAGATGTCAGCAGGTTTGGTCTCTTCGGAAGCCTCTTTCCTTGTCTTGTAGATAGCTGCCTTCTTGCTGTGTCCTCTCATAGCCTTTCCTTGTGCATGTGCATCCTTGGTGCTTCCTCCTTTTCTTAGAAGTACAACAGTTATATTGGACTAGGACCTAGGCAGATGACCTCATTTAACCTTTAAGGGCCCTATCTCCAAATATAGTCACATTCTGGGGTACTGGGGGTCAGAACTTCAACATAGGAGTCTGGGAGGGGGATACAATTTAGTCCATAACAATTATATTAGACAATAAATAAAAGTTGTTCAGCCTAACTAGTCACCAAGGAAATGCAAACTAAAACCCAATGTAGTACCACATACACCCACAAGAATGTTCAGAATGAAAATGAATATCAAGTTTTGGTGAGTATGTGTGGAGCAACTTGAACAATCATACATTGTTTTTGGGAAAAATTTTTGGTAGTATCTACTAAATCTGAATTTCCCCAAACCCTGTAACTCTGCAAATTTAGTCCTAAAACCTCAATTTAAAAAAGAAGGTTTAATTATTTATTTTCCCAAAACATTTGAAAATGAGTAACTGGCAGCTGTAACAATTTGAGCCAAAGTTTATGAAATGAAGTTTGATACCCTTTTTTCTTAAATTGTATTTTTTATCTCAAAGTTAAACACCCTTAGATAAAGATAGATACTATCTTGAAGTGAAACAGATTTAAACCCAGGCTGTCATTCAAATTTCAAGATATAGACAGTAGGGGGGTGTGTGTGTGTGTGTGTGTGTGTGTGTGTGTGTGTGTGTGTGTGTGTGTGTGTGTGTGTGTGTGTGTGTGTGTGTGTGTGTGTGTGTGTGTGTGTGTGTGTGTGTGTGTGTGTGTGTGTGTGTGTGTGTGTGTGTGTGTGTGGTCAACTCTTTTGACCCCCATAGTTGACTATTTAGGGATGAATATGTTTTATTTCAGAAAATGTGATCATACAGTTTTACTGAAGAAATTGTAAAACAGCCCGTGTAAGTGTCAGGGTGGCAAAAAGCATAGTAATGTATTATTTTTATAGGTTGCTTCAAAAGAGGGCAGCTCTCCAATGGCAATGGACCTTTCTGTGAACACAAAGAAATGGTACACCATTGCAGCTGATTTTCTGTACTGCTGAGGTTGAGTGTTGAGCCTTCCTTTCCAGTAGCTCTAGCGTCCTTTATTGGAAGACACAGTAGAGACACCCTCTTTTTCTCAGCCTGTTAACCTTTTATGCAGTGAGCCATACACATACAGCATACACAGTTCATAACAGCTTAGCTAATTATGATATACACAGATGTGTGTTTAATCAAGAAGTAGACAGTCTTTCAAGGCAGTGTAAATACAGAAAGAAATAAGTAAAATATTGGAAGCATGTACATGGGCAGCACAGAGCAAAGTTATTAAATCTAGTAGGAGCAGCGGAGTCTGTCAGATAATGCTTCTTCATACAGGTGATATGTTTTTAGACTTAGTTTTACTTTCTTAAATTTTCAAGCCTGGATATGATTAAATGAAAAATCTATTGACACTTAGGCACTAGGTAATTTTATTTCATTCATCAGGGAAGAAGGAGCTTTTCCTCCAAGAACATAGCTCTAGAGTCGTGTTCCAAATTAAAACTACAAGAAATGACTGTTAAGAACAATGGGCAGGGACTTCCCTGGTGCTGTAGTGGTTAACAATCCACCTGCCAATGCAGGGGACACAGGTTCAATCCCTGGTCCTGGAAGATCCCACATGCCACGGAGCAACTAAGCCCATGCGCCACAACTACTTAGCCTGCGCACTTAGAGCCCGTGCTCTGCAACAAGAGAAGCCACCTCAATGAGAAGCCTGCACACCACAACAAAGAGTATCCCCAGCTTGGCGCAGCTAGAGAAAGCCCACATGCAGCAACAAAGACCCAATGCAGACAAAAATAAAAATAAATACATAAATTTATTAAAAAAGAAAAAAGAACAACAGGCAAATAGGAAAACCGTAATTAATCACATGTATTATAATTTGATCAGAAATATAGAATGGAAGTGTCCCATGTGGTATCTAGAAAATGCTATATTGAATGGCCAAGAATTTGGCACTGTCCAGGCAGAGAAAAACTGATTTTGATGGACATGAATATTCTGAGTGGTCAAAGAGATATATATCTCATTGCAGGAATAGGTCACTAAACCTATAGCCTAGAAAAAAACATTTCTCACATTAACACAACTCTCTGCTTTCTGATTATCTTGTTCAAATGCTATATATATATTTTTAATATAAATTGATTTTTTAATTTATTTTTGGCTGCATTGGGTCTTTGTTGCTGCGTGCGGGCTTTCTCTAGTTGTGGCGGGTAGGGGCTACTCTTCATTGCAGTGCGTGGGCTTCTCATTGCAGTGGCTTCTCTTATTGTGGAGCATAGGCTCTAGGTGCTCGGGCTTCAGTAGTTGTGGCTCGTGGGCTCTAGAGCACAGGCTCAGTAGTTGTGGCGCACAGGCTTAGTTGCTCTGTGGCATGTGGGATCTTCCCAGACCAGGGCTTAAACCCGTGTCCCCTGCATTGGCAGGCGGATTCTTAACCACTGTGCCACCAGGGAAGCCCCCAGATGCTACATTTAAATTGACTGCTTAGATTCTTTGGGAACCTGAGGTTGGGTAGGAGTTGTCAAATAAGAGACGGGCATTAGTGTCCAGTCATTGGAAATACATATTCTACCAGACTCCTCTCATGCAGCCCATTGCAAGAAGTCTTAAAAACTACCTATCCCTCCCCTTGGCACCTGTAGAATTTAGATGTCCCTTCTCTTTGCTCTTGTAGCACTCATACTCTTCTAACACTTTATGTTATTCTGTTACCATTTTTTACCTGGCAACCTGTCTCACTATAAAGCAACATTGTTGAGGGCTGAAAACGTGTCTTGTGTACTCTTTTAACATGTGATTTACAAAATTCAAATGAATAAATGAAGGCAAATGCAAACAAAGAAGAAATGAACAGAGATCCTTATGTTTTGCACTTAAACCAAGTCTTTCTTTTAGTGAGCAACGGCATCAACCATTCTCCTCCCACCCTGAATGGTGCCCCATCACCACCACAGAGATTCAGCAATGGTCCTGCCTCTTCCACGTCATCTGCACTAACAAATCAACAGTTGCCAGCCACTTGTGGTGCCCGGCAGCTCAGCAAGTTGAAACGTTTCCTCACCACTCTGCAACAGTTTGGCAATGACATCTCACCTGAGATTGGGGAGAAGGTGCGGACTCTCGTTCTAGCACTGGTGGTAAGTACATCACTGTCGACCGCTGCTTGAGTATATGGCTCAGAACTGAAGCCAGCAGAGAGGTTGTACATACTTCTCCTCATTCCCTAACTTGTAGCAGTGTGGCCGATTCTACAGTCTAGATTAGTTTAACTTGTATAATAATGTTGAATCATGGATTTCAGTTGTGGATAATGTTTATCAAAGAAATAGAAGCAAAATCTATAACGTTTACCGTATTGTTTCTTATGGTATCAGTTGAATTCCGATGAACAACTTTGAATTTCTCTTAATAGTGAGTTTCAGCAGGCCCACTGAGGTTCAACTAAGTTTTGTTCCTTAATATATTCAGTGCCTGGTGCATTGTTTCTAAACCAGAGGAAAAAAACAAATGGTTTAATTTTCAAGATAATAATTTGTGAAATTACAAGTTTTGTGGTCTAAAAAAATAGTATCAAAGGGATTACATTCTTCAGCTCCTCATGCAAATACAATTTCTTGAGGATTTTCAAGGAACAAAGTTTTTTTTCCATACTGAGTGGCGAATCCATGATATAAGGTAGTGATCTTCTTACATTGACAGCTGGGAGGGTTTTGACTCTTAGTGTATATAAGGGATGAGCTTCCAGTTCTTAAGGTTTGTAAATTGAATTCCTCAAGATGTACCTCAACTAAAAGCACACTGTGCTCCTGCATGTTACTCTCTGTATGTGATAAAGATGAATCACAGTTCTAAACTTTTACCAGGCAGTTGTCAAAGTGTAATTCGGGACCCCTAGGATTTCTCGAGACCCTTTTTGGAAGTCCAGGAGGTCAAAAACATTTTCATAATAATACTAAAATGTTACTTGCCTTTTGACTCTTATTCTCTCATGACTGTATTGTGGAATTTTCTAGAGGCTGCATGACATAGGATGTTGAAACAGGTTAAATGCAGAAGCAGATTAGGAGAATCCAGCTCTCTTTTCTTAAGCTAGATAGCAGAGAGATTTGCAAAACTGTACAAACAGTGCCGTTCTCCTTACTGCATTTTTTAACCGTTTTTTAAAATTGAAGGATAGTTAATTTACAATGTTGTGTTAGTTTCAGGTGTACCGCAAAGTGATTCAGTTATATTCTTTTTCAGATTCTTTTCCATTATAGGTTATTACAAGGTACTGAATCTAGTTCCCTGTGCTATAGAGCAGGCAGGTCCTTGTTGTGTATCTATTTTATACATAGTAGTGTGTACCTGTTAATCCCAAATTCCTAATTTATTCCTTCCCCACTTTCCCTTTTGGTAACCATAGTTTGTTTTCTATGCCCGTGAGTTATTTCTGTTTTGTAAACCAATTCATTTATATCATTTTTTTAGGGTCAACATTTAAGTGATAATTGGAATTCCCTGGCAGTCCAGTGGTTAGGACTCTGTGCTTTCACTGCTGTGGGCCATGGTTCAATCCCTGGTTGGGGAACTAAGATTCTACAAGCTGCGCCACACAGCCAAAAAAAGAAAAAAATTTCAGTGATATCATATGCTATTTGTCTTTCTCTGCCTGACTTACTTCACTTAGTATGATAATCTCTTTCTAGATCCATCTATGTTGTTGCAAATGGCAATATTTCATTCTTTTTTATGACTTAGTAATATTCCATTGTGTATATGCTGCATCTTCTTTATCCATTCATCTGTCAATGGACATTTAGGTTGTTTCCATGTCTTGGCTCTTGTAAATACTGCTGCTGTGAACATAGGTGTGCATGTATCTTTTCAAATTATAGCTTTGTCCAGATATATGCTCAGGAGCATATGACAACTCTATTTTTAGCTTTTTGAGCAAACTCCATACTTTTCTCCATAGTGGCTGCACCAATTTACATTCCCACCAACAGTGGGAATGTCAAAGAAAAAGCAGGTTTCCTTTTTCTCCATACCCTCTCCAGCATTTATTATTTGGAGACTTCTTAATGATGGCCATTCTGACCAGCGTGAGATGGTACCTCATTGTAATTTTGATTTGCATTTCTCTAGTAATTATCAGTGTTGAGCATCTTTTCATGTGCCTGTTGGCCATGTGTATATCTTCTTTGGAGAAATGTCTATTTTGTTCTTCTGCCTACTTTTTTTTAATTGGGTTGTTTGTTTTTTTGATATTAAGCTATATGAGCTGTTTGTATATTTTGGAGATTAATCTCTTGTCAGTTGCATTGTTTGCAAGTGTTTTCTCCCAGCCTGTAGATTGTGTTTTCATTTTGTATATGGATTCCTTTGCTGGGCAAAAGCTTTTAAGTTTAATTAGATCCCATTTGTTGATTTATTTTTTTATTTCCTTACTCTAAGAGATGGATCCAAAAAAATATTGCTGTGATTTACGTCAAAGAGTGTTCTGCCTATGTTTTCCTCTAGGAGTTTTACAGTATCCAGTCTTATATTTAGGTCTTTAATCCATTTTGGGTTTATTTTTCTGTATGGTGTTAGAGAATGTTCTAATTTCGTTCTTTTACATATAGCTGTCCAGTTTTCCCAGCACCACTTATTGAAGAGACTGTCTTTTCTGCGTTGTATATTCTTGCCTCCTTTGTTGTAGATTGAATGAGCATAAGTGCATGGATTTATTTCTGGGCTTTCTATCCTTTTCCATTGATCTGTGTGTCTGTTTCTGTGCCAGTACCATACTTTTTTGATCACTGTAGCTTTGTAGTAGAGTCAAGTTAGGGAGTGTGATTCCTCTAGCAGTGTTTTTTCTCAAGATTCTTTTGGCTATTCGGGGTCTTTTGTGTTTCCACACAAATTAAAAATTTTTGGGTTCCAGTTCTGTGAAAAATGCCATTGGTGATTTGATAGGGATTGCATTGAATCTGTAGATTTCCTTGGGTAGTATGGTCATTTCAACAATATTCATTCTTCTAATCCAAAACAAGGTATATCTTTGCATCAGTTTGTGTCATCTTCAGTTTCTATCATCAGTGTCTTATAGTTTTGGGGTACAGGTATTTTCCCTCCTTAGGTACATTTATTCCTAGGTATTTTATTCTTTTTGATGCAGTGTTAAATGGGATTGTTTGCTTAATTTCTCTTTCTGATATTTTGTTGTTAGTGTATAGAAATGCAACAGATTTCTATATATTAATTTCGTATCTTGCAACTTTATTGACTTCATTGATGAGCTCTAGTATTTTTCTGGTAGCATCCTTAGGATTTTCTGTATGTAGCAAAATGTCGTCTGCAAACAGTGACAGTTTTGCTTTTACTTTTCCAGATTGGATTCCTTTTATTTTTTTTCTTCTCTGATTGCTGTGGCTGGGACTTCCAAAACTATGTTGAATAAAAATGGCAAGAGTGGGAATCCTTGTCTTGTTCCTGATCTTAGAGGAAATGCTTTCAGCTTTTCACCCTTGAGTATGCTGTTAGGTGTCGGTTTGTCATATATGGCCTTTATTATGCTAAGTAGGTTCTCTCTTTGCCCACTTTCTGAAGAGTTTTTTTTATCATAAGTGGGTGTTGAATTTTATCAGAAGCTTTTTCTGCGTCTGTTGAGATGATCATATAGTTTTCATTCTTCAGTTTGTTAATGGGTGTATAACATTAATTTGTGGTGATCATGGTGTATAATCCTTTTAATGTATTGTTGGATTCTGTTTGCTAGTATTTTGTTGAGGATTTTTGCATCTGTGTTCATCAGTGGTATTGGCCTGTAATTTTCTCTTTTTTTTGTAATATCTTTATCAGGGTGATTGTGACCTCATAGAATGAGTTCGGAAGTGTTCCTCCCTCTGCCATTTATTGGAATAGTTTCAGAAGGATAGGTATTAACTCTTCTTTAAATGTTTGATATAATTCACCTGTGAAGCCATCTGGTCTTGGACTTTTGTTTGTTGGGAGTTTTTAAGTTGCTTATTTAATTTCTTTTTTTTTAAATTTTATTTATTTTTGGCTGTGTTGGGTCTTTGTTGCTGCGTGCGGGCTTTCGCTAGTTGTGGCAAGTGGGGGCTACTCTTTGTTGCGGTGCACGGGCTTCTCACTGCGGTGGCTTCCCTTGTTGTGGAGCACGGTCCCTAGAGCATGCGGGCTTCAGTAGTTGTGGCTCACAGGCTCTAGAGTGCAAACTCTGTAGTTGTGGCTCACTGGCTTAGTTGCTCTGCGACATGTGGGATCTTACCGGACCAGGGATCGAGCCCATGTCCTCTGCATTGGCAGGCAGATTTTTAACCACTGCGCCACTGGGGAAATCCCAGGTTGCTTATTTAATTTCATTACTGGTAGTTGGCCAGTTCATATTTTCTGTTTCTTCCTGGTTCAGTCTTGGCAGATTGTACATTTCTAAGAATTTGTCCATTTCTTCTAGGTTGTCCATTTTATTGGTATATAGCTGCTCCTAGTAGTCTCTTAACATCCTTTGTGTTTCAGTGGTGCCAGTTGTAACTTCTCCTTTTCTGATTTTATTGATTTGGGCCCTCTCCCTTTTTTTACTTGATGAGGTTTATCAATTCTGGTTATCTTTTCAGAGAACCAGTTTTTAGTTTCATTGATGTTTTCTTTTCTTTTTTTTTTTTTTTAGTCTCTACTTCATTTATTTCTGCTGTGATCTTTATGATTTCTTTCCTTCTACTAACTTTGGGTTTTGTTTGTTCTTCTCTAGTTGCTTTAGGTATAAGTTTAGGTGGTTCATTTGAGATTTTTCATGTTTCCTGAGGTAAACTAGTATCACTATAAACTTCCCTCTTAGAACTGCTTTTGCTGTGTCCCATGGGTTTTGGATTGTTGTGTTTTCGTTTTCATTTGTCTCTAGGTATTTTTTATTTCCTCTTTGATTCCTTCAGTGATCCATTGGTTGTTCAGTAGCATGTTGTTTAGCCTCCAAGTGTTTGTGTTTTAAAAGATGCTTGATATGATTTCAGTTTTCTTAAATTTACCAATTTCTTGCCCATCATGTGATCTGT
This sequence comes from Mesoplodon densirostris, assembly GCF_025265405.1. Classification (NCBI taxonomy): domain Eukaryota; kingdom Metazoa; phylum Chordata; class Mammalia; order Artiodactyla; family Ziphiidae; genus Mesoplodon; species Mesoplodon densirostris. The sequence continues at coordinate 25,919,316 of NC_082676.1, read as the reverse complement.
CCTGGAGAATGTGCCATTTACATGTGAAAAGAATTTGTATCCTGCTGCTTTCAGATGGAATGCCCTATAAATATCAGTTAAGTCCATCTGGCCTAATGTGTCATTTAAGGCCTGTTTTTCCTTACTGATTTTCTGTCTGGATGATCTGTCCATTGATGTAAATGGGGTATTAAAGTTCCCCACTACTATTGTGTTACTATCAGTTTCTCCTTTTATGTCTGTTAACATTTGCCTTATAAATTGAGGTGCTCCTATGTTGTGTGCATATGTATTTACAATTGTTCTATCTTCTTCTTGGATTGATCCTTTGATGATTATGTTTGTTTGTTTGGTTTTTTTTGGCCACGCTCCTTAGCTTGTGGGATCTTAGTTCCTCGACCAAGGATTGAACCCAGGCCCTCGGCAGTGAGAGCACAGAGTCCTAATTACTAGACCACTAGGGAATTCCCAGTCATAGCCTTTTTCTTTCTTTTTCTAAATTTTTTATATATTTATTTGTTTATTTATTTGGTTGCACCAGGTCTTAGTTGCAGCAGGTGTGTTCGTTAGTTGCGGCTTGGTGGCTTCTTAGTTGTGGCATGCAAACTCTTCATTGCGGCATGCATGTGGGATCTATTTCCCTGACGAAGGATCGAACCCAGGCCTCCTGCATTGTGAGCGCGGAGTTTTCCACTGCAACACCAGGGAAGTCCCCACAGTCTTTATTTTAAAGTCTCTCTTGTCTGATATGACTATTGCTACTCCAACTTTCTTTTGATTTCCATTTGCATGGAATACCTCTTCCTATCTCCTCACTTTCAGTCTGTATTTGTCTCAAAATCTGAAGTGAGTCTCTTGTAGGCAGCATATATATATGGGTCCTGTTTTTGTATCCATTCAGCAGTCTGTCTTTTGGTTGGAGCATTTAGTCCATTTACATTTAGAGTAATTATTGTTATGCATGTACGTATTGCCATTTTGTTAATTGTTTTGGATTTGGTTTTGTAGGTCTATTTTTCACCTTTCTTCTTTTGTTCTCTTCTGTGATTTGATGACTATCTTTAGTGTTGTGTTTGCATTCCTATTTCTTTTTTGTATGTATACTTCTTATAGATTTTGTAGAGCAGCCTGTATATATAGGTTTTTGAATAGCAGGTTTTTGTATAGCAGTCTCTATATATATACATGCTTGTGTTAAGTTGCTGATCTCTTACTTTCAAATGGGTTTTAGATACCCTGCATTTGTACTCTGTTCCCCTCAAGATTATTGTTTTTTCTATTATATTTTACATCTAATTGTTCTGTGTTTTTCTTTTCTTTTTAAAAATTTATTTTATTTATTTATTTTTGCCTGCATTGGCTCTTTGTTACTGCGCGTGGGCTTTCTCTAGTTGTGGTGAGCAGGGCTTACTCGTAGTTACAGTGCGCGGTCTCCTCATTGTGGTGGCTTCTCTTGTTGCGGAGCAAAGGCTCAAGGCGTGCGGCTTCTGTAGTTGTGGCACACGGCTCAGTAGTTGTCGCTTGCAGGCTCTAGAGCGCAGGCTCAGTAGTTGTGGCGCATGGGTTTAGCTGCTCTGCGGCCTGTGGGATCTTCCGGACCAGGGCTTGAACCCATGTTCCCTGCATTGGCAGACAGATTCTTAACTACTGTGTCACCAGGGAAGTCCATTTTGTGTTTTTCTTAACTGCTTATTGTGGATACAGAAATTTTACTACTTTTATCTTTTAACTACCTCCCCAGTAGCTTTGTATATGGATGAGTTCCTACCTTTATTATATATTTGCCTTTACCAGTAGGCTTTTCCATTTCATAATTTTCTTGTTTCTAATTGTGGCCTTTTCTTTTCTGCCTAGAGAAGTTCCCTTAGCATTTGTCATAAAGCTGGTTTAGAGTGCTGAATCCTTTTAGCTTTTGCTTGTCTGTTAAGCTTTTGATTTCTCCACCAAATCTGAATGAGAGCCTTGCTGGGTAGAGTATTCTTGGTTGTAGGTTTTTCTCTTTCATCACTTTTAAGTGTATTGTGCCACTCCCTTCTGGTCTGGAGAGTTTCTGCTGAAAAAAATCAGCTGATAGCCTTATTAGGAGTTCCTTTGTGTGTTATTTGTTGCTTTTCCCTTATTGCTTTTAATATTCTCTCTTTATCTTTAATTTTTGTCATTTCGATTACAGTGTGTCTTGGTGTGTTTCTCTGCAGGTTAGTCTTGTATGGCAGGGATCCCCAACCCCTGGGCCATGGACCAGTAGCAGTCCGTGGCCTGTTAGGAGCTGGGCCGCACAGCAGGAGGTGAGTGGCGGGAGAGTGAGCTAAGCTTCATCTGCCACTCCCCATCGCTCGCATTAATGCCTGAACCATCCCATCCCCCACCCCGCCCCCTGTGGAAAAATTATCTTCCATGAAACCAGTCCATGGTGCCCAAAAGGTTGGGGACTGCTGCTGTATGGGACTCTGTACCTCCTGGACTTGGGTGACTATTTCCTTTCCCAGGAGAGGGAAGTTAACAGCTATTATCTCTTCACATATTTTCTCGGGCCCTTTCTCTCTTTCTCTACTCCTTCTGGGTCCCCTATAATGCAAACATTAGTGTGCTTGATGTTGTTCCAGAGGTCTCTTACACTGTCTTCATTTCTTTTCATTCTTTTTTCTTTTTGATGGCAGTGATTTCCACTATTCTGTGTTTCAGCTCACTGATCCATAATTCTGCCTCGTTTAGTCTACTGTTGATTCCTTCTAGTGTATTTTTCATTTCCGTCATTATATTCCTCACTTCTGTTTGGTTGTTCTTTATATTTTCTAATTCTTTGTTAAAAACTGCTAGTTTATTGCTCTCTGCATCCATTTTCCTCCCACGTCCTGTGATCGTCTTTATGATCATTACTCAACTCTTTCTCGGGTAGATTGCCTATCTCCACATCACTGGTTCTTCTGGGGTTTTATCTTGATCCTCTGTCTGAAACATTCCTCTGTCACCTCATTTTTTTTTTAATGTTTATTTATTTGGCTGCATCAGGTCTTAGTTGCAGCACATGGGATCTTCATTGCCATGTGCGGGATCTTTTACTTGCAGCAAGCATGCAGGATCTTTTTTTTTTTAGTTGCAGCATGCGGGGTCTTTAGTTGTGGCATGCAAACTCTCAGTTGCAGCATGTGGGGTCTAGTTCTGTGACCAGCGATCGAACCCTGGCCCCCTGCATCGAGAGCACGGAGTCTTAGCCACTGGACCACCAGGGAAGTCCCCGCCTCATTTTGTCTAAATTGCTATTTGTATTTTTATGTATGTGATAGGTTAGTTATGTTTCTCAGCCTCAAAGAAGTGGTCCTCTGTAGGAAATGTCCTATGTGTCCCAGCAATGCACTCCCCTCTCATCACCCAAGGGCCACAGGCCAGCTGGTCCCAGGGTAGTGTCTCGCCTGCATTTGCAGAGTTGCAGCAAAAATCTGTATCCACCACAAGTGCTTGAAGTTATTGCCTTTTTGAAGAAAAACACACTTCTGGCAGCAAACTGCATCTCTTGTGGAATGTTGCTTAACTTCAGTACTGCAGCCAACGCCATGCTGAACCAAGTGTGGATACTACATTTTTGAGATAAGTACAGTTATTTTGAAATGAGTTAATAATAAATATTGTTTAAATTCTCAGCTTTAATTTCAGATATAGTGATTATCAATAGATGTAACCCATATTAACTAGAGGGATTATGAGACTAAAATGCTTATGAACTGCTGCTTTAAAAGATGACTCAGTATTGTACAGAGGAAACCACTTTCATACAAGGCAAAATGCAATAAATGACTTTTTCATCCTTTGAGATTCTATCCCTGTTGTTTTGTATAACTGTAGGTGAGTCATTGTCGTTGCTGTGTAATGTTTCATTGTAGGAATATACCACAGTGTGTACTTTCTGATGGACATTTGAGTTGTTTATATGTTGAGGCAGCACCAGGGTTCCCCCAGTACCAGCCCCATGTCTTGAGATTTGCTAGAATTGTCCGGATTTGGCGTATACTTGTGTGCTCACAGCTAAGATTTTTTTTTTTTTTTTTTTGGCTGCATCAGGTCTTAGTTGCGGCCCATAGGATCTTTGTTGAGGCATGCGGGATCTTTCGTCAGCGTGCAGGCTCTTCATTGTGGTGCACAGGCTTCTCTTTAGTTGTGGCATGCAGGTTTTCTCTTCTCTAGTTGTGGTGCGCAGCTTCCAGAGCGCGTGAGCTCTGTAGTTTGTGGCACATGGGCTTTAGATGAGGCGCACGAGCTCAGTAGTGGTGGCACGTGCGCTTAGTTGTCCTGCAGCATGTGGGATCTTAGTTCCCTGACAAGAGATCAAACCTGCGTTCCCTGCATTGCAAGGCGGATTCTCTACCACTGGGCCACCAGGGAAGTCCCTAAGATTTAATACAGAGGCATAATAAGCATACACAGCTAGATCAGAAAGGTGAGAAACACAGTTGGGATCTGGAGGAATCCATATATAGGCTTCCTTTTTCTCCTGTGTGAATGGTCACACAGAGTTCACTCTTCCCCCAGCAGTGAAAATACAGCAACTTATGTGTGATGTTTCTGCCCAGGGAACCTCATTAAACCCTCAATGCCCAAGGTTTTTCCTGGGGTCTGGGCACATAAGCACTCTTGGCGTAGCACGTAGGAAACTCCAGACTCATGGAAGGAAGTGTTTAGCATCAATCAGAGTTTGTAAAAACAGTACCCCCATCCGTTAGGGAAACTTTTTGTTTGTTTGTTTGGGGTGGGAGTGGGGTCCCTTTATTGGTCAAATTTGAGAGCATTATGGAAAAGTCTTTCTGGCTCTAGACTAATAAAAGTGGCCTTAAATGTCAAAATGAGTTTGAACATAATTGGAAGCAAAGTAGCCATCAGAATGTTATGCCAATTGCAGCAGCAAATTACTTTAAGTAGAGTCTGCTTAATTTCAAGAGTAAAAGAAAAAAATGACAGTTCATTTGCATGCATGCATGCGCGCGCACACACACACAGACACACACACACAGAAAGTGAATTTTTTTCTAGCTATGTAGGAATATGTAGCTGTAGCCAATCATCTCTGTTAAATGGTTGTGCTTGTGGTAATGTTGCTTTTTTTTCCCCAAATTTTTGAAATTGTGTCATCATGAGGAGGTGGTAAAATACATATAGCACAAAATTTACCATCTTAACCATTTTTAAGTGTACAATTCGGTGGTATTAAGTATATTCATTGTTGTGCAACTATCACCACCGTCCACCTTCAGAACACTTTTCATCTTTCAAAACTGTAACTCTGTGCCATTAAACAGTAATTTCCCATTTCCTTCTTTCCCCGGCTTCTGTCAGCCACCATTCTACTTGACTACTCCAGGTACCTCCTATTAGTGAAATCACATAGTATTTGTCTTTTTGTAGCTGACTCATTTCACTTAGCGTAATGTTGTCAAGGTTTATCCACGCTGTAGCATGTGTTACAATTTTTTACCCTGCAAGCAGGCTTTCCTAAGGTTAGCAGTTGTAGACCAGCTGTGTTAACTCTTTTCTGTACAGGGGCCATTACAAATAATGAGCATTTTTATTTATGGTACATGTGTGCAAGCACTGCACTGAACAATGGAATTGTGATTTCATAGGGTATACATGTATATAAATTTAGCAAATAAGGTCAAATGGTTTTCCCAAGTTTTATACCAATTTATAATCTCACATACTGAGATTTTCATTCAGATCAGCGTCTTAGTCCCTTTAGGCTCTTAAAATAGAATACCGGGCTTCCATGGTGGCGCAGTGGTTGAGAGTCTGCCTGCTGATGCAGGGGACGCAGGTTCATGCCCGGGTCCGGGAAGATCCCACATGCCGCGGAGCGGCTAGGCCCGTGAGCCATGGCCGCTGAGCCTGCGCGTCCGGAGCCTGTGCTCCACAACGGGAGAGCCCACAACAGTGAGAAGCCCGCGTACAAAAAAAAAAAAAAAAAAAAAAAAAAGAATACCATAGACTAGGTGGTTTATAAACAACCAATATTCATCTCTCATAGTTCTGAAGGTTGGTAAGTCCAGCATCAAGGTGTCAGCAGATTTGGTGTCTGATGAGAGCCCACTTCCTGGTTCATAGATGGCCATCTTCTCACTGTTTCCTCACAGGGCGGAATGGGCAAGAGAGCTCCTTGGTGTCTTTTTTATAAGGGCACTAATACCGTTCACTAGGGCTCTGTCCTCATGACCTAGCCACCTCCCAAAGGCCTCACTTCCAAATATCAACACATTGGAAATGAGGTTTCAACATAGGAATTTTGAGGGCTTACAAAAACATATAGTCTAGGACTTCCCTTGTGGCTTAGTGGTTGAGGGTCCCCCTGCCGATGCAGGGGACACAGGTTCGTGACCCGGTCCGGGAGGATCCCACATGCTGTGGAGTGGCTGGGCCCGTGAGGCATGGCCGCTGAGCCTGCCCGTCCGGAGCCTGTTCTCCACAACGGGATAGGCCACAACTGTGAGAGGCCCGCGTACCGCAAAACAAAACAAAACAAAACATATAGTCTATAGCAATTGATATTGAAACTATAAATATATTTGTTTACAATACAAGGTGAGGAATGTTTGTTAAATTTAATATCCATTCATTGTTAAAAAACAAACAGCAAATGACATCACACTATCAGAGGATGCCTCGAAAATAGAAGATGTAGATAAGATCTGGAGTCTTACAACATAGAACCCAAAACATCCAGGATACAGCAAAAAATCACTTGTCATACCAAGAACTGACCATCTCAAGTGGAATGAGAAAAGGTAACCAACAAACATCAGTTAAGATGACCCAGATGTTTAAAATATGTGATGGGTTTTGAAGCAGCCATCATAAAAATGCTTCAGTGAGCAGTTATCAACACAAATGAAGAAATACAAAGCCTCAGCAAGGAAATAGAAGATATAAAGAAGAACTAAATGGAAAGTTGAGAACTGACAAATATAATAATGAAATTAAAAACTCAATGATGGAGACTTCCCTGGTGGCACAGTGGATAAGAATCTGTATGTGAATGCAGGAGACACGGGTTCGAGCCCTAGTCCTGGAAGATCCCACATGCCACGGAGCAACGAAGCCCATGAGCCACACCTACTGAGCCTGTGCTCTAGAGACAGTGTGCCACAACAACTGAGCCCGCATGCCTGAAGCCCATGCTTTGCAACAAGAGAAGCCACCTCAAGTAGAAGCCCGCGCACCGCAACAAGAGTGACCCCCGCTCACAATGACTAGAGAAAGCCCACACAGCAACAAAGACCCAATGCAGCCAAATAAATAAATAAATAAATAAAAATTAAAAAAAACAAAACAAACCTCAGTGATGGATTCAACAGTAGACTGTAGAGAACAGAGGAAACAATCAGTGAACTTGAAGCTGGAATGATAGAAAACTACCCAGTCTATTTATTGGGAAGTCCACTACCCAATCTAAACAACATACAGCAAATAAGTAAAAAAACATGGACAGAACCTCAGGGATTTAAAAGCGTTTAACAAAAGATCTGAGTCACAGTAGGAGGAGAGGAAGAATGTGGGGCTGAAATAATGCCTGAAAAGTTCCCAAATTTAACAAAAGATCCAAGCCTACAGATTCAAAAAGGCTGAGCAGACCTCAAAGAAGACATCCCATCCCAGGAATTCCCTTGTCGTCCAGTGGTTAGGACTCCGAGTTCTCACTGCTGAGGGCCCAGGTTCAATTCTTGGTCAGGGAACTGGAATCCCACAAGCCCTGTGGTGTGGCCAAAAAAAAAACCAAAACAACAAAAAGACATCCCATCCCATCCCCCCAAATCTTGAAAGCAACAGAGAAAGCATCAGTAACCATGGATGCCAGAAGGAAGTGGCATATTTGTCAAGTGCTGGGAGAAAATATTGTCAACCCAGAATCTTGTATCTATCAAAAATATCCTTCTTGAATGAAGGGTAGAAGGATCAAAGTATTTTCACATGAAGTGAAGCTGAGAGAATTTGTCTTCAGCAGACCTACACTAAAATAATGGCTAGGGAATTCCCTGGCGGTCCAGTGCCAGGCTGTCACTGCCGAGAGCCCAGGTTCAATCCCCGGTCAGGAAACTAAGATCCCAGAAGCCGCAGGGCGCGGCCAGAAAAAAAAAAAAGGCTAAAAGAGCTTCTTGAAACAGAAAGGAACGATAAAAGAAGGAATCTTGAAATATCAGGATAGGTGAAGGAAAAACGGAAAGAGTAAAAATATAGGTAAATACAATAGTCTTTACTTCTCTTGGGTTGTCTAAATTATGTTTGATGGTTGAAGTAAAAATTATAACCTTGTCTGTTATAGTTGTCAGTATATATAAAGGAAATATTTAAGACAATTATTATTATAAACCGGGGAGGCTAAAGGTAGATAAGGTTTCTGTACTTCTTGGTCTTGATTTCAGTGGTGATAACGTGAATGTACACATGCCATAAAATGGCATAGAACTATACACACACATTACCATAGTAGTTTCCTAGTTTTGATATTACACTGTAATTATATAAAGTATAAACATTGGGGGAACCTTGGTGCAGGATACAGAGGAACCTATCTGCTATTTTTTACAACTTCCTATGATTATCATTATTTCAAAACCTTAAAAGATAAAAAACATTTTAGTCTGGTGGCCTATGTATACCCATTGTCTTGTAAGATCACTATCAATGTTGCCCTAGGATCCAGTGGACTAGATTCCCCTAATACTTTGCATTCTTACATTCTGTCTTCCTCAGAAGCATCTTTCTCAAGGCTGCACTTTCACTTCTTCAGATGGCACTTCTGTAAAGCCTTCCTTGTCCCCCTAAGTCTGCATGCCAGTAGTGTTCTGCACACATGTACTGTGATCATGCTGTAATGAATGGCTTACTTTTCAGTTTTCCCACTAGAGTATGAGGAAACAAACAACTATGCTCTTATTTATTAAGTAATTGAATGAGAGGGAAGGATAACAGAACAATGGCCTATCTTCCCTCTCGGATAGAGGATTGCCTGGCATCTATAGTATATATAACCTTGAGTCCGTTTCTCTAACTTAAGTTTATCTTTTCCCTCCTTTGTCCATCCATAAGAAAACTTAGTCATTTCCTTCAGTCTTTCCATAGATTTAATCTACTTGTGTTTACTGTTTCAGGCCTGATTGCATTATTTGTAGTAGGGAGTGAATAGCATTCTCTTACACTTCATTTTTATTCCCGATTGCAGGTAGAGTTGGTTGCATTGTATACCTGTCTTTTACTTAAAACAAGCACTCAGCTAAGGTTTAAAAGAACATTTTTGGTATGAAATGGGGTAAACTGTACAAACATTTTCATTTAACATGGTTAAATTTGATACACTCTTTTTTCCCAAAGGGAAATATTTTAGTTTTTTCTCAATATTGTATGATACATTTGGAAAATCCAACATAATTTCACATCCAGAAATAACTACTGTTGTAATTGTCCTTCCAGACTCTTAAAATACTATATATGTATGTGTGTTATTTTCAAAAATAGATTGTTGGAATATACTGCTATGTTTTCTGGTTTTTCACTTAGTATATTATAGACACCTTTCTTCAATGCATACAAATCTGCCCCCCACCTTAAGCATTCTGATGTATGATGGTATTACAATTTTTAATGCAGTTTTGTGTTGAGGACCTATATGTTTTCCATTTCTTCTTGTTAAGAAACAATATTTTGCTGATGAATAATTTGTGTGGTACATGTTACATGTTTGAATACCTGATTTTATAAACATAAATCCTAGAAGTCATCATTGTTCTTTCAGGCAAGCAAGAATTCAGATTGATGTTTTATTTTGTTTTGATTTGAACTTACTATTTTGCTGTGTTTTAGGAAATTGAAGTAAAAATAAAAATATTTTGTGAACTTTGAAGAAAATATTTGTATTGGTACATTCCTCTTAGCAAAGGAGCTGAGAATCTTAGTTTAAAGAAAGACCTGAAAAAATACAGGAGAAGTGCTAGTAACTTTCATGGGAATACTAAAATCTAACCAGTGGAAATCTGCGCATTTGGAGGTGCTCTGATTTGCAGACAGACCACTGGAAGGTAGAAGGCGTCTTTTTTTTTGTTGTTAACTTCCGATTTAGAAGATTTAGGGAACTGATGGTAGGAGGTAGGCAGAACCAATGAAGAAATGAACTTCTGAAGACGTGAGGCTCTGAGTCATTAAGTTGATATCCTGGACTGATTTGGGAACTGTTCAGCTGAAAACACTGTAAGCTTGGTTACCTGTACCTGAGGTGACTTGTGATGAACGCCTCAATACAAGGAACCTGAGTGCCTTTCTTCACAAGGGGAAGGCAATGCCCTATTCTGCCCACGCTGCTGAGCATAGAGGGGAATTTGTTAGATTTGGGGTAGTAGAGAAGAAAATCAAGGAGGCTGAATTTCTTTCATAAAGGAAACAGAATTTGGTTAATGTTTGAGAGGGATTTGGGTTCATAATAGTACACTTGGAGTTATTCTTTTCCTTATTATTTCAAAGGGTTCAGCACTATCAGATTTATTTTAGAACACTGTCCAGTTTTAGAAGTTGAACAGTGCTATTTATCTTTTCAGAACTCAACAGTAACAATTGAAGAATTCCATTGCAAGCTCCAAGAGGCTACAAACTTTCCTCTTCGTCCTTTTGTTATTCCATTCCTCAAGGTAATTTTTATGAGATAACACTGGAATGTAATTTATCTTCAACATTTCCTCAAGATCTGTTACTGATCCCTGTTCTATGATCTATATCAGGGCAGCTTGCCACATTTTATATCTTTATTTTATTTGGGGCTGCTACAGAAGTATGAGTGGTTTGCGAATAAGCTTTATGCTTGATGAGATGAGAGTTGCAAAAGCCTTGAGTCATGCTCTGTATGCAGACACTGTTGGTGACACACAGAGGAGCAGGTGGGGAGGCAGGGAACAGGAGTAGAGTGGGATGGAGGTGCACAAGGCATGAAGGTTGGGCTCTTAGCAGAGGAAGTAACTGGACACAGTCTTTTGGTTGTGGCCAGCGGGTGAAGAGTGTGTGTTATGGGAGGAGGCTCTCAAAACAGAGGCCTTTGTAAGTTAGGACTAACCCTTAGGACAGGAGCATGTGGGAAGGCAGTGTTTACTTCTCTCCTTCCCCCAGTTAGTCTAGTTTCTAATTATGTCCTCTGGAATTAATGTCCCCTGGAACATAACTTTTGGGGACACTGTTTAAAATTATTATGCATACCTGATAGGTGAGCCAGCGTTAAATTTATATATAATATGATCCTTTAAAAAAAAAAAAACTTTTTATTTTGAAATAATTTCATGCTCACAAAAAAGTTTCAAGATGGTACAATAAAATTCAGATTCTCCAAATGTTGATATTTTATCACATCTGCATTATTATTCTCTTTTCTTTCCATTTATTTTTTCCTCAGAAATGTTTCAGGGTAAGCTGCAGACATGATACATCTAAATACTGATACTTTAGTATAATTATCAAATCAAGAAATTAACATTGATATTTATAACACTATTATCTATAGACCTTATTCATATTTCACCAGATGTCCCACAAATGTCTTTTTTAACAAAATGTCATTTTTTGGGGTCCTGTATCTAATTCAGGATCACATGTTGGATTACATTGTCATATCTCTTCAGTCCATTTTAATCTAGAACAGCTTCTCAGTCTTTTATGATTTGGACAGTTTTGAAGAGTACAGGATAGTTATTTTATATCATATGTTTCAATTTGGATTTGTCTGATACTTATGATGAGAATGAGGTTATGCATTTTAGACAGAAATAGCAGGTAGGTGGTATTACTGCATGCTATCAGGAGACATAGATGTTAATTTGTCTCATAATTGGTGATGTGGGCTTTGATCAGTTGGTAAAGGTGGTGTCCACCATGCTTTCCCACTGTAAAGTTACTATTTTTCCCATGAAACAATTTTTAAAAACAGGTAACATTATAACTCATACAGATTTTACAAAATGAACCTGTGTCATAGATTTTATTTAATTCATTATTAATGAGGGAATCTGTAAGGTGTTATAACGTGTTCAGGGGAGAAGCCAAAGAACAGACATTATAGGTCAGGATTATTGATAAGAATATGCAAACAACAGTCAAATTGGCTTCTTCCACAGTGGGCAAGGGAAGTCTCTAGAACCTCTATGCATGTAATTTTATGCATGTTCCTAGACAACAAGTTTTTTGCTTTGCAACCGGTTATGTGTAAGTTGCAGTCCTATAAAATAGGTCAAAGGCAATGAATGACTAGAGTCAGATAACAGTGTATTTTAGACCAGGCATAGTCTGGAAACTTGTGACCCGTATCCAGCCCACCACATTGTTTTGCAAAGCCCTGGAGATGAACATTTGTAATCGGTTTGGTAATTTGGAACACTAACTTTGAACCCGAAATAAGCTAAAAATGTTATCCTTAATCCCTCCCTATCCAATGAATTCTATTCTTTTCATTAGTAGTAGACTATACAAAAAAAACTGAGCTCAATTTTTTTGTATTTTGACTTTTTTAAAAAAATTATTAATTTATTTATTTTTGGCTGCGTTGGGTCTTCGTTGCCACTCGCGGGCTTTCTCTGGTTTCAGCGAGCGGAGGCTACTCTTCGTTGCGGTGTGGGGGCTTCTCATGGCGGTGGCTTCTCTTGTTGCGGGGCGCGGGCTTCAATAGTTGTGGCGTGCGTGCTCAGTAATTGTAGTTTGCGGGCTCAGTAGTTGTAGTTTGCAGGCTCTAGAGCACAGGCTCAGTAGTTGTGGCGCTCGGGCTTAGTTGCTCCACGGCATGTGGGATCTTCCCGGTCCAGGGCTTGAACCCGTGTCCCCTGTGTTCGCAGGCGGATTCTTAACCACTGTGCCACCAGGGAAGTCCCGGTATTTTGACTTTTGTCAGTACAGTATTTGTAGAAATTTGTTTTCTCTTTTTTATATGAGTACTCACATAATATCTTCAGTTTTGTCTTGACAAAATAAATATTCCCCTTTTACCTTCTTTTACTTTACCTTTATTTCCTAAGGAAATGTAATGCATCACAAAGGTGGGTCATGTTAGCTGAAGTACTGATTCTGGTTTTTTAAAACTTTTAAAATTAGAGCGTTATAGATATGCAGGAAAATTCATAGGTCTCAGTGCACAGTCTGTGTTGGGCTCTGTTCTGATGGCATTGACACCTTGGCCTCTCAGAGCAGTCTGTGGTGCCTTTTTCAGCCTTGAAACAGCTGTGTGTTCTATCTTGGTCTCTTTTCTGTGTATCAGAGCCAGTAGATAATTATTTCCCCCAAGACTCCAGAATCAGAGAGATTTGGGAAATTTGTGTTAATAGGAAATGATTAGCATATTTAAAAATTCATCAGAGGGCACATGTCACAAATGTAAAGATCTGACATGATTTTTTTTTCAATTAAGCTTTTACAGTTCCTACAAGATTGAGGTTATAGAACAGACTTAAAAGTGTTTTATATCATCAAATTCTCTATTCTTAACTCTTGTTATTTCGGAAAACAGCATGAGGTAGGTTGTTCTGGCAGCTTTTTGGCTAGCATTTGGGTTTTTGTCAATTTATTTCTGCTTTAAAACAGTCACTAATTATGGTGCCTGCTAAATTAACTGTTGGTAAAGGGATGACTACTTGCGTGTATTAAACTCTCCTTTTGCTTTCTCATCTGTTTCCCTTGGGATGAAGACTTATTATGGGCTCAGTCTGAGTAGTTTTTAAATTTGGGGGGAAAATGTAATAATTATTTTAATAAAATAAATATGGGGAAAGTATATTTTAAATATGAAGGACTTAACAGTTAAGTTTAAAGATGCACAGGGTTTTTTGTATGATTTGTCCTGTTAGAGGTTTAAGTTTGAGGAGAAAGAAAAATAATCAGTACGTAAATAATTATCCTGTTACAAAATAAGGAAACATGCTTAATGGAGCACCACAATAAGAAATATTAGATTCTGCCCGCGGGTTACCTGTGTACACGCAGATCCTAGACTAGTCTAAGGTTTGCTGCCTTCATTTCCATCACTCCTGTTACTTTCTTCAAAACTGCATGTTCCAACTAAGCCAGAATAGTCACTGTTTCCGGAATTCCATGGCAGCTGTAATAGAGAACAGGAAGGCAAGGTTGAGTAGTGCTATCAGAAATGGCTTAGATTCACAAGAGAGAAACCTGGACTTAAAATGATAAAGGAAAGACTGAATTCCTCCTACTCCCAGGTAGGCATTACTAATTCGCTAACTAACTGAAGTCTTCAAAAATGTTTAAGTTTTTAAATAATTATGTTCAACAAAGCGTTATTGAGCTTTGACTCTGTACTAGGCCACAAAGGTAATAAAGCACAGTTTCTTCCTTAAGGGCATTTACATCTTGTGGGGACAAGAGACAAGTTAACAGTAATTCAAGTTCAGTGTAATGGATGTCACTTTATTCAGAGGGGGGCATATGAAAATTAGAATGACGGAGTAAAGGGCTTTTGTTTTGTGTCATCTTGTTTGTGAAAGCCTTTTGAGGTGCTGAGCCCTGTGTATAGGGCCCAACACTGGGAAAACTGCCTTCCAGCCCCTGCCTCTTCTTTTCAAGGCGAACCTGCCTCTGCTGCAGCGAGAACTGCTGCACTGTGCTCGAGCCGCCAAGCAGACACCTTCCCAGTACCTGGCTCAGCATGAACACCTTCTGCTCAACACAAGTATTGCATCCCCTGCTGACTCTTCTGAGCTGCTCATGGAGGTGCATGGAAATGGAAAGAGGCCCAGTCCAGAGAGGTGAGCAGAGAAGAGCTTTGTCGTCCTTGCTTTTCTGGAACCACTCTGAACTTTCCCTTTACTTGTGAAAGAAAAAGAACTCGATTACTGGTGGTGATATGTAGGGATGGACTCTTAGTTTTGCTTTGTCCCAACATCAGGCAGCAATATGCTTCTCAACTCTTTAGATGACTCTGTATACCCCTGCTGATAAATTCTGCTTTTGAGCATTCTGTGGGTCCACTGCTCCAGAACCATGAGAAATATAATCTGTTCAAGGCATTTTTTTCTGATACGTGAAGTCTTGTAAAAGTATAACAGTTAACGAATCAGCTTTACTTTGAAGATTGAAATTATATTAATATAATTTATCCTCGAAATTTATGTATGAGTATCTACCTCTATTTTCTATGGTTTGTCAAGGAAGCAACATTTTAATAACAGTGGAAAATGTGTTACAATTGAAGCAAATGACTAAAAACCCTACCAATTCACAAGCATATTAATTATGTGAGCGTTTTTTTCTCCCGTGTAGAGAATTGACTCTTTCCAATACTGACTTCCACAGTAGCAAATTTGACCTTGAAACATTTCTAAATATAGTTGAACCCATAATCCTCCATAGTCCTATCACATAAGAAAATGCTGTCATCTTAGTTTCTCCTTTGCTTCATGAGGTTGAGATGTTTCTGCTTGGTTATGGATAGATTTGACCTCTCTTTTCATGCTGGGATAAATCAGTAATTTCCATTATCTGCCTGGCCCCTGAAGACATTTCAGTTCATGCCTCATCTCAAACCTTTTCTTATCATCTTCCTGTTTGTGAAAGTGCATAGCACAATACATAGCACAAAGTAGGTGCTCGGGCAATGTTTGCATGAACACTTGTTGACAGGCTCAGACATGTACTTCCCATTCTTCTACAGGCGGGAAGAGAGCAGTTTTGAAAGAGATACAATTCCTCCTGAGCCTGCTGCCAAGAGAGTGTGTACCATTAGCCCTGCTCCCCGGCACAGTCCTGCCCTTACTGTGCCCCTCATGAATCCTGGGGGCCAGTTCCATCCTACTCCTCCACCTCTTCAGCACTATACCTTAGAAGATATTGCAACTTCCCACCTATATCGTGAACCCAACAAGATGCTAGAACATCGAGAAGTTCGTGATAGACACCACAATCTTAGTAAGTGGCATAAGCAGCCTGGTAATGATTTAAATTCAGATTGAATCCATGGGTTTCTTTCCTACTCAGTGATAAAGCAAAATACTATCGCCATTGCTTTTTTCCACTAAGCTAAAACAATATTAGACATAAAAAAGAATGTTAGAGTTATAGTATTCTCATTTGAAATGGATCTCAATTCATACCTTGTTGCTATTATCATTATATGATAGAAGTAGGCTAAACATATTTTCGGAAATACACAATGAAGCATTTAAGAATAAAGGGATATTACTTATTCTGATATGGCTCAGAAGAAAAATAGAAAATGACAAAGCGAAAGAGGTAAAAATATTCACGTTTAGGAAATCTGCGTGAAGGTTGTGTGAGAATTCTTTATTCTTGCAACATTTCTGTAAGTCTGAGTTTATTTCAGAATAAAAAGTTTTTAAAATTAAGCAAGAGAGATGTAAAACATGTGGTCTTAAGAGGTGAAAGTAGAGAGACATTTAGGTCAGAGGTAAGGCATACCTAAATTTAAATCTTGGCTCTGCATTCTAACTAGCTGTGTGATCTTATGCAAGTTGCTTAGGCTCTCTGTGCCTCAGATTACACATATCTAAAATGGAGAAGGACTTCCCTGGTGGCACAGCGGTTGAGAATCCACCTGCCATAGCAGGGGACACGGGTTCAGTCCCTGGGCCGGGAGGACCCCACATGCCGCGGAGCAACTAAGCCGTGTGCCACAACTACTGAGCCTGCGCTTTAGAGCCCGCGAGCCACAACTACTGAGCGTGCGTGCCACAGCTACTGAGCCCATGCACCACAACTACTGAAGCCTGTGCACCTAGAGCCCATGCTCCACAACAAGAGAAGCCACCGCGATGAGAAGTGTGTGCGCCACAACAAAGAGTAGCCTCTGCTCACCACTACTAGAGAAAGCCAGCACACAGAAAGGAAGACCCAGTGCAGCCAAGAAAAACCCCCAAAATTCTTAAAAAATAAAATAAAATGGAGAGAACACCACCTCCTGTGCTGGGTAATTGTCACATTTGGACTGCCTGGCATATGCATCCTCAGCAACCATTAAATTGAAGAAAAAACAAAAAGGCCCCTAGCAGACCTCACCCGAGATCAGTTTTGAACAAGCTCCTTGTCAAAACTCAAAGAAGTTTACTGTAGAAGGTTCTTTGTAGTTTAACTGCTGAGATATGTCAGAGCAGAGAACCAAAGGGCTGCTAGTTTCCAGAATTGACCCTGCATTTCCATTTGTGGGTTGCCCTGTGGAGTAGAAAGTTGCAAAACATTTGCCTGTCCCCGCTTCTGACTTAGACTCACTAGCATCTTTCAGAGGCTCAGACCACAGTAGGGCCCTGGCTTCATGCAGTAGTAGCTGAATGGTGTGGGCCCCAACAGCAGTGGTGCTCTCAGCTGCCAACATTTACTGAGTCTTAAGTACTTAGATTGTGGTATATGTACATTATCTCTTTTAATCCTCACACATAGGATTCCATGGAGTTTATGCCTTTTTATACATGATGACAGAAATATGGCCAGAATCACATAGCTAGAAAGTGGCAGAGACAAGATTCTGACCACAGTTTTCTGATGCCGAGAGCTTGGGTACATTCCCAGTATGCTATGATGGCTCCCTTAGCAGTGGTTCTGTATGGTTCTTATGTTAAAAATTCACCTTCCTATTGATTTCTTCTATATTCATACACATTTTTTGCCAGTTGAATTCGTTACCTTCTAAGAGAGAAGTATACTAAAAACTAGCTAGAACTGCATTTTGGTCAGATTTTCCTTGTATTTCTAACAATTTTAGAAAAAGGTTTTTTTCATCTTGAAGTGTTCTACTTGAAAGACCTTTAATCCTCTACCTTGAAGGTTTATTTTACACTCAATCATTTGTTTTCCAGGCTGGTTATAGATTCCTTAATTTTCCCCAGTCCTCTTTTGAAAATGTATGCCCTAGTACAGTAGTTCTTACCAAATCATTTCCCACCCCCAGCTTTGAAACAAATAAACTGTAACACTCCCCCAGTTTACTCTCCTAAAATGAAATTTATGGATACTATAGCCTACCTTAGTCCCATAATTTTAGGATCAATATTCTAAAGTATAATACATAAGAAAGGATTTTACAATATATTAGTGCTCAGGCATGACTACACAAGAAGATATGATGAAAGAAGCAGATGGTTGCACAAATACAGAATCACTATGAATACAACAGCTATAAATTCAGACTGATAACAGGTGTGTTACATTGACAGTTCAGATACTATGAGCAGTGTTGCCACGTGTGACGAGATTTTCAAGGTAGTGGATAATTCAGTGTATCCTTGATTCACACAGTCATTGCATTCATGCAAATTTCAGTAACGTATATCAAAAACCATGCAAAAAATTATACTTTGGTTAATACTAAGTTGTTTCCAAGTGCTTGTACAGCACCAGCTCTGTTTGTGGTGGTTAAGCACTTGCATTGTGCCACAACCTTGCCAACATTTAGTATGATTGACAATTTAATATTTTCCAATATATAGATGTGGAACCATCTTAGTGAGGATTTTATTTACCCTGTGTGACTATGTATAAGTTTGAATGTCTTTTTATATGTTTATGGATCACCTGTACTTTTTTGTCTGGGGCATACCTCTTTATTTATTTCTCTGACCTGTTTTTCTTTTGGGCTACTTGTCTTTCATAATTGATTTGTAGGAGTTTTTTAATACATTCTGAGTAGTGATTTCTTGTTGGTTTTATGTCATTTTGTGGTTTTAGATCATTGTGAGTCATTGGCCTTAAGAGTGTGCTCATAGTTGGTATGAATGTATGTGTATTTACTTGGTAGAATTCTGTTTACTGTATTCTTCCCTCTATCTTCAAATTTAATCTAATTTCTAATAGGTCTAAATGGAGGCTATCAAGATGGGTTGGTAGACCACCGTTTGACAGAAAGGGAATGGGCTGATGAATGGAAACATCTTGATCATGTAAGAATCTTACAGTATATAGTTTTCCTAACTACTTGTTACTTTTAATTCTTACTGTGACTGAGAGTAAGAGTGTGTATGCTTGAAGTGAACTAAGCAGAGCTACAATGTCTTTGCAATAAAAGCTGATTTATCTACTACTGCCCCAGCTAGAGAGCTAAGAGTAACTCCCAAATCTTTGTAGTGGGGTGATCACTTGAGGTCCTAACCAAGTGAAGCCATGTAGTATAATGGTTAAAAACATAGGCTTATGAGTTTTAGGTCCCAGCTTTGCCACTTCTACCTCTGTGATGGGCAGGTTCTTTCACCATTTTTAGCCTTAACTTTTATATCTTAAAAAAGAAATAATGCTATATTATTTGAATTCATGGGGGGTTGTAATGATATGCAAGGTGCTTATCACAGGGCCTGGTATAATAAATGGAGTGTTAAAAAAATGGAGCTTCTCCAAATACAAATGAGAATTACACACTGGCACAGAATGTAAACTCTGCCCCATTGGAAAAGAGAGTTTCCCCTCTCACTAAAAAGGGAAGAGAAGATGTAATACCTGCTTGAAATATACATAGAGTAGCTTTTCCCTCCTGAGTGATGTTGTCTCTGAACGTAATTCTCTGATTGCATTCTTATGTAAATCTCCTGCTTTAGGCAGAGATATAATGTGTTTTCACCATACTCTTTAAAGAACCATATTGTGATGAAACTGGCTGCTTCAACCATGAAGAGTCCAACAAGTATTATTTTGAAATCTGAAAAATTGTGTGTATATATTTAAAGAGAAATAATTAGAAAGGTTTTCAAATATAAACTTGATATTGCTAAATCTGTAAGCTTCTTAAACCTTTATTCTTTATATTTTGTTTACCTGTCCTTGATTTTCAATGTTGATTGTATGAATGTCCTTATCCCATGGCTCTGCCTGACTCCTTGCCTGGCTCAGGCCCTGAACTGCATTATGGAAATGGTAGAGAAAACAAGGCGCTCCATGGCAGTCCTGAGGCGCTGTCAGGAATCAGATCGTGAAGAACTCAACTACTGGAAAAGACGATACAATGAAAACACAGAGATGAGGAAAACAGGGAGTGAGTTGGTCTCCAGGCAGCACAGTCCCGGGAACGCAGATTCTCTCAGCAATGGTAAGGGGAGAATCACTTCAGTTGACAAGGGAGGCTTTTGATATATCTTTTTTGTTGTTGTTGTTATTTTTTATTTTTGAGACTTTTTATACTTTACTTTAAAAGGAAGATGGCACTATATTGTGGAATTAGAAAAACCTTGGTAATTATAAAAAATATGTCAAGGACTCAGTATTTGGCATGTTCAAGAAATACTGTCTTCCTCACATAGAATGAGAATGTTTGTCATTTTGTTCTGTTTTCAACTCTATACTGTATATAAGTGCTGAGTGATGATCAAAGAATGTTTGGATGTTAAATTCAGCCTGGCTGAATGTACTTGGGACTCTCATGTACATCGCATTCATTCCTCACAGTAGCCCTAAAAAGCTTCACCTCAGCTTCCATGCCCTTTTCCCCATTCCCTATCTAGAAAATGACCATTTATTAACCTCTGCCTGGACAAAAAACTGAAAAGTTTTACTGTAGCAAGCTGGATTGTGCCTTCCTGCCTTGTCCCACCCTGAAGCAGCAGAGAGATGAGCAATTGTTGAGCTCTCAATCCAGGATACATCCAGGACACCACAGCTATTCCTCCAAAAATGTTCCCTCACATTAACCTAGTAACTGAAAAGGCACCCTATCCAAAGGCATGGCTAAATGAGGGGCCACCTGTGATCAGATTCTTTCCCCACCCACCCACTTCAAGCTCCCAGTTTTCCCCAGGGAGAATGACTCCTCTTATGGCAAACCTAGCTTGTTCCACAGAAGACAGCCATTAGTCTCAAAAAGAATACCAAAAAAATGGAGGCAAAGACATTGGTAGCTAAGGGATTCCTCTCCCCCACCCTACCCACAGAGGTGACTCTTGAGCCAACCATAGATTAGCAACATTGTGTGGAATATCCAGCACAGCAGGACGTCAAATACTTCTAGTACAATTCTTTTAAAAGGAACCTCAAGCTAGTTCTCAGGTATCTCTCACCGTCTGAACCTTCACAAATACTCCCTGTCACAGCTCACAGAAACTTACCCTAAGTTCACCCCCCAAATCACACACCTTCCATGGAAGCTCTGCCAGTGAGAGGGTGCAGAGTGCAGAGCGGGGTCCTGAGTCGGCTCTTCTCCAGCCGGGACCACAGGTCTTGCTGCTGTTGTGTAGAAACAGTGCTGTGCATTGAGGGTTTAGCTCGGGTGACTATGGCTATCGTCCTGTCATAACTATTACCAGCACCTCTCTCACTCTCGAAGATGAGGACAATTGGGATGATAAATTATATTGTCACGACAGGTCAAGGATCCTAGGGTTTCCTCCTCTCAGGTTTCTCAGGGCACTATCAATCTGTCTGACTTAAACAGTATCTTTCAGTATCTTTATTTATGCATATTATACATATTTAGTATTGTTATTTCATTGTTTATTTCTCTTTTAGTACGTTTGTTGCATGCATTGTAGAAGGAAATCATAATATCCTAAACAAGTGAGCTACTTAATGTGGACCAAAACCACTCCAAAAACTACTTGTCGGGCTTCCCTGGTGGCGCAGTGGTTGAGAGTCCGCCTGCCGATGCAGGGGACACAGGTTCATGCCCCGGTCCGGGAAGATCTCACATGCCGCGGAGCAGCTGGGCCCGTGAGCCATGGCCACTGAGCCTGCGCGTCTGGAGCCTGTGCTCTGCAACAGGAGAGGCCACAACAGTGAGAGGCCCACATACTGCAAAAAAATAAAAAAATAAAAAATAAATAATAAAACTTAAAAAAACAAAACAAAACAAAAACTACTTGTTACTGGTCTGTGATGATACGAGGAGCTTGCACAGGATGGATCAGGCACCGTTTGCTTCACTCTAGGAAGAGACTGCTACACTAAGCAGCTCACTTAGAGACGTAGTTGTTTTGCTTGTATTCTGCATAAGCTCCTTATCTCTCCATGGACTAATAACAGTTTGCAGACCAGCACTTTGAGTAAGCACTGTCTATACTGGGCAGCATTTTGGGGCATAGCACACAAACATACTCACCAGTGACTTTTAAATCGTTAGATAAGTAGTGTTTTAAATGTTTGACGTTATATAGAAACCTCTGGTGGATTGTTATTTAAGTATTTAATATTTATGTGTTTTGGTGATTTAGAGAGAAGTTGAACTTTCCCCATTTAAAATAATGGAATGTAGGTTTCCTCTGTCTGAAAATTTGTGGTCCACAATATTTTCAGGAACAGATTTTGTTCAGGGATGCATGAAAGGAATGTATTTTGGTATTTTATTTAAGGACACATAAATAAGTATGAAAACAATAAGGAAAAACAAGAAAATGATTATCACAGAATTCCAGAGAATAGTTGCCTCTGGGTGTGTGGCATGGAGGATGTTGATGATGTAGAGTGCAGAGTGAGCTCTAATCATCTTTATCAACTATTAGGACAGGATTACAAGTCTGGCTGGCATTTAAACATTACTATGGCTTACACTACTCACTTCTTGGGGATTTGGGGTTGCCAAAAGTGTTTTCTTTCTTAATCTGGAGGTTTATGTGTTTTCACTTTATAACTTTTCATTAAATTGTACATTAGTATTTTTATGAACTTGTTAGCATCTAATATTTTGCAATTAAAGTTTTGTTTTTGTTTTTTACATCTTTATTGGAGTATAATTGCTTTACTATGGTGTGTTAGTTTCTGCTTTGTAACAAAGTGCATCAGTTATACATATACATATGTTCCCATATCTCTTCCCCCTTGTGTCTCCCTCCCTCACACCCTACCTATCCCACCCCTCTAGGTGGTCACAAAGCACTGAGCTGATCTCCCTGTGCTATGCGGCTGCTTCCCACTAGCTAGCTATTTTACATTTGGTAGTGTGTATATGTCCATGCCACTCTCCTACTTTGTCACAGCTTACCCTTCCCCCTCCCCATATCCTCAAGTCCATTCTCTAGTAGGTCTGTGTCTTTATTCCTGTCTTACCCCTAGGCTCTTCATGACATTTTTTTTTCTTAAATTCCATATATATGTGTTAGCATACGGTATTTGTCTTTCTCTTTCTGACTTACTTCACTCTGTATGACAGACTCTAGGTCCATCCGCCTCATTACATATAGCTCAATTTCGTTTCTTTTTATGGCTGAGTAATATTCCATTGTATATATGTGCCACATCTTCTTTATCCATTCATCCGATGATGGACACTTAGGTTGTTTCCATCTCCGGGCTCTTGTAAATAGAGCTGCAGTGAACATTTTGGTACATGTCTCTCTTTGAATTATGGTTTCCTCAGGGTATATGCCCAGTAGTGGGATTGCTGGGTCATATGGTAGCTCTATTTGTAGTTTTTTAAGGAACCTCCATACTGTTCTCCATAGTGGCTCTACCAGTTCACATTCCCACCAGCGGTGCAAGAGGGTTCCCTTTTCTCCACACCCTCTCCAGCATTTATTGTTTCTAGATTTTTTTTTTTTTTTTTTTTTTTTGCAGTACGCGGGCCTCTCACTGTTGTGGCCTCTCCCGTTGCGGAGCGCAGGCTCCGGACGCGCAGGCTCAGCGGCCATGGCTCACGGGCCCAGCCGCTCCGCGGCATGTGGGATCCTCCCAGACCGGGGCACGAACCCGTGTCCCCTGCATCGGCAGGCGGACTCTCAACCACTGCGCCACCAGGGAAGCCCGTTTCTAGATTTTTTGATGATGGCCATTCTGACTGGTGTGAGAGGATATCTCACTGTAGTTTTTATTTGCATTTCTCTAATGATTAATGACGTTGAGCATTCTTTCAAGTGTTTGTTGGCAGTCTGTATATCTTCTTTTAAAGTTTTGTTTTTTTTTAAAAAAAAAAAAAAAGGAAAGAAACTGACTCGGCTATCAGTTTTCCCCAGTGTTTCCTGAGAATGAGAGTCAACTGGGTGTTAATTAGAAATACACATTCTAGACCTTTCCCTGGAGGTTATGATTCAAGGACCCAGGAATCTGAATATATATATGTTTAATGAGTCCAATAAACAGGCAATTTGGGGAAAGCTGCCTGCAATTAAGTCCACAGTCAAGGGGCTTTCATGGAGCTTTTTAGTGGCTTGCATTTGTATGACCAAACTCTAGAGGTAATAATAAAGGTGGAGACCAAAGTCAAGAAACAGAAATGTGAGTTAACAGCAGCTTCTCAGAGAAAGGAAAACAAAAAAATACGTTGTTAATATGAGAGAAAAAGATTAAAAAGAACCCTAGAGGATCCATCAAACTCATATATCCAAATCATGACTTTCAGAAACAGTGAACAGAAAGAAAAAATATAATAGTTACAGAAATACTTTTAAAATTTTACCCAGAACTGAAAGACAGCATTCCAGCTTGAACCAGTCTATCAACTAAACAAAACAGTGGAAGAAACAGATTTACCCATTAGCATCATTGAAAGTTGGAAGACAACGAAAAGAAAATTTTTTAACCAAGAATTCTGTATGCAACCAAAACAATTGTTAGATTAATAACCCACAATTTAAGGGGAAAAAATGCACCTCCCATCTACCTTTATCATGGTGTTTACCACATTTGGGTAGAATGTACCCCAACACAGGGAAGTAAACCATAAAGTGGAGAAAACATGGAATTGATAAAACAGGATGCAACCGAGAAATAGAGGAATGGAATCCCTGGGATATTTAGGAGGGTCCCAAACAACAGTGAGACATTCCAGGCTGAAATAGTCCAGAAAGCAGCCAGTTCAGACTGGCATAGCCCATCAGCTTGCTGGAGATTTTGTCTAGAAAAGGAAATTTATAAAATATTTACACCACAGGAAGAGGAATTGAGATTGAATTAGAAATAATTACATAAGAAACTTAGCACATGAATAAATCAGTTATTAGCTCTAAGAAAAATAAAAACTTGTTCAGGAAGATAAAAAGATTCATAGAGGGACTTCCCTGGTGGTACAGTTGTTAAGAATCCTCCTGCCAATTCAGGGGACATGGGTTCGAGCCGTGGTCTGGGAAGATCCCACATGCCGTGGAGCAACTAAGCCTGTGCGCCACAACTTCGGAGCCTGCGCTCTAGAGCATGTGCGCCACAACTACTGGAGCCCACGTGCCACAACTACTGAAGCTGATGTGCCTAGAGCCTGTGCTCAGCAACAAGAGAAGCTACCGCGATGATAAGCCTGCCCACTGTAACGAAGAGTAGCCCCCACTCGCTGCAACTAGAGAGAAAGCCCACGCACAGCAATGAAGACCCAACACAGCCAAAAATAAATAAATAAATAAATAAATAAAAGATATAAAAACAAAAAAGCTTCATAGAATATGAACCACATGACTCGGCTGTGATTAGCATTTACATTGAGTACTGTAAGTGTTGACTATTGATGTAACAGAATTTGAGTATATCTTTATTTGGGGGAGGGGAAGGGGAAGGAATTGTTATTGTGTCTGGTGGGCTGGGGGGAGGTTAAAAGAGAATGAATTCTTTCCTTCTGAAATGGCTAATCAATCAGTAATGCCTGCAACTTGAAAGATCAAGATGTACCAATATCGGAAGAATCAACTAAAAGGACACTTTACCATTGTTACAACAGAAAATATATATATGACCTACAGAGAGGTGATGCTCCTAATGTGGTTTGGGAGACCTTAACCATGAACACTGGTTTCTAAGCCAGGCACTTTTCTTCAGTAGTTAACCCTGGATACCCCCTTAGAACCCATCTAAGGACCTTTAGAAAACTCCTGATGCCCTGGCCCCACCTCCAGAGATTCTGATTTAATTTGTCTGAGATGGGACCTGGTCTTCCAGAACTGAGAAACCATTCCTTTATGTACATTATCACTTAATTCTCAGAGCAACCTCATGAGGTAGCTATCTTTTTCTTTTTCTTTCTCTCTTTTCTTTCTTTCTTTCTTTTAAATGGTCAGTCAAACTGTATTGCTCATTGTAGAAAATACAGAAACATAAAGAATTTACTAGTTTATCATCCCACTGAAGAGTTTTGGGATGTGTCTGAGAATTCTGGATTACAACTTTGTATTGATTTCTTTGAAAACATAACTTCATATTAAGCATGTTTCTCACATCATTGAGGATTTTATGAATATAATTTTAATGACTATACTACAGTATTCCACCATGGAAATAAACTATAATTTCCTTAAGCCATTCCTATTGTTGAACATTAAGGTTTTTTGCTTGTTTTTTCTTTTTCAGTGAATAATGCAATATTTAAAATCTTTATATGTAGGTATTTTTCCTTTAGGATATATCCTTAGTAAAATTAATGGATTGTGGATACAGACATTTGTGTTCATTTGATCTTGTTTTATTTTGATGGATGGGATAGCTAATATGGGGTCAAATGTATCATTTTCTTTATGGTTTTTCCTTGACCTTTATCCCTACCCAAGGCACAATAAATTTCATCTATATTATATTCAAGTTTTGTGTGTTTGCATATTAGCTATCCAACTTTTAATTCTCCAGATAGTTTAAATTTTCCTACCATCTGTTGATACCCATCCTTTATCTATTAAAATGAAGTAATTATCAGATGCTAATTTGGTTAAATACTTCAGTCTATTTCCTTCATTGATCATTCTGACTATATTAGTTATCACTTTTAGTAATAATAGCTTATGTGAGCTCTTACTATGTTCCAGCCAGTGCTAATAAGCCTTTTACTTGTGTTTTCAAAACTGCCTATTGAGATATAGGAACTACCATTAGATTTATTTACAGATGGCAAAACTGAGGCTTAAATAAGTTAGAAACTTGGCCAAAGTAGTCCTACAGCTATTATGTCAAGATTGTACGTAGGGGACTTCCCTGGTGGCGCAGTGGTTAAGAATCTGCCTGCCAGTGCACAGGGCACGGGTTCAAGCCCTGGTCCGGAAGGATCCCACAAGCCATGGAGCAACTGAGCCCACGAGCCACAACAACTGAGCCTGTGTGCCACAAATACTGAGCCCACACGCTGCAACAACTGAAGCCCACGCGCTCTAGGACCTGCATGCCGCAACTACTGAGCCCGCATGCTGCAACTACTGAAGCCCGTGCACCTAGAGCCCATGCCTCACAACAAGAGAAGCCATCACAATGAGAAGCCCGCTCACTGCAACGATGAGTAGCCCCTGCTCGCTGCAACTAGAGAAAGACTGTGCAGCAATGAAGGCCCAATGCAGCCAGAAATTAATAATAATAAATTTTTAAAAATAAATTAATTAACTTAAAAAAGAAAGATTGTAAGTAGGACATTCTATTCCAGAACCAGCACACAATCTTAGTGATTATGATAGCTTCCCAATATAATATCAAACTTATTATTATAGCTTCAGAATGTGTTTTAATATCTGTTAATGTTATATCCACGTCGTTTTCTTGGGTGTTTTAATTTCTTTTTTCTTTAAATGGAATTTTTAAAAAATGAACTGCTTTGCAAAAATGTCCAACATTACGGAAACATATAGATTGTGAAAAACCTTATCCCCACCCACTTTTTCTCTCTCTTGGGCTCACTTATTAGCAAATTAGTGTGTTCTTAAGGAATTTTCTATGTCTATACTTAAAGATAACTTTTCTCAAGTTTTTGTTTTGAAGTTTTTCAAATGCAAAGAAATATTACAAGAGCAGCACAGTGACCAATCATGTGCCCCATACCTAGATTCACCAGTTTTTCACATTTGCCACATTTGCTTTCTCTCTTTATAGATGGGTTAGATAGGTAGGTACAGTCTCCCCTAAAGCATCATGATACTCATCCTTAAATGCTTCATTTTGTTTCTTCTAAGAACTAGAGCATTCTCTTACAGAGCCACAATACCGTTAGTCCCCCACTTCTGATCCATATATTTGCATTCTCTGTCTGACCGTTGATTAATAGCCTCTGAAACTCTAGTTTTCTTAGTAAATGAGCTGAAAATTTTGGCTTCTGGAAATACCATGAAAATGTCGCTAGTTTCCAGGCATGTCCTGACTAAGCTGAGAAGTTCCTTTAGGGTCATTTGCATCCTCCCCTCTTACATGTGTCAGAGAAGTAAAATACTGATGACTGGACAGATACCAAGTTGATGACTGAAATGAAGTGGCTTTTCCTTGTTCGTCAAGGCCTCCCCATGTCCACACAAGTAAGCAGGTGTTTCTTCGGTCATTTGACACCAGTGACAGCTTATCTACACACTCAAACTCGTTTCCTTACAGGTTTTCCTTCTTTAAGACTTAGTTGACATTGATGAACTGCCTTCTCCTTAGCTTGTGTTACTTTGCCTCTTCCAGTCCTAGATTTTTCCTTGTGTTTATTTTATGAATCTTGGGTTTCTAGGTATTTGACAGATGGCCACATGAGTCAGGAACTTACCTATGTGGAAAAGAGTTCAGTTCTTCAGTTTTCTTGGCAGTGGTGTTAGCACTTCCTAGAGATCTCAGTCTCACAAAAAGTACTACTACTATCAAAATTTTAGACATATGGGGTTCCCTTTTGGGGTGATGAAAATGTTCTGGAAATGATGGTTGTACAACATTATGAATGTACTAAATGTCACTGAATTATACACTTTAAAATGGAAAGTTTTATATGTATTTTACACAATTAAAAAAAACCTCGTTATCCCCTCAGCTCTGGGGTGATACAGAAGTAGGTTCCCTGTGCTGATAGCTCTTGGAATAGGAGAGATTCCTTTCCTATCCAAGACCAGTTTGCAGCCAATTCTCAGGCATTCTTATAAGGACTAAAGTTCCTCTGGCAAACATTTCATGCCAGGCTGGCCTCCCTTGCCACACTGGGTGTTCCCCCTGCTTCCTCTTTGCACCATGGGTTGATGAGTGTTCAGAACATAAAATCTACTTTTCAGATTAACCTCAACAGAGCATAAGAAAGTGAGTAAGTCTGCTAGCACTGACTCATTTTTAAAAAGTTTTAAAAAACTCAAATTACCTTAGTTTTCATACTTTTTAAAACAATGAAAACATTTCTTATAAGACATTATGTCTTGTAATCACAATAGATATATATGTTAAGTCACCCTCCACCCCATGCTTTTCCCAGCAACAGTGTATTTGAAATACACTGTTCCAGATCAGAGTATTTTCTTTACTAGTTGCTTTTTTTTTTTTTAAGTTTATAAGCATTTTAAAGGAAACTTCCTTAAATCACATATAAGGATCCAGAGTTGGCAAGAAACAAAAGCTATATTCTGTGACCGATAGAAAACCGTTGCCAGAGACCTGAGCATGATGGATACGGTTAAATTGGATACAGACACAGCACATACACATATGTATATGTGCATAAGTATCTACTGTTACGTTTACACATTTGTTTTTAGGGAAATACCTTAAAAATACCTACATGTTCATAGTGGGGAAGGACATAGAGATAAGTAAAAAGAAAGTGAGGCTTGGACTTCCCTGGTGGTGCAGTGGTTAAGAATCTGCCTGCCAATGCAGGGGACACAGGTTCGAGCCCTGCTCCAGGAAGATCCCACATGCCGCGGAGCAACTAAGCCCGTGCGCCACAACTACTGAGCCTGTGCTCTAGAGCCCACGAGCCACAACTACTGAAGCCCATGCGCCTAGAGTCCGAGCCCTGCAACAAAAGAAGCCACCACAATGAGTAGCTATATAAGTTTCAGGTATACAATATATAGTGATTCACAATTTTTAAAGTTATACTCCATTTATAGTTATGATAAAATATTGGCTGTATTCCCTGTGTTGTATAATACATCCTTGTAGTTTATTTACTTTATACATAATAGTTTGTACTTTTTAATCCCCTACTCCTATTTTGCCCGTCCCCGCCTTCCCTATCCCCACTGGTAACCATTAGTTTGTTCTTTATATTTGTGAGTCTGTTTCTTTTTAGTTATATTGACTAGTTTGTTTTATTTTTTAGATTCCACGTATAAGTGATAACATACAGCATTTGTCTTTCTCTGACTTATTTCACTAAGCACAGTACCACCCAGGTCTGTCCACATTGTTACAAATGGCAAAATTTCATCCTTTTTATGGTTGAGTAGTATTCCTGTGTGTGTATGTACCACATCTTTATCCATTTATATGTTGATGGACACTTAGTTTACTTCCATATCTTGGCTATTGTAAATACTGCTGCTATGAACATTGGGGTGCATGTATCTTTTCAAATTAGTGTATTCGTTTTCTTCAGATATATACCCAGGTGTAGAATAGCTGGATCATATGGTAGTTCTGTTTTTAGTTTATTGAGGAACTGCCATACTGTTTCCTACAATGTCTGCACCAATTTACATTCCCTCCAACAGTGTACGAGGGCTTCCTTTTCTCCACACCCTCACCAGTGTTTGTTATTTGTGGTCTTTTTGATGACAGCCATTCTGACAGGTTTGAGGTGATATTCTGGTTTTGGTTTGCATTTCTCTGATGATTAGCAATGTTGAGCATCTAAAAATTAAGTGTACTGTTTATAATCTGATTTTATTCCTTGTCAGAACATTTTTTCCAGTAAATGAATGTATATGTTTGAAACTTTCTGCATGGTGAATGAGAGATCTGATAAGTTTTTCACAAAAGTAAAACATGTCAATTATAGACAGCTCTGAACTTATGCTGTTTCTCTCTCTTCTGTAGATTCTCAGCGGGAATTCAGCAGTAGGCCAGGAACAGGATATGTACCTGTGGAGTTTTGGAAAAAAACTGGTATGTCTGTCTGCTTATAGGTCACATGTACTCACTAATTTATATGAGTGTAGAGCACATATTTGGGGGAAGGTGGTTTTCTCACAACTTCCTCTTCAAAGAGCTCTAGGCTCCTGCCTCTCCCCCTGCAGCTTGTCCCACCTTCTGGACTGCCTGTCATGGTACTTGCTGATTAAGAATTTGGAATGACTCCCTACAATCCATCCAAGTCCTTATCTCCCCCTTCTACTGGGAGGCGTTAAGTAACCGACTCTTCCTTCCCTATTTATATGCCCTGTTTCTAGGTGTATAGCTTAATTCATTTCTGCCTGTTCCCGTCACTGTGTTCTCACACTCCCACATTTGATTCAGTCTGCTCTTCCTTTCATCTTCACTGTCTCTAGCTGCATCACGACTGTTCTTGGTAGGTGTCATTTTCTACAAGAATAAGGGAGGGTAGGAACTGCTTGTTGTGTTCAGACAGGGGATTACACTAACCTCATATCCCTAATATTACCTTATCCAGTACTAGCCTTCTTTTCCTTCTTGCCTCCCTTTCTCAGTGAAATTTTTGTAGTCCAATATACAGTTTTTGGTTTTCTTCCTAAGATAAAATTTATTTCTACAAAAATGTTAATACCCAGTTGATATCAAGACCATAATATAAACAGATGGACAAAAGATAGGAACACACACCTCATGAGAAAAACAAATTAACCATATTGCAAAATGTTTATTCTCACTGACAATCAGGAAAGTACAAGGTAATGCAACCCTGACCAATTAGCCCCCAAAGTCTTTAACACCTAATTACTGACAAAATTTTAGAGGACCCTGTTAATGACACTAAATAATTCATCAGAGATTTATATATGAAATTATTAAGTGTTACCAACCATGAACACATGGAAATTTTGAAATCATTTCTCACTGGCATGCTTTTGAATCTTAAAAGGGAATGATCCAGGGACTTCCTTGGTGGTCCAGTGGTTAAGTTAAGCTTCTACTGCCGGGGGGGCACAGGTTCGATCCCAGGTCGGGGAACTAAGAATCCTACATGCCACACGGCACGGCCAGAAAAATAAAAATAAATTAAAAAAATAATAATAAAAGGGAATGATCCAGATTTAGGCATGCAAATTGTTAAAAAGGCAGCAGTATGTAAAAAGACACTGTTTTTAGTGCATTCTTGGAACAAGGGAGAGGCAACCCAGGAAATGCCCACATATCCATGAATGGTTATATGAATTTTATAGTGTGGCACCACAACAGAATATTATCTTACCATTAAAAATAATTTGGAAACTACATAGCACCTCGGAAAAACCTCTGCAGCTGGAAATGGGGATGTGTATATTATGCTACCAAGAAGTAGAATTGTGGGAAATGAAGATAGTAACTGTAAAGGTAGAGTGAAAAATTACCATGCACAAGATCTCTTTGATAACTAGTGAGTTTCTACTTGAGAGGTAACCTTTGGTTAACTATGGTTAAGAGCCTAACTTTGGCATGGGCCAGCTAAATTTGAGTGCTTGTTCTGTGACAGTCCCATCTGTGACCTTAGATGACCTTCAGCGAGGTAGATTTCCTAACTGTGATTCTCACTGATTCATCTTTAAACTGAGAAGATAAAATATACTTAGGAGCGTTTTTATGTTGGTTCAATAAGAGACACTCAACATCTACGTGGTAAATTAAAAGAGGTCTATGAAAGGTAGCTGTGGTGGGCCACAGTGGACCTGCGTGGACACCAAGAGTAAAGGAGTGGAGTCAGTGTCTGATCAGCTCAGCAGCATCCTTGACCTTTAGGGTGTAAACTTGCTTTTCTTGGCTGGAGTGATATGATGGAAAGTTCTAGGATGGCAACATTGTGTCTAGACCTCTTTTGAGCCTAGGCCATGTGAAAGAGCCAAGCAGTAAGGGAGTTTCCTTAGGCTTCTGAGTTGTCCAGTTTTGTGGACTCAGGAGGGAGGTCATTTACTCTGGGACTTAGGACTGAGGCTCAGATGCATGGCATATGTCATTTGGAGTGTACATCCTATGAAACCAAGCAGGGCAGTGGTGCTGGGAGGAACTGATCAGGAATCAAGTGGGGTGATGGCAACTGGGCAGGGCTTTGGAGGCCCAGGGTACCTAGCAGCCCAGAACTGTATCTTCAGGCAACATTTCTCTACTGAGTTCAGTCTCACATACCTAACTGCCTCCTGGTCATTTGTACCTGGATGCACCTCAACCTTCTCACTTGCCTTCACACGAGCATTTTGCTTACTATCTGTTTCATTGCATAGCAGTTCCATTCTTCGCCTTTACCTCCACCTCCAGACCCTTAGATGTACCAGCTCATTCTATCTCATCCCCTTTTCTGTGCCACTTGCTCCTGCCTAAATTCAGAGTCTCTTTTTATCAGCCGGATTATTGCCCCAACCTCTCAGTTGGTATCTCTGTCTTCAGTCTTTTCTCCTTGCATAGAACCCTTTAGGGTTTCACATTTTCTTTACAAGGGACAAATTCCTTAGCAGGGAATGCAAGACTTTCTAAAAATTCATTTCCACCTACCATCTCAACCAAGACACATTTTCCTGATCCTCCTCTGCCACGTACAGAGCTGACCATTTTTCCCCTTGGAACTGTTGTCTCTTATACTGACATGTATCGTGGCACCTCAGCCACCTTTATACTTGATCACAGTTGTGAGAATATGGATACATCTTAGTCACCGAGGTCTCCCCAGCCCCTAGCATGAATGGACAAGTGAGGATAAGAATAAAAGTGAAGGCTATGTCATAGGTTCATCCCTGTGCATTTTTAGAAAAGTCATCAGGTTTCACCTCTGTCCCTTCTTAGAAATGATGTGGAGTGGGAGGGGCAAGATTTCTCGGCCAGTTGATTTTACTGTCACTTTCTTCTAGAAGAAGCTGTGAATAAGGTGAAAATTCAGGCCATGTCAGAAGTACAGAAAGCCGTTGCTGAGGCAGAGCAAAAAGCCTTTGAAGTGATTGCTACCGAGAGAGCTCGGATGGAGCAGACAATAGCGGATGTCAAACGGCAGGCCGCCGAGGACGCCTTCCTCGTCATAAACGAGCAAGAAGAGTCGACGGAGGTCAGCACTGTTGGGCTGCGGGCTGGGGCTGGGACGGCTGCAGTGACCAAGCCCACTGCTTTCCTCTCAAGTGCTGGGTAGTAAGGGCCAACCGTCTGCTCTGGAGCTAGATGATTATGATTTTTATTCAGTACCAGAGAGGTTTGTTTCTCAAGTATTGTATTCTTGTATATTGGCTCATTATATCGGTCTAAGTTTCGAAAACTCACCCTAAAGACAGTTTGCGGACTTGTGTGACAACAGTGACCACCACTGCCTGCGTGGGCCTGCTGTGTGCCAGATACACAGCGAAGTGTGTATGTGGTCTTTGTGGTCCTCACAGTGACCCTGTGAGGTGTGTGTGTTGTTGGAGTCCAGTTTTACAAATGAGGAGACTGGGGCTCAGGGAATTTGACGTAATCCCACATTGCAGAAGCCAGAGTAGGAGAAAGGAGATGCAGGGTCCTGTAGCATCCAGTCTGTTTGCAAAAAGGATAGTCCTTTCATGGATTGAAGTAACAGATCGGGCAGGCCTGCCGGACTGCCTAGGGCCCCAGGATGTGGTGATGCTTCTATACAGGACACTCTTGTACCATAAGGAGGGCAACAAACTGAAAAGAAAAGGCATGTGACAAAAACATCATAACAATCCTTTCAAATGTAATGAGCTTTTTCTGTAACTTTCATTTTAGTCACTTTTCAGCTTTAAGACAAACTGTAAGTCCTGAAACAAGCCTGTTTCTGTAAGTAGGTAGAGCCCATCTAGTCTTTGGGATATTCTCTTGAAGTTATAAAGAACTGAGATTTTTTTGTTGGTTTGTTTTTTAAATGACAGAAATTTTATTTTCTCATCCCTTTAAACGATCATTTTCAGTATTACAGTGTTAAGCATGGCAATGTGAAGATGAAAATGCCTAAATATCATGTTGCCATTCACAGAGGGTGTGGGAAGAGTCCTTACTGTAGCACTCCCAACTGAAGTGTGAGAAAACACTTCCTTTAACTCTCCCCTTTTCCTTCTCCCCTCCTACTTTTTTCTGTTGCGTATTTAATTCCTTATCTGTAGCCATCCATATCAATACCTATATTTGTCCATATTTATCTACTTTTATATCTATGTTTATCTTTAACTATGTCTTTCTCCAAAGAAAGAATGTAACATTTTGGCTAAGAGCATGAGTTCTGGATCTGGATTGCATGGTTTGAATCCCAGCTCTCCATTTATAGCATTGTGCTTTAAAGGAGCTAGAATTTTAAACAGTGCACAAAGAGGCTTACAGGTGAGGCACACACCAGCATCCATCCCAGCAAACTGCCTTCCAAAACAGGGGCAGGATAGCAGGACCTAAGCTCTGAGTAATTTTTTGTTGGACCAGGAGAGCTGATTTCCTTCCATTTCATTCAGAAAGTTCTACTTGACATCTAGAGGTATCCCTGGAGTTTTTCATCCATCCTGTGAGAGGTGGTTTGGTATAGCGGAAGGAGCCCAGGAGCCCTAAGTGCTAGTCCCAGTTCCCCTCACTCCAGCAGCATACCCTTCAGGAGTCAGTCTTCTTCTCTGTATAGTGGGTGTGTAGCAGCCCCTGTCCTGCTGGTCTTATACTTTTTAGGAAGATATAATTAGATCATGGTTGTGGAAGTGGTTTTGGTTTTTTTTTAATCAATTTATTTATTTTATTTATTTATTTTTGGCTGTGTTGGGTCCTTGTTGCTGCTAGTGGGCCTTCTCTAGTTGCGGCGAGCAGGGGCTACTCTTCGTTGCAGTGCATGGACTTCTCATTGCGGTGGCTTCTCTCGTTGTGGAGCACGGGCTATAGGCACGCAGGCTTCAGTAGTTGCAGGCTCAGTAGTTGTGGCTCGTGGGCTCCAGAGCACAGGCTCAGTAGTTGTGGCACACAGGCCTAGTTGCTCTGCGACATGTGGGATCTTCCTGGTCCAGGGCTCGAACCTGTGTCCCCTGCACTGGCAGGCGGATTCTCAACCACTGCGCCACCAGGGGAGCCCCTGTGGAAGTGTTTTTAAACTGCGGTGCGCTGTTTAGACGGAAGGGATTTTGTTAACGTCGTTAACGACATAGGTGTGTAAGCTGTGGCAGCTCTTGCTCTTGCAGAGCAGCTGCCTCCTCTGAGGCCAGACTGAAGCATCTCCCCTGGAATGCCTCAAGTAGAGGGGTGCAGTGAGAGGTCCCCTTCTGTCCCCAGCCTGGATTTCCTGGCAAACATAATGGGCTAGCAGTTGACTATAAGATAAGAATAATTTCTCCTTTAGGCCATGTTTGAAATAAGGTCAGGGAGCTCTGGGATGGGTCCCAAGGATTTTGACAAGCCCCAGGTCATTCTGATACAGGTGTTCCCTGGGCCACTTTGAGTAATAACTGGCATAGACTGATGGCCCATGCTTGACAAAGGAAATTCTGGAATCCCATCTCTGACTTCCTTGGCCAGTAACTCAGAAGGTTCATAACCTTACCCATTAATTACAAAGGCCTTTTTGGCCACATGCATTGCTCCAGCTTTGACAAATGCTGATATGAAAGGTGACTACCACAGTAAACCTTCTGTCATGTTTCTTGGCAAAAAGGCTTTTGGTGAAATCAGGGAAAAGCCACAGAGACAGGGAATATAAAGTGTCCTTTTCACCCTGGCTTCTCTGACCCTAACCACATTGTTCCTGCATTTCTATGATCCCACCTCTGTGGGAGGCTATCTTGTTTTATTGTATCCCATCAATCATGTAATAAATATTTTAAATGTAACGGTGACCAAGGTGAAAGCACCATTGGTTTAATACTGTGCCCCAGTTTGAGATGTTCTTGCAGACTTGGACAGAGGGAGTAGAGGCCAGTGTTTGCACAGCAGCCCCATGAGGGCAACTGAGTTCTTCCCCACAAGCCATAATGTTCTACCAAAGCGTTGTTTGGAGTCAGCCTATCAGGCTCCAAAGTATGAAGTTCTCTGGAATGCAGTTTGCTTGGGGACCTTTGATGATCCTCAGAATTACTTCTGTCCCGTCTTGGTCCTCCAGTGGTGGTGTTGGCAAGGGTGGGGCGGTCCTTAGAGTGTATTTCCTGAGAAGCCTGTTGTGTTAGAAGGGAATCTGCAGTCCTTTCTAAGGCTTTTTGAAACTAAACTTGTACATTGGGTATAGTGGAGGCAGGCGGTCCGGGTTCCAGGCTTTGCATAGCCACGTGATCATTTTATAACCTCAGACAAGTCCCTGCCTACTGGCCCTCAGTGTCCCACCTGTACAATGCAAGAGGTGGGCAAGGTGGCCTCAGGTCCTTCTTGGCCCTTATCAGTTGTTTTACACTTGCTCAAGTGTTCTGATTTCATTGGGAACAGTATCTGTCTTCTCTAGGTGTCAGGCCAGGCCTCGTGATTGGCTTTGCCATTCTGGAGAACTTGCAGGGGAGAGGGCAGCTGACTGACTGATCAAGTCCTTCCTGACACCTAAGAAGAAAGCCTTGCTCTCCTGATAGTTTCACCTGACCAATGCCGTAAGGCTTTTCTCTTGTAAGTGGGTCACGGAGACCTCAAGTGCAGAACACTCCTGTGTCACTAGTGAAGTCCTCACAGGAGCCCACAGGGAGGAGAGTACTGAGGGGCAGGTGCTGGGAGCTTTCCTCTAGGAAAGTGCAAAGAATAGTAGGACAACTCCCTGATGTAGACCTTAGGGCCTTAGGTTCTAAGGTACTGCAGGGGGCTCCTACAAACAAGCCAGAAATATTCCCATGATCCTCAGCCCACCTCTGATGAGATGCATCACTGAAAGGAGAATGAGCACAGAGAGAGTAGCACAGCTTCCCACCCTCCTGGGCACTCACCCAGGTCCTCCGGCAGGTGACTTTTTTAAAGATCAGGTGTTGTCAGTGAACACAGCAAAGGTCATTTCTCCACTGGGAAGGGCAAAGAAGAAAACTGTCTAAGCACCTGTGTGGTCTTGGAATCGATAGCTATGATGGGGGAACCCTGGGACAGAATTTGGTTTGGTCGTTGATTAAAATGTGAGTCAAAACAATGAGTTGATGCCTTTAGCAGGACTTCCAGCTGCCCTACGATGTCTTCACATACCCCTCATCTCACTGTCCCATCAGCCCAGGATAGGTAGTTTTCCTGTTGTACAGATGAAGGAAACTCAGAACGCAGATAACAGTAGAGGCAGGGCAAGCGCAGGTGTGCGCAGCTCCAAAGCCCGCTCTCTCCCTGTACAGCCCCACCTGCTGTTTTACAGTACAGGTGACGAGTTATGACAAGTCTGTCCCCCAGGATCCTAGCAGCTAACGGATGCCTATGTCTTGCAGAACTGCTGGAACTGTGGCCGCAAAGCCAGTGAGACCTGCAGTGGCTGCAATATCGCACGATACTGTGGCTCTTTCTGCCAGCATAAGGATTGGGAGCGCCACCACCGCCTCTGTGGCCAGAACCTGCACGGCCAGAGTCCCCACAGCCAGAGCCGGCCACTGCTTCCTGGAGGGAGGGGCTCCTCAGCCCGGTCCGCCGACTGCAGTGTGCCAAGTCCAGCCCTGGACAAGACCTCGGCAACCACCTCGCGCTCCTCAACACCTGCCTCTGTGACAGCCATCGACACCAGCGGGCTCTGAGCCCCAGACTCCCTTCCCCCTGATGACCTCACCGCACGACAGACTCTGCACGGGAGGCTGGCTGCTTGAAGCAGTGCAAGTAGCTGTTGGGTCATCATCAAGAGAAGTGGAGGCAGGAAGACTTCAAGGCCTGGCAAACACTGCTCCCCAGCCTCTCCAGACACTTGCCCCAGTTTCCCGTCTGTGTCCTTGGGGGAAGTCGTGTGCACACAGGCAGCTGGCTGGAGCTGCCTCCTCCGTGGCTCCCTGGTTTGTTCCTCTCGCAGCTGAAGCTGGGATGGCCGTGGCCGCTCTTCTCTGTAGCCCGCCAGCTCCCCTCCCTGCCTCGTGAGGCCGCAGACTGTCGAATGTGCCCCGCCAGGCCGGAGGCAGCGCACCCCATGTGCTGTCCCCTCCTCCATCGTCCGCCCACGGCAGAGGCCTGGAGGCTGAGAGCAAGCCGGGAGGAGGCCTCTCTCCCAAAGGGAGTTCCCCTTGCCCCGACAGCTCCTTGAGCCCCATTTCCACCCTCAGCAGGTGCCACTGATGGGTCCCATGGGGACTTGGGCAGGCCAAAAGCAGCATTCAGGACTCCCTCCTCGACCCTGCTGTTCAGGCTTAAGATTCTCAGAAACCACAGGAAAGAAGTCACCATTTCAGTAAAAGCACCCATAATAAAAAATAAACCTTCCACCAAGCATCACAGATCATTTTGGACAAGATTTTCCAACCTGGCTGGCTATTTTAGTTTGGGACCCATTTTTTTTCTCTCTTATTTGATTTTGCTTATGCAGAAAATAGTTTTCAGTGCATGGATTGGTCTGAGGGAGAATGAGACTCAATTGTGGATAGTCTGTTCCCTCTGAGCATGTTGGCCAAACTAATATCATTACATTATTGAATGGATCATCTATTGGAAATGCAGAACCTTTTGTCACCACTTGGCTCTTTGCACAGTCGTCTTGTTCTGTGTCCTTTTATCTCAGGCCACGCATGTCCAGATCACCGCGTGGATCTTCTTCCCGTGGTCTCTATTTGGCGCCTCTGAAGCCGTAGTTGACCCACAGGATGCAATGTGGTGTGGCTACGACTTGCCAAGTCAAGGCCTGGTCACTTCTGAGCAACCCTTTTGGACCTGAAGGAATTCTTCCAACCTTGTCATTATGTCCTATATCAGTTTATTATTGGGCATACAATCTGTTTCCCTTCTCTTGTTTTGTTGGTACCTGCCCTCTTTGAGCTAAGAAAAGTTCTGTGAAATGTGACAACCATTTGAGAGAGCCTGACCCATTTTTCTTCCTGTCTTCAGGGAGTTTTCCAGCTGCTTACCTAGCTCTCCGAACATGACATCACCTATAGTCCCTTTAAAACGTTAGGAACTGCCACACACGTTCTTCCCTGTCATTCAAGTTTTATTGGGAGCCCAAGGACTCTGACCCTCCCCCCACTCCACCTCCAAGCCTTCAGCGCCCTCTTGCAGCAAGGTCCCTCTGGCCCTTGAAAGCTCAGCTTTAGATGGCCAATTTCTGTGCATTGACCAGAGTGAATGGAAAGCTCTCAGTAAGGTATCAGCATAGGTAACATTGTCCTTACATATAGGTGTATCTTACTTTAAGAACTTTAAGTCCCTAATTTACCTTACCCAAGGATTTTCTGTCTTAAAAGAAACTCGGAACAAGGCACCTTTAAAATACCTGGATTTCTGCTACATAAAATAACACATCCCCAGAGAAAGAATAACAGAGTAGTTACTTTATTGCGGAACTCCTTAAGCTGTAGCAGTTGGGGTGTCCTGACTAACAGATGAAATCAGAACCCCAGACAGGAGTTGCCTACATTTCCCTGAGACATGGGATGTCCCCTGAGAGGAGGTCACTGAGCCTATAAACCTGTTGCAGCAAGAGGGTGTCTCGTGGTGTCCACTGGGTCTGTCCTCAGCTCCCTTTTTCATTGGCAAGTTGGATGAACACCTAGGCATGTTCTTTAAGTCTTCAGTGGCCACAGGACTAGCCAGGGTAGCTCAGGTTTTTTCAGGTTGGAATAAAGAGCCAAAACCAACCGAGTACTGTTCATCAGGGCTCGATGTCAAGCTCTACAGGTAAGGTTTAGGATTCGTGTGCAGTTAGGTCCTAGCTGACTTTTGTGGAGTGTGACAGTTTAAAAATGACAGTTTAATCTTCAGAATTTTTGTAATGCTATTCTAAACGGCTTTGCTCATGTGCTACCCAGAGGCCAAGCTGAAAACTTAGGCAGTGTTCCACACTGCCGTTCAGATCTCATGCCTTTTGCTGTATTAAATTTGGTCAGTTTCACACATAGGTTGCTAGGGCATCTGTCCAAGACTTCCTATTTAAATGTAAAGAGTCCCTTTCTCCACCTGCCGCTCTTCTGAAATTCTCCAGCTCTCTGGTTAGGAGGAGAAGGGACACTGTCTTGGGATGGGGTGAGGGGACTGGAGGGGCAGGGGTGAGTCCAGGTTCCCCACTTGGTTTCCCGTGTCTGCTGATAACCACTCCAGCTGCCAGGTTGAGGGTGCAGATTCAGGCTTCCCCCTTTCATTTGATTAGATTTAAAATATCTTAATAGACTCAGACTGCTTAGAGGATCAACCTTTATAGTTTGAGGGGACAAAAAAAGACATAGTGGTGGTACTGAAGGTACCTGCCTATGTCAGGGCAGTCATAGGCTCTTCAATATTATCCTAGAAACCAAAAGCAAATGTGACAAGCGATGGGACGTCATTGTCCTCTCCCCAGTGAGGAATGGTTGCAGGAGCCAGAGAAGCCCAGAAGTGGCCAACATGGGAGCTGTCTTTAAATGTTCTGAGGGAAGCTTGAGGGCTGGATCCTCAGATCTTCAATCATCCTTTGGGGCCACACTGCCTGCACCAGGCCTGACTCCATCCAGTGGTGAAAACAGACTCAGGTTAGTTCTACCTGCTCAGGAATAGGCAGCCCTCCTCCTGAGCTGTGAGCACTCCACTTGGGAGCATCCTTGCAGCCCCCGGGATGGGGCTCAAGCAGATCTGCTCAGGCACAGTCATG
Source organism: Mesoplodon densirostris (assembly GCF_025265405.1). Classification (NCBI taxonomy): domain Eukaryota; kingdom Metazoa; phylum Chordata; class Mammalia; order Artiodactyla; family Ziphiidae; genus Mesoplodon; species Mesoplodon densirostris. The sequence goes on along the minus strand of NC_082676.1, from coordinate 25,877,993 downwards.
TGACCCTGAGGTCACAGCAAGTGCATCTTCTCTTAGACAGTGCTGAGTCATGTATGTCTCTCAGTGGGTCTAAGACTGGAAACAAGACCCATCTCCCCAGCATGGGTCCATGCCTGGCATCGGCTGCAGTGGGCCCTCTGCAGTGTGGACAACCTTTGTACATCTGGGCCAGTTGGTCCACCAGGAGCTCCTCACCTCTTGGTGTCAACATGAGCATCCTCAGCTTCTAGACAGAAAATCTACACTTTATTTTGTACAGCCTTGTCCCAAAGTCAAATTGATCCCCAGTGCTATCACCTGCTTGCCAAGGGTAGACCTTGTTATGGGTAGTTCCAGAAGATATCTCAGCAAGTGGGCTTGAAGTTTCAACAACACAATTGGAATTGTGTGGTCGTGAGTTCTTCGGGATGAAAGCATAAATAATGACCAGGTGGCTGTTTGTCTTGGAAATTGTAGATGGGATTATGGATTGAGTAACTCATTTGAAATAGAACTCATCTTGGAGGCTTTCTTCAGCACTGGTTTCCAGGCTCCCAGGTCAATAGACCAAGCCAAGTTTCTTAGATTTTTTTTTTTAAGCTATTTACAGAGAACTAGGTGGTGTCAGGTTTGAACCAAATGTAAGAAAAGCTAGAGAGACCTGGACTGTTCCAGCTTGGGCCAGCCGGCCAGCTGTCAGGAAGGAGTCCTGCCTGGGGTGGAGTGGGGTGTTGTACAGGGCGAGCTGTTGAATAGGGCCCTTCCAACTCTGTAATTATTGTGAAACCAAAATGTTGACTACCTGCCTCTTTGCCCACGTGCATTGACATGCTCAATTCCAAAGATGATGGTGCAGGCGACCTTTTCCATCATGAGCCAGGAGAAGGTTGAGGCCTGAGGGCGGACCTTGCATCCGCCCTTTGCCTCCACAGCCCCAGAGATGGAGCTTCCCCTGCTACCCCATCTGGTTAGACCCACAACTTCACAGTGTACACTCATTGATCCTTATACCAAATAGGGCATGTGCGGCTGGCAGCTGGCAGGGACAGCTCCGTCCCTGCATTGGAGTTGGCAAGAGAGAAGCAGCAATAAGCATTAGGCGAATGGCTGAAAGTGCCGTTTGGCTAAGAGGCTTTCGAAGTTCCCGATGAGGCTACAAAAGCTCCGTCCATAAAAGAAAGCCAATAATGTAAATAAATCCAAAACTAAGCTTCCAAGCGTGGTTTTTGAAGGGGGATGATGAATGTGAAACCACCCACGGGATGCGGTAGAGTCGGTTTTTCTGTGCTTTGTCATTCTCCTCTGATAGGAACTTTTGTTACTTAACTCTGTGCGTAACTTATTTAATGTACTGTATAAATGAACCAAAACTGTTCAATATGTATTTAGTTTGTTCTACTTAAAGTAGTCAATAAAAAGGCTATATTCCTTTTCTGACTCAAGCTGGAATGGGACTAGGAGGGAAGGTGGTGCGTGTAGTTCTGTAAGACGTCCTGCCGTCAGGCTTCTACGTCCCCTCTGCCTTGTTCCTCGATCTTCAGAGATGGGCTGGGGCTCCACTGGTTCTTGCTATGGCTTGAGAGCACCCGGGGAATGAACGCAGGAGGCACTGCTAAGAAGGCGGTTCCAGCTTCTGGACCTCTGGGAAGCCAGATGCCAACAACAGCTACAGATAACTCCCAACTCCTTGTTAGCTCTTCACCATTAAGCGATCTTTTAATGAGGAAAATACAACCACAGAAAGTCTGAAAAATAGGGTAGTGGATCCGTAGGTACTTTTTTCTAATAACTCTTATTTCCTTAAACGTTTTTAACATAGCTGGACTTGGGAATATTCATTCATTTCCTTTTTATACTGAGGCTAAATCATAAGTTCACTGTTGCCTTCGCATTTATTTGCTTAATGGTTGTATGATTTAATCAAGGCCATAATTTTCTGTTGTTTGTTTGTTTTGCTGTGCCATGCGGCTTGTGGGATCTTAGTTCCCCAACCAGGGATTGAACCCGGGCCCTCGGCAGTGAAAGCCCGGAGTCCTAAGCACTGGACGGCCAGGGAATTCCCTCAAGGCCATAATTTAACTCTTCACCTCCTGTTGGGCAGTTGGATTGCTTTCAAATTTTCCCTAACATACTGAAGTGAACATCTTCCTTAGCATGATTGATTTCTTTGGGATAATTTTCCAGAGTGGGATTTCTAGTACTGAACTTTTTTTGGGTGCTTGAAGCCTGTGTTCAAACTGCTTTCCCTGAAAGCCCACCAGCTTGCTGTTCCTCCGACAGGACCCAAGTAGTACTTGCATGGCTCTGAGGTGGTCTGACCAGCTGTGACATGACACAGGTTGCTGCAGGCACACCTGTGTGTACCTGTACATATGAAGTCTTGGGCTGTCAGTCCAGTTTCCTAACCAGTGACCTGAGGCCTTACTTCCCAAGGACCTGGCCCCAGCCTCAATCCTGTCACCCGCATACCCATCTCTGGCCTCGGCCCTAGAACTACTTCTGAGCAGCCTTGCGCAAGAGGCTTGTTGGCACCATCCGCTTCACAGGCCCCCACAATGCAAAGGCAAGGGTTGGTTACTGGATCTCATGGTAGGGAGGAGGATGACCTTGGCCTTGCCGCTAGAAGGCAAGATGTGGGTTTAGCTGTTTCGTGCAGATGGTGCCAACTGCCACTTTTTCTCAACAGCTGCCCGGCGGCAGTCCACCACTCAGCAATTACAGGATCTCAAGCCTCGTGACTGTCAGTCTAGCACAAAAGCATATTTGGTAGACAAGTCAACCATCCACAGTCTGCCGTAGCCCTGGAAAAATGATCCCAGGGACTTGGGATAATATAGTAAAATACCATGTTAAATTTGCTATCTAAATAGGCTGAAAATGTTGCCATTATCATAAAACACCTGGATGCCAGATAAATTCTAATGAATTGACTTTTTTTGCTGAGGTCACAGATGAGAAAGTTTAGGAAATCCCCAAGGGACAGAAAAAAAGAGTAAGCTGAAACCACAAAGGTAGTTGGGTACAGTAGAGGAAAACTGCTGCTTGGGGGCAAAAGAAATTCCAAGAAGTCAAGAATTGGAGGGATTACCTCTAGGGGGACTGTGGCACTAAGCTTTGAGCCTGTACAAACTAGAGAAACAAAACGGGGACCTCTCCCTAAAGCCAGGGCGCTGGCTTTGGCCTCATTGAAAAGGCAAGCAGGGAAAATTGACCTGTCTGCAAAGGGAACTGAGCAGAGAACATCTCTCTGGTCCTGCTGGAAGAAAGAGAAAAACTGACCAGAGACTACTCATGTCTGTTCTCTCCTGGAGCTGAGGTTCAGATTCTCATTACTCCAGAGGTCAAAGAATCCCTGGACTGAGAAATGAAGATGATTCCAGGCTTGTATCTCCTGGTATCTGGCAGAAGCAAAAATGCAAATCCTCCAGAGAAAAATCATATGATTACATATCAACCAAGTATAAATTGTCCAAGATAGTTACTAACGTTCATGTCCAAGCAAATGAGCCACTATGAGCAACAGTCAGCAGGAACAAAAAATTAACTCAGCTCTCATCAACTCAGGTTTGACCCACAGCTGCCCAGGAGAAGAGGCTGCCCCAGCAGTGCCCAGGCTCTCCCGGCAGGTGCGATGCTTCAGTACATCTGTGCTCAGGCCATTCATCAAGCCTGTGAGGCCACCATCAAGCCTGTGTTCAGATACATGGTATCAAAGGTCGCTATGCCACTGCTCTTTATTCTGCTGCATCTAAACAGAATAACTGGAGCAAGTAGCAAAAGAATCGTTGAGTAGCACAAATCTTGAAGGAACCTGAAATGGCTGCTTCTATTATGAATCCCTATGTAAAGTGTTACATTGAGATGAAAAGCCTAAATGACATGATAGCAAAAGAGAGGTTTTCTCAGGACTTCCCTGGCGGTTCAGTGGTTAAAACTCCACGCTTTCGCTGCCAGGGGACTGGGTTCGATCCCTGGTCGGGAACTAAGATCTCCCAAGCCATGCGCGGCACGGCCAAAAATAAAAAAGGTTCTCTCCCCTCACATCCGGTTGGATCAATTTGCTTGCTGAAAATGGTCGCTTGAACAATACCCCTGGAGCCATAGTTCTGACTTTTCTACTATGATGAGTGTCCAGAGTGGAGAAGTACCTTGCAGTTACCACTGTACCTCCTTTAGATGAAGCCACTCTTGCTGCATTAAAAACGGTCCTGAAGAGCTTTCTAAGTAAAGGCCAAGTGTTGAAACTGGAAGTTAATATTGAGCCATCAATCACGGGTGGAATGATTGTCCGTACTGGAGAGAAATATGTCTTCAAAAACCAAGATTCAGAAGCTGAGCAAAGCAATGCAGATTTTCTAAGTGTTGATTTTCTGTCAGTGAAAATTCTTAAACCTGGAACAACAATAAAATGCCTCCTGAACAGGGAAAAAAAAAATTGCTTTAGAACCCTGGGACTTCAGTACTGTTATTATCAGACACAGAATATAAAATAACTATGAAACCTCTAAAGACAGTGCTGGAAAAAAATTAGCAAAAAGTAAGAGACTAAGGCAGATTTGAAGATAGAATTCTGAAAATTACAATCATTGAAATAAATAGTGCACTACTGAATGGCAGGTTAGATGAATCAAAATGAGTGAAGCATTACTGTATGAGAAGGAGATGGAAAAAAAGGAACGAGTTGTTCCTTTTGGAAGGCAGGTTTCGAGGGAAGAGCCCTTTCAAATTTTACGAAGGAGGCAGTCAAGAAACTTACTCAGTATAAAGGGAAAAAATTGGCCTGAGATGATACACTCTCAGAATGAGCAAACATGCATCGACCTGAACTCACCCTGCCCGTCTGTGCTTGTTTCTGGTGCTGGAATTTCAAGGCAGTGAGTTGGATGTATCCCGTCCTCCACATCCTCTCTCCCAAGACCATCGGGGAACCAGCAACAAACCACCCCCCATTCTCCAGGGCGGCTTCATTGCCTGGTGCCAGGCGCCCTCTTGTGGACAGAATCAGACCTGCTACCTCTGCTGCCTCCATGCACAAGCCAGATTCCCATCCGGAGTGCACCCTCCAGCACCTTTTGCCTTCCCCTTTGCACCAACCTTTTCTGAGGCTGCCTATCTGCCCCATGAACTCAACTGACTTCCTCTGGGTGCCTCCTAGGGAGCTGCAGAAATGATGAGTAGGGCTTCCCTGGTGGCGCAGTGGTTGAGAGTCCGCCTGCCGATGCAGGGGACACGGGTTCGTGCCCCGATCCCGGAAGATCCCACATGCCGCGGATCGGCTGGGCCGGCGAGCCATGGCCGCGGAGCCTGTGTGTCCGGAGCCTGTGCTCCGCAACGGGAGAGGCCACAGCAGTGAGAGGCCCGCGTACAGCAAAAAAAAAAAAAAAAAAAAAAAAAAAAAGAAATGATGAGTACTCAGCACCCACACCACCTACCTTCCAAGGGCTAAGCTCTGAAAAGCCCACATCAGATCCACCCTCCACCTCGTGCTGTGCTTCCATGGCTCTTCTTGCTGCCCCGTCTGCCATCCTGCAGCCCCAGGGCTTGGCCTCACTCCCTCCTTTGTTAAAGCTGCCACCGTCCTCCAGCGTTTCCATTACCAGAGGATGCCTGAAATTTTGCTCAGCGATGTTCACGTTTGACGGCAAGTAGCTCTTGGTACCAGAGAGTAGATCCAGTTGTGTGATTCAGAGCAAGCACTTGCTTGCTGAGCTTCTGGTTCTTCATGTGTAAATTGGGGATGCTAATGGTGCCTACACCACTGGGCTGTTCTGAGGTGAAATGTGATTATATGGGAGTCACCCTTAGCATAGGGCTTAGCACCCAGGAAGCCCCTGTAAACAGAGGCTGCCATCACAACCTGCTTTTCTTTCTCTCTGCCAGTATGTGATGTCCTTGAGGAGTCACCTTTGTCCCAGCATCCCGCTGGGAACCTGATGTCTTCCTCAAGTCGTATTTCTTTTGAGAATAACTTTTTTTTTTTTTTTTGGCCGCACCGCGTGGTATGAGGGATCTTAGGTCCTCGACCAGGGACGGAACCCATGCTCCCTGCAGTGGGAGTGCAGAGTCTTAACCACCAGACCGCCAGGGAATCCCTGAGATTCCTTTCTTCTCGAAAGCCTTTTGTTTCGACCCATCAGGGTCTGTGTCAAGGGGATTTGGTGCATTTTTCTCTCTGACAGCAGGAGGGCAGTGGCAGCCACCTAGACTGTTGCTGTCTCTCCAGCACCTGGCCCGGCACTGACCCAGCGCCTAGGACAGGTTTTGATGTATGCAGGTGAGTCACCAGCACAGGTGGGAGGAAGGTGAGGAGGCAGGTGCAGGGAGTGGGTGACCTCCCAGCTCCGGTACTCTGCCTGGCCTTGACCTGGGTGCTGTCACCAGCCCTGGACATTTTGCCATCCCCAGCACCTGCCACAAAGCAGGTGCCCAGTGGTGGGGGTTTTTTTATTTTTTATTTTTTATTTATTTATTTTTGGCTGCGTCAGATCTTCGTTGCTGCATGTGGGCTTCCTCTAGTTGCGGTGAGCGGGGGCTACTCTTCGTTGCAGTGCGCAGGATTCTCATTGCGGTGGCTTCTCTTGTTGAGGAGCATGGGCTCTAGGGGCATGGTCAGTAGTTGTGGCTCGCGGGCTCTAGAGCGCAGGCTCAGTAGTTATGGCGCACGGGCTTAGTTGCCCCGCGGCACGTGGGATCTTCCCTGACCAGGGCTCGAACCCGTGTCCCCAGCATTGGCAGGCAGACTCTTAACCACTGCGCCACCAGGGAAGTCCTAAGGAGGCAATTCTAGAGTGGATGGGGTAGAGGATGCGAGGGAACACAGTTCTAAAGGGGAGTTGCAAACCTAGGGACTGAGGTTGCAAATAGCCCAGCTCAGCTGGAGAGTTTTAGCGGGATGAGGCTGCACATAATGCGAGTGGGTATTGATTGCTAAGGGCCTTGAATGCCAAGTCAAGAAATCAAACTTGATCTTGGTGCTAAAGGTAGGGGGGTGCCATTGAAGGGTCTTAGCCAGAGGAGTATGGTCACCACGGTGATGTTTTGAAAACCCCTTCTTTCTGTTCCTTTATGGGGAGTGGACTGTTGCGGGGTGGAGTAGAGAAGGGAAGCCCAGTGAAGAAGCTGCCATAGTCTTTCAGGCCAGAGATGATGGTGGCCAAGACCTGGGGCCCTGGGGGGATGGCAGCATGGAAATGAATGTGGGCTTGCGAGAGATAGATACACACACCTAAATGCCTGGGTCCCTCAGTACCCCCATAGCCCCAGCTCAGAACTTTGTTCTCCCTGTAGCTGTAACTCCAGGCTCCTGTCTGCAGTCCAGCTCCACACCCGCCCACAGCACTCCCCTGTCTGGCAACCCCCCGCCTCCCCGCTACCTGCAAGACATCATTCAAACTCCCTCTGGCCTGGCCTCCCCACTCACCTCCAATCCCTTACACTCTGCAGTTCCTCCTTCTGCTCCCTTTGTCGGCAACATTCTCCCTGCTTGTCTGCCCCTCACATCTGTCTGGAGACTGCTACACTATTCTTTCACAGCTCAAACCCAACATCACCATCTCCAAGAGGCCTTCCCCAACCCTGTAGGACTGACACTCTCCCCTGCACGTGCAGGACCCTTCCTGGCACTTCCAAGCCTTCAGCAAGGAAGGGAAGATGCAGCCCATCTTTTTAAAAAAAAAAGTGTTAACTTTCAGAACTCCATTGCAGGGTGAGATGAGACAGGCAAAGGGTGGCACCCACTTAAGTGGTGTCAGCTTGGGCTTCCCTGGTGGCACAGTGGTTGAGAGTCCTCCTGCCGATGCAGGGGACACGGGTTCGTGACCCGGTCCGGGAAGATCCCACATGCTGCGGAGCGGCTGGGCCCGTGAGCCATGGCCGCTAAGCCTGCGCGTCCGGAGCCTGTGCTCCACAACGGGAGAGGCCACAACAGTGAGAGGCCCGTGTACTGCAGAAAAAGAAAAAAAAAGATGTGTCAGCTTGAGCTTAAGAATTTCAGCATCTTTGTTCAAAGAAGGCAATGGGAAGTTTTTTAGTTTTGAGGGTTTGCTGTTGGTACTGTTTTCGTGGAAACAGAATGGAAGGAATTAGAACACAGGACAGAAAGCAGGATTATGTCCCCCTGGATGGCCTTCTTCTCTAGCAAAGACATACTGACGCCTCCTCCAGCCACCCAGACCTGAGAGACTCAGGTGCTGGCAGCACTTTCTAGGAACTGCCAAGAGTCTAGGAAGTGGGGTGGCATGGTGCAGCCTGGTGTAGTGCTGGCCAAGGAGCCCCCAGGGACGCCCGTGCTGGTTCTCTGGCCTGGGTGGCCAGGCCAGTGGGAGCAGCTCTGTCTGTCCCTGCCAAGTCTGAACTCCTACAGGGGTCACTGGGGAGAAACCTCCCAAACTAGGACATCGACCCTGAGGTGCCTTCCTGGCCATGCCTCAGGGCCCAGCCCCGACCTGGCACCACCAGGGCAGCCAAGCGCATTGGTGACATGTCCCTCAGCCCACTGGCCGGTCACCCCTTCACACCGACCACAGCTTCCTCAGGACGAAGGGCCTGTGCGGCCCTGCCGCCTCCCCGCCGTGGCCTCAGCCCGCCTCTGGGCTTCCTTCAGGTCTGAGGCGAGCTTTCCTCCCCCTCAGAGCCTGAACCTATGCATTTCTTCTGCCTAAAATCTCCTGACCCCAACACCCTCCAGACGAGGTCAGAGGCCAGCCTCTGCTCTTGTGGTGCCATGTGCCTCCCCTTTAGAGCCCGCATCCTGTGCAGCCACCTCTCACCTCCCTCCGTGTTGGTCACCTCCCTCCACGGCCCAAGTCCCTTCCCCCAGGATGGCTCCCAGGAGGCTCCACCAGTAGCTGGCAGGACGACTCAGCCGTTGTTCTCCTGGAACTGCCCTATGGCTCTGTCAGGTGGTAGGGGTGGTGACAAATCCAGCCTGGAAGGGCGGGGGAGGTTCTGTCTGGGGACAGGGCTTCTCACAGGGATCGGCCATGCTATTTGGGACCCTGAGAGGGCTCTGTGGCCTGTCCCCAGCTCCATGCCACACCCTGTTGGCAAAGGAAGCGGGGGTGAAGCTAGAACCCCCAGGATTTGGGGCGGATTAAGGCAGAGCCCATGTCCATTCTCCTTTCCCAGGAACGACCCTAGAACCAGGGTTTGTGGGGTGAGAGGGTCCTGAATTGATGAAACCTGGATTGGCTGTGATTAAGTTCCCACTATCAGCAGGAATGGGGGCCTGGCCTTCTTGCCAAGGGAGAGAGAGGACACGATGCCAGAGGTGACTATTGCCTTTATTGCCTCTGTGCTGGGGTCCTGGGCTGGGGTTCAGAGGTATCTGGGGGCAGCAGGTGACTCTGGAGCCAAATTATTGCTACTTAGCAAGGTCACCTTGGGGCTTCCCATAGTGCCCTTAGTATGGGTGGGCATGAGCATGCAAATGATATGCAAATGACATGCAAACCAACCCAGGATCCTGCAGAGGGCTCTGGTGCAGCCGCAGGTGCTGAAAGAGTCAGGAGCCTGCCAGCCCAGGAGGGTGATGGGGACACCCAGGTCCTTGCAGACTGCAGACTGATCCAGCCCAGCCTCGGGGGTCAAGTTCGGGGGTATGGACAGTCCCTGAGCATCAGCCCTGGTTCTGCTGCTGGTTGGGGAAAAGCAGAAGGCTGGCCCCAAGATAGCAAGAAGAAAGCAGGCACCCACTAGGTAGCCAGACAGCCCAAGGCCCACTCAGAGAAGGAAGGGACCTGCCCTGGGTCACACAGCAAGGCAGGGGCAGAGGGGACCAGGATCCAGGCCTCCTGAGCTAGACAGATGCCAGAGTGCCTCAGAGGCCAAAGCTGTGAGCAATAAAATACACTGTTAAAGAAAGAAATACAAAGCAAGCAGCCCAGTCTCTGATCCCTGGGCTGAGAGATTCTCCGCCAGCTGGCTCTGGGAGGGGAGGCCTCTGAGAGCCAGGCCCCAGGTATAGGAGGTGGCAGCGTTCTTGGTCTTGAGCTGAGCTGACCAGTCCAGAAGCTCCAGAAGGACGCAGGCAGGGCTCCAGGGTCCTTGGCTTATGCAGGTGAGGCTCAGTTATTATTCATAATCCACCAGGATGCTGAGGGTCAGAGGTGGGGAGTCAGAGGCCATCAGGTGCCCACCGCCCTCCCCCCCAGTTCCCAGGGCTGTGGAGAGGGTTGGGAGCTGAAGCCCACCTGGGAAGAACACAGTGGTGAGGGTGTCTGGAGCCTGCAGGTGGTCAATGAGGATGCGCTGGAAGGCCTTACTGCAGGCGGACTGCTGGTGCCTGGGGAGGGCCGCAGAGTGGACCAAGGCTGGAGCTGGTCCCCAAGGATCGGGACCACATGGTTAAAAGCTCCCCACTCCCACCCAGTCCTGCTGCCTGGTTTCAGATCTGAGTCCTTCCTCCTAGTGGCTCTGAGCCTCAGTTTTCTCCTCTGTGAAATGGGGACAATAGTGTCCACTTCACTGGGATACTGGGAGGATTACATGAAATAACACACAAGGCGTGTGGCATAGGACCTATGCCATAGGGTGTGGCACAGTGGTAAAGGTGTGTATTCATTGTGCACCTACCTTGTACCTGGCACTGTGTTCAGTTCTTTACATGTCATCTCATTTGGGTGATAAGAGGATGGAACTATGATCACTCCCATTTTGAAAAGGAGGCCACTGGGGCTCAGAGGAGTAACTCTCCTGAGGTCACACAGCCAGTGAATAGGAGAGGATGATTTGAACCCAGGCTTGACTCACTCCAGGGCACATACTCAATAAACATTAGCTGTTAGACCACCACTCATACCTTCTCCAGGAGGCCTCATCCTGCCAGAACTCGTACAGGGTGAAGGAGGCATTGTCCAGCATCTTCTGGGCAGACACACTGCAGGGCCAAAGAGACGGCCAGGCCAGGCCTGGGCTGCCACCACCTCTGCCCACCTAGCCAGGGGTGTCTAACGAGAGCCCTGGCCCAGGACGCTCAGTCCCAGCATTCCTCGTGCTCACCCCCCACCCCGACCTTGGCCGGCCCACCACCCGGCTGAGGACTCACTGCAGGCAATGGCTCTGGGCCCCTGTGAAGTCCACGTAGCAGCACAGGGCATGGTGGAAGTCCTGCAGGGCTTCCTCTGCCACCTGCACCTGCCTTTGGGCCACGAGGATGTGCTGGCAAGAGAGGCAGCCTGGTCAGCTGGGGTGGGGTAGGGCAGGGCATGGGGTGAGGGACTGCTGTGGCCTCCAGGACGACCCCGCCCTTCTTGTCCTGCACCACACCCAGCCAACCCTGAGGTCGGGCTCCTGCCCCAGCCTGGCCCCCAGCTTCCCTGACTCCATCCTCCTCTTCCCATCACCAAGGTTGCTTCCTTGATCCAGCCACTGTCCCACTCTCCTGCAGCATGGCACCGCTTCCTCCTGCCCCCTTTAGCCTCTGTCCACACTGCTCCAGACCCAGCTTTCAGAACTGTAGACAAGGGACACTGACGCCCATGGAAGAACAGAGTTCTGCAGGGTCACAGAGCAAGGGCCAGAACCCAGCACCTGCCTGCCAGGCCCAGGGGACAAGGGCTGGGTCAAGCCTGGAGAAGGGGGCATATGTACAAGACAGAGGCTGAGGGCAGCTGGCCCCATGAACCTCCTCACTTCATCATCTCCTCCCGGACTCCCACACCCAGCCGCCTGCCCCTCTCACACACTCACCGAGTTGGGCCCCTTGGTAAACTCCTCTTCGTGCAGGGGTTCCAGCCGGGGGGCCTGTGAGGGATGCAGAGCGTGGGCCAGGTCCCTGGCGTGTGCCTGGCTTGGGTGGATTCCCAAAAGGTCCACAGACACGGGGCACTGGCCACACGGCCACTCACCTTGCACTCCAGCTGGTCGATGAGCTCCTGGAGACGGTTGATCTGGAGTCGCCAGTGCATCTCAGCCTCTGAGCTCTGCCCTGGGGGTCAGGCATGGGCCCCCTCAGGCTGGGGGCTTCTTGGGATGAACTGAGGGAAGGTGTAGGAGCAAACACTGGGGCCCTGGGGGATGCCGTGCCCGCCCATCCCACCGCAGGCACACCCACCTGTGTCAGAGGAGCCAGGAGACCAGGTGAGTGACCGACTGACACTCCGCAGGGCCCTGCGCCCTGCCCGCCGGCTGCCTCGGGGCCTGCTCTGCACCTCCACCCTCTCTTCATCTGACCTGAGGGGAGTGGAGGGTCAGCCCACTGCTCCCAGACTCACGGGGCCAAGCACTGGGGCCCCAGCACGGGCCTGGGTGGGTAAGACAGGCTTCCTGGGACACTGAGGCCCAGCCTCAAAGCCAGCCACCCCTGCTCACCCCTCTTGGCCTCCCTGCCTAAGAACAAGAATGTGGGCTCCAGGATGCTAGAACATGGAACATGGTAAAAGCTGAGGGCCTTGACACATGAAGATAAGGGGCATTCATGAACCGGACCCGCAGGTGGGCAGAACTCCTCACACACCGTGGGCCATGGGCCTGGGCCTCCAGGGTATCTGACGCCCCCTCCAGCGAGCTCTGCAGGGCTTGGAGCTGGCTCACCGTCTCCCGCAATAGGAAGCGTGTCACAAACTGGTCCACCTTGGAGGCCCGCTCATACTCCTGGGGGCAGAGGAGGCATGGTCAGCATCTCCTGGCTCCAAGCATACAATTCTGAATGGGGAGCTGCCCCCTGCACCCCACCCCCTGCTCATCAGAGCAACAGTGGCAGCCTAAAGAGCAGAGGACATGCAGACCTGGCATAAGCAGAAAGGCACTGGGACTCAGTGGGGAGCACACCCCGGACCCCCTCCTTGTCTGGGCCTGGCCTCTCTTACTGGGAGGTATGAGGCCAGCTCACAGAGAAGCATCTGCCATTCTCTGGCCCTCAAGGCCCTTTCCCTGTTGGGGCTCCCACCTTCAGCCAGTGAGGCCGCCGGCACAGCTAGACTGGGCTGGGTGGGGTGGGGCAGGGCAATTTTGACCCACGAGGCAAAATGACAGTGTGATATGGCGCCATACTCACCAGCTGGCCCCAAACTCACAGGCTTAGGATTCATTCATTCATCCATTCATTCATTCACTCATCCATGCAACACACATTGACTGAGCACCTCTTTTTTTTTTTTTTTTTTTTTTTGCGGTACGCGGGCCTCTCACTGTTGTGGCCTCTCCCATTGCGGAGCACAGGCTCCGGACGCACAGGCTCAGCGGCCATGGCTCAAGGGCCCAGCCGCTCCGCGGCTTGTGGGATCTTCCCGGACGGACCAGGGCACGAACCCGTGTCCCCTGCATCGGCCGGCAGACTCTCAACCACTGCGCCACGAGGGAAGCCCTACTGAGCACCTCTTACTAGGAGCTGCAGATACAAGACAGCAGGTCGCTGGCCTCACACACACATCCCAGCACTGATCCCCATCTACACCGCCATTTTCCCCCAGCCCTTGCCAAGGCAGGCAGAGACAGGGAGGACCACCATGTGCCAGGCCCTGTGCTGCCCACCTGGAACGCTCAGAGACTCCCCAGCTACCTTCATCTCCTTGGGCCTCAGTTTCCTCACCTATAAAACAGGGATGGTAATAGCCATCTCGCTGAGCTGTTGAGAGGCTCCAGTGAGTTATCTCCTACATAGGGCTCAGCCTAGTACCTGGCACATAAGTTCTCAATAAAGAACTGCCATTGTTTTCATGGTCAAACAGAATTCTAACAAGAAACCTGCCCACTCCACCTACACACACAGTACAGGGTGGGAGTCCTGGGGAGCTGCGGTGCCCCCCTCCACAAGGGGCTCCAGAGGCACCTACATCAAGGGCTTCATCTTCTCCCCATAACCTGCCTCAATTCAGCCATCATGGGCCAGGACAGAAGGGGGTTGGGGACCTCTCATTCCCAGACAGGCCAGTGGCTTCTCCAGGCCTCATCTCTAGACTTCCTGGCCGTCCTCTGAGCTTCCTGAAATCCTCCCTATCAATTCCCTTGCTGGTGCTTAAGATGACTGATCAGTTTCTGTTGTTTACAACCAAAGAACCTGGCTGACACAAGCACCCATTCTGTGTCAGGCCCTGTTTCGAAGCAGAGTTTAATCCTCCTAATCATTTACAGGAAACATAATTGACCCCGTTTTGCATATGAAAAGACTGAGGCCTACAGAAGTTGATTACCTTGGCCAAGGTCACACAACTAGTTAGCGGCAGAGTCAGAATTCAAACCCAGGTCCCACAAACTCCTCTCCTCACCACTAAGCACCTTACAAGCATCGCCTCACTTATCATCATTAGCCCAGTTTTACAGCTGAGAAACCAAGGCCAGAAGTCACAGAGTAAATGGAGCCGAGATTGGCCCGTGTGTACTGGGAGGAGCAGCTCGGAGCCTGGAGCTGGTAAGGTCGACCCATGAGGTCACAATGTGGCCTCCCTGGGACAAAGCCGGGGCAGGGCAGAGGCAGCGTGGGCCAGGCCCCCCAGTGCTGACCAGCCCTGCCATGGGAAACAACAGTTCCCACAAGAGGACCAAAGTGCCCAAGCAGGCCCGCAAGGAGAGGCCACCTGACATGGACAAGGCCTGGCGGAAACAGCAGTTCTTCAACCACCTCAAGTGGAAGAAGCCGAGTGTGAGTCCCAGGGGGGAAAGGGGCAGATGGAGTTCAGGGGACCTGGACAGGTGGACAGGAGGGGATGCTGGGACGAGGAGGGGGAGCACGAGGGGATTCTCCCAACGGTGGACAGATGGGTGGAGGGCCTGGCATGGCGAATCAGCCCTAGCTGGTGCCACTGGGGCTCTGGGCACAGGGAGTTCCCTTATGCCCCCTTTCCATCCCCCTCCTCAAGTGGGCAGAGGCCCTGGACCGGGGCCGGGGTGGGTGAGGGTCTCAGCATCGAGGCTGGGAGGGCAGGCAGCGGATTTCATAAACATAACCGGAGTGAGGTCTCAGGAGGTCAGCCTGGTGGGGGCGGGGGTGAGGGTTTCCAGAGGGGAGGCAGGATCCTGGGCGAGGAGGACAGGGTGCCTGCCTCCCCCAGCTCCCCCTGCCCGGGCTGGGAGGATGGCAGGAGTCCCGGAAACGTAGAGGGGGCAGGGTCCTGGGAGATAGAACCCGGGTGGGTGAGGGTCCCCGACAGGAAGGTGGGGCGCGCTCTTTCCCCTCACGCCCCTGCCCCATCCCCACCCCCAGACCAAGATCGTGCTGCTTCTCCTCCTGGACAAGCGGCAGCAGCTAGCCGAGGCGACGGTGGGCCCCGGCGCGCGGCCCGGGCGGCCGGGTGAGGACGCGGCGGGCGGCCCCGTGGGCTGCCAGGTGGCGGCGCCCACGTTACAAGGTGCGGGCGACGGCGCTGAGCGGCGCGAGGGCGCGCGTGGGCACGAAACGAAGACGATCCTAGTCAAGCTGCTGCTGCTGGACGCAAGGCTGCAGGAGGAGGGGCGCCGCGTGGCGGGTGGGCCCGGGGGCGGGCCCGGCGCGGGGGGCGGGGCCAAGGACGCGCTTGGCTGGCAGTGGCTCAACGCCCGTCTGCTGAGCGAGAGCAAGGCTGGCGGCTACGCCGAAGCTGCCTAGGAGCAGCCGAGCAAGCGGCGCCGCTGCCCTCGCCTACGGCACTGAGTGCGTGGACCGGACCTCCGGACCCCAGCCCATACCAATAAAGAGCGCATAGCAACCCTGGCTCCTGTAGCCCTCCCTGTCTGAGGTATCGGGGCGTAGAGTTGGGGTGGGGGAAACTGAGGCCCTGAGCGAGACAGGGGAGAACAGGCGTATTGAAGGCAGAGCCACAGCCATGGCCTGGAGCCAAGGCTGTTTTTGCTTCCTCCTTTCTTGTGACCCAAGAGTCAGAACCCCTCTTCCGGGCTGGCGGGGGGTGGGGGGCACCCTGCCACAGTGGAGGGAGGCCGCTCCTCTCCCCTCCAGCTCCAGGCCCGGGTCAGATCCTGACGGCTCTGCAGGCCCAATGGAAGAGAGCTTGGGCAAACGCAGGCTTGGCCACGCTAGGAGGAGGGGCCTGCTTCCAGCAGAGGCCAGGCAGCTCCAAGAGTCTCCAGCACTCACAGGTCCTTCTTAAGCTGAGGGAAGGTCCCAGGCAAAAAGCCACCACCTTGGGGAAGAAGTGTGAAGGTGTCATGGTCAGCATAGTTTGAGGCTTAGACTCACGTTCTGCCTGTGAGAGCACCCAGGAGGAGAGGCTGGGGTCCCTGGTCTTCTGACCCCTCACTCCTAACCCACTCTGCTTGGTAACCCTTAAGGCACCTCAGTCACTTGTCTCCCAAATGACCCTGTCCCATCCTCTTGCCCACATTGCAACCAAAGGCTTCTTCCAAACCACTGATCTGTAGGGCAGTTCACGCTCCCGCTCATAAGCTCACACTGGTTCTCCGCTGCGCACAGGGAAACGCCCAAACTTATTACTGGGATGTACAGGTCCAGACCCCCAGCCTCGGTCTTCGCCTCTAGGGCTTCTTAGTGACTTCCACCCTCACCCCTGCTCTAGCCGTATTGCCACTTGTGGTCTTCAATTCGAGGTTCACCTCCCTAATTCACCCACAAGAGGCCCTGCATGCTTTCTGTGGGCGGGACCCAGCTGCTTCTCTCTCTCCTGGGTCCCAAAGCCAGCTCCGGACCCTACCCCCTCCAGCCCTGCTAAAGCTGCAGCCTGCATTCCACTGGAGACCAACATCAGAATGCCCCCTTTGGGGGCAGATGCATCAGGGGTGAAGGTCCCAGTTCACTAAAACCACAGGCACAGCTTCTGCTGAAGATACACTTTTGTCAGTGTCAACACCACATCACCTGCATGAGGCTGGAGGCTGTACTACCCATAGCATCTCCCCTGCTGCTTTGTGAGAACTGACCCTTTCCTACCATCCACATGGTTACAATCAGGGTAACCACGTTCCTCAATGTGGCCACACCTCCTGGCATAAGCAATTGGCCCAAGCTGGTCCTATCAGCCCCTTCCCTGGGTCTGTCATTTAGGAGCTGTAGGAGACTATGTTTCCTATAGGAATGTGCACAGGCTGAAGCCAGTCTAGAGAAGAATATAACCAGAACGCAGAGCCAGTGAACATCTTGGATCCCCCACAGGCCGGCAGTCAGGCCCTGATTCCAGTCTTTTCCTGAAACCTGATTTCACCCTTGCCTTGGTATCCATAAGACATACAAGATCCTTGTGATAAAAGTCCGTATTTTAGCTTAAGCTCACCGGAATGGGTCTTCAACTTGCAAGCAGAATGGTCCTAAAGAGAATAAAGAGACCCTGCAGAGACAAGACGTGGTCTATTTCCTTTGTGTGAGGACGACCGCCTTTCGGAGGAAGTAACTGAGCCCAGAGAGAGATTAGGAGTTGCTCAGCGCACAGTGAGTCAGCCTCAGAACTGAGTCCCAAACTCAGGTCCACGTTTGTAAGCCCCTGATGGTAGGATCCCTTCGTGGGCTACCTGGGCCCTTGAAGGCTAAGCACACAGAGGTCTTCAGGGTGTCTGGAGATCCATGATTAAGAGCTTTCTCTTCAGCGTTGAGAGGGAAGGGGCTGCACATTTGGCCAGAGCACATGAGATAATCCAAAGTGGTTTGGGGAAGGAATCAAATTGGTTGGGCTGAGTGGCTGAGGCCAGACCCCTGGATGTCAAAATCACTGCCCTTGACCCTGTCCCAGGAGAGAGGATGGGTCTGGGGTGCTTTCATCAGGGTAGAGGCTGCGAAAGCACAGCAGGTGTTGAGAACTGAGGTCACAATGAGTCCAAGTGCTTTTCCTTCCTTCTCTGACCACCCCCTCCCAACTCCACGACCAGGAACTACAATACTTCGGTGGTCACAAAGCACCGAGCTGATCTCCCTGTGCTCTGCGGCGGCTTCCCACTAGCTATCTGTCTTACATTTGGTAGTTTTATTTGGATTTAAATCAGAGTTGAAAAGTTCTGGTTCTAATTTCCCATCCAGATTGTTTTTTAACTTAATAGTCGCATGATTAGGAAAATTCGATCATTCTGTATAACCCACTAAGAAATGCCTAAGAGTTGACTTAAACAAATTTTAAAAAATTAAATAAGAAGCAAGTGTGGGGCTTCCCTGGTGGCGCAGTGGTTGAGAGTCCGCCTGCCGATGCAGGGGACACGGGTTCGTGCCCCGGTCTGGGAAGATCCCACATGCCGCGGAGCGGCTGGGCCCGTGAGCCATGGCCACTGAGCCTGTGCGTCCGGAGCCTGTGCTCCGCAACGGGAGAGGCCACAACAGTGAGAGGCCCGCATACCGCAAAAAAAAAAAAAAAAAAAAAAAAAAAAAGAAGCAAGTGTGTACTCGACTTGGCACTGGGAATATAGCAGTTATTGAGACAGTCACGGGCCCCACCTTTCAAGGGGCTTACTGTACAAGAGGCAGAGGCTGGCCTCTTCTGAAAAAATAAACAGATTATGCATTTGGGGCCTTGTGATGGGAACAGAAGTTTTGTTGATGTTCTTTATTATGCAGCAGCTGATAGAAGCATCCAAAATATCACCCAAGAAAGTGATATTTTTTGCCATTTGCGTAGAACTTATGTCCAGCGTACAGCTAACATTGCAGTTTTGGGGGTTTATTTATTTGTTTATTCATTAATAAAGTTATTTATTTTATTATTTTTAAAAATTTTTGGCTGTGTTGGGTCTTCATTGCTGCACGCAGGCTTGTGTCTGGTTGCAGTGAGTGGGGGCTACTCTTTGTTGTGGTGTGCAGGCTTCTCATTGCGTTGGCCTCTCTTGTTGGGAGCATGGGCTCTAGGTGCGTGGGCTTCAGTAGTTGTGGCCCACGGGCTGAGTAGTTGTGGCTCGCGGGCTCTAGAGCACAGGCTCAGTAGTTGTGGCACAGGGCTTAGTTGCTCCACAGCATGTGGGATCTTCCCAGACTAGGAACCAGGGCTTGAACCCATGTCCCTTGCATTGACAGGTGGATTCTTAACCAATGTGCCACCAGGGATGCCCTGGTGGTTTTATTTATTTATTTATTTACTTACTTACTTACTTACTCTCTTTACTTACTTACTTTACTTACTTACTTACGATACACGGGCCTCTCACTGTTGTAGTCTCTCCCGTTGCTTACTTACTTACTTACTTACTTACGTACTTACTTACTTACGATACGCGGAACTCTCACTGTTGTGGCCTCTCCCGTTGCGGAGCACAGGCTCCGGACACGTAGGCCCAGCGGCCATAGCCCGTGGGCCCAGCCGCTCCGCGGCATGCGGGATCTTCCAAGACCAGGGCACGAACCCGTGTCCCCTGCATTGGCAGGCGGACTCTCAACCACTGCGCCACCAGGGAAGCCCTGGTTTTATTTTTGAATGAAAATATGTCCTGAAACCAAGGTATGCAGCATGAACATTGGAATGAGTGGGTATCTATGTCTATGGTTTTCTTTGTCCATTATGTAGTTTCTTAGTATTTTTCACCTTCTAAATTCTTTTTTACAAAGACTGGTTTTATACTAACTAGGACTGGTATTGTATCTCAGGTTCTTTGTTTTTTTAATTTTGGTTTTTGTTTTGTTTTAATCCAGAGGAACCAGAGGTGTTAGCCTATGTTTTAAAACTCACATTTGGTAGTGGTACAAACAGCTGTCACACTGAGTAATTGTCAAGTCACTATGAGGGTTTCTTTTGCTTACTAATCTGTAGGTATAAATCTGGGTTTTAACCACATGTGATTGGTAAAACTTAGTTCTTGGGAGAGTTTATGCTGTGTGGGCCATCTGTTCCCTGTTCTCAAACGCAGAAGGAAAAGTTAGCCTTTAAATTTTCAAGCCATTGAACTAAGATGTATGTTAGGGAGGTAGGCTGAATGAAGTCTCTAGAGGAGACACTTATAACTTGGGATCTGTGTGGACATCCCTGGATTTGGTTGCAGAAGCATTAGTGTATGTGGATATACTCTTCATTAGGTGGACAGGAGTCTTCATTTTTAGCTGACTGTCAATGGTAACTATGAGCGAAAACAGGATCGTAAGCTGATAGTACAATATGATTTGATTGTTTTTATAAGATTCAGCTAAATCTTCAGTTTTGTGTGTGTCCCCATGGCGTCTCTACTGGAGGTTCCCTCCTTTAACTCTTGTCACCCAGCTACACCATGGACTCCTTGAGGGTTAGAATTGCAGCTTTATTATTATTTTTTTAAATATCTTTATTGGAGTGTAATTGCTTTACAATGTTGTGTTAGTTTCTGCTGTATACCAAAGTGAATCAGCTATATGTGTCCATATATCCCCGTAACCGCTCACTCTTGAACCTCCCTCCCACCTTCCCTATCCCACCCATCTAGGTGGTCACAAAGCATCCAGCTGATCTCCCTGTGCTATGCAGCACCTTCCCACTAGCCATCCATTTTACACTTGGTAGTGTATATATGTCAGTGCTGCTCTCTCACTTCGTCCCAGCTTACCCTTTCCCGTCCCCGTGTCCTCAAGTCCGTTCTCCACGTCTGTGTCTTTATCCCTGCCTTGCCACTAGACAGCTTTATTTTTGTATTCCAAGCACTTAGTCCAGTGCTTGGGTCATGCTAGCCTTTTAGCGATGCTTGGTAAGATGAATCATCATGGTAACTTCTTGCTTTACGAATGACAACACTACCTTTTACTAAAAACAGCTTCGTTTTTTTCCACATTTTCTTCCAGTTTTTGCCTACAATTGTGTATACCTTTTAAAAATTTTATTTAATTTATTTATTTTTGGCTGTGTTGGGGCTGTGTTGGGTGTTTGTTGCTGGGCACGGGCTTTCTCTACTTGCGGCGAGCGGGGGCTACTCTTCATGGAGGTGCGCAGGCTTCTCACTGCAGTGGCTTCTGTTGTTGAGGAGCACGGGCTCTAGGTGCGCTGGCTTCAGTAGTTGTGGCGCGTGGGCTTCAGTAGTTGTGGCGCACGGGCTTCGTTGCTCTGTGGCATGTGGGATCTTCCCGGACCAGGGCTCGAACCCATGTCCCCTGCATTGACAGGCGGATTCTTAACCACTGCGTCACCAGGGAAGCCCCTGTGTATACTTTTTATATGTTACTTCCATGAATATATATCCTGCTCTTTCCCTTGACATTATATCAAGGCCTTTTCTGTGTTGTCATTATTTCAATAGAGAAATATACTCAGAATGTGTATTGTTTTCATCACATATCAATATTTCCATTGAATTGTGTTGCCATTTACCAGTCCTTTATACAAGAACACTATTGTACTAATTTGAGAAATCAGTTGTTTCAGTTTAGTTATTATGGTAAAGTTGTTGTAGCCACGTGGTATTGGGCTTTTCCCACGGCTGGAGCCCAAGTCCCACAATCTTGTCTGGGTCTCATTTTCTTTGGACAGACTGCCTATATGGCTTTTCTAGTTTAAAAAGTTCTTCAGCTAATTTTGTAAACCTTATTTGGGGAGAGGTAACTATTTTTATGAACCAATATTTTGAATATAATGTTTGGTTTTAGGAGGTTTTAGGGTGTTTCTTCTTTCTTTTTGAGTTGAGTATGTTTTTATGATGTCTTCGTATTTTATGTTTAGTAAATCATAGTAAATTTTTAAAAATCACCTTGTTCCTTTTTTTTTTTTTTTTTGGCTGTGCTGGGTCTTCATTGTCGCACACAGGTTCTTCTTTGTTGCGGCATGCAGGCTTCTCTAGTTGTGGCATGCTTCTCCAGAGATTGAGGGCTCAGATCCCTGCGGCATGTGGGATCTTAGTTCCCTGACCAGGGATCGAACCCGCATCCCCTGCATTGGACCCTGGACCACCAGGGAAGTCCCACCTTGTTTCTAAAAAGGATAAAATTATATACAGTTGAGAATGAATTATTGGTTGAATTGGAATAATAAATCATAGAGGGATGTTGGTCCTAAGTTACCTTGTTTGGATTTAGGTGGTGACCAAGTCTCTATCAGCAATGCATTTTGAAACCATTTCATCAGATGTATTCTTTCTGTAGGGAGTTCTACTGTAGCATGAATTCATTTCCACCCCCAGAGGACAACTGTCTCAGAATGCTGTAAGCACTTTCCTGTACCCCCTCTTATCCCAACTGTACCATGCATTTAGTTATGGACTCGCTCTCTATTTTCTCTTCTTGATTGTATACTCTAGTCTTTGTCATTGGTTTTTTTTTTTTGGTGGGGGAGGTCGGCATCACTGGGGTTTAAGTGTTGTTTTTGGATTAGAAGATTTCTCCTCAGCCCATTAGGAAAACTCTAGCCGGCTTCTTCAGCTGGCTTCTTGGTAGGAGCAGTAGCGTTAGTAACAATAGTGGATGATATTGATGATGATGATGTTGGTATGTTTTGTAAAATGGTCTGTAGTTTAGCACAGGATTATTAACTTCATTTCCTGATGACAGAACAGGTTGAAAAGAGGGGCAGACTTAATTGCCTATTTTACATAGACAGTGAACCACTGTTTTAGGTGTGTTTATTTGTTTAAGCATTTACTGTGTACCAAAAAATGATATCCTGTCAACTCACAATGCGGTTTTAACAGGTTAACTGACATGCTTTTGGTGATACAACCAAATTACTGGAATTATAACCTAGGGCAGTCAGTCTAAATTAAGAACTTTTTTTTTTTTTCTGTAGCCGCAACCCTCGGCATGCAGAATCTTAGTTCCCCGACCAGGGATCGAATCCCCGCCCCCTGCAGTGGAAACATGGAGTCTTAACCACTGGATCGCCAGGGAAGTCCCTAAGAACATATTTTTACCCATCTATGTTGCTCAGGTGTAGGACTGGGATCTAGGGCTTCTGACTTTCCAATCTTGTTTTTTCTGTCATGCTTTCTATTTCAAATAATCTGTCCCATTGTTCCCTGACCCTACTTGTCAATATTTTGGTTTCAAAAATGAGGTCACTGGGCTTCCTTGGCGCAGTGGTTGAGAGTCCGCCTGCCGATGCAGGGGAGACGGGTTTGTGTCCCGGTCCGGGAAGATCCCACATGCCGCGGAGCGGCTGGGACCATGAGCCATGGCCGCTGAGCCTGTGCGTCCGGAGCCTGTGGTCTGCAACGGGAGAGGCCACAACAGTGAGAGGCCCGTGTACCGCAAAAGGAAAAAAAAAAAAAAAAATGAGGTCACTGTAACTAGATCATACTGATTGTGTGTAAAGGAAGACTTAACATGTTAGGAATGCTTGGCAGCCCAGTGGGTGTCTTATAATTCTTCTGTAGAAAAGAAGATCTGGTGAGAGAGCAAATGAAAATATTTTATAAGCAATGTTCCAAAAGAATTCAAGGAAATTGGCATTTACCTGCTAGCTCCACCATATCTTCTGTTTCATTTTTATGTTCCTTTCCATACTGTGACCATGTGTATCAAATTTTTGTAAATAATTGTAATCATACTGCATATATAATTTTTGTAAGAGGCTCCCCCGCCACAGTTTCGTATTGTATGCGTTTCCCAAGTGTTGAATGATCTTCATAATTATAATTTTTAATGCCTTCACAGTTCACATTGACATGCAGTTCCACCATTTAATTAACCATTCCTCTGTGGCATAAATTGCTTTTTCCCTTGAGTTATTTTCTTAAGAACAGATTCCCAGGAGTGAGGTCACACAGTCAAACAGTATAACGTTTTTCTGGCAGAGAAATCATTTTTTAACCCCACTAACTGAATGTTGGTCCTTTGAAATATGTTTATTTCTGTGCTTTTTCTTCCCAGTACATTAATAATCAGATACTGGAACTAATGGAAGGTAACAAGCATATAGATAGTCCAGATAGCCTTACAGTTTGAACTGGAAATACATCAGTATTTTCTCCCAAAATTCACCATCCCATTTTATTATGCTTTGGCAGAGTGATGGAGGACTGGCTGAGGAAATGTGGAGAAATTGAAATTAAAACCTTGGCCGTGGCAAATTGAAAGTTAACTTTAGAAGAAAAGCTTAACAATAGAAGAAAAGCATGATTACTCTTCATGGTTAATTACTGAAATATAGATTTAATTCTTTCGTCCTTCTTTGCAAATCAGTCTCTATTTGATTATTTGCCCCACTTCCCTAAAAAGGTAGCTACTAATGAATGGGTATGGTACTTTACATTGTGCAAAAGGACTGCCAGTATATGCTCATGTAATCCTATCAATATTGCAATGAATTATTATTATTTTTATCCCTTATTTTAAAGATGAGTCAACTGAGGTTCCTAATGATGTTGGTTCTTTGCCAAGTAATGGAACCTACTCATCATATCTTTCTCTGAAGGTTTTCAGCAGAGACTGGATTCATGAAAGTCATTCATATCTTAGAGCAGATTCCTACATTGGGCATGAATTCAAAATAGATAAAATCTTAAGATCCTTCATGGTCAAGAGTTTCTAAAATGAAAAGTACTTTGACATAGGGCTTCATATAGAGAGGGAAAAATAGAAAAGCAGCTCTGAATCAGGAAAGAGTCCTGTCCCCACAGAGGTATGTATTTTGAGTCTCAATTTTTCTTTTCCTTAGAAGGTTCCTAATTAGGGCACAGAAATTCAGGATTCTCTTAGTTTGGAAGCTATGTACTTGATTGCTAGCTTCCTAAAAGTATATAGTAGAGTCTCCTAGAATTGTCTGTACCTAAATCTAAACTTCACTACTAAACTGTAATTAATACTCCTTGCCTTTGTTGATTGAAATTAGTTTTAATTACATTCTCTTAAGTGGACCTGTATGGAAAACATCTTAGATGTTTCCAAGACCAAAAGTTGAATTATGTTACATGTATTTCATTTGAACTTGTCATGTCTTGGCTGTTTTGGCATTTAAAGCCATTAATCTTAACATTTCTGTCCCAAGGCAAATGAGAGGCAGATGCTCACATCTGGACTGTTTGTTCCAAACATGGTTTCATTCACAGAGTTCAAATTACATGAGAAATTTTGATAGTGATGAAGTTAGGAACTTAGAGTGAATGATTCAGTCTTCCCATTGAAAGGGAAGATTGAAATTTATAATTCAGTGTAGACAGATAGACACAACTCTTTTTGTTGTTGGTATTTTAATGTAAAATATGCATTTTTGGTCTGTGTTTTAGCTTTGCATATGTTCATTAAAATGATGAAGTTATAGAAGAGAAAGTGAACATTCTGGAGTATTGTCAGTAATTTCAATGGAAATTTAGTTGTGAATAAACAAATGTACATATATTTTTTAAAATTACCATTGCCATTCAGTTCATATTTCTTTCTCGCTCCTTTATTTCTGGCCTCTTTGAAAGACTTATAGTGCATTATCTTTTTCTTTATTCCTTGGTTCATTATAAAGAATCAAACTGTATTTAAGAGTAATACAGTACACCCTAATCAAGCAAGTGATTCCATAATGCAGGTATGGTTCAACGTTAAGGCACTTAAAGGAGGAAAAAAAAAACCATTTCTAGAAATAGGTCCCTTCCCCTCATAAAAAAGTGTTTGATTAAACTGAAGGCCTATTTCTAATAAAAACATATAAGAAGCAAGTTTGTGGTTGATGAAAACTTCAAGAGTGTAAATACAAAATGTATGGGTTTAATTAGAGCTGAAAACTTAAAGATAGTGAAGAAGAACAGAGGACAGTTTGGGACTGTGAGAGATGCACAAATGAATGAATCTAATATAGAGCCAGGGTTGGAAGTCGAATGCCCAGGCACAAAGAGCACAAGGAGGCTGAAGAACCACCCCAGTTAGTCTTTATCTGTTGTGGGGCTATTAGTCTGATACCATTTCTGCCAAATGCATCATAATGAAGCATCTTGTTTCCATATGCATCTTATTACAGTTTTCAAAGATTTAAAGCCCATAAAATGATCGCTTACATGAATTCTCTTTATTTTGAACTTACCTTCTGAAAGGGAACAATAAACCAAAACTATCCTACCTTTGTTTTTTTGTTTTTTGGCTGCACCACTGCATGGCATGTGAGATGCTAGTCCCCACACCAGGGATCAAAGCAGGGAATTCCCAACACTGTCCTACCCTTAATTGATCAGCCCAAACACTGTGAGGTCATTGTTGTCCAGACTTCTCTTGAAATAAATTTGTCTCTGTGGCATGGAGTTTCTGCTAGATTTTTCTTTTTTTTTAGTTACTTCTGAGATATACATTTTTTTTTTTTTTTTTTGCGGAACGTGGGCCTCTCACTGTTGTGGCCTCTCCCGTTGGGGAGCACAGGCTCCGGATGCGCAGGCTCAGCGGCCATGGCTCACGGGCCCAGCCGCTCTGTGGCATGTGGGATCTTCCCGGACTGGGGCACGAACCTGTGTCCCCTGCATCGGCAGGCGGACTCTCAACCACTGTGCCACCAGGGAAGCCCTGAAACATTTATATTAACATATTTCCATACAAATAACCCAAAGAAAGTTTAGTATTAGTTATTTTTGTTTGTGTGTTTTTTTATACTGAAGGTTCTTAGTAGTCATCAATTTTATACACATCAGTGTATACATGTCAATCCCAATCACTCAATTCAGCACACCACCATCCCCACCCCACCGCGGTTATCCCCCCTTGGTGTCCATATGTTTGTTCTCTACATCTGTTTCTCAACTTCTGCCCTGCAGACCAGTTCATCTGTACCATTTTTCTAGATTCCACATACATGCATTAATATACGATATTTGTTTTTCTCTTTCTGACTAACTTACTCTGTATGACAGTCTCTAGATCCATCCACATGTCAACAATGACTCAATTTGGTTTTTATCCTTCAATTTGTTAATTTTGTCTTTTCGTCTTGTTTGTAGTTTCCTTTGCTTTGCAAAAGCTTTTAAGTTTCATTAGGTCCCATTTGTTTATCTTTGTTTTTATTTCCATTGCTCTAGGAGATGGATCTAAAAAGATCTTGCTGTGATTTATGTCAAAGAGTGTTCTTCCTATGTTTTCCTCTAGGAGTTTTATAGTGTCTGGTCTTACATTTAGGTCTCTAATCCATTTTGAGTTTATTTTTGTGTATGGTGTTAGGGAATATTCTAATTTCATTCTGTTACATGTAGCAGTCCAGTTTTTCCATCACCACTTATTGAAGAGACTGTCTTTTCTCCATTGTATATCCTTACCTCTTTGGTTGACCATAGGTGCATGGGTTTATCTCTGGGGTTTTATCTTGTTCCATTGATCTTTGTTTCCATTTTTGTGCCAGTACCATATTGTCTTGATTACTGTAGCTTTGTAGTATAGCCTGAAGTCAGGGAGTCTGAATCCTCCAGCTCCGTTTTCTTCCCTCAAGACTGCTTTGGCTCTTCGGGGTCTTTTGTGTCTCCATACACATTTTAAGATGATTTGTTCTAGATCCATAAAAAATGCCATTGGTAATTTGATAGGGATTGCATTGAATCTGTACATTGCTATGGGTAGTATAGTCATTTTCACAATATTGATTCTTCCAATCCAGGAGCATGGTATATCTCTCCATCTGTTGGTATCATGTTCAATTTCTTTCATCAGTGTCTTATAGTTTTCTGCATACAGGTCTTTTATCTCCCTAGGTAGGTTTATTCCTAGGTAGTTTATTCTTTTTGTTGCAGTGGTAAATGGGAGTGTTTCCATAATTTCTCTTTCAGATTTTTCATCATTAGTGTATAGGAATGCAAGAGATTTCTGTGCATTAATTTTGTATCCTGCAACTTTACCAAATTCATTGATTAGCTCTAGTAATTTTCTGGTGGCATTTTTAGGATTCTCTATGTATAGTATCATGTCATCTGCAAAGAGTGAGAGTTTTACTTCTTCTTTTCCAATTTGTGTTCCTTTTATTTCTTTTCCTTCTCTAATTGCTGAGGCTAGGACTTCCAAAACTGTTGAATAATAGTGGTGAGAGTGGGCATCCTTGTCTTGTTCCTGATCTTAGAGGAAATGTTTTCAGTTTTTCACCATTGAGAATGATGTTTGCTGTGGGTTTGTCGTTTACGCCTTTATTATATTGAGGTAGGTTCCCTCTATGCCCACTTTCTGGAGAGTTTTTTTTATCATAAATGGGTGTTGAATTTTGTCAAAGGCTTCTTCTGCATCTATTGAGATGGTCATATGGTTTTTATTCTTCAATTTGTTAATATGGGGTATCACATTGATTGATTTGCATATATTGAAGAATCCTTGCATCCCTGGGATAAATCCCACTTGATTGTGGTGTATGAGACTTTAAATGTGTTTTTGCATTCTCTTTGCTAGTATTTTGTTGAGGATGTTTGCATCTATAATCATCAGTGATATTGGTCTGTAATTTTCTTTTTTTGTAGTATCTTTGTCTGGTTTTCGTATGAGGGCGATGGTGGCCTCATAAAATGATTTTGGGAGTGTTCCTTCCTCCGCAATTTTTTGGAAGAGTTTGAGAAGGATGAGTGTTAGTTCTTCTCTAAATGTTTGATACAATTCACCTGTGAAGCCATCTGGTCCTGGACTTTTGTTTGTTGGAAAATTTTTAATCACAGTTTCAATTTCATTACTTGTGATTGGTCTGTGCATATTTACTGTTTCTTCCTGGTTCAGTCTTTTTTTTTAATTTTCATTTATTTTTATTTATTTAAGGCTGTGTTGGGTCTTCGTTTCTGTGCGAGGGCTTTCTCTAGTTGCGGCAAGTGGGGCCACTCCTCATCGCGGTGCGCAGGGCTCCCACCATCGTGGCCTCTCTTGTTGCGGAGCACAGGCTCCAGATGCGTAGCCTCCCTAATTGTGGCTCACAGGCCTCGTTGCTCCACGGCATGTGGGATCCT
The DNA here is from genome assembly GCF_025265405.1 of Mesoplodon densirostris. Taxonomy (NCBI): domain Eukaryota; kingdom Metazoa; phylum Chordata; class Mammalia; order Artiodactyla; family Ziphiidae; genus Mesoplodon; species Mesoplodon densirostris. The sequence continues at coordinate 25,849,397 of NC_082676.1, read as the reverse complement.
CCCATACCAGGGCTCAAATCCATGTCACCTGCATTGGCAGACAGACTCTCAACCACTGTGCCACCAGGGAAGCCCCCGCTGGTTCAGTCTTGGAAGGTTATACCTTTCTAAGAATTTGTCCATTTCTTCCAGGTTGTCCATTTTATTGGCATAGAGTTGCTTGTAGTAGTCTCTTAGGATGCTTTGTATCTCTGCGGAGTCTGTAGTAACTGCTCCGTTTTCATTTCTAATTTTATTGATTAGAGTCCTCTCCCTCTTTTTCTTGATGCATCAGGCTAATGGTTTATCAATTTTGTTTATCTTCTCAAAGAACCAGCTTTTAGTTTTATTGATCTTTGCTATTGTTTTCTTTGTTTCTACTTCATTTATTTCTGCTCTGATCTTTATGATTTCTTTCCTTCTGCTAACTTTGGGTTTTGTTTGTTCTTCTTTCTCTAGTTTCTTTAGGTGTAAGCTTAGATGGTTTATTTGAGATTTTTCTTGTTTCTTGAGGTAGGCTTGTATAGCTATAAACTTCCCTCTTAGAACTGCTTTTGCTGCATCCCATAGGTTTTGGATCGTCGTGTTTTCATTGTCATTTGTCTCTAGTTATTTTGTGATTTCCTCTTTGATTTCTTCAGTGATCTCTTGGGTATTTAGTAATGTATTGTTTAGCCTCCGCGTGTTGGTGTTTTTTACTTTTTTTTTCCCTGTAATTCATTTCTAATCTCATAGCGTTGTGGTCAGAAAAGATGCTTGATATGATTTCAATTTTCTTAAATTTACTGAGGTTTGATTTGTGAGCCAAGATGTGATCTATCCTGGAGAACGTTCCGTGTGCACTTGAGAAGAAAGTGTAATCTGCTGTTTTTGGATGGAATGTCCTATAAACATCAATTAAATCTATCTGGTCTACTGTGTCATTTAAAGCTTCTGTTTCATTATTTATTTTCATTTTGGATGATCTGTCCATTGGTGTAAGTGAAGTATTATAGTCCCCCACGATTACTGTGTTACTGTCAATTTCCTCTTTTATAGCTGATAGCAGTTGCCTTATGTATTGAGGTGCTCCTATGTGGGTGCATATATATTTATAATTGTTATATCTTCTTCTTGGATGGATCCCTTGATCATTATGTAGTGTCCTTCCTTGTCTCTTGTAACATTCTTTATTTTAAAGTCTATTTTATCTGATACGAGTATAGCTACTCCAGATTTCTTTTGATTTCCATTTGCATGGAATATCTTTTTCCATCCCCTCACTCTCAGTCTGTATGTGTTCCTAGATCTGCAGTGGGTCCCTTGTACAGAGTATATATGGGTCTTGTTTTTGTATCCATTCAGCGAGCCGGTGTCTTTTGGTTGGAGCATTTAATCCATTCACGTTTAAGGTAATTATCGATATGTATGTTCCTATGACCATTTTTTAAATTGTTTTGGGTTTGTTTGCTTGGTTTTATTTTTATTTTTTTTGCAGTACGCGGGCCTCTCACTGTTGTGGCCTCTCCCGTTGCAGAGCACAGGCTCCAGACGCGCAGGCTCAGCGGCCATGGCTCATGGGCCTAGCCACTCTGTGGCATGTGGGATCTTCCCGGACCGGGGCACGATCCCGTGTCCCCTGCATCGGCAGGCAGACTCTCAACCACTGTGCCACCAGGGAAGCCCGGGTTTGTTTTTGTAGGTCCTATTCTTCTCTTGTGTTTCCCCCTTAGACAGGTTCCTTTAGCATTTGTTGTAGAGCTGGTTTGGTGGTGCTGAATTCTCTTAGCTTTTGCTTGTCTGTAAAGCTTTTGGTTTCTCCATTGAATCTGAATGAGATCCTTTCTGGGTAGAGTACTCTTGGTTGTAGGTTCTTCCCTTTCATCACTTTAAGTATATCATGCCACTCCCTTCTGGCTTGTAGAGTTTCTGCTGGGAAATCAGCTGTTAACCTTATGGGAGTTCTCTTGTATGTTATTTGTTGTTTTTCCCTTGCTGCTTTCAGTAATTTTTCTTTGTCTTTCATTTTTGTCAGTTTGATTACCATGTGTTTCGGTGTGTTTCTCCTAGGTTTATCCTGTATGGTACTCTCTGCGTGTCCAGGATTTGGGTGGCTGTTTCCTTTCCCATGTTAGGGGAGTTTTTGACTCTAATCTCTTCAAATATTTTCTCTGGTCCTTTCTCTTTCTCTTCTCCTTCTGGGACCCGTATAATGAGAATGTTGTTGCCTTTAATGTTGTCCCAGAGGTCTCTTAGGCTGTCTTCATTTCTTTTCATTCTTTTTTCTTTAGTCTCTTCCACAGCAGTGAATTCCACCATTCTGTGTTGCAGGTCACTTATCCGTTCTTCTGCCTCAGTTATTCTGCTATTGATTCCTTCTAGTGTAGTTTTCACTTCAGTTATTGTATTGTTCATCTCTGTTCTTTATTTCTTCTCGGTCTTTTTTAAACATTTCTTGCATCTTCTCGATCTTTGCCTCCATTGTTTTCCGAGGTCCTGGATCATCTTCACTATCATTATTCTGAATTGTTTTTCTGGAACGTTGCCTATCTCCACTTCATTTAGTTGTTTTTCTGGGGTTTTATCTTGTTCCTTCATGTGGTATATAGCCCTCTGCCTTTTCATCTTGTTTATCTTTCTGTGAATGTGTTTTTTGTTCCACAGGCTGTAGGATTGTAGTTCTTCTTGCTTCTGCTGTCTGCCCTCTGATGGATGAGGCTATCTAAGAGGCTTGTGCAAGTTTCCTAATGGGAGGGACTGGTGGTGGGTAGAGCTGACTGTTGCTCTGGTGGGAAGAGCTCAGTAAAACTTTAATCCACTTGACTGTTGATGGATGGCGCTGGGTTCCCTCCCTGTTGGTTGGTTGGCCTGAGGCATCCCAACACTGGAGCCTACCTGGGCTCTTTGCTGGGGCAAATGACAGACTGTGGAAGGGCTCACGGCCAAGGAGTACTTCCCAGAACTTCTGCTGCCAGTGTCCTTGTCCGCAGGGTGAAACAGAGCCACACCCTGCCTCTGCAGGAGACCCTCCAACATTAGCAGGTAGGTCTGGTTCAGTGTCCTCTGGGGGTCACTGCTCCTTTCCCAGGGTCCCGACATGCACACTACTTTGTGTGTGCCCTCCAAGTGTTGAGTCTCTCTTTCCCCCAGACCTGTCGAAGTCCTGCAATCAATTCCCATTAGGCTTCAAAGTCTGATTCTCTAGGAATTCCTCCTCCTGTTGCCGGACCCTCAGGTTGGGAATCCTGACGTGGGGCTCAGGACCTTCACTCCAGTGGGTGGACTTCTGTGGTATAAGTTTTCTCCAGTCTGTGAGTCACCCACCCAGCAGTTATGGGATTTACTTTTACTTTGATTGCGCCCCTCCTACCGTCTCATTGTGGCTTCTCCTTTGTCTTTGGATGTGGGGTGTGTTTTTTGGTGAGTTCCAGTGTCTTCCTGTCGATGATTGTCCAGCAGCTAGTTGTGATTCTGGTGTTCTCGCAAGAGGGAGTGAGAGCACGTCTTTCTACTCCGCCATCTTGGTTCCTCTTCAGTTTTTCTGTTTTTATTTCATTTGCTTGTCAACAGCAACCCTAGCGGCTGGAGAGTATTGACTGCATTTTATAAACAAGGAAACAAACTTTTCAGGAGGAACTATTACTATTATTAAAGAGTTAGAGAAGTAGCAGAGCCTCAGTTTGAATACAGATTTGCCTGAATCCAGACACCATGTTTTTTCTATTACTGTGTCATATTTCTACATCAGAGCTGTCCAAATGAAATATTACCCAAGCACGTAGGCTTCTAATAGGGGGCATGTATGTAAAATTGTCTTGCGGCTTTATTAAAAAAAGGAAAAGAAACATGAAATTACTTTTAATGATATATTTAAGTTAATATACTATGTGTAAAAGATCATTTTAACATACAGTCATTATAAAAACTCTTGAGATATTTTACATTTGCTTTTAATTGTTAATTTATTTATTTTTGCCACACCACATGGCTTGTGGGATCTTAGTCCCCCAACCGGGGATTGAACCCAGGGCCTCAGCGGTGAAAGCATGGAGTCTAACCACTGGACCACCAGGGAATTCCCTACAATCGCTTTTTTAGTACTAAATCGTCCAAAGCATTGTTTTACTTACAGCCCATCTCAGTCTAGATCAGCCACATTTCTAGCGCTTATTAGCTACATGTGGCTAATGGCCACCACACTGGGCAATACAGCTCTATATTATGAAATCCTATGCAAAAATCTACACTTAGAAAACATGTGAGTTTATGCTAAGTTGTATAATGTTTAGAAGGAATCATTGCCTTACACATGGATTCACCAGAGGCTTTCTCTAATAATTAAAATTTAGTGCATATTTTGACATGACTCAGGAGCACATCTGCTCATAAACTCAAAAATGTCTGTAATCCCATTGTCTTGCCCACAGACAGCTTCCAGAAAGTAGTTAAAAGAAATCATCAAACTCTTAGCTGTTTTTTTTTTTGTTATTGTTTTTAAGTCCTTGTTTCCTCAGAAACAGGGTTTAATGAGTGAACTGTTAGAAACCAGATTGAATCAAACACATAGAGCTCCATTTTTTCTTGGCTTCTCTGTGTGCAGCAGGAATATAAGGTTTAGTGGGTTTGCACAAGCACTAGTCTTTTGATTAGTCATGATGAGATAGTTTTCTTCAACTATTTAACAATGGTAAGACTCCAGAAGACAGAACTATTACCAGTTAGTGACCATTTCCAAGAACTACTTCTTAGTTATCCAGCAATGGCAGGTGCTATATTTGCTGATGTAGGAATATGATACAGTGATAGAAAACACAAGGTCTCTGGATTCATACAGATCAGGATTCAAATTGAGGCTCTGCTACTTTTCTAGCTCTTTGATAGAACAGTTCCTCCCGAAAAGTCTGTTTCCTTGTTTATAAAGCGCTCAAAGTTCCCTCACACAAGCTGGGTGTCAGCGAGTCAGGGAGGTTGTCCAGGAGCTTTGATCCCTAGTACTCCTAGGTCTGCAGTTTTTGTGGTTGTCTATCCCAAGGCAGAAACTGATGTCTTTAGACAGGGGGAACATGAATCAATTTTTCAAATATTAAGAGACATGGAACCAAGTGGAGCCCTAGCATTGGAAAGCGCTTTTTAAAGTTTGTAGAATAAATATGTACAGAAAAGAAAAATATTTGTACATCCAAGTTAACTGAGCATGATAATGTGATTTAGAAGAAAACTTTTAAAGTTACAGTTAACTTGGTGGTTACCTTACTATTTGAAAGATGGGACTGGGCACATACGTCTTTGCATTGGACAAATATTATTACTTAATAACATATAATTAAAATAGCAAAAATTGACAGCTTTTCAAATTTAATATTTTTCAGTCTGAAAGAGTAACAGCTGTGTATATTTCGGGGAGGATGAATCTGGAGAAACATAGCATCTTTGGGATGGAAAGGCCTATGGAGAAGAGAGTTATATGAATGAAAGATTTGTTGTCTGCATTAGTCTGTGATATTTCCCAGCAATTTAAAAACATAGACATTCAGCTTCTTTATAGTTAACACAATTAATGGTTTCATGACTTAATATAACATTACACTGTCTTCATTATATGTGATGATACGTTAATAGTACTTGTTTTTTTTTTTTTTTTTTTTTTTTTTTTTGGTGGTACACGGGCCTCTCACTGTTGTGGCCTCTCCCATTGCAGAGCACAGGCTCCGGACGCGCAGGCTCAGCGGCCACGGCTCACGGGCCCAGCCGCTCCGCGGCTTGCGGGATCTCTCCGGACTGGGGCACGAACCCGTGTCCCCTTCATCGGCAGGCGGACTCTCAACCACTGCACCACGAGGGAAGCCCAGTACTTGTATTTTTGAGGAGGAGTGATTTTTTTAAAAGTAATACTGATGGGTTATATAGCTCTATCTTCATACTTGCTTTGTCTCCCTAGTGTCAAGTAAACTGGTATGAATTTTCAAGATTAATAGGACAGTCTCTGGCATAGAATTAGAGTAAGCATAACTTGCTTATACTTGTGCTAGTAACACAACAAAACTAAATAGCATAATTACGTTTTATGTCCCCCACCCTTCAACTAACAGTTATTATGAAACCACTCCTCTTGCTTGGTAGTGTCCTAGGCATGGTGACAGATGATGAAAACAGGACCGACAAATGGGAACAAAAGCATTGGGGAAGATTTTAATGTATCTAGAGAAGGAGGAAGGCGTTTGAGGAAATGGAGACAGAATGACCATGACTTACAGGAGAACCTCCTAATTGGGATAGGGATGTAGAACTGTTCATGAGAATGGATGCTGGTGAGTATGAGAACCACGAAGGCCAATCTGAGGAACAAAATACAACAGAGAATGGGGATTCTTAATGAAATGAGTAGCTGGTAGGAAAGTGCAGAATAGGTTGAATCCCAGAGAGAGTCCAGTTAGAGAAATGAGAGACTAATGTAAGGCAGTGGCTCTTGATGGTAGAGAGAGGGTTGAAGATGGGTATGAAGAGGTAGAAATAACAAGGTTGTGGCTGACTCACTGGAAATGGGGAGGTGTGAGAGGACAAGATAATTCAGGTCCAGCCAAGCTTGGGGGCTGTGTCACTTTTCATTATTGTGATTTGGTGTTGCCTACTCTAGGCACTGGAGATATGGTAAAGAAATAGAAAAGGCCTTTATTTCCCCAAAGATGGGATCAATCAAGCAAACTAAATACTTGCTTGATTGGTGCAATGGTAATAAGTGCAATGAAGAAAATAATGGTCATGGGATGATCTGGTAGGGAGAGTAAAGAGTAACTTAGGGAAGCTCTCTCTGAGGACATCCTTGCTGACATCTGAATGATAAGGAGTAAGCCATTCAACAACTTGGGGGAAACCATTCTAGGCCAAAGGAATAGCCTGAGTTAAGGCACTGAAGTGGAAGTTCTCAGGACACTTGAGAAGTAGAAAGAAGGTCACCTTAGCTAATGCATAGCAAGGGCAGGACAGGAGGACATGAGATTGGACAAACAGGCATGGGGTAGCTCAGCAGTTCTCAAATTCTTTGGTTTCAGGATCTCTTTACACTCTAAAAATTGTTAAGGATCCCCAAAGAACTTTTTTTTATGGAAGATACACACTCCCATCAGAAATTAGAATAGATTTTTAAAACATTCCCTTAAAATAATCCCATTACATGTTAATATAAACAAGATTTTTATGAAAAATATCTTTCAAAGCAATAGAAGAGTGGCTCTGTTCAATAGTTTTGCAAACCTCTTTAATGACTGGCTTAATGGAAGATAACTGGATTCTCATGTCTGCTTCTGCATCAGGTCTCTTATAGTATCGTTCATCAAGTAGTTACTGGAAAAAGCCACTGTGTACTCATAAAGGAGTAAGAATAAAAAAGGCAGATAACCTGTGATGATGATGATGATGATGGTGATGATGATAATGATAGTGATAATGATGATAATGGCTTTGACCCTCTAGAACCTCCAGGGGTTTCCAGAACATGCTTTGAGAACTTCTGGGTAGATCATTGCGTTTGAGCCAAGGTAGAGTTTGTATTTTATTGTAAGAACAGTGGGAAGCCATTAGAAGAGTTTAAATAGATCTGTGACAAGACCTAAACAAATCAGCACTTTGCTGTTACATGGAGAATGGATTGGAAGGGACAAAAGCAGAAGGACAAAGAATAGTTAGGAGGCAGTTGCAGTAGTAGAGGTGAGAGATGACGTGGCTTGAGCTAAAGTAGAACAGTGGAGGTGGGACAAGTAATATATTGTGATATATTGTAGAGTTGACCTGTCAGGGTTTACTGGTATATTGTTCTAGAACATTCTGTGTCCCAGAGAAATTGTAGCACAGATGCATCAGCAGGTGGAACCAGAGACACCTGGGTTTGAATCTTGGCAAAGCCATTAATTAGCTGCGTGAGAAATTCATTATTTCTCCCTTTCTCCAGAAAAAAACATGTAAGAAGGATTTTATGTGACTAAGAAGACTGGAGTTGGCTTGTTCTCTGACAGTGTCAGTTCTCCGAGTTACCTGACTTTGGCTGCATGTGTTTGGCCAGGGCAGTAATTGCCACACAATGTTAAGAGGTTGAGATTTAGATTGTAGTAGGGGTAACATTCACCTCAAGGCAAGATGCTAATCAAATGTAATTTTAAGTCATTCTGTTCATGTGAGAAATATTAACTTGGTGGAGACTTGAAACAGATGGTGTGCAGTTAGAAAAGATAACTCTATTATTCCAAATAAACATTTGTTGGAGCTGGGAAGCAACGATCCATTTTTCACTTTTCCCTATTTCCATGATCAAGTCAGCTGTGTTGCTGCTGCTTTTAACTTGCATTAAGGTTATCAACAGAGTTTTGGAGTTGGCAGGCAATGACAACATATCTTTAAATATTAAAATCATTAGCATTGGAAGAGACCCTTGAGTTACTTTCAACATATAGTGGTCTAATGATTGTTAATACATTCCTGATAGATAGATTTCTAATAATATCTGATACTTGAATAGTGTAACAGAGCACTTTCTTAGCTGTTACTTTAGATGCCTTTCAACACCTCCCTTCCTCCCATGTTACAGATGAGGAAAGCAGGACTTTGGAGTGACTTGTGCAAGGTCCCAAAGCTGATAAATTGGCAGAACAATCAAGATTCAAAGTCAAGTCATCTAGTTTCATGCCCACTTCTTTTTTGTACAATAGCCTGCCTTTGACTCTTCAAGGACTTAAACCTCCAGCTGGTTTGGAATTTGGTCCATTTGTCAGACTGCCCTTTTCTTCTTACCTTTTGCTGCAAACTAGCCTTTTCATCTTTACTATATATTCTGTTTCAACAAAGAGATAGTCTTAAATTGGGAGAGGAAGCAAGATTGTATATTAACTGTTTTATCTGTCCTAAAGCCTTCAGCCATTGTGCTTGACTTGTCCCAATTAAGTTCTGGAGCGAGAGTTGTGTGCAGTCTCTTAAATGCTTTTGTATCCTTTGCCCTAAATAATATATTTGTTCTAACCTTCTTTGTAATTATATTCTTGCTTGTTGTTGCTTTGACAAAGCCAAAGTTTTAAAATATTTGGTTTTGCAAAGTCTTTTCTTTTTTTAAATTTATTTTGTTATTGAAGTATGGTTGAATTACAGTGTTGTGGTAATTACTGCTGTACAGCAAAGTGACTCAGTTATACACACATATATATATATTCTTTTTCTTATTCTTTTCCATTACGGTTTATCACAGGATATTGACTGTAGTTTCCTGTGCTATACAGTAGGACCTTATTGTTTATCCATTCTATAGCAGTTTGCATCTGCTAATCTCAAATTCCCAATCCAACCCTCTCCCAACCCCTTCCCCCTTGGCACCACCAGTCTTATTCTCTATGATGTCCCTGATTCTGCCCTGATTCTGTTTCTGTTTCATAGGTAGGTTCATTTGTGTCATATTTCAGATTCCACCTGTAAGTGATATCATAGGGTATTTGTCTTTCTGACTTACTTCACTTAGTATGATAATCTCTAGTTGCTTCCATGTTGCAGCAAATGGCATTCTTTGGTTCTTTTTTATGGCTGAGTAGTATTCCATTGTATATAAATACCACATCTTCTTTATCCATTCAGCTGCCAGTGGACATTTAGGTTGTTTCCATGTCTTGGCTATTGTGAATAGTGCTGCTCTGGGCATAGGGGTGCTTGTATCTTTTTGAATTATAGATTTGTCTGGATATATGCCCAGGAGTGGGATTGCTGGATCATTTGTTAAATTCTATTTTTAGTTCTCTGAGGAACCTCCATACTGTTCTCCACAGTGGCTGCACCAACTTACATTCCCACCAACAGTGTAGGAGGGTCCCCTTTTCTCCACACCCTCTCCAGCATTTGTTATTTGTAGACTTTTTAATGATGGCCATTCTGACCGGTATGAGGTGATACCTCATCGTAGTTTTGATTTGCATTTCTCTAATAATTAGCAATGTTGAGCATCTTTTCATGTGCTTATTGGCCATCTGTATTTCTTCTTTGGAGAATGTCTCTTTAGGTCTTCTGCCCATTTTTCGGTTGGGTTGTTTGTTTTTGTTCTTGTTGTCAAGTTGTATGAGCTGTTTGTATAGTTTGGAAATTAATCCCTTGTCGGTCACATAATTTGCAAATATTTTCTCCCATTCTGTAGGTTGTCTTTTTGTTTTCTTTATGGTTTCTTTTGCTGTGGAAAAGCTTGTAAGTTTGATAAGGTTCCACTTGTTTATTGCGAGGTATTTTCTTAATCATAGGTCTAACCTCTATAACAACCTAAACAGCTAGAATGTATTCCTATATGAATAATTGTATATTTAATTTTGAAATTCACAGTGCCTACAGTTTGGAAGATTATACTCTTTACTTGGCTTCTGTTTTTTTCCAATTTCCTTGGCTGCTCATTTTCTTTCTTTTTCTCTTTATTTTCTTCTCTTTTTAAAAATTATTTATTTGTTTATTTATTTATTTATTTTTAGCTGTGTTTGGTCTTCGTTGCTGCACGCACGTTTTCTCTAATTGCGGCGAGCGGGACTATTCCTCGTTGTGGTGCGCAGGCTTCTCATTGCAGTGGCTTCTCTTGTTGCACAGCATGCACTTTAGGCACGTGGGCTTAAGTAGTTGTGGCTGTCGGGTTCAGTAGTTGTGGCTCATGGGCTCTAGAGTGCACGCTCAGTAGTTGTGGGGCACGGGCTTAGTTGCTCCGTGGCATGTGGGATCTTCCCGGTCCAGGGCTCGAACCCGTGTCCCCTGCATTGGCAGGCAGATTCTTAACCACTGCACCACCAGGGAACTCCCTCCTTTCATTTTTATTGAAATATAGTCAACATACAGCTCTGTATAAGTTTAAGGTGTACCGCATAATGTAATGACTTGATATAGTGCTGCTCGTTTTCAGTCTCCTTTTTAGTTTCTTCTTATCTTGTGTGATCCCCCAAATTAGAGTACTTAAAGATCAGTCCTTGAACCTCTACTCTATACTCACTTCCTCTAATATATCCAGTTTCAAGCTTTAAATAGCATCTATGTATCATTAGTTGACAACTTTCCTACCACAGGCCTCATCTTCAGACTTTTATATCCAGCTGCCTATGCAGCATCCCCATTTTGAATATCTACTAGGCATTTCAAACTAGTCCTGCTCAAACTATACCCCCCACCCCCCATCTTTCTTTCACATTTTCCCCCATCTCAGTAAATAGCAACGCCATCCTTCCAGTTGCTCAGGCTAAAAACCTCAGAATGATTCCTTGAGCTCTATCCTCAGCAGTAGGATACCTTGTAGATATTCAACTATTTTCAAATGAATGAATGAGAGAATACTAAAATTTGGTTCAGGAAAAGCTGCTCAACCTCCTTAAGCTAAGTATTTTTTTTTCATCCCTTCCCACCTTCACTATTATAGGGCTGAATTATGTCCCCTAAAAATGTATATGTTGAAGTCCTACCCCTCAGTACTTCAGAATGTGAATGAATTTGGAGGCAGGGTCTTTAAGGATGTAATCAAGTTCAAATGAGGTCAGTAGGGTTGGCCCTAATCCAATATGACTGATGTTCTTATACAAAGAGAATGTGAAGACCATGTGAAGACACAGGGAGAAGAAAGCTACTTACAATTCAACAAGAAAGGCTCCAGAAGAAACCAACCCTGACAACACCTCGGACTTCTAGCTTCCAGAATTGTGAGAAAATAAATCTCTGTTATTTAAGCCACCTAGTGTATGATACTTCGTTAGGACAGCCAAACTAGTATACGAAAAAGAACAGTTCCATAAAAATCAGCTATACTCCTTTTCATATTCCAATGTAGGAAAGTAACACCTTTTCTTGCCATGTTCTTTTTTCTGTCCTCCTTTGTTATCTTACTCACATTTTCCCTGTGAATGGTATTGTCCTAAAAAGGCTTTGATAGATAGAAGGTGGACATGGGTAACTGAGCCTGGCTCTCCAGAACTGGGAGCTGAAAACATCAGCAGAGAAATGCAGCGCAGAATGTTCTGTGAAAACAGTATGGACAAATTGCAGAGCATGGGAAATAGTGAGGGTGAGGAGCTTGTAAATATGTTATAAATCTTTGACTTTATGACTAATCCAAAGAAACCGATTAGTAGCTTGAAGAAGAGGATCTGAATAAACTATCAAAGTATGAACAAATATTTAGTGTATAAATAGTCACTATCCTTTTTTTTAAAAGAAATATATATTGAGCTCAGTTGTTAGGTTTTGTTTGTTTAAATATTTATTTATTTATTTGGCTGCCTCAGGTCTTAGTAGCGGCATGCTGGCTCTTCACTGCAGCACGCAGGCTTCTCTCTAGTTGTGGCATGTGGGCGCAGGCTCAGTAGTTGCGGCATGTGGGCTTAGTTGCCCCACAGAGTGTGGGATCGTAGTTCCCCGACCAGGGATCGAACCCGTGTCCCCTGCATTGGAAGGCGGATTCCTAACCAGTGGACCACCAGGGAAGTCCTGTCACTATCCTTTTTTAAATTTATTTTTTATTGAAGTATAGTTGAATTACAATGTGTTAGTTTCTGGTGTACAGCAAAGTGATTCAGTTATACATATATATTTTTTCATATTCTTTTCCATTATGGTTTATTACAGGATACTGAATATAGTTCCCTGTGCTGTACAGTAGGACCTTGTTGTTTATCTGTTCTCTGTATAATAGTTTGCACCTGCTAATCCCAAACTCCCAATCCATCCCTCCCCCTCATCCCTTCCCCCTTGGCAACCACAAATCTGTTCTCTATATCTGTGAGTCTGTTTCTGTTTTGTAAATAAGTTCATTTGTGTCATAGTTTAGATTCCACATATAAGTGCTATCATATGATATTTGTCTAATCAATCAACAAGTCCTATTTATTGTAACTCTAATTATTTTTGAAATTTATCCCTATTTCTCCATTCCTATTGCTACTCCTATCCCAGGCCACAATCATCTCCCACTATAATAACCTTGTAAGTAGTCTCTTACTGCATTATGATCTCACCATTTTCCCCATCGCAGCTAGTGATCTTTCTTTTCTTAGGAACTATTTCAAGTTTACAAAGTAAGAAAAAAGCACAATATAACAAACACTCATATACCCACCATTAGCTTTGTCAAATTTTAATGTTTTGTCTTATAATTTGCTTCATATCTCTTAATGAAGTGAAATGTTAGAACTACACTTTGTGACCCTGCCTGATTCCATTCCTTTCCTTCCCTTTGCATTAGTCAGTATCCTGAATTTGATGTTTATTATTCCCTTGCTTTTGAAAAGTATTTTACTACATATATGTATGTAAATGTATCATGTAAATCAATCCCTGGTCATATATAAATTTTAAAATGGTTTTTATGGAAGTATCATACTATGCATATTTTTCCTGCAACATACTCTTTTTACCAACTATTTTTACATTGTTTTGGGATTTATCTTTTCGATACATAGAGCTCTGGTTCTCTTATTTTAACAGTATTGACTGTTTCATTTCTGAATTAGCCGCAGTCGTCTATTCTCTCTTGCTGGACATTTAACATGTTTCTCTTATATGTACATTTTAGTAATTGCTCATCAGGTTACACCAAAAGTCTTGCTGGCATGTAATAAGAATTGCATTGAATTTATACATTAAAATGAAGAGAAAATATTAGTGACAGTAAGTCTTCCCATCCATGTGCACAATAGATCTTTCCAACTATTTGTCTCCTTTTATGTCTTTCAGTCTACTTATGTTCTTTATAAAGGTTTTATATATCTTGTGTTAGGTTTATTCCTAGGTGGTTTATACTTTTTGCTGTATATTCATATCTTTTTGAAATGACTGTTTATTTTCTGGTGTATAGGAATGTAATTAATTTTTAAAATATTGGACTTTTTATCTAGCAACCTTGCTGAACCTGCATGTGAATTCTAATATTGGGTGGTAGAGTCTCTTGGTTCTATAAAGAAAGTCATCTTGTGTGTACAAAAGGATAATTTTCTTTCTTTCTTTCAAATCCTTATACCCATTACGGTTGGTTAACTGTCCTGCTGCTATGGCTTGACTCTTGAGTAAATATTGAATAGAAGCATTGATACGAGACATCTTTATCTTTTGGAGTTGAAAGGCATTGCTTACAATATTTCACCAATAAGTATATGGGCTTTTAGAGGAGACCCTTTATCAAGTTAAGGAATTGATCTTCTATTTCTAGTTTTATTCATGCTCATGAGTGGAATTGGGTTTTAGTGAATGCTTTTCTGTAATTATAGAGGTGATTTTAAGGTGGGTTTTTGGGGGGAGGATTTTTCAAAATTAATTTTTATTGGAGTATAGTTGATTTACAATATTATGTTAGTTTCTGATGTACAGCAAAGTAAATCTGTTATACATATATATCCACTCTTTTTTAGCTTCTTTTCTCGTACAGGTAATTACAGAGTATTAAGTAGAGTCCCCTGTGCTATACAGTAGGTTCTTATTAGTTATCTGCTTTATATATAGTAGTGTGTATACATCCATCCCAGTCTCCCAATTTATCCCTCCCCCCACCCCATAACCTTAAGTTTGTTTTCTACATCTGTGACTGTATTTCTGTTTTGTAAATAAGATCATTTGTACCATTTTTTTAGATTCCACATATAAACAATATCATATGATATTTCTCTTTCTTTGTCTAGCTTACTTCACTTAGTATGACAATCTCCATTTCCATCCATGTCGCTGTAAATGACATTATTTCATTCTTTTCAAGGTGTTTTTAAAAATCTGTTAATGTGATGACTAATTAGATTTTCTAATATTATATTATCCTTACATTCTTAAATAAACTCAGCTTGATTGTGATTTAAAAAAATACACTGATGGATTTGGTTTGCTAATTTTCTCAGCTTTATTGTGATATAATTTATATATAATAAAATTCACGCATGTAATACATACAGTTTAAGTTTTAGCTATTGCATGTAGTTGTGTTAGCACCATTATAATCAAGATATGGAATATTTCCATCACCATAAAAAGATTTATCATGCCCCCTAATATGCCCCTTTGTAGTCAGTTTCTTCCCATCAGTACCAGGGACTGATCTGCTTTTTGTCACTAATTTTGTCTTGTCTAAAGTTTCAAGTAAATAGGATAATACAGTATGTAGTTTTGTTGTGTGCCTGGCATCTTTCACTTAGCCTAATGCTTCTGGTATTCACCCATGGTGTTGGATGGTAGTGTGTTCTTTTTTTGTTGTCGTTAAAGATTTACTTATTTTGGTGGTACTGGGTCTTATTTGCGGCATGCGGGATCTTTTAGTTGCGGCATGCAAACTCTTAATTGTGGCATGCATGTGGGTTGTAGTTCTGATCCGGAATAGATTCCGGGCCCCCTGCATTGGGAGCGCAGAATCTTAGTCACTGGACCGCCAGGGAAGTCCTGGTATTGTGTTCCTTTTTGTTGATGTGTTACAATTTGTGTTTCTTTGATGACTAGCATGTTGAGCATCTTTTTATGTCCTTACCAATCATTTGTATATCTTTTGGGAATTGTCCCTTTAAATCTTTCTGTGCATTCTTAAAATTGGGTTGTTTGTTATTATCAAGTTGTTAGAGTTACTTATATATTCTGGGTTATCTCTGTGTCTGGTGTCAGATGGCACTGGTAGAAGATACAGAAAAGAGAGATGAATAAGGAGGAGATAAGCATAATCATGAAGCCAGTGATCCTTCACAGGTATGCTGGTCATCTTTGAGGTTCTCCTTTTAGGTCTGTCTGATTTTTGGAAGAACATCAGGTAACTAGCCTCCTATTTGCAACTCCATAGCTCTGACTTCATGTTGTTAGTGTTCTGTCTTTAAATAATTTTTTCTGTTTTGAAGTGATTTTCATATGTTATCTTCTTTCAAGGTCAATAAGTAGAAGTCTCTTTATATCCAGTCTTAAGAAAACAAAAACATTATTCAGATAAACCACTTCAGTGGATGTGGGTTAAAAAAAAAAGAAGTTTTATAGGCATAGAAAAAAAGGAAACTAAGAATTAGATGCTTGAATTTTTACAGTTTTTTAATCAACGATGGCAGAGGTTGGTAAACTATGGCCCACTGCCTGTTTTTGCATATAAAGTTTTATTGGAACACAGCCCAGTTCTTTGTGTATTGTCTACTGTACCACCACAGCAGAGTGGAATAGTTGTGACAGGGACTATATGGCCCAAAATGCCAAAAATATTTACTATCTTGCCCTTTGCAGAAAAAGTTTGCTGGTCCCTGAGCTGTAGGAATGTATTAGATAAATTAATTTTCCAATGTAGCTGCCTGAACCAAGATGGCAGAGTAGAAGCACGTGCTCTCACTCCCTCTTGCGAGAACACCAGAATCACAACTAGCTGCTGGACAGTCATCAAGAGGAAGACACTGGAACTCACCAAAAAAGATACCCCACATCCAAAGACAAAGGAGAAGCCACAATGAGATGGTAGGAGGGCGCAACCACAGTAAACTCAAATCCCATAACTGCTGGGTGGGTGACTCACAGACTGGAGAACACTTACACCACAAAGTCCACCCACTGGAGTGAAGGTTCTGAGCCCCACGTCAGGCTTCCCAACCTGGGGGTCTGGCAACAGGAGGAGGAATTCCTAGAGAATCAGACTTTGAAGGTTAGTGGGATTTGATTGCAGGACTTCGACAGGACTGGGGGAAACAGAGACTCCACTCTTGGAGGGCACACACAAAGTAGTGTGCACATCGGGACCCAGGGGAAGGAGCAGTGACCCCGGGGGAGACTGAACCAGACCTACCTGCTAGTGCTGGAGGGTCTCCAGCAGAGGCGGAGGGTGGCTGTGGCTCACCGTGGGGACAAGGACATTGGCAGCAGAAGTTCTGGCAAGTACTCCTTGGTGTGAGCCCTCCCAGAGTCTGCCATTAGCCTCACGAAAGAGCCCAGGTAGGGCTTCCCTGGTGGCGCAGTAGTTGAGGTTCTGCCTGCCAATGCAGGGGACAAGGGTTTGAGCCCTGATCTGGGAAGATCCCACATGCCGCGGAACGGCTGGGTCTGTGGGCCACAATTACTGAGCCGGCGTGTCTGCAGCCTGTGCTCCGCAACAAGAGAGGCCGCGATAGTGAGAGGCCCGCGCACCGCGATGAACAGTGGCCCCCATTTGCCTCAAGTAGAGAAAGCCCTCGCACAAACGAAGACCCAAGATAGCCAAAATTTAAATAAATAAATAAATAAACAATGAAATTAAAAAAAAAAAAGAGACCCGAGGTAGCCTCCAGTGTTGGGTTGCCTCAGGCCAAACAACCAACAAGAAGAAAACCCAACCCCACCCAGCAGCAGTCAAGTGGATTAAAG
The DNA here is from genome assembly GCF_025265405.1 of Mesoplodon densirostris. Taxonomy (NCBI): domain Eukaryota; kingdom Metazoa; phylum Chordata; class Mammalia; order Artiodactyla; family Ziphiidae; genus Mesoplodon; species Mesoplodon densirostris. The sequence goes on along the minus strand of NC_082676.1, from coordinate 25,832,126 downwards.
TTTTACTGAGTCTGCCCACCAGAGCAACAGTCAGCTCTACCCACCACCAGTCCCTCCCATCAGGAAACTTGCACAAGCCTCTTAGATAGCCTCATCCACCAGAGGGCAGACAGCAGAAGCAAGAACTACAGTCCTGCACCCTGTGGAACAAAAACCACATTCACAGAAAGATAGACAAGACGAAAAGGCAGAGGGCTATGTACCAGATGAAGGAACAAGAGAAAACCCCAGAAAAACAACTAAATGAAGTGGAGATGGGCAACCTTCAAGAAAAAGAATTCAGAAAAATGATAGTGAAGATGATCCAGGACCTCAGAAAAAGAATGGAGGCAAAGATCAAGAGGATGCAAGAAATGTTTAACAAAGACCTAGAAGGATTAAAGAACAAACAAACAGAGATGAACAATACAATAACTGAAATGAAAACTACACTAGAAGGAATCAATAGCAGAATAACTGAGGCAGAAGAACGGATAAGCGACCTAGAAGACAGAATGGTGGAATTCACTGCCATGGAACAGAATAAAGAATAAAGAATAAAAAGGGGGCTTCCCTGGTGGCGCAGTGGTTGAGAGTCCGCCTGCTGATGCAGGGGACACAGGTTCGTGCCCTGGTCCGGGAAGATCCCACATGCCGCGGAGCGGCTGGGCCCGTGAGCCATGGCCGCCGAGCCTGCGCGTCCGGAGCCTGTGCTCCGCGACGGGAGAGGCCACAACAGTGAGAGGCCCGCGTACCGCAAAAAAAAAAAAAAAAAAAAAGAATAAAAAGAAATGAAGACAGCCTAAGAGACCTCTGGGACAACATTAAAGGCAACAACATTTGCATTATACAGGTCCCAGAAGGAGAAGAGTGAGAGAAAGGACCAGAGAAAATATTTGAAGAGATTATAGTTGAAAACTTCCCTAACATGGGAAAGGAAATAGCCACCCAAGTCCAGGAAGCGCAGAGAGTACCATACAGGATAAACCCAAGGAGAAACACACCAAGACACATAGTAATCAAATTGACAAAAATTAAAGACAAAGAAAAAGCAGCAAGGGAAAAAGAACAAATAACATACAAGGGAACTCCCATAAGGGTAACAGCTGATTTCTCATCAGAAACTCTACAAGCCAGAAGGGAGTGGCATGATATACTTAAAGTGATGAAAGGGAAGAACCTACAACCAAGAGTACTCTACCCGGCAAGGATCTCATTCAGATTCGATGGAGAAACCAAAAGCTTTACAGACAAGCAAAAGCTAAGAGAATTCAGCACCACCAAACCAGCTCTACAACAAATGCTAAAGGAACTTCTCTAAGTGGGAAACACAAGAGAAGAAAAGGACCTACCAAAACAAACCCAAAACAATTAAGAAAATGGTCATAGAAACATACATATCGATAATTACCTTAAAGGTGAATGCATTAAATGCTCCAACCAAAAGACACAGGCTTGCTGAATGGACACAAACACAAGACCCATATATATGCTATCTACAAGAGACCCACTTCAGACCTAGGGACACATACAGACTGAAAGTGAGGGGATGGAAAAAGATATTCCATGCAAATGGAAATCAAAAGAAATCTGGAGTAGCTATACTCGTATCAGATAAAATAGACTTTAAAATAAAGAATGTTACAAGAGACAAGGAAGGACACTACATAATGATCAAGGGATCAATCCAAGAAGAAGATATAACAATTATAAATATATATGCACCCACATAGGAGCACCTCAATCCATAAGGCAACTGCTAACACCTATAAAAGAGGAAATTGACAGTAACACAGTAATAGTGGGGACTTTAATACTTCCCTTACACCAATAGACAGATCATCCAAAGTGAAAATAAATAAGGAAACAGAAGCTTTAAATGAACAGTAGACCAGATAGATTTAATTGATGTTTATAGGACATTCCATCCAAAAACAGCAGATTACACTTTCTTCTCAAGTGCACACGGAACGTTCTCCAGGATAGATCACATCTTGGCTCACAAATCAAACCTCAGTAAATTTAAGAAAATTGAAATCATATCAAGCATCTTTTCTGACCACAACGCTATGAGATTAGAAATGAATTACAGGGAAAAAAAAAGTAAAAAACACCAACACGCGGAGGCTAAACAATACATTACTAAATACCCAAGAGATCACTGAAGAAATCAAAGAGGAAATCACAAAATAACTAGAGACAAATGACAATGAAAACACGACGATCCAAAACCTATGGGATGCAGCAAAAGCAGTTCTAAGAGGGAAGTTTATAGCTATACAAGCCTACCTCAAGAAACAAGAAAAATCTCAAATAAACCATCTAAGCTTACACCTAAAGAAACTAGAGAAAGAAGAACAAACAAAACCCAAAGTTAGCAGAAGGAAAGAAATCATAAAGATCAGAGCAGAAATAAATGAAGTAGAAACAAAGAAAACAATAGCAAAGATCAATAAAACTAAAAGCTGGTTCTTTGAGAAGATAAACAAAATTGATAAACCATTAGCCTGATGCATCAAGAAAAAGAGGGAGAGGACTAATCAATAAAATTAGAAATGAAAACGGAGCAGTTACTACAGACACCGCAGAAATACGAAGCATCCTAACAGACTACTACAAGCAATTCTATGCCAATAAAATGGACAACCTGGAAGAAATGGACAAATTCTTAGAAAGGTATAACCTTCCAAGGCTGAACCAGGAAGAAACAGAATATATGAACAGACCAATCACAAGTGATGAAATTGAAACTGTGATTAAAAATCTTCCAGCAAACAAAAGTCCAGGACCAGATGGCTTCACAGGTGAATTGTATCAAACATTTAGAGAAGAGCTAACACCCATCCTTCTCAAACTCTTCCAAAAAATTGCAGAGGAAGGAACACTCCCAAACTCATTGTATGAGGCCACCATCACCCTGATACCAAAAGCAGACAAAGATACTACGAAAAAAGAAAATTACAGACCAATATCACTGATGAATATAGATGCAAAAATTCTCAACAAAATACTAGCACACAGAATCCAACAACACATTAAAAGGATCATACACCATGATCAAGTGGGATTTTTCCCAGGTATGCAAGGATTCTTCAATATACGCAAATCAATCAATGTGACACACCATATTAACAAATTGAAGAATAAAACCCATATGATCGGGCTTCCCTGGTGGCGCAGTGGTTGAGAGTCCGCCTGCCGATGCAGGGGACACGGTTTCGTGCCCCGGTCTGGGAAGATCCCACATGGTGCTGAGCAGCTGGGCCCGTGAGCCATGACCGCTGAGCCTGCGCGTCCGGAGCCTGTGCTCCGCAATGGGAGAGGCCACAACAGTGAGAGCCCCGCATACTGCAAAAAAAAAAAAAAAACATATGATCATCTCAATAGATGCAGAAGAAGCTTTTGACAAAATTCAACACCCACTTATGATAAAAACTCTCCAGAAAGTGGGCATAGAGGGAACCTACCTCAACCTAATAAAGGCCATATACAAGAAACACACAGCAAATATCATTCTCAATGGTGAAAAACTGAAAGCATTTCCTCTAAGATCAGGAACCAGAAAGCGATGTCCACTCACCACTATTATTCAACATAGTATTGGAAGTCCTAGCCTCGGCAATCAGAGAAGGAAAAGAAAGGAAAGGAATACAAATTGGAAAAGAAGAAGTAAAACTCTCACTCTTTGCAGATGACATGATACTATACATAGAGAATCCTAAAAATGCCACCAGAAAACTACTAGAGCTAATCAATGAATTTGGTGAAGTTGCAGGATACAAAATTAATGCACAGAAATCTCTTGCATTCCTATACACTGACGAAAAATCTGAAAGAGAAATTATGGAAACACTCCCATTTACCACTGCAACAAAAAGAATAAAATACCTAGGGAGATAAAAGACCTGTATGCAGAAAACTATAAGACACTGATGAAAGAAATTAAAGATGATACCAACAGATGGAGAGATACACCATGTTTTTGGATTAGAAGTATCAATACTGTGAAAATGACTATACTACCCAAAGCAATCTACAGATTCAGTGTAATCCCTATCAAACTACCAATGGCTTTTTTTATGGATCTAGAACAAAAAATCTTAAAATGTGTATGGAGACACAAAAGTCCCCGAATAGCCAAAGCAGTCTTGAGGGAAAAAAACGGAGGTGGAGGAATCAGACTCCCTGGCTTCAGACTATACTACAAAGATACAGTAGTCAAGACAATTTGGTACTGGCACAGAAACATAGATCAATGGAACAAGGTAGAAAGCCCAGAGATAAACCCACGCACCTATGGTCAACTAATCTATAACAAAGGAGGTAAGGATATACAATGGAGAGAAGACAGTCTCTTCAATAAGTGGTGCTGGGAAAACTGGACTGCTACATGTTAAAGAATGAAATTAGAAGACTCCCTAACACCATACACAAAAATAAACTCAAAATGGATTAGAGACCTAAATGTAAGACTAGACACTATAAAACTCTTAGAGGAAAACATAGCAAGAACACTCTGACATAAATCACAGCAAGATCTTTTTTGATCCACCTACTAGAGTAATGGAAATAAAAACAAAAATAAACAAATGGGACCTAATGAAACTTCAAAGCTTTTGCACAGCAAAGGAAACCATAAACAAGACAAAAAGACAATCCTCAGAAGTGGAGAAAATATTTGCAAACGAATCAACAGACAAAGGATTAATCTCCAAAATATATAAACAGCTCATGCAGCTCACTATTAAAAAAACAAACAACCCAATCCAAAAATGGGCAGAAGACCTCAACGTCAATAGATATTTCTCCAAAGAACACATACAGATGGCCAAGAAGCACATGAAAAGCTGCTCAACATCACTAATTATTAGAGAAATGCAAATGTAAACTACAGTGAAGTATCACCTCACACCAGTTACAATGGGCATCATCAGAAAATCTACAAACAGCAAATTCTGGAGAGGGTGTGGAGAAAAGGGAACCCTCTTGCACTGTTGGTGGGAATGTAAATTGATACAGCCACTATGGAGAACAGTATGGACGTTCCTTAGAAAACTAAACATAGAATTACCATATGATCCAGCAATCCCACTACTGGGCATATACCCAGAGAAAACCATAATTCAAAAAGACACATGCACCCCAATGTTCATTGCAGCACTATTTACAATAGCCAGGTCATGGAAGCAACCTAAATGCCCATCGACAGATGAATGGATAAAGAAGTTGTGGTACATATATACAATGGAATATTCCTCAGCCATAAAAAGGAACGAAATTGAGTCATTTGTTGAGACGTGGATGGATCTAGAGGCTGTCATACAGAGTGAAGTAAGTCAGAAAGAGAAAAACAAATATCGTATATTAATGCATATATGTGGAACCTAGAAAAATGGTACAGATGAACCGGTTTGCAGGACAGAAATTGAGACACAGATCTAGAGAAGAAACATACGGACACCAAAGGGGGAAAGCCACGGATGGTGGTGATGGTGTTGTGATGAATTGGGCGATTGGGATTGACATGTACACACTGGTGTGTATAAAATTGATGACAAATAAGAACCTGCTGTATAAAAAAATTTTTTTCCAATGTATTTATGAATGTGGAATGGAAAAGTTTGTTTTTTCAATCCCTATTGTAGTATATGGTAAAGCATTATTTTTGTTTTAGTTGGGCTCTGTCTTCAAGGTCCCTTGTAAAATATTTTCTGTTAATTTCTTTTCTTGAGTCCTTATCCCTCAGTTTTTGTTGAATAATAAATTATCTGTCATTGTAAACAATGATTCCTGGCCATCTCTGCATAGGAAGCCTGGGTGTTGTTAGAAACTTCGATGCGTTGTCAGGTTTGTGGCAGAGGTACAAGGATGGGAAATGCTCATCCTTAAGCATGTCCTATGTCCATAGTCAGTTTAACCAGCCTTATAAGCCTGTAAGTGCAAAACTAATTTTGAGGTTCTTTCCACTATGTTTAACAGATTAAAATAGTCAATTTTGGAAATGCTTCTTATATGACAGTTACACGTTTAGAACATTTACCTATTCTTGGCAGTGTTTAAAGAGAAATTGTGGTCAAGAAAATCTTTTTCCTGATTTTTCCCTTGGTTCTGATCCCAACTTTAGGGGCACCATTCAAACTATACCCTTCATGCTTTTTGTCCTTATGTGCTGCCTGGAAAGCCCATGTAGCCTTCCCAGTAAACTACTTAATGGTCTGTAGAGACATCCCTGGCCTTCATGAGTAAGTCATGCTTCTACTTCTTTATTTTCTTAGTATTTTGTACACATTTAAATGTATCTGTCTTTCCTGTAACTCAGGGCCCTATCTTCTTTATCTCTTTGCCAAAGTCTGGCACAGGTCAGTCAGTAGCATGGGATCTAGAGCACCTCAAAATTCAGGTACAAATGATTGGAAACAATCCAATTCACCAGTAGAGAATTATTTAAATAAACTGTGGTACATCCCCACAATGGACTATCATGCATTTGTTGGGTTTTTTTATTAGTTTTTATTGGAGTATAGTTGATTTACAAGTTGTGTTAGTTTCTGCTGTTCGGCAAAGTGAATCAGTTATACATATACATATATCCACTCTCTTTTAGATTCTTTTCCCATATAGGTCATAACAGAGTACTGAGTAGAGTTCCCTGTGCTATACAGTAAGTTCTTTTTAGTTCTCTATTTTATATATCATTGTGTGTATATGTCAATCCTAATTTCCCAATTTATCCCTTACCTCCATCATGCATTTGTTAAAAAGAAAAAAAAAAAGGTTGTGGAATTAAGAATTTCAGGACATAGTGTAAAATTAGAAAACAAAAGAAACAAAAAACCAAGGAGTAGTATAGTTTGTATGTGGTATGGATCAGTTGCCTGTTGGTCTGTTGCTGTAAGAAACCATGCTAAAACTTAGTGGCCTAAAACAATAATTTTGGGGGTTTTTTGGGTTAATGAATCTATGAGACGGGAATTTCTCCTGCTCTTGCTTTTGCTTATTGATTCATATGTCTGAAAGCAGTTAACTACAGATCAGACTCATTAGGTTAGGATCTTACATGTTTGGGGATCAGCTGGCCTTAGCTGGTATAACTCATCTCTGCTCCATGTGGTCTCATCCTCCAACAGACTAGTCTGGATTTGCTTTCATGGCAGGGTTAGCGTTGCGAGACAGATGTAGAACCAGCACTGTTACACTTCCATCACATTATATTGGCCAGAGCAAGTCAGGGGTCCTGGCCAGATTCAGGGGAGTAAGGGAATAGATCCCATTTCCTGAGGCATTGCAGAAGGCATGGTGCCATTCTTAGGGATGCTCAGTTTAATGTAATTATGCTGTCTTTGTATAAATGGGGGTGGGATAAGAATTTATTTTTGCATTTGCTCATTTGTACAGAGAAAGAGTGGATGGATACACAAGAAACAGATTTAAATGGTTACGTATGAGGTGGAGAATGTAGGTATAGAAGCAGGGAGTATTTCTTTTGATATAATATATTGATTTTTGAACCATATAAATGTATACTTATAATACATACAAAAAGAGAATTATCTACCTAGCCTCTGCCCCCCAAAATAGTTCTCTTTAAACCATCACGATGATTTCTAAGTTAGGAATATGATTTGTTTTAAAGAAATGGTAATGGCTTTCTTGGACACCCTGTTTGGAATGATCAGCATTTCTGTACTGTGCATCTGAAAGATCTATACTAAGCTTATTTTCCTCAGAGATGATAATCAGGAGCACTTGACCATATCTTCTTCTACCCAGAGTTTAGCATAGATAAATATCTCAATGGCCAAATAAAATGATTCCTTCTAGTAGATTGTTCATCTGATTCAGGTAAACATGTAAGAGTGTCTACTGCGTTGCACCAGCCATTATTACGTATATTACATACATATCCCTTCCCAATAACCCTGTGTCGTAAGTATTACCCTCAGAGACAGGTGAAGAAAACCATAGTCACACAGGTAAGTGATAGAGCATCCTTCACATCAAGCTCACCTTCTTTCACCTAAACATCCTTCACACTTGCAGCCCTGGGAGTTCCCCTTCTTTCCAGTTGTTTGTGGGTAGCCCTTCCCCTCAAAAACTGCATTTTTCTTCTCTCCTATTTATACCTCTTCTATTTATTGTTCCTTTGTCAACCTCAAAGTAATTTTTTAAAAACTGTAATGGAAAAGCAGTTCATAATGATTTGTAAATGCCCTCATTTGTGGGCAATTTATCCTACAAGATTCTTCTCAAGTAGTACTTACCTAGGATGTTTCTGTTTGTGTTTAGTATTACTTTCTTTTAAAGCTACAGAAGAATTCTGCTCTTTTTTTTTTTTTTTTCTTTTTGCGGTATATGGGCCTCTCACTGTTGTGGCCTCTCCCGTTGCGGAGCACAGGCTCCGGACGCGCAGGCCCAGCGGCCATGGCTCACGGGCCCAGCCGCTCCGCGGCATATGGGATCCTCCCAGACCGGGGCACGAACCCATATCCCCTGCATCGGCAGGCGGACTCTTAACCACTGCGCCACCAGGGAGGCCCGAATTCTGCTCTTTTGCTTCATGTTTGATTCTTCAAATTCCTGTGTGGGAAGAAAAATCACACTGCCCTCACACAGAACACTGTTTATTATTTTGTTCTCTCTTTCATCAGTTTTCTATTGTTATGACATCCATAGCATCTTGCACACTGAAGGGGTAAAATAATTAACCAGACGTATTTTTCCATGTTTGTCCCTCTTCTTTAGCTCAAGTTGTTTGGCTTTACATTGTTAGCTGTTGAAGCATCAGTGATCCTGCAAATTCATGTGGTTATATTTCTGTATATTTCCAAATATTTAAAATAACCAAAGCACAGTTATAGAGTGACTAAATTATCAGTTACGTTGAAACTTCGAGTCTATGTTTAGGATCAAGTTGAACCTTTCTGATAAAACTAAGGATTAATTTAATTTTCTAAGACTGAATACTTTGTGCCTTTTTTGTTTGTTTGTTTGTTTTGTTTTTGCGGTACGCGGGCTTCTCACTGTTGTGACCTCTCCCGTTGCGGAGCATGGGCTCCGGACGCGCAGGCTCAGCGGCCATGGCTTATGGGCCCAGCCACTCCGCGGCATGTGGGATCTTCCCAGACCGGGGCAGGAACCCGTGTCCCCTGCATCGGCAGGCGAATTCTCAACCACTGCGCCACCAGGGAAGCCCTACTTTGTCTCTTTGATTCAAGCAGTGGTGTTTACGGGCTGAAGTCACACTTAAGAAAAAAAAATTTCTTCTCTTTGAACTTTGTTTCTCTGGAATTGAAAAGAGCTCAAAATTTCGTTGGTTCTTTCAAGGGATCCAGGTAGATGTTTTTATAAAACCTAAGTTGTATAAAAATTCAGAAATGAACTCACTTTAAACGTGATAGCATAAAGGAATGTATTGGCCACCAAGCAGAGGGTTAAAATGCCTGCTTTGGAGTGTACTCCTTATTTACCATCTGAGCAACTGCTGGATTTGTCAGTTTATAAACCAGGATAGAGCTCTCACATCATGAAGTGAATTCTTGCCACCCAGCTTCCAACAAAAATATCATCTTACATTTTCTTGGTACTTTTGTAACTGTTGATTCTTGGATCATTCCATAAGGTATCTCTGAGGACCCATGGATTTTTGAATAGTATACACATTTTCTTTGGGGAACAAATGTTCATGTTAACTTGGACATAGTCATAAAGCTAGTTAAGTGATAAAATCAGGACTTGACACTAGTCTTCATGTTTTCTAATCATCATTCTTCTTTATTGAGTACCTTCTTTATAAACTAGCACTAGCCTAGGCATTATCTCTAATACTTACATCAAAATGAGGCCTGGAAAGGTGAAGTGATTTGATAAAATTCATACAGATTTTATTATTCAGTGATAAAATCGTCATTAGAATGACGCTTCACACCAAACCTCTCAGTCTCTGTACCCATACTTTTCCTACTAGACAACGGTTGTTGCTTGAAACGTGAGGCATGATACTAGTGTTGCAGGTGTGTGAGTAGTGACGTGAATAAGAGATAAGTAGTTTTAACCTAATGTGAGCCGTACTCTGGAGTCTGGGTTTTCCCCAGTTTCTAAGCTTTCAGTTGGTATATAATTCAGTGTTCTGCAGTTGGGCTGCTCTTGAGGTTTTCATTCTGCCAAGTGCTGACTGCTAAAACACATCTCACTGATAAGCCCTCCTCGGGCCTTTGGCACCCTTGCTGTAAAGGCAGGTGGTCTGAAGAAAGACTCCCCCTAGGTTGTTGCACACTATACACAACACATAACAGGGTGAGACAACTGTTAGTTCCTTCCTTCTTTTCTCGCCCCACCCTCCAGAAAGCTGGGCCCCAGATGGAAGAGCTGGAAACGTGTCAACTGTTCTCTGAAGGGCATTGAGAAAACACTGTCAAGAAGAAAAAGGCAAACACAATAGCTAATTAGTTCACTAATCAGATGGGATGACCGTCCATTTTACAAAGAAAGTGTCCTGGACAGAGACGGGAAGGGCTGGCAGAGTGTGCTCACATGGCTCTCAAAGCACTACACATTTTTGTCAGGGGATTTGTAACTTGGGGGCATCGCTGCCCTGATTGACTTTATATATTCATTATATCTCTCCCCAAAATGTGACCACTGCAAACGAAGGCCTAAAAATAATATTTGGGGATGTTTTCCTCTTGAGAAAGTGCCCTTGAAGGTGCCAAGATGCGCCTTGTTGCCAGTGTCATGAATCCTTTTTTATGTATTGTGTTTATCACTATGATCTCAGTGAAGGCAAACTTTGATTGAACATTCTCATTTGAACCTTTGGTCTCCATTTCTTGTACTTTACATTGAATTCAGCAGTTATTGGAGAATAAACACAGGGCACTTAAGGAAAAGCTTGGAATTACTGAGAGGAACATAGCTCAATTTAAAGGTGATTATGGTAGCCCTGGCCCTATTATTAACAAAGTAGGTAACAAGTTCCCTTTAATGGGAAAAAATAACTTTTTGAAGATATTAGAACATTACTCTTCATTATCAAGTCTTCTTCATATTAGCTCAGACCTAGTTCTAACATCACGTTTAATCTACCTAATCTGACTTTCTGGGATTTGTTGCCGTCGAGTGTTACCAAACCGCTGCTTAGTATGAATTGCTCTCGTAGATGAAGTAGCCTAAGTAGCCTGTGCTTAGCTTAGGGTCAACTCTACTTTTCTTTTTTTTGGACAATATACATCATAAATGACATGCCTGGTATCAGAGATGTTGACTCCACTTCATTTTTCTTACTTAGAAGAGTTGATATGTATAAACATGTATTTCATCATTCATAGTAATTTATAATCAACTGACTGATTGTATTTCCATGGCATGCAGTGGATGCTTACTTGTCTGGACAGTCCCACATTAGCTTTTTTTCCCCCCTACTACTTCAGTTAATTTGTAAGAAGTCAAAAAGAATGCGGTTGAGATAAGCTGAATTTATAACCTGGTTTCTTCCTTTCTCAGCCACTATCCTCACTGTTAACTCTCATGTCACGTCATCCCTTGACCTTACTGCCTTGTCTTAGATTCCTAGGGTTGCCATAACAAAGTACTATATACTGTGTGGCTTAAAACAACACTATTCTCTCCCAGTTCAAGAGGCCAGAAATCCAAAATCAAGGTATCAGCGGGGTTGATTCCTTCTTGGCCTCAGAGGAAGAATCTATTCTATACCTGTCGCCTAGCGACAGGTGTTTGCCTTGGCTTGTAGATGGCAACATTCCAATCTCTGCCTCCACTGTCACGTGCGTTCTTTCTGTGGGACTATGTGTGTCTTCACATAGTAGACTTCCCTCTGTGTGAGTGTCTGTCTTTTCTCCTCTTCTTATAAGGACGTCATTCATACTGGATTTAGGAACTACCCAGGTAATCCAGGGTGATCTCCTCCCCTCAGGATCCTTAACTTAATTATATCTTCAAGGACATTTTTTCCAAATAAGGAAACATTCACAGTTCAAGGAATTAAGAGGTAGACATATTTTGGGGGGCCTAATTCAGCCTATTATACTAAGTAAGCATCTTCTTCACTTCTCAGTCCTCTAGGTAAATATGTTGGTATTTCAGATTGTTGTGACTATTTTTCTTTTATAGAAAATTCTGATTTCCATTCCTTTTATTCTCTACAGTTGGTGCTGACAAAAGGGTGCCAGCAATGCCTGGATCGCCTGTGGAAGTGAAGATACAGTCAAGATCCTCACCTCCCACCATGCCACCCCTCCCACCAATAAATCCTGGAGGACCTAGGCCAGTGTCATTCACTCCTACAGCATGTGAGACCTCTGAATTACTTGGGTTTGTGGTTCACATGACATTTGGATCTAAATGAATGCCATTAAGCCTTCTATATTTACTACTCAACATTTTCAAAATGGCCGTTAACACACACACATGTATCTTGGTTGTTTCTTTTCTAAGTGGCTTTTTCCTTCTGAGAATAGTACATAGCTGATTTAGGTATTTGGAAATGTAGTAGTCTAAATATTTTGTTTTCATACTTTTTGGCTTGTATCTATTTTAATTTCTTTGGCTCTAAAATAATGAATTTAAATTATTATATTGATGAATAGGATTCAAAGTAAGTTTCATAAAATGATTGAACTACTCCAAGACTGTCTTAGTAAGGCTTTTTACAAAAAAAATTGCTTATTTTATTAGTTTACTAGGGCTGCTGTAACAAAATACCAAAGACTAGGTGGCTTAAATAACAGAAATTAACTTTTTCACAGTTCTGGAGGTTAGAAGTCCAAGATCCAGATGTCAGCAGGTTTGGTCTCTTCGGAAGCCTCTTTCCTTGTCTTGCAGATAGCTGCCTTCTTGCTGTGTCCTCTCATAGCCTTTCCTTGTGCATGTGCATCCTTGGTGCTTCCTCCTTTTCTTAGAAGTACAACAGTCATATTGGACTAGGACCTAGGCAGATGATCTCATTTAACCTTTAAGGGCCCTATCTCCAAATATAGTCATATTCTGGGGTACTGGGGGTCAGAACTTCAACATAGGAGTCTGGGAGGGGGATACAATTTAGTCCATAACAATTATATTAGACAATAAATAAAAGTTGTTCAGCCTAACGAGTCACCAAGGAAATGCAAACTAAAACCCAATGTAGTACCACATACACCCACAAGAATGTTCAGAATGAAAATGAATATCAAGTTTTGGAGAGTATGTGTGGAGCAACTTGAACAATCATACATTGTTTATGAGAAAAATTTTTGGTAGTATCTACTAAATCTGAATTTCCCCAAACCCTGTAACTCTGCAAATTTAGTCCTAAAACCTCAATTTAAAAAAGAAGGTTTAATTATTTATTGTCCCCAAACATTTGAAATTGAGTAACTGGCAGCTGTGACGATTTCAGCCAAAGTTTATGAAATGAAGTTTGATACCCTTTTTTCTTAAATTGTATTTTTTATCTCAAAGTTAAACAGCCTTAGATAAAGATACTATCTTGAAGTGAAACAAATTTAAACCCAGGCTGTCATTCAAATTTCAAGATATAGACAGTAGGGGGGTGTGTGTGTGTGGTGTCAACCCTTTTGACCCCCATAGTTGCCTATTTAGGGATGAATATGTTTTATTTCAGAAAATGTGATCATACAGTTTTACTGAAGAAATTGTAAAACAGCCCGTGTAAGTGTCAGGGTGGCAAAAAGCATAGTAATGTATTATTTTTATAGGTTGCTTCAAAAGAGGGCAGCTCTCCAATGGCAATGGACCTTTCTGTGAACACTAAGAAATGGTACACCATTGCAGCTGATTTTCTGTATTGCTGAGGTTGAGTGTTGAGCCTTCCTTTCCAGTAGCTCTAGCGTCCTTTATTGGAAGACACAGTAGAGACACCCTCTTTTTCTCAGCCTGTTAACCTTTTATGCAGTGAGCCATACACATACAGCATACACAGTTCATAACAGCTTAGCTAATTATGATATACACAGATGTGTGTTTAATCAAGAAGTAGACAGTCTTTCAAGGCAGTATAAATACAGAAAGAAATAAGTATAATCTGGTAAGTAAAATATTGGAAGCATGTACATGGGCAGCACAGAGCAAAGTTATTAAATCTAGTAGGAGCAGCGGAGTCTGTCAGATAATGCTTCTTCATACAGGTGATATGTTTTTAGACTTAGTTTTACTTTCTTAAATTTTCAAGCCTGGATATGATTAAATGAAAAATCTGTTGACACTTAGGCACTAGGTAATTTTATTTCATTCATCAGGGAAGAAGGAGCTTTGCCTCCAAGAACATAGCTCTAGAGCTGTGTTCCAAATTAAAACTACAAGAAATGACTGTTAAGAACAATGGGCAGGGACTTCCCTGGTGCTGTAGTGGTTAACAATCCACCTGCCAATGCAGGGGACACAGGTTCAATCCCTGGTCCTGGAAGATCCCACATGCCACGGAGCAACTAAGCCCGTTCGCCACAACTACTGAGCCTGCGCACTTAGAGCCCGTGCTCTGCAACAAGAGAAGCCACCTCAATGAGAAGCCTGCACACCACAACAAAGTGTAGCCCCAGCTTGCCGCAACTAGAGAAAGCCCACATGCAGCAACAAAGACCCAACGCAGAGAAAAATCAAAATAAATACATAAATTTTTTAAAAAAGAAAAAAGAACAACAGGCAAATAGGAAAACCGTAATTAATCACATGTATTATAATTTGATCAGAAATATAGAATGGAAGTGTCCCATATGGTATCTAGAGAATGCTATATTGAATGACCAAGAATTTGGCACTGTCAAGGCAGAGAAAAACTGATTTTGATGGACATGAATATTCTGAGTGGTCAAAGAGATACATATCTCATTGCAGGAATAGGTCACTAAACCTATAGCCTAGAAAAAAAACATTTCTCACATTAACACAACTCTCTGCTTTCTGATTATCTTGTTCAAATGCTATATATTTTTAATATAAATTTATTGATTTAATTTATTTTTGGCTGCATTGGGTCTTTGTTGCTGCATGCGGGCTTTCTCTAGTTGTGGTGGGCAGGGGCTACTCTTCATTGCACTGCGCGGGCTTCTCATTGCAGTGGCTTCTCTTATTGTGGAGCATAGGCTCTAGGTGCTCGGGCTTCAGTAGTTGTGGCATGCGGGCTCAGTAGTTGTGGCTCGCGGGCTCTAGAGCACAGGCTCAGTAGTTGTGGCGCACAGGCTTAGTTGCTCTGTGGCATGTGGGATCTTGCCAGACCAGGGCTTAAACTCGTGTCCCCTGCATTGGCAGGCGGATTCTTAACCACTGTGCCACCAGGGAAGCCCCCAGATGCTACATTTAAATTGACTGCTTAGATTCTTTGGGAACCTGAGGTTGAGAAGGAGTTGTCACATAAGAGACGGGCATTAGTGTCCAGTCATTGGAAATCCATATTCTACCAGACTCCTCTCATGCAGCCCATTGCAAGAAGTCCTAAAATCTACCCATCCCTCCCCTTGGCACCTGTAGAATTTAGATGTCCCTTCTCTTTGCTCTTGTAGCACTCATACTCTTCTAACACTTTATGTTATTCTGTTACCATTTTTTACCTGGCAACCTGTCTCACTATAAAGCAACATTGTTGAGGGCTGAAAACGTGTCTTGTGTACTCTTTTAACATGTGATTTACAAAATTCAAATGAATAAATGAAGGCAAATGCAAACAAAGAAGAAATGAACAGAGATCCTTATGTTTTGCACTTAAACCAAGTCTTTCTTTTAGTGAGCAACGGCATCAACCATTCTCCTCCCACCCTGAATGGTGCCCCATCACCACCACAGAGATTCAGCAATGGTCCTGCCTCTTCCACATCATCTGCACTAACAAATCAACAGTTGCCAGCCACTTGTGGTGCCCGGCAGCTCAGCAAGTTGAAACGTTTCCTCACCACTCTGCAACAGTTTGGCAATGACATCTCACCTGAGATTGGGGAGAAGGTGCGGACTCTCGTTCTAGCACTGGTGGTAAGTACATCACTGTCGACCGCTGCTTGAGTATATGGCTCAGAACTGAAGCCAGCAGAGAGGTTGTACATACTTCTCCTCATTCCCTAACTTGTAGCAGTGTGGCCGATTCTACAGTCTAGATTAGTTTAACTTGTATAATAATGTTGAATCATGGATTTCAGTTGTGGATAATGCTTATCAAAGAAACAGAAGCAAAATCTATAACGTTTACCGTATTGTTTCTTATGGTATCAATTGAATTCCGATAAACAACTTGAATTTCTCTTAAAAGTGAGTTTCAACAGGCCCACTGAGGTACAACTAAGTTTTGTTCCTTAATATATTCAGTGCCTGGTGCATTGTTTCCAAACCAGAGAAAAAAGACAAATGGTTTAATTTTCAAGATAATAATTTGTGAAATTACAAGTTTTGTGGTCTAAATAAATAGTATCAAAGGGATTACATTCTTCAGCTCCTCATGCAAATACAATTTCTTGAGGATTTTCAAGGAACAAAGTTTTTTTTCCATACTGAGTGGCGTGATATAAGGTAGTGATCTTACATTGACAGCTGGGAGGGGTTTGACTCTTAGTGTATATAAGGGATGAGCTTCCAGTTCTTAATGTTTGTAAATTGAATTCCTCAAGATGTACCTCAACTAAAAGCACACTGTGCTCCTGCATGTTACTCTCTGTATGTGATAAAGATGAATCACAGTTCTAAACTTTTACCAGGCAGTTGTCAAAGTGTAATTCGGGACCCCTAGGATTTCTCGAGACCCTTTTTGGAAGTCCAGGAGGTCAAAAACATTTTCATAATAATACTAAAATGTTACTTGCCTTTTGACTCTTATTCTCTCATGACTGTATTGTGGAATTTTCTAGAGGCTGCATGACATAGGATGTTGAAACAGGTTAAATGCAGAAGCAGATTAGGAGAATCCAGCTCTCTTTTCTTAAGCTAGATAGCAGAGAGATTTGCAAAACTGTACAAACAGTGCCGTTCTCCTTACTACAATTTTTAACCATTTTTTAAAATTGAAGGATAGTTAATTTACAATGTTGTGTTAGTTTCAGGTGTACCGCAAAGTGATTCAGTTATATTCTTTTTCAGATTCTTTTCCATTATAGGTTATTACAAGGTACTGAATCTAGTTCCCTGTGCTATAGAGCAGGCAGGTCCTTGTTGTGTATCTATTTTATACATAGTAGTGTGTACCTGTTAATCCCAAATTCCTAATTTATTCCTTCCCCACTTTCCCTTTTGGTAACCATAGTTTGTTTTCTATGCCCGTGAGTTATTTCTGTTTTGTAAACCAATTCATTTATATCATTTTTTTAGGGTCAACATTTAAGTGATAATTGGAATTCCCTGGCAGTCCAGTGGTTAGGACTCTGTGCTTTCACTGCTGTGGGCCATGGTTCAATCCCTGGTTGGGGAACTAAGATTCTGCAAGCTGCGCCACACAGCCAAAAAAAGAAAAAAATTTCAGTGATATCATATGCTATTTGTCTTTCTCTGCCTGACTTACTTCACTTAGTATGATAATCTCTTTCTAGATGCATCTATGTTGTTGCAAATGGCATTATTTCATTCTTTTTTATGACTTAGTAATATTCCATTGTGTATATGCTGCATCTTCTTTATCCATTCATCTGTCAATGGACATTTAGGTTGTTTCCATGTCTTGGCTCTTGTAAATACTGCTGCTGTGAACATAGGTGTGCATGTATCTTTTCAAATTATAGCTTTGTCCAGATATATGCTCAGGAGCATATGACAACTCTATTTTTAGCTTTTTGAGCAAACTCCATACTTTTCTCCATAGTGGCTGCACCAATTTACATTCCCACCAACAGTGGGAATGTCAAAGAAAAAGCAGGTTTCCTTTTTCTCCATACCCTCTCCAGCATTTATTATTTGGAGACTTCTTAATGATGGCCATTCTGACCAGCGTGAGATGGTACCTCATTGTAATTTTGATTTGCATTTCTCTAGTAATTATCAGTGTTGAGCATCTTTTCATGTGCCTGTTGGCCATCTTCTTTGGAGAAATGTCTATTTTGTTCTTCTGCCTACTTTTTTTTAATTGGGTTATTTGTTTTTTGATATTCAGCTATATGAGCTGTTTGTATATTTTGGAGATTAATCTCTTGTCAGTTGCATTGTTTGCAAGTGTTTTCTCCCAGCCTGTAGATTGTCTTTTCATTTTGTATATGGATTCCTTTGCTGGGCAAAAGCTTTTAAGTTTAATTAGATCCCATTTGTTGATTTATTTTTTTATTTCCTTACTCTAAGAGATGGATCCAAAAAAATATTGCTGTGATTTACGTCAAAGAGTGTTCTGCCTATGTTTTCCTCTAGGAGTTTTACAGTATCCAGTCTTATATTTAGGTCTTTAATCCATTTTGGGTTTATTTTTCTGTATGGTGTTAGAGAATGTTCTAATTTCATTCTTTTACATATAGCTGTCCAGTTTTCCCAGCACCACTTATTGAAGAGACTGTCTTTTCTGCGTTGTATATTCTTGCCTCCTTTGTTGTAGATTAATTGAGCATAAGTGCATGGGTTTATTTCTGGGCTTTCTATCCTTTTCCATTGATCTGTGTGTCTGTTTCTGTGCGAGTACCATACTTTTTTGATTACTGTAGCTTTGTAGTAGAGTCAAGTTAGGGAGTGTGATTCCTCTAGCAGTGTTTTTTCTCAAGATTCTTTTGGCTATTCGGGATCTTCTGTGTTTCCACACACATTAAAAAGTTTTTTGTTCCACTTCTGTGAAAAATGCCATTGGTGATTTGATAGGGATTGCATTGAATCTGTAGATTTCCTTGGGTAGTATGGTCATTTCAACAATATTCATTCTTCTAATCCAAAACAAGGTATATCTTTGCATCAGTTTGTGTCATCTTCAGTTTCTATCATCAGTGTCTTATAGTTTTGGGGTACAGGTATTTTCCCTCCTTAGGTACATTTATTCCTAGGTATTTTATTCTTTTTGATGCAGTGTTAACTGGGATTGTTTCCTTAATTTCTCTTTCTGATATTTTGTTGTTAGTGTATAGAAATGCAACAGATTTCTGTATATTAATTTTGTATCCTGCAACTTTATTGACTTCATTGATGAGCTCTAGTATTTTTCTGGTAGCATCCTTAGGATTTTCTGTATGTAGCAAAATGTCGTCTGCAAACAGTGATGGTGTTGCTTTTAATTTTCCAGATTGGATTCCTTTCTTTTTTTTTTCTTCTCTGATTGCTGTGGCTGGGACTTCCAAAACTATGTTGAATAAAAATGACAAGAGTGGGAATCCTTGTCTTGTTCCTGATCTTAGAGGAAATGCTTTCAGCTTTTCACCCTTGAGTATGCTGTTAGGTGTCGGTTTGTCATATATGGCCTTTATTATGCTAAGTAGGTTCTCTCTTTGCCCACTTTCTGAAGAGTTTTTTATCATAAATCGGTGTTGAATTTTATCAGAAGCTTTTTCTGCGTCTGTTGAGATGATCATATAGTTTTCATTCTTCAGTTTGTTAATGGGTGTATAACATTGATTAATTTGTGGTGATCATGGTGTATAATCCTTTTAATGTATTGTTGGATTCTGTTTGCTAGTATTTTGTTGAGGATTTTTGCATCTGTGTTCATCAGTGGTATTGGCCTGTAATTTTCTCTTTTTTTTGTAATATCTTTATCAGGGTGATTGTGACCTCATAGAATGAGTTCGGAAGTGTTCCTCCCTCTGCCATTTATTGGAATAGTTTCAGAAGGATAGGTATTAACTCTTCTTTAAATGTTTGGTATAATTCACCTGTGAAGCCATCTGGTCTTGGACTTTTGTTTGTTGGGAGTTTTTAAGTTGCTTATTTAATTTCTTTTTTTTTAATTTTATTTATTTTTGGCTGTGTTGGGTCTTTGTTGCTGCGTGCGGGCTTTCGCTAGTTGTGGCAAGTGGGGGCTACTCTTTGTTGCGGTGTACAGGTTTCTCATCGTGGTGGCTTCCCTTGTTGCAGAGCACGGTCCCTAGAGCATGCGGGCTTCAGTAGTTGTGGCTCACAGGCTCTAGAGCACAAACTCTGTAGTTGTGGCTCACTGGCTTAGTTGCTCTGCGGCATGTGGGATCTTACTGGACCAGGGATCGAGCCCATGTCCCCTGCATTGGCAGGCAGATTTTTAACCACTGCGCCACTGGGGAGATCCCAGGTTGCTTATTTAATTTCATTACTGGTAATTGGCCTGTTCATATTTTCTGTTTCTTCCTGGTTCAGTCTTGGCAGATTGTACATTTCTAAGAATTTGTCCATTTCTTCTAGGTTGTCCATTTTATTGGTATATAGCTGCTCCTAGTAGTCTCTTAACATCCTTTGTGTTTCAGTGGTGCCAGTTGTAACTTCTCCTTTTCTGATTTTATTGATTTGGGCCCTCTCCCTTTTTTTACTTGATGAGGTTTATCAATTCTGGTTATCTTTTCAGAGAACCAGTTTTTAGTTTCATTGATGTTTTCTTTTCTTTTTTTTTTTTTTTTTAGTCTCTACTTCATTTATTTCTGCTGTGATCTTTATGATTTCTTTCCTTCTACTAACTTTGGGTTTTGTTTGTTCTTCTCTAGTTGCTTTAGGTATAAGTTTAGGTGGTTCATTTGAGATTTTTCATGTTTCCTGAGGTAAACTAGTATCACTATAAACTTCCCTCTTAGAACTGCTTTTGCTGTGTCCCATGGGTTTTGGATTGTTGTGTTTTCATTTTCATTTGTCTCTAGGTATTTTTTATTTCCTCTTTGATTCCTTCAGTGATCCATTGGTTGTTCAGTAGCATGTTGTTTAGCCTCCAAGTGTTTGTGTTTTAAAAGATGCTTGATATGATTTCAGTTTTCTTAAATTTACCAATTTCTTGCCCATCATGTGATCTGTCCTGGAGAATGTGCCATTTACATGTGAAAAGAATTTGTATCCTGCTGCTTTCAGATGGAATGCCCTATAAATATCACTTAAGTCCATCTGGTCTAATGTGTCATTTAAGGCCTGTGTTTCCTTACTGATTTTCTGTCTGGATGATCTGTCCATTGATGTAAATGGGGTATTAAAGTTCCCCACTATTATTGTGTTACCATCAGTTTCTCCTTTTATGTCTGTTAACATTTGCCTTATAAATTGAGGTGCTCCTATGTTGTGTGCATATGTATTTACAATTGTTCTATCTTCTTCTTGGATTGATCCTTTGATCATTATGTTTGTTTGTTTGGGTTTTTTTGGCCACGCTCCTTAGCTTGTGGGATTTTAGTTCCTCGACCAAAGATTGAACCCAGGCCCTCGGCAGTGAGAGCACAGAGTCCTAATTACTGGACCACTAGGGAATTCCCAGTCATAGCCTTTTTCGTTCTTTTAAAGAAATTTTTATATATTTATTTGTTTATTTATTTGGTTGCACCAGTTCTTAGTTGCAGCAGGTATGTTCCTTAGTTGCGGCTTGGTGGCTTCTTAGTTGTGGCATGCAAACTCTTCATTGCGGCATGCATGTGGGATCTAGTTCCCTGACGAGGGATCGAACCCAGGCCTCCTGCATTGTGAGCGCGGAGTCTTCCACTGCAACACCAGGGAAGTCCCCACAGTCTTTATTTTAAAGTCTCTCTTGTCTGATATGACTATTGCTACTCCAACTTTCTTTTGATTTCCATTTGCATGGAATACCTCTTCCTATCTCCTCACTTTCAGTCTGTATTTGTCTCGAAATCTGAAGTGAGCCTCTTGTAGGCAGCATGTATATATGGGTCCTGTTTTTGTATCCATTCAGCAGTCTGTCTTTTGGTTGGAGCATTTAGTCCATTTACATTTAGAGTAATTACTGTTATGCATGTACGTATTGCCATTTTGTTAATTGTTTTGGATTTGGTTTTGTAGGTCTATTTTTCACCTTTCTTCTTTTGTTCTCTTCTGTGATTTGATGACTATCTTTAGTGTTGTGTTTGCATTCCTATTTCTTTTTTGTATGTATACTTCTTATAGATTTTGTAGAGCAGCCTGTATATATAGGTTTTTGTAGAGCAGGTTTTTGTATAGCAGCCTATATATATATATACATGCTTGTGTTAAGTTGCTGATCTCTTACTTTCAAATGGGTTTTAGATACCCTGCATTTGTACTCTGTTCCCCTTAAGATTATTGTTTTTGATATTATATTTTACATCTAATTGTTCTGTGTGTTCCTTTTCTTTTTAAAAATTTATTTTATTTATTTATTTTTGGCTGCATTGGCTCTTTGTTACTGCGCGTGGGCTTTCTCCAGTTGTGGTGAGCAGGGCTTACTCGTAGTTACAGTGCACGGTCTCCTCATTGTGGTGGCTTCTCTTGTTGCGGAGCACAGGCTCTAGGCGTGCGGCTTCAGTAGTTGTGGCACACGGCTCAGTAGTTGTCGCTTGCGGGCTCTAGAGCGCAGGCTCAGTAGTTGTGGCGCATGGGTTTAGTTGCTCTGTGGCCTGTGGGATCATCCGGACCAGGGCTTGAACCCATGTTCCCTGCTTTGACAGGCAGATTCTTAACTACTGTGTCACCAGGGAAGTCCATTTTGTATGTTTCTTAACTGCTTATTGTGGATACAGAAATTTTACTACTTTTATCTTTTAACTACCTCCCCAGTAGCTTTGTATATGGATGAGTTCCTACCTTTATTATATATTTGCCTTTACCAGTAAGCTTTTCCATTTCATAATTTTCTTGTTTCTAATTGTGGCCTTTTCTTTTCTGCCTAGAGAAGTTCCCTTAGCATTTGTCATAAAGCTGGTTTAGAGTGCTGAATCCTTTCAGCTTTTGCTTGTCTGTTAAGCTTTTGATTTCTCCACCAAATCTGAATGAGAGCCTTGCTGGGTAGAGTATTCTTGGTTGTAGATTTTTCTCTTTCATCACTTTAATTGTATTGTGCCACTCCCTTCTGGTCTGGAGAGTTTCTGCTGAAACAAATCAGCTGATAGCCTTATTAGGAGTTCCTTTGTGTGTTATTTGTTGCTTTTCCCTTATTGCTTTTAATATTCTCTCCTTATCTTTCATTTTTGTCATTTCGATTACAGTGTGTCTTGGTGTGTTTCTCTGCAGGTTAGTCTTGTATGGCAGGGATCCCCAACCCCTGGGCCATGGACCAGTAGCAGTCCGTGGCCTGTTAGGAGCTGGGCCGCACAGCAGGAGGTGAGTGGCGGGAGAGTGAGCTAAGCTTCATCTGCCACTCCCCATCGCTCGCATTAATGCCTGAACCATCCCATCCTCCACCCCACCCCCTGTGGAAAAATTATCTTCCATGAAACCAGTCCATGGTGCCCAAAAGGTTGGGGACTGCTGCTGTATGGGACTCTGTACCTCCTGGACTTGGGTGACTATTTCCTTTCCCAGGAGAGGGAAGTTAACAGCTATTATCTCTTCACATATTTTCTCGGGCCCTTTCTCTCTTTCTCTACTCCTTCTGGGTCCCCTATAATGCAAACATTAGTGTGCTTGATGTTGTTCCAGAGGTCTCTTACACTGTCTTCATTTCTTTTCATTCTTTTTTCTCTTTGATGGCAGTGATTTCCACTATTCTGTGTTTCAGCTCACTGATCCATAATTCTGCCTCGTTTAGTCTACTGTTGATTCCTTCTAGTGTATTTTTCATTTCCGTCATTATATTCTTCACTTCTGTTTGGTTGTTCTTTATATTTTCTAATTCTTTGTTAAAACTGCTAGTTTATTGCTCTCCATCCATTTTCCTCCCACGTCCTGTGATCATCTTTATGATCATTACTCAACTCTTTCTCGGGTAGATTGCCTATCTCCACATCACTGGTTCTTCTTCTGGGGTTTTATCTTGTTCCTTTGTCTGAAACATTCCTCTGTCACCCCCTTTTTTTTTTTTTTTTTTTTTTTTTTTTTTTGCGGTATGCGGGCCTCTCACTGTTGTGGCCTCCCCCGTTGCGGAGCACAGGCTCCGGACGCGCAGGCTCCGGACGCGCAGGCTCAGCGGCCATGGCTCACGGGCCCAGCCGCTCCGCGGCATATGGGATCCTCCCAGACCGGGGCACGAACCCGTATCCCCTGCATCGGCAGGCGGACTCTCAACCACTTGCGCCACCAGGGAGGCCCACCCCCTTTTTTAAAAATATTTATTTATTTGGCTGCACCAGGTCTTAGTTGCAGCACATGGGATCTTCATTGCCATGTGCGGGATCTTTTACTTGCAGCAAGCATGCAGGATCTTTTTTTTTTTAGTTGCGACATGCGAGGTCTTTAGTTGCGGCATGCGGGGTCTTTAGTTGTGGCATGCAAACTCTCAGTTGCAGCATGTGGGATCTAGTTCTGTGACGAGGGATCGAACACTGGCCCCCTGCATCCAGAGCACCGAGTCTTAGCCACTGGACCACCAGGGAAGTCCCCGCCTCATTTTGTCTAAATTGCTATTTGTATTTTTATGTATGTGATAGGTTACTTATGTTTCTCAGCCTTAGAGAAGTGGTCCTCTGTAGGAAATGTCCTATGTGTCCCAGCAATGCACTCCCCTCTCATCACCCAAGGGCCACAGGCCAGCTGGTCCCAGGGTAGTGTCTCGCCTGCATTTGCAGAGTTGCAGCAAAAATCTGTATCCACCACAAGTGCTTGAAGTTATTGCCTTTTTGAAGAAAAACACACTTCTGGCAGCAAATTGCATCTCTTGTGGAATGTTGCTTAACTTCAGTACTGCAGCCAACACCATGCTGCACCAAGTGTGTATACTACATTTTTGAGATAAGTACAGTTATTTTGAAATGAGTTAATAACAAATATTGTTTAAATTCTCAGCTTTAATTTCAGATATAGTGATTATCAATAGATGTAACCCATATTAATTAGAGGGATTATGAGACTAAAATGCTTATGAACTGCTGCTTTAAAAGATGACTCAGTATTGTACAGAGGAAACCACTTTCATACAAGGCAAAATGCAATAAATGACTTTTTCATCCTTTGAGATTCTATCCCTGTTGTTTTGTATAACTGTAGGTGAGTCATTGTCGTTGCTGTATAATGTTTCATTGTAGGAATATACCACAGTGTGTACTTTCTGATGGACATTTGAGTTGTTTATATGTTGAGGCAGCACCAGGGTTCCCCCAGTACCAGCCCCATGTCTTGAGATTTGCTAGAATTGTCCGGATTTGGCGTATACTTGTGTGCTCACAGCTAAGATTTTTTTTTTTTTTTTGGCTGCATCAGGTCTTAGTTGCGGCCCATAGGATCTTTGTTGAGGCATGCGGGATCTTTCGTTACAGCATGCAGGCTCTTCATTGTGGTGCACAGGCTTCTCTTTAGTTGTGGCACGCAGGTTTTCTCTTCTCTAGTTGTGGTGCGCAGCTTCCAGAGCGCGTGAGCTCTGTAGTTTGTGGCACATGGGCTTTAGATGAGGCGCACGGTCTCAGTAGTGGTGGCACATGCGCTTAGTTGTCCTGCAGCATGTGGGATCTTAGTTCCCTGACAAGAGATCAAACCTGCGTCCCCTGCATTGCAAGGCGGATTCTCTACCACTGGACACCAGGGAAGTCCCTAAGATTTAATACAGAGGCATAATAAGCATACACAGCTGGATCAGAAAGGTGAGAAACACAGTTGGGATCTGGAGGAATCCATATATAGGCTTCCTTTTTCTCCTGTGTGAATGGTCACACAGAGTTCACTCTTCCCCCAGCAGTGAAAATACAGCAACTTATGTGTGATGTTTCTGCCCAGGGAACCACATTAAACCCTCAATGCCCAAGGTTTTTCCTGGGGTCTGGGCACATAAGCACTCTTGGCGTAGCACGTAGGAAACTCCAGACTCATGGAAGGAAGTGTTTAGCATCAATCAGAGTTTGTAAAAACAGTACCCCCATCTGTTAGGGAAACTTTTTGTTTGTTTGTTTAGGGTGGGAGTGGGGTCCCTTTATTGGTCAAATTTGAGAGCATTATGGAAAAGTCTTTCTGGCTCTAGACTAATAAAAGTGGCCTTAAATGTCAAAATGAGTTTGAACATAATTGGAAGCAAAGTAGCCATCAGAATGTTATGCCAATTGCAGCAGCAAATTACTTTAAGTAGAGTCTGCTTAATTTCAAGAGTAAAAGAAAAAAATGACAGTTCAATTGCATGCGTGCATGCGTGCACACACACACACACACACGCAGAGAAAGTGAATTTTTTTCTAGCTATGTAGGAATATGTAGCTGTAGCCAATCATCTCTGTTAAATGGCTGTGCTTGGGGTAATGTTGCTTTTTTTTTCCAAATTTTTGAAATTGTGTCGTCATGACGAGGTGGTAAAATACATATAGCACAAAATTTACCATCTTAACCATTTTTAAGTGTACAATTCAGTGGTATTAAGTATATTCATTGTTGTGCAACTATCACCACCGTCCACCTTCAGAAAACTTTTCATCTTTCAAAACTGTAACTCTGTGCCATTAAACAGTAATTTCCCATTTCCTTCTTTCCCCGGCTTCTGTCAGCCACCATTCTACTTGACTACTCCAGGTACCTCCTATTAGTGAAATCACATAGTATTTGTCTTTTTGTAGCTGACTCATTTCACTTAGCGTAATGTTGGCAAGGTTTATCCATGCTGTAGCATGTGTTACAATTTTTTACCTTGCAAGCAGGCTTTCCTAAGGTTAGCAGTTGTAGACCAGCTGTGTTAACTCTTTTCTGTACAGGGGCCATTACAAATAATGAGCATTTTTATTTATGGTACATGTGTGCAAGCACTGCACTGAACAATGGAATTGTGATTTCATAGGGTATACATGTATATAAATTTAGTAAATAAGGTCAAATGGTTTTCCCAAGTTTTATACCAACTTATAATCTCACATACTGAGATTTTCATTCAGATCAGCGTCTTAGTCCTTTTAGGCTCTTAAAATAGAATACCGGGCTTCCCTGGTGGTACAGTGGTTGAGAGTCCGCCTGCCGATGCAGGGGACGCGGGTTTGTGCCCGGGTCCGGAATGATCCCACATGCCGCGGAGCGGCTAGGCCCGTGAGCCATGGCCGCTGAGCCTGCGTGTCCGGAGCCTGTGCTCCACAACGGGAGAGGCCACAACAGTGAGAAGCCCGCGTACAAAAAAAAAAAAAAAAAAAAAAGAATACCATAGACTAGGTGGTTTATAATATTCATCTCTCATAGTTCTGAAGGTTGGTAAGTCCAAGATCAAGGTGTCAGCAGATTTGGTGTCTCATGAGAGCCCACTTCCTGGTTCATAGATGGCCATCTTCTTACTGTTTCCTCACAGGGCGGAATGCGCAAGAGAGCTCCTTGGTGTCTTTTTTTTAAGGGCACTAATACCGTTCACTAGGGCTCTGTCCTCATGACCTAGCCACCTCCCAAAGGCCTCACTTCCAAATATCAACACATTGGAAATGAGGTTTCAGCATAGGTATTTTGAGGGCTTACAAAAACATATAGTCTAGGACTTCCCTTGTGGCTTAGTGGTTGAGGGTCCGCCTGCCGATGCAGGGGACACGGGTTCGTGACCCGGTCCGGCAGGATCCCACGTGCTGCGGAGCAGCTGGGCCCGTGAGCCATGGCCACTGAGCCTGCGCGTCCGGAGCCTGTTCTCCGCAACAGGAGAGGCCACAGCAGTGAGAGGCCCGTGTACCGCAAAACAAAACAAAAATAAACATATAATCTATAGCAATTGATATTGAAACTGTAAATATTTTCAGAGACACTACAAGGTGAGGAATGTTTGTTAAATTTAATATCGATTCATTCTTCAAAAACAAACAGCAAACCACTTATAGCAGGAACTTCCTTAATCTGATGACAGTTGTATGTATAAACACACTTTAGCAAGCCTATGATAAGTGGTGAAATTTCAAAAGCTTTCCCTCTGCTATTAGGAACCAGATAGGATCTCTTTTCTCTTCACTGTAATCCTGAATATTATAGCCTAGCAAATAAGATATAAGGATTAGAGGTACTTCCCTGGTGGTCCAGTGGATAAGACTCCATGCTTCCAATGCAGGGGGTCCAGGTTCAATCCCTGGTCAGGGAACTAGATTCTGCGTGCATGCAGCAACTAAGAGTTCACATTCTGCAACTAAGAGTCCACATGCCACAACTAAAAAGTCGAATGCCCAACTAAGAAGCCTGCGTGCCTCAGCAAAGATCCCACGTGCCCCAACTAAGACCCAGCACAGCCAAAATAAATAAACAATACATAAATAAATAAAATATTTTTTAAAATATATAAGGATTGGAGAAACATTAATAAAACTGCCATTATTCATAGATAAAATGATTGCCTTATGTGTATTGCATTTGAGCTTACCAATCCGTTATTTTTCCTTTTCTTTCCTTCCTTTTTCTTTTTTCTTAACTTTCCTTTTTCCTTTTTCTTTTTCTCTTTTTTTCTACCATCTTGTTGAAAACATTGTCCAATTTGGAGGAGAATTAACACCTTTAGATTATTATATTTCTGTATCCGTGAAAGCCTTATTTGGTCTTTTTTGTTTTATAGATTTGTTTTTATTTCTTTATTTATTCTGGCTGCTCTGAGTCTTCTTTGCTGTGCACGGACTTTCTCTAGTTGTGGCTAGTGGGGGCTACTCTTCGTTGTGGTGCAAGGGCTTCTCATTGCGATGGCTTCTCTTGTTCGGAGCACAGGCAGTAAGTGCGCAGGCTTCAGTAGTAGTGGCACGCAGGCTTTAGTAGTTGTGGCTCACGGGCTCTAGAGTGCAGGCTCAGTAGTCATGGTGCACAGGCTTAGTTGCTCCGTAGCATGTGGGATCTTCCCGGACCAGGGCTCGAACCCGTGTCCCCTGCATTGGCAGGTGGATTCTTAACCACTGTGCCACCAGGGAAGCCCTTATTTTGTCTTGTATTTATGAAAGGAATCATTAAGATTTTGGCAGGCATATGTAAATGGAACAGTCATTCCATGTGAAGGAGACTTCGTTAGCAAAGTCAGAAAAGGCCACACAGTTAGGTAGCAAGAGTTTTGTTCACCTGTTTGCATTTGGTGTTTCTGGTGTGTAAGAGAAGAGGTAAAGTGCTGGTGGTCCTTAACTGTACCAGGAAGCAAGCGTGACAATTTCCACTTCAAGGTAAAGGTAAATGTTTTGTACTCTGGCTACTTATTTGGAGAATACACATTCTGGAAGGTAGTTTTATACCTTAAACTAGACAGTTCCTTTGACCTACCAGTATCTCTCCTTGACATTCATCCTAAGAAAATAATAAACAATGTGCACTAACATTATTTATAATGTCAAAAAATTTGAACCACCTAAATGTTCTATAAATGCCTGAGTAAATGACAGTACCTCAGTTTAATGGAATATGATGTAGTATATCAAGACTGGTTCAGAGGTATAACAGAAAGGTATACTTCTTCCTATTCCTCCTGACAAATACAGCAAAAAACCAATGGACGTTATGTATAAAACAAAAGTAAGAAGACCCTGAAAGATGGAGAGAAGAAGGCAGATTGGCTAGTGACCTTGAGACTCAAGTACACAGCAGTGAGTTCCCTTGGCTTTGTGCTGTCATCATATATCCTGGACTGTGGTCTGGAGAAGCCAGTATTATGGAAATACTAATGAGCACAGACAAAAAGCAAACAAACCAAAACCCACAAAAAAAAACCCCACCTCATTCTAGCCAAAGGACTAGGAAAGGAGCAACCAAGCAAGATACAAAACTTTTGGACAAAAATCACTCTGTGGCAGTCAAACACCTCAGGAAAAAAACCACAATAATGTACACCCTTCCCCCTCCCGTACAAGGCCTATTGGGGAGCCTGAGCTCCCACCCTTGCCCAGCAGTAGGGAACCCCTCTTTCCTTCTACAAATCAACAGAAGTTGAGTGGGGAGCTTGGGATTATACCCCACCTGACAGCATCAGAGATTCTTCTCTTCCCAATGGCACACTATCAGAGGATGCCTCGAAAATAGAAGATGTAGATAAGATCTGGAGTCTTACAACATAGAACCCAAAACATCCAGGATACAGCAGAAAATCACTTGTCATACCAAGAACTGACCATCTCAAGTGGAATGAGAAAAGGTAACCAACAAACATCAGTTAAGATGACCCAGATGTTTGAAATATGTGACGGGTTTTGAAGCAGCCATCATAAAAATGCTTCAGTGAGCAGTTATCAACACAAATGAAGAAATACAAAGCCTCAGCCAGGAAATAGAAGATATAAAGAAGAACTAAATGGAAAGTTGAGAACTGACAAATATAATAATGAAATTAAAAACTCAGTGATGGGGACTTCCCTGGTGGCACAGTGGATAAGAATCTGTCTGTGGGGCCTCCCTGGTGGCGCAGTGGTTGAGAGTCCGCCTGCCGATGCAGGGGATACGGGTTCGTGCCCCGGTCTGGGAGGATCCCATATGCCGCGGAGCGGCTGGGCCCGTGAGCCATGGCCGCTGGGCCTGCGCGTCCGGAGCCTGTGCTCCGCAACGGGAGAGGCCACAACAGTGAGAGGCCCACATACCGCAAAAAGAAAAAAAAAAAAAAAAAAAAAAAAGAATCTGTCTGTGAATGCAGGAGACACAGGTTCGAGCGCTGGTCCTGGAAGATCCCACATGCCGCGGAGCAACGAAGCCCGTGAGCCACACCTACTGAGCCTGTGCTCTAGAGACAGTGTGCCACAACCACTGAGCTCGCATGCCACAACTGCTGAGCCTGCGTGCCTGAAGCCCATGCTCTCCAACAAGAGAAGCCACCACAAGGAGAAGCCCGCGCACCGCAACGAGGAGCGACCCCCACTCACAATGACTACAGAAAGCCCACACAGCAACAAAGACCCAATGCAGCCAAATAAATAAATAAATTAATAAAAAAAAAAAAAAAAAAAAAAAAACCTCAGTGATGGACTCAACAGTAGACTGTAGAGAACAGAGGAAAGAATCAGTGAACTTGAAGCTGGAATGATAGAAAACTACCCAGTCTATTTATTGGGAAGTCCACTACCCAATCTAAACAACATACAGCAAATAAGTAAAAAAAACATGGACAGAACCTCAGGGATTTAAAAGCGTCTAACAAAAGATCTGAGTCACAGTAGGAGGAGAGAAAGAATGTGGGGCTGAAATAATGCCTGAAAAGTTCCCAAATTTAACAAAAGATCCAAGCCTACAGATTCAAAAAGGCTGAGCAGACCTCAAAGAAGACATCCCATCCCAGGAATTCCCTTGTCGTCCAGTGGTTAGGACTCCGAGTTCTCACTGCTGAGGGCCCAGGTTCAATTCTTGGTCAGGGAACTGGAATCCCACAAGCCCTGTGGTGTGGCCAAAAAAAAAAAAGACAACAAAAAGACATCTCATGCCATCCCCCCAAATCTTGAAAGCAACAGAGAAAGCATCAGTAACCATGGATGCCAGAAGGAAGTGGCATATTTGTCAAGTGCTGGGAGAAAATATTGTCAACCCAGAATCTTGTATCTATCAAAAATATCCTTCTTGAATGAAGGGTAGAAGGATCAAAGTATTTTCACATGAAGTGAAGCTGAGAGAATTTGTCTTCAGCAGACCTACACTAAAATAATGGCTAGAGAATTCCCTGGCGGTCCAGTGCCAGGCTGTCACTGCCGAGAGCCCAGGTTCAATCCCCGGTCAGGAAACTAAGATCCCAGAAGCCGCAGGGCGCGGCCAGAAAAAAAAAAAGGCTAAAAGAGCTTCTTGAAACAGAAAGGAACGATAAAAGAAGGAATCTTGAAATATCAGGATAGGTGAAGGAAAAACGGAAAGAGTAAAAATATAGGTAAATACAACAGACTTTACTTCTCTTGGGTTGTCTAAATTATGTTTGATGGTTGAAGCAAAAATTATAACCTTGTCTGTTATGGTTGTCAGTATATATAAAGGAAATATTTAAGACAATTATTATTATAAACCGGGGAGGCTAAAGGTAGATAAGGTTTCTATACTTCTTGGTCTTGATTTCAGTGGTGATAACGTGAATGTACACATGCCATAAAATGGCATAGAACTATACACACATATTACCATAGTAGTTTCCTACTTTTGATATTGCACTCTAATTATATAAAATATAAACATTGGGGGACCCTTGGTGCAGGATACAGAGGAACCTATCTGCTATTTTTTACAACTTCCTATGATTATCATTATTTCAAAATTTTAAAAGATAAAAAAAAGTTGTCTGGTGGCCTATGTACACCCATTGTCTTGTAAGATCACTATAAATCTTGCCCTAGGATCCAGTGGACTAGATTCCCCTAATACTTTGCATTCTTACATTCTGTCTTCCTCAGAAGCATCTTTCTCAAGGCGGCACTTTCACTTCTTCAGATGCATTATTTGTAGTAGGGAGTGAATAGCATTCTCTTACACTTCATTTTTATTCCCAATTGCAGGTAGAGTTGTTTGCATTGTATACCTGTCATTTACTTAAAACAAGCACTCAGCTAAGGTTTAAAAGAACATTTTTGGTATGAAATGGGGGTAAACTGTACAAACATTTTCATTTAACATGGTTAAATTTGATACACTCTTTTTTCCCAAAGGGAAATATTTTAGTTTTTTCTCAATATTGTATGATACATTTGGAAAATCCAACATAATTTCACATCCAGAAATAACTACTGTTGTAATTGTCCTTCCAGACACTTAAAATACTATATAAATGTATGTGTGTTATTTTCAAAAATAGATTGTTGGAATATACTGATATGTTTTCTGGTTTTTCACTTAGTATATTATAGACACCTTTCTTCAATGCATACAAATCTGCCCCCCACCTTAAGCATTCTGATGTATGATGGTATTACAATTTTTAATGCAGTTTTGTGTTGAGGACCTATATGTTTTCCATTTCTTCTTGTTAAGAAACAATATTTTGCTGATGAATAATTTGTGTAGTACATGTTACATCTTTGAACACCTGATGATTTTATAAAAATAAATCCTAGAAGTCATCATTGTTCTTTCAGGCAAGCAAGAATCCAGATTGATGTTTTATTTTGCTGTGTTTTAGGGAATTGAAGTAAAAGTAAAAGTATTTTGTGAACTTTGAAGAAAATATTTGTATTGGTACATTCCTCTTAGCAAAGAAGCTGAGAATCTTAGTTTAAAGAAAGACCTGAAAAAATACAGGGGAAGTGCTAGTAACTTTCATGGGAATACTAAAATCTAACCAATGGAAATCTGCGCATTTGGAGGTGCTCTGATTTGCAGACAGACCACTGGAAGGTAGAAGCCATCTTTTTTTGTTGTTAACTTCCGATTTAGAAGATTTAGGGAACTGATGGTAGGAGGTAGGCAGAACCAATGAAGAAATGAACTTCTGAAGACGTGAGGCTCTGAGTCATTAAGTTGATATCCTGGACTGATTTGGGAACTGTTCAGCTGAAAACACTGTAAGCTTGGTTACCTGTACCTGAGGTGACTTGTGATGAACGCCTCAATACAAGGAACCTGAGTGCCTCTCTTCACAAGGGGAAGGCAATGCCCTATTCTGCCCACGCTGCTGAGCATAGAGGGGAATTTGTTAGATTTGGGGTAGTAGAGAAGAAAATCAAGGAGGCTGAATTTCTTTCATAAAGGAAACAGAATTTGGTTAACATTTGAGAGGGATTTGAGTTCATAATAGTGCTCTTGGAGTTATTATTTTCCTTATTATTTCAAAGGGTTCAGCACTATCAGATTTATGTTAGAACACTGTCCAGTTTTAGAAGTTGAACAGTGCTATTTATCTTTTCAGAACTCAACAGTAACAACTGAAGAATTCCATTGCAAGCTCCAAGAGGCTACAAACTTTCCTCTTCGTCCTTTTGTTATTCCATTCCTCAAGGTAATTTTTATGAGATAACACTGGAATGTAATTTATCTTCAACATTTCCTCAAGATCTGTTACTGATCCCTGTTCTATGATCTACATCAGGGCAGCTTGCCACATTTTATATCTTTATTTTATTTGGGGCTGCTACAGAAGTGTGAGTGGTTTGCGAATAAGCTTTATGCTTGATGAGATGAGAGTTGCAAAAGCCTTGAGTCGTGCTCTGTATGCAGACACTGTTGGTGACACACAGAGGAGCAGGTGGGGAGGCAGGGAACAGGAGTAGAGTGGGATGGAGGTGCACAAGGCATGAAGGTTGGGCTCTTAGCAGAGGAAGTAACTGGACACAGTCTTTTGGTTGTGGCCAGCGGGTGAAGAGTGTGTGTTATGGGAGGAGGCTCTCAAAACAGAGGCCTTTGTAAGTTAGGACTAACCCTTAGGACAGGAGCATGTGGGAAGGCAGTGTTTACTTCTCTCCTTCCCCCAGTTAGTCTAGTTTCTAATTACATCCTCTGGAATTAATGTCCCCTGGAACATAACTTTGGGGACACTGTTTAAAATTATTATGCATACCTGATAGATGAGCCAGTGTTATATTTATATATAATATGATCCTTTTAAAAAAAAACTTTTTATTTTGAAATAATTTCATGCTCACAAAAAAGTTTCAAGATGGTACAATAAAATTCAGATTCTCCAAATGTTGATATTTTATCACATCTGCATTATTATTCTCTTTTCTTTCCATTTATTTTTTCCTCAGAAATGTTTCAGGGTAAGCTGCAGACATGATACATCTAAATACTGATACTTTAGTATAATTACCAAATCAAGAAATTAACATTGATATTTATAACACTATTATCTATAGACCTTATTCATATTTCACCAGATGTCCCACAAATGTCTTTTTTAACAAAATGTCATTTTTTTGGGGTCCTGTATCTAATTCAGGATCACATGTTGGATTACATTGTCATATCTCTTCAGTCCATTTTAATCTAGAACAGCTTCTCAGTCTTTTATGATTTGGACAGTTTTGAAGAGTACAGGATAGTTATTTTATATCATATGTTTCAATTTGGATTTTTCTGATACTTCTTATGATGAGAATGAGGTTATGCATTTTAGACAGAAATAGCAGGTAGGTGGTATTACTGCATGCTATCAGGAGACATAGATGTTAATTTGTCTCATAATTGGTGATGTGGACTTTGATCAGTTGGTAAAGGTGGTGTCCACCATGCTTTCCCACTGTAAAGTTACTATTTTTCCCATGAAACAATTTTTAAAAACAGGTAACATTATAACTCATACAGATTTTACAAAATGAACCTGTGTCATAGATTTTATTTAATTCATTATTAATGAGGGAATCTGTAAGGTGTTATAACGTGTTCAGGGGAGAAGCCAAAGAACAGACATTATAGGTCAGGATTATTGATAAGAACATGCAAACAAAAGTCAAAATGGCTTCTTCCACAGTGGGCAAGGGAAGTCTCTAGAACCTCTATGCATGTAATTTTATGCATGTTCCTAGACAACAAGTTTTTTGCTTTGCAACCAGTTATGTGTAAGTTGCAGTCCTATAAAATAGGTCAAAGGCAATGAATGACTAGAGTCAGATAACAGTGTATTGTAGACCAGGCATAGTCTGGAAACTTGTGACCCGTATCCAGCCCACCACATTGTTTTGCAAAGCCCTGGAGATGAACATTTGTAATCGATTTGGTAATTTGGAACACTAACTTTGAACCCCAAATAAGCTAAAAATGTTATCCTTAATCCCTCCCTATCCAATGAATTCTATTCTTTTCATTAGTAGTAGACTATACAAAAAAAACTGAGCTCAGTTTTTTTGTATTTTGACTTTTTAAAAAAAATTATTAATTTATTAATTTTTGGCTGCGTTGGGTCTTCGTTGCCACTCACGGGCTTTCTCTGGTTTCAGCGAGTGGGGCCTACTCTTCGTTGCGGTGTGGGGGCTTCTCATTGCGGTGGCTTCTCTTGTTGCGGGGCGCAGGCTTCAATAGTTGTGGCGTGCGTGCTCAGTAGTTGTAGTTTGCGGGCTCAGTAGTTGTAGTTTGCAGGCTCTAGAGCACAGGCTCAGTAGTTGTGGCATTCAGGCTTAGTTGATCCACGGCATGTGGGATCTTCCCGGCCCAGGGCTTGAACCTGTGTCCCCTGTGTTGGCAGGTGGATTCTTAACCACTGTGCCACCAGGGAAGGCCCGGTATTTTGACTTTTGTCAGTACAGTATTTGTAGAAATTTGTTTTCTCTCTTTTATATGAGTACTCACATAATATCTTCAGTTTTGTCCTGACAAAATAAATATGCCCCTTTTACCTTCTTTTACTTTACCTTTATTTCCTAAGAAAATGTAATGCATCACAAAGGTGGGTCATCTTAGCTGAAGTACTGATTCTGGTTTTTTAAAACTTTTAAAATTAGAGCGTTATAGACATGCAGGAAAATGCATAGGTCTCAGTGCCCAGCCTGTGTTGGGCTCTGTTCTGATGGCATTGACACCTTGGCCTCTCAGAGCAGTCTGTGGTGCCTTTTTCAGCCTTGAAACAGCTGTGTGTTCTATCTTGGTCTCTTTTCTGTGTATCAGATCCAGTAGATAATTATTTCCCCCAAGACTCCAGAATCAGAGAGATTTGGGAAATTTGTGTTAATAGGAAATGATTAGCATATTTAAAAATTCATCAGAGGGCACATGTCACAAATGTAAAGATCTGACATGATTTTTTTCTCAATTAGGTTTTTTTTTTTTTTTTCTTTTTTGCGGTACGCAGGCCTCTCACTGTTGTGGCCTCTCCCGGTGCGGAGCACAGGCTCCGGACGCGCAGGCTCAGCGGCCATGGCTCACGGGCCCAGCCGCTCCGTGGCATGTGGGATCTTCCCGGACTGGGGCACGAACCCGTGTCCCCTGCATCGGCAGGCGGACTCTCAACAACTGCGCCACCAGGGAAGCCCCTTCAATTAAGTTTTTACAGTTGATACAAGATTGAGGTTATAGAACAGACTTAAAAGTGTTTTATATCATCAAATTCTCTATTCTTAACTCTTGTTATTTCGGAAAACAGCATGAGGTAGGTTGTTCTGGCAGCTTTTTGGCTAGCATTTGGGTTTTTGTCAATTTATTTCTGCTTTAAAACAGTCACTAATTATGGTGCCTGCTAAATTAACTGTTGGTAAAGGGATGACTACTTGCGTGTATTAAACTCTCCTTTTGCTTTCTCATCTGTTTCCCTTGGGATAAAGACTTATTATGGGCTCAGTCTGAGTAGTTTTTAAATTTGGGGGGAAATGTAATAATTTTTTTAATAAAATAAATATGGGGAAAGTATATTTTAAATATGAAGGACTTAACAGTTAAGTTTAAAGATGCACAGGGTTTTTTGTATGATTTATCCTGTTAGAGGTTTAAGTTTGAGGAGAAAGAAAAATAATCAGTACGTAAATAATTATCCTGTTACAAAATAAGGAAACATGCTTAATGGAGCACCACAATAAGAAATATTAGATTCTGCCCGCGGGTTACCTGTGTACATGCAGATCCTAGACTAGTCTAAGGTTTGTTGCCTTCATTTCCATCACTCCTGTTACTTTCTTCAAAACCCCATGTTCCAACTAAGCCAGAATAGTCACTGTTTCCGGAATTCCATGGCAGCTGTAATAGAGAACAGGAAGGCAAGTTGAGTAGTGCTATCAGAAATGGCTTAGATTCACAAGAGAGAAACCTGGACTTAAAATGATAAAGGAAAGACTGAATTCCTCCTACTCCCACTAATTCGCTAACTAACTGAAGTCTTCAAAAATGTTTAAGTTTTTAAATAATTATGTTCAACAAAGCGTTATTGAGCTTTGACTCTGTACTAGGCCACAAAGGTAATAAAGCACAGTTTCTTTCTTAAGGGGATTTACATCTTGTGGGGACAAGAGACAAGTTAACACAGTAATTCAAGTTCAGTGTAATGGATGTCACTTTATTCAGAAGGGGGCATATGAAAATTAGAATGACAGAGAGTGAAGGGCTTTTGTTTTGTGTCACCTTGTTTGTGAAAGCCTTTTGAGGTGCTGAGCCCTGTGTATAGGGCCCAACACTGGGAAAACTGCCTTCCAGCCCCTGCCTCTTCTTTTCAAGGCGAACCTGCCTCTGCTGCAGCTAGAACTGCTGCACTGTGTTCGAGCCGCCAAGCAGACACCATCCCGATACCTGGCTCAGCATGAGCACCTTCTGCTCAACACAAGTATTGCATCCCCTGCTGACTCTTCTGAACTGCTCATGGAGGTGCATGGAAATGGAAAGAGGCCCAGTCCAGAGAGGTGAGCAGAGAAGAGCTTTGTCGTCCTTGCTTTTCTGGAACCACTCTGAACTTTCCCTTTACTTGTGAAAGAAAAAGAACTTGATTACTGTGGTGATATGTAGGGATGGACTCTTAGTTTTGCTTTGTCCCAACATCAGGCAGCAATATGCTTCTCAACTCTTTAGATGACTCTGTATACCCCTGCTGATAAATTCTGCTTTTGAGCATTCTGTGGGTCCACTGCTCCAGAACCATGAGAAATATAATCTGTTCAAGGCATTTTTTTCTGATACGTGAAGTCTTGTAAAAGTATAACAGTTAACGAATCAGCTTTACTTTGAAGATTGAAATTATATTAATATAATTTATCCTCGAAATTTATGTATGAGTATCTACCTCTATTTTCTATGGTTTGTCAAGGAAGCAACATTTTAATAACAGTGGAAAATGTGTTACAATTGAAGCAAATGACTAAAAACCCTACCAATTCACAAGCATATTAATTATGTGAGCGTTTTTTTCTCCCGTGTAGAGAATTGACTCTTTCCAATACTGACTTCCACAGTAGCAAATTTGACCTTGAAACATTTCTAAATATAGTTGAACCCATAATCCTCCATAGTCCTATCACATAAGAAAATGCTGTCATCTTAGTTTCTCCTTTGCTTCATGAGGTTGAGATGTTTCTGCTTGGTTATGGATAGATTTGACCTCTCTTTTCATGCTGGGATAAATCAGTAATTTCCATTATCTGCCTGGCCCCTGAAGACATTTCAGTTCATGCCTCATCTCAAACCTTTTCTTATCATCTTCCTGTTTGTGAAAGTGCATAGCACAGTACATAGCACAAAGTAGGTGCTCGGGCAATGTTTGCATGAACACTTGTTGACAGGCTCAGACATGTACTTCCCATTCTTCTACAGGTGGGAAGAGAGCAGTTTTGAAAGAGATACAATTCCTCCTGAGCCTGCTGCCAAGAGAGTGTGTACCATTAGCCCTGCTCCCCGGCACAGTCCTGCCCTTACTGTGCCCCTCATGAATCCTGGGGGCCAGTTCTATCCTAGTCCTCCACCTCTTCAGCGCTATACCTTAGAAGATATTGCAACTTCCCACCTATATCGTGAACCCAACAAGATGGTAGAACTTCGAGAAGTTCGTGATAGACACCACAATCTTAGTAAGTGGCATAAGCAGCCTGGTAATGATTTAAATTCAGATTGAATCCATGGGTTTCTTTCCTACTCAGTGATAAAGCAAATTACTATCGCCATTGCTTTTTTCCACTAAGCTAAAACAATATTAGACATAAAAAAGAATGTTAGAGTTATAGTATTCTCATTTGAAATGGATCTCAATTCATACCTTGTTGCTATTATCATTATATGATAGAAGTAGGCTAAACATATTTTCGGAAATACACAATGAAGCATTTAAGAATAAAGGGATATTACTTATTCTGATATGGCTCAGAAGAAAAATAGAAAATGACAAAGCGAAAGAGGTAAAAATATTCACGTTTAGGAAATCTGCGTGAAGGTTGTGTGAGAATTCTTTATTCTTGCAACATTTCTGTAAGTCTGAGTTTATTTCAGAATAAAAAGTTTTTAAAATTAAGCAAGAGAGATGTAAAACATGTGGTCTTAAGAGGTGAAAGTACAGAGACGTTTAGGTCAGAGGTAAGGCATACCTAAATTTAAATCTTGGCTCTGCATTC
Organism: Mesoplodon densirostris; assembly: GCF_025265405.1. NCBI lineage: Eukaryota > Metazoa > Chordata > Mammalia > Artiodactyla > Ziphiidae > Mesoplodon > Mesoplodon densirostris. The sequence continues at coordinate 25,792,392 of NC_082676.1, read as the reverse complement.
TAACTAGCTGTGTGATCTTATGCAAGTTGCTTAGGCTCTCTGTGCCTCAGATTACACATATCTAAAATGGAGAAGGACTTCCCTGTTGGCACAGTGGTTGAGAATCCATCTGCCAATGCAGGGGACATGGGTTCAATCCCTGGGCCGGGAGGACCCCACATGCCGCGGAGCACCTAAGCCGTGTGCCACAACTACTGAGCCTGCGCTTTAGAGCCCGCGAGCCACAACTACTGAGCGTGCGTGCCACAGCTACTGAGCCCATGCACCACAACTACTGAAGCCTGTGCACCTAGAGCCCATGCTCCACAACAAGAGAAGCCACCGCGATGAGAAGTGTGTGCGCCACAACAAAGAGTAGCCTCTGCTCACCACTACTAGAGAAAGCCAGCACACAGAAAGGAAGACCCAGTGCAGCCAAAAAAGAACCCCAAAAATTCTTAAAAAATAAAATAAAATGGAGAGAACACCACCTCCTGTGCTGGGTAATTGTCACATTTGGACTGCCTGGCATATGCATCCTCAGCAACCATTAAATTGAAGAAAAAAACAAAAAGGCCCCTAGCAGACCTCACCCGAGATCAATTTTGAACAAGCTCCTTGTCAAAACTCAAAGAAGTTTACTGTAGAAGGTTCTTTGTAGTTTAACTGCTGAGATATGTCAGAGCAGAGAACCAAAGGGCTGCTAGTTTCCAGAATTGGCCCTGCATTTCCATTTGTGGGTTGCCCTGTGGAATAGAAAGTTGCAAAACATTTGCCTGTCCCTGCTTCTGACTTAGACTCACTAGCATCTTTCAGAGGCTCAGACCACAGTAGGGCCCTGGCTTCACGCAGTAGTAGCTGAATGGTGTGGGCCCCAACAGCAGTGGTGCTCTCAGCTGCCAACATTTACTGAGTCTTAAGTACTTAGATTGTGGTATATGTACATTATCTCTTTTAATCCTCACACATAGGATTCCATGGAGTTTATGTCTTTTTATACATGATGACAGAAATATGGCCAGAATCACATAGCTAGAAAGTGGCAGAGACAAGATTCAGACCACAGTTTTCTGATGCCGAGAGCTTGGGTACATTCCCAGTATGCTATGATGGCTCCCTTAGCAGCGGTTCTGTATGGTTCTTATGTTAAAAATTCACCTTCCTATTGATTTCTTCTATATTCATACACATTTTTTGCCAGTTGAATTCATTACCTTCTAAGAGAGAAGTATGCTAAAAACTAGCTAGAACTGCATTTTGGTCAGATTTTCCTTGTATTTCTAACAATTTTAGAAAAAGGTTTTTTTCATCTTGAAGTGTTCTACTTGAAAGACCTTTAATCCTCTACCTTGAAGGTTTATTTTACACTCAATCATTTGTTTTCCAGGCTGGTTATAGATTCCTTAATTTTCCCCAGTCCTCTTTTGAAAATGTATGCCCTAGTACAGTAGTTCTTACCAAATCATTTCCCACCCCCAGCTTTGAAACAAATAAACTGTAACACTCCCCCAGTTTACTCTCCTAAAATGAAATTTATGGATACTATAGCCTACCTTAGTCCCATAATTTTAGGATCAATATTCTAAAGTATAATACATAAGAAAGGATTTTACAATATATTAGTGCTCAGGCATGACTACACAAGAAGATATGATGAAAGAAGCAGATGGTTGCACAAATACAGAATCACTATGAATACAACAGCTATAAATTCAGACTGATAACAGGTGTGTTACCTTGAAAGTTCAGATACTATGAGCAGTGTTGCCACGTGTGACGAGATTTTCAAGGTAGTGGATAATTCAGTGTATCCTTGATTCACACAGTCATTGCATTCATGCAAATTTCAGTAACGTATATCAAAAACCATGCAAAAAATTATACTTTGGTTAATACTAAGTTGTTTCCAAGTGCTTGTACAGCACCAGCTCTGTTTGTGGTGGTTAAGCACTTGCATTGTGCCACAACCTTGCCAACATTTAGTATGATTGACAATTTAATATTTTCCAATATATAGATGTGGAACCATCTTAGTGAGGATTTTATTTACCCTGTGTGACTATGTATAAGTTTGAATGTCTTTTTATATGTTTATGGATCACCTGTACTTTTTTGTCTGGGGCATACCTCTTTATTTATTTCTCTGACCTGTTTTTCTTTTGGGCTATTTGTCTTTCATAATTGATTTGTAGGAGTTTTTAAATACATTCTGAGTAGTGATTTCTTGTTGGTTTTATGTCATTTTGTGGTTTTAGATCATTGTGAGTCATTGGCCTTAAGAGTGTGCTCATAGTTGGTATGAATGTATGTGTATTTACTTGGTAGAATTCTGTTTACTGTATTCTTCCCTCTATCTTCAAATTTAATCTAATTTCTAATAGGTCTAAATGGAGGCTATCAAGATGGGTTGGTAGACCACCGTTTGACAGAAAGGGAATGGGCTGATGAATGGAAACATCTTGATCATGTAAGAATCTTACAGTATATAGTTTTCCTAACTACTTGTTACTTTTAATTCTTACTGTGACTGAGAGTAAGAGTGTGTATGCTTGAAGTGAACTAAGCAGAGCTACAATGTCTTTGCAATAAAAGCTGATTTATCTACTACTGCCCCAGCTAGAGAGCTAAGAGTAACTCCCAAATCTTTGTAGTGGGGTGATCACTTGAGGTCCTAACCAAGTGAAGCCATGTAGTATAATGGTTAAAAACATAGGCTTATGAGTTTTAGGTCCCAGCTTTGCCACTTCTACCTCTGTGATGGGCAGGTTCTTTCACCATTTTTAGCCTTAACTTTTATATCTTAAAAAAGAAATAATGCTATATTATTTGAATTCATGGGGGGTTGTAATGATATGCAAGGTGCTTATCACAGGGCCTGGTATAATAAATGGAGTGTTAAAAAAATGGAGCTTCTCCAAATACAAATGAGAATTACACACTGGCACAGAATGTAAACTCTGCCCCATTGGAAAAGAGAGTTTCCCCTCTCACTAAAAAGGGAAGAGAAGATGTAATACCTGCTTGAAATATACATAGAGTAGCTTTTCCCTCCTGAGTGATGTTGTCTCTGAACGTAATTCTCTGATTGCATTCTTATGTAAATCTCCTGCTTTAGGCAGAGATATAATGTGTTTTCACCATACTCTTTAAAGAACCATATTGTGATGAAACTGGCTGCTTCAACCATGAAGAGTCCAACAAGTATTATTTTGAAATCTTAAAAATTGTGTGTATATATTTAAAGAGAAATAATTAGAAAGGTTTTCAAATATAAACTTGACATTGCTAAATCTGTAAGCTTCTTAAACCTTTATTCTTTATATTTTGTTTACCTGTCCTTGATTTTCAATGTTGATTGTATGAATGTCCTTATCCCATGGCTCTGCCTGACTTCTTGCCTGGCTCAGGCCCTGAACTGCATTATGGAAATGGTAGAGAACACAAGGCGCTCCATGGCAGTCCTGAGGCGCTGTCAGGAATCAGATCGTGAAGAACTCAACTACTGGAAAAGACGATACAATGAAAACACAGAGATGAGGAAAACAGGGAGTGAGTTGGTCTCCAGGCAGCACAGTCCCGGGAACGCAGATTCTCTCAGCAATGGTAAGGGGAGAATCACTTCAGTTGACAAGGGAGGCTTTTGATATATCTTTTTTGTTGTTGTTGTTATTTTTTATTTTTGAGACTTTTTATACTTTACTTTAAAAGGAAGATGGCACTATATTATGGAATTAGAAAAACCTTGGTAATTATAAAAAATATGTCAAGGACTCAGTATTTGACATGTTCAATAAATACTGTCTTCCCCACATAGAATGAGAATGTTTGTCATTTTGTTCTGTTTTCAACTCTATACTGTATATAAGTGCTGAGTGATGATCAAAGAATGTTTGGATGTTAAATTCAGCCTGGCTGAATGTACTTGGGACTCTCATGTACATCACATTCATTCCTCACAGTAGCCCTAAAAAGCTTCACCTCAGCTTCCATGCCCTTTCCCCCATTCCCTATCTAGAAAATGACCATTTATTAACCTCTGCCTGGACAAAAAACTGAAAAGTTTTACTGTAGCAAGCTGGATTGTGCCTTCCTGCCTTGTCCCACCCTGAAGCAGCAGAGATATGAACAATTGTTGAGCTCTCAATCCAGGATACATCCAGGACACCACAGCTATTCCTCCAAAAATGTTCCCTCACATTGACCTAGTAACTGAAAAGGCTCCCTATCCAAAGGCATGGCTAAATGAGGGGCCACCTGTGATCGGACTCTTTCCCCACCCACCCACTTCAAGCTCCCAGTTTTCCCCAGGGAGAATGACTCCTCTTATGGCAAACCTAGCTTGTTCCACAGAAGACAGCCATTAGTCTCAAAAAGAATACCAAAAAAATGGAGGCAAAGACATTGGTAGCTAAGGGATTCCTCTCCCCCACCCTACCCACAGAGGTGACTCTTGAGCCAACCATAGATTAGCAACATTGTGTGGAATATCCAGCACAGCAGGACGTCAAATACTTCTAGTACAATTCTTTTAAAAGGAACCTCAAGCTAATTCTCAGGTATCTCTCACAGTCTGAACCTTCACAAATACTCCCTGTCACAGCTCACAGACACTTACCCTAAGTTCATCCCCCAAATCACACACCTTCCATGGAAGCTCTGCCAGTGAGAGGGTGCAGAGTGCAGAGCGGGGTCCTGAGTCGGCTCTTCTCCAGCCGGGACCACAGGTCTCGCTGCTGTTGTGTAGAAACAGTGCTGTGCATTGAGGGTTTAGCTCGGGTGACTATGGCTATCGTCCTGTCATAACTATTACCAGCACCTCTCTCACTCTCGAAGATGAGGACAATTGGGATGATAAATTATATTGTCACGACAGGTCAAGGATCCTAGGGTTTCCTCCTCTCAGGTTTCTCAGGGCACTATCAATCTGTCTGACTTAAACAGTATCTTTCAGTATCTTTATTTATGCATATTATACATATTTAGTATTGTTATTTCATTGTTTATTTCTCTTTTAGTACGTTTGTTGCATGCATTGTAGAAGGAAATCATAATATCCTAAACAAGTGAGCTACTTAATGTGGACCAAAACCACTCCAAAAACTGCTTGTCGGGCTTCCCTGGTGGCGCAGTGGTTGAGAGTCCGCCTGCCGATGCAGGGGACACAGGTTCATGCCCCGGTCCGGGAAGATCTCACATGCCGTGGAGCGGCTGGGCCCGTGAGCCATGGCCACTGCGCCTGCGTGTCTGGAGCCTGTGCTCTGCACTGGGAGAGGCCACAACAGTGAGAGGCTCACGTACTGCCAAAAAATAAATAAATAAATAAATAAATAATAATAAATAAAACTTAAAACAAAACAAAAACTACTTGTTACTGGTCTGTGATGATACGAGGAGCTTGCACAGGATGGATCAGGCACCGTTTGCTTCACTCTAGGAAGAGACTGCTACACTAAGCAGCTCACTTAGAGACGTAGTTGTTTTGCTTGTATTCTGCATAAGCTCCTTATCTCTCCATGGACTAATAACAGTTTGCAGACCAGCACTTTGAGTAAGCACTGTCTATACTGGGCAGCATTTTGGGGCATAGCACACAAACATACTCACCAGTGACTTTTAAATCGTTAGATAAGTAGTGTTTTAAATGTTTGACGTTATATAGAAACCTCTGGTGGATTGTTATTTAAGTATTTAATATTTGTGTGTTCTGGTGATTTAGAGAGAAGTTGAATTTTCCCCATTTAAAATAATGGTATGTAGGTTTCCTCTGTCTGAAAATTTGTGGTTCACAATATTTTCAGGAACAGATTTTGTTCAGGGATGCATGAAAGGAATGTATTTTGGTATTTTATTTAAGGACACATAAATAAGTATGAAAATGATAAGGAAAAACAAGAAAATGATTATCACAGAATTCCAGAGAATAGTTGCCTCTGGGTGTGTGGCATGGAGGACGTTGATGATGTAGAGTGCACAGTGAGCTCTCATCATCTTTATCAACTATTAGGACAGGATTACAAGTCTGGCTGGCATTATTTAAACATTACTATGGCTTACACTACTCACTTCTTGGGGATTTGGGGTTGCCAAAGGGGTTTTCTTTCTTAATCTGGAGTTTTATGTGTTTTCACTTTATAATTTTTCATTAAATTGTACATTAGTATTTTTATGAACTTGTTAGCATCTAATATTTTGCAATTAAAGTTTTGTTTTTGTTTGTTTTTTACATCTTTATTGGAGTATAATTGCTTTACAATGGTGTGTTAGTTTCTTTTTATTTATTTTTTATTAGTTTCTGCTTTATAACAAAGTGAATCAGTCATACATATACATCTGTTCCCACATACCTTCCGTCATGCATCTCCCTCCCTCCCACCCTCCCCATCCCACCCCTCCAGGTGGTCACAAAGCACCGAGCTGATCTCCCTGTGCTCTGCGGCTGCTTCCCACTATCTACCTTACATTTGGTAGTGTATATATGTCCATGCCTCTCTTTCGCTTTGTCACAGCTTACCCTTCCCCCTCCCCATATCCTCAAGTCCATTTTCAAGTAGGTCTGTGTCTTTATTCCCGTTTTACCCCTAGGTTCTTCATGACATTTTTTTTTAATTCCATATATATGTTTTAGCATACGGTATTTGTCTTTCTCTTTCTGACTTACTTCACTCTGTATGACAGACTCTAGGTCTATCCACCTCATTACAAATAGCTCAGTTTCGTTTCTTTTTATGGCTGAGTAATATTCCATTGTATATATGTGCCACATCTTCTTTATCCATTCATCTGATGATGGACACTTAGGTTGTTTCCAGCTCCGGGCTATTGTGAATAGAGCTGCAATGAACATTTTGGTACATGTCTCTTTTTGAATTATGGTTTTCTCAGGGTATATGCCTAGTAGTGGGATTGCTGGATCATATGGTAGTTCTATTTTTAGTTTTCTAAGGAACCTCCATACTGTTCTCCATAGTGGCTGTACCAATTCACATTCCCACCAGCAATGCAAGAGTGTTCCCTTTTCTCCACACCCTCTCCAGCATTTATTGTTGCTAGATTTCTTGATGATGGCCATTCTGACTGGTGTGAGATGATATCTCATTGTAGTTTTGATTTGCATTTCTCTAATGATTAATGATGTTGAGCATTCTTTCATGTGTTTGTTGGCAGTCTGTATATCTTCTTTGGAGAAATGCCTATTTAAGTCTTCTGCCCATTTTTGGATTGGGTTGTTTGTTTTTTTGCTATTGAGCTGCATGAGCTGTTTATAAATTTTGGAGATTAATCCTTTGTCAGTTGCTTCATTTGCAAATATTTTCTCCCATTCTGAGGGTTGTCTTTTGGTCTTGTTTATGGTTTCCTTTGCTGTGCAAAAGCTTTGAAGTTTCATTAGGTCCCATTTGTTTATCTTTGTTTTTATTTCCATTTCTCTAGGAGGTGGGTCCAAAAGGATCTTGCTGTGATTTATGTCATAGAGTGTTCTGCCTATGTTTTCCTCTAAGAGTTTGATAGTTTCTGGCCTTACATTTAGGTCTTTAATCCATTTTGAGCTTATTTTTGTGTATGGTGTTAGGGAATGATCTAATCTCATACTTTTACATGTCCCTGTCCAGGTTTCCCAGCACCACTTATTGAAGCGGCTGTCCTTTTTCCACTGTACATTCCTGCCTCCTTTATCAAAGATAAGTTGACCATATGTGCGTGGGTTTATCTCTGGGCTTTCTATCCTGTTCCATTGATCTATCTTTCTGTTTTTGTGCCAGTACCACACTGTCTTGATTACTGTAGCTTTGTAGTATAGTCTGAAGTCAGGGAGCCTGATTCCTCCAGCCCCATTTTTCGTTCTCAAGATTGCTTTGGCTATTCGGGGTCTTTTGTTTTTCCAAACAAATTTTGAAATTTTTTGTTCTAGTTCTGTGAAAAATGCCAGTGGTAGTTTGATAGGGATTGCATTGAATCTATAGATTGCTTTGGGTAGTAGAGTCATTTTCACAATATTGATTCTTCCAATCCAGGAACATGGTATATCTCTCCATCTATTTGTATCATCTTTAATTTCTTTCATCAGTGTCTTATAATTTTCCGCATACAGGTCTTTTGTCCCCTTAGGTAGGTTTATTCCTAGATATTTTATTCTTTTTGTTGCAATGGTAAATGGGAGTGTTTTCTTGATTTCACTTTCAGATTTTTCATCATTAGTGTACAGGAATGCCAGAGATTTCTGTGCATTAATTTTGTATTCTGCTACTTTACCTAATTCATTGATTAGCTCTAGTAGTTTTCTGGTACCATCTTTAGGATTCTCTGTATATATGTCTGTATATATGTCCATGCCTCTCTCTCGCTTTCTCACAGCTTACCCTTCCCCCTCCCCATATCCTCAAGTCCATTCTCAAGTAGGTCTGTGTCTTTATTCCTGTTTTACCCCTAGGTTCTTCATGACATTTTTTTAAATTCCATATATATGTGTTAGCATACGGTATTTGTCTTTCTCTTTCTGACTTACTTCACTCTGTATGACAGACTCTAGGTCTATCCACCTCATTACAAATAGCTCAGTTTCGTTTCTTTTTATGGCTGAGTAATATTCCATTGTATATATGTAAAAACAGTGACAGCTTTACTTATTCTTTTCCAATTTGGATTCCTTTTATTTCCTTTTCTTCTCTGATTGCTTTGGCTAAAACTTCCAAAACTAAGTTGAATAAGAGTGGTGAGAGTGGGCAGCCTTGTCTTGTTCCTGATCTTAGTGGAAATGGTTTCATTTTTTCACCATTGAGCACGATGTTGGCTGTGGGTTTGTCATATATGGCCTTTATTATGTTGAGGAAAGTTCCCTCTATGCCTACTTTCTGCAGGGTTTTTATCATAAATGAGTATTGAATTTTGTCAAAAGCTTTCTCTGCATCTATTGAGATGATCGTATGGTTTTGCTCCTTCATTTGTTTATATGGTGTATCACATTGATTGATTTGCATATATTGAAGAATCCTTGCATTCCTGGAATAAACCCCACTTGATCATGGTGTATGATCCTTTTAATGTGCTGTTGGATTCTGTTTGCTAGTGTTTTGTTGAGGATTTTTGCATCTATGTTCATCAGTGATATTGGCCTGTAGTTTTCTTTCTTTGTGACATCCTTGCCTGGTTTTGCTATCAGGGTGATGGTGGCCTCGTAGAATGAGTTTGGGAGTGTTCCTCCCTCTGCTCTATTTTGGAAGAGTTTGAGAAGGATAGGTGTTAGCTCTTCTCTAAATGTTTGATAGAATTCGCCTGTGAAGCCATCTGGTCCTGGGCTTTTGTTTGTTGGAAGATTTTTAATCACAGTTTCAATTTCAGTGCTTGTGATTGGTCTATTCATATTTTCTATTTCTTCCTGAGTCAGTCTTGGCAGGTTGTGCTTTTCTAAGAATTTGTCCATTTCTTCCAGGTTGTCCATTTTATTGGCATAGAGTTGCTTGTAGTAATCTCTCATGATCTTTTGTGTTTCTCCAGTGTCAGTTGTTACTTCTCCTTTTTCATTTTTAATTCTATTGATTTGAGTCTTCTCCCTTTGTTTCTTCATGAGTCTGGCTAATGGTCTATCAATTTTGTTTATCTTCTCAAAGAACCAGCTTTTAGTTTTATTGATCTTTGCTATCATTCCCTTGATTTCTTTTTCATTTATTTCTGATCTGATCTTTATGATTTCTTTCCTTCTGCTAACCTTGGGGTATTTTTGTTCTTCATTCTCTAATTGCTTTAGGTGCAGGGTCAGGTTGTTTACTCGAGATGTTTCCTGTTTCTTAAGGTGGGATTGTATTGCTATAAACTTCCCCCTTAGAACTGCTTTTGCTGTGTCCCATAGGTTATGGGTCCTCGTGTCTCCATTGTCATTTGTTTCTAGGTATATTTTTATTTCCTCTTTGATTTCTTCAGTGATCACTTCGTTATTGAGTAGTGTATTGTTTAACCTCCATGTGGTTTTTTTTTTTTTTTTTTTTTTTTTTTTTTGCGGTACGCGGGCCTCTCACTGCTGTGGCCTCTCCAGCTGTGGAGCACAGGCTCTGGACGTGCAGGCTCAGCGGCCATGGCTCACGGGCCCAGCTGCTCCGTGGCATGTGGGATCCCCCCGGACCGGGGCACGAACCCGTGTCCCCTGCATCAGCAGGCGGACTCTCAACCACTGCGCCACCAGGGAAGCCCCATGTGTTTGTATTTTTTACAGATCTTTTCCTGTAATTGATCCAAGCGTGGTTTTTGAAGGGGGATGATGAATGTGAAACCACCCACGGGATGCGGTAGAGTCGGTTTTTCTGTGCTTTGTCATTCTACTCTGATAGGAACTTTTGTTACTTAACTCTGTGCATAACTTATTTAATGTACTGCATAAATGAACCAAAACTGTTCAATATGTATTTAGTTTGTTCTACTTAAAGTAGTCAATCAAAAGGCTATATTCCTTTTCTGACTCAAGCTGGAATGGGACTAGGAGGGAAGGTGGTGCGTGTAGTTCTGTAAGACGTCCTGCCGTCAGGCTTCTACGTCCCCTCTGCCTTGTTCCTCGATCTTCAGAGATGGGCTGGGGCTCCACTGGTTCTTGCTATGGCTTGAGAGCACCCGGGGAATGAACGCAGGAGGCACTGCTAAGAAGGCGGTTCCAGCTTCTGGACCTCTGGGAAGCCAGATGCCAACAACAGCTACAGATAACTCCCAACTCCTTGTTAGCTCTTCACCATTAAGCGATCTTTTAATGAGGAAAATACAACCACAGAAAGTCTGAAAAATAGGGTAGTGGATCCGTAGGTACTTTTTTCTAATAACTCTTATTTCCTTAAACGTTTTTAACATAGCTGGACTTGGGAATATTCATTCATTTCCTTTTTATACTGAGGCTAAATCATAAGTTCACTGTTGCCTTCGCATTTATTTGCTTAATGGTTGTATGATTTAATCAAGGCCATAATTTTCTGTTGTTTGTTTGTTTTGCTGTGCCATGCGGCTTGTGGGATCTTAGTTCCCCAACCAGGGATTGAACCCGGGCCCTCGGCAGTGAAAGCCCGGAGTCCTAAGCACTGGACGGCCAGGGAATTCCCTCAAGGCCATAATTTAACTCTTCACCTCCTGTTGGGCAGTTGGATTGCTTTCAAATTTTCCCTAACATACTGAAGTGAACATCTTCCTTAGCATGATTGATTTCTTTGGGATAATTTTCCAGAGTGGGATTTCTAGTACTGAACTTTTTTTGGGTGCTTGAAGCCTGTGTTCAAACTGCTTTCCCTGAAAGCCCACCAGCTTGCTGTTCCTCCGACAGGACCCAAGTAGTACTTGCATGGCTCTGAGGTGGTCTGACCAGCTGTGACATGACACAGGTTGCTGCAGGCACACCTGTGTGTACCTGTACATATGAAGTCTTGGGCTGTCAGTCCAGTTTCCTAACCAGTGACCTGAGGCCTTACTTCCCAAGGACCTGGCCCCAGCCTCAATCCTGTCACCCGCATACCCATCTCTGGCCTCGGCCCTAGAACTACTTCTGAGCAGCCTTGCGCAAGAGGCTTGTTGGCACCATCCACTTCACAGGCCCCCACAATGCAAGGGGAAGGGTTGGTTACTAGATCTCATGGTAGGGAGGAGGATGACCTTGGCCTTGCCGCTAGAAGGCAAGATGTGGGTTTAGCTGTTTCGTGGAGATGGTGCCAACTGCCAGTTTTTCTCAACAGCCGCCCGGCGCTGCAGTCCACCACTCAGCAATTACAGGATCTCAAGCCTCGTGACTGTCAGTCTAGCACAAAAGCATATTTGGTAGACAAGTCAACCATCCACAGTCTGCCTTAGCCCTGGAAAAATGATCCCAGGGACTTGGGATAATATAGTAAAATACCATGTTAAATTTGCTATCTAAATAGGCTGAAAATGTTGCCATTATCATAAAACACCTGGATGCCAGATAAATTCTAATGAATTGACTTTTTTTGCTGAGGTCACAGATGAGAAAGTTTAGGAAATCCCCAAGGGACAGAAAAAAAGAGTAAGCTGAAACCACAAAGGTAGTTGGGTACAGTAGAGGAAAACTGCTGCTTGGGGGCAAAAGAAATTCCAAGAAGTCAAGAATTGGAGGGATTACCTCTAGGGGGACTGTGGCACTAAGCTTTGAGCCTGTACAAACTAGAGAAACAAAACGGGGACCTCTCCCTAAAGCCAGGGCGCTGGCTTTGGCCTCATTGAAAAGGCAAGCAGGGAAAATTGACCTGTCTGCAAAGGGAACTGAGCAGAGAACATCTCTCTGGTTCTGCTGGAAGAAAGAGAAAAACTGACCAGAGACTACTCTTATGTCTGCTCTCTCCTGGAGCTGAGGTTCAGATTCTCATTACTCCAGAGGTCAAAGAATCCCTGGACTGAGAAATGAAGATGATTCCAGGCTTGTATCTCCTGGTATCTGGCAGAAGCAAAAATGCAAATCCTCCAGAGAAAAATCATATGATTACATATCAACCAAGTATAAATTGTCCAAGATAGTTACTAACGTTCATGTCCAAGCAAATGAGCCACTATGAGCAACAGTCAGCAGGAACAAAAAATTAACTCAGCTCTCATCAACTCAGGTTTGACCCACAGCTGCCCAGGAGAAGAGGCTGCCCCAGCAGTGCCCAGGCTCTCCCGGCAGGTGCGATGCTTCAGTACATCTGTGCTCAGGCCATTCATCAAGCCTGTGAGGCCACCATCAAGCCTGTGTTCAGATACATGGTATCAAAGGTCGCTATGCCACTGCTCTTTATTCTGCTGCATCTAAACAGAATAACTGGAGCAAGTAGGAAAAGAATCGTTGAGTAGCACAAATCTTGAAGGAACCTGAAATGGCTGCTCCTATTATGAATCCCTATGTAAAGTGTTACATTGAGATGAAAAGCCTAAATGACATGATAGCAAAAGAGAGGTTTTCTCAGGACTTCCCTGGCGGTTCAGTGGTTAAAACTCCACGCTTTCGCTGCCAGGGGACTGGGTTCGATCCCTGGTCGGGAACTAAGATCTCCCAAGCCATGCGCCAAAAAAAAAAAAAGGTTCTCTCCCCTCACATCCGGTTGGATCAATTTGCTTGCTGAAAATGGTCGCTTGAACAATACCCCTGGAGCCATAGTTCTGACTTTTCTACTATGATGAGTGTCCAGAGTGGAGAAGTACCTTGCAGTTACCACTTTACCTCCTTTAGATGAAGCCACTCTTGCTGCATTAAAAACGGTCCTGAAGAGCTTTCTAAGTAAAGGCCAAGTGTTGAAACTGGAAGTTAATATTGAGCCATCAATCACGGGTGGAATGATTGTCCGTACTGGAGAGAAATATGTCTTCAAAAACCAAGATTCAGAAGCTGAGCAAAGCAATGCAGATTTTCTAAGTGTTGGTTTTCTGTCAGTGAAAATTCTTAAACCTGGAACAACAATAAAATGCTTCCTGAACAGGAAAAAAAAAATTGCTTTAGAACCCTGGGACTTCAGTACTGTTATTATCAGACACAGAATATAAAATAACTATGAAACCTCTAAAGACAGTGCTGGAAAAAAATTAGCAAAAAGTAAGAGACTAAGGCAGATTTGAAGATAGAATTCTGAAAATTACAATCATTGAAATAAATAGTGCACTACTGAATGGCAGATTAGATGAATGAAAATGAGTGAAGCATTACTGTATGAGAAGGAGATGGAAAAAAAGGAACGAGTTGTTCCTTTTGGAAGGCAGGTTTCGAGGGAAGAGCCCTTTCAAATTTTACGAAGGAGGCAGTCAAGAAACTTACTCAGTATAAAGGGAAAAAATTGGCCTGAGATGATACACTCTCAGAATGAGCAAACATGCATCGACCTGAACTCACCCTGCCCGTCTGTGCTTGTTTCTGGTGCTGGAATTTCAAGGCAGTGAGTTGGATGTATCCCGTCCTCCACATCCTCTCTCCCAAGACCATCGGGGAACCAGCAACAAACCACCCCCCATTCTCCAGGGCGGCTTCATTGCCTGGTGCCAGGCGCCCTCTTGTGGACAGAATCAGACCTGCTACCTCTGCTGCCTCCATGCACAAGCCAGATTCCCATCCGGAGTGCACACTCCAGCACCTTTTGCCTTCCCCTTTGCACCAACCTTTTCTGAGGCTGCCTATCTGCCCCATGAACTCAACTGACTTCCTCTGGGTGCCTCCTAGGGAGCTGCAGAAATGATGAGTAGGGCTTCCCTGGTGGCGCAGTGGTTGAGAGTCCGCCTGCCGATGCAGGGGACACGGGTTCGTGCCCCGATCCCGGAAGATCCCACATGCCGCGGATCGGCTGGGCCGGCGAGCCATGGCCGCGGAGCCTGTGTGTCCGGAGCCTGTGCTCCGCAACGGGAGAGGCCACAGCAGTGAGAGGCCCGCGTACAGCAAAAAAAAAAAAAAAAAAAAGAAATGATGAGTACTCAGCACCCACACCACCTACCTTCCAAGGGCTAAGCTCTGAAAAGCCCACATCAGATCCACCCTCCACCTCGTGCTGTGCTTCCATGGCTCTTCTTGCTGCCCCGTCTGCCATCCTGCAGCCCCAGGGCTTGGCCTCACTCCCTCCTTTGTTAAAGCTGCCACCGTCCTCCAGCGTTTCCATTACCAGAGGATGCCTGAAATTTTGCTCAGCGATGTTCACGTTTGACGGCAAGTAGCTCTTGGTACCAGAGAGTAGATCCAGTTGTGTGATTCAGAGCAAGCACTTGCTTGCTGAGCTTCTGGTTCTTCATGTGTAAATTGGGGATGCTAATGGTGCCTACACCACTGGGCTGTTCTGAGGTGAAATGTGATTATATGGGAGTCACCCTTAGCATAGGGCTTAGCACCCAGGAAGCCCCTGTAAACAGAGGCTGCCATCACAACCTGCTTTTCTTTCTCTCTGCCAGTATGTGATGTCCTTGAGGAGTCACCTTTGTCCCAGCATCCCGCTGGGAACCTGATGTCTTCCTCAAGTCGTATTTGTTTTGAGAATAACTTTTTTTTTTGGCCGCACCTTGTGGTATGAGGGATCTTAGCTCCTCGACCAGGGACCGAACCCATGCTCCCTGCAGTGGGAGTGCAGAGTCTTAACCACCAGACCGCCAGGGAATCCCTGAGAATTCCTTTCTTCTCGAAAGCCTTTTGTTTCGACCCATCAGGGTCTGTGTCAAGGGGATTTGGTGCATTTTTCTCTCTGACAGCAGGAGGGCAGTGGCAGCCACCTAGACTGTTGCTGTCTCTCCAGCACCTGGCCTGGCACTGACCCAGCGCCTAGGACAGGTTTTGATGTATGCAGGTGAGTCACCAGCACAGGTGGGAGGAAGGTGAGGAGGCAGGTGCAGGGAGTGGGTGACCTCCCAGCTCCGGTACTCTGCCTGGCCTTGACCTGGGTGCTGTCACCAGCCCTGGACATTTTGCCATCCCCAGCACCTGCCACAAAGCAGGTGCCCAGTGGTGGGGGTTTTTTTATTTTTTATTTATTATTTATTTATTTTTGGCTGCGTCAGATCTTCGTTGCTGCATGTGGGCTTCCTCTAGTTGCGGTGAGCGGGGGCTACTCTTCGTTGCAGTGCGCAGGATTCTCATTGCGGTGGCTTCTCTTGTTGCGGAGCATGGGCTCTAGGGGCATGGTCAGTAGTTGTGGCTCACAGGTTCTAGAGCGCAGGCTCAGTAGTTATGGCGCACGGGCTTAGTTGCCCCGCGGCACGTGGGATCTTCCCTGACCAGGGCTCGAACCCGTGTCCCCAGCATTGGCAGGCAGACTCTTAACCACTGCGCCACCAGGGAAGTCCTAAGGAGGCAATTCTAGAGTGGATGGGGTAGAGGATGCGAGGGAACACAGTTCTAAAGGGGAGTTGCAAACCTAGGGACTGAGGTTGCAAATAGCCCAGCTCAGCTGGAGAGTTTTAGGGGGATGAGGCTGCACATAATGCGAGTGGGTATTGATTGCTAAGGGCCTTGAATGCCAAGTCAAGAAATCAAACTTGATCTTGGTGCTAAAGGTAGGGGGGTGCCATTGAAGGGTCTTAGCCAGAGGAGTATGGTCACCACGGTGATGTTTTGAAAACCCCTTCTTTCTGTTCCTGTATGGGGAGTGGACTGTTGCGGGGTGGAGTAGAGAAGGGAAGCCCAGTGAAGAAGCTGCCATAGTCTTTCAGGCCACAGATGATGGTGGCCAAGACCTGGGGCCCTGGGGGGATGGCAGCATGGAAATGAATGTGGGCTTGCGAGAGATAGATACACACACCTAAATGCCTGGGTCCCTCAGTACCCCCATAGCCCCAGCTCAGAACTTTGTTCTCCCTGTAGCTGTAACTCCAGGCTCCTGTCTGCAGTCCAGCTCCACACCCGCCCACAGCACTCCCCTGTCTGGCAACCCCCCGCCTCCCCGTTACCTGCAAGACATCATTCAAACTCCCTCTGGCCTGGCCTCCCCACTCACCTCCAATCCCTTACACTCTGCAGTTCCTCCTTCTGCTCCCTTTGTCGGCAACATTCTCCCTGCTTGTCTGCCCCTCACATCTGTCTGGAGACTGCTACACTATTCTTTCACAGCTCAAACCCAACATCACCATCTCCAAGAGGCCTTCCCCAACCCTGTAGGACTGACACTCTCCCCTGCACGTGCAGGACCCTTCCTGGCACTTCCAAGCCTTCAGCAAGGAAGGGAAGATGCAGCCCATCTTTAAAAAAAAAAAAGTGTTAACTTTCAGAACTCCATTGCAGGGTGAGATGAGACAGGCAAAGGGTGGCACCCACTTAAGAGGTGTCAGCTTGGGCTTCCCTGGTGGCACAGTGGTTGAGAGTCCGCCTGCCGATGCAGGGGACACGGGTTCGTGCCCCGGTCCGGGAAGATCCCACATGCTGCGGAGCAGCTGGGCCCGTGAGCCATGGCCGCTAAGCCTGCACGTCCGGAGCCTGTGCTCCACAACGGGAGAGGCCACAACAGTGAGAGGCCCGTGTACCGCAGAAAAAGAACAAAAAAGATGTGTCAGCTTGAGCTTAAGAATTTCAGCATCTTTGTTCAAAGAAGGCAATGGGAAGTTTTTTAGTTTTGAGGGTTTGCTGTTGGTACTGTGTTCGTAAAGGAAACGGAATGGAAGGAATTAGAACACAGGACAGAAAGCAGGATTATGTCCCCCTGGATGGCCTTCTTCTCTAGCAAAGACATACTGACGCCTCCTCCAGCCACCCAGACCTGAGAGACTCAGGTGCTGGCAGCACTTTCTAGGAACTGCCAAGAGTCTAGGAAGTGGGGTGGCATGGTGCAGCCTGGTGTAGTGCTGGCCAAGGAGCCCCCAGGGACGCCCGTGCTGGTTCTCTGGCCTGGGTGGCCAGGCCAGTGGGAGCAGCTCTGTCTGTCCCTGCCAAGTCTGAACTCCTACAGGGGTCACTGGGGAGAAACCTCCCAAACTAGGACATCGACCCTGAGGTGCCTTCCTGGCCATGCCTCAGGGCCCAGCCCCGACCTGGCACCACCAGGGCAGCCAAGCGCATTGGTGACATGTCCCTCAGCCCACTGGCCGGTCACCCCTTCACACCGACCACAGCTTCCTCAGGACGAAGGGCCTGTGCGGCCCTGCCGCCTCCCCGCCGTGGCCTCAGCCCGCCTCTGGGCTTCCTTCAGGTCTGAGGCGAGCTTTCCTCCCCCTCAGAGCCTGAACCTATGCATTTCTTCTGCCTAAAATCTCCTGACCCCAACACCCTCCAGACGAGGTCAGAGGCCAGCCTCTGCTCTTGTGGTGCCATGTGCCTCCCCTTTAGAGCCCGCATCCTGTGCAGCCACCTCTCACCTCCCTCCGTGTTGGTCACCTCCCTCCACGGCCCAAGTCCCTTCCCCCAGGATGGCTCCCAGGAGGCTCCACCAGTAGCTGGCAGGACGACTCAGCCGTTGTTCTCCTGGAACTGCCCTATGGCTCTGTCAGGTGGTAGGGGTGGTGACAAATCCAGCCTGGAAGGGCGGGGGAGGTTCTGTCTGGGGACAGGGCTTCTCACAGGGATCGGCCATGCTATT
Organism: Mesoplodon densirostris; assembly: GCF_025265405.1. Classification (NCBI taxonomy): domain Eukaryota; kingdom Metazoa; phylum Chordata; class Mammalia; order Artiodactyla; family Ziphiidae; genus Mesoplodon; species Mesoplodon densirostris. The sequence continues at coordinate 25,774,432 of NC_082676.1, read as the reverse complement.
TGGGACCCTGAGAGGGCTCTGTGGCCTGTCCCCAGCTCCATGCCACACCCTGTTGGCAAAGGAAGCGGGGGTGAAGCTAGAACCCCCAGGATTTGGGGCGGATTAAGGCAGAGCCCATGTCCATTCTCCTTTCCCAGGAACGACCCTAGAACCAGGGTTTGTGGGGTGAGAGGGTCCTGAATTGATGAAACCTGGATTGGCTGTGATTAAGTTCCCACTATCAGCAGGAATGGGGGCCTGGCCTTCTTGCCAAGGGAGAGAGAGGACACGATGCCAGAGGTGACTATTGCCTTTATTGCCTCTGTGCTGGGGTCCTGGGCTGGGGTTCAGAGGTATCTGGGGGCAGCAGGTGACTCTGGAGCCAAATTATTGCTACTTAGCAAGGTCACCTTGGGGCTTCCCATAGTGCCCTTAGTATGGGTGGGCATGAGCATGCAAATGATATGCAAATGACATGCAAACCAACCCAGGATCCTGCAGAGGGCTCTGGTGCAGCCGCAGGTGCTGAAAGAGTCAGGAGCCTGCCAGCCCAGGAGGGTGATGGGGACACCCAGGTCCTTGCAGACTGCAGACTGATCCAGCCCAGCCTCGGGGGTCAAGTTCGGGGGTATGGACAGTCCCTGAGCATCAGCCCTGGTTCTGCTGCTGGTTGGGGAAAAGCAGAAGGCTGGCCCCAAGATAGCAAGAAGAAAGCAGGCACCCACTAGGTAGCCAGACAGCCCAAGGCCCACTCAGAGAAGGAAGGGACCTGCCCTGGGTCACACAGCAAGGCAGGGGCAGAGGGGACCAGGATCCAGGCCTCCTGAGCTAGACAGATGCCAGAGTGCCTCAGAGGCCAAAGCTGTGAGCAATAAAATACACTGTTAAAGAAAGAAATACAAAGCAAGCAGCCCAGTCTCTGATCCCTGGGCTGAGAGATTCTCCGCCAGCTGGCTCTGGGAGGGGAGGCCTCTGAGAGCCAGGCCCCAGGTATAGGAGGTGGCAGCGTTCTTGGTCTTGAGCTGAGCTGACCAGTCCAGAAGCTCCAGAAGGACGCAGGCAGGGCTCCAGGGTCCTTGGCTTATGCAGGTGAGGCTCAGTTATTATTCATAATCCACCAGGATGCTGAGGGTCAGAGGTGGGGAGTCAGAGGCCATCAGGTGCCCACCACCCTCCCCCCCAGTTCCCAGGGCTGTGGAGAGGGTTGGGAGCTGAAGCCCACCTGGGAAGAACACAGTGGTGAGGGTGTCTGGAGCCTGCAGGTGGTCAATGAGGATGCGCTGGAAGGCCTTACTGCAGGCGGACTGCTGGTGCCTGGGGAGGGCCGCAGAGTGGACCAAGGCTGGAGCTGGTCCCCAACGATCGGGACCACATGGTTAAAATCTCCCCACTCCCACCCAGTCCTGCTGCCTGGTTTCAGATCTGAGTCCTTCCTCATAGTGGCTCTGAGCCTCAGTTTTCTCCTCTGTGAAATGGGGACAATAGTGTCCACTTCACTGGGATACTGGGAGGATTACATGAAATAACACACAAGGCATGTGGCATAGGCCCTGTGCCATAGGGTGTGGCACAGTGGTAAAGGTGTGTATTCATTGTGCACCTACCTTGTACCTGGCACTGTGTTCAGTTCTTTACATGTCATCTCATTTGGGTGATAAGAGGATGGAACTATGATCACTCCCATTTTGAAAAGGAGGCCACTGGGGCTCAGAGGAGTAACTCTCCTGAGGTCACACAGCCAGTGAATAGGAGAGGATGATTTGAACCCAGGCTTGACTCACTCCAGGGCACATACTCAATAAACATTAGCTGTTAGACCACCACTCATACCTTCTCCAGGAGGCCTCATCCTGCCAGAACTCGTACAGGGTGAAGGAGGCATTGTCCAGCATCTTCTGGGCAGACACACTGCAGGGCCAAAGAGACGGCCAGGCCAGGCCTGGGCTGCCACCACCTCTGCCCACCTAGCCAGGGGTGTCTAACGAGAGCCCTGGCCCAGGACGCTCAGTCCCAGCATTCCTCGTGCTCACCCCCCACCCCGACCTTGGCCGGCCCACCACCCGGCTGAGGACTCACTGCAGGCAATGGCTCTGGGCCCCTGTGAAGTCCACGTAGCAGCACAGGGCATGGTGGAAGTCCTGCAGGGCTTCCTCTGCCACCTGCACCTGCCTTTGGGCCACGAGGATGTGCTGGCAAGAGAGGCAGCCTGGTCAGCTGGGATGGGGTAGGGCAGGGCATGGGGTGAGGGACTGCTGTGGCCTCCAGGACGACCCCGCCCTTCTTGTCCTGCACCACACCCAGCCAACCCTGAGGTCGGGCTCCTGCCCCAGCCTGGCCCCCAGCTTCCCTGACTCCATCCTCCTCTTCCCATCACCAAGGTTGCTGCCTTGATCCAGCCACTGTCCCACTCTCCTGCAGCATGGCACCACTTCCTCCTGCCCCCTTTAGCCTCTGTCCACACTGCTCCAGACCCAGCTTTCAGAACTGTAGACAAGGGACACTGATGCCCATGGAAGAACAGAGTTCTGCAGGGTCACAGAGCAAGGGCCAGAACCCAGCACCTGCCTGCCAGGCCCAGGGGACAAGGGCTGGGTCAAGCCTGGAGAAGGGGGCATATGTACAAGACAGAGGCTGAGGGCAGCTGGCCCCATGAACCTCCTCACTTCATCATCTCCTCCCGGACTCCCACACCCAGCCGCCTGCCCCTCTCACACACTCACCGAGTTGGGCCCCTTGGTAAACTCCTCTTCGTGCAGGGGTTCCAGCCGGGGGGCCTGTGAGGGATGCAGAGCGTGGGCCAGGTCCCTGGCGTGTGCCTGGCTTGGGTGGATTCCCAAAAGGTCCACAGACACGGGGTACTGGCCACACGGCCACTCACCTTGCACTCCAGCTGGTCGATGAGCTCCTGGAGACGGTTGATCTGGAGTCGCCAGTGCATCTCAGCCTCTGAGCTCTGCCCTGGGGGTCAGGCACGGGCCCCCTCAGGCTGGGGGCTTCTTGGGATGAATTGAGGGAAAGTGGAGGAGCAAACACTGGGGCCCTGGGGGATGCCGTGCCCGCCCATCCCACCGCAGGCACACCCACCTGTGTCAGAGGAGCCAGGAGACCAGGTGAGTGACCGACTGACACTCCGCAGGGCCCTGCGCCCTGCCCGCCGGCTGCCTCGGGGCCTGCTCTGCACCTCCACCCTCTCTTCATCTGACCTGAGGGGAGTGGAGGGTCAGCCCACTGCTCCCAGACTCACGGGGCCAAGCACTGGGGCCCCAGCACGGGCCTGGGTGGGTAAGACAGGCTTCCTGGGACACTGAGGCCCAGCCTCAAAGCCAGCCACCCCTGCTCACCCCTCTTGGCCTCCCTGCCTAAGAACAAGAATGTGGGCTCCAGGATGCTAGAACATGGAACATGGTAAAAGCTGAGGGCCTTGACACATGGAGATAAGGGGCATTCATGAACCGGACCCGCAGGTGGGCAGAGCTCCTCACACACCGTGGGCCATGGGCCTGGGCCTCCAGGGTATCTGACGCCCCCTCCAGCGAGCTCTGCAGGGCTTGGAGCTGGCTCACCGTCTCCCGCAATAGGAAGCGTGTCACAAACTGGTCCACCTTGGAGGCCCGCTCATACTCCTGGGGGCAGAGGGGGCATGGTCAGCATCTCCTGGCTCCAAGCATACATTTCTGAATGGGGAGCTGCCCCCTGCACCCCACCCCCTGCTCATCAGAGCAACAGTGGCAGCCTAAAGAGCAGAGGACATGCAGACCTGGCATAAGCAGAAAGGCACTGGGACTCAGTGGGGAGCACACCCCGGACCCCCTCCTTGTCTGGGCCTGGCCTCTCTTACTGGGAGGTATGAGGCCAGCTCACAGAGAAGCATCTGCCATTCTCTGGCCCTCAAGGCCCTTTCCCTGTTGGGGCTCCCACCTTCAGCCAGTGAGGCCGCCGGCACAGCTAGACTGGGCTGGGTGGGGTGGGGCAGGGCAATTTTGACCCACGAGGCAAAATGACAGTGTGATATGGCGCCATACTCACCAGCTGGCCCCAAACTCACAGGCTTAGGATTCATTCATTCATCCATTCATTCATTCACTCATCCATGCAACACACATTGACTGAGCACCTCTTTTTTTTTTTTTTTTTTTTTTTTTGCAGTACGCGGGCCTCTCACTGTTGTGGCCTCTCCCATTGCGGAGCACAGGCTCCGGACGCACAGGCTCAGCGGCCATGGCTCAAGGGCCCAGCCGCTCCGCGGCATGTGGGATCTTCCCAGACGGACCAGGGCACGAACCCGTGTCCCCTGCATCGACAGGCAGACTCTAACCACTGCACCACGAGGGAAGCCCTACTGAGCACCTCTTACTAGGAGCTGCAGATACAAGACAGCAGGTCGCTGGCCTCACACACACATCCCAGCACTGATCCCCATCTACACCGCCATTTTCCCCCAGCCCTTGCCAAGGCAGGCAGAGACAGGGAGGACCACCATGTGCCAGGCCCTGTGCTGCCCACCTGGAACGCTCAGAGACTCCCCAGCTACCTTCATCTCCTTGGGCCTCAGTTTCCTCACCTATAAAACAGGGATGGTAATAGCCATCTCGCTGAGCTGTTGAGAGGCTCCAGTGAGTTATCTCCTACATAGGGCTCAGCCTAGTACCTGGCACATAAGTTCTCAATAAAGAACTGCCATTGTTTTCATGGTCAAACAGAATTCTAACAAGAAACCTGCCCACTCCACCTACACACACAGTACAGGGTGGGAGTCCTGGGGAGCTGCGGTGCCCCCCTCCACAAGGGGCTCCAGAGGCACCTACATCAAGGGCTTCATCTTCTCCCCATAACCTGCCTCAATTCAGCCATCATGGGCCGGGACAGAAGGGGGTTGGGGACCTCTCATTCCCAGACAGGCCAGTGGCTTCTCCAGGCCTCATCTCTAGACTTCCTGGCCGTCCTCTGAGCTTCCTGAAATCCTCCCAATCAATTCCCTTGCTGGTGCTTAAGATGACTGATCAGTTTCTGTTGTTTACAACCAAAGAACCTGGCTGACACAAGCACCCATTCTGCATCAGGCCCTGTTTCGAAGCAGAGTTTAATCCTCCTAATCATTTACAGGAAACATAATTGACCCCGTTTTGCATATGAAAAGGCTGAGGCCTATAGAAGTTGATTACCTTGGCCAAGGTCACACAACTAGTTAGCGGCAGAGTCAGAATTCAAACCCAGGTCCCAGAAACTCCTCTCCTCACCACTAAGCACCTTACAAGCATCGCCTCACTTATCATCATTAGCCCAGTTTTACAGCTGAGAAACCAAGGCCAGAAGTCACAGACAGAGTAAATGGAGCCGAGATTGGCCCGTGTGTACTGGGAGGAGCAGCTCGGAGCCTGGAGCTGGTAAGGTCGACCCATGAGGTCACAATGTGGCCTCCCTGGGACAAAGCCGGGGCAGGGCAGAGGCAGCGTGGGCCAGGCCCCCCAGTGCTGACCAGCCCTGCCATGGGAAACAACAGTTCCCACAAGAGGACCAAAGTGCCCAAGCAGGCCCGCAAGGAGAGGCCACCTGACATGGACAAGGCCTGGCGGAAACAGCAGTTCTTCAACCACCTCAAGTGGAACAAGCCGAGTGTGAGTCCCAGGGGGGAAAGGGGCAGATGGAGTTCAGGGGACCTGGACAGGTGGACAGGAGGGGATGCTGGGACGAGGAGGGGGAGCACGAGGGGATTCTCCCAACGGTGGACAGATGGGTGGAGGGCCTGGCATGGCGAATCAGCCCTAGCTGGTGCCACTGGGGCTCTGGGCACAGGGAGTTCCCTTATGCCCCCTTTCCATTCCCCCTCCTCAAGTGGGCAGAGGCCCTGGACCGGGGCCGGGGTGGGTGAGGGTCTCAGCATCGAGGCTGGGAGGGCAGGCAGCGGATTTCATAAACATAACCGGAGTGAGGTCTCAGGAGGTCAGCCTGGTGGGGGCGGGGGTGAGGGTTTCCAGAGGGGAGGCAGGATCCTGGGCGAGGAGGACAGGGTGCCTGCCTCCCCCAGCTCCCCCTGCCCAGGCTGGGAGGATGGCAGGAGTCCCGGAAACGTAGAGGGGGCAGGGTCCTGGGAGATAGAACCCGGGTGGGTGAGAGTCCCCGATAGGAAGGTGGGGCGCGCTCTTTCCCCTCACGCCCCTGCCCCACCCCCACCCCCAGACCAAGATCGTGCTGCTTTTCCTCCTGGACGAGCGGCAGCAGCTAGCCGAGGCGACGGCGGGCCCGGGCGCGCGGCCCGGGCGGCCCGGTGAGGACGCGGCGAGCGCCCCCGTGGGCTGCCAGGTGGCGGCGCCCACGTTGCAAGGTGCGGGCGACGGCGCTGAGAGGCGCGAGGACGCGCGTGGGCACGTAATGAAGACGATCCTAGTCAAGCTGCTGCTGCTGGACGCAAGGCTGCAGGAGGAGGGGCGCCGCGTGGCGGGTGGGCCCGGGGGCGGGCCCGGCGCGGGGGGCGGGGCCAAGGACGCGCTTGGCTGGCAGTGGCTCAACGCCCGTCTGCTGACCGAGAGCAAGGCGGGCGGCTATGCCGAACCTGCCTAGGAGCAGCCGAGCAAGCGGCGCCGCTGCCCTCGCCCACGGCACTAAGTGCGTGGCCCAGACCTCCGGACCCCAACCCATACCAATAAAGAGCGCATAGCAACCCTGGCTTCTGTAGCCCTCCCTGTCTGAGGTATCGGGGCGTAGAGCTGGGGTGGGGAAACTGAGACCCTGAGCGAGACAGGGGAGAACAGGCGTATTGAAGGCAGAGCCACAGCTATGGCCTGGAGCCAAGGCTGTTTTTGCTTCCTCCTTGTGACCCAAGAGTCAGAACCCCTCTTCCGGGCTGGCGGGGGGTGGGGGGCACCCTGCCACAGTGGAGGGAGGCCGCTCCTCTCCCCTCCAGCTCCAGGCCCGGGTCAGATCCTGACGGCTCTGCAGGCCCAATGGAAGAGAGCTTGGGTAAACGCAGGCTTGGCCACGCTAGGAGGAGGGGCCTGCTTCCAGCAGAGGCCAGGCAGCTCCAAGAGTCTCCAGCACTCACAGGTCCTTCTTAAGCTGAGGGAAGGTCCCAGGCAAAAAGCCACCACCTTGGGGAAGAAGTGTGAAGGTGTCATGGTCAGCATAGTTTGAGGCTTAGACTCACGTTCTGCCTGTGAGAGCACCCAGGAGGAGAGGCTGGGGTCCCTGGTCTTCTGACCCCTCACTCCTAACCCACTCTGCTTGGTAACCCTCAAGGCACCTCAGTCACTTGTCTCCCATATGACCCTGTCCCATCCTCTTGCCCACATTGCAACCAAAGGCTTCTTCCAAACCACTGATCTGTAGGGCAGTTCACGCTCCCGCTCATAAGCTCACACTGGTTCTCCGCTGCGCACAGGGAAACGCCCAAACTTATTACTGGGATGTACAGGTCCAGACCCCCAGCCTCAGTCTTCGCCTCTAGGGCTTCTTAGTGACTTCCACCCTCACCCCTGCTCTGGCCATATTGCCACTTGTGGTCTTCAATTCGAGGTTCACCTCCCTAATTCACCCACAAGAGGCCCTGCACGCTTTCTGTGGGCAGGACCCAGCTGCTTCTCTCTCTCCTGGGTCCCAAAGCCAGCTCCGGACCCTACCCCCTCCAGCCCTGCCAAAGCTGCAGCCTGCATTCCACTGGAGACCAACATCAGAATGCCCCCTTTGGGGGCAGATGCATCAGGGGTGAAGGTCCCAGTTCACTAAAACCACAGGCACAGCTTCTGCTGAAGATATACTTTTGTCAGTGTCAACACCACATCACCTGCATGAGGCTGGAGGCTGTACTACCCATAGCATCTCCCCTGCTGCTTTGTGAGAACTGACCCTTTCCTACCATCCACATGGTTACAATCAGGGTAACCACGTTCCTCAATGTGGCCACACCTCCTGGCATAAGCAATTGGCCCAAGCTGGTCCTATCAGCCCCTTCCCTGGGTCTGTCATTTAGGAGCTGTAGGAGACTATGTTTCCTATAGGAATGTGCACAGGCTGAAGCCAGTCTAGAGAAGAATATAACCAGAACGCAGAGCCAGTGAACATCTTGGATCCCCCACAGGCCGGCAGTCAGGCCCTGATTCCAGTCTTTTCCTGAAACCTGATTTCACCCTTGCCTTGGTATCCATAAGACATACAAGATCCTTGTGATAAAAGTCCGTATTTTAGCTTAAGCTCACCGGAATGGGTCTTCAACTTGCAAGCAGAATGGTCCTAAAGAGAATAAAGAGACCCTGCAGAGACAAGACGTGGACTATTTCCTTTGTGTGAGGACGACCGCCTTTCGGAGGAAGTAACTGAGCCCAGAGAGAGATTAGGACTTGCTCAGTGCACAGTGAGTCAGCCTCAGAACTGAGTCACCAACTCAGGTCCACGTTTGTAAGCCCCTGAAGGTAGGATCCCTTTGTGGGCTACCTGGGCCCTTGAAGGCTAAGCACACAGAGGTCTTCAGGGTGTCTGGAGATCCATGATTAAGAGCTTTCTCTTCAGCGTTGAGAGGGAAGGGGCCGCACATTTGGCCAGAGCACATGAGATAATCCGAAGTGGTTTGGGGAAGGAATCAAACTGGTTGGGCTAAGTGGCTGAGGCCAGACCCCTGGATGTCAAAATCACTGCCCTTGACCCTGTCCCAGGAGAGAGGATGGGTCTGGGGCGCTTTCATCAGGGTAGAGGCTGCGAAAGCACAGCAGGTGTTGAGAACTGAGGTCACAATGAGTCCAAGTGCTTTTCCTTCCTTCTCTGACCACCCCCTCCCAACTACACGACCAGGAACTACAATACTTCGGTCAAGCCCAGTTGAGAAGTGCCGGGAGAAAGCCAGGGTCTCAAGGGCCGGGCTGGACTCCTGGGTCCCCAAGGGGGTTATATGTCTAGAAAACATTGCCACAAGGCCCCTTCATTCTCAGAGCTGCTCCTGGAGGCTTCTCAATCTCTTAAAGCGGCCCTCTCATCATCCACCTCAGCAAGGGCTTACTTACGGGGCGGAGCCACACCACCCAGGCGAGTCTTCAGAGAGGGGGTGGGGCCTTGAGCCAGAGGAGGACCAAGAGGGACTGAGCCAGAGCCCAGTTAGGGCGGAGACTGACACTTGAACCAAAGGTCGGGCCTCAGGCCCAGGGGCGGAGCCCAGAGCTGAAAAGAGACCTCCACTCCGGCCAGAAGAGTGGGACTTCAGGACCAGAGGGCAGAGCCCAAGGAATGAGAGTGATAGTTCTCTAGCTCAGAAACGCGGGGACGTAGGCCCGTGAAGCAGAGCCAAGAGCTGAAAGGCGGGCCACCATCAAATCCAGCTGAGGCGGGGTTCTCACGCCGGGGGCGGAGCTTTGGGCTGAAGGGCGTGGCCGGCCCGAAGGTGGCGTCGCTGTCCGGGAGTCGCCGGGTCCGCCGGCTGCCCTCGCTGGGCCGCGTCGCGGTGGTGGTGGACCAGGGCTCGGGCTTCACCAAGGCGGACTTCGCGGGCGAGGAGCAGCCGCGCCTGGTACTGAAGAGCTCCAGCCTGATGCCCAGCTGGGACCGGCCCGTGCTGCCCGGGGCGCCCGGCTGCGAGCTGGCGGGCGGCGTGGTGCGGGCTCACCCCATCAAGCACGGCGTGGTGGTGGACTGGGAGGCGCTGGAGGGGCTGTGGGAGCGCCTGCTGGTTGGCGGCCTGCGGGTGTGCCCAGAGCAGTGGCCGGTGCTGGTGAGCAATTCGCCGTCGGCTCCGCCCGCGGGCCGCGAAGAGGGTGGCCCAAATGCTGTTCGAGGCCCTGGCAGTGCCCGCGTGCCACATGGCCAGCACCGCGTTGCTGGCGCTCTGCTCTGTCGGCGCGTTCAGCGGGCTGGCCTTGGAGGCGGGCGCGGCTGTGTGCCACGCCACACGCATCTATGCGGGCCACTCGTGGCACGAGGCCACCTTCCGGCTGGACGTGGCAGGCAGTACTCTGTCACGCTACCTGCGGGACCTGCTGGTGGCAGCCTGCCCCGATCAACGACTGCATGCCCTGCCCCGCAAGGTCATCACACAGCTCAAGAAGCGCTGCTGCTATGTGTCGCTGGACTTCGAGGGTGACCTCCGTAACCCTGCCCGCCACCATCCTGTCAGTTTCTACTTAGGCAATGGGTGCTCTGTCTGCCTCAGCAGCGAGCGCTTCCGCTGCCCGGAACCTATCTTCCAGCCGGGTCTGCTAGGCCACGCTGGGACTGCCCACCCTGGCCTTCCAGGCACTGCAGAGGATGCCCGCAACACTACGGACACGGCTGGCCAACACCGTGGTGCTGGCCGGTGGCTCCACGCTTTTCCCTGGCTTCACTGAGCGCCTGGAGATGTAGCTGGAAGCTCAGTGCTGGTGGCATGGTTATGGGGCACTGCAGCCTCGCCTGGTGGCCAAGCCCGGGCGTGGCACAGCAGTGTGGACAGGTGGCTCCATGATGGCCTCACTGCATTCCTTCCAATGCTACTGGATGACCTGGGCCATGTACCAGGAATGTGGCTCCAGGCTGGTGCATGAAGTGTTCAACTGACTCATGTTGGACTGGAGGGGGTGGTGCCACGATGGGGGGGGTGCAGAGGCAGACACCTGGCAGGCTGAGCTGCAGCTCTATCAGAGGCATTGAGTGCCGGATAAAAGGCTCAGTGATTGGAGCTGGCAGAGTCATGTGGTGATGGGTCACCCTCTACCCCTTTCTGGGCCAGGAGGAGGTGGTCAGGACCCCTGGGGCCCTTACTTTGACCTGCAGTTTGAATCCCCACTAACCAGTGCCAGTTCAGAGAATGCCAGTCTAGGGGCCCACCCCCAGGGCCCTGTTTCCATGGCAACAAGGAAGGCAATGCCCCCACCTGTGTCCAGGCCACAGATATGGAAGTCATCATAACATACCAACCCCTCATCATATACCATTTGGATTCCCATCCCATGCCAGGCCCCAAGGGATGACCCTTTGAAAAACTACTAAATCCCATGTGAAAGCAACCAGAAGGGGAAGCCCTGTCCTCAGATGATCATCAACTTGCTGAGAGCCTCAAAGTGAGGTCAGGCACGATCCCAGGCCTGCTCACTGTTCCCTCCTCACCCCCTCAGGCGGAGACATTGCTTAAAAAGAACACAAAGGGAGGGGTGCCTTTCGGTGTTTTTAAAATACCATCCAAGGGCCTGGAGCCCGGGCCGTGAGCACTGTTTATGCTTGTGCACACATGTCCATACACAGACACAAACACATGGATGCACACATGCCTGCCTACTCACGCATGTCCTTAGGCTGCCCCCCAACCAAGCTCCACACACCAGTACGAGCCTCTGGATGTGTGTGAGCGTGCCCTCCCCCACAGCCCATCCCTGCTGGGAGCTGGCCTTCATACCCCACAACAGTTAGGTCTGGTCGATAATAAAAGCAGTAGCAGCAGCAGCTCCAGGTGTGACGTGGCTACTGCGTGCCAGGCAGAGGTCTCGGTGCTGGGAATAGAGTAGAGAACGAGACGGACAAAAATCCCTGCCTTCATTCTCGTTTAATTGTCACAACAAATGTCTGGAGGTAGGTTCTATTATAATGCCCAGTTTACAGATGAAGAAACTGAGGCCCAGAGAGGTAAGATGCACAGCCAGAAAGTGGGAGCTGGGATTAGAACCCAGGCGTCTAGCTCCACAGCCCTGAGCCCAGTGGTGGAGGCTGCCACAGCACAGCAGACACCCCCTGCCCTCATTTTGGGCCCCCCACCATCAGCCCCTCCACTCACCAGCTTGGTGGTGTCCATGGCAGTGAGCACTGCACAGTTCAGCGACTCCAGTGCAGCCAGCACAGGCCGATAGACGCCCAGGTGTTCAGAGAAGTAGTCTGAGGGCAGAGGAGGTGCTCAAAGGTTCCCGGACCCCCACCCCCCCTTTTACAAGCTGGAATTCCCCAGCAGCCAACCAGGCCTCATACCCTGAGCCCAGCCGATCCTGTTCCATGGGACACCAGCAACAGCCTCTCATCACACCCACCTGCCCAGGAGTCCCGGGAGACAAGAGCTCCCATGGGCCTACTCACCACACAGTTTCTCCGTTTCCAAATTGCTACAGGGAAAAGAGAAGGCACCCTTCAGACCCGCTGACTTGGGCCTGGTAAACTGGGACTTTGAAGCCAATGTTCCTCTCCTCTTCCTGCCCAGCTCAGGCTGACAAGGAGGCAACTTCTGACTCCACCCCAGGTTAAGTTGCTCAGTGGACAGACAGGGGGAGCACGGGTACTATCAGCCCACCAAACACTCTCTGAGGGCAGAACTTCAGTCCCACTCTCTGCCTCCAAGGGGGTTTCAGCCCGGGGAGGCAGATATGAACACAGGCCAGAGAGGAGTGGTTAGAGCTGGGAAGGGGGAGCCAGGTCCCAGGTCTGCGGAAATGCAGAGAAGGCATGGAGTATTACTTGGTAGGTCAGGGAGGGCTTCCTGGAGGAGGGGCTGCCTAAGTTAGGCCTTGAAGGAGAAGAAATCTGACTGCAGTATCTGGTGGTGGTTAGGTGGTAGCACTGCAGACAAAGGGTCCAGCCCAAGCCTGAGAACATGGGAGGACACGGGAGCCTAGGATTTATTCTAAGGAGATGGGGGAAAGGGAAGTGAGAGGGAGGGATAGCTGTGCATGTGTGTGCACCCATATGAGGAAGCAGGAGAGAAGGCAAGCAAACTCGCACTAAGGCCTGTAGATGTGGAAGCACCTGCATCCATGGGTGGAAGCAGGCGGGGGCCAGCTGTCCCCAGGCATCCTCTGGTCCCTGCAGGAAGCGGGAGTTGGAAGAGGGGGCACCTGTGGGCTGAACCATAGGTGGTGACTCAGGCCTGGCTATTTTGGGGTCCCAGCTGGAAGCAGTGTGATGAGCAAGGCTGGAGCCAGGGAGGGGGTAGGTGGGTGGGTAAAGTTGGCACCGAGCCCTGGCACCCCTCTCCCTCTGCCCCCCTCATCCTCCATAAGGAACCAAAGCAGCAGGAGACACAGTGGGGTTGGGACAGCCTGGCCTCACATCTACATGCGGCGCACACATCCCCCTTGAGTACTCACTCAGAGGGATGCCCGTCAATACTGCTGAACAGCTCTCGCAGCTCCCCGGGGCTGAGAACCCCATCGGCAAAGTAATTCTGGAATTCTTCAAATGAGAGCTTACCATCATCTGGGCGGGGTGGGTGGACAAAGAGCAGAGTCAGTATCCCTGACCCTGGCTGTACCCCTGCCACAAGATCCAGGCCCACTGAAGGCTTTGCAGCATCTCACAACCACCCAGCCAAGTGGAATGGGATTCTGAGCTTGATGGGAGGCCTGGCCATTGGGGACAAAAGGGCTGGGGCCCCCAGAGGTGCCCACTTAAGGCAACAGGGCCCACTTTGCAGGCACCCAAGGGACAGGGCAGTACACAAGTAGCACTGGGTACGGACTCAATGTTTGCCAAGTGAAGAAACAAATGAACAACAGCCTGGGTCACAGTCAGATCATGGCAGGGCCAGATGTCACTTGGAGGACTCGGGGCTGGGTCTCTGCCCCACATGCTGGCCAGTGTGGCTCCAGGGTGGAGGGGACCTCCGTGCTCTGGACCCAGGCCCTTCACAGAGAAGCCACAGGGAGTCAGATAAGATCTTCCTAAGAGTGGAGCCCCTGTAAGTAGCAGGAGGCTGGCTCAGGAGGGAAAGACCTCCCCATCACAGGGGGCATGTAGCAGAGGCCAAGAGCATTACCCGTGAGGTCTCTAAGCAGATGGGGTGGGGAGAGTGGAGCTGGGGGAGGGTCTGAACTTCCCCAGACAAGATGCTGTGATCCAAATGAGACCATGTGCCCTGATCAACCGGTTGGAACAAATGGTCTCCACCAATTTGAAGAGACCCAGGGAGAAGGGGCAAGGGGTGGGGACACAATCCTCTCTCAAGGAGGCCGAAACATAAACAGGTCTGAAGCCCCCAGCTGAAAGTGAGGTCAAGGCTGACGGGCTGTCTCAGCTCAGACCCTCCACTGGCCAATCAAGGCACCGTGGGCTGCTCTGAGTCATCTATGCGCAGCAACCTGCCTGCAGGGTCCCCTAATGGCTCCTGCTTTAGCTTTCAAGGTTTTGCCAGACCAGAGTCCGAGACTGCCCAGCACCCAGGGCAGGAGGAGCTGATTCCCTGGACCTAGCTTCATCCTGCCCAAGCCCTCCCTGTGTCCAGGTGGTTGGTAATGTGGAAAGTGACTGAGCACTCTAAAAATCTAAGATAAAATCCCCCAAAGGGCCTCATCTCCATGACCGCACCCTTCCAAGCCCCTCACACAGGGAGCCTGGGACCAAGCATCACATTAGACCTGGGTTCAAGGCCCACCACCTCAGGCAGCCTGCTTTACCTCTCTGGGCCCCTGCTCCTTTGTCTGTGAAATGGGGTAAAGAATTCTCATCTAGCTTGCAGTGTGAGGACAACATAAGGTCATATACGAGAAGTACCCCCCAGTGTGCCAGGGCACTGCATGAAAATAAGCCCCCACCTCCAGCCTCTGGCTAAGTTACATTTCCTCCACTCTCCATCCTGCCAAACTTGATTCAAAACAACACTTCCTCCAAGAAGGACACCTGGGTTCATTCTCCTGATTTGGGTCCTCTCAAGATTTTTCTCCATTCTAGACTGTGTCCCCAAACCCCCAACCCTCCCCTGGGCCTCCCTGATGTCCGTCACCCATGCCCCCACTGTGGGACCCAGGGGAAACCACACTCACCATTCTTGTCTGCTCTGCGGAAAACCTAAAGGACAAAAGGGCATGGATGGGAGCTGTGAGCTGGGAGGCAAGAGGCTCCCACCCAACTCAACAGAGCCCCAGCTGGCTGGCCTGCCCCCTGCGTCTCCCTTCCTCCTGCCCAGCATGGTCCCAGCTCCCTGCCCAGCTCGGCCCTGCAGGAGCTTTTCCAGCAAGGTGAACCCAGGAAGAGCACACAGCGGGCCCCACTGCTTGCTCACTTCTCCTGCGGGCCTGGCCTGTGGGGGTGCTCCAAGCCAGCTCTCTGCACCCTCACCTCCCACACCCAGAGTCAGTCCCAAGTTCTGTCTGATGCATCAGCCCTCGAACGGTCCCAGCTTGAGGAAGGTAGGGAAATGGGCCAAGATGCGGCCTGAGTATCCTGGGCACCCATCCCAGACCTGAACCCCAACTCTGCTGTGTGGCTATGGTCTGTCCCAGACTCTGCCCACTCCGGGTTGTGTCTCTGTGAGCTTGTTGAAGACCCTGACATGCAGGTAGTGGCTAGTCCTTTCTTTGTGGGTACCTGTTTTCCCACTAGCACACAGGGGAGCAGCCCAGGGTTAACCCTTCCAGGGCTGGGGCTTCCTATGAGGCCGACTCAGTATGAGGGTCTTGGGCAGGCCTGTGTGCGTGTGTGTGCGTGTGTGTGTGTGTACGTGCAAGGGTGGACAGACTGTATTCATGGAGAAGCAGACAGGAAGGGCAACAGAAGCAGCAAGAGCGGAGTAGAGTCAAGACTTGGTCCCTGTCTCCCCTAGGGACCAGAGACTCCCAGGTCACCCAAAGCAGCCCAGCAAATAGGAGACCAGCAGGCCTGGCAAGGAGGGGCAGGCCAAAGCCTGGACAGAGAGCCCCTATCAGCTCCAGGTCCTGAATACCTCTTCCCTCTGGCTGTTTTCTTGGGTCAGTGAGGCTCAGGGATGAATATAATCCCTAGCCAGAAGCCTGACTCAGAGAAGGTCTGCCACTGGCTCGGGGTCCACACAGCAACCCAGCAGCCTGGAGATACAGGGGGGGTGAGAGTGGGGGAGGGGTACTAAGCTGAGAATGAGGACACCTAGGGCCACACCCTAGTGTGCCCCTGCCTCCATGTGTGATCTCGGACATATCCCTAACCCTTCAGGCCTTGGTTTTTCGATCTGGGAAGTGGGAGGGTCAGGTCCCTTCCAGCCGGGAGGACTGTGGCCAAGTGCTGAGTCACTAGGAACAGTGGGGAGGGGGCAGGAGTACAGCCTTTCCCACTGGCAGGGACCTCTGGGAGTGGGGGCATGAGAGGCACAGGACGGGCTGAGGGCTGGGGTGAAAGGTGGGGAAAGGGTTCAGGGCAGTGACCGAGGTCGGGCCAGGCTGCTCCACGCTGGTGTCCATAGGGGCTGCAGGGCCACCTGCCAGTCAGGAGAGGGTGTACAGACCACAGAGAATGACTGTGGGCAGCCCCGACCAACTGTGGGATCCTTGGGTTGGATCTAAGGGACTCTGGGGTCAGCACCAGGTCAGGAGTCAGAGGACTGCTTCCTCTTCCAGGCCCCCCTGCCTGGGTCAACCCGGACACTTGACTGCTCCTGTGATCAAGGGTCGACAGCCCCCCCCTCCGGCCAGACACATACATGGGGTGGTTCCGGGTTGGGGGGCAGGAGGGACAGTGACACTGAACCAGAGACAAGAAGAGAGAAAGAGAGAAAGAATGAGAGACAGAATGGGACACAAAGGTTGCGAGATAAAGATAAGGGAGACACACGGAAACAGAGAGAGCAGGGTCAGAGAGAGATCGTGAGAGAGGCAGAGACCCAGAGGCAGCGTCAGGGCCCCCAACAGACCTGGAGGAAGAGAGACGGACATGGAGACAGGGAAAAGCAGAGTGAGAGAGCCACAGAGACGGGGGCAGGGAGAGACAGTGAGAGACAGTGTCCAGGGAGTTACAGGGAGAGATACGACAGAGACCTGGAGAGACACCGCGAGAGACACCACCCCCAGGGCCACAGCGCCGGCGCCCCCGGCCCGCTCCCCACTCACGTCTTGGAAGAGCGCGTGTCCTGCGGGCCCGGCGGCCGGCGCGGGCGCGGGGGGTCGCGGGGGCTCCGGCGCAGGCGGCCGGATCAGGCACACGGTGAGCAGCCCCGCGCACGCCATGGCGCCGCCACCCGTTCGGCTCCGGCTCTATGCAGCTGCAGGCTCCGGACGCCACCGCCGCGGACTTCGGGGCACAGGAAGGGGGGACGCCCGCCGATCGGCGCCGGCGCGGAGGCTGAGGGCCCCGCCCCCCGCGGCTCCGCCCCCGCCCCCGCCCGGAGGGCCGCCGAGGCCCCCTCCCAGCCCGGCCCCCGCGCTGGCCAGTCCGAGAGCTCGGCCCTCCGCATCCCCTCTCCAGGCCCTCAGCCTCCCCGTCTGGAAAAGGGGGGCAAACTCCAGCCTTTAGGGCGGCAAGAGCCACGCAATGCAGAATTCCAACAACACTGTTCACCTCCGCGACTCCCCACCTCCCGGAGAGGCGGCCGCTGCAGAGTAAGGAGCCACTCAAGGGGTCATTTGCACCCGGTAAGGGCTGAGCGAATGACGGTCAGCGTGGAGTACTACACAGCCAGGAACAGAACGGGAGGGGCTGCGCGCACCCACCAAGGGCAGGTCCCGCACCGTTATAGGGTCAACAGAGCAAACGGCAGAAGCACAAGCGCGCCACCTGGTGGGCAAAACCCGCAAGTGGCTTCGCCTGTGCGCCTCTGTATCTTCTGCAAAATGGGGGTAAGGGTAGACACATCGTACGATTGTTGTGAGGGCCGACTGACAGTGAAGGGCTTAAAATAGGGGCTGGCTCAGGGAAAGCCCACCTAAGGGTTTGCTAAATAGGTCCGTGTGGACCGTCTCCCAGTCACCCTCCCTTCCACTCTGAAGCTCTACTCGGGCTTCTCTTCCCCCTCGCTCTTCCATTCTGGCCCCCTCTTCAATCCATCCGCCACACAGCAGCCAGAGGGAGCTTTTAAATTATAAAACAGGGTGTGTCACTCCTCTCTCAGACTCACCGGGGTCCTTGTCCCCTGAATAAAGCCCAAGACTGAACGTCTCTCCGCCTTGGCCCTCACCTCAGGATTCCAGCCACACTGGTTTCTCTCAGGTCCTCAGGGCCCTGGGGGCCTTTGCCCATGTGGCCCTCTCCTGCTTGGTGTGGTTCTTCCTCTTCCTCCTCAGTTAATTTCTTCTATCCTACAGCTTTAGGTCAAGCACCACCTTTTCCAGGAAGCCCTCCCTGATCCTCTCATTTGTTTGAGTCTCCTCCAGCAGGTCCTGAGAGCTCCATGAGGGGAGGGAACGTGTGTCCCCAGAACCTGACACGGAATCAGCCTGTTGTAATTATCTGTTGCATGTTTACAAATGTCCAGAAACATCTGGAAGGAGCATAGCAAACTGATCAGAGTGGCTCCTCTGGGGCCGGAAAAAGGAAGGGAGTTCATTTATTACTTTATTGGACCAGTTTTTAAATTAGGGTAAAAAAGGTGATGAAGCCTACCTTTCTTGGGGTGGTGAGGCTCAAATAAAATGAAGCCAGGCAGGGACAGGGAGAGGGAAGTAGAGAATGGGCATTTCCCCAGCAACCTTGACCTCTCCCACCCTCACATTTGCTCCCAGTACATAGTCCCCGAACTGGGCCCAGACATCATCAAAATATTTATTAAAACCAAAGCAGAGGGAACAGAGCTGTTAGGAAGGCAAATCAAAGTGCAGATTGGAGGGTGGGGCAGAGCAAGAAGTGGGGTGGAAGGGGCGCTTCAAATGCCACAGGAGGGGCCCCTGTGGTCTGGGCTGGGGGGGAGGCCCTTCACCCCACCCCTCCCGCCCACCCTGTCAGTGAAGGTCCCCCACTCACCTCTCCCATCTCACATCCATCCTGGGGGCAGCTGGGGCCCTGCAGTGACCCCGTGGGGAGAGACCACCCCCCTCGATCCACCCATGGCTGTCAGTCAGTCAGTCTGTCTCCCTCCCTCACTTTCCCAATAAATAAACCATTCAGGCCTCAGCTCCTTCAGAGTGGGGCAAAGAACAGCTCAGGGACCCCTGCCCTCGCTCAGGGGTAAGAGAGTTGCGGCATCAGCCCCGCATCCCTCCTACCCTTTGCTGATGCCCCAAGCTTGCCAAAAAGGCCTTGATAAATAAATAACGCTCCATTAAAGCTTCGATCAGAAAAACCTTTAAGACGACAGAAGTGCTCTCGCGGTCCTGCAAACGAGCAGGCCAAGGCCTCGCCACCCGGCCCGGTCAGCACGCAGGATTCTGGGGGCAGGTGGCCACCCTGGGCCTCGTGGGGCCCCTGGAGCAAGGAGACCAAAAGTGCAGTTAGAGCCCCCGCCATGCGCACACATGGGCTCATGCACACACACGTGGACACACTGGGGCGTGTTTTCAGTGCACACACAGATGTGTTCACCTTCATTCCCCGGTACATGCACACACACATGCTCACACACCACTCACCCCGTGTACACACGTGTCGGGTGTTGGGTGCATGCACATACACACCACAAACAGAATCCTTCCCTTCCTGGCTTGCTCAGCCTCCTGGCAGTAGCCAGACTCCAGAGCTAGAAGCTTCTGGAGGTAGGGGAGAGGGGTATAAATTAAATGTTTCCAATTGGACTAGGAGGACGGCCAGGGGCAGGGGGCTCCAGGGCTGCAGAGACAGGGTGGGTATCCCAGGAGGCCCTGGTCCCCCTAAGCCCCGTCAGAAATCCAGGGGAGTGAGGTCCCCAAAGTCACAGTCGAAGAGGTCTCTGATGCCCTCGCCCTCCTCAAGGCCGAAGTGGTAGTCGAGGGCCTCGTGCGGGGGGGACAGGCTGATGAACTCCTCGGGGAGGAGGCCGGCGAAGTCCTCCCGCACGTGCTCCAGGAGCGAGTCAGCCGCCACCAGTGGGGACAGGCGGTCCTCGTCCATGGGGGCCCGCAGGCTGCCCATCCGGGAAAGCAGAGGTTCTGGGGAGACGGGGGAGCATCACAGGCCGGGGACGCCCCGGCGGGGAGGGCAGAGGGGCTGTCACGCCTGCCCACCCACCCGGGAGAGGGGGCCCCACCCCGCCCTGCCCACCCACCCTTCACCCACCTTGCTCCAGGCTTAGCAGGGACTGACTGGGATCCGTGGCAGGGGATGAGGGGGGAGATGATGGTGGTGGTGGCACTGTGGTGGCCGGGTCAGCTGCCCTGTCCTCCTCCCCAGAAGCTGCACCCTGGGACGGGGTCTTCCCGGGGCTGATCCCGCCCGCACTCTCCTCAGGGCACAGGAAAACATCGATGGGGCCTTGTTTGCTCTTAAGGGAGATCTGAAAGGTCTGGGTGAAGGTAGCAGGCAGAGTAAACTGAGGCTCAGCTACCTACCAGCCCAGCCCAGCCTGTCCTGGTCCAGTCTAGACCCCCAGGTCTCACCTCTGAGGAGTCCACGGCTTGAAGCTGGGTCTCGGGAGGGGCCTTGATCACCATAACCATCTGTTCTGCAGGGTCCGCAATGCTACGAAGGTCCTGGCAGGTCACATAGGCCAGGGTTGGTGGAGTCAAGGACCACATGACCTTTGGCCTTTGGGGGCCACCCACCCAGACAGCTCATAAGGCAGAGCCCATACCCGCTGAGTCACTCCTGTCCTCTGCATCTCCCACTCCAGGGCCTGGCACATAGCTGGCACTCAATCCTATCTCATGCCCTTGAGCCTCAGTTCCCACATCTGTACAGTGAGACCACTCTCTACCCATCAGATCTCAAGGTAATAATGGCTGCCTGCAATAATTTCATATAAATTACATAAATACAGGTTTGGTACTGAGAATTTACTCTGACCCATGACCTTGGTGTCAATTAGTAGTTATCTCCAAAATGTATAAACATAATTTGGGTATTCACTTAAAAAAAAAAAGCTTATTTTAAAATAAAGTTTCTATTTTTGTAAATAAAAGACAAATAAAAACTTATATCTCTAACCTTGAAGCTACAACCAGGTACCGAATCATTGTATTAAATAAATGTTTGTTATTGGTATCCTAGCTTTTCTTGTTTTAATCTGTGCAACTTTGGAATAGGATTATTTTCCCCTTTTACAGATGAAGCTGAGACTCAGAGAGTAACTTGTCCAGTGTCACACAGTGACTAAATGCTGGGCCAGGACTGGTATCCAAAGCCAGAACCCTCTCCTGAATCCAGGGCCCAGGGTAGCCTCTCTATTCCCACTTGGATGGGGCCACGGTCACCCTCCAGGCAATTCAAGGATATCGCTGGCTGTCAGCATCCTCGGAAAGCAGACGCAGCTGCGTGGTGCAGATGTGGATCAGGTGGTCCAGCTGCCGCTCGCTTTCCTGCAGTTGCTGGAGGTCCTGGGTCAATCCTTCAAGCCGCCCACCGATCCCCACTGCTGCATGGCTGCCTCTGCCGGGAGGCAAAGGGAGGGTTAGCAGCTCCCGGCCCCTCTTCCCGGGAGGCGTGACCCTCAGCAGAACAGTCTGCTGCTGCCTCTGTTCTGTAAGACCCAGGCGAGCCCTGGCTCCTCTTGGCCTGGCTCCTCAGCTGGGAAACAGCAGAGGGCTGAAGCTGGGCTCCAAGGCAGACTGGCTGGGTTCAGCGTCGGGCCTGAATGTCTGTGAACACCCGTGTGTCCCTCATAGGGGGCTGGATACGTAAATGAGGGCAGACATGCCGTGGAATACCATGCAGTCGTGTAAAAGGACAAGAATGCATTAGATGCAGACATGGAAGCATTTCTAAGACATATTAAGTGAAAAGAAAAAAAATGATGTAGAATGGAATATCTACCGAAAACCGAGAACACAAATGTGTCAGAGAGGGGAGTAGGATGACCAGGGAAAGAGGCAAAAAGGGAAAAATAAAATAAGAATTAACAAGAATAAAACAGCTGTGTTAAACAATCTCATCAATGGCAACAGAAGCCAGAACAATGGTCACCTGGTGGTATGAGGCGTGGACTGTGGGGAGGGGCACCAGGGAACTTTCTGGGGTGCTGGAAATGTTCCTTATTCTTATTGAGATGGTGGTTACCCAGGTGAAGAAATATGTAAAGTTGCATTGAGCTACATGTAGGTAAGATTTGTGTTCTTTCCTGCATCTATCACCTCAGGGAAGCCAACTTTCCTCTCTAAACCTCGGTTTTCCCAGCAGTAAGATGGTGATCCGGGCAGCCACAGTGGGTATCGCTATCAGCTCCTCCGGGCTGGCCTGGCCCTGGGCCTCCACCCACCCTCCTGTTTGGCTGGTACCTACAGCCACTGGATGTGGTTCTTGGACTTCTTGGCGATGAGCTGGATGCCCTCAAGGACGTTGGTGATGTCATAGATGCGCCGTTTCTGCACCTTCAGCACCTCAGCTGCCCAGTTCAGGTCGACGACACCATCGGCCGAGCGGCTCAGCAACTCCAGGAAGCGCTTGGTGGTCAGATTCAGCGATGTTTCATAGCGTGACTTCTCCCCTGGGGATTTCACACCTGGGGGCCAGGTAGGGTAGGGTCCCTCAGCACCACGCCCACCCCCCAGCCCCAGCCAGGCTCTGGGGGATGGGGCTGGGGGGGCAGATGGCTCCTTCCCCTTGGTGAGGCCAAGCAGGGAGGCCCTGTGGCAGCCTGCCAACCACAGTATTCCTCTTCCGGCCGGGGAACTCCCCACCCCCCAGGGCTTGGGGAAGCCATGCCAGGCGGCCACTCCAGCTGCCCCTTGGCGCCCCCAGAGGCCTGGCTCAGGCCCAGGCCTAACAGACCAGAGCTTAGTCTGCAAGCATGTTTGTCTGTCCACAACCACCCCCCAACCTGGGTCCAACCAGGAGGTCTGCCCTAGCCCAAGCTCGGGGGGTACCTTTTCCTGGGTGGCGGCCTCTGCCCCGAGCTGGCCCACTGCTCTCAGCCAGGTACTGATGGTCAGTTTCCAAGTCCAGCCTCCGCTTCACCTACGGCAAAAACAACGGGAGGATGCCCAGTAACCAGGAGAGTGGGGCCACAAGAGACCTGGCTGAGGGCCTGGTGCTCCCGGGCCGCCCCCTGCCTCAGTCTCTCTCCCAGGATGCCCAAGTGTGTGAGTGAGGGGGAGGTCCCAGGGGACACAATCCTACCCCATAGGACAGAACATTCAACTGGAAGGCAGAAGCTCCAGCCCCAGTTCCACCACTACCTTCTCGGGGGCATGCGGTAGTTTGCAAATTTTTTTTTTTTTTTTTTTTTTTTGGTACGCGGGCTTCTCACTGTTGTGGACTCTCCCGTTGCGGAGCACAGGCTCCGGACGCACAGGCTCAGCGGCCACGGCTCACAGGCCCAGATGCTCCGCGGCATGTGGGATCTTCCCGGACCGGGGCACGAACCCGTGTCCCCTGCATCGGCAGGCGGACTCTCAACCACTGCGCCACCAGGGAGGCCCTCTCCTTGCTCTCTTTACTGGATCATTCACTCTTGGTGGAAGCCAGCTGCCATGTCACGCAGGCACTCAAGCACCGTAAGGACAGGCCCAAGTGGCAAGGAACTGAAGTCTCCCCCCAACAGCAACACAGGTAAGCTCAGAAGCAAATCCTCCAAACCTAGTCATGCCTTCCAACGACTGCAGCCGGGCCAACATTTTGGCAGCAACCTCAGAAGAGGCCCTGAGCCAGAAGCACCCAGCTAAGTAACCCCTGAATGCCTCACCCCCAGAAACTGTATGATAATAAATGTTTGTTGTTTTAAGCCACTAGGAAACAGGTCCTCTGAGTAAGTCACTGCCTCTCTCTGGTTTCTGACTGTCTGTGAATATGGCAGCACAGTAATGGCCCCATTTTACAGATGAAACAACTGAAACCCAGAGAAGCGCACGGTCATATGGGCAGGAAATGGCAGAACCAGGAGTCCTGCCCAGGTGCCCCCTGATTTAGTTACACCACTCAAGGATGGAGATTGCCCTGGAGGTCTCACAGGCATCTCCAGTGCATCCTGATGTACCCTCCCCTCCCCCACCCACAGGGTTTCCTGAGCTAGAACCTGGTTCAGCCCCACCTGCTGCCCTCATCACATCTAGCTACCAAGAAATCCTGTCACCGCAGCCACCAGCACCTCCCACCTGGACCAGCTGTCTTCCCATTGGTCTCCCTGCCTCCATCTGACCCCCTCCACCTTAGTATCCTCATCTGCCACCAATTCTCCACAAGAACTTCTGCTGAGACATCTTTCTTCACAAACCTGTGTCTCCAAGCCTTAGCTCATGCTGGTCCCCTCCCTGGCTTGCCCTTGCCTCCCTCCCTCCTAATTCACACCAACGCTTCCCCCTCTGTGGGCAGGCACCTTACCCATAAGCTAAGCCTTTCCGATCCCACAAGAGAAACTGAGCCTCTCCTCCCTCAGAACTGCCTCAAACCCAACCTTTCCCGACAAGGTCTCTCGCTACAAATTTCTGCGATGCGTTTGTCTCACTCAGAAGACAGGGAGCCCCTCAGAGGCGGGCACTGGGTCTGAACAGTCTCTGTACACAGGGTCTGGGCATCAACAAACGTTTGCTGAATGAGCCACCCCACATGCTGACGGACCCCGACACTCCCTCTCACGCACACACTCATGGATTCCCTCAGGGATCCGCGGATAGAAGAGCTAACACGCGCTGAGTGCCTCCTGCGTACCGAGCACCACTAGGTAACTGCTTTACCTGCGTGCGGTCATCAAACCCTCCAACCATCTTGCAGCAGGTGCTCTGAGGACTTCCACTTCCTGAGGAGCCTGCACCTCGGAGAGGTCACATAGTGAGAGGTGGAGTCAGGATCTAAACCTTAGTGGGCTGGGCAGAGGCTAGTCCGGAAGCCAGGCCCCCTAAAGCCGAACCAGAACATACCCCCTCTCCAGCCTTGCCCCTAGGGCCTGAACCCTAGTATGCTCCAGCCAACCGCACCCCTTGCCTCCTTCCTGCTCCCCATAGGGGTGCCCACCCTGAAGGCAGATCAATGCCACACTCTAAAACAAGGGCTCAAGCAGATGGATGCCCATTTCTGCTGCTGCTCTCTAGAGATGCAGGCACAGGGACCCAAAAGGCAGGGGTGAAGACAAACAAAACATTGGTGAAAAAATCTGGATGACTCAAACACCCATCCATGGGAGGGGACACAAAAACTGGTTCATCCAGCCTCTGGAATACCACGCTGCTGTCAAGACGGAGTGAGGCAGGCTGATACAGAAGCCTCCCAAGGACACATTGACAAGAAACACATAACGCAGTGCATTTATGTGATCCCTTTTGAGGACAAAGAGCTCATGAAACCATTTTCTCTGGTTCAGTTTCTATTACTATAGAATCCATTTCAGGGGTGACCCCTGTATGGGAGGGAGGACCATGAGGACCATGCTGCCTTATCTCTAAAGTGTGGATGATGTGCTGTTGGAACACAGACATAAAGGAAAAACTTCAATTTCTAAAACTTTAGAAAAATAAAGTTGTCATAACCACCTTAAAAACAAAAGCAGGCTCAGGAGGAAAAAAAAAGGAAAAATGGATGGGGCTGGGATCTTGTCCCCCTCAACTTTCTAGCCTTTTAACTCTTTTTCTGTAGTAAATGTGTATTATATTTAGTTTGTTTTTTAACAGCCATGACAACAGGGTAGAGGTGGACAGGAAGGGCCAGGAGGAATGGCTGAATTGCACAGAGACTTGTATGCAGGAGGAACTCAATGAATGCTCACTCGTGCAGAAGCTGAGCCTGTCACTTGTTTCAAGGACTGCCCCAAACAAATGCTAGAGCAGAGGGTCAGTGGAGGCCACAGCTCAGATGGCCAGTGGCTACCCACAGGTACAATGTTAGGGGGTGTTGGGTGGCAAAAGCTGGGCCTATGTTTCTGGACTTCAGCTCCAAGACCGCACCAGCCCTCACCCCTGCCCACGGCAGAAAACGCCTACTGGCCCTTAAGTACTGTGATGGCAGAGGCCCCTTACTTGCCTGTGCCTAGAACCTCATAGGTGCTCACTAACTGTTGAATGAACAGAATGCTCAGGCCCAATGAGGCTGCCCCTGACACCACTGGGGGTGGAGAGCAGAGGGCAAACGTCCTCAGCCCAGTCCCTGGCTGTCCCTCTGAGCCTGAAGCTCAGTTCCCCAAGGGCAGGACCCACAGCCCTGGGCCTGCTAGGTACCTGTCAATCAGCTAAACTGGAGGCTACTTGTCCAGGCTCCAAGCTGGGACCCACAGGGACAGGTTGCTGGGGTACAGGAGACGAGCCAGGTGGCCCACCCCTGGTACAGCTTCCATCCCTCTCACTCATTTAGGAGGAAGGGACCTTGGGCTTCCTTCAACCTCTATTAGCATCTCCAGTATGCAAGGCATCCCAGCAGTTAACCACTCAGGAAATCTGGATTGGTCCCAGCACTCACTAGCTGACTTACTAGGGAATGTTCTAACATCTCTACGCCTCAGCTTCCCTATCTGTAAAAGGGGAAGGTTGTTGAAAGGGTTAAATGAGTTAATTGGGTAAAGTGCTTGGCACAGGGTCTAATACACAATACAGTCTCAAAACAATGGTGCCTGCTATTGTTATTATTAGCATCTCGGTGATTCCGGAAGGAAGGCCACACTGGGCGAGGGGCCAAGGGGGTTGGGGGAACCTTGCCGGGATGCCTCAGGGACCAGCTGCCACCCAGGCCATGAGCAGTTGGGCGGCTTCCACCTCCTTGCCCTGGGCCCTGCCTCCTCCCACAACCTGCTCCAAGCCCTATGCAGAGACCCCATCCTGCCCATCTGTGCCTCACCTTCACCCACAGGTTGTGCCAGTCAAACTGGTCTCCACGCCCTGTCCTGGAGCACACAGGACCAAGCTCCAGGGCTCCACTCCCTTCTCCCCCTGTAATTCAGCTGCTTCTTTTGGGCCCCCCAGTCTGAACTGTCTTGAGCCTCTTGCTGCTCAGGGAGCACTTTATCAAGGCATCTCCCTGGGGCATTTACTCTCTCCTGGCACCGGGGGCCTCCTCTGCAGCTCCCAGAGGCCCAACCCACCCAGTACTTCCACTGGGGCCCAGGGGTCTGCCTGCCTGATTAATGAGGTTCCATGGCAACCAGGGTCTGGGAGGGTGGAGGATGGCAGATGGAAGGACAGGCAGAGGGAGGGGATCAGCAGCTGGCCCAGCCACCCCGCCCCTGCAGAGAAGGCCTCCCAGCCAGGCGGCCTGTCCCCAGAGGCCCGGAGGGCCAGGCCTGCACCTGGCAGTCCCAGCATCGAGGCAGGAAGGAGGGTCTCCTCAGTGGCTCTTCCAGTCTGGACCCAGGACGCCCCCCTTGACCTCCCTAAGCAGCCATGCGCACCACCCAGCCACACGTTCTGGTCTGAAGCCAGCAGGCCTCAGTTCAAATCTCACTTGCAGCCTTGTGACCAGGGGGCAAGTCACTTCCCCTCTCTGGACACAGTTCAGATGGGCACAGTGACAACACCGAGCTCACAGCATGGATGTGAGTTTTAGCTGCCTTGAAGTCTGCCAGAGACCTGGCATGCAGTCAGCGATAGCTGAATACACGTGGGGCCATTATTATCACTGAGTCTGACCCTCGAGCGTCTCTGGCGAGGAAGCTGAGGCCCAGAGCACAGAGCAGCAAACAAGGACTGGCCCGAGGTCACCCTGCACCCCGGGGCGGGGCCCGGAGGACGAACCCAGGCTCGGCACCGCCCAGCCCGGGCGCGTCAGCCCACCCTCCTCCGCCCCAGCTGCCGCCGGGCCAAACACCGCGCCCCGCCAGGGTCTGCGCGGGGGTCCAGGTAGCGCAATTGGCCCAGTGTCCCTGGTGTCCGTACCGGCGGGCGGCCGAGCGCGGGGCGCGGCGCGCTGGGTGTGGGTCGGGGCGCCTGCGGCGTGGCGAAGAGCAGCAGGTCGGGGTCGCGGGGCCCGGCGGCGGGTGCGGCGGGGCCGGCGGGGGCCGGCGGGGCGCTGGCGTCCTGCGCCGTGGAGATGATGACGATCTGCGAGGAATCGAGCAGCCGCAGCGCGCCGGCCCCAAGGAGGGCCTCCAGCGCCGGCGCGCAAGGGCCGCCCGTGGGGGCCCCGGCCACGGCCATGGCGCTCACGGCCCGCGCGGCCCGGGTGGCAGTCGGCGGCGGCGGCGCGGGCCCATGGCGGCAGGCCGAGGCGAGGACTCGATCCCGCTCCGGATCCCGCTCCGCCCCCGGCAGCCGCTGCCTGCAAAGTCCCGGCCACTTTTACGCGCCAAATCCTTTTTGCCGCGAAAGAGCCACGAGCCGCCGAGCGCTGCCACCATTGGCTATCCGGACTGTGACGCAGGCGACGGCGACAGCGCCTATTGGCTGAAGTGCGCCGGACCTGCGGCGGAGGGCGGGACGGGGCGGCGGCGCGAGGCGGTCTGGCCAATCGCAGGACGGGGCGCGCGCAGGCTTTGTCGGGGCGGTGCCAGGCGCGTTCGCACTCCCCGCCCCGAGAGGGGATGACCCCTGTCCGAGGAGGGGGGCAGCCAACCACTCCCCGACGTACCCCATCCTGCTGATGCCTCTAAGTGGAGCTAGAATGTCCGTTCTGCATATCTCACCGTCAGCTGACCTCACGTGACCCCCAGAACCCCCACCTGTGGCCCCAACACACTCAGGTCAGATCTCTAGAAACTGCCCCTCCTCTTTTCTGGGTTCTCACCTCCAAAACCCCAGCCACATCTCCCTTCCTCAACTTGCCCCACCAATGCCATTCACTTTCAAATTCTGCACCCACCCTATCCCTCTCACCCAGAGTCCAAGCAGAAGATGGGGAGGGATGTCTGACTCAGTGCAGCTTGGGCTTTTCTACAAGCCCTCCTGTAGCTGGAATCTCTTCAACACCCCATGCACAGCTTCTGCTTAAACTGATTCATTCACTCATTCATTCAACAAACGTTTTGAGAGCCTGCTCTGTGCCCCATTCTTGACTCCTGGCCCTAAGGAACTCACAGTTTAGTGAAAAGGGAAGGAGGGAAATAGGTAAAAAATGTTTACAATATGATGTGGAATTTCCACTATTGAAGTAATTCCAGGGGGCTTCCCAGGTGGCGCAGTGTTAAGAATCCGCCTGCCAATGCAGGGCACACAGGTTCGAGCCCTGGTCCGGGAAGATCCCACATGCCGCGGAACAGCTAAGCCTGTGGGCCACAACAACTGAGTCTGTGCTCTAGAGCCCACGAGCCACAACTACTGAGCCCTCCAGCCACAACTACTGAGCCTGCGCACCTAGAGCCCGTGCTCCACAACAGGAGAAGCCACCGCCATGAGAAGCCCGTGCACCGCAATGAAGAGTAGCTCCCGCTCGGGCAACTAGAGAAAGCATGCGTGCAGCAATGAAGACCCAATGCAGCCAAAAATAAAATTAATTAATTAATTAATTTTAAAAAATAATAAATAAATAAATTCCATGTTAGATCTAACAAAGGGAGAAGGTGAGTGTGCTGAGCATGAAAATGCATTTAATCCAGAGGCCCTGGGACCTCTCCATCAGCCGTTTCTCATTGCTCAGTTCACCTGATTTGACCAATATTGTCCTCTCCTCTGTGCCAGGCTTTGTGCCAGCACTGAGGGCAGAGATGTGAAAGGTTTGATGATTTCTATGAACTTGCCTGCCATCTGGTGGGGATGACCCATTAAAAGAAAAAAAAAAAGTAGCTAAGATGCAGTCAAGAATGAGATCCCTAGGCCCGGCATAAAGATCACTTCTTCCAGGGAGCCCTCCACTGTTGGAGCTAGCTCACTTCCTCCATTGCCCAGCCTAGCCTCTGTTCTAGCAATGAGTGTGCAATGGATTTCTCTATCTGCCTCTATCAGACTGGGAGCTGCATTAGGGCCTCTTCCCAGCACTGGCCTGGTCCAGAGCAGGTGCTGAGAAGGGTTATTAAAGAAATAGAGGCTGATGCTAGAGGCTACCTGGAATGCAATGAGAAGGCCCTGGTTCTCCAAGAGTAGCCCTTAGGCCCCCGGTTTCAGAATCACCTGGGTGCTTGTTAACTATGTGCCCACCCCAGCCCTGCCAACTTAGAATCTAAGTGCCTAGGAATCCTCATTTTCACATGCAACCCCCCACCCTCATTCCAGGTAATTTTTATGCACGTTCATATTTGAGAACAAATTGGTATTCCTGTATAACCAAAATGTATGGGGCAGCCTCGAATTACAGCCCCTTGTGGACACTTCTTAGCCTCAGTTTCCTCATCTGTAAAATGGGCTTATTGGGCTTCCCTGGTGGCGCAGTGGTTAAGAATCTGCCTGCCAATGCAGGGGACACGGGTTCGAGCCCTGGTCTGGGAAGATCCTACATGCTGCGGAGCAACGAAGCCCGTGTGCCACAACTACTGATCCTGTGCTCTAGAGCTCGTGAGCCACAACTATTGAACCCACGTGCCACAACTACTGAAGCCCGCGCACCTAGAGCCTGTGCTCCGCAACAAGGGAAGCCACCACAATGAGAAGCCCACGCACGGCAACAAAGAGTAGCCCCCACTGGCCGCAACTAGAGAAAGCCTGCGCACAGCAACGAAGACCCAACACAGCCAAAAATAGATAAATAAATTTATTTTTAAAAAAGGGGGGGGCTTATTGCCCTGGCGCCTTCCAGGGTTGCCATGTGGATGAAAAGTATAGAGTTTCATAAACTATGAGATGGTTTAGGAACGCAGCAGGAGTTTCCTAAGCATTTTGTGAAATTACTCATCGCAAATCCCGGACTATGTCAGCACTAGAGGGGACCAGAGAGACTAAATAAGCCTCTCACTTATGGTACAGAAGGGAAAACTGAGGCCCATTCAGAAGTGAAGCCAGCCAGTGATAGAATCTGGCCAACATGGATTCCCAGCCCTGGGCTTGGCCTGTCCCCCTCCTTTCTCCCTAGTTAGAGAAGCTCCCATAAGAATGGTAGGTCTCATTCTACATAGCCAAGCCAGATCCTGACAAGAGGGTGAGAGAAGCCAGCAACATTCCCACTCCAAAGGGAATTTCCTTCCTTCACACATTCCCAAAGGGTCTCAACAACAGTAACATTCACTCTATAAAGCCCTCTCGTGCCCAACAGTCATTCAACAAACATTTCTTGGGCACCTGTTATGTACCAAGCACTGTACTGGTTGCTGGAGAAGGAAGACAGATACTACTGCCCCATTTTATGATGAGGAAACTTGAGACCTAAAAGGCATGAGCTTACCTAGCGGATGAGAAAGCTATTATTCAGGCTCCGTAAGGCCAAAGCCAGGGGTTTTTCAAAGCCCTGCCCTGCCCAAAGTATTCAAGTACACAACCTCCCAGGTAGAAGCAGGTGCCCTCCTTCCCACAATCCCTCCTGTCCTGCTGCAGCAGAAAGGAGTGAAGAGCAGAATTCCCAATGTGAAATCCAGGAAGAGATACGGGCCTTCTGTATCTATTAATACCCACTTGAAAACAGCAAAGGCCTGATAGATAGAGCCTCTTGGCCCCAAGCCCGACAGATCCTGATAAGGCTGTTCTCAACAGTTCTCAGGCTGGTAGCCTTCCAAAAAATCCATAATTACTGGGCAGCCACTTCCACTGATGATCTCCTTTCAACCTGACACTCTCATAAGTGAAGCCTGTTTATCCACATGGTGTGGGATGGAGGCTCAGAGAGGGGCACTTGCAACTCAAGGTCACACAGCAGAACTGAACAGTCCCCCACTGTAAAACCCAGGGCCTGCCCTTCATACACACCACCCTCTGTAAATACCCCAGAACCAGGCTCAGGGCTGTCAAGATTATAATGTGTGGTTTCCAAAACATATTATGGTGGATAGTGGCTTAATTAATAGGTGCTCACCTCCATCACCACCATCACCAACTCCTTACTCCAGAGGAGTCCAAAGGAGTGGAAGCTCCTGGACCCACAATCCTCCA
This sequence comes from Mesoplodon densirostris, assembly GCF_025265405.1. Lineage (NCBI taxonomy): Eukaryota > Metazoa > Chordata > Mammalia > Artiodactyla > Ziphiidae > Mesoplodon > Mesoplodon densirostris. The sequence goes on along the minus strand of NC_082676.1, from coordinate 25,742,921 downwards.
CCTGAACACATCTTTCCAAGAGGCAGGATGGTAGAGGAGTGATAGCATGGGCTTCTAAATCAGGTGGATGTAAACCGGAATCCGAGTCTGTGTGACCTTGGGCAAGTCAATTACTTCCTCTGAGCCTCACTCATTCAATCCACAGATATTTACTGAGCACTTACTATGTGTCAGATATTGTGCCAGGTGCCAGGGAGACAGTTGGAAGCAAAACACTCATCTCTGACACCTGGAGCTCACAGTCCAGTGGGAGAGTCAGAATTATTTCTATGTATCTGCACAATATGCTCATTAAGAAGTTTGACAAGCGACATGAATAGTTCAAAGCTATTTATTCCACATACACCATCTCCCCTAAACGTACATTCATAGCTTAAAAAAAAATCTCCAAACATGAATATCCCATTATGATAAGGAGAAATGATTCTGTCGTGACTTAATTTTATTAAGGGGCACAGAGGCATCCATTGTTGAGTTCTGGCAGAAGGAGGTGGGGAGTTTTATGTCTGCAACGTTACATTCATCTTGAATGATCCCTTGTCACTACACTGAATTGTTTGACTGACGGTTTACTGTCACTGGAGTAAACCGTCACTGTGCCAGTTCTGGCTGTGTCTGTCACTGTGCCAGTTCTGGCTGTGTCTGAACACAGGCCTCTTACCCATTCGGGAAGCCGCCTAACATGGGAGCAAGCCTTGGGAGTCAGGCAGACCCCAACCATGTGGCTTGGCCAGATGGGTAAGTGATTTACCCCACTGAAGACCTTTGCTTGCCTCATCCATAGAACAAGGGGCAAAGGCTCCTTGACAGAATGGGTGCCAGGGTTAAATGAGAAAACAAGACAAGCAGAGTTTTCAAATTTTCAAACTGCAGGTATGATTTAATTTACCCAGATTATTTTTTTCCTGAATTATGAATTAGTCTTAAAATTTTTTTAATTGGGAAATGCTATATAAAAATTAAAATATCTGGCTTTAACAAAAACCCAGTAATATCTGGCAATACCAGGCAGGCCATCAGGGTGCTGAGCAGTTGCTGTCCCCCATTTAGCCAGAGCCTTGACCCTCCAGGCCACGAGCGTCCCTGCCTGGATTGCCTCACTCGGTGACCTTATTTGCCCTGCCATTCTGGGTACCTGGGTTTGCAATCCCTGATGCCTGTGCCTGGAACAGAGTAAGCAGCCAATAAATGTTAACTCTATTAGTGACATCATTACAGCAGCAGCACAGCTCCTCTGCTTTGTGGGTAGCTAAAGAGAAGATATGGACGTGGCAGAGTAGGGAAAGTGGGTGTTCACAGGGCTTAGTGCCAGCCAGCAGCTGCCTGGCTGTGTGGCCTTGGCCAAGTCCTCGGCCATTAGCTGGTCCATATGTTCAGTGGGGTTGGGCCAGAAGGTCCAAGGTCAACGGAAGTGGATAGGCCTCTAGTTGATAGGCGAGCCTCCTTTCCCTCGAGCCCCCGTTATTCCATGAGCTCACGCTCTGGGGAACCCTCTCCTCTCCAAGGCTGGCCCAGTGCCTCTTCCCTTCTCTCCATCACTCCAGCCTCTGCGGAGAGATTATGCTTTTCCAAGGAGAGGGGAGAAAACCAGACACAGTGGCTATGCCTGCCCTGACCAGTGTGGAAGTGAGGAGGTGGGGAGCCCTTAGAGCACAGGGGCTCTGTTTATTCATCTGTAAAATGGGGATGGTAATAATAATGATAACAGTGTTTACCTGATAGGGTTGTTGGGACATTAACTGAGTTATTACAGTGCTTAGGGCAGTAGCTGGCACATAGAGAGCCCTCAATAAATGTCAGCTGTTACTAAGAATGAAAGATGAATCACTGGAGCAGCTTGCCTACATCTCCTCCTGATTTTTCCAAAAGAGAAAAGAAAAAAATTCTTGTTAGGCTGCAGAACAGGAGAGTTTTCAAGCAGCAATCCCTGCACTGCCTCCCAAACTCTATTAGGTTCAAAGATAAGAAGAAAAATACATTTGGAGGGCAATGAAGTGGGTAGATGAGACAATCCCATATTCCACTGATCCTCAGACTTTTTTTTTTAATTAGTTAATTTTTAAATTTTTTTGGCTGCACCATGCAGCATTCAGGAATCTTAGTTCCCTGACCAGGGATCGAACCCGTGCCCCCTGCAATGGAAGCACAGAGTCTTAACCACTGGACCGCCCGGGAAGTCCTCTCTCAGACTTTTTTTTTTCATATTTAACATCTCTGAAGTTGAAGGGCATCACACAATCAGTGGCATGTCCATTTTTAGTTGGCAGCTCTTTTCTTTCTTAGGGGCTCAAGATAACTCTGTGCCTCATCTTGGATGGCGTCTTAGAAGTCAGGAGATAAGGTGAATGAAGAGCGCAGGGCCGGGGCCCCGTCAGAGGCCCTCATTGTTCTCATCACCTCCAGCCTCACCAGCACATTTGAGGCTGGCCATGGTGGAGCGAGCCTCTTTTCTTTCTTTTTCTCATTTTCTCTCTGACACCTGCTGACCTGCATTTGGCCTCTGGGTTGACAGGCACATGGCAAATGCGGTCAGGGAGGGGAGTAGGGAGAGCTCAGGATGAGAAGAGAAAGGCTCTTTATCATATATTAAGATATTCAGAGAGCAGGAGCCAGAGATATTCTCTCTCCCTTTTTTTTTTTTTTTTTTTTTAAACAACAACAAAAAAAATCCCTGCTGGAAGCCGGAGTTATGTATGTGCCAAACAGGCCAGGAAACCCAGCAGGCCTCCTGGAGCTGGCAATGAACCGAAACAGGGGCATTGTGTCCAGGCCACTGGCTGGCTGAGGGGCATTGTTAGGGCCTGGCCCTGTCTGGGAAGAGGGGGGCGGAGGGGGCAGGGGGAGTGTGTTCCCATGACTCCCTGGGGAGTAGCAACAATCGGGACCAGCTGGGAAGCTCGCATGCCAGGGGCCCGGTGGGCGGGTGGCCGCCCCCAGAGGGGCAGTGGAGGGCCGCAGGGGGCTGCAGAGGCGAGGGGGGGCAAGGTCAGGGCCTGTTTCTCAGCTGGGGGGGTGTCATTTGCTACACCCCTCTCTCTCACCTCCCCCCTCCCAAAAGCCCTGGGCCACTGAGGTGCTCTCCAAATGACACCCCAGATATGCCCACTTCTCTCCACCCCGCGGCCCCCACCCCCGGTCCAGGCTGCCATGGTCTCTCACCAGGACCACTGCCTGGCTTCCTCACTGGATCCTTGCTGGCAGCCTGGCCCCTTACATTCTGTTCTCCGCACACAGCTCGAAGGATCTTTCCAAAATGTAAATCATATCACATCACTCTCCTGCTTAAACCTGCCAAAGGCTGCCTGTCACACTTAGAAGAAAACCCAAAGCCCTCACTCTGACCCACGAAGCCTGCCTGATGGGCCCAACCAGCCTCCAGGACTCCATCTCCAACACTCCAGTGAGCCCCCGCCTGGCACTCTGTCCCAGCGACGCAGACCTCCTGCCAGGCCCTGGGATGCTGTCAGCTGTTCCCCCCTCAGGGCCTGTGCACTTGGCAGATCCCCTGCGGGGTACACCTTTCCTCTACATGTTTGCATGACTCGCTCATCATTTGGGTCTCAGAGCAAACAGCACCTCCTCAGAGAAGAGGAGGGAAAAACAGACCCCGCCGTTCTCCCTGGAAAACAGACCCTGCCATTCTCCTCCCAAGTCACTCTATTACAGTGCCTGTACTACTGGCTTCCTGGCATCTACCACTCTGAAGTGACCACATCTGTATATTCATTTGTCAGTTTTCCCTCCCTGGACGGTAAGCCCCAGGTGAGCAGGAACTGGCTTCTTTCATTGCTAAATCCTAGCCTCCCTGGACTTCCCTGGTGGTGCAGTGGTTAAGAATCCACCTGCCAATACAGGAGACACGGGCTTGATCCCTGGTCCAGGAAAATCCCACATGCTGCGGAGTAACTAAGGCTGTGCACCGCAACTACTGAGCCCACGTGCTGCAACTACTGAAGTTCGTGTACCTAGAGCCCGTGCTCCGCAACGAGAAGCCACCGTAATGAGAAGCTTGTGCACCATAACAAAGAGTAGCCCCCACTCGCCACAACTAGAGAAAGCCCACGTGCAGCCAAAAGTCAATCAATCCATCCTAGCCTCCAATATCACCAGGTACCTAGTACCTAGCAAGAACTCAGTCAATATTAGCCATTATTTTTACTATTCCTGTGCTCAGGGCTTGGTAAACAATGTCAGCTGCCACAGGGGCAGGCTGGGAGGGTCACTTTCAAGGAGGAGTTCTGAATCTGTGATCCATGAACCCAAGTTCCATAAACTTGGGACAGGAAAAAAAATTACATCTATATTTTCACTAGTCTCTAACTGAAATGTAACATTTCCTTCGATCTTAAATGTAGGCAACAAACCAGAGGCCAATTAGTAGCAACCTGGGACTTTATCTCCAAGAGAAATCACAGCTATTTCCATACCACAGCTGCCGCAGGGATCTTGAGATACTATTTATGCTTATTGCACCTGTGAAATCATGGTAGCTTTGGACCTGCCACTAGATCTTGTTATCTAATGTGTTAAAAAAGAACACATGTTACAAGAGACTTCCCTGGTGGTCCAGTAGGTAAGGCTCCATGCTCCCAATTCTGGGGGTCCGGGTTTGATCCCTGGTCTGGGAACTAGACCCCACATGCCGCAACTAAGAGTCTGCATGGCACAACTAAAGACCCTGCATGCTTCAACTAAGACCTGGTGCACCCAAAATAAGTAATAAATAAATATTTTAAGATTTTTAGAAAAAGAACATACATTATTAAATCACAAATTTAAAAAATATTTTGATAATTATTTCAATATTCAATATAATTGTTGTCTTTTGTAATCCTATTTCATTTTATGGGTTTTAAAAACACCATTCTTGAGAAGGATCCATAGGCTTCACCAGATGCCAAAAGCGTCCATGACCCACATAAAAAAGACACCCTAGGGCTTCCCTGGTGGCGCAGTGGTTGAGAGTCCGCCTGCCGATGCAGGGGACACGGGTTCGTGCCCTGGTCCGGGAAGATCCCACATGCCGCGGAGCGGCTGGGCCCGTGAGCCATGGCCGCTGGGCCTGCGCGTCCGGAGCGGGGGAGGCCACAGCAGAGAGGTCCACGTACCACAAAAAAAAAAAAAAAAAAAAAAATACACCCTAAAAAGGAGTGTCTTAAAAGAGATGGGCTTCCCTGGTGGCGCAGTGGTTGAGAGTCTGCCTGCCGATGCAGGGGACATGGGTTCATGTCCCGGTCTGGGAGGATCCCACATGCCGCGGAGCGGCTGGGCCCGTGAGCCACGGCTGCTGAGCGGGCGCGTCCGGAGCCTGTGCTCCGCAGCGAGAGAGGCCACAACAGTGAGAGGCCCGCATACCACAAAAAAAAAAAAAAAAAAAAAGAGTTGATGTGGGGAATTTCCTGGTGGTCCAGTGGTTAGGACTCCTCGCTTCCACTGCCAGGGGCCCAAGTTTGATCCCTGGTCAGGGAACTAAGATCCTGCAAGCTGCACAGCGTGGCCAAAAAAAAAGAGCTGACGTGGTCTGAACTTGATCCCTCTCTTAGCTGATGTCCAGCCCACGAGGAGAGGCTGAAGGGGGAGCCCAGAAAAGCAGGGGGAGCAAGGTTTCTGACAGAGACCCCACGACCTGCATTTCAGTGCTGCCTGGTCCCGTCTTATTTATGAAATCATGAGCACACAGGCCTGTAACAGAAAGCAGGGAGCCCTCTCTAAAAGCAGTAGTCAGAAGACAGCCCAGCTTTCCCTCTGTCCTCTAGCTGGACTCCTGCGGCCTCCAGCTCCCAAGAGTGAGTCCTGTAGGAGGCCTCTGGTTAAAATTAACACCCTCTCACCCAAAATGCTTTTCAAGGCTGAAACAAGACACCCCCCATCCCTATGAATCTGGAACAAGGGGAGGAAAAAACATAAATTTCTTTTTATAAATGCCCTCTAACTTGTCGCAGAAAGCAACCCATCTGCAGTCACAGACTGTTGGCTCCAGGAGGTGGGGCACTGGTTTAGGAGGGTGTCAGGTTTAAAGCCTGATTCTCATAAACACAAAACACACTCACGGGAGTGGGAGAAGCGAACAACGTGGACAGAAACGCCATCTCCAGGATCCTTTCTGGAGCCTGCGAAGTGGAAGGCGGGAGCCGCGAGCATCACAGGAGGCGGCTTCTTGGCGCCTCGGCCTGTGAATCATCGCTCTCACATGGGTTCCCTGAATGACCTCTGATTTGGGAGTGGAGCAGCAGAAGGGCCCCAAATTCACTTCGATTTTGTGCTTCCCCTTTCACTTGGAGTTCTGTGGACCTGAGTGTTGGGCGTCATCTACAACAAGGCTCGGGACACCTAGGGTGGTTCAGGTTGATCTGCCCAAGATATTTGGGGACTGGAGGGTGGAGCTGTGGGGGGCGGGAATTGGCTCAAAGAAAGGACTCACTTTTTTTTTTTTTATGATACTCACATTGATTTTTTTTTTTTTTTTGGCCGCAAGGCTTGCAGGAAAGCACAGAGTCCTAACCACTGGACCGCCAGGGAAGTCCAGGACTCACTTTCATGTCAGATTATTGATCAAAGGAAAACCAAACATGCAGAGGACAAGGAAGAAATGTCAAAGAGTTCTTGAGATGACAGGGCAATGTACAAGTTTCTTAGAAGACAGAGATGGGTGGTTGTGCAGAGTGTCTCAGGAAGGCTGTACTAGAAAGTGCTGACAGGTGGCACCCCTGGCTGGGGTGGAGGCAGGTAGGTGGAGCTGGGGTGCAGGGGGAACTTGATTCTTCCCTGTTACACACTTTTTGTACCACTTAAGTTTTGCACTATGTGTATGCATTATTGAATAAAAAATTTTGTTTATAGTTTTGCATCGTCAAGAGACCTCATAGGAATGTAGCAGGTGCTTAATACATACACGTTAAAACACTGTGCTGTTTCAGGAACTAGCATTTATGGAGCACCTACTGTGTGCCAAAAGCTCTCCGGCAATCCCCATTTTCCAGGTCTTGCAGAAATGGAGGCTTGGCTAGGATGGAGCTGAGTGGGACTCCTCCTAGGAGCCAGGGCTCTGCGCCTGCACAAGGACCACACCGCCTTCCCCCTGGAGTGAGCAGTTGGAGGCACCAGATGCTTTGGCAGGATCCAGAGAGATGCCATCTGTGAGGGGAACCTATTCTTACAGAGCAGAGACAGTGGGTAGTGGAGCTGGCCAACCCCCAGCGGCAGTGGGGGGACGTCAGGAGGGCAGGCAGCCAAGGCTTTTACCTTCAGCTGAGGGTGGGGTAGGACAGGCTAAAAAAGCAGGGTGTCTGCAGTCCTCAGGGCCATGCTTTCTTTTACATTTGGTTGATATGTTGGAAATTAAAGCAAACCTTTATCGAGTGCTTACTTCATATGCTATCACATCATTTACTCCTCCAGACCACCCTATGAGGTGTGCGCTATTAGAATGCCTATTTTACAGATGACAAAACGGAGGCCCAGAATGGTTAAGTCACTTGCAAGGGACCAGCGAGGCTGGAACTGAGCCCAGACACTCTGGCTCCAAAGCTTAGGTCCTTAACCACCACTTGTGCTGCCTCTCAACTCGCTGCACCAGAGGCCAGTTTTAGTTTGGGTTCCCTTAATTGCAGACCCCAAGACAAGGATTTGAGTGCAAGTGGTTTCTGTGGGAAGTGGTTCAAAGCGCTGGTAGGGGCGTGAGGAAGGGAGACAAGGAGGAGGTGTCATCACACAAGTGACCAGTGTGGGCAGCCCAGAGCTCAGTCTTGCTGGGGTATTCTGGGAGCCGGTGTGGAGCAGGCACCTCAGAGTTATCCCACCCAGTGACAACTGGGTGAGGGGTGCAGGAGTGGGGGTAGTCATCAGTCACTGGTTGAGGGCTGCTCCCAGGATGTGTTAATCCTCTAGCACTGCAGGTCTGCTGCAGGCTGGCAAAGCAGGTGCCAACAGCAAGTGAGGAGCCCTCAGGCAGAAAGACTCAGGGTGGCAGTTGGGTGGCTGGTGTGCACTGAAGTGGTAAGTTAGACAGGATATGGGTGGGGCACTGCAGCATCTGCGACAAAGCCCACTTGCTGATGGCCACCCTTTCCCCTGCCCATAACCTTGGGATCTCATTCAGCCTCCACGGAGTGAACTAGGGAAACTTCAAGATCCCCTCCTCCAGGCTTGCAGTACAACACTGTGCCTGAGAACACGCAGTTAGAATCAGACCAAATCCCACCTTGATGACCTAACAGCTCTGTGACTTAGTTTCTTCCTTTGTCACATGGGCTACTGGTTGGCCCCATATCATTCCCTACCACCTTGTTACTCAAGGTGTAGCTCAGAACAGCAGCAGCAGCAATCATCCAGGAGCCTGTGAGAAATACAGACATCTCAGGCCCCACCCCGACCCCACTGAATCAGAATCTGCATTTTAATAAGGTCAGTGACTCATGTGGATATTTCTACTAGTAATTTTCTTTTTTTTAATTAATTAACTAATTAATTTTTGGCTACGTTGGGTCTTCATTGCTGCACGAGGGCTTTCTCCAGTTGTGGTGCACGGGCTTCTCTTGTTGCGGAGCACGAGGCATGCGGGCTTCAGTAGTTGTGGCGCCCGGTCTCGGTAGCTGTGGCTCACGGGCTCTAGAGCACAGGCTCAGTAGTTGTGGCACACGGGCTTAGCTGCTCTGCTGCATGTGGGATCTTCCCGGACCAGGGCTCGAACCCGTGTCCCCTGCATTGGCAGGCGGATTCTTAACCACTGCACCACCAGGGAAGTCCGTAATTTTCAAAATATAAAAAGAGATTGAAGTATGCCTATTCAAATTGGGGGTCCATGGACCAAATCTCCTGGAGACCTGTTTGATCTGTCCAGCTTGGTGGTTTTCAAAAATCAGTCTGGCACACGAGTCTCCAGTTCCCCACATCCCTGTCACTCCCAACTGCATAGCACCCAGAACATTATCATTTATACCACTTGCCAGGCCCCTATAGGCATTTGAGTTTGCACCCCTATAACTAGCTAACATTTGCATAGCATAGTTTAGGTTTCTAAATTTAAAGTAAGGCACTGAAAAAAACATGAGCTTTGAAATCACATAGATCTGGGTTCAAACCCTGGTTTGGCTGTCATACTATTAGTTGTATTACCTTGGGCAAGTTACTTCTCTTCTCTGATCCTCAGTTTCCACATCTGTGAAATGGAGATCAAAATACATACCTGCAAGGTCTTTGAATGGGTTAAAAATAGTTAGTGCAAAGCACCCAAGAGGAAGTAGGAGCTCACTACATGGATGTAATTAGTAGAAGCAGCTGCTGTAGTTACACAAGTCCAATGTGGACACCAGGTATTACTATGATTATCCTCACTTTACTAGAAACTGAGCCTCTGAGAAGCTAAGAACCTTCCCCAAGGTTACACAGTGGTGGAGTGGGGACTCAAACCCATGTCTTCTAGCTCTATATCTGCACTGTCCACTAGAATTTTCTGCGAGGGTAGAGCATACTATATCTGTGCTATCCAAAACAGTAGCCACTAGCCACATGTGGCTACTAATAAGCACTTGAAATGCGGCTGGTTGAAATTGAGAAATGCTGTAAGTATAAAACACACACCTGATTTTGATGACTTACTACAAGAAAAAAGAATGTAAAATATCTCGTAACTTTTACATTTATTACATGTTAAAATGATAATATTTTAGAAATACTGGGTTAAAATATGTGATTAAGGTTAATCTCACCTGCTTCTTCCCCCACCCCTTTTTTTTTTGGCCACACCCCACAACTTGTGGGATCTTAGTTCCCCAACCAGGGATTGAACCCGTGCCCTCGGCAGTGAAAGCTCGGAGTTCTAACCACTGGAATGTGGCTACTAAAAAAATTTCAATCACGTATATGACTCACACCGTGTTTCTATTGGACAGTGGAAACGCTAGAGCTTCTCCAGTAGAACACCTAAGACGAGGAACTGAATATTTTCTAAAAACGCATTTGCAACCCACTGCCCACCAGCCAGGAGCCCTCTGTTCCAGAAGAACAGTCGGAAAACATACCCACCAGAAAGAGACTTCAGTGCCCTCCTCTGAGTGCGATGACCCGAGGCCCAGGGTGGGGTGTGACTTTCCCTGGTCTCACAGAGTCAGCAGCACAGCTGTCACCGTGCCCAAGGCTCCTCAGCCTGATCTGGCGGCTCGTTCCACCATTCAAGAGTACCTAATGGGGTCTGAAAACCAGTGCTTTCACTTCGGCAAATGGAACCCCGGGCTAATAAAAGTTAGAGTCTGAGACCCCGGGTCTTGAAAAGGCTGGATCCCCTGGGATGATTCGCTGATGGAGCCAATCTCGAGCTGAGCCCGCCGATGGTGACTTGGGTGCGGGAGCCTCCATGAGCACGTTGGGGCCAAGTTACTCGGAGGGGCGCCTCTTGCTGTAGATGAGGAAGTCCGAGAGGTCGTGCCATACGTTGCTGTCCTCATACAGGTAGGTCATGGAGGACTGCAGAGAGGGCTGCAGCGTGGGCCGGTGGTACTCGAAGAGCCACAGCACCAGCCCCCACACTAGCCCGGTGAGCAACGGGAACGGGTCCCACCTGGGCTCAGGGATGTAGCCCTTGCCCACGCCCAGGCGGCACAGGGCAAACAGGAGGCGTGACATCAGGTACATGTTGATCTGAGGGAGCGAATGACAGGGAGGTGGGGGTTACAGGTGGGCCCAGCCACCGGGAACCTTCTGCCACCCTGGGGCGCCGCCTGCGCGCCGGGTGACTTGAAATGGTTACGTAGCGGGCATTTAAATGTGACTGTTTATGGCTTTATTATTCTTTTTCATTAAAAAATCTGAAAAATGAATATATTTATACGGCTCGAAACTAAAAGGTAGCTCGACAACAAAAAACAAAATCCATAAAAGAAAAAAATTAATAAACTGGATTTCATCAAAACTCAGAATTTTCCCACTGTGAAAGCCCATGTGAAGAGGTAGAAAAGAAAAGCTAGACTGGGAGAAAATATTTACAAACACGTATCTGACAAAAACTAGTACATGGAATATATTTTTAGAAACTCTCAAAACTCAACAGTGAAGAAAGAAACAATCCAGTTAGAAAATGGGCAAAAGACACAAACAGTTATTTCACTGAAGAGGTTACACAGAAGGAAAACAGGCACATGTAAAAAGGTTCAACTTCACTAGCCATCAGGGACATGCAAATTAAAACCACAGTGAGGGATTCCCTGGAGACGCAGTGATTGGGAGTCCACCTGCCGATGCAGGGGACACGGGTTCGTGCCCCAGTCCGGGAAGATCCCACATGCCGCAGAGCGGCTAGGCCCGTGAGCCATGGCCGCTGAGCCTGCGCGTCCAGAGCCTGTGCTCCGCCACGGGAGGGGCCACAACAGTGAGAGGCCCGCGTACAGCAAAAAAAAAAAAAAAAGCAAAAACCCACAGTGAGATAGCACCATACACCTATCAAAATGTCTAAAATGTGAAATGTAATAAACCACATGCCAGCTAGGATGTGAAGAAACTGGATCACGCATATATTCCTGTTAGGAATGTAAAACAGTACAATCACTCTGGAAATGCTTCAGCAGTTTCTTATGAAACTAAGTATGTATGTACCATATGACCCAGCAATTGCACTCCTGGGTATTTACCCTAGAAGTGAAAACTTACGTTCACCAAAAACACGTACAAAAATGTTCTGAGTAGCTGCATGCCTAATAGCCAAAGACTGGAAACGACCCAGGTGTCCTTCAACAGGTATATCCATAACATGGAACACCACTCAGCAATGAAAAGGAATGAACAGCTAATACATACAATAACTTGAATTGCCAGGAAATGATGCTGAGTGAAAAAAGCCAATCCTCAAAGGTTACATATTACAATGACTCCATTTATATAACATCTTTTTTTTTTTTTTTTTTTTTTTTTTGCGGTACGCGGGCCTCTCACTGTTGTGGCCTCTCCCATCGCGGAGCACAGGCTCCGGACACACAGGCTCAGCAGCCATGGCTCATGGGCCCAGCCGCTCCGCGGCATGTGGGATCTTCCCGGATCAGGGCACGAACCTGTATCCCCTGCATCGGTAGGCGGAATCTCAACCACTGCGCCACCAGGGAAGCCCTATATAACATCTTTTTAAATTGAAGTATAGTTGATTTACAATGTTGTGTTTGTTTCAGGTGTACAGCAAAGTGATTCAGCTATACACACACACATATACATATATATGTATATATATTCTTTTTCAGATTCTTTTCCATTAAAGGTCATTACAAGATATTGAATATAGTTCCCTGTGCTATACAGTAGGTCTTAGTTGTTTATCTGTTTTATACACAGTAGTGTGTATGTTAATCCCAAACTGCTAATTTATGTCTCACCCACCCCTTCCCCTTTGGCAACCATAAGTTTGTTTTCTATGTCTCTGAGTCTGTTTCTGTTTTGTAAATACATTCATTTGTATCATTTTTTTAGATTCCACATATAAGTGACATCATATGGTATTTGCCTTTCTCTGTCTGACTTATTTCACTTAGTATGATACCCTCTAGGTCTATCCATTTTGCTGCAAATGGCATTATTTCGTTCTTTTTTATGGCTGAGTAATATTCCATTGTATATATATATATATACACCACATCTTCTTTATCCATTCATCTGTCGACAGACATCAGGTTGCTTCCATGTCTTACAAATAGTGCTGCTATGAACACTGGGGTGAATGTATCTTTTCTAATTAGAGTTTTCGTCTTTTCCAGATATATACCCGGGAGTGGGATTGCTGGATCATATGGTAACTCTATTTTTAGTTTTTTAAGGAAACTCCATACTGTTCTCCATAGTGGCTGCACCAATTTACATTCCCACCAACAGTGTAGGAAGGTTCCCTCTTCTCCACACCCTCTCCAGCATCTGTTATTTGTAGCCTTTTTGATGATGGCCATTCTGACTGGTGTGAAGTGATACCTCACTATAGTTTTGATTTGCATTTCTCTAATAATTAGTGAGCTCGAGCATCTTTTCATGTGCCTGTTGGCCATCTGTATGTCTTCTTTGGAGAAATGTCTATCATATAACATTTCTGAAATGACAACATTTTTGAAATGACAACATTTTTGAAATGGAGGTCAGAGCAGCTGTTGCCAGGGGTCAGGGAAAGGAGGGGAGAGGGAAGGAGATGGGTGTGTCCAGGATTCCTAGACTTTGGAAGTTCACAGACAAGTGAAATTTCTATCAAAAAAACAAAATTGGGGAAACTTTCCCAAAATACAAAATGCTCATATCCTTAGATTCCACAATTCCATGTCTAGGAACTTACAGAGAGACTAACATAAGTACAGGAAGATGTCTGAACAAAGATGTAGACTGCAGTGTGTGTGTGTGATGGTCAAAGGCTAAAGAGCCCCTAAATGTCCATCCAGAGGAGACTGTGAAATCAAGGCTGGTCCATCCCATTAGCAGAGGGCTCTACTGATGTTATAAAGGATAAGGGACTGACAAGAGAGGCCTCCAAGATACACTGTTACATGAAAAAAAACGTAGTATGATCTCATTGGTGGAAAACTCCTACTATGTACACTGACACAAGCACAGACAAGTTCTGAAAGGCTATACAATACACAGTTAAAGTGACTGTCTATATGTATATGTATAACTGACTCACTTTGCTGTGCAGCAGAAACCAACATTGTAAATCAACTATACTCCAATAAAAATTAATTTTAAAAAAGTGGCTATCTCTGGACAGTGGCTGGACAGTTCGTGGGGGACAGGAACTTCTTTTTTTTTTTTTTTGTGGTACGCGGGCCCCCCACTGTTGTGGCCTCTCCCGTTGTGGAGCACAGGCTCCAGACGCACAGGTTCAGCGGCCATGGCTCACGGGCCCAGCCGCTCCGCGGCATGTGGGATCTTCCTGGACCGGGGCACAAACCCATGTCCCCTGCATCGGCAGGCGGACTCTCAACCACTGCGCCACCAGGGAAGCCCCAGGAACTTCTTTCCAGCTTTTCTAATTTTATCATGATGTATCCTAAGCACCCAGAAGTGTGCCAGGCACATAGGGGGTGCTTAGTTTGCATTATTTAAAATGTGAAAATAAAGTATTACTTTTATTTATTTATTTATTTATTTTTAAGAAAATCACCTTTTATTGAAAGATTTTGTGCTCTTTTTTAAAAATTTATTTATTTATTCATTTATTTAATTTTTGGCTGCATTGGGTCTTCGTTGCTGCGCGCAGGCTTTCTCTAGTTGCAGTGAGCGGGGGCTACTCTTTGTTGCGGGGCTCATGCTTCTCATTGTGGTGGCTTCTCTTGTTGCAGAGCACAGGCTCTAGGCGCGTGGGCTTCAGTAGTTGTGGCTCGCGGGCTCTAGAGCGCAAGCTCAGTAGTTGTGGCGCACGGGCTTAGTAGCTCCGTGGCATGTGGGATCCTCCCAGACCAGGGCTCGAACCCGTGTCCCCTGCACTGGCAAGCGGATTCTTAACCACTGCGCCACCAGGGAAGCCCCCACTTTTACAATTTAAGAATATTTAAGAAATTTGAGGGAGGCAAATTGGAAAGACTGCCAACTTTCATAATGCCCAAGAAGGATGCTAAAACAGGAGTAGCAGCAACGATTAGCATTTAGTTTCATCACCTCATTAAAAAACAGAACTTTAACCCAGAAAAAAGGGCAAGTTACAGAATAAGAGACAATTCTTCGAATGTAGTAAGTTTTGTTTTATGAAAACCTTACTCCAGGGTCATGGTTTTTTCTCACGTCACTGCAGAGTGGTGTTTTGTGTTTTTGTTTTGTTTTGTTTTGTTTTTTTAAATCTTTGCCCCAGAGAGCTGCACACACATTGATTTTGGGAATCATGGAATTCCAACAAGGGACCTGGTTAACAGAGCAGGAAACTGAGGGGGAAGTGACCTTCCCAAGGTCACACAGGGACTGGTGAACCACAGACCCTCGGACATGGAAGGGAACCAAGAGCTTGTCTTCTTTGACTCCCATCCCCAACTCTATACCTGAATCCTGTCCCACACTTCACCTCCACCCCTTTCCCCAACCCACATCCAGGAGAGGGCCTTTACCTGGCTGTTGATGTTATTGTTGTTTCCAAACACCAGGACGCCCCCAAGGAAGGCAGCCACAAATGAGTGCACCTGGTAGGTCTCGCCCTGGAGGTGGGACTGCAGGGCGCAGAGTCCCTTGTAAGTGAACACAAAGCTGGCCAGGTTCCGGGAGTGAGTGTACGTGGCCTGCAGGATAGCCCACAGCTTCTCCCGGAGGCTGCACAAACACAGGGAGTCACCGTCAGTGCAGGCCCAGCCGCCCCCAGGGCATTCACCCACCTGGCACGCAAAACTGACCCAGGCAAGGAGCTCATGGGCTGATGCTCATTCAACCCCGGGCCTCTACGCTCCATGTTCTTGGGGCTGCTCCCTCACTGGATTCCAGCCTTGACTCCACGCCACCTCCTCCGAAAGGTCTTCCCTGACCACTCTACATAAAAGAATGCCCATCGTATTCTGTTCCCTTACCCAACTTTTCTTTTCTTTCATAGCTCTTATCACCACCTGACATTTATATACTTGCTTATTATCTCCCCCCACTCCCACCCCATCCCAGTGGAAGCTACAAGAGAGTGATGTCTACATCTGGCTTGTTCATCCTCAGCCCCCAGTACAAGGCCTGGCACATAGTAGGTGCTCAATAAATATTTTTTTTTGGAGTGAAGATGTGAAGAAATGAATGAGAGAGTGAGTATGTACTATGTGCTGGATCTGGGGATACAAGTCTGAGAAAAAAGAGATCTGCTTGCTGCCCTCATGAGGTTTATGATCTAATGGGAGAGGGAATTATGAAATGAATAATCACAACACAAAGGTCAAACTTTGACCTTGACAAGACATGATCCTGGGGTGTGAAGAATGAGGAGTCAGTGAGGTCAGGAAGGGAGAGGAATTGCATCTCAGGTGGTGGATCAGCACATGCAAAGGTCCCGAGGAGGGACAGAGAATGGGGAGTAAAGGAACAGAGAGAAACCATTAAGGCCTGAGCAGAAAATGTGTGGGGCAAAGGCTGTGGGGGAGGGGCGGTGCCATGCTAAGTTTTTTCTTTTTTTTTTTTTTCTGTATGTGGGCCTCTCACTGTTGTGGCCTCTCCCGTTGTGGAGCACAGGCTCCGGACGCACAGGCTCAGCGGCCATGCCTCACGGGCCCAGCCACTCCGCGGCATGTGGGATCTTCCCGGACCGGGGCACGAACCCATGTCCCCTGCATCGGCAGGCAGACTCTCAACAACTGCGCCACCAGGGAAGCCCTAAGTTTTTTCTTTATCCTGAGAGAAGCGAACATTTAAGTAGGACAGATTATTTGATTTATCTTTAAAAAACCACTAGGGGGCAGTGAGGAGAACCAGGGAGAGGAGCAGTGTATTCTGGGAGATCAGTTCAGGGCCGGCAAACGCAAGGGCCCTGAAGGCTGGAGAAGGACCTTGAAGTGTGTCTTCTGGGACCTGTGGAAGTCTGCCAGGTGAGTGGGGAGAGCCAGGAGTCAGCTGGTTCTCACCCCATAGGAACATGGGCCCAGCGCTGACGGTTCTAAGGCAAGCTGGATTTCCCACTTGTCAAGTGTTGGCACTAATCCTTCCTTCAAAATGTTTCTAGAATCTGAACACCTCTCACCTCCACTGCCACCATCAAGGTCTGGGCCACCACAGTTACTCAATTGGATTATTGCCACAGCCTCCTACTTTACACCTACTTCTGCCCTTGACCCCTAGCAGCAAACCCTTCACTCTCTCACTATTAAAAGATAAGTCAAATAGTGGCATGTCCCTATACAAATTCTTACAACAATTTCCTGTTTCACTTAAAGGAAAAGCCAAACTCCTCTCTATGACCTAAAGCTGGACAGGATGGGCCTAGGTTACCCCTGTGACCTTCCCTTCTTTGTTTTCTCCCCTGCAATCCCTCTGCTGCAGCCTTCTCAAACTCACCAGGCATGATCCCACCTCAGGACCCTTGCACTGGCTGTTCCCTTGGCCTGAAACACTCTTTCCCTTGATACCCATTTGGCCAACTCTTCCATCTCCTTCAAGTCTTTACTCGAATGTCACTTTCTCACTGAGGCCTTCCCTAGCCCATACAATTTTCTAACATACCATATACTTTCCTTATTATGTTTATTTTCTGCTACTCCTTGCTAGAATGCAAGCTTTACAAGGGAAGTAATCATTCTCTGTTTTTTTTCACTGCTGTATCCCCAGCACCTAAAAACAGTGTCTGGGGGCTTCCCTGGTGGCACAGTCGTTGAGAATCTGCCTGCCAATGCAGGGGACATGGGTTCCAGCCCTGGTCCGGGAAGATCCCACATGCTGCGGAGCAACTAGGCCCGTGAGCCACAACTACCAGAACTGCGCTCTAGAGACCGCGAGCCACAACTACTGAGCCAGCATGCCAAAACTACTGAAGCCTGGGCGCCCTAGAGCCCGCGCTCCGCCACAAGTGAAGCCACCGCAATGAGGAGCCTGTGCACCACAACGAAGAGTAGCCCCTGCTTGCTGCAGCTAGAGAGAGCCCATGCGCAGCAACAAAGATCCAGTGCAGCCAAAAATAAATAAATAAAAATAAATTAACTTATTTAAAAAAATAATAATAATCTTTGAGTGTCTGGCACATGCTCAATAAATATTTAATGAATGAATGAATGAGTTCAATTTAAAAAAATGATTCGGAGGGCAAAAACTAAAACAAAAATAAATTTTAAAAAGGAAAAATACAGGGCTTCCCTGGTGACGCAGTGGTTAAGAATCCGCCTGCCAATGCAGGGGACACAGGTTCGAGCCCTGGTCCAGGAAGATCCCACATGCTGCGGAGCAACTAAGCCCGTGCGCCACAACTACTAAGCCTGTGCTCTAGAGCCCACGAGCCACAGCTACTGAGCCCACGCACTGCATCTACTGAAGCCTGCCCACTCTAGAACCCGTAACCTGCAACAAGAAAAGCCACTGCGATGAGAAGACCGCATGCTGCAACGAAGAGTACTCCCACTCGCTGCAACTAGAGAAAGCCTGTGTGCAGCAACGAAGACCCAACACAGCCAAAAATTATAAATAAAAATAAATAAATAAATAAATA
Organism: Mesoplodon densirostris; assembly: GCF_025265405.1. Classification (NCBI taxonomy): domain Eukaryota; kingdom Metazoa; phylum Chordata; class Mammalia; order Artiodactyla; family Ziphiidae; genus Mesoplodon; species Mesoplodon densirostris. Next base: position 25,724,821 of record NC_082676.1, on the reverse strand, counting down.
AAAAGGAAAAATACATAAAGAAAAGATCTTACACAGACTTCCCTGGTGGTCCAGTGGTTAAGACTCCATGCTTCCACTGCAGGGGACGCAGGTTTGATCCCTGGTGGGGGAACTAAAATCCCGCATGCTGTGCAGCACGGCCAAAAAAAAAAAAAAAGAAAAAATCTTGCAAGCTGGATTTGAGTATCTGAGTAGTAGGGTGTCCACGTGTGATTCTTTTTTTTTTTTTTTTTTGGTTGTGCCAGGTCTTAGCTGTGGCAGGCGGGCTCCTTAGTTGCAGCATGTGTGCTCCTCAGTTGCAGTTCACGGGCTCCTTAGTTGTGGCCTGTGGGCTCCTTAGTTGCAGCTCACTGGCTCCTTAGTTGCGGCATGTGTGCTCCTTAGTTGCAGCCTGCAGCCTCCTTAGTTGTGGCATGCAAACTCTTAGTTGCGGCATGCACGTGGGATCTAGTTCCCTGACCAGAGACTGAACCTGCGTCCCCTGCATTGGAAGGCAGATTCTTAACCAGTGAGCCACCAGGGAAGTCCCCCATGTGTGATTCTTATAAGCTTCAGATGAGGCTACATACATTAAAAACTAGACCACAAAGTGATTTCTGAGAAGTTTCTTGAGGGAAGTTATGGGAGATCAGAGGAAGGCCAGGAAGTCTGAACAAGGGCAAGAGGTAGGTCATGAACAGTTTTCCTGAAAAAGTGATCCTCAGAGAACTGGTATGGGTGGCTAGGAAGGAAATAAAGGTGGGGTGGAAGAGGAAAGGCATTCCTGGTGGGGGGTACTGCATGAGAAACGTAAGGAGGTAGAACCACATGTGGCACATGAATGAATGGCAGTGAGTCTTGGTGCCAAGGGCACCCCAGGGTGGGCGTGGGGGAGTAGGGGGGATGTCCCTGAGGTCAGGCTGCAGAGGGCCTTGAAGGCCACACCTGGAAGCTGGGCTTCTCTGGAGGACAGCAAGGAGTCAGGGGAATTTTCGAGATGGGATAATAGAATCAGACTTGTGCTTTAGGAGGTGGTGGTGCAGACAGGTTAGACCCAGCTAGGAAGCTACTGCAACAGTCCTGGCACTGAGGGGTGACCACATTCTCTCCCAGTTTGAAGGGTGTGCAGAGGGGATGGGTACCTGCCACTCCGGAAGAGAAAGGTCATGACCAGTGCGTGGGGGGCCCGGATTTTGGCTCCATAGCTGTAGAAACAAAAGCAAACAGTTACTACAGCACCACTGAATCACAGTTTCTTTCTGACTCCCTGTGCCCCCTCCCCATCCCTAATGCTGACATCATTTGGGGAGGGAAAATAATGCTGGCCTTCAAGTTAGATCTGGGTTCAAAGTGGGTAGTATAGGGACTTCCCTGGCAGTCCAGTGGTTAAGACTCCACACTTCCAATGCAGGCAGTGAGGGTTCGATCCCTGGTGGGGGAACTAAGATCCCGCATGCCACGCGGTGTGGCCAAAAAAAAAAAAAAACCAAACCAAAGTGGGTAGTACAAAGGAAATAATATTTGGTGCCAAAGCCCTGCCCTGTTTTGCTGTATACACTTGGATAAATCATTTAACATCTCTGAGCCTCCCTTCTCCCATCAGTTAAAAGTATTCTCCATTTCAGAGTTGCTTCTGGCAGTTAAGGACATAGCGCATGTAAAAGTTCCTAATTCAACCAATATTAGTGTCTCTGCCTTTCTTTTTCTTCTTTATTGGACTTCCCCTCGCCCCACCAAGTTCTCCTGCTGTCTGGCCCCAATCTTACCAGGCTACAAGGTCTAAAAATCTTTGGCAGCCTCCTTGAGACAACTGTCACGAGCCCCTGATTGTTGTCATATGAGTATCTGTGAGGCTTGCTTGAAACAGCAGAAGACTGGGAGCAAACATGTGTCCATCCACAGGGGACTACCGGGAAAACAAATAATGGACCCAGCAGTCAGTGGAATGAATACCACACAGCTGTACAAGAACGAGGTGGCTCTATATGTGCTCTATGCTTGGTTAGAGCAAGGTAACCTTCTAAAAAGTTCTAACTTTTTATGCCTTTTGTGAATATGCTACCTAATTTTCAAAAAATAAGTCAAATAAAAAATGTGATCAAATGACAGCAGTGTTACTGTAGTGGTGGCCACACTGAATGGCTTATTTTCTCACTGCCTAGCTGTGGGCAGGGCCCTCATCCTGGCCCTAGCAAGCTCCCTGCCCCACCTCCTCCAAAGTCATGACTCTTTCCCCTGAATAAAGAGACCCTCGGCCTCCTCCAGCTGGTCAGGGCTAAAAGGGTCCTTCCTTATACCACAGACACAAGCAGAACAATGCCCCCAACTCCCTACATCTGATTGGCCCCCTACCCAAACTCCTCAAACTCAGGTGGGAGCCACTTACTACCGCTCACAGGATCACTCTGCATCTTGAAAAATGGGATGCCCTGGATTAAAAAGGATTTAAACGATATGCAGGTACAGTGTGATATCCTGGAAGATCCTGGTCTAGACAACTTGCTATAGAGGACATTTGGGGGACAACTGGAACAATTGGTCTATCAACTGGACAGCAGTCAATATTATAGGATTATGATTAATTTATTAAATGTAATCATGATGCTCTAGCCATATAGGAAAATGCTCTTATTTTCAGAGATGCACATTGATATATTTAGGAGTGGAGCATCAAAATGAGTTACATTTCACACAGTTCATACGTCTCAGTTCTCAGTCATCCAAGTCGGCCTCCCTGAATGGATGGCCTCTCTTGACAAACAGCACATTCTTTTCCACCTCCAGGCCTTTGTTCAAACCATTGCCTCTGCCTGAGATGCCCTTATCACCCCCAGCAAATTCCAACTCAGCCTTCAAAATGGCACCATCACCTCCTCTGTAAAGCATTCCTGATCATCTGGTATTGCCATGGTAATTTAATCATCAGTCTCCCCTTTGACTACAGGTCCTTACAGATGGGCCTGGGCCCACTGATGTTATCTCAGGGCTCACCCCACCCTGGTCACACCAAAGCATGACTGATATGATCTGGCCAGACCCAGGGGGAACCACCGTCTCCCTGACTCTGGGTGCCCAGGGAAGCCAAGAGCCTGGCATTGAGATCAGGTATCCTTGGGTTTGAATCCTGGCTCCGACCCTGACTAAGTGACTTGGCCATGAGCAATGAATCTTCCTCTCTGAGCCACAGTCTTCTCATCCAGAAAATGGGGACAATGGCAATTCCTACCTTGCACATTCATTCATTCAGTAAATATTTGAGAGCCTATTATGTACCAGGTACTAGGACTATAGCAAGGAACAAAATAGATTAAACTTTCTGTCCCCATTGTTGCAGCAAAAATAGAAACTAGACTTTTCTGATAGACCAGGAAAATAAAGTAACAATGAACAGCCTGGGGAAACAGCATAAACAGGCCTGAGAGAGTTAATCAATCCTAGTTTTATTTTAACTGTTACTAATCTGTAGTGTCTGTAACTAGATTTGTCCTTCACAAAGCTAACCTCTAACATTCTCTGACACTATGTGAATTACATCCTGTACCTATCACTCCCTTACTCTGTGTGAATTACACCCTGCCCCAACACTCTCTGATCCCGTGTGAATTACATTATCCACCTAGTATTTACACTCCCTGCACTCCCTTGTAGCAAATCAACCCTTGTAACCTCTGCATTTCAGAAAGAAGGTCGCAGGCCTACAACCCAGAGGCCAACAGAACCAATTACCAAACAGACCCAATTACCAGGCTGCCTGAGGCCAGCTGTAACTGTTTGGAAATATCGCAAGAAGAAGATAATGCAAGACCTTAATTACTTTGAGCCTTATCACCTACCAGACCACCAGTCCCGGCTATATAACCTTGCCCTATTCCCCAGAGATGGGGGGCACAGTTCTTGAGGTGCTAGCCGGCTGTGTTTCCCCTTTGCCTGGCAAAGAATAAAGCTTCTTTTCCTCCAAATCTCTGTCTCTGTTTCTGTTTGGCATTGGTGCACAGAGAGCCAAGATTTTTGGCATCACCATGAAGCTCACTTTCCAGTGAGAAAGACAGTAGAAAAACAGGATACATAAGTGAACTACTTAGTGTCAGATGGTGGTAAGTATTATGGAGAAAAATTCAGTAGGGAAGGAGGTGGGAAGTTCAGGGATGGCTTCACTGAGGAGGTGACAATCAGAGGCCTGAACCAGGTGAAGGAGTGAGCCAGTCAGACATCCATGTGAATAGAACAACAATTACAGCAGCCAACAGTTATATACATACCAGGCACTGTGCTAAGCATTTCACACATACTGACTCAAGCCTCTGACAGTATAAGTACTATTATCAGCCCCATTTTATAGAAATTGAGGCTTAGAGAGGCTAAAAGACTTGCTCAAGATCACGCAGGTAAGGGGCACCAGGATTCAAACCAAGGTGGTCACATCCACACAGCCATGCCATGCTGCCACTAAAATGCCAACTTCAAGAGCACGCAGATCTTCCGTTTGTTCTCTGATGCGTCCCCAGATCTGGCACAGTAGGCTCTCAATAAATGATAGCTGTTATGCATGAAGTTTAAAGGAAGCTGAGCTCCCATCCTGGCACCAGCCAGGGGAAATGACCCCAAGACCTCTTCTGCAGGTCTTCATTTGCTCAGCAAATATTTGCAGCTTCATTTACATCACGACTGAGGCTTATCAGGAGTCCCCTGTGCCAGAAGGGACTTACAAAAGAGAATTGAGAAGCGGGATGAAAGCCCACGCGCAGCTTAATGGAGTGAGCACAGAGAGGCAGGGCCGCCGGCTGGCTAGAGGCCACAGTCCAGCTTCCCATTAGACCCAAGGGCACACAGCGGCGGGAGAGAGGAAACTGGGCCCAAATGAAGGGAGACAGGGGCTGCATGGGAGGCAGTCAAGGCAAGAGGTCCAGGTTGCAAAGCACGGAAGACCCAGAAACAGCGTAGTGGGAGCCCCGGCTCAGAAGGCGCTCGGAACCCAAAATCCAGCTCCCACTGCACCGATACTGGACACCGAGAGACCTAGGGACACACTAGGGCTGCTCAGGGGCGCACAGCGCGGCGGCGCCGGCCCCGGAACCCGCTTCTCCGACCCCATCTGATCGATCCCTCAGACCCTGCCCCGCCCCACCGCCCGACTTACACAGCCCCGTTCCGGAAGCCCTTAAGCATGGACAACGCTGCGTGGTAGCGGCGCTTGCGCAACAGTGCGTTGATCGCAAGGAGCAGAGTCCGCAGCTGCGGCGGGGCGGCCATAGTGCGGGCGGCGCGCGGGGTGGCAGGCACCGAGCAGGACGCCCGCCCTGACAGCTCCGGGTTCCTCCTGCACAACCCGCAGCGCCGGACAGTGCCGGGCATCGCAGCCTCGTCTTTGCGCCCATAAGATGCGTCTGCTGTCACTCATACAAGGAGAGCCAATCACAGGACTCACTCATCTCACCAGGGGAATGGGACGCAAACACACTCCCGAATAGCAGTCTGATTGGAGGAGAGGGAGAGCTTGTAATCAGTCACAGTGGGCTCCGCCCGATTCGACCTAAAGAAGGTTAGAAACATGCTCCTGGATTTGTCCAATCAGAAAGCACGTTTCTCTCGGGCTTGGAGAGAGGTGTGTCACCTGTGAGCTTGGAAGGAAGTTTCCTGAAAGAAGAGCCACCCTCCCTAGAGTTGGGAGGGTGGCACTGCGGGGAGCCAGGCCTTATCTTTACACATGACAGTTCTGATTGGTTAACATTGATCATAGCGATCTTCTCAGCCCATAAATGACTTGGCACCCTTTGGGTTTCCATTTATTCTTAAAAACCAAACTCCTTCCCACGGCCCTCCAAGAGAAGACTCCGTACGATCTGGCCCCTGCTTCCCTCTCTAACCTCACTCCCCACTCTCCCCTCCTCCCGTCACTTGCCTCCTAGGTCACTCCTCTCCAGCAAAACTAGCCTCCTTGCTGTTCCTCGAGCGTGACGCTCCTGCCTCAGCGCCTTTGCATTTCTATTTCCCTGCCTAGTATGCGTCACCCCCAAGTTCTTCCCATAGCTGGCTCCTTCTCAACGTTCAGGTTTCAGCTGAAATGCCACCTCCTCAGAGAGGTCTTCCCAGATACCCCATCTAAAGTAGCACTGCCCACTCTGACTCATTACCCTCTTTTATTTTCTTCATAGAACTTTATGCTCTTTGAAATTATTTATTTGCTACATGTTCATTGTCCACTGCCCCTACCAGACGGTAAATTCCATGAGGGCAGAAACCTTGTCTGTCTTGTTTTCTGCTGTAACTCCAGTACTTAGCACATGGCAGGTGCCCAACATAGGCTTGTTGAGCAATATAGTTCTGGATTATCTCCCAGAACACTGAGGGGTGACATTTATGTATGATGTCACTGTGTGGAGTTGGTACTGGATAACAGTTACACACTGAGTGGTGGCTGTGATTTGTGAGGGTGTCCCCTGGTACATGGGCCATCTGGTATTTATCTGTGACATTATTGCCTGGGTCATTGTCAGAGGATGTGGTCAGAGGTCAGTAAGGAGGAATTATGCTGGGCCTATTTTATCATTACAACTGGATTTTCTTTTTGGGGGCGTAATGGTGGACTAATTTATTCAGTTAATCTTCCCTCTGAAAATAGCAACATTAGGTAAAATATAAGAATATCCTCTGAAAAACACTGAAATGCTTAAAAGCCTGGGGAATGCTCAGGCCAATTATTAGGTGAAAGCTGGTAACCAGATATTTAACAAGAAGATTGGAATATTGGAGCACCAAAGCTACTTATGACATGAGGGCTTTTGCTAATATTGAACCTGTGGGTTCCAGTTCATCAACCACATAGGGCAAGAGGGACAGAAGTGAAAGTCCAGGGCCTGTCCAAGGTGGGGAGTCTAATAGAAGAATCTCCTCACATTAGGCTGAGACCCCAAGGGTCTCACCCTTGAGTTTAATGTGATATGAAGCTGCACACTCCACACCACGAGCCCCAAGGGAGTTCAGAAAAGGTTGCCTTGATACTGAGCAGAACAGTTGAAGGAAAAGGAAAGGGGAATATTTTAAAGCCCTTTCTTAGGGAGTTGTGACCATTGATGAGTCCTTTTGTGCCCCAGGGAGTAGAGCCCAGTAGCCCAAGAATTCTCAAGCCATAAACTGGGAACCTAGTTTGAAGTAACTGGATTGCCCCTAGTTATCATTGGAAGTGACTGGAAGTGCCCCTAAACCTTTGACAAAAGCAAATGCAAAGTCTCTCTGAAGAGGGCACATGTATCAATATCTTTGCCTTCAGGGAACCACCACAAATAATTTTTCAAGGTGAAACCAGCACACGGTCAGAGATAACTAGGAACCCAAGAAGGGTTCCTTCATGAAGAAAAAATAGATACAACAGATGGGAGGAACAGATAAACACAGACTTCAGGTACTGTAACTCACAGCCACAGGATTTAAAAAATTGTGCATACAAGATTTAAAGTTAGGGCTTCCCTGGTGGTGCAGTGGTTGAGAGTCCGCCTGCCGATGCAGGGAACACGGGTTCGTGCCCCGGTCCGGGAAGATCCCACATGCCGCGGAGCGGCTGGGCCCGTGAGCCATGGCCGCTGAGCCTGCGCGTCTGGAGCCTGTGCTCTGCAACGGGAGAGGCCACAACAGTGAGAGGCCCGCGTACCGCAAAAAAAAAAAAAAAAAAAAAAAGATTTAAAGTTAGAAAATAGCTACAGAAAACAGAAAATTATTTTTTTAAAACATGGAAAATTTGAAAAGGAACCAAACAGAGCTTCTAGAAACATCACCTGATACTACCATGAAGAATCAAGCAGCAATCCCTGATACATGGCCCAGCATTAGGAAAGGGTGTTTGGAAACTATTTGGTTCAGCAAGTACTTCCTGAGTGCACTCTTTTGCTAAGCCCTTTCTCATAGATATTAAGAAATTTCTGCCCTAAGGGAACCCGGGGTAAAGAGTCACCATATGGGAACACTTACCATTGCCTGGTGCCCCCCGGCTTTTTTTAAATACTTTTTTGGCTGCACCTCACGTCATGTGGGATCTTAGTTCCCTGACCAGGGATTGAACCCGCACCCCTGGCATTGGAAGCGTGGAGCCTTAACAACTGGACCGCCAGGAAAGTCCCCTGGTGACCCTTTTTAATGGTACACAACTGAGTTCCTCAGGGTTTGGCCTATTTCTTCACCTTTGCCCAGTGAAATTGAATTTATTTATTTAATGAGCGCCTACAGATTATTCATTGTATGTCAGGAGTTGTTTCCTAAGCGCTTTATTAACCTTTCATTCTCATAGCAACTGTATGAGGTAAGTACTATAATTATGCCCACTTAACTGATGGGAACTAAGGCAGAGAAACAAAGTAACTTGCTTAAGATGATTTTGCTAATAAGTGATGGATCCCAGATTAGAATTCAGCCCCCTTGCTCCAGAATCTTTGATCTTATCCACTGTATTCGTTTGCTAGGGCCCCTATAACAAAAATACCATGAACTGGGTGGCTTAAACGACAGACATTTATTTTCTCACAATTCTGGAGGCTAGAAGTCCAAGATCGAGGTGTCTGTAGGTTTGGTTTCTTTTGAGGCGTCTCTCCTTGGCTTGCAGATGGCTGCCTTCTCACTGTGTACTCACATGGTCAACCCTCAGTCTCTGTGTACATCCAAATCCCCTCTTCTTTTAAGAACACCCAGTCATATTGGATTAAGGCCCACCTATGTGCCCTCACTTAACCTTAATTACCTCTTTAAAGGCCCTATCTCCAAACCCAGTCTGAGTAGTAGGGATTAAGATATCAACATATGAATGGTGGGGGGCACAATTCATCCCATAACAACCACCACACTTTTCTGCCTCCTACCTAAACCAATGAACCTAACAAGATGTCAGGGTCCAGCGTTGCTTTGTGTGTCCTTAGTTTCTTCCCCTTAAGGCTGGGAGTCTAGCTGAAGCTGCTCATAATTTCTCCTCTCACCATGGAGAAGTTAATTTTCTGGGGTGGATGGTGCACTCACTGTGAATGGGAACACTGGGCGTTTCCCAGACTTTCCCTCTTCCCTGCTTGGCTCCACCCCTGGAATTGTCACATTACTTACCGCAGGAGTCTCTAAACTATGATTGGATTTGGTTCAGTGCCAAGGTGCTGGTCCTAAGGGAATGTGACATAGGACTGATAGATTTTGGTGGAGGAAGAGATGGAGGTGAGTGGAAAGTTTGGAGCAGGGGGAGCCTGACTGGAGAGCCTGCTGGAGGTAGGGTCTATATCCCTGAAAGCTCATTCAGTTGTTCCATCCGTCAAGTAGTCAGTCAACAAGCATTTCCCAGTTTGCCTCTGTGCCAAGCTCTGATGGTTGCCTCCATCCAACCAGAATGGATGAAGCACTTCTGCTTAGAGGGCTCCCTATTGAGGGGGTAGAGAAAAGGGGAACTTCCAATGGCTGAAGAGTATCACATGATAGGGGTAGGGGTGGGAGAACAGCATTTTAGTAAGAGAGAACAGCATGTGCAAAGGCCTGAAGAGTGGATAAAAATCAACATGTGTATATGCACCTGGATGTATCAAAATACAGCCCTGCCCTTCCTTGGGCTTACACCTGGATGGGGTTACACCTGGATAAACCCATCGATGGCTGAAAATATCATTAAGTCGAAACACCTAACCTAATGAATATCATAGCTAAGCATAGCCTACCTTAAACGTGCTCAGAACACTTATGTTAGTTTACAGTTGGGCAAAATCATCTAACACCAAGCCTATTTTATAATAACGTGTTGGATGTCTCATGTAATCTATTGAATACTGCACTGAAAGTGAAAAGCAGAATAGTTGTCTGGGAGCAGAATAGTTGTAAGTGTATTGGTTGTTCAGCCTTGTGACTGCACGGTTGACTGGGAGCTGTGGCTCGCTGCCGCTGCCCAGCATCATTACAGATCGCTAGCCTGGGAAAAGATCAAAATTCAAAGTTTTTCTACTGAATGCATATCACTGTCAAACCATTGTAAAGTTAAAAAATCATAAGTTGAACCATTGCAGGTGAAGAACTGTCTGTACATGGAAAGCTTCCAAGGTCTGGATTAGTGGAATCTTTTAATCCATCACCCTCAGAATAAAACCCACACCCTCTGATACAGTGTCTAGTCCACAGTAAGGGATGAATAAATACATAATAATAGATAACATATTGAAAGGGAGGGGAATAATGATTACAGAATTTCTTGGAGGACATTTGATGCAGAACAGCTCGGGTATCCTATGTGAAGACCAGGCCTCTTCACGGTTATATTTCTGCAAGACCAGTCATGTACTATGTAAAGTAAAAGCAGTAACCAATGTCAAAAAAAAAGGATCATAAATTATTTTCTCTTTCTACTCAAGAAACTTTAATCAAAGCCCACATCTCTATACTTAATGTGAATATATCTGGATGTCAGCCCTTTAGTGGTTACAAAGTTTTCACAAGTAACCTAAAGTAATTCTAAAAGACACATCATTTTGACTCATACTTAAACTTGTGAGAGTATTACAGCCAGAGAAATACATGATACTTTAGCCCTTAAAAAAAATTTAAAAACCCACACCCTCACAGCAGCCTTGTCTATCTCTCCAACCTCATCCTCCTGTACCCATACATTGCTTATTATCCTCAGTTGCCCCTTTACAGTCCTTGGCTTCCTTTCATTTTGGCCTCAGAGCCTTTGCACTTGCCCAAGATAATAAAGCTAATAAACTCTGCCTTTTTGTTCCCTTTTGTCCATCTGATTCCATCTCATTTTTCAGGTCTGCCTCCTCAGAGAAGCCTTCCCTGACCTGCCTAAAGTAGCTTCCCCTCCTCGCAGAAAAAAATACTTAAAGTCATAGAACATGTCTCCTTTTTTTTCTTGCTTATAGCCCATCTCACTTGCTGGACTATGACTCCATGAAGGCAAGGATTTTTGTCTTTTTATTCATGGTTGCATCCCTAGCATCTAGAACAGTGTCTAGCCTACAATAGGTCCTCAGTACCTATTTTTAAGTTAATTAAATGAATGTGAATGTATTAATATATTACTTGAATAATTTAAAAAACATAAGAAAGTTATACTGAGAAACTTTTGCCGAGAAGACATGATGAGAATCTGTGGCCATTGGATCAATGGGGACGTTAAAAGAAGACAGGGAGGAGGGAACCCTAACCTTACTCTTGCCAGAGAGGCAATGGGAAGGGGGGCTCAAAGTGGGCCCTGGGTCTCAAAGGTTCTCAGGAAAAGAGGTGGGACATGGAGTCTGGGAGACGGGTTGGGTTCTCTGTGGGGGACATTTGCTCAGAGCTAGCTGTGCAAGGTGGGGAATAGGGAGGGGAAGGGTGCTGGTGGCGGGGGGGGGGGAGTGGTGTTCAGAACAGGATGGGGGGGTCCTGGTAGAAATGCACCTTTAGGCAGAGGGTCTTTGAGGCAATTTATCAGGAACAGTGGCTAGCAGTGTCTTACAATGACAGTGGAGCTTATTAGAACAGGTATATATTTTTAAATTTTAGGAGTTATATATGTAGTGAATATAAGAAAATGAAAACTGTGATTTTTGTGATGGTTGCTTTGGATGAGGCTAAAATAATTATTAAATAAAAAAAATGGGCTTCCCTGGTGGCGCAGTGGTTGAGAGTCCGCCTGCCGATGCAGGGGAAACTGGTTCGTGCCCCAGTCTGGGAAGATCCCACATGCCGTGGAGCGGCTGGGCCCGTGAGCCATGGCCGCTGAGCCTGCGCGTCCGGAGCCTGTGCTCCGCAACGGGAGAGGCCACGACAGTGAGAGGCCCGCGTACTGCAAAAAAACCAAACAAACAAAAGAAAACCAGACAGGCAACCCGTGCTCATTGTCGACTTTCCCTGGCTACCAGGAAGTCAGCCCGCTGTTCTTGCAGGACCCCTCTCTTTAAGAAACTCTACCTTCCTCACATTCTGCCTTGTGTCTGGAAATTCTTTTCCAACCCGCGCTCGGACCATGACATTTTGGTGGCCCATACGGGGATACCTCTTGGGGGGATCTCCTCCCCCACCTCCTCTCCTCATTTCTTGGGACCCTCTGTGAACAGGCAAGTTGCCAGGAGAGCAACAGAGGAACTCTGGCCAGGGCCACACACCCTGGTGTGTTCCGAAGGCTCACTTCACCCCAGTAACTGCCGCCCAGAACGGCTGAGGGTCCCTCTGTCTTCCTTCTGGCTGAGGACTAGGCCAATTGATATTATGCAGGCGCAGATCAGGCATTTAAAAGCTATTAGGGCGCCTGCTGCCTGAAGACTCCCGTGAAAGGATAAGGGGGTCACAGAGCAGATCAGGCTGTTAGAGCATCTGCTCCCAGCAAGACAACTTCTGTGCACCGTGAGGCACATACTGGTTCAAGCAAAACACTGAGCTCCCTCCCCTTGGCCGCCACCTTCCCGGCAGAATTCCTCAGACTGTCTTCTCTGTTACTTTCACTTTTTTCTCAGTCCAGGTTGACTTAAAGGAGCCTAGGTGTTGCTCAGTCACACAGGTTTGTGCCTCAGTCGCATGCTCAGGGGTCACCGCTCACGGTCGGACGCGATTGTTGGGACAGTCGGCCCATTTTGTGCCTTAGTCACATGGAGAGATCACTGGGACAAAGGGGACGCCTTTCTGTCAGCCGGTGACTCTCAGTACCCCCTTTCTACGGCATATGGGCTAAGAATGGGTTCTGGTACGTCTCGGGAGCCTCCCTCAGACTCATCCCTCGGCTGTATCCTCAGGAACTGGAAAAAATTTGACCCTGAAAATCTCAAAAAGAAGAGGCTTCTTTTCTTTTGTAACATGGCTTGGCCCCAGTATAAACTGGGGGCCCAAGAACAATGGCCCCTTGATGGCTCACTAACTTATAACACGATCCTCCCACTTGATCTCTTTTGCCAGAAACAAGGAAAGGACTCAGAGGTTCCCTATGTCCAGACCTTTATGGCCCTTAGTCAGAATCCGGATCTCAGGGACTCATGCCGCTTGTGTCTTTCTGTTGCCGCCTTATCCCCCCGACCCCTCTGTCTCCCTCTCCAGCAGATCTCCTAGACGACCCTCTACTCGACCTTTCCTGGCCCCCACCCCATCAACCCCCTTTGGTTCAGCCCCCGCCCCCCACCTCAACCCACAGCTCCCTGACAGGCACCCCCTTAACAGGGCAAAAGCCCCCTCTCCCCTCCCCACACAAGATCGAGGACTGCCCAAAGCCAGGAAACAGATTCTGATATGCCTCCCTTGAGGAAAGTAGCAAATGGAGACATGGGCACTATTACAGTCCATGTTCCCTTCCCCATGTCTGACATTTCCCAAATTCAAAACAAATTAGGTTCCTTCAGTCAGGATTCCACCACTTTTATTAAGGAATTTCAGGCTCTCACTATAGCCTTTCACCTGACCTGGCAAGACATTCATGTATTTCTGACCGCTTGTTGTACTCATGAAGAGAAAAACAGGATATGGACATTAGCCCATGCTTGGGCAGATGAGGCAGAATTCTGTTTCCAAAACCCGGATGGATGGGGACCCATTTTGGGCTGGCTAAATGACTCTCTTTGTAACTACACCCTCAATTTCAATCAGACTAGCCTGGAGTGGAATCCCTGGTCAGACAAAAATACATATGATGTACATGAAGGTAATTTCACTTTGTGCTGGGGAAATTCAAGGAAAAATGCGACTAAGAAATATATTCATGAAGACCATATCCCCATAAACAGCTCAGCCCTGGGAACTAAATATGTGGGGATCGGTGTGACCACTGGACACTTACTTAGTTTAACCTCCCAGCAAGATCCTCCTCCAAAATATAACATAATTTAGCTAACATTCAGAAATTTGTTATACCGATTCCCCCATCACACTCATAATCAGTCAGAGCCTGGATTCTCCCCTTTATGTATAGATGATTACTTCCTCGGAGTTTGGCCTTCCCAATATAATCCTAGGCCATGGACCCCAGTCTATTTCTAGAGGAAAACTCCCAAAAGGTCTGGCTCTGGGGACCCACAATGGGGGTATCCTTGAGGGGTACCAGATTTTCATTTCTATGAGGTAACAGGGTCTAGCTGGATCTTCCCACACTTAGAAGGGGCTCCTGCACAATTATTGCTGTGGTCCCAGAGATGATCATTATGACTATAAAGGATTTAGCTTCCTCAGGAGGCATTCCCAACCTTGGGTACTTCCTCGAGGAGGCCTTAAGACCTGTCCGGGAGAGACAAAAATGAACCACTGATTGGGGGCAACAAGTTTATGATAACCCAATTCTTTTTTTTTTTTTTTTTTTTGCTGCGTTGGGTCTTTGTTGCTGTGCACGGGCTTTCTCTAGTTGCGGTGAGCAGGGGTTACTCTTCGTGGTGGTACGCGGGCTTCTCATTGCAGTGGCTTCTCTTGTTGTGGAGCACGGGCTCGAGGCATGTGGGCTTCAGTAGTTGTGGCGTGTGGGCTCAGTAGTTGTGGCTCGTGGGCTCTAGAGAGCAGGCTCAGTAGTTGTGGTGCACAGGCTTAGTTGCTCCGCGGCATGTGGGATCTTCCTGGACCAGGGCTCGAACCCATGTCCCCTGCATTGGCAGGTGGATTCTTAACCACTGCGTCACCAGGGAAGTCCCTTTTTTTTTTTTAAGATAACCCAATTCTTGATTGGCCCAAAATAATACATTGTGTCTTTAGAAGTCTCTTTTGGTTTGCAGGCATACCCCTCTTAGAGAGGAGCGTTCTCAATCTCACCATCATGGTCCAGGAATCTTGGAAGGCTACGATAGCAGCCATTGAGGAAGAGCAGTCAGCCCTAGGCTCTTTGGTTGAGGTGGCTTTACAAAATAGGAGGGCCCTTAATGTTATAACAGCTGAGGCAGGGGGTGTCTGCGCCCTACTAAATGAGACATGCTGCTTCTATATTAATACCCCTGTCCAGGTTGAAGAAGACCTTCAGATTCTAAAGAAAAACATCAAATTCATAGAAGGTTTAAAACAGAGAGCAGGACAGGGCCCCAGCTGGCTTTCCAGCCTCCTCTCCTCTATGGGGATCCAGATATGGACATTGTTGCCCTTGTTGGGACCATTAATCTTGATAGCCTTTGTTTTGTTGTTTGGCCCCTGCATTATTAGCACATTATCTAAGTTCATCTCCTGACAGGTTCAAAAGATTCAATTCCAGATGGTGCTACAACAAGCGTACCAGCCAACTGGCACACAGACTACGTTGGAACAAGCCGCCTTATCATTCCGCAGGCTCTCACCTCCCTCCGTAAATACACCCTGACAGAGAGCAGGCATCGGGAACCCAGGGCCCCTACAAAGCCCCCACCCAGCAGGAAGTAGCCAGAGAGATCGTCGCCCCTTCTCCTTACTAAAAGGGTTCCCGATCGCCTGAGAAGGAGCTAGGCAGGTAGGTAGACATGAGCAGGATATCCAATAGGGCCAAAAATTGGCCTTATAAATAAAGAGAGGGGGGAATGTGGTGTGCTCCAAGGACAAAGAACAAGATAAACTCAAAGGGCCAATATTGCCGGAACAAAGAATTACAGGACTCCTATCACTGTGTCACAATGTGACCACTGCACTGTCCCAGAGCCCTCCCAAGCAGCGTGTCCCTTTCCCATCCCATATGAGGAAAGACATTTGCCCCATTTTTCTCCCGCTCAGCACACTGAAGGTACACATACTCTGCGCAGTCAGCAGATGACTTGTAGGTTCCCTGGCTATAAAAACAGACAGGCAACCCATGCTCATTGTCGACGTTCCCTGGCTACCAGGAAGTCAGACTGCTGTTCTTGCAGCAACCCTTCTAAGAAACTCTACCTTCCTTACATTCTGCCTTGTGTCTGGAAATTGTTTTCCAACCCGCACTCGGACCACCACACTAACATCCCAGAATAGCATCTTATCAGGGTCTGTATGCCAGTTTCTTTTATAGAACAGAGAGGGGGAGGAGGTGAGGAAGTAAAGTAAAAAGGCCATAAGTCTTGCAAACTCAAACTATCTCATGGCTTGGCCAGAACTGGAGAGGGGATGTGTTAATTTCTTCTTTTCTGCAGCCATTCACAGGTGGGTAGGGTCTGAATGTCTTCCTGTGAGCTGAACAAAGGCACCTTAACATTCAGGCAGAGGGGCAGGGTTCCCCGAGGTAAGCCATTATGTATGCTTACAGCTATAGACAGCATCCTCTTAGTGATGATAGTAACAAAAGCATCCAAAAGCAAAGGTTAAAGTAAAAGAACAGATCCAACATGGAGTCAGATTTTGCTCTTCCCTGTTACTCTGTACAGTGGAAATATTCAGTCCCTGTTGCAGAGATGGGGGTCTCAGGCAATTGGACAGAGGTCTGTATCACAGAGTTGGAGTCAGGTTCAGTGTGGTGGGGCTGGAGGTCCAGAAAACAGGGTTGGGAGGTGCCTGTGTGCAACAGGGATGGGGTCAGTGCACAAAGTTAGGGGTTCAAATTGAGACAGACTGGGACCTGGGACCCTTTGCTGCAATGCTGCAATGCTTGCAACTGGACACCTGTCTCCCTGAGCAACAAAATACAAAGAAACTATATGGGACTAAAAATAACTGTGCATGCATGCACAGTCGGGGCAAATTCTGGACCCAGAAGATACAAAAAGACAAAAAAACCCAACTGCCATTTGTGAAGAACCAGGAACAAAAACTGGGTGTTGGGAGCAAAAGCAGGGTACTGCACATGTCCCCTTGCACACAATACCACCTAAGGGGTGGACAAAACACCTAAGCCACCCCTCTGCCTGACCCCTGGACACAGCCCTACCTTCACCCCATATAAGGAACAAGCTTGCCCCCCCCCCAACAAGCAGCAAGGGAACCTGTCGTTTGCTCTCCCTCCCCCCTGCTGCAGCAAGGGCCCCAATAAAGCCTTGCCTGAATTTCTTATCTGGCCTCTAGTCAACTTCCATTCATTGGGGAAAGCCAAGAACCCTGGCTGGTATCAAAATGCTGCAGAGATAGGGGTCCACGTGTCCAATAACTGGGTTATCCAGGTGGGGCTGGGGGAGCCCCGGGATGCTGGGGGTCCCGCGAGCCATTCCTGGTTTTCCGGGATGGTGGAGGGGCTCCGAGGAGGAAGGAGGGCGCCCCCTGGCGGCCCCGACGCCGCCGCCACCACGGCTCCCACAATGCTCGCGCAGCCCGGCTTCGGACTCCAGCGGCGGCGGCTCCAAAATGGCGCAGACGATCTTCGAGGCCCTGGAGGGTGAGCGGCGGCGGGGACTGGGGAGGCGGCTGTTCCGCCTTGCGCCCCCTCCCGCCGCGAACTCGCAGCGCGGGGCCCAGGGCGCGTGGCGTCTGCGGGGCGGAGGGCGCCGGGCCGGAACAGCCAGCGGGGCGGGAGGGCCACGGATGGGAACAGCCGCGGGAGCGGAGGTCGGCAGGGGTTGGGGAGCAGTGAGGCCTGAACAGAAGCGGAGTTGAGGCTCAGTGGTGGGGGGGGTGCATCTCGCGACCGGAACAGCCGCGGGAGCCTAGGCCCGGCGGCGGCGGCTGCGGCGGCTGCGGCGGCGGGTGGGGGGCTAGGGTGGTGCGTTCAACCGGACAGGCGCAGCGGGAGAGAGGAGGCCCTGGGGGAGAGCACCGAGAGCGGAACAGCCGTAGACGGCTGGCGCAGCGGGAGGGGAGCCTCGGACCGGAACAGCTGCCGCCGCGAGGGCCCGGGCGGCGCGCGGTTGGGGCTGGGGGGCAGTTTCCTGGAGGGAACAGCCGGGGGGTGGTGTGCAAGCCAGGACGGGAACCGCGAGGCGAGCATGGCTGCACCGCGGACGCGAGGGTTGCGTAGGGCTGCATAGGGCTGCATCCAGGGGGACCGTGGTGCAGCAGCGGCTGCGGGGGAGACGGGCTGAGCCAGGGGTCCTGACCATTAAGAACTTGTATTGAGCGCCAAATGTGTGCCTCGCGCTCTGACATAGTGTCTTCAATTCAGACCAGGAAAGGATCGGCGCCACCTGTGTGCAAGGCCAGGCCTTGGACGGACACCAGAAAACACGGGGTGACTGCTTTGTGCACCATTATGGGGTGCAGAGTATTATAAACCCAGACCAAGAAAGGATGGGTGCCAACGGTGTGGTTGGCCGGGATGCCAAGTTACCAGACCCAAACAAGCAAACACCGCACCGACTGGTTGTCGCATGCTCTGCGAGATCCTAGGATGTGAATGGTCCTCAGGCTCTGGGAATTGTGAGCTTTGGAGACAGGCAAACACTGAGAGCCTCCATGTACACTTGCTAGGAGTTGGAAAGGAAGCCTCAGAGAATTCAGGGCCATGGCACAGAGTTGATGCTAGGGGGATAGAGACCCAAGAATGCTCTTGGAGGGATGAGATGAGTATACACATAATTAGAGTGCAAACTGAAAGTAGACTGGACTAGTGGTATGTGGCTGAGGCTTTGAGTCCAGCAACTCCCCAGGAGGTCTCAGCTGTGTCTCTTAACATCTTGCAGGATCAGCTCTCTCACCACGAAATGTGTAATCCTCCCCACATCTGGGAAGGTTAAGTTTCAGGAATACTCGGTAAGGGATGTAGACATTATAGAATTATAGAAAAGGTAAACAGTAAAGATAACCTCAGCTGGTGTTCAGTGCTGTGATGGGTGATGGATATGGAAGGCCAGGGTCATTGGTGGCTCCCTCTGGGAGGCCAACAGGATGGTGTGAGGCCTGCTTTCTCTCTAGGTTCATGGACTTCCTCAGTGCTTGAATTTTCACTCCAAGAATGTGTTCCTGTATTGAGTGATGAAGAACGTAAAGGAAAGATCAGTTCCCGGGACTGTGTCCTGGGCTAGGAGAAGGACAGCAGAACTGTGGGGGTCCAGAGATGACCCAGGCAGTGAGGACTGCATTTGCAAAGCCCTGGTGGGGAGAGAGGTCTAGGATTCACAGAAGTTCATGTGAGCAGCTAGAGATGAGGCTTCTGAACTTTATCTTGGCATCAGTGTGGAACTAAGAGAGGGTTTTCAGCAGGAGAGCTGCACAAGCTAACGTATGTTTTATAAAGTTCACCCTGGCTGCTCTGAGAACAGACAGGAGGGGTCAGAGTGGCCGTGGGGAGGTGAGACCACTGTGGCTGTTCTGCTGGGAACTGATAGTGGCCTGGGCTCTGGGGACAGCTATGGGGATGGAGGAAAAGTGGATCTGAGAGATATTTGGGAGACAGAATAGGCTAGACTTGCTGAAGGACCGGAAGTCAGGGTGTGAAGGGAGATAGGTTAAGGGAAGCATCCCTTAAGGTTAAGGGGTGCCCCAGGGGCTTTAGCTGGGTGGACAGTGGTACCCTTTTCTTATTGATGAGGGTTACTAGGAGAGGAACAAACTCAGGGGTGGGGAATGACACACTTGGTTTGAGTTTTACATAGACAGCATTTTTTTCAAAGACTTAATTTTTTTAGAGCATTTTTCGGTTTGCACAGTTGAGAGGCAGGTACAGAGACTTTCTGTGTACCTTTGATCCTACACATTCATAACCTCCCCTTTAATCAACATAACTCATCAGAGTGGTACATTTGTTACCAAGGCTGAACCTGCATTGACACATCATAACCACCCGAAGTCCATAATTTATCTTAAGTTTCACTCTTGGTGGTGTACATTCTATCGGACAGTTGTATAATGATGTATATCCATCATTGTAATATTACCGTACAGAGTAGCTTCACTGCCCTAAAAATCCTCTGTGCTCTGCCTGTTCATCCCTCCCCCCACCCCCGGCAACCACTAATCTTTTTATCGTCTCCATAGTTTTGACAGGCAGTATTTTTTATTTTATTTAAAAAAAATAGTCATTGATTTATTTTGGCCACACCGGGTTTTAGTTGCAGCATGCAGCATCTTAGTTGCAGCATGCATGTGGGATTTAGCTCCCCCGACCAGGGATTGAACCCAGGCCCCCCGCATTGGGAGCATGGAGTCCTACCCAGGCTGGACCACCAGGGAGTCCCAATATATTTTTAAAAATAAATTTATTTATTTTATGTATTTATTTTTGGCTGCGTTGGGTCTTCGTTGCTGCGTGGGCTTTTTCTCCAGTTGCGGGGAGCGGGGGCTACTCTTCGTTGCGGTGCACAGGCTTCTCATTGTGGTGGCTTCTCTTGTGGAGCATGGGCTCTAGGCACGCGGGCTTCAGTAGTTGTGGCTCGTGGGCTGTAGAGCGCAGGCTTAGTAGTCGTGGCGCACGGGCTTAGTCGCTCCGCGGCATGTGGGATCTTCTCGGACCAGAGCTTGAACCCGTGTCCCCTGCATTGGCAGGCGGATTCTTAACCACTGCGCCACCAGGGAAGCCCCCAATATTTTTTTAAAATTAAACTTTTGATTTTGAAATACTTTTTTTTCTGTAGATTCACGTGCAGTTGTAGAAATAATACAGAGAGATTCCATTTATCCTTTATTTAGTTTCCCACAATGTAACATCTTGTAAAACTATCCTGTAGTATTATAACCAGTCGACATACAGAACAGTTCTATCACTACAAGATGTTGCCCTTTTATGGCCCCACCCACCTCCTTCCCCTGCTCCCCATCCCTGATGTCCGGCAACCACACTAATCTGTTCTCCATTTCTAAAATATTATTATTTCAAGAATGTCATGTAGGGCTTCCCTGGTGGCGCAGTGGCTGAGAGTCTGCCTGCCAATGCAGGGGACACGGGTTCAAGCCCTGGTCTGGGAAGATCCCACATGCCGCGGAGCAACTGGGCCCGTGAGCCACAACTACTGAGCCTGCGCGTCTGGAGCCTGTGCTCCGCAACAAGAGAGGCTGCGACAGTGAGAGGCCCGCGCACCACGATGAAGAGCGGCCCCTGCTCACCGCAACTAGAGAAAGCCCTCGCACAGGAACGAAGACCCAACACAGCCATAAATAAATAAATAAATAAATAAATTTATAAAAAGAATGTCATGTAATTGGAATCATAAAGTATATACCCTTTGAGATTGGCTTTTTTCCCTCCTTGTAATTCCCTGTAGATTCATCCAAGTTGTTGCTTGTATCAATAGGTTGCTCCTTTTTATTGCTGAGCAGCGCTCTGTGGTATGGATGCACTGCAGTTTGTTTAACTGTTCACCCACTGAAGGACATCTGACTTGTTTCCAGTTTTTTACTATTATGAATAAAACTGCTATGAACATTCATGTACAGATTTGCACACAAATGCTGACATACAGTTTTGCATTAGATGATAGAAGATTTACTGAAGCTCCTTCTGGAGGAGCATGAACCCCAGGTTTGAAACTCCAGATATTAGGGAGAACTAAATGAGGGCGAGTGAGGATTCTCAGGGAGAGTGTAAGAGGGAGAGGAGAGAGAGCCAGATGGAAGGAAGCCTTCAAAAATAGAAACATTTAAGGGATGGACAGGAGAAGAGAGTAAAGGAGGCTGGGAAAGAGTGAGCAGAGAGGTAGGAGAAGACCCAGGAAGGGTGGTGCCCTGGAGCCCGAGAAGGGAGTGTTTCAAGAAAGAATGTCTGCTGCTGCCAGGTGGTCTTTGGTGATTCTGGTGGAATGATGGGGGCTTAAGCCCCACTGGAGTGGGTGGAGGAGGACTGGGAGGTGGGCAGAGGAGATGGAGGGTGTAGCCAACTCGCATCGGATGCTTGATGTTGAAGGGAGGAGAGGTGAGAACATGAGTTTGAGGGAGGCCATTCTAGAGAAACCTGAGTGTGTGTAGCCGCTGCTGGGAAGGAGAAGTTGTGGGCACAGTGTGAGATGGGCCAGCTGGTGGAAAACGGCTTCTGAAGGAGCTGGAGCAGATGGAGAGAAGGGCTGGCCTCAGGAGGCACACAACCTGCCCTGTGACCGGGGAAAGTATGCACTCAGTTTGGCTGCAGGAGCTAATGGTTCTAGTTGCCTTTCAGTTAGAAGCTGGGGCAGGTGTCCAGGTGAGAGGTCGGCTGTGAGGACAGAGAGAAGGAGGCGCCCTCTGGGTTATTGGGGAGGGAGGCAGTGTGCCTTGGTGCCCACTTAGATGTGAGGAGGCCTGTCTTCCAGCTGGTGACACGGCTGGACAGTGTACTACTGAGAACCTCAACAGTGACAACTGGTTGGAAAACATGGACATAGTCAGCTTCTCAAGAGTCCCCCCGACCACAATCCAGATTACGCTGTTTACTGAGGAACTGAAAAAATAAGCACATATTGGAAAACAAGAGAAGCCTAAGTGCAAACAGACTTGTAGGATTTGTGGGGTGTGGATGGGGAAGACTTAGTAACATGATTTCCAGAGGGGTGGTTGCATTTCGGATTAGATTCAGCCATGAGTAAGAGAGAAGCCCACCTAGCAGTGGCTTAAACAGGCTAGAAGTTTATTTCTCTCATGTGGGAGTCCAGAAAAAGTCAGTCTAGAGCTGTGACAGTGGCTTTGTTCTACAAGGTCCTCACAGACCCAGAATCTTTCCAGTCTTTTGCCCTGTAGTGCCCTTGTCCTCATGATCTGGGATGGTGGCTAGAGTTCCCACCATCATCTTCTTGTTCTAGGAAGCAGGATGGAGTATCGGACAAAGAAGGGGGTCACATGCCAGGCAGCTTTTTTTTTTTTTTGCGGTACGTGGGCCTCTCACTGTTGTGGCCTCTCCCGTTGCGGAGCACAGGCTTCGGACGCGCAGGCTCAGCGGCCATGGCTCACGGGCCCAGCCGCTCCGCAGCACGTGGGATCCTCCCGGACTGGGACACGAACCCGTGTCCCCTGCAACGGCAGGTGGACTCACAACCACTGCGCCACCAGGGCACCTCGCCAGGCAGCTTTTAAGAAAACTTCCCCAAAGCTCCCGTTGACCAGAACTTAGACATTCTCTAGCTGCAAGAGTGGCTGGGAAGTGTAATCTTTATTCTGGGGCCATGTTCCCAGCCAAAAATCTTGGGTTCTACTGCAATAGAAGTTGTAGAGAAAGCATATCAGGGCACAGACACCCATTTTTGCCATGGGGGCCTTGCAATGGGTCTGGCTTGTAAGGGTAAAGTCAGAGTGGGATGCTGGGCCCACCTTCCAGAAAGGCTGCTTTTCTTTCTTCAGGAATGGACAATCAGACTGTCCTAGCTGTCCAGTCACTGTTGGATGGCCAAGGAGCAGTTCCTGATCCAACAGGCCAGAGCGTCAATGCACCCCCTGCTATCCAGCCACTGGGTGAGTATCTGCTCAGGTTCACCAGTGGGAAGGGTAAGTAACTTCCTGTGAAAACAGGTGGGGCTGATGAGGGGGTGTGGGAGTGAACTGCCCACTGTGGTTCCCAGGTTGTCCTCTCATGTCTGAAGCCTCTCCCCTTCCTCCCAGCCTGGATCTTCAGGCTCAGACTTTTCTCTGCTTAGCTCTGAGGACAGTCTTTTTCAGTCACTTAGTGAATGTGGGGATCATGACAGAGAATGACTAGGAGCCCCGATGCTTAGCAATGCTTGTACCTTCGACCCAAAGTCATTTCTCAGCTTCCCCTCTATGAGGCTAAGCATGAATGTCTCCAATTTACAGCCCAGGCCCTTGCGACACAGAGAGGGCAAGGAACTTCCTTTACAGCCCTGTGTGAGCCTGTGTGTTCATCCATTCATTCTACAAAGATTTTTGAGTACTTGGGAACCATGCTGGGGACAGAGAGACACACACCTGAGTTTGAATCCTTGTTCCCATAGTTTGGCTCTGTGACGTTGGGCAAGTGAGTTAACCTCTCTGTGCCCTCAGTTTCCACATCTGTAAAATGGAGATAATAGTCCTACCTCATAGGAATCTTGTGAGGGTACTTGGGATTTGGTTTTAGCTGTCATAAATAAGAAGTGCAAGTTTCTTGTGGTTTGTACAAGATTAAAGTTTATTTCTTTGTTGCATAAGTCCTGATGACTCAGACCTCTTCTTTCATATGGCTCTGCTGCTCTCAGCATGCGGTCCAAGATGGCTGCTCCAACCTCCCACTTTCATTTCCACACTCCAGCCAACAGGAAGGGAAGAAAGAAGTAGAAGTCATACCCCTTCCTTTTAGGAGGAAGTTGTGTAGATAGTATACTTCTCCTCTTCTCCTATTGGTCAGAATTCAGTCACATGACATGTCTAGCTGCAAAAAAGTCTGGGAAATATGGTCTTTAACTAGACGGCCATGTTTCTCACTAAAATTTGTATTACTTTTTAAGAAGGAAGAGTGAATATTGAATGACAATTAGACATTTCTGCCACAACATATCAAGAGCTTGGCACAGTGCATGGCCTGTGGTGGGCCTTCAATAATGGATGGTGTTAACTGTAGCTAATCATTGATTTAATTTTTCATGCATTCAGCAGACATCCACTGAAGGCCTCCTATGTGCCCAGAAAATATTGTAGTTATGGTGATAAATAAGAGATATTTCCTTCCCTTAGGAAATATGGTGGTGATGGGAAAAATGTGATAAGAGAGACTTGCCCAGAGGAAGGAACTGTGAACACTGCTTGAGGAGGGCTTCCTGGAGGAGGTGACATCTGAGCTGAGCCTTGCAGAATGAGTTGTTCTGAGAGAGGTAGCTTGGCAGGGAGGACAGGGGATGCAAGGGCACTGAGGAGTGTGATCATGCAGCCCATTTGGGGACTGGTGAATAAATTCAGGCAGGATAAAGATTCTGAATGTCTCAACGTTTGAAGCGAACCCACCTTACGATTTCCTGATTTCTAATTTTTTGATTCCTGGGCGAACCTGGCTGGATATTCCTTCAGGTGCCAGCATGGTTTGAAAGCTCATAAGAAGCACAGAGTTGATGCTTGACCCTCACGTGTTGAGTCGTGGAATGCCGTTAGTTTGCCTTTCTCATGGTCCAGCCACGGGCCTCCCATTTCTCACTGTGATGCCCCCTCTTTTTTTCTTGCTTTTTTCATTATTTCCCTCCCTCTGCTGCCCTGTGGGCATGACCCCTAGATGATGAGGATGTCTTTCTCTGCGGGAAGTGTAAGAAGCAGTTCAACTCACTGCCGGCGTTTATGACCCACAAGCGGGAACAGTGCCAGGGGAGTGCCCCACCCCTGGCCACAGTCTCACTGGCTACCAACAGCATCTACACACCTTCGGCAGCACCCACAGCAGTCCAGCAGGCCCCGCCTCCTGCCAATCGCCAGGTATTTACCCATTCGTTTGTTCATTTATCTAGTCAAGTCTTTTTTGAGTACCCACTGTGTGTCAGGCACTGTGTGGGCACTGGGGGTACAGGGGTGGACAAACAGACCAGGTCACTGCCTTCATGGCATTGAGTGAGATAGATAGTACCCAAACAGATGTGTAGAGATGTACTTTTCCTAGGATAAGTGCAGAGAGATAGGGGATGTCAAGACAGGGATGGGAGGTTTTGCCCTTTTGTATGTGGTGCTTTGGGATGAGCTCTGTGAAGAGGTGACATTTGTGCAGAGACCTAGGGAGGTGAGAAATAGTCATGAAGCTACTTTGGGGAAGAGTATTCCAGGGGGCCAGATCAGCAAGTGCAAAGGCCCTGAGGTGGAAGCGTGCTGGCTTTATTCCAGGAACAGCAAGAAGGTGAGAGTGGCTAGAGCTGAGTGAGTGAGTGCGGAGGGTGAGAGGTGATAAGGTCAGAGAGGCAATAGGGGGATCCTGGCAAATCGTGTCGGTCTGTGGGCTTTTACTCTGCATGAGATGGGAGCCATTGGAGGGTTTTGAGCAGAAGAGGGATATAGTCTGATTTACACTTTAACTAGGTCACTGTAGCTGCTGTAGACAGTAGATTTTGATGGGAGTCAAGAGAGAAATCCAGGAGACTGATTAGGGCGCTACTGTACAAATCCAGGCAATGGGTGGTGGTGGCTTGACCAGGATAGTGGCAGTGGAGGTGGAGAGAAGGGGTGAGATTTTCGAAATGTTTTGAAGGTGGAGCTGACAGAGCTTGTGGATGGATTGGATGTAGGGTGTGAGATTAAGAGGAGTCAAGGATGACCAGAGTTGGAGTTGCCATTAACCGAAGTGGGGAAAACAACAAGGAGAAGGTTTGCGGGGGGATGTCAGGAGTTCAGCTGCTCATGGTGAATTTGAGATGCCCATTGGACCTTTAAGTGGAGGCAGTGAAGATGCAGACAGATATACAAGTCTGGAGGTCACAGGGCAGGCTGGGGGTATCTGGAGAAGCTTGCAGAGTTCTCAGTCAGGAACACAGTTCTGGAGCAAAGACACCCTGGGTGGGACCTCAGAGGGATTAAAGACTCCTCATAAAGGGGGCTGGGTATGTCCCAGGATGCCAGGTCACGGAGTCAGGTTTCCCTCTGGCTTCCTCTTGTCTCCTTATTCCTCTAAAACATTATCTTCACCCATTGTATAGACATAATTCCTGCCATCAAGATAAAAGCGTTCACCTCCAGATCCATAGGACATGTACATTTAAACTTTTCTAGTTACCGTAGACATCTTCTAACACAGAACAGTCGTTTTCTCACTCCTTGATTATGAGTTTTGTTAGTAGAAAATGTTCCCTCTCCCCCCACTCCCCCTTTTTTTTTTTCAGTAGGAGAGAGGGAAATTCTTCCAGTCCTGGGCAAGGAAAAAACTTTAGAACACAATCAGTTGGTAATGGGCAGACACGAATCCCTCTGCCTAAATGAATTGGATGGACGTGAAAATGATTTCCCATTTTTTGTCTCAGCCTAATGCATGTGACATTGTAAAAATACGTGTCACTGCCTTTCCTGGCCGTGACATGGGGTGTGTCCCTAAACTGCCTGGGTTGTCCTTGCTTGGTTGAGGGCAAGGACATCCTGTTTGAGCAGGGACTCTGGGTTCAGGGACCCAGTTGCTGCTGTTCCCAGGGGTCCTCCAGACAGACGACTTAGGAAGATGCCAGGAAAGAAAGGCAACAAATAAACAAAACAAAACACGAATAGTCACTGCATGTTTGACACCCTCTTGTAAGGTCTGCCTTTCATCCTTGCTGTTAACCTGAGAGCATATTATTATACTTTCACATACTTATTTAAGTATGCACAGGAATTACATAGTAGTATTGTTTTTGATTTTTAAAGATGAGAATATATAATGTACATGTTATTATATAATTTGATTTTCCATGCAATACCTCTTACTTGCTCTCTATAGTATTCTATCCATGACTATATTGTATTTTTTTATCTATTCTCCTACTGATGGACATCAAGGTTATTTCCAGTTTTTCACTATTAGAAACAAGGCTGTGCAGAGTACTCTTTTTCTGTGGACTCCCTGTGGACAGGTGTGAGTGTTTCTCTAGGATAGAGGCCCAGAAGGATTGTTGCTGGGTCACAGGGTATATGCCTTACACGGAGGTGTGACTTATTCTCCTCGTTTGATGGACGAGGAAATGGAGGTTGAGAGAGGTGAGTGACTTTCCCAGGGTCACATGGCAGGGAGCAGTAGCAGAAGTGGAAATAGAATCCAGGTCTGTGGGACTCCAGAACCCAGATCTTTTGCATCATGCCATCTGCCTCCTTCCACAGCCTCAGACATGTTCTTTCTCTCCCTTCCTCTCTCTCTCTCTCTCTCTCTCTCTCTCTCTCTCTCTCTCCTCTCTGTCCAGATCTCCACGTACATTACCGTGCCCCCATCCCCACTGATCCAGACCCTGGTGCAGGGGAACATCTTGGTAAGCGATGACGTGCTCATGTCTGCCATGTCGGCCTTCACGTCCCTGGACCAGCCCATGCCCCAGGGCCCCCCGCCTGTGCAGGTAAGGAGGTGGCGAGTTTCCTCACGGGATCTTGATTCTAGGCCTGCATGTTGACTCCTGCAGATTCAGAATCTTGTAGAGAGAAGGGGGCTTGGCCCCAGCTCTCCCTCAAGCTAAGGAGGACTGTCAGCTTCCCCTTGGCCAGCCCTGCTGTGGTTGGGGAAGCTGCCACATTCAGCTGGGACCCAGAACATGACTTTGGGGTTTCATAGCCACAGTCCAGTTGTTTTGACTCCTATTTTTATTCTTCTTATTTATTTATTTATTTATTTTTTTTGCGGTATGCAGGCCTCTCACTGTTGTGGCCTCTCCCGTTGCGGAGCACGGGCTCCGGACGCGCAGGCTCAGCGGCCATGGCTCATGGGCCTAGCCGCTTCGCGGCATGTGGGATCTTCCCAGACCGGGGCACGAACCCATGTCCCCTGCATCGGCAGGCAGATTCTCAACCACTGCACCACCAGGGAAGCCCCTTATTTTTATTCTTTACAGAAGTGTTCCATGTGCATTAGAAAAACACTAGAAGGGCCTCCCTGGTGGCGCAGTGGTTGAGAGTCCGCCTGCCGATGCAGGGGACGCGGGTTCGTGCCCCGATCCCGGAGGATCCCACATGCCGCGGAGCGGCTGGGCCCGCGAGCCATGGCCGCGGGGCCTGTGTGTCCGGAGCCTGTGCTCCGCAACGGGAGAGGCCACAGCAGTGAGAGGCCCGCGTACAGAAAAAAAAAAAAAAAAAGAAAAACACTAGAAAGTACACAATAGAAAAGTAAAAAAAAAAAAAATTTTTTTTTTTAAATTATTCTTAACCTGGAAAGTAGAGAGACATGGCAACTGACTGAATTTACAATTCTTGGCTGGATCCTGTATTGGGTGGGGCATGGGGGAAGCGGTAAAGGCCTTACTGGGACACTTGGGGAGATTAGAATTTGGAGGAATCTGAATATTTTATTTTATTTATTTAAAAAATTATTTATTTGGTTGTGCTGGGTCTTTAGTTGCGGCAGGTGGGCTCCTTAGTTGAGCCTCGCCAGCTCCTTAGTTGCAGCACATGGGCTCCTAAGTTGTGGCAGGAGGGCTCCTTAGTTGTGGCATGTGAACTCTTAGTTGTGGCATGCATGTGGGATCTAGTTCCCTGACCAGAGATTGAACCCAGGCATCCTGCACTGGAAGCACGAAGTCTTAACCACTGCGCCACTAGGGAAGTTCCGGAATCTGAATATTTTAGATAATAGTATTATATCAATATTCAATTTCCCATGTGCGACCACTGAATTGTGGTTATATAGGAGAATGTCCTTGTTCTTAGGCGATGCATCTGAGTACAGTTTTAAGGAATAAAGTGTCGTGACGTCTGTAACTAACTTTCAAGTGGCTTGACAAAGCACAAATATGTGTATGTGTGTGTACACACACACCCACAGACATTGCAGATGTGGCAAAATGGTAGCAACTGGTGAATTAGATGAAGTATAAAGACTGTTCATTGTATTCTTTTTGCAACCTTTCCGTAGGTTTGAAACTTTACAGAATAAAAATTGGGAAATCAGGGAATTCCTTGGCGGTCCAGTGGTTAGGACTCCATGTTTTTACTGCCAAGGGCCCGGGTTCAATCCCTGGTTGGGGAACTGAAGTCCCACAAGCCAGATGGTGCTGCCAAAAAAAAAAAAAAGAAAAAATTGGGAAATCAATCAATCAGTCAATCACCTTTACTCTCTCTACCCAAAGAAAATACTGCCAAGATTTTGGTGTCTGGCTTTCCTGACCTTCGAATGCACATAGAGGGACTTCACTGGCATTCCAGTGGATAAGACTACACGCTCCCAATGTAGGGGGCCCAGGTTCGATTCCTGTCAGGGAACTAGATCCCACATGCATGCCGCAACTAAGAGTTCGCATATCGGGCTTCACTGGTGGTGCAGTGGTTAAGAATCCGCCTGCCAATGCAGGGGACGTGGGAATGAGCCCTGGTCTGGGAAGATCCCACATGCCTTGGAGCAACTAAGCCCGTGCGCCACAACTCCTGAATCCCACGTGCCCTATATCCAGTGCTCTGCAACAAGAGAAGCCACTGCAATGAGAAGCCTGTGCACCACAACGAAGAGTGGCCCCCACTCGCCGCAACTAGAGAAAGCCTGCGTGCAGCAGTGAAGACCCAATGCAGCCAAGAATAAACAGACAAACAAATAAATAAAAGAGTTTGCATGCCACAGCTAAGGAGTTCATGTGCTGCAACTAAGGAGCTGGCAACCTGCAACTAAGAAGCCCTCGAGCTACAACTAAGAAACCTGCCTGCTGCAACTAAGGAGCCCGCCTGCCACAACTAAGATGGTGCAACCAAATAAATAAATATTTAAAAGAAAAGAAAAGAAAAGACTCAGATGTGTATGTTTTAAATATATTTATTTAAAAAGCTATTTCTGGGACTTCCCTGGTAGTGCAGGGGTTAAGAATCCGCCTGACAATGCAGGGGACATGGGTTCGAACCCTGGTGCAGGAAGATCCCACATGCCATGGAGCAACTAAGCCCGTGCACCACAGCTGCTGAGCCTGGTCTCTAGAGCCTGCAAGCCACAACTACTGAGCCCGTGTGCCACAACTACTGAAGCCCGTGCGCCTAGAGCCCGTGCTCCGCAACAAGAGAAGCCACTGCAATGAGAAGCCTGTGCACCACAATGAAGAGTAGCCCCTGCTCACCACAACTAGAGAAAGCCTGTGCGCAGCAACGAAGACCCAACGCAGCCAGGGAAAAAAAAAAAAAAAAAAAAGCTATTTCTGGGCTTCCCTGGTGGCGCAGTGGTTAAGAATTTGCCTAGCCAGTGCAGGGGACTTGGGTTCGAGCCCTGGTCCGGGAAGATTCCACATGCTGTGGAGCAGCTAAGCCCATGTGCCACAACTGCAGAGCATGCGCCCTAGAGCCTGCGAGCCACAGCTACTGAGCCCACGTACCTAGAGCCCATGCTCCACAACAAGAGAAGCCACCGCAATGAGAAGCCTGCACACTGCAACGAAGAGCAGCCCCCACTTGCCGCAACTAGAGAAAGCCCCCGTGCAGCAACGAAAGACCCAAACGAGGCCAAAAATTAAAATTAAATTTAAAAAAATATGTACATATCTATATATATACACACATCTATATAAATGGGTCAGGCTATATGCACTGTTCTGGAACTTGCTTTTTTTTATTAAAAAAAAATTTTTTTTGCGGTACGTGGGCCTCTCACTGTTGTGGCCTCTCCCGTTGTGGAGCGCAGGCTCCGGATGCGCAGGCTCAGCAGCCATGGCTCACCGGCCCAGCCGCTCTGCGGCATGTGGGATCTTCCCAGCCCGGGGCATGAACCCATGTCACCTGCATCGGCAGACGGACTCTCAACCACTGCGCCACCAGGGAAGCCCTGGAACTTGCTTTTCTTACTTTGCCTTTTGTATAACATCATTCTCTCTCTGTGCCTACAACCCTACATCAGTATTCCCAAAGTGTTCCTTAGAACAGTGGCTCCTTGAGATTTTCCAATAGAAAAAGGATCCCTGGTCAAACCAGGCTGTGAGGGAGGCATTCTGCCTCTTCCCTTGCTCTGTCCCTGGGTTCTTCCTGCAGTAAAGAAATACTTTTGATTTTGTCACCCCAAATTTTTCTCTAGACATATATGACTATGGAACCCAAGGAACAGCAATTAAGAGAGATACCCTTTAATGAAATATTGATCAGCACCATCACTTTAACAACCACAAAGGGTTCTGTTCCATTCCATGTGGATGGACCATCCTCTGTTTAGCCAGGCTTCCATGGAAGGACATTTAGGTCGTTGCCATTTTTTGCTGTTATAAAAACTACTGGAATACCATCCACGTATGGTTATCTTTGCCCACCTGCTTGATTATTTTTGTAGAATCAATTTCTAGAAGTCATTGGCTGTGTTTCGGGGATCCATGCCACCAGCACATTTGGTGACTCTCTAGAAAGACTCCCAGAACTCAGGATGGTTGTGTTCAGGGCTGTGGTTTATTAGGTAAAAGGATACACAGCAGGATCAGCAAGGAAAAAAGACCCAGCAGCTGAAGTCTGGAGAAAATTGACATTCTTCCAAGTCTCCAAAGTGTTCTCTCTGAGGGAAGTGGCAGGGCTGCGTACAGCACGCATCTTCCTTCAGCAGAAAAGAGCAGCAACACGTGCACAGTGTTTCTGCCAGGGAAGCACACCTACGACTCTAAGGCCAGGGCTTTTATTGGGGATCAGTCACCTAGGCACCCAGCCACAAACCAAAATTCCGGACCCCGACATGGGAAGGAGGGGTTCACCATAAATCACATTGTTTGTGCAAACAGTCTAGGTGTGTTGTTGTAGGGTCAGTGCCCAGGTGGGCAAAATAAGCCTTATCAACATAGGAAACCTTCTACAAGGCACGTTCTCAGATGCCAGTTCAGAGTCAGCCCTACAAGCAAGCCCTTCTAAAGACAACAACATTAGGCCTGCTCTGTGAGCTCATTTCTGCACAAGCCGGGCCACTTTTGCTGACTGCATGGAGAAAAGGGATAGTAACGCCAGACTGATGGCTCCTCGAATTCTCCCATGACTTTGTTTTCATGCCCCCTCTCAGCCCCGTCCTCTGAGCTGCCTATGAGTGGCTGTTCTTTCCGCATGGCTGGCTAAGGCAAATGTCCTTCCCCACTGATAAATCAGACAGCTGGTATCAAGAGGCTGTGGCAGTTTAATTTTCTCTTCTGATTTCAGAGTAGCCTGAACATGCACTCCGCGCCGAGCTACCTCACCCAGCCTCCACCTCCTCCTCCACCCCCTCCACCACTGCCTCCACCTCCACCCCCCCAGCCTCCACCCACCCCATCCCAGAGCCTGGGTCCACCCGGGCGTCCCAACCCTGGCGGGAATGGCGTGGTGGAGGTGTATAGTGCCACAGCACCCCTGACTGGGAGTGGAACGGTGGAGATCCAGGCATTGGGAATGCAGCCCTACCCACCCCTGGAGGTGAGCAGATGCTGGGGCTTGGGGTGAAGGGGGAGAAACTGGTCATGGTCATCATGGGTAACCTGAACCTTTTCTGAACACCAGCTGTGTGCCAGACACCGCTAAAGATACCGTGGAGGGCAAAACCAGATCAAGCCGTTACACGTATAAATGTAAAATGCAAACCACGAGAAACTGGAATGAAGTAGAGGTTGTAGCAGAAATACAAGCTGCCCTCAGGGAATGCTCAGGACAGTCAAGAGAATACCTGCCTTTTGGGGAAAAGATTCCAAAAAATTACATATGTGAGTGTCTCATATTTTTTAACAAGCTAGGTATATTGGTTAGCTATAGCCTTGTAAGAAATATCCACCAAACCTCAGTGGTATATAGGAAAAGGTGTTTATTTTTCTCATGTCTACGGTGGTCAGCTTGGCAACTGCTGATCTTGGCTGGGTTCTCCCACATGTCTGTTGGCTGGCATCCGCTGCTCTAGAATGGCCCGGTGTGGGATAAGTCTGGTGGGGTGACCCGGCTCTGCTGCATGCATCTTTCATTCTCCAGCAGTTTAGCCAGGCCTGTTCTCACCACAGTGGTGGACATGCAGTAATGCAAGCAGAAATGCTCAAGACTTCTTGAGGCTTAGGCTTGTAGGTGATACAGTGTCACTTCCGTTGGTCAAAGCAGGTCACAAGGCCAGCTTAGATTTAAGACGTAGGGAAATAGGTGCCACCTCTTGATGGGAAAAGCTGCAAGTCACACTGTAAAGGGCCTGGGTACTAGAAGAGGTAAAGAATTGAGGCCATTCAGTCAATGTACAGGCATACCTTGTTTTATTGCACTTTGTAGATATTGTGCTTTTTTTACAAATTGAAGGTCTGTGGTAACCCTGTGTCAAGCAAGTCTGTCAGCGCCATTTTTCCAACAGCATTTGCTCATTCCATGTCTCTGTGTCACATTTTGGTAATCCTTGCAATATTTCAAACTTTTTCATTATTATTATATTTGTCATGGTGATCTGTGATCTTTGATGTTATTACTATGACTCGCTGAAGGCACGGGTGATGGTTAGCATTTTTTAGCAATTAAGTCAAAAAGTTTTTAAAATTAAGGTATATATATTGTTTTTTTTAAGATATAATGCTGTTGCATACTTAACAGGTTATAGGATAGTGTAAGCATAACTTTTATATGCACTGGGAAATCAAACTTTTTGTGTGACTTTATTGCGATATTCGCTTAGTTGCAGTGGTCTGTAACTGAACCCACAATAACTCCGAGGTATGCCTGTTCCATATGTACCATATTAATTCCCGGCTAAAGAGCTCTGAGTTACAAGCAGTCGACTCTCAAAGCACTAAGGGTTCAGAACCATGCCAGACGCCCGTGCTGGGGGGCATGGTTACGATATAAAGAGACTACCTGCACTTGAGGTCACATTATCTCAGACGCACTCTAGAATCCAGCCATATAGACATTCCACGTAAGGTAGCATCTATATGGAAAGAGAGCTAGACCAGTGGGAAAATTCCTCCACCAGCCATGTGATGTTATAAGAGCCTGCAGGGGGATTTTCCCTAGCCTGGGAGAATAACGCAAAAGGACCTGGTTCAATTAAAAAAAAAATTAAGTCAGTGAGATGCTGAGAGGACGGTGGTGGTCTCATAGGCAGAGGGGGCCAGCATAGGGGTAGCTGCCATTGTTTATTTTCCATGTAGATGAGGGTGCTCTTTGAGGACAGAGCCTGAGTCATCTTTGATTTTGCATCCTCAGCACCTGGCAGAGTGCCTGGCCTGTGGTACACCTACAGGAGGTATCTGAAATAGGGTCCTCTGACCTCAGTTTCCTTTCCCCTAGAATGGGAACTCCCCTTGCAGAGCTGTGAGGATAATGAGAACTAACCCAGTGGCAGTCATGTAATGGCTCAGTAATGACTTGAACGATGAGTGAATTCATTCACTGTGACAAATATTTATTGAGTTCCATATTGGTCAGGAAAATTGAAACCACTCTAGGTATTTCTGGCAAAGGGATTTAATACAGGAAATTGGGTGCTTACAAAGCTGATGGAAGGGCTGGAGGAGCCAAAGTCAGGGTTGTTGAGCACCACTCATTTTCAGCGTCACTGGTGTTCCTTGGCCCTTAGAACCAGGACACTGCTGCTGTACCCAGAGGCGAGGAAACTGTAGGATTCTGTTGCTGAGGTTCCAGCTGCCCTGCTGTCCTTGGGGCTAGTGGTCAGGAGGGGAACGTAGTGTTCAGCCAGCCACTCCGAAACTCATGACTGCAAACCCACCTGTCTCCCAGCACAGCTGCCGGAGGAGAATGGTCTCTACCTCCCTTCTGCCTTCCAAATCTCATGCAGATGCTTCTCATGGGCAGAACTTAATCTGTGCTCAGAACTGTGCTGGCAAGGATGCTTGGGAATGTGGTTCCCAGCTTCCCACCTCTGCATTTCAGGGGAGAGCATGAGCAGGTGTAGGAATGGTTCCAAGGCCCGACAGACAAGACCCAGCAGAAGCACCTACTGGTGCCATATTAGATGCCCAATACGTACGTAAATGAATTCATTCATTCAACAAATATTTATTGAGTCCCCACCCTGTGCCAAGCATTGCTCTAGGCCTGGGAGTAGAGGAAGAAACAAAAGCAAAGCAAAAGTCCCTGCCTTCGCAAAACTAGGCAGATAATAGACAAGATAAGTAAGTAAAATGTACAATTTATTAGATAATGATATGTTTAAGGAGAAAAATAAAGCAGAGAAGGATAGGAAATGGAATTTTGGATAGGCTAGCCCAGGAAGACCAATGAATGCTGAATAGATGAATGAGTAAATGAATTCTTCACACCCCAGTGTCATGATGTAAGCTTAGTGGTCACTGAGTTTGGGTGGCTCAGAATTCATTTGGTAATTTTCTTGTGGCTTCAGTGTCAATTCTTGGCCGAGGGATGTGTGCTGGTCTGGCATCAGGTGGAGTCAGTTAAGAAGTGGAGTTGCTGGTGAGGGCATAGACCCTTCTGACTTCCTAGTTCTCCTGTGCAAGCAAACTACTACTACTAATAATAATGGCAATCACAACAGCTAATGTTGATTGGGTACTTACTATATGCCAGGCACTGTTTTAAGCTTTTTACTTGTTAATTCGTTTAATCCTCATAACCCCGTGAGAGGGGTGCTATGATTAGCCCCAGTTTACAGATGTGGAAGCTGAGCCAGAAGTTTAAAAGACTTGCCCAAGGTCAGTTAAATGATAAGTGGCAGAGTCAGGATTTGAACCCAGGCAGCCTGGTTCCAAAGCTCCTTCTAGCCTGCTGGCATCATGAAGTTCTAAGGGGTCTTGGGAATGACTGGGGTGACTGAGCAAGGTGGAGGAGTTAGGATGGTGATGTAGATTGGGGGTGGCTAAGATCAGCCAGGGACACAGCGAGGGTCCCCCTGGCTGGGGCAGGTCTTCCCCTCCCTTCCCAGGGCACTCTCCCTGACTGTTCTGTCCTTATAGGTGCCAAACCAGTGTGTGGAGGCTCCAGTATACCCCACCCCCCAGGTGTACAGTCCTGGCAAACAAGGATTCAAACCGAAAGGACCAAACCCTGCTGCCCCCATGACCAGCGCCACCAGGGGCGCAGTGGCCACCTTTGACTCCCCACCATCTCTGAAGACCCGACGGACCAAAGGTTCCAGTGGACTCCCCGAAGGTGGGCCCACAGCCTGCCATGGCATCTTTCCTCAGCGTGGGCCTAGCCACAGGCTGCTTGGTTCCAGTCTTCCCTTTTTTGATAGTTAGGATTAAGTTTGGTTGCATGTAATGGAAAATCCAAAATAAGAGTGACTTCCAAATGATAGAATTTTGTTGTTCTGTGCGAACTAAGTCCAGAGGCAGGCAATCTGGAGATCGTGTGCCTATATAATTACCAGGCACCCACATTTCTTCTATCTTTCTGCTCTGCCATCCCTAGAACATGGCTTTTGTTCTCAGAATGCCTCATCATGTAAAATGGCTGCTGGAGATCCAGTCATCAGTTTCATATTCCAGAAAGTAAGAAGGATAAAAGAGGCATCTCCCACTCCCAGATGTTCTGCATGATGCTTTTGCTTACATCTCATTGGTCAACACTTAGTCACTTGACCATATCTAGTTGCAAAGGAAGCTGGGAAATGTCTCTTCTGCCAGGAACATTGATGTTCCCATTACGTAGGGGATTTATGAAGAAAGAAGAAGGGGTGAGTGGTTAATAGGCAAGCAGTGATGTCTGCCACCCCTTCGGAGATGGTAAGCATGGGGTTAGGGGCAATGTCAAAAAGTGGTGGTAGTGGGGAAAGGCAGAGGAATTCAGAATTTTTCAGGGGGTTTCAGTCAACCTTCCTTCCTTTCACAAATGTGTTGAGCATCTGTGTGCTAGGCTTGGTGTCAAAAACTGGAAATCTAGGGACTTCCCTGGTGGTCCCGTGGCTAAGACTCCACACTCCCAATGCAGGGGGACTGGGTTTCATCCCTGCTCATGGAACTAGATCCCACATGTCACAACTACGAGTTCGCATGCTGCACCTAAAGATCCCAAATGCCACAAGGAAGATCCCGCATGCCACACCTAAGACCTGGTGCAGCCAAGTAAATAAATAAATATTAAAACAAACAAACAAACTGGAAATCTAGCATCTTGGGTCATGATTTCCTTACCCTTAATTATTCACAGTTTAATGGGAGAGACAGGGAATAAATAAATATTTATGGGTCACCCTAGGAAGGAGATTAACAGAGTACTATGAGAATACTGGGGAGAGGCTGGAAAATGATGCTGCCTATCTATCTGGGGATGAGAAGGAAACAGTCTTGTGACTATCTGAGGGACAAGCATTTTAGGGAAGGGGGAACAGCAGGTGCAAAGGCCCTGAGGTGGGACTATGTTTAAAGTCTTTCAAGGTTAGCAAGGAGTCCACTGCAGCTATATGGTAAGAATGATGAGGTTGGAAGGAAGTAGAGGATGCAGAGCCCCATAGGCCACAGCAGAGAGGTTGAATTTTATCCTAAGGCAGAAGGGAGCCTTTGAGGGGTTCGCTCTACTCTCCCAGCCAGAGCGTGTCCTGGGCTTTTCTCCCCTGGGCACTGTGAGAGACTCACCTGTGCTGCTTCCCCTGCCTGTCCATGGGTGTAGACCTCCCAGGGTCTGAGCTGTCTGGCCCCAAGTCCAGGGGGGTAGAGTGGCTGGAAGCTGCCCTTGGCACCTTCAGTTCTGTCCTCAGGCTCACCATCTCCTTCTTCCCTCTTTGTCTTTTTTTTTTTGGTCAGCTGCAGGGAAGCCAAAGGCTCAGAAACTCAAGTGCTCGTATTGTGACAAGTCATTCACCAAAAACTTTGACCTGCAGCAGCACATCCGAAGGTACCCAGGCATGGTGTGGCAGGCATTTCCTGGGGGGAGGTAGGCTGAGGGATTCACGTGGAAGCGATGCTCCTTTCTCAGCCCCTTCGTCTGGGTGGTGACCAAGACCCCATCTGGTCTGTCATGGTTCTCAGACCTTCAGTCTAGCTCAGGATGATTTTTCCCTTTTCTTTCTCAGGAGCAGTGGGAAGGATCAGTGGGGCCTGCCTACTGTGATGGGGAAGGTCCAAGTGGGCTGAGGTGGGGCAGGAATTTACTTGAATGGACAGGGGCTTTGTGGGTGGGAGGCGTGCCTCAGTCTCACTTCTGCAGAAAGGGCTGACCTCGAGGACAGCCATGCTGTGTGAATATGCCTCTACAAGCTCTCTGCTCACTAACCTTGACACCCCTTGTCCCAAGAACCTGCAAGGAGCCCCTCTGGGCCTCGGGTTTTCCATTGTGAAGTGGAGGGGTGGACTTGTTCAGTGTTTCTCACAGAGTGGCACATTGGGACATGAGATGATTTTAGGTGGTTTATGGATATTGGTGTTGAAAAGACTTGAAAGACATAGTGAGAAAATTATCTTTTCAGTTTCTTTCAGGCAAAGGAGAAAGCCTCAGTTTGGTGTAGTCTGTCTTTAATGCCTCTCACGTACTTACTCATTTTTTATAACAGAGAGAGAGAGAGAGCCTGAGATTCCAACCACGGTGTGCAGCAGCTTCTCTCTAGACCAGGGTCTACCAGCCTACTGAGATGTTTTAGATCACATCATGCTTTTCTCTGGGGGCTGCCTGAGGCTTGGTACAATGTTTAGCATCATCCCTGACCTCTAACCATTAGATGCCAGTAGCACCCCTCACTCCTCAGCTGTGACCACCAAAAATGTCTCCAAACATTGCCAAATGTCCCCGGGAGAGCAAAGTCAATCTCTGTTGAAAACCACTGGTCTACACTAGTGTGTGTCAATAGAACTTTCTGCAAAGAAGGAAAGGCCCGGGGCCTCCCTGGTGGCGCAGTGGTTAAGAGTCCGCCTGCCGATGCAGGGGATACGGGTTCGTGCCCCGGTCTGGGAGGATCCCATATGCCGCGGAGCGGCTGGGCCCGTGAGCCATGGCCGCTGGACCTGCGCATCCGGAGCCTGTGCTCCGCAACGGGAGAGGCCACAACAGTGAGAGGCCCGCATACCGCAAAAAGAAAAAAAAAAAAAAGAAGGAAAGGCCCCAATAGCCACTGTCCATAGGGTAGCCAGTAAGCATATGGCTACTGAGTACTTGAAATGTAGCTAGTATGACTGAGAAACTGAGTTTTTAACTTTATTTTACTTTAATAAGTTTAAATAGTTCCATGTGGTTTGTGTCTACCTTACTGGATGGTGCACCTATAGATCTTAATAATATTGTTTTATAAATAATTGCATTTTTTTGTTACTTTGTGTTTATAAGTGGTTTTCCATATATAATAACAACAGGAAACTTCATTTTAAATTATTAAGTTTTTAAAAAGTACATTGATTTGAAGGAAAATGTTAAATAATGGTACGAGTGCTGTGCTGTGACAGCTAGGATGTCTTCTCCTTCAAAAACCAGAAATCCCTATTTAAACAATTAGGAAATGTTTTATCTCACAGTGTGAGATGGCCACAGAGAAGGTCAGCTCCAGGGCTGGTTGATTCAGCAGCTCAGTAATGTCACCGAGAGCCCAGGGTCTGTCTGTCTCTGGTCTGCCTGCCTCAGCAAGAGGACTTGTCCTCATGGTGTCAGGATGGTGGCCAGCAGCATCTGGACACTCTGCCTGGATCTTCCTGGTGGCTGTGAGCTCCCGGGCTGAGGCCACAGTCCCGTTCCGACACGCGGGTGCTGACAAGCCTTGTGTCTGCAGCCACACTGGTGAGAAGCCCTTCCAGTGCATTGCATGTGGCCGTGCCTTTGCCCAGAAGTCTAATGTCAAGAAACACATGCAGACCCACAAGGTGTGGCCTCCAGGACGCAGCGGTGGCACCGTTTCTCGCAACTCTGTGACTGTACAGGTCATGGCCCTGAACCCCAGCAGGCAGGAGGATGAGGATAGCACAGGTGGGTAGAAGTGGCCATTTGGGTGCTGTCTGGCTGGAGCCTCCCTATGCAGCCCTGGGGGTGAGCAGCGCCAGCCACAGGCAGCTAATGTGCAAGCAACATATGCCCACTTTTACATGACCTGCCAGTTGGAACTACCCTACTGCGTTGTTTAGCCATCCTGTGTGTGCCCTCTGAGTTCTTGCGAGCTCTAGAGGAGAAACCATTTCTTTCAAGGTTCCTACAGTGCCTGGCACCAGAGGGTCCACCATTGAGCAAACATTTATGGAGGGAGGCCTACTGTGTGCCAGGCCACTGGGCCTAAGGACATGAGGTCAGAGACCCCCGTCCTCAGGGAGAGTGAGGGAAGGACAACTAAACAAATGATTGTAACTGGAATGAGGAGCTGGGAGGCATCGTGGGTGCAGCTAGGGTGGCGGTCAGTGTCGTTAACAACCACAGAGAGGTCTAGAGTGTCCAAGGGGAAGGCCTGTGAGGGGAGCCTTGAGGCATAGCTCTTCTGGAATGTAAGTATTCAGTACGTTGGTCCCTGGAATGGCTGTGTCTGTGCGCACCAGCTGAGTGGGAGTGCAGGGCCTCAGGTACAGCATCCAACCCCGAGCTCGTGGTAGGTGGCGGGGCGAATGCAGGGGAGCCCGCAGGAGGTGCCCTGGGAGTCCTTCCCGAGAGGCATGGCTCTGTCCTGGCTCTCCCTCTGCCTTTCTCAGTGACTTCCCTCCCTGGCTTTCTCCACAGGGTTGGGCCAGACCCTGTCGAGCGCCCCGCAGCCCCAGGCCTTGCCCACAGCAGGCGAGGAGGAGGGGGACAAGCTGGAGGCCAAGCAGGTGGTCCTCATCGATAGCTCCTACCTGTGCCAGTTCTGCCCCAGCAAGTTCAGTACCTACTTCCAGCTCAAGTCCCACATGACCCAGCATAAGAACGAGCAGGTAGGTGGGTGGCGGGGAGCAGGGGTCGGGGTGGGCAGGCAACACCTACTCTAGTCGTGAGCCTTGACTGGTGCTGCCTAGAAAGGGACAGGAGTGGGCCTCGGCTGCTCTGAGCTACCATGTGACCATGATGGACCAAGCTTCCCCATCCGTTCTGCCTGGGTGGGGCCAGCTTACTGGGCCGTTATGGTGCTTGCCCAGGGGAGGAAGCCCACCTCTCAAGGGTTGTATAATGAAGGGACCAGACACAGGAAGCATCCTTACTCCTCTGAGAAGACCTAGGGTCTAAAAACCTACCTATGGGGATTTAAGACTACAGCCTTTTTTTTTTCCATTGAGGCATAATTCATATACCATAAAATTCACCCTTTTAAAGTGTACACTTTAATAGTTTTTAATCTATTCATAATGTTACACAGCCATCACCACACTAATTCTAGAACATTTTTATCACCCCGGAAACTTTATACCTGTTAGTAGTCACACACCCCTACTCCCAACCCCAGGCAACCACTGATCCGTTTTCTGACTCTATGGATTTACCTGTTCTGGACACTTAATAATGGAATCATATAGTATGTGGTCTTTTGAGATAATGTTTTTGTTTGTGTTGTAACATGTATCAGTACTTTATTCCTTTTTATTGCTGAATAATATTCTGTGGTATGGATATAGCACATTTTGAATATCCTTTTATCAGTTGATAGACATTTAAGTTGTTTCTACTTTTTGTCTTTTATGACTAATACTTTTGTGGACATTTGTGTACAAGTTTTTGTATGAACATATGTTTTCAATTCTCTTGGGTATAAACCTAGGAGTGGAATTGTTGGGTTATATGGTAACTCTATTCCAGTCTTTATTTTTTTAAATAATCTTTATTAGTTATTTTTTTTCTCCTTATAAAAGTATCATATACCCAATGTAAGATTAGAAAATTCAGAAAAGTCTGAAGAATGTTTAGGTTAACATTTACTATTTATTATATGCTGGGTACTCTGCTAAGTGCCTTACATTCAATACTTTATTTACTTCTCATAACAACCTTAGAGATAGGCATTTTCAGTATATCCAGGTGAAGAAACTGAAGCACAGAGAGGTGAAGTGACCCATCCTAAGTCACTCTGCCAGTAAGTGACGGAGTCAGGCTTCAAAGCCAGGTTGGTTTGACTCCAAACCCCATGTCATTAACCACCTTGCAATGTGTCCTCCCGTGAATGCAGCCCAAAATGCAGTATGTTTTATAGATTTTCTGTTTTTTTTAATATAATTGGGATCTGTACACATATATAATTTTGAAATATGCTTTTTTTCTGAGATAGCTTTTTAAAAGACTTTTAAAAGAATTGTAGGTTCTCAGGAAGTTGCAAAGATGGTATAGAGAGGTCCCTCATACCCTTCAGTCAGTTCCCCTCAATGGTTACTTCTTACATAACTAGAGCACAGTATCACAAGTAGGAAACTGACTTTGATATAAAGTGTATGTATAGTTCTATGTCATTTTATCACCTGTGTAAATTTGAGTAGTCACCACCGCAATCACGATACAGAAGGATTCCATCACCACAGAGACTCCCTTGTGCTGGGTTTTTGTAGTCACACCCACCCTCCTCATCAACATCCCTGGCCTCTGGGAACCACTAAAATTAATCTTTCCTTATAAGTTTATCATTTTGAGAATGTTGTATATGTGGAATCGTCAAGTATGTGGCCTTCTGAGACTTACTGTTTTCACTCAGTGTAAATTTTCTTGTGCTTTTTGTTTTTTAATCTAATTTTATATTCTGAGCATTTACTCATGTCACTATTTTTTTAATTATTTATTTATTTATTTATTTTATTTGGGGCTGTGTCAGATCTTAGTGGCGGCGCGTGGCTTCTCTCTAGTGGGCTTTTCTCTGGTTGTGGTGTGCGGGTTTTCTCTTTCTAGTTGTGGTGCTTGGGCTCCAGAGTGCGTGGACTCTGTAGTTGCAGCACATGGGCTCTCTAGCTGTGGCTTGCATGCTCTGTAGTTGCAGCACGCGGGCTTAGTTGCCCCACCACGTGTGGGATCTTAGTTCCCTGACCAGGGATCAAACCTGTGTCCCCTGCATTGGAAGGCAGATTCTTAACCACTGGACCGCCAGGGAAGTCTCCATGTCACTATTTTTAAAAAAAAACAAAACATAATTTTTAACGGCTACATTTTTCTTTTTTTTGGCCATGCCATGTGGCATGCGGGATCTTAGTTCCCTGACCAGGGATCGAAGCTGTACCCCCTGCAGTGGAAGCAGTGGAGTCCCAACCCCTGGACTACCAGGGAATTCCAATGGCTACATTTTTTTTAAATCCCCTATTATTGAACATTTAGGTTACTTCCTGAGTTTTGCTATTATAAACAAAACTGTGGTGAACAT
Organism: Mesoplodon densirostris; assembly: GCF_025265405.1. Classification (NCBI taxonomy): domain Eukaryota; kingdom Metazoa; phylum Chordata; class Mammalia; order Artiodactyla; family Ziphiidae; genus Mesoplodon; species Mesoplodon densirostris. Next base: position 25,681,512 of record NC_082676.1, on the reverse strand, counting down.
TATTGTAATCAAATCTTTGTCCACATCTCTGACTTCTTCCTTATGATAGATTCTTTTTTTTTTTTTTTTCTTTTGGCTGTGTTGGGTCTTCGCTGCTGTGCATGGGCTTTCTCTAGTTGCAGCGAGCAGGGGCTACTCTTCGATGCGGTGTGTGGGCTTCTCACTGCGGTGGCTTCTCTTGTTGCGGAGCATGGGCTCTAGGGAGCGCAGGCTTCAGTAGTTGTGGTGCGCAGGCTCAGTAGTTGTGGCTCACAGGCTTAGTTGCTCTGTGGCAGGTGGGATCTTCCCAGACCACGGATTGAACCTGTGTCCCCTGCATTGGCAGGCGGATTCTTAACCACTGCACCACCAGGGAAGTCCCCTTATGATAGATTCTTAGCAGGGAGATTGATAGAGTTAAGTTAGGATATCTTTGGGGGAAAATCACAGAAAACTTTGACTCAAACTGGCCTAAACAATTAAGAAGTTTGTTATCTCACATAACAAGAAAACCCAAGAGAGGGCAGTTCTGGGCCTGAGACATTCAGTTGACTCAACCCAGCATCAAGGACCCTGTGTCTTTCTAGCTCTTGTCTCCACTATCTCAGGGTGTGGCCTTGTCCCCTGCTGGTGGTTTGCCTGTGGTCCTGTGATGGTAGTCACTCTTCTTAGGCAGAAGATCAGACACAGTATTATCTGTGAGCATAAAGGGGTTGTATTTTCTGTGTCTTCTTTAGGAGCAAGGAAACCTTTCCCAGAAGCCTTCTGTAGACCTCTCATTGGTCAGAGCCAGTGCATATGCTCTGTCATTTAGGAGTGCATTGTTATGCTGCAAATAATAGATAACTGGCTTACTGATTAGGGTTTTTTTCCTCTCACATCACAAGAGGTCCATAAGTAGGTAGCATTGGGCTTATATAGCAGGGTTCTCTTGGCTTTCTGCTCTGCCATCTTTAGCATGTGGCTTTCATCCTCAAGGTTGCAGGATGGCTGCTATACCTCCAGTCATCACATCTATATTCCAGTCAGGACAAATGCAAAAAACAGAGGGGACTTCTCCTAGGAAGCTTTTGCCTTTTTGTTCTGGGAGTGATTCCTTCCCCAAAGACTACTGCCTACTTCTCATTGGCAAGAAAGGGGTCACGTGGCTGACACTCGATGTAAGGGAGCCAGGGGATCAAATGTTTTAACTTGATTTGGCATCTTGCCACTCTGAGCAAATCAGGGTTCACTTTGTTAGGAAGAAAGAGCATGTGGAATTGTATCTGAGTGTGTCATGCAGCCCTATGAGGAGTGTGTACTACTTGTCAAAGTATAATTTTCAAAATGTTAAAAAACATCATTCTCATACAAATGACATAGTGAACATGAGTCAGAATTTTACTTAAATCATTAATGAGGGAACTGGGAGGATGACAAAGCCAGTCAAAAGAGGATATGAAACACTGATATCTATACCCATAAATAACTATGTCAGTGAAAAAAAGGAATCCTGAAATAAGATTGCTAAGTTAGATACAAATCTGGTTCATGTCCTACAGGGCAACAAAACCTTTGGAGTTATCTTTTCTACATGACAAAAATCATTTACATTGGATCAGTTTTCTACAAGTTGACATTTAACTTTAGAGTCTGGGTCCTAATCAGTAGTAAACAATCAAAACAAATCACATCACCCAGAGGGTGAGATGACCCTCAGTGGCTTAACTGCCTTTACCTAACTGCCTGCCAGACAGCAGTTCTCAAAGTGAGGTCCCTGGCCCAGCAGCTTCAGCATCACCTGGGCACTTGGTAGGAATGCACATATTCAGGCCACCCAGACCTGCTGAATCAGATTCGCTGGCAGTGGCATAATCTGTTATCGTGATGCAGACTCAAGTTGGAGAGCCACTATTCTAGCATGACATTGGAAGGACGTTGTGTCATCTTTTCACATCTTTTCAAGATGTTATCATCCCAGGTTTTGGATATTTTTTCTTAAGCATACCCAGATGACACAGAGCCTGCAGGGAGGGTAATGGGGCCATTGTGACTGGCTGAGAGGAGGGGACCCTCTAACCAAAATAAGACCGGGGCTGCAGCAGCAGGGGAGCAGGGAAACAGTGGTCGGGTCTTCCACAAGCAGTGTTTGAGGTGGATGCCACAGGGCAGGGGGCGGCAGTGGAGCAGTTCTCCTGCCTTCCCTCACCAACCCTGCCTCTTCCCTCAAGGTGTACAAGTGTGTGGTCAAAAGCTGCGCGCAGACATTCCCAAAGCTCGACACTTTTCTGGAGCACATCAAGAGCCACCAGGAGGAGCTGAGCTACCGTTGCCACCTCTGTGGCAAGGACTTCCCCTCGCTGTACGACCTGGGCGTGCATCAATACTCACACAGCCTCCTGCCCCAGCACAGCCCCAAGAAGGACAGTGCCGTCTACAAGTACGTGCCCTCCCTTTTCCCTCTCCCTGCAGGGAGCCCAGGGGTCTGGTCCCTTAGTGGTTCTGACTGCTCAGGACCAGTGGGACATCTCAAAGGGGAATCTGAGGCTCCAGGGTCCAGCCTGGCAGAGAGGGTTCTGTGTCTTGGCACTGAAGGGGGCAAAAGATGCTGGCCCTCCTTATATCATTCTTCAACTTGGCAGACAGTTATCCTAAAAAAAAAGAAAAAAAATCTTAAAAAAGGGAAGCCAATCTTTCCTTATTCGTATGGAAAAAAGATTTGTTTTTTTCTAAAGTAAAATATTATGAAAATAGTATTCCATCTGATAGCCTACACAACTTAGGTTACAGTTGGAATGGTACGTTGATTCTTAAATGAAAAAATGAACAAGTATGTATCTGAAAGCAAAAATCATAAAAATAAGATTTATTTGTTTTATAATCTGTAAAATTTAGGTTAAAGTTGAAGCTATATGCTGATTCTTAGAATGGACAAGGAATGAATCAAATGTAGATTTCATTGGGGGTAGTTTTCTGACAACCCTTTACATTGTTGTAGTTTTCTGTTTCAGTCAAAGAAGGTCCCTTTGGCAGAAATGATGAAGGGCTCCCTCCGTTTTGCCTCATGCTTTTAGTCCTTAGATCTTCAGATCATTCTCTTTGGAGCCATCAATCCTGTGATCATCCTTGTAGAGTTTCTCTTCCTCGATTGCTTTCTGGTCCCTCTTCTAGACTCTCATATGCCGATGGTGTCATCCAGCATCACTTTCATGACTTGGTGGAACCCCTCATTTTTGCTCTGCATCCATTTCGCTGCGCATTTGCCTTATGTCTCTTGGGAGCAGCTGCCTCACAAAACCCAGCACGCAGTGCATGGGGATAGTGAAAAAAAAAATTGGAGTGTTTGTCTAGGGACTTCTTCTAGTTCATTAGTTAATATTTTCATGTTAGAATGGCTTTTGCTTCTCTGTACAAACTTGTATCTGCACAGACTTGGCTGATGACCTCTGTTAATGGGGCCCCCCCTCTAACTCCTGGGTGAGGCTTCTGGGGTTCAAAAATAAGTAAATACAGACCTTGAGTTTAGAATGCATGGGCTCCTTAGGGAGACAGGAGTGTATATAGTCTTAGGATATACTGTGATTAAATGCTATCATAGACATATTACACAAAGTGGGAGGTAGGACAGCGAAGGTGTCCCAGGAACAATGATATCTGAACTGGGTTTTGAAGGATGGGTAGGAGTTTGCCAGGTAGACAGTGGGTAGTGGGAAGTGCATTCCTAGCAGGAGGAACAGAAGGTATAGCGACATAAAATAAAACAGCATGGGGTTTAGAATGACTGTTCTGTAGAATGGAAGTGGGAGGAGATGTTTAGATGGGGCCTGGGAGAGAAAGTGGGGCCAGGGCATGAGGACCTTGTAGAAATCACAAGAGCTTTGAGAAGTTGGCAGGGGGACTGGGGCTTGAGAAATGGGATGTAGGGCAACTGACCCTGAGGGAGATTGGGAAATGGGGCCAGAGAGGCAGGAAAAACAGGTGAAGCTCTGACCAGCTAAGGGGTGGAGATTTCTGGATAATGATGAGTAATTCTCATTTGTTCTCAGAGGGCATTTTCTTTTGCTTTTGCCATTTCAATCTGTGGATATTCTATGAGTCCCTGTAGCTGTGTGGCTCTCTGGAGTGAGATGCCAAGTAAAAGGAAGGGAGCAACTACTAGGTGCCTTGGCCTGACTTAGGGACATTGATCCCTGCAATCCTGGGAGGTAGGTTGTATCAGTCAGCTGAGGTGGCTATAACAAAATATTATAGACACATGAGAGAGAGAGGGTGTCCTTTCTGTCTGGTCTTTTCTTAGAAGGGCACTAACCTTATCTGGAGGATCCCACACTTATGATCTCATCTAAACCTAATCACTACCCAAAGGCTCCATCTGCAAGTACCATTACATTGAGGGTCAGGACTTCAGCATGCAGATCTTGGAGGGACACAGTTCAGTCCATAGCTGTGGTGTTCTCCCCATTTTCAAGATGAGGACATTGAGGCTCAGACAGGAGAAGTGACCTGCCCACCAGAGTAACAACGTCAGTACAGAGCTGGGATTCAAACTCTTGTCTTGGACTGTGGAAGCCTCATAGCCCTGGTTTTGGAGTTCGCAGGCTGAGAATTGAGCCCCATGATGGCCCTGTGCCTGCAGTAGATCACTTCTCCCAGGTTCTCTTGCCAAGCTTAGAGTGACAGAGGCCCTTTGTAGCCATTGGAGCTTCTGGCCCCAAAGTAAGGTGCAGGGAGGCAGGCCATCTGGATGGCCCAAGGGTGGGATGGTGTAGTGGGTAATGATAAGAGCTCTGGAGCCACCTCCCTGTGCTCAAATCTGAGCTCAGCCGCAAACCTGATGGATGACCTCAGCAAGATATTCAGCCACTCTGAACTTCAGTCTCCTCACCTGTGAAATGGTGATATGATAGTGCCTACCCTATTGGATTATTTATAAGGATCAAGTAAGATGAGTATGAAGCAGTTAGACATGGTGCCTGGAACATAATAGGTACTCAATAAATATTATTGCTACAATGTTTATTAATTATATAATTTAAATCTAGGTTTGGTTGCTTGTAATAGGGACCCAAAATAACAGTGACTTTAACAAGGTGAGAGTTTATTTCTCTCTCATGGTGACATTTGAGTGGGTGTGGTGGTTTCATTCCATTTTCACGGGGGCAGGTCCTGTCAGTCCGGCTGCTCTGCCCGCTTTGGGCCACATTGCCTTGGCCTGCCTGTGGAGCCTCCCCAACTCCCTCAAGTGAAATTCATACACGTCACTATATATATGCTGTATGTTTACTTTTTCCTTTTAAAAATAAGATGTATTTTTTTCTAGTTACAAAAGTCATCCATGTTCAATGCACAGAAATGGATTTTTAGAAAAACCCACAAGAAGACAAAAAACAAAACCCTGTTAACCTCTTGGTACATGTCCTTTGGTATATATCTGTAATAAGCATATTTATAGCTATAAATATCACAGGCTATATTTGAGTTAGGTTATCCCAAACACAGTTATTGAATCTGGTGAAAATTCATCACACCATCTTCCTGTTGCACAACTTCTGACAAACAGTCTAAAATTTAATAGGATCATTCCGTATACTTGGTGTTATCACTTAAAACTATAATGTGTATATCTTTGCACCTCAGCACAAACAGACCTGCCTCACTCTTTTAAACAGCTACTTAGTATTCCATTGTATGTGGATGGGCTGTAATTTATTTAACCCATTCCTTATTGCAGGTTAATTGGGTTATTTCCAGTTTGTCATTATTATAAACAACACTACAGGAACAACTTGGGACATATATCTTTGCTCGTTTGTAAATAAGTTCCTAGAAGTGATTTTGCAGGTCAAAGATCACAGAGGGGTTTAAAAAAGATTAATTACCTACTTGAAAAAAATAATTGCTATGTGCATACAATGCAATATTTAAAAACTACAGAAGGGCATAGAGTGAAAAGGAATTCCCTATCCACCCTGACCCGCTCCCTCATCCCATAAGCAATCACTTTCAGGAAGTGTTCTTTTTAAACTTATTTTGACATAATTTTAGACTTCTAGAAAAGTTATAAGAATAGTACAGAGAATTCCCACGTACACCCTTCATCCAGATTTCCCCAATATTACAATCCTTACACACTTACTTTATCACATTCTGAACTTTTTGGGAATAATTTGCAGACATGCTCCTTTACCCTTTCTCTTTAGTGTGTATTTTCTAAAAATGAGGATAACCTCTTACATAAGCACAGTGTAGTTATCAAGATCAGGAAGTTAAATCAATACAATTCTGTTACCTAATGTACCTTATTCAAAAAGTTCTAATTGTTCCAATAACATCCTTTATAGACAAAGAAACAAATGTTTTTTCTGGCCCAGGATCCAATCCAGGATCCCACCTTGTATTTGGTTGCCGTGTCTCTTTAGTCCCCTTTAAGCTGGAACAGTTCTCACTCTGTCTTTGTCTTTCATGACCTTAATATTTTGGACGAGTATAAGCCAGTAATTTTGTAAAATGCCCTCCGTTTGGGTTTGTCTGATTTGACCTCAGGGTGGAGCCAGGATTGGCACTTTGGGCAGGAGTATCACAAAGCGATGCTGTGTCTTTCTCAGCGTGCTGTATCAGGAGACACATGGCTCTGGTTTGACCTGGTGCTGGGGATGTTACTTTGGGTGACGTAGTTAGGGTGGCGTTTCTGGCAGGGAGTTTTCAGCTAATGGTGCGAAACTGCATCCCTGCTGCCAGAGCCTGTGCGATTCCTGTCTTCTTCCTCCCACTAGCTCACCAGGTCTCTGCCCTCCTGGTAGCTCTGCTCTCACCTCTCCTGCTCCTTCTTTCTTGCCATCTGGAGGCATTTAGCTTGTGGTTTTCAGGGTGTGGCCTGAGGGGGCGTCCCTGGGGCCACCACAGGTGCAGCCTGACTGCGGGTTTCCCACGTGCCCTGGTGTACAGATGGCAGGGTCTGTGGTTCTGTTTTTAACATGAATTGCCCACCTGCCTCTGGCGTTCCTCAGTGGTACTGCATTGTAAACGGGCCCATTTGCTGGTGAATGTTTTGTGGTGGGGAGACGGTGGGATCTTTTCCTTACAGTGGCTTGAGGCCTGAAACTGCTACTTTGCGGGCATGTTAGCGAGTGATGTTTAGAGTAAAGACCATGTCTATGTGCTTTGCAGTTTATGAGCTGTTTGGCACCAGTATGTCCTTTGACTCTTGTTATGATCTTAAGAAAAACTGAGGGGCAGGTCCACTTGGAATTCCTACCTCATTTTATGGATAAGGAAACTGAGGGTCAGAGATGGGAAGAAGCCAGACCTGGATCCTTGTCTGTCTGACTTTTATTTATTTATTTATTTATTTGGAGTATAGTTGATTTACAATGTTGTGTTAGTTTCAGGTATACAGCCAAGTGAATCAGTTATACATCTATCCACTCCTTTTTAGATTATTTTTCCATATAGGCCATTACAGAGTACTTAGTAGAGTTCCTTGTGCTCTACAGTGGGTCCTTGTCTGACTGTTCCATGTAAGAGATTGTCCCTGGTGCTCAGAGCAGGTTATGAACAAGACAAACAAGACAGATATGGTCCTGGCCTCCAGAGCCCACTTGCTGGTGGAGGAGACAGAGAAGTAAGCAAATAAGTGATTCCAGATAATAATTGCTAAGAAGAAAATACAACTGGAGAGCATAATAGGAAGTGGCTGGGGCTGGGCTCTGGGGGGCACCTTGAGACGGGGTGGTCGGGGAGGGTCTCTCTGAGGAGGTGACATTTGAGCTGAGACGTGAGGGCTGAGCAGGTGCTGCCAAGGGGAGGACTTGGGGGAAGAGGTCATAAAAACAGCAAGTACAAAGAACCTGAGGTGGGGTCAAGTTTGGTGTGTTCTGGGTGCATTCAGGAGACCGGGGGGCCTGGAGCAGAGGGTGTGAGATGGGCAACGGGGAAAGGTGAAAGCTGAGAGCTGGGAGTGAGTCAGGCCAGTAGGGCCTTGTAAGCCAAGGTGGGGATTTTTAAGCAAGGATGTGACATGGTCTGATTTTGATTTTTTTTTTAAAATAAAATAAGTAAATTTATTTTAAAAAAAGGTTTTGTCATAAACACATAATTTTATTTTTATTTTTTAACATCTTTATTGCAGTATAATTGCTTTACAATGGTGTGTTAGTTTCTGCTTTATAACAAAGTGAATCAGTTATACATATATATATATTCCTATATCTCTTCCCTCTTGCGTCTCCCTCCCTCCCACCCTCCCTATCCCACCCCTTAGTGAGGTGGATGGACCTAGAGTCTGTCATACAGAGTGAAGTAAGTCAGAAAGAGAAAAACAAATACCGTATGCTAACACATATATATGGAATCTAAGGGAAAAAAAAAAGAACCTAGGGGCAAGGCGTGAATAAAGACTGGACTTGAGGATATGGGGAGGGGGAAGGGTAAGCTGTGATTTTGATTTTTAAAGGCTCCTGCTGACTCCCCTGTGGAGAATGAATTGGGGCAGGGAGGAGGCTACTGCACACGTTCCTTCGAGCAAGATGGTTTGGGTTAGGATGGAGGCGGTGGCAAGCGAGAAGAAGGGACCTATTCGAGAATGAATCAAATGTGGGATTTTGCCTCCTGGTGTTGGGGGCGGGGAGTGGCCGGTTCCCACGCCTGCTGGGGCATCCAGCCCCGCACACACGCTCTCTCACTTCTCTGCTCCTCCCCATGTAGGTGTGTCAAATGCGTCAACAAGTACTCCACCCCCGAGGCGCTGGAGCACCACCTGCAGACCGCCACTCACAACTTCCCCTGCCCGCACTGCCAAAAGGTGGGGAACCCTGCCCTTGCTGGCTGGGCGAAAATAGGGGGCGAGAGGTGATGGAGACCCCACCGTCTCCTTCTCCCCTCCTGCCTCAACACACATGCAGGCCAAGCTTGGGGTTGTCTCCGCAGACGACTTTGTCTTTGAAGAGCGAGAGCTCTGCCTGGCCCGTCTTACCCGTTGGACACCACCCGTGGCCATCCCAGGGCTACTGCTGGGCCAGGCAGGCCAGGCCGGGCTGACGTGGAGTGAGGCCTCTCCTGGGCCCAGGCTCAGCATCTGAACAGCGGCCTCCAGCTTCCTGATGTCTTATCATCTTGTTATTACTGGTTCTTCTTTTCAGTGGATCTGGAAGCCCTCACTAAAGCCTGGCCCTTCATATCATCAAATATCCAGGCAGTGTTCCATTTTCCACTTTTCCCAAAAACATAATTTTTGTAAAGTTTGTTTGAATCAGGTCGATATATTGTGATTGGTTGATACGACCAAAGTTTCTGTTAATCTACAGATTCCCCCCATCGATGCTCCTTTTTTTTTTCTTTTAATGTATTTGTTGAAGAAACTGGGCCATCGGTCCTGTGGAGTTTCCTGAAGTCTGGATTTTGCTGATTGCATCCCCCTGGTGTGTTAACTGGTTTCTTTGTTCTACTCATTTTCTTACAACCTTATGAGGCAGATATTCCAGGACAGACAGCCCTGGTTTCACTTCGGCCTCATTGTAGATGTTTCTAATTATATAGCCTAATTTAGGGGTTTGGAATTTGTGGTCTGAATAAAAGGTATCGTGAATTAGCAAGAACCATGTGCCAGATGCTGTTCTGAGCATTTTATCTGAACTGACTCATTTAACCCTAGGAGGTAGGCAAATTATTACTATCTCCATTTTATAGACAGGGAAACCAAGGCACAGAAAGGTCATCCAGCTAGGAAATGATGGGGCTAGTAAGTTGATGGGTCTGTGTCCTTGACCACTTCTCTATATTAGATGAATGAAAAAATGAACGAATGCTTTTCCTATGCCTGGGGAGGAAGGAGATTTTGGCTTCTGTGTTTTCTGGCTTTTTATTACCTTTCCATTTATTTCTTCAGTTATTTGTTCATTTTTTCATTCATTCCTTTGCTTGTCAGTCATTTGATTCAGGCCCTGTGCTGAGGAATGAAAGCCCCTCTCTGCCCTCTTGGAGATCCCGTACAAGCAAAAGGCTGTGTTTCAATAAGTTAGATGCTGACTTTAAAAATATGGGTGGACATTCAAGGGCGGAATTTGCTTTGCCTGGTGTGGCATTGAGGAGTCAGGGAGGGCTTCACAGAAGCAGTGACCTGAGTTGGATCTTAAAGGATGAGTAGGAGTTTGTCAGGCTAAGAGAAAGTCTCCCTGGGTAGAAACAACAGCCTGGGCAGAAGCTCAGGGCATGCATGTCTTGACTGGGCTTATGGGTGAGTAGTGGGAGCCATGAGGTTCTAATGGCTGAGCTTGACCCTGTGGGCCTTGACCCCTAGTGGGCAGAAAGGAAGATGTTTCTGTAAGGGCTGGTAACGAGGGGCCCCTTGAGCTCATAACGTGGTGAGGGCTGGTGAGTCAGACCTGATGCTGACTCCTCTTTTCTGCCAGGTGTTTCCTTGTGAACGCTACCTGCGGCGTCACCTGCCCACCCACGGCAGCGGGGGCAGGTTCAAGTGCCAGGTGTGCAAGAAGTTCTTCCGGCGGGAGCACTACCTCAAACTGCACGCTCACATCCACTCAGGTGGGTACCCTGTCCCCCACCGACTCCTGCTCAGTCCCCCTTCCCCTCCCCCCAGACACCCTCTCTGTTCCCCTTCCCATCCCCCTCTGGCCTTCCTCCTGAGCCCCCTCCTGCCCATCCCCTCCCTCTCTTCATCCCCCCTGCCCATCTCCTTCCTGGCCCCTGCCTGCCCCCTCAAGGGAACAAGGGGTTCCCACCAACACTAGAGTGGAGATGAGCCTCGGGGGGCGGGGGGCGGGACTCTTGGCTCTGCCCCTGAGGCCATTCTGAGCCCCTGGGGGTGGGGGCGTTGTGCTCGATGCAAAATTCCCTCCCGAACCTGGATAGAGCCCTCTCTCCTTAGTTCCCCAGCTGAGATACATCGACACTTTATTTTCTTTAAGCTTTAAAATGTTTTTTATTAGTTAAAAAATTCTGTTCTGTTTTATACTGAAAAGGGTCTAAAGTTTGAGAAAACCTGAGGAAAAAATCCTTGATAGCACCAAAGCATCTCTCCTCAGATGGACAATCCAAATGGTTTTTGATTTTTTCTTTTTTTTTTTACTATGGCCTACGGTAAAAAATACTTTTTTTTTTTTTTTTTTTTTTTTTTTTTTGCGGTACACGGGCCTCTCACTATTGTGGCCTCTCCCGCCGTGGAGCACAGGCTCCAGACGCGCAGGCTCAGTGGCCATGGCTCACGGGCCCAGCCGCTCCGCGGCATGTGGGATCTTCCCGGACCGGGGCACAAACCCGCATCCCCTGCATCGGCAGGCAGCCTCTCAACCACTGCGCCACCAGGGAAGCCCAAAAAATACATTTTATATGCAACCCAGGAAACACATACTTACACACAGAATATACTGAAACAGAAGTTTCACAAAACAGTATTTTCTATCTGTACAGTTTTAGTTGTTAAAATAACCACCATCAGTTTGTGACTTGGAGTTTGCAGTTTGAAGAGTGATCCTAATTCCCCTCCCCAAAGGTGATCACTGTTAGTGGTCTCATCTGGGACATTCTAGTTTTATTTTACATCTATACAAAACATGTGCTTACTTTTACACAAATAGGCACATATTATAACTCTATTATGTGCCATTTTTCTTCACTTATTAAGGTACCTTGAAGATGTTCCTAATAGCACCTTCTTTTTCTTAGCTGCATAGTATTCTCCTTCATTTACCATCTTTGATTTAACCAGTTCCCTATGGATGGACACTTAAATTATTTTTTCAGCTGTTAGTTTGTATACACAATGCTGTGTGGGTCTCTTGACAAGCTTTTGGGAATATATCTGTAGTGTACGTTCCTAGCAGTGGAAATGCTAGGTTAAAATGTATATGCAGGGCTTCCCTGGTGGCGCAGTGGTTGAGAGTCTGCCTGCTGACGCAGGAGACACGGGTTTGTGCCCCAGTCCGGGAAGATCCCACATGCCGCGGAGCGGCTGGGCCCGTGAGCCATGGCTGCTGAGCCTGCGCGTCTGGAGCCTGTGCTCCACAGCGGGAGAGGCCACAACAGTGAGAGGCCCACGTACCGCCAAAAAAAAAAAAAAAAAGTGTATATGCAGTACCGAGTTTTAGTTTGGGATGATGAAAAAGTTATGAAGATGGATAGTGGTGATGGTAGGACGACAGTAAGAATGTAGTTAATGCCACTGAAGTGTACACTTAAAGATGGTTAAAATGGTAAATTTTCTGTTACATATATTTCATATTTATGATAAAAGAAGAAAAAAAAACTTCATTGACAATTTTGATAGATATTACCAAATTGCTTTCTTTATGGTTTTTAAAATAATTATTATTATTCAAAAGTAATACATGCTTTTTGTAAAAATTTAAGCAGTATGGAAGTACATAAAGTAAAATGTTAAATTCCCCCTTCAAATCTTAATTGCTACTGACAGTTTGGTGTGTACCCTCCCCTACCTTTCTCCCTGCATATTCTGTGTCGATACAAACCCATATGGCCAGGGCTTTTTTGGAGTATGGGGACTGTATTTTTTTCTAACAAAAATGGGACTGTATTAAGCTGTCCTACACTTTTCTTTTCCCCCTAGCAATATAGCCAGGAGATCTTTCCAGATCAGGAAACACAGATCGACCTTAATCTTTTTAATGACTGCAGAACATTCCATTGTAAGGACCAGACTTTCCTCAATCATTGGGTTGGCATTTTTCAAAAGTACTTTATTCATTCCAGAGAGGAGAACAGAGAGGAGATAATGGCAGGAAGTAAAGCAACCCGGTAATAGCCCCTTTCCAAAGGGCAGTTTCTGACCCCTGACCCCTGTTAGGTGAGAGCTGCTCTCCATGCCACCCCTCAGCCCCAGCCCCACACATGGGTTCTGCAGCAGACCATCTGGGGCAACTCAGGTGGACCCTGGGTCACACTGCTGGGCTGGAATCTTACTTCCCCCAAACACTACTTGTAGACCAGGAACCTAAGTTTTCCCTTCTAGGACTTGCCTTATGGTTTGTTGCAAGGATTCAACCAGATAAGGTGTAATTCCCCCCTCCCCTCTGGTGGACCCCATTTCAGTAAATGTCACGGCCATCCACCCAGCCCACGCCTTAGATTCTCTCATGCCCCACAGCCAGTCAGTTGGCAAGGGCTGCCGATTCTGCTTTCTGCACATCACCCGTACTTGGCCACTTCCCATTTCTTGTACCAGCCTCCTTCCTGCCTCCACCCTCACGCCCTCAGTCTGTTCTGTACACACAGCCAGATGGAGCCTGTGAGACTCTCGAGTCAGATCCTGTCCCTCCTCTGCTCAGCCCCTCTGATGGCTTCTCATCTGGCTCAGAGTAAAAACCTTGGCCTCCCAAACCCTCCCTTTTGGGCCTGGCTGCCTTGCCCACCTCCTCTTCTGCCTCATTCTCCCTCCGCTGCTCCAACCCGGCCGCACAGGCCTCCCCATTGTTCCCCAGACACATGCAGTGCCCCACCTCTCCTCCTGCCTGGGACCCTCACTCCCACATTCCTGCATGGCTCGCCCCCTCACCGGCCCTTCCCGCCGATCCTAACTGAAACAGCCTCCTCTTCTCCTTGGCAAAGCAAAGTCCCGAGGAAAGGGAGAGGCAATATTCCCCCAGGCCACCTCCCTAGAGGAGTTGCTGTCCTCTAATGGAGACCCCTGCGCCCCATATTCAGACTCCCTCTCACGACACCCTTGGTCCCCCATCTGTGTTTCCTCCTGCAGGTGAGAAGCCCTACAAATGCTCAGTGTGTGAGTCCGCGTTCAACCGCAAGGACAAACTGAAGAGACACATGTTGATCCATGAGCCATTCAAGAAATACAAATGCCCCTTCTCGTGAGTAGAGACGGTGGGTGGGAGGGGGCAGGTTTACCCAGCTGTGGGATACAAGGGGGTCAGGGCCGAGGGCTGCAGGCCCTCTCTCCTTTTGTCCTGTCCTGGGTCCTGCCTGGCTGCTTCACTCCCCATGCTGCTTCCCTGCCCAGCCCTTAGGGTGGATGAGCGAGTCCGTCCTGCCCAGGGCTGCCAGCAGGGGGGCCAGCAAGAGAGTCCTGTGTTTAGTGAGCTCCCCTGACCAGTGTTTTGGATCCTAGGACACACACGGGCTGCAGTAAGGAGTTCAACCGACCAGACAAGCTGAAGGCTCATATCCTTTCCCACTCCGGTAAGTGGCTCCTGGACGTGCCAGGAGGGTCTGGTTCAGCTCAAGCCCCTTGGGCAGGAACCCCAGAAAGAGCAAACACATCCTGTGAGGCTTATTTTCCCTGCCTGGTACCTTCCAGCCAATAGACTTTTGCTCCTGTGAGCCATGAGCCTGGCCTGTGTTTGGGTCCTCAGGGTGTACGGAGGTGAGTCAACCACAGTCCCCCAGGCTGAGGAGGAAGCTGACTCAGGAGGAGATGACTGTATATCAGAGAGGCACCCAGTGTGACAGAGGTGAGGTCAGGTGTGGAGGGAGATCCAGTTCTGAGTGGGTCCAAGATAAGGCCAGGGAGCTTCCTTGGCCCACTCGGCAGAGCAAGGAAGCTGGGGTGTGGAGTAGGGGTCTCCACACCACTCCTCAGTTTCCCGACGGCTCCACAGAGCTTCTCCTGGGGCTGCTGCTTCCCCAGAGCAGCTTGGCTGGCTTTCCACATACCACTTGGTCTATAGAACAAGGTTTCTCAATATCGGCACTATTGATATTTGGGGCTGGATAATTCTTTGTCGTGGGCGGCTGCCCTGTGCACTGTACGATGTTCAGCAGCATCCCTGGCCTCTACCCCATGGTTATGACAACCAAAAATGTCTCCGGGGACAAGCCAAAAGATCCTTGGGGAGTAAAGTCACCCCTGATTAACAACCACTGGTTTATAAATAGGATCTAGTGGCTAAAAAAAGTGTGAAAACTAAGAGAGTAGATTGAGGACTTGGAGACAGAGGGCCTGGGCTTGATTCTTGGCACTACCACTGTCCTGCTGGGTGGCCTCGGGCAACTCACTGCCCCCTCTCTGAGCTGTCATCCCAGGGAGGCTGAGGGGGCCATGGCACAGGCTGTGTGTGGGACGGAGTTGACTTCATGGTGGATATGGAGGCACCAGGGATTCATCCAGTGAGTGACTACTGCGAGAATACCATGTGTCAGGCACTGGGGGTGCCATGGGGGAATCAGGCAGAAGCCCACCCTGCCCTCCTGGGGAAGCTTAGCATTTAGTGGCAGAGATCGAAAATGAACAGCAAACAAATAAGTATGTTACAGTAAAATATGCTGAGGGCAAAGATGGAAATAAGCAGAGTGAGAGGGCAGAGAAAGAATGGAAGTGGGTATCAGGGAGGGCTTCCTGGAGGAGGTGACACGAAAGCTGAGTCTGAGGGAGGAGAAGAGCCGGAAATGGCTTCCAGGGTGAGGGAGCAGCAAGTGTGAAGCCTTCAGGCAGGGAAGAGACCGGCGGGTGTTTGAGACGAGGAAAGGCGGGCAGGAGGCCTGGAGCTCAGAGAACAAGAGAGGGGAGAGGAAGGGGATGGGTCTGAGAGGTGAAGGGGGTGGCCAGCTGCAGGTGGCTCTGTGGGAAGTTTGGGGAATCACTGGAGGGTTTGGAGCAGGGAGTGTCATGGAGAGGTTTTACCAAGACCTCTCTAGCTGCCCTGTGGGGAATGGTCTGAGGCGGCCAGGGTGAGGCAGGCAGACCAGAGAGGAGAGAGATGATGGTGACCTGGCAAAGCTAGTCAAGGTTTAGGGGCTGAGCTTGCTGCTCCAGGCAGAGGGGAAACAGCACAAGCAAAGGCCCAGAGGCAGGAGGCTGGCACAGGGTAAGTGGCTGGGAGAAGGTGGGAGATGAGAGTGGAGGGAGCAGGGCCCAGGTCACACCCATGCTCGTAGGGCAAGCTGAGGAACTGGGCTTCGTTCCAAGTGCCAGGGCAGCATTGCAGGGTGAAGGGTCTGGGTGCCTCTCACTGCCTTCCCCTTGCTCCCCAGGCATGAAGCTCCACAAGTGCGCCCTGTGCAGCAAGTCCTTCAGCCGCCGTGCCCACCTTGCCGAGCACCAGCGCGCCCACACAGGCAACTACAAGTTCCGCTGTGCCGGCTGCGCCAAGGGCTTTTCCCGCCACAAGTACCTCAAGGACCACCGCTGCCGCCTCGGCCCCCAAAAGGACAAGGACCTGCAAGCCCGGCGGCCCCCCCGGAGGAGGGCAGCCCCCCGCAGCAGCAGCACTGGTGGCCGCAAGGTGGTGACCCCCCTGCCTGACACGCTGGGGCTGGAGGAGCTGAAGGACACAGGGCCTGGGCCAGTGTCCGAGGCCGCCCCAGGCAAGCCGCCCTTCTCGGAGCCGGATGCCGTGCTGTCCATCGTAGTGGGGGGGACAGTGGGGGGCGAACCTGAGCTGGTGGTGCCCGGGCATGCTGAGGGCCTGGGCTCCAACCTGGCCCTGGCAGAGCTGCAGGCAGGGGCCGAGGGCCCGTGTGCCATGCTTGCTGTGCCTGTCTACATCCAGGCCTCGGAGTGATGGACCCATGGTGTTTGCTCCCGCATCCTGCCTGATGCTCACCTTTGGGTCCAGGGCCTCTAGGAGCAGACTAGACATCCTTCCCAGTGGAAGTGAGCCATTGGTCAAAATCCTTTTGGAACATGCTCTGTAAACCCTGGCCCAAGGTCACCTCGCTGTGTCACCTGTCCTGCTGGGAAGCCCTGCAGCATTCTGGGATCTGTGGCAGCTGAACCTGAATGGCCCAGGGTCTGGCTGGTCCAGGCTGGTGGTCAGGCTGCCTGAGAGAGAAGACAGGGGAGTCCCACCCACCCCACCTCCAGGCTGCCTAGGGGCAGCCTCTAGTTAAGCTGCTCTTCAGGGACCTGATATGGTTGGAGCCCTTACCTGTTAAACCTTTTCACATGCAGTTCTCCCAGCATCCCCAGACGACTCTGTGATGTAGGCATGTAGGAGGCACTCGAGTGTTGTGGTTAGAGTTCAGCTGTCAGCCAAATCTGGCTTCAGATCCAAGCGCTGACACTTACTTGCTGTGTGACCTTGGGTAAGTCACTTCACCTCTCTGAGCCCCACATTCCTCATCTCTACAATGGGGCTTATGACAGTACTACCTCATAGGGCTGTCATTGGGATCCAGTATGATGAAATGTACAAAGAGTTTGGCGTAGTGCCTGGCACTCAGAAAGTGCTCAATAAATGTTTTTATCAACATGGCTCAGGCCCTAGCTTTGGCAGTTTCTTTCTTAGCCCCTAGGTGGCAGCATTCCCCCCTCCAAAGCTTGTGCGGGCTGAGGGGTCACGTGGCTCCTCACACAGCTACGCTGCCCCGATTGCCATAGAGAGGTTTGGTGCATCCAGAACAGTCATTTCAGAATATGTCCCATGGAAACCCCTGGAGGAAGGGGTTTATAACTCACTTTTGAAAATGCAGGGTCCTGGGCCTTGCCCTAAAACCCTTTGGAATCAGGACTCTAACCAGAGTCAGAAGACCATTTCGAGCAGGCCTCTGGATGGCCATAGGTGCCCCCACATCCAGCATTCCCTTCCGCATCTCCAGCTAGTCCAGGGGGGAAGCAAACTAGGCTGCCTGGGAGACAGGGAGGGAGAAAATGGGCCTTCACCAGTGATTTTTTTTTTTTTTTTTTTTTTTGCGGTACGCGGGCCTCTCACTGTTGTGGCCTCTCCCGTTGTGGAGCACAGGCTCCGGACGCGCAGGCTCAGCGGCCATGGCTCACGGGCCCAGCCGCTCCGCGGCATGTGGGATCTTCCCAGACCAGGGCACAAACCCGTGTCCCCTGCATCAGCAGTCGGACTCTCAACCACAGCGCCAGGGAAGCCCCACCAGTGCTTTCTTATTTGTCTTCACCACCATCCTGCTGGGCCACATTGCCTGTTACAGGAGAGAACTCTGAGGCTGAGATGCAACAGGGCAGGATGCAGGAGGACTGTCGGACTCAGTTTGATCACTGAGTTTCCCTGAAGGCTGACATCCCTCAGACATCTGTGTGCGGGCCTGTGGCTGGAGCTCAGAGCAAGGTCGAGTTCCCCGCATCCTCAGGAAGGGTGTGATGCGGTGGGAGGGACAAGCGAGGCAGCAGTGCACAGCTGAGGGGGCAAGGGCGGTAAGCGCACCCAGCCCTCAGAAGGGCCAGGGGAGGGACTGATGGGGACAGGAAGCCTCAGAGGGGGAGGTAACACTTGATCTAGGACTTGACACAGAGTGTTTGATGGATAGAAGAAGGCATGCCAGGGGGATTGTTTCAAGATGGCGGAGTAGAAGGATGTGCGATCACTCTCTCTTGTGAGAGCACCTGAATCACAACTAACTGCTGAACAGTCATAGACAGGAAGACACTGGAACTCACCAAAAAAGATACCCCACATCTAAAGACAAAGGAGAAGGCACACTGAGACGGTAGGAGGGACACAATCACAGTAAAATCAAATCCCATAACTGCTGGATGGATGACTCACAAACTGCAAAACACTTATACCACAGAAGTCCACCCACTGGATTGAAGGTTCTGAGCCCCATGTCAGGCTTCCCAACCTGGGGGTCCGGCAACGGGAGGAGGAATTCCTAGAGAATCAGACTTTGAAGACTAGTGGGACTTGATTGCAGGACTTTGACAGGACTGGGGGAAACAGAAACTCCACTCTTGGAGGGCACACACAAAGTAGTGTGCACATCAGGACCCAGGAGGGAAGGAGCAGTGACCCCACAGGAGACTGAACTGGACCTACCTGCTAGTGTTGGAGGGTCTCCTGCAGAGGTGGGGGGTGGCTCTGTCTCACCATGATGACAAGGACACTGGCAGCAGAAGTTCTGGGAAGTACTCCTTGGTGTGAGCCCTCCCAGAGTCCGCCATTAGCCCCACCAAAGAACTGGCTAGGCTCCAGTGTTGGGTCGCCTCAGGCCAAACAACCAACAGGGAGGGAACCCAGCCCCACCCATCAGCAGACAAAGTGGATTAAAGTTTTACTGAGCTCTGCCCACCAGAGCAACACCCAGCTCTACCCACCACCATTCCCTCCCATCAGGAAACTTGCACAAGCCTCTTAGATAGCCTCATCCACCAGAGGGCAGACAGCAGAAGCAAGAACTACAATCCTGCAGCCTGTGGAACAAAAACCACACAATCACAGAAAGATAGACAAGATGAAAAGGCAGAGGGCTATGTACCAGATGAAGGAACAAGATAAAACCCCAGAAAAACAATGAAATGAAGTGGAGATAGGAAACCTTCCAGAAAAAGAATTCAGAATAATGATAGTAAAGATGATCCAGGCCCTCGGAAAAAAAATGGAGGCAAAGATCAAGAAGATGAAAGAAATGTTTAACAAAGACCTGGAAGAATGAAAGAACAAACACCTAGAAGAATTAAAGAACAAACAAACAGAGATGAACAATACAATAACTGAAAGGAAAAATGCAATAGAAGGAATCAATAGCAGAATAACTGAGGCAGAAAAACGGATAAGTGACCTGGAAGACAGAATGGTGTAATTCACTGCCACGGAACAGAATAAAGAAAAAAGAATGAAAAGAAATGAAGACAGCCTAAGAGACCTCTGGGACAACATTAAACGCAACAACATTCGCATTATAGGGGTCCCAGAAGGAGAAGAGAGAGAGAAGACCAGAGAAAATATTTGAAGAGATTATAGTCAAACACTTACCTAACATGGGAAAGGAAATAGCCACCCAAGTCCAGGAAGCACACAGAGTCCCAGGCAGGATAAACCCAAGGAGAAACACACCGAGACGCATAGTAATCAAATCGACAAAGATTAAAGACAAAGAAAAATTATTGAAAGCAACAAGGGAAAAACGACAAATAATATACAAGGGAACTCCCATAAGGTTAACAGCTGATTTCTCAGCAGAAACTCTAAAAGTCAGAAGGGTGTGGCATGATATATTTAAAGTGATGAAAGGGAAGAACCTACAAACAAGATTACTCTACCCAGAAAGAATCTCATTCAGATTTGATGGAGAAATCAAAAGCTTTACAGACAAGCAAAAGCTAAGAGAATTCAGCACCACCAAACCAGCTCTACAACAAATGCTAAAGGAACTTCTCTAAGTGGGAAACACAAGAGAAGAAAAGGATCTACAAAAACAAACCCATAACAATTAAGAAAATGGTAATAGGAACATACATATTGATAATTACCTTAAATGTGAATGGATTAAATGCTCCAACCAAAAGATACAGGCTTGCTGAATAGATACAAAAACAAGACCCATATATATGCTGTCTACAAGAGACCCACTTCAGACCTAGGGACACATACAGACTGAAAGTGAGAGGATGGAAAAAGATATTCCATGCAAATGGAAATCAAAGACAGCTGGAGTAGCAATACTCATATCAGATAAAATAGACTTTAAAATAAAGAATGTTACAAGAGACAAGGAAGGACACTACATAATGACCAAGGGATCAATCCAAGAAGAAGATATAACAATTATAAATATATATGCACCCAACATAGGAGTACCTCAGTACATAAGGCAACTGCTAACAGCTATAAAAGAGGAAATCGACAGTAACACAGTAATAGTGGGGGACTTTAACACCTCACTTACACCAATGGACAGATCATCCAAACAGAAAATTAATAAGGAAACACAAGCTTTAAATGACACAGTAGACCAGATAGATTTAATTGATATTTATAGGACATTCCATTGAAAAACAGCAGATTACACTTTCTTTTCAAGTGCGCACGGAATGTTCTCCAGGATAGATCACACCTTGGGTCACAAATCAAGCCTCAGTAAATTTAAGAAGAATTGAAATCATATCAAGCATCTTTTCTGACCACAACGCTATGAGATTAGAAATCAATTACAGGGAGAAAAACGTAAAAAACACAAACACATGAAGGCTAAACAATACGTTACTAAATAACCAAGAGATCACTGAAGAAATCAAAGAGGAAATTAAAAGACACCTAGAGGCAAATGACAATGAAAACATGACAATCCAAAACCTATGGGATGCAGCAAAAGCAGTTCTAAGAGGGAATTTTATAGCAATACAAGCCTACCTCAAGAAACAAGAAAAATCTCAAATAATCTAACCTTACACCTAAAGAAACTAGAGAAAGAAAGAACAAACAAAACCCAAAGTTAGTAGAAGGAAAGAAATCATAAAGGTCAGCACAGAAATCAATAAAACTAATAGCTGGTTCTTTGAGAAGATAAACAAAATGGATAAACCATTAGCCAGACTCATCAAGAAAAAGAGGGAGAGGACTCAAATCAATAAAATTAGAAATGATAAAGAGAAGTTACAACAGACACCACAGAAATACAAAGCATCCTAAGAGACTACTACAAGCAACTCTATGCCAATAAAATGGACAACCTGGAAGAAATGGAAAAATTCTTAGAAAGGTATAACCTTCCAAGACTGAACCAGGAAGAAACAGAAAACATGAAGAGACCAATCACAAGTTATGAAATTGAAACGGTGGTTAAAAATCTTCCAACAAACAAAAGTCCAGGACCAGATGGCTTCACAGGTGAATTATATCAAACATTTAGAGAAGAGATAACATCCTTCTCAAACTCTTCCAAAAAATTGCAGAAGAAGGAACACTTCCAAACTCATTCTATGAGGCCACCATCACCCCGATACCAAAACCAGACAAAGATACTACACAAAAAGAAAATTACAGACCAATATCACTGATGAATATAGATGCAAAAATCCTCAACAAAATACTAGCAAACAGAATCCAACAACACATTAAAAGGATCATACACCATGATCAAGTGGGATTTATCCCAGGGATGCAAGGATTCTTCAATATACAGAAATCAATCAGTGTGATACACCATATTAACAGATTGAAGAAGAAAAACCATATGATCATCTCAATAGATGAAGAAAAAGCTTTTGACAAAATTCAACACTCATTTATGAAACTCTCCAAAAAGTGGGCATAGACGGAACCTACCTCAACATAATAAAGGCCATATATGACAAACCCACAGCAAACATCATTCTCAATGGTGAAAAACTGAAAGCATTTCCTCTAAGATCAGGAACAAGACAAGGATGTCCACTCTCGCCACAATTATTCAACATAGTTTTGGAAGTCCTAGCCACAGCAAGCAGAAGAAAAAGAAAAGGAATACAAATTGGAAAAGAAGAAGTAAAACTGTCACTGTTTGCAGATGACATGATACTATACATAGAGAATCCTAAAGATGCCACCAGAAAACTACTAGAGCTAATCAATGAATTTGGTAAAGTTGCAGGATACAAAATTAATGCACAGAAATCTCTTGCATTCCTATACACTAGGAATGAAAAATCTGAAAGAGTAATTAAGGAAACACTCCCATTTACCATGGCAACAACAACAACAAAAAATACCTAGGAATAAACCTACCTAGGGAGACAAAAGAGCTGGATGCAGAAAACTATAAGACACTGATGAAAGAAATTAAAGATGATTTAAACAGATGGAGAGATATACCATGTTCTTGGATTGGGAGAATCAATATTGTGAAAATGACTATACTGCCCAAAGAAATCTACAGATTCAATGCAATCCCTGTCAAATTACCAATGGCATTTTTACAGAACTAGAACAAAAAAATCTTAAAATTTGTATGGAGACCCTAAAGACCCCAAATAGCCAAAGCAGTCTTGAGGGAAAACAACGGAGGTGGAGGAATCAGACTCCCTGACTTCAGACTATACTACAAAGTTATAGTAAACAAGACAGTATGGTACTGGCACAAAAACAGAAAGATAGATCAATGGAACAGTATAGAAAGCCCAGAGATAAACCCACACACCTATGGTCAACTAATCTATGACAAAGGAGGTAAGGATATACAATGGAGAAAAGACAGTCTCTTCAATAAGTGGTGCTGGGAAAACTGGACAGCTACATGTAAAAGAATGAAATTAGAACACTCCCTAACACCATACACAAAAGTAAACTCAAAATGGATTAGAGACCTAAATGTAAGACCAGACACTATAAAACTAGAGGAAAACATAGGGAGAACACTCTTTGACATAAATCACAGCAAGATCTTTTTTGATCCATCTCCTAGAGCAATGGAAATAAAAACAAAGATAAACAAATGGGACCTAATGAAACTTAAAAGCTTTTGCAAAGCAAAGGAAACTACAAACAAGACGAAAAGACAACCCTTAGAATGGGAGAAAATATTGCAAAGGAATCAAC
The DNA here is from genome assembly GCF_025265405.1 of Mesoplodon densirostris. NCBI lineage: Eukaryota > Metazoa > Chordata > Mammalia > Artiodactyla > Ziphiidae > Mesoplodon > Mesoplodon densirostris. The sequence continues at coordinate 25,658,371 of NC_082676.1, read as the reverse complement.
GGACAAAGGATTAATCTCCAAAATATACAAGCAGCTCATGCAGCTCCATATCAAAAAAACAAACAACCCAATCCAAAAATGGGCAGAAGAACTAAATAGACATTTCTCCAAAGAAGATACACAGATGGCCAACAAACACATGAAAGGATGCTCAACATCACTAATCATTACAGAAATGCAAATGGCCATCATCAAAAAATCTACGAACAATAAATGCTGGAGAGGGTGTGGAGAAAAGGGAACCCTCTTGCACTGTTGGTGGGAATGTAAATTGATACAGCCACTATGGAGAACAGTATGGAGGTTCCTTAAACAACTAAAAATAGAATTACCATATGACCCAACAATCCCACTACTGGGCATATACCCAGAGAAAACCATAATTCAAAAAGACACATGCACCCCAATGTCCATTGCAACTCTATTTACAATAGCCAGGTCATGGAAGCAACCTAAATGCCCATCGACAGACGAATGGATAAAGAAGATGTGGTACATATATGCAGTGGAATATTAGCCATAAAAAGGAACGAAATTGGATCATTTGTAGAGACATGGATGGATCTAGAGGCTGTCATACAGAGTGAAGTAAGTCAGAGAAAAACAAGTATCGTATATAACGCATATATGTGGAACCTAGAAAAATGGTACAGATGAACCGGTTTGCAGGGCAGAAATAGAGACACAGATGTAGAGAACAAACGTATGGACACCAAGGGGGGAAAGTGGCGGGGTGGTGGTGGTGGTGGGATGAATTGGGAGATTGGGATTGACATATATACACTAATATGTATACAATGGATAACTAATAAGAACCTGCTGTATAAAAAAATAAATAAAATTCAAAATTTTTTTTAAAAATGAAGAAGAAGGCATGCCAAATAGAGCAGAGCATGAGCAAAGACCTCGAGGTATGACAGTGCTCAAGGTGTGTCGTGTTCTGGGGCTCTTGAATGGTCTAGGTTGACAGGGATTTGGGGGGAGTGGGTAGATCATGATAATCACTAATATGCTTCAGGCCTCCATGTGATCAACACTGTGCTATAAGCTTTTTATGTCGTATCACCTCAGCCCCATCAGGTGAGAATTGTCACTTTCCTTATTTTACAGATGAGGAAACGTAGGTACAGAGAGGTAAAGTTTCTTGCCCAAATTCACACAGCTAATAAGTCAGAGAGTTGGGATTCAGGCTGGGTGGCCTGCCTCCACGTGGCCTTAGCCACTCTGCTCTACTGAAATATGGGTTGATGTCTAATCAGAGAGAGCCTTGGATGTTGGGTTAAGGACTTTTATTCTCTACAATGAATATATTCTCTATAATGGAAGAGTCATGGGTGGCATTAAACATTTTTTAAAAAATTGTAACAGTGGGCTTCCCTGGTGGCTCAGTGGTTGAGAGTCCGCCTGCCGATGCAGGGGACGCGGGTTCGTGCCCTGGTCCGGGAAGATCCCACATGCTGCGGAGTGGCTGGGCCCGTGAGCCATGGTCGCTGAGCCTGCGCGTCTGGAGCCTGTGCTCCGCAACGGGAGGGGTCACAGCAGTGAGAGGCCCGCATACTGCAAAAAAAGTAAAAAATTGTAACCATGATAGTAAAAAATGTTAAAAACCACATCTCCATCCTAATACAACTATTTAAATTATAGTTCTCTTTTCTTCTTGCCAATGTACACATGCATGCACTTACCAATAATCATGAGGACTAAAGTTTACTAGGCACTTATATCATGCCTGGTGTGTCCTAAGCACTTTAAGGTAGGTGCTACTTTAAAAAAAAATTTTTATTATTATTATTATTTATTTTTTTTGCGGTACGCGGGCCTCTTGCTGTTGTGGCCTCTCCCGTTGCGGAGCACAGGCTCCGGACGCGCAGGCTCAGTGGCCATGGCTCACGGGCCCAGCCGCTCCGCGGCATGTGGGATCTTCCCGGACCGGGGCACGAACCCGTGTCCCCTGCATCGGCAGGCGGACTCTCAACCACTGCGCCGCCAGGGAAGCCCAAGGTAGGTGCTACTTTTAATCATATTTTACAGCTGAGATGAGGCAAGGTTAAGCAGCCCCAAGTCACACAGCAGTAGGTGACAGAGCCAGGCCCCCAAACAAGGGCCATATCAAGATCAGGTCTGATACTTAACAGATATGCAGTTGGACTGTGGGGGAGGAGGCTGGAGCACTATTGGGGTTCTCATAGCTGAACGAGTCCCAGGTTGGCAGATGAGAGACTGAGGCACAGAGAGCGGAAGGCCCATGGTCAAGAGTCACTCAAAGTTGATGACAGAGCTTCTCCAGGACCCCACAGCCCCTAGATGCAGGACAGGGTATAGTAAAAAGGGGAACTGAGCTGGGCATCCAGGGTCCCACAGATTTGGGCATCAGGCAGAGCTGGGTTTGAATCCTGGCTCTGCCTCTTCCCAGCTGTGTAACTCTGGCAAATCACTTCACTTCTCTGAACCTTGGGGTCCTCATATGTCAAATGGGGAGAATAATAGTACCTACCCAATGAGACTGTTGTTGCAACTGAGGGAGAGAATTCTGGTAAAGCAGAGATCACAAATTGGCAGCCCACAGGTTGATAGACTTTGGCATTCACAATGTTTGAAAAATGAGCCAACATTTAAAAATAATGAAATTAGAGGACTGCAATCATGAAAAGTAAGATTCATTCCTTCTGTGTCAGGAACAAGACTATGGTGCCTGCTATCATGACTTCAACATTATGTTGGAGGTCTAGCCAAAGGAACAAGGCAAGAAAAATAAATGCTATAAGGATTGGAAAGGAGGAAATAATAGCAAGGATGCTGAAATAATAGTAAGACAATATATAAAAATTTACTGTGTTCCTATACTCTACAAGTAATTAGAAAATGTAATTTAAAGTTGGGAGATTTCACATACAAATCTGGGTTTCTGACTTCTATTGAAAAATGGGGGGAATTCCCTGTCCAGTGGTTAGGACTCCGGCCCTTCACTGTTGAGGGCGTGGGTTCAATCCCGGGTCAGGGAACTAAGATCCCGCAAGGTGCGCGGCGTGGCCACAAAAAAAAAAAAAAAAAAAAAAAAAAAAGATAAGGAAAATGGAGTATCTGGTACCATGGGGCAGTAGTCAGGTGGAGCTGGGCTAGCCAGCCCTTTAGATGAGCACATATATTACACGTGTCTGAAAAGTGGAAAAGCAAGATGGCCAGGCAGGGCCACATGATTTTTCATGTCCCTGGCCCACTTTACTCATTCATCTTATTTATAGACTCTGTGGGTATATGACTTTGAGGAACCCTGTAAATTCTGCTTCCTTTTCGTCCAGTCCTCTGTCTGCCTCTAAGCCAGAGCTGCCCTCAGTTTCTCTATCAATAAATGTGGGGAGTTGAGTCATGGCTTTACTGACTGTATACTAAGTGCCACGCCCTGTGCTCTGTGCCTTATTTATATGTTACTGAGTCCTCAAGACACCCCTTGGAAGCAAGTTCTCTTATCATGTCCATTTTACAGGTGGGGAAACCAAGGCTCAGAGAGGTATAACAACTTGCCCAAGGACTCACAGCTGGAATGTGTGGAGCTGGGCCTCCAGTCCAGGACTGACAGACTCCAGAACTCCTGCCCACTCTTAGGATTTCTAAAGCTCTCACCAGCTCTGATGAGATGGTTATTTTTGGAACCACTTCTCTGAGGCTCCAGCCACAGCTCATCTCCTTGGCCACACTACCCTATCCAGGCCACCAGGCTCTCCTGCATGGATGACCATATCATCAGCCTTCTCTTTTTTTTTTTAATTAATGTATTGTATTTTATTTATTTTTGGCTGCACTGGGTCTTTGTTGCTGAGCGTGGGCTTTCTCTAGTTGTGGTGAGTGGAGGCTACTCTTCATTGCAGTGCATGGGCTTCTCATTGCGGTGGCTTCTCTCGTTGCAGAACACGGGCTCTAGGCGCGCAGACTCAGTAGTTGTGGCGCACGGGCTTAGTTGCTCTGTGGCATGTGGGATCTTCCTGGACCAGGGCTTGAACCCGTGTCCCCGGCATTGGCAGGCGGATTCTTAACCACTGTGCCACCAGGGAAGCCCATCAGCCTTCTCTTTGGTCTCCCTGCTTTCTCTCTTCCACCACCATGATCCATTCTCTTGACAGCAGCCCAAAGGATCTCTCTAGAGCCTGATCAGATTATGCCACTTTCTTGTTTAAAACCCTCCAGTGGCTTCCAATCCCTCCCAGGGTGAAATCCAAAGTTTTCCCTACAGATTTCAAGGTTCTATACCATGCAGCCCTCGTCTCCTACCACTCTTTTCTTTTTTCTTTAAATTTATTTATTTTGTTTATTTTTGTTTATTTTTTTATTTTTTGGCTGCGTTAGGTCTTCGTTGTCGCGCTCAGGCTTTCTCTAGTGGTGGCGAGCAGGGGCAGCTCTTCGTTATGGTGTGTGGGCTTCTCATTGTGGTGGCTTCTCTTGTTGCGGAGCACGGGCTCTAGGCATGCAGGCTTCAGTAGTTGTGGCACGCGGGCTCAGTAGTTGTGGCGCACAGACTCAGTTGCTCCATGGCATGTGGGATCTTCCTGGATCAGGGCTAGAACCTGTGTCCCCTGCTTTGGCTGGTGGATTCTTTAACCACTGCGCCACCAGGGAAGCCCTCCTACCACTCTTTTCTTATTTCACTCCACTCCAGCCACACCTGCCCCCTAGCTGTTCTTCCATCATATAAACTAGTTCCTGCCTTGGGGCCTTTGCACTTGCTATTCCCTCTGTCTAGAATACTCTTCTCCCAGATTTTTTATGGCTGGCTCCCTCGTTCTATTCACCTTTGACCAAAAGTCATTCCCTCAGAGAGGCCTTCCCTGGCCAATCTGTCTAAAATAATCCCCACCCACTCCCATCATTCTCTAGTCCCTTACCCTGCTTCATTTTTATTCATCACCCTTGACATTATATTAGACGTTTCTTTATTGTCTCTTCCCCTCATTAGAAACCCACAAGGACAAGGACTTTTTTCTGTTTTATTCACTGGTATATCTACAGCGCCTAGAACTTCCCAGGAATTGCTTGATCAATATTTCTTGAGACATTTTGAATGAAGAAGGTCCCCTCCACACATCCCCTCCTCCCACCTCACAGAGGCCAAGGGTAAGTTTCCCCCAGTAAGAATCCGCCACATAGGCTGAGAAAGAGTTGGGCAGTAATGTCTGGTATAAAGGACTCTTTCCTTTGTCTTAAAAGGGAGCTGAGAATATCTGGGACAAATGACAAAGGCAGTGGCTTGGAAGTCTCAGTTGACAGAGCAGGTATCCTGTCTGGCCCAGGAGAACCGGTTGCACCAATTTTATCACCCCTGGGGAGGAAGGAGTGGAGGTGGCAGCTGCAGATGCTCCCAACCCCCAAGGCTGCCAGCAAGTGCCCCATGGATTCTCAGGACCTGATGGGTGGTGGTGTCAGGGAGTTTAGTAAATCTACCTCAGGGTTGGGGGTGACCCCCTACTGGCCAAGGGTGGTTGGTGTATGGTCAGGCACAGAACCTGAGGCAGGAGGCCAAGGCCCAACTTCTCTGTATAGAATCACAGAGAGTAAACTGAAGCCCAGAAAGCGAAAGGGTTTTGTCATGGCAAACTGAGTTCAGATCCAGCTCTCCTGACCCCCAGGCCACAGCTACCTCAGTCCATTCATTTATTCACTCAACAAATATTTAATGAGCACCTACTATATGCCAGGCATAGTTCTAGGCATTGGCGGTACACCGTGAACTGTTCCACTGTAGAGGAAGCAGAAGATAAATAACAAAGTAAATAAGCAAATTATATAATATGTTAGGAGGTGATAAATTACTGTAGAAAAGAGAAAAAATAGAGGCAAGTAGAGGTTTGGGGAGTATGGGGTGTGGGGCAGGTTGCAGCATTATTTGGGGTGGCCTGGAAAGCCTCACTAGGAAGGAAACATTTAGGAAAAGACTCAAGGAAGAGGAAATGAGCCATGTGGTTATCTGGGAAACAGCATGTCAGGGAGAGGGCACAGCCCTTGCAAAGCAATGTCCTAAGGCTGGAGGGCCCTGCTGTGTTTGAAGAACAGTAGAGAGGCCAGTGTGGCTGAAGCGAGGAGTTGGAAAGGCAGTGAGGAGATGGGAGGATCATGACACATCATGTAGGGACTTGAGGGACATTGAAAGGCCTTTGGCTTTTACTCTGAGGTATGTGGGGAGCCATCGTGGGGGGGCTGTGAGCAGTGGATCTGACATGTATTTTTTAAAGGACCCCTCATGCTGCCATTTAGAGAATGTGCTGGAGCAGGTAAGGGTGGAGACAGGAAGGCCAGTGAGGAAGTGTATTAGTTTCCTATTGCTGCTGTAACAAATTACTACAAACTCTGTGACTTAAAACAACTCAAGTTTATTATCTTTCACTGTTGGAGGTCAGGGGTCTGGTACGGTTCTTAATGGACTGAGATCAAGTTACTGGCAGGGCTGCATTCCTTTTGGAGGCTCTTGGGGAGAATCCATTCCCATGCCTTTTCCAGTTTCTAGAAGCCACCTGCATTCCTTGGCTTGTGACCCCTTTCTGGCTTCAAAGTTAGAAAGGTAGCATCTTCCATTCTCTCTCTGACTCTGACCCTCCTGCTTTCTTCTTGTGATTGCATTGGGCCCACCAGGATAATCTCCCCATCTCAAGATTCTTAATTTAATTCTTCTGCAAAGCCCTTTTTGCCACTTAAGATGACATTCTGTAGAATGTGGACATCTTTGGAAGGCCAATATTCTGCCTACCACTGGAGGCTACTGCAAAAATCCAGGCAAGAAATGATGGTGAAATGAGTCAGAGTGACAGCAGTGAAGATGATGAGAAGAGGTGGGGTTCTGGATATATTTTGAGGGTAGAGCCAATAGGATATTCTGAGATTGGATGTGGACCTTTCTTTTCCAGTGGAGGGGGACTTCTAGTCTACCTCTGTGTTGGGCCTGCACCTGGGTGAGGATGTGGGTTTCTCTGGCATGAGGACCAAGGAGTCATCAATCCATTACTGGAAACTATGTGGCTCCCTAGGGCCTGGTGCCTGTCACATGGCCTGCACATGCTCAGCTGAAGGGGTATGAAGTACGTCTTATAACCCACCATTAGCTCAAGTGCAGAGGTCCCTCCAGGGCACAATCTCCCCCGACTCCCCACTGTCCAGGTTCTGCTGGACCTGACCTACCCTTATTGCTAACTTTGGCCTGTTCCCCAGGAAGGTCACACTTGCTCCCATGTCCATCACACTTTATTTATGTGTTTGTTTATGTGTGAAACCGAGTCTCCCTAAAACCGAGTTCCCGTACTGAGTTTATGATTAATCTCTCTATCCAAAACTTTATTCCCCTGCTTGTCTCCTCTGACCTCAATCCCTTTTTTGTCCCCTCTGGCCTCAATCCTGTGCTAACTGAACACTAATCAACCAGGGTCAGCTATTGCTGATAACATCATCAATGTACTAAAATTGCTACTACGTCATCATTAACTTACAAACTCAGGTTGTTTCTCTAGGGCAAGATGAGCCCACAGATCCTCAAGCCATGGACCTCCTGGACAGAGAATTATAAAAAGGAGACCTCCTGATTCCTGAAACCATGATTAAGAAATGTCACAAGACGGGCTTCCCTGGTGGCGCAGTGGTTGGGGGTCCGCCTGCCGATGCAGGGGACACGGGTTCGTGCCCCGGTCCGGGAAGATCCCACATGCTGCGGAGTGGCTGGGCCCGTGAGCCATGGTCGCTGAGCCTGCGCGTCCGGAGCCTGTGCTCCACAAAGGGAGAGGCCACAACAGTGAGAGGCCCGCGTACCGCAAAAAAAAAAAAAAAAAAAAAAAGAAATGTCACAAGACGATGATTAATCCTAGTTCCTTTGTTCTTCCCCCTTAAAACATCCCTAACTCAAAGACCAAGATGAAGTGGATCTGAGACTTGTCTCCCATTCCTTTGCTTGATGCCCTGAAAATAAATCCTTACTTTGCTGCAAATGCACGCTGTCAGAGTTTAGCTTTCTGCTTCACGGGCAAACGAGCTCTTGCTCGGTTTCATGTGTATCTCTCTGTCCATTTATTCATTTGGATGTAGGCAGTATAAGCATAGTGGCTAAGCAGGTTGTATTTACAGTAAGAATCCCAGCTCTGCCCCTACAAGCTGTGTGACCTTGGGCAAGCTATTCAACTTCTCTGTTTCTCCAGTATCTAATGTACAAAATGGGGACGATAATAATGCTCATTTCATGCAGTTGTGTGGGCTAAATGAGCTATTTCTTGTAAAATGCTCAGTTTGGTGTCTTGCTTAGAACAAAGTGCTCAATAAAGATTTTCTATTACTTGCTGGGGTATCAGATGCCAGCCACACTACTTAATAATGGTGTGACCTTGGGCAAGTCATTCAACCTCTCAAAGCTTCTATTTCCTCAGCTGTAATCTGTACCTACCTCATCAAGCTATAGTTGGGATGATTAAATGAAGTATTCTATGTAAGCCATCTGATTCAGCATGAGGGCTCAATAGATGTTATTGACTATTATTCCTGTCATTATTGTTTATTTATTGTGTAAATATATATTGGATGCATATTCTGTGCCAGGCCCTTTACCTGTATTCTCAATGAATCCTCAGAATGTGGCCTGGTATGGAAGTTAGTGTCTCTTTCACAGATGGGGAAACCGAGGCAGATGACGCACCTTGCCATATGGCTGAATGGAAGAGCCCCAGTTTTAAACTAGGTTTGTGTAGTAGGCACCAAAACATGTTCTTTTGGTTTATGTACAGTATTACATAATTTACAGGCGTACAATATAGTGATTCACAATTTTAAAGGTTATACTCCATTTATAGTTATAAAATATTGGCTATATTCCCCATGTTGTACAATATATCCTTTAGCTTATTTTATACATAATAGTTTGTACCTCTTAATCCCCTACCCCCAAACATGTTTTCTTTTCATTACTTCAACACACTTTTTTTTGAGTTAAAATTCACATAATGTAAAATTCACCATTTTAACTATTTAAAGTGTACAATTCAGTGCTTTTTAATTGGGTTGTTTGTGTTTTTTGTTTTTGAGCTGTAATAGCTTTTTTTTTTAAGATAATTTTTTTAAAAATATTTATTTATTTATTTTTGGCTGCGTTGGGTCTTGGTTGCACGGGATCTTTGTTGTGGCATTCGGGATCTTTTGTTTCGGTGCGTGGGCTCTTCTTTGGGGCACGCAGGCTTCCCTCTAGTTGTGGCTTGCGTGCTCAGTAGTTGCAGCGCATGGGCTTAGTTGCTCTGCGGCATGTGGGATCTTAGTCCCCCGACCAGGGATCGAACCTGTGTTCCCTGCACTGGAAGGCAGATTCTTAACCACTGGACCACCAGGGAAGTCCCTTTTAAAAAAATGTATTCTGGGGCTTCCCTGGTGACACAGTGGCTAAGAATCTGCCTGCCAATGCAGGGGATACAGATTTGAGCCCTGGTCCAGGAAGATCCCACATGCCGCGGAGCAACTAAGCCCACGTGCCACAACTACTGAGCCTGCACTCTAGAGCCCTCGAGCCACAACTACTGAGCTCACACACCACAACTACTGAAGCCCACACGCCTAGAGCCCGTGCTCCGCAACAAGAGAAGCCACCGCAATAGAAACCCGCGCACCGCAACGAAGAGTAACCCCTGCTCGCCGCCACTAGAGAAAAGCCCGCGCGCAGCAACAAAGACACAACACAGCCAAAAATAAAATAAATTAATAAAAAATTTTTTTAATATATTCTGAATATTAACTCCTTGTCAGGTATGGAATTTGCCAGTATTTTCTCTCATTTTGTGAGTTGTCCTTTCTTTCTTGATAATGGACTTTGGTGCACAAAAGTTTTTAATGTTGGTGAAGTCCAAGGTATCTATTTTCTTCTTTTGTTGCTTGTGCTTTTTGTGTCATATTTAAGAAACTGTTGCCTAATTGAAGGTCACAAAGATTTATACCTATGTTTCCTTCTAAGAGTTTTATAGTTTTAGTTCTTACATTTAGGTCTTTGATCCATTTTGAGTCCTTTTTTGTATATGGTGAGAGGTAGGGATATAAAATCATTCTTTTGCATCTGAATATCCAGTTGTACCAACACTGTTTGTTGAAAGACTGTTCTTTCCCTATTGAATGGTCTTGGTACTCTTGTTGAAAATCAATTGACCATAGATGTATGGGTTTATTTCTGGACTCTCAGTTCTATTCCATTGATCTATATATCTATTTTTATGTCAGGGCCACACTGTTTTTGTTTTGTTTTGTCTGGGTTTTGTTGTTTTACTGAGAACTTTTTTTAAATTGAGGTATAGTTGATTTACAATATTGTGTTAGTTTCAGGTGTATAGCATAGTGATTCGATTATATATTCTTTTCTGATTATATTCCATCATAGGTCATTGCAAGATGTTGAATATAATTCCCTGTGCTGTACAGTAAATCCTTGTTGCTTATCTATTTTATGTATAGTAGTTTGTATCTGTTAATGGGGGTGGGCTTTTTTGCATTTTTTTATTGAGGTATAATTGACATATAACATTATAGTTATCTCTTGCTCTCCTGAGGGGATTCGTTCCAGAATCCCCCTCAGATACCAAAATTTGAGGGTGCTCAAGTCCCTTATTATAAAATGGTGTAGTATTTGCATATAACATCCTCCAGTATACTTTAAATCATCTCTAGGTTACTTACAATACCTAATACAATGTAAATGCTATATAAATAGTTGCTGGTGCACAGCAAATTCAAGTTTTGCTTTTTGGAACTTCCTGAGTTTTTGTTGTTGTTACTATTTTCAAACCTCAGTTGGTTGAATCCATGGATACAGATCCTGTGGATATGGAGGGCTGACTGTATATTAGTTTCAGGTTTACAACATAGTGACTCAATATTTGTGTATATTGTGAAATGATCACCACAATAAGTCTGGTTAACATGCTTCACCATATGTAGCTACAAATTGTTTTTTGTGTGTGTGCCGAAGATATTTTTAAGGAGCAATCCCAGATACCCTCCCTCCCCCACAAAAAAATCCCTCACCTAAATCCAATTCCCCCACATTGCTCTTCATGGGCACCTAGTCCGTCTGAACCACCTGAAACCAAGCCGGTGGCTCACTTTTAAGGTCGCTCAACTTCCGCTCTGAATTGAGGAATGTGTACTTGAACTTTAAAACAGATTCTCTTCTGGAAGGAGAGTCACAGGGCAGCATGCTCAGCAGAGTGACTGCCAGGGCATTGTTTGGGGTAAATAATAACGACCAGATAGCTGCCACTGGTCATGGGATGTTCACGAGCTTTGGGAGGAGGCTGGAACATTGAGGGCCAGTGCAGGTCTCCCCGTGAACAGGCATATAGAACATGGGACTGAGAGGTGGGCTCCCAGGCTGAACGTGGAAACCCTCAGGGAGATGGTGTCACCAGCACGAGGCGTGGGGATGTGTGTCCCTCTGGTCCGTGAGATCCAGGTGGTCGTGCACCAGATACACATTGTCACAGTAGGTCAGAGATTCCAACAAGGGAGCCCAGCGAAAGGCATGGCAGGAGGTTGTCCCTACCACTGGGGGCCATCTTGAGAAGGCCAAGTGTGGGTTTTGATGCAGAACCAAAGGTCTGTATTCCCTGCCAGAATGATGCCTACAAGGTCCCATCTGGGTTTTGCCTTTTCCTGAAAGTTCCTGCCACCAGGTGTGCATTTGCTTGTCAAGGAGCAAAACTGTCATCCTGAGCAAGTGGCTAACCCAATCTTACCCTCGCCCTCATCCCCAGGGCCAGGCCGTGACTTGGCTTCTCTGCTTGAGCTCCTGGACCAGAGAGAGCTTCTCTCTGCTGTGATGAGAGACCCAAGCGTGACTCCTGGGCCCAGTTACTCCGAGATCCCCCAGTTACCTCCTCCCCCAGTTACCTCCTTCCCTGGTACTGCCAGCTGTGTTGCAGGAAAAAAAAATAAATGGGGTGCAAGAGGATGGTCACATTCCAGGTCTCAGGCGAGTTCCTGGGACGGGCCACCAAGTAAGGGTCCTTGGCTTCGCTCAGGAAGGAATTCAAGAGTGAGCCCAAGTAGAGGGAAAGCAGATTTCTTTAGAAATATATGCATTCCATTGACAGAATGCAGTCCATCTCAGAAAGTGAGAGTGACCAGGACTACATCGTTTTGATTATTGTAGATTTGCAGTAAGTTTTGAAATTGGGAAGTGTGAGTCCTCCAATTTTGTTTTGACTATTCAAGGCCCTTTAAAATTCCATATGAATTTTAAAATGCAGCTTATCCATTTCTTCAAAAAAAGGCAGCTCATATTTTTATAGGGGTTGTATTGAATCTGTAGATAAATTTGGGGAGTTTTGTGACCCAACAATAATAAGTCTTCCAATCCATGAATATGGGATGTCTTTCAACTTATTTAGATGTTTAATTTCCTTCAACAAAGTTTTGTACTTCTCAGTGTACAAGACTTGACTTTTTTAGGTTGAACACTTCTCTTCTGTTCCTAGTTTGTTGAGTGTTTTTTATCAGGAAAGGGTGTTGGATATACTATGCTTGGTTTTTATAGCTAAAAATTAGCAAAGTCCTCTGTATTTGACTTGGTATAATTATGTGAGACCAAATCATAATAACTTTTATGAGTCATATTCAAAACCCATTCTTCATAATAGGCTTTATTAATTCAGCTTTTCTTGACTTTTTTTTTTTTTTTTTTTTTTGGCTGCATCACACGGCTGGCAGGATCTTAGTTCCCCAAGCAGGGATCGAACCCGGCCCCCTGGCAGTGGAAGTGAAGAGTCCTAATCACTTGACTGCCAGGGAATTCCCTCCTTGACATATTTTTAAAGAAAATTACAAATATATGTCAGGGTATCTTTAACCATGTGACCTTGGGCAGTTTCTACTTCTATGGTTCTCAGTTTCCTCAGCTATAACATGTAGAGGGTATAGTAATGCTTATTTCATGGGGCTGTGGTGGATGGAAATAAGATGAGATTTTTGAAGGCAGGGTACTTGGAAACAAATCAAAACTGCATGCCTCTATTGCTGCTCTTACCAGAGATATTTAACATTGCAATGTAACGTGTTTAGTTAAGTACATAAGGTATGTAAAGGACACTGATCTTAAGTATAAAAATATAAATTTGTGTACACCCATGTGAACACCACTCGATCTTGATACTGAACCCGTCAGCACCCCACAATGGTCATTCTTCCTGGTCTATACTATCCCAGGAGGTAACTACTATTCTGACTCCTATCACCACAAATTATAAATTAGTTTTGCCTGTTTTTGAACTTTGTATAATTGGAATCATACAGGCTTTTGTGTCTAATTTCTTTCAGTCAGCATAATATCTGCAAGTTATTCAAGTTGTTGCAAGTACTGGTAGCTCATTCTTTTCACAAAGTTTTTAATGAGTTAACACCAGTCGGTCACAGTTTGAAAAGCTGTGCATTTGCCCAAGGGACCAGAAAAATCAGGACCAGGGAAGCCCAGGGCTCTCCAGTATTGAGCCAATACACCCTGTGAATCTCTACCAAGGCAGTTGAATCCAGGATGCCAGCTACCTTGCCCATGTTGTCACTACCTCCCATCCCACATGCTAGGCAGACATCATGAATTTTTTTTTTTTTTGGCCACACTTCGTGGCCTGTGGGATCTTAGTTCCCCGACCAGGGATCGAACCCGCACCCCCTGCATTGAAAGTGCAGAGTCTTAACTGCTGGACTGCCAGGGAAGTCCGCAGACATCATGAATTGATCTCAGAACATTTTTAAGAGATGTCCTGATGCAGACTCAGAATTCTTCTTAACCCAGTAATCCGAGTGACCCACACACCAATTAATTGGTGTTGGTACTAAGGATTAAATCGGAATGTTCTGCTATCATATTCCCAAGATGTATTTCTGGGCTCCCAGAGTTATGACATGAGGGGCTCTGCTATCGTCCCGGTTTACCCCACAGCAATATGAGACTGATGTTGGTGAGGTCTGCAGAGTCAGACTGTTCATATAATCTTTGGGCCATGGCTCAAACCCAGCAAATGTTTTGCTACCTGTGTGCCTGGTTGCAGCATGACTTAGATAAGGGGGGAGAGGCAGATTTCTTAGATATGGAGGGGTTGCTGTACCCATTAGATGGCTTGATGGAACTCACCTCGTTTTTGTTTTTTATTTTGATAAAAACATTGCAATGTCTCAATTACAAAACAAACAGAAGTGTGATTTATGTTTCACAATTTATACTGCTGTGAATTCTTGACGGTTCTAGTATGTCTCTCACATTTGAAAAATTTCTTCCAACCTGGAAAGTTGGGTGAAATGAAATCTCTCATCCTCTGGGAATAGTTACCTTTAGGTGCAGGCTGGGGTTGTGGCAGATTACAACAACCACAATGACAAGGACAACATTCAAGGCATATTTTTGTCTATATGTAGATAATAGTCTGGGGAGGAGACAAGGCTCCTCTATGTGAATAATAGAGGAAAAGTTCCATTAAACTCTCATTTATTTGAAACTGTTCCTAAGCAACAGAGTCCAGGAAGGGATAAAAAAGAAGCCAAGTTTTTCTTCATTGGAGAGCACTTCAGAACTGGTTTACTCAGAACTGCTTTACTCTTTGTTTTCATGCAAGGCTAACAAATGCAAAAGATTGGAAGCAGCAAATTAGATTGGTGGGCTTGGGCGAAGTACTGGCTACTAGACACAGCCTCAGTGCTAATAGATGGAGAAGTGATTTTTTTTTTTTTTTGGCCACACTGCGCGGCATGTGGGATCTTAGTTCCCTGACCAGGGATCTAACCCACGCCCCCCGCATTGGAAGCGCGGAGTCTTAACCACTGGACCACCAAGGAAATCCGGAGAAGTGATTCTTGACAGCAAAAGACAAGGAAAAACAATGAAATGTGACCCCACAACCAGTTGGCCCTTTGTAATGCAGGGGCAAAAAAATCCTCAATTGTGCTACTTTTGAAAGTTTTGAGTCTTCTCCCGGTTTAATTGCTATCGTGCATAATGATGACCCAGAATAAAATATACACTTCTGAGCACCTACTGTGCTAGGCCTATGCTAAGTAAGCATCTTACATTCCCTCTCTCACGCAAGGTTGGAGGTGGTCCTGTTGCTATCTCCAGTTTACAGTTTTGGAAAGGGAAGCTCAGAGTAGAGGAAGTAACTGCCCAAGTACGTATTCAAAGTGGGTTTTGAACCTTTGCAGTCTAGCTTTGCTGTTAGCCTCTACTAGGTTTCGAAGAACGTGTTAGGTGAATACGGAGTAGACAGGCATTGCAGGTAGAGAAACAGCATATGCGAAGGCTATTAAGTTAAGCTAGTCAGTCACTCAATTTCTCTGAGTCTTGCTTACTCAACTACAAAAATAGTAACAGTATTATCTCTCACAGCCTTGTGAGAATTAAATGTGATAATGCATGTAAAGCATTTTCCACAATGCCTGGATCATAGAATGTGCATAACGTTAATTACTGTTTTATAAAATATTCTTACTTCTCTTCCTGTTCTTCTACCGCTACAGAACTGGTTCCAAGGAGACTACATTTCCCAGCATGCGACCTCGCCCTTTGACCCTAACTAGACCTAAAAGTGCGCCGCAGAGAGCTTTAAGCAGGAAGACTATAGCTTCCCGGCATGCAGCGCGCCACCCTCCGTTAGATTTGAGGGACGGCCGGCGCGTTGCCCACCGGGAGTTGTAGTCAGTGGCGTGTTAACTTGACGCCGGCCGGGCCGGGCGTGGGGGCCTGTGGTAGGTGGCGCGGCTGGGCCCAGCTGCGGGGCGGAGGTGGCGGAGAGGCCTGCGGCGGCAGGGAGCGGCGGAACGGGGAGCGGGGAGAGGGCGCCGAAGCCGAGCCGAGCCGGAGCGGGCGGCGCAGGCCGGCGCGACGAGCAGCAACCATGTCGGTGTTCGGGAAGCTGTTCGGGGCTGGAGGGGGTAAGGCCGGCAAGGGCGGCCCGACCCCCCAGGAGGCCATCCAGAGGCTTCGGGACACGGAGGAGATGCTAAGTAAGAAGCAGGAATTCCTGGAGAAGAAGATCGAGCAGGAGCTGACAGCCGCCAAGAAGCACGGCACCAAAAACAAGCGCGGTGAGTCGGCCCGGCCCCCTCAGACTCCTCTGACCCGGACTCCACCTTCGTGAGACTTGCCCCAGTGTTTGCTCAGATTCTGGAACTCTTATCCCGTCAGACTCCCTTCCTTGCCTTTCCCGGTCCGGGACCCCTCCCCGTCTGACTCCCTTCAGTGTCTCCCGGAGCCCTAGACTCCTCCATCGTCAGACTGCTATTCCAGCCGTCTCGTCTCAGGCTCTCCCCATTCTGCCAGGCCCTTTCGACTCTAATTTCACAGCACTTCTTCCTCCGCCCTCACTCTATTTGTTTCTCTTCCGCCTTTTCCTCCTTCCTCTGGCCTGCCCTCACCCACCTTCCCAGATACTGCCGCCGCCTCCTTGGCTCATTTCTGCCCTCCATCCTAACACTTGTGTCCTTCCTGGTCCCACCCCTACCCTCTCCCGACCCCTCTGTGGAGTCCATGAGCATTCCTTGGTCTCTCCCCATCCCCCTGACTCAGAATTCTTCTTAAGAAGCCGCCTGGATGGAGAGAAAAGGGGACTGGGGGAGAGGAGACCCCCTGGTTTGGGCTCTATTCATTTGCTGAGTGAACTTGAGCAAGTTCCTTTTCTTCTTGAGCCTCATTTTCCCCATCCGTCAGCCGGACTTTGGACTCCATGAGGCCTAAAGTGCCTTCCAGCCCTGTGATTCACTTCTTGTTGCCTTATCAGAGTTTCACGTAGCGCAAGCCTTCACCCGGTGACTCACCGCTTCCTGGTCCCTGTGTACCAGAAATAAGGATTCCATTCCTCCTTTGGCCTCGACTCCTCCTCCAGTCCCCACTGTGGTTCAGGGCAGGGATATTGAACTCTGAGGCACTTTACTTACTGTTGTATGGCTTTCTGGGCAAGTGCTTTGTATTCTTCTTAAGTGAGGTGAATGTGAAAACGCTTTAGTAACTGTAAAGCAGTTTAGGAATATTTGATTTTTCTCGTTGTTATGGCAATATGAGAGTGAGCCATAGCGTAACAACCCTCCCCCTGAGAAGGAGGAAAGGTGAGAGGGGTTTAGGAGCTTTACAAACAAGTATTTAACTCAGAAGTCTGCAAGTCACTAGCTGTGTGACCTCGAGCTAGTGAATTTACCTCTGAAAAGAAAATATGGATTTACAGTGTCCAGTATACAGTAGGGGTTAAATAGATGTTTTCTCCATTTTAACAGAAGAACAGAATAACCCATCCTGAGGATCCTTTGCTGATAGTCAGTGGATACTCTGGACATTCTTTTTGGGGGCTTACTGCATGCACTGTATTCACAGGGTGAACAAAACACAGCTTCCACCCTAATGAGGGAGAAGACAGGGAAATAAATGAAGAACATTTTGTCTAGTGTTGAAAAGTGCTAAAAAAAAATTGGATGGGGAGTGATGGGGTGGGAAGGGGTGTCACTTTAGATAGGGTGGTCTGGGGTGTCACTTTAGATAGAGTGGTCTGGGAAGTCCTCTTTGAAAAGGTCAAGTTTGAACTGAACCTTGAGAACTTACCAGCTCTGTAGGAATCTAGGGGAGAAGCCTTCCAGGCAAGCAGGCCGCATAGCAAAACGCCCGGAGGTTGGCCTCTTTTAAGAAACAGAAGACCTGTGTTTCTAGAATGTAGTGATTGAAGAGGAGAGTGGTATAAAATAAGTGGGTGTGGGGTGGATTTTGAACTTCCTGGTAAAGAGTTTAGATTTTATTCCAAGTGGATGGAAAGCGCTGTTGGAGGGTGTTATGCGTGTCCTTATCATTCACATAGTTTTAAAAAACACCATCTGGCCTCTCTTTGGAAAGTAGAGCTGTGGGGGGTGAGAATGGGAGCTGGGAGACCAGTGAGGACAGAGGCAGCCATGCATTTGTGGCCTGGAGTCCAGTTGTAGCTCTGCAGATGGAGAGCAGGGTTAGATTTTGCTGTCTCTGGCATTTTTCTTTGATGACTCTCCCTCAGTCAGGATCCTCTGTTGTTCACAGAAGTAATTTAGAGTCAGTGTTTTGACCAGGCTGCATTTGGGGAATGCTTTGCCCATTGCCGGGTGGAGGAGAGCATCAGTTTACATCATCTCCGAACTGAGAGAGCCAATTCTCCTGTGGTCTTTTGGTCTGGAGCAGTTTTGTCTCTACCGTTTTAGAGGTGATTGAATTGGCTTTCAAGAGGCTTGGAGAGAGGCTGCCAGCAGACTGGCGGACCAATCTCAGCTAGTTGTAATAACTTTTTGGAAAGCAGTGTGTCTTCTTGAGTTTGCTTGAGAGGACAGGAGCTACTGCCGTTCTTTTTAGTGTCCTCTGGGGGAAGGTCTTATTTGCTTGTAGGGATAGTGCTCAGAGGTGTTAACACCACAACATACCATTCATTTAGTTACTTACTGACTTGAACTGTGCTGGGACTTGGAGGATCAGAGATGAAAATACACTGTGCCTGCCCTCCAGGGACTCAGGATTGGAAGTGTGTGTATGGTGGGGTTTTTTTGTTTGTTTTGTTTGTTTGTTTTTTGAGTTTGTGTGTGAGAGAGAGAGAAAGAGAGAGGGAAGACGAGGAGGAGAAGGAGGAGGAGGGAGGAGGAAGAGAGGGAAGGAAACATACCAGTCAGTGCTGAAACATGAGTGTGTACATGGGGCTCAGGCTGCAGAGGAGAATATTCTTGTCTGGAGCGGAAAGGGCAAAGGTGGTTGGCTGAGGAGGGAGATGTGAAGTGGGTCAGCAAGGAGTGTGGGGAGCCCTGAGTGAGTGCATCTCCTGGTGGGAGTCGGTGGGGCAGGACAGCAGATGGTTAACACTGGGGAGTGACCTGTAGCCTTTAGACTTTGACCTGGAGATGGTGAGGCGCACTGGCTGTCTTAAAGCAGAAGAGACAGACCAGCTTGGATTTCTGAAAGAGCACTGCAGCAGTAGCAATAAAGGAAGGAGTGTCTGCTGACCAAGAAGGGACTGGAGGCAGGAATCCAGTAAGGGATATGGGTGGAATCTCATGGACAAGGCACTTGAGCTGTAGCTTTGTCACTAGCTGTGTGTCTTGGGCAGGTTACTCTGTACCTGTACTCTGTACTCTTCAGGTGGGAACAAAGGGCCTAGAGTGGAAGCATGGAAAACTAGATGAGAAGTAATACATATCAGAGACTTTTCGGAAGGAGAATCAGAAGAAGGTTGGTGATTGGTCAGAATTATGGGCAAGATGAAGGAGAGGGAGGAGTTGAAGACATTTCCCAAGTTTACAGCTTGGACAATGGGTGGATGGTGATGCCATTAACCAACTTCAGAAACACAGAGGAGGAGCAGTTCTTCATAACTGTGAGTCCTTTGAAGTTTGTAAAACTCCTTTTTTCTTATGAGTCTCATGATATCCACCGAGACTTTGAGCTCCATGGGGCAGGATGTGATAGTCCTGTTCATTGCCGTGTCCCCTGTACCTAGCACGGTGCTGGCATGTAGCTAATGCTCAGTAAGTATTTATTAAATGATTGCAGACAGTCTTGGGGGTATGTTCTGTTATTCACATTGTCCGGAGAGGAAAATGAGGCTGGAGAGAGGATGTAACTTGACTCAGAGACCAGTTCTTCTGGTGGCTGTGGGCATCTTGTGTTTTGTTTACTCCCATGATGGCTGAAGGCATCATCATGACCTTGTCATCACTCAGATCATTAAACACCCACCTGTGCAAGGTGTGGTGCTGAGTCGGGGGGAAAAAGAAGTGAGACAGGACTAGGTCCTGCCCTGTGAAGTGTGTAGCCAAATGTGGATGCTATTTTTGTGAAGTAGATGTTGGAAAGATGATAAATTGTCCTTTGAAACAAACCTCTGCTGCTCAGGTAGATTATTTGCGTCAGGCAGGTGTGTTCCAGGCAGTGGTTTCAGTTAGGGCCTAAAGCAAAATTTGGATTGCATATTTTTTCCAAATTTCTTTTTGTTTCCTTTAGTGATGTATTCATTCTTAAGCATGTGGCAGGCTCTTAAACTGTGTCCTAGGTCCCATGCTCAGTGCCGGGAGCTTACTGCTGGGAATATAGAGAAACCAGACACAGGCCCTGCCATCCAAGGCACTTAAATATTGTCATTTTTCCTTTACTATCAAGTGGAAATAATATTCATCTCACATGACTGTGGTGAGGATTAACTAAGATAATATTCAGTATATGAAAGAGTGTGGCACATTGTGGATATTGAGTAAGTATACTTTTTTCCTTTTCTGATAAAGTTATTGTTGATCAAACCTCTTTGGTCAAGTGGAAAAGTTCTTTCACTGAGAACTAGATGGGAACCAGGATTGCAGTATAGGTGAACTGACGAAAATCTCCCCAGCTTAGGTCTCTTTTGGTACCTTTCCAAATAGTGCCCAGTTGGTGGTCTCCTTAAGAAAGATGATCATATATCAAAGATTATTTTCTTCTTAAGGCATTGTAACTAGTTATGAAATATCTACCCTAGGTGGTTCAGATTTCCCTGTTTTCCCATTTTAATAAAGATGAAACCAGGTTGTAGAAAGGATCATATTTTAGTTTAACAAGAGAATTGTGTGAGATTGGGAAATGGAGATTGGATATCTCACCCTACACTGGTATATTTCTGTTGGGTTTATGGATGCAAATCAGTTCATTTACAGGTTAATTTAGGTTCAGTTGAAAATGTCTGATGGATGCAGAGAGGCCAGACGCTGATGGGATATATATCTTCATTAAGTCCTGCTTATTGCTGGAGCCGGGGTGGCTCTCTGATGTTTAATAAATGTTAACACATGGGAAGACATCTTAATAAGTTAAATTTATAGTGAATGTGGCTTTTTGGTTCTCTGCAATCAAGGTGTCAGGTTGAAAAGCACAGCATCTTAATGGTGCATGTGCCAGCAGGATCTTCTATCCCAGAGGCCCAGGGATGGAAAACCTGAAACCCACCCAGGGAACTGAGCAATGAGGATTTCCCTTGGTGATGCTTAAGTTTCTTGTTTAAAGAGATGATGGTTGGCCAGATTGGCTTTGGTTTACTTCTGAAGACAGATGGAGTGTCAGAGAAGCCTATGCGTTGGCTGTCCAAACATGCTGGCGCCTCTGATTCAAATTACAAAATCTCTTTTTGCCCCATTTGGCAGGAAGATTAAATATTTTTAAGTGCCTGCCAGCAGGTTTCTAATGTAATTTGAAATTCAGGATAGATTTTGTTTGGAAGTTTAGCTAAATGTGAGGACCTTTGAGCTAGACTGTTTTGCTCAGGGAAGTTCTGAGTTGCCGTGAGTTGGGTTTGAGTGTGGAGAACGAGGTTCTGGAGAAGAGCCTGTGAAGATGTGTGTGAGCCGTATACCTCTGGGGCAGAAAGCCAGGACCTGATTTGTTTACAGTGGTCCAGAGCCCTGAGATGGAGCTAGGGCCTACTGGGAGGAGGGGGTGGAGTTCTTGGGGCCTTGAGGGATTCCTTTGGGTAGGCAAGGTTTGTGAAAACTTGGTCCTCTTGCTCTGCCACTGTCTGTGAAAAAGTGAGAGAGAGGATATCCAAAAACAACAACTTTATAGTGGTCACTTTGAGAATGGATGGTTATAATTAGAAGGAAAATTTGAGCATAACAGCAGAAAACAACAACAGACCTAGCTGGATATAGTACTGGCCTGTATTTTAAGGTGTTTGGCTTAAGTCAGCAGATGTTTGTTTAGTTCCTTCTAGGAGGAAGGCAGCATGATGGTGTAAGTAGAAGATTCCCAGTTTGAGTGCCAGCTTCACCACTCACCAGCAATACCTTGGCAGTTATCCTCTGAGTCTGTTTCCCCATCTATAAAAAGGGAGTAATAACAATACTTCTTAGGGTTGTTGTGAGGATATGGAATAAGGTGATATGTACAGAATGCATACCAGAGTGCCCGGCACAGAGGAGTCACGTAAATGTTTCCTTGGTTTCCCAGGTATAGTCTTAGGCACAATAAGGGATATAAAGATGGATAAGACTCCACAAGGGCTTACAGTTCAGTGAAGATGACACACACATGCACAAGTAACTGATGAAAGGCAAACTACATACAAACGAAGGGTTAGAGGAAAATACAGCAGGAAGAGATTAATTCATCTCTGAGGGGCGGCAGGTTCATCTCACCCGGTCACCCATCCAGTGCCCAAATTCCCTTTGCAGTATTCCTGCCAAGTGATTAACCTCTGATTGAACCTCTCTGCTGATAGGATTTGTATTAGGTGCTCTATCCTCCCACGCTACAGCATAGTCTGTCTTTGGACAGCTCTGACTACGAAATCACCTTTCTTATTTGGAACTGAGATCTGTCTTCCTGTACTGCCTACCTCTGGTCCAGGTTGGGGTGGTAGCTCTGTAGGGAAGCAGTTTGGGCTGGAGGAAAGAATGTGGGATCTGGAGTTAGAAGGTTTACGGGCAGATCCCAGCTCTGACAGTGGTGAACTGTTTTCTTCACTGGGAAAACAGGTTGCTAATTCTGCCTCTTGGAGCCGCAGAGAACAGGTCTAATCCCCCCTTTGGGAAGACAGATCAAGGAAAATGGGGCTTACGTCTCAACAGGTCTTCTGTGTTCCATTGACGGTTCCTTGCCTGGTGTTTCTCTTCTTTCCTTGTTACCCTCCTCTGGGTGGGCTCGTGTTCATCAGTTTTTCTCTTAAGGTGTGGAGTGGGCAAAGCTGACCACTCTGAATATGCCGGCTGAGGTCTGAGCAGCACAGCCCAGCACACACAGGACTAGCCATTTGTTAGGAATTAATTTGGTTCTGTGTGCTGTATGGCCCTGATAATCCCCATATCACTGACACAGTTGGTTTTTTTGTTTTTTTTTTAAACAATTACACTTCCCTGTGGCCTTTCGTTAGTGAAGGAATGAGCATTTAGGAGCGCCTGAAGTTTGTTTGGTCCTTCTTAAGGAGTCTTAGCTGAAGGACTGAATGATTTAAGTTCTAAACAAGAGCATCTGGCTGGCTTGATTCTCCCATAGCTTCTATTTCTAGTTTTCCCTCCTCCCTCTTCCTTACATGGCAAAGCTGGCGGGAGGGCTTATTTGAGGGATGCGGGAAAGCTACACATCTTCATGGTTCTGGATGTTTAGCTGAAAAAATTAGTGGAATGGTATGGTAGAAAAGTCTCTGGGTTTGGGATCAGAAAGCCTGAGTTCACATTCCACCTCTGCTTGCCAGTGAAGTCTCCTCCTGTCTCTGAGCATCAGCTTCTTCAGCTGCAAAAACAGGATACACTATTTACTATACAACTTTGCTACTTATACAGAGAACAAAAAGGTGGTTGCCAGAGGGCAGGGGTGTGGGAGGCATGAGTGAAATAGGTGAGGGAGATTAAGAGGTACAGACTTTTAGTTATAAAAATAAATGAGTCAGTGGAAATGTACGGCATGGGGAATATAGTCAGTAATATTGTAATAACTTTGTGTAGTGACAGATGATAACTAGGCTTATCATGGTGATCGTTTTGTAATTTATAGAAATATTGAATCACTATATATGTACCTGGAACTAATATAGTGTTGTAGGTCAATTATACTTCAATTAAAAGAACAAAAAGCAGCACAGCATTATAAATTAACTATACTTCAATTTTTAAAAAGGTTAAGTAATAACAACAAAACTTTGCTACTCAAAGTGTGGTCTGTGGGAACATTGTGAAATTGTTAGAAATGCAGACTCTCAAGCCCCACCCAGACTTACTGAAGCAGAACCTGCATTTTTATGAGATCTCTAGGTTGTTTGTATGCACATTAAAGAGACACCTCTCTATAGTTATTGTAGGGGTTACATTAGAATGTTGGGCATTTTTCATATGTCCATGCCAGTATTCTTTCTTTCCTGGACACTCAGGGATGCTGTCTGCCTGGCTAATTTGCTCACTTATTTTGCGGCCCAAAGATTGAACTCTTATCCAGCTCAGGCTATTCCCAAATACCTTCAGTAATCTGATGAGGCCACAGAATGGTTGGAGAATTCAGTGAAGTCTGCCTTCCTTCCCTTGAAAAAGAACTTGAGGGACTTCCCTGGTGGTGCAGTGGTTAAGACTCCACGCTCCCAATGCAAGGGGCCCGGGTTCAATCCCTGGTCAGAGAACTAGATTCCAAGTGCATTGCTGCAACTAAGAGTGTGCATGCTGCAACTAAGAGCTCGCATGCTGCTAGTAAGGAGCCCACGTGCTGCAACTAAGGAGCCAGCGAGCCACAACTAAGGAGTCTGCCTGCCACAACTAAGACCTGGTGCAACCAAATAAATAAATAAATATTAAAAATGAAAAAGGAAAAAGGAAAAGAACGTGAACACATGTCCTGCTGATGGGGTAGCAGCCTTCTTCATGAAAGAAGCCAGCCATCTAGATAACTGACATGCATTCAGTAAAGCTGTTGGTCATGAGGACCCACTGGTTGTCAGGCACCAACAACTCTGTGATAAGTTAGGGGTAGTTCCCATCCTCAGGGAGTACCACTTCCTGGTGGGGTGGTGAAGAAAGAATTTTCACCCAGTGAGCTTGTGTAGAGTGCCATGAGGACCCCAGGTGAGGAGATAACTCCACCTGGAGTGGGCTAGGAAGTGAATTTTTTAAAGTCATATCTTTTTCCACCAGAAATTATTTTTCAGTGAGTTCTGATTTCTTGGTTCAGTGGCTTTGTGACTGTTTCCTGTTCTGTTTATACGGCATTGATACTGTTCTGATCCACTAGTTTCCTGCATCAGGAGGAACAGATGTTCTCTGAGTGTCTGTGCTGTGTTAGGAGCCATCTGAGATCCCATGTGGATTTCCAGGCAGTGAAAAAGACACAGCCTGGTGCAATGGATCCTACTGTTGGACAGATCTGTGGCTCTCTCAGAGAAAAAAGTTATCATGACTAAACAGCCCATACATTTTCTGACTGGAGTCTTAGAACCATCCTAGGTAAAGTGTTTCTTTCAGGAGTGTTTCTTTATGGATAAAGTAAAGCTAGAAAATACAAGGAGTTTCTCAGCTAGGGGAGAGGGAGTGAGGTGAGATGGTGAAACAGGAAATTTCATCATCAAACTTGCCCTATTTGATTCTATAAAATGACATTTTTCTGGATTTTAAGGTGATAGTGATTTTTTTTTTTTTTTCGGTACGTGGGCCTCTCACTGTTGTGGCCTCTCCTGTTGCGGAGCACAGGCTCCGGACGCACAGGCTCAGCAGCCATGGCTCACGGGCCCAGCCGCTCCGCAGCATGTGGGATCCTCCCGGACTGGGGCACGAACCCGCGTCCCCTGCATTGGCAGGCGGACGCTCAACCACTGCGCCACCAGGGAAGCCCGATAGTGAATTTTTGAGCAGGATTCCTAATTGGGTTAAAACCCAGCAAAGAGCTCTGTCATCTCCTTTTCACCCTCGAAACCAACCAAAGAAACCAAAAAACAAAACAAAACAAAACACCCCAGCATCAAGCTCCAGGTTGCTTAGGATGCTTGGCCTGGAGCTTGAGGCACAGCACAACCTGCTGAGGAAAGTTTTCTCCTGTTGAACAATCAGGGCAGTTGAGTTTGCTCAGAGCGCTCTGTGAGTCCCAAAGCAGGAGTTCAGACATTCACCCAGTCAGGGTTTTCTGCTGAAGTGTGAGGCCCTGCCTTGTAGTCCTGCTTCCTGGAGGCCCAACTCCTGGTGGGGGGATAAACCTCGGACAGCAGTAATTAAAGTCCAAAATTGGCCATTAGTGTCAACCGCAAGGACACCCTAAATGGAGCTTGGTGGAGATTTGAGTTGGGGAGATTTGCCCCAGTTTAGGGTTGGGGATGACAATATGACCTTTTGCGTTAGGCCTTAAAGGAGTTGGCAGCGACAGGGTGGGGAGAGGTGGGGTTTGGGTGCGAGCACTTCATGTTTGGTACAGGCACCACCTCAGCTCTAGAGTTACAACTGGAAGTTGCAGAAGAACTTTTACTCTCTTCTAGCTGTGTTGAGTAAAGAGTAGAGTGCATTTGAGGGAAGGGGTTTTGAAACGAATTTGGATATTGTACACTGTTACAGGACTCTGACTTTGAGATCCCAATAGACATTTGCATTTCAGTTTTCACTTCAGATGGTCCATTTTAAAAGAGGGTTGCTAGGAACTTTGGCTTCCTTCATGCACCCATTTGATAAATATATATTAACTTGAGCTGTGTGCCAGATACTGTCCTAGTTTACTGGGGACATGCAGGTGGAGACAGGTCATTGCCTCTGAGGTGCTCATAATCTAGCTAGAGTGACAGACAAGTAAACAGATACAATCAAGGTACAGTATGATCTGTTCTAGAAGCATATTCAGACTTCAGAGAATAGGATATGCAGTGGAGGGAGTCAAAACAGCTCTGTGTGTTACTTGAATCTGTGTTTTGTTAAATAGTTATTTTGGAGAGTAGTAGAATGTTAAAGCAGCAGGGAACTCAAAATGTGTGAGTGCTTGAAACTTTGAATTAATAGGAAAAGTTTTGAGAAAGGAAAACCAGGAACATGGGGATATATGCAGTACTTTTATTTATTTATTTATTTATTTATTTATTTATTTTGCGGTACGCTGGCCTTTCCCGTTGCAGAGCACAGGCTCCGGACGCGTAGGCTCAGCGGCCATGGCCCACTGGCCTAGCCACTCTGCGGCATGCGGGATTCTCCCGGACTGGGGCACAAACCCGTGTCCCCTGCATTGGCAGGCAGACTCTCAACCACTGCTCCACCAGGGAAGCCCAATGCAGTACTGTTAAAAAGTACTTTATTTGAATCAGAAGCCCCTTTGGTGGGGACATAAGAATGGATAAATGTTTAACTTAGTTTAGTCATAAAATAATTAGCTTTAGAATATTAAATTTAAAGTGCAGCTTATTCTGATGATTATTACAAATTTGCTTTACAGTTGTCTTACTTCCTGCAAAAGGAAGTAGGAACTAATAAACCTGAGGAGTGGGTTCTTTACTGTCTGCTAAAGCAGGAACTGTAAGTTCTTTGTTTGTAATCTGTGTAAGAGTTGTAATATGTATAAGACCTGATCGTTGTCAAAGCAAACACAAGACTTGTGCACGTGTGTAGCCCGGCTGCTGTTCTCTGCAGAGGTTTGAAGAGGAGTTGCTACTCAGATGAGGCCACCTGAAAGGCTCCCCATTTGGGTGAGGAGTTTGATCAGCTCCGTGTCCCCAGAATTCATTAGACTAGTTTCTTAATTTTCCATCAGCTGGATCAGTTGCTTTCACCTCTTCAGAGCATTTTCTCCTTTTAGAATCTTACACAAGGGCAGTAAGTGGTTGCAGGTTGCTTAGAAGATTTGGGTGTTGAGTTGGGTGCTGGTAGCCCTCTGTGGCCATAGCCAAGGAAGGAGCTGGTATCAGCCTGGCATTCAGCTTGTTGCTCTTAGGAGGCAGGGCCGAAGGGCAGGTGGCTGCTGACCACCCTTCGTTTTTTTTTTTCTGGCCTCATCACGAGGCATTCGGGATCTTAGTTCCCAACCAGAGATCGAACACGTGCCCCTGCAGTGGAAGCGTGGAGTCCTAACCAATGGACCACCAGGCAAGTTCCTGACAACTCTTCTTATGCTTAGATTTTAGAGGTAATTTTGGAGCTGTAAAGGACAAATAGCATTGTAGAAAACACCTTAAGTTATTTTCATCATTCTAAAAAAAGTATTTTGAAGCAAAAAAATTTTTTTCAGGACAAAAATCTTCAGAAAATGAAAATATTCCCCCCCATCTTTGGGAAATGCCATGCACTTTACAAACTTGATCACGTTTGATCTTTTCAACAACCTCATGTATTAAGTGGTGTTATCCCCCCCATCCCCCATTTTAGAGATGAGAAAGCTGAGGTTCAGATTACTGGAGTCACTGGGCTGACCCAGGAACCTTGGGCATCCTGAGGTGGGCTGCATCATGGTGGGCTCTAGTATCTTTGGTGTTCCATAGGGGCAGGACTCCATAAATAACCTGGAGTGCTTATAACTCACCAGTGGACAAAATCTTGTTATTGGAAATTAATTTTTACAATATTCCCTCCAGAGTATGAGCACCTGTTATTCTGCAGGAGAGTACTTCACATTTGTGCTGGGTTCTGTGGCTTCCAAAACACTTTCACATCCATGATCTTATTTTGAAACTCAGAGAAGCTTTAAAAGGCAGATGGGGCAAAGTGATTTTTAACCTACTTTGCCGAGGAGGAAACTAAGGCTCAAAGCAATTAAGTGGTTTCCCTAGGGCCTGAGCCAAGGCTAGCCTTCATTAGGCTCCAAGTCTAGTGCTTTCCTGCCACATCGTGCACCATTCTGGCTCCCTCTTATTTATCCTCGATCTCAAAAGGCTGTGTGTCAGTAATGGGTATGGGTCGGTGGAGGAGGATAAGGTTTCAGGTTCTTAGAGTGACTGAATCATCTTATACACAGTGGGACTAGTGCCAGAGAGAAGATGGAGAGGAGACTGTTCATACGTGTCTGGAATGGTTTGAGAGCCCTTATTCACTGTATTCATTCATTCACAGGCTGCTACAACATCGGCATTGTGCATTCCCCAGCCTTTCTTTTACAGCAGTAAGCTCCTTTTCTCAGTGGTCTCTAGAGCAGTGTTTCTCAGCCTCGGCACTATTGACATTTTGGGTTGGATAATTCTTTGTGGTGGGGAGCTGTCCTGTGCATTGCAGGATGGTTAGCAGCACCCTTGGCCTCTACTCACTAGATGTCCATAGCACCCCCTGATCTCCCAGTTGTGACAACCAAAAATGTCTCCAAATACTGCTAAATGTCCCCTGGGGGCCAAAAGCTCCTAGGGTTGAGGACCACTATTCTAGGGTTAGTGAAGCCACACAGGTACAGCTCTAGAGATTCAGAGGCTGGCCTAAGGGTAAGGGATCTTAAAGAGCAGAGCTGGGAGGACCTGTTAGAGTGCTTTTTTTATTTTTGTTTTTTAATTTATCTTATTGAAGTATAGTTGATTTACAATGTTGTGTTAATTTCTGCTGTACAGCAAAGTGATTCATATATATATATATATATATATATATATATATATATATATTCTTTTTCATGTTCTTTTCCATTATGGTTTATCACAGGATATTGACTGTAGTTCCCTGTGCTATACAGTAGAACCTTGTTGTTTATCCATTCTCTGTATAATAGTTTGCATCTGCTAATCCCTGACCTGATAATCTCTAGGTCTGTCCATGTTGCTGCAAATGGCATTATTTCATTCTTTTTTATGGCTGAGTAGTATTCCATTGTGTGTGTGTGTGTGTGTGTGTGTGTGTGTGTGTGTGTGTGTGTGTGTGTATCTCACATGTTCTTTATCCATTTATCTGTCGATGGACATTTAGGTTGTTTTCATGTCTTGCCTATTGTAAATAGTGCCTCTGTGAACATAGGGGTGCGTGTATCTTTTTTTTTCTTAATTTTTATTGAAATATAGTTGATTTACAGTGTTGTGTTAGTTTCAGGTGTATGGCAAAGTGAATCAGTTATCCATATACATATATCCACTCTTTTTTAGGTTCTTTTCCCATATAGGCCATTACAGAGTATTGAGTAGAGTTCCCTGTGCTATACAGTAGGTCCTTATTAGTTATCTATTTTATACATAGTAGTCTGTATATTGTATCTTTTTGCATTATAGTTTTGTCTGAATATATGCCCAGGAGTGGGATTGCTGAATTATATGGTAACTCTATTTTTAGTTTTTTGAGGAGCCTCCATACTGTTCTCCATAGTGGATGCACCAATTTACATTCCCACCAACAGTGTAGGAGCGTTCCCTTTTCTCCACACCCTCTCCAGCATTTGTTATTTGTAGATTTTTTTAATGATGGTCATTCTGACGAGTGTGAGGTAGTACCTCATTGTAGTTTCATTTGCATTTCCTGTTAGAGTGCTTTTAATCCTACCTTTTTGTTGTTCTGCTGAGGAAACCAAGGTCTAGAGATAGCTCAGGGCATCCTGGCTCTGCTTTCTGGGAGTGTAACTAGTAATAGTGTCCAGACCTGAATCCTTCCCATCCAAGACTTCTTTCATCATCCCAGAGGCCCTCAGTCTTCTCAGGTTGGAGGACCCTTGTCTAGATCCAAAAAATATTTGGTACAATCATGTGATAATAGTTGTGCTTTTAGTACCCATTCATTGAGAGGTACATTATTCCGTTCAACCAGTATTTACTGAATACCCACTATTTTGTGTCTTCGTCCTAGGACTGTGTCTGACATGAACAGTAGTACGTGGTCAAGTGGTGGTTGTTTTTGTTATTGTGCAATATATTCATCATTTAGTGCAGGTGGTGCTGGGTCGGCGCATTCACAGAGCAGTGGAGTGATAACTGTGAACCCCATGGACTCCCAATCATAGACTGGGAACCAGTTGATGAATTATACCATGAGATTTGAGAGAACAACAGGCCTAAAACTCCAGGCTTTTCTTGAAACCATGAACTGTCGCCACACTTGAGATGGAAGTCTTCACACTCTGTGGAAATAAAAAGCCAACAGACTACTCAGAGTCCTCACTGTAGCTCTCTGAACAGCTGTACACTGGGGCATTTGTGATACAAGAAGAGGCATTTGGCTGGAAACAAGCTTTAAGTTCCTAGCATTAGTTGGTAAATGGTGCATGGGTCTAAGGGGAGTTTAAAATAATGGCCTTGAACTTGAGAATCTGTGTTTCCAAAGCCTCTCATCTCAAGGCACTCAGCTTCTCTGACAAGAACTATTACTCTTATTTCAGAGATAAGGGGCAGAGAGGCCAGGCCACACAAATAGTCCCTGAAAGAGAGCCAGCTACTCTCAGGTTTAGGAGCTGGGACTCTAGTTGGCATCCCAGGATGGAGCTCTTTGTTTCTGTCCGATGACGGTGGAAAAGGAAAAGGGTTGTTAGATTAAGTCCCACCCAATGTAGCCAACATTTTGAGTGCCTGCTGTGATAGACTCCATGTGAAGGGACTGTATAGGACACAGCTGAATGGGGCACAGATGAATGGGATTTCTGACAGAGGAGGGGGTCAAGGTCATTCCAGGCAGAGGGGATTGTGGGAGCCAAGGTACTGAGATTAGCATACACTGTGTATATATGGGAGGGGTGGGAGCATTATGGGGTGTGGGAGAGGGGCGGTGGTGGCTCAGGTGGAGAAGAGTTGGAAAGGTAAGCTGTGGCCTCCCTGAGGAGGCACTGGATGCCAAGCTGAGGAATCTGTGTTAGGCTGAATTTAGTGAGGCACATACCAGATAGACACATTCTGTCTAGAGAGCAGTGTGCTGGGGACCAGCAGCCATCTTTCTGCAGCACCCGGTGAGGTTTCCCATTGGTAGGCTTTCTACCCATTATTACTTGAAGGAATGAGGTAGGTATAGGGGCTGTTTCCTTATAAGGGAAGACACATGGCTCACCACCCTTTTTCTCGTTACTTCTTCCTGGTTCCCCTTCTGCTTTTTCCGAAGGCCAGCACATCCTGGACAGCTGGGTAGAGGCAGAATGGCAACTTTTTTCCACTCTGAGAGTATCTCAGATTGCATGCCAAAGGTAAGCAGGCAAATAAATATTTCCTACCTAAACCAGTTTGACCCAGCCTCATAAGGTCCTTTGCTACCTCATACTGGGCATTTCACCCTCAGCTGCCTGGCTGGCTCACTCAATTAGTTGTGATTTTTGTGGTTATTTAATCTTTCCTTTGTTTATCTTTGAGCCAAGAGAGAACTAGTTACTCTCTTTGCTGATGACAAGGACCTCTGTTTCTGAGGCAATACGTTTCAGGTTTAGCCTGGACTCTCCTATCCTAGTCACAAGAATCTGAGAACTCACTCTTTTTTTCCTCCCTGTTTCCTGAGCTCCTGGCCTCCTGTTAATCTTGCCTGTTCCCTGGGTGCTCCCTGCATGCAGGTTGGTTGAACAGAGCCCTAGGACTTCAGCAGCAGCCTGGTCCTAGTTCTGACTCTGTCCACTGGTATCTTTGGGCAAGTGCCTGCCCAACTCTGGGCAATTGTTTTCTCAACAATAAAACGAGAAGGACAGATTAAAAGAATGCTAAGATTCCCTCCTGCTCTAACATTCTGAGTCAACAAGTGCCATATTACAGTGATCCACCAGAGAACGAGGTGTTGCTCCAAGCAGTTTTTCTGTGTAAAACGATGGAGTAGCTCAGCGTTCATTTTGTCTGTTAACACTTTGGGTACATCCCTGCTCATTGTAAAAGTCGGGGAAGCCACAGACTATTTTGTAGAAGGTGCTGGACATTTTCCATTTTGATTCCCTGGTTCAGAGGCCGGAGCTGAATAATGGTTTTTAGCTGCTCCCCTGAACCTCCATCCAGGCGAACAGCACAGATGCCAGAGGGCATCTCCTCGTTTGGATCAATAGCCTGTCTCTGACTAGACTGCCAGCCTTTTGGCAAATCAGAGACACAGATTTCTGCTGGGGCTGAGCAGGTTCAAGCCCCGCTGGACAAAAACTCAGCACTGACCAGTTAAGCATACCGGAGGTGATTCCTTGTGGTAGGACTTGACTTCCTCACCGACCCACCTTTGGGGACACAGGGGATTTGTCTCCTGTGTGAGGGGAGTGGAGAAAGGAACCAGCTACTAAGGGCTGGCCTGACTTGAGTCATTTTAATTAAATCTACTCTTTAGGGGCTTCCCTGGTGGCGCAGTGGTTGAGAGTCCGCCTGCCGATGCAGGGGACACGGGTTTGTGCCCTGGTCTGGGAAGATCCCACATGCCACGGAGCGGCTGGGCCCATGAGCCATGGCCGCTGAGCCTGCGCGTCCAGAGCCTGTGCTCCGCAACGGGAGAGGCCACAACAGTGAGAGGCCTGCGTACCGCAAAAAAAAAAAAAAAAAAAAAAAAGTTACTCTTTAGGATGGCAGTTGTAGATGTAGTTGTAGTCTTAGGGAGAGCCATGGCCTTCGCTGCAAAGGCCTCCTGTGCTTAGTGTAAATCTGGCACCACCATGAGTGGTTAAGTCTCTTAGGGATATGTAAGACATTTACCCACCTGGTTCTAAATTAAGGCCTTTAAAACTTCAAGTGTCGGGCTTCCCTGGTGGCTCAGTGGTTGAGAATCTGCCTGCTAATGCAGGGGACACGGGTTCGAGCCCTGGTCTGGGAGGATTCCACATGTCACGGAGCAACTAGGCCCGTGAGCCACAACTACTGAGCCTGCGCGTCTGGAGCTGTGCTCCGCAACAAGAAAGGCCACGATAGTGAGAGGCTCGCGCACCGCGATGAAGAGTGGCCCCCGCTTGCCACAACTAGAGAAAGCCCTCGTGCAGAAACGAAGACCCAACACAGCAAAAATAAATTAAAAAAAAAACTTCAAGTGTCTACTAGTGCCCATTAAAACAGTTCTGTCCCTTTTATTAACTTTCACCCTACATTCCTGTCTCCTAAACAGTTCTGGAAAATCACACAACTTTAGAGCTCATCTGTCCTGTGTACAGAGGGAAATTCCAGGTCCAGATAGGTTGGTGACCTATTAAAAGTGACACAGCTCATGAAAGCCAACCTGGGACTGGAACCCATAGCTCCTATCGCCTCATTCCAGTGAGTTGTGCCTCACTGCTTCTCAACAAATGCTGTGGTGGCACGTTCCCAGCCCTGCCAGAATGGTTTTGAAAATAAAAATAAAGTTGCCGTGAAAGAAAGCCGGCTGACAGGAGAGATTGAGTAGACAGCTACTATTTTAGAGGGTTGTTTTCTTTTGAGTTATAACTGGCTATTGGTGGTTTTGTGGGCTGCCTGGAGGATCCAAACCTCACGGCCTTTTTGTTGCTGCATTCCTGACACTCTGTGTAACCAGGCTGTCTTTCTCTGCCTCGCAGGATCCTCCTGTGCAAGGGGTCTGAATGATTCCTACTTCTGGCCCATTTTACAGGACTCTGGAGGGCTAGGAAGTCTATAAAGAGATCTAGGAAAGAGTTGGCATAAAAATAGCAATTTTGGGGGCCTCCCTGGTGGCGCAGTGGTTGAGAGTCCGCCTGCCGATGCAGGGGACACGGGTTCGTGCCCCGATCCCGGAGGATCCCACATGCCGCGGAGCGGCTGGGCCCGCGAGCCATGGCCGCGGAGCCTGTGTGTCCGGAGCCTGTGCTCCGCAACGGGAGAGGCCACAGCAGTGAGAGGCCTGCGTACAGCAAAAAAAAAAAAAAAAAAAAAGCAATTTTTGGTGCTTCCTGATTTTTTCTTCTTTTCAAGTTATTGAGGTATAACTTGTTTATGGTAAAGCAGACAAATCTTAATTAGACAGCTTTGTGAATTTTTACAAACGTAACCACCTCCCAGATCAAGATATTGGACACTTCCAGCTCTCTAGTAGTCTTGATTTTTATAGTATCTCAGGACTTGAGAAGAGAGTAGTATTTGTCTCCTCTGGCCTCTTTAAGAATCTCAGAGGTCATTATATTTTCCTTCTGTTACTCATTCAACGTATGTTTCCTAAACACCTAGTAGTGCAGGGTTCTGTGCTGGGAGTACAGAAACGGGTAAGTGTTGGCCTATCTTGGCTCACAACCTGTCAGGGATTATGACTAGAATCCAAGGGAGAAAGAGAAGGGCTGTGAGAGGCAGCTTGGAGGAGAGAGGCTGCCTCTTGCTGGGAGAGGAGAGGATGTGTGTATTTATGTAGACACACAATTTTCCCCACTTCCCTCACTATCTAGAAATACAGGAAAGGGGCCAGATTATGGATTTTCAGTCTCTTCTCAGCCCGTTGTTTGCATTCTCAGGCCATGCTGGGAACTTGGAGAGGTGCAGGCCCAGCTGAAAATCCACATCTATGGGGTTTGCTCAGCATTGCCTTCTCTGCTGGGAAGCCGGGGAGAGCTCGGCAGCGTGGAGGAAAGCAAAACCAAGAGGCACTCCCCGCTCCACTTCTTTGGCCCCCAGGCTGTTAGGAGCTGACCTCCCTTCTCTCTTGTTTTTTTTTTAAATTTTATTTATTTATTTATTTATTTATTTATTTATGGCTGTGTTGGGTTTTTGTTTCTGTGCGTGGGCTTTCTCTAGTTGCGGCGAGCTGGGGCTACTCCTCATCGCGGTGCGCGGGCTTCTCACTGTCGTGGCTTCTCTTGCTGCGGAGCACAGGCTCTAGACACGCAGGCTCACGGGCTTAGTTGCTCTGCGGCATGTGGGATCTTCCCAGATCAGGGCTCGAACCCATGTCCCCTGCATTGGTAGGTAGATTCTTAACCACTGCGCTACCAGGGAAGCCCCTCTCTTGGGTTTTAAGACTCACAAGGCTACAAGTCTTCTGTGAGTTAATTTTGGCCTGAATTTCTCTGCCTCCCTTGGTTGAATAGTTAAAACATAGAAATTTTCTGTCTCTTAAGTGAAAACAGACCCAAGACAGACTTTTCTGATCGTTTTTCATGTGTGAGAAACAAGTTTTTGTTTTGTTTTAATTACTAATAAAGTCATATGGCTCTGGTTGGTAGGAGGGGAGAAGGCCATTCCAAAGTAGACACAAGGTGATTTCTTTCTTTTTTTTTTTATTTTTTATTTTTTATTTTTTTTTTAGGTGATTTCTTTCTTTAAAGAGTCTCCTGAAGTAGTGAAGACCAATACCTGAGACAAGGTCATCATGAAGATATCTGAACATGACAGAGCTCTGTCTTGGTCCATGTGTAAATAGTAGCTAGGAAAGAAAGAGGGGCAGATGCCTTAGTCTGGCTGAACTTTGTTCAGCATCTGATGAGCTACTCTATCTTGGAAACATAAGAGACTTAGATCATCTGGGTCTGTTCCCCACCCTCATTTTACAGATGGAGAAACTAAAACTTTGATTTGACCAGAGCTGGAACCAGAACCAGGTCTCATATCTGGTGGACTACAAAGATGTTCTGGAGGAGTGAGTGCTCAGCAGGATTTGGAAGGAAGCTTGGCTGGGAGAGAGTGGTGGTGAGGCAGTGAACCGAGTGGCCCGTGCATTGCATGGTTCCCCGCATTTGGAGCAGGAGAACCAAAGTGCCAAGGCAGATGCAGAGGTGAGAGTGGAGAGGCAGGGAAGGCGGCCAGTCATCTGAGGGGAGGGCCTGGGAGCCCCACAGCAAGGGGGCTTGGGGGCGGCTGTGGCCATGATTAAGGATATTAATTGGCTGGAGAATCTTTAGTGTTTATCCTCCCTTTTGTTTTCTAATTGACTACTTGGGGACACTTGAGGTACATATTGCTTTCCTTGATGGGAAACCTGCTTTTTGACATTCCTTTCTTTGCATTCTTTTCTAAATAATCAGAATA
Organism: Mesoplodon densirostris; assembly: GCF_025265405.1. Lineage (NCBI taxonomy): Eukaryota > Metazoa > Chordata > Mammalia > Artiodactyla > Ziphiidae > Mesoplodon > Mesoplodon densirostris. Next base: position 25,622,174 of record NC_082676.1, on the reverse strand, counting down.
TAGTCTAGCACTGTTGTGTATTGTTTAAGGGAATAGAGGTGATTTTCAGTTTTTGCTAATTCTGTGCACTTTGGAGTTAGGCCTCCAGTTTTATTATTCTCACTCGCATATATGGTTATAAGCTACAGTGTTCAAGAGGGAAGACCAGATAGCAAGCTTATGAACCCATCTGGGGGTTTTTTGGTGGTAAATTATATATAACATAAAATTTACCATTTAAACCATTTTTTTTAAATGTATTTATTTATGGCTGTGTTGGGTCTTCGTTGCTGTGCACGGGCTTTCTCTGGTTGCGGCGAGCAGGGGCTACTCTTCGTTGCGGTGCACGGGCTTCTCATTGCGGTGGCTTCTCTCATTGCGGAGCGTGGGCTCTAGGCACACGGGCTTCAGAAGTTGTGGCACATGGGCTCAGTAGTTGTGGTTCGCGGGCTCTAGAACGCAGGCTCAGTAGTTGTGGTGCACGGGCTTAGTTGCTCCGCGGCATGTGGGATCTTCCCGGACCAGGGATCGAACCCGTGTCTCTTGCATTGGCAGGCAGATTCTTAACCACTGCGCCACCAGGGAAGTCCCCATTTAAACCATTTGTAAGTGTACTATTTTGTGGCATTAAGTATATTCACATTGTTGTGCCTGATCTGTTTTTACTCTTTGAATTTTGGGGGGCCAGGATTAACCATTGAGCAGAAAGGTGCTTAAATTTGATGTCTGCCGTTAAGAGAAACTATTTGTCCTCTCTGAGCTTTTGTCCTCATCTGTAAAATGGGAGGAGTAATAATAAGGGCTCTGGAGTCAGACAAACTGGGTTTGAATTCAGGCTCCATTACTTTCTAATTGCAATCTTGGGGGAAGTTACTTAGCTTTCTGAGTCTCAGTTTCTACTCTGTCCATTTTGAAGAGGAAAGGAATGAAGATTTATTGAGCATCCACTATTATGTATTGTGCTACATAAGTATCTTGCATGTGCTGCCTTATTGCCCCGTGAGATGCAGATATTATTTTACACATACGGATTGTGAGCCTCAGAGAGGTTAAGTGACTTGCCCAAGGTCAGCCACTTAATAAGTCTTGGGAAAAGCCTTTTAGGAGTGACTGTTATAGTACTTTCTGAAATGGGATTTTTTTTCCCCTCATATAAATTCTGATTCAGTTAATGTTTGCTGAGCCTCTCTCAGGTGATAGGCACGGTAGTTCATGCCAGGATATTGTCTTACTACCATTTTATTTATTTAAAAAAAATTTTTGGCCGCACCGGGCGGCATGCAGGGTCTTACTTCCCCAACCAGGGATCAAACCCGCGCCCCCTGCAGTGGAACCTCGGAGTCTTAACCACTGGACTGCCTGGGAAGTCCCAACCATTTTATAAGTGAGGAAATTAAGGCTCACCCAGATTGTAAACAATAGAGCCAGCATATGGACCCAGGTCTGCCTGACTCCTACATTATGGTACATCAGGATTACCTGATTGTGGCCCAGTTGTCTGAAGCAGTTGTTGATAAAAATGAATTTCATTCCAGTATTAGAATTTGGCTAGTCCCAAGAAGTTAATTGCAGTGATATTTGACTTGAATCACAAAATAATAAAAGGTATTGGAGTGCGGGGTGGGGGGTGGGGTATAAGGAAGAGGCCTTCTCGGCCATTATTAGCACATCTGTTCAGAAGCTTTGCAAAGACCAGAAATAGAGAGGCTATCATTCTTTGTATTATATTCTCAGGAGGTTGGAGCCAGGAACAGTTTCCTTCTTTCCTCTCGCATTGACCCTGGAGGTAGACCTGTGGAGATCTGGCAAGGACAAAAATCTCATTAGAGCTCTCTCCCAAAGTTGTCAGGATCTCAGGCTGTTGTTGGGGGTTTTTAGTCCATTGAGGTAGTTTTCTAACTTTTTTAGCAGCTAGACATGGTTCAAATAAACTCTTGTGGAGAAGCAATGATGGCAGGTCCTTGGGCAGTTTAAACCCTTCTGGCTTGGTAGAAAGTGTTTGGTTGTTTGAAGAACCTCTAAAACATTTTCCTTAAGCCCAGGGGTCCTTGAAAACCGCTGGCTGAGGCAGAGTGACGGACCAGACTGTAGACATCACTTCCCCCTCATTCATTCAAATGACACTTGGGCTTGAATACCTCATCTATGTCAGGGACTGTGCCCAGGAGGTTCACTGGGCTGTCTAGGGGGATGTCAGCTACAGCACAGTGTTAGTGTTTTTGGGCACTTCAGTGAGGGCCTGTGCAGGAGCATGCAGGGGAAGGGTCCTAGCCTGGCCTGGGGGAGTGGGGTGATCAAGAAGCTACTGCCTGGGCAGCCCTGCAAGACCAGTGGAAGGTAGCCAGATGAAGCACGAGAAGAGCATTTGGGGAGAACTGGAAGCCTAATGAGGCTGCAGAGAATGAAAGTCGGTAGAGTGTTTTCTTGGCAGGGTAGTGAAATGTTAAAGTCTGTGTTTAGAAAGTCGGTGGACTTGCCTGGTGGCGCAGTGGTTAAGAATCTGCCTGCCAGTGCAGGGGATACAGGTTCGAGCCCTGGTCCGGGAAGATTCCACATGCCGTGGAACAACTAAGCCCATGTGCCACAACTACTGAGCCTGCGCTCTAGAGCCCACGAGCCACAACTACTGAAGCCTGCGCGCCTAGAGCCCGTGCTCTACAAGCCACCGCAATGAGAAGCCTGCACACCTTAACAAAGAGTAGCCCCCACTCACTGCAACTAGAGAAAAGCCTGTGCACAGCAATGAAGACAAAACGCAGTGAAAAATAAATAAATAAATAAGTTTAAAAGAAAACAAAAAAAAGAAAGACCACTGGTGACAAGTGGAGAAGGGACCAGAGTGGGCAACCCCTAACCCCATCACACACTCCCCTCCCCCTCCTTTCCCCAGCTCACACATCCCAGTCCGCAGCCTAGTGAGCAAGCACCCAACACAGTCCCCTTGCCCCCAAGAACACACACCCAGCTGACCCCACAGGACCCTACCCTGGACACAGTCCTCTTGCTCTTGGTTCCTCATTGCTCCAGCTGCTGGGAGGGGCCTTCTCTCGGTGTGCTGAGGAGCTAGAAGCTGCGGCTTAGGCCGATGATCTGTGTGTGGGTAGAGAGGCTTTTTGTGCCCTTAAGGAGGGAGAGTCTGAAGTTGCCTTTCATGTTCCAGCCTTGATCCAGGTCTGCCAGAATTGAGAGGGGTGACAAGTGGTTACGGGAGAGGAGGTGGGGATTGCTGACCACTTGCTTCTCAGAATGAGTGTAGAAATAAGAGGCAGGAAACAGGACCTTAGCCAAACTCCCACCTTATCCCCCTGACCTAGGTGGCTGGCAGGGTGCTTGTAGGGGAGGAAATGGCCCTGTCCTCTTGAGATGCACTTCAGCTTCACTTTCCTTTTGTTCTGAGAGCCTCAGAAACTTCCCTGTATGCATCTCCCCACCATGGGACAGGATCTGTGACTGGGAAGAAAAGGAAACAGAGAGGTTCTCGTCCTGGGAGGTAGGGTGACCTTATATCATCCAAATCAGGACACTTACGAGAGGAGAAGCAGATGCCATTAATATTTACCCTGGTACAGCAGATATAAACTGGGACTGTCCGGGAAAACCAGGATGTATGGTCACGCTACTGAGAACTTGGGGTAACCCAGTTCACACACACACACAAAAAGGTGCTGAGGGCAGAGGATAGCTAGAAGAAAATGTCAATTCTGTTGTTATCTTTCTAGAGGCAGTAAGATCTGTGCAGAGGCTGTTGCAGTGGTAAAGGCATGGAGGAGATTCGGGGCAGCCGGTTTGGGAGATGGAAATAGTAAGGAAATTGACCTGCAGAACTTGGTGGACCAATCAAGAACTCCTGCTAGATCCAGGAGGTTCTGGCTTTGGGAATATCTGTCTCCTTTTTCTCTAGCTCCCTCATTTTTAACTCCTTGGGGGTCATGGATCCTTTTGAAAATCCAGTAAGTGCTTCAGAAAACTACACATACAGTACATAGGAAATGTTGCATGTCGTGTTAGGGATTCTGGAACCCAGGTTGAGAATCCCTGCTCCAGATTCTCTCCCCTGCTATTTTTCTGTTCTACCTCATTTTCTGAATTGGCCAGTTTGGTTTTAGTTGCAGGTGACTGGGGACTTGTTGACCCATGACTGTGGGAAAGGGCAGGGTGGAGCTGGTCTCTTTCTGCTCATTTATTGATTTACTGACTGACTGCCCGTGAGTCTGGGCCATGGCCACAGGCTGCTCTGGCTTGTAGCTTTGGATCCTGGGGGTAAAAGAATCGCTGCCTCCTTCTACCCCCATTTCTCTCCTCTGGAATCTCCTAGCAGATTTTGGAGAAGGAATCTGATTGGCTGCTTGGGTCATGTGCTCATGACTAGACCAGTCACTTATGGAGGAGGGGCTGTTCTGCAGCCCAGCTTGCATCACAAGCCTACTCCACCCCTATGGCCAGGGAGGCAGGGTCTGTTTGCAAAGGCTTGGAGTTTGAGGGGGTTGGTCCTTAGGAAAACAATTGCCCCTGCACTTTTCTCCTCGTCCCTGGTAGAGCTCACTGCTCCTGCTCATCCATTCTTTCTCAGCCCCGGTAGGGCCTGTGGAAAAGGACTGGAGACCTGGTTTCTGGTCCTAGGCCCACCCCTCCACCAGGCTTTGGTTCAGCGGGGGTTTACTGAGCACTTACTCTGTGCCTGAACCTCCCTGGGCCTTAGTTTCCTCCTCTGTACAAACAAGGTTGGATTTATTCCCCAAGAGTGTGTTTGTCCAGCCAACCATCCCTCACTGAGCACCTACTGTGTACCAAGGATGCTGAGATAGAGAGACACAGTCCATCCTCCCAGGAGCTCACATTCTAATTAAATTACAGGCACTGTGAAGATGGAGATATGCGATAGGGTTCCAGGACTCTGAGGTTCTGTGCCCACATTTTTTGTGGACTAAGGCAAGATTGTCTTTTTCCAGAAAGGCGCCAGCTTCCTGTGGCTCCTCTTGTCCTCCATCCCTTGTTGCCATTTGGGTAAGGAAGGTGGTTTGTCTTTACAACCCTCTCATGTGTCTCTGATTCTAAAAGGAGAGGAGGCTGGTTTGTTTTTCTCTCTTACTTTGGAGAAACCCTGAAAAGTGTTTTTCTGCTGGCATTCCCCCCCGCCCACTTCCCCACTAAAGACCCCAGCCCCCAGACCTCTGTTGTCATCTAAGTTGCCAGGGTGCTGTCATGGTTGCTCAGGCAGAAGGGGGCTCTTGTTGGCATGGATTCAGCTGGAAGTAGAGGAAGAAAAGACAGCTGGAAAAGCATTTCATTCCAGCCTGGGAAAGGAAACCAAGGGCAGGCTCTGCTTCCTGTCTGTTGCAGCCAAGAACCTGGTCAACCCAAGTAAGCCCTGGACCTGGCGGGTACTGGGAGGAGCTCAGTCAGGGCCTTCACTCCACTGCGGTACCAGACCACAGTGGCAGTGCCGGGCGTTGTTAAGTTGTTCTTAGTAAATGTTTGCTGTTTTAAATAGAACTGCCTTTTCATATCTGCGGATGGGGAAGAAATTGGCTGTTTTATTTAAGTTACTTTTGTTTGTTTGTTTTGGTTAGATAGTCATGTAAAGGGTCCATAATTTTTAAAGTGCTTCCTCTGCCCCAGCCATTCAGTGTCCCTTCATGAGGCAACCGATTAAAAAGCCCAGAGATAGTCTCTGCAAATGACAGACATATACCTATATATTTTCCTGACACACATGCAGAAATGGTAGCAATCAGGTTACCTTTGAATCCTGTGCTCTTTACAGTTTTGTAAGAAATTACTTAGATTTGACCCACCCAGAAGTCCCTGAACTTCTTTGTCTTTGCCGTATGGATTTAGAGAAAGTTAATTCAAATTTCAGGCACTACTTTGAATTTTGAAGTTCATATCTCCACAGAAAGACCTGCTGAGAATGGTCTTTCCCTTCCTGCCTCATCTTCTCTCCCCTGAGTCCCTAGTCTCTCTGAGAAATGGTATCTCAATCACCTGATTGCCCCTGCTGGGAGCCTGGAAGTCATTCCTGACTCCTTCTCCATTTCCTTCCCCTGTACATTCAAACAAGTGATATAGGCCCATGGGGTCTTCCCTCCTGGTATCTCTCAAGTTCATCCTCCCCTGGTCAGCCCCTCTGCTGTGGCCTTAGTTCAGCCCCTTAAATCCAAACCCTCTGGGTTATTGTAGTGGGTTGCCAGTCCTTTTTCTCCACAGCAGCCAGGGGACTTTGTGAAGGGCAAATCTGATCAGCTCCTGGCCTGCTTCAAATTTTTCACTGGCTTCCCTCTAACTCTGGGATATTAACAAGACATAAAGCTTGTTCTTGCGTTTCTCTCTTGGGCTTTTCTGTTTCCTCCCTCCCTCATTCTCTCCTGCCCTCTGTTCTTCCTGCCTGGGATAGGTGCCTCTTGGCTATCTCTTACCATTCTTTAAAACGTGTGGTAACTCCAAACGTTAGGTTCTCCTATTTGGGGCGCCCACAGTTCCCTGTGCGTACCTCTCATCATATCGCATTGTCCATCTGTCTGCTGGTTTGTGAGTGCCCTCAGCCTTGGGACTGTATCATTTTTGTCCCTGCTTTTGTAGCAGTGTCATGAGCAAAGTGTAATTCCTCGTATAGTAGAAGGAGCATGGATTTGGGTTGTACAAGGTATTTGTCATTCTAAGTTGTCAGAATACTGGCATGAAGTTGTTTGTAATATTCCCTTCTTCTCCTTTTAACATCTGTGGAATCTGTAGTGATGTTACACCTATCATTCCTGATATTAGTAATTTTTTTTTTTCTGATCAGTGTGGCTAGAAGTTCAGTTTTATTCATCTTCTCAAAGAGACAGATTTTTTTTTTTTTTTTTTTTGCGGTATGCGGGCCTCTCACCGCTGTGGCCTCCCCCGCCGCGAAGCACAGGCTCCGGACGCGCAGGCTCCGGACGCACAAGCCCAGCGGCCATGGCCCACGGGCCCAGCCGCTCCACGGCATACGGGATCCTCCCAGACCGGGGCACGAACCCGCATCCCCCGCATCGGCAGGCGGACCCCCAACCACTTGCGCCACCAGGGAGGCCCAGAGACAGATTTTTGTTTCATTGACCTCTATTGTTTCCGTTTTCTATTTTATTTATTTAATTTTTATTGAGATATAATTGACATATAACATTGTATTAGTTTTAGGTGTACAGCGTACTGATTGGTGTGTGTATATGATAACCACAATAAGTGGTGACCCAATAAATGATCACTATAATAAGTGTAGTTAACATCTATCTATTTTCTATTTTATTGATTTTCACTTTGATCCTCATTCCCTTTCTTCTATTTTCTTTAGGTTTTCATTTGTTCTTCTTTTTCTGGTTTCTTAAGGTGGAAGCTGAAATCACTAATTTGAAGTCTTTCTTCTTTTCTAATATAGGCATTTAGTGCTATAAAATTTTCCCTTTGTGCTTTAATGGCATCCCACAAATCTTGATATGTTGTGTTTTCATTTTCATTCAGTTCAAAATACTTCGTAATTTCTTATTTTATTTCTTTTTGGACCCATGGGTTATTTGGCAATATGTTATTTAGTTTCCAAATACTTGGGAATTTTCCAGAGATCTTCTGTTTATGATTTCTCATTTAATTTTATTGTGGTCAGACAACATATTTTGTGTGAGTTAAATCCTTTTAAATTTATTGAGACTTGTATTATGGCCCAAAATTTGATCCATCTTGGTAAATGTTTTGTTATACACATGAACAGAATGAGTATTCTGCTGTTTGTAGTGGAGTGTTTTACAAATGTCAGTTAGGTCAAGTTTGTTGTTCAAGCCTTCAGTATCCTTACTGATTTCCTGTCTACTCATTCTATCAGTTGTGGAAGAGGGGTATTGAAATCTGACTGTGATTGTGGATTTGTCTGTTTCTCCTGGCAGTTCTATCCATTTTTGCTTCATGTATTTTAAAACTCTTATTAGGTATATAAACATTTACAGTTGTTACATCCTCCTGATACATGGATCCTTTATCGTTATAAAATGACCTTTTTCGTCCCTGGAAATATTATTTGCTTGTCTGATATATTAATTAATATAGCCACTTGAATTTCTTTTGAGTAGTGTAACCAAGGTATATCTTTTTCCATCCTTTTAGTTTTAGCCTATTTGTCTTTATAGTTGAAGTATATTCCTTGTAGGCACCATATAGTTGGATCTTTTACTTTATTTTATTTTTAAAAATAAATTTATTTATTTATGTATTTTTGGCTGTGTTGGGTCTTTGTTGCTGCGCACGGGCTTTCTCTAGTTGTGGCAAGCGGGAGCTCCTCTTCGTTGTGGAGCGCAGGCTTCTCACTGTGGTGTCTTCTCTTGTTGTGGAGCACAGGCTCCAGGCGCATGGTTTCAGTAGTTGGGGCATGCGGGTTCAGTAGTTGGGGCATGCGGGTTCAGTAGTTGTGGCACACGGGCTTAGTTGCTCAGGAAGGAAGGACCAGGATGTCCCTTGAGCAGTTTTATTATGATGTGCTTTGGTATAGTTTTCTCATGCTCAGGGTTTGTTGAGCTTCTTGGATCTGTGGATTTTTGGGTTTTATCACATTGGAAAAATTTTGGCCATTATTTCTTGAAATATTTTTTTATTTACTCTTCTCCTTTGGGGACTCCAGTTACACTTACAGAGGCTGCTTGCAGCCATCCCACAGCTCACTGAGCTCTTTTCATTTTTAAAATTATTTTTTTCGGGATTTCCCTGGTGGCACAGTGGTTAAGAATCCATCTGCCAATGCAGGGGACAGGGACTCGATCCCTGGTCCAGGAAGATCCCACGTGCTGTGGAGCAACTAGCCTGTGCACCAGAACTACTGAGCCTGCGCTCTAGAGCCCCCGAGCCACAACTACTGAGCCTGCATGCCACAACTACTGAAGCCTGCACGCCTAGAGCCCGTGCTCCGCAACAAGAGAAGCCACTGCAATGAGAAGCCCGCACATTGCAATGAAGAGTAGCCCCTGCTCTCCGCAACTAGAGAAAGCCCATGAGCAGCAAAGAAGACCCAACATAGCCATAAATAAATAAACAAACAAACAATAAATAAATAAATAAATAAAAATTTTTTCTGTGTTTCATTTTTGGATAGTTTCTATTGCTATGTCTTGAAGTTTACAAATCTTTTCTTCTGCAGTTCTAATCTGCTGTTAATCCCATCCAATAATTTTAATGTCTGGAAGCTCAATTTACGTCTTTTTTAAAAATATATCTTCTGTAGGTCTCCTTAACTTTAGTCTTTGCTAACTCTGACATCTGTATTAGTTCTAGGCTACTTGCAATTGATTGATTTTTCTCTGCATTGTGGATGGCGTTCATTTGCTTCTTTGAAGGTAACTTTTGATTCAATGTCAAATATTGTAAATTTTACCTTGTTGGGTGTTGGATATTTCTGTATTCCTATAAATATTCTCAAGCTTTGTTTGGGCATAGTTTCCTTGGTAACAGTTTGTCCTTTTGGGTCTTGCTTTTAAGATTTGTTAGGTGGGCCCACAGCAATGTTTATCTTGTATAAGGCTAGTTATTTCCTGCTGTTGAGACAAGACCCTTCTGAATACTCTACCCAAAGTCCTGTGAATTATGACTTTTCCAGTATGGCTAAGGAGCAGGCACTATATCTAGCCCCATGTGAACACCTACCTGGTACTGTTTTCTCTAATCCTTTCAAGTGGTTCTTTCCCTGGCCACAGGTAGTTTCTTCATGCACACGTACTGATCAGTATTCTACTGAATACTTGAGGGGGACCCTCTGCAGATCTCTAGAGTTTGTTCTCTCTCTGCAGCTCTCTCCTCTCTGGTACTCTCTCCTGTGAACTCTAGCAGTTTTGGTCTCCCCAGACTTTCGACTCTTATCTCTTCAACTCAGGAAGTCTGCCAGGTTCTGCCTGGGTTTTCTCTCCTTGCACTGAAGTCTGGAAACTCAAAGCAAAAAACTGGGGCAATTGTAGGGCTCACTTTGTTTATCTCTCTTTTTTAAAATAAATTTATTTATTTATTTGTTTTTGGCTGTGTTGGGTCTTCCCCAAGAAGTTGGCTGCACAGGCATTCTCTAGTTGTGTTGAGCAGGGGCTACTCTTCGTTGCGGTGTGCGGGCTTCTCATTGTGGTGGCTTCTCTTGTTGTAGAGCACGGGTTCTAGGCGCCCGGCCTTCAGGAGTTGTGGCTCGCGGGCTCTAGAGCACAGGCTTAGAAGTTGTGGCGCACGGGCTTAGTTGCTCCGCAGCACGTGGGATCTTCCCGGACCAGGGCTCGAACCCATGTCCCCTGCATTGGTAGGTGGATTCTTAACCACTGTGCCACCAGGGAAGCCCCACCTTGTTTATTTCTCATCTCCCAGAATTGCTGTCCTTTTTTGCCTGATGTCCAGTGTCTTGAAAACCATTGTTTCATTTCTTTTAGGTGGGGAGGTAGATCCATTCCCTACCATTCTTCTTGGCTAGAAGCAGGAGTGTGGATTTGAGTCTGCCAGTTATTCACAAGCTTTGAGAGTTTAGCAAGTTACTGGATCTCTCCAGCCTCCAATCTCCTCATCCATAAACGGGCTAAAAAGACTAATTCAGTTCCTTACTGTGAGGATTAAATGAAGGAATAAAATACAAGGCTCTGAATAGGTGTTAGCTCAGGTTAGTATATGAAAAAAAAAACGCAGGGCCAAGATTTGAGCTCCATGCAACTATTAGGAATTGAGAAGAGGAGGGAAAGAACCTAGGGGAAAAAAAAAGCCAAGAAGAAATCGTTGTAGGGGCTGGGGAACCTCAGGCCAAGGGTATCTCCCCAGAGGCTGGCAGAAGAGAGGGATTTCCGAGAGAGGATGTCAGCAGTCCTAGAACTTACAAAGAGATGGAGGATGAGGGCATCGGGGCCTGCAGTCTAACTGCAGTTACCTCTTCTCCCTGAATGACATTTGTGGTTGATATTTGTGGCTATTGTTTGATCTGAGTGTTAACTTCCTCCACCCAGCTAGAGCAGCAGAGTTCAGAGGCTGGAAGTGGTCTCTGATTTTTCTAACTCAGTTTGTGAAAAAGAGATACTCCTAATTTCATTGGACAGGAAAAACTTGATTATGTTAAATACTCGGGAAATGTATTGATGTTAATTACATTTTCCGGATCACACAGGGTCAATCAGAAACAACCTTTTGTGTTTGTTTCAACCAATCACTGGAAATCTTAGAGCTGTATAGTTTCACATATTGTTAGAGCTGGAGGAGGCCCTCAGGAGGGAACTGATCCACTCTTCTCATATCCTTGATGAGGAGTCTGAGGCCCTAAGAAATGAGGGGCCTTGCTAAGTGATGTAATTTGGTCTTGGCAGAGTTAGATCTGGAAGCCGAATCCAGGAGCACAGGACCTGGGTTGCAGGTTCTGTCTAGTCAGAGGTCTCCCTAGGAGTAGTGGAAGGAGCATTGTCCAGGGGCAGGGCACCTGGCTTGGATTCTTCCTTGGCCATTACCTCTAACCATGTGACCTTGAGCAAGTTGTTGAACGTTTGGGGCTTCCATTGCCTGTCTTTAAACTGGGCATAACCTTAACTGCCTGAAGGCAAGGGGTTGTCCTCCAGAACTAAGATGTTGTGGGGTGGTCAGGTGTAAGGTGGTGGGCAGAGGTGAATTGGAGAGTATGTGCCCCTTCAAAAAGCGCTGCTGCTACTTAGCGCCACTCGGTTGTTGCCAGACAGCAGTGTGGGCTCAGTGTTGCCGGAAAATCTGCATTTTCAAAAGGAAGCCCAAAATCTGGATTTTTGTGTGAAATGTGCATTCAAATCAAATTTATACGTTAAGACATGGGACAACTAAGACAAATCTGTGGACTGTATGGGTGCGCAATTTTAGCCTCTGATAGCTGTTTAAATGAAATTCTGTGACCTGGTTGCCATACAGGAAAGAACCTTGCCTTAGATCCCAGAACATAGGCTATCTGACTGTGGCCCTTAAAAACCAAAGGCAGGTCACTTTCCTTCCTGGGATCCTAGTTCCCCAGCCTGGCCTCGAGTTACCCTTATCACAAGGAGGTACTTCCTGGATGCCTGCTGTTTCCAGGAAGTGGAACCCCTCCTCTTCCTGCCCAAATTGAACCCAGCTGCAGCAGAGCCGTGGGAAGCCATCATCTGTCCTTTCGGGGATAAGAGGGTGCAGCCACACAGGCCTTTGCGCTATTCCCCTGGGAGAGCCTGACTCCCCTTGGCCATTTTCTTTTCCTCCTCATGGCCCAGGCCACTCCCACTGGCCCACTCTGGACTCATCTGCTGTTTACTCTGGGTCACTGCCACCTCTCTCCAAATGTAGTCACAGGGGAGGTCCCAGAGGAGGTCCCAGACTCGCTGTCCCTTAAACAAGCCCTGGACCCTTTGGTTTTAGAGTTCTAGGCATTCCAGTCAGGGTTAACACAGAAAAAAAGAGTGGACAAGTGACAGGGGTTTGAGAAACCTTACCAAGTTCTTACAGCTGTGGTCTCTGGGTCCTCTAGAATACAGAGGGGAGGTCATTTTCGGTCTTGGAAAAGATCTGGAGGCCATTACAGGGAGAGAGGACAGAGGGCCCGGCCCACTGGCCTCAGAAGAAATGACAGGGCAACGCTGGACTTTCTGGAATGCCCCCCCTTCCCTGTCTCAGTGCTGTTCGGCTCTTGAGAACCTTAAGAAGCTTGTGGTCTAGGGAAGAGATAAGGCAAGCACGAGGAAAGAAGACATTTATTCTTTAAAACAAAACCAAAAGCCTCCCTACAAACTCCCTAACTATGTAGAATTGTCATCCCAAATGCAGAGGGGTTGATTAAATGGTTGGATTTTATCACGTGTATGTCTAACCAATTTAAAATCCACTAGAATTTTGTTGTTGTTGTTGTTAGTCAGAGGCTTTTACTGCCTACTCTCATGGATTATCGATTAGTTGAGAGTTTCTGGGCAGACTGAGCTGCCCCTTGGATGCCTTTGGTGCTAGACTGCTGGCTTGTAGAATCTGTTGGGTGGGGAAGCACAGAGGCTCTCAGATCCCCAGACTCAGGCAGAAGCAGGCCAGCTGGTGCAGGGTAGACGTTCCTTCGTGGAGTAAGAACATGTCCTTTACAGATAGGCAGCCTGGCACTGATCCCATGCTTGCCACTGCTTAACTGTATGACTTGGGCAGGCGATAAACTCTTTGAACCTCAATTTCCCCATCTTGAGATGGGACACTACAGTACCTACCACGTAGGGTAGGATTTTTTGGGGGGACCAGTGAGCACATAAAGCACAAGCCATGGTGCCTGGCATCCAAGAAGCCCCCCATAGGTGTTAGCTGCTGTTATATATTTCTCTCCACCGTGCCTCAGCTGTATACTGTTTCTTGGAGGGACATGCTGGGCTGGGGGAGGGACAGGAAGATACAGAGCTCCTCAGAGAGAATGTCAGACACGGGCAAGGAAAGAGAGAGGCAGAAAAGGAAAATGCTCACGTTTATCGAGTATTTTCAGAGATTATCTTTCTCACCTGTCCTTGGGGTAGCTATATCACTCCCATTTTCCATTTGATGAAGAGGTGAAATAATTTACCCCAGGCCAGTGTGACCCAGGGCCAGGATTCTGACACCAAGCCCTGTGCTCTTTTCTCTGTGCCCCAGTGCTGGTACAAGTCAACCAGGACAGAGGTTGATGGAGCTTGTGTTGGGTACATAATCAAGGTGGTTTTAAATTGTTTTTTCCCAAGCTGTTTTTTTTGGGGGGGGGGGGCGTGGCACAGGGACTTGTAGTGGTATTGGTTCTTTTTCTACTAAAATAGGCTCTGAGAAGTCCTGCAGGTAGTAATACCAGTGACCAACATGAACTGAACACGTATGCATGTCTGGCCCAGTGCCAGGAGCTTCACATACATGTCTCATTTTAATCCTCACAATAACATGAGGTGGGTTTTATTATTACCTGAGGATTAGTGAGGTTAAGTAATTTGCTTAGGGTTTACTTGATAGTGCAGCTGAAACTCACAGCTGGACAACTGGACTCCGTAAATGACCATTGTAATTTGATGTGACCCTGCATCTCCTAAGCTTATTTGACCGTGTCTTATCTTGGCTTTACCTTTCTTTACAGAACATACTTTCTGTTTGCTGTTTAAATGACTTTGAAGCAGTTTGTTAGATTGTTAATTGAGTGGGGCTTATTTCTTTCATCTCTGTCCATGTTAAACAGTTAAGGGGCTTTTTTCTTTCTCTCTAGAATTTTCCCTCACAGGGAGTACTATACTCCCTGTGTGTTTGCTGATGAAGTCAGCCAGGGTTTCAGGCTCTGCTTTCCTGGTCATGCACAAGTACTTATTTTATCATTGCTAAATGGAGTGTATTAGCTCCAGGCCACGGAGGGCAAATTAGGGGAACTGGGAGATACAACACAGAGAAGGAGGCTGCTCTGAAAAATGCTGTCTACACCTCTAGCCTGAACTCTCCAGCTGTGGGGGAATAAACACAGCAGTGTCAGGGACAGCATTCTAAGGCTTTGGCAGGATGAGACCCTCTTTTCCACAGGGGAGCCTGGGACACTGAGTGGCGATGAACACAAAATCGACTCTGTCTGGGCATTTTGGTTTTGGAGACCTTTCTGTAGGTTCCTGGCACCTTTATACAAGGTAGAGAAGTGAGAGCCCAGTCCTGCCCCCGCCTTCTGAAACTACAGGCAGGATCAGCAGCACCTATTCTGGGGAGAGTCCTCTGGAACCAGGCAGACCAGCACCTCTTTTCCGTTCGTTTTTCTTTTTCTTCTAAATGGGGACTTAGGAGAGCATATCAGGTAGCTTTCCGGTTCTTTGATGTGTCAGCATGAGCTTTTATTTTAGTTTAGTTTTATTTTTTATTTATTTTTGGCTGCGTTGGGTCTTCATTGCTGCGCGCGGGCTTTCTCTAGTTGCGGCGCGTGGGCTTCTCATTGCAGTGGCTTCTCTTTTTGCGGAGCAGGGGCTCTAGGCGCGCGGGCTTCAGTAGTTGTGGCTCGCAGGCTCTAGAGCGCAGGCTCAGTAGTTGTGGTGCACGGGCTTAGGTGCTCCACGGCATGTGGGATCTTCCCGGACCAGGGATTGAACCCGTGTTCCCTGCATTGGCAGGTGGATTCTTAACCACTGCGCCACCAGGGAAGTCCCAGCGTGAGCTTTTAAATAGGGTTTGCAAAAGACAGAGTTTATAGTTGGATGAAAGAGCATTAGGAGACTGTTTTCCTTATGCCGGGGGAGCTGCTGATTCATTTATAGCGACTTAATTTGGAGGTAACAGAGTTGAGGTGGTGGAAAGAGCCCTGGGCTGCAGACCTGGGTTCTAGTCCTGATTCTTCCTCTAACTCACTGTGGGATCCTTGCAGGCCGTGTCACCTTTTCTGGGCATCATTTTTTCTCAGTTTCTAATGAGATGGGTTGGACTTTGGGATCTCCGAGAGTCCTTCAAGCCCCCTCTACCTTTGATGCCAAGATTGTAACTCTCATTTGGTCAGGGTTTGGCAGGACATCCAGTGCCATGTGGTGCAGGGATGCTTACTGATAACCGTCCCTGTGGGAGGATGGGTTTCTTTGACATTGGTGGTGAACTTTGTAGTTTTGACTTTAGGTCTTTTCTTGCCCATACACAGGGCAGATGACAGGTGACCCCAGCAAAGCAACTAGTGGCTTGAGGGCCAGGTGTGGTTCTCCTGGCTGAGGGTACACTGAACATCTGAGGTTTATTCATGGGCGCAGTGAGCAAGGAGCATCTGACTGATTGCTGGAGGTGGGCAAAGCAGGGCTCCCTCAGCTTCACTGGCTCCCTGCCCGCCAGTAGCTCTGCCGTGACCAAGCCACTGAAGGTTCTTCCGAATTCTCACTTAGCGTTGCATTTGTGGGTAAGTGTCCCCTGGAGTGTGTTTGTGTTTTCTGTGTAGTTCATGCTGAGAGTGGGAAAGAACCAGCGCTCTCCTCCTCTCCCAGCCCTTGGACCTTCTGCTGCATGAATTCAGATGTAGAATCTTGAGTCTTTGAAAGGACTCTAGACATCATCATTCATTCAGTGAGAGGATATTACTGGACCCTCCTTCTCCCCAGTGCCTGAATCTCAATGTATTAGTCATTAGTGTACAGTTATGAGATCTTAGCATCTGTTGAGATGCCCTGGGCTAATGGCCTCTATTCTGAATGCCCCCAGATCAGGGCAGGCAAACTTGCCCTCCTCAGCAACTCTTCAAAGATAAGTCTTAAGTCTGCCTTTGCCCAGGAAAAAGGAATGCCCGACCTAGTTGTACCGAACTGATGCATTCTTTGAAAATGGTTTCTGTACCAGTCACTAACAGATGCCTTGCAGAAGGAGTTTCTGGTCCTGGGTGAATGTCTTTTCCACTGGTCTCTCTGCTTCTTAGGGTATCTCTTCTGTATTTTTGCTTCGAATAGCTGTTTAGAGTTTCTAATGAAGCAACTGTCTGGAGACCAATGTTTATTTCAACATGGTTGGAGTTGTTTTTGCTTCAGCTTTCGGAGCCAATAAAGCTGGTTATTAGATTCTGTAATTGCCGCTGTAATTACTCTCTTGGAACCAGCAAAGGCATAATTAAATATGGAGATTCCGAGGACTATTTTTTTCCATCTAAAAACAACCTTTTAAACTTCTATTGGCCTGGGGTAGATTTCAGTTGTTAAAGCATTGGGTTTATGAATGATAAGGTGGGGGCGGGGGTGGGGTGGGGGGGCAGGGTTCTTTGGCAGAAAAGGGATTTATTTGGACACCTTCTTTGAATATTTGGTTTAGATGAACTCCTTGTTAACCCAGTACTTGTTTTTATTTTTTTTCCATTCCCCCCCCACCAGTTTTATTGAGATATAATTGACATATAACATTATATTATTTTTAGGTGTATAATGTAATGATTTAATGTATGTATATATTGTGAAATGATTATCAAAATACATTCAGTTAACGTGCATCACCTCACATGATTACATTTCTTTAAAACCTTGTATTGAGAACTAAGTACTTGTTTTTTTAAACCAACCATCAGGAATTTGGAGAAGTATAAGGCAAGATACTAAGAGCTAGTACATATTTATGAAAAACATTGGGTCAGGCCCTTTAGGCTTTGGCTATATATAGAAGCAAATTTTTGTGGTCAGCAATAAGATTGGGATGGAGGCTGTTTTAGTTGAAGTGGAACGGTCTGCAGGAAGAGAGGCATTTTTACTCATTTAGCTTGCCCTAAGTTATACTTCACCAGTGTGCCACATGTTTGTAAGATACGGGATGGTTCAAGTGCTCTGAATATTTATGTTTACACATATTCTCGCAGCCCAAAGGCTGACCCCATGTCAAATTTCAAGGTTACTCTACTCATGAACCATGTATGGAAAGGGGGAAACAAATCATGTACCCTTTCACTTTGAGGTTCTCAACTAGCTGAGAAATACACACAGCATTTAGATTGGGGTAAACAAATGGCGGTCCTGGAGAGTTCACTGCAAGGAGGGGAAGAGACCGTGTGAACCCTGCAGGCAGGAAGGGGAGCCCTGGAGGGCCAGGCTGTTCACTCGGGACCTTTTCCTCCCCTCAGACAGGGCACACCTCGTGGCGAGGATACAGGGGGAAAGGTGGGCCCTTGCAAAAGTTCCTGTTTTATGGACCAGGACGAAGGCAGGGAAAGAATGCTGCCCAATGACTGTTTTAGCCAGTGTTTCAATGAGATGTTATCTTTTCTCCATTGAGTAAGAGGTACACAGGAGATAACATATGGGTGTACCCCACAGTATTTTCATATACTGCAGAGTATATGAAAAACTTAAAAAAACAGGTGAAATTGGAGATTCAGTTTAATATATATTAAGCACTTGCTGTGTACCAGTCATTGTGCTGGATGATAGTTTGTAAAGATGAATAATATAAACATTATTTCATTCATGGGGGACTCTTGCTTACCTCCCTGGTATGTTTGGGTGTTTGCTTCCAGATAATTTATTGCTTGGGGGATTTTAGCAGCGGGGTGTAGATCAGAGAAATGCCAGATTGCCATGCAAGGAGTCACTGCCAATTGAAAATGTATTCGATCAAAAGTTAAAGCAGTTCTAAACCTATGATGTTAACAGGCAAGGAATAGTTTTAAAAATCAGAACATAGCTAGCTAACTGTATAAAATCAAGGCTCCCGCTACACTCAGGACACTGAGAAGCAAGGCAAATGTCATCTTGTTGTTCGTTCTTGAGAACTGTCCCAGTGTCACTTGCCATCATCCCGAGCCCATGTGGGAAGAGCAGAGACCTGGGGGTTTATACAGACTAGTGGTTGAGCCTTCCCCTCCTCTCATAACAGCAGGATGAGCCACTCCACCTTTCTTTCTTTTTTTTTTTTTTTTAATTTATTGATTTAATGTATTTACTTTTGACTGCGTTGGGTCTTGGTTGCTGCTCGAGGGCTTCCTCTAGTTGTGGCTAGCGGGGGCTACTCTTCGTTGCGGTGCTCAGGCTTCTCATTGCAGTGGCTTCTCTTGTTGCGGAGCATAGGCTCTAGGCACGCGGGCTTCAGTAGCTGCGGCGCGTGGGCTCAGTTAGTTGTGGCTCTCGGGCTGTAGAGCGCAGGCTTAGTAGTTGTGGCGCATGGGTTTAGCTGCTCTGCGGCATGTGGGATCTTCCTGGACCAGGACTCGAACCTGTGTCCTCTGCATTGGCAGACGGATTCTTAACCACTGTGCCACCAGGGAAGTCCCCACTCCACCTTTCTGATCCCCAGTCTTGTTGGTGTGGATCTGGGATCTGTGCCCTTGGACCATGCGGGAGGATTGAATGAGGAGGCGGGCAGGACTGCAGCAGCCGCCCTGCTTGCTTATCATGCAGCCAGCGCTCAGAACACCTATTGAATCTTGACTGGTGAACAAGTTGTTATAGGCTGGGCTATGCTGTGGGTGATGGGGGAGGCTGAGGAGGACCTGGGAAAGGGGTACGTGTGGGACATTGGCCTCAGAAGGCTTGAGAATCACTTGTTGATTAGGGTGTGTCTAAGTCGGTTTCTGTGGAAAAGCAACACAGTATCCACGAAGTCAGGAGGAAGCAGCCCCAGGCCCTGAGCATTTGTATACCAGGACTCTCCCCGATGCCTTCCATGTGCCATGATGGTCAATGGCAAAGGGATTCGGAACTGGTGCTGAGGCTCCCGGAACGAGGCTTGTGGCGAGAATCCCAGTCCCTTGCCTCCCGCAGGGCCTTGCAGGCCACGTTAAACCACATGGAGGCTTTGTCCTGTGGGCAGAGGGAGCTGTTGCGGGTTCTTAAGCAAAGGAATGGCATGGTTGGATATGTACTCCCTCTTCTGTGATCCCACAGTTCCCTGGACGCTCCCTGCTGCACTGGATGGTGCCTCCAGGGCAGGGTCCTGTCTTTTTCATTCATGGGGAGGCATAACAGTTAGTATGGCAGCCCATGGACTTTGGAGTTCCATACCTGGCTTAAT
This sequence comes from Mesoplodon densirostris, assembly GCF_025265405.1. Lineage (NCBI taxonomy): Eukaryota > Metazoa > Chordata > Mammalia > Artiodactyla > Ziphiidae > Mesoplodon > Mesoplodon densirostris. The sequence continues at coordinate 25,602,785 of NC_082676.1, read as the reverse complement.
CCCCTCTCTGCTGCCTACCATCTGGTAACCTGAGTTACAGAACCTCTCTGAACCTGTTTCCTCATCTGCTAAGAAGGGTGGTCATTTCTACCTTAAAGGGTTGCTGTTGTGAGGTACTTACTTGGCAGGCATGGCTTAGGACTAGCGGAAGGTGAAGACGTTCAGTAAAGGGTCTTGGGGACCCCTGGGTGTGACTGCAGGTTGGATTTTTTGAAGTCATAGGCCATCTGGCCATTCATACCAGAATGAAGGAGATAACAGGTTGAATGGCTTTTCAGCTTTTAATGAGGCACATTTCATTGTTCTTCAGATTTTGAGCAGTGTTTCTTTAGCCTGCTTTATCCTTTGGCTGGAGGAATTTTCCTGGTGGTTTTTGTCTGCTGCTTTTATTTTTTCATTTTTATTTATTTATTTATCTATCTATCTATCTATCTATCTATTTATTTATTTATGGCTGCACCAGATCTTCATTGCTGCACGCGAGCTTTCTCTAGTTGTGGCGAGCAGGGGCTACTCTTCATTGTGGTGCACGGGCTTCATGGGCTTCTCATTGTGGTGGCTTCTCTTGTTGCGGGGCACGGGCTCTAGGCACACGGGCTTTGGTAGTTGTGGCATGCGGGCTTCAGTAGTTGTGGCTCGTGGGCTCTAGAGTGAAGGCTCAGTAGTTGTGGCACACGGACTTCTTTGCTCCGTGGCATGTGGGATCTTCCCAGCCCAGGGCTCGAACCCGTGTCCCCTGCATTCAGGGCAGGTGGATTCTTAACCACTGCACCACCAGGGAAGCCCTTGTCTGATGCTTTTAAAGGAACTATGGACTGCTTACGTATAAGCCAAAGCCCTATTTCCTTAGCAAATGATTCTCAGGGTGCTATCCTAGGCTAACAGGGAGCTTTAGTGGAAGTAGTACGGGACCTATTCAGGGGACATATGGAGAAACCACAGCCCTGTTGGGGAGGTGATTGACTGTTGCCTACAGCCTGCAGGAGGTGGCTTTGGCATGGAGCTGGGGGGGCACGAGTGCCTGGGTGCATATGTGTCTACATATGTATGTGAGGCTAGTGCTGTCCAGGCCGAGGCAGGTGCCGGCAGCCCATTCCTTCTGCTTGATTCTGTGCAGAGCCTCCTTCCTGGCTTCGATGCCCAGCTAAGATGTGTGCTAAAGATGCTTTTCAGTGTAAAGAGGGGAACTAAAAGAGTAAGGGGAGGGAAGCCTGGGTTTTGAGTCGGGAGGTGTGGTTTGGCCCTTGCTCTGCTACCAAGTCATCTTGATCAAATTGCTTGCCCTGACTGAACCTTAAAACAAGATTATCTCCTGTAGGCTTAACACACCAGAAGGCTGAGAGTGATGATGGCATTGATTTGACCAAATGGTCAGACTCTAGATTAGTCCCTGACAGGGAGTTCTGTCTTTATTTCACTTGTGCTGTTTTCTATGATAGGGAATGCTATAGTTATCATCTTCAGGCATGGGGCTTTTGGCTTTTGTTGAATACATTTCCAGAAGGAAATTACTGGGTCAGAGGGCAGAAACAATATTATGGCTGTTGCTGTGTGTTGCCATGTTACTTTTCAGAAACATTATAACAATTTACAGTTGTCAGCTGTGTGTGAGATAGCATTTTAACCCCAAATGATCCAGTATTTGCTATAGTCGTTATTTATTATTTTGTAATTTAGTTGACATAAGATGATACTTTAAAGCTGCTTTGGGCTTCCCTGGTGGCTCAGTGGTTGAGAATCTGCCTGCCAATGCAGGGGACACGGGTTCGAGCCCTGGTCTGGGAAGATCCCACATGCCACAGAGCAACTAGGCCCGTGAGCCACAACTACTGAGCCTGCACGTCTGGAGCCTGTGCTCCACAACAAGAGGGGCCACGATAGTGAGAGGCCCACGCACCGCGATGAAGAGTGGCCCCTGCTTGCCGCACCTAGAGAAAGCCCTTGCACAGAAACGAAGACCCAAAATAAACAGCCAAAAATAAAAATAAATTAATTTTTTTAAAAAAGATACTTTACCTTAGCAATGACTTCTGAGGACTAAAAAAAAAAAGCTGCCTTATAATAATTAGAGCTGCTGGTTTTTTGGGTGTGCACTGTGTTTAATGTTGTGCTAAGTGTTTCTGTTATGTTATCTCATTCACAGTGAACCTATCAGGGAGGCTAAGTAGCTCACTAAGTCTGAGAGCTGGGGTTTGAACCTAAGGCAATTTGACTTCAAAGCGCATTCTTTTTCTGGGTGCCCTCCATGCTTTGATTTGTGTGTGTGTGGTTACCAAAGAGTGTGAACTTTTGCTTATGTGCCTGGCTGCATTTTGAAGTCTTTGAATTTTGTATAATTTTCTTCTTTTTACAATTTACTTTTCACCGCGTTGGGTCTTCGTTGCTGCGCATGGGCTTTCTCCAGTTGCGGCGAGCAGGGGCTACTCTTCGTTGCGGTGCACGGGCTTCTCATTGTGGTGGCTTCTCTTGTTGCAGAGCACGGGTTCTAGGCACGTGGGCTTCAGTAGTTAAAGCATGCAGGCTCAGTAATTGTGGCACGTGGGCCCTAGAGTACATAGGCTTCAGTAGTTGTGGTGTGTGGGCTTAGTTGCTCTGTGGCATGTGGGATCTTCCTGGACCAGGGATCGAACCCATGTCCCCTGCATTGGCAGGTGGATTCTTAACCACTGTGCCACCAGGGAAGTCCCTAGTATAGTTTCCTTAGGAAATTGAATGTGCTTTTTGTGTAGGAGAGATTATTAGCCCTCTGTTATAGTGGAAGCAGAAACTGAAGTGCATCCATCACAGTTAGGGAGAAGACTCAGTGAACTCTAGGACATTGCCCTGTGTCTGGGCTCTCTGAAACCCTGTTTTCTTCCCCCTGTGCAGCTGCCCTCCAGGCACTGAAGCGCAAGAAGAGGTATGAAAAGCAGCTGGCACAGATCGACGGCACACTGTCAACCATCGAGTTCCAGCGAGAGGCCCTGGAGAACGCTAACACCAACACCGAGGTGCTCAAGAACATGGGCTATGCCGCCAAAGCCATGAAGGCTGCCCACGACAACATGTACGTGGCCACCCAGTGGTGGAGGGGGGCACCCATGTGGAAGGACAGTGCTGGCCCTGGAGTGCCTCAATCCCGGGCCATGGCCTTGGGCAGACCCCTTGACTTATCCATTCAAGCACCTGAGTTTGTTTTAATTTGCATTCTTTTTTGCAACTCCTTCTAAAATGGATTATGTGCCCTGCTGCCCTCGGAAGCAGATCTCATGGAACGAAGCAGTGTTTTCTGAGTAATTCAGGGTTATTGGGATGAATATAGAGTTTCAAGCTGGAAAGGTCCTTAGAAGGTTCTCTCACCCAAGCCTCTGATCATCAAGGTGGGGAAGTTTGTTCCAGGGAGGGGAGGTGACTTGCCCTGGGTTTGTGTAAACTTGGCTAGAACTGGGATTAGAATCAATGCCCGTGACTTTCGCCTCATGCTGTCAGGGGTCCTGAAAAATGTGGTACATTTGAGGGCTTTAACTCCCTCTCTTCTTAGGTCTGTTTTTGATGGAATTTTCTGCCTCCCCCCTTGCTCTTGGGCTTTGGCTATCATGTTGACAGTGTTCTTGACCTCAGCATTCCTTCCTTTATGTGGCTACTTCTTATATACAGTGGCCGAAGAAACTAGATAACCGAGCTTGTTATATTTGTAATTAAAGGCCAGGGTAACACTAGGCCCCAAATGAGGGCCTCTCCCAAACGGAACAAAACTCTGCATTTGTTTTAGTGCTTGAACTTGGCATCGTATATTTGGGGGTGCTTGGAGCACCTTTTTGCTTCCTTTGGGTACTCAGCCACGCTGTAGAACAGTGACTGGCCAAATGCAGCCTGTGGGCCTGCTGTCAATTTTTGTAAATAAAATTTTATTGAAACACAGTTGTGTCCATTAATACATATTGTCTGTGGCTGCTTTTGTGGCACATAGCAGGGTTGAATTTTTGTGACAGAGATTGTATGGCCCACAAATTCTAAAATATTTACTGTTTGGCCCTTTACAGAAAAAGTTTGCTGATCCCTGTTCTAGAAGTGTGGGATTGCAGGAAAAGTAGCCTTCAAATAACTGAGCTATCGTCTGAGGGGTTGCTCACTGGACTGAGCTTCCTGAGCGAGGTCCATGTCTGCTTCATGTCCATGTTCTCCAAGATGCCTGGCGCACAGCACGTCTCAGTGAATACTGTGCATGCCTTGAAGTATACATGTGTATATTATATTGATTAATTGTAAGTTTATATGATTGACAGTGTTACAGAAAATAATTCTGCATTGTTTGCTTTTCCTTTGGGGCCTAGTAGAGGAGCCATAAGTGGATCTGTGTAGATGGGAAGGGCCTGTCAAATGGTGTGGCTCTGTTTTATGATTTGTGATTTTATCTCCCTCGGTGCAGAGTTGCCCTTGAGCTTGAAGAGCTACTGGCCCAGGAGTTCAAGTCCCATGGTCTCATCCAATGTGTTTACCAGCTTGCATGAGAGACCCTGACAATGGCACCTAACTTTGCCAAGCCTTATTTCCTTAAGGTGTTGGACTAGGCAATGTCTAAGGATGCTTCCATCTTCTTGATTCTGTGATCCTCTATTTTAAAGAGGAGGAGGAAGACAAAGTAGAGACAAAAAAGGAATTCCTCAGAGGGAGTAATTGTGGGACTGGGGCTGGGCAGCAGATTGCGGGGAGCAGGGCTTCTGCTTCTGCCTCACAGGCCCTCTTTACACAGACTGTCCAACATGACATCTGTCTGTTTCATTTAAAGGGACATCGATAAAGTTGATGAGTTAATGCAGGACATTGCTGACCAGCAGGAACTTGCAGAAGAGATTTCAACAGCTATTTCAAAACCTGTAGGGTTTGGAGAAGAGTTTGACGAGGTGAGTGGTTTCATGCAGATCACACAGGCTTCACAAATGATTCCTGGGCTGCCTCTGATGTGCTCTTGAAGCCTCTCTGGCAGGGAATATGTGGTTTGGAAATCACCAGTTCTCGTCTCTCCAAAGACTTGAGCATAAACAGGGCATGGTATTAACCCTCCCTAATTCTGGGTTTTGAGGGCTGCTTTCATTGTTTGGGGAGCTTAGGTGGAGTAAAAGGAACCTTTGTTGGGACCCCTCAGCAGACTTCAGGTCAATATTGGTTTCAATAGGTAGTTACCTGCACCTTTCCGTGGTGAGTCCTGGGCTCAGAGCTGGGACAGCTGAGGTCACCATGCCCTGGAGAAGTTTACAGGATTTGCCCTCAGACAACTCTGATGGGAGATAAAGGTGAAGCCAAGGAAGGAACATTTACACCTGATCCCCCCTGAAGGATCCGTCTGGAACTTGGCCACCTACCAATTTCTGCTGTGGCAATTAGAACGTTGGGTCTCTTAGGTTTTTAAAATACAGTTACAGGCCCTGTACCTCATTCTGCCTTAGATTTGAGTCCACTGAAGGTCACGCTCTCTTCATCAAACCTAATTCTTTGTGCTGATTCCCACTGTATAGCTGAGGAAACAGCCTGTGGCTCTTACCCTTGGCTCCCAGCACCAGGGTTTTCATGTTTTCAGACTGGAGTTTGATGGACTAGTCAGGTTCATTTCAACTCAGCAGACATTCCTGAACATTCACTCAGTGCGCCCAGTTCTGAGATGAAGAAATGGGAATGATAAAATGCAATCCCTTTTCTCAGGATGCTCACAGCCTGGTGCAGGGACCCCAGATGTAGACAGCAATAATAGCTCATAGTGTGTTACGTTCACCAGTAGAAGTATGTTTAGAATGTTTGAGTCACAGAGTGTGGACCTGGAGTTCATCTCCCCTCTGACCTTCTCAGAGGGGCTGTGGGGCTTTTAAAAAATGAGCCATCCGCTGAGCCATCAGCTAAGAGGTACCACTGGAGGGGCTGGGATTCCCAGGTTGTCTCTCATTTTTGTGTTTGCTTTTACCAGGATGAGCTCATGGCAGAATTAGAAGAACTAGAACAGGAGGAACTAGACAAGAATTTGCTGGAAATCAGTGGACCGGAAACAGTCCCTCTACCAAATGTTCCCTCTATATCCCTACCATCAAAACCCAGTGAGTACTTCTTAGCCACGGTCATGACATACCCATGACCCACGTGGTGGGTAATCTTGTGGTTGGTTGGCTTCGGTTTGGGTCCTGAGTTGCCCAGAGTTGAGAACCAGATAGGATCTGTTGTGACAGCCCTAAAGACAGTGTCACCTGCTCTTTCCTAGTTTCTCTGTAGAGCAGGGTTTCTTAACCTTGGCACTGTTGACATAGCCAGACCATTCTTTGGGTGGGGACTGGGAGGGGGCCCTGTCCCGTGCTCTGTGGATGTCTAGCAGCACCCATGGCCTCTACCCACTAGATGCCAGTAGCATCCCCCTCCCCAAGTTTTGACAACCAAAAATGTCACCGGAGTTTGCCAGATGTTGGGGGGTGGGGCGGGTCACAGCCAGTTGAGAACCATTATTGTAGAATTACTTTCCCTGTGTCACCAAACAAGGGGAGAGTTTGACAGCTCTTGCTCCCCGTCTAGTATCCTGTGCTGTGCACACCTGTAAAAGCCAGGGCCTCAGAGGTTGCCACGGTAGGAAGGAAACAGCTTTGGCTTTTTTAGAAACCTGGTTCTATAAAACCTTCACTTCCTTCTTCCTTGCCCGCGCCTCCCGCCGCCCCGCACTGTTTCACCCTTGGGTAGAAGTATTCCACACAGAACTTCTAGAAAAGGTGAAGCTGCTTGATTTGGCATGGAGAGAGAGGCCAGGGAGCGGGGTGTGACCAGGCTGTGTCACCTCACTCTCCCACAGATCAAGGGGAAGTGGCCCCTCTAGTCAAGTCAGCTGCCTGGGGTGGGGTGAGGGCAGAGGGGGTCCGGAGGCTGTCCAGCAAGCTGCCAGCATTGTATAGAGGTGGCTTAAGCCCTTGAGGTGGAAGGGGGTGGCGGGCGGGGATTAGAGCTCTTCCGGGGTTCTTCCCGCTCTCCCCAACCTTGCATGCTCTGGGACTGAGGCCATGCATGGAGCCTGATGGACTCTCAGTGTAGAGTCCTCCCCGCTTTGTCTGGCTCCAGTGTCAGGGGAGGGGAGGTGCTGGGGAAGGTGTGCCTGGTTATCTGGAGTTGTATGTTGCAGCTTTTAGGCACAGAGAAGCAGTCTGCTGATAGCCTGGAGATGAGGCTGGCTGCAGGGGCGGGGCTGTTTTGTAGACACCATGTAGCGCAGCCCTGGCATCCAGCCAGAGTGTGTGGTGAGCACTGCAGCCAGCCTTCCTAAACTAAACAGTCTTTCCTCTCTTCACACAGCCAAGAAGAAGGAAGAGGAAGACGACGACATGAAGGAATTGGAGACCTGGGCTGGATCCATTTAACTGGTCCAGCGCGGGCTGGGCCCAGACAGACTCTGGTGGCCTGCGAGGCGGGCAGGCACATGCGTGTGTGGGGCAGGCAGGCCGTGGTGCAGGCAGGTTCCATCGCTCTCGAATCTCCCTCCAAAGCAGTAGGGCTGTATCACTGCTCACTCTGCATAGCATGGTCTGCACCCAGCGGTACGGGTTGGGGGGAGCGGGGTGGGGGGCTGGGAGGTGCCTGCTGTTTATAATGTTGAATTTCTGTAAAATAAACTGTATTTGCAAATCCAACATTGAGCTTCTGGACTACGCTAACTCCACTGCTGAACCTCAGTGGAAAGGGTCGACCGTTTGCAGTTGAAATGATCTGAAAATGTAGCCTCTGTCCTTTTATGTCAGCTGACTTGTTGCACATCTCTTTGTAAGTCTTGTATGGTACTGGCAGAAGAATCATTTTTTTAAGGCCATAGGCTTTTCCTTGTCCTTGGTTGTAATAATGCATCTGATTTTGGTTTCCTCAAGAGCTGTATTTCTGTCCATCACGTGTGTACGGGCCCCCGTGTTTCCCACTCTGGCCCACTCCTCTCTCCCACTCACCTGGTCTTTTTGGAGTTTGTGACACTGATTTGAAATGGATGGTGTTCTTCTGAGAGCGTGTGAGATTGTTAAATTCCAGCTATACATTTTTCTAACATAGCTCTAAGGTCCTTGTTGCTGTTTGTGATAACTGAGAGATAACTCATTGGAAACATGTGCATACATTTATATTCAGATGAAGTTATGGTTTGCACCATCTATTAAATATCTCGATTAATTTTCATACTTTGCCATTGTGTTTAATCATTCTGTCATTTGCTTTGGGAGTTGGCCCTTTGCAAGCCAGCGTGGTATCCAGTGGAGTCTGTAGAAACATGGAAGACTTGAGCATGATGTGTATCAACAATTTGAACCAAGAGCAGAGCGTGTCTTACTAGAAATGTGTTTAGGTTCCAGAAGCCATGGATCTGTGACCTTCACCTTGCTTGGGGACCCTCTGGGCACAATTCAGGAGTGAGTTTGTTCTTGTGTGGCTCCAGGGTCTTCCCTAGTTCTCCGTCAGCATCCATGGGCAATGCCAGCAGGACAACAGACCCTCCACCTGTTGGAAAAATTGGTGTGCCCACTGACTAGGCCCATCTGGTGCCTTTCCTGTGGGGTGGAAGCGTAGGGCAGTGACTGAGAATCTAGCACACAAGTCCTAGTCTCAGGTCTGCTGTGACTTGCCCTGTGACTGTGACCCGGCCTCTTCCACTGTCTCTAGTTTTCCTTAGTTTTATACTACCTTAAGAATCTGATGAACACTGTGGGCCCCCTCCTTCAGAAAAGTGGATCTATGCCTATTCATCCCTAATTCTGCATGCAAATTGGCAGAATTGAGAGGATCGCCCTCCAGTACCCATCCCCAAACCTCTTGAGATTAAAACCAACCTGATAAACAACAAGGTCCTACTGTATAGCACAGGGACCTATAGTCAATATCCTGGGAAAAACCATAATGGAAAAGAATATAAAAAAGAATGTATATATGTGTATAACTGAGTCACTTTGCTGTACAGCAGAAATTAACACTGTAAATCAACTCTACTTCAATAAAAAAATAAGAAAAAAAAGTCAAAAAAAAAAAAAAAAAAAAAAGGAGGCAACCTGAGTTCACAATTAAACACGCCATCGCTCACTGGGTGCCAAGCTGTCCACCTGCCCTGGATCACATTTTCCCATCTGTGAGACAGCGAGGTGGGACCAGATCATTTCAGATGTCCTGTCTGAGAAGCTGCTCCTGCCCTGCCCCTCACCCCTCACTGGTCCTCCTCCCAGGGCTGCCACACTTAGAATCAGGACTTGACCACAGTGGCTTGAAAATTCATGACTTGCCTGGATGTTGGGTCTGGACGTTCTCAAAAGTTCTTTCCACCTCAACAAGAATCTAATGGCAACGTTTGCTGCCAGATTCCACCTTCTCAGCCTGCAGTTGGTGGTCTGGAGGCATCAGTTAGTGTGGGAAATGTAGAGTGGACATTATGCTCTTCTCGTCAACCGCCTCAGGGGCTTCTCACCCCAGGAATAGGTGAGGGGAGCTGGCACATGCAAGCCTCCAGCTCTGGCAGGCCTGAAGCTACTTCTTGGGCAGTGTCTGGGGCTCCTCTGAGAAATAGCTGCTTAATCCTACTAGATGTGAGCTTTGTGCCGGGCCTGTGGGATGCACTGTTGAGTAATGCCCAGTCCCTCTCCTGCTCTCTGGAGGTTCTCAGGCTGGAGAGAGAAGCGACCGTATCAGGATTCCTTTGCTACAAGCTACAGAAGATTCAACTGATGTAAGCAGTAAAGACATTTACTTATCCATTCAAAACTTATTTATTGAGCACCTCCTGTTGCCAGGCACTGTTCAAGGCACTGGGAGTGTATGCAACAGACCAAGGCCCTGCCCTCAAGATGTTTATATTCTAATAATCTCAGGGCAAGAAGTCTTAGGTTGGGGACTTCCCTGGAGGTCCAGTGGTTGACTCTGTGCTTCCACTGCAGGGGGCATGGGTTTGATCCCTGGTTGGGGAACCAACATCCCACGTGCCATGCAGTGTGGCCTCACACACACACAAAGTCTTATGTTGGCCGGGGGTTTGGATGGGGGGGGTGGGGGCGTGGGGGGGTCTGGATTTGTAGCAGTGGCTCAACCGTGTCCTCAAGAACCAGGTTCTTTGTATCCCTCTGCTCCACTCCCCATGAACATTAGCTTTTCCTTATCCGGCTTTGCTGCCTCTTGGTCTTGAGATGGTCCTTTATCACACACCTGGGGTCTAGAAGCAGGAGGATCAGCACTAGCCAGATTTTCTTTCACCTCCGCCCAGGTTAGCAGGAGGCAAACCTTTCCCAGAAGACTCTACACAAACTACCCCTGTGTCTCATGGGCCATAATTGTCACATGGCCACTTCTTGCTGCAAAGGTATCTGGGAAAGTGGGGACCAGACAAAGGGGTCCAATCAGGATCCTCCACTCGGGGTGCAGTTGGGGCCTCCCTTCCCAGAGCCCATTACTGCCCGCTTGATATCTGGACTAAAGTGGGTTTCTCCAGAAACCCAGGAAGGAAGAAGAGGGGATGGTTGCTGAGTAAGTGGCATCAAGTATCCGCCTTGGAGGCAGACACCTAAAACCAGACAGACGGGAGACTATGTGCTTCAGTTTCTTCTAAAAAGCAGATTGGATCCTGACGGGTTCCTTTCAAACCCCTCAATCTGCCTCCACCCTCTCCTCTTCTGTGGTTGGAAAACTAAACGTATATTGGAATTACCCAGGGAACTTGTTAAAAATTCAGTCTCCTGGGCCCCATCCCCAGAGGTGGGTGGGGACCCAAGAATTTGCATTTTAACAAACGCCTTGGGTGATTCTGATGTAGGTGGGCTGGGACTACACTTTGGAGCACTCAAGTGGACGAGATAAGGCAGGATGGCTTACGTGGCCCCTCCGTGACCTGCCCCCGTTTCACCTCCCCCTGTGTCTCCCCTTTATGCAGGCTCCAGCCCCTGGGCCTTCCTCTGCACACAGCCCGCCTCATCCTGCGCGGGCTTGCAGCTTCCCCTGCTCCCCCCGCCCCCCACCCCACCCCGGCTCTTGTGATTCCCCACTCACTCCCCAGACAGTGAGGTCACTGCATTTCCTGCCTCCTGGATCTCCTTGGCACAGGTCAAGTACTCAAAGGTGTTTGTGTGAATGATGTGCGTGGTCAGAGAGGACTGCCTAGCCAGGACGGAGTGGAATTTGCACTTGGGCTTGTGTGCCTGAGAGGGATGGGGAGTTCTAGACCCAGGGGAGCTTGTGAAGGGAGACGAGGGGGCAGGGAGCCGAGGGGCTGCCTCAGGAGGATTTGACTCCGGGAAGGGCTTGCTTGGGAAGAGGTGGGAGGTAGAAGTGGAGAGGTTGGGGCTGGACAGGGATCTTGGGTGTCTGAGAGTAAGGAGTCTACGCAGCCCTTAAGAATCAGGCAGGGAAGGGAGAAAGGAAGGAGGGGAGGGAGGGCAGGGGAAAAGGAGGAAAGAAAATCAGTTGCTCAGGCAATGATTTGGGGGCCAGAGGAGGGGTAGAGAAGAAGCTTTCTAGGCTGCCTCCCATTTCCCTTAGTGAAGTGAGTGTGGCATTTTTAGAAGCAGCGGTGCCGTGGAGTATAATTCTGGACACTGGGTGGGTGTGTGGACAGACCACCGCAGCAGCAGGCCAAGGTATATAGATACCAAGAGGACAGGGCTCTGGAGTCTGGCACACAAGCTTCAGATCCTGCCCTTGCAGTGCCCAGGGACTGTGTGAGCCTGGGGAGGTGACCTCACACCTCAGCCTCAGTTTTTCTCATCTGTAAAATGCAGGTCATAACACACCTGCCTGTATTAGTTTTCTAGGGCTGGTGTAACAAATGACCACAAGCTAGGTGCCTTAAAACAATAGAAATTTATTCTCTTACAGTTCAAGAGGTCAGAAGTACAAAATCGAGGTATCAGCAGGGCCACGCTTCCTCCAGAGGCCTAGGGAGGATCCTTCCTCATCTCTTCCACCTTTAGGTAGCTCCTAGCATTCCTTGGCTTATAGCTGCATCACTCTAATCTCTGCCTCCATCTTCACATGGCCTTCTTCCCTGTGTGTCCTTTTCTGTCACTCACAAGGACACTTGTCATCACGTTAGGGTCCACCCTAATTCAATGTGATCTCATCTTGACCCTTAACTACATCTGCAAAGACCCTATTTCCAAATGAGGTCACCCTGTGACGTTCCATGTGGACATTAATTTAGGGGACACTATTCAACCCACTGTGCTGCCTCATACAGCTGTGAGATCATGGCCTGTAAGGCACCCAGCAGGGTTTTGGAAGCTCTGTGAGGTATTACAAGCCCCATTTGCTAGATGTGAAAACCAAGGCTTAGAGAAGCCTTGGGTTCCACCGCTAATAAGTGACAGAGAGAAGAAGCGAATGAATTTCTTGTGCTATGAAGGCCATTCATTCAACAGCTGTATTTTGGGCACCTTTGTGCCGGCTCTCATAAAGCTCTTGGTGGGAAAATTAGACAGGCCATCGCCATCCTCCTCTTCATCATCATTGCCAGCACAGGCTGGATAATCAATGCAGTGAAACCAATTGAGAAGAGGGCACCTGACCCAGGAGGGCTTGTGGGAGGAAGCACTCTCTCAGCCAAGATTGAGGGGTGCTAAGGACTCAGCAAGGGAAAAGATGTGAAAGACAGAGAGCCGGGAGGATAGTTTTCAAGAACATGTGCAAAGGCCTGGAGGCCACCTTGGGCTTGCTTGTGGGTCTGAGTGGGACAATGACACAGAATCAATAGACTTTTGGTAAGTATTTATGAAATGAATTACAGATGAGGAAACTGAGGTGCCAAGGCACTTCAAGTCCTATAGCAAGTACAGGCAGAGCTAAAAGACATGAACTTGACTTGAGTCCCTGTCTCCCCATCCAGGTCTCTTCCTGTCTGCCCTGGGTACCCACCTTGCAGAAACAGCTTCCTTCCTTCCTGCTAAGCTGCATCCTGGCCTTACCCAATAAACAGAGGAAGCAGGTGGAGCTGGGATAGAAGCATAAATCTTTGGGTCCCGCAGCCCAGACTCTGCACCCATTCCAGGCTAGATTTCTGTGAGGCTCATGCTGAACTGGACCCAAATTCCCACCGGACAACTTAGGCTGCAGTAGGGGAAAGCAGACGTGTGTTCTCCTGCTCACAGTGATGTTACTTGATGTTACTTGCCTGGACTTTTTGGTTTTCAACAAGAACAACAGTCTTGAAAGAATGGCAAACATTAAGGGAGCATTTACTAAGACCAGGTGCTTAATCTGCTTCATCTCATTTAAGCCACACAAGAACTGTTTCAGGGCTGGACCACTCATTGTCTTATTTTACAGCTGAGAAAATAGACTCAGAGGGATAAAGTGACTGGCCCAAGGTCACAGAGCTGGCGAGCCGCGGAGCCACAAGAGTCCAGACCCCAAGCCCTTCCCTGCCATGTTGGTGGGGGAGAGGTAGGTTCGCAGGGACTCCCCTGTCTCCTTTAGAAGGTGCCACTCTGAATGTGACCAAGTGCTGAGGTCCAAAGAGGAGGCCAACTCTCTCGGAAATCTTCCTACTGAGAGTAGAAAGGCCATAGGCAACAGGATCTAGAATCATCCAGGTGACCTGGAATGGAGCTGTGGGGTCAGAATCATACAAGTGGAATTGGGCTGCAGGCTCCTTCCACAAGGGGCTTTGAAGATGGGACTCCTTTGGGGCTGGCTTGCCCTTCCCACCCCGAGGCCCCACCTCTTTTCCCCCAAACCATCTCACCAGTACTACCTCTGTTTCCTTCTCTTCCTCCTCCACTTGGGCAGCTATGGGGGGGACACTTGGGTCCCTTGCAGAATGTGTAGACAGGGATCCCATGGTATATTCGATGGCACTTCCGCTTATCTATTGCTTCACAATAAACCACCCTGAAACTTAGTTGTGAAAAGCAACTGTTTCATTATGTTCACGGATTCTGTGGTCAGAAATACAGGAAGGGCCCAATGGGGATGACTTGTCTCTGTTCCATGGTAACTGGGGCTTCACCTGCAAAGCCCCGGAGGCTGGTGACATCAACAGCTGGACCGTCTGGAGGCCTCTTCAGTGGCATGGTATGTGTGGCTTCTCCATGCGGCTCGAGCCTCCTCACAGCATGCAGGCCTCAATGTAGTCCGAGCTCAGGGCTCTAAGAGTAGTTGTCCTGTGGAGGTGCCTCACCTTTATGACCTAGTCTTGGAAGTCATGCGGAGTCACGTCACTGTGTTTTACTGGTTACAAATGAATTGCAGACCCACACAGGTTCAAGGGGAGGGGAACTCCACCATCCAGTGAGGGCAGGCTTAGTTCTAAAAGAGCATGAGGGAGGGAGGGATAAATTGGGAGCTTGGGATTGACATATACACACTATGATATATAAAATAGAGAACTAATAAGGACCAGGGAACTCTACTCAATACTCTGGTATGGCCTATATGGGAAAAGAACCTAAAAAAAGAGTAGATATTGTATATGTATAACTGATTCACTTTGCTGTACACCTAAAACTAACACAACATTGTAAATAAACTATACTCCAATAAAAATTTTAAAAAAAGAAAAAGAGAAAAATAGAGCACGGGGCACAGGAGATAACATTTGGGCCCTCTTTGGGGGGCACAATCTGCCATGAGAGCTAACACAGAGCACTTAGTATGTGCCAGGTATTGAATTAACTCCTCCGGTCTCTGAATCCCCATCCAGAGAAAATTTTTTTGAGTACATGCCATATCTATATTTATATATCTATATCTATATCTATCTATGTCTGTATCATCTATATCTATATATACACATGCACACACTGAGTGGTATATAGTGTACATAATATATTGTGTGCATAATAAACACACAACCCCTTGAGGTTTTATTTATTGATTTATTATTTATTTGGCTGTGTCCGGTCTTAGCTGCGGCACGCAGGATCTTCGTTGCGGCGCGCCCGCTCTCTAGTTGTGGTGCGTCGGCTTAGTTGCTCCCGCGGCATGTGGGATCTTAGTTCCCTGACCAGGGATCAAACCTGCGTCCCCTGCATCGGAAGGTAGATTCTTTACCACTGGACCACCAGGGAAGTACAACCCCTTGAGGTTTTAAAACGCTGGGATAAGAAGTAAACAATCAGCACTTCCAATGTATTCTTCCTGTCTTCCAAAGTAGTCAAAAGATTTACCTCTGAAATCTGTCCCCTTTCTTCCGCTCCATTTGGTCCAGGACACCACTGAATCTCATCTGGGCAACTTTAACAGTTAGCTCTCTGATGTCTCTGCCCGACCCCCACTAATCCTTTCTTTATAGTAGCCAGAGCCAATGTGATCTTTCTAAAAAGCCATCAAGGGGCTTCCCTGGTGGCGCAGTGGTTGAGAGTCCACCTGCCGATGCAGGGGACACGGGTTCGTGCCCCGGTCCAGGAGGATCCCACATGCTGCAGAGCGGCTGGGCCCGTGAGCCATGGCCGCTGAGCCTGCGCGTCCAGAGCCTGTGCTCCAGAACGTGAGAGGCCACAACAGTGAGAGGCCCTCGTACCGCAAAAAAAAAAAAAAAAAAAAAAAAAGCCGTCACTCCTGTGGCTTCCGCTGCCCTCTGGACGGAGTCATAGCCTGCACATTCTAGGAGTGCTCTGGCAGGCCCCTGCCTGCTTTTCCAGCTTCCTTGAGGCTCACTCTCTCGGCAGCGTTTCTCCTGCTGGCGTTGGCAGAACATCTCATCAGAGATTCATCAGAATCTCCCAGGACCAATTCCATATGCCGGCTCCTGCGTGGATCAGAATGTCTTGGGGAGTGGGGCTCTGGAAATTGCATTTTAAACATGCTTCCAAGTGATTATCTTTTTCATTAAAGTCTGAGAATCCCACTTAGCCTGTGAGGTAATCTCTTCTAATGTAACACCCTCACTCCCATTCTGCAGATGAGGAAACTGAGGCCTAGAAAGAATGACTTTCCCATGGCCTCAGCGTTCATGTTAGGGAACTGAAGGGTTAACTCGTCAGACTTCAGGGCGAATGTGCACGGAGAATCTCCAGGGGGCGTTTTCCAAACTTCTCGAGCAGGGTGTAGTTTCCACCGAACACTTTTTGGGAAACATTGCTACCACTCCATCCAGTAAGCGGTGTGATGCTGTGGTCCAGCGCAGGAGCCCCGGCCCCCAAAGAGAGTGGGGTCCTTCCCTCCCCTTCCTCCCGGGTTTGAGGGACCGACGCTGCCGCGCTCCCGGGTGCCTGCAGGTGGCGCCATCTCCCAGGAAGTGAGGCACCGCGCTCCGCTGGAACCTCTGGGAGGGGATGGGCTCTTCCCGGGTGGTCTGCGCCCTTGGAGGGAAGGGCGAGAGGAGCTGGGGTGGGGGAGGTGGGATGAGCATGGGCTTAGAATCCCCCCCCAACCCCAGCCATCCCCACCTGCCTGCTTTCTGGGGTCTGATGAGAGAGACGGACGCGGGGATACTGGGGTTGGTGGGTGGGTGGGGGCATTATAACCACAACCATCGTAATAATAATAGTCATTATCTACTGAGCCCCAGGGACCGGGCGGGCGAGGAGGTGCGGCAGGCGTGCGCTGCTCCCTCGTCCTCTAGGAGGTCGCTCTGTTGGTCCCTGCCCTCGCCCAGGAGTCTTGTAAAGGAGTTCAGCCCTATGAGTGACACCTCCTCCTTGGGCTTGGCCTCCACGTGGGAAGGCGGGGATGGGTCCCAGGCCCAGGACTTCAGTTCTTGAACTGAAGCTGGACCCGCACACTCCCACCTCAGGCGAATTAACTTTTTCAACCCCACAAACCCGGTTTCCTCTGCCTCTCTTTCCTGTGAAGCTTGTGGACCCTCTGTGGAGGGCCCCAGCCTTCCTGCCCTGGCCCTCCAGCTTCAGGAGACTCTGGAATAAGGGGTGCCCAGAAACTATATTTTTAGCACACTGCCAACGTGGGCCTTGGACACACTCTGGGAAATGCTGATGAAGAAATGTCTTCGAAAAAATAAGACTCTGATTTGTAATGTTTGCTGATTTCCATGGTGTAAATACTCCCACCAAGGCCAATTTCAGGCTACCAACAAGACAACAAAATTCCTCAAAATTGAAAAATCGGCTCTCCAAGATGGTACAAGCCCGCTCCAGCATACCAGTGCAAAATGGTTTATGACTCTGAGTGTTTAAGAAAGATCCTTTCTCTGCTTTGGTCAGGACCCTCTATGTAATTTGCAGGGGCCATGCAACATGAAAATACGGGGCTCCTTGTTCAAACATTATTAACAATTTCAAGACAGTGACAGCAGAGTATTAGACCAAGTGTGGGGCCCTTCTGGGTGAGGGCCCTGTGCGGTTGCACAGGTTGCACACCGACGAAGATGCCCTGGCTCTGGTCCAGGCCACCAGCATCGCTTGCTTGTCACTGCCTCCTCACTGGCTTCCCTGTCTCCCTGATCCCCTACGAACCATTCTCCACTCAGCTGCCAGGGGTACCTCTTAATATCTAGGCCAGGTGTGGTAGCTCCCCTGCCTGCCTCTTATCCTTAAGAGTGGGGAGGCCCTTCTGCCTGGCCTGCTTCTCCCACCCTTGGCTCCCCAGCTCCATATTCTCATAACTCCACACAAGTCCCGCCTCACTCTCATCATCTTAGAGGCATTACATTGACTTCTCTGATGTCTGTCTCTCCCTCCATACCCTAAGTTCCATGAGGGCAGAGGCCACTGTATTCTTGTGCTCAGCACCACTGTGTGCGTGCACTTAGTAGGTCTCCATACTTGCTAGCTAAATAAATGAATTAATTGATGAAATAATTAATTATTTCATGGTCCAAATAATTATTTGGACAGGGGGTTTCCAATTTTTTTGGTAAGAGAATCATTTAGTCCAATGAGGGTAGCCCATTATATGATAAAAGTGTAGCTGGCTGCTTTGCCTGCTGTGGAGCGGTGGGTGGGACCAGAGCCCTGACCTTGGGTCCCACATGGTCATGTCTCTGCAGAACGATGAGAGCTCAATGGATCTGGTTTGGTGACAATATTGCCACTTTCCTTTTCTTCCTACATTTAACCTTAGCCAACCCCTCGTGGTTAATGATAAGATCTGTTCATATCAGCCAGACTCTGAACTCTTAGCTGTCACATTGGTTATAAATCCAGGTGATGTGCCCATGAAGAGGGGAGAGGAAGTCACTGAGGCTGCCTCTTCTGAGCACCTACTGCACCCTGCCAGGAAAGGTGGGCTGCGTGTCAGCAGGGGGAGCCTGCCTTCTCCCTGTCCCAGGCCATGCAGATCCCTCTTGGACACCTCTCAGCTCTCAGCACAGCGGCTGGGGTGTCATGAGCAGAGGATTGGGTGTCCCTTGGGGAGGATGCTTAAGGTGAGCACAGGGGCAGGGCCACAGCCCCATCTATCAGGGGACCAGCCTGCCTTGGGCCACTCTGCTGTCATCTTGGCCTCATGTTGGTCATAAAGTGACCTTCCATGGCCAGAGACTATGTGCTCCCTCTCACTGGTCCCTAAGCTCAATTTAACACCAGCTGGCATTTATTAAGCACTTACTGGGTGCTTGGTGTGCTGCTAAGGGCCTTGTGCATTTTATTTCCATCAGTCCTCACAATAACCCTAGGAGTGGCTGTTATTATGTCCCCCATTTTACAGATGAGAAAATGGAGGCTCAGAGAGGGGGATTGACGTGGCCAAGGTCACACAGTGGGCGAATCAAACTGTCTACCCACTCTGACCTGGGCCACTGAGCCACAGACTGGCCCTTTATCACCTTCCCTTCCGTATGTGTCTTCTCCTGGCTCTTATGAGACACTTGCCATCAGATTTAGGGCCCACTTGGGTAATCAAAGGGGGATATCATCTTAAGATCCTTCATTTAGTTACATCTGCAAAGACCCTTTTCCCAAACGGTCACGTTCATAGGTTCTGGGGGTTTGGATGTGGACATATCTTTTGGGGAACCACCCTTCACCCTACTATGGGGTGTGGTCACAGTCCTTACACCTTCACAGATGCCCTGCCAGAGACAAGAAAGTGGGAAGCAGAGTATTCTTCTAAGGACAGTGCCGTGTGCAGTAAGCCCAATAAATGTGAACCCAGGGAATTCCCTGGGGGTCCGGTGCTTAGGACTCCGTACTTTCACTGCCGAGGGCCCAGGTTTGATCCCTGATTGGGGAACTAAGATCTCACGTTGGGGAATCAAGGTCCCACAAGTGCGGCGTGGTCCCCCCCCAAAAAATGTGAACCCAACGAAAGAACTCGAGCACAGGGAGGAAAAAGCCACTGGGAGAGGAGCCTGCCCCTTTGGGCCTTATCTCTGAGAGGGTCAAGCTGGCCCTCTGCAGGCCGGGGCGGAGGTGCACCCTCAGCTCCAAGGCCTGTCTCCGGGCCGAGCCCTGGGCAGGCGGGCATCTCTGCATCCCGTTCTGGCAGATCACTACCCAGAAACATATTTTATCCATAAATGGGCCAATTAAGAAGGCAAATGTTTTCAAACAGGAGGATTTATTGGCATAGAATGTGCCATCTCTCCGAGCGGCAGGAGTGGGTGTGCGTGAGGAGCCATCTGGAGGGGATATGAGATGTTTATCATATTTATTTAGTTACGAGTTGCTGGTTTGGAACTGGCAGGGCTTCATTAGGTGTGAGCGTGGATCCCTGGGAGGGTGCACAGATTCGGGAGGCTCTGGGAACACACGTGGGCCTGTGTCTGAGCAGACACATATGTCTTTGTGCCTGAGGGCATGTGTCCACGTGCCTGCATGTGTGTGTTCTCATGCACGCTTATGTGTGCACACCCCTTGATCACATTCTTCTTTATGTGTGCGTGCACATGTCTCTGGGTGTGCAGAGGGAGGTACACCATGAGTGTAAATGGCCTGCATGCATGCTCTGGTGTACATGTGTGCATGAATGTGCCTGTGTGCTTGTGGGCTTGTGCACTCTTCTTTGCACGTGGATGTGTGTGGCCTTGTGTACGCAAACCCTTGTCACAGACCTGTCATGCCTAACTCAACTTCTGTCACCATTAGACGTTGCTGATCACGCTCTCCTTAGAAGTCTCTTCCCTGGCAACGCCCCCTGTCGCTCTCCCTGTCTGATCACTCTCTCCCTGTGTCCCTCTTCTCTTCTCCCTCTAGGCCAGGGATTGCCAGCAGGTCCTGTGAATGAGAGAATAGGGTCTGGCCTGGGTTAGGCTTTTGACGTAGATTCATTCTGCCTATTAAAGGCAAAGGAATTGTCTTGGCATCTACAAAGATATATTCTCTCTTCTTTTACTTGAAACACTGAACTCTGACTCTCTGAGACTACCCTTTATGATAAAGGTGTGGGATGTAGAAATCATTGCAAGGGCAATAATAACTGACAACAGAACTACTTAGCCTCAGATTCTATGAGACGATAGGGAAGGGTGGGGTCTGTGGTGAATTCTTAGCTACTTAACTTCTTAGCTACTTCTCAGCAATGGTTGCTCTTAGGGAGCTCTAGCCCACGTTGACAGATCTTCTGATTTCCCAAGAGAAGACAAAGATTTGTATTTTTAACTGAGCATGGCTTGCTTTTTAAACATTGGCTCAAAGATATTTTAAACACTGTGCAGGTCAAACTGAACTTTGTGGGATGGATGAAGCCCACGCCACTCATTTGTAGCCTCTCACCCACACTCTCCTAGGTGAGCCCTGCTACCCTGTGGCTTTAGGGATCACTGCCAAGCTGACAACCAACAGCTGTGCCTCTAAGTTGGGCCCAGACCCACACCTAGGCCAGACCCTCTCCTCCCGGGCTCCTGTCTTGTGAGTGCCAAGAGCCCAGCACGTCCACAGTGCAGTGCAGCATCGTTCCCCTGGCCCATGTCTCCCTTGGGACAGCCCCACCATCAGCCATGCAGACTGGAATCTGGACATCACCCTTGGGTCCTCTCCTTCCCTCAGCCTCCTTGAGCGTCCAATCCAATCAGTCGCCCCGTCCTGCTGACTGTGCCTTCATGACAGTCTCTCCAATTCCATCATTTCTCGCCCTGATGACTGTGACAGCCACTCAGGCATCTCCCGGCTTCTGGCTCCTGCCTCCCAGTCCCTTCCCCACCCAGCAAGGTCTGTGAAGCTCTGTGTCATCTGATCCCTGCCCACAACTCTAGCCTTGTCCTTTTCCTCTCACTGTTGGCACTTTAAGCTTCAGCAATATCAAACTGCTTTTATTTTATTGACTGCCTCTTGCCTTTGTACGTACTGTTTTCTCTTTGTGTAATTCCTTCCCAGGGCCCTCCTCTTTCCCTAGCTAACTCCACTTCATCCTTTGAGACCCCACAGGAAGTGCCCTTTGCAAAAGTGTGATAATAGGGTTTCCCTGGTGGCGCAGTGGTTGAGAGTCTGCCTGCCGATGCAGGGGACACGGGTTCGAGCCCTGGTCCGGGAGGATCCCACATGCTGCGGAGCGGCTGGGCCCGTGAGCCATGGCTGCTGAGCCTGTGTGTCTGGAGCCTGTGTTCCGCAACGGGAGAGGCCACAACAGTGAGAAACCCGCGTACTGCAAAAAAAAAAAAAAAAAAAAAAAAGTGTGATAATAAATCTCACCTCACGGAGCTGTTCTCAGGATTCCATGAAATAGTGCCTAGCACAAAACCTGGCACACAGGAGGTGCCTAGTTGATGTCAGTGCCTCCATGGGCTGCTGCTCCCTGTGGGAGGGGACAGTTTGGCCCCTAGACAGGTGAGCTCCCAGTCTTTTCCAGGCTTGGACCCTATATAACATCAGTCACAGAACTTCACCAGCACGTGGATTTTTCCAATCAGCCTTCTCCCATTAAATGGGCATTTTAATATTTTCATTGGACATACATTAGTCACAGAGAATTCTGATTTTTACCACCCGTGTTTTAGAGTGTGGCGTTCTGGGCTGTAAAGATATAATCAGCTCTCATAAGAGACGGTTTCTTTAGTCCTAAGGGGGGGCCAGCATGGCAGCGGCGTGATTGGAACTCTTAAGTGTCTAAAGTGACTGTCTCAAGTTCCCAGAGCCACAATTCAATCAACTACTGCAAACGGGAATTGAACAACAAGGATTAAAAAGACGGGAGATGATGAAAATGAGAAAAAGGAAACATTCAAGAGGGAATTGAATTTTGAAGTCATTTGATGGAAGTTTTTAAAATGAACAATAACAGCTCCCAAAGTACGTCCTTCCCACCCAGCTGAAGGGGAGAAGGGTTTCCTTTCTGGGATCCTGAAAAACCCTTTCAAAGCTTCTTCTTTTTTTCCCCTTACTCCCTCCTTCCTCCTTTTTCTCCTTCCTTCTTTTTTTTTTTTTTTTTTAGTAAAAGGCGAAAGATTTATTCTATCTGAATAAATCACAAATGTTTCCTGAGCACCTACTATGTGCCAGGCACCACATTATGCACTGAGGGAATAACAACAGATCGGGCAGATGTTGTCCCTGCTCTTGTGGTATTTACAACCCTCCCCTACTGTTAGGCACTGGGGTTGTTTCCAGTTTTTTATAATTGCAGATAACAGGGCAGTGAATAATTTTGCACACGTACCAGTGTGAGGCGTGGAACAGAGTTTCCTTCCTGTTGCCCCAACAATGGTGGCTGAGAGCAAAGCTATAGGCAAAGGTATCAAGTATCTCACATTCTAAAGAGTGCAGTTAAAATTGAGACCAGACATACCCTTCAGGGCTTATGAAAGACAGTCCAGCAAGTTCTGTTATCCCAACTGCCCCGCCCACCCCACCAGCCCCTAACCCCTTGTCCTGTCTCTATAAGCAGAAAATCAGTGAGAGACAGACAGAAGAGAATTATTGGATTGTAATTTGTCGGCCCTGGGGGTGGGATGGGGGGTTAGCGGCTTGTCTCTGTGGAGGGGTGAGGGGATCTCCAAAGGGAGCCCTTGCAGAGATGGAGCCCATCAGAAGGGCAAACAGGCATCTCGTGCCACGTTGAGGTGTATGGGGGGTTTCTGCTTAGACAGTCACCTGGCTTCTCTGCCCTGGGTAAGATACGGGCGGCTAGGGAAGGGCTGTACAGAGGAGGCTGCGGTCAGGTTGTGGACCCAGAGGGAGTGGCTGGAGCTGTGTGCGGGGACAAGGACTCAAGGGGCAGCGGGAGGTCTGGGATGGGCTGCCAGGGGTGGGAGCTGAGGGGTGGAAGGGCCAGAGCCATGTCCCATGTCAGCATCCCTGAGGATTGCAGACCTGCACCCACCCGGGGACCCAGGGCATGGCTGGGGAGCATTTTCACAAACACTCTCCCTCCCCCTGGCCCTCTCCCCCTGGAAGCTGTCTCTGCTTGCTCTCTCGCTCCCCCCAAACCCTCCAGGCTGGGACCCCCCAGGGTCCCACCACCTCAGCACCAGCCGCTCTGGCCTGTCCCTGCCTGGGTTGTGTCCCTCTCTGGCTGACGGCGAGGGCTTTGTCACCTTGTTTGCCCCTCATTCGCTGCTGCATCCCAGCACCTGGCACAGGGCTGGTAAACAGCAAGCACTCACTGTGTGCTTGAGGGAGGCACCTTGTTGGAGGAGCATCGCGTCGAGGGAAGCTGCTGGCTCAGGTCCATGGGGCTGGAGGACGCCCATCCTCTGCCTGCGTCTTTATTATTCCTTCTCTCCTCTTTACGCCTAACCCTAGCCTGGCTTTCCCTTTACAACCGAATGAATGTTCGTCCTCAGAGAGAGCTTTCCTCTGGACGGTGATCCGAAGAATTGGAAACACTCCCAGCCCAAGTTTACAGCAAAAGGAGCCATGGTGTTGCAGGAAGGGGGCCCCTTTCAGGGCCCGAGAGCGGGCTCTTGTCTAACACTCAGAAATGAATTGTCCGAGGAGACACACGTGCTGACAAAGGAAGAGACTTGGGCTTCCCTGGTGGCGCAGTGGTTGAGAGTCTGCCTGCCGATGCAGGGGACGCGGGTTCGTGCCCCAGTCCGGGAAGATCCCACATGCCACGGAGCAGCTGGGCCCGTGAGTCATGGCCGCTGAGCCTGTGCGTCCGGAGCCTGTGCTCCGCAACGGCAGAGGCCACAACAGCGAGAGGCCCACGTACCGAAAAAAAAAAAAAAAAAAAAAAGCAACAGACTTTATAGGGTAGGGGCGCCCGGGTGGAGAGCAGGAGGGTAAGGGAACCCAGGAGGACTGCTCAGCCACGTGGCTCACAGTCTCGGGTTTTATGGTAATGGGATTAGTTTCCGGGTTGTCTCTGGCCAATCATTCCGATTCAGGGTCCTTCCTGGTGGTGCACGCATCGCTCAGCCAAGATGGATTCCAGCGAGGAGGATTCTGGGAGGTTGGTAGGACATATGGACTGGAGTCTCCTCTCTCCTTTTGACCTTTCCCGAATTCTTCTGGTCGGTGGTAGCTTGTTAGTTCCGTGTTCCTTACCAGGCCCTCCCGTTGTAAGATAACTCACGCAAATGGTTACTATCTTGCCTGGCCAGGGTGGGCGGTTTTGGTCAGTGGTTCCCCTAACACCAGCATCATCAAAACAGGATTTTAATCATCTGTATCTATGTCTCTCTCACTAGACTGGGCACTCTCTAGGGCAGGGACCGTCCAACTCAGTGCTGGGTCCCCAGCACACATTAGGTGCGCACTCCATGTTTTGTACGGAGCTGCTGAGTGGTCAAACCAGGTTGGAAGGTGTGACAGAGGTGACAAAAGTGCAGAGGGTCTAGCGACGTGGTAGTTATGGGTCTTGAGGATGGGGACACAGGTAGAGAAATGGAGAGAGGGAAGGGTGACCAGAGGGAGGGCACAGCATGGGCAGAAGCATGGTGGCAGGAAACAGCTGAGGCCAGCAGGGCGCTTGCGCGGTTCGGTTGCTGCCACAGCCTAAAGCTCTGGGCTCGGAGTCGTGAGTGAGGAGGCTGGAGGGACCCAGGACCTCTGGGTCAAGGGTGTTGATGCCAAGTGAGGGGTGTGGATGTTGTCCTGAGGTCCTCGGAGCCAGTGAAGTGTTGCAGCAGCAGGAGGGAGGACGGGATCAGATGTTGTGTTTAGAAACCTCACTCCGGGTGCAGTGACCAGGGAGGCGATGAGCCATGACAGGGGGCTGAACTGGGGGGTGGGCCAGCAGACCTGGAGAGCAGGGGACAGACTCAAGCGAGATTCCAGAGGTAGAATCGATGGGGTTGGACATTGGAGTAGGAGGGGAGGCCAGGGCGGCCCCCAGGACCCTGGCTTGCACAGCTGGGGTTGGGGTTGAGGGATGGGAGCAGCTGTGGCCGCCTGCACAGGAGGCGGGACATCTGCGGGATGCTCAGGAGGCCTCAGCACCCGTGGTCAGGAGGAAGGTCTGGGGCCACTAAGGCAGACAGAACCCCCAGGAGGAGTGTGGCTTTACCCCAGGTTTACTGCTCCTCTCATAAATTAATCATCAACATTATGGAAAATATAAATATTTATTTTTATATTTAAATACAAGATAAATACATTTAAAAATTTTAAATTTGGATTCAGAAACATTTCAAATAAAGAACAAGAACAGCCATGATATAGCAGCCAATTATATGCTGCTTTTCCCCAAATATATTTAAATTAAAACAAAAAACCTTCTCTGTGCTCCCCCTGCCACCTCCATCCCACTCCCCAGAGAGTAACTGGTGTTTGCTCCAAAAGGGATTTTCAGTTGTTTGCTGTGGAGTGAGTGATATAAACCCTCCCTTCCCCACCATGCAGAGATTTTAGCGCTCACGGTGATGTTTTAGAGTAAACACTTTTGTGGAAACAAGAAGAGGCGCCTGGGCCTGTGTCACCTGGGTGTTCACTTGGGGCGGCGGGGCCCAGAGCCAGAGAAGATGAGGCAGCCTGACATGTAGATTCACAGTCGCCCTGAGAGCCGTGTACTGTTGTTCCCATTGTATAGAGACGGAGACTGAGGCTCAGAGAGGTGACTTGCCTAAGGCCATGAAGCTAAGAAGTGTCTGAACTGGGATTCAAAGCCAGCACTACCTGGCTCCAGAGCCCAGGTTCTTACCCATATTTATAGGTGAAAACAAAGACCAAGTTTGTTTTATACATCAGGATCCAGAGGGAATCCCAGAGCTCTTGTGGCCATTTCACAGATGGAGAGACTGAGCCCTGAGAGCAGCCATTCAGCAAGTCCACAGCAGAATGGGGAGTAGAACTCAGGCCTGCTGCCCCTGAGTCTGATGTTCTCATCAGCCAGCCCTCAGGGGGAAGGGAGGATTGAGTGGCGCAGAGGAAGTGGCTGGAAGGAAGGAAAGATGCCAGTTTGACAGGACCAGTGTTTGAATGTTGTGCGGTGGGGGTTTCAGAACCTTCCCCATGGTGTTGCACATGATCCCCCCCCGCCCCCTCCCCCCACCAGGTCCTACATCACCCACTTGGTCCTCTGTGAGACTACAGCTTCTGCTGGGAGCCGGTGGCCAAACCAGTGTCTTTGTTGCAGATGAGGGAGTGAGCTCTTCAGTGAAGAATCGTGCCCTTCATCTTGTCCCCTGCATTTTATGCCACCATGTAAAATTTGCCATTAATTCCTCAGAATAAAACGTAGTGGCTGTTAATTTTTGACGCCTGGGAAGTAGCCAGCTGAATGCTTTTTTATGCCTGAAACTATTTCCCACCATTAGGAAAGTGTAATAAAAAGTTTTCTTTCTCTCTTTGATTTTATTTTTTAATTAGACCAGAGAGTTCTGGCGGTTCTGCTGTCAGAGCTATGGCCAGCAGCTGGGAGCCTAGGAAGTAATAGAGAAAGGACACAACCACTCCTCAAACACCATCCCCACAGCCAAGCCTGGCCTCTCTGAAAACCCAAATCGTATTAAACCTCACATCTTCACCGTTTTTCCAGAAAGGGTTTTTGTGAGAGAAACTTGCAAAAAGTTTCTATTCTCTACTTCTTAAATTTTCTTCTTTAAAGCTTCCCTTTGGATCGATCAAGTTTTCTTTATTTAGCTATTTTCATCTATTTGTTTGGAAGCTATATATGTTATTTTTATTCTG
Organism: Mesoplodon densirostris; assembly: GCF_025265405.1. Taxonomy (NCBI): domain Eukaryota; kingdom Metazoa; phylum Chordata; class Mammalia; order Artiodactyla; family Ziphiidae; genus Mesoplodon; species Mesoplodon densirostris. The sequence continues at coordinate 25,575,933 of NC_082676.1, read as the reverse complement.
TTTCATGTATCTTTTGCAGCATAAGTCATCCCACATAAGTGGCTTAAAACAAGAATTTATTATCAATTCTTTTGCTTCACGTGACTGGGGAGTGGAGACAGCTAAAGGGTCCAAAACAACCTCACTCACATGACTGGCAATTTGTGTTGGCTGCTGGCTGGGAGCTTGATTGAGGCTGTTGGTTGGGTGCCTTGGTACTTCTCTACTGGTCCTTTCCACATTATTGCTTGAAATTCCTCACAGTATGGCGGCTGGATTTCAAGAAGGAATGTTCCAATAGCTGTAGATATCTTAAGGTTCAGCCTTGGAAGTTACCAGTATTACTTCTGTATTCTTTTGAACAAAACAAATTATAAAGCCAGCCCAGATTCAAGGGGTGGGAAAAGAGACTGCATTTTACAATGGTAGGAGTTCAAAAGAATTTGTGTCCATCTTTAATTTTGGTCAATCTAAACATTATTTTAGAGGCTACACTTGAATTTCATACCTGTACTTAACATTACAGATTTCTAACAAAATCCAAAATTGGTAAAAAAAAAAAAAAAATCTCAGAATGCATTGCCTTCCTTCCAAATGTCCTCCTCCCAGCTCCTTTGTTGTTGTTGTTGTTTAGTATTCTGGTTCCATCTTATTTATAAAACCTGAGACTTTAAGTATAATTTTTTTACAATAAAAACTTATTTAGATTTACCATCATGTTTTACCAAAAGCTTTGCTGACCATTTCACCTTGCATTCCACCTCTCCCTCATGGGTTCATCTTCCTTCTTGTCGAAGTGCACCTTTCAATAATTCTTTCCGTGAGAACCTGTGAGTAGTAAATCTTGTATGTCTGAAAATATCTTTACTTTGGTCTCACTCTCTAATGGCGGTTTAGCTAGGTATAGAATTCTAGGGTAAGTATTTTTTCACTGTGTTTAGAGATATTATTCCACTCTTTTCAGGTTCCAATGGTTGCTGATTAGAAGTCTGCTTGTTTAATTGTTGCTTCTTTGAAGGGGATCTGTCTTTTTCCCTTCTCTGGCAGCTTTAAAGTTTTCCTTTTTATTTGTAATATTGTTCACTGCAGTAAAGGGTGGATTTGTTTTTAATTATCCCCCTTTGAACTTAGTCTATGAAGACTCAGATCTTTCTTCAATTCTGAAAAATTCATATATATTATATTTTCATATATTGCCTTTCCCACGTTCTTTATTGTCTCTTATAGGAATTCCTAATAGGTGCATGACGTATTGTCTCATTTCATCTTCCATTTTATTTTATTTATTTATTTTTGGCTGCGTTGGGTCTTTGTTGCTGCGTGTGGGCTTTCTCTCTAGTTGTAGTGAGTGGTGGCTTCTCTTCATTGCGGTGCACAGGCTTCTCATTACGGTGACTTCTCTTGTTGCAGAGCACAGGCTCTAGGCACGCGGGCTTCAGTAGTTGCAGCACGCAGGCTCAGTAGTTGCAGTGTGTGGGCTCTAGGGCACATGGGCTTCAGTAGTTGTGGTGCGTAGGCTCAGTAGTTGTGGCGCACAGGCTTAGTTGCTCTGCGACGTGTGGGATCTTCTCAGACCAGGGATCGAACCTGTGTCCCCTGCACTGGCAGTCAGATTCTTAACCAGTGTGCCACCAGGGAAGTCTCATCCTCCATTTTAACCTATCTTTTTTTTTTTTTTTTTTGGCTGCCCCACATGGCTTGCGGGATCTTAGTTCCCCGACCAGGGATCAAACCCAGTCCCATGGCAGTGAAAACACCAAGATCTAACCATTGGATGACCAGAGGATTCCCTAACTTATCTTTTATATTTCACATCTCTTTATTTCTCTCTGTGTTATATTCTGGGCGATGGTCTCAGAATACCTAGATCTTCTAGGTAACAGCTGTGCCCAGACTACTGTCAAACCCATCTATGGAGTTTATTTTAATTTCAGTTTATCTTAGATAACTTTTTTCCTTCCATGGCCCACGGTAGGAAATTTACTTCTAGGCTGTAGTGCAGGGTTATTTGGCAGTTTTTATCTAGTCACCATTCAAGGAAGAAATAGCTCATTTCCAACTTCTACTTAATATAGGGAGCCTAGTTCCAACTCCTGGCCTCTCACAGAGTCTAGAGCTTCATCTTCTACCCTCACAGAGACGTTAAAACCCCAGCTCTTTTCAACTGGGAGTCCAAATATGGCAGCCCTGGCCTGATGTGGTGGCTCCATGAAACTGCCAGGAACCCATTCACCTTTGATTTTCCCACTCCATCACCTCAGAGGATGGTGTTTACCCTGTTGTTCTACTTCCAGGCATCCCATCTTTGAAATGCCCACTATGGCTTCTGTCTCACCTCATTGTCCAGAACCGGGTCACTTGGTGGCCCCTACCTGCCCAGGGAGCTGGAGGAGTGAGTGTTTTGGTGGTACTTTTTCCTTCCCACCATGAAACAATCACGGTTCTCTTAGGAAGGTAGTAGAGCAGGTGGGTGTGGAGCTGCTAACTTGTAACGTCTGCCACGCTGAACATTAACCTCATTTAGGTGAGGAAGCTCAGAGCGGTGTGGTGATTTACACAGCTCAGATTTAACTGTTCTGAGCCGTGTTCTTTCTGCTGAGCCCTCCCCACTCTCACCCTGCTCTGACTCAGGGATCCTGGCCTGGATCTTGGCTGCTGGGTTTTCTCTGGTCACAGTGCACTGGCCGTGCATGATGGATGGGGAGGGAGCCTCATTAAACACAGGGTTCTTTTGGTTCCCAAAGCCCACAGGAGCAGCAGGGCCTGGGGATCTGGGAGCAGGGAAGCTGAACAGGACTCCATCTGTCCTGTTCCCTCCCTCCCCCAGCTCTTGCTCAGACAGGCATTTGTCACATGGCAAGAGGGCAGCCTCAGTCACTTCATCTCTCAGCAATTAGGGGGCTGCACATGGGAAGAATAATGCTGGCCACTGGAGAGGGAGAGGGAGTGGGGGGTTATCAGGAGCCAGCACGGCTGGGTGGAGCTCAGGGTTGGACATTCACATCTCTTCCGAGAGGAAAGGAGCTAGCTGACACCTCCCTGCCCCTCAGTGGAGGCCTCCTTATCTCCGCCTTCTGGTTTTTATACCACCTGTCCCTCCCCACCTAACCCAAACCTCTCTGGTTGTCCCTCCCCTCCTCAAACTCCCCCTACCTGCTCTGGATCAGTAGCCATGCGCTTTGCTTGGATAATCACACTTGCTTCCTCAGTGCTGCTCTCCCAGTGCTGGTCTTCCCCCATAAACCACCCTCTGCACTGGCCCCTTACAAGTCTGGTCAGATCACAGTCATCTCCTCCCCTCTTTTACATCCTTCTATGGCTCCCTACTGCCTGCATAATAAGCAGTAAACTCAGCCCTGCCGACCTCAGCTCTCCTTCCTCATCCTCTGTACTCTCGCTATGTTTGCTATTCAATTTTCTGCAATGGGTTATTGTGATACTGGAAATATATATTTGGTCTTCATCCGGTTCCTGGCACAGAGCTCCTAAAACTCTTAGGATTTTCTAAGTGATAAGCGCAATAAAGGTGTCTTTTATTACTCATAACAAGCCCCTTTCAACCACACCTGAGTTTACTATGTTAATGAGGTGACATTTTGGAATGTCCCACAGGTCACCAGAAAGATCAAGTGATTAGAGAGCTGGAAGTTAAACTCTATGAAAACTCTTGAATAACAGGATTTGATGATCTTCCAGGTTGGTGAACACATCCACATGTCAGGAGGGAGGCCAGTTTCGTGGGGACAGAAGCTCCTGCACTCAGGACCCTTCTGGGCCTCACTCTATGTACTTCTTCATCTTGACTCTTCATCTGTATCCTTTATAATAAATGTTTCTCTGAGCCACTCTAGCAAATTAATCGAACCTGAGGAGGGAGTCATAGGACCCTCCATTTTTTTGTGTGTGTGTGGTTCGCGGGCCTCTCACTGTTGTGGCCTCTCCCGTTGTGGAGCACAGGCTCCGGATGCGCAGCCTCAGTGGCCATGGCTCACGGGCCCAGCCGCTCCGTGGCATGTGGGATCTTCCTGGACCGGGGCACGAACCCGTGTCCCCTGCATCGGCAGGCGGACTCTCAACCACTGCACCACCAGGGAAGCCCGATATTAGTTTTATATCAGGTAGTTGTAGATATATTCTTTTTATCATCGGAAAAAAGTTTATGTGCAAAATCTTCAAGTGTTGCCCATGTGAAAAACAATAGCGGGAATTCCCTGGCGGTCCCGTGGTCAGGACCCTGTGCTTTCACTATAGGTGGCGCAGGTTTAATCTGTGGCTGGGGAACTAAGGTACCACAAGGTGTGGCCAAAAAATAAAAATAAAAACAAGAAAACTGATAGCATAGAGGAAGTAGGATCCATTTGACAATGCAAAGTAAAACTCTCAGCTATCCAGATCCCCAAAGGGGTCTGAAATCCGTGTGTCTCAGACCCCATTAGTCTGGGGCACATTGGAGGTGGCTCATGATTTCACTGGCTGTGCCTCTTACCCACTATTGTGGGGTTTCTGGCCCTTTCCAAACCCCTGGAGGGTCTCATGTGTTGCCCACACACAGTGCTTTCAGCTACCAGGGAATGGCTGTTTATTAGTACTCCACTCCCTAGGGCACACTTCACAGGCCTGCAGGTAGGTGGCAGTGTGGAGAAACACGGAGGAATGGAGGACGTGGGCCAGAGGGCAGTAAGAACAGTTTCTCAGAATGCGCCCTCTCTCATTCAGTCACAGCTCTCCTGAACCTTCTTTTGTAGGTGCTCCTTTTCCTTTTCCTTTTTTTTTTTTTTTTTTTGCTGCATTGGGTCTTCATTGGTGTGCGTGGGCTTTCTCTAGTTGCGGTGAACGGGGCCTACTCTTCGTTGTGGTGTGCGGGCTCTAGGTGCGTGGGCTTCAGTTGTTGTGGCGTGTGGGCTCAATAGTTGTGGCTCGCAGGCTCTAGAGTGCAGGCTCAGTAGCTGTGGTGCGCGGGCTTAGTTGCTCTGCAGCATGTGGGATCTTCCCGGGCCAGCGCTCTAATTTGTGTCCCCTGCATTGGCAGGTGGATTCTTAACCATTGTGCAACCAGGGAAGTCCCTCCCTTTTCTTTAAGTGAGTTTTCTTCTCCAGAAACCCTGGAGTCCTCTCCACGGGCCTTTCTTGTCATGATCACATAAGCTCTGAGCCCTAGGTCAGGCCCAGCTGGGGTTTAAGCTAAGGCTCTAATTGGTTGAGTTGAAAATAGTTAAACATGTATTCACTCCAAACTCCAGAACTCCACACTCCAGAGGCCCCCCTTTGGACATGCTGCCTCTCCCCTTCCACGCAGGTCCTCTGATTGTTTTGTCTCTTGACTGTATGTTATTTTCTCTTGCTTTCTGTGTGTCTTCTAATTTTTTGTTGAAAGCTGGACATCATGTGTAGGACAGTAGAGGTTGTAGGAAGTAGTATTTATGCCTAGAAATGCCTTTTCTTTTACCAGGTCTTTAACATAGAGGGTTGAATCAACATGGGCAGGAGTTGAGCTTCTCTTCAGTGCACTACAGGCTTCCAGTTCCTCTCGCATTGCTTTGTGTTTAGGCTGGGAGCTGGGTTGCTGGAGGGTTTTTTTCCCCAATGATCCTGCTCTACCCTCAGCTTTATTTTTTATTTTATTTTTAAAATAAATTTATTTATTTTATTTATTTATTTTGGGGTGTGTTGGGTCTTCGTTGCTGCGTTTGGGCTTCCTCTAGTTGCGGTGCGCGGGCTTCTCATTGCGGTGGCTTCTCTCGTTGTAGAGCACAGGCTTTAGGCACGCGGGCTTCAGTAGTTGTGGCACGCGGGCTCAGTAGTTGTGGCTCGTAGGCTCTAGAGTACAGGCTCAGTAGCTGTGGCACAAGGGCTTAGTTGCTCTGCGGCACGTGGGATTTTCCCGGACCAGGGCTTGAACCTGTATCCCCTGCATTGGCAGGCGGATTCTCAACCACTGCACCACCAGGGAAACCCCCACTGTCAGCTTTAGACTTTGCCTACAATCCTGTGCCTCAAAGAGGCTCTCCTCTGTGCTCTTGCCCTCCCCCCCCCCAACCAAGCTGTAACCCACTGCTATCTGTTACTGGGTACTTGTTAGCCTGAGGGTAGAAGGTGCACGTGGGAGACTGTCCTGATACTGCTTCAGTCTTCAGTCGCAGGTACTGTGTCCCTGGGTCTCTGGGTGGGGCCTTGTTCGTGATCCAGCCCCTTCCTCATATGAGGATTTTTCTATTTTTTTCCTCAGCTGCAATGGGCGATGAGGGCAACAGGATCTTCTGTCCTTCCCCCACTGTCGTATGGCTTTTCCTCCAGCAGTGGCTGCTGCTCCCTTCCTCTAGGCCTGCACCACCAGGCAGGCTTTCTCTGACCTCTCACCCCACTCCCACCCTTCTTTATAGCACCCAGTGCCGTGTGCAGAGAAGAGCCTTCGAGTGGGTGCAAATTCCCTCATACCAGCCCACACTCAGCCTTAGCGGCTTGTTTAAAATTTTATTTGAATTCTCACCAGTTTGTATGACACCTGGCGTCTGCCCCCAGTAAGCAAGGGCTCATGTCCCATCTTCCTTGGAGGTACCTGTGTTTCTTTAGATTTCAGACGAGTTGATTGCTCTGTGATCTCAGCTCTCTGATAGGTTTGAGAAAAGCTATAAAATGCAGATTATCTGGCTTTTTATTGTTGTAAAGATGGAAGTGATACTCTTTCCAGCTTTCTGTGTCCTAAGCAGAAACTGAAAGAAAAACAGGGACAGTTTTAAACTGTGTCCGTACATTCTTTGAAGGCAATGGGAGTAACTCTGCATGGCTTCTGAGACTTAAAGGGCAGCACACTTCCACTCTGCTCACTGGAAGGCTTGCCCTGGAGTTCTGAGCTGCCATGTGGAGATCACTGGGCTGTGAGGAAGCCCAGACCATAGGGATAGGCCACTTGTGAGCAGTCCAGTTGAAAGTCCCAGGGTTCGGCCAGCAGCCGGCATGAATCCCCAGAGGTGTGAGTGATGACACCTCCAGTTCCCAGCCTCCTATCTTCCCAGCCGAACCATGGACATCATGGAGCAGAGAAAAACCATGCCCACCGTGCCCTTTCTGAATTCCTGATCCATGAAATCTATGAGCCTAAGCAAGTAGTTGTAGGCCAGTAAGTATGGGGGTAGCTTGTTACACAGCAATAGTAACCGGAACAGTAACTCATCATCACAGGCTTATTTATTCATTCACTGAGTGCCCGCCCTGGGCCTGATGCTGAGGATGTGGAGACAAAGGAGGCCCCAAGCCATTATCCTTTCAGGGCTCACAGTCTAATGGGGATGCAGACAAGAGGTGAGGGTTGTGATGGGAGTGCAGGGGACTCTGTGGGGTCCAGAGCCGAGGCCCTTGACACAGCCTGCAGTGGGAGGAGGTAGGGCAAAGAAAGCTTTCTGGACAAAGTGACTCCAAAGCTGAGACCCAAACAGTGAAGAATAAAGTGCAGGAAAGAGAGAATGAGGATGAGACTAGGCAAGAGATGTGGCACTTTGGAGGGACCTGCCACAAACTTGATAAGGCTGAATGAGAGGGTGAGGGCTTGCGAGGCAAAAGATGAGGTAAGATTTCTGCATCTGCAACCTAAAGAGGTGCCAATTTAACCCATTTATTTACAGATGGGGGAGCTGAAGCTCAGAACAGTGACTTGCCCAAGGTCCCGCAGGATGCAGTAGAGCTAGGATTACAACCCACGTTGGCCTGACTCCCAAGGCAGCATGAGCCACCTCTTCACACTTCTGAGAGCGACTGGGGGGATGGAGGCTCAGATATGGAGTTGTGGAATGTCTAAGCCTTGGCAGTGCCTGCTGTTTGCTACTTTATGACCCCCCGTCTGAGTTGCGGGGTGGTAAGCAGAGAAAGGATGGAGACAGATGACAGCTGGAAGGGGTACCTGAAGGGCAATGTGGGCCTTGCTGCTACTCTGAATGTGCTCGATCAACTCTAACTAAAATTGGTGCCTGCATGATTCTTAGCTGTTGTATTGACATGTCATGCCTTGGAGGCCATATCAGCCCCTAATCTAACTGGATGCCTTATTTCTGGCCATAAAGAAACCTAGGGAGATCAATAATAAGAGGGACATTCAGAGCAGTGCGTTGCCTCTTTGGAAACGTGAAGGGAGTTTGTTCCAAATCTGCCAGGGACCAGCCAAGGACAGGTGTGTGAGCAAATGGACATGATGGCTCTGTCTGTTTAACTGTCTTGGCACATCCAACAGCCCTTCATAGTCCCCACTGCCAGTCTGAGGAACAGGGGAGAACAGAAGTACACTCAGACTGCTCTGCGGGACCCAACTCTCATCATTAGAGATAGCAGCCATCTAGTGTATTAAGTTGGATCATTAACTAATTGTTGACAAAGGGCATCTGATGGGTACCAACTATTTTTGTGACCTGGGAGGAAAACCAGGGACTTCGTGAAATCCTGGAATCTTTGTCACAAATCACTTGGTCATCTATTTACAAGGTCCTTGCAAAGCTTTGGTTCATTTTTAATTAATTAATTAATTAATTAATTTTTGGTTGCGTTGGATCTTTGTTGCTGCGTGTGGGCTTTCTCTAGTTGCAGTGAGCAGGGCTACTCTTTGTTGTGGTGTGTGGGCTCTAGGCGTGCAGGCTTCAGTAGTTGTGGCACACGGGCTCAGTAGTTGTGGCTTGCAAGCTCTAGAGCGCAGGCTCAGTAGTTGTGGCGCACGGGCTTAGTTGCTCCACGGCATGTGGGATCTTCCCAGACTGGGGCTCGAACACGTGTCCCCTGCATTGGCAGGTGGATTCTTAAGCACTGAGCCACCAGGGAAGTCCAGCTTTGGTTCTTTCGACGGATATAAAGTAGATTGGAGCTAGAAGATCCCTCCCTATGATCTATTGATTTAGGGTCTAAAGTTTAGATTAATAGTTTTATTTCATGTGATAAATCTTATCCCTTGGTAGTGCTGTGTTGAGAAGGATCCTGAGGTTCTTTCCAGCCTTAGAAGGAAAGAACACTGCCATTGACAGGTGTGTCTAGGCTGGGACCCAAGGGGCTTTGAGCCCAGGGCCCGAAGTTTGTAACTAGCAGGAGGCTTGGGTCCAGGGACCCCTAATTCAAAGATCTGTTGGAACAGAAATACCTGGCTCTCAATTTTAAGTTGCTTCCTGATTTGGATTTTAACATCTCCATTATCACAAAAACCCCTCAGTAAAGCTTGGTTACACATGACTATCTGTGTTCAAGGTGTTTTGCGGGGGGATGAGGGGGCTGTGTCTGGTCATGCGGTGATGCTGAAAAGAGGGAAGTCTGCAGCCAGAGGGAGGGGGGCTTGGTCCCTCTGAATCTTTTTGCAGGGTCCAGGCCATATTTTTAAGACTCCTATTAAAAAGCCCCACTTGATCTTGAAGAAGGTCCTTTAACAAAGTGCATTTCCCACTTCTAGAGTAAAGGAACTTCTTGCTTTCAAATGTTAAATCATTCTCAGGTGAGCTGTTGGAACTCATTATTAATTCAGAGGCTTCAGCTCTGGGTAAAAGTGTTGCTGGGAGTCATTCCAGCGGAAATCACCAGATGGGTGGACATTTTACTATCTGAACTTTGCCCGGGGGCAGAGGTGGAGGGAAGAAGGAAGGAGGCTAACACATACTAAGCACCTACTGTGTGCAACTTCTGTGCCAGGAGCTTTAGAACTCTACTCATCTTCACCCAAACCTTTGTAGAGAAGAAAGTTGAGGTTAAGAGAGGTTAAATGACTTGACAAAAGTAAACAACTAGTATGTGGTGGAGCCAGAATTTCAACCTGGGACTGTCTGATATCAAGACCTGATGACCCTAACTCTTAAGAGAAATGACAGATGACCTATAAGAAAGAAGAAGTGGAAATAAATGTTTAATGTATACAGAGCTTCAGTTTCGCAAGATGAAAAACGTTCTGGAAATGGATGGTGATGATGGTTGCACAGCAGTGCGAATGTACTTAATGCCACTAAATTGTACACCTCAAAGTGCTTAAAAAGGTAAATTTTATGCTATGTATATTATTATGGACTATTTGTGTTCCCCCCAAATTCATATGTTGAAGTCCCTAACCTTCAATGTGCTAGTATTTGGAGGGGGTGAGGCCTTTGGGAAGTAACTAAGTTTAGATAAGGTCATGAGGGTGGGGCCCTCATGATGGGATTAGTGTCCCTGTAAGACAAGATGCCAGAGAGCTTGCTTTCTCTCTCTTTCTCTGCCATGGGAGGATACAGCAAGAAGGCAACTGTCTGCAAGCCAGGGAGAAGGTCTTCATTAAGGAACCAAATCTGTTGGTACCTTGATGTTGGACTTCCAAACCTGAAGAACTGTGAGAAATAGATTTCTTTTTTTCAGAAATTAATTAATTAATTAATTAATTAATTTTTTGGCTGCATTGGGTCCTCATTGCTGCACACGAGCTTTCTCTAGTTGCAGTGAGTGGAGGCTACTCTTGGTTGTGGTGCGCGGGCTTCTCGTTGTGGTGGCTTCTCTTGTTGTGGTGCATGGGCTCTAGGTGTGTGGGCTTCAGCAGATATGGCATGCAGGCTCTAGAGCGCAGGCTCAGTAGTTGTGGCTCATGGGCTTAGTTGCTCCACGGCATGTGGGACCTTCCCGGACCAGGGCTTGAACCCATGTCCCCTGCACTGGCAGGCGGATTCTTAACCACTGCACCACCAGGAAGCCCGAGAAATAGATTTCTGCTGTTTAAACCACACAGTCTATGATATTTTGTTATGTCGGCCCAAGCTGAATAATATATATATTTATTTTAATATATATATTTTATCTTTAAAAAATAAAAGAGAGAGAGAGAGAGAAAGGAAGGAAGGGAGCAAGTAGGAATGTCACTAGGTTAGGAAGTAGCAGCCCTAGATTTAAGTCTGAGCTCTGCCATGAACTGGCTGTGTGACCTCAGACAAATGGCCTGATTGCTCTGTTTCTTCAACTATGGCTGGTGATGCTGAAAGTTTGGCCTCTGTGCACTGGTGCCAAATCGAATCTCAGAGACAGAGTTCTGGGTGAAGTAGGAAAGAATAACTTTATTGCTTTGCCAGGTAAAGAGGGATACAGTGGGCTTGTGCCCCTCAAAAGCTGTGTGTCTCAACCTGGGGGCATTTGGTGAGGAATTTTATAGTAATGGTTCTAGGGTGGACTTGCTGATAAGGATCAGGGTGTGCGCAGGGCCTGCACTCCTTTCATCTGTCTCAGGCGGTCTCCTCGTAAGCTTTTCTTGTTCCTTTAATCTGGCCTCAGGTGGTTTCCTGATGAGCTTCTCTGGAATGAAGAATGCTGACATCTTCTATTTGTTGGGAGTTGTAGTTCTGTAAAGGAGCTCAAAGATATTGTTATGCGTATCCCTTGAGGTGGAACCAGGACCCTGCCCCAAGGCTGCACTATTGTTTCTTGGCTGCTCCTCCCTTGTTTCTGCATCTCCTCCCTTCCCTGATTAGCAACTGTTCGAATCTGGAGTCTATTCCCTATGAACAAGAAATGGGGCAGAAAGTCTTCCATGCCCAGGAGCCCCACAGGGTCCTGCTTGGGTTCAATGGGAGGCAGGCCTACCTGTACTGGACGCTGACTGTTTGGATGTCCAGTATTCCTACTTCCTTCTGGAATCTGCACCTCCATTCTTCCAGGAATTCCCTTTCCTCTCTGGTCTAACTTTGTGGTTCTAGCTGGAACCCATGCTTTTATATAGTTTGTCTTCTTGGTCACAGCTGAGTAGCCCAATTACTGGTGGCATTGGATCCAAGTTGGGCCAGTCAGAATCCTTTAATCAGTAATGGAATGAGTCAGCTCCTCTCTCTGGTGTGAGAAGAGAGGGAAGGGATCTTGGTGACCATGGTAGTATCTGAAGTGAGAGAGAAGGAATCTGATACATTGAGAAACAGAGAGAAGAGGGTGGTTAAGGGAATCCTAGTGGCTTTCAATCCCAGGTACCAGGTACTGTCAGGTACAGGTATGTCCCTCTTCAGCCTGAGGTCTGGTTTGTTACTCCATCTTTGCATTCCATGAGAGCTGATCAGTCCCCCTTTCTCTTAAGGTGGTCAGGGCTCTTCAGAGGAAGAAAACCAATAGGAGATATATATATATATATGAGAGAGAGAGGGATTTATTATAGGAACTGTTTCCCACAGTTGTGGTAGCTGAGAAGTTCCAGGAACCAGGAGAGCTGGTGGTGTAATTTAGTCCAAATCTGAAGGCCTGAGAACTAAAGGGGTGGGGTGGCTGATGGTATGAGTCCCAATGTGTCTGAATGCCTGAGAACCAGGAGTGCTGATGTGTTAGGGCAGAGGAAGTGTAAATGTACTCTACCTTCCTCTTTTTGTTCTATCCAGGCTCTCAATGGATTGGGTGTTGCTCACCAAGCTGGGAAGGGCCATCTGCTTTACTCAGTTCACCAATTCAAATGCTAATCACTCCCAGAAACACCCTGACAGACACACCCAGAAATTGTTTTATCAGCTATCTGGGCATCCCCTAGTCCAGTAAAGTTGACACATAAAACTAACTGTCATAGCCAGTGTGGACTGGGCTTTTGTTGCTTATTCTGGATAATACACTTACTGTTACCTGAAAAACTGGGTTTGCCTCTTGGTGGCTGTCAAGCCAAAGACACAGCCAAGGCAGAGATCGGGAGAAGGAAGGACTTATTACTTGCAGCCAGTAAGGAGAACACGGGGGATCTTTCCCAAAGTAGTGTCTCCCTGAGCAGCACAAATGGGGAAGTTTTAAGCTAAGGGTACATGCATGAAGGGGCTTGAGCAGAGAACTCAGCACAGGATCGGGGCCAAGGTCGACAGAGTCCAAGCTTTAGTTGATTGAAGTCACAAGGGTCAACATCATCATCCCATCCTCCACCTGGTTGGGGGCCTTAGTCCCTGCAATGGGCAAAGACTGTGTCAGATTGTTAGGCATATCCCAAGAGGAGGAACCAGGACTCTGTTTTATCCCTGAGCTATTGTTTCCTGACTGCTTTTCCTTTGTTCCTGCATTCCCTGACTTCCCTTGAAATCATTGATTACTGAGACTTGTTCAAGGGCAAGCATTGCGGCCAGCCTTAGATCACAAAATGGCTTAGGACAAAAATAGCTTCTGTTATGTCAAGAAAGCCATGCCTGTTTCTCTTTCTCTGGGGACCCCCTACCCTATCTACTTACATTACTGGCTATGGCTGAGGGGGAATGTGAGGGCCTGGGGAGGAGGTGAGGGGGAAGCTCTGACTAAAGTGTAGTGCACTGTGCCTATTTGCTGGGACCTTCTCTGTTCTTATGGAGCCATAGCCATACTGAAACCGTGCACCTCAGATTGGGACTTGAACCCACGCGGCCGGGACTCGAACTCGGCAAAACCCAGATTGGGACCTGAGCCCAGGCGTCTGGGACTCGAACCCGGCCAATGAGAGACAAAGTGATAGGTAAGAAGTGTATTTATTTAGAGAGAAACACACTCCACAGACAGAGTGTGGGTCATCTCAGAGGTGGGAAAGGCACCAGGGTAGGGAGTTGTCAGTTTTCATAGGAGTGGGCAATTTCATAGGCTAATGAGTGGGAGGAGTATTCCAGCTATTTCAGGAAGGGGCGGGAATTTCCAGGAATTGGACCACCACCCACTTTTTTTTTTTTGCTGTGTTGGGTCTTCGTTTCTGTGCGAGGGCTTTCCCTAGTTGTGGCAAGCGGGGGCCACTCTTCATTGCGGTGCACGGGTCTCTCACTATCGCAGCCTCTCTTGTTGCGGAGCACAGGCTCCAGATGCACAGGCTCAGTAGTTGTGGCTCATGGGCCTAGTTGCTCCGCGGCATGTGGGATCCTCCCAGACCAGAGCTCGAACCCGTGTCCCCTGCATTAACAGGCGGATTCTCAACCACTGCGCCACCAGGGAAGCCCCCACCACCCACTTTTTGATCGTTATAGTCGGTCTTGGAACTGTCATGGCGCCTGTGGGTGTGTCATTTAGCTTTCTGATGTGAGCTTGCTGATACATGGGCTCAGGGTCTAGTGGAAAAAGTCAACTTGTCCGCCATCTTGGATCCATTTGGTTCTAATCAGTTTATGTCATGTCCTCAGGTTATGTCATTCTCTCAAAGGTTGTGCCTGCCTCCTTCCCTCCTGTTTCATTACCCTCGCAGAGATTTTACTTCCGTATTCTTATGGGAAGCAGAAGGGCGATGGTCCGTCTTCTGTAACTGCTTCAAGGCTGAGTAGGGGCATTGACCCTGCCTGTCAGGGAGTAAAAATCTCTGGATGCCTGATCTAGGGGCCCCAGGGGCAGGACAGCTCCTTGTTTTAAGTCAATATGGGCTGGAATCCTCGCATAGCCGTCATCTTGGTGTGGAACAGTTGTAACTGTTTCCATAACCTTTCTATGAATCTCCTTGATGATGAAACACTTTTTGTAACAGCATCAGAGTACAAAAATATCTATAAATGATAAAAGAGTTAAAGGCATGGTTAAACATCTGATTACAGTGTAATCGATAAAGAAACTTGGTTACAATAACCAGAATTACGAATGATTACATTTAACTTAACATACCAAATAATCCTAGTTAAATATTTCTCTTTAAGATACCTCAGGGGCCCTCAGGGACCCTCTAAAGTACCCCAAAGTTAGCTGGAAATCAAAAGAAACTTAATTAAAATTTGATATTTGGGAAGTTTGTCAGAAAGTTTTAAAACACTTGGTCAAATAAGATCATAGGTCACTGTGAGACAATAAGTATTCCTCAACCAAAGTTACAAAAGATCTCAAAAGCAAATACAAGTCACTTAAAGGCAAAGAAACTCACGCAATCTGTTGTCAAAAGCAGCATTTCAAGAATACTTTAGAAGGAGAAAGCAAATCCAGTCTTGTTCTAGCCCATTCCCAACAAAATCCATTTACCCAACTAAATTCAATCCAACCTTAGAAAATCCTGATCATGCATAACTCTTTTTCATTCTTCACACCTTCTTTTACTAAAAACACATATCTTACTTTTCTTAAAAGTTTTTCTCACATTGAGTTACTTTTCTTGTTGACAAATTTGTAACAGATAGAATAGTCTTTTTGACCTGTAATAAACCTAGGTACAACAGAAGTATTATACTTAACATGGATGACTCTAATTTGTCTGTATTAATCAAAACAACAAGCTAAATCCACCTTCAATACCAGATATCAGTTTAGTACTGAATATTTTCCAGATGACATGAACCTGAAATTCATTCTGACCAGATTATTTTCTATTTCTGAGTATTTTATAAGCGCTTAACTTTTTAAAAAGCCAATTAGGTAGAGCTCTTTTACGAATTCATTTTTGGCAATATCATACACCTACAACACACATACAGATACATATGAACACACAAACAAACACAGAGCCCTCATGGTTCCCATTCCAAAATTTCAGCCCTGAGTCAGGTACAATATAAATGCCATCAGTTACAAGGGGTTGGATTCAAACTGGGCTTCTAGCAGATGGAACAAATCAAGGTCACCTACCTGGACGGCTAAACCCTTTTTATTAGTGGTTATAGAAAAGACACTTAAGATTTCTATTTATCCTTGACAAGTTCCAAATTACTGTACCCTCTTTTTAAAATTTAAAAAGGTGGCAGAGATAAGGGTTCCTGAGAAGACAAGACAGGACATTTGCATCTCAAAGGTACAGACACGTTCCTCCTAGGTTGACTTTGTTTCCCCTTTGTTAATATTTACAAGCCTCTTAAAATAAATAGGAAAGGTTTGAGGAGTGGTAAAAGGATTGGTGGGCTTTGGATTATTTTTGGAGCCACACCTCTGGTCCTGTAAAGACTACACTTGTAAAACAAGGACAGTTTTGTTTTCTTTTTCAAAGAATTAGGTGGTTGCCTCTATGATATTGAAGGACTGACATACCCATTCACCTATGTTGGAAAGTTTTACTTTTCGTCATTTAGCTTAGGGGAGAAGGCCTCTTCCAAAATTCCTATCAGGCTTTGAATATCAGCTATGGTCAGTTTAGTCAGAATAGTGGCCTCCTATTTTGGTAATCTACTTACAAACACTTTTGAGGATCTTCCATAGGTTTAAGAAATTTGTACCTTATATTTAGACACTATATAAGCCTTTTTACTTAATAATCACTGTCTGGATATCTTTGGCCAAGCCCAGAACCTCAATATTGCACATTCCAGGGTCTACTAAAGCTTCTATTTTAGCTTCAGATTTTATCTGTTCCTTTTTGCTTTTTGTTAGAACCATTTGGTGATGAGGGGGTGTTCCCTTGCCCCTCGAGAAACAGAGTAGCCCCTAATTTAGTTAACAAATCTCTTCCCTTTAAAGGGATGGGACAGTCAGGCACAAACAGAAAGGAATGTAAAAACAGCTGGCCATTGATCTTGCACAAAAGGGGTTCCAGGAAAGTGTGCCCCTGTCTCTTTCCTAACAATCCCGTTATGTATTCCTTATGATTGCTATGGTTTCCAATCCTTTGGGTTAAGACCGAGAAGGTTGTACCAGTGTCTATAAGAAATTCTATCAAGTGGCCTGCCACATCAATGACCCCCTGAGGCTCAATATTAGTTATGTAGATGGTACCTCTAGGCAGAGCCACTTTCCGCCTTGGGCCCCTTCAGTCTTCTGATTGCAAAACCATCAATGGCCGAGGGACCCCTCTCGCTCTCTGGCATCTGGGGCATTCCCTTTTCCAATGCCCTGGCTGTTTGCAAAGGGCACATCGATCACAATCTTCCCTCCAATGCCCCTTTTGTCTACACAGGGTACACTGGCCTTGTATGGGTACCCATGGACCTTATGGTCTGCCAGGGCCAGATGGGCCCAGAAAAGCTGGCTTCCCCTTTGGTGGTCTGTGAGCAGACAAAGCCACTGAAATCATTTGGGCATTTTTCATATTTCTCTGGGTGCATTCAGCCTTTTTGGCCATATCCCTATTACTGAAAACCAAATAAGCCAATTGGAACAAATCATTCATTGGAGTCTGAGGACCAGCAGTTGCTTTCTGAATTTTTCGCCTGAAGTCTGGGGCAGACTGGGCTATGAAATGCATAGCCAAAAGGGGCCTGTACCTCGGGAGGAGGGATCCACGTTCGTTCAGGATCCATGGCCCTGTAGGATGGGTCAGTTAAAATGTCCTCTGTGTCCTTCCTAGAGTTATCCCTCTGAGCTACACATGGTTTAAATTCCTTTTGGGTTCCATTGCCTAGATACAAGGCCATGAAAATTTGAACATAGGGTACTTCACTCCGTTTTAAATTTCCTAACTCATATTGTGGCCAAACCTGATTATATAACCTACTAAGTTTTTTCCTTTTAATTCCTGTTGTCCAAATCTTTCCCAGTCCTGGAGAATATGACCCAGGGGGTACTGGTTGGGATTGATGCAGCCTGACCCATTTCAGACAAGCCTGAGGTGACGTCTCTAACTCCCGAGCTATTCAAAATTCCACTCTTAAGTCAAAATCCACCACGCAATTTAGTCAATATTTGCACTTACAATTTTAGATGCTATCCCTTCCAAGGTAGTCTCCCAACCAGGTGTTAGTGCCCCAAAAGTCGCAAAGAAATGGCACAGAAGACGTCCCCAGTGGTGTTGACTATGAGTGGGAGATGGTCTAGCTATAAGTTGGGAATAAAGCGTCAGCATTTGTAAGGGTCAGAGGGAGGGGAGTAAAAGCATGAAAAGTATACACCTTGGTGGTCACACAGGTCTTCTGGGATTAACAGAAGAAAGAAAGAAAGAAATAGAGCAGGAATGAACAAGAATGCAAGAATGTAGGAGAAAAACCTCAGAGTCAAGGAGAAGAGTATAGAGATGAACAGTTCTGTCCTGGACCTGCTGTTGGATGTGCATGAGCATACAGGGTTGACCCGCCAGTCAAAAATGAGCAGACATCAGCAGAGCGTCCTCCCCAGTATGCCTGGCTTGTGGCGTCCCACAGGCCTCTTTAGGACCAAGACCTATCTCTCAACATCTTCTTACTTTATCACTGTGCCTTCGTGGTCCCCAGCTGAAACCGTGCACCTCAGATTGGGACTTGAGTCCAAGTGCTGGAACTTGAACCCAGCCAAAACTCAGTCTTCCAACTGAGATCACACACCTGGTTTCAGGACTTAATGAAGCTCAGGTTCTTGATGTCTCATCTCAGAAAGAATTCAGTGAGAGACAAAGTGATAGGTAAGAAGTGTATTTATTTAGGGAGAAACATACTCCACAGAGTGTGGGCCATCTCAGAAGGTGAGAAATGCACCAGGGTAGGGAGTTGTCAGTTTTTATAGGGGTGGGTAATTTCATAGGCTAATGAGTGGGAGGAGCATTCCAGCTATTTTAGGAAGGGGTGGGGATTTCCAGGAATTGGGCCACCGCCCACTTTTTGATCCTTATAGTTGGTCTTGGAACTGTCATGGCGCCTGTGGGTGTGACATTTAGTTTGCTGATTGAGCGTATACTGAGGCCCAAGGTCTCGTGGAAAAAGTCGACTTGTCTGCCATCTTGGACCCATTTGGCTCTAATCAGTTTATGTCATGTCCTCGGGTTATGTCATTCTTTCAAAGGTTGTGCCCTGCCTCCTTCCCACCTGTTTCAATACCCACCCTGTCCCTGAGGCCCAGGCTTCAAATGAACACACCCTCTGCACAGGGGGAAGTTGAGGCAGGGCAGAGTAATACTGCTCACCCTCAAAAATACCTGCTGTTGGGCTTCCCTGGTGGCGCAGTGGTTGAGAGTCCGCCTGCTGATGCAGGGGACACAGTTTCATGCCCCGGTCCGGGAAGATCCCACATGCCGCAGAGCGGCTGGGCCCGTGAGCCATGGCCGCTGGCCCTGCGCGTCGGAAGCCTGTGCTCCGCAACGGAAGAGGCCACAACAGTGAGAGGCCTGCGTACCGCAAAAAAAAAAAAAAAAAAAACCTGCTGTTGAAACCTGCCCAGCAAGTTTAAGAGTCCACACTCAGAGCCCCTCTCTAGCCAGCTGAGACTCCAGGATGGAAAGCCTAAAGCACAAATGGGCATCCCAGGTCATTCCTGCTCCCAGGCTGGGACCTGGGAGGACCCTGATCCTCCAATCAAGTTTCCCTGTCTGAGCAAAAACATCTCCTTGGCCACCTTGCCCCACTGACTGAGATTCTGCCACTGTCACCCACACTTCCCCAGCTTGTAGACTGGAACGTTCCTCATCTATTCTAATCCTCCTTCAGACACTTGAATCTCTTCTATGGCACTGTTGACAAGGAATCATCCAGTCTCTGCTTGAATACCCCTGGCCACGAGGCGCTTCCTCTCTCCTGGAACAGCCTGCTCCACCAGAGGACAGCTCTGTCCCTCTGAGGTTCTCCTTACATTCATAGCTGTCATCTGTCTCTCTAAGGCCACCTCCTGCCCCCAGTCCTGGGTCCGCCCCCAGGGATCATCCAGAAGTGATCTGTTCCTCCCATATCTCTACGCCCACAAGGATAAATTGTTCCTTATAGGACAAGGTATCTGTCATTTCTTTTTTTAAAATTCCCTTTTTAGAATATGCCCCCGCCCCCCGCTTTTTAAAGTAGAAAAGTAATCCATGTGCATTATGGAAGGTTTGGAAAATGTATAGCAAAGTAGAAAGAAGATAAAAATTACCTGTAATTTCACTTCCTAGAAACAACCACTATTACCTTTTACTTCTGTCTTTCCCATTCATTTTTTTCCCATAATTGAGTGCATAGTGAATATACAATATCCCCACACTATTGAAAAAGCTCCTGGGCTTCCCTCGTGGTGCAGTGGTTGAGAATCCACCTGCCAATGCAGGGGACATGGATTCGATCCCTGGTCCAGGAAGATACCACATGCCACGGAGCAACTAAGCCCGTGCGCCACAACTACTGAGCCTGCGCTCTAGAGCCTCCGAGCCACAGCTACTGAGCCTGCGTGCTGCAGTTACTGAAGCCCGTGCACCTAGAGCCGTGCTCCACAACAAGAGAAGCCACTGCAATGAGAAGCCCGCGCCCCGCAGCAAGGAGTAGCCCCCGCTCGCCGCAACTAGAGAAAGCCGGCGTGAAGCAACGAAGACCCAATGCAGCCAAAAATAAATAAATAAAATAAATAACTTTATTAAAAAAAAAAAAAGAAAAATCTCCCTACAAACATGGTTTTTACTTTTTTTCCCCCCCAGTGTTTGGTTGTTATTTTTTTTTAACATCTTTATTGGAGTATAATTGCTTTACAATGGTGTGTTAGTTTCTGCTTTATAACAAAGTGAATCAGCTATACATATACATATAACCCCATATCTCCTCCCTCTTGCGTCTCCCTCCCACCCTCCCTATCCCACTCCTCTAGGTGGTCACAAAGCACTGCTGATCTCCCTGTGCTGTGCGGCTGCTTCCCACTAGCTATCTATTTTACGTTTGGTAGTGTATATATGTCCATGCCACTTTCTCACTTCATCCCAGCTTCCCCTTCCCCTTCCCCATGTCCTCAAGTCCATTCTCTACGTCTGCGTCTTTATTCCTGTCCTGCCCCTAGGTGCTTCAGAACCACTTTTTTTTTTTTTTTTAGATTCCATATACATGTGTTAGCATAAGGTATTTGTTTTTCTCTTTCTGACTTACTTCACTCTCTATGACAGACTCTAGGTCCATCCACCTCACCACATGATTTTTACTTTTAATTATTGAGTAATACACCATTGTCTACGCAATTTACTGATCATTCCCAATTAGACATTTGGGTTGTTTTACATTTTTTACTATTACATCTCAATGCTGTGATTAAACAAACCTTGTATGAAAGTCTTTTTACTGTATTTCAAATTATTTCCTTAGACTCACATCCTAGAAGTGTAACTACTGGGTCTGGGGGTTGCAAACATTTTAGAGATGAATACTCCTCTTAAATACTCCTGTCTCCTGGGGGACATTAAAATTTTTGATGAAATGATTAATGCAGATTAATAAACATATTGACCTCAATATGTCAAACTGATAGCCAGACTCTAAAAATGTACTCAGTGTCCTTTTATAATTTTTTTTTTTACAGAGCCCTTACCGTAATGTCACTTGTACCCTACCATTCACGTAACAGTGGTAGAGATCCCAAGGGTAGCATCTAGGACTGAGGTGCGCCGAGAAGGACAAAAGGGGAAGGCAGAAAAATCTTCTCGAAAAGACCTGTAAGAGCAATCCATTTCTTTAAAACCAATTTTTACTCATGCTAACATTGTATGAGAGTGTCCATTATATGTACCCTTTCCAACATTGTATTACTTATTTAAAATATTTGCTAACTTGTTAGGTAAAAATGAATACTACATTTTTTAATTTTCTTCAAATTTCTTATGTTTTAGTAAGACTGAACTTTTTTTTTTTTTTTTTTTTTTTGGCTGCACTGGGTCTTCGTAGCTGTGTGGTCTTTCTCTAGCTGCGGCAAGCGGGGTCTACTCTTCGTTGCGGTGCACGGGCTTCTCATTGTGGTGGCTTCTCTTGTTGCAGAGCATGTGCTCTAGGCACGCAGGCTTCAGTAGTTGTGGCACACAGGCTCAGTAGTTGTGGCACACGGGCTTAGTTGCTTTGCAGCATGTGGGATCTTCCTGGACCAACGCTTGAACCCATGTCCCCTGCATTGGCAGGCGGATTCTTAACCGCTGCACCACCAGGGAAGCCCAGGACTGAACATTTTTAATCTAATACTTATTGGCCATTGTATTTTTTCTTTGGATACACTGTGAATGCTCTTTGTCCATTTATCTATTGGGGTCTTGGTGTTTTACTTGTTGATTTGTAAGAACTCTCTCTACACTAGGGATGTTTCTGCTGCCAACATCCCAATTTGTTGTTTGCCTATATGTTTCATTTGTGAGTTGTTTCTGTGGAGGGGGTTTAACTTTCATGAATCAAATCGATCAATCTTTACCTTTGTGATTTTTTTCCCTACTGCTTTTGAATTTAGGACATCTTTCCCCATTTGATGAATATTCATTTCTATTTTCTCCTAAGTTTTAAATGTTTGATTGCTGAGTAACTGTATTCTACCTGGAATTTATTTTTGTATACATTATGAGGAGAGGATCTAAGTGGATCTTTTTAAAAATTTTCCAAATATTAAGCCAATTACACACAAAATGGTTTGGGATACTCACGCCAGCTTCATCACCCATGGAACAAGTTCAAGTGATTTCTTGTCTCTCTGAAAGTGTGGGGACCAGCACAGGAAGAAGTAATTTAAAATTTTTAAATTAATTAATTAATTTATTTGGCTGTGCTGGGTCTTAGTTGCAGCACACAGGATCTTCGTTGCGGCACATGGGATCTAGTTCCCTGGCCAGGGATTGAACCCGGGCCCCCTGCTTTGGGAGCGTGGAGTCTTAACCTCTGGACCACCAGGGAAGTCCCAATAATTTTTGAAAAATAGAATGAAAGCCCAAGCTAAATACTTTTCAAAGCTTCTTATAACAACTCTGAGGAGATTTATTGTTATCCCCATGTTACAGATGAGAAAACTGAGGCTCAGCTTGCCTAAGGTGACACAGCTAGTCTGATCCAGCATTCGAACCCAGATTGTTTGGCTACTGTTACAGGTCTATGCTCTCAGGTTTGACATTTTCTAGACTTGGGAGTGAATATCTGGTGGATGCTGCCCATGGAGTGGACATTGTTGATGCCCCACCAAACCCCCTCAGGTCTGCCTTTCCCATTTCTGTGTGTCCATCCCCAGCTTCTGGGTGCTTTCTTCTGGTAGGACTCCTGTGAGACTTTCATCAGCAGATTGCCCTTGGGCTACTAGAGCCATTCACCAGCACGTGCAGGGACCTAGAAGTGTCTGGGAGTTTTTCCCCTGGTGGCTCTTAGCCTTAGACCACCTGGTGCAAGAGTGTGAAAGCCCAGCTCCCATGCCTCCAGGTGCAAACTCTGAGGTGTCACTTACATTCCTCAGCTCCCGGTGGGATCAGGCTGACGCTGAGACTCTTCTGAAATCCCGCTCTTGCTTGCCTTTCTCTCCTCCCTGCCTTCCTGCCTCATCCCCTGTCCAGCTCCTGTACGAACACTTCCTTAACAAGCCAATTGCATGTGAATCCTTGTCTTTGGAGCTGCTTCTAAGACAGTCCTCTATGAAGCAGATAAGTGGCTCTAGAAACATTTAACGTCCAGAGGCAAAGCAGAATGTGAGTGTGTGACACTTTCTCCAATTCATGCTTGGGGAGGCCTGGACCCCCACTCTTGGATGGATGCCCTAAATCAATATGGCTTCAACTTCTCAGATAGTCTTTATGTTTTAATAGGAAAGTATAACCCAATGTATTTACTTTTTTTAAAAAATTAATTTATTTTATTTATTTATTTTTGGCTGCGTTGGGTCTTCATTGTTGTGCACGGGCTTCCTCTAGTTGTGGTGAGTGGGGGCTACTCTTTGTTGTGATGTGTGGGCTTCTCATTGCTGTGGCTTCTCTTGTTGGGGATCATGGGCTCTAGGCACTCGGGCTTCAGTAGTTTTGGCTCACGGGCTCTAGAGCACAGGCTCAGTAGTTGTGGTGCACGGGCTTAGTTGCTCCACGGCATGTGGAATCTTCCTGGACCAGGGCTTGAACCCGTGTCCACTGCATTGCTAGGCAGATTCTTAACCACTGTGCCACCAGGGAAGCCCTGTATTTACTTTTTACACTTAAAAATTATGTTAAAACTTATGTACAGTTGGATTCACTCTTTTTTTTTGGTGTTTAGTCTAAGAGTTTAAAAAAATGCACAGAACTGGGAATCACCACCACAGCCGAGATACAGAACAGTTCCATCATCCCCACCAGATTCCCTCAGTAGCTCCCTGTAGTCAAACCCTTCTCTCCGCCTCAACCACCGGTGACCACTAACCTGTCCTCCATCACCATAGGCTTGCCTTTTCCAGAATGTCTTATAAATGGGATCACACACTAGGTAACTATTTGTGTCTGTTCTTTCACTTAACACAGCACATTTGAGCTTCATCCAAGTTGTTGCAGGTATGAATCGCTTGTTGCTTCTTTGTGCTGCATCCATTGTGTGTCTGTACTACAACTGGTTTATCCAGTCCTCAACTGCGGATGTTTGGGTTGTTTCCAGTTTTACATGATTATAAATAAAGCTGATAGAAACCTTTGCATATGGGTCTTTGGTTTAATGTAGTCTTTCATTTCACTTGGGTAAATACCAGGGAGTGGGATTTCTGGGTAGTTTGATAAGTGTATGTTTAACTTTGTAAGAAACGGTCTAAGTGCCTTCCAGAGCGGCTGCACCGTTTTACATCACCACCAGCGTGTGAGAGTTCCTATTGCTCAACGTCCTCACCACCTTGGTATTATCAGGGTTTGTTTTGTTTTGTTTTTTGTTTTCCCATTCGACTAGGTGTGTGGCCTTGATTTTTAAAATCAAGTCAATTGGGTCATGTCATTCCTCTACTTAAACCCTCCGATGGCTCAGATCACACTTAGAATAAAATCCAAACCCTTCCTCCGCCTCCGGGGCCCTTCTTCTTCTTCTTCTTCTTTTTTAAAATTTTTTTTGGAGTACAGTTGCTTTACAATGTTGTTTTAGTTTCTACTGCACAGCAGAGTGAATCAGCTATATGCATACATATATCCCCTCTTTTTTGGATTTCCTTCCCATGTAGGTCACCACAGAGCACTGAGTAGAGTTCCCTGTGCTCTACAGCAGGTTCTCCAGGACCTTCCTTGACCAGCTCCTGACAGCCTCTCTGGCCCTTCTTCCACTGCTCTCTCTCTCCACCCATTCCGGGCCCCATGCTGTTCCTGAGACATGCCATGACGCCCCCACCTCAGGGTCTTGGCTCTTGCTGGTTCCCTTCTGTAATGTTCTTTCCTCAGATTTTCACAAGGGCAGCCTCCTTCCTGACATTCTGGTGCCAGATCTAAGCCCCCTCTGCAGAGGGCCTTTTCTGCACCCCCCCCCCCACCTATTATTGCCCACACCTTACTCCTACCTTCAAGAATCTCTCCATGTTACCTGGTTTTATTTTTTTCATGTCTCTCATGTGAAATTAATTCAAGCTATTTATTATTTAAGTTTTTTTCTCTTCTCTCTCTCTTTTAAAAGTTTGTTTTAATCGAGGTATAATATGCGTATGGTAAAGCACACACATTTCAAGTGTACAGCTCAGTGAATTTTTACAGATGTATACAAATAACCACTTCCCATATCAGGACGTAGAATGTTTCCCACACTCTAGAAATCTCCCCCTGCCTCTTCTCCCTAAAAGTAATCACTATTCTAATTTCTATCTGATTTATCATAGATGAGTTTTGCCTGCTTTTGAACTTCTTAGTAATGGAATCAGATGGTTTGCACTCTTTTTGTCCAAATTCTTTCATCTATCTCTGTCTGTGAGATTCATCCATGTTTTTGCATGTGGATGCACGCAACGGCAGTTTTCTTTTTTATTGTAATAAAGTATTCCATTATATAAATAGACCACAATTTATTTACCCATTCTGCCGATGACGAACCTGATGGTTGTTCCTGATTTGGAGCTATTGAGTAGCAAACACTGCTATGAACATATCTTTTGGCAGATATGCACTCATGTCTCTTGGGTTATGCCTGGGAGTGGAATTGCTAGATCATAGGGTAAGCATATGCTTATCAGCTATTTATTCTTTTACTTGTTTATATTATTTTTCTCCCATTAGACTCTAAATATTGTGAAGGTAGGAAACAAGCCTGTCTTGTTCATCATTGTATTCCCAACATGTAGCACGGTGCCTGGCACATCGTAGGTGCTCAATAAAAATTTGTTAAATAAATGAAAGAAAAAACATAAGCTACTATTCAGCTCAAAGTAAGTATGGTGGAGCCAGGACTAGATCCAAATGCTCCTGACTTCCACCTTCCACAGGCTGACTTGGAAGGAGACAGAGCAGCAGGTGCTGGGTTAATCTCAGCATCCCCCCGTTATTCTTTGAAGAAAAAGCAGCTCCCTCTCCCTCTCTTGGCCTCCATTGTCACAGCTTGAAATATTCTTTTGATTAGGAGAACATTTCCCATTAAGTGTGTGTCTCCAGCTTCCCCCCCACCCCCGCCCCAGTATTTATGAGCTCATAACTCCAGGATCTGTCAAAATCAGTGTTGCAAAAGGGTATCTGAATGTCATGAAATAATTTGATGAGAAAAGTGGCAAGGAGAAAGGTGGAATTTTCTCTTGCCTTACAAACCATCCCCAGGGGATGGGTGTATATAACTCACCTCCTCCCTTAATTAAGTAAAACATTTTAAGGAAAAAAGCAAATTAATTACCACTTCATGGCACCACCCCAGCCGATTACCCACATGGTTCACGTTCCATAAAGCTTGCCTGAATTTAGAACTAATTATTGCTCTTTTGGTTTGTTTATACTTCACAATATGGCAAAGGTCTGTATTAAAAATGGGTGGTGTGGAATAGTTTTTCCTCCACTTTCAAGATGATGTAAATTGTCATAAGGATCAGGAAGTCAGTCTTTTCTTTTTTTTTTTTAAAGCTGAAAACACTGGGGATGTAGAATGTAGAGCACCCAGAGGGGGAAATAGAAATGATCTTGGGGTATCACTGGGGTGGGGGGTGAAGCCCATAGGGCACAGAATATGTGGGTTCTTAGCCTGGATCAGTCCCTGACTTGCCATGTAATGTTGGGCAGGAACTGGACATCTCTGGTCTTTATCTGGGCTGGTTGAGCATCTTCCATCCAGCCACCTGCCTCCCTCGCCTCCTGGCAAGTGGTCCCAATAGGAGAGGAGAATCCTATTATCTCTGAGCTATTGTTCAACCTGACCTGATGTCCTTTCTAACTCTGCTGCCTGCTGGCTCTGGCCTCACCATTGCCCACTGGGCCTGACCCATTCTTGTCTTTGATCCAGACAGGTCCCTGTGGCCAGAACATCTGTTGACTAACTCTTCACCTATTCCCATTCAAAAGTGACCCTGCCTCATCCTGGCCTCCTGCATCTGGCTACCTTCTGATTGGTCCAGTCGCCTGATGGAACAGGCTGCCCAGGCCTGGTCTTGGCTCTTTAGGGGTGTGTGTGGGAATGGGGTTCTCAATGACATCAAGCACAATTGGTCCTGCGTAGCCCCCTGTAGCCATGAGTCTTTTTTTTTTTTTTTTTTGCGGTATGCGGGCCTCTCACTGTTGTGGCCTCTCCTGTTGCGGAGCACAGGCTCCGGACGCGCAGGCTCAGTGGCCATGGCTCACGGGCCCAGCCATTCCGCGGCATGTGGGATCCTCCCAGACCGGGGCACAAACCCGTGTCCCCTGCATCGGCAGGCGGACTCTCAACCACTGCGCCACCAGGGAAGCCCTAGCTGTGAGTCTTGTTCTAAGTCCAGAGCCATGTGCCAGCTCCTTGTGGATAGAAAGCCAAGCCCTAACATTCCTTTGCTTCTGCCACTTTTCTCATATGTGTGGCTGTGTACACTGTAGGCACTCAATCAGTGCTGAGCCACCATCTGAATTTTAGTGAAAGACATGGATAACCAGAAAGAAACAACAATCTAACTCTTCAAAACATTTTTATTAAGGTATGAGTTATGCACAATAAAGTGTGTACATTATAAATGTACAACCCAATGAATCTTTACTTTGTGTACATTCATGTAATTCTCATCTAGGTCAAAAAACAGGATATTTCCAGCCCCCCAGACATTTCCCTCTCAGTCAATACCCTTCAAAGATAACCATTATCCTGACTTCTATCACCACAGATTAATTTTTTCTGTTCTTAAATTTTATATAAATGCAGTCACCTGGTATCTAGATTTTTTTTTGTGTATGGTCTCTTTCACTCGTCTGCTTTGTCTATGAGATTCATCCTTTGTGCATAGAGCAGTATTCTTTTTTTTTCATAAATTTATTTATTTATTTATTTATTTTTGGCTGTGTTGAGTCTTCCGTGCTGCATGCAGGATTTCTCCAGTTGCGGCGAGCGGGGGCTACTCTTTTTTGCGGTGCGCAGGCTTCTCATTGCGGTGGCTTCTCTTGTTATGGAGCACAGGCTCTAGGCACGTGGGCTTCAGTAGTTGTGGCACGTGGGCTCAGTAGTGGTGGCGCACAGGCTTAGTTGCTCTGTGGCATGTGGGATCTTCCAGAACAAGGGAATGAACCCTTGTCCCCTGCACTGGCAGGCGGATTCTTAACCACTGCGCCACCAGGGAAGTCTCTATAGCAGTATTCTTGAACTCTTTTTTAGATTAAAAATTTTGAAGATGACTACTCTAGTGATTACTGGTTGTTGGTATCTAGTTTGACAGTATGCTGTCCTTTTAAAAAATAACCAAATGCCAAGATATTTGTGGATCTGATACTGATATGATAGTATGCACTCCCACCCCCTCAAAAAAAAGAGAAATAATTTAGTTCTTGAGAGTACTCAAGTACATTCAAGTTCCAAATGGAGCAGGGATGAGTTTGATTGGATGTGTCTGACCACATCTATCCCCTCTTGAGAACCTTCCAAGGCATCTTGTTCTTTTCATTTCCATTTCCTGGGTTACTAGAGAGGTTGAGTATCTTTTCTTAGAATCATTTGTCACCGATGTTCCTTTACATCCTGTAAGGACCCTCTCTGGAGAACTGGGGGAGTTGGGAGGCTGGAGGCTGCTCCCTCCAGGTCATGTGTGAGGGGGTGGGAATGACCTGGATGTCCCGTTGGGGTAGCCCCCAAAAGGGCCACTCACGCCCTGAGTCAAGGAAAATCTGTGGGGAGAGTCAGCCTCCTTTCAGGCCAGACTCAGGCATTGTCTGTCCCCACGGAACCCTCAGTTTTAAACCCCACTTTTAGCCCCAAGAGCATGTTAGCAATCGATGCCTGGGGCCACACTGGAGGCTCTGATTCAGCAAGTCTGGGGTGGGTCAGGAATCTGATATTTTAAAGCTCCCCAAGTGATTCCAAGAATGGGGTGGCGCTGGACTACCTGAATTTGAATTCCAGCTCTGTCTGTTATCACTGTGACCTCAGGCAGATGACTTGCCTTAATATCCTCATCTGTACAATGAGGATAATAGCAGTGTTGGGAGAAAAAAAATGTATTAATGCACTAATGCTTGTAAAGTTCTTAGAAGAGTGCTTGGCACAGAGTAAGCACTCAAAAAGAGTTGGCCACCGACGCTGCCACCACCATCATCATCATTTATGGCAGCGCTAATGCTTTACCAACTCTTTCACTTTACACATGGGGACACTGAGGACCAGAGAGGGGCATGGGCTTCTCCAAGGTCACACAGTGAGTTACAGGTGGAGCAGAGACCAGAAGGCCACTGCTTTCTCTCCTTGGGGCTCTGTTCCCTCGCCTGCCCACGTAGCCATAGCCGGAGTGCCATCCTGCCCAAAGTCCCAACCACACAATGGGGGCGGGGGGTGGAAGCTATAGTCTGCAGGGTAGGAGCTTTCTGAAGGTTTACGGAGCTGGGAGAGGGCATTTGCCTTCCACCCACCATGGCATTCCCCTTTCCTCCTCTTCACCCTCAAAGGAACCAGCTTTTCCTCCTCTTTTTGGGATGAGAGGGCTGGTAAGACCTGAGCCACCTCTGGATTTCTAAAGAAACAACACATAGCTTGCCACCATTATTAAACCACTTTGTCCCCTCCATGCCATTCTAGAACCACACAGTCCCCCCTCCCCCCACCAAGGTATTGTACTAAATCACAGACCAAATTGGGTCACATCCTTGCTTAAAACCCTCCAAGGTATGTATGAATAAAGAAAATGCAGTATATACACACAGTGGAATATTATTCAGCCTTCAAAAGGAAGAAAAACCTGTCACATGATAGAATACAGGTGAAGCTTGTGTACATGATACTGAGTGAAATAAGCCTGTCACAAAAGGACAAAGATGGTGTGATTCCACTTATATGAGGTCTCTCAGGTAGTCAGACTCATAGAAGCAGAGTAGAGTTGGGGTTGCCCAGTGCTTGGGGGAGGGGAAAATGAGGTTTTGTTGTTTGATGGGTATAGAGTTTCAGTTTTGCAAGATGAAAACGTTTTAGAGATTTGTTTGCACAACAGTGTGAGTATATAACAGCACTAAACTGTATACTTAAAAGTGGTTAAAATGGTAAATTTTATGTTTCATGGGGTTTTTTTTCTGCCACAATTAAAACAACAACAGCCCTTCAAGGCTCCCCCATAGCCTTTAGGGTGAACCTGGACCCCTTTTCCTGGCCTCCTGGGCCCTCTGCACCGTCATCAGACCCTCCTTTGTAGCCACCTCCCACCTGTCCCCACTGTATTCTCTGCCCCACCAAGCTCTTCAGCTTTCCCCAAAGCTCACACTCGCTCACCAACCAGCTTTTCTCCGGCTGTTTTCTCTGCCTGGAATGTCCTTCCCCTCAGCTTGTCAGCCTTTTGAAATTCTAATCATCCTTCAAGAGCCAGCTCAAGGGAATTCCCTGGTTGGCCAATGGTTAGGACTCGCACTTTCACTGCTGAGGGCGAGGGTTCAGTCCCTGGTCAGGGAACAAAGATCCTGCAAGCCACGTGGTGAGGCCAAAAACAAAAAAAAGAACCAGCTCAAATGTATCCTCTTCTGTGAAAATTTCCCTTAACCCCTCTCCTCCAGGGAGAATGATGCCCAAAGTGTGTGCCCCCGTCACTTTTAATATCACAACCACCATCACCACCACCTAGCTACTATTGAACGAGTGCTTAATGTCTGCTGAGCACTGGGTCAAATAAGCTATATGCATCAGTATCTCAGTTAATCTTCTGATAACCCTCTGTTGTTCCATTTTACAGATGAGGAAACAAAGGTTCAGAGAGGGAGAGTAAGATGCCCAAGATCACACAGCTCATAATTTATGGCACTGAGATTTAAACCTTCCTAAATCCAGAGAAAAGCTTTTAACCACTCAAATCTACTCCCCACATATACAACCAAATTATTGTCTTGTCAATATATTGTTTATTTTTCTGCTTTCCCAATTAGGGGAGGGTTGTGCCTTTGTCATCCTGCCTCCCCTGCACCCAGGGCCTGGCACAGAGCGGGAGCTCATTTCGTGGGAGTTTCACCCTATACCCTCCTGTAAGGCAGTGTTGATGCTAGTTCCCTTAATTCTACCACTTCTGTTTCCCCTCCAGGAATTGGCAGATTGGCGATGGCAAAAGAAGCATCCCCACCGATCAATAAATAATAATGTTGGTGAATTTAAAAAAAAATAAGAATCTGGATTGCTAAAGTTACAAATCTTTGGTCTTTATACCTGTAATAAAACATGCCTCTATTAATAATGGATACTGATTCTGGCCTGCTTATGCTGAAAAGGGGAAAAAAAATGACCAGTCGAAAGATGCTAATATTTTTTCTCCTTACCCGGCTTAGCTGCCAACTGCTTCCCTGACAAATTGCTCATCATTTAAAAAGGTTTAAAATCTTTAACAGCGCGAAAGGGAAATTAAAGATGGGATGTTCAGCCTTGTGGGCCCTCAGTGAGAGATCATTCCTTCTGCAGACATCTCTCTCCTGGGGTGTAGTGGACCCACCTCTGCTGGCTCCTCGCTTTGTCCTCTGGCTGCCCCTTCTCAGGCTCCCTTTTTTTCTCCAACCTCTTCCCTGGGCCCCTCCCTTCCTCTCCCCATCCCTCGCCTCCCCTCCCCTGCCTTCCCCTCTTCTCCCTTAACTCCCTTACCCCGAGTGACCTCACACACTCCTGTGACCACTAGTCATTTTGCATGAAGGGAAGTCACCCAATAGGAGAGAAAGTCAAAGAAATAACAAGAGGACCGATCATGTGGGGCCTTTGTAAGACCACGTCGGCCACGTGAGTACTTTGGCTTTTACTCCAAGCATGATGGTGCCACTACAGGAGCAGAGGAAGGCACCATAGTACCTATGGCTTGAAAGAAATATCTTTGGATGTTGTAATTAAAATAGACTGGAGGGGGCCTCCCTGGTGGCGCAAGTGGTTGAGAGTCCGCCTGCCGATGCAGGGGATGCGGGTTCGTGCCCCGGTCTGGGAGGATCCCATATGCCGCGGAGCGGCTGGGCCCGTGAGCCATGGCCGCTGAGCCTGCGCGTCCGGAGCCTGTGCTCCGCAACGGGGGAGGCCACAACAGTGAGAGGCCCGCATACCGCAAAAAAAAAAAAAAAAAAAAAAATAGACTGGAGGGTGATAAGGGCAGAAGCAGGAAAACCATTTAGGAGGAATGATGTCATAATCCAGGCAAGAGATGATGACAGTTTGGAATAGAGTAGAAGCAGTGAGGAGGTGAGAAGTGGTTAGGTACAGGATATATATATATATATATATATATATTTTTTTTTTTTTTTTTTTTGCGGTACGCGGGCCTCTCGCTGCTGTGGCCTCTCCCGTTGCGGAGCACAGGCTCCGGACGCGCAGGCTCAACGGCCATGGCTCACGGGACCAGCCGCTCCGCGGCATGTGGGATCCTCCCGGACCGGGACACGAACCCGTATCCCCTGCATCGGCAGGCGGACTCTCAACCACTGCGCCACCAGGGAAGCCCACAGGATATATTTTAAAGGTAGAGGTGATAAGATCTGCTGATGGATTGGAGGGGGGTGTGAAAAAAGAGGAAGGAGTCAAGGATGTCCCCAAGGTTTTTGGCTTGAGCAAATAAAAGGTGGGAGTTTTCATTTTCTGAGATAAGGAAGGCTGTGGGTGGAGCAGGCTTGGGGACAACAGATTTAGTCTTGAATGTGTTTAGTTCGAGATGCCTATTCGACATAATGTTATGGATTGAACTGTGTCACCTTAAAATCCATATGTTGAAGCCCTCACCCCCAATTGGAGTTAGGGTCTTTAAGGAGGTAATTAAGGTTAAATGAGGTATAAAAGGTGGGGCCCTAATCTGGTAGACTGGTGTCCTTATAGGAGGAGACACCTAGCGGTCTCTCCCTCTCTAGGTACACACAGATGAAAGGCCATGTGAGGACACAGTGTGGAGGTAACTATCTGCAACCAGGAAGAGAGTTCTCACCAGAAACCAACCCTGCTGGCACCTTGATCTTGGACTTCCAGCCTCCAGAACTGTAAGAAAATAAATGTCTGTTGTTTTAACCACCCAGTCTGTGGCATCTTGTTATGGCAGCCTGAGCTAATACAGATGTCTAAAAAGAAATGTGAAATTGGCAGTTGGACATATGGGTCCAAGTTCAAGGAGAAAGGTCCAGGCTACAGATATAAATTTGGACATTATTATCAGAAAGATGGTATTTAAAGTCATGAGACTATATGAGATTGCTGGTGGAGATAGTATGACAGAGATGAGAACATGACAGAGGACCAGGCATTATGACCTTCCTCTGTTTAGAGGTTGGGGAGATGAGGAGGAATCAGCGAAAGAAGCCTAAGGAGTGGCCAGTGATATAGGAGAAAATCAAGAAAGTAAAAAAGTTTCTGGAAGCCAAATGAAGAAAGGATTTTAAAGAGAAGAGAGTGTTCATCTATGTCCAGTGCTGCTGATAGGATAAAGTGAGAACTGAGGACGGACCATTTGATTTAGCAACATGGAGGTCACTGGTGACTTTGATAAAAGCATTTGATTTAGCTTTGGGTGCCCTGGAGGTGAAAGCAAAAAGGAAACCCAATGTACTCAATAACTCTCATTATCTTCCAGGAAGAAATCTACCAGTGGTTTAAGACACCCCAAATTTTTCTGGGAATTTTTCATGCGAGTTCTTACAAAGGGGGCATTGGGTAATATAATGAATCTCGTCAACAGTAGTTGAAGGTATTTTCTTCTCTCTCTTCTGACAATTTGACCCAGGTGCAAGTGGTAACCTTATGTATCCATCCCAGTCCAATTATGAAGGGTCTCAGAGTGAAATGTGTATGGAGAAACTTCACATGTCAATGCACCAAAGGGGCACGGAGGAGGAAGTGACTAACTCTGCCTTGGGACTTGGGAAAGAGGAGATGCCATTGAGATGGGCTTTGAGAAGATAAATAGAAATTCCTAAAGGGAAAAAGAGGACAAATGACATTTTATGCACATGAAACAGCTTGTGCTAATTCTAGCATGTACTTTCACTGAAAAATTATTTTTTTTCTCTGTTTTTATGACTTCGTTTCTCTCCCTCTCTCTCACACACCTCTGTATTCACAAACACAGCATGCAACTGTTAGAACTCTTGTTTGCAAATGACAGAAAACTCACCTCAGAGTGGCTTAAACTAATAAAGGAAACATTTTGGTTCATGTAAATGAAAAGTCCAAGGGTAAATTTAAGATGTTACTAAACTCAGGGGCCTAAACAGCGGTACTCATGCTTTGTCTCTCTCCATCATCTGGCTCAGCCTTGCTCCATGCTGGATAAGCATTCACACTGAACATAGTGCCATGTTAGCTGCCAACAATCCCAGGCCCAAATCATCCCAATGGAATTGAATGGAGAATCTCTCTCTCTCCATTGTGACTCATTGGCTCTAATGGTGTCAGGTGACCATCCCTGAACAAATCATTGTGGTCAGAAGATTGAGATGCTCTGATTGCTATAGCTGAGACACAGGCCCACCCCTAGCGCCAAGGAATCAACTCTGCCTAAAGCACAGGGACTGAGAATTGGGAGGGAGAGCTCTCCTAAAGGAAAAACTTGTTGCCAAAGAAAGTTGAATGGACCTTTAGCCGTGAAAGCTTTGTATGTCCACTTCCATGGAGTGGGCTGCTGAGGGTCTCTCTGAGATACTAGAATCCTACCTATCATGGGAATCCTTAGACCTTGACGGTTGAATAGCCCTCAGAGCAGTGGAGCTGCAGGAGGACTGAGCTCTGAGGCACAAGAAAAGGAGAAGCTGAGAAATGTAGCTGGTCCAGGGCCTACAGGTTATCCACGCTTCTCACTGGGCAGATGAGAATAGGAGATCAGAGAGGGTGAGGAACTTGTCTGAGGCCACAGAAAACTGAAGCAGAGCTGGGATTCAAAGCCAGCTGATGTGAAGGCCAAAACCAGGCTCTGTCTGTGTGTCTGGCAGCTGTCACATTCATTAGTTCCCTGACATCTCCTTGTTTCCTTGTATATTTTTACAAGGTTGTTAATTACCAACCATAAAGCTCAGCAAACATTTTGATAGGCTTTAAAAGCTCATGAAAACAACATTACATTTTAAGGCATGGTTTCCTAATTAATCTAATTAACTGTCAGTCTCACATCCTGCTGGTTTCCAGACAAGGCGAGCTGTGCCTCTTAGCTTCTGATTCAGCCCCCATGGACGGGGCTGCGGGCTTTCACAGCCACAATCTCCATGCCAGAAAACTAGTCAACCTGTGGCCTGAGGTTTGGGTTGTCTGAAGCAGTATCTAGATGCTCAGCATTGTGTTGATTTATTTTCCCTGATGATCTGTTTCTAGGACATATGCACAGTGGCTTGGAGTTGCCCAGATTAAAGCAAATATGTGGATGACTGGCCACCTCAGCTTAGCACCATCCTAGAAAGCCAAAATACAGACACATTTGGTGCCTTCCCCAGTGATGCTCCCTTTCTCATTCACAGTCCTGGCCATGTGGCCCTGTTTCCCCCCAACAGCTGGATGGACTGAGATGGACACCTGACCCAAAGATGGTTCAGTCACTTCTGACCTGTGGCCTGGTATGAAAAGATGAGCTGGGCCAACTAAAGGCAACACAGGGGATGGAGAAACAGAACCAGGGAAGGGTGTATTACTTTACTACGGCTGCCATAACAAAGTACCACAGGCTGGGTGGCTTAAACAACAGAAATTTATGTCTCAAGGTTCTGGTGGCTAAAAGTTTAAGAACCAAGGTGCTGGCGGGGTTGATTCCTCCTGAGGTTCTTGCTGCTTGGTTTGTAGATAGTTGCCTCCTCTCTGTGTTCTCACATGGTCTTTTCTCTGTGTGTCTGCATCCCTGGAGTCTCTCTGTGTGTCCAATTTCCTCTTCTAATAAGGACACCAGTCAGATTGGATTAGGGCTCACCCTAATAGCCTCATTTTAACTTAATCACCTCTTTAAATACCCTTTCTCTAAATACAGTCACTTTTGGAGGTTCTGGGGGTTAGGCTTCAACATATGAATTTTGGGAGGACATTATTCAGCCCATAACAAAGGGCAAGAACTAGTTAGTGATGAAACTTCACATAGCATCTGGGCTGGGGCAAGGAGGTAGCCACCGCCAGTGTACTGCCCATAACTGTGAGGCCCCCTGCTGGACACTCTGAACACTGCTTACCCCAAACACTTGGGACCTGCCATCTTCCACCTGAGGGCTTTTATCTGGCTGCTTTCTGCTGAGGGCACAGTCACCTGTATGCAAGGAAAGCTGAGGTGGCAGAGGCTTAATGCCCATGGAGCAGCCCTCCATCGATGACTAATGGAAGTCACGGGGAGGGGGGATGAATACCTCAGCTCCCTAGCTCTTTGGGTGGGATAACTCTGACCCATGTTCTACACCATTTCCAGAGCTCTCTGGAAGGATCAGCGGTAACTGGCACCTTTCACTTCCTTTCCTTGGCCTGTCCCACTCCCCGACCAGTATTTCCCAGGATAAACTCCCAAATAAACTACTTGTATTTGAATCTTTGTCTCAAGGTCTACTTCTGAGGGAACCCAAACATAGTTACGTGGCATGCAGACATAATGTGGGAAAAGAAGCAGAGGAAGCTGGCCAGAGGGCAGGGGAGAGAGAAAGATTGGACCCCAAGAGAGGGAAAGGGTTCCTGTGTTCTCAAGGCTCTAATTCTCTCCCTGTGAGCACTGCCTTGCATTTCTCCTCCTTGGCTTTCCAGGTAGCCTTATAAATTAGGATGTTTGGTATTCTGGAACATAAAATGATTTAACACCATCCAGGTGCAGCAGATTTTCTTGGACTCTTCCAGAAACTTTCCCCTAAAATATGCAATTACATTGCGAGTCGATACCTCTTGCTCTGGGGAAAGGTGTCACAAAGGACGTTCTGTGGCTCCATAAACATGCCCCTCGAAGTAAACCTTTGATTTTCAGAGCTGAAGCTGGGGATGAATTGGGCAAGTTTGCGTATGGGTCAGAAGCTACATGGGAGGGTCAGGAATCAAGACTCCTAAACCCTTTCCTGTTGAGATTAAACATGATCACAACTTTTCTGGTTGATTTGGATGAGTCCAGTTGAGATTCCTGAAAGAAACAACATAAAGACCCACAGGGAAAATGACTATAATTGTAAAGGGAGTCTGCACTGGTGACCAGTGTTCAACACCAGTGCTTGTTCCAGCAAGTTTTGAAGCTGATGCTAGGGAAGATACCTAGTTTTTGATCCTTTAAGTGAAAAAAA
Organism: Mesoplodon densirostris; assembly: GCF_025265405.1. Classification (NCBI taxonomy): domain Eukaryota; kingdom Metazoa; phylum Chordata; class Mammalia; order Artiodactyla; family Ziphiidae; genus Mesoplodon; species Mesoplodon densirostris. The sequence goes on along the minus strand of NC_082676.1, from coordinate 25,538,768 downwards.
CAGGTCTTGTTAATTATAGTCTCCCATATTTTCCCCTCTGCTTAGGACCTTCCTGTAGAAATTCGCTAGACTTCTCAACATTGGGTGGGAGAGTATGTGGGGTTTATGCCACATTGCCTGTAGGGGAGAGAGGGAGGAATAGAAGCCGGTAGGAGCAGGGTCTGGAATCAGAAAGAAGTGGATGGAAGCAGTTGGCTTCTGTGCTAGAGGGGTTCCCAACATACGGTGCCACAGTCACAGAGGAAGTGTGCCCCAAGTGATAAGGGAAGTCGCAGAAGCAGGATCAAGCCCTTGGGTCAGGGATAGCATGATAAATATAATGACATTGATGGTGAACAGGATAATTGTCATAACATCTTCTGTTAATAGGTGAGAAAACTTCACCATTCTCAGCAGGGCTGAGTGTCAGGTCCAAAGAGTAAAATCAGACCCTGAAAAATATGATTCAATGGGCAGAAAGTAGGATGACCGAGAACAGACTGGGAAACGGAGTCCTATTTGGGTCAAGATGAGCCATTTGGGACCGAGCCTGTGAACAGTTTGAGGGTGTCAGAAACCAGCTTGGGAGTGTGGTAGCTCTGAGAAAGGGCTAGTTCTGGTGGCCTGAGGCCAACAGGGCTGAGCAGGATTGTCCTTCTCGTGGCCTCTATCCTTCACTATCCAGAACTCCCTGGCCCCCATCCTGCTTCACACTCCCCAGATGGATTTTTTTTTTACATCAATAAAAAATAGTTTTTATTGAAAAAGTGCAAATCCAGAGAAATAAGCAGAGGAAAAATTAGTCTTGCCACTTTTACTCTTCTGTTTTGACCTTGCTCTTTTGTCCCAACCATTTAACCTGAGACTTTGATGAAACATAATATTCTTATTCTGAGCCTATTAAATCCTTGAAATCACAATTATACAATAGAGTAACAATATTTATTGAAAATTTATTTTATTAAGACATTTTAATTCCTTGGTCAATTTTTTTTAAAGACAGCACAGTAAAAAAAATCTAGTTTATCCACTTTTTAAAAAATATTTATTTAGCTATTTATTTGGCTGCATCGGGTCTCAGTTGCAGCACATGGGATCTTTGGTGCGGTGCGCAGGCTTCTCTCTAGTTGTGGTGCGTGGGCTCAGGCATGTGGGATCTTAGTTCCCTGACCAGGGATTAAACCTGCGTCCTCTGCATTGGAAGGTGGACTCTTAACCACTGGACCACTAGGGAAGTCCCTAGTTTATCCACTTTTGTTTTTAATTCACTGAACTTATTTCCAACAAAGTCAATTATTTTTATGCAAATGATACTTTTATTCATATCATGTCATATTGACTATAGATTCTAGTATTTTAAGTTTTGAGTGTCATTATTTTTACAATCAACTTTCCTGACACATTATGTATTTCAAAAAAATTTTTTCCCAGTTTTCTAGAGATATAATTCATATAAGGCACTGTGTAATTTTAAGGTGTAGAGCATAATGATTTAATTTGCATATATTGTGAAATGATTCCCACAGTAAGTTTAGTGCACATTCATCAGCTCATGGAGATTTTTTTAAAATAAATTTACTATTTATTTTATTTATTTATTATTTTTGGCTGCATTGGGTCTTCGTTGGGTGGGCTTTCTCTAGTGGACGCGAGGCATGTGGGGTCTTCCCGGACCAGGGCTCAAACGCATGTCCCCTGCATTGGCAGGCGGATTCTTAACCACTGCGCCACCAGAGAAGCCCTCATGGAGATTTTTTTTAACGGAAAAGAAAAACAAAAGGCTTTTTTTGTGTGATGAAAACTCAGGATTTACCTTCCTCCCCAGATGGATTTAAATTGATACACTCGAAACTGCAAAACTAGGGCAGGTTTTCCCTCCCTTCTGTCTACTCACCTTCAAGAATTTAATGAGCTTGTCTAGGTTAAAATGTTTTATTCAAGCCCAATGCCAGCGGTATCACTGAGGAAGTAAATCCTAAACTAATAGAAGTTGAGTGTAATGTAAAACAGCAATTAATCTCTGTCGCAGAGAGTAAGGAAAATTAACAAACTGCTGTTCAAATATTTATTAGCAGGAGAGACTGGACAGATATCTTTATTCTGTGACTGGGGGCAATTGAAACTTAAGGAATTATCTTGTCCTTACATGGCGGGGGTTAGAGGACCAGAGCCATCCCTGGGAGTTGGGGAAGGGTGACGCCTGTGGTAGGTCAGAATGGGAGGCAATGTCTCCAGAGGCTTCTTCTCCCCTCTCCTCGTTAAAATCGGATTGTGGATGTTGATCCTGACATGACAGGCACCAGCTCACCTCTGACACAGGTAGGGAGGTTCCCCTCTGCCATCCAGGGGGCTCAGTCCTGAACCTCAGCCTTGACCCTCCTCCTGTTGCCGTGCCTCTGTATTCCTTCAATCACCCCCTCTTTTTGACAGCCTTGGCATTTCTTGACCACTCTGGATTTTTCCCCACAGGAGTCACAGATCACCTGTCCTCTCCCATTAGTCCCCCACCTAAGACCTAGATAAAGTGACTATAAAGGCTGGCATCTGGAAGAAGAGCTCCAGACTTTCCAGCTGTGGGAGATTGCCTCCGAAGATGGCCGCCAACAATGCTTCCCAGCCTTGGACTCACACGTTGCTCCTCGCCGGCAAGAGGTGGTACCGTTCCTCCCCCCTGGAATCTGGGCTGGCCTTGTGACTTGGCTTTGACTTGCTGCTGCCATTTCCACACCTAGCCCTTAAGGGACCTGGCAACTTCTGCTGTCTTGGAGCCCTGAGCCACTGAGAAAGAAGTCTAACTAACCTGTTGAAAAGTGAAGCCCAGCCACCTCAGCTGCCATCTTGAATGTTCCAGGCCCAGCTGAATTCATGAGTGACCCCAGCAAACATGCCATGGAAGAACTGCCCGGGTGTGTCTGGCCAACCCTTGGAATCATAAGAAATAGTACATCGTTGTTTTAAGCCACTAAGGCTTGCAATGGCTGTGAAATATTGGTAGATATTTGAGACACCAGCCCTTCTAGGAATGAAGTCTGGCTTCCCCCTGACATTTTGCATGATGCAAACTATACTTTGCCAACTTCAGGACCCCCGTTGACACACGTGTTGGACACCCTGATGCTGGCCACCTGCCAGGGCTATTCTTTTGCCCTGCCCATCAAACTCCAAGCCCAAGCTCATTGGTTATTCAGTAAACACTGATTATACCTAAAGCTTGATTCAAGCCCTGTTTGGCCACTGAGAATTCAGAGACACACTCCCAGCATTCAAAGAGTTCACAGGCCAAAGGGGAGATAGGCAGGAAGATAACATGTTAAAATTCAGGGTACAGGGACTTCCCTGGTGGTCCAGTGGGTGAGACTCTGTGTTCCCAATGCAGGGGGCCTGGGTTTGATCCCTGGTCGGGGAACTAGATCCTGCATGCATACCGCAACTAAGAGTTCTCATGCTGCAGCTAAGAAGCCTGCATGCCGCAACTAAGACCTGGCACAGCCTAAATAAATAAATAAAATAAAATAAAATAAAGTGAAACAAAATTCAGGGTGCAAAATGCTGAAATAGTAGCAGGACATAGTACTGTGAGAGTATGAGAGGTTGGGGGTGGAGGAGGAACAGTCACGCCCAGGTAGACTTCACAGGGAGGAGTTTTTGAGTGATCAGTGGGGAGATCTCCAGGAGGGTCATTTCCAGGTCACTGTGTTTCTGTGCTGTCCCCTGTGGCCCTTCTCAATGCCACTGCCTGTCCTACCACCCCTGGGCCTCCCACATCTCACCTGTGCAAGCTCTGCTCTCACGAGGCTGGGCTCTACAGCTGGTGGAGGATTTTAAGTAGGAGAATGTTAGGAGTGGACTGGAAGGAACCAGAGACTGGGCCGGAGACAGAAGCTCAGTGACAGGGCAGGTGGAATGGTTAAGGTGAGAGAATCATGGTGGAAAGGGGATAGAGACCTTGCCTAGGATGGAGAGCCTAGGACTCAGAGGTCCAAAGTCCCAAAGTCCCAAAATCCAGTGACTCCCAATCCACAGCTCATTCCACTGGTGAGTAAATGAAGAGTAATTTGTAAAGTGAAAAGTACACATGAGTATGTGGAGATAGGTACAAGAATGTCCTTGGTAGCTTTGTTTGTGATGACAAGAAGTTGGAAAGAATTTAAATGTTTATCACTAGCAAAATAGCTATATAAATTATGGTACATTTTTACAAAGGAATATTACAGAGGAGCTAAAAGGAATGAACTTAGCTCTATATAACAACATGGGTAAGTCTTACAAACATGTTGTTGCAGAAAAAATTCCATAATCACATATACAGTAAAAAAACCCCACTTATTTACTAAAAACACAAACAACCTTACATATTTTCTATGGGTTTCTATAAAATACGTAAGTGTATTTTTAAAAGGTCTGGAAGCCACCTGCCAAATTCAATATTGGGAAAGGGGACATGGACCAGGATTCTGGGAGGTGTACAAAGAAAGCTTGTGCTTTACTTATAATGTTCTGTTAACAAAAACGGTAATTTCCTGGTGGTCCAGTGGTTAGGACTGTGTTCTAGGACTCTGGGCTTTCACTGCCAAGGGCCTGGTTGGATCCCTGGTCAGGGAATGAAGATCCCACAAGTCTTGTGAAGTGGGCACAAAAAAAACCCAAAAAAGAGCAAGAGAACAATGGTTCAATTAAAACTGATATTATTAAATATTAATTAAAAATTGAAAATAATGAATTAAGAATTTGATTCATGAGCATTGTTCCTCCCCCTGAATTATCAGCTCAAACCTGTGCTCTCTGATCCCTCACAGAAGCTGAGGCTACTGGGTGCCCCTTTATTCTGTATCAGGCTCCAAGTGGTGGGAGTGTCACTGAAGAAAGGAGGGGACGAGAATGTACTGAACCCCCTCTGCCCGGCCTGCCCTGTGACCGATCTTGCATCACTGCATCATCACAGCAACCCTACAGGGTGGGTATGACTACTCTCACGTACAGATGAGGCATGAGAGGCTCCGAAAGGTCAAATAAGCAGCTCAGTTCACACAGCATTCAAGTGGAAGGTTTGAACCCAGGTCTGTCTTACTCCAAAAGCCATACCCTCTCCTCTGTACCCAGGAACAAGGTGATGGACAGGCACAGAATCACTTGGGAGCTTTCAAAGCACACAGGTACCCAGATCCCACCCTCAGAGATTCTCAGGTAATTGATCTGGGCTTTTTTTTTTTTTAAAAAAAGGTGATTCTATGTTCTGCCAGACTTGAGGACACTGCTTTAACTGGAGGCCAGCTCATTCCCCCTGGATCAGTCATCATGGGTGACCCTCCAACTGTGCCCTGTGTTACTAAAGTGCTGTCCTTCTGGACAATGACTTTGTGAGAAGCAAATGTTTATTAAACGCTGGGATGCATTTTTGAAAGGTAGCTTGCAAAGCCAGTGTCAAATTTTGGTTCCAAATCTCTCACTGTCTTTTGTTAGGGGATGTGAGATGTATTCTTCAAGAAAAAAATTACCCTATGAAATAAATAAACCACCAGTAATAATTTAATAAATTTTAAAGTCAGCGTTTCCCAGACTCAGGCATTTGGGAGCTGCCTTCATATTTGCTATATGTGTGTATCGCCACTGCGAATTTACTTGCTATTTTACTTTAAATCAACTCCCATTTTATAAAACTGAAAACATTTATTATAAATGATAATTGTATATCATCACTAAAACTGAAAACCAAAAATACTTGTGATAAATACATAACTATTAAAAATAAAACATGATTACTTTTTGTCCTTCCTAAAATGATCTCATATACCACCATTGATATATGTCCTATATTTTGGGAAACAGTTTTAAATATTAAATTTAAAAGATTGGGAATTCTCTGGCAGTCCAGTGGTTAGGACTCTGCGTTTCCACTTCAGGGAGCCCGGGTTCAATCCCTGTTTGGGGAACTAAGATCCCACAAGCAGCACAGCACAGCCAAAAATCAATCAATCAATCAATCAAAGATTAAAACTTTTGCATGAACTCTTAATGAGTCTCTCAACTGGATTATTGCATCTGTCACTTGGGTTATTACAATATCCTCTTATACTTCCTGTTTCTACCCTCACCACCCCCTACCCGTCCCCCCCCATCTATTTTCCTCCCAGCAGCCAGAGTGATCCTTTAAAAATGTATATCAGGGCCTCCCTGGTGGCGCAGTGGTTGAGAGTCCGCCTGCCGATGCAGGGGACACGGGTTCGTGCCCCGATCCCGGAGGATCCCACATGCCGCGGAGCGGCTGGGCCCGCGAGCCATGGCCGCGGGGCCTGTGTGTCCGGAGCCTGTGCTCCGCAACGGGAGAGGCCACAGCAGTGAGAGGCCCGCGTACAGCAAAAAAAAAAAAAAAAAAAAAAAAAAAAAATGTATATCAGATCTTGTCATCTGTCCACCCAAACCCCTCCAGTGGCTCTCAACTCATTCAGAGTAAAAGCAATAGAACTTTCTATGGCCTATATCTTTGCAACTTAAAGTGTGGTCCATGGACCAGCAGCATCAGTATCACCTAGGAGCTGTTTAGAAAGGCAGACTCTCAGATCCCATCCTAGATCTGCTGAATCTGCATTTTAACAAGATCCTCAGGTGATTCATATACACTTTGAAGTTTGAGAAGGACTGACCTAAGTGATCCTACAAGATTTCCCTTCCTCTAGAACTGGATGGAGCCCTTAGAAATTGTTGAGTTTACTAGTCTTTAAACTTATTTCAAATGAAATCTGACAAAAAGTCCTGTACTGAAACAGATAAAAGGGAACAACATCTGAGGTCTCTATGCAGATGTCCTGGGGGTCCCCCCTCCTTGTGTTAGTCTTGTGTGTGTGTGTTTTTTTTTCTTTTAATATATTTATTTATTTATTTATTTTGGGCTGTGTTGGGTCTTCGTTGCTGCATGCGGGCTTTCTCTTGTGGCGCTGAGTGGGGGCTACTCTTCGTTGCGGTGCACGGGCTTCTTATTGCGGTGGCTTCTCTTGTCGTGGAACACAGGCTTTAGGTGCATGGGCTTCAGTAGTTGTGGCACTCAGGCTCAATAGTTGTGGCTCTAGGGGTCTAGAGCTCAGGCTCAGTAGTTACGGCACACGGGCTTAGTTGCTCCACGGCATGTGGGATCTTCCCAGACCAGGGCTCGAACCCGTGTCCCCTGCATTGGCAGGCGGATTCTTAACCCCTGCACCACCCGGGAAGTCCTCTTGTGTGTTTTTCAAACACCACCAAGCAATTCTCCAATTCTCAGTGGACGCTGACTGATGTCCTACAAATTTAGCTCAATTCTGACACTATCTTCCTGGAGAGAGGGAAAGAGGGCACAGGTTAAGGGCTCAGTCTCCCAAGACTGTCCTCCTACCCCCATTTCAGATGCCGATCAAAAGTCCAGGTTGTCACCTGGTACTTTGACCGACCAGCTATAAATCGAGGTTCCCATGACCCCTCCTCAGGTTCAATTAATTTGCTAGGGTAGCTCACAGAACTCAGGCAACTAGTTCACTTACTAGATTACTGGTTTATTACAAAGGATTTTAATGGATATGAATGAGCATCCAAATAGAAGAGATGCATAGGGCAAGGTTTGTGGGGAAGGGGCTTGGATCTTCCGTGCTCTCTCTGAGCGAGCACCTCACGTGTTCTCTCGCAGCACCTCCACATGTTCACCAACCCAGAACCTTATTGAACCCTGTTCTTTTGGGTTTTTATGGAGACTTCAGCACATGGGTGCAATTGATTAAATCATTGTTAATTGGTGATTAAACTCAAAGCTCCAACTCGTCTCCCTTCCCTGGAGGTCATGGGAGGTGGGACTAAAAGTATCAATCCTCTGTTTCAGGTTGGTTCCCCTGGCTACAAGCCGTCATCCTGAAGGGCTTTCCAAGTCACCTCATTCATTAACATAAACCCAGGTGTAGTTGAAAGGGGCATGTTATGAATATCAGAAGATGCTCCTTTTGAGAGTTCCCTGGTGGCCTAGTGGTTATGATTCCTGGCTTTTACTGCCAGGGCCGAGTTCAATCCCTGGCTTGGGGAACAGAGATCCCGCAATCCGTGCGGCAGGGCCAAAAAAAAAAACAAAAAAATAAACGACACTCCTTTCACCTTATAGCTCTTATCACTTAGGAAATTCCAAAGGTTTAGGAGCTCTGTGCCAGAAAGAGGGATGAAGACCAAATATATATTTCTTACTATAAAGCACAATATCACAGCTAGTGACAGAAAAAGTGAACCCAGAGAGGGGATGTCCCTTCCCCATATAACCCAACACTCAAAAGTAACTGACATAAATATGCTAGGGTTGGGCTTCCCTGGTGGCACAGTGGTTAAGAATCTGCATGCCAATGCAGGGGACATGGGTTCGAGCCCTGGTCCGGGAAGATCCCACATGCCGCAGAGCAGCTAAGCCTGTGCACCACAACTACTGAGCCTGTGCTCTAGAGCCTGCGAGCCACAGCTACTTAGCCCGCAATCCACACCTACTGAAGCCCACGTGCCTAGAGCCCGTGCTCCGCCACAAGAGAAGCCACCGCAGTGAGAAACCCGCGCACCACAACAAAGAGTAGCCCCTGCTCGCGGCAACTAGAGAAAGCCCAGACACAGCAACAAAGACCCAACCCAGCCAAAAATAAATAAATAAATTTATAAAAAGAAAAATGCTAGGGTTGCTTTTCTCTTTGGAACAACTTGAAGGCCTAACGAGAAAACATGGATGGCCATGGACTAACTGAATGTTCTGCGGAGGGAGAACTCCCCTGGTCTCCGCAAAATCCCTTCCTGAACAAGGAGCCAGGGAAACCCAAATTCTCCGTCTGATCAGCTTCACAGGAAACCAGAGGGGCCAGTTTCAAGGCTTTCAGGTGCTGGGAGAAAGCTTGTTATTTTATCAGCAGTCTGTGCTTACTGCCTCTCTACAGACAGATGTTAGAGTTCTTCCTTGAGAGAGAATTGCTCTTCTGTTTGGGAAAGTATTTCAAGAGACCTATTGATTATGCAGATGATACCTGCTGAGGGTCCAGCCTTGCTGTTCTGCTGTTAGTGATTAAGCACCAGAGATTTACGCTTTTATCTAAGTATTGTCTTTTGTATTTGTCTCATATCTTTGCCTTATTATCAACCCTTATTTAGCACTTTGTTTTAACGGATTTTTGTACATCACATACAGAGGGGAGATGGAGAAGAGAGAATTTGGCAACAGGCCAGGGCGAAAGGAGTCAGGTACCCAAGAAGATGTGCCCAGGAGGGGAACATTGGCCACAGCCATGTCTAATGTTCGATTTAAACACATTGTTCATTCTGTGATGACACCTCCTTTTCTTTGTTCTGTTAAAAACAAGACAACAGGCCCCAAATGGAGTCGCTTATGCTAAGCCCCAGATCTCCAAACCAAGAATTAATTTAATTACAGTTTTGACTCTCCGAGGAATGGAATCTTAACTCAGTCAACTAGGAATCACCTGATCAGCACTAGTTAGGTAACCTGCCTGACAGACGCCTGCCATCCCCTAAAGGAAAGTGACCTTGACATAACCAACCCACTTTTTGCCTAGTATAAATTTCTTGTTCCTGCTCCCTTCTGCCTATGAAATTCTTTCATTTCATACAGCTCCTCGAAGCTCCTTTCTGTCTGCTAGATGGGATGCTGCCGGATCCATGAATCATTGAATAAAGCCAGTAAGATCTTTAAAATTTACTCAGTTGAATTTTGTTTTTTGTTTTTAAAAAAAATTAACTTATTTATTTATTTGTTTGTTTTTTAAATTTTTGGCTTTGTTGGGTCTTGTTGCTGTGCGCGGGCTTTCTCTAGTTGCGGCAAGCGGGGGCTACTCTTCATTGTGGTGCGCGGATTTCTCATTGTGGTGGCTTTTCTTGTTGTGGAGCAAAGACTGTAGGTGCCTGGGCTTCAGTAGTTGTGGCACGTGGGCTCAGTAGCTGTGGCTCGTGGGCTGTAGAGCACAGGCTCAGTAGTTTTGGCACACGGGCTTAGTGGCTCCGTAGCATGTGGGATCTTCCGGGACCAGCGATTGAACCCATGTCTCCTGCATTGGCAGGCGGATTCTTTATCCCCCTGCATTGGCAGGCGGATTCCCTGCACCACCGGGGAAGCCCCGAATTTTGTTTTTTAACAGTTCCCAAATCTTCAGTATCAGTTGTTACCACCAGCAATGAGTTGAATTGTGGCTCCCCTAAAAAGACATATTCACATCCTAATCCACAGAACCTGTGAAGGTGACCTAATGGGAAAAAGGTTTTTGCAGGTGTAATTAAGGATTTTGAGATGAGATTATCCTGGATCATTGGAGTGAGCCCTGAATCCAATGATCATTATCTTTATAAGAAACAGAAGAGGAGATAACAGAGGTGAAGGCAAGAAGATGGAGATGGAGATGGAGGCAGAGGCTGGAGTGATGTGGCCACAAGCCAGGAATTCCTGGGGCTGCCAGAAGCTGGAAGAGCCTAAAGCCTTTGGAAAGAGTAAGGTCTTGATAACATCTTGATTTTGGACTTCTGGCCTCTAGAACTGTGAGAGAGTAAATTTCTGTTGTTTTAAGGCACCAAGTTGATGGTGCTTTTCTAAGGCAACCCTAGGGAAGAAATACAATCTCCAATGGCTTTCCGTTGGTGGAGCTTTTGGCATGAAGGAGCTTTGGGAATACACAGGACATTAATGAGAAAGATGTTTCACTGAAGTTTTCATGGGAGACAGAGAAGGGGGTTTGCCTCTCACGTCACAGAGAAGGCACTCCTTAGAATTCCTGGTCTGCACCCTCCCACACTGCATCTTTCCTTCTCTTCTCCAATAATTCTCTGAAATCCCCCTGTTTTTCAAGCTATTCAGCCCTCTTCTCAGCTGAACATAAGTGCCATAGTTATCTGCCTAACTATTATCTCTGCCTCCTCATGTGAGCACTCAGGTGTCTCATTTTCTGAGTCATTTTCTCCTTCTTACAACCAATGGGGTCTTTCCTAAGGCATGAGGTATGAAAGGAACCCAAGAGGAAGGAGGCTAGAAAGAGAATTGTATTCACTGACAATCCCCAGTCTTGGGATGGGCTCCTCCTGATGCACCTCTTTGGGCTTCTCACTGTCTCCACACTCCCCACTCCCCAGCCAGTAGCTCTATCTAGAAACTAATGAGGTATAAACAAATGCCTGGAATACACAGAATAAACCTTGGTGTTTCCTGTTATTTAATATTTATGGAACGGAATAAAATAGTGGATGCAGTGAGGTGTAAACAGGCCCTTGGGTGCATGGGCCTGCTCTCCATTTCAGGCAATCTGGAAAGGAGTGAAGCAATGCCATGCAACCAAGGGCTAATTGCTCTGGCAGCACCTCAACATGCAATGCACTGTGGCCTCACAGCTTTCAAATTTGTCTCCACCCTGTGTCTGGCTCTTAGCAGGGGCTCAGTGAATGTGTCAAGCTGAACTGTGAATCTGGTTTCCACATTCAGCTAGCTCCCACTCAGTACTGCCCTGAGACCCAGGCAGGTGTGGGCTCCTGCTTCAGCTTCACACCTGAGGGGCCCTGCACTTTGGAGTGCCTTTCTCAAAGGAAGCCCCCTTTTGGTGTCTGAGACCGGATGGGGCTAGCAATAGTATTCAGGTCTGGTGCCCTAAGCCCAGACCTGGTTCTATGTTAAGTCCTAGTTGTCAGAAACACACCTGAAATTTCTCTAAGAATACCTCTGGGGGCTAGGACTGGCTAGGGTGGGCAGTGCCATCTGCATGGGTCTCCCTGAGCCTGAACTGGGGTCCGCATGGGTTTCTGTCCTACTTCGCCCCTTCAAAGTGGTCTGAAACCCTCTACCCTACTTGTGGGGTTGACCAGATGACCTGAGGAGCTCCAGGATCGTGCCTGTGGGGTGGTCCTGGTGTCTCGCAGCGGGACCTGCTTCAGGAGGGTGGCACAGGAGCAGAAAACTCTCTCTGGCTGGTGTGGTATTCCTTTTGTGGTAGCACATGAGGTTGAGTTTCTAGAATGATGCTGACACACACAGTTTGAGTGACTCAGAAGAGATGCAGGAGGGGTTTGGAGCTCTGGGCTATTAATGGCCTACCACTGACCCTCAGGCCTGACCCATATACATGGGCCTGGGCAGTGGCTCTCACACATCTGTGTTCAGACTATAGTGCCACCTCTGGTCTGCAGCACCCATGGTTGCAGGGTGGCAACAGGTGTCCTTACCCTGTGCACTTTCTGCTCTTGGACTCCAACCTTTCCGCAGGCCTTGAGTCAGGTGTCAGACAGTCCTCTGGTTGTGGCTGTGCCTACTCATTGTTCTGCAGTGTCCACGGGCCTATCAGTGTCCTTTCTTGCCTCTGAGTGATAAACCAAGTCCTGCTCTTCTGGGGTGGTCTTAAGCTATGCTGGATGAGGACAAACAGTCTCTGCATGTATGGAACCGTTCTTTCTTTCTTTCTTTCTTTATTTATTTACTTTTAGCTGTGTTGGGTCTTCATTTCTGTGTGAAGGCTTTCTCTAGTTGTGGCAAGTGGGGGCCACTCTTCATCATGGTGCGTGGGCCTCTCACTATCGCGGCCTCTCTTATTGCGGAGCACAGGCTCCAGATGCGCAGGCTCAGTAGTTGTGGCTCACGGGCCTAGTTGCTCCGCAACATGTGGGATCTTCCTGGACCAGGGCTCGAACCCATGTCTCCTGCATTAGCAGGCAGATTCTCAACCACTGTGCCACCAGGGAAGCCCTATGGGACTGTTCTTGCTCCACCCATGGGCTCCTCATCTATGCTCCCCAGTGGTAGTGGGGTGTAGTAGGCAGGAGTGAGGTCAACACTGAAACAGATCCCATTTTAGGAATGCAGTGATTGGGACCCAAAGTGTTCAAGAGAAGACATGGTTACAAGACGTGTTGTTTGATACTAACAACTAAAAATTCCAAGTTGTAAATTTAACATGACCAGAAAATGAATGATCATTCACAGATTCTCCATACTCTGGCTAAGACTTCTATCAGTGGTCATCATCAAGGAAGCACGACCTTTGACAGTCAATGGAAGCCAGTATTCACTGGCAGCGCAAGGGATGATGTAGCCCCATGAGTAATGGTGTAACCATCATTAAATAAAAGGTATTAGGGAAATGCAGAGGCAAGAAGATCTGTATTGTTTCAATATAAACAGAGGCTGAAGATCATGGCATTATAAACAATAATAGTGTTACTGCCTTTTTCTCAGAGTGGGAGATAGGACATTAGCCCAGAACAGCACATTTGACAGTAAAGTACAGAAAGCGATGGGTACCACAAAGAATCTTCATGTGCACATACGTATCTCTTCTGTACCCATAAATAAATCTCAGTAAATCACTATACCTCACACAGGCCCAGGAATTTTATAATTCTAATCAAATTATTTACATAAGCAGGAGACTCCCCCAAACATTTGTCTAGGGTCCCATGCACCCTAGGGACAGTGCTGTTCCCACTTTCAGATACAGTGTCTTCCTTGAGCTCACCAATGGACCCCACCCACATCCATTCATCCTTCTAGTATTCACACCCCAATTTTCCTTGGAGAAAACACTCTGCCCCATAATCAGTCCATAGGGAATCTGATGAAACTGAAATCACTCTCCACTCTGGGGGTGAGATTCCTCACCCATCACATCTCATTCTTCTGGCCCCAACAGTTGTTCCTGGGTGGGCATGTGGCCCAGTCAAAGCCGATGAGATACAGTGAGATTTTTACTTGGGATTCTGGAAAAGAGACTCTCTTTTCTGCAGTACATGCAACCTAAAAATGCATAAGAGCTGCATCTGCTGCTGCCATCTTGTTAGCACATGAGGCCTGGAACTCAAGCCAGCAACTGAGGAGGCACAAGGGAGGGAACTAGCAGCTGGTGAGTTCACCTGATGTTCTGATCAAGCTGCACCTGAAGCCAGACATCCTTGGATTATGAGCCAATAACAACCCCTTTTGCATAAGTAGTTTTAGTTGGATTTCCTATTATTTGCAGCCAGATTAAAACCGACTAGATTATTGCAACCAGATTATCGCATCTGAGAGCAGTTGCCTTTATTGCCCTTAAGCCAATGCCTTTTCAATTCCTTTTTTTTTTTTTTTTTGGCTACCTAACAAAGAACAGCCCATGAGATATCCACCAACCTCTGCCCAGTTCCTATTCTTGCCTCCTCTCTGCCCTACAACTGAGGCCTCTTGACATCTACTGCAGGCTCAGCCCTTCTCCAGTTACCAAGGAAAACCCTGCTCTGAGTTGGAGGGGCCCGTAACTCTAGCCCCAGTACTGGCTAGAATGAGCCATTCTCTCCCATCCCATAGCCTGCCCACCTTTTTCAGTTTATAACCAGATTCGCTACTCACCAAGCTCTAGGGTCTCAGTACAAGTTATGTGCTTGGGATTTTTAAACTGGAATAATCAGAATGACCCACTTTGCCAGCTTGCTGGCATAAATATGGCCATTTTTTCTTGATTTCTCACTCATTTGAGTCCTCACATGCCCACATTTGTAAAAAGGCCCCAAATCTTCCTTTTGGGGCCTCTCCTGATCCCTGGATTTTCAAAGCCTAGGGGACGATTTGGGCTTAGGGCATCAGTAAAGTTCTGTAGGGAGCTGGGGGGAAGTGTGATCAGTTCACTATAGCCATTGCTCCTCACTGCCACACGGTGTGGCTGTCGAAGACAGGTTCTGTGTAGTCCCCTGGATGCTTCTCCGTAGCTGATGGATGTCCTTGCTGGGTTCCTGCACAGGTCACAGTAGCGCCCCCTTTGGGCTTCTTCATAGCATTTATCACATTTTAATTACATATTTGTTTACCTACTCATTGTCTGACTCCCCCATAGGGTATGTACATTCCAGGGGTGCAGTTTCCATATCTGCTTTATTCATCACTACTGCACTACTGTATTTAGAGCAGAATAGGTGCTTATTAAATATTGCTTAAATCAATGTAAGAATGAAGAAATGCATGCATGCATGAACAAATAAATGAAATGAAGTTTCTGAAGCAATGGAGAGACAAGACAGAGAAAGGTAGTTTCCAGAGACAGAATCTGGACCCTTAGGAGATAAACGGCAAACACTTGGCACATATGTTTCCACTCCCCACCCTTTTGTCCTTGGAGTCACTAATCAACCACGTCTTCTTTCTTTCCTACTGAAGCTAAAGACAGTTTCTGAATCCTCAGTGCAATAGTCCAGCCACCTCCCATAATGAATGGGGGAGGCAGACAAAAATGAAACTTTTTGCCATGATTTCCCTGTAATAGGATACAAGAGAAAGTTCTCATGCTGACAGTTTTAAAATATTGCCCCCAAATTCTTTGATACTCCCCCTAGTGAATGATGGGATCTATGTCCCCTTCCCTTGTGTCTGGGCTCTGTGAATGCTTGATTAATGAATATGGTAGAAATGATGTTGTACCAGTTTCCAGGCACAGGCCTTAAGAAACTGGCAGCCTCCACTTTCTGTCTCTTGGAAATCTCTTTCTTGAAACACTGCCACCATGCTGTGAGGAAGCCCAAGTAGCTTTGAGAAGAGTCCTACATGGAGAAGAACTGGCAGCCAGCACCAACATGCCAATCACATGGGTGAGCCATCTTGGAAAGGGACCCACCAGCCTCAGGGAGCTGTCTCAGCTGACACTGCATAAGCAAAGATGAGCTCTCCCTCCTGAACCTTGCCCAAACTGTACGCTCATGAGAAAAATAAATGGTTTCTGTCTTAAGCCACTAAGTTTGAAGTGTTATGTTATTTAGCAGTTGTAACTGGGACACTTATGAAACTTCAGCCTCAATTCTTCTCCTATGCTTCAGTCCCTATAATCAAGTTTGACTCAGTGACCCTGCTTCACATGCCAAATCCCCTTCTAGACTGGTGTTGTTTTTTTATTTTATTTTACTTTTTATTTTAATTGAAACATATTTGATTTATAATGTTGTGTTACTTTCGGGTGTACAGTAAAGTGATTCATATGTATATATATATATTTATGTATACTCTTTTTCATATACTTTTCCCTTGTAGGTTATTACAAAATATTGAGTATAGTTCCCTGTGCTATACAGTAGTAACTACTATATATGTTACTACTACAGTAGTATGTATATGTTAATCCCAAACTCTTAATTTATCCCTCCCCCACTTTCATTTTTGGTAACCATAAGTTTGTTTTCTATGTCTGTGGGTCTATTTCTGTTTTGCACATAAGTTCATTTGTATCTTTTTTTTTAGATTCCACATATAAGTGATAGCATATGATATTTGTCTTTCTCTGTCTGGCTTACTTCACTTAGTATGATAATCTCTAGGTCTACCCATGTTGCTGCAAATGACATTATTTCATTCTTTCTTTATGGCTGAGTAGTATTGCATTATATATGTATGTATATATGTGTGTGTGTATCTATCTATCTATCTATCTATCTATCTATCTATCTATATCTTCCATGTCTTGGTTATTGTAAATAGTGCTCCAATGAACATAGGGGTACATTTATCTTTTTGAATTATGGTTTTCTCAGGGTATATGCCCAGTAGTGGGATTGTTGGGTCGTATGGTAGTTCTATTTTTAGTTTTTTAAGGAACCTCCATACTGTTCTCCATAGTGGCTATACCAATTTACATTCCCACCAACAGTGCATGACGGTTCCCTTTTCTCCATACCCTCTCCAGCGTTTATTGTTTGTAGATTTTTTGATGATGGCCATTCTGTTTGGTGCGAGGTGACACCTCATTGTAGTTTTGATTTGCATTTCTCTAATGATTAGCAATATTGAGCATTTTTTCATGTGCCTGTTGGCCGTCTGTATTGGACCTGCATTCTGGAGAGGCAGCTTCATCCTATCCCAGCCATGGCATGGGGTGGGGGACTTATTCTGCTCCTTATGTCTCCCATCCTGTAGGAGGATTGCTTAGCCTGTGGCCCACCTGGCATCTCTGGCAGCCCATGCTGAGACCTTGGATGTTTCATGATCGACTGTGGCTTTTGAACTTGGGAATGAAATGTGGGTGTTATTTCAAGCCAGTTTCCAGCCCTTTCATCCCCATGGCTGTATTTGTCAACACCTGAGCAGAGAACTTAGAAGAACTTAGCAGAGGTTGTTTGTCGGTTGGGGAAGCTGTGTGCCATGTCCAATTCACTGCTTCCCTGTCATGCCCTGTCACTCTTCCTGGATGCAGACTCCTGACTTGGAGGAACCATCTCTAAAGCCTCTGTTAAGTGCCTCTGAAACATGTTTAGATGCCGTTTAGCTGCTTGGATGAGCCAGTGACTGCCTCACTAATCTGACAAACTGTTGCAAACAACTTGCTTGCTTCCCTCCTCCTGGCACTGGGCACCAGCAGCCTCCTCACCTTGAAGATACTTTGAATTTTAGGAGGCTAAGGGAGCCTGGCTTTGGAGCTAGACAGATGTTAATTCAAATTCCAGCTTCATGATGTAAATGTCTCACATTCCTGTGAACTTGGGCAGGGAATGTCACCTTCTTCATCCTGGGTTTTCATATCTGTTCATGGATATAATGCCAGCCTCACAAAGTGGCTATGAGGAGTCAGTAAGCTAAGGCACACAGCCCATATTTTAGCTGTGTATTAACCAGCTTCTTGAGATTGACCCAAGATGGGTTCAAATCTCCCACTTTCCCTTCTATGCAGGTTAATGCTTGTTCAGGACTTAGAACAGTACCTGTTCGAAAGTGCTAAAGAAAGTCCTGTGAATTTCATGGGCCACTTTTGTGCACCTCTGACTCCAGGCTTCTGGTACATCTGCCTAGAAAGGTGGTCGGGTTCAGTGTTGAGTGTGGACTCTGGGCACAAACTTCCTGGGTCTGAATCTTGGCTCCAATTCTTACTCTAAGTGTGATCTTGGGCTAGTTAACCTCTCTGGGCCTCAGTTTCCTCATCTGTAAAATGGAGATGATAAGAACACCTACCTTTCAAGGTTGTTATAAAGATGGAGTAAATCACTGTATATAAAGCGCCCAGAACAGACACTGTGCTGTATAAGCGATTATGATTCTGCACTATGTTTATCAGATGTAAAGTCTTACCCCTTCCTTAATTCCCATACATAAACTCCAACTCAAAAATTTTTGTGTGAGTATTGCAGAGCTTGCAAAAAACATTTGGGTGTGACGGGCAAAGGAGGAATCTATCGCTTGTCACAAAACAACTTCAAGTTGTCTTTAGACATGGCAGTTCCCAAGCTTCAGCCACGCCTCCCGTGACAACCCCTCACCATGTCACCCATATGGTCTCCATCCTCTCACCTTCTCTCTGGTTCCTTGTTTCTCTCCCTCCAACTACCTCCATTTCTTCTTCTCAGCCTTCTACCTGGGATTGCCTTCCTCACCCCTGTTCAAATTCTTCTCCCTCTTGTACACAAAATGACTCTTCTCTCCTTAGCCTTTACTTCTTGTACAAGAAACGTCCAACACCCTCTAAAGTGCTCAGCAGAACACAAATGGGGACTTCCATTTAACTGGCCCCCTTCTTGGAAGACGGTTTGATTCATAAAAAGAAATGTTATGTCATGATGTTAGGATGTAAAGACTATGATAGATTCAGTATAAATTATACAGGTTCAGTTATTAGATAAAATTTATATGTATTATTTTACATTTACCCTATTATCCTTCTTACTTCCTTTCTCAGTAGACTTGGGCTCTCACTGCACCAGGGAAAAAGAGCCACAGCTGAATGGGAAGAAAAACCAAAGAAGTTAATTCCTAAAGATCCAAGTCCTGGTGATTAAAAGGTAATTTATACAGAATTTTCAAGGGTAATTTTGGCAACAGGTAATTTTCTCCTTGTAGTGTTGAAGTTAGGACATAACCCCCACACGAGACAGAAATCTACAGCATAGTAAGTGTTGGTGGTCTTTCCTTAGAAGAAAGAGAATCAGGCTTTTAGTAGAGCAAAAGAATAAAAGTGAATGTGAAATCTTTGCACAATTATTTGAAAGAGAGAACTCTGATTTGGCAATATGGCAAGTTTATGTGGACCCTTGTTCCAGCTACAAACACAAAGAAATGCTGGATAGAAATCTTAAAACATATCTTTTTTTAAAAAAAGAAATTTATTTATTTATTTGGCTGCACTGGATCTTCGTTGTGGCGTGCAGGATCTTTTTTAGTCGCGGGATCTTTTAGTTGTGGGATCTTTTAGTTGCGGCATGCGGGATCTAGTTCCCTGACCAGGGTTCAAACCCTGGCCCCCTACAGTGGAAGCGCAGAGTCTTAACCACTGGACCACCAGGGAAGTCACAAAACATATTTCTTTAATATACGCCTGAGTTTAGAAGGAGAAAAGGGAAATCCTTAAGTGCCTGAAAATAAGTGTGATCTTAAAGCAAGCACAGTCAACTCTCAGCTGATATTGCAGCAGCCCCCAGGGGGCATCCATGGACTTCAAGGACTAGGGACAGATGTTTTAGTATCCATGCAGATGTGGCCTTGGGGCCCTGTGAAACAGTGATCTGGAGCTAAGAGCCTTTCCATTCAAAGCTGGAGCCTGGAAGGACTGTCCTCCCTGTGAAAAGGAGATCAGAAGTCCTCCAGCTCAGAACCAGAAATAGGCCTGGGGACAGGACAGGTGACTAGGATGGGAATACAGACACAATGGGGCAGGACACAACCCCATTTGTCAGTGTGTGAGCATGGATAGGGGAAAATTGACTCTGAGTCTCAGGGTACAAGATTGAATAATAATGAGAATAACAGTGGCCATTTACTGTGCACCTACTATGTTCTGCATACCTCATATTTAATTCTCACAACAACTTGATGAGTCAGGTGCTACTGATATTGCTACCGGAAGGCTGAGTTTTTGGCTTTGGACAACGTCGAGGTGAGAAGGTGGTTGCCTACTGCTGCAGCTTGGGGAGGGTTTTTGCAGGATAGTAGAGGCACATTCTGGAGATAATTTCTCAACCCAGTGGTTTTTAAACTGTGCCTGATGGAAGTTCAGGGGCTGCCTTAGGCAGCAAGGGGAGGGTTTATTCTGGGAGGCTTTGCTGTACCCATCCCCCCTTCAACCAGAGCAGTTCCCACTGGTGTCTCTTTTACATATTGTTCTTCTTCCTCATGAGATTTGCTTCACTGAAAGGGTTCTGTAGCAAAAAACAATAAAAAGAAACTACAACAAAATAAAAGAAAAAAAATTAAAAAGGGACAATCAGGTGAGGTATCTAATTGCTATCACACAGCTGTCCCTCACCCTCACAGAATCCCATGATGCTCATATGTTGTTAGCCCTTGTTTTGCTGCCGCTGGACTGTAAGCTTGCAGAGGCTTTGTTCTCTGTGGTTTCCCCAGTGCCTGGCCAGAGGAGATCCTCCATAAATGTGGAAAAAGAAATTATGCCAGAATTTCCACTCCCTTGGCTGACCCAGGAAACCTGCCTGGTAGAGACTTGGAAGTGGGGCTCTGTCCACAGGTGTAGGCTGCTTTTTGCCCCTGGGAGCCCCTCCCATAGCAAAAGCAGAATAAAGGTCCATTTCCTGTTCATTATATTTACCTAAAAGGGAAGACATTCTCTGCCTCTGGAAAATCCTTAATTGCGGCTTTATAAAGAGCCTCCACATGCAGAAAAGGGGGAGAAATTAATTGGTCTTCCAGGGAGGAGCTGAACTGAGGTCTGGTAATTGAATTTCACAATGGATGCCTCCCTCTGGGTGGCCTGTGTGTGATCTGGAATGGATATTTGAAGTTTTCCTCAAATAGGAGCTCTGGGCTCCCCAAGGTTTACACTTTTCAGTGGGTATTACCCATTTACACTTTCTTCTCAGACAAGATGAAGGGAAATTTACATCATCTTACAAATTCTAAAATGATAGAAGGGAAAGACAAAGGGGTAGGGGAACCTGTCTTCATCTTGAGATGCATTTGGCAAATCCTTTGCAAAGGCTGGAAGAGCCTGTTCAGAGAATAAATTATTACTCAAATGCAGGCTGCCTCAGACTGAAGCTGCAACCCAACTAGCAGGTACCAGAGCTTGGGGACTTTGTTCCGAAATGAAAGGTGATAGTTGAGATCGGGAGAGGCAAGGAACACACCAGGGCATGATGATAATTGATACCTTGAACTGGTAGATATATACTGAGATGTCCCACTGAAGAATTAACTAGCACAGTGACCTGATAAGGACTTAATTTGTGTGTTTTCTGTCTCAACAAAACAGTTACCAGCAAATCACCATGTCCTTGGGAAGGATATACAAGGTAACCCACCAACCCCAACCACTGCCCACCACCAGGGTGGGTATCAGACATTTTGGGTTTCTAAAGTCTAGGTCAGTGCTAGAAATGTAAAGTATATTTCTAGAAATATAAAGTATATTTCTAGAGATATACAGAATAAATAGAAATATAATATGAACCACAAATGCAAGCCACATATGTAATTTAAAATACAATTTATATTTAAAATATACATTTAAACTCTTTTATTTATTTTTAGTTACTTTTTTATTGAAGTATAGTTGATTTAAAATATTGTGTTAGTTTCAGGTGTACAGCATAGTGATTCAGTTTTTTTGCAGATTATATTCCATTATAGGTTATTATAAGATATTGGGTATACAGTAAATCCTTGTTGCTTATCTATTGTATGTATAGTAGTTTGTGTTGGTTTATCTCCTACCCCTAATTTTTCCCTCCTCCCCATCTTTTATTTTTCATTTATATGATTTCTTATTTTATACTAAGTCTTTTAATCAACGTGTGTTTTAGCTTAGAGTACATTCAATTTACACTAGATGCATTTCAAGTGCTTAATAGCCCCTTGTGGCAAGTGGCTACAAATTGGACTGTGCAGATATAGTTCTTCCCATAGGCAGTGAAGGCAAGGAGTAGAATGAACACTTTGTGATTCAAGGGTTACAAAGGAAACTGAAGAGGATTCCAGGTTAAGAAAGTTGATTGAAATGTCCTAATAGTTTGCTCCTTTTCTAATACTTAAGAAGATGAGCAAAAAATAATAAAAGCAGGAAAAAAAAAAGCCAAAACAACAGCCTGGCAGACTGAACAAAACTGATAACTGTTGTGAGGTGAATTGTGACTCCCAAAATTCATATGTTGAAGTTCTTACACCTAAGACCTCAGAATGTGACCTCATTTGGAGACAGGGTCTTCACAGAGGTAATCAAGTTAAAATTAGGTCATTAATGTGGGCCCTAATCCAGTAATGATTGATGTCCTTATATATAAGGGAAATTTGACAGAGACAAGCCTAGAAGGAAGACCAGATGAAGAGACAGAGGCAGAAGACAGCCAACTGCAGGCCAGGAGAGAGACCTTGAACAAATGGTCAGGGACAACTAAACATCCGTGTGCAAAAGAATGAAGTTAGATCCTACTTCACACCAGGTACAAAAATTAACTCAAAATGTATGAAACATCCAAATATAAGAGCTAAAACTATAAAGCTCTTAGAAAGAAAACAGGTGAAAATCTTCGTAACTTTGGTTTAAGCAGTAGTTTCTGATATATAACATCAAATCACAAAAAACAAAAGGAAAAATAGATAACTTGGACTTAGACAAAATTTTAAAACTTTTGTGCCATAATAGTATGGGAAAAGACAACCTACAGAATAGAAGAAAATATTTGTAAATCATGCATCTGATGAGTCTAGTATCCAGAATACATAAAGAATTCTTACAACTCAACAATTTTAAAAGCCCAATTAAAAAATAGGCAGGGACTTCCCTTGTGGTCCAGTGGTTACGAATCCACCTTCCGGGCTTCCCTGGTGGCGCAGTGGTTAAGAATCCGCCTGCCAATGCAGGAGACCTGGGTTCGAACCCTGATCCAGGAAGATCCCACATGCCGCAGAGCATCTAAGCCCGTGCGCCACAACTACTGAGCCTGTGCTCTAGAGCCTTTGAGCCACAGCTACTGAAGCCCGTGTGGCTAGAGCCTGTGCTCCGCAACAAGAAAAGCCACCGCAATGAGAAGCCCACGCACCGCAGTAAGCGTAGCCCCCGCTCGCCGCAACTAGAGAAAGCCTGCGCACAGCAACGAAGACCCAATGCAGCCCCCCAAAAATAAATAACTTTAAAAAAAAAAAAAAAAAAAAAAGAATCCACCTTCCAGTGCAGGGGACTCAGGTTCAATCCCTGGTTGGGGAACTAGGATCCCACATGCCGTGGGACAACTAAGCTTGCTCACTGCAACTACTGAGCACGCAAGCCACAACTACAGAACCCGCACTCCTCAGCTACTGAGCCCATGCAGCACAATGAAGAACCCACGTGCTGCAACTAAAAACCCGACACAGCCAAAAATAAAATA
The DNA here is from genome assembly GCF_025265405.1 of Mesoplodon densirostris. Classification (NCBI taxonomy): domain Eukaryota; kingdom Metazoa; phylum Chordata; class Mammalia; order Artiodactyla; family Ziphiidae; genus Mesoplodon; species Mesoplodon densirostris. The sequence goes on along the minus strand of NC_082676.1, from coordinate 25,515,512 downwards.
AATAAATATTTTTTTAAATGGGTAAAGTATTTGAATAAACATTTCTCCAGAGAAGAAATACAAATTGCTAGGAAGCACATGAAAAAATACTCAACACCATTAGTTATTAAGAAATGCAAAACAAAACCACAGTGAGATACTACTTCACACCTAATAGAATGGCTATAAAAGAAAGGAAAAAAATGGCTAATAAGTGTTGGGATGGATGGGGAGAAATTGGAACCCTCATCCATTGCTGATGGGAATGTAAAATGGTGCAGTCACTTTGGAACAATCTAGTAGTTCCTCAAAAGGTTAAACCTAAAGCTATCATATGACCTAGCAATTCCACTCATAGGTTTCAACCAAGATAATTAAAAACATGTTCATACTAAAACTTGTACACAAATGTTTATGGCAACATTATTCATCATAGCCCTAGAGTGGAAACAACCCAAATGTCCATCAACTGATGAATGGATAAACAAATTATTGTATATCCATACAATGGAATATTATTCAACCATAAAAAGGAATAATGTACTGAAACATGATACAACATGGATGAACCTTGAAAACATTATGATAAATGAAAGAAGCCAACCACAAAAGGCCACATAATGTATGATTCCATTTATATAAGATGTTCAGAATAGGCAAATCCATAGAGACAGAAAATAGGTTCATGATTGCTAGGGACTAGGGAGGTGGGGAGGGAAGGAGTGAAAAGTGACTGCTTCTACAAATAATAAATGCTGGAGAGGGTGTGGAGAAAAGGGAACTCTCTTATACTGTTGATAGAAATGTAAATTAGTGCAGCCACTATGGAAAACAGTATGGAGGTTCCTCAAAAAACTAAAAATAGGGCTTCCCTGGTGGCGCAGTGGTTGAGAGTCCACCTGCTGATGCAGGGGACGTGGGTTCGTGCACTGGTCCAGGAAGATCCCACATGCCACAGAGCGGCTGGGCCCATGAACCATGGCCGATGAACCTGCGCATCCGGAGCCTGTGCTCCACAACAGGAGAGGCCACAACAGTGAGAGGCCCACGTACCGCAAAAAAAGAACTAAAAATAGAGTTGCCATATGATGGAGCAATCCCACTCTGGGGCATATATCCAGACAAAACTATAATTCAAAAAGATACATGCACCCCTATGTTCATAGCAGCACCATCCACAATAGCCAAGACATGGAAACAACCTAAATGTCCATCAGCAGATGAATGGATAAAGACAATGTGGTATATATATACATATATATATATATATATATATATATATATATGTATATATATACAATGGAATATTACTCAGCCATCAAAAAGAATGAAATAAGTCATTTGCAGCAAGATGGATGGACCTAGAGATTATCATACTAAGTGAAGCAAGTCATAAAGAGAAAGACAAGTTCTATATGATATCATTTATATGTGGAATCTAAAATATGACACAAATTAATATATCTATGAAACAGAAACAGACATAGAGAACAGATCTGTGGTTGCCAAGGAGGGAAGGGAAAGATTGGGAGTTTGGGATTAGTAGATGCAAACTATTATGTATAGGATGGATAAACAACAAGGTCCTACTGTATAGCACAGGGAAATATATTAAATATCCTGTGATAAACCATAATGGAAAAGAATATGAAAAAGGATATATATATATATAACTGAGTCACTTTGCTGTATAGCAGAAATTAACACAACACTGTAAATCAACTGTACTTCAATAAAATTAAAAAGGAAAAGGAAAGTGACTGCTAATGGGTACAGGATTTCTTTGGGGGTGATGAAAATGTTCTGAAATTAGTGGGGGTGCTTGCACAATTTGGTAAATACACTAAAGCCCACTAAATTGTACACTTTAAGGTGGTAAATTTTATGATATATGGCTTATAGTAAAAAATATATATAAATGCCTAAAAGAAATTCATGAGACTTATTGTTAGAACACAGTAAAATTGACAAAAATCTGTAAATTGTAGAATAATTGTATTTAAAAATTGTAAAAGTAAATTGTAAAAAAATGTAAAAAATATAAATAACAAAAACTGGGAGGTAAAAAGAAGTAAGAGTGCTCATCATTTTTCAAAGTGGGGAGATAGAAAGAACTGAAACATATAATTTAAAATAAAAACATAATGACCACAACTTTAATGTTTTTGTAATCTCTCCTTTGTAAATTTAGAGAGATATTTTAAGAAATGATCTCTTGAAATAAAGAAACTTTATTTGGCTTTCAACAATCCCTTTAGTTTCTCTCCAGTTCCTTTTTCTTCTAGTAAATTATAATAACATAAATGTAATACTTTTGAATTAAAAATTGAATCTATAACATAATCCCATTTTAATAAAATATTTCTATCTCATCTTCCTAATTTTACAATGGCATAGAAAGATGTTTCAGATAATGTTCATCTCTTGTAATTTCTAGACAACAGAATTTGGTGTGGTTTTTTTTTTTTTTTTTTTTTTTAAGTTTTCAATTTTATTTTTTTTATTTTTTTTGCGGTACGCAGGTCTCTCACTGTTGTGGCCTCTCCCGTTGCAGAGCACAGGCTCCGGATGTGCAGGCTCAGTGGCCATGGCTCACAGGCCCAGCCGCTCTGCGGCACGTGGGATCTTCCCGGACCAGGGCACGAACCTGCGTCCTCTGCATCGGCAGGCGGACTCTCAACCACTGCGCCACCAGGCAAGGCCCCTGGTGTGGTTTTTATTTCTACTTTCACATTTACCTTTTTCTGCTTTATTGGAATTCTTCATAATAGGGTGGAATAATTTTCCCAAAACAGTAGAGTTAATTTTCTAAATGACTGCAAGAAAATATGCCAAGATATGCATCCATCTCTACCCTGAGCACAGACACTGGAAAATTAGCGAAGTGAGAAGAGTTTTTTTCACTGCTCATGTAATTTATAAAACCAGTTTACCACTGGTGTCAGTGCCTGTAACAATTTATACATGTAACCCAGATGTACCCTAGAGTCTCTCACTGTGGGTGATCTTGGTAAGATTGATTCAGATTCCTGGTCCACAGTCTGTAGATCCACAAAGTACTCTGCAAGAGTCTGGACACTCCAGGGGTCCACATGCTCAGGAACATCTACCTCTGGGGCCTGGTTCTGGCATGAATCTGTGACCCAGATGTGAAACTCAGTCACACACACAGACAAATAAACCACCCAAATCACAAAAAGCATTCATGGGTAAAATTAATTTTTTTTCTATGTTGGTAAAAAATTTAAATACAGAAAAGAACAGAGAGTTATCTAACAAACACCCATGCCCTCCAACTCTCAGAATTTAATGATATCATTTTATAGTTTTTGCTTCTGATTTTGTAAATCTAGTAGGGTTAAAAGTGAAATCTCCTATGTACACTTCCCTCCTCAGAAGAATTCACCATCAGGAATTTGGTGTCTGACCTTCCAAATCTTGTTTTCATATTTTCACTGCATATACTGTATCCATAAATGCTTATAACATTGTTTTGTGTGATTTTAAGATATACAAAAATGGTATCATACTTTATTTTCTGCAACCTCCTTTTTCATGCAATAATGTGTTTTTAGATCTGTCTCTGATGATATATATAGTTAGATATAAATATATGTGTAGTTCATTCATATTAATTGTTATATAGTGTTTCATTGTATGAATATATACAAATTCATCTATCTAAAGCTCTACTTGTAGACGATTAAGGTTTTTCCAAATTTCCTCTATTACAGACAATGCTGCAAAGGGCAAACATTCTTGTACGTGTTTTCTGGTACACATGTACAAGTATTTCTCTATAAAAATCTAGAGGTGGGATTGCTGGTCAAAGGGCATGCGCATTTTGTACTGTGCTAGATAATAATACTACCAAATTGCTCTCCGAAGTAGATGTCCTGGTTTACACCTCCACTAGAAGAGTGGGAGTGTTCTTGTTTCTAAAGTTGGATAGCATGCAAATAAACAAAGAAATGGTTACATCAGTGAAATGCAAAGAAGTTCAAAATAACTATTAGGCTCATCTGTGCTTAAATGTCCTTCTGCTACCCCATCTCCATGCATACAGACCCACGGCCAGTAGGGGATTCCACCTGCTGCTTCTACCCATATTGTTCCCAATCACATACCATCTTGCTGACAACTTTCTCCTCCTTATCTACTTTTTATGCCTGCACCCCCAGTCTCATCTTTCTACCTACTTCACTGGGGCAAAAAAAATAAATTCCTTCCATTTTCTCATGGAAAGTTGCTTAATCATCCCTTGTGTTGCTTGTGGCCTGATACTCCTGCCCCAGTTTTACTTTCTATATTAGCAAGATGGTTTCTCAAGTACAGTTCCCTCTTGTATCAGTTAAGAATTGCTACATAGCTAACAAACCCATCCAAAATTTAACTGGCTTAAAACAACACTATTTATTAGCTCATGATTCTCTGGGTCAGCAATTTGGGCTGGGCTCAGCTAGGTAGTATTTCTAGTCTTGGCTAAGTTCATTCATACATTGTGGTCAGCTAGGTGCCTCTGCTTCTGGGGGATGGTTGGCTATTGGCTGGGGAATAGTTATGATTTGGCCACATGTTTTTTATGCTCCAGCAGGCTAGCTTGGGCTTGTTCTTATGGTAGTGGCAGGCTCCAAGGGTGAGAGCAGAAGCATGCAAGACTTCTGGAGGCTCAGGTTCAGAACTGGTACAGTATCACTTCTGCCTCATTCTATTGACCAAAACAAGTTACAAGGCCAGCCTAGATTCAAGGAGTGGAGAAATAGACCCTATCTCTTGATTGGAGAAGCTGCAAAGTCACATTCCAATGGGCGTGGACACAAGGGGTGTGTGTGTGTGTGTGTGTGTGTGTGTGTGTGTGTGTGTGCGCGTGCGTGCGTGTGTGCGTGTGCATGCGCACGAGGAGGATTTCAGGTTGAGTTCTCTGGGAAGTAAACTCTGAGATGGAGATTAGCATGCAGGGAGTTATTTGGGGAGTGCTCTTGGGATCAACACCTGTGGAAGAGAGAGGAAGGAATAGGATGGAGCAGAGGGAGAAGTCAAACTATGATGTCAGAACAAAAGCCTCAGCTGATTCCATGGGGGACTCTGAAGCTAGGATAAGTCTTCAAAGTTGTCCTGAATGACGGCTAGAGGACCAGGTATCTATGCTCCCAAGTGGATCAATCATTGTATACAGGCTGCCTCAAAAAGGCAGCTGCCAAGGAAATTCTCAAAGAAGGCTTACAGCTAAGGGTCACCTGCCAGCAGTACTCCCAGCAGCTGGTGGAACAAGTCCTTCATTCTTCAAGGCGGGGGTGGCGTGTCTGTGTGGAATATCAGAGTCCACAATACTGCCACATCTCCCTAAGAACTGTGGTGCTAATTTTTTTGATAACACAATTGTCTCTTGTTGTATATGTACACATTAAACATTTGTAATCATGTGTTACATGTGTTGTCTTAACTGTGCACAGATTTTATTGATTATATGATCACAATGCTAAATGTCACTCCTTTGAGCTCAGTCTTCATAGTGTCATTGCTCACTCAAAACTTTAAGGAATAAGGAGAAACTTTGCTTTTTCCACTAGAAAGTTAGGCAAGAACAATTTCAAACCATGCTGGCAATGGAGTCACCAAAATGTAATTAAGGCAGAGATGTGATGTTCTTTTCAGTAGCAGGAGAGCAAGGCTAAGATCTGGGTCACAGAGAGATGATCACTCAAAGGGGAACATGGGAAGCAAGGATGGGAATTTGCTGGAGAATCAAGTCGTGAGAGGAAGAAGAGAATGAGTGAGGCACTAAAGGATAAATAAACAGCTCCATCAGAACAGCTCCTGAGATCTGAGCAGATATTTTATGCCTTAGCAGGGCAAGTTGTTCCGTATGGAAAAATTCCAGAGGAGTCACCAAGTCAGGATTTGGGGAGTTGGATGGAGAATTGTTTCCACCTGCAGCAAAGGAGAATCCCTGTGAATCCCTGTGACCACATAGGAAAGTCTCTGCTTTTTGGAAACAAAAGGCATTGAGGGCTTCCCTGGTGGTGCAGTGGTTGAGAGTCTGCCTGCCGATGCAGGGGACGTGGGTTCGTGCCTCGGTCCGGGAAGATCCCACATGCCGTGGAGCCGATAGGCCCGTGAGCCATGGCCGCTAGGCCTGCGCGTCCGGAGCCTGTGCTCCGCAACGGGAGAGGCCACATCAGTGAGAGGCCCACGTACCGCAAAAAAAAAAAAAAAAGGCGTTGACTTTTATATGGAGGTTGACATAGCGGCAAACTTACAGGACAGGCCAAAAAGGAAGAAATTACAGAGTGGTCAGCAGCAAGGCCTGAGAGACCCACAGAATGTCAGGGCCTCTCAATTTAAAGTGGAGAAAACAGTTCAAAGTGATTAAGTGATAGAACCAAGATCACACCATGCGTTTTTGGCTATTCTCTTTACTCTCCAGATCTAGCCTTCACCCTCCCCCCCCAAGGCATGCTGTGCCCCAGCAGCTCACCTCTATGGACTATGTCAGCTGGATCCTTTACTCTCTGGCTTCCTGTTGGGCTTGCCCAATGGGAGGCACCTGCAGAAGACTGGAGGATGGAAGGAAAGAGAAATGAAGTTATTTATTTCCCCAGCTCCCTCCTCACTGGGGACACAGACTGGAACCATTCTAGAAAACCCTCTCCTACAACTCCAGCTCTTTCCACATTCCCATAAGCACCCCCTCTCCTTGCCCCTTCAGGCCTGGAGTCACAATGCCCCCTCTAATGGTTGCAATCTCAGGTGTTTCCCCATCCTTTACCAATTTCCCTTAACCCTTCTTGCACCGTTATAAATTCTTCTTTATTCTCCTTGGTTCCATTTGAGTGTGCCCTCTCTTTCCTAATGCAACCCTGAATGATGTATCACTTGGGCTAGCCAGTTTAAAAATCTTCATGCACAGTTGTCCCTTTTGGCTGCTCAGACTCAGAAACCCATACTTAGGTCTGGAGAATTTCCCACCAATATGAGTCTTAGTGGGAAGTAGAGCTCACTTCCTGATGTAGAATGTGGAAGTGCCAGTTACTTGTTTTCTCAGGCTCCCTTGCAACTAGGGTTTGGGCATGGAACCTGGGCTTAGGCATTTAGGGGTACACACTATACTTTGATTGAGGAGATACAGAGACACAGAGACAATGGAGAAGCCCAGTCTGGTGACAGTGGCCACAGAAGCAGCAGTATTCTGTCTCTGGGTCAGCCCAGGCAGTAGGGCCAGTGGCAGTCCCTAGCGTCAGATGTGAAGCTTTAGCAGGGTTAAAGGGAAGCTGAAAGGTCTGGCATTCTGTGGTAGGGGCAGCAGGGTCCTTACCCGACTAGCCCTGTGCTTCTGCCACCGTGGTGGCCATTCTGGTTCTCCAGCCTTCCCAGCAATGCTGAAAGCTCTCCAGTGTCTATTTCACTGATTCCTCTTCTGCTGAAATCTACCAGAGTCAGTTTCTGTTGCTTGCATTTATGAATTCCAACTGGTTGAGGTTTCCTTGTGTGGAGTGCATCCACGCTTCACAAGGAACCAGAAAACAGCCAGGGGCCATGGCAGCCGCTCTCTGCCTCCCAATCTTACCTTAGTTTCTCTCACTCTCTCTGCGCATCTGCCACGTCCTTCTCCAGCTGTGGCTTTGTCTTAATTCATGAGAAGGCAGTATAGCCTATTGGTTGGGAAGCACCCACTTTGAGGCCAGAATGCTTGGGTTTGAATCCCAGATGTATTGCTTACTAACTGTGAGGCTTTGGTCAAGTTACTGCACCTCTTTCCTCTTCTGTACAATGATCATAGTAGGGTCTTCTTGTTTTGAGGATTAAATAAGATAATATACGTAAAGCCCTCACCAAGCTACTTGGTTCATAAAACCATCAATAATTGTTGCTATTGTTATCTTCACCAGCAGCATTATTATCATCACCATGATTCAAGGGCCTTACAGAGACTAATTAGAGCAGATATCTTAAACTCCAGTTCCAAAAGGAGCCAGGCAAGCAACAGGAATAAGTGACGTGGAGCCGTGTGTAAAAACACACTGGGGCAAGGTGGGGACTATGGAATATGGAAGATTGTGTGCCTATCTAGAGGGAACAGCCACTTCTCACCAGCAGCCATTTATTGCCATGTGGAATGTGAGCCCAGTGATGCCCAACTTTCCACTGTTTCAAGAGAAGCCAGGAATCCAGATTTTTATGGGAAGCTTGATGTTTCTAATATCAAAAAAACACTAGATAGGACAAACAAAACACTCCCAGGGCCATTATGGGCTGTAGATGCCACTTTGTGTGTTCTGAATGCAAATCTCTGGGTCCAGTTGAAATTCTCAGGGAGACAATCTGGTTGGGTCAGGTTTAGATCACTGACTCAATCAGCTATGGCCATGGTCCACTGCCCACCCAGCAGGGAATGTGGTTAAAACTTTCTGAGAAGCAGGTGTGGGCAAGAATGTGGTAATGAGCTCATTTCAGAGAAGAGAAGCAAGGACTGAGGAGGTTCCCCAAGAGCTGCTTCTCTGTGGATGCCAGGGACACTGAAGGCAAATGTATCAGGAGTGTGATAAGCCCCAGTAACTGCAAACTTAAGATGGGGTCTTATTTATCTTATATAAAAATGTGTCTGGTGGAAGCAGAATAGGGCTGGTACAAAGGCTCGGATATAGCCACGTGATTCCAGATTCCTTCGATCTTTCTACACCTCCATCTTAGCATGTAGGCTTTCATTTTCATACTTGTTACCTCATGGCTGCAAGATGGCTGCAGCTGTGACCATCATGACTATTTTCCAGGCAGAGAGAAAAGGAATCGAGAAGTGAGGAACGGTCCTTATGTAAGGATTTCCCACAAAGCCCCAGTATGGTTCTTCTTCCATCTCATTGGCCAGAACTGACTCTTATACCTGTACCTAGCCACAAGGAAATAGGGAAGGTGAATATTTTTAGCTTGGTACATTGCAGCCCCAAACAATATCAGGGTTCTGTTCATTGGGAACAAGGAGAAAATAGACCTCAGGTAGGCAATCAGCAGCCTCTGCCACCTCCTCCGTATAGGTACTATGTACCCAGACCTTGGCTAAGCACTGGACACAACAGGCTGAAAGCCACAGCCTGCACAGCAGAAAGATACAGAAATGGTTGTGAAACCCAAAGCAGCTGGGCCTGGATCCAAAGAGAGAAAAATCAGCCTCTGGTTCCTTACAGCTTGGCCCCACCAGAGCCCAAGCATGGTGGGAAGAATGTGGGATTAACACCAGCAGCAGTTTCAAGAGGCACCCAAGAGATGTTCCAGAGAGAAATATGTAACCGGCACATCTGGTTTATAATGTATATTAATCCCTGACATGTAACTTGAGTAATATATGTAAAGCAAAAAGTCCAAGTGCTGATTTAGGAGGCTTATTAACCCTGTCAGCAGAATTCATGTTCCATTTGCACAGTGCTCTGGGTCCAGCATCTCATCTAGGGCAGCAGGAAGGAGAAGGCTTTCTGATGGATGCCAGCTGATGGCAGAGGCCTCACACTGGTGGGGATGGGGCATCAGTCAAGTGCTTGGAGCTCCTAGTAAGGGATGGCAGGAGCTCATCTTGGCAAGGAGGACTATGCAACTAGACCAAGTTCCAGCTGGAGCTAGGGGCAGATCCATCCCCACCCCTCAAAAAGGAAGAAGTCTAGAAAACCGAGGGCTTTGGGGTTCAAAGCCAGCTCTGCCACTTTCTCACCATGTGAATTTGCATAAGTTGCTTCAGCTCTTTGAGCTTCAATTTCCCCATCTGTAAATGGGAATCATAATAGCACTTATCTCATAGGATTGTTGTGAGGTTTGGATAAAAACAAAAAATGACAACAAACCAACAAAGTGCTGAGCATTAACTGTGGGCCAGTAATATTCCAAGTGTTTACATGTATTATCTCATTGAATCTTCACGGCACCCTCATGAGGTAGATACTATTCTGATTCCCAATTGATAGTTGAAGAAAATGAGGCACAGAGAGGTGAAGTAACTTGCTCAAGGCCACACAGATAGTGACTGGCAGAGCTGAGGTTCAAATCCAGACAGTCTGGCCCCTAAGCACACGCACTGAGATGCTTCAACAGACTGCTATATTTTGTGCGAAGCACTCAGTAAAGGGTAATTCTCGGGAGTTCCCTGGCAGTCCAGTGGTTAGGACTCGGTGCTTTCACTGCCATGGCCTTGGGTTCAATCCCTGGTCAGGGAACTAAGATCCTGCAAGCTGTGTGGCCAAAAAAAAAAGGGGGTGGTGGTAATTCTCTAGGTCAATGACTTTCAATAGACCTTCCTATGATGATGGAAATGTTTTGTAGTTCTGTAGTGTCCGATAACAGTAGCCACTAGCCACAGATGGCTACTGAGCTAGCTTGATTAAGGATCTGAATTTTAATTTAATTTAATTTTAATTAATTTAAGTTTAAATACTCACTTGTGGCTAGTGGCTACTGTGTGGGACATGGAGCTCTAGGCTCCCCCACCCACTCAGCCCTGCTGGCGGGGTTTAACCCCTTACATCTGTTAGAACCTCAGGGAGATTAGTGGCTTGCCTGGTAGGGGTCCAGTAATAGGGTTGTGTGAGCTGAACAAGGAGAGTGATGGTTCAGTCCTTTGCAGTGCCAGTGAGAACATGCTCTGGGCGTCACCATTCAGAACGCTGCTCCTTTAAGAGAATTGGGGCTCAAGATCCCAAGGCTTCCAGAGAGCCCCTTAGCTGTAAGCTCCAGGATCCTAGACACTGTCCCAGTCAGTAAGATTATGTAACAGTCATGGTCCCTACCCTCCTGGAATTGGCAGTCTAGCGGGGGAGAAGGATATTAAGCAAATGACCACTCAATTAATTATGTAATAACAATTAATTAAACTCACACCTGAGTGTGTGCCAATGTCACAAATGATAAAATGGCAGTTAGAGAAAGTGCCTTGGGAACCCTCCACAGAGAGCAATTAATTGTGTATGGGCTTTAGGAGATGGATTGGTCAGAAAAGCATCCAAAGGAAGGGAACCTTGAATTTGGTCTTAAGGGGTTGGAGATTGTAAGGATGAAGTGTGCAGGAAGGGCATTCCAGCCAGAAGGAACAGCATGAGCAAAGGCACAGAGGTGTGATAGTTCTTCAAGTGTTCAGATAAAAGAGAACATCATGATTCAAGGGGTGGTGAGAGAGGATGAGCCTGGGAAGATCAGCTGAGGACCACATTGTGAAATGTCTTAAATGTCATGCCGGGCTGCTGTTCTTTATCCTAGGGGTGGAAAAGCTTTCTCAGCAGAGGTGAACAGTTAGATTTGTTTCAGAAGGCAGGTTATGATGCACTGAAGAATGTGGAGTTCTGCTGTTCTCTAGATGGACAAAGTCTTTCTGGTCTCTCCAATTCTACACTTGGCCCTTCTAATCCACTCTCCACACAGCAGCTAGAAGAATCTTCTTTTTTTAAAAATATTTATTTATTCATTTATTTTGGCTGCGCTGGGTCTTAGTTGTGACACGTGGGATCTTCATTGCAGCATGTGGGCTCATAGTTGAGGCATGCGGGCTTCTTAGTTGCAGCACGCATGCAGGTTCCCCAACCTGGGATCGAACCCAGGCCCCCTGCATTGGGAGCGCGGAATCTTACCCGCTGGACCACCAGGGAAGTACCTAGAAGGATCTTTTTTGTTGTTTGTTTTTCTTGTTTTTCGTATGGTTCAAAACCTAAAAAAGCCAACATTATCAAAATGTCTATACTTCTCCCACCCTCCCCCTTCCTCATCCACCTCTCCCCACCCTCAGGGATTCCTCAGGGAATCACTTGAATTAGTTCTGTGTGTATCCTTCCAGATTTCTCTATGCATGCAAATACTCTCTTCTGATCCTTTTTTTTCTTTCACTTAACAGTGAGATCTTTTCACATCAGTAAAGAAAGCTTTCCCATTCTCTCTCTCTCTTTTAACATAAAACATTTATAGATTTACATGGAAGTATAAGAAATAATACTGAGAGATTCCATGTCCCATTTGTCCAGTTTCCCCAAGTGGTGACATCTTGCAAAACTGTGGTGAAGTATCACAACCAGCATATTGACACTGACGCAGTTAACATGTAGAACAGTTCCACCTCCACAATGATCGTGTGTGTTGCCCTTTTACAGTCACACTACCTCCTTCTCCTCATCTTCCCTTGCTCCTGGCAAACACTAATCTGTTCCTCACATCTATAATTTTGTCATTTGAAGAATGCTGTACAAAAGGAATCATACAGTATGTAACCTATCGGGATTGACCTTTTAACTCAGCTTAATTCCTGGAGATTCATCCAGGCTGATGTGTGTATCAATAGTCTGTTCCTTCGCTGACTAGTATGCCATGAAATGGACATACCACAGCTCTTTTGATCATTCACCCATTGAAAGTCATCTGGGCTGTTTCCAGTTTGGGGCTCTTACAAACAGTTTGGATTGTATGATAGTTGCATGTTTAGTTGTTTTTTTTTAAGATTTTTTTTTGATGTGGACCTTTTTTTTTTTTTTTTTTTTTTTTTCGGTACGCGGGCCTCTCACTGCTGTGGCCTCTCCCATTGCGGAGCACAGGCTCCGGACGCGCAGGCCCAGCGGCCATGGCTCACGGGCCCAGCTGCTCCGCGGCACATGGGATCCTCCCAGACCGGGGCACGAACCCACATCCCCTGCATCGGCAGGCGGACTCTCAACCACTGCGCCACCAGGGAGGCCCTGGACCTTTTTTTTTTTTTTAAGTCTTTATTTAATTTGTTACAGTATTGCTTCTGTTTTATGTTTTGTTTTTTTTGGTCACGAGGCTTGTAGGATCCTAGCTTCCCCGACCAGGGATCGAACCCACACCACCCGCAAGGGAAGGTGAAGTCTTAACCACTGGACTGCCAGGGAGGTCCCTGCATGTTTAGTTTTATAAGCAACTACCAAAATGATTTTCAGAGTAGCTGTACCATTTTACATTTCCACCAACAATGTAGGAATGATCCGGTTTCTCTGCATCCTCACCAGCATTTGCCATCGTCACTATTTTTCATTTTAGCTATTCTGATAGGCATGTAGTATTATCTCATTATGGTTTTGAGTTACAGTTCCTTATGGCTAATGATGTTAAACATCTTTTGTGTGCTTATTTGCCTTCTGTTTCTCTTCTTTGGTGAAAAGTCTATTCATGACTTTTGCCCATTTTCTAATTGGATTTTTTTTCTTTTTACTGTTGTGTATTGAGATTATTTATATATTCTAGATAATCCCTTGTCAGATGTGTGGATTGCAACAAGTTTCTCCCAGGCTGTAGCTTGTCCCTTTATCCTCTATTGTTAAAAGGAGCGGAGCAAACGTTTTTTAATAAGTCCAATTTATCAATTTTACCTTTAATGGATCATGCTGTTAGTGTCACATCTAAGAACTCTTTGCTTAGCTCTAGACCCCTGTATTAGCTTGCTAGGGCTGCCACAACAAAGAACCACAAACTAGGTGGTTTAAACAACAGAAATTTATTTTCTCATAATTCTGGAACCTAGAAGTATGAAATCAAGGTGTTGAACGGATTAATTTCTTCTGAGGATTCTCTCCTTGGCTTATAGGTGGCCGTCTTCTCCCTGTGTCTTCACATGGTCTCTCCTCTGTGTGAGCATGTATCCTAATCTCCTCTTCTTATAAGGACAACAGTCATATTGGATTAGGACCCATCCTAATGACTTCTCCTAGGGGTTGCTCTTGGAGCCCTGAGCCACCGTGTAAGAAGTTTGACTACCCTGAATCTGCCATGCTATAAGGAAGCCCAAGCAACATAGAGGAGCCATGTGTAGGTGCTGTGGTCAAGTCCTTACTGAGCCCAGCCTTTGAATAATCCCAGCCTAAATTATACATACTTTTAGGCTTGTTTACTTCTATTTTTATGTTAGTCTATTTTTTGGTTTAAATATAAAGGAGTTCACAGACTTCATCCCTGTGTAGTGCATTGGGACAACTAACATTCATGAGAGATGACTTATGTCAGGAGCTGTGAAGGGTCTGAGAGTTTACCCTGCTTACAAGCTGAGAAGCTAGACCGCTTCATGGGTGCTAGCAGAAGACGGAGTTCTGGGGCAGAGCCAGGGACTGTATTACTTACAGAGAAAGAGTAGCCAGATTGTCAGGCATACTCTGATTTCCCATGTCTCCCAAGTCCCAAGGAGGTGATACAGGTGGGCCTGCACACACAGTGAGTTGTGTCGTAGGAGAAGAATACTGAGTTTGGAGAATCTACTGCTTCTACACTGAGCAGTAACTAGTCAGCTCTTTGTCTGGGGAAGACATTACTTCATCCATTAAGGTTGCTTGCTACAAACACAGTCCTGAGAAATGGCCTGAGTAGAAGGCAGTCAGGGCCTTGCGTTCTTGGCATATCCAGCAAGAATGTGCATGGAAACTTAGGACCCACGGTTTGTTGGGAGAGGTGGATTGCCTCTCCCAACAAACCACATCCATGGATATGCTGACCACAAACTCCATGCCCTGGATCAGATAAGTTTAATTGTGCTGTGAGGTCCCAGAGCTAAAACTCCACCATTCTCTCCCCAACTCCTGATTCCACTTAAACCAGTAATAATAAAAGGTAAAAGATTTGCTCACATCAGGAATTTAACTTTTATTAGTAAAACAACCCAAATATTGCCAGTCTTCACTAGTTTGCCTGTTCAAGGGAAATCACATTAATGTGTTCTATCAATTAGCTATTGCTCTAGTAATGCCACATAACAATCAACCTGAAACTCTAGGTGGGATACAACAGCATTTAGCTTTGGGTTATGAGTTTCCTGGTAGCTGGGTGGTTCTGCTGCATGTATCTCTCATTCTCCTCCTAGAACCAGTGGGCTAACCAGAACTTATTTCTCTCCTGATGATGGCTGAATGGCAAGAGAGGGTGCCCAACTGCACAAGCATATTTCAAGCCCATTGGCCAAAGCAAGTCGCATGGCCAAGCCCAGAGCCAAGGGGTGAGGAAGTATACTCCATCCACAGAGGTAGAGGGGAGGGACAGAGATACTCCTGACAACAGCCTAATCTATCATCTATCAAAAGCCCGTGGTGTCTCTTCTCAGCATTTTTTACTCATATAGGACCTCAAGCCCTCAAGCCCTCCTCCATAATTTCCCTTCAATCCCAAAGTATTAAAGAACAATTAACCCTCAAATGATGACTATTCATACAATGAACTCCTTCCCCACCTCCCAGAACAGGGCTTTAGAAAAACTTACACTCATTTTTCTCAATTAACTAACATTTCTTTCCAATAATAAAAGGGAAATAAAACATTGATTCCAAGTTTATTTCTCTAAGCTCCCTCCTCTGCCCACCAGGCTGGGGCCTGCTCTTGGATTGACAAATAACCCCAGTGCTTTATGTTCAAGCTTTTACATGCACATGAGGCCTTCTGTTTGAGAGGAGATACAAATTGTGCAATTCCTCATAAAGAATGGATCTGTTCTAGTTTTTATGGTTATATAAGGTTATAAAAGGTAATAAATTAATTTAGAAATGATTCAGGAAAAAGAGAGAGAGAATAAGAGTCAGAATAATAGCTAAAGTGTATATTTTCTTTGCTGCCTTATATAGTGAAAGAGAATACACCGAGGGTCTGGGCTTTACAAGGAGGTTAAATAGTAAGTATCTGACTCAGAGTGTTGTGTTATAACAATATATTTTCCTCAAGATCTTTTTCCCCTTTATCCCTGGTGTGTGTGTGTGTGTGTGTGTGTGCGAAAAGAAGAATTAAGCAGGGGTATATGTATTCCTAGGAGTCCCCGGAAGGTATTTCCTATATGCAGTCATCTCTGTGTTCCTCTTCCTCTCTCTCCAGCCCCTGCCTGTGAACATCTGTTGCCTGGGAGGCCCTTTGAAAGCTCCTCATCTTTTCCATTGCTGAGGATATCTGTATTAGTCAAAGATTCTTTGCTCGAAGTGATAGAAACCCAACTCTAACTACTTTGAGCACGAAAAGGGGATTTATTGACTCACATAACCAAACCATGGATCGTACAGAGTGGAGGTGACCCCAGCAATGACTGGATTTAGACATCCAGTCTAAAATGCTGTCAAGCTTTTCTCTCTCTCTTCTCTCTTGCTTGTTGGAGTCATTCCTGCCTTTCACAGATGGTCATTCTCTACACGGAGGGGAATGTGGCCTCTGGCAACTCCAGAATCATAGCCTTTCAGCTTTAGCAACTCCTGGAGGATAGAGAACATTTCCTCAGCTCTGGTGTGAAAAATTCCAGATGTCTCTAACTGGTCTGGCTCATGACTCCATTTCCAGAATAAAAATGGGGAACACTAGCATGGTCATTGGGAAAATCATTAGGAACCATGAAACCACTTTAATTTGTATGAAGTACAGTGCTCCTTATGAGAATTATAAAGTTGGTTCTAAGCCCTTTCTCCAATCTGCTCCTTAGAAGGCCCAACTGTATAATGGCTGGGGGTGGGGCAATCTGGGAGAACCTCCTACATAGATGCCCTGTGACCTTGCCATAAAGCAACACACTATCCCAGGAGGCAGCTCCTTCTCACGCTGTCTTTGGGGGCCCTCTGGGTTTTGTCTCTGTGGGTCAGTGGGTAGGCCAGGTTCAGTTCCTCCAGGGTAGCTGGCCTGGGATGTGAAACTGGACAGCAGTTGCCCATGTCTTTGGAGCAGTGTTGCTGGGAAATATGATCACCTACTGTCCCTGGGCCCCTGGAAGGGCTGACAACCAGTGGCTTCACTGCAATTTTGACTCCATTCCAACCTTGACAAGGTTGGCATTCCAACCTTGACAAGCCTTGGTCTTACAAGCCTTGGGACTCAAAGCCTTGAGTTCTAGAGCTGGCTCTCACTGATCAGTTCCCTTCTGTCATCCCCTTGCCTCTTCTTCAGGCTCTCCCCAAGCATATCTCCACTTACCCAGAAGCCTTAGTGAGCAATGCAGAATATTCTGAAGATTAGCCCTTTGTCAAAAGATTGGCACTTAACTATACATTTACTTTTTTAAAATTAGACTAAAATGTTTAAGGTATGTATGCATCATATGTTATGATTAATCCACATTTGAACTAATACTTTTGATGCACTGATCAAATATCTGTTTCGATAACATGAGATAAAAGAACTTCTACTATATTTGTTTATTATCTATCATCCCCCCAATAAAGTATATAATGGATACGACATTTAAAAAATATTAAATGGATGATGTCTTAGGGTTCCCTCAGATGCAGCCCTTGGGTCCAGAATTTGAGACCAACTAGTTTATTTGGGGGATGATCCCAGGAAATACTGATAGTGGAGTGCGGAGGGAGGCAGAGAAGGAAAGCCTGTGAATAAATCATGTGTGATCAAATAATTTACCACTGTGGGCAACTGAAGCCTAATCCCACTGGGGAACTCTGGGAGGCAATTAAGGACACCCCTCAGAGTTATTCCATACAATGGGTGAGGATGATGGTGTAGCCATCAACTCCCCATTGGTCATTGGTTTAAGGGTATTTTTGTGGGCATTACATCACTAGTACTTCTGCCTTATCCAGTGCACAGGCCAAGCATGCTCCTGTTGCCAGGTCTTTTGGGTCATACCTGCAGTAATCATCCTTGGAGCATGGGTGGGGTGATGAGGAGATATGGGCAGGGCTCTGGCAGTTGGCTACATATGGGTTTTCATTCGTCTAAACCAATATCCTGGGGTTTCCCACCCTATCACTGAATCAGGTGGGAGGGGAGGGTGGTACACATATAGGTCCATGTGCTGTCCCCTGGCCTCTTAGGTAACAGTCCAAGGACAGCACAAGGATCCATATGTGGATTGGCCAACACCCAGACACCATCTTGAGTAGAGGAAGGGGTGAAGGCACAGAAAGATGAACATTTTACTCAAAAGATAACTTATGTGAGATGGTTTTAAACTGGAAGAGACTAAGTTACTGTTAATAATCAGGTTTATATTTTTCTCTCTCAATAATAGATAGGGGAGGCACAAGAAAAAAAACCTGTCACTTATAAAAAGTAAAGAACCTATACTTTTTTTGCACCTATGAGTTGTAGAGGGTAGATTTCAATCCTCCCACAAATATGATCTCCATGAGGACGGGGCCTTTACCCACTTTGATTGTTGCCATATTCATAGCTCATAGCACTGTGCCTGGCACATAAGATGCTGAACATATATTAGTTGAATGAATGTGTGCTCTATATTTCCCTACCGGTGGCCCCTTCCCTTCTGAGATCCAAGCCACTTAATTTCAATTAGTTTATTGCAACTTCACCCAGAGCTGGGCAGGAGTGCTGGTATTTTTTCTCAGACAATTAAGCACTTTAGTAGAGAGCCAGGGTGTGAGGGGCAGCTCTCTGCACCCCACACAAGCCCAGCTGGACTCATAGAGAATGGCGAGGCCGTCAGAGCACAGGCTGGTAACTGATGGCCTGCGGGTGTCCCTTCAATTTAATGCCCTCTTAATTAATACAAGTAATGTCTGGGTTGTCCCTTGTTGCCGCTACATTTCTGTCTCCAAGGCTCATTGCGATCAGGGATGAACAGATCTCCTCAGACCCCTTAGTCCCCACAGTCATGGAGTAGACTGGATTCCTGGCCCATCACTGCCCTCTTAGCTGGACGAACTTGGGTGAGTTGTGTTCCGTCTCTGAGCCTCAGATTCTTCATCTGGATAGGGCAGCAGCCTTGAGGATGGCTCTAGGCTTTTCCTTCTGCAAAGCCTTGCCGCATAGTGAAAACATATGTGACTCTTCAACATGGCAGGCCACTAGAGAACAAACGTATGGACACCAAGGGGGGAAAGTGGCGGGGGCGGGGGCTGGTGGTGTGATGAATTGGGAGATCGGGATTGACATGTATACACTAATATGTATAAAATAGATAACTAATAAGAACCTGCTGTATAAAAAATAAATAAAATAAAACTCAAAAATTCAAAGAAAAAAAAGAAATAAAAATTCCAGTAAGAAAAACAAACAAAAAAACCCCCCAAAAAACCCAACATGGCAGGCCACACACTTCTTCACCCACAGGGATTCCCTTAATGATGTGGGTCTGGAGTCAGCCAGACTTGGGTCCAAATCCTGGGTTCAGCCACCTCTTTCTGGCTGTATGGCTTTAGACAAGTCACTTAACATCTATGAGCTGCATTTTTTTTTCTAATTAAACACACACACACACACACACACACACACACACACACACACAGATGCCAGACACTGTCCTAAGACTGCAGAGTTCGAATCCTGAATCTAGTGCTGGCTAGCTATATGACCTTGCAAATCTCTTAACCTCTCTGACTCTGTTTCCTCATCTATCATGTGGGAATAAAAGTGTTTTCCTCCAGGTTTGCTGTAAGAACTAACTGAGTTTATATATGTGAAGTACTTAGAACTGTGCCAGCAACATAGCGAGCAAGGATAAATGTTTGCTGTTATTATGGCTACCCAACTCGCTGAAATTTTACAACCCATTCTGGGAAGAAGTTTGAATTTCTCCACTTCTAAACTGAGGGTGATAACACCCGCAGCATAACCACCCATGGTTATGATTATGAAAAGTAACATAGGCAAAATAACAATAGCTAATATTTATTGAGTATTGCAGTGAACCAGGTATTATACTGTGTGAGTCAGAAATGTGCTTGACAGCAAGTAGCATAGATGAAAAGTAACTGTGGCACATACATTTTATGGAGCTTTATTTATCTAACATAAGAAGTCTGGAGGAATCCAGGCTCTTTCCATCTTTCTGCTTTAACATTCTTATCAAGTCAACCTCTGTTCCCAAGATTTCAAGATGGCTGCTGTTCCTCTGTCCATCACGTCTCTGTTCCAGGAAGAACATGAGGGGAAGCGCAAAAGGCTGAAGAATGTCAGTTGAGCCTGTCTTTTTAAAAAAACTTTTCTGGGACTTCCTTGGCAGTCCAGTGGCTAAGACTCCACGCTCCCAATGCAGGGGCCCCCGAGTTTGATCCCTGGTCAGGGAACTAGATCCTGCATGCTGCAGCTAAGACCCGAGGCAGCCAAATGAATAAATAAATAAAAATAAATAAATATAAAAAAACTTTTCTGGTAAGTAACACCAAGCCACTTCCACTTGCATATCATTGGCCAAAACTCTGTCATCTGGGTTGTTCGTGCAACCCTACCTGCTAGGAAGCCTAGAACACCAAGCCAGCATTCATGGCAAGGGAGGTTGTAAAGAATTTGGGGGTAGCCAATTCACAATATCTGCCAAATATACAGTTTCTTATTTAATCCCCACCAAAGCCTTGAGAAACTGGAAACATTATGATTTCTGTTTTACAGATGAGTAAACTGAGGCCAGAAGAGGGACAAGCCCAAGGATACATAGCTTACAAGTGTCAGAGCCAGGATTCAAACCCAGGTGTGTATGACTGGAGGGCCTGGGCTCTTCACCACTAGGTGATGCTATAACGAGTCTACCACAATGCCTGACACAAAGTAGAGGCTTAATAGGTGTTACTTCCCTTCCACTTTTGGCCCTCCATGAGGCCCTGTCAACTTTAGGCATTTGAGGCTGGATCTCTGCACCCCTTTCCCTATAGTAAGAAGGGTGAGAGGGCTGGAGTCCATGGAGAGAAAGATGGTGGCCACACCCAAGGTTTCCCTGTTACTCAGGTTCTATGACCTGAGTGGGATAGAAGGAGCTGCTCTGTGTGTGTAGGGCAGAGGAGGATAGGTAGGAATACTTCTTTGATGCCAGTGTAAACTCTGGAAGGACATTTTGAAATTATGTGGTCAAAAGGTTTCAGGGCCTCCCTGGTGGCGCAAGTGGTTGAGAGTCCGCCTGCCGATGCAGGGGATACGGGTTCGTGCCCCGGTCTGGGAGGATCCCATATGCCGCGGAGCGGCTGGGCCCGTGAGCCATGGCCGCTGAGCCTGCGCGTCCGGAGCCTGCGCGTCCGGAGCCTGTGCTCCGCAACGGGGGAGGCCACAACAGTGAGAGGCCCGCATACTGCAAAAAAAAAAAAAAAAAAAAAAGGTTTCAAAACAGCAGCCTGAAGGCTAAATGGATGTAATTTTTGGTCCTACACAATATTTAAAAAAATTCAATTGAATTCATAATATTTTAACGTTGGAAAACTTTGCTTCATAACCATATTTCCTGTCTCTCTAAGGAAAACATAACCAGGCTATCTGGCCATGCTGGGCCCAGCTGGAGCTGGGTAGCCACTACCTCCCTTAGATGGGCATGCACTCACCCACTAACACAGCTCCCCCCCGCACCCCCCACCTGCTTCCCTTGTCTGTTATCTCCCAGGTCCTGTGAACTTTTGAGTTTGTTTCTCCCTCACTGAACCATCGGAAAGACTGAGGCTCAGAGGGGAAAGCAGAAGCAGTTCGAGCTGTCTAAGCTCATACAGCAAAGCAATGGCCAACTTCAAACTGGGCCACTGTGACTCCCAGGCCAATGCTCCTTCTATACAACACTTCCTTCCGCTGCTGTTTATAAGTTTTTTTCATGCGCAGTGGGAAATGCTGTAGAAGGAGCTGATTACGAAGCGGATGAGCGTGGCAACTCTGCTTCTGCTTGGCTGGGGCTGTCACTTTCCTCCTTGGGCTTCAGCTTTCCCAACAGGGGAACAAGAATCACACTCTCTTAGATGTAGGAAGGCTTTGAGAACTCTGTGGAGCTAGGAAAGTTTATTAAACATGATTGCTGTTTTGTTTTGTTTTGTTGGCTACGCCCCACGTCTTGCGGGATCCTAGTTCCGGACCAGGGATCGAGCCCTCGCCCTCAGCAGTGAAAGCGTGGAGTCCTAACCACTGGACTTCCAAGGAATTCCCATGATTGCTGTTTTGATTGTCTATTGCTAAGTTAAAAAGCACCCCAAAACTTAATGGTTTAAAACAACCATTTAATTTGCTTGTGATTGTACAATCTGTGCTGGGCTTAGGTGAGTGGTTTTTCTACTGATATTGCTGGTGATCACTCTCGTGGTTGCATTCAGCTGGCAGGTAGGTTGATGGCTGGGATTCTGATTCTCTCCATGTGGTCTCTCCAGCCACACTTCGTAGATGGTTGTTCAGGGCTCCCAAGAACGAGCATTCCAAGAGGACAAGCCAGCATGCAAGCATTTATTGTCTCTGCTTGCATCATGCTTGCTGATGTCCTATTGGCCAAAGTGTGTCACATGGCCAAGCCCAAGAGGAGATTACATAAGAGCATGGCTAGGGACTTCCCTGGTGGTGCAGTGGTTAAGAATCCGCCTGCCAATGCAGGGGATACGGCTTTGAGCCCTGGTCTGGGAAGATCCCACGTGCCGCTGAGCAGCTAAGCCCATGCACCACAACTACTGAGCCTGTGCTCTAGACCCCCTGAGCCACAACTACTGAAGTGCACGTGCCTAGAGCCTGGGCTCCACAACAAAGAGAAGCCACCACAATGAGAAGCCCACGCACCACAACAAAGACCCAACGCGGCCAAAAAAAAAAAAAAAATGAGCATGGCTAATGCGAAGCGTGGTTCATTGGGGTCCACCAAAATAATGGCATAACACAAGTATTTTCATTGTATCTGACCAATGGCTAGAGTAGAGACAGTGCACCTCGCCTGCAGAATGACATTTGATAGTCCCTGATTCTCCCTACTCAGAATTCTCTCTCCTGATGAACCAGCCCAGAACCTGATGCTACCTTTTGCTTTACAGCTTTGGACTGGCAAGACCAGGTTTTCAGAAAACAGATTAGGTTTCAACCCATGGTACCAATCAAAATGATTTTTTTTTCAAAGAAATAATTATTCCATGCATTTTCTAGCTCTTTTTATTTTTTTTGTTTTTATTTATGTGGTTGCACTGGGTCTTAGTTGCAGCAGGTGGGCTCCTTAGTTGTGGCATGTGAACTCTTAGTTGAGGCATGCATGTAGGATCTAGCTCCCTGACCAGGGATTGAACCTGGGCCCCCTGCATTGGAAGTGCAGAGTCTTAACAACTGCGCCACCAGGCAAGTCCCCCAGTCCAAATGATTGATTGGCTGCCTTCCATAGTGAGGTGCGGGGAATGTCCTGATTGGCCAGGACTGAGTCAAGTGCTATCACCAGAGCTAGGGGCAATGGGGCAGCCCATTCTGAACTAAATAGGAATAGTGATAACAGATGAGATTTAGTGAGTGTTTGCTATGCACCAGCCACACCTTATGTGAACTAACTCATATAATCCTCCACGCAATTCCCCACAATCCTTTTTTTTTGAGTTTTATTTTATTTTTTTATACAGCAGGTTCTTATTAGTTATCTGTTTTATACATATTAGTGTATATATGTCAATCCCAATCTCCCAATTCATCACAGCACCACCCCCACCCCACACCACTTTCCCCTCTTGGTGTCCATACGTTTGTTCTCTACATCTGTGTCTCTATTTCTGCCCTGCAAACCAGTTCATCTGTACCATTTTTCTAGGTTCCACATATATGCGTTAATATATGATATTTGTTTTTCTCTTTCTGACATACTTCACTCTAGACAGTCTCTAGATCCATCCATGTCTCTACAGATGACCCATTTTCGTTCCTTTTTTTGGCTGAGAAATATTCCATTGTATATATGTACCACATCTTCTTTATCCATTCGTCTGTCGATGGGCATTTAGGTTGCTTCCATGACCTGGCTATTGTAAATAGTGCTGCAATGAACATTGGGGTGCATGTGTCCTTTTGAATTATGGTTTTCTCTGGGTATATGCCCAGTAGTGGGATTACTGGGTCATATGGTAATTCTATTTTTAGTTGTCTAAGGAACCTCCATAGTGTTCTCCATAGTGGCTGTATCAATTTACATTCCCACCAACAGTGCAAGAGGGTTCCCTTTTCTCCACACCCTCTCCAGCATTTGTTGTTTGTAGATTTTCTGATGATGGCCATTCTAACTGGTGTGAGGTGATACCTCATTGTAGTTTTGATTTGCATGTCTCTAATAATTAGTGATGTTGAGCAGCTTTTCATGTGCTTCTTGGCCATCTGTATGTCTTCTTTGGAGAAATGTCTATTTAGGTCTTCTGCCCATTTTTTGATTGGGTTGTTTATTTTTTTAATATTGAGCTGCATGAGCTGTTTATATATTTTGGAGATTAATCCTTTGTCCATTGATTTGTTTGCAAATATTTTCTCCCATTCTGAGGGTTTTCTTTTTGTCTTGTTTGTAGTTTTCTTTGCTTTGCAAAAGCTTTCAAGATTCATTAGGTCCCATTTGTTTATTTTTGTTTTTATTTCCATTACTCTAGGAGGTGGATCAAAAAGGATCTTGCTGTGATTTATGTCAAAGAGTGTTCTTCCTATGTTTTCCTCTAAGAGTTTTATAGTGTCTGGTCTTACATTATGTCTCTAATCCATTTTGATTTTATTTTTGTGTATGGTGTTAGGGAGTGTTCTAATTTCATTCTTTTACATGTAGCTGTCCAGTTTTCCCAGCACCACTTATTGAAGAGACTGTCTTTTCTCCATTGTATATCCTTGCCTCCTTTGTCATAGATTAGTTGATCATAGGTGCGTGGGTTTATATCTGGGCTTTCTATCCTGTTCCATTGATCTATATTTCTGTTTTTGTGCCAGTACCATTATTGTCTTGATTACTGTAGCTTTGTAGTATAGTCTGAAGTCAGGGAGTCTGATTCCTTCAGCTCTGTTTTTTTCCCTCAAGACTACTTTGGCTATTCAGGGTCTTTTGTGTCTCCATACAAATTTTAAGATTTTTTGTTCTAGTTCTGTAAAAAATGCCACTGGTAATTTGATAGGGATTGAATTGAATCTGTAGATTGCTTTGGGTATTATAGTCATTTTCACAATATTGATTCTTCCAATCCAAGAACATGGTTTGTCTCTCCATCTGTTTCTATCATCTTTGACTTCTTTCATCAGTGTCTTATAGTTTTCTGAGTACAGGTCTTTTACCTCCTTAGGGAGGTTTATTCCTAGGTGTTTTTTTTTTTTTTTTTTTTTTTTTTTTTTTGCGATATGCGGGCCTCTCACTGTTGTGGCCTCTCCCGTTGCGGAGCACAGGCTCCGGGTGCGCAGGCCCAGCGGCCATGGCTCACGGGCCCAGCCGCTCCGCGGCATATGGGATCCTCCCAGACCGGGGCACGAACCCGTATCCCCTGCATTGGCAGGCGGACTCTTAACCACTGCGCCACCAGGGAGGCCCCCTAGGTGTTTTATTCTTTTTGTTGCAATGGTGAATGGGATTGTTTCCTTAATTTCTCTTTCTAATCTTTTGTTGTTAGTGTATAGGAATGCAAGAGATTTCTGTGCATTAATTTTGTATCGTGCAACTTTACCAAATTCATTGATTAGCTCTAGTAGTTTTCTGGTGGCATTTTTAGGATTCTCTATGTATAGTATCATGTCATCTGCAAACAGTGACACTTTTACTTCTTCTTTTCAAATTTGTATTCCTTTTATTTCTTTTTCTTCTCTGATTACTGTGGCTAGGACTTCCAAAACTATGTTGACTAATAGTGGCGAGGTGGACATCCTTGTCTTGTTCCTGACCTTAGAGGAAGTGCTTTCAGTGTTTCACCATTGAGAATGATGTTTGCTGTGGGTTTGTCATATATGGCCTTTATTATGTTGAGGTAGGTTCCCTCTATGCCCACTTTCTGGAGAGTTTTTATCATAAATGGATGTTGAATTTTGTCAAAAGCTTTTTCAGCATCTATTGAGATGATCATATGGTTTTTATTCTTTGGTTTGTTAATATGGTGTATCACATTGATTGACTTGCATATTCTGAAGAATCCTTGCATCCCTGGGATAAATCCCGCTTGATCATGGTGTATGACCCTTTTAATGTGTTGTTGGATTCTGTTTGCTAGTATTTTGTTGAGGATTTTTGCATCTATATTCATCAAAGATATTGGTCTGTAATTTTCTTTTTTTGTAGTATCTTTGTCTGTTTTTGGTATCGGGGTGATGGTGGCCTCATAGAATGAGTTTGGGAGTGTTTCTTCTTCTGCAATTTTTTGGAAGAGTTTGAGAAGGATGGGTGTTAGCTCTTCTCTAAATGTTTGATAGGATTCACCTGTGAAGCCGTCTGGTCCTGGGCTTTTGTTTGTTGGAAGATTTTTAATCACAGTTTCAATTTCATTACTTGTGATTGGTCTCTTCATATTTTCTATTTCTTCCTGGTTCAGTCTTGGAAGGTTATACCTTTCTAAGAATTTGTTCATTTCTTCCAGGTTGTCCATTTTATTAGCATAAAGTTGCTTGTAGTAGTCTCTTAGGATGCTTTGTATTTCTTCAGTGTCCGTTGTAACTTCTCCTTTTTCATTTCTAATTTTATTGATTTGAGTCCTCTCCCTCTTTTTCTTGATGAGTCTGGCTAAAGGTTTACCAATTTTGTTTATCTTCTCAAAGAACCAGCTTTTAGTTTTATTGCTCTTTGCTATTGTTTTCTTTGTTTCTATTTCATTTATTTCTGCTCTGATCTTTATGATTTCTTTCCTTCTACTAACTTTGACAATTCCCCATATTATTTATATGAGGTATAGAGAGGTTAAGGAACTTGCCCTGGTTCACACAGCTAGTAAAAGGCAGAGCTAGGATTCAAACTCAGGCAGTCTAACTTTGGCATCCACACTCTTTATGGGCTGGACCAAGAATGGGAGTGGAGGTTCATAGGAAAGTCAGGAACTGATGTCAATAAGAGGGGGACATGATACTGTGCAGGCAAAAACAGTATCTGTAACCAACAACCACCCATTAACACCCTTTAAAAACATGATGTATCACTTAGAGCACAATTTGAATAACAATTTTATGTCTTTATGCAGAAACCTGCATAATTGTGCATCTTCCCCTCTATTCCAGCTAGGACTCTTTTAGTCTTAGGGTCTCCTGATTGGATCCAAAGCTAAGTTTTTGGGCCACATGGTCAAGAACTCTTGAGGTACAACAGCAAAAAAAAAATCTGACTGAGAACTGTTAAAATATGGAGAAGTGGATTTGGAGAAGCAGATGGAGAACATAAAGGGGAATGTACTGGAGAATTGCAGAAATGCATCTGGGAGGACAGGACAGCAGCAAGATAGATTGAAAAATCTCAGGAAGTGTATGTGATTCTTCTGAATAATGGGGGTGGGGAGGGGGTGGAAGGCCTTGCGTATCTGTTATTTCCCGGGCACTCAATCCTTTTTGAATAAGATGCTCTAGAGATGGTTTTTCTCATTAGAACAGATGCAAAGCTTTCCTTGTTTATATTTCTTCTCATGTGCTTCTGCTTGAGCAAGCAAGCCCTTAATGTCAATTTCAATTAATGCTGCAGCATCTGATCTTGGTGTTGATTCTTATGATGCAGTGGGTGGGGGTGGGGGGTGGAGCGAAGTTCCCTGGGAAGTGGGGGGAGGTGTCCCCCCTCGTTAGGAGACTGGAAGCCCCTGGTGAGGGAGACATTGGGAGGGAAGGTGTGGAATGATTTTCTCCCTACTTAATGAAGGCCATACTTTAAAGATGCCAGCCTGTCTATTGTTTGATAAAAAAAAAACTAATTTGGAGACTTAGTAGTAAGGTAGAGAGGAGAGACAAGGCTCTGAGGGCTGAGCCGGTGAGAAACGTGACACACACAGCCTTGCATTGACCTATGAGAGCTTCCCCCATAACCTAGAATGCCAGGAGCAGGTGCTCCAAGCCTGCTATCTACTATCATGGGGATCCCCTAATCCTGCCACAAAGCTGGTGGTCTCACACTAGTGTGAGTGTGACCTGAATTCAGCATGGCAGTGGGGTGGAGCAGTCTGGGGTAGGGGAAGCAGAGCAAGGTTCATAGAGAGGCAGAGACAATCGCAGTCTGCCAACTCTTCTTCCTTCTCTTCCTTCCTTCCTTCCTAACAAAGGGATTTCCTTTGTTCCCTCCCAAAGGGAATTTGTTTGGGATAGAGAAGATATGGATTCATGTTTTCCAAGAGACCAATCTCAGGAATGATTCTCTTCCCTTTGAGAAGTCAGGGCTCTTGTTTTTCATCTTCTTTATCATCAATAACAATCATTAGAAGACATTACCATTTCTTGAGGAACTTCTATGTGTCAGGGGATACTATACACATTATTTCTAGTCTTCCCAGCAACTGTCAAGGTAAACATAACTTATGCCCACTTTACAGAGGTGCAATTTGGGGCTTAGCTTCAGGAGCTTGTCCAGTAAGACACAGGTTTGGGGTTGGAACTAAGCCCTGATCATTGGATTTCTGGCTCTGATGTCACCAATGACTGAACACTTGGGAGCTCCAGGCTCCTAAGACTTGCCAACAGGTGCATCCAAATGTTAAACACAGAATTTAACCTGCCCTGGAGTAGAAGTTGAGAAGGCTCTAGCTCTAGTTCTGCAACTCTCCTGCTTTCAGCATATGTGACATGTGAGTTCCCCTCTCTAGACTTACTTCTCTATCTGTAAAATGGGCAAGTTGGACTAAATGTCTCCAAAGGTCAGCTCAATCCAGTCTAACCTGAGAGCACTCATGGGGCCTTCTTGTTTGACTGTGCCGGAAGGCTACAAAAGTGTACAAGACAGGCTTCCATGCTCTAGTTGAGCTGGATGCATGCTTTAATAGTTATAAACCAAGGGCAACAAATCTTGGAGAGTGAAGCATTTCACTTATACTTAGCTAATTGCAAATGTGTGTGGCAAGGGAGATAAGATAGGCTTCTTGGAGGAGAGAAATTCTCTGACCATATGGTTCCAACAGGCACTGCCATCTACTTATTCACCCAACCTCTCTAGTCACAATGATTGGTTAAAGAGTAGGCACCTGGCTCAAGGTGGGCCGGTCACAGTACCTGGCCCCGCACCCATGGATAACTGGTCTAGGGATGAGCACCTACTCATGTTGGACCAATCTAAGTCCTTCCCTTAAGGAAGGCTTAAAGTTCTGTCAAGACTAGAAGCAGAAAGCCTCCGTCTCACTAGTGGAGCAGCTGAGAGTTGTTGAGTGCTGAGAGCTGCTGCAGCCAAGTGTCCAGTCTTGAGGAGAAAGGCTCACACACAGAGAATGAAAGACAAGGACTGAGGAAAAAGAGTCCTAGCAACATCCAAGTCCCTGATCCCGTCATTTCAATTCTCTGAGCCTGGCTGTCCAGCCTTCCCATCAGTTCTGGGAGCTCCCCAATACCCTTTTAATAAATTCCTTTTCTGTTTCTGTTAGCCTGAGTTTTTTGGTTTTTTTTTTTTTTTTTTTTTCACTTTGCAACTGAGAACCCTGGCTATACCCTGGGGCTCTGGGGCAATTCTAGTGGGGCTACTCCTCACTCCAGTCAGGGAGGGGCCAAAAGAGGGTTTATTCTCAAGCAGGTGGACAGGAAGGAGGGTGTGTCATTCCAGTTGGGAAGTGCATTAGCTTGGGAAGCAGGAATCCCTCCCTGTCACTGAAACTTAGGCAGATCTCTGTACCTTTCTGAGCCTCAGTTTCCTTTCCTTTCTGAGCCTCAGTTTCCTATTTGTTTCCTTATCACCTGGAATAGAATGGTGATTCTCAAAGCCGTGTTCTGCAACACCCTGTGGAGGGACCACTGTTTGAGGGTGGTTTGTGGCTGGGGTGGGGAAGCCTACTGGGCAGGACTCTGGGTTCCCCTCCCTCACTTCAAACAAAGCCACTCCTCTCCCCCATCCGATTATGCATTGCCTTTCTGTGAAAGGTCTGCCTTAAAAGAGGTCTCTGTAGCTTAACAGGCTTAAAACTCCTGGATGAGATGTCTTTGGGGACATTTTCTTTTCTAATAGTTCATGAGTTTATGGGTTTTAGGAGAAAGAATAACTTTCACACTGATGATAAAACCATTCTGAGTGTTTTGCTCTATGTCAGGCACTGAATGCTAAGTGCTCTACATACATTTGTCTTATTTTAAAAAGTCCTGGGGCTTCCCTGGTGGTGCAGTGGTTAAGAATCTGCCTGCCAATACAGGGGACACGGGTTTGAGCCCTGGTCTGGGAATATCCCACATGCTGCAGAGCAACTAAGCCTGTGCACCACAACTACTGAGCCTAAAAGCCACAACTACTGAAGCCCACATGCCTAGAGCCCGTGCTCTGCAACAAGAAAAGCCACCGCAATGAGAAGCCCGCACACTGCAATGAAGGGTAGCCCCCTCCTGCCGCAACTAGAGAAAGCCCACGCGCAGCAACAAAGACCCAACACAGCCTAAAATAAATAAAATAAATTTAAAAAATAACTTTACTGTTAATTAATTAAAAAACAAACACATAAAAAGCCCTTAGGACTTCCCTGGTGGTCCAGTGGTTAAGACTCTGTGCTCCCAATGCAGGGCGCCCGGGTTTGATCACTGGTCGGGGAACTAGATCCCGCATGCTACAACTAAAGACCCTGCACGCCGCAACGAAGATCCCACGTGCCACAACTAAGACCTGGTGCAGCCATATAAATAAATAAACAAGTAAAATATTTAAAAAATAAATTAAAAAATCCTACAGCAACCCTATGATGTGCGGTCAGATAAGAACCTGGGACTTATTGGTGCAGCCACTATGGAAAACAGTATGGAGGTTCCTCAAAAAACTAAAAATAAAGTTGCCATACGATCCAGCAATCTCACTCCAGGGCATATATCCAGACAAAACTATAGTTTGAAAAGATACATGCACCCCTGTGTTCATAGCAGCACTATTCACAATAGCCAAGGCATGGAAACAAACTAAATGTCCACTGACAGATGAATGGATAAAGAAGATGTGGGATACACACACACACACATATATAATGGAATGTCACTCAACCATAAAAAAGAATGAAATAATGCCATTTGCAGCAACATGGATGGATCTAGAGATTATCATACTAAGTCATAAAGAGAAAGACAAATACCATATGATATCATTTATATGTAGAATCTAAAATATGACATAAATGAACATATCTATGAAACAGAAACAGACTCACAGATATAGAGAACAGACTTGTGGTTGCCAAGGGGGAGAGGAGTGGAAGAGGGAAAGATTGGGAGTTTGGGACTAGCAGTTGCAAACTATTATATAGAGGATGGGTAAACAAGGTCCTACTGTATAGCACAGGGAAATATATTCAATATTCTGTGATAGACATAATGGAAAAGAATATGAAAAAGAATAAATACGTATAACTGAATCACTTTGCTGTACAGAAATTAACACAACATTGTAAATCAACTATACTTCAATAAAATTAAAAAAAATTAAATCAGGGGAAATAAAAAAGAACCTGGGACTTGAAAGGTGAAGTAACTTGCTCGAGAGCACACAGCGTTGTTAAGCAGTGAACGGGAGTTTGGATCCAAACTGATAAGAAGACATGAACTGGCAGCCCACAAGCCAAACCCAGCCTTAAGATGTGTGTCTTTTGGCCAGCACAGTGTTTTTTTTCTTTTTAAAATTTGAATTAGTTTCCAGCATTTAAAAACCAGAAGATTTTTGTATAAGAATTTGAATTTAGAGCTTATTTTTCTTCTCAGACCTGGCAACTGCCCACACTGGGAGCCCATACTCTCACACTAGTAGGTGCCTTCTTTAGAATGAGCATGAACTCCCAGCTTGCTGAAGACCCCATGACTCCCTATTATCTTATACCTGACCCACTTTGCTCATTTATGGTACTTACTTGGCTCTGTTGGTATCTGATTTTGCAATCCCTGTTCTAATGACAAGCCTGTGTCTTCCTTAATGAATTCTTCCTTCTTACATCCCTCCATCTCCATCTGCTCCTTCTTCGGGTCCTGCTGATTCTCCCCATCACCTCTCTGTTGTCTGCTCCCTCCTCTTCATTCGCCTGCTTTCCTCATCTCCTTTTTTCTTTGCCTCCAGTGAAGACACCTGTTGGGTCCCTCTACTCTTCTCTCCCCTGAATCCATCTTCTTAATCCTAGTCTGGGTAGCTCTACAAATATCATTGTCAAATCTCTGAAAAAGGATTTGCCCATTCAGGGTGAGCTCAGAAGGCAGAATCCCAGTGGTGGACAGAGGAGGTCACTGATAGCATGTGTTGGGGCTCAGATGGCCCTGGGTTCAAATCCTTGCTCCTTCACCTACCATTTGTGAGATATTGGACTGTCACATTTCCTCATCCATGAAATGCAGACAAAAACAGATCCTAGAGTTGAACCAGATTGCTTTTACAGGTTCTTCCAACCTTGACACTTTATCATTTCAAAGCAACTTCTGCTCAGAACCTTTCAATGATTCCCACCAGCTACGAAGTTGAGTGGAGAAACCAGTTCCTCCAGATACTAGTTCTACCCTACCTTTTACATCTCATCTTTCTCATCTCAACTCATACCTTGCACTGCAGAAACACTTAGCTCTTACATTCCTGCCTTCATATTTGCTATTCCCTCTGTCTGGAATCCCCGCCAGCATTCTGTAAACAAATACCTCATAAAAATGTGAGGCATTAATACCTCCACCTGTTGAACCCTACTCATCTGTTTTTGTTAGGAGGTCCGTTTTGATTGTAAATTACTCGCACACAAAAAAATCCCAACTCAAAATACTCAAACTCTAAAGAGGTATTGGTCCATAGAAAAGCCCAGAGGTGGGTCAAGCTTCAGGTATGGCTTTATCAGGTCTCTGGCTCATTTTTTCTGCAATATTTTCTCAGTCCTACCCTCCTCTATGTGATGGCTGTGTTCTCTAGCTGACTTCCCTCATGGTGGCTGTGATGGTTAATTTTATGTGTTAACTTGATGGGCCTTAGCCCAGAGAGCTGGTAAAACATTTCTGGGTGTGTCTATGAGGGTGTTTCTGGAAGAGATTAGCATCTGAATTGGTAGACTAAGTAAAGAAAGGCAATGTGGGTGGGCATCATCCAATCTGGTGAAGCCTGAATAGAACAAAAAGACGGAAGGGTGAATTTGCTCCTTTGCTTGAGCTGAGACTTCCATTTTCTCTTGCTCAGGACATTGGACATCGGTGGTCCTGGTTCTTGGGCTTTTGAACCAGGACTGAATTATACTATCGGCCTTCCTCATTGTCTAGCTTTCAGACGGTAGATCATGGAACTTCTCAAGCCCACACAACTGTTAACCAATTCCTGTAATAAATCTCTTCTATATATCTAAATATAAATTATTGGTTCTGTTTCTTTGGAGAACCCTGACTAATATGGTGGCTAAGGAAAAATTCTGCCGCAACTCTAGGTACCAGACCCTATATCACACTGCTCGGAAGGCAAAAGGATGTCTCATCCTCATTCTTCGCCTTTATTGGACCCATAGTGGTAGATCTTTAATAATTAGAAGGTAGTGATTCAGCATGCAGGTTCTAAAGTTGGACCCCACTACTTATTAACTGTGACCTTGGGAAAGTTAATCTCCGTGCCAGAGCTTCTGTACAATAGGGATTATAATAGTACCTACCTCATAGGGCTGTTGTGGGAATCAGCTTGAAAAGCGCTTAGCAGATTGCCTGGCAACTAGTAAATGCTCCATGTTAGCTAGTGTTGCCAGCACATTTCCTCAGAAACATCTCCCTTTATACTATAATCTTCAGGGATTCTTCTGGACGATGCAGAGTATTCCTAGCATTTCTTTGTTGAATTCATAGCCATTCATTCAACAAATATTAAATGGGGACCCACTGTTTTGGGTACTGAGGAATGAGCAAAACAGACAAAATCCTATCTTTGTGGTGATCACACCATAGTGGAAGGTAGGGATGGGAGAGAGACAATAAACATGTAATATTTCAGGTGGTGATAAGTGCTATGGAGAAAAATTCAACAAGAAAGTGTGTGAAGAAGTGCAGAGGAGTGGAGCGTTGCTATTTTAAATGTGGGTCACTTCCTCAGAGAGGCCTGAAGAAGTGACATTTGAGCAGAGACCTGAAGGAGGAGTGAGCCATGGCAATACCTGGGAGGAGAGCATTTGAGGCAGACACAAGAGCAAGTGCAAAGGCCCTAAGGTTAGCCGTATGCTTGGCATGTCAGAAGAACAGGAGGGAGGCCAGTGTGGCTGGAGTAGAGTGAGAGGTGGTGAGAACAATACAATAGGGAATAAGAGTAGGAGGCAGGTCACACAGGACTTTATAGGGCACGAACATAATCCTCAGTGTCAGCAGGATGCCAGCAGGGAAGACGATGTCACCTGCACAGGGAAGTTTTATAACTGAGGCCATGAACAGGAAGGGATGAGTGCTTCAACTTTCCTGGTGGGGTGGGGGTGCTGACGGGAGGTCAGAGAAGGCCTCTCAGAGGAGGTGGTTCTTGAGCTGAGTGTTGAAGGATGAACAGGAGGCATCTAGGCAGAAGGGAAGGAGCAATCCAAGTGTCTTATCAGAGGGTGCTGAGAGATTGTGGTGTATTCAAGCAAACGTGGTAAGGCTGGTACACAGAGAGGGAGGTGAGGAGCCAAGGAGAGGCCAGAAACAGCAGAGGAGGTTGGGAGGGGCCAGATTCATGTTTTTAAAAAAATAGATTTATTTATTTATTTATTTTTGGCTGCGTTGGGTCTTCATTGCTGCCCGCGGGCTTTCTCTAGTTGCAGTGAGCGGGGGCTGTTCTTCGTTGCGGTGCGCGGGCTTCTCATTGCGGTGGCCTCTCTTGTTGCGGAGCACGGGCTCTAGGCACGCGGACTGCAGTCGTTGCGGCGCGTGGGCTCAGTAGGTGTGGCTCATGGGCTCTAGGGCGCAGGCTAAGTAGTTGTGGCACACGGGCTTAGTTGCTCCGCGGCATGTGGGATGTTCCCGGACCAGGGCTCGAACCCGTGTCCCCTGCATTGGCAGGCGGATTCTTAACCACTGCGCCACCAGGG
Source organism: Mesoplodon densirostris (assembly GCF_025265405.1). Lineage (NCBI taxonomy): Eukaryota > Metazoa > Chordata > Mammalia > Artiodactyla > Ziphiidae > Mesoplodon > Mesoplodon densirostris. The sequence goes on along the minus strand of NC_082676.1, from coordinate 25,480,812 downwards.
AAGCCCGGGGCCAGATTCATTAATTGGTTGACTGACTCATTCATCCACTCAAGTTTTTATTGAACACTAAGTCTGGTGACACAGTGCCGTACACAACAGTCAAAGATTCCTGGTCTCATGGAACTTACCTTCTAGTGAGGAACATGGGCAGAAACACATAAACAGATCAGTAAATGACAAGACTAAGAAATGCCATGAAGGAAATGAACAAGAGGTCAGACTAGAGAACATCTTTAAGCTGGGTGTTCAGGGAAGGCCTTTCTGAGGAGTTGATATTTAAGCAGAGACCTGAGGCGTCAGAACAGGTGGGGAAAGAACATTCCTGGCCTTGGTCTCAGTTGTCACCATCTCTCTAATTTGATTTTTCTTTTTTTTGAAGCAGCGACAGGTCATCAAACAACACAAGTGTAGCTATAACTGCTGGTCTGGCAGAGCCAGGCAGGATTCTTTTCAAACTCTGCTTCGTGCTCAGGAATCCAGTCTCTTAGGCAGGTTCTGGGGGAAGTGATGTGAAAAATACAATCACAGAATCACAGGTCGGACGATGCATGGAGAATCTGTCTTCCTAGAATTCAGGGAAGTCTACAGCTGAGGACTGAGGGCTTACCATCCTCGTGTGCTCTGGTAAGACCCCTCCGGCTGTTCCGTGGAGGCTGGAACAGATTTAGGTGAGAGTTTTCAACAGGAGAACTCTATTCAGTAGTGAGGACAAACATTCAGATCCAGATCAAATTATAAAACATTTCTCGCACCCCAAAAGGGTAAAGCTGCTTGAATTTAACCTTTTTCTTTTAGGTGAAAATGGCACCTCCTCCCCAGACCCGCCCTCACGGCGGCGTCTCCGCCCACTCCCAAAAGGCAGCGTGGATCTTCGCCTACTCTACTCACCAGGTTCCCTTCAAAGTGAAAGGCCCTGGTGCTCCGTCCCACTTCTTCTCTTCCGCATCCCTCGGGCACCGCCCACCGCCAACTAGTTTGGGCCCCATCTCCAGGCCCCGCCCACCTCCAGCCCCTCCCGAACCCCATCGCCCTTTGGGTCACGCCTCCTTCCGGCTCCTCCCCAGAGTGGCCACCTTTGGGCCCCCTCCTCCCGGCTCAACTTCCGGGCCCGCCTCCTTCTGTCCCGCTTCAGTCTTTTCTCCGTTCGGAGCTTTTCTTCAGCCCCGCCTCCAACACGCCCCGTTAAGGGCCCCTCCTCCCCCAACCTCGCCCGGGCCTCCCTCCACCCTTGACTCCTCCTCTGGGCAGGCCTCCCTTTAGCCCCGCCCAAACCCCTCCTTTCAAGCCCGGCTCTGCGAGGCCACCAATGTCTTCCATACTTTTCTCGCGCGCCTCGCTTCACTGCATCATCACTCTCTCAGACCCGCCCCTCCTTACGCTAGGTTCCAGTGTAAACCAGTCTCTCTTCCCGCCCTAGCCCCGCTTCCTCAGGGTCCCACCTCAGTCCTTCCTCCTTGTCAGGCCCCTCCCCGACCCCTCCTTCCTCTTCTCCCCGCCGTAGCTCTGGGCCTTTCCAAAGCTAGGTTGAGGGGGTAGGAAGAGCCCCTGCGCCTCAGGGGCCGGGCTGTGTCACGGCCTGGCTGCAGACTCCTCGCGCTTGAGTCGCCGGGCCCGTCTCTGGAGACAGAGGCGGGGGCAGGGGGTGGCGGGGCCAGGGCCGGAGTGGCGGGCGGGGCCGAGTTGAGGGAAGCCGCTCCGGACGCCCCCACCCCGGCGCGCCTCAGTGGTGCCGGCCAAGGGAAGGACTCTCGACTGCGGGGCTCGCGCCGCTGTCAGTGCAGCGAAGTGCGCGAGCAGCGCGGCGCAGGCTGGGCAGAGCAGAGAGAAGCTGAGGGGGTGGTAGCGGCGGCGACTCCCGGGCGTGTGATCAGTTTCTCACGCTGCAGCCGGGGCCGCCTTCTTCCTCCCTCCCTCGCTCCCTCCCTTCCGCCCCCGAGTGCGGCGGCACCGCCTCGTTCCGCGCCGCGCGGCTTTCTCCAGACCTCTCAGGGCGGGTGAGTGGGGGCCGCGGGCGTCTCCTTAAAGGTGCGGGGAGGGGGTACTCCTTGCTCCTTTTCGGTCACCCACCTTTTCGCGCCGGTCGCTGCCTATTTTTAGAAACTCTGTTTTTCGGCCGTTCGGGGAGTCCCGGGAGCCGGAGTAACTCCCGGCCCCTTCACCCCCGCACCTTCCCTCCACCCGGGCCTGCCGCCCTGGGTCCCGGCAGCCCTGGCGTTCCCTGCCCGCCTCCTCCCCGCGGGTCGGACCTGGGCCGGGAGTTCGCGGGGTGGGCCCGCGCCCGCTCGGAAGTTGGAGTCTTTTGTGTTCGCGCCCCGCCCCGCCCGGCGAGGGGAGGAGGGGGGAGCGGAGGCCGCGCTGGGGAGGCCTCGGGCGGGCCGGGACCCGGCTCTGGCCTCGGCCCCGGGCTTCTTCCGGCTCTCCCTCCCGGGCTGGGTCTGTGGGTTCCCGGAGGCGATCAAAACTGGTCCTGCCTCGCTCCCTACGGGCCTGAGCGCCTCCTCGGACCCCCTTTCCCGGTCCTGGGCTTGTTGCACACCTTGGGCTCAGAGGAACAACAGCAGGCCCTCGAGCTGGGGCCGTGTTCCGCGCTTCACGCAGCCTTTTCGCCGCCGAGCCTCAGTTTGCCTTTCAGTGAACAGGGAGAAAGAAAGTCGCCTCGCAGGGTGTTTGTGGATTCAGGGAGGAAACTAATGTGTGCGAGAAGTGTTTAATACCAACAGGTAACATTTAATGGACTTGACTCAGGAACTTCGCAAGCCTTATTTCATAGGATGCTCACGACGGCCTTCTGAGGTTATCCCCATTTACAAAAGCAGCAGTCCAGGCCCAGAGAGGTTAAGTAATGTGTTCCAGATCACAGGTAGGAGCCACAGAAGTGTAAAGCCGTGGTGCTGGTACCTGTTATTTATTTCTTAGTGTGAACTTGTGTAATCTCTTAGTGCAGAACGGATTTTGAGTCACATCGTTAGTTGGGATACCTAACTAACTCCGTTCTCCCTGATTCCTTGCCCGTTAGAAGCTGATGGATGCAGAGAACTCCAGATCTCAAGCACAACTGAAGTTCCCTGGGGTTTTGGCTCAGGGAAGGTGTAAGTCGTTTAAAGCAGTGAGGTCCATCCGTTTTTTGTGGCTTGTTCCTCCCACCAAACCTTGCTTGTTCTCTATAGGGTTTAGATTTATAGCTCCTGGTTGGGGGAGGGGGAGCAGAAAGGGGTTCAAGTCAATTGCTTCAACTCCCTGCCTTCAAATAGAGATTTATTTCTCTTATTTTCAGATAAGGCCCAGAGGGGTAAAAGTGAACTAAATTTAACTTTGGCAAGTGTTCTAGTTTTCCAGTGTGTTTGATCCCTGGTGTCTAAAGATCAGGCAGGGGAGTTCCTAGGCCAGCTCTTGCGATGTCTCCTGATGTGTGCTTTAGTTCTTTGGAGTCTGGAGGTCTGCTGTACTCTCCCCTTTCCAAGATTCTGGATTTAAGAGTGGTATGTAGGACCTGGAAGGGGTCTTACCTGGTCTAACTTTTTTTATCTGCCTTTTCCCTCTTTCCTGTTAACTGAACCTTGGGAAGGGGAAGTAAGTTGTCTAAATTCACATACTGCTTTAGTGACAGAATCACAACTGGAATTCCAGTCTTCTGACTCCCAGTGCAGTAATATTTTTATTTCTACCGTTCTCTGCCACCTTTTGAAAGGGCACTAAACTACTTATTCAGGTCTGAAGACCAAGAATCCCAAGTAACTTGAAATCACAAAGAAGTTGTTTAGTCCCAGCATTAAAAGGAGGCCAGGTTTTGTGCACAGGAGTACCAGTTCTCATAAGTCACCACTGTTATTTTATAGTACTTTATTTATGGTTTATAGTTCTCTTTTATAACTGTTACCTGATTTCATTTCTCATCCAGTTCTGTGAGGGAGCTCTCAGAGTTTGGTTTATATCTCCTTTTTACAACTCTAATTGAGAATTAAGACATAGCAAGGTTAGGGCACTTGCCTTACTTAGATCACCGGATTAACAAGTGGTGAGTACAGGGCATCTCTCATGGACAAAGGGTTTGATTTGATGTGGCATCATGAACTCAGTCACTCCTTGTGGCTCTCTGAGCCTCAGTTTCCTTATCTGTAAACTATCACAGGGTTGGGTGGGGACTATGAAAAATGGCTGTGAAAGTGCATTGTAGTAGTAGGCTAACATTTATTAAGTACTTTCCATGTACCAATCACTGGATTAAGGACTTTCTGTGGAGTATCTCATTTAGTCCTCAGAGCTACTGTTTGAATTAGGTATATTATTAAACTCCTTTTGCAGAAGAAGAAACAGGATTAGAGAGGTTACATGACTTGCTCAGGATCATGTAATTGATAACTGCAGACAATATAACTTTAAAGCTGGTGTGCTTTTTATTTATTTTTTTGTAAAAATACATGTAAGATAAAATTTACTGTTTTAACTGTTTTTAAATGTACAGTTCTGTGGTGTTAGATATATTCACATTGTTGTGCAACCACCACTACCATCCCGTGTCTAGAACTTTTTCATCTTCCTCAGCTGAAACTCTGTATAAACACTTCCTCCGCTCTCCCTCCTGGCAACCATCATTCTATTTTCTGTCCTTGTGAAATTTGACTACTCTAGGTACTTCATATAAATGGAATCATACAATATTTGTCCTTTTGTGACTGGCAAAGCTGGTACTCTTAGTGCCTCCCTTAAGCCCAAGGTGCTCTGAAAATGCAAAATGATTATTAGTTCTCATCTGCAGTAAGGTGTGGCATGCAGCTCCAGAGCAAGAACCTAGGCCTGGCTGTACCACTCTGATTAAGCCTCTCACCGCCCCCCACCCCCTGCCCCTTCTGTATCTTCCAAAGGGAACTCCTGCTCTTGAAATAGAACTCAGAGGACTCCCCACCCTTGCTTTGTTTGCATCTTCCTTTCTGGCTGTCCTGGGTTTGGGCATATGGGGCTGTAGTGATCAACAATAGCAGTGCTGTGACAGCAGCTTGGATCAGAACTACTCAGGATGATTAAATGGATTATCTTTATGAAATGCTCCCTCTTTGTGCCCTCCTCTTTCCATTAAGGCACACAAGAGGGATTAGCTTTTGGGTTCCTAGAGGGTATTTATGGCTCCTCATTGCTTGCAGGTGGTTAAGATGGAATTAAATGCTGCATTTTTAGTCTTTCAAAATTCCCTTTGTTTTGACTACTTCTGTGTCTGTGTGTTTTGGGTGGTGTGGTGGTGGGATGTGGTGTTTATGTTTGTGAAGTGTAGTTGGAATTTTGTCATGATGCCAGCAGGGGGTTGGGATGGGAGGTGTTCCAGAGATGGATAATAGGGCAACAAACACAGATCTGAGTATGTTGCACTTTCCTTAAAAATCTGATGGCTCAACATTGCCTACGTATTAAAGTCTAAACCCCTGAGTGTGATAATAAGGTCAGAGTGTATTGAAATGTTTATTGGATAGAATCTTGTAGTTGAGGGACTTAAAATCATGTAGACCAGCCAGCCACCCAACCAACATTCGAATAGGCTACCCGTTGAGATTCTGTTTCATTAGGCATTTCATTATTGGAAAGTTTTCCATTTACAGAACAGTTATTAAACATCTGCTTCACACTGTACTGAGCTTGGAAATTTGGGTGTCTCAGGGGGAAGACAGGCAAGGAAACAGGCAGTGTGGGAAGTGTTGTGACAGGGACAAGCACCATGAGAGCACGGAGGAATGGAACTAACCCAGCCTTGGAGGGTCAGCGTGGGGGGGTTCGTTGGAGAAATTGGCTAGGCCTAGACCTCAGAGAAAAGACTAAGCTAGGAAAAGAAGAGATTTGGGGAGCTGAGGAGGAGACAGGTAAGACTGTTCTAGGCAGAAGGGAATAGCAAGTCTAGAGACGGTGGTGGTAACAGGTGAGACTTGGCCATTTACTATATCTACCAGATGCCATTTGAAGCATTTAACAAGTGTTAACTCATTTCTTTCCATAACCATCTTGAGGGGTACATACTGTTATAATTCCCATTCTGTAGGTGAGGAAACAAACCAGAGGGGTTAAGTAAGTTTCTCAAGACTTCTGGGTGGAGCATGAAGCATGAGATGGGTGGATGTAGCAAAAGATGAGACTGGCAAGGTGGGCAGAGCAGAGACCAAGTCATGAAAGGGCCTTATTGCCCAGGTTGAAGAGTTTGGACTTCATTTTGGTGAGGGGACCATGATCCTGTATGCATTTTAGAAGGATATCAGTGGCTCTTTGGGGAGTGGATTGGAGGGCTAGAGCACCATGGGCAAAGAGACCAGTTAGGAGGCTTTTGCAGTAATGCAGGCAAGAGGTGATGGTGTTTCCAATGAAGGGTGTGTGTGTGTGTGTGTGTGTGTGTGTGTGTGTGTGTGTGTGTGTGTGTGTGTGTGTAGAAAAGAAGATGGAATTGAGTTGTGAGACACTATCAAAGATTGTTGGTGTGGAGGGTAAGGAAGAAATGAAGGAAGACTTCTAGATTTCTACCTGGTGCAGTTGTATAGATGGGGATGCAGTTTATTGAGGTGAGGACACAGGAGAAGAAGGTGGGGGGAAGATTTCTCATGCAGGGTCTTATTACATCTGCTTTCATTTACCCTCATCCAGTTATTGATCATAGTTCTCCAAGGGGAGGGGAGGGGAGGGGAAACGGGTGAGGGAGAGTATGGCACAGCAAATTTGATAACTATCCCTGGCTAAACTGTTGCAGACACTAGTTTTGGAAAGGAGGAAATAATTAGAACCTAGACATTCCAGACCTTGCACAGCTCTGAAGACTGCTTATGTTAAAGCCAAGGAAAGCTTATGTGTTCTCCAGACAACATTCTTTGTCATTGCTCTCCCCATGTGCTGGTGTCCCTCTCTAATTCACCTCTGCTTACTCTGCGAGGCGCTGAGAAAGCCAAGATGAATAAAACATAGCTTGAGAAGCTTGCATTCAAAAGGGCAGCAGATCTCAGTAGCTTAGATACTGTAGTGGAGGGGAGAGAGTGGGGTGGGACAGGATGGGGAGGGACTAAGAAGGATTCTTATTAGGGGCAGGAGTCAGGAGACTCTGCTCTGTGTGCCAGTCTTTTCCTCAGGTGGCAAAAGTCTACACTTACTCAAAGGGCCAGGTTTATTCATTTGAATAAGGATGAAAAATACTGACTAGATGACCCCCAGGGTCCCTTCTAGCGATAACATTTTATGATTCTAGATGATGATTCAGACAGTATATCTCTTGGAGAGGTGTTTTCTTTCTTCCTTTCTCTTCCCTCCCGCTTCCTCTTCCTCCCCTTTCTTCCTCAGGCAGTAGTAGGGATGTCGGGGTGGAGATAGGGTTTTCACATGAGTGTCTATTAAAAACCTAGTTTTATTCAGTTTTAGCTTTATGTATAAAATGTACAACTGGAGGAGAGACGATGGCAGTAGTAATGTTAGCTTGCTGTCCTACAACTGACCCCTGGGTACTGTAAGGAAAGTTTCAGACCCATGATGGATGCAGCTCACAGACTCTTAGGACTAGAGAGAAAGGGGCAGTGGGATAAACTGGGAGCCTAGTCATGAGCCTGAGGATATTTGGTCTGGTCCCTGCTACTACTAATTCAGTGTGTATGGGCTTGGCCAAGCCCCTTTCCTTCTCTGGCCCTATTGCTTCATAAAATAATCAGGGGGCCAAAGGGTGAGCACTGGGGACAGAAAAAGGGTTGGAAGTTCCTCTCTAATGAGGAATAATTATCGAATAACTAGAGACAGGCATCTGCCCAAGTATTGCTAGTTATGTCTTCTGACTGTTTCTACAGCCCTTCTTTTTTCCTCAGTCTTTCTGTCACTTCATAATGGCCTCCATATGAATAAATCTGCTGTGCCTCCTGGGAGGAGGAGAGGAAGGTTGGGATATTATCTCTAGGTTCTGGTCTACATCCCCAACGAGCCATTCAGGCTGCCTACTGCCCCCTGCTCTCTATGCTGGGGTAGGGGTCGGGAGTTTTTGGTTGAATACCTCAGGTTTTCTTAGGCTCAGACGTATGTATTTGGAGTGCTCCACTGACTAAAGTGCCAATCTGGCCATCCTCCCAACATGCCCAGTGCAGTTCCACTGGAGGAGAATAGCATTCAGTGGGCCTTTGATGCTTGCCAAACTCATGTTAATTGTAATTACCTAATACTCCCTGGGATCTCAGTCTTCCTGTCTGTAAAACAAGGGGGTTGGGCTGATGTCTGGTTTTATGGGAGTGGCTTGAGAATTCATTTCTGGAAGAAGGGGCTTGGTTAGAGTATTGAGAGTATCTCACAGGGTTAAATTCTGGGTTCGCAGATACCTTTCAGTATATAAAGAGATGGATATTGCTTTTTAGAGTGGACAGATTGCTGAAAAATTGCTTGGGAGATGAATTTACCAAATTGTCTACTGAGTTCCGTTATAAACTTGGAGCTGTTGTCCCATGGGACAAACTTGGAGTCCAAGACTAAAAAGTTATATTTAAATATGTAGCAAACTGTTTAAAATCATAGGATAACAGGAAAATAAAAAAAACACTATGAGATCCCCAAACGCCACTAGGACTGGAAAAACACTAGACCAGAAATTTGCATTTCCTTAGAGCTTTGGCTTTATGAGGTAGATACCTCTGCTGTGGTTACCTGGCCCTTGAAATGCCATCTGTAGAGACTGAAGAGTTCTGTTTATTTGTCAAGGTAAGAATCATTGCCTTATTCCAAGTAAGTATTCTCATTTACAAGGTCAGATTTACAACCTGGTCAACCTATTGTTGGCCAGGTTTTCTTCATTCCAGAGGCATTTATCTGGTATTTAGCTATCTCCTGTTTGTTTGTTTTATTAAGGATTTCACTAAGCCTAGTTAACGGTAGTGTTTGCATGGTGTCTGTTGATCTGTTTGTCTAGTTTCCTTTGTAATTCTTTGTGCTAGTGAAAGCAAGCTGAGCAGTAGATTTAAAAGAATCATTTCCATAACTCATTATTTCTCTAGGTCTGGGTTTCCTTTCTGGAAGGTATGATCGTGCTACACTGAGAAGTCAAATGTTGTTTGCTGCTTACACAGACTGTGTTAAGGCTTTGGGACTTTGTGCTTCCAGATAGTTGTAAGCTGGCACTGAGGAATGGTGCTCTCAATATAATAATGATAGCTGTGCCTGAATCAGTTGAACACAAGAATAACTTTTCTTCATACCTTAAAGACTCACCCTAAATTGATTTTTTTACACCAATTAAAGTTAACTCTTACTAAAATTAGGGTGTTAGGTAGAGTTACCATGCTAAGTAGGTTACCTAGCTGCTGTAGTAAGATTATGCTTGGAAGTCCAACTGCTTTCCATCCCTAAGTTCAACCATTTGTTCTAGGAATTTGGAGTACCTACTATGTGTTCTCCCTATGGAGAACATAAAAACCAAGCAATACATGATTCCTGCCCTCAGATTACATTCAGTCTGGAGAGAGAGACAGATAAGTACAACAGGTCCTAGCTTATTCTTACCCGTGCTTCCTTGGCCTGGATGTTTTGATTCAGACTGGAAATAGCAGACTTGGTGGATGTATCACTAGGCAAGGAGACCTATTTGAGTATCTGACTTCCAGTGTTCCAATTTGGTTTTGGCCTTCCCTCCTTCTCTTCCTTTCTTCTGCCTGTTATCTAGATTTTCTTCTCTACTGCTGAGGTGTCCAGCAGCCAGTGTGTAAAGTCAAGAAACTTAGGGTAGGGGACAACATTGTCCTTCAGGTTTGGGTGTCCAGACGTCTGCCTAGTGCTTTCCCTGTTCTTCTCACATAAGTTCTTTGGCTGGTTTCCAGAAAGAGTTGATATTGTCTAGCTTCTTATTTAGGAATGAAGAAAATTGTTTCATATTGAATTAAGTTTTATACTCAGTTTTGAAATAAAATAGCTATTTTACTTGCAAATGGAATTATTTGAGGTGTGGTTTCTGGCATTTTTTTTGGCTGTGCTGCACAGCCTGTGGGATCTTAGTTCCTGAGCAGTTACTGAACCCGGGCCCTCAGCAGTGAGAGCATGGAGTCCTAACCACTGGACCGCCAGGGATTTCCCATTTGATCAGTTTTTGACTTACTAATTATGACTAAACTGTGGTTCTTGAAGCCCATTGCTGCTCTCTCTGCCAGCCTTCTTTGAACACTTTGCAGCATGGAGCCCTAGGAAATGGAGGGAACGTTGAGGTTACCCTGTCTTGAAGGGCTCTTCCTCTTCCCTTGTCCCTATTCTCAAAAAAAAAAAAGTGTTATTTGGGATGCTGTGTTGTGTTCATGATTTCTTCCAACAATTTCACATTGCCTGGGAAGTCTAGAAGAAGAGGAAATATGCCTGTGTTCGTCCTCAAAGGTTGGGGACAATATTGAAATCAATTTGGCCAAACTATATGGAGCCCACTGAGTCCTCCCTTGGTGCTGTGAGGGATGAAAATGTGTAAAGTATACTCTTGTCTTCAGGGAACCTGTGGTCTCTTTGGGGAGACAAGTAATTATGAAGTTGTAGCTGATAATAAGGCAGTTTGGTGTAGAGAGCTTGGTTTGGAAGACTAAGGTCTTACTCTTGTTCCCTGAACTAATTTGGCCAGGAAAACTGGAATAAGTCATTTTCCCCTCTCTGAACCTCCATCTTCTCATCTATAAAATGGGGTTAATAATCTGTATCTTGCCTTCCTCACAGTGTTATTGTGAGGAGCAAGTTAGATGTTACTAAAATGCATTATAAAACCAGATGATGCAATTTATATGTGAAGAATTCATGAGTCATTTGTCAGAGGTAATAGGTAAGTAGCAGAGTTTTCTATAGAAGGGGAGATCTCTTTGAGCTGGGGTGATCAGGAAGAGTGATCTGGACCAGTCTTGGGATTGGGAGAAAGAATGCTAGAAGCATTTAGACAGAGGCAATGATGGAGCAAAGGACTATAGGCAGAACTGTTAAGGGGCAGCAGTGAGTGTTTTAGCTTTAGTAGTTATTGACAAACAGTTTTCAGAAGCATACCAGATCAAACTCTCATCAGCTGTGTATGAGAGAATTCCTGTTGCTCCATGTCCTTGTCAACAGTTAGCATTATCTTTTTATTTTATGTCATTCTTGTTGGAGTGTAGTTAGAGAAGTGAATTGTAAGAACCACAATAGGAACTCTCAGGTAGTACCATACAGGGGTAAAGTGATTGGTAGGTTCAGAGGAGGGAGAGATTGCTTCATTTGTGGGTGTGTGGTGCCCAGGGAACATCTCTGGAGGAGTGAGCATTTGAGCTGGGCCTTGTTGGATAAGGATAGTGACCGTGTATTATCTAGGACCATCCCAATGTCTAATATTCTGTCCTGCTGCGCTTATAAATTATGAAACACCAATATTTCTATGTCTGGGCCAAATCTCCCAGACTACCCAGAAGCAGCGCCGGGATATCTTTTCTCAGTTGCAGTGCTTCTCTCTCCTCCCACTTTGTTTCCAGAAAGTATGATCACAGGAGATTTAGGCTCCAGAGATGGAGAGAGGACTTTCTGTGCAATGGGAACAACTTGAGCGGAAACGCAGATGAGCAACTAGATAAGGCGGCATCCATATTCCAGCTAATGAGCAGAGTGGGGAGGACATGTCCCATAATTTGGGGGTTGGTGATTCCTTCTCATAGTCTCCTGGAGCAGGTGGAAAAGGTAATAATGTTCCCAAGCCAATTTGTATTTAAACTGATAGAAGGATGAGAATGACCCCTTTGCCTATAATTACATCATTTTGGGGAAGAAATTAATCCAGCAAACAGTCATACTTGAAGTATGTCAAAAGAGAGTTTGTCTTCTCTTACAATGGAGGGGGAGGAAGGGGAATGCCAGGACCTAAAGAGCTTAGTCTCTCAGCACTCATCTATTACTTGTATATTTGCTCGGAAAAATTACCATTTCTTTGTCAGCTTTTATCCTGCCTGGTGGACCCTAGCTGGGTGTTTATTTTCTGTAGTTTTACCAAATCACTTTGAAGGCTGGTGTGAACACTGATCATGTCTTAGAGTCTTTCTTCTTTGTTCTGTCAGTAAATACTAGAAAATGTACCTTAAATTACCTGTTTTTGGGAAACAAGGTGACCCTGCCTGCTCCCAGAGAGGCATGTTAAACATTAGTCAGCTCCTGAACCTGTGTTAGGTCCTGGAGTATTTGTCAGGGGACACTGGGGGTGTTAGAGCTGCCAGTGGGGACATTGACCAGAGGGTATCTAGACCTTCTGTCAAGGAGACTTGTCAAGTACTTGATTAAAAATCTGACCTGGGTTCTAGACCTAACTCTACCATTTATATTAATAATAGCTGCCATGGGACTTCCCTGATGGTGTACTGGTTAAGAATCCTCCTGCCAATGCAGGGGAAACGGGTTCAAGCCCTGGTCCAGGAAGATGCCACATGCTGCGGAGCAACTAAGCCCATGTGCCACAACTACTGAGCCTACACTCTAGAGCTCGTGAGCCACAACTACTGAGCCTGTGTGCCACAACTACTGAAGCCCGTGTGCCTAGAGCCTGTGCTCCGCAACAAGAGAAGCCACCACAATGAGGAGCCCCTGCTCACCACAACTAGAAGAAGCCCGCACGCAGCAACAAAGACCCAATGCAGCCAAAAAAAAAAAAGCTGCCATGACTTGGGTGCCCACTGTGTTGAGATACCATATTGGTGCCTTGTGTTCATACTAATAGAGCTGATATTTACTGATGGTTACTATGTGCTGAGAGCCCTTTCTGTGTGTGTGTGTAATCTTTATAATATAAATTTATATATAATCTTAAGGCATATCTTATATGTAAAATTAATGTATAAGACATAGACATATTTCATATAAAGTTTCAACATATTGTATATGTTGTATATACATATACAATTGTATATATTGTATATAATTTGTATATATTGTATATATATTGTATATAATTTAAATATAATATACCTAAGTATATATTAAAAATCATTCTCACCTCAACCATAAGAAGTAGGTTCTGTTGTTCCACATCATATAGGTAAGGAACTAAGATACCAGTAGGTTAAGAAATATGCCCACAGTCACATTGCTAGTAAATGGAGTTGCCAGGATTTAAACCTAACCAAATCTTCTTTTTTAATATGGAAAATTTCAAACATATACAAAGTAGACAGAATAGGTTAATGAAGCATGATGTACCAATCATTCAGCTTCAGTAGTTATCTATTCATGGTCAATCTTATTTCATTTATACCCTTACATACTTCTCATCCTGTGCTTTGAAACGTGGGTATCATATTTTGTCCTTAAGTATTTCACAATGTATTTTTAAAAAATTTTTAAACTTTATGTAATATAAAAGTTACCATTTTAGTCATATAGTTCAGTGGCATTCAGTATGTTCACATCATTGTGCAACCATCACCACTCTAGATACTTCTTTTGTAAAAAGCTTTCACAGTGTATTTTTTAAATTATTTATTTATTTATTTATATTTTGGCTGTGTTGGGTCTTTGCTGCTGTGCGGCGAGCGAGGGCTTCTCTTCATTGTGGTGCGCGGACTTCTCATTGTGGTGGCTTCTCTTGTGGTGGAGCATGGGCTCTAACACATGGGCTTCAGTAGTTGTGGCATGCGGGCTTGGTACTTGTGGCTCGCAGGCTCTAGAGCGCAGGTGCAGTAGTTGTGGCGCACGGGCTTAGTTGCTCTGCAGCATGTGGGATCTTCCTGGACCAGGGCTCAAACCCGTGTCCCCTGCATTGGCAGGCAGATTCTTTTCTTTTTCTTTCTTTTTTTTTTTTTTTTTGGCTGTACGCGGGCCTCTCACTGTTGTGGCCTCTCCTGTTGTGGAGCACAGGCTCCGGACGTGCAGGCTCAGCAGCCATGGCTCACGGGCCCAGCCGCTCCGCGGCATGTAGGATCTTCCCGGACCGGGGCACGAACCCGCGTCCCCTGCATTGGCAGGCGGACTCTCAACCACTGCGCCACCAGGGAAGCCCGGCAGGCGGATTCTTAACCACTGTGCCACCAGGGAAGTCCCACAGTGTGTTTCTAAAAGATGATTTTAAAAAACACAACCATTATCACATAATAAAATTTCACAATTCCTTAATACCATCAAAATCCAGATTGTGTTCAAATTTCCTGTTGTGTTATAAATGTCACAATCTTATTTTTACATTTTGATTTAGAATTTACAGGGGCTTCCCTGGTGGCGCAGTGGTTGAGAGTCCGCCTGCCGATGCAGGGGACACGGGTTCGTGCCCCGATCCCGGAAGATCCCACATGCCGCGGAGCGGCTGGCCCCGCGAGCCATGGCCGCGGAGCCTGTGTGTCCGGAGCCTGTGCTCCGCAACGGGAGAGGCCACAGCAGTGAGAGGCCCGCGTACAGCAAAAAAAAAAAAAAAAAAAGAATTTACATAAGGTCCATACACTGTAATTGGTTGTTATGTCTTTTAAGTCTTTTTAAATTATACGTTCTCCTTTTTCCCCTTTTATATGTTGAAGGAATTGGATTGTTTTTCCTGTAGAAGTTTGCTCATTGCAGATCTGTGGTGTGTTTAGTATGTTTCTCTGTCCTTTGTATTTCCTGTAAATTTGTGGTTGTATCTAGAGGGCAGTATCTCTTAATCCTCATAGCAGCCCTACAAAAATAGGTATTCTTATTTTGCAGATGAGAAAACAGACTGAGAAAGGTTGGGTAACTTGCCCAGGGCCTCACAGCAACCTTGGATTTGAACAGATCTTCTTGCCTTCAAAACCTATGCTCTTTTCTTTTCACCGTTCACCCATTCTGTGAGCTTAAGCAAATCATTTTCAGTTCTCTGGGCCTTAGTTTCTTTGTGTGCATTGAGAGCTCTTACAGCTGTAGTGTTCTTTGTCCCTGTGACCATTTTAGTGCCCACCATTTGACGGCATGATACTAGATGCTGTGGGTGATACTCATATGAATAAGACTGTTTTCAAGGAGCACGTAGTCAGCCAGGGACTGAGGACCATACCCTGTTTCAGACATGGAGCCTGTTTTGGCCATTGCGGGGCTATAGGATCCTTAATCCCCCATAGGATTCCTAACTAACCTCCCTACATCCTGTCTTGCCCTCTTTCAAGCCATGCTCCTCTCTGCTGCCGGTTGCCTTTTCCTAAAATCCATTTTTGTTGTGTTCTCCCTGCTTATAAATCCAGCTTGAGGGATCTGGTAAATCAGAAAAGTTTTTCCAGCAATAAACCTTCCCTCCTTGGATTGAGTTACTATTTCAAGGGCAGCTAGTCTTTTTTCTTTTCTATTTGGCAAAGGTGTTATTGCTTTTATGGAAATGGAATCTGGAGATGATAGAATAATGATGGAGTGAAGCATGGGGAATGCCATCTTGATTCAGGAGAGTGCATACATTTAGCATTGTACTGTTTACTCCCAGGGACATCCGACCGTAATGGGGCAATTGTGCTGTTTTGCAAATAAAAGGAACTTTTAGTTTTGGAGTCCAGGGAGAAGACTCTTAAAGGTATCCTTTTGAGATACCGTCATCTTATTGCTGAACCTTCATCTTATTGGCTAACCAAGCCATTAAAATGAATGTGTTATATAGGAATAGTCAAGCAGAGCAGTGTTTTCGGTCTGTAGTAATTTGGGTGGCAGACAGGTGGCATTGGGGTCCAGATTGACGTACAACTGATATAGGTAGTGAAGTCAAAAGTCAGGAGAAGTAAAGTTTAGGGCATTTGTATCACTGGAGTGCCTTGCATATAATAGTTACCTAATATCTTTTTAGAGTCTTTAAAAAAAATACTTTTGACAGTGGATCAAGCCAGAGGAGAATGCTGTGAAAGCATGGATTCTAAAGCTCAGGAGCCAAGTGATCCAGGACCCTGGATAGCTCCTTGGAAAAGCAGTTCCTCTGACAAAAGTTAAGAGTACATAGGGGACTCCTAAGTCCTTTCTCTTCCAGATCTTTTCAGAGGATCTTACGCTCTGGATCAGAGGTTGCAGGCTGGCAGGTCTTGGATTGTGTCTAGCCTGAAGTGTATTTATTTTGAGTTGGACCCCAGCCTGGGAAGATTAGGGTTTTCAGTGGAGATGCTATGTATGAGATCAGAGGCCTGGGCATGTGGGCTATGAGGGTGAGTGATTTCTCCTGAAGAGGGAGTAGGATTTTTATTTTTTATTTTTTTTTCAGTACGCGGGCCTCTCACCGTTGCGGCCTCTCCTGTTGTGGAGCACAGGCTCCGGACGTGCAGGCCCAGCGGCCATGGCTCACGGGCCCAGCCGCTCCGCGACAATGTGGGATCCTCCCGGATCGGGGCACAAACCCGCGTCCCCTGCATCGGCAGGCGGACCCCCAACCACTGTGCCACCAGGGAAGCCCGGGAGTAGGATTTTTGAGGAAGAAGAAGGGTCTGGATCCTGGTGCTGACCATGAGCATTTTCCTATTCACAGGAGTGGGAATAGTCACCAGTTAATTCTACAGGCTTCACTCCTTGAGCCTGGCACCAGGGACTCTTTGTATCATAATTGGCACCAGGCCAATTTGGCAAAATGCTTGAGTTTACAGAATCATGTTTTTCATTTCTTTCCCTCATTCCACATGCTACTTCCTTACTGGCTGACTGTTCTAGATAGGACATATTTATTCTCAAGTTTGTCAAAGCCCACACCATTTCCTGTTGTTTCTTTGCTACCCAAGCCCAGTGTCTGTTGCCATTTATCACCAGGCTAGCACTTTTTTCTTTGAAACACTTGGTCAGCTGTACTTATTTTTGCTACCTGCTTGGTCCCTCTGGGCCAACTCAGCACTAGATGGAACTCTAATATTGAAGGGACTTAACCCAGTTACAGTGCTCTTAGTCCCTGGGACTAGATGAATTATCTTATTTTACCAGGAACTTTTGGTGCCTCTGTTGCCTAGAAAGTCTGTCTCCTGGCTTGTCTTAGGACTTCATAAGGACAGCAAAGTAGTCAAGTCTTAGTGAACCTTGTCCTTGTAAAATTGGCATTTTTTTGCATCTAACAACTCACAGGCTGGGGTGAAGTCTGCCGTCTCATGGAAGAAACCACAACATCCAGTATAAATCAAAACTGTTTTACTTATAAGTTAAGTTAGTAACTGGTCTTTTTTTCCCCCTAGCTGCAGTGAGAGCAGCTCCTCTGTGTTGAAAGTAGGTGGCTTTCTGAGTAAGTGACTGTTCTTGCTGCCTGTTCCCTTTGGCTTCTTGTAATTACTGTAACATCATCATCCAGTATGTGGAGAACCATGGTAATTTCCATGACAACTGATCATGATTTCCCAGATAAAGGGAGGAAGCTAATAAGTGTTAGGAACTTGAAAAGGGTATTGGGCTAAGTTCTTGTGATACTAGTAGAATTTGGAGCTGGGAGTGACTTTTCAGCAGCAACTGCCTAATTAAACCTTCCCCATTTATAGACAAGGAAACAGAAGTCTAGAGAGGTTAAACAACTTGCCTAAGGGTCCCTAGGTTGTGGAATACACTTGAGATCCTCAGTCTAGTGTTTCTTTGTGCCTTCTGTTCTGTATGGCTTCTTTCCATTATGTCCCACTGGACCATGAGCTCCACCAAGGCAGGATCCACATCTGTCTCGTTAATTAATGTTTTCCCAGCACTTACCACAGGACCTAAGTATTTTTTTTTTTTTTTTTTTTTTTGCGGTATGCGGGCCTCTCACTGTTGTGGCCTCCCCCGTTGCGGAGCACAGGCTCCGGACGCGCAGGCTCCGGACGCGCAGGCTCAGCGGCCATGGCTCACGGGCCTAGCCGCTCCGCGGCACATGGGATCCTCCCAGACCGGGGCACGAACCCGTATCCCCTGCATCGGCAGGCGGACTCCCAACCACTTGCGCCACCAGGGAGGCCCCCTAAGTATTTTTTGAGTGAACGGATAAACTATGTTGGAGTTCTCAGACTGGGACACATGAAATCACAGGATAAACCATATGCCCTCCTGAAGTGTACTCAAATCTTTTTTTTGTAGTTGGATTAGTTTAAATATTATTACTAATAGTTTAAAAGTTTACTCTTACGTTAAGTCATGTTATGGAATGGATAATAAGTTAGCATAAATTTTTTAGATAAAATGAGAAGGCATCAAATAAATTACAGGATTATAATAGGCCCTTTGACCTTTACCCCAGAGGGTCTAGTGTTGCCAGATCTCTGATATATTTAAGAGAAGCTAGAAATCTAATTAGAAAAAAGTGGTCTGATTTTAAATGTTGGCAGTTAACTCAGGTTTGTTTGTTTGTTTGTTTTTTAAACAAATGTGTGGGTCAGACAAAACACATCCTTGGGCCTAAGCATCTGTTTGTGACCTATGAGATAAACAGGTCTGGGCAAGAACAAGACTTTGGTCAGAGCCAAATGGATGATAGTGTCAGGGATAGCTTCCATTCTGAGTCTGGCTTCTTGGCTTCAAACTGGCCATAGGTCGGAGTGGAAAGAATGAAGTTAAGACTTGATGGGTTAGGAAAATTCCCACATTAAATATCATTCTCTGTGGGTAGCAGCTTCTGTAATATCTTAGCCCTTAGAGAGCATCACATTTGCTCTCTTTGTTTTGCAGATTGAAATAAAGTCCAGAGAAGGTAACAGAGCTTTCCTCTAGGATCCTAAGCAGCAGCCTTAGGTCTTGGGCAGGCCCCTGCTTCAAACTCTAGACCTTTGTTTGGTGCTCCTGCCTCATGCTCTTAGGGCATGGGGCTAGGGGCTTCTGGCATACTTTGGGATGGTTGGTAGAGCTGGGCAAACTCCACTTCTTAGTACACCCTATCATCCTAAGCAAAGGGAGGGTTGAGGTGGCGGTAATATGCTCAGCCTCATCTTGGTGCAAAGGGTCTATTTCTGTGACTAGCATCATGTTGACCTTATTTTTTCTACCTAGAAAGATGTAGAGGACAGCTCAGCAACAAAGAGCCTCAGTGCCAAGATAGATCTGTTCCCTCCTGTGACTTCCTTGCCTCTTCTCTTCCTCTTCTTTTTCTTCCCTTTCGGCTCCTTCCTCCTTGAACCCTGCTACCTCCCTTCTGCACCCCCTGCCCCCGTCCTTTCTTTTTCTCTCACTGTTGCCCTTCTCCATGCGAAATTCTTGTGATGCCACTGCAGTAGGCAGAGCCTGGGATTGGACCTGTTTTCCGGGAGTTTTGAGAGGACTTGCTCTAAAGTAGGGCAACTAAATAAAGGAGATTATATATATTTAAAATGTCCCTTCTCTTTCCCCACCTCCACCCCAGGTTGGAAAGGATAAAATCTCAACTATGGACTTGACTATAAGGCTCATATAGTCTGGTGCCACCTCACTTGGCTGCCTTCTGTCAGCAGCACAGTGTTTAACACCCACTGTTCCCTGTGCTCCTGTTCAGTAGAATGACTTTGTTCTGACTGTTCCCTCTGAGTAGAAACTCTTTTGGCTCCTTTTTGTCTTTACCTGACAAACTCCTACTCATCTTTTCGTACCAGTTCAAATGCTACCTCCTCAGTGAAGCTTTCCCTGATCACTCCATGAGCAGAATTAATTTTGATCTTCTTTCTACTTTGCTTCTACTTCAATAGTTGTACTCTGGTGCTGTATCACACATGAATCTGCTTTCATTCCTGAAATGGAGACCTTATGAGCCAAGAGGCAGTGTGCTGTTTATCTCTGTTTCCTGTGTGTCTCTGTAACAGGCCTGGCACAAATAGTACTTGCAGAATGAATGACAGAAGTATATGTACATAGATACCTGTGGTATTCGGTTGAGCGATAAATGCTATGGGTGCAATATGAGAAAGTGCTCTGGCAGTTTATGGAAGTTCTTGGAGATAACTTCTGAGAGAAATCTTGGAAGCTTCTAGAAGCTGGTAGCATTTGAATATTTCTTTTGAGATTTAGGGGAAGTTCAGTTGGTAAAGATGGTGAGAAGAACATTCCAGGTGGAGGGAATGGTTAGAGTAAAAGCAATGAGAAAGTACAGAGGTCAGGCCCCACCTACTAATTTACTCTTGCCCAAAGCTAGAATTCTTTCTAGAATGTGTGCTAAATTTTTAGGCCAGCCTAAAGGAAATTCTCTTTTCTCCTGTCTTCTACCTTTTTTTCTTTCTGTTCTTTCCTTCCCTTCTCCCTCTCTTGTGACCCACTTGTCTTTTACTTTTGATTTCTTCTCAGTCCTTTCCCTTTCTTTCGTCTTCCCAATGCTCCAGTTTTTTGTTGTTCTTTTTTGTAATTTTTTTTTTGTCTGCGTTGGGTCTTCATTGCTGCACATGGGCTTCCTCTAGTTGTGGCATGCGGGGGCTACTCTTCGTTGCGATGCCTGGGCTTCTTGCGGTGGCTTCTCCTGTTGCTGAGCATGGGCTCTAGGCGTGCGGGCTTCAGTAGTTGTGGCACACGGGCTCAGTAGTTGTGGCACGCAGGCTCAGTAGTTGTGACTCACGGGCTCTAGAGCACAGACTCAGTAGCTGTGACGCACGGGCTTAGTTCCTTCATGGCATGTGGGATCTTCCCAGACTAGGGCTCGAACCCGTGTCCCCTGCATTGGCAGGTGGATTCTTATCTACTGCACCACCAGGGAAGTCCCCCCAGTGCTCCAGTTTTTTGTTTTTTTGTTTTTTTAGCTTTTTTGTTTACCTTTCTCTACCTACTTTCTTCTTTCTTGCCCTCTTCCCCAGGCAACCCAGGAAATCCAGGCCTTTGGGTTGAGATGTGAATCAGCTACACAGTATTTAACTCCAAATACCACCTCCTCTTGTGAAGCTGAGAAGTCATCATGGCATAATTGCTTCTCATCTGTCTCTTATGTTTTATTAGCATTGACATTTTTTAACCTCCCACGATGGTGGGGGTGTTGTTGTCATCTTATTTTTTTTAGTTGTTGTCAAAATGTCAATTTTAATGAGAAATTTCTGCAGACAGGCCTGCCCTTGAGTGGTGTGAGCCTTCAAGCAAAGCTAGGGCTGGATGAGTCAGAAATGCTCGTTGGTCTGTTTTCTCATGCATACAGGTGTCTGGGTCACACAGACACATATACACTCCCTTCTGTCCCTACAGGTTTGTATGCTTTGCAACACATACACACATGACTGAGTTACAAAGGTGCACATATTTCTTCTGTTCTGTACACACCAATACTTATCTCCCTTATACGTTATACCCACACATTGATCCTCCTATGCCCTTGTCCCACTGTTTTCTACCTAGGTACACAGGATTGTGTGTGCCACGAAAGTACCTGCAAGCCTGTCTTACAGACACCACACTGTCCTCTCCCTTACGTATCCACACGGGTACTCCCCTACGTACAGACACATCTGCCCATGCCCCAGTCCCATACACTCAATACCACACCATCTCCCACTATTCCTTAAATCTCCCTTAATTATTTCTAATCTTCATAGAGACATTTTAGTTTCAGACTAGTTTTGAAAGGAAATGTCTTTGTCGACAGCCAAGCTAGTGGACCATTAGGAAGTCTGAACCATTTATGACAGATCCTTTGACTAAGGCCTCTAGAGTAACCCTGTTATTGTGGAGGTGGGGGAGGGCTGGCTCAAACAATAGCGGATTGCTTCTAAATGACACTGTTATGAGCCAAGGTGTATTTGAACCTAGTTCCAAACTGGATCCTGTGATTTCAGGGTTCACTCCTATTGGAAGGTGATCATATACTGGCAAAAGAGCCAGAGCCACTGTAGATGTTCCAAATCAGACTTTCTAGGGTGGGGCCTGGAAAACTGTATTTTTAACAAGTTCCCAGAGTCCTTCTGTTGTGTAGCCAGGTTAGGAAACACTGATGTAGAGGAAAGAACTAGAAGTGAGAAGATCTGCGTTATCTTTCTGTACCACCTTGGACAAGTTATCTTTTTTTGGACTTTAGCTTTCTCAACTGTAATATAACAAAGCTCATGCTCATAAAGGACCTTTTCAGCTCTAAAATTTTATGCTGCTTTATGATGAGTTCAATCTGGGATACTTTTCTACGATAAAAGTGTCCATTCTCTGTCTACCCTGGGCAAGGCATTTCAGGCTTTGGCCAGAGGCCAGCAGAGGCAGCCTGGGCCCTGACCTTCTGTCAGAAGCACTGACACAGTTCCTAATTAGAAATGGATCGATATGGGCCTGCAGCCAGGCCTGGGGAGCCTGGGAGGAAGCTGGAGGAGTACTCCTAGCTGGCGAGAATCTGATTACTATGAAATCGATATGTTTTCCTCACCTTTATAAACTCATATATAATATAGTGCTAGGTACATAATACAGGCCCCCTCCTCAGATGGCAACATCATTTAGTGTTAATATTGGGTTAAGCCTCTTTGTGTGTCCATTTCCCCTAACAACTTACCGGGATAGGTTGAAAAGGAAACTGGAGCTCAGAGAAGTGAAGTGACTTGGCTGCCCTATGTCACATAGCATGTTCTGTGTTGTACTGCACTACAACATTTCTGAGCATTTGCAACACTTTCATTCCAAGCCAGTGAACTTTTTTTTTTTTTTTTTTTGGAATCTTTTTCTGTTCAGAATTTTCTCATTTTTTCCTTTTTTTTTTGGCCATGCCACATGGCATGTGAAATCTTGGTTCCCTGACTAAGGATCGAACCTGTGCCCCCTGCATTGGAAGCTTGGAGTCTTAACCACTGGACGGCCAGGGAAGTCCCTTTTTAAAAAAAAAAACAAAAAAAACCCAGGGCCATCCCTTACCCTTCTATAGACTGAACTGGAGCTGAGGCCCTCTCCCTGGAACCCTTCAAAGACTGGAGGAAATCCCTTAAAACCAGTGGTTGAGGAGGATGGGGGGAGATGCTCTGCTTGCTTTGGCTTTCTCATCTCCTTTCCAAGGTCCCTAAGGAATGAGCAGGCTCTGGTGGGAGAGATCAATCATCATTTGGGATCAGTGGGAGGGCTGAGTCAGGTTTTTGAACTGGCCCTGTGCAAGGAGGGGGGAGGGACTCACGACCAGATATTTCTATGCGTTGTAGAACCCGAGGACTTAATATGCTCAGCTACCAGTGTGCTCAGACCAAATTCCCCCTACAGTTGGTCATTCAACAAATATTTGTTGAGTATCTCCTATGTGTCAGGGCTTGTGCTAGTGCTAACTAAGGATTCCTTGATAAAGACCCAGTCCCTGCCCTGAAAGACCTCACAATCTAACATCAGAGTCAAACAGGGAAACAGACCATAGTATATTCTGTATGTGCCTTAATAGAGGCATATGCAGGATTCTCTGGGATCACAGAGGCATGGAAGTGGGTTTTTCTGGGGGAGATAACTTTGATCTGGCTTTGAAGGAAGAGTAAGAGTAGAGGCAGGCAAGGCAAGGAGGGCACTCCAGACCAGGGAACTAGCACAAAGGAAAGCATAAAGATGTGTCCAGGAACAGTTGATAAAGGGGTGGACATTAGAGTAGTCCCTAACATGTAGCCAATCAGATTGACAGCCCTTGCCCCTTACTAGACTTAGGGCTGTAATAGTAGTCACTGAATGGTAGTAACACAGGAGCAGGTAGGGAGAAGAAGGTAGATTTATTAGCAGATGCCGACTGAAACTTAGTTTCAGGGAGGAAACTAGGGAGGAAAGCTGAAGAGCAGCAGCCTTCTGCACTCTGGGCCAAGCCTGCAGAGATGCTGGGGGTTCTTGGCAGTGGTTTGAAAGTTCGTTGGCTCAGGCACAGGGCTTTGCTTCTCTGATGGCAAAATCCTCTGCTTGCCTTCCCCTCCTTTCCTTTAAAAAAGAAATTAATGGAATCTGTTCAAAGTATCCCTGAAATGAAATTACATTTTTAACTCTAATTACCCTAATTAAAACTTGACAGCTGTAATCCTGGAATGGCAGATATGCTAAGTACCCCATGCCTGTGACAAGCTTACTTACCCAGATGGAATGTTGTTCTGTTCTGGGCTTAGGAGAAAAATTCTTTTGTATGTTTGTTTTGTTTTTCCCCATTAGCAATTTAGTCTTTGACCTCACAGCTTGCTCAGGCTAGGATAGTCTTACTTGTAGGCTACAGGCGTGTTCAGGACCCCTTAATCTCAGTAGAGGTCCCTTTGTATCCAGAGGAGATGCTTCTGATGATGATTTTTACCACATACCTTTGAGTTCTCACTTCAGTTGAGGTTGGATTGAATGCCCTGAGCCTTTCCCTGGGTGAAATCTCCTGTCTTTGGGGGATCTGCACTTGTTAGAAGGCTGTCTGATGATCTAGGGCTAAATCTGTATCTGGGATCAGTTTATGGCTGGTATTAAGGATACAGTTGGAGGTCAGGGACAAGGAGCTCTGAAAAGAGGATCCCTCTTCTCTTCACACGCATAGCATAGGCTAGAAGCCACCTAATGAAATGCCTGGTCTTGGCCCCTACCTTAACTAGTTACCTGGCCAGACAGGGAACATGATGGGGAGGGAGGGAGGCAGCCCCTGAAGCAACGTGAAGGCTCTGTTGGTGCTGTGAGTCATCTCATGGTTCTGTTAGAGCCAAAGATTCCCATGTTCTAATGACTTTCTCTTAGCCCAGAAGCCTGTTCAGTCAGTGGACACTGGGTGTTACGTTAGATACTGCAAGGGATACAGAGTTGAATAAGACACACTCCATGCCCCTGAGAAGCTTAGAATTGTGGGGGAGTAGGGAGACAGTAGTGGGTGAGGGACAGCCATGTAGTGACTAATTATGTGAGGCAGAGCCAGAAAAGACTTCTCACAGGTGTTGGCATTTGAGCTTGTCCCTGAAATAGGTAATATTGGCAGAGGAATGGAGAAGGGCATTGCAGGTGTTAGGGAAGAGCATGGTGGAAGGTAAGAAGTTGCCAGGTGACAGCCTGCTGTGATGGAGTACAGTGTGCAGGGAAGGATATGATAGAGGATGACGTAGAGTTTAAACTATCCTGTAGGCAAAGGGGATCCATTGAGGGTGTAGGATTGTGGTATGAGTGTGTGTGGTGGATTGAGGGACAGGGTGATTGGAGACAGGAGATTAGTTAGAACAGATGTCAGGCAAACTGGCCTGTGGGCTGAATCAGTCCGCTGCCTCTTTTTGTAAAGTTGTACTGGAATACAGCCACATTCATTTGTTCCTCTATGACTGCTTTCATATTACCTTGGCAAAGTTGAATACTACAGAGACTGCTGGCCCTATACAGAAAAAGTTTGCTGACCTCTGAGTTAGAAGGTAATTACGAAAGTTCTGGAAGAGGAGATAAATGTCAGGACTAAGCCGGAAATGAATGGGAGGTGTCAAATGAGACTTTGCAGAAGAAGGGACAGCATGATTTAACAGAGAACACCTGCCTTACCTACCTCTCAGAACTTTGTAAAGGTCAAATTCGCTGAACGTCACCATATCCCAAAGGACACAGGATGCAGGCACGTCCTGATTTGTCCTTATTAGCTGTGTGACCTTGGGCAAATCACTTACCTTCCCAGAAGTTCAGGTGAATATTGTGAATAGAACAAAGAAAAGAATCAATCAGATTTTTCCTCATGGCACAGAACTCTTATTCTGCTACTTCTCTATACTTCACCCCCCCCCCAATTTTATAAATCTGAGGGCCCACTGTTGGGAAGGACAGATATCCTAGAAAACCTGGAACATAGTTTACAGTCTGAGTTGTGAAGTTGGGGATGGGTGGGCAGAGGGTTTTGGTCTCCCTGAGCCGCTGGTGTTGTGGGAGAAGGGCTCATGATGGTTTGAGGACATCCTGTGCCCTTCCCCTTCCCTAACTGCTGGCACTTGTTCTGGCCAGATTGAGTTTATTTCTGCCCTTTAACTTCCAGAGCCTATTCGCCCCCTGCAAAACTAAAGGCTGGATTGATTTCTTTCTCAGTCACCTTTCAAAGCAGGAAACTATGTAAGTACCACTTGATATCCCTTATGCGTCTCTCCCTGCCACTACGCTGAATCCCTTATGACTCACTCCCTTTTTCCTAGAATGCTGTGCATCTACCCTGGAGGATAGGAAAAATCACTAGATGGGAGACCGCAGTGGTGGGTTCCAAACTCATTTCTCCCTTCAGTTTACTATGTGACCTCAGCCAGTTTGTTTCGTGTTCCTGGCCCTTCAAATGACTTTAGCTACCTCTTAGGATCTGGGCTTTCTTCTTTAAGACCTCAACTTCAGAGCACAGCCTTTTCCCTTTTTTTCTTTTATCCTGTGTTCCCCCCTCCTTTCAATCTAGAGTATTTGTGTATATACATACATCATTTGCTTCAAATTCACTGCCTTTGACTGTGAGGAGAATAGTCATCTCTAGCTGTTTTTACTGGCAAGGTTCTAGGAACTGGCACTCAGTCTAATTACTGGAGTGGAACAGACACTGGAGGTCAGGTCCAGATGACCCTAGGGTTCAGCAGGCATTGTGTCTCTAGGATGGACAGTCTAGTTCAGTACAGATAAACATTTGGCCCTGATATCCTTGATAGAGTATAAGAATAAGGGCCAGGCACTGATCCAGGCAATTTACATTTTTTTGGTTCCTTTATCTCATAACTCTGAGACAGGTGATATCATCACAGATATCGTTTTACAGATGTGGGAACTTAGTTTTAGAGGATCATTCAGTAGACAGAGACTGACTCACTGAGGATACAGGGAAATACCTAAATATTCCCTCTTCCCATAGGGGAGAGTGGTGGAAAAAACAGACAGTAATCAAAGCTCTTAAGAGGATATAGGGGAGCAGGTAAATAATAATGCTTAAGGATACCCAGTTTAGGTGGCCGGATCCAGGGCCCAAACCCAGATCTGTATGCATGCTATTTCTACTATACCATGCTGCCTTCCCTGCAGAAGGATGGGGAGACTGGCAAACTCAAGAATAAGTCTAGGCTGGCAGGCAGTCTCTGAGGAATGGCTACTGGTGGGAAGGCGTAGTCTTGGATTCAGAGCTGGGCTTTAGTCCTAGGAGGGCCTGAGGTGTTAGGCAGGTGATCTGAGGCAGGCGTTCTCACATGGACCTGGGGCCATTTGTAGAATACAGTACATGATTTTGTGCCCTCCAGAAGTTGAAGCCTGGTGGTCAGCACTGGCAATATCCTGGAATACCACAAGGAACCCCACAATCAATTCTGTGGTACAGGCGAACAGAGAGGAAGGGTTGACATCCAGGCCGTATGGATAGGAGATGGGAGTTAGGGCGAAGACTGTTTTAAATATTTCCTGCCTGGAGTCAGAATTGTTTGAGGACTGGATTTGAGTTGCTGACTCCAACCTGAAGTGATAGAGCTAGGATAGAAGTGAGAGGGAAGGGAAGAGATTTTAGAGGCTGACAGTCTGTCTTCAGGTTAAAAAAAAAAAGAGATTAAAGAATTGTGTTAGATTCTACAAATTAGTCCAGTTTAAAAACTTGAACCATTTTCTTCTCAGCACAGCCTTTGCATATGCTGGCTCCTTTTCCCAGAGGCTCTGCCTTCCTTTTTCTCTGACCATGGCTAGGCAGGCAGGTCATGGCTAGCTCTGAGCCATAGCATCCTTCTGTCTGCTGCTTCACCCTGGGTCTTTCGCTGTGATGCCCTCAATAGTGCTAGATTCGAGGCCTTTCTCACCTTCTGAGATGGCCCACACTCTTGTCTGTGGAGTCTGTTTCTCCCTGAGTAAACCATCTTTCATCTTAGTTTGGCTCGCTCTTGAATTCTTTCCTGTTCAAGAAGCCACACTCGGTGGCCATCCCAGGGACTCGCCTAAGACCTGGGACATGAGCATCGTCTCATGCCTCACTGTCTTTCCTGCAACAAGGGGAGATGTCACTTGGGGGTATCACAGCACAAGTTATGGCAGATCCCAGTTTGTATGTTTTGAAGGATAACCATTGTATAAAGTACTGAACTGCGATTTTGCAAATATCTGTTGGTGGTTAAATTCTTTTTAAAGACATGTCTCCCTTTTGGCGTTGTTATTTAAACTATGGAAATTGTCTTAATCCAGTTTCCAGATTCGGTTTTTGGCATGAGTGATCGTCTGCTAGAGATCTGTGACATAGTTGGAAGACTAGGAGAAATACTCCCAATAGATGAAACAATAAGGAATTCCTGAAAGATGAGATAAAAACAGATAAATGGGGTAACCCCAATAAAAATGAGGACAAATACTCCCCACCAAGCGAAAGAGAGAAGTTCCCCCCAAAATTAGTTTTCTGGACAAAACTCTGTGATTACCCTGAGATAAGAAGCAATGACATGGACAGTTGGCCAGAAAATTAAGTAAGGTAATCACTGGTCAGTCTCCTTAGAGAGCAGACAGTCCTCTGACATTTAGGTTAAAGCCATGTGTCTTAGTCTGTTTGGGCTGCTAGAACAAAAACACCCGAGACTGGGTGCCTTCTAAACAACACATGTATGAAAAAAAAAATAGTGCTAGATTCCATTTCCTCATCTGTGAAATATGAGGTCCTAGTGTTCTATACTAAAGTGGTCTTTTATCCGCCAGACCTGAAATTCATTCTTAAGGCTAGTTCTGACCCCACCCTTGGGATCTACAGTCTTCACGTAACTGAGCTGAATCCCAACTAAAGTTAACAGATTGTTTTTTTGCCTGACCATCTACTTGTGATTTAAATTTTGGGGTAAAATTGGCATTGTCTCTCAGATCCTGGCTTTCTGCCCCAGAACCCCAGTTCTGGGACTGAGTCCACTTCTGCAGAGCATTGTCATTGCTTTTTAAATACCTATTCAAAAAACTGATATGTAAACTTGAAATTTGTAGTTCCAGTTTCCAGGTACACTGAGGACACCTCCAAATTTATTCTGTACTGGAGGAAGTCTGGATGATGTGGGAAGTGCCCTGATTGGGAGTAAGGAGACTGATTCTGGCCGTGCCACTGCCTTCCTTCTGTGACTTTGGACAGATCCTCTCACTCTGCTCTTACCACTCCTGTAAAGTTGTGGGGCCTCTTCCAGCTCTGGTCTCATCAGGGACAAAAAGCCATCTTCTGTACGGTTCAGTTACGGAACACTGTCTGGCCCCAGCTTTGGTGTGTTGGTTACAGATTATAAAGCCTTAGATTCTTGCTTCCAGCTCAAGAGGGGGAAGGGGAACCATCCAACTGTCTCATTGGCATGGAGAAAAGAAAGCAGTAATTACTTGTGCCTCCCTTGATGATTCCTGCGGGGTTGGTCTTTCAGGGAAGGAGAAGGGGGAAACTAGAGACAGCTTCAGCTGAGGAAGGAGAAAGGCTGTTAGCTGCCCAGAAAAGGCAGAGGCAAGAATGGTTGTCTTGCAGGTCTGTTGTATTCTCTGGACATTCTTCCAGGCAGCCTAGAGACTGCCTGGATTGAGTTTCATCTATTTATGGCATGTATAGTGTTCTCATACATGGACATGGATTGGGCTCAGGAACCCTAATGTCACCTGTCATTAAGAAGCCAGCTGCCCTCCAGGGCCTCTTTTTGCGATATGCTGGGCATCCTGACACCTGTCTTTGTTGGGGAGCAGAAGAGGGTTTTACTGAGCCATTTTGTGACTTGGCTGCATTTTTATTATGTTGTGAGGTCATTTTTTTAACCCCCATGGCAACACAGCCAGTTGGTTTATTATGCCAGGGCATAGGCAACACGCAATAGAGCCACTCATGAGAGTCAAGGTCAGGTATTCTTGTGACTGGAAGGAGTCTAGAACTGCAGGACCATGGTGTTTGATCCAGGCTGGGAAAAGCAGGCCTCACGAAGATTGAAGCAGTTAGAGTTTTGAGGCCAAGAGGTTAGGGGGGCAAGCTGGACAGAACTAAAACAGATTGGCAAGCGTGGCTCCTGGGACAAGGACTGTTTGCTCTATGGCCCGTCTTGTACTCCCTACTGTCTATGGGCAGTTGTGCACCTTCAAGTGCTGACTGTAGCAGAAATGGGTCTGAGACTACCTGCAGGTGAGCCCTGCCTGATTGAACCTGGAGCTGTTATGCTAAGATTATGTCCTGTGGCTGCTCACTTCTGCCTTGGTTGTCACCCCGGAGGCCTAGAGAACCTAGCTTCTATTTTCCTTCCCCTCTCTAAAGGAAGATATCACTTCAGAAACACCTTTTTCAGGGACTTCCCTGGTGGTCCAGTGGTAAAGAATCTGCCTTACGATGCAGGGGACACGGGTACAATCCCTGGACAGGGAACTAAGATCCCACATGCCATGGGGCAACTAAGCCTGCATGCCGCAACTATTGAGCTCGTGCACCCCAACTACAGAGCCTGTGTGCTCTGGAGCCTGCGCATCGCAATGAAAGATCCCGCGTGCTGCAAGTAAGATGCGACACAGCCAAAAAAAAATAAACACCTCTTTCAGTCAGTCTTCCTGTATGCCCTGGAGATTGCTCTACTCTATAAACACCAGAGGTTTTATAGGGACGTACTATTTTTTTTTAATTTATTTATTTTAATTTATTTATTTTTGGCTTCGTTGGGTCTTTGTTGCTGCACATGGGCTTTCTCTGGTTGCAACAAGTGGGGGCTACACTTTGTTGTGGTGGGCAGGCTTCTCACTGCAGTGTCTTCTCTTGTTGCGGAGCGCGGGCTCTAGGTGCGCGGGCTTCAGTAGTTGTGGCACATGGGCTCAGTAGTTGTGGCTCGTGGGCTCCAGAGCACAGGCTCAGTAGTTGTGGCGCACGGGCTTAGTTGCTTCGCGGCATGTGGGATCTTCCCGAACTAGGTCTCGAACCCATGTCCCCTGTATTGGCAGGTGAATTCTTAACCGCTGCGCCACCAGGGAAGTCCCAGGGATGTACTATTTTTTTTAAAAATTTGTTTTACAAATGTAGGAAATAATTTCTTCTGTCAAAATATCTTCTTAGCCCCCTGAAGCACTCCCTTTCTCTTGTCTTAGGTCTTTTGCTTGGTTCCCCACCCTACCCAAAGCCTTTGATATCCAGGCCCCAGTTCTTCTCTCAGATTTTTCTTAATTTACTTCCTGGCTTCTTTCCCCTACTCGCCAGCTGTAGATTCCTGGTTTCCATATACTCCTGTAAGGACCTGTTCCCTTTTTTTTTTTTTAATTATTATTTTTTAATGGAATGCTCCAAAATAATAGTTTAGCCCAAGGGAAGGAATGCTTGTCTTAAGAGTAAACTTCCAGTCATCTGGGCCATAGTAAAGTGCTTCCCAGAAATAGGGACCATATGCGCACTCAGGACACAGTACATGCTGACTCTTGCAAAAGTGTTCATACATAGCATTGTATTCCCTCCCGGTATAAGGTGTTTTGATCAGGTATTTGAGTTCTGCCCTGGCACCTCTCACGACTTTTTGCCTGTTTGTTAACAACATTAGAACATCTTGTCCTTTAGGGTGTGGTATTCAGTTTGGCAAAAGGCCCTGTCTCCTCTTTTACTGCGACAAATGTGAGAGCTCCTTGGGAAGGCCTGATAAGTCCAGTCTGCAACTCTGGAACTTGATGGTGCACTTGCATTTCACCCCTGCCCATCTTTTCCCCAGGCATACAAAACTAATAGTTGCTTCATCGAGTACAAAATGGGAGAAGTTGGTCCATTCCCTAACACTTTATTATTGGAGCCTATTTTAGTATGTGGGGGGCTCCTTATTTTTGAGCATGAGAAAGTGCAAGGTATATATGTAGTAGAAAGAACACAGTTTTGCAGCCAGACCTATTGAAGTAAGTTCTTTTTCCCAGCTGTGTGGTTTTAGACAAATTACTTCTGAGGCTCAGTTTCCTCCTGTAAGATGGGGATAATTCTATGGATTTCAAGAGGTTATTAGGAATAAATGAGAATAATTAAGGCTTTGGGTCTCATGGTACATAATAAGATAATAGCAAATGTACATTTCTTTCTTTTCTCCTAGGCCTTTTTTATTGCTTGATTCATCCTTTGTGGTATTTAAATGGAAAAATAATATCTATCATTAAGTCACTTATGCCAGGCCCTGAGGTAAGGGCTTTCCCATGCTATTTAATTTATTTCTCCCAATAACACATTTATGAAGCAGGAACCTTTTAAAACAAATGTAGGAAACTGAGGCACAGAAGGTAAATACCTTGCCTAAGGTCACAAAGCTAGTAAGAGACAGAGCTGGGATTCAAACCCAGGTGTGTGATTCTAGAGCCTGAGCTCTTCACCACTAAATTGGTCATTACTACTTTTTGTTACTTCCCCTGAGTAATATGTGACTTCTACTGGTTCTTACCTTCTTTGTACTTGGAACTGTTGGTATTTGCATACATGTAGCTCTTGAGCTTTTTCAGTCTCGGTGCTTTACTGTCTTTTGGTGGAGGTACAGACAGTGACAGTCTCTGCCACAGCTCTTCCTAAGTCTTTTCACTCAGAGCCGATCTCTTCAAGTGAAAGGTGGTACAGCCCTCTTTTTATTTTATTTCATTTTTTAAAGAGACCATCCCCTCATTCCTTCTTTACCTTTATATCAAACTAAATAGATTTAAACAGTTAAACTGTTTCTTGACAATCTTGTTTGATGCATCAAAAAATCCTCCAGAATAGTAGATACTATCACCCTCATTTTACAGATATGGAAAAAAGGTCCAGGAAGGTGAAATGATTTGACAAGGTCACACAATGCATTATAGGTAGAACTGGAACTAGCCTTTAGGTTTTCTCTCAGCCCAGGGCTCTCTCTGTTGATTTAGTAAGAAAGAGAGATACCTGTATATAATATGTAGATCAGACCTAAAGAGGGTTGAGCTGTATTAGGACCCAGGATCTAGAGAGTCCTGAAGGGACCTTGCCTCCTCCATCCCATTTTTACCCCAATACATTCACACACATTTGAGAAATTAAGCAGAAGGGGAGAAACACTTTTCCCTTAGGAGTCAACAAAGCTATCCTGACAGGGAGCTTTGGGGATGGGTCCAGAGGGTATCAGTATCCCCTTATCTGTAAAGAAGGTTAGACTCCCAGGGCTTATTAGCCTGGAGCAACCTTTGTAGAAGGAGCAGAGGAATAGAGGAAGAACTTTCATGTCTTCTGATCTCTGCAGGCCTCAGCCTAAACCAGGTGAGCAAGGATTAGGCTGGGGCAGGAAGGTGGTGAGAACTGAGGATGGGAGTCCTGAGGAATTTCACTTTACCTCCTGCTGACAGATTTGGTCTGGGATTTGGACAAGCAATTCCCCTCCATTTAAAATATATAAAGAGGAATTCCTACTACTGCTCTTAAAAAAAAACAAAAACAATTTTGTTTCTGGAATCAGAAGGAAAAAGAAACCTTTCTCAAAGTCTAGGTGTCAGACATTTTAATCCTGCCCTGGCACCCCCTTCCTTTTTGTTTCCTTCCTTACTTCTCTCCTTTCACCCCTTTCTTCTACCTCTCTTTTCTCTGTTAACCACCTAACTTCCTTTCATATCCTTTTCTCTTCTCACCTCTTCCCTAACTCCTGAAAACAAGAATGGGAAAAGGGTACCTTCAGCTGAGAGACTAGTAGATAGTTGATATAGATATTGGGGCTGAGAGTCAGAACATGGAGCTTGAGATTTTGGACCTTACTTCTAGACCTTAGAACAAAGGTTGATAGGGCTGGTGTTTTATTCACTCACAGGTTCCCTAAATACTTAATGTCTCCTACGTGCCAGGCTGTGTCAGATACTTGGGCATTTTAGTTAATAAGACCCTAAACCTGCCATAAGGTCACAGTCTTACGGGAAAGACATAGCAGCAGTAAACCTCTTCTTTGCTCCTCTCTTCTCTCCCCCACCCCCATTCAAATCATTGGATTTTTGAGGTAGAAAGAACTTAAGAGTTTATCTGGTCCCCTTTCATGTTGCTACATAATGAGTAAGGCAGACCATGAAGTAAGTAAGCAAGCACATTAGGCTTTGGAGTAAAGCAGACCTAGGTTCAAATCTTAGCTCTGCTACTTACCAGCTGTTTGACCTTGAATGACACACTTAGCCTCCTCCCCCATCTTGGCTATAAAATGGGCATGCCATCACTTGCTTCACAGGGTATTACAAGGGTTACCAGCATAACACCTAGCCCAGTGCCTGGTGCATAGTAGCCCACGTCTTCCTGTCACCCTGCATCAAGGCCTGGCCTAAGCCCTTGCTCTAATGAAGCTTCTGAGGCCACTTCTAGTCAGACTGATTTCTTTCTTTCTTTTTTTTTTTTAAATTAATTTCTTATTTATTTATTTTTGGCTGCACTGGGTCTTTGTTGCTGTGCACAGGCTTTCTCTAGTTGCGGTGAGTGGGGGCTACTCTTCGTTGCAGTGCGTAGGCTTCTCATTGTGGTGGCTTCTCTTGTGGAGCACGGGCTCTAGGCACGCGGGCTTCAGTAGTTGTGGCACACGGGCTCAGTAGTTGTGGCTCGTGGGCTGTAGAGCGCAGGCTCAGTAGTTGTGGCACACGGGCTTAGTTGCTCCACGGCATGTGGTATCTTCCCGGACCAGGGCTCAAACCTGTGTCTCCTGCATTGGCAGGCAGATTCTTAACCACTGCGCCACCAGGGAAGCCCCAGACTGGTTTCTTTTTCCACATTTATAATACATAGCACTTTTGAAACTGTTAGGTCCTGCCTAATGTTCTTTTATTTCAAATTTTTTAAAAAATTGAAGTATAGTTGATTTACAATGTTGTGTTAGTTTCTGGTGTACAATAAAGTGATTCAGTTATGTGTGTGTGTGTGTGTGTGCACGCACGTGCATTCTTTTTCCTATTCTTTTCCAATATGGTTTATTACAGGATATTGAATATAGGTCCCTGTGCTATATAGTAGGTCCTTGTTGTTTATTTTATATGTAGTTTGTATCTGCTAATCCCAAACTCCTAATTTATCCCTCTCCCACCCCCCTCCCTCTTTGGTAACCATAGTTGTTTTCTGTGGCTCTGAGTCTGTTTCTATTTTGTAAATATTCATTTGTATCATATTTTAGATTCCACATGTAAGTGATATCGTATCGTATTTGTCTTTCTCTTTCTGACTTCTTTCATTTAGTATGATAGTTTCCAGGTCCATCCATGTTGGTGCAAATGACATTGTTTCATTCATTCATTCATTCATTTATTTATTTATTTGCTGCGTTGGGTTTCCTTTGCTGGGCGCAGGCTTTCTCTAGTTGCGGCGAGTGGGGGCCACTCTTCATTGTGGTGCATGGGCTTCTCATTGCGGGGCTTCAGCAGTTGTGGCACGCAGGCTCAGTAGTTGTGGCTCATGGGCTCTAGAGCACAGGCTAAGTAGTTGTGGCACATGGGCTTAGTTGCTCCGTGGCATGTGGAATCTTCCTGGACCAGGGCTTGAACCTGTGTCCCCTGCATTGGGCAGGTGGACTCCCAACCACTGCGCCACCAGGGAAGCCCTGTTTCATTCTTTTTTGTGGCTGAGTAATATTTCGTGTGTGGGTGTGGGTGTGGGTGTGGGTGTATGTATGTGTGTACACACCACATCTTTATCCATTCATCTGTTGGTGGACATTTAGGTTACTACCATGTCTTGGGTATTATATATAGTGCTGCTGTGAACACTGGGGTGCATGTATCTTTTCAAATAGAGTTTTCTCCAGATAATATGCCCAGGAGTGGGATTGCTGGATCATATGGTAACTCTGCTTCTAGTCTTTAAAGGAACCTCCATACTGTTTTCCATAGTCTGCCTAATATTCTTAGTCATCCTTTGTAGGAAGCTGACACAGTCCTACCAGGACTTTACTCTGCAGTTCTTGCCAGGAGCCTAAGGATAAGATTTGTTCTCATTCATCCCTGCATCCTCTATAACCCCTAACCCAGAGTTGTGACCATGGCTAAGAAGGCCCAGGAATTGTTTTCGATTAATTGGGTAGAAGACTTGGGGTTTTGCAGCTGAAAAAAAGAGCTGTTAAAGATTTGGCTGGGTCTCCCATCTCAACCCTTCTCCTTTCCTCGCCTGTTGTCACATTGATTCTTACAAAATCCCTATATTGTAGGCTGGATGGGAATTGTATCCCCATTTTGTAGTTAAGGAATCTGAGACTCAGATTAAAACTCAGGTCTCTTGTTAGGAGATAGGTCCAGAGTAAGATAAGAGTAGTAGGGGACTACCCTGGTGGCACAGTGGTTAAGAATCCGCCTGCCGGGACTTCCCTGGTGGCGCAGTGGTTGAGAGTCTGCCTGCCATGGCAGGGGACACGGGTTTGAGCCCTGGTCTGGGAGGATCCCACATGCTGTGGAGCAACTAAGCCCATGCGCCACAACTACTGAGCCTGCGCTCTGGAGCCCGCGCAAGCCACAGCTACTGAAGCCCGCGCGCCTAGAGCCGGTGCTCCACAACAAGAGAAGCCACTGCAATGAGAAGCCTGTGCACGGCCCCGAAGGGTAGCTCCCGCTCACCCCGCCCGTGCACAGCACAGACCCAACACAGCCAAGAATTAAAAAAAAAAAAAAAAAAAAAGAATCCGCCTGCCAATGCAGGGGACACGGGTTTGAGCCCTGGTCCAGGAAGGTCCCAAATGTTGTGGAGCAACTAAGCCGGTGCGCCACAACTACTGAACCTGCGCTCTAGAGCCTGTGAGCCACAACTACTGAGCCCTCACGCCACAACTACTGAAGCCCGTGCGACTAGAGCGTGTGCTCCGCAACGAAGAGCAGCCCCCACTCGCTGCAAATAGAGAAAGCCCCCACACAGCAGCAAAGACCCAACGCAGCCATAAATAAATGCATGAATGAATGAACTCCACGCAGCAGCAAAGACCCAATGCAGCCATAAATGAATGAATAAATAAATAAACGAATGTATGTATGTAGTAGGAATTTGAACAGAAATCTTAACTGACTAGGTTTTCCTTGTCTGGAGGCAGTAGGAATCTTTACAAGGAAGAACAACAGGGGAAGTGTTCTGAAGCCTTAGTGGATGGTGAGGCCAGAGCCAGATAGTAGTCACAGCCAGAGATGTTTCAAGAACATGACAGAGAGGTAAGAAAGGGTTCAGGATAACTTCACTGAATTGCTAGGCCTTGAAGATTAAGAAGGATTTGAATATGTACAAATGAAGAGAGGCATTCCAGGCAAGGCAACAACATGGATAAAAGTATGGGAGCTGGAAAGCCCACAGTAGAGGTAAGGTAGATGATGACCAGACCCATGGTATGAGAGTCTAGAGAGCAAGGCTGAGGTGATTGGGAGCCATGACATTTTTTTGAGCAGGGGAGTGGCATTAGGAACATTAGTCTGGCATTGTGGGCTCAATAGATTGGAACAGGAGGGGTTGGGGGAGACTAGTGAAAGAGAGACCAGGGAAGAGGCTGCTGTAACAGCCTGTCCTCGTAATGTCAATAAATTCTAAGAATTATTCCAGCAGTGCAGGCAGGAGATAATGAGATCCTGAACCCAGAGGAAGTTGACACAGTAGGGAATAAAGAAGATGATTTGGATATAGAGCTGTTAAGAGACTGAAAACAAAAACAAAAACAAAAAAAACCCCTACAGGGACTTGGCAATTGTGGGAATGAGGGAAGAAGGGGCTGGAGAGCATGAGTGTACATTCTGGAGTCTAAATACGTACTTGGTGAGAGAGTGGCATGGACATATATACACTACCAAATGTAAATAGCTAGTGGGAAGCAGCCGCGTAGCACAGGGAGATCAGCTCGGTGCTCTGTGACCACCTAGAGGGGTGGGATAGGGAGGGTGGGAGGGAGGCACAAGAGGGAGGGGATATAGGGATATATGTATGCATATAGCTGATTCACCTTGTTATACAGCAGAAACTAACACAACATTGTAAAGCAATTATACTCCAATAAAGATGTTAAAAAAATGTACTTCGGAGAATTGTTATACCATTTGGTGAAACATGGGGGCTGGGAAATGGAAGATGAGTTCAGTTTGTTGACATGTTAATTGGAGGTGCTGATAGTCCTTTCCTCTTACCACCCACCCATTAGTGCATCTGCCTTTGTGCTTTGACCCTGGCCTACAGGGATCCTTTAGTTCCCCGTGTTTGCTGCTTTGTTCCAGGCGTGGAGTCCCCCACAGATCCCTTTACCCAGGTCTTAGAGCAACTGTCATTCCTTCTCTGAAATAAAATAGTACATGTAAGGTGCTTAGCCCAGTACCTAGTCTATTTCAAAGTGTGCATTAAATGTTAGTGGCTATTAAATGGCTATTGTTGTTGTGGTTATCATCATAGCTTTGTGATCACAGTATCCTCTGGAATCACCTGGCCGAAGGACTCGGGAGTCATTCAGCTGGTATTCAGTAAAAAGCTTGGACTGCAAGTAAATGGAGAGGATCTCAGACTTGGATATAAATGGGGGCTGTGAACCATGTCCGCTAGGACTAGAGAATGCGTGTCCTGGGTTTTTTCTTCTGTTTTTGAGAAGTGGTATAGTGTGTGGTTAAGAAGGCAAGCCCTGGAGGTTGGACTTCCAGGGTTAAAGTCCCAGGTCTACCATCTATTAGCTGTGTGACTTGGGGCAAATTTACTTAACTTCTCTGTCTGTTTCCCCATTAGTAAAATGGGGAAATGTAATAACACACCAACCTTACAAGAGTTTGTAAAGATTAAATGAGTTAATACAAATAAAGGGTTTACAACAGTGCCTGGCATATGCAACTATTCTCCTTACCCCAGTCATTTCTGCCCCACATTCCAAGTAATACATAGGAGTTTCTCTGTTTTCTCTCTACCCCACATTCCAAGTAATATATAGGAGTTTCTCTGTCCCTTACGCAGCAGAGGAGGAGGTGAGCAGAGAAACCTGAAATCAATCTCAAGAGTGCTTGGAAGTTTGTCCCAGCTGGGTTCCAGGTTACTGAAGCCTGGAGGAACCTCATTCTTCCCATTCCTATATTCTATGTTGACTTCTTGTTCTTTAGCATAACAAGCTTACTCTTGCCTATTGTTACCTCAGGGCTTTTGCACTTATTTCCCCTCTCTGAAACACTCTTCCCTCTGATCTTTGCAGGTCTTACCCCCTTATTTTATTCAGGTCTCTGTCTAGCAATTGCTTTTTGGAGAAGTCTTCCTTGACTGATTGATCTAAAATAGACCTCATTCTCACTCCTTGTCATTCTTTCTTTCCTGACTCTGCTTATTTTTCTTTATACCACAACCTGAAACTATATATTTAATTATTACCCTATCTTTTGCTAGGATGCAAGACATGTAAGGGCAGGAACTTTGCATGCCTTCATTGACCTAAATTCATGCCTGTTCTGAGCAAGACCCTGACTGATTTCTCTCTGTTATAGGTGAGCCCTCTTCCCTGAGACAGTTGGTACTGACTCTGTAACGCAAAAGAGGAAATTGCTGGCTGAGCTCAGCCTTGGTACTGGTGAGTGAGGGTGCCTAGGCAAACTCTGGGCAAACTTGGGCCAAGATACAAGGTAACTAGTTTGGGGCTTATTTTTACCCTTAGTACAGGTAACTTGCAGATAATTCCTCTCCTACTCCATGCCTAAGAGACTGTCATAGGCAGCCTTTTGTACTGGGAGGAGAATTGAACTTGCTTTCCTGGAGCTGCCATGAGACAGGCTGGGATTGTTTGCCATGAATAAAGCAAAGCATGCTCAATTCCTTCTGGCTTCTGCCAGCTGCTTTTCTGCTGGCGGGTATTCTGGACCTGACAGCTAAACCCCTTCTCCCTTAAGCTCTCTTAACGTGACTTCATAGCCCTTAGAGACTTTTCCTGATTTCAGTCTTGATTGTGACCTACCAAGCCCAGAGTCAGCTTCAGAAAATCCTGTGGTTTTATCAGTCCTGCAGAATGTGATCATCAGTGGAGGTGAGGACGGAGTGGTTAGTGTGGGGCTGTGTGAAGAGGGAAGTCCAGGGGATCTTAGAAGGAAGACTGCAGATGGTGAAACAGGAGGGGAAATCAACATATTAAGAACCAGTAGCGTTATGGATCCCATTTAAACTAGACAAAACCCCATCTTATAGATGAGGGAATTGAGACTCAGAAAACTGAAGTAACTTGCCCAGGTTTACACCTGGGAATCCGTAAAGCTGATATTAGAACCCAGGTCAGTCTAACTGTGAATACCATTGTTCTCTCTGCCTTGGCAGGCTTTCCTTGGAATGCTCATCTCCCTGGAATCATGATTTTTCTTATAAAGTTCAAGAAAACAGACCTCCTTAGGGATTCAGGAAGGAGGTCTAGTTATTTGAAGGGCCCAGCAGGGCAGGCAAGAGTTGGGGGGGTCCTCTCTGAGCAATGGCATTTTTAGTGAGGGGGAAAGGAAGAACCTTCAAGCAGGCGGAGGCCAAGGCTAAATATGACTGGAAGGAGAAGAAAACATCTGTAACACGTGGGATTCCATAAGCACTTGGGCCAGCACAGATGGGGACCTGGAGAGCTGAGTTGCAGTTGGAAAACCTGGGTTTTTATCTTCTCGTTCAGTATTTGCCCTTGGATAATCTCTATTTCCCTATTTGTAAATTGGAGTGCCTCACTGCACGCATATGTCTATTTTGTGTGCACCAACCATACAGGATATTGTAGACAATCAAATGGGAGATGCAAGTTGGAAAGTTTTGTGAACTGTAAAACAGCATGACTGAAATGAGAGAAGGTGAGAAGAAAGTGTTATAAGTATCCTTGGCATCTCAGTCCCTGACCTATTTGCCACCCCACTCCCCAAAGGTAGAAGGGAAGGTTTTGCCTTGGAAATTTACACTGTAAATTTTCTCCCAGACCCTTCTCCTCCTCTCCTTCTGCAGGCCCTACCCGAAGTTCAGTCTTTCCACAAGTTCAGTCTTTCCAGGGCACAGGGAC
Source organism: Mesoplodon densirostris (assembly GCF_025265405.1). Classification (NCBI taxonomy): domain Eukaryota; kingdom Metazoa; phylum Chordata; class Mammalia; order Artiodactyla; family Ziphiidae; genus Mesoplodon; species Mesoplodon densirostris. The sequence goes on along the minus strand of NC_082676.1, from coordinate 25,440,259 downwards.
AAAACCAGGCAGCAGGGCTTCCCTGGTAGCTCAGTGGTTGAGAGTCCGCCTGCCGATGCAGGGGACATGGGTTTGTGCCCCAGTCCGGGAAGATCCCACATGCCGCGGAGCGGCTGGGCCCATGAGCCATGGCTGCTGAGCCTGCCGCAATGGGAGAGGCCACAACAGTGAGAGGCCCGCGTACCGCAAAAAAACAAAACAAAACAAAACCAGGCAGCATTGGCAGCCATGATTTGCAGCATGTGGGCTGCAGAGTGCAGGTTTAAATGTGCTCACACAACCTGGCTCCAAGGCCACTGCCAGTACAGATATTATAGTTGGTTTCAAGAGTCCGTCCCCAGCATGTTAGAACAGGAGGGCTATTCCTCTTCTGGCCCTAGGTTCCCTGCCTTCCCCCAACCCCCACCCTCCAACTGCTAGTAAAAAGGCACTTGTACTGCAGCCTCATATCTTAGCAGAGGCTGTGGGCATTCCAGTTTTCCCACCATTTCTCTCGCTCTTGACCAGTGACATAGGTCACTCTCTTCTTACTCTGTAGCAAGGGGCATTCTGTTCTTCCCTCTGCCTGCCTGAGGGTGCACAGAGGCATCTGTCCTCCAACCTGATGCTCCTGGAATCCACACTGGCCAACCTTCCCTCCTATTCTGAATCTCCAGACTCTTGCTGTCCTCTCTTTCTGTCTTGGTTAATCTAATGTTCTATAGCTTCTGGCCTTTACATGGCCTGGGCATCAAGCTTGGCTTTTATTGTTTTTGTGACAACTGCCCTGTGAAGAAGTTCCACTATTGACTATTTTAAAATATGAATGATTCTATGTAAAGTACTGTATAATATACTGATACCCATATAGTATCTTATTTATCTAACATCCTCAATTTTCCAGAGTCCAACTGAAAAACAAGAAGGTAGCAAAGCATTGTCATCCTTAAGACCTTGCACAGCACTAATTTATTCCTATTTTTATGTTTTGTTGTAACAAGCTTAGCAATCTGGTTTCTAAACCTCCATAAGATTAAGAGCGGCGTATAAAAAGGGGAGGAGGAGCTGCTATATTAGCAGCAGCTAGAGGTGAGAGCTGAAAGCTAACAGTAAGGGAGAGGTAAGAGAAGAATGATAAGAAAGAGAAGTTAAAATGGGTATGAAGGTCAAACTTAAGGGGCAACAGCACTGTAGACATCTATGCATTTCAATAAGGTGGAGCTAGGTAATTTTTAAGGTAGTTCTAGGTTCTTCTTGAGGGACAGAGGTATCAGAGAATGTTTAATTATTTGTAGTATCTACTATATTATCAGGTGCTATATTGAATACATAAATTGATTTCGTTTTCATAACAGCTTGGGAGGTAGATGGTGATATTCTCATTTTATAAGTTCCAGAGACTTAGAGAGGGATACACAGGCAGTGACTGAAAGACCTAAGCTTAGAACTTAGAAGAATCTGGCTTGAGAGAACCAAGTTTTTTTCTATTCTACACTGGCTCTTTCTCCATGACCTAAAACCCTGGTCCTTCTCAGACTCTTGAGACAGTGGTTCCCACCCTCCCAACCCCGCCTTTATTCATTCTCCTGTACATGAATATCTTTTTAAAGACGTCCATTCATTCAGTGTGTATTTATTGAGTGTCCACCATATGCCAGGCACAGTTTTAAGTGTTTGAAATGTAGTTTTCTCTCTTGTATCCAAATTCTAGTGGAGGATAAACAAATGAATACATAGGAATAAAAATAAAGCAAGGTAAGGGAATAGGGAGGGACTGTGTGATGAAAGAAGGCCTCTGTGAGAAAATAAAATCTGTTCAGAAATATGTACGAGCTGAAGTAGTATGAGCTATGTGTATATCTTGGGGAATAACATTCCAGGCATAGAGTTCAGCAAGTTCAGAAGCCCTAAAACAGGAGCATGCTTAGTGTCTTGAGGAACAAAAGGAGGTCAGTGTAGCTAGAGATGAAGTGAACAATAGGGAGAGTGGATTATGGAGAAGAAGTCACAAGGGTAGACAGGGACTCAGATCGTGTAGGGCTTTATTCTGAGTGAAATAGGAAGCCACTGGAGAGTTTTGAGTAGAGGAATGACATAATCTTAACGTCCATAAAATCGCTCTGCGTGACTGTACCGGCTAAGACCTCCGGTACAATGTTGAACAGAATTGGTGAAAGCAGACATGCTTACCTTGTTCCCAATTTTTTTTTTTTTTTTTTGCGGTACGCGGGCCTCTCACTGTTGTGGCCTCTCCCGTTGCAGAGCACAGGCTCCGGACGCGCAGGCTCAGCGGCCATGGCTCACGGCCCCAGCCGCTCTGCGGCATGTGGGATCTTCCCGGACCGGGGCACGAACCCGGGTCCCCTGTATTGCCAGGCGGACTCTCAACCACTGCACCACCAGGGAAGCCCTCTTGTTCCCAATTTTAAGGAGAAAGTATTCAGTCTTTCACCATTAAGTATGATGTTAGCTGTAGGGTTTTTTGGTAGACTTCTTTTATCAGGCCAAGTAAGTTCTCTTCTATTTCTAGTTTACTCAGAGGTTTTATTATGGATGGATGTTGGATTTTGTTTGTGTGGTTTTTATTCTTTATTCTACTAACGTGGCACTATGTTATTGATTTTTGGATTTTAAACCAACCTCATTCCTAGAATAAATCCCACTTGGTTATAGTGTATAATCCTTTTTGTATGGTGTTGGTTTTGGTTTACTAATATTTTGTTGAAGACTTTTGCCTGTATTCATGAGGCACGTTTGTGTCCCACTGGAGCAGCAAGCCTGACAGAAGAGTGACTGACAGCTCCTAGAGGGCAGTTTTAAGGCCGTTGACTGTGGTAGAGAGGTAGGGATCTGAGCCTAAGAATAAGGCCAAGAGATCAAAAACCCAAGCTGGGAAACCATAAATCAGGAAACCAAGGTCCATCAGCAAGTGTGATACCCGAATCATGAGATGAGTAGGACATGAATAAAGGGGACTTACGACCTAATGGGGCAGATGCAGAAAAAAGCCCCAGAACTATCCTACAAAAGGTCACGTTAACACAAAAGCAGAAATTGCTTCTTTTGAGGTATCTGTCATTTTGGATCAGGAGTCTCTACTGGTCTCCCTTACCTTCGTCTCCCTCCCCATCTCCTCAGTTAGCGTAATATATCAAGAGTTAGTGTACTTAAGTGCATAGGGCAATAGACAAAGTTATCTACAGGATAACTGGTCTTTAGGAGGATTATGGATAACTGGCCTTTAGGAAGATTAATTAACTCCATCTTTCCCACCATTGTGTATATTCTTAAAAACCTCAGGCTGTATGCTGCTGGGGAAAGAGAGGAAGCTTTAAAACCAAAGATTTGAATCCTTGCTGTGACATTCATTTCCTTTGTGACTAACCTCTCCGAGCTGTAGTTTCCTCCTCTGCAAAATGGGACAATAATGCCTATACAGTTATTGTGATGCTAATAGGAGATGATGGAAAAAATGCCTGGCCTGGATTGGTGTTCAGCCACTAGTGGTTTAAATAAATTCTGATACCCTGTGTTCAGTGTCAGACTGTAGTAGAAGGTGAGTATTGTGACCCAGGCTCTTAAGCCTGTTCTACTAACTCAACTTTGGGAAAGCATTTAATATCTCTGGCCCTCAGTTTCCTCAGCTCCAAAAAGAGGGAATGAAGTAGAAAGTTGATCTGTAATTGCTGGTATGTCTCTTCCAGTTCTGTGCCTCCAAAGGCACTTTGTCTGTCATTCAAAGGAAAAAAAGAGGAGGGGGCCAAAAGAGAAGACTCAGATTCAGTCCTGCTTAACGCTGCAGCAGAGACAGAAAGGAAGAGCCATTACCTACAACGAGAAGTGTTTGGGAGTCGGCTGCAGGGGCAGTGACCTGCCTGTCACTCAGCATTTGGAAAAAAAATATCAGTGAGAAAATCAGAATGGCCTGGAATGTTGGAGACTGGGTAGATAACGAGTATGAGAGAGTCCATGAGGCGTAGAACCCAGTTTGTGCTCTGTCACCCACGTTCTGGGTGTTCCCAGTAAAGCTGTTTCTCTTTTTGCAGCCTCCATATCCCCATCTGTAAAATGAATTAGGCAATGTATTCTCCAAGGGCCTCTTCAGGGCTTCCTAAAATTTCATTGTCCGCTCTCTTCTGGCTCTCAAGTTGGCTTGTACTCCGCTTTTGCTCTTGGTGTTGAGGATTTCATTTATAGGAGAAGGCTTCTTAACTAGCAGGTTAGCACTACAGTATATATTTAGAATGCTCTTGAAACCACAATTTCAGGCTGCTAAGAATCATACAGTTTTCAAGTCCTCAAATGCCTTGGTCCACCTGGTTTCACCCCGTCAGTTAACACTGAGAGATGATGCAATAGAGTGGAAAGACTACTGGCTTTAACAGCAGACCTGGAATTCAGATGCCTGCCTGTATTAGCTTAATTTCTCTGAGCCATAGAAAATGAGGATAGTGATAATAGAGTAGGCATGTAAAGAATTGTTATTATTTGGAGGAGAAAGAAAAAACTGAGGCCTGAGAGATGATGTCGCCTGCTCAGAGTCACTCTCAGACCATCACCTAGGTCTCTTGTGTCTCAGTCCAGGGTTTTCTCCTCTGGAACCAAGGTCAGCTGTACCCATACGTAGGTAGTAGCAAAGATTGGAACTGAAAGCTTGTCAGCTTTCTTAACATCTCTGCCAACAGTCTTCTCAATTCCCCTGTGGCGTGTGTCAATAACACAGCCCGTACTTGTTTTAGAAACAAGCTCTTCATAAGCACTCCTGTTTGATTTGCTTTGGCTGGTACAGGATCCAGATGCTCTTAGAATAGCACAACAGACTCTCCAAATCAGCCCATTCCCATTCTGAGCCTCTCATGGCTCTGATCTACTCGCTGGGGTTCGTCCCCTAGTCCTCCCTACCTGTCATGTGAATCACGTTCAGTCATCTTTTGCTATTTGCCCTTTCCCTGTTGATGGAAGTCACATTTATCAAGTGCCTACTATGTGCCAGGTATTGTCATAGGTGTTTTAAGTTAAAATTATCTTCGTTAATCTTTATAACTCATTAAGTTATTAATAGCTCCAGAGGAAAAAGCTGAGGCTCAGTGAAGTAAATGAATTTGCCAGAGTTCATATACTTAGTCTGTGAAAGAGCTGGGTTTTGAACTCAGGTCCTCCTCCTTCCATAGACCCCATGCATTTAGTGTATAATAAGCTCCTTCCTGAGTATCATACTGCCTCTGGCCTCTGCCCTTCCAGGAGGGTAGAGTGTTCAAGAGTGCCCAGGAAGGGGTATGCAGTGGCTTTAGTATAACGGGAATATCTCCATGCCTTCAGTGCATTTTCCCATGAGTTTCTTCTGCTCTGCCCTGCCTCAAACCAACTTCTCTAGGATCCATGTGTGTGGCCCAGAGGTCCAATCACTAAGCGAGAGGCCAGGTTTCCATCTTCAACATGGAACGTGGACTCCCTAGTAAGAAGTGTACTTGTCATTTTCAAAGTTGAATGAGGGGAATATTCCAAGCAATAAGCCTCTTGTATGCCCAACTCTGAAATGTAAGGAAGGAAGAGAGAGGGTCTATACACTCAAGTGTGATGAGCCTCCTTCAGGGACCTGGCAGGAGAGGAGAATAATATAAAAGATTTAAGAGTAAGATTGCTCTAATAGGTCTTCAAATCTGTAATCATTTTTCAGTTTACAAAGCACCTTACTTGTAGAGATTTTAGTCTAAGGAAACTGAAGGCATCTGCCTTTATGTGGCAGAGTCAGGGGCTAGAGTTCAACTCCTTAGTCTTGATAAGGCCAGTGAATCTAAGCCCTCCCTGAAAGGGTTCTGTCCCTGGCCTTCAACTCCTTAGTCTTGATAAGGCCAGTGAATCTAAGCCCTCCCTGAAAGGGTTCTGTCCCTGGCCTTCGGTTCCACTCAATCTTCATTTGCGAAAGGGGCAGGCAGGCCTTTAGTCTCTGCCCTTTTCTGAGCCCTCCTCTGCCCACTTGTCCCCTTCTTCACCCCTTCCTACTCAACTGCTAGGGCCTTCTTAATGAGACCCTCTTCTAATGATATGTTTTTAAGTATAGGGTCAGAGGAGGTATTTTTGGCTCTGTATTGTCCCCAGGATCATTTGTCATAAAATGATGGAATTTTAGGATGTCAGAGTGGGAAGAGATCTTAACTAACGGTTATAAAGTTTATGGAGGAGCCCTTTATTTAAACATATAATTCAACATCTCAAACAGAGCTGCTCTGTTAGAAGTGGCAGTGGTGGGCCCAGAATCCACCAGTCCAGCCTCCCCCTTACCCTCATCAAAGACAGGCTCTGAGGCATCTGCCTTAAACCTGCAGAGTTGCCAGGAACACAGTTTATAAAACAACACTGACCTAGATCAACTTACCCGTTTTATAATTGTGAAATTGAGGCCCAGCAAGGGGCAGTGAGTAATAGGCCCAAGGTCACACAATGAATTAGTGGCAGGTCTGACTCTCAGCTTTGTGCCCTTTCTGATACACTGAGCTTTATGTCATTTCATAAGTGACCACCTGTTTCACTTCACTAAAATCCTGTGCCTGGATGTCAGGCTTCTTTTGCCTCCTGGCATCTGGTTCGTGTGAGGTAGGTAGGCAGGCCTATGGATGTGTGTACTATGTCAGGGCATAATTCTCATCCATGTGGTGAGCATGTGTCAAGTTTTGTTTAACTCAGTGTGGGAACTAGCAGAAAGAGAATAGCTGAGAAACTGGATTTATGTTCTTAGTGGAAAAAGGGTTGCTGAAATGAGATTGCTAAATTAGATCCAAAATTGATTAATGTCCTAATGAAAATGTAACATTTCATGTTATCTTTTCTACTTCTCAGTTTGCTATATGTTAACCTCTAACTTTGCAGAGTTTTAAAATATTTGGGCCCTAACTGTTTGTGAACAGTAAGTCAAACAAAATTCCATTCTCCAAGAGTATCAGATGACTCTCAGATATATACTAAAAAAAAATGTCCTAACATGACTTTAAAAGTTCACACAGTTATCTTTTTCCTTTACTTCCAGTTTTTGGATAATTTTCCTTAACACAGCACCACTGAAAATCATCAGAGTCTCTGGTATTAAAGCTGGCTAGAGCTCTCCAAGTCAGGAGGGCATCTTTCTGCTCAGGGAACAGACCCGACTTGTTTGCAGAAACTTCTGCAGGTAGCAGCTATTAGCAGGACCTTGAGCTGTCTCCTACAGCCCTACTCTCTGGCTTGGAGCTTGGCCTTTGCTAATCCTAGGCTTGCTTCTTCCCCTTCACCTAGTCATGGAGGCTTTTTCTCTGCTCTGGTTACCCTCAGGGCCATCTTGGATGCAAAGAGGTCACAAAGTTCCACCTGGAGGAAGTTTGTTTTGAGCAGAGTTTCACTCAGGTAAAGTAGGCAACTGCTTTCATTATGTGGTTTTGTCTCTGAAATGTTTTGCCCATCATCTTATCCCCAATGCTACCATCCAAGGCCAGATCTTAATCCGTTTTCACTGAGACTTTTTCATTGTCAACTAACCTGTCTCCCCATCTCCAGTCTTTGACCCTGAAATATAACCCCCTTTTTCTCTCCATAGGTTTTAAGATACAGATCTTATTCCTATCACTTTCTTGCTCATAAAACCTCTAGAATAAAATCCAGTGTCCTTAGCATGACATTCAAGGCTCTGCAAATACTATTTCTCCTCTTTCTTTCCAGTTTCTTCTCCAGTCACATAGGAGTTCATATTAGTGGGTAGAAGCATGAAGGAAACCAACTTTTGGTTGGAAGAACTATCTGATCGAGTGTGCCAGTGAAGGTTAAGAAGTGTTATTAGTTGTGGTGCCATGTTAACATCCAATATGATAAACATTTGTGCCAGGCACAGAGGTAGGTCCTTAGGAATAAGGAGAAGGCAAACACATGGTCAAGGCCTTTGGAGCCCATAATTGATCAAGGAGAAGAGGTAGATAAAGTAAGTAGGTGGCAGTGATGATCACTATAATGGAAGCATGTGGAGTGCTTTGGGAACTTGGAGGAGGGGTGGACACTAACTGCCTGAGAGATCAAGGAAGGCTTCACAAAAGAGGTGATATTTGAGTTGGACTTCAAAGATGAGACATTTGACAGTCGTGAAAGATGAAGTGTTTGGCAGTTGAGAAGGGGAGTCTGTAGCTTCCAAGCAAAGAGACCAATGAGGGCAAAGGCACAGAAGCTCACATGTGTGTCTCAGAGAAGAGTAAACAGTCCATTGTAGCCAGAGCATAGGATTTCAGGAATGGAGTGTGGTTAGGGTTAAAGTTATCAAAGTAAGTTGGGGCTGAACTGCATAAGGCCTCATTTTCCAGGTTAAGGCAATACTGTGTTTCACATCTAGCATACGATAATAATTCTTGAATTAAGTGGTATATATTTGTCTATTTGTGCATGTGTGTAGTTGTGTGTTAGGATGTGATTGTTAAATTTGGAGATGATTTTTGAAGACCCTCTGAGGCAAAGCAAATATCAAAAATTGGAGCCAAAAGGACAGGTTTAACCTAAGTTCACCCAGGCTTGAACTTTGAACTTCTGAGATTTTCACCAGTTCCATAAGCCCATAAGTTAATCATAGCATGCCAGAATTGGAAGGGACCTTAGGGGTCCATTCAACAAATGCTTGATACTATTCTTGTAGCTGAGATACGGTAGTTAACAAAACAAAGACTGCCTTCATGGGACTTGTTTCAGTGGGGGAGACAGAAAATGAGTAAATCATTAATTATTAGATTATTTCATATGTGTGAAAGATATGCAGGCTAGGCCCCAAGAAAAGAGCATGTTTGTAGAGAAACTAGGAGGCAGACAGTGTGGTTGTGACAGCACCAAAGAGAAAGAAGCAGGGATAAGGTTGGAGAGGGGACAGCTGAGGCCAGAACATATAGGACCCTGCATTTGGCCAATGGAAAAATGAGGCTAATATCCAGGGCCACATAGCAAGTTAGTAGGAAGGCCAGGATTGGTAACTCTCCTGGTTCAGCCTCCCTTTCCTTGCCTGCCTGCTGTCTTCTGGCTTTTATCCAAGATTAACCTGGATCCCATTTAATTCCTTTATTTCTCCTCTCCCTCACTTAGCTCTCTTTCTCTATCCCTGTACCCAAGGTTCCTGTCATACCATTACTCTGTTTTATTTCAGGCTTCTTTGCTTAATCACAGCATTAGCATTTCTTAGACTCACATTTGTACACATGACCTGGTAATAGAGTGATTCCTGGAAGGTCAAAGTTAGAGAGGTCCCTGGACATCTTTTAGTTTGATCCTCTGGTATTAGAAACCCAGAAAGGACGAGTGACTTGCCCAAGGCCACTTAACTAGTTAGTGGTAGAACTTGATTTCCTTTGCCTCCCAGTCTATGGCTCTTCAGTTTTGGCATGCTACCTCTCTTTCTTTAGTGTCCAGCAAAGGGGAGTCAAGTTGTGATCCACATAGTTGGCAAGAGCAGCTAGCATTCAGTGACCCTCTGCCATCTGCCCCTTAGCTTTTTATTTTGTCTTTGTCATGTGAGTTTGCTGTTTTATTCTGGCCAATGTCTTCGAACTACCACTCTTTTGCAAAGACAGTATGTTGCTAAATTTCGCATCCTAGTTCATGCTATCCCCCCTACTTAACCGGCAGCCTGCTCTTAACCTCCAGTCTACATCCAGGCTTGTCTTTTAAGCCAGCCCGTATTATCTTGAGAGAAGCAAATGTAGAAAGAGCATACATAGCGTTTGGAATTGGATATATCTGGATTTGAATCCCAGCTTTGGCATGTACTGGGACAAAGTAATCTTGGATAAGTTCGTTGACTTCTGAGAGCAGTTTTCTCATCTGTAAAATGGGGATGTTAATACCTGCTTGATGGGATCATTGGAAAGATTATTTAAAGTGTTATATGGGTATACCTCAGAATTCTGTAAAGAGAAACTTAGTAATTCTTCCTCAAAAGCCTATCCTGAATGCCCTCTCCCTTTTTCCTAATTATCTAATAGCCAGCTCTTCTTGGGTGGGTTTCTATGTGCCAGACACTGTGCTAAGTGCTTTTAAAAAGTATTTATTGGGAAATTCCTTGGCGATCCAGCAGTTAGGACTCCGAGCTTTCACTGCCGAGGACCTGGGTTCAATCACTGGTTGGGGAACTAAGATCCCGCAAGCCATGAGGCACAGCACCCCCCTCCCCCCTAAAAAAGTATTTATTACTGCATGTGAATCTATAATTATCTCAACATTAAAAGTTAAAAAAAATGTAAACCACTGATCTCATTTTTTCTGTATTTATTATTCCTGCTCTTGGTAGATAAATGCCAGGTTAGGATTCAATATATGCCTGTGTTCCGGTTCTTGCTATTTTCTAGTTCTGTAAATTTGGACAAACCTCTTGACCTCACTCTTAAGTGTTTTTCCCACCAGAGTCCTAAAATTCCATTTCATAACCATTTGGAAACCTGACTTGCTTACCTTCTCACCTTGGAATTTGCTTCTGTTGATGACATTGCAGTGGCAGCTGGGCTGGCCCTGTGTGACTTGGAGAGGACAGTATGGGAGGCAAGAGAACTAGGTACCTGGGAGCTATTAGATCAAGGATTGGCAACTCGTCATAAATCAAAGGATTTCTGGGGTAGGAGTCGGGGGGTAATGTCAGTGGTGACTCTACTTGGATTATGTTCTCGGGGTGAGATTGCCAACATCATTGAATGGAAGGACCAGCAATACACAGGCACTCTTGCTTGTGCCTGGGTGAAAGACAGCGTGTTGGTGGCAAGTGTCCAACGTGGCCACGGCTGCCCACAGGCCATCTCTGCCATTCAGGACATCAGCCGCTGGCCCTGCCAGCCCTGGGGCAAGGATGCTATGGTTTCATAGAAGGAGCCCAGTCTCTGGAATTGCAAGTTCAGATTGTGAGTTCAAATCCCTGTCTACCAACTACTGGTTGTGTTCTTCAGCTAGTTCCTCAACTAGTTCCTTAGTTCCTTAAAATTCTTACTTTATCTCTCAGAGCCACAGTTTCTCTGTCTGTAAAATAGTGCTGTTGAGGGAGTTCCCTGGTGGCCTAGTGGTTAGGATTCCAGGCTTTCACTGCCGCAGCCTGGGTTCAGTCCCTGGCCAGGGAACTGAGAGCCCATCCTGCAAGCCTCGCCGTGTGGCCGAAAAAAAAAAATAGTGCTCTTGATACCTACTTTGGGGGTTGTTGGGAGGATTCAAAATACCTTATAGGCAAATACCTGATACTTAGTTGGGTGAATGGCAAGTTGATCTGCTGCTATTAGCTCTGTGAAGACCAGTATCCTTGGGAGGTGGCATTCAAGTCAGGGCTGCTCTGATTCTCTTACCACCTCCCCACTCACCTCCAGAAACACCCTCGACCCCTCCTCTCCTTCCTCAAGTTCAGACCCCAGAAGTATTGTCTGTCTCACCAGGTGGCATATCTGAGTAAGCAAGATTGTTACATAGCAGACATACAGGACCAGGGAAAGTAGCTCAGGCAGCAGCTCATGAACAAAAGGCTTCTCTCTGTTCCCAATAAATTGGTCCTTGGGGATCCTAGCTTTGAAATTCTAATTGACACGGGAAGGAAAAGATTCATTAGGCTCTGGTCTCATTAAAGTGTTCTGCTGCTCACCTACGATTTATCCTTGGCACTTCATCAGGAGAAATTAAGTAAACCAACAGGCTGGGAGGCTGCTGACAGCATAGTTCAGTGTACCTGGTGCTGCTCGTGGGGTGAGGATATTGGGCCTCCCATACTCTGGAGCACACAGCTGGCCTCAGAAGTTCCTCACCCTTAGGACTTAGCATGAGTCTAAGTCTCGTATATTGTCGGTGCTTTTGAGTTCATTCATAGGTGATAGCTCATTTATGGATGGTCCAGGAAGAACTGGGGCTTGCCCGAGATCACTGAGCACAGCAGTGGTGGAGCTAGAATTAGAAACAGTCAGCCCTCCTGACTTCCAGGCCAAGAATCTCCTTTGGATTTCTAGATCCACTGTTTCAGTCATTCAGCCATCAACAGATACTTTTGACACATGCTGTGTGCTAGGATTCTATGAAAAAACAGACATGGGGGGAGCAGTGGAGAGGGAATACCGGACCCAGTATTAGGGGAGATTAGAAAGGCCTCCAAGTCTGAGGGGTGAATAGGAATTAGCTCAGCAAAGAAGCATATGAGGAGTGTTCAAGGCTAAGGGGTCAGCACTTACAAAGGCTTAGAGACTCTCTCTAGTAATGGAAAGTCTTGCTAGGGTGGAGGAATTGAGGAAGAGATAAGTTATGATGAGTCAGTCTATGAGGATTGGGCCACTTCTGTTATAAGAACTCTATACCTGGAATTAGGAGTCCTGGGTGTTCTAGATGTGTTTCTACTGCCATTATTTCTTTAGCATCTTTCTGGTGTGCCAGTGCTGGGCATTGAGGTACAAAAATGCATAAAATATATGTAGCTTTGTCCCCCCAGAGATCTTTTAGTTTAATGAGGCTAACAAACTAATAAATAACTCCTATAACAAAAGGAATAATTACCTTTGTTGGAGGAAGTCAGAGTTGAGCTGTGTGTTACCATCAGTATTTTCTCCGGGCTTTGATTATCTCACCTGTCAATTTAGTGATAACCACTGTCCTGTGTAGCTCATGAGCTGATGGGAAGACAGCTCTGTAATGACTGATGTTTGTGTGGCATTTTGTGGGTTACAAAACACTCTTTCATCATTAATTAATTGAATCTTAACTATAATCTTATGACTTAGGAAATCTTCCACCAATTTACAGATGAGGAAACTAAGGCTGAAAGAGGTTGAGGCTTGTTTATGGTTTTACAGCTTTTGATTAACAAAAGCTAGGATTAGAAATCCAAATCTTTTGCTCTCTTTTGCAGTACAGTGAATCTGAACAAACTTTGAAAAGTAGAAAGATGGCAGCCTTTCTGTTCCATACTTGAGTGGCACATTTCCCTCTCCCTTCAATAGAAATGCAAAGAATGACTTCAGTGTGAGAAAAGCAGACTTAAATTGCCTGGGGAGAAAGAAAAGGAGCTTATTTCAAGTCTTCCCCAGACTGGGCTCTGAACTTTTAAGACCATGTGTCCCAATGCTCTGTCAGCTCCCACTATTTCATCTCATGCCATTTACAGAGTAGATGTCTCAACTATTATGTCACTGGCTACAAATAGCAACTTGTGGGGTAGCCAGAGCCTGCTTTACATGTTGGTAAACTGAGGTCCACAGAAGTTAAGTAATTTGCCCAGATTCACTGAATTATTCATGCCAGAATGAGGACTGGAATCCAGGGCTCCTGACACCACAGGTGCTCTTAAGTCATAGAAGAATGCTCCTTTGATTCATTCAGTTCACACAATTCCTGACTATACCCCATGAGCCAGAGGCTTTGTTTTACAAGAGGACCTCTGGTTAGGCTCAAACTATGTTGGTGCAGTGCCTTCCTCTCTATGAGCAGGGACTTTGCTATTTATTTATCTGTCCCTGACCAGGGCCTGGTTCCAAGAATGCTTTGCTATTGTTTTTGGCCTTACTCTGTCAGAAGCTGAAGGGAGCAGATGGCCACAGCAGTGTGGATCATGAGAGTGTGATCCCAGGCTGGACTAGAGAATGAGTTGAGAGCCCTACTCATCTACTACTGTTTCTATGGTCAGGGCCCTGCCAAGGTGTTGTCCATCCCAGAACAAATTGAAGCTGGCCAACCCTGCCCCCTCCTACTCCCATACATAACATACTTGTTGATCTTCTGGATAGATTTTATACAAAGGCTTCTATGATCTGCTGTCCCAAATGACCCTTTGGACCTATTTCCCAGGCATGTTCCACTATTTAAGGAGTCTCCTATATCTACAGGCCTCCCAACACTCCCACCCTCACTGCTGTTTTTACTTCTGACTCCTTAAGCAGATTGGCTGCTTAGTGTGACTCTGACAGTTAGCCTAAAGAGTACTCAATACTGAGAAGTTGACGTGTTTTCTGTTTATCCAAAATCCTAACTGGAAAATTCTAAGGAACACTATTTTGGAGCGGGGCGGAGAGGTGGGGTGACTGGGTTAAGGACAGTTGACTTCATGGGAAGCCTACAAGAACCTCAGATACCTTTAAAAATCATGAAAGGAAATATCAACATTTGTTCACAATATTTCAAGTACCCCTTATATTCATATCTTTATATATTACAGAGCCCTTTCATATCTATTATTGCTTTTGAGTCTTAAGGCAACTCTTTGAGGGCAGCAGTACAAGGATTACTATTCCCACTTGACAGTTGAGACCAGGGAAGGTTAGGGAAGAAGGTTAGTGATCGATCTTCTGGTAATTATGGTGGCAGAGCCCCAAACAGAACTAAGAATTGGGAGACAGGTAGTCCTAGGTTTGAAATCTAGTGCTCATCATATTCTAGCTGAATGACCTTGGGCAAGTTACTTAGCCTCTTCAAGCCTCAGTTTTCTTCTCTGTAATAAAGGATAACTATCTCTTACGGTTGTCTAAGCATTAAATAATATAATGTATGGACAAATGTGAGCACAGTATGGAACAAGTATTAGGAGCTTAGTAACTGCAGGTTTCCCATCTTAGTGTTTTAAGTGTCTTGTATTCTGAATCTTTAAGAATTAGTACTCTCACCCTCAGAATGGGAGAAAATATTTGCAAACGAAGCAACTGATGAAGGATTAACCACCAAAATTTACAAGCAGCTCATGCAGCTCAATATCAAAAAAACAAGCAACCCAATCCAAAAATGGGCAGAAGGCCTAAATAGACATTTCTCCAAAGAAGACATACAGACTGCCAACAAACACATGAAAGAATGCTCAACAGCACTAATCATTAGAGAAATGCAAATCAAAACTACAATGAGGAATCACCTCACACTGGTCAGAATGGCCATCATCAAAAAATCTACAAACAATAAATGCTGGAGAGGGTGTGGAGAAAAGGGAACCCTCTTGCACTGTTGGTGGAAATGTAAATTGATACAGCCACTATGGAGAACAGTATGGAGGTTCCTTAAAAAACTAAAAATAAGGACTTCCCTGGTGGCGCAGTGGTTAAGAATCTGCCTGCCAATGCAGGGGACACGGGTTCGATCCCTGGTCTGGGAAGCTCCTACATGCCATGGAGCAACTAAGCCCGTGTGCCACAACTACTGAGCCCTTGTGCGGCAACTACTGAAGCCCGTGCGCCTAGAGCCCGTGCTCCGCAACAAGAGAAGCCACCGCAATGAGAAGCCCACGCGCCGCAATGAAGAGTAGCCCCCCGCTCACCGCTACTAGAGGAAAGTCCATGTGCAACAACGAAAACCCAGCGCAGCACAAAATACATAAAATTAAAAAAAAAAAAAACTAAAAAAACTAAAAATAGAGCTACCATATGACCCAGCAATCCTACTACTGGGCATATACCCTGAGAAAACCATAATTCAGAGTCATGTACCACAACGTTCGTTGCAGCTCTATTTACAATAGCCAAGACATGGACGCAACCTAAGTGTCCATCGACAGATGAATGGATAAAGACGATGTGGCATATATATACGATGGAATATTACACAGCCATAAAAAGAAACGAAATTGAGTTATATGTAGTGAGGTGGATGGACCTAGAAACAGTCATACAGACTGAAGTAAGTCAGAAAGAGAAAAACAAATACCGTATGCTAACATATATATGGAATCTAAAAAAAATGTTTTTGAAGAGGCTAGGGGCAGGACAGGAATAAAGACACAGATGTAGAGAATGGACATGAGGACACGGGGAAGGGTAAGGGTAAGCTGGGACAAAGTGAGAGAGTGGCATGAACATATATACACTACCAAATGTAAAATAGATAGCTAGTAGGAAGCAGCCACATAGCACAGGGAGATCAGCTCGGTGCTTTGTGACCACCTAGAGGGGTGGGATAGGGCAGGTAGGAGGGAGACGCAAGAGGGAGGAGATATAGGGATATATGTATATGTATGGCTGATTCACTTTGTTATAAAGCAGAAACTAATACACCATTGTAGAACAATTATACTCCAGTAAAGATGTCATAAAGAATATTAGTACTCTCACTACAGTAAAGTGAACTACATGTAATGAATTTCTGTAAGCCAGAGTATCATTTAAGTGCCTCACTGGGTTAAGAGAACTAGGTTAGTGGGAAACAGGGGTGCTCCAGGCACTGGTTAAGTACTTCTGATACAAATCACAGCGGGTTAGAGCTGACCAGGCACCCGAGAGATCTATGTGTCTTCCCCAGAAGAGATGTTAATAATCTAGAAAAAGTCAGACTGAATAATGCAAAGTACATTTCTTTATTGTTGACTTCTTAGAGCCTTAGTGTGCATGTGACTGGGGAGGGTGGGGAGGAAGGGATGGAGTATGCCAAATTTGCTGTTTTTATTTGATCTTGGAGCCCCTTTTCTGAGAAACTCTCATTAACATCTTGAGGAACACTGGTTTTTCATGGAAGAGTTCATGCAACACTGATATGGTGAAGTTCCTTCATTTTTTGGACGAGGCAATTAAGGTCTGTAATCAAGTTTACAGAGCCAGTCCACAGTAGAACAAAGTCTAAAGTTCAGGGTGCCTGACTCCCCCTTGGGCCACACCACTATTTGCACTCCATTGTTCTTCTAGCCGGCAAATCATAAAATTACAGGGGATTCTGCAAACCACTAATCAGAGAGCATTGTTAGAGCATCAAGCTTTCTGTTTTGTTGTGTTTATGCCAGTAAGCAGGAAAATGAGGAAACAACGGGCTTAATAGCCACCAAATGTTTCCAAACAGTTGAAAGACCAGGGGTCAGATAATTTTATCTCAGTGTCTGGAAAGGTGCCTCTAACCCACAAAGTTTTAAGTCTGTTCTTGTTTTAAGAAGTTTCAGTTGCATCCAGGGGGCTCATCCAAGAGGCCCATAGTGCAGTTCCCAGTGATGAACACTGATACCAGTAACTGTGGGAAAGATCCTGAGAGGAATTTGAAGAGAACGTGTCAGATTTCTGCTCTTCCATCACCATCTTACATGGAATTCAGTGGTTAGGAATGTGCCGTTGGTTTCTATCCAGACCTGGCAGAGGGAGTTGTCCTTGGCATTTATTTGGTGGGGGCTGTCCTTGCTTTTATTAAGCCTTATAGTTTAGCTCTAGTAAAAAATACAACCTTTACCTTTGCAAAGTTGTACCGTAAACTTTGCAAAACACATCTGATACACAAAACAATCCTATGACATAGAGGTTATCTTCCACGTGTCGTTATGAGGACACTGAGGCTCAGAGAAGGGGTAGTGACTTTTCCAGGGGCTGACAGCAGATTAGCGATATGTTCATTGTTGTATTACAGGTGCCTAGTGCAATCGTGACGTATAGTAGATCCTCAAGTATTTATTAATTGAAAAATTGGTACATTTCCAGGACTGAACTCCAGTCTTCGAACTCTTTGCCCAGTGTTCTTTCCTTTAAGCCAGCATGGTAGGGCCCAGTGGTTGGGCACATCTCAGGGTCACTAGATAATTCAGAGAGAGTAGACTGGGTCTCCCTTGCTGTGTTGATTTCCAACGAGGATGGCAGTTTCTCACCTTTGTTGCTCTGTGCTTGGTGAGGACCTTGTACATCTTCCCCACCATAGAAAGCTTAGATCCAGCAGTTTCTGGGCTGAAGATTCAACCTCTCTTTTGAGCCTCTGCTCCTTGGAGTCTACTGAACAAAGACACCACTGGTCCCCAGCTTCTCGCTCTGATCCTCCTTTGTTGTCTCTCTCATCACTGTTTTGCCTGTCCTTCTGCCCTACTGATGGATGAGGAACTTGGGTTCGTCCCGTGAACTTCAAATATACAGTTCACTTTTAAGGAGCTGCCATGTCAGGAACAATGGGAAACCATTTACTGAAACAGTGCCCACCTTGGATTCTTTCACCTGTTGCGTCTACTTGTTGCCAGGGCAGTGCCGGAGGCTGGGATTGCAAAGATTAATAAAAGAGTCTCTGCCTTCTAGGAGTTCAGAGTCTAATGGAGAAAGACAGATGTGTAAATCACAGAGGTGCAGCAAATGTTGCTGTGACAGAGGTCTGTAGAGAATATTGGGGTCCAGAGGAGGCAGTGACTCTATCTTCCTGGGGGATGGAAAACAAAGGCTATCCTGAAGAGTTTTCATCAAGGTTATGACATCAGTGGCTTTGTGCACTGAAAACCCTTCTGGCTCCAGCCTCCATCACCAAATCAGAAATTGGTTCTGATCCTGCTTTATTGATGAAGCAATCTCTCTTAACCTTATGCAATGTTAAGAGTGTGATATTTGGCGCCATCTATTAAATGGGACCAGTAGTAATAATAATTTCATTTAGAAAGCTCCTGAATGCTTCACTTGCTGATATGTTATCTCACCGAATTTTCACAACCTTATGGGGAAGGTACTGTAATATTATTCTCATTTTACAACTGAGAAAACTAAGGCACAGAGGAGTTAAGGCATTTACCCAGCATCATACAGCTGGTGCATGGCAGAGCTGGGATTTGAACCCAGGTAGTCTGACTCCAGAGTCGTTGTCCTAAGAGTCTCAGGGCCATTGTGACCTTGATATAATTCTTAACCTCAAAGATTTGTTGTAAGAATGAGAAGTAAAATACTTAGCAATGCACCTACCACAAAACAAGCAATTAATGAATCATAATGATCATTTTTTATATTACAAAATAGCCTTTGCTAAAGGCTGGGGTGGATTGGGCTCCTGCAAAGATGTCTGCTTTCTGTCTCCCAAGTCTCCTGGCTTTGTTATCTGTACCGCCTGCTTCTTTGTTTCTTAAAAAGCATGAATGAGGAAGGGGGTGGGGACAGTGGTTCCTGGAGTTCACTTCAGCAGGTACTCCCTGAGCGCCACTCTGGCCCAGGGTCTATCCTGAAAGGCAGGAGGAATGCCGATATTAAATAGATTGTGGTCCCTGCCATCCAGGAATTCACAATCTGGGAGGGGAGATGACACAGAAACATCATTTTAATACTGCCTCCTCAGATGGATCTTAGGCAGCACATCAGATCCCATTGCCCACAGCTCATACCACTATTAGCAGGGCATGAATGACTTGCTATTATATTAATTGTTGAAATAATCATCCTGTTAATATCCTTGTCATCATTAAAGCAGATATTATTAATGTAGAAAGTTGTAATACTTCAGAGAAGGTCAGCAACTACTCACAGGAGACTTTTATCATGCTCAATTGGAAAAACCTATTTTCTTTTTATGGGGGGGTCGTGGTGGCACTCCTAAACTGCCAGTGGAGCTGAGGGAGTCCTTGGCTTGCGGAATGTACTATGGGGAGATTTATGTCCCTCAGGCCTCCCCGCCGGCCACCCGACGTGCTGCTTAGTTATCACATACTTTATAGTTTCTTGTACCCAGGCACATTTTTTTATTTGGCAGAAGGAGCAAGAAGGGGGGAGGTAGCTTTCTGAGACATCTGCCAAGAGAGGCAGTGACTGAGCTCCCGCTGAGGTTGGCTGGCGCTATGCCAGGGCAGTAAGGGTTTCTTTCTTTTTTTTTTTTTTTTTAATTAATTAGTTAATTTATTTATTTTTGGCTGTGTTGGGTCTTCGTTTCTGTGCGAGGGCTTCCTCTAGTCGCGGCGAGCGGGGGCCACTCTTCATCGCGGTGCGCGGGCCTCTCACTCTCGCGGCCTCTCTTCCTGCGGAGCCCAGGCTCCAGACGCGCAGGCTTAGCAGTTGTGGCTCACGGGCCTAGTTGCTCCGCGGCACGTGGGATCTTCCCAGACCAGGGCTCGAACCCCTGTCCCCTGCATTGGCAGGCAGATCCTCAACCACTGCGCCACCAGGGAAGCCCCCAGTAAGGGTTTCTTGAGTATATGTATTATTGCAGGAGGTACCTCCAGTTAGTTGATCCATGAGCATTATTGGAGCCCCTGCCATGTGCCTAGCAATGTGCTAGGTGCTGTGAAAAATACCCCAGAAGTTCTGCGCTGCTTGGCAAGAGAAGACTAACGTATGAGACAAAAAGAGTTGACACAGTGGGATGTTGTGATTGGGGTTTGGCTTCTGTAGTTCAGAGGCTCAACACCTATAGGGACTTCTGAGTCTCTTCTTACCGAGCACTCTTCTGCATATGACATAGGACTGGGTCATGGCTCCCATGAAGTCCAAGCTCTTCAACAGTCCCCAAGGGCTTTCTGATCTGGCCTTTTCCAGGCTCTCTGCTATCATCTCTTGCAACATCCAGTCTTAGACTCTACACTCCAGCGAAACCGCAGTCCATATTATTATTCACTCAGTGTGGAAGCACTGTCCAGCTTCCACAACTTTGCTCATGCTATTTCTTCTTTTCTAAATGTTTTCTCTCATCTATGTGTGGGTCAACTTCAACTTATCCCTATGGACAAGATCAGAACTTCTTGATGACTCCTCTTGCTGACTGCCTCCTCTTCCTTCTGTCCTGTCCCTTTGGTAAGTGACATGCCTCTGAGTTCCCACGTGTTCCTATCATCGCCCTTATCCAGATGAAAGGGATGAAGCATAGTTTCTAGTTTTCATCACTGGACTGTGTGGACTGTGAATTCCTCCGGGGCAGGGATTGTAAATACTTTGTTCACTTCGATACTTTGTACAGTGTCTGGCAGAAACAGGTACCCAATAAATGATTTTTTGATAAATGAGTAAATAAATTTTCAGCATATTATTCCTCTAAGAACCTACAATAACTTCTTTGTGGCAATCAAAAACTCCGTAGACTCGGGCCTCCCTGGTGGCGCAGTGGTTGGGAGTCCGCCTGCCGATGCAGGGGACACGGGTTCGTGCCCCGATCCCGGAGGATCCCACATGCCACGGAGCGGCTGGGCCCGCGAGCCATGGCCGCGGGGCCTGTGTGTCCGGAGCCTGTGCTCCGCAACGGGAGAGGCCACAGCAGTGAGAGGCCCGCGTACAGCAAAAAAAAAAAAAAAAAAAAAAAAAAAAAAAAAAAAACTCCGTAGACTCAAAACTTAGTGTAACAATCGTGGGAGACTATTATTTTCATGTATACATGAAAACAGCAATGAGGATTTGCTTTTCCCCTGTTAACTATCCCCACCCCCTATCCTGCCCACCACCACACATACTAATACAGTACATGATTCTGGTGAGGTTGCCATGAAAGTGGCATTCATTGGTGATAGCAGTGTAAATTGGTACAGCACTTTTGGACAACAATTAAGCAGAGTGTATCTCAACCATAAAAATGTTCATACATTTTGACACAGTAATTCCACTTCTGGGACACTCTGTCCTAAGGAAATAATCCAATATATAGAATGAACTTTCCCTCAGATGCTATTATTTATTATATTGAGAAATTGGAAAAAGCTTAAATGACCACCTAAACTATGGCCAGTCTAAATTATAAATCCACTCATGGGGAAACTACAAGTTATTAAAAATGATAATTATTTTAAAATGGTGCTTATTGAAAGCTATGCAGCAATAAGGACAGATATGTTATATATACTGTGTTATAATGTTAGTTGAAAAAATTATGTTACAGAATTGAATCAATGATCTAACCATGTAATCCAAATATAATGCACAAGAAAAAACACTGGAAGGCAGTATACCAAGATGCTAACAGTAGTTATGTCCTATAGAAGGGTTGGGGTTTAGGTGATTACTTATGGTAATTTCAAAAAATAAAGACACAAGTATAAACACCCAAATTAATGGCCAAGAATTTTGAAATAATAAAGCAAAACTTTAATTTTGGTTTTAAGCAAAGGAGGCATACTGTGACGGTGTGGAGGATGAATTGAGTAGTAATATGAATGGAGAAAGAAGGGCTACATTCTAAAAATATTTAGGAGGCCAAATCAGCAGGGCTTGGTTTTAGTATATGAATCAGGAAATGATTCACTGTGTGGAGGGAAGGAGTATATGGAAGTATGCCTAGTAGAGAACATCAGCTCAGGGTGTTTAATGACTTGTCCAAGGTCACACAGTTAGTAAGTAAATGATTGATTGATCCTGGTCTGTCTCTATCCAAAGCTCATGCTCCTGCAGCTGAGAATCTATATATTAAACTTTGGGGGAAACTTTTTTTTTTTAAACCAGCTATTGCAGTATAGAAACATGTTTAGTGTAGTGTCCTTTTTGAGGGGAAAGGGGACCAGAAAGGGTTAGTTAATTCTTTCTAAGAGGATGACGGGGGGCGGGGGAAAGACCCTAGAGACCACAG
This sequence comes from Mesoplodon densirostris, assembly GCF_025265405.1. Taxonomy (NCBI): domain Eukaryota; kingdom Metazoa; phylum Chordata; class Mammalia; order Artiodactyla; family Ziphiidae; genus Mesoplodon; species Mesoplodon densirostris. The sequence goes on along the minus strand of NC_082676.1, from coordinate 25,418,113 downwards.
CTGCTTCTGTCATGATCAGTTGAATAAATTAGTTTAGAAGTTCATTAGGTATTGGGCATGTTATGCTTATTGTTTTGGGGGCTGGCTTTTTTTTCCCCCTAAGTTGTTGTGGTTCATTGGTTTACTTTTTTGGGTTTTTAAATTTTAATTAATTTATTTATTTATTTTTGGCTGCGTTGGGTCTTCATTGCTGCGCGTGGGCTTTCTCTATTGTGCCGAGCGGGGTCTACTCTTCTTTGCGGTGCACAGGCTTCTCATTGTGGTGGCTTCTCTTGTTGCAGAACACGGGCTCTATGTGCACAGGTTTCAGTAGTTGTGGCTCGCCGGCTCTAGAGTGCAAGCTCAGTAGTTATGGCGCACGGGCTTAGTTGCTCCGCGGCATGTGGGCTCCTCCCACACCAGGGCTCGAGCCCATGTCCCCTGCACTGGCAGACGGATTCTTAAGCACTGTGTCACCAGGGAAGCCCTCATTAGTTTACTTTTATTTGATGCTCATGGTGGCTGGGCCTCCTGAACTTAGGTATGCAAATGTGTACCATATTACATGCAAATGAACATTTTGGTCATTATGCCAATTTTATCAATGATGCTGCAGCTATGGGAGTGAGAGAGTTCAGATTGGCAGCTTCCAACAAGGGACATTTATCTAAGCAGCTCCCTGAAGGGGTCACCTGAACAATAAATGCCCCATCCCCATATTGCATCATATAGACTAGTCCAAGAAAAGGCGGTTGTAAATTTGAGTCTATACCTTGGGGTCAGATACCTAGCCCTTCAGGAAGAACTCAGTTCATACCAACGTCCTCACTATGTGACCTTGGACAACTGCCTTTGTCTTTCTGCACTAGGGTTTACTCATCTGTAAAGCGGGTGTGACTTATCTCTTAGGGGATTGTTGTGTATGAATTTGGTAGCTTTAACTAGTGAAGGGACTTGTAAACCATGTTTAAGGAGTTGGACTTGGTTCTTGGTGGTGGAAAGCTGCTGAAGGGTCTTAAACAGGAGACAAGGATGCACTTGCTCAGTGGTTCACTCAAGAGGCAGAACTTAGTAATACTTGTGGAATTAATGTTGTTACCAGAGGGACAGAGTGGCTATGACAGTGGCATCATTCTCAGTGGTCCTCTTTGGGCCAAACTTACAGCACTGTGGGGTGATGCTTAGAGCCCTGAGTTGTGTTTAGATCAGCACCCTGGAGAGAGGTCAGCTTTCTTTTCTCCTGTCTGAATGTGGGAAATTAAATATATATATTTATACGCCAGTGCATAGGTTTTCGGCAGGATCAAGCCTTAGTGGGACTGTGAGGGGTAGCATTAGGTGTTTTCAAGGAGAAGGATTGTTGTAATGAGGAAAATACTGATTTCACAGGAAAGGATTTTAATCAACTGCCCTTATACCTGAGGGGCACAGTGCATGGCTGCAGTGCCAAGTTATGCACCATCTACCGCCTACTTCCAGCCAACTGGCTCACTGCCAGGGTGCCTCTGTCTAGGAAGACCTGCGGGAGCTCTCCATCCCAGGGAATATCCCTGTCCACATTTCTGTAGCAATCTCAGGTAACAGTACACTCCCATATGTTATCTCCTTTGACCCTCACAATAACCTGCACTGCAAGTGGGCAGGGCAGGGATTTTCATCCCCATTTCACAGATGGGGAGGCTGAACCTCAGAGAAGTGAAGTGCCTTCCCAAGTTCACACAGCTAGTGGAAGCGGGGTTCAGGACCTGGGACTCCACAGGCAAGCAGGAATTCAAAGCTAATAATCCCCTGTTACTATTTTAACTTGGGGCAAGGTCTGTCTTGGGTGGGGTTAGGCCGCCCTCTCTGTGTTCCTCCAATAGGGAAATGGGGACATGTACACTACTATGGCACAACCTGCTGCAGCCTTGTTCAGAATAGAGTAGCCACAGAATGTGGAGGTTCCATCGGAGATACTGAACAGTGAGCAAGCAGAGGTTTCTTGCAGTATCAGCCCTTGCAGCTCTGTTGCCCAGAAGGGGAGAACAACCTGCCCTCTGGGTCTTCAAGGTACAAAGAGGCCTTTCTGGGAACCTTCACTTAGGGGCCTCTTGCCGCCCGCCTTCTCAAGTTGTACTCTCTGGGGACTGCTTTACTCTTGATACTCATTTCTTTATTCATTTAACACTTAATGAGTACCTACTCCCGTGATTCCTTTTATGTTCAAGGCACATTTCCAGATACTAAAATTTATTGCATCCACAGTGATAGTATTCTTTCCTTGATCATAGTTCAGCTCTAGATTAATGTTACAGTAGAACTCACTACCTTTCATACTCACAAGAAAAAGTTCTTCTGCGTTCTAACAATAACAATACTAATAACAGTAGCATACTTTCTAATGCGCCAGATATTGTTTTAAACATGAATTAGATTGTTTTATCCTCCAGCAACCCTAGAGATATGTATCACTACCCCCATTTTATAGATGAGATAACTGAAGCATAAAGAACTTAAGACACTTACTGAGGGTCATGTCACACAGCTAGTTTAATGGCAGAATGACGGCATTGGGCTTCAGAGGTTACTCCCTTGACCATATTACATGGCCTGTCACATGGCAGTAAACATTTAGGCTTTGATTCCTGCTTGATGGCAGCACCCTGTTCACAGCAGCAGGTTGTACCTCTCTATACACCGTGTCATATGACCCACTCAGCTCTGGGTTGTGCTGAAAAATAGTACTACCCTATTAGCTCAGTTAGAACAAAAAGAAGTTTTGTGCACCGATGAAAATTTAGCCATGCACCTGGAAGATTCAAGGTACGTTATTATGTCTTGGCACACTGGTTAAGAGCTACTCATCTGCCCCAGCCAGTCACACTCTTGGGTGTACAGTGGCATTCAAGAATGAATCTGATATCCATCTTGCTGTCAATAAACTCCCTAGAGGGAGAGAGAAGACTACTGTGTAAGTAGCTGTGATACAAGACTGAAAATTAGAAATACCAAAAAGAAGAGTTACAACATGCTTCCCCTTCCTGGCTGGTTTCCTCATGTCCTCTAGTCTGGGGAGAGAGGGTCTAGAAGTACTAGCCTCTTCAGGCACAGGCCTTCCTTTCAGATCACCAGGCTTCAGGAAGGTGTTAGTCCTCATTAAGCCTAGCTCATCTTGGCTTGAAGGATATAGCATGATCCAGAGCAGATGAGCAAGACACATCGCCTCCTAAAGTGTTGGGTGGCAAATCCTTGAACTCATCATTGGCTGCATCCTCTTCTCTCTTTCTTGAGAAGAAAGGAAAAAGACTAGGATTGTTTTTTATATCACTCTTTATAACACCAGAGTCTACAAGAAATCAGGTTAAAGGACTCGAAAGACATGAAATAAACTCTATTTGCTTTGCTTTTTATAGAGGTTGACAGGGATGGGTGAGAGTGGTTTAGAGCTGTGCTACTCAAATTATAGCCCACTGAATAGATGGATGCTAGTTTGCAAACTTGCTGGTGTGTGATGAGTACAGAAATTGAGACTAAGTGCTTAGAGACCTTTACAGTCATTTGACATTTTTATTGTATTTTACAAATGTATTTGCCTGTAATGGATTGGAAGTTTAAAAAGCAAAACAACAAAAAACTGCTTCTTCACCACAAGTAGTTTTGAGAAGTACTGGCTTAGTGTGACAAAGTGAAAAAGAGCTTCAGTCTTCTTGTCTGTAAAACAAGATTAATAATACCTACCTCAAATTGATGTTAAATAATATTTTGGCATACTTAATATGTGCCTGCCACTGTTCATTGTACATGTATTATCTTATTTAATTCTCACCACAACTCTGAAATAAATTTGTTCTGAGGCTTGGATAGGTTGAGGGACTTTTCAGAAGTCAAACCCTGTAATAAGTGTGTAGGTGGGATTTGAATGGGAGCTAGCGCTCCTGACTGTTACGCCATGTTTTGTGTAAAGAGCCTGGCATGCAGGAGGGCTCCCTGTCACTCCACTTTCTCTACTTCACTGGAGGTCTGGAGACCTGCTTTCGCATTCTGTCACTGATCCTAACTTATTTTGTGACCTTGGGCAAGTCACTTCTTTAAACCTTAATGATCTCATCTACCCTCAGTGGTAGGGACTATGTTTTGTTCATTTTTGGTTCCCCAGCATTTAGGTGGCCAGGGCTTGGCATATAATGGGTATTGAGTACTGAGGCAGTTGATTACACTAGATGATCTCTAAGGGTTCTTTCAGTCTCTACTCTGAACATCATAGGTACTTTATCCTCTTCCCTCTTGAGCATCATATTCCCCACCTACTCTACCGGCAGCATGACCTTATTTCCGCATGTCTGTTTGTCTTAAGCAGTCTTGATTCTGGGTACTTTGAGACAGCTCACATGATGCCCATGTTTTTACTCGTTTTTTAAATGTGTCTAGAATAAACCCACCAGAGATAACACAAGTATGGGGTGGAAGGGGCTGACTCACAAAGTCAGAAATGTGCTCTTACTCCATTCTTAGCCAGTGGGGCCTGGGCCTAGGGCAGCTCTGCTGGCAGCCCTGCCAGGCCTGACTAATGGCTGCAGCCTGGAGCAGGGTTTTCCATGAACTTCATCGGGGTCTCCAGTAATTGGAACATGGCACCTTCTGCCTTGTAATGGATGGCAGAACAAGAGGGGCATTTGTCACTGCCTGACTTCCCTGCAGGGAAAGAGGCTCATAAGTCACAGCTGACAAACCCTTTGATGACTTTTAAACTTCATTTACAGAAAAGAATAGCTATAATCAACCAACGGCAAGCAGTGACTAATCTTGCCACATCACTGTGAGGAGCCAGCCCCTTGAGTTATGGGAAGGGGGAGGAGTCCATCCCCCAGGCTCACAGCAAGGGCTTATTGGCTCTTGGACTTGAGAGTATGCAGTCAGCAAGGCTCCATGAGTTTTTTCCCAAAGGATCAGAAAGTGTTAGAAACTGATCTCCTGGCAGGTAGAGCGCATGCCTAGCACAAAGCCATTCTGGGCCAAGGTTAAGAGCACTACCTCTTGTCTCATACAGACTGGTCCCAGCTCTGCCATTTCCTAGCTTGTGTAGGACTAAGCTCCAACTAAGCTTAGTTTCCTCATTTGTGAAGTGGACACTATATATACCACCACCTACCTCATAGCAGAAGACATAGTACAGTTCCTAACATGCAGTAAGTGCTCAGCAAGTATTGGTAATGTTAACCCTGGAAGGGCCCTTCGTGGTCACATGCTCCCAAACTCATGGTCATGTGGTACATCAGCAGCAAAGCCAGGACCAGTCTTCCTATTGGGACATGAAGGGGATGACCTCTGGCAAAAATAAAGAAGCTGACAATCATTTGTATTTGCCCAACTCTAACTCACTATTGGGGATTGTAAGCCCAAGTTTATACCTATCTACCCTTTGTTGCCTTTCCCTCCATAGCTATATGGGCTGCTTGTCACAGATGCTGAACCTCAGCCTAAGGCCATAGTGAAGGGTAGGGTTAGAGTGCAAGATGCAAGGAGGGTGGAGTATATACTCAAACCACACTGTGGGAAGAGATGGCTGAGGCCCCAGCTCTACCTTCTGTTTCTGCTTTGGGGTCTCCCCTCAGGGCCTAACAGATGCTGATACTAGTGTTAGAGTGTAGGACTAGAGACCTCATGGTGTGGTGGAGAGGTGAGTCAGTGGCTCAGCAAAGCCTGGAACTCCTCCCAACCAGTGTTCTTTCCTCTCTCAGTCCCATACAGTAGTGATTTGACAGGCATGGGGAGGGAGCACTCTACGAAGTTTTTAGGTTTGGTACCAGATACTAGGACAAGGGAGAGAGCATGCATAGGCCCCCTACCCCTGACTCCCTTATTCTCAGGTGAAGCGTTGGAGCATTGGGAGACAACCTGGATAAAGAGGATTAGGGCTGGAATGTGGAGGATCTAGATTGCCAGGCTAGATTCATCTCTTTGCATAGGGCATTGGGCATTTGAGTTTCTTATGTAAATATCTACTGGTCTCAGCCATTATACTGGGCACTTTACAAATATTATCACTAATCCTGGGAGGTTGGTATAATTCCCATTTTGCAGTTCAGGAACCTGAGGCCCAGTGAGGATAAGAGACATGTCCAGGGCTATATCTCATAAGTGGTAGGACTGGGATTAGAACTCAGTCCTGTCTGACTGCAGAGCCTGTGCTGTTTCTGCTATTTCATGTGCATTCTTGTGTTATTAGGAAACAGTCAAGAAACAGGTTCCTGGAGAGAAGGCTTTCTTAAAAACAAGTAGAGGACCAGGCCCGTGAACACTGTTCCCCAGCACCTCCACAGTGCCAGCACAGAGGAGAATACTCAAAAATGTTTGTTGAATGAGTGAAGGGGATAGAAGTTGGGTAATAATAGAAATAGGTATAATCCCCTATTCATTTATAGTATGTTACAGATGTACAGAGAACTTTCACATCAATTAGCCTATTTGATTTTTATATCAGATTTGAAAGGTAATCAGGAAAAAGATTATTTCTGTTTTCAGAATAGGTTGATAAGACTCAGAAATTATGAGACTTGTTTCAGGTCACATGACTAAGAGCAGCAGAGCCAAGCCTCCTGGGCCTGCAGTCTAGACCCCTTAAACTCTCCACCCATCCCAGGGGCCCTCAGTGTTCAGCTTGATGGGAACTAGGATTTCTCTTGGGAGTGGGAATGGTCAAGAACTAAAGAGCATTCCTTGGGAAATTAGTCCTGTCTGGCCAGTAATGATCATTTGGGCAGTGATAATGAGCTGGGGCCTGGAGAGTTTAATGAGATTAACAGATGTTCTGTCATCCCTAGCCGCCTGGTAACCAGGAGCCTCTGGACCAAGGAGGCCCTAGGTACTGATCAGTATAATTGCTTGGCTTCTCCCCATCACTGATAGCTATTTCCCTTTAAAGTCACCCAGATGGCTCCAGGGTTATCTAAGGGCAGAGGTCTGGCCACAGGCTGGTATGACCACTCATCCCCATGCTTGGGAATAAGGCTGGAGATGTCCAGCAGAACTGGCCCAGGCAGAGGCTCTAGATAGCACTGGCTGGGGGGGATGAAGACCAAGAGTGGCAGAGATCCAGTGCTGAGGAGGATTTACAGAGTTGGAGAAGTGGGTGTTCTGATGGTTGAGTGCCTCAGAGGTCAGGCTGAAGACTAGGTCCTGATAGGCAGCATTGGGAGGGCATGAGGTTTGGTAAGGCAGAGTCATAGGCTTAGAATAGTTGAGACAGTGGCATGTAGAGTGTCAAACAAGAAACCTGGATTCAAGTCCCCTAGCTACTCCCTTCACCAACTGGGGGACCTTAAGTAAGTCACATATCTTTGCTGATGATCCTCAGCTTTTTCATCTGTAAAATGGGATTAACAATGTCAGGCTCAAGAAAACAAACTGGGGCTTTCTTTACTAAAATCCTGTGCAAATATGAGGCATTGTAGTAGAAAAGGGAAAGGGGCGAGGAGGACCAAGGAGAGGGTGTGGCTGGCTCAGGGTGACACACTTTTACCACGGGAATCAGTACCCAAGGCATCTATACATAGGTTTTTGGAGTCAAACAGACCTGGGTTCCAGTCCTGGTTTTGCTCTGTTAACCAGTTACTTGGTCTCTCTGAGCTTTCTTTCCCTATCTAAATTACCTCCTCATAGGGCTGTTGTGAGAATTAAATAAGGTGAGGTTTGTAAAGTCTCTTGACACATAGTTGGCAGTCAGTAATTAGAGGCTATTCTTATTGTGATGCCCCTCTGGGAGTCTCATTTACTCAAAGTTCAGGGGTTCAGGTACCTTTTAGGGCTTTTCTGCCTTGACAAAGCCCTGTCACTTTACCACGTGTTGGGGCTTGGCTCTTCCAAAACATAGCTTCCATCTGAAATGTTTCATCTGGGGAACACGATTTGTTTTTTGCCAAATTTCTTCTTTTCTTATTAGCCTGGAGGAGCCAGCCCATCCCTTTGAGCTGTAAATTACATTTCAAAGCCTGTGTTCCTGGTGGGTTTTAATTAGCTTAAGGTCCCAGCTTTTATGCAGCAGTTGTTTTAGCAGGTAAAAGTGAAGATATTTATTTGGGAGCCAGTTCCCAGTTTTCTCAAACACAGCGTATCTAGACTGCCTCCTCCAAGCTTCTCACTGTCCTGGGGGCTTGTCTCTTAGCAGCCAGAAGGAAAAATGAAATATAAGAACCCTAGACGTAGAATCAGAGGACCTATGGGGTTCTTGGCCCTGCTGCTCACTGGCTACGGCATCCTGGCCATGTCCATTCCCCTCTGTTCCTCAGAGTAAGGGCATATAAGCTCCATGCTCACTAAGGTCCCTGCTAATCTGACATTGCAGAAGTGTCTGGGAACAAGTTGGGTTCTTGAACCTCCCCCCCCCACCGCCCCCGCCCACCTCCACAAGAACAATCCCTCTACCCACCTCCCCTTAGCTCATTGCTAAGCATGGGGCCTCTGGGGACTACAAACACCTTGCTCTCCATTACACAGCTAATCTGTGAGGCAGAGCTTGGCCCAGGGGGGAAAATAGCTTATCCAGTCAACCAGCTTCTGCTGAATAGGATGTCAGTACTTTCTAGGGCTCCCACTCTAACCTAGTGGGAAGCCCAGAAGAGCCAAGATAGAATTGTGTGGAGAGGATTGAGTTGGGGATGGTTGATGTGCAGACCAGGGTGTTTGGGTCAGAGGCTAGAAAAAGGTGCCTGGAACCCTAGCCTCTAGTAGTCCCCCCCCAACTCCTCCATACCCCTACTTAAGGGCCGCAGCTAGCCCTTCTCACCACCTTCTAGGATATTATCCTCACTGCTTCCTCCCTAATGTTTATTGGGCATTTACTGTGCAACTTTGTCAAGCTTGCCTCTAACATTTGCAGGGCAGAACAAGAGTATAGATGGAGACCCACGTACCATGTGTCTCAATATTCAAAGGTTATAACTTATAAGTGAGGCTAACAAATTGGTATTTTCATAACCTGAAAGGCCGTATCTGGATTTGGGATTCTGTACCTGAACCTAGCAGTTCTAGGAGAGCTAGTCTGAGCACGCTTTCTTTTCATTTTGCACCCCCAACTCCATTCCTCAGTTTGAGGAGCTTCATGGACACGTGAGTGGATACTTAAGCTTTTCTGAACCCCCAGAGATACCTACCCCTTGAGATTATGCACAACAGCAGCACAGCCTGCCCTCTGAAGAGTGTGCAGGCCTTGAAAGCAGATTGGGGGCTATTTGGTTGGGGAATACAGCAGTTAGGGTCCCGGAGCATGCTTCAGGCAGACATTTCTCCTTGGCAGTGCAGGGCAGCCACATACATATATTTCCTAAGTGTCTTCTCTACAGATCAGAAAACTGACCCCCGTGTGACATGGCTTCTGACTGCCTTTCCTTGGCATTGTACAGAATGTGCTCCAGTCTGACCTTGACCCTCATCTAGAATGGGCCCAGAAATGGCAGTATTAGTAGAACAGAGATGTTCAACTAGTCAGAGTAACTTTTAGATCTTATAAAGAGCTTCACAGTTTGCAAAGGCCTTTTATATACATCATCCCAAACCCCACCCCAGGTGATGAGAGAAAAGACTGGGTAGAGGCAAACCCAAAGGACTTTGCTCACCAGCCAAGGAGTGAATGCTGATCCCACTATAGCACCAAGCACAGGTGCTCAGCAGTGCTTCCTGTTCAGTAGTGTTAGAGCTCACTAACACTACTGAACAGGAAGCGGTCTGAGGGAACCCAGCGATGGTCATGTCCCTGCCAGGGCAGTGGCAGAGCTAGCAGTCGTCAGTAGATCTCTGAACCGTCATCCCCCCTTCTCTTCTTTCTGTCTTGGTCCACACACCTGACCTGGTTGGCTCCCTCCAGCCAAAGCAGGTGGCATCTCCCTGGGCCAAAACTTCATGACTTTGAGCTGTCTCCAGGAGATAGCTCTGGAGATAGCTCAAAGGAGAGAGAGTTATCTGATGCCCATGGAGGAGCCCCACAGATTTCTTGTATACCCATGGATGCACAAGGAATTAACCTTTGAATGGCTTGTCATCCAGGTAGGAGAGAGATTGTCAGAGAACTGTGAGGAATGGGGAACCCACATACCTCGAGCATTTCTTTCCGCATATGGGCAGTGTGTTAAGTGTTTTCACGGGCAATCTCTTTTGTGTCCCTCACTGCTTTATAAATGTTGATGATTGGATTCAAAGGCAAACTGAGTAACAGAAGAGTCTGTCTTGCCACGCCAGCTCCAAAACTGGCACCAGCTCCTTCATCAGTAGCAGTGCCCTCTCAGCCCTCAGCCTTTACCTGCGATGACACACACTTGAGTAGTATCCTTGCTACTGCAAGCCCATAATAGGAGCAGGTTCTTCCCCAGAATCGTTCTCAGGTCCAGCGTATGGTTTCCTTGCAAACAGTACCATCTGCTGGTCAGAAAGTGCTAACTTCTAAGCTGGAAGGATTGAGGAGAAAAGGGTCTTTTTACCCTAGTGGGACAAAAGATAACAGATATCCCAGCTTATACTCAGCTCTTCTCTAATTCACTAAAAAGAAACCCCCTGTGCCCTAAAATATTAGGTAAATAGGCAGGTGTTTATGGTTAGCCTAAGCTGATGAGAGTTTTTATGCATACTGTCTAGTGGTTCTTCAGCACCTTCTGCCATAGCTCTAGGGTCAGGTTTTAAGATAGGAGTGTTCCAAAAGGGAGTTGCACCAGCCCATGCCAGTGAGCAGAAGATGGCCAGGAGGTATAAATGCCAAGGCTTACATAGGCCTTTCCTACTGAAATTGAGCTTCCTTTTCCCTTTCCCTTTCGAGCCTGTGCCCAGATTATAACCTGTCCAGGAAGGGGAGTAGGAGAGAGTTGTACAGCCCTTTGGGGTAAAAAACACTGCCTGAGTATAGAGAGCAAAGAGCAGGTATAGTATCATCTCTAGGCAAAGGGGACAGAATTTGAATAGTAAGTGTAAAATGGATAACTCTAAAAAATTAATTTATTAAAAACAATTCTCAGATAAATATGCTGACTTACTGTAGTACAGTTGACCCTTGGACAATGCAGGGGTTAATTCGAGTATAACTTACAGTCAGCCCCCTCCACATCCACAGTTCTTAAGCATCTGTGGATTCAACCAACCATGGGAACCATGCAGTATTGTATTTACTGTTGAAAAGTATTTGCATAAAAGTGGACCCATGCAGTTGAAACCTGTGTTGTTCAAGGGTCAACTGTATTTAAAGTGGATTTAGCTCTGGGAAGGAGAGTGATAAATTTGATAGAAATGGGCTTTAGGGACCAACGACCTGGGTTTGAATGCCTGTTCCTGGCAAGTTAATGAACTTGTTGGAGTCTGATTTTGGTCACATATGAAGGATAATGATAACACTCATGGAGTCTTTTTTTTTTTTTTACATCTTTATTAGCGTATAATTGCTTTACAGTGTTGTGTTAGTTTCTGCTGTACAAGGTAAATCAGCTATAAGTATACACATATCCCCATATCCCCTCTCTCTAGGTGGTCACAAAGCACCGGGCGGATCTCCCTGTGCTATGCAGCAGCTCCCCACTAGCCATCCATTTTACACTTAGTAGTGTATGTATGTCAATGCTACCGTCTCACTGCGTCCCAGCCTCCCCTTCCCCGCTGTGTCCTCAAGTCCATTCTCTTATGTCTGCATCTTTATTCCTGCCTTGCCACTAGGTTTATCAGTACCATTTTTCTAGATTCCATATATATGCGTTAGCATACAGTATTTGTTTTTCTCTTTCTGATGTACTTCACTCTGTATGAGAGACTGTAGGTCCATCCCCCTCACTACAAATAACTCAATTTAGTTCCTTTTTATGGCTGAGTAATATTCCATTGTATATATGGGCCACATCTAATTTATCCACTCATCTGTCAAACTCATGGAGGCTTGGAATTACTCAATATTGCACGCCACCCTTAGCTCACAGTGAGTGCTCAGTGAGGTTTAGCTCACTTTTTTCGAAATGGCTGGTTCAAATAAAGACAGTCATGGTCCATGTCTGGATCAGACTGAGCAATTTTCTTAATATGAAGTTGTTTTAGAGCAAACATTACTAGCATTTACCATGTGACCTCTTTACCATGGTTCTACATTGAAGGAACAGAAGAAAAGCTGTGGAAGATCTTCAACTTTAGATCCTGCAAGGGGTAGCATTTGAGATGAACATTAAAGAAAGAGTGGATTTGAAAGAATTGGAGTCAATATGAAACTTACGTAATGTTATAAACCAATGTGTAACCTCAGTTAAAAGAGAAGAATTGAGTCAAGCAGACCAGGGTTCAAATCCCTGTCCTGTTATTCACTAGCATTGTGACCTCTGACTTTGCATTTCCCCCCTTATAAAATGTCCTAATTCTGCTTATCATGTCAGTACCAAATGACAGGACATATATAAAGCCACCTATATGAGGTCAGAAGCCAGTGAAATGAACAAAAATGAGGAAGCTGTATGCTGTAGGGGCGTGTGTGTAGGAAGGCACAAAGCAATCCAGTTTAGTCAGGTTGTGGGCCATGGGTAGTAGCCCTTGAGCCCAACCCGGGTTCCCAGCCTCACAGTGGCTTTCTTTCTTCAGGTGGCCACCATGTCCTTGAAGATCCAGACAAGCAACGTAACCAACAAGAATGACCCCAAATCCATCAACTCTCGGGTTTTCATTGGAAACCTCAACACAGCAGTGGTGAAGAAGTCTGATGTGGAGACCATCTTCTCCAAGTATGGCCGTGTGGCCGGCTGTTCCGTGCACAAGGGCTATGCCTTTGTCCAGTATGCCAATGAGCGCCATGCCCGGGCAGCTGTGCTGGGAGAGAATGGGCGGGTGCTGGCTGGGCAGACCCTGGGTAAGCATCTCTCCATGGCCCTGCCCCTGGATTTCTCCTGGGCAGGTGCTGACCTGCATTCTTTAGCTTCCCTCTTATCCTCTTTTCTGTCTTCTCCAACCGTTACCCACTATAAGATCAGTGCCTGTGTGGGAAAATTTTAGAAGTTTCAGGAAAACACTTCTGTCCCTGCTTTCACAGTGTAAGGGTTCCAGTTAAAATGCAGATTCCCCAGAGAAAGGGAACAGAGTGGACTAGCACAGCCTCTTACATTGGGCTGCATTTGGCTTAGGTTGGAACCCTTTCTGAGAGCCAGGAGGAGGGGCTGGGAGCATAAGGTGAAGCAGGTGCTCTTGGTCTCGGTGTTATGTACATGAGATGTGGCCGTGCTGGAGGCCTACCTTGGAGCCTGTATAGTATTTGTATATGTTCACATACTTCGGTATATTTGTGTATGTTTGAGAGGATATGTATTCCTGAATATGTGGTATGTGGATGTAACTGAACATGTGGAGAATATGTGGACACATACCTTACTTACATGTATATATGTAGAGTTATGTGTGTATCAGAATATACTTGAGTGTGTAAGCAGATATTCATGTATTCATTTACCAAATATTTATTGAGGTCCTAACATTTGCTGAACTCTGCTCTAGGCATAAAGATGTTTGGTAGAAGGTTTGTGTAAATGTGCATTGGCTCATTTGCATATGGGCAGCTAAGTGTAGGATGTTGGAGCCACGTCTGAGTGTAGTTGAGAGTGTGTGATCTTATTTCCTGGATATGTGAACGTATGTGTGAGGATGTGTGTCTGACGTATGCGTTTATGTGAGTGTACTTGAGAATGCATATAATTTGATGTACGTGGCGTGTGTGATTGTGAGCATGCATGCATGTATCTGAATGTATATGAATATATAAACAACTATATGCATGTGATGTGTGGGTATGAGTCTAATTTGTGAAGACCTCTGTTGTCCATGTTAGTGAGTGAAGTTCATGTGTATCTCATGTAAACACATAAATTGCACACGTGCATGAGGGTGATATGTGTATGGGTGCTGATATCCTGTCAGCATCTGACTCTGCCTTCTCCCTCCATACAGACATCAACATGGCTGGAGAGCCAAAGCCCAACAGACCCAAGGGGCTAAAGAGAGCAGCATCTGCCATATACAGGTGGGGCGCTCTGTCTTGTTTGTCTGTCTCTGGGTGGGATTGGTTCCTCTTTCCACAGAGGGAGTGAACACTGGTGGTGACAGTATGCCAAGCCTAGAATTTGGGGAGGTGTTTGGAGATGAGGGCCTGCGAAGAGTGGGCTGAGTGGCCGTCTCTAAGCCCCGGCCCTCTCCCCTTTGTTTCCCCAGTGGCTACAGCTTTGACTATGATTACTACTGGGACTACTTCTACGACAGGTGAGCGGGGAAGGGGCGTGCCCAGGCATGAAACAGCCAAGCTGGAAGGGTCCTGAGAGATTGCTGGTGCAGCCCACTCAGTCCTCCAAGTGGGAACTGAAGCCCAGAGTTGTGGACAGGCATCTGCCCAAGGCTGCTCCGCAAGTTAGTGGCAGAGCTGGGACTAGGGTCCAGTTCTATAGGTGCCCAGGCCAGAGCTCTCCCCAGCGCACACTGTCTCCCAACCCTCTGACTGCCCCTTCCCCTCCTAATCCTGGGGTGGTACTCAATGGGACTGGACAGCCAGGGGACCTATAAATGTAACAAGTTGGAATACAAAACAGGTACAGGGCCAGGTGCAGGGAATTTGAGCCCTCACGCTTCTGCTGTTCAGTTTCCTTACCTCTCTGAGGTGCCCAGCCAGCTGAAGGAACCTCAGAGCTCAGTCTGAACTTCTTAGCCTTATATTTATAGCCAAGAGGCCAGCAGTCCTTTGGAGGTCTGAATTAGTCCCTGGTAGGCTGTGGCCCACCCCCAAGCCTACCCAGACCCCAGCGTCCATGGCACCAGCCATTCTTCTGGAAATAATGGTGGGGGCTGGCCCAAGCTTCTCCTCCTTCCTGCTTCTCTCCCTCCCTCCCTCCCTCCCTCTCAGCCTGCCCCAGGCTGTCCCGGAAGAACAGACCTCTCTGAGCCTCAGTTTTCTCACCTGTGAGTGGTTTCAGAAGACAGTGCAATGTAGTGGAAAGTGCCCTAGCCTGGGAGTCAGAAGACCTGGGTGCTAATCTCAGCTCTGCCACTGAATAGATTACACAACTTTGGGCAAATCCCCTCCCAGTCTGAAATGGGCTTGTACCAAGTGATCCCTCAGGGCTCTTCCAGCTCTGGGATTCTGTGGTTCAGTGATTCTGACCAAGGCCAGAGCCGCCCCCTCCCCTTAGGGGCAGAAATGCAGGGTCTGGGACTGGGGGCATTCCCAGAGACTCTCCATCTCCAGCCATCACCACCCCAGGGCAGGGGCTCCCTAAACAAAGGAGTACCAAGGCATGGGGCATTGAATTGCCTAGTGATAGCAGGTAACCTGGCTGTCATCAGGAAAGTGATCCCATAGTATACCCCTGTGGCTGCTGTTCCGTGCAGAAAGATGGTAGCAGCAGCAGTGGGAGAAACCCCTACTTGGCTTACTGAGTTTCTGCCTGATCAGGAAGAGAAGCCCTCCTGGAAAGGGCTGGGTGATGGCGTCGGGGGTGCAGCATACTGTCTGGTATAGAGGGTCTGACCGAGCTGCCTAACTTTGATACTCCACTGGGCCCCCTGCCCCTCCATCTCCAAAGTCGAGTGAGAAGGATGGGGTGACTGGGGGCCCAGAATGAGGAAAGGGGCTTGGACTCCAGCCTCATGCCTCTGAGGTCATAGGCCCCTGAGTTGAGGGTCTCGGTACCCTGGCCCTTCACCTATCACACCTTCTAACGTGTGTTTTTAACCAAGTTGTCTCATGCTCTGCCCTCACAGCAGCCTTGGGGGATGTGGGGGGTCACAGAGTTTGGGGTAGCCATCCTCACTAGGCAGATGGGAAAACTGAGGCTTAGGCAGGCTTAGGGATTGACTCTCACTCCCTCACCTCTCTGTTTCCAGCTGGGGATTTGTACTGCTTTAGGGAAATTTGCAAACTCTGACCAGAGCTTGGGGTACAGTTGACTGAGCAGAAGTAGGTCAGGTAATAGAGCAGGACTGGGCATCAGGGTGATCTAGGGAAGTCTCCTTTCTGGGGCTGTTGTCAGTTTGTTCCTCTGTTGAATGGGGCTATAACCATTACCACCTGTCACCTCCCCTGCTCTTACCCAGCTTGAATGGTAGGAAAGGTGGATGTAGTAAGGTCACTGAGGTCCAGAAAGCCCTTCCTCTTCACCCTCAGGACCTAACTGGGAGCAGGATGAGGGATGTAGTACAGGCTACCCAGCCCTTCACCAGCCCTACATGTGTTGGTCCAGGGTCACAGCGCCCCCTGGTGGCCACAGGCCACGCTGCAGCCTCTGGCCCGTTTGCTCTCACAGGCTCTTCGACTATCGGGGCCGCCTGTCACCAGTGCCAGTGCCCAGGGCAGTCCCTGTGAAGCGACCCCGGGTCACAGTCCCCTTGGTCCGACGTGTGAAAACCACCATACCTGTCAAGCTCTTTGCCCGCTCCACAGCCATCACCACCACCGGCTCGGCCAAGATCAAGTGTGAGTGACTATATCTTCTTCCTAGGTAATTTTTATTTTTGTCATTAGCAAAATAATAGAATCACATTTTTTTACATTGGAAAATAGATAAAGGAACAAATCTCCCACAGTTCTGCAGCTCTAACACAACCAAGTGAGTATTTTCGTGCATTTCTAAGAGGAAAAGACCGACATTTGTGGAGGAGGGTCTTGGGTTAGGCACAGAGTCCAGTGCTGTGAAGTGGAGCCCAGGGAGGAAATGGTGTCATCTTTCCTTTAGTAAGCACAAGGACAGGTCCACACAGGCTCGCTACTCCACATTCATTGTGGTGTGCACACGTGGTCAGGCACCCAGGAGATCTGATTGTAAAACACTCAACATTTACACACCTTGAAAGACAGATACCACTCTCTAACATAAGCAAAGACACATGCTTGCTCAGGTGCACACAGGTACACACCACACACCTCCATTCTTATCCATCCCCAGTCCCTTTCAGAGTTGGAGGGGTCGGGGATGGTGGGGGAGATCCAGGTTCAGAAGGGCCTCCAGAAAGTCTCAGGGGGAAGCCACATGCAGCTCTGGCCTTTTCCCTGGCCAGAAAAAGACCGAGGACAAGGATAGTTTCTGTCACTGGCCTGTCTTCCTAGTTGACAGAATGGGACTAGGGTCTTGTGTTAGTGTCAAGCTCCCAGCCCTTAGGTGACATCCCTGTACTCCCTCCACTCTCAGTAAAGAGCAGTGAGCTGCATGCCATCAAGACAGAGCTGACCCAGATCAAGTCCAACATCGATGCCTTGCTGGGTCGCTTGGAGCAGATTGCCGAGGAGCAGAAGTCCAATCCAGGTCAGCTTCCAAGGGTCCCTGCCCAGATCAGTGGCCAGGGGCACAGGGCAGAGTGTGGGGAGGACAGTGCATGGGGCAGAGAGGGACTGTGGCCTCCACTCCCACCTGGACCCACTGTGCTGAGGCCTAGCTTCTGCTAAGGTGCTACCCCCGGCAGCTGCCCCAGGTTGATTTTTATTCCCCTCATCCCCCGCTTCCGCCTGAAGATGGCAAAAAGAAGGGCGAGAGCGGCAGTGGCAGTGGCAGTGGCAGTGGCAGCGCCATCGGCAGTGGCAGCGCCATCGGCAGTGGCAGTGGCAATAGTGGTGGCAGCAGCCGGCCACCGGCCCCCCAAGAGGACACAGCTTCTGAGGTGGGCATGCCCCAGAGAGAAGCACAGGCTCGAGACGACGGTGATGAGGAGGGGCTGCTAACACACAGCGAGGAAGAGCTGGTGAGGGCATGCGGGGGTGGGCAGGGGGAATTGGGACTGGGACTGGACTTTGCACCCTTGGTTGCAGGAGGGCTGCAGGGGGAAGGGGAACCTCTGAGCTGGTTGGCTGCCCTATGAGCTCCCTCCTTCCTTCCCAGGGATTCTAGTCCTGTGAGGAAGAGGGGGGAACGAACAGGGAGTACTTAGCTATTTCAGCTGCTGGTCAGAAATCCCACTGAGGACTGGGGCAGACCTCTCTAGCCTAAGGCCCATTCTAGACTCTGTCTTCTACATGAGTCGGAGAAGGGAAGAGTCACGGACTCAAGGAAACACACACGGTCTGCAGAGCTCCAGGGAGCACGAGGGGGTTGCCTGGGGAAGCCACAGGGATGTGGGTATCTACTCCACCTGAGGATTTTCTAAAAGCCATTGTTGCCTCAGAATGAAAGCAGGCTGTCTC
Source organism: Mesoplodon densirostris (assembly GCF_025265405.1). Lineage (NCBI taxonomy): Eukaryota > Metazoa > Chordata > Mammalia > Artiodactyla > Ziphiidae > Mesoplodon > Mesoplodon densirostris. The sequence continues at coordinate 25,400,004 of NC_082676.1, read as the reverse complement.
AAAAGGGAGTGAGCTCTCTGTTTGTTATTGGAATTCTTCAGATTGAGGCAAGGAGCTCATATTAAGTGGGAAAGTAGACCAGATTCTGAGTCTATAAGATGTCTGTTGTGTGCCTGGTACTCAGTTACCTAACACTGAGCACCAGGCCCTGTAGTTCACACTTTTAAACTTCATTTAACCTTAACAGCAGCCCTGAACTCTGCAAAGTATTACTCTTGTCACATTTTACACCATGAAGAAAATGAGACTCAAAGGAGTCAAGTAGCTTGCCCAGGGCATTGTAGCTAATAAGGGTTGAGCCAGGATTGGAGCCTGGCCTTCAGCGGGTCTGTGAATTTTCTCCACATGGCTGGGTTCTTGGTGTGAGGACAGATGGGCTTATGGCCATAACAGTTGAGAGGTCTTCCTCATGCCCAGCTTGTCTCTTCTTATTTAAACCTAGCCTGATACCCCATCTTACTCTTTCAGGCATAGTAGTCTCCACAGAGGCCCTAATGAAGGCTTCGATGCTCCTAAGATGGGGAGCTCACCGATCTACTAGACTTTCAGTCTACTCCAACCTAAGAAGGTCTTTCTATGCAGAATGTGCCCCCTGGCACACCTAGAACTTCCTTGACTGGTCCTTTCTCTCCTGTGGGGCCTTCAGACTACCCTGTTGGGATCCCAAGCCAGCCTTTAGTTAGACTGGTCCCATAGTTACTCCCTTTGGCTGTCCCTCCCCCTTTCTGAGTGTGGTCTCCATATGTGCTCTGGGCCCCAGGGTAGGACAGAGCTTGCAGTGAGTGATATGTGGTCCTTTGTTGTCTCCTCCCTATCAGGAGCACAGCCAGGACACAGATGCGGAGGATGGGGCCTTGCAGTAAGCAGGTACGGGGGTCCTGGTGGGGAGGGGTGGAGTGTGACCTGGCAGGGTAGTGCTGTGGCCAGCAATGAAGGCTCTGTCGTCCCCAGACATCCTGCCATGCCCATTTGTAGGGGCTTGGTGGGTTGCAGAGCAGGCAGCCGTGGATGGGCTAGCCAGGTCCGCCCAACAGGAGTTCCCTCAGAATACTCCGAGCCACATTGCCTGTCTCCACTTGTAAAGAGCTCCGAGTCTAGTGGAGGAAGACAAACCATTACCACCCAGCGTGAGCAGGATGACAAGGACTGGAGAGCCAGGGGCTCAAAGAGGGGTGTGGTGGAAGAGGTGATGTGTAGCTGAGCCTGTTGAGGATTGAGGATTGAGGGAGAAGTGTCTGAGGGAACACCCTTATCAGAGGCACAGAATGCTGGCAGTCCTCTGTGTGTGAGAAATGGCCAGGAGCCTCCTGTGGCTGCAGTCCCAGCTCTGCACAGTGGGGAGAGGGAGCTGCTCATCATCAGAGGGTGATGATTATGCCAGACTTAGGTGCTGGGATATGATCCTGTCAGGAGGAAATGCCCTGTGCACCCCAGCCCTACAAGGTCGTGACTGTGCCAGTGTAACAGATGTAGAAACTGAGGCACTGAAGGGGGCAGGGAGATGCCACGTATCTCACAAGGTCCCCAGGTGGTAATTGGTGGAGCCTAGATTTGAACCTGGTGGTGTGGGCCTCAAAGCTCACTCTCTGGCTGGTATTTGCCACCCTGCTCTACCCGACCCTAGAGGGAAACCAGGCCACAGCAGCTCTGCCCATACTCTGCCCCATTCCTTTGGGGGCCGTTTCCAGAGTAAGACAGGCTTGGGTGGAGGAACGCCTCAAACAACAGAGGTGTCTGTACGCATGACACATTCATGCTATGAGATGCTCCACCATACATTTAAGTTTAGGCAATCTTCGTGGTTTGTTTTACCTGGGAGGCTAAGTTTTACCTTGTTAAGCCAGTTTGCAGGAGAGGTGCTGGGGACTCAGGTGAGGAAACTGAGGCTTAGGGAAGGGGGAGATTCATCCAAGGTTTCATGGCCAGAAAGTTATGAGGCCCGGGCCAGAGCACAGGCATATCTCTGTTTGCAAACAGCAAACACCATTCCACTCTTTCTTCTTCCCACCTGCTGTTATCAAGAGCACGAACGGGCTCTTCCTCTCAGCCTTAGTCTCTCTTTCGTGTCTCTTTCTCAGTCTGACAGGAGCAATGGCCACCAGCAGGAGAAGGGCGTACACTGTACCAGGCCTCAAGCTGGGCACCCACCCCTGGATAACCACCCCCAGCGGGTCCCAGAGGAGAGCTGGCAGCAAGCACCACCTCCCTCACGTGTCCCAGCCAGTGCCACATTCTCTGCAGGTGGAGTTACAGCATCCCCTTCTCATGTACCCTCCCTCCCTGTTGGCATTGCCCAGGCCAGAGGGCAGACCACAGAGTTTCCCTACACTCTGCCTCCCCTGCCCAGGACACTCCCAGGCTTGGGGTTTTTCTATAGGCTTGGAGGGGGGTGGGGCCCACAGGGAGGGGACCCTGACAATAAAGAGATTGGATCCCAATTTGCTCTGAGATGGGATGGTTTGTGTTTTCTCATGAAGGTACCCTGGCCCTCCTGTCCAACCAGAAAGCAGGTCTGCTACACCCGCTTCTGTTCCCTCCTTCACTCCTCCCTGCCAGAGAGAGCATTGTCTAGGGTGCCTGAAACTGATCTCTCTGGACCTTAGTTTCCATGGCTAAAATGGGGATTAAAATGACCAGTAGGGTTGTTCGGGAGGGTCAGATGTGCCAGTACCCACGAGAGCACCTTCGTGGTAGAAGTGCCAAGCGATTTTGATCCACTTGGTCAGGCAGTGGTAGGTCCAGCCCTCAGTTTCTACGTCTGGTGTTTCCCAGCTCTAAAATGGTTCTAGAACTCGCCACTTCCTCCCCTTCTGTGTCTTGATTTAGGACTGTTTTTTCACAGGGATCTTGGGCAGCAAGGGGAAAGAGGCTAGAGGCTGAGGCCTTCAGTCAGAGACCCAGACCTGGACTGAAAAGTAGCCCCTTGGAACTGGTCAAAAGACTTCATTCTGGAGAGTTGGAGAGTTGAAGAGGGTGTCTAGAAGAAGGGGCTAGGTCCACAGGGAGTGTCTCATCCCCTTGAAGAGCCCTTGGTGGCACATACCACTACAATCCCTGAACCTACAATCTGTCCTTGCACCCAGGACATCAGAGCCCAGCTCTAGCTGGGTAGGTCTTTATGTTCCCCTCTGTACAAGGTGGGGAACTGCTGTCCTGGACTGGAACTTGGGCAAAGTCCAAAGGGGTTTTGGTGCCTGGCAAATATCACACTGAGGGCTGGTACTGTGTTCTGTGTCCCCAGAGCGTAGTGCTGTGCGCCCATTGTACTGTAATAACACTTCTACACTCTACAAGGACTACTCAGTATGCTTTACTGAGGCACTCACTTTTCAGAGCTGGGGGGACAGGTATAACAGCATGGGCCATGGGCTTCCTTAGTATGCCAGGCATAGAGGCCATGAGAAGAGCAGGGAAGACCCTTTCCAGAGTTGGAAGCATCTGCCCTACCCAGAGGCCCTGTCTTATCACCCTGGCACCAGGAAACATCCTGGACAGAGTAAAAATGGGATTCCCCAACCTGGCGCCCCGGAAAAGCCCCCGAACTACTTCAGCTGCTAAGAAAGCTCACAGTTGGGCCCTTGAGTTGAGAGGTTCAGATCCACAAAACCCTGCATATACCTGCCTGTCCTCCCTGTGTCTGGGACCAGAAAAGACATTTCCCGTTGCATTGCTCAATAGTTTTCATTTTTCTTTCCAACCTCTGAAAAACAAAAGGAGATCATGAAGAAATGTGATACCAGATTCTGCCCAAAGCATTGATATTCTCTAGATACTTTCAAGATCTTAATATCGATTGTGATCCTAGCAGGACTATCATAGCCAATGGGTTTCCTGGATTGTGAGCTAACGCTTTCCCCCTTTTACTGCTGCCAGTAAGGTTTGTGACCCTGGCAGGTCTTTTTCCTTGCCAGGTCTCAGTTTCCTCATCTGTATGAGGGATTGGCCTAGATAGGGACAGTAAATGGGCCTTATTTCAGTTGTATAACAAACCACTCTGAAATTCAGTGCCTTTAGTGAACACTTATTAGCTTTTGATTCTGTAGCTGGGCAATTTGGGCTGTGAACCAGCTGGGTGGTTCTTCTGCTTATCTCATCTGGGCTCTCATGTGGCTGAAGTGAGCTGGCAGATTGTCAGGAAGCTGATTGGTCCCAGATAACCACCCACTTGTCAAGTGGTTGGGCAGTGGGGGCAACTGGGCCACATGTTCCTAGCATCTAGCAGGCAAGACAGGGTAAGCCCTGATATGCAGGTGCTCTTCAAGCTCCTTGCTTGTGTCATGCTGGTAAGGGTCTACTGGCCAAAGCAAGTCGTATGGCTAAGCCCAATTCCTCATTATGACCATAATTTGTTTTTAACCTATCTCAGGCCTCATTTCACTTGCCAATTCAAAACATTTAGTAGCAGCTGCTGGAATGCTTTTTGAAGATTTGGAGCAGTTTTTAGACTATTAGGAAATAGTAACATGATAGTTTGGTCATGTTTTTTATGGGCAAGGAATTGAAATATGGGTATGTGAGTGTCAGGTATTAGCCAACCCTGGCCAGGTTACATCTTGTCCCATAACATATATACTATGCAGTGGACCATCTGATGAGACCACAAAAATACAGATGGTAGAGCAGGGCAAAAGGTTCTGAGCCAGGTGTCCTGGGTTTGAATCCCAGTTGGGCCATTGACTAGCTTTGGGCCTATCAAAATCCCTCTACCTGTGGCCACTTCCTGAATATCTGCTGTATAAAAGGCACATTTTACACTTAGTTAACCTCCACAACCACCCTTTTAGGTGGTGTAGTGTGAACTTCTGGTTACAGGTTATAGAAACTGAACTTGAACCTGCTTAAGCAGGAGGAAGTTAACTGTTTCACAAATTTAAAAGCCCAGGGGTAGATTTTCAGACCCAGTGGGACCCGGGGGTTCAGGAGCTGCCATCAGGAATCTTTTTCTCTATTCCTCAGCTCTGCTTCTTCTGTTGGTGGTGTTCTCAGGCAGCTTCTAAGTGGTGGCAGAGCATGGCCACAGGGCCTGTGAAGGGTGGAGGGAGGAGAAAATCCCCAAATGGAAAGTATGAGTTCTACAGCTAGAAGAAAGGGGGCTTGGGCTGACAAAAACAGGTCTTCATTGTGTGATTATGACCATTTTATAGATTTTATAAATGTGGATGTTCTAGAACATGGCCCCATTGACAGGTGGTCTCTATATCCTTTCCCCTTTATCTGGACTCTATTTTATCAGTAGAATACAGTGATGGTGATGCTATTATGCCAGTCTCCCAGTCCTGTTCTTAAGAACTAGCAGTTTCTACTTCTGTGTTGGGACCCAGCCACCATGCTGTGAAGAGGCCATGTGTACATGTTCCAGCTGACAGCCAGTATCAACTGTCAGACATGAGTGAGGAAGCCTTCAAGATGACTCCAGCCCAGCCACTGTCTGGAGAACCGAGTAAGAACTGCCCAGCTGACCTAGTCAAAGCCCAGCACCATGAGTGATAATAATCGAATGATTGTTGTTGCTTTAAGCCACTAAATTTTGGAGTGATTTGCTATATATCAGTTGATAACCAGAACACAAACTGAGACTCAGAGGTTAAAGTAGCTTGCTCTACTTTGGGGGACTAGGTTAGGAGTAAAGACCTTCTGTTGAATTGAGTTCCTATCTAGACTTTTTGTTGTGTGACCTTAGGCAAGTCACTTAACCCCTGTGAGCCTCATCTTCCTCATCTGAAAAAAGAAAAAAACACATTCTTTTTATGACAGTACTTACTAACTGAGAGCACTTATTATTACCTAATCCAGATTCAGGTGATTTTCTCTTAAAAAATAACAGACCATAATTTCCTGTTCTGTTTTTTTTCCTACTTATTTTTATACTCACCTTGTTTCAAAATGTTATTTCAGGCAGCTCACAAAGAAAACGTCAACAGAATATTATAAAAATGAGGCAAAGGAAGATAACAGCAAGGAGGCCTTTTTTGGTGTAATAACTCTGTGAGTTACTGCAGTCAAGAGGAGTGCGTTGGTCTAGTGATTAGGCCCATGGGGCAGCCCAGTTAGCCATCCTGCTTGTATGAATGAATGGATACGTCTCTCCTCTGACTGGTCAGTGGACTCTTGGTGCACACATACTCCTCTCTGCACCTCCACCTCAGTGTACCTCTGTGGGAGCCCAGATGATCAGGGTGTCCTTCCACAAAAGTACAGCAGCCAGGTCTTGTTTGGCCAAGTGCATGGGCTTGGCTCTTCTGTAGACTGAACAGAAACTGACAGGGTTACCCATTCTTACTTTCTGACCTGGACCCCGTCTCCCCCCCCCCGCAACTCTCCAGTCCCTTTTAATAAAAAGCCCCCTTATTCCTCAAACCCCACCTTCAGTGTCTTCTCTGTGCCCTGCCCTGCACACCCCAATGTCCAGCTCCCTGACCACACAGGGAGCTGCCTAAGGTGAGAGACTGTCTCATTCATCCTTGCACATAAGGGTTTTAAAAAGGAACATGTGACTTGGTCAACGACGTAATTTTGGAGCAAATACAAACAATCCAATCCAGCATCTACCTTTGTCTTCTTAATTATATTCTACCTCTGCAGAATCTGTAGAAAGGGATATAACATATATACGTTAACATATATATGTTAGCATTTCCTGGGTGCTCTGAGTTCTTTAACACAGATCGCATCATCTTATTTAAGCTTCACGTCAATCCCCCAGAGTTGGAGATACTCATCCCTTGTTACAGGTTGGGAAATTGAGACTCTGGGTTGAATAATTTGCCCAAAATCTTGTCACCTGGAAGGGGTGGAGGCAGGTTGCAAACCTGGGCAGTCGCTCAGCACATGCCCCTGTCTTAATAAAAGACCCTGAAATTCCTCTCCCGATTCTTGTGAACAGTCTCTCTTCCTCTGCATACTCAATTTCCTTTGCTGACTCTTCGTCTTATGCCAGCACCTCTTCATCCGCTTTAATTTTTGTGTATGAATTCCTGGCTGACCAAACCTATGGCTTCAGACTCCACAATCTCCAACTCTTAACTTAATCCTCCCCAGGAGTGCCGGGGGACATACACAGATACCCATCTGATAGTTGCACTTGGATGTCTACAAGGATCTCAGTTGAGCCCTGCCCAGCCCCCATCTTTATCTATCTTCATGAGTCCTGCATCTTGAAGAATGGTATTTTTGTCTACCCCGTTGCTCATGTCAACATCTTCCACTCCTGACTGTCAAATCATGTTAGTTTTTCCATGGTATGTCTTTGCTCTAACCTGTTTTTCATCCCACTGCCTTAACAGTTAAGCCCTTTTTCTCTCTTACATAGACTTTTACAACTTCTTAACTAGCCTTCCTGCCACTTACTTCCCATCAGTCTTTCCTCTTTACCACCAATCAGTTATCCATGGCTCAGTGGGTAAATTCCAGACCCCTTAGCACAGCATATAAGCCCTTTAGGATCTGACCCTCTTCCTTTCTCTCTCTAGCTCAATACCTCCCCCAGTCTGCCCTCTGTTCTTAAGCCACATAGAACTAACTGTGAAAAGAACTGATTTCTGTGCCTTTACACATGAGGTTGCCTCTACCTGGAATGTTGTCTTCTCCCACTGGTTAACCCTCATTTATCCTTTATAGCTCAGCTCAGAAGTCACCTTCTCAGACACCTTCCTGGCCTGAGTTAGCACTGGCCCCTCCTGTATGCTACTTTTATTACAGCTCTTAAAGATTATATATATTTACAACTGGTTTGGTCATCGGTCATTTTCACCGAACTGTAAGCTCCTGGAGGGCAGAGAACAGGGTCTGGAGCCCAAGTGCCTGGGACTGCATCCTGACTCCCCACTTACCAACTAAGTGACTCCTTGGGTGAGCTGCTTATCCTCTGAGTCTCCATTTCATCTGTAAAATGGAGATAACAGTATACCTACCTCAAAGGATTGCTATGCTTATTAAATGAACAAATATATATAAGCACCTAGAACAGGACCTCACACAAATTAGGGACTTTGGTAGTACTAGCCATTTATTATATAAATGATTATTTAAGAATAGCCCAGAGGGAATTTCCTGGTGGTCGGTGGTTAGGACTCAGCCCTTTCACTGCTGGGGCCTGCGTTCAATCCCTGGTCAGGGAACTAAGATCCTGCAAGCTGTGCAGTGCGGCCAAAAAAAAGGAGGATAGCCCAGATTCTGGGCCGCGTGAGAGGCATGTCATAGTGCATTGGTATATCTGGGACTGAAAAGTGAAGCAGTTATAATTCTCAGAGGCCAAAATAGTTTATGATACTGAAGATGTTGCCCAGCATGATATGATTAGGTTTGGCCAACTTCCCATGTAGTATTTTGGCTTTAATTTGGTTCCTGGCTCATTAAAAACTGCAGCTGATGAATATAATTTTTAAAGGTGTCCATTAAAATGGTGGTGTGCTATAAGAATGTCCATTAATACTTATCCTTTAGAACAGCTGGTTCTCCAGTGGCTTCAAATATTGTGTTAAAACAGAAGCCAAGCTTAAATCAAGAGGCAGTGATTAGAAGGGTTCATGAGTATCTGCTATTAGGGAAGGTTTGAAGGGACAGGACTCATGGCAATCACAGGGGACCCAGTATTTGGTCCTTTCTTCTCTGGAGAGCACCACCATTAATGGGACAAAGATTGAAGGACTATGCCTCTGTTGCAAACCCTTGGGAGAGTTTGATGCTCCTATGGCCAAGGGTGGCAGGGTTTATCAGGATCACTGAGACAGGCAACCACCCCAAGCACAGCAGTCTTTTTAACAAGGTCAGTAAACCCACCGTCATCATAAACATAGAAGCAATACCTATAGTCTTCAGGATTGGTACACTTGGCAGGGCCACCCTTTGGGAAAAGGGATATGCTTACAAGTACTATCAGCCATTAAGTCTCCTCCCCTCTGACCAAGGAAATTCACCCTAAGGGAAGTATGTATTCAACAGAAGGAAGATAACGCATAGTGCAAGGCAGACCTGTGTTAAGAACTTTACATACACTATCTCATCATCTTTGAGGTAGGCATTTTCTCATTTTATAGATGAGAATACAGGCTATAATCAATGGTAGAGGACTGCCACTCCAGACTGTTCAAAGCCTACACTCATAGCATTTTCAAGAATTAGCAAAACCCACCAGTAGGGTACTGACTTAATAAACTATGGCATAACATGAATAGACTCCTTTGCAGTTTTTAAAATTATAAAGATACTAACTTGGAAAAATGTTCCTGATACTGAAAGATTCTATGGTGATAGGATTATGGCAATTAAATTTTTGAAATTATAAATTCATCTTCTCAGTTAGAAAAAGACTATATACCACATACTATAAAGCCCAACTTTTAAAAACACATTGTAAAATCTAATGTTCTGTTCAAATGTGAAAAGTTAGTATTGCCAGGGCAAAGAATCTGGATTGGGGAGGCCAGGTCAGAACTGGGGCCTCACACACCACAGTAGTACTTCTTCCAGGCTGCCCAGCCGAGCATTTTTTCTGAACACTTAGCCTGCAAAATGTTTGGGGGGAGAAGGGGCTACAAGTCTGCATAGTCTATGTTCCTCTTAAAGAAACTCAGATACTAGAACACCTCCTACCACTTACAACCCATAAGCTAGGCACTGCTTGCTCTAGGCATGGGGATACATCAGTGAATGAGCATACTCCCGGCTCTCAGCACCTACAGTGGCCTGAGGGGAAACAACAGTTGACATGCAGTGGGCTGGGACCTCTGAAGTGTAGAGTGAGCCAGGAGATCTTAGGAAAAGCTTAAGCTTTTCTGTAGGTGAGGCTGGGGACAGGTATGGAGTCAAGAGGGTTTTATAAAGACTAGAGATACAACTGCATGTTTATGTGCACTATCTCAAAGAGTTAGGATCATTCCAGAGAATCTGTTTTGAGAATGGAGTTAAGAACTGGAGTTGAAATTGCCAGCCTCTCACCAAACTGTAAAGTCCCATGTCTCCCCACTAAAGAAAAGAACAAAACACACATATATACGCACAAAAGCGCTAATTCCACAAGAGGCACTGATCCTTGCTTTATTCACGCGGTAACATCTGACATTGGGAATTGTGTGGATATAGATACAAAAGAAGGAAGATGAAATCATAAACAGCAGCTGAGTTCATGAGGGCAGTGCTGGCAGCTCAGCCGGGATGTAGTCCCCTCAGGCCCTACCGGGTTGAGGGAATGCTCTGCCCCCTCCACTGCTGCTTGGCCAAGATGCTTTACAACACCTGGCCTACACTTTAAAATTAAGGGTCACAGTGATTAAAAACAACACGGTCAAGACACTCAAGGCTGAGTGACTGCTCCTGGAATAGTCTGGTAACAAGAAAGTGAGGAGCGGCATTATGCCCTTGTCCTTGGCAAGTACGTGCAAGGCAGATCACAGCAGACATGTAAGATGATCTTTTCCCCTGTGCTCAGTGGAGAAATACCTTTTCGGCCAAAACCACAGAAGGCAGAACCAGAAGGAAGCCCCAGAAGCACCACGCAAGCAGTATCACCTCTTAGTTTCTCATGATCACATTCAAAAGCTACTTTAATACAGAAAATAGAAAAAGCATTTGTGGTGGGTCCTTTTCAAATCCAGAACACAAGTTGGGGAGGAAAAAGAAAAGCTTCCTCTAGCATCCTGGTTTGGACTCTCAAAGAGTTCTCTCTACTGCACATGCCACACCACTTCCTCACCAACAGAGGCCCAATGGGGGTTTTTCTTGGAGTGCCAGTTACAAGACACACCCAAAGGCTGTTATCTCTAAACTTCTCTTAGTGGCCAATAAGGAAGAAAATGCTAAGGAAGGTACTTAGCACCTTGTATTCCCTCATGTAGTAACAGCTGGAGGACTTAGCAGTGAGGTAGTGGCAACAATCCTCACATAATGAAAAGAATTCAAGTCTATAAAATCGTTCTCTGGACACTGAAAACAAGCTGTCCTCCCAGACCTCATCCTCCAACCACCCTCTCAGGTGAAGCTGTGTCTACTTCCGGTATACCGGGAAGCTGAGAAGGAACATGGCTACCCAGCTGAAGTTTCTCAGGACTAGGATACAGAGACCTTGCCAGAGCCTAGGCACAAACTGTTCTGCTGAATTCATTAGGCATAATTTTTTTTTATAGAAAAGAAAACTGAAGGACAAACCAAATTGAAAGAATCACTGTTATAATAACTTTAATTTATCTTGCATTTTACAGAAGTCTATGAACGATTTTAAAAAAGCACCGCCTTACCCCATATTTCTCTGACAGTTGTTAAAGTAGGCAATGAGTATGTCAACAGCTTGAGCAACGGCATCTTGCAAGAATTTCAGACCAACCGGCCACACGCCAAAGAACTTGGCAGCTTTTCTATCTTGTTTTTAATACAGTGGTATATCCACTCTGATGGTAAACCTGTCCAGCCAAATCTCCACAACACACTTTGCAACATCAGTGGTGATTAGCAAATTAGTTAGCTTTGGCACGGAGCTGTGCTCGCTTGCCTGTGACAGCCTGGAAGCCAGTTTTGATGCTGGCAACAGAGCATCGAGAATGACAAGTTTCACACTGTAAGAAATAGAGTCGGGTGTCCTTTTGCAGGATTGTGTCCGGTGATCGGCACGTGTGACAGGTGACATATTCCTCTGCAGGAAAAGCAACATAAGGAATTACGCGGTAGCCACAGTGAGCCAGAGGTTTCTTTCTCCTGAAACACTTCTACTGACTGCAAGCCCATGCTGGCACCCAAACCACGAAAGCTTAGCTTAGCTACACTTAGGTATTCTAGGGGTAAGAAAACACAAGCTATCTGATGTGATGCTTCACGTACTTAACAATGGGTTGAAAAAAGACCCCAAATGTCCAAAGCAGCAGTGACACTTGCCAAATGCCTACTCCTGGCTGTGTTTACAGGAGAGCCACTTAGAGAACTTACTAGCTTTCCTAGGTGGGAACAGATCTGCCAAGTTTAAGTGATTAGGAAGGTAACAAAACTGGGTCAGGCCAGGTCTGAGTGCAGACAGATTTCTCTGACTTGGCCTTCAGCCTGGAACCAACCAGCAGCCTTGATCAGCTGGGTCGTCTTAGGAAATCCAAATCCCTCCCCATGACCCCTAATCGGCCACCAAGAGCTACCTCCCACCCCAGCTCCCCCACCACTATCATTTTCCCTCATCTTCTAAGGCCAGCCTTTCCAGCTTCATTAAAAACCAATGGCTGTCCCCCAAAATATTTCAGCCCAATAAGAACATTTCAGAGCGACATGTTAGAAATTATAAACTTACTGATATATCTTCTCAAAACATTTTCTATCTGTTTCTGTTGGAATCTTCCTTTAATTACAAGTTGGTTATTACCATCTATAGAACCACTATGAAAGAAAACAAAAATATCTCCATTATTATTTTTTTTTTTCCCTATAAGGAATCAAATTCCAGGGCCTTTACATTTAATGAACTTAAAATATATTCGGGGCTTCCCTGGTGGCGCAGTGGTTGAGAATCTGCCTGCCGATGCAGGGGACAGGGGTTCGAGCCCTGGTCTGGGAGGATCCCGCATGCCGCGGAGCAACTAGCCCCGTGAGCCACAAATACTGAGCCTGCGCGTCTGGAGCCTGTGCTCCGCAACGAGAGGCCGCGATAGTGAGAGGCCCGTGCACCGCGATGAGGAGTGGCCCCCACTTGCCGCAACTAGAGAAAGCCCTCACACAGAAACGAAGAGCCAACACAGCCATAAATAAATAAATTAAAAATATATATATATATATATATATATATTCAATGGCACAGGATAAGTTCTAGGAGCAGTACTACCTGGTTTCTCAAAATTTATTTTTAATTAAGTAGTTGGTACCTGATGACCCTATTTCCTAACATTAAATTCAATTTTCAATTAAGTTTACAGCAACAAACCTGATTTGTAACTGATTTTAAGTCTAAAACAAATTTATTCCTTAACTGTCTGTGTGATGACCCATTCACCCAACAAAAGGACAATCACACTTTTACTGAATGCATACCACATGCAAAGCAGTGAGGCAGGCTATAAACACATGCAAAGCAGTGAGGTAGGCTATAAATACAAAAAAATATGAAAGGAACTGCAGATATCTTTAAAAATTCTAAGACCAAATCTTTTGATTCAGTCACATACAGCTGATGAACATGTTCTAAAATTGTGGTGATGGTTAACTATGTGAACAAATTAGAAACCATTGGATTGTACATATTTACATGTGTGAATTGTATCTGTAAAGCTGTTACAACCCTCCCCCAAAAGTACAGTTGAAATCACAGGCCTCATATTGTCAATGGTGCTTAAAAAGAAACTTTTTGAAAAGAAGTTGCTGACAAGTACTTTTGAGAAAGCAGAGCTCTCGGCTAGACATCATTTGTTAAAAATTACAAATCACAAAGTGAAACAACAAAATTCAGCCAAGCAGCATTAAATTTATATTTGCTCCATATCTTATTATAAAACTGACTTTTGTAAGAACCTCTCCTGTGATTCTCCTTTAACTCTAAGAGTTTATTATCATCCTGCATGAACTGCAACCCCTAATCTTTAGGCTACAGTGACTTCAATGCTTGATGCAAGAAATTTTTTTCATTCACTGTCAAAAGAAATTGAATTTTCTCAACAACCCTATAATATTTTGCCCACTGACCATAAGTTCACTGGTCACAACTTGTTATAATTTACCTCACCTCTACAAAAACTAAATTATTCTGAGAAGTAGGAAAAACACTACCTTCTACTCCTTCATCAGTTTATACAAGTTAAAAACAATGATTGTAACAAATTTACATTTAAAACAATTCTTCCACAACACAGTCCACATATCTACCACTGGTCAAGTAAATTACTCCTTAACCCCAAAGCAAATACAGCCAATTCCAACAAACTGAGTTTCAAGAGTAGGAAGAGAACAGGACACCTCAGTTATCTCAGTACTGCCAGCAAGGTACAGGATTAAGGCTTTTAAGAGTTTGAGCTCCTGAGAAAGGCAGACCTGAGTTTACATCTTGACTGCAATTAACTAGCTATGTTACCAACCATACAACTTCATTTCACCAAACCTGTTTCCAAATGTGTAAGACAAGGGTAATATTAGTTTCTACTAACAGTTCACATAACTGTTTAAAGATTGAGATGGTACCCAAAAAAGTGCTTGGCATACAATGGGCACTCAATGTCTTAGTCATATTTATTATGCCCTAATTCTGCATTACTTATTTTTAAAGGGACATTCAGCTTCCTAGCACTTATGGCCAAACTAACTGGGATGGGCTCCGTGGGACACTGGCCCTCCCGAATGGTGATGGACTGGCGTGGTGTCTTCAACAGGAGAGCCCTAAAGACAGGGAAGTAACTATTTAATTATGGATACCTGTTTCAATGTTTTTCCCATGCCACTCATCAATTTATAAGCTGTACTTCATCAACAGCCTATTTACAATTTAGAAAATAAATTCTGTCCTAAGAAAATGGCTTCCTCTGAAATCTGGTATTTGCTCCATAAAAAGACCCAAGAATTCCAATTAATGACAGGAAACTCTCTAAACATGGCAGAGCCATGGTGCTCACTCTGGTATACCAACAGTCCTGTTCACAGAGTAGCCAATGTGAACTTTGTTTCCTATTCCCAAGTAACCAACCTCCCATAGAAATGAACAAGTTTTCCACCTTCACTGCCCTAAAAGTTCTTCTGACAATAAAGTGAATGTTTTTTTTTCTAAGCATGTTACATATCTTTTCAAGTTAAGAGAAGTTCTTATGAAATGTCCATTACTACTGTAAGTAACTATATATAGATGTGAATATAGTTTCTTACCTTGTACCCAATTCAGCCAATAAAAATGCAAGGAGATGTTTGGGCTGACGATGTAATCTAAAAAGAAAGTGGAATAATATAAACCTTATCTTTCATGGAAATCTAACCAAACTTCTAAATACTTCACCCTGTTCACTGTTGTAATTTGTTATTACTCAGCTATTAGGTGAATTTTAGCACAGCTCATCAAATTCTGAAATGAAGATAACTGATACCATTTGTTTACATTTCAAAGCCCATAAAACAATATTACATTTTATTTACAAACATATACACATTGGTAAATGTCTATAAACAGGGACAGGAAAGGTAAATACCAACTTCAGAGGATAAAATCTTTTTCTAGGAAGGAAGGTAAAAGGGATCAGAGAAAGATATAAAGATGGCCTTAAACTGTAACTGTAACGCCCTCTTTGTAAAGAAGCAAAAAGGTCAAAATACACCAAATTGAGGCAATGAATACTTGGGTATTTGTTATGCTAATTCCTATATATTTCCTGTTTGCAATTTTTTTATTTAAAAAAAAGGGAAGTATTTCACAGCAGCAAAATAGCAGAAAATTTAAAACAGCTAAAATATTCACCAACTGGGAAGTGGTTAAATAAATTGTGGTACATCCATTCTATCTTGCTTTTAAAATAATACAGGTCTTGGGCTTCCCTGGTGGCGCAGTGGTTGAGAGTCCACCTGCTGATGCAGGGGACACTGGTTCGTGCCCCGGTCCAGGAAGATCCCACATGCCACGGAGCGGCTGGGCCCATGAGCCATGGCCGCTGAGCCTGCACATCCGGAGCCTGTGCTCCGCAACGGGAGAGGCCACAACAGTGAGAGGCCCGCGTACCGCAAAAAAAAAAAAAAAAAATTAATAATAATAATAATAATACAGGTCTCTAAATACCAAAAAAACAAAAAGATGTATCCACATAAAATGAAAAAAGCAAATACAGAGCAAGGCCACTCAGTATTTCACTTTTTAATTCTATTCATTTGGCACTGTTTGAGCTTGTTCCAATAAATAGATATTACTATTACAATTTTTAAAAGTTATTTTTAAAAAGTTACAATTTTAAAAAGTTATTTTTTCCCAAAAATGTAATGAGTAAGGGTTGGTGAAAATATAATAGAACAGGTGGACACTTAGGTTGCTACTGAGAGTATAAACTGGTATAAACTTGTTGGAAAGCAACTTGCCAATGTTTGCCATAGAAATGTCCATTCCTTGTGACTAGGCAATTCCATTTTGGGAATTTTTGCCCTAAGGCTCTATTCTGAGTTCTGCTGAGATATGTGTATAAGGATGTTTCCTAAAGCTCTGCCTCTGATAATGAAAAATTGGGAGCAACAATGTGCAACTAATGAACTGTCAGAATATGTTGTATAGGGACTTGCCTGGTGGCACAGTGGTTAAGAATCCTCCTGCCAATGCAGGGGACACAGGTTCTATCCCTGGTCCGGGAAGATCCCACATGCCATGGAGCAACCAAGCCCATGTGCCACAACCACTGAGCCTGCACTCTAGAGCCTGCGGAGCCACAACTACTGAAGCCCACGCGCCTAGAGCCCCTGCTACGCTACAAGAGAAGCCACCTCAATGAGACGGCCATGCACCACAATGAAGAGTAGCCCCCACTTGCTGCAACTAGAGAAAAGTGCATGCGCAGCAACGAAGACCCAATGCAGCCATAAATAAATAAATAAAATATTTAAAGCCTTGTGCTTCAAAGGATGGCACGGAAGTGAAAAGACAATCCATACAATGGGAGAAAAAAATTTATCTATATATATAAAAAAATATGTTGTGTAACTCCTAAAAACATTTAAAAGACTATTTAATGATAAGGGTAAAAATTTCACAATATATTAAGAGAAAAATATGTTAAAAACCAGTATAGGGCCTCCCTGGTGGCGCAAGTGGTTGAGAGTCCGCCTGCCGATGCAGGGGATACAGGTTCGTGCCCCGGTCTGGGAGGATCCCATATGCCGCGGAGCGGCTGGGCCCGTGAGCCATGGCCGCTGAGCCTGCGCGTCCGGAGCCTGTGCTCCGCAACGGGAGAGGCCACAACAGTGAGAGGCCCCCATACCGCAAAAAAAAAAAAAAAAAACCAGTATAATACCAATTTATTTAAAAATATGTAGATGCATAAAAGTAGCAAAACAAAAACATTAAACTATGATTACCTATCTCTTAATGGTGGATTTACAGATGACTTTTTTTTCTTTAGTAGGTCTATATTTTCTTATTTTTCTATAATTAGCATATACTACTATCGCCATCAGCAAAAGTCTAAAACCTTTTAAGTCATGCCTAAGCAATGAAAACAAGTGGTTACTCTGGGCAGGGAATTTTTAGTGATTACATTTTCTTTGTTTACTGTTGTTTTCCCTTTTATCTGCAACAAGCATGTATCACTTATGAAACAAAAAGAACAGAAGATAAGGTCAGTTGCCCTAAGGAACCTGCCAGAAAAGGTATAGCTGAGGAGCTTTGAGAAGAGCCAGCCCCAGACAGTGACCTGGGGGTGAGACAGGCATGGAATGCGATGGTAATTAAGAAAGTCAAAATCTCATCAACTGTGTCTTGGCAATAACCATCCAAGGAAGAAGCACATTAAATTCAGCTGCTTTCCCAAAGCTCACTGCTTGTACTTGCTTGGCAGGCCCACCCCAGGCTGATGAGCTTTTCCACCTCCCTGGGCTCTCCAGGTCCCCGTCTAAGGACTACAGTCAGCCTTCTTACTCTTCACTCCATCTGGTTAGGATCCTCTCATGAGTCAGCATGACTGGGCTTCTCTCACTTCTGGATGCCCAATAAAACAAGCCTAAAGACCTGTGAATCGAAAGAACTGACGGACTTGAACTGTGACCTCCCTCAACCCAATCGTGACACCTGTGCATTCTTTCTACTTTTAATAAAGTCCACAATAAGCATATTTAACATACACTCCACTGAGAATCTAGCATTTGGGATGGAGACTCTGCATTAACCAACTTACAATTTACAGATATCTGTAAAGTTGACAAAAGAAGTTTTCTTGGTTCCTACTCGGACGACCTGTGGAGGTTTCATGACAAATTTCCTTTTCTCTCCAGCAACCATATCTGGATTCTTTTCCCTCATGATGTTGAACACTCGATTCAGTAGCTATAGAGATAAAGTGGTATTCATGTACAGTCTTATTAATAGGAGGAGTATAACGTTCCCACTTGAGTCATTGTGCTTTTCCTTTGAACAGAACAAACCTTACTTTTTACTAAATGTACACACACATCACATGTTCTGGGAGCTCCCTGAAAGCAAGACTCAATTCTCAACCAGGAACTGGTCCATTATGGATGTTTAATAGTTCCTTGTTTAAAGTTAAAGGAATGAACAAGCCCAATTCTGTTTCTGTGGGAAAGTATATGGTACCTGGAGAAGTAAAATTCAGACTACCCTGAACAAGCAAACCCCAGACTACTATGGCCCCCTATTAGCCACTCCCTCTCCCTACTGTCCCTCTTCAGTGGGGCTCCAATGACCCCAGAAGTTCATGGATTCAGATGGAACAGTGAGTACTATAATGACTGCCAATTGTGGACAGCCTGCCCCAAACGTCGGCATCAGGCAGTGCGACCTCTCTGGGTCTGTTTCATTATCAACCTATACTTCAATGGCTCTTTCAATTCAGGGAACATTTATCCTGCTTTTGTTTAGAGTTCTACTGAACAGTTTAGCCCCCTTTCATAACAGAATTTGTCTTACCTCCTCATATGTGTAGTCTCTTTCTGAACCTGCCCAAGCAGGGCCTGTCTGGTTACTGAATGAGATACCATCATCTTTTTTGCTGTCTTCATCTTCTAAAGCTACAGATAACAAAGACTGTAAGAATGAGGGGTAGAGCCTGATACAATAACAAAAAGGGGAGAAGGGAGAAGCAGATCTAGAGAAATGAAAGCTTCAAAGACATGTCTTCCTTCCCACAACTGCATTCACAACAGCCTCAAGCATAAAGGCAGCAAGGCTTACAACCCCATATTCCTTAAGGGGATGTTACGATTTTCATAAACCACCCTTAATAGAGACCTCTCTAGGGATGTGTGGTAATACAGACACATTGAACTGTTTCTTGATTTAACAAACGTAAGATAAAACAATGCACTGGGATAATTAGAGGAAAAAAATGTCCAATTGTTTTGAAGCACTTAAGAAACATATACATCCATAAAAACCCATCTGCTGACTATACTAAAGTTCTCTAAAGCAGCTATAGCACTTAGAAGCTAATAAACAGCACTTTTAACAATATAGTAAAAGATTTTTTAAACATTTAAAATTCCGTTACAGTAATTGTCCCAATAGTCTAAATCAGTATGTTTTAATGTAATCACAATTGCCAAGTTCTTCCCCCATGAAGTCTTTTAAACTGTCATTATGAAGTTAGATTCTGTTTCCTTTTAGCTTCCATTATTAGGCAGTGGAAATAAGGGGCAAGAAAAAATAAATAAGGAGGCCACCCATGGAAGAGACTAGGCCAAAGGCTTGTGTAGCCTAGAAATGAGCTAAGCTCCCAATATTACCTTCATCTTTCTCTAGTATTTCATCCTCATCTGGGAACTTGACATTCTTCTTTTTCTTCTTTTTATTGCCAAGCATAATGTCAAGGTCATCCTCTGGTTCAGCTGGTTCTTGAACATCACTTTCAATCTTAAGGTCCTAAGAAAGTGAGATAAGAGTCTCAACATTTTGCTACTAGGATTATTATTTTTTTTAAATGATATGGGCTGACATGGTTTTGGAGGAAAAAAGATATTAAATATTCAAAACTGAAGTTACAGATCAGAACTCTCTCTCACAGGTGAACCAAACTGGTTCAGAGTCTGTCATTTAAACTGGAAAAATTTTAAGACACTTTTGTGGGACCTTTTCCTTTCTTTTATCCATCAGCCTTGGGATCTTACTATAATTATTGTCCATGTTTTTAAACCAGGCCACTGTCAGAATCAAAGAAACAAAGATTCTTAAATCTTCTCAGTGACAACCTTCAGCAGGAATGGGGTTCAGGAATGTTTTAAATAAGTTTCTAAGTATTCTGATGCAGTTCGTAAGAGGGTTTTTTTTTTCCTTCTGACACCAAATATGTGATGTTTTTCCACCTCAATTCTCCAACTCTCTGACACTAACTAGGTGACCTACAATTCAATGCAGTTCTAACACTACCCAGAGTTAGTGACAAACTTCATGGGTTTAAGGGCTCAGTCGCATAAGACTGTCTTCATTTCAGAGGCCAGGTACAAGTATAGAGTCCCCAGGTTTCCAATACATACGTCCTACTTCAAATTCAGAGGTTCCCACACACCCCTGGTTCAATAATTTGCTAGGAGGACTCAAAGAATTCAGGAAAACACCTTACTTAACTATTACTTTATTATATTATATATATATATATATACAATATTATAAAGGATATGCTCAGAAATAGCCAAATGGAAGACATGCATAGAGCAAGGAAAGGGAGGCAGGAATGCAGTGCTTCCATGCTCTCTTCAAGTATACCACTCTCCCAACACCCCAGTGTGGTCACCAATCCTGAAGCTCTCCAAACCCCACTGTTTAAAGGTTTTTTATGGAGCTCACCCATGAAAGAAACCCATGAAAGGTTTTTTGTGGAGGCTTCATTATGCAGGTATGATTGATGAAATCACTGGCTCTTGGTGACCGAACTCATATCTAGAGATTCCAAGAGTCTTAGGAGCTATGTGCCAGGAACAGGGACAAAGACCAAATATTTTTTTTTATACCACAGCCAGCCTGGCACCAGACTGTGAGGAGGTCTTTGGGCATCACTTCAATAGATGAAACCATGAAAGAGGGAGAAGGCAGAACCCACGGAGAATTAGGGTCCTATGATGAATGGATAGAGACAAGGTAAAGCTTGATCCCAAGATTAGCTGCTATAGTCATGGATGTAAATAGGGCATAACCTTGAAATGAGACATAAAAAACCCCAGAAGAGCAGAAAGGGCCAGTTTCAGTCTCCAGCCTTCTAATCTCACCTCCTTTCACCAGTGTATCCAACTCCCTGCCCTGAAGTGTGCCATCCACATTACCCATCAATATCTATTTTTGTGCACCTACATCCTGAACTACTCTGTAAATGGCTATAGTAATTTTAGAAATCTGATCAGCAGCAAAGTTGGAATAGCCGGGAGGAAATGAAGCTCAGCCTTGAGATGCCAAATCCAGCTGTGTCGTCTAAGTGCCACTTTTGGCCATCAAAGACCAATCAGCCCATGTGTATTAGCTGGATAACACCAGGCAAGAAACCTGATACTAACCTAGTCTCTAATAAGATGACAGTCAGTAAATGAGAAACTCAGACATGCTAAATATAAATTAGCACACATCAGCCAGCTTCTAGTCCTATATTATTATTTATTTTATCCCAGTAAGATCTATTTTCAACCTGAGGCTAAGACCCAGTGAAAGGTAGAGAATAATAGCACATAGTGTTTTTGAAGATTTTTCAAAAGCCCTGTGGTGCTCTGAAAATTCAGGGGGAGAGTAACCCAAGATCTTAAAAACACTTCAGCCTCAAGTTAATGCCCATGTCTTGCCTGACAAGAGTACTTATAACCTCTTACGTTATGACTTCAGTAGCAGAGAAAAAAGTATCCAAGCACTAAATTAGAGCTTATAAGTGGCTCTTCAGGACAAAAGCTACTAGAGAAATTTGTTAAGCAAGACTTTCTGTGGCACATCTCTGATGTGTCACCTTGTTACCCAGGATATTTATACCTCACTCATTCAACATAATTTGAGCATTTCTCTTTATCAATTTCCTTATAACAGCAGGAAGAGAAGAAAATCCCCAAACAGGGAGAGAGTAGGATAAATCCAGATAAAATAATCTTGTTCTAAAGAACTCTAAATTATCCCTGAACCTCCAAAAACAGGAAAAATATCTTATTTGTTTCAGTACCCTAACAATTAGCACACAATGCCTGACTCACTATCATCATTAACACATATTTGCTGAATTAACCAAGTCATTAAAATTGTGACATTGTTTCCAAAACTCAATGAATTACTGCTATGTGTGGGATACACCTTATTTACTTGAATTTGAGCAAATAAATAATTTACCAAAGAAAAATTTGGGTAAAGGGCACAAAAGGGGACAACTTAGTGCATGTGTATGTGTATTCTCACTCTTTCTCTCTCATACTTCTGAGATATTTATATTAGAAATCAATCCAGTAATAAGACAATTACAGGGCCTCAAGTCCCCCTACAAGACCAGAGAACTCCACAAAACCAACCTGAGTGCTCTGGTTCTCCTACAGGCTATAAAATCATCAGCCACCAACCACCACAGGCTGGGGTTCATTCTTTGCTGCTCAGAAGAATACACATAAATTTGTGTATCCTCAACATGCTACCAGAAGTTTAACAGAAGAAACTATATTTGCTCTATCGGATTTCTCACAGAAATCTCTCTCCTCAGCCAATCTCAGTATGATTAATGACAAGTGGCATTTTGTAATCATCTTAGTGGCACACAATACAATGTGTAAAACCTAACTTTACATTCCTTTGAACCATCATCCCTTTAAGATATCTAGTCAGACAAAAATCCCAAGAAACTGATCTTAACAGTGGTGACTAAATACTTAATAACAAAAGCAAAACTAGTAAGAGATGAGACAAACAGGGAGAAACATCAGCCACTAGCAACCTTTCAAGGGGTCAAATTTTACCTTCAATAAGAAAGCAATACTACCTTTACACCTTCTTCAGCTTCATCAATATCAAATATCTTTTTTGTTTTTTTCTTCTTTTTCTTCTGATTAAAGAAGTTCAAGTCATCTAGATCATCAGAAGCATCTAAAAAGATAATTGAGATTATCAATTATTAATAGCAGAAGGTGAAGCATTAAATTATGAGTTAAACCAATGTTTCAGCTATTAATCGATCAAGTCACCAGAATAGCGAGATTGGTATTAATTAGCACAGTAATTCCTCCACAACCACAAAGGTTAGGGTTCTGAAAACACAATGGCAGGTCAACTCAAAGCTTTCTAGGAAAAATCTGGTTAGGGGACCATGTTGGGAATATTTATTTAGTAATCTGACCATATGATGCCTCATTGTTCCCAAGTCAAAGTCAGGGTTCTAACATAATTTCCAAGGCTCTCCAGCTTTATCTCTCTACTTCTGCTACTCTCTCATCTCCGACACCTTAATTCCTAGTTCCAGCTCAACTGAACTACCTCCACTTCTTAGTGAAGTATGTGTCTCTCACCTTCAAGCCGTCCTATGGGCCCTCCCACACAGCTCTTACTTTCATCTCACAGGATCTTTGTTAGGAGTTACTTCCATCAAGAAGTCTTCTCTAAGCCTATCCCTCCTGTTCCCCAACTGGGTTAGGTGTCCCCTAGGTGCTTTGATAGTACCTTCTATTACTTCAACAGAGGTGCTTACCAGCTGCTTGTCTGTCTCGCAATGAGATACTAAGGGGCTATGCCTTTCTCACCTAAATCCCAGAGCCTAGCTCAACAAGTTATTCAATCAATCAATCAACAAAGGGCCTTATAAAGTATTTCACATTCATTAAAATGAGGCTACAATATGAATAAAATGAAATTTTATCCACCATTAGTGAGTAATAATGGGTTTGGTTCAATAAGTTTTCCATTTGTTGTGCCCTATTGTACACTAGAAATATTTTTAAATGACCCTACTACGAAGTTTTTCAAGAGCTATTTATGAATTAATTTTGTCTTAAGAAAAGAATGATTTACTTTCCAAGTTTGTTTTAAACATGTATAAGATGCTTAGCACATGGTAGATGCTCAATGAATGTTAATTTTCTTTATCCCTAGTACAGTGTCTTCTATTCAATAGGCATAAATATGTTTACTTAATCATTTATTTCTAATTGTCAAATGCTGTCTGTGTTAGAGCACAGAGTGAATAACTCATGCTGGTGTCTAAACCCAAATATTTTAGGCTGTAATTTTAGTCTCTTCTGTATGTTTTCAAACTTGTTAAGACACAAAACTGTTTATCTTGGTCCCATTTCTGTCTGCCTACACTCAAATACAACCACCATTAAAACTGGAAAAGAGACATCCCGAAAGGCTAGACTAGAAAAACCAGCCCTGGAGTAACAAAGTTTTGTCATCTCTGTCTTCTGGATTCAGTGGAATTTTCCCTGAAACAAGTCTATCAGAAATCTGGCAAGGTCTCATGCACACAGACCGCTGATGGCCTCAGCTTCACTGTAACAGATAGCCTCTCAGGCTGAGAGGCCACTGTGTGCACAAAATCCAAAACACACTGATGGAAGAGAACCAGGTCTCCCAGGACAACAGTGACTCTCTCATGTCTGCCACTTACCTTTTTTCCTACTGTCCTCTTCATCGGCTTCTACATCTTTGTCCTCAGTTGGCTCTGGCTCCACTTCTTTTGTTTCTGAGGGCTGGGTTTCTTCTGTCTGGGCATCCCCTTCCTCATCTAACATAAAAGGCTTCTTCTTCTTCTTTTTCTTCTTGCTCATGGTAGGATCAAAAATCATCTGTTTAAAAGATAATAAAAAAGAAAAGGGGACCACGTGATTATTTTTAATGATACTCACATTCCAAGTATGCTGTATTCTCAAAAGGCATACTCTTAAAAGAAAGAATATTTGACGCATTAAAGTATCTAAAAGGATTTTACAAAAAAAAAGAAAAAAAATACACACACACACACACACACACACATACACACGCAACCTTCCTTATACTATTAAAAGTCGAGGGGGGTGGGCTTCCCTGGTGGTGCAGTGGTTGAGAGTCCGCCTGCCGATGCAGGGGACACGGGTTCGTGCCCCGGTCCGGGAAGATCCCACATGCCTCGAAGCAGCTGGGACCGTGAGCCATGGCCGCTGAGCCTGTGCGTCCGGAGCCTGTGCTCCGCAATGGGAGAGGCCACAACAGTGAGAGGGCCGCGTACCGCAAAAAAAAAAAAAAAAAAAAAAAATGTCGAGGGGGTGCTTCCCCAAAACATATGTATATGTCTTTTAATTTAAAATTATCACAAGATAACAGAATTTAGGAAAGGGATCTTAGCAATAACCCATGCTTCACCCCTCGCTTTATGAATGAGAAAACCAACGCCTAGACAAGTCATACGTGTTTTATTTAAGGTTGGTAACCTGGGGTTGCTATAGCAGGAGACTTGAACTGATAAAAAAAAAACTTAAAAATATTTTTTATCCTGAAACTCAGACAAGCCTTTAAGGAAATCCATCAGCAGCCTTTCATGTAGCAAATCTCTGAGTAAAAGAAACTTCTATACAACCTTTTACTCTGCTTTTTGTTTCTGGAACATTAAAAAATACAGATAAAGTGTTTAAAAGCACAAGTCTAGAACCTAACTGATTGAATTCAAATCCTGACTCTGGTTCTTACTTTTGTTACCCCAGGTAAGTTCTTGCCCTCTCCTTGCCTCAGCTGTAAAATGGAGATCAGTAGCAGAAACAAAACCAAATCTCACGAGGTTATTAGGAGGACTAAATAAGTAAATAAATATAAAACACTTGGCGCAGTGCCTGGCACAAAAGTACTCAATAAATGTTAGCAATTATTATACAATTTATATAATGCTTTACAGTTGACAAAACATGGTATCTCTTGATTCCTATCACTGAAATTTCATCAACTCAGGGTGATCTAATTTCCACGACATATCATGAAACTCAAAAAAATTCCCAAAACTGATTCTGATTAACTTAAATTCCTTTATGTCCCAAGTACACTGAAGAAACTGAGCTACACTGAAACCAAACTATGGTCTGTAATAAGGTAGGGTAGTATAAGTATCGTCCTCACCCAATAGAGAAGGATTTGCAAGACATTCTGGAAATTGATACAGCCTCATTTCAAAGTTATCCCCTCCAACCTTAAGAAGGCTCTAATTGTATAAATGAGTAATTCTGAAAAGTAGTCAGCCTGAGGAACATAATCTGGCAAACTTAGAGAAGAGGATAGAAGAGCCAGGAGGAAGGAGTTCCCCACTGCTGACCTACTGGGTCTTGAGTCACCCTACATGGAGTGCTGTAATCTGTTCCAGGGAAGAAGCTATAATTCATCCTTATTCCTGAAATATGGAGGTTTGGCAAAAGGACAGACAACACTCCAGGCACTATAAATTTGGTTGTCTGGCAGGGCTTACAATTCACTTATTGCATTTTTTTCAAGTATCAAGTTCCCTAGAATATTAATTATCTTTTAACTATTATTCAGCAAGACAGACTAAAGGTAAGGGGGATCCTAAAATCATCAAAGGACATCCTCACAACCGCCGTTATGCTCTGAAAAACATTCATATAGGTCCACAGGGAAACAGTATGGTTGTAGCCTTGTAAAGGGTTATAAACATGAAAGAACTGTACACTGAAGTAATTAACACCTCTCTCAATTACTCTCTCTGGATACTTAAGACATAAACTCATTGCCTCATTTTATTCACACCACTCAACAAAATCAGACTTTAAAAATATGGAAAGAGGGATTCCAAAATAGTGCCCAAAGCAGACCTCCCCCAAACCACAAGGTCACATCAGTCTTAACTTTAAAAATGTGGTTTTGGGGACTTCCCTGGTGGTCCAGTGGTAAAGAATCCACCTTACAACGCAGGGGACGTGGGGATCGGGGAACTAAGATCCCACATGCTGCAGAGGCCCGCGCGAAAACTACTGAGCTCGCACACCTCAACTAGAGCCTGCGTGCTGCAAATTACAGAGCCCATGAGCTCTGGAACCCGGGCACCACAGCTACAGAAGAGAAAACCCAACACCACAACTAGAGAGAAGCCCGCGTGCCACAATGAAAGATTCCACATGCCTCAATGAAGATCCCGCATGCGGCAACTAAGACCTGATGCAGCCAAAAATAAAATAAATAAATAATAAATAAATCTTTTTTTTAAATGTATTTTTTTAAGACTTTCATATCTGACTTAACAAATTATCACAGTCCATATGTGTTGTTTATGAAACTAGCTGGGATGTGAGACGCAAATAGTTGCTCACAGTACACTTATGGAAAAGCACAGACTCTTTTGGGCTTTCTTTTTTTTAACTCTAGATAGAAAAAAGCCTTCAAAAGTTTTCTCTTTTCAACTTCCCACACTGGGTTGGGTTGAAGAAAGTGAGGAAAAGGGACAGCAGCAAAAATTACCCTGACAATAACCTAAAGTGCTTCAGCAAGTTGGAAGCCTACTCCCATCTATCATACCTTACTCAGGATGTTAACTTTAAGGCCACAGCACACCCGACCCAGAAGGCAGGAATGAGTTACAAAAGCACCCAGAGAAGCAAGGTGAGCAGAACAAATGCTCTGAACAAATGTGTCGTCATCTCTAGGTGATAGGATTCTGGGAGATTTTTATTTCTCTTTTTATTCTTCTGTTTTGTATACGTCATACAACACATATTCCATTTTTAATCAGTTTCTTTTGTAAAACACCTTACTATGTTGTGTGAAAACCTGACGTTCCGGTACTTTGTGAATGGGGCCTAGTAATAAGCAATAATCTTAGCTATTGACAGCACTTTAATGCCTGCAGATTAGGGAATTTTTCCTCACAAGGCAGCACTCATATTTCTAGAATACTGCTTTTTAGAGGTCATGGTTCCACTAGTTTAAAAGAGATTATGTTATTTGAGTTTTGGGCTTACTTGACAGGTTTAAAAGGAAGTGTGTGCAGTTTATGACAACTATACATTAAAAAACTATTAAAAGAAAAAAAGGAAATGTGAAAAAAGAAATAAATTACTTTTTAATAGTAGGTTCTTTAACGCTCTATCTTGGCTACCAGGCAGGACTACTTCCACTGTAGGGAATCCCTCACAGTTTATAAATCATTTCTATGTACAGATTTTCACTCAATCCTTACAAGTCTGTAAAGTAGCCAGAAGTTAAGGATCGGCCTAAGAAAACTTATCTATCCATCAGTATTAAAGGAACCAGAACCTGCACATACCTTCAGAGTGGAAGCCAAAGGCAGGATTCTAGTCATACTAACTTGCTGTGTGATCTTGGGCAACTTAACCTCCCTGAGCCCTAATTTCCTGTTTACAAAATGGACTGGTAGATCTGAGAAATGCAAAGCTGCTTAATACTTTACGGGCTTCCAAAGTCCTCTGCTGGAATGCTAGTTCTGATATCTCTGCTTGACGAAATCCTTTTCACCCTTCAGTAATATTCCACTTCCTTCGACATATGATCCCACTGCTAAAACTGAACCCTCCAGCCCTCCAAATCGCTGTTAATGGCTCTATTTCTACCTCCTATACCAACTAGTAGTAAATCTCTTACAACACTTGCAAGTACTTTACCATAGAAAACCAAACACAGAATAGCACCCCAGATAACTTTGCACTAGATAGGTACTTTATTTGTTAAAGGTTATGAAAAGCTTAGAAAATGGGTAGAAACAAAACAAGCAAGAGACACTGCCACTCTCCGAACTTTTGAAATACAGTGGCCTACAGCAATGTCTACCATGACCTCCAAGCAAGAACGACTCACCTCCCTTAGACTCAGTTTCCTTCCTAAGAGAGCAAGACCCTCCTAGTCACCTAAATGGAGATTTGGAATTCTGCCACTGGCTCAGCCACTTACTATTTATTTGATCATGGGCATTATACAACTCTCTAAAAGCCTCGGTTTTCTCAATTCTAAAATGGGCATAACAATACCCACCTTAAAGGGTTGTCATGAGAATCAAATGAGAGCTCAGAATCCCCTCCAGAATAAAATCCAAATTCCTTAACTTGGTCTTCAAATCCCTCCATGAACTAGCTACTACCTATATTTCAAGGGATTAACTCTAACCAAATTGGATAATATTCTACCCCCTTGCCCTGGATCAGGCCTTCCCACTACTTGAGGAAATTCAAAGCATTTCCAGGGTCTACCTCAAAAGCCAAAGCTCGAAAAAGCCTCGAATTTTTCTCTTCTCTCCGAGGCACTATTGGCCAAGCACTCGAATGTTTACAGAAATTAATTATAAATTCAAAGGTTTTTTTCTGGTGGGGAGAGCTGGCCGGTAAGCGGTAGCTCTCCCCGCAGTGTTTATACCTACGGATATCACTTAAAGTCAAATTTCATTTTAAGTCGTCTGGTTTTAAATAAACTGGGATAAATCTGGCCAAAAGGGGATTTGAGGAAATTTGCTGAGGTACAAGCACGACAGTAGAAAAAGACCCAGGCATCTTTGCAGCTCAGACTTCCCGCTGACGTCGCTGAGAGCTCTGCTAAGGAAGGCTCAGGGACTCCCGCCCTAAAACTTCCCGAAAAGGGTAATCACTTTTTCAGGCTGAAGGATCTTTTCCTCTCGTCCTATCCCCCTCTACATGAGAACAAGGGTGGGTGCCGGGCAGGACAAGCCAGCCTGTAAAGTTTTAAACTAGAGCGCTCCACCGGAGCCAAGAGACGCTCCTCTAGGCACCACCAGCGCCCAGAGAGTGAGAGTTAGAGCTGCACCGTCAAATCGAAAGGAATGCAGGGGCCGCCTGCCCCAATCTCGTTCAGCTGGGGCATTAACCGGGCATTCAAGCTCTCTTCTGGAGGGCGACTCAACGTGCTCTCCATTCCAGAAACGCCGGCCACGGGAGGACGCCGGCCTCAGCGCCGCCGCCCTGAGGAGAGCGGGGCACGGCCAAGCCGCGGCTCCGGAGCCCTCGCCGGCTCTGCCGCTCCGCGTAGCCTAGGCCCGGCTGCCCCACATGGCGGCGACCGGCCGCTAGGCCGCAGGCCCAGTCTCCCACACTGGGGTGGGTCTGTCTCACTGCCTCCGTCCCTAGACCTAGCGCCAGCCTCAGGCCCTCACCTCGTCCCCGGACATGGCTGCGGCTCGAGTGGGCTCGGCACGGACGGAAAGTCTGACAGGTCAGCCCCAGGCCCAGGTTTCAGCGAAGCTCCTGCCGACACCTCTCCCACCACCGCACTAAGCTCTTGCATCAGCGAAAGGGAACAACACCCCGCCCTCTCTTCCCAAGAGTTAGAAATGCGCCTGCGCAGAGACCGCCAAGGCGCAGGCGCGCGGCGAAGCCGACCTAGCGCGCTCCGACTGGCGCGAGTTACCAGGCGACGCCGCGGCGACAGGCAAGCCGGGACTTGTAGTCCGCCTAGAAGAGGCGGGCGCTAGCGCGGCGGCCGCTCAGAGACGAAGCCGGCACGGGAGGTTCGATTTTGCCGGGGGCTGAACTTACCTCAGCTTTTGGAGGCGTGGAGAACTCGCGCTGTTCTGCGTCTCTTGCGGAGTGAATTCGAGGTGGTTTCTCCTGGGTTAGGGTGGTGGGTAAGGCACTCAGTAATATGAGCCCGTCGGGGCTTGTTTCCCTGCTGCTCCCTCCACCGTGCCCCATTGGGGTTTTCTAGTGTTTCAGGAACTCGAAGTTGGAGCTAGAGGCGCACACCTCACTAAAGGGTTTTACTTCACGAGAAATTTAACTCAACAGGCTGGATTTCAACTTGGGAGGTCGGCTTCTCCCTGTAGACGGGAGAGGAGACGTCCCCTGAGGAGAAGCGGCCTGGCAGGAGGCATTCTGTCGGGAAACCTCGAAATCCTTGTTTGTGAAGTCTTTGCTTGAATGCTGCGGGTGCAATTCCCCTTGAGGCATGATGATATAGCAGTTACCCTTTAGGGGGCTCTCACTATTGTCAATGCCCTCCAGCCAAATACCACCGAGATCACCTGTCTAGTTGAACACAGCTGGGCTTGGACTTCCCTGGTAGTCCAGTGGTTAAGAATCTGCCTGCCAATCCAGGAGACATGGGTTCGAGCCCTGGTCCGGGAAGATCCCACATGCTGCAGAGCAACTAAGCCTGTGCGCCACAAGTACTGAGCCTGTGCTCTAGAGCCCGCGAGCCATAACTACTGAAGCCCACGTGCCACAATTAACAAGCCCAGGCGCCTAGAGCCCGTGCTCTGCAACAAGAGAAGCCACCGCAATGAGAAGCCCGCGCACCGCAATGAAGAGTAGCCCCCCAGTCGCGGCAACTAGCGCAGCAACGAAGACACAACACAGCCATAAATTAAAAAAAAAAAACACCTGAGCTTATTGTCTCCTTGTAAGGAGGGGAGGCACAGCATGAGGCACAGGGAGACATCTCAGGAAGAGGGTGCTGGAAAGAATTTACAGGGTTTGGGCTTGGGCTTGTGTTAGGTAATTTGGAGGAGGGCTTCAGGAAGTGGGCCTTCTCTCTGGATTGGATGCTCTTAGGAGGTGAAGGTAATTCTATGATGGGGTATTTTAATAATTATTACCTATAAAGGGAGAAGAACCCTCATGTTAGCCAAGATAGGGGGATATTTGGTCTTTTTGTTTGTTTGTTTTTCTTTTGTGGTTGGGACAGTATTCTTGTTTGTTTGTATTCAAACATATTTATGGAGTGATTTTGTTTTTGTCTTATCCATCATGGTCACAGAGTGGCTTTGTCTGATGTTGGTGTTTTGTGAAATTGTTTATGTTCAGTAGGGCAGCACATCCTGGTTGATAACACCAACCTAGCTCCCCCTATTATAGCTCCCCCTAGTATATATTCTCTGCTTTGGGCCTCAAAACAACTGTGTGAGACAATCCACAAATAGTTTGTACTCTCCATTGGATACTAGTCCCTAATGTAAGTGTGGTAGGTAAAATTAGGTCCCTGTCTCCAAGGAGCTTATAGCTCAGTGAGAGTGATCCAAGCCCAGGCAATCTGCTGCCAGTGGCTGCTTTACCACCTTGAGAATCTGTATCCCTAAGGGGACTACACTGCCTCTTCAGTAATTTTCAGCTACTGATATCTGTGCATACCAGGATTTCTCAACAGCAGTACTCTCGACATTTTGGACCAGATAATTCTTTGTTATTGGTGGCTGTTCTGTGCAGTGTAGGATGTTTGGCAGTATCCCTGGCCTCTATCCACTAGATGCTAGTGGCACCCTTTCCCTAATTGTGACAACCAAAAATGTCTCCAGCCATTACCAAATCACCCCTGGTCAAAAGCCACTGGTGAATACCATTTGTATCCTCCTGGTCTCTGAGAGGTAACAAATATTTGGGGCATGACAGTCCCCAAATCACTTTGAGTGGAGAGGCCTTGAAGAGGAGAGAAGGAAACAATGTGGCCTACGTTTTTGAAAAGCCCATCCAACTAGGAGAATGAAGACTGAGACAAAGAGAAGACAAGTGGGAAAAAACAAAGGTAGAAGAGAAATGATAGAGTCAGAGAGGAGCTCATAGGAAATCACCCTTAAGTTACTTAGTTCACCCTAACAAAGTTAGTTCACGTTAATAAAGACAAAGCCTTAATGAGGCCTCGCTATACTGCCACTCCCTGTTTGGGAAATGCTGGTCTGATTAGCAAATAGTGTTGACCACTTTTGTGAAAAATTTATCTTCTTTTACAGCATGGTACCAGATATGACCTCCCTGAACTGGTTGCTTGCAAGAGACTTTCTTCAGAGATTTCAGGTTACCCTCAAGGTAGTTGTTTTCTTGGGAAAGCCAAGATTCCCTGGGGAGCTGGCAAAAGTCACAAAGCAATGGCAGCTAAACGTTTCCAAGTTTTCCAAGAGATAGGTTGTACTTAGATTAAGCTAATAAGAACGTCAGCACAATAGTTATTTGTATTTTCCTAACCTGTTTCATCCAGGAATCTGTAAAACATAGACATTTATTAATTTTCTTCTCATAATGGTGAGGGAAATCATTGACATTCTCCTATTTTATAGATACAGAAGCCAAATTATGGAGTCCACAAAAAGTAGTGAGAAATCCAGAACAGCCTCCTGGAATCTTCACTCTGGGCCATTCTTGATGCTCAGCACCACCCCAGATCTCCAGCTTCCTAGTAGTAAGCTACTGAATTTTATGTTTTCATAGGCTTTAAAATATTCCTTAGTCTCTTCACTTGACCCACAAAAACAGGCCTATAGAGGCTATGACTTTAAATAGTGATGGTACTTGAACTAGAACCCAGATCTCATTATTTTGGTCCAGTACTCTGTCTACTTAAGCAAGCCCATACATCCTTGTAGGTGATGTTTAACTTACAGAAAACATAATTAAGTTAGAAATTCTAATCCACAGGGAAATCCAGACCTATTCAATACTTTTCATTCATTTCATGGGGACTTTACGAGTTAGCTTTGATGAGTAAAAGAGAAGGTCACTGAGATATTAATGAAAAGCATTTAGTAACTCTGAAATTAAATTTGTCTTTGGGTTGATGAGGTAGACAGGAGGTATAGTGAGCACCGCCCCCTTACCCAAAGAAGTCTTGAATAGTTTATCCTCCGAGAACTAAACTAACAGAAATGAATTCTTAATTATTTAATCATATATAGAAATGACTTATGAGATAATGTGTCAATGGAGAGATTTAGGAATCTAGTCTAATGGAAATACTGTCTCCAAATAACGTCATTATGTCAGTGATTCTCAAATCCATTATTTCCAATTCAAACTTCTCCTCAGAATTCTAGCCTTACATGTCCAAGTGCCTATTTCTTTTCATTTGCTTGTCTCACAGAGATCTCAAAGTTATTGTGTTTATAACAGAACTCTGGGTATGTCCCACTACAAATCTTCCTCATCTCAATTAACAAGGCACTGCTCTCTACCCAGTTGCTTAAATCAGAAACTCAGGACTTAACTCAGTTCCTTCCTTTTCCTCACTTTCTTCATCCAATTCATTATCAAGCCTTATTGATTCAATGTCCAAAATAAATCTCAAATCCAACCACTTTTTTCTCTACTGCCACTAGCCTGGTCCAGGCGATAGTCATCTCTTTCTTGGATACTGCAACAGTCTCCTCTTGCCCCTTTACTTCATAACACTTACCACAATTTGTTTAATTTATTGGTCCGTTTTTCTTACTTGTGATTTAATTATCTCACTTCACTACTAGAATGTATATAAAGTGCTTGAGGATAGGTACAAAATCTATTTTTTTTTTTTTTGGCTGCGTTGGGTCTTCATTGCTGCGTGTGGGCTTTCTCTAGTTGTGGTGAGCGGGGGCTACTCTTCATTGCAGTGTGCGGACTTCTCATTGTGGTGGCTTCTCTTGTTACGGAGCACAGGCTCTAGGCACATGGGCTTCAGTAGTTGCAGCACGCGGGTTCAGTAGTTGTGGCTCGCAGGCTCTAGAGTGCAGGCTCAGTAGTTATGGCACACGGGCTTAGTTGCTCCGCGGCACATGGGATCTTCCCGGACCAGGGGTCGAACCCGTGTCCCCTGCGTTGGCAGGCAGATTCTTAACCACTGTGCCACCAGGGAAGTCCTGTTATTTATTTTTAACTGCATATGTCCTTTCTTTCCAGCTAGATTATAAAATCCTTGAGGGCAATGACTCTGTGTACTGTTGCCTTCTACAGTGTGTTAAATCTAGTAGGATCTTGATGTCAATTGTGTTGTGATTTACAGGGTTACTTAGTGTCTTGGCATCTCTACAGAAGACTTCAAAACTCTTAAGAAAACCACAACGATATACCACCTCACACCAATTGGATGGCTATTAGGGAAAAAAAAAAAAGAAAGAAAATGACAAGTGTTAACAAGGATGTGGAGAAATTGGTGTACTGTTAGTTGGAATGTAAAATAGTGCAGCCACTGTGTATGGCTGTTCCCCAAAACAATATGGTGGTTCCTCAAGAAATTAAAAATAGTATTACCATATGATACAGCAATTCCAATTCTGGGTATATATCCAAAAAAATTGAAAGCAGAGTCTCAAAGAGATATTTGTATACCTATATGTATAGCAGCATTATTCACAATAGCCAACAGGTGCAAGCAACCCAAGTGTCTATTGATAGATGAATGGATAAACAGAATGTGGTATATACATGTAATGGAATGTTATTCAGCCTTAAAAAGAAGGAAATTCTGACATGCTATAACATGGATGAAACTTGAGGACATTATGTTAAGTGAAATAAGCCAGTCACAAAAAGATAAATACTGTACGATCCCATTTATATGAAGTACTTAGGGTAGTCAAATTCATAGAAACAGAAAGTAGAAGGGTGGTTGCCAGAGTCTGGGGGATGAGGGAGAATGGAGAATTGTTGTTTAATGGGTATAGAGTTTTAGTTTTGCAGGATAAAAGGTGTTCTGGAGATTGGTTGCACAACGTGGTGAATGTACTTAGTTGTACACAAAAATGGTTAAGATGGTAAATTTTTTTTTTTTTTTTTTTGCAGTATGAGGGCCTCTCACTGTTGTGGCCTCTCCCATTGCGGAGCACAGGCTCCGGACGCGCAGGCTCAGCGGCCATGGCTCACGGGCCTAGCCGCTCTGCGGCATGTGGGATCCCCCCGGACCAGGGCACGAACCCGTGTCCCCTGCATCAGCAGGCGGACTCTCAACCACTGCGCCACCAGGGAAGCCCAAGATGGTAAATTTTATGTGTATTTAACCAGATTTTTTTTTCAAAAGACCACTGAATAGGGAATCAAAAGACCAAGGTTGGAGTTCCTTGTTCCTTGATGACTAATGAATCTTGAGCAAGTCACTTTTTCACTCATGCCTTGATTTCTTCATCTTTAAACAGGATAAGAAAACATTCCCAGCTTCTGGGTTTATGTAAGGATCAGAGAGAAAAAAAAAAACTCAAAAAATGAATAACTCTTAAGATAATTTTTTTGAGTAGTAGTTCTAGTATTCCAGTGTCCCTTATCTCCTTTAATATTCATTACAAATTTTATGTCTTATTTCATAACAAAATATTCCTAAAGACATCTTAGCAATAACCTGTTACCACTTCAAAGGATATATACGCTGAACTCTTTCAACTTGGGTTGCTCACCTTATAATTTGGTCCTGGGAAAACAGCAAATAAAAAGCCTTTATGAAGGCTATTGATGACCTAAGATCCTAATTACTAATGTGGTTTAGCATTAATTGAGAAAATACAAGTTTAGGATTCTCATGTGAACATAATAAAGCTGGTCCCAAATTAAGGGGATAAGAGGAAGAATGAACATCTGCTGAGTACCTAATAACTGTTAGGCCCTATAACAGATGTGTTACATGCATTATCTCATTTAATCCTCACAACAGTGTTGTCAGGTTAATAACATCATACTCGTTTTATAAACGGGGAAAACAAAGCTGAGAGGTCGTCACTTGCCCAGGATAACACAATGAATGACAGAGATGCAATCAAATGCAGGTCTGTGTGACTCTAAAACCCATACTCTTTCTACTGTTACACTGCCTCTCAAAATATATTTGACTCTGCCTCTTGGTAATAGAGTTAATGGTAAATATTATATATTTGATATATATTCATACATTTATATCAGTTATCTTCCCTTAGTCGTTACAAGTAAGATAGACTGTGGTAGGGACAATTATCACCACTTTATAGATGATGAAACAGATAGGAAATTTAACTTACCTAACACCAACATCAACCAGCCAATAAATAATAATAACAGGACTTGAAAATAGGTACTGCAGTTCTCAGACCCATGTGTTTTCCACATCAGCCTCATGAGAGCAGAATTTTATCTCTGAATTTTCTGGTTCTGACATTTTTTATGGGAGCGAAAGAGTGAGCATCTTGAAAGTCCTTCAGTTCTCAGTATACATGGACAGATTAAACACAAATTCATCCTTATTCTCTCCCCCATTCACTAAAATGACATTGAGTTAATATTTTTAATGTTATCAGTCCACAAGGACAAAGGGAATAAGAAAGATAACAGGGCTTCCCTGGTGGCGCAGTGGTTGAGAGTCCGCCTGCCGATGCAGGGGACACGGGTTCGTGCCCCGGTCCGGGAGGATCCCATATGCTGCGGAGCGGCTGGGCCCGTGAGCCATGGCCGCTGAGCCTGTGCGTCCGGAGCCTGTGCTCTGCAACGGGAGAGGCCACAACAGTGAGAGGCCCGTGTACCGCAAAAAAAAAAAGAAAAAAAAGAAAGATAACAGCAGATGACGGATATCAACAACATTTTGGAAGATGGAAAGTTGAGCCGAGAAAATTGAATTCCAAATACTGGGGAGGGATATACTAATGAGAGGCAAGCAGGTTCATGTTGCAGAACACTAAAACATCAGGAATTGAAAGGAGCAGATACTGTAGCAGCAGAGATATGTGAGGGGCCAAAATGAGGGGCATCGGCTGAAAGTCTATATAAGAAGTTAAACTACCGGGCTCCTTCCTCATCCTGCTCAGTTAGGCAATTATGCCTCTATCTCCCTGCTTTATTCTGTGAAAAATTGAATTAGAGAAGCTCCAGACTGAAGTACCAGGTACAGCTAAAGGTCATAGCTGAGGAGGCTGGGGTAGGAGGATACCACGCTGAAAACAGAGATCAGATGAGTATCTACATGCTGAATGATGAAACTCGCCCAGCCTTCTTGCTGTACTTCACTCCAAGGATGCTGACAGCAAGGCTTATATTCTCGAGGCAGGACAGCAGAGGATTAATTTTGGGAGAAACTTAAAATTGGATAAATCCAGAAGAAATATCTATAGATAATGATACTTGAGGGTCTCCCAACAAAACAAATAGGTCCCCACTTTATCAACCTGTGATGAAACCCACCAGCTGACAAACTCTTCCACCTAACAGACCTTCCAAATACCTTTGTAATGACTCACTCTTAAATATGAAGGGACAGCAAAGGATCACCAGATAGTTGAGATAAACCTTCACCAAGAAAAACAGCATCAAACAGAAATGGAAAACAGGCAATATAGAGAACAGAAGAATATTTTTTTGAAAACAATAAGCATCCTCTGCCTCTGATAGTATAAAATAATGTATCCATAAAGCAAAGGCAAGTTGCTCCAAAAAAAAGGAGCAATCAGAGAAAAATAGCTCTGGGAAATTTTTTTAATAGCAAAAACAAATAATAGAAGTATTAATGTATAAAATTGAGGAAATCTCCCAGAAAAATAGAACAAAAAGACAGACCTGAGAATAGAAGAGAAAAGATAATTGGAGAATGAATCCATAAGGTCCAATGTTAGGCTAACTGCAGTTTTAGAAATGGAGAAGAAATGAAGGGAAGAAACTTATCAAAGAAATCACAAGTTCTCTGATAACTGAAGGACACGAGTTTCCAAATTGACAGAGCCTGCTGAGCGCCCAGCATAATGAAGGGGAAAAAAACAAAACCAAAAGAGCTATGGGACATTATCATGAAATTTCTAAAGACAAGGGATAAAGAGAAGATCCAAAAATCTTGTTGATAGGAGGTGAAGAGGGAGCAGGGAAAGGGGAATGGATTGTTCATAAAAGAGTAGGTAATAAGAATAGCATATTTCTTAACATTGACACTGGTGGTTAGAAGACGATGAAACAGTGCTTTCAAAATTCTGAGAAAATTATTTTCAACCTAGAATTCTATACTAAGTCATGTTATTAATCAAGTGTGAGGCACAATTAAAGATGCAAGGATCAAAAACATTTACTAACCCCCAAGCTTTTCCTGGGACACTACTGGAGGATGTGCTCTACTGAAACAAGAACGACCAAGATAGAGGTTTTAGGAAAGAGGGGAATCAACCTAAGAAAGGTAAAAGGAAGTCCCAAGATGATAGCTGTACAGCAGACCTTGTGAGGGATAGTCCAGACTAAAGGGGAAGGAGTGCTCCAGGGGAGTATTTCCAGTAAAACTGTTAGAGTATACATGTTTGGGTGTGCTGAAAATAGTTAAGGCATTTTTACATTTCTGTTAGAGAGTCTGGAACAGTTAGTGATAATGATACAGAAAATTTGGCAAACAAAAAACTGAGGCGATTATTAATTGCAAGACAAACAAAAAGTTACATAAGAAAGGAAATGTAATCATAATACAATTAATTGATGAAGAAGTAAACCACACTTATAGACCCATAATAAGGTTAATTTGAAACATTGATTTAATTTAATGTGATATAACAATATTGTGAGGCTGAAGGGAGGGAAACATAAAGTGTTGGATCTTTATCTTTTATATCAGGTACTGTTTAAAGTTTACAAATCAAAAAAGAAAGCAGTAAAAATATTTAATTTAGGAAAATGTTAGTAAATATGCAAAGAAAAAAAGCCAGTGAAAGAGTCTGGGAGGGTATCTCAGGCTTTGGGGAGGCCACCACTTTTTTTTAAGTCTGTGTGTGTGTTAAAATATACTCCTGCTGTGTTTTGTTATGAGCCTTGTAGTTCCACATGACTTTTTTTAAACCACAAGACTTAAAGTATTTACATGTATTACCTTGATAAACATTAAAAATATCCAACATAGAAAGAGAGAGATAGCAGGAAAGAGAGAAAGAAAATCTTGTGTCTATCCAGATCTATGATATAAAATGACATTATGAATTTTCTTTATAGAGAAGTCCTGGAAGAATACCAGAAAATAACAACCCTAGATATTTCAGAAGAATAAAACCCTAACTGTTTAGGCCATTTTTTAAAGTATCACATTTAATTTGGGGTGTCACAGTGGCTGCCTTCTCCCAAAATGAGAGAAATAAGGTGGAATACTAGAGCATTGCTATCCTCTGAGTTCTAATCAGTCTTACTGGCTGATTTTTTTAAATTGTGAAAACAAATGTCATCGATCTTCTGGAATCTCAAAAAGATGTTATCCTCAAGATTAATGTTGTGAGACTGTCTCATATATGGAATTAGGAGACCTAGGTTTAAATCCCCTTTCTGTGACTTACTGGCTCTGTCACCTTAGGTATATTATTGATTCTGGCCCTCCCGTTTCTTCTGCTTACTCCAGAAGCTAAATTGCAATGAAAAATGTTCAAGAAGAACTGCTTCATGCTAAATCTCTCTAGTAGCGAATATGCTCCAGTGTACTTATTAGGGATTATTCAGTCTCCTCTATTAAACTATAAGAATTTTAAAAGTACCAACTATATCTTTGCCTCTGAAATTTTCCACATCCTATTATTGCTGTTCTCTGCTTCTAATGGGCACCAAATCAATGTTGCCAGAGATTTATTGACCATATTGTGAGGAGAATGTTTGTCATTAAATGTTCCCAGGGCTTCCCTGGTGGCGCAGTGGTTGAGAGTCCGCCTGCCGATGCAGGGGACACAGGTTCGTGCCCCGGTCCGGGAAGATCCCACATGCCGCGGAGCGGCTAGGCCTGTGAGCCATGGCCGCTGAGCCTGCACGTCCGGAGCCTGTGCTCCGCAACGGGAGAGGCTACAACAGTGAGAGGCCCGCGTACCACAAAAAAAAAAGGAAAGATTTTATCCAAAACCCTGGAGTATCCCAAAGATTTGGTAAACTTAACTGCTATTGTTACTGATATCCATGTTCTTATGAGTATTAACAAAAGAATTTATGACACAGCTAAACAAAATTATAGCATGAAATCTAGAGGAAGCCTGGTGAAGGAGACATAAAGAGAGTTTTATGATCTTGAAAAGTACAAACGGGACTTCCCTGGTGGCATGGTGGTTAAGAATCCGCCTGCCAATGTAGGGGACACAGGTTTGATCCCTGGTCTGGGACGATCCCACATGCTGTGGAGTAGTTGTGGCCCACGGGCGCACTACGCCCATGCGCCACAACTACTGACCCTGCGCTCTAGAGCCTGCAAGCCACAACTACTGAGCCCGTGAGCCACAATTACTAAAGCCTGCACTCCGCAACAAGAAAAGCCACCACAAGGGCCTCCCTGGTGGCGCAGTGGTTGAGAGTCCGCCTGCCGATGCAGGGGATACGGGTTCGTGCCCCGGTCTGGGAGGATCCCATATGCCGCGGAGCGGCTGGGCCCGTGAGCCATGGCCGCTGGGCCTGCGCATCCGGAGCCTGCGCATCCGGAGCCTGTGCTCCGCAGCGGGGGAGGCCACAACAGTGAGAGGCCCGCATACCACAAAAAAAAAAAAAAAAAAAAAAAAGAAAAGCCACCACAATGAGAAGCCCGTGCACCACAACAAAGAGTAGCCCCCGCTCGCCGCAGCTAGAGAAAGCCTGCACAGCAACGGAGACCCAACACAGCCAAAAAAAAAAAAAAGTACAGAGTGAGACTTAATTTGTTCAACAATACCTAGAATATTAGAACTTTAGCTCACCTTTGGAAATTTAAAATACACTTTCAGAAAATAAAAATTAAATTTAAATGCCCACTAGATAGTGGACCTTAAAATTTTTAAAAGTAACCATTTCATATATTTTAGAACAGTATAATTTTTCAATTAAGGCTATATTATTATAGCTAATATTTATTGAATGCTTCCTTTTGAACACTCCTCTAAGCTCCTTAATATATTATCTTGTTTTCCTCTAACCCTGTGAAATAGGTACTGTAATTACCCCCATTTTACAAATAAGAAAGTGGGCTCAAAGAGATTAACTAAATATCATCTTCCAGATGCGATCTGATCAGTTCCCAGATATTATACCTCCTTTAAATATGACAACTTTTCCCCTTTATTTATTTATTTATTTATTTATTTTTAAATTTTTGGCTGCGTTGGGTCTTTGTTGCTGCATGCAGGCTTTGAATAGCTGCAGCGAGCATGGGCTGCTCTTCGTTGCAGTGTGCGGGCTTCTCATTGCAGTTGCTTCTCTTGTTGCAGAGCATGGGCTCTAGGTGTGCAGGCTTCAGTAGTTGTGGCATGCGGGCTCAGTAGTTGTGGCTCATGGGCTCTAGAGCGCAGGCTTAGTAGTTGTGGCGCACGGGCTTCGTTGCTCCGAGGCATGTGGGATCTTCCCGGACCAGGGCTTGAACCTGTGTCCCCTGCATTGGCAGGCAGAGTCTCAACCACTGTGCCAGCAGGGAAGCCCCCTAAAGTTGGGTTCCTTTGAAGTGACCCAAGGCTCTCTTAATATCTTCCTTCCTAAATTGTACTCCAATTCTCTTTTGATGGTGTTAAACTCATTCCAGTTTAAGATTGTTCTTGGTGGAGCCATCTGACCTGGTAGCTTTTATTATCCTCCCACATGTATAATCGCTTGTTAGCCTCTTTATTTCTAGCTTCCTCTAAGTATTTCTTCTCAAGTTCTTGGTTTCCCAACATACAGTGTTACTTCTCTTCTGTTAGATAACTTTTTTTTTTTTTTTTTTTTTGGTGGCGCTGCATGGCTTGCAGGATCTTAGTTCCCCGACCAGGGATGGAACCCGTACCTCCTGTGGTGGAAGCCCAGAGTCCTAACCACTGGACCACCAGGGAAGTCCCTAAATAACTCTTTTAAACAAACAAAAAATACCTTTAAATAGCCTTATTCTTTTTGAGAAATCTCTTTTCCTTCCCCAAGTTCCCTTCCACCCAATAACCTCAGTAAAAATAGTCTCTTTCTCTGCTGAAACTTTGTAGTACTTCACTTATGCCTGCTTTCTTTATCTTATTTGTCATGTTCTCTCTAGCATTAGAGTTGTGTGTATTCATTTACTGTTTGCTAGAATCTAAACCTCTTGGGACAAGAGCCAAATTTTACACATTTTTGTATTCCTTGCACATAATAAATGTTTAGTGAGTGTTGTTGAATGAATGAATAGGCAAATGAATAAATGGAGTCCTATTTAGTGGTGTGTTAGAGTTGCTCTTACTAGATTCTGAATGCTAATTGTTAAATTTTCAGGAATTTTGCTAGTAGGCTGTTAAACTATTGGTAGCTTGAAAACTGACCATGGTAGAAGTATTTCCACCAATGTTTTGTTGCACAACACAACAAAGTTTTTTTTTTCCACCAGAGAGCCAGTTATTATTAAACAGTTATATATTTATCAAACATTTACCAGCACACCACTGGTCCTATTCTTCCATACTAGAAAGCTGTATATACCTCTTTGTGTTAATATTAAAAAGCTGAAGAGTTTCTAAGCCATCTTTTCTAATCTCAACATTTTACAGATAAAGAAATTGAGATCCAGAGAAGTGAAGTGGTTTGTATATGTGATACATCTAGATAGTAGCAACTTCCAGCTCTTCATTCTTCTGGTCATTTCTTCTTTTTATGCCACCACATTGACTTCATTTCTATGTTGTTTTGTTGCTTTGTTCCTTGGTATAACTTCAGATAAGGTCATAAGTATTGTTCCACACATAATAATTATTAAGGGGTGTCAGTGAACAGAACACAGCTTTCTCTACTCTTTGTTCCTTTTGCAAACAGATTTAACACATTTGTTTTTGGAGAAAGAGCAGATTTTGTTCCTGAGTTTTATGGGCTGAGAAAAAAAGTTTTGCCTTTAATGTTTCTTTATTGTTTAGTTAAAAATTTTTTATTGAATAAAAGAGACTGCGTTTCATAAAAGTACATTATATGACACTTAGAAATGTGTTTGTAAACTTTTATTGCATACTACCCGAGAATGACTGTGAAAGCCAGGCAGCAACAATTTTGTCTCTTCCACAGTGGCATGGCTGCCCAGTAATATCTTCTTCACTGACCTGCCTTGTTTTCTAAAATTCTCACCATTAGTTTGACAATCTGGAATCAAGGTATTTGTTAAAATGCACAAATGTTACCTCGGAAGAAAAGCTCAAAAAGCCATTTTTAGAACACTAGAGGAATAAAAATAGGACAGATATTTCGTGATTTTGAAGGGATAAGGGTGATAAAGAGAGGCCCAAGATAATGTAGGAATTTCCAGTAGGATAGGTAGGACAAGCTTATCTTTGGTGATTTGTCACAACTTAGAACCCATGGGGACTTCCCTGGCAGTCCAGTGGTTGGGACTCCACCCTTCCTTTGCAGGGTTCGACCCCTGGCCGGGGAACTAAGATCCCCATATGCTGCATGACACAGCCAAAAAAAAAAAAAAAGTGGAAAAAAGAACCCATGACAGCCAGAGGATAGCATGAGAATATTGGTCATAATCAGTGGATTTATTGGAGACTTCAGTGAGATCTTGGAAATATGGTTAACTTCTGAGAATATTGGTCATAATCAGTGGATTTATTGGAGATTTCAGTGAGATCTTGTAAATATGGTTAACTTCTGAGAACAGAACTAGTAAGAAACAACCTAGGCTTGTTAGACCTCACTTGGAGTATTATCATTAGAAAATTTGTAGACAAACTGGAACACTTTCCAGGGAGAAGATTGGGACTGAAAAATCCACCTTCAGTAAATATTTATGTTCCAGCACTGTTCTGTACATTGTGATACATCAGTGAACAAAACAAAGATCCCTGCCCTTGTTTTTGTTTGTGTGTTTGGTTTTTTGTTTGTTTGGCCCCACTGCGTGGCATGCGGGATCTTAGTTCCCTGACCAGGGATCGAACCCATGGCCCTTGCAGTGGAAGCATAGAATCCTAACCACTGGATCGCCAGGGAATTCCCCTCCCTGCCCTTAGGGAACTTGAGTTTTTGTAAGGCTAGACAGACAATAAACAAAATGAATACTGACTATAGTTTGTTAGAAGGTGAAAAGTGCTTTTGATAAAAAGAAAAAAATAGACAAGGCAAAGTGAATCATGTCAAGAATATCAGGAAAAGTTGAAGGGTGATAGTTCTGTTTCTTCTATAAAGTATGTATAATAATATTTACCATTGCTATAAACATTGAATGTGGTACTATTTGTTAAGTACTTTGTACTATGCCTAACATACTTGACAGTAGACAATAAAGGCTCTGCTCCACATCATCTTTACTCCAGGATCCAGGTCTTCTATCTGAAATATTGTCTGTTTTATGGAAGAGGGAAAAGAAGCAGGCAAACCACTCACTGGCGCTTAAAGCTTCTGCCCAGAAGTCACACATCACCAGCTTTATTAGACCAAGTCACATGGTGTGATGGTTTTCAAAATATGTCCACAAATTCTTTGACACTCCTCCCTTCAGAAAGTGGAGTCTAATTCCTCTGCCCTTGAGTGTGAGCTGGACTTAGTTTCTTGCTTCTCACAAATACATGATGACAGGAGTGATGATGTGTGACTTCCAAGACAGGATCATAAAAGGCATTGCAGTTTCTCTCTTGGTCTACTCACTCTGGAATAAGCCAGCTACCATGTCATGAGAACACTCAAGTAGCCAAATGGTTAGACCCATATGGTGAGGAACTTAGGCTCTTCACTA
This sequence comes from Mesoplodon densirostris, assembly GCF_025265405.1. Lineage (NCBI taxonomy): Eukaryota > Metazoa > Chordata > Mammalia > Artiodactyla > Ziphiidae > Mesoplodon > Mesoplodon densirostris. The sequence continues at coordinate 25,355,186 of NC_082676.1, read as the reverse complement.
ATAGCCAGTGAGGATCAGAGATCTCTTGCCAGTAGTCATGTGAATGAGCTCTCTTGGAAGAGGATCTTCCTGCTTCACTCAAGCTTTCAAATGTCTGCAGCCCCAGGAAACATCTTTTTTTAAAATTGAAGTATAATTGATTTACAATTTTGTATTAGTTTCAGGTGTACAACATAGTGATTCAATATTTTTATACATCACAAAATTATCACCACAATAAAGCTAATGTCCACATGTCACCAGCAAAGTTATTACAATATTATTAACTATATTCCCTATGCTCTACATTACACCCCAAGACTTGTTTACTTTATAACTGGAAGTTTGTACTTCTAAATCTACCTCACCTATTACACTCATTCCCCCCTCCACCTCCCCTCTGGCAACCACCAGTTTGTTCTCTGTATCTATGAGTCTATTTTTGTTTTGTTATATTTGTTCATTTGTTTTGTTTTTTAGATTACACAGGTAAGTGAAATCATGTGGTATTTGCCTTTCTCTGTATGGCTTATTTCATTTAGCATAATACTCTCTGGTCCCATCCATGTTGTCGTAAATGGCAAGATTACATTCTTTTTTTATGGCTGAGTAATATTCCATTGTAGATAGATAAAAAGAGAAGTAGATATAGATTTTTAATTTATTTATTTATTTATTTTTGGTTGCATTCGGTCTTCATTGCTGTGCACAGGCTTTCTCTAGTTGCGGTGAGGGGGGGGCTACTCTTCGTTGTGGTGTGTGGGCTTCTCATTGTGATGGCTTCTCTTGTTGCGGAGCATGGGCTCTGGGCACACAGGCTTCGGTAGCTGTGGCATACAGGGTCAGTAGTTGTGACTCGTGGGCTCTAGAGCACAGGCTCAGTAGTTGTGGCGCACAGGCTTAGTTGCTCCGTGGCATGTGGGATCTTCCTGGACCAAGGCTTGAACCTGTGTCCCCTGCATTAGCAGGCAGATTCTTAACCACTGCACCAACAGGGAAGTCCCAGTAGATATAGATTTTGAATCATTGTGTTTTCATTTTCATTTGTCTCCAGATATTTTTAAATTTAAATTTTCCCTTTGATTTCTTCAATGACCCATTGATTGTTTAGTACCATGTTGTTTAGACTCCATCTGTTTGTGTTTATTCCAGTTTCTTCCTTGTAGTTGATTTCTGGTCTCACACTATTGTGGTCAGAAAAGATGCTTGATATGATTTCAGTCTTCTTAAATTTATTGAGACTTGTTTTGTGGCCTGGCATGTGATCTATCCTGGAGAATGTTCCACGTGCACTTAAAGAATGTGTACTCTGCTGCTTTTGGATGGAATGTTCTATATATAGCTATTAACTTCATCTGATCTAATATTTCATTTAAGGCCGGTTTTTCCTTATCGATTTTCTGTCTGGATGATCTGTCCATTGATGTATGTGGGGTGTCAAATTCCCCTACTATTATTCTGTTACTGTCAATTTCTCCCTTTATGTCTGTTAATATTTTCTTTATGTATTTAGGTGCTCCTATGTTGGGTGCATATATTTTTATCATTATGTCTTCTTGTTGGATTGATCCTTTTATCATTGTATAATGTCCTTCTTTATCTCTTGTTATGGTTTCTGTTTTAATGTCTTTTATCTAATATAAGTATTTCTACCCCAGCTTTCTTTTTGTTTCTATTTGCATGGAATATATTTTTTCATCCCGTCACTTTTAGTCTGTGTGTCTTTAGATCTGAAGTGAAAGCTTGTAGGCAGTATATATGTATATGTGTATGTGTGTGTGTATATATATATATGTCTTGTTTTTGTATCCATTTAGCTGTTATGTGTCTTGTTGGAACGTTTAGCCCATTTACATTTAAAGTAATTATTGATAGGTGTGTACTTATTGACATTTTGTTAATTGTTTTCGTGGTTCTTTCTTGTTCCTTTCTTCTTCTTTTGCTCTCTCCCCTTTAAGATTTGATGACTATCTTCAGTATAATGTGTGGATTCCTTTCTTTTTGTATGTGTATCTATTATAGATTTTTAGTTTGTTATTACCATGAAGTTCATATAACTAACTATAACTCCCTCTCTCTCTCTCTCTCTCTGTATGTATATATATATATATATATATATATATATATATATGATTATTTTAAGTTGTTGATCTCTTAATTTTTAACACATTCTAATAACACTGCATTTTTACTCCTTCCCCCATGTCTAATGTTTTTGACATCATATTTTACATCTTTTTGTTTTGTGTATACTTTACTTATTGTGAATATAGATGATTTTACTTCATTTGTCTTTTAACATTCCTACTAGCTTTATAAGTGGTTGATCTACTGCTTTTACTGTATGTTTGCCTTTACCAATGAGATTTTTCCTTTCATATTTTTCATATTTTAGTTGTGTTCTTTTCTGCTTAGAGAAGTCCCTTTAATGTTTCTTGTAAAGCCAGTGTAGTGGTGCTGAACTCTTTTAGCTTTTGCTTGACTGTGAAACTCTTGACCTCTCTTTCAAATCTGAATTATAGCCCTGCTAGGTAGAGTATTCTTTCTTTTTTTTTGGCTGTGCCATGTGGCTTGTGAGACATTAGTTCCCTGACCAGGGATCGAACCCATGCCACCTACAGTGGAAGCACAGAATCCTAACCACTGGACTGCCAGGGAATTCCCCTGGGTAGAGTATTCCTGGTTGTAAGTTTTTTCCTTCTATCATTTTGAGTGTATTGTGCCACTTCCTTCTGGCCTCCAAAGATTCTGCTGAAAAGTCAGCTGATTGTCTTATGGGAGTTCCTTTGTATGTAACTAGTTGCTTTTCTCTTGATGCTTTTAAGTCTCTCATTATCTTTAATCTTTGCCATTTTAATTATAATGTATCTGGGTGTGACCCCTTTAGGTTCTTCTTGTTTGAGACTCTCTGTGCTTCCTGAACTTGAATGTCTGTGTCCTTTACCAGGTTAGCGAAGTTTTCAGCTATTATTTCTTCAAATAAGTTCTCTGCCCCTTTCTCTCTTATTCTTCCGGGACCCCTATAATGTAATGTTAGTATGCTTGATGTTGACCCAGAGGTCTCTTAAACTATCCTCATTTTTTAAAACTACTTTTTTCTTTTCAGCTTGGGTGATTTCCACTACTCTTTCTTCCTGTTCGCTGATCCATTTCTTTGTATCATCTAATCTACTGTTGATTGCTTCAGTGTATTTTTAATTTCAGTTATTGTATTCTGCAGCCCTGTTTGTTTCTTCTTTAATTATATAACTCTGTTAAACTTATGCCTGTGTTCATCCATTCTTCTCCCAAGTTTGTTGAACATCTTTATGACCATTACCTTGAACTCTTTATCAGATAGATTGCTTATTTCCATTTCTCTTCAGTCTTCTTCTGGGGTTTTGTCTTGTTTCTTTGTTTGGAACATATTCCTCTGTCTCCTCATTTTGCCTGATTCTCTGGGTTTATTTCTATGTATTAGGTAGGTCAGTTATGTTTCCTAATCTTGGAGAAGTGGCCTTATATAAGGGATGTCCTTTGGGGCCCAGCAGCACATTCCCCCTGGTCACCAGAGCTGTATGCTCTAGGAGAGCTCCCTATGTGGGCTGCATGGGCCCTTCTACTGTGGTAGAGCCAACTGCTGAGGGTACATTAGTAGGCAGAGCTGGCCCCTGGCCTGGTTGGCTGCCAGGCCAACCTTGTGTGGTGGTTGTCCTTGTGTGATGGTTGTCGGGCTGCTGATGGGGAGGACTGGGTCCCAGAGCAGCTGGCTGCATGACCTGGGGGTTCCCAGGGCTGCTGCTAGCCTGCTAGTGGGTGGGTAAAACCCCCAGTGCTAATAGGCTAGAGGGAGGACTTCAAAATGGTGCTTCTAAGCACCAGTGTCCTCATGGTAGAATGAACTCCCATAAATGGGCTGCTGCCAGTGTTTGCATCCCCAGGGGAAGTCCCAGTTGCCTCCTGCTTCTCCAACAGTCTCTCCAAGATCAGCAAGTGGGTCTGACCCAAGCTCCTTTGAAATTACTGCCTCTCTGCTGAGACTCAGAGTGTGAGATTTTACACACACCCTTTAAGAGCAGAGCCTCTGTTTCCTACAGCCCTCTAACTCTGTTCTGGGGGCTCCTCTTCTCATGCATGACCCCTCAGCTGGGGACCCGATGTGGGTCTCATACCCCTCACTCATTGGGATGAACCTCTGCAATTGTGATTATCCTCCTGTTTGTGGCTCACCTACCCAGGGGTATGGGTCTTGACTATACTGCATCTCTGCCCTTCCTACTAGACTTGTTGTGGTTCCTTCTTTATATCTTTCGTAGTAGAAAATCTTTTCTGCTAGTCTTCAGGTCGTTCTTATAGATAGTTGCTCTATAAATAGTTGTAATTTTGGTGTGCCTGTGGGAGAACGTGAGCTCAGGGTGTGCCATCTTGGCCAATGCTCCTCTCCTCAGCAAAACCATGAGAGACCCTGAACCAGGACTACATAGGCAAACTACTCCCAGATTCTTGACCTACAGAAACGATGAGATAATAAATATTCATTGTTTTTTTTTTTTTTTTTTTGTGGTATGTGGGCCTCTCACTGTTGTGGCCTCTCCCGTTGAGGAGCACAGGCTCCGGACGCACAGGCCCAGCGGCCATGGCTCACGGGCCCAGCCGCTCCACGGCATGCGGGATCCTCCCAGACTGGGGCACGAACCCGTGTCCCCTGCATCAGCAGGCAGACTCCCAACCACTACGCCACCAGGGAAGCCCTCATTGTTTTTAACTGTAAAGTTTTGGAGTAATTTGTTGTACAGCTAGAGATAACTAATACATATGGCCACCTCTGAATTCAATGGGGCAGAATATATAATCCTCATGCAGAGAGAGGTATAGTAAGGAGAGAAATTGGAATATTTGGTGAGCAGTAATATCTATGACAACAGCTAAAAAAAATATATATATATATATATATATATATATTTTTTTTTTTTTTTTGCAGTACGCGGGCCTCTCACCGCTGTGGCCTCTCCCGTTGCGGAGCACAGGCTCTGGATGTCAGGCTCAGTGGCCATGGCTCACGGGCCCAGCCGCTCTGTGGCATGTGGGATCCTCCTGGACCGGGGCACAAACCCGTGTCCCCTGCATCGGCAGGCGGACTCTCAACCACTGCTCCACCAGGGAAGCCCTAAAATATATTTTTAAATTTTATTTATTTATTTATTTATTTGTGGCTGTGTTGGGTCTTCATTTCTGTGCACGGGCTTTCTCTAGTTGCGGCGAGTGGGGGCTACTCTTTGTTGTGTACGCAACATCATCGCGGTGGCTTCTCTTGTTGTGGCGCACAGGCTCTAGGTGCACAGGCTTCAGTAGTTGCAGCACGCAGGCTCTACAGCACAGGCTCAGTAGTTGTGGCACACGGGCTTAGTTGCTCCGTGGCATGTGGGATCTTCCTGGACCACTGCTCGAACCCATGTCCCCTGCATTGGCAGGTGGATTCTCAACCACTGTGCCACCAGGGAAGCCCCTAGCTAAAATATTTAAATCTAGTCCTCTACCTTTTCATTAGACAAATATCTAAAGCAAGGAATAAATCATATAACCTCTGTACATTTACTCCCTTTTCCCTATCCTGTCGTCCAGGAAGTTCCATAATCAGCACGTAAGGAGGTATTTAAGTCTGGGTTCTGATACCTGCTTCCTAATCCCTACCCCCTTCTAATTCCTAGAAGTGTTGTCAGATTCCATTCTTTTCCCTGCTTTTGATCCCTCCTTAGTCCCGAATCAACCAGTTTTATATTCTGACTCTACTACTCAGTTTTACAAAGAAAGGGGATTTCTTTTTCTAAGCTTTCCCCTCTTTTCCTATTTAAGCCTGGAGTCCTTCATCCTCACTTTCTGGATATTTCACTAATACCTCTTTCTTTTCTCCTGCCCCAGTCCCAGCATTCACAGAGAGACAGCTTGGAACAGAGCATTGGCCAGTTTATAGGCATTAAAAACGCTCATTCAGGGCTTCCCTGGTGGCGCAGTGGTTGAGAGTCTGCCTGCCGATGCAGGGGACACGGGTTCGTGCCCCGGTCCAGGAAGATCCTACATGCCACGGAGCGGCTGGGCCTGCGAGCCATGGCTGCTGAGCCTGCGCGTCTGGAGCCTGTGCTCCGCAACGGGAGAGGCCACAACAGTGAGAGGCCCACATACCGCAAAAAAAAAACAAAAAACAAAACAAAAAAAACTCTCATTCAACCCTAAGCATGACGTTGGCTTTGTTCAAGTTTTTCAAAATGGAAATTTATATTGTTTTTCTGTTTATAAAGGAAATAAAGGCTCATAAAAAATGAAACAATAGAGAAATAAAAACTGAAAGTTCTCCAGAATTTTTTTTTTTTTTTTTTTTTTTTTTTTTGCGGTACATGGACCTCTCACTATTGTGGCCTCTCCCCTTGTGGAGCACAGGCTCCGGACACGCAGGCTCAGCGGCCATGGCTCACGGGCCCAGCCGCTCCATGGCATGTGGGATCTTCCCAGACCGGGGCACGAACCCACGTCCCCTGCATCGGCAGGCGGACTCTCAACCACTGCGCCACCAGGGAAGCCCCAGAATTTTTATTATGCATATACAAATAAACACATATGTTTTTACAAAACTGGCATTATAAAATGCATTCTCTTCTATAATTTTTTCAGTCAATAAATTGTGGTCTTTTTTCTATGTCAGTACTAACCGATCTATCTTATGATTATTAAAACTGCACAACAAAGAGGGGCCATAAAGTCTGGAAAAATAGGCAAATACACATAATTGATTTATTGATATGACATTACAATACATAATATGTTCAGTGTTTCGTCGTTCATTAACAATGTGTAGTTCAATGCTCTGTGCAATATTGCAATGAACATACTACATAAATACAGAATTTCCATCAACCCCTACACATGCATCTGAAATGCATTGCCTCAATTGATTATGGACTTGGTTTCACTGAATAAGCCTGTTCCTTTGGTGTACACCAGAAGTAACCAAGGGGGTAAGTATCTATCTGATTTTTTTTTAACATCTTTATTGGAGTATAATTGCTTTACAATGGTGTGTTAGTTTCTGCTAAGTGAATCAGTTATACATATACATATGTTCCCATATCTCTTCCCTCTTGCATCTCCCTCCCTCCCACCCTCCCTATCCCACCACTCTACGTGGTCACATAGCACCAAGCTGATCTCCCTGTGCTATGCGGCTGCTTCCCACTAGCTATCTATTTTACATTTGGTAGTGTATATATGTCCATGCCACTCTCTCACTTTGTCACAGCTTACCCTTCCCCCTCCCCATATCCTCAAGTCCATTCTCTAGTAGGTCTGTGTCTTTATTCCCGTCTTGCCCCTAGGTTTTTCATGACCTTTTTTTCCCCTTAGATTCCATATATATGTGTTAGCATACGGTATTTGTTTTTCTTCTATCTGATTTTTAAAATAAACTTATGCTTCCAGACTCTGTGGCCACTCTATATACCACTATGTGGATATCCTGTAATTTATTTAACCAATTCTCTTCTAATGGGGCATTTAGGTTGCTTCCAGTTTTTCAGAGTTGTGACTAACAATGCAGTGAACATCCGTATTCATATTCATATACCTTTGTGGATTTATCTGATTATTTCATGGAGATAAAGAAGAATTGATGGGTCAAAATGGATGACATTAGAAATTTGATGTTATTGCCAAACTGCCTTCCACAGAATAAAATCAGCGTATGTTGCCACTAACATTTGAATCAGCTTATACGACCACCTACAGTACATGAGACTGGCTCTTTCCCCACAAATTCACCAACACAGGTATCACTAATCATTTAAAATTTTGCCAGTATGATTCCTATTATTGTTTTAGTTTGAATTTATATAGGGAAGTCGCTGGAGGTCCAGTGGTTAGGACTCCGTGAGGCATAGCCAAAAAAAAAAATTGAATTTATTTAATTATCAGTGAGGTTGAGACTATATATTTCAGTGGTTTTAGTATGTTAGTTACGTGATACAACATCTCTGGTCATTTTTGTTTGTTTTTAGTGGTTTTTATTATAAAATAAAACAGATACAGAAAAACACACTCACACACAGAGCTTAGTGAATTATTACTAAGTGCACTCCTTTTTAACCAGTCCAGAAAGATGTGAACTTTCAAAGATGCAAATGTGTGTTCACATGTCCAGTTATGTAAGTTAGTTCACGTGTCTGGCATACATTGTCACATGCGTGCATCCTCTACAAGTGCTTATGCTTTTGTGTACTTTACTGTACAGTACTGTATAGATATAGTACAGCATCTTTATTTCAAGCCCAGGATGTCCGGAAGCAAGCACAAAAGCAGCGGTGACGTAGCTGGTACTGCTAAGAAGCGCCAAGTGATAACAACGGAAACAAAAGTGAAAATAATTGAGAGAGTGCAGCGAGGCGAAAAGATGGTAGACGCTGCCTCTTATAATATATGAATCGTTCAACCACTGGCGTGATTCTAAAGAACAAGGACAAGACCATGAAATATGTGAAGTCTGCTGTGCCAGTGATGTTGACAGTAATATTGAAGACGCGTGGAAAAGTGATGGAGAAGATGGAGAAACTTCTCAGTGTGTGGATGCAGGATCGGCATCAGCATCGAGTCCCGGCTCAGCTTAATGCTGATTCAAGAGAAAACTAAAAGCCTTTATGAAGACTTGAAGAAGTAACACGGTGAAGAATCAGAGGGTGCATCTTTTAATGCCAGCCATGGCTGGTTTCATCATTTCAAGGCTAGAGCCAACCTTCAGAATGTAAAAGTAAGTGGTGAGGCAGCGAGTGCAGGTACAGTAGCTGCCCAGGAATTTCCTGAAACGCTTTGAGAAATTATTGATGAAGGTGCCTACTTAGCCAAGCAGGTTTTTAATGTGCATGAGACAGGACTGTATAGGAAGAGGATGCCAGACTGAAGTTAACATCAGTAAGGAGGAAAAGTTGATGCCAGGCTATAAAGCAGCAAAGGATAGGCTAACTCTGTTGTTTGGTGACAATGCTTCCAGCAATATGAAGCTGAAGCCACTCTTAGTTTATCATTCAGAGACCCAAGAATCCTTAAAATCATAGCCAAGGGCTGTCTTCCTGTTGTGTGGAAGAGTAACCCCAAAGCCTGGGTTACACAGGCCATTTTCCAGGACTGGTTTTTCCACCACTTTATCCCAGAGGTAGAGAAATATTGCTTGGAGGAGGATGTCCCATTCAACGTTCTTTTGCTGCTCCACAGTGCTCCAGGCCACCCCCCATTCATGGAGGACTTTCATCCCAGCGTCAAAATAGTGCTTCTGCCACCAAATACTACATCGCTCATCCAACCTATGCACCAGGGAGTTATAGTGACTTTCAAGAAATATTATTTATGTCATACTTTTTGTCAGGAAGTAAAGGTAAGTGACAAATCAGGAACAACCTTGCAACAATTTTGGAAGGACTGTAACATCTACAAGGCCATAAAAAACATTGACTTTGCTTGGCATGAGGTTACGGTCATCACCATGAATGGGGTTTGGAAGAACTTTTGCCTGAAGTTGGTTCACAATTTTTGTGGATTTGAGAAGGTGGATGAGGAGTTGAAAGAGGTCTTCAGCAACTTAGTGACCCTCAGAGAGAAGCTGGAGCTAGATCTGCAAGAGGATGACTTCATTGAATTCCTTGCCGTGCAACATGAGGAGCTTACTAATGAAGACCTGATGGAGTTGGAGGCCCAGAAAAAGGACAAAGAGAGACAAGAGGAAGAAGAAGTAACTGAAGAACCAAAGAGATTCACCACTCAGGAACTGGCAAGGGGATTTTCTTTATTTAAGGAGGCACTGTTAGTTCTTGAGGCACAGGACCAGAACATAGAATAGTACATGAAGGTTGCAGCAGCTGTTCAGAATGCAGTCCAGTACTACCATGTCATCTATGATGAGAAAAAAAGAGCTACTACCCAGACATCACTGGATTGTTTTTTTCCAAGAGGGTAAATAGAATTGAATCCAGCAAGGAACAACCTGTGCCATCAACATCAGGTGTGAGTGAAATTGCAGCTTGCCCTCCATCTCCTATTGCTGATGATCCTTCAGCTCTACCATCTCCCACCTCCTCTCCCTCCTCCAGTCAGTAACTCTTCTTGCCTGTTCACTCGGTGCCAGCCCCTGTATGTATGCCAGCTGTTGTACTGTACTACTGTACTTTTCAAGGTACTGTACTGTAAGATTAAAAATATTTTCTTCATTTTTTGTGTTTGTTTTTAAAGTATTATTTGTGCGAAAAGTATTATAAACCTATTACAGTACAGTACTATATAGCTGATTGTGTTAGTTGGGTACCTAGGCTAACTTTGTTGGACTTACGAACAAATTGGACTTACGAATGCGCTCTCAGAGTGGAACTTGTTCATATGTAGGGGACTTACTGTATGCAGGTCAAGAAATAAAACTTCATTAGCTCCCTCAGAACACTTCCTTGTACCTTATCCCAATCATATAATCACCTTCCTCCTCTCAAAAATAACGACTATCCTGACTTTTATAGCAATAATCTCCTTGCATTTCTTTATAGTCTTATCACCTGAGTGTGATACTACCGTTTAGTCTTGCCCTTTTAAAAAATTAATATATCTGTTTTCTTTGCTCTGTGTTTTAAGTCTCTTTTAATTTATCGTTTCTTTCTCCATCCCTTTCTTTTCCTTAGAATTTATCTGTTGAAGAACGTGGTCCATTTGACTTGTAGAGTTCCCACAGTTTGGATTTTACTAACTGCATTTCAAGGACAGTTCAGCATTGTTGTATGTCCTTTGTATTACCTACAAATTAGAAGCTGGATGCAGAGGCTTTATCAGACTCTAGGTTTGATTCCTTTGACAAGACTACACATTACGTGTGATTGCCTGGTTGTTGCTTTTTTGTGTGTGCTGTTAGCAGCCACTGATGCTCCTTGCCTAGATCCATTAATTCAATGGAGGTTAGATTCATTAATTCAATGGAGATCCATTAATTCAATGGAGGTTAGAAATTTTCTAATCCTTTCTTTTTATTTATTTGCTGAAATATATCTATAAAGACATGCTCCCAATTATCTACTACTTACTTATGCAATGGTAGAATTCATAACGGGAAGGCAGGATAAATGCTTGATCCTTTCCCTTTATTTGCCAGTTTTCAAGATAATGAATTGGTTCACTCTCATACTCCAAATATGATCAGCTTTTCAAAATATCACTGTGAGCTGAAGGACTTAAGCATATATAATCAGTTTTAATCCATTACACTTATTATTTTATATTGACACTCCGATTGTCCCATTTTTGCTCAGTAAGCACTTCTTCAAGTTGTTTCCTGAGTCATTTTGACATGACCAGTAGTCCTTTTTTAAAAAAATAAATTTATTAATTTATTTATTTTTGGCTGCATTGGGTCTTTGTTGCAGTGCACGGGCTTCTCATCGCAGTGGCTTCTCTTGTTGCAGAGCACAGGCTCTAGGCACACGGGCTTCAGTAGTTGTGGCATGCGGGCTCAGTAGTTTTGGCTCGCGGGCTCTAGAGCACATGCTCAGTAGTTGTGGTGCACAGGCTTAGTTGCTCCGCGGCATGTGGGATCTTCCAAGACCAGGGCTCAAACCCGTGTCTCCTGCATTGGCAGGCAGATTCTTAGCCACTGCACCATCAGGGAAGCCCAACCAGTAGTCTTTGACAGCTTCCTTGCTAGGTGGTATGACAAAATGTTCCAGATTCATCTTGTACTTTTCCTGCCCCGGCTCTAGAATCAACTATTTCTCTAAGATACCCTAGTTTCTTTTAGTGGGAAATGGTATTTCAACATCACAATTAGAGCATTAGAGATTCTTATTACTACTGGTTAGGTCACTATTTTTAGACCTTGTCTGGTTGTATTAACATCTTCCCTTAGTTTTTGATAATTTCGCTGTACTGTATCTAAGTATGGACTTAGGTTTATTTTTATGCTCAGTATCCATTATGCTTCCTAAAGCTGAGGGTTTTGTTTCCTACATCAATTTTGAAAAATGCTTAACTTCATTTGAAATTCCAATCAGTTTTCTAAAGTGGTTGTTAATTTTGCACTCCTATCCACAATGTATGAGCATTCCAGTTACCCCACATATTCATCAACAATTGGTATTGTCAGTCTTTTAAATAGCCAATCTGGTGAATGTGTAGTGGTATCTCTGGTTCTTATTTGCATTCTCTAGGTGAGTAATGATGCCGAGCATCTTATCAATTGTTTGTTAGCCATTTGGGTATTTTTGTGATACGTTCAAACCTTTTGCTCAGTTTTTTAATTGGGCTGTGGTCTCTTTTTTATGGATTAGTATGAGTTCTTTATATATTATGGATACAAATCCTTTGACAGTTGTATGTGTTGTGAATATTTTCTTCCAGTCTGTGCCTTACCTTTTCACTTTCTTAATGGTGTCTGTTGATGAGCTTATAGGCTAACTCTTGCATATTGTGGGATATTTCATTGTAAATTTTGTAATTTTTGAATTACATTTTGTAATTTTCAAGAACCCATCTTTTTATATGATCTGGGTTGAGATTTCCCCTCTAGAGAGGGTTTGTATTTGCTCTAGTCAAATGTCTTAATGTAGGACCAATTTTTTACTTTAATGTTTTGGCTTGAAGGTCTAAAGACATATAGTTAGTGCAAATATGATCCTCAAACCCACTTGATGGTGGGCCTATGGTTACAAATTCTTGAGAGAGGCTTTTTTTCATGCAGAGCAAGCTAAAACAGACATACTTCCTTGTTATTCCTTTTTGATGGTGGAAAAACTCTGGTCCCAGTTTTTCCTAGGCACCCTGCTTCATTTTCTGTCCAGGTGTCTTTTAAAACACCAAGTCCTTGGGACTTCCCTGGTGGCGCAGTGGTTAAGAATCCTCCTGCCAATGCAGGGGACATGGGTTCGATCACTGGTCCAGGAAGATCCCACATGCCTCAGAGCAACTAAGCCCAAGCGCCACAACTACTGAGCCTGCACTCTAGAGCCCACGCGCCACCACTACTGAAGCCTGCATGCTCTAAGGGCCTGCGTGCCGCAACTGCTGAGCCCACGTAATGCAGCTACTGAAGCCTGCACACCTAGAGCCTGTGCTTCACAACAAGAGAAGCCACTGCAATGAGAAGCCCACTCACCGCAACAAAGAGTAGCCCCCACTTGCTGCAACTATAGAGAAAGCCCGCATGCAGCCACAAAGACCCAATGCAGCCAATAAATAAATAAATAAATAAAAATTAAATAAAACACCAGGTCCTTGATTACTGAGACAGGCAACTTCCTCCACCCCTGATCAAGTCATATTTATCCAGCAATTTTAACTCCCTCTTTATTTTTTAGTCCCTCAACTTAAAAAAAAAAACTTTCTTAGGAGCTCAAATGTATTATTTAAAATAATGTTTATGGTATTTTAGTCAGCAATTTTAGGTATTTTGTAGCAGGGGGTTTTCAGAAAATATAGACTGAAATATTAGTAGGAATACGATGCCAAATATTTCTGTACCCATCAAATCATTCCTTTTCTCAAATCCTCACAGTCCCTTGGGAGAAAATATGTAATAAAGATGTGAGGGCCTCTCTAGTCAATGCAGACTTACTTGGAGTCTGAAAAGTCAAAACAGTGTAGCATAACTTTCGTCATTAAGATTCTGCTTAATCCTTAAGGATTTTGTTAACATTTGGTTTTGCTTAATTTCACCCACATCCTGTTTTCTCAGAAATGGGCCTTATATGGGGCTTCTAATGGCTTCTTGAACATCAAATAAATCTTAAAAGTAAAACTGTGATAGATGGAGTGTGAATGAATCAAACGGGGATTAAATTTCCATTAAAATACATATGGATTTAATAATTAGCAGGAAAGCTCCTCCTAATCAAAAAAATGTTTTAGGATAATGTTTGAGCTGTTAGAGAAATGCAAAATGTTGCTGGACTGTATTATCTCAGCTTATATAGATTCCCTCTGAAACTCTGATGTCACAGCCATAGACCAAATAGTCCCAACCAGCGAGTGATAAAGCTAGTAGTTTCTGGCAAATAGTAAACATTTAAGAAATTTTAGCTTAATCTCTATTTTTCATGTGTTTGAAACACCCCTAAACTTATTTCGATGGAAGAAACTTCTTTCATACTTGCCCTCAGTCTAGTAGAGGAGTCAACGTGCAAACAAATGAAAACAATAGAATGTGCAGGGAATGGTACAGAGAAAAGGAGGGGTTAGTACTGCAACCTAAAGCAACACAGAAAGTCAGCCCAGATGATGTTTGACCTGAGTCCTAAAAGAAGAGCTGTTTTGCCTGCTGCACTACTATCAGCAGAGGGACAGCATATGTAAAGACTTAGAGGTGGGGAAAAGAGCTTGGGATTTGGGGAGAACTACAATTGAGAGTGGTGCAGTGAAAGACAGGGCTACATGGGCAGTGAGAGGTCTGACTAAAAGAGGATTTGTGTTCCAAGATCTTGGGTTTTATCCTGAAAGATCAATATTTTGATTACCATCACAGCACTTTAGCACTCATTTTATATGTATTTTTAATATAACCTTTATCAAGGCATAATTTATACACAATAAAATGCACCTATTTTAAGTGTACATCTTTGTGACTTGACAAATTTATATACCTATGTAACCACTACCACTCAGTCTATAGAATTTTACCATTATCTCAGAAAGTTCCCTTGTGCCCCCTTCTCAGTCAACTTCCCCAACCCCCAACACACACACCTAGGCAACCACTATAGATTTCTGTCAATATAAATTAGATACAGCTTTTTAAAAGTTTTGATTAGATAGAATTACATAATATATACTCTTGTGTAGGTATATATTTCTTTTGCTCAGCATGATGTTTTTGAGGTTCACCCATGTTGTGTAGGTATATATTTCTTTTGCTCAGCATGATGTTTTTGAGGTTCACCCATGTTGTGTATAACAGTAGTTTTTTTTTTATTGCTGAGATTTCATTAGATTTATATACCACACTTTGTTTATCTAATCACCTGTGGTCGGCATGGGTCATTTCCAGTTTCTGGCTATTATAAAGCTGCTATAAACATTTGTGTATAGGTCTTTGTCAGTAGTCACTTTAACATGTGTTGTAGCTAATAAACTTTCTGGAAAGACCCTACCATCGCACCACCTCTAGCCAAAGTATCTGTGTGTGTTGCTGGGAGTGAAGGGAAGGCAGCAAGAAGAATTTGTTTCAGGTTGGGACAGTCATGGTACCTCATTCCCCTGCAACAGTAATTGGTCTGAGGAGCAGGCATGCAACCAAAGATTAGTTAGAGTCTTTTCCCAGAAGAAGGAAAATCTTTTTTCCCTTGGGTTGCTAAGATGGGACTATATAAGCTTAAAGCTGCCACGTCTTTCTTCCCTGGTGCCATAGAGGAAGCCCTTCTGTGGTAGGAGAGAGTAAGAACAATGCATGGGGGGAAATGGGGGTGGGGGGAGAGAGAAAGAGAATTCCTGCCTCCTCCAGGACTTACTTTTGCCTGACAGGAATACCCACATGTAGACATAACTGGGAATCCAAAGAACCTAATAAAGAGAAAGTGGGGGCTAAAGGAGAAAGACATAGTGGAGACAGCTGAAATTCATGGATCATGTTCTCAATGTCCTGAGTTCCATAATGCCAACCTTTTCTTAACTTTGAAATTAAACAAGGAAGCTGCCAGCCTGAGGCCTTGACAAAGAGGGGTAAGTTGACTCCTTACTGTGGATCAAGGATATTACTAAGAGAACCGTTTCCCTACCACTCTTGCCTCTCCACCCATCCACAGTTCATTTCAACAGATATGTATTGATACCTGCCTGTGAATAGACTAGTGTGGTGGAGTTTGGGGATATAAAGATGAATAGGACAGTCTCTCCCTTCCAGGACCTCACATACTAGTAGAGGAGGGATAACTCACTCAGCCTGGAGGTGAGGGCTATAAGGAGCTAAATCTTAGAGGATAAAATGAGAAAGAGACAAGAGCACTATAGGCAAAGATATGGAGACAAGAGACATTTAGTGTTCTAGAGTATATGGTCAAAGATAGGCCATAGCCAGAAATAATGCTGTAGAAGCAGGAGTTGGGTCATGAAAGACCTAGAATGCCACACTAATGTAATACGTTTATATTTTACGTTGTAGACATTGGGAAGTTGTATTAGTTTTTGAGACCTGCTAAACAAAGTACCATAACTTGGGAGCTTAAACAACAGAAATTTATTTTCTCACAATTCTGGAAGCTAGAAGTCCAAGATCAAGGTATCGACAAGTTTGGTTTCTTCTGAGACCTCTTTCCTTGGCTTGCAGATGGCTCTCTTCTCCCTGTGTCTTCACACGGTCTTCCCTCTGTATGTGTGTCTAAATTTCCTTTTCTTATAAGGACACCAGTCAGATTGGATTAGGGCCCACTCTAATGGCCGCATTTCAACTTAATTATCTCCTTAAAGATCCTATCTTCAAATACAGTGACATTCAGAGGTACTAGAGGTTAGGGGACATATGTTTCATAAAAACATATGAATTTTAGGGGACACAATTCAGCCCATAACAGAAGCCATTGAAGGATTTTAAGCAGGGAAGGGCATGAACAGATCTGTACTTCAGAAGCATTACTGGTAATAGTGTGGAGGATGGACTGAAGGAGGACAAGACCAGAGGCATGAAGCCTTGTTAGGAGGCTTTTGGAATTGTCCAGGCAAGAGATGATAAGGGCCTGAATTAGAGAGCCTACTCACAGACTGCTGCCTGATTAGAATATTAGTCACTTCTGGATAGAGTGGCCCATGAGCGGTTGGTGACTCTTCCCACTAGGACAACTTTCGCTATATAAGATGTTTATGTACATTTGGTTTGAAGGAGAAGGGTAGGTGGAATGAGGCAGCAAGAAGTTCCATGAAGGATTTTTCAACCACGTCATGGTTTTATAAGTCTCCCTAAGTTTGGATTGTGTTTCTTTACTTCTCACTGTTTCTATTCCTGTTCCTACTCTTGTTATGGAGATTTGTTTTTGCTGTGGTAGAAAGATCACAAATTATGGAGTTGTGGCTACTTGGAGCCATAATTCTGGTGAGCCATAATTACTAGGTGAGTAACCTTGGGGAAGTCACTTTATCTCTCTGAACTTCAGAGTCTTTTTTAGTGTAAAATGGGATGATAATAATATCTACCTCACAGGTTTGTTGAAAGAATTGAATGAGATCATGAATGAAAAGTCTTTCGTAGAGACCCATACACTTCTTATTTATTCTCCTTGGTACCCCCAAAGGATATTTTTATGTCTGTAGGTAGGAGTGGGAAACAGATATTCTTTACAGAGAATCTGGTGGCTATGATTTATTGAGTTACCTGCCAGGAGCTCTAGATGTGAGCCCTAGAGTATCTCTTTCTTCTGGATGGGGATCCCCAGGTCACAGGAGTTGATTGGGTGGTAGTTGTATCAACATTTGAGAAAAATATGACTCTTCTCTGGGTTATTTGGATCTGATTACCAGGAAAGAAAAAAAGTGCGGATTGATTTCAGTAAATGCTAGAATTTGGAGGCATATTTAATATCACTAAAACAAAGAAGGGAGAAAATAGACAAAAGCAGAGAAACAAGGGGTGAGAGCCACAAGAGGGAATATAAAAACAGAAGACAATAAGAGAAGAAACTAGAAAAGAAAAATACAATGACTTTCCCAAAATGTCTCCTATTTCAGACTTCTTATTTATGTCTCATTTCTTTAAACATTATAAGAACCTCAAGGGAAAGGAGAGGAACTGTTCTGTTTAATATCAGTTATGTATGTCTGGACAATGTCAACTCATTATTAATATTGTTGCTAACAAGACATGATTCCTGGAAATATTGACTTAGGTTTGTTATTATGTATAATAATTAGTATTTCTGTGAATTATATACCTCAGTCAATGCAAAGATTTTACAACTTTCTTAAAAAGATGATTTAGTTGATCAAACATATAATTCTTCTAAAAACCATACCTTAGAGGGGAATGTTTCTTCAAAGAAGTCTGACATGTTTTCATATGAGAAAACATTTTCTTAACATTGAAACTGAATACTAACAATATTCCTTGATAATCCACCAAACTTTTTAATAAAGAAACTAGAAAACATGGCAAGAATTGGTCCTCAGATGAGACCAGGGATCAATGATTCATTCATTCAACATATACATATAGGACATGAGGTTTTTTGGTCAGGTGCTAGGTGTAGAGTGGCTGAATAAAACATAGTGCCTGCCAATTGTGTGGGATGCCTTGGCCTCAGCCAGTGAATGAGGTGGAGGAGTGAGGGCAAGGAAGAGGAGGGGGAGGAGGCAGGGAGCCAGCGAGTGCCCAGGGTGAATCAATGGAAACCCCCTCACGAAGCTGGGAAAGCACTTCAGCCGCAAAACAACAAACAACAACAACATAGTGCTTGCCCTTGTGGAGTTTACAGTCATGTGGGAGAGTTAGATAGTAAATAAGTACATAAATAAATATGCAGTCAACATATAATTACAAATTGTGATAACTTTTATGAAGGAGAAGAACCAGTTGCTATGAATTAAAATAACAGTGGAGACTTTAGATGTGCATTGCTAAGGAAATGACATTTAAACTGAAACCTGAAGGATGAGTAAGAGTTAGTCCTGAGAAGAATGGGGAGAAAGTAGCCTAGGCAGAGGAAACATCATTTTTAGTCCTGAGGCAAGAAAGAATTCATCATGGAGTTCATCAAAGCAGGCTCATGTAGCAAATCTCAGGTAAAACTCAGTAAAGAAGATCCTTCTCTTGTTTCTCCTGTCCTTATAGTTAATACTAATGGCTAAATGTCTTGGCTATGGTCAAGGCTGAAATAACTGCTAAGAGTTGAAACCCATGAGATCAGGGCTAACTCTGTCCCTGGGGAGGACAAAGAGATTCGGGGTGGGGGGTGGGGAAATCTAACCTAAGGATCTAGCATAAACTTTATTTATTATATCATCATAGGTGGACTACTTAAAATTTAGATATTGGATTTTTCTTGACATTCCGCCATAGTTTTTTTTTACTATGTGAATTTTCCTGGTGATCTGGTGACCTGTGTGGTTCCTGTGTTCCCTATTTCTGTTATTGCTACTCCTCCTGCCATCACCACCTCTGTGACAATTTCCCAGGCCAGGCACCTTGGAGCCACCTTTGACTTTTCTGTCACTTGGCAGGAACAATAGATTCCACCTCTGCAGTGTCTCTCCAATGAGTTGCCTCTGGTCCATTCTCATGGCCACTGACTGTGCCCAGCCTCTCCTGCTCAGTTCCTTGGCTCCAGCCTCATCCAACTTAATCCATCCTTCAGGTTACCACCATGTTAATCTTCCTTGAGTACTGTTCTAATTCTGCCCTTTCTTAGCTCTGACCATTTGTTCTGTAAAGAAATTCCCATAAAGCTGATTTACTCTTAAGCCTCAGAAAGTGTCATCTTTAAGATTACCTCAAACTTTGTTCTTATTCAGTCTAGAGTACTTCTTCTTCTCCTGTCCCCTACTCACTGTCTGGCCACTTCAACCCAACAGTCTTCCAGTGATTTAAGCCATTCTTTTATTCATTCAATAAATACTTATTGAATGTCTATTATATGTCAGGCACTGTGCTAGGCACTGGAGATACACAGCAAGGTAGATAAGTCCCTGCCCTTGTGGAGCCCACATTTTCACAAAAGGATGGTAAAGGTACAACAAAAGAAATATAATAAGCCAGAATAAAACAGGAACATTTCCCTTACAGCAGATTAAATAAATTCCTCAGACCCTTCAAGCTGAAAGGCTGCATTGAAATTAGATTGCGAAGCTAGTGGGTCAAAAGTTACTCATCATAGGTATAGTGTAAGGTAGTAGAGAGAAATAAGGTTGGAGAGGTTAAGACCAGTTCATGGAGGGCCTTGAATACCAAGCTAATGAGTTTTAAACAGTTTATAGACAATGAGAAGGCATTCACTTTTTCTGTTCCCTTCTTAAAATTCAGATTCTAAAGAACTGCCAGCTTTCTTCATACCCAGCCTTCTTTAACAAAACTGGAAAAGGTGTTACCTATTAATCTTTACACTTTATGATTGACTAACAACCTACATTTGAGGTTGTTTCTTTTAATATTTGCATTTTAGCCAGCTTTTGTAAATTTACACCTTTTTTTCCCCCGTAATAGTGAGATCAGAGGCGAAAGAAAGAAATGTCAGAAATCATAAAGACAAGCCATAAAATTCTGTATTCACCTTCTTCCCAGGCAGACCAAACTGGAACCTCCTAAACTTCCCTAGAAACACTGGGGTCAGAGGACCATGCATCTTCCTAGTCTTCTCTATATCTGTTGGCCCTTTCTGCGTTCTCTGGATTGAGCCTCTCCTTCAGGCCCCTACCAGCCACTCCTCTGAGAGGAAAGCCCAGGAAAAGCTCTCCCTCCTCTGTCTTTACATGCCCTTTCCTCCCTCTTCCCAAGATTTCCAGGTGGTCTATCTGGTGCTATTTTAAATAACATTTAATGATATGTGCAAACCATAATCCTTCTTAACTGACAACCTATGACAATACCTCTTTGCCACCTAAATTACCTAGACTGATAGTAAGGAGATTTTAAAAAGAGCCATGTTGGAATTCGTCCTTTTTCCTTACAAGCAATATTATTGAACCCATAGACAATTAATTATGAACACAGTCATATTACTTCAGTTGGGCATGGGTTTACAACACATCATGCTTTTATGGTTATTTCCAAACAACTTCCTGTCTACTCTCAGCCCATACATA
The DNA here is from genome assembly GCF_025265405.1 of Mesoplodon densirostris. Lineage (NCBI taxonomy): Eukaryota > Metazoa > Chordata > Mammalia > Artiodactyla > Ziphiidae > Mesoplodon > Mesoplodon densirostris. The sequence continues at coordinate 25,334,450 of NC_082676.1, read as the reverse complement.
CCAGGACTCCCACATGTAACTCTTCTAATCACCGTAGAAGTAGCAATTTCCCAAACCATGTCCCTTTGCTGTTCCTAACTTCTGAGTTTAAAATGCCCTCTTAAGAGCTTCTTGAACCCCAACTACTAAGGTATCACTTTGAAATCTGCCTGAAAAAATGTCCAAACTATCCATTTCCTTCCCTGTCCTACAACTTGGCACATATGTTCTCACCATACTTAGTCCCTTTTCTAGTCTTCTTTACAATTTTTTCTAGAAATCCCTCTTCATACCACAGGAAGCACGGAGCTATATGTATTTTTGTTGTTCTTATTGTCACCTCTGTTCAAATATTAGGATAAATAGCAGTTAGGAAAAAACCTAAAACCCAGTTATATTTTGATTATCTTAGCCTTAGACAGACTAGAATTAGTCACAACCCATACACAAATCATGTATGATTGGGAGAATGAGGTTGTTTTAGCACGAGAGATAGTGGTAGAAAGGGTGGAATTTTGTCAGCTATTCCTAATGTAGGCTTCTTTTGCTAAAACTGCATAAAAACATGTGTCAATAGAACTCAGAGCATGATTGCTATGGAACTTGACAGCAGGGCTGCACTTCATCATTCTGGGCATCTCACATCTGGGAATTACCACTGGAAAAATGTCTTTGTGCTGTCCCTCTTCTTTATCACAGACATCTGCTTTGGAGGGCAGATTTGGATGGAGTAAAGTTTCTAAGCAAGTAGGGAAGGCCTAGAAACAAATACTTCAAAGTGCAGACCATATTCCTTTCTCCTGATGTATTAGATTCTACAACGTTTAAACTTTTTCCTGTCTGGAAGCTGGTACCAGTTTTCTCCCCTGTAGAAAACTGCCGTTCTTTAAAGGGATGTAGAAATTCACTTTGACTAGAAAACACCTGAGGAGAGAACAGCTGGTCTTCAAGTTTGGAAAAACATTTGTCAAATGTTCTCTTGCCTCCTGTGGGGTAACTCTGAGCTACTGACAATTTTCTTTTTCTTCCTGAAGCTGAGTCAGACAGGCATTACAGAACAAACACAGTCCCAAAACAGAGTCTCAATAGAAAGTTTGGGTTTTTCTTGCTTTCTAAGCTGTCTTGGCTTATCTTCCCTCCTAAGGCTTGCTGGAATCTGACTACTTTGGGGTTAAGTGTAGTGGATGGAATATAGGGTAACTCGGAGCTTCTACTATTAAACTCTTTTATTTAAATGTTCTAGGATTGACTAGCTGTTCTTTTATGAAAAAAAAAAAAGCCTCTGAAAGAGTATGTTGATTTGAAAGGTTTACTCATCATATTCTAGGAATAGCTTACATTTTCCCATATTCTCTTTCTTTAGTAAGAAGTTCAAAATTAAGGAATAAATACACTCATATTTGTTAATGAAAATGATACCTGGCAAGTTACCAAAAATATAGGTGTAGGAGTAATTTTTTTGTGTGTGGCTGCGTTGGGTCTTTGTTGCTGTGTGCAGGCTTTCTCTAGTTGAGGCAAGCGGGGGCTACTCTTTGTTGTGGTACATGGGCTTCTCGTTGCAGTGGCTTCTCTTGTTGCGGAGCACAGGCTCTAGGAGCACGGGCTCAGTAGTTGTGGCTCGCGGGCTCTAGAGCACAGGCTCAGTAGTTGTGGCACACAGGCATAGTTGCTCTGCGGCAAGTGGGATCTTCCTGGACCAGGGCTTGAACCCATGTCCCCTGCATTGGCAGGCAGATTCTTAACCACTGCGCCACCAGGGAAGCCCAGGAGTAATGTTTTAATCGCAAATAACTCTTCAGATATACAAGAAAAATCTTTTCTTCTTCTGACTCAAATAGTGAGATATGAGATATGAGAATAGTCACTTTAGAAAGACAAAATTAGAATTAATAAGGTCATCACCTTTAGATTTAGGAGGTAAATGTTTTAGGGCTAGAACAAGGTTATCACCAGGCGGTGCAATCAAGGTAAGGACTCGAGAACAGAGGAGTCATTTATTTATGAACCAAGTTTTTCACCCTTCTCATTATTGGCTATACCCTATCCTTAAGATTTGATCTTTCTTCTCCAGTCCTTTTATTTATTTATTTATTTATTTTTATTTTTTATTTTTTATTTTTTTTGCAGTACGCGGGCCTCTCACCGCTGTGGCCTCTCCCGCTGCGGAGCACAGGCTCCAGATGCGCAGGCTCGGTGGCCATGGCCCACGGGCCCAGCCGCTCCGCGGCACGTGGGATCCCCCCGGACCGGGGCACAAACCCACGTCCCCTGCATTGGCAGGCGGACTCTCAACCACTGCGCCACCAGGGAAGCCCTATTTATTTATTTTTAATAAATGTATGTATTTATTTATTTTTGGCTGCATTGGGTCTTCGTTGTTGGGTCTTAGTTGCTGCACGTGGGCTTTCTCTAGCTGTGGTGAGCGGGGGCTACTCTTCGTGGTGCATGGGCTTCTCATTGCGGTGGCTTCTCTTGTTGCAGAGCTTGGGCTCTAGGCACACAGGCTTCAGAAGTTGTGACACGCAGGCTCAGTAGTTGTGGCTCGCGGGCTCTAGAGTGCAGGCTCAATAGTTGTGGCGCATGTGCTTAGTTGCTCTGCGGCAAGTGGGATCTTCCTGGACCAGGGCTTGAACCCATGTCCCCTGCATTGGTAGGCAGATTCTCAACCACTGTGCCACCAGGGAAGTCCCTCCAGTCCTTTTAGAGTATGGTTCTATTTCCTGAATATCTGCCAATAATCCTAGCCAGATCCAATTGTGTTAGCCTAATAGTATGAGGAATTCAGAAGGTTAAGTACTCATTACTTGGGTTTTTACCCCTCATGTTTCCTGTCCTCCTGTCCCTTTTTAAAATTATGAGTCTTCATCCTTCTGGATTTTAGCTCTAGTTTTTCCTCTGGAGAAGCTTCTCTGACATTCTGTTTCTGCTAACAACCAGTCCTTCATACTTCACTCTGTTTTAACCCTTATCGGGATTTCCCAGGTGGTGCAGTGGTTAAGAATCCATCTGCCAATGCAGGGGACACAGGTTCAAGCCCTGGTCTGCGAAGATATCACATGCTGCCAAGCAACTAAGCCCATGTGCCACAGCTACTGAGCCCGCGAGCCGCAACTAATGAAGCCTGTGCGCCTAGAGCCCTTGCTCTGCAACAAGAGAAGCCACTGCAGTGAGAAGCCCACGCACCGAAACGAAGAGTAGCTGCCACTCGCCACAACTAGAGAAAGCCCGTGCACAACAACAAAGACAAAATGCAGCCAAAAATAAATAAATTAATTTAAAAAACAAACAAACAAAACACTTATCAAGCTATTTCAATAGCTGTTTATTAGACAGAGAACTCCCTCAGAATAGAGGCTCTCATTCATCTTTATATCCCCAGACACCAGTAAATAAGTGTCCATTGAATGAATGGATGAATGAACAAGTGAACAGAGGTCATTCTTAAAAAAAAAATAGACCTGTTTCTAAGGTTACCAGTGACCTCCAAATTGCTAAAAGACATGGAATTTCCTGGCAGTCCAGTGGTTAGGACTCAGACCTTTCACTGCCGTGGCCCAGGTTCAATCTCAGGTTGGGGAACGAAGATCCTGCAGGCCACATGGTATGGCCAAAAAATAAATTAATTAAAATAAAATAAAATAAAAGAGCTAAAAGACAATTTTCTGTCCTTATCATTCTTGACTTTTCTAGAGCATTGGACACTGCAGAATACTCTCTTCTTGAAATTCCTCTTGTCTCTTATCTTTGATGACAAGTCTCTCCTGGCTCTCCTCTTCCTTCTCTGTGTACTCCTCAGTTTCCTTACTGACTTTTCCTCCTCTGCAGCACCTTAAATGTTAGAGTACTCCATACTTCGTTTTCCACCCTCTTTTGTTTTTCAGTACATGCTCCCTGGATGACCTAATCAATGGCTTCACACTCTTCACTCATGTCTCTGAAATCTCCATCCTCTAATTCATTTATCCCCTCTAATCAGGGGAAGAATATATTCAACTATATATCCACAAGGACCTCAGCCTTAACATGCCCTAAACCAAGCTCCTTATCTCTCCTTTTCTGTCTAGCCCCAGTCTATGTTTTTGTTCATGAATCCCCCAAGTTGGGAAGTGATACTATCATTGTGCTCATGTCAGCAATTATACATTGCAGAAGAAAAGACTAAAGAACTTGAAGATATAGCAGTAGAAACAATCCAAAATGAAGCACATAGAGGAAAAAGACTTACAAATGAAAAAGAGTATCAGTGGGACAACTTCAGGTGACTTAATATATGTATAAATGGAGTCCCCATAGGAGAAGGGAGGGTACAGAAAAAATATTTGAAGATATAATGACTGAAAAATTTTCAAATTTAATGAGAACTATAAAACCATAGATCCAAGGAGTTTAACAAATCTTTAACACAAGAAGCATGAAGAAGACTATATCAAGGCACATCATAATCTAATTTCTTAAAGCTTAGATAAAGAGAAAGTCTTAATCCCTATTCTTCATCCCTGCTGCCTTAGGTTTGGTCCTCTTATGTCTTAGCTGGATATTTACAGTAGCCTCCAACTAATCTCCTTACCTTTCATTTACTTCCCCACCAGTCTTCTCCTTTTCACCACTATCAGAGAAGGGAGTTCTTGACTACTCACTGAATAAAATCCAAATCTCTTAGCATGGCATATCCAACCCTTTCCCCGCTCTCCAACCTCAATACCTCCCTTCACCCACAACTACTTGCATCCTCCAGCCACGTGGAACTATTTGTGGAAAGAGCTGTCCTCTCTCTGGCCTCTGTGCCTTACATGTACTGTTGCCTTAGCCCTTCCTTTACTTGATTTATTAATCTGTGGTTCCACTAATCTCTAAGTTTTTGGAAGGCAGGGACTATCTTTCTTCTCTTCAGTGCCTGCTACATAGCTCAATACATATTTTCAAGTGAGTGAAATTTTCATTTAAAATTATTTTTATTTATTAACAGCCCAACAGTCTGGGAAATCTATAGTCATACACCTATACATTGAGATTGAAGAGAAACTGTCTTTATTTTCACAAGCCAGAAAAGTTTCTTCTCAATACAAGGTATTGCTGGCTGTTAATACATTTGTCTTTGGCTTCATTTAATTTTTAGCTTACTGAGATTCATGAAAAAAAAATTTCAATTGATGATTGTGCTTAAATAAGCTATTAAAATGGTATCATTTAGCATCAGTAATACTCACTAAAATGCCTGAGAATGGCTGAGTTTTCTAGATGTCTTAAATATGTGGCAGTTTCTTTTATGAATGAGCATTCAACATGTTCCATTTCCACAAAAAAAGGTGGGAGCTCTTTTGATAACTGCCAGAAAAGAAAATCACTGAGAGTGTATATTCATTCCTGCAAACAATTAGGATAGTTTTTACACATATTCAGAGACTGTCTGCATAGGTATTACAGCCTCCATGCAGAAACTAGTGGCCCATTCACTGCCACTGGGCTTGTAGAACGTGCCCAGGTGGATGGAGAAGGCATAGACTAGGGCTTTATAAATTAATAAAGTTAATGTTTAAGACCAACTGTATTGAGGTAAGTAGAAATATGATTTCGTTAAATTGTTTTTAAACTAATTGGATTGAAATTCATAAAAAGTTCCATTAGTGAGTTCCCCTTCAAGCAGTGAATCTGAAGTAGGATTGGGGAAGTCATATGCCCTTATGAAGACATAGTGTTGTTTTCAAAAGGCAGTCATCGACCCTTGAAAACTACAAACTATCCACCCTGAATCTGATTATGTGGAAGAAGGATTTTGTTATCTGATGGGAATGTGCTACACATGGAGATCCATTAGTACCTAGTGAGACTAAGATGTTAACCCCAAATTATAATGTTATTGGCCATGTTAAGGGTACTATAAGAGGACACAATTTTATCAGGAAATGTCTGATAGGCAGTGGAAGATATGTATCTTGAAAGAGATCTCAAATTCTGGAGATATTAATTTGAGTCATCAATTTGTATATGGGATTTGAAGCACTTAGAGTGGGTGAGATCACTCAAAGAGAATGTATGAAGCTGGAAGAAAATAGTGAAGTCGCTATTATCACCATCTCAACCATTTATTGAATGATTCTTACTGTATGCTAGGCATAGTGCCAAGTACTTTCTATCCATTATCTCATTTAACCTTCGCAAAAACCCTACACAGTTAGGTGCTCTGGAGTCTTTGGCAATGCTAACATTTAGGAGACTGGCAGCTGAGGGTGCTGTATCAAGTGGGTCTGAAAAGGAGCCATCAGAGAAAAAGGAGGAGGTGATGTCATAGAAATCAAGGCAAGATAGTATTTGAGGAAGGGAGAGGTCAGCAGTGCCACATGCTGCAGAGATGCCGAGGGAAATGAGGAGTACAGAGGAGCCACTGGCTTGCCAATTCAGAGGTTGAGGATGATCTGGGAAACATTTTCAAAAGTGGTGAGGGAGGGATGAGAGACATATTACAAAGGGTTGAGGAAAGAATGGAATGCGCAGAGGAGAGGCAATTAGGAGGGGAAATTTAGGCTAGAAAGGGAAATAGAGTGGAACTTAAGAGGAGAGTGGTAGGGGAAGAGAGAAAAGAACAAATAGAAAAGACAAGACTAAGAGCCTAGCCAAGGTGTACTATTTCCAGAAAGAAGGTAAGTATAGAAGAGAGAGAAAAGATGGAGCATGAAGGTATGATTAAGAGGTCTAGTGTTAGGGTGAGCTTTGAACAGGGAGAGGGTCTCTTAGTGAGATTAAAAGAAAGGAGAAGTAGAAGATATAAAAAGAGCTCAGGGGAGTTTACTACTAGGGGGTTCTTTTTTGTTCTGAAAAGTAGGAGGCAAAATCACCTGCTTCAAATTAGGTGGGCAGGGGTCTTGAAAAAAGTGGGAAAGGTTTTGATACGGGGCGTAACTACTCATATTCAAAAAGATGGACTCTAATCTGCTGAAGACTTTAAATCAGAGTTGTAAAATAGGAGAAAGTATATCCTAATAGGTCCTCCTCTCTTATAAAAAAACATGTTTCCAGACTCTCTAGATAGAGCCCTGCCTTGAATTTGGGGCATGGGGTTTTCTCTGTGGAGGGGAACTGAAAAAGGTGGTATGTAAAAGAGTAAAGGAGGAGGACAAAATGTGGAAAGTGCTCAAGAGCAGGTTATACACGTTTCAGAAATGCAGAGAAGGTAATTAAAATAGCCAAAGCCCCTGTGTTTTCCTCAAACCGTGGTTTGAACCTAAATGTGTACTGTGGATAGAATGCACTCTAAATGTGTCCAATGACAAATTTCTTGGAAATTTAACTACCTCTGGAGCTCTGGGAGAGATCTATACCTAACAGTCATCTTTAGAGGGCAGTGGTGATCTATCCAGGGATGTTATTTTAAATCAAAGCAAAATGTCTAATAACAAGTTACGTATCTGTAATGAAGAACATCTCCATTTCAAAGTATCACTTGAAATGAAACAGACATTCTATTAGAGTGTTTCTCAGATTGTGCTCTGAAGTACAATTGCATGGGGAGGGGGTTGGTTAGGGGTTGGGAGCAGGAGAGGATAGAAGAGATTAATGTGTTTTCTTGAACTAAATTAGAATCTCTGGAGTGGGGCCTGAAATCTAAATATTTTACAGACGTTCCAGGTAATTTTAAAAATGTTTTATTATGGAAAATTTCAATCCCATACAAAACCATTATCATATTAGATAATTCTTAGTTACACTAAAGATCTGTCTACTTCGATCATTGGGAAATTATGAGCTTATGCCCATATTTCCATCCATGGTTCCAAGGCTGTATGTATCTCACTGACATATCATTTCCCCAAAGGTTCACGATTATGTTTACATAATGGCAGATAGGTGTTTTAAATCGTGAATGGGTGTAGAATTTAAATTTTTTGGATACATATTGAGATGATTATACAGTTTTGAACTATATAAGTAAAGTTTCTAATGTAGAAGCATTCCTGTGATAAAAATCCTTCTTGGTAGTGAAATTGAGTTTGATTCCTTTATATTTTATTTGGGATTTTTGCAACTATGTTTATGAATAAGATTGGCCTGGATTTTTTTTTTTTTCTTCTCTTACTGTCATTGCTGGATTTTAGCTTCAAGGGTATGCTAGTCTCATAAACTAGCACAATTTATCAACATGTTTTAGCAACTGTTTTTTCACCATTGCTTCTTATACTCCCCTATTTCCTTCTTGGTTCATTTTTATTTTGTTTTGTTGTTTTTTTTTAAACCAAGAGTTGGCTAGCTGATTCATTCAGCAAATACTGTTTGCTCACCTACTATGAAAAGCACAGTTTAATTCTGACAGTACTGTGGTAAGTCAGTTAAAGTATCACTGCCATTGCTTTTTTTTTTCTTTCTACCTTTTGACCTCCTTCACTCATTTCTCCTACCCCCGCCCCCGCCCCCGACTTTGGCAACCACTAATCTGTTCTCTGTATCTAATGAGCTTGTTGTTGTCATTGTTTTTAAATTCCACATACAAGAGCGATCATAAGGTATTTGTTTTTCTCTATCTGACTTCTTTCACTTAGCATAATGCCCTTGAGGTCCATCCATTTTGTCACAAATGGCAAGATTTCATTCTTTTTTATGGCTAAATAATATTCGTGTGTGGGTGTGTGTTTGTGTATATCACAATTTCTTTATCCATTCATCCATTGATGGAAACTTGGTTCAGTTTTATACTGGTTTGAGTACATTCCTTAATAGGTCTTTCAGCAAGATTGTTTTGATGGTAAATATTCTAAGTCTCTGTAGTTCTTTAAATGCATTTATTTTGCTTTTACTCCTAAATTATAGTTTATCTGGATATAGTCTTTTACATTCACCCAGTCCATGGAGCCCTCTGGATTTCAACAGTTCTGAACCCACTTTATGTTCATTTCTCAGTTCAGCATTCCTGAACTACATAGGTAGTATGAATTTGAACCATGTGGCTAATTTAGTGCATACTTGGAGATCTAGTTTCTCTCCAATATCTATTTTCTATCCACAGTCCTGGCTAATGAGCCATAATTTCCTTGTGAACCCAAGGTATCAGAATAAAGAGATATGGGTGTGGCTACTTTGAAAAACAGTTTAGCAGTTCCTCAGAATGTTAAATACAGAGTTACCTTGTGAACCAACAATTCTATGTCTAGGTATCTACCCAAGAGAAGTGAAAACACATGTCCACACAAAAAATTGTGCATAAATGTGCATAACAGCATTATTCATAATAACCAAAAAGTAGAAGCAGGGCTTCCCTGGTGGCGCAGTGGTTGAGAATCTGCCTGCTAATGCAGGAGACACGGGTTCGAGCCCTGGTCTGGGAAGATCCCATATGCCACGGAGCAACTAGGCCCGTGAGCCACAACTACTGAGCCTGCGCGTCTGGAGCCTGTGCTCCACAACAAGAGAAGCCGCGATAGTGAGAGGCCCGCGCGCTGCGATGAAGAGTGGCCCCTGCTTGCCGCAACTAGAGAAAGCCCTTGCACAGAAACGAAGACCCAACACAGTCAAAAGTAAATAAATAAATAATAAAAATAAAGGAATTCCCTTTAAAAAAAAAAGTAGAAGCAACCTAAACATCCACCAACTGATAAATTGATAAACAAAATGTAGTATATTCATACATCAGAACATACAGCCATAAAAATAAATAAGTACTGATTAGTGCTACAACACTGATGAATTTTGAAAACATTATGCTAGTTATCCAGACACAAAGGCTACGTGTTGTATGATTTCATTTATATGAAATATCCCGAATAGACAAAACTACAGAGACCAAAAGTAGATTAGTGGTTGCCTAAGGCTGGGGAGTGGACGGAAGGGTGAGGGGGGTGAGAATGGTTGTTCATAGGTATAAAGTATCTTTTGGGGATGATAAAAATATTCTAAAACTAGATTATGATGATTGTTGCAGAACTCTGTAGATATACTAAAAACGATCGAATTGTACACTTTAAACTGGTGAACCTTATGGTAGATAAATTATATCTAAATAAAGCTTTTATTAAAAAAAAAAAAACTAGAGCAGGGGTTGGCAAATCTTTCTGTAAAGGGCCAAAGAATAAATATTTTAGACTTTGTGCACCATGTGGTCTCTGTCAAAACTATTCAACTCAGCCACTATAGCATGAAAGTAGCCATGGACAGTATGCAAATGAATGAGCATGGCTGCATTCCAATAAAACTTTATTTACAAAAACAGGTGGTGGGCCAGATTTGGCCTATGGGCTAGTTTGCTAACACCTAAGCTAGAGTGATAAGCAAAAGCTTAAGCCATGGAGGTATTGGAACCAGTTGTAGGTCATAGTCTGCAATTTTAACAATGCTACCGCAGGAGCTATCTGGCTTCAGCTTTCGCTTCAACTTCTTTTTTTTTTTTTTAACATCTTTATTGGAGTATAATTGCTTTACAATGTTCTGTTAGTTTCTGCTGTATAACAAAGTGAATCAGCTATATGTATACATATATCCCCATATCCCCTCCCTCTTGTGCCTCCCTCCCATCCTCCCTATCCCACTCCTCTAAGTGGTCACAAAGCACCAAGCTGATCTCCCTGTCCTATGCAGCTGCTTCCCACTAGCTATCTATCTTACATTTGGTAGTGTATATATGTCAATGCTACTCTCTCACTTTATCCCAGCTTACACTTCCCCCTTCCCGTGTCCTCAAGTCCATTCTCTATATCTGCATCTTTATTCTTCTCCTGCCCCTAGGTTCATCAGAACCATTTTTTTTAAGATTCCATATATATGTGTTAGCATACAGTATTTGTTTTTCTCTTTCTGACTTACTCTGTATGACACACTTTAGGTCCATCCACCTCACTATAAATAACTCAGTTTCGTTTCTTTTTATGGCTGAGTAATATTCCATTGTATACATGTGGCACATCTTCTTTATACATTCTTCTGTCGATGGACACTTAGGTTGCTTCCATGTCCTGACTATTGTAAACAGTGCTGCACTGACCATTGTGGTACATGTCTCTTTTTGAATTATGGTTTTCTCAGAGTATATGCCCAGTAGTGGGATTGCTAGATCATATGGTAGTTCTATTTTTAGTTTTTTAAGGAACCTCCATACTGTTCTCCATAGTGGCTGTATCAATTTACATTCCCACCAACAGTGCAAGAGGGTTCCCTTTTCTCCACACCCTGTCCAGCATTTATTGTTTGTAGATTTTTTGATGATGGCCATTCTGACCGATGTGAGGTGATACCTCATTGTAGTTTTGATTTGCATTCCTCTAATGATTAGTGATGTTGAGCATCCTTTCAGGTCTTTGTTGGCAATCTGTATATCTTCTTTGGAGAAATGTCTGTTTAGGTCTTCTGCCCATTTTTGGATTGGGTTTTTTTTTTTTTTTTTTTGATATTGAGCTGCATGAGCTGCTTGTATATTTTGGAGGTTAATCCTTTGTCAGTTGCTTCGTTTGAAAATATTTTCTCCCAATCTGAGGGTTGTCTTTTCCTCTTGTTTATGGTTTCCTTTGCTGTGCAAAAGCTTTGAAGTTTCATTAGGTCCCATTTGTTTATTTTTGTTTTTATTTCCATTTCTCTAGGAGGTGAATCAAAAAGGATCTCGCTGTGATTTATGTCACAGAGTGTTCTGCCTACATTTTCCTCTAAGAGTTTTATAGTGTCCAACCTTACCTTTAGGTCTTTCATCCATTTTGAGTTTATTTTTGTGTATGGTGTTAGGAAATGTTCTAATTTCATTCTTTTACATGTAGTTGTCCAGTTTCCCCAGCACCACTTATTGAAGAGACTGTCTTTTCTCCACTGTATATTCTTGCCTCCTTTATCAAAGATAAGCTGACCATGTGTGCATGGGTTTATCTTTGGGCTTTCTATCCTGTTCCGTTGATCTATATTTCTGTTTTTGTGCCAGTACCATACTGTCTTGATTACTGTAGCTTTGTAGTATAGTCTGAAGTCTGGGAGCCTGATTCCTCCAGCTCGGTTTTTCTTTCTCAAGTTTGCTTTGACTATTCAGGGTCTTTTATGTTTCCATACAAATTGTGCAATTTTTTGTTCTACTTCTGTGAAAAATGCCATTGGTAGTTTGATTGGGATTGCATTGAATCTGTAGATTGCTTTGGGTAGTATAGTCATTTTGACAATGTTGATTCTTCCAGTCCAAGAACATGGTATATTTCTCCTTGGTCTTTAATTTCTTTCATCAGTGTCTTTTAGTTTTCTGCATACAGGTCTTTTGTTTCCTTAGGTAGTAGGTTTATTCCTAGGTATTTTATTCTTTTTGTTGCAATGGTAAATGGGAGTGTTTCCTTAATTTCTCTCTCAGATTTTTCATCGTTAGTTTATAGGAATGCAAGAGATTTCTGTGCATTAATTTTGTATCCTGCTACTTTACCAAATTCATTGATTAGCTCTAGTAGTTTTCTGGTAGCATCCTTTAGGATTCTCTATGTGTAGTATCATGTCATCTGCAAGGAGTGACAGCTTTACTTCTTCTTTTCCGATTTGGATTTCTTTATTTCTTTTTCTTCTCTGATTGCCATGGCTAAAACTTCCAAAACTATGTTGAATAATAGTGGTGAGAGTGGACATCCTTGTCTTGTTCCTGATCTTAGAGGAAATGGTTTCAGTTTTTCACTATTGACAACGATGTTGGCTGTGGGTTTGTCATATATGGCCTGTATTATGTCGAGGTAGGTTCCTTCTATGCCTACTTTCTGAAGAGTTTTTATCATAAATGGGTGTTGAATTTTGTCAAAAGCTTTTTCTGCATCTATGGAGATTATCATATGGTTTTTAGCCTTCAGTTTGTTAGTATGGTGTATCACATTGATTGATTTGCATATATTGAAGAATCCTTGCATTCCTATGATAAACCCCACTTGATCATGGTGTATGATCCTTTTAATGTGCCGTTGGATTCTGTTTGCTAATGTTTTGTTTAGCTTTTTTGCATCTATGTTCATTAGTGATATTGTCCTGTAGTTTTCTTTTTCTGTGACATCTTTATCTGGTTTTGGTATCAGGGTGATGGTGGCCTCATAGAATGAGTGTTCCTCCCTCTGCTCTATTTTGGAAGAGTTTGAGAAGGATAGGTGTTAGCTCTTCTCTAAATATTTGATAGAATTCACCTGTGAAGCCATCTGGTCCTGGGCTTTTGTTTGTTGGAAGATTTTAATCACAGTTTCAATTTCAGTGCTTGTCATTGGTCTATTTATATTTTCTATTTCTTCCTTGTTCAGTCTTGGCAGGTTGTGCTTTTCTAAGAATTTGTCTATTTCTTCCAGGTTGTCCATTTTATTGGCATATAGTTACTTGTAATAATCTCTCATGATCCTTTCTATTTCTGCAGTGTCAGTTGTTACTTCTCCTTTTTCATTTCTAATTCTGTTGATTTGAGTCTTCTCCCTTTTTTTCTTCATGAGTCTGGCTAATGGTTTATCAATTTTGTTTATCTTCTCAAAGAACCACCTTTTAGTTTTATTGATCTTTGCTATTGCTTCCTTCATTTCTTTTTCACTTCTTTCTGATCTGATCTTTATGATTTCTTTCCTCCTGCTAACTTTGGGGTTTGTTGGTTCTTCTTTCTCTAGTTGTTTTAGGTGTAAGGTTAGGTTGTTTATTTGAGATTTTTCCGGTTTATTGAGGTAGGATTGTATTGCCATAAACTTCCCTCTTAGAACTGAATTTGCTGCATCCAATAGGTTTTGGGTCTTCGTGTTTTCATTGTCATTTGTTTCTAGGTATTTGTTGATTTCCTTTTTGATTTCTTCATTGATCTCTTGGTTATTTAGTAGTGTATTGTTTAGCCTCCATGTGTTTGTATTTTTTACAGTTTTTTCTCCTGTCATTGATATCTAGTCTCATAGTGTTGTGGTTGGAAAAGATACTTGATATGATTTCAGTTTTCTTTAGTTTACCAAGGCTTGATTTGTGACACAAGATATGATCTGTCCTGGAGAATGTTCCATGAGCACTTGAGAAGAAAGTGTGTTCTGTTGTTTTTGGATGGAATGTCCTATAAATATCAATGAAGTCCATCTTGTCTAATGTGTCATTTAATGTTTGTGTTTCCTTATTTATTTTCGTTTTGGGTGATCTGTCCATTGGTGAAAGTGGGGTGTTAAAGTCCCTTACTATGATTGTGTTACTGTCGATTTCCCTTTTATGGCTGTTAGGATTTGCCTTATGTATTGAGGTGCTCGTATGTTGGGTGCATAAATATTTACAATTGTTATATCTTCTTCTTGGATTGATCTCTTGATCATTATGTAGTGTCCTTCTTTGTCTCTTGTAATAGTCTGTATTTTAAAGTCTATTTTGTCTGATATGAGAATTGCTACTCCAGCTTTCTTTTGATTTCCATTTGCATGGAATGTCTTTTTCCATCCCCTCACTTTCAGTCTGTATGTGTCCCTAGGTCTGAAGTTGTTCTCTTATAGACAGCCTACATACGGGTCTTGTTTTTGTATCCATTCAACCAGTCTATGTCTTTTGGTTGGAGCATTTAATCCATTTACCTTTAAGGTAATTATCAATATATATGTTCCTATTACCATTTTTTTCATTGTTTTGGGTTTGTTTTTGTAGGTCTTTTCCTTCTCTTATGTATCCTGCCTAGAGAAGTTCCTTTAGCATTTGTTGTAGAGCTGGTTTGGTGATGCTGAATTCTCTTAACTTTTGCTTGTCTGTAAAGGTTTTAATTTCTCTGTCAAATCTGAATGAGGTCCTTGCTGGGTAGAGTAATCTTGGTTGTAGATTTTTCCCTTTCATCACTTTAAATATGTCCTGCCACTCCCTTCTGGCTTGCAGAGTTTCTGCTGAAAGATCAGCTGTTAACCTTATGGGGATTCCCTTGTATTTTATTTGTTGCTTTTCCCTTGCTGCTTTTAACATTTTTTCTTTGTATTTAATATTTGATAGTTTGAATAATATGTGTCTTGGCGTGTTTCTCCTTGGATTTATCCCGTATGGGATTCTCTGCGCTTCTTGGACTTGATTGACTATTTCCTTTCCCATGTTAGGGAAGTTTTCAACTATAATCTCCTCAAATATTTTCTCAGACCCTTTCTTTTTCTCTTCTTCTTCTGGGACCCCTATAATTCGAATGTTGGTGCATTTAATGCTGTCCCAGAGGTCTCTGAGACTGTCCTCAATTCTTTTCATTCTTTTTTCTTTATTCTGCTCTGCAGCAGTTATTTCCACTATTTTATCTTCCAGGTCATTTATCCGTTCTTCTACCTCAGTTATTCTGCTATTGATTCCTTCTAGAGAATTCTTAATTTCATTTATTGTATTGTTCATCATCGTTTGTTTGCTCTTTAGTTTTTCTAGGTCCTTGTTAAACGTTTCTTGTATTTTCTCCATTCTATTTCCAAGATTTTGGATCATCTTTACTATCATTTCTCTGAATTCTTTTTCAGGTAGAATGCCTATTTCTTCATTTGTTTGGTCTGGTGGGTTTTTATCTTGCTCCTTCATCTGCTGCATATTTCTCTGTTGTCTCATTTTGTTTAACTTACTGTGTTTAGGGTCTCCTTTTTGCAGGCTGCAGGTTCATAGTTCCTGTTGTTTTTGGTGTCTGCCCCCAATGGGTGAGTTTGGTTCAGTGGCTTGTGCAGATTTACTGGTGGAGGAGGCTGGTGCCTGTGTTCTGGTGGGTGGGACAGGATATTGTCTTTCTGGTGGGCAGGGCCACATCCTGCGGTGTATTTTGGGGTGTCTGTGAACTTACTATGATTTTAGGCAGCCTTTATGCTAATGGGTGGGGTTGCATTCTTGTCTTGCTATTTGTTTGGCATGGGGCATCCAGCAATGGAGCTTGCTGGCCGTTGGGTGGAGCCAGGTCTTAGTTGAGATGGAGATCCTGGGAGAGCTTTCACCGATTGATATTATGTGGGGCCGGGAGGTCTCTGGTGGTCCAATGTCGTAGAATTGGCTCCTTCACCTCGGAGGCTAAGGCCTGACACCTGTCTGGAGCACCAAGAACCTCTGACATGTTGACCTCCAAATGGATAAATCCTTTCTTTGTGTGAATAAAGGTGGCCTTCGAGTTCCAGGTTTCAGGGAATTGGCCCACGGTCCCAAGGACGGTCGCGGCTTTAGCTGGTGGGGTCCCTCCAGAGCCAGCAGCTTCAGTGAGGCCACCCTCCCATTGGGCTCCAGGGCAGCTCAGTGACAGTGGAGGGAAGAGACCCCAAGCCTGGAGTTCCAGCTCTGTGGAAACCTGGCTTCAACTTTTTCTTACTACTCTGATATTGATTTCTAGCACCTGGGGATTTCTTGTTCTCGTTTTAGAAATCAACCATGGTTTTAAATGTATTTTTGTATTTTATCCATTAATTCTTTGTGCTTAGAAATGTCAAGGAGACTTCCTGCCTCAGTCTAGACTGCCAAAATGGCCAAAATTTGCATATACGCTAAGTCCCTGTGTATTCCTCCAATCTCATCTTTTACTACTCCTTTACTCTCTCAGTACGTTTTAGTCACACTGACCTTTTTCCTGTGTTAGGGCCTTTCAGATAGCTCTTTTCTCTGCCCCTAAATCTTCACTTGGCAGGCAACTTCTTATCATCAAGTCAAATATCATTTAGCCCTCTCCAGATACTCAATCTAATTTGTTCCTCCTCACCCCCAAAGTCTATCTCACTACCTCATTCTTTTTTCTTCATAAGAGAGTCATTAGGCAGGTGACTTTGTCTCTGCCCAAGCTCTGAGTAGGTACTTTTCTTTTGGGATTCTGTTCATGAGTGAGCAGTGCTAACTGGGCCTCCAGCTTTCATCACTGTGTGTTCTGCTTTTGCTCCTATCTGCCCATGGCTTGTGTTCAATCCTGGTTCCTATGGGTTCTGAGGCTTTGGCTTCTACTTGTTACTGTGGATTCTTGGGTATTTGTTTTTATTGTTTGAGGGAAATATCCCCATTTTTGCTTCTTGAATATTTTTCATCTTCTTGTTTTTGACTACAGCCCAAAATTTTAAAAATATATACATTACATGTATAAAATTATATAAAAATTAGCATGATACATATAAATATATATATGTATTTAAAATTTTATCTACTATTTTATGGGTTTGTAGCAGAAGAGAGGAGACTGCAATATATGTAAAAATTTTTTTTTTTTTTTTTTTCTTTTTGCGGTATGCGGGCCTCTCACTGTTGTGGCCTCTCCCGTTGCGGAGCACAGGCTCCGGATGCGCAGGCCCAGTGGCCATGGCTCACGGGCCCAGCCGCTCCGCGGCATATGGGATCCTCCCAGACCGGGGCACGAACCCGTATCCCCTGCATCGGCAGGCGGACTCTTAACCACTGCGCCACCAGGGAGGCCCTGTAAAAATTTTTAACAACTTGACACAGAAGTCACAGATAGCCATTCTTTAAAAACAATGCCATTGCTGCCATTGATCTTTTTCAACAAGTAACATGATTCCCTTGATGAAATACAGGACTCAGTCCTGTCTGGAACAACAGTGGGGTTTCTGTCTCTTCTAGTAAGCTCATTGGGGCTCACTAAAATAGATAGTCTAAAATAGACAGTCTGCTTTATGGCCTCCTACCCTGTTTTCCTCTTTGCTACTTACTGAAGTGTTACAGACTGATTGATTGATAGCTGCTCCTAGCTGCACTCTACCATTGTTTGACCAATGTCCATTCCTCTAACTGTGAACATTCACCATCTTTTCTTTTTCTCCACTGCCCACCTCACCACCCTCCAACACACACACACACACACACACACACACACACACACACACACACACCATAACACTAGATTCCCTGCTTCGATTGCCTTCCTCTTGAGCCTGGAGTTGATAAGCAAAGTTTGATGAGTTGTGCCCAAGTGAAGTAAGCAGTCCATTTTAATGGGGCCACCTATGCAAACTACTACTCTAATTTGCTTTATATACGTTCTCCAAAAGTAAATTGCCTTCCCTGCACAAAATGCAGTTATAAGCACATATACTTTTATTATATAAATATAGCGTATTACTTGTTAGTCTCTAAAATGCAAATGTAGCATGAATATTTTGGTTAGATGAGGAGTGGAGTGGTTCTGAATAGCGAGTCTGCATTGATCTGTTTCTTAGTTAATGGTCACACTTAGTTCAATAAATATTTTTGAGCACTTACTGTGACCAGCTTATAGTGGAAGGTCTAAGCTGCTAATACAGAAGGACTCCAGAAACAGTTATTTAAACAAGATAGATGTGTATTTCTCCCTCATACAACAACCTGGGAGGCAAGCATTCCAGCAAGGAAAATGGAGATTGAGAGACAAAGCAATCTCTGTTGTACCAACCTTGTGCCAGGCTTTGTAGTAAGCCCAGGGACAGATCCAGGTTTTGTAGATCCTGAAGCTTATACAAAATTGGAGGCCCTCTTTAAGTAAGAGAATATAAAATAATAAATACAAAATTAAGTACAGGAACCTGAGCAAACGAAGGTCCCTAAAGCAAAAGTTTAATTAGCTTTTCAGTAAATCCAGCCATGAGTAGGCTCCTGCTGTCCAGAGCAAGATTTAGATTGTCTAAACAAGTCAATTAGAGACCTATATAAGTTGTAGTATAGTATTGTAATTGACTAAATGGTCTGAAATAATTTCAGAATCTTTTGCCTTACTAAGTGCTATGGATAGTCATGAAGGACTGAGTAAAGGGAAAGAGGAATGTTTGTTGGAGTTATCCATAAAGGCTTCTTAAAGAAGGTGTAGCTAGACCCTAAAGGATGGGGCAGACTTGGAAGGGTATAATAAAGGGCAGAAGCTATTCCTGGTACGGATCCACATATGCAAAGTTTTGAAGGCAGGAATGAGCAGAGCATTTGGGAAATGTGGGGACACTTAGACTTGTCAACTGAAAAAAAAATGCACAACATAAAAACTGTGAGTTAAGTATTATTCTGAGGACTATAGCCCAGGATATCTCTCAGCCACTCAGATAGCTCTGAGGAAATTCTCCAAAGAGATAAGGGAGGAGCCAGGATATACGTGAACTTTTTTTGCTGGGAAAAACATGTAGTCGAGCATAAAAAGATTACTGCCAATCACAAAGAAAGGACATCTCAAATTAATGATTTTAGTGCTTTTCTATGTACAGGAAGATGCAAGAATCTGGGGGTCACTGAAATTTCTCCTTAGAGAATTATCTTAATTATCTAGGGGCCAGTATATCCAAAGCATAGAATGCTTCCTGTTTTTCTCCATCCTGAATTCCCCTCAGGGTACATTGTGGGCGACTGCAGTGGCTAATGACTTGATCCTAGAACTGGAATGGCAGGCAACATTTTTTTCTTTATAGACTGGAACTAGACTTAATATTGAGGAACAATAGGAAGATTAGGCAGAGACAAATGTTGAAGTGTCCTGCTGAGATGCCAGAGTGAGGCTTCTGGATTTGATAAGACTAAGAGTGGGCAAACTGTGGTCAGCAAGAGGCCAAATTTGTCTTACCTCCTGTTTTTGTAAATAAAGTTTTATTGTAACACAGACATGCCCACTTCTTTACGTATTTCTGTGGCTGTTTTCCAGCAAAGGCAGAGTTGAGTATTGCCACAGAAACCTTATAGCCCACAAAACCTTTATAGGAAGTTTGCTGGTCCCTGAGATAAAGCACTTGACGCAAGTGGGATTTTAGGGAAAGACTTTGATTATTAGTTTAATCTAAGACTGTATGCTAAGACTGATCTAAGACTTAAGGCATTTTCAGAAGCTTTCATCCATAAATGATGAGAATCTTAGGTCAAAGAACAGGGACATACAAAATCCTCTAATAAAGAAGAGAATTAAGGTTTTACTGGAGACCATTTTTAAAAATCTGATATATTTACAGCTTCTTAACTAAATCTCCAAGGCAGGTTTAGAAAACTTTAATTGAAATTTAATTTCTTACTTTGCAGAAAATGTGCCTTAAGGGATAATTTAGGTTGAAATGAAATCTCATTGTCTTGCTTTAAAACAGTTCTTGAACCATTATTTGTTTTTTCTTGCTGTTCTCTTGTTTCTGAATCTTTCACAAAACAATTGGGACCAATTATGTTCCATGCAATTAAAATCAAATAGTTTGTGCCAAGCAGCTCTTTAATGCAGCTGCTTCCCCTTAATCTTGGGCATTTTTTATGACACTGTTTCCCCTCCTGAAGCTCTCTCATTCTATGGTGGAGGCATTTGCAAATTAACATTCCCAGCAAATGTTTTATAGACTTCACATTTTTCTGAACAATATCTTCTTCCCTATGGTGACGCCCAGGAGCACACACAGGTTCAATAAAGTGTTTTTATATTCACAAACATGCAGCAGAAAACAGTTTAAGGTTATCATAGCTTGGGAATTACACCTAGGAAATAAAAATGTAACATTTAAGATGATGACAAAATGTTCCCCCTAAAAAATTACTTTCACTGATTGACATCTGTGCCCCCAATTTCCACACTTTCACAATCAATTGACATTTATTGAAATCTTAAAATGTGCATGGCAATGGAGACACCAAGAAATATGACACCTGCTTCCTGATCTCTTATAATCTAGAGCAGCAACTCTTAAACTTTTGGTTTCAGGACATCTTTCCACTTTGTAAAATTTGAGGATCCCAAAGCTTTTGTTTATGTGAGTTTTATCTACTAATATTTAACATATTAGAAATAAAGAATGAGAAAATATTTAAATATTTCTTTATTCATTTTAAAATAACAATATTATGCCTATTACAACTTAACAAAAATACCATATTTTTATGAAAACTATATTGTCTAAGACAAAAAAGTAAACGGTCTAAATCAGCCAAGAAAACCATATTTCTCAGGTTTTTAAAGACCAATATCTCTTTCAATATACTGAATATCTTTCTTAAACTACACATAATCTCTTTTTAAATTCCCCTATCTTGAGAAACCCTACAGCAGAAGAACAAACTGCACCAGGGATGCATTCACACTCAGCATAGGCTGTGGAGATGGTCTTAAGGAAGCATTTTCATCACGTATATAAACAGGGAAACATCAACGTGATGATTTTACATTCTACACACTTGACTATCTTGTAAAACTTGGAATGTGAATTTTAGGATCAATTTGGAAGGCAGAATTTGCAAATATACTTAGTTTACCGATAAGAAGATTTCCCTTCCAGTAATATATATTAGGGTTGTATAATTTAATGAGAAGACCAAGTTTATCAGTGCCATTCAGTGCAAATATTGCAGTTTCATTCATAATTGCAAAATCTTGGAAGCAACCCAGATGTCCAAAAAAAGTAATGAAAAGATTGGAATTATTTTACATTTATGTGAATCTCTTTAATGTCTGGCCTAATAAAAGACAACTGGATTCTCATATCTGCTTTTGCATTTAGTCTGTCAGGATATCACGTGTCATATAGCATCAAGAAAATTCCACTTGTGAGAGAATCAGAGTTAAAAAGGCAAATAATGTCCTAATATTATTTTGAAAACAGTTTTGACCTCATGTACCGACTGAAAGGTTCTCAGGGACCCCGAAGGGTCCTTGGATCACACTTTGAAAATCCATGTTCTACAGTGAGAAAGGGGATCTATATATGAAAAAGAAAAACGACAAAATAGGCAGCATATTTCAAGTGACAAAGAAAAGGGATTTCAGATTTTCAAGGGAGCTGTAATAACACCGGTAAAGAGAAAGGTAGAGATAAGGAAGGAGGAAAATGTTCTGGAAAATAAGTAGGATTAGACCTTGGCCTTAAAGGAATCATAGGGCTAATAAGTGGAGCTCTTAGAAGAGGGACTTCCAAAGGATTAATTGAATAAAAGTACCAGCAGAAATAGCAGCCATATGCAGGAGGCAGTAAGGAAACCAATCAGTTGAAAAGGAGGATTTTCATGTATCAATGGGTGAGCATTCTAGCTCTTTTAAGCAAAAGGGAGAAAGTTTTCATGCAGAAAAATTAGATCAAGAAGAGCTATCAAGAAGAGCAGGATCGGGCCTCCCTGGTGGCGCAGTGGTTGAGAGTCCGCCTGCCGATGCAGGGGATACGGGTTCGTGCCCCGGTCTGGGAGGATCCCATATGCCGCGGAGCGGCTGGGCCCGTGAGCCATGGCCGCTGGGCCTGCGCGTCCGGAGCCTGTGCTCCGCAACGGGAGAGGCCACAACAGTGAGAGGCCCGCATACAGCAAAAAGAAAAAAAAAAAAAAAAAAAAGAAGAGCAGGATCCCACCTCTCAACCAGTCACCACAGCCTGACAGGAAATCTGTTAGGAAGGGTGCTGGGTAGATGGAACTAAAAACCACTACCATATGGTTGGAAGAGCAATAGATGATAGTGTGGAAAAAAAGTTAGGGTCAGCGTATAAAAGACCTTGAATATCATACCAAAGAGTTTGGACTTTATCCTATGAGCAACAGGGAGCCACTGAAAATTTTGACCAGAGAAAGAATATGATCCTTGAACTTATATAACCCTTGTCACTTTCTTCAGGTCGGACCATGTCTTCTTCATCCCTGTGTCTTTCAGTGCATCACAAATGTAGCCTTGCTAACAGCAGGCTGTCCATAACAGTTGAATTGTTGAGTGATCAGATTCATATAAATAGACTTCGGGGACGTGGTACACAGGACAAAGGTAAGAGGCTATTGTGGTATTTATTATATTATTATTCACTTATTCAATAAATATTTGTTGAATATGAAATATGTACCAAACACTCTGCTGGGAATTCGCAATTCAGAAATAAAGTTATCCTTTCTGCTCTTGAGGAGTTTATAGTGTAGTGGAAAGGAGGCAGTCAACAAATCAAACACTATATTCTATTTGATAAATGCCCTGAGGGAACACAGAAGCAGACTGCCTAATACAGTCCTAGAAGGTTGTGGAAGATTCCCTGTTGTGAAAAAAACCCTCTCTTGTATATGCACAAATGCTTTACCTGGCCAAAACGTTGCTAGCAATTTTAGAAATGAGAGAAATAAAGAACTGTGTCATTTCAGTTGTGAGAGAAGAAGCAAGAAGCATGATTTAACTCAGAGCTTAATAAGAATTAAACGGTGAGTCCCGAAAAGAAGTAAACTGATTCCAGTTATGTGTCACTCTTCTCCACTGCCCATCCATCCCACTGAAACTACTGAGGGCAATTATAATCACACTTTTATTCATGTTCACAAAATGAAAGAACAAAAAAACAGGTGAGTACTAACTGTGTGCGCGGCAGTGTGCTAAACACTCTACATATATTATTTCCTCTAACTCTTATTGCAGCATTGAGATCATTACTATTATTATAGCTCCCTAAGAACTTTACTCAAAGTCCCAAGACCAGCCAGAAGCCCAGAGAAGATTGAAGCCCAGATCTGATGACTGTGTCATGCTGCAGTCTTTATGATCAGACAAGATTTTGATTCTCCATAAGTGAAAGAAAGAAAAACAGCCTCAGCAAAGGGATGGGAGGGTAGGAAGAAAATGAACAGAAGTGAAATCCATCGACTCCACAGTTTTGCCTACAGCATGCCTTGTTTTTTTATCACATGGGGGAATAATATAAAACAATAATCAAAAGAGTGTTAATCATTGAGTTACAAGAGGACAGTTAGAAATAGGAGGGAAAACTTAGGGTATGAAATTGTAAGTCTGTTATAATGGACTTTTAAACATTTTAATAATTAAAATAATCTCTTATCTGTAGAGCTGTGGTTACTATAGAAGCATTATGCTTTGGGGGACAGGATCCATTTTCCCAGGACCTACTATAAGTCATTTGAAGAAAGGCCCATCAAGATAAAATAAGTTTAGTTCTTTCAAGGACAATAATGAGCCCAATTTTAGGTATGAAGTGTACATTCAGTTTCAACACAAAGACTTCCTGAAGGGAGACTATTTTCTCCTTAAGTAGAAGCTTCTAAAGACTAAAGACTCCTATGTCATCTCACGTGATAGTTCCAGCGAGTTTGAAAGCAGCACTTATGGAGCTTTTAGTAGTCTGGGGGCCTGGTATCTAGTACTGTTTCCTTGGAACATTGGGTGAGTAATTCCACCATTCAAGTGTTAGTTTATTCATCTGAAAAATGAAATAATTCTCTCTCTCCCATACTAGGAATGTATAAGGACAAACAGAAGAAAAGAACACTAGTAAAAGTAGAAAGCAAAATAAGAGGTTATTTTCATTTCAAATAAATTTAAAACATTTGTTTAAACCTATTGAACTTCTAATAAGTATTAGCTCATTCATTCACTTACCTATATTTCCAAAATAGTCCAAAGCCACCATCATCTCTTTCCTGGACCCTGGAATAGACTCCCAACAGGTCTATCTGCTTGTATTCTTACACCTCACCCAATCCATTCTCCAGCAACCAAACTTGTCTTTTCAAAACATAAAAGAGCATTTCCACAATGACCATAATGGAGTAATAGTATTCAATTAGCCCTTCCACAATTAAAAAAAATTCTGAAACTGGACAACATGTATGAAACAAATGTCTTCAGATGTTGGACGTATATAGCACAGGACTGTGATCCTTAAGAGAAGGGAAACAAACAAGGTGAACTGCATGATTGTTCTTGCCTTTTTCTTGGAAGTTATTTCCAGCTACAGCACAGGGAGGGGGACCAAACAGAGTTCAGTGATTTCAACAAGCTGACTAAACAGAGATTGGAATTCAAAGTTATAAGGCAGCTGGGTTTTGTGGGACAGTGTACCATAGAAAAGAGATCTGTTCATAGAAGGAACACTAGAAGTCTATACAGGGATCCCCTTGAATCTTTGCTACTTTTACTACTAGTGCTAAAGTACTTAGCTCCACACTAATTGGATGAGATTCCATGAGACTGAATAAAGAATAACTACTAAGGAAATAACAATTACTGGAGATCACACTGGGCTGGGAAATGTTCAAGCTCCCATTAGCCAGAGTGAAGGGACATTGCCAAACATTCAGTAGCGACTCCAGAAAGATCCTGGAGACTGGGCATTCAGTAGAGACTCCAGAAAGATCCTGCCTTAGGAATTACAATAACCTAGTAATAGCAAAAATGTTATTTTAGAGTCTCTTTAACAAAACTTGAAAACATGCCTCAAAAGTATCAAGATGATCCTAAGTAAATTAACACTGCTTGAAAAAGAAGAGAGAAAGAAAAAAGAAGAAAATACTTGCTTGAACAAAACTCAACACTATTAAAGAAGACAACAAAATCCACTCAACAACATAGCCTCATAGTCTTCATAATATCCAATGTACAATAAAAAATTACTAGATAGGCAAAGAAGCAGGAAAATGTAACCCATAACTAGGAGAAAACAAATCAATAGAAACAGACCCAAAAATGACAAGTTGATGAAAACAGTAGACAAGGATTTTAAACAAGCTTTTATAAATATGTCCAAGGACATAAAGGAAGATGTGAATATAATAAAGGAGACAGAAATTCAAGAACTGAAAAATAAAGTATCTGAGGATTTCAACTTTCTGGAAGATGGGATAGATGTACTTTTTCCTATTCCTCTCACTAAGTACAACTAAAAACACTGGGTGTTATATATAAAACAAACATAAGAAGACTCTGAAAGATGGAGAGAAAAAAGCAAACTGACTGGGGACGTTGGGACCTGGGGACCTGAGGAAAGACACAATGATGAATTCCCTTGGTTTTATTTTTACCTCACATATCCCAAACAATGCCTATGAATTGTGGGGGTGATGGGGGAATGGATGTAAAGGGAGGTAAAGTTATTATAGTTCACCAAAACTGATAAAATGAAGACACGATAGATTGTGATGTTATGTATACATAATAAAATACCTAGAGTGACCACTAAAAGCTTACCCTCCAAGATAAGGAACAAGGCAAGGATGTTCTCTCTCACCACTCCTATTCAACATAGTGCTAGAAGTTCTAGTCAGTGCAATAAGGCAAGAAAAGGAAATAAAAGGCATACAGATCAGAAAGGAAGAAATAAAATTGTCCTTATTTGCATATGATGTAATTGTCTATGTATAAAATCCCAAGGAAGCCACAAAAGATCTCATAAAACTATTAAATGAATTCAGCAACATTACAAGATACAAGACATAAATCAATTGTATTTCCATATACTGACTTTAGACATATGGACACCAAAATCAAAACTACAGTACCATTTATAAATTCTCAAACAACAACAACAAAAAGGAACTAGTTAGATGTAAATTTCTAACAAACCATGTGCAGGACTTGTATGCTGAAAACTACAAAACTGTTAAAAGAAATCAAAGATCTAAAAAAAAAAAAGAATGTATGGGTAGAGAGAGGATCATAATATCTGGAAGGTACTTTCAAATGGTTAAAAAAAGAAAGAGAGTGAGAGCAAATAATAAAGCAAATGGAGCAAAATATTAACAATTGGTGAATCTGGATAAAGGGAATACAGATGTTTCTTAGACTATTCTTTTGACTTTTGTGAAAGTTTGAAATTGTATTAAATAAGATCATTTAAATATCATATTAAAAATAAATGTATGGAGAGACATACTACATTCAAGGATTAGAAAACAGCCTAGTAAAGAGGTCAATTCTCCTCAAATTAATATACAGTATAATTCAATTCCTATCAAAATATCATAAGTTTTGATATTGACAGACAAGATTATTCTAAAATTTATATAGAAAGGCAAAGGAACTAGAATAGCTAAAACAATTTTGAAAAAAGAATAAAGTAGGAGAATCAGTCTACCTAATTTCTACACTTACTATATAGCTAAAGTAGTCAAGACTGTGATAATCAAATTTCTGAAAACTAAAAATAACAAGAAAATCTGAGGATACATTACATACAGGGAAATAATAAGAATTACTGACTTTTCATCACAAACAATACAAGCCATAAAACAATGGAATGACATTTTTAAAGTGCAGAAAGAAAAAAAATGTTAACTCAGAATTCTATATCCAATAAAAACATTCTTCAAAATTAAGGTGAAATAAAGACATTTAAAGACAAAAGCTGAGAGAACTTGTTGCCAATAGACCCATACTATAAAAAAATTTTAAAGGAACTTCTTTGGGCAGAAGAACTTTGTTTTATAATATGAATGAAGAGCATCAAAAATGATAACCATGTGGGTAATGGTTTTCCCTATCTTAATTTCTTAAAAAATAATTGACTACTTAAAGAAAAAATAATAACAGTGTTTTATGGGATTTATAACACATTTAGAAGTAAAAGTATGACAAAACTACCAAAAGGCAGGAGGAAGGAAGTAGATACTTTCTATTGTAAGGTTCGTAAGTTATACATAAAATGGTAAAAAAGAAAAAAAAATTGAAACTCTAGAAATAAACCCATACCTCTATGGTCAAAATCAATTGATTTTTGGTGAGAATGCCAAAACCATTCAACAAATGGTACTGGGACAACTGGATATCCACATGTAAAAGAAAGAAATTGGGCCCATAATTCACGCCATATATAAAAATTAATTCAAAGGCCCAAAGGTAAGAGCTAAAACTATAAAACTCTTGGAATGATACAGGTGAAAATCTGTATGACCTTGCATTAGATAATAGTTTCTTAGATATGACACCCAAAGCACAAGCAATCAAAGAAAAAATAAGTAAATTAGACTTCATCAAAAATAAAAATTTTTTATGCTTCAAGGGACACATAAAGTAAAATGACAACAGAATGGGAGAAGAATTTTCCAAATTATATATCTGGTAAGGATCTAGTATCCAGAATATACAAAGAACAATTCAACAGTAAAAAGGAAAATATCTCAATTTTAAAATGGGTGAAGGATTTGAATAAACATTCCGCCAAAGAAGATATATAAATGGGCAATAAGCACATGAAAATACGCTCAACATCATTCATCATTAGGGAAATACAAATCAAAATTACAACGAAATACAACTTCACACCCACAAAAATAGTTACAATTTTTTAAAAGGACAGCTGTTGGCAAGGATGTGAAGAAATTGGAACCCTCATACATTGCTAGTGGGAATGTAAAATTATGCAGCTACTGTACAAAATAGTTTGGCAGTTCCTCAAAAAGTTAAGCATAGAATTACCATATGACTCAGCAATTCCACTCATAGGTATACACCCAAGAAAACTGAAAACACGTCTACACGAAAACATGTACATGAATGTTCATAGCAGTATTATTCATAATAGCTTAAAAATGGAGACAACTATCCATCAACTGATGAACTGATAAACAAAATGTGGTATATTTCATACTATTTAGCCATGAAAAAGAATGTGAAGTGCTGATACATGCTACAACATGGATGAACCTTGAAAGCATTATGTTAGGTGGAAGAATCCAGACACAAGAGACCACAGGTTTTAAGATTCCATTTATATGAAATGTCCAGAATTGTTCAACCTATAGAGACAGAAAGTAAATTAGTGGTTGCCATTGATGGAATGAGAAGGAAATTGGGGCTAACTGCTAATAGGTAGTGTACTTCTTTTGGGGTGATGGAAATGTTCTGGAATTAGATAGTGGTGATAGTTGTACAACATAGTGGATATACTAAAAACTACTAAAGTGTACACTTAAAAACAGTGAAATTTATGTTATATGAATTGTATGTCAATCAAAAATGAAAAACAAATCACAAGTGTTATACTTTAATCATATCAATAATTACATAAAATATAAATGGTCTGAGATAGCTGAAGATAGTGATGGCCACTTGGCTACCTGTCTCACACTATTTCTTCCAAAAACAATACAAAAACAAAAAATAAATAAATCTATGCCTTCAGGATAAATTAAAGACAGAGAATTCTGAAATTTCAAAATAACTGTAAGAGGAGAAAAATCTCCAAATTCCAGCATGTAATTTCTCTTTCTCCTGCCACACTCCTGCCCTACTGTCAGGCTTCATGGTGAGCAGACACATGGAGAAAAACTCCCAGAACTTCTGCTGCCAGTGTCCTTGTCCCCACAGTGGACCACAGCCACCCCCTGCCTCTACAGGAGACCCTGCAACACTAGCAGGTAGGTCTGGTTCAGTCTCCTATGGGGTCACTGCTCCTTCCCCTGGGTCCTGATGCACATGCTACTTTGTGTGTTCCCTCCAAGAGTGGAGTCCATGTTTCCCCAAGTCCTGTCGAAGTCCTGCAATCAAATCCTGCTAGCCTTCAAAGTCTGATTCTCTGGGAATTCCTCCTCCCATTGCTGGACCTCCAGGTTGGGAAGCCTGACATGGGGCTCAGAACCTTCACTCCAGTGGGTGGACTTCTGTGGTATAATTGTTCTCCAGTTTGTGAGTCACCCACCCAGTGGTTATGGGATTTGATTTTATTGTGATTGGGCCCCTCCTACCATCTCATTGCAGCTTCTCCTTTGTCTTTGGATGTGGGATATCTTTTTTGGTGAGTTCCAGTGCCTTCCTGTCAATGATTGTTCAGCAGTTAGTTGTGATCCAGTGCTCTCTCAAGAGGGAGTGAGACAAATTATTATTTGAAGAAATAATAACTAAGAACTACAAAGTCTCAGAACAAAGAAAATTACCAGGGATTAAGAGGGTCATTACATAATAATAAAGGGTAAATTCACCAAGAATATATAATAATCCTAAATGTGTATATATCTAACAAAAAGTTTCAAAATACATGAAGCAAAACTGATAGAATTGAAAGGAAAAATGGGGGACTCCATAATTATAGTTGGAGTATCAACACTCCTTTCTCAGTAATTGATAGAACTACTAGACAAAAATTAGTAAGCATATAGAAGAACTCAACCAAATTGATCTAACTGACATTTATAGACTACTCCATCTAACAACAGCAAAATAAATATTTTTTTCAAGTGTACATGGAAAAACTAATCAGGTGTACATGGAAAGTATAATCAAGATAGGCCATATGGTGGGCTATAAAATTAACCTTAACAAATTTAAAAGAGTTTAAATCATGCAAAGTATGTTTTCAGACCATAATGGAATTAGACTAGAAATCAAAACCAGAAAGATAACAGGAAAATCTCTGAATATTTGGATAGTAAACAACATGTTTCTAAATAATCAAAAAGTCAAAGTATAAAAATTAATAAAAACAAACAAACAACAACAGCAAAAAAATCAAAGAGTCTCAGGTGAAATTATAAAAAATTTTTACTGAACAAAAATAATACAACAATCAAAAATTTTAGAATGCAATGCTTAGAGGGAAATTTGTAGCATCAAATGCTTATATTAGAAAAGGAGAAAAGTCTCAAATGAATAAACTAAGCTTTCACTTTAAGAAATCAGAGATGAACAAACTAAATCCAAGGCAAGTAGAAGGAAGGAAATAATAAAGATAAGAGCAGGAATCAATGAAACTGAAAACAGAAAAAACAACAACAAAAAAAAAGGAAAAGAAAGCAGTTCTTTGAAAAGATGAGTAAAATTGATATACTTCTAGCAAGACCAACAAAGAAAAAAGATACAAATTACCATTAGCAGTAATGAAAGTGATTATACACTCTTAAAAGATAATAACAGGGACTTCCCTGGTGGCACAGTGGTTAAGAATCTGCCTGCCAATGCAGGGGACACAGGTTCGTTCCCTGGTCCAGGAAGATCCCACATGCTGTGGAGCAACTAAGCCTGTGCACCACAACCACTGAGCCTGTGCTCTAGAGCCCGTGAGCCACAACTAGTGAAGCCCATGCATCTAGAGCCCATGCTCCACAACAAGAGAAACCACCACAATGAGAAGCCCGCACACCGCAATGAAGAGTAGCCCCCACTTGCCACAACTAAAGAAAGCCTGTGCGTAACAATGAAGACCCAACACAGCCAAAAAAAAAAGATAATAAGGGAAGACTGTGAACAACTATGCACATACATTCAACAACTTAGATGAAACGGACTAATTCCTTGAAAGTCACTCAAGATGAAATAGATAACCTCAATATTTCTATAACTATTAAAGACATTGTATTCATAGTCAAAAACCAGAAAGGAATCTCCTGTCCCAGATGTTTCAGCTTACATACTGTACTATTCCATTTTTATCACATTTTCAAAAAGACAAAAAACTATAGTGATAGAGAAAAAAAGAGTGGTTGCCAGGGGTTAGTTAGTGATGAGGGCAGGGTGGGGAGTAGGACTACAAAGGAACAGCATGAGGGAACTTTCTGGGGTTATGGAACTGTTCTGTATTCTGTTTGTGAATCTATACATGTGTTAAAATGAACTGTACACACAAAAATGTCAATTTTACTGTATGTTCACTTAAAAAAATTCTTTTGTATAACCAGGACTCCTTGGGCAAATGGTTGATTCCAGACCTGGGGCACAGGAGGTACAAGACGAGCCTGGAGCATCTTGTTATGCTCTAAAGTAAGGAATTACTCAAAATAAGAATGGGCACATGTCTTGAGGGCAAAAGAGCCAGCTTGAAGGAGTTCATAATGACAATACCTTGACATTTTAGCACCAAAATAATTAAGGACAGTAATAAATTATACACAATTAAAAATAGAAATCTATGAATCCCAACTTATAGCAAATAGATACATACATACATTTATACATACATACATACTGTTGCTTACAATAGAATGTCTAGTGCTTACTGTTAAATACAGAGGCAATACTGAGGTTGTGAAATCATATTTTGCAACCATCATAACAAAGATCAGCTCAGGCAAGAATATCAATGAATATTAAATCTAGGAGCAAATTTTTATGAGGTGCAGGATATTTGCATGATCTTAAAGTGCGTCCCCATAGATGGTTTATTGGTTATCAGGGAAAAATTAGTAACTGTACAGTAGAGAAATCAAACAACTTGACCAGGTGATCAGAACATCACAAATAAGGGGTAGATGGATATTGTATGCCTTAATGGATATTAAACCCTGAGGAGAACAGAGCTTTTATGTAGTATTCTGATAAGAAATGCATAACCTGAATCTAATTATAAGGAAACATCAGACAAACCAAAACTGTTTCTGTTTTTTGGAATGTTCTATTTTTTAAAATGTGAGTGTTATAAAAGACAAAGAAAGGCTGTGAAAATGTTCAAGATTAAAGGAGACTAAAGAGACTTGACAACAAAATGCAGTGCCTGACTTTAGACTGGATCTTGTGTGAGAGGTGGGGAAAATTCCGTAATTGACATTATTGGGTCAATTAACAAAATTAGAGTATGGGGACTTCCCGGTGGCACAGTGGTTAAGAATCCCCCTGCCAATGCAGGGGACATGGGTTCGATCCCTGGTCCTGGAAGATCCCACATGCTGCAGAGCAACTAAGCCCACGTGCCACAACTACTGAGCCTGCGCTCTAGAGCCCACAAGCCAGAACTACTGAGCCTGCATGCTGCAACTACTGAAGTCTGCGTGCCTAGAGCCCCTGCTCCGCCACAATAGACGCCCCTGCAACGAGAAGCCTGTGCACTGCAGCGAAGAGTAGCCCCCACTCACTGCAACTAGAGAAAGCCCATGCACAGCAACAAAGACCCAACGCAGCCAAAAATAAATCAAAAAAAAATTGGAGTATGGACAATTGACTAAAGTTTCATATCAATGCTAAATTTTGCTGAAGTTGATCAACATCGGGTGGTTAAGTCATAAGATATCCTTATTCTTAGGAAATACACTCTGAAGTATTTGGAGATAAAGGACCATAATGCTTCCAACTTATTCTCAGACTGTTCAGAAAAAAAACTGTGTTTATGTGTGCATGTGTGGCAAGATGTGTGTGTGAGTGTGTAGAGAGACACAGTGAAAATGATAAAACAAATGGATAAAAATGTTAACAGGTAAACATAGGTAAAGGAAATACAGGCAATTTCTGTACTGTTTTTATTTTTCCCAATTTTTTCATAAATTTAAAATTATTCCTCCCTCAAATTTTAAAAATTTTGTTCTTCAAAAGACACTGATAAGAAAATGAATAGGCAAACTTTAGCCTAGGAAATATTCACAATACACATACAGGACAAAGGATTTGTATATAAATAACTCCGACTCAATAATAAAAAGACAAACAAGCCCAACTGAAAAAGGGGTAAAGGGCTTCCCTGGTGGCGCAGTGGTTGAGAGTCCGCCTGCCAATGCAGAGGACACAGGTTCGTGCCCCGGTCCAGGAAGATCCCACATGCCGCGGAGTGGCTGGGCCCGTGGGCCATGGCCGCTGAGCCTGTGCGTCCGGAGCCTGTGCTCCGCAACAGGAGAGGCCACAACAGTGAGAGGCCCGCGTACCGCAAAAAAAAAAAAAGAAAAAAAGAAAAAGGGGTAAAAACTGAGACAGGCACTTCATAAAGGAAAATGTACAGGTGGACAGTTAACATATGAAAAAATCCTTAACAGAATTATGCATCAAGAAAACACAAATTAGGGACTTCCCTGGTGTCACAGTGGTTAAGACTCCACGCTCCCAATGCAGGGGGCCCGGGTTCAATCCCTGGTCAGGGAACTAGATCCCACATTCACGCCACAACAAAAGAGCTCTCGAGCACAACTAAGGAGCCCACCTTCCGCAACCAAGACTCAGTGCAAGCAAAATAAATAAACTGAAAAAAAAAAAGAATCCACTATGATGGGAAACATTTCATTAAAACACACACACACACACACACAAATTAAACCACAATGGGATACTATTTTACACCCACTAGAGTAACAACAACAAAAAAAGAAAAACTGTCACTGCCAAATGTTGGTGAGGATGGATGTACAGCAAACAGAACTCTCAAACATTGCTGATGGGAGTGTAAAAATGATTTAACCACTTTGGTAACATCTGTCAGTTTCTCATTAAATTAAACACACACCTAACCTTACATACCTACAATTCTACTTCTAGTTATTTACCCAAGAGAAATGAAGCCATATGTATACAAAAAGACTTGTACAAGGATATTCGTAGCAGCTTTATTTATAGTGGACAGCTCAAATGTTCATCAACAGGTGAATGAAGAAACAAACTGTGGTATATCCATTAAATGGAATTCTACTCAGAATTAAAAAGGAAGAAGTTTCTGATACAAACTGTGGATGAACCTCAAAAACATTATGCTAAATTACAGAAGCCAGACACAGAAGAGTACATATTGTATGATTCCAATTATATAAAGTTCTAGAATAGGTGAAGCTAATCTGTGTGAAAGAAAACTAACAATTATTATGAAGGAGGGTGGGAATGATTGGGGAGGGGCTTAAGGAATCATTCTAGGCTGATAGAAATGTTCTGTGTCTGATAAGGTGTGAGTTATACTGGCAGATGCAGTTTTCAAAACCACACATGCAGATTGCATGTGTATATTGTGTATTGTATGATTATTGTATATTTCAGTGTATGTTAATCATATCTCTACTTTTTTTAAAAGGAAAAAAATAGATTATGTCACTACCCTGTTTAAAACTTTTTGCTTCCTGTTGCTAAGATCCAAACTCTTTACTGTGGCTGACAAGGCCCTGCATGATCTGGTCTCTACCTGTCTTTGCAGCCTCATCTCCCATTCTCTCCTGCTTGTTCACTATGCTCTAGCCAGGTTGGTCTCCCTCCTGCTCTTCAAACATGTCAAGCCCTTTCCTGCCTCAAGATCTTAGTACTTGCAGTTTCCTCTGTTTAGAACACTCTTTTCCCAGCTCTTTGCATAACTGATTCATTCTCATTCTTCAAGTCTTATCTCAACATCACCTCCTTAGAGAACCCTTTTCTGACCACCCTGTCTAATGTAAGCCCCTTCCAGTTACTCTTTGGTATTATCCTAATCATTTTCTTTTTAGCACTCTTGTTTTTTGCTATGATTTTGTTTCTCATTTTTCAGTTGTTCATTCTTTGTTCTTCATCTCCCTCCACTTCCATTGTTTTCATTGTTCAATACTGTATTCCCATTGCCTAGCAAGGAGTCTGGCACACAGCAGGTACTTAATAAATATTTGTTGAATGAATGAGTAAATTGTCCTCTAAGGGTAGAAAAAATGAGAAGATAATTCTTCAGTAAATACAGAAAACAAAATTGAGGAACATGTGTTTCCATCCAATTTGCCTAAAGAAGTATTCAAGAATTTCTTGGAATAATCTGGTACATCCACTGGGAAAAATTATTAAGGGAAAAAAACATAGTTTTAAACTGTTAAAGTTTTTTTTGTGTGTGTAGGGGGGGTGGTTCGCGGGCCTCTCACTGTTGTGGCCTCTCCCATTGCGGAGCACAGGCTCCGGACGCGCAGGCTCAGCGGCCATGGCTCACGGGCCCAGCCACTCCACGGCATGTGGGATCCTCCCAGACCAGGGCACGAACCCGTGTCCCCTAAATCGGCAGGTGGACTCTCAACCACTGCGCCACCAGGGACGCCCTAAACAGTTAAAGTATAATTAATTTTATAATACACTGATAAATTAAATTCAGATAAAATTTAATTGAAATTTGGAATATAAAATTAGAAGACGTTAACAATGTGTTCAAACTTGAAAAAAGTGAATATCTTGGGAAATAACAAAATGTCATCTTGCAGGACCAAGAAGTCATCTAGAATAACCAATATTGCAAAAGTCAGGGATCATGAATTTATCAGGAATATCTTATATTTGTATTAATCACTTGATCCTCCTAGTCATTTGATAGACAAGCCAGAGCTCACATATAGGATGTCTCTGAAACCCCTCGCCCCAAAAAAACCGAGTTGCCAGCATTGATGAAAATGTGAAATAGCCTGATATGTTGTAAAGAGCACTGGGTAAGAAATCAAAAGCCCCCAAGTATAGTTCACAATTCTTCCACTAACTAGCTGAGTAAATCACTTAATTGCTCTGGGCTGAGGGGTTTTTAGTATGTAAAATAAAAGAGATGTAGTAAGTTATCTCCAAGAGCTCTTCCCATAATAAAGTTCTTCAAGGTGGAAATGGAAATAAAATTGGAGATGCATTGCCTAGTAAAGGTGTCCCATGTCCAACATGGTCATATGTGCTCAAGGTTTGAAAATAGAAAGTATTTAGCATGCTTATTTATCTCATTTTTTCTTAGAGAAGGAACAAAGCCTCTCTGAAGTATCTTCCACCCGGGGAGTATCTCCACTGATGTCTAGAAAGCTCTTTGGTTGGTGAAGGAAATGACACCATGGACTCCAGAATACTGTCAGGACAGCTTTCAAATCCAATGGGATGACTATACAGGCTAGTAAAAGAAAGGTAACTTACAAAGGGAAGAAAATTCTTTTGTGTGCATCACACTCTGTACTAATTACTTTATATAGCTATCTCATTTACTCATTTACACAAACGAATAAGACACAGTCTCTGCCCTCAGGAGTTAAAATTTAGTGGCGGAGACAGCCTCATCAGCAGTCTATTAACACCCCGATCCATTCTAAGATTAAATCACTTTCTCTACTCCTCTCTCCTCCAGTTCAGAACACTTCCATTTCAGCTCTCAGTCAAAAACAAAACAAAACAAACAAACATACCAATGATGAGCTGGAAAGTAGCAAAACTATGCCTTAAGGGAAAGGGGAATTTTAATTAATGAATTAACAGTAGCAAATACTCTATAAACATCTAGGACAAAACAAAGAGGAGGTAATAATTGACTGAGAAAGTTAAATTCTAAGCAATAGCACTCTTCCCAGGCAGCACAGAATGACTGGTAACACACTGCTGTCTTCCTAACACATCCCGGGGGTGGGGGTGTGGGGTTGTTGTTGGTGGTGGGGTGGTTATCTCTTGCTGGTAATTAGGCATGGCTTCAGGAACAAGACTATCTATTCCAGCCACTGTTCTATCCAGTTACACTACTAACAACATATTTCTAAGATAGTCTTCTTGAGTGCAATGACTGTTTTCTAACAGATGGCAAAAGTCCACAGATAAAAGTCATGTGGTACATAGAGCAAAGTCTGGTACAAAGAAAAGATTCTGCTCAGCTTTGGTTTCTTCCTGGTTCTTTTAGTTAGTCTAGATCTTGTGCTCTAACAGTGTTAAGTTACTTTTTTTTTTCTTCCGTGTCATACTCCAGGATACTGAGTTAATTTAATCCAATTTAATGAGCACCTTCAATATGCAATATGGTTGGTACTTAAGGGAAATAAACATGAATAAGAGGATTCCTGCTGCAAAGAGTTGGGAGTTGTACAAATAATTATCTAGACTCTGGACCTGGTAATGTCATGTTCTGTGACAAGTACTTCTGCTCTTGAGAGCCATATACAAAATCCAGATATATGGCCTAGCACATTCTACCCCATAGTGTAAGATTAAATTACTGTCATCTCCAAGGTTCTAGGCTGTGGTATGTTAATGAGGAGTCCTGGTCTTGCTTACTAATAGGCTTTTCCCAGAAATGAACTTGCAAGCATTCTCTGAAGTGGAGCTGAATTCAGACAGAGGATCTATTGGTCTTACCAGTGTAACCTAGGATCTGAGAAAGAGAGACCAATCCCTGTGACTTCCTATTACCCAACATCTTTCCTAGAGGTACCAACCCAAGCCTCACCCGGCCTACTAAGCAAGAGGTGAGGCAGGTGAATAGATTCCCTTTAAAATGTAAAGGATAGGGTTAAGGGACTGAAATTCATTGAGCATCTACCATGTGTTACACAAAAATCTCATTTAAAGTTTATATTAACACTCTGGAGTATCATTGCTCCCATTTTACATCTGAGGAAACTGAGGCCCAAAGAGGTTAAATAACTTGCCCAAGGTCACATAGCTTGTAAGTGGTGTTGATTCAACTTCGAGAATGGCACTGGATGGAGACCTAGTTCAGAAATCTGCCGGATCCTGGCTCTACCAGGGACCTATCATGGCTAAGTGATATTTCAAATTATCGAACTGCTCCAAAGCCATGGACAGGAGGCCCCCACACAGCACGATCAACTCCAAGAAGACCTAGACAATACCTGAAATTCAATTTCACTAAATCCCTTTGGTCTCCAAAATTCAGTTTTTTGCACCTTAATTTCAGGGTGCTTCCAGATTAGAAACGTGAGAGCTCAGTTGCCATAAAGCAAAAGAACTCACACCAGGGAAACTCCTGCTGAGTTGGCAACACTCTGGGAGGTGGAGATCCTTGAGGCAGAGGAAGCCAGGGAGCAGGAGAATATAGAAGCCCAGTAGCCCTGAAAGAACTGAAGATCTGGGAGGCCAGGCAAAGCGATCAGAGGGGTGGCCTCACAGCTGGTGGTCATTAACAGCTCAGGGCTGCATAAAAAAGCAGTGGGAAGGCAGGGGATGGTTTCGGTCAGGCTGCCAAAGTCACTGAACCAAATCCTGGAGTCCCAGTTCACTGACCTTTCCCACTCAGCAATTTCCACAGATAAGTCCAAAGGCGAAGGGCTTCAGGAATCTGACAGTTTAATTCTGCTTTGCTGATATAAGGATATCATCACCAAAACTAGAAAGAAAATGGGCCAGTGATTATGACATGATTTTTTAATGAGGTCAACTCTCATTTTTCTGTAGGGAGCTTGCCAGGAATTCTCTAAAACAATAGACAACCCCCAAATCATTTATATTTAACTTTGGGATTTGGGGTGGCACTTGGCAGCAGGTTCCTGAGTATGTTTAATCTGGGTTGAAAATAAAAATTAGTAGTCTTTGGGAATGCACAGATTGATGAATGAGGCACAAAGGGGAACCAACTGTTCATTTAGACGTTGTCATTGATAATCCACAAATGGGGAGGGGAGTTATAAATGAATAATTCTAGCCACCATCAGAAGCTGGTTCTTTGTTAGAATTTGGGCACAGAGCCTCAGCATGAAACTAGGCTGGGGAGAAAGATTCATTAGCCGGAAGACTTCTGAAATACTTTCCACAGCAAGTTTATACACTTTCAGAGAGGAATTTATTTTCAATCTTTGTTTTCCTTTGGCCTCTGAAGTTCCTTCTCAGAGAAAAAGTCAATTCCCTGCTCTGGACTAGGGCAAAGTACTTGAGGTTTGTCCGTTTCATCCCTGTCCACAGGCCTAGTAACTTTAAGATGGACTTCCTCAGGGTTGCAGGTCTACTGATAGTGTTTTCATTTATCTCTTAGGAGGGCCCTGAATTTTCCAAACTGCCTTTGAGAGACTCAGATATTTTAGTTTATAAATAATAGTTAGTACAGACTTTATGTATCCATCACTCATATCATCTGTGCAAAATCAAGAAAATATACTCTAGTGGATACAAACTTAGAGTACCAGGCTCTTAGATATGAGAGGTAACAGAAGTCCCTTGATGGTTTGTTTTCAGTGCAAGACGTACCTGGAGCACACCACTTACTGTAAATGACCTTTACAAGGGGAAGTTACTTTGGAGTGGTTTCACCACATGAAAATGAGACAGGACCATCACAAGAATAAATAAAATCGCTTATCAAAAGCCAGATCCTCAAGTCTAAAAGAGGAGAAAGAACTATTCTTTGCAAGGTTCAAACCTCAGAACAGATTCTACTCTGCTGGTGTGTGGCATTTCCACATCCTGCTTAGACTATCCATCTGCCTCTGCTATACAGACCTCCTTACAGGCCCAGCCCAGCCTTAATGCCTCCTGCTGACGACAGGCATTCAGGGAGAATATTCTGTTGCTGCCTTATTTCTGTCTCTGGAAAGGATGCCTCTCCTCCTAGCCTGCGGCCCTTGGTCAGGCGGGACTAATGGACTGCTGCCTTCAGGACCCACAGAGGCAGGCAGGCAGGCTCCTGTCAGCTCTGCCACTGCTCCTCCACAGCCCTTCCTACGCAGGCCACAGGCCGGCCATGCTCTTAACCAGAAGTCTAGGCAAGGATTTCAAGTCCTTTTTTTTTTTTTTTAATTTTACAAATTTAATCAGTTATACATATACATATGTTCCCATATCCCCTCCCTTTTGCATCTCCCTCCCACCCTCCCTATCCCACCCCTCCAGGCGGTCACAAAGAACCGAGCTGATCTCCCTGTGCTATGCGGCTGCTTCCCACTACCTATCTACCTTACGTTTGGTAGTGTATATATGTCCATGCCGCTCTTTCACTTTGTCACAGCTTACCCTTCCCCCTCCCCATATCCTCAAGTCCATGCTCTAGTAGGTCTGTGTCTTTATTCCTGTCTTACCCCTATGTTCTTGATGACATTTTTTTCTTAAATTCCATATATATGTGTCAGC
Source organism: Mesoplodon densirostris (assembly GCF_025265405.1). Taxonomy (NCBI): domain Eukaryota; kingdom Metazoa; phylum Chordata; class Mammalia; order Artiodactyla; family Ziphiidae; genus Mesoplodon; species Mesoplodon densirostris. Next base: position 25,294,477 of record NC_082676.1, on the reverse strand, counting down.
ATACAGTATTTGTCTTTCTCTTTCAAGTCCTTTTAAGAATTCACACTGGGTCACGCTAACCTAGGGCTCTGAGTCAACAGCTGGGAATATCCTCTGTGAAGGATATAAGCGGGGGACTGCTGGCTCCCACCTCCTGCTCATCCAGTGGATTGGATCTATTGCAGTCTTGGCGTCAGCACAATCACACCTGCCTTTACCAGTTAGTTTACAGAACACCTCAGATGAGAATTGAGTAAGACAAGAGATATAAAAGCAATTGGTAAACTCCAAAGTCCTAGAAAAATGTACAAGACAATATGACCAAAGCTTTCCTAACCCATTCCAGAGTTTAGTCCTTGGATTTCTGTCCTTTTCTCTATTCCCATTCTCCCTAGGTGATCTCATCTGTTCCCCTGGTTTTAATTATAACCTATATGCCAGTAACACCCAAGTCTGCATGTCTAGCTTAAATCTCTCCCCAGAACCTTAGTTTTTATTTCTAATAGATTGCTAGATAACTCTATTTCAGTGTATCCCACAGATATGGTAGAGTAAACGGAACTCACCCACTTCTTCACTCAGCCCTTCTCTTCCTTCGGAATTTAGCATTTAATTGGTGATACCATCAGCCACACAGTCACCTGAGCTAGACGCTAGAGAGCCTTCCTTGATTTTTGCTTTGCCCTCATCCCCTTGCATCCAAGGCCCTTAGGTCTGTTGCTTCTATCCCAAACTTACTAATTCAGGTGCTCATTTTTCTTTCCCCTGTATTATTCTGCTTTAACCTTGATTATTTTCTCTGGTCTTCTTGTCTCCAGATACGTCACATCAATCTACCCTCCACACCTCTGCTAGCACAATATTTGTAAATTAAGTTTGACCATATGTCTCTCCTGCTTAATAAAATGTTTCAGCAGCATCACAGGATATGGTCCAGGCTCCTTAATCTGATATATATAAGGCTCTCCCTGTCTGTTTCTCCTGACCTTTGGGCCCTTCCTGCCCCCATCCTTATTTCCCTCCACATATTTGCTATCACTGACTGGCCTTTCTGTCTGAAATGTGGTCTCCTTCTGTTGTCAACTCCCCAACCCCACATAGCTAAATCCTATTCATCATTTAAGGTTCAGCTCAGATATCACTTCTCCTGAGAAGCCTTCCCTGACTAGCCCCATCCCCTGGTCCATAAGGTGATGGCATATGTTATATATACCTCTATCAATGCACAAGGCTCATTTATTATTTATTTATTTATTTTTTTTTTTTTTTTTTTTTTTTTTTTTTTTTTTTTTGCTGTATGCGGGCCTCTCACTGTTGTGGCCTCCCCCATTGCGGAGCACAGGCTCCGGACGCACAGGCCCAGCGGCCATGGCTCACGGTCCCAGCCTCTCCGCGGCATGTGGGATCTTCCCAGACCGGGGCACGAACCCGTATCCCCTGCATCGGCAGGCGGACTCTCAACCACTGCGCCACCAGGGAAGCCCTATTATTTATTTTTATAATTATATTATACTTATCTCTTTTTCTGGACCGTAAGCTCTTTGTAGGCAGAGACAATGTCTTTATATCCACCATTTCTAGTAGAGTGCATGGCATAAACTAAGCCCCCAATAGTTGTTTGAATGACTGAATGTCAGAAAATTAATCTTAGCTTTTTAAAAAAGTCTTCAATGGTAAAAACTGAAAAATTATTTTAGCTAACCTCAGTTACCTAGCATCCTCTTGCCCTAAGTCCCTGAACATTTTAGGCAGTGAACTGAATTGATTTCTCTGAATATATTTTAAGTTTATGCCAAAAATTACATAGTGATGTTGAAGAAAGGCATTCCTTAAACGTTCCAGTACCCAATCTGATGATCAAATGTCTTGGCTTCTCCCCACTACTGGGTCTCCAAAGAGTTCCACTGAGACACACACAGCTCAGATATTCTTCTCCCCAAACCAGAGCTCTGATGTGGCCACCTGGGGGCAGTGCAGACTTGTGGATGGACTTCACAGTAAGGCTTAGGGAGTCCCAGCGCTGAGCAGTCCCAGTCTGTGTGCCACTCCGCCCAGTTCCCTTTCCTCCCACTTTGACTCAGGCTCCTACTAACTTGACATGAGGCTGACTGGAATAGGTGCTCAAGTGTGAGGCACACTCACAGAGCAGCATGCATACCCATACCCATATCCTGGAACACTTCTAGCCTCCAACTCCTGAGAGGCAGGGTTAAACAAATCAAGCTGGGGGTTTCTTTGAGCCAGGAAACCTAAATACTTTAAAGGAAAATGTGAAGGCTGGCATTAAACACTGTTTAACAGGTATAACTTTGTTCCATGACACACAGGTTGTGAATGTCATATTTCTGTAGTTCTCTAAATTAAATATCCTTGGCTCCCATCCATCAGTGGGTGGAAAATCCAATCTTGGTTCTCTTTTCAGGAGCTCACAGGTATTTCAGAAATGTCTCTCAGTGCCTGCCGCCTTTGGAGCTCTTTGCCCGTGACAACTGTCTGTTCTAGGACCCTTTCTCTAGGCCTAACTGGGGCATAGAGACCTCTGCTGAGGCTCCAAAATAGCAGTGCCTTTGGTCACCTCTTTGAGCACAAAGTCATCCCCATTCAAGGTCCTACTGTGCCAGGGGTCTGTAGGAGAGCGGGAGCAGGACCTGGCTGCTCAAGGAGACTGCAGTGCCCCTTAGCACCATCCCTTTCAGAGCCAGGCTCAGGAAATTCTCTCTCCTCTGCCCTCCTCTAATCCTAAGAGCCCTTCTTTGTCGCATACAAAACAGCCGTATCCCCTCTGAGACCTGGGCTGATTTCAAAAACAAAGGCCTGTTGATTTCTTTTATTTTTCTTTTCTGAGGCGAATGAAGCCCTGATCTCCAGAACAAAAGGCCCTCAGTTACTCTTTTGGGATGTCCAGTGTAGAAGATAGGAATAGTTCATTCTTTCACAAAGAACAGAAATGGCTGACACCACAGAAAATAAGACAGTTAATTCCTCAAGCAGGTTAGCCTGTCAAACACTAAAGCACTGCTTATCTCACACTTTGTTCCCAGAGTATGGAGCCTCTCCAGGAAGAGGCGGTAGGCCATACTGCAGGTAGAGATCCACACTGACAGTGTTCCAGCCTCAGACTGGGGCGTGCTTCACGTGGACAGTAAGCAGCAAGCTTAGGCTCCCCCATCTTCTGTGTAGGTCCCAGATTGACTAGGGAGGATGGAGCTGGTGCTCCCACGTTCCAATTCACTGGGGCTGACCTCATTTAGGCCTGATCTCTGGAAGGAGTTTGAAGAACCTATGAGAGAATTACCCCAAGACCACATCTAACCCTTGAATAATGAACTGGATAATGGAATAACAGAAGAGAGCAATCTTGATTACTGATTTATTTTTGTATAAATTTTTATTTTTTAATATTTAATTAAAATATCCTTATTTTGATTACTGACATTTTTGTCACCCCGTTAAATTTTGCACCTTAGACGCATACCTTGCTTGTCTCACCCTAGCTTGTCCATTGGCATCTGCCCCTTGCAGAGCTACCTAGAGCCCTTGTAGTTCATTCACAGGATGTAGCCTGAGCCCAGCTATATGAGACCCTTGGTGGGACACCAGCATCTCAGCCTGACCTTGGGTGAGAGTGGGGGAGCCCAGCATCCAGGGCTAGCACTTCTCCCAGACCCTCAGCTGGACTGTATTGAGGTCACACCTGTAAGGTATTGTACAATGAGACATCTGGGCATCAAGCCAAGAGTCCTTTGATTGATTTTTTTTTATAGTTGGAGAGAATTTGCTAATATACCACTATTAATCAAGGGTCATATGAGGATCCAAGAATTTCACAAAATCTAGGTTTTTCTGATTTGATTAAGATCACATTCTTTAGTGTGGCCCATAATAAGGCCAGCCCTTCGCCACTTCATTTCATCTGTTTCTAGCCTCATGTCTAGCCATTCCCCCATGTACACTATACTCTTGTCACAGGAACAATTTGGTCTGCTTGCTGTTTTCAAAGCATAAGAAGTACTTTCATGCCTCCGTGCCTTTGCTCATGTTGTTTCCTTGCCTGGAATACCTTTTTTCTTCCTCTCTGCCTGATGAACTCTTTACTTATCTTCAGGCCCAAATAAAATATCATCTGCTCTGTAGTTTCCACTAATATGTTCCCCTTACTGAAGTTCACTGACACTCCTGATAGTCTCTGTCCCATTTTCATGTAGCTGTTTTTTATGTGTCTCTTTATCGGTGAACTCAGTGAATGGCTTGAAAGAGCAACTACTGAGGTTACTTCCTCTCCCCCTCCTCTTCATTCATTCTCCCCATCCTATGACTTCATTCATCTTTGTATCCACAGCTCTTAGCTTAATGCTTGCCACCTAGGAGTAGGAGTACTTAACAAACATTTGTTGCATTTGCTGAAAGCTGCAACGCATCAGGCAAAATGTAGTTCTTTTATTTTCACTTTCTATTTCCACTTCTCAGGAAATTTTGATTACTGGTCTCAATTTCCTCTCCTGATCATTTCTGTTCTTTCTGACCATATGCATCTCGTCCCAGTTTTACCTAGATTTTCTTGGCTAGCTCTCCCAACCCACTCCACTCATTCAGCACATATTTATTGAATACCTGCTGTTCTGCATGCACTATTCTAGGCATTGAGGATACAGCAGTGAACAAGATAGATGGGACACTTTCATAGAGCTTACATTATGGTTGAATAACTGGACCAAAACAAGTAAAGGAACAAGATAATTTCAAATAATGATGAGTTATAGAAAGGAAATAAAGTGATGTGACAGGGAGTGAAGAGACATTAGTCAGGTAAGCCCTCTCTGACAAGGAAACACTGAAATCTGGAGGATAAGAAGGAGAAAGCCATATGGGGATCTGCAGAAAAAAATTTCAAGTGGAAAGGTCAGCAAGAGCACAGGCCTAGAGACAAGATCAAATGACTGAAAATTATAAAGGATTATATAAATAAACAAAACGATTGCTTCAAGACTTTCATTAGCCTGTCAGTATACCGGCATCCCTTTCACAATAGAGTAGCTTCAATCCCTTCTGAGAAGTGATTGACTTCCCGTAACCTCCACTGTCCCTACCACTCAAATCACAGAATTTTCTTCCAGTGAATCCCATTGAAACTCACCAGAAGTTCATCTGACTGAAGCACCAATCCATGGGATTAGATGCTTTGTGTGGTCCCTTTTAAGGGATTTCCCTCCCCTATCACTTCCAGAAGGACTAGGTGCTGCTCTCCCTTGTCCAGGAACACTCAAATGGAAACCCAGGGGCAGCATTAAGGGGAAAAAGTCAATTCTTTGGACAGATACACACAAGTGGGAGAGCCTGGAGTCCACTTCTGTGAATCCCAGGAGTGTTTCCTCACCCCTACAGCCATTCTTGTTATCCTTTCTCCACACTGTGTGTTGCCCTCCACTGGGCTGCCATGCCCAGCTGGTGAGGGAGTCCAAAAGAGCTGGCCTCCTCTCTTAGATACCAGAGCAGCTGCTTAAAGAGGCTGGAGGGCTTCCTGCCGCTGGAGACATGAAACACTCTCAGTAAGCCAGGAGCCAGAATCAAAACCATATGGTTTGCTTTGCAGTAAAGATCACAGGGCCTGAAAAACTAGAGGAAGGAGGGCCAGCCAGGGAACAAGTTTTGGGAGTAAGAGGGTTGTGCCTATCCCAATCCTGGCAGCCCTGTACTCACAAGTATAGCCCCCCTACCTAAGGGCCCTCCTGTCCTTGAACTCATAGCCCATTTCCACTCTCTTCAGACCCAGATTGGTAGAAGTTCAAACAATAGGGGCTTCCGTGGTGCACAGTGGTTGAGAGTCCGCCTGCCAATGCAGGGGACACGGGTTTGTGCCCCGGTCCGGGAGGATCCCACATGCCGCGGAGCGGCTGGGCCTGTGAGCCATGGCCGCTGAGCCTGTGCGTCCGGAGCCTGTGCTCCGCAACGGGAGAGGCCACAACGGTGAGAGGCCCGCATACCGCAAAAAAAAAAAAAAAAAAAAAAAGTTCAAACAATAAAGGCCAGAGAATGGGATTATCCACTCCCTGGAACATCCTGGTCCCCTAAAGGCCTCCTGACCAGATGCCCCCCAAACGAAAACTGTCCCAATTTACTCTTATCTCTAATGAACTGACATACCCCACACCTTAAAAATATTAAACTAGCAGCCCTTTATCTAGTTGTTTACTGTGAATCTAACTAGATACAGGTTCTCTAAGATTTTTCTTAGATTTTTAGATTTATCTTAGATTTTTCCAAGATGCTTCTGAGGTAGATAGAATCCATAAGCATTAAAACGAAATGCATGCTAATGACTCCTTCTAAAAAGATAAACTGCATGGTTCTAATGTGGAAGCCTGGAGTTGGATCTGCTTTAGGACTTTAAATGCCAGGGCTTCTGTTAGTTCCAGTGCGTTCCTGTTCTTACTGCTACGTGAGCGGGGATTGTTTAAGGACACTAAACAAGTTTTGGGAAGGAGGTGCTGCATGCCTGGAACTGGGATAGCTCACAGTGTCTTCTGCTTTGCAGACCAAGGCCAAGGCACCCAAGGAAAAATTGAATCCTAATTCTCACTGTCCACCTGCTGCCTCCCTGCTCCCCAACCCCAGCCCATCACTTCAGTGGCTTCCTGTAAAAGGCAGCATTTGTGGGAAAAGCTCTATGTCCACAAGTCTCCATGTCCATGCAGAAGAGTTTGGGGCAGCTGGCTTTGTTTTAGGGCCCAGGCTGACCCATAAATGGGAGGAACATTCCAGGTAAACTTTTACTATAAGAAAGGGGTAGAGCCTCAGTGCCTCAGAGTTGAAAGCCTGCTCCATAAACCTCTCCCATAATCTGTTCACCCAGGGCAGATCTGCAGTATGCTGGGTCGTGGAAGAAAAAGCAAAAGCAAACAATAAAACAAAAACAAATAAACATGAGTTTTCCCAACTTTCTTCTGCAGGTATTTTCTTGGATGCGAAGGGAAATGAAAAATCTGATAGAGAGAATGGTTCTCCTTCTTGGCTACTGTTGAAAGTAAGTGTTTACAAGGTTGCGTGATCAGGGATTTAAGGGTGGGATTTTGTCTTAAGCTTCAGCAAGTTGCAAAGATGATACTGTCCCTGCCTCCCAGACCTCCTGACCTGCTCCACTATATGCTTAAGTCAAAACAGGGAGCAATCTCCTGAAGCCCTTTGGCTCCAAACAGGACCCTCAATTCTAGCCATCAAAGACATAGCCCTCGTTCTAGAAGCTCCAACCATGCATTCGTAGGAAATTTAGAAAAGCTGGAGTTCAGCCTTTGCTCCTCTCCTGATGTTATTTCTCATTGCCCCTCAAGGGCTATACACAGAACGCAAGGGACTGGCTATTTGGGTGAATTCAGTGAGGACATTGCCAGTTATAACTCATTCCTATCAGCCACAGAAACAGGATTAAGTATCAGACACATGTGCCAGAATGTGTTAGGCACTGATAGGTTGATAGGATTGTTTTGAAGCTTTTGACCAAAATTAATTATATTTTAATGTGTTCTATATATTTTTGTATAGACTCTATCTTATTTAAGCATCACAATGATGCTAAACTTTGGAAAAGGAAAGTATGACTCTCACTATTATATATACAAACACAAAGAGATTAAATGACTTGCCCAAACTCATCTAGCTTTGTTGTTACTAGAGTCAAGACTAGAACACTGATTGCTGAACTTCCAGTTCAGTGCGTTTTCCGCCATTTCAACTTAAGAACAAACATCCTCCAAAAAGTTGCAGTAAACCAGGGTATTAGCAGTCACTGAAGCCCTTCCCTGGGCTCCCATTATAATTATGGGGTCTTCCTCTTTCAAGGCTGAGTTGTCATTTGCCACAATGTGCTCCCCCAGATTCACACACAGTTCATGTGCACGGAACACCACCAGGCAGTTTGCATATCATTATCTCAATTCATTCCCCAGTACCTCCATTGAGGATATTATTTACCCATGGTACCAATAAACTGAAGCTCAGAGAAAGCAGATACATTAGTTTAAAATCCTAGAGCTTGTAAGCGGCAGTCGGAGCTGAAACCAGGTCTTCTGATAACTCTGATCCCCTTTCTTGATACCCAAGGAATCCAGAAACATTAGCCATAATAGGAATCAAACATAGATCTCCTCAAGACATGAGTAAGTTTGTGGACTTTACCTGCATGAGGCAGATTCTAGGGCTAGCATATCATGTAATACAGTAGAGAACCTTCAGTTTCTCCAGAAGTGGCAACTATCCTTCCCACTGGGTGTCCACACAGAAACACAGAAGCATGCTTACGTGGCACGTTCTGCCCCGCCTCCCCCTGCCAGGGGTTTGGTCACAGCTACAGCATCTTGACAGCATATTTAAACCAACTTGCAGTAACTGGCAACAAAGTATCATTCCCTGACAGGCTGCGGGTCCTTGAGCTTCTGCAGACTTTGGAAGAGGGAATCCTTAGCTGAAACATTCAAGACCCAGGGGGTCCCAGAGAGGTACGTAATAAATTCCATTCAGATGTTGGGACTGGTTTTTTTCCTCTTTCTTTCTTTCCTTTTTTTTTTTCAATCACATTTGAAGAGTGAACAAGTTCTTTTCACCTTATCAAGCAAGGTGAGAAGAACATTGCTTCCTTTACTCTTGAGTGGGTCTGCACCAAAGGATTGAGAGAGCTAACAGCATCTGAGTAATTAAGGGTGACATCTGAGGTATCTGAGAGCACTTTGTACATGTGACAGAATTATCCGAATAGGTAAATGGTGTTGCAAATACTTCAGCAAAATCCAATTACAGGCCTCTGAGTCCATTCTAATTTACGGCTCCCACACTGTTTACCTGCAGTATAGGCAGCGCATCTGTTTTGAAATTCTTCTAAGAAACCATGACTGTGCAAATTGGTCCAACAAATAGCTGAATGTACACATTGCTCTGTTAGAGAGGGAAAGGCAGACATAGACATAAGTACTAAATTTTATCTCATGGCATCTGAGCAGCCTAGATGGCCTGACAGCTTTGTTGTGCTACAATATATGGGTAACACTTGGGTCATTAGATAGCTCACAAAACTCCCCTCCAGCAGCCGAGGCTCTCCTGGGGTTAACTCTTGCTGTGGGGCTGGGATGAGGAAAAACAGACCTTCCCAAGCTGCAGCTGCAATTGACACCTCCTTCACCCCACACCTGAGCTCTTGCTCCCTGGAAGAGAAACCTGAGTAAAGACAGCCATGGCAGCAGAGAAGGGTTCTTCTTGGCAGTGGCTGCTTCTGACTTCAGAGCTGTGGGCACTGAGCTAAAAAGCAGTACAGAGAGAGAGGACCAGGAACTAAATGACACCGGGAAATGGGAAACTCAGGGGAGAAAGGACCTGACTTTCTTCCCCTCAAAGACGTGTGCTTTGCAAGGTTCGTCTTTTCATCTGGACTGGTGAGTCTCAAAGTTTTTAGTCCTTAGACTATTTGAGCAAAACAGGAGTGTCTCACCTATTTACTAGACTAAATAAACAAGCCAGCAAACAAACAAACAAAAAACCACTTTTGAGCTGTTTTTGCTGAATCCCTGTGATTATTTGTAGCTCCCTTTAAACATGTTTGTTTTGATGCATTTAAGTTTTGATCGAAATCCACAGTGGAAAATATTGTTTCAAAGGAGAAAAAAACAAACCACCCAATATACTTCTGTGCCTTGCATACTGACCCAGCCCACAGAACGATTGGAAGAATCTTTGCCGATCCACCAGAGATCCCTGGATTCCACTTGGAGAGCCCATAGATCTAAAAAACGACATCTTGATTTCAGAACCCTTCTTTTGATCTGGAATTATCTATTGTTGACCACAGAAAGCTTCTACTGGCGATTACCGGAACAGTGCCCTGTAGAGCGAGAGGTGAGCCCAGTGTGGGAGGAAGAAATCTCTTTCTCTTTCTCAGCGGGTATTTCGGTACAGTGCGATATCTATGCTTAGTATGATATCTATGAGCTCAATTTCTTCTTCTCTTTTTCTTCCTCTTCTCTTTCCTTTCTCTCCCCTCCTTCTTCTTCCTCATTTTCTTCTACTTTCTTTGTTTCTTATATAGTAAAAATTTCCCCAAGCCCTCGGTGCCTAAATGATTTTTGCCTGGTACGTTCCACTAATTGAAGTTTCGTAATCACAGTTTCTTATTCGGGTGTGAATTTTCCTATATCTGAGCACCCAGATTATTGTAAATGCAGCCGGCCCCTGCCCATGCCTTGTGTACAGTTACCTGAGATAGTACCAAAGAAGAGAAGGCTGCAGGTTTGTGCCTTTCACTGTACCACAATGCAGAGCTCTATTGAGATACGTGTAGGAAAGGAGAAGAACCTTCGTGGAGGGAGCAGCCATGTTGCAATGAACCGACAACACAGATAATATGAAAAACAAATCCAGGGAGAAATGGAACCATACACTGGAAGCATGAAGTTACAATAGTTCCTTTGGTCCAACTGCTCTGAAAATGCAGGAAAAGACTCTCACTCGTGTTGGAGGTAGGGCATGTGTCTGCATCTGCTCTGCTTAAACCACAGGGACCTCATTAAGGATAGGGGCACTGACACTGATGGCTTCATTCTGGGCACAACCCTCAGCAGGCTGGCCCCATGCAAAGGTAATTACCAGGAATGGAGGGCTCGTTATAGCCTTTTGATTTGGTCACCCAAACATCCTGTCAGACAGATGTAGAAAAGAGACCGATCTTTACCTCAGAAGAAGTAAATTGTGGTTGAAGTGTTTGGTTTCAGTCTCTCTCAGGTTGAGGCTTTGAAAAACAGACCTGTGGGTCTAGGAAACCACATACCAGATTCAATTGCTTTGGAGTCCTGAGACTATTCAAGGCTATAAGGAAATATATAACCCAATTCAAGACAATTGTTTTAATTGGCGGTTTTACTGTCTAGTGCAGTAACCCTCATTTTGTGTAAGTGGCTCGGGGTTGGAATGCAATCTGGGAAAGGGCTGTTTCTGGTTCTTCAAGACAGTCTGAAGGAATATCAAAAGTTAAAATAACATAAAACTTGCCATCTTTCAGTTACACCATGAATCTTTCTCTCTTCCAAGCATTTCTACATATGGGTAAGCATTCTAGCAAAGATGCAGTTACAGTCCAGCATGAGGAAGCAAAGGAGCCCAAGTGTTCAAAGTTGGACAAAAGAGCCAGGACACTAGTCAAAAAGAGAGAAGAGCTATTATAGAAGAGAAATAGAAAATAGAAACCAAAAAAATCAGATGTCGGTGTATGTGTTGGGGTTGGGGGGATGGTGGATGGTAGCAGAGTGTCATCTTTGATTGACATAAGAAAGAATATAGTTCAGGGAGAATGTGCACAAAGAAATAGATCATGGCTTGAGAGAAAACTGACTTCAGTTGGGTAGGGAACACTTATTCAGATTTTGGGGAGAAAATTGGAAAGAACTGTAAAGCTAAAGTCGGTATCCAATTTGAATACCTATGCAGCTGGGTCTTGGGGCCAAAATAGTCCCTAGAGCCCCTAGAGGTCTGCATTTTGCTCAAAAGGCAGCTCTCTTGAGGAAAAAGAAGAAGAATGGGGGCATTGCAGTGGGGGAGAGGTCCATAAGCCCTTCTGATGGCCCACACACAGGTAGGACACAGCCATAAATTGCCTGCTAGACAGCCACCAGTTCTTGTCTCCATCTGTTCCCAAAACCCGTGCTTACAGATTCTTTCTTTATATTCAGGTGTTTTTAAGAAGAATCAGCTTGGAGCAAAAGTACTAAATTCAAAACATTCTAAACCACAATTTAAATCTTATTTAAAAGATGATAAGTATGACTTTTCATTTGTTTAGAAATAATCACTGCAGACAGTATCCCATCCGGAATGTGTTTCACATTGGTTTGTTCTGCTCTCAAGTGCCATCAGGCCTCATTCAATACAGTCAGTAATTGGACTTTTAGAAGGGGGAAAAGTGGTTATTTAAAACTGCCTCCTGGGCCTCCCTGGTGGCGCAAGTGGTTGAGAGTCCGCCTGCCGATGCAGGGGATATGGGTTCGTGCCCCGGTCTGGGAGGATCCCATATGCCGCGGAGCGGCTGGGCCCGTGAGCCATGGCCGCTGAGCCTGCGCGTCCGGAGCCTGTGCTCCGCAACGGGGGAGGCCACAACAGTGAGAGGCCCGCATACCGCAAAAAAAAAAAATAATAATAATAATAAAAAAACTGCCTCCTTATGTCCTGTAGTTGCACCGTTTGACATTTGCTTCCAGAGAAGTGTATACAGTGATGACTGACTAGGTATCTGCTTTAAGTTAGTTCAACTGTGAAATAAATTAGGAGGCCATCCCCACCCTTAGCGACACTGTAAGTTAGGGACACAGAGAAAAATTCACTGGACCCTAGTGAAGGCATTCACGGATTGGACCTTCAGTGTGGTCAGGTGACCTGATTCACAGGAGCAGCAGGCCCTGGTGCACAAAGCTCAGGAATAGGAATTAGGAGACCAGTTTCTAGTCCTGCATCTACTTCTAACAGCCTGTGAGGCCTTAATCTAGTCATTGACCCACTCAGGGCAGCCATCTTTCCACGCATCAAATGGGAAGACAAAGACTAGCTTCCCCTACTTGTGGATAAGATGATGGCGGAAAATATCTGCCTTAGCTAGGGGAGAGGGAGTGGGGTCAGAGAGAGACAGTTGTGACAGCTGACTTTATCACTTGATTGATGGCTTAATTTTTAAAATCTTGATCTCCCTCTTCACTGGGATCCTGAATGGTCTGGACACACTTTTATTTTCTTTTAAGTAAAGTTGTTATTGAAAGTTTTTCTGTTTCTATTAGACAAAAAAGCCTTCAGCTTGACGAATTTTCACCACATAAACACACCCAGGAAACCTAAACCTAGATCTAGAAATAGTACATTACCAGTACCCAGAACCCCCTCATGCCCTCTTTAAGTCCCTTTCTTCCCAAGGGCAACCACTAACCTGACTTCTAACACCATAATTAAGTTTTGCCTGTTTGAGGGTTTATGTATGTGTGTATATACTTTGATGTGTGACTTCTTTTGCTTAATATTACGTTTGTAAGATTCAGTTATGTTATTGCATGTAGTAATATTTTGGGGGGTTTTGGTTTTATTTTGTTTGTTTGGTTGGTTTTTTTGTTGTTGTTTTTTGGCTGCACCACGCGGCTTGTGGGATCTTAGTTCCCCGACCAGGGATCGAACTCTTTGCCCCCTGCAGTGGAAGGGTAGAGTGCTAACCACTGGATCACCAGGGAATTCCTACGTGTAGTAATATTTTATTTTCATTGCTCTATAATATTTCATGAATTTATGTACCACAATTTATTTATCCATTGCCTTATTGATGGACATTTGGGTTGTTTCCAGTTGGGGACTCTTATGAACAGTTCTATTAGGAACATTTATGAAGTTTTTTGCTGAACATATGAATGCATTTCTATTGGGTATATCTAGAAATGGAATTGCTGAATTTTAGGATGTGTGAGTTCTGCTTTAAGAGATACTGCCAGTTTTCCAAATTAGTTGCATCAATTTACACTCCCACCAGCCATGTCTGAGATTTCTGTTTTTTTCTATATCCTCCTCAACACTTGGTATTGTCTGTCTTTTACATTTAGCCATTTTGGTGGGAGAGTAGTGGAATGCTTTCTTATTTTAATTTATATTTCCTTGATGACTAATGAAGTTGAGCACCTTTTAATATATTTATTGGCCATTTGGATATACTGTTTTGTGAAATAACTTTCAGGTCTTGAACCTATTCTTCTGTCAGGTTGTCTGACATTTTTATTGGTCTATAAGTGTTCTTTAAATATTATGGACATTATTGTGTACATGTTGCAAATATCATTTCCCACAATGCTGTCAAATCATATTGGAGCCTGAGGCAAAGGAAAACTCAGAAATACTGATACCTATCTTTATTTAAAATTATGACATTTTGCTCATCATGGATTTTAAAAAATTAACTCTGCTTTTTAAAAATATTGCATAACATCTTATTTGTTTTGATTACTGAGGGGTTTTTATGGTGCCCCTTTAAAAATTGTGTCCAAGCTTAGCACCTCACTTGCCTCACCCTAAACCTGGCTCTTATTCCATTCTGTGGCTTACATTATAGTCTTTATAGTGTTATTTGTTGAAAAGAAGTTCCTAATTTAAATTTAAATTTAAATTAATTGAATTGGATTTTTCAAGCTTTTCTTTTATGGTTAGCATCTTTTAAAAAAATTCTGTTTAAGAAATTTTTTCCTACTTAAGTCATAAAGATATTCTCCTATAATTTCTTTTAGAATAGTGCTGTCCAATAGAACTTTCTGCAATGATGGAACTATTCTCTATCTGTGCTGTCCAATATGACAGCCAATATGATGCAGGTATTGAGCACTTGAAATGTAGCCAGTATGTCTGTTGCACTGAATTTTATATTTTATTTCCTTTAATTAATTTAATTAAATATAGCTAGTGGCAATGTAGTCTGACAACGTTGTCCACCTGGAATTGATTTTAAGATATGCTGTAAGGTCAGGTCTCCTTTTTTTCTTCCATATGGTTATCCAGTTTACCCAGGATTGTGTACTGAAAAAACCATCAATTCCTTTTATAATTTACCAATGTTCTGTATGTGAATCTGGTCCTGGGATGTCCATTTTTTTTCTGTTTATCTATTAGTTCGTCTTTGTGCCAATTCCATGCTGTGTCAAATACTGTAGCTACTATAATGAGACTTAATACAGAATAGAATAAGTTTTTCATGTTTCTGGTCTTCCCCAAGAGGTCTTGGCTATTCTTGAACTTCTGCATTTCCACATAAATTTTATTTATTTATTTATTGAAGTATAGTTGACATACACTATTATGTTAGTTTCAGGTGTACAACATAGTGATTTGACCTTTAAATACGTTACGAAATGATCACCATGATAGGTCTAAAAACCATCTGTCACTGTACAAAGATATTACAGTATTATTGACTATATTTCTTATGCTGTATATTACATCTTGTGACTTATGTATTTTATAACTGGAAGTTTGTCCCTCTTAATCTCCT
Organism: Mesoplodon densirostris; assembly: GCF_025265405.1. NCBI lineage: Eukaryota > Metazoa > Chordata > Mammalia > Artiodactyla > Ziphiidae > Mesoplodon > Mesoplodon densirostris. The sequence goes on along the minus strand of NC_082676.1, from coordinate 25,279,464 downwards.
TCACCTATTTCACCCAACCGCCTATAGCTGTCCCCTCTGGCAATCAGTTTGTTCTCTGTTCTCTGATACAGTTTGTTCTCCGTATCTATGTCTATTTCTGTTTTGTTTTGTTTTTTTAGATTTCACATGTAAGTGAAAACATATGGTATTTGTCTTTTTCTGTCCGACTTATCTCACTTAGCATAAGTTGTGGCATGTTGTGGCAAATGGCAAGATTTCATTCTTGTTTGTAGTTGATGATAATCCATTGTGTATATATACCACATATTCTTTATCCATTCATATATCAGTGGATATTTAGATTGCTTCCACAGCTCAGCTGTCATAAATAATGCTGCAATGAACATTATTGTTCACTGAACATATATTATTCATATATGTTTCAATTTAGTGGGTTCGTTTCCTTTTGTTTTCCACCCAGAAGTGGAATTGCTAGATCATATGGTAGTTCTATTTTTAATTTTTCGAGGGACCTCCATACTATTTCCCATAGTGGCTGTACCAATTTATATTCGCACTAACAGTCCACAAAGGTTCACTTTTCTCCACATCCTCACCAATTATTGTTATCTGTTGTCTTTTTTGCTTTATTTTTTAACATCTTTATTGGACTATAATTGCTTTACAATGTTGTGTTAATTTCTTCTGTATAACAAAGTGAATCAGCTAAATGTCTACATATATCCCTATATCTCCTTCCTCTTGCATCTCCCTCCCACCCTCCCTATCCCACCCCTCTAGGTGGTCACAAAGCACCGAGCTGATCTCCCTGTGCTATGCAGCTGCTTACCACTAGCTATTTTACATTTGGTAGTGTATATATATCAACGCTACTCTCTCACTTTGTCCCTTTCCCCTCCCCATGTCCTCAAGTCCATTCTCTACGTCTGTGTCTTTATTCCTGTCCTGCCACTAGATTCATCAGAAACATTTTTTTTTTTTAGATTCTGTATATATGTGTTAGCATACGGTATTTGTTTTTCTCTTTCTGCCTTACTTCGCTCTGTGTGACAGACTCTAGGTCCATCCACCTCACTACAAATAGTTCAATTTCGTTTCTTTTTATGGCTGAGTAATATTCCATTGTATACATGTGGCACATCTTTATCCATTCATCTGTCAGTGGGCACTTAGGTTGCTTCCATGTCCTGACTATTGTAAACAGTGCTGCACTGACCATTGTGGTACATGTCTCTTTTTGAATTATGGTTTTCTCAGAGTATATGTCCAGTAGTGGGATTGCTAGATCATATGGTAGTTCTATTTTTAGTTTTTTAAGGAACCTCCATACTGTTCTCCATAGTGGCTGTATCAATTTACATTCCCACCAACAGTGCAAGAGGGTTCCCTTTTCTCCACACCCTGTCCAGCATTTATTGTTTGTAGATTTTTTGATGATGGCCATTCTGACCGATGTGAGGTGATACCTCATTGTAGTTTTGATTTGCATTCCTCTAATGATTAGTGATGTTGAGCATCCTTTCAGGTCTTTGTTGGCAATCTGTATATCTTCTTTGGAGAAATGTCTGTTTAGGTCTTCTGCCCATTTTTGGATTGGTTTTTTTTTGATATTGAGCTGCATGAGCTGCTTGTATATTTTGGAGGTTAATCCTTTGTCAGTTGCTTCGTTTGAAAATATTTTCTCCCATTCTGAGGGTTGTCTTTTCGTCTTTTTTATGGTTTCCTTTGCTGTGCAAAAGCTTTGAAGTTTCATTAGGTCCCATTTGTTTATTTTTGGTTTTATTTCCATTTCTCTAGGAGGTGGGTCAAAAAGGATCTTGCTGTGATTTATGTCATAGAGTGTTCTGCCTATGTTTTCCTCTAAGAGTTTTATAGTGTCTGGCCTTACATTTAGTTCTTTAATCCATTTTGAGTTTATTTTTGTATACAGTGTTAGGAAGTGTTCTAATTTCATTCTTTTACATGTAGCTGTCCAGTTTTCCCAGCACCACTTATTGAAGAGACTGTCTTTTCTCCATTGTATATTCTTGCCTCCTTTATCAAAGAGAAGCTGACCATATGTGCATGGGTTTATCTCTGGGCTTCTATCCTGCTCCAATGATCTATATTTCTGTTTTTGTGCCAATACCATACTGTCTTGATTACTGTAGCTTTGTAGTATAGTCTAAATTCAGGGAGCCTGATTCCTCCAGCTCCGTTTTTCTTTCTCAAGATTGCTTTGCCTTTTCGGGGTCTTTTGTATTTCCATACAAATTGTGAAATTTTTTTGTTCTGGTTCTGTGAAAAATGCCATTGGTAGTTTGATAGGGATTGCACTGAATCTGAAGATTGCTTTGGGTGTATAGTCATTTTGACAATGTTGATTCTTGCAATCCAAGAACATGGTATATCTCTCCACCTGTTTGTATCATCTTTAATTTCTTTCATCAGTGTCTTATAGTTTTCTTTATACAGGTCTTTTGTTTCCTTAGGTAGGTTTATTCCTAGGTATTTCATTCTTTTTGTTGCAGTGGTAAATGGGAGTGTTTCCTTAATTTCTCTCTCAGATTTTTCACCATTAGTGTATAGGAATGTAAGAGATTTCTGTGCATTAATTTTGTGTCCTGCTACTTTACCAGATTCATTGATTAGCTCTAGTAGTTTTCTGGTAGCATCTTTAGGATTCTCTATGTATAGTATCATGTCATCTGCAAAGAGTGACAGCTTTACTTCTTCTTTTCTGATTTGGATTCCTTTTATTTCTTTTCCTTCTCTGATTGCCATGGTTACAACTTCCAAAACTATGTTGAATAACAGTGATGAGAGTGGGCAACCTTGTCTTCTTCCTGATCTTAGAGGAAATGGTTTCAGTTTTTCACCATTGAGAATGATGTTTGCAGTAGGTTTGTCATATATGGCCTCTATTATGTTGAGGTAGGTTCCCTCTATGCCTACTTTCTGGAGAGTTTTTATCATAAATGGGTGTTGAATTTTGTCGAAAGCTTTTTCTGCGTCTATTGAGACTGTCATATGGTTTTTATCCTTCAGTTTGTTAATATGGTGTATCACATTGATTGATTTGCATATATTGAAGAATCCTTTCATTCCTGGGATAAACCCACTTGATCATGGTGTATGATCCTTTTAATGTGCTGTTGGATTCTGTTTGCTAGTATTTTATTGAGGATTTTTGCATCCATGTCCATCAGTGATATTGGCATGTAATTTTCTTTTTTTGTGACATCTTTATCTGGTTTTGGTATTAGAGTGATGGTGGCCTCGTAGAATGAGTTTGGGAGTGTTCCTCCCTCTGCTCTACTTTGGAAGAGTTTGAGAAGGATAGGTGTTAGCTCTTCTCTAAATGTTTGATAGAATTCGCCTGTGAAGCCATCTGGTCCTGGGCTTTTGTTTGTTGGAAGATTTTACTCACAGTTTCAATTTCAGTGCTTGTCATTGGTCTATTTATATTTTCTATTTCTTCCTGGTTCAGTCTGGGCAGGTTGTGCTTTTCTAAGAATTTGTCCATTTCTTCCAGGTTGTCCATTTTATTGGCATATAGTTGCTTGCAGTAATCTCTCATGATCCTTTTATTTCTGCAGTGTCAGTTGTTACTTCTTTTTCTTTTGTAATTCTGTTGATTTGAGTCTTCTCCCTTTTTTTCTTGTTGAGTCTGGCTAATGGTTTATCAATTTTGTTTATCTTCTCAAAGCACCACCTTTTAATTATATTGATCTTTGCTATTGTTTCCTTCATTTCTTTTTCACTTCTTTCTGATCTTTATGATTTCTTTCCTTCTGCTAACTTTGGGGTTTTTTTGTTCTTCTTTCTCTAATTGTTTTAGGTGTAAGGTTAGGTTGTTTATTTGAGATATTTCCTGTTTCTTGAGGTAGGATTGTATTGCCATAAACTTCCCTCTTAGAACTGCTTTTGCTGCATCCTGTAGGTTTTGGGTCATCTTGTTTTCATTGTCATCTGTTTCTAGGTATTTGTTGATTTCCTCTTTGATTTTTTCAGTGATCTCTTGGTTATTTAGTAGTGTATTGTTTAGCCTCCATGTGTTTGTATTTTTTACAGTTTTTTTTTCCTGTAATTGATATCTAGTCTCATAGCATTGTGGTTGGAAAAGATACTTAATGTGATTTCAGTGTTCTTAAATTTACCAATGCTTGATTTGTGTGACCCAAGATATGATGTATCCTGGAGAATGTTCCATGAGCACTTGAGAAGAAAGTGTATTCTGTTGTTTTTGGATGGAATGTCCTATAAATATCAATGAAGTCCATATTGTCTAATGTGTCATTTAATGTTTGTGTTTCCTTATTTATTTTCATTTTGGGTGATCTGTCCATTGGTGAAAGTGGGGTGTTAAAGTCCCCTACTATGATTGTGTTACTGTCAATTTCCTTTTATGGCTGTTAACATTTGCCTTATGTATTGAGGTGCTCCTATGTTGGGTGCATAAATATTTACAATTGTTATATCTTCTTCTTGGATTGATCCCTTGCTCATTATATAGTGTCCTTCTTTGTCTCTTATAATAGTCTTTATTTTAAATTCTATTTTGTCTGACATGAGAATTGCTACTCCAGCTTTCTTTTGATTTCCATACGCATAGAATATCTTCTTCCATCCCTTCATTTTCAGTCTCTATGTGTCCCTAGGTCTGAAGTGGGTCTCTTGTAGACAACATACATACAGGTCTTACTTTTGTATCCATTCAGCCAGTCTTTTGGTTGGAGCATTTAATCCATTTACATTTAGGTAATTATTGATATGTATGTTCCTATTACCATTTTCTTAATTGTTTTGGGTTTGTTTTTGTAGGTCTTTTCCTTCTCTTGTGTTTCCTGCCTAGAGAAGTTCCTTTAGTATTTGTTGTAAAGCCGGTTTGGTGGTGCTGAATTCTCTTAACTTTTGCTTGTCTGTAAAGGTTTTAATTTCTCTTTCGAATCTGAATGAGATCCTGGCTGGTTAGAGTAATCTTGGTTGTAGGTTCTTCCCTCTCATCACTTTAAATATGTCCTCCCACTCCCTTCTGGCTTGCAGAGTTTCTGCTGAAAGATCAGCTGTTAACCTTATGGGGATTCCCTTGTATGTCATTTGTTGCTTTTCCCTTGCTGCTTTTAATACTTTTTCTTTGTATTTAATTTTTGATAGTTTGATTAATTTGTGTCTTGGCATGCTTCTCCATGGATTTATCCTGTATGGGGCTCTGTGTTCTTCCTGGACTTGATTGACTATTTCCTTTCCCATATTAGGAAAGTTTTCAACTATAATCTCCTCAAATATTTTCTCAGACCCTTTCTTTTTCTCTTCTTCTTCTGGGACCCCTATAATTCGAATGTTGGTACATTAAGTGTTGTCCCAGAGGTCCCTGAGGCTGTCCTCAATTCTTTTTATTCTTTTTTCTTTATTCTGCTCCACAGCAGTTATTTCCACTATTTTATCTTCAGGTCACTTTTCAGTTCTTCTGCCTCAGTTATTCTGCTATTGATTCCTCCTAGAGAATTTTTAATTTCATTTGTTGTTTTGTTCATCATTGTTTGTTTGCTCTTTAGTTCTTCTAGGTCCTTGTTAAACGTTTCTTGTGTTTTCTCCATTCTATTTCCAAGATTTGGGATATCTTTACTATTATTACTCTGCATTCTTTTTCAGGTAGTCTGCCTATTTCCTCTTCATTTGTTTGGTCTGGTGGGTTTTTACCTTGCTCCTTCATCTGCTGCATATTTCTCTGTTGTCTCATTTTGTTTACCTTACTGTGTTTGGGGTCTCCTTTTTGCAGACTGCAGGTTTGCCATTCCCGTTGTTTTTGGTGTCTGCCCCCAGTGGTTGGGGTTGGTCCAGTGGGTTGTGTAGGTTTCTTGGTGGAGGGGACTGGTGCCTGTGTTCTAGTGGGTGGGGCTGGATCTTGTCTTTTTGGTGGGCAGGGCCACGTCTGGTGATGTGTTTTGGGGTGTCTGTGAACTTAGTATGATTTTAGGCAGCCTCTCTGCTAATGGTTGGGGTTGTGCTCCTGTCTTGCTAGTTGATTGGCACTGGGCATCCAGCACCGGAGCTTGCTGGCCGTTGGGTGGAGCTGGGTCTTAGCGTTGAGACAGAGGTCTCTGGGAGAGCTCTCATGGATTGATATTATGTGGGGCCAGGAAGTTTCTGGTGGTCCAATGTCCTGAACTCAACTCTCCCACCTCAGAGGCTCAGGCCTGACACCAGGCTGGAGCACCAAGACCCTGTCAGCCACTCGGCTCAGAAGGAAAGGGAGAAAAAAATTATTAAAATTAAACTTATTAAAAATTATTAAAATAAAAAATAATAATAAAAGAAGAGAGCAACCAAACCAATAAACAAATCCACCAATGATAACAAGTGCTAAAAACTATACTAAGATAAACATAAAAGTCAGAAACAAATCAGTCATAGACAGCGGACCGCAAGACTTCAGTTGCTCCCAAAGTCCACCGCCTCAATTTTGCGGTGATTCATTGCCTATTCAGGTATTCCACAAATGCAGGGTACATCAAGTTGATTGTGGGGATTTAATCTGCTGCTCCTGAGGCTGCATGGAGAAATTTCCTTTTCTCTTCTTTGTTCACACAGCTCTTGGGGTTCAGCTTTGGTTTTGGCCCCACCTCTGTGTGTAGGTCACCTCAGGCATCTGTTCCCACCCAGACAGGACAGGGTTAAAGGAGCAGCTGACTAGGGGTCTCTGGCTCACTCAGGTCAGGGAGAGGGAGGGGTACAGTAGTTATAATTGGAATGTGGGGCAAGCCTGCAGTGGCAGAGGCCAGCGTGACATTGCAACAACATAAGGTGCACCGTGTGTTCTCCCAGGGAACTTGTCCCTGGATCACGGGACCCTGGCAGTGGTGTGCTGCACAGACTCCTGGTGGGGGGTGTGTGGATAGTGACCTGTGCTTGCACACAGGATTCTTGGTGGCTGCAGCAACAACATTAGCATTTCATGCCCGTCTCTGGGGTCCAAGCTGATAGCCATGGCTTGCACCCATCTCTGGAGCTCATTTAGGTGGTACTCTGCCTTCTGTGGGCAGACATGGAAAGAATCCCCTCCCCTCGTACACCCCGAAACAATGGTCGTTTGCCTCTTAGGCAGGTCCAGACATTTTCCCAGACTCCCTCCCAGCTAGCTGTGGCTCACTAGCCCCCTTCAGGCTGTGTTCACACAGCCAATCCCAGTCCTCTCCCTGGGATATGACCTCTGAAGCCCTAGCCTCAGCTCCCAGCCACTAGCCGCCCCAGTGGTTGAGTAGACAAGCCTCTCAGGCTGGTGAGTGATGGTCGGCACCAGTCCTCTGTGGGGGAATCTCTTCGCTTTGCCCTCTGCACCTCTGTTGCTGTGCTCTCCTCTGTGGCTCCAAAGCTTCCCCTCCCGCCCACCCCCTGTCTCTGCCAGTGAAGGGTCTTCCTAGTGTGTGAAAACTTTTCCTTCTTCACAGCTTCCTCCCAGAGGTGCAGGTCCCATCCCTATTCTTTTGTCTCTGTTTTTTCTTTTTTCTTTTGCCCTACCCAAGTACATGGGGATTTTCTTGCCTTTTGTGAAGTCTGATGTCTTCTGCCAGCGTTCAGGAGGTGTTCTGTAGGAGTTGTTCCACATGTAGATGTATTTTTGATGTATTTGTGGGGAGGAAAGTGATCTCCACGTCTTACTCCTCCTTCATCTTGAAGGTCCCCCCTGTTGTCTTTTTGATGATAGTGATTCTGACAGGTGGGAGGTATTTCTTCGGTTTTGATTTCCATTTCCTTGATGATTAGTGATGTTGAGCATCTTTTCATGTATCTGTTGGCCATCTGTATGTCTCCTTTGGAAAAATGTCTATTCAGGTCCTCTGACCATATTTTTTTTTTTTTTTTTTTTTTTTTTTTTTTGCGGTACGTGGACCTCTCACTGTTGTGGTCTCTCCCGTTGCGGAGCACAGGCTCCGGACGCGCAGGCTCAGCAGCCATGGCTCACGGGCCCAGCCGCTCCGCGGCATGTGGGATCTTCCCGGACCGGGTCACGAACCCGTGTCTCCTGCATCAGCAGGCGGACTCTCAACCACTGCGCCACCAGGGAAGCCCCCTCTGACCATATTTTAATTGGTTTTTTTTTTTTATTTTGAGTGGTATGAGTCTTTTGTATATTTTTAATATTAACCCCTCATCAGATACACTGTTTGCAAATATCTTCTCCCATTCAGTAGGCTGCCTTTTTGCTTTGTTGATAGTTTCCTTTGCAGTGCAAAAGCTTATTAGTTTGATGTAGTCTCATTTGTTTATTTTTGCTTTTGTTCTCCTTGCCTGAGGAAACAGACCCAAGAAAAGTATTACTAAGACCAGTGTCAAAGAGTTCACTACCTGTGTTTTCTTCTAGGAGGTTTATGATTTCAGGTAAGTCTTTAATCCATTTTGAATTTATTTTTGTATATGGTGTAAGAAAATGGTCCAGTTTGATTCTTTTGCATATAGCTGTCCAGTTTTCCAACACCATTTATTGAAGAGACTGTCTTTTCCCCATTGTATATTCTTGCCTCCTTTGTCATAGATTAATTGACCATATAAGTGTGGATTTATTTCTGGGCTCTATATTCTGTACCATTGATATATGTGTCTGTTTTTGTGCCAGTACCATAGTGTTTTGATTGCTATAGCTTTGTAGTATAGTCTGAGATCAGGGACCTTGATACCTCCAGCTTTGTTCTTCTTTCTCAGATTGCTTTGGCTATTCAGGATCTTTCGTAGTTCATACAAATTTTAGAATTATTTGTTCTAGTTCTATGAAAAATGCCATTGGTATTTTGATAAGGATTGCATTGAATCTGTAGATCACTTTGGGTAGTATGGATATTTTAACAATTAATTCTTCAAATTCATGAGCATGGTGTATCTTTCCATTTATTTGTGTTGTCTTCAATTTCCTCCCTCAATGTCTTATAGATTTCAGAATACAGGTCTTTCACCTGCTTGGTTAAATTTATTCCTAAGTATTTTATTCTTTTTGATGAAACCATAAATGGGATTGTTTTCTTAATTTCTCTTTCTGATAGATAGTTATTAGTGTGTAGAAACTCAACAGATCTCTGAGTATTAATTTTGTATCCTGCAACTTTACTGAATTTATTTATTAGTTCTAGTAATCTTTGGTGGAGTCTTTAGGGTTTCCTATATATAGTATCATGTCATCTGCGAACAGTGACAGTTTTACTTCTTCCTTTCCAGTTTGGATGTCCTTTATTCCTTATTCTTGTCTGATTGCTGTGGCTAGAAATTCCAATAGTGTGGCTGAATAAAAGTGACAAGAGTGGGCATCTTTGTCTTGTTCCTGATCTTAGAGGAAACGATTTCTGCTTTTCACCATTGAGTATGATGTTAGCTATGGCTTTGTCATATATGGCCTTTATTATGTTGAGGTATGTTCCCTCTATATCCACTTTGTTGAGAATTTTTATAATATATGGATGCTGAATTTTGTCAGAAGGTTTTCTCCATTTTTAAGAGGATCATATGATTTTTATCTTTTGTTTTGTTAATGTGGGGTATCACATTGATTGTTTTGCAGATATCAAACCATCCTTGCTCTTCTGGGATAAATTCCACTAGATAATGGTGTATGATCCTTTTAATGTATTGTTGAATTCAGTTTTCCTGCATTTTGTTGAGTGTTTTTGCACCTATATTCACCAGGGATATGGCCTGTAATTTCCTTTTTTTGTGATGTTTTGTCTGGTTTTGGTATCAGGGTAATGCTGGCCTCATGGGATGAGTTTAGCAGCATTCCTTCCTCATCAGTTTTGGAATAGTTTGAGAAAGATAGGTATTAACTCTTCTTTAGATGCTTGGTAGAATTCACCTGTGAAGCTGTGTGTTATTTTGTTTGTTGGAAGTTTTTTGATTACTGAATCAATTTAATTGCTAGTAATGTCTGTTCAGATTTTCTGATTCAGTCTTGGAAAGATATGTTTCTAGGAATTTATCCATTACTTCTAGGTTGTCCAATTTGTTGTCATATAATTGTTCATAGTAATCTCTTATGATCCTTTGTATTTCTGTGATGTCAGTTGTAAATTATCCTCTTTCATTTCTGATTTATTTATTGGAGCCCATTCTCTTTTTTTTTCTTGATGATTCTGGCTAAAGATTTATCAATTTTGTTTAACTTTTCAAAGAACTAGCTCTTACTTTCATTAATCTTTTCTAGTTTTTGCCTCTATTTCATTTATTTCCACTATGATCTTTATAATTTCCTTCCGTCTACTAACTTTGGTGGTGGTGGGGTTGTTCTTTTTATTGTTCTTTTAGGTGTAAGGTTAGATTGTTTATTTGAGATTTTTCTTGTTTCCTGGCATGGGCATGTATCACTATAAACTTCCCACTTAGAACTGCCTTTTCTGTGTTTCATAAATTTTGCAGTATTGCGTTTCCATTATTATTTGTCTCCAGCGTTTTTGTTCTCTTTGATTTCTTCAGTGATCCATTGGTTGTTTAGTACCATGTTGTTTAGACTCCATGTGTTTGTGTTTCTTCTAGTTTTATTCTTGTAGTTGATTTCTAGTCACATACTGTTGTGGTCAGAAATGATGGTTGATAGGATTTCAGTCTTCTTTAATTTATTGAGACTTGTTTTGTGCCCTAACATGTGATCTATCCTGAAGTATGTTTCATGTGCATTTGAAAAGAATGTGTGTTCTGCAGTTTTTGGATGGAATATTCTTTATATATCTACTAAGTTCATTGGTCTAAAGTGTAGTTTAAGGCCAACATTTCCTTACTGTTTTTCTTTCTGGATGATCTATCCTCTGAGGTAAGTGGGGTGTTAAAGTCCCCTACCATTATTGAATTCCTGTCAATTACTTCCTTTATGTCTGCTAATATTTGCTTTATATATTTAGGTGCTCCTATATTGGTGCATATATATTTACAAGTGTTATATCTTCTTTTTGGAATGATCCCTTTATCATTATGTAATGCCCTTCTTTATCTCTTGTTACAGTCTTTGTTTTAAAGTCTATTTTGCCTGTTATAAATATTGCTACCCAAGCTTTCTTTTTTGTTTCCATTTGCATGGATATATTTTTCTGTCCCCTCACTTTTAGTGTGTGTGTCTTTAGATCTGAAGTGAGTCTCTTCTAGGCAGCATATATGTGGTGTTTTTTTTTTTATCCATTCAGCCACCCTGTGTCTTTTGATTGGAACGTATAGTCCATTTACATTTAAATTAATTATTGATAGGTATATACTTATTGCCATTTTGTTAATTGTTTTCTGGTAATTTTTATTGATCTCTATTCCTTTCTTTTTCTCTTGCTTTCTCCCCTTATGATTTGATTCCTTTCTTTAGTGTTACATTTATATTTCTTTCTCTTTATATTTTGTGTGTCTTTTATTGGTTTTTGGCTCATGGTTACCATGAGGTTCTTATATAACAACCTATGTATTTAGCAGTCTATTTTAGGTTGATGATCACTTAAGTTTGAGTGCACTCTAAAAACACTACATTTTAACATCTCCCCCTGACACTTTATGTTTTTAACTTCACATTTTACATCCTTTTGTGTGTATACCTTTACTAATTATTGTAGATATATATGATTTTACTAGTTTTGTCTTTTAGACTTCATACTAGCTATGCAGGTTGTTGATCCACGACATTTACTATATGTTTGCCTTTATTGGTGAGACTTTTTCTTTCATAATTTTCGTATTTCTAGTTATGACCTTTCTTTTCTGTTTAAAGAAGTCCCTTTAATATTTCTTATAAGTTCCGTTTAGTGGTGATGAACTCCTTTACTTTTACTTCTCTGGGAAGCTCTTTGTCTCTCCATCAATTCTGAATGATAACCTTGCCAAGTAGAGTATTGTTGGTTGTAAGTTTTTTCCTTTCAGCACTTTGAATATGTTTGCTACTCCCTCTGGCCTGTAAAGCTTCTGCTGAAAAGTCACCTGGTAGTCTTATGGGGACTCCCTTGTATTTAACTAGTTGTTTTTCTCTTGCTGCTTTTAATTCTCTCTTTATCTTTTACTTTTGACATTTTAGTTATAATGTGTCTTGGTGTGTTTCTCTTTGGGGTCATTGTTTGGAACTCTCTGTGATTCCTGAAGTTGGGTGTTTGTTTTTTTTGCAATGTCAGGAAGTTTTCAGCCATTATCTCTTCAAATAGGTTTCCTGTCCCTTTCTCTCTCGCTTCTCCTTCTGCAACCCCTATAATGTGAATATTAGTATGCTTGATGTTGTCCTAGAGGTCCCTTAAACTATCCTCATTTTTTGTTGTTGTTGTTTCTTTTTTTCTTTCTGCTGGTCTGACTGGGTGATTTCCGCTACCCTGTCATCCAGATCACTGATCCATTCTTCTGCATAATCTAACCTGCTGTTGGTTCCCTCTAGTGTGTTTTCATTTCAGTTATTGTATTCTTCAGCTCTGATTGGTTCTTCTTTATATTTTCTCTTTCTGTTGAAGTTCTTATTGTGTTCCTCCATTCTTTTCCTAAGTTCAATGAGCATCTTTATATCGTTACTTTGAATTATTTATCTGGAAGGTCATTTTATCTCCATTTTACTCCGTTTTCTTTTCTGAGGTTTGTCTTGTTCTTTTGTTTGGAAAATATTCTTTTGTCTTCTCATTTTGCCCAATTCTCTGTGTTTGTTTCTATATATTAGGTAAATCAGCTACATCTCGTGGTCTTAATGGAGTGTCTTTATGTAGGAAGTGTCCTGTGGGGCCCAGTAGTATGGACCACCACCCACCCCGGCAGGTTTTTATTCTTTTTTTAAATGGGTACCCTACAGATTACACATCATGAATCAAATAGGAACTTTTCTATCTCCCAGACAATGTAAGGACCTAAAAACACTTTAAGTTCAATTATCCAACACACACACACACACACACACACACACACACACACACACACAAAACTTTTGTGTTCTCAGTGCCATATATTTTAATTATATATTTTTAAATTTATATTTTAAATATATTTTTATATAAATTTTATTTGTATTGTTATTGTCATTGCCATTGTTTTATACAATCAGTATTTATTAAATTTATCCATTGTCTTTAACTTTATGTTGCTCTGTATTTTTCCTTTCAGTTTTGTGCTTTTCCTTTTTCCTTCCACCTGAAAAATACCTTTTTAGCATTTCTTTTAGTGTGAGTCTACTGGTGACAAATTTTGCAGTTTTTCTTTTTCTGAAACTGTATTTCCACCTTCATTTCTCAAAAATCATTTTGCTGAGTGTAGAATTCTAACTTGGCAGTCATTTTATTTCATTTTGAAGTTATCTTTGCATTGTTTTCTGACTTCTGTTTCCTTGAGAAGTCAGCTGTCAGTCTTATTTTTAGTCTTTTGCAAGTAAATTGAGTTTTTCTCATTCTAATTTTAAGATTTTTCTCTTGGTCTTTGGTTTTTAATAGATTTAATATAATTAGCCTTGGTGTAAATTTATTCTGCTTAGGCCTTGCAATATTTCTTGAATCTGTGTCTGGATAAAGATATCAAAAATATAAAGATAAAAAACTTTAGAAAATACTCAATATTCTCAAATAGTGTGTTTGCCCCATTATCTCACTTCTAACCTACTAGGATTACAACTTTTTACCATGTCCCATATGTCTCTTACACTCTTTTCTATATATTTCATCATCTTGTATCTCCACATAATTCTTTTTTTAAATTGAGATATAATTTACATACTATAGAATTCACCAATTATAAGTGATTCGATGATTTTCACCAAATTTAAATAATTGTGCAACCATTAGAACTTTTCTATCACCAAAAAGTTTCCTCATGTCCATTTGCAGTTATTCCTACTTCTGCTACTTTCAGCCCTAGGCAACCACTAATTTGCTTTTATCCCTCTAATTTTTTTTTTTGGCTACATTGGGTCTTCATTGCTGTGCACGGGCTTTCTCCAGTTGTGGCAAGTGGGGGCTACTCTTTGTTACCGTGCATGGGCTTCTCACTGCAGTGGCTTCTCTTGTTGCAGAGTACGGGCTCTAAGTGAGCAGGCTTCAGTAGTTGTGGCATGCAGGCTCAGTAGTTGTGGTGCACGGGCTTAGTTGCTCCACGGAATGTGGGATCTTCCAGGAACAGGGATTGAACCCGTGTCCCCTGCATTGGCAGGAGGATTCTTAACCACAGAGCCACCAGGGAAGTCCCTCCCCCTAATTTTTTTGTGGTAAAATACACGTAACATAAGATTTACCAGCTTGGGACTTCCCCAGTGGTCCAGTGGTAAAGAATTTGCCTTCCAATGCATGGGGTGCAGGTTTGATCCTTGGTCGGGGAACTAAGATCCCACATGCCGTGGGGCAACTAAGCCCGCACGCCACAACTAATGAGTTCACATGTCTTGAGAGAGCCTGCGTGCTACAAACTACAGAGCCTACGCATCCTGGAGCCCGCACGCCACAACTACAGAACCCACGTGCCCTGGAGTCTGCGTGCCACAACTAAAGAGAGAAAAACCTGCATGCCACAACTAGAGAGAAGCCCGTGTGCTGCAACAAAAAGCCCACATGCCACACCAAAAGGATCCCACATGCCTCAACAAAGATCCCACGTGCTGCAACTAAGACCCAACACAGCCAAAAAAATAAATAAAATTAATAAATTTATTTTATTAGATTTACCAGCTTATCCATTTTTAAGTATATACTTCAATGATGTTAAATACATTCATAATGCTGTGAAACCATTTCCAATATCCATCTTCATAAATCTTTTCATCTTGTAAACACTGAAACTCTATACCCATTAAATGGTAACTCCACATTCCACCTCATCCAAACCCCTGGCAACCATCATTCTACTTCTGTCTCTGTGGTTTTGACTACTCTCAGTACCTCATATACGTGGAATTATACAATATTTGTCTTTTTGTGACTGGCTTATTTCACTGAACATAATGTCCTCAAGGTTCATCCATGTTGTAGCTTAGGTCAGAATTTCCTTCCTTTTAAATGTCAAATAATTCATTTTTATGTATATATCACCTTTAACTTATCCATTAATCTGTTGATGAACACTTGGGTTGCCTCCATAAGTTAGCTGTTGTGAATAATGCTGCTATGGGGTACAAATACCTCTTTGAGACTCTACCTTCAATTCTTTTGGGTACATGTTCACAAGTGAAATTGTTGAATCCTATGGAAATTCTATTTTTAATTTTTTGAGGAACCACCATACTGTTTACACAGTGACTGTACCATTTTACATTCCCACCAATAGTGCACAAGTGTTCCAATTTACCCACATTCTTTCCAGCACTTGCTATTTTCTGTTTTTAATAGTAGCCATCCTAATGGGTGTGAACTATCTCACTATAGTTTTGATTTTTATTTCCCTAATGATTAGTGGTGAGCATCTTTTCATGTGCTTATTGCCCATTTATATATCTTCTTTGAGGAAATGACTATTCAAATCTGTTGCCCATTTTTTAATTTGTTGTTGTTGTTGTTGAGTTTTAGGAGTTCTCCCTGCTGTCCAGCCAACCCCAGCCGGCCCACTGAGCTGGCTGCGAACCTTCCTCCCAAGCAAGGATTTGGTGGATATAATACAGACTTGGGCTTGGATTTTGTTCAATAGCTCTTAAAAACCCACCTGCATCTTTTTTTTAATCCAGCTATTCATCAGGCTGGGTTGTTTATTTCCACAAAATTGTCTGGGTATCTTGGTTGTCGCATTCAAAAGAAAAAACACAAGATGAGCGTTTATTTAAATATGCAAAAGGCCACACCACTCTAGACCCCAAGACAGCAACAGCTAGAAACTTCTTTGAGGCAGATGAAAAGGCATCTGGTGCTCCACGGTCGTTTTCTGCAAGAGGCGTATTTCAACTGGATACATCTTTTTAAAAAAGATTGTTATATTTAAAGTCTTGAGTAAGAAAACACTATACTTTAAAGCTTCTCTCCACACCCCGCATCCCAGCAATCAGATGATCTGGTGCCTGGAGACTTGCTCCGTGGACCAACAGTCAGGACTGTCTGGCTCCAATGCTCACCATCCTGGGGAAGAACACCGAGCTCGTGTCTATTCTAGATATTAATATGCTAGATAGATATATAGATAGATAGATATATTAATAGATATTAATATGCTATTCTAGATATTAATCTTTTAACAGACATATGATTTGCAAATATTTTCTCCCATTCTGCAGGTTGCCTTATTACTCTGTTGATATTGGCTTTTTTTTTTTTTTTCTTTTCTTTTCTTTTTTTTGCGGTATGCGGGCCTCTCACTGTTGTGGCCTCTCCCGTTGCGGAGCACAGGCTCCGGATGCGCAGGCCCAGCGGCCATGGCTCACGGGCCCAGCCGCTCCGCGGCATATGGGATCCTCCCAGACCGGGGCACGAACCCGTATCCCCTGCATCGGCAGGCGGACTCTTAACCACTGCGCCACCAGGGAGGCCCGATATTGGCTTTTGATGACAAAATTTTTTAATTTTATGAAGTCCAGTTTGTCTATTTTTTCTCTTGTTGCCTATATTTTTCATGTCATATCCAAGAAATCATTACCAAATCCAATACCATGAAGCTTTTTTCCCTGTTTTCCTCTAAGAATTTTATAGTTTTAGGTCTTCACAATTAGTCTTTGATTCAGTTTTAGTTAACTTTTGTATATGGTGTTCAGAAAGGTCCAACTTCATTCTTTTGCAAGTGGATATCCAGTTTTCCCAGTACCATTTGTTGAAAAGACTATTTCCCCATGGAATGGTCTTGACACCATTGTCAAAAATCAAATATCATATACGTGAAGGTATATTTCTGAGCTCTCTATCATTATTTTATATGTCCATCTTTGTGCCAGTACCACACTGTTTTGATTACTGTATCTTTGTAGTAAGTTTTGAAGTTAGCAAGTATGGGTCCTCCAGCTTTGTTCTTTTTCAAGATTGTTTTGGCTATTTGAGTCTCTTGATAATCCATATGAATTTTAGGGTGCTTTTTTCTATTTCTGCAAAAAATGCTTTTGGGATTTTGATAGGGGCTGCATTGAATCAGTAGATTGCTTTGGGTAGTATTGACATCTTAGCAATATAAAGTCTTCCAATCCATGAACATGGGATGTGTTGCCATTTATTTAATTTCTTTCAGCAATGTTTTGTAGTTTTCTTTGCACAAGTGTGTATTCTTTTTGATGCTATTTATTCTTCTTGATGCTATTGTAAATGGAATTGTTTTTGTAATTTCTTTTTCAGATTATTCATTTTTACTGTCTAGAAATGCAACTTAGTTTTGTGTGTTGATTTTTTATCTTTCTACTTTGCTGAATTCATGTATTAGTTCTAACAGTTCTTTTTTTAGATATTTATTTATTTTCCTTTTTTTTGGCTGTGTCAGGTCTTTAGTTGTGGCACATGGGATCTTTGTTGAGGTGTGTTGAATCTTTTCTCGTTACAGTGTGTGGTCTCTTCGTTGTGGCACTCGGGCTTCTCTCTAGTTGCAGCGCGCAGACTTCTCTCGAGTTGTGGCATGCGGGTTTTCTCTTTCTAGTTGTGGCGTGAGGGCTCCAGAGCATGTGGGTTCTGTAGTTTGCAGCACCTGGGTTCTCTCTTTGAGGCATGTGAGCTCAATAGTTGTGGCACATGAGCTTAGTTGCCCCATGGCATGTGGGATCTTAGTTCCCCGACCAAGGATCGAACCCGCATCCCCTGCATTGGAAGGTGGATTCTTTACCACTGGACCACCAGGGAAGTCCCCCTAACAGTTATTTTGTGTAGAATCCTTAGGATGTTCTACATATAAGATTGTGTCTTCTGAAGGTAGAGATAATTTAACTTCTTCCTTTCCACTTTGGATAATTATTTCTTTTTCTTGCCTTATGGCTCTAGCTAGAATTTCCAGTACTACCTTCAATAGAAGTGGTGAAAGTGGGCATCCTTATCTTGTTCCTGATCTTAGAGGAATAGCTTTCATTATTTCACCATTGAATATGATGTTTGCTGTGGGTTTTTCATACATGGCTGTTATTATGTTGAGGTAGTCTCCTTCTAGTCCTAGCTTTTTGAGTATTTTTATCATAAAAAGGTGTTGAGTTTTATCAAATGCTTTTTCTGTATCAATTGAGGTGATCATGTGTTTTGTTTTTTTTCCCTTCATTCTGTTAATATGGTATAAAATATTGATTTTTGTATATTGAACCATCCTTGCATTCCAGAAATAACTCCCACTTTGTCATGGCATTTGTTTCTGGAAGACTTCCTATTACTGATTCAATCTACTTACTAGTTATAGGTCTATTCAGATTTACTATTTCTTTGTGATTTACTCTTTGTAGGTTTTATATTTCTAGGAGTTTGTCCATTTCATCTAGGTTATTCAATTTGTTGGTATAAAATTGTTCATAGTACTTTCTTAAAATCTTTTTATTTCTGTAGGATTGATAGTAATAGCCCCACTTTCATTTCTGATTTTAATAAGTTGAGTCTTTTCTTCTTTTTTCTTAGTCTCCCTAGCTAAAAGTTTGTCAGTTTTGTTGATATTTTGGAAGAACTAACTTTTGTTTTCACTGATTATATCTATCTTGTCTATTTTCTATTTCATTTATCTCTGCTATACTCTTTACCATCTATTTCCTCCTGCTAGCTTTGGGTTTAGTTTGTTCTTCTTTTTCTAGTTTTTTAACATGTAAAGTTAAATTGTGGTTTGAGATCTTTTTTGATTTTTTATTTTATTTTATTTTATTTTTTTGCGGTACGCGGGCCTCTCACTGTTGTGGCCTCTCCCGTTGCAGAGCACAGGCTCCAGACGCGCAGGCTCCGGACGCGCAGGCTCAATGGCCATGGCTCATGGGCCCAGCCGCTCAGCGGCATGTGGGATCCTCCCGGACCGGGGCACGAACCCGCGTCCCCTGCATCAGCAGGCGGACTCTCAACCTCTGCGCCACCAGGGAAGCCCATCTTTTTTGATTTTTGATGTAAGTGTTTATAGCTATACATTTCCCCATCATCCCTGCTTTCATTACATCCTGTAAGTTTTTGTACGTTGCGTTTTTGTTTTCGTTCATCTCTAAATATTTTATAATTTCCCTGGTGATTTCTTCTTTGATCCATTGATTGTTTAAGTGTGTTGTTTAATTTCCAAAAATTTGTTAATTTTCCAGTTTTACTTGTGTTTTTATTTCTAACTTTATCCTGTTGTGGTTGGAGAATATACTTTGTAAGATATCTATCTTTTTAAATCTCTTGAGACTTAATTTGTGACCTAACATATGGACTTTCCTGGAAAATGTCCCATTTGCACTTGAGAAGAATATCTATGCTCTTGTTTTTGGATAGAGTATTCTGTATATGTCTGTTAGATCTAATTGGCTTAGCATTAAGTCTTCTATTTCCTTATTTATCTCCTGTCTGGTTGTTTTATCCATTATTGAGTGTGGTATATTAAAGTCTTCAGCTATTATTTTTATGTCCATTTCTCCCTTCAATTCTGTCAGGTTTTGCTTCATATATTTTGATGATCTGTTATTAGGTGAGTAAATGCTTATAACTGTTGTATCTTCTTGCTGTACTAAAGCTTTTATTAATATATAATGTCATCCTTGTCTCTTGTAACTTTTTTGCTTTAAACTCTATTTTGTCTGATATTAGTATAGCCACTCCTGCTCTTTTTTGTTACTGTTTACATGGAATACCTTTTTTTTTTTTTTTGGCCACACCGTGTGGCATGTGGGATCTTAGTTCCCTGACCAGGGATCAAACCCACTCCCCCTGCAGTGGAAGCACAGAATCTTAACCACTGGACCACCAGGGAAGTCCCTGTGCATGGAATACCTTTTCTCATCTTTTCACCTTCAATCTTTTTGTCTATTTGGATCTAACATGAGTCTCTTGTACATGGCATATAGTTGGATCATATGATTTTATCCATTCTACCAGTCTCTGTATTTTTATTGGAGAGTTTAATTCATTTACATTTCAAGTACTTACTGATAAGGAAGGACTTAATGCTGTCATTTTTCTATTTGTTTTCTGTATGGCTTGTTGCTTTTTTTGTCCCTCATTTCCTGTCTCCATTACTGTCTCCTTTTGTAATTAGTTGATATTTTTATAGTGAAATATTTACATTCCTTTCTCATTATTTTTGGGTATATTCTATAGCTGGTTTTTTGTAGCTATCATGGAAATTACATTTAACATCCTAAAGTTATAACTTTCTAATTTAAATTTGTACCAGCTTAATTTCAATAACATACAAACACTCTGCCCCTTTACACCTCCATCCCACCCCTCTTGGTTGTTGATGTCACAAAATTATGTCTTTATACATTGTGTACCCAAAAGCATAAACTAGTAATTCTTTTAAATTAATCAGTATCTGAAATTATGTAGAAAACAAAAAATGAAGTTACAGTGTAAAGTTACAATAATACTATCTTTTAGACTAACAATTATTTTTTAAATGTCTCAAATAATCTAGAAGACAAAAACTAGAATTACAAACTGTTTTCCATTATTGTACTTTTCAGCTCCAGAATTTCTTTTTGATTTCATCTTAGGTTTTCTGTCTCTGTATGAACATTTCTATTTTGCTCATGCATCATTTTTTTCACTTTACCCACATTTTCCCTTAGTTCTTCAAGCATCTTTAAGATGGTTGTTTTAAAGTCTTTGCCTAGTATATCTGCCATCAGGTCGTTTTTAGGAACAGTTTCTGTTGGTTTTTTTTCTTTTGAATAGTCATATATTTTCACATTTCTTTGTGTGCCTTGTGATTTTTCTTAAACCAGACATTTGCATTTAATAATGTGGTATCTCTGGAAATCTGATTCTTCCCCTACCCCAGGGTTTACTGTTTTTGTCATCATTACTATTTTGTTTTGTTTTTAATTGTTGTAGGCTGTCTCTTTGCCCAGGATCAGCCTGAGATGTAAACTTAAGGTCTTCTCAGTCCTTTTCTAAGCCTTTCTGTGGGCATGCATGGTCAATTTCTAATTTTTCCTTATGCAGTTGTTTTTGAATGTCCTACTCTTTAATGTCCTGCTCCCAAAAAGGGAAAAAGAAAAATTAAGGGGGAAAAGGATGCTAACTCCTTAAATTGCATGGAAGTTACTTTAACTGGAGAGAGAGGGGCTTCCAACAATGTGGGGAGGTGCAACAACATTGGCCACCTGCCTCTTTGTCTGCACCTCTGTGACCAGAAGCAACAATCAGCAATCAGAGCACGCATCCCAATATTTGGAGGATGGGATACTTTTTGCCCAGCCTCATTCCTGAAAGCTGTGTGCAAACTCCCTCCACAAACAAGCACACAGCTGCCTGCCACAGGTAGCTGATACTATGCTAAAAGCCAAATTAACCACAATTTACTGTCTAAGCCTTCCCCTAGAAGTTGGAAGCCTTCAATAGACTCTAAAGTTCCTAAATAGTTGCATTAGACAGATTCTATCAGCACAATTGTTGTCTAGGTGGGGAGGTAGATTCCTTTTGCTCCTTCACCATCTTCCCAGAATTCTTCTGTAGGAGTTCTTCATATGTTATAGACACAAGTCTTTGCCACATATGTGTATTGGAATATTTTTCTCAGTCTGTTGCTTGCTTATTAATTTTCAAAATGCTTCCCTTTGATGGGCAAATATTTTAATTTTCTTGAAGTCCAATATTTCAATTTTTACTTTTATGGTTAGTACATTTTATGTTATGCCTTTAAAAGCTTTGCCTATTCCATTGTTGCAAAGATTTTCTTCTAGAGCTTTATGATTCTAGCTTTTACATTTAGGTCTGTGATCCATCTTGAATTAATTTTTTAATTAATGGAGTGCAGTAGGGATCAGAATTATCATTCCACAGAGATATCCAGTTTCAGCATAATTTGTTAAATAGACTTTCCTTTCCCCATTGATCTTATTTGGTGTCTTAGTTGATAATCAATTGACTGTATAAGTCTGGGTCTATTTCTGAACTCGATTCTGGTTATTAATCTACTTCTATGTACATCTATTGTAAGTTTGATGTAGCTTTATGGTAAATCTAGAACTCAAGAATGTAAGTACTCTAACTTTGTTATTCTTTTTTCAAAATTGTTTTGGTTATTCTAGGTCCTGGATCCTTTGAATTTCCATACAAATCTTAGAACCACCTTGTCAATTTCTTCAAAAAAGCTTGCTGAACTGTAGAGATAATTTGAGTTTCCATATATTTTCTCCCTCCAGAGAATACTTACTTTTTGTTTTTGTCAAGCAGATGGCCTATGGGATGAATACCTTTATCTAATAAATGTCTGAGAAATTCAAAGCTGGACTTCAATCCTTCTGAGGACTGGTCTATTTCCAGTTCATCCTTATTCCAAGGGTGAAGTGCTTCTTGGTCCCAGTCCGAAGCCTGAGTGTTTACCAGGGCCCTTCCTCCTTTTCAGGCTCTTTACTACAGTTTTTTTTCTTGCCATTCCTGACTGGGAAATTGCTGAAAGCTCTTTTCAGCTTTTCCATGCTGTTTTTGTTTTCAGAGTCAACAATTATCTTCAGGGTAAAGTTTCCCCAAACACCAGGCTCACCTTTTTTGGCTTCTCTTTTCTTTCAGATCTTGGATCAGCAAATTCTCACTGCTTTGGTAACTCTTCTATGCCTTCAAATTGGTGTTTTAAAAATAATAATTTGTCCAACTTTTCTAATTGTTCTCAGCAAGAGGTGTATCTTTAAAGCTTAAATAGTCAGCCTTTGCCAGAACAGGAACTCTGATGTTTTTGTTTTTGTTTTTTGCGCTACGTGGGCCTCTCACTCTTGTGGCCTCTCCCGTTGCGGAGCACAGGCTCCGGACGCGCAGGCTCAGCGGCCATGGATCACGGGCCCAGCCGCTCCGCGGCAGGTGGGATCTTCCCGGACCGGGGCACGAACCCGTGTCCCCTGCATCGGCAGGCGGACTCTCAACCACTGCGCCACCAGGGAAGCCCTCTGATGTGTTTTTTAAAAATACAAGTTAATTAAAGTTAACTTGGTTTTGGAAAATATTTTCAGACTTTCCTAACGATTATGGAGATAATTGGCAATTACCTAGAGTGGTGGAAATTGTTAGCATGGGGGTTTGCTTCAGCATTTTAGGCGGGAAAATACCACAGGCCCTCAGACCAGAATGAGAGAGGCCACAAACAGAATGTGATGTTTGGAGCTGCTCACCAAGGCTACTTGGTATGTCATATAAATTTTCCACTCCCCTATTTCCACCCATAATTGGGAAGTTAGAGGTAATATACCTTTGCTTATCACCTTCATCCAGCCCCACTGAAGCAAAGTGGTATTACCCATTCAACATTTTTCCATTACTGAGCTATAGCAACATGTGAGTTTTATAGCTGGATAATACTAGTGAGCATTCCTCCTATTTGCTTTTAGATGCTGATAGTGGAATCTGCTCACTCTAGCTTAATCCCAGGTACTTCTCACTATGCTGTAACTTAACAGGGGAAATCAGGTTGGTGGAGGTGAAAGCAGCAAAAGGAAAGGAGAATGTGCCCTATTCAAGATTTTTAATTTAAGCCTCTGAAGTTTCTCAAATCAAATGTGAGGATAGCTAGAAGCCTATGGCTGTTGTACACAGATGTACACACATCGGCAGCTATATAGACTTCCGTACACATGCTCCCAAGTACATGCATTTTACACACTCAAAGGTATATAGACATAGACTGATAGCTTCTGTAGAACAGGTATGGTGAGAACAGGAAGCTTAACCTCAGGCTAAACTAGATAATACCATATAATCCACTGGATACTATGTGGAAAGAGGTCACTCAGATGACCCTCTTGCCCTCTTTTTTTATAGTTATTAGAAAATATTGGCTATATTCCGTATGTTGTACAATATATCCTTGTAGCTTATTTATTTTACACATAGTAGTTTGTACCTCTTAGCCCCCTACCCCTGTAGTGCCCCTACCCCCCTTCCTTCCACTGGTAATCACTAATTTGTTCTCTATCAACAAGTCTGTTTCTTTTTTGTTATATTCACTAGTTTATTTTTTAGATTCCACATATAAGTGGTATCATACAGTATTTATTTGTCTTTCTTTGTCTGACTTATTTCACTTAGCATAATACCCTCCAAATCCATCCATGTTGTTGCAAATGACAAAATTTAATTCTTTTTATGGCTGAGTAGTATTCCATTGTATACATATACCACATCTTACTTATCCATTCATCTGCTGATGGACTCTTAGGTTGCTTCCATATCTTGGCAATCATAAATAATGCTGTTATGAACACTGGGGGAGCAAATTAGTGTTTTGGAGTTTTTTTTCAGATATATATCCAGAAGTAGAATTGCTAAGTCATATGGTAGTTCTATTTTCAGTTTTTTGAGAAATCTCCATACTGTTTTCCACAGTGACTGCACCAAGTTACATTCCCACCAACAGTTTACAAGGGTTCCCTTTTCTCCACATCCTCTCCAACATTTGTTATTTGTGGGGTTTTTTCTTTTACATTATGGCTTATTATAACATATTGAATATAGTTCCCTGTGCTATACAATACCTCTTGCCCTCTTGAGGAAGGACAGGATCAAGAAGCAAGAGCTGTCTTTAGCTGATGCCTATTATGTGCCAAGTAAGGTGCTAGGACATCTTACATATGTTATCACATTCAATCCTCATATGATCCTACAGAATAGGTATGTTATCCCCATTTTTAATTTAAGGCCCCAAAAGGCCCTAACAAATGTCAAATAGTCAGTGTACTTGCAGAGCCAAGATTCAAATCTAATTTTGCCTGGTTCCAAAGCCTATTCTCTGAAAGCATGAAAAAGAGGCAGAATTTCTTATTTAAACAATTAGAGTCTGCAATAGAGTTTCTAAATAGAAGCATAATTTATGACTTTGTTTATTATTTCTCTCTCACAGTGACCATCAGCATCAGTTTCAGTGAATAAGAGTCTATTGAGCCCTTACTAAATGCTCAGTTACTAGGATTTTATGGGCAAGGGTAAGGTTATGTGTGAACAGTGAGAGGAACAGAGCATAGAACTATTAGCATTAACAAGCTTTTTCTGAACATCTAAGCACTGAACTGGTTATTCAGAACATAAACGCAAGAAGTAGAACACATGGTCCTCACTCTCCAAAGCTTACAGCCTAGTTACTTCAGATGTCATTTATGCTGCATCTACATGTACAGAATCTACACATACCTATAAAAGGCACAGAGAATACAAAGACAAGTAAGCCTGGACCTTCTCTCATGTAACTCACAGTCTAAGGGTGAGTCAGATTCACAAACAGGCACTTTCAATATAAGATATTGAGTTAAAAGTAAGCACAGGATGTCACAGGAGCATGGAAAGGGGACATTTAGCTCAATATAGGGGTTCAGGGAAGAGGGAAGAAATGACTCTTGAACTAACATGGGGGAGGCAGAATTAATGCGTCTGAAACACTTAGCAAGCAACACTGACAGTATATGTGTTCTGAACAGAATGATACAGATGATATGGCACTACAGAAAGTCAATGAATATTCCATGACTGAGCTGTTCCCTCAATAACTTCAGAGTGGGAGCTATCAGAATACAAACTTTTCCTTCTCTTCCCTTTGCTTTTGCAACTCCTAAAGCTCACTCTTGTTATGGGGAGTTTTTCTTCCTCCCTTCCTCCCTCTTTCCTTTCTTTCCTTCCTACCTTCCTTCCCATCTTTTCTTTGATTTTCCCCAAAAAATAAGGAGGTCATAAGAGCTGGAGAAACTGGGGAAGTCTTCAAGCAGAGTGTGAGACTTGAAGGATTTATGGGATTTAAATATAAAAAGGGAGGACACTGAAAGGGAAACAAATGCCAACTGTTGAGTCCATTGACTCACATTTTGTGAATCCCTACCGTGCCTTCTATACCACATTCTGGGAACACTGAGATGAAGGTGGCCCATGAGTTGAAATGAGCAGTACATGTTCGTGGGCAGTAAGTGGAAATCCTATCTAGAATAGTGGGAAATAAAGTCTAATAAGCAAAATGGGATAGGTTGTAAAGGGCCTAGAAAACAAACAGAGGAGTTTAGACTTGATACGTTTTGATGTCAAGAGTCCTTTTAGGCCTTTGAGCAGGTGAGGGGAGAAAAAGTGGGTGGGAAAGATTTGAGAGAGGGAAGACTGGTATTATACAGACTAACAAGAGGCTGTGTGTGAGCCTAATTCTGGTAATAAGGGTCTCTAGGGTATGGCAGAAAGAATGGGAGGAAAGGAGCAGGGCACATTTTAAAGAAAGAATGGACAGAGCTTGAGGATATAGAGAATCCATACCTCCAGGATATCAGTTTTTAAACCTTAGGAAATGCCTAGTTATAGGCTACAAATCCTAAAAGAAGTTGGGTTGGGAATGGTAGGCTACAGAGAAGAAAAGAAATGAAAAAAAAGGCTGCAGACTGATGATGAGGTTATAACTGCTATGATCTGTGGCTAGTCAGTAGCCCAGGCCTTAGGTGTCTTCCAGTGAAGTTTAGGGCTCAGGGTTTGTGAAGTACCTCTTTTTGGGGGAGGGGGTACCACACCTCTCAGCTTGTGGCATCTTAGTTCCCCACCCAGGGACTTAACCCGAACCCACGCACTCGGCAGTGAAAGCCCCCTGGACTGCCAGGGAATTCCCTGAAGTACCTTTTTAAAAACAGGTAAAGTCTCTGAGAACCATTGTTTCGAGGGCACTATTTATCAGATTGAGCAACTCCAAAGCTAAAGACAGAGCAGGGGTCATTTTAGAAGGCTTCACACGCAGAGAAGCTTGTGAAAAACAAGTTTTAAGGAACTAGATCCTGAGGTCCTGACTTGTGGGTCTGAAGTGGGGCCCAGGAAACCTTACCAAGCTTCTTAAGGTGATGCTAATAAAAAAGATGCTCAGGAGACCCTTTGAGAAACATTTAGAGAAAGATAAGCTACCTGCTCAGGGAGGACTGGGCTGGTATCTGCAGATATGCCTTCTCCAGATCCATGTGACTTCACCACACAGAGCCTCAGGAGTACTAGACCATTCTGTCCCATCAAAGTTATTCTGCTCCACTGGCTGTGAAGGAGAAGGAGATACTCATGTTCCAGGACACTGGCTCAGACAGGCCTTATTGAGTGAGTCTAAAGACTTGTAGACGTCAAAAGGTTTTTAAGAATAACCATCATAACATAGTAATGAATCAGAAACATGCAGACATTTGCTTAAATGACCCTGTAGAGACTGGAGTTTA
Organism: Mesoplodon densirostris; assembly: GCF_025265405.1. Classification (NCBI taxonomy): domain Eukaryota; kingdom Metazoa; phylum Chordata; class Mammalia; order Artiodactyla; family Ziphiidae; genus Mesoplodon; species Mesoplodon densirostris. Next base: position 25,252,373 of record NC_082676.1, on the reverse strand, counting down.
AAAAAAGGAAGGGGCTGCCCAGATTCAGGGGTCTAGCAGAATGGACTTGCTTGAGAAAATCAAGCAAGACAACCAAAGAGGACTCTTGGGATTGCCCCACCAGGACTTCTGAGGCCACTCTAATGAAATGACTTACCAGTGTGGTAGAGTAGCCTCTGTGGCACCCACATTGGCCTAATTCTGCTTGAAATTGCACAACCAGGGTGGGCTGACAATCTTTGGGACACAAAACAAGGTCCAACATTCAAGGCTTGGCAGACCTGACCAAGACTTTCCTCCTGCCTTTGAAGCTATATAATTCCTTAATTATATGTCCCTTATGCCCCTTAACACTTTTTCTTTTGTATTAAAAGTTGTGCTCTGGTCTCAACCTTCCTTTTAGATTGGAAACTGCATCTTTTCCTTCTTTATACCCCCTACAGCACTTCCACTAGGCTTCATGAAATACAGTCATATTTGTTACATAGAAAATTCTTATATGAGTTTATTTTCTCAGACTTTATTTGGTCCTACTGACCTTTCTGGTTCTAGTACCCCACAATTAAAATTAATAATAATAATAATTTATAATACTTTTTAATATCTCATAGAATGTGTTCCCCTTATTATCCTTCTTTTTCAATATTTTCTTATTTTTTGGCCATGCCACGTGGCTTGCGGGATCTTAGTTCCCCAACCAGGGATCGGACCCAGGCTCCTGGCAGTGAGAGGGCCGAGTCCTAACCACTGGACCTTCAGAGAATTCCCTTTCAATATTTTCTTGGTTATTCTCATGGTTTTTCTCAAATGAACTTCAGAGGCAATTTACAAAAAACTAAAATAAAATTGCATTGGGATTCAGATGGAGATTATGTTCAATTTATACATTAATCTGGGGGAAATTTTTTTAACCATAATAATTCTTACCTCATGGAAAATAGCTTGTCTTTCCACTTTTTCAAGTTTTTTCTCATATCTCTCAGTAGAGTTTATAGCTTTTTTCATATACATACTTATAATTGCTTAAATGCCTAATTGCATATTGCCTAATTATTTTTGTAATTCTTTCTGCCGTGAATTAGGTATTTTTATTTTGCCATTATAATAGTTTTTAAGTCATTTTTGTTGGCATACACAAACACCACTGGTTTTTAAATATTTAGTAACTAGATCTACAACTATTTTAGAACGTGTCTCATATGTCAACTGATCATATTGGCAAAAACACTTTACCTGTCTGTTATGTCCGTAATTTACATTAATTAGCTAGTGCATTTTCTTGGACCATTGTTAATGTAAATTAGGTTTAATCAGGAAGTGCTATTAAAAACTTAATCGTACATTGTCTGCAAGACAGTGCCATCCAAGAAAGCCACAAAATTTAATTTAAAAAAAATTTTATTGGAGTATAGTTGATTTATAATGTTGTATTAATTTCTGCTGTGCAGTAAAGTGAATCAGTTGTACATATACATATATCCACTCTGTTTTTAGATTCTTTTCCCATATAGGTCATTGCAGAGTATTGAGTAGAGTTCCCTGTGCTATACAGTAGCACAAAATTTAATTTTAAAACAAGTGACAGCTTTGCAATAAAAGAGCAATGTCCTCACTTGGCTTATAGTTTACTAAATTTGAATACCCATGCAGAAACTAATGGTACTAGTAAGGAAGTTTGGTAATAACAGCTACCATTTATTGAGATTTTACTATGTACCAGCCATTAGGATAGACATTTTGTATTATTTCAATTAATGCTCATAACAACTCTAGTATATAGGTATGAATATTCTCATTTTACAGGTAAGAAAACTGAAGCTCACAGGGCTAAAATTGCCTATCTATGGTTACATAGCTAGTTAATGATATAGAATTTAGACCCAAATTGTCTGGCTTTAACTCCAAAGGCATGCTTTTTACACTTGATTACTTACCCTAAGAGGTATAATACTATAAATTTACTACAGTAAGTACTGTAAGTTTACTATAGTATATACTTGACTCTCACAGATGGTTAAGACCACAGCATAATTCTGTTCAGTGCCTTAATTTTGTTACCTCAAATAGAATGAATGCAACCAACCAAGATGGGATAACTGGGACTGAATTTACACCTAAAACAACTTAAAAAAGGAATAAAATATTTGAAAAGAATGATTTCAATGGATACCAGGTTATGAAAGGCAGTGATCCCTGAGATGGAAAACAAATGATCCTTACAATTTTCTTAGCTAAACAACTGGAAATTTTCCAGGCCATGCTGCAGTGAGGGGGAAACCAGGCAAACTGGTAATCTCCTTGAGTTGAGGAGAGACAATGCTGGGAATTTTTAGAGGTCAAAGCATATACAGCTTTTGGGGCAGAGTTTCAGAGAGGAAATTGCTGCACAGAGAAAGAACTCCAGAAATCTTCAGAAGATCCCTCCTAGAGTATACAGCAGACTATGAAGAAACTACCCAAAGCTGGGGAGAGAACCACTGAAAAAGATTAGTGGGGAAAAAAACCAAGATCACACAGGGCTGGAATGAGTACCTATTCCTACCATTCACCGTGGAAAAAACTCATAATTCACATGGCATCAGGACGAGTACTCAGAAGGGTTTTGCCTTAATACTGGGAAAAAATTAGTCCCAGACTAAAGATTGCTGTGGTCCAGCCTAACAAAGCTTAATATCAAGACCAGAAAGAATAAAAATGTTTCCAAGTACCCAAAACAAAGCTCAAGAATATTTACAGGAATACAAAAATATACATCACCCAACAAGGTAAAATTTGCAATGTGTAGCCATCCAAACAAAATTTACCACACATTCAAAGAAGCAGGAAAATATGAACCTATAATTTGGACAAAAATCAATCAATAGAAACCAACCCAGAAATGATACATATGATAGAATTAGTAGCAAGGACATTAAAATAGTTGTTGTTACCATATGCCTTATGTACAAGAAGCTAAAGAAAGGATTGACCATGTTAAGTGGAGACATGGAAGATATAAAAAAAGACCCAACTCAAATTTATAGAGATGAAAAAGATACTGGATGAGATTAATGGCATATTAGTTGTTGCAGAAGAGATCAGTGAACTTGAAGACACAGAAATAAAAAATGAAACAGAGAAAAATGACTGAAAAAATATACATCCGGGCATACCTCATTTTACTGCACATGCTGTTTTTTACAAATTGCATTTTTTACAGATTGAAGGTTTGTAGCAACCCTGCATTGAGCAAGTCAATTGGCGCCATTTTTCCAACAGCATTATTTTTAAATTAAGGTGTGTACATTTTTTTAGACATAATACTATTGAATACTTTATAGACTACAGCATAGTATAAACATATATGCACTGAGAAACCAAAAAATTTGTGTGAATCACTTTATAGCGATATTCACTTTATTTCAATGGTCTGGAACTGAACCTTCAGTATCTCCAAGTTATGCCTCTATACAGATTATCAGTGAACTCTGGGGCAATTTTAAGCAATCTTATATATGTGTAATTGGAATTCCTGAAAATGGAAGGAAGGGAGAATCAGAAAAAAATATTTGAAAAAATAATGGATGAATCTTTTCTAATAGTGATGAAAACTATAAACCCATAGAGCCAAGAAATTCAACAAACCTAAACACAGGAAACATGAAGAAAACTATACCAAGGCACATCATAAACAAATTTCTTAAAACCCATGATAAAAAGGAAGTCTTAACGGTATTTATAGGGAAAAGGCACATTATATACAGAAGAACAAAGATAAGAACAATATCAGATTTCTTGTTGGGTATAATGAAAATCAGAAGACAGTGGAGAAGACATGTTTAAAGTGCTGAAAGAATAAAAGGCTCCTGGCAGCCTAGATTTCTATACCCAACAAAAATATCTTTCAAAAATGAAGGTGAAAGAAAGATTTTTTTCAGATTAAAAAGTTGAAAGAATCACCAACAGAACTATACCACAAGAAATCTTAAAGAAATTCTTCAGGCAGAAGAAAAATAATACCAAATGGAAACTTTGTACATTCTATACACAAAGAAAGGAGAGTATCAGAAATGGCAACTACATGGGTAGATAGAAAAAAAATATTTTTTATTATTTAAATCCTTTAAAAGATAGTTCAACTTTTTTCCCATTATTTTATTGTAGTAAAATACACATAACAGTTCAACATTTTAAAGCAAATAACAATGTTTTGTGTGCTTTAGAACATGTGTAGAAGTAAAATGTGTGACTCAATAGCACAAAGTCCAGACGGAGAAATGGAAGTATACAGATTTCAGGTCCTTTTTTTAAAAAATAAATTTATTATTTTTTAAAATCTTTTTTTAAATTTAAATTTAATTTTTTTTTTTGGCTGTGTTGGGTCTTTGTTGCTGTGCGTGGGCTTTCTCTAGTTGTGGCGAGTGGGGGCTACTCTTCATTGCAGTGCACGGGCTTCTCATTGCAGTGGCTTCTCTTGCTGCAGAGCATGGGCTTTAGGCACACAGGCTTCAGTAGTTGTGGCACATGGACTCAGTAGTTGTGGCTCACGGACTCTAGAGTGCAGGCTCAGTAGTTGTGGTGCACAGGCTTAGTTGCTCCACAGCATGTGGGGTCTTCCCGGACCAGGGCTAGAACCCATGTCCCTGCATTGGCAGGTGGATTCTTAACCACTGTGCCACCAGGGAAGTCCTTAAGTTTCTTATACTGTATGTGAAGTGGTATAATATCACTTCAAGGTAGATTGTGATAATTAAAGATGTATATACTCTTAACTCTAAAGCAACTACTAAAATAACATAATAAAGTTATAACTAATAAGCCAATAGAGGGTATAAAATAAAAAATAATCCAAAAGAAAACAGAAAAGGGAAACAAAGAACACATGGGATAAATAGAAAACAAAGAACAAGATGGTAGATTTAAACTCAGTCATATCAGTAATCACATTAAATGATTATTAAATGGTCTAAATATCAGTATTAAGATAGACATTGTCAGACTGGATAGAAAAGCAAGACCCAACTGCAAACTGCCTCCAGGAAGCTCACTATAAATACAAAACCACAAATAAGTTAAAAGTAAAGGAATGGGAAAACGTTATACTAGCACTAATCAAAAGAAAGCTGAAATGGTTCTATTAATGTCAAATAAAGTAGATTACAAGGCAAAGAATATTACTAGGGATAATGATAAAGAGATCAATTCACTAAGAGGATATAACAACCCTAAACGTTTATACACCTAACAACAGAGTTTCCAAATACATGAAATAAAAAACTGATAGACTTGCAAGGAGAAAGAGGCAAATCCACAATTATAGTAAGAGATTTCAACATCCCTATATTAATAATCCATAAAACAAACAGAAAAACATCAGTAGGGATATATAAGACTTGAATAATACTATCAACTGGTATTTGACCTAACTGGTAATTATAGACGAATCCATCCAACAATAGCAGAATACACATTCTTTTTAAGAAGAGAATGTTTGTCATGATTGACCATATTCCAGAACATAAAATAAGTCTCAATAAATTTTAAGTTACACAAGATATGCCCTTTGACCACAGTGTAATTAAATCAGAAATAAATAACAGAAAGATCTCTGAAAAATGCCCAAGTATTTGGAAACTAAATAACACACTTATAGATAACCCATAAGTCAAAGAAGAAATCAAAAGAAATGTTGTACAATATTTGAATTGAATAAAATTTATGAGATGCCAATAAAACAGTACTTGGAAACTTATACTGCTAAATTCCTATATTAGAAAAGGAGAAATTTCTTAAATCACCTTAAAGAACTAGAAAAAAAAAAAAGCAAATGAAACCCAAAGAAAGGAAATAATAAAATTGAGGAAATAATAAAGATTAAAACATAAACTAATGGAACAGAAAAGAGAAAAAACAATAGAGAAAATAAAGGAAAATAAAAGTTGGTTATTTGAAAAGTTCAATAAAATTGATAAACCTGTAGCCAGACTGATTAGAAAAAAAAGAAGGAAGACCTAAATTACCAAGTTAGAAATTAGAGAGAGATATCACTAGAGAGTCTACAGATGTTGAAAGGATTAGGGAATACCAATAAATCAACAATTTATTTTTTTTAATAAATCAGCAATTTAGATGAAATAGACAAATTCCTTGGAAGACAAAAACTATGAAAGTTCACTCAAGAAAGAAATCATATAACAATATTCCTAAATCTATTAAAGACATTGAATTTATAGTTAAAACTCTTCCCACAAAGAAAATTTCAGGCCCAAATGACTTCACTGGTAAACTCTACTAACGATATAAGGAAGAAATAATACCAATTCCACACTAACTCTTCCAGAAAATTGAAAAAGAAGAGAATGTATGCCAACTCATTCTATGAAGCTAGAATTACTCTCAAATCAAAATCAAAGACATTACAAAAAAAGAAAACTAAAGACCAATATACCTAATGAATATAGCTGTAAAATTCTTTACAAAAATTTAACCATTCAAATCCAACAATGCATTAAAAAGGATAGTACATTATGACCCAAGTGAGATTTATCTCAGGAATGCAAGGTTTGCTTAAACTTTCAAAACAATGTAATTTACCATTTTTACAGACTAAAAAAAAAAAAACCTATATGATTGTTTCAATACATGCATAAAAAGCATCTGAAAAAATCCAACATCCATTTCTGATTTTTAAAAAATCTTAGCAATCTAGAATAGAAAAGAACTTCATCAATCTGATAAAGGGCATATACAAAAACCTATAGCTCATGTTATATTTAATGATTAAAGACTGAATGTCTCTTTCTATGATAAGGAACAAGGCAAGGGAATCTGTTTTTACATCTTTTATTCAACATTGTACTGGTGGTTTTAGCCAATGCAGTAAGGCAAGGAAAAGAAATAAAATTCACCCAGTTTGGAAATGAAATATTAAAACTGTATTTATTTGAAGAAGACATGATTGTTTATGTAGAAAATCCAATGAAATCCTCAAAAGTCTGCTAGAACTACTAAGTTTAGCAAGGTTGAAGCATTCAAGATCAATATACAAAAATCAATTGAATTTTTATATAATAGCAGAGGCAATAGAAATTGAAATGTAAAAAAATCATTTATAATAGCATCAAAAATATTAAATTATTTGTGATAAATCTATACAAGACCTATATATTGAAACTATAAGACATTACTGAGAGAAATTAAAGAAACTCTAAATAAGTAGAGATATACGATGTTCATGGATTGGAAGACTCAGTACTGTTAAATATCAATTATCTTCATATTGATCCAACACAATCTCAATCAGAATTCCAGGAGGTTTTTTAGAAGTTGACAAGCTTATTTTAAAATTCATGTGGAAATACAAAGATCATAGAATAGAATAGCCAACACACTTTGAAAAAGAGGAACAAAGTTTGAGGACTTACTCTCCCTGACTTCAAGACTTGGAAAGTAATCAACAAAGTGTAGTATTAGAATAAGACAAATAAGTCAATAGTTCAAGATAGAGAGTCCAGGAATAGATTCACACATATATGGTCAATTGATTTCCAACAGTTACAAAGTATAGTCTTTTCAGTAAATGGTGCTAGTGCTGGAACAATTAGATAACCATAAGCAAATTATGAACCATTTGGAGTTCATTTTATGAACTCCAACCCATAACCTCACACCATATACAAAAATTAATTTGAAATGGATTGTAGACATAAGTGTAAAATCTTACTGTATGGTGAGATAAACAATAGAACGTTTAAAATAAAACATAGGAGAAAGTTTTGTGACCTGAAGTTAAGCAAAGATTTCTTAAATATAACATGAAAAGCACAACGTACAAAAGAAAAAATTAGTAAATTAGACTTTATCAAAATTAAGAACTTCTACTCTTCAAAAGACACTGTTAAAGACAATGAAAATCCAAGCCTCTGACTGGGAGAAATTATTTACAAATAACTTACCTGTCAAAGGACTTGTTTCCAGAATATAATAGGATATATAAGAAAACAAACAGCTCAATTTTTAAATAGGCAAAATAGTTTAACAGACACTTTATCAAAAGAAATATATAGATGGAAATAAGCTAATTAGAGAAACACAAATTAAAACCAAAGTGAGATACCACTATACACACCTATTAGAATTTCTAAGATTAAAAAGACTGATCATATCAAGTGTTGGTAAGGACATGGAGCAAATGGAACTCTCATGCATGTCAGATCTAGAATTTTATTTTAACCTACTTATAAGTTGATAAGTTAGCTTATTGTTGTTTTGTGGGTGCTGATAGAGACATGAGACTCTTGGGTCAAAGTACTTTATTACTCACCAAACAGCAAGCAGCATAAGCATCAGCCTTTTGTGTCAGTTCCCCTTGCCCTCAGATTCAACAGGGGCAACACAGAGGACCCAGATGCTTGTCTGCAAACATGGTGAAATGTTTTACATGAGAGGAATGCTGAGCTTGGGGAACCCACTGTTTTTTGTTTGTTTGTGTTGTGCAGTTTTATTGTAACACCTATAGTTCATTTTATTTACATATCACGTAATTTTTTTTAAGATGTTGGGGGTAGGAGTTTATTAATTAATTTATTTATTTTTGCTGTGTTGGGTCTTTGTTCCTGTGTGAGGGCTTTCTCTAGTTGTGGCAAGCGGGGGCCACTCTTCATCGCGGTGCATGGGCCTCTCACTATCGCGGCCTCTCTTGTTGCGGAGCACAGGCTCCAGATGCGCAGACTCAGTAGTTGTGGCTCACGGGCCTAGTTGTTCCACGGCATGTGGGATCCTCCCAGACCAGGGCTCGAACCCGTATCCCCTGCATTAGCAGGCAGATTCTCAACCACTGTGCCACCAGGGAAGCCCATCATGTAATATTTTTATAGAGGTATAATTGACATACATTATACTAGTTTCAGGTGTACAATATAATTACTCAATATTTGTATGTATTGCAAAATGATCACCATAATAAATCTAGTTAATTGTCACCATCCATATTTAGAGAATTTTTTTTCTTGTGAGGAGAATTTTTAAGATTTACTATTTATAACTTCAAATATGCAATACAGTATAGTATCCATGCTGTACAATACATCCTCATGGCTTATTTATTTTATGACTAGAAGTTTGTACCTTTTGACCCCCTTCACCCATTTAACCCACTGACACCTACCCCCTGCCTCTGGCAACCACCAGTCTGTTTTCTGTATCTATGAGCTTTGGAAACCCATTGTTTTATAGCAAGCAGTAAGCAAGCCTGCTTTTTTGTCCTAGGGAGATATTATCGCATAGTTTAATGTTGCTTGCTACACAGACAATTCTGAGAAATGACCTGGATAAAGAGTTATCAATGCCTTGCATTCTTGGAATACTCTATAATATGAAAGGGAGCATAAGAGACCCATGGCAGAGTGTCTCTCAACAACATCATCAACCCTCAGTTCTACATCATCTTGGCTTATGAAGAATTTTCACATGAGTAAGTCATTCTGTTGGCCACTCTGATTAATCTGTCTGATAGGGGCTGGAACCAAATCCATTCAATTTATCTCATACAGTATAGGCCACTGTCAACAGGTCTCCAAGCAGCAGGATGAGGCCAACTTGCGATATTGACCTCAACCATGTTCCCCAGAGCTCCAGACTCAGTCAACTGTGAGGGAGATTTATAGGGCAATAAGATCAACAGGTCTTATTTCAGAGAGCCAGGCTGTAGTCTAAGACAAGTCTCAGTCACCATTCATAGCACAACCAAGGCTACTCAGGCATTAGGAGATGCATATGATTTTGTACCAGTAAGATTGAAACATGGTTATGCCATTCTGTGTGTTTGCATATATATAGGGGGAGAGGTCCACCTTTGGGAGCTGACATTGATAGCATCAGGCACAGAAGGTACAGTATCATGTCCATATGAGTTCTTCTGTTTTCATAGCACATGGGCAGGGACGACAAACCCAGCAGCAGGTGAGATTTTCAGCCTAACAGCAGTCTGCCTCAAACAAATCATACAATTGTTTTGCCAGGTTGCAGTGCTAAATCTAAAGGACAAAAAGAACATTAATTGTTCCCTACCTCTCCACAGTTCTTAGGGCATAGGATGTTCCTTTCCCAGGTGCTGGGGTTGTTGCTCTCCTTCCATAGCCACAAAATCAGTGTGTCCTATCCCAGTAGCTATAACTTCACCTTTTCTCCAATTCCTCCCTACCCACACCAGACTTTTTATCTGAAAGGGTCAAATGCAAGTGACACAAGGATATTTTTTTAAGAATCGATAGAGACACATCATATCCCCCACCTCAGCCTTCTTGGACAACTGTAGGGAGACTTAGTGAGTAGTATACTCAACCAAGTAGTCATTGTTCTCATGATTTAGGATCATGTCAGTCTAACAAAAGAATCCAGGTGGCTGAACCAGAATTAAGTTTGAATACCTGAGACATCCTTTTGGCTAAGCAGTCCGTTAGAGGGTGCAACAACCAGGCTGACCTGGATGGAGCTGCTGTTAGGGTAACGAAAGGTACGTTATGCCCAGGAATGGTCAGGCAGAATCCTGAATTTCCAAAACAGGTCTATGTAACTCTTCACACCATTCACCCTGATCATTAGCCAGTAAGCAATTAAGAGGAGATGATTCCTTTCTAGAGACAGCCACATTCCATAACCAAACTTCCTTTCTAAGATACGTGGACCATAAGAGCTGAGAGAGATGAGTCAGAAATTATTTTGAGTTGAGTTTTTAAAAGACAATTCCATGACTACTACTCTTCAACATTGTACTGGAGGTTCTAGCCAGGGAAATTAGGTGAGAAAAAGAATAAAATGCATCCAGATTTGAGAGAAAGAAGTAAAACTATCTCTGTTGACATTATCTATCTCTACATGATATGATGTTGTACATAATAAATCTTAAGGAATTCACACACACACAAAAACTCTAGAACTAATAAGCAAGTTCAGCAAGGATACAAGATCAAAATACAACATCAATTATTTTTCTATACACCAACAGTTAGCAATATAAAAATGAAATTAATAAAACAATTCCATTTACAATAGCATCAAAAAGAGTAAAATGTTTAAAAATAAAGTTAAAAAACTGCAAGATTTGTACACTGAAGACCAAAAAAGCACTGTTGAAAGAAATTAAAGAAGATCTAAACAAATGGAAAGACATCCCGAGTTCATAGATTGGAAGACTTAATATTGTTAAAGTGGCAGTAATCCCCAAATTGAGCTACAGATTCAACTCAACCCCTTTTAAAATACCAGCTGCCTTTTCTGTGTAGAAATTATCAAACTGATCCAAAGATTCGTGTAGAAATGCAAGGGACCTAGAATGGCGAGAACAGTCTTAAAAAAGAAGCACAAAGTTGCAGGATTCACACTTCCAATTTCAGAATTTACTACAAAGCTATAGTAATCAAAACAGCATGATACTTATATTAGTCATGGCTCCCCAGAGAAATAGAACCAATAGGAGATACACACACACACAGGGTGGAGTAGTAGTATAATATTATGGTGGAGTAGTAGCCCAATTTCCTCCTGGTACTCAGAATGAATCGCACCAGCCAGTACAGTAACTCCCTTCTTTACTTGTTGATTCAGAGACATGAAGAACCCAAGGTGGCTTGGTAGTAGTCTTAACTTCCAGTTCAATGTAATCATTGTTGTGTTTCCTGTTGGAAGCATTTCTCCCTCTGGAACTAAGACATCTAGACCAGAAGAACATAAAGCTGTGGGAACATGAAGCAAAAATTTTGCTAGTGGGTAAAAGTAAGTGTTGCCACTCCCATTTCCACCACTCCATCCCTGGATCTATGAATCCTGGCTATCAGAGAAACAGCACCATATACAGGCATAGCTCAGAGATATTGCAGGATCAGTTCCAGACCACTGCAACAAAGCAAATATTGCAATAAAGCAAGTCACACAGATTTTTTTGGTTTCCCAATGCATGTAAAAGTTATGTTTACACTACACTGTAGTCTGTTAAGTGTGCGATAGCATTATGTCTAAAAACACAATGTACATAACAACTTAACTAAAAATTATGCTGTTGGGAAAATGGTGCCAATAGACTTGCTCGATGCAGTGTTGCCACAAACCTTCAATTCATAGAAAAAATGCAGTATCTTTACAGAGCAGTAAAATGAAACACAATAAATCGAGGTATAGCCTGTATTGGATGCTGATTCAGAACCTATACAGTTGACCCTTGAACAACATGGATTTGAACTGTGCAGGTCCACTTATACAAAGATATTTTTCAATAAACAGGCACTACAATACTACACAATCCGTGGAACTGTGGATATGGAGGACCATCTGTAAAGTTATATGAAGATTTTCAACTGCTCAGAGGGTAGGCGCCCCTAACCCCCAAGTTGTTCAAGGATCAACTGTACAATCGTCTTTTGGTATCTGCAGAGGACTGGTTCCAGGACACCCCTCCCCCTCGTGGATACCAAAATCTGCAGATGCTCAAGTCCCTTACATAAAATGGTGTGTTTGCATATAATGTACTCACATCCTCCTGTATACTTTAAGTCATCTCTAGATTACTTATAATACCTAATACAATGTAAATGCTATGTAAATAGTTGTAAATACAGTGTGAATGCTATGTAAATAGTTGCCAGTACATGGTGAATTCAAGTTTTGCTTTTTGGAAATTTCTGCAATTTTTAAAAAATATACTTGATCCCCAGTGGTGGAATCCACAGATGCAGAACATGTGGATAAGGGGGCTGACTACAGCCTTCTGGAGAACCTTGCCCCACCCCTGCAAGATATTGCCACCTAGCTGGCCCTGTAATTGAGTCTTCAAAAGCCCATTCTGGGACTTCCTTGGTGGCTAAGGCTCCATGCTCCCAGTGCAGGGGGCCCGGGTTCAATCCCTGGTCAGGGAACTAGATCCCACATGCTGCAACTAAGAGTCAGCATGCTGCAACTAAAGATCCCATGTGCCGCAACTAAAAGATCCCACGTGCCACTACTAAGACCCAGTGCAGACAAATAAATAAATATATTTTTTAAAAAGCCCATTCCACCATTCTATCAATCCAGCTGCTTCAGGATGGTGGGGAACATGATAAGACCAATGAATTCCATGAGCGTGGGCTCTTTTCTGTGCTTTTTTCCCCTGTGAAACAAGTTCCCTGATCAGAAGTAATGCTGTGTGGAATACTGCATTGGAAATGGCATTCTGTAAGTCCATGGATGGTAGTTTTGTCAGAAGCATTGTGTGCAGGGGAGGCAAATCCATATCCAGATTAAGTGCCTATTCCAGTAAGAACAAAATGCTGCCCCTTCCATGGTGACCCAAAGCAGTCAACCTGCCACCAGGTAGCTGGTTGATCACCCCAGGCTATGGTGCTATATTGGGAACTCAATATTGGTCTCTGCTGCTGGCAGATCAGGGACCCAGTGGTGGCCATAGCCAGGTTGGCCTCAGTGAGTGGAAGCCCATGTTCCTGAGCCCATGCATAACCTAAAACACTCACAGACACACCCAGAAATAATGTTTAGCCAAATTTCTGGGCACCTGTGGTCCAGTCAAGTTGACACATAAAATTAACAATTATAGCATTGGCATGTGGATAGACATATAGATCAATGGAATAGAATTAAGTTTGTAAATAAACCCATCCATCTATGGTCAATTGATTCTTGACATGCATACCAAGATCATTCAATGGGGAAAGAACAGTCTTTTCAACAAATAGTGCTGGGATAACTGAACAGCCACAGGCAAAAGACTGAAGTCAGACCCCTACCTCACCCCACATACAAAAGTTAATTCATAGTGGGTCACAGACCTAAATGTAAGACCTAAAATTATAAAACTCTTAAAAAAATATTTACAGGAATAAATCTTTGTGACATTAGTTTAGGCAATGTTTTGTAAATATGACACTAAAACAACAAATGAAGAGAAAAATAGATAAATTAGGCTTCATCAAAATTTTAAATGCTTGTGCTTCAAAGGACACCATCAAGAAAGTGAAAAGATAACCCACAGAATGGGAGAAAATATTTGCAAATCATGTATCTGGTAAGGATTTTGTATCCAGAATATATAAATAACTCTTACAACTCAACAACAAAGACACAAATGACCCTATTTAAAAATGAGCAAAGGATTTGAATAGACATTTCTCCAAAGAAGATGTACTAACGGACAGTAAGCACATGAAAAGATGCTCAGCGTCACTGTTCATTACAGAAATGCAAATCAAAACCACAAGGTAGCATTTCACACCCATTAAGATGGCTATAATCAAAAAGAAAGGTAATAGCAAATGTTGGCAAGGATGTGGAGAAGTTGGAACCCTTGTGCATTGCTGATGTGATTGTAAAATGGTACAGCCACTTTGGAAAACAGTTTTGACAGTGCCTGAAAATGTTACACAGAGTTATCATATGACCCAACAATTCCACTCCTAGGTGTATACCCAAAATAAATGAACATATATCTACACAAAAGTTTTACATAAATGTTCATAGCAGCATTATTCAAACTAGCCAAAAAATGGAAACAACCCAAATTCCTGTCAACAGATGAATATGTAAGTGAAAATATAGTATATCCATAAAATGGAATATTATTCAGCCTTGAAAAAGAATGTACTGATACATGCTACAACATGGATGAACATTGAAAACATTATGCTAAATGAAAGAAGCCAGTCACAAAAAAATACATATTGTATGATGGTTGTACAATTCTGTGAATATGCTAAAACTACTGAAATTGTACATTTCAAAAGGGTGAATTTTATATGTGAATTATATCTCTATAAAGCTGTTATTTTTTAAAATGTTTATTCCATCCCTCAATGATTCCAGTAGTCTGAGTAGGATAAGGGGACTGAAAGGTCTATCAAATACTTTGACTATCAGTCCACTGTTGAATGAGCTTTTGCAATAAAAGGTGCATTATTATCATCATCCAGAAAGCCAAAATCATGTTTAAGGGCCACAACGGTGTGGCCAGAATTGGCTGATCAGACTAGAACAGCAGAACCATAATTTAAGAGTGAATCAACAGCAATGAGAAGCCCTCAGAAGGGCTCAAATGTCTGATTCATCAATTCCCCAGGAGCCAGTAGGATCAATACACAGTGCAATATGGCCTCTTTTCACCATGAGACAAATAAGGCAACTTTTGACAGAAGTCACAAGTCTGGCATGAGTGGTAGCTTCTGCATCAGAAACATAGAGTTCCTTTTTTTGTGCCCAGTCCATGATGTGCTACCATGTCCAATGTGATGATGGATCTGGGTAGCAGGTGTGGCAGTCTGGATGGTGCAAGCTTGATCAGCAGCTTGATTCCAGCTGGTCTTATCAGAAAGTGAGCCCTTATTTTGTATATCACATGAGTGATCCAGACTGTTTGACTGGCATCTGCAGTTCGTTTCCACAGTTCATGACCCAAAGAGAGGAGCCTTTAATCTGCCAGTCTGTAGTCTTCCAAGCAGCAAACCAGACAGCTAGGCCATTGGCAACAGCCCAAGAGTCAGTTAAAATATATAGCATGACTAGTCCTAAGGTAAATGTGATGGCTTTCATTTCAGCCCATTGTGCTAATTGGCCCTTACTGCAGTTGGTCTTCCAGAATTGTCATTGGAGCCAGCCAGCCAGGGACACCATCAGTTTTCACTTTAACAAAACCATCAGTGAACCAGGCTTAAGCATTTAGGATAACCTCTGTGAATCAAGAGCCCAAGTGAGCCAGTGAGGGGAGAAAGTTTTCACATAAAGTTGACATGCCACTAGGGCCAGCCCAGCTATGCACTTGAATATACCATTTCCATTTGACTAGTGAGGCCTTTTGAACCTTTCCCTGGTTAGGTGTAAAGTTCTTGTTCACCCACCCAAAATGGAACTGTCAGGCTGGAGAGTCACACAGCCTCATGGGTCAGCATTTGACTTCAACAAGGGCTTAGTAGCAGGTTAACGGTTGCCTTTTTTTTTTTTAAGGGTTGTACTTGATGGCTGCATCAGGCAGGTGGTGCTGCTATACTAGGAAATGGCCTCTAACCTCTAACTCATGCTCTGATTTCCCTTTTTCCTCCTAGGAATCCATATTGTTTCTGCTGGACCACTTGTTCCCTATTCAACCAAACAAACATCTAATGTTTTTACTCCCCCCAAAGCTCAAGGTCCTTATTGTTGATATCATTTATTTCAGTTTTGGGGACTCCTGACTCATTAACCGTTGCCACATGGCCTTTTTACTGGGGCCCTGGGCTTGCTGTCCATTGTCATCCCTTCCTCCTCCCACCCTGAGGAGAATGAGTAACAACAATTCAGGCACCATTTTTATTTGTTTGTTTGTTTGTTTGTTTGTTTGTTTGTTTTGCGGTACACGGGCCTGTCACTGTTGTGGCCTCTCCCGTTGCGGAGCACAGGCTCCGGACGTGCAGGCTCAGCAGCCATGGCTCACGGGCCCAGCCACTCCGTGGCATGTGGGATCTTCCTGGACCGGGGCACGAACCCGTGTTCCCTGCATCGGCAGGCGGACTCTCAACCACTGCGCCACCAGGGAAGCCCCTAGGCACCATTTTTAGATGGTTTGTTTCAATTCTTCCTCTCAAACCGCTCAGCTTCATTAATAGGTAGGGTACTGGGAGACTTTTTCTCCCCATCTCCCACCCACCACTTGTACAAGCATATTCACTACCAGATCCCAAAGAGCGTCTTCATAACCCCATTCCTTGCCTGTGGGCCCCAGATCCTTTGTCTTTCAAAGAGTCATGTCTCTGTTAGCATCCCATCCTCAGAATTCTCAAGTCTGGGATTTGATTTTATCCTACTTACAAGCTGTGTAAGAAAAACCTACTAGTCTTCCTGAGCAGAGAAAAACTGAGTTCTTTGCTCCTGCCTTTCTCTCCTATGTGCCTCCTTTACTCTCACACTTCTACCACATTCACAACACTTCTGACACCATATATGTGGCGGTCTTTCCCCACACCAAGCAGTTCTCAGCACCACCAGCTCATTGTTCTGCAATTCAACTCAATTCTGACACTATCTACCCAAAAATAGCAACATATTCCACAAGTTAAGGAGTCAGTTCCACAAAGTACACCCCAGCCCCACTTCAGACGCCAGTCACAAGCTCAGGTTATCACCTGTGCTTCTGACCAACAAGGTATAGAATGGAAATTCCAACAACACCCTCCTTGGGTTCAATTGATTTGCTAGGGCGGCTCACAAAACTCAGGGAAAACTTACTTTAGTTTACCAGTTTATGAAAGCATATGATAAAGGATACAGATGAATAGCTACACAGGGGCAAGGCTGGATCTGAGCACAGGAGCTCCAGTCCCTGTGGAGTTGGGATGCTTCACCCTCCTGGTATGTGGATGTGTTCACCACCCAGAAGCTTCCAAAAACCCATGCTATGGGGATTTTTATGGAGGCTTCTTTATGTAAGCATGATCAATTATTAACTACCTTTCTAGCCCCTCTCCCCTGTCTGGAGAAGTGGGGGATAGGGGAAGCTGAACATTCCAAGCTTCTAATCATGACTTGGTCTTTCTGGTGACTAGCCTCCATCCAGGGGCTAACCAGGAGCCTGCCCAGAGTCACCTCATTAGAAAAAAGATGTTTCTAACGGTCTTATCACTTAGGAATTTACAAGGGTTTTAGGAGCCCTGTGTCAGGGACAGAGTCAAAGACCATATATTAGAAGAAGAGAGGCTACTAGTATTCTTATCACTTAGGAAATTACAAGGGTTTCAAGAACTCTGTGCCAGGAAGTGGAGAGGGGGCAGTGCAGAGACCAATATAGATATTTTCTTTTATCTTACACAAACTAATAAGTTAGCATGTTACTGTTTTATAAATGCTGGCAGGAGACACAAGACTCCTGAGTCATAAACGAAGTACTTTATTGCTCACTGCATAGCGAACAACATGAAGCATGTTTACCTTGATTCCCACAAGTACTATGGGGGTAACAAGGGGGGCCCAGAGGGATGCCTAATGCTTCCAGTGGCTTTCATTACAGGAGAGGAATCCTGAGCTTGGGGAAACTGCTATTTTATAGCAAGTAGTAAATAAACCTGGTTTTTGTCACAAAGGATGACATTATATCATCCCTCAAGATTGCTCACTGTAAGTGCAATCCTGAGAAATAGCCTAGGTAAAGGACAGTCAGGGCCTTGCACTCTTGGCATACCCAGCAAGATATATAGGATTGCCAGGGACGCATGGAGGGGTGTGTCTCAATTAATACACTACTGGCAGGAATGTAAAATGGTACAACCACTTTGAAAAATAGTTTGGCTGTTTCCTAAAAAGATAAACATACATGTAGTACATGATCCAGACGTTCCACTTCTATGTATTTAACCAAGAGAAATGAAAGCATGTATCCATACAAAGACTTATACATGAATGTTCATGCAGCTTCATTTATAATAGCCCAAAGTTGGAAACAACCGAAATTTCTATCAACAGGTGAATGGATGAGCAACTTGTAGTATAGTCATACAAGGGATTACTACTCGGCAATAAAAAAAGAAATGAACTATTGATACAGGCAACAACATGGATGTATCTCAAAATAATTCTGATTTGTGAAAGTGGCCATAAAATAAAAGAGTACCTTATAGTTCCATTTATATAAAATTCTAGAAAATGAAAACAAATCTATAGTGACAGAAATCAAATCAGGAGTTACCTGGGGACTGAGTTGAGTGTAGGGGAAGGTGGGGAGTGAGCAATGAGAGGGATTAAAAGAGGCAGGAGAAAATTTTTCATGGTTATGGATATGTTTATTATCTTGATGGTAGCTATGGTTTCACCAGTATTTACAGATATCAAAATGTATCACATTACGAACTTTAAATATGTGCAGTTTATTGGCTATCAATTATATTTTAATAAGGCTGTTAAAAACAGAATGAACAGTGCTGTTAATCACAGTATATTTTGTAATAACAAAAAACTAGAAACAAAATTTTATTTATTTATTTTTTAAAGAAGATGTTGGGGGTAGGAGTTTATTAATTTATTTTTGCTGTGTTGGGTCTTCGTTTCTGTGCGAGGGCTTTCTCTAGTTGTGGCAAGCGGGGGCCACTCTTCATCGCGGTGCGTGGGCCTCTCACTATCGCAGCCTCTCTTGTTGCGGAGCACAGGCTCCAGACGCGCAGGCTCAGTAGTTGTGGCTCACGGGCCTAGTTGTTCCGTGGCATGTGGGATCCTCCCAGACCAGGGCTCGAACCCGTGTCCCCTGCATCGGCAGGCAGATTCTCAACCACTGCACCACCAGGGAAGCCCCCCACTCAGTTCTTAAATTCTGTGATTCTCAGATCACGAATTCATTCACTTCTCACTGTATATTAACTGACATCGCTGGGGCCAGGCCCTGCATGAGGACCTAGGGATACAGTGGCAAACAATGTATTTAAATGCCTTCCCTCGTGGAGCTTACATTATAGAAGAGAAATACAGGCACTGAACACATCACACAAATAATTATAATTTTATTCACTCTAAGAAAGAAAAGTACAGGTTGCTGTGAGAATGTATACTGGGGAGTCCTAACTCAGTTTAGGGGGTCAGAAGGTGTGTTAAATAGGTAACAAAAAAGGCAACAACCAGGCAGAACTACTTGAGGCTAATTCCATCTCATTGTGCAACTACTATAAGAATTCAAATAGTAAACAGTAGAGTTAAACCACAGTGCCTTTTGGCATCTCCAATAAGTTCATAATACCCATGAAACCCAGTGGTAGTATTTGTTCCTATTATTCGTTATACAGCATTGAATCTTTCAACAATTCATGAACCAGTTAGTTCTGTAAAAACAAGGAAATGTCTGTGGTGGAAGTCTGTCAAATGGGCTGTGCCTCAGATAGATGGCCCCTCATTCCAGTTGTCCCTGAGATGTCATAAAACCTTTCCCTAAAGATTTTCTTTCATAACTGGAAATGGAATTTTTCTCTTGCTCCCACTTTCAACCCAAACTCTCCTAAACCCAAGATTACAGAGGCTCCAAGGCAAGTTCCACAAACTCTGTCCCATTGTTTGCTGGACAAAATCAGACTGGGGTCTCTGTGGTGCCTCTGGAGTTCATACAATGACTATGGGGGCATTGGGTAGAAATGAAGAGATGGGAAATTGGGGCAGAATTGGGGTTCTCTGAGAGGGAGAGAAGAGTGACTGCCACTTCAGTACTGGGAGGCTTGAATCTCAGCCCTGACTTGCAGGCTGACCCCAGGGTGACACTGAACCCCTCTATTCCTATTTCTTCATTGAAATATTTCCTTGACTTATCTTAGGAGGATGGGAGATGAGCTCCCTGAAATCAGGAAAAAATCTTCTAAAATCTGTAATGTTCTATATTCTTAGTTTATCTTCTGTAACTTATTTTGCCTATTTTCCCCTGGGCGGCACACCTATAATGCATTTAACAACTATCTTTTCCTCTGTGTGGTGTAAGGGAAATTTGAGAAGCAGTATATTGAAATAGTTCAAAACAAGTCATTTAACTGCTCTGTGCCTCTGTCTTCTCAACTATTAAATGAGAATAATTCCTAGTTTATAAAGTCATTGTGAGAGTTAATTGAGATAAGATATATAAAGTACTTAGCACAGTGGCTGGCACATGGTAAGAAATCACTATTTGGTAGTTGTTATTATTATTACTGCTGGCTAGGGCATATCCAGATCTTTCTAGAGGGTAAAAAAAGCTAATAAGTGGGGCCTCCCTGGTGGCGCAGTGGTTGAGAGTCCGCCTGCCGATGCAGGGGATACGGGTTCGTGCCCCGGTCTGGGAGGATCCCATATGCCGCGGAGCGGCTGGGCCCGTGAGCCATGGCCGCTGAGCCTGCGCGTCCGGAGCCTGTGCTCCGCAACGGGAGAGGCCACAACAGTGAGAGGCCCACATACCGCAAAAAGAAAAAAAAAAAAAAAAAAAAAAAAGCTAATAAGTAAGGATTATAAGATGGTAACCTGAGTCTTGGACTGCTATTTATATCACTTGCACTGCCATTAACTCATTTTCCTTTCACTTTGAGAAATGTAAGAAAGGAGGGGTTTACAGAGTAGTAAAGGATTAAGCAGAAATTGCCAAAAGGATTGAACAATCACCTCAGTGGTCAATTGTCTGAATTGTTTACTATACTATCTTGAGTGCCCCTGATGCTTGACACAAAATAGATGCTCAAAAAATATTTTAATTTGTTGAAATTGAATGAATTAATATACTGAAACTCATTGAGAACCTAGATGTTTGCTTTGTGTGATTTTAGACCTTCAGGAAAGTCAACCCAGTCCAAAAATTGCTTAGCTCATTATCTGCCCTAGTGTCCGACATGCTGTCACTCAAGATCCATTCTTTTGAGTTAAGACTTTGTATCATAAAAAGGCTGTTAAAGATGCCTGAAGATGCCTCTTTACAGAAAACCTACAAACTCCTTCATACTGCAAGCAAAAAGGAAGGAAAGAAGGAAGAGAGGGAGGGACTTAAATAGTGCTGGGGATTTCTCCATTGTTCCACTCAGTACTGTTATTATGAGTGTTAAGTGGGAAGGAGGAATTTGCTATCTCCTCATTTTGCTGAAATATTGGCTTCCCTGTGCACCGATGCCGAACAGAAGTACAGAGACAGAGATTTTGAAGGAAGAGAGATGGCTTTATTTTTCTGCCAGGCAAAAGGGAAGACACGGAAGGCTAGCGCCTCAAAACTGTGTCCCGCCCCTCCTTTGGGAATCGGAGAAGATTTTATATGCGGGGCTCGCAGTCCGGGGTATATGATAAGGATCAAAGTAGTGAAGGTCTTGCATTCTTCTTCTTCCTTCATTATTTCAAAACAGTCACAGCTGGCGTCAGGCAGCCGGGTAATTGGGTCCGTTTGTCTCTGGTTATTGTCCTGCGAACTTTTTTCTGAAATGCAAATGCTACAAGGGGTGGTTTGCTACAAGGGAGTGCAGGATGTAATTCACATAGTGTTAAAGAGTAATAGGTTATTCCTGTCCTGCCTCTAGACGCAGACTTAGAGAATGGACTTGAGGACACGGGGAGGGGGAAAGGTAAACTGGGACAAAGTGAGAGAGTAGCATTGACATATATATATACACTATCAAATGTAAAATAGCTAGTGGGAAGCAACTGCATAGCACAGGGAGATCAGCTCGGTGCTTTGTGACCATCTAGAGGGGTGGGATAGGGAGGGTGGGAGTGAGGTGCAAGAGGGAGGGGATAGGGGATATATGCATACATATAGCTTTTGTTATGCAACAGAAACGAACACAACATTGTAAAGCAATTATACTCCAATAAAGATGTTAAAAAAAAGAGTAATAGGTCAGCTTTGTGAAGTACAAATCTAGTTACAGACACTATAGATTAGTAACAGTTAAAAAAAAAAAAAAAAAACTAGGAGTGATTAACTCTTTCAGGCCAGGTTATGTTTCTTCTCTAGCCTGTTTACTGTTCCCTTTATTTTCCTTGTTCTCAGAAGAGGGAAAACTTCATTTCTGTTTTTGCTGCAACAAATTCCCCACTGCTAGTTCATCCCCTCCATATCAACAGAGGAAGGGAAACAGGCATCATTCATGTCTGGCTGAGGACAAAACTTCAGTTTTGCTCCACTTGACAAACACCAGCTATCCGGCCCAGGGGCCCATCTATCTCATATTTCAAATCCCCCCTGAGAGGCATGAACCCCAAGAAATCTTTATTGGGAGGATGAGGGACGACAGTCTGTCTTCTGTAGCTTCTTTAGGCTGGCAAGGGGCTCATAGACCCTACCTAGTTGGGGTCACGGAGCTCTCACCCTGTCTGATTAAGGGCCCCAGGGTGCCTTCTGTTGTTGTTTTGACAGGATCTGTTCTGAGAAATGGCTGGAATCTTTGCATCATCATTATCTTGATGTGAACCTATTGTAATCTGGAAGAGACAGAACTTTACAAGTAGTTTAAAAAAACAGAAGCCAAAGATTAGTAAAAGAATTATTGTAGCCGGGGTCCCAAGCAGGATTAAAAGCCATGTTCCCTTTGGTAGTAATTTTGATCCTGATCTAGATAGAGTCAGTGCTTGGGTTACCCTGTCTAAAGGAATGGAGCCATTTGGTCATATATATAATTTTACGTCCTCTTGATTAGTCCAGTGTGATTGATGTAGGTGTAACAGACGCTGTTAGAAGTATTTGGAGGAGTGACAACCTAAATGTTAATAGACAAAATAGATCTCATTTCTTTTTAGGAGAATAAGCCTGAAACCCAGTCTAGGCCTGGCACTTTGGGGAGAATTGTAGCCAGGTAGCTGGTTATCTAGTTTCATCAAAGTAGGTTTCAACCTTTGATGTGATATTAACATACAAGTAATGGGAGCTATTGGTCACTACATATGTGTTTTCTCTTTTTGTTAATATATGATCTAAAGCAATTTTATCGTCTAAAAGTGTAATAGTTACAAGAGGAGACCTTTAAGAAGTAAGGTTGCAGTTACCAGCTGCCAGCAGACATTGTTTTGAGAATGGCTGGTGGCATCCCAAATCTAACACAGCTCAGAAAACTCAAGTTCTTAGCAATAAATAAAAGAACTTGCCTAAAATCACACCATAGTGTCACCATTAATGATGTCAGCGTTTCTCTAGGTCTGAGAGGATGCAAAAATTGGGGCTCGTAAAGTCTTCTCCTGAAAGTATTTAACTATCTGAAGGCCTGTCCTGTCAATTTTTCCCAGAGCATAGAGTGCCTCATTTCAGATCTCCACGCTGAACTTCTTGTAGCGGGTGTTGAAGGTCACCAGCTACAGCAGCTCATGATTTAATCCTTGTAGAAGTAGACGGCAAGTGTCAGTTTTCAGTCAGCAGGACCCCTTTTTGGTCATAATTTCAACCATGGTTTGGGGCATTTCATGACCATTTTGTCCCATGGTGCTAGGAATGCTCATTCCCAGGCCTGGCAAAGATTTTGCTGATAGGCCACTCCATGTGCTGTTACTGGACTAGGCCTTTACTAGTATCCAAAAGTCTCTGGACACCTGTCTTCCTAGTCTCTTATGGTCCAGGACAATATTCCCTCTTGTTGCTTCTTCTCATATCTAGAGTTAGACTATTGCAATCATTGATCTCATATGGAACTATATATCATCATTTTATCAGAGGTTCAGTCACACTTTTGGTAACGTAAGAAACAATCATTTTTTTTTGAAATAGGCAAAATATAAATAGCATAGCTGGCAGTATTAATAAAGTCACAAGTAAGAATTAAGCCAAGAAGTTCCATTAGGCGCAGCCCAGTATATCCCAGGTCGTGTTAGTCTGTTCTGTACCAATCCCTATTCTTCAGGGAAATTATATATTGGCATTGTCCGTAAGGTACTCAGTCCAGTTTCCTAGTGTTACTAGACTGATTATCCTTAGTATGATTTAATTGTTCCCAGCACGGAGGAGCCTTTAACCTTAAGTTACCATAGCATGGTGTTAATCATATAAATCCATCCCATAATTGTGGGAGGTTTTATTCCTTGGCTGAAATGTTGCTTGTTGCTCCAATTGAACTTTGAGTAATAGAGGAAAATTCATATTTATGGTAACGGTCAGAGCAGGTGTTATTAATTGGTCAGGTGAGGGGATCTCATCCAGTAATATCAATAGTGGCCTGAACATGAGTATAATTTTCCTTTTAAGATAAATTTCCTAAGAGTTAACCAATTAGAGCCTTGGAGTGGATAAATCCACTCAGGTAACCCAGAAGTACTAGACATAGGTAATTGGCCACAAACCCAACAATTGGATTGATTTTTAAAACTAGCATAGGATCATGCCTATGATAGAAAAACATTTGATACATATGCAAAGGTCCAAGAAGTCAAGGAAACATTATAAATGAGCAGATGAGTCAGGTCCAGGATCTTGGGTAAGCTGTTTACTTCTGATGTTGTCTTTTTCTCATCCTGGTGTGAGTGTAATTTCTCCTCTGTTTGAGCGTTGTTTTAAGGTGATTTTGAGGTCAGCGGTCCTCCCTATAGGCCAGTCCAGTGCAGGGGCCCTTTGTGAGTGGAAATTAATCCAAGAGTTAATTCCCTTTAGTTTTACTGTGTATGAGCTAGTTAAGAGTACCTGATACAGGTCCTTCCATACAGTTTGGAGATAGTCCTTTAAATTATGTCTTTTCCAGTATGTATAATCCCCTGGTTGTAGGTCAGGGGGCGTCTGATCTTCATCCAAAAATAGATTACTGAGATAAGCTTTAGAAACAAACTTAGAGTGTCCTTTAATAATTAAATTAAACTTTTTAACAATATAACATAACAGCAAGGAACTATCTGGGAAGTGAGTCTTAGTAAACACCTTAATTAACAAAACTAGAATTTAATATTCAGTAAAACATAATTTTTTTTCTTCATTGTGAGAGCATTAACCCTGCAAGACCTGGAAGGCTTTATCCCATCAAATAAAAAACGAGGTTTGTCAGGGAGCACAGAAAGCCAAGCAGCTGTCTTGGATTTTCCATAGCCCTGACTGTTTGATTTACAGCTATTGTTTACCCATTTTAAATTCCCTAATTTAGGAGTAGACTGTTGTCATGTTTTAAGGACATCAGGATGGGAAAAGTCTGGCAATGAGGGGTTAATTTTTGTAGAAGCATAATGAACTTTATCTACATGTGCCATAATCTTCATAGATCACCGTGAAATAATACTTACTTACTTTACCAAAGTAACAAGATTTTAAAAGTAAGTGTAAATCACTTAAAGGCAAATAAATTTACATAGTCTGTTATTAAAGCAGCATTCCAAGAAAACTTTGTTCTCTTAAGAGAGAGAGAACCAAATTTCAGTTTGGTCTCAATAAACTTGGCCTGATGATTTATATAACTGTAATTAATCATATAGGCTTTTTGCTTGCTGAAACTGTAAGAAGTTTCAGACTGAACTTTTAAAAGACCTCTCAGGAAAGTCACACCAAGGGCTTGTCACAGATTTCGCTTACCAAATATAGGTGAATTCCTCCTTTTTCTGGGTCCCGAAAATACCTTGAGATTTCTATACCTGTTAGTGAGGTAGCCTTCCTAATTTATCTGATAAAGGTGCTGGGGACCTAAGAGTTTCCAGTCTCTGGAGGGAGCAGATAGAGAGAAAAGATAAATGTTTTAATTTTACCCATAGGTGTAAATTACCAAATTGTTGTAAACCATAAGTAGCTTGAGGAGGAGAGCTTCTTTTTATCCAGTTTAGCATTATGGTCTGAAAGTCAGAAACTTGTATTTATCCAAAAGTCCTTTTTATAAATCTTCTTGAAGACGAAGCATTTTTGCAAAGGCATCAGAGTGAAACCGTTAAGTGTCTATAATGACAAAAGACTTAAGGCAAGTTTAAATTCTGATTACAATGTAATTAACAAGGTAACTTGGTTACTATTGTGACATGACACAATAACTAGAATTATAACTGATAACATTTTACCAGGACATATCAGAATTTTTTGGAAACTCCATATAAGTTCTAGACTAGCTATATTAGTAACAATTACCATAAAATATAACCTAAGAAGATTTATTACCCATTTGACAATACTTCCCATGTACTTTTAACATGCCACATGAACCTAATTAGTGTAATATCTCTCTTTGGGATGTTTCAGGGGCCCTTTGAAGCACCCCAAAGTTAGCTAGAGGTCAAAGAAACTTCATTACAATTTGATTTGGGATGTTTTATCAAAAAAATCAAAAGAGGGCTTCCCTGGTGGCGCAGTGGTTGAGAGTCCGCCTGCCGATGCAGGGGACACGAGTTCGTGCCCCGATCCCGGAAGATCCCACATGCCGCGGAGCGGCTGGGCCCGCGAGCCATGGCCGCGGAGCCTGTGTGTCCGGAGCCTGTGCTCCGCAACGGGAGAGGCCACAGCAGTGAGAGGCCCGCGTACAGCAAAAAAAAAAAAAAAAAAATCAAAAGAGTTTAGAACACTCAGTCAGATAAGATCATACATCACTGTGAAACAATAGTTATTCACTTAGCCAAAGTAACAATAAAAGATTTTAAAGGCAAATATCGACCTGATCACTTAAAAGGTAAAGAAGATTAAAATCTGTCATCCATGGCAGTTCAACATCTTAAGAAAACTTGTACCGTGCATAAAACTCTTTTTTCAGGGTCCACTTTCCACAAACCTTTTAAATCACTTTCTGTATCCATCACTTTATTTTCCCATTCAGAAACAGCCACCTGTAAGTCAGATCTACTTCTTTTTCCCTTAATAAAATACAATTCCATTCCTCATACCTTCTTTACTAAAAACACATATCCTACTTTCCTTAAGCACCATGAACTGTCCTTTATATCAAACATACATCCAAATAATAATTTTTGAAGAATGTACTTTCTTGTAGAAAATATCTCAGTGTGGCACCAAACACATTTTTAATAGTTCTAAACCTTTTGTTTCTCTGTAAAAGGAAGCCAATGTTCAGTAATTAATGTTTTAGTATCTTATTTTATTTGGAAATGGCCTGGTTATTTAATAAACTTCCATCCTTTAACTTAATTTAGCACAACTCTAAATTTTCAAGTTGTCAAACATCTGGAAAGATCATTCTTAAGTAAATATTCCTAAAACATAATTATTCCTAAAAATTTCACCAAAAACTCTTATCTCATTTGCAATTTTTTTTCTTAAAAGTTTCTTCACATCGAGTTATTTTCATTGCTGACAAATTTGTAAGAGATATAAGATCTTATTTAGTTTATATTAAACCTAGGCACAATAAAAGTAATATACTTAAGGTTGATGGCTCTAAAGACATGTCTATATTAATTAGATCAACAAACAAACATTAATACCGGGTACTAATTTAATATTGAATATTTCCCAGTTCACATGAACCTGAAATTTATTTAATTTTTCTTGTATTTAGAATTGCTTGATTTGTAAGCACTGACTTTTCTTTTAAGCCAGTTAAATAGAGCTCATTTACAAATTAACCTCAGCAATATTATCCAAAGACAAAAGCACATACTGAGACATACACATATATCCAGACAGAGAGAGATCTCAGAGTTTCCACTTGAGATTTAAAATATCTCTTTGCCTCTTTTTTTTTTCTTTTCCCTCTTGGCTTGAAGTTCTACTAATTAACCCAAGGTTGAAGTCTCAGGCAGAGTGGGCTATGTTTGTAGCTCAAGGACATGATAAGAGTTAACTTCAAGGTTTGTCCTAGGCATATTTTTGTTCTCTCAGGGTCAGAATTTTGAAGAAGAGTGTTTTAACCAGCTAGCTTTTTCTAACTGCACATGCAAAAAGAACTGGTTTTGCAATTTTAAGAAAAGTTTTATTTTAACCAGTTTTCTCCAGTCTAAAGAATATTGTGGCCAGGGCTTCCCTGGTGGCGCGGTGGTTGAGAGTCCGCCT
The DNA here is from genome assembly GCF_025265405.1 of Mesoplodon densirostris. Lineage (NCBI taxonomy): Eukaryota > Metazoa > Chordata > Mammalia > Artiodactyla > Ziphiidae > Mesoplodon > Mesoplodon densirostris. The sequence goes on along the minus strand of NC_082676.1, from coordinate 25,224,046 downwards.
GCCGATGCAGGGGACGGGGGTTCGTGCCCCGGTCCGGGAGGATGCCACATGCCGCGGAGCGGCTGGGCCGGTGAGCCGTGGCCGCTGGGTCTGCGCGTCCGGAGCCTGTGCTCCGCAAAGGGAGAGGCCACAGCAGTAAGAGGCCCAAGTATCGTAAAAAAAAAAAAAGAATATTGTGGCCATGCTGCCAAAAATCATCTTTCTCTTTCTGTGGTCATGATTTCATAGCTAAAATTTAAACCAGATAGTGCTCAAATTGGCTCTGATAACAGGGGTAGACTGGCTGATAAAATGTCCCATCAGGGATTGTCCCTCTGGGGAGGTGGGGTCTTAGTCTGAGCAGAAGAATCTGACTGAGTGGCGGAAGCTTGTTTTCCCCCCTCCCCGAGAGTTGGGAGAAGTTAGAAGAGGATCATTTAGAATGTCAGGAGAGGTAGTTTTTTTGTTTGGTTTTTTTTTTGTTTTGTTTTTTTCTGACTCCTCGGGCTTTTGATTATGGAGCCACCTAGAACAGGATTATAATAAAAGGGGCATAAATTCCTGAACATAAGGGAACCTCAGTCCATTTTTCCCATCCTGTGGCAATAAAGATCTAATTATAGAAGACCCATTTTCAGGCCATTTTTCTTTGTCATTGGATCATAGCTATAGGTCGACCCGTCATTTAAAATTTTCCCTAAGGGTTCCTGGGTCGGGGTGGAACCTTAGAGGAAGCGCTTCCCATTTAGGCTCGAGCAGTTGGTAACAGACGTTAGAGGTTAGCGCGCTCAAATCAAAACATAAACGTTCACCTTGTCAGCTGGAAGTCACACATAAAACATAAACCGTAAAAGGAAACAGCAAAGGGATGTTCAAAAAGAAAAAGGAGAAACATATGGCGGAGACCCGCCCAAACGTGACTTCCAAATTCCACTCGACCTGGACTGTTGCCCCAAAGCAGCTCCTTACATCAGAATCTCCCTCTGCAGGGAGAATTCCACATCAGGATTTTCCCTTTGCAGGGAAATCCCAAAATTGGAACCGAAGTTCCCGTAAGGGGACGGTCAAATGTCACGGAGTGCACTCGGGGAGGCTCACGTAGGTGCTGACGGGTGTGTCGCGACTTCCCTACGCCCTCTTTCTGATCCTCCAATATTTAGTGTTTTCTCAGAGTGGAAGTCCAGGCCGGCGGGGGCAAGAGAAGAGAAGTTGTCCTCAAGGCAAAAGAAGCCTGGCAGCTGCTAGGTCAGCCTCTCCCCGGTTCTCCGCCGCAGCCTCCGAGTTCCGCAGCCCAGTCGGTGGGCCGGGTGGGATCAGGGCACAGCTCTGCAGCAAGGAGTCCCTGGCGATCTGGCCTCAGAGATATCCTCCAACCCTCCGCTCTCCCAAAGGAGGCTGGCGTGGAGAGAGATCCCCGAGTTTCCGATCAAGCCGAGGGGTCCTGCGGGCCGCCTGCCCCAGAGCAGATCCCTGACGAGCCCCCATTTTCTTGCGGAAATATCGGCTTCCCTGTGCACCGATGCCGAACAGAAATACGGAGACAGAGATTTTGGAAAAAGAGAGAGATGGCTTTAATTTTCTGCCAGACAGAAGGGAAGACACAGCAGGCTAGCGCCTCAAGAACTGTGTCCCCCCCCCCCTGCTTTGGGAATCTGAGAAGATTTTATATGAGGGGCTCGCAGTCCGGGGTATATGATAAGGATCAAAGTAATGAAGGTCTTGCATTCTTCTTCCTGCATTATTTCAAAACAGTCACAGCTGGCGTCAGACAGCCGGGTAATTGGGTCCGTTTGTCTCTGGTTATTCTCCTGCGAACTTTTTTCTGAAATGCAAATGCTACAAGGGGTGATTTGCTACAAGGGAGTGCAGGATGTAATTCACATAGTGTTGAAGAGTAATAGGTTAGCTTTGTGAAGTACAAATCTAGTTACAGACACTGCAGATTAGTAACAGTTGGAAAAAAAAAAAAAAAAAACGCAGTGATTAACTCAGGCCAGGTTATGTTTCTTCTCTAGCCTGTTCACTGTTCCCTTTATTTTCCTTGCTCTCAGGAGAGAGAAAACTTCATTTCTATTTTTGCTGCACTCAGGCTGTCTCAGTTCTTTCTGATGATCTTCTTACCAAGCTAACTATGAGTCTAATGATTAAAGGATCATGGCCCCTAAATGCAAACCAACTCTTCAATCTGGTGCTTAACTGAAGTAACAGCAATCTGTTCGAACACTGGAGGAAAAACTGGCTGTGTAAAATATGTGAAGACAACATGGCATCCTCTTAAGGGGTTTCAAGGGCAATTTTGACTATATGCAATTTTCACTATATATACTGACTTTATTTATTTATTTATTTATTTATTTATAAATATTTATTTAGCTGTGCCGGGTCTTAGTTGCAGCACACAGGATCTTTGTTGTGGCGTGCGGGATCTTTTAGTTGCAGTGTGCAGGATCTAGTTCCCTGACCAGGGATCAAACCTAGGCCCCCTGCATTGGGAGCACAGAGTCTTAACCACTGGACTACCAGGGAAGTCCCTATACTGACTTTAGAATCTAACCCCAGGTCACGATATGCCTTCACTATATTCATTTTAATCTGCCGTCACTCATTAGTCCTGTGTCTGTGTGTCACACATGTGTGCATTCTATGACTAAAGATGGAATGATAACTAGTTGGTATTCTCAGTGGAAAAAGAATAATTAAACGATTTGTAAATTATGTTCTGAATTTGTATTAATTTATATTCTAATTATTAAGCATTTAAATGAGATCTGCCTTGATTACAATTTTTAGTAAACGAGCTTCAGTTTTGACATTGTATTGTATTTTTAGTTTTTCCATTCAACAAATATTATTGTACACCTACTAATACTAGGCATAGTGCTGGTTATCACATGTTGTTTCCTTGAAAAACAATAACCACAGGGGGGCTTCCCTGGTGGCGCAGTGGCAGATAATCTGCCTGCTAATGCAGGGGACACGGGTTCGAGCCCTGGTCTGGGAGGATCCCACATGCCGTGGAGCGGCTAGGCCCGTGAGCCACAGCTACTGAGCCTGCGCGTCTGGACCCTGTGCTCCGCAACGGGAGAGGTCGCGATAGTGAGAGGCCCGCGCACCGCGATGAAGAGTGGCCCCCACTTGCCACAACTGGAGAAAGCCCTCGCACAGAAACGAAGAGCCAACGCAGCAAAAATAAATAAATAAATAAAAATTTAAAAAAAAAACAAAAACAAAAACAATAACCACAAAAGTTTTTGTGAAAATCTGCTTCCTCCAAAGCCACTGAGGAGTGATGAAAGAACTAGACCATGAATGAGGCAAGGTAGAGTCTGAAATCTGCAAACATAGAAAAGAAAACAGTGTAAATATGTGCTAAGGCAGAAAATGTGAGGTCTGAATGAGACTTTATTGACTCTGTAACATGTCTGGCAAAAGAGTGCTTGGTGCCATCTTTGGGAAATATTCTTTCTAGAGTTAAGTGCCAAAGAGTGCCTGGCATCAGGAAAAACAGCCTCTCCACTGTTGTGATTTAAATGATCTCTAAGCTGTTGGAGATCAAGGGGACACTCTTTGGGACTGAGAAAAAAAGAACATTGTACCTAACGACTACAGAAAACATTTTTAAAGTACGCTTGGAATATTTATGAAAACTGAACAAATACTAGGCCATAACATGAGCCTAAACACATTTTTAAAGGATTAGTATCAAACAGACCACATTCTGGAGCCACAGTGCAATTAGGTTAGAAACCAATAATAGGAGTTCCCTGGTGGCACAGTGGTTAAGAATCCACCTGCCAATTCAGGGGACATGGGTTCAAGCCCTGGTCCAGGGAGATCTCACATGCCACAGAGCAACTAAGCCCGTGCGCCACAACTACTGAGCCTTCAGTCTACATCCCACGAGCCACAACTACTGAGCCCCCACACCACAACTACTGAAGCCCACGTGCCCTAGAGCCTGCGCGCCCCAACTACTGAGCCCACGTGCTGCAACTACTGAAGCCTGTGTGCCGCAACTACTGAGCCCGCATGCTGCAACTACTGAAGCCCACACACCTACAGCCCGTCCTCCGCAACAAGAGAAGCCACCACAATGAGAAGCCCACACACCGCAACAAAGAGTAGCCCCCACTCCCAGCAAGTAGAGAAAGCCTGCACACAGCAACAAAGACCCAAAGCAATGCAATCCTTATCAAACTACCAATGGCATTTTTCACAGAACCAGAACAAAAAATTTCACAATTTGTATGGAAACACAAAAGACCCTGAAAAGTCAAAGCAATCTTGAGAAAGAAAAATGGAGCTGGAGGAATCAGGCTCCCTGACTTCAGACTATACTACAAAGCTACAGTAATCAAGACAGTATGGTACTGGCACAAATACAGATATATAGATCAATGGAACAGGATAGAAAGCCCAGAGTTAAACCCACGCACATATGGTCAGCTTATCTTTGATAAAGGAGGCAAGAATATAAAATGGAGAAAAGACAGTTTCTTCAATAAGTGGTGCTGGGAAAACTGGACAGGGACATGTAGAAGAATGAAAGTAGAACACTTCCTAACACCACACACAAAAATAAACTCAAAATGGATTAAAGACCTAAATGTAAGGCCAGACACTATAAAACTCTTAGAGGAAAACATAGGCAGAACACTCTAAGACATAAATCACAGCAAGATCCTTTTTGACCCACCTCCTAGAGAAATGGAAATAAAAACAAAAATAAACAAATGGGACCTAATGAAACTTAAAAGCTTTTGCACAGCAAAGGAAACCATAAACAAGATTAAAAGACAACCCTGACACCAGAAATACAGCTACACGTGGAACAACTCCTACAGAACACCTACTGAACGCTGGCAGAAGACCCCAGACCTCCCAAAAGGCAAGAAACTCCCCACATACCTGGGTAGGGCAAAGCGGAGAGATCCCCACACAGAGGATCGGTGCCGAGCGGCACTCACCAGCCCGAGAGGCTTGTCTGCTCGCCCACCGGGGCGCGCAGCGCTGGATGCTGAGGCTCAGGCTTCGGTCAGAGCGCAGAGAGAGGACTGGGGCTGGCGGCGAGAACTCAGCATGAAGGGGGCTAATGTGCCACAGCTAGCCGGGAGGGAGTCCGGGAAAACTCTGGAGCTGCCCTCTTGGTTTCCTGGTGCGCGAGGAGAGGGGATTAAGAGCGCTGCTTAAAGGGGCTCCACAGACGGGCGCGAGTCGCGACTGAAAGCGCGGAGCCCAGTGACGGGCGTGGGACGCTGGGGCTGCTGCTGCTGCCACCAAGAAGCCTGTGTGCGAGCGCAGGTCACTGCCCACACCACCCTTCCGGGAGCCTGTGCAGCCCGCCACTGCCGGGGTCCCGGGATCCAGGGGCGGCTTCCCTGGGAGAACGCACGGCGCGCCTCGGGCTGGTGCAACGTCACGCCGACCTCTGCCGCTGCAGGCTCGCCCCGCACTCCGTGCCCCTCCCTCCCACCCGGCCTGAGTGAGCCAGAGTCCCCGAAGAGGCTGCTCCTTTAACCCTGTCCTGTCTGAGCAAAGAACAGACGCCCTCCGGCGACCTACACGCAGAGGCGGGGCCAAATCCAAAGCTGAGCCCCGGGAGCTGTGAGAACAAAGAAGAGAAAGGGAAACCTCTCCCAGCAGCCTCAGAAGCAGCGGATTAAAGCTCCACAATCAACTTGATGTACCCTGCATCTGTGGAATACATGAATAGACAACACATCATCCCAAATTGAGGAGCCCGGAGTCAGTGCTGTGCCTCTGAGGTGGGAGAGCCAACTTCAGGACACTGGTCCACAAGAGACCTCCCAGCTCCACATAATATCAAACGGCAAAAATCTTCCAGAGATCTCCATCTCAACACCAGCACCCAGCTTCACTCAACGACCAGCAAGCTACAGTGCTGGACACCCTATGCCAAACAACTAGCAAGACAGGAACACAACGCCACCCATTAGCAGAGAGGTGGCCTAAAATCATAAAAAGTCCGCAGACACCCCAAAACACACCACCAGACGTGGACCTGCCCACCAGAAAGACAAGATCCAGCCTCATCCACCAGAACACAGGCACTAGTCCCCTCCACCAGGAAGCCTACACAACCCACTAAACCAACCTTAGACACTGGGGACAGACACCAAAAACAACGGGAACTACGAACCGGCAGCCTGCAAAAAGGAGACCCCAAACACAGTAACATAAGCAAAATGAGAAGACAGAAAAACACACAGCAGGAGAAGGAGCAAGATAAAAACCCACCAGATCTAACAAATGAAGAGGTAATAGGCAGTCTACCTGAAAAAGAATTCAGAATAATGATGGTAAAGATGATCCAAGATTCTATTTCCAAGATCCAAAATCTTGGAAATAGAATAGACAAAATGCAAGAAACAGTTAACAAGGACCTAGAAGAACTAAAGATGAATCAAGCATCGATTAAAAACACAATACATGAAATAAAAAATACTCTAGATGGGATCAATAGCAGAATAACTGAGGCAGAAGAACGGATAAGTGAGGTGGAAGATAAAATAGTGGAAATAACTGCTGCACAGCAAAATAAAGAAAAAAGAATGAAAAGAACAGAGGACAGTCTCAGAGACCTCTGGGACAACATTAAATGCACCAACATTCGAATTATAGGGGTTCCAGAAGAAGAAGAGAAAAAGAAAGGGACTGAGAAAATATTTGAAGAGATTATAGTTGAAAACTTCCCTAATATGGGAAAGGAAATAGTTAATCAAGTCCAGGAGGCACAGAGAGTCCCATACAGAATAAATCCAAGGAGAAATACGCCAAGACACATATTAATCAAACTGTCAAAAATTAAACACAAAGAAATCATATTAAAAGCAGCAAGGCAAAAACAACAAATAACACACAAGGGAATCCCCATCAGGATAACAGCTGATCTCTCAGCAGAAACTCTACAAGCCAGAAGGGAGTGGCAGGACATAATTAAAGTGATGAAGGAGAGAAACCTGCAACCAAGATTACTCTACCCAGCAAGGATCTCATTCAGATTTGATGGAGAAATTAAAACGGTTACAGACAAGCAAAAGCTGAGAGAGTTCAGCACCACCAAACCAGCTTTACAACAAATGCTAAAGGAACTTCTCTAGGCAAGAAACACAACAGAAGGAAAAGACCTACAATAACGAACCCAAAACAATTAAGAAAATGGGAACAGGAACATACATATCAATAATTACCTTAAATGTAAATGGACTAAATGCTCCCACCAAAAGACACAGATTGGCTGAATGGATACAAAAACAAGACCCATATATATGCTGTCTACAAGAGACCCACTTCAGACCTAGAGACACATACAGACTGAAAGTAAGGGGATGGAAAAAGATATTCCATGCAAATGGAAACCAAAAGAAAGCTGGAGTAGCAATTCTCATATCAGACAAAATAGACTTTAAAATACAGACTACTAGAAGAGACAAAGAAGGACACTACATAATGATCAAGGGATCGATCCAAGAAGAAGATATAACAATTGTAAATATTTATGCACCCAACATAGGAGCACCTCAATACATAAGGCAAATACTAACAGCCATAAAAGGAGAAATCGACAGTAACACACTCATAGTAGGGGACTTTAACACCCCACTTTCACCAATGGACAGACCATCCAAAATGAAAATAAATAAGGAAACACAAGCTTTAAATGATACATTAAACAAGATGGACTTAATTGATATTTATAGGACATTCCATCCAAAAACAACAGAATACACATTTTTCTCAAGTGCTCATGGAACATTCTCCAGGATAGATCATATCTTGGGTCACAAATCAAGCCTTGGTAAATTTAAGAAAATTGAAATTGTATCAAGTATCTTTTCCGACCACAATGCTATGAGACTAGATATCAATTACAGGAAAAGAGCTGTAAAAAATACAAACACATGGAGGCTAAACAATACACTACTTAATAACGAAGTGATAACTGAAGAAATCAAAGAGGAAATTAAAAAATACCTAGAAACAAATGACAATGGAGACACGACGACCCAAAACCTATGGGATGCAGCAAAAGCAGTTCTAAGAGGGAAGTTTATAGCAATACAATCCCACCTTAAGAAACAGGAAACATCTCGAATAAACAACCTAACCTTGCACCTAAAGCAATTAGAGAAAGAAGAACAAAAACATCCCAAAGTTAGCAGAAGGAAAGAAATCATAAAAATCAGATCAGAAATAAATGAAAAAGAAATGAAGGAAACGATAGCAAAGATCAATAAAACTAAAAGCTGGTTCTTTGAGAAGATAAACAAAATTGATAAACCATTAGCCAGACTCATCAAGAAAAAAAGGGAGAAGACTCAAATCAATAGAATTAGAAATGAAAAAGGAGAAGTAACAACTGACACTGCAGAAATACAAAAGATCATGAGAGATTACTATAAGCAACTCTATGCCAATAAAATGGACAACCTGGAAGAAATGGACAAATTCTTAGAAATGCACAACCTGCCGAGACTGAACCAGGAAGAAATAGAAAATATGAACAGACCAATCACAAGCACTGAAATTGAAACTGTGATAAAAAATCTTCCAACAAACAAAAGCCCAGGACCAGATGGCTTCACAGGCGAATTCTATCAAGCATTTAGAAAAGAGCTAACACCTATCCTTCTGAAACTCTTCCAAAATATAGCAGAGGGAGGAACACTCCCAAACTCATTCTACGAGGCCACCATCACCTTGATACCAAAACCAGACAAGGATGTCACAAAGAAAGAAAACTACAGGCCAATATCACTGATGAACATAGATGCAAAAATCCTCAACAAAATACTAGCAAACAGAATCCAACAGCACATTAAAAGGATCATACACCATGATCAAGTGGGGTTTATTCCAGGAATGCAAGGATTCTTCAATATACGCAAATCAATCAACGTGATACACCATATTAACAAATTGAAGGAGAAAAACCATATGATCATCTCAATAGATGCAGAGAAAGCTTTCGACAAAATTCAACACCCATTTATGATAAAAACCCTGCAGAAAGTAGGCATAGAGGGAACTTTCCTCAACATAATAAAGGCCATATATGACAAACCCACAGCCAGCATCATCCTCAATGGTGAAAAACTGAAACCATTTCCACTAAGATCAGGAACAAGACAAGGTTGCCCACTCTCACCACTCTTATTCAACCTAGTTTTGGAAGTTTTAGCCGCAGCAATCAGAGAAGAAAAGGAAATAAAAGGAATCCAAATTGGAAAAGAAGAAGTAAAGCTGTCACTGTTTGCAGATGACATGATACTATACATAGAGAATCCTAAAGATGCTACCAGAAAACTACTAGAGCTAATCAATGAATTTGGGAAAGTTGCAGGATACAAAATTAATGCACAGAAATCTCTGGCATTCCTATATACTAATGATGAAAAATCTGAAAGTGAAATCAAGGAAACACTCCCATTTACCATTGCAACAAAAAGAATAAAATATCTAGGAATAAACCTACCTAAGGAGACAAAAGACCTGTATGCAGAAAATTATAAGACACTGATGAAAGAAATTAAAGATGATACAAGTAGATGGAGAGATGTACCATGTTCTTGGATTGGAAGAATCAACATTGTGAAAATGACTCTACTACCCAAAGCAATCTACAGATTCAATGCAATCCCTATCAAACTACCACTGGCATTTTTCACAGAACTAGAACAAAAAATTTCACAATTTGTATGGAAACACAAAAGACCCCGAATAGCCAAAGCAATCTTGAGAACGAAAAATGGAGCTGGAGGAATCAGGCTCCCTGACTTCAGACTATACTACAAAGCTACAGTAATCAAGACAGCATGGTACTGGCACAAAAACAGAAAGACAGATCAATGGAACAGGATAGAAAGCCCAGAGTTAAACGCACGAACATATGGTCACCTTATCTTTGATAAAGGAGGCAGGAATGTACAGTGGAGAAAAGACAGTCTCTTCAATAAGTGGTGCTGGGAAAACTGGATAGGGACATGTAGAAGAATGAAAGTAGAACACTTCCTAACACCATACACAAAAATAAGCTCAAAATGGATTAAAGACCTAAATGTAAGGCCAGACACTATCAAACTCTTAGAGGAAAACATAGGCAGAACACTCTATGACATAAATCACAGCAAGATCCTTTTTGACCCACCTCCTAGAGAAATGGAAATAAAGACAAAAATAAACACATGGGACCTAATGAAACTTAAAAGCTTTTGCACAGCAAAGGAAACCATAAACAAGACCAAAAGACAACCCTCAGAATGGGAGAAAATATTTGCAAATGAAGCAACTGACAAAGGATTAATCTCCAAAATTTATAAGCAGCTCATGCAGCTCAATAACAAAAAAACAAACAACCCAATCCAAAAATGGGCAGAAGACCTAAATAGACATTTCTCCACAGAAGATATACAGACTGCCAACAAACACATGAAAGGATGCTCAACATCTTTACTCATTAGAGAAATGCAAATCAAAACTACAATGAGATATCATCTCACACCAGTCAGAATGGTCATCATCAAAAAATCTAGAAACAATAAATGCTGGAGAGGGTGTGGAAAAAAGGGAACACTCTTGCACTGCTGGTGGGAATGTGAATTGGTACAGCCGCTATGGAGAACGGTATGGAGGTTCCTTAAAAAACTACAAATAGAACTACCATATGACCCAGCAATCCCACTACTAGGCATATACCCTGAGAAAACCATAATTCAAAAAGAGACATGTACCAAAATGTTCATAGCAGCCCTATTTACAATAGCCCGGAGATGGAAACAACCTAAGTGTCCATCATCGGATGAATGGATAAAGAAGATGTGGCACATATATACAATGGAATATTACTCAGCCATAAAAAGAAATGAAATTGAGCTATTTGTAATGAGGTGGATAGACCTAGAGTCTGTCCTACAGAGTGAAGTAAGTCAGAAAGAGAAAGACAAATACTGTATGCTAACACATATATATGGAATTTAAGAAAAAAAATGTCATGAAGAACATAGGGGTAAGACAGGAATAAAGACACAGACCTACTAGAGAATGGACTTGAGGATATGGGGAGGGGGAGGGGGAAGGGTAAGCTGTGACAAAGTGAAAGAGCGGCATGGACATATATACACTACCAAACGTAAGGTAGATAGCTAGTGGGAAGCAGCCGCATAGCACAGGGAGATCAGCTTGGTGCTTTGTGACCGCCTGGAGGGGTGGGATAGGGAGGGTGGGAGGGAGACGCAAAAGGGAGGGGATATGGAAACATATGTATATGTATAACTGATTAAATTTGTTATAAAGCAAAAAATAAAAAAATAAAAATAAAAAAAATTAAAAAAAGACAGCCCTAAGAATGAGAGAAAATATTTGCCAATGAAGCAACTGACAAAGGATTAACCTCCAAAATTTGCAAGCAGCTCATGCAGCTCAATATCAAAAAAACAAACGACCCAATCCAAAAATGGGGAAAAGAGCTAAATAGACATTTCTCCAAAGAAGATAAACAGATTGCCAACAAACACATGAAAGAATGCTCAACATCACTAATCATTAGAGAAATGCAAATCAAAACCACAATGAGGTATCACCTCACACCTGTCAGAATGGCCATCATCAAAAATATCTACAAACAGGGGCTTCCCTGGTGGTGCAGTGGTTGAGAGTCCGCCTGCCGATGCAGGGGACATGGGTTTGTGCCCCAATCCGGGAAGATCCCACATGCCACGGAGCGGCTGGGCCCGTAGGCCATGGCTGCTGAGCCTGCGTGTCCGGAGCCTGTGCTCCGCAACGGGAGAGGCCACAACAGTGAGAGGCCCACATACCACAAAAAAAAAAAAAAAAAAATCTACAAACAATAAATGCTGGAGAGGGTGTGGAGAAAAGGGAACCCTCTTGCGTTGTTGGTGGGAATGTAAATTGGTACAGCCACTATGGAGAACAGTATGGAGGTTCCTTAAAAATCTAAAAATAGAACTACCATCTGATCCAGCAATCCCACTACTGGGCATATACCCTGAAAAAACCATAATTCAAAAAGAGTCATGTACCACAATGTTCATTACAGCACTATTTACAATAGCCAAGACATGGAAGCAACCTAAATGTCCATTGACAGATGAAGGGATAAAGAAGATGTGGCACATCTATACAATGGAATATTACTCAGCCTTAAAAAGAAATGAAATTGAGTTATTTGTAGTGAGGTGGATGGACCTAGAGTGTGTCATTCTGAGTGAAGTAAGTCAGAAAGAAAAAAACAAATACCGTATGCTAATACATACATATGGAATCTAAAAAAAGAAATGGTTTTGATGAACCTGGTGGCAAGACAGGAATAAAGACGCAGACATAGAGAATGGACTTGAGGACACGGGGAGGGGGAAGGATAAGCTGGGACAAAGAGAGAGAGTAGCATTGACATATATACACTACCAAATGTAAAGTATATAGATAGTGGGAAGCAGCTGCATAGCACAGGGAGATCAGCTCAGTGCTTTGTGACCACCTAAAGGGGTGGGATAGGGAGAGTGGGAGGGAGACGCAAGAGGGAGGGGATAGAGGGATATATGTATACATATAGCTGATTCACTTTGTTATGCAGCAGAAACTAATACAACATTGTAAAATAATTATACTCCAATAAAGATGTTAAAAAAAATGAAGACCCAATGCAGCCAATAAATAAATAAATAAAATTTTTAAAAAGAAACCAATAATTAAAAGAAAAACTGAAAAACCTCACATATTTATGAACTTTAAAACTTAATTTCTTAACTCACAGTCTAAAAGAAAAATTATAATGGAAACGAGAAAATACTTATAACTGAACAGTAGTAAAACTACTATGTATCTGAATGGTTGAGATGCAACCAAGCACTCTTTAGAGGGAAATTCATAGCCTTAAAGGAAAAAAAAGAAGAAAGTGTTAAAATTAAGGAATTAAGCATCCAGTATATGACGTTAAAGGAAAAATAGCAGAATAAACTCAAAGAAAGCAAAAGAAAATAGAAAGCAGAAATTAATGAAAAAGAAAGCAAACATCCACTGAAGAAGATCAGCAAAGCCAAAATTTGGTGGTTTGGAAATACCACTGGTAAAATTAATTAAGTAAACAAGAGAAGATGTAAAAATAAACAATATTACAAATGATAAAAGGTGATATGATAGGTGGTGAAGAGATTAAATAGATACAAACAATAGTATAAACAATTTTAGGCAACAAATTTGAAAACATATAAAATAGATAAATTCCAACTGATTGGTGAAGAGGTAGAAAATCTGAATTGTCCCAAGACCATTAAAGAAATTGGACCATAATTTTAAAATCTTACCATAATCTGTATGATGCACTCTGATAAGCCTGGAAAGTAAGGTCTACCAAAATTTCAAACAATAGACACTATTACACAAAGTTTCCAGGAAATTTTTTTTAATTTTTAAGGAGGGACACTTCCCATTTCATCTTATGAAGGTAGAATAACTTTGATACCAAAACCAAGCAAGCATAGTGAAAGAAAACCAGACCGGAAAAAACAGTACTGTATGACCAAGTTGGGTTTATACTAGGAATGCAAAGTTGATTTAATAATGAAAAATAAATTAATTTAATTCACCACATTAACAGGTTAAAGGAGAAAAACAATATGATCGTACCAATTGATGAGGAAAATCCAAGATCTGTTCATGATTCAAAAATAAAAAAGGCATGGGAATTCCTTGGTGGTCCAGTGGTAAAGAACCCGCCTTACAATGCAGGGGACACAGGTTTGATCCCTGGACAGGGAACTAAGATCCCACATGCCACAGGGCAACTAAGCCCGCATGCCACAACTGCTAAGTTTGCGCACCTCGAGAGAGCCCGCATGCCCAAACTCCAGAGCCCACATGCTCTGGAACCTGCACACCACAACTACAGAGCCCACGTGCCCTGGAGCCCACACACCACAGCTACAGAAGAGAAAACCCTCACGCCACAGCTAGAGAGAAGCCTGCGTGCCACAACAAAAGATCCTGCATGCTTCAGCGACGATCCCCCATGCCGCAACTAAGACCCAACATAGCCAAAAATAAATAATAAATCATTTAAAATAAAATAAAGGGGCTTCCCTGGTGGCGCAGTGGTTGAGAATCTGCCTGCCAATGCAGGAGACACGGGTTTGAGCCCTGGTCTGGGAAGGTCGCACATGCCACGGAGCAACTAAGCCCGTGAGCCACAACTACTGAGCCTGTGCATCTGGAACCTGTGCTCCACAACAAGAGAGGCTGCGATAGTGAGAGGCCCACGCACCGTGATGAAGAGTGGCCCCCGCTTGCCACAACTAGAGAAAGCCCTCGCACAGAAACAAAGACCCAACACGGCCATAAATAAATAAATAAATAAATAAAAATTTTAAAAATTAAATTAAATTAAAAAGGCATGGGACTTCCCTGGCTGTCCAGTGGTTAAGACCCTGTGCTTCCACTGCACGGGGCATGGATTTTATCCCTGGTCCCAGAACTAAGATCCCACATGCCACACTGCACGGCCAAAAAAATAAAATAAAATATAAGACAACAGAAAGGAACCTCCTTAATCTAATGAAGGGCATCTCTATTACCACAAGTAATTGTGAAATGTTAAAGTATCCCCTTTGTTGAAAGATTAGCAAGAATGCTTCATCTTATTCAACATTATACTGAAGACCCTAGCCAATACAATAATGTAAGAATAAGAAATAAAAAGTATACAGATTGGAAAGACGCAGATGTAGAGAATGGACTTGAGGACATGGGGAGGGGGAAGGGTAAGCTGAGACAAAGTGAGAGAGTGGCATTGACATATATACACTACCAAATGTAAAATTGATAGCTAGTGGGAAACACCTGCATAGCACAGGGAGATCAGCTCGTGCTTTGTGACCACCTAGAGGGGTGAGTAGGGAGGGTGGGAGGGAGATGCAAGAGGGAGGAGATATGGGGATATATGTATACGTATAGCTGATTCACTTTGTTATACGGCAACAACTAACACAACAATGTAAAGCAATTATACTCCAATAAAGATGTTAAAAAAAAAAAGTATAAGGATTGGAAAGGGAGAGAGCAAATGGTGTTTATTTGTGGGTATATGTTCAACTCTGCAGAAAATCCAAAAGAATCTCTAGGTGAATTATTAGAATTAAAAGAATTTAGCAAGAGTTATGGGTAAAAATCATGTTATAAAAGTCAATTGCAACAATTAGTAAATAAAATTTATATAGAGACCATTTACAATCATAACAAAAATTAAAAATACCTAGGAATAAATCTAACAAAAGTTGTGGAAGCCCTATGGAGAAAATTTTAAAACTGTATTGAAATACAGTGAAGAATACCTAAATAAATGGAGAGATAGGTTCACATAAAAAGATACTGTAAAGATGACATCTCCTCATATTGACATACATTTAATGCAATTTTGATAAAAATCCTAACAGTTTTTCTGTGTGTAAAATTTGACAAGATGTTTCTATAATTTTTATATGGAAGAGCAAAGGACCAGGAATAGCCAAGACATTCCTGATAAAGAAAAAGTCAAAGGACTTCCCCTACCAAATACCAAGATTTATAATGCTATAATAATTAAGACAGTATCTTAAAACAAATACACCAATGAAACAGAAAAGAAATCCCAGAAACAAACTCAAGCATATGTGGAAACTTTATTTATGACAGAGGTAGCATTACAGAAAGGAAGGAAAAAGATAAGCTTTTTAATAAATTGTGCTGGGACAGTTGTTATGTATAGGAAAAAATTATATTGGATTCCTACTTTATGCCATATACAAAAATGAATTCTAGGTTTACTAAAGATTTAAATATGAGGAACTCAATAGATATTTGATGATATTAAGAAATTTTTAATATTTTAGGTATGATATTAGTATCATAGTTACATTTTAAAATAATTCTTATAGTTTAGAAATATATTCTACAATATTAATGGGTGAAATATTATGTTCTAGTGGATGTAGTATGGGAGTATAGATAAAACAAGATTGGCCCTGATATGAACTTTTTAATTTAATATTTATTTATTTATTTATTTATTTGGCTGCACTGGGTCTTAGTTGTGGCATGCGGGATCTTTTTTTTTTAGTTGCAGTATGTGGGATCTTTAGTTGCGGCATGCGGAATCTTTTGTTGCAGCATGCGGTATCTTTTGTTATGGCATGCAGGAATCTTAGTTACAGCATGCAGGCTCTTAGTTGTGGTATGCAGGATATAATTCCCTGACTAGGGATCGAGCCTTGGCCCCCTGCATTGGGAGCGTGGAGTCTTAGCCACTGGACCACCAGGGAACTCCCTGATTTGAACATTTTTGATGCTGGGTAAAGGGAATAAAGGGGTTTAATATGCTATTTTCTCTATTTTATATATATTTGAAATTATACACTATAAAAAGTTAAAGATTTTAATGTGAAAGGTAAACCTATAAAACTTTTAGAAAACAATATAGAAAAATATCTTTATGACCATGGGATAGGAAAAGATTTTTTAAACATACAGAAAGAAAAATAAATTTGACTACATTAAAATTAAGAATGTTGATTCATCCAAAATACCATAAAAAGAGTACAAGGGCAAACCACAAACTGGGAGAAAATATTTGCAATACATATAACCAACAAAGGATTAGTACACAAGATATTTATGAATCAATAAGAAAAAGACAATCAATGGGAAAATGGGGAGAAGACATGAACTGGAATTTCACAAAAAAGAAAATTCAAATGCCCATAAAAATATGAAGGGAATGCTCAATCTCTTGGTAATCAAGAAAATACAAGTTAACACCGTAATGAAATACTGTTTTATACAGGATGGGCAAAAATTTTTAAGGTCAAAAAATAAACAAATATTGGTGACATAATGGGGCAAGAACAATTCATATCTACTCCTGACAGAAGTGTTAAATTGGTAAAATGAAGGTGGAAAACAGTTTGGCACTACCTAATTAAGTTGAACATGCATATAACTTTAAAACCATCAATTCCATTCCTAAGCAAGTATATGGAGTAACCACTGTATGTATGCCCAGGAGAATATTCAGAGCAAAAAAGAAAAAAAGAAAAAAGAATATACAGAGCAGCACTGTTATTAATCGCCCACACTGGGAGCAACTCACATGATCATCCTAGTAAAATATGGATAAATAAATTGTGGGGTATTCACACAATTGAATACCATACAGCAGTAAAATTAGCTAAACCACAAATTCACACACCAACAGGTAAAACAAAAGAAACAAGTCCCATAAGATAAAGTTATGGGACTCCATTTAGATAAAGTTCAAAAACAAGCTAAATTAAACTGTTTATTGTTTAGAGATTCATACTGATGTATGAAAGCAAGGCATGAAAGCAAGCAAGGGCATTATTCAGCTGAAATTCAAGGTAATAATTTTACAGTGTCTGGAAGACCCTTAAAGAGTGGTGCTAATTCCAGATAGAAGTAAAATTTCATTAAGGAAGATATTTTTGGATAGAAGTGTTTGGGGCCTCTTAAATAGCACCAGAGGGAGCTAGGCTCTTGTCTCTGAAAGGATGGTTCAGGCCTCACCTCTCAAAGCCACTTCCTTCCAATCAGCAGAGATGATTACGGCCCTCAGAGGCAGTTCTGCCCCAGAAAAACTATTCCAATAAGTTCCAGATATGGTGCAGAAAGGGTGCCATCACCACCCCAGGCAGGCCACATGGTCCATGCCTAGCTCACCCCACACAGGGAACTGCAACCTGAATGAGGCAGCCCAGTGGCCTATTCAGAATCTTTCCTGGAAATACCATGTACTAGGTCAGCATTTCAGAGTTTTTAGAGAGAGTTCACAAGCATCTTCTCATCAGATCATGTCAACCCTGTGACATGCCCCTTGACCTTGGAGAACTTCCCAAATCCCACACTTATTAGAAGTCATCTGGTCACCTATATTATAGCCCTTTTGTGAAAACCAGCCAATGGACTCTTGAGAGATGCCCAACTCAGCTCTACCCAGTGTGGGAAAACCATGGGCCTCCCTGGTGGCGCAAGTGGTTGAGAGTCCGCCTGCCGATGCAGGGGATACGGGTTCGTGCCCCGGTCTGGGAGGATCCCATATGCCGCGGAGCGGCTGGGCCCGTGAGCCATGGCCGCTGAGCCTGCGCGTCCGGAGCCTGCGCGTCCGGAGCCTGTGCTCCGCAACGGGGGAGGCCACAACAGTGAGAGGCCCGCATACCGCAAAAAAAAAAAAAAAAAAAAAAAAAGAAATCGTGATCTTATTTCTAGAACGATAGGAAGCTATTAAAGTTTTGGGTTTTTTTTTTTGCAGTACGTGGGCCTCTCACTGTTGTGGCCTCTCCCATTGCGGAGCACAGGCTCCGGACGCGCAGGCTCAGCGACGATGGCTCACGGGCCCAGCTGCTCCGCGGCATGTGGGATCTTCCCAGACCGGGGCACAAACCCATGTCCCCCGCATCAGCAGGCAGACTTTCAGCCACTGCGCCATCAGGGAAGCCCAGGGAAGATATTTTGAGGCAGAATGTGGCTTAAATTCTATTTTGTGAGTTATCCCACTCTGTCTTCCTAAAGAACTCAGACTAGCCAACAAAGGTGGTCTGAAGAAAAACATTAACTGGAGACACTGTTGATCTTGGACCCTGTGGCCTGGATCAACTGGTAAAGGGATCTGGAGCAACAAAGGGTGGGACTGGCTTTCCATAGAAATCTTAAGAATTGACAGTCCAGGCAGTCCCCAAGTAGAGGACCCCCTCTTGTCTGGCAGAAGACAAGACTCCAGGAATAGGCCAGAACAATGGGCCTGGAGGAGGCAAGACTTAAACAGGCTTTTGAAGGGAAGTGTAGGATTTGGAGAAGGAGATGATGAATGGCCATGGCATTCTAAACAAGGTGAATGGGGAATTCCCTGGTGATCAGTTGTTAGAACTCTGCGCTCTGACTGCCAAGGGCCTGGGTTCAATCCCTGGTTGGGGAACTAAAAATCCCACAAGCCATGTGGCATGGCCAAAAATTTTAAAAAATAAAAGGTAAACAAGGTGACTGAAGCTCTCACTTGCAAACCAGAAAGTGCAAGTCCACAACTCTGCCCCTAACTTGCTCCCTATTTCCCACCCATGGTTGTAGAGAGAAAAGCTGGAGGTCAAGTATAAACCCATGTCTGACAACGGCTGATTCTGATTGATGTTGATGGTGCTACCTTTTCCTTCCTTCTCTCCTCTACTGACGTAGGCAAGCTGGAGTCCACTTAGGGATGAGCAACACTAAGTCACAACCCTGGTCTTATGAGTTGGAAGAGCCATGCTTTATTCTGGTTAAAGGGAAACATCCCATTCAGAGAGAAACGGAACCAACATCTTGGCTTGGCTATAAATAATTGCCTCATTCTTAGAAAGTCTAAAGACCTAAGAGCTCTGAACCCTAATCAACATCTCAAAGGGCCATGATCTACCAGGTACAGAGACCAGACCCCAGTACAATTTACCTTTTCTTTTTTTCCCCCATTATTATATTATGAGAATGTTTTTAAATATGGAAAATTTCATGTAACCTCCACCCAGAATCATCCATATTTATTACCATATTTGCTTCAAGTCTTTTTTATTTAAAAAAAATTACAGAGAGAATTCCCTGGCTGTCCAGTGGTTAGGATTCTGCGCTTCCACTGCAGGGGGCACGGGTTCCATCCCTGGTCAGAGAACTGAGATCCTGTAAGCCACCTCGGGTGTGGCCAAAAAAACCCCCACAAAAACAAACAATTACAGATAAAGTTGGAGTTTCCCTTACCCCCCAGCTCCAATCCTCATAATTCTTCTATTTCTTTGTCTTTTCCTCCCTACTTATCTTTCTCCTCTCTACTTTCCCTTTCTGCCTGTTTTGTTCTCTTGTCATTAATTCTTTTAGTTTTTTCTTTTTTGGCCATGGCTCGCAGTTTGCGGGATCTTAATTCCCCCAGCAGGGATAGAACCTGCACCCTCAGCAGTGACAGCACAGAGTCCTAACCACTGGACCTCCAGGGAATTCCCTCTTCTCATTAATTCTAAAATCTAGTGAGTTTAATATTTTACATTCTCCTCTCTAAATATGTTTTTTAAAAAAGAAGATTAATTTAAAAGGAGGCTTCTTTAAGGCTCTTGATTACTTTTTGGGTGCATATCTGGTGCTCAATTGAAACAGGTTTCCATCCCAAGATAAAAGTTGTGATTATTAAGTTATATGGTGCTTTTTCTTGTATGACTTTTATTTTTTTTAATGTATTTCTTTTTTTTTAATTAATTAATTTAATTTATTTATTTTTGGCTGCATTGGGTCTTCGTTGCTGCATGTGGGCTTTCTCTAGTTGCAGCAAGTAGGGGGCTACTCTTTGGTGAAATGTGCGGGCTTCTCATTGCAGTGGCTTCTCTTGTTGCGGAGCACGGGCTCTAGGCGTGCGGGCTTCAGTAGTTGTGGCACGTAGGCTCAGTAGGTGTGGCACACAGGCTTAGTTGCTCCACAGTATGTGGGATCTTCCCAGACCAGGGCTCGAACCCGTGTCCCCTGCATTGGCAGGTGGATTCTTAACCACTGCACCACCAGGGAAGTCCTTGTATGACTTTTAAATTGCCTTTAGAATGTCTAGAATTCTAAAGATATTTAAAGCAACTTGTAGCATTAGAATGAATTTTTGGCCTCTCAATGTTACAGCTTTGAGGAAAAACACTCAACAGGCTATCTCAGTTCTGGTTGTGTCAGCTTAAAATTAAGATCATTTTTAAATTATAAAATCTCATGACTTAGGCCATATATTACTATCCTTACCAGACTTGGCTGTAAATCATTGTCTATTTCCAGAAAGCAGATTTATTCTCAGAGGGCAAATTTTTACCATCAAAAGGAACATTCAACAGAATGTGTTACAGCCTCTCTGAAGGGGATGCTGCTCATTTGGAATCACTGCAAGTCATGTTACTGAACTCAAGTCCAGCTGCTTGCTGCTCAAAAATTAATACTCGAGAGGCAAGTGTTGGTAGAAACAGAAAATGTTGCTTTTAATCAGAAAGCCAGCATTCTGGGGAGAAGGTGGAATCAACTTCGAAGATTCTGCTCAGCCATGAAAGTTTTTAAAGGGAAAAGGGGAAGTAATCTCAGTTAATCATTGAGATAGGGAATCAGACTCGTCACCATCTCCCCCTGTGTGCAAGCTTGTCAACTACTTGTGATCTTTCTTTAGATGATATATTGTTCACACAATCTGTGAGATTACTGAAGGGGAAGCTAAGGAAGAGATTTGGTCATCTGTTAATTACTTATTCTTCATTTCTACTTCTTTGATCTACAGAAAGAACCAACAGATTAGGCAAGGTATTGTGTGATCAAAAGATTTGAAAGGTGTGCTTGGGCTGGAGGTGAGTAGAGCATGGGGGTATTTGGCTTAAGGTTAGTTACATTATAGTTTTGCTAAATTGACAAGACAAAAGGGGCCTCCTCCAGAGAGCTCATTCCTGCCAAAAGCTGCTTACACTCAGAGTTAGAAGAGACCTTAAACATCTAATCCAAATCCTTTTTTGTACAAGTGAAGAAAAAGATGCCCACAGAGAGAAAGTAACTTGTCGGAAGTCCCACAGTGAATTCCTGGCAGGGCTGGGTCTAGAACCCGGGTCCATTCTTTGGTGTCTGCTCCACTGAGATGTCTGATGCCTGGAGCACTAGTAAGACAGCTGCAGGGGATGTCTAGAAGCAGTCTCATCATTATATAACTTACTGCTGAAACTGCTGAGTGTAATTTAATGTTTCCCACAATCCACAAACTTCTTTATTTTCTCACAAACTTCTTTACAGCCACCATGTCATACCATCAGTGTCAGCTTTCTCAGTCTTGTAACCAGAAATGACTTCATGGGTGTGCACTTGAGCAGTTGCATAGGGCCTCACACTTAGAGGGCCTCATGCTTGCTTAGTTTAATGCTCTCCTTGAAATTCTTAATTTTTTAGCACGTGGTCCCACATTTTCATTTTGCACAGAGCCCCACAAATTAGGTAGCCTACCTGTAACTTACATCCTGGGAGATAGGAATGAGAAGGAAAATTATCTCCCTGTTTTATTAGGAGATTGTAATGAAATACCTAGAACTATCCCCTGGGAGAGGATCAGGAACTTGGCACCTGTACTCCTGACCCAGGCCACTGCCTATTTCCCACAACCCCAAGCCATCAGCCTGGTTTGGATGTACAGGACCTAATGATCTCCCCAGTATGAGATTTGGCTTCTTAAGAAAAACTCTAGCCAAATAATTGATTAAAATAGGATAGAAATCTCAGTCACTGGCTTTGGCTGTGCACATCTGGCTACCGGTGGCCTGATGGCTGTAAAAGGAAGCCACTCTCTAGGGCAGGAACTTCAAGGAGACTGCCAAGGGGAAAGGCATCAGAGGCTGTATGCTGCATAGAACCATGTGAAAGAGGGAGGAACTGGCAAGAGCAGCACAGAATGTTTGAGCACTCCAGGAGCTGCAGCCCAAAATTGGAAGGAGGCTGAGGAAATTAGAGAGGTCCTTGTTCAACAATAACTCACAAAATCATCCAAGACCCTGTGCAGTTTAACCACCCTCTTTTTTCTGCCTACCCAAGGCATTTATTTCACTTGTACCTCAACTCTAGCCCTTCTCTCCTCATTTTTTTTTTTTGTTAGTTATTTGTTTGTCTTCCCTGAAGGACTGAAAGCCATCTAAAGGCAGGGACTCTTTATTCATGTTTTTTTTTTTTGGCTGCACCATGGTAGCTTGTGGGATCCTAGTTCCCCAACCAGGGATGGAACCCACACCTGCTGCAATGCAAGCATGGAGTCCGAACCACTGGACTGCCAGGGAATACCCATATTCATTTATATCGAGCATTTAGTAAATTAATTCAGTTGAGAGAAACATTTACTGAGGCCTTATTTTGTGCTGAGCTTAGGCACTGGGGCTAGGGGTAGTAGGGAGGGGATGAGCATGCAGATGAATAAGGCACAGGCTCTGCCCTTAATGAGTCTTCAATCTAGAAGAGACAGGCAAATGAGCAAATCATTATACAGTGTGTCTAGGGAGGAAAGAATAATTAACTCCCCTGGAGGGGACAGTCAGGGAAGGCTTCCCACAGCATTCAAAAAATTTTTGTTGCTTGATTGGCTGTTCTAGGACAAAACTAAGTAGATAAAACATATTGCCACTCTCCTGCTACCCCAGAAATTATTAACACTAATAAGCCTGGGTGAACATTAAGGAATGGGCCAGTAGCCCCAGTGGAGCCTCCTAAGCTCAGCCTGGCCAGGCACTTGTAGTGGATGCGTATCACCAGCTGCCCAGGTGGATGAAAGATGTGTAAGGCAGTGGGATCCTTATGCAGCTGCTGAACATCTGGTGTGGGGAATCTAGGTAACTATGAATGAGAGATATTTCTTCTCTGGCCCTGACCCTCAATATTTGGTACAGCTAGTTTGGCTGAGAAACTAAACCACAACAAAAATTGTGTGTTACTTCTCCCAGGTTTTGGCATATCAGAAACTGTGGCTGATGAGCCAGAAGAGTTATAGGCTTTGAGAGTGTTCCAGGGCAGAGAAAAAAAATGACAATATCCTCTGCTCTCATGTGCCTGTGATTCAGGATGAGGCCGTCAAGTTGCAGGAACATAATATACCAAGAAGGGGTTTCCATTTTAGCTCCTAGAAGCTGAGTGGTTCTGAGCTTTTTAGGGACCAGAGACACACTTATAGATCCAGAGAAAGCTATGGACCTTCTCCCCAGAAAAATGCACATATGCATAAAATTTTGCATACAACTTTAGGTTAAGATTCTCTCCTGCTATAATTTCTCTTTCCTCCCAAGTATATGTTTTGTTCCAAAAGACTGGTCAGAGGAAAATCTGCCTCTGTCACCACGAGCCTATATGAGTTGCTCTTCCATGTTGGATGCATACCCAACACTGCTTTGATTCTAGCAACTTCCTTCTTCACAGGGATGAGTTTCACCAGACCCCTAGCCATTGGTGCTTGGCAGGACTGATGGAAGCCACTCTTATAATCAACGGAGCCCCGTCTCCTCCCCTGCAGTGCCAGCTTGCTGGCTGCCCAGACACCCTGGTTCCCCTCACAGGTGCTACCAGCACAGCCCAGGGCAGGCTGTCAGGACTGCACCTCATTACACCTAGTTTGGTCAGCAGCTAATATGGTTCACTGTCTTCAAGAAGACTGCTGCCTTCACCTCTTCTTCCGTTCTCATCTCTTACTATACCTCTGTCCCAGTAGGTGGTTAGCCATCCCCCATCACTGGAACATTATAACCTTTTCCTTTGCTTTTAGGATCAAGGCCTTTACCCTAAAGAATTAAGATATCAGGCTATCCCAGTGCTAAGGGGATGTATGCAGTGTACACTCGGTGTACGCTGCATACTGACAAACCGTCTCCTCACCTTACCATATTCAGAGATGCTCTGGACACTGCTGTCTCCCATATTCCCTCAATCAGAGCCCTTACACATTAGTACTCATGTGTGCGCACATGCACACATCAACAGCACTCCTGAGGTATATAAACCACTTACATTTAGCCATGACTTTCTATGCCCTCTTTTCCAGAGTTTAATCAGATTCAGTCACACTCATGCATTTATAAATCCCTCAACTCTTAAGGATACACAACAAGTGGCCTTTACAAAATCCTTCTTTGTGCAACTGCTTAATCTCCCCAAAGTCCAGGAAGCAGGAATCAGAAATTATGGATTCATAGAATTTAAGAATAGAAAGGTCTTTAGATTCTTTAATTCATTAAACAAATCTTTATTAAATTTCTACTCTGTGCCTCATAATGTGTACTGAGTCATGTAGTCCTATCCTATCATTTTGCAGATGAGAAAGCACAGGCCCAAAATGGGCCAAGGGTCATACAGCCACTTAACTGGCAGGTATGTCCATGTAACCTGATTCCCCTTTCTGGATTCTTTATATCCACATGCTGAAGAGAAACTCATCTTAAGTCCTAAGCAGTAACTTAAAGCAGATGATGAGTTTAAGAGGAAGAATTGTCATCAGTGATACCACAGATCAAAGAACAGTCTTTACTACCACAGAGTGGAAGGACAAATTACTCTTGAGAAAAGCAATTGCACAGGTAGTCATTGTTGTCAGCATTATGATCCTTTATTAATAGGTGGAGTGTGTGTCCCATGTTGAGGGTTTGTATAGGTCTATAATCCATTACCTGAAATTGCAAAATCCCAAAACTCTGCTGTAAGTTTTTTTTCCTTTGGTAACTCATGTGGCAAAAAACCTGTCCTGAATTGATGCGAATCAATTCACAGTCTTTGTTTATCCTTTGTTTGTTTATCCATACCTTTTTGCTACAGAAGCATCAGTACATTTTTAATGGGTGCTTCTAGAGCCCTTATATGTGGTTTAATATAGAAGATATTGTTTTTCTAAACTTCTGAATCCTAAAAAAAAAATCTGACCCCAAGCATCATAATACACCTAGGTATTATGGACATATATTACATTTAGAATATACATATCTCCCCAGGATTTGTGTAAGGAATGTTGGTTCTTACCTTCTCCCAATACACAAAAAAGATTAATTCCACTGAGACTTCACCTTTCCCAGACTAGTCTAGCTTTATAATTCCACTAAGTTACTTAGGTTCTAAGAAATTGTATTTTAAGTTTATTTCTTAAGAGTTACTTGCACAGCAAAGGAAACTTTTTTAAAAAGTTAAGTGCTGTAGGAGCTCCCATAAGGTTAACAGCTGATTTCTCAGCAGAAACTCTACAAGCCAGAAGGGAGTGGCATGATATATTTAAAGTGATGAAAGGGAAGAACCTACAACCAAGATTACTCTACCCGGCAAGGATCTCATTCACATTCGAAGGGGAAATCAAAAGCTTTACAGACAAGCAAAAGCTTTACAGACAAGCAAAAGCTAAGAGAATTCAGCAGCACCAAACCAGCTCTACAACAAATGCTAAAGGAACGTCTCTAAGAGGGAAACACAAGAGAAGAAAAGGACCTACAAAATAAACCCATAACAATTAAGAAAATGGTAATAGGAATATACATATCAATAATTACCTTAAATGTGAATGGATTAAATGCTCCAACCAAAAGACACAGGCTCACTGAATGGATACAAAAACAAGACCCATATATATGCTGTCTACAAGAGACCCACTTCAGACCTAAGGACACATACAGACTGAAAATGAGGGGATGGAAAAAGATATTCCATGCAAATGGAAATCAAAAGAAAGCTGGAGTAGCAATACTCATATCAGATAAAATAGACTTTAAAATAAAGACTGTTACAAGAGACAAGGAAGGACACTACATAACGATCAAGGGGTCAATCCAAGAAGAAGATAAAACAATTATAAATATATATGCACCCAACATAGGAGCACCTCGATACATAAGGCAACTGCTAACACCTATAAAAGAGGAAATCGACAGTAACACAATAATAGTGGGGAATTTTAACACCTCACTTACACCGATGGACAGATCATCCAAACAGAAAATTAATAAGGAAACACCAGCTTTAAATGACACAATACACGAGATAGATTTAATTGATATTTATGGGACATTCCATCCAAAAACAGCAGATTACACTTTCTTCTCAAGTGCACAGGGAACATTCTCCAGGATAGATCACCTCTTGGGTCACAAATCAAGCCTCAGTAAATTTAAGAAAATTGAAATCATATCAAGCATTTTTCTGACCACAATGCTATGAGACTAGAATCAATTACAGGGGAAAAAATGTAAAAAACACAAACACATGGAGGCTAAACAATACGTTACTAAATGACCAAGAGATCACTGAAGAAATCAAAGAGGAAATCAAAAAATACCTAGAGACAAATTACAATGAAAGCACGACAATCCAAAACCCATGGGATTCAGCAAAAGCAGTTACAAGAGGGAAGTTTATAGCAATACAAGCCTACCTCAATAAACAAGAAAAATCTCAAATGAACAATCTAACCCTATACCGAAAGGAAATAGAGAAAGAAGAGCAAACAAAACCCAAAGTTAGTAGAAGGAAAGAAATCATAAAGATCAGAGCAGAAATAAATGAAATAGAAGCAAAGAAAACAATAGCAAAGATCAATAAAACTGAAAGCTGGTTCTTTGAGAAGATAAACGAAATTGATAAACCATTAGCCAGACTTGTCAAGAAAAAGAGGGAGAGGACTCAAATAAATAAAATTAGAAATGAAAAAGGAGAAGTTACAACAAACACTGCAGAAATACAAAGCATCCTAAGAGACGACTACAAGCAACTCTATGCCAATAAAATGGACAACCTGGAAGAAATGGACAAATTCTAGAAAGGTATAAGCTTCCAAGACTGAAATTGAAACTGTGATTAAAAATCTTCCAACAAACAAAAGTCCAGGACCAGATGGTTTCACAGTTGAATTCTATCAAACATTTAGAGAAGAGTTAACACCCATCCTTCTCAAACTCTTCCAAAAAATTGCAGACGAAGAAACACTCCCAAACTCCTTCTATGAGGCCACCATCACCCTGATACCAAAACCAGACAAAGATACTACAAAAAAAGAAAATTACAGACCAATATCACTGATGAATATAGATGCAAAAATCCTCAACAAAATACTAGCAAATAGAATCCAACAATACTTTAAAAGGATCATACACCATGATCAAGTGGGATTTATCCCAGGGATGCAAGTATTCTTCAATATATGCAAATCAATCAATGTGATACACCATATTAACAAATTGAAGAATAAAAACCATATGATCATCTCAATAGATGCAGAAGAAGCTTTTGACAAAATTCAACACCCATTTATGATAAAAACTCTCCAGAAAGTGGGCATAGAGGGAACCTACCTCAACATAATAAAGGCCATATACAACAAAGCCACAGCAAGCATCATTCTCAATGGTGAATCACTGAAAGCATTTCCTCTAAAATCAGGAACAAGACAAGGATGTCCACTCTCACCACTATTATTCAATATAGTTTTGGAAGTCCTAGCCACGGCAATCAGAGAAGAATAAGAAATAAAAGAATACAAATTGGAAAAGAAGAAGTAAAACTGTCACTGTTTGCAGATGACATGATACTATACATAGAGAATCCTAAAAATGCCACCAGAAAACTACTAGAGCTAATCAATGAATTTGGTACAAAATTAATGCACAGACATCTCTTGAATTCCTATACACTAATGATGAAAAATCTGAAAGAGAAATTAAGGAAACACTCCCATTTACCACTGCAACAAAAAGAATAAACTAGCTAGAAATAAACCTACCTAGGGAGACAAAAGACCTGTACTCAGAAAACTATAAGACACTGAGGAAAGAAATCAAAGATGACACAAATAGATGGAGAGATATACCATGTTCTTGGATTGGAAGAATCAATATTGTGAAAATGACTATACTACCCAAAGCAATCTACAGATTCAATGCAATCCCTATCAAATTACCTGTGGCATTTTTTACAGATCTAGAACTAAAAATCTTAAAATTTGTATGGAGACACAAAAGACCCCGAATAGCCAAAGCAGTCTTGAGGGGAAAAAAAGGAGCTGGATAAATCAGCCTGCCTGACTTCAGACTATATTACAAAGCTACAGTAATCAAAACAATGTGGTATTGGCACAAAAACAGAAATACAGATCAGTGGAACAGGACAGAAAGCCCAGAGACAAACCCACGCACCTATGGTCAGCTGATCTATGACAAAGGAGGCAAGGATATACAATGGAGAAAAGATAGTCTCTTCAATATGTGGTGATGGGAGAACTGGACAGCTACATGTAAAACAATGAAATTAGAACACTCCTTAACACCATACACAAAAATAAACTCAAAATGGATTAGAGACCTAAATATAAGACTGGACACTATAAAACTCTTAGAGGAAAACGTAGGAAGAACACTTTCTGACATAAATCACAGCAAGATCTTTTTTGATCCACCTCCTAGAGTAATGGAAATAAAAACAAAAATAAACAAATGGGACCTAATGAAACTTAAAAGCTTTTGCAAAGCAAAGGAAACTACGAACAGGACGAAAAGACAACCCTCAGAATGGGAGAAAATATTTCCAAATGAATCAACGGACAAAGGATTAATCACCAAAATATATAAACAGCTCATGCAGCTCAATATTAAAAAGAAAACAACCCAATCAAAAAATGGGCATAACTAAATAGATATTTCTCCAAAGAAGACATACAGATGGCCAAGAGGCACATGAAAAGCTGCTCAACATCACTAATTATTAGAGAAATGCAAATCAAAACTACAATGAGGTATCACCTCACACCAGTTAGAATGGCCATCATCAGAAAATCTACAAACAACAAATGCTGGAGAGGGTGTGGAGAAAAGGGAACCCTCCTGCACTGTAGGTGGGAATGTAAATTGATACAGCCACTATGGAGAACAGTATGGAGATTCCTTAAAAAACTAAAAATAGAATTACCATATGACCCAGCAATCCCACTACTGGGCACATACCCAGAGAAAACCATAATTCAAAAAGACACATGCACCCCAATGTTCATTGCAGCACTATTTACAATAGCCAGGTCATGGAAGCAACCTAAATGCCCATCGACAGAGGAATGGATAAAGAAGATGTGGTACATATATACAATGGAATGTTACTCAGCCATAAAAAGGAATGAAATTGGTCATTTGTAGAGACGTGGATGGATCTAGAGTCTGTCATACAGAGTGAAGTAAGTCAGAAAGAGAAAAACAAATATCATATATGAACGCATATATGTGGAACCCAGAAAAATGGTACAGATGAACCGGTTTGCATGGCAGAAATAGAGACACAGATGTAGAGAACAAATGTATGGACACCAAGGGGGGACAGTGGTGGTGGGGGTGTATTTATACACTAATATATATAAAATGAATAACTAATAAAGAACATGCTGTTTAAAAAATAAATTTAATTTAATTTAAAAACTAAACAATGATAATTAAGCCCTGTAATTCACTATGTCCTTAATTAGTCTAGAGATGTTACCTAGTGACATCTCCTCCCTGCCCATTGTGCAGTGGCTACTATTTATATTAAGCCTGCTGTTTGCTGTGGTGGTGATAATTCCTGCATTATCAGGTGTTCAGAGGAAGTGATGAATGTGAACTTTGGGTCTCAGTTCATCCCCCCCAAACTCCAGCCACTCCTTTTCTAACTCACATTTCCCAATTACCCTTTCACTTCTTTGCAGGAACTCCCAGCATGTTTTTTGGTTGGTTTTATATCACTCGTGATAAGGAAAACCCAAAGAAATAGAATAACTGCATATAATGCCTCTCAATCAATGACATGACTTTTGTGACTTTCCTTAATCAGAGCTTCTCCCCAACCCATTCCACCATATCTCTTCTTTCCTTTCTTTTCTTTTTTTCTCTTTTCAAGTTGAATTTATTTCTGATTTGTCCTTCTAATTAATACCCATTGATACCAGAGCTCTGCTGCTTGAAAAAAAAAGTCTCTTGGGACTTCCCTGTTGGTCCAGTGGTGAAGAATCCGCCTTCCAATGCAGGGGACGTGGGTTCAATCCCTGGTCGGGGAAATAAGATCCCACATGCCACAGGGCACCTAAGCCCATGCGCCTCAAGGAGAGAGCCTGAGTGTCCCAAACCATGGAGTCCACGCACTCTGGAACCCGCCCACCACAATGAAAGAGAAAACCTGCAATCCACAGCTAGAGAGAAGCCCGCGTGCCTCAACGAAGATCCTGCGTGCCGCAACTAAGACGGGACGCAGCCCAAAAATAAATTAATTAATTAAATACAAGAACAAAGTTTTTTTTTTTTTTTTTTTTTTTTTTTTGCGGTACGCAGGCCTCTCACTGCCATGGCCTCTCCCGTTGCGGAGCACAGGCTTCGGACGTGCAGGCTCAGTGGCCATGGCTCACGGGCGCAGCTGCTCCGCGGCATGTGGGATCTTCTCGGACCGGGGCACGAACCCGTGTCCCCTGCATCGGCAGGCGGACTCTCAACCACTGTGCCACCAGGGAAGCCCAAGAACAAAGTTTTTTTAAAAATCGCTTTTGGAAGAGATTGGGGATACAAAATAAAATCTTAAAATACACATTTAATTTTATGTAACTAATCAAAATATTATCTTGCGATTTCCAATGATTATATTTCTTATTTGTATTCCAAGGGTTATTGCACTGCATCTTTATGAATTCTAGGCAGCATGGTGTAATAGAAAGTTTCAAAACATTATGATAACTACTCAGAATGGATATTTTCCCTCTGCCTCTAATAATCAAAACTTACCAATCCTAACTCTTTTCTCATTAGGACCCAGCCCTGTCCTAAAGCGAATCTGAAACCTGATAAATTAATGACAAGTATTATTGGTTAGTAATGGCACAAGTTAACTTGCCCAAGTCACATTGGTCTTTTAATAAGGATCATCAGGGGCTTCCCTGGTGGCGCAGTGGTTGAGGGTCCGCCTGCCGATGCAGGGGACACAGGTTCGTGCCCCGGTCTGGGAAGATCCCACATGCCGCAGAGCGGCTGGGCCCGTGAGCAATGGCGTCCGGAGCCTGTGCTCCGCAACGGGAGAGGCCACAGCAGTGAGAGGCCTGCGTACTGCAAAAAAAAAAAAAAAAAAAAGGATCATCAATACCTTTACCCAAAGAAGCAGTTAATTACTTCAATGAGTTAGTAGATATTGAGAGAGCAGACGTGACGTGCTTGCTTGCCTAACAGTCCCTTACGCTTCTCACAATCTAGACAGGGTCAGCAGACTTTTTCTGTGAAAGGCCAGAAAGTAAATATTTTATGCTTTGTGGACCACATAGGGTCTCTGTTGGGTTTTTTTTTTTAATAGAACACTTTACAAATGTGAAAACCATTTTTAGCTTGAAGACTGTACAAATGCTACACGAAATATGGAAAGGGCAAACGAATACTGCAGTCACTAACGGCTACAGATTCAGCCTCAGTGGTAAGTAAATAAATGCTTGTATAACAAGCTAAGTACCGTACTTAGGTCAGAAGTGGTCAGGCTTAAGAAGTGGTAAAGGACGAGCTTTGTATGGGGACCAGGTAGTAGCCAAGCTTGGCTAGGATATATACTTCCTATAGGAAAAGATAAAGCTGGAAAGGAATGTGGAAGGCAGGTTGGGAGGGCTCTGGTGCCTTTTTGAGGCTATGGATTATGTATTTCATTTGGTAGTCAGGGTAACACCTGCAGAGTAATAGAATGCTTGGAACCAGCAGCAGCCTCTTAATTGGTTTTCCTTCCTTTCTGTCTTGTCCCCTCCATCTCCACACCCCAGTCAGAGGGATCTTTCTACAATGCAAATCTGAACAAGTCCCTCCCCCTATTCAAAACTTTTCATTCATTTTCCATCGACCTTAAGATATTGTTCAAACTCCTTACCATGGTTTACAAGTCCCATCATGATCTGGCCCCTGCTTCCATCTCCTGTTATGTTTATTTGCCGGCCTTACTGATCTTTTCTAGTTCCTCAAATGCACCATCCTCTCTTGCCTTTGGATCTCCATGTATATGGTTCTCCGTGTCTGCAACACTGCCATCACCACCTCCACTCTCCTCTTCAACACGGATAAGTCCAAATCAGCCCTCTGTTTTCAGCTTCAATACAACACGCTTCAAGAGACCTTCCCTAGTCCATGCACTAGTTGAGGTCTCCCATAGCACAAGCTTTATTAGAATAACTTATTTAACTTGTCAGTCATCCCTGATAGAATGTAAGCTCTGTAAGGACAGGCATCATTGTGTATCTTGATCACTATTTTTTTTTTTTTTTTTTTTTTGCGGTACGCGGGCCTCTCACTGTTGTGGCCTCTCCCGTTGCGGAGCACAGGCTCCGGACGCGCAGGCTCAGCGGCCATGGCTTACGGGCCCAGCCGCTCCGCGGCATGTGGGATTCTCCCAGACCGGGGCACGAACTCATGTCCCCTGCATCGGCAGGCGGACTCTCAACCACTGCGCCACCAGGGAAGCCCCTTGATCACTATTTTTACCCAAGAATCTAGCATAGCACTGGTTCATAGTTGGTACTTAACAAATATTTTTTAACTAGATGAATGAATGTATGTATGTATGAATGAATGAAAGGAAATGGGGCTTTATTTAAAAGGAAGCTTAGTCTGGTTATATGTTCTAGAGTCAAGGAAGCCAGTGAGGATGCTCTTATGGAAGACCAAGTGGGAGGAACTAGGCTGCACGGACAGAAGGAATGGAAAGGGAGGGAGGGTTGTGAGAATTGGGGGGAGTGAAAATCACTAGAACTTAATGACTGATTGACTGGGTGTGGGGAACAAGAGAGAAGGAGAAATTGCTCTCCAAGCTGAGAGCCCAGCAGCATCATTAGAGAGAGAGAGAGGGAGTCCTGCTAGGAAGAGAGGTCCAAGTTACTGCTTGGGGCTGGTCACTGTGCCAGGTTCATGGTCATAGAAATGAGTAAAACATGACCTTTTTTTATCAAGTGGGAGAGACAAACACATAAACAATGTGATAAAGGATTTGACAGAGAACAGTACAAAGTTCTGAGAAGCAGAGAATGGAGCAAACTACTATGCCTCAGTCCCCAGACTTTCCTGATAAAGGTTTGTTTGGGTTAACTATTGCTGATAGGGACTAGAAACCTCAGAGATTGAACTGCATGGAGCTGGGAAACTTAGGGCCTCAAAAAATGTTTTGGGCTCTAGGGCCTGAGGAGATGTATTGTCCCACCACACAAAAAAGATGTGAGCTGCTTGAAAAACCTCTGTATTGCCTCTTTCTGTTTTATAGATTGGGATTCTTCAAGTCATTGTTTATTTGAAGAAAGAGCTCCCCTGCTAAGTGAATGCAAACCACTCACCTAGCCCACTGCCCTCATTTTACCAAAAAGAAAATTAGAGTCCATTAAAAAAAAAAAGAATAGAATTGTCCAAAGTCACGCATTTACTAATGCTTAAGCCAAGACAAGAACTCAGAGGTCCTGACTCCAAGCCCAGTGCTCATTCTGTTGTCTCACTACCAGGCTTTGAGAAAGAAAATTGGTGGCCAGTTCATGATAGGCAAATAAATGCCCATTGATGAAAGGATCTGAAGGAATCAGAAGAAATGGAGTTAGGGCTGAGAGAGGTAGAGGATGAACTTCAAAAGGAAGGTACTGTCCCCTCTACCTTTAAGAAGTTTAGAATGAGGTTGGGGGCTGGCTATTTGGGTCCTCCTTCTCCTAGAATGTAACAGAAATGGAGAAAATTTTACTCTAAGCAATCTGAGGGCTGGGAGGAATAGGCTAGAAATTGCCAGGCTGAGCCCAGGAATGGGCAGGACCAGCACGAGCAGATTGTTTTATTCTCTTCTCACCCACTATGCCTTATGGCAGGGCCAGAGAACCTTGGGAAAGCAGTCTCAGCTTTTTCCCAGACCAGAAAGGACACTCACAGGGTGAGTGAGGAGTACGGATTCCACACTCAGAGAAGATGAAGATGCTGTTGAAGCTGTGAGTCCTCACTAAGCCAAACCTAGACATTCATGGGAAGAAATCCACTCTGGGATTTGTCTGGTTCATCAAAGTACAGCTAGCAATAAATCAATAAATATAGTTAGCCTATTTGAACAGGTCCATCCTATCCTCCTGACACAAACCATATCTGCATTTATTTCCTCTGGATGTTGGAATATAGCATATGCAATGACTTACACACTTGTCCAAAAAAGCCATTTATCCCTACACCGTCTCATTCAGTCTTAACTCATGAGCCTTATTCTCTGCACTTCAGTAAGACCTCTGCCACTGTGAGGCGTTACTGGGGAACTTTCAACAACTCTGCCCAAGCCTAGGGTCTCCTGGGGCCACTGACTTAAAAAACCCCAGCACCCCACCCTCTGGAAGGCAGAGACCAATTGCAATGCATTCCTTTTCTCCTTACTTCAATCTCCCTCCCTTTTTTAAAAAAAAATAATTTTATTTATTTATTTATTTATTTATCTATGGCTGCGTTGGGTCTTCATTGCTGCGCAAGGGCTTTCTCTAGTTAGGGCGAGTGGGAGCTACTCTTCATTGCTGTGCGCAGCCTTCTCGTTGTGGTGGCTTCTCTTGTTGCAGAGCACGGGTTCTAGGCGTGCGGGCTTCAGTAGTCATGGCTCGCGGGCTCAGTAGTTGTGGCTCACGGGCTTAGTTGCTCCACAGCACGTGGGATGTTCCCGGACCAGGGCTCGAACCCATGTCCCCTGCATTGGCAGGCAGGTTCTTAACCACTGCACCCCCAGGGAAGTCCCTCCCTCCCTTTCTTGTCTTTCTTTCTTCCTCTCCCATCTCTCCTTTTCTCTCTTCTTCCTTCATCAGTTCCCCTTCCCTGTCCTAAGCCTTGCTGGTCCTCCAGCTCCCCTGGGACATTGGGGTATGGAATGGGGTCAGAGCACCAGCCCAAAGAAAGCAGGGGGGCAAATCCATTTGCCAGGACCCCTGGCCCACCTGCCTGCCTTCTCTGTCCGACTCAGGCCTCCCGGAATGGATGTCACCCGCCTCCTCCTGGCTACCCTGCTGGTCTGCCTGTGCTTCCTCACTGCCTACAGCCACCTGGCACCTGAGGAAAAGCCCAGAGATGAAAGGAGCCTGAGGAGCAACTCTTCCATGAACCTGTTGGATTTCCCTTCTGTCTCTATTGTGGGTAGGTAGCCTGGCCTGGGGCCCAGCCTCCAGGCTCTGGCCCAAGAGAACTGCAGGATGTCAAACACACTCCCCAAGCTGATACCAGGATCCACTGCCATAGGTCAGAGCTCCTTCATGCTTATTCCTCAAAACAATCCTGGAGGAATAAAGTGCCCCTTAACTCATTTGGTTTTGGAAAGCCCTGCCTGCCACCAATCGAATATGCAGCTTAGCATGTTAGAGGCTCTGAGAAACCTAAAGTCATGACAATTGGTGAATTTGGTTTAACTTACCATTCCTGAAACTTAATGAGTCACGGAACTCCTATCAATGGTAAAAATTTTAGGAAATGCTGCAGAATATAACCAAGTCTGGGATGAACTAGTCCTTTCATGCCAGGGTTGAGAATTGAAAATGACTGCTTAGGAGAAAATATCAGGGGCATTAGAGCCTGGCATGGAGATCTCCTGGTTCGACTTCATCTGACAATAATAATAATAACATATATACTTATTTTGTGCTAGGCACTGTGAAGTGAGTATTATTTTTATTCCTATTTTATTTCACAGCTAAGTAAATTAAGTCTTAGAAAAGTTAAGTAACTAACACACAGTTCTTAATTGGCAGAGCCAGAATTCAAACCCAGGTGTTTAACTCCAGAACCTAAGCTCAAAACGAATATTCCTTGCTGACTTGTCTCTCACTTCAAAGACGATATTCTAGATGTATCAGGGAAGGGACTGGGGCACATTAACATTCATTGATCACCTTCGATGTGTCAGACTTTCTGCTTTATAAATATACCTCATTTATCCTCAAGACAACTCTTCAAGGTAGGAATTACAGTATCCTGCTTGCAGATGAGAAAACTGAGTCTTAGGGATATTAAGAGGTTGCTCAAGGCCACAAAGCTGTTATATCGCAGAGTCAGGATTCAAATCAGGTATGCCTGGCTCCAAAGCTCTGAGAAATGGAAAGTAGGGATACAGGAAAAACAAGTCCATCCATGTACAAGACATTGAGTCCATTTTCCAGGGCCGCCTTTGCTTTCCCTCAGAGGACTCTTTGCTCTCAGTCTCTGGCTCCAGGTCTGCAGCCAGGCTAACAAGAACCTGCTGGCCTAAGTCCCAAGATGTGATCTATCCAGTCAACCCTTCATCCTCTCCCCTACCCTGGGGCTTCCTGGAGCCCCCTCTGCTCCTCCCACTTCATTGCAGCTCAGGGCCCTCAGAGACTGGCTTTGCTCCTTCTCTCTTTGAAGCACAGAACAAGAAATCCCAAAAGATCAGCAGAAAAGAAGCGGAAAAAAAGAAAAGATCTTCCAAGGTAGGCCTGGGAGCTCACATTGTTGGGGTGGGACTGGACTTAAAGGGAGAGGATCCCCAAGCTCTGGCTAGGAACTAAATAAAAGATTTCCCAGGCCTACATGCCCACAAGAAACTGAAAGCTACCACAACTTCCTGGCCTCAAGCCCTGAACCAGACACCCAGGAGCTGAGGCCCAGAAAGCTAAGATTCACTGAACAAAATAGCTTACCTGCTAAAAATCATCTTCCTATACTAGCTCACACCCTGCCTGGAATTTCACCATCACTCATTCTTTTGGATAAATGCAATGTTTCCCAAACCTCAGTCATTTCAGAACCATTTCCACAACTTTTACCATATCTGAGTTTCACCTATTTAATATATGTTTAAAATTAAAACTTTAATTTTAAAACTTTCCTATCATGGTTATAGAGTTATTTAAAAACCTATACAACCATGATAGAAAACCAGTATCACTTGACATAAATAGAAAATAACCCTAAAAATAAGTAAAATGAAAATAAAACCTTGTTTTTTGAAAACTCAGTTCCTCAGTTGCACTAGACACATTTCAGGTACTCAGCAGCCACATATGGCTGACTGGTGGCTGCCTATATTGGACAGCACAGCAAAGAATGTCCCCAGAAAAGGGAATAGCAAACTCAAAGCTCCTGCAGTAGGAACTCATTTCTTGTGTTCGGTGCACAGAAGGCAGTGTGGTAAAGACCGGTGGGAGAGGTGGGCGGGCCAAACCACAGAGGGCCTCAAGGACCAAAGTAACGGGGAGGAGGGTGTGCTTTAAGCCCGAGTGTGATGCCATCATAGGTCTTCTGAGAGGTCCCTTTTGTGCACTGGAGGTTGGACTGTAAGGGGGCAAGAGCAGCAGACAGGGGCCTAGCCCAGGGTAGCAGCGGTAGTGAAGCAGTGGGTAGACTCCAGATCTATTGTGAAGGCAAAACTGACAGGGATTGTGGCTACACTGGAAGGGGAAGACAACAGAGACGGTAGTTAAAAACGGTGGAGCTGAGTGGGATGCCCTAGGGAGAGAAGAGGCCAGGCCGGAGCCAGTTAAGTTTTGATGAAGTGGGGCATTGTTGGGGGAGCAGGCGGGGACCCGCTGGGGTGCCCTGTGGGCATTGGTCGAGCGGGCGGTGGGCAGCAGGTGGGGATGTCTGGTCAGGGGCCTCCATAGTCCAAGGAGTCCCCAGGCAGAGGTGAGGACGAGTGGGGTGGACGTGGACTGCTCGGGCAGCCCCGGCGTTTCCCCGCAGAAAAAGGCTTCGATGAAGAAGGTGGCACGGCCCCGGCCCCCGCCGTCTGGCCCCTGCGTGGCCACCCGCGACAGCTGCAAGCCGCCGGCGCCCGCCTGCTGCGACCCGTGCGCCTTCTGCCAGTGCCGCTTCTTCCGCAGCGCCTGTTCCTGCCGCGTACTCAACCCCACCTGCTGAGCGCGCCTCTGGGCGGTGGGCGGGGTGGGGCGGGGCTTCCAGGGGCGGGGCTCCCCGGACGGGCCCTTCTGGGGCGGGCGATCTCTAGTAGGTGTGGCTTCCTAGAACAGGGAGTGGGCGTGGCTACTTACGTTGGGGCGGATCTTTCAGGAGGCGGGGCTTCAAGGAGACTTGGCTTGGGCTGGGCTAAAATCCAAATATATGTAGGCTAATGAAAGGTGTGTGGCTGTTTCTTTAAAGAACCCGAAAGATCCTTTTCCCTTCGCCGAGTCCCCTTCACCGCAGAAGTTCCGCGGGCTGCGCACTTGCTCTCTCCTGGGCCTGGGGAAACATGGTTACCTGGCCCTGAGGCTGCCCTCCTGGTAAGCCTATCTCTGGGTGTGGCCGCCAGAGACAATGCTGCCCCCTTCCTTTAAACCTGGGAACACCTGAAGCTGCCTCCAAAACCAGGGAGGCAGAAAGGAACCATTAAGGAACTGCCTTTCAGTGTTTCACTCTTTCCCCCTTCTAAGGAGCTCCCCTCAGCCCCCCCAAAACAAGAAAGGCTACAACTCCATACACAGTCTCACTGGGCTGTCTGTCCTAAGAGGTCTGTGGATACAAACTGGGGTGGCTGATTGTGACTGGGCATTGCTCTGGCCTGAGGACCCTAGAGGCTTAGGAGCCTCCCCCAAAATGGCTAGCCTAAGAGACAAATAAAGGAGGGCGGTAGTCTACTGGACAGGTCTGAGGACCTCAAAGAATCAAAGGAAAAGCTATACAACAAGGCTCAGAAAGTATAGGACTCTGAGGGATGTGAAAGGAGCCAGGTCAAAGAAAACAATGGGCAATGTTTTCAGGGCAAGACTATGGGATAAGTCACCTCCAACAGCTTCAGTTCTTGCATGGGACCATTCATAATTCAAATGCCCTAGAAAGAGAATCTGATTGAGTTTTCCCACTCCCAGGCTAAATGAACACTGATCATTGGTCCCCAGCCATTTTTAATTCTGAAAGCCTAGAGTTTGGGCTCTCCCAAGTAGGAAACAGGTGTTCAGGAATCCTTCCTCACTCCCTGCCCCGGCTCTGTCAGCCAGGAAGGAGGCAGTGGGCCTGGGCGTGGTGAGTAGGCAGCAACTTTTGTCCTGGATTATCAGGGGCCTGTCTCCTAGTGTCCCAAACTGTTGCCTGAGATTCTATCCTTAAAGATTCTGAGTCTGTGGGAAACTGAAATGCAGCATTTTATCTCTGGAAGGACCCTGGGAGGTGCTGTTTTGGGGAGAGAGGTGGTAAAGGTAGGAACACAGTGTGGGCACAGTCACATGAAAACTCCCAGCACCTTGAGAGGAAAGGGTTCTAAATGACATCACCTACTTGCCCTGCTTGGCTGAGGGCATCCCTGCCAGTAGAAAAGCTGAGGTTTCACCTGTCAGCGTCTCCCAGAGCTGGAGCTCTTCCCCAAGGAATCACTATGAGCAAGAAAGAAGAAACTGCAAACGATGGTGATGTAAGAAGATAATTCTTTAAAAAATAATAATAACAAGGCCTGTCTGTACACGAGAAAGAGTCTAGAAAGAGGCTATGTGACAGAATAATGTGGAGCAGTTGCCTCAGCCCTGGTAACCACCATGTATCTCGGTCCTTGGAGGTGAGGACATTGGGGCTCCGGGGTCAGCACAGATGAGGCCACCTCCCCTGACGCACTTGTCAACTTACAATCTTCCCTCTTTCAAATGTTTTAAAACTCCCTCCTTTCCAAGGACCTTTCTCAACTGGAGACCCTTGTTGTGTCTGCAGTGACATAACCAGTATGGAATGGAGGAGGCAAACATCAGACCCTGGACTGGACAGAGCTCGAGCCACCTAGGCAGAGCACACACACAAAAAGATGGGTGCTCCAGGCTAGGCTGGGGACACGACTCTGCACATTGGGAAAGTCTGTGTTTCTCTGGGCTTCTATTTACTTGTCTGTAAAATGGGATATAATCACTCTTGCTGTTCTTGTTATAAATCTGAAATAGTGTTGCTTCTTTTTTTTTTTTTTTTTGTACGCAGGCCTCTCACTGTTGTGGCCTCTCCCGTTGCAGAGCACAGGCTCTGGACGCGCATGCTCAGCGGCCATGGCTCATGGGCCCAGCCGCTCCGCGGCATGTGGGATCTTCCTGGACCGGGGCACGAACCCGTGTCCCCTGCATCAGCAGGCGGATTCTCAACCACTGCGCCACCAGGGAAGCCCTAGTGTTGCTTCTTATACCTTAACACAACAAGCAACATACACACAGAGACAGAGAAAAGCTACCAGTTGCTTGTTTTTGTTTTCTGTCATTTTGGCTGCATGCCCACAGGGCAATAACCTTTTGTTCCTTGTACCACAGCTGCTGCTGAGTAAATGTCATCAGTAATTAGAATACTGGGAATATACTGCAGCCGCTGCTCCTGTGTTTTCCAGACATTGCTCACCTACCAGGCACCATTTGGCCCCCTATGAGTGAGGCCAGAGATGCAAAGCCAAAGACCCAGTCCATTAGTGACAAAACCACTAGGCTGCTGAGTCCAGACAACCGCATGGAAGCCCAACCCATTCACTCATTCAGCAAATGTGTATTGAGCACGTACTAGGTGCCAGGCATTGTGCCAGGTGCTGTGAAAACTGTGGTGAACAAGTCCAATCCTCTCCTTACAGAGCTCATGGTCCAGTGGACCATGACCACCAGCCCTTGTTAAAGGTTAGAACCATTGTTAGCATGTTTGGTCTGTTCCCTCAGACTCTCAGTTCTTACTTCTGTTGACTCAGATCCCTGGTTAGGTATTTATCTGCCCAAGTTCCCCTTCAGCTTGAGAGCCTAAGATTCATCCACCTTTTCAGAATTCCTCCTCAAGCCTTAGGGTCCTGAGAGAATGGTTCTGGGTCTCTGCAAAATCCTGCCTGAGTGACCAGAATTGAAATACATCTGTGACTCAGAGTTGTGAAGATCTGGGACACACACACCCTATTTCCCACACCATTATTCATATTTCTCTCCCCCCTGCCCCATATACACACGAAGTGCATAGGTGAATTCTGTCCTAGATATATTTGTTCTACTTTTGTGGATATTGATTTAGGATCATTTCTTCCTGTAGAGCATGGCCTTACACTTGTGCCAAAGTTCTCACAGTGTGGCCTTGAAGAAGTCACTGACCTCTTGATGCTACTACCATTTCCCCATTTGCAAAATTCGGAGTAAATCAGTCAGAATGTTTTGGTTGCAAACAACAGAAACGATTATGGCTAGCCTAAGAAACAAATAAAGGGGGGCGGTAGTCTACTGGAGAGGTCTGGAGACCTCAAAGAATCGAAGGAAAAGCCATACAACAGGCCTCAGAAAGGATAGGTCCCTGAGGGATGTGAAAGGAACCAGGCCAAAGAAACCAACAGACAGCGTTTTCAGGGCAAAGCTATGGGATGTCACCTCCAACCACTTCAGTTCTTGCATGGGACCATTCATAATTCAAATTCCCAAGAGAGGGAATCTGATTGACCTGAAGTGGTACCCAGGAAAGGGTGGCCCATCTTGAGAGACAGTCCCACAAAGTCTGTTCAAAATGTGGGAGAGGTAATTTTCCAGTTAAAAAAAACCAAAGATACAGTTACTGGAGGGCAAAATCCACAACTGGCCACTATGAGACAGCTGGTCTCTGGATTTATTCTGAGGACACTTTTGGCACCAGAAATTCTGCAACATAATCTGAAGCAATGGTTTTCTTTTTTTCTTTTAGGAGAGGTACCCTTTCCTCAGTTGAATTCTTAAGGGGGAGCCCCATTATATAATACACATTAAAACAGTTTTAAGTTACTATAAGGTTGTAATGTAGCACACAAAAATTTGAAATCAGAGATTAGAGATTAACGGTTGCCCTCCCATATCAGCCTCAGCAACCAGTTTGTTTCCATCTTTTGTTTTGGTTGCACAGTACCGAAAAAGGTCTAATTCACACAGAGAAGTTGTTACAAAAAGGTTTTAACAGCTCACCCTGTGACCTCAGAACAGTCTCCTGTTAAACAGAAACAGCAAGAGGTTTATTTCAAAATCTAGTCCAGGTGGTCTCCAACGTGTTAAAATTTGGTGCCTAGCACATTTAAACATGAATGTTTTTATTACTTTTAAATGGCTTCCAAGTTTTTCAAAGTAGAAGTTGAAGCTTATGGTTCTACAGAAGCAATATACTTCAAAAACCACTACCCTGGACTTCCCTGGTGGCACAGTGGTTGAGAGTCCGCCTGCTGAT
This sequence comes from Mesoplodon densirostris, assembly GCF_025265405.1. Classification (NCBI taxonomy): domain Eukaryota; kingdom Metazoa; phylum Chordata; class Mammalia; order Artiodactyla; family Ziphiidae; genus Mesoplodon; species Mesoplodon densirostris. The sequence continues at coordinate 25,181,393 of NC_082676.1, read as the reverse complement.
GCAGGGGACACGGGTTCGTGCCCCGGTCCGGGAGGATCCCACATGCCGTGGAGCGGCTGGGCCCGTGAGCCATGGCCGCTGAGCCTGTGCGTCTGGAGCCTGTGCTCCGCAACGGGAGAGGCCGCAACAGTGAGAGGCCCGCGTACCGCAAAAACAAAAAACAAAAAACAAAAAACCACTACCCTGAGGGGTAGCAGATCCTCAGGGCCTCAAATCCCTTCCTGGCTTGTGGACCACAGGCCAACCTAATTGGCAATCTTTGGATCCTTACTCTAAGTGCCTCCACCTGTTTGAACAACTACAGATGTAGCATCTTCACCCACTGTCAAGAAATTACTCCCAGTCATACAATAGGAACTTTATAAAGGAATTTAACTCCAAAAACCAATTCCCATGTGTGAAGGGGACAGGATAGGTAAAGAAAAGAATTTAATTTTAACTGAATTAGCCAAACCATCTGTGAACTTCAGATTAGTCAGAATAAACGTGTTCCTCCCTTTCTTCTTCCATGCACGAAGTATATTTATTGTGAGGAAAAGGGGGTGTGTGTTGTGGGACTGGGGGTAGGGCAGGAATGTCTTCTGTTTTCTCAGTAAAATCGTCAAATGTTTATGTTCACTCCAGAAAAGAGTTTTATACTGATGGCTTGCAGAGAGACAGTAGCTATTGTCAGCTCTCCCAGCTGGCTATGGGAGTTGTAGAATCTGGGAGGTGGCACCACCTAATGGTGATGATGATGATGGTGATGACGATGATGATCGTGCCTTCTTGTTATCTGTGGAGCCCAGCAAATAGCTTCATTCCTTTGACTCTTGAAGATTTTCACATCTTTCAGAGCTTCTCTTTGGAATTCCTGGACCCAGTGGCTGCATAGACTACCAGAGCAATAATAAAATCATGACTACTAAAGAAAACTTAATATAATGATGATAATGATAAAAACCTTCCTAAATTACCTAATTTTATAAGATCACATTTACAAGCCATTGAGTGAGCTGATTCCTCCCCAAATCAAAAACTAGAGCCTTATGACTTTGGGGAAAAGTTTAGTTTTTTGCAATTTTTTTCTTTTTTTCTCTCATTATTTATCCCAATGTCTATCAACATCTGGAATTCTGCATAATGTGTACATGTCAGAGGTTGCAAAAGAAAAGTAGAGAAGGGGCCTGGGGGGGAAGGGAGGGCAGTGCAGCCCCTGAGGAGCTGGGAAAGAGGGTTATTTGATAAGGGGAAGGGGACATTGAATTCAGTGATCAGCCAAGGGCTACCCCTTTAAAATCCCAAAGCAGCCTTGGTTTCCCAGTCTTAAATGATCTTGAAATTAATTGATCTTTGTCTAACAGAACCTCCCCACGCCCCCTACCCAGGAAGGCCCAACTGTACTGGAGCACCTCAAGTAATCCTCAGTAATTTCACCCAAACCAGAATCATGGAGCCCCCTGCACTGGCTCTGAGATGACTGCAGAGCCCCTGGAGGGTCCTGAGATGCTCCCCCTCTCCCCAGGATGCCTCTGAGGTTGTTGCCTGCCTTTTGCCAGGGACCCAGGGCTGCTGCTAACAGCCTGAGGCCTGTGTGATTTGTAACTATCATAATATCATACTAATAATGTCTATTGATTGAGGCCTGTGCGATCTGCATTTATCATATCATACTAATAATGTCTATTGATCGAGCAGCTACTTCATGCCAGGATGATACCCAAGCTCCCAAATTTGCTTCTTGAGGTAAGAATTATAGTAAATAAGGGAACTTGGGGCTCAGAGAGACTAGGTATTGTGCCTGGACCTCACACCTCAGCGCTGGGATTCACACCCAGCCCACTTCATTCCAAAGCCTACGCCCCTAACCACCAGGCCACTGAAAGCCAGGCAAAGGAGATTCTGTCTGCCTAGAGCTGACACCTTGCAGGAGCCTCAGCCCCAAGGTTTTCTCCCATTTTCTCTCCTGGTGTCATTTCTGTCTTCTCCACCTCAGCAGGACACTTGAAATTGCCAGAGACGGCAACCCTGTTCAAATGGGCTAAAGGAAAAAAAGGGAACTTTGTTGTTGTCACAGCACTAAACCGTCCAGTGGGTAGATCTAGTTAGCATAAAGCATGGCTAGATTCAGGTCCTCTGGAATGTGTCACTCTGTCTCTCAATTCTATGTTGGTGTCACCCTCAGGCAGGCTTCCCCTCATGGGGGCAAAGAAGCAGCTCTAGGCTCACATTCCTGCCAAGCCTGGGAGCCCTACTGAAGAGAGCGCCTTTTCTCCATTTTCAGGACAGGTGGGTCTCTTTTACAGTTGCCACCTGCTGTGCAACGGGCACTGGGTGGGAGGGGTCGCAAGGGAACTTGTTAGAAATGCAAATCAGGGGCTTCCCTGGTGGCGCAGTGGTTGACAGTCTGCCTGCCGATGCAGGGGACATGGGTTTGTGCCCCGGTCTGGGAGGATCCCACGTGCTGCGGAGCGGCTGGGCCCGTGAGCCATGGCCGCTGGGCCTGCGCGTCCGGAGCCTGTGCTCCGCAACGGGAGAGGCCACAACAGTGAGAGGCCCACATACCATGCTAAAAAAAAAAAAAGAAAAGAAATGCAAATTATAGGGCCCCATCTCAGGCCTACTGAATCAGAAGCTCTGGGGGTGAGCCCAGCCATCTGTATTTTAACAAGCCCTCCAGGTGGTCCTGACACACTCAGGTTTAAGAACCACTGGGTTAGTGGGGATCCGTACAAGCCAGCAGTTAGAAGAGCCAGCAAGTTCCCCACAAAGAGACATGCTGAGGCAGGGCATTCTGTTGGACATACCGTGGGTGTATGTTCCCGGCTACTTCTGTTTCTCTCCCTTGTAATAAGGCAAGTATGAGAAGAACTGTGAATGGGGGCAATCAGACTCTCAGGGTACTTAGCAGTGTGAATGTAGGTACCAACTATTTATGGAGTTGTCAGGAAAAGCCCACTGCCCAGCACCTGGGGTCTTTTGGGACCCCTCGGAGGTTGTAACTCCTCCAGCCAGGGAGAGGAAGCCAGCAGACCTGAGGGAATCTGGCTCCAAGCGCAGCCCTCACTGGGTGCAGGCAGCCCAGGGTAAGCTCCTGGGATCACTGTTGGACAGTTCTCTGTATTGCACCACACCAGATTTCTAGTAAAAATCCTGAAATCCTGGGGTCGAATCTGGACCAACTATGTGAGCTATGTGCCTATCCTTGAGCCAGTTTGGAGAGTGTATCCATGAGGAGCTTACTGAAGCTGATTGACAAGGCCTGATCACATAAGCACCCCTGGCTGCCTCCATCACTTCAAGCAGATTTCCTAGCCTTGTCCTCTGAGGTAGTCCTGAGTGGGTCTCAGGGATGAGAATCTGGATTCCTGAGGTTTCCTGAAACCTCAGCTCCCCAAAGCAGAGCCGACCCCTGCCTGCTGCCTCTGGTAGTTCTCCTGGCATAAGCAGGCCCTCACAACCCCTCCTGGGTTTTAGTCCATGCTACCTCAAGCCCTCCAAGCTCCTCATTACTTGTCTCCAACAAGACTTGAAAAGGGATTCCAGCACATCTAGCCTAGCAAGGCCCTCCCACCATAACCTGCCACGGGGAGGTGGGCAGAGGGCCTTGGTACGCAGGAAAGAGCTCTTGCCTAGAGGCAAGCAGGACACCTAGATCTGCAGGGTGACTTTGGACGTCACTTAAACTCTCTGGGCCCGCATTTCTCCATATACAGATGCTGGATTTGGCTCTATAGATGCTCTAAGTTCCTTCCAAGTTCTAAGATCTTAAGACTTTTCTAAAGTACTGTTTAATTTTCTAAATATCCTAAGTGTCCTGCCTTCAAAACAGCTCCTTCCCACCCAGCGGTGCCTGACACAGCCCTGAAAACTTGACAAAAAACTCTTTATATATTTACAATAGCCAGGACATGGAAGCAACCTAAGTGTCCATCGACAGATGAATAGATAAGGAAGATGTGGCACATATATACAATGGAATATTACTCAGCCACAAAAAGAAACAAAATTGAGTCATTTGTAGTGAGGTGGATGGACCTAGAGTCTGTCATACAGAGTGAAGTAAGTCAGAAAGAGAAAAACAAATACCATATGCTAACACATATATATGGAATTAAAAAAAAAAGGTCATGAAGAAACTTTTCTTCAAGGTTCTTGAAGAAAAGACGGGAATAAAGATGCAGACCTACTAGAGAATGGACTTGAGGACACAGGGAGGGGGAAGGGTAAGCTGGGACGAAGCGAGAGAGTGGCATGGACATATATACACTACCAAACGTAAAATAGATAGCTAGTGGGAAGCAGCCGCATAGCACAGGGAGACCAGCTGGGTGCTTTGTGACCACCTAGAGGGGTAGGATAGGGAGGGTGGGAGGGAGAGGCAAGAGGGAAGAGATACGGGGATATATGTATATGTATAGCTGATTCACTTTGTTATAAAGCAGGAACTACCACACCATTGTAAAGCAATTATACTCCAATAAAGATGTTATTAAAAAAAACCCAAACTCCTTATAATACACGTCGTATCACTGACCCTCAAAACGACCATCTGAGGTAGGTACTTCTGTCCTTGCCCAAAGTCACGTGGTGAGTTAACAGCAGACCCAGGTCTCCTCCCTTCAAAGCCCAGTCCACTGTTCCACAAAATCCCCCAGGTCTTAACCTCCCTTCTCACTTTCCTGGAAAAAAAAAATCCAGTCAGACCAGATACTATAGGACCCTTGGCCAATTCCTTCTTTCCCCATGATGCCCAGGCATCAGGAGTGGAGTTGGGGGGAACAGTAGACACATCAGCTTTCATTGTGGATACCTGGTCAGTGTCAAACATGTGACAGATTAGCAGATCTGAGATCAGAGGTAAGGCTGAGACCAGATGTGAAAGGAGACGGTGTTTTTTTTAAAAAAAGAAAGGTTCTGAGAACTGACAGGACACCTCCAAAGAGGAAAGGAAAAGGCCAGGATAACAGAAACCAGAACCCCTAGGGGACCGGATGTGGGGGACTACATTGGATCTCACAGAAGGAACATCTGGAAAGGTATTTCTTGAGTCTGGGAGCAGACAGATTTGAGGGAAGGGAGCTGCCATGAAGGATAAGGCGTTTAACCTCCCTGGCTCAGATGAACAGCAGCCTCCCCCTTTTCTACTGAGCAGAGCTGGGATTCTGGTCTCAGAGTCCTACTGGGTACAAAATCCAGCTCACTCTCTCAAAGCCTGTTTTCTGAACTGTAAAACAGGAATTCAAGTCTCTACAAGGTTATCAGGAGGAATAAGTAAGCACTTACTTAGAGCAATGGCTGGTACACAATTAGCTGTAAAAGAAATGGCAGTGGGCAGCAGTGGATCTCGGTCTGTTTTGACTATTGGTGTCATGATTGGTTGAGAGGTGGTTCCTGTGTCGTTTGCTGCTAATAGTAGTTGAAGTGCCAAAGTTTTTAAATTATTTATAGCAGAGTCATAGCATACATTCATGTAACCTAATGCAACGTCAGCTATATGCATGGAGGAAACAAAGGCTGAAAATTAACTGGGCAGGACACATTGATGAGCATCCAAGCCCGAGAAAGCATGGGGAGGGTCTATTGATCCTCTAGTTTTCAGCCCTTCACGCCCGTCAGACCGCAGGCCATCAACAAGGGTTTCTCCTGACACCATATACTTTTAAAAGTTAGACTAAACGAGCCCTTCTTTTTCTCACTCAGATGCATTTGCACTCAAATAGTAGAAGTGGAGTTTCAATGCCAGATACAGCCAAGGGCATGCCAAGCATGATGCTGTGGACTCATGGTTGGGAAAGCTGATCTGAGAGGCAGGATTGGCCTCAATCTCCATCTCCTTATGTTCTCCTGTGTACTCAACTCCCACTCAGCTCTGGAGGAAGAAATACTAAAGAGAGCCCCAACGGCAACCCACTACCTTCTGTCAAAACGTCATGCCTTGAGTAGAGCAACCTTCACTTAAACACTCGCCATTTGTCTCACACAAGTGCCTGGCCCAGGACTCAGACCAACCTGAGGTGGAGTCCAGGCAGCACCACTTACCGTGTGATCTTAGGTCAGGCCATTTGGCCTCTGTGAATCTCTCTGCTAATTAATATCAGGTAATAGCCAGAGGCTGAGAATACAGAAACAAGCCACAAGTATGAATGTTCAGTCAAGTAGGGTTGTTTCAGGGATCTGTGCAGCTCAAGGATTAAAACTGAGGTCTCATCCTAGTGTTCAAGGGCTCTCCTTCCTGTCTCCCAGGCCACCTTTCTAGCCCTCTACCTCTAGCTCCCCCTATATTAAGCTCCCTGCCCCCTAACTCACTCCTGCTTAAGTTGTTCTGCTGCCCAAAATGTTCTTGCCTTCAATTCCTATTAAAAATCTTTAGTTCTTTCAAAATCCATTTCAAGGGACTTCCTTTGTGGTCCAGTGGTAAAGAATCCGCCTTCCAATGCAGGGGATGCAAGTTCAATCCCTGATCAGGAAAGTAAGATCCCACATGCCACGGGGCAACTAAGCCCACGTGCCGCAACTACTGAGCTCGTGTGCCTCAACTAGAGAGCCCACATGCTGCAAACCACAGAGCCCATGCGCTCTGGACCCCGCGCACCACAGCTAGATAGAGAAAACCTGTGTACCACAAGTGGAGAGAAGCCCGAGCGATGCAACTGGAGAGAAGCCCACGTGCTGCAATGGAAGATCCCAAATGCTGCAAATAAGACCTGACGCAGCCAAAAACATAAAAAGAAAATAAATAAAATATTAAAAAACAAAACAACAAAATCCAATTCAAGCATCACCTTTTCCCTCCTGCCTTTCAGTGCTGCCAGGCACTGAACTCTAAAGCTGAGCAGAGAAAGGGAAGTGCCAAGAGATGGCAAAGCTGTTTGTATGCCTGCCTTCTCCTTCTAGCTTGAGATTCCCAGCAGGCTGGGATTAGGTCTCAAACATCCCAGCATCCCCATCAGGCCTTCCATGAGTGGATGACCCTTAGAATAGTCTCTAGTTACCCTTCCCAGGTGGGTTCTTGTTTTTCTCTCACTTCCAAGACCAGAACAGGGGTTCAGTAAATGACAATTTAGACAAATAGAGCACCCCATTTCCCACTCACCTTCCTGTGATTTGAATCATGATGAGGCCAGTTGTAACTGTGGACTTTAGGAAAGATGCTTAACTTCTATAAGTCTCCACTCTCATCCATAAAATTAGGATAATAATATTACTAAGCTTGTTGTGAGAATAATGAAACTACAAAGCACCTAGCACTCAGTAGGTGCTCAATAAACAACACTCCCCGCCCAAGGAGCAATGGATCAAGCCAAAGTGGAAATGGGGAGAAAACGAAATTATAAATTGAAATAGAAAAAAATAAGGTAGAGGAAATAAATACAAACAGAGATTACAATAAATATAAATAGGTTAATCTCACCTGTTAAATAACTCTTAGGTTGGGTAAAAAACAGGCTGTTTACAAAAGACACACCTGAAGACACAAGAGTTCTCTCTTCATTTTACCCAGTCTTCCAAGCCCAAGGGTGTGCCTGCAGCCCTTGTCCCCCCACACTGCAACACAGCACACTATTACAGCACATCAGACTATTACCCCTTGGCTTACACCACACATTGTTGGCAGTGGATTATCTACAAAATAAAGGCTCAAAATTCTTTTAGGCACCAAAATTTTTATTAACCACCTTCTTGCTCTCTTTTAACATTATAAACCAAATTAATCTCTTTTTGACCCAGAGTTGTGATGAGAACATCAAGTTACAATGCACTTTTACGTTTCTCTGGCCCCTCTCAACCTCTGGCTGTCACTTCTCTCGTCCTTTCTTGGCTATCCCTTAACAATATATTCCAACCCCTGTAAAATAGGGACTAAAAGTACCAACCTCATCGTTCTGAGGTTTAAGAGAATGCCAAGCACTAAGCTGGGCTCTCAGGAGCATTCAAACTCCAACAGTTCCTCCACACCCTTTGACATAGCTCCTCCTCATCTGTCATGGGCTGTGGAACCAATGAACCTGTAAACCAAGAACATGGGTATAAAGTCCATAGGCCAAGTGAGGGCCTGGATGGTAAAGTGCATGGGCTTTGTGAACACCACTGCCAACTTCCAGCCTAAGGAAGGACTGACTGAGTGAGCAGTTCCAAAACCCCTGAGCTCATGGCTCCCTGTGGGTAACTCCCATGTACCTCTATCATGACCAGGGCTTGAGGAGGGACTTCTCAATTCCCCCTGCCACACTTGGAACAGTATGAAGGATGCAGCAGAGGCCAAAGACTGAGTGACTAGCCCCAGGGAGGTGATGGGGAACATTATCAAACCAATCTCAAAGGTGGTGCCATTTGCTCTTGGGGAGGAGAGGTGGGGCCCAGGCAAGGACAGCAGCTGGAAGGCAAAGGGCAGGCCTGGTTCTCAATAGCGGTAGTGATCAGGTTTGAAGGGGCCATCACAGGACATGCCCAAGTACTGCGCCTGCTTCTCAGTCAGCTTGGTCAGCTTCACATTCAGCTTGCCCAGGTGGGCTTCAGCGACTGCTTCATCCAGCTGGGGAGAAACACAGAAAAAGCTGGAATCAGTGCCATGCTCTGGGATCCCTTACCTGCATCCAGCTGCCAAAAGAGGCAGAAACTGTTCTGTTGTGACATCTGCGGAGCGTTAAGCATATTACTTCATTCTATCCTCACAGCCAGCCTCCAGTGTGGCTTTTGGCTACTCAGCTCCCCTGCTGCAAGGGGGAACCAAGCTACATCCTCCCCTCCAAGCAGCCCTAATGGGACAATCAACTACATCTCCTTCCTTACCCTCCACCAACCTAAGCAGCTAACCAAAATGCTTCTCTGGAATTTATCTATGGACAGGACATATTTTCATGACAGGGGCTTTCAGGATTCCTAAACAGGGAGGCTATCAGTCTCTGCTCACCAGGGGCAAGTGTATTTGACAAGTGAAGTGAATGTAGGGGGAAAAAAGAGCCAAGAGACAGAGAAAGAGCTCTGATGCCAATGGATCCCTGGATCCAGTGTCTGAATCTTAGACTCCTCCATTACAGAACCAACAGAGTTCCTTTTTAGATTACACTGGTTGTGTTTGTTTCAAAATACATCCTTAGAACTGGTGGTATAGTGGTGAGCATAGCTGCCTTCCAAAATATACGTCCTTAAAATCTTTGTCTATAAATTCATAAAACTCCTTCCTACAAGAGGTGGAGCCTAATTCCTCATCCCTTGAGTGACTCAATTCTAATGAATAGAATAAAGCAGAAGTGATGGTGTGTGACTTGGAGACTGGGTCCTAAAAGGCACTTCAGCCTCCTCCTTTGCTCTCCCCCTGAATCTGGGGGAGGCCAGCTGCCATCTCATGAGGAAACTTAAGCAGCCCTATGGAGATACTCATGTGGCAAGGAACCACCTGCCAACAGTGATGTGAAGTGGATCTTCCAGCTCCAGTCAAGCCTTCAGATGACTGCAGCCCTGGCTGACATCTCGACTACAACCTCATGAATTAAGCTGCTCTCAAACTCTCAACCCACAGAAACTGAAATAATAAATGTTTATTGTTTTAAGCCAGTAAGTTTTGGATTTAAATTGCTATACAGTAACAGATAACTAATACACCAGTTTGAATAGGGTTTCTATCTACCACTTGCCACCGAAAGGATCCTGATTAATAAAAAAATTGCCATCTCCTTTCACAGATGTGGAAATCAAGGCTCAGAAAGGTGGAATGAGGGCTTCCCTGGTGGCGCAGTGGTTGAGAGTCTGCCTGCCGATGCAGGGGACACGGGTTCGTGCCCCAGTCCGGGAAGATCCCACATGCCGCAGAGCGGCTAGGCCCGTGAGCCATGGCCGCTGAGCCTGCACGTCCGGAGCCTGTGCTCCACAATGGGAGAGGCCACAAGAGTGAGAGGCCCATGTACCGCAAAACAAACAAACAAACAAACAAACAAAAAAAGAAAGGTGGAATGACTTGCCCAAGGTCACAAAGCTAGTTAATGACAGAGCTAGGATTTGAATCCAGGGTCCACCTGGCTCCAAAGTCCCATAACTTGTCTCAAGTTATGGTCTCCAAGGCAGCTTTGAAGAGACAGAACAGAAACCAAGGAGGACAGAGGCTGGGGTTAGATAAGGCCTATTTCTAAGTCTAACCAGTGCTGAAATGCATAAAGGGGGCCTGAGAAGAAGGGCAAGTGGCTGTACTTAGAGAAGGATCAACCCTAAGCGGGGCTCTCACTTTCTCAGCATCCAGCTCCGGGTGGAGCCTCTTCCTACCCCCAAGTCCCATCCCATAATGGCACAATAGCCTTTAACCACAGCCCAGCCCAGACAGCTTTACATTCCCAAGCAGTTTCACACTCACGGTCTCATTAGAGGCTCACAAACACCCTTAAAAAGGAGGCCAGGGTTTATTCTTCTATTTAACAAATGAAGAAACTGGGGAGAGGCAGGCAAAGGCAGGAGCAGAGCCCAGCCCTAAGTCCTAAGGCCATGTCAGCTCTGGAGGCAGAATGAAGGTCTCCAGTGCCCAGAGGACACAACGAATGCTCCCTTCTCTTGGCCTGGCCTAGCCGAGAACACCCTTCCTTCTCCCTGCTCCCTGTACCCAGGAGGACATAACGGTTAACAACTTGGACAGGCAGGGGTGGGACGTACTCTTGGCCCAATACTTGGCAGCTGTGGAGGCAAGTCACCCTCTGAAGCTTAGTTTCATCATCTGTAGGCTGGGTCTCTCAGAGCTGGTACAGAGATCAGTGATAGTCAAGAGCGCTTGGTGCAAGTACCTTAAGAAATGGTGGCTGCTCTCTCTGTCACTGTTAACCAAGGTACGTAATCCCTCTCCCACATCTCGCATGTGAGATGTAGAGCCTGTCCCCAACCCGTATCTTGGCAGTGATGAAGGAAGAAGATAGGATGGGGCCAGGTGCTGGGGTAGGAGGTGAGCTCTTTGCCTTCTCACTTCCAACCCCAGCCTCATTTTAAAGGCCTGCCCAATCTCTCACTATATTCACAGTCGTATTTCCTCCAGCTGAGATCAGATGAGGGGTCGAATGAGACTTTTTTAACCGCACAACCAGCATGGGGACCTGGCAGGCTGCCCAGGACAGGACAGCCCCTTGAGGCCCTTACAGGTAAAACACCTGGTCAGGCAAGACAGTGCCTGAGGAAGACTAGGGGGAAAGGAGTTGGCTGGCTCGGGGGCAGACAACCCAGCCTCTTCCTACTTCTCATCAGTTGGCAGACCAGCTTTTCAAAGGGTGGGAAGAGTGGTATGAAGACTCCACCACAGCCTCTCCAGCAGCCAAGGGCTGGAAGCAAGAGCTACTCTTACCATTTAGCTGAGAGGGAAACTGAGGCCCAGTCAGGCAAAGTAGCAAAGCCAAGTTCACCCATGACACTGGCAAAAAAAAAAAAAGCCAGGACTAAAACATAGTGTTCTGACCTGTGGGAGAGGGCAGTTGCAGGGGGTGTTAGGACAAGCACTGGATTTGACATCAGATGACCTCATTGTCATGGTTAATCTGACCACACACTCACAACACGTCAGGTGCCATGCTCAGTGTGTTAGTGGCATCATCCCATTCCAAGGCCACAATCACGCAGCCTGTAGGCTACATTCGGCTTACAAACACGTCCAAGTTAACCAACCTGGTTATATTTAAAAATTGATATCTAGCTTCCTTTGAAACGGCAGGAGCCCTGGTCCAGTGGGTCCAGGTTGATGACAGGCAGCCAACCTCTTCAACTGGGGCACGTGCTCTTTGGTCAGTTCCCACCCAGCCCATTTACCTGTCCAAGCCCTCTGGGCATGTGGGTTTGTGACCTGTGATCTAAGGAAATCCTCACAATCCTTAAGCAGGTACTATCACCTTCGTTTTACAGATAAGGAAATGGAGGCACAGTTACACAGCCTCCAAGGGTAAGAGTGAGATTCAAACCTGGGTGTGTCTCACTCCAAAGCCCATGCTCCTCTCACCACCCAGCCCTGCCACTCTGGGAGTTATTCCCTGCTTTGGGCCCCAATTTCCTCCTCTGTTAAATGGAGAGAATGATTTCTGCCCTGCGGAGGACCCTGTGAAGATCTTCAAGAGAGTAGAGAGGCGAGTACTGTATGAACTCTGGCAAGGCCTGCATGGAGAGCCCAGGGCTGGACACATGACCCTTGGCCAGGGGTGGAGGTAGGAACCCACCTTCTTGGGCAGGAAGTGGACCCCGATGGGATACTTGTCTGGGTGGGTCCACAGCTCAATCTGCGCCAGCACCTGGTTGGTGAAGGAGTTGCTCATCACGAAGCTGGGGTGGCCCATGGCGCAGCCCAGGTTGACCAGCCGGCCCTCGGCCAGAATGATGATGCGGCGCCCGTTCTTCAACAAGTAGCGGTCCACCTACAAGTGGGCAGCACAGCGGTAAGGGCTAGTGGGCACAGCTCCCAGTGTCCACCCCTATCCTCATCCTACCCTCCTGTCCAGCAGGCCTCCCGACCTCCAGCAGGGCCCACAAAGGGCCTGGACTGCCCCAGAACAACCTCCAGCACAGGGCCTGGCACACACAATTAATAAGAGCCAGTGTTTGTTATGCAACCCTGAGCGGCAGACCTCATAGGTCTGCTGTGAGAATTTAAAGAGCTGACATGTACAAGGCACTTAGTTTAAGTACTACGTATTAGCTAATGTTATTATTATTGGCACATGCCCTGGGCTAAGAACATACATATAACCATATATACATACATATATACACAATATATATATATATAATTATCACATTTAATCCTACTAACAACCCTGTAAATTAAGTACTGCTATTATCCCCATTCCACAGATAAAGAAACTGAAGTTTAAAGGGTTCAGTTCTTTGTCCAGAGCCACACATTACAAAGTGGCTGCAACATGAGCCTGGACAGTCTGAGGACAGATCTCACGTTCTCAATCACCATGCCTAGTAACAAGTTGAACGCAGTGGTACTCAACCTTGGCTGCACATCAGAACCATCTTGGGACCTTTAAAAATGGGGATGCCTTGGCCTCACTCCAAGATTCCAATCTAAGCAGCCCTGAAACCTGTCCCTCTTCCGCCCATCCCACTGCCCAGGTTGCCAGAGCATCATCTGACTTCCTTGACGGCCAGCCCAGGAGCACGCCCCCCTCGGCGCTCCATCCACCAAGCCTGCTGGCAGGGCTGGGGCTTCTCACCTGGGGCTTGATGTTCACCTTCTCCACGGCGTTCTCGTTCAGCCACTTGACGTCAATCTCCACGTCAAAGTGTCCGATGTTACACACAATGGCGTCATCTTTCATCTGTTCAAAGTGCCTGTGGAGGAGCCCCAGCCTGTGACAGACTGTCAGGGACCAAGAGCAGCCGCAAGCCTGCCCCCTCCTTCACTCCCTGGGGCCCCCCGCCTGGCGCCTACCGGCCGAGGATGATGTCGATACAGCCCGTGGTGGTGACAAAGATGTTGCCCTCCTGACAGGCCTCATCCATGATGGTCACCTCATAGCCTGTGTAGAGACAGTGTCTGTGCGTCATCCAGGGTGGCCTTGCCCCGCCTCTGGCCCCAGTGGCTGACAACCAACCTTCACCCTATCATACCCTCCATGGCAGCCTGAAGCGCATTGATGGGGTCGATCTCTGTGATGATGACACGGGCCCCGAAGCCCCTCAGGGCCTGGGCACAGCCCTTGCCCACGTCGCCATAGCCCGCTACCACCGCCACCTTGCCCGCAATCATCACGTCCGTGGCCCGCTTGATGCCATCTATGAGGGACTCCCGGCAGCCATAGAGGTTGTCAAACTTGCTCTGAAAGGAGAGGGGGCAAGGCGGCTATGGGGGCAGGCGAGGCCCTGGGGCCTCAGACCCACTCTCAACATCGCAGCCTGGTGGGCCTTGGGCTGATCACCTCCTGGGACTTCTCCCCACCAGCTAATGTGCTCATGTGCCCCTTGCCCTGCTCAGTCCCACGACTCTCCCTGGCCTTTCTCTGCCAGTCCAGAAGGCTTCCTGCAGATCAACTATGAGAGATTGTCCGGTCAAAGAATCTGCTTCACGTTAAACCTCTTGATGCCCAGCTCTGAGGCTCACTGCACAGTTCTTTGCCTCTAACGCCTTCAATGCTTTGCCTTACTACCCTAAGGCGACAACCCCTTTCCCCCGTCAAATAAGGGCTAAGCCCCTAGCCTGCAGCCTTCCCAGGGGACTTTCTGCAGGGCCTACTCCTGAGCTGCTCTGGGAACCAACAGCTGGAGCCATCACTGCCCCACAGGCTCACCTTGGTGACAGAGTCGTTGACGTTGATGGCAGGCACCTTCAGAATCCCGTTGGCCATCATCTTGTACAGGTTGTGGACCCCCGTTGTGGTCTCTTCGGAGATGCCTCGGATGCCTGAACAAGAGAGGAGGGGATGAATTTCAGGCCAGGAAGGAGTAGCCCAAGGGACAGGGTGGCCTCTGAGATGAAACTCCAAGAGCCTCAGAGAGCCCACAGCTGAACTCACCCAAATTCCTCATCTTTGCCTCCTAAAGCCGCTCCTCCATCTGGGTTCCTATCTCTGTAACGGACACCACAGTCCACCTAATCACCTAGGCCAGCGTGAGGGAGGAGCCACTACCATCACCAGGCCTAATGATTCTACCTCCCAACAACCCCCGAACTCTACACTTGCACTGTCACTGCCCTAGTCCCAGCCACAACTCATCCTCTACACAGCAGCCATTTTTAACACGTACATTTGCAGGGAAGTCTTTTCAGTACCATCCAACTACTTCCCTTTACTCTCAGGATCAAGCCAGACTCTTTTCTCAATCTATTCTATTAAGTCTTTACACATCTGACCTTCACTAAAGCTCCAGCCACAACCTGCAATTCTCCCCAGTGAAGGAAGCTGCCATGCTGGCTAACTTTCTGTTTCATGAATGGTCTATCCTTTCCTGCCTCAGGGCCTTTGCACTCACTACACTACCCCACTTTCCTCCCCACCTGCTTTTAACAAAGCTGACGCCTTCCCAGCTGTTCTCAGCCCTGGCCCTGGCTTGCCCTTGGGCCAGCCAGGCCTCCCCTAGGCACCCAGCCCCGAGGCCAGGCCCCAGCACGCCTACAGGAGCCTGCAGTTCTCCCATCTTCCACAGAATCTGCTGCTCGAGGCACTGGGGGTCCTGCCAGGCCTGCTGCTTTCAGGTGGGCAAGCAGGCCCCGTTTAAACCACTAGCACCCAGTCCACCCACCCGTCCTACTCACCTGACAGGAGCTGTGGGTACTTGGTGTGGATGAGGTTGGTGAGGTCACCACCATCGTCCAGAATCATGTTGAGGGGCCCGTCCTTGAAGTACAGCGTCTGCTCAATGCACCACAGATATTCCTCGTCCGTTTCACCCTTCCAGGCATACACTGGAGAGTGAGTGGCACATCAGGGCCTGGCCCTCCCCACTGGCACTTGTTCCAGGGACCCACCTGGATAGAGCCAATACTATCTCCTTCCTAATTCCCATCGCCTGCCACCTCTAGCACCTCTGAGGACTCAGCAATGGTAAGAACACAACTTGGAGCCAGAGAAATCTGAGTGCAAGTCCTGGTTCTGCACTCACCAGCTGTGTGACTTTGGGAAAATCACTTCACCTCTCTGAGCCTCAGTTTCCTCATCTATAATAGTATGGATTATGAGACAGAGGCCAAGCACAGACACACACCCCCGCCAATATATAGGTATCTGGAAATAATTATTTCCTTTCCTACCTCTTCTGTCTGGGCCCCCAACCCAGTGACCAGGGCTCCTACCCACATGCCTACTGCTAGGATGGAGGTGCACAGGGGCAGGAAGCCACACTCAGGTGGACCCAAGCGAGACAAGATCCAAGATTCATTATGCACTGAAAGGACTTGATGGGCCAGCAGTCTCTGTGGTAGGTTATCCTAGGCAGTCTGGCCAAAAACTACTAACAGCAGCTACCATGTATGGAGCACTTTCTCTGTGCCAGACATTACTCTAACTGCTTCATGCCCCATCTCATTTTTCCTCACAGAAACCCTGTGAGGCAGCCATTACCATCATCATCACTTACAGATGCCCAGAGAGGGGCTAAGATGTGCCCAGATCACTCAGCATGGCATTCCTGAGCAGGCATCAGAACCCAGGGCTCCTGGGAATTCGAGGGCAGACCAGTGGTTAGGACTCTGCGCTTTCACTGCTAGGGGCCCAGGTTTGATCCCTGGTCAGGGAATTAAGATCACGCAAGCCGCATGGCACAGCCAAAAAAAAAGAACCCAGGGCTCCTGACTGCCAGCCCAGGCCCCTCCCATCATATGGGACAACTGAGACACAGGTGTGGGGCTCCCATGAACCTCCTGTGAGCAAAGGATACCTGCCAAAGCAGGGCCAGCTTCCCCTCCCCCAAACTGGGGCAGACAATGGTATTAAAAACAAAACCTTTCCCAGAAAAGGGCTATGGAGCCCAAACTAGGCTGAGGAGTTGGGGACAGGCCGATCCAGCCTTGGTCAGTCTCTGGAGAGGTCCTCCCCCACTCTTTACCCTCCACCTGTGGCTGGTTAGAAGGAACTGTCAATGTCCTACTTCATCATCATCAGAGCTAACCAACCACTGCCCTCCTCAAGCCCAGGCATACTTGTGCCTATTTCCCCAGCAGCTTGTGAGAAAGTCTTTCCTCTTTGGTCCTGGTATTTCCCCAGCACCCTAGACCATCAGATACTATGCAATGGACCTCTGGGACTGTTTTTCTGCCCAGTATCCCTCCCTGATTCTTTCGGAAACAGACCCACATCATTCCTTTAAAGAATTTCCCCTCTTCAACATCATGTGGTTCCCAATCATTAGATCCCACCCTTCCTGATCACATGACTTGAACTGGGCAAGTAAGTGCCTTCAATAGGATTTTAGATGACAGTTGGACAAAACAGTTCTTTCCAATGGGTCACTAGGCTAGGATTCTGTGGCCATGACTCCTCTCCTCTACCGCAGGGAAGTCTGTAGCAGTACAA
Organism: Mesoplodon densirostris; assembly: GCF_025265405.1. NCBI lineage: Eukaryota > Metazoa > Chordata > Mammalia > Artiodactyla > Ziphiidae > Mesoplodon > Mesoplodon densirostris. The sequence goes on along the minus strand of NC_082676.1, from coordinate 25,164,441 downwards.
GTCAGTGAAGCAAACAGGGAAAAGCAGAGCCACTTCATGCATTCCTGCATCCCCCAGCAGCAAGCTGGCCTCACCTGGAATGCCAGCCTTGGCAATGGCAGCTGCGGCATGGTCCTGGGTGGAGAAGATATTGCAGCTGGACCACCGCACCTGAAAGAGCCAGCAAAACAGGGCTGGTCACAGACAGTTCAGAAGACCAAGGTCACTGGACAGGGATAAGGAAACGCCCTGGAGCTAGGGCCGAGAGGCTCGGGATCTACATCCAGCCAGCTCTGCAACCTCAGGCTGGGTTGCAAATGGCAACCAGTGGATGGGAGCCAGAGCACTGACAAGACCCAACTTATGTTAAAACATGGCTCTGCTGCGTGGAAGGGAAAAGGCTCCACACAGAAGCAAGAAGACAAGGGCAGAAGCTGTTGTTAGACTTCAGACAAGAAATGCACCTCTAGCAGTGGAGGTGATGATGCGTGTACTTTGAGGGCTGAGCTGACAGGATTTGCTGCAGGGTTCGTTGTTGGAGTAACAGAGCAAGAGGAGTCAGGGACGACCCCAGGTTCTGAACTGAGAGGGCCTGTAAGGCTGAAGTCTGCATCTGCCTACATGGGGAAGCCTCCAAGAAGAGAAGGAAATCATGTGTTCCTTTGGACACGTTGAGACTGAGAGGTCAATCAGACCTCCAGGTGGAGGTGATACATCAGCTGCTGGGTATACAGGTCTGGAGTTCCAGGGAGAAGTCCAGGCTAGTACATATAACTGGGAGTCATCACCATATAGACAGTATTTAAAGCCATAAAATCAGATTGCCAAGAGTGTGAGTGTAGAAAAGAAAGAAGAGGTGCAAGGACTGAAACCTGGTGTGTTCTGTAGCTGGCTTTTGCTGCTCTGCCCTGCCCCCTGCTTTGGGAAACATCTTGCCCTCAGAGAAGTTGGAAGAGCTGCAATCATTGGTACACATAACCCAGGCTGAACCAATCAGAGCGCGCCATCCTTCCAGCAGCCATGATTGGCCAAGGGCAGGCACATGACCCCAGGAAGGCCTAGTAGGACGCCAGGCTTGAGTTTTTCCTATCAGAGCTCCCCAGTCAGGAGAATGTGAGGTGAGGGCAGTCAGACGCCGTCCTCCCAGCGAGAGAAAATCTGCAGAGCAGTCACGACAAATGGAGGTGGGGGGCACTGTGACAAGGCTGTAGCTGGACCCCCTGCTGGGCCTGAGGGGGCACAAGACTGGATTTCCCCACTGCACAAGAACTGCTGCTGCGGGCCTCACCTCAGCACCCAAGGCAACGAGGGTCTCAATGAGGACAGCTGTCTCCACGGTCATGTGCAGGCAGCCGGCAATGCGGGCGCCCTTCAGTGGTTTGGAGGCCGAGTACATCTCCCGCATGTGCATCAGGCCCGGCATCTCATTCTCTGCGAGGTCCAGGGCCTTGCGCCCCCAGGCGGCCAGGCCGATGTCAGCTGTAGGGGCAGGATGGATGGGAGTTCGTGAGCCACCTCATCCCACGAACCACAAAGCACCGCCACTCAGCCCTCATCCACTTGAGGACTCGAAGCACTAGACTGGGTAATCTGGTCACTGAACTCTCTCGCTCATGCAACAGGGATTTATGGAGCCAGGGCAGTCACAAAAGAAAGACATGGTTCCTGCCAGTAACCACAGCTTACTTACAGCCTTGTGGGAGAACACATTTAATCAAAGGAGCACACAGGACCACGAATATTACAACACAGGTAAGCGCCCCCTTGAAAAACAGCTATCAGCCTATATATACCTCCTGCTACCCTTTCTGCTGCCACCTACCAACGTCCTCATTCCCTAAAGATTTTAGCTCCTGGGTCTCCACATTCCTAGTCAACACTCTTGGTGACTTCAGCACTCATAAATGATATAATCTAACACCTTGGACTCAGCACAGCTCCTTGATCTCCTTGAAGATATAAAAATGCTTCTCCAGTCCTAATGTTTCTCTCCACATTGAGGGAACTCATCTGTGTAACTAACACTCTGGGCCTCTCTCTGCCCCAGGGAAGGTGGAGTGACTTGTCTAACTAGTAAATTTAGGAGGAATAAACGGCATGCGCAGTTCAGGTCTCCCTTCTTTTGCAAGCAAGCAGCAGCCAACCTACCTGCAGGAAGTGTGTTCTTCCACATGGAGACCTACTCAGGGCCGCCCTGCCTGTAACTGGTGGGTTAACTGCTGAATTTTGGGGTTCAGTTAGCATGATCATTGGGACTTTGACACTAATCTACATTCTCTGGCTTTGATGTTATTAGTCAGCCCTTGGTCTCTACAGCGGATTGGTTCCCGGAACGCCTGTGGACACCAAAATTCTCGGACACTCAAGTCCCTTATATAAAATGGCATAGTACAATGAATACTACTCCTCTCCCTTATAATCTCACCCTCCTTCCCCTGCCACACTAGCCCATTCTCAAGGTCAGTCCCTAGGGCAGTGTTTGCAAACTTCCCTGATAAGGGTCATCTGGCATGCTTACAAATCTCCCCTGGGGAATCAAATTCAGTAGGTCTAGGATGGGGCCTGGAACTCCCATGATTTTTATCTTTAGGGGAGCTTAGATCCTGCCAATCACCCAAACGGGGTGGTGGGTGGGAGGGAAAGGACTATAGAGAATTTAGTAAGAAATAATAAAACCAACTAAGTCACTCTGCTTCCTACTGTACATCTAAACAACTTCACAGATGAAATATACCCCCCCACGGGAGGGACTACTCCCAGTGTGCCTCAGCACACACCCACTCCACCCCTGCCCACGTTGGCAGGCCATCACCCATGATACTCTCCCTTGGAAATCTTGATTTCAAGCAACTGACTCTGGCCATGTCCCATCTTTCCAAAACTCTCTGTCTAGAGCCCAAACTCCAATAAAGCTGCAACGGGTCAGGTCAGAACCTTTAATCCGTTTATCCTACCGATTATCACTGTCCCTCACTGCACTCTTCATGTTCTCAACATCTTCCACAATTTAGATTCCACTGTCCCTTCTACCCTCTTGTTCTCTGAGAACTCCTCAGCAAAACTCCCACCCTGGTTAAACCCAGCCCTCCACTGCACCCAAGTCATTGAGCCCAGCAGGAGGAAAATGATGACCACACCAAGAGTTTCATTTATTAAGACCACAAATCTCAAGGGACACTCCAGCAATCCTATTACATCTTAGTAAATTTACCACCTTTTCCACTCCAAACTTCTAACGTTTCCTCATCAACTGATGACCTCACTTCACAACTCATCGAGAAGGATTCAGAACTATGCCACTCTTCCTCCAGGGAATCCACTAGCCCTCCTCACATGTAGTTACAGACCAGGCATTCCTTTGTTACAACAGACAGCGCTGTCTCTGCTCTGTGGGGCCTGATCCTGTATCGTTTTACCTCCTTGATGACTTCAATACTCCACTAAAACTGCTCTTCTCAAGGTCTCTGTAAGGCCTAATCCCCATAACTAATGGTCAATTAGTTTCTCCCTGCAGCACAAATAGCACTGAGAACTCTCTCCTTCTGAAACCCTTTCTTGGCTTGGCTTCTATGCCTGTCTTTCTGTGGCTTCCCTATCACCTTCCTGGCTCCTCTTCCTGTTACAGACTCTAAAGTTTGGAAGCCCTCAGGGCTTCATCATCTCCCTCTTCTCTCCTATCAGATGAGCTCATCCCATTTTATGGCTTGAAATACCTTTTCTATGGAAATGTCTCCCACACATTCATCTCCAGCCCAATCTTCTCCGCTGAACTTGAGACTCATATAATCCAACTGCCTATTCAGCATCTCAATTTGGATGCCCAACTGGATTATGTGTCAAGATTGAGCCCTTGTGACTCCTTAACCTCACCCCCCAACTTGTCACTCCCCAAATCTTCCCATTTTAGGAAATGAAACCACCATTCGACCAGCTGCTCCAGCCAGAAACTTACCATTTCTTGATTTCTCTTTCTCCCTTGCACCCCCTTTCAACCCATCAGCACACTGTTGTTTCAACATCCCAAATACAAGCAATCCAACAGCATCTCACCACCGTGGATCACTGAAGCCACCTCCTCATTGGTCTCCCTGCTCCCACGTACTATTCTCCCCACAGGAGTCAGAGAAACAAACTTTTCAATTTTAAAATATATCACCTCCATTCTTCTGCTCAAGTAAAGAACAAGCCAACATCCAATGGCTTCCCCTTAACCATGAATAAAATCCGAACTCATCACAGGGCTTTAGAGTCCTACCCAGGTGACTGCCCGCCCTTCTCCCCCATCTCTCCACCCTCTTGTCCCCGTCTCTAGTTGCTTAACCACTCGAACCTCCGGGTGAGCTAAACTCATTCCCACCTCAGGGCTTTAACCAAGCAACTCTCTTACCCTGGAAGGCTCCTCCCTGAGCACCTGATACAGTACCTGGCACACAGCAGGGGCTCAACAAAAACCTGGAAACAGGAAAGAACTTGGTATATGGTTGCTGGAGGAACAGAGTGTGCCAGGGTTACTCTAGTAGAGGGAGTTAAGATGATGAATCAGGACTTTATTCCTATAGAGTTTTAAGGGGAGTATCATGCCCAGACCTGTCTTCCGAAAAGCCCTCTTTGGTTGCTGCACGTATCTGTGGAGCAAGAGACCCGGGGAGACCTGTGAGGAGGGAGACCAGGACTGGGGTGGTGGCCACAGAGACAGAGAATTGGGCAGATCTCCTCACTTATAAAACGGAGACAATACTACTGTATTATCCGTATGCATGTCTGTCCCACCCTCATCCTTGAGTCACCCTTGTATCTCTAGTGCCCAGCTGGGCCTGGCACAGAGAAGGGGTCCACAAATGTTTACCAACCACACCTGTTGTTAGGACTGAATGAGAGAAGGTCCACGAAAGGGGCTGGCACGAGACAGGGTTAGCAAACAAGAAACAAATCTGAACCTAGTCCAACTCCCAGCATTTACCCAAGAGGAAACGCTCAGAGAAGGGTTTGCCCCAGGTTCCACAGCCAGTCAATGGCAGAGGCAGGACTGGTGGCCAGGGAGGGCTAGAGCCAGAGGCTCCTGGGAGGGGCACAGCAGTAGTGGACAATGGTTCCTGTCCTATCCTAAGCTTCACCCCCTCTGCCACCACCTGTCCCTCTAGCCAAAAAGAACTCTTTCACTGCTCTCAGGACAGCTGTGTCAGCCCTGGTGTTTTCGTGGGTCCCTCAACTCCAAGGGCACAGGAGGGTCTGGCATTCTAAGCTCTGGGGGTTTTGGTGCCCAGGAGAGCTGAGGACTTGCAGAGGTTGCAGTAACACCTGTCCCAGGACAAGCTAAGAGGCATAATAGCAAAACCCTCTCTGAGTCTCAGTTTCTTCATCTCTAAAGTGGGAATAATGATCCCTAACCTTCTATGAGCCCTGAGGATTAAAGAAGATGCCATATGGGCAAGGTCGGGCACACTGTGCCCTCCCTGATGGAGGTGTCCTTCCTCCAACCCTACCTAGCCAAGCTCCTCCACTTCCAAATGCAGCCTTATCTGCTGCCACACAACCCAAAGCCCTCAACCCTAACCCATCCAACTCTCCACAGTGTAACATGTCCCCATTCCAGTTCTGCCACTGGACCTTGACTTAATCTTTCTGGGCTTCAGTTTCATCCACACAATAGGGACAATAACCTTCTCTGGCCTGCTACTTGATAAACTACTACTGACAGCTTGTTATTTTCCACAGTCTTTGCAAGTCACTTCCTGTTAGGGCTTCAGTTTCTTCCTCTGTATCATGAGATAAAGTCCACCTCTAAAGATCATTCTGTAAACAAATGTAAATCCCCAGATACATAGCAAGTGCTCCATGAATGATGCTTTTCTCCAGGTTGAATAGTGTCTTGAATTTACTTTAAAAATTGCTATCCAGGCTGAACTGGTTTTTGCTGAAAGGTCATTAGGGTTATTCCAAATGTGTTCACTTACATACAGTGGTGAAAAGGTGGGCACAGCCTGGGTTCATATCCTGCTCCACCACCTCCCAGCTGTAAAAATGTGGGCAAGTTACCTTTTTTCCTGGGTTTCAGTAAACCCATCATAAAATGAGAAAGTAATAGTCCCTACCCTAAAAACCCATTAGAATAAAATGAATTAATCTATAATAAACGTAGAAGGCAATGCCCATTCCATAGTAAACGCCCAATAAACATTAACTATCAGTGTATCAGCTTCAATCCATAGAAGAGCAGGAAGAATTTTTCTAACCACTCCAAAATTTCTTCGAGATTCTCTGTATGACTGTACCTTCTGGCCAGGTGGGTGACCCCAAGAGGTTGAGTAACAAGCCCAAAGTCCCTGGTAAGTGGACTAGCCCGGCCTCGGGCTCAGTCTCCAGGCCTCTCCCCACGTGCCCTTCGGGGCCCCGGGGCCCTCGCCTTCCCTGTAGGAGGCCCAGAGAGGGTGGGCACTTGCCCGGGACCACCAAGTTAGCCAAGGAGCCGGTCCAGGCCCAGGAGGCAGGATCCAGGCCCCCTAATGTAGGTCCCGGCAGGTGCCACTGGTCCCAGGCCGTGGCCAGGTGCGCGCTGCCCGCCTGCTCCAGGCGGCTCTGGCGGAACACGCCGCCAGTTCGCCGCTCCGCGGGCCTCGCTGCTACACCGGCCTCGCGGGGCACGCCGGGACGCATAGTCCGCGGCCGCCTCCGAAGACCCGCTCGCGGCGGCGGGAGAACTCCAACCCCCAGACGGCCTCGCGCGGCCAAGACCGCGCCGTGCCGGCGATTCAAGGGGGTCCTTCAGAACGCCCCGGGTCGGCTCCGCGGCAGCCGCCCCAACAGGCCCCCAGCGGAGGCGGGGCAGACGCGGCAGACTGCACATCCTGGAACTCACCGACTTTGTAAGGCAGCTTGTCCGACATGCCGGCGGCGTTTCCGCACGGAGTGATGGATACGAGCGAAGGGTGCCGAGCCGCGAGCTGGGTACAGGAGCGGGGCAGGCGGCGCCGGGTAGGGACCTGCGCGTGGCGCCGGCGCCTTTAAATATCTTCCCCTAGCTTGCATATTCATGAGTCCCGCTGGAGCGGAGCCATAGGGGCGGGGCAAACGCACGGGGGCGGGGCCGGAGTGGACTTTGGTCGCTGCTGAGCGCAGTTTTTTTCTCATGCGGTCCTTCCACCTCCCGCCCTGGGCAGCGAAGGGAGATGGGGATAGGCCTGAGAACTAACTCGAGGCCGTTCTTTCTTTCATTCGTTCAACCAGTAACGCCAATGTCAAAACCGGGTGAAACTGAAATTCCAACCAGTTCACTTCCCCGAACCTCAGTTTCTTCTTCAATAAAGTGGGCAGAATGATACCTACCATACAGATTCTAAATTGCAATATGTCAAGTTCCTAGCACATCCTAGACCTTCCACCCTCCTCCCACTATCCTGAGTTTAGTTAAATTTGTATGCGTGTTTATACTTTTACTACATATGTATAAATCATTAAATGCTTCATAGAATTCTTTCTGTGTTTAAAACCTTCATATAAATGGTACCATACTGTACTTATCCTTCTGCAGTTTGCTTTTTTCTGTTAAGAGTCATGCATAGACTTTGAATGTATTCATTTTTGCTGCTGTATAGAATTTCATTGTCTACATCCCACTATTAATTTATCTGTTCTCCTGTTTGCTGACTAGTCTGACATTATTGCATACATGGAAGAATGAACATTGTCTCTTAGTGCCCATGAGTAGGTGTCTCTGGGCCGTAAGTGTACTTAAGGGTGAAGTTTCTGAGCTGAAGGCACGTTTTTAACTTTCCTAGGTATTGCCAAATTGTTTTCCAAAATAGTTTATCCTCTCACCAGCAGTGTCTGAGAGGGCTTGTTGTTCCACATCCCTGTCACCACTTGTCAGACTGACATAAATTTTTGTTAAACTGATGGGTGTGCAAATCTCCTTGTGGTTTTAATCGGCCACCTGAAGACTCTTTAACATCTCTTTAGGAACCCTCTGCCCTAGCATCCACCCAGCTGCTATCTCCTTCCTCTCCTTCTCATACTTTTTCAGAGTTGACCCATTCTGTGTCTGTGCTTTCTCACCACCCACTCAGTCCTCAGCTGTGTGATCTCCACCCCCAGGTCTCTGCTGAAACTGCTCCAGCCAAGGTCAGCAGGGAACCTGGCTGAATCCAAAGGATGTGCCTCAGCCTGCATCCCAACTCACCTCACTGCTGCACACAATGTGCCCTTGGCCTCCACTTTCCTGACTCTCCTCCCACTCTCCACAGGGTAACTTCTCTGGCCTAAGCACCTTTCTATCCTTCACTAGCGACTTCAAGTGTTGATGTTCCTTTTTTCTCTTACTCCGCTCCACCTTCCAGGCCCATCTCACCCACACTTACGGCTATTGTGACCACTTATATCCAGATAACCCCAGTGTTCATGGAATAAAACACTACCTTACCCCAGACACTGCCTGTTTCACTTCTCAATTAATGCCCCTTCTCCCTGGAGTTACCACTACAGTGATTAATGTTTAATGCCTTTATCGTTCCCTTGCTTTTTAAAAATGGATGTTACTACCTCTATGACTCTCCTAAATAATACATTGTTTAGTTTTGACTGTGTTTTGCCCTTGTATAAATGAAATCATACTGTATATATTCTTCTGCAAGTTGCTATCTCTTTCAACATTGCTTTTGAGAGTCATTCATGTATATACTGTAGCTATGGTTCATTTATTTTCATTTCTGTTTAATCCACTTATTTATTCATTCTATTGTTGATGGACATTGGGTTATTTCAGGGGTTTTTTGTTTTTTGTTTTTTATTTATTTTTGGCTGCATTGGGTCTTCATTGCTGCATGTGGGCTTTCTCTAGTTGCGGCGAGTGGGGGCTACTCTTTGTTGTGGTGTGTGGACTTCTCATCGTGGTTGCTTTTTCTGTTGCGGAGCACAGGTTCTAGGTGCGTAGGCTTTAGTAGTTGCTGCACGCAGGCTCAGTAGTTGCGGCATGCAGGCCCTGGAATGCGCAGGCTCAGTAGTTGTGGCACACGGGCTTAGTTGCTCTGCGGCATGTGGGGTCTTCCCGGACCAGGGATTGAACCCGTGTCCCCTGCATTGGCAGGTGAATTCTTGACCACCGTGCCAGCAGGGAAGTCCCTGTTTCAGTTTTTTGCTACTACAAAGAATACTGCTCTAACATTCTTATGTGTGTGTGTAGATCAATACAGATATAGATATAGATAGATATGGATATAGAATTTGGGAGTTGAATTACTTGAACAGATATGCTCATGTCCAACTTAACTAGGTAATATGAAACTGTTTCCTAAAGTGGTTGCATCAGTCTATACTCTGACCAGCAGTGGATAAAAACTCTTGTTTTATGCCCTTATCAGCATACCAATTTTTTTTCCAATCTGGCAGTTATGAAATGATTTCTCATTGTGGTTTTAATCTGCATTTCTTTGACTACTGTGACTAATGAGGTAGAGCATCTGTTCATATGTTATAACCCATCTGGGAGTCTTTGTCTGTAAAAGTTCCATTCATGTCTTTGCCTGTTTAAAACTAGGTGGTTTGTTTTTCTTTTCAGCTAATAGGAATTCTTTACATATTCTGGATACTAGTCCTTTGCTAATTATATGTGATGCAAATATCCTCTCCAGGTTTGTGGTTTGTGGTTTGTGTTCTCACCCTCTCTCTGTTGTTTTTTGATAGATAGAAATTCTTAGTTTTAATATAGTCAAATTTATCAATCTTTTCCCATAGTGTTAGTGGCAGTTTTTGTCTTGTTTTAGAAAACCTATATACCCCAAAGTCATAAAGAATTTCTCCTATATTGTTATCCCAAAGTTTTATAGTTCAAATATGTATGTGGTGTGAGGTAGGAATTCTATTTCATTTTTCTCCCATAAGGATAAGCAGTTGTCCCAGTACCACTTACGGGATAGTGTATCCTTCTCCCAGTGACCTATAGGGCCATCTCTGTCATACATTAAGTGTCCATAAATCCACGAGTTATTCCTATCTCTCTATTTTGATGCATTGATCTGAAATTGGGAAATCAAATTAGTTGAAATTACTGAAGATTTATAATAAATCTTGATTTGGTAGGGGCAGTCCTCCCACCTTGTTCTTCTTCAGGGGTATCTTGTGAGAGTTCCCTGGTGGCTTGGTGGTAAGGATTCTGAGTTTTCACTGCTGTGGCCCGGGTTCAATCCCTGACCAGGGAACTGAGATTCTGCAAGCCGTGCAGTATAGCCAAAAAAAAAAAAAAAGAGCATCTTGCACTGTCAAGGTGACATTTTAGAGTCACCTTGTCAAGTTTTAGGGGAAAAAAAGCTTTTTTGAATTTTTACTAAAATTGTATTAATCTGTAAATTACTTAGGGGGAGAGTTAACATCGTTATGTCATTGAGTATATCAACATTAACATGGTACATATTGATGTATATATTGATATATATTTTATATACATATATATTTACATGATTTCTGCACTTATTTATTTTATTTTGTGTTTTTGGTTTTTTTCCCTCTCCATTTATTTAGATCTTCTTTAGTGTATTTCAATAAAGTTATTTATTTTTCTCGGGACTTCCATTTTGGCCACACCACGTGGCTTGCAGGATCTTAGTTGACGGACCAGGGATCGAACCCGGGTCCCTAGCAGTGAAAGCACCGAGTCCTAACCACTGCACCGCCAGGGAATTCCCCAGAGTGATATTTTGAAAGCACAAATATGCCTATATCTTCCTCCTCCTTAAAACTGTTCATTGGCTTCCGGTTGCCTAAAACAGTGGTCTCTAAAGTGTCTTTTTGATCAGTTTTTTTTTCTCAAATATTATTACATTCCTTACAACATGGCTGACAAGGACAGGAGTTCACTTGAGGAGGAGGAGAACTGTCAGCTTCACCCTTTTCTATTTGTTCGCTGTTGTAACTTTAGCATTATCTGGAACTTGCCATTTCTTTGCAGGAATATTTTGAAGCCAGTTGTCCATTTTGTGGGGCTAATATAGGAAAACTGGTAACATGATATTTATGTTTGCTTAGCCTGATAGAGGCACACACTACACACACAGTGTATTGCAGAATTCTGAAAGGTGGGGGTAAGGACCCCACCGCCCACCCCTCCCAGGTGTGGACCCCCTTCCCTCAGGAAGTCTCTGCTACCTCACATGACACTGACCTCAGACAAAGCTCAGACATACAGACCAAGTGAGAGTAATGGTGTCAGTTAATGACAAAAATCCATCCTAAGTGTACATCGTGCTTTGGGAGATATCAGCTAAGGACATATTTGTTAATGTATGTATTTTAAGTTCATTCGAACAAAACTTTTGGAGATTGCTGGCCTCAGGAGAAGGTCCAAGCACCTTCAAGGCCCTCCTTGGTGTGGTCCCTGCTATGTACCTCACCTTGTCTCCTTGCCCCTAAAAGTATCACAGTTCACATTATAGCAACTCAAAACTTGTGGATGGTTCTCCCGCACCATGTTCTTTCCTGCCTTGATATTCTCCCCTTTCTCCCTGGATGCTCCCTGACCCCAGACTTCCTGTCAAAGTCCCACTTGTCCTTTAAAGCCCAGCCCTTCCTTGACACCCCTGCCCAGGCCAGAATAGATGTCTCCTCTGTGCTCCCACAAAATCCCTAATGCAACTGTAGCACTGTATTTTCCACATTGTTTCATATCATCTTTGCGGGAGGCGGGACTCTTTCTCTTTAGCCCCAGGATCCAGCACAGACCCTGGTTAATTTTTTAAAATAATAATATAAATATTAATAAAACCAGAAGTTGAGGTCCTTCATTTATTCATTCATTAAGTATTGATCAAGTTCTACTAACCTCCAGGCACTGAGCTAGCTTCTGAGAATGCAGCTGTGATCAAGCCAGACACAGCCCCTGCCCTCATGGAGTTTGCATTCTAGTGGGCAAGGGGTGGAAAATGAAGAAATGAACAAGCAATTTCAGATAAGGATTTTTTTGTCGTGCCCAAAGGCCTTTGCACGTGCTATTCCTTCTGCTTAGAAAGTTCTTCCTGACCCTTTGCATGATAAGCCACTGATCTTCCTATAAATCAGGTGTGCCAAAATGTAGCTTTATTATTCTTTTTCTGTGACTCAGTGGAGAGAGAGAAGCCCTTCCAACCTGAGACTTCTGAAGTCCCTTCCAACCTGAGACACTGCAGCAGTGTTTTCAGTCCTACTTTGGTCCCTTGGGTTCCTAGGAAAATCATCCTGGGGAATCCCCTGGAGATCCAGTGGTTAGGACTCCCATCTTCCACTGCAGGGGGCACAGGTTCAATCTCTGGTCAGGAAACTAAGATCCTGCATGCCGTGCCTCGTGGCCAAAAAAAAAAAAAGAAAAACAAAAACAAAAAAATCATCCTGGCACGTAGTAGATGCTTAATTTGTTGTCTGGTTGACTGGTTGAATGAATGAATGTAGTTACATTTTACCTTTTGGACAATAAATCAAATTTATTTTTCATTCTAACATAGAGAAGTTGAAAAATAGAGAACGGGGAAAAAAAGCATCTGTCTTAGCCTGAATTTCATAGAAAGTAGAACTCACAACATAGGTTTAAGTTTGGACCTTTAGGGTGTGTGATCCAGGGGTGCAGACTGAGGGAGGATGAGGGAGCAGCGCAGAGAATGACCAAGTGGACAGCTGTATCACTTGGCTAGCCACCACTCTAGGCTGCTCCATCTCACCGTGGAACCACCTGAGGAACTGAATGAAATGTGTTTCTATACCCACAGCTAGCTACATAATTTGCAATGCCCAGTGTAAAGTGAAAATGCAAGGCCCTTGTTCAAAAAACATTGGGGTGGCAGAATTCCCCAGCGGTCCAGTGGTGAGGACTCCAAGCTCTCACTGCCAAGGGCCCAGATTCAATCCCTGGTTGGGGAACTAAGATTCCACAAGCCCCAAGGCTCAGCCAAAAAAAAAAGAGAAAAAAAAAAAAAGCACTAGGGGGAGGGAAGAGTGCCATCAAAGTACTAAAATACAAATATAGAGCTTTCCTTCTCTTCCGCAGTCTCTCTCCTGACTTGTCATGTTTTGTATTTGCTATTTAATGTCACACTAAGTAAAGAAAAAATTTTAATTTAAATTTTACCATTCATCTTTATATTGTACAATGCAGTTTTAAAGGTAAATATAACAGCATTTAGTTCATATGTAGAATCACCAAAATTACAGAATTTGTATTTCATAGCTTGTATATGCATATGTGTTTTGTTCTAACCAGAAAGAGTAAACAGTGCACACAAAAAAACTTCCTTTGGGACTTCCCTGGCGGTCCAGAAGTTAGGACTTGGTGCTTACCCCGGTGGGGGAACTAAGATCCTGCAAGCTGCATTGTGCCAAGGGAAAAAAAAAACAACTTCATTTTACTTTTTGATATGTGCACATTATATGTGCACATTTTATGAGCACTCTGCCCTCAGCTTACTGGTGAGTAAGGCAGGACCAAAAGGAAGAGGAACTATGGATTTCCCCATCTTTCCTTTCCTTCTACATTTTCAGTGTGTTTGGCTAATACAGAGTAACATGAGAAAGACATGGTAGAGTCCCTTGGTTGTAAAGGTTTTTCTGTGTTCAAATCAAGCTCTGGTTTGTACTGGTTTGTGCTCTTTGAGTCTTGCTGAAATCCATACATCGTGCTCTGCTGGAATTTTGCGTCCATGGGACTTGGAGACCGTGATATTCACGCAGATATACATTGTTTTTACCATTCATTTGAGAGAATAAAGGGGGAATTATTGATCCACCAGCTTCCGACCCCAACAGGTCCAAGTGTCTCCCCACAGGTCATTAACCTGCCTGAGCTTCCAGGAGATGCATACAAATGCCCTGAGCAAGAAACCTTGGGAGGGGAGCTAAAGGTATGGGCCAGGCCTGGGGCAGGCACAGCCGGGGATGCCCTGCAGGAAACTAGTAGGAGCCTGTGCAGAATTGGTTTCCCCAGCAGGTCTGGGATGAGAGGCAGGTGAGGTGGAGAGAATCCGAAGTGGGGCACAGGAGGGTCTGACAGAGACACACAATCCTGCACCCACCACCCCGACAGTGCTGTGACTGCTTAGTGTATTTTTTATATTTTTCCTTGTCATCTTTACCTTTAATATATATATTTATATATACATAAATATACTCATATAATTTTTATGTTGCTATATGAGGATAATTTTCCTCCATTGTTTTGAGATATAATTCACATAGCATAAAATTCACCATTTTTAAATGTACAGTTCAGTCATTTCGTTATAGTCACCGAGATTGTGCAACCAATCACTATGATCTAATTCCAGAACATTTCATCACCCCATAAAGAAACCTTCTACCCATTAGCAATCCATTCCTATTCTTCCCTCCCACCAGCCTCTGGCAACCACTAACCAATGTATTTTCAGTTTTGATAGGTTTACCTATTCTGGACATGTCATATAAGTGCAATCATATAATATGTGACCTTCTTTTCAGTTTTAGTTGAGGGGTATTTTATATACAGTGATATGCACAGAACTTACGTATTATCTAGATGAATTTTGACAAATGCATACACATGTAACCTATACTCCAACAAGAAAAGTGAATATGTTTGAAGATAATTTTTTTTAAGTGTTCATTTATTTATTTGGCTGTGCCAGGTCTTAGTTGCCACGTGCGGGATCTTTTAGTTGTGGCATGCAGGATCTAGTTCCCCCACCAGGGATCGAACGCGGGCCCCCTGCATTGGGAGCGTGGAGTCCTAACTGCTGGACCACCAGGGAAGTCCAGAGGATAATCTTTTAATAGTGCACATAGAGGGGGCTTTCCTGGTGACTCAGTGGTTAAGAATCCGCCTGCCAATGCAGGGGAGACAGGTTCGAGCCCTGGCCCAGGAAGATCCCACATGCCGCGGAGCAACTAAGCCCGTGCACCACAACTACTGAGCCTGAGCTCTAGAGCCCGCAAGCCACAACTACTGAGCCCGTGCACCACAACTACTGAAGCCTGTGCGCCTAGAGCCCATGCTCTGCAACAAGAGAAACCACGAGAAGCCCGCACACCGCAATGAAGAGTAGCCCCCGCTCACCGCAACTAGAGAATGCCCGCGGGCAGCAACGAAGACCCAACACAGCCAAAAGTAAATAATAAATTAATTCATTCATTAATTTTTTTAAAAAAATGCATGTAGAGTGGATATGTCACACCATTCTCATGGGGTAATAGGGGTTTTCCATTTTTTCACTACTAGAAGTACAATGAGTTGTTCATTCATGCAGAATTTCCTATATATTTTGGATAATTTCCTTGGGAAAGAAATCCTAGAATTTGGAGTAATTTGACCAAAGGACAGAATCATTTTAAAAGATTCTCCTGATTTTATTGCCATGTTGTTTTCTAAAAGTCATCTGTTTGTCACTGCATGTTCATCATCATTTATATTATCCTTGTTTTCTTTCTTTTTTTAAATACATTTATTTATTTATTTTTGTCTGCGTTGGGTCTTCGTTGCTGCGTGTGGGCTTTCTCCAGTTGTGGTGAGCGGGGGCTACTCTTCCTTGCGGTGTGCGGGCTTCTCATTGTGGTGGCTTCTCTTGTTGCGGAGCATGGTCTCTAGCTGTGCAGGCTTCAGTAGTTGTGGCTCGTGGGCTCTAGAGCACAGGCTCAGTAGTTGTGGCGTATAGGCTTACTTGCTCTGCGGCATGTGGGATCTTCCCAGACCAGGGCTCGAACCCATGTCCCCTGCATTGGCAGGCAGATTCTTAACCACTGCACTACCAGGGAAGCCCATCTTTTTTTAAAATTTATTTTTGGTTGTGCTGGGTCTTAGTTGCAGCTGGCGGGCTCCTTAGTTGTGGCATTCAAACTCAGTTGCAGCATGCATGTGGGATCTAGTTCCCTGACCAGGGATCAAACCTGGACCCCCTGCATTAGGAGCAAGGAGTCTTAACCACTGTGCCACCAGGGAAGTCCTGGTGGACTTCTTTTGTTTTCTTTTTTGCTAATTTAGTAAGTGAAAATGATACATAATTTAAATATACATTTCTTTATCATCAGAACAAAAGTGTCCTGCTCTAGAATAAACCTAGTGAGAACCTCCCACTGAAAATTTAAGACTCCGCGCTCCCAATGCAGGGGGCTCAGGATCGATCCCTGGTCAGGGAACTAGATCCCATATGCATGCCACAACTAAGAGTCTGCATGCCACAACTAAAGATCCTGCATGCCGCAACTAAAAGATCCTGCGTGCCACAACGAAGATCCTGCACGCAGCAACGAAGATCCCATGTGCCACAACTAAGACCCAGCACAGCCAAACTGATTAATTAATTAATTAATTTTAAAAATACTTAAAAAAAAAAAAGAAACAGTAGAGAGAGATTCCATGGCCCCTTTACCTGGTTTCCCCCAATGATAACATCTTGCAAAACAATGTACAAAATCACAACCAGGATATTGACAATGATACAGTCAAGATACAGAACATTTCCATTACCACAAGAATCCCTCATGTCACACCCACTTCTCTCCTATTCCTGCCCCCTTCTGAGCCCCTGGCAACCACTAATCTGTGGTCCATTTCTATAATTTTGTCATTTCAAGAATGTTATATAAATGGAATCATACACTGTGTAACCTGTTGGGATTGGCTTTTTCCACTCAGCATAATTCTCTGGAGATTCATCTGGGTTACTGCATCTGTCAACAGTTCATTCCTTTTTACCCCTGAGTAGTATTCCTTAATATGGATGCACTACTTTGTTTAATCAGTCATCTACTGAAAGACATCTGGTTTGTTTCCAGTTTTTGACTATTACAAATAAAGCAGTTATGAATATTTGTGTACAGATTTTCATGTGAATATAAGTTTTCATTTTTTAGGGATAAATGCTCAGAAGTGCAATTGCTGGGTTGTATGGTAATTGCATGTTCAGTTTCATGAAAATAAGTTGCCAAACTGTTTTCCAGAGAGGCTGTACCACTTTACTTGCCCACCAGCAATGAAGGAGTGATTCAGTTTCTCCACATCCTTGCCACCGTTTGGTATTGTCACTATTTTTTATTTTAGCCATTCTGATAGATGTATAGTAATACTCATGTGGTTTTAATTTGCATTTCCCTAATGGCTAATGATGTTGAACATTTTTTCATATGTATATTTGCCATTTGTATATCCTTTTTTTTTTTTTTTTTTGTATTTTTTTTTTTGTGTATATCCTCTTTGGTGAAATATCTCTTTCATGTCTTTTGTCCATCTTCTAATTGAACTGTTTGGAGGTTTGTTTTTTTTTGTTTTGTTTTGTTTTTTGCGGTACACGGGCCTCTCACTGCTGTGGCCTCTCCCGTTGTGGAGCACAGGCTCCGGACACGCAGGCTCAGCAGCCATGGCTCATGGGCCCAGCCACTCCGTGGCATGTGGGATCTTCCCGGACCGGGGCACGAACCCGTGTCCCCTGCATCGGCAGGTGGACTCTCAACCACTGCGCCACCAGGGAAGCCTTGGAGTTTTTTTACTGTTGAGTTTTCAGAGTTCTTTATATATTTTAGATACCAGCCCTGTGCTGTATGTATAGTTTGCAAATATTTTCTCCTATTCTATAGCTTGTCTTTTATTCTCTTTCTCTCTCTCTCTCTCCCTACTTTTTTTTTTTTTTTTTTACCATGCTGCGTGGTTTGTGGGATCTTAGTTCCCTAACCAGGGATTAAACCCAGTCCTATGGTAGTGACAGCGCCAAGTCCTAACCCCTTTTATTCTCTTAACAAGGACTTGTGCAAAGCAAAAGTTTTCGATTTTGATGAATCCAATTATCAATTTTTTGTTTTATGGAGCATGCTTTTGTTTTTAAGCTAAGAATTCTTTGCCTAGCCCTAGATCCCAAAGATTTTCTCCTATGATGCTTTCTAAAAATTTTATAGTTTGCATTTTACATTTAAGTCCATGATTCATTTTGGGTTAATTTTGGTATAAGGCGTGAGGTTTAGTTTGAGGGGTTCTTTTGTCATTGTTGTTTTTTGTTTGTTCGTTTGCTTGTTTTGCCCATGAGTTTTCAATTGTTCCAGCACCATTTGTTGGTTATCTTTTCTCCACTGAATTATTTTTGCACCTTTGTCAAAAATCAGTTGGGCACATTTATTTCCATCTGTTTCTGAGTTCTCTATTCTGTTCCATTTATCTATGTGTCTGTCCCTACAGTCTTGATTACTGCAGCTATTAAGTCTTGAAATCAAGTTAACTGATTTCTCCCATTTTATTCTTCTTTTTCAAACTTGTTTTAGCTGTTCTAGTTCCTTTGCTTTCCATATAAATTTTAGCATAATCTTGTCTATATCTACTAAAAAAAATCTTACAGGAATTTTGGTGGGAATTATATTAAACCATATATCAGTTTGAGGATATTGATTCTTCCAACCCAAGAACATTGTATGTTTCTCCATTTATTTAGATCTTCTTTTTCTCCCTTATCAGTATCTTGTAGTTTTCAGCATACAAGTCCTGTCCATATTCTGTTAGATTTATACCTAAGTATTTCTTCTTCTTTTTCTCCTCTTCCTCCTTCTGAATGATACTGCATTTTTATTTTTGGTGTCCATGTGTTCGTTGCTAATGTATAGAAATACCATTGATTTTTGTGTGGTTCTTTTATATCCTGCTGATATAAGATTACTCTTGATGAACTTACATATTATGGAAGGTTTGTTTTGTTTTTTGTAGATTCTTGGAATTTTCTGTGTAACCAATCATGTCACCTACAAATAGGGACATTTTATTTTTCCTTTCTAATCTGTATGGCTTTTTTTCCTTTTGCCTTACTGCACTGACTAGAACATCTAACACTGTATTGAATAAGAATGATGAGAATAGACATCCTTGCCTTGTTCCCGATTTTAGGCAGAAAGTGTTATCTTTCACCATTAAGTATATTAGCCATAGACTTTTTTGTAGATGCGCTTTATCAAGTTGAGAAAGTTCTTCTCTGTTCCTCTTTTTCTAGTGTTTTCTTAAAAAATCATGAACAGAGTTGAATTTTGTCATGTGCTTTTTCTGATATCAATTGATCTCATGACGTTTTTCTTCTTTAGACTGTTAAAATAGTGGATTACATTGATTGGTTTTGAAATATGAAACCAACTTTCTATTCTTAGAATAAGTCCCACAGTTATTTTTATTATTACTGAATTCTATTTGCTAAAACTTTGTTAAGGATTTTTGCATCTATATTCAGGAGGAATATTGGGCTGTAGTTTTCTTTCTTTGTATGTCTTTGTCTGGTTTTGGTATCAGGATAATATAGCTGCCTATAATGCCTATAATGAATTGGGATGTGTTCCCTCCTCTTCCATTTTATGGAAGAGATTGTGTAGAATTGGTGTTAATTCTTCTTTAAAACTTTGGTAGAGGGAATTCCCTGTCAGTACAGTGGTTAGGACTCCGCACTTCCACTGCAGGTGGCGCAGGTTCCATCCCTGGTCAGAGAACTAAGATCCCACAAGCCATGTGGCATGGCCAAAATAAAAACAAAACAAAAAAACCACTTTGGTAGAATTCTCCAATGAAATCATCTAGGCCTGGAAATTTCTTGAGAGTTTTTAAATTATGAATTCAGTTTCCTTAATAGAGTTAAAAAACAAAATTCAACTGAATTAATTTTAAAGACCTTATTTGGGACTTCCCTGGTGGCACAGTGGTTAAGAATCTGCCTGCCAATGCACGAGACACGGGTCAAGCCCTGGTCCAGGAAGATCCCACATGCCGCGGGGCAACTAAGCCCGTGTGCCACAACTACTGAGCCTTTGCTCCAGAGCCCATGAGCCACAACTACTGAGCCCATGTGCCACAAATACTGAAGCCCACGTGCCTAGAGCCCGTGCTCCACAACAAGAGAAGCCACCACAATGAGAAGCCCGTGCACCACAACAAAGAGTAGCCCCCGCTCGCCGCAACTAGTGCACAGCAATGAAGACCCAACACAGCCAAAAATTAAAATTAAAAAATTAAAATTAAAAAAAAAAAGAGGGCTTCCCTGGTGGCGCAGTGGTTGAGACTCCGCCTGACAATGCAGAGGATACAGGTTCATGCCCCGGTCCGGGAAGATCCCATATGCCGCGGAGCGGCTAGGCCCGTGAGCCATGGCCGCTGAGCCTGCGCGTCCGGAGCCTGTGCTCCGCAACGGGAGAGGCCACAACAGTGAGAGTCCCGCGTACCGCAAAAAAAAGAACTGTTTTAAAAAAATAAAGATCTTATTAGCTTTACTCGATGATTCATGAATCAGGCAGCATCCCATCTGACAGACGGAAAGGAGCTCCAAGGAGCTATACCAAATGAAAGACTTTTATAGGCATAAGGGAGCAGGACAAGGAAATTAAATTTTCCTTTAAGGGATGGTAGGGTCTATCAGGCATATTACCTCACTAGCGCTGACCTGGTGATTCCTGATTAACCTGTTTAAGATTCAATTTCTGGAAGAGGCTGAAATTGTAATTAAGTTTCGGTTTGATGATGTGGGACTTAGCATAAGTGACTCCATTTGGGGAGCTGTTGTCTTGATTTTAACAATAGTTATAGGGCTATTCAAATTATCTATTTCACGTTAAATGAGTTGTGGTAGTTTGTGCTTTTTGAGGAGTGGACCATCTTGTTGAAGTTGTCAAATTTATGTGTGTAGAATTATTTGTGTTCTTATTATGCTCTTTTTTCTTCCAGTTTTATTGAGATATAATTGACAGACAGCCCTGTGTAAGTTTAAGGTGTACAGCATAATGATTTGACTTACAAACATCATGAAATGATTATCACAGTAAGTTGAGAGAACATCCATCATCTCATATAGATACAAACTTAAAGAAATAGAAAAAATATGTTTCCTTGTGATGAGAGTTCTTAGGATTTACTCTCAACAACTTTCATGTATAACATGCAGCCATGTTAATTGTATTTATCGTGTTGTACATTACACCCCTAGTACTAATTTATCTTATAACTGGAAGGTTGAACCTTTTGACTGCCTTCATTCTATTCCCCCTCACGCACCCACTCGTTATTATGCTCTTGATGTCTATGTGGTCTGTAGTGATACCCCTGTTTCATTACCGCTATTGGTAATTTATATATTTTCTCTCTTTTTTCTTTGTCAGCCTTCCTAGAGGTTTTTCAATTTTGTCAACCTTTCAAAGGGCTGGCTTTTGGTTTCATTGAATTTCTCTATTGTTTTTCTGTTTTCAAGTCATGGGTTTCTGGTCTTATCTTTACTGTTTCCTTCCTTCTGCTTGCTTTAGGTTTATTTCGCTCTGCTTTTTCTATGTTCTTGAGGTAGGAGCTTAGATTATTGATTTGAGACTTTTCTTCTTTTCTAATGTATGCATTTAGTGCTGTAAATTTCCCTCCCAGCAATGCTTCCACACAAATGTTAATATGTTATACTTCTATTTTCATTCAATGTATTTTTTAAATTTTTATTTATTATTTTTTGGCCATGTTGGGTCTTCATTGCTGTGCGTGGGCTTTCTCTCTAGTTGTGGCGAGTGGGGGCTATTCTTCATTGCAGTGCGCAGGCTTCTCATTGCAGAGGCTTCTCTTGTTGCGGAGCATGGGCTCTAGGTGCACAGGATTCAGCAGTTGCAGCACGCAGGCTCAGTAGTTGTGGCGTGCGGGCTTAGTTGCTCCATGGCATGTGGGATCTTCCCGGACCGGGGATCGACCATTGGCAGGCAGATTCTTAACCACTGCGCCACCAGAGAAGTCCTCAATGTATTTTTTAGTTTCCCTTGAGACTTTCTCTTTGACCTAGGGACTACAGATATCCTCCATTTTCTATAAAAAAGTTTGCTATACGCTGCTTCACTTTTATGAAAGACCAACTAGTACCTATTTTCACGAATTAAAGAAATCCCAAAACGTATTTTCACTTTTACTAAAAAAGGAAAAGAGGGCTTCCCTGGTGGCGCAGTGGTTGAGAGTCCGCCTGCAGATGCAGGGGACATGGGTTCGTGCTCCGGTCTGGGAAGATCCCACATGCCGCGGAGCAGCTGGGCCCGTGAGCCATGGCCGCTGAGCCTGTGCGTCCGGAGCCTGTGCTCCGCAACGGGAGAGGCCGCAACAGTGAGAGGCCCTCGTATCGAAAAACAAAAAACAAAAAACAACAAAAAAAAGGAAAAGAGCGAAAATAGCATTCAGCCTTTGTTTTGCAGCAAAGTATTATAGAGGCAGTGTGCACACCAAGCAGCAAGAATGGCACCGCCAAGCTGCTTCCCCAGGAACTATGCTCAGCATCTCAGCATCAAGCCGCCATAGCTTTGACCTGTGTCTGTGAGCATCTGTGCTTTATCTTGACTTATTTTGTGCATCTACTAGTAAAATGTGTCCTAAGGTAATTGCTTGTTTGCTTTACACCATTTTGGCTTAGGAAAAGTTTCATAGGAATGCTCTACTTTCAGACAGCAGGGAAAACCTGTATTTAAGAAGTGTATTGTTGAGTTTTCAAGTGTTTGATATTTTCCCGTTATCTTTCTGTAATTTGATTTGTAAGTTTGATTCCATTGTGATCAGAGGACACACTCTGTATGATTTCAATTCTTTTAAATGTGTTAAGACTTGTTTCATGACCCAGGATGTGGTCAATCACAGTATATGTTCTTTGGGCACCTGAAATGAATGTGTATTCTTATGTTGTTGGGTGGATTATTCTATATGTGTCAATTAGCTACTTTGGTTGATGATGTTGTTTAGGTCTTCTATAGTCTTGCTGATTTTCTGTCTAGTTGTTCTATCAATTGTTCTATAATTATAGATGTGTCTATTTCTCTTTTCAGTTCTATCAGTTTTGCTTCACATGATTTGCAGCTCTATTGTTCCCTGCATATGCATTTAGGATTGCTTTGTCTTCTTGGTGGATTGACCCTTTTATTATTATATAATGAAAAAGAAACAAACAAACAGATAAAATCAGGGAGGGGAAAAAATTCCTTATTAGTGCCAGATGGGGGTGGAATCCATGTGGTTTGGGGGGGGTTGATTCATTTTCTTTTTAAGTTTACTACCAGATTGATAAAAATAAAGTGTGATAATTGTTAGTTATCTGTGGGTAATGCCGTGGGGAAGTAGGCCCCCTTATACATTGCTTTTCGTGTTGTACATTGGTCCAACTTCCATGGGCAATACTCTGGTAATAGCTAACAAAATTACAAACTCATATACCCTTTGACCAAGCAGTTCCACTTCTAGGAATTTTTCCCAAAGTGTAAGCACACGTGAGTGAAATGACATTAAGAGCAAAAGATTGGAAATACGCTAAACGTCATTCAGTAGGATACTTGTTAAGTAAATGATGGTACAGTCCACGTGGTGGAATACTTTGGCAACCACTTTTTTTTTTTAAAGGAGATGTTTATCTATAGATATAGAGCTATCGATTGTCAAGATAAAATGTTAAGTGAAGAAAAAAGAAGGCAACTTGCAGAACAGTGTGCCTAGTATGTTATTGTGTAAGTGGAAAAAACCACAGAAACAGGTTTTTGCCTATATATGAAATATATAGAGAGAGATACATACATACCTACATATATATCAGGCTGGGTGCACAAACAACATCTACCAGTGCTTGGAGGGGGGTGGTGAGGAAACCTGTCCCCGCCCACTCTGCTGAAGGCCAGAGTGGACAAATAATTGTCAGACCCCCTTCCCCCAGGCCAGGCGGGGGTGGCGGGCTCTGGGGAGGCCGCGGGGCACAGGAAACAATAGGCAGAGACAGGCCAGGCCCTGTGGCCTCCCCCCGCCCCACCCCGCCCTTTGAACCTGCCCTTTCAGTGTTTGCTTTTGCAGACACTTAGGTCCCCAGCTTGGAGGGTGGAGAGGGGCGGAGAGGGAAGGAGCCTGCCCATTGGCTAAGGGGTCCTCTAGACTGCCTTGCTCAGACTCTGAATTAATTGGGAGGCTGTGAGATGGGGGGAGTGGATTTCAGATGCTGAGGACGCCCACTGATGGGAGTGAGATAGAATAATGCAGTTCTCTGGAGACCTCCCCCACTGCTGCACCCCATCAGGGTGTCTCCCCAGCTCCCTAACTCCTTCCACGCCGCTAATTCCAGGCCCCCTCATGTTTGTAAATGCCCCTCGGGTCTGCCTTGATGTCACTGCTGGGCGGCAGAGTACAAAAATGGGGGGATTTCTTAGAGAGCTTGGAACGTCCCTCCCCTACCCCGCCCCTCAATTCCTCTTATCCCAGACTGTTCTGCGTGGTGAGAGGGCCGGTGAGAGTCCCGGGAGCTGGCTGCACCCACCCACCGGCATGCTTCTCCCCTTGGAAGACCCCTCCAGATTCAAAAACACAAGAGAATGTTCCTCACTAGCAGAGTGCCCTGAGTCTCAATCTTTCCACCTGTAAAAAGGGGGTGGGGTGGGAAGGAGGTACGGCTATATTGTCGAAATTGTCTGATTATGTGTCTGTCCCACTACTCGCAGGAGGGTCAGGAACGTGTCTGGTTTTGCCCGCTGCTGTATTCCCAATGCCTCGCGCAGCGCCTGCCACACAGAAGGCACCCAATATTTGTGCAATGAATTATTGCTCTCAGATGTCTGCTTAGGAGCCCACCTTGTGGTGTCTCTTCAGCCCACAGACCTGGCTGTCCTTGCGGGGGTGGGTGGTCAGGAGCTCCCTGAATCCAGGTCTCTTATGTCCCGGACAGAGGCTGGAGCCTTCCCCAAGGGGGCTGAATGTCCTCTTGGGTCAGTTCCCACTCCAGTCCGGGCTTCCACGATTGTTTTATTCTAACATTTGCTGGGACCCTAGGAGTCCAGCGGCCTGGGATGCTCCTACTCCTTTTCATTTCTCAGATGATCCTTTCCCTCGCGGAGAGATAGACATTGCCTAAGGAATTCCACAGAGGAATACAAGCTGAACACAGGATGCTCTGCGGGCTTGAATCAGGGCTACCTGGCTCAGTGTGGCCAAGGGTCAGGGAGGAGGTCCTGAAGCGAGATCTGAGGCAGGAAGAGTTCAACAGACAAAGAGGGAGGAGGAAGCTCCCCAAGCCCGCTGCCCCCGGGCTGGGCTCCTTTGGCTGGGACTCCTGACAGCACCCCGCCTCTGTGGTCCGCCTCTCTCTGGCCGGAGCCAACCTTTACCCCTCAATGCCAGGAGAGGGCACCCTGCTCCTAGCTTTGGCTTCAGCCTGTCTCAGTCCTGTGATCTCACACAAACCTCCCAGCCTCCCTGGAACACAGGCAAAATGCACTTTTTGCTGCCTCTCACAGAAGAAACTAAGACTCAGAGAAGTTTGATGGACATAGCTAGTGAGTAGCCTTTTGACTTGTTTCATGTGCCTTTAGCCAGTGGAAGTATCTGCTCTGAGTGTTGATAGTGACACCCTGTATAATACTAGTCAACATTTGAGTACTTCCTATGCACCACCCTATACGTAGGTGCTGTAGTTATACCCATCTTATAAATGAAAACCTGAGGCTTATAGTGGTTGATCTGCCCAAAGTTAGGAAGCACCAATGATGTCTGATCAAGAACCTCTGCTGATAAGCACTGTGCTACTCTGCTTTCCCATCATGCTCTCCCCTACACCCCACCACCCCGCATTCATTTGAGAGTGCTAGAATACAAGAAGGAACAAGAAAAGACCCTGGGGCTTCCCTGGTGGTGCAGTGGTTGAGAGTCTGCCTGCCAGTGCAGGGGACACGGGTTCGAGCCCTGGTCTGGGAGGATCCCACGTGCTGTGGAGCAACTGGGCCTGTGAGCCACAACTACTGAGCCTGCCCGTCTGGAGCCTGTGCTCCGCAACAAGAGAGGCCGCGATAGTGAGAGGCCCGCGCACCGCAATGAAGGGTGGCCCCCACTCGCCGCAACTAGAGAAAGCCCTCGCACAGAAAAAAAAAGAAGACCCAACACAGCCAAAAATAAATAAATAAATAAATAAATAAATTGAAAAGAAAAGACCCTGCTCCCTGGAGTGCCATCTTAGTGAACATGTGTGTGTTTATGCGTGAATACAGTACAAACCCTCACACACGTCCTTTCACACCTGTATACTTTCCTCACCATCACATGCAAATCCACACACACACACACATATTCACTCATACATATTCACACTCTCCCATACTCACTCACACATATTCAGCCACTTGCCCACACTCTGTTAGGTGTTAGATCGGATGTGCTTTAACTGCCAGGGCTCTGGGGTCTGAGGAATGTTGAGCCAGTGATCTGTGAGCTGTTTGTGAAGCCCTTCCCTTCCTCTTCCCTTGCATTCATTGCACAAATATTGCTGGCACCCACTCAGGGGCAGGCTACTGTGGAACACAGATGACTCAGACCTGGCCCCTGCCTTCAAGGAACTTCCTTCCTGTTGGGGAGAAATACTCACCAAGCACTTCCGTACAGATCACTGATGCCAGGGCAGGTCTGAGCGGAGGGTCCAGAATGGACGGAGAAGATAATGCATCAGCCTTGGGCTGCGGAGTTTTCTCAGACGAAAGGCACCCATCTGGGTCTTCAGAAAAAGCCAGGCAGAGAAAGCAGAAAGAAACCTGCCCAGGTGTGGGAATATTTACATAGTCGTGGCAGAGTAAAAAGAGAGGGGGGAGAAATAGCAGCTAACATCGTGAACTGTTTCAGAACCTTATTGCAGATAATCCTGTTTAACCACCTCAACAAGCCTATGAGATAAAAATCATTATTAACTGTATTTTTTTTTTTTCCCACACCACGCAGCTTGCGGGGATTCCAGTTCCCCGACCAGGGACTGAACCTGTGCCCTCAGCAGTGAAAGCACACAGTCCTAACCACTGGACAACGAGGGTATCCCCTTAACTATATTTCATAGATAAGGAAACTGATGGAAGGAAAACCCAGCTGGTAAGCTGCAGAGTAAGGGTCTGAACCCAGCTCTGCCTTGCTCAGGGTGTAGGCTCTTGGCCCCATAGCTCTGCTGCTTTGGCCTTGATCACTTCTCCTTCCCACACATATACACCCTCCCTCTCTGTCCCTCTGGCCCTGAAGAGGACACTCACACGTGCACCAACATAGTGTCACCCTCCCTAATCCCTACAAAACTCATCTCAGTACCCTGGTGATTCCTTTACCCAACGTGCAGCGCTGTTCTGCCCAAGAAGAACTTCCAGTGTGCCCTCAGGCATCACACGGTTTTGTTTTGCTTTTGGCCCCCAGCTTTGTAAAATGTGTTATATGTGCCCCTAAATTCCTCACAGATGACTGAAAGCTCAGAAAGCTGTGACCTGCTTCAGGGCAGCCACCAAACCTTGGGCATCTCTGCATCCCAGTGTCCAGCTCCAGGCCTGGCCCAGGGCAGCTACCTGGTTAAGGTTTGTGGACTGGAATGGATGATACATAAATTTGAGCAGAGATTAGAACATGGTAGTCTTTGGGATGTTTGCCTCCTAAACTGATGTTTTCTAATGTTTTGAATTAGTTGCCAATTTTTTTTTTAATTAAGGGAATTCACATGGCAATCCATATTTCTACCTTCTCTTTTAAAAATTATCAGATCTGGCCACTGCGACTACGTTGTCATATAGCAATGGGTACGTGAGCTATATATTAGTTGTCTTCTTTAGATGGTGTATAAGCTCTCCAGGCCAATATATATCCCCGCCCCTGGCCCACTTCAGTTGTTGTGCCAGTCTGATCTCTGACTTGAAGTTTTCTCAATGGTCCGGGATCATCCTAATGAACATTGGTTGTCATTCTCATTTGCACAGCACCCGCTGAGTTCTTTGCCCCTATGCTAGACGTCCCCACGTTGCACAACTTCCTGAATTCATGAGTTGGTTATAATTTACCTATCTTCTGGTTGCCAACCTGGATCCTAAAATGCAAGGATTAGTAGTAACCCCTTAAACTCAGGCTTCTGGGATCGATCCTCACAGCCTCCCTGTGAGGTCGGCAGAGCTGAGATCCTTACACATATTACAGAAGAGGAAACTCAGGGATGAGCATTTGCCTGAATCATCACAGAGTCAGCAGTGGATGACAGCGAGCCTAGAGCTGAAGAGCTCACACCCAGATAAGGAGATTGACGAGCCTGTGGTCTTGTGGTGTGAGGATCAGATGATGAGGGTTGTGCTCTGAGGTCTTTGATCTTGGGGGTAGAAGAGCAGGGTCCAGAAGGAGGACAAAGAGCTTGGCATCACCTCCCCATGGTACGCTGAGGCTAATTGTGGGTAATTCTCTGCCCTGGCATCTGGTTATCTATTGCTATGTAGCAAACCACCCATGTTTAGTGGCATAAAACAACAACAATCATTTTTTATTATTATCTTTTGGATTAGGGAGTTGATTGGGCTCAGCTGGGCAGTTCTTTTTCAGGGTCTCTTGTGTTTGCAATCAGACAGTGGCTGGGCTGGTGTCACTTGAAGGCCTCCTCACTCACATGACTGCCAGTTGATGCGGACTGTCAGCTGGGATCTCGGTGGGGCTGTCAGCAGGAAACCTGTACACGGTCTCTTCATGTGGCTTGGGTTTCCTCATGGCATGGTAGCTGCGTTACAAGGTTGAGCGTGCCAAGAGAGAGCCAGGCAGAAGTTGTATCACCTTTTTTAAAAAAACTATTTTTTTTAACTGCACTTTATTTTTTTGTTACAGTATTTTTATTTTGAGTTGTTTTTATTTTTTAAACTTTTTTATTAATTTTTATTGGAGTATAGTTGATTTACAGTGTTGTGTTAGTTTCTGCTGTACAGCAAAGTGAATCAGTTATACATATACATATATCCACTCTTTTTTAGATTCTTTTCCCATATAGGTCATTACAGAATATTGAGTAGAGCTCCCTGTGCTATACAGTAGGTCCTTATTAGTCATCTATTTTATATATAGTAGTGTATATATGTCAATCCCAAT
Source organism: Mesoplodon densirostris (assembly GCF_025265405.1). Classification (NCBI taxonomy): domain Eukaryota; kingdom Metazoa; phylum Chordata; class Mammalia; order Artiodactyla; family Ziphiidae; genus Mesoplodon; species Mesoplodon densirostris. Next base: position 25,135,649 of record NC_082676.1, on the reverse strand, counting down.
CTCCCAATTTATCTCTTCCCCCTAAAACTATTTTTTAAAAAATTTTTATCTCGATTTATTGAGATATAATTGACATATAACATTGTCTAAGTTTAGGGTGCTCAATGTGATGATTTTTTTTTACATCTTTATTGGAGTATAATTGCTTTACAATGTTGTGTTAGTTTCTGCTGTATAACAAAGTGAATCAGCTGTATGTATGCATATATCCCCATATCCCCTCCCTCTTGAGCCTCCCTCCCACCCTCCCCATCTCACCCCTCTAGGTCATCACAAAGCACTAAGTTGATCTCCCTGTGCTATGCAGCAGCTTCCCACTAGCTATCTATTTTACATTTGGTAGTGTATATATGTCAATGCTACTCTCCAATGTGATGATTTGATACAGGATATATTGTGGAATGGTTACCACAATAAGGTTTGTTAATACATCATTCACTTCACATAACTACCAATAATTTTGGGGGTTGTGGTGATGGTAGTGGTGAGAACATTTAAGATCTATTCTCTTAGCAACTTTCAAGTATCTAATACAGTATTGTTAATTATAGTCACCCTGCTGCACATTAGATCCCCAGAACTTATTCATCTTAAAACTGGAAGTTTATACTCTTTGACCAACATCTCCCCATTTCCTCCACCCCCAGCCTTCCAGAAAGGCGACCACCATTCTATCCTGTTTCTATAAGTTTGACATTTTTAGATTCCACATATAAGTGAGACTATACAGTGTTTGTCTTTCTCTTTCCAACTTATTTCACTTAGCATAATACCCTCAAGATTCATCTATGTTGTAGATGACAGTATTTCCTTCTCTTTTATGGCTGAATAATATTTTTACGTATATATATAATATATAAAATATTATATGTATACAATAATACACACATATATATTACATTTACTTTATCCATTCATTCATCGATGGACACTTAGGTTGTTTTTTTGTCTTGGATGTTGTATGTATCACCTTTTATGATCTAGCCTTGGAATTCATATGGCATTATTTCCACCATGCTGTTAGTTGAGGTAGTCACAAAGACCCACCCAAGATCAAGGTAAGGGGCCACAGACTCTACCTCTTGATTGGGGAATAGCAAGGTTCTAGAAGAGCATGAGGGATGGGAAATATCATCAGATGCCTGGAGTCAAATGCCTGGATTAGAATCCTAACTCTACTATTTATGGCACTGAGTCTCAGTTTTCTGATCTATAAAATGGGGCTAATAATAGCACCTACCTCTTGTGATTGTTGTGAGGATTGAAAGAGATAGGACCCAAAGTGCAGGGTACCTGGCACATGGCCAGTGCTCAGTGGGTATCACTGTTGCTGGGACAGCTCATCTCACTAAGCTCTGACCAGCGTAGTTTACCACTCCCAGGCCACTGCCTGTTTGTTTATGTGTGAAGAAGCCTGGAAGTGTGTTCAAAGATGTGTGTGCAGGTGGGTCCACGTGCACATGCCCACAGGAGCTGAATGAATGAGTGTGTATGTGTGTCAGTGTGAGTGGGTTTACAGGTGGAACCTGGATAGAGGTCTGCCTGTGTACATGAGGCACACGCAGAACCATGGCTGTGTAGGAATGTGTGAAATGGGGAGTGAGAACAACTCAGGCCAAGTGTGCATGTGTGTCACAGGTGTGTGTAATTAGTACTGGGTAGATTGAGCCATGAGGGCATACAAGAGTGTGAGATAGGCCAAGCATATGTGTTAGATTTTGTGGCTATGTTGTGCATGAGAGTGTGTTTTCCAGAAGGTGCCTGTCCATGCTTGATGCTTGCAAAAAAAGAAAAGTGTAGAAACAAAGAAAGCTTTCAGAACTTTCCAGGGATGTTCGAATCAAATGAACTCCTGGGGACTATACCAGCTGGAAAAGTGAGGCGAGCCAGGTGGAGGGGCGTGGAGAAAGGCTTTTCTGATGTTCATAATCACGCTTGGGCTGGGATCCAGGGGTCTGTTAGGGCTGCTTCCCACACACTCTTGCCTCTTCAGCTTGGAGGACAGCTATGTATCTGGGCCCGCCTCCTCCTCAGCCCTATTGCTATTAGTAGATAATTTGTTCATTCAGTCAACGGATATTTATTGAGACCCTACTGCGGGCCAGGCACTGTGCTAGAGCAGCGGTCCCCAATCTTTTTGGCACCAGGGACTAGTTTCATGGAAGACAATTTTTCCACGGACGGGGGGTGGGGCGGGGGGTGGGGCGGGGGGTGGGCGGTGGTTTAAGGCGGTAATGCGAGCGATGGGGAGCGATGGGGAGCGGCAGATAAAGCTTTCCTCGCTCGCCTGCCGCTCACGTCCTGCCGTGCGGCCCGGTTCCTAACAGGCCGCGGACCGGTACGGGTTCGTGGCCCCGGGGATTGGGGACCCCTGTGCTAGAGGCTGGGGATATAGCAGTGAACAAAGCCCCTGTCCTAGAGGGGCTGTGTCCTACTGGGGGGACGTTATACACATAAACACATATATCATGCACAAGTGTAACATCAAGCGGGGGTGACTGCCATAAAGAAAAATAAAAGGAATGGGGTGACTTGGGAGGTGGGAGATACTTTAGAGCAGGGGTCCCCAAGCCCGGGGCCATGGCCCGGTACCAGTCCGTGGCGTGTTAGGAATCTGACCACACAGCAGGAGGTGAGTGGTGGGCGAGTGAGGGAAGCTTCATCTGCCGCTCCCCATCGCTCCCCATCGCTCCCATCACCGCCGGGACCATCACACCACCCCCGCCCCCACCCGGGTCTGTGGAAAAATTGTCTTCCACGAAACCGGTCCCTGGTGCCAAAAAGGTTGGGGACCGCTGCTCTAGAGGATGTCATAGCCTCTCTGAGGGGCAGAGAGCTGAGGGTGTCTGGGGGAAGATGTTTTAGGCAGAGGGAACAGCAAGCACAAAGACCTTTAGTTGAGAACGTGCTGGCACACTCCAGGAGTGAAGAGGCAGCCGTTGAGGTTGCAGTGCAGTGAACTAGGGGCGGAAGGGAGGAAATTGGGTCATACAGCTGCCAGGAGATGGAGGACCATGAACTTCTGCAAGAGAGGACAACTCTCCTTCTTCTCCTTTTTCTTCTCCACTACCCTCACGTGGTAGCTTCCTGGGGCTGCTGTAACACGTTACCATGGACTTGGGTTGCAAAACAACAGAAATTTATTCTCTCACGGTTATGAAATCCAAATCACGGAAGTCCAAAATCAAGGTGTCAGCAGGGGCACACTCCCTCTGAAGACTTGGGAAGAATTCTTTCTTGCCTCTTCCAGCTTCTGGTGGCTCTAGGAGTTCACTGGCTCGTGGCTCTATCACTCCAGTCTCTGCCTCAGTCTTTTTTTTAATATATATAAATTTATTTATTTATTTTTGGCTGCATTGGGTCTTCGTTGCTGTGCGAGTCTTCCTCTAGTTGCAGCGAGCGGAAGCTACTCTTCGTTGTGGTGCGTGGGCTTCTCATTGCAGTGGCTTCTCTTGTTGGGGAGCTCAGGCTCTAGCCTCGTGAGCTTCAGTAGTCGTGGCATGTGGGCTCAGTAGTTGTGGTGCAAGGGCTTAGTTGCTAAACAGCATGTGGGATCTTCCTGGACCAGGGCTTGAACCCAGGTCACCTGCATTGGCAGGTGGATTCTTAACCACTGTGCCACCAGGGAAGCCCTCTGCCTCAGTCTACTTGTTATTGGATTTAGGATTTAGAGCCCACCTGGATAAACTTATCTCCTTAACTTAATTGCATCTGCAAAGACCCTTTTTCCAAATAAAGTCACAATTACAGGTTCTGGGATTAAGATGTGGCTACATCTTTTGGGGGCCTCCATTGAACCCACAGTACTTCATTTTCCTGGGATCTAATGCAGGGTCACGTGGGCTTCTCTGAGTTTCAGTTTCCACCTTTGTCTTTTTTTTCTTTTTTTGGCCGTGTCACACAGCTCACGGGATCTTAGCTCCCTGAACAGGGAATGAATCCATGCCCTCATCAGTGAAAGCAGGGAATCCTAACTACTGGACTGCCAGGGAATTCCCTTCAATTTCCACCTTTGTAAAAGAGGACAATAGCCTAGATTCCTAGGGTTGTCAAGAGGGAAAGATGAAATCATGAATGTAAAATGCTTTCTATAGTTCTTCTCATATAGTAGGTGCTCAACTTCGAATTTTTATTATTTGGTAGATGTTTCATGAAATTAATCACTTTATCAAGTTTCTTTTTTTTAAAATAAATTTTATTTATTTATTTTTGGCTATGTTGGGTCTTTGTTGCTGTGTGCCAGTTTCTCTAGTTGTGGGGAGCAGGGGCTACTCTTTGTTGCGGTGTGCGGACTTCTCATTGTGGTGGCTTCTCTTGTGGAGCACGGGCTCTAGGTGCGTGGGCTTCCATAGTTGTGGCTCACGGGCTCAGTAGTTGTGGCTCGCAGGCTCAGTAGTTGTGGCTCATGGGCTCTAGAGCGCAGGCTCAGTAGTTGTGACACACGGGCTTAGTTGCTCCGTGGCATGTGGGATCCTCCCGGACCAGGGCTCAAACCCGTATCCCCTGCATTGGCAGGCGGATTCTTAACCACTTCACCACCAGGGAAGCCCTGTCAAGTTTCTTGATTCTTTTGACTACAGAGCCTATACTAGGCATAATGGCAGTCAAAAAGGAAGAGGTAGGCCCAGCATTGGATACCCCTTCTGAGTCTTCTCTGGTTGGCAAAGTGTAACCACCACCTTCACCCTTTGTGATGGTTAATTTTATGTGTCAATTTGACTGGGCCATGGGTGCCCAAATTAAACTTTATTTCTGGGTGTGTCTGTATTTCCAGAGGAGATTACATTTGAATCAGTGGACTCAGCAAAATAGATTGCCCTCCTAATGTGGGTGGGCATCACCCAATCCACTGAGGACCTGAATAGAATGAAAAGTGGAGCAAGAGAGGATTCACTTCCTTCCTGATTTCCGCTTGAGCTGGACATTGATGTTCTCCTGCCCTTGGACTAAATTACACCACGAGCTTTCCAGGGTCTCCAGCTTGCCGATGACAGATCATGGGACTTCTTAGCCTCCATAACTGCACGAGCAAATTCCTTCTCTCTCAATACTGATACTGGGCTGTGGTGAAGGAAACTACCGGCGTTTATTGCAGGACCCAGCAGGAGTACAGGCAGCTCATGCTCAAAAGACCTGAACTCCATGATGGCTTTCAGGGAAGTGTTTTTTTGGTTTGTTTTTTTTTTTTGCGGTGCGCGGGCCTCTCACTGTTGTGGCCTCTCCCGTTGCGGAGCACAGGCTCCCGATGCGCAGGCTCAGCGGCCATGGCTCACGGGCCCAGCCGCTCCGCGGCATGTGGGATCTTCCCGGACCGAGGCACGAACCCGTGTCCCCTGCATCGGCAGGCGGACTCTTAACCACTGCGCCACCAGGGGAGCCCAGGGAAGTGTTTTTAAAGGCAATATATAGGGGTGAGGGCTACAGAATTCATGAGTTTCTTCTTTTTTAAAATTTAATTTAATTTAATTAATTAATTTATGTATTTGGCTGTGTTGGGTCTTAGCTGCAGTATGCGGGATCTTTCATTGCAGCACATAGGCTTTTTGTGGCGACGAGCAGACTTTTCTAGTTGCGCTGCACAGGCTTCTCTCTAGTTGTGGTGCACGGGCTCCAGAGCACACGGGCTAAGTAGTTGTGGTGCGTGGGCTTAGTTGCCTTGTGACATGTGGATTCTTAGTTCCCCAACCAGGGTTCGAACCCATGTCCCCTGCATTGGGAGGAGGATTTTTAACCACTGGACCACCAGGGAAGTCCCTCATGACTTTCTTCTGATTGGTTGGTGGTGAGGTAACAGGGCGGTGTTTCGGGAAACTCAATCATCAACCCTCTGGTTCCAGCCGGCCTGGGGTCTAATGTTTGTGTTCAGTGCATAGTCACTATCTCTGCACCTGGGGAAGGGGAGGGGAGGCTTAGTTCCTGAAGAACAGCTCAAAGATATTCTTCAGATTGTTATGTATATCCCTTGAGGAGGAACTAGAACTCTGTTTTATTGCTGAACTACTGTCATTACTTTTCTTGGTTTTCTGCTTTTCCTTTGTTTCTGCATTTCCTCCCTTCGCTAATAAGTAACTGCCTATGCCTGCTCTTTGGAACTCTGGGAAGGCTTAAGAGACTAAAGGCTTTTTCTACAAAAAAGAAATGGTGACACAAAGGGACTTTTGTACCCAGGAAGGCCCTGCTTGGTCCCTCTCTCTCTCTCTCTCTGTTTCATATACCCTATTGCTTCTATTTCCCTGGGGAACCCCAATACAGATTTTGATACTGAGAGTAGTTTTAGAGGAACAGACCATTAAGGATGAGTTTTCTGAATTGGTTCTGGGGTTCCTGAAATTGGCTCTCTAATCTCTTATTGCTCTATTTTCTGTAGTAAAGAGAGCAGATCATCTATGGTGTGATTTGGCGGTAGAGATACACAAATTACCTGCATTGGATACTCCTAATCAACCACTTATAAGAAGCAGGGAGCTGGGTGACTATGTATATAAGGGTTTCAAACATTTTTGGAAAACTAATTATTACAATTACCTTGTCTGGTTGCTTCTGATGTCACTGGACAAAGTGGTGCCAGAAAAGAAAGAGTTCATAGGTTCAAATTCCCAGCTTCAAGCGTTGCGTAAATGACCTAAGAGTTTCTCTCTCTTTTTAAAAAAAATTAATTTATTTATGTATATTTTTGGCTGCGTTGGGTCTTTGTTGCTGCACGCAGGCTTTCTCTAGTTGTGGCGAGCGGGGGCTACTCTTTTTTTTTTTTTTTTTTTTTGGCGGTACGCGGGCCTCTCACTGCTGTGGCCTCTCCCGTTGCGGAGCACAGGCTCCGGACGCGCAGGCTCAGCGGCCATGGCTCACAGGCCCAGCCGCTCCACGGCATGTGGGATCTTCCCGGACCGGGGCACGAACCCGTGTCCCCTGCATTGGCAGGCGGACTCTCAACCACTGCGCCACCAGGGAAGCCCGGGGGCTACTCTTCGTTGCAGTGCGCAGTCTTCTCATTGCGGTGGCTTCTCTTCTTGCGGAGCACGGGCTCTAAGCACGTGGGCTTCGGTAGTTGTGGCTCGTGGGCTCTAGAGCTCAGGCTCAGTAGTTGTGGCGCACAGTCTTAGTTGCTCCGCAGCATGTGGGATCTTCTCGGACCAGGGCTCAAACCCGTGTACCCTGAATTGGCAGGCGGACTCTTAACCACTGTGCCACCAGGGAAGTCCCCGACCTAAGAGTGTCTATGTGTGGCCTGAAAGAATGAATCTCTTATCTTCTGTTGCCAAGGGGCTGAAACTTGAAAAATCAAAGGCAGAATCTCCTCCTGAGAGGGGCTGAGTTACAATGTAAGCTGAACTCCCAGCCTCAAAGTGTGTCTACTATTAATAGTAAAGTAGTAAAATAGTAAAGTGAGGGCATTGATTGGGAAAAAATGGGATCCTGTAAGTTAGAATGGAGATGTGTAAAGGACCCTGATGAAGCTGAAGACATTGAACTGCTAAATTCTAAGGAGTCTTCTCTGCCAGTGGAAGAGATGTCCCCACCCCCCAATGGTATCTGCCTTTACAAAGCCATCTGAGGGGATTAAGGCTGCACAGATTGAGGAAACTCTCTCTAATGGCCTCCCCTGAGGCAGTTGCCATGCAAGATAATGCTGATTCTCTTCAGAACTCGTCCCACCATCCTTTGCTTCTAGACCTATAACTAGATTCAAGTCCCAGCAGACCTCTGAAGGTGAAGTACAATATGTAAACCATGGACTTAATCAGCCAGTTTGAGCCAACTAAGAAGGAGATGGAAAGGAATGAAGGAGGTGGTTGGACTTCTTGATTTTATAGGAAGGGACCATAAAGCTATTCAGCTGCAAATGTGCTCTATTCTTGAAAGAATCCATTACCCTACAGGTGATTCAGAGACCACCAGGGCTACCTCCTCAATTTCCAAAGGAGGGAGGGGTCATTGCCTCACTTTCAGAGGCCAGATGACCTCTAGAGTTAAGTGGGGGCTTGACTCCTGCCTGGAAGAACCCTGAGGGCAGGACCCTGCAGGCCCCGCAGAACTGAGGGGTAGGATGTCTACCCCAGTGGGCTTGGAGGGCAGAGTATGGAGCCAAAGAGGATTATTCTCAAGACTTAGGGTCTCCTGGAGATTACCTTGCCTGAATTTGTACTCACTTGAGGCCTTCCTTATCCCCTCCTCCTCCCTTTTAGAGGGGGAATGTCTATCCTGTGCCTGTCCCACCAATGTATTTTAGAAGCACATATATTTTGGTTTTACAGGTTCACATCTGGAGCGCAATTTGCCTCCTCAGGATGAATCATACCTGGAGTCTCACCCATATCTGATTTTAGATGATATTTAGATGAGACTTTGGATTTTAGACTTTAGAGTTGATGCTGGGACAAGTTAGGACTCTTGGGGCTATGGACAAAGAATGCTGCCTGACATTTCAATAAACAAAGGATGTTGTGGCCAAAAAGCCATCAGCCACTGCAACAGCCCCCAGTGGTGTACCCTGAGGGGAATTCAAGATGGGGAAAAACAGGGTACTTGCCCTAGATTGTTAAGATGCATATCGAAGGAATAATTTCAATGAGCCCAGACTCTTGTGTCTTGATTTTAGGACTTTAGAAAAGCACTAAAATCATTAGTTTGAGATGTCTGGGGTTTTTTTGTGATTAGCAGTAATCTTTTGATGTTCCACTACATGTTTGTTTGTTTGTTTTTGTTTTCTGGGGGGGTTTTCTCAGCAAAAACTATATATCCTGGCTCCTCCCTTACCTCTTTGGAAGAGTCCCTCAGAGCCATCTGAGAAACTGTATCCTGGGCTTAAGTCCTCCTAATAAAACATAATTCTCAACTTTTAGGTTGTGCATTTTTTTTCCAGTGGACAGGCTGTTGAGATGGAATGAATATTTTGCATGTGAGAAGGACATGAATTTGGGGGGGAGGGAGGGGCAGAATGTTATGGACTGAATGTTTGTGTCTCCCCCAAATTCATACGTTGAAATCTAAACCCAATGTTATGGTATTTAGAAGTGGGGGTCTTTGGGATGTAATTAGGTCATGAGGATGGAGCTCTCATGAATGGGATTAGTACCCTTATAACAAGAGGCCAAAGAGCTAGCTTGCTGTTTCTGCCATGTGAGACCTGGAAAAGGGCCCTCTCCATAGCCTCACCATGCTGATCTCAGACTGCCAGCCTCCAAAACTGTGAGAAATAAATTTCTGCTTTTTTAAGCCACCTTGTCTATGGTACTTAGTTATGGCAGCTCCAACTGATGAAGACGCACTTAATCAGGAAAACACAAATTAAAACTACAACAAAAACTAATTTTACACCTATAAGATTGGTAAAAAAATGAACAGGTGCTCATTTAAAAGTGTGTTGATGAAAAATCAATTAAAAATCAAGCTAAGAAGAAAAAAGGAGAATTTTATTCAAGCCAAACTGAGGATTATAACCCAGGAGACAGACTCTGAGAGGCTCTGAAGACTGTTCAACCTGTCAGGAGCTAGAGATACAGTTTTATACATTTTTGAGACAAAGAATTATCTGTCATATTGACAGGTTGACATTATACATAAAGTTCATCAGAGATGTTTAGGTCAGGTATGCATGTAAAGAGCAAGACTTTAGGTCAATGTGACCCCTGTACAGGATGAGAAAGAAATATTAATCTTAAAAATTATAATGTGGGCTTCCCTGGTGGTGCAGTGGTTAAGAATCCACCTGCCAATGCAGGGGACTCAGGTTCGAGACCTTGTCCAGGAAGATCCCACATGCTGTGGAGCAACTAAGCCCACGCGCCACAACTACTGAGCCTGCGCTCCAGAGCCCGCATGCCACAACAACTGAAGCCCATGCACCTAGAGCCTGGGCTCCGCAAGGAGAAGCCACCTCAATGAGAAGCCCCCGCACCACAAGGAAGAGTAGCCCCCGCTCACCGCAACTAAAGAAAGCCTGCACGCAGCAACGAAGACCCAAAGCAGCCAAACATAAATAAAAATTTTAAAAATAAAATAAAAAACTGAATAGTAAAAAAAAAAATTATAATGCTGGTGTCAGAAGAAAGGGACCATGTTTCTCAAAGTTTGATTACATCCTCCCGCCTTGAGGAGGTCTGGTTAATGTATAATGCAGATGCACATTGCACATTGGGAAAAGCCTGTCGCAAATGGGAGCATGTTATGTGTGTGTTTCTTTTTTTTCTTTTGCTCAGGCATGTTTACTAAGGTTGTGTGTGTTTCAATTCTGACTTAGTTTGATTGTCCTCCCATTGAGAAATTTATGATTTTTCCTCATTAAGTGAAAAACAAGCACGGACTGAGAAAAGATTTTTATAATACATATATCTGACCAAGGACTCATACAGAAAACATAAAGAACTTCTATAAGTTAATGAGAATAAGACAAATCCAGTTAAAAGAATAGAATGAAGAAAGAATGAGCAGAAGACTTGAACAGGCACATCACATAATTAAATATCTCAGTGGCCAATAAGTGTATAAGGATGACTCAACATTATCGCTCGTCAGGGAAATATATATAAAACCAAGAGATACACTAATCAGAATGGCTAAAATTAGGAAGACTGATAATGCCATTGTTGGCGAGGATGTGGAGCAACAAGAACTCTCCTACACTGCTGGTGGGAGTGAATATGAGTACAACCACTTTGGAAAATTGGCAGAATCTATTAAAGCTGAACATATGCATACCCTATGACCCAATACTTCCACTTTTAGGTCCATACCTAAAAGAGAGAAATGAGTTCCTATTTTCACAAAAAGATTAGTTCACAGATGTCTGTAGTAACTTTATTCATAATAGACCCAAACTGAAAACAATTCACCAACTACAGGATGAATAAACTAATTGTGGTATATCATACAATAGAGTTCTATACAGTAATAAAAGGAACAAACTACAGGTACACCTGAAACATGGATGAATATCAGATACTATTTTGAGTGAAAGAAGCCAAACAAAAAAGATCACATACTGTGTAGTTCCACTTGTATGAAGTTCAAGAACAGGCAAAACTAATTTATGTTTATGGAAGTTAGAATAGTAGTTACTTTGGTAAGTGGGTGGGGGACTGTGAACTAGGTAGGGGAGGCTTCTAGTGGTCTGGAAATATCTTAATCTGGGTAGTGGTTGTATGGGGTTTTCTTTGTTTGTTATTTTTAAAAATTTTTGGCTGCACCATGCACCTTGTGGGATCTTAGTTCCCCAACCAGAGGTCGAACCTGGGCCCTCGGCAGTGAAAGCGTGGAGTCCTAACTGCTGGACCACCAGGGAATTCCCAGCTATATGGGTTTAACAAATGTAATAATGCTGAACACTTAGGACAAGTACATTTTATTTACTTAACTGGATGATCTATTTTAATCAAAACACTAACAAGTCTGTCGGTACCAAGTGTTGACAAGGATGGGGAGCACTAGGACTTCTCATGCTTCACTGGTAGGGGAGGAGTAAATAGGTGTAACCACTTGGAGAGCCATTTAGTAATAACTTGCAAAGTTGAAGGTGTGCATTCCCTTTGACTCACCAATTCCATTCCCAAGTCTGTAACTGAGAGAAATTCACACATTTGCACAAGAAGACGTGTGTACAGTGCCATTCATTGCATCATTGTTTCTAAACGCAAAGTATTAGAAGCAACCTGGTATCCATCAACAGGATAATAAAATATGATGTACTCATACAATGTAATTATATATACCAGCTAGGTTAGAAAGAAGAGGTAAGAGAATCATAGGTAATAAATCTAGGAGGGCCTCAGGATCAAGGTTTTAGACATAATGAAATTGAGGCTCAGAGAGGTTGACTGATTTGTCTAAAGTCACACAGCAAATTAACAGACAAGTCAGGTTAGGCCTAGTTTTTTCCAACTCCCAATCCAGTACTCATCTCTGGGGATAGAAAAGGAAATTAGTTGTAATCTCTGCTTGGGAAACTTCCTTGGGGGCAACAGGCACAAATATGGGGAAGTAAGCACAATCTTGCTTTGGATGTAGTGACACTCTGCCCACAGGGACATTCAATGCCATGCTCAGGGCCAGGTTGCCCCATCACAAATTTCATGACACCTTCACTACCTCTCTGAGACCATGCCAGGATTGCTCAGGGGCCCTCCAGAGGTACTCCCACCAGAGGGGGTTGGGGCAGGATGAGGACATTGGCTCCAGCCTCTTGCACTAAGAGTCTCACCCTATCAGGATCTGAATTCAGTTCCCACCATGGCCATACTCTTGTCCTGCCTCCAGCACTCCCACCCTCAACCATACCATCACCGCTTGCTGCTCCAGGCTCCCCTACCCCTAGCCCCTCTCACATCAGTCCCTATCTAAATGTTTCCTCTATAGCCTCTGAACCTCTATTTTCCATACAAAATTCACTTCTTGACCTTCCCAGAATTCCCCTTCCTTCAGGGTCTCTGTACAAGGGTGTATGGAGGGCCCTGACTCAAGGTTGACTTTATTTGGAGGAAGGGTGCTTTGTAAAATTTGTCTGGAGAGATATCCTAATCTTCACAAAGGGCTTTATGGTCTCCCCTCCAAAGCCTTCAGAAAGGATACTGCTTCCCCTAGGGCCCTCTCAAACACAGGCCCCTAGTATCCTGACAACCACTTGCATCTCAAAACCTTCTTCATTCCCCAGGGCTCCTTCTTCATTGTTGCTTCTAATGACAGATATTACTCATCCTTTTTAGCCACCCATCATCTGAACTCCTTTCCTCTGTTTGGGAAGAATCCCCTGCCTCTGAAATAGAGCCCTGCTACCATACCAGGAACTAGAAATTCCAGCCTTGCTGCTAGGGTATAGTCATGTGCCCTAGGCTCCACCAGTCGGACACTCACAGGTCCACAGAGACTATGGGGCAGCCATGTCTGGGCTGCTGCTGGCAACAGTGCTGTCTTCATAGGGCCAATTCTGCCCCATGTTGTAGGGCACTGACCTTAGCTAGGTAGTCTCCAAGCCTGGTTCTCCCTACATCCAGGAGATTCTGTGAGTTTGATTTCGGAGAGACAGCAGTGAGCAGCAGCTGGAGGTGAGACCGGGATCAAACCCGGGCCATGGCAGTGAGAGTGCCAGATCTTAACCACTAGACCGTGAGGGCCAGCAGCTGAAGTCTGGGCCCCAGTTCCTGTCTGCCTTGAAAAAAAATTCTGACAAGGAGACAGAAGGTAGAGAGGAAAGTAAAGCGTTTATTAGAAAAGCAGAGTACATGCCGACAGACTCAGGGTCGAGCTCAGGAAAAAGTCGCACCTTTGGGAAGTTTAAATCATTTATAAGGGGCAGCCTTCCAGATCTTTGTTTTCCTCTGGCCGATTGTCTTGTTTTCTTTCTACCCTATCGCTGATTTGTCTCAGGGCCCTCCCTTATGTGTATGCACATCCTTTAACCAAGATGGATTTTAGCACAAGGGGCTTTGGGGGAGTTAGCACAACTTATTATGGTCTGGTGTCCCCTCCCCTTTTGACCCCCAAGGAGCCTTTCTGTGCATGTGCAGTCAAGTCCTCCCTGACCCCAAGGGTGAGGAATATGTGACCTCTTGATTTTTTACTCAAGTAGTGCTTAGCCCCTCTTTGCCCCTGCCATTACTGTTATCTTAAAGTGTCCACAGGAGACAAAGTCCAGCTATTTTCCGAAGGCCCCCACTTAGCTGGAAGGTAATTAGAGAGGAGGATGTTGATGAAGTTAGTCACTAAGTAACAGTGTCTACACACACATCTACCTCTCAGGGATAATATGAGGATTCAAAGAGCATAGTGCTGCCAGAATAGCAAAAATTTAAAAGACTAACGATATCAAGTGTTGATGGGGAGGTGGAGCAACTAGAACTCTCATACATTGCTGGTAGGAGAATGAATTGGTCCAATTCCTTTGGAAAACTATTTGGAAATACATACTAAAGCTAAGTATACACCTCCTTTACCTTTCAGCAACACTCCTAGGTTTTTATACCCAAGAGGAGTAAATACAGATGTCTACCAAAAGACATGTTCATGAGTGTTCATAGCAGCCTTCTCCACTGAAAACAACCCAAATGCCCATCAACAGCAGAATAGATCAATTGTGAAATATTCATACAATGGAATACTACATCAAAAGAGAGAAGGAGAGGGCTTCCCTGGTGGCGCAGTGGTTGAGAGTCCGCCTGCCGATGCAGGGGACACGGGTTCGTGCCCCGATCCCGGAAGATCCCACATGCCGCGGAGCGGCTGGGCCCGCGAGCCATGGCCGCGGAGCCTGTGTGTCCGGAGCCTGTGCTCCGCAACGGGAGAGGCCACAGCAGTGAGAGGCCCGCGTACAGCAAAAAAAAAAAAAAAAAAAAAAAAGAGAAGGAGAAAGAAGAAGAGAGGAAGAAACTGCAAGTACACATAACATGATTTGTCCAAAGTCATGTTGCAAAGGCAGGATTCAAACCCAGGTGCAGTGACTCCAAATCCTGTGCTTCGTGGAGGAAACAGGATGTCCAATTGGTGGGAGTGTTAACTGGAAAGGTCTTTTTGAGGGGGGTTTGGCAGTGTTACTATTAAAAGTATGATGGAGACTTCCCTGGTGGTCCAGTGGCTTAGACTCCGCGCTCCCAATGCAGGGAGCCCAAGTTTGATTCCTGGTCAGGGAACTAGATCCTACATGCCGCAATTAAGAGTTCACATGCTGCATCTAAAGATCCTGCATGCGGCAACGAAGATCCCACACTAGCAAGGAAGATCCGTGCTGCAGCTAAGACCTGGTGCAGCCAAATAAATAAATAAATATTTTTTTAAAAGAATGTGATGGCCTTTGACTCAGCCAGTCACCATCACAACCCACCCCAGGAAACATATCCATGTGGACATAAAGAGGCATGAGCAAGGATGTTCACTTCAGCATTGTTTGTAATGGGCAAAAATTGGGAAGAACCCAAATATCTACCAATAGGGTAATGAATTAAATAAACTATTCTGTTTAGGATGGCACTGAGAAATCAAGGGTTTAAAGTGTGAACTCTCAGTTCTAAACCCTGCTTCCTTCACTCAGTTAAGATATTTAACCTCTCCAGGTATCGCTTTCTTCATTTTTTTTCTCAATATTTTTTTTAAATTGAAGTATAGTTGATATACAGTGTTGTGTTAATTTCTGCTGTACAGCAAAGTGATTGTTATACATATATATATATACATAGTCTTTTTTTTAAATATTCTTTTCCATTATGGTTTTTCATAGAATATTGAATATAGTTCCCTGTGCTATATTATAGGACCTTGTTGTTTCTTCATCTTTAAAATGGAACGAATGTTGTCGAAAAAAACTTTGGCTCCCTGTGTACCAATGCCGAATAGAAATATGGAGACAGAGATTTGGAGGAAAAGAATTAGAGAGGTTTTTTATTTCTCTGCCAGGCAAAGGGGAAGACACAGCAGGCTAGCACCTCAAGAACTGTGCCCCCCCTCTCCTGGGGAATTACAAGGGGTCTTACAGGTGGAACTTACAGTCCAGGGTAAGTGATAAGGATCAAAGTGGTGAAGGTCTTGCATTCTTCTTCTTGCAATATTTGAAAACAGTCACCGCTGGCGTCAGGCAACCCGGTAATTGGGTCTGTTCGTCTCTGGGTCATCAGCCTGCGACCTTCTTTCTGAAATGAGGTGATTTGCTACAAGAGAGTGCAGGGAGAGTAAATACCAGGTGCACGGTGTAAATTACACAGAATTAGGGGGTGATAGGTGCAGGATGTAATTTATACCGAGTTAGGGGATGACAGGTTAACTTTGTGAAGGACAAATCTAGTTACAGACCCCACAGATTAGTAACAGTTAAAAGAAAACTAGGATTGATTAACTCTTTCAGGCCAGTTTATGTTTCTTCTCTAGCTTGTTCACTGTTCCCTTTATTTTCCTTGCTCTCAGGAGAGGAAAAAAACCTCACTTCTATTTTTGTTGCAACAAGAATGCTCGTGATCACAATCTGTAGGGCTGAAATGAGATACACATGTGAAGCATGGAAGATGGGGCCTGGTACCTCATAGGTACTTGGGTGTATTTTCACAGTATTTACCCTCTGGAATACCGGGCAGCAGTTAAAAATAACTAACAAATCTATATATACTTGTATAGAAAATAAATCTCTAAGTCATGGAGCGAAGTAGGAAAAGTTAATTGCAGAAGAACATGACCTCCTTGGAAAGCAAAATGATGTGTTTCTTTTCTTTTCTTTTTTTTTTTTGGCCGCGCTGTGCTGCTTGTGGGATCTTAGTTGCCTGACCAGGGATTGAACCTGGGCTATGGTAGTGAAAGTGCCGAGTCCTAACCACTGGACCGCCAGGGAATTCCCCAAAATGATATATTTCTATATGTTTATGCCACAGATACATAAAAACTAGATCTGGGAGGATATGTACCACATTTCTGATGGTATTACCTCTGGGGAAAAGGAAAATCTTTGTTTTTTTACCCCTGTGTTCTGCCACTTACTAGTGGGGTGATTTGGGGCAAGTTATATTGCCTCTTTGTGCCTCAGTTTCCTCATTTTTAAAATGGGGATACACTGGTAACTACCTGACAAATAGGTGTAAGGATTAAATGAGTTAACACACATGAAACACTAAGAATAGTGCCTGTTACACAGTATAAGATAACTGTTGCGGGAAGGGGGACCCCTTCCAGGGCCCAAGAGTGGGCTCTTGTCTAACACTTGGAAATGAATTGTCCAAGGAGACACATGTGCTGACAAAGCAAGAGACTTTTTTGGGAAGGGGCACCTGGGCAGAGAGCAGCAGGGTGAGGGAACCCGGGAGGACTGCTGTGCCACGTGGCTTGCAATCTCGGGTTTCACGGTGATGGGATTAGTTTCCCGGTTGTCTCTGGCCAATCATTCTGACTCAGGGTCCTTCCTGGTGGCGCATGCGTTGCTCAGCCAAGATGGATTCCAGTGAGGAGGATTCTGGGAGGTTGGTGGGACATATGGACTGGTGTCTCCTTTTGACCTTTCCCGAATTCTTCCAGTTGGTGGTGGCTTGTTTGTTCCGTGTTCCTTACCAGGACCTCCTGTTGTAAAACAACTCATGCAGATGGTTACCTGGCCAGGGTGGGCATTTTCAGCCAGTGTTTCCCCTAACATAACTGTTAGCTATAGCTCATGGAACTAAATTTCTTTTCACTCTTCTGTGCCCTTTCACTGTACTGAATAACCTCTCTGTCTTGGTCAGAAGTGTGGGACAGCCTCCCCCTTACAATTCCCTCAGGGTCTCAAGCAGAGAAAAAGCTTTAAAAAGTTTGAAGGATTGTATTGGAGACACAGGGTTAAGACAAAGAATCCAGGGTAAGGACAAGGAGTCGGCCTGTGAGGAGGTGGGTGTGGGTGTGAGGGAGGGATAGCAATAGGGCCCAGGCTCCAAGAACAAGGCCTAATTACTGTATTTCACCAAATTTAAGATGCATCATTGTAATATGTGCCATTATTTTATGTAACACTACCTACTTTTAAAAAATGCCGCAATTAGTTTGACTTGTCATCAACTGTTCTAGATATTCAAAGATATTAAAAGGCAAACAAATATGCATTGTAGAATCATCAAAATATGGGTCCCTAAAGCACTGAATGATTATAATGCCCTCACCTCAATTTTTTAAATATCCCACTAAACTATAAAATAAGTGTAAGAGGATTTTTCCCAGTGACGATTACTTTGAAGTTTTTTGGGGGAAATGGTAAATGTCAAGTTCTTTCCCTAAACCATATCCCATCTCCTTTGTTCCCCTGCATGGACTGAGTCAGCCTGTTGGGTGACCCAGGCCTGCCCTGGGGGAGGGGAAAAGTCACACAACTGAGTCCTTTGAGCCTCTCCCCTGCCCCGAGGGCAGCAGCAGCTGGAAAGGGGCCCGGCTTTATGGGGGAACAATGGTGCCAGCCAGCTGCGGGTGAAGCTGGGCTGAGCAGCCTGGCCTGGTTTGGCCTGCTTCCAGAAAAGTGAGCCTTGCACCTGAGAGTTCCATTCCACTTGGGCAAAGGTCTGAGAGATCAAGGGAGAGTGGAGAGGGAATTCCCTCAGCATTCCTGGTGAACAGCTCTACGCATGGAATCCCAGAACCTCTCAGCCAGAGCTCACTCAGGGCCCATGGAACTGAATCACCCCCATTATAAAGATAAGAAAAAAAAAGGCCTCAAAGGGGCTGGAACTTGCCCTTAGGTCACACAGTAAGTCAGTGCCAGAATCCAGGTTCCCTTTGATTCATCAAGTCCACTATCAAGTGATGATTTATGCAATCTTTTATAGACATGCCCAGGTCATGTTGCTTTGCAAAGTATCTGTCTGACACATCAGATTAAGCATCTGACCTACCTGATCACTGGAATGAGATGAACAGGACTTGAGGTATGAATACCTCCAGGACGGGGAGATCTGTGAGTACCTGCCTGGCTCCACTCCTTCAAACCAATACTCACTGTGACATAGTGACTGCGTTGGTTTGAAGGCTACCTCTAACACTTCCCAGGTACATGATCTTGGGTAAATTACTTTGTCACTGTGGTAACAAGCCTCCAAGATGGCCTTCTGTGATTTTTACCTCCTGATATTCATACCCCTGTATAGTCAGTCCACTTCCACAGTGATTAGGGCTGACCTGTGTAACCACTAGGATATTGCAGAAATGACAGTGACTTCTGAGGCTAAGTCAAAAGAGACATTTCAGCTTCCACTTTGCTCTCTTGGGTCAGTTGCTCTGGGGGAAGTCAGCTGCCATGTTGTAAGGACACTCAAGCAGCCCAATGGAGAGATCCACATGGCAAGTAACTGGGATCTCATGCCAACTACCAACTGATTTGCCAGCCATGTGCATGGGCCACCTTGGTGCTGGATCCTCTAGCTCTAGCTGAGCTTTAAGATGACTGCAGCCCTGGTTGATCTTGGCTGGAACCTCATGAAGTGCTCCAGGCCAGAATCACCCAGTTTTTAAATTCCTGCTCTTAAATTCCTGACCCACAGAAATGTGTGAGATAATAAATGTTTATTGTAGGTGTAAACTGTTAAGTTTCGGGGTAACTTGTTACACAGCAATAGGTAATGAGTAGAGTCACTTCTTGCCTCCCATTCCTCATCTTTAAAATGGAGATGATGATAATACCTGCTTCATACAATCATAGGGAGGATCCATGGAATGATGCGTGGGAAGGATCTGACTCATAGCAGACACTAGCAGATGGGAGCCGATATTGCTGTGTTGTTTTATGGTCTTCATTAATTGAGAGTGGAGGCTAAGTACCATGTGAGGAAGGGCCAGGAGGGAGGCTGAAATAGAAGCACCCAGTTTCTTACTCATTTTCCAGGCAATTCAGCTCTGATTCTACACTTGCATATCCTCTCCCAAGACAGAAGTCCTTCAGGGAACCTCGATCCCATGTCCTCAGAAGGCAGTGCGGAGACTATTTACTGCTCCTGGAGCATTGCCCTTGAAGGTCTTAGTCTCTACCTACCCCTGCCACCAACCCACCCCCCTCCCCCCGCCCGAGAGCTTATTTCTTGTTCATCTGCCAGGAAGCCCTATCAACAGATTTTGCTTCATCTCAGCACTTTCCAGGGATGTTCCCTTACCCCCAGCAGCTCCCCGGCTAAGAACTGCTTTGCTCTTTAATCTATCTCTGAGAACTGAGTTTAACTTTTAGCTCTGCTACTGATTTGCCTTTTGTCCAGTCACTCAACCTCTTGAGCCCCATTTCCTTATCTGCCAAACAGAGACAGTGAATTTTGCCTTAGGATTGTTGAGGGGAGAAATGAAGCCAGGCAACACGGAGGTATGAATGCCTTGTTAAATGGAAAATAAACTGTTAAACACCTCCAGTCTGTCAGGTGCTGCCCAGCTCCCAGCTCTGCCCCCTTAGGCTTCTCCCCACAGCTGGAGCCACTTAATTCTTACAAGCAGGCTCTGCCCTGCTCTGGGCTTGAGACCAACTTTGCTTTTTTTGTTTGTTTGTTTGGGTTTTTTTTTGCGGTACGCGGGCCTCTCACTGTTGTGGCCTCTCCCGTTGCAGAGCACAGGCTCTGGACGCGCAGGCTCAGCGGCCATGGCTCACGGGCCCAGCCGCCCCGCGGCATGTGGGATCCTCCCGGACCGGGGCACGAACCCGTGTCCCCTACATCGGCAGGCGGACTCTCAACCACTGCGCCACCAGGGAAGCCCCCAACTTTGTTTTTTAATCAAGGAATTTTAAAGCGATTTTATCTCTTTAATCAGGGGCTCAGCTATAAGTTGAAAATGTGCCCTAGTACCTTCTTCCTATATCCAAGCCCAGTTTAAAATAAATTACTTTTAAATCGCCAAATTAATAAAATCACAGTATAGAATATTGATCTTTAAATTTGCATGTACATTGGAATCAGCTGGAGGGGCTAATGTTGATGCCTGGACTCCACCTCCAGAGATGTGGATTTAATTATCTAGGATGTGGCTTGGATGTTAAGGATTTTTAAAAGCTGTCCTGCTGGGACTTCCCTGGTGGTCCAGTGGTTAAGCATCTGCCTTCCAATGTAGGGAACACAGGTTTGATCCCTTGTTGGGGAACTAAGATCCCACATGCCGAGGGGCAACTAAGCCTATGTGCCGCAACTACTGAGCCCGTGCACCACAGCTAGAGAGAAGCCAGTCAGCCACAGCGAAGAGCCTGTTCACTGCAGTGGAGGATCCCGCATGTGGCAACTAAGACCTGCTGCAGCCAAATAAATACATCTTAAAAAAATATATATTTTGCAAGCTATAGAACATTCCTTCTGCTTGCTGTGTATTGTTATGTGAAAGTTTGTCTATTGGAGGTGACAAATACATTAGAAACATATATTGCAGGGTAATAAAGTGGGAGGATTATTCTAAGCTGGACAGATATAAACATATATCAATTAAACATGATTCTTCCTCACACACACACACACAAAGCTCCTGCTTTACTCCCCTGAATGAAACAACTGTTTTCAAGACACTCGTCATCAGATAATGAAGGACAGTGATCCCTAAGAGACTAGAAACAAATGAGGTGAGACCTATGATTTCCCAAAATTACTGTCTGGAAAGAGTTTTCAGGCCATGGTACAGGGAGAGGGAACCCAGGTGAGCCCAGCAAGCACTCTGACTTGGGGGGACAGAGCTGAGAGTCTGGGGAGACCAAGAGGCTAGAGTTTGCGGAGTACCAGAGAGGAGAGGATTGCAGAGAGAGAGAGAGAACTCTGGAGAACTACTGAAGTATTCAGCTGAGTACTCACTAGAGTATGCATGTGAAGAAATATCCAAGGACAGGGAAAGAAGCACCCAAAAGAATTAGAAGTACCAGTGTTCACTGTTCATGAACAGCAGGAATAGTGCAAGTTCCCATCAGCCAGACTGGGAAACCCCATGATTCACAGGGCATTTTCATTAGGTGGAGTACACAGTACTGGAGAAAAATTAGCCCTAGACTAAGCACTGTTCTGGTCCCACCTAATCTTAAAAGCAAAACCCCAAAGGATCAAACTTTAAATAATTTAACTGCATCCCAGAACAAAGTTCAAGAATACTTAAAGAGTTACAAAAATATCCAGCAGCCGACAGTTAACATTCACAATATCTGGCAACCAATAGAAAAAGGTACATTATTTCATATAAAGCAAGAAATGATGAAAAAAATTGAAACTGACCCCAAGTGCTGGAGGAGCTGGAGCTTTTATACACTGCTAGTTGCGAATATAAATGGTACAATCACTTTAGAAAATAATTGGGCAGTTTCTTACTGTAGAGTTCATATACACAAAGCTTCTTTTTTCCCTTACTCTTATTTTGGTTAATCATCATAAGACCAGTGTAATAGTGCTCAGGACTTGGCATGAAACTACCCCTTCCAATATGAGAATACACAAGGCTGGATGATCTCAAAACAACCAAAAGAAAAAAATCACTGAAGTGATTACTTAAATTTTGCATTTCAAAGAGCTGAAGAGTGTTTCTCATCCAAAATAACAGCTTTTCTTTTGTTGTAACTTTTCTTGGGAGACAGCATAATGTAATGTAGGTTAAAGTGGACTGGGAATAAGATCTGGATTCTAGTTCTAGCTGTGTAATTTGATTGTTAAGTCAATTCACTTCCTTGGGACTTGTAAATGTGTTCAACTCCCAGTTTTCTCATCTGTATGTGAAATGAATTGATTAGAACTAATGGCTCACCTACTTGTCTCCACCACTCCCTAAGTTGGAAGCCAATGAATAAAATTGACATATAACACAGTGGGGCTAAAGGCATCACCACATTGCTGGTGCTGGGGGGTAATCAGTCTTGGAACCATTGCTTACTTCCCCAGTTAGCCTCTCTTCCCTGCTAAAAGCAATTCTCCGGTAGCCCTGCCAGGCTCTATTCTGATTTTGACCTGATAGTTGCTCCTCAAGAAGTGGTTTTTATGTTTGTTTGTGCTTTTTGTTTTGTTTTCTTTCTACATGAGGCCTCTTCGCAATCCGTCTTATGCATGTGCTTGACAACTTTAATTTTTTTAAAAATTTAATTTAATTAATTTATTTATTTTTGGCTGTGTTGGGTCTTCATTTCTGTGCGAGGGCTTTCTCTAGTTGCGGCGAGCAGGGTCCACTCTTCATCGCGGCGCGTGGGCCTCTCACTGTCACGCCCTCTCTTGTTGCGGAGCACAAGTTCCAGGCACGCAGGCTCAGTAGTTGTGGCTCACGGGCCTAGTTGCTCCGCGGCATGTGGGATATTCCCAGACCGGGGTTCGAACCCGTGTCCCCTGCATTGGCAGGCAGATTCTCAACCACTGCGCCACCAGGGAAGCCTGACAACTTTCATTTTTTGACATAATATTGGAAACAAGTGACTAGATTATCTCTAAGGACCTATGTAGCTTTAAAATTTGTAGAATTGATTGATAATACTTTCAGACTGCAAGCATCTTTCTTTTGTCCACTAGATTATTCGATTATTTCGTTTTCTGGAAGTTAAACTAAGGTACATGTCATGTTCTGTTCTTCATGTGGATAGCAACTGACTTTGGTTCTTATGTTTGCCATTTTATTTAAAAGGCTATGTTTATGATTTTCTCAAATAAACGCAATATCCATACCAAAAAAAAAAAAAGAAAATAATTGGGCAGCTTCTTAAAAGTACATATACCACATGATATAGAAATTCCACTCCTAAGCATTTTCCAGGAGAAATGAAAGCATATGTTCTCACAAAGGTTTGTATATAAATGTTCATAACAGCTTTATTCCAATGAGTATGTATTCCAAAAACTGGAAACAATCCAAATGTCCATCAACTGTTGAATAGATTAAAAAATGATGGTATATCCATACAATGGTATACTGTTCATCAGTAAAAACAAATGAACTATTGATACATGCTACAGTATGGATGAATCTCAGAATAATGATGCTGAGTGAAAGAAACCAGGCACAAAAGAGTACATACTATATGATTCTATTTACATAAAATTCTAAAAAAATATGAACTAACCTATAGTGATACAAAGCAGATCAGTGGTTGCCTAGGGAGGGGCATAAAGAGGAGATTACCAAAGGATATGAGGAAATTTGGGAGAGTGACGGATATTTTTCGTTTCATGGGTCTTTTCATAAGTCAAAATTTATCAAGTTTCACACTTAATTTGTTTTTCTTTTTAAAAAAATTTTATTGGAGTATAGTTGATTTACAGTGTTGTATTAGTTTCAGGCGTACAGCAAAGTGAAGCAGTTATACATATATATATATATCCACTTTTTTGTTTTTTTGGCCATACCACATGGCTTGTGGGATCTTAGTTCCCTGACCAGGGATCGAACCCGGGCCCCCTGCAGTGGCAGCACAGAGTCCTAACTACTGGACCGCCACGGAATTCCCTATCCACTCTTTCTTTTCTTTTTTTTTTTTATAGAGGTTTTTTTTTCTCTTTTTATTTATTTATTGGCTGTGTTGGGTCTTTGCTGCTGCACTCGGGCTTTTTTGTCTATTTGCAGTGAGCGGGGGCTACTCTTTGTTGTGGTGTACGGGCTTCTCATTGTGGTGGCTTCTCTTGTTGCAGAGCACAGGCTCTAGGCACGCAGGCTTCAGTAGTTGTGGCACGTGGGCTTCAGTAGTTACGGCTCGCAGGCTCTAGAGCGCAGGCTCAGTAGTTGTGGCGCACGGGCTTAGTTGCTCTGCAGCATGTAGGATCTTCCCGGGGCAGGGATCGAACCCATGTCCCCTGCATTGGCAGGCGGATTCTTAACCACTGCACCACCAGGGAAGCCCCCATCCACTCTTTTTCAGATTCTTTTCCCATATAGGTCATTACAGAGTATTGAGTAGAGTTCCCTGCGCTATACAGTAGGTCCTTATTAGTTATCTATTTTATATATGGTAGTGTGTATATGTCAGTCCCAATCTCCCAATTTATCACTCCCCCCAACAAATTTCACACTTTAAATGTGAACAGTTTACATTATGTTAATTATACTTTAATAAAGTTGTTTTTAAAAGATCCCCAAGTGATTTTAAGGCCCTGTAAGCTTTTAGAATACTGTTACAGAACGTTTGAAGCTTCAAAGAAACCTTAAATCCCATATAATCCCAACAAATCTACTGTTGGCGTTCTGGTGGATCATCTAAGCTTGTCTTCAAATAATGTATATTTATTTACGTCAAGTTTTTTGTTTTGTTTTGTTTTTAATTTTACCCAGAAGAGTAACATATGTTCAGTAAAATCTGGAAAAATATATAAAAAGAGATGAAGAAAAAAGATCACCCACCATCACACTACCCAAATATAACCACTATTGACATTTTTAGTATATTACCCTCCAGGCTCAAAGGAAGGGTCTGAGCTGTAGAAATAAAATTGGAGTCACTGGCACAGGGGATGGTAATTTTACTTTTATAAAATATATTTTAATTTTGAAAATATTCAAATATACAGAAAAGTTGAGAAAATAGTACAATGATCACCCATACACTCAACATCCAGAGTTAACAATTGTTAACATTTTGCCATATTTGCTTTCTCTACACATAGGTGTGTGTGTGTATGAGTGTGTGGGGTTTTTTTACTGTTGGTTCATTTGTTTGTTTGTTTTGCTAAACTTTTTGATAATGAGTGTTAGACATCATGAAACTTCAGCCCTGTGAATCTCAGTGTACATGCCCTAAAAAGAAGGACATTTTCCTTCATAACCATATCATTATCACATGCAGGAAAATGAATAATTCCCTAATATCTCATTTCCAGTCCATAATCAGATGTTCTTAATTGCTCATTTTATAGCTTTTTTTTTTGGAACCAGAATCCACTGAAGGTTGACAAAGTATTTTGGTTTTATATCTTTTTAGTTCCTCTAGTCTAGAAGAGCAGTCACCCTCCTCTTCTTACTTTCCATGGCTTTGATATTTTTGAAAAGACAAAGCCAATTGTCTTGAGGAATGTCTTACATTCTGTCATTAATTGTGGTGTTATTTAATTTATTCCTCTGCCTTTTATGATTCCTATATATTGGAAACTAGTTCTAAAGGTCTCATTATATTTGGGATAAGCAGTTTGGGCCAAAATACAGTGCTTCATAAGTCATGTCAGGTACTTCATATTGTACCACTTCTGTTGGCACATCATGTCAGGCTGTCCCTCTATAAGTGATGCTAATGTTGATCAATTGGTTAAGGTGGTGACTGACTGCCAGATCTCTCTTTTGGAAAAAGGATCTATTTCCTCTTTGCAATTATCATCTGTGGGGTGATACATTGTGATGGTGGAAACATCCTATTGTACAACAGCCTTTCACCGATGGTTTTGTTACTGAACCAAACTGGGTCCACTCACCTGCCACGCAGTAAAGCCAATCTGCTGACACCGGGTTGTGGTGAAGGGAAGTCCAGTGTTTACTGTAGGGCACCAAGCAAGGAGAACCGGTAGCTTGAGCTCAAAAGACCTGAACTTCCTGATGGCTTTCAGGGAAGGGTTTTTAAAGACAACATTTAGAGTGAGGGTTGCAGCTTGTGGACTCTGATTGGTTGGTGGTGAGGTAACAGGGTGGTGTTTCAGGAATCTTAATCATCAGCTTTCTGATTCCAACCAGTCTGAGGTCTAGTGCTTGTGGTCAGCACGTAGTCACCATCCTCCACCTGGGTGGGGGTCTTAGTTTCTGCAGAACAGCTGAAAGATACGTCAGATTTTTACATATATTCCTTGAGGAGGAACTAGGACTCTTATTGCTGCATTGCTGTCATTGCTTTTCTTGCTTAACTGCTTTTCCTTTGTTTCTGCATTCCCTCACTTCTCTCATCAGTAACTGCTTGGGTCTGCTCTTTGGAACTCAGGGAAGGCCAAGGAGACTAAAGCCTTTTCCCTATAAACAAGAAATGGGGGGACACAAAGGGGCTTTTGTACCCAGGAAGGCCCTGCAGGGTCCTGCTTTGTTTTAATCCCCACTTTTCCTTGATACTCTTCAGTCCTGAGGGGAACAGGGACAAGAAAGGTAATAAAGTTTTGGTTAGAGAGGTTGATCATAAACTCAGTAAGGGAACTCAGTTTAAGGGGACTCAGTTTCAGTTTTAGCAGCCACTGATTATCATTCATCAATCATTTCAGTGGGAGATGCAAAATGGTAATCAAATTTTTTTGATTCTATCATTCTTTCTACATTTATTAGCATCACTCTTTTTTTTAACATCTTTATTGGAGTATAATTGCTTTATAGTGTTGTGCTAGTTTCTGCTGTACAACAAAGTGAATCAGCTATATGCATACGTATATCCTCATATCCCCTCCCTCTTGCGTCTCCCTCCCACTCTCCTTATTCCACCCTTCTAGGTGGTTGAAAAGCACCGAGCTGATCTCCCTGTGCTATGTGGCTGCTTCCCACTAGCTACCTATTTTACATTTGGTAACGTATATATGTCAATGCTACTCTCTCGCTTCGTCCCAGCTTACCCTTCCCCCCTCCCCGTGTCCTCAAGTCCATTCTCTACATCTGTGTCTTTATTCCTGTCCTGCCCCTAGGTTCATCATTTTTTTTTAGATTCCATATATATGTGTTATCATATGGTATTGGTTTTTCTCTTTCTGACTTAGTTCACTCTGTATGACATACTCTAGGTCCATCCACCTCACTCAATTTCGTTTCTTTTTATGGCTGAGTAATATTCCATTGTATATATGTGCCACATCTTTATCCATTCATCTGTCAATGGACACTTTGGTTGCTTCCATGTCCTGGCTATTGTAAATAGAGCTGCAATGAACATTGTGGTACATGACTCTTTTTGAATTATGGTTTTCTCAGGGTATATGCCCAGTAGTGGGATTGCTGGGTCATATGCTAGTTCTATTTTTAGTGTTTTAAGGAACCTCCATACTGTTCTCCATAGTGGCTGTATCAATTTACATTCCCACCAACAGTGCAAGAGGGTTCCCTTTTCTCCACACCCTCTCCAGCATTTATTGTTTGTAGATTTTTTGGTGATGGCCATTCTGACCGTTGTGAGGTGATACCTCATTGCAGTTTGGATTTGCATTTCTCTAATGATTAGTGATGTTGAGCACCTTTTCATGTGTTTGTTGACAATCTGTATATCTTCTTTGGAGAAATGTCTATTTAGGTCTTCTGCCCATTTTTGGATTGGGTTGTTTGTTTGTTTGTTTGTTTGTTTGCAGTATGCAGGCCTCTCACTGTTGTGGCCTCTCCTGTTGTGGAGCACGGGCTCCGGACGTGCAGGCTCAGCGGCCATGGTTCACGGGCCCAGCCGCTCCGCGGCACGTGGGATCTTCCCGGACCGGGGCATGAACCCGTGTCCCCTGCATTGGCAGGCAGACTCCCAACCACTGCGCCACCAGGGAAGCCCTGTTGTTTGTTTTTTTGATACTGAGCTGCATGAGCTGCTTGTATATTTTGGAGATTAATCCTTTGTCAGTTGCTTCGTTTGCAAATATTTTCTCCCATTCTGGGGGTTGTCTTTTCATCTTGTTTATGGTTTCCTTTGCTGGGCAAAAGCTTTTAAGTTTCATTAGGTCCCCTTTGTTTATTTATTTATTTTTATTTTAAAATTTTATTTATTTGTTTATTTTTGGCTGTGTTAGGTCTTTGTTGCTGGGCACCAGCTTTCTCTAGTTGTGCCGAGCCGGGGCTACTCTTCATGGTGGTGCACGGACTTCTCATTGCAGTGGCTTTTCTTGTTGCGGAGCACAGGCTCTAGGCACACAGGCTTCAGTAGTTGTGGCACGCAGGCTCAGTAGCTGTGGCGCATTGTGGCACGCAGGCTCAGTAGCTGCGACGCACAGACTTAGTTGCTCTGCAGCATGTGGGATCTTCCTGGACCAAGGCTCAAACCCACATCCCCTGCATTGGCAGGCAGATTCTTAACCACTGTGCCACCAGGGAAACCCCCCTTTGTTTATTTTTGTTTTTATTTCTATTTCTCTAGGAGGTGGGTCAAAACAGATCTTGCTGTGATTTATGTTATACAGTGTTCTGCCTATGTTTTCCTCTAAGAGTTTTATAGTGTCTGGCCTTACATTTAGGTCTTTAATCCATTTTGAGTTTATTTTTGTATACGGTGTTAGGGAGTGTTCTAATTTCATTCTTTTACATGTAGCTGTCCAGTTTTCCCAGCACCACTTATTGAAGATACTGTCTTTTCTCTATTGTATATTCTTGCCTCCTTTATCAAAGATAGGGTGACCATAGGTGTGTGGGTTTATCTCTGGGCTTTCTATCCTGTTCCAAGTATCACTCTTCTGCAAGGAAGAGTTTTCCTTTCTCCTAAGAATGAATTACAGGTCCTACTAAGAACACAGGTGAAATGCTTAACTCTTTCCTTTTTTTTTTTTTGTGGTACGCGGGCCTCTCACTGTTTTGGCCTCTCCCGTTGCAGAGCACAGGCTCCAGACGCACAGGCTCAGTGGCCATGGCTCATGGGCCCAGCCGCTCCGCGGGATGTGGGATCTTCCCGGACCGGGGCACAAACCCATGTCCCCTGCATCGGCAGGCGGACTCTCAACCACTGCGCCACCAGGGAAGCCCAACTCTTTCCTTTTAATAACCAATAATTAGAGTAAAGAGCCAACATAATAGTCATCTCCAGGGCTTCCCTGGTGGTGCAGTGGTTAAGACTCCACTCTCCCAATGCAGGGCCCCGTGTTTGCTCCCTGGTCAGGGAACTAGATCCCACCTGCATGCCTCAACTAAGAATTTGAATGCCGCAAGTAAGGAGCACACATGCTGCAACTAAGACCTGCTACAACCAAATAAATAAATAAAATAAATATTTAAAAAACAATAATAAATAAACACTTAACTGCAATTACTTATTTTAAATAAATATTCATTTCCAACAGTGGCAAGTGAGTTCTACATCTCTCTGTGTTATTTTATAAACTCATAGATTTTTATTTATTCAATGTTTTATAATTAATTACATTCATTTTTTGTTGTTAATACTCACATTGTCCCAAATTTAGTCAGTAAAAGCCTCTTCGAGCTGTTTTTTGCTTCCTATTGACACACCTGAGTGCATCCATATTTTTTGGCATAACAAGATGTTCCAGACTCTGCTTATATTTTTCCTCTGCAAGCTCTAGAATCAACCATTTCTCCAAAGAGCCCAGGCCAATTTTAAAGAATAAGATTTGGGCTCAAGTTACGCTCATCGCTACTGATTTATAATTACTTCCAGGCCCTCCTGTTCATTGGGTAAATCTAGGAATGAATGTATATGTAATCATGAGGTTATATATTTTTTCCAACTCATAAATGTTTTTTCTGAACTTCTTTGACTTTATATTCAGATCTCTTTTCCCTTTTATGAAAACTTTTGATTCCTAATAGTAACATATTTACTTATTTGCTTTATCCTACATGATACATGCAATAGTTCCAAAATTACCATACCAATATTAATAGTAACAATATAAACAACAAGGTCCTACTGTATAGCACAAGGAACTATGTATATTCAACATCCTGCAATAAACCTTAATGGAAAAGAATATGAAAAAGAAAGTAACTGAATCACTTTGCTGTACAGCAGAAATTAACAACATTGTAAAGCAACCATACTTCTACTGAAAAAAAAAAAGAATAAGAAAGAGGGCAGACTTCAGATCCTATAGATTTGAGAAAAGAAAAAAACATAATAACAATGGGAATACTAGGTGAAGTTTTGGTCCTCAGAATTTGTGGTCTCAGAGAGTTCAAGGACGGAAGGGAGGAGGTGGTAAAGGAAAATTGAGGGTTCAGACTTGGTGTGCAGGTATGACCCCGGGAGACCAAGGTCACTGGAAATGAGGAGACCAAGGAAAGCTCTCATGTTGAACCAATCATTTTAGAAGGATGACAGTAGTAGAAGTGAGAAGTAAGACAATCAGTCTTTCCACAGGGGAGGAAACAGAGGTCAGAGATGATGAGGAACATTCTCAAGGTCCTATAGTGATCTTGGCATTGAGGCTGGGATTTGAAGCCAGCTCTACCTAACCTCAGAGCCTGGGTCAAACTATTATTCTGCTGTTGAATCAGTGAGTTCAGCCTCTGGGGCTGGGTCTCTGAGTTCCTCCTGTCTCTTCTTCTGTACCAGGCCACCTCATGCCAACGACTGAATGGGTTACCCCAGTCACCTGCCCCCATCATCTCTGAATCCTGCATTCTTCCCTCTGTAGTGGACTTCTTCTCCTCACCTTTAGCTGGCTGTCTCCAGAATTTGTTCTACCCTGGTAGCTGAGTCTATAGTTCCAGATCCTGCTGTTCATGGCCTAGTCTGTCTCATGGCTACACCTTCTTCTTACATGGACTGTAGGAGAAATGATAGTGATAATGAAAATAACAACACCTGTTTCTATTACCTTTATCAAGCACCCACTCTATGCCAAGCTTGGCATATATCTTCTCTCATTTGGTCCTCACGACATCTCATTATTGTCCCCATTTTACAGATGAGAGCACTGGGACTCAGAGAGATTACATCACTTGTCCAGGACCACACAGCTGGGATGTTGCAGAGCTGTAGTCAATCCAGAATATTTCTGGCTCTCACAGTCCTTGCCCTTTGCAAATCATGAAAATTAAATAAGATAATGGACAAGACAGCCTTTGAACCAGTATAGCACAGTCTCATTAAAATAACTTTTCAAAATAATTCCGTGTTTCCTGGCCTCCATCTGCCAATGCAAGCTGGCATCTCCTATCAAGTCTCCTCCAAGAATTGCTTGGAATCTCTGGGGGTGTCTTACCTGCATTCCAGAACTAGTCCTGCCAGCTGCCATGTGACCTTATCATTGCTAACCCTAAGTGAGTAGGCACTTACAGTGTTCCTGGCATCTGGACTAGCCCTTTACACACATTTCACATACATGTCCACACACCCCTAAATAAATAAACATATGTATAAAAATATAAATAAAATATTGTTTCTATTTCATAAATGAGGCACAGAGAAGTGAGGGTAGTAGCTGCTGGTAGAACTCAGAGCTCAGGGTTGGCAGAGAAAGCTGTAGTGTCTGTTCCCTGCAACAGTGACCCTGGCATCTCTCCTGGCTGGAATCCTCAGGGTGATTTTGAGAGTTGTTCCTAACAGTACACAGCCCCCAGGCCTGGTGCTCAGGCTCTCATGGAGATTCTATGAGCCACCCAACATCTTTTTTTTTTTTTGCAGTACGCGGGCCTCTCACTGTCACGCCCTCTCTTGTTGCGGAGCACAGGCTCCGGACGCGCAGGCTCAGTAGTTGTGGCTCACGGGCCCAGTTGCTCCGCGACACGTGGGATCCTCCCAGGCCAGGCTCGAACCCGTGTCCCCTGCATTAGCATGCAGACTCTCAACCATCGCGCCACCAGGGAAGCCCCGTTTTATTTATTTTTTTATTGCAGTTAAGAATCCCAATTGATACACCCTACAACCCTATCAGGTATCTGTATCATTTGTATTATTTTAAAATTATTTTTGAGTTATTTAATTTTTTAAAGTAATGATATAGGCACTTGTGAAGCCACCACCCCACAACAAAATGCAGAGCCTTGACAATAACCTGTATCTAACACTATACCCTCTTCCCCACCCAACTCTTTTCCTGACCAAGATAACCATCCTCTTGAATATTATGCTCATCATTCCCTCTCTTTTTTATTTTTAAAAATGCCTATTGAATTATAACATGTATATGAAGTAAAATCACAAATATTAAATGTACAATTCAAACTTATATGTGTGTATGTACAGATTTTTGTGTAACCAGATCAACATATAGAACATTTTCCATGCCTCAGAAGGCTCCCTCATGAGGGAGGCTCCCCTCCTGATAATTCTTCCTGCTCTGGGGTAACCAGTATTCTTATCTCTATCACCTTATGTTTGTTTTGCCTGTTCTTAAACATTAAAAAAGTACACTTCTCATGATGGGTACTCTTTTTTGTCTGGCTTCTGTCACTCATTGTTATATTTGTGCAATTCATCTATACTTTTGCCTGTGGTAATGGTTTGTTCTTTTTATTGCTATATGTATAAACGTGGCATAATTAATTTTATTAATTCTCCCATTGATAACATTGGGGTTGTTCCCTTACTTTTCTTGGTATATTGCTTTATTTCATCTATATATATTTCTAAAAGTATCATTTCCATGTTTACAACTGAGGGAATGGAAGCTCAGAGAAGTTAGGTGACTTGCCTGAGGTCACACAGCAAATAAGCAGCAAAATCAGGTTGACTCCACATCCTGAACTCCACACCTCAACTGCAAAGGAGTGGGAGAAAGCTCTTCCTCTTTCCACCCTCTGGGACTGAGGGATGGCCCTGGGTGTCCAAAAGACCCAGGTGGCCTGACCATCCCTGGAGGCAGCAGGATTGTATGCAGCCTGCTGGCTGGGAACTCTGTGCTTGTGACATGAGCCCATTCTGACCCTCCTAGACAGCAGTCACAAATACGAGACAACTTTCATGACCACTGTGCTGCGCAGTGTCTGGAAGGCTCAGGGATCAGGGCTCAGCCTCTGTCCCTCTCCAGCCTCAGGCCAGGCTGAGTGAGGTGTGGAGCCACCAGATAGGCAAGCCCAGGCTGGCAGCCGTGAAGGATGGCCCTGGGCTGGCTCCCAGCCACACTTGTCCACACCCTGCCTTAGTAGTTTGTCCTTGTCTGTATACACTCTGTGATGAGACTTACTCATATTTTTCTTTAAATCAACCCACTTTTAAAAAAACTTAACGATTTTAGTTAAGTTCTCAAAAAATTTTTTAATTTAAAAATTTTCAAATAGCTAATATAGGTATCTGATACATTATTTAAAAAGTATGAAAATGTTTTCCTCCTACTTTGTCCCCCAACCACTCAATTTCTTTAAGAGATATACAATCTTACTCTCTTCCTTTGTGTCATCCAGAGATGTGCTATGCATATACAAGCAAATGAATATGTAATCTATTCATTTTTATTTTTATTATTTATTTATTTATTTTGCGGTACGCGGGGCTCTCACTGTTGTGGCCTCTCCCGTTGCGGAGCACAGGCTCCGGATGCGCAGGCTCAGCGGCCACGGCTCATGGGCCCAGCCGCTCCGCAGCATGTGGGATCTTCCCGGACCGGGGCACGAACCCGTGTCCCCTGCATCGGCAGGCAGACTCTCAACCACTGTGCCACCAGGGAAGCCCTCATTTTTGTTTTTGACCAAATGCTTAGACCTTATTTCCTAAATAAATTGGAGATGGTTTCATATCAGTACATGTAGATCTGCCTTGCTCCTTTTTTTTTTTTTTTTTTTTTTAAGGCTGGCGTAATTTTCTGGTACCATAATTTATCTTATCCCCTACTGATGGACTTTGTCCTTATTTCCAATCTTTTCCTATTACAAACAATGTTATGATGGATCACATGTTCATCTGCTATTTTGCTCATTGTCTATTTATCTAAAGGCTAAATTCTTAGACATGGAACTGCTGGAACAACTGGCATATGTGTTTTTTAAAACAACTTTATAAAAAGTATAATTGACATACCGTAAAATCTACAATTCAATGATTTGTAGTAAATTTATTGCGTTTTTCAATCATTATCATAAGCTATTTTTAGAACATTTTCATCACTCTAATAAGACCCCTCATGGTCATTTACATGGGTTATTTCCCATTCCTACCTCCTGTTCCAGGCAACCACTCGTCTACCTTCTGTTTCTATAAATTTGCCTTTTCTGGACATTTCAAATACATGGAATTCAATATACAGTATATGACCTTTTGTGTCTGGATTCTTTCCTTTAGCTTGATGGTTTTCAGGTTCATTCATGACATAGCATGTATCAATAGCTCATTCCTTTTTATTACTGAATAGTATTCCATTGTATGGATATGGCACGTTTTTAAAATTCATTCATCAGTTGATTGACATTTAAATTTCTTCCCCCCACTTTTTGGCTATTATGAAAAATGCTGCTGTGAACAGTCACATGCAAGTCATTGGCATTCATTTTTTTCATTTTTCTTGGGTAGATACATAGAAGTGGAATTGTTGGGCCATATGATAAATTTATGTTTAGCTTTTGAAGAAACGAGCAGACTGTTTTCCAAAGTGGCTGTACCATTTTACACTTCTACCAGCAAAGTATGAGACTTCCTGTTTCTCCACATTCTTGCCAACTTTGTTATTGTCTGTTTGTTTTTTTTTTTAAATAACCACTCTAGTGGGTATAAAATGGCATCTTATTTTGTTTTTCACTAATGGCTAATGATGTTGGGCATCTTTTCATGTGCTTATTCCTGTACTTTCTTTAGTGAAATGTGTTCATACCTATTGCCCCTTTTTATTTTTTAATTAAAAAATTTTTTTTTAATTAATTAATTAATTTATTTATTTATGGCTGCGTTGGGTCTTTGTTGCTGCACGGGGGCTTTCTCTAGTTGCAGTGAGCGGGGGCTACTCTTCATTGCGGTGCACAGGCTTCTGTTTATGGTGGCTTCTCTTGTTGTGGAGCACGGGCTCTAGGCGCACGGGATTCAGTAGTTGTGGCTCACCGGCTGTAAAGTGCAGTCTCAGCAGCTGTGGCGCACCAGCTTAGTTGCTCCATAGCATGTGGGAACTTCCCGGACCAAGGCTCAAACCCATGTCCCCTGCATTGGCAGGCAGATTCTTAACCAATGCACCACCAGGGAAGTCCCTATTGCCCCTTTTTAGATGGGGTTGTTTGTCTTCTTATTACCAAGTTTTAAGAGATTTTTGTATGGAGGGTGTTGGCACAGGGATGGATTGGGAGTTGGGGATTAGCAGATGCAAACTATTATATATAGAATGGATAAACAAGCTTGCACTGTATAGCACAGGGAACTATATTTAATACCCTGTGATAAACCATAATAGAAAAGAATATGAAAAGGAATGCATATATATGTATAACTGAATCACTTTGCTGTGCAGAGAAATTAATGCAACATTGTAAACCAACTATACTTCAATAAAATAAAAATTTTTTAAATTACCATACCAAATTCTACCAAAATAGTTACATATGAAATAATATGATGTCTGGCGTTTGCTTCAAAAGAAGCCATCGGCAGAGGTAATAGATGAAAGCTATTGTTAATGAGTTGCTATTTGAAGCTGGGTGAAGCTGGAAATTCATTATACTATTTTCTTTTCTTTTATATATCTTTGAAATTTTTCATAATGAAAAGTTTTTGTTGTTTTCTATTTCAGAAAAATTTTTGCAAGTTGCTTTATTTCCAATGCCAACTTTTAAAAGTCACTAAACTAAAGTTAACTGGACAATAAACTAGGCAGAAATTGCTTTACAAAAAGAGGGAAAGCCCAAAATGCCACTTTCTATAGAGAACCCACAGTTCAATTTTATTCAGAACAAAGAAAAAAGAACTTTTGGTCATACTAGAAGAAACTGAGCCATAAGTTTGGAATCTGTACTGAAACTACACATGCAGTGAGGACAACATTCTGCTAATACAACTGATTTGCTGCTGCATTTGTGGACTGTTTTTCTAATATTAACAATTATAAACAAAGCAGTGCAACTAGTATTTGGAACAATCCTTAACAGTGTTACAGTATCAGACACAAAGTTTCACTTCTCCTCACACCACTGGTTCTCTTTGCGTACCTGGGCTTCCTCTCCTTCAGTAAAATCATTTTTGATATTGAATGTCTTTCGAATGTCCTCAGGAATTTTCCCCTTGATCATATTGGCAACAGTCTTGCAGGTAACATCAAGCAGGCCTTTGATGTCTAAGTAATTTGCTGCCAGTATTAGCTCAAAAAGTGTTCTTTGGTCAACTTTCAGGAATTCTTGATCCCAAACAGGGGTATCATCTGTTCGATTTTCTTTGCTCTCATCATCCTCAGGAGGAGGAGGATCATCCTTGTGGTGGGTGCACCACTGAATGACCTTTTTAAATATTGCTGCATTAACATTTGGCAAGGGGACTGGATCATCATCTCCTTCATCATCCATTCCCAAATCTTCCAATATGGTCTTAATAGTCACAGATTGTTTCGCAATTTCAACATCAATTTCAAATATCTCTCCATCACAACTCTGCAACTTAATTGAAGGCATGGTGTTAGGATTCAAGGAGATGGCAGGCCAGAGGCTGATGAGAGCAGGGCAGCGTCTGCAAAAAGAAAAACACAAAAATGGAGAACAAGGCCAACACCTGTTTTGGTTTTTTTTAATTAATTTATTTATTTGGTTTTATTTTTGGCTGTGTTCGGTCTTCGTTGCTGTGCGTGGACTTCCTCTAGTTGCAGTGAGCGGGGGCTGCTCTACATTGCAGTGCACGGGCTTCTCATTGTCGTGGCTTCTCTTGTTGCAGAGCACAGGCTCTAGGCATGCGGGCTTCAGTAGTTGTGGCACATGGGCCCAATAGTTGTGGCCGGGCTTCAGTAGTTGTGGCACATGGGCCCAATAGTTGTGGCTCGCGGGCTCAATAGTTATGGCTCGTGGGTTCTAGAGCACAGGCTCAGTAGTTGTGGCGCATGGGCTTATTTGCTCTGTTGCATGTATGTGGGATTTTCTGGGACCGGGGCTCAAACCCGTGTCAGCTGCATTGGCAGGTGGATTCTTAACCACTGTGCCACAAGGGAGGCCCTGGTTTTTTTGTTGTTTTTTTTATGGCCACTTTTGGTACCACCTAAAATCATTTTGTGTGCATCATCAATGCACAACCCCTTGGAAGATACTGGCTTAAAGGATAAGAGTGAGGGCTCTAGAGTCAGCTGACCAAATTTGAATCCCACTCCACCAGTTACTAGTTGATCTCAGGCAAGTCCTCAAACCTCTTTGGCACACAGCTGCCTCATGTGAAAAATCAAGCACTAATTTTAATTGAACAGTTACTATGGTCCTGTACTGTGTTAACGCTCTCTCATTTTATCCTCCTCACAACCCTAAGAGTTTAGTCCTGTTTCACAGTTGAGGAAGCAGCCTGAACACACGTGACTGAAGCATTTGACCTTTCAGGACCTGCCCCTCCTCCCTCCAAGTTTAGAAGGTCCTCCAGGACTGAAAACAAAGTCACATGTTCCTATATCTCTAATTGCAGCCTTTACCGCCTCTGAAGTTTACATGAGTCAAGGCTGAGTTCTAAGATTCCCCGGAGTTACTGGTCTGATGACACCTTTCCATCTTGCATAATGTGACCTGGATGCTTGTCTCTTGATTCCATTTTTGCTTGAGGAATTTGCAGGCATGACTTTTTTTTTTTTTAAAGACAGGTATATTTCAGTTTAGGATAGACATTTCCAGTGAGAACTGTGGGCAAGAAGTGATTCTGATCTGCAATCTGTAGCTATGGGCCAATGGGGCTTTCCTAGGAGAGGGACAACTTCATGTTTGAGAGCAAGAAAAGAGGTACTGAGGATAATGAACAGGACTAGGAGAAGCTCTGGCATGCTGTTTATTATCTCAGGGAGTTCTTCAGTCCTGCAAATGCTCCTCTGAAACTAAGTCCTCCCAAAAACTGCAGGAGGAGGTGCTGAGCACTGTTTATGGCTATTTATTACTGGTCCTTGGAGGCATTTAATTTCACTACCCCAATGGAGAAAGTGTATAAAGCCCTGGAAGTAGGGTTACCAAATAAAATACATGATGCCCAATTTAATCTGAATTTTAGATAAACAGTTTAAAAAATGAGTGTAAGAATGTTACATGCAGCATTTGTCACATATTTATACTAAAAATATTAATTTTTTATTGCAACTCAAATTTAACTGAGCATCCTACTTTTTTTTTTTTTAGAGAACCATTTGGGTTTTTTTTTGTTGTTGTTGTTGTTTTAAATTAATTAATTAATTAAATTATGACTTTGTTGGATCTTCGTTTCTGTGCGAGGGCTTTCTCTAGTTGCGGCGAGCGGGGGCCACTCTTCATCGTGGTGCGCGGGCCTCTCACTGTCGTGGCCTCTCATGTTGCGGAGCACAGGCTCCAGACGCTCAGGCTCAGCAGTTGTGGGTCACGGGCCCAGTTGCTCTGCGGCATGTGGGATCCTCCCAGACCAGGGCTCGAACCTGTGTCCCCTGCATTGGCAGGCAGATTCTCCACCACTGCGCCACCAGGGAAGCCCCTTCCTACATTTTTATTTTCTAAATCTGGCAACCCTACCTGGGAGGGAGAGACTGAGGTGACTAGGGACAGAACTTGTGTACCTCATTTTGCAGATGACAAAACAGTCTTTTTAAAAAAATTTATTTATTTATTTATTTATTTTTTGCCTGCATTGGGTCTTCACTGCTGCAAGTGAGCTTTCTCTAGTTGCAGCAAGCGGGGGCTTCCTTGCAGTACGCGGGCTTCTCGTTGCGGTGGCTTCTCTTGTTGCAGAGCACGAGGTCTAGGTGCTCAGGCTTCAGTAGTTGGGCCATGTGGGCTCAGTAGTTGTGCCTCACGGGCACTAGAGCACGGGTTCAGTAGTTGTGGCACATGGGCTTAGCTGCTCCGTGGCATGTGGGAGCTTCCTGGACCAGGGCTCAAACCTGTGTCCCCTGCATCGGCAGTGGATTCTTAACCACTGTGCCACCTGGGAAGTCCCTTTTTTAAAAAAATATTTATTTATTTATTTATTTAGGCTGCACCGGGTCTTAGTTGCGGCATGCAGGATCTTTTAGTTGTGGCATGTGGACTCTTAGTTGCATGCCGCAACTGAGAGTCCGCATGTCTAGTTCCCCGACCAGGGATCAAACCCAGGCCCCCTGCATTGGGAGTGTGGAGTCTTACCCACTGGACAACCAGGGAAGTCCCAACAAAACAGTCTTAAAGGGGGAAAATGATGAGCCATGACCTCAGGTCTTCAGTGGTTTCTTTGGACCCAGATCTGAGGCTCCCAGAAGCCCCATGCAGTGTCTTCTCTCCATCAACACACAGTTCTGCCACTTTTCAAGTGTTTCCCTTCCTCTAGCATTGAATGCAGAATGACTCCAGGGAAGTGGGGGGACAGCAGCGTGACTAGCAGCGTGACTAAGTGTTCTGCAGGGAAAGCCAGTAAGTGACAGGTGGCATGTGGGCTGCTGGGGTTTCTCTCCCCACTCCTTCCAGCTCTGCATCCCTGCTTCCTTCTCTCTCCAAAGGCCTGGGAAACTCCTTCCCTTGCTGGTGGGGGCCTCTCCCAGGCTTCCTGCCCCTGCTCTAGCAGGGCTGGGTCCTGTCCCAGGTTGACCTGGCTGTCCAAGGCAGAAGGAGGATGTAGGTGGCTCAAGGCTCTATTAGCCACCAGTCCTACATTCTGATCAGGCCAAGACTAGACTGGCTTTTGGATCAGGGAACTTGGGAGCCAGAACCATACAGCATGGGAGATGAGGAAATGCCCAGGCTGGGATTCTCTGCCCTCACCAACCCAGCTTCTCCTTGGAGAACCACCAACTAACTACTTACCCTGGATGTCCTAGAATCTTCACAACATCCTAGGAGGCAGTATCTATTATTCCTATTTAGAGATTTGGCCACTGAGGTTCAGGGGGTTTCCCTAAAACCCCTGAAGTAAGATGTTGATAGTCAGAACTAGCTCCTTGATCTATGTGCCTCTGAAGAAGCCTGACATTAATTCTGCTAGGTTCTACCTCCCAGATCACAGCTAATCTACCCTGTTGGTATGAGCAAGAAGGTTAGGATATCATAGTCCACCCAGCATAGTGGTTCTCAAAATGTGATTCTTAGGCATCAACATCACCTGGGAATTGTTAGAAATGCAAATTCTTGGGCCTGATTCCAGAACTTCCTGACTTAAGAAATTCTGGGTGTGTTACTTGGCAATCTGGGTTTTAATAAGCCCTCCAGCTGATTCTGATGCACTCTAAAGTTAGAGAAGCTGGCATGTAGTAGAAAGAGACGCATTTTTGGAATAAAATGAGTATACATTTAAAACATATGTTTGTTTTATATATACTTTTCTTGACTTATAATATACAGAAAAATACACATATCATAAGTATGCAGCTTGATGAATTTTCATAAAGTGAACATGCCTGTGTACCAGCACCCAGGTCAAGACACAGAACATTTTTACCAGCCCCAAGAACCCCCTTTTTTGTCTCCTTCCTGGTATTACCTTCCCTCAAAGGTAATCACTGTTCTGACTTCAAACACCATACATTAGTTTTGCCTAACATTAGATAGTTTAAAAATTGTATATGAAGACAGAATCTGGAGCGGACTTCGGTTGGATCCCTGGTTCCTGGCTGAGTGATCTGGACCATTCACCTAATTTCCTTGAGACTCATTTCCCTCTCTGTATAATGGGCATAAAAATACCTCATACCTTAAAGGCACACTGTGTTCCCCAATCTTGCCTAGTGATAAGAATCACCTGGGGCACTAGTTTAAAAATCCACATTTCCCCATTCTTAATAGGACAAAAATTGGTTGGGGGTGCAGAGGTAATTTTTTTTAATTCTTTTTCTAAATTTATTCTTTGGTTTTTGTTATGTGGCGCTGTGCAGCTTGCAGGATCTTAGTTCCCCAACCAGGGACTGTACCCGCACCCTCCACAGTGAAAGCGTGGAGCCTAACCACTGGACCGCCAGGGAATTCCCTCTGCCCCCCAATTTTTTTGTAAAAGCACAGATATATGGCACATAAATTGATAAACAGTATGTTTGTGATATTAAAATTTCATGATGGAATTTAGGAAAAAATGCCTAGGACTTCCCTGGCGATCCAGTGGTTAAACCTCCGTGCTTCCACTGCAGGGGGCACAGGCCTGGACCGGGAACTAAGATCCCGCATGCTGCGTGGGGCGGCCAAAAAGAAAAAAAGAGTGTAAAAATGTTCCTTACAGAGATGATAATTTCAAGAAAAGGTGAGAAACACTGCCTACCACAGTGATTCTCCAAGTGTGGCCTGTGGTTAAAAATGTAAAATCTGAGGCCTGACCTCAGAGTTACCAAATAGGAAATCCTGGGGGTGAGGCCCAGCAAACTGTGGTTTAAGTCCTCCACGTGATTCTGATGGGCACTAGAGTTTGAGAACCACTGCACTAGACAATGTGAAT
Source organism: Mesoplodon densirostris (assembly GCF_025265405.1). Taxonomy (NCBI): domain Eukaryota; kingdom Metazoa; phylum Chordata; class Mammalia; order Artiodactyla; family Ziphiidae; genus Mesoplodon; species Mesoplodon densirostris. The sequence goes on along the minus strand of NC_082676.1, from coordinate 25,094,230 downwards.
GGGGTGGGCTTATAGGAATCTGTATGTTTAACAAGCTCTCCTAAGGTACATTGCAGGAAACATTGACATGGAGGATTTGAAAGTATTTGTAAAGTGTAAGTGACTTTACAGATGGTAAAATACTATTTTCATTAAGAGGAACATGCTAAACAATAATAGCAAAGGTCACTAATTACTAAGCACTTAGTTGTGCCTCTGAGTCCACTTGCACAGCCTATTCTCACAACCCATGAAGGAAGTTAAGAGGTTGGACTCTGAAACCAGACTGCCTGGGTTCTTATCCAACTTGTGACTTGGTTTGTGCATCTGTAAAGTGAGGAAAATGAAGGTACTTCCTTCATAGATTTGTTGTGAGGATTAAAGAATCTTATTGATCAGGGGACTTCCCTGGTGGTCCAGTGGGTAAGACTCCGTGCTCCCAATGCATGGGGCCCGGGTTCCATTGCTGGTCGGGGAACTAGATCCCGCCTGCATGCCACAACTAAGAAGTCCACACGAAGTCCACATGCGGCAACTAAGACCCTGTATACTGCAACTAAGACCCCACGCAGCCTAAATAAATAAGTGTTAAAAACCAAAAAAGAATCTTATTGATCAGCTCTTAGAACACCTGCCATGTTGGCACCACTTACGTGTAAGCTGTTTTCATCAGCCCTAAGTGCACCCTGTTAAAAGGTGGAGTTGAATCCAATCAATGCAACTCCTGAGTGTACTTTCCTAAGGACTAAGCTACAGTTCAGTGGTTCTCAAAGTGTGATCTCCTATCAGTAGCACACCAGAGAGCTTGTCCGAAATGTAAATTATTAAAATTATTAGGTCCTATCCCAAATCTGATGAATTAGAAACCCTGGGGGTGGGGCCCAGTAGTCTTAAGTTTTAACAAGCCCTTCAGGTGATTCTGATGCACACTAGAGTTTTGGATCCGCAGCTACAGCTTTTAGAGGTTCTGGTGTGTGATTACGAGGGTTTTCAAAAAAGCCTAGAGGTCCTGGGAGCAATCCAAGCGCCCCTCCCACCTGACTGAGCGTAAACCCCGATTTAGCTGCGCTCATCAGCCTCTGCGAGCTCTTCCTGCCGGCAGCGGGCTAGTGTGCAAGGCCTTCTGGGGCTTGTAGGCCGGATCGCTCTCGAGCTGGAGGCGCCTGCGTGTTGGCCGCCAACTCGCTCTAGTAGCTGTGGTCCGGGCTCAGGACCGGCTGCCATCTTAGTCGAGCGACTGAAGAGTCGCCGCCGCCCCGACTCCCGGTAAAAACCCGCGGGCGCACTGGAGGCAGTTCTGGGGAGAGGGAGGGTCCTGGATAAGCGTGTCCGAGGAGAACGAGGGATGGAGGAGTGCGGCGCGTCAGCCGGGACCCCAGAGCCGCGGCTGCTTCCTCTTCCCTCATAGCCGGTGCCCGTGGGGGGCGCGGGGAGCTCGGGCTAGTGGCAGGGGCCCGGCGGGGGTCGGGGTGGGTCGGCTGGACGCACCCAGCGGCCACTCTTGGGCTCAGGCGTCCGGAGCCCCTAGCTTCGCGGGCGCCAACTTATGAGAGGACTGGGCCGCAGTGGGCGCCCGCAGGGTCTGGCCCCGAGCCCCTAAGCCCCGCCCGGGGGCCACTCTGCCGCGGCCCGGCCTACGCGCGGGGCCGGGCGGCAGCGGCCGGCGCGGGCGACGTGGCCCTGCGAGGGGCGGTGGCCGGGCCCACCTGCCACCCGCTGCCCTTCCCGAGACTTTTTGGAGCCCCCACTCGCGCGAGGGGCCCAGTACAGGGGCTGCCTCTCTTCTCTTTTCGACTCCCCTCCTCCCTCCATTGTCCCCCGGCATGGTGGTCCCGGCCCCGGCGTCCTCCTCCGCGCCCGCCGTCGGCGCGGAGTTTTGCAGACGTGGAGCTGTCAGTGTCCTTTCTCCTGAGAGTGCCCTTTTCTTTAGTGCAGAGAAGAAAAAAGTAGCCGTGATGAGGACATGACTTAGGGGTGACTAAGTGGGGAATTCAAGTTTTCATACTTAGCTCCGGGCCGCGACTCAAAGAGAGATAAACACACGGTTTTTTTTTACCCCAGGTAGACGTTGGGCCCCAAGTTAGCAATGTAACCAGGTGAATTTTCAAACTACCCGAAATCCACGGTTCCCATTAACAACTCAGCTTGTTGTCTTCGTTATATTCATATCTTAATCTTGTTAGATTTTCTGCCATTATTCTACAGCTTCATTATACTTTTTTGGGAGTGAGGGGTGGGGAAAGAAGAGTGGGATTTTTCTTTGAAAATTAACGAGGCACTTGAGCCAGACACCTATCATTGTACTTAGTTGGGGCCTCGCATGTATTCCTGACATAATTAGGTCTTAAGGAAGTACTAAAGGCAGTGTATTTCCACCCTCAAAATGGGCTAAGGATTTGTTTCTCAGCCGAAGTAAAGTTCTCATGGCAGCTCTGGTGAGAGGCTTCACTGTGTATTCATAGGTTTACTCAAGGTACGATTACTTCATTTTTAAGATTTAGAAATGAAGGTGGAAATTCACCTGCTTTTTTTTGAACAGTGAATGTAAATTTTTTGGGGTGTGAGTCCAAAAGGAATTCCTTCATCTTCAGCATATGAGTCAAGTCAGCAAGGATATGATATGAAATAAACAAGTGCAGAATACTTCTTCAGTGTATTCTAGAATAAATCATTTCTACATTAGTTAAAGAACTATCTTTACACCTATTGGAAGAGACAAACCACTAGCCCCCAAATTTGACCATTAGAATAATTAGGGGAGCTTTTGAAAAGTAGAAATTTCAGGGCCTCATTCCCTGAGATTGATTTAATACCTTTGGGTTAAAACTTGCCTCAGGCAATTCTGATAGTCTTGGGAACTATTGAGACAAACAATACTTTGGATAAACCAAAAAGCTTTGAGATAGTAGAGGAGGTAACCAGTTGTGTCCTGGTTGACCTGAGAAGGAAGAAGGATCTGCTCCTGGACCTAAGTTGGGTGTTAGGTGATGAGTAGGATGGGGATTGTGATGGGGAAAGGGAGGAGGGCAGACAGAGGAAACACCTTAATACTGTGCGTAAATAGAGAGGATTGTGGAAGAAAAAGAGAGCGGGGAGTGGGATGCGGAAGGAGAGCACTGTGGATGTGAGGCCAGAAAGGTAAAAGGCTACTATATGAAAAGTTCTAAGTGTAATGCAAAAAAACTTGTTTTATGTTGTTAGCAATAGATACACATTTTTGAACAGGGAAGTGATATGAGTGGATGTTTGCTTTAGAAAGATTGCTCTGGTGACAAGAGTGAAAAAGGATGGAAGAGTGGCTGTTGCAGAGGTCTAGGTGAGAAGTGAAAGGCTTGACCTTGTAGAGAGGCTGTGGGGATGATCAAGGGATTGGATTTAGTTCTTTACTAGTGCAGTATTGTTGCCCTGTTTTTGTATGAGGATTTCTTTAGGGCCAGTCTGGGTAAAAGGTTCCTTTTCTGTCAAAAGAACCCATTAACAAATCAGAATAATATTGATAGGTTATGTATGTTAATGGTATCAGAAAGTATTGTTCATTAGCATCCTTGATCAGGTGCAATTTGTAGAATTTGGAGATGAGACTGAAATTTATGACTATCAGTACTATTGATTTAAGCTTGTTGGAAGTGTTTTTCTCCCACCCTTAGAAACTTGGTTGTGGAATTTTAGAGTTGGAAGAGATTGTAGAGATTATCTACAGTCTGCAGTGGCAGATATATTTTGTTTTATGGGCCAACTTTCATTTGAAGTAGCTACCAGAGCCCTGTGTTGAGAAGGATTTTGATCATATGCATTCTCTGGGAAAGTGAGTTATGATTGATTAGTGATTCCTCCTGTGGACACTAGTTATCTAATGGGTAGTATATGTGCCAGGTATATGCTATTCTTAGACTAGTCCAACCTGTTAGTTTTCTGTTTGTTTAAAAAAAAAGCTGGGACTTCCTGGTGGCACAATGGTTAAGAATCCGCCTGCCAGTGCAGGGGACACGGCTCCAAGCCCTGGTCCAGGAAGATCCCACATGCCGCGGAGCGACTAAGTCCGTGTGCCACAACTATTGAGCCTGCACTCTAGAGCCCACAAGCCACAACTACTGAGCCCGCGTCACAACTACTGAAGCCCACACACCTAGAGCTCATGCTCTGCAACAAGAGAAGCCACCATAAAGAGAAGGCCGCACACCACAACGAAGAGTAGCCCCCCGCTCGCTGCAACTAGAGAAAGCCCGCACGCAGCAACGAAGACCCAGTGCAGCCAAAAATAAATAAATTTAAAAAAGGAAAAAAAAATTAGTTAAGAATCAGAGCTAGAAGTAGAACCAAGTTTTGTAACTCTTAGCCTCTTCTCCAATGTATCAGGATGAATGTGTGCTACTAAAGAGCTTTTGGTATTAGACCAAAAGAAAAAAAGTATTTCTAGCCTGAGCCTCTTCAGTGTTTAGCTAAGAGTTTAACAAGGAACTTTGGCCTAGAAGTGAGTTTTGTTGTATTCATTCTGGCTTAAGAAATTTGTGTTGGGACTCCCCTGGTGGTGCAGTGGTTAAGAATCCGCCTGCCAATGCAGGGGACACGGGTTCGAGTCCTGGTCCGGGAAGATCCCACATGCTGCGGAGCAACTAAGCCCGTGTACCACAACTACTGAGCCTGCGCTCTAGAGCCCGTGAGCCACAACTACTGAGCCCGCATGCCACAACTACTGAAGCCCGTGCGCCTAGAGCCCATGCCCCGCAACGAGAAGCTACCTTAATGAGAAGCCTGCGCACTGCAATGAAGAGTAGCCCCTACTCACCGCAACTAGAGAAAGGCCGTGCACAGCAACAAAGACCCAACGCAGCCAAAAATAAATAAATAAATTTATTAAAAAAAAAAAAGAAATTTGTGTTAGTACTCATAGGAAATAGTGTTCCCCCCTCCCCACCGGCTTCCTTTCTTGTTCCTCACCCTTCTCTCTGTTTTGGGTTTTGGGGATTGGTTTCCTTTATATGAATTAAGGCAAAAGTGTTTAAAGGTTTTTTTCCCCCCTCCTGTATGTATAGCACCTAGCCAAATTTTGCGCTCATAATATGCACTCAGTAAAGGCATGTTGATTTTTGTGGCTGTAAATGATACTGGCTTTGAGTCAATATAAATTAGCAAGGGGGCGGGTTGCAGAATTGAATTGCAGCATTCTCTGGTTGAGAGGTCAGCCCTCAGCTAAAAATGTTGGATTGGAAACTAGCCTCACAACTAGAAGTAGTTAACCAGAAGCTGTTCCTTGCCTCTGTCCTCTTTCAGTCTAGCAGTGTACTGTCCTTGGAGAACTACTGCCAACTCAGCTCTTTACTTCTTTTCAGAACTGGCTATACACTGATCCTTGGGGTACTTTTTCTTTTCTTATCCCTAGGAGCTTGCAAGTTGCAGGGATAGTCCTTACTGTGACCCCAATAGGTAGAGTATGTGTTTATATGGCCATCCTCGTTTTGCCATGTAGCTGTACGCAGGTGGGGGTCACCCCTTACAGAGTGTGAGTCATTTTCTCCCCGACTCACCTTCTTACCCTGCCTGCTCCATCAAAAATTATCTCTCCCATGAAACTTTTTAAAGGACATTGTGCTGTCAGATTCCTAAGGTCATTGCTGATCTGATGTGTTTAACCATAGGAATAATGTGTTAATGGACCCTCCTTCCTCTCTCAGGTAACATGCATTTAACAGTGGCCTTCTGGAGACAGCGCCTTAACCCAAAGAAGTGACTTCAAACAGTGAAAACTTCAGGTATGGTGGCATGCCTGTGAGAGAGATTGGGGGGCAAGAATGGTGCTGAGGGTGAGCCCTGGTCATGTTAACAGCTGTGAGGAGGTATGGGGAGACACCAGTGTTCATGCTGGCTAAATCAGTTGGTTGAAGAAATAGACAGTTTCTACTTGGACCTGAAACCCAAAGCTGCCTATAGAAGGATTACCCATATTGTACAATGTGAGCCACATTGTACTCTTAATTTGAGTCCTGACTTTTCTATTTTTCTAGCTTCCCTAGACATACATAAACTTTTCCCACTTGTGCTATTTTATAAACATTTATCTCTGTATACTTGTCCAGACATGTGCATGTATATGGTTAAAAAGTGTAGGAATTAGGGCTTCCCTGGTGGCGCAGTGGTTGAGAGTCCACCTGCCAATGCAGGGGACACGGGTTCGTGCCCCGGTCCGGGAAGATCCCACATGCCACGGAGCAGCTGGGCTCGTGAGCCATGGCCGCTGAGCCTGCGCATCCGGAGCCTGTGCTCCGCAATGGGAGAGGCCACAGCAGTGAGAGGCCCGCGTACTGCAAAAAAAAAAAAAAAAAAAAAAGTGTAGGAATTAAAAAGAAGACAATATGGTTCAGCGGAAAAAGAATAGAGGACTTGGAAAGAAAAGGTCTGGGTTTTGATTTGATTTTGCCACTGACAAACTGATAGTTAGCAAATTACTTAATATTGACAGGACTCAGTTTATATATTTGTAAAATAGATGTGTGGATTCCTACCTGCCTCCCTGGCATTGTTGTGAGGATCAAATATTGGGCTGGCCAAAAAGTTCTTTCGTCTGTTTTTCTGTAAGATGTTACGGAAAAATCCAAACGAACTTTTTGGCCAACCCAATAAAATAATACATATTAAATCTTTAGAAAAAAAATGAATTCACAGCTTAAGGCATTATGTAGATCTACAAGGTGGGAGGAGTTGGCAATAATATTTAAAAGGAAAGCAGGACAGGACAGATGCACTTTAAAAGATCAGGAGAGAGAAAAGGAAGGCTACTGGTTAAGAATAAAAGTAGAGCATAGGAAAAGTCAAGCAGTAAGAGAATAGGGTGTGAATGAAGGAGAGCACGTGAACTGATTGGTGAGAAAGCTGAATAGGAAGAGAGGATCCCTTTCACTTGCCTAACCCTAACCTTGCAACTGCTGTCATTACCACCTTTCTTCATACGTGTCTCATCCATACTGGGCTTCTTGTCTCCACTGTAAACGTCATAATAATAAAATGTTTATTATTCATACAACTGTGTGACCCTTTGTGTTTAGCATATATTTTTGTTAACAAATTGCCTTATAAATGCCAAGAGACCAAGGCTGTGACTTGATTATTACGGTATCCCAGGTCACTGCTATAATCAAATATGTGCTTAATCTGTTTTTTTTTAATAATTATGGAGAGAAAAGAAGGAGATAGAGTGCTTTGTGAGAGATACTAGGGAAGGGAAGTGGTAAGAGGAAAAGTTAATAAATAAGAGATAGTAAGAAAAATTCTCAGGATAGTGAAAGGAAAGACATGAAAATGAAAAAATAATGTAGAACAAGGGAAAAAGATGGTGTTATCTGCAGTTAATGGAACAAGGCAAATTTCCTATTTTTAATGGTGATGTAATACCTCACAAAAAGTTATGTACTGGGAAAGATCATTCTCCATACCAAATATCTTTAAAATATTTCTAAAAGTATCCACTTCATCCTGAGCTCACAGAGTAGTTCTTTGTGGAAAGAAAACTGGGCCAGTATTCAGGAGACATGGGTTCTGGCCTTGGTCTTGCTTGTTACTTAAATTCTGTGATCTTGAGCAATTCGCTTAAATCTCTCTGGACTGCATTACTTGTCTATTGAAAGTATGAACACAATACTCTCTCCTAGCTCGTTGATTGTTCTCTGTGCTTCATATGCCGGCTCACTAATTTTTCAGGGCTTTGTTGATATCATAATATAGGACTGGTCTCAGGAATATCTTATAATAGGACTTCATAAAATCCAGTGCTTTATAAATGAGAAACCATTTAAGTTCTACTTTATTTATTTATTTATTTATTTATTTATTTTTTTGGCTGCGCTTCATGGCTTGCAAGATCTTAGTTCCCCAACCAGGGATTGAACCATGCCTCCTGCAGTGCAAGTGTGGAGTTCTAACCACTGGACTGCCAGGGAATTCCCTTAAGTTCTACTTTAAACATTGGTAGAGAGACTTACAGGAAATCTAAGTATAGGAATGTTAAGTTTATAATACTCAGTAAGCATTTATTGAGCCCCTGTTATGCTAGGTCCCAAGGGGTACTCTGCCTCAAGGATTTTTTGGTTTTTTTGTCAGGAAAACAAACTTGTTCACCGGTAATTATTGTAAACAGCAAGATGATAAATGCTATAATAAGGATTTTGTTGCACTGCAATTTAAGATACTTGGATATCTTGGTTCCTTTAATACAATTGAATATATGCTAACTGCTGCTTTGTGCTAGGCATTGCAGGGACTCATGGAAAAAGCAGTCCCTGCCCTCAAGAAACTTGCAGTTTTTTTCATGTCTGCAAACTGTTTACCTTAATATATATAACCTTCTACTCCAGGAGAGAGAAGGAGTATTGTACTGAATCATCACTTTGTTTGTTTTTTTTTTTTTTTTTTTTTTTTTTTTTGTGGTACACGGGGCTCTCACTGTTGTGGCCTCTCCTGTTGCGGAGCACAGGCTCCAGATGTGCAGGCTCAGCGGCCATGGCTCACGGGCCCAGCTGCTCCGCGGCATGTGGGATCTTCCCAGACTGGGACACGAACCCATGTCCCCTGCATTGGCAGGCGGACTCCCAACCACTGCGCCACCAGGGAAGCCCCTAAAATATAGTCTTTGATTCTTCGTTCCAGAGAGTCAGTTCAGTTGGTCACAGGAAAGTATGGTAGGGAATCATGTTGTAGGGGTTAACAGTGTGTACTGGAGTTAGATTGTCTGATTTTGAATTCTGGCTCTACCGTGTCCTGGCAGCATGACCTTGGTCAAGTTGCTTAACTTCTTTCTTTGTTTACTTTATTTTATTTATTAAGTTTTTGGTGCCTTGGGTCTTTGCTTCTGTGCATGGGCTTTCTCTATAGTTGCGGCAAGTGGGGGCTACTCTTCATTGCGGTGTGCAGGCTTCTCATTGCGGTGTCTTCTCTTGTTGTGGAGCACGGGCTCTAGGCCCGCGGGCTCAGTAGTTGTGGCTCGCGGGCTCTAGAGTGCAGGCTCAGTAGTTGTGTACGGGCCTAGTTGCTCTGCGGCATGTGGGATCTTCCCGGACCAGGGCTTGAACCTGTGTCCTCCACATTGATAAGCAGATTCTTAACCACTTTGCCACCAGGGAAGCCCTGCTTAACTTCTTTGTGCCTTTGTTTCCTCATCTGTAAATTGAGAATAATAGTAGCATGTATCTATAGGGTTGTTGTGTGGACTAAATGAGATCATGTATTTTTGCTTGAACAATAGTTGGCTCAAAATAAGCAGGAAATGTTAATTGCCAGTATTACTGTTGCTGTCATTATCACATTATCATCATCACCAACCTTGTCCTTCTTAAAATTATCTTCTCAATTTATTAATTCATTCAGTAAATTTATCTAGGGTGAGCACTGTAAAGTCAAATGCCTACAAGGGCTAGATGAACATTTTAAACAGTAATGATAGATCAGATTGGGACTTAAGTGATTTAGGGAATTCATGTCACTCCAGTGAGGCAGCTGTTATGCAGCTTTGGCCCACTTTATTTTTTTTAATTGAGGTGAAATTCATCATTTTAAAATATATAATTCAGTGTTGGCTCACTATTGATCTGGCAGTGGGCTGAGGGGGGGTGGGGTGTTGACAGAGTGTGGCCTGAACATCTTAACTTTTTTCTGAACAGAAGCTAGAATTCCAGATTTTGAGAGAAATTTTTATTTTTAAACGTTGACAACTTAATGAATTCATAAAAAACTCTGTGAGCCAAGCAAATCACCACTGTGGGCAGGATTTGTCTTGTGGGTTGCCACTCTGCAGCCTCTGATCTGAGGCTCAATTTTTTGCAGCATAACGCACGTTCCCTGCCCTCTGGGAAGAAAGTCCTTACCCACATAGAGATTTTTAAAGTTTGAGCGATACCTTAGAGAAGTCTAGGGCTGAATGAGGAGTATATAGAATATTTAAGGCAAAGAGGAGGAGAGAAGTTATTTAAAACTGGGATTCAGAATGGGCAAAATGGCAGGAATGGACTTGAGATGGTGGAAGTACAGTGAATTTAGATTAATCTGAAGAGGGTTTGTGTGGTCCGCGTAAGAAGAGAAAGTTTGGAAAAATTTAAGAGACCAGTGTAGGGGCACAAAACATTTCTCTTCTTCCCTTCTAGGTTCTTTGGCTGGTCTAATCATTTATATAAGACAGATTAACAGAAGAAAAACAAATTTCCTAAATATGGTATGGGAGCCCCATAAAAGTATGAGACCCAAAGGGCAGCCACCTAATAGAGGCTTATATGAACATCCTGAGCTAAGGCAAGGGGTAGGGGTCTGGGGATACAAAAGGAAGAGGAGAGGAGATGTTTGGAAAATAAGGTTGCCTTGATATGCAGGTAAGTTTCTTAGGTAAAAAGATATCTCTGGCAGTAGTTCTCTTCTTGGTACAGGCCTCCTTTCCAGTGTAAATTTAGGCAGTTGAGGGGGAGGTAAAGAGCTTTTACTGAATCTGCTGAGTTTTGATTGTTTTTAGCTCAAAATAATCCTTATGCCAAAGTAGCATATTTTGGGGTGAAAAATTCTGCTCCCCTTCACCAGCCTTCTTATTTTGGGATAACCTTATTTTGGGATAACCTTAAGTCCTGTTGACTGACAGGATGAAATGGTATTTTATGAAGATTTATTTGGTAATATTGAGGTCTACAGTATTTAACTAGGGTTGGTAGGGTCTGGAGGTAGGGAGACCAGGCTAGGGAGGTGGTAGTGAGAATGGAAAGTGACAGACAGAAGCTTGTATTTGGGTCACCCTGTGACAGTAGGACCCTGCAGTAAAGAGGGCAGATTTTGAAAGCTTTTCCCATATTCATTCTTCTGTAAAAAACTGGGATATGTGAGGATAATACTAAAGAGGCTATCCCTCTTTTTTTTTTTCTTTTTTTTTTTGGCTGCGTTGGGTCTTCGTTGCTGCGCGCAGGCTTTCTCTAGTTGCGGCGAGTGGGGACCACTCTTTGTTGCAGTGCACGGGCTTCTCATTGCGGTGGCTTCTCTTTTGGAGCACAGACTCTAGGCGTGTGGCCTTCAGTAGTTGTGGCTCACGGGCTCTAGAGCACAGGCTCAGTAGTTGTGGCGCATGGGCTTAGTTGCTCCGCGGCATGTGGGATCTTCCTGGACCAGGGCTCGTCTCCTGCATTGGCAGGTGGATTCTTAATCACTGCGCCACCAGGGAAGTCCTATCCCTCTTTTTTCATGTTGTGGATCTTCATTACTCAGCCCCAGCACCCTCTTTAATGATGGATCACGTACATAGTCTTATGATTTCCCAGCTTCATAAGAATAGAAAAGGAAGAATCAAAGTAGTTCAACTTCTTATTACATTTCTAGTTTCACATTTTTGCTCAGCTCAGTTGACCTCTGAGGAGTTTCTGTAGACTTCAGTTTAAACATGGAATTTTTGTATTTAACAAGGTTTGGAAACACTAACAAAAGATTTTTTCATGGAAAAGATGTAGAATTTTGTTGCAGAAACTTGACACAGTAATTAATTTATGATTTAGAATGTTTAAAAAAACGGATAAATGTAGAAAGGTGGAATGTGTTTATTTTGTATAACCAGAGAAAGTGATTTTTAGGATTTAATTTTCACCAGGCCTTTTGTTCTGTTTATACTTTCTCATGAAAATTTTTTTGACGTACACAGGAAAGTTAGTCCCTTATTCTTGACTAAAATGCAAAATGTAGTTATTGTAAGTAGTCTTTTTAGAAAGTAATTTGAATAGTGTGTTAGATACAGCCTGAGCATTCAGAATATTTGAAATAGTAACATTTCCCTCATTGATGAATAAGAATATTGAACTGGGCCTATGAAAAGTAGACAAAGTTGCCGCCATCATAGATATGCAGCAACAGCATCAAATTGAGCTACATTTAAGTCTCATTTAATGGAAAAGGGATTTGTTTTTTGTTCCTTGAACTTTTGAAGCGTGGTCTAACCTAGATTTTGGAGTTCATTTGTTCTGAAAATTAAAAGGGATTTTTAGGTGGCTCATTTAATTATAGGTCTGCTGTGGAAGGAAAAGAACGTGGAAGAGGGATTAGCTGCATTTGCTTCTGTGGAAAGCTAGTAGTCAAACGGAAATCCTAGATTATCTTTTTTTTTCCTTGAATTTCTGGAAGGAAAGAATTACTATAGGTCTTAATTAAAAACTGTATTATGTATGTATTGAAATGTGCAGAACCTAGGTACTGCTGCTTTTCCTTGTCCAGAATATTGCTGGCATTGATCTGCAGTCATCTATTCTCCCTTTGTCTTTGTCCTTTATTTCATCTTGTTGGGGTTTTGGGAGAGTATGGAGATGTAGCACATATGTTCAGTCTGCCCTGTTTGATTTTACTATGTAAATTGATGTTTTCATTTCTAAGGGGCAAAGAAAATGATGAACTTATCTGTCCTGATTATTTTTTGTTTGCTATTGTGGTAAAATATACATAACAAAATTTACAGTTTTAACCATTCTTAAGCGTTCAGTTCAGTGACATTAAATCTGTTCACATTGCTGTACACCTATTACTATGCATCTCCAGAATTTCATCATTCCAAACTGAAACTCTATACCTATTATTAAGCAATAACGCCATTCCCCTCCTCTAGTCCCTGGTAACCGCTATGCTAATTTTTGTCTCTGTAGAATTTGACTATTCTAGGTACCTCATGTAAGTAGAATCATACAATGTTTGTGCTTTGTGGCTGGCTTATTTAACTTACCACAGTGTCTTCAAAGTTCATGTTGTAGCATGTTCCAGAATTTCATTCCTTTTAAAAAGCTGAATAATATTCCATTTTATGTGTATATCACATTTTGTTTATCAGTTCATCTATTGATGGACATTTGGGTTACCTTTTGGCTATTGTGAATAATGATGCTGTGAATGTGGCTGTATAAATATCTGTTTGAGTCTCTCCTTTCGGTTCTTTTAGGTATATTCCCAGACGTGGAATCAGTGATCAAGTAGGAATTCTAGGTTTTTTTGGTTGTTTTTTTTTTTTTTTTTTTTTTTTGTGCAGTACGCGGGCTTCTCACTACTGTGGCCTCTCCCGTTGTGGAGCACAGGCTCCGGATGCGCAGGCTCAGCGGCCATGGCTCACGGGCCCAGCCGCTCCACGGCATGTGGGATCTTCCCGGACCCGGGCACAAACCCGTGTCCCCCGCATCGGCAGGCAGACTCTCAACCACTGCGCCACCAGGGAAGCCCTGGTTGTTGTTTTTAAATTTATTTTTTTATTGAAGTATAATTGTTTTACAGTGTTGTTAATTTCTGCTGTACAGCAGAGTGACTCATTATGCACATATATACATTCTTTTTTCTTTTTTTTTTTGTGGTACGCGGGCCTCTCACTGTTGTGGCCTCTTCCGCTGCGGAGCACAGACTCCGGACGTGCAGGCTCAGTGGCCATGGCTCACGGGCCCAGCCGCTCCGAGGCATGTGGGATCCTCCCGGACCGGGGCACGAATCCGCGTCCGCTGCATCGGCAGGTGGACTCTCAACCACTGCGCCACCAGGGAAGCCCTATAAATTCTTTTTTATATTGTTTTCCATTATGGTTTATCCCAGGATATTGAATGTAGTTTGCTGTGCCATACAGTAGGACCTTTTTGTTACTAATTCCATGTTAATTTTTTTAGGATCCACCATAGTGTTTTCTGCAGCAGCTATACCATTTTACATTCCCACCAACAGTTCACAAGAGTTCCAGTTTTCTACACCCATGCCAACATTTCATTTGTTTTCTTCAGAGAATAGCCATCCTGATGGGAGAAGTGGTATCTCATTGTGGTTTTTATTCGCATTTCTCCAGTGCTTAGTGATATTGAGTGTCTTTTCATGTGCTATAAATGTATATCTTTTTTGGAGAAATGTCTGTTCAATTACTTTGCCCATTTTTTAATTGGGTTGTTTGGTTTTTTGGTGTCTTAATTATCTTGTAGGCTGCAGCCTACCTCTTCTGGGTCTTGTGCTAGTCTTCCTTTTATCCTGTTGTTGACAAAGCAGCTAGAACCATTCTCTACTATATAGTCTGTCAGTAAATGAATGTTTGATAAAATGTTAAAAGTAGTGCTTTCTGGAAAGCTGAAGGTTGGTTGGGGCACGACCTTCATTACATTTTTCTCTAGTTTTGGAATTCTCTATTCTCTTTTAACCATTTACTTGGTGGGGTAAACATTTATAAAGGATAGGGAAAGAAGTCTCTGTGTCATCCAAGTTTTATTTTATTTCTATTTATTTATTTAAAATTTTATTTATTTATGGCTGCGTTGGGTCTTCGTTGCTGCAGGCGGGCTTTTTCTCTGGTTGTGGCGAGCAGGGGCTGCTCTTCGTTGCGGTGCGTGGGCTTCTCATTGCAGTGGGTTCTCATTGCGGAGCACGGGCTCTAGGCACGCGGGCTTCAGTAGTTGCGGCTTGCAGGCTCTAGGGTGCAGGCTCAGTAGTTGTGGCACACGGGCTTAGTTGCTCCGTGGCACGTGGGATCTTCCTGGACCAGGGCTCTAACCTGTGTCCCCTGCATTGGCAGGCAGATTCTTAACCACTGCGCCACCAGGGAAACCCTGAAATGATATTTTTAATCAGTTCCTTTGGGCCTCAAAGTAGAGGAGGTAGTCTTGGAATAGAATACTAAGGTGAAAATCTGCTGACCCAAATTGGAGTGTAGAATTGGCTCTGCTTTCATAATCCTATTTGTTTCCTAATGGATAAGTGGTAATTTGTTTCTCTTCCCTCCCCCCAGTATTTAGGGCTCTTGGAAGTAAATGATTCTCTAATTTTTTTTCTGGGTTTTTAATACAATGTTTATAACAATGCTTTTTTAGTTCTTTTAATATAAATGCACGAATTTGTTTATAAAGTATACATAGACATTAATCATTAACTCATTAGTATTGACATCTAGTTTACTTGATAGTTCTTAAATAATGTGTACAAATGATCTGAGAAAGGTTTGCCCGAAGGAAGGGGATAGTGGCTTTCCAGGGTCTTATTTTGAGGAGAATTCATGGGTTTTAAGAGATAGAAACAAGAGTTTCTTGGAAGCCAGGAAATTCAACTTTATATTTAATTAGGTTGTATAATTTCACACAAGCATTGGTTGCAAAAGAGAGCAATAGTTATAGTAGTACAACAGTAGTTATATTTATTGTGGCATGTCAAATCCTTTAAACTCTAGCAGTAAGTAGTCAAAGCCAGGACACAGCTTGTAATAGTAGTTAATATTATAATGTTTGTCAGAAAGCTGTTTGGGAGAACTGGGAGAAAATTGCCTTCTGCAATACTGGGTACAAAGTTCAGACCTGCAAATGAATGCTGAAGTTTCCGATTCTGTTGCCAGTTTTCTTAAACACTTATACTATTGAACCTTGAAAGTTGTACCTTCCTTTATTTCTCTTTGAATAAGATAATTGTCTTTTTATGTATGTGCTTTAGAATCCACGCTGGATTCGCATTTGGCTGGAAAATGGGAAAGAACTGTCAATGATCTGAGATTATTACGTGATGTTCAGAGCCAAGGTGTCACTGTTGTGCGGGATACGGGGTGGTCCACATCCTACTTCCCTATTAAGGTAACTTTCTGCAGTAAATAGGAAAGGAGCTTTTCCCCATCATGAGTGGGTTGGAGTTCATTTTCTCTCCTTTTCTTGAGAAATTAAGTTATGGAAATGAGTATTTACTTTCTGCCCTAACGCAAAGAACTCTTATCCCCTCTGACAATACTTCGTCAACACGTACACCAAGGTTAGCTCCTTTGTTATCATTAGTGGAGAATGGGATCTAAACATTGCTCCTTAGTCTCTGCTGCTGTGGCCCCAGTGAACAGGAATTAGTTTTCAACCCAGCTGGGTAGTGTGGCTACTGGTTGCATACACAGGAACCATTAGCAACTCCCATGTTTCCACTTCCAACTGGATTGAGGCTGGGGTCCGTTCTTAATAAATATGTGTTTATTTATTTGGCTCCTCCGGGTCTTAGTTGTGGTACTCGGGATCCTCGTTGCTGCGTGCGGGATCTTCTTTGCAACAGTGGGATCTAGTTCCCTGACCAGGAATTGAACCCTGGCCCCCTCCACTGGGAGCACAGTCTTAACTACTGGACCACCAGGGAAGTCCCTGGAGTCCATTCTTCATAGTAGTGGCTGGTGAATGAAGACAGATTTTTCAAAACGAGTCCTTTGATACATAACTCTTTTGAATAGGGGTTTGGGAACTTGGCTGAGTGGCCCTACCCATGGGAGACTACTCAGTATTTACAGTTGCCATGTATGCTTCTGTATTTTAGTAAGGCTGAGAGTTTGACTTCATTTGGTTTTAGTTCTCTGAATACCACTGTGTACTTCAGCTCTTTGAACTCTGTACTTTCTGCTTCAGCAAGCAAGTTTTCTCCTTACTGGTTTCATGTGTTTTCTGAAATGTCTTTTTGGTGGCTTCTTTCTTCTTTTTGGTTGCATTGGGTCTTCATTGCTACGCGCGGGCTTTCTCTAGTTGTGGCGAGTGGGAGCTTCTCTTGTTGCAGATTACGGGCTCCAAGCACATGGGCTTCAGTAGTTGCAACATGTGGGCTCAGTAGTGGCTCGTGGGCTCTAGAGTGCAGGCCTCAGTAGTTGTAGTGCACGGGCTTAGTTGCTCTGGCATGTGGAATCTTCCGGGACCAGGGATCGAACCGTTTCCCCTGCACTAGCAAGCAGATTCTTAACCACTGTGCCACCAGAGAAGTCCTTGGAGGCTTCTTTTAAGAAATTATAGGCCTATATGAAATTATTGAAGGGTTTTCTAGGTCACAGTGGATGTGGCCTATAAAAATAACTGATTATGTTGGATATGTTATTCCTGAAAATAAACCAGGCAAATTTCATAATATCCTGGTTATTTAATAATTTATCTATAAATAGGATATTTTAAAATAAGACTAGAAATGTAGTTTGTCTCTTTGTTGCTTATGGGGCAAGATGTTACTGAAATAATCTTGTGAAATGTCTTTTTCCACATTTTTTTTCCACTGCCTTTCAGGAAGATGTTAAGGTTAGAGGGTTTTTAAAAAAATATTTATTTGTTTATTTTATTTATTTTTGTCTGTGTCGGGTCTTAGTTGTGGCACGCAGGATCTTCGCTGAGGCATGCGGGATCTTTCGTTGTGGCGGGTGGGCTTCTCTCTAGTTGTGGTGTGCAGGTTTTCTTTTCTCTAGTTGTGGTGTGCAGGCTCCAGGGCAGGCAGGCTCTGTAATTGTGGTGTGCGGGTTCCAGATCGTGTGGGCTGTGTAGTTTGTGGCACGTGAGTTCTAGTTGAGGTGTTCGAGCTCAGTCGTTGTGGCACGTGGACTTAGTTGCCCCGTGGCATGTGGGATCTTAGATCCCTGACGAGAGATCAAACCCATGTCCCTTGCATTGTAAGGCGGATTCTTTTTTCAAAATTTTAAATAAATTTTATTTATTTATATTTTTGGCTGCCTTGGGTCTTTGTTGCTTGCACACAGGCTTTTTCTCTAGTTGCGGCGAGCAGGGGCTGCTCTTTGCTGCAGTTCACGGGTTTCTCATTGGGTGGCTTCTCTTGTTGCAGAGCACGGGCTCTCGGCATGCGAGCTTCAGTAGTTGTGGCGCTCGGGCTTAGAAGTTGTGGCTCGCAGGCTCTAGAGTGCAAGCTCAGTAGTTTTGGTGCATGGGCTTAGTTGCTCCGTGGCATGTGGGATCTTCCCGGACCAGGGCTCCAACCCATGTCCCCTGCAGCGGCAGGCGAATTCTTAACCACTGCACCACCAGGGAAGTCCCTAAGGCGATTCTTTACTACTGGACCACCAGGGAAGTCCCAAGGTTAGTTTTTATTGCTGGCAGTGTAGACATTCTGTCACATTTTTCTAGTGTGATAGTAAACATTACTCAAAATAAATGATACAAAAGTGTTAAGAACTGGCCCTATTTTAAGTTTCTTTGTAACTGACTAATAAGTAATAGATTATTTTAATATTGTACTAGATTTTAGATTCAAACTGATATCTTCATTGGTTCAAGTCAGTGGTTTACTAGGTGAAGATACAGGCTCTGCACCACCGTATTTGATTGTGAAGGGACTTCCCTGGTGGCGCAGTGGTTAAAAATTTGCCTGCCAATGCAAGGAACATGGGTTCAAGCCCTGGTCTGGGAAGATCCCACATGCCGCGGAGTAACTAAGCCCTTGTGCCACAGCTACTGAGCCTGCGCTCTAGAGCCTGCGAGCCACAACTACTGAAGTCCGCATGCCTAGAGCCCATGCTCTGCAACGAGAGAAGCCACTGCAGTGAGAAGCCTGCGCACCGCAGCAAAGAGTAGCCCCCGCTCTCCACAACTAGAGAAAGCCCGGGCGCAGCAACGAAGACCCAATGCAGCTAAATAAATAAATGAATTTATATTTTAAAAAAAAGATAGGTTAATCTAGCTGAGAGATGTAGAGGTAGAAGAGAGATACTAGAAAGGAAGAATGTGTCCTGGAGAGATCGCCCCAAGATACATGGGAGATCTAATGTCAATTTTTTTTTCCTTTTTGTTGTAGAAACTATTTTAAGAGCATTTTTTGTCATTCACATTGGGAATATGCTTTTTATAGACAGGTTTGTTGAGATGTAACCTACACATAATAAAATTCATTCTTTTTAGGTATACAGGTCTTTGAATTTTGATAAACACTTGGAATCTTTACTTGTGCTCTTTTGTAGTCATTCCTTAGGAAGCACTGATGGGTTTTCTGTCCCAATAGTTTTGCCTTTTCCAGAATGTCATGTAAATAGAATCATAGAGTATGTTAGTTTCCTAGGACTGCTGTAACAACTTACCACAAACTGGGCAGTTTAAAACAGCACAACTTTATTTTTTTGAAGTTTTAGGAGTCTAAAAGGCCAAAATAAGGCATCACTGGAGTTGGAACCTCTCAGAGGGAGAATCTGTTCAATGCTTCTGATGGTTGCTGACAATCCTTGTCTTGTGTATACATCTCTCCAGTCTGTTTCCATCTTTACCCTGATCCAGTATAACTTCATCTTAACTTGATTACATTTGCAAAGATCCTATAAGACCAAGTAAAGTCAAATTCGGGGTTCCAGGTGGACATAAATTTTGGAGGAGACAGTATTCAACCCAGTACCTAGAATATGTAGCCTTTAAAATTTTTAATGTTTTAAAATTTCATCATACAATGAGATTGGCTTTTTTTGGGTGTACAGTTGTATGAATTTTAACACATTTATTGATTCTTGTAACTAATACCACAATCAAGATACAGAACAACTTCATCACACCAAAAACCTCCCGTGTTCTGTATTTTTGTAGTCATATCCACCCTCAGTTAACCTCTGGCAGCCACAATTTTTTTTTTTTTTTTTTTTTGCGGTACGCTGGCCTCTCACTGTTGTGGCCTCTCCTGTTGCGGAGCACAGGCTCCGGACGCGCAGGCTCAGCGGCCATGGCTCACGGGCCCAGCTGCTCCGCGGCATGTGGGATCTTCCCGGACCGGGGCGCGAACCCGTGTCCCCTGCATCGGCAGGCGGACTCTCAACCACTGCGCCACCAGGGAAGCCCTGGCAGCCACAAATTTGTTCTTCATTCCTTTAGTTTTGTCTTTTGGAGACTGTCACGTAAATGGAATAGTGCATATGTAAACTTTTTGAGACTGGGTTTCACTCAGTATGATGCCTTTGAGATTCCTCCAAGTTGTTGCATTTTTTAAAAAACATTTATTGCTGAGTTGTATTCCAGTGTATGAATGTACCGCACTTTATTGATTTACCTATTGAGGGAGATTTAGTTGTTTCACGTATCTTGCAATTGTGAATAGAGCTGCTGTAAACATTCTTGTACAGATTTTATATGGACATATGTTTTTATTTCTGTAGGCAAGATTTCTCAATCTTGGCACTATGACATGTTGGTCTGGATAATTCTTTGTTGTGGAGGACCATCCTTCACATTGTAGGACGTTTAACAACATCCCTGGCTTCTGCCCACTAGATAACAATAGCACCCACCCCCACCATTGTTTAAAAAAAAAAAAGTCCCAGAGGACAAAATAGCCTCTGATTGAGAACCTCTACTCTAAGGTAAATACCTAGGAATGGGATTGTTGGGTCATGTTGTAAATGTGTTGAATTTTATAAAAAATGGGCAAAACGTTGTCCAAATTGGATGTACCATTTTGCGTTTCAACCAGCAGTACATGAGGATGCTTTGCATCCTTGCCAGCCCTTGATATTGTCAGTATTTTCTTGTCTGTTACTCTAATAGGAGCGTCATGGTATCTCATTGTGATAGGGTACTCTTTATTTTCTTTTTTTTAAATCAGTTCGTTATTTTGAAAAAAATCTACAGAAAAGTTGAAAAAAATAGTATAGTGAATACCTGTAAATACCTTGCTTATATTGACCTCTTGCCACATTTACTTTTTCTCTAGATGTACTTTTAATTTTGCTGAACCATGAGAAAGTCATTTGCAACCATCATGATACTTCACCCCTGAACACCTTTACGTTACTTCTCCCAAGAAAAAGGATATTTTCCTGTAGGACCACGATAGTATGTGTTAGTATTTCTAAGAAAATTAACAATTCCATAATGTCATCTAATATATTCAGATTTTCCCAGTTATCACCGAAAGTGTTTTGTGTTTTTGTCCCTACATATAGGATCCAGTCAAGGTTCACACATTTTGTTGTTTTGTCTTTTTAGTGTCTTGATCTAGAACAGTCCTTTTGCCTCTTCAGTTTTTCTTCTTTTTTTTGCCACGCAGTGCAGCTTGCAGGATCTTAGTTCCCCAACCAGAGATTGAACCCGGGCCTTGGCAGTGAAAGTGCCACTTCCTGACCACTGGACTGCCAGGGAATTCCCTTGCCTTTTTAGTTTTTCAGTGTTAATTTTTTAAGAGTCCAGGCCAGGTAACTTGGTAGAGTGTCATGTATTTTGGATATAATTATTTCCTCATTATTAGATTCAGGTCAAACATTTTGGGGCAATAATACTAGTCTAGGTGATATTGTATACTCTTTTTTTTCTTCATTACATCTGGCAGCACATCAGTGGTGGACTGTCACTCTAACCGTGTTGGTAAGTTTATTTATTTGATTAATGTGATACTATAAGATCTCCATAATAATTGTATACTTTTCACTTTGTAATTAGTAAGTAAGATGTGGTGTAATATTTGAGGCCATATAAATATCCTGTTTTCTAATAACCTTTCATCCATTGGTTTTACTACTGTATTAGTTATCTATTGGTGCATAACAAATTATCCCAAAATTTAGCTGCTTAAAATAACAAACTTTTTATCTTACATAGTTTCTGTGGGACAGAAATTCAGAAGTGGCTTAGCTGGATGGGTCTGACCCTGGATCTCTTGAGGTCATAGTCAAGATGTTGGCTGAGGCTGCAGTTATCTGAAGACTACTAGGGCTGGAGAATTAGCCTCTAAGGTGTCTTTCTCATGTGGCTGGCAGGTTGGTGCTGGCTCTTGGCAGGAGGCCTCAGTTTCTTGCCACATAGCTTGTTTCCCTGAGAACAAGTAACCCAAAAGAGCAAGTGGCATTGCATTTTTTTTAAAAAACTGTGGTAGAGTACACACGATATTAAATTGGCCATAGTAATCATTTTTAAGTGTATATGTTTCAGTGGTATTAAGTACATTCATATCATTTTGCAGTCATCACCACCATCCACCCCCAGATCTCTTTTCATCTTGCAAAACTGAAACTCTGTACCCAATCAACAGTAACTCCCCATTTCCTCCTCCTGTGAGCCCAGTTAACCACCGTTCATTCTGCTTTCTGTCTCTGATTTTGACTACTCTTGGTACCTCATATAAGTGGAATCATATTTTTGTGGCTGGCTGTTTCACTTAACAAAGTGTGTCCTTAAGGTTCATCCACATAGTAGCACGTGTCAGAATTTCCTTCCTTTTTGAGCCTGAATAATAATCCATTGTATGTATTTACCACATTTTGCTTATCCATTCATCTGTTAATGGACACTTGGATTGTTTTCACATTTTAGGCATAATGAATAATGCTGCTGCTATGTACAAATACCTCTTCAAGACCCTGCTTTCCATTTTTTGGGGTATATACACCAAGAAGTGAAATTGCTGGATCATATGGTAATTCTGCTTAAAATTTTTTTAGGAAATGGCTATACTGTTTCCCAGTAGCAGCTTACTGTTTTACATTCCTACCAATATGCACAAGGGTTCTAGTTTCTCCACATTCTTGACAACATTTGTTATTTTCTGGGGTTTTTTTTTTGGTAGTAGCCATCCTAATGGGTGTGAGGTGGTATCTAATTGTGGTTTTGATTTGTGGCATAGTGGTGTTGAGTATCTTTTCACGTACTTAATGGCCATTCTTCTTTGGAGAAATGACTATTAAAATCATTTGTCTATTTTTGAATTGACTTGGGTTTTTTGTTGTTGAGTGAGGAGTTCTCTATATATTCTGGATATTAATCCATTAGATGAATGATTTGAAAACAATTTCTTCCATTTTGTAGGTTGCCTTTTCACTCTTTTGATAGTGTCCTTGGGACATGTTTTAAATTTTCATGAAGTCCAATTTGTCTATTTTTGTTGTTGTTGTTGCCTGTGCCTTTGGTGCCATATATAAAAATCGTTACCAAATCCAGTATTGTGAAGCTTTTGCTCTATTTCTAAAAGTTTATAGTTTTAGGTCTTTCTTGCATCTAAGTCTTTGACCCTTTAAAAAAAATTTATTATTTATTTGGTTTCACCAGGTCTTAGTTGTGGCAGGTGGACTCCTTAGTTGTGGCAGGTGGGCTCCTTAGTTGCAGCAGGCAGGCTCCTTAGTTGTGACTTACCAACTCCTTAGTTGTGGCACGCGGACTTCTTAGTTGCAGCAGGTGGGCTCCTTTTTTTGGTTTTTGTAAGTGAAGGTAGGTAACAGTCTAACATTGTTTTGCAAATGGATATCCAGTTTTCTCAGAATTGTTTGTTGAAAAGACTGTCCTTTCCCCATTGAAAGGTCTTGGCACTGTGTCAAAAATCATTTTGCCAGGGAATGGTGTGGGAGAGGGGGCTTGGGGGGAAGAATCATTTTGCCATATATGTAAGAATTTATTTCTGGGCTCTCTATTCCAATAGAATAAGTCTATATGTCTCTATTTATGCCACACTGTTTTGATTATTGTAGCTTTGTACTAAGTTTTGAAATCAGAAAATGTGAGTCCTCCAAATTTGTTGTTCATTTTCAAGGTTCTTTTTGCTATTTAGGGTCCCTTGAGATTCCATATGAATTTTAGGATGGGTTTTCTATTTCTGAAGGAAACATCATTAAGATTTTGATGGGATTGCATTGAATCTGTAGATTGCTTTGGGTAGTATTGACATCTTAACAATATTTAGACTTCCGGTACATAAACACAGGATGTCTTTCCATTTATTCGTGTGTCTGTTAATTTCTTTCAGCAGTGTTTTGTAGTTTTCAGGTTACAAGTCCTTTACCTCATTGGTTAAGTTAATTCCTGAGTGGTCTTATTATTTTTGATGCTGTTAGTAAATGATATTGTTAATATTCTATTCAGATTGATAGTGTATAGAAATGCAACTCATTTGTGTTGATTTTTTATATCTTACTACTTTGCTGAATTCATTTATTAGTACTAATAGTTTTTGCGTGTGGAATATTTAGGGTTTTTTACATATAAGATATCATCATCAAACAGAATTTTTTACTCCCTTTCCAAGGTGTATACTTTTTCTTTTTCTTGCCTAATTGCTCTGGCTTGGACTTCCAGTACTCTATTGAATAGAAGTGTTGAGAGCGGCCATCCTTGCCTTGTTCTTGATCTTAGAGGAGAAGCTTTCATTCTTTCACTGTTGGATATGATGTCAGCTGTGGGTTTTTCATATATGGCCTTTATTATGATGAGGTAGGTCCCTTCTATTCCTAATTTTTTTTTTTTTTATCATGAAAGGGTTTTGAATTTTGTCAGGTACTTTTCCTCCATCAGTTGAGACAGTCGTGGTTTTTTTCCCTTCATTCTGTTAATGTGCATTACATCAGTTGATTTTCATATGTTTAACCATCTTGCATCCCAGGAATAAGTCCCATGTGGTCATGGCATATAATCCTTTTAATATGCTGAGAAATGTCTGTTTCTCCCTTTATTTATTTATTTAAAAAACTTTTTTAAACTTGGCCACACTGTGCAGCTTGCGGGGTCTTAGTTCCCCAACCAGGGATTAAACACGCACCCTCAGCAGTGAAAGTGTGGAGTCCTAACCGCTGGACCGCCAGGGAATTCCCTCTCCCTTTAAATATGTGTTTTTGCTTCATATATTTGGATGGTCTGTTATTAGGTACATAAATGTTTATAATTATTGTTATATTCTTGCTGTATTGGGCCTTTTTAATAAATTATGCCCTTTGTCTCTTATAACCTTTTTTGATTTAAAGTCCATTTTATGTGACATTAGTATAGTCACTTCTCCCTTTTGGGTACTGTTTACATGGAGTATCTTTTTCCATCCTTTCACTTTCAACCTGTTGGTGTCTTTGGATCTAATGTAAGTCTCTTGTAGACAGCATATAATTAGCTCATGTTTTATTTTATTTTTTTTAAATTTTTATCTTTTTTTAGCCACACCGTGCGGCTTGTGGGATCTTAGTTCCCTGACCAGGGATTGAACCGGGGCCCTTGGCAGTGAAAGCACGGAGTCCTAACCACTGGACCACCAGGGAATTCTCAATTAGATTATGTTTTAAATCCATTCTGCCAATCTGTCTTTTGATTGGAGAGTTTAATCCATTTGTATGTAATTACTGAGAAAGGAGGACTGACTTCCTCATTTTACTGTTTGTTTTCTATATACCTTATAGTTTTTTTGACCCTCATTTCCTTCATGACTGTCATTGTGTTTAGTTTATATTTTGTAGTGAAACATTTTTATTATTTTTTCATTTCCTTTTGTGTATATTCTATAACAGTTTTCTCTGTGGTTACCTTGGGAATTACATTTAACATCCCAAAGTCATAATACTCTAATTTATAACAGCTTAATTTCAATGACATTCAAAAACTCTGCTCCCTTACTGCTTTGTTACCACCGATTTCAGTTACTGATATCACAAAATTCATCTTTATACATTGTGTGCTGTGGCATTGCCTTTAATGATATAGTCTCTGAAGTTGCATATTGTCATTTCCTGCCACATTCTGTTCATTAGAAGAGAGTCACTAAATCTGGCCTACATTCAAAAGGCATGGGATATTAGGTTCCATCTTTGTCAGGGAGGAGTGTCAAATCGTTTGTAGACATATTTTTAAATTCTGGGACTTCCCTGGTGGCGCAGGGGTTAAGAATCCACCTGCCAGTGCAGGGGACATGGGTTTGATCCCTGGTCTGGGAAGATCCCACATGCCGTGGAGCAGCAAAGCCCGTGCGCCACAACCACTGAGCCTGCGCTCTAGAGCCCCCGAGCCACAACTACTGAAACCCGTGTGCCTAGAGCCCATGCTCCACAACAAGAGAAGCCACTGCAGTGAGAAGCCCACACACTGCAATGAAGAGTAGCCCCGCTTGCTGCAACTAGAGGAAGCCCGCACGCAGCAACGAAGACCCAATGCAGCCAAAAATAAATAAATAAATAAATAAATAAATAAATGTAAAAATGCTAACATCTGTTCTTGCCTGGCTCAGTTATTTACATTAGAGGTTCTAAAATGATGATTCTTTCATTCCTTCATTATTAAGCTGAGCTGAATTTTGCTGGGAAACTCAGTCCCTATGACAAGCCTCCAAATAGTATTTCCTGTTCCTGTTTTTTATTACATTTTAATATTTTTTATTTTTATCTGAAAATCTGGTTTATTAGATTACTTAACATTTCTGTGCCTGTTTCATCATTAAAGTGAAATGGGTGTAGTAATTTCTACCTTAGAGGGAGTGTATTAATTTCCTGTGACTGCTGTAACAAATTACCACAAACGTAGCATCTTAAAATAACAAACTTGGGACTTTCCTTGCGGTCCAGTGGTATAGAATCTGCCTTCCAATGCAGGGGACGCGGGTTCCATCCCTGGTCAGGGAACTAAGGTCCCACATGCCGAGGGGCAACTAGAGCCCACGTGCTCTGGAGCCTGTCCGCCACAACTAGAGAAGAGGAAACCCGCACACCACAAGTGGAGAGAAGTCAGAGCGCCGCAACAACAGGTCCCGTATGCCGCAACTAAGACCCGACACAAAAATATAAAAAATAAATTAAAAAAAAAACTACTTTAAAATAACAGAAACCTTTTTTCTCACGGTTCCGGAGGCCACAAGTCTGAAATCAAGGTGTCAGAAGGGCCCTGTTCTGTCCAGAACTCTAGGAGAGAATTCTTCCTTGCCTTTTCCAACTTCTCGTGGCTCCAGATATTCCTTGGCCTGTGGCTGCATGATTCCAATCTCTGCCTGTCTTCATATGGCCCTCTTCTCTTCTCTGTGTCTCTTATAAGGACAGTTGTCATTGGATTTAGGGTCCACCTGGATAATCCAGGATGATCTTATCTTGAGATTGTTATTATTTTTTTCCCCTCTGCCACCCAGCATGTGGGATCTTAGTTTCCCGACCAGGGATGGAAGCCACACCCCCATTGGCAGCGTGGAGTCTTAACCACTGGACTGCCAGAGAAGTACCAATATTCTTAATTATATCTGTAAAGACACTTTTTTCCAAATAAAGCCACATTCATCGGTTTCAGGGAATAGGATGTGGACATATCTTTTGGGGAACCACTATTCAATCCACTAGAGGGAGAGCGTATTAAATGAGTTACCACGTGTAGAATTCTTTAAAACTGTTTCCAGCATGTGATTATTCAACAAACTAATTATTTTTTGTTATTATGATGCTTGTGGTTTATAGCAGCCTCCTGAATTTAATACTTTCTCTCTTTTATACCGCTATTTTAGCCGTTTAAATTTCCATACCTGTCATGCATACCTAGCGTGACTGTATCTCATGGTTTGCCTAGTATAGTCCTGGTTTATTCCTGTTGACTTCTAACTGACCAAGAGTTCAAATTTTTAAATATATTCTTTCTCTCTCAACTCCATCTGAATTCCAAGGGTGCCAACCCTGGTTATGATCTTTGTTTTTTGTTTTTTTCCTCACTGCACAGCTTGCAGGATATTAGTTCCCCAACCAGGGATCGAATCTGTGCCCCCTGCAGTGGAAGCATGGAGTCCTAACCACTGGACCACCAGGGAATTCCCTGTGTTTTGTTTTTTGCTCTTTGTGTTGTGTTGTCATGAATATGTTTTATGTTCACAAGTTTGTACAGTTAACCCAAACTAGTTGGCTTTTGAGAAAATTTTTTGCCTTTTTTCACTTAATAGTGTTTCTACTTTTCACTTTGTCCATGGTGCTGGTCAGTTTTCTAGGTTATGTAGTCTTTTGGGTTTTCTGTGAAGACATTCACATTGCCTGTGAATTATAAGTTTTGTTTCTAATGTAACAGCAGAGCTAGGGCTTGGTGCCCCTTTTGTTGATTTTTATAGTCAATTCTTTTTCTATTGTGCTAATTTCTCCTCTGTGACCTGTTAGTTGACTAAACTTGAGGAAGTCCCCTATTCTCTTCCTGTTGTCTTTTCACCCACAAGTGATTGTCTTCTGGGTCATCTTGTCTGAATTTCCCCTCCCCACAAAGTCAGAATTATTTACTACCACCTGTACTTACTCATGTGAGGAAATTTTTACATATAGAGAGTACAGTGTCAGGACTTCCCTGATAAGAAGGGTAAGACTCCGTGTCGGGACTTCCCCAATGCAGGGGACCCAGGTTTGATCACTGGTCAGGGAACTAGATCCCATGTGCATGCTGCAACTAAGAAGTCCGCATGCTGCAACTAAAAAAAGTTCCGGCTTGCCGGCAACTAAGACATGGCACAGCCTAAATAAATAAATATTAAAAAAAAATAGAGTACAGTGTCAATTTTCTATAATTCTGATTATTATGGTTCTCCCTCATTTTAATTTCTAGGCAGGCAGAAGCCCTCTTTGTAAATCTGTGCTGTTTGCTCTTATGACGGGAAGCTTTCTTCAGAGTGTATTTGTTGGCTGCTTTTATATTGTCATTATAGACCTAAGAACAACAACAACAATGCAAAATCACCCTTTATTACCTCACTTATTCACAAAGAGGCTCTTATGTATAGGTTACTAGTGATCCCATTTATTTGGAGAAATGCTGGACAATGGTGAGTGCTTTGGATTGTAATCGATATTTTTAAGCCTTTTAATGTCTCAGTAAGAAAGATATCCTACATTCAAGGAGTTAGAGAAAAATTCATTTTGAGTATAATAACTTTTTCATGTTTATTTTGATTCAACATATATTTGAGAGCTTACTATTAATATACTTCAAATACTCTGTAAGGTTCTAGTGATGTAAAGATGAATTGCCTTGACCTCAAGAAGACGGTTTGAAAGGTGAGAGGGATTTGCAAACAGATAATAAGAGATGGCTGTTGAACACTTAACTGGGTTTAAGCCTTTCTATATGACTTTACAGGTATTGTCTCCGCCTTTAAACCGAAACTACAATTAAGTTATGCCTGTTGTATGGATGAAGAAAGTAATTCAATAATTTGCTTAAGTAATGGTGCTGAGATGTGGATCTAGATTTATTTGACTTCAAAGCCTGCACATTTAATTACTGTGTTATAATATCTCTTGGAATACATGCTATAGGGTACTCTAGAAGAAGAAATTAATTCTTTCTGCTTTGAAGTTTAGGGAAGGCTACCAGATGAGATGCTTGAGCAGAATGTTGACGGATAAGAGAAGACCAGATGACTGGGAATTTAGGGAAGTTGTGGGGCAAAGGTTGAAGAGAAGGAACAGGATAAATAAATCACAGAAGTATTAAACAGATGGCATTTTGGGGAATGAAGAACTTCACTTCTGTGTGATTGGAGCATGGGGTCTGTATGGGAGAATGGTATGTGAAATAAGAGAATAGGCAAGCCAGGATCATGGCAGATCATCAGAGGTGTAGAAAGTTCATTTAAAAAATCCTTTGACAACACTGTGTGGACAGATTGGGGTAAGGCAAAGAGAAATACTGAAATGAGTACGATAGTACAGGGAGAGCCAAATGAAGGGAATAGTAATGGGGATAAAGAAGAAGATGTTTAATTTTTTTTTAATTAAAAAAATTTAATTATAAGATATTCCACCCATATCCAACTGTTTTATTCTAATGTCTTAAGAAATTTTGCATCTTCCATATTTCCCACTTTTAAGCCATCATGGTGATGTATGTAGGATGTTACCGTTTCTCACTTTGATGCTTGAGAGCAGGTGTTAGCAAACTATGACCCGTGGGAGGAATCTGGCCCTCTGCCTGTTTTTATAAATAAAGTGTTATTGGAATAAAATGCATTTTATGTGTTGTCTTTGACCACTGTCACACTACAGTGGCAGTTGAGCAGTTGTGACAGATCATACGGCCCACAACTGTGAAATATTTACTCTCTGGCCCTTTACAGAAAAACTTTGCAGAACAGCAGATTGAAGACATTCTTTGATCTAATAACTAAAGTGCACGTGATAGTGCTTACTTAATACTATATGTTGGGCTTTGTTAACTAGGTGACTGACCACATCAGTCATTCATAATCTACCCATAGTGTATTTGGAAATTTTTTGAACCCAGGCCATGGCAGTGAAAGCACCAAGTCCTAACCACGGGACCACCAGGGAATTCCCATGGAAATTATATTAATTAGACTCTCCCAAACTGCAAGGTTTTTTAGGTAATGGGAGGTTAATGTAAAGTTCTTTATGAAAATAAAGAATGGAAAACTCAATGGCATAGTCAGGTTTCAAAAGGAAAACAGAACATGTTGCTAGTTGGTCCTCACAAGGACCGAAAAGTAGCTTAAAGCTGCAAAATTTTTCAAGATTACAGCATAGCCCTGGCAACCAAGTTATTTTGTCAGCCTGGCAGTGCAGGTATCAGTTGATTCCCAATTCCAGTGCTCTGACAAACTGAAATCTGTGTACAGATCTTGCAATTTCACACTACTCAAGAGCTGACCAAACTGGTGTTGGGGAGAGTTTTCATGCTAGTTACTTCTTTACCCTAAATTTTTTTTTTTAATGGCGCTCTTTTTGTTTAATGAATATAGTATCTTTTCATCTCTCTGAGGATATTAATATATTTTGCTTTTCTTTGGCATCATTTTTCTTTTCTTTTCTTTTTCTTTTTTTTTTTTTTTTTTTGCGGTATGCGGGCCTCTCACTGCTGTGGCCTCTCCCGTTGCAGAGCACAGGCTCCGGACGCGCAGCCTCAGAGGCCATGACCCACGAGCCCAGCCGCTCTGCGGCACGTGGGACCCTCCCGGACCGGGGCACAAACCCGTGTCCCCTGCACCGGCAGGCGGCCTCTCAACCACTGCGCCACCAGGGCAGCCTGGCATCACTTTTCTTGATAGACACTTTCCACAACTTTATCATCTTTAAGGATGTGGGCAGACTGGGGGCTGTGAGTGCATGTAGAGAGGAGAGGGCTTGTTAACTGAGAACCTCACTATAGGGTTACCTGGTGGACTGTTTGGGGAACTTGATAAGAAGGCTTGTCCTATCTCCTGCCTGGGTGGTTAAGTCTTGGCTACAGTGAGCTGGGAGCCTAGTGGGGAAAAAAAGGATGGGAATTTAGTCATTCCGTTTGCATGTGTTCCTTTAATTCTTGTGTTCTTGATACTGTTCTTCAGCCTTCAACTGTGCCTGGCATCTTCCATTGCAGAGATGCTTGAGGAAAAAAAAAACAGACCTGAGCCTTTTGGTGTCAAGTAGGGGATTTAGGAATCAAAATGCTTGGTAAGCAGCTTTCAACCAATTCTGCTTCTGTGTCCCAACTTTACTTCCTACTTCCAAAATTGACTGGTATCTTCTCTTGGGGGCACTGCAAGTAAACAAACCATCTTGGTTCTTGGCTTTTCCCTGTTGTCAACATAGGACAGGAGTCTACTTTATTGAGTGTGCTGTCAAATAACATTGGTCCATCTGCTTTGTAGCTTACTGAAGTTATTGTACTTGTTTGTTGTTACCTCTACTTCTCTTTTTCCTGACCTTTACTATTATTACTTTTTTAATTTTTAAAATTTCTTCAGAGTTTAGGGAAATTTGAAAGGGGATTCAGATGCACATGTGTAATCTGTCATCTTGTTGTGAAAGTCCTTTCCCCACATACTTTTTTTTCTTTTTTGTTTACTTTTTGCATTCTTCTGGATTCATACATTTTTCCCTCAAATATTTTTTTCTTGATAGTGATTTGGAATTTGTGCACTGTTTTTATTTTTTTACTGCTTCTCTTTGAAATTGTTTTAATTGATTGATTGATTGATTGTTTGCCGCGTGGCTTGTGGGATCTTAGTTCCCTGACCAGGGATCAAACCCACGCCCACAGGGCAATGAAAGCACAGTCTTAAGCACTGGACCTCCAGGGAATTCCCTGAAATTTTGACTTGCATATTAACTTCGCAGAACTGATCAGTATCTTTGCCTTGGCCTGAGCAATACAAGGATCTTGGAACAATTAACTCCAGTTACCTCCATTCCTGACTTTAATGATGTTATTCAGTATTTTAGCTTTGTATTTTTAAATCCCCAAATAAGACATTGTTTTGTGTATTTTATTTTTTTAATTCTTTATTAAAAATTATCTATTTATTTATTTAGGCTGCGCCGGGTCTTAGTTGTGGCATGCGGGATCTTCTTTGTGCGATCTTTAGTTGCGCCATGTGGGCTCTTAGTTGCGGCATCAGCCTTCTTAGTTGTGGCATGTGGATTCTTAGTAGCAGCATGCATGTGAGATCTAGTTCCCTGACCAGGGATCGAACCTGGGCCCCCTGCATTGAGAGTGTGGAAGTCTTACCCACTGGACCACCAGAGAAGTCCCATGTTTTATATATTTTAGATTTACCTAATGTTTACCACTTAGTCACTTTTATATCTTGAGTTGCAGAGCTTCCTTTGAAGATCATTCTACTTATTCTTCAGGTACATCCTTTAGAAATTCTTCTAGTCAAGGTCCATTGGTAGTAAAATATTTTAGTCTAGAAAAAATTTTTCCTCTAAAATTTGTTTCTTTTTTTTTGTTTTGTTTGTTTGTTTTTTGGGTTTTTTTGCGGTACAAGGGCCTCTCACTGTTGTGGCCTCTCCCGTTGCGGAGCACAGGCTCCGGATGCGCAGGCTCAGCGGCCATGGCTCACGGGCCCAACCACTCCGCGGCATGTGGGATCTTCCCGGACTGGGGCACGAACCCATGTCCCCTGCATCGGCAGGCAGACTCTCAACCACTGCGCCACCAGGGAAGCCCTGTTTCTTGTTTTAAACACCTTTATTGAGATATAGTTCACATACCATACAGTATACCTATTTAAAATGTACAATTCAGTAGCTTTTAGTATATTCAGAGTTGTGCATCCATCACCACAATCAGTTTGAAAACATCATTGCCCCCCAAATAATCCCGGTGCCCCCTTAGCTGTCACTCTCAATTTACATCCACGCAGCCCTAGCCCTAGGCAGCCAATAATTGACTTACCATCTCTGTAGATTTATCTATTTTGGGCATTTCATATAAATGGAACCATGAAATATATTGTCCTTTGTGACTGGCTTCTTTCACTTAGCATAATATTTCAAGGTTTATCCCTGGCATAACATTTAATGAGTGCTTCATTTCTTTTTGTTGCTGAATTTCTTTTTATTGTATGAATATACCACATTTTATTTATCTGTTCATTAGTTGATGGACATTTGTGTTGTTTCTGTTTCTGGCTATTATGAATAATGCTGCTGTAAACAGTTCAAGTTTTTGTGTGGACATATGTTTTCATTTCTCTTGGGAATATACCTAGGAGTAGAATTGCCTATTACCTATGGTAATGCAGTGTTTAACTTTTTGAGGAACCATAAAACTTTATTTCACTGCAGCTGCACTATTTTATATTTTTACTAGCAATGTGTGAGGGTTCTTCATATCCTTGTCAACACTCGTTACTTATCATTTTGAATAGCTATCCTAGTAGGTGTAAAGTGGGTATCTCATTGTGGCTTTTATTTGCATGTCTCTGGCTAATGATGTTTAACATCTTTTCATGTGCTTGTCGGTCGTTTGTATATCTTCTTTGGAGAAATGCCGTTTCAGTCCTTTTGACAATTTTGTCGTCATTTGTCTTTTTGTGTTGAGTTGTAAAAGCTCTTTATGTATTCTAGATACTTATATTGGATATATGATTTACAAAGATTTTCTCCCATTTTGTGGGTGGGATTCTCACTTTCTTGATGGTGTTTCTGAAACACAAGAGTTTAAAATTTTGATTTATATCCAATTTTTATGTTGTTGATTTTGGTGTTATAGCTAAGAAACCATTGTCTATCTAATGCAACGTCACATAGAATTATACCTGTTTTCTTCTACCAAATTTTTAGTTTTAGCTCTTGCATTGAGGTGTATGATCTAGTGTGAGTTAATTTTTGTCCATGGTTGTGAGGTAGGGATCTCTTGCACGTGAATATCCATTAGTTCCAGGACCATTTGTTGAGAAGTTTGTCTTAGTACCCTTGTCAAAAATCAGTTGGTCATAGATATTTGGGTTTATTTCTGAACTCAGTTCTATTCCATTAATCTCTGTATCTATGCTTATGCCAATAACACACTGTCTTGATTACTGTAGCTTTGTAGTAAGTTTTGAAATTGGGAAGTGTGAATCCTCTGACCTTGTTCTTCTTTTTTGAGATTGTTTTGACTATTCCTGGTCCTTTGTATTTCCATATGAAATTTAGAATCAGCTTGTGAATTTCTGCAAAAAGGCAGTTGGGATTTTGATAGTGATTGTGTTTAATCTGTAGATCATTTGGGGGTTAATCTGTAGATCATTTGGGGGACTATTACCATCTTAACAATATCAAGTCTTCTAATCCATGAACATTGGATGACTTTATATTCATCTAGGTCATCTTTTTTTGGGGGGTGGGGGTGCTGCGTTGGGCCTTCGTTGCTGCGCATGGGCTTTCTCTAGTTGCAGCGAGCGGGGTCTGCTCTTCGTTGTGGTGCTCGGGCTTCTCATTGCAGTGGCTTCTCTTGTTGCGGCACATGGGTTCTACATGCGTGGGCTTCAGTAGTTGTGGCTCGCAGGCTCTAGAGCGCAGGCTCAGTAGTTGTGGTGCACGGGCTTTGTTGCTCCGTGGGATGTGGGATCTTCCCGGACCAGGGATTGAACACAGGTCCCCTGCATTGGCAGGTGGATTCTTAACCACTGCGCCACTAGGGAAGTCCCTAGGTCCTCTTTAATTTTTAGTTTGACACTTCTTTTGTTGAATTTATTCCTATTTTATTTTTTTATACTATTGTAAATGGAATTGTTTTCTTAATTCCACTTTCAGATTTTTCATTGCTACTGTATAGAATTTACATTGGCTTTTGTATGTTGATTTTATATCTTACAACTTTGCTGAACTTGTTTAATTTTTTTTTTTTTTTGATTGAGCCACACGGCTTGCAGGATCTTACTTCCCCAACCAGGGATCGAACCCTGGCCCCAGCAGTGAAAGTGCCAAGTCCTAACCACTGGAGTGCCAGGGAATTCCCACCTGTTTAATAATTCTTAAGTGGATTCTCTAGGATTTTCTATACATAAGATCAGGTCATCTTCAAATAAAGATAGTTGTACTTCTTTCTCTGCAGTCTGTATGCCTTTTATTTCATTTTCTTGCCTGATTACCCTGGCTAGAACCTTCAGTACGGTATTGAATAAAAATGATTTTTGAGAGCTGGCATTCTTGTTCTTGAACTTAGGGGGAAAGCATTCAGTCTTTTACCATTAAGTAGGATGTAAGCTACAGATTTTTTTTTTAATAGATGCCCTTTTTCACGTTGAGGAAGTTCTCTTCTACTCCTAGTTCCTTGAGTGTTTTTATCATGAAGTGGTGTTGAGTTTTGTCAGATGCCTTGCCTGTGTCTGTTGAGATGATGATGTGGTTTTTGTCCTCTATTCTATTGATCTGATATATTACATTAATTGATTTCTGGATATTTATCCAACTTTGCAGTCTTGGCATAAGTTCCACTTGGTCATGGAATGTTACTGAATTCTCAGTTTTCTTGTATTTTGTTGACGATTTTTGCCTCTGTTTTCAATATAAGAGATTAACCAACTGTGTACAAGGGATCCAATTTCTCCACATCCTTGCCAACACTTTTAGTTTTTTTGTTTTTTGTTTTTTTGTTTTTGCGGTACGCGGGCCTCTCACTGTTGTGGCCTCTCCCGTTGCGGAGCACAGACTCCGGACGCGCAGGCTCAGCGGCCATGGCTCATGGGCCCAGACACTCCACGGCATGTGGGATCTTCCCGGACCGGGGCACGAACCTGCGTCCCCCTGCATCAGCAGGCGGACTCCTAACCATTGCGCCACCAGGGAAGCCCCCACAGGCTGTCTTTTTACTGTGTTGATTCTTTTCTTTTGCAGAGCAGAAACTTTTTAGTTTGGTGTAGCCCTGTTGTCTCTTTTGCTTTTGTTGCTTGTGCTTTTGGTGTAATATCCAATAAATCATTGCCAAGACCAATGTCACAAAGCTTTTCCCCTATATTTTCTTCTAGGAGTTTTACAGTGTCATCTCTTATGTTTTAGACTTTCATCCATTTTGAGTTGATTTTTGTTTATGGTGTAAGATAAGGATCCAATTTCATTCTTTTGCATGTGGATATTCAGTTTTTCCAGCACCACTTGTTGAAGAGATTATTCTTTCCCCATTGTGTGTTCTTGACAACCTTGTTGAATATTAGTTGTCTGTGTATTTGTGGGTTTATTTCTGGGTGCTCTATTCTGTTGCATTGCTCTATATGCCTATCTTTATGCCAGTACCATACTGTCTTAATTACTGTAGCTTTGTAATATTTTAAAAATCAGGTAGTGTGATATCTCAGTTTTGTTCTTCTTTCTTAACATTACTTTGGCTGTTTGGATCCATTTGAATTTTAGGATTTTTTCTATTTAAAAAATTCCATTGGGATTTTAATAGGGATTGCATTGAATCTGTAGATCACTTTGGGTAGTTTGGACATTTTAACAATACTTTATCTTTCAATCCATGAATACAGCATGTCTTTCTGTTTATTTGTATCTTTAATTTCTTTCAGCAATGTTTTGTAGTTTTTATCTCCTTTGTTAAGTTTATTCCTAAGTATCTTTTGTTTTTGATGTTATTGTGAATGGGATTGTTTCTTAATTTATTTTTTCAGGTAGTTAATTGTTAGTGTATAGGAATGCAGCTAATTTTTCTGTGTTGATTTTGTATCTGGCAGGTTTGCTGTATTTTAAAAAATTAGTTTTTTGTGTTTTTTTTTTTTTTGCGGTATGCGGTCCTCTCACTGTTGTGGCCTCTCCCATTGTGGAGCGCAGGCTCCGGATGCGCAGGCTCAGCGGCCATGGCTCATGGGCCTAGCCGCTCCGTGGCATGTGGGATCTTCCCGGACCAGGGCATGAACCCGTGTCCGCTGCATCGGCAGGAATACTCTCAACCACTGCGCCACCAGGGAAGCCCATATTGTGTTTTTTGTGTGGAGTCTTTTTTTGAGGGGGGAGGGGTCGCACTGCGCGGCATGTGGTATCTTAGTTTCCCCACCAGGGATCCAGCCCATGTACCCTGCAGTGGAAGTGTGGATTCTTTACCACTGGACTGCCAGGGAAGTCCCTGTGTGGAGGCTTTATTGAGTTTTTTATATATAAGATCATGTCATCTGGGGACAGATAATTTTCCTTCTTCCTTTCCAATTTGGGTGCCTTTTATTTCTTTTGCTTACCTTAATTGCTTTTGCTAGGATTTCCAGTACTGTGTTGACTAGAAGTGGTAAGAATGGGCATCCTGTCTTGTTCCTAGTATTAGAAGAAAAGGTTTCAGTTTTTCACCTTTGAGTGTGATGTTAGCTGTGGCCTTTTCATATGTAGCTTTCATTTTGTTGAGGTAATTTCCTTCTATTCCAAATCTGACAGTTTTTATCATGAAACAGTATTGAATTTTGTCAGATGCTCTTCTGCATCAGTTATGATGATCATGCGATTTTTACCCTTAATCTTTTAATGTGGTATAACACATTTATTATCTTTTTTTAAAAAAATATTTTAGTCTTACTGGAGTATAGCTGATTTACAGTGTTGTGTTAGTTTCAGGTGTACAGCAAAGTGATTCAGTTATACATATATTCATTCTTTTTTAGATTCTTTTCTCATATAGGTTATCACAGAATACTGAATAGAGTTCCCTGTGCTATATGGTACGTCCTTGTTGATCACGTTAATTTTCGTATGTTGACCCAGTCTTGCATCCCAGGGATTAATCCCACTTGGTCATGATGTATTAATCCTTTTAATGTGCTGCTGAATTCGGTTTGGCAGTATGGAAACTGAACATTTTGAATGTTATCATGTAGCAACTCTGGAAATCATATTCTTCCCCAGTCTCATGGTTTCTTGTTGCTGCTTCCTGTGGTTGTCATTTGATTGTTTGGTGACTTTTCCAAACTAATTTTGTACAGTCCTGTATTCTTTGTCTTGTGTGGCCACTGAAGTCTTTTCTGTTAGGTTAGTGGTTTGACAGTTAGCCTTTTCATTGATTGACTAATACAACATTGGTTTAGGGCTTCCCTGGTGGCGCAGCAGTTGAGAGTCTGCCTGCCGATGCAGGGGACAGGGGTTCGTGCCCCGGTCCGGGAGGATCCCACATGCCACGGAGCGGCTGGGCCCGTGAGCCATGGCTGCTGAGCCTGCGCGTCTGGAGCCTGTGCTCCGCAACGGGAGAGGCCACAACAGTGAGAGGCCCGCGTACTGCAAAAAAAACAACAACATTGGTTTATAACATTATATGTTTCATGTTTAAAAAATTATATTTTGACTTATGTATACAGTACAACATGCTCACCACCAAGAGTTTAGTTTCCATTCATCACTGTACAGCTGACTCCCTTTATCCATATCACCCTTCCCCCACTTGCTGTCTGCTAACCACTACTCTCTTCTCTCTGTGTGCTTATTTTTGTTTGGTTTGGTTTGCACCACCACCCCACCCCACCCCCCCCGCCATATGAGTGAAATCATGCAGTATATGTCTTTCTCTGTCTGACCTATTTCACTTAGCATAATATCCTCCAGGTCCATCCATGTTGTTGCAAATGGCAAGATTTCCTTTTTTTTTTTTTTTTTAGTTAATTTACTTTTGGTTGCGTTGGGTCTTCGTTGCTGCGCATGGGCTTTCTCTAGTTGCGGCGAGCGGGGGCTACTCTTTGTTGCAGTGTGTGGTTTTCTCATTGCAGTGACTTCTTGTGGAGCACGGGCTCTAGGTGTGTGGGCCTCAGTAGTTGTGGTTCACAGGCTCTAGAGCGCAGGCTCAGTAGTTGTGGTGCATGGGCTTAGTTGCTCTGCGGCATGTGGGGTCTTCCTGGACCAGGGGTTGAACCCATGTCCCCTGCATTGGCAGGTGGATTCTTAACCACTGCACCACCAGGGAAGTCCCAAGATTTCCTTTATTTTTAAAAGAATTTTTTACGGCTGAGTAGTATTCCATTATATATATATTGCATCTTCTTCATCCATGGGTAGGCACTTAGGTTGTTTACATATCTTGGCTATTGTATATAGTGCTGGATTGAACATAGGTATGCATATATCTTTTCAAATTAGATGTTTTTGAATTCTTTGGATAAATACCTAGAAATGGCGTAGCTGGATCATACTGTCGTTCTATTCTTTTTTTTTTTTTGCGGTACGAGGGCCTCGCACTGCCGTGGCCTCTCCCGTTGCAGAGCACAGGCTCCGGACGCGCAGGCTCTGGACGCGCAGGCTCAGCGGCCATGGCTCACGGGCCATGTGGGATCCTCCCGGACCGGGGCACGAACCCGCATCCCCTGCATCGGCAGGCGGACTCTCAACCACTGCGCCACCAGGGAAGCCCCTGTCGTTCTATTCTTAATTTTTGAGAACTCTCCATACTGTTTTCCATAGTGGCTGCAGTAATTTACACTCCTATCAACAGTGTATGAGGATTCCCTTTTCTCTACATCCTCTCCAACACTTGTTATTTCTTGCCTTTTTGATAATAGTTATTCTAATGGTATGAGGTGATAACTCATTTGTGGTTTTGATTTGCATTTCCATAATACTTAGTGATGTTGAACATCTTTTCATGTCCCTGTTCGCTATCTGTATGTCTTTGGAAAAGGGTCTTTTCACCTCCTCTGCCCATTCTTAATCGGGTGGTTTATTTTTTGGTTGTTCTTTATGTATTTTGAATATTAACTCCTTATTGGATATGATTTGCAAATATCTTCTCTGAGTAGGTAGGTTGAATTTTCATTTTGTTGATGGTTTCCTTTGCTGTGCAGAAGCTTTTCAGTTTGATGTAGTCCCATTTGTTTATTTTTGCTTTTGTTTGCCTTGCCTGAGGAGACATATCTAGAAAGATTTTGCTAAGACTGATATGTGTTTTCTTCTAGGAGTTTTATGGTTTCAGGTCTTACATTCAAGTCCTTAATCCATTTTGAGTTGATGTTGTGTATGGTGTAAGATAGTGGTCTAGTTTCATTCTTTTGCATGTAACTGTCCAGTTTTCCCAGCATCATTTATTGAAGAGACTATACTTTCTCCACTGTATGTTCTTTGCTCTTGTTTTGTAAATTAATTGTCCATATATGTGTGTGTTTATTTCTGAATTCTCAATTCTGTTCCATTGATCTATGTCACTTTTTCTGCCGATACCATGCTGTTTTGATTACTATAGCTTTGTAATATAATTTGAAATCAGAGTGAATTATACTTCGAGCTTTGGGTTTTCCCTCCCCACTCAGGATTGCTTTGGCTATTTGGGGCCAATTTTGTTGCTCCTTACAGATTTTAGGATTTTGTTGTTGTTGTTGTATTTCTGTGAAAAATGTCATTGGGATTTTGATAGGGATTGCATTGATTCTGTAGATTGCTTTAGGTAATACGGACATTTAAAAATGTTAATTTTTCCAGTCCCTGAGCACGAATACCTTTACATTTTTTTGTGTTGTCTTAAATTTCTTTCAAGAATGTCTTAAAGTTTTCAGTGTACAGGTCTTTCACCTACTTGGTTGAATTTATTCCTAGGTATTCTTTTGGTTGCAATTGTAAATGAGATTTTTTTGTTAATTGTTTTCTGATGATTCATTGTTAGTGTATAGAACAGACTTGTATATTGATATTTTTACTCTGCAACTTAGTGTATTTGTTTATTGCTAACAGTTTTTTGGTGTTTTTTTTTTGCCGTACGCGGGCCTCTCACTGCTGTGGCCTCTCCTGTCGCGGAGCACAGGCTCCGGACGCACAGGTTCAGCGGCCATGGCTCACGGGCCCAGCCGCTCAGCGGCATGTGGGATCTTCCCGGACCGGGGCACGAACCCGTGTCCCCTGCATCGGCAGGCGGACTCTCAACCACTGCACCACCAGGGAAGCCCTGGTGTTTTTTTTTAAATATATAAAAACATGTTATATTTATTTCTTCTCTGATTTTTATTAAATTGTAGGACACTTAACTGGTGTTGGAGAATTGCTTGTTGGTGTGGGGAACCTACTCACCACACTCACTCACA
This sequence comes from Mesoplodon densirostris, assembly GCF_025265405.1. NCBI lineage: Eukaryota > Metazoa > Chordata > Mammalia > Artiodactyla > Ziphiidae > Mesoplodon > Mesoplodon densirostris. Next base: position 25,053,634 of record NC_082676.1, on the reverse strand, counting down.
TGTGGGAATTGGTGACTGGAACCTTTACACTGTTAAGAGAATGAAAAGAGAAGCCATAGGCTGTGAGAAAATATTTGCAAAACACATAAAGGACTTATATTTAAAATATACAAAGAACTCTTAAAATGTGACAGTAAGAAAACAAATAATAAATGAGCAGAATATCTGAACAGATATCTCACCAAACAGTGTACATAGATGGTAAATAAGCATATGAAAAGAGGCTCAACATCATACGTCATATGGGAATTACAAACTAGGCCAATGGTGAAACGTCATTGTACACCTGAGTCGAAAACTTATATGCACAAGGAACCTGAACATGAATACTTATAGCAGCTTTATTCATAATTGCCAAAAGCTGGAAGCAACTAACATATTCTTCAGTAAGCAAATGTATATACTGTGGAATAAACACACATGAAATATTACTCAGCAATTAAAAAAAAAAAAAGCTGCCAAGCTCTGAAAAGATATGGAGGAAACTTTAATCATACTGCTGAGTGAAAGAAGCCACTCCGAGGCTCTAAATTGTGTGATTCCACCTATCTCACATTCTGGAAGAGGCAAAATTATAGAAACAGTAAATAGATAAGTGGTTGCCAGAGGTTCTTAGTGAGGGAAGAGGGATGAGTAGGTGAAGCACGGGATTTTTAGGGTTGTGAGATTATTCTGTGTGATACTGTAATAGTGGATACATGGCAGTTATGTGTTTGTCAAAATCCATAGGACTGTATAAGGTTCACAAAGAGTGAACCTAAATATAAATTGTGGACATTAGTTAATTTAAAAAAAACAAAAACTGTGGAATATTCTAGACACTGATTAGCAAGGCAGACAAGGTTGCCTACCTTTGTGGACCCTTATAGTCAGTAAAAAATTTAATCAGAAAAATTTCAGTGGTGTGATAGAAAGTAATAGGATGGCTACATTAGATTGAGTAGTCGGGGAAGACCTCTCTGAGTATTTGAGTATTAACTTGAGACCTGAATATAAGATGTTAGCTATTTAAAGGTAAGAGGGAAAAACATTCCCAGCAGAGGGAACAGTTAGTGTAAAGCCTGTAAGTCTGGAATGACCTTAGTGTGTTTAAGAAATAGAAAGAAATCCAGATTTGCAGTGGGTAAGGGGGAGAATGATATGAGGAGAAGTCAAGAGAGTAGGTCATGGATGGAATGTAGTGGGACTTCTGTTAGCCAGGGTGAGGAATTTGGATTCTATTTTAGGTGAGATAGGCAATTATTGGATGTTTAAGCAGAGTAGAGCATGATCTAACTTTCGTGTTTAAAAGAGTACCCTAGTTGCTGTGTGGAGAATGGGTGGTGGGAGGGAGAGGGAGCAGGTGCAGAAGCAGGGAGACCAATTTAGTGACTTGTAGTAATTTGTTGACAGGGAAGGGATAGGTGTTTGTGGCTTGGACTAAGATGGTTAAGAAGAGGAGAAAAATAAGCATATATTTTAAGGTATGTAGCAGGGTATATTTTGCAGGTAGTATCTTTAGAACTTGGTAATGAGGGAAAGATAATGCCCACAGCTTTGGCTTGTGCAACTGGATGGATGATGGTGCTATTGAGGCCAGGGAGAGTTTCAGTTTAGTCTTTTTTTTTTTTATTTTGGCTGTGGTGGGTCTTTGTTGCTACGTGCGGGCTTTCTCTAGTTGCGTCGAGCAGGGGCTACTCTTGGTTGCAGTGCATGGGTTCTAGGTGTGTGAGCTTCAGTAGTTGTGGCACACAGGCTCAGTAGTTGTGGTGCAGGGGCTTAGTTGCTTCATGGCATGTGGGATCTTCCTGGACCAGTGCCCGAACCCGTGTCCTGTGCATTGGCAGGTGGATTCTTAACCACTGCGCCACCAGAGAAGTCTCCTCAATTTAGTCATTTTAACCATGCAGGCAGTTATAAATAATGGTTAGACCTAAGAGTCTGGAGCTCAGGGGAGAAGATGGGACTTGAAGTGTAGATTCTCAGTCTACTCTGTCTTGCCTGTTTTTCAAACTGTACAAGTAGGCTACACATTTTCTTTTTAAAAACTCAAGCAAAACATACAAAACCAAAGTTCCCCATGACCACCTCCTTTAGTACACAGACCCTCTCCCCTTCTCCACAAAGATAACCACTATAAACAGTTAGGGATGTATACTTTTTCTGCTTTTGTTTATAAGTATATTTACCTACAAGAATATATACTTTGTTTTTGTTTGAAAAAATAACATCACATTATATATATTCTGTAACTTAAAAAAATGTTCTTGGAATCATTCCATTTCAGTCATTAGTAAGTTTTGATAGCTGCATAGTAGTCTGTGGTATGAATATGTTATTTATTTAACTGGTTGCCAATTGATACTTAGGTTTCTATAGTTTGTCTTTACAAATGGTATATTTTTGTTCTTAGGGATTTAAAATACTTAAGTAATTTTGATTATATAAAACTAATATGTATCAGTACATACATTATTTTTTAATATTAATTTATTTTATTAATTTGGCTGCATTGGGTCTTAGTTGCACAATCTTCATTGTGGCCTGCACTATCTTTTATTGCGGAGTGCAGGCTGTTCCTTGCGGCATACGAGCTCCTCAAGTTGTGGCACACAGGCTCTGTAATTGTGGCACATGGGGCTCTCTAGTTGTGTAGGCTCAGTAGTCGTGGCTCTCGGGCTCTCCAGTTGTGGCACGCAGGGTCTAGAGCTCACAGGCTTAGTTGCCCTGTGGCACGTGGGATCTTAGTTCCCCGACTAGGGATCGAGCCCGCGCCCCCTGCATTGGAATCACGATGTCCTAACCACTGGACCACCAGGGAACGGAAGCCTAATTTTGCCTTATTGTATTTGTATATTTCTTACATGGGACCTGGCAAATAGTGAGTGCTGAGTAAATTTTGCTTGAGTTTAATCTTTACTTTGACCCACTCAAAATATTCTTAAAATTTTTATCAAGTCCCCGAAAACCTAAGAACAGGTTATTTTAAAAACATATTTAGGGACTTCCTTGGTGGTGCAGTGGTTAAGAATCCATCTGCCAATGCAGGGGGCACAGGTTTGAGCCCTGGTCTGGGAAGATCCCATATGCCGCAGAGGAACTAAGCCTTTGCCACAACTACTGAGCCTGTACTCTGGAGCCCACGAGCCCATGCACCTAGAGCCCATGCTCCGCAACCAGAGTAGCCACCACAGCGAGAAGCCCGCGCACCGCAATGAAGAGTAGCCCCTGCTTGCCACAACCAGAGAAAGCCTGCGCACAACAACAAAGACTCAATGCAGCCATAAATAAACAAATAAATTCAAAGAGTATTAATAATAAACATTCACAGAGCATTTTTTTCCCCACATATATAATCATTCAGTCTTACAAAAGCCCTGTGAGTTAGAGGTGGTATTATCCCCATTTCTCTGACAGGAAACTGGGACCTAGAGAGGTTATATAACTCAAATAGTATCATATAGTAAGTGTTGTAGCCAGGAAGCAAACCCAAGTGTTCTGACTTTGTTATAAAATCTTTTTTATTGTATACAAATCATGCCCTTTCCACAGGGGGATTAACTCTTCCATGATTATGGGCTGAAGAAGATATGTTAGAGGTGTTCATTTAGTATAATTCAGTAGCCACAGGCCCTGTTTTGGGCTTCTGGGTTTCATCAGTGAACAAAGCAAAAAGATCCCCCATTCACATGGAGTTTATATTCTAGCTTAGAGAGTCAAAACCAATAAACATAATTACCAAGTAAATTACTTAGTATGTCAGAAGGCCACATAGTTTATAGGAGAAGAAAATGATCATCATAAGTGGAGCAGACTGTTAATATTGTGAAGAAGACAAGTAGAATGAACGTCTAGAGGCAAGAATGTGCTGGCATATTTCAAGAATAATAGGGAACTAGGTGCCTGAGTAGGGGAGGAGAGTAGCAGGGAAATAAGATCAGGAAGTAGGGAGCAGTGGAAGCATGTATCATATAGGGTCTTTCAGGATTCAGGCTTTTACTCTGAGTAAAATGGGAAGGTTTTGAAAGGTTTTTAACATTTTAAAAGAATCATCCAGGTTGTGTTAAGAATAGGTACTAAGGCTAGACAAGGGTGGAAAAAGGGAGACCTTTTAGTTAATCTAGGAGAGGGGCATAATTTAGGAAAAAGATGGCTGTCAGAGGTGGGTCTGAACAGATTGGTGGTAGAGGTGGTGAGAAATGGCTAGACTCTAGATATATTTTGCAAATAGAGACATCAGAATTTGCCAGTGGGTTGAAAAGGAAATATAAAAGAAAGGAGTCAAGGATGACTCCAAGGTTTTTGGCTTGAGCTGCTGAAAGAATGAAATTGCCATCAACTGAGATAGTTTACAGAGAACATCGGGAGTTCCATTTTGGATCTGTTACGTTCGGAGTGTCTTTTAGATACCCAAGTGAAGTTGTTTAGAATTCAGGAGTGAAGTCTGGAATAGAAATATAAAGTTGGGACTTGTTGATATGTAGATGATATTTAAAGCCATAACAGTAGATGATCTTGAGGAAATGAGTATGGAGAGTTGAGAGAAGAGGGAACCCCAAGAACTGAGCCCTAGGACTTTCCAGTATTAAGAGGGTGGAGAGAAGAGAAAGAATCATCAAAGGAATCTAAGAAGGAACAATCAGTAATGTAGGACATAAACCTAGAGAATGTGTCTTGGGAACTAAAAGGAAGAAAAACCATGGAAGAAGGAATGATCAACCATGTCAAATTTTGCTGATGGTTAATGCAGGATGGATACGAGAATTGAAGATTATATTTAGCAATGTGAAGGCCACTAGTTATTGTGTGGCCTTCAGTGGGACATGGAAATGGCCTGGCTAGCACTATTTACATATTTTTCAAGTGGGAATTTTTGATGTTTATAGTGTTTCCTTGGCCCTGTTCAGGTTTGCCGTCCTGTTGGTGTTATGTCTGACAGTGGATCACAGCTTGGTTCAATGGGTAGCCTGACCATGAAATCACAACTTCAGATAACTGGTAAGTCTTAAAAAGATCTACTGCTTTATTTCCCCCCAACCCCCAAGATAAAAAGAAAAAAATCTTAAAATCTTTAGTGGCTGTGATGTATCAGGTTCTGAATGAATGAATGAACATAATGTTTAGATATGTAAAAATTACATTCTGATTTCAGGATATTCTTGGGTATAGTATAGGATTTGGGTTTGTTTTTTCCATTAAACATGCTTCGGCAATTGCTATTGTTTTCTGTTTTCATTTGGATTTTATTAGCTTTGTTGAGATAATTCACATACCATACAGTTTACCCTTATAGAAGTCAATGATTGTTAGTACATTCTCTTGGTTGTTGTGCAACCAACACCAGTCAATTTTAGAACATTTTCACCACTGCAGAAAGAAACCCCTGCCTCATATTCCCCAACCACCTTCAGCCCTAGCTAACTATTTTTGTCTCTATAGCTTTGCCTGTTTTGGATCTCTCATATAAATAGTCATAAAATGTGTGGCCTTTGTCTCTGACTTTTTTCACTTATCATAATAATGTTTTCAAGGTTCAGCCGTGTTGTAGCATGTATTAGTATCTAATTTCTTTTTATTGCCAAATACTATTCCATGTGTGGACATACTTTATCCATTTATCAGTTGATGGATGTTCGGGTTGGTTCCACTTTTTGGCTATTATGAATAATGCTATGAACGTTTGTATGTAAGTTTTTGTGAAGATGTATGTTTTCAGTTTTCTTGAGTATATACCTTCTACTTTCTTGAGTCACTGGGTCATGTAATATCCGTGTTTAGCTTTGTGAGGCATTCCAAATTATTTTTCAAAGCATCCACACCACTTTATATTCCCACCAGTCATGTATGAGGGTTACAATTTTGTAAGCATCCTTGCAATGCTTATCTTTTTGATTAGACACATCCTAATGGATGTGAGCCATCTCATATGGGTTTGAGTTGCATTTCTCTGATGGTTAAATGATGATGAGCATCTTTTCATGTGCTTATTGGCCATTTGTATATGTTTTTTGGAGAAATGCCTATTAAATTTTTTGGTTGCTATTGATACTTTCCTAATATCTCTTTGTTTCTTCCTCTAACCATACTAATCAAGTGTATCACTTTCAGATGAATGTTCTTAAAATGCCTCCTGATTTGTTCATTCCTGCTCAGAAACCTTCAGTGCTTCTCCTTGGCTGTGGTATTGAATTTCTTTAAAACTGGGCTAAGACCTTTTACAGGCTCCATATGATCTCTTTGTAGGTCTTTATATATCAATAGAAGCTACTTGCACTAGCCAAAGTGAGGCACTGGATTTTCTTCAGACATGCATGTGTCTATCACACAGTGGAACCCTAGTCTCTCTCCCTTTAATTTAATGGCATTTATTGATTATTTTAGTTTTTACTATACCTGGCTTATATCCACTTCTAGGTTATGAATATGAGGTCATAAACTGTATCATTATTGTCCTCCTCAAAACCTAAAAGTGATTGAGTTATATAAAAGTAACACTTTAAGTTGAAAGCATGTTAGAATTTATTCTTGGGAATCCTTTCACTAACTCCAGTCTCTTTCCTTAGCAATGTCTGATTCTCAGTGAGAGATATTAATATTTCTTTGCTAAAGCCAGATTCTAATTGTTTCTCCCCTCCCCATTCTCACGCTAGTCTTATAGCTGATTTACATTGGGCCAGGCTTCTTAAGACTTCTCTTTTGGGGCAGCTTATTGTTAAAACCTTTGATTTAAAGAATTTCTGATAGATTGTTTCAACTTTTCAGGTTACATAAGTAACATACATGCTTTTTATTTTTAAAAGCTGAGTAAAATAGTAAAGTGAGGAGTTCTTATTTATCATCTCAATCCCCAGATAAATAGGTTTATATTCCTTTAGACTTTTCTTTGCATAAACTGGCTATCTTATTTGCTATCATTACTGTCATAGTAAGAAAAACATTTAATGCCTAAATGCATTATGTCCTCAAGAAGACATAATTCTTAGCCATTTATAAGCTTTTAATCTTGGGTCTAAAAATCCTGAGCATGTACAAGTATAGGGCAAAAACATTTTAACAAAAACAAACACCATGAATTATGGATAAAAGCTATTTACGTATTTAGCAAAAATATCATTAGATATGGGACAAATGAAGAACATCAGATAATGAACAATAAAGTGCCAAGTTGACTAGAGTCAAGTGTCCTTCATAATTCATTGTTTACTTCTTTGCTTTTGGTGCTAGAAACCTCAGAACTAAGTTTTTTTTTGCACAAATCCCCTTAATTGACATTGTATTTTATAGTCTGTGTTAATGGATTAGCATAGTTTTTTTTTTTTTTCGGTAAGCTCTTCAACATCTTCCAAAATTCAAGGAAGGCATAAATATGCAAGTGTTAAGTATAAAAGCCATGGCATATGGTAATGGTGAGAAGAGACAATGACTTTGGTCAGGAAAGAGAGATCAGTATTTGACTAGAGTTACTGTGAAAGGAGGTAGTGCTTGAAGCATTGCTACTATTTCAAAGTAGAGGACTTCCCTGGTGGCACAGTGGTTAAGAATCTACCTGCGAATGCAGGGGACACGGGTTCGATCCCTGGTCTGGGAAGATCCCGCATGCTGCAGAGCAACTAAGCCCGTTTGCCACAGCTACTGAGCCTGCGCTCTAGAGCCCGCGAGCCACAACTATTGAGCCTGTGTGCCACAACTACTGAATCCCATGCGCCTAGAGTTCGTGCTCTGCAACAAGAGAAGCCACCGCAATGAGAAGCCTGTGCACTGGAGGAAAGAGTCGCCCCCACTTGCCGCAACTAGAGTAAGCCCATGCGCAGCAACGAACACCCAACACAGCCAAAAATAAGCAAATAAATAAATAAATAAATAAATTTATTTAAAAAAAAAAAGTAGATAGGTAGGGACTTCCCTGGAGGTCCAGTGGTTGAGACTGTGCTCCCAATGCAGGGGGCACGGGTTCGATCCCTGGTTGGGGAACTAAGATCCCACATGCCTCCTGGCATGGCCAAAAAAAAAGTAGAAAGGTAGAAAAGGATCTTTCAGGAATGAACATGACAGAGCAAATGATGTGAAGGAGGGAAATGCCAAGACTTCCCTTGATGTCCCTAAAAGCCACTGCTGCAGAGCAGGGACCCATGAGAATTAATGAGAGTGGATCATCTCCTTCAGGTGTGTCAAGGCTACAAAAAAAAAAAAAAATTGCTAAGGGAGATGGGAAGTAACCAGAGTTTTTAACAAAGAGCAGACAGCTGGATTTGTGTTTTAAAAGTCGGTGTAGGGGGCTTCCCTGGCGGCGCAGTGGTTGAGAGTCCGCCTGCCGATGCAGGGGATACGGGTTCGTGCCCCGGTCCGGGAAGATCCCACATGCCGTGGAGTGGCTGGGCCCGTGAGCCATGGCCGCTGAGCCTGCACGTCTGGAGCCTGTGCTCCGCAACAGGAGAGGCCCGAGTACCGCAAAAAAAAAAAAAAAAAAAAAAGTCAGTGTAGGGACTTCCCTGGTGGCACAGTGCTTAAGAATCTGCCTGCCAATGCCGGGGACACAGGTTCAAGCCCTGGTCCGGGAAGATCCCACATGCTGTGGAACAACTAAGCCCGTGTGACTGGAACCTGTGCTCCACAGCAAGAGAAGCCACCGCAATAAGAAGCGCACGCACTGCAATGAAGAGTAGCCCCCGCTCACCACAACTAGAGAAAGCCTGCACGCAGCAACAAAGACCCAACGCAGCCATAAATAAATAAATAAATAAATAAACTTCTTTTAAAAGTTGGTGTAAAAGACTCATAGGGAAATTTAGGGTCAAAAATTAAAATGTTACTCTGTGGTTCTGCTCAAATTTATTTCTTGAACTCTTTCATACGTACATTACACAATTACACACATGTATGCATACATTATTTGTTTACAATGTATGTTTGTTTGTTTGCTAATTGCTGTCCCTTACCAGATGAGGGCAAGTAGAAAATTTATTTCAGAGAAATGACATGTATTATAAGTTGTAGCAAAACTGGAGTTTTAAAATATTAAATGATAGTACTGTTGATAAATGGATTGTTTAGAGAACTTGATGTGTGTATGTGTGTTTTTTTAAATTTATTATTTTTATTTTTGGCTGCATTGGGTCTTCATTGCTGTGCGTGGGCTTTCTCTAGTTGTGGCAAGCAGGGGGTACTCTTTGTTGAGGTGCGTGGGCTTCTCATTGCGATGGCTTCTCTTGTTGTGGAGCACGGGCTCTAGGCGTGCGGGCTTAACTAGTTGTGGCATGCGGGCTCAGTAGTTGTGGTGCACGGGTTTAGTTGCTCTGTGGCTTGTGGGATCTTCCCAGACCAGGGTGCGAACCCGTGTCCCCTGCATTGGCAGGTGGATTCTTAACCACTGCGCCACGAGGGAAGTCCCAGGTTCCACTGATTTTTACTCTTGCATTTCCTGGGTCATTCTTTATTCTTTGTCTCCAATTCCATGGTCTGGATCCTTTACTTTGGACATAAGTCTGTTTTCTTACATCCTTCCCTGTCTTTAGCCATTTCCTGTTTAATTATGTTCTGTACATAACTTCAGCTATTATACTGAGCTTATCTGTGTTTTGATGCTTGCTGTATGCTAACATTATACTTACGTGGGCAAAATAAATTCTTTGGTATTCCCTAGAAATTTCTTAGTCTCAGTCCTTACTCAAAACTCATCATTTGAGGAAGAGAAACCATCTTATTTTAGTTATTACAAATTGAAATTAAACATTACTGCATTTCCCCAAATTTACTAGAACACCGTATATTTAGCTCCCAATGCTTAGAGACCAGGAGAGTCCTTCACACTTTAAAGTCAAAAGTTTATATCCAGTTCTGCCCAGCCAAGACATAGTTCTGCTACAGAGACCTCATGTAGCTTCTCATGACTTCTGAGCACAGAGATAGCACTTTCTTTAACTGGTTTTATCTCTTATCAGTTCATCATACTGCTAATCATACCTGGTCTCAGCACCCCTGTTTGTTTTACCTTGTTCATTATAGCCTCCTGATTCACAAAATAAATTGGATAAGCTAAGGATTTACTTTTACTTTATATTTAAATTGTCAAGATTTTAATTTTGTATTGGAGAGGTAGGATGAAGGATCAGTCGGGTGAAAATGTTGACCTTCAGAACAGAAGGATCAGAAGAACATTAATAAATACCATGAAATCATATGCAATAGATTGTGTGTGTGTGTGTGTGTGTGTGTGTGTGTGTGTGTGTAAGTAACTATAAAGCAGGGCAACTTATTTTCTACCATGGCTAATCATTTGGTTCAACAAATGTATTAAACGCCTGTCAGGTTTAAATCACTAAGTGCTATACGAGTTATAAAGACTGGCTATAACCTTGCCATGAAGGGGATTACAGGGTGAGTTAAACAAGTAAGAACTGATAAACTTACTAAGAGCTAAGACAGAATAGAAAGCTGTAGGAACCATATATAAATAGGAAAATCCTGTGGGGGCATAGAACAGGAACAGTTTGACTTACTAGGTTTAAAGAACCATCCGGTCAAAGAGAAGGGGGTATTTGTCTCTCAAGAAGTAGGATTTTATTGGGTGAAAAGAAAGAAGGATCATTATGAGTGGAGGGGGTAGCATGTATGAGGCATGAAAGTACTAGGCCCTTGGGAGGGACAGCAAACAGCTAAGAGTGGTTAGACTACCAGGGGCCTGGGTGGAGTTTGGTATAGGAAGAGGCTGTAAACGTACAGAGTAAGCAATGTAAAATGCCCCAGAAGAGTTTAAACTTCATTTTGCAGGCATTAGCAAATCATTGAAAAGTATTGACATCACATCTGTTCTAGGAAGATAATTCTGGTAGCTGTGAGAGATTGCATTAGAGAAGTGAGAGTAAAAATAGGCAGTTGTTAGAGGCCTCTTGGAGTAGCCCAGGTGACAGATGATATTGACATTTTTCTGATTCCTTTTCTTCCAGTTTACAATTTACAGTTTTTAAATTCCTTTAATTTACTATGGGAATTTAAATTTTAGGAAGTAGTACATTGATCTGTTTTATAATATTAGGACTGTAATGAAAGTTTTATGCAATATAAGCTTTGAGATTTGAACACTTAAATAATTTCTCCGGTCCAGGCTTTGCCGTGACCCTTGGGTAAACTTTTAAATTTTGTTGAGCTTGTTTTTTTTTTATGTATAAAAATTAAGATGATAATACCTATCTCACAGAATAGTTGTATCGAAATGACAGTCTTTAAGTGCCAGACACAGTAAACACTAACAGTTGGTGCTGGTTTCCCTGACTCTTTTTATTTTCCCATTTAAAGTTTCCTAAAATGGCTCTAGTGGGGTTGGGTGGAATTACTTGGCAAAATAGCTTTCAAAAGTTTGAATCCTAAAAAGCCACTAAGGGCAGGTCATTTCCTCCCTGTCAGGCCTGCACTGCTCTTTGTTCTAGGTTTAATCAGTTTTAGAGAATCACAAGAGCCCCTGAAATACAATGAGCTTATGCATGAGTGTGTGGGCTGTTTTACCTTTTCTCAGACCAGAAATGTATTAAAAATAGGGATTTTATATTTTTCTTTGGCAATCCTGTGATTAAATTAGGCTTTGTATTAAGTGGTAGGGCATTATAGTACATATTAATCAGAGATAGGTCTGATCCCCACTTGAGTATTTTCTGTTCTGAAAGACATTTTACTTAGTGTTTCTACCTAGATGTCTCATGAGCATCTCAAATTTTATATATTCTTTATAATACGCTTGATTTCCTGCCCATTCTTCCCTCCTCAACTTGTGCTTTCCCAGATCTTTTCCATCTTATTAAATGATACCACCTTCTATCCAGTTATTCATGCCAGAAACCTGGGAGTTATCCTTGCTTCTTTCCCCTAACTCACTCATGAAATCTAATCCTGTTGGTTCTCCTTAGAAAATGCTTATTCCTCCCCATATCCATGTTTACCACCCTAGTCCATACTACTGTCGTTTCTTAATTAGATGGCTCTAGCAGCCTCTTAAGCATAAAAGGACAAAAGTATTTGATAAACATGAAGTTGGGAGATTCAGGGCCGCCACCTGGGACCGTGCCTGCTAGGGTACCCAGACTGTCTATGTGTTGGTCTGTATATTGAGCTTCTTGGGTAGCTGCTATATAAACTTTTCTAGCAACTCACAAGGGCCCATTAGTCTTGAAGGGCACTGGCATTCTCTGAACTTTGCTGTTGGAGTATATATCCAGGTGGTAGAATATTTCCTTGGCTGTGATCATCTCATTTGTAGGGGACCAGTGAGTTGTCTCCTGTGGGAACCAGGGGGTGCTCTACTAGATTTGAATCTACTCTTCGTACCTTCCACACAATGCTAGGACAAGGCTATTTCATGGCAAAAGTGACTAACTCAAGGGTGAAGGCCAAGGATGTAAGAAGCTCTTGCTAAGATAGCAAAAGATAAATGAGATGCTAAAAATAATTTTAGTTTGTAACTCGTCTTTCATTGGCTTTCTAGCATGCTTAGAATGAAATGCAAATTCCTTATCTTGGCTTACAAAGCTAAATGTGATCTTATCTCATTTACCATTTTCCCCTGTTTGCTATACTTTTCCTCAGGTATGTCAAGCTTTTGTACCTCTGTCTGGAATTTTCTCTTCTTCCTACCTTCAGTCTTCACATGGATAGCTTCTTGTCATTTAGATGGTTGCTTAAAAGTACTTCCTTAGAAGACTTCTTTACTGCCAAGTCATATTCTGCCACATTAGGCTGTTTTTCATCACAAGGACTTATCTCTAATTGTAAACTGCTCTGTCCACAGTTTAGAGCAATATCTGATAACGTGGTAGGCATTCAAATATTTGTTTACCAAGTTTGTCAGTGTACTTTTTAATTGACCTCAAGATTTCTGGGACTGTTGATACTGACAGTTGGTGGGGGGGGGTCTACTGATGGGAATTTGGGTGGATGGTGTGGGGAAGTTCTATATTTTTTAACATGATGGGAAGAAATACAAAGGTTATATGTGAATAAAATTTGTGAATATTTTAGAGCAAACTGCTTCTCTGAGTAAAAATAATAATGCTGTGTTTAACCTTTATGAAATTAAATCTATTTGAAGGATGAACTAACATCTTGAATATTGAAATATTTTCTCTTTTATTTTACTTAGTCATTTCAGCAAAACTTAAAGAAAATAAAAAGAATTGGTTTGGGCCAAGTCCTTATGTGGAAGTCACAGTAGATGGACAGTCAAAGAAGACAGAAAAATGCAACAATACGAACAGTCCCAAATGGAAGCAACCTCTTACAGTGTAGGTTTGAAAGTATTTTCTATGGTATATTTTGTTTAGTAGGTGAGCAGAAATGCAGCTTTAAGAAAGTTTCTCACTTTTTTCTTTGTTCCTCCTCTCTTTTTTTTTTCCCCCTCTTTTTCCCTGTTCTTAGGACTCCTCCTTCTAGTCTCCTTTCTCTTTAGTTATTTGTTTTCCCAGTCTCTCCTTTTTATTGCATTGTTGCCACTGAAAAGTAGCTGGGAGATCCCAGGGTCACGGGCCTAGAAAGATTAGCAGCGCTTTCCTTAATTTAGGTTTGAAATAGAGGGCTATGAGTAGCTCACTTTATTTTTTTAATTTAATTTTTAAAAATAGTTTGTGTTTTTTAAAATTACAGTGCCCACATAGAACCTACACAGGGTTTTTTTTCCTTTAAAAAATTATGCTATACATTTTATACTTAACATACATAACATCCTTTTTCACTGAGTACGTACGGGTCTAATATCCCTTATATAGCTACATAATATTCTTTAATATGGATGGACTATGAATAATTTTACTAGTTCTCTGTTGATCGGTTGGTTTCTGATGTGCTGTTAGACAGTGTTGCAATATACATCCCTGTGCATATGTCTGTATGTTTGTGTTTTTAATCTGTCATTTGAATTCATAGAAGTAGGATGTAGCTCAATTTCAACACTTATTGACAAAGCCCCAGATGTTGGTAGGAAGGGAATTACAGGTTGAAGAGAATTATAGGTTAATTTTAATTTTTCTACTAAAATGGAAGCAAATGTATGATTTATCAACAAATGGATTTTTAAATAATATAGTGTATATGGTTTGTATATTAAAGTGTAGTTCAAAATATAACCAGTTGTTATCTCATCAAATATATAGACAAATTGCTTTCATTACCTAACATCTGGAATTCTTGCATTTTTTCTCTTAGAGAAACAAACCTGTAACTAAAAAAAGTTTTATTTCTAAATGGTGAGGTGAGACATTTGAAATGATAAGCTCTTCTCTTCACATGATACGTGCTTATGTGGACAATATTTATTCCTAATAAATGACAAAACAAATTAGCTATACCTATATTATTCTTTAACATGGATTTTTGAAGTTGTAGGGCATCTTGATGTACTTTATGATTTTGAGCAAATGAATGAAACTTAAGAATTTACTGAAGGTCATCTTGAAACCTATTTGCAGAAGTATCATTCTAATGTTTCTCATCTGTATTTATTTCAACATCGTTTCTTAGACTTCATTTTTAATTAGTGCCCCATTAGAGATTTGATCTAAATTAAACAATATGTGAGTAACATTTTTTAAAAAAACAAATCTTCAAAAGGCCACAGCCTCCAATAGCGACTGGAGATGTTCAGAATAATAGACTGAATACTCATCTACTTTGTACCAACTATCTGTGCTCACAATAAATGTACTTTAGGGCTCTTGAGCTGATAACGACATGAACTCCTTACTGGTTTAAAAGTTAAGAAGAAAGAAACTCCTTGTAGCCCTATATGGTAGTGCTATTCTTAAGCCCAGATGTTCGGGGGAACGTAGCTCAAGATCTTCTGAATTTTTAAGTTGCAGCAGATTGGCCTGCAATTTTAACACAGCTTCCATTGTTGGGTAGCAGGCTTTCCAGACTTCTCTCAAGATTTGAATCGAGGGCTTCCCTGGTGGCGCAGTGGTTGAGAGTAGTCCGCCTGCCGATGCAGGGGATATGGGTTCGTGCCCTGGTCCGGGAAGATCCCACGTGCCGCGGAGCGGCTGGGCCTGTGAGCCATGGCCGCTGAGCCTGTGCATCCGGAGCCTGTGCTCTGCAACGGGAGAGGCCACAACAGTGAGAGGCCCGCGTACCGCAAAAAAAAAAAAAAGATTTGAATTGAAATAATTAAGAGTATACCATCTTTGATGGTATACTTTATTGTCTCTCAAAGTAAAATTAAATGTATTAACTCTTTTATTCCATCCCCATTATGATTTCCCAAATGACTAACAGAGAAATGTGCTCCTTTTAAAAAATATTTATTTGTTTGTTTGTTTGTTTGTTTATATTTTTGGATGCGTTGGGTCTTCGTTGCTGTGCGAGGGCTTTTCTCTAGTTGCAGTGAGTGGGGGTTACTCTTCTTCGTGGTGCGCAGGCTTCTCATTGCGGTGGCTTCTCTTATTGCAGAGCACGAGCTCTAGGCGTGCGGGCTTCAGTAGTTGTGGCACACGGGCTTCAGTAGTTGTAGCTTGTGGGCTCTAGAGTGCAAGCTCAGTAGTTGTGGCGCACAGGCTTAGTTGCTCCACGGCATGTGCGATCTTCCTGGACCAGGGATTGAACCCGTGTCGCCTGCATTGGCAGGCAGATTCTTAACCACTGCGCCACCAGGGAAGCCCCGAGAAATGTATTCTTAATATAGTAACATATTACATATGAAAGTAACATCTGAAAGTTTTGAAAGAGAGTGAATACATTGTACAAAAAAGAAAAGGCAGTGATAAGGTGAAAGTTTCTTTGTTTAAAATACCTGTCACTGGGAATTTCCTGGCGGTCCCGTGGTTAGGACTCTGCACTTCCACTGCAGGGGGCATGGGTTCAGTCCCTGGTCAGGGAACAAATTCTAGAATTTGTCTTATAACCTTGAACCATAGGACTATGGTAGGTTATTTAGTGTTCCTGTTTTTCTAATTGAAATAGTTTTTATACAGTTTATTGCAAATTCAGATTTCTATTCTGTATTGGCATTTAGCAAGGTCTGGAAGAGTCTTTATTTGACAGTTGTCCCAGACACTTTGCCTCTAACAGTGTGAAACTTGGGGTAATATAATCCTCAAATCATTTAAGTAGCTGACCGAGAAACTTCTTAATGTAAATTTTAATGACAAATTTTTGTTCAGATTACAGACTGCCATTACAGTCTGGCTGTGTGATCTTGGGCAATTTGCTTAACCTCTCTGAATATCAGCTTCTATATCTGAAGATGGGAGTGGTAATTCTCATCTCAGGGTTGCTGTGAAGATTAAACGAAATAATCCTAAGCTCAGCATACTACCTGACGTAAAATAAGGATTTAATTTATAAATTCACTTTTTTGTACTACGAAAGTAAAACTGATTTTTCAACAGTTTGTAGCATGGTGAGCACTTTTACTTTTGTTGATGATACACATGCATGAAAGTGCCCCTATAGTTCAGTGACAAGTGAAGATGACCATAGGCAGTATTGGTTGTACAGTAAACTGTAATGTGTGCAGTGAGAAGATTTTAATTATAATTTATTTACAGTCTTGTGATATTTAAGGAAATTTTTTTTCACCTTTTTTTTCACCTGTAGTATCGTCACCCCTGTGAGTAAATTACATTTTCGTGTGTGGAGTCACCAGACACTGAAATCTGATGTTTTGTTGGGAACTGCTGCATTAGATATCTATGAAACATTAAAGTCAAACAATATGAAACGTATGTATGTAAAAACAATAGAATATGCTCACCTTTTGTTTTTCTGCAAGAAATTCAGATGCCCAATGTGGAGAAACTATGTTCACTATTTGTTTTTAGGTTTACTTGGTTATGATATTAATAGGGAGATGAATCTTGAACTGTTTAATGCATTCTGAGTAACTGTGGTTTGGCCATTCATTTTGGATCTGATATTTTAAATATTTATTTAGTAAATAGGTATTTATTGAAGGCTATATACTCAAAACAAAAAATATAGAGCAGAGCTGAAGGAAAAATGTAATCTCACTACAGAGAGACAAATTAATATTTTGGTTAATATTTTGACATTTCCTTTTCAAATGCTTATTTTAAAAACTTCCTCATTTTAGATGGTTGTAGTTTTATTTATACGTGTATATCTCTATCTTTAGATATCTATATATATTATAGATACATAAAAACTTGAAACATGCTTATTTTAATTAATATATCATGATTTTAAAACATTTAATCCCTT
Source organism: Mesoplodon densirostris (assembly GCF_025265405.1). Classification (NCBI taxonomy): domain Eukaryota; kingdom Metazoa; phylum Chordata; class Mammalia; order Artiodactyla; family Ziphiidae; genus Mesoplodon; species Mesoplodon densirostris. The sequence continues at coordinate 25,036,462 of NC_082676.1, read as the reverse complement.
GAGTATCTAAAACATCTAAGAATTTTATTTCTCATTTAGGATTTACAAGATGAAAATTCATTCTTAAATTGTTTTCAGTCAATATAAGTCAGGCATATATTGCTGAGTAGTCTTAGTTGTCCTGCTGGCTCATTTTGTAAAAGAGAATGAATATAATAAGTGAGATGATTTAAGCTATTTAGTATCTTACATTGTGGATATTAACCATTAGGAAATTTTGTTCTATTTTAAAAATGTTTTTGGCGTCAAAAGGCCTGAAACCTTGGGTGAAGTGTATTAAAACAAATTGTGTACACATAAATGTAAAGTTTTTCTGACAGTTTTGTTTTCAGCAGTTAAGACTTAAAGGAAAAGAAGTGACCATTTTCTGTAATTTTATTCTCTTCCAGTTGAGGAAGTAGTTGTGACTTTACAGCTTGTAGGTGACAAAGAACCAACAGAGACAATAGGAGATTTGTCAGTTTGTCTTGATGGGCTGCAGCTAGAGTCTGAAGTTGTTGCTAATGGTGAAACTACATGTTCAGAAAGTAAGTAATCACTTCTTATATAGGGTCTTTAATGATTCTTCTTACATTAGCCACTGTAGTGTGTTGTAATTATTGCTGTTCTTTTCCACATTAAAGAAATTATTTTATTTCCTTTTTAAAAAGAGGCATTTTTCATTTTAAACTTTTAGTGCATTGTTTCTATGAGGAAAACATTTTTCTATAAGTTGAAAAGCTAGCCAAGTAAAAGCTACATCACAGTTGGCCCTATGAGTGATGAATTGATTTATAAAGCATCCGTTCTGTAGGCCAACAGTGGCAGTTAGTATGGCACATTTGATGCTACACCTTCTCCAGTGCTAATGGCAGACATAGTTTACTCTCTGTAGCAGTCTGATTGAGTTTAAATTTGACTCAGAATCCTTCTTAGTACTGTACCAGACAAGCCAGTAACAAGCTGGAATCCATTTGCCATTCCTCTTCCATTTTTGTAGGCTACATTTATTGAGATGTCTTTGAGTTATAATAATGACAGAACCAATTCTTTATATGTATGCTGATATATTTTACAGTTTATGATTTAGTAGTGTTTGTTAAAGGAAATAAATATGAGCTGTAATTAAAAAGTTGGATAGCACCTGAGTTAGTGCCTGCACAGCTAGCATGCTTAATTAAAACCACTTCTCAGTGAATTCTCTTTAGATATTTCCAACCCTTATTAATGTGCTAATAAGTGTATTTTCACTTGAAACACAGATTGTAGAAGCCCCAAGACAAAGCGCATATTAATGGTCTCCTTGATTAGTCTGACAGAGATCTTTTTGTTTACTTAGAAACTGCCTTATGAAACATTTTGCAGTTGTCAGGTGCTGCTGTACTTCTCTTCCTACTTTGGAAGACTTCCTACTTCCTTTCTAACTCATGACCCTTTTTAATAGCAGAACCTTTAAGATAGTCTTGGTGTTTCTTCCAGTTTGGTTCTTTGGGGTTAATGAGGGTGGAAAGACACTTCTGAATTGGTTATACTGCTTCAGAGTTGACCTGTTCATCTTAATTGACTGTTATTCACAGGAACTCTGTAATAGTTACATTTTTCTATAAATTGGAATTCCGGAAGGTAATAAAAGTTAAGTTACATTGTTAAACTGCTCTAAAACCTCAGTATTTATAGCTTCCTAAGATTTTTTCCCTACAAATTGAAACTGCTACTAATGCAGAATATTTAATAATTAACAAAAGTAAAGCATGTCAGCCTTCATATTTCAGAGTAGACTCTAAACTGCATATTATACTTATGACTTTACTGTTTGTTTCCTACAGAAGTGGACATTTCTGTGTAACCAGTTTTTGACTCAAGTAGGAAAATAATTGACAGAATTTAATCTCATTCTCTGAAGTAAAGAGAGGTTTTAACTGGGAAGTCACAGTGGATTTTAGGGCTAGAGTTGCCACATACAGTAGCTGCCATTTGTGTAATGTTTACCATGTGCCAGGCACTGTGTTGGTGTGTTTACATATATATTCATTTAACCATCACAATTTTGTAAGACATTTTGCATATAAAAGAAAGTGAGGCTCTGAGAGTTTAAATAGTATGTCCCGTATCACACCAACAAGTGTGATGCAGAGTCAAGATTGAAACACAAATATTTGTTGGTTTCCTTTTCTTTCCAATACACTTTCCGTTTCACACTTAAAAACTTAAGAACTTTAAATCAAATCATGAGCTGTTATAAGTAAGCAAAGAAAACCCAATTAAGTCCACAAGCATCTGTGGTGGGAACTTCACTTGTATTGTTTTTTGATTGATTCCATTTCTGTAACTTTAACTATAAGCCAGAAATGAAAATTAGAGTTTAGCACTAAAATTGAATTTCTGTCATCTGAGCATTGGTTGGTTTCTTTTGTATTCTAATATTTTTCTAATGTTACAGAGTTTTAGTGTTTTTTCCCCCCTCTGTGTGTTCAGTCAAGTTTTTGTGGCTTTGCTGTACAGCAAAAACTAATACAACATTTTAAATCAACTATACTCCAATAAAAAATTAATTAAAAAACAAAAACGTTTTTGTGGAAGAACTCATGGGATTTTAGACTTTAATATTTTTGGTTAATTTAAAAATAATGCTTATAAAAAGATCTGTCTGAATTTTGGTATTAAAAGTCACCAAATAATAGCTTGTTATATATTTAGATATACTGCGAAGATTTTTCTAATAAGATAGCATTATCTCTTTTGATAGTTAAAATTTTCTTTTTTTTGGTAGATAAAATTTTCATTCTTTTTGGTGGATAAATTTTCTAAAAATGGCAGTTATATAAGTAAACCCTTTTTCAGGTGAAACAGATTTTACTCACTATGTTTGTTTGTTCTTCCCACTTCAAGCTTTATTTAAAAACCAGAGAGCTTTATGTTCCCATTCTACCTCCCCTACCACTGTCTTCACTCAAGTAACCCATTTAATATCCCAACTGAGAGTGTCATTTGTAACATTTTCTTTGATACTCTTCCTTATTTTTCTGTTTAGGAAGTAGTTACATAATTTGTCTTGATGTTTTCCTTTTCTTAAGTACAGAGTTAATCTGCTTTTATGAGTCTTTGGTAAGAAGAAGCCTTTGTTTAATTTGCTAGTTAGGTAGACTTATTATAGCTCTCAGATCTAAATTAACCTAACAAATTGAGAGTAGGTAGTTGTTCATTTCTGCAAGAACTTCCCATTCATGTATTTTGATTTCTTGGGTGGGTGGTGGTGGTTGATTGTTAGTTCAACACCTGTCTTCCCAAATATGGCATTCAACAAGAAACACTGAAAAGTATCATCATGAAAGGCAGTAGTTTTCCTAAAGAGAAATAAAAGTCTATTTTACTTTTAAATTTATGATAATAAAATAGGAACATATTCTTGTAAAGATCTTTATTCTTTACCATGGATGCTCTGGAAATGTATTTAAAATTAATTTGGGGATAGTTGTTGGCATATGTGACCTCCGGTTCTTATTGTGTATGTTCCATTTTGTTTTGGTTTTATCTCATTCTTTCCCAGTCTTTCTCATTAAACTATAGTTTTTGTGGTTTCTTTTGATTTTAGGATAAATAGTCATTTTCATGTGTGATTATATCTATAATGTTTCTTTTCGGTAAAATAAATTCTAAGAAACTAGATGAAGTTTTTTGCTATACCAAATATTATTTGAAATTACTATACCTCCGCTGGGTCTGGGTACCAACTAATTATTTTATAGAGAGAAATTTTGCTGTAATGGTATTTTTTAAAATTTGACTTACATTTGATTGATTATTTTAAATGTTTGCTCAGAATATTAACTAACGTCACAAAAAAGCCAGCAAAACTTCCTTTACACACATACTTTTTTTAATCTTTATTAGTGCTATTTTAAAAATGGAAGTATTGGGAATTCCCTGGTGGTCCAGTGGATAGGACTTGGTGCTCTCACTGCCAGGGACCCGGGTTTGATCTTAAGAATTAGAATATGAACAATATCATTGCATCCACCCGTGTTCTCCTCCCTATATCGATCCTTGTCTTTTCCCTAGAGATAATCACTATTCTGAACTTTGAATTTATCATTTCCTTGCTTTAAAATTTTTTTCACATATGCATGTGTCATTTTGCACTCTATGAAAATATCAGTGTTGCCTTTTAAGATTTATCCATTTTTTGTCTGTAATTCACTTATTTTCATGGCTGTATAATAATCCATTGGGTGAATATACCACAGCTTATCCTTTTTTTTTTTTTTTTTTTTTTTTTTGCGGTACGTGGGCCTCTCACAGTTGTGGCCTCTCCCATCGCGGAGCACAGGCTCCGGACACGCAGGCCCAGCGGCGATGGCTCACGGGCCCAGCCGCTCTGTGGCATGTGGGATCTTCCCGGACCGAGGCACGAACCTGTGTCCCCTGCATCGGCAGGCGGACTCTTAACCACTGCGCCACCAGGGAAGCCCAGATTTATATTTTTTAACTATTGTTGAAAGCACAAGATTAGATCTAAATAATTTATGTCATCAATTTCATAGTTATGGCTTTATTCTGTGTTGAAGTGAAATCAAAGATTGAACAAAAATAACCCTTGTTCGAACTTTGAAATGTAAGTGTCAGGAAACAATAATAGTTAATGTTTATAGCGTGCTTATATGTGCCGGGCACTGTTCTAAATGTTTAATTTTCACAACTGTTCTGTGAAGGTAGGCATCATTATTGTTCCCATTTTATACACGAGGTAAAAGGCACAGGAAAATCAATCGTATTTCTCTAAGGTCTCACAAAGTTAGTACATGTTGAACCTAGAATACAGACCCAGGCAGTCTGGCCTCAGTCTATGTCATTAAATATGTACTATGCTTCACTGTAGTAAATGATAAAGTTTAGAAGTAGCAATTATTGGTAGAGTTAAATGGATTATTTCAAATTGTCTTCTTATTTTTTGAAAAAAGTGGAATACTGATTGACTGATTTTAATAACTTATGATATTTTGTTTTGGTTTTCTGCTTTCATTTATGTCATTTATCAGCTATTTTAGGAAAATATATTCCATATAAAAATAATTCTTATAAAATTGAAGCATACTGTTTTCAGCCAAAATGTATTTCATTGTACCGTGTTTTTTAAAACCATTTTTAACAGCTTTATTGGCATGTATTTTATATTTCATAAAATTTACCTATTTCAAGTGTGTTAATTTAATGATTTTTAGTAATTTAATGATTTTTAGTAATTTAATGGAGTGATCTAATCATTTACTGTAAATCAGATTTAGAACATTTTCATTTGCTAGTAAGATCCCTCCTGCTTATTCACAGGAAATCCCATTTTGACCTCTAGCCTAGAGCAACCACTAATCTATTTTCTGTCTCTAAAAATTCATCTTTTCTGGACATTTTATGTAAATGGAATCATAACAATATGTAGTCTTTGTGTCAGGCTTGTTTCACTTAGCATAATGTCTTTTCAGGTTTATCAGTGACATAGCATGTTTCAGTAGTTTGTTCCTTTTTATTATTGAATAGTTTTCCATTGCATAGGTATACCACATTTTATCTATCTACCTGTACCATTTTTTTTAAATGTAACATTTCTAGATAAGACATTTGCCAACCTTGCTGAGTATGATATAGTAGTAGTATAGTGGTGACTCAGCATCTTTTTAATGAATTAATTCATTAATTATGCTTTGGAGTAATATAGTGATTTCACTGTTTGAAACTAGAGACTGTATTTAGGGACTATTATTCTTTAGCTAAATGGACCTAGACTGTTAAACTTGAGTTCTTTTTGCATTTCATAGTTTTTTAAACTTCTCTATATACTGTTTTTGCTGCAATCCGTGCGCCTACCTCTAGTAGCCTCCTTCTATCACTTGTATAATACACAGTCCCTTACTGAATCCTAAGGATATTTCTCATGAATAAAATTTGAAGGAAGTGTGAATGTTGTGGCATTCATTTTGGCCACTTTGAGATCCATTTGTGCCTTTCCTGTTCTTGAAGCTATTTTCAAGACCTTTGCATAAGAAAGATTTTACTGATTTTTCTATTTTCAGAATCTGTTTTATCATCGTCCTGCTGGTAGTCAGCACTTTTTTGGAGAGGTAGTTGACTCCTCCCTAGAAGATGACTAAAATACATTTGAATTAGAATCAAGCGTGACATTTCAAACAAGGCAGAAGCAGCATATGAGTAACATACCTTGACTAATTAACATCTCTTACACATAATAATCATTTGCACAAAATTTTTATAAAACTTCTCAATCACAAGAACATTTATCATATTTTCCTTTTAAATATCATGTTGGACTTTAACTCTGTTCCAGTATCTTCTTTACTAGAAAGATTTGGTGAAAGGTTTTGTTTACATAGCATGTTTAAGAAAAAGGTGCAAACCACTTTCTGAAACTCGTTTTCTGTACAACTTTTATTGTTGTTAAAGGTGCTTCACAGAATGATGATGGCTCCAGACCCAAGGATGAAACAAGGTAAGAGTTCACTTATTACATACCACAGAATGCAGAAAGAAACAAGGGAGAACGAGTAAGTTTCGTTTTAGTCAAAACTTTTAAATTCAGATTGATATAAAAATAAATGAGTATCAAAAATTTCAGGGCTTAAGGTAAGAAGGGAAATATTTATGGAAAATGCAAGACCCTAAGCTTATATGACTGCAGTTCTCTAGACTAGGCCAGAGATACCCAAACGCTAATACTTGTTCAGCTTATAGAAAGTGAATATGTTGGCACTTTTCCAAAGGTAGGGAAGTTCAGAATCCCAGGGTCATCATTGGGCTATTTTCTTTTCTAAGAAAGCTGGGCTATGATTTTTCTCACTGGGATTAAAAAGCAATAGAAAAGGTTTTTAAAATTAATAACTATCTGTAGACTGGAAGACAACTTATGCCTCTTGTGTTTCTTTTTATTTTTATGTTTCATAGTTTTTTTGAAGTCATGAAATTTCCCCCATAAAGATGTTTTAATACTTCAGATTTCTTTGGTCAAATACCTTCTCTTTTGCCTAATAAACCCATACTTTTGCATTAATAAGTGAGAATGTGGTAGAATTTTATAGTGCATTGAAAGGTTCTGTTTTGCCAGTCTCATTTCTTTTTTGCAAAATCTTTCTTATAATACTTTATGAAACTACTCTCGACAGCTGTTAAGTTTCTTGAAAAGGCATTGCTAGAGCCCTGGCTTCATGCCATTTATTTAATCAATGCTTTACATTTTCCCAAGTGAATCGTTGTTCACAAATAATCTGAGGAACAATGTCTTCTAGGTTTATGAGACTGCCCGACTAATCTTTGAGCATGTCTTTTGTGTTAAGCATGAACTCCTTTGCATTAGCCTTTTCCAGAGAGCATACCTCTGAGATGATGGGTTTGAAAAACATTTTGTAAACTGTCAAATGCTGTTTAAATGTTGCTACACAACAGTCATGGTGGTGAATCCCTTGCTTTTGTTTGCAGACTTCATAACTACAAGGCATGTGAACAAGGCAAAACCTCCCCCTCCCCCCAGTCATTTAAGAAGCTTACTAAACAGCTTTAGGTTCTTTTACTGTAATTCAAGCACTGCCTATATCATCAGTGTAGTCCTGTTGGTCTCCTTTCCCCCATAGCATGTCTGGATGTTGTATATTTCTCAGTGTTGTCTTCTGTCACTTTTATGAATTACCAAGATGATTGGTGCCTGGCATTCAAGATTTTGTTTTTGGATGTGCCTTCTTGACTGTTAATCTTTGATTTGTATATTGTGACCTTATTATATTAGCATCTTGGTTCTCCATGTTTCGATCAGGTACATATGTATGGTGAGATAAGCAGGGGTTTGTAAGACTGAAGCAGAAAACAAAGCCATAGTAGCACTTAATTCGTAGCTAATTGCTTTTCACATATAATGATGGTGATAAGTTCACACTGACAATTCTGTACAGTATACAGGTTTCCATATTGGTTTTCAAAATTCATCTCAGGTTTTAGCTCCACAATCACTCATTAAAGGAACTAAAGTTAACCACCAGTGCTATTTTAGTATCACCATGTTTCTCAAGCTTCAGAGTACATTAGAATCACCTGGAAGACTTGTTCAACAACAGATTGCCCAGTCACAGATTGCCAAGCCTTGTGTCCTCTTCCCAAATTTTTACATCTAGGATGGGGCCCAAGATTTGCATTTCTAACAAGTTTCCAGGTGATACTGATAGACTAGGTCCTACACTTTGAGAACCACTATTCGGGAGACATACAGGTATTTCTTAGATTTCAACAAACTATTATGGGAAATCTTTCAGTTATGTAACAAAGTCTATTTCTTGAAAATCTAGGCTTGCACAGCTTGCCAGAAATGTCACTCGATCTTAATCTCATCCTCTTTTACTTCAGAGCTGGCTTGAATCCTGTTTCTTTTTTGAACTGCTTTTACTTGTATTTATTAGAAAATGATACATGATTTTTAAAATGTGAAACAGTCTATAAAATATGTAAAAACTTCATGGAAGAAATGGCATTTGACCTAAGACCATTAAGCATAGTTATAATTTGGATATGCATGTCTTGAGGGAATTGGATGAAGGAGTTCTAGGTGGAAAGAAGAAAAACAGTCATGGAGGTGGGGAAGAACACAGGGGTTTTATTGGAAATCTTTAGCCTCAGTATTTGGCTGAAAATAGAGTAATTGAAAGTGGGAAATGGCAGGTACTGAATTTGAAAGTAGAATCAATCAGTATTTATTGCCTCTTACTATGTGTCAGGCAGTATGATGAACATGTTTCCTGTTATTTCAGTTAATCCTTAAATATTTTTATGAGGTAGGTATCATTTTTACAGGTTATGAGAAAACTGAGGCTCAGAAAGGGAAAGAAACTTGCCTGAGTTAATAGTGTAAGTGGCACAGTTGAACCTTTAGAGCCTGAGTGTTTTACTGTTGCCTAAAGTGGAATGCTTTTTTTTACCAATAAATGTTATTTTTAGTACTGCAGAGGTTGGAGCCAGATGGAGATTTTGGTTTGCAAGTATAGGCTTCTAGAATCTTTTTCTCTGGAGAGGAATGTCTTTTAAAATAGTTGAACAGAGCATTGGTATGATCAAAACACCATAAGAACAATTATTTGACAGTCGTGTGTAGTTTGGATTGTATGGTGGTGGTGAAGGTGGGAAGACCTATGTGGCAACTTATTACAGTAATCCACTGAGAGATAATGAGGGTTGGAACTGGAGCAGTGGTGGTAGAAGAGTAGAGAGAAAACGTGCCAGTGAAATCAGTGGGACTTAGGCATTGAGTATCAATAGGCACAGGAGAGAAGAAAAGTCAAATTGCCTGAGAGGATAGCAGAGTCACCCACAGAACTAGAACATAGGAGGAAGAGTGGCTTTAGCATTGGAGAGTTATTCTAGATCTCCTGCATTTAGCTGATAACTTGGTACCAGGGGATGAGAATGAGACAAAGATTCGAGTTTCTGATTTAGAATTATTTTAAAAGATGATCTTTGAAATCATGGAATTTGAGACCCTAGGCGAAAATTTGTGGAGAATGAAAAGTAAGACGAGAACAGAACCATAGGGACCTATATTTAGTAAAGTGGAGGAAGAGGACAAACCAAAGAAGGAATGGTTAGAAGTGGGGAGTACAAGATTAGAAAAGCAGTGTCACAGAAATTAAGAGAAAAATGTTTTTAAAAGATGGTGTATTTAACATTATCAAATACTGCAGGAGAGAATGAGATCTTAGCCTAATCAAGCCAGGGAAAACTGGCTGTATGGAAAAAGAAAAATCAGGTTAGAACTTCAGCTCATCCCCAAATGAAGGTAGATTCTAGGTTTTTTAAATTGATTTTTAAAAATGAAATTATAAAACCTTTAGAAGAAAATATCTCTGAATACATTTAATTATATAGAAATATAGAACTCTTGTGTGTTCCAACATATAGAAGCAAATGACCACTATTTAACCAATATGAAATTAGTACCTTTGGATTGTAAAAAGCTCTCACAAATAATGAGGAAAAATGATTCCTTTATAATAGAAAAAACAAAAGACAGACATATACAGTGCACGGAAGAGGAAACTCCGATGGACTATAAATGAAATACTGTTGAACATTCATGTTTTTATTTACCAAATTGGCAAAGATTTAAAAGTATATAAATGGGGGCTTCCCTGGTGGCGCAGTGGTTACGAATCCGCATGCCAACGCAGTGGACACAGGGTCAAGCCCTGGTCCAGGAAGATCCAACATGCCACGGAGCATCTAAGCCTGTGCGCCACAACTACTGAGCCTGTGCTCTAGAGCCTACGAGCCACAACTACTGAGCCTGCGTGCCACAATTACTAAAGCCCACATGCCTAGAGCCCATGCTTTGCAACAAGAGAAGTCACTGCATTGAGAAGCCCGCACACTGCAGCGAAGAGTAGCCCCCGCTCACCGCAACTAGAGAAAGCCCACGCACAGCAATGAAGACCCAACGCAGCCAGAAAGGAAGGGCGGGCTGGAGGGAGGGAGGGAGGGAGGGAGGAAGGAGCAATGGGTTAATATATTAAAATGTTAAAACTATATAAATACTTTATGGTGAAATGGGCATTTTCATATCTATCTGGTGGAGAACAGATCAATTATTACCTTTAAAAATATTTTTTTCTTGGGTGCAGTGGTTGAGAATCTGCCTGCCAGTGCAGGGGACACGGGTTCGAGCCCTGGTCTGGGAAGATCCCACATGCCGCGGAGCAACTGGGCCCGTGAGCCACAGCTACTGAGCCTGCACGTCTGGAGCCTGTGCTCCGCAACCTGTGCTCTGCAACAAGAGAGGCCGCAATAGTGAGAGGCCCACGCACCGCGATGAAGAGTGGCCCCCGCTCGCCACAACTAGAGAAAGCCGTCGCACAGAAACGAAGACCCAACGCAGCCAAAAATAAATTAATTAATTTTAAAAAATATATATTTTTTTAAATTAGCAGTCAATATTTCAGTTTAAAATATTTGCCTACTTTGACCTAGCTATTCTATTCTGGCAGTCTACCTGAAGGAAATAGAAAATGTCACTCCCTTCCCTAAAAAAGATTAGATTATGGTATGTCCATAGGATAGAGTATTCTACAGTCATTAGAAGTGTTTTCAGATAATTTGGGTGAAATGCCCAGTATATAATGAATAATAAAGAAAGAAAAACTCACCCAGGATATGAAACATTGTATGATGACATACATGGTATGATCAGTCATAGCCAATGCAAAAGGACGGACAAGAGATTATCTCTTAATGGTAATAATCTCTAGAATGTACGATTGAAAGTAATTTTTATTTTATAATTAGAAATTAGTTTTTATTTTGAAAACCTCTTAAAATTTAAAATGCACTAAATACATTAATTGTATAAATACCAAGAATTACAGTGAAGGAAAGGAGAATGAGAGGATAGCTAGAAGAGTAATTAAGATTGAGGAAGTGTTTTAATTATACTTGTGACTGAGAGGAACAGTCTAGAAGGAAGATGATGGAAGAGAGAAGAAAGGTGTTAAATGATGGTGAAAAGTCCTAGAGCATATTATTTGTGTCCTAAAATCAAAGACCCACAAGACAAATTAGCCTTGAAGAAGTGAAGATAGATTTTCTTTTCCCCAGAGGTGGGAAGCAAACAGATGAAGATAATGGTGGCACAGAGAAATTTTAAAATAGAGAAAAAAGGATAGCTGATAATCATCATTTTAGGGAAGAGGTGGAGTCAGGGTCATTTACAAATTGGGATTAGGTATTTGAGGAGATGGGAAAAGTTTTCAATGAGCAATGGGAACGTGGCCAGGAGTAGATTAGAGATGTAGAAAATGATTGATTTACAGGCAGTATGGATAGCCCAGTTGAAGTTGAATAATGTGAACTGAAGTCCATGTTGCCTCAGTCTTTTTGAAGTGATCAGGCTTTAGGAAAGTGAAGTTTGTCAGAATAGAAAGATATAGACACTATAGAATGGACTTGAGGACACGGGGAGGGGGAAGGGTAAGCTGGGACAAAGTGAGAGAGTGGCATGTACATATATACACTACCAAATATAAAACCGATAGCTAGTGGGAAGCAGCTGAATAGCACAGGGATCAGCTCGGTGCTTTGTGACCACCTAGAGGGGTGGGATAGGGAGGGTGGGAAGGAGGGAGACGCAAGAGAGAAGAGATATGGGGATATATGTATAGCTGATTCACTTTGTTATAAAGCAGAAACTAACACACCATTGTAAAGCAATTCCAATAAAGATGTTTAAAAAAAAGTACACTAAAGGATTCTGCCACCTTAGAAAAAAGAAGATATAGACTAGAGAAGCACAATATTAACATTTTCTATGTTTTGCTTGGGTCTGTGTAACTGTATAGGACCTAGCAAAAGCTCTTTGTCCTTCTAAATTACTGTTAAACTTTTTATTACTGTTAATTTTAACACCACCACACTAATCTCATTGAACCTGTGGTGTAGGTTGTCATAGTCACCTGTCATTTCTAATTCTTCAGCTTCTGGGAGACTTGAGCTTTGATTTGTTTTTGTTTGGTTGGTTTTTTTTTGTTTTTATTTATTTTTGTCTTTTAATACTTATTTTTTGGCTGCATCAGGTCTTAGTTGCGGCGCGCAGGATCTTTTGTTGCAGCGCCTGGGCTCTTCATTGCAGTGCATCGGCTTCTCTCTAGTTGTGGCACGTGGGCTTGGTTGCCCTGCTCCATGTGGGAATCTTAGTTCCCCTACCAGGGATCGAACCAGTGTCCCCTGCATTGCAAGACAGATTCTTAACCACTGGATCACCAGGGAAGTCCCTGTTTTTGTTTTTTTAAACAGGAAAAAAGTACTCACTTAGCACAAAAAAAAGAATTTTTGTCTTATGAGTCATTGGAAATGAGAACCTTAGAACTTTCCTTACCGGGCCCAGCACAAGATTTGTTAGGACCTTTTGTAGAACTATCTGCCCCTTTAATTTGGTACTTTACCTGGTTTATTTACTCTAGTAATACACATGTAATTTCTCATCTGGAACATTCTTCAGCGTTACTTGTTGACCCCAGAGAACAGTAGTCGGAAAAGTAAATGAAGGACTAGTTGTAGTGAAAAGATTGCTTGGGGGTGGCGAGTATTGGGCAATAGTGAATTAAGGTACTTGGGAAAGTAGCCTATCATAGAGCCCAGCTGAGACTTGAAGAGAACTGATGGACTGTGAAGATAGAGAGGGGATTTAAAGTCATGATGAGACTGAATAAAAGATACAGTAGGAGGCAAGTAGAAGGAATAGAAGGTTGTAGGAATTTCAGCGTTTAAGGTCTAGGAGGAGGAGCGATTCTAACTAAGTATAAAGAAAATTTAAGGAATCATAGTACACAGCTTGTCGGATAATTATGTTGAGAAATTGAGGCCAAAATACTAGAAGGGTGAGCAGCATGGATGTTAAAATCTCCAAAATGGGGCTTCCCTGGTGGTGCAGTGGTTGAGAGTCTGCCTGTCGATGCAGGGAACGCGGGTTCTTGCCCCGGTCTGGGAAGATCCCACATGCCGCAGAGCGGCTGGGCCCATGAGCCATGGTTGCTGGGCCTGCGCGTCCGGAGCCTGTGCTCTGCAACGGGAGAGGCCACAACAGTGAGAGGCCCGTGTACCGCAAAAAAAAAAAAAATCTCCAAAACGTTAATCTTCAACAACAGAGCATAAGATTTTTGGAATCCAGTTTCTGCTGTACTTCTGTTTGTCATAGCAGATTTACCTCATGCCCTGAATGTTCCCCTTCCCTCACATATCCCTAAAACGTGGCCAGCAGTGGAAGTGTAATTTAGTTGAACATTATAGCTGGGAAGGTTTTAAGGAATCATTTAATCCAGGTAAATGCACTTTTGAGGTACAGAGAGATTAAATAACTTTTCTTTGGTCATATAACTTGTCAATAGCAGAGTTGGAGCTCGAAACCTCAATTTCCCATTTTTGGTCCATTCTACCAGTTGTTTGTCTTTTTAAAAGCATCAGGAATCTTTTTTTCAAGCTAATTAATCACCTCTTAAAATAGTATAGAGAGGAAATACGCAGAGTCTCAGAGTTCTATGACTCAAAGTGGGGTATATGACTCTTCACCTAGGGGAAGGGGAGCAGTGTCAAAGCTGACTTTTGCTGCATTCCCTTCATATTCTGGGGTTGCTTGGTCTTCTTGCAGGTGGTCGGCACTAACCAGGTGCTGACTGCCTGTTACTGAGCTTTTCCATTTATTCAGAATAAGCATTTGAGGAACCCCGCAAAGCAGTATTTGTCATGCCCTGCTGTTCACACACATCATCTGGAGATCTTGTTAAAATGCTATTTCTGATATAGTGGGTTGGGAGTGGAGTCCAAGATTGTGCATTTCTAACAAGCTCCTGTGTATTGTGCTTGCTTCTGGTCCAAATGCCACACTTTGACTTCTGGGAAACATAGTATGAAAATGATTTAATGGTACTGCCTCTATTTTAGTTTCTTCAATCTATCAGATTTTATTCAGGCTTGTTGTGAGGTCCAGGAGTATGGATTAATACTGAGTAGTGGTTTCCAGTTACCAGGTAGTAGATATCAGGGCTTTAGCCGAGGCATCTCCAAACTAGCTAACTCATGCTTTGCTATTTCTAGTCAATGACTAGCATCTCCAAACTTACTAACTCATGCTTTGCTTTCTATTTCTAGTCAATGACTAGACTCCCCTGGGAAAAGGAATCACCTGTGTTTAACTGACAGTAACTTTGTATCTGACACTCCTGTTAGTGTTCTTCCCCCTTTCTCTCCAATTGATGTCATTGCTTTGAAGAAATGATAGTTCCTTTAAAAAGGTCTGTGGGCACCTCTCTTCTAGATCACTTACCTTTAACATTTTGTATACCATTTGCTGGGATGGGGAGAGAGCACCTATTCCTGGGAAATAAGTGTACTTCTTTCTCCTGTTGTGGAACAGTCAGCTTTGCCCCATACCTAAATAATATTAAGAGCCAGTGGAAACCAAGAAAATGATGATTAAGTTATCTGTGCTTGTGATAAAATAGTGCCCTTTCTAAGGCATTTGGAATTTTGAGAATTTGACTCCATTTGTACTTATACAGGGCCTCTGAAGAGTTATTTGAAATCTGAACCAGCACACCTAATAGTTCTGATTGGTCCCCTAAGTACTTCTGTGCCATTGAGTAACCCCTCACATATTTCTACATGGGCTCTGAGGCACTATATGTAAGACTACCATAAGAGCTGTTTATGTATTTGATAAGGCTGGCTAGAAATTAGGAAGGTTTTCTCAAGCTCCTGAAACTTTAAGTTTTGGTCTTCCTGTTGTTTTTTTTGTTAAATTCAAAGAGCATTCTTTTTCCCTTCTGTTCCCGGCCATCTTACCCAGAGCGAACACAAATGGATCAGACCACCCTGGGGATGCAGGGTCTGGTGAAAATAGGAGGGTCAATGGGAACAATTCTCCATCACTCTCAAATGGCGGTTTTAAACCTTCTAGGCCTCCAAGACCTTCACGACCACCTCCACCTACCCCACGTAGACCAGGTGTGTATTCTAGCCATACACTAGGGATGTAGGTCTCAGTACCATGATTATAAAATTCTTTTGGGGAATTGATCCTCAGGTAAGTGTTAAGAGACCCTTTTAGGTTGGTTTTCTAGCTGAATTTTTACATTTAAGATTTTGGCCAAGAATGATTTTTCTGTAGTTAATCAAGATGTACCTGTTCCCCAAGTTTTTCTGCCAGGTGTGAAGTTATTGAGGCAGGTGCTCTACTGAGAATGAAAATCGTGTGTGCTGGGAGTTCGCTGATGGCCTAGTAGTTAGGATTCTGGGCTTTCACTGCCGTGGCCCGGATTCAGGGAACTGAGAATCCTGTAAGCTGCACAGTGCAGCGAAAATTAAAAAAAAAAAAGGGAAATCACATGTGTACTATAAAAAGTAGAGGCAATACAGATAAGATTGCAACTTTCTGTCAGGGTTTGTAACTGTGGACATAAGCATTTCATAGAGTCAAGGATCTGGTCAAGGATATATCTCATTATATCCTTTAAAAAGACAATCAGTAAATAGCAAATAACCCAACACTGCTAAATGATATTCAGATTTTAAAGCAAAAATCACACAAGTAAACATTTCATATAGTAAAAATATAAGCATTTACAGTTAGAATATTTATTTTTCCTGATTAGCCAGTACAAATCTTTTAATCTCTTTTTACTTCCCTCTGTTAGTATTTGAATAGGAAATGTAAAATAATCCAAATAATATTAGAAAAGTAAATTGGTTGTCCACAAATCATTTTATTAAATGACATTGTGTTTAAATATATATCTTCCCCCTTTTTTTCTGTAGATAATTGTGTTCATAGTATATTCCCAGTCTTTAAGATCATATACTACTTTGTCATAATATTAGTGACTTCCTCCAGGAATTGTTTTGTCAAGAAGTATTTCTTGAAGATGTGATGTACTCAAGCAATAATATTCTTTTTTTTTTTTTTTTTTTGGCCACACTGCAAGGCTTGCAGCATCTTAGTTCCCCAAGCAGGGACCGAACCCAGGCTCTTGGCAGTGAAAGCACGGAGTCCTAACCATTGGACAGCCAGGGAATTCCCGCAGTGATATTCTTAAAAATAGCTATTATCCGTCAGATCTTCCATATTATAGGTAACGCCAAAAATTAGTCTTGGATCTGTAGGCGTTCATAGGAAAGACAGTTTTAAGGACCTGGAAAATTACTAAATGAACTTATATGCAGGGATACCAACACTTTTCTGTTCTAAAAGTTATTTCCTGTGGCATCAAGAAATCAGCATCTGTATGTGCCTTGTAATTAATAATGAGACATGGAGTAAATGGAACCTTAAAAGTTGTAAACAATGGGCTTCCCTGGTGGCGCAGTGGTTGAGAGTCCGCCTGCCGATGCAGGGGACACGGGTTCGTGCCCCGGTCCGGGAAGATCCCACATGCCACGGAGCAGCTGGGACCATGAGCCATGGCCACTGGGCCTGCGCGTCCGGAGCCTGTGCTCCACGACGGGAGAGGCCACAACGGTGAGAGGCCCAAGTATCGCAAAAAAAAAAAAAAAAAGTTGTAAACAAGCCTATTAAGTGGGACCATTGGCTATTTCCCATTATTTATCTTACTTAAGTAATTTTCATCTGCATATCCATATCTTAAATTTTATATTTATCATCTACCTTTTTATTTAAGTTAAAATTCTCTCCTGAATTTATATTTCTGAAAATTGTTTTTCTGTTTTCCTCAAATCTTAAAGCATCTGTCAATGGCTCACCATCTGCCACTTCTGAAAGTGATGGCTCTAGTACAGGCTCTCTGCCACCAACGAATACAAATTCAAATACATCTGAAGGAGCAACGTCTGGATTAATAATTCCTCTTACTATATCTGGAGGTTCAGGCCCTAGGCCACTAAATCCTGTACCTCAAGCTCCCCTCCCACCCGGGTGAGTAATTGCTTTTGGTTAACATGTTTTCTTTAGACTTCTGCATATACTTATTAATAAGGGAAATAGTACTGAACTCCATTCTTTAAAAAAACTGTCTTATAACTCTGTATAGTGTGTTGGGGGAGGTCTAGAGTCAAACTGAACAAAAAAGCTTTGCCACATTTGAAATTTCTCCCTCATTTCTGGAGCAAAGTGAAAGAAAAAAAAAACTTTTTTTATTGAAGGACTCTGAGCCATAGAAAGTTCACCAAGACCAAGTAATAAAATAGTCCCAGATTGTCTTTTCTTTTGAAGGGGGGAAAATCACTTAATTTTTTTACCATTATAAATTCATAGCAGAGTAATAATGATTTAGGAAACTGAGAGGATTACAAATCAATCTCATGTAAATCTCTACTGATTATTTTTTAAATTAATAATACTCTGATAGTTATACACACACACCACACACACACACACACACACACACACACACACACACACATACATATTTTGTGTCATTCAAATTAATCCAGAGCTCAGAATGCTAAACAGAAATTAATTGACTAAGTGATAAATTTAAAAACTCTCATGATGAGGAGTTTAATTGCTAAAGAGACTGTATTACTTATGTGGGTAGTTAGGCCATTTTCCTTTTTGAAAGCCTACATGGGAAGCCAGATTAGAAAATTATTTGTGCAAGGGATAAGAAGTGATTGGTTCTTCTAAACTTTGTTGGTTTATTCCAACAGAGTGGGTGCTCTTAGAAGTGACTGGTTCTTCTAAACTCTGTTGGTTTATTCCTGTCTTTTTTACTTTGGGGATAAACCTACCAAAGAGACTGGAATACTCATATTGCCTTTGTCCTTGGTACTGTGCAGGAGCACATCTGAAAAAGTCTTATTCTTTGATTTCAGTGTTTCTAGTACCAGAACTGTCCTTTGCCCTTCAGTTAACAGCTCAGTCTTTCATCAGATTTCATAACAATAATTACAGTTTTCTTTTCCACTCAAGTCCTATGTATACCCTGATCAGATTGAGACAGTTTTTGTATCCTGAATGCATTGCTTTAAGCCTCTTTAGAAATATAAGACATCTCCTAAAGCAGATACTTCTGCAGGAGAAATCTCATCCACTGTGTGTCACCCTCAGTATAACATTTCTTGACTTTATTCCTAAATTCTTTTGGTATCTGCTTTATATACTGACATGCTTGTTTGTCTCAGCTCTGTAATATTGTCATAGAAGAAGACAAAGACAAGATTAAAAAACCAGGCTATTCGTACATGTAGCATATCAGCTTTTTAATTTTATGTTTAAGTTGGGAGCAGAGAGTGGACCAGCATGGACGAGTTTACTATGTAGATCATATTGAAAAAAGAACAACGTGGGATAGACCAGAACCTCTACCTCCTGGGTAAGTGTCTGTATTGAAGAAGAAAAAAAGTATTTATTCAGAACTATAGATTGTATCTATACAAAAATCTTCCCTACCTTCCTACTTTTCCTCTTCTGTCGATCTTGTCTCTCTCTATTTTGTTTTATGACAGGTGTAGACTAAAAAGAAGAGAGTCAGGGAATTGATTGACCATGATGAATGACTTTTATTTTCACTCATTTCTGACCTAAAGAAAGATTCTGTTTCCTTTGTGAACTTTTACCTGGCTCAAACTGCAGGGTTTTAAGATTAGCTTTTTTTTTTTTTTTACTGTATAAGAATTATAGCCCCTATCCTATATATGGTAAAGTTCATATTATAAAAAGCTAATATATAATAGTGAAGTCATTGCAAGATAGTTGGGAAAATATTAATATATTAATAATAATAAAATGAGGATATATTAATAGAATGTGTTAAGCATTTAACATTTATATTATCTAAAATAATTGGAATAAAAAATATTTTCATTTGAGGGAAGTCAGTAGCAAATATGGGGAAATATTTAATCTTGCTAGTAATCTTAAATACACACCTAAAAAGTACAGTGTTGGTGAGACTGTAGAGGAACTTTACCTCATAACGTTGCTAGTGGTAGTATGAATTAGTTACAACCCTCACAGAAAGTATATATAACCATAATAATACCCATACCCTTAGTAACCCTTTCCAGGAAATTTATCCTAAAGAAATAATGCAAAGGAAGAAAAACTTTTTTGATATATAAATGGTATTTATTATTTTACTACAGTTGGCGCTCCAATATTGGAGGGGAAATATTGGGGGGGAAATTCCAAGGTGTTTCAAAAGACAAAATTTTGAATTTTGAAAATTGAATTTCCCAAGCCCTGGCAACTATTTACATAACATTTTATTGACAGCTATTTACGTAGCATTTACATTGTATTAGGTATTACAAGTAATCTAGAGATCATTAAAGTATACTGGATGATGTGCCTGGTTATGTGCAAATACTATGCCATTTTATATGAGGGACTTGAGTATCTGAGGAGTGTTCTGGAACCAATTCTGTATTTATAATATTAGACTAGTAGGCATAATAACCCTAAATAATCAACCAGGTAGACATAACCAAGTTATTTTATCAATGTTTACTTGATAAGTTATGTACCCATTTGAAATGGTAAATAAGATAGTTGTATTCTTGTGAAAAAGTGCTTTTTCTGACATCTGTGAAAAACACCCTCTCTCCCCCCCCCTTCTGTGTGTGTGTGTATGTTTCTGTCCCTATTAGGATTGCAACAGTCAAAAGAACATTTGAAAGAAAGAAAATGGGAGGTTTTGTCTTAATGGTTGTTTGAGACTGAATCAGTAAGATACATTCTGTTTTAAAAACCTGACTGATACACCTTAACTTAAGAAAGAAATTTTTACACACATTCCTCTTAAGTTCACTTATAGACCATTTAAAAATATATAAAATAGGGCTTCCCTGGTGGCGCAGTGGTTGAGAGTCCGCCTGCCGATGCAGGGGACACAGGTTCGTGCCCCGGTCCGGGAAGGTCCCACATGCCGCAGAGCAGCTGGGCCCATGAGCCATGGCCGCTGAGCCTGCGCATCCGGAGCCTGTGCTCCGCAACGGGAGAGGCCACAGCAGTGAGAGGCCCTCGTACCGCACCAAAAAAAAAAAAAAAATTTATATATATATATATATATATATATATATATATATATATATATATATATATATATATATATATATATATATATATATATATATATATAAAATAAAACACTTCAGGTAAATCAAAAGTAGTATTGCAAGGGAAAATCTTACCAAACCTGTACCAGGGCTAAAATGAAGTCCTGTTTAATTCTTATCTGTTTCATGAGTATTTGTTGAATCCAGTTGTTTTTGTCCTGATTTAGCTGGGAACGGCGGGTTGACAACATGGGACGTATTTATTATGTTGACCATTTCACAAGAACAACGACGTGGCAGAGGCCAACACTGGAATCCGTCCGGAACTATGAACAGTGGCAGCTCCAACGTAGTCAGCTTCAAGGAGCTATGCAGCAATTTAACCAGAGGTTCATTTATGGGGTGAGCATATGTACTTGCATTATAAACTTAATGAGTGTTTGATTTTTAACCTTTTCTTGCATATGAAATGTAAAGCACTAAAAAGAAAGTACAAGTAGGATGGCAACCCAGTTGTTGCTGTTGATAGATTATTATTTTTAGACCTTGTTTCCGGTATTCTGTGTAGGTGATTTATTCTTTTCTTTTTAAAAATTCCGGAAGTTCAAACTCCTTTGCTTTGTTACTGTTGAAAATAAAAAAGAAGTTAGGACGACTTAAAATTCATTTACGAAAGAATAGTAAAAATAAATCCAAGCAGTTTAAAAAGAAAACAGTTCTGAATTTAATACTGCCTAACTTAGCAGAACATTAGATGGCTTGGGTCTAATAGCACCTGACTCAATTGTAGTGAACTAATGATGCAACTGAATCATTTTATAACATATAAACGTAAAATTTATGCAATAATTATTTGGTGCTGTGGGAGACTAAAGAAATTTGATTCCTTATAGGATGATGTTAAATATATTATTATGGCTTTAAAACCATATTATCTTTGGTATCAAAACATCTCATTTCTGGAAATGGTTTAAATTTTACATAAACCAACTCTCCAAGAGTTCAAGAGAAGCTGACCCTCTCCGTTGCCATCTCTTCTACTACCATCAGTATCATCCCTGTTAGAATCCATAAGAGTAAATTCCTATTCTCACTAGGCATTACCTTTTTTTGCTTTTTCTCCATATTTCTGTTTCTTGGACCTCATCATCATAACAATCACTCACTGATGTAGATAAATACACCTTTATCAGCAGCTTTCCCTTCACTACCTGGTTATGACTAAAATAACTTGCTTTCACGCAACAGTTTTTCTTGCCACCTTCTGTCACAGCAGAAAATAGCTGTCACTATCTTCCCCTTCCCAGTGGTTTTAGAGGTGAAATTAATTTTTGTCTCGTCTACTTTACCGTTTTCGTTTTATTTTCTACAATGCTGTTTTACGTCTTCCTTTCTTTCTAAATTATAATCACCTTTGGTATGCCTGGCTAAATTTCTTTTAGGTTTGAATACCTAGCTTGCCTGCCTTCTTAAAAGCTAGTTTCCACATAGGTGTCCAGTGGAAAGAGCATGGGCTTTGGAGTCGGATACATCTGGGTTCAAATCCTGGTTCTACAGTTACTTTCTCTGTATGACTTTGAGTAAGTTACTTAACCCTATCAAGACTCATTTACTTTATCTATACAATAGATCCATATATAAAATTATCTCAGAGGGTTTTTTTTTTTTTTGAGGATTCTGTAAAATAAAGTTCCTAATATGTTTGGCACATACTGGTTACATAGAAATGTTAGTTTTCATCTTTTCTCTCCCTCATATCCACAACTGCAAATGTGCCCTTTATCTCACTTTTATAATACATGGTCTTTTTTTTAATACATTTATTTATTTATTCACTTATTTAATTTTTGGCTGCATTGGGTCTTTGCTGCTGCACGCAGGTTTTCTCTAGTTGCTGAGAGCGGGGGCTATTCTTTGTTGCAGTGCGTGGGCTTCTCATTGTGGTGGCTTCAGTAGTTGTGGCACACGGGCTTCAGTAGTTGTGGCTCGTGGGCTCTAGAGCACAGGCTCAGTAGTTGTGGCACACGGGCTTAGTTGCTCTGTGGCATGTGGGATCTTCCCAGACCAGGGCTTGAACCCGTGTCCCCTGCATTGGCAGGCGGATTCTTAACCACTGCACCACCAGGGAAGCCCCTATAATATATGATCTTTTATTTTATTTTTATTTTCATTGAAGTATAGTTGGTTTACAATATAGTTATTCAATGTATATAGGTATACAACATAGTTATTCAAATTTTTATAGATATTCCATTTAAAGTTATTATAAAATAGTGACTATATTCCCTGTGCTATACAATATATTCGTTGTAGCTTATTTATTTTGCATGTAGTAGTTTGTACCTCTTAATCCCCTACCCCTATCTTGCCTCTCCCCCTTTCCCTCTTCCCGCTGGTAACTACTAGTTCTCTATATCTGTGAGTCTTTTTCTATTTTGTTCATTCATTTGTTTTAGTTTTTAGATTCCATATATAAGTGATAACATACAGTATTAGTCTTTCTCTGACTTATTTCACTAAGCATAATACCCTCCAGGTTCATCCATGTTGTTGCAAATGGCAAAATGTCCTTTTTTTTGGCCGAGTAGTATTCCATTGTGTATATATACCACATATTCTTTAGCCATTCATCTGTTGATGGATACTTTTTTTACTTCCATATCTTTCTTGGCTATTGTAAATAAAGCTGCTATGAACATGGTGGTGCATGTATCTTTTTGAATTAGTGTTTTTGTTTTCTTCAGATATATATATCCAGGAGTGGAATTGCTGGATCATGTGGTAGTTCTATTTTTAGTCCCCCTTTTTTTTTGGCTGCACCATGTGGCATGCAGGATCTTAGTTCCCTGAGCAGGGATTGAACCTGTGCCCCCTGCAGTGGAAGCACGAAGAAGTCTTAACCACTGGACCACCAGGGAAGTCCCTGCTTTTAGTGTTTTGAGGAACTTCCATACCGTATTCTTCCAAAGTAGCTGCACCAATTTACATTTCTACCAATAGTGTGCAGGATTCCCTTTTTCTTTACATCCTCACCAACATTTGTTTTGTGATGTTTTCAATGATAACCATTCTGATGGGTGTGAGGTGATATCTCATTGTGGTTTTGATTAGTGATGTTGAGCATCTTTTCATGTGCCTGTTGGCCATCTGTATGTCTAGTACATGATCTTTTTTTTTTTTGCTGTACTCGGGCCTCTCACTGTTGTGGTCTCTCCCATTGTGGAGCAAGGACTCTGGACGCGCAGGCTCAGCGGCCATGGCTCACGGGCCCAGCCGCTCCGTGGCATGTGGGATCTTCCCGGACCAGGGCACGAACCCGTGTCCCCTGCATTGGCAGGCAGACTCTCAACCACTGTGCCACCAGGGAAGCCCTAGTACATGACCTTTAAAAACACTATTTTTAAAGACAGATTTAACAGATTCTTGGAGCACCTACAGTGTGTATTGCTTTATTGTAAACTTGACCAATTAAATACTCAGAGTCTTTGGAACTTTTCTAGAATTGCAGCTTTTACTCATCAACCATTTTCTTTTTTTCTTCTTCTATCCAAATTCTTACTCTTTGCTCTTGTTATAGAGTGGTTCTAAATTATAAAGAACTTAAACAGCCTATTTTAGTTATGAACTGAATTGAACATTCTTAATACCAGCTACTTAAAAAGTGGTGGGGTGGGGCTTCCCTGGTGGCGCAATGGTTGAGAGTCCGCCTGCTGATGCAGGGGACACGGGTTTGTGCCCCGGTCCGGGAGGATCCCATGTGCCACAGAGTGGCTGGGGCCCGTGAGCCATGGCTGCTGGGCCTGTGCGTCCGGAGCCTGTGCTCCGCAACGGGAGAGGCCACAGCAGTGAGAGGCCCGCGTACTGCAAAAAAAAAAAAAAAAAAAAAAAAAAAAAAAAAAAAGTGGTGGGGTGTTGCTGATAAAAGTCTGTTTATTGGATAGATGCAGTGGTCTTTGTTCTGACCGTGGTTACGGGGCAGTAGATGCTCATACACCTAGCATTTTTAACCTCAGAATGGATGATGGATCGCCGTGTAATGGCTCTGGCCCATGGCTTCATTGTGCCTGTACCCCCCACCTTATCTGTCCAGGGAGAGCCTGTGGGATAGGCTTGGATCTTAGAAAATTATCAAAACAGATTGTCATATGCCAGACTACTCCGACCTGTTCTGTAACCAGGGTTCAAACCTTGTGTAGTGTTTCTCCTTGGTTACCCTGTTTTCATTATTGTGTCTGTCAGGAGGAGCAAGGCCACTGCTTGACAGGTCTGTCTTCCAAGAGCTTTTAAATGAGAAATGGAATATCTCTCATATGCTTTTAAAACTTTTTCAGTCAGTTAACCTAGTTGCTGTAATAAGTCATTGACATGGGGGCGGGGGTTGGGCGGGGAAAGACTGACAGTGGGGGAAACTGCTATAAATTTAGACTTTAGAGACTAAACCAAATGCAGTATGATGACTTTGTTTGGATTCTGATTTGACCCAGTAAGCAACCAGAGGCATTTAATTAGGGATTGTATATTAGATGATAAAATTAACATAGATTCTTTGCTAGGTGTGATAAGGATATTGTGGTTGTGTAAGAAAATGTTCACAAATTTTAGAAAGGCATACTAAAATACATAGGAGTGAAATGATGACTGATTTTTTTTTTTTTGCTTCAGCAAAGAATATGGAAGAAAAATAAAGAAATGTGGCAGTTTTGGTAATTGTTGAATCTTGTTGCTGGGTATATGGGGTGCACTGTCTTATTTTACTTGTGAGTTTTTTTTCCATAATTTTTTTTGAAGCAGTTAGTCTATTATTTATTTGCCTTATCTTACTTAAAGGAGAAAGGGCTTAACCACATCTTACTGAAAGACCACAAAGTATCCCCCACTTCATTATACATTTAAACTAAAACATAGTCATTACCTCTTCACACTACTCAATATGACTTCTGCTTCTCTTTTTCCAGTGGTTTACTCCTACTTTCCTTTTATCTAACCAAACCTCTCTCTCCACCAATGTGATAATTTCAAACAAATTTAAGAAATTTTCTATACAGTTCTAGGCTTGTCAACTCCTTCCAACTGGAATTCTTTTCTTTTACTCATCTGACAGCCTGTTCTTCCTGCTCCCCCAACTCTCTTCTCACAATTCTTTGTATATACCATGTCCTGTATATGATACTCTATTTTTGAGTTACAAATACAAAATTTTTCTTAACCAGCTGATGACTCTGAGTACTGTTATTTATAAGTGACTCTTGGGGGATTTATGTATTTCTCTAATTTACTGATTTGGAGCTAAAGAAGGGGAAAAAATGGTCATTTGGGTGTAAAATTACTTGTAATATTTGAATTTCAAATAGTTTCAAATGTTAAATAATGTTGACAAAGTTTTTTTCTTCATGAGAGTGCATTGGCTTTTATTCTTGACTGTGTCATACTTCTCTAAGATGTGAACTCTGTAGGAGTATGTTATGTTGCACATGGCCAGGGAAAGGCATATCAGAATTCATAAGCCTGCTCTCAAGTTATCTGTTTAAGTTGTTCATTATTTCACCATTTTGGGGGTTGTTCTTTTTAGAATCAAGACTTGTTTGCTACATCACAAAATAAAGAATTTGATCCCCTGGGTCCCCTGCCACCTGGATGGGGTAAGTCACATGGATTTTTAAATTGAATTCAGTTATTTCAACAATTAGGTATTTATGGATGGATGATATACCTTGCACTTGCTTGAGTGAATATCTGGAAAGCTTTTGGGGTGTGTTGGTTTAATTCAGAGTGCCAAATAGGTATTTAATTCCCCAAAAGTTCTAAGTTACTCTTCTAAAATATAAGAATATTTTGCCCACTCAGCATAAGAAGAAATGGATTATGATACACATGAAAATCTGGATGGACCTCAAGGGGCATTATGCTTAGTGAAAAAAATCCATTTCAAAATATTGTATACTGTGTTATTCAATGTATATAACATTCTTGAAATGACAAAACTATAGAGATGAGAAATAGATTAGTAGTTGCCAGGAGACAGAGCCACTGGTAGGTGGTTACAAATATAGGAGGTAACGTAAGTGGTTCGTATGTAGTGGTGGAACAGTTCTATATCTTGACCATGGTTGTGATTACACAGATCTGTACATGGAATAAAAGTGCATAGAACTATATATTTACAAAAATGAATTCAAACTTTAAAAATTAGTGAAAATTGAATAAAGTTTGTAGTCAACAGTAATGTACCAATGTCAATTTTCTGATTTTGATATTGTGCTATAGCTACATAAAATGTCACCATTGGAGGAAACTGGTTGAAGGGGGTATATGAGATTCTTTGAACAATTTTTGCAGTATGCTGTAATACTTATTTCAAAATAAAAAGCTTTAAAGATTATTTTGATTGTATTGGTGCTTCGAAAGCATAGTTCAGAGGTTGATTGAGTTGATGTTATCTGAAAGAACAGTGGAAGGGGGAACATATTGGGGTGGTGACTTTGTGTCCTGCATGAGCATGCTCTGTTATCAAGTATCTTAGTTATTAAAACTTTTTATAGACTTTAAGATGAGCCTGCCCTACCAGATTATTTTATATCCATTATATAAGTCATAGAGCTGTAGCAAGTTTCCAGAGTAAACACGGCAATATAGAAACAGTTTTGCACAGAAGAGAAAGAGAATATAGAAAGTGCAAAACAGCAAAGTAAAGCCATTTATGGAACCAGTTGAAGTTTTATCTTCAAGAGCTGCAGATATTTCAGAAAGTGATATTTCTAGTCTTGTTGGGAAACATCAGTTTCTAAGATAGATTGCTCTAGCATTACTTTATTTAGGAATGGAGGGAAAAAATTGATGTCAAGGTCGCATGAATCTGGGCAATAAATGATACTGGCTGTGTAAACCTGCTTTTCAGTTACCCCATTGCCCTTAAAGATATTTATCCCTAGCATTCCTAGGAGTCAAAGAAGTAAAAAAATATAATAGTTCATAGTTATAACTATTATTGTCACTAGCTTGTAGCAAAGGGAAGGCATATGAAAGTTGTGAATTTCTGTCTTTACCAGTGTCTGGTAGTTTAGTAAGGAGTCTTTTGGATCTGTGGGAGCCTTGTAATGGACAGTTTATTATTGGTATGAAGTACTTCAGAAGAAGGGATGTTGTTCTTTTGAGGCATATTGAACTAGACCTGCTTGGTTGCATTCCCAGACCTGGATGGTCTTCTCAGCTTTATTTCTAGAGTTGTTTTATGTTTGTGTTACAGAGGAGAAACGATATACCTGTAGGTCATGTATTCATCCTCTTAATTTTAGTACAGAAAAACCATGACCTGATTGGCTTTTGTTAGGAACACAAACTATTTTGCTCCTTCTCCATGGCAGCTGTTTAGAAAAATTGTTTCTCGCTCATAGAAGCATGAATTGCAGGCTATGTTGCCTTTATTTCTAAAGCTTTTCCTGCAAATCTGGTCCTTGTCTTCCGTATTTATTATTATCTTCAACATCAGTATTTCTCATTTTTACTTTAGCCAACAACACCTCCATAAAATACTGCCTCAAGAGACCCAATTCCAGCTTATGTATGTTATCAGAATTTTGCCTTGGTTATTTTACATTCTGCTTATTTTTAGGTTTCACACTCCTGAAGTTGAAGTGCAACCCCTCCCCCTCTTTAAATGAGTTCACGATCATTCTGTTATTCAGACCGATCACTGCTCTATGATTCTCTGCCTTTGGGGCATATGCATTATTTGTTGAGCCAGTGACAACACTGGTACTATCACAAATGAGAACCACCCAGTAGACCCGCAGCATTGATCCAGGAAATAACATCCCCGTTTACAGCCTGTGTTGATGGTCTAAAATGGTTAGCATTATTTTTGTGACACCGTGTATTTTTAAATCCAGCTTCTTCACCCTTTCAGACTTCTGTATGCTAGGACTAGACATTACTACCTTACAAGCTGACAGTGAAGAATTTTTAACACCTGCAAACTATAGAGGCTGGAGAACAAAGAATACTTTTGGTTCAACGATGTAGTCTAATAGGGCTTTGTATAGCGGGTTTACCCATCAAGTATAAAGCTATTTTCTCATTTTCAGAGTTGCTATGAAAAAATAACATAGAACAACAGGAAGCTTCTGTTTTTCAGTGCTTTATTCATCAAGTCAGGAAGTGGTTTGATGTGTGTTCAGGCTTGGTGTTCAGTTATTTAGAAATTGTTTATCATGTGGTTTTTTGAACGAAGTAAGAAATCAGCTCTGTAGTCACAGTACTTCTCACTAAGCAGGTGAGCCTTCAGTTTGCAAGCGCATCACCTTTGAAATTTTGGTTTTCACAGCCTCTTCCAAGAAATGCTTTTATCAGTACTATATACTTAGAACAAACATAGAAATAAGTTTTCTATTAACTTTATCTTACCTCATGTTAGCTTTTTTTTTGTTTTGTTGGTTTTTTGTTTTTGTTTTAAAAATGTTTTTAAGCTTTTATTTAGAAAGGCTACCTAGTAAAATCACAACTACAAAGTGTGTGAGCTATAATCTAAGTACACAAACTAAATATTTAAAATGTCAAACAGATGTTTTCCACTGAAAAAATCTGCTTGGTTAAGACAGTTAAAAATGAGGGACTTCTTGGTGGTCCAGTGGGTAAGACTCTGTGCTCCCAGTGTAGGGGGCCCGGGTTCGATCCCTGGTCAGGAAACTAGATCCCACATGCATGCCGCAGCTGAGAGTTTGCATGCTGTAACTAAGAAGTCCGCATGCCACAACTAAAGAGCCTGCACGCTGCAGTGAAGATCCTGTGTGCCACAACTAAGACCCAGTGCAGTCTAAATAAATAAATTTTTTTTTAAAAAAAGACATTTAAAATGATAAAACCAAAGCACACAAAAAAAGTTCAGGAATAAGGCAAAACTACACCAAAGCCTTAAATCTGTTCATCTGAAAAGAAAGAAAAAGGAATATCTCCATGCCATCCCTAGCTTCATGCCACCATTCAGTAAACACTGACCATGGGTAAGAAGAGGGTGTCCTTAGCTGAGGTCAGTAACTCACCAGCTCTGATGTGGTTGGCAGGGTGCTCAGACTTCAGAACCATTGGAGAACCCAGGCAGTGACTCTGTTCATGTTAGCTTTTTGACGAGAGAATATCTGGCCCTGAAATCTGAACTTACGTGGCAGTTAAAAGGTGAATATACACTCAACTATGCACTTAGGATATTAATTTTAGATTATAAAAGTTAGTTAAAAATTACTTGAACACAAGAAATTTATTAATTCTGTAAGTGTATTTAAAAATTTAAATTTGACTGCCAAGAACATTAACTTATTTTGTTATTATGTAGCTACAACTGTGTAGCACTGTGGGTGCTTCTTTTTGCCTCAGAGACAGCTCTTAAAGTTGGTTACATGTTTCCACACTCAAGGTTCCATGACCGGCAAAGCCATTTTTATTATTCAGGATGTGTCAGAAGATGCAGAGTCCATTTTCTGTATATTATACACTCTGGAAGTTCTATTTCCATTTTAGCTCAGCTGGTATAGAAACTACCTGAGATGTCAGGAGCAGATTCATGATGCCAATATATCCCTTCTGTGCCACCTCCACCCCAACCCCTACCCCCTGCCCCAGTATCATCACTGCTACTTGCGATCATGGAGTCAGTCCTGGAGATAAGTTAAAAGTTACCAAACACTAACTTTACGAGGCTATATAATTTGGCCTAACACTCATCTGCAATATCTTGCTTAAAGAAAGATCCAAAGGATCTAAATAAATGTTGTTTGAAAAACATATGAACTTTCAAACCATAGGAAATAAAAATTGGCTTTATCACCATGGAGTTAAGCTTAAATTTTTTTTTTTGAAAATTGCTAATTTTAAGATAACCGTGCTTTGTAAAATGTGGGAATCCATTTCATACTATTGAATACTTCAGTTTTCACTTTTAGACATCTTTGCCAAATTTAAAAGATTCAGACACCGGAAGAGACCATTCTTTTGAAGAATTAATTTGTAATGGAGCAGAGAAGTCAATAGTTCAAGACAACAGAACTAGTATTAATATTAACATTTCAAAACTATTTGGTTATTAAAAGAGAAAATAATATCCATACATCTTGTAAACCTTAATGAGAAATCTCAGAGAAGCGGGGCAAATTGTGTAGAATGGGTATAAGAAAACAAGGAGAATTCTAAAGCAAGAGGCAGGTGGGTAAACAAGCAGCTGCTTCAGATACAGTAACTTAAAGAGCCGAGCCCTTCTGCCCAACCCTTGTGTAAAAAGTTACTATAGATATTTAGGATTTGGAAACTGGTTGTATTAAGAAACAGGATATATTTTGAAACAGTGTCTTTTCTAGTTGAATAATGCCTAGCATATAGCAAAGAAACAATTAAGTTATATCCCCCCATTGTATTTTAAGAAATGAGATGGTGTGATATGAAAAAAATCTCTGAATTCAGATGTCAGTTTCCACCCTCTAGCTGCTACTTAATTCTGAAATTTGGGGCAGATCACTAAGCCTGTCTGAGTTACCATATCTTCAAGATAAACGAAAACTTCCTACTCTGTGGGACTTTTAAGGTTAAAATGAGGTCGTATATGCAGAGTTAAAACAGTTAATTATTCTTGCTGCTGGTTGGATTGAACAGAACGGTCCTATGGACAGTACATTGTGAATTATGTCTATTTAGTTTCTAGGACAGCACCAGGGACCGGTTTTGTGGAAGACAGTTTTTCCAAGGTGGGGGCATGGGTGGTGGTGGTGGGGAATGGTTCATGCGGTCATGCGAGCCAGCAAGCAATGGGGAGCAGCAGACGAAGCTTCGCTTGCTCACCCTCTGCTCACCTCTTCCTAACAGGCCGAGGACCCAGGGGTTGGGGACCCCTGTTCTAGGATAAAATGATATTTTATAACTTGAGTAAGTATGTGGATTTAATAGTGAGAGAATAAATTAAATCTTTAAAGTTGTGATTTTAAAACTACAAAATCAACAGAGCAGCGAGAAAGGGGCAAAATCAGCTCATCTTATTTTAATTTGAAGAAGGAGACTATGCCAACTCTAATGCTTTGCCTTTTTTCGTTTGTTTTAAAGAGAAGAGAACGGACAGCAATGGTAGAGTATATTTTGTCAACCACAATACTCGTATTACACAATGGGAAGACCCCAGAAATCAAGGGTAAGAACTTGCAGTTATTAGTGTATAGATAACTTCTTAAAGATTGTACCCTATTTCCAACTCAGTTATGAAAAAGATCAAACCTACATATTCTTTCCCCAAAGGCCTTAATTACCCATATACCTGTTTGTTACTAAGGCCAGATTACTAATTCTGAAGTGGGGTTTTGCAACCTGACATCTCTGGAATTCAGGGAGTAGATGACTTAGAGGGGAAAAATACATATTCATTTTCAGTAACCTTTACCTGAAACTGAGTGTTCTTTCCATTATGATTGAGGCCACAACCATAATATTAGAACTAACAATGCCTAGGACTTTGCCACCAGTAGAAATCACAGGTTTTTAATATCTTTCTGCAGTTGTTGCAGATATCTCAATATATTGTTTACACACATCATTATAAGAACTTGCTAGTTAATAAGCCACTAAAGAGATACATTATTTATTATAAGTTTGGCTTTTTAATATTTATTATGTATATGTAATTGTTTTTCTTTATAACATTATGTGATAGTGTATGTATTAGTTTGCTAGAGCTGCTTTAACAAAGTACCACAAACTGAGTGACTTAAACAACAGAAACTTGTCTTATACATATTTTAGGAAGCTAGATAGAAGTTCAAGGTCAAGGTGTCAGCAGAGCTATGCTCCCTCTGAAGGCACTAGGAAAGGATGTGTTCCAGGTCTCTCTTCTATCTTTGATAGTTCCTTGGCTTGTGCAGCGTACCTCCAGTGGCATTCTTCCTGTATGCATGTCTCAAGGTCCAAATTTCCCCCTTTAATAAGGACATTGATCATACTGGATTAATGGCCCACCTTATTCCAGCATGATCTCATCTAATTACATCTTTAACAACCCTGTTTCCAAATAAGGTTGCATTCTGAGGTACTGAGGGTTAGGATTTCAGCAGAAGAATTTGTGGGTTGACACAGTTCAGCCCATAGCAGTATGTAATGCTATGTGTTTATCAGATTTCCAAAGGGTTCCATTCTGCAGGGAATTTGGTAAGCTATATAGTCAGAAGGCACAGTCCCCACAAAATTGTCCTCACTTAAGACATCAGGCACAAGCTGGGAGGTCTCCAAGACTACTCTCACTTCAGACTGACTGACTACAAATTTAAGGTGTCTACCCAACCACTTTCAGGTTCAATAACTCACTAGAGAGACTAGAACTCTCTGAAACCTCTTATACTCACAGCGTCCTTTATTACAGGGAAAGGATACAAACTAGAACCAACAGAAGGAAGAGATGTATAGGGCAGAATCTTAGAGGGTTCCAAATGCCCAGAATTGATGTGGAACAGTATGTGTTGAGTATTGCCAACCAGGGAATCTCACCCTAGTCTCTAGTATCCAGAGTTTTTACTGGGGCTCCATCATGTACTGCCTGCATAGCTAACCTTTAGTTTCCAGCTCTTCCCCACAGTTTGGGCTAATACCTATAGTGTCTAGTTACTCCAGAGGTTAGAGCTGATATGGCATATTCCAAAGCCTCCCTCATAAATCACAGGATTGACAGTCTGGTGTTCGAAGCCCCTAAGCAAACAAAGATACACTTGACAGGCAGGACATTCCAGAGGCCTAGAGATCATCTCCCAGTAGCTGAGGGCAGAGGTCTGACCTCTGTTTGGGCATGATTAAATCTTCACATCTACCATAGGTCAGAGTTTTAAGAACCTCTATTTTAAAGGTGTGCTTTAAATTTAAAATCCATTTCTGGGTGCCAGCAAATCACAACATTTTATGGAGTTATGGTATTTAACTTAAATATTTTCAATTTCTTAAAAAGGAATAATTAAGAATTTTATAGGTAACATTTCTGATTTCTCTTTAAAATTCTATCACTAAGGATAGAATAGACCATGTCACCTTTCTGTAATTTGCTACCATTTTTTGTTCCCCCTTGGACCTTTAAAGTTTCAGACCTAAAGTCCGAATCATATTTTTATAAATAATACAAATGACCCAGTTCTATCCAATTTCTTTTCAAGAAAACAACTTGTTACTGAGCCCATCTTGCAAATATGATTACAACAAATGAGAAGTGTTATCTTCTTAAATTTTTAGTAGTCTGTTTTTTCTGACATTTGTATTTAGTTCTGTAAATATAGTTAAATGTTCTTAGCTTTTTGACATAGTTCACAAAGTACTGTTCTAGGCAATGGTTCTAAGCCTTTTGTTCTTCTGAAGTACACTTGAGGAAAGTGACACTCCTGTCAGCAGTAGTGGCTCTCTAAAACAGTGAGATTAAATGCCTCTAACCCTTCCTTTTCTTCCTTTCTGATGTGAACTTGAACATTTCCATTGCTTTGCCTGCCTTCTCACCAAACCCACCAGATGAGAAAAATGAAACTGTAGAATAGAGAAAAATGAACTGGAAAATATGGATGAAACTTGGAACACTGAAGTTTAGAGAGATTAAGCAAATAATCAAATAATACCTAAAGATAGGTATTAAGGAAGTGGGTAGGAATACTCCATTAAGAACATTTGAGTTGCCTTAACAGGAATAATAGAGATTCTGGACAAGGCGAAAGGCTTCACTTGGAGGTTTGACAGACCGTGTCTTGTTTAGGGAAATGGTGAGTAGGCGTACACTACACAGGGTTCATGGAAAGGAGTTGGAGGTAGAGTGCAGACGTAAAACTGAAAGGAAACATAGAGGGTAGAGTATCGAGACAGTGAGGGCCAAATGGAGGACTTTAGGTCTTATAATTGGTTAGTGGTGAATAGTGAGATCACTTTTAGAAGAGAACGAATTTGTTCAGATCTCCGTTTTAGTACTCTGTCAGCAATGTGAAATATGAGTATAGGACCAGAGTGAGACTAGAGGCAGCAAAACCAGTTAGACTGCTGTTATGAAAGTTTAAAAGAGAGATGAATAAAGCCAGAGTAAGGATGGTTGGTGCTGGTGATTGAAAACAGTGATGAACATGAAGACTTCTAAGGCAGAATTGGGAGAACTTGGTTACTATGAGATGTTTAGGCAGGTAGGGAATACAGGCAAAGTAGATGGAAGAAGACTGGTGGTTGATGGACCTGTTGACATGTTTAACATGCTTGAAGGATTTTAGTAAACAGCCGGAAAATACTGGACTAAATGGTTTTCTAGAAGATTTCTACCGCCTGTATGGGTATTTTTAGTTTCTGTACTTGGCAAACAAGGAATTCTTTAACATTTTTTATTTGTTTATATATGTTTCTGTGTTTTATATAGTCAATTAAATGAAAAGCCCTTACCTGAAGGCTGGGAAATGAGGTTCACAGTAGATGGAATTCCATATTTTGTGGACCACAATAGAAGAACAACCACCTATATAGATCCCCGCACTGGAAAATCTGCCTTGTAAGTTTTCTAAATGTTTTGATTAAAAGTAAAACTGATTCCTAAGACTTTGATATAAAGATCTCAATTACCAAAGAGTGCAATTCTTACTATTTCTTGAGGTGGCTTGCCTGTAGGTCTCTGATCACTAAATGTTTTGTATTTCCATTAGCTTCTTGAATATATTCTCCTAGAGACTTTCCACGTTTGTTACCATCTATTCACAGCATTAAATGAGAATGTTTAGAAATTAGCAGTACAGTACTGCTCACCAATTAATCCCTGATTTCTGATACCTACTTTCTTTCATTTCTATCACCTTTTAACTTGAAAACTCCCATTACTTTTTCTTTTCCATTTTTGAAAAGTAACTGTGTTTTGTTGATTTGCTTAATATGTTTTGTTTAGGGTTTTTTTTTTAAATTATGGTCAAATAGACATAACAAAGTTGACCATTTTAGGTGTATATCTTAGTGGTGTTAAGTACACTTATTGCTGTGCAGCCATCACCACGATCCATCCCCATACCCACAAACTTTTTTTTTTTTTTTTGTGGTACGCGGGCCTCTCACTGTTGTGGCCTCTCCCATTGCGGAGCACAGGCTCCAGATGCGCAGGCTCAGCAGCCATGGCTCACGGGCCTAGCCGCTCTGCGGCATGTGGGATCTTCCCGGACCGGGGCACAAACCCATGTCCCCTGCATCGGCAGGCGGACTCTCAACCACTGCGCCACCAGGGAAGCCCTCATTTCTTTTTAAGACTGAATAATACTGCATTTTATGTATTACCATATTTTGTGTATACGTGTGGTTCATGGACATTTGAGTTGTTGCCACCTTTCAGCTATTGTGAATGATGCTGTGAACATGAGGGTACAAATATCTATTCAAGTTCTTGCTTTCAGTTCTTTTGTGTATATATTCAGAATTAGAATTGTTGAATCAAATGATAATTCTGTGGGTTTTTTTGAGATGTTGCCATACTGTTTTCCACAGTGAATGTACCACTTTACGTTCTCACTGATAGAGCACATGGGTTCCAGTTCTTCCACATCCATACCAACAGTTGTTACTCTGTGTGTGTGTGTGTGTGTGTGTGTGTGTGTGTGTGTGATGCCATCCTAATTAGTATGAAATGGTATCTCATTGTGGTTTGTATTTCTCTAATGATTCATGATGTTAAGCATCTTTTCATGTGCTTATTGACCATTTTTTATATCTTAGAACAAATGTCTATTACAATCCTTTACCCTTTTTTTTTTTTTTTTTTTTTTTTTTTGCGGTACACGGGCCTCTCACTGTTGTGGCCTCTCCCATTGCGGAGCACAGCTCCGGACGCGCAGGCTCAGCAGCCATGGCTCACGCGCCCAGCCACTCCGCGGCATGTGGGATCTTCCCGGACCGGGGCACGAACCCATGTCCCCTGCATCAGCAGGCGGACTCTCAACCACTGCGCCACCAGGGAAGCCCCTTTGCCCATTTTTTATTTATTTATTTATTTATTTATTTATTTATTTATCTATCTATCTATCTATCTATCTATTTATTTATTTATTTATTTCTGGGTGTGTTGGGTCTTCGTTTCCGTGTGAGGGCTTTCTCTAGTTGCGGCGAGTGGGGGCCACTCTTCATCGCAGTGCGTGGGCCTCTCATTATCGCGGCCTCTCTTGTTGCAGAGCACAGGCTCCAGACGTGCACGCTCAGTAGTTGTGACTCACGGGCCTAGTTGCTCTGCTGCACGTGGGATCCTCCCAGACCAGGGCTCGAACCCGTGTCCCCTGCATTGGCAGGCAGATTCTTAACCACTGCGCCACCAGGGAAGCCCCTTTGCCCATTTTTGAATCAGGTTGTTTTTTGTTGAGCTTTAGAAGTTCTCTGTATATTCTGGATATTAATCCCTATCAGATATGTCATTTACAAATAGTTTCTCCCATTCTGTGTATTTCCTAAGCATTTCATAGCTTTAGCTCTTACATTTAGACCTTGGATTCATTTTCAGTTAATTTTTGTAAATGGTTTTAGTAAGGGTTCAACTTCATTCTTTTGCAAGTGGATATCCAGTTTTGCCAGCACCATTTGTTTAGTGGTCTTGGCACCCTTGTCAAAAACTATTTGACCATATATGTGAAGGTTGATTCCTGGCCTTTCTGTTCTGTTTTTCTGTATGTCTGTGTTTATTCCAGCACCACACTGTTTTGACTGCTGTAGCTTTTACTAAATTTTGAAATCAGGAAATGTGAGTCCTCCAACTTTGTTCTTTTTTGAGATTGTTTTGGCTTTTCAGGGTCCTTTTGAGATTCCATTGAACTTTAGAATGGGTTTTTCTATTTCTGCAAAAAAAAAAAAAAAAAAAGCAAAGACATTGGGATTTTGATACGGATTGCATTGAAGTTTTCTTTGGTTAGTGTTGACACCTTAACAATATTAAGTCTTCTAATCCATGAACATAAGCTGTCTTTACATTTATTTGTCTTTATTTTCTTCCAACAATGTTCTATAGTTTTCATTGTGCAAGTCTTTTACCCCGTTGGTTAAATTGATTCCTAAGTGTTTTATTGTTTTTGATGCTATTTGTAAATGGAATTGTTTTGTAAAATTTCCTTTTCAGATTGTTGATTGTTAGTGTATAGGATTTTTGTGTGCTTTGTGTTCTACTTTGTTGAATTTACTTACTAGTTCTAACAGGTTTTTTCGTCTGGCGTCTTTAGGGTTTTTTATATTTAAGATCATATCATCTTCAAACAGAAATGTTTTCTTCTTCCTTTCCAATTTGGATGCCTTTTCTTTTTCTTGCCTAATTGCTCTGGCTAGAACTTCCCATACTGTGTTGAAAAGAAGTGATGAAAGCAGGCAACCTTGCCTTGTTCCAGATCTTAGAGGGAAAGCTTTCATTCTTCCACCATTGAATGTGATGTGAGCTGTGGGATTTTCATGTATAGCTTTTATTATGTTGAGTTGGTTTCCTTCTAGTTGGTTGAATGTTTTTTATCATAAAAGGATATTGAATTTTGTTGAATGCTTTTTTGCATCATTTGAGATGATCGTGTGGTTTTTTTCCCCTTATTAATGTGTGGTGTATTACATTGACTTTTCATATGTTAAATCATCCTTGCATTCCAGAGATAAATTCCACTTGGTCAAAAGGATTAAAATGTTAATCCTTTTAATATACTCCTGAATTCAATTTACTAGTATTTTTTTTAGGATTCTTGCATCTATGTTCATAAGACAGATTGGTCTGTAGTTTTTCTCTTTTTAATTTTGTTAAGCACATTATAAACATACTTTTTAATTTTTTTATTTTAATGAAGTTGTACTCGACATACAATATTGTTTCATTTGTACAATGCAGTTTTGTTTTCATGTAGCACCTTTGTCTGGCTTTAATTTCAGGACATTGCTGACTCTCGTTACTTTTTGTTTGTTTGTTTGTTTGTTTGCGGTACGCGGGCCTCTCACTGTTGTGGCCTCTCCTGTTGCAGAGCACAGGCTCCGGACGCGCCGGCTCAGCGGCCATGGCTCACGGGCCTAGCCGCTCCGCGGCATGTGGGATCTTCCCAGACCAGGGCACTAACCCATGTCCCCTGCATCGGCAGGCGGACTCTCAACCACTGCGCCACCAGGAAGCCCGTTGTTACTTTTTTTAATATGCAGAAAATATAAAATTAAACTTTCATGTTTCAAACAGAAACTAGGAATTCAGGCCAATTAGGTATTAATGAAATTAGATATGTAATAAATTACAAACAGATACTGTTGTATCATTAATCTTAGTTACAATTAAGTTTGGGCACATATAGCAGAAAACCCCAAAACAATAGAGGCTTGTATGAAACAGAAGTATATTTCTCTCCATCATTAAAAAATAGTCCAGTGAGACTTAAATAGCACAATACTGAATAATCCATGGCTCAAAGAAGTGCCTCACTAGAAATAAGGAAATTTTTTTTACTTTATGATAATAAAAGCAAAATATCACAATTTGTGGGATTTAACAAAAGTAGTCTTGGAGGAAGACTTAATTGCTTTAAAGGACTAGATTAGAAAATAGGGTGTAAAATCATTGATCCCTGCTTCCACCTTCAGAAGCTAGAAATAGAAAAGTTAATTAAATACAAAATAAGCGTAAAAGCAGAAGCCAGTGAAATGGAAATGAAAGAACAGAAAAATCAAAGCTACAAGTTGGGTCTTCAAAAATTTAATAATAGTGGTAACCCCTAGTAAACTTGAGAGAAAAAAAGAGAAAAACTGGGAAATGTAGTCTGCCCAAGTAAATCTCAAGATTCTGTTAAGGACAAAGGAGAGAATGGATTCAAGAATAGACACCATTCTCAGACAGAACCTCCTTTACCTAGTCCTGTTATATTTGGCTGTATGTAAGAGAGAATCTCACAACAAGGGCTTTAAAAAGATCAAAGTTTATTTCTGTTTCTTACTTAAAAATAGTCATGGGAATTTTTTTTTTTTAAGGTGGTGTTAGGAGTATGCTGTACTAGGGCATTTTTGTATTTGACTATTGAGTTCTTAGGGAGTGTGGTATTGTGTTTTCCTTCGATATTTTATCTTACAAGAAGCTATATATGTCATATTAACATTCTTCCTCAGAGACAATGGACCCCAGATAGCCTATGTACGGGACTTCAAGGCAAAGGTTCAGTATTTCCGGTTCTGGTGTCAGGTTAGTATTGGGACTGTATTTCTGTACTCCTTTTATTATGTTGCTTACACAGTCAGTGATTGTGAAAATAATTAACCTGTAGAAAAAAGAGGTAAAATGGAAGCATTGAAATTTTTCTCCTATTTTTAGGTCAAAGAAATAGATTTATCCCTTAGATAATTTATGGTTTCTCTTGTCCAGAAGAATAAATTTGAAACCATTTGAATAAGGAAACATTGCTACTCATTACAGTACTCATTATTTTTAGATTGGAGAAATCTTCAAACAAATGAGTTAAAACATTTCTGATGTGTAAATTATAACCAGCTCCTTTCATATCTAGCATTTGATTGATATAAATGACGTTGATAGATCCGTACATATGTATCACTTTGATAGATACATTAGTACATATATATGGTTATATTCAGAGTATGTTTAATAACAGACGTGATCAGTTATTTCTGATGTATTATAAATGTTTACTGAATTAATGATTTCTTTATGGGGTCTAAATAAAATTAATGGACTAGTCAAAGTGTTACTATGATGAATATTTTTAAACTTCAAACTCTTGTACTGGGCCTGTGCAAGCAAAAAGAATTTGAATTAGCTTTTTGAAAATTTAAAGATTTGTTTGACTCATTAAGTAATCACTGTGCATACGACATCTTGCTTTCTTCTGTTTCTTATGTATCAGATGATCTATAATTAGCATGAATACTCACAAATGCATGGTTAAACATTATTAAATAAAAGTTCATATTCATAGTCTACTTGTTACTGTAAGCAAAAAAGTAAGTAAAATTTTACCCTTTTGGTTTTTTGATAGGCCATTTTAATGGTGAGAGTTGACTTAAGACATTCTTATATTTCAGCAACTGGCCATGCCACAGCACATAAAGATTACAGTGACAAGAAAAACATTGTTTGAGGATTCCTTTCAGCAGGTACTGTTTCATCCACTTAATGGTTTGCCCCCTGGCTTCCAGCCCAAAACCTTTTGGTGCTAGCAGTTCAAACACTTCAGAACTTTTTGAGATGGAGTCCTTGAATTTTTTAAGTCTAATCTCATTGCCAGCTAGCTACCTTAGTACTTAAAATTTAGGAAAATACAGATAGCTTTGTGTGTGTGTTTTGTGTATGTGTATGTTCTGTGCTTTTGAAATGTCAGAGTAACTTAGTATTAGTTTCAGGTTTCCATTTCTAAGCTCAGTGTTTGATTTGAAATAGATATTTAAGTAAAAAAATAGGCTTTTGGTAGACAAAAGTCTGGAAGTACTATATGAACATACTGGATACAGATAGAAAAAGAGAGGAGAAGACTTTGTTTTGTTTTTTGGTTTTTTTTTTTGCGATACGCGGGCCTCTCACTGTTGTGGCCCCTCCTGCTGCGGAGCACAGGCTCCGGATGCGCAGGCTCAGTGGCCATGGTTCTCCGGCCCAGCTGCTCCGTGCCATGTGGGATCTTCCCAGACCGGGGCACGAACCCACGTCCCCTGCATCGGCAGGCGGACTCTCAACCACTGCGCCACGAGGGAAGCCCAAGACTTTGTTTTTATACTTCTGTATTGCTTGCATTTTTATAATCATATTTACTCCTATAATTTAAAGAATTTTTTTTTTTTTTTTTTTTTTTTTGCGGTATGCGGGCCTCTCACTGTTGTGGCCTCTCCCGTTGCGGAGCACAGGCTCCGGACGCGCAGGCCCAGCGGCCATGGCTCACGGGCCCAGCCGCTCCGCGGCATGTGGGATCCTCCCAGACCGGGGCACGAACCCGTATCCCCTGCATCGGCAGGCGGACTCCCAACCACTGCGCCACCAGGGAGGCCCTAAAGAATTTTTTATGTAGTAAAAAATGTAATTGGTCATTGATGACAATATCTAAAAATAATGTTTTCAGGAGTAGTCAACAAATGTTTTAGCTGTCCTCAGAACCTGAGTTAATTTACTACTTAACCTTTATTTTACAACTTTGTTTACCAACCAACTACAGCTAAGTATTAAGTGATTTTGATATATTAAAATGACCAGTGGAAAAAAATGTCTTAATATGCAGACATCCAGTGCGTCCTTGTTTTAATGGCCAGATGTGGTTGTGATTCTTTATTATCAAACCCTTATGATAATTTTGGTAGCTACAGCTTTGAGAAGTGCTAAACCGAATGCAAAGGGAAAAGAGATTGTCTGAGATAGTTGACAATAGCTGTCTACTTACTTTCAGAAACAATTATATATATTCTTTACTAATGGGACTTCAGTTATTAACATTGAAGGGAAATGCCAGTTGGCATCCTGCTAAGTAGGAGCAGATATTTTTTTAGGAGCAGAGCTTGACTAAGGCCACTTAGAGAATTATGAGTCATTCTCTTGATCTGATGTAAGCAAGGCTCCAAGGCCATTCTCTACCCCGTGATTACCTATTTCACTATGCAGTCACTGAGTAGTCAGTCTCTGGTGGGCCAGTTTCTTGGAGCATAACTTGCCGATAGCAGTGCTGAAAAGATGCGAACATGAGTAAATGTCCCTTTAGCTATTGATACCTAGAGACTTTCGCAGAATGACAGACCAGATGGTGCTAAAACGGTTTTTAAAAATTGTCACCCTAAACTCTACATCCATCCAATAAATGTGAAATAAAAAGAGAAAAACTTGATTGCTTTGGAAGAGTGACATATAGCAAAATTAGCATCAGATTTTCTTCATAGCATTTGGATAAAGTTGTTTGGGGTAGTAAGTGTTTTTCTTGACACAGCACAACTGCTTATGGGGGAAATTGCAGGAGAAACATTTCTTTTTTTCCTTCATATTAGGCATTTGGTAAAAGGTATTATTTCAAGGTTTTTTTTTCCGGGGGGACAGCAAGCGAGATCAGGGACAGCCTTGCGGTTTGGGGAGCAGCCACAGGGACAAGGAATAGCCAGAAGGAACAAGAAATGAACAAAAAGGATAATTTTAACTTATAACATTTCTCATTTGAGTTGCTATATTTCTAGCCTATAGTGTTGTAGAATACTTGTCATAAGTACTGATTTTTTTGTTACATCTGACATTTTCTTGTTTGAGTGGGATATGAATTCATGAAAGTGTGGGAACTGAAAGAGCCCTAGCATAAGCAGGTCACTTACTGAGCCTCTCTGGATATTTAAATGTGATTGTTCATTCTTATCCTTTCATGAAATAGAATCATTGTATGGACTTTATTCTCTCCAGGCCCTGTAATTTTTTTTCCTAAGAGTAATTAATGTTTGTAATCTTCTACAGGCCCAATTTTGGGCAAGTAATTAAATACTTTTAAAAAGCAAGAACCCAAATGACCTCTTCACTGTAACTCAGTAATGGTACTGTCCTTCAAATATGAAGATGATCTTATTAGCCACTGTAGTAGAATACAAAATTTGAGTAGTTTTTCCAGGTTTCCACTGAGAATGAGTTTTCAAATTAACTATATTTTATCTGCAGCCTCTGTTTTTCATTTCCAAGTTAGCCAGTTAGTTATTATGTGTACCTTTTGGCTATATAATAAACCCAAACCTACCCAAACTAAAAAGGACCTAAGCTCTGCTCATGGTCACAGTTACTCTGCTCTAAGCAAATGAGAGAAGGAACTTTGTCAGTAGTAGGATCATTTAAAAGAAAATTATATATGTATAAAATATACAGAAATATAGATATGTATAATTTATAAAACATTATGAAATTTTAATGTATTTTCTATATGTGTGGTGTTGACCAAACCACAGACACCATTCTATGTCATGGGGAATTTAAGTTACTTATAATGCAGGAGATTTCTAACCTGGAAGTAAGTGGTATAAGGTGTTTCTACTTTTACCGATTCTTTTACTTCCTCTTTTTTTTTTTTTCTTCGTAGATAATGAGCTTCAGTCCCCAAGATCTGCGAAGACGTTTGTGGGTGATTTTTCCAGGAGAAGAAGGTTTAGATTATGGAGGTGTAGCAAGGTAGTGATAATATGAATACTCAGAACTTAGTTCCTTTCCTCCAAAGGTATCATTACACTTTGCTTGCAAGTATTATTTTCTCAATTTTCTGTTTCAGGAAAATGAAATATAGCAAATTTTTGTACCTTTATTAATGTTGCAGTTATAAAATTTCAAGAAACATTAATTCAGCACTTTCTAAGGTACTGCTAGTTGATTTCACCCACACCACTCCTTTAATCCTCAGGATAACTCTGTGAGAGAATTTTGCAGGTAATAATGAGGTTTAGGGACTCACCAAAGACACATAACTAAGTTGTAGAGCCTGGTTGCAAGCTTTACATCATCAAACAAGAAGCCAGTGTTCAGTCCACCACCTCGTATCTGTTCCACAGAACATACAAGGCCCTATAGTGTTCAGGTCACTTTCC
This sequence comes from Mesoplodon densirostris, assembly GCF_025265405.1. Classification (NCBI taxonomy): domain Eukaryota; kingdom Metazoa; phylum Chordata; class Mammalia; order Artiodactyla; family Ziphiidae; genus Mesoplodon; species Mesoplodon densirostris. Next base: position 24,992,422 of record NC_082676.1, on the reverse strand, counting down.
CCATCACAGATTCCTGATAGAGATAATAGTCATTCAGTTCCCAACTGAGATTAATATATGTTTTGAAAATATAGAAAGCTGTATAAAATAGGAGTTGAAATTATAAATTCTTCTTTCTTAATATTGGAGCTTCTAATCAAACCCCTAGAAGATAGACTCAAGCAGAAAATTGCTTTGCTTATTCCATAACAGTATATCATACCAGGTTAAAAATTTACATAGTGGTGGCAGTATGGAAAGCCAAGGACTTCGTAGTCAGGACTGGATTTGAATCCTTTTTCTGCACTCAGTAGTATAGCTTGGGGCAAATATCTTCATCTCTAAAATAAGAATGATCATATCTACTTCTCTGGGATTATTGTGAAGAGTAGAAATACTGTTTATTAATATCCTAGTTCAGACCCTGAGTCTTTGTGGGGTCACTAACTGGTGGCTACATTTGAGGGATTTTTACTTTGGTTTTGTTTCAAAGCTCACATTTCAAACGTATGAAGTAATCACAGGTAAATAACAAATATGAATAGAAACATTTTATTTTGTATTAGGTAAAGATAATTCAGGAGGGCAATCATTCATTCTTAACTAGAAAATTAACTAGCAGTATTAAAATACAAGCAGGATTACTACCAGAGGCCATAAACCAACAAGAAAGGAAATCTCAGGCACGAGCTGATACCACATATATTGACCCAGATTCACTCTGCCTACTCTTCTGCCAGACCTTCACCCATGTTACATAGTTAATAACTATAATCTTACATTAGTGTTGGTTGGTATTTCCACAGCATTTGAATTAGAGCTTCTCAGTATTTTCTTAATGAATGAGTAGCTTGAATTAAGTGCTTTATTGCCTCTGTGAAATTGGAAGGTTTTTCGTATTTATCTAAGAGTTAGACAGCAGTGGAACTTAATGAGCATCACTGAGGGGCTTTGTAATGGATGGAATAATGTTAGACTTGTTTCAGCTGTTCTAACCACATGGTTCAACAGTGAATTTTAACTTGCCTATGTATAGTATTTCACTGATTCTAAGACTAAATTTTTCATATTTTAACATCTCTGAAACTGAGATGTGTATTACAATTGGAAAAAATTTTTTAGTGGTTCATCAAATAATGTTGTCTTTAAAGTCAATGATGTCTTAGATTCTTTGAAGTATGCAGTGTGTAAATATCTCTGTACAATAGATGTCAGTTTGTACAGAAGCAGTGAAAATCAATATGAGACTAGAGAAATATCACCATCAGAGGAGTATAGATTCCTGAGAACTTTATAGCACTGCTCTTTGATTTATTGGTATGGTTACTTACAAGATTTTTCATCCTAAATTTTCTTTTGATTTCAGAGAATGGTTCTTTCTTTTGTCACATGAGGTGTTGAACCCAATGTATTGCCTGTTTGAATATGCAGGGAAGGATAATTACTGCTTGCAGATAAACCCCGCTTCTTACATCAATCCAGATCACCTGAAATATTTTCGTTTTATTGGCAGGTTTATTGCTATGGTAAGTGCAAGTGGAGAATTGTGTTTACTTTGCTAATTCAGCAATACTAAAGCATTGTTTCTTTAACTTTCTCATTTGAAATTTTCTCATCATTAAGATATGTCTAAGATTGGGCTTGTTATTTCTGCCCTTTTCCCAGAAATATTCCATAATAGATCATATGACAGGGGAGTTTGTTTTGTTTGTTAGATGAGTTCTTCATTCAAAAAACAAAAACATTCTGAAATACAGTGAGATATAAGATATAAAATCTCTTATATCTTATAAGATACAAAATATCTTAAATGGTATTGTTTTCTTCTTGCATAGGCTCTGTTCCATGGGAAATTCATAGACACAGGTTTTTCTTTGCCATTCTATAAGCGTATCTTGAACAAACCAGTTGGACTCAAGGATTTAGAATCTATTGATCCAGAATTTTACAATTCTCTCATCTGGGTTAAGTAAGTTTGTTTCCTTTTAATTTATCATTGTTGTGTTGGTAATGTGTTCAGACTGTAAGCATGTAATTGGTTTACTGAATTTAAATGGTTTACATTAAAACTGTCTCATTATTCAATATGATAAATTTTATAGAAATATCTTAGGCAAAAATGTGATTTTAGAGCATAATGTTCCAGTTTTGTTGTTAATTCCGATGTTACAGTTTAACAATAGTTATTTAAGAACATAGTCCTTTAGTTAAAAAAAAAAACTCTTACATGACTGAATTAGTGTAACGATTTTACTTTCATTTGGGCAGAGAAAACAATATTGAGGAATGTGGTTTGGAAATGTATTTTTCCGTCGATAAAGAGATTTTAGGTGAAATCAAGAGTCATGATTTGAAACCCAATGGTGGCAATATTCTTGTAACAGAAGAAAATAAAGAGGAATATATCAGGTAAGAGAGAATGCTCCTTTTGGCATAGTTTTTAGCCTTTCTGTTGGACTGTATAGTACGCTGATAATTGCTTAGTAATACTAGTGGACAGTATGTCAAAAAATAATATTTGCCTTTATACTAATTATTATGAGAACTGCTCATGTATTATTAAGGATGCAATACACCACGTCCTACCTTGTAAGTACATTGAGAGAGGAACAAGAAAAGTGCTATGGGAGACATCCTTTCATCTAGCTATAATCATGGAGCAAGAATCTGATGGTATTTAATTTGAGCCTTGATGGTTGGGAAGGATTCAGTTATGTAGAAATAAGAGCAAAAGTTATATGCAGAGATACAGAGGCTGGAAAGCACAAGTCACAAATCGTAAATAGAGAAGAGTTGCCATGGTGCGTGATGCTGTCAGGCAGAATTGGTACCCCATCTGCCATCTCCTGCATTTCAGAAGCCAAGGAAAATGAAGAATCTTGAGCAGATGTTGTGGCTAGTAAGTTATGATAACCCTTAAGAGAACAGTTAAAACAGATTCTTGTGGAGGCAGCAAGGTAGAGGGACTATCCTGCAGGTTAATTCAAACTGTAAACCTTAACAAAGAATTAGTCTAGTGGATGCTAATGAGTTTAATCCCCCCCTTTCTGATATATTTCAATTTAACCAGAAATAGGAAGATTTATAAAGTAATAGAAAAGAATTTTGGTCATATAGAACTTTCAGTTTTTCTCCAGAAGTGGGAGTTTTAAGGCTAGAAGCAGTGCTGGATCACTTTTTTTTTTTTTTTTTTTGTGGTATGCAGGCCTTTCACTGTTGCGGAGCACAGGCTCCGGACGTTCAGGCTCAGCGGCCATGGCTCACGGGCCTAGCTGCTCTGAGGCATGTGGGATCTTCCCGGACCAGGGCACGAACCCGTGTCCCCTGCTTCAGCAGGCGGACTCGCAACCACTGCGCCACCAGGGAAGCCCTGGATCACTTTTTTAAATACCAATTCTGTAACTACTATGCCATGTAACATCATGGCATTGAAAAGAATCTCAAATTTATATGCAGATATTTTTGTGGGGAATATTTGAACATCAGGTAAAATTTTTAAGTAAAAAGATGGTTTTCTTAGTGTAGTCTCTTATGCTTTGCATTAGTTCATACTTCTAGTCTCAAGAGTTATTAGTTCACTGACATATTCTCAACACCAGTTCAGTCAGATGGGGGTGAGATTTCACATAGCTGCTGATTCTTGAGTTCCAGTTTCTGGATCTCTTGCCTGCTTTTCTACTTTTAAAATATTAACATATCCTCTTCACATTTCTTATGATTAATATTTGCATGGTATATTTTCTTCCATCCTTTATTTTCAATCCTTTGTCTTTCTGTTTAAAGTATGTTTCTTAAAAGCAGCATATTCTTAGGTCTTACTACTTTTATCCATTCTGATAATCGTTACTTTTAGCTGCAATTGGTACATTTAAATTTAATGTTATTACTGATATGATTGGACTTAAGCCTGCCACCTTGCTGTTTGTTTCTTCTATTTCCCAATTTCTTTTGTTCCTCCTTTCCTGCCCTCTTTTGTATTAATAATTTCTAGTTTTTCTTTTTATATATCTTTGGTTTTCTCTTAGCTATACCTCTTTAATTTTTAGTGACTGCTCTAATGAATATATTCATCCTTAACTTATCACCTTTAATTAATATTATACTAATACATTAATATTATATGTAACATCATAATTTATAATTAATATGCTACTTGTACATTATAAGAGGCTCATAATAGTATAATTCTGTTTATCTCATTTCAGCCATTTGTGCTGTTGTTATCATTTTATTTCTTATGTTTATGACCCCATAATAATATATTCTTGCTTTAAGCAATCAATAGATTTTAAAAGAAATTAGGGAATAATAGTCTTTAATATTTACTCACATTACTATTTCTGGTTCTCTTCATTTCTTTCTGCAGATGCATTTTTTCCATCTGGGATCATTTCTCACCCTTAAAAACTTCCTTCACCATTTCTATTAGTGTGTGCCTGCTGGCAATAGATTCTCTCAGCTTTTATCCAAAAACATCTGTATGTCATCTTCAGTTTTGAAGGATATGTTCACTAGATTTAGAATTCTAGGTTTATAGGGTTTTTTTTCTCTTTTTTTTTAACACTTTCTTTCAGTAATGTAATTCTGTTATTGTCTTCTATTTTTGATGATGTGAGCCACTGTTTCTCTTGTTTTCTGGATGAAATGTATGTTTTTTTCTGTGGCTTTTCAAAGATTTTCTAAAGGTTTTTTTAGCATTTTGCCTTGTATATATGCGCTTTTATGTTCTCCTGATTGATGCCATTTCAGCAGTTAGGGAATATTTTTGTGCTTTTTCTCTGTAGATGTTCCTTTTGCTTCGTTCCCTCTTCCATACTTCAGAGACTTCGGATACATGTATATTTAACCTTTGATATCATCCCAGATGCTGTTTATATTTTTTTCATTTTCTCTATGCTTCAGTTTGGGCCATTTTGATTGATCTGCGTTTGAATTCACTGCCTTTAAGTTCATCCAATTAAATTTTCATTTCAGATATTCTTTTTTTTTTTCTTTTCTTTTTTTTTTTGTGGTACGCAGGCCTCTCACTGTTGTGGCCTCTCCCGTTGTGGAGCACAGGCTCCAGATGCGCAGGCTTAGCGGCCATGGCTCACAGGCCCAGCCGCTCCGCAGCATGTGGGATCTTTCCAGACCGGGGCACGAACCCATGTCCCCTGCATCGGCAGGCGGACTCTCAACCAGTGCACCACCAGGGAAGCCCTCAGATATTCTTTAATTTCCATTTGCTTCTTTCAAGAGTTTCTGTGTTGAGAATCTTCATCTCTTCATATATTTTGTCCATCTTGTCCTATAAATTAGTTAATACATTTTTAATAGCTTTTAGAAAGTATTTACTAACTTCAGCATTGGGCTATCAGTTGGCCTTATTCTATGGACTTTTTTTTTTTTTTTTTGCGGTACGTGGACCTCTCACTGTTGTGGCCTCTCCCATTGCGGAGCACAGGCTCCAGACGCGCAGGCCCAGCGGCCATGGCTCACGGGCCCAGCCACTCTGCAGCATGTGGGATCTTCCTGGACTGGGGCACAAACCCGTGTCCCCTGCATCAGCAGGTGGACTCTCAACCACTGCGCCACCAGGGAAGCCCTATTCTATGGACTTTTTTCTCTTATGGGTCACATTTTCCTGCTTCTTTGCCTATGTAGTCATTTTTTATTGTGGATGATATATAGTAGAGACTCTGAGTTCTTTTTTTTTTTCCTCCCCTTTGAAAAATATTGAGTTTTGTTTTGACAGGCAGTTAAATTAAGGACAGATCACATTGATTGTGCAGAAGCTTGCTAGAGCTAGTCTACTTCCATTTTGCTTTTAATCCTAAAACATAATGTTTATTCCTAGAACATGGTTCATAGTCCTTACAATGGAAAGCCCAAGGTGTTTTACCATTACCTTGTGAGAATTAAGCTTTAATTCTGTCTCTACAGCCCTAGGTGGCTGCTGAAATTTCTGGTTGGGTCTTTGGCTTTCCAGTTGTTCATTGCACAGGGTTCCTTGGAGTTTCATCATCCTAGACATGTGTACTTAGGAGTGAGCTAAGGAGTTGAAGTGTGTTTCTGTGCAGATTTGGGAGCTCCTTTTCTTTGTTTTCTTTCTTCCAGGGATTTTTCTGTAGCTGCTTTGGCAGTTTTAAGCTCCCAACCTCATGTCTCCTCAACCCAGTAATACTGTTGCTTTTAGTTTGAGTTTCGTTTCCCTGTGCTCTTTGTAAGCTGGGAAGTGCCCTCAAAGGAGGAGCCTGGTAAATGCGGCTCTGCTCCAGTGTGCCAGCTTCCTCCAAGAATCTTGTCCCCACCAGCTTCTGCCTGCCTTTGGTTTCTCTCTGATGCCTTCAGACATTTGTTTTCTGTAATTTGCCCAGTGTTTATAATTATAATCACCCGGAAGATTAGTCCAATACAACCTACACTGCCATTTTCCAAACTTTCAGAGTTTTAATAAACTTTAGGACTTTGGTTGTCTGAAATTGTCATGAAATAATCAAATGCCTAAAATACATGTTTGTTTGCTTGTTAAAATTGTTAAAATAAATATTCTGTAATAAAACAGCAAGTTTGTATTTGATGTGATTTTAACTCTGTTAATGTATCTATGTAGATGAAGATCAGAAGAAAATCTGATATGATTCAATCAATATGTCCAAAAATTTGAGTCAGTCAGTAGAAGTTGAGCACTGAATATTTGACATAAAGGAATTACTGTTCACTTTTTTGGTGTGATGATAGAATTGTAGTTATGTTTTTAAAAAACATAAATAAAAAAATAAAGACGCAGACATAGAGAATGGACCTGAGGACACAGTGGGGGAAGGGGAAGCTGGGACAAAGTGAGAGAGTAGCAGTGACATATATACACTACCAAACTTAAAATGGATGGCTAGTGGGAAGCTGCTGCGTAGCACAGGGAGATCAGCTAGATGCTTTGTGACGACCTAGAGGGGTGGGATAGGGAGGGTGGAGGGTGGGAGGGAGGCTTTAAAGGTAGGGGGTATGGGGATATATGCATACATATAGCTGATTCACTTAGTTGTACAGCAGAAACTAACACAACATTGTAAAGCAATTATTCTCCAATAAAGATGTGAAAAAAAAAAAAAAAAAAACAAGGGCTTCCCTGGTGGCGCAGTGGTTGAGAGTCCGCCTGCTGATGCAGGGGACACGGGTTCGTTCCCCGGTCCGGGAAGATCCCACATACCACAGAGCAGCTGGGCCCGTGAGCCATGGCTGCTGAGCCTGTGTGTCCGGAGCCTGTGCTCCGCAACAAGTGAGGCCACAACAGTGAGAGGCCCGTGTACCGGAAAAAAAAAAAAAAAAAAAACGAAAAAAAACTTTAAGCTGCTTCAAGAAAGGAATAGCTTATACCCCTGAATCTCCCCCAGCATTGAGCATAGCATTGAGCGTAGCATTGCACATAGCATTGTGCATATTTTAGGTTAAGACCTTAGTTAATGATGAACTAACCTTGAGTTACAGAGATTTTGCATAATAAATTATGCAAATTAAAATAAAATTAAAAGAGACCTCATCTTATAGAAATATATACTGAAATGTTTGTTTAAAATGAAATTATATGCTATCTAGGGTATGGATAGGGGCATAATGAAATAAGATTGGTATTGAAGCTGAGAGATCTGTACATAGGGTTCATTTATTTTACTTATATATATATTTGACACTTTTCATAATAATAAAGTTTTTAAAAATTATTTTTATACTCAGAATTTAAAGGTAAAATCTAAACTTCCTCATAGTTTTTTTTTATATTTATTTACCAGAATGGTAGCTGAATGGAGGTTGTCTCGCGGTGTTGAAGAACAGACACAAGCTTTCTTTGAGGGCTTTAATGAAATTCTTCCCCAGCAGTATCTGCAGTACTTTGATGCAAAGGAATTAGAGGTAATGAGTTGTTCTTTCCTCTGCAGCATGCTGGTAAATAATGCCTTCAGGTGTCTGTTTTCAACTCACTTTACCATCTTTCCAATGGCAATAGTATTTTTTATTCTGGCAGTATGTTTCTGAAGCATCCCCAGCGGTTAAAAGAAGTCCATAATTTATCCAAATATATAAAGTGTTACCAAAAAAAGAAAAGTATTAGAACCTCTGTCCAGTGAGTGACTTAGTATACCTGAATATGTGTATATATGACACCAATCATGGAAACTCAACTTTTACAAGTAATATAGATAAAATTCTTGATACACAGTTTACAAGCCAAAACCTCCTGATTAAATTTTTGAAAGTTGTTTAATATTAGTCTTAACTATGTCTAGCATTTTTATATAGGTTGTACAGTTACCTAAAGAAACCATTTGTCTTTTTCATCCCTAAAGGTTCTCTTATGTGGAATGCAAGAGATTGATTTGAATGACTGGCAAAGACATGCCATCTACCGTCATTACACTAGGACAAGCAAACAAATCATGTGGTTTTGGCAGGTTTGTCTCATTTTCTTTCTTTTGGAAGACATACCGTAATTTTTGTAGATATTGCTTACCACATATGGAAATGAGTCACAGAAAAAGTGTACCAGTATGTTAAGGATCCTCATTCCATTCTATGCATTACAATAAATGAATACCGATTATAACAGCATTCTTTGACTATTGCCAAGTAAGCAACACACACCTTGCACCTTTGCCCAGAGTATAAGACAACCCCAGATAATAATATTCCCCTGCATTTGATCTAAATGCTTTTGGAATTTTGTAGAACTGTCTGAAGTATGGTTTTCATCATTCATATCTCATTAAGAATTATTTAATGTTTAGAAGGTGTAACTTAAGCGAGAGCCTTGGTTTGGAATCATAATGGTGTCTCTTCACAAAATTTCTGCTATAAGCACATGAAAAGTTGCTCAGCATCACTAATCACTAGAGAAGTGGAAATCAAAACCACAGTGAGGGCTTCCCTGGTGGCGCAGTGGTTGAGAGTCCGCCTGCCGATGCAGGGGACACGGGTTCGTGCCCCGATCCCGGAAGATCCCACATGCCGCGGAGCGGCTGGGCCCGCGAGCCATGGCCGCGGAGCCTGTGTGTCCGGAGCCTGTGCTCCGCAACGGGAGAGGCCACAGCAGTGAGAGGCCCGCGTACAGCAAAAAAAAAAATAAATAAATAAAAATAAAACCACAGTGAGACATATACCCATTAAAACGTGGGTTTTATAAAAAAAAAAAAGAAATAATCATCCTTGGTACGGATGTGGAGAAATTGGAACTCTCCTGCATTGCTGCTGGCAATATAAAATGGTACACCACTGTGGAAAACAGTTTGGTGGTTCCTCAAAACGTTAAACATAGAATTAATATGGTCTAGCAATTATACTCCTAGGTATACGCAAAAGAATTGAAAGCAGGGACTCAAACAGATACTTGTATAACTATGTTCATATCAGCATTATTCACATTAGCCAAAAGGTGGAAGCAACCTAAAATGTCTATCAAAAGATGATTAGATAAACCAAATGTGGTATATATATATATATATATGTATGTATGTGTATATATATATATATATATATATATATATATATACATACATACAGTGGAATATTGTCCAACCTTAAGAAGAAAGGGAATTCTGACATAGGCTACAACATGGATGAACCTTAAGGATATTATACTAAGTGATATCAGCCAGGCACAAAAGGACAAATATTGTATGATTCCACTTATATGAGGTATCTAGAATAAACAAATTTATAGACAGAAAGTAGAATAAAGGTTACCAGGGACTGGGGAGAAGGGAGGCAGAAGCAAGGAGATAAGTTTAATGAAATGAGTTTTTGTTTGATATAATAAAAAAGTTCTGTAAATAGTGGTGATGGTTACACAACAGTGTGAATGTACTTAATGCCATTGAATTGTACACTTAAAATGGGAAATTTTTATGTTAATGTATATTTAACCACAGTAAAAAAAAATGTTAATGCCTTCTAATTATGTAAAGAAATTTATGTAAAGAAATTCATAAGAAGCTGAGGTGACTGGGCTTCTGTAACAAATACAATTAGTACAGTAGGATAAAAATTCTTTACCAAAAAAAATTTGGCTGAGACAAAATTCTTGTGCTATAGGCTAGAAAGCATTCTCTAGACACTTAATGTTTTGAGTCAGAATTGTAGGAGTTAAAAGCCACATAATTCTGGCAACACATAGCTACACCAAAACATAAAGAACGCTGAGGGAAGAACATTACTGGGATGTATCTTGGTCAGAATTTATGAGCTTGATTTCATTTGTTCATAAAACCAAAAAGTCTGTTCTGACTCAACCTCTGTGTCCTTTGTAACCACATGAATTTCTATAGGACAGGCAGATCTAGAGGGAAAAGGAGGGGTGCCCTAGAAGAGCTGATCTTGAGACTGCATGAGTAAGGAGCTCTTGGGCCCAGGGCACTCTTCTTTTTCTGTTTCCCTATAAGGATGTGGTACTAGGATTGGTATAGGGGAGGGTTGGTAGGGCTTTTGACAAACATGGAGAAGCTCTACCATCCACAGTGGTGGGTTCAGTCATTTTCCAGTGCATCTGACACTGGGAGTTTGGTTAAGATTTGAAATGATTTTTTTCTTTCTTGTTTAGTATTCTGAACATCACATATGACCTATGTATCTCTTTAAATGTGCTTTTAACAGTTTGTTAAAGAAATCGATAATGAGAAGAGAATGAGACTTTTGCAGTTTGTTACTGGAACCTGCCGATTGCCAGTTGGAGGATTTGCTGACCTCATGGGTATGACTACAGGATCACTTTTCCTATAAAGAAAATTGTTTATCACACTGCTGTTATGTTAATATGTATACAGTGTATCAAATAACAAAGACAAGTATATTTTCTTGACACAGTTAACCTGGATTTGTGTCAACTTTTAAATCACTTTATAATCCTTATCTGTAGAAGTTTTTAACTCTTAGGCTAGACCCCACGTTTTAACTCAGTAGGATAATGGTCTTCTGTATATGTAGATCTGTTTCTTCATTGAGTCATATGGCAAACATTTCAGTGTCTCCTATGAGAGACACTACTATTGTTTGTATTATATTTTAGTGACTTGTTTACCACTCTTCCCTGTTATACCTGGAGCTCCTTGAGATATAGATCCATATCTTCATCTTTTTATTTCTAGTGCCTAGTAAAGTGCCTGTCACATAATAATCACTGATTAAATTGTATGTTATTTTGAAATGAATGACCTTAAGAATATTTATTTTGTGACTAAATAAGTAAATTCAAGTCTTTCTTTAACACCAGCACTATGCAAGTACCATGAGAGGATCGAAGTTGTGATCCCTAAGTCTGTTTCAGCTGGAGAAGAGAGAGACAGAATTAAAGAATTAAATAGGCAGTTCTGGATACAGTGTGTGGAACCAGTTCAAGACTTTAAAAGCCAGACCAAAAGAATTTGGACATTTCTTAGGGTTTTGGAAGCTATGGGAACTTTTTGAAGACAGGTGAACTTGCTGAAGCTGCCTTTTAGGAAGATTTGATAGTAAGGTATAGCATGCAGATGGAAGAGCCTGGAAATAGGAAGAATGATTAGAGCAATGATAAGAACCTGATCTTAGGAGATAAAATACGGATGGAAAAGAAGAGAGAAATGCTAGAGAAGTTCCAAAGGTAGAAATAGGACTTGATTAGAAAACGAAATATAAAGGAAGAATGTTTACCATGTTATGAAACATGGAGAAGTTGTGAAGTGTAAAGAATCTGCTGAGTTTAAGGTGACTATCAGGCAACCACGTAGAAAATCTCAGTGAGGGGACAGCTTTACGGGTGTTGTTAAAGCACGAGTTTAGAGGTAAGAGTAGAGAGAGAAAGTAGACTCATAAGAGCAATGGAACAGTGACCTTTGAAGCTGTGAGAATGGATGGGCTTATACAGAAATAGAATACAGAGAAGAGTATAGAGAGCTGATGCTTAGAAACATTTAGGGGTGAGACATGACTAGCCTAGAGACAGACTTAAAGGAGAGGCCAGAGAATAAATATTTTAGTCTCTCCGAAGCAATATAGAAGGGAAGTTTTTATCTAGCGCTACAGAGAAGGAAGTCTCAAAAAGGATAACTTGTAAGTCCTTTGAGAATGCTCTGTAGTTTGAAAAAGAGAAACGATGGTGGTGGTTGGAGAGGTAAGGAATAGTGACCAAAATGAAGAAAAAACTGGTACAAGCTTCTCAGTATAAACTGGAAATCTGATTATTAAAAAAACAAGAACTAGGTCTTCTCTTGGGAATAATACTTGGGGTTGGATGGAGCAGTCTAAAGCAACACAAAAGGATACCTGTGGAAGACAGACAGTGAGATTGTGGTTCATCGAATTTTAGAGGACATTGGTTTAACCTTCCTTCCACCCAATGTAGGAAAAGAAAGTTGTAAGAGTGATGTATATAACAATTTAATCTGGTGGTTCTTGACCTTATCAGATCTAATATCCCATTTTTTTTAACATATTTATAATATCCTCACGGAATGAAGTTGGTAGATGTGAAATAATGTATCTACAATCTCCAAAAAATACAGATACATAACACTAGCTGTAATATAAAGAAGAAAAATTTTAAAAATGATTTATAAAGAAATAATATTTATTTCAATACATGTACATTTGGGAAAAACTCTATTAGAAGACACAAAATGTTGTTCCTATTTAGAAGAAAAGATTTGGGCTTAAGAGAAGGTCAGAAGCCCTTCTGTATAAGAATCACTGGAATATGAAAGAACAGATAGAAAAGGTAAGAAATAATAAATAGACTTAAATAAATATAAGAAAAAGAGGGAAATAACCTAAGTGAATTAAGGATAATATACCTGCCAGAATAAATTATAGCTGATCAAAGTAGAGAAAAATGAGGTAGATCTTATTTCAAAGTGTAGTGTCTAATCATGAAATTCCATTATAGGCCAAGGCTCTGATATGTACAAAAGCCTCAGAGACCTTTTTAAAGTTGAAATAGGCTGAAAAATAGGAAAAGAGGTGCAAGAGTCTATCTGAAAGTTGTTTCGTTTAGGGACAGTGTCAGAGTAAGATTGAAAACAACAGGCAACCTGAAATTAACTTCAGTATATAATGTTTACAACATGATGTCTTACAATTCCATAAAATTTTAGAAAGCATCCAGGGTAATAGTATTGATAATATGACATATTTGTACAATAGCCTTTATCAATGAAATTCACTAAAATCCTTCATTTCATATTTCTCTGCTATTTTATTTTATTTTATTTTTTTAATTTTTATTTTTGTCTACGTTGGGTCTTCCTTGCTGTGTGCGGGCTTTCTGTAGTTGCAGTGAGCGGGGGCTTCTCTTTGTTGAGGTGCATGGGCTTCTCATTGCAGTGGCTTCTCTTGTTGTGGAGCACGGGCCCTAGAGCACATGGGCTTCAGTAGTTATGGCACGTGGGCTAAGTAGTTGTGCTTTGCGGGCTCTAGAGCCCAGGCTCAGTAGTTGTGGTGCAGGGCTTAGTTGCTTCATGGCATGTGGTACCTTCCTGGACCAGGGCTCAAATCCATCTCCCCTGCATTGGCAGGCGGATTCTTAACCACTACGCCACCAGGGAAGTCCCTCTCTGCTATGTTAATATTTGATTCTAAGTCTATTAAAAGCAATCCAGACTCTACTATTACATACTAATTAGCACTATTAAATGAAACTTTCCATCTCTGTGGTTAGAAATGCTGTAATATATTGAGAGAATGTGCCAGTACATAAACCATTTAATAATTTCAAGCTTAATTATTTAATAATTTTAACTATCCTTTTTCATAATGACCATATCCTATGTTACTGGGCTTTTCGCATAACTACTTGTGAAAACACTTCAATGTGATTAGATACAAAAGTACTACCACTTTATATTTGTACTGGGTTTAGTCAGGTGGAACATGAGAAAGTTCTTTGGGTATGACTATCTTACATATGGCAAAACAATAAGTGTGCCTGGCCCCTTCTTATTTAAAAGTCCAGTAGTACTACCAGTCCTTATGACCACCAGTAAATGCTTCTTAGGGAGCAGTAGTGACCTTTTTAGAAAACCAGTGCTTAAAGATAACCATTAACAGCTGACTCCAACACAAGGTAAATGAGAGGCAAGAATGGGGTGTTAAGTGTGTAAGGGTCTGCCCTATAGGACCTATAGGCACAAGCATTGTTAATATTGAATTCACTAGGTTGTTTACATTTTCTAAAGTTTTAACAATTTTCTATTTAAATCAAGTTTTGTAAGACAGTGAGCTGTAGTTTCCCTATTGTGTTTAAAACTAAAATTAAGCTTTTTATGTGTTCTGTTCTTATGTGAGGTATTATTAATTTATAGCATTCTGTTATTCTGGCTAAGGAATACTAGATAAAAGTGCATTTTCTCCTCTTGGGCATACATTGACAATGTGGTTCTCAAACTCTAGCTCTCAATCAGAATCGCCTGGAAGCTTGTTAAAACACTATTGCTGAGCCTCACCCCCAGAGTTTTTGATTCAATTCAGTAGGCTTGGGTTAGGGCCTGTGGATTTGTGATTCTTAACAAGTTCCCTGGTGATGCTGATGCAGCTGGATTGGGGATAACAATTTGAGAACCATTGCACTATCAAACTGTTGATGATTTCACTTTTAGGGAGCAATGGGCCACAGAAATTCTGCATTGAAAAAGTTGGGAAAGAAAATTGGTTGCCTAGAAGTCATACCTGGTAAGTAAAATCAGAAAGATTCAGTTATATGTATAACTGAATCACTTTGCTGTACACCTCAAACTAACACAAAATTGTTAATCAACTATACTTCAAAATAAAAGAAAAAAAGTGTAGAAAATAGCCTTTTCTCATTTATCCTGTATATACTAAAATGTGTTAGGTATTAGAAATGGAATACTTTGCCCATGGTATTGAATTATTTTTAATAGCTTTAGTGAGACATAATTTATGTAACAAAAAACTTACCCATTTTAATTCAGTGATATTTAGTAGATTTTCAGAAAAGTAACCATCACTATAATCTAGTTTTAGAGTATTTCCTTCACCCCAAAACAATCCCTGTTGCCATTAACAGTCAATCCCTCACCCGACCCCGAATTTTTTTTTTGAAATGTGATATTTAGAAAACTTAACTTTTCTCTGTAGGCAGAGGAAGAAATCAAGTCTAGATAGCTGTAGGGAGAGCTACTCTAACATGGTGACAGAAATACTATTTTCTCATTACAAATGTAGTTTAACCACATTTCCAAAAATGTACAAAACTAAAAACAAACCCTAATCTTAACTCTAATACAATATATTGGAATTCAACCTAATGTCAACAATAGTTGAACTTTATTTTGTGGGACATTTCATTGGTCATATATATACCTTGCGGGATGTTTGTTTATTTTCCCTATCTACCCTTTTTATTTGTTTTATTGTTTGCTCCTTTGTATTTTCATACATGTGGCTTTTTAAAAATAACAGCTTGGCATGTTTGTTGAAAATCAGTTGACCTTAAATACATGGGTTTATTTCTGGGTTCTCAATTCTATTCCATTGATCTATATGTCTGTCCTTAATGGCAGTAACATTGTCTTGATTACTGTAGCTTTTCAGTGAGTTTTGAAATTAAGTATGCATTCTCCAACTTTTTCAAGATTGTTTCTGCTCTTCTGGGTTCTTTGGATTTCCATATGAATTATAAGATCAGCTTGTCCATTTCTGCAAAGAGGTCAGCTGGGATGTGAATTGCTTTGATCAGTTTGGGGGAGTAAGGTCATCTTAACAGTATTAAGTCTTCTGATCCATGAATATCAGGTGTCTTTCCATTTGTTTAGGTATTTAACTTATTTCAGCAATGTTTTGTGGTTTTCATTACACAAGCCCTGCATTTCTTCTGATAAATTTATTCCTAAGTATTTTTTTCTTTTTGAAGCTATTATAAATGGAATTGTTCTCTAAATTTCATTTCAGATTATTCATTGCTAGTATATCAAAATACAATTGATTTTTTTACATTCATCTTGTACACATATATTTTGATTTGATCTTTTCTCCCTTTTTTTAAACTTGGAACAGATTGTGCCATTACATTATTGTGAATAGCTTATCTCAGTCACACATGAAAACCAGCCTCATTACTTTTTCAAGTTCCATGTTTCCATTTGTTCATTTCCATAACCATAAATTTATTTTCCTTTTGTGGATAGCATTATTTCGTCTGTTGCCAAACATCTACCAGCACCTTATCCTATAAATATAGCAGAGGGCCAAGGCTTTAGGGCAGATTCACTACCTGTTACCTTGTGAAGGTGTTCTTAATATGGCCCAAAATTAGAAGATGCCTTTAAAAACTCACAGCTAAGAATATATTGGACAGAGAAATTCAGTCAGACGAACATATTAGATATTAGAGCCGAAAACTGTTTTATTCTTAATGGGGTATACTTAAAACCTTTTGATAAGAGACCTATGACTCACAAAGCCTGAAGTATTTACTGTCTAGCCCTTTACAGCAAAAGTTTGCTGACCACGTATAGATTAGGGTGGATGGGAAAGCTTGAGAGGAGTAACATTTTACTGAGTACCTGCTGAGCACCAGTACTGTGCTATATATATGCTTGTTTATTCTTCACTCTATCCCGAGAGATAAATATTGTTATTCCCATTTTACCAAAGAAAAAACCAAGACTCAGAAAAGTAAAAAACACCTGCTCAGGGGCCCAGTGACAGAGCTGGGATTTGAACCTAATTTTGCCTGGCTTTAAAACCATTGTTACACTGCCCATAAGATTCTTAATATATTTCCTTTTCTCAAGCTAACAATTCTTACTTTTAGTTTTAACCGCCTGGACCTGCCACCCTACAAGAGCTATGAGCAACTGAAGGAAAAGCTGTTATTTGCTATTGAAGAAACAGAAGGATTTGGACAAGAGTGACTTCGGAGAGCTTGCACCACCAAAGGACAAGAACTTATTTGCAATGTTTGTCCTTTTCCTTCTTTGCCTATTGCACATCTTGTAAAATTGGACTGTGACTGTTTAGAGAGTTACCTTGAGTGTAAGTAAATTAATGTTATCTTTGAGATTTATCTCCCAGTGATTCTGGATTTCTTCTCAATGTTCCAGAACTCAGATCTGCAAATGACTAGTCAAAACCGTACTTAACATGGAATTAACACAACAATGAAATCTGCCTTGTCTTATTCCACTAGATTGTTTCCTTAACAAAAATTTTGTATA
The DNA here is from genome assembly GCF_025265405.1 of Mesoplodon densirostris. Lineage (NCBI taxonomy): Eukaryota > Metazoa > Chordata > Mammalia > Artiodactyla > Ziphiidae > Mesoplodon > Mesoplodon densirostris. The sequence goes on along the minus strand of NC_082676.1, from coordinate 24,975,266 downwards.
TGTGTATCAGAAGTCTCATTTGGGAGTAGGGTTTTTTCTTTTAGAGATTCTGAAAATATGCAGGGAAGTCCCTTGGTAACTAAAATAGGTAAGATCTTCCTGTTAAGCCTCATGGTAAGAGGTATTTGTTTAAAATAGCCCAGCTTCTGGGGATGTGAGCAAACTTCTGGGTTGTGCTCTCCCTCTTATTTCAGCCTGGCCTGACTGTTGTTTTTCCTTTCCGGAGCATGAAATCCATGCATCATTTTGATGTTATCTCTAGAAAGGAGAGATGTGAGACTCTTGTATCTCTCTACAAAGTAGTTTTGTTAATTTGAATTCAGAGAGAAGTTGGTCCCAGCCTGCAAATGACTGCATAACTCTCTTCATTTGGAAGTTTGTTTTAATTGCCTTGCAAATACTAAACTTCACAAACAATATTAACACTATGCTTCCTTCACTGTCTGTATAAAAAAGTTAACCTAAAATTGGAATTAATTTAGCTGAATTCTTTGAAGGCCATCAACAATTTTTATATGTTCCTGTATATTAATTGCATCTTTATAATTTTATCATAATCCAACAACTTCAGTTACATTTAATTATTGCTAAGGAGTTCAAGTTATAACTAGAGTGCTTTCTAAATCAAGTAGAGGTCAATGAAACATCCTGTAAAATTACATTTTCATTAGGGAGGGAGAGCTGTGGTACTGGCTAAAAAGAAGGGAGTAATATGTTTATTTGCAATACATTTCTAGTAACCACAGAAATGTACTCTGTATGTGAATTAAAACTTTTTAAATTGATAATTTCTCTGACACCTGTTAGAGTAGTTATTTCCATTCTTTCCCTTGTCCTGATCTGGATGTTCTGTTCACCTCTAAAAATTTTAACAGGTTTTCCCCATGACTGTTAGATTGCTCTGTTAGTAACTGATTAATGAATGCACTTTGACTTTCTCTGTGGGAATTTTTTTAACTTAGCCTTCTTAGACTCTGTCAAGATGACAGCTGTCAGAGGTTTGACTTTATGGACAGTGGGAGGAAGCCGAAGCCAGCTGAGTGCCTATCATAGTTGAACCCTGAGGACAGCCTCATAGCTCATGAGATAGGAACTTTGGCAGGTTTCAGTACCATAGCATGAACAAATAGCATTGAGCCAAAAATCAGCAGAGAATAGCAAACCCCTGTTGTATATGGAAAGAAAACGGGGGTTTTTGTCCCTAACTACTCTTCCATCTTGGAAAAACAACAAAAACACTTTGCAACTTGTGTATCTGTACTCTAAAACACTGCCATCATAAAGCATACTTACGTGAGTGAAAGGGTTGCCTCATCCAGAAATTGTTAGTGTAAAGGGAGAGATTCGGCTCTCCCCAAATCCTATCTTTATTTTGATTTTATCCTCCTTACTCTAGGAAATGTAGTACAGTCTCTAAGCCCTAGTTGTTTTCAAAGTAGTGACTCTGCCTTTTTGTTGGTAGGGGGCAAAAAATTCTTGCTTTGTCTTACAGAGCGAATGTCTGCCAACTACCCATTCGTTATATATAAGTCTGAATTTTGGTAATATATGGCTATGGAGATTAAGCCTTCTATAAAGACTTCCTATTGAGGTGAATGCTTACATTGAAATGTAGTTACCTACAATATTTACTAGAGATTTATGAGATTAAATTAAGAGATAATGTAAGAAAGTAGACTTTTTTTGTTCTACATAATGCTTGATGATTCATTTAGGGACCTAGAAATATTGTTCAAAAATGTATAAATATCCAAAAGGCTTTCTGCCCTATATTTTTAAAATACAGAATAGTTATATTTGAAGTAGTCCTGGCCCTAGTTCTATAGGGCTTGGCTATTTAATATTTTTATGGAAGAAACGTTTAGTTCTGGAAAAGGTAAATGCTTGTATATATTTTTGCAGCCTGGGATCTCCCTTACTCCATTTCTTCCTTTAATTTAAATGGCCACATGTATATGTCTTTCCCTGCTGTGTTAGGAAAATGGGGGCTGGATATCCCAAGAATCAGAGGTTATATAAAAATACTGCAAATAGACAGCAGACATAAATATCTACCAAATACTATCTTAAATTTTGGTCCAAATTGATCATTTGGAAATAGATTTATTGTAAGTGTTTAATTAGAGCGATTTCTTAAATCTGAACTAAATTGCTTTTTAGAGTCCTTTTTTCTTTGTAAGCATTGTAAATGCTAATAAATCCTGTTAATTTTTTTACTGCATGTTATGTTGAAATAAAAACAAAGTAAAATGAGCAATTGCCTTATTCTGCTCTTTTGGGAGGTTGGGGAAGGCAGCATTTCACATAATCTGGGTCTGGAGGGAAGGACCTCACTTGTTTCATCAAATAGAGTGATTTAAAACTGGTCCAGCCGCTCATAATAATGAATTACTGCTCTGTCTTTTATGATCTTATATCAGAGTGCAGAAGAATGTAATTTCGTAAGACTTACAATAACTCTATTTAAAAATCAGGTACTAGTTTTTCATCAGGAGATTGACATACCAATGTCAATTCATCTGAAATTTTAGTGAAACATGACTCACCTGCCCAAAGAGGTCTCATCCTAAATGAACTATTTCAGTCAAACCCACTCTGCCACTTTTTATTTACCTGGTTAATAATCTGAAATGTTATTAGGGATGACTCATGGAATTAGACTTCTCTATTTTTATATCCCTCCTTGTTTTGGATGTAACTCCATCCTTTTAAACTCCTTTAGGTTAACTACTTCTATTTAATATTATTGGTATCTCCAGCCCCCCTCATTTTTTTGTTTTTCTTTTAGAGTTATTTACAAAATTATTTGTATATATGCTATGCTTTCATTAACCAAAAATGGAATGGGAGCACTGGATTGTATATTACTGTATTGGAGTTCCTTTGTTTTCTTGAACTGTAATTTCAAACACTCAGGTAACTTTACAAATACCACAAGGAGTGAAGTGCTCTTATAAAGGTCCTGCAGGGGGCTGCCTCACTTGCATTTCCCTAAAAGTTGTAAGACTGTTTACAATTAAACTTTTTGGTCCTTCATTTGCACACTTTTCTTTTAGTCTTGAGTAAGGTTTTCCCCACTTGCAGGGAAGCCTTCTATGTGAACAGGTCATATAGATTTCTGCCCCTCTGCTTTTGTAAGTGAGCAGGTTACAGCCTGTCTTGTACTGTGGAGTAGATAGGAAAAAATCTAGGAAGACTCAGGTGAGACTGTATTTAGTGCCTATGTTGAAGAGAACCAAGATGAAGACATCTCCTTTTCTGGGACAATCAAGGGTTTCCCTAAGACAGGATCCCAGCCATAGGTGCTCAATTGAGAATTACCAGCTGGCTACCAAGACCTTTTCTTATTAGGAAACCAAGTGATCATGCTCTTATTTAAAATAGATCCAGGGGAAAGATGCTAAGGGAAGTGGGTTTTTTTTAATATTCTGATCTAACAGTGACTGGAGGACAGGTTCCTTCCAGATCCTGCAAAGTAGGCCCTATCCTGTTTATTCTGTCCTATATAAGCAGCTAGAAAGCTCTAGTTTTCAGCGTGGCTAAAAAAAAGAGGGAAGACATGTTCCCCACAGCATGAGGAAATCTTCCATGGGAAAATAAGTAGTTACTTTTACTGAGCATTTGGCTGTCCAGCCCCAAACCCTATAAAGCATCAAACTGGGACTCAGCTCTGACTGACTGGCTGCTATTCTCTGGACTTTTAGGACGAGTGTCTCACATCATGTAACTCCAGAATAGAAACTGCTGTCACTTGCAGCTCATTTCATTGGTCAATTCCCATATGTCTGTCGGGCTCCTTTGTGGTCAGGACATTTAGGGGAAAGGTCCACGGGAATCTTCCAGGTCTTCACTGGAGACCTAGAAAGGACAGTATTGGTCCCTTATGAACAGGTTCCCATTGAGCAGAGATGCTGTGGGCAGGAGGGTTTCCTCAAAGAAACTCACAGGGAAGGACACTGAGAATTTTCAGGCATACCTGCAGATCGCTGAAAATAGCCATGCTGTTATTTTCCTCATTTCTAATTCAGACCTCTTCTATTTATCTTCTCTATCCTAGCGACCAATATCACACCTATATTTACTTAGTCCAGGACAACTGTCAACATTTATTACTATGTCCCAGACACTTAGATATGCTACATGCACTGTCAGTCTTCCTGGTCACTTTCAGAGAGGAATGATTATCTCTATTTTATAGAATAGAAAATAGGCTCAACGTAATTGAGTAACTTGAAGTGTCCACAGCTATTAAGTGGCAAGAGTGCAAATTGGAATCCAGGGCTGTCTGATTCCAAAGACTGCGTGCTTAAACGTTTTGCTGTACTGCTACTCACAACCAGTTCAGCTGTTCCATAACCAGTTCAGCTGTTCCATCTAATTGGTCTCCAAATCCTATCAAATCCACTTCCAAAAAAAATTTTTTTTTTTTTTCCGGTACGCGGGCCTCTCACTCTTGTGGCCTCTCCCGTTGTGGAGCACAGGCTCCGGACGCGCAGGCTCAGTGGCCATGGCTCACGGGCCCAGCCGCTCTGTGGCATGTGGGATCTTCCCGGACCGGGGCACGAACCCGTGTCCCCTGCATCGGCAGGCGGACTCTCAGCCACTGCGCCACCAGGGAAGCCCCAAAACTTGAATCACTTCTTTCGGAGCTGCCCGCATTACCACAGCCCACGTCCATCATCCCTACCATGGTTGACTGTAGCAACTTCTTGTCATTGCCTCCGTTCTCTCCAGTCCATCTGTGCTGCCTCAGAATGATTTGTGGAAGAGTTGTCTCATGGTTCTCCCCTCTTAAAATATTACAGTGGTTCCTCCACTGCCACAGAATAAACTCCAAAACTCATAAGCCTGTCACTCAAGGCCCTGACTACTTCCAACTCCTCAATTCTTATTCTGGTTCCAGTCACATGAACTTTTTGCTTTTGTGATTGTGATCTTGTTCAATTCATTCACCCCCTCTCAGTCTGTTTCTCCATATGTAAGATGGTGGTGATGATCATCCTGTGCTTATCTCCCAGGTTATTTTGAGGTCCAGTCACTGCAGCCCTTCTTCCCCTTGCTAAACACTTTTTTTTTTTTTTTTTTTTTTTGCGGTATGCGGGCCTCTCACTGCTGTGGCCTCCCCCGTTGCGGAGCACAGGCTCCGGACGCGCAGGCTCCGGACGCGCAGGCTCAGCGGCCATGGCTCACGGGCCCAGCCGCTCCGCGGCATATGGGATCCTCCCAGACCGGGGCACGAACCCGTATCCCCTGCATCGGCAGGCGGACTCTCAACCACTTGCGCCACCAGGGAGGCCCTAAACACTTTTATAATGTTTCCAGATTCAATAATCATTTCTTTGTATCCAATCCTTTTTTTTAAACTTTACTTTGAAATACTTTTAGACTTATAGAGCTGTTGCAAAAAAATAGTATAGTACAGGGAACTCCTGCACACACTTCACCCAGCTTTCCCCAATGTTAACATCCCATATAACTTGGTACAATTATGAAAACTTGACATTGGTAAAATGACACTAAACTACAACCTTTATACAGGTATCACCAGTTTTCCCACCAGTGTCGTTTTTCTCAGTCTCTTCCAATCTGTGACAGTTCCTCATTCAGACCTTGACATTTTTTGAAGAGTATTGATCTGGCACCTTGTAGAATGTCCTAATATTGGTTAATGTTTTCTTATGGTTAAGGCCATGGATTTCTTTTTGTGAAAAACACCATAGAGGTGGTGTGCCCTTGGTGCATGATACCAGAGGGCACATATCAATATCCCATTACCAGTTATGTTAACCTTGATCCTCTGGTTAAGATGGTGCCTGCCAGGTTTCCTCACTGTAAAGTCACTATTCAATCCTCTTAATATGCAGATGCCCCTAGAAGGAAAACCAGATCCTCCCCCAGTTGAAAGAGGCTACAGTGGAATGAATTTTTGGAGATCATCTGCGTTGAATTCAGCAAGATCCAGTGCCTCAAAGAAACACTGTAAGCTGAGGCTAACTAATTAGCAAATTATTTCCTGCTAGAGAACCCATAAATTTTTGTGGAAAACGGAACAACATAGTGTTGCGATAAAAATAGAAGTGAGGTGTTTTTTTTCCCTCTCCTGAGAACAAGGAAAGTAAAGGGAACAGTGAACAGGCTGGAGAAGAAAACATAACCTGGCCTGAAAGTGTTAATCACTCCTTGCTTTATTTTAACTGTTACTAATCGGTAGTGTCTGTAACTAGATTTGAACTTCACAAAACTAACCTCACTCCCTGATACTATGTAAATTACATCCTGCACCTATCACGCTAACGCTGTGTGAGTTACATCCTGGGCCTATCAACCCCAAACTTCATGTAAATTACATCGTGGTCCTGGTGTTTATATTCCCTGCGCCCCCTGGTAACAAATCACCCCCTGTAGCTTTTGCATTTCAGAAAGAAGGTCGCAGGCAGATAAACCAGAGACAAAGGGACCCAATTACTGGACTGCCTAACGCCAGCTATGACTGTTTTGAAATAATGCAAGGAGAAAAAGAATGCGAGACTTTCACTACTTTGATCCTTATATACCGGGGACTGCGAGCCCCACATATAAAATCTCCGTTTGGGGGTGGGGGGACACAAAGTTCTTGAGGCGCTAGCCTGCTGTGTCTTCCCTTTTGCCTGGCAGAGGAATAAAGCCATCTCTCTTATCCTCCAAAATCTGTCTCGTATTTCTGTTCAGCATCGGTGCACGGAGAGCCAAGATTTGTTGGCAACAATAGGGCTCCAGGAAGAAGGTGAGAAAATGAGGGAGCACAGAAATGTGAGGTGGCGGCTTCAAGGGAACACCGGGTGGCTGCTGAGCTCGGGGTTCAAAGGCTGCGGACTCTCAGGCTAGACCTGACCACTTCTCTCAGAGCCTGCATGGAATATTCCCAAGGGAGTCGCTCTGGAGAACCCAGGGACGCTTGACTCCAGCCCGAACTCCGGATTTTCCCGCGTTTTCGGAGCTTTTTGGCTTCGCGCCTCATTTTGCCTGAAAGGAGGTCTCAGCAACTCCCGTCCTCGCCTTCAGAATCGCTCACCACCCTCCACCCAGAATCTGCAGATCCAGCTCAGACTTCGGTTGAGAGTTGAAAGCCTCTTCCAACAACGCGAACCAGCGTCTTTTCGGCACAGTGGGCATTAGGAATTTTCCATAGCTTAAGTGCTCCTTTACTGTTCATTTTCGGACGGCACAGGGCAAGTTCCCCTCGAGCCCTGGGGCAGCTAAGATCCGCCTACCCTCCCGCCCAGCCGTCCCACGCTGGCTCCTGATAGGTTACCGAGGCTGTCCGCCTTGACAGGGGGCTGTGCGCAGGCGCAGAGAGGCAGCGGGACTGGGCTGAGGGCTGGGGACGCGGAGCTGCCGGATCGGTCTGAGATGGTGAGTGTCTGCTGGGAGCTTGTGGCAGGTGGCCGGGAGGTGGCCGAGCACGACTTCCCAACACCCTGAGCCTGGCCTTCCATCCTCCGGGGGCGGCTCCGAGCGCTGGACTGGGCATCCGCGGGGCTGGGCGGGGCCGGGGCCGAGTTGTCTGGAGGTCGGAACCGGGGCGGCGCGGGCCTCCAGACTAGACCGAGGGGACACCGGATCCCGCTGTCCCTAGACCGGAAGCAGTTGCTTGGGCCTCGGCGAAGGATTGACGGAGATGGGGAGGCAGGCCCACAGGCCTCTGCTCCTAGCATCCTGGGCCTTGTTGCGAGATAACAACAATAATGATTACACTTCCGGGAAGCTTAATTCGTGTCAGGCACTGCTAAGCGCTTTACCTACCCTGCCCTTCCTCCTTACCGTAGCGCTGTGAAGGAGGTACGATCATTATCCCCCTTTTACATACTTGGAGTCTAAAGCCTGGTGAAGCTAAGTGCCTTGCCCCAGGAAATGGCAGAGGTGTATTTGAACCCTAGAAACTCGACTGCTGCCTTTCTGTCCCTGTGGTTCTTTCGAGACGCTGGGACATGGTGCATGAGTCAGAAACGAGCGGGATCCACCCTTGGGGTTCCTGCCTTGCTGGCTAGAACTGTGGGCCCTTTACGCCTTTACAGGTTTGTTTTCTTGTGTTTTTAATCCTCCCAACTTGTAAAAAACTTGAAAAGACCTTTTAAATGTTAAATCATGTGAATGGTTTTCGGAAATCGTATTTAAGAATTTAAAGTCTATAAGAAAAATTGAAAAGGAATAAGAAACAGTGCCGTGACCTGGAGGTGACGACTTATAATTAGGCATATTACTCCTATTAGTCATTTTCTCTTCAGTTTTTGCTTTACATAGTTTAGCTGTATACTTTGCTTTATATAGTTAGCTAGTTTATAGTATAGATGAAGTAACTTCATCTTTCACATCACTTTTTAAACTAAAAAAATTTTTTAACAAATCTTACAGTAAAAAAGTAATAATAATAATCTGAAAGGATCTAAGTGAAAAATAAATCTCCCACCCAACGCTGACACCCAGCCTCAGTCTCCTTCAGAAACATTGTTAGTTTCTTTTATTAATATATCTATACAAGCATGTATATATATGCCCCCTTTTTCTTACACAAATGGTAGCTTCCTGCAACCTGTACCATGCTGTTGTGTGTTTATATTCATAAAAGCAAAACATATTTAGATGCACAGTTTAACAAATTGAAGCAGTACCAAAGTATGTAATGTAGAAAGTGTAAGTAGTCCCTATCTCACTTCCCTCTGGTAATGACTGTTGACAGTGGGTGTGTTTCCTTCCAGGTTTGTTTAGTGCATAAGCACATTTATATATAGCCTGTTTATTACATGAAACTGGAACATATGTATTTATACATATTAAGTTTACTTTAGGCTCATATGTATAGATAATCTCATTCTGCAACCTACTCTGTTCACTAAAAGATATCAAATATTTTTCCATGTCGATAAATACAAATCTACTTCATTCTTTTAAAGGACTGTATTCATATTCTATTGCAGTATATACATTTAGATGGTTTACAGTTTTTCAATCCAGACAATGCTGCAATATTATTTTTGTCTTTTTTTTTTTTTTTTTTTTTGCACTTATGTTTGTGTTATGTAGTTGTGGTACTTCTGGCATGCATATTTCAACATTTTGGTAGAAACTGACAAATTGCCCCTTAGGATGGTGAGGTGATATAAAAATCATCCATAATTAGCATCCAGTTTTACTCCATCACACAAGTATTTTCATCTTTGTACATTCTTCTTCCTCTTTGTTCACATATGCTTATTTTTCAAGATGTACCTGCTAGTTTTTTGTTTCTGTTTGTTTTAATGTCCAAAGACATATAACTTTGTTGCTGCATCATCTTTGTAATGAATCATTTTTAGTAACTACATAATAGTCAGTGAAATATTTTTACCATAATTTGCCAAATCATTCCCCTGGTGTACATTTGGGTTGCTTCTAGTTCATTAACGGAGATAACACTGTGATGAATGTCTCTGAACGTGTAGAGTTTGTTTTCTTTGTCTTTTTTTTTTTTAATTTATTAGTTTATTTCCTTAGGAGAAATTCTCAGGAAAAGAATTTCTGAGGCAAGGGGACCAACACTTACGGTTCTCGCAATAGTATTGTCCTATAGCTTTCCCAAAAGGTCATATTGCCTTCGTACCAGTTTTGCCATAATACTGCCAGCGTTCAAAAACATAATCATTCTGTGTGATATTTTGGAATTACTCCTTTGTTCTATTTGATGCAAATGTTTTTCCCTCCTTTTAATTCATTTTTGTTTTATGGCAATTAAAAATTTCATGCTTCTTAGTCAAATTGGTCACAGTTCCTTTGTGAATCATTTACTTCAGATGGTTATCCCTCCTATGCCAAACCAATGAATAATCTTGGAGTTTTACTGCTGCTTGTTTTTTGTTGTTGTTTGTTTGTTTTGTGTGTGTGTGTGTGTGTGTGTTTTGTCTGTCAGCAACATGCAGCTGGGGACTAGAGAACCCTTCTCTGATGCAGACACCCATGTTAATAGTAATAAAGAGTCCGGGTGCTGAGGATACCAGTTGGGCTGTCTGTAGGAGCAGGACAGGAATTTGGTGATGTGAGCCGACCCAGAGTATCCACTCAGATATTTCTGGTACCAGTTGACTAGCACTGCAGGGATGACAAACTATTTAAAGACAAAGGTGGCATGACTTGGATGCCTAACTAGGACTCCTTTCCCATCTGCAGATGTCTCTGTTGCTGCTTGTGTCTTTTTGGCATCATTTGTTTTCTTTCTTGGCTCCTCAGGGCTGAACTTGAAGTTTGTTTTAAGCATTTTCTCCTGAAAGCAGGTGTGCAGTGCCTCCTCTAGACCTCATGACCCCCATTCACCCAGGCCTAGCCCCACGCTACTGGTTGGGGTCAGATTGGAGAAGCTATTTTCTAGTCTTCCAGGAAAATTTTTTATTAAATTTGACCACATAAAAATTTTGAACTTCTGATTATTGAAAAAAATCATAAGGCTACATTTGAAAAGTGGGAGAAGTATAATTTATATGATGGACAAAAGTCTAATATTTCTAACATAAGTTTTTGAAAATCAATAAGATATATGGAAAAATCAAGACTCAAAAAAGGAGAGATGCAAGCAAATTCCCCTTTAACTTCATTGATAAGTTTTTTGTTTTTTATTTTTCTGATGAACCTCACTGATAATTCTTAAACATTAAAGAAAAGTTGGCTTTCTATTACTTGGGTTTTGCCTGTCAGATTAGCAAAGAATCAAAAACCTTGGCATTACTGGTTCTCTTTATTCCTCTGAACATGCCAGACTCCTTCCCACTTCACTGCCTTTGCTTTCATCCCATTGCGTGGAGTGCTTTTCTTTCTCATCATTTAGTTCTTGGCTTAAAGATTACATCTTCAGGTGTTCCTGACCACACTTGTCAAGTAGCATCCTCCTGTCCCCCCCCCCGCCCCCCCCCCAGCCCCATCCCTGTACCCTGCAAGAATCTTGGTCATTTGTTTTTGAAGGTCTCTTCCACCAAAATGTGAGCTCCCTGAGGACTGGGACCTCATCATTTGCGGTCAGTGGTATATTCAGCTCTCCTCTTTTTAAAAAAATTTATTTATTTTGGGCTGCATTTTGGGCTTTTCTCTAGTTGCAGTGAGTGGGGGCTACTCTCTGTTGCAGTGCGAGGGCTTCTCATTGCGGTGGCTTCTTGTTGCAGAGCACGGGCTCTAGGCATGTGGGCTTCAGTAGTTGTGGCACTCGGGCTCAGTAGTGTGGCTCGTGGGCTCTAGAGTGCAGGCTCGGTAGTTGTGGCGCACAGGCTTAGTTGCTGCACGGCATGTGGGATCTTCCCAGGCCAGGGATCGAACCCATGTCCCCTGCCTTGGCAGGCGGATTCTTAACCACTGCACCACCAGGGAAGTCCCTCAGCTCTTCTCTCTTGACCTGCTGTGTGTCCTTGGGTAAAAACTCTTCTCCTTTCTGAACCTTGGTTTTTCTCATTGTAAAATGGAGATCATACTAACCATGGAAGGTTCAGATGAGACGTGTCTGAAAACATTCATCCTAATATCTGACCTATAGCAGATTCTGAGTTGGTCATTGTATATGTGTATGTCCTCCCTTTCTTGGTAAGTGTGTTTACTTTTTAAGTAGCCAGATCTCAGTAGTTCGTTCTCATTAAATTTAGGATCAACTAAACCTTAGCTCCTTTTCATCCTGGGTACTGAACTTAAAAAGGTTGATTTTTTGTAAAACATGGTGGTAGAAACGGTTTTTATTTGTTCCTTAAGTATCTATTGAGCCTATGCTGTACCAGGTACTGGGATTACAAAGTCTAGGTTCCTGCTCCCAGGGTGCCTTGGGTCTGGAGGAGGAGACAGATGCAGAACAGGCAGTTACACTCCACTGTGATAAGTGCTATGGAGTCAGGGTGCGTGGGTGCCTAGAAGAGGGGCAGGTGTCAGAGAAGGCCTCCCTTAGGAGGCTCATGAGCTGAGTCCAAAGAGTTGGGATTTAGTTACATCAAGTGGTTGAGTGAGGGAGAGAAGGTTGCTGCTTTCAGAAGGAGCAGCACATGCCAGGCCCGGGCTCAGGCAGGCTGTGCTTGCCCCCTGCAGTCCGCTCTCCACACAGCGGCCAGGGCCATCCTTTTGAAAGAGGTCTCGTCACTGCTCGCCTCAGAACCTGCCAGTGGCTCCTCACACCTCCTCATTAAAAACCAAAGTCATTACTCTGGTCTATGAGGCCCCCTGAAATCTAGTCTGGTCCTGGCTCCCTCCCTCATCTGGCTGCCTGCCACTCACTGCCCTCAGCCGCACTGGCTCCTTTGCTTTTTCTCTGGAACACTCTCCCTAGAAATCTACATGGTTAGCTCCCTCGTTTCCTTTCAGATCTCTACTCAGCTATCACCTTAGTGAGGCCTTCTCTGACCACCTTGTTTAAAATTGCCATCAGCCCCTGCATTCCAGATCCCCCATCCCTACTGTATTTGACATTTGTATTTTATGTTTTTTTTTAAATGTCTGATCCCTTCCCCCCACACACCAATGTCGGCCTCATGAGAGCAGGGATTTTTATCGTATTTTGTTCAATACAGCATCCCTAGGCCTAAAACAACATCTGGCACATAGAAGTTTCCCATATAGTTATTGAATGAATAGCAGTCTTATGAAATTTCATCTTTTTCATTTCAGCCTCACTTTCCAATCTCCAGGGGTATTTTGGACTTTGATTCTGGCATCTTTGGTTTTAGTTTGCCCCGTCCCCAGTTTGACTGCAGATTGTTTGAGCTGCCCTAAATTGCCATCCTACTTATTCCTATATATTCTTATTCTCATAATGTTGAGAATGTCAGAGCCCCGATAGCTTGGATACACAGAGAGATGGGTTAAAAAAATGTTTTTAAGTAGAAACAATGGGGACTTCCCTGGTGGTCCAGTGGTTAAAAAATCCACCTACCAATGCAGGGGATGCGGGTTCGAACCCTGGTCTGGGAACTAAGATCCCACATGCCGCGGGGCAACTAAGCCCACGTGCCACAGCTACTGGGTTCGCGCGCCTCAAGGAGAGAGGCTGCATGCGGCAAACTACAGAGCTCACACACCCTGGAGCCCACGAGCCACAACCAGAGAGAAGCCCGAGCACCGCCACGAAAGATCCTGTGTGCCGCAACTGAGACCCGATGCAACCAAATAAATAAACAAATAAATAGGTATATATGTGGAATTATATAAAAAATAGGAACAATATAATAGAGTAAAAGAGGCTGTTTAAAAAAAAGAAAGAAAGAGACGAAAACCTAATCTATACTTCTCTGCTCTCAGTGTGGCTTTTTATTTTTTTCCATAATCCTTCTAGCCCTCTTCTTGTTTTCATGTATATGCAGTCTCGCAGCACTTTCTCTTTGTGGTGGTGTAAATATTCTGATCCCCATTGTTAATGTATGTATTATATTCCTGTGAACGGACATTCCAAAATTTCCTTGGCCTTTTCCCTAATTACTAGGTATTTGGGGCTCCTCCTGCTTTTTTGTTATTGCAGATGTCACTGCAGCAGACACCTTGCTGTGTTCTTTTAGTTCTTTTGGATTATTTCCTTAGGATGAATTTCCAGGAGGGTTACCAGGTCAGATTGAGTACGGTGTAGTTTTGACCACTATCATACTTCACCGCTCCTCTCCAGAATAGTGTGTAGTAGGAGCTCACTGAAAGTCTGCTGAATGAGTTATGATCTCATACATGTATAACGCACTGTATTATACTCTCACATCCACATAGCTAGCCCTGTCCTTTTACCCAAGGCTCCAGATTATAGAGGCATCAGACTCTCTGCCATTTTGTAGAAGGAACTTGTTTGCCCTTCCCTCTGGCATTTGAGAGTATTCACATGTCATTGGGGGGTGGGTGGCAGAGACTGGATTGTGAGGCTTGTGCCTACTAGAAAAACAACCTTTGTGCTATCTCCGTCCACTGTTTAGAAGCTCCTCCCCCTGGGCCAACTCATTAGCCCATGAGGGTGGGGGACCACTCTCTTGGTGAACAGAGCCTCTGTTTCCAACATAATCTGACTCTCGGCCTGTGAGGAGCTTCTGACTAGATTCTGGATGGGTACAGAAGGAACCTCCTAGAACAAACACTTCGGGCCAGTCTCCGTCCACAGGAAGAGTTAGACCTAGTTCAGTTTAACAGCTATTTATTGAGCCCCTACTCTGCAGACCATTATAGAGACTCCAAGTAAAGCAGTACCTAATGCATCCCCAGAGAGGTACAGTCAAGGCTTCATGGAGGAGGTGATATCTTAGATGATCTAGAAGAATTTGCTGGATTTCAGAAGAGAAGAGGCCTTGTTCGGGTAAAAAGATGTGGAGACAGGGAGTTACGGACATGTAGGTGGAGAGTGGATGGAAGGGTAAAAGAGATGGGAATAATAATAGAGAAGGGCTTGCATGCAAGGTGAGGGCCCAGAGTCTGTCCACCCTGTTTACAAAGTCCATGTGCCAGAGTATCCCACCCAGACTAGCACCCGGAGATGCAGGATTAATGAGCCCCTTCCTCAGCATTTGCTATGGCTGTGTGCCACGTGTTGCCCTATCTCAGGTGCCAGCTTATTAGGTCACTGACTCTATCCTCATGGGATCATTTTGCTTCCTTTGGGATGTTTTCAGTTGTGCTCTTTGGGCCACAAATGATGATGTGTCTCCTTCCTGTTAGACACCCCTGTTTGGATTTTTTAAAATCATTGGAGTCCTCTGGTTTGTCCCCCAGCTGTACCAAATATGTGAGTCATGGATGTGTCTGTACTCCTGGGAATGGTATTTGAATTCTGCTCCCCAACAGCTGAGGGGCAAAGGGCCCCTGGTGGGCAAAGGGCCAGGAGCACAGCCCCACCCCATACTGGGAAGATGATGGTTTAGATGCTGGTGGTGGCCTAGGAACCATTCCAAATAGGCCTGGGGAGCTTTCAGGAAGTGCCACGTGCCTGGGTGTTACTTGTTTGTTGTTGGAATGTGTGATTCATCTGCCAGGGCTGTGAGGGAGTTGATCCAGCCTTCCTGACCCCTCCTAACCTTGGTCTTATTCTCTCTGGCAGGCAGAGGTGGAGGAGACACTGAAGCGACTTCAGAGCCAGAAGGGCGTGCAGGGAATCATCGTGGTGAACACAGAAGGTACACCCTCCTTCCAGCCATGACCTGAGTGCAGGCAGGCCCCCAGAAAATAGCCCAACACAGCATAACACTTGCTTTTTACTAAACCTCTCATTACCTGATCTATTTCTCACCCCCCCCCCTTTTTTTTAAACATTTTTAGTGTCCAAACACTATTACTAGAATTCTAAATTTTAAAAAAGGAAAAATTCACTCTACCCCACTGCCCTGACACATCATACTTTTCAGTATGCCATACTTTTTCAGCCCTTGTCCAGGTGCATTTTCTCTTGGTCATAATTATAGTTGTTACTCTTTTGCATATGTTTTACTCATGAGTTTTTGTTTGTTTGGGTTTTTTTTTTTTTTTTTTGGCTCCGTGGTTTACATAAGCAAAATTTTTAACTGCCAGTACAATGTTTATTGAGCATCCTACATTTATGCTGTTTCTACTTTTTTTTGCTAGGTAATACTCTTGCCAACTTCTTTGGGCCTATAGTTTTCCCTCCTCTTCTGGGACGTTATTTCAACAACTAGAAGAGTACCGATGCTAATTTTCTCATCCTGCGGTAGACATGGTGAAGAAGGGAACTGACATTATCGCACAACTGTTCTGTGCCAGGCCACAGGCTGGTGCCTCACAAAACATAGTTTTTCATGTATCCCATGAAGCAGCTCTGTTGTCTCCATTTTGCAGTGGAGAAGAGTGAGTCTAGGAATTTAATTGATTCACCTACCATTATAGAGCCAAGATGTCATCCCAAGTCTGTCTGAACGCACTTGTGCTCTTTCTCCCACACTGTGCTGTGAAGGACCAGAGGGTGGCTGCTGGACTATGTCCCAGGCCATGTCCAGGGTCACCCAGCTGGGCTCCCCCAATTCTCAGATCCAGTGCATTCAGTCAGCTCTGCTTTGTTTGAGGCTCCTTGAGAGCCTCTGTGTGTATGCACTGTCATTCTGGGCCTTGTTTTGGAAAGGCAGAATTCTCAACAGTGCCTACTTAAAGAGAGCAGAATGAAAGTCACCAAGGGTGACAGATTGAAGGTGGCATGTCCTCAGAATGTTGTTTTCCAAGCCGTCAGACCCTGGACAGCCCAGAGCCGGGCAGAGTGTGCTCCCCAGCTTTGTCAGACTCTGATTAAACCACGAGGTCATTGTGTTCAAAGGAGGCAGTAGGTTGGGGAGCCCAGAGAACACTGGGAGGCAGCTCGGGTCCACCACTGACCAACTGGGTGGCCTGAGGCCTCCCCTTCCTCTTCAGAACTTAGCTGCCCCAAATGGAGTGGTTGGTCCTTGCTACAGGGAGCTTCTTGCTCCAAGACCCAAAAGACTGTATGTCACTCAGAAAAAGACTCTCTTCTGGGACTGGACATTTTTGACCCCAGATGGGGAGGGAACAGCCCCAGGGGCCGACTCCCCACCTGGGACCCCTAGGCTTCCAGTAGTATTCCAAATCACAAGGCTTCATTCTTGCCTTAAAACTGCCCCAAAAGTTGAGCTTTTTCATTGGGAAAATAGAACCCCAACTGCTTACCACCTTTTGGATACTAATGATGAGCACTTACTTTTTGTATACTAATGTGGCAGTAGGGCACAGTGGCTAAGAATATGGAATGCGGAGCCAGACTGCCTGGGTTTGAGTCCTGACCCTACTTACTTATCAACTGTATGATCTTAACAAGTCACTTAACCTCTCTGTTCCAGTTTCCTCATCTGTAAAATGTGGACAGTCATTCTGCTTTCTTCTAAGGGAAGCATTTAGAACGGTGCCTGATGTACAGTAACTGCCATATGAATGTTAAAAATTAGTGTGTGTGTGTGTGTGTGTGTGTGTGTGTGTGTGTGTGTGTGTGTTTATTTATTTATTTATTGGCCATGCTGCGTGGCATGTGGGATCTTAGTTCCCCAAACAGGGATCAAACCAATGTCCCCTGCAATGGAAGCACAGAGCCTTAACCACGGGACTGCCAGGGAAGTCCCTGTGTTTATTTATTTTTAGTTTATGTTCCATTCAGGGAGCTCCCACTTCAGTCTCTCATTTACATTTCACACAGTGACCCTGCAAAGCAGGGACGTTTGCCCATTTTTCAGATGAGAAACTGGAAGCTGAGAGCAGTGAGGTAACCTGCCCGAGATCACCCAGCCATAGATGGAGGTGGTCAGAACTCACTGCTCTGTGGGGCCCTTAAGCCCTCTGAAGACTTCCATTAGAGGTGATCAGTTAAGGATGATTGTATTAGGGACCTTTATTACCCCTCTCAGGCTTTCCTACCCCATGATTCAGCTCAGCTGCCTCTTCCTGCAGGATGCCTTCCCTGACCATCCCAGCCCAAAGGGATTGCTTCCCGCCCCTAAAATTATGACATGCTCTTGTCCCAATCACTTACCAACCACCTGCCACTGCCTGTTGACGTCTCAGCCTTGGCCAAATTTAAATGGTATTTCATAATAAAAGTGTGAGTTTAAGCAGACTTAACCAAGAATGTAAGGAACAGGGCTTCCCTGGTGGTGCAGTGGTTAAAAATCTGCCTGCCAATGCAGGGGACACGGGTTCGAGCCCTGGTCCAGGAAGATCCCACATGCCACAGAGCGACTAAGCCCATGCACCACAACTACTGAGCCTGCGCTCTAGAGCCCGCGAGCCACAACTACTGAAGCCCATGTGCCTAGAGCCCGTGCTCTGCAACAAGAGAAGCCACTGCAATGAGAGGCCCACGCACCACAATGAAGAGTAGCCCCCACTCGCTGCAACTATAGAAAGCCCATGCGCAGCAACGAAGACCCAATGCAGCCAAAAATAAAAATAAATTAAAAATAAATTAATTAAAAAATAATAATAATAACTGGGCCCTAAGCCTTCCTTGGTGGGAACTGGAGCAAAACACCAGTGATGGTTCTATCTTTTTTTTTTTTTTTTGCGGTACACGGGCCTCTCACTGTTGTGGCCTCTCCCGTTGTGGAGCACAGGCTCCAGACGTGCAGGCTCAGCGGCCATAGCTCACGGGCCCAGCTGCTCCGTGGCATGTGGGATCTTCCCGGACCGGGGCACGAACCCTCGTTCTCTGCATCGGCAGGCGGACTCTCAACCACTGCGCCACCAGGGAAGCCCGATGGTTCTATCTTGACACGGGCTGACCTTTCTTCTATCTACTTTTTAGTATTTACAGATTTGTAGGAGGTATTCTCCTTATTTCTGTTCTAAGTGTTATGAATGATAGTCTCTCCTTCTATTGCTGGAAATCAGCCAGTATGATGTGGCCCTGTGAAAGGAGCCTGGCAGTCGAGCCAACAGGCCTGCGTTTGAATCCTGACCCCACTGCTTCTCTTTACCTGCTGTGTGACCATAGGCAGGCCACCTCACCGCTCAGAGTTTCTGTTGCCTCATTGGCAAGTAAAGATGGTGACGCCGCCCTTAGAGTAGTTCTGGGGACTGGTGTTGACATACTTCAAGTGCTCAACACTTGCCTGTCAAGCTTTCAGTAAATAGTGGGCTTTGACTGTTAACTGCCAGTCTAGACTCTAGAATTATGGGTGTGGGGCTAAGAGCTGGGCAGAAAGGGACCCCAGTGTTCTGCTCAGTCTCTGTCTCATCTCCCCTCAGGCATTCCCATCAAGAGCACCATGGACAATCCCACCACCACACAGTACGCCAACCTCATGCACAACTTCATCTTGAAGGCCCGGAGCACCGTGCGTGAAATTGACCCCCAGAATGACCTCACCTTCCTTCGAATTCGCTCCAAGAAAAATGAAATTATGGTTGCACCAGGTAAGTGGTCTTCCACATCCCCACTTAGGAGCAGACCCTCACAGTGCACGCTCTGTAGCTTAGCACATGGGTGTCTCCATAGTTTCCACAGAAAGGCCTGAAGAGCAGAAGGTACAGATTTGATTGCCTCACCACCTGGCCTGTCTCCAGCTGGCGTCCCCAACAAATACTCATTCACAGTGACTCTAGGCCAGACCCCATCCTGGGTTCCAGGCCACAGCGGGGAATTATGTTCTCATGGGGGAGAGAGACATATAAGCATATCACAGTGTAATCCTCACCTTGATGTGGGGGAATTCAAGGAGCACTTGGGAACATAGAGGAGGGTGTGATTAGGGCTACTTGTGGCTGCTTGTGGCGGTCAGCAAAGGCTTCCCAGAGGAGGGAGCACTTGAGCTGAGTCTTGAGGGCACAGGTGCAGAGTAAGCAAGCAGGGTGGGGCTTGGGGGTGCCGGGGGTGGGAAAGCTACGCTTGAAGAAAAAGGAATTCAGCGCTTCTAAACCAAAGTGTGAGGCAAAAACACCATGCACTATTTTATCTATTCATTTGCCCACTTCCAAACGATAGTCCCGTTTCTCTGGACCCCATATAGACAGCTCTTCCTCCAGCACTGGAAGAGATTGCTGCTTTTGTTTCACATGAGGTGCTTGGCTTGCACTTGGGGACTGTGTGGTGCAAACCATACCTGGCTTAGGTCTTAGGATCATTCTCAGGGTAATGAGATGCTTACTGTGGGAGGAGCCCATGAGGACGGGGACCGCAGGAGGGGACAGCAGGGCCACCTGCCCTGCCCTGCCTCACCTCCCTCACACGCACGGCCTGGAGTGGTAGACAGATCCTCCAGGACTGTTTTTGCAGTCACTTCTCCCCCTCCGTCTCCTTTTTGGCTGAGCCCCGTGGTTGAGTGTGCCTGAGCTAAATGTGCAGACGGTGATGGAGGCGGCTGCAGTGCACCTTGTCTAGGGCACCAGGATATGTGTAGGAAGGAGTGTGAGGTGATACGTTTGGTCCAGTTTAGAAGGGGCCTCAAATGCCAAACTCAGCTGCATAGACTTGACCCTGTGAGCAGAGGTTTTTTAAGGCAGGAGGTGATAGGATTGTGACTGGGGGCCTGGATGAAAGAGGGCAGTGGGGAGGCTGGGACATTGACTGCCCCTGGGCTTTGCAACACAGGTGCCGAGGAGGCTGGCTGCAGAATTCTGAGGTATTTGATGGCGGTCAGCCACTCCTTGCAGCAGAGCAATATTGGTTCTGTTCCCAGGCCTGTTCGGGTCCAGTTGAGCTGCTTGGAAGGATGTGAAGGAGAGACCCATAGAGCCAGTCACAGGGGCCCACAGTCTCCTGGGGACACTCCCTGGAGGGGTGGGGACAGAGCAGGTCAGTCACAAATAAGAACCTAGGATAACTTCAGAGTCATTTATTCCAAAAACATACATACACTGTTTATCAATTTAATCACTGTCTAATGCATCTCCAACCAATGATGAGGTCTCT
This sequence comes from Mesoplodon densirostris, assembly GCF_025265405.1. Taxonomy (NCBI): domain Eukaryota; kingdom Metazoa; phylum Chordata; class Mammalia; order Artiodactyla; family Ziphiidae; genus Mesoplodon; species Mesoplodon densirostris. The sequence goes on along the minus strand of NC_082676.1, from coordinate 24,954,913 downwards.
GATTCTGTCAGCGAAAATAGACTGCAGCAGGCACAGCATCTGTTTTCCCGGCTTCACCTCTTACAAGCATGACCTGTAGCAAATCACAGGACACCTCCAAACCTCTGTTTCTACATCTGTAAAGTGTCTAGTAGGGGCCGGTACTGCTCTGGTGCTCTGAGATGCCTCATCTGGTTGAGTATGTTGGCACGAGTTTGGGCAGAAAGGCTTGGAATCAGATTTGAACTCACATCCCTCCCAAGACTTCATGCTGTGTGATTACAGACAAACCTCCACTCCCCTAGAAATTAGGCTACCAACCCTCCAAATCAGAGCAAACCTTGTGCCCCACCTGGAAGCCCACAATGTGAAGCAAGGACAAATTACGTGGTCTCCAAGTCGACAGACTTTCGGCGGACAGCATCTCTTGGCTTAAAGCTTCCAAGAATGTCTGCTCTGGAGCAGCTGAGTGAACACAGTGTCATCAAGCTTTAACACACTGCTTCCCACAAAGCACTGGGAGTGCTATTATTGAATGTAGAGCTTGATTATTTGGAAGAAAAGACACTGGTATTGCTAATAGTATCTGTTTTTATCAGTTTTATTGGTGGCTTGTTAACTATTTCTATTTTTATTAGTGCAGATTGCTTAGCCATGAAACTTAGTCTTATAATATCTGTTCCTTCCCAGATGTCCATCGTCATGGGAAGAAGCAAGCTTTAGGCTTGAATCTGAACAGACACAAAGCAGACATGGCCAAGGTCCTGCCATTTTTCACATGTTCAGCAGCGGGGCAGACCAGAGGCATTCAGCATCTGAGTCAAACCCAGCTACCCCACCTGGCATGTTTGCCTTGGCTTGGGCAAGTCATTTAATTCTCTGAGCCTTAGTGATCTCATTAGTAAAAATGAGAAAACACTGGGCCCTGCCTCATAGAGTGATTCAAGGATTCAGTGAGGTGCTGTGTGAGAAGTGATTGACCCAGAGCCAGCACGTGGAAGCCTTGGTGAATGTTTGCAGTTTGATCGTTAAGTGGGCAAAGCTGAAACACCCCGCTTCTCCCACTTCCTCTTTTATAAAGTTAGAGGCAGTCAGGCTCACCCCAGAGGACTTGGACTCGCTATGATTTCATGATGGACATTCCTTCTGACTGGCTGGATCCCCAGAGCTGAAATTCAGGTAGCTTTGGACCCCTTTGACCTGGTGCCTTTGAATTCAATTTTCTACTCCAGAAGGCTCTGGAAGGCTAGCACCTGAACTTATGACAGAACTGACATTAACCCAAGACTAGCGGGGTTGAGGTTAGAATTCTTTGATACTAATTAGCTGGGTAACCTTAAACTAGTGGTTCTTCCCGCAGCATCAGCATCACCTGGGAACTTGTTAAAAATGCAAATTCTCGGGCTCCACCCCAGACCCACTGAGTCCGAAGCCCTGGGGGTGGGACCAGCAGTCCCACAGCCTTCCAAGTGATTCCGACACCCTGTAGGTTGAGAACCATTGCTGTCGGAAACCTTGAACCTGAGTTTCCCTACCCAAAAAAACGTGATAATCCTTCCTCCCTGTTGGTACTGGGAAGATTAGAAATGAGGATGCGGGGACTTCCCTGGTGGTCCACTGGTTAAGAATCCACCTTCCAATTCAGGGGACGTGGGTTTGAACCCTGGTCAGGGAACTAAGATCCCACATGCCACAGGGCAGCTAAGCCCACGCACCACAACTACTGAGTCCACATGCCTCAACAAGAGAAAAACCCGTATGCCACAACTAGAGAGAAGCCCACACGCCGCAAGGAAAGATCCTGCACGCCTCAACAAAGATCCCTCATGCCGCAACTAAAACCTGACGCAGCCAAAGAAAAAGAAAAAGAAAGAAATGAGGATGTGCTGCCGAGCACCACTGCCGGGTAGGGTGAGGGCCCCGCTTCGCGGCAGCCACATGTGCAGAAGCCCCCACAGGAAATCTGCAAGTTTATCTTCTGTTTCCCCAGCAATTGGAAGCAGCCTGAGTATTGATGCTTTTTATCCCTCTCTGCCCCACCACCATTTTACAGTTGGTGTTTTAATGATTTATTGGCTTTGTGGTGTGTTTTTCTCCCATTTTACATTTAGTGATTCGTTTTTCATGTTTCCTCTTTTGCAGATAAAGACTATTTCCTGATTGTGATTCAGAATCCAACCGAATAAGCCGCTCTCTTGGCTCCCTGCGTCATTCCTTAATTTAATGCCCCTCAAGAATAATAGCATTAATCGTGTCAACTGACTGGCGTATGGAAGTCACCTTAGAGCCCTCTCAGACCAATCCGGCTGCAGCTCCACCTACTCCACCAAAGTCATCCCTCTGCTGGCCAGTCGCACCTGATTTTCCAGGAGGAAAATCCCATCCAGGTTTATGGAGCAAGAAATTGTGAGAAGCCCACACACCCTGTTTCCTTCTGACTTTGAGTTCACTTTGTTGCCCTTGGAAAAGGCTGTTTTTCTTTAACTAAAAATAACCAAAACACTTTCCCTGCTGTGTGTCTTTAAACACTAGGTGGAAAAGGCCTCCCTTCCTGTGTAATCACGTGGTGTGAAGGCTAAGCCCGGTGCCCCCATGGTGGATTGTGCTCCATACTGCACCTGTGGCCACACTTTCTGAGCTGGACCTGTTTTATGACTGGTGTCCTGGTTTCTGGGCCTCTTGTCCCTAGCCACCCCCTTTATCATTTCTCACCCTCACCAATGTTTCGAAAGCTTTTTTTCGACTACACTTCACTGGGGAAAGGAAAGGAGTGAAATTTGTTGAGTACCAGGTGTGGCTTATATCATCCTCATAGTTCCCTACAGACGGGGTGGTAAAGCCATCTTAAAGATGAGGAAGTGGGGTTCTCAAGAATGACTTGCCTGAGGTCTCACAGCTGGGAGCACAGGTGTCTGGCTCCAAAAGCTCTGCTCTTTCCACACTGCCATCCCCAGAAATCCCAGATGGTCTGGTTCACCCGAGCGAGCTCATCCTGGATAAGCACCCACCTTCCCTTAGACTCGAGTCCTGGGGTGCGGTGGGGATGAGGGGCTGCACCGGACGCTCGGTGAGGCTGTAGACCACTCGTCATCCAGCAGCACTTGGATTTTTTTTCCCCAGAAACTACATGTATTTATTTCTTATTAGGTTCTCTTTTTGCCTTTTGTTTCTTGTTACAGAGGGAAAGGATTTAAAACTATAGTGCAAACCTCGAAATTCCCCTTCATTATCCTTCTCCCTTCCCTGGCAGTAACCCCCGACTACAGTGTGAGTTCTTCCATCTGACAAAAATGCTTTTCTAAATTTTCCAGTGAAGTTTCTTAACAGTATCAGAGGAGTAAAACATGTACCCTTGGAAGCCTAGAAGTATAGTTTATAAGGGCTCGGCAAAATTTCTTCAAAATCTATTTTAGTGAAAGATCATAGGAATTTTCCACTCCATAATCGATATGTTTGTGTTAATATAGAAATAATCCTTTTAAATACTTTTCCCCAAATCTTCAAGTAAAACTGATTCTCTGAGCTATCACTGCATGCTGTCCCTGTCCCTGTGGACCAGGAAGCACATCCTGGGAGGCGGTGACTGCAGGACTGCAGCAAAATGACACTGGATCAGTAATTACCTCAGAGATGCCGGGTTTAAAGGAAAGTGAGGTATGGCCACCACTATCTCCTCTTTGTTCTCAGAGGCTGTTGAGGCTTCGATCCAAGTCTAAGCTTCTGCTGTCCTTTTGTCTTGAGTTTCTCCAAGAAGAATAATGGGAGAAGATGGTCTGAATAACATAAATTACCCCAGAGGAGAGGTCAGGTTTCTATAGAGGGGAGAGGGAGGTCTGGCAACAGAGCAAGAGTTTAGAAAGAGTTTGGGGACCTGGCCCTCCTCTCTTTGCTTAGTTCCTCAACCACCCCCTCTTGTTTGCCTTAAAGTTCTCCATCATAAAACTTCCCTCAAGGTCCTGAGGAGAATTTGGCTCCGTTTGGCTTTGGGGAAAACCGGATGACCCATGAACATAAAGATGGGCAATGGGTTTTCAGGAAGCTTGCCTTGTGTTCATTCCAGTTTGTGATGCAGCATGGACTCATGTACCCTGGACTAAACTCCAGGTGTTAAGAAGTCTAAATAATGGTACAGCACATGTAAATACCCAAGTGTTTCTGTACTTAAAAGTAGCAAGCGTACAGGAATAAAATAACTACTAAGGTTAGAAACTGACGTTGTCCTGGGCGGGAGGGAAAGGCATGGCTTCTGGGTTTCAGAAGTATATTTGCCAAAATAGCAGGGTGTTTCTGCTCCCAACATTATGAGAAAAAAAAATTTTTCTTTTGGCCCCACTGCTTGGCATGCGGGATCTTAGTTCCCCGACCAGGGATCAAATCCACGCCCCCTGCAGTGGAAGCGCAGATTCTCAGCCACGGAACCACCAGGGAAGTCCCGAAAATTTTTAAACATACAGAGAAGTTGAAATAATTTTATATTCTCCATTTAATTCTGTAATTGCTACAATAACATTTAGCTGTATTTATCACGTAACTATCCATTCCTCCATCCATCCATCCATGCATCCAATTTTTGGATGCATTTCAAAGTACAGCTGCAGACAGTACACACTCCTAAACACTTCAACATGCGTATCATTAGTTTGTTTACCTTTTTTGGGGGAGTGGGTAAGATTTGCATTCAGTGAAATGCACAGATCCTAAGTTTACCACTTAAGTAACAAATGCTTACACCTGTCAACCACAATCCCCCCTTTCAAGATCACATCAGCCCAGAAAGCGCTCTCAGAGGTAACCCCTGTCTGATTCCCTTCAGGTGTGATATATAGCTGGGGTCCCTGAGCAAGGGGCCTGCAGTTCAGGTAATGGTTGCCTCCCAAGGAAAATGCTGCAGCTGTCCTCTGCCTTCACCATTTATTCCTCCACTTCAGTATTTGCCACTGTTCTGGAATTCTCATGTTTCTCTGTGAGCTGGTATTGCCTTTCTCCAAAAATGTGTTCTAAAAGCACTCCAGGAATTATAGGCTTTCTCCCCTTTCATATATTTGACTCTCAAACCAACTGCACTTTTGTATATTTTTTCATTGAGAATCCTAAACCATCTTTCCACACCAAATCCAGGTTCTGGTGAATTACCAGGAAAAAAAAAAAGAAAAAGAAGTGGAGATCTCATAAATTTGATCACTGCAGCAGGTAGAAATCATTAAATTGCCAAGCACATCAAATTGGTTGATGCAATCCAATGTCGGTGAACTTAAACTGATCATATTCAATCAAGAAAGAAGATAAAACACAAACACATTCAAAGTGCTAGTCCTAATACCATTGTGTTAAACAAGCTCAGTTGGATCAAAGGCCAACTTTATTTGGGTCTCCCACTGTCTTTATCTTTATTCTCTAGGGCTTGCTCTTCCTCTGCCCCTGGATGGCATGTAGGGCAAGTCCCAGGCTTCTCCCATCGGTAGATGACACATCCAGTCCAGTGTAACAAAACTTTTGAATGGTGTTTGGAGATAGAAGCCACCCCTTCCCCAGGCTGGGCCCGCTGCCAGTCTTGCCCCTGGCAGTGGAGGGGCAGCAAGTGCTTGGCTGTGGCCTTCCCCCCCTCCCCCCGCCTTGTGCTGCCCATGTTGCTAACGGGGGAGTGCGATGAGGGGAGGAAAGTTCATACTTCTTCAATACTGTTGTGAACTGGCGTCTTCCTCTCGGAGCCTGGTGCGTGTTCAAAGCTGACACTTGTGCTTCTGGTCCATTTTACACGGGTTTTCAAAAACCTGCCCCTGTCCCCCCCATCCCCGTTACCTTCTGTTGTGCATCCCCAACCTTCCATTCCCTTACTTTGGGTGATGTGCTTGCTCTGACTGGCCCCTTATAACTTTCCTTTTGGCTCCTGGTTCTCGGGGTCCCTCTCTACACACTCCCTCTCTATTGATTCAAGGTGAAGTAGAATCACCCTACCACCTCCCTCCATGGATGGTGAGACTCAAGTACATCCACAGCTTCTAAAAATTGTCCTCTAACTTCTAGCTCTTTTATAGGCTAAAGATGATGCAGAATTGTGAATTCACTTTGGGACACCTTGTTTTTCAGTCCTGCATTGGTCCCGTTCCTCTCCTGCCATATGGCAAGTGTTGCCTTGGGGTCTCAGCAGAAACTGAGAGGAAAGTAATTACACTTTAACATCCTCGTTCACAAGAAATATGTTGTTAAAGACTTGCCTAAAGGTGAGGTGGAATAAGGAATTTCATCATTTTTAATTCTCTGGGTTTAAGTACTTTTGACATGCAAGACTGTTGTTTGACTTTCAAGTATTGGGTTTTCATATATATTTAGGAAAAACATGAGCAAAAGTAGCAGACTGCCTGTAACTTGTTCTTATTTTGCAATCTTCCTTTGCAAAAGAGTGCTTGATTTGTTTATTCATTCAGTTATTTAGTGAATGCCTGCTATGCCCAAGGCCTCAGTCTAGACATAAAGGAGATGGTGGCAAGAGCTTATTTCTAGTGAAGATGAGATGACCAATTGAAAAAACAAAAACCAAACTATGCTTCAGCCCTACCCTAGACCAATTAAATCATAATCCCTGAGAGTAAGCTCTGGACATCATCAGTTTGTAAAAGCTCCCTGGACATACAGCTAGGGTTGAGAACCACTGGCATAGTCCTTCATGCCCTGGTTAAGAGTACAGGAGTCTATAACAAAAATATCATTCAGAGATAACTTTTGAAAGATAAAAAATGTGAAGGGAATAAATGCAACAGAAGAGTTGCAAGATAAAGTTGAGAAAATCTCCCAAAAGGTGGGAAAAAAGAAAATGGAAGAGAAAAGTTTAGAAGATTAAAGGATCAGTCCAGGATATTCAACATCTGATTAACAGGAGTTCCAGAAAGAGAAAGTGGGGTAGAAAATTATCAACAAGAGACTATAAGAATATTTTCTAGAAGTAAGGACATAAGTTTCCACATTGAAAGATCTGAGTGTCTAGAGCAGTTAATTTTAAAAAGACCCATGCCAGGCCTCATCATCATGAAATCTCAGAACACTATGGACAGATACGATCCAGAGAGAGAAAAAAGAAAAACGGTACAAAGGATTAGAAATCACAACAGCACTGGACATCCCAACAGCATCATTGGAAACTAGAAGAGAATGCCCTCAAAATTCTGATTAAAAATAATTTACAACCTAGAGTTCCATACCCAGCCAAACTATTAGCCAAGTGTAAGAATAAGGTAAATATTTTCGGACAATAGAAGGTCATGTGTATTTATCTGCTATGCACCGTTTCTCAGGGAGCTACCGAAGAATGTACATCAGAATAAGGGAGTGAAGCAAAGAGTGTAAAGCAGGGTATCCAGGCAATTTGAGGCTCCAACACGAGAGAAAGTCAAAAGGGTTATGTCAGGATGGTGGTGAAGGGTGCTGGGTAGTAAACCTAGAAAGAAATGCTGAATGGGGTAGGAGGTTGTTTCCAAGAAGAAAACAAAACTGATAGGTCATCTCAGGTTTTTCAACACATTCAGAGGAGATTTTGAGCTTGAGTTTTCAGAGAAGTTTGAGAAGCCTAAACATTCTTTGTTCAGGAGGCCTGAAAGGAAAGTCAAGGGCAGGAGGTGGGGACTTGGGAGTCACTGTCAGTTGGAGGCACTAATGGGTGTGAACGTGGACATGACCAGGATGACATGAGAGGGCTGAGGAAAGCTGAGGGCCAGGGCAAGGTGAGAATGCTGAGGAGCAGCTGGAGGCTGGAAAGGCCAAGGGGAGGCAACCTCACCAGGTGGCCGGCCAGCTCTAAGGGCCAGCATCTGGGGAGGGCAGGGGCTAAGGACACAGCAGGAGGGGAAGGGGGTGGCAACCCTGGCCCTGTCATTCAGGGAGGTGGTGTGAGAACTGAGCACTCCCTTGGCTAGAGGGAGGGAAGGGGACCAAGGGAGTGAGGCCCAGAGGAAGGAAAGGCCAGGTCCAAGGTCCCATGTGGGAAGTGAGGTTGGTGGTCATGGCCTACACTTCCCAGTGAATCCAGAAAGACTTCAAGGAGTAAGGGTGGGGCAGTCCCAGACAGAGGCTTGGGGACCCCTGGGTGGGTTTCAGATCCTCCAATCTCTGGGAAATTCCATTTAGAGTTCTGCAGACAGGAACAACCAACCCTTACTCAGACATGATGACCCTGACTCAGACCTCATTCCTCCTGGGTCTTCCCAACGTGAGGCCCATTTTACAAGTGAGTTCACTGCCTTAAGTAAGATGCCACAGCCCCATGGTACCAAAGTTGGTCCATCTGATTCCAGGCCCTGTTTCCCAGGACTCTGTTCCCTCCTGGTCACTCACTGATCCTTGACCTCAGATGTAGACTCTGTTACTGTCTTCATTTTTCAGATGAAGAAACTGAGGCTCCAGAGGGCAAGAATTTGCTCAAAGTTACGCAGTAAGTGGTAAAGCTACTTCAGACCCAGATCTGTCTGCTGTTGTGTAAAGGAGCAAACAGATGCTCAGATAAGGAACCTGCCATGGTCACACGGTAATTGGTGGCCAACCCGGCCAGGGGTTGATCCACCTTCATGTGACAGGCCAGCCAAGGACAGCTCTCCGCCTTTTCTCAGGCCCATGTGTCCCAGTCAGAAGCCACAGAACAGCACAGATGAGACACTGCCCTGAGCTGACACTGTTCCCCAACAATCCTGAACAGTCCTCTTGGAGCCCCTTAGTGCCCAGTAGCAGTGAGCAACCCAGACCCAGTCTGTGCACATGGAGCAGGTGGGAGACCCACGCTCAGGTAGGCAGTGACTCAGAGATGACACAGTGGGTACTCAGAGGAGAGGTCCTCACCCAGCAAGTATTTACTGAGCACCTACCATGGGCTACATTCTGTCTAGGTGCTGGGATAGCACAGGGACCAAATATATAGGAAATGCTGCCCTTATGGGGCTTGCATGTTAGTGGGAAAGAGAAATAAAACAAAATACATTTTAAAAACTATATAGCATATTAACTTTAAGCCCACAAGGAGATACCATTACATGACCACCATAATGGCTAAAATTTTAAAAACTGGCAATACCAAATATCAACAAGAAAGCAGAGCAACTGGAACTCCCATATATTGTTGACAGGAATCTAAAATGGAACATCAGTTTCAGGTGTACAACATAATTCAATATTTGTATATTGCGAAATGATCATCACAATAAGTCTAGTTAACATCTGTCACCATACATAGTTACAAAATTTTTTTCTTGTCATGAGAACTTTATGGTATACTCTTTTAGGAACTTTCAAATATAGACTACAGTAGTATTAACCATAGTCACCATGCTATACATTATATGCCCATGACTTTTATATGTTTATTTTATGACTGGAAGTTTGTATCTTTGGGCACTCATTTCACCATGCCATACCCCCAACCCCACCTCCAAACTATTCTGTTTTCTGTCTCTATGAGCTTGTTTTTTTTGTTCTATTTGCTTGGTTTATTGTGTGGGGGTTTGTTGTTGTGGTGGTGGTGGTGGTGGTTGTTTTTTGCTGTACTGCATGGCTTGCAGGATCTTAGTTCCCCCGCCAGGGATTGAACCTGGGCCGTTGGCAGTGAGAGCAGGGAGTCCTAACCACTGGCTGCCAGGGAATTCCCTTATTTGCTTGTTTTTTAGATACCACACATAGGTGAGATTATGGTGCATCCATGTTGTCTCACATGACAAGATTTCCTTCCTTTTTATGTCTGAATAATAATACTCCATTGTATATATATGCTACGTTTTCTTCATCTGTTCATCTACTGATGGACACTTAGGTTGTATTCATATCTTGGCTATTGTAAATAATGCTACAATGAACATAAGGGGGTACTTACATCTTTTCAATATGGTGATTTCATTTCGTTTGGATAAAGGAAATACGTTTTCCAAAGTATACTCAGAAGTGGAATTGCTGGATCATATGATAGTTCTATTTTTAGTTTTTTGAGGAGCCTCCATGCTGTTTTCCGTGAGCTGACACTGTTCCCCAACAATCCTGAACCGTTGGGACCAATTTACATTCCCACCAATAGTGCACAAGGGTTCCCTTTTCTCCACATCCTCACCAACACTTGTTATTTCTTGTCTTGAGAACAGCCATTCTAACAGGTGTAAGGTGCTATCTCATTGTGTTTTCAATTTGCATTTCCCTGATGATTAGTGATATGGAGCACCTTTCATGTACCTGTGTCTTTTTTGGAAAAAATGTCTACTCAGATCCTCTGCCCGTTTTTTTAATTAAATTGGTTTTTGCTATTGAGTCATATAAGTTATTTATGTATTTTGGATATTAGCCCCTTATCAGATACAGGATTTGCATAAATTTTCTCCTATTTGGTGGGTTGTCTTTTCATTTTGTTGTTGCACAGAAGCTTTTAAGTTTGTAGTCCCAGTTGTTTATTTTTGCTTCTGTTGCCTTTGCGTTTGGTGTCAATTCCAAAAAATTACTGCCAAGACTGATGTCAAGGAGCTTACCATCTATGTTGTCTTCTAAGAGTTTTCTGGTTTCAGGTTTTACATTCAAGTCTTTAATCTATTTTGAGTTGATTTTTGTGTATAGTGTAAGACAGTGGTCCAGTGTCATTCTTTTGCATGTGGCTGTCCAGTTTTCCCACAAAGAGACTGTTCTTTCCCCATTGTGTATTCTTGGCTTCTTTGTAGGTAAATTGACCAGATATGCATGGGTTTATTTCTGGGCTCTCTATTCTGTTCCACTGATCTATGTGTCTGTTTTTATGTCAATATAATATTGTTTTATAATAGCTTTGTAATATAGTTTGAAATCAGGGAGTGTAATGCCTCCAGCTTTGTTCTTCTTTCTCAAGACTCCTTTGGCTATTCAGGGTCTTTGTGATTCCATACAAATCTTATGTTATTTTATTTTTCAAATAAATTTATTTATTTATTTTTGGCTGCATTGGGTCTTCGTTGCTGTGCGTGGGCTTTCTCTAGTTGTGGCGAGTGGGGGCTACTCTTCCTTGCAGTGCATGGGCTTCTCATTGCAGTGGCTTCTAGTTGCAGAGCACAGGCTCTAGGAGCACAGGCTTCAGTAGTTGTGGCACGTGGGCTCAGCAGTTGTGGTGCATGGACTTAGTTGCTCCACAGCATGTGGGATCTTCCAAGACTAGGGCTCGAACCTGTGTCTCCTGCATTGGCAGGAGGATTCTTAACCACTGCGCCACCAGGGAAGACCCCCATACAAATTTTACAATTGTTTGTTCTATTTCTGTGAAAAAGGCCATTGGGATTTTAATAGGGTTTGCACTGAACCTGTAGGTTGCTTTGGGTAGTATGGACATTTTAACAATATTAATTCTTCCAATCCAAATGAGCACAGAATATCTTTCCATTTATTTATGTCTACTTCAATTTTTTTCATTAGTGTCTTCTAATTTTCAGTGTGCAGATCTTTCACCTCCTTAGTTAAATTTATTCCTAGGTAATTCATTCATTTTGATGTAATTTTAAATGGAATTGTTTTCTTAATTTCTCTTTCTCATAATTTGTTATTAGTGTATAGGAATGCAACAGATTTTTGTATATTGATTTTTTATCCTGCAACTTTACTGAATTTGTTTATTAGTTCTAACAGTTTTTTCGGTGAAGTCTTTAGTGTTTTCTATGTATAATACGATGTCATCTGCAAATAGTGACAGTTTTACTTCTTCCTTTCCAATTTTGGATATCCTTTATTTCTTTTTCTTGTCGAATTGCTCTGGCTATGACTTCCAATACTATGTTGAATAAATGTGATGACAGTGGAAATCCTTGCCTTGTTCCTGATGTTAGAGGAAAAGCTTTCAGCTTTGACTATGATGTTAGCTATGGGCTTGTCATATATGGACTTTATTATGTTGAGATATAAAGCTATTATAAAACAATATGGCCTTCCTCTGTACCCACTTTGTTGAGATTTTTTATCATAAACAAATGTTGAATTGCAACTTACTGAAATGCATCAAAAAGATAAAATGGATGCATGGACAGATTGACAGATAGTGATAATGCAAATGGAGCAAGTGTTAAGTGTAGGATGTAACTGGTAGGTATATGGGTGGTCACTGAATAATTATTTCAAGTGTTCTATTCGCTTGAAAGTTTTCATCACAAAATGTTTAGGAAAAGCGTATAACATATTAGAGTGTGATAACTGCTCTGGCAAAAAAATTAAGCAAGGTGTTGGGAGGGAGGATAGAGAGTGACTGGGGTGGGGGGCTGCAGTATTAAATAAGGTCATTCAGGAATGCCTCCCTGAGGAGACCTTGGAAATTAGAGAGTGAGCCACAAAGAGACCTTGGGGAAGAATGCTCCAGGGAAAGGGACCAGTAAGTACAGAGATGCTCTGCGGCACACGTGTGTCTGGGATTCCCGGAATAGTGATAGCAAGGAGGCCAGTGTAGTTGAAGCCAAGGGGGCAAAGGTGAGGTAGATAAGCCCAGAGGAGCAGCAGGAAGGCAGATCCTGCAGGCCTCATGGCATACTTCCAGCTTTTGACTTTTACTTTGAGTGGCGTGAAGGAATAGCATGATCCAACACCTGTATGCACAGGAGGAATCTTGTCAGTGTAGTGAGACCAGGCTCAAGTGGGCAAGGCCAAAGCAAGGAGACCAGGGAGGAAACGATGGCAGTAGACAGACAAGAGATGATGGTGGCTCTGACTTGAGTGGCAGGAGTGGAAGTGGTGAGAGGTGGTCAGATTCTGGAGATATTTTGAATGTGGAACCAAGAGGATTTGGGCCTGGAGAATGTGTGGGGCTGTGGGAAAGAAAGGAGTCAAAGATGACAGGTGTAGAGAGGGAGGTTACAATCAGAGTCCATTTTAGGGGAAGATCATGGGTTCATTTTGGGGAGGTCAAGTTTGAGGTGTCTGCTAGACTTCCAAGTAGAGACAGAGAGTAGTAGGCCAGCTCTCTGGATTCAGGGAAGTTGGAGGAGAGGAGGAAGAAGTGAGCAGAGTAACCAGAGGACTGGTGGAGGGAGTGTCAGCCCTGCTGACTGGTCAGGTAAGAGAAAGATGGAGCACAGAGCATCTGTGGGATTTGGGGGATGGGCCTATCCCCAAAGGCTTAGCCTGACAAAAGAAAGGAGTAACCACTTCCTCAAGGCCATGGCAGACCTAGTTCTTTCAGCTGCTCTTAATGACTCTGATCACAATCTCCTGCAACTCTGTGTATGTGAGATGTGTCCACTTTGACACACACAGTTCTGGATCAAGAGTCAGCAAACTAAAGCCCTCAGGCCAAATTTTTCTGTTTCAGCAAATAAAGTATTATTAGGACACAGCCTTGCCCATTCAGACTGTCTAGGCCTGCTTCCACACTCCAACAGAACTGAGTAGTTGCCAGAGACCATATGGCCTGCAAAGCTGAAAATATTTAGTCTGTGCTTTTAAAGGGAAAGCCTGCTGACCCCTTCTCTCCCTCTTTCACTACAGGAATGTCCTGTTGTTCTGTTACACAAGATATTTAATAGGACATTTAGGTGGCTCCCAATTTTTTTGTTGTTATTTTGAAAATGTTCCAATAAACATACTTAACTGTATTTCTTTGGGCTCATGTGCACACCCACACGTTTAATTCCTGGTTTGGAGGATATGAGCATTTCAGTTTTGGTAGATTTTGTCAAATTGCTCCCTAATATAGCTGAAATGATTTACACTCCCATCAGCAGTGTAAAGAGTTCTCATTTTCCCATATTACCCTAAAACTTAGTGTTGTGTGTTGTTAGACTTTATTAGTTAGCAATCTTTTATTGTTTGTAGATTCCTTTGGGTTTTCTGACTGTGAATGATAGTTTTGCTCCTTTCTTTTCCTTGTCTTGGTACTCTGGCTGGGCCCTCCAGGCAATATTTGCATTTTGTTCAATAATACAATTAGAGGCTTCCCTGGTAGCGCAGTGGTTGAGAGTCCGCCTGCCGATGCAGGGGACACGGTCCGGGAGGATCCCACATGCTGCGGAGCGGCTGGACCTGTGAGCCATGGCCATTGAGCCTGCACGTCCGGAGCCTGTGCTCTGCGACAGGAGAGGCCACAACAATGAGATGCCCGCATACAGCAAAAAAATAATAATAATAATACAATTAAAAATTCTGTTCTTGGCTCTAAAGGGAATAATGCTTAACATTTATCATGTAGTATGGTGTTCTACCATTAAGTATAATGTTTGATGCAGGTTTGGGTTTTTTTATTATTATTATTATTTTGGGAGAACGCAACTAAAAAACCATCTGGACTACTTTTTGGTTTTTGTATATGGCTACTCAGTTTGTCTATTTCTTTTTTAATTAGTCTTGGCAAATTATCTTTTACTAGAAAATTGTCCATTTCATCTAAGTTTTTAGTGTATTGGCATAAAGTTTATAATCTTATTTTTGTCATTTCTGCTTTATCTGTAGTTATATCCCTTTTGCACATTAATGTTTATTTTATTGGTCTTTTCAAAGATACAGCTTTGTTTTGTGGTACATACTAGTGCTTTTGTTTTCTATTTAATCAATTTCTGCTCTTCATTATTATCTTCCTTCCACTTTCTGTGGGTTTACATTTACTCCATTCTAAAATTCTTTGACATTCTGCTCATAAATTCTCCATATTTCTTCTTACCTAATACCACTGATAAGGTTACAAATCTTGTAAATTCTGCTTTAGTCCCCCCACCCACCAAACTAGAGTTTTTATATGTATTCTCATTTTTAGTTTGACCTAAATAGTTTTCATTTCCATATGATTTCATCTTTGAGTAAAGAGTTTTCTAGAAGTGTTTTTTAAATTCTTAAAAAAATTTTTTTTAGAGTGTTTCAGTTTTTTTGGTAAATGTATTTATTTATTGGCTGCGTTGGGTCTTTGTTGCTGCACTCAGGCTTTCTCTAGTTGCGGCGAACAGAGGTTACTCTTCGTTGCGGTGCATGGGCTTCTCATTGCGGTGGCTTCTCTTGCAGAGCACGGGCTCTAGGCGCGTGGGCTCAGTAATTGCGGCTCGCGGGCTCTAGAGCACAGGCTCAGTAGTTGTGGCACACGGGCTTAGTTGCTCCACGGCATGCAGGATCTTCCTGGACCAGGGCTCGAACCTGTGTCCCCTGGATTGGCAGGCGGATTCTTAACCACTGCACCACCAGGGAAGTCCCTAGAAGTGTTTTTAAATGTCGAAAGATTTGGAGTTTATTCAGCTCTTGCTTGTGGTCAGAGAACACTGTCTGTATGAAATTAACTATCTGATTATCTGTTGAGATTTGTCTTGGAGCCTGGCCTACTCTATGTCTCTGCTTGGAAGCTAGCAGACATCTCAAACTTGACCTCCCCAAAATTAACCCATGATCTTCCCCTAAAATGTACTCTGTAATTCTCCCTGTCCCCATCTGTTGTCTTTGACTCCTTTCTTTCCCACATTCCCCACAGGTAATTTTTTATACATGTTTCTTGTGTGCCTGAAAGTAACATATTGGGTTCAGGGTTCTACCAGGGTCAATTGATTAGAATTATTAATGGTATTAAAATCTTCTATATCCTTTTTTGGGCTGTTTGGTCTATCAGTTACTGAAAAAGTTTTAAAATCTACCACTGTGATGAAGGACTTGGCAATTTCTCCTTGTATCCTGTCACTTTTGCTTCATACACTTTCAGCCTTTTTTTTTTTTTTTTTTTTTTTTTATTTTTTCTTTTTGCGGTATGCAGGCCTCTCACTGTTGTGGCCTCTCCCGTTGCGGAGCACAGGCTCCGGATGCGCAGGCCCAGCGGCCATGGCTCACGGGCCCAGCCGCTCCGCGGCATATGGGATCCTCCCAGACTGGGGCACGAACCCGTATCCCCTGCATCGGCAGGCGGACTCTTAACCACTGCGCCACCAGGGAGGCCCCAGCCTTTTTTTTTTAAACCTCTAACATACAAGTTCAGAATTGTCATATATTCTTAGAAAATTGTTCTTTTCATCACTTGGTGTTGATGCTCTTTATCACTAATAATGTCTCTAGCCTTAAAGCCTATTTTGTCTGATTTTGCTATGGGTATATCTTTTGGTTAGTTTTTCTCTAGTATACACTTTTTTCCCAACTGTTTACTTTTGGTGCCCTTAGGTTTTAAATGTCCTCTTGTAAATAGCATAGACCTGCATTTTCTTTTTCTTGGCCAATCTGTTCACCTCTATTTTAATAGATGAATGTAAAACACTTTCTACCTCTGTTTTTTGTTTGTTTGTTTGTTTTTTTCAGTATGCGGGCCTCTCACTTCTGTGGCCTCTCCCGTTGCGGAGCAACAGGCTCCGGATGCGCAGGCCCAGTGGCCATGGCCCACGGGCCCAGCCGCTCCGCGGCATGTGGGATCCCCCCGGACCGGGGCACGAACCCCTGTCCCCTGCATCGGCAGGCGGACTCCCAACCACTGCGCCACCAGGGAAGCCCTCTACCTCTGGTTTTGTACCATTTATGTACCATTCTTTTCACTTTGCTTCCTTTTTCTCCTTTTCTACCTTCAATTATATTTTAATACCTTCTACTAAACTTTTCTCTTTTGTGCATTGGCAGTTATACCTTCTATTCTTTTAGTGATCTCTCTGAAGTGTTTGAACTTGACTTGACTTTACAAAGCCAGATAATTACCAATTATCTTTATTCTCCTCCTCTCAAATAAATGAAGCTTCTTAGAACACATAAACTCTGATTACCCTCTCCAGCCCTACCTGTTTTTGTGTCCTGTGCTCCTTGCTCTGTAGTCCACAAACTAATCGTCACCATTCATGTTTCATAGCAGGTGCTTGTTTAGATGGACTTCCATGTTTACCAGTTTAGTTACTTGGTATTTTTCTGTCTAATTTCTTCTCTTTAGAGTTCTGCAAATTCACTACGAAGTGTCTAGATGAGATTTTATTTTTATTTATTCTGATCTGGATTTTAAGTGAGGATCCTGGTCTTTAATCAATTGTGGAAGCTCTTCAGGAACTGCCTCTCCCACATTCTTTTCTCTCCTTCTGGAACACTGATTGAACCTATTCTTCTCACCTTACCATTCCTGTCACTTCCTCTTTTTTTTTTTTTTTTTTTGCGGTACGCGGGCCTCTCACTGTTGTGGCCTCTTCCGTTGTGGAGCACAGGCTCCGGATGCACAGGTTCAGCGGCTGTGGCTCACGGGCCTAGCCGCTCCACGGCACGTGGGATCTTCCCGGACCGGGGCACAAACCCGTGTCCCCTGCATCGGCAGGCGGACTCTCAACCACTGCGCCACCAAGGAAGCCCCACTTCCTCTTTTATATGTTCCATCTGGCTTGTTTTCTGGCTAATTGCTTCCGCTCTTTCATCCAGTTCAGTGATTTTCTCTTCTGCTGTATCTAATTGGCTTTCTTGCCTCATCCTTTGAGACTTGAATTTCGATAGCTCTATTTTTCAATTCTAGAAATTCCTTCTAAAACCTTTATGCTTTTTAGTGTCTCGCTCCAAGCGTCTTCATGTTTTAATCTCCGCCCCCACCCCGACCACCACCTTTTTCTTTCTCTAACCATGAGCTCCACGAAGGCGAGAACGTTTGGTTTAGTGTTGTCATCCCCAGTGCCTCCTACCGTTCCTGGAACGGAACAGGCTCTGAGTGAGCGCTGTCAGATGACTTAGTGACAGTGGGAACAGAAGGATGCTGTGCTGCAGCCTGGCCCCCGCTCTCCCCGCCGCTCCCCCAACGACCTCGCAGGCTTTCTAGTCTCCCCTCAGCCCGGACCTCAGGGAAAGGACCCCGCCCCACCCCGCCCACCTCTGCGCAGGCCGTGACGTCACGGGACCGTGACGCGCCCTGGGAGCCCCCGCCCCTTCGCGGCGCTGGGCCGGGAATCCAGGCTCTCTGCGCCGTGATGTCACGGGTCCGGGCGGGCGGACTTTGCGTCGGCCCAATGGGAGCGGCGCGCCGGCCTCCCCTTTAAGGAATGTTGTGACCTGACGTCAGCTGGGCGAGTTACCTCCCCGAGCCGCCGTCGCCGGGCTCAGCGCGAGCCTCGGAGCCCTTCAGCGCGAGGCGCGGAGCCCCCGGAGCCCCGAACCGCAGCCACATCCCCTCGTCGCGCGCCCCAGAGCCCCGGCCTGCGCGCCCCGCCGGGCCGGCGCGATGCCCTCAGACCGGCCTTTCAAGCAGCGGCGGAGCTTTGGTGAGGCCCGGCGGGCGCTCTGGGAGCGCGGGGTGGGGGCGTGGGGGCTGGGGGGTGTTGGCCGACCGACCCGACTGCCGCAGATGACGTCAGCTCCGTGACGTCAGGCTCGGCTGGAGCTGGACCCTCGGGATGGGAAGCAGGCTGGGGCCTGGGCCGGGGCCTCCGCCTCGCATCCCGGTCCTGTGCCCGGGCCTTAGGGCCCAACGGCTCCGGGGGCGGGGGCTTCGGGGAGGCGGGGTCGGGGCCGCCCCTCGGGTACTGGCGGGGCGGAACCTCGAGGAGGACCTCGGCCCGGCCTCATCCCCGACTGCTGTCTGCAGCCGATCGCTGTAAAGAGGTGCAGCAGATCCGCGAGCAGCACCCCAGCAAAATCCCGGTGAGTTCCGCCGCCCCCTCCCATCCCCGCCCGGCCCAAGCCCCGCCTCGTGCTCACGCATCCCCCGCCCCGCTCCCAGGTAATCATCGAGCGCTACAAGGGTGAGAAGCAGCTGCCCGTCCTGGACAAGACCAAGTTCCTGGTCCCGGACCATGTCAACATGAGCGAGTTGGTCAAGATCATCCGGTGCGCGGGCAGCAGCTGTCAGAGGGGGATTGGGTCCTGCTGGGGTCAGGCAGGGGGCTGGGTCCTTCTGAGAAGGAAGGGGTGGGGGTGGGGCACGGGAACGGGTGCTGGGTCCCTGTTGTGGGGAGGTTGGGAAAGGTCAAGGTCAGGGCTGGGGTCTGTGTCCGGTCAGAGGTGAGAGCCTCTAGAAGGGCTTGGGACGGGTGTGAGGTGGAGGATTAGGATCATTTTGGGGAGCGGGTGAGGGCTACACTCGCCCAACAGCCAGGCCCCTCACGGTTGGCTTGCCCTCCCGCCCACCTCAGGCGCCGCCTGCAGCTGAACCCCACGCAGGCCTTCTTCCTGCTGGTGAACCAGCACAGCATGGTGAGCGTGTCCACGCCCATCGCCGACATCTATGAGCAGGAGAAGGACGATGACGGCTTCCTCTACATGGTCTACGCCTCCCAGGAAACCTTCGGCTTCTGAGCCAGCAGTAGGGGGGTTGGCTTGGGAGTGGGGGGCCCTGTCAGGCTCTGCCCTGGGAGCTCCTGGCACCTGAACTGAGCTGCCTCTGCCCCTGCCCCTGGTGGGCTGGGCGGGGATGCCACATCCTAGCCAGGGGGCACCAACCGCACCTCCCCTGCCCCTGGGTGGATCCTGGCCCAGTCATGTTAGGGTTGCCCCTCTGGGTGCTGGCTGGGATGGGGGGAGGTTGGGAGCAGCCCCTAGCACCCCTGCTCTGTGTGGTTTGTCTTTTTTTTTTAGGCCCCTGCCTGTCTGCCCATCTGTCCCTCCCTGACCTGAGGTGCTGCCCATGCCTGGACCTGCCCACCCCTGAAGGACTGGCCCCTGGCTCACCCAGTCTTGACATGGTGTATGGATCTGTGGTCATTGTTCCTCTGCAGAATAAAGATTGCTCAGGCCTGCCTGGCCCTTTGCCTCCAGCTGCTTGGGGAGTGGGGAGGGCTGCCCCACACCATTCTCAGCTAACCAGTACGCAGACCCGTGTTCTGTGGACTCAGAGCTCATTTGGGAAACCCACGCCTGTGTGTAGTGCACCATGGTGGTATTAGGGGCCAAGCCCACCCCTTCCAGGAGTGCAGTGTGGTTCCAGGGCAGACGTTTGCATAACAAAACACATTTATTAAGTAGCCACAACCTAACAAACCCTGCTGTCTGCTTCTTCCCCTTTCCTGCTTGGGAGGGGGGCTCCTTGGTGTGCGGAGCCACAGAGTGGGGAGTGCAAGTGGAGGTGCTCCTGGCTGCTCCCCACAGGCCTTGCTGTCAGCCTTGGCTCCTCACCAGTACCATATTTGTGACCCTGGACTCAAACCTCATCTGCCCAGGACCTCCCTGCTGGCAGCTCTGGTTAGAGGGCTTGGCCCAGCTTCTGGCCCTTTCACCCCTGAAGTCCGTGCAGCCCTGTGCCCAGCCAGGCCTACTTGAGCACAAGCATGGCCTCCGTGCCGTCCTTGGTGGTCAGGTAGAGACCATGTGTGAGGTAGTACTCCCGCCGTAGGAAGGCATAGAAGTAATCGGAGATGAGCAGGATCTGGGGGGAGAGAGATGTGAGAAGCTTCGTGATACCTCCCCCTGAACTTCGGATCTCTGAGGGGCTAGGTAGGCGTTGGGGAGACCCTGCCCAGGGACCCTGCCCCTCAGGGCCTACACCACCCTTCAAGGGTCTCACTGGCACTGCAGAAGTTGCTCTACTGCCCTTCCTCCTCCTACCATGGTCTGTGCTTCCATCCCAAGCCCTGGCCTGTGAACTCCAGACTGGCGCTCCTCCGTCTCACCTCCTGGGTGCCCACTGGCCCTTCCACCCCAGCCAAGTCCCCTATCAAACCTGCTTCTCCCACTGGGAACCCATATCCCCCTTCTTCCATCCAGGTGTTCAGGCCATAGAATCAACAGACTTGTCTCCTCCCATACGCCAAGCCACCAAGCCTGTCAGTTCTATTTCTACCTGTCCCCACAGCTACCACCCTGGACAAAGCCACTGTCATCTGAACAACAGTGGTCTCCTCTCTGGGCTTCCTGATCTCAAACCTCCCACCCTAGCAGCAGAGGTTGCTTTTTAAGACAAATCTGGTCATGTTGCATGCCAGCTTAAGGTCATCTAAAGGCTTCCCATGGCTCTTAGGGTGAAGATCAAACTCTCTGGGGCTCTGAGGCCTTGCACTTGGTCCCTGCCCGTGTACGTGCTTCAGCCTCTGCCGTGCTCCACCTCACTCAGCTCCAGCCACACTGGCCTGTTCCCTTCCAATGCAGGATCTTTGCTGTCTCCTCTGCCTGGAATGTTCTCTTCCCCTTTCATCTAGTAAACACCTGCTTGCCCTTCAGGCCTCAGGAAGGATCACTTCCACAGAGAAGCCCTCCCTCACACCCTAGATTGGGTCTTAGTCCCACTAACTTTTATCTGGTAGCATAAACTCGTCCAAATTGCAGTTTTGCATTCATCTGTGAGACTGCCTGATGACTGTGGCTCCTCCCCTGGCCTGGGCAGGGTCCCTGAGTGATTCTGCCACCATGGTGTCTGTGTCCAGCTTGGTCTGTCTTTTCTGTCTGGGCCTCAGAATAGAAAGGGCCCTAGCAGCTCAGCCCACCATCCCCCTCACTGAGGCCCAGAGGGGAACAGGGACTTGCCAAGGTCCCCCAAACACTGGGCCCAGTCTTACAATTCCATTCATCCCAAGCTCCCAGGACCTCCAGTGCCTGGAACAGGAGGGGCAGGGCCCAGCCCTACAGAAGGATGAGGGGAGAGGGGCTCACCACTGCAGATACCACCAGTTCTCAGGCACTTACAAGCCTCTCACATTATCATCACCAATCACCTTGGCACAGATGGGGCGACGTAAGCCCAGAACTGGGGGAGCACCTGGCTAGGGCCTTATAGCAAGACAGAGGTTGAGCCTGGCATCTCAGCCTCTGACCCCCAAACCCCTGTTCTGGGAAGCCTCTCTCACACGGTGGGCAGGAAAGAGAGCAAACCCACACCATGGCCTCAGGACAAGGACCTGCCATTCTGCCACCACAGGAATCCATCTGGAAGGCTGATGGTTCCCATCTTACAGATGAGGAAATTGAGGCACAAAGGGTTCAACAGTTGGCCTAAGGCTATACTGGGAGAGCTGGACTAGTGGCTATAACCCTGCAAGGCAATGTACCTGGGGCCCAGTGTGCAAAGGGCCCAGAACTCTGCCACTGAGGGTGTCAGAGCAGAGAGCCCAGGGAGCCCCTGAAGGCTTGCGCTGCAGCTGCCCATGGGGCGTAGTTACCACAGCGAAGGCTGCCCTCACTCCCTGCAGCCCCTTTCTCACCCAGGCCCAAGGTGTCAAGTCTGAGGAGGCGGAGCCTGGAGCTGGTGGGGGTTGATCCCCGAGCCAGGTCAGATGAGGGGCAGGTGCAAAGCCACAGTTTACAACAAAACAACTCCAATGTCACACACGATCAGCTGGTCAAATAGGAAGTCAAAACACTAGGTTATTAGTTTGAACCATATGAAACTGCCAATTTTGCAGATCAAAAACGGTTGAGTATTGACAGTTTCATATGGTTCAACTTAATATAAAATGGAAAAAAAATCAAGAAATAGTAGAGTAAGTATACAATCTAGAAGCACCAGAACAAATAACTATAGGACCTAAGGGAGCTATTCTTTTTCCTTGTAAGCCTTAACTTTGTAAATTATGTATACATGTTACGTTGATAAAAATAAAAATCCAATTAAAAACAATCAGCCGATAAATGACTGAATAAGTAAATAAATAAACAAGGGAGAATTCCTTTTGTAATCCTTACAAAAGAGTTCCAAATAATATATGTAGAGACTCTCCCTTCAGGAGGTGGAGCTTAATTCTTGCCCACTCCCCACCCCCTGCCCCCGAGGGTAGGCTAGACTTCGTGACTCACTTCCAAAGAACAGGGAAAGAGAAAATAGTAACTGTGCACTGGAGAAGCCTGGCAAACACTATCTTAACCAAATGATGAAGGGTAAACGGCATGAAGTGTGGCTAGTGTGTACTGCCTGAGCATTCCAAAAACCTAAAACGTGGCCTCATGATGAGAAAAGCATCAGACAAACCCAGAGGGGACACTCTACAGGATACCTGGCCACTGTTCCTCAAGACTGTCCATGTCACGAGAAATAAGGAAAGACAGAGTGTGAGCAGAGGACATGGGGGAGATGTGGCAACTAAGTGTAATGTGGTACCTGGGACTGGATCCTGGGAGAAAAAGAAGACAATACAGGGAAAACTGGTGAAATCCACATCAAATCTGGAGTTTACTTAGTCGTAACGTACCAGGGTCAGTTTCTTGGTTTTGACAAACTTACCATGGTAATATGAGATGTTAAAAATGTGGGAAACTGGGTGGGGGGCATGTGAGAACTCTCTGTACTATCTAAAATTATTCCAAAATTTAAAAGTTTATTTTAAAAAGCAACGTACTACTGTTACATGCAACAACATGAATGAGCCTCAAAAATATCTTGCTGAGTGAAAGAAGGCTTCAGGAAATGTACATTAAGATTTGTGTTTTTCCATTAATAAAGGAAACTGAAGATGATGCAAAGAAATGGTAAGATATCCCATGTTCTTGGAAGAATTAATATTGTTAAAATAGTCATACTACCCAAAGCAATCTACAGATTTAATGTGATCCCTATCAAATTACCCATAACATATTTCACAGAACTAGAACAAATAATCCTAAAATTTATATGGAACCAATAAAAGACCCAGAATTGCCAAAGCAATCCTGAGGGAAAAGAACAAAGCAGGAAGCATAACTCTCTCAGACTTCAGATAACACTACAAAGCTACAGTAATCAAAACGGCATGATATTGGCACAAAAAAAGACATATGAATCAATGGAACAGAATAGAGAGCCCAGAAATAAATCCACACACCTATGGTCAATTAATCTTTGACAAAGGAGACAAGTATATACAATGGGAAAAAGACAGTCTCTTCAGCAAGGGGTGTTGGGAAAGTTGGACAGCTGCATGAAATCAAAAGTTAGAACACACCTCACACCACCCACAAAAATAAACTCAAAATAGCTTAAAGACTTAACATAAGACATGACACCATAAAACTCCTAGAAGAGGACATAGGCAAAACATTCTCTGACATAAATTGTACCAATGTTTTCTTAGGTCAGTCTCCCAAGGCAATAAAAATAAAAGCAAAAAT
The DNA here is from genome assembly GCF_025265405.1 of Mesoplodon densirostris. NCBI lineage: Eukaryota > Metazoa > Chordata > Mammalia > Artiodactyla > Ziphiidae > Mesoplodon > Mesoplodon densirostris. Next base: position 24,931,060 of record NC_082676.1, on the reverse strand, counting down.
AAACAAAGGGACTTAATCAAACTTACAAGCTTTTGCACAGCAAAGGAAACCATAAACAAAATGAAAAGACAAGCTACAGATGGGAGAAAATATTTGCAAATGATATGACCGACAAGGGCTTAATTTCCAAAATATACAAACAGCACATAGGACTCAACAACAAAAAAACAAACAACCCAATTGAAAAATGGGCAGAAGAACTAAGTAGACATTTCTCCAAAGAAGACATACAGATGGCTAACAACCACATGAAAAGATGCTCAACATCGCTAATTATTAGAGAAATGCAAATCAAAACTACAATGAGGTATCACCTCACACTGGTCAGAATGGCCATCATTAAAAAGTCTACAGAGAAGAAAAAGAAATAAAAGGAATCCAAATCAGAAAAGAAGAAGTAAAACTGTCACTGTTTGCAGATGACATGATACTATACATAGAGAATCCTAAAAATGCCACCAGAAAACTACTAGAGCTAATCCATGAATTTGGTAAAGTAGCAGGATACAAAATTAATGCACAGAAATCTCTTGCATTCCTATACACTAACGACAAAAAAAGCTGAAAGAGAAATTAAGGAAACACTCCCATTTACCATTGCAAAAAAGAAGAATAAAATACCTAGGAATAAACCTTCCTAAGGAAGCAAAAGACCTGTATGCAGAAAACTATAAGACACTGATGAAATAAGTTAAAGATGATACCAATAGATGGAGAGATATACCATGTTCTTGGATTGGAAGAATCAACATTGTCAAAATGACAATACTACCCAAAGCAATCTACAGATTCAATGCAATCCCTATCAAACTACCAATGGCATTTTTCACAGAACTAGAACAAAAAATTGCACAATTTGTATGGAAACACAAAAGACCCCGAATAGCCAAAGCAATCTTGAGAGTGAAGTAAGTCAGAAAGAGAAAAACAAATACCGTATGCTAACACACATATATGGAATCTAAAAAAAAAAAAAAAAAAAAGGTCATGAAGAACCTAGGGGCAGGATGGGAATAAAGACGCAGACCTACTACAGAATGGATTTGAGGACATGGGGAGGGGGAAGGGTAAGCTGGGACAAAGTGAGAGAGTGGCATGGACATATATACACTACCAAATGTAAAACCGATGGCTAGTGGGAAGCAGCCACATAGCACAGGGAGATCAGCTCGGTGCTTTGTGACCACCTAGAGGGGTGAGATAGGGAGGGAGACGCAAGAGGGTAGAGATATGGGGATATATGTATATGTATAGCTGATTCACTTTGTTATAAAGCAGAAAGTAACACACCATTGTAAAGCAATTATACTCCAATAAAGATGTTAAAAAAAAAAAAAAAAAGAATCCACCTGCCAATGCAGGGGACACAGGTTTGAGCCCTGGTCCAGGAAGATCCCACATGCCGCACAGCAAATACACCCATGTGCCACAACTACTGAGCCTGTGCTCTAGAGCCCACAAGCCACAACTACTGAGCCTGAGTGCCACAACTACTGGAGCCCACATGCCTAGAGTCCGTGCTCCATAACAAGAGAAGCCACCACAATGAGAAGCCCGCGCACTGCAATGAAGAGTAGCCCCTGCTCACTCCAACTAGAGAAAGCCTGCACACAGCAACAAAGACCCAACGCAGCCAAAAATAAATAAATGAATTTATTTTAAAAAAAAGAAAAAGAGAGAACAGATCTGTTATCAGAACAGTGGATCACTGGAGTTAAGAGCAGTAACTGCCATATGGGAAGTACTACCAAATAAATGCTTACGGTATCTCCCAAGCTCCTTTGCAATTAGTAAGTTTTGTTCAGTGGAGTCTAAGCAGAAATGTCACGTGGCAGCCTCTGAGAAACTTCCTTATGAGACAGCATGTGTGAAGTGTTAGCTGTTCTCCAACCAAATCACCTCAGTTGTAAATGTTACCATTGAGACCACTGGAGCCATGCTTTACAAAACGATGAGAAATAAGGAGCTTGAGTTCCTGATACTATGGAACATGATACCAACTTTGGACCACCTACTCGGATATTTATTTGAGGGGGACCTAACATTCTGTTTTGTTTACATCACTGCCTCCTCTTCCATCCTCCACTCTGATCCTTTCAGTCAACCAAACCTAAGTGCAAGTAATACATGTAGTTGAATGGGTGCCTAGGGAAAACTACATATTTGAATAAGATTCAAATCAAACAGGCAGATTTTTAAATGATTTAATAAATGCTTTTCTAACAAAAAAAGAGACATGTACCACAATGTTCATTGCAGCTCTATTTACAATAGCTAGGACATGAGCAACCTAAGTGTCCATCGACAGATGAATGGATAAAGAAGATGTGCCACATATATACAATGGAATAGTACTCAGTCATAAAAAGAAACAAAACTGAGTTATTTGTAGTGAAGTGGATGGACCTAGAGTCTGTCATACAGAGTGAAGTAAGTCAGAAAGAGAAAAAAATACCATATGCTAACACACATACATGGAATCTAAAAAAAAAAAAGGTTCTGATGAACCTAGGGGCAGGACAGGAATAAAGACGCAGACATAGAGAATGGACTTGAGGACACGGGGAGGGGGAAGGGTAAGCTGGGACGAAGTGAGAGAGTGGCAAGGACAAATATACACTACCAAACGTAAAATAGATAGCTAGTGGGAAGCAGCTGCATAGCACAGGGAGATCAGCTCGGTGCTTTGTGACCACCTAGAGGGGTGGGATAGGGAGGGTAGGGGGGAGGCTCAAGAGGGAAGGGGATATGGGGATATATGTATACATATAGCTGATTCACTTTGTTATACAGCACAAAACTAACACACCATTGTAAAGCAATTATACTCCAATAAAGATGTTAAAAAAAAAAAAAGATACACACTCCCCTATGTTCACAGCAGCACTGTTCACAATAGCCAAGACATGGAAACAACCTAAATGTCCATGGACAGATGAATGGATAAAGAAGATGTGGTATATACATATATATATGTATACACACACACACACACACACACACACACACACACACACACATGATGGAATACTACTTAGCCATAAAAAAGAACGAAATAATACCCATTTGTAAGTCAGAAAGAGAAAGGCAAATACCATATATCACTTATATGTGGAATCTAAAATATGACACAAATGAACTTATCTACAAAACAGAAACAGACTCACAGACATAGAAAAAAGACTTGTAGTTGCCAAGGGAGGGGAGGTGGGGGAGGGATGGATTAGGAATTGGGGACTAGCAGATGCAAACTATTATATATAGAGTGAATGAACAAGGTCCTACTGTATAGCACAGGGAACTATATTAAATAGCCTGTGATAAACCATATTGGAAAAGAATATAAAAAAAGGATGTAGGGACTTCCCTGGTGTTCCAGTGGTTAAGACTCTGTGTTTCCATTGCAGGGGGCATGGGTTTGATCCCTGGTCAGGGAACTAAGATCCCATATGCTGCACAGCAGGCAAAAAAAAAAATGTATATATATATATATATATATATATATATATATATATATATATATATATATGTAAAACTGAATCACTTTGTTGTACAGCAGAAATTAAAAGAACATTGTAAATCAACTATACTTCAATAAAAAAATGAAAAAAATTTGTGTTTTTCACCGTATACAAATTTCACATAAGAAAAATGTAAGTAAATATGGAGCTCTGGTTAATGATATACATGCTGAAATATCTGACAGGAAATGTACTGATGTGTATACTTCACTTTGAAGTACATTACAAAAATAAGATGGATTGAGAAATGGATAATTTGTGATCATCCAAGTATAGTAAAATGTGAATGGTGGAGTCCAAGTCATGTGTATACAGGTGTTCAAGGTTTCAAGGTTTCAACTTTGCTGTGTGTGCAAAACCTTTCATAATAAAGTATCAGGGGAGGGTGGCATGGAAGGAAAGAGCCCTGTGTGCTGGCTTGGTCTGTCTGGAACCCAAAGTCACTAGTCCTGAGTGGGTGCCCTGCCCCTGTCCCCAGGGAGAGGGCATCTTGGGGACACACTGGCCTTGAGGCTTCACTCTCTCGGAGGGAAGTCCCTAGCTGTCACAGGCTGGCTGAGACAACCTCTTCTGACCTAGAGGCTTTCCATTTGGGTTGAGGAGAAAGGATTTCCCAGAGGCCCTGGGATCCAGCCAACACAGCATCTGCAAACTCAGCACTACTTTGCCCAGTCTGGGCAGGGAAAGTTGGGAAAGAAGCAGTGGAAATAGCATGGGCAAGTTAGTCGCTGTGTGACCCTGGGTAAGTCACTTCCCCTTCCCTAAGCAGCATTTTCCTCATCTGTAAGATGAGTGATAAACGCTCGTTTATTACTTACAACGGTGGCTCCCCTAGTCCTTGCTCTGTCCCTCTGTGCTTTCAGAGACCTGAAGAGCAGCCCCTTCTTTATTTTTTTCATCTTTTAATGGTTTTAATTTGAAAACAAATATGAAAAATGTTTTTATGGTATAAAAGAACCTAGTTGTGGCGAGTTGCCTGGTGGCCTAGTGGTTAGAATTTGGCGCTTTTACTGCCGAGGCCCGGGTTCAATCCCTGGTCAGGGAACTGAGGTCCTACAAGCCAAGCGGTGAGGCCAAAAAAAAAGAAAACAAAAAAAACAAAACAAACCTAGTTGTAGAATTTTCAGTTTATTATATGAAAGTGAGAATTACATGATTTAGGGACTAAATGCTTTCTAGGGTAGTTAGTAGTTATAACTCTAACGGTTGGTCTCTGAGAGAAAAGAGAAAAACACCTAGCTCTGATAAATGCTGTCCATTATTATAGTTTCTTCTTTTTTTTTTTTTTTTTTTTTTTTTTTTTTTTTTTTTTTTGAGCGGTTTGCAGGCCTCTCACTGTTGTGGCCTCTCCCGTTGCGGAGCGCAGGCTCCGGATGCACAGGCTCAGCAGCCATGGCTCACGGGCCCAGCCACTCCGCGGCATGTGGGATCCTCCCAGACCGGGGCATGAACCCGTGTCCCCTGCATCGGCAGGCGGACTCCCAAACACTGCGCCACCAGGGAAGCCCTATAGTTTCTTCTTATTAATAAAAATGCCGATAATACTCAGGCATTAATGTAAGCACTTTACATGTGTTAAAACACTTAATCCTTGCAATAAACCTTCACAGTAGGTACATTATAACTATCCCATCTTATAGATGAAGAAACAAAGGTTCTTCAAGTAATTTGCCCAAAGTCGTACAACCAGCAAGTGTCAGAGGCAGGCTTTGAACCCAGACCATCTGGCATCAGACACCACACGCTTACCCACACTGCTGGACAGCCTCCCTATTCTAGGGATACTTTCAGAGCAGCCCATTCTTTAAAGCTGCCCTCATCGACAGTGGCTGAGCCCTTCGGCCTCTCTATCGCCATCAGCCACCAGGTTCCACCAATTTCCCTCCTCAGAATTCCACTTCAGCCCCCTTTTCTCCCTCCCACTGCCCCCTCTTGCTCAAAGGCCTCCCTCATCCTCCTGGCCCCTGAGGGATCGTGCGCGCGCACACACACACACACACACACACACACACAGCAACCTCCAGTGCTCCCCTCTCCCTGCGCCACACCTGCGTGTCCCCGTAGCCCTGAACGCAGCCTGGTCCTGCAAACACTGCGTGGCCACACCTTGGTGCCTCTGCCTATGCCCTGCCCCCGGAATGGGATGACCCTTCCCACAAAAGGCTCCTTCTCATCCCTGGAGAGGCAACATCACCATCTCCCACACCCAGAGTCTTCCCTGACTCCACACTCAGTTATGCGACCCCTGGAGTGAAGTCACTTCCCACTGGCCTCCCCACCAAATGGGGTGGCATCTGCTCCAGCTCTGTGACTCCAGACCCATTATGGGGCTGGCGTCTTGGGAGCAGTTTGCTGATTCCCTCCCAGGGCTCAGTCAGACCACATTCCTCTCACTGGCAGCCACGAGGGCTCCAGGCTCCCCTCTGGGCCATGATGAAGATGAAGATTTATTTATTTTTTGACCACACTGCGCAGCTTGCAGGATCTTAGTTCCCCGACTAGGGATCGAGTCCAGGCCCTGGCAGTGAAAGCGCCGCGTCCTAACCACTGGACCTCCAGGGAATTCCCAGAAGATGAACATTTAATGGGGCAGCTGATAAAAGGGTGGCCAGGGACAGAGAGGGGTAGATCAGAAGTGGAATGAAATCGTCAGAACACGCTCCACTACAGGGTGGGAGTAAGGAGAGATGGAGAAACCAACATCTGAGGATCTGCCCTGAGCTAGGTCCCTTAACAAAAAGCACATCACTGAATCTTCACAACACCCTGGGATAGGGCTCATAAGCCCCACTTCAAGATGAGCAAACTCAGAGGTTAGGGTCTTGCCCAGGGTCACCTAGGAGTAAGTGACCACGTTTAGGCTGCAATGCCCATCCTGCCTGTGTGAGGCCCAGAGCCTAGCCCTTCCCTTGACCCCCACGCCCTTCTCAGGGGTCTGTACCCACACTGCCAAGTCCTGCTACAGCCCCATGCTCATGCTTCGTATCCACTCTCTGTCACTTAGCCAAGGAGAGAGAGTTTCTTGAGAAAAGGCGAAACAAGTGTCTGAGAAAACAGAGCCAGCAAGGCTGTTAATGCAGTGTGTCTAGAAGCCACAGGGCTTGGGATCGCAGCCACGGCCAACACTGGCCCCTGGGCTGCAGGGCCCTGGAGAAGCAGGTGCTGTCACCCCAGGCATGTCCCCGTTCCCCCGGTCTCTTGCTTGTGTTGGAGATGCTGACACTTGACAGTCAGCCCACGACTGGGATAACTCACGTGGTTGTCACCACTGGCAGTCAGAGTGCTGCATCCTCTGCCCTTGCTGCCTGGGATCTAGGAAACTGGGAGCAGGTGGGGCTGACGGCCGACTTGTGGAGCTGGACGGGGCTTTGGTGTGACCTGCCAACTCAGGCCTGAATGGACATGCGTGGGAGGAGATGGTGAAGAAACAGACCTCCACTCTCTAGCTCTAAAGATGCAAAATAATAGGGAAGTCACTAGATCTCAGCCTCAGGATCTGGAAGGTCACAAAGTAAGATCATAGCTGGCTATGAAGGCAATTATCGTCTAGGTGGCACTGTTCAATTCATACAAGTTTTCCCCACTCACTTCCATATTCCCCACTCACAACCACCCTTCTAGGCTGAGGAAACAGAGGCTACCAGCCCCTCTCAGCAGGTTTAAACAGCCTCCTCCCTGGGCTCCAGATTCCAGCTCAGACCCCTGACCTCTTCCCCTCCTGGCAGAGGGAGGTTTTCAGAGCATGAATCCTTATCGTTTTTTGGCAGCACTGTGCAGCAGGTGGGATCTCCGACCAGGGATGGAACCCGTGCCCCCTGCACTGGGAGCACAGAGTCTTAACTACTGGACCGCCAGGGAAGTCCCAGAACATGAATCTGATCTCAGGTGTCTTCACTTAAAACCGAAAGCTCAGCCTGGTCCTCAGCACTCTGACCACTGTTGTCCTAAAATGGCCTCATTCCCCATCAGGTAGCAGGTGCCCGTCCTACAGAACTGCCTTCCACAACAGCTCACTCACGGGCTCTCTCACCCCCAGGTCTTACCACCTAGAACCTGGTTCGACCCTACACGCCCCTCAGGATGTCACTTAGAGGCTGCCCGCCCCCGAAGCTTCCGTAACCACCAGCTCTGAGCTCCCCAGGCCGAGTTTACCCCATTTATAGCACCATCATGCTGCCCTGGCCCTGCCTGTTTCCTTTTCTTTCTCACCCACAGACGGTGAGCTCCTTGGAAGCAGGACTGTGTCTCATTCACCCCTAGCAGAGGGCCTAAAAACCCGAATGAACTTTTTGGCCAACCCAATATTTGCAAATCCATAAATTAGGTCCAAGGAGTTATGTGACTCGCCTGAGATCCAGTGAGCTGGGCAGGGATGGGGCTGAGAGTCACTGTGGAGTTCGGGCCACTGAAGCCCAGGCCTTCCTGCTGGCCTTGACCCCCTGTATTTAGCTTGGGCTTTTCACGTCACTCTTGCTGTGGGGGTAGGAGAGGGAGCGGGGAAGGGCCTGGGAGAGACAAGCTTGGGATGCTGAGTGCTGAGCTAAAAGTGTGAGGACGGGAGGGACAAAGGAATGAACTAGGACCTCGACAAAATGCCACCAGCTAAGAAAAGCAAAGCAAACATGCACATCCAGCTGGATGAGGACGAGGGCTCCAAGCCTGGGCCACTGGCACCTTATGTCAGGAGGAACAAATCTTCCAGTTAGGGCCATACACAACCCACGGGAATGAACCTGAAATTAGCCCCTGTCTGTCCACAAATGCGGGCTCCATGCCACTGAATCACTAGCGATCTGCCCAACACGTCCTCACACATTTCCTCACTGGTCCCTTCCCGAGAGTGACACACCAGGCTAATGGAGACGTAATTCCAGGAGACAGTACAGGACTGCGGTTTCACTTGTGCTCGAGTGAACAAGCAAGTCCTGAGCGGGGCCCAACATGCCAGAGGGTTGGTGCCCAGACCTCAGGGCAGAACAGCCAAAGCAGGGCCAGCCCAGTGCCTATGGGTCTGCAGCACAAGGACGGGGTACGGAGCGAGGTGGCAGCAGCTTGGGCAGCGATCCAGGCCCTGCTGGGAAGGGCAGAGGGGAGCCACCACGGAGTCTGTTTTGGATGCAGACATGAGCAGGAGCGGGGCTCTTGGGGCCTGGATGAGAGGGGAAGGGGGTTCTGGCTCTGACCCCCCAGGAATCCAGCAGGAGGACCTGCCACAGGCTCAGGCTCTGACCAACGCAGAGACTGGAACTGGGAGGTCAGGATGTATGTGCAATTTTGTGTGAGATCGTTGGTTAGAAATTGTGGTTTCTGGTCATTCCTTTCTTCTGGGTGTTGGGAATACAGTTGTGAACAAGACAGGCCTGGGGGCTGCCCTAGTGGAACCCACAGTCTACTGAGAGAGCACAAGAAACAGGGTATCAATAAACACACTGCTCCGCAACTGCGTGACTTCCCAGCCTCAGCTGCTTCATTTGCATCCGAGATGATAATAGCAGCGCCTCCCTCAGAGGGCTGTTATGAGGATTAAGTCAATTCTTCATCATAATAAAAAAAGGAAAACAGCTTGAAGGGCTGTCAGTAGGGGAGTAACTACATCAGGCGGGGTGAGGCCGAACATGCAGGACTGAAACAGGAAGGAGCTTCCTCTCATGTTCGAACAAGGAGAGATCATGGAGACGTTTCATTAAAAGGAAAAAAAGTCATACTTTCATCATGCTGCCAACAATAAAACACACACACAGCTAAAACTCCTCCTCCATGAGCAGACGAGGTCATATCAACACACAAGAAAAGGCCCAGAAGGCTGGACAAGCACATGATCCAAAAGATTAAAGGGATCACATGGGCCTGGTCCCTAGTAAGAGTTCTTTAAACATGAGCCACTATTAATTATAAGTTTAGGGAAAGATTTCCTTAGGTTACCTGTTTTTAACTTGAATTAGGGTAAGTGGAACATTTTACCTTACTATTAATAAAGCTAAATTTTAAACATTCCTTTTTGTTTACATCTAATCCTACATGACCATTATCTTTCTGCTGGTCTCTGACCTGCAGTAGAAAAGGGTTAAAAAAAAAAAAAAAAAAAAAGATGAGGATTGTTCTCCTTCCCTTGGTGTCCAGGTCTGAATGTTTCCTTAGGAATTTGCTCTGGGTATTTGATGAGCACGTTGCTCAAGCTACTTCCCATGTCAACATGTGTCAACATACAAATCCTCTTACCCCGAGAGGTGGGGTTATCACCTGCAACCCTGAGAGGTTCAATCACTTGCTGAAGGTCACGCAGTGACGGAGTTGGGGGGGGGGACCGCAGTCAACCAATCCATCTAATCCCTCCTTCTTCTCTCTCTCACATGTACGTGTGAGACACACAAACCCTATGCATCTATGGATGGTTTACTGTTATTTCCTGGTTACTGACTCTCAGGCACAATTATAATTAGCAAATGATCTGTGCCGCAAGCTGAAAAATATTTAATGGCCCCAGAGGAAGGATGGGGCCTAAGTCACTGGTTTACCTGCCACTGTCATTAATAATTACTGATGATTTTTTCTATTATGAAGCATGGAACTGACCGACTCAAACAGCAGGACTTAAAATCTCCAGGCCGAGATGTTCTCTACATTCAGCTGCGGACTCAGCAATGATGGGCCTGACTCTGGACACCTGCTAAAAATCTGTACTCATCTGATTCCCAGGACAGCTCTGATCTGTCTTGCCCAGGGAGGGGAGAATAAGGACCAGGTGACTAAAAGGCACCGCTGCAGCTAGAAGAGCTGAGAAGAACAGGCTGTGGGACTGCGGACACACTCTGAATGCCATACATCTCACCGGAAGCAATGACTGTAGGTTAGACGGAAGCTGAGCTGGATTGGGCTGTGGATGACATGCAGGGGCTTCCCTGGCCAAAGAGACCAGGTTCTGGCAGAAGTGAGAGAAAGGCTGGGGACAGAGCTGCCATCCCTTGACATTAGCCAGTAGGGGTGACTTGGCCCCCATCCTGCCCACCTCCTAGACCCTCTCCCCCCTCCCCTCTCTGAGTCTGGAAGGCCCAGTCCCTATTCCTCATCCCTATGGCTTTCTCTGACCACTCAACAGGGAAGGTGATCTTGTTGCCTCTGGATTCCTCCAGCGGTTACACTCTCCACATTAATCACATGACGTTCTCCCTGGCTCTCTTTGGTTCATTCAATCATTCCACAAATATTTGCTAAACAACTGCTCTATGCCAAGCACTGATCAGGTGGTTGGGGACCCTGCAGTGGGTAGGAGAGGCGGATCTCTGCCTTCATGAAGCTCACAGGCTAGTGGGAGAGGTAGAGAGAGAAGCAGGTAAATAATGTGGAGTTGCAAATTGGGTAAGTGCTGTGAAGGAAACAAATAGGAGGCAAAGAAAGAGACCGTGGGGTGGGGAAACCCCAAAGAAGGTCCCTCTGGGGAGGTGACATTTAACTAAAATTCTAAATGTCTATTTGCACTCTGTGGCTCCCAACAGGCCGGAGGGCTGGGCTAGTATAACCCTCATGATGAGGGGTGCTCTTCTAGCTCAGTTAATGCTCCAGGACGAGGATATGACTCGAGTGACTGCCTTGGTGAGTAAGTGCCTCTCTCTGCTACACCCCTTTAGTGATCTGGCAGCAGCAGCAACAAAGCCCAAAGCCTGCAGTCCCAGAAAGCATTTGACCCAACAGAATTGTCTCTGGCTCACAGCACCAAGCCAGACCCGAGCAGGCCGATGACACAGGTGTGCTGGATGTCGGAACAAACTGCCAGCTTATAGGCACCTGGCCTGCTGCTGGGAGGTCTGGAGGCTGGTATGACCTGTCTGAAGGGCAACTTGGCAAAATCTGCCAAAATGTACAATGCTTATGCCCTCTGACCCAGCAAATCCCACCACCTGGAATCTGAGAAAAGACTGGCATGTGTATATAAGAGTATGTGGAGGCATATGCAGGGCTCTTCCATTTATAATAGTGAAATCACCAGAAGTATCCTCAATGTCTATCAGTAGTGGCCTACCCAGTCATAAAACCCACAGGACATCCTACCACAGGAGGGATATCACAGAGCTGTTAAAAAAAATGATCTCAAGGTGAGCAAGTCAAAGAACAGTACTTAGAGTGGGATGTCTTTGTGTTTGCTTATGGACTCAGCTGTCTGTAAACACACAGAGGAAGTCTGCAAAGGCACAGACCAAACTGATTCTAACGATCACATCTGCCCTAGGGTGGAAAGGGATGGCACCCAGGCGAATCTTTACTCTTCATTCCATATGCTTCTATTTTGTTTGACTTCTTTTCCCTGGCAATAATGAATTCATGTGTTATTTGTATGATTAAAAATACATTTTAAAGAGATTTTTGAAAAAGATAAAGGACAAGGCCAAGAGATCAACCTGGTTTTTCTCTATAGCTCAGCCACTAAAACCCTCCATCTACTTGGCCTTGGTCCCCACCTCCAGCCCCATCCCCCTTTTTCCAACAATTCAGTTTCTCCTGCCTTTTTTTTTCTCCTGCCTTTGATGGCACCTGACAACTGGCAAACATCTCCCATGCCAATTTCAGAAAGCCTTTTCTCATAAAGGCAGCCCTAGGGAAAAAAGCTGTTATCTGGCAAGTTCCATGGATACTTCATAATCACTGCAACTTGTATTCCTGACCCACACTCAACACTCATGACCTGACAGCAAGCTGTGGACTATTTCAGTGGAGCTCGCCAAGCTCCCCAGAGGCCCAGGGCAGGCCCAATGCCGTCACATGCCAGTCATCACTTTCAAAGGAAAAGTAAGGGGATTTCAGCAAGACAGAAGAGCCAGAACAACCTTTTGGATTTATTCAAGGTACTAAGTTGCATCCCGCAGATTTCTGTTTGCATGGACACAGGTAGGAGGGGCTGAGCATCCGCCATCAGTAACCTGTGTGTGTGACAGCAGAACAGACCCCCTGGCCTGGTCCTATCCAGGCTACAGGGCCCTCCTCCATCTCTCTTTCTGCTGTACACAAACCAAGATAAATAGCTGGACTGGACATTAGTTGTCCAGAAATGTCCATGCAGGAAATACCAGATCCATCAGTCACTGCAAGAGCCCTAACTCCCTTCTTCTTTCCCAGCAGCTAACCTTGGAGGCAAGCATCTCCCTGGGGATTATTCACTGGCATCACTGGTCTTTCAGGCGAGCCTTGCTTCCCATCCCGTCCATTATGCACAGGAAATGCCAGGCTGTGCCAATGACAATTGAAATGGTAGACGGTACAAGTGATTCTCATAAGACCTTGACTCGACAATTAGGACAGAGCTGACATGAGGGAACGCAGCACAGTGGATGAGGGGACTTCAGGTAAGTTTGCTAAACCACCTGCAACAGAATCCCTGGAGAGCTTGTTAAAAGCACAAATTCCAATCATCGCGTCTGGGAGCAGGATCAGGGAATCTGCTTTTTTTTTTTTTTTTTTTTTTTTAAACAATCAAAGCCACGTGATTGTGACAGTCGTAACATAAGCACAGGATTTAAAACATATTAACAGAGAATCTGCTTTTTTTTTTTTTTTTTTGCGGTACGTGGGCCTCTCACTGTTGTGGCCTCTCCCGTTGCGGAGCACAGGCTCCGGACGTGCAGGCCCAGCGGCCATGGCTCACGGGCCCAGCCTCACGGGCCTAGCTGCTCCGCGGCATGCGGGATCCTCCCACACCGGGGCACGAACCCGTGTCCCCTGCATCGGCAGGTGGACTCTCAACCACTGCGCCACCAGGGAAGCCCAAGAATCTGCATTTTTTAACAAGCTACCCCCAGTGATTCTGATGCTGAGAACCACTGTTCTATGGCACCAAGGGAGAGGCTCTCCCTGGACCAGAGGAAGGTTGGAGCTCCTTGCTGGTACTTCTCATTCTGGGACCCGCTCAGCCTCCTCTCCTGCTATTCCCAGCTGCACAGTTTCTGTTCCAGATGCGCCCAGCAGCTGGACCAAACTATTCCTCATCTCTCTGCCTTTGCTCCTGCTGCTGCGAAGCCTGGAAAGTCTCCCCTCCCCTTTTCCTGTCCCCCCACCCCCCAGCCCTCGCACGCTGCAGCCACTCCAGGGGCCACGCAGCCCAGGCGATTACAGAAAGAGGGCGGCCTCAGGAACTGAGCCTTCTTCTGAACTTGGTTCTTGCCTCCTCCAATGACCTTGGGCAATCGACAACCTCTGTGAGCCTTGGTTCCCATTTATAAAATACGGATAACACTGTCTCACAGGCTTGCTGTGAGAATTCAATGCAACAAACGTTAGCCAAATTCAGCTTCCCCTGCTGCTCTTACTGCCCTACCTTCTCTATGGGACCTCATTCTCGTTCCAAAACCTTATTTGGCAGAACCCAGGGCCCAGGTCGAATGTCTGAGGCTACAAAATGAATCCCTGTCCCTGTGCTGCCCTTGACTCTTACCTGCCCAACGTTGAAGGTCAGTGTGATGGCATAAAAGAAATTGGAGTTGGCACTTCCTGCATAAATCCAGAGGTGCCACAGGACAGGGAAGAGGAGGGAGCAGGCGATGATGATGCAGGCGAGGACAAATATGTTTCGCAGGACTGCAAAGACAGACGACGGTCAGTTAGCCCAGGGCTGACTCTCACTGGGGCCCTTTCCTTGCAGTGACGGCCCTGCAGGACACAGTGGCCCACGAAAAGCTTGGTGTAGCTCAAAGGCAGAACCCCCCGCCATCCCCTCCCCAACACACACAAACTCAGAGGCGCCAGGGTGCCAAGACGCAGACCTCAGACCCTTGGCAATGGTTCCTCACACCCAAAGCTGGCGAGAGGTCCTAGATTTGGACTCTACCTCCCACTGTGGGCTCGGCTGGCTACAGTCGGCAACGCTGTGAATGCCTCTGGGCACCGCAAGGAGGTACTTCAGCAAGACACTGCCCTCTAACCCCCAATCCCGGGGTGTCCAAGAGTAGCTCCTCTCCTGTCCCCAAGCAGGGTGCTATCTGACTAGTGAATCATGGATGGAAATGGCAGCATGAACCTCTCAGTATCTCTCTGGTGCCACAGCCCTGGGTCTTAGGAATACAGTTTCCATTCTCCTCAATTCATGTCTTAAGTCTCCTGCCTTGCTCTTCAAATGTCCCTCACTCTTCCTTAGATGATTTAAAAGTCTTTTTTTGACACCCTCCCTCTCTAACCTCACCCCCTACCCCTGGAAGGAATGTGGAATCCCACCAGGGAGAAAGCTCCAGGGAGGACCTGCTACACAGGGTGGTCCGCGGGCAGGCAGGCCGAGTTCCGCTGGGGGGAAGGCAGCCTGATGGTGGGGCACGGCCTCGGCCTCAGAGAGACTGTGGTGAAAATTCCTGCTCTGCCACCAAGTTCCTCAGAGTCTCAGCTTCCCCATTTCTAAAACAGGGCTACACTGCCTACTTCATGGGGGTGTTCCATGAGTTAAACAAGTTGTGTGGAAAAGCTGGCACAGATGTATTACTGTGTGTTTTCCATTGCTATGGTAACAAATTACCACAAACTTAGTGGCTTAAACAATATAATTTATTTTCTTACATTTTGGGAGGTCAGAAGTCCACAGGCTCTGGTCCATTTGCTTGCCTGTGCAGCATGTAGAAGCTGCCTGCACTCTTGGCTCATGACCCCTTCCATCTTCAACCAGCAATGTCGGATTAAGTCCTTCTCACATTGTATCACTATGGCCTCCTCTTTTGCCTCCCTCTTCCTCTTTTTTTTTTTTTTTTGGACTTTAGTTTTGAGAGCAGTTTTAGGTTCACAGCAAAACGGAGCAGAAGGTAAAGATTTCCCATATACCCGCTGCCTCTATGTCTTCCACTCTTAAAGGCCCTTGTGATTACACTGGGCCCACCTGGATAACCCAGGATAATCTCCCCATCTGAAGGCCCTTTTGTCATGTAAGGTGATACAGTCACAGGTTCTGGGGATGATGAGATGGACAGCTTTGTGGGGGGCAAGGAGGGGACATTATTCTGCCTATCACGCTGTACTTTTTTTTTTTCCTTTTAATTCACTAGGGGATATCTGACAATAGGATTATATAATATTATTGTTTCTTTACACTTTATTATATTTTTAAATAAAATAATAAATATTATTTAAAATTAATTAATTAAAATAATATCTTTTTTAAAAAATTACCACTTAAAAAAAAAACCTTAGGTTTGGTTCCCGGCAGGCACTTAGTGAATAGAAGTTCCCTTCCCCTCTCTGACCCTGACCTTCAGGAAATCCCTTCTCCCAAGTCAGAGTTTTGGGATAGTTAAGAGATGGGGAAACCCCCGAACCTTAAGGCCTCTTGTCTCAGTTGCACAATGACTTGGTTGAAATGCTATACTTGGGGTTCATGCATTGGAAAGGGGACTGGATTACAGATAAAGTTCTCAATTCTGGTTGTAAAATGAACTAACCTGGGGAGCCTCACCCAGACTAAGTAAATCAGAGTCTACAGGGGTGGGGCCCAGGCATCTATATTGGTTTTTAAATTTTTAAATTTATTTTTGGTTGCCTTGGGTCTTTGTTGCTGAGCGTGGGCTTTCTCAAATTACGGCGAGCAGGGGGTACTCTTCATTACGGTGCAAGAGCTTCTCATTGCAGCGGCTTCTCTTTCTTTTTTTTTTTTTTTTTTTCTTTTTGCGGTATGCGGGCCTCTCACTGTTGTGGCCTCTCCCGTTGCGGAGCACAGGCTCCGGACGCGCAGGCCCAGCGGCCATGGCTCACGGGCCCAGCCGCTCCGCGGCATGTGGGATCCTCCCAGACCGGGGCACGAACCCGTATCCCCTGCATCGGCAGGCGGACTCTTAACCACTGCGCCACCAGGGAGGCCCCAGCGGCTTCTCTTGTTGCAGGGCACAGGCTCTAGGCTCGTGGGCTTTAGTAGTTGTGGCACGCGGGCTCAGTAGTTGTGGAGCATGGGCTTAGCTGCTCCACAGCATGTGGGATCTTCCCGGACCAGGGATCGAACCCGTGATCCCTGCAATGGCAGGCAGATTCTTAACCACTCACCACCAGGGGAGTACCCCATATTGGTTTCTAAAAGCTTCCCTGGTGATTCCAATATGCAGCCAAGGCTGTGAACCACTAGATTACAGCTGCAGACCTTTGCCAAATAAGAGGCCCATACTGGTCTGCAACAGAGACTTCACTGGTCAGTGTCACACTGAGAATAAGGAGAAGATAGTTCAGAGTTCTTATTAAAGCTGAATGTTTTCAACTTAAGCTTCATTCTTTCTTAAGAAATGATAGGTGTCTTGTTGCCTGTTGCTGTTGTTAAAAAGTATTTTCCTTTATGAAATGGGGATGAATGGCTAGTAGTTGACTGTTTTCATGTCTTCAGAAAAATAAAAAGTTGGCAACTCTGTCACCAGAATTTTTTGGAATGTTAGTGGTCCGTGAAATCCTACAATTTGGAAACATGGCTTGGAGGGCTAGCTAGGTCCTCTTTTCTGATCTGAAATTTCCACAATTCTGGGTTTTCAAAGCTGAGAGGTGAAAGCCCTGACTCAAGCCTTTCTGAGACCTGTCAGAAGCCTTGTCCTTGCTCCCAGAAACAGAAGTCTGGGAAAAGGGATGTGTGCACTGAGAATTATTATTATTGTTATTATTATTAAATAGTGTTACAACCTCAAGAAAGAACATATCTATTTATCATTCCTCTACTCCAACATCACTATTTACATTTCTCAGTGGTTCTTTCTGATCCCCTGGAAATTATTTTGCTGAAGAATATACACTATTCCTGATATAAAGCTCCTGTGGCCTGACAGTGCAGGTAGGTCTTTGTTCCATGCCTCTAGCCACTCTGGATTTCAGACCGGGTGACAAGAAGGTGACCAAGTGCAGAGACTGAGAGAGGTTCACATGCAGCTCCTGGGTGCAATCACAAAAAGCTGTGAAGATACATTCCCATGTGCCTGGAGGAACTGTCACCAGCATCCAGTTGGCTTCTGGCCTGTGGTGACCTTTGCAGGACTGGGGAGCTGCTACTCACTCTTGCTGGATGACAGGCCAGAGGATTACAGGTATATGCCAGAGCAGATGGAGCCAGGGACGTGGGGCACAGGACGGCTTGTTCCAGGCACCAGGAGGTGTCGGAGATGTCGGAGATGTCACAGATGACCAGGGCTGATGAGACGCAAGGGTTCACCCTTCATCAGACGTGCTAGGCCAGATGGAATCAGATTCTCCACCAAGTTCACTGGGCGACTTCATCAGATCTGTCGCTCCACCACTGACAAACTGAAACTTCAGGCAAGTCACTTTCCCTCTCTGAGCCTCAGGCATTCAGAAATAAAATTCCACTGAAAGAATCCAGTGTCATTGAGAGGGGCACAGAAGGGATTTAGGGACTTCAAAGGACGTGGTGATGTTTCTTTTCTTAAACTAGGTGCTGGGTACATGGGAATTTATTGTATCATTATTTTTTATAATTAATGAGTATTTTAAAATCAATATTCTTTTATCTTTATACAATAGTTTAATAAAAACAAAACACACACACACACACACTCACAAAATCCATCCCTTTGGTAACTGGCTCTTTGAGCTGGACCACTGCAGGCTGGCACGGGTTCTGCCAGCAGGCTGTTCCCTAACACCGCAATTGTGTGTCTGTATGATTCATCCTGGCCCCAAGCACCACTGAGTCCCGGTATCTGGGACCTGCACTCAGGGAAGGGCCCACATGCCTCTTCTCCCCACTGAGCAGGACAGGAAAATAAAATGGTGAATGTGCGAGCAGGCATGCTGGCACTGGTAACTCATGTTTAAACTGAATTCTTAACCACATTAAAAGTCTGAATATATTCAACCTAGGCATACAGACTTCACAAAATCTCCACTCACAGGTCCACAGGACCAGGCTGAAGACGCTCCCGCATGAATGTAATGACTCACAGTTGTCATGCCCCAACCAGACACTCCAAGCCTGAGTATTCTCTGCTGCAGGAGCTGCACCTCCAGGGGTGGCAGCCAACACTCTCTGCAGGACTTTCAGACAAGCTGAACTTGCCCAGCCAGCCAGCAACAGCATCTACTAGCTCATCCAGGTTTCCAGAAACCCCATCCTTATTTTTTTGTGCCTCATCATCCCAGAGGGCATAAAATAGTTCATTTCAAGTTTTGAAAAATATGTTTATTTCAATGACTCTGAATGACTGGCTACTGAGCCTGAAGCTCTGATCATGAAACTATGCAGCAGACCCCTCTGTGGAATTATTACTACTACTAATAAATGCGGTGCTATTTACATTTATTTTTTCTCAAACTTAAAACACTCATGAAAGATATTGCCCCCATCTGATAGATGAAATAATGGGAGGCTCAGAAAGGTTACATAACTTGCTAGTAATGGGAAAGCCAGGATTCAGACTCAAGGTGCTGGCTCCAGACTGTGTTCAGCAATATGGGATGAAAGGTCTTATCGGGGGGAGATGCCCTGTGTGGGAGAGACAGCTAAAAAGGGATCCGTTTTGGGGGAAAGAGAATCAACATCCCCAAGACCCACCCTGTCACAAACTGGGGTATGTTCACATGTCTTCTGCTATTGTGACTTGCCAAGCTGACTCTGAGCCCACTGGACTGGGTGATTCTTGTCTGTGCAATGAGAATGCCACAGACAGAAGATGCTACTTCCTGCTTCCAGTCTGGTCATCTGGTCACTGCCCCACCAGGTGTCACCTGGAGGAGCAGCCCCGCTTGTCCTGCCCACTCACCTGTTTACCTGTGCTCAGAGGCTAACTCCTACAGACAGGTTTCTTTCTAGCAGCTGGTCAGTTTCACTTCCTGGTTGACACTCAGCAGCCCCAAAACAACAACAAAGACTTACTTCCTCTGAAGCCTGCCCGCCCCGAGTTCATTCCTGATACTTTGCTGTGCAAGGCAAGTTCAACAGCTCCCTTCCTGTTTTAGAGAATCAAGTGGTGTTGGGTCACTGGCACTGCCTCTTTATTAGGGAGGTTTAAAAAACCCATCCACAGTGATTGGGATTGACATATACACACTACTATATATAAAACTGATAACTAATAAGGACCTACTGTATAGCACAGGGAACTCTACTCAATACTTTGTAATGGCCTATATGGGAAAAGAATCTTAAAAAAAAGAGTGGATATATGTATATGTATAAATGATTCACTTTGCTGTACAACTGAAACTAACACAACATTGTAAATCAACTATACTCCAATAAAAATTATATATATAAAAAAAAACCATCCACAAACATTTGTTGAGCTGTTCTGTGTGTCAGGTTTAATCCTGGGTGCTGGGGACACAGAGGCAAGTGAGTCATGAGCCTACCCTCAGGGAGCCCACAAACACTGAAAAGAACCCACACAGAGGGCAAAGAGCCTGACTCAGGGAAACACTAGGAAATACTAGAAAGCACAACCAGATCACTGCTAGGCTGTCTTCTGAGGAAGGGATGGTTAGAGCTTAAAGAGGTCTTCACAGCAGGTCAGAAGTCTAGTGTTGTCCATCTGTCTTCTATGGACCTTTCAGTACAGCACTGGGAAATGGTAAGCCAAGGCCTAGTGCCACACTGTCCAACACGATAGCCACTAGCCATGTGTGGCTTCGTAAATTTAATTTAAATTAAAAAGTCCATTTCTGAGTCACGCTAGTGGTTACTCTATTGGACTGTGCAGACACAGGGCATTTCTATCATCACAGAAAGCCCTACTGGACAGTGCTGGCTGGAGGATCACACATCTGGATTCCAATGCCAGCCCTTCTATACTACTTACCAGTCATGTGACCTTGAACAAGTGGCTCTACCTTTCTGTACCTCAGTTTTCTCATCTGCAAACAGGGATACTTTCCTTAAAGTCTGGTGTGAAGATAAAATGAGCTAAAGCACGTAACACCCTTAGAATCACAGTGACCAGGTACACAGCACTCAATAAATGCTAGTATTATTATCACTAGTCCGTAGCATCTAGGAGGCAGATATTGTGCCTCATGTCACTGTCTCTTGGTGCTGCCAGCACAGCAGATGCCCAGCAAATGCCTATCAATTCCTTTTTCCCTGGCTGTTTTCATCGGGGCTAGGTGACACAAATCTGCCACCAGGGGGTGAGAGGTGGGAGTACTCACATCTGTAGAGATGGTTCCACACAGGGAAGAAGGCCATGTAGAGAGCCACATCCCCCACTGTCGGGTAGGACTTGAAGATGGAGATGATGGCAATCTGGATGAACATGAAGAAGACAGGGTGCTCCCTGGGACAAGACAGGGCAGAGAGAGGGAGATCGGTCAGGGACCAGGCCCAGCCCAGAGACTCCTGACCCCATCCCTGAAACCCAAAAATACTCTCCAGGGGACTTCATGGAGGCATTGGCTCTGCTACCCACAAGACACGGGGCCGGGCCAAGCAGCAGAGCAGAAAACTTCAGGGACCCAGAGATACCCAGAGGTGGTGAGAAGAGCCCAGCAAACAGTAGAGAAAGAGCCCACAGAGACGTTTCGATCAAGCCCCACCCCCGCCAGCTCTGGGCCTTCCGCCAGGAGCCGCCGAGGACGAGAACACAAGAAGTCAGCGCCCTTTATTACTGGGCTTAAATGACTGCTTGTCAGAGTTATCAGGCAGCCACCCACGCCAGAGGCCCCTCTAACACTGGACCCAGGGCAGGAGGCGCCTCCTTGCTGATGCTTTGTTTCTCTGACAACAGGGTCAGTGGGGACTACAGATCTTTAGCTATGATGAGCTCCTTTCCAGAAAGAGAACTGAGAGCTGCATGCAGCTTTTTGCTCTTAAGGGCTGGAATTGGAGTTCTTGTTACCTTAAACTAGTAACACTGCCTACCGTTTCCTGAACCCTCACTTGTGCAGAGTTCTGTGCCAGGCCCTTTTCTTGCATCATTACATGCGATCCTCACTACACCTCAACTACCCCTCTAGATAGGCAATGCTGTCACATTTGCAGCTGAGGAAATCAGGTTCAGAGAAGATAAGAGAGTTTGTAAGTGATGGAGCTGTTTGTCTCTAGAACCCCTAAGCACCACCAATGCTATTCTCCTGAGTGCCCAGCAGGATCACAGCTCTGATCAGGGAGGATGAGAGAGAACTCAATCTCCTGTGCTCCTCCGAGAGCTGACCAAGTGCTGAAGGGAAGCCAACAGGAAGAAGCAAGGTGTGCACGCTGCTCAGCTACACCTAAACGACATGCACGTGGCCTACTTCCGCACAGGACCTGGATATCCAGCTCACGAAGGTTTTCTTCAGGTTATTGGCATGGCATTCTCCTTTTGCAGGTCAAAGGTCAGGGTGACTCAATGGGTGTAAATCGGAGATGTGGAGACAAACGTGTACGCACCCAAACGCTATATAGCAAATGACTGAGAAACTCAGCTTGGCAAAGTCACACAGTCCTGTAGCCTCTAGGAAGGGTCCAGCTACCCCAGTGAGCATCTTCCTAAAGCTAATCCAAGTCACTGGCTTTGGGCTTCTTAGGTAGCTGGTAACAGCTGCACCATTCCTATGAAAAGGCTAGTGACAATGTAGTGCCAAAAAACATGGAGACCAGAACCCCCTGCAACAGTGCCTGGGGAGAGGCACCCTGGAGGGCCTGTTCTCACAAAGCTGGCACTGCAGGGGCCAGAGTGGAACTTCATATCCAGGCACAGGAGGGCAGCTGCAGAGGAGGTCAGGTATCTTCATATCTTCTGTCCCCACAACTCTGAGGTCCTGGCTGGGGTTGGGTGGAGGGGAGAGTGTCACAACATGGTGGTGCTACTGTCTACCCAGGAGCTGTCTGTGGCCTTTCACGTGCCAACAACAGAAGCTGCTGGAGAGCTGGCTACACAGAGTGATGAAAGGTGCTCCGGGCTCCCTGCTTCTCTCAGCCCAGTGGCTGGGCCTGACCAGAACAAGGGCAGGAAATATGGACCACAGACAGCTGGAGAGCTTGGCTGAGTAAGGCTGCCAGAATTCTGGAGCCTGCCGGGCCAAGGAAGAATGGTTTTCTGTCAGATACCAGGCCAAGGCTATGTCATGGGAAGGAAACATCGACTCTGAGCTTTTATAGAATAGGAACCATGTGCATTGGTTCACTGGCCATGGAGAATGGCAGGAAGGTTGGAGCAGAGAACTCAAGCTCTTAAAATGTAAATCAAACTCTTCCAGCCTCCCTGGACCACACAGGCATATCTATGCCTATTGGTACCTGTTTTCCCTTCTCTGAAGCTAGGATAATAGAACCATTTCTGGGACCTACTGTAAGTGATTTCTCTCAGGAGCCTGGCATGGTGCAGGGGACTGAGCATAGATTCTGGAGCCATGCAAACCTGGGTCTGAATCCCAGATCCATGCTTACTGGCTGCGTGACTCTGGGAAAATTGTTCCACCTCTCTGGATGGCAATTTCCTCAACTATAAAATGGAAGTGATGATAACATAATGCCTACCTCCAAGAGTTGCTGGAAGGGTT
Organism: Mesoplodon densirostris; assembly: GCF_025265405.1. Taxonomy (NCBI): domain Eukaryota; kingdom Metazoa; phylum Chordata; class Mammalia; order Artiodactyla; family Ziphiidae; genus Mesoplodon; species Mesoplodon densirostris. The sequence goes on along the minus strand of NC_082676.1, from coordinate 24,908,120 downwards.
AGGCATGAATATTGTCAAAAAGCCTAGAAAGGTGGGATGGACAACACATGTTAGCCCTCTTACACTGCAGAAGACAGCTTTATAGGCAGCCCTTTTGAGGGAAACTGATCAGATGATTAAACAGAGCTGCAGGTAGCCAGCCTCCCAACTGATACATCCTGAGTCCCTTTGAGCAAACTGTCACTGGGATGCTGATGAACACCCAAAAAGATCCACTTTTTCCAAGGATACCTTCCGCACCCCAACACTGCTCTTGTTTAAAACAGTGACTGGGCTCAGTAGCAATGTGGGTTCAAGTACCCCAAAGTGAGGCCAGGGGAAATATAGGGCTCCAAAGCACTGGCTCTGCACCCTATACTCATGTGTGACTCTACTGCTGTGTACAGCCACTGAAGCAACTGAGGGCAGGGTTCCCTGGGCAAAAATGGCACAAACCCGATAGCAGATGTTCCCAGTTTGAAGGGCACCTGTAAACCTACAAATGACTCTGTGGACAAAAAACCAGCAGGTCCAACCACTTACTTTAGCTTTATGGCTAAGGGGATGGTGTAGAAGAAGACGTTGATCTGAAACACACATACAAAGAAGAGGCTGAAGTGCTCAAACATCTCTGCAAAGAAGTACCAGAAGAGGCCAATGTTTGGAGTAAGATCTGGAACGGAAAGTCTGGAATAAAGATAAAAAAGGGAGAGAAAAAACACAGAGAAGTTATGAATGATCTGCTTTGACCTGGTTTTCTCCTGAAGGCTTTGGTCACTGCTGGGCAGTCAAGGATGACTGTCTCCACAGAGATCAGGATGTGAGGGGCTCTCCAGGCAACCAGGATATACGTAATTAACAAAAACAAGGGGCAGAGACACAGAGAATAATAACCCATAAAAAATATTGCCTGAACCAAACTCTGGCATGCATCAAAGAGCTGAGACAAGGCAAGGATTCGTGCTAGAAATCAAAAGACCAGCCCCTCTTTTACTGTCCAAGATATATGTGCTCAAAACCAGGAGAGACCCAGCACTGTAGCAAAAGAGGAATGGGTTTGAAGTAAACAATACCTATTTTGAGCATTCTAAAGACTTGTCTGGAAGACAAGGTCAAAGATCCTGTCCCTGCCCATTCTTGTTCCACATGCCCACAGCAGGAGCCAGAAGACTGAGTGCCTGACACTGCAGTGAGACGTCTAGGGGCCCGAGGAGCCACTGCCAGGCTCTGGCTAGGATCCCAGACCTTGTTTGAGAAATAAGGGTTTAACTGGAAAACTTTGTGTCTGGTTATATCAGATAAAGATTGGCTGCAATTCTGGCCGTTCTACAATTTTTACATTACATTGAAATATATATACGGGGTTGAAACTGATGTCAATACACAATTTTAAAAGTACAACAAGTGAAGTATGGAAAGGGAGAGAGAGGCAATAGTTCATGGTCGGATTTCTCTGACGAAGGCCTCCACCCAGGGCAAGTCTTTGCTTCCTGCTGTAACTACATTTCCTTTTCTGTGAAATGAGGTAAAGAACACAATCTGTGGACCAGCAGAAGACTAGGAAAAGTTATTCATTGGCATTACAAACTCTTATCTGACGCAGAGCATGAAAAGCTGAAGGTTACTAAGTCATTGTTAGGCTCAGCCAGGATTTAACACAAATAAGCAGCCCAGAATCCCAAAGGGGAGCCTGCCACAGATCCCTTTCCCACCCTGGCAGATATAAGTGTCTATCACCCACTGAGCTGTGAGTTCCTTCAGGCTTGGGCAGTTATCTTCCTCAGCATACCACAGACAGAATATGTGGAAATGCCTGCAGAATTCATGCTGCAAACCCACTTTGATTTTCTCTAAAAGTCTGACATATTGAAGGTGGTTTTATTTTAAAACTGCTGGAGACCCTCTTGCAATAGAGGAATACATCCATTACTGTTTGGGATTGAATCAAAACCTCCCAGTCAGAGGCTTTGGATGTTCCCAGAGAGTGTTCTTTAATTGCACTAGATCAAGCCAGTGGTCCTCAAAGAGTGTTCGCTGGACTGGCAGCAACAGCATCACCTGAAAATTTATTAGAAATGCAAATGCTGGGGTCCCTACTCCAGACTTACTTAATCAGAACCTCTGGAGGTGGAGACCAGCAATCTGGGTGTTGAAGCCCTGCAGGGGATTCTGATGCACACTCAAGTTTGAGGACCACTGCTCTAGATGCTGCCTGTGCTTGCTGTCCCTCTGATTCCAGATGGAGCTGTGAAAACTAAATTAGCTTCCAGAGGTTTTCTAATGAGGTCATTACTTACATGAAGCCATAGACTGCAGGGATGAAATCCCAGGAACTGAGAAGGAAGAAGGAGAGGCAAACAATTACCACCAGGCTTCCCAAGTACATCGTAGCATACTCCCAAGAGAAGATCCAGAAGGCTTTGCTCTTCACTTTCACGGGTATGTACTGCCGCTGGGAGAGAAGGCAGAGTGGTACATTTAAGGATCTCAAGGACAAACAGCAGTTATCAGACTAAACTTCAAGATCCCTCCTGGAAAACACAGGACACAGAATAGGTGAAAATCAAAGGACTGAAAATATATGCTAGGTAAACACTAACCAAAAGAAAATTAGTTTGGTTATTGTTACCAAATAAAATAGACTTTAATGTAAAAAGTAATGCAGAGATAAAGATGTTCTATCATGATAAAACATTCATCAGAAAGATATTACAGCTCTAAACTTGCAGGTACCTAATAACATAGTCTCAAGGTACATAAAACAAACTTGGGACAGAGCTACAAAGGAAAAATACACAAATCCATCATCAGTGGATAACTGGTAGATCTAATAGACAAAAATCAGTAATGAAGTAGAAATATGAATAGAACACTTTATGAATTTGTTCACAAAAGATCTTAAAAAACAAATACACTCGGGCTTCCCTGGTGGCGCAGTGGTTAAGAATCTGCCTGCCAATGCAGGGGACATGGGTTTGATCCCTGGTCCGGAAAGATCCCACATGCCATGGAGCAACAAAGCCTGTGCGCCAAAACTACTGAGCCTGCGCTCTAGAGCCCACGAGCGACAACTACTGAGCCCCTGTGCTACAGCTACTGAAGCCCACTCGCCTAGAGCCCTACTCTGCAACAAGAGAAGCCATCACAATGAGAAGGCCACATACTGCAACGAAGAGTAGCCCCCACTCGCTGCAACCAGAGAAAAGCCCGTGCACAGCAACGAAGACCCAATGCAGTCAAAAAACAATAAATAAATAAAATAAAATAACAAAATAAATAAATTTATATAATATAAAAAGACAAATACACTTATAAAACAGTGTACCTGGAGGATTCACATTCATTTAAAACATTTTGGAGGATTTATAAAAACTGACCACATACCTGAATCAGGCCATAAAGCAATATCAACAGACTTTAAGGAATCTGTATCATACAGACCCCATTCTCTGACCATAATGCAATTTCTCAAAATCATTAATAAAAAGATAACCTAAAAATACATTAGGAAAGTGTTAAACAATTTTGCAAATAACTCAGGAGTCAAAGAAGGAATGATAATAGATAGCTTTGATGTTAGAAATTAATGGTTGGGACTTCCCTGGTGGTGCAGTGGTTGGGAGTCTGCCTGCCAATGCAGGGGACACGGGTTTGAGCCCTGGTCTGGGAAGATCCCACATGCTGTGGAGCAACTAAGCCCATGCACCACAACTACTGAGCCTGAGCTCTAGTGCCCATGAGCCACAACGGCTGAGTCCATGTGCTGCAGCTACTGAGGCCCGCATGCCTGGAGCCTGTGCTCCGCGACGGGAGAGGCCACCGCAATGAGAAGCCTGCACACTGCAACAAAGAGTAGCTCCTGCTCACCACAACCGGAGAAAACCCATGCGCAGCAATGAAGACCCAAAGCAGCCAAAAATAAATAAATAAATTTATTTTTTTAAAAAGTTATAAAAAAAGAAATTAATGGTTATAAGAGAATTCCCTGGCAGTCCCTAGTGGTTAGGACTCCGTGCTTCCACTGCTGGGGGCCTGGGTTCAATCCCTGATTGGGGAACTAAGATTCCGCAAACAACGCAGCACAGCCAAAAAAAAAGAAAGAAATTAATGGTTATGAAAATACCTTATATCACTATTCAGGTAACACAGATAAAACAGTACTCTGAGGGAAACATACAACCATATTAACCATATTTGAGTAGAAGGCTGAAAATAAATAAACATCCTTTTTAAGATATTAGAAAAAGAACAGAATACACTTCAAAAAAAAGGAAGGAAATAATAAAAGTAAGAGTAGAATCTGTGGAAACAGAAAACAAAGTTATAACATAGGCACACCTCATTTTATTGCACTTTGCTTTATTGCACTTCACAGATACTGCGTTTTTCACAATCTGGAGGTTTGTGGCAACCCTATGGACACCATTTTTCCAAAAGCATTTGATCACTTCATATCTCTGTGTCACATTTTGGTAATTCTTGCAATATTTCAAACTTTTTCATTATTATTGTTATGGTGACCTGTGATCAGTGATCTTTGATGTTACTATTGTAATTGCCTTGGTAAACCATGAACTGCATCCGTACAAGACAGCGAACTTAATTGATAAATGTGTGTGCTCTGACTGCTCCACTGACCAACTGTTCCCCTGTCTCATTCCCTCTCCTCAGGCCTCCCTATTCCCTGAAACATAACAATATTGAAATAAGGCCAACTAATAACCCTACAATGGCCTCTAAGTGTTCAAAGGAAGTGTTGCACACTTCTCACTTTAAATCAAAAGCTAGAAATAGGCTAGCCTGAACCAAGATGGTGGAGTAGAAGGACGTGCTCTCACTCCCTCTTGCGAGAACACCAGAATCACAACTAGCTGTTGGACAGTCATCGACAGGAAGACACTGGAACTCACCAAAAAAGATACCCCACATCCAAAGACAAAGGAAAAGCCGCAATGAGACGGTAGGAGGGGCACAATCACAGCAAAACCAAATCCCATAACTGCTGGGTGGGTGACTCACAGACTGGAGAACACTTATACCACAGAAGCCCACCCACTGGAGTGAAGGTTCTGAGCCCCACGTCAGGCTTCCCAACCTGGGGGTCTGGCAACTGGAGAAGGAATTCCTAGAGAATCAGACTTTGAAGGCTAGTGGGATTTGATTGTAGGACTTTGACAGGACTGGGGGAAACAGAGACTCCACTCTTGGAGGGCACACACAAAGTAGTGTGTGCATCGGGACCCAGGGGAAGGAACAGTGACCCCAGGAGAGACTGAACCAGACCTACCTGCTGGTGTTGGAGGGTCTCCTGCAGAGGCGGGGGGGTGGCTGTGGCTCACCGTAGGGACAAGAACACTGGCAGCAGAAGTTCTGGGGAAGTACTCCTTGGCGTGAGCTCTCCCAGAGTCGGCCATTAGCCCTACCAAAGAGCCCAGGTAGGCTCCAGTGTTGGGTTACCTCAGGCCAAACAACGAACAGGGAGGGAACCCAGCCCCACCCATCAGCAGTCAAACAGATCAAAGTTTCACTGTGCTCTGCCCACCAGAGCAACACCCAGCTCTACCCACCACCAGTCCCTCCCACCAGGAAACTTGCACAAGCCTCTTAGATAGCCTCATCCACCAGAGGGCAGACAGCAGAAGCAAGAAGAACTACAGTCCTGCAGCCTGTGGAACAAAAACCACACTCACAGAAAGATAGACAAGATGAAAAGGCAGAGGGCTATGTACCAGATGAAGGAACAAGATAGCACCCCAGAAAAACAACTAAATGAAGTGGAGATAGGCAACGTTCCAGAAAAAGAATTCAGAATAATGATAGTGAAGATGATCCAAGACCTCAGAAAAAGAATGGAGGCAAAGATCAAGAAGATGCAAGAAATGTTTAACAAAGACCTAGAAGAATTAAAGAACAAAGAAACAGAGATGAACAATACAATAACTGAAATGAAAACTACACTAGAAGGAATCAACAGCAGAATAACTGAGGCAGAAGAACGGATAAGCGACCTAGAAGACAGAATGGTGGAATACACAGCCATGGAACAGAATAAAGAAAACAGAATGAAAAGAAATGAAGACAGCCTAAGAGACCTCTGGGACAACATTAAATGCAACAACATTCGCATTATAGGGGTCCCAGAAGGAGAAGAGAGAGAGAAAGGACCAGAGAAAATATTTCAAGAGATTATAGTCGAAAATTTCCCTAACATGGGAAAGGAAATACCACCCAAGTCCAGGAAGCGCAGTGAGTCCCATACAGGATAAAACCAAGGAGAAATACGCCAAGACACATAGTAATCAAATGGGCAAAAATTAAAGACAAAGAAAAATTATTGAAAGCAGCAAGGGAAAAATGACAAATAACATACAAGGGAACTCCCATAAGGGTAACAGCTGATTTCTCAGCAGAAACTCTACAAGCCAGAAGGGAGTGGCATGATATATTTAAAGTGATGAAAGGGAAGAAACTACAACCAAGATTACTCTACACAGCAAGGATCTCATTCAGATTCGATGGAGAGGTCAAAAGCGTTACAGACAAGCAAAACCTAAGAGAATTCAGCACCACCAAACCAGCTTACAACAAATGCTAAAGGAACTTCTCTAAGTGGGAGACACAAGAGAAGAAAAGGACCTACAAAAACAAACCCAAAACAGTTAAGAAAATGGTCATAGGGACATACATATCAATAATTACCTTAAACGTGAATGGATTAAATGCTCCAGCCAAAAGACACAGGCTTGCTGAATGGATACAAAAACAAGAACCATATATATGCTGTCTATAAGAGACCCACTTCAGACCTAGGGACACGTACAGACTGAAAGTGAGGGGATGGAAAAAGATATTCCATGCAAATGGAAATCAAAAGAAATCTGGAGCAGCAATACTCATATCAGATAAAATAGACTTTAAAATAAAGAATATTACAAGAGACAAGGAAGGACATTACATAATGATCAAGGGATCAATCCAAGAAGAAGATATAACAATTATAAATATATATGCACCCAATATAGCAGCACATCAATATATAAGGCAACTGCTAACAGCTGTAAAAGAGGAAATTGACAGTAACACAATAATAGTGGGAGACTTTAACACCTCACTTACACCAAAGGACAGATCATCCAAAATGAAAATAAATAAGGAAACAGAAGCTTTAAATAACACAATAGACCAGATAGATTTAATTGATATTTATAGGACATTCCATCCAAAAACAGCAGATTACACTTTCTTCTCAAGTGCACACAGAACATTCTCCAGGATAGATCACATCTTGGGTCACAAATCAAGCCTCAGTAAATTTAAGGAAATTGAAATCATATCAAGCATCCTTTCTAACCACAACGTTATGAGATTAGAAATCAATTACAGGGAAAAGAACGTAAAAAACACAAACACATGGAGGTTAAACAATATGTTACTAAATAACCAGGAGATCACTGTAGAAATCAAAGAGGAAATCAAAAAATACCTAGAGACAAATGACAATGAAAACACAACAATCCAAAACCTATGGGACACAGCAAAAGCAGTTCTAAGAGGGAAGTTTATAGCAATACAAGCCTACCTCAAGAAACAAGAAAAATCTCCAATAAACAACTTAACCTTACACCTAAACGAACTAGAGAAAGAAGAACAAACAAAACCCAAAGTTAGCAGAAGGAAAAATCATAAAGATCAGAGCAGAAATAAATGACATAGAAACAAAGAAAACAATAGCAAAGATCAATAAAACTGAAAGCTGGTTCTTTGAGAAGATAAATGAAATTGATAAACCATTAGCCAGACTCATCAAGAAAAAGAGGGAGAGGACTCAAATCAATAAAATTAGAAATGAAAAAGGAGAAGTTACAACAGACACCGCAGAAATACAAAGCATCCTAAGAGACTATTACAAGCAATTCTATGCCAATAAAATGGACAACATGGAAGAAATGGACAAATTCTTATAACCATCCAAGACTGAAACAGGAAGAAATAGAAAATATGAATAGACCAATCACAAGTAATAAAATTGAAACTGTGATTAAAAATCTTCCAACAAACAAAAGTCCAGGACCAGATGGCTTCACAGGTGAATTCTATCAAACATTTAGAGAAGAGCTAACACCCATCTTTCTCAAACTCTTCCAAAAAACTGCAGACGAAGGAACACTCCCAAACTCATATAATGAGGCCACCATCACCCTGATTGCAAAACCAGACAAAGATACTACAAAAAAAGAAAATTACAGACCAATATCACTGATGAATATAGATGCAAAAATTCTCAACAAAATACTAGCAAACAGAATCCAACAGGACATTAAAAGGATCATACATCATGATCAAGTGGGATTTATCCCATGGATGCAAGAATTCTTCAATATACACAAATCAATCAATGTGATACACCATATTAACAAACCGAAGAATAAAAACCATATCATCTCAATAGATGCAGAAAAAGCTTCTGACAAAATTCAACGTCCATTTATGATAAACACTCTCCAGAAAGTGGGCATAGAGGGAATCTACCTCAACATAATAAAGGCTATATACGACAAACCCATAGCAAGCACCATTCTCAATGGTGAAACACTGAAAGCATTTCCTCTAAGATCAAGAACAAGACAAGGATGTCCACTCTCACCACTATTATTCAACATAGTTTTGGAAGTCCTAGCCACGGCAATCAGAGAAGAAAAAGAAATACAAATTGGAAACGAAGAAGTAAAACTGTCACTGTTTGCAGATGACATGATACTATACATAGAGAATCCTAAGGATGCCACCAGAAAACTACTAGAGCTCATCAATGAATCTGGTAAAGTTGCAGGATACAAAATTAATGCACAGAAATCTCTTGCATTCCTATACACTAACAACGAAAAATGTGAAAGAGAAATTAAGGAAACACTCCATTTACCATTGCAACAAAAAGAATAAAATACCTAGGAATAAACCTACCTAAGGATACAAAAGACCTGTATGCAGAAAACTATAAGACACTGATGAAAGAAATTAAAGATGAAACAAACAGATGGGAGAGATATACCATGTTCTTGAATTGGAAGAATCAATATTGTGAAAATGACTATACTACCCAAAGCAATCTACAGATTCAATGCAATCCCTATCAAACTACCAATGGCATTTCTTACAGAAGTAGAACAAAAAATCTTAAAATTTTTATGGAGACACAGAAGACCCGAAAAGCCAAAGCTGTCTTGAGGGAAAAAAATGGAGCTGGAGGAATCAGACTCCCTGACTTCAGACTATACTACAAAGCTACAGTAATCAAGACAATATGGTACTGGCACAAAAACAGGAACACAGTTCAACGGAACAAGATAGAAAGCCCAGAGATAAACCCACACACCTATGGTCAACTAATCTATGACAAAGCAGGCAAGGATATACAATGGAGAAAAGACAGTCTCTTCAATAAGTGGTGCTGGGAAAACTGGACAGCTACATGTAAATAATGAAATTAGAACACTTCCTAACACCATACACAAAAATAAACTCAAAATGGATTTGAGACCTAAATGTTAAGACTGGACACTATAAAACTCTTAGAGGAAAACATAGGAAGAACACTCTTTGACACAAATCACAGCAAGATCTTTTTTGATCCACCTCCTAGAGTAATGGAAATAAAAACAAAAATAAACAAATGGGACCTAATGAAACTTAAAGCTTTTGCAAAGCTAAGGAAACTACAAACAAGACAAAAAGACAGCCCTCAGAATGGGAGAAAATATTTGCAAATGAAGCAACGGACAAAGGATTAATCTCCAAAATATATAAACAGCTTATGCAGCTCAATATTAAAAAAACAAACAACCCAATTGAAAAATGGGCCGAAGACCTAAATAGACATTTCCCCAAAGAAGGCATACAGATGGCCAAGAAGCACATGAAAAGCTGCTCAACATCACTCATTAGTAGAGAAATGCAAATCAAAACTACAATGAGGTATCACCTCACACCAGTTAGAATGGCCATCATCAGAAAATCTACAAACAACAAATGCTGGAGAGGGTGTGGAGAAAAGGGAACCCTCTTGCACTGTTGGTGGGAATGTAAATTGATACAGCCACTATGGAGAACGGTATGGTGGTTCCTTAAAAAACTAAAAGTAGAGTTACCATATGACCCAGCAATCCCACTACTGGCATGTATACCCAGAGAAAAACATAATTCAAAAAGACACATGCACCCCAATGTTCATTGCAGCACTATTTACAATAGCCAGGTCATGGAAGCAACCTAAATGCCCATTCACAGACGAATGGATAAAGAAGATGTGGTACATATATACAGTGGAATGTCACTCAGCCATAAAAAGGAATGAAATTGGGTCATTTGTAGAGACATGGATAGATCTAGAGACTGTCATACAGAGTGAAGTAAGTCAGAAAGAGAAAAACAAATATCGTATATTAACGCATATATGTGGGACATAGAAAAATGGTACAGATGAACCAGTTTGCAGGGCAGAAATTGAGACACAGATGTAGAGAACAAACGTATGGACACCAAAGGGGGATAGTGCCGGGGGGGCTGGTGGTGGTGGTGTGATGAATTGGGATTGACATATATACACTAATATGTATAAAATGGATAACTAATAAGAACCTGCTGTATAAAAAAATAAATTAAATTAAAAAAAATAAATCAGGGCCTCCCTGGTGGCGCAGTGGTTAAGAGTCCGCCTGCCGATGCAGGGGATACGGGTTCGTGCCCTGGTCTGGGAAGATCCCACATGCCGCGGAGCGGCTGGGCCCATGAGCCATGGCCGCTGGGCCTGCGCGTCCAGAGCCTGTGCTCCGCAACGGGAGAGGCCACAACAGTGAGAGGCCCGCATACCGCAAAAAGAAAATAAATAAATAAATAAATAAATAAATAAATAAATCAAAAAGAAAACAAAACAAAAAATTGAGGCAAGACCCTCTACCAGCAAAAGATTATGATTCACTGAAGGCTCAGATGATGATGGTTAGCAATTTTTAGCAATAAAGTATTTTTTAATTAAGATATGTACTTTTTTTAGACATAATGCTATTGCACTTTTTTTTGGTGGGGGGGTGGGCGTACATGGGCCTCTCACTGCCATGGCCTCTCCCGATGCAGGGCACAGGCTCCGGACGCGCAGGCTCAGCGGCCATGGCTCACGGGCCCAGCCGCTCCGCGGCATGTGGGATCTTCCCGGACCAGGGCACAAACCTGTGTCCCCTGCATCGGCAGGCAGACTCTCAACCACTGCGCCACCAGGGAAGCCCCAATAAATACTGTTTGATTCCATTTATACGAGGTACCTAGAAGAGTCAAATTCATAGAGTCACAAAGTACATTGGTAGATGTCAGGGGGTGGGGTGGTGGGGAGGAGGAATGGGGAGTTAGTGTTAAACTGGGACAGAGTTTCAGTTTAGAAAGGTGAAAAATTCGGGAGATGGATGATGGTGAGAGTTGCACAACAATGTGAATGTACTTAGTGCCACTGAACTGTACAGTTAAATACGGTTATAATAGTATGTTTTATATTATGTGACTTTTACCACAATAAAAAAACATTTTAAAATAAAATAAAATTAAAAACAACAACAAAAACTGTGCTGTCCCCTAGCCACATGTGGTTATTTAAATCTAAATTAATGGGGATTTCCCTGGTGGTGCAGTGGTTAAGAATCACCCTGCCAATGCAGGGGACATGGGTTCCAGCCCTGGTACGGGAAGATCCCACATGCCGCGGAGCAACTAAGCCCATGCACCACAACTACTGAGCCTGTGCTCTAGAGCCCGTGAGCCACAACTACTGAGCCCACGTGCCACAACTACTGAAGCCCGCGCACCCAGAGCCCATGCTCCACAGCAAAGAGAAGCCACTGCAATGAGAAGCCTGCACACCACAACGAAGAGTAGCACCCACTCGCCGCAACTAGAGAAAGCCTGCATGTAGCAACGAAGCCCCAACACAGCCAAACATAAATAAAAGAAATAAAAAAAATAAAAAATCTAAATGAATGGAAATTAATTAACATTAAAAATTCAGTTCCTCAGTCTCACTAGCACACTGCAAGTATTCAATCACCACATGAGGCTCATGGCTACTGTACTGACAATATACAGGTACAGAACATATCCATCATGACAAAAAGTTCTATTGACAATACTGCTCTGAAAGAACAAAGTTTTAAGAAAATAGTACATTTCTGGGGATTGAAAATAATTCAACAAAGAGGAGGCATCCCTAGATACATTTACAGAGGAAGACACAGGTTCTGAGTTCCCTTCTAGACTTCTACCTGCCTTTGATAATCTGGATCTTCTCTTCTTCCTCAAAAATACTGCCATCTAGTATAGAAGGAAGGGAGGGAGGGAGAGAGGGAGAAAACCATAGCCCAGGGGAGAAACAAACAAACAAAAAACCTCCAAAACCCTTGAAAGCAAAAAGGTTTTGTTTCCCCCTTCCTTCCTACTAAGGACATTTAAAAAGAAATAAGGTGGGAAGTGAGATATCCATGAAGAAATGAATCAGGTAGACTGTTCAAAGTGGTTCTTTTAGTAGATTCCTGAGCACATACCCAAGATATGAGAGGCTTTTCAAACTTCACAGATCCCATTAGCAGCCTCCCAGGTTTGGTTTGCTGCCATGTTCTCAGTGCTTTATTGGACCTGAAGTGTTACTGTTGTTGTTTGAGTAGGAAATGTTTCCTCCCCGCCGGCAAATTTGTGATTATAAAATGTGTATTAAATTTTAGGTATAATTTTTAAGACTTGGTCTTGGAGTCAGGTTTGGCTTTGGGTAACAGAGCCCTGAAAATATAATGTAGAATATTTACTGAGTCTACTTACAAAAATTTGCCTCAATTAAAGAATAAGTAATCTTTTAGGACTACTCCTGTTACATAAAGTAAGGCACACCTGAAATTATTTTATTTTATTTTATTTATTTATTATTTTTGGCTGTGTTGGGTCTTCGTTGCTGCATGCAGGCTTTCTCTAGTTGTGGTGAGCGGGGGCTATTCTTCATTGCAGTGCACAGGCTTCTATTTGCAGTGGCTTCTCGTTGCAGAGCACAGGCTCTAGGTGCACGGGCTTCAGTAGTTGTAGCACACGGGCTTCAGTAGCTGTGGCTCATGGGCTCTAGAGTGCAGGCTCAGTAGCTGTGGTGCACGGGCTTAGCTGCTCCGCGGCATGTGGGATCTTCCTGGACCAGGGTTTGAACCCTTGTCCCCTGCATTGGCAGGCGGATTCTTAACCACTGCGCCGCCAGGGAAGCTCCTGAAATTCTTAAGAAGAGAAACTCAGGCAATCCTTTGATGGCTTGTTATTTACAAACCCTAGAGCCAAACTTAATCTAGAGGTCCACATTGCAAATTTCCCAGTGAACAGATTGAGCATTCATTTTACCTACCTGTTTTGCTCAATAGCAAATGTTGACTTAAAATGAAAAGTGTGTAAGTAGAAGGGTTGGAAGAATGGTGCCTTAAACATTCAGATCAAATTTTTAAAACTTTTTATTGTAAAAATAAAATACAAAATACATAAAACATGTTAATCCCATACCCCTAATTTGTCCCTCCCCACTTCCCTCTTCCCTTTAGTAACCACAAGTTTGTTTTCTGTATCTGGGAGCCTGTTTCTGTTTTGCATATACATTCATTTGTACTATTTTTTAGATTCCACAGGAGTCTTTGATAGTTTCCTTGTTATCTGGTATCACAACGTTACAGGATCATCCTGTACATTTCCTGACCTAAAGATAGAATCAGCCATTTCTCTAAGAAACCCTAGTTTCTTTTAATGGGTAAAAATAGTAAGATTACAATCTGAGCTCCAAGGGTAATCACTGATACTGGGTTGGTCATTGTTTCTAGATCTCTTAGTGGATATAAACACAGACACAGTCTCACACACACACACACACACACACACACACACACACACACAAACACACACACTCAAATACCTAAAGGAGCCAGGCAGGTAACAAATGAGTGAAGTGTGATTGAGATGAAGCATAGGGATTGTGGTAAACTGAAGAGGTAAACTAAAGGAGACAGACCTTCCAATTTTTCAGAAGAAGCCAGAAATACACATTTTTAACATGAATTTTAAAAATATTGACAAATAAACACTTAGGTTACATAAAACACATCTGTGGGACAGATGTGGTCCATGGGCTATGTGCACACTCAACCTGAAAAATTAAACCAGTATGTAGTTGTATCCCAGAAGTCACATTGTTGTTCACACATAAAAATATTTAGAGAAGTAAGAAAATTCTCAGATTGCTTCAGGAAAAGCCAAACTATAATAAGGAAGAGGAGAAATGTATAATTATCTCCCTCCCCCACCAACTCTCTAAAGTACTAGGGAGAAAAGTATTTTCTATATAGAAACAATTTTCTTTCTAGGACATGGTACAAAAAAGGAAAAAGTTAGTTATCAGAAAAAACTCTCAAAGAGAGTTGAAATCTAACAAAAGTTTTTATATCTAAACTCTTAGAATATCAGAATGAGACCCAGGAGATATATTTTACAGGATTAGGTATACTAGAGACAATAAAACTGGTAAAAAGTTTATTGCAAATGCATGATCAACCCCTTACCCTCATTTTTACCTGTTCTAAAAAGAAAGGGGGACTTCCCTGGTGGTGCAGTGGTTAAGAATCCATCTTCCAATGCAGGGGACTCAGGTTCGATCCCTGGTGGGGCAACTAAGCCCGCGTGCCACAACTAGAGAGTCCCCACGTCACAACTACAGAGCCCACATGCTCTGGAGCCCAAAAGCCACAACTAGAGAGAAGCCCGCGTGCTGCAACAAAGAGCCTGTGCGCGGCAACTGAGACCCGATGCAGCCAAAAATAAATAAAGAAATAAAAAGAAAGGAAGGTAAGAGCGTTGCCACCTCTGCTTCGGCCCCCTCCTGGAATCAGAAGAGCTAACAGAACGTTGCTGGGGAAAGAAGGAGTAAGATGTGCAAATTCTAAATAAGGCCCCAAAGAAAGCCTGGGGAAGGGCCCAGTTGGCAAGAAAGACCTGGTTGGGTTTGGCTTCTTTAGTGCAAGCTAGTATCATGTGACCTGCTCCAAGCTCCAGAAATATAGAAATCACAGAATTAACTTTTTCAATTCAAAGACGAGAGGTCAGATTAGATTAAAGCAAAAACCATAAGAACACTCACAAGGTTATTTCACCCTGGTTTCTGTTCTTTCAAAGAAAATAAGGACCTCAAACCATCTAAGGAATCCCAAGCAAAAGGAAGGAGGGGACTAGAAACTTCCCTGACTGCATGAACCTCCCTCTGCCAGCTTCACAGCTTCAGCCTTGAGGTCCTGTGCACTTGGCGTATCCTTCACTGTAGCCTCTTGGTCCTGTGCACTTTAGGGCTATTGTATTCTGCATGCTATCAGATCATAACATTTTAAGCTTCTCTCTAATTTGGAAACTAGGCTGTAAGCCAAGGTCAGAGGAAGAGTAAGGTTGGGGGAAGGGACCAGATGGGCTCAAACTACCATTCTCAGAAGTGACTCACCAGGGAGCCAGATGCAGCATCCCCTGCCTTTGATCATGAAGCCTTTCTGTGTCCCATGTAGGGAAGAGAAAAACAGCTTTGCCTTTGACACTGATCAGACGTTAGCTTGTCTACCACCTGCCTTTTGTACCCTCTAGAAATAGTACCAGCAGAATGGAGGCAGATTTGTAGTGTCAAAGGGGTAAGTACAAACTAATGTTTACAGTTCCTTTGACTCTAGAAAATGAATTATTTTCTCTTCCCCCATCACCCCACGTATCTCCCCACTGGTAACCATGTCCTTTCTATGAACATTTGAATACTAATAACCATAACTAATATCTACTGAATTTGTATCATACTGTTCTAAATACTTGACATGTATTAACCCTTTGCAGTAGCTACTATTGCATTATCTCCATTTTACAGATGAGGAAACTGAGGCATAGAGAAGTTAAATAATCACTTCCCAGGGTCACAGAGCTAAGCAGAATCCAAGCCAAGACAACTTCAGGGCCTGTATTCTAATGTCTCTCCTTTTCATTGTAAAATTTTCGAACACACAGAAAAGTTGAAAAAATAATACAATAATCAACCATATGTCTGTCATCTAGATTAAACCATAACACATTGCCATATATAAACTTTTCTGTGTGTATGAATTTTCTACACATCATGACACTTCTCCCCCAAAGACTTCTGCATACAGCTCCTAAAAATAAGGACATACTCCCATATACCATAATACTATTATCACATCCAAGAAGTTAACAATTTCCTATCATCTAATATCTAATCTATCTTCAAAATATTCTGAGTATCCCCCAAACATCCTTTATAACTGTTTTTTCCAAACCAGAATCCAGTCAAGACTCACCCATTCCAGTCAGTTACTGTCTCTTTAATCTAGAACAGTCCCTCACTTTTTCTTTTGTATGACATTGATTTTTTGAAGAGAAGCAGACCAGCTGTCTTATAGATTGTCCTATATTTTGGTTATTTATTTCCTCATAGTATCATTTAACTTGTTCTTCTGCTCTTGTACTTCCTAAAAACCAGAAGTCAGATCTAAAGGCTTAATGAAGGTTAACATTCTGGGTAAAAATACTTTGGAGCTGACATTGTGTACTTTGTACTGCATCACATCATGAAGCATATCATGTCAGGCCGTTCCACCGTAAGTGATGCTGAGCTAGATTACCTGGTTACGGTGGTGACTGCCAGAGGACTCCTTTGTAAAGATTTACTTTTCCCTTTGCTCTTAGCAAATAATTTAGAGGTGGGAGGGGGGTACTATTTTGGCACCATGCAAATGCAAATATTCTGTTCTCCAAAAATCTTTCATTTAATGACTTTAGCGTCCAATGATGATCTTTGCTAGATTTAATAATTTCACTGATGATTTACTATTCTATCCTTCCTTCTACAGTTATAAGCTGGCAATTTTCTGTAAAGAACTTTCCTTCATTAGCTAGGGAAGAACTATAGCTCCTTTGTAAAAGAAAGGGTATGGGACTTCCCTGGTGGCTCAGCGGTTAAGACAGCGCTCCCAATGCAGGGGGCCCAGGTTCGATCCCTGGCCAGGGAACTAGATCCCACATGCATGCCGCCACTAAGAGTTCGCATGCCACAACTAACGAGCCCGTGTGCCACAACTAAGGAGCCCGCCTGCAGCAACTAAGACCCGGCACAACCAAATAAATAAATAAAATTTTAAAAATAAATAAATAAAAAGAAAGGGTAACTGCTTAGTTCTTTCCATTTAAGTATTGATTTTCAGAGCAAGAAATTGATAAAAATAGCCATATCTAATGATGGCATATGCATTTTTTCTCTCCTTCCCCCTTTTCTGAGCATCATTATGGACACACAGACTCTTATTTACTCGGTGTTTTACAATTACTTGCAGTAATTATTCTTTTGATGCTCAGAATATACTAAATTTAGCCAGTAGAAGCCCCTTTGGGCTGGCTCCATTGTTCTTTTGATATAGTACCATTAGTCTTTAAGACTACTTTGCTTTCCATCTTAAGATGTCCCGGTCAAGCCTGTGCTCTTATGTACATTACATAACCTTTCCTAGAGGGATGTATATGCCTACGGAGGGCTCTGAAAACTCTGAGAAAAATATAACGGCAAGAGCAGACGTATCACTTCCTTGTGGTTATCAAATCCAATTCAATTTGGGGAATGAAAGGATTTTTAAGACTATCAGGTCTAGCTACCCATGCTGATGCTAACAGCTTTGCTACAACTCCCCAATATGTGGCAATTCGGTATGTGGCCTAAACACTCTGATCCACAGGGAACTCATCTCACTTGAGGCACCCTATGCTATCCCAGAACCACCTCATACTGGGCTCCTTGAGTTCCCACCCATTAGTTCCAGTTTCTCTCCTTGGAGCCTATGGGTCTCTGTGAGAAACTCATACCTAAAGATAATTTCCTCTTCTGTTCCCTCCCTCATATTTAAACAAGTGGGTTTATTTCCTGGATGTGATTGGATTGACTTTCCAAATTCACTACTACATGACTCACAAGGCCCTACTGCCTTTCAAGGCCACTTCATATACTTATACAAAAACATGAAAATATCGTATGGGCTGGGATTGTAATTTCTACATAAATGGGTCCTGAAGTTCATCTCACTCTTTCCAGTCCTGTTCACCACATACATACGGCTGCCAGCAAAGCCAATTCTACTCCCTAGAATTCTGCATCTAGTCCCTCATCTCTCCATTTCCCCTGACACTGGTCTGGGCCCCCGACCAAGCCCTCTGACTCGATCTAATACAGTGGCCTAAGCTTTCCCAACCTCGGCTCCTCCTCACTACACTCCATGACAAAGGCTGCTGCCAGAGCAGTCTTCCCGCAGCACTCCCAGCTCCATAGCCTTCAATTGCTTTTTATCTGCAGAGTCTACCATAGTGTCTAGCATACTGGACTTGGGATGCTCAGTACATATTGGCAGAGGGAGGGACTGAATAAAGTGACTGGTTGAGCTGCTTGATTTCATGACTCAGTTGTACTGTCCATTGTTGTCAGGAGAAAATTTCCTTGAGTTTTAAACAAAAGCTATTTTACTTAAGGTAGTATTTAGTATTAGCCTTAACAAAGAGTTTAAAATTTTTTGGTCAGTTCATGTGTATGAGTAAACATATTTTTTATAGTATGTATTTAATAAATAGTTGCACAAAAATTTGGTTGCATGCATTCTTCTTGGTGCTCGGACTTTCTAAAGAATAACCTGTAAATATGAAGCCAGAAAGAAAATACCAACAGCATATTGTTATGTGGGAAAATGTTTGCATTCAACAAGAATCTAAAAAGAAAATCAAAGTAAAATAACTTCACAGTATGATAGTACATCTATTAAATTAGTGATCATAAATTGAATTTGAAAAGCCAGTGCTGGCGGCCTGGGAGGAAGTGGTTCACTTCACTTCAGACACTGATGGTGGGCAGCACTGCAAATTGGCTCCGGCTTTCTGGTGAACACTCTGGTCTTGCCTCATAAGAACTATAAAACTTCTCACAACTTTGGATCCAATGATTCAGCTGGAGGAACACACCTTAAGGAAGTAACTTAAAAACAAATGTCTAGGGCCTCCCTGGTGGCGCAGTGGTTGAGAGTCCGCCTGCCGATGCAGGGGATACGGGTTCGTGCCCCGGTCTGGGAGGATCCCATATGCCGCGGAGCGGCTGGGCCCGTGAGCCATGGCCGCTGGGCCTGCGCATCCGGAGCCTGTGCTCCGCAACGGGAGAGGCCACAACAGTGAGAGGCCCGCATACCGCAAAAAGAAAAAAAAAAAAAAAATGTCTATACTATTTGTATTAGTGTCAACTAGGGCACATCTCAAATTCCCCAAATAGGAGAAAGATCAAGCTAAACATGTATCATTGTGTACATCAACATCAACACAAAGATACATGAAGTCACTTAAAATGACAAGTACATGGTCTATTTCAATAAATGGAGGCATACACTCAGTTTCAGCAACAGTGTTTATAATTAAGAACAAGGGTTCTGAAAGCAGACATTTCTTGGTTTGAATCCTGGCATTGCCCTCCATACGCTTTCAAGAAATGTTTCTCTTCTAAGAATGGATTTGGACCATGCAGGACCTGCAAGCAGTTACTTGCTCTTGAGGAGATGTGTGTATTCTTATTTGAGTAGAAAAGACATTAAGGTTAGAGAGCAGGCTCTTGCGTCAGACCACCCAGGCTCACCTCCTGGCAGTCACTTGCTGGCTGTGTGACCTCAGACAAGTGACTAAACTGCCCTACATTCCAGCTGCAATTCATGTGTCTAATATGGCTAATACTAGATTATTATATGGCTAATAATATGACCTACCCCATAAAGTTCTTCTGAGGTTGAAATGAGAAGATGCCTATAGAGTGTTCAGCATAGTGACTGACATGTAGTATGTTCTCAGTAAATGTCAGCAGTTTGTATTCTTCAATTAAACTACTGATCACCCACTATGGTCCAAACATTGCAAGAGGTGCACCCACTACATTTCATCCATGCAAGAACCTTACGAGGTGGGTGTGGTTACACAAAATAGTTAAATGGGCTCAGAAAAGGATCTGTGAATATTAGGTGAAAAAAGGAGAATGCAAGATTGGTTGGTAGATCCCAATTACAAACATGAAAATGAAACACACTGACACATTTGCAATGATATGTATAATTAGAACGTAATGATCATTAGGTCCACTTTGTTTAAAGTGAGTCAAGTTTCTTTGTGTTTTCAAGTAGAAGCAAGCAAATGTGAACTGGGGACCCAGTCCTACGCCTTTATTGTGCCTTGCCCTTCTCTCCCCTAAGCAGGGAACAGGCCACATATTAAATGTCACCTGAGTGTTGGCTTCTGACCAGCAAGTGCTTACCTGGAGGAGATAGAGGAGTCCTGGGACAAACAAGGTGAGTGGGTAAAGAGACTGGTATGTTGCTAAGGCAAGAAAGATAGCACTGAGGAAGGCACTACCTGTAAAAAGAAATAAATACATGGAATGTAAAAAGAAATAAATATATGGAATAATCCAGCCACATCAATTAGGATTAGATTCAGCAACTCCCCAATACAAGAAACTTTCCATAAATGCTCAAATAATCACCTGTCAAATATCTCCTGGTGCATAAGATGCTATGCAAACTCACAGGAGTGGAAGGATCTTCGCTTGATTTCTCATGAAAGGAAACCAAGGAAGTCAAAACCACTTACCTTTAGCAACCTGAGATACCACAGGTATATTTCTTGTAAAATTTTCAGACCCAGAAAGATTTTACAAAACTTTAGCCCGAAGATGAATAAAGGAATCAAGTCTGTTAACGTCCATGTCCTATTTAACTTACCAATTGATTAAGCCTACAATTATTGCTTATGTGATTCAGAGCTGTGAAACATATGCTTTTGTTTGTTGCAATCCCATCATTATTTTTATAACATCCCTTCCTTATGTACTCTCTTCAGGCCATATGTTTATTATTTTTTCAAATTAAAATATATTAATTTTTATTAATAATGTCCCTATTCCCTACATAAAATGGACCACTGTAGAATTATTAAACATGATGTTATAAAGAATCTTCAATGACATGGAAAGATGTTTATCACAATCTATTAATTGAAGATCATAAAAGAGATACATACTATAACCCCTTTTTAAAAAAATGAATAAATACATTTTTAGAAAAACTAAAAGGTGGGAATTCCCTGGCGGTCCAGTGGTTAAGACTCTGCTCTTTCACTGCTGAGGGCCTAGGTTTGATCCCTGGTCGGCGAACTCAGATCCCACAGATGCATGGTGCGGCCAAAAAAAAAACCTAAACTAAAAGGCTAGGCCACAGATTTCACAGTGTTTTTCTCTGGGTGGTTGGATTATGGATGATTTTTCATTGTTGTTTCTCTGTATTTTCTAAACTTCCTATAATAAACATGCTTTGTTTTTGTCATAAGAAAAAAACTGATATCTTGTCTCCCAAGGCAATAGAAATAAAAGCAAAAATAAACAAATGGGACCTAATGAAACATAGAAGCTTTTGCACAGCAAAGGAAACCATAAACAAAACAAAAAGACAACCCACGGACTGGGAGAAAATATTTGCAAACAATGTGACTGACAAGGGATTAATTTCCAAAATATATTGTACGAACAGCTCACACAACTCAATAACAAAAAAACAAACAACCCAATCAAAAAATGGGCAAAAGACCTAAACAGACATTTCTCCAAAGAAGACATACAGATGGCCAATAGGCACATGAAAAGATGCTCAACATCGCTAATTATTAGAGAAATGCAAATCAAAACTGCAATGAGGTACCACTTCACACTGGTCAGAAGGGCCATCATTAAAGAGTCTACAAATAACAAATGTTGGAGAGGGTGTGGAGAAAAGGGAAGCCTCTTACACTACTGGTGGGAATGTAAGTTGGTACAGCCACTAGAAAACCGCATGTAGGTTCCTTAAAAAACTAAAAAATAGAGTTGCTATATAATCCAGTAATCCCACTCTTGGGCATATATCTGGAGAAAACTGTAATTCAAAAAGATATATGCATCCCCTGTTCATAGCAGCACTATTTACAATAGTGCTGCTATGTAATAGTGCCAAGACATGGAAACAACCTAAATGTCCACCAACAGATAAATGGATAAAGAAAATGTGGCATATATACACAATGGAATACTACTCAGCCATAAAAAAGAATGAAATAATGACATTTGAAGCAACATGGATAGACCAAGAGATTATCATACTAAGTGAACTGAGTCAGAAAGAGAAGGACAAATACCATATGATATCACTTATGTGTGGAATCTAAAATATGACACAACTCACAGACATAGAAAACAAACTTACGGTTACCAAAGGGGAAAGGGGGGTGGCAGAGGGATAAGTTAGGAGTTTGGGATTATCAGATACAAACTACTGTACATAAAATAGATAAACAACAAGGTCCTACTGTATAGTACAGGGAACTATATTCAGTATCATGTAGTAAACCATAATGGAAAAGAATATAAAAAAGGATATATACATATGTATAACTGAATCACTTTGCTCTACAGCAGAAACTAATACAACATTGTAAATCAACTATATTTCAATTAAAAAAAAACTAGATGGGCTTCCCTGGTGGCGCAGTGGTTGAGAGTCTGCCTGCCGATGCAGGGGACGCGGGTTCGTGCCCCGGTCCGGGAAGATCCCACATGCCGCAGAGCGGCTGGGCCCGTGAGCCATGGCCACTGAGCCTGTGCGTCCGGAACCTGTGCTCTGCAACGGGAGAGGCCACAACAGTGAGAGGCCCACGTACCACAAAAAAAAAAAAAAAACTAGATGGATGTAAGAAAAAAATGATATCTTTTTTTTAAAAAAAAACAAGTAGCTATTCCCTTTCAGATGGTTTAAGACAACAGAGTACCCTAAAATCAAGGCTAGAGAAACCCAGTTTACAACAGAGATTTTAAAGTGGCCCAGAAATCAGTAGAGTTCAATTGATGGTCCAAGGCTGGTATCTATAATGATAATATTTCATCAAGTAACAGTGCTCATGGTCACTCTTATTAGGGTGGGGTCAACTTTTACTGAAAACAACAGACATCTTCTCAATGGTGTTTCCTAAAAGAAGGAATTATTCATTCCACGCAGTCGAGGGAATTTTACCCTCTCCCAACCCAGCTCCCAAGACAAACAGAAGCAGATGTTCCATAGGACTTTTTTGCCCACCAAATTGGTGTATATACAGTGGTTTGACTTAACAACTTTTAGATTTGATGATGGTGCAAAAGCAATATGCATTCAGTAGAAACCACACTTCTAATTTTGAATTTTCATTT
This sequence comes from Mesoplodon densirostris, assembly GCF_025265405.1. Classification (NCBI taxonomy): domain Eukaryota; kingdom Metazoa; phylum Chordata; class Mammalia; order Artiodactyla; family Ziphiidae; genus Mesoplodon; species Mesoplodon densirostris. Next base: position 24,884,773 of record NC_082676.1, on the reverse strand, counting down.
TTTTCCCCAAGCTAGCGGTATGCAGTACATATTCTCTCGTGATGCTGGGCAGCTGCAGCTGCAGCTTGCAGTCAGCCACTTTATCACAAGGTTAAACAACTGATACACTTACAACCATTCTGTACCCATATAACTATTCTGTTTTTCACTCTTAGTACAGATTCAATAAATTACATGAAATATTCAGCACTTTATTATAAAATAGGCTTTGTATTAGATGATTTTGCCCAACTGTAGGCTAATGTAAGTGTTCTGGGCACATTTAAGGTAGGCTAGGCTAAGCTAAGCTCTGATGTTCAGTAGGTGAGGTGTATTCAATGATTTTTAACTTAGGGTATTTTCAACCTACAAGGGGTTTCCTGGGACATAACCCCATCATAAGTCAAGGAAGATCTGTACTTGAAACATCTAAGAGCCACCCTGGAAGAGGGAGGGTTATGAATGTGACTACTTCATAGAAGAGTAAGTGGAGAGAAAAGAACTTTGAGTCCTCCATCCCTCAAACCAAGGAAACTAGAAACCAGCTAGAAACAATTCCTGGTTGAAAGAAAGTGGAAGGAAGGCAGAGAAAGGAGGAAGCTGGAAGTAAAAGACCAAGGACAGAACTCTATGGGATGGTTAGTGTCAACATGATGTTCTGTATCCAGGGTACTTGTAAATATGACTGAGCAAGGACAGATCATGCCCAGCCAAGCTGTGCTAACAGCAGAGGTCCCCACACACCTCGAACCAGAACTGGGTCTACTCTGAGACAGGGAGATGGCAGTGGTGGGAAAGGTGCTATTCTGGAGCCCAGCAGCTAGGGTGGACTCAGAATTCCTTGACTAGGCCAAAAAGTTGAACGATATTTTGGGGGAAACCAGCAAAGAGAGGGGAAAAGCTGGAAAGAACTTTTAAATTTAACACTGTTTTCTAGAGATTGGTGGTGGTGGGAGTGAGAAGAGGCCCATGTGTCTGTTAACAGAGGAAGGATAATGTTCCAGTTCCATCTATTCTTACAAATGTGGTGGAAACAAACACATGACTTTCACCTCTCTCTCCCCCAGGAGACATCAGGGAGTGAAATAAACACAGCCACTTCCTGCCCTAATTGCCTGAGATCAGTAATTACTTGTCTGGAGCAGCTAACCATTTATAAGGTCCAAGAGAGAAGAAACAGCTCCTAGCTAAAAAATGGACTTGTGAGTTTTAGAATACTTGCTCCCAAGATCAGGAAGCAGCCTTCCTTCCTTGGATGAAATCATTAGGAAGGAAAAATCTGTTCCTTCTGCTAGTCTACCAGTAAGTGGCATCAGCATCTCCCCAGACACCTCAGCTATTCAACACCCCTCCCACTCTCACATGCCTTCCACTAGTCACCATGCCCTGTTGACCCACCTCTGGAACATCCATGACTGCAGTTCTCACTCTCACTGTTTCTCACCAGGAGTTTTCAGCAGCTTCTTCCTTCTCCTCCTCAATGGTCTCCCCGCCTCCCTCCCATCCCGTCCATCCTCCACAGAGGTGCTGGAAGGATCCTTCTAAAACACAGTTTAAACTACTCACTCTGACCTTGTGCAAAAGCAGCCACAGACAACATGTAAACAAACGTGCAAGCTGTACGCAAATAAAACTTTACTAAAAAAAAAAAAAAGACAGTTTAGATTGATTCAAGCCCCTCTTTAAAGACTTCTGAGGGTTCTATTTTATCTATCAGATTATGTCCAAACTCCAGCAGCAAAAAACACCCTTCACTATCTGGGTCTTATTTCTCCAGCTTCATCTCTCACCATCTTCTACACATCCTCTGTCCTCCAGCTACACTGGATCATTCCCCAATTTCTGAAAACATCATGCATTTTCATTCCTCTGTGTCTGTTATCAGGCTATTCTTAGCTGTCCTTTCCTGCCCTCCTTCTAGTAGAGACCCATCCTTCAGTGACCAGTGAAATGTTATTTCCTCTATGAGGCCTAAGCAGAGAAGCTAATAACAGTAAATTATAGTTAACATTTAATGATCACTTACTAGGTGCCAGGCACCTATCCTCTGTATGTGAAAGCTCTATAGGTGAAGAAACAAAGGCACGGAAACAGAAGGGCTAAGTAACGTATCACATTAAGTAATGGGATCACTGAGCTGATTCCAGTGCCCATTTTCTTAATTCATTCAATGCTCTCATTCAATACTGACACTGTCTTCTAATAATTTGCTGATGTTTCTCTCTCTCCCCATTTGTCTGTGAGTTTCTCAAAGGCAATAAACCTCTCAACTTAGAATCTCTAGCACCTAGCACAGTGCCTGGCACACATGATGAATGAATGAATGAATATCATTCAGTGATACATGTGAAATCCTTTTTAAAAATCCAAGTAGGAAACCAATGTTCTTTTTTTAAAAACTGAGATATAACTGACACATAACATTATATAAGTTTCAGGTGTACACATAATGATTTGCTATGTGTACATCTTGTGAAATGATCACCATCATAACTCTGGTTGAAACCAATGTTCTTGAGGAAGAAAAACTTATGAAGTATAAAACACAGAGTACTTTGTGACGACCTAGAAAGGTGGGATAGGGAGGGCAGGAGGGAGGGGATATGGGGATATGTGTATACATATAGCTGATTCACTTTGTTGTACAGCAGAAACTAACACAACATTTTAAAGCAATTATACTCCAATAAAGATATTTTTAAAAATAATTGAAACGAAACAACACAGAGTAATGAAACGTGGGCAAAGCACAAAATAAATATGACTCTTGAATAAAACAGAGCCTGCAGAATAGCAGTTGAGGACTTGTGGTAGGGAGCCAGCACAGAGAATGTGGAGTAAACTATCGGATGGCTGAGGCCTCTGGTCTGGGGGCAGAAACGTGGTGCTGCAACAGTCAGGAGCCTGGTGTGTGGGATGCTGGGGCAGGTGTGGATGGGGCACATGCACAGTCTGAGCAAAAGTGAGGGGGAGGATGGAGGCACACAAGAGACTCAGGGCTGACATGTTTTTTTAAGAAACTAGAAGAGGCAAGAAGAATGGGTTAGGAAGGCAGGAGGAGGCTATGTGCTTGGGGCAGGGGCAGGGAAGAAAAAAGTAAAAGGTGTCTTCAGATATTTTAGATGAACCATGCAACACGCCAACATTTCTGGAGTGTCTGCTCTATACCAAGCCGTGCTGGGTGCGGGAGACTGGTGACTCGGACAGTCTCTGTCCTCAGGGAGCTCCCAGTAAACAATGACAAAATACGGGAGGAAAGTACAAAGGAAGTACTCGGAGCGCATCAGGGGAAGCTGACACCTGAGTTTTGAACAATGAGTAGATGAGGCCGGCAGTCCAAGGGAAGAGCATGTGCACAGGTAGGAGGGCGAGGGAAAGAATGGTGTGCTGGGGGTGGAGGGGCACAGACTGTAATTAGCTCAACATGGCAAAAACAGAGTTGGAAGGAGTGGCTGGAAGAGGGTGAAAGGGGGCTTTTGTGGATGTTGGTAACATCCCTGTTTCTTAATGTGAGTGTTGGTTACTCATCATTTTGTGAGAATTCATTGAATTGTACACTAATGATTTGTGCACTTTTCTGTTTATGTGTTATACTTCAACAAAAAAGTTATAATCTAAAAAGTCTCAGCAAGCAGGTAGGTAGGGGTCGCATCGGAGAAGGCTTAGCTTGCACAGTCAATCAAAAACATGTCTACAAGCCTAGACATGATGTCTCAAATAATGCCTGAAGTGGCAGCCTCATTTGGGCTAGAGCTAGGGCATCCTGCTCATCTAACCAAGAAGACTGTGAATTTTACCAAAAAAAAAAAAAAAGATATAATCTACCATTTATCTGCTAGAATGGCCCAGATACCCAGTCACTAGGTTTCCTGTACAAGCTCTAGTCTTTGGCCTTATCATAAGAATACTAAAGTAAATCAGTCAAATGTATATGTGCACTGGCTACAGCATCAGGGAATTTCATTATCTATCCAATCTAGCTTTAAATATGTTTCCCAACTCTCTTTTGGTGTCAGCATGTCGGCCACAAGCCTGGGCCACAAGCCTGGGGTAACACTCTGCCTCCAGGGACTGCACCGTGAAGTGACTTGGGCCTGGGTGGGTGGCAGGGCTACAGGACAGAGGAGGAATGTAGATGAGGTGGAGCTATGGAAACTGGTTCAAGATAAGGAATTCAAGTAGAATGAGCAGAGACTGGGTCACAGACAGGGACCTGTACCAGGACAGGCAGTGGGACAGACAGGAATGTGGCCAAAAGGGCTGAGGTCTCCCAGGACACTGAGAAGAGGAAGTTGCACTAGGGCCTGAGAGCAAGCAAGACTACTGGGCAGGAGGAGGGGCTAGGGCCTGGCCCAGTGTTCTATACTCCTTGCCAAGTGTTCTTTCAACAGCACAGGCTTTCTCAGAGTAGTCCATCCACATCAGTGATGATGATGATGACAATTCTCTGAGCACATACTCTGTTCCAGCCACGACTATAAGCATTTTACATGTATTAAGTCATTTAGTCCTTCCAATAACTCCATGGAGCGGATAAAATTACTATCCACATTTCACAGATAAGTAAACTGAAGGACAGAGACTTTATTTGTTCAGGGTCACAAAACTAGTGAATGGTGATAGAATTTGAAACCAGACAGTCTCATTCCAGAGCCCCCAGTCTGTAACTGCAGCACTATGCTACCTTCTTGATTCTCAATCTATGGCTGTACCATAAAAATCACAATAAGCAGGCAACTATTTGTTGAGCGGGTTTTGCTACGGAATCATGCTAAGCATTCTGTGTTTCTTATTTATTCCTCTACTAATCCATGAGGCAGATCTTATCTCTGGAATCAAACTGAAGCTCTAGAGGCTGTGTGATTTGCTTGAGGCTACAGCACAGGTAACTAGAAGCAGCAGGTTTTGGGTTGATCTGACAAAACCCCAGGCTGCTTCGTTCTAGGGTCCTTGGGCCTTTGGGTCCTCTAAGACTCTCTTCATGGGTAAGGTCTCATTTAACGCAGAGGAACCTCATATGGAAGTGGTGGACTCATCAGAGCTCAGGTTCATCACTCTGCCATGTTCTTCCAGGGCTGGGCTCCAGGAAGAGAACCTCTCATTTTAACCTTCTCCCAGTTTTCTCCAGAAAGCTCAGGAAGGGGATTCCCTGGTGGCGCAGTGCTTAAGAATCCACCTGCCAATGCAGGGGACACAGGTTTGAGCCCTGGTCCAGAAAAATCCCACATGTCGCAGAGCAACTAAGCCCATGAGCCACAACTAATCAGCCTGCGCTCTAGGGCCCACATGCCACAACTACTGAGCCCATGTGCCACAACTACTGAAGCCTGCGTACTGCACTGAAGAGCAGTCCCTGCTCATCGCAACTAGAGAAAGCTCGCGCGCAGCAACGAAGACCCAACACAGCCAAAAATAAATAAATTAAATAGATAAATTTTTTTTAAAAAACCCCAAAAACCAGAAAGCTCAGGAAGACCCTGTCAATCCTGAGGGATCTTTTATTTATTTATTTTATTTTATACAGCACGTTCTTATTAGTTATCTATTTTATACATACTAGGGTATATACGTCAATCCCAATCTCCTAATTCATCCCACCACCATTCCCCACAACCTGCTTTCCACCCTTGCTGTCCATACATTTGTTCTCTACATCTGTGTCTCTATTTCTGCCCTGTAAACCGGTTCATCTGTACCATTTTTCTAGGTTCCACATATATGTGTTAATATACGATATTTGTTTTTCTCTTTCTGATTTACTTCACTCTGAATGACAGTCTGTAGGTCCATCCACGTCTCTACAAATGACCCAATTTTATTCCTTTTTATGGCAATATTCCACTGTATATATGTACCACATCTTCTTTATCCATTCATCTGTTGATGGGCATTTAAGTTGCTTCCATGACTTGCCTATTGTAAACAGTGCTGCAATGAACATTGGGGTGCATGTGTCTTTTTGAATTATGTTTTTCTCTGGGTATATGCCCAGTAGTAGGATTGCTGGGTCATATGATAATTCTGTTTTTAGTTTTTTAAGGAACCTCCATACTGTTCTCTACAGTGGCTGTATCAATTTACATTCCCACCAAGAGTGCAAGGGGGTTCCCTTTTCTCCACACCCTCTCCAGCATTTATTGTTTGTAGATTTTCTGATGATGCCCATTCTAACTGGTGTGAGGTGATACCTCATTGTAGCTTTGATTTGCATTTCTCTAATAATTAATGATGTTGAGAAGCTTTTCATGTGCCTCTTGGCCATCTGTATGTCTTCCTTGGAGAGATGTCTATTTAGGTCTTCTGCCCATTTTCTGATTGGGTTGCTTGTTTTTTTGATATTGAGCTGCATGAGCTGTTTATATATTTTGGAGATTGATCCTTTGTCCGTTGCTTCGTTTGCAAATATTTTCTCCCATTCTGAGGGTTGTCTTTTCATCTTGTTTATAGTTTCCTTTGTTATGCAAAAGCTTTTAAGCTTCATTAGGTCCCATTTATTTATTTTTGTTTTTATTTCCATTACTCTAGGAGGTGGATCAAAAAAGATCTTGCTGTGATTTATGTCAAGTCAAAGAGTGTTCTTCCTATGTTTTCCTCTAAGAGTTTTATAGTCTCTGGTCTTACGTTTAGGTCTTTAAACCATTTGGAGTTTATTTTTGTGTATGATGTTAGGAAGTGTTCTAATTTCATTCTTTTACATGTAGCTGTCCAGTTTTCCCAGCATCACTTATTGAAGAGACTGTCTTTTCTCCATTGTATATCCTTGCCTCCTTTGTCATAGATTAGTTGACCATAGGTGCATGGGTTTATCTCTGGGCTTTCTATCCTGTTCCATTTGGTCTATATTTCTGTTTTTGTGCCAGTACCATATTGTCTTGATTACTGTAGCTTTGTAGTATAGTCTGAAGTCAGGGAGTCTGATTCCTCCAGCTCTGTTTTTTTCCCTCAGGATTGCTTTGGCTATTCAGGGTCTGCTGTGTCTCCATAGAAATTTTAAGATTTTTTCTTCTAGTTCTGTAAAAACTGCCACTGGTAATTTGATAGGAATTGCATTGACTCTGTAGATTGCTTTGGGTAGTACAGTCATTTTCACAATATTGATTGTTCCAATCCAAGAACATGGTGTATCTCTCAATCTGTTTGTGTCCTCTTTTTTTTTTTATGGTGCCAATTTTAAATACCGTTTTATTTGACATTGCATTTTCCACTTACAATACAGTGCTTGTAAAGTGCAGTGTTATTTCCTTTCCCTGTGCACATATTCCATGTTCAACTATCAAGAATGCCAAGTTGGGCTTCCCTGGTGGCGCAGTGGTTGAGAGTCTGCCTGCCGATGCAGGGGACATGGGTTCGTGCCCCGGTCCGGAAAGATCCCACATGCCGTGGAGCGGCTGGGCCCGTGAGCCATGGCCGCTGAGCCTGCGCGTCCAGAGCCTGTGCTCCGCAACGGGAGAGGCCACAACAGTGAGAGGCCCACGTACCGCAAAAAAAATAAAAATAATAATAAAAAAAAAGAATGCCGCGTTTATTACAGCAGCTCAACTTTAAAACTGCTATGGAATTTGCTACAAAATTGGGTTCTTCAATGTTTTGTGGAACAATGCTAAATCTATGCTAGGTTGGCTTAATCAACCTCTTCAATGGCGGGCCCAGAGGAGGCACCAGCAGATGGAGGAGCTCCACCACCAGGGAAGCCCCTGGGCATTCCTCCTGGCATTCCTCCTGGCATGGCTCCTGAGCTCTGGTACAGCTTGGTAATGATGGGGTTGCAGACTTTTCCCAGCTCCTTCTGCTGATGTTCAAATTCTTCCTTCTCTGCAGTCTGGTTCTCATCAAGCCAGTTGATTATTTCATTACACTTACCAAGAATCTTCTGTTTGTCCTCATCATTAATCTTGCCTTGAAGTTTCTCATCGTCAACAGTAGCTTTCATGTTGAAAGCATAGGATTCAAGAGTATTCTTCGAAGACAACTCATCCTGCTGCTTCTCATCTTCAGCTTTGTACTTCTCTGCTTCCTGAACCATGCGTTCAATGTCTTCCTTGCTCAAACGGCCCTTGTCATTAGTGATGGTAATCTTGTTCTCTTTTCCTGTGCTCTTATCCACAGCAGAGACACTGAGGATGCCACTGGCATCAATATCAAAAGTAACTTCAATCTGAGGAACACCACAGGGGGCAGGAGGTATGCCTGTGAGTTCAAACTTGCCAAGCAGGTTGTTATCCTTGGTCATGGCACGCTCACCTTCATAAACCTGAATGAATATCGGGCTGGTTGTCCGAGTAGGTTGTGAAGGTCTGCGTCTGCTTGGTGGGAATGGTGGTGTTGCACTTGAGGACAGTCATGACTCCACCAGCAGTTTCAATTCCAAGGGAAAGAGGAGTGACATCCAACAGCAGCAAGTCTTGAACATTTTCAGATTTGTTTTCCAAATTTCCAGATAAAATGGCTGCCTGGACAGCTGCACCATAAGCAACAGCCTCATCAGGGTTGATGCTCTTATTCAGTTCTTTCCCACTGAAGAAGTCCTGTAGAAGTTTCTGATTCTTGGGGATGCAGGTTGAACCACCCACCAGGACAATATCATGGATCTGAGACTTGTCTAGCCTGGCATCCCGAAGGGCTTTCTCCACAGGGCCCAGTGTGCCACAGAACAGGTCAGCATTCAGTTCTTCAAATCGGGCACAGGTAATTGAGGTATAGAAGTTGATTTCTTCATAGAGGGAATCAATCTCAATAGTGGCCTGGGTGCTGGAAGAGAGAGTGTGTTTAGCATGCTCACAAGCAATACGAAGGTGACGGACAGCCTTCTTGTGCTCACTGATGCCCTTCTTGTGCTTGCACTTGAACTCTGCAATAAATGGTTGACCATCCGGTTGTCAAAGTCTTCTCCACCTAAGTGGGTTATCTCCAGCTGTAGACTTCACCTCAAAGATTCCATCCTCAATAGTGAGGACTGACACATCAAAAGTGACACCACCTAAATCAAAGATCAGCACATTTCTTTCTACTCCAATCTTTTTGTCTAAGTCATAGGCAACAGCAGCAACAGTACATGGAGCCCAGCGATAGTTCCAGCATCTTTGGTGGCCTGATGCTGAGAATCATTAAAGTAAGCAGGTACTGTGACAACAGCATTAGTAACACTCTTCCCAACGTAGGGCTTCTGCTATTTCCTTCATCTTTGTCAATACCATGGATGACACCTCCTCTGGATAGAAACTTTTTGTCTCTCCCTTGTATTCTACTTGAACCTTAGGCCTGCCTGCATCGTTCACCACTATAAAGGGCCAATGCTTCATATCAGACTGGACAACAGATCATCAAATCTTCGTCCAATGAGGCGTTCGGCATCAAACCCCGTGTTGGTGAGATTCTTGCATCTTGGTTCTTTGCAGCATCACCAATCAATCAATCATTCGGTATCAGTAAAGGCGACATAGCTTGGGATAGTTCGGTTCCCCTGATCACTGGTAATTATTTCCCCCTTTCCGTGCTGGAAGATACCCACACAAGAATAGGTGGTGCAAGATCAATGCCAACTGCAGGTCCCTTAGACATGCTGGAGCGCAGGCCCGGGTCCACTGGAGGAGAAAACAGCAATCTGGAAAGCTGCTGCCGCATTCAATGAGACCTTATTGTGTCATCTTTGATTTCTTTCCTCAGTGTCTTATAGTTTTCTGAGTACAGGTTTTTTACCTCCTTAGGTAGGTTTATTCCTAGGTATTTTATTCTTTTTGTTGCAACGGTTAATGGGATTGTTACCTTAATTTCTCTTTTTGATCTTTCATTGTTAGTGTATAGAATGCAAGAGATTTCTGTGCATTAATTTTGTATCCTGTGACTTTACGAAATTCATTGATTAGCTCTAGTAGTTTTCTAGTGGCATCTTTAGGATTGTCTACGTATAGTATCATGTCATCTGAAACAGTGACAGTTTTAATTCTTCTTTTCCAATTTGTATTCCTCTTATTTCTTTTTCTTCTCTGATTGCCATGGCTAGGACTTCCAAAACTATGTTGAATAAGAGTGGCGAGAGTGGACATCCTTGTCTTGTTCCTGATCTTAGAGGAAATGCTTTCAGTTTTTCATCATTGAGAATGATGTTTGCAGTGGGTTTGTCGTATATGGCCTTTATTATGCTGAGGTAGGTTCCCTCTATGCCCACTTTCTGCAGAGTTCTTTTTTTTTTTTTTTTTTTTTTGTGGTACGTGGGCCTCTCACTGTTGTGGCCTCTCCCGCTGTGGAGCACAGGCGCCGGACGCGCAGGCTCAGCGGCCATGGCTCACGGGCCCAGCCGCTCCGTGGCATGTGGGATCTTCCCGGACCGGGGCACAAACCCGCGTCCACTGCATCGGCAGGCAGACTCTCGACCACTGTGCCACCAGGGAAGCCCTCTGCAGAGTTTTTATCATAAATGGATGCTGAATTTTGTCAAAAGCTTTTTCTGCATCTATTGAGATGATCATATGGTTTTTATTCTTCAATTTGTTAATATGGTGTATCACATTGATTGATTTGCATATATTGAAGAATCCTTGCATCCTTGGGATAAATCCCACTTGATCATGGTGTATGATCCTTTTAAAGTGTTGTTGGATTCTGTTTGCTAGTATTTTGTTGAAGATTTTGCATCTATATTCATCAGTGATATTGGTCTGTAATTTTCTTTTTTTGTAGTATCTTTGTCTGGTTTTGGTATCAGGGTGATGGTGGCCTCATAATATGAGTTTGGGAGTGTTCCTTCCTCTGTGATTTTTGGGAAGACTTTGAGAAGGATGGGTGTTAGCTCTTCTCTAAATGTTTGATAGAATTCACCTGTGAAGCCATCTGGTCCTGGGCTTTTGTTTGTTGGAAGATTTTTAATCATAGTTTCAATCTCGTTACTTGTGATTGGTCTGTTCATATTTTCTATTTCTTCCTGATTCTTCCTTGGAAGGTTATAAGAATTTGTCCATTTCTTCCATGTTGTCCATTTTATTGGCATAGAGTTGCTTGTAGTCGTCTCTTAGGATGCCTTTGTATTTCTGAGGTGTCTGTTGTAACTTCTCCTTTTTCATTTCTAATTTTATTGACTTGAGCCCTCTCCCTCTTTTTCTTGATGAGTCTAGCTAATGGTTTATCAATTTTGTTTCTCTTCTCAAAGAACCAGCTTTTAGTTTTATTGATCCTTGCTATTGTTTTCTTTGTTTCTATATAATTTATTTCTGCTCTGATCTTTATGATTTCTTTCCTTCCGCTAACTTTGGGTTTTGTTTGTTCCTCTTTATCTAGTTCCCTTAGGTGTAATGTTAGATTGTTTATTTGAGATTTTTCTTGTTTCTTGAGGTAGGATTGTATTGCTATAAACTTCCCTCTTAGAACTGCTTTTGCTGCATCCCATAGGTTTTCGATTGTTCTGTTTTCGTTGTCACTTGTCTCTAGGTTTTTTTTTTTTTTTTTTTTTTGCGGTATGCGGGCCTCTCACTGTTGTGGCCTCCCCCGTTGCGGAGCACAGGCTCCGGACGCGCAGGCTCCGGATGCGCAGGCTCAGCGGCCATGGCTCACGGGCCCAGCCGCTCCGCGGCATATGGGATCCTCCCAGACCGGGGCACGAACCCGTATCCCCTGCATCGGCAGGCGGACTCTCAACCACTTGCGCCACCAGGGAGGCCCTCTAGGTATTTTTTTTTATTTCCGCTTTGATTTCTTCAGTGATCTCTTGGTTATTTAGTACTGTCTTGTTTAGCCTCCATATGTTTGTGTTTTTTATGTTTTTTTCCCTGTAATTTATTTCTAATAAACCATAGCGTTGTGGTTGGAAAATATGCTTGATATGATTTCAATTTCCTTAAATTTACTGAGGCTTGATTTGTGACCCAAGATGTGATGTATCCTGGAGAATGTTCCATGTGCACTTGAGAAGAAAGTGTAATCTGATGTTTTCGGGTGGAATGTCCTATAAATATCAGTTAAATCTATCTGGTCTATTGTGTCATTTAAAGCTTGTGTTTCTGGGGCCGGGCTGGGCGGTGAAAGCTGGAGACGACCTCGCTCCCCGGCTCAGTGCAGCCGCCCCGCGCAGAGCCAGGCGCCGAGCGCTTCCGCCGCTTCCTCGAGCTCCCGGGCATTTATTGCGGTCCCAGCGCACGCGCACGTGACGTGAGCTCCCCCTCCTCGCCCACCCCGCCTCTGCCCGGCCCTGGATGGGGGCCCGCAGCGGGAGCGACGAGAGGCCGCCCTGCTTCTCCCCACGCCCCTCACCCCACGGCCCAGCGAAGCCGGGACACTTGGCCTTTGTGCGTGTGCTTTGGGCTTCAGGGACCCGGGCGTGGAAGGTCTGGACCCTGTGGGAGGCGTATGCAAGGAGGTCCCCAAGTCCTCCCGCCCCTCACAGCTCCCCTGCTTTCGGAGGTCCTTCTCCTAGTTCCTTCCTGACTCGATGCTAAAATGGCTCTAACAACCTTACAGAAAAGGAGCTGCCCCGCAGCGGGCCTGCGGAGAGGGTGGAGGTGGGGTTAACACGTTGGGTTTTGAGACTTAGAAGGAGAACTGGGGCGGGAAGAGGGGACTGGGGAGAAGGTAGGCTGGGGAGCAGAAGTCTTTTCCTTTTATTTTCTCCAGGGCATCACTTCCATTATCAAGACCCATTGTCTAGAATTGGGAAGTTGTTCTTTTTGGCTCCGTTGAAACCTCGATGATGATGACCAAACGGGGAAGGGGTTTCACAGAATGGTGGGTGATCTGTGACTCAGGATTACCTGACACTTGAGAGCTCCACTTCATGCATAAAATGCGTTGCATTCGGGTCCTAAGATGACCACAGAACTTTTTTTTTCTAATGATGTAATCATTTATGGAGTTGATATGAAGGGTAGGCTCAGTTAACTGATCAGCGCTACCTTGACAGGAATTCAAAATCCAAACCTAGAACAGGTAGTGAACTGAGTTTCGCTGTTGTTCACGCTATACTTGGAAGTAGGAAAATTACTCATTTTAAATTCACAAAGGCTCACCCTAATTAATGTGGTGCTCTTCTACAGGTATGTTTTTTATTAAGCATTTATTTAATTTACTTACCTTTGCTTCCCTTCTGTCGTGAGCCATGAACTCAATTTTTTTTCTCTAAATGCTAGCGTCTATGGCCTATGGTCAAATAAAGTAAAACATTCTGATAGTAATACCCAAATCATCCCAAGTTGCTACCTGTCTCTTTCCACACCAACCAATTACACTTTATCAGATCAAAAAATTCAAATCTAAGCCCCTGGTGAACGTGAGACCTTCCTTCGTCTCACAATATATAAAAGAGACAAAAGGGAAAAAAAAAAAAAGCTTGTGTTTCCTTATTAATTTTCTGTCTGAACGATCTGTCCATTGGTGTAAGTGAAGTGCTAAAGTCCCCCACTATTACGATAGTTACGACAGTAACTATTGTGTTACTGTTGATTTCCTCTTTTATAGCTGTTAGCATTTGCCTTATGTATTGAGGTGCTCCTGTGTTGTGTGCATATATATTTATAATTGTTATATCTTCTTCTTGTATATTTTTAATAAATTTATTATTTATTTTTGGCTGTGTTGGGTCTTCATTGCAGCGTGCAGGCTTTCTCTAGTTGCAGCGAGCAGGGGTTACTCTTCCTTGCAGTGTGCGGGCTTCTCATTGCAGTGGCTTCTCTTGTTGTGGAGCATGGGCTCTAGGTGCACAAGCTTCAGTAGTTGTGGCTCGCAGGCAATAGAGTGCAGGCTTAGTAGTTGTGGATCACGGGCTTCACTGCTCCGTGGCATGTGGGATCTTCCCGGACCAGGGTCCGAACCCGTGTCCCCTGCACTGGCAGGCATATTCCTAACCACTGCACCACAAGGTAAGCCCTTCTTCTTGGATTGATCCCTTGATCATTATGTAGTGTCCTTCCTTGTCTCTTGTAACAGTCTTTATTTTAAAGTCTATTCTATCTGATAAGAGTATTGCCACTCCAGCTTTCTTTTGATTTCCATTTGCATGGAATATCTTTTTCCATTCCCTCACTTTCAGTCTGTATGTGTCCCTAGGTCTGAAGTGGGTCTCTTGTAGACAGCATATATACAGGTCTTGTTTTTGTATCCATTCAGCCAGCCTGTGTCTTCTGGTTGGAACATTTAATCCATTCACATTTAAGGTAATTATTGATATGTATGTTCCTGTTACCATTTTCTTAATTGTTTTGGGTTTGTTTCTGTAGGCCCTTTTTTTTTTTTTTTTTTTTTTTTTTGCAGTACGTGGGGCTCTCACTGTTATGGCCTCTACTGTTGCGGAGCACAGGCTCCGGACGCGCAGGCTTAGCGGCCATGGCTCACGGGTCCAGCCGCTCTGCGGCATGTGGGATCTTCCCAGACCGGGGCACGAACCCGTGTCCCCTGCATCGGCAGGTGGACTCTCAACCACTGCGCCACCAGGGAAGCCCTCTGTAGAGCCCTTTCTTCTCTTTTGTTTCCCACTTAGAGAAGTTCCTTTAGCATTTGTTGTAGAGTTGGTTTGGTGGTGAATTTTCTTAGCTTTTGCTTGTCTGTAAAGCTTTTGATTTCTCCACCAAATCTGAATGAGATCCTTGCTGGGCAAAGTATTCTTGGTTGTAGGTTCTTCCCTTTTATCACTTTAAATATATTGTGCCACTCCCTTCCGGCTTGTAGAATTTCTGCTGAGAAATCAGCTGTTAACCTTATGGGAGTTCCATTGTATGTTATTTGTCCTTTTTCCCTTGTTGCTTTTTTTTTTTTTTTGCGGTATGCGGGCCTCTCACTGTTGTGGCCTCCCCCGTTGCGGAGCACAGGCTCCGGACGCGCAGGCTCAGCGGCCATGGCTCACGGGCCCAGCCGCTCCACGGCATATGGGATCCTCCCAGACCGCGGCACGAACCCGTATCCCCTGCATCGGCAGGCGGACTCTCAACCACTTGCGCCACCAGGGAGGCCCCCCTTGTTGCTTTTAACAATGTTTCTTTGTCTTTAATTTTTCTCAACTTGATTACTATGTGTCTCAGCGTGTTTCTCCTTGGGTTTATCCTGCCTGGGACTGTCTGCACTTCCTGGACTTGGGTGGATATTTCCTTTCCCATGTTAGGGAAGTTTTCAACTATAGTCTCTTCAGATATTCTCTTGGGTCCTTTCTCTCTCTCTTCTCCTTCTGGAACCCCTATAATGCGAATGTTGTTGCATTTAATGTTGTCCCAGAGGTCTCTTAGGCTGTCTTCATTTCTTTTCAATCTTTTTTCTTTATTCTGTTCCACAGCAGTGATTTCCACCATTTTGTCTTACAGGTCACTTATCTGTTCTTCTGCCTCAGTTGTTCTGCTATTGATTCCTTCTAGTGTATTTTTCATTTCAGTTATTGTATTGTTCATCTCTGTTTGTTCTTTAATTCTTCTAGGTCTTTTTTAAAGATTTCTTGCATCTTCTCAATCTTTACCTGCATTCTTTTCCTAAGGTCCTGGATCATCTCCACTATCATTATTCTGAATTCTTTTTCTGGAAGGTTGCCTATCTCCACTTCATTAGTTGTTTTTCTGGGATTTTATCTTCTTCCTTCATCTGGTACATAGTCCTTGGCCTTTTCCCTTTGTCTATCTTTCTGTGAATGTGGTTTTCGTTCCACAGGCCGCAGGATTGTAATTCTTCTTGCTTCTGCTGTCTGCCCTCTGGTGGATGAGGCTAGCTAAGAGGCTTGTGCAAGCTTCCTGATGGGAGGGACTGGTGGTGGGTAGAGCTGGGTGTTGCTCTGGTGGGCAAAGCTCAGTAAAACTTTAATCTGCCTGTCTGCTGATGGGTGGGGCTGAGTTCCCTCCATGTTTGTTGTTTGGCCTGAGGCGACCCAGCACTGGTGCCTACAGGGTCTTTGGTGGGACTAATGGTGGACTCTGGGAGGGCTCACACCAAGGATTACTTCCCTGAGCTTCGGCTGCCAGTGTCCCTGTCCCCATGGTGAGCCACAGCCACCCCCTGCCTCTGCAGGAGACCCTCCAACACTAGCAGGTAGGTCTGGTTCAGTTTCCAGTGGGGTCACTGCTCCTTCCTCCTGGGTCCTGATGTGCACACTCTTTTGTGTGCCCTCCAAGAGTGGAGTCTATATTTCCCCCAGTCCTGTCGAAGTCCTGCAATCAAATCCTGCTAGCCTTCAAAGTCTGATTCTCTGGGAATTCCTCCTCCCATTGCCAGACCCCCAGGTTGGGAAGCCTGACGTGGGGCTCAGAACCTTCACTCCAGTGGGTGGACTTCTATGCTATAATTGTTCTCCAGTTTGTGAGTCACCCACCCAGTGGTGATGGGATTTGATTTTATTGTGAATGTACCCCTCCTACCATCTCACTGTGGCTTCTCCTTTGTCATTGGACATGTGGTATCTTTTTTGGTGAGTTCCAGTGTCTTCCTGCCAGTGATTGTTCAGCAGTTAGTTGTGATTCTGGTGTTCTCCCAAGAGGAAGTCCTGAGGGATCTGTTAATATCTTTAAATATTATCAAGAGTAACAATCAGCACCACCATTTACTGAGCATCTAGTTCATGCTCCCACACTATGCTAAGTGCTTCACATGCACCATCTCATTCATTTTTTTTTCTCCTCATCTCATTCATTCTTTACATTTACTCTATGCAGTAGGGACTGTTTCAGTCCCCATGTTATAGACAAGGAAACTGAGGCCCTAAACAGTTAAGTGACTTGCTTAAAGTGATAATGCCAGGAAGTGCTAGAACTAGGATTCGCTACCAGATCTGTATCGACTGAAAAAAAAAATGCACAACCTCAAAGTTGAGAGTTATGTTTTATTTGGCGGACAAAACTGAGGACTTAAGCCCGGGACACAGCATCTCAGATAGCTCTGAGAGACTGCTTCCAAAGAGGTAAGAGAGGAGCCAAGATGTATAGTAGTTTTTGCAACAAAGACCATGTAGTCAGAACATCAAAAGATTACTGTTAATTAGAGAAAACCAGGTATCTCACGTTAAGGAATTTAGCGCTTTTCTATGTATGGGAAGATGCAAGCATCTGGGCTCTCTGAAATCATTCCTTTGATATGCACTTCAGCTATCTGGGCCTGTGTTTTCTCATCCTGAGTCTCCTCAGTGTGCACCTTCGGGGGTGGCTGCAGTGGCTGACCTCTAGATGGGGAGCATCCTGTTTCTATCCTGAGTTCCCTCGGGGCTCATCATAGGGGCAGCTGTAATGTGATGGCTTGAGGGCTGTGACACATTTGTTTACTGATTTTGCAGGTAACATTTTTTCATTGACATCTGTCTGACATCACAGAAGCCTGAGCTCTTACTCTGAACCACCTCTGATAGTACTGATTCTTCTTTTTCCTTGGGAAGCAAGTCCTGTCACCCAGGCCTCTTTTGGTGGAATAAGGAGAGTCGGAAGGGTCCTTGGGCGGCAAACCTCAAGAATTTCTAGTCTGGAGCATCTCATTGTGGACAAACACCAACAGTGAATAAGCAGGAGTACCTATTAACACCTGTTTGTTTTCCTTTTGAAAGCCTAATGAAGATGACTTCAGAGGGATGGAGTATTTTAATTCGCTCCTTCACCAAAGCCCCAACCTTTGAAGTAAAACCCAAGCTGCTCCACTGAACAAACATCAACCCTGCCCACAGACTTGAGTTTCCTGGCCAACACTCCAACAAGGACATCACAATACAATGGCCCAGGCTTTGTCCTGGCCTGTGGCTCTCAGCGTGTCCCAGGCAACCCTAGGCTGCCACAAAGGAAGTCAAAGGAGGGCAAGTAGAAGGAGTCAAGGGGACAAAGCAAATGAGGCCACTCCCTCCTGTGGGGGCACCTGCTCCACAGAAGTCTGGGGAGAGAGGTACCTAGTTTACTTCCAATGTCCCTATCTTCTTATCAATCAATTTAATTTATTTTAAATTATGTGCTCATTGAAGAAACTTTGGGAAAAAACAGATATGAGGAGGAAATAAAAATTACTCACGAACTTACTCTGCAGAAACAAGTATTACTCTTTTGGAATCTATTTCTATTTGTATTGTAGTTTTAACATAGTTGAGATTATACTTTATTAAAATACACAATTTTGTATTGAGCTTTTAAAAAATAAATGTATCCTCACATAATTTACAATTATTTTCAAATATCATGTGCATGGGTAAACTGTATTTTCTTTAATTACATGGGCAAACCATGTTTTACTTAGCCATTCCTCTCTCTACTTTGAAGTATTTTCCAATTTTTCTAATCATTATAAATAATCCTGCAATTAATGACTTAGCATCATAAAGCTTGGTCTGTAATTCTGCACTACTTTAGGATAGGTTATCAAAATTAAAATTCATAAATCAAAAGAACAAACACTTGAACTAAACTGCTTCCCAAGAGGGCTGTACTAATTTATAAGTCAACTTGCCATGTGGGAAAATGCCAGTTTGATAGCACTTTGCCAGAACTGAGAATTATCTTCTAAAATCTTTGCCAATTTGAAAGGGAATAAAAAACCACTTCTTTGTTATTTCAATTTGCTTTTCTTTATTAGTTATCTAAGGAGTTGAATATTTTTTCATAGTTTTTAGTCATTTAGATCCCTTCTTTTGCAAATTCTCCCAACTGTTTTCTTCTTTAAATAAAGAGTGAATTATTCCTTCACAAATTTTATTAAATATCTAATTATGTGGTACAAATGTGAAATATAGAAATATGACCTGCAGATTTTATAACTGAACTTTGTATATGCTGCTAATAGGGATTACTAATATATTCAAAGAGAATAGTTCAGAGACCTAACTAAAATAGAATTCTTCAAATATTTTAACAGATTAGAAATGTTACTTGTGACGGTCTCTACTTACAGCTGCCAACAATGGAAAATAATTTAAGTGTCCAGCAAAAGGGAAGGCCTGGGACCCCATGACAAATATACTTGAGGAATGGAAGTGGAGGTGGGGTGGGATGGGATGATAAAAGACTTTTACTTCTCATTTCATATGTTTGAATTTCTTTTATTTTTACCAAGTACTTGAACTACTCCTAAAATTTAAAAAACTTAAATTTTGATGTAAAGAAATTAACAAATGTGACTAATGTCATTCATGATTCATATGAAACAAGTAATAAAATTAAACAAAATTGTGCATACAATATTACAAAAATGTTCATAAAATTCATTTGACAGAAATCTAGAGCGACATAATAAAAAAATGTTTTTCTGTGGAACCAAAACAATGTGGCTGCAAAGGAGTGACATATAACTTATTTACATTTTTTCCCCCAAACAAAATCATTCCATTGACTTAACGGGTCTTTTGAACGATGTTCTTAAAATGGCATACTTTACATTTTTGTGTGAGACTTCTATCATACACACCTCAGAGGGCATGTCTTTAGTCTTTCTACTTCTGTGCTCAGCTATTTTAAAGGTGACTTTTCCAAAGGCCAGTGCTCAATCCCTTCTGCCAGGCTGCCTCATACAGTCCTTACTTTAATGGACACCAGGCACCTTCATAAATGAGTCTACCTGAGCTGGACACTCTGGAAACAGGAACTGAGGCAGGGGATGTTCACAGACAGCAAAGAGTCATTTCAAGTAACTTGATAATAAGTTAAACTAAATGACCTACAGAAAGACTAACTACAACCACTCCAAGAGAAGCAATGTCTTATGAAGACCTAAGTCATTCCCAAGTGCCACCCTAGAAAAGGTAAGTAAACTCTAAGTAAAAGGTCCTATGTACAACTTTTGAGTCTTTATTTCCTAAGTGTGCAAATTATTCAGCAATAATGTAGGGAAATAAGAGCTCTCATACACTTCTTATGGGAGTATAAGTTGGTAAAACTCTTGAAGGCAATTTAGTGATAAATTTCAGAAATCCTAAAGAAGGTATACATGCAGTGACACAATAATTCTATTTCTAGGACTTTAGAGTAAGAAAATAATTGAACATGCGTGTGACAATTACTGTTAGAAATTACATTAGAAAATTAACTGTATGGGAATTCCCTGGCAGTCCAGTGGTTAAGACTCAGCACTTTCACTGCTGTGGCCCAGGTTCAATCCCTGGTTGGGGAACTAAGATCCCAGAAGCCGCATGATGAGGCCAAAAATATTTAAAAATTAAAAATTAAAAAAAAGAAAGAAAATTAAATATAGTATTATTTAAACAGCTGAAAACTGGGAAATTAACTAGATATTTAACAGTAGAAGTTGGTTAAAGAATTTCTATTTATTCATCAACACAACGGAACAGTAAGCAGCCATGAAAAATGACAGACTAAATGTTTACTGACATGGGGTAGACTGTATTTTGGGCCCCAATTCTTAACCCCTCCCTATGTCCAGGTTCTTTGCCATATAACTTTGCAGTGTCCCCCCATTGTGGACAGGATGGAAATACCCACACCTGAGATCAGCCATATGTTATGTTTTGATCAATGCGATGTAAGCACATGCGATACAACCAGAAACTTCAAAAGCTCAAGCCTGATTGGGCTTGCTCGCAGTTGTGTCTCTGTCTTCACTATGAGAAGAATATGCCTAAATTAGTCCCCTGGTCCATGAGGATGACAGACATGTGGCGAAGAGCCCAGCCTAGATGAGCCAACTACAGTCAGCTGCTGATGCATGAATGAGCCCCGATGAAACCAACAAACTGCCTAGCCACATTCAACCTAGATCAGCTGACACCTATCTGACTTACAGACACATGAGCTAAGTAAATGTGTATTGTTGTTTTAAGCCACTGAGTTTTGGAGTGGTTTGTCAAATAACATTTTTGTGATGACAGTTAACTGATACAATATTTAAAAGTGTAAAAGAAAAATGAGGGAAAAATCTGGAAATATATACCTCCAATGCTAATAGACTTCTAGTGAAAAATGGTAGATTAATCACATGTATATCATCTTTCCCTCCAAAAACCTCACTAAAATGACAATAAAGCATTAAAAATAGTCTTAAATAACAAATTAACAGAAGAGACTATAGCAAAATAAATTTTAACATAATAGTGGAAACATTAAAAGCAGGAGGAAGAGGGATAAATGACTGAGCATTATGGAAGAAATTACAGCTCAATGGCCTGCAGAGAGGAATACCAATAAAAATCTGGCCAACTAACCCCACACAACTTCTGAGAGATCCAGCACCTTGAAGGTATCAGATACTACGGCAGGTGGGGGTAAGTTACAGAGATGAGAATCAAGCTGAACGTTTGTATACAGACCAGACAGAACCCCAGGTCTCACCTCAACTATGTGCAGCCAGGTGACTACCCCTACATACCCCATCCTTCTAACATTCTTAAATAATAAGCAGACAGCCAAGGATCACCATAAATAAGAGAAAATCTACCTATATGAAAGACAGAGCCCAAGCAAACAGAAAAAAAAGGCGGGGCAGAGGGAATCCAGGAAGACAAAGAGATTATGCTTAGAACAAATGGAAACTGAAAACAAAAACAAAATCAAGAAAACTCAGAGAGATGAGAGGATATCGTGGTGATAAAATAATAATGATGCTTCAAAGAAACAACTGGAGACCAAGAAAGAACTTAAATCAATAGAAAATAAAACATACAAATTAGATCAATTCAAAAAGTCCAATATCCAATAGACACCCCAAACGAGAGGACAGAGAAAACAAAGAGGAGAGAGAATTTGAAAAACAGTAGTGGAATATCTTCTAGAACTAAAGGACACTAGTCTCTATGTTGAAAGGGCCTACCAAGTACCCAGTAATGAATGAAAAAAAGAACCAAGTAGACATAGCATCATGAAATTTCAAAATACTGAGGATAAAAAGAAGATCTTAAATCTTTCAAAGAAAAAATTAGGTTATGTATAATGGCTTCTAACTGTCCAACAGCAACCAGGATGCTAGAACACAGTGAAGCAATGCCTTCAAAATTCTGATGGAAAATTTTTTCCAGTCTAGAATTCTATACCTTGCCCCAGCTATTAATTTGGCGCTAAGTTAGAAAAACACATTTTTTCATGTGTGGAATGATTCAAAATACGTATCTCACACACCCTTTCTTAGAAAACTACTAGAGGAAGTACTTTAGCAAAACCGAGGAAAAAAATCAGTAAATGAAAAAAGGAATCTAGGAAAGAAGGGATACAATACAAGAGAATTATAAGGAAAAGTTCCACTATGACAGCTTTGCATCAAGACCAGACAACAACCAGGACAGATTGGTACAGAATGAAGGATGTATGAGGCAGATCTCCAGAAAAATAATGGAACCAATAAACTATTTGATGTACTTAACATTTTTTTTTTAAACTACAGACCTACTTTGTTTTACTGTACTTTGCAGATATTGTGTTTTTTACAAATTGAAAGTCTGTGGCAACCCTGCATTAAGTAAGTCTATCACAGCCATTTTTCCAACAGCGTTTGCTTACTTTGTGTCTCTGTGTCACGTTCTGGTAATTTTTGCAATATTTCAATTTTTTTCATTATTATTATGTTTGTTACAGTGATCTGTGATTAGTGATCTTTGATGTTTCTCTTTTAATTGTTTGGGGGCACCACATGCCCATAATATGGCAAACAACTGATAAGTGTTGTCTGTGTTCTGACTATTCCACAGACTAGCTGTTCCCCCACCTCTCTCCCTCTCCTCAGGCCTCCCTATTCCTTCCTAATATTGAAATTAGGCCAATTAATAACCATACAATGGCCTCTAAGTGTTCAAGTCAAAGGAAGTGTTGCATACTTCTCACTTTAAATCAAAAGCTAGAAATAGGGCTTCCCTGGTGGCACAGTAGTTAAGAATCTGCCTGCCAATGCAGGGGACACAGGTTTGAGCCCTGGTCCAGGAAGATACCACATGCCGCGGAGCAACTAAGGCCATGTGCCACAACTACCGAGCCTGCGCTCTAGAGCCCGCAAGCCACAACTACTGAAGCCCGTGTGCCACAACTACTGAAGCCCATGCGCCTAGAGCCTGTGCTCTGCAACAAGAGAAGCCACTTCAATGAAAAGGCTGCACACCGCAACAAAGAGTAGCCCCCACTCGCCACAACTAGAGAAAGCCCACGCGCAGCAACGAAGACCCAATGCAGCCAAAAATAATAAATAAATAAAAGGGAAAAAAAGCTAGAAATAATTAAGCTTAGTGAGGAAGGCATGTCGAAAGCTGGGATAGGATGAAAGCTAGGCCTCTTGCACCAAACAGTTAGCTGAGTGGTAATGCAAATGTGAAGTTCCTGAAGGAAATTAAAAGTGCTACTCCAGTGAACACATGAATGATAAGAAAGCAAAACAGCCTTATTGTTGATATGGAGAAAGTCCAAGTGGTCTGGAGAGAAGATCAAACCTGCCACAACATTCCCTTAAGCCAAAGCCTCATCCAGAGTAAGGCCTTAACTTTCTTCAATTTTATGAAGGCTGAGAGAGGTGAGGAAGCTATAGAAGAAAAGTTTGAAGCTAGGAGAGATTAGTTCATGAGGTTCAAGGAGAGAAGCCTGTCTCCAGACCATAAAAGTGCAAGGTGAAGTCACAAGGGCTGATGTAGAAGCTGCAGCAAGTTATCCAGAAGATCTACCTAAGACAATTAAAGAAGGTGGCTATACTAAACAACAGATTTTTCAATGTAGACGAAACAGCCTTATTTCAGAAGAAGATGCCATCTAGGACTTTCATAGCTAGAAAAGAGAAGTCAATGCCTGGCTTCAAAGCTCCAAAGGACGGGCTGATTCTCTTATTAAGGGCTAATTTTTTTTAACAATAAAGTATGCTTAAATTAAGCTATGTACATTGTTTTTTAGACATAATGCTATTGCATACTTAACAGAATATAGTATAGTTTAGACATAACTTTTATCTGTGCTGGGAATCCAAAAAATTTGTGTGACTCACTTTATTGCAATATTTGCTTTATTGCTGTGATCTGGAACCAAACCCACAATATCTCTTAGGTATGCCTGTATTGTTAGGCACTTGAAAGACCTAGCAGAGCAATTGGGGGGAAAAAGTGATTGGTACAGAAAGATAAAGCAAAACAAAAACAAAAACAAGCAAAAACCCCACAATTACTAACCCCAGAAAAAATAAAAGGTTGTACAAGAAAGAAAAAATAACCATAGTTATTACTTTTCCCAGCAGTGAATAATATATATACTGTCATAAAATACAGGTACCAACTACTGATTTAATCAAAGCTGTGACATAACTTCTCTAGGAAAACCAGGTAAAGGGGAAGTGAAGATATTGGTACAAGAAAGCTAAATCTTTATCTTCCATAATAAGAATACAATAGATAATGTCTAAAATTTATAATTCATGAAACAGCAATATAAGGTCTTATTTAGAAATATGGAAATAAATACTAGCAAAAAAAAAAAAGTAGTTCCTTCAAAGAAGTTGAATGAGGGATGGGAAGAAAGGGGCAGAACACTGCTTTTCTCACTGTAAGCCTTTTAGAAGTTTTTGGGTTTTGTTTAAACTATGTTAACAGTGACTCTCTGAGTGGTAGAATTTCAGGATGTTTTAATTAATTTTTTTCTCTTGGCTTATCTAAATTTTCTATAAAATTACTTGTGTAATTTTAAAAAATGTTTTTAAGTGTTGTATTTTTTTTTTTTTTTTAAATCCACAGCATAAGTGTTACAAAAGCCTGCACAAATTAGGGACTGAACTTTGTACTTTCCTTTGGGGCCTTACCTTTTATCGTGGTCAAAATGAAGAAAGCAATGAGGGTGTTGTTGATGGCACAGGTAGACTTGGCAACACAGGACAAGACCGTGTAGGGATTTAAGAGATAGCTGGGGAAAAACACACATATTTGGCATTAGTAATCCTGGTCAAAGGACCAGGGAGTCCTGGCCACCATAGCCAGGAAGTTTAAGAGGTTTACTAAAACCATACTCAAGGGAAGGCAACTTCTTAGAAATAAGTTTTCCTAAGTAAAAGAGGATGGAGTGGGGTTGTGGCCAGTGAGTAAAAGGCACTAAATATTCACTGCCTATTCTGTGCTATGTGTTATATGGAAAACCATCATATTTCATCAACACGGATCCTGTAAACCAGCTATAACATCATTCCCATTTTGCAGATGAGGAAACTGAGACTCAGTGGTTAAGTAGCCTAAGGTTTTACAAGCTAATAAATACATTCAAAAGTCAGGTCTTTCTGGCAATAAGCCTACATTTTTTATTACTTCAGGCTTCAAAAATGATAAAAATTCTACCAATTCCCACAGAGCCATATATTTTAGGAATGGCTACAGTTATCTCTGAAAACCAGGAAAATACTGTTTCTTCAATCAGGTTCCTAAGCTCTGACATAGGCTACCCCATTCAAGAGGTGAGAGCAGCTTAAGTTTAGTCCTCTTAGCAGCCAAGCTATATCCACCAAGCCAGACCCAAAGGACAGAATAAGTATCTGCTGAATTCAGTAAGCTAGTGGCCATTGAACTTCACAGGACAACCTGAACTTCCACTGGGAGGGTATTAAACTGAAACAGTCTTTTCCTGAGGTGGGAAGGAATGGACTGAAAAAATAAATTTGAAATGCTGAATAGGGAAATCTTATACAGTCATAACTGTGTTTTTATTTATTTTTATCCTGCTTCCACAAAAGATTTGAGGCAGCTCAAATGAGAACAGATAATAAAAAGTGAGAGCAAAATTAAAGTACAAATAAAGAGTCAAGACCAGGGAAAGCATAAATAAAAGGAAAAAGTAAAGGCTAGGGAAAGAAGAACAAATGGGTCTTCTACAACACTGCAGTAATCAGCTTTAAATCTGGCTCTGAGTTTCCTGGCAGACAAAGTGAAAAGAGAGACCAGTTACATAATTCTGATTATCAGATAGGAAGAAACATACCAGTGTCTCAGGGAGAGATTATAATTATTATGCGCAAATAAAGACCTTAAATCCAATACCTCTCAGAGCTGTAAGATTAGCAGTTCTAAAGCCAAAGGCCCAGAAATTGTTGATTTTTTTTTTCAGCAATTACAGATAGGCTTGTTCTACAACCTTGAAAGAAATGGCTGCTATTACAAAACTACCCCCTGGAGACACAGGAGTCCATAAGGGATTCATAATGTTGCCATACCTCTGGTTCTATTAGGTAATTCCCACCAATATTTCTGAAATACATAGATATGAACCGATACCTCAAATGTGTTTGGTGGGAGGAGAAAAAAAGCCATTTCTAAATAGCAGGTGATGTCCAAGAAGCAGCTACGCAGCCACCTATCTGGAATACTGAATAGGAGAGTCACACACAAGGCAAAGGGTTGAATAAACTGTCCTCATAAGGCCCCTTCTAAATCTGAAGCTCTAAGGTCATGTTTTTCCATGAGGAAACTTGTCTGTCTTGTTTTACTGTGTATCCTTAGGAACTAGTATATTATCAACATTTACTATTAGTTGACTGAATAATTATTCCCATTTGCCTATCTCAGGAATATAAACAGGAATAACCTGAAAGAATTAAAGTTATAGGCAGCACGGGTACTCCTCAAGAATTCTTTCATAGCGCCTCAGTAAGTTCCACTCTCTCATACTGGTCATCCAGCTGGGATGGGTCTGTTTGGTACTTTTACTTCAGTTTTCTGAACTACAAATGGGGGACTAAATTGTACGTGAAATATAGGAGTTGCTTGAAATAACTGCTGCATAAAGATCAGAATTTTATGCAATCCATATATCACAACGGGAAAACTTTTTTTTTTTTTTTTTTTTTTTTAGAAACACTGGTTACAAGGAGGCTGGAACCAGATCAGCATCGAGTGAAAAAGCATTTGTGAAGGGTCGATTGTGCGTGTGCTTGTGTGAGGCTTTGTCCCAACAGAGACAGGATGGCTCTGTCTCTTTTCCTGGCCAGGAACCCAGTTGTGCAACAGAACTATAGCAAATACTTGATGACTAAGACTGCAAATCTCCAAAAATACAACAAACAACATGAGAAAGTCTCATCAGATTTTCCTCACATTTGTTGGCACTGAGCCCTGTTTTGTCAGAGAATACTTACAAGAGGGCCACTTTCAGAGGGATGTAACGCATTTCCATAGGGGTTCGGATGAGTTCGGCCACATCTGGGGCATACTGGTCTAGTTCTAGGAGGAGTTTCTGCTTTTTAAACTGGAAAAAAAAAATGACAAAACACATGAAACAAATAACTTCCCACTGCTTTTAGGATGAAGACAAAAGTTCTTCCGTGGCCCACATGGCCTGCCTGACCTGGCCCTACCTCTCCAGGGTCATTTCACACTCGCTCCCCACACCTCTCACTTTCTGGGTTCAAGCACCATGAACATGCCACTGCCCTCCTGCTCCCAGCTCTTTGCATTTAACCTAGAACAAACAACCTCTTCTTCTCTTTCCCTAGTTAACTCCCACATAATCTTTAGATCTTAAATTGTCACTTCCTCAGGAAGGCACACTCACTGCCCTGACTGTAAAAATCTCATAACACTGTTCACAGTTAGAACTTTTTTATTTATTTATGTGACTGACTATCTTTCTCCTTCACTATACTATAAGTTCCATGAGGGCAGAGACCATGTTTATTTGCCAATACCTGGCACAGTAAGCAAACAATAAATATCTGTTGAATGGCTAAATGCATGATTGAATGGCAAAGCAGTTTTTAGTCATTTTTAAGAGTTATCATCAGTGGCCTAAGGATTCCAAAGTTCCATCAAAGCGAAATATTTTCATGCAAAGTGGAACAATCCCCTGAATGTCACTGTGTCCTGGGTTTTCTTCCGAGCTCTCCTGTTTCAAGTTTTTGACTTCCACAGAGGAAGTGGGAAATGACCATGATGAAGAGAAGGAGGAGGAAGGCTGGGTGTGGCTGGGCAGCCGGAGAGTTTAGAGGGAGTGACATGGGGGTGGAAAGCTCTTGCCTTCCCCTGTGTGTGTCCCAACAAGTTCATGGGTGTGTTCCAGATTGAAAAAAAGTTAGGCAACCCTATAAGCAAACATGGGTCACACTACAGATAGAAAAAGCCTCTGAACCCCAAATGGGTAGCCCTGCTGATTTAATGATCTTAGATAGTATAAAATCAAAGCTGCGACCTATTATAAAACAGAGTAATTCAGAGAAGTCAAAGTAGTGTGTGATTAATGATTTAAGGATGAAAACACAGATGGCAACAGAATACTGCATTACACCATTTACATAAAGTTAAAAGCATGCAAAATAACACTATATGTTACTTAGGTATATTTACAAATGCACAAAAAGTTAAGGCCATGTGTGGGAATGTTAAACACTAAATTCAGAACAGTGGTAACTGGAGAGGAGTAAGGAGACGAAAGTATCAGAGAGAGGCAACTATATGTAAAATGTTTTATTTTTTAAGCTGAAATAGGTTCACAGTATGTATTATTCTTTATATATTTTTGCATGTCTTAGATATTTTGGATATTTAAATTTTTAAACCAAAAAAAATTTTTTAAGAGCCATCTTTCAGTTCAAAAGAAAATCCCAGGATCACCACAGAAATACAGGTAACCACAGATTTCTTGCAGAGGTTTAGGTAGAGGCTTAATCAAAAAACCTGAACAAACTTCAAAAGCCTCCCTTTGGGAGTCCAGGTTAAGTGGTGGGAATTATCATCAGTAAGATTTATTCTGCCATTCACAGCTGGGGTTATTTAATTAAAAGGGCAAAATATAAACTAAGGTGTTTTTATCAGAGAGAAGGGGGCTGGCTTAGCAAACAAAGCAGTTAATGAGGACAGCTGCAACAGTGGTGGAAAACAGAGGCCCCACTAGCTAAGGGTTCTGGAGTTCTACTGCAAAAAGAAGGTCACCTGGAGGGTGTGAGAGCCACAAAGAAGGCTGTTAAAAGTAAACAGGGGGCTTCCCTGGTGGCGCAGTGGTTGAGAGTCCGCCTGCCGATGCAGGGGACGCGGGTTCGTGCCCCGGTGTGGGAGGATCCCGCATGCCGCGGAGCGGCTAGGCCCGTGAGCCATGGCTGCTGAGCCTGCGCGTCCGGAGCCTGTGCTCCGCAACGGGAGAGGCCACAACAGTGAGAGGCCCACGTACCGCAAAAAAAAAAAAGGAAACAGGGAGTTCACCCAGGAGCAACCAGAGAGACAGATGGGAATACAGGCCCATTCCCCAGGCTGGAAGCCAGCCAGCAGGACTACAGTAAGAGATGCAAGCAGTTAAACAGGGATGTGTAGGCCCTGGGCAAAGGTGACACTGTGCCAACAAGGAAAGAATACTTCCTTGTAACCCCAATCTTCCAAAACAGAAAGACTTTATGAAAGGAGAGTCTCCACGAGAGAAGGGCAGTCAGGTCAGCAGTCCCCAGATTTGATGCTACCTTTCTTTTGTCTCCCCCCAATCTCACCAGCACAGGTACCATTATGCCTGGCCTTAGAACTCAATATTGACTCAGATCCCCTAAGCACAGGCAAAATCCCTTTAAAACATCCCCATGCATCCAGTTAGAGACAGGAAAGTGGCTAAAAATCTAAGGAAAATTAAACACACACACACCAAGAAAATATTAGAAGAATAAAAATAAATGAGGGGTGTCCCTGGTGGTGCAGTGGTTAAGAATGCGCCTGCCAGTGCTGGGGACACGGGTTCGCGCCCTGGTCCGGGAAGATTCCACATGCCCACAGAGCAACTAAGCTCGTACGCCACAACTACTGAGCCTGCGCTCTAGAGCCCGCGAGCCACAACTATTGAAGCCTGCACAGCACAACTACTGAAGCCCGCGCCTACAGCCCATGCTCTGCAACAAGAGGATCCACCACAATGAAAAGCCCGCGCATCGCAACGAAGAGTAGCCCCCGCTCGCCGCAACTAGAGAAAGCCCATCCACAGCAATGAAGACCCAACACAGCCAAAAATAAATAAATAAATAAATAAATAAGGTTAAAGAGTACAATTTAAAATCCAAAGATAGGGCCTCCCTGGTGGCGCAAGTGGTTAAGAGTCCGCCTGCCGATGCAGGGGATACGGGTTCGTGCCCCGGTCTGGGAGGATCCCATATGCCGCGGAGCGGCTGGGCCCGTGAGCCATGGCCGCTGGGCCTGCGCATCCGGAGCCTGTGCTCCGCAACGGGAGAGGCCACAACAGTGAGAGGCCCACATACCACAAAAAGAAAAAAATAAAATAAAATAAAATAAAATAAAAATAAAATCCAAAGATAGGTATATTTCTAGGTATATTCAGCAGCCTCAACAACGAGATTTAAAGCAGAAGAGGTTAAAAGTGACCTAAAAAGTAATTACCTGAATGTGTTACCTCTGTAATCATTAATCAGCTTTTCCATATGTATGTTATATTTTAGCAGAAATTTTTGAATTAAAAAAATCTCCATGGCCGCCTGGAGGGGTGGGATGGGGAGGGTGGGTGGGAGGGAGACGCAGGAGGGAGGGGATGTGGGAACAGATGTATATGTATGACTGATTCACTTTGTTGTAAAGCAGAGACTAATAAAAAACAAACAAACAAACAAACAAAAAATCTCCAGGGTGGAGTTTTCCTTCCATTTTACCCACTACCCCACGTAGCCATTTCCCCATCCCTTGAAAGGTTGATTTTTGCAAGGACATAATTCCCCTACTCCAAATAAAGAGATTCTTCTAATCACTGAAGCTGTATCTACACCCCTTTGCATCCCCAAAACCTATAGGTTGGGGGGGTGAATATTCCACCCCCACTGTATCTCCAACTGTTAGCCTCAGCACATTCTTAATTCAGGAACCTATCCTCCAAATTCACAACCCTCTAAGCACAGTAGGGGATACAGGTTTTTATCACTCCCTATCAAACCACCTGCAGCTTTCTAACATGAATTCTGAGTTCCAAATAAGCGCAGTCTCAGCAAAGGACAGACTAGACTAACATTGCTTCTGTCAAGTGAGGGAGATGTAAAATGTCATGAGAATCAACTGGTCACAATCAATCAGCATTCATATTCCACATGCTCAAGTTGGAGATTGGGGTGGGGCTGGAGTCTTCCCTCTCTGCACCATAGTTTACCAGGATGCATTTGGGTGCAGACACAGCTTCATTACCAGTGATAAAAAGTCTCAAATTCTAGCAAGACTAAAATACTTCCAGACTATATGATATGGGCCCATTCTGACAACCTGGGAAAGATCTGGGGGAAAATGTGCTCATATTCTATCCAAGTCAACAGTAGTATGTTAGTATCATCAAAGTCTGCCATTTAGAATGAGTTAATTTTTGACACAGGGTAAATAAAACTCTTATTCTAACCAAGAAACCTAATGTTCTAGTAGGCTGAATTCTGAGGATGGAGAAGCAAAACTATTCCAAATTTTTATTTGGTGATAAAGTTTTATCTTGGTGATAACAGAGAGCACACCCTGCCTTGGTGTGCTCAAAACCAGGGTATTGACAATAGCTCATTCAGTTTTCTCTCTCCCTCTTTAAATCACACAAAGAAAAAAAAAGAGATCTCTATATGTTTCCATATAAAGTCAGAAATAACTAAGAAATGAATTAAAATTACTGACACACTAAATTAAAAGTATCTCTTCTACTGACACTGAAGCTGACTTTGTTAAGAAACTCACTGAAACCTAGTTTCATTATTTCCCCACAAGCTTCTCCTCCCCTTAAAAATTGTTTTAATTGGAGTATATGACAGCTGATCAGTAAAAAAAAAAAAAAAAAGGAATGCATATGATGGCAGCATCTCTAATCAACTTTCATTAAAACACATTTCAGAAAACAAAACCCAACACATTTCAGTTTTATGTTTTCTTTGAAAAGATCTGATTGTGTTCTTAGATGAAAGCTACCAAACCTCCCTTAGATATTCACATATATCCCATATATACACGCTATTTTTTTCTCCAGTGTTTTATATTTAAAACTTTCAAACTACAGAAAAGTTGAAAGAATAATTCAATAAAACACGTAGATCCACCAACTGTTAACATTTTGCCACATTTTCTTTATCTCTACACACACACACACACACACAGAGACAAAAGCACACATGGGAACCATTTTTCTTCCAGAACCATTTGAAAGTAAGTTGTAAACATCATGACCCTTCACCCCCTAAATTTTTTTAATAGATTTTTTTAATAAAACTTTTATTTGTTCTTGACTTAAATCCAGAATATATAAAGAAAACTTAAAACTCACTAATAAAAAGATAATAAGCCAGGCTTCCCTGGTGGCACAGTGGTTGAGAGTCCGCCTGCCGATGCAGGGGACACGGGTTCGTGCCCCGATCCGGGAAGATCCCACATGCCGCGGAGAGGCTAGGCCCGTGAGCCATGGCCACTGAGCCTGCGCGTCCGGAGCCTGTGCTCCACAACGGGAGAGGCCACAGCAGTGAGAGGCCCGCATACCGCAAAAAAAAAAAAAAAAAAAAAAAAAGATAATAAGCCAATAAAAATGGGAAACAAGTTGATCAGACTCTTTACAAAAGAAAATATATAAATGGCAAATAAACAAATGAAAATATGCTCAACATCATTAGTCACTAGGGAAAAGCAAATGAAAACCACAAGGAGATACCACCGGTGACATGCCCACTAGGATGCTGAAAGTAAAAGTACCAGGCGCACTATGATAGGCAGACTAGTGGCCTCCAAAGATGTCCATTCTAATCACTGAAACATGTGAATCAATCCATCTTGTTGTAACAGTCCCCAAATAAGTCTTCAATATTGTTTTTTTACCCAGTAAATGCTTGTCCTTCCTTCCATCTATTTCCTTCTTAGACACATTTTTTGATCATTCTTTTTTTTTTTTTTTTTTTTTGCGGTACGCGGGCCTCTCACTGTTGTGGCCTCTCCCGTTGCGGAGCACAGGCTCCGGACGCGCAGGCCCAGCGGCCATGGCTCACGGGCCCAGCCGCTCCGCGGCATGTGGGATCTTCCCGGACCAGGGCGCGAATCCACGTCCCCGACATCGGCAGGTGGACTCTCAACCACTGCGCCACCAGGGAAGCCCTGGAAGTTAGTACCTTTGACCAACATCTCCCCATTTCCCCCACCCCCCAGCCCCTGGCAACCATCAAGCTACTCTCTATTCCTATGAGTTTGACTTTTTTAGATTCCACATATAAGTGAGATCATACGGTATTTGTCTTTCTCTGTCTGATTTATTTTACTTAGCAAAATGTCCTCAAGGTTCACCCATGTTGTCACAAATGCTCCATTAGCTTAAGATGTATACTCCCTGGTCTTAGTGATGTTAGTCTCTAATATGCAGTTCTTAATCCCTTAAGTGGGGGAATCAAGGACTCCTTGAGCACTGATAGCAACTATGGACTTTCTTCTTGGAAAAAATGATATATGCACATACACACACAATTTTTCATACCATTTCAAGGGCTTTATAGACCCATTAAGCCTATAAAATGGACCCCAAATTAAGAACCCTCAGTCCAGATATTTTAAAAATCTCTTTGCAGTCTAAAATTCTAGAATTCACCCACTTTATGTTACTGATGACCAGAGCACAGAAAGGCAGACTGCTAATTCTGGTTCTATTACTTGGTAACAGAAGTGAAAATGAACCACAAACAGACAACATCAATGGAATGCAGCCTTCGCTCACCCCAGTCTAAATCCTCTCAGTGGCTCCCAGCCAGTCAATGAGGACTGCAGACAATTTTTAAAATAACTACATGGATAGTACACATGGTTAATCTGTTAACTCTCTCAGAACCCAGGAAAATGAGAATGGTCCCACTACACAATTCTCCTTGGCTATTACATATGGTTTTCAATAGGTATTTAATACATGCCAAATTTTCCAATTAAGATTACTCTCTGCAGGGAAATAGAAACTACATTGGGAATCCAGTTTTACCTTGGATGGGCATAAGACAGTGAGTTAAAAGCTGTATTCATTTTCTTTTGGAAAGAAAAACTGGTGAAAAGAATGGAAGATTTTTAAGGGTCTTCATTAATATAACAGTAGTTCAACTCCATTTACTCCAATTTACTCCAAAAAGTCTGAACCTGGATAGGTGAGTGGATATTAAGCCATGAAGATTAAGCTGACCTTTCTATATATATTAGTAAAGCTGTCTTATTGGTTTGGGTTTGGTCATTCCAGGGCTGGCTGAACAAGCCAGAAGCTTCACTCCCACTTCTTAGGATTTTAAGACAGCTGATCTTTAAGTACACGACCTTTGATTTTTTGTGATAACAGAGATCATCAGGCTACAGAATTTCACTGGTTTTGTCCCACCCACTGACTACTCACCACAACTTTATTGAAGTCCTGGATTGCAAAATACAGGGCAATGGCAGTGAGTACATCAGTTATCTGTCAAGAGAAAGAGAAGTAAAAGGAAATGAACCTAATTAGTATAGGAGTAATGGAATGCTGCCAGAGTCTGGAGTTTTGGGATGGTGATGGACTATCCAGTACTGAATTCTTACATTCAGGTAGAACCTCAACCCTCACTTTGACTACAAAGATAAAGCCTCTTCAGGGAGGTCTGACCAGAAAACTCTGAGGACTAGGACCCACTGAGGCTTACATCAGTTTGGTGTCCCACATCTGCTCTGTAATCGCAAGTTATTTAAGTTTTCTATAAAATGAGAATAATACCCACTGCTTTGCAGCCCTGATGCAGGTCAAGTACTTAGCGCACAGTAAGCCCTCAACAAGCCACAGCCATTATAATTATTAATGAAGACCTCAGTGGACGTCCTACTTGACCCAGATTTTCAACTCTAAATTAGGCAAGTGTTTCAAATTTCTACACTCAAAACATAGCCCTGGGGCTTCCCTGGTGGCGCAGTGGTTGAGAGTTTGCCTGCTGATGCAGGGACGAGGGTTCGTGCCCCGGTCCGGGAGGATCCCACATGCTGCGGAGTGGCTGGGCCCGTGAGCCATGGCCGCTGGGCCTGCGCGTCCGGAGCCTGTGCTCCGCAACGGGAGAGGCCGCAACAGTGAGAGGCCCGCGTACTGCAAAAAAAAAAAACACAAAAAAAAACCATAGCCCTGTTTTCTCAATTTTGAAGGCTCTTGCCCTTAAAGTCTCATCTGGCCTATGTCCTCTGCACAGAATGTCTTGGCAGAATGCTGAGGAAATTCAGGATGCCCTCTATACTGGCACCCCAATTAAAGCCAATCATAGAATCCTGAAGCTAGAAATTCAAGACTACATAGTCCAGAAATCAAATTTTAAAAGTATAAGGAATTGGAACTGGTCAGATGCCAGAGACTACTCCTCACACATCCATAAAACTATCACAGTTCCATGAATTCACATTTAAGATAGCTTTTTGCTTTTATGTTTTGAGAAACTCCTGAGCTCCTAATATAGTTTTTTTTTCCCTTAAAAACAAGAAGATAAAAGACTCTAGGGCCTCCCTGGTGGCGCAGTGGTTGGGGGTCCGCCTGCCGATGCAGGGGACACGGGTTCGTGCCCCGATCCCGGGGGATCCCACGTGCCGCGGAGCGGCTGGGCCCGCGAGCCATGGCCGCGGGGCCTGTGTGTCCGGAGCCTGTGCTCCGCAACGGGAGAGGCCACAGCAGTGAGAGGCCCGCGTACAGCAAAAAAAAAAAAAAAAAAAAAAAAAAAGACTCTAAAATTAGGGCTTCCCTGGTGGCGCATTTGTTAAGAATCCGCCTGCCAATGCAGGGGACACGGGTTCGATCCCTGGTCCGGGAAGATCCCAAATGCTGCGGAGCAACTAATCCCGTGCGCCACAACTACTGAGCCTGCGCTCTACAGCCTGCGAGCCGCAATTACTGAGCCCGCATGCTGCAACTACTGAAGCCCTTGCACCCTAGAGCCCGTGCTCCACAACAAGAGAAGCCACCACAGTGAGAAGCCTGCGCACCTCAACGAAGAGTAGCTCCCCCTCACTGCAACCAGAGAAAAGCCCACATGCAGCAATGAAGACCCAACGAAGCCAAAAATAAAATAAATTTATTTAAAAAGACTCTAAAGGGCTTCCATGGTGGCGCAGTGGTTGAGAGTCCGCCTGCCGATGCAGGGGATGCGGGTTCGGGCCCCGGTCCGGGAGGATCCCACATGCTGCGAAGCGGCTGGGCCTGTGAGCCATGGCCACTGAGCCTGCGCGTCTGGGGCCTGTGCTCCACAGCGGGAGAGGCCACAGCAGTGAGAGGCCCGTGTACCGCCAAAAAAAAAAAAAAAAAAAAAAAAAAAAAAAGACTCTAAAGTTAAAAATACATACGTATTGATTTTATGTGGAAGGTTACTTACCATAAATACCAATTCAGCATAGTCAATCAGGAAATGAAAGAGGTATATTATTAATGGAGTCTGCAGGAGGAAAACAAATACATTAAGTTAAAAGTTAATGTTTAGGGAGGGTGGGAGGGAGGGAGACGCAAGAGGGAAGGGATGTGGGAACAGATGTATATGTATGACTGATTCACTTTGTTATAAAGCAGAAACTAATAAAAGAAAAAGTTAATGTTATCAGCTTCCAGAGTAGGGGGTAGGGAGGAGGCTATTCTGTCAATAAAAATCTCTTTCTTTCCTAGAATATTGTTCTATGCTAGTTTTCCAGCATACATATGAGGGAGAATTATTTAGCATCACTTGAATCACTTTGTGCCACTGGGACTATCTGCTGAATTGAGTAAAGAGAATAAACAAAATCTAATATGTGTTAAATACCTGGTGAAGAGCTGTTTACACAGTAAAGGTATGAGGTGAATTTTACTTTTAAGACATATGTAATAGGCATGGGAAACTCCATAATGGACCAGGATTGCTGAACTCATAAAATAAAATGCACAATATTTTCCCTTCTTCTGTTCTCTGAGATGTTTTATATGATTAGTGTTACTTCCTCCTCAAACAGCTGGGAAAATTAACTCACCATGAAGCCATCTCAACCTCGGTTTTCTTTGAGAAAAGATTTTAAATTACAGATTCAATTTCTTTCACAGATAAAACACTATCTGGATTTGCTATTTTTTTCTTAGCCAGTTTAGGTAACTTGTGGTTTTCTAGGAATTTGTTCATTTCACAAAAATTTACAATTTTTTTGGCATAAAATTGTTCATTATATATATATATATATATATATATATATATATATATATATATATATATATTTTTTTTTTTTTTTTTTCGGTACGCGGGCCTCTCACTGTTGTGGCCTCTCCCGTTGCGGAGCACAGGTTCCAGACACGCAGGTCCAGCGGCCATGGCGCACGGGCCCAGCCGCTCCACGGCATGTGGGATCCTCCTGGACCGGGGCACAAATCTGTGTCCCCTGCATCGGCAGGCAGACTCTCAACCACTGCGCCACCAGGGAAGCCCCTGTTTATAATATGTTATTTGTTAGTGTCTACAGGAACTATAGTGATGTTCCCTTTTTCATTCCCAATATTGGTAATGTGCATCTTCTTTTTTTTAATCTTGACAAATTTTGCCAGAGATGTCTTAATTTTATTAGTCTTACAAAGTACCAACTTTGGGCTTTAATGATTATTACACTTCTTTAATTTCTAAACTTTACAATACACAATTCTTCAAACTCTTCTGGGGATAATTACTTTATCTTTTTCTGATGACACCTAGATCACTGATTTTTAGACTTTAAAAAAAAATTTATTTGTTTATTTATTTATTTTGGCTGTGTTAGGTCTTTGTTGCTGTGCGCAGGCTTTCTC
Source organism: Mesoplodon densirostris (assembly GCF_025265405.1). Classification (NCBI taxonomy): domain Eukaryota; kingdom Metazoa; phylum Chordata; class Mammalia; order Artiodactyla; family Ziphiidae; genus Mesoplodon; species Mesoplodon densirostris. The sequence goes on along the minus strand of NC_082676.1, from coordinate 24,847,256 downwards.
CAGTTGTGGCAAGCGGGGGCTACTCTTCGTTGAGGTGCACGGGCTTCTCAGTGCGGTGGCTTCTCTTGTTGCAGAGCACGGGCTCTAGGGTATGCGGGCTTCAGTAGTTGCAGCACGAGGGCTCAGTAATTGCGGCTTGCGGGCTCTAGAGCACAGGCTCAGTAGTTGTGGCTCGTGGGCTCTAGAGCACAGGCTCAGTAGTTGTGGTGCACGGGCTTAGTTGCTCTGCAGCATGTGCGATCTTCCTGGGCCAGGGATCGAACCCGTGTCCCTTGCATTGGCAGGTGGATTCTTAACCAATGCACCACCAGGGAAGTCTTAGTCTTCTTTCCTAAAACAGTTGACCCTCGAACAACGTGGAAGTGCTAACCCCCACACAGTTAAAAATCTGAGTACAGGGCTTCCCTGGTGGCGCAGTGGTTGAGAGTCCACCTGCCGATGCAGGGGACATGGGTTTGTGCCCAAGTCCGGGAAGATCCCACATGCCGCGGAGCAGCTAGGCCCATGAGCCATGGTCACTGAGCCTGCGCATCCGGAGCCTGTGCTCCGCAATGGGAGAGGCCACAACAGTGAGAGGCCCACATACCACAAAAAAAAAAAAAAATCAGAGTACAACTTTACAGTTGGTCCTCCATATCCATGGTTCTGCATCCTCAAATTCAACCAACCTCAGATTGTACAGTACTGCAGTATGTACTTATTGGAAAAAATCTGCATATAAGTGGACCTACCTGTGCAGTTCAAACCTGTGTTGTTCAAGGGCCAACTGTATATTCATTCAAAGAAATAAATTTTCCTCTGAGTATGGCTTTAGCTGCATCATACAAATTTTGATATGTTGTTTTATCAACATCATTCAGTTCAAAATACTCTAATTTCCCCTGAGAGTTCTTCTTTAAATGAGACTATAGTGTAATTTCAAATTATTTTTGTTTTCTTTTTATATTTTTGTAATGTATTTATTATTGTGGTCACAGAAAATACTCTGTATTATTTCAATCATTTAAAATGTGTTGTGGGGACTTCCCTGGCAGTCCAGTGGTTAAGACTCCAAGCTTCCACTGCAAGGGGCATGGGTTCAACCCCTGGTTGGGGAACTAAGATCCAGCATGTCATGCGGCACCGCCAAAAAAAAAAATGTGTTGTGACTTGCTTTATGGTCCATAATATGGTCAGTTTTGATAAGCGCTCCACAAACACTTGAAAAGAATGTGCATACTAACAATTAAGGGTGTAATATTCTATGTATGACATCTAGGTTGTTTGTTAAGAATTTATTCAACTCTGCTATGTCCTTACTGATTTTTTTGGTCTGTTTGTTATATCCATGACTGAGGTAGATAGTTAAAAATCTCCCTCTTTGACTGTGGATTTGTCTATTTCTCCTTTTAGTCCTGTCACTTTTGCTTTATATATTTTGAAGCTATGTAGTAAGATGAATTTATGTGTAGAATTACTGTATCTTCTGGGTGTTGATATTTTTATCATTATAAAACAATCCTCTTTACCTCTAGCAATGTTTCTTGCCTTAAAGTGTTCTTTATCTAATATTAGTAGAGCTACATCAGCTGTTTTGGGGTAATGTTTGCATGATATGTCTTCTCCTATATTTTTACTTTCTACTTTTTCATGTGTCTTAATATATTTAAAATGTGTTTCTTAAAAGCAGTATATAATTATTTTTTTAACCCAATCTGATAATCATTATCTTTTAGCTGGATTTTAGTCTATTTACATGTAATACAATTACTGATATATGTGTGTTTAAGTTTACTGTCTTACTGTTTCATTTTCCATCTGTCCCATTTTCTCTATGCTTTTTTCTCTCCTTTCTTGCTTGCTTCACTATTTTTTATTATTCCATTTTCCCCTCTATTAGCTTGTTGGTTATACATTTAGCTAATATTCTTTGAGTGGTTAACTTATAGATTATGACATATGTCTTTGAGTTTAATTAAAGTATAATATAAATGATTACTTTTACCACTTCCTAAACAATAAAGGGACCTCTGAACACTTTAAACTCCATATAGCTACTCTCAGCCTTTCCTGTTATTGTTGTTATAGCTTTAAATCTACATATATTTTAAACCCAAAATACATTATTATTATTGTTTTATCAGTCAATACTTATTTAGATTTACCCATATATTTACCTTTTCCATTGTTATTTATTCCTTCCTATATTCCATGAGACTGTCCAGGATCATAATCCTTCTGCCTTTTTGTATTTTTTTAAATGTGAGTCTGCTGGCAATAAATGCTATCAATTTTTATCTGCTTGGAAACCTGTTTATTTTGCCTTTATTTCCAGAGATATTTTACTTAGTATAGAATTCTATGTCAGTAGATATTTTCTTTCAGTACTGTAAAGATACCTTTTTATTGTCTTCTGGATGCCTTCATTTCTGTTGAAGAGTTAGTTTCCATCTTGTTTCTCTTTAAAGATAATTGTCCCTCTTTGGCTGCTTTTAACCATTTTGGTTTTGAGCAGTTTTATTACGATGTGTGTTTTCTTTGAATTTATCCTGCTTGGGCTTACAGAGTTTCTTGAATTGAAATCTTTCATAAGTTTAAAAAATTTTCAGCCACTAATCTCTTCAAATATTGTTTCTTCCTCACTCTGTCCCTCCTCCCATTCTGAAACTCTATTTGTATGTATGATAAACCTTTTTACTGTATCTCATAGATCGCTTTTTTTTCCTCTGTTTTCTATCCTTTTCTCTCCAAGCTTCAGTATGGTTACTTTCTATCTTCCAGATCACTAATCTTCTCTTCAGCTTTGTGTAATCTGCTGTTAACCTTGGCTTCTGCATTCTTAATTTGTTATTATGTTTTCTAGTTCTAGAATTCCCCTTTGATCATTTTTACATATTCCAGTTCCCTGGTGTAATTCACTATCTTGTCACTTATTTTTTGAACATATCAATGACAGGTCACAGTCATTTTAAAGTCCAAGTTTGACAACTCCAATATCTGGATCACCTGTGAGTCTGTTTTTGGTGCCTATTTTTTTCTATCTTTTATTATGCTTGGTAACTTTTAATTGAATGACAGACACTGTGCAAAAGAAATTGTAGAGGTTCTGGATTTTCTTCCAGTAAGGGTTTCTTTAAGCTTCTGGCAAGTATTGATAATTAGAATTTGTATCACCTTAATCTAATTATGGGTTAAGCTAATTAGAAGCTGGCTTCAGTCTTTGTAAGACTAGTCTATACATGGTCTACCCTCATTCTCTGAGTGTAGTCCTTTAGAGGACCCAACTAGAAGCCAAGTCCTTTGCCAGAGCCCTACCACCTTGGTTGGAAGTGCACTTGAATTTGTATTTCCCCAGCACCATTAGACTGCCAAGAGCTCTGCTTAGATCTGTAGCCTCTTACCATCCAATTTCTGTTCTCTTTCTCTACTCCCTCAGCCTGTGCCACTTACAAATTGGTAAATACATCAAGGAGAAAGCAGCTCAGACTGTCGATGTCACTTTTTGCAATTTCCACTCTGGGATCTCAGCCCCCCAAGTCCTGGTTATCTTGCTACTTTCCAATGCCATCAAACAGATGTTTTTTGTATTCCTCCTGCTTTTCTAGTTGTTCTAGGCAGGATAGTTGGTCTGCTATTACAAGCCAGTTCACCAATCCACCACACCAGAAGGAAAGTACATGACTTGGTTTTAGTGAGCCCATGCTGGTGACTCAGAAGCACCTCTTCCCAACTCCCAACCACATGTAAAAATGTGTCTTATGATACTGTAAAGGTTATTGACAGGTTTTTTCGTGAGATCATGCTAGTGTGGTAGAAAGAACAAGGCTTTGGGGTCAGACTCAGGTTTAAAACCAGGTTCCACTTATGTACCTCTGGGCAAGTTGTCTTCCCCTCTGAGCCTTAGTTTCCTCAGCTATAAAATAAGTATAGTGACCTATTTCACAGGGTTCTTGGGAGAATTAAGTGGTAATATTCACAAAATACTTAGCATAGTGCTTAGCATACAGTAAAACTCAATATGTTAGCTACCTGAGATCAACTTTTTACCTCTTTTTGAAAATAGGGAAATCAGCTTTGCCTTTCAAAGTTCTAAAAGAATTAAACTTTTACAGCTATCTACTAATGGATTCTTTTTTGCATTTATCTTTGTTTGTAAGAGGTAGCAACTTGATATTTATATTACCAATAGCCTGCTTTCAAAGTGTCTTGATGCTTCAGATAGTTTAGAATGGCACTAAATAGGTCTCAGAAATAACAGAACAAACTGTTCTCAAAAAGTCTATCAGCAATTGGGCTCATTTCCGTAATGAACTAACATGTACACAGTAGTTTAATTGCATATCATACTATTATAGAGAAGCATGCACTGAATATAATTTGTCTTTATGCTACATCTCTATTTAGGTGACTACTCCCAGTCAGGGTAGGGTATATATGGATAAACTCACAATTTTACTAGCAGTACTTGACTAAACACAGAAAACAGAAACGTCTGTTGAAGGCAGTCATAAAATCTAACCTGTGCTTGCTAAATTACTTTTTTCTCTCCTGTGCAGATTTTTCTTCTCCACTTTCACATATTCTTACCTTTCCTTAAGAAATAGATAATAAAATCTGCTAAAGATTAAGAAAGAAACAATACAAAGCAGCGATGAACTTTCTCTCCAAAAGTATGCTTTTCATTTGGCTTGATATAATTTTATTTCTTTATAGTGTTTTATTACTTAGAAAAACTACATTAAAATATAGGTAGCTCTTGATTTATGAATGCCCAGCTTACAAGCAAATTAACCCATATTCAGGAATGAGGAGCAAGGGACTCTGAGTTTGAAGTCATCCTCACTATGCTCAGGGGAAGCAACTGTCCTTGCCCCTTCATTCAGAGTTTTACAGGTTAACAGTCCTAACGGGGTTATCTTAAACAGGTATAGAGAGTTAACATGCTTCTAGTAGCTAGAAATTCCTACCTCCGGCCTTTATCCCCCTTAACACACGTATGCACGCATGCACGCACGTGATGAGGAGTAAGAATGTATTCTAGGCTCCCTCACTGTATCCAAGAAAACATTTTCCCAGAGAAAAAACATTTTAAATGATGGTTAAGTGGCTAGATATACGTCTTCCATTGATTCATTTGACATATTCTTTCTGAAAGGATTATTTCACATTTTCCCCTCTCCTCAACCTCCAACTTCTCTCTCCAGTTCTCACTTGTAGCTGACAATCTCATTTCTTATGTCACTGAGAAAAGAGAAGCAATTAAATGAGAACCACCTTATTTTCCCACTACCCAGTTGACCAACTTCCTCTATCTATATCTATATTCTCTGCATTTCTCTTATTAACAACGGATGAACTTCCTTTCTTCCTATCTAAAACCAAACCCTCCTTGGGCTTCCCTGTGGCGCAGTGGTTAAGAATCCACCTGCCAATGCAGGGAACACAGGTTCGAGCCCTGGTCTGGGAAGATTCCACGTGCTGCGAGCAACTAAGCCCGTGTGCCACAACTACTGAGCCTGCGCTCTAGAACCCACAAGCCACAGCTATTGAAGCCTGTGCACCTAAAGCCTGTGCTCCACAACAAAGAGTAGCCCCCACTCGCCACAACTATAGAAAGCCCACACGCAGCAACGAAGACCCAACACAGCCAAAAATAAAATAAATTTATAATAAATAAATAAATAAAACCAAATTCCACCCGTGAACTGGTGATCCTATTCCTTCTGGCCTCCTCAAAGACATTGCTCATTCAATCCTCTTTCTTACATCATCAACTTCTTTATCCACAGAATTATTCCATCAGCATTCAAATATGCAGATCCTCATATTTCAAAAATCTTCACTAGCCATCTCCGCCCATCTACCATACCATTTCTCTGCCCTCCTTTAGAGTAAAACTCCTCAAAAAGGTTGTCTATACTCTGTCTTTCCACATCTTTCCCTCAATGTACTTCGATCAGTCTCTTGTCCCTATACTCCACTGAAATTACTGTTGCCAAAGTCTCCAAAGTCTCAATTTTGGCAAATTAATCATCAATCTTCAATCTAAATTTTCTCAACCTTGAAATAGCATTTGACATAGTTTTTACTCCCTCCTTAAGCAATTACATGGTCCTCTAGTGTCCATGAACATTCCCTTGATTTTCCTCCTTTTCAGCTATATTTGCTAGTTCCTCTTCCCCATCCCAACCTTGATGTATTAGAGTGCTCTAGGTCCTGGAATTATTTATGTTAATTCACTCCCTAGGTATCTTAGTTATCTATTTCTGTGTAACAAACTGTCCAAAAACTGAATAGCTTAAAACAACATACATTTATTATCTCACACAGTGCCTGAGAGTCAGGAATCCAGGAGTGGCTTAACTGGATAGTTCTGGCACAGAGTCTCTCGTGAGATTGCAGCCAAGCTGTCGACTGAGGTTGCAATATCTAAAAGAGCTTAAATATCTGCTTCCAAGCTTACTCATTTGACCGTTGGCAGCAATATTCAGTTCATCACAAAGGCTTCCTTAAGGTTGGTCATGACATGGCTTCCCCCAGAGCAAGCGATCCAAGAGGGAGAAAGTCTACAATGGAAGCTGCTAACTGGGTAGCTTTTGGGGAGATCATACCCCAAGACCAAAGGCCACTGCTAATTCCCTGAAACCCTGCAATGAGACCCTCATCTCCAGGTTGGCTACTCTACCTGAGAATCTACTTGCTATGACTAGGCTTACTACAAGGCCAATGTGGTGAAGCCTGGCTTGGCAGATGACTATGAAAAGAAGTTTAATGCCCTGAAGATTCTCGTGCCACAGCATAAATATACTGTCCAGGTGGATGCTGAAGAAAAAGACGCAAATGCTGTGCTGAGTTTTTGTCTCTCTCAAAGGCCAGGATTAAGGAATATGAGAAAGCTGATGAAATACACAATTCCATTTGATCAGTAACCATTAAGGCCTTGAATGAAGTCTTCCTAGAAACCAAATTAGACAAGAAGTATCCCAACTGGCCACACCAGCCAACTGAGAATTTATCAATTTGAATATGGGAGAAAGCTGTGGCCCTCATATTACAAACTCTGGACATTAAAAACAGTTATATTGGGGCCTCCCTGGTGGCGCAGTGGTTGGGAGTCCGCCTGCCGATGCAGGGGATACGGGTTCGTGCCCTGGTCTGGGAGGATCCCACATGCCGCGGAGCGGCTGGGCCCGTGAGCCATGGCCTCTGGGCCTGCGCATCCGGAGCCTGTGCTCCGCAACGGGAGAGGCCACAACAGTGAGAGGCCCACATACCGCAAAAAAAAAGAAAAAAAAAAAAAAACAGTTATATTAAAAGATAGAAAAAGGGGAGGGGTGAAGGAGGAGAGAAATAGGTGAGGGAGATTAAGAGGCACAAACTTTCAGTTGAAAATTAAAATGAGAGAATTCCCTGGTGGTGCAGTGGTTAAGAATCCGCCTGCCAATGCAGGGGACACGGATTCGATCACTGGTCCAGGAAGATCCCACATACCACAGAGCAACTAAGCCCGAGTGCCACAACTACTAAGCCTGCACTCTAGGGCCCGCGAGCCACAACTACTGAGCCCACATGCCACAACTACTGAAGCCCGTGCTCCACAACAAGAGAAGCCACCGAAATAAGAAGCCCGCACACCGCAACTAACAGTAGCCCCCACTCGATGCAACTAGAGAAAACCCATGTGCAGCAACGAAGACCCAATGCAACCAAAAAAATTAATAAATTTGAAAAAAAAATCCATGATTCTATTAAAAAAAGGACATTAAATGAGTCACAGGTATGAAATGTACAGTGTGGGGAATATAACCAATAATTACATAATATCTTTGTAGGGTGACAAATGACAACTAGACTTATCATGGTGATCATTTAAAAATGTATAGGGAGGGCCTCCCTGGTGGCGCAAGTGGTTGAGAGTCCGCCTGCCGATGCAGGGGATACGGGTTCGTGCCCCGGTCTGGGAGGATCCCATATGCCGCGGAGCGGCTGAGCCCGTGAGCCATGGCCGCTGAGCCTGCGCGTCCGGAGCCTGCGCGTCCGGAGCCTGTGCTCCGCAACGGGGGAGGCCACAACAGTGAGAGGCCCGCATACCGCAAAAAAAAAAAAAAAAAAAAAAAAAAAAAAAAAATGTATAGGGACTTCCCTGGTGGTCCAGTGGTAAAGAATCCACCTTCCATCCACTAAGATCAGGAACAAAACAAGGTTGCCCACTCTCACCACTATTATTCAACATTGTTTTGGAAGTTTTAGCCACAGCAATCAGAGAAGAAAAAGAAATAAAAGGAATCCAAATTGGAAAAGAAGAAGTAAAGCTGTCACTGTTTGCAGATGACATGATACTATACATAGAGAATCCTAAAGATGCTACCAGAAAACTACTAGAGCTAATCAATGAATCTGGCAAAGTTGCAGGATACAAAATTAATGCACAGAAATCTCTTGCATTCCTATATACTAACAATGAAAAATCTGAAAGTGAAATTAAGGAAACACTCTCATTTACCATTGCAACAAAAAAAATAAAATACCTAGGAATAAACCTACCTAAGGAGACAAAAGACCTGTATGCAGAAAGTTATAAGACACTGATGAAAGAAATTAAAGATGATACAAATAGATAGAGAGATATACCATGTTCTTGGATTGAAGAATCAACATTGTGGAAATGACTATACTACCCAAAGCAATCTACAGATTCAATGCAATCCCTATCAAACTACCAATGGCATTTTTCACAGAACTAGAACAAAACATTTCACAATTTGTATGGAAACACAAAAGACCCCGAAAAGGCAAAGCAATCTTGAGAAGGAAAAACGGAGCTGGAGGAATCAGGCTCCCTGGCTTCAGACTATACTACAAAGCTACAGTAATCGTGCTTCCCTGGTGGCGCAGTGGTTGAGAGTCCGCCTGCCGATGCAGGGGACACGGGTTCGTGCCCCGGTCTGGGAAGATCCCACATGCCGCGGAGCGGCTGGGCCCGTGAGCCATGGCCGCTGAGCCTGCGCGTCTGGAGCCTGTGCTCCGCAATGGGAGAGGCCACAACAGTGAGAGGCCCGCATACCGCAAAAAAAAAAGAAAAAAAAAAAGCTACAGTAATCAAGACAGTATGGTACTGGCACAAAAACAGAAATATAGATCAATGGAACAGGATAGAAAGCCCAGAGATAAACCCATGCACCTATGGTTAACTAATCTATGACAAAGGAGGCAAGGATATACAATGAAGAAAAGACAGTCTCTTCAATAAGTGATGCTGGGAAAACTGGACAGCTACACGTAAAAGAATGAAATTAGAACACTCCCTAACACCATACACAAAAATAAACTCAAAATGGATTAAAGACCTAAATGTAAGGCCAGACACTATCAAACTCTTAGAGGAAAACATAGGAAGAACACTCTATGACATAAATCACAGTAAGATCCTTTTTGACCCACCTCACAGAGAAATGGAAATAAAAACAAAAGGGACCTAATGAAAATTAAAAGCTTTTGCACAGCAAAGGAAACCATAAACAAGATGAAAAGACAACCCTCAGAATGGGAAAAAATATTTGCAAATGAAGCAACTAACAAAGGATTGATCTCCAAAATTTACAAGCAGCTCATGCAGCTCAATATCAAAAAAACAAACAACCCAATCCAAAATTGGGCAGAAGACCTAAACAGACATTTCTCCAAAGAAGATATACAGATTGCCAACAAACACATGAAAGAATGCTCAACATCATTAATCATTAGAGAAATGTAAATCAAAACTACAATGATGGGGCTTCCCTGGTGGCGCAGTGGTTGAGAGTCCGCCTGCCGATGCAGGGGACACGGGTTCGTGCCCTGGTCCGGGAAGATCCCACATACCGTGGAGCGGCTGGGCCCGTGAGCCATGGCCGCTGAGCCTGTGCGTCTGGAGCCTGTGCTCCGCAACAGGAGAGGCCACAACAGTGAGAGGCCCGCGTAAAGCAAAAAAAAAAAAAAAAAAAAAAAACTACAATGAGATATCATCTCACACCAGTCAGAGTGGCCATCATCAAAAAAATCTACAAACAATAAATGCTGGAGAGGGTGTGGAGGAAAGGGAACCCTCTTTCACTGTTGGTGGGAATGTAAATTGATACAGCCACTGTGGAGAACAGTATGGAAGTTCCTTAAAAAACTACAAATAGAACTACCATATGACCCAGCAATCCCACTACTGGGCATATACCCTGAGAAAACCATAATTCAAAAAGAGACATGTACCAAAATGTTCATTGCAGCTCTATTCACAATAGCCTGGAGATGGAAACAACCTAAGTGTCCATCATCAGATGAATGGATAAAGAAGATGTGGCACATATATACAATGGAATATTACTCAGCCATAAAAAGAAATGAAATTGAGCTATTTGTAATGAGGTGGATAGACCTAGAGTCTGTCATACAGAGTGAAGTAAGTCAGAAAGAGAAAGACAAATACTGTATGCTGACACATATATATGGAATTTAAGAAAAAAAAATGTCATCAAGAACATAGGAGTAAGACAGGAATAAAGACACAGACCTACTAGAGCATGGACTTGAGGATATGGGGAGGGGGAAGGGTAAGCTGTGACAAAATGAAAGAGCAGCATGGACATATATACACTACCAAACGTAAGGTAGATAGCTAGTGGGAAGCAGCCGCATAGCACAGGGAGATCAGCTCGGTGCTTTGTGACTGCCTGGAGGGGTGGGATAGGGAGGGTGGGAGGGAGAAAAAAAAAAAAAAAAGAGTCACGTACCACAATGTTCATTGCAGCTCTATTTACAATAGCCAGGACGTGGAAGCAACCGAAGTGTCCATCAACAGATGAATGGATAAAGAAGACGTGGCGGGCCTCCCTGGTGGCGCAGTGGTTGAGAGTCCGCCTGCCGATGCAGGGGATACGGGTTCGTGCCCCGGTCTGGGAGGATCCCATATGCCGCGGAGCGGCTGGGCCCGTGAGCCATGGCCGCTGAGCCTGCGCGTCCGGAGCCTGTGCTCCGCAACGGGAGAGGCCACAACAGTGAGAGGCCCGCATACCGCAAAAAAAAAAAAAAGAAGACGTGGCACATATATACAATGGAATATTACTCAGCCATAAAAAGAAACGAAATTGAGTTATTTGTAGTGAGGTGGATGGACCTAGAGTCTGTCATACAGAGTGAATTAAGTCAGAAAGAGCAAAACAAATATAATATGCTAACACATATATATATGGAATCTAAAAAAAAAAAAAAAAGGTCATGAAGAACCTAGGGGCAGGATGGGAATAAAGACACAGAGCTACTAGAGAATGGACTTGAGGACATGGGGAGGGGGAAGGGTAAGCTGGGACAAAGTGAGAGAGTGGCATGGACATATATACACTACCAAACATAAAATAGATAGCTAGTTGGAAGCAGCCACGTAGCACAGGGAGATCAGCTTGGTGCTCTGTGACCACCTAGAGGATTGGGATAGGGAGGGTGGGAGGGAAGGAGATGCAAGAGGGAAGAGATATGGGGATATATGTATATGTATAGCTGATTCACTTTGTTATAAAGCAGAAACTAACACACCATTGTAAAGCAATTATACTCCAATAAAGATGTTAAAAAAAGAAAGAAAGAATCTGCCTTCCGATGCAGGGGACGCGGGTTCCAACCCTGGTCGGGGAACTAAGATTCCACATGCCGCAGGGCAACTAAGCCCTCACACCACAACTATTGAGCTCACACATTTCAACAAGAGAGCCCACGTGCGGCAAACTACAGAGCCCATACACCCTGGAGCCCACGTACCACAACTATATAGAGAAGACCTGCACGCCACAACTAGAGAGGAGACCTGCACGCCACAACTAGAAAGAAGCCCTCATGCCACAACGAAGAGCCTGTGCCACAACAAAAGATCCCACACGCCTCATCGAAGACCCCATGTGCTGCAACTAAGACCTGATGCAGCCAAAAAAATAAATAAATAATAAAATAAATAAATATTTTAAAAAATAAAATAAAAATGTATAGAAATATCCAGCCACTGTGTTATATATCAGGAACTAACATAGTGTTGTAGGTCAATTATACTTCAAAAACAAAGAAACAAACTTACAGAAAAAGAGAGCAGATTTGTGGTTACCAGAGGGGGAGGGGAAACTGGATGAAGATGGTCAAAAGGTACAAATTTCCAGTTATAAGATAAATAAGTACTAAGGATGTAATGTACAACAAATGATAAATATAATTAACACTGCTGTACGTTATATATGAAAGTTGTTAAGAGAGTAACTCCTAACAGTTTGCATCACAAGGAAAAAAATTTTTTTCCTATTTCGTTGATGTTATTATCTCTATGAGATAATGGATGTTCACTAAACTTACTGTGGTCGTCATTTCATGATGTATAAAAGTCAAATCATTCTGCTGTACACCTTAAACTTACACAGCGCTGTATGTCAATTATATCTCAATAAAAGTGGGGAAAACAGATAGATACATAGATAGATAGAAAATCCAAACTCCTAACCATTTCTGTAAAAAGTCCTACATAATCAGACCCCTAATTTCTTACAGCTTATCTCTGTTACTCTCCTCTTTGCTCATTCTGCCTTAGCAACACCGGCCATCTTTCTGCAACTCACAAATGCCAAGCTCATTTCCAAATTAGGGTTATCATATGGCTTGCTTGATTCATTTAGATCTCATTCAAATTTCACTTCCTCAGAGTGCCTTCCCTACATACACTATCTAAAATAGCCATACACATGACCATCACTCTTTATCCTTTTACTCAGCTTTATTTTTCTACATACACTTACCATTTAAGTGAAATCATATTTTTCAAAATTTAGCTTTATGGAGGTAGAGTTGGTATAAAATAAACTGCACATTTTCAAAGTATACAACTTGATATGTTCTGACCTATGAATACACCTATGAAATCATCACCACAATCAAGATAGTGAACATATCCACCATTCCCAAATGTTTACCAATTTTACTATTCATCCCAAAGAACCAACTTTGTTTCCATGACTTTCAATATTTTCTGCTTTCTGTTTCATTTGTTTCCTCTCAGATCTTTATTATTCCTTTTATTCTGCTTACTTTGAGTTTATCTTCTTTTTCTAGCTTCTTAAGGTAGAAACTGAGGTCAGTGATTTGAGACCTTTCTTCTTTTTCAATACAGGCATTTAACACCATAAATTTCCCCCAAGTACTGCTTTAGCAACATCCCACATATTTTGATAGGTTGTGTTTTCGTTTCATTCAGTTCAAAATACTTTCTAATTTCCCTTCTGATTTCTTCTTTGATCATGAGTTATTGAGGAATATGTTACTTAGTTTCCAAATATTTGGGGATTTTCCAGGTATCTTTCTGGTATTAATTTTTCATCTAAGCCCACTGAGGTTAGAGAATGTACTGTGTATGACGTCAATCCTTTTAAATTTATTGAGCCTTGCTTTATGGCTCAGAATATGGTCTATCTTGCAAATGTATACTTGAAAAGATTATGTGTTTTGCTGTTATTGGATGCAATGTTCTGTAAATGTCAATGAGGTCAAGTTGGTTGGTGTGTTGTTCAAGTCTTCTATATCTTTGTTGACTTTCTGTCTGCTTGTTCTATCAGTCATTGACAGAGGGATACTGAAATCTCAGACTATTTGGGGATTTGTCTATTTCTCCTTGCAGTTCTATCAGTCTTCATGTATTTTGAAACTCTGTTATTAGGTGCATAAACATTAGGATTGTTATGTCTTCTTGACGAATTGACCCCTTAATCATGATAAAGTGAACTTCTTTATCCCTGGCAACATTCTTTGCTCTGAAATCTGTTTCTTTTTTACTAACTTATTGTCTGTTTCTCTTAGAAATACAAGTATAATAACGCCAAGGACTGTCTTGTTTTATATCCCCTAGCACCTAGCAGAGTAGCTGGCATTTGGTGTGTACTTAACAAATCTTTGTTAAAGGAAATAGAGAAAGGAAGGAGGGGTTGGAATACATATGCAGATACAGACCTAAGCACTAGGAATAAGTGATGATAGGGTGCCAGAACACGTTCTGAGGAGCATACATCACAGTGGGTAAAATAACTACAGAGGCAATTTCAAGAGTACGATATGAGCCATGAAAAGGATAAGCACAAGATGCTTTGGAAGATATAGGAGAAACACCTAACTTAGTGTAAGGTGATGAGGGATGGCTTTCTGGGGGAGGCAAAACCAAAGCTAATATCTGATTAGTAGAGTCAACCACAAAAAGAAGGAAGATTGGCCCTCCATAAGAAGACAACAACGTAAGCAAAGATACAGGTGAGAGAATATGATGCTGGAGCATAATAAAAGCATGTCAGAACTCTCTCAGAGGGTTCCTAGTCTGTCTAGAAAACATACTGCCCAAGGCCCACAGCACATACCACTGGCTAGTGGGCTATGCTTGCATATGCCCACACACATCCATTCCCAATGATTGAATTGTGTGCTCATTAAGAGTCTCTTAAATTGTTCCTAACCTGTTTCTGCTAGTAGTTCTTGTTATTATGGTTCAATTAGATAGTAATACAAAGATAATAAAATATGAATGCAAAAGAGTTGTTATCTCCATGAGAATCAAGTTGAACGTTTTAAAAAGACTAGGTAGAAGAACCAAAAAAAAATTGTTCTCAAAGTAGGTATGAGGGAGACAACTGTAAAAATTAGGGGTAAAAATGCCAAATTAGAAGACTCCTATTCTAAATGATAAAGCCAATAAAAGTGGGGAGAGGAAAGTGGAAAGACATGTGGTTGGGGTGATGAGCGGGGCCCACAGGGCTTTGTATGCATCCTAAGGTGTTTGGATTTTATCCTGAGATCAGTGTTGAGCAGGACAGTGACAAAATCAGATGCACATTTCAGAAAGATGGCTCTGACTGCAGAATAAGAAGTAAAGGAGCAAGACTGAATGCAGAAAGACTTGTCAGGAAGCTGTTGAGAGATGATGGTGAACTAAGAGTCATTTTACTATTCTTAAGAACTAATTTTATGGGTTAAATGGCTTTTGTGGGCTTTCTAAGAAACCAACACTGCTGGCACAGTTTTCATGGGAAAGTATGTTCCAAAGAACTAATTACATGCCAATTAGCATATAACCTATTCATGAACTGGGAACTGTTTACAATTTATTTGCCAATAAAAATGATAACTTCTGCAGAAGTCTCATCTGCTTCCCCAAATTACAATCTTAATCTGGATCATTTCCACTGCAATTGCGAAACATCCTCTTAAGCAGAGGCCATCTAAAAAAGGGCTGTTTCTAAGTATGATTTTCAAAAATAGATCTCTTTAAATGTTTGTACAAAACAGAGTTAGGCTTTGGCATTTGTGACTATAAACTACTCTTAGTACCCAAAAAAGAAAACAAGAACACTTACTTCATGAAATACTGCTCCAGAATACGGAGACACTCCCAAGTCCAACAGTGAGAGGCCTTCAACCACTGAAAAGTAAGACATCCAAGTTCACTCTTACTTTAGAGACATATGCAGACTGGCCATAATCCAAAGTGTTAGATACTCCCAGGAACAAGAAGGGCTTCACAGTTTGTCTAACCCCCTTTACCTCATTCCCAGCGAGTGAATTTAAATCTTGATTTCAGATGATGGTCAACTTTTTTCTACACAGAGCATCTCTTTTCATTGTGGGGCAGCACTCATTATGAGAAAATTTTATATTAAACTATAAACTTCCTTTGATCTCTTTGTAACTTCCACCCACTCTAAAAAGTGTTTTGTTTGGGAACTCCCTGGCGGTCCAACAGTTAGGACTTGGCGCTTTCGCTGCCAGGGTCCGAGGTTCAATCCCTGGTCGGGGAACTAAGATCCTGGAAGACACATGGTGTGGCCAGAAAAATAAATTTTTTAAAAAGTGTTTCATTTATATATATTCTGCCCCATTCCAAAAAACAATAAGATAACAGGACTTCCCTGGTGGCCAATGCAGGGGATGTGGGTTAGATCCCTGGTCCAGGAAGATCCCACATGATTCGGAGCAACTAAGCCCATGCGCCACAACTACTGAAGTCTACACACTCTAGGGTCTATGTGCCACAACTACTGAGCCCGCGTGCTGCAACTACTGAAGCCCGCGCACCTAGAGCCCGTGCTCCGCAGCAAGAGAAGCCACCGCGATAAGCCTGCATACCACAACGAAGAGTAGTCCCCGCTCACCTCAACTAGAGAAAGCCCGCGCACAGCAACGAAGACCCAATGCAGCCAAAAAATAAATAAAAACAATAAGATAACAAATTAGAAGATGTGAGAAATGTCCACAGAGAAGGAAAATGGGCAGCCACTCTCATATGTTGATTGTTTGAGTGACATTTGTATTAATTTTTCTACAGGCAACAGGTACTTTTTTTTTCTTTTTATTATTTTTAGCTGCATTGGGTCTTCACTGCTGCGGGCAGGCTTTCTCTAGTTGCGGCAAGCGGGGGCTACTCTTCATTGAGGTGTGCAGGCTTCTCATTGCGGTGGCTTCTCTTGTTGTGGTGCATGGGCTCTAGGCACATGGGCTTCATTAGTTGTGTCATGTGGGCTCAGTAGTTGTGGCTCACAGGCTCTAGAGCACAGGCTCAGTAGTTGTGGCTCACGGGTTTAGTTGCTCCGCAGCATGTGGGATCTTCCCGGACCAGGGCTCGAACCCATGTCCCCTGCATTGGCAGGCGGATTCTTAACCACTGCGCCACCAGGGAAGCCCCAACAGGTACTTTTTTAATGTGTGCCTTTTGCCCCAGAAACAATTGCTCTTAGGGCAATTTATCCTATGGAAATAATTGGACAGGTGCCCAAAGAAATATGTTCATAATCATGCTCAGAGTACCAAAAAATTTAAAAAACCCCAACGTTCATTAATGGAGATTTATGTAAATGAATTGTGATGTATATACATATATGTATATGTGGATAGGTACATAGATAGAGAGAAACACTTTATAGTTAAAAATCATACTATGCTATAAATAATTGAATAAATAAACAAGTGAAAGAGAAAAGAAAACTCTTCCTTAAAGAGAACTATAAGTACCAAATGTAGAAGGAAAGACGGAAATAGATAATCACCATTTGGCAGACCCCACAGTAATAATCTTGAAAGGCAAGTATCAATAATGGATACTAAAATTAGTGGGTAAAAATGATTGGAAACAGTATCTGCAAGGGGAAAAATAATGATTTTATGTGGCTAAACCTGGCATTCACTATCTTACTCAAGTGACCTACATTAACATCACCAGTAATATGTTGACCAGTTAACATTATCAACATCAAGTACCTCCTGACATAATTCACCGAGATGGGGATAAAAAAAACTTCTGTGGTCCTTATGCCAAAAATGTGTTATCCTTCCCAAAAAAGTGTAACTTCAATCTCATCATGAGGAAATATCAAGCAAACCCAAACTGAGAGACAAAGTAACTGGCCAGTACTCTTTAAAAATGTTAAGTCTGAGGAAGCGTCCCAGATGGGAAGAGACTAAGGATACGTAACAATTAAATGCAATAACGGGGTCATGATTGGATTTTGGACCAGAAAAAGGACATTAGTGGAACAACTGGTAAAAATCCTGTAGGTTTGTAGATTAGTTAGTAGTATTGTATCAGTGTTAATTTTCTGGTTTAGGTCATTGTACTATGGTTATGTAAGATATTAACAGTAAAAGAAGCTGGGTGAAGGGTAAACAAACTCTATGTACCATTTTTGAAACTTTTTTGAAAATCTAAAATTATTTTAAAATTAAGAGTTAGAATAAAGAAGTATATTACAGATATATTACAGTTGACCCTTAAACAACACGGGTTTGAAATGCATGGGTCCAATTATACGTGGATTTTTTTCAATAATAAATACTACAGTACTACACAATTTGCGGTTGGTTGAATCTGTGGATGCGGAACCTCAGATATGGAGGAACCAAAGGTACAGACGAATAGCATATATAGAGGGCTGACAATAAATGATACTTGGATTTTCAACTGCACAGAAGGTCGGTCGGTGCCCCTAACTCCTGGATTGTTCAAGGGCCAACCTTATATTTACTGAAGGAAAGATGTCAATGAAATATTCTAAAATGAAAAACAGGTCATAACACAGCATGTAAAATATGATCAAATTTCATTTTAAATATTAATCAGCATTCATTTAATTATTTGAGAATGAATATGTATTCAATGAGAAATGCCTCAAAATAAGCACAAAACATAAACATTAAATAAAACAAATAAAATAAACAAACAAATAAAAAGTTAACAGTGACCATCTCTGGGTGATAAAATTATAGAAGATGTTTGGTTTCTTTTATCTTTTCTTCACTTTCTGAGTCTTTAGCAATGAGCATGTATTACTTTATAATTATTAATAAGCAACAGGAAAACTAATTTTAAAAGAGTGAAAAAGAATAAGAAAAACATAAAACAGAGCCACAAAAACCTATAAAGTGTAAGCTTATAAATGCATGAAGTATACATAAGAAAACTGATATACATAAGAAACTGTTCCCTCCAGGAGACAGAAATGGGTGGTATAGGAAAACAGTGGAAAGATGCCTTTTAGTCATACGGACTTTTGCACCTTTGATTTTTGAACCATAAGACTGAATTACCTATTCAAAAATGAGTAAACAAAACAAAATCAAACTTACAAAGCCTGTTTTTAAAAGAACTACTTATTTGTAATGAGTGAGCCATAAGTATGGCTTTAAATTTTATAGACCCACCCTAGAAGGAAACCTATCATTTACATAATTCATGATGTCTATAAAATAAAACAAAGCCCGATGCTCAAGACAACTGTAACTGGTCCTTATCCTAGGACCAGAGAGAAACTTCCCTCATGGAGCCACATAAGGAGGCTGCTGTGTAACACAACTATTAAACCCTTCACTAACAGCTTTACTGGACACCCAAGGAGATGATATCTAACAACTAATGTTTTAGAATAGTTGACCATAAAAGCTAACTAATCATGGCCAATTATTCTAAAACACCAGTGTTGTTGCTTTTCTTTTTCATAAAGTCTCTCAACTCTTAACTCATAAATCAGATAAGCAAGAATTTATTTAGTTACCTTGATGTACTTTTCCTATGGCTGATAATAAAAGCATATCATCTAGTAGAAGACAAACACTGTCTTTGAGCTTCCCATACCAAGAAGGGTAAGCATTCAGCTTGTTCAAAACAAGTGGTATCCTTATATTTCTAGCCTAGAGGACCCAAGAAACAGTGTCATCCCAGTAGCAATAAACACACCTAGGGCTTCCCTGGTGGCGCAGTGGTTGGGAGTCCGCCTGCCGATTCAGGGGACATGGGTTCGTGCCCCGGTCCGGGAAGATCCCACATGCTGCGGAGCGGCTGGGCCCGTGAGCCATGGCCGCTGAGCCTGCGCGTCCGGAGCCTGTGCTCCACAACAGGAGAGGCCACAACAGTGAGAGGCCCGCGTACTGCAAAAAAACAAAAAAACACACCTAGCATACAGATCTTGGTTTCTAAATGATATTCTCCAATAGAAGGAACAAGGGCTCCTTGGAGAAGTGGTCAATTCTAGGGCTGGACCAAGAAAAATACAAGGTAAGCCTGGAGCATCTTGTGGTTCCAGAAAGTAACACAGTGCTTAAAAAAAAAAAAGTAGGAGGGAGGTATGTCAAAAGGACAAAGGAGACAACTGAAAGAGGTCCCAATGGCCAAAGTAGTATGGATTATAATCCAGAGAATAAAACAAATACCCATGAGTTCACACTGATAGAAATATAATTGAATAAATAAATATGGGAATTCCCTGGCAGTCCAGTGGTTAGGACTCGGCGCTATCACTGCCGTGACCCGGGTTCAATCCCTGGTTGGGAACTAAGATCCCACAAGCTGTGTGGCATGGCCAAAAAACAAAAAAAAGGGCAGAAGAACTAAATAGACATTTTTCTGAAGAGGAAACGCAGATGGCCAACAGGCATATGAAAAGATGCTCAACATGGCTAATCATCAGGGAAATGCAAATCAAAACCACAATGAGATATCACCTCACACCTATCAGAATGGCTATCATCAAAAAGAAAACAAATAACAAATGTTGATGAGGATGTGGAGAAAAGGGAAAACCCTCCTACACTGTTGGTGGAAATATAAATTGGTGCAGCCACTTTGGAATACAATATGGAGGTTTTTCAAAAAACTAAAAACAGAACTACCATATGACCCAGCAATTCTACTCCTGGGTATATATATATATATATATATATATATTTTTTTTTTTTTTTTTTGCAGTACGTGGGCCTCTCACCGTTGTGGCCTCTCCCGTTGCGGAGCACAGGCCCCACTGCAGACGTGCAGGCTCAGCAGCCATGGCTCACGGGCCCAGCCGCTCCGCGGTACGTGGGATCTTCCCGGACCGGGGCACGATACCGCGTCCCCTGCATCGGCAGGCGGACTCTCAACCACTGCGCCACCAGGGAAGCCCTGGGTATATATTTAAAAAAAAAAAAAAAAAAAACTAATTGGAAAAGATACATGCATCCAATGTTCATAACAGCATTATTTACAATTGCCAAGATATGGAAGCAACCTCAGTGTCCATCAACAGATGAATAGATAAAGAAGATGTGGTATATGTATATATACAATGGAATACTACTCAGCCATAAAAAATAATGAAATTTTGCCATTTGCAGCAACATGGATGGACTTGGATGGCATTATGCTAAGTGAAATAAGTCAGAGAAAGACAAATATGCTATCACTTATATGTGGAATCTAAAAAAATACAACAGACTAGTGAATATAACAAAAAAGAAGCAGACTCAGAGATACAGAGAACAAACTAGTGGTTATCAGTGGGGAGAGGGAAGGGGGGAGGAGCAATATAGGAGTAGGGGATTAAGAGGTATAAACTATTATGTATAAAATAAGCTACAATATATTCTACAACACAGGTAATATGGCCAATATTTTGTAACAACTATAAAGCATAACCTTTAAAAACTGTGAATCGGGCCTCCCTGGTGGCGCAAGTGGTTGAGAGTCCGCCTGCCGATGCAGGGGATACGGGTTCGTGCCCCGGTCTGGGAGGATCCCATATGCCGCGGAGCGGCTGGGCCCGTGAGCCATGGCCGCTGAGCCTGCGCGTCCGGAGCCTGCGCGTCCGGAGCCTGTGCTCCGCAACGGGGGAGGCCACAACAGTGAGAGGCCCGCATACCGCAAAAAAAAAAAAAAAAAAAAAACTGTGAATCACTATATTATATACCTATAAATTATATAATATTATACATCAACTATGTTTCAATAAAGTAAATAAATAAATAAAAATAAAACAAAAAAAAAGAAGGAATGAGGGAAATAGAAAAGTCGCCATTAGAACACCACAGTAATGATTGCTGCAGGGAAGACCAAACTATAAATGCAAAAAGTAGTGGGCAAAAAGTTAAAGAGAAACAGGATGTTTACAGAGCCCCAGAGTATATCCCCCTAATGTTTACTACTTAAAAGGGGAAAATAGGGACTTCCCTGGCCACCCAGTGCCTAGGACTTGGTGCTTTCACTGTCAGGGCCTGGGTTCAATCCCTGATCAGGGAACTAAGATCCCACAAGCTGTACAGCATGGCCAAAAAATAAAAATAAAAAGGGAAAATAGTAATTTTGCAGTGGAGAAACCAGACAGATATGTGTTATACTGTACCATGAATATACAATCAGGAAAATCCAAACTATGGGAAACTCTACAGGTCAAATGGTCTAGGTTCTTAAACAGATAAATACTAAAGAAAAGGATGAGATGGATGGGAAATTTTAAAATTAAGGGAGACTTAAAAGACATACATAAACTTTTTTTGAAGACCATGACTAAGCTATAGTGTCTAGGGATGCTCATTTGGGTAATAAGACAAAAAGAAAGCAAAGATGTCATTATTATAAAAAACAGAATAATGGTTTACTTATGAGGGGGATAAGAGGCTGTGATTGAGATGGGGTATATGGAAAGGCTTCTAGGAAAATTGGCAAAGTTCTGATTCTTGACTTGGATGATGGTTACAAAAGTGTTTGCCTTATAATGCACTGTGCAATACACTGCTGTGCGCAGTTTACTAATTCTGTATTTATTTAGCAATAAGTGTTTTGTTTTGCTTTTTAAGTAGTGCTATCAGAAGTGTTCCTCCTGACCCTGACTCTCACAGCTGCATTGGAAACGGGTTTCTAAACAAGCACTCAGTTTGAGCTCTATCCTGACTCAAGAAGCTAAGCCCATAATAATTCCCAATCTTTAGGTCAAAGGCTGAGGAAACACCAAAATATGACAGAAATGTTCCAAAATTATTCTTGACAAGATAGTATACAGTGAACTCTGGTGGAACAGCCACGTCTAAAGATTGCTAGCTAGTCACATAATATTATTATCTATGTGACTTTCGGCAAGTAACAATCTCTCTGTACTTTAATTTTCTCATCTATAAAGTGGGGCTAACAATAGTATTTACATCATAAGCCATTTTAGAGGACTTCCCTGGCGGCACAGTGGTTAAGAATCGGCCTGCCAATGCAGGAGACACAGGTTTGAGCCCTGGTCCGGGAAGATCCCACATGCTGCAGAGCAACTAAGCCTGTGCGCCACAACCACTGAGCCTGTGCTCTAGAGCCCACAAGCCGCAATTACTGAGCCCGCGTGCTGCAACTACTGAGGTCCGCACGCCCTAGAGCCCATGCGCTGCAACGAAGAGTAGCCCCTGCTCACCGCACCTACAGAAAGCAGCAATGAAGACCCAATGCAGCCAAAACTAAAATAAATAAATAAATTTATTTTTTTTTTTTTTTAAAAAGCCATTGTAGAAATTAAATGTTTTTTTAACATACCTAAACTGCTTAGAACAGTACCTGGCATGTGGAAAGCATTACATCAGTGTTAGTTATTATTATTTTTATTGGACTGAGAAGCACATTTTGTCAAGCATTTTATCAAGCAAGAAATTTGTATACATTTTAGTTGCACTATCAAATAAACGGATGGATCCGCTGGAATCCAAAAGAAAGCTGGAAACAAGTGGCTTCAACAAACAATTCAGTTCAACAAATAATTACACTCAAATATTATATGCAAAGATATCAAGTCTAAGCTCTTACCATCACACATATAAATTACAACTATCTTTATTACCATCTGTCAACTGGGAAACCTGGGAAAATTACTTAACTTCTCCAAACCTCAGTTTCTTCATCGGTAAAATGGGGAAAATAACACCATCTAACACACAGAAAAACTGGAGGATAAAATGAGGCTTACCATAGTCTCTGATATATAGTAAGTATTTTTAGGAAACTTAGCTCTAATTATTCATAAAACATCCATTCATTACGCCATTCCAAAATATCTACGGGACAACATCAAAACTCTAGCATTTAAAGTTTGAGGACATGAGGGGGACTTCTGGGGTGCTGGTAATGTTCTGTTTCTTAATCTGGGTCCTGGCTATATGGGCATATACAGTTTGTAAAAATTCCTTGAGCTCTACACTTATTACATGTCCATACTTCAGGAAGACAGTTTTCAAAAAATTTCTTCAAACTCTGGCCCTAACCTAACCCCCATCCCATTACTCCCCTACTTCGGACATTTCACATCCTTCAACATTTCTTGATCCTGTTTATCTTCTACCTGGAACTCCCCTTTTTCTAATCTCCCTTTCCAAACTCTGCATCCTTCAAGAGTTAGCTCGAATTCCACAGCTTTAAGAAGCTGGAAAAGGAGGGGACCCTTTCTTCAGGGTCAGAACTCCAAAGGAGGAACTGGACGTACAAAGGAAGTACATTTTTCACAAATGATTATAATAATTATTATAATTATCTATCTCTCCCACTAGCCTATGGATCTTTGGCCCAAATTCTGTCTCTTTGTAGGCGCCAGCGTAAACAAGAACTTGAAGAACTATAAAGACACAGTAGGAAAAGATGCATTCAAAGTCCCAGACTGAGAATAAGCTTCTTAATCACGCTCACTCACACACTCTCCTCGCTTAGGCAAGACTGGTCCCCTCACTCAGGCCCCCGTCACACACCATCCCACACCCCAGGGGAACATCACATTGCGATCTCGCGCCAAATCCCCCCCACCCAGCACGCCCCTTCCTCATCCCGACCCTTCCTCAGACCACGCTACTCAGCTCAGGACCCGAGTGGGACACACCCCCTCAGGTCACCCCCGCAGGTGACCGGCCCCTAGTGCCCCAACCTCACCACACAGTCCCACGCCCACCCCCTTAGCAGCCCGCTCTCAGGCCCCGCCCTCCCGCCGTCTCCTGAGAGCGGGTCAGTTCCCCCAGAATCTTGAGCTTGCGGCCACTGCCCCCGCCTCCCATTCACAGAGGCCAGGAGCGCACAGGCGGGGCCTAGCCGCCTACTCGAGCCGGTGGCCTCACCTCTCTTCCAAGAGCTCAGTGGGGACACCACCTCCACCCGCTCCGAGATAAACTCGGCCAGACTGGAGCGGAACAAGGCCGCCCGCACGGTCACTGCCACCACCAGCACCAGGGCCAAGGGAGCCGCCATGATAGCTAGGGCGGGCGCGCAGGCGGGGAGGGAAAAGCGAAGTGGAAGAGCCTCTCGACCTGTGCACCGCCCCGTGTAGTTCCGCGGCCCGGCGCGCCTAGCTGCTGCCGCCGGAGCTGCGAGACTGGGGACTACCACTCCCAGGAGGCCTTGCGGCGAAATAGGGCGGGA
This sequence comes from Mesoplodon densirostris, assembly GCF_025265405.1. Lineage (NCBI taxonomy): Eukaryota > Metazoa > Chordata > Mammalia > Artiodactyla > Ziphiidae > Mesoplodon > Mesoplodon densirostris. Next base: position 24,822,568 of record NC_082676.1, on the reverse strand, counting down.
CGACGGAAAGCGGGGCGACTCGAGCTCGTAGCAAAGTGCTAGGCGACGTCTCCTAAGGTAGCTGGTGAATTGTAAAAGCGCCCAGGAACTGAAGTGCTGCTGAAAGTAGATAGGTGAAGGCAGTAATCGTTCTAGGATTGTGAGCGAGTTTTAAAAAGATGTTAATTTCACTCCTGTGTGTATGTTTTTAATGTTTCTTTCCCTTTTTATGTTTTTAAAAGTATTAAATATGTGTTCATTTATTTATTCTACACTTGTTGATAGACTACAAACTATATTCCAGGCACTGTATTGGGTTCTGAGGATACAGTTACAGATTTATTAGCTCTGCGGCCTTGAACAAGTTGCTTAACCTTTCTGTGCCTCAGGTCCCTCATCTGAAGAATGTGCTGGTTGTTGGCTTGTTGTGGGCTAGCTAGAAACGATTGAGGAATGCTTAGAAATGTTGCTAGTTGCTTTTAAACACAGCCATTATCAAAAATTAAATTATATAAGCTTACAATTAAACAAGTTATGTAAGAAACAAGATAATAAATACTAAAAACACATCACTTCCTAATTATTTTACTACACTCTCGTTTTATCTGTGGTCTTGAGTTTATTTACCACTGTTATTATCACTATGGCAAATACTGTATAATGGTATTATACGTATTCAGCAACTTCAGGTTGATAGTTTAAAATCCCAACCTATGGGAGTCTTTACACCATAGAAATGGGCAAACAGTACAAACTGGGTTTCTGGAGTTTGGAGTGCCATTGATAAGCATAAGTAGCACACCACTTCATTAATTAATGTATGAAAAGTGCTTATGGTGAGTGCTTAAATGTTAGCTATAGTAATTAAAATATTAAATAAATATATAAGGAATTTAAGACCTGTGAAAGAAATGAAACAGGTTGCATAATCAAGAACGACTTGGTGAAAGAACTCCAAGATGACACAAACAGATGGAGAGATATACCATGCTCCTGGATTGGAAGAATCAATATTGTGAAAATAACTATACTACCCAAAGCAATCTACAGATTCAATACAATCCCTATCAAATTACCAAAGGCATTTTTCACAGAATCAGAAGAAAAAATTATACAATTTGTATGGAAACACAGAAGATCCCGAATAGCCAAAGCAATCTTGAGAAAGAAAAACGGAGCTGGAGGAATCAGGCTCCCTGACTTCAGACTATACTACAAAGCTACAGTAACCAAGACAGTATGGTACTGGCACAAAAACAGAAATACAGATCAATGGTACAGGATAGAAAGCCCAGAGATAAACCCACGCACTTATGGTCACCTAATCTATGACAAAGGAGGCAAGAATATACAAAGGAGACAAGACAGCCTCTTCAGTAAATGGTGCTGGGAAAACTGGACAACTACATGTAAAAGAATGAAATTAGAACACTGCCTAACACCATACACAAAAATGAACTCAAAATGGAATAAAGACCTAAATGTAAGACTGGACACTATAAAACTCTCAGAGGAAAACATAGGAAAAACACTCTTTGATATAAATCACAGCAAGCTCTTTTATGACCCACCTCCTAGAGTGATGAAAATAAAAACAAAACTAAGCGAATGTGACCTAATTAAACTTAAAAGCCTTGGCACAGCAAAGGAAACCATAAACAAGATGAAAGACAGGGCTTCCCTGGTGGCACAGTGGTTAAGAATACGCCTGCCAATGCAGGGGACACGGGTTCGACCCCTGGTCCGGGAAGATCCCAAATGCCATGGAGCAACTAAGCTGGAGCACCACAACTACTGAACCTGCGCTCTAGAGCCCGGGAGCCACAACTACGGAAGCCCACGCACCTAGAGCCTGTGCTCCGCAGCAAGAGAAGACACCACAAGAAGAAGCCTGCACACCGCAACGAAGAGTAGCTCCCACTGGCCTCAACTAGAGAAAGTCCATGCACAGCAATGAAGACCCAATGCAGCCAAAAATTAATTAATTAATTAATTTTTAAAAATCACTTGGGAAATGTATTTTTTAAATGTAAATTTCCTAGTTCTTCCCTAGAGACTGTGGTATGGGGTGGAGCCCAGGAACCTGCATTCTTAATCTCTTCAGATTATCCTGATGCTGGTGGTTCAGGAGCCATACACTGAAAGACATTACCCTGAAGGCCTAGGTATCCAGTAGTTTGTGCAAAAAAAAAATGAAAATAATAGCTAGCAGATATTCAGTGCGTATTGTGTGCAAAGTATTATTTTAAGTGCTTTACATGCTGTTTACAATACAAATTATATTTATATATATATACACATAAAATTATACAAACACACATACACACATACTACAGGTACTATAATTTCCCCATCACCACATGCAGATGAGGAAACTAAGACACAAGGAGATTTAGTCATTTGTCTGGGGTCACACAGCTAATAAGTGGCAGAACCAGGATCCAGATGTTGTGGTTAAGCTTCTATGCGTGAGAAGATGAGAGGAATTTGGGTTGGGTTGAATTGAGCTAGATTGGGTTGTTTTGTTGTTGTAGCTGAGAAGGAAGGGTAGAGAATTGAAGTGAGGGAAATAATAAAGGAGCAAACAAGGTGATTTCTCTCCTGACATCCCAGATGATGTATGGGTTACCTAGAGAAGAAGGAATTGAGGCTCTGAGTAACCAGCTTTAAGCCACACACCTGGGTAGTTTTTTCTTTAACATTTATTGAACACCCACCATTGCCAGATCCTGCACTAGGCTATGGAGTTACAATTTATCAAGTACATTTTTTTCTACTCCAAATAGCAAACTGATTTTGGCCATCTTTACCATAAAGGAAATTAACTAGGAGGCTATGAGGGAGCTCAACTGGGTTAAAGAGAAACCTGGGGAACCAGACTTCAGGAGGATTCAAGGGTGGATTCAAGAGATATTTTGGAGGAAACATTGATCCATTGTTTCCCAAATTCCCCTATTTCTTATCCCCGGCACTCAGACCCTGGCTCCTGTAAAGGTCTGAGACTTTCATTAATAAAAAATTGAGACAAACTTAGAGCAACAATCTCAGATTGAGGAGTATACAAAATCTTTAAACAGGGCTATTTTCCTCCCTGGCTGCCTGATGAGCAGCCACCATTTTCTTTTTAATGCTTTTTAAATTTTATTTATTTATTTATTTATTTATTTTTGGCTGCGTTGTTTCTTTGTTGCTGTGCGCAGGCTTTCTCTAGTTGCGGCGATCGGGGGCTTCTCTGTTGTGGTGCGTGGGCTTCTCATTGCGGTGGCTTCTCTTGTTGCGGAGCATGGGCTCTAGGCACGCGGGCTTCAGTAGTTGTGGCGCACGGGCTTAGTTGCTCCTTGGCATGTGGGATCTTCCCAGACCGGGCTCAAACCCATGTCCCCTGCGTTGGCAGGTGGATTCTTAACCATTGAGCCGCCCAGGAAGTCCCGAGCAGCCACCATTATGTGACACAGTAACCAGCCAGGCAAGGAAATTCAGACATACCAACTGTTTCTGCAGAAACAAATGGTCATAGTGGTCCTTTATCCTGGGAAGGCAACAGTACCTAAGACAGAATTTGAGAAAAACTAACCAAGATGTAACCAAGAGAACACACCAGACGTCTTTGTCTTTAGATTTGAAGCCACTTTGGTGGTGGCAAAGCAACAGACTTTTATAAATTTTACAATTTCTTGGATTATGCAAAGAGAAATCAACCCGAACAGAGATTTGTAAGATATGGCCTGGATGAGAAGGAAAGAACTCAAGAAAATCAGCAAAAGAAATATATAAACAGTGAAAAAAGTCAGGGTTGCTATAAAAGTGAAAGGAAGGATTAAAGATACAGCACTGACTTGATCTGTGTTTGTGTAGATTTTTCACCAGAAGACAATAAATTATATAAAAACTTAAAAACAATAACAACTCAACAAGCGGGGGTGAGTTGAAAACAGTGGCATGTAGGGAAAAATGAAGGCATCTTTGAGATTGAAAAAGAAAGAAAGATCTGGTCTAGTTCATCGTACAGAGTGGGAAATTAAGGCCCAGGCAGGAGCAGTGCCTGGCCCAGGATCGCACACCAAGTCAGTGGTGGCACCAGGCCCAGAAATCATGGTTCTCAGCATTTGTCTCCTATGTTGGCTGCCTCTTGCTCCTGGGCTGGGTCTCTGGTGAGGCCCCTTGGGATATCCGCACCAGTTCCCCCCTCAACCCCTGGACCCAAGTATTGTAAGGGCCTAAAAGGAACCAGAGATCTGGTCTTACATAATGCCCTGGGGACACGTTTCTGGGAGCTAGTACCTCAAGCCCTCTCAATTTCCTTCATGTTCCCTACCACAACTGCCCACTATTGCAAAAGCCATCCTGTTAGGAAAACCAAGATGTAAACTAGGCCTCCAAAGGCTAAAGACTGGCTCTCCCTCCCCCAGCCTCTCTCTTCTCTCTGAACCTCTCTCACTCTTCAGGAGCCACACCCTCCATAATTATGCATCCAGATCCCTCATGCCCTCCCCCAAAATACACACTGCTCTGGGAAAGGAGACAGGTATAGTGGGCTTTGCTTACTGCTTTCTGGTATCCATTCCCTCTTTCCCTTTTCCTAACAGGACCCTGAATTCTCAGCCAGGTGATTTGAGCTAGATTGACCTCACTCTCTCACTCATTTCCAGGAATGAGCCCTAAATGGCTTAAATTGACCAATACGTTCCAAATCCCTAGCCACAGTGATTGGTTCAGGCATGAGTGTATGACCCAAATCAGGTCAATCAGAGCCAACAAGATTCAGTTCTGGAATTTTGGACTGAGCCATTTGGGCAATAGGCCTTTTCTTTTCCTCAGGTTTGAGCTTGGAAGCACCCAGACCCAGGAGCAGCTGGTAACTTATACATATAAGACAAAGTAAAGCAAGGCCAAGGCTAAGGCCTGACTGATTCTACCAGTAAAGATACAACGAGCCAGGTTTTTTTTTTTAACTGTGCATCTCAAAGCAAACTTTATTTGTTCAATTATTTTCAACAACAGTGTTTTATGATTCTAATACATTGATTTTTTTCCAAGAAGGAAACTCACTTAAAAATATTTTTGTTTTAAAAAATAGGCCTGGGGCTTCCCTGGTGGCACAGTGGTTGAGAGTCTGCCTGCCGATGCGGGGGACACGGGTTCGTGCCCCGGTCTGGGAAGATCCCACGTGCCATGGAGTGGCTGGGCCCATGAGCCATGGCTGCTGGGCCTGTGCGTCTGGAGCCTGTGCTCCGCGACGGGAGAGGCCACAGCGGTGAGAGGCCCGCATACCGCAAAAAAATAATAATAATAAAAAATAAAAAAAATAATAAAAAATAGGCCTGTGTTCAGCTATATATTTTTTCTCCCAAGCTTTGATCATATTTCTTTGATTTGGGAAGAAAATACTGTTTTGCTGGCATGAAATGCAAAACTGTAAAGATTTTTTAAAAAAAACATCCCAGTACAGAATTTTAAAAATTATCAATGGAAAACAGATTAAGGTCATTAAGTGCACAACACTAATTACTGGGCAGCTACTGGTATTCTGTTTCTTCCCTAGTTCTCCCAAGGAAAACTTAAGTTGAATCTTCAGCAGAATAATCCTCAAATATACTTTATAAGCAAAATGAGAGCTTTTGTTTACATAGTTTTTGGATTTTGCTATTCCTAATTTTATTCTAAAACTCAATTTTACCCCAAACCATAATTACCATATTAACTTTGTAATGCACAGTTGTATGCAATTCAGCAAAGCAGTAGTACACCATCAGGTTTTATTCATCCAGAGCTTAGGAAAAACAGGATTGGTCACACCCATTTAAAAACAAATAAGCTATTTGCCAATGTGTAGTTTCGATCTAAGTTCTGACAATGAAATATATGGATATATATCTATATATCTCATCTTGATTTTCAAAGGTAGGCAAAGAGAGTTCTTCACAGCTTAGCTTTGCCTGGCTGAAGCTGAAGATTTTGTAACTTCAGAGCCAGCCCCATGTTGCCAGTGATTTTCAATTTACCTTGAAAGAAGGCCGACTGAGGATTCATTTTACCAGTCATCAAAGCCAGTAAGTCCGAGTCAGCCATTGTAATTGTGCAGTCAGCCTTCTTATCTGAGTTATGGAGCACTGATCCTTTGCCATTCCTCACGTCCACCACCCAGGTGGCTTCTTTACCTCCAGGGCCATCCTTCACCTTGAAGGCAAAAATACCACCGATTTTCTTCACAAACTGCTCCCCTTCCTCTTCAAGCTTCTTCTCAATCTCCTTAAAGACAAGATGTGCCTTAAATCCATCAACTGCGGAGCTGGTTGGAGCAGCCTCAATTTGATGAGTTCTAAAAGAACTGGCAGCTTCAGGAAAACCCATCTTGTACAGCGTGACAACTACTGCTCCCAACGAGCCAGTTTTTGATTTAAATGGTTTATTTACATAGACAGCAAGAAGAACAAGCCAGCTTCCTGTGATCCTTGTTCCACAAACCAAAAAGGATGACACTGAAACAAAAGGGGCTGAACAATTGTAACATGAGTTGTAGGATACCCTATTGCTGAGGAGCCAATCCTAGAGTTCATTTAACAGGTTTTATATTCTGCAGCTCCATTCTGAGTAGGGAGGGCAGAAAGCCCCATAGCTCATCAGAGCCTGGGAAGCAATAAGAAAACCGTCTCAAGGCAGCCTCCCAGGGGAGATAGGGAGGCAAGTGGAAGGTGGCCTCACTGCCTTACAAGCCTTCCATTCTCGCATGTTCTGGGAGGATCACAAGGCATTCTGCCAAGATTTAGATAAGCTTTTCATACCTTTGCCAGTGTGGCCTATATGAATGAATACATGCAAGGTCATCGCAGTGCCATGGCAGAGGCATTCCCTTACAGTATCACTGTGTTCACAAAGAGAGGGCCTGTCAAAAATTGAGCCAACTCCTAGGAAGTGTTTTGGAGAAATTAGAAAAGACTAGATCTTAGTTCCATTATTTGGGCCACTGGATCAAGCCTTGCCTGCAGCGATTATTGATGGACATTTCAACCAAATTCCTTTTCTAATTTAATCTAGTTTGAGTTGGATCATTAGTTACTTGCAACCAAAATCTCTTAACCAATACAACAGAAGGTGGAACTCAGCCTCCCAAAGGACTCTCGACTCTCGTAAACTTCCCTGACTTCAATTACCATTTGTATATTGATGACTCTCAGATCTTTATTTCCAGCTCAGAAATTTCCAGATTTCTCTTGTTGAGATTCAGACATTATGCATCAAACTACCTCCTAGACATTGTCACCTGGTTATCACAAAGTCACTTTAAACTCCAATTATCTAAAACTGAGCTCAGTGTCTTCTTTCCAACAACACACTCTTCCTCCTTAATTCCTTATCTCTATGAATGGCAGCACTAATCTTTCAGTTGCTGAGCCAAAAACCTAGGAATCAGCCCTGATACCTCCCACTTTCCCATCCCTTATATACCTTCAAGCTTTGACCTAAATATCAGTCAAATCCACCTATTCCTCTCCATCTTCACTGCCACCACCCTGGTCTAAGCCACCAGCATTTCTCACCTACATGTCTGCTATTCTCTCCTGACTGGTCTCCTGATGCCACCCTCCATTCTCCAACCATTCTCCATGTCTGACATTTATTGTTGAATGAATGAACAAATGAATGAATGAATATCATTAACCTCTCACTTAAAACCCTTCACTGGCTTTCTTGTACACTTAGTTGAAGACTGAAAGTTCTTGAGACAGTCCATAGGGCCAGCATGATCTATCCCCTTACCTACCTCTCTTGCCTCATCCCCTACTTTTCTGCCCTATTTGCATCTGAAAAAATAAACTATCAGTGGTCATTGCCTTGGTACATTATGCTTTGTACACCCCACCAGCTACCCAACAGCATCTGTCCTCACTTAGCAAAGTCCCACTTATCCTTCAAGGCTCATTCTTAGGAAGACTTTGATTTCATCAAGGAGTCAGTTCTTTCTATATGCTTCCAAAACACTTAGCAGCTGCCTCTAACCTGCACTCTAATGATCACTATCTGATAATTCTGTTACCTGAAGTTCTTGGGGGTCTGATTCTTCTCTTCATTGTGTCTACTGAATCTTATTCATGGTAGATTGTTTCCTCATGTATTTCATCAGTTTTTTCCTTGTGGATTATTAGCTGTTTAGAAGGGCTTTATATACAGGAATTCTGTGTAACCTGCAATGGTTGGGGGAAGAGGGGGGGTCCACGGAGGAGACCCAAAGAGGATTTGTATTAGTTTCTGCTAGGCATCTGAGAGATACTTTTGTTTTTAGTTTTTTAGCAGTATGCGGGCCTCTCACTGTTGTGGCCTCTCCTGTTGTGGAGCACAGGATCCAGATACGCAGGCTCAGCGGCCATGGCTCACGGGCCCAGCCGCTCCGTGGCATGTGGGATCTTCCCGGACCGGGGCATGAACCCGTGTCCCCTGCATCGGCAGGTGGACTCTCAACCACTGCACCACCAGGGAAGCCCCTGAGAGATACTTTTCTTTTTCTTTTCTTTTTTTTTTTCTTTTTGCGGTATGTGGGCCTCTCACTGTTGTGGCCTCTCCCGTTGCGGAGCACAGGCTCCGGATGCGCAGGCCCAGCGGCCATGGCTCACGGGCCCAGCCGCTCCGCGGCATATGGGATCCTCCCAGACCGGGGCACGAACCCGTATCCCCTGCATCGGCAGGCGGACTCTTAACCACTGCGCCACCAGGGAGGCCCCTGAGAGATACTTTTGGAGTAGGTCTCCTTTGGTGTTAATTTCTCAGCCTTCGAGATTCCTAGACATGCAGGTGATGTAAATATGAACCCCACACTCACCACCCCCTACTCATCAAGGGCAGGCATGCAGTTTCAAATTCTCAGAAGATAGTTTCTTTCCCCCACCCTAAGACCACGTCAGGATGGACATATATCCTTTTTGTCTTCTTTGCTAGTACTCAGATGTTTGTTTGTTTGTTTTCCACTAGTCTGCAGTTTCAATGTGGGTATAGCCCTTCAAATGTCCTAGATTTATCAAGGGTCACAGTTCCAATCCCTAACTTCATGTAAGCCCAAGCCTTCATCTCCCCAAATGCCTGTTAAAACCCAAATGGTTGCAGGTCCATTAAATGTTAAATGATTGTATTTAAAAGGATGTTTGGGACTTCCCTGGTGGCACAGTGGTTAAGAATCCGCCTGCCAACGCAGGGGACATGGGTTCGAGCCCTGGTCCAGGGAGATCCCACATGCCGCAGAGCACCATGTGCCACAACTACTGAGCCCACGAAACACAACTACTGAGCCTGCGTGCTGCAACTACTGAAGCCCATGCTCTGCAACAAGAGAAGCCACCCTAATGAGAAGCCCATGCACCACACAAAGAGTAGCTCCCACTCGCCACAACTAGAGAAAGCCCGCATGGAGCAACAAAGACCCAACACAGCCAAAAATTAAATAAATTTATAAAAAAATAAAAAATTTAAAAAAATAAAAGGATGTTTATTGTTTTTATTTCCAGCATTTCCATGTGTTACGTAGCAGGAAGTTCCAGATATTGTCAGAAAAGGAAGTCCAGCTCAACACTTAGTAGACAGAACTGTCACTGTCTGTTTACTTGTCTATTTTCTCCATGAGCATCAAGCTCTGAGAGGGCAGAGACAGGGTCTGACTCATCTCTGAGTCAAGACACCCAGCTTAAAACCCTCCCCACCCAGAGTAGAAGTTCAGTGCATTTGTTGATACCAAACCTCCGCTCAGACACTCGTATTGAAAGGGGAGCTCAATTTCTCCCACTCCCAAAGTAGCCTTTCCTTTGGAGAGAGTCATGTCACCTGGGTGACCATCTGGCAAGTGGGGGGCAGCCTGCCCCTTTTCTGTGTTCATTCCTCCCAACACTTGTCTTATCCACCCAGGATTCTGCAGAGTAGGGCTCAGGGTCTGGATGATCCCAGTGATAACTGGGACTTTGAGCTTTGATCCAGGAGAAAGCACAGGGGCCAGTTCAAGATGAAAACCTAAGGTTCTCATGCACCGTTAGTGGAAGTTAAATGGGTACAACATTGTGGGAGAGCAATTTGATGGCATCTATTGAAATGTTAAGTATGTATACCTATCAATCTTGCAATTCACTTCTCTGATTCTATTCTATTCATAGAAGAGGGGTCACTGTTACATTGTTTGTGGCAACAAAAAATTGAAAGCCACCCAAATGTCCATCAATGTGTGATAAACTAAATAAGCTTTCTTCTGCCATACAATGGGAAACTGTAAGATGGTTTTTGGTTTTGTTTGTAATGAGGCAGATCTGTGTATATTGACATAGGTAGAACTCCTGTGTCATATTACTGAGTGAAATATGTGAGTCTGCAGGACAGAGTATATCATATGACATTTAAAAAAAATTAATTAATTTAGGGCTTCCCTGGTGGCGCAGTGGTTGAGAGTTCGCCTGCCGATGCAGGGGACACGGGTTCGTGCCCCGGTCTGGGAAGATGCCACATGCCACGGAGTGGCTGGGCCCGTGAGCCATGGCCGCTGAGCCTGTGCGTCCAGAGCCTGTGCTCCGCAACGGGAGAGGCCACAACAGTGAGAGGCCCGCGTACAGCAAAAAAAAAAAAATTAATTAATTAACTTATTTTTGGCTGCGTTGGGTCTTCGTTGCTGCGCACGGGCTTTCTCTAGTTGCGGCAAGCGGGGGCTGCTCCCTGTTGCGGTGCGCGGGCTTCTCATTGCTGTGGCTTCTCTTGTTGCGGAGCACGAGCTCTAGGCGCACAGGCTTCAGTAGTTGTGGCACGTGGACTCAGCAGTTGTGGCTGCAGGTTCCAGAGTGCAGCCTCAGTAGTTGTGGCACGTGGGCTTAGTTGCTCTGTGGCATGTGGGATCCTCCCGGACCAAGGCTTGAACCCGTGTCCCCCGCATTGGCAGGCAGGCTCTCAACCACTGCACCACCAGGGAAGTCCTATCATATGACATATTTATGTAGAAAAAAACAAACGAACCTACAAGCAGTATAAATTGGTACATCCTAGAGGCTATTTGGCAGTAACTGTCAACCTTTTTTTTTCTTTTTTTTGGCTGTGTTGGGTCGTCATTGCTGCACGTGGGCTTTTCTCTAGTTGCGGCGAGCAGGGGCTACTGTTCATTGCGGTGCATGGGCTTCTCATTGTGGTGGCTTCTCTTGTTGCAGAGCACCGGCTCTAGGCCACAGTAGTTGTGGCACGTGGGCTTAGTAGTTGTGGTGCATGGGCTTAGCTACTCTGCGGCATGTGGGACCTGCCCGGACCAGGGCTTGAACCCATATCCCCAGCATTGGCAGGCAGATTCTTCCCTGCACCACCAGGGAAGTCCCTAGCTTTTAATCGTTGAGCCTTTAATTAGAGTCTACTCTATGCCAGGCCCAGCACAGGCTGAGTGATGGGAGTATATGGACTGAGATCCTGCCTTTGGGATGCCCACCATCTACCTGGGAAAACACATACACACAATTAGTCACCATGACTTACTGTTTATTGAACAAATAAATAACTGTACTGTCCATCAAGGTAGCTCTGGACCATGGGTGAGTACAGGAAAGGCTACCTAGAGGAAGAAGGGGTGAGCAGAATGTTGAAGACAGGAAAGCTCTGAATTCAGAAAGGGCTGAAGAGGGCATTCCAGGAAACAGCTTGAGCCAAGTGTGGTTGTGGGAGAGAGTTGAAGAGACAGTGAGGAGTTTGACCTTAGCACAAGGTGTGTGTAAGTGAAGAAGGGCAATAAAGCTGGAGAGAACTGGGGCTGGTTCATGGAAGGCCACAAATGCTGTATTAAGGAGCATGGTACTGTGGGAGCCACAGAAGGTTTTAGAGCAGGCAAGTGGTGTGACAAGAGAGGCATGTTAGGGATTATTTAGTTTAAGTCAGCCAGAGGTCAAGAAAGGGTATGAGGTTAGCAGGAAGCAGATGTGATGGGCAGAGACTCAGGGTTGCAAAGAATGAGGATACTTTGGGGACACCCCTCCAAGGGCCAAGGCACTGCTCTACATCCCCTACACCCCGGTCAAGCCTCTGGGTATTATTTCTAGGATCCTTCTCCTAGTTGCTAGGACTGAGGAGTCCTTCTAGGGCTTGATATTAGGCTGGGATTTTATCACCAGAGCAGAAGTTCTGGCCTAGCTCACCCCCTGCCTCCTGAGGGACCAGATGGACGGCTCTCAGACCCATCCCCACCAGCCCTGCTCTACTAAGAAAGGACCCAGAACCTCTGGAGACTCTGAGGATGTGTATTTGTAGTCTTTCAGGCATTTCCCAGGCCACTGGGAATGCTGGGGGCCTAGAATATGGGATTGGAAGAAACCTGAGGATGGAGAGTTTGAAAGAATATCTAAAAGGAAACTTGGGACTTCCCTGGTGGCTCAGTGGTTAAGAATCCGCCTGCCAATGCAGGGGACACGGGTTTGATCCCTGGTCCGGGAAGATCCCACATGCTGCGGAGCAACTAAGCCCGTGTGCCACAACTACTGAGCCCGTGTGCCACAGCTACTGAAGCCCATGTGCCTAGAGCCCGTGCTCTGCAACAAGAGAAACCACTGCAATGAGAAGCCCTCACACCGCAACGAAGAGTAGCCCTTGCTTGCTGCAAATAGAGAAAGCCCGCGTGCAGCAGCAAAAAAAAAAAAAAAAAAAAAAAGGTAACTGGATATGTTAGATTTGACAGATAAGGAAATTGAGGCCCAGAGAGGTAACATGACTTGCTTGGGGTCACACAGCAAGTTTGGGGGAAATCAGGGCTGGGCCCACGTCTCCTGGGGGAGGCTGAAGCACTCTGGGGTTTTGATAATCTGGTTCATGTAGAGAGTGGAGAGAGTTGGAGCCAGGAACTATGGGTTCAAATCCTGGCTCTGCCATTTACTATAGCTGTGTGACCTTGGGAAGTCACTTAGGCTCTCTGAGGCTGTTTCCTCAACTAGAAAAGGAGGATAACACCCACCTTTTGGGATTGTTGTGAAGATCAAAACACATATAAAGCAGTATAGCACAGTGCCTGGCACTCAGTAAGTGTTCAATAAATGTCAGCTACTGGTCTGGCAGCGGCAATAATTTCTGTTGAGTGTATTATTGAATATGAGTCTACATACTAAGTGTTAGTGAGATTTGTCTGTTTCCGTGTGTGTAAATCCGGGCTAATAACCAGCCCCTGTCCTGTCACTTTTCTGTCCAGCCCCTGCAGCAGAATGGGTTAATAAGGTGTGTAAACGTTCCAGTGCTGAGCACTCAATGGTTATTCAGCCCAGAGCAATTCCTCTCCAAGTCCTACTCCGCAAAATTTCCTGTCAGCCTAACCAACTCTTCTGTACTGCCGGGTGCTCCCCTGGAACCAGAGAAAAGGGATGTCCCCCACCTCTCAAGCCTGCCCAGCTGAGGAAAAATGGGGTGGGAAAGCAGCGAACGCGTACGCTGAGAAGGTGAGACAGAAAAGGGAGAGCAGGGAGAAGGGTGGTGAGGAGGAGGGAGGTGCACGAACGTGGTGTGGAGTTGAGAAAAGGGTAGAGACTGAGGGATATAGGATAGGATATAGGATGCAGGTGAAAGGACAAGAGGGGCAGTGCGAGAGGTGAGGGCGCTGAGATATGCGGAGGGAGTGCAGGAAGATGGGGATCTCGTAGGAAGGAGTGGGAACCCTCCTCTTTGAGAGGTCCGTGGGTCGCCCAGGGGTAGGGGGTCCAAGCTTCCAGCAGTCGCTTCTCCGGGCCGCCGTCCCTAGGATCGGAGTCGGGATCCCGGGGAGGGAGCCACTAGCCAGCGAACCGTGGAGGAGGCGGGGAGGGGGGATCCGCAACCTGGGATTGGCCGCCGCTCCGCCGGTCGGTGACGCGAGGCGGGCGGGCCCCTTTGTGACATCACAATCAGCTGTTTGAACGTTCCAATTTGTGCCGTGAGCACAGCAGCGGCGGCTGCACAGACTCAAAGCCCCGCGGGCGAGCGCAGCAGCCCTGAGCGTCCGACACGTACCCCAGCCGCCTTCCCGCCCAGCCCCCGCGATGCGGCCGCGCCTGTGATCAGCCGCCGACCCCGGGACGCCCCGCGTCACAACTACCTCAGCGCCACCTCCGCCCGCCGCACCGCCCCAGTCCCCAGGTGAGTTCCGACCGGCTTTGGCCAGGGGGCTCCCGGAGCCTGGGAACACGCCCCGCGCCCCCAGCTCCTGGGTCTTTGTCTGTCTCCGCCGGCGGCCGCCGGGGCTGCATTCCCGTCTCCGGATTGGCTGCCGCAAGCCGGGTAGACCATGACGTCTCCCGATTTGCATATGACATTGAGACGTCACCAAGGCCGGCACCGCCCCCCCCACCCCCTCTCGGCTCAGGTCGCTTGTCCTCCGGTGACCCGTTGGGCGCTGGGTCGGGGCTGGGCCTATGGGTGAGTGACGCTGAAAGGCAGCGGGACCAGAGGGTCCTCCAGTTTCCTGGGCTAATCCAGGAGCTGGGGTCAAGCCTCTGATCCCCTACTTTCTTCTTGCGACTTGAGAGAGATTCCGAAGGCGCTACTGGGTCTAGGTTGGGGGGAGGGAGTTGTCAGGAGTTCAGGGGCCCCTGAAGCTTCGGCTCCAGGTCACTGGGGCAGCGCCAGATGGTGGTACAACCCCCTCCCTCTGGCTCCAGGTTCTGCACCCCTGGGACTAACATCGTAACTTTCTCCGAATCCCTGACATGTGTGAAGTGCCTTAGCTGACGTCATTCCCAGCCCCCAAACGAGGGGTCTTAGACCCCATTTCATGGAAGGGAAACTGAGGCCCTGAGAGGGGAAATGGCTTACTCGAGGTCATGCAGCCAGTTAGAGTCATGCACCTAGTGAGTAGCAGATGCATTAGCCATGGGCACATAGCTAGTAGGAGCTCATTACAAGTAACAAGTTACACATCCTGCTTCCACTGAAGACTCTACCTTGGGCTAAGCACCATCCAAATTTGATAGAGCTCCTAGGTTTCCTCACTCCTGGATCTTTTTCCAGGAGGTCTCTGGACATTGGGTCCCCTTTTGAGGCCCTGACTCTCACTCCGTTCTTTGGAGTTTCCAAGCCCAATAAAATCACTGCCTCCTAGCTGTTCTGACCACAGAAATGTGAGTCAATGCCTGCCTCAGGGTGTCTCCGATGTTGGGATGGAGTGGAGGTGAGAGTTCCCTCTGTTTGGCTCCTCTTCACCTCCCAGCCCCAGAGTTGTCAGCTAGAGAGGACTGACCTGGTCTAGTGCTAGGGACTACAAGGCTTGTGCTGCCCCTCTCTGCTCACAGAGAGGGACCAGAGAAGGAGCAGGAGAAGGAGAGCCTCTGACTTTCCAAATAGATGGGCCTATGGGCTGGACCAGCAGTCCCATCCCAGCCTAGACTTTGCTCAAGCATGGCCTGGATTGGGTAGAGGTGGCTTGGGGCTCCAGTGTTATTCTGGGCACAGCTGCTATAGTTATTAAAGGGAACGGTTCTCCCTGGAGCAGAGCTGGGAGTGTAAGAACCAGGAACTGGCAGGGTTGGGAAAGAAAAATCCTGGGAGCCTCCCTCAGTGGTCATGAGAGGAGGCAGGCACTGGCTGGCTGGTGAGGTTCTCAGTTCTGGCTCTGGCACTGACTTTCTGTGTGACCTCAGGCAGGGAGCTTCCCCCACCCTAAGCCTCCCTTACCTCAATCTGTTTGTAATTTGAGGAGGCCCAGAGTAGACTCTGGTACACAGTGGGATGATGAATCTTGGTGCCAGGAACCTCAGACTCTTTTATAGCTGAGAGAGGCAGTGACTTGATCAAAGTCTAACTTCTGTCTGACTTCCCCATGTCCCCTGAATCATTATATTTTGGGGGGCGGTTTACTGAGGGCTTCCTGACTGTGTTCACTCCGGACTGAATACTCAGTGACCTGGGGCCAGGCCTGCTCTGCCACCATCTAGCTGTGTGTCTTTGGGTAGACTTATGTCCTCTGATCCTCAGCTTGCAAAATGGGCTGGGTGAATATCATGGCTCCTGAAACACCTATTAACTTCCTTTTCATTTTCTCAGTGAAGCAGTAGGTCCTTGGAAAGAGGGTGTGCCTCAACAAGGCCCCAGTCTTCCCTTCCTTCAGGAGGGGCCAAACTCTCTGGATTTTTGGTAACTGAGTCACTAACTCCCTGTGGCTACAGATGGGCTGGGATATGTGGCTTGTGCTGGGCAGGCACTAGTTGAGAGTGGCCCAACCTTTCATAATCCCTGAAGATCTACCACCAGGGAGGCCAACACCCAGGCAGCACTTTCTTCTGGAGCCCACTGTGGATCTGCAAAATGTATAAGTACTCTCAGGGCATAGAGTTTAGGTGATTCTGTGGCAAGTGTGAAAATATACCCAGGGATTGGGAGAGGTAGCAACAACCATAAGAAATACCCCAGGTGGGTTAGCAATAAGAGTAGAATGCCTCCAGGGAATGGAAGTGTGGACATGCCCCCAGGGAGTTTTACTGAAAGTGTGGAAACATCCTTAGAGGAAGGTGACAAGTGGCTGAGTAGCAAAACTGTTGGCTATCTTCGGGGACATGTGGAGAGTCAAGCTCCAGGGACATCCAGGGGGCCTGGCCAGCAGCCCCTAGCCCAGGTCTAGTCCTGAGGTAGGCTTGGTGTTTACATTCCTGTAGCAGGGGGTCTCCTTCCTCATCTTCACTGAGGGAAGGACTGATTAAGGGCTTGAGTCCTGGTCAAACCCTCAGTCCTCATACTTAAGGCCTCCTGGGGTCTGGTAGCTCCCTCCCTCCATCATCACCTCCCACTGACCTGCTATCTCCCTGGGGCCAGGCAACCTGATCTTCTTCCTCCTAGCCAGGGATGCTGCCCTTGAGCAGGAGCTTGGGAATAGGGAGTAAGACGGGGGAGGGCCTGTGGGAATAGGATCTTCATCTGACAGACACAGTTGAGGCCTATGTGATCACAGGGTGAGGATGGTAGCTGTTCTGTGGGATTTCTGCTAGGGAGCACTTCTCAAGCCACACAGACTCAAGTAGTGGTTCTTAATCTCTGGTGTCAAGGACCGCTGTTTAGGAAATCATGATGAAAACCAAGGTTCTTCTTTTCAGAAAAATACACATGGACCATGGCCCCAGGCCACTAAGTTAAAAATGCCTAATCCAGACAGATACCCAGCAAAGGCAATGGGAGTATAGTGATCTGGAATCTGCATGGGTTAAAATCCTCTGTGTCTTACTAGCTTTGAGATTTTGGGCCAATTATCTTACGTCTCTGAGCCTCAGTTTCTTCACCTATAAAAAAGTAATAATAATTATACCCACTTCCTAGAGTAATCATGGGGATTACATGAGGTAATATAGGTAAAGTGCTTAGTATAGTACTTGGCACATGAATGTTAGCTATATGATGATGATGATGACGACGACGATGATGGTGATGATAAATAATCACAATACTGGGCGATTTCTTCCTTGCTTGGAGAACTATTTTTACCCTTCAAGGTCCAGGTTGGATGTCCAATCCTCTGGGGAACCTTCCTTGACAGAGTCTGGTCATATATATCACTCCTAGAGCATGCAACAATATTATAATTATTAATAATAAACTAGTTGATTAGTTTATTGAATGCTTACTCTGTGCCCAGGTGCTGTTCTGAGCACTTTGTGTTTAGCTCGTTTAATTCTTATGAGAGCCCAGAGAGGATACTATTATTAGCTCATTTAATTCCTATAAGGGCTGAGAGGAGGATACTATTATCCTTGCCATTTGACAGATGAGAAAACTAAAGCACAGGTAAGTTAAATAACTTCTAAGGTCATACAGAAAACAAAAGCTTGAAGGCAGGCTGACTTACCAGAAAGGGAACACACACACACACACACACACATACACACACACACACACACACACACACACGACAAAGCTTTCCCACGCATCCCTGTTGTACCCTTATCACTGTTCTGGGGGCTGGGGGAGGTATCCCCAGCCCCAATGGGGAGACCAGTCTGTGGTGCCTCTGACTCCTCTCTACCTCCCAGGTTTCTGCTCTGCCATAGGGCAGCCCCCTGAGGCCTCTTCACTCCCCCACCATGCTCCAGCGCCTCACCAGCCTCTTCTTCAGCTCCCCGGCGCCCCCCGAGGACCCCGACTGCCCTCAAGCCTTCGTCTCCGAGGAGGATGAAGTGGATGGCTGGCTCATTATTGACCTGGCGGGTGAGGCCCGAGTCTGGGGCCAGGACTGACTCCTGGGCCTGTGAAGTCGTCATTAGGGCAAGTGGCCGAGCAGTTGAGCAGGGAGCTGCTAAGGGGTTGGGGAGGGCCTACTGGGCAAATTGGGGCTGTGGCAGTAATATTAGAGGTGGAGGGTAACAGGGCCCCATCCCATGCAAGCTGGGGCCACCTCCTGGCGGTACAGTGTTGGAGTCCACACCTCACGCGCCCTAGGGCAGCAGGTCGAGACTGTGGATGCCCATTGGGTATGGCGGGCGGGGCTGCGTGTCGGACTAACTATGCCCTTTCTCTCCCTGCCCCATTGTGTCCGGTGTGTGTGTGTGTGTGTGTGTGTGTGTGTGTGTGTGTGTGTCCCTCCGTGCTGCGCCCCCTCCTCCGCATGGCTCCCCCTCCCGCGCCACGTAGACAGCTTCACAGCTCCACCCAGCCCCAGGGCCGCCCCGGCCCCTGCGGGCCGCCCTCCGCCCGCACCCTCCTTGATGGATGAGAGCTGGTTTGTTACCCCTCCGGCCTGTTTTACTGCAGAAGGGCCTGGGCTCGGGCCTGCCCGCCTCCAGAGCAGCCCCCTGGAGGACCTCCTCATCGAGCACCCCAGCATGTCCGTTTACGTGACCGGCAGCACCATAGTGCTGGAGCCTGGACCTCCTTCCCCGCACCCTGACGCCGCCCTGCCAGACGGAGACCTTAGCGACGGGTGAGCCGGCCGGGGGTGGAGCCTGGAGGCCTAGAGAAGCTTGTCTTGGAGGCTAGGGTCCCCGCTGCAGGAGCGAGCCCAGGAGACCCCCTGGCACTGCAGGGGCGGGGCCTTTAGAGGCGGGTCTTCAAGGCAAAGGGTGGGGCCCATGGGCCGGAATGAAGCTAAGCCTGAAGGTAAAGGGGCGGGGCTTTGAGACAAGGAGAGGCGTGGCTTCGTGGCTAGGGCGGGGCTTGAGAGAGAGAGAGCTTCGAGGCTTGGGCTCGCTGAGATGGTAGGCATCTCCAGGTTGGCTTGGAGGAAGGGCTGGTACCCGCAAGAAGGGCATTGTGCTCCCCCCTAGGAGCAGAGACCAAATCGTGCGAGGGTGCGGGGACAGGGTGGGAAGTGCCAGCGCTCTCCTCCGTCCCCCACGACTTGTCTAACCCTGACTGCCTCGCTCTGTCCCCTCAGGGAGTTGGCGCCTGCTCGCCGTGAACCCCGGGCCCTGCACCACGCCGCCCCTCTGCCGGCGCGGGCCGCACTGCTGGAGAAGGCGGGCCAGGCGCGGCGCCTGCAGCGGGCCCGGCAGCGGGCCGAGCGCCACGCCCTGAGCGCCAAAGTGGTGCAACGGCAGAACCGCGCCCGCGAGAGCCGTCCACGCCGGCCCAAGCACCAGGGCAGCTTTGTCTACCAGCCGTGCCAGCGCCAGTTCAACTACTGAGCTTCCGCCGGCCGTGCCGCAACCCCTCGCTGACTCCCGACCCTTATGCAGCCCCTCCGCCGCAGCCAGTGTGCTGCTCGAGGGGCGCCTGCAGCCCACTTCGGGCTGGACACCACAACCTCCCTTCTTCTTAAGTGTGTGAGGTGGGGGTGATAGCCTCTCTCTCTCTCTCTCTCTCCCTCCCACCCTCCCGCTGCTTCTATTTCCCTATCTCTGATCCTCTAATCCTACTCTAACCTCCCCCCCACTCCCTTCACCCTCCCACCTTCTGGCCCCTTCTGGCATCTAATCCTCCATCTCCACCACCGCCGACACTCCGTCGGTTCCCATCCTGATCTTTGCCCTGACATTCTCCATCCCTGTCCTCCGGTCCTCTACTTCTGGCCCACTCCTATTTCTGAGAGTGTCTTCTTCCAGTTTCATATCTGGCTCATTCCCTACCTTCAGCTCCCACTTCACAAGCCTCAGTCTATCTAATGTTTGGCACTGCATTCACTCCTGCTCCCTTATTACTCATTCCCAGTAATTCTCCCACTGCGACTAAAGGGTTCTGCCTTTAGTCTTCCCCTTCCCTCTCCTCTGGGGGCTGGGCTCCTTGGAGTTGCCTAGGCATGGAAAGGTAAGGTATGTGGGAAAGGACTGTGAGATGTGAGTTAGAGGGAGAAGGTGGAGGGAATCGAGGAAAAGAGGAAACCTATTGAAAATGTAGACAGGACAGACAGGTTGAGATGCTGTAGGGAGCAGGGCACAATGGGGGCTGGCACGGTGCTTACTCAGAGAGGCCAAGCCCTGCTCTCAAGCTGGAGCCTGGAGTCTACTCCCACATCCCTTTTCTACAATGCCACCTCCCAAATCTCTTCCTGAAATCAACCCCTCTGCAGGTCCCTGTATCTGAAAGGCTTAGTTAGTACCTTGCTGCCCTACCCACATCAACCCAGCAGTAAAGGCTGGGCAAGGCCCTGCCATCCTAGTCATCTGTTCACATGCCCAAGGTGCTAGAACTAGCTTAGGAGAGATGCAGGCCAGAGGGGATTCTAGGCAGGGGAAGGACACACCCCAGAATAAGAATGCAGAATGATGATGCTGGGGAGGACAAGCTGTGGGGTGAAGCCAACCAAGGAATGGCAGCCAGCCTTCATCTTGCCTCTGGCCTTGTATTTCACACTCTGCCAGGATGGCTAATAAACACTCCTGAGTAGGAGGCCAGGAGCCCCACTGCCACAATCCCCAGATAGTCCCTGTCCAGGTTCAGGGCCTTTAGGGGAGACTCTCTTCATTTTCTTTCCCAGAAGAAAGAAAATTCATTTCTCCTTTCTAGGCTGCTGGGGGGAAATGGGTACCCTATGGTTCCCCTTCCCTTCTCCTCCAGTAAGTACCTGGAAGAGGGAACCTGAATATCTGGGTGAGACAAAGGGGACAGGGGCAGCCAGCTTTCCCCTTCTCACGGTGGGATTGACTCTCGGGCTCAGACACCAGCAACAGCCTCTTGGGATGCCCCGAGTTGCTTCCCCTTTCCTCTTTCTGTCCTTTTTTAGTGTGTGCTCTTTCTTCCCTGAAACCTTTAAGATTTCCTATTACATACTAACACAGGTCTTTCCCTTCAATTCTAGGTTTCTAGGCCTCACAGCCAAGCTGAGGCTTACAGAAAACTCTGCAACCCCATGCGGGCAAAGGCAGCTGCCCTCCCTGACCCTATAACCCTAGGTCTCCAGTAGGGTGTATGGATAAGGGAGGGGGTAGCCCCATGGATGCTGGGATAGGGACAGAGAAAGCCCTGTTGGGGTCTCCTATCCAAGGGAATAAGCCAAATTTACAGTAAGAGCAGATCAAAGTCCCCATGCTGGTCCACTAGGGCCCCAGTAGTTGACAACCTTGCTCCTCTCTCCAGCGTTCTCCTTCAGTTACGACCTAGTCCCTTTTATTCTTCCAGCTACTCCTTGGTTACTTCACAGCCAGCTTAGGGTCTTCAGCACTTCCAAGAGCTGAAACTCCCTCCAACTCTTCTTGCCTACTCCTTTGCTGCCAGCTGGAGCCTAGGCTCAGTTCTGGGCAGTGCTCACGATCCTTCTGTGGGGGAAAAGTGAGTTATAGGGCATTTGGCTCAAATTTCAAAGGCCCCTACCTTACCCGTATTTCTGGAGGCTCCTGTAGTTCTAGAACCCTCCAACATAATCACCTGGCTGGTTGCAAGGCTCATGTTTTTGTACTTTCCTATAGATTCTGTAGCAGTTGAGTGCGGCAATATTTTAATTGTGGATAGATTTCTAAGAGCCAACACTAGTTTGTTCTCCTGCTAGTCTGACTCCTGAAGCATCAGACCTCGTCATACCGTATTGACTGTGTATGTGCCTTTCACCTTGAGCATGCTTCAGGATTTCTTTTTAAACCACAGAACTTGAATACATGAGGGAACCAGAACTCACAAAGTCCTATGCAACCTTAGACAGGAGGAGGTTAGAGAGTCTGTCTTTACTGATGTTTCAGAGACCCTGTAGAAGTTTGTTCCAGACTGCATTACTTAATGTCAAGACTACCAGCGCTTTGCCAAAACTGAGTATGTGAGAGGGACCCCTATTTCTAGAGTGAGTCCCAGTTACATCAAAGGACAACTTCCAGTAATTCTCCAATACATCTCTCTTCAAACTGGGTGTCATTTCCAGCCTTTGCCAGTCTGGCCCCATCAGGGTACCATCTGTGTATGAATGCAGTTTGCTGCTGTTTTGGAGTATGCTTGCTCCCTGGCCCCCACCTGGAACCTTGAGTTTGCTTTGACCCATAATGTTAGGTGCGTTGAGGACCCCACCAGAGCTCTTGGATGACTCAGATCCATGTGGCTTTACGTGAGGGGACTGAAGGCAGACATAACACGGCCCCTTATATCTTCCCTCTTGCCCTGCTGCCTGGTTCCAAATGGAACCAATAAGATGAGTGTGTCCCTCTTGGGTGTGTGTTGAGACTGGCTGAAAAGAGGAGACTCTGGTTGACCGTGTTATGACATGTTGACAGACTCAAGGACACAACCGCCTCAGCCTGGTCACGTGGCATGCCTGTGTATGTGTGTAACAGGATTCTGATTGTTAGATTGTAATGTTATTCCTCTATGGGAGAAAAAGTTAATATAAAGAAAAACAAATAAAAATCTATTTAAAGCACATTATGCTTTCTTCCTGAGTATAGCTAAAGTAGGAGAAGCACTTTGCAATCTCAAACACAGTATTGGCTTAGGGTGTTATTGTTAGGCTGGCTTTGGTTCTGGTTGTGCATGTGTCATACAGGGAAGGAAGAGGGTAGATAAGCTTGCTGGTAACAGAGCCAGACAATGTGGGGTGACTCAGAAATAACTACTTTTAGAGAATCCTTATAATGCAAGACACATTTTAAAAAAGGAAAATAAGAGCATGAGAATCACCAATTCATCCTTTTGGTCTCAGGCACTGGCTTATGGAACCCCTGAAGGGGAAGGGATGGAGTATATGTCTAGCTGGAGGAGACAGCAGAAGGCTGGGGCCCAGACCAAGATAAAGACAGGACCCCAAGCACTGAAGTCCCCTGAATGTTGGGGGTAGGGTAGGGGCAGAAGCAGCTGATTTGGAGACCACAATTTTTAAGGCAAGAACTGAGCCAGGAAAGGGAAAAACCTAGGCACACTGATGAGCCACCCCAGGCCTGATGCAGATGAGAAACAGGGCAGCCAAAGAGTGGGAAATAGTGGATATCTCTGAAGTACATAATGCAAAATGACAACTTTTATTTGGGAGCTGCTCCATTTAACCACGGACATGGACTGAAGTTAGAAACCTGACCTAAACTGGGCTAGATTCTTGAAGTTGTTACAAAAAATCTTGCTGGTCAGTCTGGGCTTATCTCTTGAATGGAGGAGGTGTAAACATAGTTGTGTTGGAGCAATCCATCGTGTGCATGGAGAAGCAGATGAATGAGGTAGAGAAGAGTGCCATCTGGTTTGCTGATGGCTTCCTGTCTCCAGAAAGTCTTGGGTGACCTTTGATCCTCTCTAAGTTGATTCTGTCATTTTGCAACCAAAAGAAATCTGATCAATATCAAAGTGCCTGGTATAGTACTGAAAAGAGCTAGTTTCTTCAAAGCCAAGAATGAGTTGAGTAAGTATGTACATTTTCCACAACTTGCCAGGTGGGCATCTCAAGTGTAATGAGGACATGATGGGATTCTAATTCACAAAGAAGGCTGTTCCTATTCATTTATGGTCCAAAGAAAGAGGTTGCTTACCCAATAATCCCTTACCAATAACATACGTTTATGTTCTAGGACAAAGACATTTATTTAACACATTCAGTATTTCACATTGTACAAACCCTTAGATTCTCTTTATTCACTGGTCCATTTCTACAACAAATACATCCAAAACACTATATAATAAAATTATGTACAACATTTCCAAATGAGAAGATTCTTTTTGCCCCACTACTGCTATTCACACACAGTACTTCCACAGCACAATACATCATTAGAAGATCTAAAAATGCTCACCCTGTACTCTAGGCTGCTTAGGAAATGTGAAAACTCTTAACATAATCACATTAGCTCCTCTCAATACATGGCAACATTTTAGAAACCTTGAACTTCATCTTGCAACACCAAAAGGGTTCAACAACTCTGCTTTCCCCATTGCACTTTATGAAACAGGTTGCAGGGACCAGGAAAAGGACCACATTATTAAAATAACTAACTGTACAGAAATGGATTTTAAAAAGTCACAGCTCAAAATTGCTTTTTGTAAAATTCACACACATTTACAAATATCAAGTCGTCATTCAGCTTGTTTACTTGGATTTTCTTCGCTTGGATTGCACCGCACTGGTTATGTCTGTGGGGAGAAAGGAGGACATATTCAGCTGAGGCAATTCTTTATAGCAGTGCCTTTTAGGCAGTCCACAGGAACCAGGGCTGACCTAAGTGGAGCCCTACTGGACTCTGAATCAGTCTAAGGTCCTCAAAAGGGGCACTCAGTGTGAAAAGGGTCTCAGACTTCTCGGCCCTGTGAACTAGGGCCTGGCGATTAGGGAAATGTTATACAGGTAGTGGAAGGTGAAGCAAACATACATGAAAAAGGTGCCAAGATGGGGAGAGCTGCTTTAGCTGGGCAATTAACCCCACAATCTCCATCACCTGTTTCCATCACCCAATGAAATGATGGACAGACTGACAGTGCTTTTGGTGAGAAATCAATAAGTGATGTTACAAGCAAGTAAGTGAATTGTGCCACAAAAAAAAAACAGCCTCTGGAGCCAAGCCATTGTTTTGCAGTGAGGAACTCTTTTTGCCATGCCATAGTCAAAGTCTCTAAATAACATGACTATGACCGTTGGTCAGCAAGTGTCTACCATGGCCTAGCCAGGTATTATCAAGGCTGTGGATATACCTGTGCATGTATGGAAGGCATGGAAGCAATTCAGAGCAAGCCACAGCCTGCTGTGAGCCCAGGTGAGCCTGAAGGCTTCATGGAAGAGGTGGGAACTGAGTGGTTTATATCAGTGACAGGGTAACAGTGACATAAAAGGGAAGGAGTGTGTTTTAATTCCTCTTGTATTATTCAAGTCTTAAACTCAAACTCAACGTATAAACTCTCTCAAAAACTTTTTCAACACAAAAGTCTTCTACAGCAAAGTACAATCAATAGCCTGAAGCTCTCCAACTGTAAACATTTCTTTAAAATCTCATATTGATCTTAAAAATTCACCCTCATTCTTCATGCTGCTCCATAATAGGTATTTTGGATTTAAAACGAAAAAAAATGTTTTAGAATTACTTCCCATCAAGGACAAAAAAATGTTTTCTATTTAATACATTAATGTGTAAGATGAATCCAACTTATCCGTTTCTAGAAACTAGGCTGAACTCTCTGATGCTGCATGTTAGGTTCAGTATTCTAAGCAATTTTTCTTCTCTCTTTTGTATTGTATCATATTTTGAGAACCCAGACTCAAAATGTAGAGCAAAAAGCAAAAATTTTATCACTCTGTTAGCTAAGTAACTGCTAAGAAGTGAAACCTAGATGACTTTCCAAGAGGTGGCCCGTACAGTGTTTTTAGGCTTCTATAGGTGGAAATTTCAATATATACATCTTACTGGGAGATTATGATGCTTGTGCCAGGTGGTAAAATCAGTTTCTCTGATTTACTCATTAGTCTTTTGCTAATCAGAGGACAGTAAATCTGACAGGATGTTGACAATGGTGTTATTTTAATTCCATGTAAATAAACGGAGTCTCACGTAGTGCACAACTCCCCATAATCAACCCTTTATGTCCAACTCTCAAGCTTCATTTTCACTGTAGCAAATTTGTCATTTGCAGTAAAAACATACAGGGTTTTGTCTTGACTGAGTGTTCATCCTTAGAGAAATGTCTGTTAATTAGGTCAACTTTGGGAGCTTCTCCTTTGTTGTGATACGAACTATCAAGTGGTGTGTCTGAGAAACACATGTGTGGCTGGGAAAAGTGGTTAGGAGTGGGGGAATAAACAACCTCAGGCTCCCCCCTCCATTCCTTCCTTGCTTGTTCCCATCTGTCACTGCTCTAAAGCACCCAATCATCTGGCAGGCTGCCTCTGCTTCTGAGGATGAATCAATGAGTGAGGCCATGAGTAAACAAGTGATCTGTGCTAGAAACTGGAAAAAAAAAAAAAAAAAGCCTTTTAGATACTAGGGTGAGCGGTGGCAGTGGTGGTGTAGTGGTGGTGTAGGGTGGTGTAGTGGTGGTGTAGGGTGGTGTAGTGGTGGTGTAGTGGTGGTGTAGGGTGGTGTAGTGGTGGTGTAGTGGTGGTGTAGGGTGGTGTAGTGGTGGTGTAGTGGTGGTGTAGGGTGGTGTAGTGGTGGTGTAGGGTGGTGTAGTGGTGGTGTAGTGGTGGTGTAGGGTGGTGTAGTGGTGGTGTAGTGGTGGTGTAGGGTGGTGTAGTGGTGGTGTAGTGGTGGTGTAGCGTGGAGCTTTACCTTCTAAGGAGTTTTATAAATTGACCTTGACCTTGCTCACTTCATTACGCTTTTTACTGTTCTTCTAGCCAAGATTTCTACTTAATTGTAAAAAAATTCTGGAAATTTCCTTTCAAAATCTGTATGGCTGGTTTCTAAATGATGCTACAAGAGTGTAGTTTCAGGTAGTTACTGTTTAGGGTTTTCTCCCATAAGATGTATCTAATTATGCTTATTCTACAATAATAACACTTACGTTTTAAGTATATCTGTATACTCTGTGTTTTTTTAGGTTGTTGCTTCTCAAGTCACTAGCTGTGGATAGGATAGAGCTATCACCCCACTATGCTGTCAGAGGCATCTTAGGGCACCCCAGGGACACCCACAGCTGCTGCTGATTACAGGTTGCTCTGAACTTCCCTCTTATTAGCATATTTTCCCAGGTTTCAAACTTGTACGTTGAACTTCATGTTTTTAACTACTGATCCTTTCTCCCAGGTGAAAATATAACATAAAACTACTATAAACAGAAGACTAAAGAATATCAAGGGAAACTAGAAAAATCATTTCTGTGTTAATGGGGAACTCATCATATCAGGAAGCAGAACTACTCATTTGCCTATTTATAAACAACACATCTGATCAAGTGCAATTTTAAAAAGAAGTTCACTGATTTGTGGGAGCCAATTTTTGTGTAATTAAAAGTGGTAGGGCAGTGGGGGTCAGTGGGGGGAACCAAACCAACCAAAAACAAAACAACAGATTAGAGAGTGACCTATCAACCAAGTGGGCCTCCCTGGACTTGCCCAGAAATCATCTATCCCAACTGCTCCAATCTGGTAGTCTAGTAGGCCTTGGCTAGCATGACATAAGCAAACTCCGTTCTCAGAGCAGAAGAATGATTAATGTTACTGGTTCTCAACAATACAAAAAGTACCAATACTTCTCATTATAAACTGCTCATAATATTTCTCAGCTTTCTCATGAAAAAACGCAGACTGTTTCTGATTTTGTTTGTGCATAAATGACCAAAATCTTATGAGTACGAAAAGGCAAAACCCTCATTTCCCTTCAAAACTTTAAGTACTGAAGCTGCAGGAAGATGTTTCAGGTACCCAGCACTATATATGTCTACAAGTTCGAGACACATACATTTCATTTATTTATCTATTTATTTATTTATTTATTGGCTGCATTGGGTCTTCATTGCTGCAAGTGGGCTTTCTCTAGTTGTGGTGAGCGGGGGCTACTCTTTGTTGCAGTGCACGGGCTTCTCATTGCGGTGGCTTCTCTTGTTGTGGAGCATGGGCTCTAGGCATGTGGGCTTCAGTAGTTGCGGCGCGTGGGCTCAGTAGTTGCGGCACGCGGGCTCAGTAGTTGTAGCGCATGGGCTCTAGGGCACGTGGGCTTCAGTAGTTGTGGCTCGCAGGCTCTAGAGCGCAGGCTCAGTAGTTGTGGTGCACGGGCTTAGTTGCTCTGCAGTATGTGGGATCTTCCTGGACCAGGGATCAAATCATGAGCCCTGCATTGGCAGGCAGATTCTTAACCACTGCGCCACCAGGGAAGTCCTGAGACACATAGATTTTAGAAGCCAGCTTGATATTTTATGACACTCCCTGGGTATGGGTTCAAATACAATCACAGGAAATTATTTTATGACTTTGGTTCATTTTTGGATACAACATAGAAGGCCA
Organism: Mesoplodon densirostris; assembly: GCF_025265405.1. Lineage (NCBI taxonomy): Eukaryota > Metazoa > Chordata > Mammalia > Artiodactyla > Ziphiidae > Mesoplodon > Mesoplodon densirostris. The sequence continues at coordinate 24,794,397 of NC_082676.1, read as the reverse complement.
AATAATATGCATATTAATTCTTTAATTTGGATCCAAGAGCTCTAACACTTAAAAATCAAGAGCTACAGCATTCATTTCTGATTTAAAAAGTAACTTACCCTAGAACAGTTAAAGACTGATAGACTGAGGGCTTGAGGCTGATGTGGAGATCTAGATATGACTGTGATTCCTGGGGTCTGGCCAGAACCCTGACATCCTCTAGGAGACACTGACCCAGAATCCCTCCATGTAATATCACAAAGCCTGAGAGTCATTACGGCCTCTTCTAAGCCAGTTGCTAAGTCTCAAAGCATGGATGGGGCAGGCATTCCAACATGACTACCATCACCTTGGGACAATGTCCAGTTTAAGTGTACGGCCTATACACGCCACCCCGCTTCTAAAACAGGTTCCAGCTTTCCATCTTTTCTTGGCTGGCAGTTATCTACAGAGTGGCTCTAATTTGGGCATCTCTTAACTGTCCTAGCTGCTAGATTAATTCTTTCTGGTGCACTGTAAATGACACCTTTAGTATCCTGAGGCTCTGGGCTCAAGTCAGATTCTCCAAAAGCTGGTGTATGACATCTCTAAAGGTCAGCACTTTTTCCCCTGCTTTAAAGATAACTACATACCATAATCTAAAGCCTAGAAGACCCTGATCCTTTAGGAAAAAGAATACATAGAATTGAGGGGAAGCAGATTTTCTCATAGAACTCCAGGAATCTTCCATTTTATGCTTCCTTCCAAACAGGTTTTTGCCTAGGAGATGATTCCCAGGGAGGGAGAAGAAAGTTGTTGGTTCCACTTCTACATCCAAAGTGGGGATACCTAAAGAGGACCCTGGCTGTGGTGTACATGGTATGTCTGGAGAGGAAAGAAGGCCCTTCCCATCCTCTCCCCTCTCTGGCAGGCTGAGGTAAGGTGACTTCTACATCTCTTCTTTACCTGTGCATGATCTGCAGACCTGTGGCTTCCTCCCAGGAGCTCTTGTGACGCATTATGAAATTCCTACCCAGAAACGTGACCTATCAACCTGAGTTCTCAGGTCAGTAACTGGTGTGGGTGCACCACAACCTGCCCTGGTCTTCAGGCTGGTATCCTAATGGTACGTGACTGTTTTGTAGCAGCCCGGCTGATATCAGGCACTTGGCCAGGATGCCAGCTCTTGCCTAACCTAAGCTACTCAAGCTCAGCGCATTTCCTGAGAGAATGATACCCTCCCTCAGATCTGGGCCTTTGCACATGCTATACCTTTTGCCTGGATAATGCTTCCTCATTCTTCAGGTCTCAGCCTAAACATCATTTTCTCCAGAAAGCCTTCACTGACTTGACAGGGGAACAAAGCATCCCAGCTATTGAGTTGGCCAAAAAGTTCCTTCGGTTTTTAAGTAAAAATAAAAGACACATTTTTCATTTTCACGAAGAACTTTATTGAACAACGTATTCACCGTTTTGTTCCACTAACTTCTGCCATTTTTCAGGCAACTTCATAATTCCACCTTCTCAAAACTTTTTATCTTTTTGAGCAAAGAACTGTTGTTCCAGGTGCCTTTTACAGTATTCCAGGGAATTGAAATTTTTTTCCATTAAGAGAATATTGTAAAGACAGAAATAAATGGAAATCCGAAGGTGCAATATATGGTGAATATGGTGGATGAAACAGAACTTCCCAGCCAAGCTGTAACAGTTTTTGCCTGGTCGTCAAAGAAACATGAGGTCTTGCGTTATCCTGATGGAAGACTATGCGTTTTCTTTTTTTTTCTTTTTTTTTTTTTTTGCGGTACGCGGGCCTCTCACTGTTGTGGCCTCTCCCGTTGCGGAGCACAGGCTCCGGACGCGCAGGCTCAGCGGCCATGGCTCACGGGCCCAGCCGCTCTGCGGCATGTGGGATCTTCCCAGACCGGGGCACGAACCCGTGTCCCCTGCATCGGCAGGCAGACTCTCAACCACTGCGCCACCAGGGAAGCCCGACTATGCGTTTTCTGTTGACTAATTCCGAAAGCTTTTCATCAAGTGCTGCTTTCAGTTGGTCTAATTGGGAGCAGTACCTGTTGGAATTAATCGTTTGGTTTTCTGGAAGGAGCTCTTAATAGAGGACTCCCTTCCGACCCCACCATATACACAACATCACCTTCTTTGGATGAAGACCGGCCTCTGGTGTGGTCGGTGGTGGTTCATTTCGCTTGCCCCACAGTCTCTTCCATTCCACATTATTGAACAGTATCCACTTTTCATTGTCCATCACAATTTGTTTTAAAAAACAAATCAGTAGATCAGTAGAGAATCGCATGCGGAAATATGGTCAAGAAGGTTTTTTTTTGGTTAGCTTATTGTGGAACCCAAAAATCAAAGTGATGAACATAACCAAGCTGCTGCAAATGATTTTCAACGCGTGATTTGTATATTTTGAGTACGTTGGCTATCTCCTGCGTGGTATAACATTGATTGTTCTCAATTAATGTTTCGATTTGATCGCTATCAACTTCAACTGGTCTACCTGATCGTGGAGCATCATCCATCGAGAAATCTCCAGCATGTAACTTCGCAAACCACTTTTGACACATTTGATCAGTCACAGCATCTTCTCCATACACTGCATGAATCTTTTTTTGCGTTTCAGTTGCGTTTTTACCTTTCTTGAAATAATAAAGCATAATATGCCGAAAATGTTGCGTTTTTTATTCCATCTTCAATATTAAAATGGCTACACAAAAATTCACCAATTTTGGTTAAGTGTTTTTTTTTTTGCGGTACGTGGGCCTCTCACTGTTGTGGCCTCTCCCGTTGCGGAGCACAGGCTCCAGACGCGCAGGCTCAGCGGCCATGGCTCACGGGCCCAGCTGCTCCGCGGCATGTGGGATCTTCCCGGACCGGGGCATGAACCTGTGTCCCCTGCATCGGCAGGCGGACTCTCAACCACTGCGCCACCAGGGAAGCCCTTGGTAAGTTTTTTTTTTTAAATGCACGCTGATATGACAGCTGTCACAATAAAATCTAACAAAATTGTTTCAAATGAAGTTAAAGACAACTAAATGCTCCTAGAGCCATTTTAAAGACAAAACTGAACAAACTTTTTGGCCAACCCAATATATGCCCCTATAGTACCATATAACTCTGCTATCATAAATGCGTATAATATTAAAGTCTTTCTGGCTAGCATATAATCGATGTGAGGAAGACAGAGACTCCATATGTTTTTTCACTATTATATACCTAGAGCCTGGCATGTAGTAAGTACTTAAATATATAGTTGATAGATAGTTGTTAATCTAATAATTACTGATTGTACACCTCTTGTATTAGGCACCACAGTAGGTACCAGGGATACAGTGGTGAGCAAAACCAGACATCTCCTGCCCTAACAGAGTATGTATATTAATTACCTACCACATAAATAGACCTAAATTTACAACTGTGGTGTTATGAAGGAGAAGAACATGGTGCTATGATTCCTCATAGCAGTGACAACTGAGCTAAGATAAGTAGGAAGAGTGGGAAGTTAATGAGAAGAAGAGAGGGAAGGTAGACGAATACTCCCTACAATAGGTGTCACATATACCCAGGCTTGTGATGAGAGGATGGCATGTGATGAGAGGATGTTGCTAAGGGAAGTCAAATGAGGCTGGGAGAGGTTGACAGGGGATAAACCAGATAGAACCTTGTGGTCTATGTTGACGCTTTTAGACTTTAATCCTAATTATAATGGTAAACCATTGAAGGGTTTTAAGCTAGGGTAGCAGTGAAGATGGGGAAAAGTGGATGAATTTGAATCATCTGAGATAAAACCAGCAGCTTTTTGTGATGGATGTGAAGGTGAAGGAGAGAGGTGTCAAGGAGGACATGCCTAATGGACAGATAGATGGTAGTACGGGAACCATGGCAAAGGACCTGACATCAGGGGTGAAAAATCAAAGGTCTGTTTTTAGACATGGTGAGTTTGCAGTCCTGTTAAGGATGTATGTACAGTTGTCTAAGATCTCTAGAGGTCTGCACTAGAAAACAAATTTATGAGTCATCTGTGAAAGGTTATAACTAAAGAAGGGAGGCATGAATGAGATTTGTTAGGGAGAAAATAGAAGTTAAAGAGAAAAGGTGACTCAGGATAAAAGTTTGAGTAGACCAATATCTAATGTATGTGTACAGAGTCTGAGAAGGAACAGCCAGAGAAGCAGACAGAAAACTATTGAGAGTTCTGGGTCAGAGAAGCCAAGGGCAGAGCTCATCCAAAAAAGAGACAGCAGTCAATAGAGAAGAGAAAACTGGTTGTGTAAGATTCTCTGTAAGGTCAGAGAAGATGGGATCAAAGGCACAAGTGAAGGAACTGGCCTTGGACTTAAGGAGCGACAGTTGCTCTATTATAGTATGAGCAAAAGAGGACACTGGTAGATTTATGTCCTGGTAGTGAGAGTTGAGGGAGTTCTGTTTTCTCTTTGAAGAGGTGAGAGTCTCTGCTGAAAGAGAGGACATAAAATAGGAGCCAGAGGTTTAAAAAGAGTAGAGAGTAGGAAAAAGAGTTGACCACAAAAACACAGAAAGATGGTGGGGCCATACTGAGGACCTGTCTGAAGTGGTGATCATGAATCAACCTGCCCTGTTATGTTCTTGCTGCTCTTGTACACAAGTACACACACACACACACAGGGAGAAAACACATAGTTAAATGAACTAACAAATAAAGGAAGGACCAAACAAGCAGGAGACGTCAAAGTAACTTGAAAATTTGAGGAATAGAGGCAAAGACGAAGGGAAAAGTCCTCTGCTGCTGTGATAAGAACCCTATTCTTCTATTTGACTCAGAAATAGCCTCTGCAGCCCACAGCTAACCTTTAGTAGAGCTGGAGGCTGAAGCAGGCCGAGAGGATCGCTTACGATGTCCATTTTCCACACTTTCAGAAGCCACAGCTGGCTCTTCAGTTCGGGAGTTTCTTCGGCTTGGAGTTTTGGATTTCTCAGATATCTCTTTGGGCTCACTGCTGACAGAGAGAAGCACAAAGTCCAAGGAGGTGAGGGAATCAGGTCACACAAAAAATAAAGATAACAGTTTCATTCACAACGCAGGAGATTAAGAACTACATAATCATTCTGGAGAGACAATGTTCCACTCTGGGACAGTAAGCACAATTATGCTCTAATATTACTGACAATTTAAAAGTGAGTCCAGCTTGTTACATTAGTAAAAATAAAATATTTAAGTATAATGCTGGTGAGATTGTGGAAAAACAGGTAAAACACATTAAGAACTTGGAACAAAAATCATCAAACTTCCTCACCCATTTTCCTAAGATAAGAATATTTCCCTTCAAAAATTAACAGTACCTAAAAATCTAGGAAATTAACAACATACACTGGCATTTACTATGAGCCTAGTAGAGTTAGATAATGGCATATTACAAGTCACATTATAGAATATACACGAGAATATATTCACAATACACTGCTGGGTTTACTACTGATTGCTCCTACCTCAATCCCCTTTTTTTAGTATGTGAAGATTAAAAAAATGGTAATATCCAGTATTATTGAGGGTACAGGGACAAAAACTCCTAATGGAGTATTAACTGTGCAACCCAATGATTCTCCGTAGGGGGCAATTTTGCCTCCTAGGAACATTCAACAATGTCTGGAGACATTTTTGATTGTCATGACTGGGAGGATATGCTACTGGCACCTTTTGGGTAGAGGCCAGGGATGACACTAAACATCCTATAATGCATAAAACGGCTCCCTGCCCCACACCCCACACAGAATTATCTCACCCAAACAGTCAATAATGCTGAGGCTGAGACACCCTGGTGTAATCCTCTGACTCAGCAATTCCATTTCTAGGTGCCTAAGGAAACAAATCTTTTTACAGAGCTAATTACACACAAGGATGCCAAAGCATTTTATTCATATTAATGAAGACAGAAGAGCTAAATGCTTAACAGTGATAGTACATTAGTTAACTAAACCATGGGACATCCAAATGGAGTCATGAAAAAAATCATGCTGTAGAAGGTTATTTAATGATAAAAACTGTTCAAAATATATTATTGTGGAGAAAAAAACAGCTACCAACATTATGAATAGTATATTCTCATTTTCATTATAATATATATTGAGTATATATGTAACCACATATGAATGAATGGGTGTGAGATATATATATGTGTATATATATGTGTATATAATACTATATATCTAATACATAGTGTTAGATCTATAGATAAACATTATAGTATATATATAAAACACTGGAGTGTTTTAACTCTATTTCTATCTGTATATACTCCGTGAAGAGGACTAGAAGAACAACTAAAATATACACAGTGAATACTGAGTTGTAGGAATATTGACTAACTGGTAATTTTCTTCTTTGTAATTCTCTGATCTGTATTTCAAGTTACCCTCAGTAAACTTTTACTACTTTCATGGTTCAAAAAACTCATGTTAAAATCATTAAAAAAAAAGTTGATTAAATTTACTTGTAAGACATGGAATGGAAACAAAAGTAATGCAACAAAAACAAAACAAAAACCTGGTCACAGGGATGCCTCTTCTGGGAAGTCTTCCATGACCTCACTCCCCAGGTGGAGCTGCCTCTTTTGTCTTTTGGGTTCACAGTCTGTGTCTGGCATTCTAGAGCACCCATCAGGCTGTACAGCATGTTTTTAGTGTCTTGTGTCTTCCGATACATTGTAAGCTTCTTAACCATGGCCTGATTGTCAACTATCCCTACCCCTCCATCGTTTACTCCTGACAGAGGACCCTTTGTTAGTGGCACTATGCCTGGGAATTTGGCCACACTGTTCATTACCCTAGCTTTACATCTAACCACTGTCCCACACAAGCCAAGGCATGTCAAGGAGAGGTGAGACTGGAGCTGGGGTAGAACTGCAAGTCAGGGGGATTTACACATCCTTTTAGAGGTGGTAAGGATGGCTTTCTGGCTAGGAGCCCAGAAAATGTTCAAAGCCTCTGAGGAAGAAGATTCCTAACGGAGGTACCTCTTTCTCCTGGCAAAACAAAAGCCTCAGCAATACTGTCCTAGTGTTTATACATCAAAGATCAGGTAACTTGGGGAACAAACACCAACAAGGTATTTTTGGTCTGATTATCTCTTCTTTCTCTAGCCACACAGTTGGTGTATACTTTGAGATATGCAAATGAATTCAAACGTAAGCCCAATCCAAATAAAACTAGACAGGTAGTAGGAATAGCAATGAATTTGGAGTCAGAAGAACAAGGGTCAAGTCTTACCTATGCATTTATTGGCCACGATATTTAACTTTCTCTATGTTTCAGATTCTTGATCTATAAATCCCCATCTTGTCTGCTGTAATACATTAAGTGTGAGAGCTCTGGAGGCAGAAGGCCTGGGTTTGAATCTCAGCTTCACCATTTACTGCATCTGTGGCTTTGGACAATTTAATTAACCTCTCTGAGCTTTAGGTTCCTTATTTGTAAGACAGAATTTCCTTTCCTAATAGATACTGTGAAAATTAAATGAGATAATACATCTAGGGAGCTTTTAGCCCAACATATGGCACAGAACAGCATTCAAATAAATGTTGGCTATTATAACCACCTCACAGGGTTGATATGATAATTAAATGAGAAAATGACTGTGAAGCGGTTTTACAACCTAAGTTGATGTACAAGTATGATAAATTCTTTAAAATGTTATCTAGTACATTCCTACATTAAAAAAGGAATGACTTTTGTAATACGATAATACTTCTCTCCATGGGGCTAATGAGGTCGAAGCCACAGTTTTATTTCATTTTGTTAGGTTATGTGGGGTAGCACGGTATAAAAGAAAAAGCATGGGTTCTGCACTCAGACCCCATCTGCCATTCTTTCTCTTGAGGATCCAACAGCTATACTTAGAAGGTGTTGCAAGGACTATTATTAATGACAATGATGGCAAGAGCTCCTATATATATATATATATACATATATATATATATATATATATATATATATTTAACATCTTTATTGGAGTGTAATTGCTTTACAATGGTGTGTTAGTTTCTGCTTTATAACAAAATGAATCAGTTATACATATACATATGTTCCCGTATTTCTTCCCTCTTGCGTCTCCCTCCCTCCCACCCTCCCTATCCCACCCCTCTAGGTGGTCACAAAGCACCGAGCTGATCTCCCTGTGCTATGCAGCTGCTTCCCACTAGCCATCTATTTTACATTTGGTAGTGTATATATGTCCATGCCACTCTCTCACTTTGTCACAGCTTACCCTTCCCCCTCTCCATATCCTCAAGTCTCTTCTCTAGTAGGTCTGTGTCTTTATTCCCGTCTTACCCCTAGGTTCTTCATGACCTTTTTTTCCCCTTAGATTCCATATATATGTGTTAGCATACGGTATTTGTTTTTCTCTTTCTGACTTACTTCACTCTGTATGACAGACTCTAGGTCCATCCACCTCACTACAAATAACTCAATTTCGTTTCTTTTTATGGCTGAGTAATATTCCATTGTATATAAGTGCCACATCTTCTTTATCCATTCATCCAATGATGGACACTTAGGTTGCTTCCATCTCCTGGCTATTGTAAATAGAGCTGCAATGAACATTTTGGTACATGACTCCTTTTGAATTATGGTTTTCTCAGGGTATATGCCCAGTAGTGGGACTGACAAAGGATTAATCTCCAAAATTTACAAGCAGCTCGTGCACCTCAATAACAAAAAAACAAACCACCCAATCCAAAAATGGGCAGAAGACCTAAACAGACATTTCTCCAAAGAAGATATACAGATTGCCAACAAACACATGAAAGAATGCTCAACATCATTAATCATTAGAGAAATGCAAATCAAAATTACAGTGAGATATCACCTCACACCGGTCAGAATGGCCATCATCATAAAATCTAGAAACAATAAATGCTGGAGAGGGTGTGGAGAAAACGGAACCCTCTTGCACTGCTGGTGGGAATGTAAATTGACACAGCCACTATGGAGAACGGTATGGAGGTTCCTTAAAAAACTACGAATAGAACTACCATACGACCCAACAGCTCCTATATATTGAATGCTTACTATTTACTCACTCTGCTGAGTGCTGAAAATGTTATGTCATCCAATTTTCAAAACAACCACAAAAGGCAGAAACTTAGCCACCAAGTTTTGTTAAAAGAAATGTTACCTCTGAGGGGTTGGTACTCATGACAGCTCCCTACTTCAGCAGGAAAAAAACTGGTACAAAGAGTGAAGGAAAAGGACAAGGTGAGGAAAGGTTTAAAGGTTGAGAAAGATGATACCTTTCAAAGAGGCTTATGCCATATTCATGCTAAGTCTGCAGAAGTGATCATCTTACCTTTGTCCAGAGACTATGGCAGCATTTGCCTCGAGTTCTGTTAAAAATACAAAGGACAGAAATGAGATGTAGGAGCTTCTGGTGTATATGTCCACAGGGAGAAGCTAGGTGTCTATGAGAATTCTGAATGCCTTGTTTAGGCTAACGGGTCTCCATGCGCAGCAGGATCCTCACCCTATCGTGGTATAGAGACAGAGTTGGCATGGACACAACTCAGTTGTCTGGGGCATAAGATACTTACTCAGTCTATTTTTATTTCTACTCCATACTGTCAAGTAATCCTGTTTGGATCAACGTAACTAAATTACATTGCCTGGTTCATATTTCATCCAGCTATATCTATTTTAGTAAAATAATCCTCTTCCTCTCATGTAGAAGAGACTGTTTTAATTCTTAGAATATCTCTTCCCTCTTGACATATTTTTTTAAACAGTAATCTTCCAATATGTCTTAAATATCTATTAAGGATGCATTCTCCAAAGGAATTCCTGAGTTTTAGAGAGCAGACTGCTTTACTCTGAGATATCACCTATACACCCCATTATGTTCCTCTCTTCCTCAACCTCTCAGCAATGTCCTCTAAAAAAGGAAAATCTCTGTCATTTGTCTAGCAGGGTTTTGCTTAAATGAGCATCCTATGGGTTTACCAGGCACTTCTTTATAAGCACCAGCAGGAAAACATCTTTTTCCTCCATTATATGCCTTTAGGTAGTTCCATCTTTTCCAAAAGACCATTGCTGATGCATCAGATAACAGTCACCTCTCTTGCCTCTGGTCTCCCACAGTCCTTTCCCTGTCCCCCATTTCAGGGAATTCAACACCTGAAACTCAGTGTACATGTCTAACCTACCCTACTTATTACACAGTAACCTCCTTGATGGCAGCAGAGTCAGAGTGACTGGGTTATTTTGACCTCACTGCTTATTAGCCATGTGACCTTGGGCAAATGGCTTGACCTCTCTGTGCTCAATGTCTCATCTGAAAAATGGCAATAACCACTTTACCCACCTCAAAGTTAAAAAGATTAAATAACACATATAAAAAACTTAGTACAGCAGCACTTAGTAATAACTCAGTATTAGCTATTATTAGTATTGCTCTGATGCTCATGTTGATGCAGGCTTCACGTAAAGAGGCTGTCCTACTCTGCCTTCAGTGAAAGATGCTGGCAGAGGAGAATCCATGCTTCTCATTTGTTATTTAGCTCCCCATATCTAACTCATAAAATCTGGAACCCCCTCCACAAGAAACAGATACCAACTCACTGAGTCTCTGCTGGAGCAAAGAAACTCGGGAAATGTGTGCTCAAAACTAAAAATGGGGCTTCCCTGGTGGCGCAGTGGTTGAGAGTCCGCCTGCCGATGCAGGGGACACGGGTTCGTGCCCCAGTCTGGGAAGATCCCACATGCCGTGGAGCGGCTGGGTCCGTGAGCCATGGCCATTGAGCCTGTGCGTCCCTAGCCTGTGCTCTGCAACGGGAGAGGCCACAGCAGTGAGAGGCCTGCGTACCGGGAAAAAAAAAAAAAAAAAAAAAAAAAACTAAAAATGGCTCAAGTCAAAAGAGGTTTACTACAAAAAATTTTGGTTAGTTTGCTCTTTTGAAACAAAATTCAATGCTTTTGACAATTTTAACACTATAACAGCTAATTCATATAAGTGGAAATCAAAGGGGTTTTGGTGAAGGCAATTATTGGCGTAGGCAGTATTCTAAGGAGATTCATTTGAGCCAAACTTTTAAAAGGAACAAGATTCTTCAGCAAATTACTCTGAGAAGGAGGACATATGATATGATAAAGTCCATATTCTGGAGAAAAGAGTTGGGGCAGGAGATGGAATTCCCTTCCCCTTTCTAGTTGCTCCTTTTCTCATTAAAAATGAGTTTTTACTATCTAATTCCTTCTCTGAAGAATCTGTTCCATTTCTACCCTTCTCAGGTATCATGTGGGTAGTTGGTAGCAAACAAATCTGGGTGGCTAAAATGTTTTTTGCTCATCCATTTTTTCAGAGGCCTGGTTTTACCCAAAGAATGTACAATAGAAAGTCCTATCCATCATATAGGACATGGCACCCTGAAGCAGGTTTTTAAAATAATCACAACTTTTACCTTACTTTTTAAACAAATATTTTAAATTTTATTTTTAATTTTTTTTGGCCGCCCCGTGCAGCTTGTGGGATTTTAGTTCCCCAACCAGGTACTGAACCTGGGCCCTCGGCAGTGAGAGCACAGAGTCCTGACCACTGGACTGCCAGGGAATTCCCAACTTCTACCTTACTTTTACTGACTTAGACTCAAAATTAAACTTTTTTTTTTTTTAAATTTTGTCAAGTGTGTGAACTGTATTGTCAGAGAGACTCTAACCTCCTTGTGGAAAGCAGTCATACTTCTTTTTTTGTGGGGGGTATCCCCCAATAACCTACAATGACAAAGAGCCAGGTAAGACTAAACTGTAACAAATCTATAATCTTTATCTGCTTTGGCAGTCTACTCTTGATGGCTGTTATTGCCATCAAGATCCTCATGCATTCAGAGCTGACCCAGCATTTCACAGTAGTTATTTGTCAGATTACCATGGGCTCCACCTTCCAGAAACACCATCCCTAGTGCTATTTACAATATCTTGGTCATGGGAAGAAACTTAATGCCATCCAGACATGAGTGAAATGACTCTGACTCCCTGGAGGAATGGCTACCTCACTGCAGCAGAGGTTTTCGGAACAAGCCTCCACTCCTGTCATAATGCAATTACTGTCTTAATGCAGTAATGCCTCCCACCCCAGTGAGTTACCGTATGCCAATCAGTCAGCTGCCAGCTATGGGTGCCAGGGTCATGGAACAGGGCAAACTCTGCAATGGAAACCACCCACGGCTTGGTGGCAGACAATGGGCACTGAGATGTCCTTCTTGAGTTCCCTGGCTGACACGAGGAATGTGTCAGAGAGCAAGCTGGTCAGGGGAAAAATAACTTCAAATAGTACTGCATAAGCTCTGCCACTCAACCGAAGTCTGCTCTGAAGCAAACAGATGAGACAGTTTCAGCCACTTCCTGGCACACTGAGGACAGCAGTGGTTCCTTCACATGTAACCTATTCCATTCAAGAAATTTTTCCAAGGTGGGCCTTACCTGGTCTGGGAACAGACCCCTGCAGTGCTGTGGCTGGAGTTTCCTTTGGGACTAAACTCTGTGAAGGGGCTAAGGCAAGAAAAAAAAAAAAAGAAAGAAAAGAAACAGGCCTTTAACATTCTTTTCTAAACAAAGCAGAAAGCATTGACTGAATCAAGGGCTAAGTAACTGCTGAAATACACATATTCTTAGAAAGCAGCACTTGAAGTTAACTTTGAAAGCACAGTACATTCCAAAACTTGCTTAAAAAATTAACTACCTTAACACTCAGTAACAAAGACTAATGCTAGGCGGGGTCTGTTTTTCCTTTTTGTATGTGCAAAGATCAAGGAAGGATATGGCCATGAGGACAACAGCACCCATAATTTTTGCTTCTTGGGGTCAAGTTCTGTCCAGTACTCTAAAAAACCCAAAAGCATACTTTAGTAGGCAACCCAAACCACTTTCAGAAGGACAATTATACCATTCAACCTTAGCATTTAAAAAATTGTCTCAACCCTCTAAAGACTACGTTCCTTGAGACCTGAAATGAATCATGTATTGTGTACTTTTCTATAGCACCTGCCAAGTGTGATGGGCATAAAGCAGGTATTCAATTCATATTTAATGAATCAAATCAATTTGATATGTTATCTACTTATTTTATCTAACAATTACCAAGAACTTACTAGGGGCAAGACTCTGTGCCAGGCACCCTTAGAGACCAAATTCCATTCTTCTTGCCCATCAGGAACTCAGTCTAGTATTAAAGATATACACAAGTGGTACTCTGGAGTGAACTGCGAAGTTATATGAAGCAGATTCATAAAGTATAAAGTACTATGGGAGTCCAAAGCAAGGGAGATCAATTCTAGATTGAGAAATCTGAAGGTATACTAAAGGGAGAAACATCAGAATTAGGCTTTGAAGGACAGAGAGAACTCAGGCCCTTGAAGAGGAATGGAATAGAATACACAATGTACTCTAGAATGGGAACTTCTGGGATCAATACCGTAAAGATTGAAGACATAGATATGCCACAGTCACTCAAGGTTATGTCCTCCCATCTTGACACTCAGTCTAACATCCTAGATAAACTCTACAACAATAAGTTTTACCCTCATGTGGAAACTGTGACTTTTGTAGATTTCTCTCCCTGCTTAGTCAATGATGCATTTGTGTTAAGAATTTATTTTGGATGTTTATCTAATAAAGCTTAAAACTGTACCTTAACTTTTATTTTTTACTCCAGTATTGGTTTCTCACACTTTCAAGGTAAAAGCACAGAAGCCCCTTGAAAAAGAATGGAAATAATCTTAACTGAAATTGAGAAGTTTTTTTTCCAACTACTGGTTCATCTCCCTAATGCTCCTGTATTTCTCTAGGATTACACAGGATCCAGATAAAAGTTATTTTCTAACAACTTCATCATTATTCTCTTAGTATCAGAGGGAGAGGTTCCCTGAAAGGAAGTAGAATGGAAACATTTAATAGTGGAGAATATATTTAAGTTACACCAGGTTTCAAAAAAATTCTTAGGGCTCACCTACATCAACAGAACTAGAACCAGGAATCTACAGCACCCAGCCCTATGAAGTCTCTGTCTCCTCCAAGGGCAGAGAACTCCTTAAAGGCCTTTATCCCTCCCTGTATCTCTCGTTTTGAAGTGAATAGGCAGAGAGCAGGGGAATTAACCTTTCCAGGGCTCTGTGTGAGGCAGTGTGCTGGCTTTTACGCTAAGCCCACTCAATGAATCTTTGTATAAATTCTGGGAGGTAGGAATTACAATCTCCAGTTTACTGGTGAAGTACATGGCTTACAAGAGGTTAAGGGATTTATCCAACTGCAACTGGTACCAGTGGAGCTAGAATTTGAACTCTGATCCTACCAGAAGCTTGTGTTCTTTCTGCCCCTCCTCCTGCCCCTCAAAGCATTTTAGCTGCATAAACAGGCGCTATTGGCTGGCCTAGGATACAGCAAAGGTCCTTTGAGCTTTGGCAGTGTTTGACTGATTCCACTCTGGGGAAATAGAACTTCTGTACCACTTAAGCCTCACAGGAGGAGGAACATTACGTATGTGTGTGTGGGGGCGGGTGCGGGGGGAGATGCCAAGGGAAGGAGGGGAGATGTAAGGACATCTACGTTTCCATAATTAGCCCCCCTTACCAGTACATAGGAAATAACCTGAACTAGAAATACATGAATGGAATGGTCTAACTTTCAAAGAGATTGCATCAAAAAGAAACAGGTGATAAGAATTCTTTACCTATTATTGAATGATTACTATATTCTAGCCCCGTGCTAAAAATGTTATATACATTATCTCGTTGAATTCTTACAACTACTACTGTCCCCATTTTCCAAAGGAGGAAACTAAAGTTTGGAGTAGTCAAGTAACTTGCCTAAGCCCTAACAGCCGGTAAATGCTGGCACCAACCTAAGCCTATCTCTTAACCACTTTGCTCCTCCCATGTCTATTACCATGAAAGCTGGTTTTCTGGAAAGCTCTCCCCTGGAGCAGCCAGTCTGAAGGGAAGAGTCCCTGGGATAGAGTACAATGAGGAAGGGGCTATGAGAAACCTGCTCTGAACAGTTGAGAGCAAGTCTTTACCACAGTAAGGAGAACCTGCAGAAACTGTTTACCCTTAAGGGACATGGTTAAACGGGAGGCTCACAGTATAGACTTTGAATGAATACTGAACTCTAAGCTTCAATCTTCTCACCGCAGAATGGGGTTAGGGCTACCTGACATGGTTGGTATGAAGATGATGTAACACAGGTGAAAATGCTTCTTTGTAAAATGAAAAATTTTATGTAAATAAAAGGTATATGATTATTTCAGGAGCTGAGAGAGAACCATATTAATGAATGTAAACAACGTGGGATTTTAAAAGGGAAGTATATTTCCCAATGTACTTCAAATAAATGAAACTATCACTATTGCCATTTAGCCCATTCTTCTTCCTCCAAGTAGAAAAGGAGTCATGCTTTCTCTTGTGGGATAGGTCATCAAAAATTGACATGAGATGATGCCAGGCCCCAAGTACATACCTATGCTGGGTAGAAGCTCTGGATGAGATCCCACCTTCTCCTCCACTAGGCCACCTGCAAGTGGCTCAGATGCTATGCCAATATGATTGTTTTTTGTGGTCGGCGCCGCGGAGATGAGCTCAGAGGGTACCAGAGTGGTTACTATTGAGCGTACATTGGTGGGGAGAGTACTGCCAGGTAAGCTGGGTCCTGCTGAGGCGGAGCCTGGGCCCACAGGGCTAGAGGTCATTTTTAGCAGAGTGGGTGCTGGGGGTGTTGGGGTTTTACTGTCCAGCTCTGTGGATAACTGCTCTGTTCCCATGAGCCCTGGAGCTGTGGTCTCTAGCCCTTGGCCTTCAGTTTCTCCATCTGCACCATATTGTTCTTCCCCTTTCTCAAGAGAGCCTGTCACTTTTTTACACGCCTTGGTCAGCAAAATCTGGCCGATTTTGTCCACTTTTCCTTTGCCCTTACTAGATGAGACTGGGCTTCGCCGGTTGACAGAGGAGCCTGGACTATTGGTCAAAAGGGGAGAAACCACTGTGGTTGACTGTGAAGAGGGCAGAGTGCTCTGATCTGCTGAGGTGCTCACCTGAGGACTAGTCTCCTCTGGATTCAGTTCTTTTACTTGCTGGACAGGGGGATGAGGAGGGACAACTGGAGAAGTTGTACAAGGTGGGGAAGGAAGCTGAACAGGGGTGGCTCGTGAGTTAAGGACCAAGGGTCGACCTGTCTGTATGTTTGCAGCAGGACTACTGGAGGGGGCATTAGGCAGTACAGGAGCAGAAGAAAACTTTATATTCTGAGGTATGTGTAAAGGGCCAACGACTGCAACAGAGGGAGGCATCAAGCCAGAGTTGGTTGTCAGTGGGGTTGCAGGAATTGTGCTTGGCTGTGATCCTTTCATAACCTGAATTATTGAGGATGAATTGATAAAGACAGGTGTAATGAACTGAGGCCGGGCATTTGACTGAGCAGCTGACTGTCCCTCAGAAACCATAACCTTGCTACCCACATTGGGCATTGTGACAACTGTTGACATTAATGCAGACTGCAGGTGAGTTGGCAGAGCTGCTGATGTGTTAGCTGAAGTTGTGATGGGATTGGAAGTTACAAAAACAGTTATCTGATTTGGGGGCAAAGGAGTGGAAATGGAGGAAGAGCTGACAGGTCTTGACATTACTTGAGGGATGCTTGGTGCAACATTAGAACTGACCTCACTCAATTCTGGATGCACAAGGGTTGAACATGGCTCGTTATTGTGAGGTAAATTTAGGGAATTAGAGGGTTCTTTAGAAGACGAATCCTGCAGTGTGGGAATGACAGATGCTTTTTTCAGGTCCTCTCCAGAAACTACTGGAGGTGTTACTTCCAGATCTGTAAGCCCAGGGGGTTTAATGGTCACATTAGGAGCTCCAGAATTGTCAAGAAGTTGACTTAACGATGTTGGCGCTTCCCTCATAGCAGGAGACACCAAATTTTTGTTCTCTTCGATACTGGGAAGTTTGTTAGTATCCGAAGGTTGCCCATCCTTTTTGGATTGATCTTCAGGGACCATTTTAACTTCTTGGGCAGGGACTGCTTTTAGCTCAACGTTTACCTGCTCCTTCCTACCCTGGGAATTCTGGCAATCGCTGTCCTGAGGCATAGTCAAGCTCTCCTTGTTATCCTCAAGAACACCCCCTATTGCAGCCACAGGCATGGTAGGATTCTGAGGATTCAGCCCGCTGTTGTTAGGGAAGCTCCCAGGTACAGGGGGGTTGGCCAAAGGAGTAGGACTGACCAATACGTTTCTTGGCAACTCCACATTTTGCAACAAGGTTGCATTTGTTTGAGAGGCAAGAGTAAGTTTAGGGGCTTTTGAGTTTTGTCTCCCTGGACTTGGGGTGGTTTTCCTACTTGACCCAGGACTAGACCTGCGACTGTTGCTTGGACTTGCCCGTTTTGTTGCTCCAGAATTAGACTGCTTTCCAGAATTCACCACCACAGAATCTAATTTGTGAGTCTGTGGGGCAGCAAAATTGGAAGGATTATTCATGGTAAGATTTGAAGGTGCTTGTCCGATGGCCTTCAAAGTTGTTGGATTTAGGCCCTGTTGATCAAAGCCTCTGTTTAAATTTGGCCTGGGAGGTAAAGGAATATTAATCTGTGGGGGGAAGAGTCCTGCTATGGAGGCATTGAGTCTTTCTGGTGATAGACTGATTTCTGAAGGTTCTGTGCTGGGAGGGCGGTTGTTGGGTGTCTGAGGATAATAGGGTCTGGGGCTGGCTCTGTTTGGTGTTTTAGGCCTAGATGTTTGGGTTGGGGCAGCCACATTTGGAAAGTGGTGGCCATGAGAGCTGGGCAGGGAATTTACAGGAGGCTGCTGGGGAGTTGCACCTTGAGTTGTTGAAAGGGGTGATGGTCCAGGTTTTGGCCCTGTCATCATTAACTGATTCTGGGAAACCACTAAATGTGAAGGCATGTTATTTGGGCCTCCTGAGACAGATGGTAATTCACTGCCACTTGCTTCAGGGAGTGAGGACATCTCTCCCAGTGGTGAGCTGGAAGGATTCTGGGGGTTCTCCTGGTATACCATTTTCCTTGAATTGCTTCCCAAAGGAGTATTCACAGGCATTGGCATTCTTTGCTTATCAGGTGATGGCGGCACAGAGGCAGGTCCTTGCAAACTGACCATGACAGGCACACTGCCACTCTGTTGCATGGGCATTCTCTGGGAGTCCGGATTCAGGGGGCCCCTTGGGGGATGGACGCTCTGGGAGACTGGAAGCCTAACTGATTTGGGGTCCTGCTGCATCATTAGCATCATCATCATTTGCTGCTGCTGCTGCTGCTGCTGTTGCTGAGACTGTGGCTGACTGGGGGGCGGCGGCGGCGGCTGCGGCGGCGGCTGCTGCTGTGGTGGCTGGGGTGTGGGCGCCACATGCTGCATGAGCTGAGGAGGCATCTGCTGAAGTGGCCTCTGTTCAACTGGTTGAGAAGGATAACCTAAAACGAGCCCCCAAAATCAGGGAAGTTAGATTTTCAGCAAGAAAAGCTTTGCTACCTTTAGAGTATAGCCAAGCAATACTCATCTAGGTTGCACAGACTGTGCACAAACAGCTCAGGCGTGCCCGTTCCCACGGGGGTAGGGGCAGCCCCTCATTCTTTGACATAAGCAAAGAGGCACACTGCTTAAGGAAGCAAAAAGCAAAGCATCAAGAACCTGGAGCTCCTCAGTCTTCAGGGTTTGAATGAGGCATCGCTGCACTAAGACTCTAATAGACACTGTGCTATGCACTGAAACTGGCCAAGTCTATACCAGCCGAACATTCAGATGACACGAGAAAAACTCCATCAACAGCAAACAGTTGACCGCCCAGCACTGGGGTCTCATGCAAGCATAGTAAATATTTCTCATTGTACTTGTGAATGAAGCATTTAAGAGTCACTTTTTTTCTGTTAGCACAGATTAATTTTGTTAAGGCTTGGTTTTGTTGAAAACGCCAGCATTGAAGATAGCCTTTTTATTCTTTCAACAGAAGTAAAATATAAAATTCTAGGATTCAATTCCTTAAGGAAGAGGGATTTAAAATTACTACAATCCATTGGCTTCACACACCATGCTGCATCCTTCAGGCTCAGTTCTTTGGGAAACCCAATGAATTAAACTGCCCCTCCGATGTAAATCAGTTCAATAAATAGTAGGAGCTAATAGAAGCTGATACACACAATGAAAATAAAATGAGGGCACTGAAGTTCTTTTTACGAATATTAATTTCTGTTTGCTTTCTTACATGTAAAACTTTATTTGGAGAAATATTTTCTATGAATCCATAATTGAAGAATAAGCAAGAAGCACAGCCCTCAGGAATAAAAAATAATTTTAGGAAAAGAACTCTGAGGGACAATGCCTTATAGATTTCTAGAAGGCAACATCTCAAATGATTCTTTCTTTTGTGAAGATTTTATTTGGCATTTTAGAACCAAAACCTTACACAATCAGCAGAAAGGATGAAAAGATCATTAACCAAGAATAAAGGTTGTTCAGTGGGAAAAAGCGGGCATATAACTGGGATACATACAATTTCACAAACTAGATTTATTTCACTGTGCATGAAAAATACATTAGGAAAGTTTTACGAAGGTACAGGCATAAGGACAACTGGCCCTGGCAGTCAGAAGTGTTGGCTTAAGATTTTCACAGAGCAGCTATCAAATGCTGCTGATCCACAGGGTCACACCCTGTGTTTAATAGCTAATCAATGTCTTCTAGCCAATGACAGACATGGTACCAATGAGTACAATATGCAGAATCCAGTTTTGAAGTTTCTTTTTAATCCTTTTTTGTTTTAGGCCTAACTAACCTCTTTACATTTATAAAGCCAACAACATATGGCATTTCTATAGGTTTAACTCAGGTTCCCATGTTAAGAACTGTAATTTCTGTAGAAGCCTTGATGTCAGGGCTATGATACAAATGCCTTTTTCTTTAAAATTAGGCCACCAGACAGCATAAATACCAAAGAGAGCAGCACAGACAGTACAGCAGCCTCTCTCAAAAGTAACAGTTAAGGGCTACTGTAAAGGTTCCAGAAGCTGCAGGCAGCAGTCCAAAGGGCATTAATGATAAGATAGATGGGGGTTGTTGTGACAG
This sequence comes from Mesoplodon densirostris, assembly GCF_025265405.1. Lineage (NCBI taxonomy): Eukaryota > Metazoa > Chordata > Mammalia > Artiodactyla > Ziphiidae > Mesoplodon > Mesoplodon densirostris. The sequence continues at coordinate 24,774,332 of NC_082676.1, read as the reverse complement.
AATGGTGGAGAGGGAAAGCTAGGACACACACACGGGCATATAACATAATAAAAAACCAAGTTTATTAATCAAGGGATGAAAATTCATATGCCTTTAGGGGCCAGACCGGTAATGAAGAAGAGAAGTGGGCTGGTATAAGACAGTAGTAGTTCTGCGGACAGAGCCAAACTGCAGAGCTGATGCTCTATCTAAAGGCATTTAAATTCAGGTTTCTGTTTGGTTTAGGATGCACAATTCAAACATATCGTAGGCTAAATTCAGCCTACAGGCTTCCAGTTTGCAAACTGTAGAAAGGAAGCCATAATGTGTGTGAGAACCCCTGGGATTTAACAGAAGAATTCAGATGTATCCGAGGGAAGAAGGCACCTTCCTGTTCATAATGCCTCTGGACCACCACCAAAGACTGGTGACCTCCCAGCCTCAACTGTGCTGCTGTAACTCACTGATGGGAAGTGTGGTGTGCCCAAACAATTTGTAATAAATAACACAAAGTACTGACATCATAATGAATTCACTTTTTTTGGGATTCACTTTTAAAATACATAAATTAAGGGTGGACTAAAGTTTATCCCTAAAATAACGTCACTCACACTTACATGCCAAAAAAGGAGGTGGAGGAACTAGAAAGGAAGAAACAAAACATAATCCTTTGTATACACATGGAAGTGTGGCCTAAATGTGACAGGCTTGTGTGTCTTCAACTGTGTCACATGGGAATAAAGTTACAAATCACTGCTTAGGCCAAGAGGAACCAGGTATAGAGACACTGTGGCAGCTGGCCTTGGTTCTATAATACCTAGGTTGGAATGAACGAATTTTAGGAGACTTTTTCCTTTTCAACATAATTTTCAACATTTAGAGGATGATATTATTTTATAATCAGAGGAGGATACAACACAGAGGGCTTCAACAATATTGGTCCTATTTATTATTAACCTGGGTAGGAAGTACATGAGTGTCTCTTTTATTACTCTTTACATATTTTTTATGTTTAAAGATTCATAATAAAAGTTGTATTAAAAAAATCTTATTTTAAACCCTGGTAGTTCTCTGCTTTGAGAAAGCCCCAGTAGGAAAGGCTGCAGGAAAGGCAGGCAAGCAGGATTAGAGTGAAAACATCTTTTCATTTCATCTTAACCCATTTTGATGCCAACTAGAACCTTGATATTGACAAGAATAAAGAGGCACTTGACATTTTAGTCTGATTTTATGAAGACCTAAAATAATGAAGACTAATTTGAGCAAAATACACACACACACACACACACAAATACATACACACACATGCACACACATGCCTTCAGAAGTTATATTTTAAATTTTTTTACTTAATATCAAGGCACAGTTTCCAAATACTAGACACATTAAATCACCAAAGTAGCCTAGTTAGTACACAAAATAAAATACTATTGTTTCCTTGAAAAAAAGACTTATAATGCTGTAAATAAATGATGACAAGCACATAAACTTTAGTTAACATTTTATCACCTGGTGGTCGGTTTGAAAATTCTGGCAGTTTAGGGCCTGAGTTGTCCAAGTTAATTCCTTGTTCTCCAGGCAATGGCTGCTGATCAGCCTCCTCCAGACCAGCTGGGCGAGTATCTGGGGTGCTAAAAGATAAATTACACATTTGAGAGTAAGTTGTATAGTTTATACACAAAACTAAGCTTAACCCCTCCCCTGTTTCTGAAGAAATCCATTTGCATTATCATTCTTAGCATTATTTACATCTCTCTAGTCTGATAAAGTATTCAGTATTTGGCATAAAAAATCTCCCAATTTCATTAAATGTTAAAATCCACTTAATAACATGGCTATTTACTCGAAGTGTTTTCTACAAATTTCTGATATAATGATTTTCATGTAATCATCCATCCCTTAGATGTTTTAAGGGATCATAGTTTGGGCTATCAATATTATAAAGTACTGTGCCTATGAAACCACATTATCTTTAGGGTAGCTATCAAATTTAACCAGGGAGTCCATATTCTTTTTCTGTGAATATTGCAGTGGTGGCTCCAACAATTCATAACACCTTGCAAGAAGCTGTAGATTGGCTAATGAAAGTGGTATTCAGAGAACAAAGAAAGCCGGAGAATACCAGAACAAAGCTAATTAATTTTGTTGCAGAATGTGTACTTAACAAACATCCCCATTGGCTTTGGGATGCTTTCATTTTCACCTGGGTGAACCTTAGAATTTTTAGTGGGGAAGAAAAAAATGTTACCTACTAACACCCACATTCCCAAAGAACCAGAGTGCTCACAGCCCTCATTTTGTTTTTAATCTTACTCTTAGCTGTACTTTTCTTTTCTACCTTTTGTTTCCCTTTGCCCTGATACTGGTCACCCACTTTTAGACAGTATTTTACCTTACTGTACTCTCTGTAGTTTTATAAGCCTTACCTTAAATCCATTTTAAAAGCCCTAGCACATGGGAATTTAGAACCTGAAGCAGGTCCTGAGCACATGCAGATGCCTATATCAATTTGCTCCTTATATGACTTCTCTCTCACTTCAAATTATAGGCAAGGATTCTGCAGTATCCTTTACTTTCAAAGAACTGTATTGCTAAAAAAAAATATCTCAGATACCTGGTCCAGTTACCTCATGTTATGGATGAAAAAACAAAGGCCCACAGCGGTGTTAGAAAACAGGTCCAAGGTTCCATAGTAAGCTAGTGGTAGAACTGGGAGCATGCACTCTTACTTTTAACTTATTGTCTCCCTTCCTAGGAGCCTTGATGCTGTATAAGGCCCTTTTCACAATCTGTAGCCACAACAAGTAAGCAATCTCCCTAAGTGCTGGTGCAGACAGCAAAAATCCATACTAATGGCAACTGAAGAACCTTGCAATTTTACTCCTAGATTACTGGGAGGAATAAATATTGCCACAGAAATGTTATTCCCACACAGGTCGATGGTAGTAAAGAATTTAACTTAGAAAGAGCTATTGGAAAAATCAGATAACCAAACGGGTTATTAATTCTGAATTCAGGAAAAATATAGGTTGTTAATATACAATTATTGAATTTTGATTTATAAGGTTCAAGAAAAAAGTGAATATGATATAATATTAGAGTACAACCAAAGAAATATTGTGAGAAGGCTGAGAGAAAGGCAGTTGGTTTTATTTTGAACATTTCTGTTTCCTTAACTAAAGCTCCCCTATTCTCTTCTATAGTTCTAGCAATTTATTTGAATTAACCTGTTTTACACTCCTCAGTCACTATTTTCTGGTAATAAATGTCTCTGAATTTCAGTTTTATAATTAAAGGCAGAAAATCCAGTTTAATCAATATTCCCTTTGGAAACGTTTTATCAAGGCCAAAAATATAACAAATTAATGCTCAGCTTCAGGAAATGTAATATAAATTAATTGCCCTTCCTGCTGTAATCTTGCAAAAGAACTCACCTTTACCAAAAGGGTAACTGATTTAAAAGGTCCAATCATCTTAGCATGAGATTTTAAGCTGCTGATGATGATAAAGAGCCTTTAAAGGAAAGGCACCTGTACAAAAAACCATTTCTATTTGAGAGACAGAAGGGAGTCTCCATAAACGGTTTTCATTTCCAAAACACACACAGCCTTTCTGGTTCCCCAACAGTCATTATAAACCTGACACGCTTTGTGGAGTTGCAGTATGGCAGCACTGGCTACCTTTCAGGCTCTGAATGCCACAACCCTCTGGAGACTACAGACTTAAGAGACATCTATCAGTTGACTGCAACGTATGAACCTTGTTTGGCTCCTCATTTGAACAAACTGTAAAAAAAATTAATTTGAGATAATCAGGGAAATGTGGACACTGTCTGGAAATGTGAGAATATGAAGGAAGTATTAGTTTTTCCAGGTGTGCTAATGGTATCGTGTGGTCATAAAAAACACAAAACAAAGACAAAAACCTGTCCTTATCTTTCAGAGGTACATACTGAAATATTTAAAGTGAACTTGCTTTAAAATAACCAAGAGGATAATGGGGAGAGCATGGATAAAGGCAAGATGGATTATGAGTTGATAATTTGAAGCAGGGGTAATTTCATTATACTATTCTTATTTTATACATGTTTAAAATTTTCCATCAAAAAAAGTTGTTCACATAGAAATAAATGAGTAAGATTTTAGGCAAAACTATCACAACCTACTTTAGATCCTGCTGACTATTTTTCTTCTTCCGAGGGGGTTTCTTCTTCTTCGGTTTATTTGCGTTGGTATTATTTTGCTTATTGTTTACCCCAAAATGGCCTGCAGAGATATCACTCTGCAATAAGTTGACCAACAATGGGCTTGTTAGCGTGACATCCTTATTGACCGGGAAGCCTGGATTCTGACCACAGGACATCTGATTTCCATTGGGTGCTCCACTGAAAGGTGCATTGAAAGGCATCCCATGGCCTGAGAAGTGGTTTCCCGAGGCACTGTTTCCCTGCATGGCCTGCACGTGGGGGGGGACCATGTTGCTTTGTTGCATGCTAACGTCAGGCATCATCTGAGACAAGCTGACATCATTATTTGCTGTAGTAGCAGGATCGCCATGCGGCTGGGCCATATGTGGGCTGGGCCCTGGTGGCCTCAAGACCTGCCCCTGAATCCCCATAACCTGAGATGGACTGTTGTTCACAGGCCCTTGCTGGGGCAGCATCTGTCCTGACATCTGTCCCGTAAACTGCACCATGTTTCCTTGCATGTTTGGAGTTGGTCCCCTCATTATCTGTGCTGGTCCCGACATGACATTAGATTGGTTCTGAGTGTTAAACTGTTGCTTATTCCCCTGCATCTGATTGGTCATAATCTGCTCTATCATTGGGTTCTGTTGAAGCAAAACTTGCCCCTGAGGCCCCATCATCTGGTTATGTGGTGCCATCATTTGTGGGCCCTGCTGGGGAAGCATCTGCTTGGGTGGGGTCATCCTCTGTGGCGAGGGCCCAAGATTTTGGCTCTGAGGATTCACCATCATCTGACCCTGTGGCATAAGCTGGGCCCTTGAAAGGATCATAGGGTTCTGAGGGTTCAAGGTTCCTTGTTGCTGGACCATCTGGCCCTGGGAGGGCACGATCTGCTGGTGCATGCTCATCAGCTGAGATGGTGGGCCCTGCTGGGGCTGGCCTTGCATGTTGCCCAGGTTCACCTGAGGAACCCCAGAACTACCAGCCTGTTGGTTGTTCATGTTGCCATGAATTCCCATGAGGCTGGGCTGCATCATATTTGGTGGCCCGTGGGACACCTGCATCTGGTTTTGAGGAGGACCAGCTCCTTGACCACCTTTAAAAAAAAAAAGGCACAGTTTCAGAAAGTAATACTATTATCTTGCTGGTATTAAGATTCTCAAATTACCTTAATTAGAAAAACACAACTCACCCATATCCACTGACCAACATAAACAAATGTGCTGTGCTTAACATACTTCTGTGAGTTTTCCATAGTATGGATATGTGACTGTGGCATATATTCTCAGTGACCATACATAGAGAAGGAGAAACCGTTTCTTTACTCCTATTTGGTAACTTAAAGATAACATTTTGAAGATCAATAAAGTTTATTTTCTCTTAGATTAAACAAAGAGAAAGGAAGCATCTCATTATTTAAAAATGATGTGCAGCTACCTTAAAATGAAGAAAATTTATGAAAAGCACTGTAGGCTAGTGAAATAAGCTCTGCTTTAGATGAGTCAGGAAACAAAAAATGTGATGTTGCTGCTTAAGAAAACCTCAGCAAAGTTGAGAAGACATTTAAAAATGCTCCTTGGAAAACTAATAATGACTCTCAAAGGTTATGCATGTGATATCTGGATTGACATCTGGATGCTATACTGTAAAGAAAAGAACAGCTAATACTTCTTAAATACTTCTCTGCACCAATGTGGTAAAAATTATTTAATCTTGATCTGGAAGCTGAGCCTCTGGTGGAACTAAAAGACAATTCAGAAGCTGCAGACAGAGGACAGTCAACAAAGGATGTTAAAACTTCAGTGACCCTCCTCTGTGGCAGTCCCTGGTGGACCACATGGGACATGTTTTATTCTTCTAAATTATTTCTAATTCAGACAAAGAACACTGCCTGGCTTGCTGCAGTGTTTACTTATTGTTGGGTCTTTGGGACTTTCCTATAACTGCTTATATTATCTCTCCCTTCGTGCAGAATAACCTTCTAGCTTATTTTATCCCCCCCTCTTTTTTCATTTTTAAATGGGGACTAAAAAGTGGTAGCCACAATGAAGTTATGAGCCCAGTCCATGCTCCAGCCAGGAGACAGGGGACAAACTGTCCACTGTTAATACAATCCAGATTTTTCCTGAATCCTAGGGAAGATTTTCTAAACTGGGCTTAAATTGAATTCCATGACCACTGTATATACTATATACACTAATATACCAGTGTATATTCATCCCATCAACAATTATCTATTGAGTACCTAATATGTACAAGGCATTTTTGGTACTGAGGTAACATCAATAAACAAGATAGATCAAATCCCTGACCCCTTAGAGTCTAGTTGGCAAGAGTAAAAAATAACAAAGTATTTTCACAGGAAGAAGTAAAAGCTAACAAGAGAAATAATATAGGGTAGGAGAAGAGAAAATGACAGACCAGAGTAGAGCTCTCTTAGATGGGATAAACAGAGAAATCAAAACAATATGTGCAAGTGGGAGGAAGGCACTATATAAAAATATATCAATAAAATAGTTGTGCTGGGCCTCCCTGGTGGCGCAAGTGGTTGAGAGTCCGCCTGCCGATGCAGGGGATACGGGTTCGTGCCCCGGTCTGGGAGGATCCCATATGCCGCGGAGCGGCTGGGCCCGTGAGCCATGGCCGCTGAGCCTGCGCGTCCGGAGCCTGTGCTCCACAACGGGGGAGGCCACAACAGTGAGAGGCCCGCATACCGCAAAAAAAAAAAAAAAAAAAAAAAAAATAGTTGTGCTTATGTGGAGGAATTATGAATGATTTTATCACCGTTTTAAAACTTCCTATAGAAAACATGAATTCACATAGCTCAGGAATTATAGTTTTGCATTAGCAGATAGGGGAAGTCATGCAGTTTGCCCTACCCTTCTCTAAGCTTCCAAGAGGTTTTTTTTTTTTTTAAGTTTAAAACTATTCTCCTTCCTTAGTGATTTACAATTAATGTTGGAACCACATAACTGAACTAACTCCAAGTGGGGATTGGAGTTCAGAAAATATTTGTGCTACCTCAGTCCAAATTTCCTGAATGAGAAAGGGTAAGAGGGTTAGTCATGTGTCACCTAAAAGCAACCAGAAACATGAAGTCTGGGCTTATACAATGTTGCTTACAAATACTTTTTAGCCATTCTGCTCCACACTATTTGTCCTCCTAACCTGTAATGATTAAAGCCTGGTCTTCAAACACCACAGAATTCAGACACTCAGCATATACAATGTTAACATGAACTATAAAGAGATTTTAAAAGCCACAGTTGTTCAAAATGCCATGTGTCTCCATGCCTTTGTACCTATCATCTCCTTTGCCAGAGACACCTTTTGCCCTTTCACTAACTGAGCGGTAAGCAAACTATGGTCCATGGGCCAAATCAGGCCCATTGCCAGTTTGTAAATAAACATGAATTCAGAGTTCAGGAATATAGTTTTGCAGTAGCAGACAGGCAGGTTGGAACACTGCCATGGTCATTCATTTATGTATCGTCTATGGCTACTTTGGTGCTACAACAGCAAAGTTATGTAGTTGCAACAGAGAACATATAACCTGCAAAGCCTAAAATATTTACTATCTGGCTCTTTTCAGGAAAAAAAAAAAAGGCTGACCCCAGCTCTACCTCAAGTTTTATCTCCTTTCTTTAGGTGTTTCTAGATTCTCTAGACATTTCACCTAATTTCAATATATCAGTTATTGCCCTGAAAGAATAATTATTTATAGGTCTGAAACTAAAGGGAAGGACCAGGGCTTCTATTTCTCTGTATATCCTTGTTGTCTACCTACCTCACAATGTTCAATAAATGCTGGCTGAATAAATCACAGAAAACAAACCTGCATGCTGGACATTTTGATTTGCTTGCAGCTGAGGGGCTCCTGAATTCCCAGGGGTAGTTGCTGTGGTCGAAGGCACCTGACCTTGCATAAAGTTCGGATTGGCCTGTCCTGCTGAGAAGCCAGGTGGGAGGCGTTTAGGCATTCCTTAATAGAAAACAACGAGTAAGGCAGTTACCTAGCAAATTTATACTCTTGCTTAGATGTGGAATGAATAAGGAAGGATGAGCTGCATGAAGTCTCCACTGGCTTAGCTCTCTCTGTCACACTGGTAGGATCTTTAATAAGGTTGGGAAAGATGGTTAAAAAAATCAACACAATCTCTTACATGAGCATTGTCAAAATGAAAAAGAAATACTAAAAAATTTACACTTAGAACATGCCAAGGAAAAGATGGCAATCTGCTCCCTAAATGTGATCTGAGGCCACGTCACAGCAAGGTTTGGGGCTCACTTTTCTGTAATACAACGGACCCCAAAACTTTACATACTTTAACACAGGTACCAAAGGAATATGCTAAATTCTCTCATATTCACACAAACTGATAAGAACTACTATAAAACAAAGACCTGGGTCCCGATATTAAGCATACATAGGTGATTTTTTTTTTCCATTGAGGGAAATGGATGATAATTTCCTTTGTGGAAAATTTCTCCCCAATATTGTGCTTGTCTCTTTGGAAGAGATGAGAGATCAGAAACAATTCACAGGAGCGTCAAAGTGAGGGTATATTAAATTTATCATTACACCTTCCCCTCAAAAGGTTTGCTGAAATACTGACAGCTATGGTACCAAAAACCATACTCTGATGCAATCTTACTGAAGTAATATTTTCTTTAATAGGAAGGTTTAATTTCAGAAAACAAATCTGTAATAAGGAGAGTCTCAGAACCCACTCATAGTTTATAACATAGGCCTGGATGTGGCCAGATCACCTAGGTGAGCACATCACTTGCTCTATGAAAAGCATTAAGACCTAAGCTCACTTAAAGTTTTTTTGTATTAGTCCATTTATTTAAGGGCCAAATTTTCAATGTCCTGAAAGACGCTCTGTAGACAAATATGCATTTGTCCTTTCTTTAGCAGTGACAAGTCCCCATTTGCATGCTTCCATTGTAATTAAATCAGTAATCACATTTGCAGGAGGGACTACCCAGCTTCCACTGATCCAAGGCTAGATGCCCAGAACAGTGAAGTTTGGAGCCGAAACATTCTTGCACTTTCTAAAAACTTCTTAGGATTCAAATATTACCGCCTGCATGTCAGTTAAAGTAATTACAAGAGAGTGAAAAGACTGATGAGCAACTTAATTTCACCAGAAATCATGGGAACATGCCTTTGCTATGTTGCACTAAAGATGCAAGGTTTTTTTTTCTGGGTAGGCAATGGGTGTCTTTTGGTGGGGGGTATGTTTATCAGATGACAGTATTACTCTCTATACCTTACTGAAAAGCTCCAAGCACATTCATGTGCACTAGATCAATGATTAATAAGAATAAATAATAAACATGGAGATGGATAAGTTTTACTGTAATCGTTTTACCTCTCACACATTAAGCTCCATTGCTTTTTCTTCATACAAGAGGCACCTTACAAAATAAATAAATAAATCTCCTTTAGGTATAACTGGTGGAATTCCCTCTCTAAGGAGCAGGCATTGGCATTATAAAACTATAAAAGTCAATGATTTCTGAACTTATTCCCCTTTATACTTTAATCAAATTTAACAAACACCATGCTATTTTACTAACTAGGATTATCAAAATTGAAAATCAGAAGGGCCTTTTCCCCAACAAAACCCTATTCTTATCTTTTCATTTTTGCTCTATTGCATAATCTTAATGTTTTCAACAGCTGAGCAGCTTAAGCTGTTAATAAAATCCTGTTTCTTCTGGATGTTTTAATTTACTAGTAGAAGATCAAGCAAAAATATTTTGAAAAACAAAATGAACATCTCTATATTGAATTTTACCTGCATTTTTATCCAGAGGGCTAGCTTAAACATAACCAGTAAGATGCTGCATAATGTATCAAGTTAACTAAGTCATATCAAGTGTCACCACTATATCCACAAAACCAAATAATTACATCCTTATTTCACTCCCTCCATTAACTCTAAAAATTGAAGTTCTGCTAAGATCTATCTCTAGTAAATTTACCAACACAAATAGCTTCAGTGTTCCTCACCTCCTAGGCCTGGATGTAAACTCTGTGGCCCCTGATTTGGTGGTTGCTGCTGCATCACCATGAAGTTAGGTGGCACGTTTCCCTGTTGAACCATAGGATTCCGACCCGGAGAGCTGACGGGCTGCTGAAATCCCTGGGGAAGTGGGTTATTTTGAGGTGGCCTTGGTCCCATCTGCTGCTGAGTTTGGTTAACCGTTGGGGAGGATGCAGGGGATCCCTGCTGGAAGGAGGAGGGTGAGGAGGCAGGAGACTTGTTGGTGAGGTGGGGCTGCTGCAGGGGGGCTGGGACCCTAGAGGGCCCTCCTTGCAAGCTCTTCATCTGAGGAGCTGTGAACTGGCCTGGGTTGCTCATCTGAGGAAAGTTTGTATGGGCTTGTGAAGCTTGCTGGCTGCCAAAGGGATACGGAGGGGGAGGGTGGGAAGGTGTCTGTACCGTGGCTAAGGATGGTCTTGCCTGGAGTTGCTGTTGCATTGGGCCAGGCAAGGGAGCCTTCTTCCACCCTTGATTTGCAGTCATTGTGCCCAGAGAACTCTGGGCTGGAGGAGGCTGAAGGGCTCCCGAAGGCAGCTGGTTCCAGCCTGGAGGAACAGGCACCTGAGCTGGGGCAGTAAACTGGGGTCGAATTCCCTGTGGCTGCTGCTGCTGATGTTGCTGTGGGGGTCTTGTCTGCAGCTGCTGCTGCTGTGGCTGTTGCTGCGGCTGCGGCTGCAGCTGGGGAAAATTAGCTGGGTTTATCTGTCTGTTCACAGGGACAGGCTGCATTGGGTGGTGCGGGGGAGCTAAAGATCCTGAGGGATGACTTTGCTGCTGTATATGGAGCCCAGAGAGGAGTGGATCCATTGCATCTGTTTAAAGACAGTCAACAAAGCAATAATTAACTTACTGCAACCTAGATCCTTCAGCAATCCTACAGTCTTGGCAATTCTGCAAATATAGAGTAAAATCTTCTGGGGTCATTCAATGAAACGTTTGTGAGCACTTGCTATAATGCAAAGCAACTGCTGAGATGACAGAAAGATGAATCTTGTCTAGAAAGAGCTTATGATTCTAAGTGGATATAAGAGCCAAACATAAAATGTGGAGTATTCTCCAAAGCATATCCTGAGGAACTATAAGAAAACAAAACAAATACAGAATTCTCGGTCATGGAGTGGCAGGACTAAGTAGGCCAAGGAACAGATTTTTAGGAATAAGAATAATAATAAGAATAATGAGAAATTCTGAGAAGAAATTCTGAGAAGGAAATGATGACTTTCAGCTTGAAGAAACTGGGCAGATTTTACATAGAAGACAGCATTTAAGCTGCGCAGTTAGGAATTTAGCATCAGAGAGAGGTGAATTTTGTAATCATCTGTGCAGGGAGTTCAGCCTCTTCAATTCTCAAAGATTGCAGGTCAATACCTGACTGAGAAGCAGGGCGATGAGTCCTGGGCTGCAGTTCTGAATTGGGGCCTGGTGCCATCATGGAAGATGACACATTTCCACCCTGGGGTATCATAACAGTGGCAGGGCTGGTCATCCTTATTAACCCTAGAGAGAAAAAAAATCCCTATAATAGAGTACTGGCATTGGCACGATGTTTGTTTTTAATGAAATATTTCAAAAATCTAAGAAGGTATGGAAAATTTTTATACCACCATATACCTTATTTAAATCTACACATTCTACCCTGCCTCCTTCAGATATATATGCAGATACACCAGAAGCGGCCTCCTCCTTCCCAATCTCATTCCATTCCCTCCTTCTTATCTTATATCTGGGGCTAACAGTTCCATGCATGTTTATCTTTCCTACATACATAAACTGCATTACATTTTTTGTATGCTTTTAATCTTTGTATAAGTGACACCATTCTATATGTATTCTTCTTCAGTTTCCCTTTTCACTTAATATTATTTTCTGAGATTCATCCATCTTGGCTGCTGTAATAGTGTCCTATTTTATGGAACCGATAAATCCATTCTCCTGCTGATGAATACTAACTTTTCATACTTAGAATTTTGCAGTGCATGTATTTGTCCTGTATTCCACAGACATGTAAGAGTGTCTTTAGACTATATACTTAAAATTGCTAGGTTTTGAAGTATAAGCACCTTCAATTTTACTAGATATTGGTAAACTGCACTCAAAAGTGGTTACGCCAGTTTTATAATCTTACTAGCAGTCTGAGAACTCCTCTTGCTCCACATCTTTCTAATTTCTTTTTATTTTTAAAAAATATTTTGAAGATTGTTTTTCAAGTATTTTACTTATTTATTTGTTTGTTTATTTATTTTTGGCTGATTTGGGTCTTCGTTGCTGTGCACAGGCTTTCTCTAGTTGCAGCGAGTGGGGGCTACTCTTCATTGCGGTGCACAGGTTTCTCATTGCGGTGGCTTCTCTTGCTGCGGAGCATGGGCTCTAAGTGCGTGGGCTTCAGTAGTTGTGGTGCACAGGCTCAGTTGCTCCGTGGCATGTGGGATCTTCCTGGACCAGGGGTCGAACCCGTGTCCCCTGCACTGGAAGGCAGATTCTTAACCACTGCACCACCAGGGAAGTCCCTAAAGATTTTTTTGATGTGGACCACTTTTAAAGTCTTTATTGAATTTGTTACAATATTGCTTCTGTTTTATGCTTTGGTTTTTTGGTCATGAGGCAAATGGGATCTTAGCTCCCTGACCAGAGATGGAACCCGCACCCCCTGCATTGGAAGGTGAAGTCTTAACCACTGGACTGCCAGGGAAGTCCCTCTAATTTCTGATACTATTAGACTTTCTAGGATTTAGCATCTGTGCTCGTAAGTGAAAATAGCCTATAATTATCCTCTCTTCCTGTCCTTTAATTTTAGCATCAAGATTAAAACAACTTCAAAATGAGCTGGAAAGCATCTTTCCTCTTTTTCTATGCTCTGAAAGAATATGTGTATCTGTCTTTTAAATATTTAGTAAAACTCACCTGTAAAATCATCTGAGCCTGTGGTTATACTGATTCATAGGGAGACAGATTATTTCAATTTCTTAAGTACTTATAGATTTTTCATTTGATACACCTTATTAAGTCAGTTTTAAATTATATTTTCCAGAAAACTGTTTCTTTGCCAGTGCTTTCAAATTTATTAGCATAAAGTTATTCATGGAATACTCTTTTTTCCATTCTTTTTTAAAATTAAGGGATTCCCCTGGTGGTCCAGTGGTAAAGAATCTGCCTCCCAATGCAGGGGACGTGGGTTCGATCCCTGGTTGGGGAACTAAGATCCCACATGCCGCAGGGCAATTAAGCCTGCATGCCACAACTACTGAGCTCGTACGCCTCAACGAGAGAGCCCATGTGTGGCAAACTACAGAGCCCATAGGCTCTGAAGCCCGCACGCCACAACTATAGAGAGAAAACCCACACGCCACAACTAGAGAGAAGCCTGCGTGCCGCAACTAGAGAGAAACCCGAGCAGACTGCGTGCCGTAATGGGAAAAAAAAAAAAAAGATCCTGTATGCCTCAACAAAGATCCCGTGTGCCGCAACTAAGACCCGACACAGTGAAAAATAATAAGGAAAACAAACAAATAAATATTTTTTACAATTAAGATATAATTCACATACTATAAAATACACCCTTTAGGGCTTCCCTGGTGGCGCAGTGGTTGAGAATCTGCCTGCCAATGCAGGGGACACAGGTTCGAGCCCTGGTCTGGGAAGATCCCACATGCCGCGGAGCAACTAGCCCCGTGAGCCACAATTACTGAGCCTGCGCGTCTGGAGCCTGTGCTCCGCAACAAGAGAGGCAGCGATAGTGAGAGGCCTGCGCACCGCGATGAGGAGTGGACCCCACTTGCCGCAACTAGAGAAAGCCCTCGCACAGAAACGAAGAGCCAACACAGCCATAAAAAAAAAAAAAAAAAAAAAATACACCCTTTAAAGCGTATGCTTTTTTTCTTTCCTGACATTGCTTGTGCCTCTTTCTTTTTTATTTGTCTTACCAGGATCATCAATGTTAGTTGTCTTTTCAAAGAAATATCTTTTGGTTTTGCTGCTCTGTTCCATTGGGTTTTTTAATTCATACTTTACTTATCTCTGCTCTTACCTTTATTATTTCCTTCCTCCTAAATTATTACTTTGCTGTTCCTTTTCTCAATTCTTAAGTCAGACATTTGGCCTGTTAATTTTCAGTTGATGTTCTGCTCTAATATAAGTATCTGAGGGCTCAAATTTTCTTCCAAATGCTGTACTGTCTACATCTCACAAGTTTTGATATGTACCATTCTCATTATTCCCTTCTAAATATTTTCTAATGTCCATCATGATTGCTTTTTAAAAAATCACTGGGTATTTAGAACATATTTTAAAATTTCTAAAAATACGGGATATTTTAGTTGGTCAGGTTTTTTTTTTTCTTCTTCTTCTGCTTCTTTTTTTTTGGCCACTGACTTGACTTAATTGCACTGTGGTCAGAGAAAATGATCTGTGTGTTATCAACATTTGGTATTTACTGAAACCTGCTGTGGGAATAACACATGGTCAATTTATATAAATGTTACTCTTGTAAAGATTAAGAATTCTTGAATTATTAGTGTATGGTTTCTGAATATATCCATTATATCAAACTATTCTAATTATATTATTCAAGCTTTCTTTATCCTTACTAGTTTTTGCTCAATCCATCAATTACTAACCCAGGTGTGTTAAAATCTCCCCTAGGATTTGCTATCTATATGAATTCGGACCATTTTTGCCTCACATATTTTGAGCCTAGGTTATTAAGAACACAAAAGTTTAGCTATCTTCCTGAATTCTTCCTTTTATATTATATGGTGGTTCTTTTTATCCTCAGTAATGATTTTTATCTGATAAAAATATTGTTATACTCCTTTTTCTTGGTTAATATTCATCTGGATTCTCTATTTTTCTCTATCCTTTTAACTATGAACTGAGACCTTATGTTTTATATCATTCCTGTAAGAGCACATAACTAAATCTGAGATTATTATTCAATCTATTAATCACTTTCTTTTTATCAGTGCTTATAATCCATTTGCATTTATTGTTAATTACTGGTATATTTTGGTTTATCATTTTATGATACCACTGCTTTTTACCCTTCTTTTTCTATGCTGTTTTCCTACTTTTCCTGAATTTTATCGTATTGATTTTTTTCATCATGCCTTTCCTCTCTACCCCCCCCACTACTAGTTTAGAAGCTATACACTCTATTATTTTAGTGATATTTTTTAAATGTCAACAGACATATCTGACTTAATGTCTAAAGACCATATATGATCATCATTACTAAATAAGTCAACGCTTATTTAGATTTACCCCATGTTTACCAATTATTTAGCTCACCATTCCTTCTTAGCTCTTATTTCTTCCATCTTAGGTTCAATTTTCTTCTTCCTGAAGTACATCCTTGGGCAGTTCAATTAGCAAGGGTCTGTTAATGGTAAATTCTCTTAGTCTCTTTAAAAAGGTCTTTAATTCATACTACTCTTGATACTATAGCTTTGTTTAAAATTCTGGGCTGTTAATAATTTTCTCATCACTTTGAAAATATTATTCTAATGTTTCATGGCTTCCAATGTTGCCACTGAGAAATCAGCTGTGGGTCTGATAATCTTCCCTTTATAAATAACTGGTCTTTGATTTTGAGTTGCTTTTAACATTCTCTTTGTTTATCATGCTCTGTAGTTTTACAATTTTGTGTCTAGATGTGAATTTATTTTTATTTGTAGGGCTCAGAATTACTGGACTTCTGAATCTGAGGACTCATGTCTTTCATCAATTCTGGAAAAATTTCAGCCATTCTCTCTTTCACTATTGTCCCTCCTCAATTTCTTTATCTTCTTCTGGAACTCTTTTCAGATATATATTCAACTTTTTCATTTTATCCTTCACTTCTCTTGACCTCTTTCATATTTCCATCTCTTAATTTATTGTCTGCTGTATTCTGGGTAATTTCTTCAAACTCACCTTCCAATTCAGCTGTGTCTAATTTGCTGAATAAGTTATTCACTTCAATAATTTTTAAATTTCTATAAGTTCTGTTTTTCCCCCAAATTCTCTTTGTGTTTTGATAGCGTCTTGTCCTCTTCTTAGAATTTTCATAATTTTAAACATGCTGATATTCCTATTATCTAGAATTCTGGAGGGAGGGACTCTAAATTTTATGAATTTGGAGTAGGCTTTATAAGAAATCTGCAATGGTTTTGAGTGAGAGCTTCAACGATTATTACCACTTTAGGACCACTTAATAACTTAGTTTAGCTGTACCTGGGTCATTTCAATAATACATTAAATGTCCAACATGTATAAGGATAGAGAAGACAGTTCTACAACAACCTTTTCTCCCACTCCTCAGCTAGAGCCCAGACCAAGAGAGACAAGTTTTGCATTTGTCTCCTTGTGCCAGAGAGTGAAAGTTTTCTAATCTACCTTTTACTGAAAATCCTGGCTTCATGAAGGATTCCTAATTCTAACTTCTTTATGTGGACCCAAGGCAAGGCTTCAAATTTTATCCCTCTTGGCCATTAAAACTCAAATTTCTTAGCCCCTGCAGCATCTCCTCATTTGTTTACTGCTATTCAAATTTCTTCTTTGACTTCTTTCTTGCCCTGAGGATTTCCCTTACTGTCTTACAAGCTCAGCTGTGCATTAAATGTTATATTTCAACCAGCATTTTCAGGTGTTTTGTAGTTGGGAGAGGGCAATTAGGTAAATGTTTATCTGTTAAAAATGGATTTGTTGGGCCTCCCTGGTGGCGCAGTGGTTGAGAGTCCGCCTGCCGATGCAGGGGATACGGGTTCGTGCCCCGGTCTGGGAGGATCCCATATGCCGTGGAGCGGCTGGGCCCGTGAGCCATGGCCGCTGGGCCTGCGCGTCCGGAGCCTGTGCTCCGCAACGGGAGAGGCCACAGCAGTGAGAGGCCCGCATACCGCAAAAAAAAAAAAAAAAAAAAAAAAATGGATTTGTTTCTACCGGTTTGCAGGGCAGAAACTGAGACACAGATGTAGAGAACAAATGTATGGACACCAAGGCGGGAAAGCGGCAGGGGGGTGGGGGTGGAGGTGTGATGAACTGGGAGATTGGGATTGACATGTATACACTGATGTGTATAAAATTGATGACTAATATGAACCTGCTGTATAAAAAAAATAGATAACTAATAAGAACCTGCTGTATATAAAAAAATTAATTAATAAAAAAATGGATTTGTTTCTGAGGAACCCCACCCCATTTTTCAAAGATGGTAATTAGACAGAAAGTTCTTAGGAGATAAGAAGAAACAGGTTTTCTTAGTCTACGATCAGCTTCCTATCCTCAGAAATGTTTAAGTGCATGCTGGCTACATGCTTAGTAGAGATACTATAGAATACATTCCAGCACTATGTGGGAATCTGGACTAGAGCCATGATTCACAATGGGGGGGGGGCAATTTCATCCCCTAAGGGGTATTTGGAAATGTCTGGAGACAGTTTTGGTTGGAACAACTGGGGGAAAAAGGTCGTGGTGCTACTGGCACCTGATAGGAGGCCACGGATGCTGCTGAACATCCTACAGTGCATAGAACAGCTCCCCACAGGAAAGAATTATGGGTTCAAAACATCAGTAGTGACGCATGACTAAATGACTAGTATGGTATAATCACTAATCTTGGGATTCTATGAGGCTATGAAAAGAAAATAGGCCACTGATTTGGTTTTCATTACAAAAGACTCCTGCTTATCAGTCAACTTTCTGTTGCCAATGTTAAGAGAAGAAAATGGCATTAAGAATAATTTAGTGTAAGACATTCTAGATACACAATTCCAGAGTTATTTATTATTGTTTTAGAGGCTAGTTAAGGTCTCTTTCTCTTGAAAAATTTCTGTTTAGTTTAACCAAATGTTAAATTTTGTTTGCATCCACTATCCCAATGGACAACAGAGAAAAAACATTCTTAAAGTATGCTTGGCAGTAAAGAAAGACATCTAGGGGTTAAAATGTTACTGTGACTACAGATCATTACTAATTGATTTTTCCTGAAACTTTATACTGTATATATTACCACAGTGTCCTTCATTAAATACCAGTCTAACCTAATTTCAACCTAAAGCTTTTAAGTTTCCTATGTTGATAATGAACTACCTACACATCACTAAAATTTACACTCACTTCTCAGAGATGCTTAGTAAATATGCCTGCTATTTGCCAGATACTAGGAGAGCTTGCAATTAGTGTGTTGATACTGTTTTAAGAGTCCTAATGTTTTAAGGCTGGAAGAGATCTATAACATCGTTTCTAGGACATAATTAAATATGTTTACAGCTAACTAAGGCTAGTAAATATTAAGACATCTGGCCAGAAATTGAGACCAGAACCCAGATTTCCTGAGTCTCATCCTAGGTCTAGTCTTTCACTAACTATATGCAACTTGGCTAAACTCTGCCCACTCTTCTTCTGGCCCTGGTTCTTCAGTAGTGGCAATAGCGTCACTTATAACCTCTCATCAAGCTGCCTTAACACCAAATGCTCAGACTTCTATGGAGAACTGTATCTTTTAACTCCCTACTATAGGTTCCAGGTTGGGTATTTTACATTTACTATATAGTACTCCCAAACAGCCCAACAACACAGGCCCTGACACATAACAGGAACTCAGTAAATGTTTGCTATATGGCTCAGGGCTCATCCATCTTCAAGCATGAGCTCAAAAGATTATAGGCATTACTATCTCATTTTATAGGTGAAGAAACTGTTGCCTGGAGAGTTACAGTGACTAGCTTGAGGTAAACACTAAATGGCAGTGCCAGGATAAAAACCTAGTTCCAATTCTATATGGCCAAGTCTTCAGCTACAGTTCAGAAAAATGGCTTTATAAACTGAGCTTCTCTATTCTGCTGCATTTCTTCAAGAGCTACAGTGGTAGATGGGGAGGTGAATGACTGGGTATAGTTTCAGGTACTTACTCTCCTTCAACCATAGCAGCTGTGCTTTTCTGGCTTATTTGAATAAAAGATCCTGCAGCAGAAAAGTCTGAAAGCCACTAGTGTTGTGAAAATAGCAGTGACCTGGGGAGTTAGAGCTGTGATATTAGCCCACTGCTACTTGACCCAGGGCAAATTGCTTCCTTTCTGTGAACTCCACAGGTTCCTCAACTTCAAATGAGAGAGCCAACTCAATTCTAATATTCTGTGACTCACAGAATATTGCGTTCAATCCCTAAGAAATTTCAGGACTGCTAAAAAGTTAGCAAAAAATTTATAACTCTCTCAAATTCTAAATAGATAAAAACACAACATTCTCCCACATGCTTCTGCAGATTACACATAAGCATGCAAGAACTCTCAGCTCACAGATTCTCAGTCACAGAGAAAGGTGGGAGTTGGAAAGCTACACTATGCTATAAACACCCTGAGGGTAGAAGATGTTTTATTCAGTTCTACTTTCAAAACTTAGCATAGGTCCTGTCATACAATGAAAACTCAATAAATGTTTGCTGCATGGTTCAGGGCTCACCTACCTTTAAGCATAAGCCCAAAAGATCACAAAGACTGTATATGCTCCATACTTTGTGATTCTAGCCTCCTGAGAGTCTAGATTCACGTCTTGCTTTCCTGAACCAATAAACAGAAATGTGTCAGGAACCCCCAACTATCTTGCAGGACCCAAATGATCATACACTAGCAAATAAAGCCAAAAAAGGAAACTAGTAAAATGTCATACAATTGAGTAGATCTCACCTGGACCACCTGCCATGGGAAATCCCGCCTCTATCCTAACTGAATTTCCAGCTCCCACGGGTCCATTCATTCTCACATCTTGGCTTCGGTTCTGAGCCAAAGCAAGGTTGATAGCACCTTCCCCTGAAAATGATAGGTAGGTTAAAAAAGGAAATCATCAGAATAAGATGCAAATTTCATTTAAAAATAGATATCCGAGAGCTTTAGTTTTATGTGTTTTTGAAGAATTACGGTAAGTTTACCACCACAAAAAGGGTGAGTTCAATACTATACAGGTCTTTCTTCAACCTCACCTGAGCAGGTTCACTTACATGAAGCACAGGGAGAACATAACCAATTCTCACAATACAGCAGACGGACAATCGTTAATGATGTATGGCATCAGCAGAGAGCTTGGAACTCTGAATATTTATTTTCAACCAACTTACCTTGAATGCGTGTGTGTAGGAAGAAAATATTCTCAGAAAGTCTCAAAATCCTAGATTACCTTTTGAGAATTTATGATCAGAAATAAGAAATACAAGTAGGTTAATGGAGAAAGAACATATGATGGCATGGGGACATTGTGATATTTGTAAGCAAAATACCATTTCCCTTTCAATGACTGCAGTATAAATAGATATGCAGCAGAGAAATTCATGCAATGAAGAGTAGACAGGTTGCTACTAATCTACCTCTGAGACATCTTACGATAAAGACCAACATTTTGTATAGGGTTTTTAATGCTTACAAAATTGCATCTCATTTGAACCTCACAACAGCCTGGTAGGTAATGTCACTAGAAGTGTTCCAATTGAGTAGACTCTAAAGTTACAGGCAATTTAAATCTCACTTGACAAAAAGGTCTCTGAAACAAGTTTTGGCATGCTTCCTTGTGCTTAATCCCAAACTTCGACTACTGTTACTCTGGAAGACAGCACCACCTTGTGGGCAGATAAAAGTATAGCTAGCCTATGGCTGAAAATTTGAAAGGGTGTGTTCACCTTGTTCCTTAACTTAATGTTTTACAGAGCAAGATGATAAAGAAGGAAGCCAATGAGGGCACAGCAGTTTCCTCTGTCTTGTCACTGATCTAGGTCAGCTAGATAAATAGATAAAATATTAAGTATTTTAACCGGGCAGGTAGCTTGGTAATAGGGAACAAATATACTACCAATAAGTGACCAATCACCAGGGGCTACAAGATGTTCTAAGTTGCCTATGGGAGTCAGGAAGAAAAGAGAAAAGAGAATAAAGATCTTGAGGGTTTCCACTAAAGGGAAAGAACTATTAATACACTAAACTTGCTAAGACATTCTAGGTAGAAAGAGTATTGTTCTTGAAATGGACATCAGATCATGTAAATGGCTTGTGGCTGCTACTGACAGCCCAGACGTGGTCCTTGCCTTTCTCTCTAACCTCAACTCACACTACTTTCTCCTTCAATAACAAGGATTCAGCCTCAGTGGCATTTTTTTTACTTTCTTAGGCACACAAACCCACTTCTCACCTCAAGGCCTTTGCACGTGTTGTTCTCTCTGCCTAGAACAGTTCTCCCGCACCCTTCACATAAACCAACTTCTCAATTTGCAATGTAATCTTAAGTGTCACATGCCCCAAAAGGCCTTCTCCAATCTTCTAATCTAAGGTGAGGTCACCCTTACCAGAACATCTTGTTACTTCTTCAGAGCACATCCCATGTATCAACAGTTACTTATTCATTCACTTATAGTTATTAACAGTTAATTAATAGTTATTAACAGTAACCCCCTTTACTCTCAATTTCCTAATTTAGATGATAAATTATATGGCCACCTTAATTATATCCTTTAAACACTGAACAGTGCCTGGTACAGGCACTCATTAGCTATTTACTGGCTATATGATGAATAGTCATCTTATTTTAACCTTACAAAGAAACATAGACATTTTTCTATATGATAAATGAATTCCTTGAAAACCTCGCAGTCTATAAAAATCTCACACTGAAAATAATAGGTTTTATTGGAAAAACAGTGTTGAGGCAAACTCAAAACCCATGCGGCTTTGTAACCAGAGCGCTAATAAAAACAAAAATTGGTGTAGGCAACATACCCCAAAACAGTAGAATGAAAATGACTGGTTAAAGGTGGGAAATAATGTAGATGCAGTGGAGCTTTGAGCCAGTGGAGACCATTAAGGTGGGCACAGGAGAAACTGAAATGAGCCGTGCAATGCTGAGGGTATACTTCTGGGGAAGGTAGCTGAGTGTAACTTCTCATCCTTAATTTTCCTGAAATAAAGCTGAAAGGACTCCCACCTATGTAGCAACAGATCTAAAGGCTTTTTGGCTTTTCTTGTGGACAATTAACCCTTCTATTGCTACTAATCTAACTCCCCTTGCCCAGGGGGAAAAAAAATCACATATGAATGAAACACAATTTCCACACTATACTACTGTTATTCTCCTATTTGCCACCTGCACGTAAGCTAACTGTTGTCAAGGAAACACACGTAGAGAACACTACTGGCTCTCCAACTTGCTGGTGGGGGTTGGCAAACTATGGCCTGTGGGTCAAATCTAGCCTGCTGCCTGTTTATTTAAATAAGCGTTATTGGAACACAGCACATTCATTCATTTACATATTGCCTATGGCTATTTTTGCACTACTACTGTAGAGCTGAGTTGTCTTGACAGAGATCTTCTGGCTCACAGAGCCAAAAAATTTATTCCCTGGCCCTTGACACAGACTCCTGCTTTAAATCAGAATGAATTTACAGAGAAGTCACACAATGTCCTCAAAAAAGACATCTCCCCAACTCCCTGGCCAAAACTCAAAAGAAGGGTACGGGGAGTATTCTTCAATGGAGAACAGTCTGTTGGGAGAAACAACCTGTCCCTCCAGCCCTGCAGCAGACACCACGACAGTGGCAATACCTTCTCTTACAACTTAAAAGGCATCAGCCCCATCACCAGTTTCACGAAAGCAACAGCTATTGCCACCACTTTCACTCCTGCCTGAATTCCCAGGGAGTGTGGAAAGAGAAAAGGAGATCACCTGGGACACATATGTGTACCCTAAAAGTTAAAGAACTCTTTTCTGTAATGTGATAATCACTGCCATATGTAAATTGCATAATTTCTTGTAATATATGTTATCTATTTGGCTTCCTTGCTGGTACTTGTATTTTAATTTGTGGCTGTAATGATAAAGGGGAATCAGCATTTTACCCTTTTAAGAATCTGTAGGAAGTAGGTATGATTAAGAGAAGAAACTGGTGTTTCCTTTCTCCAGAGGAAAACACTACCACAAAGCCCTTTTAATTCAGGTAAATAGGTAAGAGAGACTGTAAAATGTTTGGGGTTTTTAAGAAACTGCTTACATGTTTCTTATAAAAAATACATGTGCTTTTGTGCTTATAAAGCATAAACAGCCTATATAGTGTTATTACCAATAGTTATTTGACTTCTACTCTTCCCAAAAGTTCATCCTAGGGCTTCCCTGGTGGCACAGTGGTTGGTAGTCCACCTGCCGATGCAGGGGACGCGGGTTCATGCCCCAGTCCGGGAGGATCCCACATGCCACGGAGCGGCTGGGCCCGTGAGCCATGGCCGCTGAGCCTGCGCGTCTGGAGCCTGTGCTCCATAACGGGAGAGGCCACAACAGTGAGAGGCCCACGTACCACACACACACACACAAAAGTTCATCTTACATACAATATATTGCTGTGAATCAATTTTACTTTTCTGAATCCTTTTAGACAATCCAACATTTTTTGAAACAAACTGGTTATTGTTTAAGCCACTATTTCCTTGTTTATCAAATTATGGAATTTACCCTACTTCTCAATCTATATATCTCTGAATAATCTCTCTAAATAATCTGTTTGTTGATATCGCCCCTTCTGGGGCATAGCAACCTACAATCTTAACTGCATAAAATGTGTCTCACTCCTACATACAATATGTTGACCTTTCATTTACTGAGGTTCAATGGAGCATTTAGGTCCTATGCAAGCACAGGGTCAGGAGGGCTTGGCCCACCAGGGCAAGAGAAGGCTGGAATCACTCACTGGTTGCCACCTTGTTTACATCAACGCAGGAGGGGAAAAGAAGGTTTTAGTTCATTGGGTACCAAAAGATAGAATCTCCTTTGTGCTTCCCCATACCTGGTACTTACATCTCTCAGGTTTGTCTCCCTCATCAAGGTCATGAGCTCCTTTTGAGTTTATAATGACAAAGACCATATTTTATTTATCATTTATTCTGAGGGCTGAACCAAAGTGTTACTATTATATATGTGCTTCCCTTGCTTTCATTCAACATATGTTTATTAAAGAACTTGACATGTACAGGCAAGCAAAGATTCAACAATGAGCAAAACAAGATATGGTCCCTGCCCCTACTGGAGCTTGCAGTCCATGGGGGAACAAAACAATCATCAAATAACTGATTTAATCAAAGTGTGAGAAAATGATCTGAGGGAGAAAAAAACCAGACTTTTGTAAGAGTACATGACAAAAGACTCTGACTTAGTCAAGGAGCTCAGAAAACACCTCCTCAAGATTTAAGCTGGGAAAAAAAAAAGATTTAAGCTGATACTTGAAGGCTGAGTAGGTATAACTAAGGGAAAGGGGAATGGTAGGGAACAATATCCATATAGAGAAGACATCAATGCAAAGGACTCCTGGCAGGAAGAAGAAATGCATATTCAAGAAACCTAACAGAAAGCTGAGGAGGCTAGAATAGATAGCAAAGAAGAAGGAGGAGAGTTGTAAAAGATAAGGCTAGATGAGAAAGGTAGAGGTCAGACCATGCAAAGCCTGAGGTCACGATAAGGAGTTTGGTCATTATTCTGTGAATAGCAAGCCACAGCAGGGTTTTAAGCTGTGTGTGTGTGTGTGTATACTCCATATTTTCATTTTTATTTATTTATTTATTATTATTATTTACTGTTGCAGCCTCTCCCGTTGCGGAGCACAGGCTCCGGACGCGCAGGCTCAGCAGCCATGCTCACAGACCCAGCCGCTCCGCGGTATGTGGGATCTTCCCGGACCGGGGCACAAACCCGGGTCCCCTGCATCGGCAGGCAGACTCTCAACCACTGCGCCACCAGGGAAGCCCCATATTTTCATTTTTAAAAGATCATTCTGTCAAAAGCATCTGAAAAATGAATACTGCTACAAAAGGATTGTTCAGGGCCTCCTAGTCTCTGTTAGATAAATAAATACTAAGTAAGGCTTATTGGGTGGAAGGAAGCAACTGAAATTAGATATTCTTTAAAAGACAAATCAGTCCTTGGTTAGGGTACCAGTAAAATCAAAGTCTGACAGAATGACAGCCAACATCAGGCAAGGAAATGGAGTCTGAGGCTGTGGATGCTGAAGCGTCAGGACGCAACCAGAGCCTCAATTCCTCTTTATCTTAAGATGCTGCAATGTAAAGCACAGGTGACATGAGTTATTTGGCATTCTGAATTCAACGTGAGAGGAACAGACAAAGCAGCACATGCTATATTCTACTGTTCCTATAATCTGGGTCCAGACATGCACCTTCAATCTGAACGGAGAGAATTCCCAGATCCCGAAGCTGCTGGTTGTTGCTCTGAGCCAGGATCCGTAGCCGCTCCGCTGCTTCCCGGGGTATGTTGAATGTCACACGCACGCTGTTCCAGGGCTCTACCTTCTGTACCTTTAGCTTGCTGGATTCTTGGTCGTGAAAGAAAGAGAATAATATTAGTAATCTTTTAGCCATCAGAAGACATGGAATGAACAACAACAACAAAGTAAAAGAACAAGGTAGAATACCAGCATGGAGTAGCTGAGAGAGTTTAAGCTTTGGTATCAGATAGACTTTATTATTATTATTGTTTTGTTTTTTTATAAATTTATTTGTTTTATTTATTTATTTACCCATCCATCTATTTATTAATTTTTGGCTGCTTTGGGTCTTCGTTGCTGCGTGCAGGCTCTCTCTGGTTGCAGTGAGTGGGGGCTACTCTTCGTTGTGGAGCACGGGCTCTAGGCACACGGGCTTCAGTAGTTGTGGCTCGCGGGCTCTAGAGTTCAAGCTCAGTAGTTGTGGCACGCAGGCTTAGTTGCTCCGCGGCATGTGGGATCTTCCCGGACCAGGGCTCAAACCCGTGTCCCCTGCATTGGCAGGCGGATTCTTAACCACTGTGCCACCAGGGAAGCCCAGACTTTAAATTTAATCCCAGCTGTACCACTTAGCACCTGGGTGACCATGAACAAGTTACTTCACATTTCTGAAACTTCTTTCTCGTCTCTAAAACCATGAAAAAACTACTTCATGAGACTGTGAGTGTTAAATGAGATAATAATATGCCAAAAATCTAGCACAGGATCTGACACACCATAGGCACTAAATAAATGGAAAGCAGTACGATGGAGTAAGGAACATAAGAGAGAAGGGAGAGACAAGTTTAAATTAATAGAATAAGGTCTACTTCTGGACTCAGTTCAATGTATATGAACTGAGAAGCTAAGAATATTCAAGTTTCAAATTTCAAGTGAAATTTTATAAAAATTTAACTGGCAGATACGCCAATTGTAAGATATTAGGGAATCTGTAGCTATAATTCACTAAACTTGTTTAAAGAAAGAGCACTAAAAAGGAAAATAGTAGATTCACTTATAAAATGTTAAGCAATTTTACTTCTTCAAATGAAACAATTGAAATTTTAATACTCATATTTAAATTTTCACTGGGCATCTCTGTGAAAGATATTCATAGAGGGAGCAAACATTTCTTCCAATATCCTATAAATGCTTCAATTTAAGGAAGGCTTAAATCTTGATTCTTTATGTCTCTCATTTTTAATCTTTTTCTACTTTAAACAATTTCCACTGAAGCATACCAAACTGAGGAGAAAAGCAACATAAATTTGACAACTACATTTCAGTTAGGATATGAAAACATTATATTTCAGCAAATCTGAAAAGTCAATGCAAACTTTAGAACATGTTTTTAAATTAAGATGCAAAAGTTAAACTAATTGAGGAGGTAATGTTTTCTGTAATTATATTTCACAGTTGGAAAGCAAATCCCAGGTCCAGTTAGATAATAAAAAAACATTTTTTCCCCAACAACCCCATACAAAATAATTTTCTCTTTTGTTATAAACTCAGCTACATTAAATCTCTTGTATCCTCCATTCAATTATACATTCCAGTATTGAGAAAATAGTCATACAGGAATATCTATTCTCAAAATAAGAAATATATATGGATACAGGAAAGTGCCTACATGTTGCCTAAAGCCACTGCCACCTCCAAAACCATTATGCGTTATACATTTATCCAGACATGGAGTCTACTTGTTCTTATGTGGAAAAAAGAGATCATTTGCTAAGAGCAGAAGGTTAGTACAATCACAGAGCTTTAGGAAGGATTATGAAATATTTAGTTTAAGTCTATTTTATAGGTGAGGAAACTGAAGCCCAGAAAGTCTAAGAGATTTGCTCAGAATCCAGTGGCTACCTAGCAGCATCATGGCATCAGAATCCAGCTCCGCTTTTCAGGTCATTTTTCTTTCCATGATATTTATGCATCCAAACAGCAAAAGGCAGGGAGCTTGAGATCCTGGTACCACAGAGTATAGATGCTTCAGGGCTTCTTCCCAGTCTGAACAGTACTGGAATCTTATATTTACGTGGTCTAGACAAACGTTAAATTTGCTTATGACATTATCTACTTGTGATAAACCTGCAGAAAAATCTTTAACTGTAACAGTTACATTTTATCAAAATTTTTTTTTTTTTTTTTTTTTTTTTGCGGTACGCAGGCCTCTCACTGCTGTGGCCTCTCCCATTGCGGAGCACAGGCTCCGGACGCGCAGGCTCAGCGGCCATGGCTCACGGGCCCAGCCGCTCCGCGGCATGTGGGATCTTCCCAGACCGGGGCATGAACCTGTGTCCTCTGCATCGGCAGGCGGACTCTCAACCACTGCGCCACCAGGGAAGCCCTATCAAAATTTTTAACTTCCATCGTATTTGAGAACATCTGACTTAAAATACTTTTTGGATCAAGACTGTAACTGATAACCGTAAGTCTGAGTCTGCTAATTTATTTAAAAGCCATTAATAAACTAATTCAGCAATTTAAAAACAAGAAAAAAATGTGGATAATTAAGAGCAATGAGCAGGACTTCCCTGGTGGTCCAGTGGTTAAGAATCCGCCTTCCAATGCAGGGGACGCAGGTTTGATCACTGGCTGGGGAACTAAGATCCCAAATGCTGTGGGGCAACTAAGCTCGTGCGCTGCAACTACTGAGCCCGTGCGATCTGGAGCCTGCGCCCCACAACTAGACAGCCTGAGTGCCGCAACTACTGAGCCTGCGAGCTCTAGAGCCCAAGCGCCAAAACTAGAGAGAAGCCCACGTGCTGCAATGAAGAGTCTGTGTGCCACAATGAAAGATTCCACATGCCACAACGAAGATCTCACGTGCCTCAACTAAGACCCAACACAGCCAAATAAATATTTTTTAAAAAAAGAGCAATGAGCAATGAACAATTTCAGGTGCAGCTAGCCCTTAAGATATGATATATTATGACATGATTATGGTGATAATTACAACTTTCACCATAGAAGTCTCTAATACTATGTTAAATAATCCAGAACTATAGAGAAGTCTTATATAACATAGTAAAAGAAAGACCTTTGGAAAAAAAGACAGCTCTCCTCCTGACATCAATTCTAATGAATAAGACCCCAAAAACCTAAAGAAGTTGGTTAGCACTGAATCAAATCAAGATTTGTGATAAAAGGATAAAATCTAGGCTTTGTACTATGTCTGAAGGGATTAAATAACTGTGCTACCCAGAAAATATGGAGAACATCTAAACCAAAGTTGACAAGCACAACTTCCCACAAGACCACTACAGGTTATCTAAATGTGTGAAGAGGACAGATGGGACTGTCGTGAGGGGAAGGCCTGCCTTCAGTGGCAGCTGCTACTCAGCACCACCTGGGATAGGAGAGCTCAATGTTATCTGACCTTTCCTGTTTAAAGACAAATCTAAAATCTGAATTTTAATGTAAAATATCTCATTTTTTAAAGCAGTGGCAATGAAATTCAAACATTAAAAAAAAAAACAAAACCCAAAAACTAAAGTGGACCATAACACATGGCTGCACATGGATACACACAGCAGGCTATTGGTTAACCTCTGACCTAAAATTTAAAAGAACAAATTTCAAGTTCATTTTAAGTAGAACCATGGAGTAAAAGATTTTTGTAAGTTTTAAGTCACCTCAAAGATCCAGTCTTACTTCTTCATTTTATAGGTAAGGAAACTAAAGACCAGAGAGCTAAAATTAGATAGAATTACTCCTATCCATTAGAACAGATAATTTAAGGATTACTATGCTAAGTAATGCTTTGTTATGTTCAGTTACTCCATGTACTTAAAAAAATACAACAGCATTTCTATTTAAAAAAAATCCTAAAATTCCAACTTTGCAATTAAAATCAGCCTTTCAACCTAGTACAACCACAGTTGTACTTTGTAAAACTCGAGATAACCATAGAAGGACAATTCAAAGAGTAACAAGAAGGAAAAATAAAGCAAATTACCCATGTGTAACAAATTGGGCACGTTCTCCAATATTGTGTCCAATTTCCATTTGAAGTCTTTATCATCTATATTTCCTTTGAAGGCCACAAAGATTGTGGAATCCTCCAAAATACTATCACTTTTTGAGTCATCATCTTCTAGTCCAGAGTCAAAATCCATCTCTGAGTCCTCCACTGTTGATGAACACAAGGAAGTATAGATGTCTTCTAAGTTTGGAAGGTCATCCAAAACCATGGTGAATATTATTCCAGAAGCATATGCCAAGTGGACAATAAAAAAACCTTTGAAAACAGAAGATACAAAAAGCATTACAATGCATAATTACACAGTCAACAATGTATAATTATAGTTCTATGAAAACTATAATTTATTTACTTCCAAGTAATAAGGAAGTACTATAAAAATTAAGAAATTACAGAGAGGATAAGCTAGTTTAATTAAGATATTCTATAATAGTTCTTAAAGATACCAGAAATAAAAATATACCACTTTTAAATAAAATTCCTTTTATTTTGTCAGCCTAGAATAGGGGCAGAAGGGAACTAAGGATCACAAGAAAATAAAATAGGTATTTTCTGAGAATTAATTCATATAAGCCTTTTGGTTGACCCCCATAGAGCAAGACTGGGGTTGACGCCAAGACTCCCCTTACTCCTGTCCTAACAAAAGCTTCAGAGCAGCCAAGGTTTCTAAAGCCCTCTGCTTTAACCTGCAAAGGACAACTTGACCTAACTAAGAGCATCTGCAGCACTACCTAAAATCCTAAAGTCTTTCATGAGGACCATTTAAAACAACTTTTAAAGGATTATTAATAGTCACATAGCTGAAAATAATGATTCAGAAACAAAACAAAGACACAAAAATTTTAAAATACTTTTGCAAAAGGAAAATAAGTGGTTAACACATATTTACAGAGGCAAAGAACTATGTCTAGGACAGAACTAAATTACTTTTTAACTTTTAGGTCTAGGGAAGTCACATTTTCTGCTGTTTTCAGTTATGTTGCCTACCAAAGAGTACACAAATATTAAAGACCACACCATGTGGCCATTTCCTCCATTATCTTTGAGATTGATGATCACATTCTTAACCCAAAAGTGAATGAATGAACATTAATTTTCAGCACTTGTGTGAAGCAAGAATGGTACAGAAACATAAGGACCTCACACAAATCTTCTAATTTTAAAAAAATTCCCTATACAAAGCATAATTACAGCTTTTTTTTTTTTAAGATTGATAAGAAAAAGAGGACTGAAAATAAACCCACTAAAATGCAAATAGTGATTGTGCTAGGTTGGTAAGATTGTTGGTAAATTTTTTTTTCCTATTTTCCAAAAACGCTGTAAGTCATTAGGAAAATGCAAAGCTAAATATGCTGTAATATGGTTATACTACTTGCATAAATAGAATAAAAGTATCAACTTTTTAAAACTGTTTAACTTTTCTTTTTAAAATAATCACTAAACTTCAAGAGCAAAGGCTTTTCAAAAACCAAACCTAAGCAATTTTAAGGGGGAAAATTCCTCTGTTGTAAATAAATATGGAAAAAAACTTTTACATTTGAGCAGAGCGTCTTATAGTCTGGCAATTTTAACCTTTCCTAGTACCATCAGTGTTATAAAGGAACAGTGTAATTTGGATGGTTAAGAAAAAACAGCATTCAGGACTTCCCTGGTGGCACAGTGGTTAAGAACCAGTCTGCCAATGCAGGGGACATGGGTTCGAGCCCTGGTCCGGGAAGATCCCACATGCCACGGAACAACTAAGCCTGTGTGCCACAACTACTGAAGCCCGCGCGCCTAGAGCCCAGGCTCTGCAACAAGAGAAGCAACCACAATGAGAAGCCCCTGCACCACAACGAAGGGTAGCCCCTGCTCGCTGCAACTAGAGAAAGACCATGCGCAGCAACAAAGACCCAAAACAGCCAAAATTTAGGAAAAAAAAAAAAGTATACAATTCAATTTTTAAAAAGGAAAGCTTTAAAAAAATAAAGAAAAAACAGCTTTCAGAAAATCCTTTATAAATACCATTGCCATTAGTCAACTGCCATCTACATTTTACAGATATTAAAGAACTTTAGAGGTAAATAAACAAAACTAAAAAAGATTTTTAGGGCTTAAAAGCTGCTGCTTGGAATTTCCCTGGCGGTCCAGTGGTTAGTGCTCCGCACTTCCACTGCAGGGGGAACAGGTTCAATCCCTGGTCGGGGAACTAAGATCCTGCATGCTGCGTGGTGAGGCCAAAAACAAAAACAAAAACCCCCTGCTGCCCAGCAGAAAGAAGTCTGATTGCTGAAAATGCCTGAAAAACTGTAGCTATTTAACAGCTGTTCCAAAGTTGAAACAACTGCAAGACGGGAATTTAAAATTTAAGACATGTTTTCCAAAAGAACCTTTAACTGGAAAGGAGAAAACCAACTAAAAAACCTGCACTTTGATAGTCTTCTGAAGAGGTTGTTGGTCATGCCACGAAGTCTGTGTATTCAGATATGGAAAACCCTCAACTGGTAGACAAGAAGTCAGCTAATTCAAATTCAGGAATTATCAGTTTAACAGTACTATGGGCATTATACAGGTGCTTAAAAAAAAAAAACAAGAAATAGAAAGTCAGTCTATGAAAAAAATTACTGGCCTTCCCTACAAAAAAAATTTTTTAAAGAAACTTCTTCCGGGCTTCCCTGGTGGCACAATCATTAAGAA
Organism: Mesoplodon densirostris; assembly: GCF_025265405.1. Lineage (NCBI taxonomy): Eukaryota > Metazoa > Chordata > Mammalia > Artiodactyla > Ziphiidae > Mesoplodon > Mesoplodon densirostris. Next base: position 24,742,202 of record NC_082676.1, on the reverse strand, counting down.
TCTGCCTGCCAATGCAGAGGACATGGGTTCAAGCCCTGGTCCGGGAAGATCCCACATGCCGCAGAGCAACTAAGCCCATGTGGAGCAACTAAGCCCGTGCACCACAACTACCGAGTTTGTGCTCTAGAGCCTGCAAGCCACAACTACTGAAGCCCACACACCCTAGAGCCCGTTCTCCGCAACAAGAAAAGCCACTGCAATGAGAAGCCCATGCACTGCAACGAAGAGTAGCCCCTGCTCACCGCAACTAGAGAAAGCCCGCGTGCAGCAACGAAGACCCAATGCAGCCAAAAATAAATAAATTTATAAAAATTAAAAAAAAAGCGGGCCTCCCTGGTGGCGCAGTGGTTAAGAGTCCGCCTGCCGATGCAGGGGATGCGGGTTCGTGCCCCGGTCTGGGAGGATCCCATATGCCGCGGAGCGGCTGGGCCCGTGAGCCATGGCCGCTGGGCCTGCGCATCCGGAGCCTGTGCTCCGCAACGGGAGAGGCCACAACAGTGAGAGGCCCGCATACAGCAAAAAAAAAAAAAAAAAAAAAGAAACTTCTTCCAGATAACATATTCTTTGAGATTAATGCCCACTTAAACTCTAAGGATTTATTATCAAAATAATGGAGTAATCTTTGAGTGAAAATGTAGTTCAGTGAAAACTCTCTCCAAGAGTATAGGTGACTAGAAACTCATTTGCTTATTTATGGTCATCTATCATGAGCATGTGCTATTTCTTTGTGTTTGCTAAGATTAACCACCAGTTATCTTGCTCACCCACATAATTTCCAGATTACCTACTAATTTAACTTCTTATTGGGGCTATTCTGATTTTTTATAAAGAATCTAAAAACAAATATGATATTCAGGAGAAATTTTAAAAGCAAGCATATTATTTATTCTACTTGTCCAAGGTAGAATGAAAAAGATTTTCAAATGAAATCATTTCAGGAGCCAAAGAGCCAGTTGATAAAGGAAAGCTTTTTTTATGCAAGAATGCCAACTTAAATATAAAAAGATGGTATCATTAGAAAACCCACAGTTTTGCAATCCCTAATAAAATAATTCAGGCAAGGATCATCAGTAAGGAAAAAACACTATGTGAAAATTTGACAGAGTTCTGGATAGTTACACGATATCAAAGTATCATCCCAGATACCTGCTGCTTAGCAAAGGGAAAACTGTAACTTCACAATGGAAAGACTTGACTTCTACCACTTGAACGCAATGATCCACCTCAGCATCATTAACAGAGAAACAACCAGAAATTATGTACAATATTAAGTGCACAGCATTACCTATGAAATATTCCTGCCAAAATGTTTAACCTGAATCTAACAAGTTTTTAACAGGAGACAGAGGAACAAGTTAAAGAACACCATGAGGAAATAATTAGACAAATCTAGAGTGTAGGATTTCTACAGCACAATTGGCTTGGCCTCTTCAATAAGTCAGTGGTCACAGGGGAAAAAAAGGGTGGGTAAAACTGTTCTACATTAAAAGAGACTTAAGAGCCTTAAAAATCAAGTGCAATGGGGACTTCTCTAGTAGTTCAGTGGTCGAAGAATCCACCTTCCAATGCAGGGGATGCGGGTTCGATCCCTGGTCAGGGAACTAAGATTCCACATGCTGCAGGGCAACTAAGTCTGTGCACTCTAGAGCCCTCACACCATAGAGAGCACGTGTGTGCTGCAACAACTGAGCCCACGCGCTCTGGAGCCCGCATGCCACAACTAGAGAGAAGTCCATGCCACAACGAAGAGCTCACCTGCCGCAACTAAGACCCAATGCAGCCAAATAAATAAATATTTTTTTTAAATATCAAATGCAATGTACAGTACTTTATTGGATCTTGGTTTGAAAAAAAAACAGATGCAAAGCACATTTTTAGGATAATTAGGGAATTATTACTAATTTTGCTAGGTGTGATAATAATGGTGCTGTGGTTATTTTTGGACAATGTTCTTTTTTTTTTTTTTTTTGCAGTACGCGGGTCTCTCACTGTTGTGGTCTCTCCCATTGCAGAGCACAGGATCCGGACGCGCAGGCTCAGCAGCCATGGCTCACGGGCCCAGCCGCTCCGCAGCATGTGGGATCTTCCCGGACCGGGGCACGAACCCGTGTCCCCTGCATTGGCAGGCGGACTCTCAACCACTGCGCCACCAGGGAAGCCCACAATGTTCTTATTGTCTCTTAAGACATGCATACTGAAGCATTTATTTATTTTTTTGGCCACGCCACATGGCACGAGGGATCTCAGTTCCCTAATCAGGGATCAAACCCGTGCCCCCTGCAATGGAAGCACAGAGTCTTAACAACTGGACTGCCCGGGAAGTCCCAAGAGATGCATACGGAAGCATTTTGAGGTAAAATGTCATGATGTCTGAAATTTAATCTTGAAAATAATTGAGGAAAAAACAGATTAATCAAATATAACAAAATGTTAATAATGGCTAATTATAGGTGATGAGTATACAGGTGTTCATTATATTTTTATTTGTACTATAAATTACATATATTTGAAATTGATCTTAATAAAGAGTTAATTGTTTGTTTGTTTGTTTTTAAAAGGAAAAAGAGGACTTTCCTGGAGGTCCAGTGGTTAAGACTCCATGCTCCCAATGCAGGGGGCACAGGTTCAATCCCTGGTGGGGGAAGATCCCACATGCCATGTGGTGTGGCCAAAAAAAAAAAAAAAAAAAAAGGAAAAAGCAAGCATATCAGAAACATAGTACTGCTCCATGGTAAAACTCTGCCAGACATCAGGAATGCTAAGAAGCTTATCTATGAACATCTTCCAAATCACAGTATGTTTTAAAAATAAACATATTTGAACATATATATTTATAAATATATAAATTTATATCATATATATTACATATATTTAATTACTTACACCAGTCTTTTCTGATTTAAATATATATTTTATATGTATATTTATATATATTCAGATTCCTATGTGAATAATGGTTAAAAGATTGTCACAGACTATTCAGATTATCTGCCATTTGAGCAAAAAGACAAGACGCTATTACGCACTTCAGAAATCACAAATTCATATACCTACAGGAGTCAGGCACATAAAGTAAATAAGAGAAGAACACTGAATATTAAATGCATTTGCACATACTGTATGAATGGTTTGGGCAATAGGAAACTTGCATACCCATCTATGTTCAGCAGCTGCTACTCTGTTCCACTTTATTACTTCCTTTCTGGAGGGACAGAAGGTGTTGTGCAGGCCCAGGACTAACATTCTGAATTTTAAGAATAGACTAAAATCCATATATTTCGTAAAATCTCCAAATTTTAAAATTGATTTACATTTCTGGAAAATACTCTATGGGCCAAATGAAACACACTACAGCTGCATATGGCCCACAGGCCATCAGTTTACAATTTCTAATTAAATCATGACTCACAAGATTGACTGATAGAACACTAGGCCCCAGTAAACTACACTGGGTTTGGTGTAGTGCTGGAGAAGACCAGGTATTTAAAACGCATTTAAGTCTTATGATGTGCCTCTTGGGAGGTCTATGGACTCCCTGAGAGAGAAAAGAAAAAAAAAAAAAAGAGATCAAGGTCTTAATCCCAGAGAAACAGAAGGCACTCAAACTTAGAAAATTTTTGCAATGTAACTTTGGTAGTGTCATTCCACTGCTTGGAATTAAGCTGAGCCATACTCACTCTCACATAAGGTTTCACTCACCAAAATGTCTTTCTTAATTTTTATCATTTATCCAGGTCATCTTCTAAGTCCAAACAAGCTGGCATTTTTAGGGCTTGTATTTTAAGGTAGCAGCCAAATAAAAACTCTAAAAAAAAAAAAAAAAAAAAAAAAAAAAAGGAAAAAAAGGAAAAATAAAAGTACAGTATTATACAGAAATTACAGAGGTGACCCATCCTTGCATCAGAATGCAAATATCACAATTTATCAAGTCAACTTAGACATCTTCAGACAATGTTAAAATAGGGTTTTCATTAAATCTGCAAAGAATATTTTTTTTCCCTGAGATCTTAAAGCACTCATCACCAAGCAATTCGAAGAATTCAGAAGCAAAACTAAGGGACATATACCAGAATTGTGAAACTGGGACCCTAAGCCTTAGAGCCCTCCCTATACATTGATTTCTAAATCTGTCAAATTAGAACATTCTTTGACATAAATCGCAGCAATATCTTTTCAGATTCATCTCCTAGAGTAACAGAAATAAAAATAAATGAATGGAACAAAATTAAACTTAAAACCTTTTGCACAGCAAAGGAAACTGTAAACAAAAGACAACATATAGAATGGGAGAAAGTATTTGCAAACAATGTGATGGACAAAGGATCAATTTCCAAAATATAAAAACAACTCATACAACTCAATAACAAAAAAACAAACAACCCAATCAAAAAATAGGCAGAAGATCTGAATTGGGCAATTGGGATTAACATGTATACATTTATGTGTATAAAATTGATGACTAATAAGAACCTGCTGTATAAAAAAACAAACAAACAAACAAAAAACAATACTAAACTTTCTTTGGGTTATTTGCATGGAAATATGTTAATATAAATGTTTCAGACACTACATGAAATTTCTAAGAATCTTATATGTTCTGGTATAATGTTATAAGTCATAATTCTAGTTATTACTTTAAAATGTATATCTCAGAAATAACTAAATTTCCTTGTCAACTGCATTATTATGAACTTTCATCAAATCTTTAACCATGGTCATTTTTAAGTCTTTTGTCATTTACAGACAGTTCTGGGTATACTCTGATGCTTTTGCAAAAATGTTCCTATAAAAGGGTTTCATCTTCAAGGAATTCATGCAAAAGACTGACAAGTACAGGTTCCTGGTAACTGACTATACTGCTGAACTGAATGAATAAGCATTTTCAGAACTCTAATGGAAAACTGATGAATTCATAAAAGTGCTAACAAAAGATCAAGATAAAAAAAATTAATTACATGGGACTGAGTGAACTGATGAGGATGATTATAATTTTTGTGACTTTCTGTTTGAATAAAAAAAAAAATCCCACAAGGACTCAGAGACAAAAAATATACAAATCAATTTTCACTGCAAAGTAAAGGAGCTGTTACAGTGGAGGATTACTGGACTGAATGTCAATATTATGACATAGTATGAGTGTGTTTCGTGTTTGGTAATTGTAATCATTGTTGCTTTTGTTGTGGTCATTCATTTACAATGCTTGGTGTCAGTTTATTTATCTCTGATAAAAATAAATACAGTGTGTGTGTGTGAAAAAAAAGAAAGTGAAAAGAATATTTGGAAACAATATTCACAAATCATATAGACTTCAGTATAGCAATGATTATTTTAATTAACATGATTGATAATTTTCACTTTCAAAATTCAAAATTTTAATGTATGCAGTGTATGCAGTGTGACACTCAGCAGTGTATAAATTTCAAGGTTCAACAGATCTGGACTGGAATTACCAGCTAGCCAGTGAGCAGCTGAATCACTGCTTATCTGAAAGGTCTTAGATATATTGCTTAACCTCTCTGAGCCTCATATTTTTCATCTGTAAAATGGGAAGTAAGAATCTCATGAAGGTGCTGTGAGGATTAAATGAGATATAGTTTGTGAAAACACCTAGCGGAGAGCTAAAAGAACAAAGGGCCAAAGGTCTTTTCATGTTTTCCTAAAACTTATTGAGGTAGAAGTCAACATTAAAAAGCTTACTCAAAGAGAAACTGTTTGATAAAATACAATTTATTGGGTTTTTTTCTAGTTATAAAAGAATATATAATTTTTATAGAGTCTTTAAAAATATAGAATATTTTTAAAGAATAAAATCAACTGTAATCCCAAAACTCAGATTATCACTACTGATATTTGGGTATATTTCCTTTCAAAACCATCTAGGTTTATATTTAGAGTTTGTATCTTGTTTTTATTGTTTTGTTTGACTTCTAAGTTTGAATTGTTAAGTAGACAATCTAAAATTAAACATCTTTTTTCTTTCAAAAAAAAAAAAGCAGAAGATCTAAATAGACATTTCTCCAAAGAAGACATACAGATGGCCAAAAAGCACATGAAAAATGTTCAACATCACTTATTATTAGAGAAATGCAAATCAAAACTACCATGTGGGGGCCTCCCTGGTGGTGCAGTGGTTGAGAGTCTGCCTGCCGATGCAGGGGATACGGGTTCGTGCCCCGGTCTGGGAGGATCCCATATGCCGCGGAGCGGCTGGGCCCGTGAGCCATGGCCGCTGGGCCTGCGCGTCCGGAGCCTGTGCTCCGCAACGGGAGAGGCCACAACAGTGAGAGGCCCGCATACCACAAAAAGAAAAAAAAAAAAAAAAAAAAAAAACACCATGTGGTATCACCTCACTCTAGTCAGAATGGCCATCATCAAAAAGTCTACAAATAATAAATGCTGGAGAGGGTGTGGAAAAAAAGGAACCCTCCTACACTGTTGGTGGGAATGTAAATTGGTACAGCCACTATGGAGAACAGTATGGGTTCCTTAAAGCTAGAGTTACCTGCAATCCCACTGCTGGGCATATATCCAGACAAAACTGTAATTTGAAATGATACATGCACCCCAATATTCACTGCAGCACTCTTTACAATAGCCAAGACATGGAAGCAACCTAAATGTGCCTTGACAGATGAATGGACAAATTAGATGTGGTGTGGCTGTGTGTGTGTATATTTACATACATACACATATACCCACACAGTGGAATACTACTCAGCCATAAAAAAGAATGAAATAATGCCACCTGCAGCTACATGGATGGACCTAGAGATTATCTGAAGTAAGCCAGACAGAGAAAAGACCAATATCATATGATATTGCTTACATGTGGAATCTAAAAAAAAAAAAAAAAAAGATACAAATGAACTTATTTACAAAACAGAAAGAGAGAGCTTCCCTGGTGGCGCAGTGGTTGAGAGTCCGCCTGCCAATGCAGGGAACACGGGTTCGTGCCCCGGTCCGGGAGGATCCCACATGCCGCGGAGTGGCTGGGCCCGTGAGCCATGGCCGCTGGGCCTGCGCGTCCGGAGCCTGTGCTCCGCAACGGGAGAGGCCACAACAGTGAGAGGCCCGCGTAACGCCAAAAAAAAAAAAAAAAAAAAAAAAAAACAGAAAGAGATTCATAGACATAGAAAACAAACTTATGGTTACCAAAGGGGGAAGGAGAGGAGGGATAAATTAGGAGTTTGGGATTAACATATACACTACATATATTGTAAAATAGATAACCAACAAAGACCTACAAAGACAGGGAACTATACTCAATATTTTGTAATAACTTATAAAGGAAAAGAATCTGAAAAAGAATGAATATATATATATATATATATATATATATATATATATATACACACACATATGAATCACTGTGCTGTGAAACTAATACAACATAGAAAAATAAACTATACTTCAATTTAAAAACATATAAATATATATATATATATATATATAAGCCTAAAAAATAAGTAAATAAATCTGTCAAATTAAAATGAATTAACATCATGGCACACTGTTCACAAATGCTTGGAGCCAAAATAAAAATATTTTGTACATACACTAAATAGAAGACCTACTTCTAACAGAATTTCAAATTTTGTATTTAAACTCCATAAAGGTATTCCACAGATTTTAGTTTTTTCCTATTTTATCTACAATAGCTATACATTTTTTTCATTAAATTTTCAGTTCAGGTTCTAAAGTATTCTTTATTGTGCACATAGAAATTATGCATGGAAACTGCATAATTTTGGCATGCATCAGAAAAAATTTCCCTCTTAATAAGAAAATATCAGTCTACAATGTCTTTAACTGGACTGCTATAGTTTTACATTATTGCCAAATATTGATTTTATAATCTCAAAATTTTAGATGGATATATGTACTAGGTATTAATAAATAATTATTAGAGAAAAACCTATCTCTTATTTTTTAATTCAAGAAAAAGCCAGTTTTTAAGTCTCCAAAGGAACATTAATAAAAATTAACCTTTAAGAAAGGCCATAAAGAGGCTTCCTTGGTGGCGCAGTGGTTAAGAATCTGCCTGCCAATGCAGGGGACATGGGTTCAATCCCTGGCCCAGGAGGATCCCACATTCCACGGAGCAATTAAGCCCACGTGCCCCTAGAGCCCGTGCTCTGCAACAAGAGAAGCCAAAACAATGAGAAGCCCACGCACCACAACGAACAGTAGCCCCCCAGCTCACTGCAACTAGAGGAAGTCCATGCACCACAAGGAAGACCCAACACAGCCAAAAAAAAAAAAGAAAAAAAAAAGCCATAAAGAAAATCTCAATAAATTAAAAAGTAACAATAGAACAGTCAAAAACTCTGGTGACAATGCACCAAAATTATGAATTTAAAGTAAAATAAAGAAACAAAGGCCTTTTCACCTTAAAACAACAACAAAACCCTTGGATTTGGGTTAAAAAAGAAACCAAAACTGCAAAATTTCTAGAAATAAGGAGACTACTACATACTGGAACCTAAAGAATACAGCCAAACCAGTAGAGAAGAAAATTCACACAGCCATGAACACCTATATCAGGGAAAAAAAAAGAGTTACACATTTGACTAAAAAAGTTAGGGGGAAAAAACCAATAAAGTGAACTGAAAGAAAGCAAAATGAAGGAATACAGATAAAAACAAATTAATTAGAAAACGAGTAGCATAGACAAATTAAAACACTGGTGCATTGGGGGGAAGAAATCAGTAAAATAGTTAAACCACTACTTAATCTAGCAAGTAAAAAGGGAAAAGTCCAAATATATAAAATAAGAAATAAGAAAACAGCCACAGAAATGAAATTAAAAGGACAAGAGACTATTTTGCTCAAGCTTTTGTTCATGTTGATCTATGTAAATATGATAATGCCCCCAAAAGCACCACACACAGATTTAATGAAACACTATTAACCTTGTAGAAAGAAGATAATACCTAAAACTATTCCAGAGCAAAAAGAAAACTTCCCAATTCTTATGAAGTAAAACAAGGCTTCTTGATTAAAAAAACAAAACAAAACAAAAAACAAACCTCAAATAAATAGAAATATACTAGCATTTCCTTAACATGACAAAATATATCTTTCAGCCCAAAAGTCAGCAGCTTGCTTAATGGAGAAAGACTAGAGGCATCTGTCATCTAAAGCTGGGAAGAAGTTAGAAGGTGTGGCCAAGATGGAAGTTTCTGGAGGACCCTGAGCTTACCTCCTCCCACAGGAATACCAAAACTGCAACTAATACAGAGCAACTATCTATAAGAATGACCTGAAAACTAGCAGAAAAGATTTTCCACAATTAAATATAAAAAGAAGGAACCACATGAGGTGGGTAGGAGGGACAGAGACATGGTATAGTCAAAACACATACCCCGAGGCGGAGTCAAGATGGCGGTGTGGGAAGACACAGAGTTAGCATCTCCCCACAACTAGGGCACCTGCTGGCCACTGGTGGCAGACTCTAACATCCAAGGAGACAGGAGGAACCCAAGTGAACCAGCTTGCAGGATCTTGGTTCACGAGCCCAGTGTCAGGTGGAAGCTCCTGCGGTGGGAGCTCCAAGTCTGAACCACTGGACTAACAGAGAACCTCAGAACTCAGGGAATATTCATAAGAGTGAGGTCTCACAGAGGTCCTCATCTCAGCACCAAGACCCAGCTCTACCCAACAGCCTACAAACTGCAGTGTTGGAAGCCTCAGGCCAAACAACAAGTAAAACAGGAGCACAATCTCACTCATAAAAAAAGAAAAAAATCAGACGGCAAAAAGTATGTCACAGATGAAGGAGCAAAGTAAAAATCTACAAGACCAAATAAATGAAGAGGAAATAGGCAATCTACCTGAAAAAAAATTCAGAGTAATGATAGTAAAGACGATACAGAATCTCGGAAATAGAATGGAAGCACGGACTGAGAAAATACAAGAAATGTTTAACAAAGACCTAGAAGAACTGAAGAACAAACAAACAGAGATGAACAACACAATAACTGAAATGAAAAATACACTAGAAGGAATCAATAACAGAATAACTGAGGCAGAAGAACGAATAAGTGAGCTGGAAAACAAAATGGTGGAAATAACTGCCACGGAGCAGAATAAAGAAAAAAGAATGAAACGAATTGAGGACAATCTTAGAGACCTCTGGGGCAACACTAAACGCACCAACAATGGAATTATAGGGGTCCCAGAAGAAGAGAAAAAGAAAGGGTCTGAGAAAATATTTGAAGAGATTATAGTTGAAAACTTCCCTAATGTGGGAAAGGAAATAGTCACCCAAGTCCAGGAAGCACAGAGAGTCCCATACAGGATAAACCTTAGGAAACACACCAAGACACATATTAATCAAACTAACAAGAATTAAATTCAAAGAAAAAATATTAAAAACAGCAAGGGAAAAACAAAAAATAACATACAAAGGAATTCCCATAAGGTTATCAGCTGATTTTTCAGTGGAAACTCTGCAGGCCACAAGGGAGCGGCAGGATATACTTAAAGTGATGAAAGAGAAAAACCTACAACCAAGATTACTCTACCCAGCAAGGATCTCCTTCAGATTTGATGGAGAAGTCAAAAGCTTTTCAAACAAGCAAAACCTAAGAGAATTCAGCACCACCAAACTAGCTTTACAACAAATGCTAAAGAAACTTCTCTGAGCAGGAAACACAAGAGAAGAAAAAGACCCACAAAAAAACCCCCAAAACAATTAAGAAAATGGTAATAGGAACATACCTATTGATAATAACCTTGAATGTAAATGGATTAAATGCCCAACCAAAAGACAAAGACTGACTGAATGGATAAAAAAACAAGACCCATATATATGCTGTCTACAAGAGACCCACTTCAGACCTAGGGACACATACAGACTGAAAGTGAAGGGATGGAAAAAGATATTCTATGCAAATGGAAAGCAGAAGAAAGCTGGAGTAGCAATACTTGTATCAGATGAAACAGACTTTGAAATAAAGACTGTTACAAGAGATCAGGAGGGACACTACATAATGATCAAAGGATCAATCCAAGAAGAAGATATAACAATTATAAATGTTTATGCACCCAACATAGGAACACCTCAATACATAAGGCAAATGCTAACAACCATGAAAGGAGAAATCAACAGTAACACAGTAATAGCAGGGGACTTTAAAACTCCACTTAAACCAATGGACAGAAAATAAATAAGGAAATTCAAGCTTTAAATGACACAATAGACCAGATAGATCTACTTGGTATTTATAGAACATTCCACCCAAAAGTGGCAGAATACACTTTCTTCTCAAGTGCACACAGAACACTCTCCAGGATAGATCACATCTTGGGTCACAAATCAAGCCTTGGAAAATTTAAGAAAACTGAAATCATATCAAGCATCTTTTCTGACTACAACGCTATGAGACTGGAAATCAATTACAGGAAAAAAACTGTAAAAAACACAAATACATGGAGGCTAAACAGTGTGCTGCTAAATAACCAAGAGATCACTGAAAAAATCAAAGAAGAAATAAAAAAATACATAGAAACAAATGACAACAAAAACACAATGACCCAAAACCTATGGGATGCAGCAAAAGTAGTTCTAAGAGGGAAGTTTATAGCAATTCAATCTCACCTCAAGAAACAAGAAAAATCTCAAATAAACAATCTAACCCTACACTTAAAAAAACTAGAGAAAGAAGAACAAAGAAAACCCAAAGTCAGTAGAAGGAAAGAAATCATAAAGATCAGAGAGGAAATAAATGAAATAGAAATGAAGAAAACAATAGTAAAGACCCATAAAACTAAAAGCTGGTTCTTTGAGAAGATAAACAAGATTGATAAACCCTTAGCCAGACCCATCAAGAAAAAAAGGGAGTATGCAAATCAATAAAATTAGAAATGAAAAAGGAGAAATCACAACTGATGCTGCAGAAATACAAAGGATTATAAGAGACTACTACAAACAAGTATATGCCAATAAAATGGACAACCATGAAGAAATGGACAAATTCTTGGAAAGGTACAATTTTCCAAGACTGAACCAGGAAGAATTAGAAAATATAAACAGACCTATCACAAGTAATTAAACTGCAACCATAATTAAAAATCTTCCAACAAACAAAAGTCCAGGACCAGGGCCTCCCTGGTGGCGCAGTGGTTAAGAGTCCGCCTGCCGATGCAGGGGATACGGGTTCGTGCCCCGGTCTGGGAGGATCCCATATGCCGCGGAGCGGCTGGGCCCGTGAGCCATGGCCGCTGGGCCTGCGCATCCGGAGCCTGTGCTCCGCAACGGGAGAGGCCACAACAGTGAGAGGCCCGCATACCGCAAAAAGAAAAAAAAAAAAAAAAAAGTCCAGGACCAGATGGCTTCACAGGTGAATTCTGTCAAACATTTAGAGAAGAGCTAACACCGATCCTTCTCAAACTCTTCCAAAAAATTGCAGAGGGAGAAACACTCCCAAATTCATTCTACGAAGTCACCATCACCCTGATACCAAAACCAGAAAAAAAATCACAAAAAAAGAAAATTATAGACCAATATCACTGATGAACACAGATGCAAAAATTAAACAAAATACTAGCAAACAGAATTCAACAGCACATTAAAAGGATCATACACCATGATCAAGTGGGATTTATCCCAGGGATGCAAGGATTCAATATATGCAAATCAATCAATGTGATACACCACATTAACAAATTAAGGAATAAAAACCATATGATCATCTCAATAGATGCAGAAAAAGCTTTTGAACAAAATTCAACACCCATTTATGATAAAAACTCTCCAGAAAAGGGGCATAGAGGGAACCTACCTCAACATAATAAAGGCCATATATGACAAACCCACAGCAAGCATCATACTCAATGATGAAAAACTGAAAGCATTCACTAGGATCAGGAACAAGACAAGATTCACTAGGATCTCGCCACTCTTATTCAACATAGTTTTGGAAGTCCTAGCCACAGCAGTCAGAGAAGAAAAAGAAATAAAAGGAATACAAAATGGAAAGGAAGAAGTAAAACTGTCACTGTTTGCCGATGACATGATACTATACATAGAAAATCCTAAAGATGCCACCAGAAAACTACTAGAACTAATCAATGAATCTGGTAAGGTTGCAGGATACAAAATTAATGCAAGAAATCTCTGGCATTCCTGTACACCAACAACAAGAAATCAGAAAGAGAAATTAAGGAAACACTCCCATTTACCACTGCAACAAAAATAATAAAATGCCTAGAAATAAACCTGCCTAAGGAGGAGAAAAATTTATACTCAGAAAACTATAAAACACTGATGAAAGAAATCAAAGATGACATAAACAGATGGAGAAATATACCATATTCTTCGATCGGAAGAATCAATATTGTGAAAATGACTATACTACCCAAAGCAATCTACAGATTCAGTGCAATCCCTGTCAAACTACCAATGGCATTCTTCACAGGAGTAGAACAAAAAATATTACAATTCGTATGGAAACACAAAAGACCCCAAATAGCCAAAGCAGTCTTGAGAAAGAAAAACGGAGTTGGAGGAATCAGGCTCCCCGACTTCAAACTACACCACAAAGCTAGAGTAATCAAGACAGTATGGTACTGGCACAAAAACAGAAATATAGATCAATGGTACATGATAGAATGCCCAGAGATAAACCCACGCACATATGGGAACCTAAGTTATGACAAAGAAGGCAAGAATATACAATGGAGAAAAGACAGTCTCTTCAATAAGTGGTGCTGGGAAAACTGGACAGATACATGTAAAACAATGAAATTAGAACACTACCTGACACCATACACAAAAATAAACTCTAAATGGACTAAAGACTTAAATGTAAGACCAGACACTGCAAAACTTTTAGAGTAAAACATAGGAAAAACACTCTGACATAAACCACAGCAAGATCTTTTTTGACCCACCTCCTAGAATAACGGAAATAAAAACAAAAATAAACAAATGGGCCTAATTAAACTTAAAAGCTTTTGCACAGCAAAGGAAACCATAAACAAGACAAAAGGACAACCCTCTGAATGGGAAAAATATTTGCAAATGAAGCAACAAAGGATTAATCTCCAAAATTTACAAACAGCTCATGGAGCTCAATATCAAAAAAACAAACAATCCAGTTAAAAAATGGGCAAAAGACCTAAATAGACATTTCACCAAGGAAGACATACAGATGGCCAAGAGGCACAAGAAAAGATGCTCAACATCACCAATTATTAGAGAAATGCAAATCAAAACTACAATGAGGTATCACCTCACGCCAGACAGAATGGCCATTATCAAAAAAGCTAGAAACAATAAATGCTGGAAAGGATGTGGTGAAAAGGGAACCCTCCTGTACTGTTGGTGGGAATGTAAATTGATACAGCCACTGTGGAGAACAGTATGGAGGTTCCTTAAAAAACTAAAAATAGAACTACCATATGACCCAGCAATCCCACTACTGGGTATATACCCTGAGAAAACCATAATTCAAAAAGAGACATGCGGGCTTCCCTGGTGGCGCAGTGGTTGAGAGTCCACCTGCCGATGCAGGGGACACGGATTCGTGCCCCGGTTCGGGAAGATCCCACATGCCACGGAGCGGCTGGGCCCGTGAGCCATGGCCGCTGAGCCTGCGCGTCCGGAGCCTGTGCTCCGCAACGGGAGAGGCCACAACAGTGAGAGGCCCGCATACCACAAAAAAAAAAAAAAAAGAGAGAGACATGCACCCCAATGTTCACTGCAGCACTATTTACAACAGACAGTACATGGAAGCAACCTAAGTGTCCACTGACAGATGAATGGATAAAGAAGATGTGGCCCAAATATACAATGGAGTATTACTCAGCCATAGAAAGAAACAAAATTGAGTTGTTTGTAGTGATGTGGATGGATCTAGAGTCTGTCATACAGAGTGAAGTAAGTCAGAAAAACAAATATTGTATGCTAACGCATATATATGGAATCTAAAAAAAAAAAATGGCCTAGTTGCAGGGCAGGAATAAAGAGGTAGACATAGAGAATGGACTTAATGACATGGGGTGGGAGGGTGAAGCTGGGGCGAAGTGAGAGTAGTATCGGCATATATACACTACCAAATGTAAAATAGTTGGCTGGTGGGAAGCAGAAGCATAGCACAGGGAGATCGGTTCGGTGCTTTGCGATGACCTAGAGGGGTGGGATAGGGAGGATGGGAGGGAGGCTCAAGTGGGAGGGGATATGGGGACATGTGTATGCATATGGCTGATTCACTTTGTTGTACAACAGAAACTAACACAGTACTGTGAAGCAATTATAAATAAATAAAATTATAAATAAATAAATAAATAAAGAGCTATTAAAAAAACAACACACAAAAAAAACCAACCCATACCCCCAGGTAGGCAACCCACAAAGGATAAGAAAATCACAATTGCATAAGTTCTCCCGAAGGAGCGAGGGGTTAAAGAACCACATCAGGATCCCCAGCCCAGGGATTCTGCACGGGGAAGATGAGCCCCCAGAATACCTGGCTTTGAAGGCCAGCAGGGCTTATGTACAGAAGAGCTAGAAAGCTATAGGAAACAGAGACTCTGCTCTTAAAAGGGTGCATGCCAAATCTCACATGCTCTCCAAGCACAGAGGCAGTAACTTGAAAGGAGCCTGGGTCAGAACCACTTGCTAATCTTGGACAGCCTTCTGGAGAGGTAGGCATCAACTGGGGCACCACCTGGGACACAGACATTGGCAGCAGCCATATGGGGGAGCTTGTTTTAACCATGAGGACACTGGTGCTGGCAAGAGCCATTTTGGAGTACTCCCTCTAGCCTATTAGTGCCAGGGGCTTTCCCACCCACCAGCGGGCCAACACCAGCCTCAGCCCCCTAGGGATCTGGCCCCTCCCACCCATGGGCCAACACCAGCCCAGAGACCCCTGGGGCCCTGTAGCCAGTTGCACCAGGACCCAGCCCCACCACCAGTGGGTTGGCAGCCACCCCATGAGGCAGACCTGGCAGCCAACTAGGCTGGGAGCCAGCCCTGCCTACCAGCATGTCCACAGTACTTGGCCCCGCCACAAAAGAATGACCCACACAGCCCACACAGTGGGCACCCCAAGAGTATATAGCTCTAGTGACCAGAGGGTAGTATGCTGCTGGGCCCCATAGGACATCTCCTACATAAGGGCATGTCTCCAAAATTGGGAAATGTAACTGACCTAATACACAGAAATAAACAGAAGTTTAGGCAAAACAAGGAGATAGAGGAATATGTTCCAAACAAAGGAAAAAGACAAAACCAAAGAAGAAGAACTAAACCAAGTGGAGATATGCAATCTACCTGACAAAGCAAGGCAATTATCATAAGATGCTCAACAAACTTGGGAGAATGAATGAACAAAGTGAGAAACTTAACAGAGTCAGAAAATATAAAGAAGAACCAAACAGAGCTGAAGGACACAATAACTGAAAAAATACACCAGACGTAATCAACAGTAGATTAGATGATACAGAGGAATGGATGAGCAAACTGGAAGTCAGAGCAGTGGAAATTATACAAGCTGAACAGAAAAAAGAATTTAGAAAAATGAGGCTAGCTTGAGAGACCTCTGGGAAAACTTCAAGCATATTAACATTTGCAGTTTGGAGGCCCAAGAAGGAGAAGACAGAAAAGGGTAGAGAATTTATTTGAAAAATAATAGTTGAAAACTTCCCTAACCTGGGAAAGGACATAGACATCCACATCTAGGAAATACAGTGAGTCCCAAACAAGATGAACCCAAAGAGGTCCACACCAAGACAAATTATAATTAAAATGTCAAAAATTAAAGATAAAGTCTTTTTTTTTACAACTTTTTTGGAGTATAATTGCTTTACAATGGTGTGTTAGTTTCTGCTTTATAACAAAGTGAATCAGTTACACATACACATCTGTTCCCATATCCCTCCCCAAAGATAGAATCTTAAAAGCAGCAAGAGTTGGGAGTTCCCTGGTGGTCTAGTGGTTAGGATTTGGCTCTTTCACTGCCGTGGCCAGGGTTCAATCCCTGGTTGGGGAACTGATATTTCGCAAGCCACACTGCATGGCTAAAAAAAGAAAAAAAAGCAGCAAGAGAAAAAACAATTAGTTACATACAAAGGAACTCTCATAGGACCATGAGCTAGCTGACTTTTCAGCAGAAACTATACAGGCCAGAAGCAAGTGGCACGATATAATCAAAGTGATGAAAGGAAAAAACCTACAACCAAGAATAGTCTACCCAGCAAGGCTATCATTCAGATTTGAAGGAGAGATAAACAGCTTTGCAGATAAGCAAAAGCTAAAAGTTTAGCACCACTAAACCGGCTTTACAAGAAATGTTAAAAGGACTTCTCTAAAAGGAAAAGAAAAGACCACAACTAGAAATATCAAAATTATGGGGAATTCCCTGACGATCCAGTGGTTAGGACTCCACACCTCCACTGCAGAATGCACGGGTTCGATCCCTTGTCAGCAAACTAATAAGATCCCACACACTGTGTGGCATGGCAAAAAAACAAAACAACAACAACAAAAACCCCTCATTTATAAAGGAAAACATACAGTAAAGGTAGATCAACCAGTTATAAAGCTAGTATGAAGGTTAAAAGGTAATAGTACTAAAATCATCTCTATCCACAATAAGTAGTTAAGGGATACGCAAAACAAAAAGAGGTAAAATATGATGCCAAAACATTAAACGTGGTTGGGGGGAGTAAAAGTGCAGGGTTGTTAGAATGTGTTTGAAATTAAAATAATGCACACGCACATATATAGCTGTATATGAACCTCACGGTAACCATAAAACAAAAATCTATAATATACACATATAAAATAGAAAGGAATCCAAACATAACACTAAGGATAATCATCAAATCATAAGGGAAGAGAGCAAAATAAAGAAGGAACTAAAAAGAACTATAGAAACAACCAGAAAACAATTAACAAAATGGCGGTAAGTACATACTATTAATGATTAAATGTAAATGGACTAAGTGCTCAAAAGACGAAGAGTGGCTGAACAGATACAAAAACAACACCTGTATACATACTGCCTACAAAAGACTCATGATCTAAAGACACACACAGACTGAACATGAGGGGATGAAATAAGGTATTCCTTGTAAATGGAAACAAAAAGAAAGCTGGGGTAGCAATACTTGTATCAAACAAAATAGACTTTAAAACAAAGATTAACCAAGACTATTTTAAACCTTGGCTCTTTGATTTCAATGTTATCATATTTCCCTGAGAAACTGGAACTCATCTGGTACAAGATCTTTAACTCTTCCTTCTTCCATTAGTGGCTATTCTCCACACTCTTCTCTCATCTTCCTTCTTTCAGAAAGTTAACACCAAGCTGGGAGCTAAAATGGAGGCTACCTAACAATGCCTGGTTCATCTCTATCATCACCTCCACCCTAATTTTTCATTGATATACTTAAGGAAACACTAAGAGTCAAAGTTATCAACAGCACTGGAAACTAATACTGCTGCTCAAAGAACTGTTGGACTCATAGATGACTTTTCTGCCAAAGAGCTGGCGGGAATGGGGCTTTAGATACAGTAGAGCCAGCAGGAAGGTAACAGATTGTTAACTAACCTCCTCCAACTACCTGCTCCAAAACAGCTTTCTCCAGAGGCAGCAATGGCAGTGGTAAGTCACATCACCCTACTGTGAGAGACTCACTTAGTATGGTCAGGGCTATTACATGCCCACAGCCTTCCTTCTCTACTTCAGATTCTATAACATACAAAGTAGTACATACACCCTGAGATTTGAAAGCAATTGCAGGAAGGGCTGAGAGAGCAAAAGCCCTGGGAGCATTACATTCTGGAAATCAGAGTTATTGCAGCCTAGGCTTCAAATGATCAAAAAACAAATCCTCTTTTCCAAAGTCAAATTTCTACGTCAGAGGACGGGCTTTCCCCTGCTCAATCCAGTAGGAAACACATAAATGACTGCTGGACATTAGAAAGTATTCAGAAACTATGTGCATCAGTTAGTCCTTTAGTTTAACATCTGATAGGAGAATTCCTACAGTTACCAAATAACCAATGAAGGAAACTGTCTACCCTATTTGGCACATACCAGACCTGGATACCCCTCTCCTTATTCAAGGAAGAATAATTGAGGGGAGAGATAGAAAAACATTCTGTAACATAAAAGAAGAGAAACTCTGCATCTGCAATTCAGAAAATGAATATATAAGGAGCAACAGGTTAAATTTTAGAAATCAACTACATTACTCTCAACAAATGTGATAAAACACACTGAAATAAGAGTTCAAAGTTCACAGGCAGAAATGAAAAGAACTAGTTGAGATGCAGGCAGAAATAAGACAGGGGGAAAAGAAAGGTACAAACTACAAATATTCTGTAACAGAATTCAAATCTTTACTAGAAAAAGTAAAGAGCAGAATACTTAATTAGAAATGTGGAGACAGGTGGCAGGCCCGCTGCCATGGCGTCTTATTTTGATGAACACGACTGCGAGCCGTTGCACCCCGAGCAGGATGCCCGAACCAACATGCTGCTGGAGCTCGCAAGGTCCCTTTTTAATAGGATGGACTTCGAAGACTTGGGGTTGGTAGTAGATTGGGATCACCACCTGCCTCCACCTGCTGCCAAGACTGCAGTTGAGAACCTCCCCAGGACAGTCATCAGGGGCTCTCAGCCTGAGCTCAAGTGCCCCGTGTGTCTTTTGGAATTTGAGGAGGAGGAGACTGCCATTGAGATGCCTTGCCGTCACCTCTTCCACTCCAACTGCATTCTGCCCTGGCTGAGCAAGACAAATTCCTGCCCCCTGTGCCGCCACAAGCTGCCCACTGATGATGACACTTATGAGGAGTATAGACGAGATAAGGCTCGCAAGCAGCAGCAGAAGCACCGACTCGAGAACCTCCACGGAGCCATGTACACGTGAGGTGGCTGGGACGGCACGCCAGTCCTCCTCCACAACACCTTCCTCTTCTGCCTCGAATTCTCATTAAAAGCTTCTTTACCCGTCCTGCCGCTCCACTGCTCACAGGCCTGGGCAGGGACCCTGTACCCTCCAGTGGGCCTCTACTGCTATGGGGGAAGGTGGTCCTGAACCGTAGAAGGTACAAGGCTGCGCATCCCTCTCTGCCAAGCCTGCTGGCCTCAGGGCAGTAGGGCCCAGGTCAGGAACTTGGCCACCAACCGGACCAGCCAGGGCTTGGGCCTCTGTGTCTGTGGTTGGAAAGCAAAATGTGTCAGGGTCTGGCAGCCAGTAGTTAGTTAAAAATGGTAAAGAAAAACTAGCCCATCATCTCTCTCCCTCCTCCTGCAATCTGTAGTCAACCTTAGAATCCCAGGGGCTTCTGACAGACATTTTCAAGTTATTCTCTGTATCCTCCCTTCCCCATACCCCTTAGTGTGGAATCGAGCTTCAAACCAGACTCTGAGCAGGACAGGAAGTGTGAAAGGATCGAGTTGGCTCTTTAGACTGTTTCAAGGCCCAGAAAGGGCTTCAAGCTCTTGCGGGGTATTTGGGTAGCACTTGGCATCCTTTGTTTTTGGCAGTCCTGCTCTCAAACAGCAGTGGGCACTCAGGACCCTCCGTGGGCGCAGAGGCTTTCTCCCATCCTTTGCCTAGGGAAAGCCAGGATCAGGCCCTCTCCGACTCTCCAGAACAGACTACAAACATGCAAATTAGAATTCTTTTAATAGATATATATATAAAAAAAGTACTAAAATAAAAAAAAAATAAAAAAAAAAAGAAATGTGGAGACAACAAATCTGAGAAATTCTTCCAGAATGGAGAAGGAAAGGACAAAGTAATGAAAAGTATGAGAGAGGATTGACAAGGACAGAAGAGAGAAATAAACTTCAAATAATTTGTTATCCCTGAAACAAATGGACAGAAATAATAAAGATTTTTTAAAAAGGAAATGTAAACTTTCCTGAGTCAAAGAATCTTCTGCATCTCCAGCTCTAAAGAGCTTACAAAACACCAGGCAAAATTACTAAAAAGATAGTGACAACTGGATTTGTTCTAGTGAAATTTTCAGATTTCAAGGATAAAGAAAATGACCCAAATCACTCAAGAAGGAAAAAACAAGTCATACACAGAGGACCAAAATTCGGTCTGGCTACAGATTTTTGCTTTGCAAGACCACAAGATAATGGCAAAATATTAAAGAATTAACAGTGGAAAAAATAATATGACCTAATAATCCTGCTCCCTCCCCCACCAAATTGTCATTCAGTGTGAAATCAATATAATGATACTTTCAGATGTATACCTATCATGTACTTTTCACAAAAATATTATCTGAATAATAATTAACCAAAAACAAAGACCTTGAGAATAGGAAGCAAGAAATGAAATCAGTTAAACATAGGGCTAAGTCTAAATAATTGTTACAAATGATTAGCACCAAATGTTATTTTTAAAAAATGATTATTCAAAAGGAAGTAAGGTACAAAATCAAGATGAACTATTATCAGTCACCATCATCTTCATTTGAGTACTATGAACAATTCTGCTAAAATGCTCTGTCATTAATTTAATGGGTTACCCCTCCCCCCCATTAAATGATAGAGTTTTAGACTAGGTCAAGCAACACTGGTCTATTCTAGATACCTCATGCAATAAGAACTATAAAATAAGTGGCCTTTTGTGACTAGATTCTTTCACTTAGCTTCATTTCTCCAAGGTGTTGTAGCAAGTAACAGTACTTCATTTTTTTAATTACCAAATAATATCCCTTTGTATGGAAATACCATATTCATTCATTCATTCATTCATTCATTCATCAGTTAATAGACATTTGGGTTGTTTCCACCATTCATTATTATGAATAATGCTATTATGAATATTTGTGTACAAGTTTTGGTGTGGAGATATGTCTTCATTTCTCTTGGGTGTATATATATACCTAGAAGTGAAGTTGCTGGGTTATATGTTATCTCTATACTTAACCTTTCGAGGAATTGCCAGACTGTTTTCCAAAGGAGTTACACCATTTTCCATTCCCATCAGCAGTATACAAGGGTTCCAATTTCTCCACATCCTCACCAACATTTGTTATCCTTCTGATTATAGCCATCCTAGTGGGTGTGAAATTGTATCTCATTGTGGTTTTGATTTGCATTTCCCTGATGGCTAAAGGTGTTGAGCATATTTTCATGTTTACTGGCCACTGGCATAATTTCTTTGGGGAAATATCTATTCAAATCCTTTGCCAATTTTTAAATTAGGATGTTTGTCTTTTTTTTTTTTTTTTTTTGCGGTATGCGGGCCTCTCACTGTTGTGGCCTCCCCCGTTGTGGAGCACAGGCTCCGGACGCGCAGGCTCCGGACGCGCAGGCTCAGCGGCCATGGCTCACGGGCCCAGCCGCTCCGCGGCACATGGGATCCTCCCAGACCGGGGCACGAACCCGTATCCCCTGCATCGGCAGGCGGACTCTCAACCACTTGCGCCACCAGGGAGGCCCGATGTTTGTCTTTTTATTACTGAATTGTAAGAGTTCTTGATAAATTTTAGATATAAATTCCTTTTCAGATATATGATTTACAAATATTGTCTTCCATTTTGTGGGTTGCTGTAGGTGACTTTTCTTTTTATTTAGTTCTCTTCTGATTGTTCATTAATGGATGTTGTGTCATATTTCTTTACAGGAGATGACTTTGTTTTGTAGTTGGGACAAACTGGTTGAGTATTTGGAAAAAATTTTATAAGTTCTCACTTCAGGACTTCCCTGGTGATCCAGTGGTTAAGACTCCGTGCTTCCACTGCAGGGGCACAGGTTCGATCCCTGGTTGGGGAAGTTCCGCATGCTGCCACGGTGCAACCAAAAAAAAAAAAAAAAAAAGAATTCTCACTTCATAATTGTCCTAGTCTGTCCGAGCTGCTATAACAAAATTCCATAAACTGGATGGCTTATAAACAACAAAAATTTATTTCTCATAGTTCTGGAAGCTGAGAGGTCCAAGATCACTGTGCCAGCGTGGTTGGGTTACAATCTTCCAACTTCTTGCTGTGTCCTCATGTGGTGGAAGGGGCTAGGGAGCTCTGTGTGATCTCTCTTATAAGAGCACTAATCCCATTCATGACTGCATGAGGGCTCCACCCTCATGACCTAAGCACCTCCCAAAAGGCCCACCTTCTAATACCATCATATTGGGCATTATGAATTTGACATACAAATTTTGGGGGAACACAAACATTCAGACCTTATCAACAATGTATACTAAAAAATTCTGACTAAAAAGTTAAATACAGGGACTTCTCTGGCAGGCCACTGGTTAAGACTCCGTGTTTCCACTGCAGGGGACGTGGGTTCGATCCCTGGTCTGGGAACTATGATCCCACGTGCTGCGTGGTGCGGCCAAAAAAAGTGAAAGTTAAATATAAAAAATAAAATCATAAAACTATAATCACAGGCTGGTTATATATTCATATATAGTATATTTATCATTTCACAGACTGAAGAGCTAAAGCCAAATATAGATTTTATCATATAATTTCATTATTATTTTTAAAATTTTGCAGGACAAAGTACACAAGAGTAAAAAGGCAAAATACAAGTTGGGAATTATATTTGTAAATAGCAAAAGGTTAATAAACTTAACATTAAAGTACTTTTAAAAATTAAGGAAAACATTAACATCCCAACAGAAAAATTGGCCCCCCAAATGGAAAATTTATAAAATTAGAAATAAAAATCATCAATAAATATATGAAAAGTTTTTTCATTTCATAAGTAATCAAAAAAAGAAGATGAAATATGTCTTTCTTCCAACATCAAATGGCAAATATCTTTAAAATGAAATACTCAAATGTGGCAAAGGTACAATGAAATAGATTAACATTCATATTTTGCTTATACATGTTCATTCTCCTTAACATCATAACTAATCCTAACCTCTAGGAATCTAACTCAATAAATAATGAGAGATGTGGTTAAAGATTTATATTTGAAGGTGTTTATCAAAATATTAATAATAGTGAAAAACTGGAAGTTAGCTCAAGGCTCTAGAGCAGAAGTGGTTAATCAATTTAAATGTACTCAAATACTGCTTCTCCATTAAAATTCATGTTTTCAGGAATACTTGACATCATGGGAAATGTTCACATTTTAAATATAAGAAGTATATAAAACTGATTCATTATTTCAATTTTCTTAATGTTTGTACACATGTTGGGAAAAAGACAAAAGCAACTCAATAATAAGACAAACAACCCAATAAAAAATGGGCAAAAGATTTGAACAGATACATTACAATAAGCACACGAAAAGATGTTCAACATTATTGATCATCAGGAGAATGCAAATTAAAGCTACACCTGCTATAATGGCTAAAATTAAAAAGAATGATAATATCAAATGTTGACAAAGATGCAGAGCAACTGGAACTCTCATATGGTGGGAATGTAAAAAGGTACAAACAGTTTGGCAGTTTAAAGTTATAAAGTTTCTTATCATAAGACCCAGCAATCTCACTCCTAGGTATTTACCCCAAATAAATGAAAACATGTCTACACAAAGACTTGCCTATGAAAATTAATAGCAACTTTATTTACAATAGCCTCAACTGAAAGTAAACGAAATAAATCAAATGTCTATCAGTTAGTAAATGGATAAACTGAAGTATATCCCTACAAGAGAATACTGCCAAATAATAAACAGGATCAACTACTGAAAGGATTCTCAACCAGTATAGGGAGGGGATTTTGTCCCCTATTGGACATCTGGCAACGTCTGGAGGCATTTCTGATTGTTACAAATGGGGAGGGGAGTGCTAATGGCTTCTAGTGGATAGTGGTCAGAAATGTTGCTAAATAATCCACAATGCACAGGACAATCTCCAAGACAAAGAATTATCCTGTCCAAAACGTCCACAGTGCCAAGTCTGAAGAACTCTGAACTGCTGATACATGCAACAATGTGAATGAATCTCAAAAACTTCACGGTGATCAAAAGAATATTTCTATGATATTCTAGAACAGGCAAAACCAACCTACAGTAACAGACATCAGATGGGTACTTGCCTGAGACTGGGGTGGGGACTGATTACACAGGGATGAGGTACCTTTGGAGTGAAAATGGTCCATATCTTGATTGTGGGGATATATACATCTGTTCAAGTGAAAACTGTACGCATAAAATTAGTGCATCTTACTGTATGTAAATTATAGATATAAGATTAGTAAAAAATAAATTGTTGAAGCTGGGTGAAAGGTACACGGGGGTTCATGATAGTATTCTCCTTTCATATCTGTCTCAATTTCCACGACAAAATGTTTTTTTAAAAAATACATATGTATATAAACACTAAATGATACAGGGAGAGGCCTTAATTGAATCTTTAAACACACACACACACACACACACACACACACAGGCATGCACACACACACAAAAAACCCACTCAAGATTAAAATCTCATTGTGAGAATGATCTTTGTGTTATGTATCTGCTCTTGAAGGGGAAAGAAGCTGATGTGAAAGACAGAAGGAAGAAAGAGATATAGTTTGATACAGGGAAGGTAAAGAAAATTTCACAAACTACTCCTCACCACCACCACTCTTTTTAATGTCCCATTTAGTCCCAGCCTGGCACTAAGCCATGTCTTCTGTGGTAGATAGACTTCTAATATGGCCACCAATTATCCCAGCCTCCTGGTATTCATGCCCTACTGTAATCTTCCCTGCCCCCTCCTCCCCCTGAGGGGTGGCCTAGTGACTTACTTCTAACCAAAAAAATACAGCAAAGGTGATGGGATAGCACTTCCATGATTAGGTTATAAAAGAATGAGACTTCCATCTCCCTAGGAGACTCTACTGCCTTCTCAGCTTGCCATGTTGGAGAGGCTACAAGGCAAGGAACTGACAACCAGTAGCCAGTGAGAAACCAAGGCCTTAAATCCAACATCCCTTGAGGAAGTTAATTCTGCCAACAACCAAGTAAGCTTAGAGGAAATCCTTCTTCAGTCACTGAGATGAGACTCCAGTCCTGGCTGACACCTCGACTGCTGCCTGTGAGAGACCCTGAAACAGAGGGCCCACCTAAGCCAGATTCCTGACCCATGGAAACTGTGCCCTAACAAATGTGTGTTGTTTTAAGCAGCTAAATCTGTGGTAATTTGTTATGCAATAATAGATAACTAATGCACCCTCCCTGGAAATCCTGCTGAACATTCACTTCTTTTTAAATTATTTGGCAGTTTCTTAACAAGTTAGATATACCATACAACCTAGCAGTACAACTGTTAGGGATTTACTCCAGAATAAGTGAAAATATATACAATGACTTGCACAAAAATGCTTACAGTAGCTTTATTCACAATCATCAAATACTGGAAACAACTCAACAGTCTAGCACAGGTGAACAGATAAACAAGCATGGTATACCCATACAACAAAACACTCTCCTCCTCATTCAAAAGGAATGAACCACTGACACATGCAACAACATGGATAAATATCAAAATCATTCTGCTGAAAAATAAAATAAAATAAAATACTTAGACTAATGCTGGCCCACTATAAAAGCTCAATAAACACCAGCTATAATAAAAAAAAAAGAAAAAAGAAATTTAGAGCCATATCTGGCATGTATTAAATGCTCAATAAATGTCAGTCATTTTCATTACAAAAAATCATTCTGCTGAGTGAAAGAAGCTAGACTCATAACAGAACATAATGTATCAATGCATTTACATAAAGTTCTAGAAAATGCAAAGCAATATATAGGTGGAGGGGCTAGGAGGGACAGACTGCAAGGAATATAAGGAACTTCTTAGGAAGATGGAAATTTTCTGTATCTTGGTTGTGACAGGTGTTTCATAATAAATACTGTAAACTAATAAGTACATCTGTCAAAATTCACTGAAACATGTTTCACTTTTCAATGGTGCAGTTTACTGTATGTAAATTATACCTCATTAAGTTGAAAATAATAATAATAATAACCTTCTTTGTCAAGTCTTCTTTAACTACATCTAATGCAGCTGATTCCCTTATTCTACCTTAGCCCCCATACAACACTCTATATTTTATTTATTTATTTATTTATTTTATTTTTTTCTTTTTGCGGTATGTGGGCCTCTCACTGTTGTGGCCTCTCCCGTTGCGGAGCACAGGCTCCGGACGCGCAGGCCCAGCGGCCATGGCCCACGGGCCCAGCCGCTCCGCGGCATATGGGATCCTCCCAGACCGGGGCACGAACCCGCATCCCCTGCATCGGCAGGCGGACTCCCAACCACTTGCGCCACCAGGGAGGCCCAACACTCTATATTTAAATTACTCAAACTACAGAGAATCTGGAGTGTCTTGAATTCTACAGTAGCTAAAAGTTACAGAACACTATTATGTGCAAGGCACTGTTCTAAGCACTTTGTATTATTAACTCAATTAGTTCCCCCCAAAACCCCATGTAATAGATTCTATTACCCCCATTGTACAAATGAGGACACTGAGGTATTAGAGAAGTAACTTGCTTAAGGTTTTACAGCTAGTAAGTGACAGAGCTGTGACTGGAGCCCAGTCAATTAGTCATAGAGGCTGGGCTCTTCACTACCACCACCACCCCACTCTATATCTCAAACCACTCGAGTATTAGGTAAAAGCATACTCTCAGCTCACTAGAGACTAACAGGTTCATCCATTCATTCAACAAATATTTAAGCATACAGCACATGTCAGTTATTGTTCTAAATGCTAAAGATATAATGGTGAAAAAAATATAGACATGGTACCTGCTTTTACAGAGCTTTCATTCTAGTAAGAATTTAGGTTTAAAGTACAGGATTCTAAAACAAAATATTTATCCCTTATTTATATATTTATCCAAATATTTACGCAAAAAAAGTCACAAGGTGCGTAGTGGCCAGATCTGCTTTAACTAGCTAGAACAGTGATTCCCAAACGTGGCGGCACTTTAGAATTACCTTGGGATCTTTTAAAAATTCCCAGGCCATACCCCCAGGCCAATTAAATCACAATCTAGGGTGGGGGGGTGGTGGGGGGGAGGGGGAACAAAGACATCAGTACTTTGCAAAGCTCCATAGGTGATTCCAATGTAAAGACAAGTTTGGGAAATCACTAAGCTTGAGTTTTTATCTGTCTGAATAATGATAAAGTTCATTCACGGTGATGCAGACAGAGGTAAAAGAAAAGAAAACAAACAAACAAAACCCATATATACTTGCCCTTCCCTTAACCAGAGATATGCAAGTGAAGGTAGCTTTGATTGTTTTTCCCCAATGTTATGAATTCTGAGAACATTAGAAAGAGGGCAGTATAATTATTTTCCTTCTTGGATTTATCCATGCCTCCATAACCCACCAGAATCATAGACAACTGAGATATTCACCTTTTCATCTTTTCCTGGTACTTTCCATGGAACCAATAAAGAATTCTGCCATATTATATATATTCAACATAACTGATAAAGACATAACAACTGCTTTTATATTAAGCAGATCTTATTTAATTCAGTCACTTTGGGTCCAATCCACATGCCAAACGCAGCTTGCCAAAGTAAAATACTCTACGGACACTGAGATCAAAATGGCTTCTTTTTTAAAAAGTCTACTTCCTAATTCAATTCTTTGTTTGGGCTGAAACCAAGTCTTTTATAACTCAAACTTGCATTTGTGTACTACAGAATCAACAGACCTGTTTAAGAACTCTCTGACCACTCTCAGAAAAGATAGTCAGAAGTTGAGTAGGACCCCTCTCCATTCCATCCAGGACCTAGACAGAAAGGAAAAAGGGCAAAGAGGAAGAAGAAAAACATCAGAAGACAAGACTTAATATATAATCCCAATAAACCTATTCAAAGCAAATTTTTGTGGCTGGCCAAATTCATTTTATCACTGTTTCTGTTAATTTCACTCTAGAAAGAGTTGTAAAAGACATGAGATTACCTACAGCCTCAAGTCCAGTGATTTCTTTTAGAGGAAAGCTTACCATAATCACCAAGGAAGCTTTTTCAAAATACAACAGCAGTGGTCATACAAGTACGTTCTTTTTATAATTCATTATCCCTATGATTTGTGCACTTTGCATTATGTGTGTTATACTTCAAGTAACAAATATCAAAAAACAGATACATTTGTCCTGGGCAGAACCCCTAAAGAATTCTAATTAAGAAGGTAGCAGAAACAGTCTCACAGAGATTAGTAAACCTCTTTTACATGATTTGCCCTAGTTACATGATTTGCCCCAGGTCACATATGTAGTTAGCTACAGACTTAGTCCTTCTTGTCATTTTCCTACTCTTTCTGTTGTAAAACTGTAAATATGCTAATAATATTAAACTTTTAAATTTAACATTTACTCTCCTTATTCTCTGAAAAAAAATTTTATTACATGCAACTACTGCAAAAAACAAACAAGTAAACAAATAAATGGAAAACACGGACGTCCTGGGTTCACAACTGTGCGCCATCGCAGCTGTTGCACCATCCATATAAGGAAATTAAATAAAGTCTAATGCTCATCCAATGATTTCCTAATTGCAGTATCCATTTTTTATGCTTCAATACAAATGTCAAATGATTAGTAGTAAAATTAACTGAATAAATCTTGAGAACAGACTAGCATTATTTATAATAATGAAACACAGGTTGACAGAAAGGAAAAAGAGCTAGGCTGAGCATGGCAGGATGAGTGTGCCCCAAGTTCTAGTTGTGACCTTCTCATAAAGTTGTATGATTTGGAGCAGGGTACAATCTCTCTGTGCCTAAGACTCCTAAATTATAAAATGAGAGGATGGATCACTAAGCTAGAGCTAAAGAGAATCACAGGTTCCTTCTAGATTTAAGAAAACTCGGGCCTCCCTGGTGGCGCAAGTGGTTGAGAGTCCGCCTGCCGATGCAGGGGATACGGGTTCGTGCCCCGGTCTGGGAGTATCCCATATGCCGCGGGGCGGCTGGGCCCGTGAGCCATGGCCGCTGAGCCTGCGCGTCCGGAGCCTGCGCGTCCGGAGCCTGCGCGTCCGGAGCCTGTGCTCCGCAACGGGGGAGGCCACAACAGTGAGAGGCCCGCATACCGCAAAAAAAAAAAAAAAAAAGAAAACTCAAGGACTGTTTATCAGGAAATTTAATTATTTTCTATATGATTTCACATTAGCAAATAATATCTCTACTCAAATGTTTTAAGTAGCTTTGTAAAATAAGAATCCTAGAATTCCTCTGGCATCTGATTCATAAACACAAGCATATTCTTCAGCTTGTATCAAATACAAATCTCCCAGATTTGTTGTCTAGGTGCAAGACGTCTCCCTCCCAAATATGGCTAATAACAATACCCTTGATACTTTACCACCACCACCATGAGACTTTTCTGCATGAGTTTAACTTTATATTTTGAAATCATTTCAGACTTACGGAACACAAGCTATTTTTTAAATAGAAAATATATGTGTAAAGAAGTCCCTCACAGGGGGCTTCCCTGGTGGCACAGTGGTTAAGAATCTGCCTGCCAATGGAGGGGACACGGGTTCAAGCCCTGGTCCAGGAAGATCCCACATGCCACGGAGCACTAAGCCCGTACGCCACTACTACTGAGCCCGTGGGCCACAACTACTGAAGCCTGCGCGCTTAGAGACCATGCTCTGCAACAAGAGAAACCACTGCAATGAGAAACCCGTGCACAACGAATAGTAGCCTCCGCTCACCACAACTAGAGAAAGCCTGCGCATAGCAACAAAGACCCAACACAGCCAAAAATAAATAAAATAAAATAAATAAATTTATAAAAGAAAAAAAAAAGAAGTCCCTCACAGGGACTTCCCTGGTGGCACAGTGGTTAAGACTCTGTGCTCCAATGCAGGGGGACCACGTTCGATCCTTGGTCAGGGAACTAGATCTCACATGCATGCCGCAACTAAGAGTTTGCATGCCTCAACTAAGGAGGCCGCCTGCTGCAACTAAGACCCAGCACAACCAAATAGACCTGGCATAACCAAATAAAATCAATCCATCCATCCATCAATCAATAAAATTCCTTTTTAAAAAAAGTCCCTCATAATTTCTTTTTTCTTAATTTCTAATCTACTATAATTTGAATACTTTCAATGGATGCATGTGTTCAACCTCCGTTTACCAACCACCTACTATGTACCAGGCACTCTGCTAAACAGTTTCCTGCTCCTGAAGTTACTATATAAGAAAACAAAAAAATTGTGGAAAGGATAATTTAAATAATATTTTCATGAATGCCTAGATCTGGATATTACACTTACAGTATTTTAAAAATTAAGCTGGGGCTTCCCTGGTGGCACAGTGGCTGGGAGTCCGCCTGCCGATGCAGAGGACACGGGTTCGTGCCCCGGTCTGGGAGGGTCCCGCATGCCACGGAGCGGCTGGGCCTGGGAGCCATGGCCGCTGAGCCTGCGCGTCCGGAGCCCGTGCTCCGCAACGGAAGAGGCCACAACAGTGAGAGGCCCGCGTACCGCAAAAAAAAAAAAAAAAATTAAGTTGGCCTTTTAACCACATAGCCTTAAATGTTTCAGGATAAGGCATTTTTAAAAGTATATTAATAATAGTTAAATGTGAACTGTGACAGACAATTTGCTATGGCACAACTAATTTAAGATCCAATTCCATCCTCCCTACACCCTCTTATAAGATTCTTATAAAACTCTTACACGCTTCCTGTTCCCAAGTCCAGGGTTCCCAAGGGAAAATTTATGCAAACCTCCAGCCAAATCATAGAAACTTAGTGCCCTGAAAAGATCAACAAAATGCCTGTCAAGGAGACTGGCATTTCACTACTGTAACAACCCTGGTTTGCTCTTGGTAGGGATAATAGACAATTTAAGAGATTAGGGAATATTAAAATTAAATCTTCATTTCAATCCTGACATTTTAGTATAAGAAACAAAAAATACATTTGTGAAATGCAAATTTTGAAATCCCTAAAACTACTCATGCTAACACAGATACAGTTGACCTTTGAACAACGTAGGAGTTAGGGGCTCTGACCCCAGGAGCATTCAAAAATTTGAGTAAAATTTTTTTTTTACCTCCATATCTGTGGTTTTATATCCATGGATTCGACTAACTGTGGATGTGTAGTACTGTACTCTGTATTTATTGAAAAAAAAATCTGCGTATAAGTGAACTGGCAGAGTCAGACCGTGTTGTTCAAGGGTCAACTGTAGTTAATAATTTTAATTGAGTACAATATAAACTAACAGATTAAGTCAGAGGTTCAATGAGAGTTTTCCCATCTTGTTAGATACCACAGTAAATGGATAAAGTAAAAGGTAAAGAAAAACTACTTTATATGTCATGTTCTAATTGTGAACCACCACGTTCTTTCATTTACATAATAAAGCTTCAGTCGAAAAACAATGCAGGGGGACTTCCCTGGCAGTCCAATGGCTAAGACTCCACGCTCCCAATGCAGGTGGCACAGGTTCAATCCCTGGTTGGGGAGCTAAGATCCCGCATGCTGCACAGAGTGGCAAAAAAAAAAGGAATTCCAATCTTTTAACCCATGCTGTAATATACAAATGACATTGAAAAGCTGACCAAATCCTACAATCTAGGAAGTAATTTTTTAAAAATTCCGTAAATACAACTTGATGAGACTGAGCACCATTAGCGGTCCCTTGGTAATCATCCGGTCCAATACCCCCATGGAACAGACAAAAAAATTAAGGCCCAAGTAAACAATTTGTCCAAAGCTTCTTAGTTGTAGGGAAGTCTTTCATTTCATGTATGACACTTCTTTACAAAAGAAATACTTCATTTTAAAAGCACTAGAAAAGCAGGTTATATAATGATAATGAATGTTGCCTTGCCTGAAGAAAGTGTTGAAGACAACTTGAGAGAACAATGGCTTTTTTTTCTCTATTAAGTTTCTAACGAGAAACTGTTAAATCATGAAATCTGGGCTCTAAATTACAAAAGTTCTTAGGCCATCATTCTAAGAGTCTGCCAGACCTAGAGACACATACAGATTGAAAGTAAGGGAATGGAAAAAGATATTCCATGCAAATGGAAATCAAAAGAAAGCTGGAGTAGCAATTCTTATATCAGACAAAATAGACTTTAAAATAAAGACTATTAGAAGAGACAAAGAAGGACACTACATAATGATAAAGGGATCAATCCAAGAAGAAGATATAACAATTGTAAATATTTATGCACCCAACATAGGAGCACCTCAATACATAAGGCAAATACTAACAGCCATAAAAGGGGAAATCGACAGTAACACATTCATAGTAGGGGACTTTAACACCCCACTTTCACCAATGGACAGATCATCCAAAATGAAAATAAATAAGGAAACACAAGCTTTATTTTTTTTATTTTTTTATTTTTTTGCAGTACGCGGGCCTCTTACTGTTGTGGCCTCTTCCACCGCAGAGCACAGGCTCCGGACGCGCAGGCCCAGCGGCCATGGCTCATGCGTCCAGCTGCTCCGCGGCATGTGGGATCTTCCCGGACCGGGGCACGAACCCGTGTCCCCTGCATCGGCAGGCGGACTCTCAACCACTGTGCCACCAGGGAAGCCCCAGGAAACACAAGCTTTAAATGATACATTAAACAAGATGGACTTAACTGATATTTATAGGACATTCCATCCAAAAACAACAGAATACACATTTTTCTCAAGTGCTCATGGAACATTCTCCAGGATAGATCATATCTTGGGTCACAAATCAAGCCTTGGTAAATTTAAGAAAATTGAAATTGTATCAAGTATCTTTTCTGACCACAATGCTATGAGACTAGACATCAATTACAGGAAAAGATCTGTAAAAAATACAAACACATGGAGGCTAAACAATACACTACTCAATAACGAAGTGATCACTGAAGAAATCAAAGAGGAAATTAAAAAATACCTAGAAATAAATGACAATGGAGACACGACGACCCAAAACCTATGGGACGCAGCAAAAGCAGTTCTAAGGGGGAAGTTTATAGCAATACAATCCCACCTTAAGAAACAGGAAACATCTCGAGTAAACAACCTGACCCTGCACCTAAAGCAATTAGAGAAAGAAGAACAAAAAACCCCCAAAGTTAGCAGAAGGAAAGAAATCATAAAGATCAGATCAGAAATAAATGAAAAAGAAATGAAGGAAACGATAGCAAAGATCAATAAAACTAAAAGCTGGTTCTTTGAGAAGAACAACAAAATTGACAGACCATTAGCCAGACTCATCAAGAAAAAAAGGGAGAAGACTCAAATCAATAGAATTAGAAATGAAAAAGGAGAAGTAACAACTGACACTGCAGAAATACAAAAGATCATGAGAGATTACTACAAGAAACTCTATGCCAATAAAATGGACAACCTGGAAGAAATGGACAAATTCTTAGAAATGCACAACTGCCAAGACTGAATCAGGAAGAAATAGAAAATATGAACAGACCAATCACAAGCACTGAAATTGAAACTGTGATAAAAAATCTTCCAACAAACAAAAGCCCAGGACCAGATGGCTTCACAGGCGAATTCTATCAAATATTTAGAGAAGAGCTAACACCTATCCTTCTCAAACTCTTCCAAAATATAGCAGAGGGAGGAGCACTCCCAAACTCATTCTACGAGGCCACCATCACCTTGATACCAAAACCAGGCAAGGATGTCACAAAGACAGAAAACTACAGGCCAATATCACTGATGAACATAGATGCAAAAATCCTCCACAAAATACTAGCAAACAGAATCCAACAGCACATTAAAAGGATCATACACCAGGATCAAGTGGGGTTTATTCCAGGAATGCAAGGATTCTTCAATATACGCAAATCAATCAATGTGATACACCATATTAACAAATTGAAGGAGAAAAACTATATGATAATCTCAATAGATGCAGAGAAAGCTTTTGACAAAATTCAACACCCATTTATGATAAAAACCCTGCAGAAAGTAGGCATAGAGGGAACTTTCCTCAACATAATAAAGGCCATATATGACAAACCCACAGCCAACATTGTCCTCAATGGTGAAAAACTGAAACCATTTCCACTAAGATCAGGAACAAGACAAGGCTGCCCACCCTCACCACTCTTATTCAACTTAGTTTTGGAAGTTTTAGCCACAGCAATCAGAGAAGAAAAGGAAATAAAAGGAATCCAAATTGGAAAAGAAGAAGTAAAGCTGTCACTGTTTGCAGATGACATGATACTATACATAGAGAATCCTAAAGATGCTACCAGAAAACTACTAGAGCTAATCAATGAATTTGGTAAAGTAGCAGGATACAAAATTAATGCACAGAAATCTCTGGCGTTCCTGTACACTAATGATGAAAAATCTGAAAGTGAAATCAAGAAAATACTCCCATTTACCATTGCAACAAAAAGAATAAAATATCTAGGAATAAACCTACCTAAGGAGACAAAAGACCTATATGCAGAAAATTATAAGACACTGATGAAAGAAATTAAAGATGATATAAATAGATGGAGAGATATACCATGCTCCTGGATTGGAAGAATCAATATTGTGAAAATGACTCTACTACCCAAAGCAATCTACAGATTCAATGCAATCCCTATCAAACTACCACTGGCATTTTTCACAGAACTAGAACAAAAAATTTCAAAATTTGTTTGGAAAAACAAAAGACCCCGAATAGCCAAAGCAATCTCGAGAACGAAAAACGGAGCTGGAGGAATCAGGCTCCCTGACTTCAGACTATACTACAAAGCTACAGTAATCAAGACAGTGTGGTACTGGCACAAAAACAGAAAGATAGATCAATGGAACAGGATAGAAAGCCCAGAGATAAACCAACGCACATATGGTCAACTTATCTTTGATAAAGGAGGCAGGAATGTACAGTGGAGAAAGGACAGCCTCTTCAATAAGTGGTGCTGGGAAAACTGGACAGGGACATGTAAAAGTATGAGATTAGGTCATTCCCTAACACCATACACAAAAATAAGCTCAAAATGGATTAAAGACCTAAATGTAAGGCCAGACACTATCAAACTCTTAGAGGAAAACATAGGCAGAATACTCTATGACATAAATCACAGCAAGATCCTTTTGGACCCACCTCACAGAGAAATGGAAATAAAAACAAAGATAAACAAATGGGACCTAATGAAACTTCAAAGCTTTTGCACAGCAAAGGAAACCATAAACAAGACCAAAAGACAACCCTCAGAATGGGAGAAAATATTTGCAAATGAAGCAACTGACAAAGGTTTAATCTCCAAAATTTATAAACAGCTCATGCAGCTCAATAGCAAAAAAACAAACAACCCAATCCAAAAATGGGCAGAAGACTTAAATAGGCATTTCTCCAAAGAAGATATACAGACTGCCAACAAACACATGAAAGAATGCTCCACATCATTAATCATTAGAGAAATGCAAATCAAAACTACAATGAGATATCATCTCACACTGGTCAGAATGGCCATCATCATAAAATCTAGAAACAATAAATGCTGGAGAGGGTGTGGAAAAAAGGGAACACTCTTGCACTGCTGGTGGGAATGTGAATTGGTACAGCCACTATGGAGAACAGTATGGAGGTTCCTTAAAAAACTAAAAATAGAACTACCATATGACCCAGCAATCCCACTACTAGGCATATACCCTGAGAAAACCATAATTCAAAAAGAGACATGTACCAAAATGTTCACTGCAGCTCTATTCACAATAGCCCAGAGATGGAAACAACCTAAATGTCCATCATCGGATGAATGGATAAAGAAGATGTGGCACATATATACAATGGAATAGTACTCAGCCATAAAAAGAAATGAAACTGAGCTATTTGTAATGAGGTGGATAGACCTAGAGTCTGTCATACAGAGTGAAGTAAGTCAGAAAGAGAAAGACAAATACCGTATGCTAACACATATATATGGAATTTTTTAAAAATGTCATGAAGAACCTAGGGGTAAAACAGGAATAAAGACACAGACCTACTTGAGAATGGACTTGAGGATATAGGGAGGGGGAAGGGTAAGCTGTGACGAAGTGAAAGAGAGGCATGGACATATATACACTACCAAACGTAAGGTAGATAGATAGTGGGAAGCAGCTGCAGAGCACAGGGAGATCAGCTCGGTGCTTTGTGACCGCCTGGAGGGGTGGGATGGGGAGGGTGGGAGGCAGGGAGATGCATGAAGGAAGGGATGTGGGAACAGATGTATACGTATGACTGATTCACTTTGTTATAAAGCAGAAACTAATAAAAATAAATAAATAAATAATAAAAAATAAAAAAATAAAAAAGGAGGGTAAGTGAGGCAATAATAATAAGTAGATTTGTGGAGAAACACTCTCAGTGATTTTCATAATTTTTAACACTAAAGAACACAATTTTTCTTAGAACAGATAATGTAAATGTATGTTCGTCATTTGCTTTCTAACAGCATGGCTTTGGAATCAGACAGAAGTTAAAATCTCAGCTTCACCACACACTAGTCAAGTAATTTCAGATAATTAACTTCCCTAAGCTTCAGGTTCATCATTGGAAAAATATGAGAATAGCCTACTTCATAGGATGCATGTAACAGTTAAACAAGAGGAGGCAGAGAAGGAATATAGAGCCTGGCACACACTAATTGCTCAGTGCTCATTGCTGTGCTTTAATGGTTGTTTTTTTGTTTTTTTGTTTTTTAAAAAAAAAAAGCTTAAGCTCGTCTCTTTCTGTCACTTGTGACCTCATGTATGGAGAAGTGAAAATAAATTATATGGAGTTTATGTAAAAAAAAAAAAAAAATAAGAGTCTGCCAGTGTTTCTTATTCTCCACTGTTTTAACATAGAGTCATCCCTCGGTATCCATGGGGGATTGATTCCAGGACCGCCCCACAAAACCAAAATTTGCAGATGCTCAAGTCCCTTATATAAAATGCTGTAGTATTTGCATATAACAGCACATCCTACCCATATACTGTAAGTCATCTCTAGATTACCTATAATACCTAACACAATGTAAATGATATGTAAATAGTTGTAAATACAATGTAAATAGTTTCCAGAAACTTGACAAATTCAAGTTTTGCTCTTTGGAACTTCCTGGAATTTTCGGGGGGAATGTTTTCAATCCCTGGTTGGTTGAATATGCAGATGAGGAACCCATGGATACAGAGGGTCAAGTGCATTCACAGTTTTGTCAGGCCCTTTTTTTTTTTTTTTTTTTGCTTTATGCTCTTACAATTGTCACTTTCTTTTAAAATCAAACACTGGAGTCCTTAGATCAGCTTTCAGCTACAGCTAGCCTGCAGCTAACATTTCATCATTACTGATGACCCAGAATACACTCGGCAAACCTGCAGACAGAACTGTTATTAGATGAATACACTATTATTTTTAAACACAGATAGAGCATCCAAACTGACTTGGAACAACCAGAAAAACATTTTTTCAAAATTCAAGAGAGATTACTTAAAATAATCTTATCCCTAAATAATGAAGAAGAGATAATTTTTTGATCAGGAGAAGAAATTCAATGGCATAATAAACAGGTTCATTTATATTAAAAAAACAAAGAACTAAATTTCTGCCCCAGTTGCAAAAACAAGAAAAACAAAATTAAGGTTAAAAATTAACAAAACAGGGCTTCCCTGGTGGCGCAGTGGTTGAGAGTCCGCCTGCCGATGCAGGGGACACGGGTTCGTGCCCCGATCCCGGAAGATCCCACATGCCGCGGAGCGGCTGGGCCCGCGAGCCATGGCCGCGGAGCCTGTGTGTCCGGAGCCTGTGCTCCGCAACGGGAGAGGCCACAGCAGTGAGAGGCCCGCGTACAGCAAAAAAAAAAAAAAAAAAAAATTAACAAAACAAAAATACAGAAAATAATTTAGAAGAATTATTAACTTCAGTGGAATGGTGGTGAGCAAGACATGAACCTAGAAATCATAAAGAAAAAGACTGACAGACATGATTAGATATTTAAAATGGTCTATATGTCAAAGAAACCACAAAGTCAAAAGCCAAATGAAAGGCTGGGATAATATATTTGCACAATGTGACAAAAAAGGGGTTAATACCCGAAATACACAAAAGCATCCCCAAACTGATTAAAAAGTAAAAAATTAACAACCCAAGAGAAAAATAAGTTAAAGGATTGGCAAAGATGATTTGCAGAATAGGGAATGCAAATTGGACAATGAATGTATGCAATTTATTAATGGTCAGGGAAACGAAAATTAAAATAAGAAAACACTTTTCACCCAGCTGATAGGCAAAAACTAAAAAGATACCTGTTATCCAGTGCCAGCAGGAATAAGAACTGCAACCACCTTTATGGAAAATAACCTGGCAGTTCATAATACTGAAATAACCCATACTTGGGAATTTATCCTACAGAAGTAAAGGCTTCATTTCTTAAAGATATATGTATAAAGATGTCTACTGTTTGTGATGGGAAGAAAAATCGGAAACAACCTGAATGCCCATTGAGATAAATCTACATAAATGGAGTATTATGCAGCATGAAAAAATGAATTAGATATCTGTTTAATGATATGGAAGAAAACGTATGATACCCTATAAAGTAAAAAATAGAAGTTGTAGTATAACGCGTATGGCATCATGAAAATCTTACAAAATAAGACAGAATATGAATCAGTATGTATATTTGTGTTTTTAAGAGCATAGAGAAAAACATGGAAGAATCACATGAGGCTAGTTGGGTATGTTGGAGGATATGAACTGGAGAAGAGGGGATGGTTGGCTTTCTCTTTGTGTACCTCAGATGATACCCAACTGGTTCAATAAGCCTATACTGCCTTTTTGGTTTGAAAGGAAAATCCTATTTGAGCATTATTTGCAGCAGAAAATGGAATTAAAAAATCTATAATAGAAATGACAGAAAAAAATAGCTATTTAAAATTGATAAAGAATTGGTATATAAAAGACAGCCAAATGGAACACTCAAGAGGACAAGAAACAAAAATAAATTCTGAGTGCTTCTGGGGTGGGTTTGTAAAACAACTTATGAATTCAGGATTTACCTCCATTTCAAAAAGAAAAATAAGAGAAATTTTTTATTCAAGAGCTTTATGTTTCTCAATTTTGCCTGCTTAGAATGCTTTTTTTAAAAAAATTAATGAAGTAATTTATTTATTTTTGGCTGCATTGTGTCTTCATTACTGCACATGGGCTTTCTCTAGCTGTGGCGAGGAGGGTCTACTCTTCGTTGAAGCATGTGGGCTTCTCATTGTGATGGCTTCTCTTATTGTGGAGCATGGGCTCTAGGTGCGCGGGTGTCAGCAGCTGTGGCACGTGGGCTCAGTACTTGTGGCTCTCGGGCTCTAGAGAACAGGCTCAACAGTTGTGGCGCATGGGTTTAGTTGCTCCGTGGCAATGTGGGATCTTCCTGGACCAGGGATCGAACCCATGTCCCCCGCATTGGCAGGAGGATTCTTAACCACTGTGTCACCAGGGAAGTCCTTAGAATGATTTTTAAAATAGCAAACATGACTCATCACAAAATTCTGTCAAAGAAATGCCCTCTATTACATATTTGCAATATGTAAGGTTTATTTTTTTTTGGTTAAATTACATTTGATTTTAGTTATATTTTGAAACTTGAAATTTATCTTTTATAACAACTTACCATTCTTTATTACACTGTATAAAATTTTAAAATGCATAGTACAAACTTGAAAATATCAAATCTACACTGAACAAAGGGTCAAATGATATGAAAGGGCTTCCCTGGTGGCACAGTGGTTGAGAGTCCGCCTGCCGATGCAGGGGACGAGGGATCGTGCCCCGGTCCGGGAGTGGAGCGGCTGGACCCATGAGCCGTGGCCGCTGAGCCTGCGCGTCCGGAGCCTGTGCTCCGCAACGGGAGAGGCCACAACAGTGAGAGGCCCGCATACCACACACACACAAAAAAAAGATATGAATAACTGGTTCAAGCAAGATTGAAAAATACTCATCATTGATAAAAATTTTTTAAAAATTTGTTAGTCACAAAAGAAAAAAATGCAACTTCGCAATGAAGAGATCTGGCAGTCACAACTTTTAACCCTATGATCGAAGTTATCATCAATAGTGGGACAACCAGACATTTACGCACCTCATGATATGATGCAATGTAAAGAGTATTTTTAAAATATTTTTGCCGAAATGTTTAGCTAGAATCTAATCAAGCCTTAAACCTTCCAGTTTAGGGAAATACAAGGAACAAAAGAACAAGTTAAGGGACTTCCCTGGTGGTCAAGACTCCGTGCTCCCAATGCAGGGGGCCTGGGTTTGATCCCTGGTCAGGGAAGTAGATGCCACATGCATGCCTCAATTAAGAGCCTGCATGTAGGGCTTCCCTGGTGGTGCAGTAGTTAAGAATCCGCCTGCCAATGCAGGGGACCCAGGTTCGAGCCCTGATCCGGGAAGATCCCACATGCCGCGGAGCAACTAAGCCTGTGTGCCACAACTACTGAGCCTGAGCTCTAGAGCCCGTGAGCCACGACTATGGAGCCTGCATGCCACAACTACTGAAGCCCACGCGCCTAGAGCCCGTGCTATGCAACAAGAGAAGCCACCACAATAGAAGCCCACGAACCACAAAGAAGAGTAGCCCCCCCTCGC
This sequence comes from Mesoplodon densirostris, assembly GCF_025265405.1. Lineage (NCBI taxonomy): Eukaryota > Metazoa > Chordata > Mammalia > Artiodactyla > Ziphiidae > Mesoplodon > Mesoplodon densirostris. The sequence continues at coordinate 24,700,729 of NC_082676.1, read as the reverse complement.
CGCAACTAGAGAAAAGCCCACGCGCAGCAATGAAGACAACACAGCCAAAAATAAGATAAATAAAATAAAAAAATTTTTAAAAAGGAATTAAAAAAAAAAGAGCCCGCATGTGAACGAAGATCCCACGTGCCGCAACGAAGACCCAACACGGCCATAAATAAATAAATAAATAAAGTTTAAAAAAAGAAAACAATCAGATATATCCAGGATGTGGGACATACAACAAGAAAACTGCTCGGATCTCAACAAATCAGTGCCATGGGGGAGAAAAAGGTGAGGAAGCAGACAAGAAATGCGAATTGTTCCAGGTTTTAAAAAAAAGACTACAAAAACAGCAAAATACAGATACAATGCATAGTTCTTAATTTGATTCCACTTTGAACCAGGCAGTTATAAGTCATTATGGAGACAACTGGAGAAACAAATATAGACTTAACGTTAGAAACATTAAGGAATTACTGATAATTTTGTTTGGTGTGATAATGGTGTTGTGATAATGTAGGAAAATGTTATTTGTAAGAGATACATGCTACAGTATTTAAAGGCATAATACTATGATGTCAATTTTATTTATTTATTTATTTTTAATTAAAAAAAATTTTTTTTTTTAATTTTTTGGGGGCCGCACCACATGCCATGCAGGATCCTAGCTCCCTGACCCAGGGATCAAACCCACGCCCCTGGCATTGGAAGCACCAAGTCCTAACCACTGGACCACCAGGGAAGTCCAATGTCTTTATTTTTAAAAGGTTTAACATAGTAAGTATATAAGTAAGCATATGGCAACATGCTGAATAAGGGTGTTCATTATACTATTTCTGGGAGTGTTTTTGGTATGTTTGGAATTTTTCATAATAAAACATTTAAAATATCAAAACTCCCACAAAACTGACACACCACTATTATACTAGAAGAAAAAAATTATAAAATCTAATATTAACAACTGGTAGTTGTTCTACAGAATAACAATATGGCTAAAAAATGATATCCGGGCTTCCCTGGTGGCGCAGTGGTTGGGAATCCGCCTGCGATGCAGGGGACACGGGTTCGTGCCCCGGTCCGGGAAGATCCCACATGCCGTGGAGCGGCTGGGCCCGTGAGCCATGGCCGCTGAGCCTGCGCGTCCGGAGCCTGTGCTCCACAATGGGGGAGGCCACAACAAGGCCCGCGTACAGCCAAAAAAAAAAAAAAAAAAATGATATCCTTAGACTAACTGAATTATTTTAGGGAATATACTCTAAGAAAAAAATGGGGGGGTTTATAAAAAAGTATTACAGTAGTATAATTTAGAATTGCAAATCAAAAATAAAAACATACTGGAAATCATCCAAATGCCAAATAACCAGAGAGTATTTAAACTTTATTATCTATTCATTAAAAATGCTAACTATATAGACATGTGGAAAGTATATCAATATAAAGCCAAATGAAAGAAGACTATAAAAAACTATATGAGGGCTTCCCTGGTGGCGCAGTGGTTGAGAGTCCGCCTGCCGATGCAGGGGACATGGGTTTGTGCCCCGGTCCGGGAAGATCCCACATGCCCCGGAGCGGCTGGGCCCGTGAGCCGTGGTCGCTGGGCCTGCGCGTCCGGAGCCTGTGCTCCGCAACGGGAGAGGCCACAACAGTGAGAGGCCCGCGTACCGGGAAAAAAAAAAAAAAAAACTATATGGAAAGACCGCATGCATATGATGACTAGGACGTTATGTGTTTATTTGTCTGTAATATTTAAACATAATTTTAGAAATTTCATGAAAACACATGCTCTTAGAGAAAATATAAGCAATGCAAACATAAATCAGGAAGAAATGCCTGGGCACAAATAAGGAAAAGCACCTGAGCACTGCTGACCACAATTTGAATGAATATTGACAATTTGAATACAGTCCTACTGTGGACAAAAGTCAACATAACTATCATTTAAAGGACACAGAAAAAGAAGGTATCATTGGCTTGGATAGTACGTAATCTTCCTCAATTCTTTCCATTAGTCAGATGTTTTAAAAAGAGATGGAAAAACTGAAAAGCGTTCAGAGAACAATCAAGAGGTAAAAAATACGATGGAAAATAGGTGATTTTGAAGAAAGGTTTGAAAGAAAATGAAGAACATGATTATCAATATTTAAATCCATAGAGAGGTTTTTGAATAGAGATCTTAAAAAGCAGATGTATCTCAGTGCCCACAGATGACTGACCAAGAGGCTAGTAAAACTCTCATTTGTTGTCGTGGTGTTTTTGTTTTTTACATATGAGGAATATCTTGACTCTCCTGGTGAAAAGTTACTGGCATAGGCAAATAAGGGAGGCTGGGTGTGTTAAATCACTGACCATCTGTTTTTCTTCAGGGTGTCTACTCATCCATGTTCACCTGATCATAGAATCTTCCTAAAGCTTGCATTAATTATACAAAGTTTGAATTAGTTATCCACCATTTCAAAATTCTGCAGGGCTACACTGCTGCCACACACTACCCACTCAGCAGCATTCAAATATCCTAGATCTGGTGTCTAGGACCTGATACAATACTCTGGCTTCATCTCCTCACAACTCCTCAATACACCAGCAAACCAGACTTCTCTGTCTCATTTCCTAAATATTCCTTATGCTTTCCTGTGTCCATCATTCCTCTGGTTCTTTTTTCCCTAACTCATTTCGTTGCAATTTTATTCTTTCATTTAATAAGTAAATTTTAATTTAATACTTCTGTATCATGTCACCTGTTTTAAGTTGAATTGTGTCTCCCCAAAAGATATTTAAAGTACTAACTCCCAGTACCACAGAATGTGACCTGATTTGGAAATACAATCAGTACAGATGCAATTAGTTAAGATGAGGTAGACCCCCAATCCAATATGACTGGTGCCCTTATAAGAGAGAAATTTGCACACAGAGACAGAGACGCACAGGTAGAATGCCTGTGACAACAGAGATGGAGACTGGAGTGATGTAGTCGCAAACCAAGAATTGTCAAGAATTGATGGAAGTCTCGGGATTTCCCTGGTGGCACAGTGGTAAGGATCCGTCTGCCAATGTAGGGGACATGGGTTTGAGCCCTGGTCCAGGAAGATCCCACGTGCCGCAGAGCAACTAAGCCCGTGAGCCACAACTACTGAGCCTGTGTGCCTAGACCCCGTGCTCCCCAACAAGAGAAGCCGCCTCAATGAGAAGCCCGCACACCACAACGAAGAGTAGCTCCCGCTCGCTGCAACTAGAGAAAGCCTGCGCACAGCAACAAAGACCCAACACAGTCAAAAATAAATAAATAAATTTAAAAAGAATTGATGGACGTCTCAGAGGGCACGTGGCCCTGCTGACACCTCGAATTCAGGTTCTAGCCTCAAGAACTGTGAGAGAATAAATTGTTGTTGTTTTAAGTCACCCAGTTTGTGTTAGTTTGTTATGGCAGCCCTAGGAAACTAATACACCACCTTTTCTAGAAGCCTTCCCTGATTCTCCAAGTAGAAGTGATCTCTCCTGAACTCCCAGAGCACGTACTATTTCATTTAAAACACGTTTTCCCCTCTTTTTATGTTCACTTCACTTCCCCAAATGAATTTGATTCTTGGAAGGTAGAAACTAATCAACTGTATACAGCCCTCAACAGTGGTAGGCAGTCAACATATACTGACTTTTTCTACACAGTTAATCATTCTGATTGTAATGCTTCTGAATGAGTTATCTCCACATACACTGAAGAGTTAAACATAACCTAAAAGAACTCAGATGAAGGCTCATTTTCTTTAGGAAGCATCTCTAAATTCAAATGTACTTATATTAATTATATCAATATATTTCACATGGATATGTGCATGCATGTATATGTACATACTACTGACAGCTAATATCCACAACGGAAAAGAATGTTTATTTAATAAATCCACTATTTAAGGTCCATTGACTTGTCTTAAGTCTACTCAAATGCTGGTTTACCTAACATCTTCCTACCTTTACTGGTATTTGGTAGTTAACCAGTGTCTTTGAATTTCTCCAAATGTTTGAATTTTTTAAGCCTGTATTTTACAGAAGGGACACAGAATTACTTCCAAATAACATTTAAAATTATGGCAAGGGACTTAATCTTATAAATAATTTCCCTAAGTAAAATCCAAAACAGGAATCTGATTCACAAATTTGTAACGAGTATTTCTTCCTGTGAGAGACTGCTGCTGACTGATCTTTAGAAAATGTACATAAATGGTACTATGGAACTAATATTCAACAGGTTCAGTGTCAGTAAAGGAGCTGGTTACTGGTAACTTTTGTTGCCTCTTTGCGTATGGGGGGATTTGCAGCTGATTAATGCTGAATACAAACCTAAATATCTATTTAAAGTATGAATACCCTTTGAATTTGGTGATCATTAATATTATTAAAACTGACACAGTTTTTCTCCCAGGTTTATTGAGATATAACTGACATACAATATTGTGTAGGTTTAAGGTGTACAATGAGATGGATACACATATAGAGAGAAATGATTATCACAATAAGGTTAGTTAACATATCCATCACATCACATAATTACCATTTTTAGGTGTATGGTGAGAATATTTAAGATCTATTCTCTTAGCAACTTTCAAGTATATAATACAGTACTGTTAACTATAGTCATCATGCTGTACGTTACATCCCCAGAACTTATTCATATTATAACTGCAAGTTTATACCCTTTGACAAACATCTCCCCATTTCCCCCATCTCCCAGCCCCTGACAACCACCATTCTATACTACTCTCTGTTTCTATTGGTTTTGGGGTTTCTAACTAACATAGTTAATATTAACTGATTGTTAATACTCTAACTGACACAGAATATACAATTCATCACAAGTTAAAAAAGATGTGGTTCTGGCCTTTTGCTTTTATAGGGTCTATATATAAAACATAGCTTATCACCAAATTATAAGGCTGCATTTACTATCTTCAACAAAGCCATAGTACTCCCTTTATGTACACATCTATATATACCTCTAGTCATTTATTAATTAACTCAGCAAATGTTTACTGAGCTCCTGGGCAGCGACCTTAAGTCCTTTTTAGAACACGGTAAGGTAGAAAAAGATTAAATTTTAAAAAATAAATAAATGTGCCAGACGACACAATAAGTAGACACCAGAGCTGAAGGAAGGGAGAGAGGGACAGAGAGATATAGCCCCAGCCCTTAAGGAACAAACAATCTAGTGAGGAGGGAGAGAGTAAACTAGCTCCACATCTCTCCTTTCTCCCCATGCTGCTCCTACACTCCATGACCAGGCTTACTTTCCTAATGTACAGATTTCATTATGTTACTGTATGGCCAAGAACTTCTGATGATTTCCCATTACCTAGTCAAACAATTCCAAACTTCTCAGCCTACAACTGAAAAGGATTCAAAGCCTTCCATGTATAGCATGCAGAGACTAAGAACACAGGCTTTGGAATTAGACTGCCTAGACCCAAATTCATTCTCTGTCAATTGTTAGCTCTATTTCTCAGTTTCTTTGTCTATAAAAAGGGGATAAAAATTGATGCCTATCTCACAGGGTTGTTGTGAGGATTAAATGAAATGCCACTTATGAAATGCCTGGCACATTATCTGGCAAGTAATACCCATGTAAAAAATGAGAGCTACTGCTATTATTATTGCTGTTGTTCAATCTCCATTTCCAGCCTCACCCTCAACAACAGCCCTGTGATAGTCCTGATCAACAACCAAACTAGACTCCTTACTATCTCCTAAACACCCATCTCTACACTCATGCTTTCACTTAGCCTGGAAAAATACTGTCTCATCTCTACGTATGAAGATCCTAACCATTTTTGGCAGTCCTGCTTAAAGGCCACCTCTGAGGTACCATCCTCTGATACCCCAGCTCCATAACACATTATATATACACCCCACATGAAATCCTGGGTAGATTAATCCTTGTATTCTGCAAAGTTCTAGCCCAATGTACGTGGTAGGGTTCAATAAATGTTTGACAAGTGAATAAATGCCTATATTTCCTCTCTGTCATCCAAATACTCTCTTGGAAAATAGCTCCATATCACAAGTAAAAAGATCTCTTCTGTAGTATTTCATAAAGCTGGTCAGCTAGTTTTCTTTTCTATTACCAATGTGGTAATTTCTAATACAGTACCCAGCACACAGTAGATGCCTAAATAGTCAATGATTTGAATTTCATCTCATCTTTTAATTTCAATGATCAATTTATTCATTATGACCAAGAATGATTCAGCCTTAGAAACAGATTTCAGTTTTTACTTGCTCACAAACTCATCTGTCAATTTCTGGCCATCCTGACAATATCCCAGTATGTCATTTATTGGTTTAGGAGAGGTAATATTTAAAACTTTGGTAAAGTTAGAACCAGAAAATCAAATGCCTATAGGATGATAAAATAAATGAACAAAGCAAGAGAGTAGTGAGGACTGCAAAGAACTACCGGGAGGGGTTCCATTCCAGCAGAGAGTCTAAGGCAGCAGCTAAAATTAAACAGCAACTTGGAAGCATCTCATGCAACACTTATCTCTCAGCCATTCTGTTTTGACCTGAAAACCAAATTAATTCTACAACTGTGTTGAGCATATTGAGCTTCCATTCTGTGCCTAGGAATCTGAAATGAACAATAATGCTAAATAACAGCTAACATTATTGAACATTTTCTAGATGCCACACTGTTCTACGCATTATATGAATTAACTTACTCCTGAAAAAAACTCTATTATTCTTATTTTAAAGATGAGGAAACTGAGGCACAAAGAGGTTATACAACTTGTCCAAGGTACATAATTAGCAAGCAGTGGAGCTGGAAACAGGACCTTAGATAGACTTCACCAAAAAAGAGCTCACAATTTGAAAATAAGTACCATTCAATAAATGGTGCTGGGAAAATTAACTGTACTTAGGAAAAAATGAACTGACCCTACCTCACACCACACACAGGAGTCAATTCCAGATAGAGAGCTAACATAAAAGGCAAAACAATAGCGATTCAAGAAGATAATATAAAGAATAACTTCAAAATCTTGGGGGCAGAAAAGATAGATAAATTTGACTTTATTAAAATTCAGAACGTCTTTTTTTCCCATTTTATTTATTTATTTATTTTTGAATTTTATTTTGTTTATTTTTTTATACAGCAGGTTCTTATTAGTTATCCATTTTATACATATTAATGTATACATGTCAATCCCAATCTCCCAATTCATCCCACCACCACTTTCCCCCCTTGGTGTCCATATGTTTGTTCTCTACATCTGTGTCTCTGTGTCTCTACTTCTTCTTAACAAAAGACAGCTTAGAGATTTAAAAAGATTAGCAACAAATTGGGAAATGGTATCTGTAATACATATAGCCAAGGAAGGATTAATAATCAGAAAATATAAAGAAATCTTTTGAAAAAGACAACCCAATAGAAAAATGACAAAACAAGCCCCAGCAAGGTCTAAACTGTAAAAACCTGACACTAACCATAGTTGCCACAGTGGACCCCAAAACAGTAAACCTTGGCATCACTGACCAATATAATATACTTGGTGGGGGGCTTCCTGGTGGCACAGTGGTTAAGAATCCACCTGCCAATGCAGGGCACACGGGTTCGAGCCCTGGTCCGGGAAGATCCCACATGCCACGGAGCAACTAAGCCCGTGCGCCACAACTACTGAGCCTGCGCTCTAGAGCCCGCGAGCCACAACTACTGAGCCCGCGTGCCACAGCTACTGAAGCCCGCATGACTAGAGCCCATGCTCCGCAACAAGAGAAGACACCACAATAAGAAGCCTGTGCACCGCAATGAAGAGTAGTCCCCACTCACCGCAACTAGAGAAAGCCTGTGCGCAGCAACGAAGACCCAATGCAGCCAAAAATATATAAATAAAATAAATAAATTAAAAAAATAATAATAAATGTAAAGATTTAAATAAATATAAATAAAATACTCAGGGGTCTACGTCATGCTGCAGATACGCAGAGCATGGGGAACCCAGCCGGAAAGACAGTGTCAAGATGGTTGTTCTTCTCATGTAGGAACTGGATGGTAAATCAGAAGTTTAATGTCCAACATTCAGACACACAGATCAGGAACTGTCAAACATCTTTGGTAAACAGCCAGAAAGTAAATATTTTTCAGTTTTGTGAGCTATATATTCTCTGTCACAACTACTCAACTCTACCATTGGTACTGTGAAAGCAGCCAAAGACAATATGTAAATGAGTGTGCCTGTGTTGAAATAAAACTTTATTTACATAAATAGGTGGTGGAACAGATTTGACTTATGGGCCATAGTTTGCCAACCCCTGACAATGATAGCTATGGTTTTCCTATACTCTAGGAATACCTTCCCAGTCTTTCACTGTTGACACATATGATTTCCTCAAGCAATAAATGACATCACACTTGACAGCTTTGCAATAGTTTCCAAAAGTCTATTATTCTACCAAAAACCATCTTCTTCCTTATTATCTGTGACAATTCTTACTCACTTTCCTTTCACCCTTTTTTTTAACCTCTTTGACAGCCACCAACCCAAACTAGAAATCTAAAAAACTCCCCCTCTCTCTCATCACTCACAATGTAATTATATCAATACCTGAAAATTCTAACTCTGTTCAATGCTCACAGCTTCTGCCTTGGTTCAGGCCCTCATTCCCTCATTACTTCTTCCCTGATCTCCCAGTCTACCCTCCCTGCAAAACACATCCATTTATCTCCTAAAAATTAACCTCATCGTAACTCCCATCGTTAACTCTGCTTCTTGAAAGCCTTGAATGCCTCTCTAAAAGCTAAGGATTCAGTCCAAATTCCTTAGCAAGGTCTTCCACAACCAGGTTCCAAACAACCTTCCCAGTCTCATCTCCAACCACTCTTTCACACACACACTATACTCCAACCACATTAAATTACATTTCCTGAAAATGCATGCCCTTACCCGAAAGCTCTTCTTTCCAATTCTGCATCTGGCAAACTCCTCTACCCTTCACAACACATCTCAAGTCTCACTCGTTTACAAAGCCATCCCTGATTCCTAGAGCAGAGACGTGCCTACCTGTGTCCTCAGAACCTATGATAACTCTCCTTTGGCATTTAACATCCTGAATTGCCATTGTTTAGTTGTTCACTTCTCTCATGGGACTGAATATCCAAATTGAAAAGACCCTGTCCTGCCTTAAAGACCTTTGACTCCTCAGAGCCTAGCATAATGGTTGACATAATAGATATCTTAGCACATAGTAAATGTCTGTTGAATGGAAGACATCCTTTGTGGTTCCTTAACCTGGGGTTCATAGATGGGAGTCCACAGACAGAATTGAGGGGCGGGTGGGGAGGGGGTCTGTGAACTTGGATAGGAAAAAAATTACCTCTTTATTTTCACTAACCTCTAACTGAAAGTTACCATTTTCTTCAAATATGAATGTAGGCAATAAACCGTTCTGGTATTAGCAGTATCTGTGATTCTGCCACAGTAATCATAGATATCTTTAGATCATATTACAGTTATTGCAGATGTCTTACAGAATTATTTATGTTCATCTGATATAATTATCAGACCCACCACTAGATCTGATTTCTTAATTTGCTGATAAAGAAGTATATCTATATTACTATATCACAATTTGTATATTGTGGTAACTGTATTTCAATATAATTGGTTTCTCTATAACCCAATATATTTTGTTTCATGCAATTAAAAATATTATTCTGAGAGGGATTCATGAGCTTCGCTAGATGCTCAAGGGGCCCACCGTACAGATAAGATTAGGCCTTCCTGCATTAGAAAGACCCAAAACAAATGAATTGTGTTGCTGTATAAGGGTATTGAACATATATTGAAAATCTTATTGTTATGAACATCCTCGTAACCTTTTTGTTGGAAGTCTTTTTTGATTATATGGGAGCCCTGGGACTACTATATCATGACTGAGAACTCTCTCATAGTCGTGGGGACTTTGAACTCTTCACTATCATGATCAAACTTCAATTAAAGTTTGATCATGATAGGGACTTCCCTGGTGGTGCAGTGGTTAAGAATCCACCTGCCAATGCAGGGGACACGGGTTTGAGCCCTGGTCCGGGAAGATCCCACATGCCAAGGAGCAACTAAGTCCGTGTGCTACAACTACTGAGCCTGCGCTCTAGAGCCCGTGAGCCACAACTACTGAGCCCGCGCGCCTAGAGCCAGTGCCCGCAACAAAAGAAACCACCGCAATGAGAAGCCCACACACCGCAAGGAAGAGTAGCCCCCACTGTCCGCAACTAGAGAAAGCCCGCACAACGAAGACCCAATGCAGCCAAAAATAAAAAAAAATAAAAATAAAAAGTTTAGTCATGACAGAGATCCTGGGTCTTAACCCTTGTTCACTGTTATTTTTTTAGGCTTTTTGTGTCCCTTTGCTGTACAGCAAACACCTAGAAGAGAAGGAGCATCTCTTAAAACTCTACAAAGTTAGAAGTCAAAAGGATCCTGAAGATAACTGCTTTGCACCAATGGAAGTACACTAGAAATGATCAAACAGCTGGTTACCTATAGTTTTCCTGTAACCCCCTCAGTTTCTGTACTGACAAACTCACCATAAAAATAAAATAAATTACTTAATACTTCTTTGCTATACGCTGCCATACTTGACTTCTTAACACTTTTTTCCCACCTGGCAAATTCCTCTAAGGCGTGGTGGTGAATGAGGAGGCAACAGGCCTGAATTCCAGTACTACTTCTGCCATTTACTGGTAAGATCTTGAGAAGTCAACTTTACCTTTCTGTGTCTCAGCGAAAATCACTACATGATCTGAAATCAATAGTTACATGATCCAAGGACTTTGTAGTTTTTACACATTCACTCCTTTACCATTCTCACCAGCTTCGATAATGCCTTTCTGATGACCTCCCCAGGTGACACTGCTCTTAAAAAACAGTGGGCTGTCCCCTTCCTGGGAAGACACCTTGGGTTACCGCCCACAAACAGCCCGGTCCCTCCTTTTAAAGACACAAACTCCCTAAGGTGATGGAGGCTCTCTCTCATCTTGCACACCAGTTCCACTCTGCATCCCTTTTGCTGGCCAGCTCCTGCACCCAAACCTCAATCCCCCTTCTCTTCTTCATCAAAGCCTTACATTTTTCTGTTGCTCTCGCCAATGAGTAGAGGATCCTGGGGGCATATATGTCCTCAGTCCCTTGGGAGTTACACGGACTTGCCCCGCGACTCTGAGGACTACCCCAATCTGATACCCGCCTCAGTACCGAAAGGGCCCCCAATTCTAATCAACCCTTTCACTACCCCCCGCAAAGAACTGTCCCAGCCCTGACAGCCTGAACTCAAATCCCACGCCCCTCCGCACCCTGCCAGCCTGGGGTCCCACGGCCTAACGCAGCTCCAGGTCCTGCACCCCTAACCCCACGGATCCTGACCCCGGTTCCGTTTGGACCCAACGCTCCTTCTCCGCGACCCCGGCCACGACCACACGTCCGGCTCCCGCCAGTTCTTCGGACCTGGAGCGCCACCCTGTGCAGACCTCGGCTGGCTCAGCACTCCCTCAGCGCCCCAGACACCGTGTCCCGCACCCTCCCCAGCCCTGCCGGACCCACAGCTCTCCCCAGCGCCCGCGCTCGCAGGCCCCGGGCCCGCTCCCCAACATGGCGACGGGGACACGAGCGCGGCGGGCGGGGCGGCTCCGGGCCGGGCCCGCACAGGGGCCGTGCTCCACGGTCCGCCGGCGCCATTTTCCCGCGCCGGGCCCGGGCGGCGCCTCCTTCCCGCGGAGCCAGCCGGGCCGGCACCGCAGACGCCCAGCGGGCCCACCCCTTACGGGCCCGCGTCGCCGTCACCTCACCTGAGCGCGGCCCCAGCCCTCCCGGGCGGGCCTCGGAGCACCGGCCCGGGCCGTGCGTGCCCGCGGCCCTCCGTGTGTCCGTCTGTCCGTCCGTCCTCGCGTGCGCCCGTCTGTCCGGCCGTCGGCACCCGGCCGCCCGCAGCCCGACCCGGCTGGGCCTCAGGGAGCCGGCGGGGAGGGGGATGGGCCGGACCGGGCCGGGGAGGGAGGGGGAGGGAGGGAGAGAGGGAGGGAGCGCGGGAGAGGGCGGGGCCGACCGGGGGCGGGGCCTTGGTCACATGACCAAACGTCTCCGGGAGCGCCGGGCCGCGCGGGGCCGCGCGGGGCCAGAGCGTGCGCCAGCTCACATGGGTGCTGAGCTCACAGCTGGGATTCAGTGGGTTTGTCTGTCTCCTGGAGCTGTAATATTGCCAGTGGCTGCTGCCCCCACTTTGGAGTCGCTGCACAGTCCTATAGGAGCTCTCTAGCTGAGTGTCCTTGGGCAAGTCAACTCTCCAAGCCTCGGTTTATGCACCTGAGATATGGAGGTAATAATAGTCTTTGCAAAGAGGAAATGAGGGAAAGCATGGAAAGCAGTTGGCAGAGTGCCTGACACATAGTATCTAATAACGTTAATGGTGATAAAGATAACCTTTAGCCTTTATTATTTGCTTATAAGTCCCCCTCTATTTTTTCCCGTCATTGTCACCCTAGCAAGCTCGTGGGTACAGGGGAGTGTGGCCCCCCTCCCCTTTCCCCGAATATCAAGAGGCCTCCCCAGCACTGGGCTTGATGTCTGTCATACAGGCCTGGATTCAGATCTGGCTTTCACTCCTGATGGTTGTGCGATTTTCTTTGCCTCAACCTCAGCTTTCTCATCTGTAAAATGGGAGTTAAGGGTATATTACAAGCATCATGTTAGATGAGCAGGTGGATTGTTAACTGATTGCACAGCTCAGGCATATTGGTCTCATCTAAGAAAAAGAGTTAGGAGTCCTCTCATTCCACAAATACTTATTGAGTACACACTATGTGCTTCGACTGGTGCAGTAGCCATCTAAGGCCTTTCCACATTCTCCCTGGCTCCCCTCCAATCTGTTCTCCACCCTGCTATCAGAGTAATGTTTCTAAGTCAGAAATCTGATCATGTCTCTCCCCTACTTAAAACTGTTTGATGACTCACATTGCTCTTAAGTTAAAGGCCAAATAGATGTCTCACTGTTGCCCTTCCCACATCTCCAGACTTATCTCAGGGCCCTCTTCCCCGCTCTCTGGACTGTAACTACATTGATCTTCACACATTGTACTTCCTTCTCAGGGCCCTTGCACATGCTGATCCTTCCTCCTGAAATGCTTCTCCCACCACCACCTTAGATAATTTATCAGCCTTCAGATCCCAGCTCAAATACCACTACCCCAAGGACATCTTCCCTGAGGACTCCCCAAGCAGGTTCTTACTTGTCCTCAATAGGACTCACTAAGTTATTGCCTGTCTTCACCATGAGGATGTGGACTCCATTAGGAGGGAGACGTTATCGAATTTGCTCACCCCCGTTTCCTCAGCACGTAGCACAGGGTCTGGCACAGAGGAGATGCTCAGTAAATATTTGTTACTGTGCTGGGCCCAAAAGGGCAGAGAAAAATAAAGAGAACCACAGGTGGCCAAAAGGGGGCACCTCAGGCCCTTGAGCCCATGAAATTCACATCAAAAGGATTTACAAGAGCCTGGAAAAAAAATTTTAAGCTTTTTCTTTTAACTTTTAAAAAGTGAGGTATGATTTACATACATAAAAATGCAAACCTCTTAAGTGTATACCTAATAATTTTTTACCTACGTTCCTGTGTTACTACCACAGCAGCAGCTGTGGAAAACAGTTTGAAGTTTCCTCAAAAAGTTAAATATAGAATTACCATCTGATCCAGAAATCCTGCTTCTGGATATTTACCCCCAAAAAGTAGAAGCAGGGACTTAAACAGATATTTCTACACCCATGTTCATAGCAGCATTATTCACTATAGCCGAAAGGTGGAAGCAGCCCACGTGTCGATCAGATGAGTAGATAAATAAAATGTGGCATACACATACAATGGAATATTATTCAGCTTTAAAAATGAAGGAAATCTTGGCATGTGCTGTAACATGGGAGAACCCTGAAGACATTATGCCTAGTTTGAAATAAGCCAGTCACTAAAGGACAACTACAATACTATATGAGTCCTCTTACATGAGGTTCCTAGAGTAATCAAATTCATAGGGACAGAGTAGAATACTGATTGCCAACAGCTGGAGAGAGGGGGTAATGGAGAGTTACTCTTTAATGGGTACAGAGTTTCAGTAGGGAAAGATAAAAAACGTTCTGGAGATGGATGGTGGTGATGATTGCACAGCAATGTAGTGTACTTAGTGCCACAGAGCTATACACTGAAAAAATAGTTAAAATGGCAAAATTTATTATATATATATATATATATATATATATATATATATATATATATTTTTTTTTTTTTTTTGTGGTACGCGGGCCTCTCACTGTTGTGGCCTCTCCCGTTGCGGAGCACAGGCTTTGGACACGCAGGCCCAGCAGCCATGGCTCACGGGCCCAGCCGCTCCGCGGCATGTGGGATCACCCCGGACCGGGGCACGCACCCGTGTCCCCTGCATCGGCAGGCGGACTCTCAACCACTGTGCCACCAGGGAAGCCCCTATGTTATATATTTTTTATCACAATTTAAAAAAATATGCCAGGGCCTGAGCCAATATCCTCATTTTTTTTTTGCCTTATTATTCATGTCCTTAAACCGAAGGAGGTTTTCCTGGTATTAGCAAGGATGTAGGGAGCTAGCAGCCAGGGGCCCATTTGGGCACCTAAACATCCCATAGGTGAAAATAGCAGGAGCATAGGTAACATAGATATTTGTTGCCCACATGAAGGCAGCAAAGGAACAGAAACAGGCCATGAAATGGCACTAGGTAGAGCACAGTGATTACAAGATGGGGCTCTGAAGTCAAAATCCTCAAGTTCTGAGACCTTGAGCAAATCCAAAGTTCTCGTCATACAGATGAGGGAACTTGGACCAAAAGGAAGAAAAATGACTCATCCTATAGTGTCCAAAGTATTTTTTCCTTTATTTTGTTTGTTTTTAAATCCTTACATGGTTTTTGTTTTGTGTTCCCAACAGACTATAAGCTCCCCAAGGAAAGTGTTTTTGTCATATCATCACCTGTAACATAACTTAAGTGTTTTGTGCTGCAGTTGCCTCATCTGCAAGGTGTGGATAATAAGGGTACCTTACAGATGAGGATTAGAAGGTTGAATGAATTAGCTAGTAGTGGATTAAATGAATTAGTAGATATAAAATGTTTAGAAGAGTGCCTAGCACTCTTGATAGCCTCAACAAGCAGCAGACTAATAGAGGCCTCTGAAGAGGTTACCAGGCTATTTCACAAAATGTTTTGAGCAAGAGAAGCAGTCCTAAGACATCAAGGACTATTCTGGATTCAGATTTAGATAAAGAAAAAGCAAATCAATTATTCTTTGATGTGAACAATTTGATTTGCATTTATTGAACTTCTATTTTCGTATGTTTGTCCAATGGGCTTAAGCTTTGCAGTGATAAGATTGATAGTGAATACTTAAAACCATGTGTTTAAGAACAACATCAAACAGGAAAAAAAATGAAGAAAGAATAAAATCACTTAGAGAGCATAACATTCTACTGTCTGTGGGATTCATCACAACAGTGCCAAATGACAAGGCTATCACATTTGGTTAGGCGAATGATGTCTTGCAGGAGGACATCCCTTGTAAATGGGTGCCACTCACTGGTAGACATTGTAATGTGTAACTTTATTATGGTAATTTACCAGTAGATGGCAGTAAAGTGCCTTGTTATTACAAAATCAGCGCAACAATTTTCAGACAATAGGAAAAAGATTGCTCTTAGGAAGAAAAGATTGAAAAATAGAAATAGAGTGATAACTACAGAATTGAAAAAAATGGAATAATATCAAGAAATGACCACAAAAAAAGGAGAAGTATCCTTAGGACTTAAAAACCTGATGTCAGGGCTTCCCTGGTGGTGCAGTGGTTAAGAATCCGCCTGCCAATTCAGGGGACATGGGTTCAAGCCCTGGCCCAGGAAGATCCCACATGCCGCGGAGCAACTAAGTCCGTGCATCACAACTACTGAGGCTGTGCTCTAGAGCCTGCACGCCACAACTACTGAAGCCCACGTGCTTAGAGCCCATGCTCCGCAATAAGAGAAGCCACTGCAATGAAAAACCCGCACAATGCAACGAAGAGTAGCCCCCCCGTTCTCCGCAACCAGAGAAAGCCCGTGCACAGCAACGACGACCCAACGCAGCCAAAAATAAAAAACAAACAAAAAAACCTGATTTCAAAAATATTCTGAAAATTTTAAACTTTTTATTAGAGTATAACATGACGACATGAAAATACACAATTCATAAGTGTAAATCCTGAAGAATTTTCACAAAATGAACACACATGTCCAAACATCCAAATCAAGAAATAGAACATTACCAGCCCCACAAAAGCCCCTTTGTTCTCCCTTTCCAGTTATTACCCACACCCCTGAGGGTAAATAATATTCTGATGTCTAACTTCATAGATTAGGCTCATTGGGTGTTAAACTTTATATAAATGGAAGCATACAAAATGTGCTCTTTTGAGCCTGGCTTCTTTTGCTCAATTTTGTGTTTTTGAGATTCATCTATATTGTTGCATGTAGTTGTAGTTTGTTCCTTTTCATTGCTTCATATGGTTCATTATCTGAATTAGTCACAATTTATCCATTCTACGGATGATGAGCATTTCAGTTTCCACTTTAGGTCTTTTTTTAAAATTTTGGCTGTGCTGGGTCTTCATTGCCCGGGCTCTTTGTTTTGGGCTTCTCTCTAGTTGTGGCACATGGGCTTCTCCAGTTGTGGTGCACAGGAACCAGAGCACACGGGGCTCAGTAGTTGAGGTGCACAGGCTTCTCTCTAGTTGCCGCGTGTGGGTTTAGTTGCCCCATGGCATGCGGGATCTTAGTTCCCCGACCAGGGATTGAACCCGCGTCCCCTGCATTGGAAGGTGGATTCTTAACCATTGGACCACCAGGGAAGTCCCTAGTTCTATTTTTAATAATACTGTTATGAACATTCTTGCCCATGTCTTTGGGTAAATGTGTATAATTTTCTGCTAGGTATATACCTAGGGCTAGGATTGCTGGGTTTCAGAGTTTGCATGTGTTCAGCTGTAGTTGATATTGACATATTCTTTGTCTTTTTTAAACAGCTTTATTGAGATACAATTCACATACTATACAATTCACTAATTTAAAGTGTACAGTTCAATGGTTTTTTTAGTATTGTCACAACCAGATAGGTCCATCACCACAGTCAATTTTTTAGAACATTTTCATCATCAAAAAGAAAGCCTTAGATATCTAGGTATTGCCCTCCTCCCAATCCCCCATTTTCCCATCCATAAGCAATCATTAATTTGCCTTCTGTCTCTATATATTGGCCTGTGCTAGATACTCCATACAATACATGACCTTTTGTGTCTGGCTTCTTTAACTTAGCATAATGTTTTCAAGGTTCATCCATGTTGTAGCACATATCAGTATTTCATTCCTTTTAATGGCTGAATAATATTTCATTGTATGAATATACCACATTTTGTTTATCAATTCATTTGTTGATGGACATTTGTATATCTTCTTTGGAGAAATGTCTTTTCAAGTCCTTTGCCCATCTTTTAATTGGGTTGTTGAACTGTAAGTGTTCTTTATTTAGTTGGGGTACTAGATCCTTATCAAGTATTTGGTTGCAAACATTTTTCTTATTTTTGGGGTCGTCTTTTCACTCTCTTGACAGTGTCCTTTGATACACAAAAATTTTAAATTTTGATGCAGTTTAGTTTATCTATTTTTTTCTTTTGTTGTTTGTGCTTTTGGTGTCATATATAAGAAACCATTGCCAAATCCAAAATCATGAGGATTTACTTCAATGTTTCTTTCTAAGAGCTTTATAGTTTATAGTTTTATATACATTTAGGCCTTCGATCCATTATGAGTTACTTTTTGTATGTGGTATGAGTTAAGGGTCAAACTTCGTTCTTTTGTATGTGAATATTTAGTTGTATTAGCATAGTTTGCTGAAGGGACTATTCTTTCTCCATTGAATGATCTTGGCACCCTTGTGAAAAATCAATTGATCATAGATAGGTTTATTTCTGAACTCTCAATTCTATTCCATTGATATGTTCATCCTCCTGCCAGTACCACAGTGTTTTGATTCCTATAACTTTGTAGTGTAGTAAGTTTTGAAATTAGGAAGCTTCATATCTTAACTAAAATATGAAGGAAATACTAAAAACATCCAACTTAAGAAGCAAACAGGTATATCCTGGAGTTATTTGAGGTGTGAGAGAAGAATATCATAAAAACTCTTTAAATTTCTAAGCTTAGGGCTTCGCTGGTGGCACAGTGGTTGAGAGTCCACCTGCCGATGCAGGGGACATGGGTTCGTGCCCCGGTCTGGGAAGATCCCACATGCTGCCGGGCGGCTGGGCCCGTGAGCCATGGCCGCTGAGCCTGTGCATCTGGAGCCTGTGCTCCACAACGGGAGAAGCCACAACAGTGAGAGGCCCGCATACCGCAAAAAAAAAAAAAAAAAAAAATTCTAAGCTTATTGTCTCCTTATTTCATAGTCAGCTAAAGTTAGCTTCTCAATATGAGGTAAATTTATGTTTTCTATGGTGGATCAAGATAGTACAACCTGAATAAAGTAAAAGTAATTAAGAATATAATGGCCAGGTGAACAAGGACCTTGTCTGTCTTGTTCATCAGTGTTCCCAGTGCATCAGGCAGTGCACGGCACAGAGTAGACACTTAAGAAAATATTCGTGGAATAAAATATATTTCATATACTGAGTGAGAAAACAGATTTTCCAAGATATCAGAATTTTTCTTTGATATATAAGAATTGTTCCACCGAACAAATCTTTTATTCAAAGCTGTCCTGTCATTATTTATATATTTAAGAAGTAAAATGACCCCAAGATACCCATGTAACCCCCAAAAGCCTGCTGCGTGGAAGGTCCTATAACATCACTTGAAAGACAGCATAGGAGAGTTGGTATGACCACAGGAGTTACTCAATCACCTAAAGATATCAGGCAAGTATATTCAAAGTTACATTGGAAACGACCCAAATATCCATCAACAGGAAACTGGTTAAACTGTTTAATGAACTATGATGCATCGTTATAAATAATTAGGTAAATCCATGTATCTTGATATTGACATGGAAAAATGTCCATGTTATACTGGTAATTAAAAAAAGAAAAAAAAGGATGTTGTAGACACTGTGACCAATATAATCCCATTTTTACTTTTAAATAGAACGATAATATATCGACAGAAAAAAGTAGTTGGAGGAATACATACTTAACTATTGCCTGTGAGATTTTTTGAAAAGTTGAGATTTTGAAGGCATGGATCATCTCTATTATATACTTATGAAATGTCTGATATTTGAATGATGGTTACGTCTGTAGTCAGATAAGTAATAGTTTTTTTTTCAAAGAAGAGAGGGACATGATCTTTGGAGTCAAACAGACTGCTTTTATATCATGATCTACCAACTATCAGCTGGGTGACCTTGGACAAGTTACTTCATGTCTCTGAACCACAATTTCCACATCCATAAAATGGAGAAATTAATATTAGCCTCATAAGAATGTTGTACCTACCTCATCAGTTTCATCACATACCATCATTCTCTTAGTATGCTCTAGAATAGGGGTTGGCAAACTAGTGCCCTTAAGCCAAACTGGACCCTGTTTTTGTAAAATAAAGTTTTATCATACAGCCACAGCCATCTGTTTACATGTCTATGCCTGCTTTTGCACTACAACAGCAAAGTTGAGTAGTTACTACAAGGACCATATGGCTTGAAAGACTGAAATATTCATATCTGGCCCTTTGCAGAAAAAGTCTATTGACTGACCCCTGCTCTAGGAAGAATACACTGGCATTCTTTCTCCTCTTCACCATGGGACCTTTGCACACACTGTTCCCTTTGCCTAAAATGACACTCCCACACCCCACATCTAATCCTTTTCTGTCAGTCTTACTCATCTCTTCATTACCTTGGGGAAGCCTTTGCTGATCCCACCCCACAACTGAACTAGAGTACCTTTCCTGTTATACATTCTCATAGCATTCCTCACAGAGCTTATCATGATGGCAATTACCCTAACTATCTGTGCCCTTATTTATTTAATGTTTGACTCACTATAGACTGCGAATCCATAAAAAAAATTGTCTTTTTCAATCCTGAATCTCCAGTGCCTAACAAAGTACCTGTAATATAATGGATAGGTACATTCATGCATGAATGATATAATTTGTAAAAGGTACTTATTGTCTGATATATACTGTATAAAGTATACTTTATAACAAATACTTTACCTAGTAGACGTGCAAATGGTTAAGAGCATAGATTAGGAGTTCAACATCCTGAGATCAAATCCCAATTCTTCCATTTAATATATGAGGAACATTAGACAAGCCCCTTAACCTTTTTTGCCAGTGTCCCATCTGTAAAATGGGAATAATATTAGTACCAACCTCATGAAGTCTGTAATGAAGATTTATAATGTAATTAATATTATCTACATAAAGCATTTAGCATAGAGCCTGGTACACATTAAGTGTTCAATAGATTCTATCTATAATTATAATTATTAATTATTTTTATGAGTGCAAGTCTTTGATGGACAGCAGATATTGTTACGACCCCAACAAAGTTGACTCCAGCTTGCCTGGAGTCAGGGCTACTGGGACAAGGTGAGCCAAGGTCTCCTCTCTCAGTCCCACTCCCAACACAGCCAAACAGAAATCAAGTCAGAGCCGTGGTTAAGCAATATTCTTTCTTTAATTCCCCTTTGCAAATGGAAGCCCCTGAGCTGGTCCCCACCCCCACCCCTACCCCACACCTTGGGCCCACCCCAGATGAAAGGCCCCCAAATCAACCTGATGGGAGGAGGAGAGGAGCACCTCCTCCCTAGGACGGTCCATTTAAAAAATCCTAGTCATTTCAGAAGTGAGGCTGGGGACAGGAGAAGGGAGCTGGAAAACAAGGCCAGGTAAGGCCCAGCTGGAGATGCTGGGGTAGTTAGGACCCTTGAGAAGGGTTTGCAAGCACAGCCCTAAGCTCAGGGCCTGCATGGCTAAGGAAAAGGAGACAGACAGACAGATAGTCTGACTCCTCAAGGTCCTGCCTGCCTGGTCGTGGACACTGCCACTCACCACCACTGCCACCACCACAGGCCTCCAGATGGAGAATTTTCCAGTTACTCCGAGATAGGGTTTGCTAAGCATCCCCTCTGGCCCCTGATCTGGGGCATCCCTGGGGTCCCTCTGAGACCAAACCTGGGAGAAGGAGGGACTCTAGGAACATGCAAAGGCGGGGAGAAGAGACCCCCGCCCCACCCTGCTGCTCTACAGGATGGTAGCTCCGGCTGCATCTGGGCTCCGAGGGTCCTTCACACCGATGATGAAGTTATTGGTTCTCCGGCTGCCATGGACCCAGGACAAGACGTCTACCTTCTCCACGTGGTGACCCCTGGCTTCCAGGAACTCAATCTCTTCCTCTGTGAACTCACCTGAAAACCATTCCCCAACATATACACATTCAGAGAGTTTAGAGCACTGGCTCAGGGGTCTGACGGTCAGACCTGAGTCCTGGTCCTGGATGTCCTACTAAGGAGCTGTATGACCTTGGGCAAATTGCTTTACTTCTCTGAGCCTCAGTCTCATCATGTATAATAAAATGGGTATTATCTGAGAACCTACCACATAAAGTTGTTGCAGGGATTAAAGAAGACAATGCACACAATGCACAAAGCTCAGAGCCTTGCATATAGTAAGTGATTGATAATGTATAGTCATCCTTAATATTGGAAAAAGGACTTGGCTTTAGGGGTCTTCATTCCACCTGCCTAGGCCAAGCTGCCATCATTACTTGCCAGGATTACCACATAGCCCACCAATGGGTCTTTCTGCTTCCAGTCCTGCTTCCTTACAGCCTATTCACACAGCAGCCATTAGTCAGCCCATGTCACTTGCCCTGCTCAAAACCTTCCAACAACTTTGATGACTCTTAGAATAAAATCCAAAGTCCTTACCAAGGCCTCTAATGCCCAACATCATCTGGAAACTTGTAACTCTCTAAACTCCTCTCCTCATTTCCTTCTACTCTCTCCCTTGCCTAACTCTGCTCTAGCCTCCTTGCTGTCCCTCAAGTAGGTCAAACATGCTCCTACCTCAGGGCCTTTGCACTTGCTGTTCTCTCTGCCTAGAATGCTCTCCTACTAGATAATCACAAAACTGGCTCCCTTACTTCATTCCAGTCTTCAGGAACTTCCTTGGCCACTATCTAAAATAGCGGCCCCTGTCATCTTTACCTTGCTTTATTTTCTTTCAAAGTACTTACTGCTACCTGCATCTTATTTATTTATTTACTGTGTCTCTCTCCACTAGAATGTAAATTTTTTGAAGGCAAGAATGTTGTCTTGTTCACTATTGAGTCCCAGTGCCTAGAACAGGGTGAGGACACAGTAAATGTTAAACAAGTATTTTCTAGATAAATGAACAAATCCCCACTCTCTTGCATAAGTTCAGGCCTTCATCATCTCTTGCCTGGACCATTATCCCAGATTCTTCTTGTGTTTCTCTGACTTAAGTTCTCCTCCCTTCAATCCACCTCCCCTACATAAAACAAATCGAGTCATATCCCTCCCCTGCTCAACTAGATAAAGTCCAGACTTCTTAACATGAACCTCCATGGTAAGCCCTGTAACCTCACCTCCTACTGCTCCTCAACAAAAATCTGATCTTCTTACTTCCCCAAATGGGATGATTTGGGGTAGTTCTTGAGATAAAGACACACATTAAATAGCATTACATCACCAAGTTGGAAATGTATTCCCTTTGTGGTTCACTTTCAATCCTTTTGATAACAGAAAGGACTATGTTCCAGTCTGGTCTCCAACATTTCTAATCTCCTTTAAAAGAGAGCAGACCTCAGAACATTCTATGGGCAAAAATGTCTAACTAAAACCTAGAAACATTTGATTTTTTTGTAGCTGTTTATCATCTATTTGTGGCAAATGATGCCATTTTTCCATTTGTGATTATGATGTAAGGTTTACTTTTAAAATACATTCAGGTTTAAAAGGAAATCCATTTGTAGACACACATCATGTAAATAATGCTTTAGATGGTGTGCAAATCTGTCAAAAGTCATGAAGGTACTGGATAAATTCTGAAGTTTGGGAAACAATGTCTCTAGTCCAGCTGGCTCCCTGGCTGTTCTCTGAGCCATTTTTTCTGGCTTTGCCCAAGCTGTTCCCCCCAACAACCCGACCCCATCCAGAGTGTTCTTTACCTCCACATGCCAAATTCCTGCTCATACATCAAGGTCCAGCCAGTTGTCACCTCTTCCATTAAGCCTCCCGGAGCCCTCAGGTGGGTGAACTTTCCCTTCACCAAGCCTCTGCTCGTCATAGCCTGTCTTAGACTGTGTGCCCCTCAAGGGAGGGCTGGGATGAGCACCCTCACCCCCACAGTAACTGAGCACAGAGCCTTATATTCTACAGAGACCTAAAGATGTTAGTTGAGCAATATTCATTTTCAACGACTTGGCCTCATCACCCATCAGCTGGGATCCAAGTGTCACTAAGCAACCACAGGGTGTGACTACTGAGGAATTAGGTCTGTGGCTTCTACCATGCTTCAGTCCAGGAGGTATCAAGAGCCATGCGGTAAAGAACTGAGTCTTTGGTATGATACCAGGTACGTATCTGATATCAATTCTGCCACTTATTGGTTTGTCTTTGACTAGTTTATAACCTCTGTGAGCATCAGTTTCTTTATCTGTAAAATGGGGAGATTGAATAAGCAAGGACCATGTCTCACGCAATTTTGTATCCCCTTTGGACTAGCATAATACATTGTTCTAATAAAAACTCCTCAAAGGTGCACATACTTTCCCAGTTATGAAATTAAGCTGTGTCCAAAATTAAGCACCCGTCCTTTTTAGAGGAAAGTCTATCTCCTCACCATAATCTGTAAGGTCTATGATCTGGCCCCGGCCTGCTTTCTGATCTTAGCTTACCCTCACTCACCCTGGTTTCCTTTCTACTCCTAAACCACCAAGCCCATTCCTGCAGTGAGTTCTCTGCATTTGCATTTCCCTTGGCCTACAAAGCCTGCCACAGTTCTCTGCTTGGTGGGCTCTTTCTCACTCTTCAGATCTCAGCTTAAATGTCACCAAAGAGGACGCTTCCCCAGTCATCGAGTTAGTCATATACATCATCCTGCTTTAATGCTCTGCAGAGCATTTGTTTTGCTTTTTCATATTTCTTGATTCCTTTTCCTGTCTGCCTGTAAATGCAGTATCCCTAGCACCTAGGATAATACCTAGCACACAGTAGGTATTCAATACAAACTGTTGAATGAATGGTTTGCAAAATGAACAACTATATCTTACTTTACAAATGAGAAAACCGAGGCTCAGAGTGGAGATGTGAATTTCCCAAGGCCACAGCCAGGAAATGGCAGGACAGGTTCCAATCCGCAGATCTTCCACTGTTCCAGTAGGAGTTGGTTAAAAGAAACCAAACTTTCACTGGCATGGAGTTGGTGCTGGTAGAGGCAGGGGCACCCTTGGGAGGAGCCCCTTCCTCCACCCTGCCCTGTGCCCACCCCATGGGGACCTTTGCTCTTCACTCACTGTCCACCTGCAGGAGGTTGGTCTGCAGGTCGGGGTGCAGGCGGCCACGGGCCAGGCTGTCACTCAGGTTCCGGTTCAAGGTCAGGACGTTCAGCAGGACCTGTAGGCAGCCAAGGGGCAGAAGTCAGGGCTGTCCCAGAGGTGTGGGTTCAGGAATCCACAGCCTTCGTCCCTGGTCCAGACTCCTTAGTCTTTAGAACACTTACACCAGGGATGTCATCTGAGTTTCTCAACAGCCCCAGAAAACAGGCAGGCCTGTAATGACTGTCTCCATTTTACAGAGGGGAAACCAAGGGCCAGAGAAGAAAAGCAATTCATTCCAGAGTTTGGAGAGAGCTAGGGAGGAGGCATCACTAGCACCCAGTCTCCTTTAATACAACCCAAGGCTCTCCTCCCTTCTTCTTGGCCAGGAGAGGGCTAAGAGCTGGGGCTGGTCTAGGGCATAATGTGGGTACTTTCAGCTTAGTGGCTGGAAGTATAGGTAGGCTCTGTAACCAAACTGTCTGCCCATTCTTACTAAACTGAACCTAACTTCTTAACTTCTCTGGGTCTCAGTTTCCTCATCTATGAAATAGAAATAAGGATTCCTCCCAAAGTTGGGAAGCTTAAAAGGGTTACCACATGTAACACTGTGCCTGGCACTTAGTAAAATCTCCATAAATGTTAGCTATTTGTTATTATCTTCATTTTACAGATGAGGAGACTGAGGTTAAGAGAGGTTAAGTGAATTCCCCAACACCACACAGTTGGAAACTGGCAGCACTTAGGCTGAGCCCAGAGGTGTCTGATTCCAAAGCTCAGGTTTGTTAACTCACCACCTGCCAAAGTACGGGCCTGACACATATATCAGATGCTCAAGACATTCATGGAACTGTTGTGTTTTAGAAGGTAGCAGGCCCTTCCTTTCAAAAGCAGACTCTAAAGAAAGCTGCTTGTTGTTCAGATGTTGACTAGAGGCATGATGGGACTAGAGATTGACAGAACCCAGGCAGCCCAGATGTTCTATCACCTCTCAATTCTACTGGTCCTGCGATTTCCCTGCAACCTGAGAAGACATGGCGAATCAGGGCTCCCTTTTCGCTAAAAACAATGTAGTTCATGTCCCCAGTGCTCAGGAGGGGCCTGGCACAAAGCAGCCTCAGCCCATGTTTGCTGCGTGAGATAAGGACAAGTCAGAGACATGAGGGGCATCTGCAGCCCAGGTCACAGCTTGCCTCCTGGCCACAAAAGGCCCATCACGGGGGAAAACTCACCTGGGTCAGGCCGCTGAGGCCCCGGGCAGCTCCATTGGCCCCCAGGGCAAGGTAGGTCCCACAGAGTCCTTCTGCTGGCCGGACCACAGTGGGCAGCAGGAAAGACAGTGGCCGCTTCCCTGGCTGCACCGAGTTCTCCTGTTGTCAGAGGACCGAGACCACAGGGGAATAAGAGGCGGGGCAAGACAGGAAAGGGCTACTCCACCACTCTTCCAACATCTCTCTCTCCTGAATCTTCCACAGGCGCAGTCTTCATGGGGACTGGCCCATCCCCAGGCCACAGTCTGCTGTTTGTGAAATGGGCAGGGTCCCTGGATAACTGAGGTAGATAATGGACTCACTGAGCTAAGGGGCTGCTATGGGGCTACCATGGGTGGCAGGAGAGGGATCAAGCCAAGAAAGATGACTATGAGAAAGAACAGAATAATCCCCACCCTGGTCATCTCTATCTGTCTTTGTCCTGCTGGGGTCCTAGCCTGCAGGGAGTTAAGAATGCTGCTCTCACAATAGACAGTAATTCACA
The DNA here is from genome assembly GCF_025265405.1 of Mesoplodon densirostris. Taxonomy (NCBI): domain Eukaryota; kingdom Metazoa; phylum Chordata; class Mammalia; order Artiodactyla; family Ziphiidae; genus Mesoplodon; species Mesoplodon densirostris. The sequence continues at coordinate 24,674,357 of NC_082676.1, read as the reverse complement.
TCTCCTTTCTTCTTGGGTCCCTCTTCAGTGCCCCTTTAGTGCTCAGCATCACACAGTCATAAACTACTAATGCTGAAAAGTACCCAAAGCATCAAAAGGGGGCCAATATCCTCACTGTAAAGTAGGTGAAGAAACTGAGGACCAGAGAGGGGGCAAGACTTTCCCTGTGTCACACAGTGAGACGGTAGCAGAATGGGACGAGGTTTCTTTGCACCCAACAGGCTCCAAGCCCTGGACTTGGGCTGGAGATGAAGTGGACACCTTGTTTAGGCTGTTTTTCTTTATAATATAATTTCCTAGAAGAAGTGGGGAGGGAGGAGCAGTCATACTACTGCACCTTCTACCTAGCCTCAGGGTCCCCAGGGGAGGAGGAAAGCAAGGCCCTACCAGGCTGGGCGCAGGGTGGTTAGCAGTCCTGTTAGGCCAAGAGAAGTCCAGCATCTGGCTGTTGAGCAGGATCCCCGAGGGGGTGATGAGGCCGCTGCCAAAGGGCCGGTTCAGGGAGCTGGGGGCCGAGGTTAGGGCCAGGTGAGCCCTGTGCCTGCCCTCACTCCCACCCCTACCCCCCCACCTCCTTCCTGGTCCAGATGATCTCTTGTGCCAGGTTCTGAGTCTGAGCTGGCATACCTGACCATGGCTACAATGAAGTCGTCAGGGCCCATGATCAGCACCTGGGCAGCCGTGGGAGCCCCATTTAACTCATAGATGGGCAGGAGCGGGACAGGGGCTGCTTGGGAGTCATTGATCTGGCCCCGGAAGTAGGCAGCCTCCACTTTGCTGAAAAGACAAGAGGTAGGAGATGAACACACAACAGGCTCTCATTACACCCCACCTACCACACTTTGTGCTGTTTGTGCAATTATTTGATTAATATCTGCCTCCCCCACTGAACTGTTAGGTCTATGAGAGCAGAGGCTCATTTATTCCTAGCATATAGGGAATAAACAGGAAATAGTTATTGAACTGAATGAATTTACTTAGGTGTTATTCAGGTTTTCTTCTAGAGGCAGTGTTGAATTTATTTCATGCTTAAATCAAGTCTTTTAGTTACTTGACTATATTCATTTAATCCTTTCTATGAAAGTACCTGGAGCATAGGGGATGCTCAGAAAATATTTGTTTTGAATGAACAAACTGAATTCATTTAACCTAGCGTTTGTAGTCCAGTACTGAAGTTTTATTAAGAGTTTAGCTAGAGGAGGGTTTTGTATACAGGGACCTTTACTTGCTATTAGAATTTTTTCTTCAAGGCACAGGAGGACTTGGCACAGCAGTAACTATTTATTGGATAAATTAAATTAATTTAACATCGGTGTTTGTGTTTTAGAGCTAAATTTGCACTGATCTTGAAAACATGCAATTTTCTATTTTTAAAGTTCAACTGAGGGTTTCTTAGCTGATAATGGTTAGTTAGTTATTCTAACTGACTAGAGAATGACACGTTACCAAGGATTACTGAGGACGTCCATTCAGTTTTCAACCACGAGGGCTAGTGGCCACACAGAGGGTTTTGTTTCAAGTGGTTTGGGGGCAGGCGGGGGGGAAGGCTTGGTTTTTAGGCTTTATCTTTGTGGCCTTGAGCTGGTTTTTGTTTTTGGTTGCTGCTGTTTCTGCTTTTTAATTATTAGCTGTTCATTTAGTCTCATCATTTGCAACTTAATTCATAGAGGGTTGTTTGAGTATCGGTATAAATTTATATGAACTATATTTTTGGCTTCTGATTTTTCCTTTAGCTAGCCTTTAAGTCAGTTATAGTAGCAGCTAAATAGTAATCAATCTTACCTCTATTGCCAATTGAGAATAACAATGATATTCGTTGAATATTTATTATGTGCCAGACAACTTGCTAAGTGCTTTGCATGTATGATCTTGTTTAGTCCGCACCACAACCTCATGAGGCTGGCACTGTTAATGGCAGGCCCTTGTAGAAACTGAGACTTAGAGAGTTTAAATGACTTGCCCAAGGCTGCACAGCTAGTGAATGGTGAGGCTGGGATTTGAACTGAGACAGTCCGACTAGAGCCCACAATCTTACTACTATGTTATGCTGCTAATGTAAGTACATTTGAATCAAAATCCCCACCACCTCTAGTATTTGCTTGGGGGCTCTTTTCATTGTTATTAGGCTTTCTTTTTCTACTCAAAAGGGGGAACAGATGGGTCCATATAGGTGCCCTGCTAGGGCCAAAAACATTTGAGAGCTATATATAGTAGACCACCTTGTTGTACAGATGTGGAAACTAAGGCGCAAGGTGAGGCAACTAGTGTCACACTGTGAGTTGGGGTTGAGCTGAAATGGACTTGGGCCTTCAGGCCTTATTGCTCCACCAGCTGCTTTTCACCTGATTCTTTCCCCACACCTGCCACCGCCGCCTCTGCAGTACCCAGGGTCCTGCCCCTCGGGACCCACCTGAGCATGTCATCCATGCTCTCAGTGATGGTAGAATCGTAGGCGGGATCTCCCAGTCTGCTGGCCAGAGCTAATGCAATCTTCAGGGTCTGAAAACAGAGGAGGGGTGTGGAAGAGGTTGCCAAGCCCCTCCCAGCACCCACACCAGGTGCTGTGTGAGAAAACTTGCAGGTGATTTAGTCAGGCCTTCTGACACTACCCCATTCCCCCCACTCTTAGTGTCCCCAGACCCAGGGTGGAGTGGAGGGGTCAGCCTTACCTCTGCCACCCAGTGAAGAGCCTGTTCTCGGGATACCAGGCTGGTGAGGTTGAAGCCCTCGAGGATGTTGAGAGCACTGATGAGGGCAGGGCCTGTGTGTGGGGGTCGGGGACTGAGAACCAGGTGGCCTGAAAGGACAGGAAATTACCGACAGCAGGGGAGAGGTCAAGGCATCTCCACATCTCTCCATCACACAGACTGAAACCACTGCACTGACCCCCCTCATCAGGTAGGAAAACTACACTGGGAGGCAAAGGGACCCACCCAAGTTCACATGGCAAGTCAAGGGCAGGGCCAGGACTCCAACCCAGAACACTTGTCTTTAGTTTCCTCGTCCATATGAGGAAACTAAGGCTCAAGAAAACTGTGATTTGCCCAGAGTCACACTGCAGTCCATTGGCAGAGCAGGGACAGGTGTCCAGATGTCCAGTGTCCTGGTCCACTATGTGTCTCCTTTCAGCTCCTCCCTTAGGCCAGGATATTATTCAGGGCTCCTGCTGGTCCCACCCCTGAAACTTCCTGGAAACAGCAAACTTCTCTTTCTATTTGAGGCCCCTGTTATTGGATGTCTGGACATCAAAGGAACAATAATAATACTTGACACATGACAGTTACGTTAACTAATTAACTCATTTAATCCTCATAATGGGTTCTGTTATCATCCCCATTTTACAGGTAAGGAAACTGAGGTAACAAAGAGGCAAGCTGGTCCAAAGTTACAAGAGGTAAGGGGAGCCCAGAGTACTCAAGGTACTGGCATTGCCAAGAGAACCCAGGCTGCGGAGGGCAAATGGAAATCAAATACTACACATTCAGTGCCCATTCTGATCAGGATAACTTCCAACATCATCTCATCACCTCCTCGTGGGCACCCTGAGCAGTAGGCACTATTATTATCTCCATTTTAAGGAGGGAAACAAGGCTCTGAGTGGGAAGTGGCTTGTTCAAGGTGAATGGCACAGCTGGTACTCAAACCCAGGTCTTCCTGGCTCCAAAGCTATGCTCTTCCTCTGCTCAGTATAATACCACTTCTGGTAGAAGAATCAGGCTTAAGAGATTGAGGCCTGGAATCCTGAATGCAGAGGCAGCCTCTCCTGGAGCTTGAGGTTATCTGGGTCTCCTCGAGGGGAGAAAGCCTGAGAACCTTCTGAGGGACTCAGGAACCTACCACTTTGGGTTTGCAAACATGGAGTTTACCCATGTCATAAGCTTGGATTTCTGGGTTCCTCACTGGTTTTGAGTTTGGCAGGCTAAGTTCCATTCCTCCCCTGGGCCTCAGTTTCCTTTTGGCAAAATGAGGGGGCAGGTCTCTGACTGTCTTGAAGGGTTTGTTCTAACCTGAAGCTAAGATGGATTTTGGTCTTATGGACTCTTCTTAGGAAGCATAGGGCAGTGAGAGTGGGGCTGGGGAGCGGGCTGAGGCAACACAGACCCTGAATCAAGAAAACCTATGGGGCTTCCCTGGTGGTGCAGTGGTTGAGAGTCCCCCTGCCAATGCAGGGGACACGGGTTCGAGCCCTGGTCCGGGAGGATCCCACATGCCGCGGAGCAACTAGGCCCGTGCGCCACAGCTACTGAGCCTGCGCTCTGGAGCCCGCGAGCCACAACTGCTGAAGCCCGCACGCCTGGAGCCTGTGCTCCACAACAAGAGAAGCCACCGCAATGAGAGGCCCTTGCACCGCAACGAAGAGTAGCCCCTGCTCACTGCAACTAGAGAAAGCCCGTGCACAGCAATGGAAGACCAAACGCAGCCAATAAATAAATACATAAATAAAATAAATCTATTAAAAAAAAAAAGAAAACCTACGGCCAGAACCCCAAATTCCAGGCCTTAGCCTTTGACCAGACCTCCCTCCCCATATCCTAAATATTTGGGGTAACTGACTCCACAACTACTTTAGAAGTAGGCTGATTCTGGCTTGCTTCAACGGTTGGCTGTTTAGGCAGCTCATTGCTTCGGTTTCTCTCTTGTGAAATGGGGAGGAGCCATTAGGCCAAAAGGATGTGGCCGTGGACTGGGAGGCTTCTCCTGAGTGGGGACCCTGGGAGCTGGGGGAGAGGTCACCTCTGTACACGCCACACACAGGCTTCTCCAAGAGGGCACTGTAGTTGCTGAAGTCCTCCTCAGTTATGACACCCCCTGCATGCTGAGCCTGGAGGGGAGAGAATGACCCCCACCACTGTGAGTCACACACCACACTGTGAGCATGCAGTTTAGCCTAAGGTATATGTTTGGATCATACACAGATCAAATGGTTATAAATATTGTGCCTTCTGCAGTTCCCATCATGGCCTTTAGGGACCCCATCAGCTGTGGGTACCCCAGGAAAAAGGAAGGGGAAAAGCACTAACAATAAGCACCCATTATGTGCCAGACATTGTACTGGATACAATCTATGAATGACCTCCTTAGCTTGGCATTCAAGGCCCTTTGTGATCTGGCCCCTGCCTACTTCTCCCACTTCACGTCCTGCTATTCCCCAATGAGCTCTATTCAGCGACCCAGAGTGACTTGCAGGTCCTGAACTCATGACTACATGTCTTTGCACATACTGCCCTCTGCCTATGTAGAAGGAAGATTTTCCACTTACAGCAGCACTTGCCTAGGAGATATCAAAACTGAATTCTGCATTTCACTATAACCAACTAAAGCCACTCCAAAACCATGAACTCTGGATGACCCTCGCAGGACAACCCTTACTGGACGTAACCGAGCACTCTACTGACCAATGATCTAATCTTGTACAAACTGATGGGCTCATTCTATCCAGCATGCTAATTTTTAATCCTAAATTAGCATAACCACTAGGAATCCTCTCCTTTTTTAGTACTTTTAAGTACCTGAAGCTCGTGACTTCTAATCTACCCTCAGTGACCTACACACTGAATTTCTTGGCTTTGTCTGGTAAGTTAATAAACTCAGCTTTGGGTTTTCTCTCTTAAAGCTCTGATGGTCTTTGTTAGAGTTTCCTTCATCCCCTTCTCCACCACCAGGAGAGGATATGCAACCCAGGTCTGGCTAATCAGATCATTCCTTTTCTGTGCTACCATGACTGGTTTGGGAATAGTCATGAGACCTATGATGGGCTGATGAGACATAACCTTGAGGCTTTGCTGGAACTATTTGAATGAGAAAGGCTCATTCTCTGGGACGGCCTGCCGGAAGGATGGCTGGTGGAGAGCAGGTGTGGAAAGGATCTGACAGAATGATTTCAAACAGCGGAAAGTAGAGTTGTGAGACCGAAAGGAAGAGAGACAGAACAAGTCCTTACAATGTAGATGGAGTCCCTGGACCCAGTAGATCTAAAACCAGTATGCTGCTGGACTTTCCAGGGATGTCCATTTGAGACAGGCACCTATCACCACATCCATAACTCCAATGCCCAGCACAGAAGCTGGCACAAAGCAGGCTCTCCATGAAAGTAGAATGAATGATGGACCTGTTTAATTCCCACAACTGTATGGCAGAGATAGATACAACCACCCGCATTGCACAGATGAGACAATCACTGAGTTGGTCTGTGTATCCTTATCTAGAACAAAATTTTCCGTTAGTGGTTTCGAACTACCAACAATAGTTCTCAGAACCCATTATTGCCTCAGACTAAGACTCTTTGGGGTTGGGTGGTAAGCCCTTGTGTCAATCCTCCCCAGTCCTGACAGTCACCAGTGAAGATGGTGTCTCCCTCGGTCCCTAGAAAATCCAGGGAGCAGGGTGGGATTGTGGGCTCAGGGAAGCTGAGGCTGATCATGGGTCTCCACCAGGCCTGGGAGGGCCAGGACAGGCCACTATACAGGTTGGTACCAGCCCTGGGGAGCTCAAAGGTACCGCTCTCAATCAAGACAAAATATTCTCATCACCCTAGGAGGTTCTTTGTGCCTCATCCCAGTCAACCCCTCCAATCCCCCAAACTACTGATCTGATTCTGAGGTTAGTTTTGTCTATTCTAGAATTTCAAGTAAATGGAATCCGCAGTAAATATATGCAGAAAGAAAGACAGGGAAGTAAGGGGGAAGAGGACTTCTCTGCAGTAGGGTCCTCCGCCACAGGGCCGGGGGTGCCCCACACGCTCACCTCTGCCACCATCTCCAGCGTGAGGTTGCCACCGGCATAGAAGGCAGCGGGGCCATAGGTGCCAAGCACATCCAGCACCGCCGCCAGGTCAGGCCGTCGCAGCAGTGAGCCAGGTAGTGGCGGGTGACCCAAGGGCAGGAACGTCTCACGGAAGTGCTCAGATGCATTGGGTGGTGGCTGTTCGGCCAGGGCTTGGGCTGCGGGCAGGGACACGAGGCTGGGGTGGGGGTGTTGGGACTGTACACGCAACAGGTCGGGTGGATGAGGGCTGAGAGGCCGGCCCTAAGCCCCCCGGCCCCCCAGGAGCCTGTTACAGAGGAGGTGGGGGTAGTGGTGGTGTATATGGGCCATTCCCAGATCCCCCCTCCATTGGAGGATCCCTCCCAGTGAAGGTAGGGTGGTGTGGGGAGGGGGTCTGAGGAGCAAACTGGAAGAGAGGCACTTCCTGGCTTAGGACCTAAATCGCAGAGGTTCCCTCTCCCCTCTCCATCAAACTCATGCTTTTCCCTCCACCCCCAGGCCCCACTGACCTAGATCATGGGTCATGTTGAAGCCATCTTGGGCCACAGCTGCTGCGAAGGCGAGGACTTGGGACCATGGCAGCCTGGGGGAGCCGGAGAGCAGGGGGTGGAGGAGGTCCTGGGGGGAGGAAGAAGGGTCCTGGGGGGGGAGGGGGGTTCCAGGGAAGGAGAGTCCTGGCAAGGGAAGGGGATATTAGGAGGGGGGAGTTGGGAAGGGAAGAATCCAGGAAGGTAGGAGAAGGCCACCCAAGGAGGAGTGCAGGCAGGGGCCCCTGGTCCCCAGGGGGAGAACCTTTACCTGCCATAGAGCTGGTGAGCTTCGTGTAGCCCCTTCACCATTCCGGGAACCCCCACCAAGAGCCCAGGCTGGGCAAGGCGGGCAGGTGAGGGAGAGAGGAGACCAGGTCACTGGAAGGGGGGGCGCTGGGCTGAATTCCGCAGAGCCCCAAGCCAGGGATGGGGGGCTGGCACAGGGGAGAGACACAGGCCAAGTATCCCAGAGGAGGGACAAGCTGTCCCCAGCAGGCATCCCTCCCACCTCCCTGACTTCCTATCAGCAAATGCAGAAAGGCCTCCTTTATCTGTCATAGCTGAGGGATTTATAAATTAAGCAAACCCTTTTAAGAGCCAAAACATAACAATTTAGATGGAAAGCTGTCTAGATTGGATTATACCTACTCTTGCCTTTTAAAACAGTGGACAAGTGACCTTCATTTAACGTTTTCATTAACACACCACCATTACTCTGAACTGTGATAATTCAGGGGTGTGTTTGGATTTTGCCACTGCACTAAATATCTATTTTTCCAAGTAATTCTATTTCCTCCTTTGCTCTCAGTAGATAGCGGGTTTGACTCCAGCAGTTCCTCTGTAATCTTCCAGTACGTCATGGGCTAGGAAAGTTACGAATTACAGCCTCAGAATGAGATGTGTGAGTGATAGTGCTGCTACTTTGTAACATCTCAGACTGCTCAGTGGCTCTTTTTCTTCCTTCTTATGTGCCAGATAGGCAAGGTCACCAGAGAAGTAAGGTGGTGCTGCACTGCCTGTTATCAAACATTCAGATTTTCTGGTTCATTATTATTATTATTTTTGGCTGCACCTTGCAGCATGCGGGATCTTTCCCCTACCGGGGATCGAACCTGCATCCCCTGCAGTGGAAGCGTGGAGTCTTAACCACTGGACCGCCAGGGAAGTCCTGGTTCATTATTTTATTTTGGGGGCTGCCTATCTCCCTCAGAGCCTAAGAGCATCCTGCTTAACTCTTTCCCTCACCTCCATAGTAAATATTCAGCAAGGTAATGCTTGGGTTAGCAGAAGGGCAATGAAGGGAGACACCCCCTCTTCTCACCAGGCTCCCCACCTTGGTCTCCCAGGATCTCTGCAGGGCCTCTTCTCTGAGAGCCCCTGGTGCAGACTCCCGGAAATCAATTAGGTGGCTCTTATTCCGTCGGATGTCATGTACCAGCATCACACCCCCACTAGGAGAGACACGGAAGGGGGAGGGTGATGATAAGATGCCACTCCTCTGAACAATTAACCTGCCGTTCCTCAAGCCCCCCACGCTGATGGCTAAAGGTTCAGTCTGTCATCAGGAGTCAGGTGTCTGAGCTCCCTCCCCAGCAGAGATTCAGAGACTCAGCTACCCTATCAGGGTGGGGAGTGAAATCAAGGGGGTGGGGGACCCAGAGTCCATGGACCTCTTCCAGCCCGTTATTGGAGCCTTTAATCCCTGATGAGGGAAAATCCAGAGACTGGGAGAGCGGGATGTTCTGCTCCCCCTCCACCCCCACCTCCCACCACAGTTGGACCCCTGCCAGCTTCCTGCACCTGCCTCTGTGGTACGTCCCTCTCCCTCTCCCAGGACTGAATTATGTAAGGACAGACTGTACACAACCAAAAGTGGAATTTCTTTCATAGGGCCTGGAAGGCTGGTCTTTCAGGAGCCAAGATATGGACTTAGTCAGCTTGTCCCTTTTCTGTGGTTTGCTTCCATCTGAGACAGGGGTTACATCTGAGATAACTGGCCTGCCAGCTAACATAATAGGGAAAGCAGGACAGCTAAACAAAAGGGAGTGGTAGGAACTATGGCCAAGTGGACAGTACAAGCCCCATCATGGGAAACAGCTTCTATTCAGCTCCAGATAACTGCAGCCAGGTGAGAATGTAGGCCCAATGTTATTAGGTCTCCTGATTGTTCAAGAAATGTTAGAAATCTGGATTTTTATGAAAATTCTCAACTTTTTAACATCAACAACCAAATTTTTAAAAATTTAAGTGTGTAAACTAAACCAGGCTGTGTGCCGGGTGTAGCCCATGGGTGGCCGGTTTATAGTCTCTGTTTTAAGAGGTCTTACCCTGGAGTGTATTTTTGGAGGATAGAGGATCCATTGCTTTCATCAGACTCACAGGGATTTGTTTTAAGGATTTGTAAACCCTAAAAGTTGAAGTATCACAGCCTTAATTAATGACAGTATACCCCCAACTGTGTACCTCGCTTTAGAGTTTATGAAATCCTTTTCCCAGTTAAAGAAAAATCTTCTGAAAACACCTCCTTGGACTCCATGTAAACAGAAGGGGTAAGATTGGGTGTAGAAAGAGAAAATGCAAGGAGATGGGGCCCAGTTGCCCCTCTGCTCAAACTTGGAGAAGCGCACATGAGGCCCACAGACCAAGAGACAGAAGGAGGCCTGGGGCACCCCAACCTCCGCAGCTGGGAGCTTCTTACCCGCCCAGGCCAGAACTGTGAGGAGCCACGATCCCCAAACACAAGGCTGCTGCCACAGCTGCATCCACAGAAGATCCCTGTTTACTGAGCACCTCTATGCCCAGCGATGTGCAGTGGGCGGCATCAGTCACCACAGCGCCCTGGTGAAAGATCTGGAAGGGGGAGGGGACTAGGTGGGCGCAGAAGGGGCCCCCTGCCTCCCTAAGGCACCTCCACTAACCCCAGAACCTCCAACAGAGGGTGGGGATGGGAGCCTTGCCCTTTTATCCCCTTGACTCTCCCCTACGAGTCTTCTTTCCTTACCTCAAGTGCCTCCTACCTGATCAGTTCCCTTCTTTGAGCTCTGTCCGCCTCACGCCCAGGAGGCCCCCCCTTGAGACCTTCCTCTCCCATGTCACCGCCCTCTCCCCTTTCCATTTGCTGGCCCCCTTTCACCACTCAGACATTCCTCAGTTCCCAAGGTCTCCTTAAGCGCTTCTTCACCCCTCCTCCCAAGGTTCTCTCTTCTCCCCCTCCGCTTCCTCCTCACCTGGGGGTCCCCGAAGTAGATCTGCATGATGAGCGCCACAGTGACACCGGTGGCAAAGGTGAGGCAGGCCGTGACGATGACCGTGAGCCCGTCCTGGCGGCAGGAGCACTCAGACGCTGCCGCGGAGAACGGGTCTTTGCGCGTCTCCCGCAACGGCGACCCGTCCTGGCTGCCCATCTCCGACGACGACGACGGCAGCCGCTGCAGCCGCGCTGACTTCAGGAAGGAGTCCGGGTCTGCGGGCGGCGGGGGTCGGTCTGGGCGCCTCTTACCCGGCCCTGCCCGCCCTCTAGGCGGAGCTATTCCGTGTCCCCACCTCTCTCTGCCTCCCACCCCCCCAGTCAAACTCCACTAGACAGCACTGCTCCCCTTTCAGCGTCTCCCCATGTACCCCAGGGAGGGCCGTGGGGGGTGGTCCCCGCTTGGAAGAGACAGGCACCCCCAACTGGGCATCAGGGCGGCTGGATTCCGATCCCTAGGCCACAATGCCCGGGACCCAGGACCCAGGGCTGAGAACACTTCCTGGAGAGGCAGGGGTTGGGCCCTCCCTGGAAACCAGATCTTGCCCCAGCTGGGGCCCAGCCTTCTGTGCAAGGAGGCAGCTCCATAAACTGAGCGGAGGGGCCCTGTCTTCCAACCTTGTTTTCGGGTTCCATCCATCCATTCATTCATTCAACAAATATGGAGGGTCTGCTATTTGTCTGGTCCCATGCTAGATGCTAGGGGAAAGGAACAAACAGTTCCTGCCCTCATGGGTTTTGAAAACCAGTGGAGGAAGAAGATAATAAACAAGTAAAGGAGTATATCATTACAAGCTGTGGCAGGTGCTATGAAGAAAGAGAAGGATGACAAGGTCCTACTGTATAGCACAGGGAACTATATTCAATATCCTGTGATAAGCCATAATGGAGGGACTACCCTGGTGGTGCTGTGGTTAAGAATCTGCCTGCCAATGCAGGGGACACGGGTTCGAGCCTCGTCCGGGAAGATCCTGTGCCGGGATGCCACGGAGCAACTAAGCCCGTGCGCCACAACTACTGAACCTGCGCTCTAGAGCCCGCGAGCCACAACTACTGAGCCTGTGGGTCACAACTACTGAATGAAGCCCACGCGCCTAGAGCCCATGCTCCGCAACAAGAGAAGCCACCGCAATGAGAAGCACACGCACCACAACAAAGAGTAGCCCCGCTCGCCGCAACTAGAGAAAGCCTGTGCGCAGCAACGAAGACCCAACACAGCCAAAACTAACTAACTAACTAACTAACTAAATATTTTTAAAAAGCCATAATGGAAAAGAATGTGAAAAAGATGTATATATGGGGCTTCCCTGGTGGCGCAGTGGTTGAGAGTCCGCCTGCTGATGCAGGGGACACGGGTTCGTGCCCCGGTCCGGGAAGATCTCACATGCCGCGGAGCGGCTGGGCCCGTGAGCCATGGCCGCTGAGCCTGCGCGTCCGGAGCCTGTGCTCCGCAACGGGCGATGCCACAACAGTGAGAGGCTGGCGTACCGCAAAAAAAAAAAAAAAAGAAGAAGAATGTATATATGTATAACTGAGTCACTTTGCTGTACAGCAGTAATTAACACAACATTGTAAATCAACTATACTTCAAATAAAAAAAAGAATAGAATTATAACAACAACAAAAAAGGATGAAATGATAGAGAATAATGGTACATGTTGGAGGCACTTAGCTGGGGAAGTCAGGCAAGGACTCTCGCAGAGGCGACTTTTAAGCTGAGAACTAAGGGATGAGGAGCTGGCCATATGTAGAGCAAGGAGTGAGTGTGTAGAGTGTTCCACAAAGAAGGAACAGCAGGTGCAAAGGCCTTAATGTAGGAATAAGTTTGGTGCATTAGAAAACAAATAACCAAGGTTGGGGTGGCTCTGGTGTGCTGAGCAAGGGGAAAGGAAGAGTAGTAGGTGGAGGCTAGGGCAGATGCGCTGGGCCCTGAGGGCTTAGTGAGAAGGTTGGATTTTACCCTGAGAGCCACAGGAGGCCACTGGAAAGTTTTAAGCAAGAATGTGAAGCCCTCTGTTTTGTGTTTTTAAAAGATCCCTCTGGCTGCTATCTGGAGAATGGATCTAAGGATAATAAAAGTAGAGGCAGGGGACATTTGAAAGCTACTTACTTGCTGGGTGACTATGGACAAGTCATTTCAAATCATGAGCCTCACTTTCCTCATCCTAATAATGGAGCTGATCCCTAACTGGCTGGATGGGTACAAGGATTCAAAAAGGTGATGTATACCAGGCACTCTGTAGGTTCTCACTCAAAGTTATTTCTATTTCTTTTCCACCCTGGCCAGGGACGAGACCCTCTTCCATCCCATAGCTTCCTTCCTCTGGGATATATTAGCCTTGAACCTAGGTCTCTAAATGGTCTAAGGGTCCTGGGTGCTTGTGAATAGTAAAGAAATAGCCTGATACCTTGACCTTAATATGTGACTGTACTCAAAATGTGTTTTTAAAAGTTCATTCATTCAAAATATTGTTGAACACTTGCTACTATAGCCTAGGAGTATAACCCCTTTAAAAGTCTGTGGGATCATATTAAGAATTGACTGTTATATTTTCCTGTTTAAAATACTATCATGGTTCATCAATGCCAAAATGATAAAAATCCAAGCTCCTTAACCTGGTGTTCAAGGACCTCCATAATCCATACTCCCCTCTTTTGTATAAATAAGAAACCACATACATATATAGATAATTTTTAGAAATTCTTCATGGTGGTTACTTTTGGGGGAAGATAGTGAAGATGGGAATGAGATGGAGTGGGAGAATTTTTTGTTTAAAATTTTTACCACTTACATATATGTCTTTTGTTTTTTAAAATCAATACATATATTTTTAAATAAACAGGAAAAACTGCAGGAGATAAGAATGGAGAAGAGGACGTTTACTTTTTCTCACTGTTCTTTTTTTTCACCATGAACATATAATTTGTTTTTAAATTTCTATTTAAAAAAAGAGACTTGTCTTCTGGAAGCCCCCCCTCAGTTGATCATGCTTGCTTCTAACCCTCAGCACCAGCACCAGAGTCTGTAAAGAAAACTGATTTACAGTTGATAAACTAATTCAAGTTGATATTTCCAGGCACTTATCCTTAAATCTGTTTTCTCCAATCAGATATGAGGAGCCAGGAGAGTTAGATATATTCAAGACTTGGCCCCATCAGAGTTAGATATATTCAAGACTTCTTATTCTACCAATAATTTATTATGAATATATAATATAAATATAAATGAATATTGTTAGCTATTTATTCAATAAAAATATTTACTGAGTACCAACTGTGTAAGTGGTGGGGAAGCAATACCATTGATTTTGCTGATGTGTAAGGACAACAGCAGGACATTGGGAAAAGGCTAGTTTGGGACCAGAAGAAACAAGTCGTTTGGGAGAAAAAGGGTGAGTTTAATTTTGGCTATTCTGAATTTGTGGGACAACAGCAGGAGTTGTCTGAAGGCAGTTGGCTTAGTAAGCATCTAATTTTTTTTTTTTTTTTTTTTTTTTGCTGTACGCGGGCCTCTCACTATTGTGGCCTCTCCCATTGCGGAGCACAGGCTCCGGACGTGCAGGCTCAGCGGCTGTGGCTCACGGGCCCAGCCGCTCCGCAGCATATGGGATCTTCCTGGACAGGGGCACGAACCCGTATCCCCTGCATCAGCAGGCGGACTCTCAACCACTGTGCCACCAGGGAAGCCCAAGCATCTAATTTTTATCTGCTTGGTCACCATTCCCCACTCAATTTTCTTTTAGAGAACACCAAATCCCCTCTCTCCTTCCTCATTCCCTCATTCCTGATCAGAGTGAGTATATGACCTAGGCCTAGCCAATCAGAACAGGCACCTCTGTACAGTGATTCGTTCAGGTTCACGTGACCAGCACCAGCACCAATGATATTCAAACTCTGTTTTGTTTTGTTTTTTGCTAAAATATTGGGAAAGAGAAAGACTTTCTTGTCTAGATTGCTAACGTGGTAAGATGTAAGCCTGTTGCTGCTGGGGGCATCTTGCTCCCACAAGATGGGAGGTTTCCTGAAGATGAAGCCCATAAAAATGAAGGCAAAGCAAAAGATGGAGAAAATCCAAATCTTTTTCAGGTACCTCAATGCAGCTATGCCTGAAGCCCTATATCCTGAACTTTTCAGTTATGCTACCCAATAAAATTCTCTTTTTAGATGTAGCTCAGTTTTAGCTGGGTTTATGACAAATGAACCCTGAACAGAGTTGACTCGGTCCCTGGCTTGCTTACTCCCCTAAGGGGAGAATCACTAAAGATTTTTGAAACAGGGAGTGACATGATCAGAAAAGCAGGGTGCTGGATGGATTGGGTTGGGAGGGGGTGGGGGAGAGTCAGGAAGCAGGAAGAATAGCTAGAAGCCTATGGGTAATAGAGATAAGAGAGGATGGTGGCTTAGTTAGTCTACAGTGGTGATGACAGGGATGGTGAGATGGAATTTAGAAGATACTTAGGAGGAAGACAGAGAGCATCTGACCACTATTTAGAAGTGAGCAGAAGGGAAAGAATCATGGGTGGCTCCTAGGCTTCTACCTTGGGGACTGGATGGATGGCAGTGTCATTAATTGAGAATGACATTGGGGGAAGAACAGTTGTATGGGGAAGAGAGGATGAGTACAGCATGGAACATGTTGAAGGTGAGGGACTTGCAGGACATCTAGAGGCAGATGTCTGGGAGAGAGAAGAACACACGGGCCTGGAGCTCAGAAAAGAGCAAAGAAAGTTTTCGCCAATCTTGGAGTGGTCACCATCTAGCTCTGTTTTCCACAGGGCCTGCTGTGGGGTGCCTGGCACTTGGTTCTGTGGAATGGCAGGCTAGAGGCTGGCTGGGCACAACCAAAGTCCTGCATAAGAGGATGGGGCAGTACCATCAGGTGGCACCAGCAGGTTGAGAACATAGGGGGTCATGTTAGCCAGCAGGCTGGTCCAGATGGGCCAGAGGAGCCTTGGGGCTTGGAAGTAGTGCTGGGAGACATGGTATTGAAATGACTACACAGGCAGGATGGCAAGGTCCTTGGAACCTTAGTGCACAACTTGGCATAAGGTGCAGCTCCCTAGAAACTCAGGTGACCAGGGTCTCTGCTGGATTTTTATACAGCTGAGGGCAGAGCCTGTATTAACTCCTCAAGGAACTCCCTGAGGTTTGAGAACTCCCTCCCTTGCCATTCTTTCATCCTGAGATCTTCTCTTTCATTCAATTATTTCTTCAACAGTTTTTATTGAGAGCTTAGCACTGTGCTCGATGGTGCAGAAAGGATGGTGAACAAGACAGTCATGATCCCATCCTCACAGGGCTTATAGACATGGGGTAATCAAAGGTTGAACAAATAAATAATCACAGGTTTTGATAAATGCTAAGACATTCATAGGAAAGGAGGATAAAACATATCAGGGGTTTCCAATCTCTAGATTGGGAGCGATAGGCATTCCCAGTTGAGCTGGAAGAGGAAACTAAGACCTAGGTCAGGGTAGGTGTGCCCATTGTCACACAGTGAGTCAGGGCAGTGCTGGGACCATAAGTGGTATTCTTGGCTCCTGAACAAAGGACCTGGTTTCAGGCTGGTATCCACCAGGACACATCCTCCCACTTCTCTCCCTGCTGCCTCCTGATTCCAGGGCTACTCCCTTCAGAAAAGAAGCTTTAATCTGAGGCTTTGACATGTGATGACCATAAGCCTCCCCACCCTCCCCTCAAACCCCCTCCAGGAAGGGTACAAGATAGTCAGGTTGGCAGGGGCTGCTGGTCAGGGCCAGGTGACTGGAGAATTGTGGAGGGGGAAAGAATTTGGGGCCGTCAGGCTAGGAGTAGCCACAGAAGGGCCAGGCCAGAGAGGGCTGGGCAAGAGAAGCAGGATCTGCCAGGCTGGTGAGGGATAGGGCTCAAGTGCAGGCACTGAGAGGAAGAGAGAGTGAAGTAGAAGGAGGCTCTAATGCCAGGAAGTGACGTTGAGGGAATGGGGGATGGAGGATGGAGGGTGAAGAATGGAGGGGAGGAGAGAAGCTGAGCCACATGGACAGGAGAAAGAGCATTAGGGAAGAAATGTTTGGACAGCTCTCAGCCCCAGGTGTCCACCAAGCCCTGTCTCCTCCCTCCCTACTCTCACCCCTTGCAGTTCCCGCAGAGGGTTGAAGAGAATACAGTAAAATTCTGGAGCCTGCTTCCTAGGGGGCAGGGTACCTTACTAACATCCTGGCCTGATCCACTGCTCTGGGAGGGGTGAGGTATCCACAGGGCAGTGAAGGTGCTCTGGTCCCCAAGGACTTTGAGAGGTCATGCAGTCCATCCCCCTGTCTCCCAGTACCCATCACTCGCAGATGGATGGGAATCATATTCTCTTTACCCCTCCCTGGACACGAAGAGATGCTCAGCTTCTTCTCATGGTCTCTCCTTCCCACAATCCCTGGCTGTGGGGAAGTTCTTCTCAAGATCTAGCCTCTATCCATCCTGCTGCAGTCTCTGCCTGGGTTTCTCCTATCCTATTCTCTGTGACTAGAGAAAATTCTCTTCTAGGTGATCACAGCTGTTCCTTAGGAACTCCCCGCCAACATTCCTTCCTTATTAGTTGGTTCTTCCCAAGGGGGTAACCCCCACCCCTCCTACTGCAGTCCCTAGCATCGTTCTCCCTTGTCGCATCCTAAGCCTCCAAGGCAGAAATGCATCCCCAGCCCCACCAGATAATTAAGACACAAGGGAGGAGAAGGGAGAGGTCCAGGAGGAAGGGAATGAATTAGGGAGATGGAGCTGGAGGTGATGCTTCGCGTACATGAAGGAGGACCGGGGACGTCCCAGGGGGCAGGGACGGGGCCAGCGGGCCTCACCGGTATCTGGGTCTCCCAGGAAGGCGTCCTCGTCCTTGCGGCTCCTCAGAGGGGCCGCGGGCGCCGGCTCGTCCTCCGGCAGCCTCGGGAAGCTGGTGATGCTCATGTAGTCCACCGGCGAGTAGGCGCCCAGGGCGCTCTCCTGACTGGCCTCGTTCTCTGCCGCCATCCTCGCCCGCGCCCCCAGCAGCGCAGCGCCTGCCGGAAGTGGGGCGGCGGGGGCCGGGCTGGGGCTGGGGTGGGTGGGGGGGAAGGTGGGGAGGAGGGAGGAGGGCGGGGCCTGAGCTCCTGGACCGCCGGGAGGGGGCGCCTCAAACCCGGACCCTGGAGGGTGTCGGGTTTTGACTCGGCCCCGCCTGCTTAGCGTTGTCAGCCTGCATTCAGAGCGCAGGTTGGGGTGTGGGTGTGGATGCAGAGCCTGGAGGACGGGTCCGGGTCGCGCAGTCGGGGATCAGGAGGGAAGAGCACGCGGTAAGCGCGACCTTAGTGGCTCAGGGCACCTTAACGTAGCCCAGGGACCAAACCCCTTCCTCCTTCCAGTTTGAGCTAGGATCCTCGTCAGACTCCAGGCTCCTTCCTCGGCTCGCAGTCCCTTTCACTGACTGCAAACCTCCTGTCGACCCCAGATACTGTCTCTAATGCCAAACTCCTCGAACCTCAGACCCCTTCTTGGACTCCAAGATCCTTATCCTCCTATCTCAGACTCTTCCTCCGACCCCAGACCCCTCTTTCGACTTCAGACTCCGCCTTCACCCCCGACCCCCAGCCCCAGCCCCTACTTCATGTGCAACCTGCTTCATTTCGAGGACCCTCCTTGGACATCTCTCCTCGGACGTCAGATCCTTCCCTGGACCCCCCACACTTCGTCGACTCCTCTTTCAATCACAACCCCTTCTAGAACCCCTGACCTATCAGCATAGGGCAGTGAGCCTAAACTTGAGTTTGTCTTAGGATCTTAAAAGCGGCTCCCTAGATTCCACTCTAGTGATCATGCTTTAATTGGCTGGAATGGGGTCTCTGGAACTTGCATATTTACCATTATTTAAAGAGCTTTTATTTTATGTGGTTCTGGAAAGGAAACTTTGAGAAAGAAATCATGGTGGTGGTGATATGGTAGGAGTGGGCTGGGTTGGGGGAGGATAAAAGGGTAGGGAATGGGTCTAAAGTCTAGGTATCTGGGTTCTATTCCCTCTGCTACAGCTTACAAACTGTGTGATCTTGGGCAAAACACTTAATCTCTTTGAGTATGGGTTTCTTCATTTGTAAAATGGAGAGAATGACAGTATCCATCTCTGGGTGGTGAGGACTAAATAACACACGGAAAGTTTTTAGTATATGGCTTGACACCTACTTAATACAGTAAATGCCATAATCATTATTAATATTTTTTTCTTAATCTCGTGGATTCTCATCTTGTCCAACCCGATCCATCCTCTTCCCACTGAGGAATTCCAACTACACCATAGTTTGCACTACTACCCCATTTCCAGGGATGGGGTGTTGGTTCCCTATATTATTAGGCCTCTTGTCCAGACTTCCATTTCACAGTCCACAGGCAGAGGGAGGGGACTGGTCAAGCCCCTGGCCACACATCCCCTCCTTCCCCAACCCCAGGCTCCAGGCTCAGAGATGACCTGAAAGGCTTGTAAATCCATTATGGGCCCAGCATCTGCAGTGCCACCTGTAGACAGGAGAGGGCAGCAGTGTGTCGGGAACAGCTCTGGGGCCTGAAAGAAGGGCTGGGAAGAGAGGGAGAAGGGAGAGGGCTGCCCAGAACTTTGTGTGTGGGATGGAAAGATGACCATTTATACTAGGACTGTGTGCCATTGCATGTGCCTTTCTCTTCACAGAGAGGTTCCTATCTCCTCAGTGAGGTCCATAGGGCTTATTATGCTTCAGTGAAGTCTGATCCCTTGAGTAGGGTCTGTCCCCACTAAATAAGGTCTGTGCCCCCTCAGTGGTGTGCATTCCCTCAGTGTAGTAAGAGGCCCTTCAGTGGGGTTGAGTCCTCTCAGTGGGGTTCATGTTTCTTTAGTAAAGTCTATATGTTTTGTATCTCTTTGGAGAAAGCCCATGTCCCCTCAGTAAGGTCAGTGACCTTCAATGCCATTCATGTCCTATTAGCAGGGTCCACAGTCCTTCAGTGAGATCTGAGATGCCCCAGTAAGATCTGTGTTCCCTTAATGGAGTCCACGTACCTTCAGTGAAGTGTGTGTCCCTTTTGTGCAGTTAATGCCTCCTCGATGAAGTATCGTCTTCTCAGTGGGGTCCATGTCTATTCCATGAGGTCTGTATCCCTTCCGGGAGCCCTGAGACCCTTTCCTCAGGATTGGGTAGGCTCTGGATTAAGGTCTGACCATGGAGAGGTTTGTTTGTTTTGTTTTGTTTTCCAGTTTAGGGTGTGCTGGCCTTGCGACTAGCTGGACAAAGAACAAGACTGCAGGTGGGAAGGGAGGCTGGGCCAGGTGGGGTCCTGTGTAGGCTTCAGGAAGTGGGGGCTGCCTGCTTCCGGGCCTCAGAATCACTCTTGGAGTTAGATACTTAAGGATCCTTCCTGCCTTGACGGCCATTCTGTGAACCGATGGGCAAGAGTGGGCCCTTCTTGGTGGTAAGTGCAGGTGGGAGATGGAGGGTCCTGGCTGGTCTCTCCTTTCTGGAGTGGAAGGGATAGAGGGAAGCCAGAGGTATCTGAGCCCAGGTGTGGCAGGGGAAGGGTCTCTTGGTGAAGTAAGAGACTGGGAAGGAAAGAAGGGTGTGAGTGATTCCTTCTACTTGCATAGACTTTGTCATTTCACAAGCCTTAGCGTCAGCCTGGTGAGGCGGTAAAAATACCTGGAGTCAGGAGACCTAGGTTTGGTCCAAGTTACGGTCGTTGTATTTTCTGGGACCTTGTACAAAGCCCTCCCTTTCCCTGAGTTTACCATGTATGCAATGAAATGGGTTTATTAGCAAAGACTGAAGGCGCCTCCTAGTCTTCACTTAATGAGTCTTTGCATTTTAGGTCTGGATGGAAATTCGTAGACCCTGTCACAGCCAGCCTCGCCACGCCCCGTCACTCCATGGGCCCACCCCCTCTCCCGTCACGCCTGGCCCCTCCCCTTCTGCTTTCACGCTGCGGTTCCACCCCTTCCGCAAGTCAGCTCCGCCCCATCACCCAAGCAATGCTCGACTTTTGCCTATCGGTTTCTTTGCTAGCCCTGGTCCCACCTCCACCAAGCATGGCTCCGCCCCTCCGGGCCGCCCCCCGCCACATGCCTAAGCCACGCCTCTGCTGTCAGGCCCCGCCCCTTCTCTGAAGGCCCCGCCCCTCGGTCGGCCTGTTTTCCCCCTCCTGGCAGCCCGCTGAGACCACCAAGGCTGATACGGTGTTCGGAACTTGAGGTGATGGGGCTTCCCGAGGAGCGGGGCCGGAGCGGCGGTGGGAGCGGGGTCCGGGAGGAGTCCGGAGCCCGGAGCCGGGCGCGGAGTTGGTCTCCGCCGCCCGAGGTCAGCCGTTCCGCGCACGTCCCCTCGCTGCAGCGATACCGCGAGCTGCACAGGCGCTCCTTGGAGGAGCCGAGAGGTGAGGCCGGGCCCGGGCGGGCCTGAGAGACGTCAGGGAGGAGAGAAGTGGGGGGCTCACAGGAGAGTGAGGAGTTGGGGGTTCTCTTGGGAAACTGAGGGGTCCGTGAGAAGATAGAGGTTTTGTAAGGGAAGAATTGCGGTTCTTTAAGGGAGACGGAAAAGGGGTTCCGGGAGGAGAGGGGGGTTCTCTGAGAAGGAGGGTTCTGTAGAAAATGAGGGTTCCCTAGGAATTGGGGGGGTTCCTTGGCGGCTTGGGGGTTTCGTGAGGAGTTGCATGTTTTGTGAGGAGAGTGAAAGTGTCCTAAGAAGAGAACAGTTCCTCAGGTGAAAAGGCGGGTTCTTAAGGGCGCAGAGCGCCTTGAGGAGAGGCGGGCCACAAAGAGAATTTTCTTTGCCGCTTTTCAGACCAGCCCACCCAGTGCCTCCTGACACCTTTAACCTGTGAGTTAAGTCTCCACTGCTGCGGGGCAGTAGGGTCCCATCCCGGGGTCCCCAAATTAGTAATGGAGTCCCAGATCTATTTTTAGTATTTCAGAAATCCCAATGGAAACTACCATATAAGACTGAACAAGTCACTAAAATGTTGTCTTTTCAAAAAAATTAGGGATGGGATTGTAATGACTCAGAAATTCTGATAGGTAGTTCCATGTCTTTAAGAACGTGTGGGGAAAATTCCCCACCTGTGCCCTCAAGCTGGGTTAGGGGTCACAACTGTAGCTGAGGTGGGAGGCAGCATGATGTTGGCAGTGGGACAAGCATGAGCCACCGAATCAAACTCAGAAAAATCTAGATTTAGATCCTGGCTCTACCACTCATTTACTGTGTGGTCTTAGGCAGATTTAAAAACCTGTCTGAAATTCCTTTTCTTTATCTATAAGACAGAGGTAATAATACCTGCCTCACAGTTTCGTTTGAGGGCAAAAATGAGTAATAAGTGGCATGTGAATTATAGAGTGCCTGATGCACAGTAGCATCCACTAAATAGCGGTTAGTCTGATAACAATAAGAACAAAGTGGATGAAGCAATTATTGAGTAATGCAGGATAAGACTGAATCAAGTGTAGAGTGGTTGATCGCTGCATGCAGTGTCCAAGTTTGAGTCCTCAGACCTCTTTTATTTTTTTTAAGGTGTTCATATAGATATTTATTGACTAAATTTGCCTACATAGAGAGTGTCTTACTGCTCATTAATGTATACCACACCTTAGACAAATATTACACTTAAAAGAGTCAACTGGTTGGTAATTCTTTCCTTGCCAAAAGTTTCTACTCTTTATAAAAGAATTCACAGTAGGCTTCCTTTAATAGGGAAATGAGCTAATATCTTTAAATAAAAACACAATCACATGGAACTTTCATAAAACACATTTATATCACACACCTGTATCCACCAATCATTCCAGGATTCTGACTTCTTGGGATAACACCATGTTTTTGTTGGGATTCTCTAGGAATAAAATATAAAGACCAATTAATATACTGGTCCTATAATAATATCATATCTTCATTTTTCCAATGGAGACTGCCTGGTTGGCTCTCAGAGAGGTGATCTAATCTATAGTCTCACCCCCTAATCTAAGTTCACTTTCAGGTTAGATGTCCCCAGCTTGTTTCTTTTCTTTTCTTTCTTTCTTTTTTTTTTTTTTAATTGAAGTATAGTTGATTTACAATGTTGTGTTAGTTTTAAGTATACAGCAAAGTCATTCAGTTATTTATGTATATCCTTTTTCAGACTCTTTTCCCTTATAGGTTATTACAAAATATTGAGTATAGTTCCCTGTGCTACACAGTAGTTCCTTATTGGTTATCTATTTTGCATATAGTAGTGTGTATACATTAATCCCAATCTCCTAATTTATCCCTCCCCTCCTACCTCAGACCTCTTTTCACTTCTCTTCCCTCTCTATTTTCTCCTGTCATGAGTTCATCTGTTTCCCAGGGGTGAGCTTTTTTTTTTAATTGAGGTAACATTATTTAAGTTCCCTGTGTACAGTGTTATATTTCTACTTCTGTATACACTACAGTGTGATCACCACCAAAAATTTAGTTTCCATACATCACCATATAGTTACCCTCTTTACTCATTTTCCCCTCCCCAGCCTTCCCCTCTGGTAACCACTAATCTGTTCTCTGTATCTATGTGTTTGTTTTTGTTTAGTTTGGTTTGTTCATTTATTTTGTTTTGTTTGTTTTTTATATACCACATATGAGGGAAAGCATATGGTATTCGTCTTTGTCTAACTGTCTGAAATGGTGAGATTTCATTCTTTTTATGGTTGAGTAATATTCATATATCCATATAATAAATATATATCACATCTTCTTCATCATTCATCTATCAATAGACACTTAGGTTGCTTTCATATCTTGGCTATTTATTGTAAATACTACTACAATGAACATAGGAGTACATATATCTTTTCAAAATAGTGTTTCTGTTTTCTTCAGAAAAATACTCAGAAGTGGAATAATGGATTGTATAATAGTTCTATTCTTTTTTTTTTTCTTCTTCTTTTTTGTGGTACGCTGGCCTCTCACTGTTGTGGCGTCTCCCGTTGCGGAGCACAGGCTCCGGACGTGCAGGCTCAGCGGCCATGGCTCACAGGCCCAGCCGCTCCGCGGCATGTGGGATCTTCCTGGACTGGGGCACGAACCCGCGTCCCCTGCATCGGCAGGCAGACTCTCAACCACTGCGCCACCAGGGAAGCCCAATAGTTCTATTCTTAATTTTTTGAGGAATCGCCATACTCCAAAGTGGCTGCACCAATATACATTCCCACCAACAATGTCTTAGGGTTTCGTCTCTCCATATCCTTTCCAACACGTGTTATTTCTTGCCTTTTTGATAATAGCCATTCAAACGGGTGGAGGTGATATCTCATTGTGGTTTTGATTTGCATTTCCCTAATAATTAGTAATATTGAACATTTTTTCATGTGCCTGTTGCCCATCTGTATGTCTTCTTTGGAAAAATGTCTATTCAGCACCTATGCTCATTTTTAAATTGGGTTGTTTGTTTTTTTGTTGTTGAGTTGTATGAGTTCTTTATATATTTTGAATACTAACCCTTTATTGGATATATGATTTGCAAATATCTTCTCCCCAGGGGTGAGCTATTACTGTCAAAAGAACTCCTTTTCTACATATTTAGCTCTGTATCCAGGATCTCACTTTTGCTCTAGTCTCAAATTTCATAGGTCTGTAGAGCAGTTTATTCACACACCCTGTTGTTATACCATATTTAATATGACTGTGTCTCAGATTTACCAATTTTCCCTTCCAAACCTGCTTTCCTCCCTAATTTTCTAATCCCTGTCAATGGCACCATCCCAAATCTTATCTATCTGTATATCTTATTTATTTATAGATTGCTTACTGCTTACTAGACACAAATTCTGTTTGATTTGATGTAGAGACTATTATCCCCATTTTATGGAGAAGGATACTGAAGCTTAGAGAGGTTAACTTAATTGCACAAGGTCACACAGGTACTTAGTGGTGGAGCTGTGATTTGAACCAAGGTAGTTTTGATTGCAGAACCTGTTCTCCCAATAGCTATGCTGTTCCTCTTCCCTGATCCACAGGCTGCCTTTCACCAAATTCTGTCAAATACTCTTTCAAAATCTCTCTCAGGTTACCTTTTCTTCCATTCCCATAGACCCTTTTAACTCAAGGGAGCAGCCTCCTAATTGGTTCTCTCTCCACTAGTCTCACTCATTTCCAATATTTCTGGTAGATTTAGATTTAGATTTATCTAAACACTCTTAGCCTGATATTATGGAAACACTGCTTTCATATGCCACTTCAAAAACTTGCAATAGTTCCCTATTTCCTACAGCTTCAAATTAAAATTCTGCCTTTCTTTCAGAGTCTCTGGATAACTAGCCCACCCCACCTTTCTATTCTTATCTTCCGCTACTCCCTACCATATACCCCTCATTCTACAACAGGTCATTCTTGTTGATATACTGGATACACAAAAGTCCCTTTCCCATCTCCTTGCCTTTGCCCATTCCCTTCTGTGTTCCTCTCTACTTAGTCAAACCCTAACAATTCCACAGAGCATTCCCTGATCATCCCAGACCATTTTCATCTTTTCCTCTTCTAAACTTCTTCAGTACTTAGAACGTGTGCCAAAGAAACACCCATAGTTCAACAGCTCCACCAGAAAAAAACAAAAACAAAAGCTAAGTGATCATGGACTTCCCTGGCGGTCCAGTGTTTAAGACTCCGAGCTTCCACTGCAGGGCGCACGGGTTTGATCCCTGGTTGGGGAACTAAGATCCCATATGCAGTGTGGCGTGGCCAAAAAACAAAACAAAGCAAAGCAAAACAAAAAAAACTAAGTGATCATAAAACTCAGTTTTCTTCACTCCTTGTTGATGGACGTAAATGTGGTTCAAATATAGTTTTACATAGTTTATGCCTACTAATTATCACTTTAAAATATTTTTGAGTATACACACATACTCAGTGTAGTTGTAACAGCATGGACTTTAGAGTTAGATCCATTTGTTCCCTCTTTAATGGCCATTTAGTATTCTATTGTTATCACTACCAGTATTGCTAGTTTTTATCAGTTTTTTCATTATTGGGCTTTAGTGTTGTTTCTAGTTTCACTATTATAAATAGTGTTAGTATAAACATCTATTGAGTAATCTCTTTTTTTCCTTTGGTATTACTTTCTTAGAGTGGGTTCCCCAAAGTTGAGTTAGCAGATGAAAGGTTATTAAAAATGTTATGATTCTTGTCAGGCATTGCCCTGCTGTTCAGTAAACTGTGCTAATTTCTTATAATGCTGTTATCATATAAGAGTATCTGTTTTCTAGGGCCACTCAGGCATTGAGTTTAATCTTTCTTTTAGTCTTTGCTAGTTTTATTGGCATCTAATGGCACCTTGGGGTTGATTTAATTTGGATTTCTTTAATTCATTGCAAGTTGTACTCCATGCGATTTAGCTTTCAATTATATTCTGTCTTGTATATTCAAAAATATTTTATGTTAGTCTTGTCTCTTTAATCAGATTATATAAACTAAATCATCTAACCTTGAACAAGTCACTTTACCTCTATAAATTTGATTTCTTATCAGTAAAATGAGGGGGTGATAACCTCTAAAGTTCCTTCCATTGTTATGGTTCTAAGTGTCTCTGTCTCCTCTAGCTCCTGATCCAGTACTGAGATTATCCTAGGTGTTCTGCAGTTGTATGTTTAACCTGTTGAGTACTTTTTCTCCAAAGTAGCCAGGCAAATATTTCAAGATTATAAATCTGATCATGTCCTTTTCCTGATTCAACTCCTATGATGGCTTTCCATTGCTCTTAGGGTAAACAGCAAATTCCTTATGCTTAGAAGGATTGCGTTATCTGCCCAGTTTATGCATCAGTTCCTGCTATTCTTTCTGTAATTCTCAGTGCTTCGGCCTAAGGGAGTTCCTCTTAACACATACCCTTGGTTCTTTTCTGTCCCATAGTAATGTCTTTCTTGGTGGGGGAGTGGAGAAAAACTCCTATTCATCTGTCAGATTTTAGCAACAATGTCTTCCTCAGGGCAGTTCAAATGGTGACTTAGTAAATGTATAACCTTGGGCAAATTATTTAACCTCTCTGAGCCTGGATTTTCAAATCAATAAAATAAGAATGGAAATAAGGCCTGCCTCCTAGGGTTGTAGTAAGAACTAAATAAGATAATGCATTTAAGGAGCTTAAAGCAACATCTGGCACTCAGCAAGTAACACTTGGGCAAGTAGTAGTAGGAGAAAGAGATGCTCATTTTAAATAATTGCTGAGAGTGAATGAACAAAGTAAGCCTCCTATGTCATGGAAGGCTCTGTGGGTAAAGGATTTGTTCCTTTCACTAATTAGTTCATTTAAAAAGTTACTGATTGACTACAATGTACTAGGCATTGTGGCTACAATTTAAATAGACAGTGAAGGGCCTCCCTGGTGGCGCAGTGGTTGAGAGTCCGCCTGCCGATGCAGGGGATACGGGTTCGTGCCCCGGTCTGGGAGGATCCCATATGCCGCGGAGCGGCTGGGCCCGTGAGCCATGGCCGCTGGGCCTGCGCGTCCGGAGCCTGTGCTCCGCAACGGGAGAGGCCACAACAGTGAGAGGCCCGCATACCGCAAAAAAAAAAAAAAAAAAAAGAAAAGAAAATAAATAAATAAATAAATAAATAAATAGACAGTGAAAAATGGAGTGGCAGTTTTGAGAAGGGAGGGAAGAAATTTGAGTCAAGATTCAGCCCATGGGAATAGAAGGTGGTTTAGGAGTATGGTGGGTGTTAAGATTTGATAGGTAGGTAGAGGAGGGACCCAGGTGGTAGGTCCTAGAGTACAGGGCAGATTTGTGACTTGGTCCTGTGCATAGACTGGTAAGCCATCTGAGGAGAAATATGTCTGAGAAGCTAAGTGATGTCTGGGCTTCCTTTTCTGTTGCAGAGTTTTGGGGAGACATTGCCAAGGAATTTTACTGGAAGACCCCATGTCCTGGTCCATTCCTCCAGTACAACTTTGATGTGACTAAAGGGAAAATCTTTATTGAGTGGATGAAAGGAGCAACTACCAACATCTGCTACAATGTACTGGATCGAATTGTCTACGAGAAAAAACTTGGCGATAAAGTTGCTTTTTACTGGTAAAAACATCTATTTTATAGCCTGTGGCAGATAAAAAGTCATCCTCACATTTATATAGTGTTTTGTAGTTCACAAAGTACCTTAAAAATCCATGAATTCATTTGTTGCTTACAACAACCCAGAAGAATAAGCAAAGTATCTTTAACTTAATGTCTCAGGTGAGGAAAAATACCTCAAGTAAGTTAAATGACTTCCCTAAAATCACATAACTAGAATGTGACAGAATTGACATTCAAAGCCAAGTGTCCTGACTTCTAGTCTAGTGTTCTCAACTTGGAGAGGAACAAGGTGAGAGGGTAAATGGAAGCAAACAGTACTAAGTAGCTTTCTTTCTCATTCTTGCTTTGGGAGAAAAATGGATATTGGATTTTTTACTACCACTACCACTGTTATCATCATTACCTTTGGTTGAGCTGTATGACAGACACTGTGCTCAAGTGCTTAGCAAATATTATCATATTTGATGCTCACAGCAACTAAGAATACATTATTTATTTTCCTCATTTTACATATGTGAAAACTGAAATTCTGAGATGTAGATAAATGACTTATCTGAAGTCATACAACTAGTAAGAAGCAGGGCTAAGATTCAAACCCCGGTAGCACAATTCCAGAGTTTATACTCTTAACCATGACACTATACTATCCTTTTAATTTCTTATACTAGCCTCCCAACTTAGCTTTGCAAAGTAGGTATTCTTTGCTCCATTTTATAGCTGAAGAAATGAAGCACACATCTGTGCTTCATAGTGAATAAGGTCATAGCATGAGTAACTGGTAGAGCCAGGATTCAAACCCAAGTCTGTCTGATTCCTTGCTTTTAACACAGGCCACACTGCCTCCCCAACTGAAACTGAGAACCCCCCTCCTCCTAGCAACATAGCTTAGAGGAGGTGTAACAAAACTGAACCTGAAATAAGATCTTGAAGTTCCAGTTATTGGAGTGTTGCTTCTGCCACCAACCATGAGCACTTTGGGAATTGATCTATTTTTCTTTAAGTAAGCCAATGGGAGCACGTTGGTATTTCATGGAAGAATTAAATTGGTAGTCAGTAAAAATTTGCCCAGTTTGTGTGATATATTGAGAAAAACCCTAACCTGAGAGATAGGAAACTCAGATTCTTATTCCAACTGTGCCATTCACTTGCTGTGTAACCCTAGGCAAGGCATTTAACTCTCTGAAAGTCAGTTTCCTCATTCATAAAATGGGGGTAATAATTCTACCCTTGTCTTTATCACTAGATTGTTATGAGAATCAAATATGATATTGTAAAAGCATTTATTTGTTCATTGGAAAACAACATACAGATGTGAGTGGTCTGTTATCACATTACCATTGTTCAATTTGGGGTCACTTTGCCACTGAAAGTCATGGCCTATTATGCCTGTTGAGACTTTGTTTAGCTCCTACCCTGGGACTTTATGCTTCAGCTCCAGCTGACACTTGGGCCCACCTCCTAGGTTCCTTAGGGATCAAAAAACCTTTAAAGATTTGCAGAGGAGATGCTTTTGTCTAAATTTGTTACCTGGTTTGAAATAATTCAGGTGCAAGGGGAAAGCACAGGCCAGAGTTGTCCAGTCACTGGATATTGCTGCAGGGTGCTGAGGCCCTTCTTTTAGTTCCCCTACCATCCATACCTGAACAGAGCCTGTCTCCACATTTGTAAAATGAAAGGAGTAGATTAGATCGGTGTTCTCCCAAGAATGCTCTAGGAACCACTCACTAACTAGTAGACATATTAGCAGGGGCTTCTTGATTCATGAAACAAATGAGACTGAGAAGTAATACATAATAAATTACGTTTGTGGGATTCCCAATGTATATTAGTATAGTAAAGACTCCAAGAAGTCCTACAGTAAAGATACCTGATTAATTTTAACATGGGATTTCTAAAGTTTATTTGAGCCTCAAACACATTTTGCAGCATGCTATTAACATCAAAAGAAGCAGTATTCCATGGAACACCAATTTGGGAAGCACTCAATTATATAATCTCTACATTTACTTCCAGTGCAAAATTCTGTAACTCTATATATAACAAGACATTTTCACTCCAGTTTTACATTGGTCACTCAACCAATAAGAATTTTTAAAGATATTGGTTATACAGCCCTATGTTAGGTGTTATGGTACAAGGGTAAGAAGAGTGGAGACAAGTACCACACTGGCCATTATTATTCAATTCTCAAGCTACAGATAAATCACATTTGTTAAAAGAAAGTAAAGTGAAAACATGCGAGATACTTGGTTACTTCCCTTTTTTACCTCCATATTTTAAAAATAATATGCTTAAACTGCTATTTCTTCATCTTTTTTTTAGAAAGTATTGACTTCCTTTTATGATAGATGAGAATTCAGTTCTTGTATATTCCTCCAGCTTCCTTCTCTTATCTCCTCAGTATAATTATACCTCTGTTTTTGAGTTGATTTAAAAATCAATGTTTATGTTAGAATAATCTATCACAGTTGCATTTCCTTTTATGTAAAGATTTTTTTTTCACAGAAGTTAAAAATTGCCTGCCATTTTTCTTGCACTATTTGCCTTTGTCGTACACTCAATTTTTTTCAAACTCTCTATCATATAATTTATTCTCTGAAGTGCTCTTTTTCTCCTTTTTCCTTTGTCTTGGAGCCCACCTTCTTCCTGCTCTAATTTCTATTAATGCTTTTAAAGTGACATCTTTTCAGTGATTTGCTCCAGTTGATATACTTCTTATGGAGCCATAGTATGACTTTCTTTTCAACCTAGGCATTTACATAGCTATTAGAAAACCACATTTGTAGGTCACTTCTTGTTTTAGGGCATATCTTATATACATACTGAAATAATCCACAAAGGAAATAGTGCTCTTAGGAAAGTACTCCAATAAGCCAAAAAAGAACAATATTAAGGAAGAACTTGGCCTTTTACTTTTGGCTTGACACATTGTAAATACTCATGGAAGAACAGTATTTTTAGAATTTGAAGTGACTGTCTTAGAGTCCATCTAGGCCAGCTCTCTTTACAGATGGGTAGATTAAGGATCAGAGAAGCTAAGTGATTTGCTTAAGGGTGATAAACCTGCTTGGAGACAGAGCTGAGACTAATCTCCAGATATCCTCACTCCTAGTCAACTTCTCTTTTTACCATATGATACTACAGTGGACCCTTGAACAACTCGAGGGTTAGAGGTGCCAACCCTTGCACAATCCAATCTGCATGTAATTTATAGCTGGCCCTCCATAGCCTCTGTATCCGAGGTTCCACATTCACGGATTCAACCAACAGTGGATCATGTAGTACTGTAGTATTTACAATTGAAAAAAATCTGCATATAAATGTATTCATGCATTTCAAACCCGTGTTGTTCAAGGGTCAACAGTACTTCATTATTCTAGCTGTGCAGTACTTGGCTGTGACCAGTGAAAAGAGAAATTAGTCCTATTAGTTAAATTAACTTTAAGTTAATTTGCTTAAAAATGTAAAATAAATGGTGTCATCAGGTTTAAATGGCCCAGACCCTTTAATGAATGTAAAATAGATTTACATTCTATTGGGGAAGACCAGACAGGCCTACATGAAACAGCCTGAAAGCAATTATGGGTCAAATTGCAAAGAGCCACTTTTACAAATAGTTCACAGAAGGGAGAAAGCATTGCAGGGAGGCAGTATAACATAAAATTAGGAGAATGTGTTTTGGTGTCAAACTAACCTAATTTGAGTCCTGTTTCTGCCACTAACTAGCTTTATGATTTTGCACAAGTTACTTAGCCTCTTTGAGCCTCAGTTTTCTCAACTGTGAAATGTGGATAAAAATAGTTTTTATCTCATGGAGTTGTCAACTGAACAGGATTGAAAAGGATAACAACCCATGTGTCCAATTCCTGGCACATTGAAAGCACTCAAATATTAGCCGCCATTATTATTATATTGGGACAGTGAGATGACCAAGTCTGTCTAGAGTAAAGGGTTTATGTAGGGAACAATTTATTCATTCAATACTTATTAAGAACTTACTATGTACCAGGAAGTATTCTGAACAAACAGGCAAACTCTCTGCCCTCATGGAGATTATATTCCAGCCTAAGGAGACAGACAATAAACAAACCAACCAACAAATATGTGACAGGTAGTGATAAGTGCTATAGAAAAATACAAAGCAGTTTAAGGAAAAAGGAATGACAATGAAGAATGGGGATTGATAAGGGAAGCACTCTCTGATAAAGGTGACATTTGAGCAGAGATATGAAGGAAATGGAGAGTGTTATGCCCATAGCTGGATTGGGAAAGGGAAATATTCCAGGTACATGGAAGAGCAAGTGCAAAGGCCCTGAGATGGGAGTGTTCTGCTACCTGGGGTGTTTGAATGCTAGCTAGGAAGTTAGTGTAGCTGAAGCAGTATTAGCTAGAAAAACAGAGTAGTAGGGAATGAGGTCAGCAAGACACTAGATTGTATAGAACCCTGAAAGACTTTTGGGTTTTATTAACAGTGAAATGGGGAACCACTGGACAATCTTGAGCATAGAAGTGAAAATGATTTGACTTATGTTTAGAATCTGTCTTTGTGTTGAGAATAGACTGTAGAAGGGCAAGAATAGAAGCACGGAGATCAATTGTGAGGCTATTATAGAAGTCCAGCTGAACAATGATGGTGATTTAGACTTTAGTAGTAGCTTGAAGGTGGTTAAAAGTGGTCAAAATCTGGATTTATTTTGAGTGAAGAGCCCATGGAATTTGCTGACTTGGATTGGATTTGAGGAGTGAGAGAGAGAGGAGTCAAGGTTATCTTCAGCAGTGGATGAGGTCCAGGAATGGGACATCTTGAGTATTTTTGGAGACCTATGAAAAGATTTTATGCAGGGGAATGATGCAGTCACAGCTGGGTTTAAGAAGATTAATCTGGATTCATATGGAAGTGAGAGTGGAAAGTCAGAGAACTGAGAGTTTTGTTATTCAAGGTAGAGATGCCTGAACTGGGATATTGCTGGTGGGAATGGAATTGAACAGTGAAATGTTAGAGTAATTTAGAGGAAAGAAACCAACATAGGTAACTGGGTGTGTAGATGGTGGGGGCACCAACAGAGAAAGTGAGAGAGGTGTCAAGGGTCCCCTTAGTCTATATAACACTTTACCTCTTTCAGAGGCACACAGTCATCTGATCCAGGGGCTAATTTGCCCTCAAGACTTTGGTTTTAACCTCTCTTGCACTTTCTTCCCCCTAACATGGCAGGTAGAAGTGTTAGTGGGGATTTATGTGTATACGTGTGAGAAGGAAATCAGTAACAAAGTTATTAGAAAAGTCATTCAGGGAGAGATAGTCAGTGAGGGATATTAGAGGTAGCTCAAGGAGTTAAAGGGATACTGGCAAACAGTGGGAGATTGGGGGATTAAGTAAACAGTGGGAGATTATGGGGAGTGGGTGGAAAGAGTGGTTGATGGCTATTATTCTGGTGATTTATATGAGCTGTTCAGTCTCTAGGTTATTCCAGGAGAGGAACCCAGTCTCCAAAGCTCAAAATATTTGGTATAGTCCATTCCTTCTACTTTTTGCTTTGGGTTGCCTATGGCTATCGTTATCTCTATACCATCTCCCCCTTCAACCTCAGCTGAAATCACTGAAATATCTCTCCACAGGCTCTGACTATTATTCAGTCCTTCCTTAGAAACTTCTGAGAAGCAGGTGACTTTAGAACAGAAGCTCTGCTCTCAGGATCCCTGTATGTTCCTGAGTATGAGTTCCAAAATATGATATTTAGAACTGTCCAGATCCTGGTGGGGTATGTGTGAGTGTGTGTATTTGAGGAGGTGGGGATGGTTGGGAAGGTGAGATAAGCCCATGGTCTGACAAGGAGAAGATTGTCAAGGTGACGTGGAAAACCAGAGCCCTAGAGTGTGTTGCCTTAGCATTCATGTCCAAGGACTGCGTTAATTATCTAGGTCCATGTTCTGGAGTTCATTTCAGTGAACTAGATGATCACTAGTTGATCACTAGTTCAGTGAACTAGATGATCACTATGGGAAGGGAGGGACTTTTTTGTCCTCCATCTATATCTCCACTGGTTTCACAATAGTGTATTTATTTATTCAAATATACCATTTGACCCTTGAACAATGTGGGTTTGAACTGCATGGGTCCACTTATACGGAGATAATTTTCAACAGTAAATACTACAGTACTGCGTGGTCTGTGGTTGGTTAAATCAGCAGATATGGAGGAATCAAGGATATGGAGAGGCAACTGTAAGTTATATGCAGATTAACCCCTATGTTGTTCTAGGGTCAACTGTACTTGCTAAGGAAAAATACTCATTTGAGAAAGAAGATGGCCTCAGACCATTATCTTCCCCTCTCTGGGCCTTCCCTTTGTGGGAGTGGTGGGAGATGAACTACTGATACTCTGCAAGGTCCCTTTCAACACTGACGTTTCAGGATTCTGTGACTGTTTCTGAAGAGGAAGTTGTTTTTAGAAGTTCTATTGCAACCTGTAGTGACTCTATGGTGACTCAGTAGGCAGGCTGGGCTTCTGTTGAGATGATGAAAGAAGAGGAGGATTTTAGAAGGGATGAAGAAGCTGAGGAAGAGAATCTGATCCCCTTGTCTGGTAATATGAACACTTTAGCATAAATGCTTTAAACTAATGGGAGATATGTGGGGAAATAACTATTGCTGGGAACAGTCTTTCTCCACTTGAATCAGGCGGGCAGATTGTGGAGGAGGACTGGAGGATTTCATGTTTAAGGTGGATCTCTAATTTTCTTCTCTCACTTCCCCTGAGTTTCAGACTCTTGATGCCTTAAAGAGCCACTCCCTAAAGTGATGGAAATGAAACAAGTAGGCTGTGCTGTCCAAGTCACTAGTCACTTTTTGGAAGTAGGTGGGATATGAATAATAAATGTATTATAATAATAATAGTATATGTTATACATTAATATATGTACTAACATATGTAATAATAAGTGTGTAATAAATGGAGACTGTCTTGAGGCCTGACTCAGTGTCCTGAGCCATGTCAGCTACCTGAGTTTGTGTCTGGGCTGACTTCTTATACAGGTATATTAAGTAAATATTTAATGAGGAGAATGGCTTTAGATAATGACCTTTTTCTGAGCCTTCTTTATCTCACTGGTAAACTGTCTGGGGTGAACAGGATACTTGCTAAAGTTACTTCTGTCACTGACCTTCAGAATTTCTATCACAAATGTAGGGAACTGCAGTGGCAAGGCAGCTAGGAGAGGTTGGGAAGGGGAGGAACCCAGTACTGGCCTCTTGTCCTTTGAAGAGAGCAGGTAGTTAGGTGGGAGCATGGGTTCTTGCCTTAGGGAGGCGTCACATTTACAACAGTAAATACAAAAGGCTTGGAGCTGAAGATGGGCCTTCTCCCTTTTCCTGGATTTGGTATGGGAGAGTTTCATCACTGGTAATGATCCCTAGCGTCTGATACCTTGAACCTCTGTGAGAATTTGAGACTCTCACTCCCAGACCTTTGAGGTCCACTTCCTGTACAAAGCAGGAGTTGTAGCCCCAGTATCTCCATCCCCAACAATTCTCATAAGTGATCATTCTGATTCTGGAACACTACCAAGACCACAGAGTTCACACAATACCTATCCCATTGTTAGGCAGCTCTGTTACAAAGTTCTTAGATATATTACCTCTGTATAACTTTATCCCCATTCTATCCTCTTCCCTTGGTCTTAGTTCTCTGCTCTGGGGCCACATAGAATAATCCCATTCTTTTCTCCACAAGGCATCCCTTCAGGTATTTGAGGGCAGTATCCCTTTGCCAGGCTGAATGTAGAATTATAGATATCTAAATCTAGAAGATGCCTTGAAGATCATCTAGTTCAGTAATTTTCAATTTTCTAAAAGCATTAGAATCCTTTTATTCAAATATAATATGTATAGTGATTGACAGGATCTGTTCTATGCTTGGGTTTCAGTAACTACTCCCTCAAATTGAGCAAATTGCCTCACCTTTTTAAACCTAAGTTTTCCCATGTGTAAAATGGGAACAATAATAGTTCCTAGGGACTTCCCTGGTGGTGCAATGGTTAAGAATCTGCCTGCCAACGCAGGGGACATGAGTTTGATCCCTGGTCGGGGAAGATCCCACATGCTGCGGAGCAGCTAAGCCTGTGCACCACCACTACTGAGCCTGCGCTCTAGAGCCTGCAAGCCACAACTACTGAAGCCTGTGCACCGCAAATACTGAGCCCACCACCGCAACTACTGAAGCCCGTGTGCTGCAACTACTGAAGCTTGCGTGCCTAGAGCCCATGCTCCGCAACGAGAAGCCACCGCATCAGAAGCCCGTGCACCCCAACGAAGAGTAGCCCCCTCTCGCCGCAGCTAGAGAAAGCCTCCACACAGCAACAAAGACCCAACATGGCCAAAAAAATAACGGTTCCTAGATTGGTGTGAGGAATAATTGGAATAATCTGTGTAAAGGGCTTAGTGCTTGGCAAACAGTATGTTAGCTATTTTTATCATTATGCCAAAGCCTCATTCCTAAAACAGGAAAAAAGCAGAGCTGATCTGGTTGAAGCATAGATTGGAGGACCAGAGCTACATTCTGTTGGCTTCTTTACCTTGTCACTGTGGTCCCTGTGAGATATGTGTGTGGAACCTCCAGGGATTTGCAGAACTCAGTTTGAAAACCCCTGACCTAGTCAGTGCTCTTGTTTTATGGATGAGGTAGTCCTGAGTCCACATTCCCAGGTTCCTTGTATGATACAGTGTCTTGAACAACTCCTTCATCATGCATGTTGGTCTCCTGTTTACATACTCTAGTTGGCCAATATCATTTACTAAGTACTCTACCTATGGTATGCCCTGGACAGGGAATTATCACCATTCTTTGCTCTGACCTTACATTAGCCCCATTGACAGCCACATTCTACCACTCAATTTACAATCTCCCATAATGCCTAAGACTTTTCTATTTATTCTAATAATAAACTATGTCTCCTCTGTGTTGTACGTGTATAATTGTTCCCTTGTTTTTTTGAACCTAGGTATGGTTCACAAGAACACTTGGCAGATGAGGAGCTTAAGGCTCAGAGAGTGGAAGTGACTTCGCCAGATCACATAGCAGTTGTAACTTGTTCTGGACAGAAGAACACTTACATTCTTTGTTATAGACACTATGCTTCTACTTCACAGACTTAGCTTCTTTGACAATCTGTCACTTATCTAGCCAGTAGTTTACTTAGATGGTTTAGGGCTGGCTTTAGAAATGTTGACTACAATTTATAATGACAGTTTATAAGGCTAAACACATTAAAGGGCAAACCTCAAAGAAATAACATCCTTTCCTTAGCTGAGATGTGTTCATTCATCCATTCATTAAACAACTTCTTTTAACTGAATATCTACTATATATAGTCTGCATACTACCTTGAGAATAGTGGGTGGGAGGCATAGGGCAATAGCAAGGGGACCAGTAAGAGGTCACTGACAACAGTTCAGATAAGATATGATAATGGAGACAACAGTAGAAGCTGTGAAAAGTGGTCAGATTTTTTATTTCTATTTTTCTGGCCGCACTGTGTGATTCATGGTATCTTAGTTCCCTGAGACACCAGGGATTGAACCCGGGCCCTTGTAAGTGAGAGCGTGGAGTCCTAACAACTGGACCACCAGGGAATTCCCCAGATTTTGGAATATTTTGAAGGCAGAGCCAATAGGATTTGCTGATGAACTTGATGTGGGGTATAAGAGAATGGAGTCAAGAAACAAAGGTTTTTGGGCTTCCCTGGTGGCGCAGTGGTTGGGAGTCCGCCTGCTGATGCAGGGGACACGGGTTCGTGCCCCGGTCCGGGAGGATCCCACATGCCGTGGAGCGGCTGGGACGCTGAGCCTGCACGTCCGGAGCCTGTGCTCTGCAACGGGAGAGGCCACAACCGTGAGAGGCCCGCGTACCGCAAAAAAAAAAAAAAAAAAAAAAAAGAAACAAAGTTTTTTTTGTCTGAGCACTGGAAAGATGGAATTTCTATTAGTTGAGTTGGAGAAGAAACTGGGAGGAGAAGCTTTGGGGGAGGATCAGAAATTTGTGGTTCATACACAGAGACGTAAAATTGCAATTGTGACAGGTGCTAGGTAGCCAATGAAGAATTTCAAGTAGAGATATGACATATCAGAGTTACATTTTGAAAAGGTCACTCTCTTGATCATGTATATATTAAAAAAAACAAAAACCTAGAAACCTACCTGAGGATCTGCAGGCAGAGGTCTCAAACATTGCTTTATGACCTTCGGCAAGTGATGACACCCTTCTGAGCCTCAGTTTTCTGACCTTTCAAATGGGGATAGAAAATCTTGTCTTGCCAATCTCAAAAAATTGCTACAAGGATTAGCTGAGTTGAAAGACAAGAAAACACACTGAAAAGATTTATTACTGTGAGATGGTGCTAATACTCATACATATTACACATGTCTAAGGGCACTGTTAGGCAGAAGGATTCAAGACTGGCAGCCACATACGACTTTTCTATACTTTACAAAATGTCCTTCTTTCCTCTGATGAACTTAACTTCTTTTCTCAAACTTGGCTCAAAATCCACCATTTCTAGGAGGTGTTTCATGATTGACCACACTTAAGTTATTTCTTTTGCATTCCTTTGGTGATTTCCTACTCCTGCATTTTCTTGTTCACCTTGATTGCTGTTTCCCAATATTGGCCTGATGTGTGGTGGGTGGTTTAGATCTCTCCAATTAAAGATTTTAAGTTTATGAGAGTAAGGACTAGCCTCTCATTCCCTTACTTTCCTAATTTGGCAAGCAGTAGGCACTGATCATTGGGTGGCACTCTGGCAAAAATCATCCATTTCCAGTCCTCTGTGGCTTGGGAGTTTAGTAGGTAAAAAGTTTTGAGGTGGAGGAAGAGCCTTTAGTCTAGGAACCTCTCTAACTTTTCCTTACCTACAGAATAAAATTTAAACTAAGCATTTGCGGCCCTATATATATGAGCCCTCTCTAGTCTATTTTATGAATCTTTAAAGTTTTGAAACATTCTTATATTTATAGAAAAGTTACAAGTATAGCTCTTCCTCAGTTTCTGGGGCCTGTGCTTAGGTAGAGACAGGAGAGTGGAGCTGACATGCCAGTGGCCTGGTGCTGCGTCTGTAGCAAAACCTGTGTGGCCCCCCTGAGACCTTTTAAATCCCACTTCAACCAAGAGCTGAAGCTAATCAGCAAATATGGGCTCTGAACAAACATGAGGTCTGGAGGGTCAACTTTACTCTGGCCAAGAGCTGCTGTTGAACGCCTCTATTTGAAAGCAACACCCTGCTGCAGTGACTCACCTGCATCCAGGTGCTGTACAAGGGCAAGGTAAAGCTGGATTACCTGGGTCTGAAAATCAAGGATTTTTTGGAGAGGTCTTCAAGCTTGCCTTGGCCAAGTGTATTCACCATGCCTGAGTGCTGATCTGCCAGCACCATATCAGGGTTTGTAACCAGGTAGTGAACATGAGTCCTTCATTGTCTGCCAGGACTCCCAGAAGGACTTCTGTCTTTTCCCTCTTCTCACCTTACCGGGAGGCCTCACAAAGAGGAAGAAATGCCAAGAAGGGCCAGGGTGGGGCTGGAGCTGGCAATAATGAGCAAGTTTAAGCTCCTCCATCCCCTCCAACTGGTGGATTGTCTAATTTTCTAGTCAGATAATAAAACAGGATCAACACTTAAAGAAAAAAAAGGCAAGTTGCAAGTACAATACAAATAACTTGTTTCTTGAACCATCTGAGAGTAAGATGCAGACCCTGAATAGTGTGTATTTCCAGCAAGGACTTTCTCCTGTATAACCATAATACAACTATCAAAATCAGGAAATCAACACTAATACACCACTACTATCTAATTCTCAGACTCCACTGAAGTTTTGCCAGTAGCCCTAATAATGTCCTTAATGGCAGAAGGATCCAGTTCACAATTATATATGACATGTAGTTGTCATGTCTTTTCAGTCTTCCTCAATCTAGAATA
This sequence comes from Mesoplodon densirostris, assembly GCF_025265405.1. NCBI lineage: Eukaryota > Metazoa > Chordata > Mammalia > Artiodactyla > Ziphiidae > Mesoplodon > Mesoplodon densirostris. The sequence continues at coordinate 24,634,829 of NC_082676.1, read as the reverse complement.
GTCCCTTAGTCTTTTCTTGATTTTCATGGCCTTGACATTCTATCTTTTCAATCTTTTTTTAAAACAATTTTTTTAAATAATTTTTTTTAAATTAATTAATTAATTAATTTTTGACTGTGTTGGGTCTTCGTTGCTGCACGTGGGCCTTCTCTAGTTGCAGCGAGCGGGGGCTTCTCTTCATTGCGGAATGGGGGCTTCTCTTCGTTGCAGTGCGCGGGCTTCTCATTGTGGTGGCTTCTCTTTGTTGCAGAGCACGGGCTCTAGGCACACGGGCTTCAGTAGTTGTGGCATGCGGGCTCAGTAGTTGTGGCTCGTGGGCTCTAGAGCACAGGCTCAGCAGTTGCGGCGCACGGGCTTAGTTGCTCTGCGGCATGTGGGATCTTCCTGGGCCAGGGCTCAAACCTGTGTCGCCTGCATTGGCAGGTGGATACTTAACCACTGCGCCACTGGGGAAGTCTGAGATTTTTTTAAATTTTATGAATTTTTCATCAGAGACCCCCAAAGAGTTGCCAATTTAAAATTTTATGAGGTAAGGATATTTTTCAAACCGCAAATATCAACTTATGTCACTATCACTCAATTAAAAATAATTTAACTGCATAAGAATATGCATAGCAAAAAGTGTAGTCCTTTATATCAAATAGATTTAGCTTTATGAAAAAACACAACCGATAGATGAAAATACTAGTATTTAGGATTGTCACTGGCCTGTAGACTGGCCTGTGCTTTTCCACTTCTGCATCTAAGCCACCCTTGTTCCTTTCTCCCTGAATTGGTCTGTTCCTTTTCTGGGCCAATCTAAACCTTGCTTATTCTTTAAGAACCATTTGAAATGCCATCTTCTTTGTGAAGCTTTTCCCGATTCTCCCTTTCCGACTCTCTTTCTTGCTCTCAGCCAGAATGAATAATAAAATCCAGGCTTAGAAAGCACATTTAATGAAATATTCCACTCATTTATAGTTGAGGCATCTGAGACCCAGAGAAGCGAAGTAATTTGCAAAAGTTCTCACACTGTGAAAGGTGGTGAAGCTTGACCTAAAAATCTAGTTTTCCTGACTCCTAATCCAGAGCTCTTTCCCTGTCTATTTGTTTCCCTGTCTATTTGTTTCCCTGTCATTGTAGCATTCTTGCCCAGGAATGAGAGAGCTTTAGTTGGGATGTAAGGCTTTGAGAACAGCTCTCATCTAAGGTTCTAAGGTCTGATCTATTTATTAAAAGCCTTATGGTTTTACTAGAGAATCATTATTTATTTATTTGCCCTGGAATACATAACATAGAGTTGTCCTTGCAGGAAACATTTCTGTAGCATATCAACACATGCATTTCTGATTGATTTTTTAAATTGAATTGTATACTTTATATTTTTTTAATTAATTAATTTTTATTTTTGGATGTTTTGGGTCTGTGTTGCTGCACGCAGGCTTTCTCTAGTTGCGGCGAGCAGGGGCTACTCTTCATTGTGGTGCGGGGGCTTCTCATTGTGGCTGCTTCTCGTTGCGGAGCACGGGCTCTAGGCACATGGGCTTCAGTAGTTGTGGCACACGGGCTCAGTAGTTGTGGCTCATGGGCTCTAGAGCACAGGCTCAGCAGTTGTGGCACACGGGCTTAGTTGCTCTGCGGCATGTGGGATCTTCCTGGGCCAGGGCTTGAACCCATTTCCCCTGCATTGGCAGGTGGATTCTTAACCACTGCGCCACCAGGGAAGTCCTCTGATTGATTTTTGATGAAAGGCTCATTTTTGAAACCAGTGTTTGTTTCTTTTTTGACCATGTTTTAATACATGGAAATCTATCCAAATGAGCAGTCAGACAGGCCTCTTGTGGAACTTTAGTTTCAGTTACTCTTGAGGATTACTGTCTTATCTTTTTTCTTCTTATTATTATTATTGAAGTGTAGTTGACTTATTATATTAGTTTCAAGTGTTCAAACTACAATATTGTAGTTTGATATTTTTATGGATTATACTCCAAATAAAGTTATTAAAATATTGACTGTATTCCCTGTGCTGAACATTACATCCTTGTAGCTTATTTATTTTACATCTAGTAGTTTGTACCTCTTAATCCCCTTCACATATTTTGCTCCTCTCACCACCCCTTTCCCCCGAAGGTAACACTAGTTTGTTCTCTGCATGTGTGAGTCTGTTTCTGTTTTGTCTTATATGACATCCAAACCGACAGAAACCTAATTTTTTTGTATGGACAGCTGTACTCCACAGACAATCCATGAGCTTCTAGCAGCAGAGTTGTTGTTGTTGTTGTTGTTAGATTCTTTTTTCCTTTGACTTTTATTGTTTTAGGTCTTACATTTTAGGACCTTTTATTATTTAGGTCCTTGATCTATTTTGAGTAAATTTTCATATATGCCAGGTAAATACAACTTATGGTCAGGGAAGGGTTCAACTTATGGATAGTCATGCTCCATGGACAATCCACTAGCTTCTAACAGCAGGTTTAAAAAAAATTAATTTTGTAGATATTTATAGAAATGTGTCAGGCACTGTACAAAGTACAAAGAATGTAGCAATAAGCATGAGAAATCTGGTCCTTGTCCTCACGGAGCTCACAACCTGATGGGGGCAAGACTTTTACTTGTGAGCCAGAATTTTATTTAGGAAGGAAATGTTGGGGATAATGTATTTTTCCTTATTTTCAGAGGCAGTGGGGACATGTCTCTAGGAGCAAATGGGTGTACAAGTGCTCCTGTGACACTTGAGCATTGATTGCCAAGGACTGTGAATATAGACATACGTGGGCTTCCTTGCCTGAGGTTTTGGATCTTTCAAAATCTTCAGAATACTGAAGAGGTCTTGGTGGGTATGATCTTGACCATAGGCTAAAGCTGAAAGTGGATGGGAGTCTTCTCTGCTTCTTTACAGTACTCCTGGATTCTTAAGAGAGAGGCTTCTCCATGTTCATTTAGGTATAATCCAAATTGGTATAGTGGAACAGACACTAGCCTGGAAGTCAGAAACCTGGAACCTAGTTACAGATTTCTCCTGAATTCTCCTTGTGTGGCCTTGGCAATCCATGTCCTCTGGATTTCTTGTATCTCTAAAACAGGGATAATAATACATGTTCTACCTACTGCAAACATAGCTGTGAAGATCAGGTGAGGGAACTGTACTCGTGTAATGAATTAGCTGGATTATTATTTGATCTACACAAAAACCGGCGAGGCAGGCATACAGGTTTCATTTTTATTTATTTGTTATCTACCTCAGCTAAGTTTGTTCTTTTTTTTTTTTCCCAAGTAAAATCTCATTTCTCTGAAACTGACTTTTAAGACCCATTCTCCTGCCTCTGAAAGGAAGAAATGATAATCAAGGAGTCTAAGATACATTAGTAATTATCCCCCTCTTCTTGACTCCTTCCTCCCATCTTATACAGAGAAGAAAACAGGCTCAGAAAAGAGGGGAAATTTTGTGCAAATTCATACATTGAATTAGGGGTAAACAATAATCTAGGTCTGGTGACTCCAAATAATTACCTGAGGATCTTGTTAATAATCCAGATCCCTGGACCCCACCCGGCCTATTGAATCAGAATTTTCAGAGGGTAAGACTTCTGACTTATATTTTTAAAACTGCCTCAGATGTTTCTGATGTGGTGGGCAGTGGCAGGGTGTCTTTGAAAAATAATTAGTTAGATTAGTAATCTAATGCCTAAAAGAATTTTGAAAAATTATGTAGCTCTTCACACATTTTAAAGTTCACATTTAAACATTTTATTGTAATATTAAATAATTGCAAAGAATTTAATTTCCAATATGTTTTTTATTGTATACATGTATATATTTTATATATCTTTTTCAAAATCTTGAAACTGCAAATTTAGCTCATATAATTTATAGAAAATGTTTATCACATTACCTAATTTGAACAGCCAGTTCTCACTGTCAACATAGCCAAATCAGATTTACTTTGTTAGAAAACGCCTTACTTCTTTTTCAGTTAAAACAGTTATGCTGATATATGACCTGTGATAACTAATTTAACTTCTGAATTATAATTCTAGGAGAAATAAGGCAAGTAGACTTGCCATGAGTTTGTCAATTAAGATGTTACTCCTTTCAATATTGATTTCTTATGGAAGCTCTCTGATTTGCTTTCTTGGGGCTCTCCCTCTGAAGTTATGCATTTTCAAATTGTCCCTTTGTTTGGCACTCTGGAGGATTTTTTTTAACCTCAGCATTGTATAGGCATAATAAGGTTTGGGATAAGAGAGAGAGATGGCATTTTTTTATAAAGTGGGAGGAAGAAAGTGGGAAAGGAGAGCCAACTTAGATCAATGTTAGGAAAGATTACATATGAAAGTTGAGTCTCTGGACACTTATTCTCTTAAAACTTTTCCTGCTCAGGTACATACAGGAATAGAGTACTCTAGCTTGAAAACTACTGATTTAAACTATGATATCTACCTAAATAACAAAGAACCATTGAAGTGAATAGTTTTGCATGTGTCTGCTATACTTGAGAGACTTGATGTACATGTAGTATGTTGTTCCTGGCTGTTCTTCCCACTTTCTTTTTCTAACCCAGGCATATTCCTGTTTAAGGCAGCATTCCAAATGCTATGGTAATAAAGGAGCTAGGAGGGCTGCCCTCATTCACTTGTTTTGAGGAAGGCTAGCATAGTTGTTTCATCCAGGAACAACTGGATGGTAGGAATGAATGTGTATGATTTCCCTCCTGTAAGCAGGCATGTAGGCAATGGGAAAAGGGTTAACTTCTATACTGGCCCAGGTCTGCCTTCTCAACAGAGAAGACATGTGGAATCCAACTGTCACCAAAGCCACTTTGGCCAGTGGGAACAGGCACAAGGTCTCTGGAGCAAAGCCTGAAAATAGCTGGCAGGAGAACAGGGTGTAATTATAGCTCAAACTGCAAAGCACGTGTCCCACCACCTGAACTGCATATCCAAGGGCTTCTTCCAGTCTCTTCTTTGGCATAGAGTCCAGAACTGAGCCCACTGTAGGGGCTCAAGAAACTCTTCTTGATATGTTTCCAAATTCCATTCCATAAGTTTTAAATATTTTTCCTCTGTGTCTGTTTCCTGCTGCCTGTTTAGCATCTGTCTTCTTCATTTGTATCCTCTATTATCCCCCTCTTTCCTTTCATGTTTTCTCACTCTGATCAGCCTAGATCTGGCTGATCATGTGAGAAGAGTTTATTTGTTCATATTTTTATCCATTCGTTTCACAATTATGTATTAAGTGCCCCCTGTGTGTCAAACTTTGTGCTAGGCACTGAGGAGGAAACAGATAAAAGGATGTCCTGCCTGTCTTTAAGGAACTCACAATCCAGTGAGGGAAATATATGACTATAATGCTAAAAATAAAACAAATAAGTACCAAGTCTTTAGGCAAATAGAAAGAGACAGTATGAATGAATGAACAGTATGAATGAATGAATGAATAGTGCTAAGGTACAATCTTTCAGGAAAGGAAGATTTGTATAGATGTCTGCCTTTTTTCCCAAATTAACTGTGTGCTTTTTGCAATTCTAATCAAAACCACAATAAGTTTAAAATTTTTTCAGATATAATTCATAGCATATAATTTACCCATTTAAAGTACAATTCAGTGACTTTTGGCATATTCAAAGAGTTGTGCAACCATCATCACAATCAATTTTAGAACATTTTCACCACCCCAAAAAGAAACCCCATACTCATTAGCAATCACTCTTCATTTTCTTCCAACTTGCCTTGCCTCAGCCCTAGGCAACCACTAATCTACTTTTTGTCTCTATGGCTTTGGCTCTTCTGCACATTTTACATGAATAGAATCATACAGTATGTGGTCTTTTGTGTCTAGCTTCTTTCAGTTAGCATAATCTTGTCAAGGTTCATCCATGTTGTAGCATGTATCAGTACTTCATTACTTTTTATGCAGAATAATACTCCATTGTATGGACATACCATATTTTATTTATCCATTCTTCTGTTGATGTATATTTGGATTGTTTTCACTTTTTGATACCATGAATAATGCTGCTACGAACTTTGTGTACAGGTTTTTGTAGGGATGTATGTTTTCAATTCTCTTGGGTGATCATAGCTATACTAAAATCCACATTTGGTGGACTTTAACCCCACAGTTCTCAGGACTCCTACACTTTGATTTTCTTCTTTATGCTAATTCTGGTTTTGGAAACAACATTGCCCTTTTGGAGGCCATGTCATTTAGCAGGAGAATGCCCTGAACTAGAGACATATAGACTCTAGAGCTAGCCACGGGTGACTGTTAATACTTAAAATAGATTAAATTAAATTAAATTAAAATTCAGTTCCTCCATCACATTTCAAGTGTTCAATAGCTATATGTGGCTTGTGGCTACCATACCATACCAATAATGCTGCTACTAATGTGCTAAGTAACCTCGAGGCTATCACTTCCCATCTGTGCATTAGGTTTCTCATCTGTAAATAAGGGTGGTGAACATCAAAAGCCCTATCCTCCTCTGGCATTCTAAGTGATTTATGATTCAGTCTTTGGTATTTGCCTCCTCCCACCTCCTCCTCCAGCCTTTTTCCCTGTTCAGCCAGGAGTACCCAGAGGGAACATTAAGCTGCTAATTGGTCAAGTTATGTTGCTCCCACTCCCTGCTCCCTTGGTGAAAGGGAAAGTGACTTGAGGGTATACTTATATCTAAGTGCTTCACATTTGTGCAGTGCTTTATGGATCATAGAACACATTATTTCTTAATTTTACAGAATCAAAGAACCTCAAAGTTGGAAGGGCCTTAAAGGTCATCTCAAACTTCACTGAACATGAATCACATGGTTGCTTATAAAATGAAAATTCCAAGGACCCCACTCCCACAAGAATGATTAAGTAGATGTCAGGGTTTCCCTGGTCCAACCTGCACACTCCTGTGCTTCTGAACAGCTGTGACATTTAGAAAGGCTTTCCTTATATTGAACTCTCCCAATTGACCTAGCTCTTCCATTTATAATTACAAAATGCTAGTCTGCTTCTTTCCCATAATTATCCTTCAGGTTCATTCATTCATTCAGCAAGTATTTATTGAGCATCTACTATATACAGAGTTCCTTGCAAGGTACGGGGGATTCAGCAGTGAACAAGACTAACATGGTCTCTGCCTTCAGGAAGCTTACAGTCTAGTAGGGGAGACAGACAATTAGCAAAAAAAAAAAAAAGTAAATAAGTAAATAATAAAATAATTACAGCTTGAGAAAAATGCTATGAAAAAAATAAACAGTTTTGTGATGAAGAATAACAGGAAGGACTAATGCTACTTGGGGTGGTCATGGAAAGCTTCACTAGGAAGTGACAGTTAAACTGAGATCTGAAACATGAGGTAGAGCAAACCATTCGAAGAGTTCAAGAAAGAAAGGAAAAGAACATGGCATGTTCTGTCGGTCAGAAGGCTAATGTGTTTGGAGTCTATTAAGCAGAATGGGACAATGACCTAAGATGAGTTGGAGAAGATACAAGGCATAGTAAAAGTTTGGATTTTCTTCTACATGCAATGGAAGCCACTAAAGGGTTTTAAGCAGGAGGTGCTGTAGTCTGGTTTGTGTTTATAATAGGTCATTTTGGTTTATGTATGGATTGGAAGGGGGCAAGAGTGAAGTGGAAGACCAGTTTGGGGCCATTGTGGTCATCCAGGCAAGAGATGAAGGTGGCTTCTGCTAGGGTGGAGGCAACAGAGATACAGATATTTGAGACTTACTATCATGCCTCTCAGTATCTTCTCACCTCCAGGCTAAACAGATCAGTCCAGTCTTCCTCTTAAAACAGGTTTGACTCCTCTCATCGGGATGTTTCTCCTCTGGAAGACCTAACCCACTAGGTTAGATCCTGCCTTCTGATGCTTCTGTGAAGAACCCAGTTTTCCCCACCTATTTTTTTCCGCAGCTCTTTCCTCCTATCTTGTGCCTTACTTTTCTGCTAGTCTAGGGAACTAAAATCTCCAATCCAATGACTATCCTTCTCATAATAAGAGGAGAGCTCTAGTCTTCCCTGTCATTAATCAATTATAAGTTTTTCAATGATTTGACCATGAACCTTAAGTACTTACTGTGCCTACTGTGCTCAGAGGAGACAGAAACGAAGACATGATCCCTGCCCTTCAAGAACCCAGGTTATAAGGGGAAAAATAAGGCCCCAATAAATGCAATACAAGGTAAACCAATAGATCACAAGGAAAGTGAGATAAAGGGACTCGGAAGGAAGAAAGAACTTTCAGCTTTGAGGTAGGTGGAGGAAAAGAGAAACTAGGGAAGACTTCGTGGAAGATGTTGTTACCTTGGAGCACCTGGGGCTGCGGGGTGGACAAGAAGTGCCCTTTTATATGGAGTGGTCAAGAATGACCTCACTGAGAAGCCAACATTTGAGCAATAACTCAAAGATAGGGAATAAGTCATGTGGCTATCTGGGGGAAGAATGCTCAAGTAGAGGGCAAAAGCTCTGAGGCAAAGTGTGCTTGGTGTTCTTGCTGAACAGTGTGGAGGCTGTGTAGCTGGAACAGAGAGGGAGAGGAAGAGAGAATGGGAGTACTTGAGGACAAAGAGGTAATGAGGGAATAGATCATGTAGGAACTAGTAGGCCAGTGTGAGGACTTGCATTTTGAGCAGAGGAATGACATGATCTGACTTACCTAATGGTGATTTTGGACTATGATAGTAGAAGTAGATGTGAAAGGAAGTAGTCTAATTCTATATATATTTTGAATCAGTAATGGGTTACAGTAAAATTTGGAGAGTATAAGGGTAAGGTAGTTGCAGAAGTTTTCCTGGAAGAAAAATATGAGAAGATTATATACTTTGAGTTGTTCCATACCATATGGCCTCCAGGTGAGAGGGAAGTAGTTGGGTCTACGGCAAGTGTTCCCAATCTGTAGCCCATCAGCTAAATCTCTCATTAATAGTTTTGTTTGACCACAGTGTTTAAAACTTTTAAAAATTAATTGTCATAAAATAGATAACTAATGAGGACCTACTGTATAGCACAGGAAAGTCTACTCAGCGCTCTGTGGTGACCTAAATGGGAAGGAAATCGAAAAAAGAGGGGATATATGTATACATACAACTGATTCACTTTGCTGTACCGAAGAAACTAACACAACATTGTAAAACAACTATACTCCAATAAAAATAATTTTAAAAAATTAATTGTCAACACTTAAAAATTTAGAAACAGATTTCAGGCCTCTTTGAAAAACTGAAAAAATTGGCAACATTGAGACCTTATTCCCAGAGGGCAAAGTTAATAGACACTAAGTTTAAATACTAGATGCCTCTTCTTGCCAGAGCATGTATTCTCCAGTTTTCCAGTCCCTGCCTCTCCCTATTGTCCCCCCAAAACTAAGTGTCATTGCACATACGCTGCTATTTTCTTTTTTGGATATATTAAAAGGTTTTATTATGATTCAAATTTTAAAATTATGAAACATTCCAAACATATCACTTTCTACACTTGACATATATTGATATTTCACCTAGGCTTTTTCTAATTGAAGTATAATTTACTTACAATATTATATTGGTTTCAGGTGTATAACATAGTGATTCGATAGTTTTATACATTACAAAAATGATCACAATAAGTCTAGCTACCATCTGTCACCATACAAAGTTATAGTATTATTGACTATATTCCCTATGCTGTACATTACATCCCCAAGACTTTTTTATTTTATAACTGGAAGTTTGTACCTCTTAAGCTCCTTTGCCTGTTTCACCCATCCTTCCCCCCTGCCCAACCCCCCAGCAACCTTTAGTTTGTTCTCTGTATCTATGAATATGTTTCTGTTTCATTATGTTTGTTTATTTTGTTTTTAGAGTCTACATATAAGTGAAATCATATGGTATTTGTCTTTCTCTGTTTGACTTACTTCATTTAGCATAATACCCTCTAGGTCCATCCATGTTATCACAAATGGCAAGATTTCGTTCTTTTTTTTTTCCAAATATTTTTCCCATTCTGTGGGTTGTCTTTTCACTTTCTTTTTTTAAAATTAATTAAATTAATTTATCTATTTATGGCTGCATTGGGTCTTCGTTGCTGCACGCAGGCTTTCTCTAGCTGCGGCGAGCAGGGGCTACTCTTCGATGCGGTGCACAGTCTTCTCATCGCAGTGGCTTCTCTTGTTGCGGAGAACGGGCTCTAGGTGTGCGGGCTTCAGTAGTTGTGGCACATGGGCTCAGTAGTTGTGGCTCGCGGGCTCTAGAGCGCAGACTCAGTAGTTGTGGCGCACGGGCTTAGTTGCTCCGTGGCATGTGGGATCTTCCTGGACCAAGGCTCGAACCCATGTTCCCTGCATTGGCAGGCGGATTCTTAACCACTATGCCACCAGGGAAGCCCCTGAACCCTATTGATTTTTGAGTTTGCCGCTCCCAGTTTAGAAGAAAGAGGCCTGGACCCTGAGTCCTGGTCCCTGATCTGCCACAGTCTATTGTACAATGTGACCTTGAGCACAGCAAATGGACTTTTTGGATTTCTTTGGAGTTAGGAGACTAAATTGGATGTTCTTTTATTTTTCTTTTATTTTTTTAACATCTTTATTGGAGTATAATTGCTTTACAATGTTGTGTTAGTTTCTGCTGTATAACAAAGTGAATCAGCTATATGTATACATATATCCCCATATCCCCTCCCTCTTGCGTCTCCCTCCCACCCTTCCTATCCCACGCCTCTAGGTGGTCGCAAAGCAAAAATCTCTTAACATCCTAGAGGGCTGAGACTAGTACTTTGTCCCCTCCCCTCTCCCAACCAGCCAGGGGCCCCAGCTGGGTGTGTATGTCAGAGAAAGAAGACACTGGAAGGAGTAAGGTGCCTATATCAATAATGTATAACTTAAGCCCAGAGCCAGGGAGAGGGATGTACACTCTGTGTGTGTAACTGGAAGTGGGCTCAAGTAAGCTGTTCTTGTATAGATTTGTGCTTATATATTCCTGGGCACCTTCTATGTACCAGGCTCTATTCTAAGTGCTAGGGATGTAGCAATGAACAAAACAGACAAGGTCTTTGTTTTCATGGAGTTTATATTCCAGTGAAAGATGCAGATAATATACAAGTGAATAAAATACATGAGATAATTTCAAATCATAGAAAGTTCCATGAAGAAAATGAAACAGAATAATGTGATAGAGAGTTTCTGGTGGGGCAAGCTGTACACATACATGGGTACGTAAATGTGTGGTACATACATACACTTGCCTAGGTCCATATGCTTATGCCATTTGTGCCTATGTGTGCAAATGAGCAGCTTGTATTTCTACAGTGTTTTGTTTTTTGGGTTTTTTTTGGTACGCAGGCCTCTCACTGTTGTGGCCTCTCCCGTTGCGGAGCACAGGCTCCAGACGCGCAGGCTCAGCGGCCATGGCTCATGGGCCTAGCCGCTCTGTGGCATGTGGGATCTTCCTGGACTGGGGCACGAACCTGTGTCCTCTGCATCGGCAGGCGGACTCTCAACCACTGCGCCACCAGGGAAGCCCTACAGTGTTTTTATATAAGTATATATGATTTTATGTATGTGAATGCATACAGGTCAGCTGGTATGCATGGGTGTGTTGTATATGTTGGCATTTAGCTGTAACTAGAGATGTTCTGGTGTGCCCCTCGTCAGTGAGCCAGTTTTGGAAATGGCTTTTTTGCATCTGGCCTTCAGGGCCATTTGCCAGCTTCCTCTCTCCCCATTCCTTCCCACTTTAGATAGCTCTCTGTGCTTGTCTCCTCTTAGCCCTAGGAGGGCTAAGCCAAGGAGAGGATAGTAACTAACTCATCTAGCCAGGAACTGGAAAGAAGCTGATAATCTTCTGTGAAATCTCCAAAGGCCTGGCTTCCCTGCTAGTCGCTGTCCTTCACAGCATGATGAGAAAGAGTCCTGACTTGAAATCAGAAGACCTGAGGATCTATTCTTGGCTCTGCCACCTATTATTGTGTGACCTGGACCAAGTTACTACATCTCTCTGAGTTTCAGTTACCTCCTTCGTAAGTACTCTGGGTAGTAAGGAAGAGGGAACAAAATGACCTTTATGGGGGGCTACGTGGTGCTGGAGCCTGAAGGAGGTGGGAAGGCATTCTGAGCAGGGGCAATGGCACGATTAAGAGTGTGGACGTGGGACTTTGTGTATAAGGGAAGCCAGGCGGAACCTACTTAGAATAAAATTCAGACTTCTTACCATGCCTACAAGGCCCTATGTGATCTGGCTGCTGCCTACCTCTGACTCTTACCCGCCTTCTTGCTCACTATGCTCCAGCCATACTGGCTTCCTTTCTGTTCTTTGAATAGGCCAAGCTCTTTACCACCTCAGTGCCTTTCCAAATTTTGATGTTCTCTTTGCCCAGGATACTCTTCCCAAGACCTTACATAGTTGCCTACTTCTCATTACTTGGGTCTTAGCTCAAATATCATCTCTCCAGAGAGAGGCCTTCCCTGACCATCTTACTTAAAGTAGCTATCCTCTAATATTTATGAATATTTAAAATGTACATATCCTTTGACTCAACGATTTCACTTCTACTAATTCATCCTACAGGTATATTTTCAAGTGAGTAAATGACATATTAAAAAAGATATTCACTGAAATATTTATTAAATATAAATTATGGCATACACAAACAGTGGAACATTATGCAGATGCCAAAGAAAATGAAATAGCACTGTAAGTCTTAATGGAAAATAATGTCAAGATATATTGTTAAATTTCAAAATAATGCGAGATGATCAAGCTCTATACTTAAGATTTGTGCAGTTTATTGGATGTGTATTATATTTAATAAAAAACAAGATACAGAGTAGTGTGTATCGTATGCCATCATTTGTATAGAAAAAAAAGAGAATACATAAACATAAATGCATGTATATATGCTTGTCTAATAGGCCTGTCCTATTGTTGAAGCAGCTCTTTCCCACTTCCCCATTCTGTGCTTGGTTGGGGACTGTGAAGTACTTATTTCTCTTATGAACAGCATTAAAATTCAGTTTTTTAAATTCATTTTTAAAATTTCCATCTTCAACGATATCCCAAGGACCTTTTGAAAGATGCTAACGGTGTAGCCTTCTTCCAAAGTGAATTCTTGGTTATTCCTCACTAGTTCAGTTGCCCTATACCCTTCATCTTACTAGGAGTGGCCCTGTCTGCATACTATTTCTGGAAAGTTACACAACATAGTAGTTACAATGGTTGCCAGGAGGCAGGGTGATTGGAGGGTAGGGGTGGGAAGGACACTTCTCATTACATATCTTTTTATGCAGTACCATTTGTATGTATTACTTATTTGAAAATCATAAAATTGAAAAATAATACTGAGGGGAATATTCTTATAGTTAAATCTTTGCATACAGTCTGAAAGTTCCTTAAGATGTCTTTTTGAAAATTATTTCTCAGTCATTATTATGTCATTCTTTATATCCTTCATAATGCTTATCATAATCTGAAATTATCTTGGTTATATTTTTTACTTGTATATTTTCTGCACTATCATTGGAATATAAGCTCCATGTTGTCAGGGATCTTGCTTATCTTGTTCATCAGTGCCTTATTTCTATAAATATATATAGCACATAGGAGTTGAATAAGCAAATGAATAAATGAAAGAATGACTGAAAGAAACCAGGCTGAAGCCTAGATAGGAGTAGGAGGCAAGGCTGAGGAGGTAGAAATCAGCTGATAGAGGGTAGTGAGTCTTAACTTTAAATGTGCATCAGAATTACCTACTGATCCTTTTTTTTTTTTAATTCTTTTTGGAGTATAGTTGACTTACAATGTTGTGTTAGTTTCAGGTGTACAGCAAAGTGAATCTGTTATACATATACATATATCCACTCTTTTTTAGATGCTTTTCCCATGTAGGCCATTACAGAGTACTGAGTAGAGTTCCCTGTGCTATACAGTAGGTCCTTATTATTACTGATTATTTATACCTTGTAGTAAAGAAGCAGATTCTTGGACGTTGTGATTGTGATTCTAAATTTGGACTCAGGAATCTACATTTTAACAAGTTCCCTAGGTGACTTGGGTGCAAGTGATCTGGAGACCCCACTTGAGTAACACCAGTGCAGTTGACATCACTTTCAGGAAGAATCACATCCATGATATAAGTTCTCCTTAATACATGCCTAGGATGGAAGAGAGAAAACCATCATCCCATTTTATCAAATTAAATGAGGTTCAGAGATGGCAGTGCATTTTCCTGTGACACACAGCTTGTGAATAAAGTATACCTTGTAAAGCCAATGTATCTGACCAGTCAGCTCAAGGTGTGGTGGCAGATGGCTCACCCTCACGGGACATTCCCAGGCCTTGGTGTTACTGAATGGATTTTATGACTGTTCCTAGTTTTTTGTTTGGGGAAGAGGTCATACTCCCTAATGACTGGCTCTTTCTGATGTATCTCAGGGAGGGCAATGAGCCAGAGGAGACCACCCAGATCACATACCGTGAACTTCTGGTCCAAGTGTGTCATTTCAGCAATGTTCTCCGAAAACAGGGTGAGTGTGGGGATATGGGGAAAGGACTGGAAAGCCCAGCCTTGGGGTATCTGAGGACTTGGGGAAAGTAGACAAGGAATAGAAGGCATCTGGTAACAGAGGAACCAAAAAGGTCAGCTGCGGGGGCGGGGGTGTGGCAGTGGGTAACTGGATGAAAGGGAGCACGTAGCAGCAGGTGGGGTCCACCATGGTCCATGGTCTGTGTCCTTTACCTGCAGGCATTTGCAAGGGCGACCGAGTGGCCATCTACATGCCCATGATACCGGAGCTCGTGGTGGCCATGCTGGCTTGTGCCCGCCTTGGGGCTCTGCACTCCATTGTGGTAGGAATTTGGGCTGGAAAAAGGGGCCTGGTGGGGGATAGGGCTCATGAGAAGTAAGTTGGGCCTGGATGATGGAGGGTCTTAACAACCGGACTAAGGAGTTTAGAATGTCATAGGTTCCTTATCAGTTATCCAGTTTCTTCTATGACCTTGGCTTAGAGACCCTGAAGGTTTTATAAGTGACTCCTTTCCTTGTTCACTCGATCCCTGGGTCGCCCTCTCCTTCAGTCTTTCTTCCCTTCCCTAGTTTGCGGGCTTCTCTTCAGAGTCTCTTTGTGAACGGATCCTGGATTCCAGCTGCAGCCTTCTCATCACTACAGGTGACTACTTCTCTCACCCTTTCTTCAAAACCCCCACACCCAAAGTCTTGGTCTTCAGTCAGCTAGTTGGTATTTGGGACTGTTCGGCGTAAAGGATAGGGACAGCCTACCCTTCGTCTCCTGGTTCCACCTCAGCCTACCCTCTGTCAGCTCAAATCAGCTGGAAGAGCCAGAGACAAGAGGCCTACCCACAGGAGGACTGTGGACATTGTGCTCACTAGGGATAAAGGGCTAGGAGTGTGGTGCCTTCCTAAGGCTTGGAATGTCTGTTGCTCCCCAAAGATGCCTTCTACAGGGGGGAAAAGCTTGTGAACCTGAAGGAGCTGGCTGACGAGGCCCTGGAGAAGTGTCGGGAGAAGTAAGTGTGTTTGGTCTGCTGGCTACTGCTCTGAGTTGACTAGGCATTTCCCCAGTGCCAGGTCCCCTTTGTCCCTCCCACCCTAGATGGACATGGGTGGGTCTTGCCAAATTCTCTTTTGAGCCAACCAGCCCACCACTTCAGGCTTTTCTTTCCTCCAGGGGTTTCCCAGTGAGATGCTGCATTGTGGTCAAGCACCTGGGGCGGGCAGAACTGGGCACAGGTGACTCTCCCAGCCAGTCCCCCCCGATTAAGAGGCCATGCCCGGATGTACAGGTGAGTCTGGTACTTCTATGCCCTCCTCTGGGCTCAAAGTGGCTCCCTCTTCCTGACCAGGAAGTTCCCGATGTTCTTCTTTGTTTCCTCATCATAATGCTGAGGATCTGGGAGCAATACTAGGAATGGCTCCTCTGGCAGGGCTGGCTGGGAGCTGGGGGACTTTGACCTTGGATGTGGGTAGGGAGCCCCTTGTACCTTGGGAACTTAGCATGAGAGATTGTGAGGAAGACTCCTGTGCTTGTTGGGGTATTCTAATGGGCACAAGGGACATTCAGGGCTTGGGCTTGGGTTAGAAATGGGCTGACTTGGGTGACTATCTGTAGTCATCTTGATTACTGGGCTGTGGTTTGGGGTGGGCTACCTGTGTGGTCCCACCATGAAAGGACCGGGATCTGCCCCTCAAGACATGGCCCTCATTAGCTTTGGATACACGCTTCTGATGGAAAAGCCCAATGGTGGCCTCCAGGTCTAAGGGGCATGAAGGATGAAAGCTCCAGGGTCCAGAAGGACAGAGGGTTCCTGAGACTCTGTGACTTGAGGGGCTCCGAGCGGTCTTAGGGCTAGAGAGACTTCAGTCTAGTCTAGGAAGATTGGAGACCCCTGTCTGCATTAGGTGTTCTGAGTGTATAGGGGCTGTGAAGAGGATCAGGAAAATGGAGTCTGGGAGGACCAGTGAGAGAGGGGCCTGAGGGAAAAGAGGCAGCCAGAGGTTTGGGGCACAGTGACCCTTCCCTCCCACTCCCCTATCCTCAGACTCTGCTCACCACCCTTTCCATGGGCTCTTAACAGGATAAGCTGAAAGAGAAACCCAAGCGCATCTGGCCCCAGGTATCCACCTCTGCACTGCCTTGGGCACTGCTTCCCTACATGCTTGTTTGTGTGTCCATCTGCTCTTTGCCTGTTTGCCCCATTGAGGTGGCTGCCAGACCTAACCCCCTTCTCTCTGCTTCTAGGTCCTTTGCCATCTAAGTCACTCTGAAGGGTCATGAAACCAAATGCTTGTTGCTACCTCTCTGAATTGGCATAGAGCATGGATCTCAGAGAGGTAGCAACAGACATTCCATTTCATTCCTCCTGCTTAGGACCACTGTGGGAGAGAGGACCAAGTAAACTGGTCAGAAAGTTTTTACTGTGCACTTAGTTGAGGCAGAACCAGGAGAGACAGGAGGAGGAACAGGTAGAGGAGGTACAGACCTTGACCTTGGGAATTCACCATCAAGTTGGGCAGTTAGATGTGTATTACAAATGAAAACCTAAGTTTTACATAGGGCAGCAGAGAAGAAGCTTCCTAAATATATTTATAAACTACTTTGGGATTTATAAACTCTGATATAATTAAATGCTAAATTGAACAAAAGTTACATTGTAGGTGGTTCTAAGAAGGGAGATCTCTAAGTGGGAACTCAAAGCCAATTAGTATAGGGGAGAGACTGGGCTTGGAGTCCAGAGACCAATTTCTAGCTGTATGACCTTGAATGAGTCACCTCTTCTCTCTGGGCTTCAATTCCCTTATCAGTAATGGAGAGATGAGAGTATATGCTTTAAAGGAACCCGCTTCCCTTACTAAAACAAAACATAAGAGCCACTATTCCTCTGAGTTTTACCATCCTCCTAGGGTGTCTTGCTCTAAATCTGCTATGATCTACCTCTTAGGCTAATGGTAAATATAATCCCCCTTTTCTCTATTCTCATTAGCATGGTGGAGACAGATCTGATTCCCAGGAGACAATGCTTTCATCTTAAAATTCAGGCAGGGACCTAAGACTTTTCTCTTGAAAAAGGAAACAAACTTAGTGGTTAGAGTATAGCCTCTGGAGCCAGACTACTTGGGTTCAAATCTTGGCTCTGTCACCTGCTATTGTGGGAACTTGGGCAAGTTACTTAGGCTCCCTTGCTTCAGTGTCCCCGTCTCTAAAATAAGGATAAAACTGTAGCTACCTGATAGGGTTTTGTCAATGTATGTAAGGTGTTTGGCACATAGTAACTACTCCATAAATGTTAGCTTTTATCATTTCTATATAGCAGACAGGCTGGCATTTCTAAAAGAGAATCTAGAAAAGAAATAGACTCTTATAATTCTTAATACCAGAGACCATTAGGTCACAGGCTCCTGGATTTTTGTTTCTTGAAGGTGAAAATAGCCAGTTACCAAAAAACCAAAGACCATAAAAATTGGCTTACAAAGTCCAGGTCTGAGGACTGCAGTCAAAGCTGCAGAAATCTTGGCAGAGCTCCAAACCCCTTCATCCTTAAGCAATCTTCAAGGGAGGACCTGGTACAGTTGGCAGGTACCTTCCTCAACCATGTTACCTATGAGCTTCCTCATATTTTTCTCTCACACCTGGCGGCTGCCCTCCCTAAGGCTATTCTGGTCCAATAACAAAGGCCAACTCCTCGATTCTTATTTCAGAAAATTCAAACCTTTTCCTGGTTCAAAGCACTGGGCCCTCATAAGTATACACCTAATTCACAACCAACATATGTGCCACTAATTGAGCTCACCCTGCTTCCTGGTTCTGGTTATCAGTGCCACACCTGGAGTACCCACCCCACCCCTTCTTACCCACACCCACAAAAGAAACAGTTTTACAAGATTACAAGAGTCCCCTCACTGCCACAGTATAACTATGCTTTGCCCTTACTTGTACCTAGTGCCTTTTCTATGACAATTCACACCAGCACTGTAGACCAGCGCCATTTGCCCAAGCATTCTTTTTTTTTTTTTTTTTTTTTTTTTGTGATACGCGGGCCTCTCACTGTTGTGGCCTCTCCCGTTGCGGAGCACAGGCTCCGGACGCACAGGCTCAGCGGCCATGGCTCACGGGCCTAGCAGCTCCGCAGCATGTGGGATCTTCCCGGACCGGGACACGAACCTGTGTCCCCTGCATCGGCAGGCGGACTCTCAACCACTGCGCCACCAGGGGAGCCCTGCCCAAGCATTCTTGATGCACTTCTGCTTAAATACATTAATGTCCTCATCTCAAGCAGATCATCTGGTAGGAAAAAAATTATCCATGTGACAATGTATGTGTAGACCCATATGGCTATTCCAGTAAAAAAAAAATAGGGTGTATTTTTGTGTTTTCTAGCTGTGGGCAGCTTCTCTCTCTTCTTTCTTTTTCTTCTTAATGGTGCCTCTCTTGGCCTGGACTTGTGATTGTTATGATGCTTATGTGCCAGAAGCTTCAAATTCTCCAGAGTAAGGGGCAGATAGTACAGAGAGAGGGGAGTTGTAATTTTATAATTTATCAAGGTATGTGTTGTCTAAAACTTTGAGGTTTTTTAATGTGGACACAGTAAATTACCATAGAGCCATATAATGGGAGTAGGGTGTTTCTCTTACACTATCAGGTCTACCTGCCAGCCAGGGCCATAGAACAAGAAGCTAATGAATATGAAAGAGTTTCGTGACAGCTGAAGCAAACCCCCAGTAGTCCCCATCATCACATTCTTATTTCACCTCCCAGAGGAGTTCAGCAGAACTGAAATAACTTCTCACCTTCATGACATTCATCAGTCTTCCCTACACCCCAGGACAATTTTAGGCTTCATGTTTACTAGGTAATACAGTTCTCTTCTGATGTTCCCCAAATCCTGTGACTATTAGGGCAAGAATGACTATCCTCATTTTAAAAATGAGTGACTTGAGGTAGAGTGGCTTACCCAAGGTCATATACAGCTAGGAAGTGGCAGAACTGGGAATCGAAATCCAGTGCAACTTATGGACAAATTCAGGGAACACACTTCACTCAGGAAAGAGTAGACTCAAAAGACCGGATTTTTCAAACAGGCGATATAACTGGGAAAGTAAAGGAGTTTCAAAGAGAGTTTAGAAAAATGTCAGGATGACAGATCCAGAAGTAGTTATCAAACAGACACACACCAGTATACGGGGACATCCCTCTAGTGGGAGAAATTCACCTTGGTCCTTTTCCACCAACTTAAGACAAGGTTTCCTGCTGAATGGAACCTCAAGCAAGTGTCTTTATGAGAAACCCATTGGTACCAGTGGTGTAAAGGCAGGGGCAGAGTTGGGGTAGGAACCTCCAGATGGGGATGATGTCTAGACATGCAGAAAAAGATGCTTGGACTAAGATCTGTTGACTTCTTTTGCTACTAACTAATGGGGCCAGGTACCCGCCTTACCTGTGGCTCTGACTAATTCTGCATTTCTGAATTGTGTGGGGTCCACATTCCTGCTCATGAGCCACTAGTCCCATAAGTACACACGTGTGTACGTAGGCTTGTGTGTGCATATTCACTCATCCAAAAAAACTTACTGAGTGCCTTTTGAGTTCTAGGCATTTTACTAGGTGTTGGGGATTTGGTGGGAGGGGCGGGAAAGACAGACATGCCACTGCACTCATAGAGGTTACTGTCTACTTGGGGAGACAGTAATCAAGCAAAATAACATAACAGCTAAATAAAATAACTGGAAATATGTGCTGTGTGGGAAAGAAATAAGGTGCTGTGATCAAGAATAATAGTAGGGGTGGGAATTCCCTGGTGGTCCAGTGGTTAAGACTCCCCGCTTTCACTGCTAAAGGCCGGGGTTCAATCCCTGGTCAGGGAACTAAGATCCCACAAGCTGCACTGCGTGGCCAAAAAAAAAAAAAAAAAGAATAATAGCAGGGGTGAGGGTGGGGATGGGAACCTACCAGATACTGTTCAGGGAAAGCCCTTCCAAGAAGGTGACATTTAAGCTAGGAATTGAAGAATGAGAAAGGACCAACTGAGGGGCCCTCCTTAGCCTGAGGCCGGGTGAGAGTAGCTCTGGAGCAGGGTGCTGGAAGTACCAAAGAAGCCTCCTGTTCCGCTTCTATTCTCTCTGCCCAATTCCACCCTTGCAGGGCCCTTCCTCCCTCCCAGGACCCCCGTCTGCCAGTCCCACCCTGGCCCCTCCAGGTGCTAAGTAGGGGTGTCCTTTGCCCCCAGCTTGAGCTATTCACAGTTTCTCCCTGCCCATTCCTGTCTTCTTCCCCCTGCAGATCTCCTGGAATGAGGGGGTTGACATGTGGTGGCATGAACTCATGCAAGAGGCAGGGGATGAGTGTGAACCTGAGTGGTGTGATGCTGAAGACCCACTCTTCATCCTATATACCAGTGGCTCCACAGGCAAACCCAAGGCAAGTGTGTGTGTGTGTGTGTGTGTGTGTGTGTGTGTGTGTGTACACATACACTGTGTAGGGGTGAGAAGTGAGTTTCTGAGGAAGCATGTAATGACATGAATTTTACTGTACAACCCTGAGTTTCAGAAATGTCATGTTAGGGGCTTCCCTGGTGGCGCAGTGGTTGAGAGTCCGCCTGCCGATGCAGGGGACACGGGTTCGTGCCCTGGTCCGGGAAGATCCCACATGCTGTGGAGCGGCTGGGCCCGTGAGCTATGGCTGCTGAGCCTGCGTGTCCAGAGCCTGTGCTCCACAACGGGAGAGGCCACAACAGTGAGAGGCCCGCGTACTGCAAAAAAAAAAAAAAAAAAGAAGTCAGAAATGTCATGTTAGGGACTTCCCTGGTGGTCCAGTGGTAAAGCATTTGCCTTACAATTCAGGGTACGTGGGTTCAAACTAAGATCCCACATGCCACGGGGCAACTAAGACCACGTGCCACAACTACTGAGCTCGCATGCCTCAACTAGAGCCCTTGTACTGCAACCAGAGCTCTCGTGCCACAACCTACAGAGCCCACGTGCTCTGGAACCCATGCACCACAGCTAGACAGAAGCCCGCATGCCACAATGAAAGATCCTGCATGCCTCAATGAAGATTCCACACGTCGCAACTAAGACCCGACACAGACAGAAAGTAAATTAGATAAATAAATAATAAATCTTAAAAAAAAAAAGAAATGGCATGTTACCTTTTCTAAATCAAATTGACATAAATCCTCAATCACTGATGGTGAGGCCCTGGGTGAGACATTCAGGTGGAAGCTTTCATGGTGCCCAGAAAAGGAGGAAAGGATCAATCCGTATGGCTGACATCTATGTTCCCTGCCCATATCCACGTGGTTTGGTTGAAGAAGAGCTGCCTGTAAAGTCAAGGCCCAGAGTAGGCACAAGGATCACTCTTGGCCTTCTCGACTACAGCTCTTAGAGTTCAGTCCCTTCCACTTGCCACACTATTAACATCTAGTACCTCCCAGGGCACAGTGTGGGAGCTGGAAACACTTAAAACTCTGACTCGTCCGTTGACTTGAAAGATATGTCACTCTACCTTCCACTCCCCCATCCATAAATTATTCTCTCCACATGCTTTGGATATTCCTCAATGGACCTTTAGAGACACAATTTGGGCCTCTCTTTCCTAGGGATGGTGTATCGATGGAGTAAGCAGAGAAGATTATCTTTTTTTTTCTACTCTCACTGTGTCAACATATAATTGAGTGTGTGTGCACAAACACACAATAGAGACACTATTAGATGTGAGTGTACTAGAACTGTTCATGTATGTGAGAGTAATGTGGGTGGTTCAGAAATACCATCTTACGGTGTGGGTGTGAATGATGGACTGACTATAAATACATGTGGGATGTGAGATGGGAACACGCAAAGAGGGTGGAAGAGAGATGGATGCTGTGAGAGGGATGCTGTCAGGACCAGAAGCCCTGAGGAGGCTTTTCCTCTAGTTCTGTCCAGCCTATTTGGTAGTCAGTGGGGGTGAGCCCAAGGCTCCAACCTGAGGCCCTGTTTTCTCCCCAGGGTGTGGTACACACAGTTGGGGGCTACATGCTCTATGTGGCCACAACCTTCAAGTATGTGTTTGACTTCCATGCGGAGGATGTGTTCTGGTGCACAGCAGACATTGGCTGGATCACTGGCCACTCCTATGTCACCTATGGGCCACTGGCCAACGGTGCCACCAGTGTTTTGGTAAGCAGGGTGCTGGGACTCAGGGCTACTTGGTTTATTTAGGGGATGGACAAGATGATCCTGGGTGACAACCTCCCAAAGCCACTTGGTCTAGAGGCAGAGGGACTTATACAATGACCTGTTTCCTGGAGAAAGAGGAGTTCTTAGGGGGTTGTATATCCTGACTGGGAAGGTCTCTTGGCTTGTCTGGTAAGGGAGTGAAGCCATGGATTTGTCAGAAAGGGCAAAATGCTGAGCCTGAGGGGATGGTAGGGGAATGGAGGGACTATTGAGAAGGACCAAAAATGACCAGCCATTACTGGGGTCAGTTTGAGGGGATTCCCACATACCCGGACATGAGCCGCCTATGGAGTATTGTGGACAAGCACAAGGTGACCAAGTTTTACACAGCACCTACAGCTATCCGCCTGCTCATGAAGTTTGGAGATGAGCCTGTTACGAGGTGAGACCCCTTCCCAACTGCTGCCCCATAGGTGTCCCTCAGAGCTGGTGCTGGCCTTTTGTGCACAGTCTTTTCCATTCCATTGTTCTAACACCCTGGCTTGGAATAGGGGAGGGGGCAGGAGAAGAGCCTGTGCATGTCTTCCTGGCTCCCAGTGGTGCTCAGAGCCTTCCTCTCTCCCCATTCCCCTGCCCAAGGCATAGCCGGGCATCCTTACAGGTGCTAGGCACAGTGGGCGAACCCATCAACCCCGAGGCCTGGCTGTGGTACCACCGGGTGGTAGGTGCCCAGCGCTGCCCCATTGTGGACACCTTCTGGCAGACAGAGACAGTGAGTAAGGGGTTCAGGAGGCTGGGGCTCAGGGACAGTGTGGGAAGACTGACTCAAACCCCTGATCTCTGACTCTACAGGGCGGCCATATGCTGACCCCCCTCCCTGGTGCCACACCCATGAAGCCTGGTTCTGCTGTGAGTGAGGCTCCCTTGGCTGGTCCTGGGCTGGGCAGGAGTGGAGTCTTGGGGCATTTGGCCTAGGGAGAGGGTGGGGGACTGGACTGATATGTGTGAGGAATCTGGGGCTCTGGGGCTCCTTAGGAGAGGTGGAGAGTGGAGTCAGAGTTGCCTCATTCCTCCCTGTGGGTCCTGTCTCCTGTTTGCTTCTAGACCTTCCCATTCTTTGGTGTAGCTCCTGCAGTCCTGAATGAGTCTGGGGAAGAGTTGGAAGGTGAAGCTGAAGGTTATCTGGTGAGATCCTGGCCCTTGTGGGTCAGTGAGGAGGAGGCACGGGGGAGGGTCCACAAAGGGGTACTGGACTCTCCTTTAGAGCTTAGAACCTAATCTTTCCCGGTAGCTGCTTTTGGCGAAAGCTCCATGGTTGAGGGTTTATCATCTGCAGAGAGACCCTAGGGGGGAATCCTTCTGGATACTTTGCCTGCCTCTCTGCCTTTTGGCTCACAAAGTTCTTAAGGGCTCTGCTCAAAGATACCTGATGGTGCCTTTTCGGGTCTGGAAGACATCGTGGAAAATCATATAGGCTCCAGGGTCAACCTGGGTTCAAATCCTGGCTCTGCCGCTTCTGTGACCTTAGTTAGGTTACCCAACCCCTCTGAACCTAAATTTCTCACTTGTAAAACAGGGTTATAATAGTACCTGTGTCTCCTGTGGTTGCTGGATTGATTAGATAATCCATGTGAAGGTTTTACTTAGCACAGAACCTAACAGTTAGTGCTTGATAAATGTTAGCTGTTGTTGTGATCGTTTTATCAACAGTTGTGGGGAGATCATCAGCCCCCACCCTCCACCCCACTTCCTTTTTATTAAGAGCAAGTTAGTAACAAGGGCAAGACTTGAATCCAGGTCTTCTGACTCTTAGCCTAGAATTTCGTCCATCCCGTCAATCTGCTGCCACAGGATATTATTGATTGGGGCAATGATTACTTACTTATGTGTGGGTCCCACATTTTAATATAACTGCTTTCATTTGCATCAAACTGGACTGGCATCCCTGAGGGATTACCTAAAAGGAGACTCAAATTTACTAAATGCTTATTACTAACAGAACATTGTGCCAGGCAGCTTCCACATACTATTAACTTAATCCTCACAATAAGTTTGGGAGGTAGAGATTATTTTCTCTAATTTACAGGTAAGGATCCTGAAGTTCAGAGAGATAACATTACTTACCTGGGGTCACACAGCTAGTAAGTGGCAGAGCTGGGATTCCAAGCCTGGATTGTCTATCTCCAAAGCCTGTACTTTGTCCTACTTCTCAGGAATGGCATTCAGGCTATTTCTCCTAAGGTTTGACAAAGCAGTAATTGTCTTCCTGTAAGACAGTGTAGCAGATGTTACCACTGTGTCTTCCTCACTCTCCAGGTGTTCAAGCAGCCCTGGCCAGGGATCATGCGCACGGTCTATGGGAACCATGAACGCTTTGAGACCACCTACTTTAAGAAGTTTCCCGGGTACTATGTGACAGGAGATGGTGAGCCTTGGCTATCCCCTTCCCAAACCTCCCACTGAGATATGTACTGTCCCCTTTCATTTCCAAGAAGAGTTGGTTAGGGATGTGCCTTATGTATCAGTGTCTAATATTCAGTCAGAACTACAGAGAAGATTATAAGAACAAGTGTTGCAGGAAGGCACTCAGCATGGTGCCATCTGAGATTTGATGTATGAGGGAAAAAGTTCTTATTTCCCTCGCTGCTAGGCTGAAAGAGATGGGGCATATGGCAGTATGTATTACTATGTCATGTGTGTCCTCATGTCTGGAGCCTATGTTTGCCCATGTGTCCACCCACCAATGCATTCTTCCATAAATATTTTATTGACCACCTACTATGTCCATGTACTTATCTAAGCACAGTACAGCTCTCATGGGGCTTACATTCTAGTAAGGGGAGACAGGCAATAAATTCAGCAAATAAATACTGCAGGGATGGCCACCATAGATGGGATGGTGAGAGGTTTCTCTGAAGTGACATTTGACCAGGGACCTGAAGGGTGAGAAGGAGGCAGGCATGGGAAAATCTGGAGTAAGAATGAATGTTCTGTACCAGCGAGACACAAGCTTAGAATGTCTGAGGAACAGACTGAAGCTTGTGTAGCTGGAATGTATTGAGCAAGGGGAAGAATTTTACATCAACTTGGAGAGGGAGATAAGATAGGGCCTCGTGAGCCATGGTGAGGAGTTTGGATTTTATCCAGGGTACAGTGGGAGACCATCAGGGGTTTTAAGCAGAGAAGTGATAAGAATTTATTATTTAGAAAATAACTTTGCTTGTTTTATGGAGAATAGACTTCAAGTCAGTATGTTAGTTATCTATTGCCATGGAACAAATTACCCCCAAACCTGGCAGCTTAAAACAACAAATATTGTATTATCTCATACAGTTTCTGAGGACCAGGAATCTGTGAGTGGCTTAGCCGGTGGTTGTCATTCAGAGTTTCTCGTGGGTTGCAGTCAACCTGTGGTCGGGGCTGTAGTTATCTGAAGGTTTGACTGAGCCTGGAAGACACACGTCCAAGCTCACTCAAGTGGCTTTTGGAAGGAACCTTCAGTTCTTTGCCACATGGACCTTTCCATAGGGCTACTCATGACAGCTGGCTTCCCCAGAGCAAGTAATCTGAGAGAATGCAACCAACACAGAAGCCACAGTCTTCTATAATCTAATCTCAGAAATGACATCCTATCATTTCTACCAAACTCAACTGATCACAAGACAAACCCTAGTACACTGAGAAAGAGGACTACACAGGGGTATGAATACCAGGAGGTAGAGATCAGTGTGGCCATCTTGGAGCCTGCTACCACAGCAGGCAAGAGCAGAAGCAGGAAGACTTGTTAGGAGGCTATTGCTGTGGGTGTAGCAGTTTGGTAACGTGGATCTTGTATCCTACTGTGGGGTACTTATTATGTTGCACATTTCTTCTCTTCCCAGGCTGCCGGCGGGATCAGGATGGCTATTACTGGATCACTGGCAGGATTGATGACATGCTGAATATATCTGGTGAGGGCCAGGGACCATTTTCCCTTCTTATTTACCCTGCTTTCCCAGCAACTCCCAGCCAAAGCCTTCTGAGAGAGCCAGGATATCCTTTGGCCAGACCATGCCTGGAGTACAGCATTCAGTTCTGGACCCGGGTGTTGGAAGAAGAGTGATAAACATTGAAATGTACCTGGAGGAGTGGAACCAGGATGGTGGGACAACTGAAGTATGTCCTGTGAGGAATGAATGCAAGGCCTTCCCCCTTTGACCAGACCAGGACTGCCTTATTGGGACAGATGGAACAGGGGCTGGGATCTCTCTCATGGCACTTCCTTTCCCTTGACAAGGACACCTGCTGAGCACGGCAGAGGTAGAGTCAGCACTTGTGGAACATGAGGCTGTCGCAGAGGCAGCTGTGGTTGGCCACCCTCACCCCGTGAAGGGCGAATGCCTCTACTGTTTTGTCACCCTGTGCGATGGCCACACCTTCAGCTCTACCCTCACTGAGGAGCTCAAGAAGCAGAGTAAGGAGCTTCCCTGGGCAGGGATTGCCAGGTCTCTCCTGATGGCCCAGGTTGCTGGGGAAGAGCTATAGTGAGCTGCTTCTCAAACCACAAACAGACCCCAGGGGGCCTTAGGTGCTAACTACCCTCTTCCCACCCAGTCTCTACTAGGTTAATAATGATTGACATTTATAGAATTCTTTCTCTGTGCCACCACTGAACTAAGTGCTTTAAATGCATTAATCTATTTAATCTCTATAATCACCTCCATGAAACAGATCCTATTGTTGCTCTCACTTTAAAGATGAAGAAATCGAGGCTCAGAGAAGTTAAATCTCTTGTCCAAGGCCATACTGCTAGTAAAGTGGAATTTCAACTCTAGCAGGCTGATTCTAGAGCTTGAGTTCCATTAAGGTGAATTAATATAAAATGAGAGTGTAAAGAGACAATGTGTTAAAAGTGAGAAAGTCAGAAGTGAGCCTGAGAATGATTGTGGGCAAAACCTTGAAGAGGAAATAGGTTGCAAACAAAGCCATCTCTGCCTTGGTTTGGGGCAGCCTGGCTAAGGGTACTGAAAAAATGCATAATGATTTGTTGGTTACAGTTCGAGAAAAGATTGGCCCCATTGCCACCCCGGATTACATCCAGAATGCACCCAGCTTGCCTAAAACCCGCTCAGGTATGTTCAGAGGCCTTGAGGGATTGGGACTGGATTGGCCAAGGCCCAGTGGTGGGGGAGTGTGTGTGGATGGAAGCTTTGGGCCGGGCTGGAGTGGGTCAGTGTTGTCACCAGGTAACCAGAAGCCTGTGGTCCCCCAGGGAAAATCATGAGGCGGGTGCTTCGGAAGATCGCTCAGAATGACCACGACCTGGGGGACGTGTCCACCGTGGCTGACCCATCCGTCATCACCCAGCTCTTCAGCCACCGTTGCCCGACCATCCAGTGAACAGGACCCTGCCCATTACCCAGGATTCCCCCTGCTTGGCTTTCCAAAGTTTTGCCCACCCTCCCTGCCCCCATCCAGGAGTACTCAGGGCCTGTGCTGACCCACACCACCTCCCCGACGCGCTGTCTGGAACTGAGGACGAGCTTTGCCTCTGGGTGCAGGCAACTTCCTGTGACTGCCAGGCAGGTGGGACAGGGCCCAGGTCAGCCTCAGGCTGCTGTGCCCACAGACTGCAAAGAGCCATTAGCGCCCAGAACAGGGACCTGAAGGTCATATCCCAAACCCAAGTTAAGTGTTCAGTGGGCAGGTGAGGGCATAGACTGAGGCAGGGAAGCAACTCTGTAATGCTGTGTCAGCTCTCTCAGGAAGCATCAGTACTTATTCTGGGCATGCACTTGCCCTTAGAAATGCTTGTTTGTGAGTCCTGGAACAACTGATTATTATTTTTTTAAACACTTTGCTGCTTCTGTTATGGATCTGCATTCCCTTTTGTGCTAGATGGCTTGTCTGCCATTTGTTCCAGAGGCTGTGCAGGCAGGCTCAGTTTCCAGAGGGTTTTCAGATCATTTGTGTCTTAGCAGGAGTAAATGTGTTATGTTCCTAGGACCAGAGGAGCTTGATTTTCTTGTCCTCTTTTCCCACCTTCCCCTGAACAGAGTCTTGCCCATGAGAGACATTCTCAGACAAAGCTCTCTTTTCTTGCCTGTTGTACTCAAGCCCTGTGGTTGTAGGAATAAAGTCTGTGACCTCAAGAAGGTGGTGACTTGCTTTCTTGGTTATCTTACAGGCTGTGTACTTGCTAGCTGTTCTGACTTGTGTGGGGGATGGGAAGGGGAGTGGTTTTCCTCAGGAATACCCCAATATTCACCTTCTAGAACTTTTGGTTTAGGCAGAGCTAGGCAGGGCTTCCAGGCCCTTTGACAAGCTCCTGAGCTAATCAGGAAAGCAAATGAAGCAAGATTACAACTGTGATGTCCCATCATGGTTGCCTTCCCTCCTGGGCTCCTGCTAGAGACCTTGTCTCTTCCCTATGATCCTGTGGGCGCATTAGTGAGTGACTAAGGATTGAAATTTCAGGGTCCCATCCATAGGGTCAGGAGCTAGGGAGACTCTGATTACAGCCAAGTTACTTCCCCTGCTCCAAGCTACCTGAAGTGGGCCGACTCAGATTATAGCTTCTCCCTCCCCTAAATGTACAAACCAAGGAATCACAGAATCAACAAAGTAGTTTTATTTAAGGCAGAGGTGGGAAAAGGCTGTGCCCCTCTACCCTTTTCCTCCTACCCCTCAGTCTTATCCCAAGTCAGACACTGGAACTTGCTGGAAAGGCTGACAATGGGCTAACAGGAGGGTGGCAGTGTTATGGTCCCTTACCTCAGATCCGCTTCTTTTCAGCTGTACCCACACCCTGAGGATTTAGGGGCCTCTAGATCACACCTAAGGGAAACACAGCTTTTCTGGTTCTCAGATGGAAAAGCTGTGGGGAAGGTACCCAGCACTGACCCTTCCATGAAGACCGTGGAAATCTCTAGAAGAGATCAACCTTCCCAAGGTAAGGGGAGGGCAGCCCCTCAGGAGGGCTAGGAGAGGAATGATAAGTACAAAGGATAGAAGGTCTTTCGAGTAAAGTCTGGGCAGGCCTCGCTGTGTCCTCACACAGGGTATGGGTTGTCTAGGACTGCCACTCCTGCTGCCACACCACCATCGGCATGCTCGATGGCTTTGGTTCGAAGCAGATGTCCCACGTGCTTGTTCATCACAAGTGTCTTTCCCTGCCTATAGAAATGGGAGCAGGAGACACACAACTCCATCACCTGGACTCAGCCCTCAAACCCAAGACCTTCACTCGTCCCAGCTGAGCTGTACATGGGTGACTGACTACACCTGAGAAAGTGCTAGGATTTTTGAATCAGATTTGGGTTTGCATCCTAGCTTGGATATTATTAGCTCTGTGTCTTTGAGCAAGTTACTCAGCCTTTCTAAATATCAATTTCCTCAGTTTAAAATAGGGATAATACCTCTCACTTTGCAAGATGGTCACAAGGACTGAATAAAGCAGGAACAGCACTTAGCATGATGCCAGGCTCACATTTCATGTTCTGTAGCTGTAAATGTCCTTCCTACCTCTCTCTCAAGATGGCTGTGGTGGGGGTGGGGTGGGGGGCTGGGGAGGAACTTGCCAGCAGAGATGCTGTAAGGGGAGTGGTTGGAGGGGAAGATAATAGAGAGGGCAGGCTCTGGTGGGGAGCATGGTAGGATCTGGAATTCCTTCCTTGCGCTGACCATGGTGTGAGTATTTTGCAGGAAGTGGTATGAGGGACCAGGAACTGTTCCTTACAAATTCCCCAGTCTTCCTCTTCCTGATTCTTTAGTGCTCAAATCCAAACCCAGGGGCCACTCAGCTTTTCAAAGCCACTGAGTATCCTCTGGCTGGCCCATCCCACCTTTTCCCAGAATCCCCAGTGGCCTGGGACTGGACCCAAATTCTTTTCTTCCCTGGGGTTTCCCAGTCCAGGGTTATTTTCTCACCCATCTTGATACTACTGGGAATTTCCCTTATAGTTTCAAAGCACTTCTCAGCTGGGCTTCATTTGATAGCCTTGTGAGGTGGGCAGATCTTGGATCCTTGGCCTCATTTACTAGATAAGGAAACACACTGCTTGGCTCACCTGACATAGACCCCGAAGATGCCCAGCTCTGAAATGCATTGGACCACTCGGGCGGGGCTGCCAGGTCGTAGTAGACAATTCCCAAAAGGTTCAGGTTCTATCTTCTCCATGAGGATGTAGGAGGCTCTCTCCTCACTGTCCTTCAGCCGCTCCAGGGCCTGTACCATCTCCTCCCCGTATAGGTTGTTACCTGCAATTCCACTAAGCAGTCACCCTGGACCCTCTCCCCACCTTCTCCACCCTGTGCTCCCACTTCTAGGGCCATGTGGGCAAGTCAGGAACCTCAGTTCCTGACACCAGCTCAGTGAACCCAGGGCAGGCCTGGCTTCCAAGGAAGAAATGTCACCTTAACAGGAGAGCGCTTACACAAGCGAACACACCTTCCACCACACCATCCTGCCCTGGTTCTCTTCTTACCTGTTTATGGCTGTTCCTTCTCAGCCTTCCTGACTGGCTCCTGCCCCTCTTAAATATTGGGGTTTCCAAGGAATCAGTCCTTCACCCTTGTTCTCTCCTCCATGTATATACATTTTTTTTTTCAGGGAGATCTCTTCCAAGGCTTCATCTGTATCCTATAACTTGTTTACTCCCAAATCTCTAACTAAAGCTCCCTGCTCTAGACATCACAGATATCCCATGGGCTCCCCAAATAAACTCAACATGTCCAAACAGAACTCATTACTCCTGCCTGACTCTGCTTCTCCTGGACCTTCCTACCCTCAATCAAGTGAAAGGCATTCTTGAGTCATTTAACTCCTCTCTCTCCATTAGCTGTCATGAGTCGGACATGTCTCTTCAGTGTGTACTCCACACTGTCATAAGCCCGAGCCCAGCCTTCTACGTTGCTCTCTGGACAACTATACCCGTCTCCTCTATGGTCTCTCTGCCACCAGTGTCTCCCTACATTCCAGGACACGCTCTACCATGGCTGAAACATGGATCCTAGATCAATCATGTGTCCCTTCCCTCCTTAAAACTTTCTAATGGCTTCCCGCTACCCTTAGGATAAAATCCAATTTCCTACATATATTCAACGTCCTTTATAATCAGGTCCCAAACCATCTTTTCCAACCCAAATCCCTGCCTTCTCTCACCTCCCACACTGCACTCCAGCCTGACCAGTTACTCATTAATCTCCAAACATACCACATTTTCATGGGCCAGTGCCTATGCCTGAGGTTGCTTCTTCTGTATGGAATACTCTTCCCCCTTTTCCACCTGGGAAACTCCTACCTAACCCTTAAGGCCAAAATCAAAAACCATCTCCTCTGGGTCAGGAGACAGACATGAGGCAGATGTGATCCCTGCCCTCAAGGAGTTCAAACTAAGCAGGAAGATATCCAGCCTCCTGATATGCCCCCATCCTGCTTCCCCACAATTCACCCTCAGGCACCTCAGACTACACTTGCCCAAACCCTCCAGTGCTGGTTAATCACATTCCCTTGTGCACGGGCATTTCTGTAGTGTAGTGGTTATCTCGTTCGCCTCACACATTCCCTTGTGCTCCACTGCAGTTGACCACAGGGTCTCCTGGGACACTGTCCAAGGTGGGGACATGTGTCAGTTCCTCTTGGATCCCCCAGAGCCCGGGACCGTGCCCATAGCAAGTGCAGATCAGCACTGGTGACAGCCTGCTGGCCCCCTTTCACTGAGCAGCCCTGCAAAGGGGGAACCACCTACCTCCACCCTCTCTCTGGGGCTTTAGCACGAAGCAGCTAGGGGCAGCAATGGCCTCAGTGATAGCCTGGTCCCCTTCTTCACCCTGGCAGGAGGCAAGAAAGCAGTCACTAGCAGTCTTGGGCCAAAGAGGCAGGAGCCAAGGTCCTGCTGGTTGTGTAGAGCAGCATCAGAGGAAGAGCAGGAGGAGGAAGAGCCATAAGCCCCTTTAGGCTGGATGCTACTATCTGGATATGACCCCAGCAAGCCCCCTGTAGCAGTGAGTACAGTGACAACAAGCTTTCTTGGGCAACAGTTCAGGAGCAGCAGGAGGTCTGGAAAACGGGTACAGATATTCCTCAATTCTTGCTGTCTACCTCAGCCCCTTCCCCTGGTTACCGTCCCCATCTCCACCTTTGCTGTGGGAGCTTACAATGGATTCCAGCCCTCCTTCCCAGGGCTCTAGGGGTTTTCTCAGAGTATCACTGACCCAAGTCCAGCCCAGTGCCAGTTCCAGCCTCCACAACACATTGGGCTCTGGGTCCCTGATACCTAGGGGGCCTGTGGTGGGAGAAGTGGGCTATCCACGCACCATGTCCAGTGAGTAGAGGCCAGCAAAGGTGGCACGGAGGCGGGCCACGGCCTCAGGCTGGCCGGGGAGCAACACCTCCAGCATGCCTGATCTGCTCAGCTCCTGTTGCACCTTCTTAGTCCCAGCCAGCTGTGTGGCAATGTCTGGGCACTTGACAGCACATGACCTCTCCAGCAGCAGCCGTGCTCCCCAGTTCTGCAGAGAGAAGAAACCAAAAGGAATTCTACTTTATTTTACGTTGGCTGGCCTTTAATGAACATCCATCAGGTGCCAGGTATCCTCACATTCATAATCTCCCAGGGTCATTGCAACATCCTGGTGAGGCAGGTACGGCCCCTCCTGTTATGCAGGATTCTTGCCCTTACGGAGCTTATGGTCTAGCACAGTGACACATGACTATAATTAAAAGGGAAAATGAGGGCTTCCCTGGTGGCGCAGTGGTTGAGAGTCCGCCTGCCGATGCAGGGGACATGGGTTCGTGCCCTGGTCTGGGAAGATCCCACATGCCGCGGAGCGGCTGGGCCCGTGAGCCATGGCCGCTGAGCCTGCGCGTCCGGAGCCTGTGCTCCGCAACGGGAGAGGCCACAACAGTGAGAGGCCCGCCTACCACACACACACACAAAAAAAGGGAAAATGACAAAAGGTGAAAAGGTGTAGAACAATTGATGAAGAGGTTTGAAAGGGGTGGGACACTTGTTTATGAGCTCAGCTTCCTACTGTACTACAAATAAAATACAAACTCCTTACCACGGCCTATAAGAACCTGTAAGGATCTGCCTCGTCTCCTTTTCAACCTCATTCCATGCCATCCTTCCACCTCACTCCCACCTTGCAGCCACACAGGTTTGTCAGTCCTCAAACACAAATGTCATTTCCACCTCAGGGCCTTTGCATTTGCTGCATTTCCCTCTGCCTGGAATTCTTGTCATTTTGGCTTTTCTGATGGATGGCTGGATCCCTCTCATCTTTAAATCTTGGCTCAGTCATCTTCTCAAACCACCCTATTTAATGTGGGTTTCCCCATAATTCTCTGCGTTTTCACCCTGTTGTTTCAAAGAGTTTCCCCCAGCTAGAAAAAAACATTTTTTCTACTTTTGTTTACTTTCTTTTTTTTTTTTTTTTTTTTTTGCGGTACGCGGGCCTCTCACTGCTGTGGCCTCTCCCCGTTGCGGAGCACAGGCTCCGGACGCGCAGGCTCAGCGGCCATGGCTCACGGGCCCAGCCGCTCCGCGGCATGTGGGATCTTCCCGGACCGGGGCACGAACCCGTGTCCCCTGCATCGGCAGGCGGACTCTCAACCACTGCGCCACCAGGGAAGCCCCTTTTGTTTACTTTCTGATGACCATCTCCCTGACCAAACTGTGAGCTCCATGAGGACCCTTGTCTGTCTCATTTCCTGTTGTATCCCTAGTGTCTAACACAGTGCCTGAAGCT
Organism: Mesoplodon densirostris; assembly: GCF_025265405.1. Lineage (NCBI taxonomy): Eukaryota > Metazoa > Chordata > Mammalia > Artiodactyla > Ziphiidae > Mesoplodon > Mesoplodon densirostris. The sequence goes on along the minus strand of NC_082676.1, from coordinate 24,600,488 downwards.
TTGTAGGTGCTCAATAAATATTTGTTATTGTTGTTTAATGAGGTGAAATTGAGTGGACAGGTAGTGTCTGACAGGTGAGACTCAACAGGGAAGAGGTATTAAGGTTAACAGGATAATATGAGCAAAGGTCTGCAGGTGAGTAATCGCAGGATGAATAGTCTGGTGGGCCAGGAGTTTAGGGTGTGAGAGGCAGGGAAACAGCAGAGGATCATGCCTCCCAGCTCTAGTCCCCATTCTCAGGCACTAGAGGGACAGTCTGTCCTTGACTCCAGACCACATCAAACTGCCCACAGCAGGATCAGGGCTATGGCCTGAGGAACACCACCACTACCCCAATCCCACTCTCACCCCCCACGCATGCTGTTCTTTCTTTGATGTAGTCAGTCCACCTGCAGCATCTCCGCCTGGTCTTCACCAATAACCCCAGCCACCTAACAACTAGGCTAGTGTTTTGGGTAGAGTTAAAGGTACCCTGAATATCAGAGAAAAACCCAGAAAAGTACCCCATTGTGGAAAGTAGGGAAAGCAAAACTCAGAGATGAGCAGGGCCTTGCTCATGGTCACCTAGCAATTCACTAAGCCTAGCAGATTCACCTCCATGTCTAAAACTGGTCTGAGTTTCTCAGTTCCCTAAAAATGTTCTCCTCCTTATGCACTAATTTCCCTCCTTGTTAACTCATCAAAGTTTTCTTTGGCCCCTTCCCCAAACCCCTTTCCTGGAACCAGGACATTTTCCCAATAGACAGTGGATTGACAAACCTGTGTGGCTGCAAGGTGGGAGTGAGGTGGAGGGATGGCATGCAATGAGGTTGAAAAGGAGACAAGAGGCAGATCCCTATACAGCTGGGCCTTAGGGAGGATCTTACATTCAAAGAATTATCAATCTGAAAGGAGCTCCCTCAATATTCTAGTGTAGTTCCCTCACCTTACAGAAACTGAGCCCAGAAAGGGTCAGGAACCTGCCCGTGGTCACACAGAGGCAGAGCCAAATGCTCATGACCCCCAGACTACTGCTTATGGTATTTTCTAACTTATTTTCTCCTTTACCTTCTCCCAACTGAAAGTAGGGCTTCTTAGCTTCTCCATGCTGTGGATTAGGGGCAGGGGGAGGAGAATTATATACTAGGAAAGCCACTGGACTGAGAGTCAGAAAGTGTGGGAGCTCTCTGTGGGACCTTAGATAAGCACCTGCATCTCTCAAACCTTAGTTTCTCCATCTATATAATGGGGATAATTACACACCTCACAGAGTGGTTATAAGGATTAAATGAAATATTGGATGTGGAATGTAATTTTGAAACTACCTGGTAGGATAGCAAGCTAAGGTGATATTATCATTACTGTCGTTAACATGAATGGACAGCAGATAAAAACTTTCTGATGCAGATAAAAGAGAAGTAAGAGTTGGCAAGAAGGAAATGGTGTAGTGGCACTGGTTTGCACTGGCTAGTGAGAGCTGACTGGATCCATCTCTTCCCAGCTCTGTTCAGAGATGTTAAGATGGGTAGCTTTGAAAGTGGCCAGGATGGGAGTAGTTACAACCTAGAAATCCGAAAATGCTACAAATAGGGGCTTGTCTCCACAGAAAGATTATTGTTACACATTTATCAGCATATCCCTACAAACAGTGTGAATGGCTGGTGCATTGTGGTTTCCTGAGGATTCAGATTCTAGAAGATTGTGTGTAGAGAGTGAGAGGCAGCAAAAAGCTTGTGGGAGGACAGGAAGTTCCAGCAGCAAGTTCCCTGAGGAAGAACTGAAGCCAGAGCTCAGGAAATAACCTAGGTTGTTGTGACACCTGAGTTGAATCTCTGAAGAACGATGGTAGGTCCCAGAGGCAAAGAATGGTCTAACAGAAAGTACCAACCTGCAGACTGTAGTGACTTGGCATGTAGCCATCCCGGAAGTAAACCACAGCAACTTCCTGGCCGTCCCTAGAACACAAGATGGAGAAAGCTGTTGTGTTAAATTAAAACTGATGTGTTCAGGGACTTCCCTAGTGGAGCAGTGGTTGAGAATCTGCCTGCCGATGCAGGGGACACAGGTTCGAGCGCTGGTCCGGGAAGATCCCACATGCCGTGGAGCAACTAAGCCCGTGCGCCACAACTACTGAGCCTGCGCTCTAGAGCCCGCGAACCACAACTAGTGAAGCCCGTGCGCCTAGAGCCCGTGCTCCGCAGCAAGAGAAGCCACCGCAATGAGAAGCCCCCACACCGCAACAAAGAGTAGCCCCCGCTCGCCCCAACTAGAGAAAGCCCACGTGCAGCAACGAAGACCCAACACAGCCAAAAATAAATAAAATAAAATAAATTTATGAGATAAAAAATAAAATAAAACTGATGTATTCAGTGGTTCAATCTATTTCAGGGTGTAGCAAAATGCATTTGGCTTCTTTGAAAGTCAGTCCACAGGGGTAGCCTGAACAGGGATTCATTGGAAGTATGAAAGTAGACACCCACACACAATCAATGCTTCCACTAAAAAATGGAGGTATGCAGTGGGGAATGCTTTCTAATATTCCAGATCTAGAGTCATTCTAGTAAGGCCGAAGGCAACCAGAATCAAATTAGGTAAATTTTTTAAAAGTGGGCTCAAAATTACTGAGCAGCAGAATCATATTGCTATATATAATCATATTGCTAGCAAGACACACTTGTATTTACACTGCTTAAAGTAGCTGATTTTTTAAAATGGTAGGGGGTGAGGGTGGGGAGATGCAAAATATGAATCTAGTTAAGCCACATACTGTCTTTTTGAACTTCTTCCTCTTTTCTTTGATTTATTTGATATTGTTTGATTTATCTGGAAAGTAAATTAATGACTTTGTTTTGTTAAGATAGAACCACACTTTGAAAATAGTAAGTGGTATTGTGAAACGCCAGGAGGTTCTTAATTTTAAGAATCACACATTTCCAGGTCTAAATATGTGTGCTGTAAGCAATGCTACCCAAATATGTGATACTGAAGTCACTTGGTGGTGGCCCCTGAAGGGAAGCACAGGGCCTGGCTTGGAACACAAATCCAGGCCCTTTGAGGTCTTGCATGAGACTTCAGAGAGCAACTCCCAGACCAATCAAAGAATGAGCTGGCTACTCCTCTTCCTCCTTGACTGCCCAACCCAACTGCCCAGGTCTGGCTTGACTAGCCAAGAAGGGCAAGAAAACTTTTGGGAGCCCAGAGGCATATGAAAACCAAGGTTATCCAGAATGTCAATAGCTCTGATACAACCCATTAGAAGCAGAACTTGGCTTCTCCAAAATTTCCTGGGATGGTGGGATATTTTCAGAGTTCACCCTAAAGTTCAGAGAGAAGGAAGCAAGCCATCACATCTCCCAGAAGAAAGGATTATTTAGGGGAAGTGGGCAGCAGGATGAGTTTCCTAAATCAGCCCTCTATTGGATCCTTGGGGAATGCTCCCTGGACACTTACATAAACAGTCTTCGGTCCTGGTCTAGAGACCCCTTTTCAGAGACATCTTCGAACTTTCGCCGGATTACATGGATATTCCTGGGAAAGATGGGCAAGGCTCAGAGTGGATGCTCTGTTCTGAGTGGCTCTCCCCAGTCCTGGGGCTACATCTGGAGGTCTCCCCTCCTTTACTTACCTGGCCAGTAGCTCATTCTCTATGGCACGCTGGTCAAATATATTCCTTTCCTTCTCTTGGGCAATCAGTAGCACCCGAGCGCTGGGGAAAGAGCACAGGTGGCCCAAGGTGGCTACAAATCTTGTCTTCCCTCCATCCCACCCCCTCAGAAGTGAGAATGAGAACATGGCTTCCCTGAAAGAGTAGATATTCTCTCTACTCAGGACTGCCTCAGGCATAGACACCTGAGGCCACAACACATTATTTCCTGAATATAGAAAACTTGAAAAAATGGACATGTCTCTTCCCCTTCTCCAGTAGGTAGATGAAATATTGTAATGATGTCAAACTTCTGTGCAAATTAAAATTTAGATTTAAAACCATCTCAAAAACCCAAGAGGACTTTTTCTTAGAATTTAACATAATGATTCCAAGTTCTTCTGGAAGAATAAAGAGGTGAGAGTACTGAAGAATATTTTGTAAAAGAACAATGCTGGGGGTTAGGGGATAATGACACACTATTGCTAGATTGTGAAGCATATTATAAAAGAGTATGTGATTCTTTCAAAAAGAAAAAAAAGGATAGCTCAACGGAATCCTCAACGGAATCCTACAGAAACACTATAGAGAAAACTATGAATAAGGCATTATCTCCTGGGGCCTCCCAACATTTCTGTGAGGTACACAGGGACACATTTGGTCCCACAGTATTAATGGGATCACTGGGGCTTACCTGGCCTCTTCCTTTCTGCTTATCCACATGTTTCTTAAAGGAGCAAGAGCTCCAGGACTCAGGGAAATGCTAATGCCAAAGAATTGTCTGTTTGGCTACCAACCAAGCTGTTTTCAGTTGTCAAGAACAGGTCCAGGTGTCTCCCACCAGACTCTCTTACTGTCACTGCTCAGCAGTACCAAACTCCATTTTTGCTGTAGTTGTATTGCTCTGTGCCCAAGGCTTTTCTTGCTGAGCTCTTGGGTGGGCAGACTTGGCTTAGGATTTTAAGTGTGGATTCCTGACCTCCCATACTTGGCCTCTTGTCTATCTCTGCTTCTCCCTCCCTCAGCTGAACCTCTTGGACTACACTCTGCCTGACTCCTTTCCACTTAGCCAAAACACAGGTCCTAGTATGCCCCTTCTCCTGGCCTGCCTGAAAACTCTTGAGGTCAGACATGACATTAAGCAGTCTTGGTTTTGAGTTGGGTATCTGAGAGACGACCTAGAAATGGTGCTTTCACAAGCCATCTTGCCCTGAGAGAGTCCCGAGGGCCAATGACCTTGCTCTTTACTTTGTAGCCTGATCTGCTCTGCTCATGAGTGGGAGGTGGCACTTGGCCCATGCTAGCCCACCTCCAGGAAAAGGTGGAGGAGAGGCTGTAGGTTAAAGTGGAACTGCATGCTCTGGTTAATGAAGCCTCCTGCCAAATAATCGGACTCAGACTCGGAAAACATATTCTACCTCCTCCTGCCTTTAATTCTGAGCGTCTCTTGATAGCAGGTCTAGGAAAGTTATCACCTAAGGGAGGTGAAGTAGCAGTGGCATGCTGACTGGGAATAAGGACTCCAGAGTCCCAGTGCTGGCTTTGCCAGTGATCTATGGTATACCCTTGGGTAAGTCAGTTTCTTTCCTTGGGCCCTGATTTCCCCATGTATAAGATAAGGGCGTTAAATAGATCATAGTTCCCAACATTTTATATCAAGAATCCCCTTTTCTTATTGCTACTCATTCTAACCACAGACACTATATTTTGAAAGAGTTTGAATAAATGTCTAAATTGAAATCATGATTCATTTTCCTGGCTTAATTTTTAAAAATTCTTAAAAAACATATGAGATGGGCTTCCCTGGTGGCGCAGTGGTTGAGAGTCCGCCTGCTGATGCAGGGGACATGTGTTCGTGCCCCAGTCCGGGAGGATCCCACATGCCATGGAGCGGCTGGGCCCATGAGCCGTGGCCACTGGGCCTGTGCGTCCAGAGCCTGTGCTCCGTGACGGGAGGGGCCGTGGCGGTGAGAGGCCCGCGTACCACACACACACACAAAAAAAAAACAAAACATATGAGATAATTGATGAAAATTCATCTGCTCTACAAATGCTCGCACCTCAGTTTTTCAGTCTATACTATGGGGCAATTCCTTTCAGAAGAACAGTGTAGTAGAGAGAACACAGGCTTTAGGGGCAGGTAAACGTGAATTCTAAACTTACTAGCTGTGTGACTTTGGGCAAGTTATTCAACCTCTCTGAGCGCTCCGTTTGCTCTTCTGTAAAACAAAACTCTTTAAATGGTAGTAATTATTACTATCATTATTGTTATTATTGAAAGTACCACATAATGACCCTCACTGAATTTTTTAAAGCATTTTTCAAATCTATGATTTCATTTAATTCTTACTATCATCCTTTTAGGTATTATTATTACCCCTGTTTTACAAGTTCGGAAACTGATGTTCAGGGAAAAGAACAGACTTTAGCCAAGGTCATTTGGGTCAGAAGTGCCTACTTGACTCTCAAAATGAAGGAATCCACTCCTGGCTCAGGGACCCCATAGCTCCTACCTACCAGTGCCTAATTCTGAGCACACAAGTCTTTTCTCTCCATGTTATTCACAGCCTGGCTAGAGAAACCCTCTGCAACATTCGTCTATCAGCAGTTCCCTAGCTGACCCATCTCCTGGCTTCACTCTTAAAATACAACCTAGCCAAGAGTTCTACTTGACAAAATATTTGTCTGATGACTTCCAAATGCTCAGAGTCTGAGGTTTCTTGAGTCTTAGTGAGGCTTAATAAGCCCAGAGAGGCTCTCTTGGAGGTAATAAAGTGATGAAGAATGCAGGTTCTTGAGGGAGATGGACTCTGGGCTCTACCACCAACTCACCACTTGACCTTGAACAATGCACTTCACTTCTCTGAACCTCAGTTTCCTCATCTTTAAAATGGGGGAGATGAATAATATCTACCTCAGAGTGTTTGAAATGAGGATTCAGTGAGATCCTGTATGTGAAGAGCTTAGCACAAAGTGTGGCACTAGTAGGTACTCATTAAGGGTAAACTCTTAATGCTATATTAACATAGCAATAACTGTTAGTACAGTGGCCGCTCACTTATCCAGAAGTCATATCCGGAACATCTAGCATCTTTACACATCTGGAACACGGTTGAGAAATAGGAAGGAAGCAAAAAAATGCCTCTGAACAGTTAAAACAGATACTATAAAATCCCTAAATCAAAGTTTACACATTTACTCATCAAAGAGGCCCTCACACTCATTAGACACAAATATAACAGATCATTTGCTTTCCCAAACTACAACAAATCAGAAAGGAGGTATAAGGATGGCAGCGGAGATTCTAAATTCAAGCAAAATGACAGCAGTCAGAAGTAAGAGCTATTAGTAGGAAAACAGACAGAAAAACTATGAAAAAAAGAATAAGAGCATAAAGCCTAATAACTGGGGCCATTAGTGCAGGCAAACAACCTCACATGCCTCTCTCACTCTAGGTAGCACTCCTGCATTACATCAAGATGCAATCCCTGACTGTCAAACGATCACCTGTAGCCAATGAGAAAAGATTAAATTATTATCAGCATCTCTTATTTAAGAAGGAAGCCCAAAACTCCATTAAAATAATTTTGGTACTTCAAAGTATAAGCTTCTATTTCAAGAAAAATTCCCTCATGATTTCCTAATGATGTCAGGCAAAGAAGTTGCTGCATCCATGAATGCTGAATCTAAAGCAGGATTCTGCTGACACTTTTTCTTCCCCTTACTTGGCTGAGCCGTAGAGTTCCCAGGCTTTGGCAATCCCCATGGACAATCCCTTGCTGGGATTATTGGAGAGAATCTTGGCAGCTTCTTTGGTCTTACCCAGGACATTGAGAACATGTCTGTTGAAAGAGAGATGCCTACTTAGTAACTGGATGGACCTGGAAGACCCTTCTGCCTGTGACTCATAGACAATTATAGGAACATCACTTTGAGAGTCAGCTGAGCACTAAAAAGCATCCTACCATCATGCTCTTGTAGGATCCACCTCAGGCTGGAATGTGTTGGGCTGCCCTAAGCCTGGCCCCTGGTGTACATGCCCAGAGGAGCCCTGAGACCCTGTGTTTCCACTCCACACAAGCCTCCCAATGAACTGAAACCCCTTTCCCTGAGCCCCAGGTACTGTCTGGAATCCAGCTACAGACCATCTGGAATCACAGCAACCTGGAGCATCACTACTGACTAGAAGTGGATGTTGCTAGGGTCCAGCGCTCAGAAGGGAAGCCCCTGTTCCCTCTCTGCCTTGGATTCTGACCTCCTTTCAGGCCTCTTTCTTACCTCAGGACCCTCACAGATACTGTTCCTTCTGCCTGGAATACTAACTTGTACAATGAAGGGGCAGGACCAGATGAACCCTGAGGTTCCTTCTTTTTCTGACACACCAAGACCTACTTACAAGTGGAAACTGTGCTACGAGGTGGAAACACATGACCCAAGGCCCAGGAAGGCACAGTCAGCATTCGAGATCCCTGCCCCCACCTATGACTGTAGGCTCATCAGGCTGACACCTCACTAGTGTGCCCAGGATTGCCCAAAGGACCCACCGATGCACAGCAGGGGTCCGGGAGGCTAGGCCCCCAAAGCTGGCAGAGATGGTGTTGATTTCAATCTGTTTCAGGGCTGCAGAGCCATCTGCGTTGCGCTGGAACATGTAGTCTGAGCGATTCAGGCCCAGGAACACCGTCTGTGGGGAAAACTGAAGGCTGAGGACATTTGCCCAGGGGCTGACTCTGAGGGCCTAGCCACAGAGCTAGGTACCATGAACTCTACGCAGAGGTGCCAGCTAACACTCCCAAACCCAGTGGAATCATTCTTTGGGACATTCCAGGATTGGCCACTAATGTATAAACCCAGTGGGGACCAATGAGAGGCAGATTCCCATGAGCTCAGGGACTAGGCCAAATTCTTCTGGTTAAAACAAAAAAGAGAACGAGATGGGAGGGGCAGGTCCCAGACGGGGGTGAAGTGGGGAATGGTTACCTGGGCAATGCCCTCTTTCAGGACTTGCTTGTGGATGTCAAAGAGATGAGCAGTGAAGTTGTCCCTTTTGATGGTGCTGAAAGAGGACAGAGAATATTTTCTAGGCTACATCGAACATTAAAGGTCAAGGATTCCCATTGTCTCCTGAATCCTCTCTGGGTCTACTGGCTCAAAATCGAACACCCACACCAACCCTGTAGAGAACAGTGGTTTAGAACACAGATTTAGAGCCAGATGACTTGGGTTCAAATCCCAGCTCTACCACTCACTATTGGGCAACCTCAGACAATCATGTCACCTCTATGCTTCAGTTTGCTCATCTGTAAAATGAAGAGGGATATAATTATATTTATAACAGAGAGCTGTAGTGAAGAGTAAAGGTGATATTACATGTACAGAATTGAACATAGTGTGTGGTCCCAAGAAGAATTCAAAACTGGCATACGATATGACCATTCTGTAGTTGTAAGCTTTCTAGTTGACCTAACATTAACTCTCCGTAGCTTCCCCTATGTTCTGGGACCTCCCAAGACAAGTCTTTTCCACCTCTTCCACGGCAGCACTCAGAGATTAGAAGACAGCAGTTATGCCCTGTGCCCCAAAAGGTTTTTCTGACTCAAGCTAAATATCCTAATTTTTTTCTTCAACCAGTCCTTATATGATGTGATTTCCTCAAGGAAGCCTTCCCTATCTGGGTCAGATCCCCCTGGTATGCACTCTCATAGCACTGTGGACCTCTCCTTTACAGTACTGATTGCAGTTGTAATTTTCCATTTTATTTGTGTGATGACTAGTATTATCTCTCCTATTTGACTATAAACCACATGAGGATGGGGACCATGTCTCTGCTAGCTCATCATCATGGCCCAGTGTGCTACTGTGACATGTGACATGAGGTAGGACCCAGCCAGTATGGTTTTCTGGAGCCTTAAGGAAGAAACACCCACAGGTAACTAACTTGTTGCCTCTCAAGATTCAGGGTGGTCTCTGCATGCCTGCTCAAGTCTAACTCTCAGGCTCACCTTGTTACAGGGACCCCACTGAGCCCATGTAGCTCAGGCCTGCCCTGAAGTTCCTCTCTCCCCAGCCAGCTCTCATGGGGTTTCGCAGCCCTTGGTGAAGAGGAGAGTCCCTAAGCTGGGACTCTCCTAGGCTGTTATTCTAGCTCATGGGACCCTGGGCCTTTTCTCCCTTACAGGCTAGGGTTTGTGTGTATTTCAGAGGAGAGGGTAATAGGGAAGACAGGGGTTGCAGAGATGGGCTGCAGGGAAGGTCTCACACATAACTGCAGCTTTAGGATAAAGGTCATAAATCAGGCTGCTCATATTTCCCACAAGCTAGAATCACAGGTACAAAAGCCGGGCCTATCCCGAGAAAGATCTGAGGAAAAGGTGGTGGAAAGGTTTGTACATTCAGGACTCAGTGGGTTTCTAGCTGCAAGTCAATGGTTTCCAAACTTCTTACCATTATGAACCCTTCTCGTTTTCACCCTCACACCAATGTGCACATTTTTAAAAGATTTTGTGGGGACTTCGCTGGTGAGCCAGCGATTGAGACCCCGAGCTCCCAACACAGGGGACCCGGGTTCGATCCCTGGTTGAGGAACTGGATCCCGCATGCTGCAACTAAGATCCAGTGCAGCCAAATAAATAAATATTAAAAAAAGAAAATTTGTGTTTAACAAAATAGTTTTCTTTTGAAAAATTAATGAGACATGCAATCATATATATATATATATACACACACACACACACATTCTCTCTCTCTCTACACACACACACACACACACACACACACACACACACATATTTAATTCTAATTTAATTCTAAAATAAAGAAATTTCCCTTGCCCCAGGGCCTCAAGGGGAAAAAAGATCAAGGGAGAAGAGACAGAGAGAGGGGGATAGAGTGAGTCATTTCAGGGGTTCTGTATCCTTGTGAACTGGGTGTGGCCCAGTCTGCACCCCGTCCCACCCAGAGATAAGAGGCCTGAAGTGACAAGAAAGGGTCACTGCTTAAGAGAAGTAGGAAATCTGATTTTAAACCCATAACCCCTCCTGCCCTCTGTTTTCTCTAAAACTAGGTTGACTCTCCCTAATTACAAATGGAGATTTCAGTCTTCAAAGCAGGGGGGTCATGGGTCAGAGAATCACAGAATGTCAGTGTTGGAAGGGACCTTAGATTTAGGCCAACCTCCCATTTTACAGATGAAGAAATTGAGGCCCAGAGAAAGAGAGGAACTTGCTTGAGGCCATATAAATAAGTGGTAGAGCCAGGGTTAGAAGCCAGGTCTCCTAACTTCTATTCTACAAATTTTTGTTTCTCCTGGGGAGTACCTGTCCCCCACCCCAACAAGTCACCTGCCCTGAGTAATAGCTCATGACTCCCCAGTCTTCCAAGCCCTTGATTCTAGCACCTCACAGCCCCCGAAGCCCCACTGCCCTGTACCTGGAGAGAGTTTGCTCCAGAAAGGCAGCGTTCTGGCTGACAGCATCCACCAGCAGGTTGAAGTCCATTTGTACAGCATAGGCCTGCTCCAGCAGGGCACTCGGGACCAGTGAGGGGAAGAGTGTGAATGGGGCATAGCTCACCACCTGATCGAGGAGAGAGAGTGGGCGCGGTAGAACACCTGTGAATGGGCTGTCTTCCTGCAAACACAACCCCATGGAAAGTGTGCCCTGCATTGACTGAGGACACACAAACTACAGAATAGTGGTTACCTCTGGGAAGGGAGGGAGGAGAACAGGACGAGGAATGGGTATAAAGAGAACTTGCAGACTTTGTTTTTGGCCATTTTTCTTCTGATCTTTTTTTTTTAATGTAAAGAGATCAAATATTACAAAGTCTAGAAGACAAATAAACCAAAAAATTATTGAGCGCTGACTGTGTGCTCAGCACTGTTTTACATACTTTACATGGATTCATCATTTAACGCCATGAGAAAGATACTATTATTATCTATACCTAATAAATAGATAAGGGAACTAAGTCTCAGAGATGTTAAGTAACATGTCCAAAATTATATAAAGCTAATAGGTGACACTGGGATTTGAACCATGAATGTTACTAAACAACAACCACCATACACACACACACACACGCACACACACACACACATAACTCTTAGCCAGTTCACATCCAAGCCCAGTCCTCTTGCCTTCTGGTTGGGGGCGAGGGAGAGTCCTGCAGGTAGGGCTGCAGCAGAAGTGGACTCTGGTCTCCAGAGAAGGAGCCTGGAGTGCTTTGCCCCCAGTATTGGAGATGGTGACCCAGGTTGCCAGGCCTGGAGATCAGCTGCATTCTGAGTTCTCTGGACTTTGGCAGAGCCAGGAAACCCAAATACCATCTAGAATACTATTTTTAGAAGGGGATAATGCATTCTGAGATTTCCAACAACAAATGAACTAGAACTTGGGTAAGAGAAGGTAAGGTGACTTTGTGACTTATATCATGACTTTGTGCTTATATTATGAAGCATTCCTGAGTCTAACCTCTGAGTTATATGCTTGTCATTATAATAGTATGAGTTAAGGGTGTTAGAACTTGGCATTCATATATTAATTTTTTTAATTATTATTTTGAATGGATAATACAAACACATGATATAAATTCAAAAAAGACACAAGGATACATAGTGAAAAGTACATCTCACTACCACCCTAGCCCCAACGACCCAGTTCTCCCCAGAGGCAAATGGTATACCAGTGTCTCACATATCCTTCTAGACTAATGTATATGTATACATACATATTTTCTCTCTTTTTTACACACACACAAGCATATAATACATACATTGTTCTGTCCTTATATTTCAGAGACATTTCTGAATACATTCAAATAGAGCACTCTCATTCTTTTTATAATTTTTTTAACATCTTTATTGGAGTATAATTGCTTTACAATGGTGTGCTAGTTTCTGCTTTATAACAAAGTGAATCAGCTATACATATACATATATCCCCGTATCTCCTCCTTCTTGCCTCTCCCTCCCACCCTCCCTATCCCACCCCTCTAGGTGGACACAAAGCACTGAGCTGATCTCCCTGTGCTATGCGGCTGCTTCCCACTAGCTAACTGTTTTACATTTGGTAGTGTATATATGTCCATGCCTCTCTCTCACTTCGTCCCAGCTTACTCTTCCCACTCCCTGTGTCCTCAAGTCCATTCTCTATGTCTGTGTCTTTATTCCTGTCCTGTCCCTAGGTTCTTCAGAACCTTTTTTTTTCTTAGATTCCATATATATGTGTTAGCATAGGGTATTTGTTTCTCTCTTTTTGACTTACTTCACTCTGTGTGACAGACTCTAGGTCCATCCACCTCACCACAAGTAACTCAATTCATTTTTTTATGGCTGAGTAATATTCCATTGTATATATGTGCCACATCTTCTTTATCCATTCATCTGTTGATGGACACTTAGGTTGCTTTTTGAATTATGGTTTTCTCAGGGTATATGCCCAGTAGTGGGATTGATGGGTCATATGGTAGCTCTATTTTTAGTTTTTTAAGGAACCTCCATACTGTTCTCCACAGTGGCTGTATCAATTTACATTCCCACCAACAGTGCAAGCGGGTTCCCTTTTCTCCACACCCTCTCCAGCATTTATTGTTTGTAGATTTTTTGATGATGGCCATTCTGACAGGTGCAAGGTGATACCTCATTGTAGTTTTGATTTGCATTTCTCTAATGATTAATGATGTTGAGCATCTTTTCATGTGTTTGATGGCAATCTGTATATCTTCTTTGGAGAAATGTCTATTTACGTCTTCAGCCCATTTTTGGATTGGGTTGTTTGTTTTTTTGATATTGAGCTGTATGAGCTGCTTGTAAATCTTGGAGATTAATCCTTTGTCAGTTGCTTCATTTGCAAATATTTTCTCCCATTCTGAGGGTTGTCTTTTGGCCTTGTTTATGGTTTCCTTTGCTGTGCAAAAGCTTTGAAGTTTCATTAGGTCCCATGTGTTTATTTTTGTCTTTATTTCCATTTCTCTAGGAGGTGGGTCAAAAAGGATCTTGCTGTGATTTATGTCATAGAGTGTTCTGCCTATGTTTTCCTCTAAGAGTTTGATAGTGTCTGGCCTTACATTTAGGTCTTTAATCCATTTTGAGCTTATTTTTGTGTATGGTGTTAGGGAGTGATCTAATCTCATACTTTTACATGTCCCTGTCCAGTTTTCCCAGCACCACTTATTGAAGAGACTGTCCTTTCTCCACTGTACATTCCTGCCTCCTTTATCAAAGATAAGGTGACCATATGTCCGTGGGTTTAACTCTGGGCTTTCTATCCTGTTCCATTGATCTATCTTTCTGTTTTTGTGCCAGTACCATACTGTCTTGATTACTGTAGCTTTGTAGTATAGTCTGAAGTCAGGGAGCCTGATTCCTCCAGCTCCATTTTTCGTTCTCAAGATTGCTTTGGCTATTCGGGGTCTTTTGTGTTTCCATACAAATTGTGAAATTTTTTGTTCTAGTTCTGTGAAAAATGCCAGTGGTAGTTTGATAGGGATTGCATTGAATCTGTAGATTGCTTTGGGTAGTAGAGTCATTTTCACAATGTTGATTCTTCCAATCCAGGAACATGGTACATCTCTCCATCTATTTGTATCATCTTTAATTTCTTTCATCAGTGTCTTATAATTTTCTGCATACAGGTCTTTTATCTCCTTAGGTAGGTTTATTCCTAGATATTTTATTCTTTTTGTTGCAATGGTAAATGGGAGTGTTTCCTTGATTTCACTTTCAGATTTTTCATCATTAGTATATAGGAATGCCAGAGATTTCTGTGCATTAATTTTGTATCCTGCTACTTTACCAAATTCATTGATTAGCTCTAGTAGTTTTCTGGTAGCATCCTTTAGGATTCTCTATGTATAGTATCATGTCATCTGCAAACAGTGACAGCTTTACTTCTTCTTTTCCAATTTGGATTCCTTTTATTTCCTTTTCTTCTCTGATTGCTGTGGCTAAAATTTCCAAAACTAAGTTGAATAAGAGTGGTGAGAGTGGGCAGCCTTGTCTTGTTCCTGATCTTAGTGGAAATGGTTTCAGTTTTTCACCATTGAGGACAATGTTGGCTGTGGGTTTGTCATACATGGCCTTTATTATGTTGAGGAAAGTTCCCTCTATGCCTACTTTCTGCAGGGTTTTTATCATAAATGGGTGTTGAATTTTGTCGAAAGCTTTCTGTGCATCTATTGAGATGATCATATGGTTTTTCTCCTTCAATTTGTTAATATGGTGTATCACATTGATTGATTTGTGTATATTGAAGAATCCTTGCATCCCTGGGATAAATCTCACTTGATCATGGTTTATGATCCTTTTAATGTGTTGTTGGATTCTGTTTGCCAGTATTTTGTTGAGGATTTTTGCATCTATATTCATCAGATATATTGGTCTGTAATTTTCTTTTTTGTAGTATCTTTGTCTGGCTTTGGTATCAGGGTGATGGTGACATCGTAGAATGAGTTTGGGAGTGTTCCTCCCTCTACTATATTTTGAAAGAGTTTGAGAAGGATAGGTGTTAGATCTTCTCTAAATGTTTGATAGAATTAGCCTGTGAAGCCATCTGGTCCTGGGCTTTTGTTTTTTTGAAGATTTTTAATCACTGTCTCAACTTCAGTGCTTGTGATTGGTCTGTTTATATTTTCTATTTCTTCCTGGTTCAGTCTCAGAAGGTTGTGCTTCTCTAAGAATTTGTCCATTTCTTTGTGGTTGTCCATTTTATTGGCATATAGTTGCTTGTAGTAATCTCTCATGATCCTTTGTATTTCTGCAGTGTCAGTTGTTACTTCTCCTTTTTCATTTCTAATTCTATTGATTTGAGCCTTCTCCCTTTTTTTCTTGATGAGTCTGGCTAATGGCTTATCAATTTTGTTTATCTTCTCAAAGAACCAGCTTTTAGTTTTATTGACCTTTGCTATTGTTTTCTTTGTTTCTATTTCATTTATTTCTGATCTGATCTTTATGATTTCTTTCCTTCTGCTAACTTTGGGGTTTTTTTGTTCTTCTTTCTCTAATTGCTTTAGGTGTAAGGTTAGGTTGTTTATTTGAGATGTTTCTTATTCCTTGAGGTAGGACTGTATTGCTATAAACTTCCCTCTTAGAACTGCTTTTGCTGCATTCCATAGGTTTTGGGTCATCATGTTTTCATTGTCATTCGTTTCTAGGTATTTTTTTATTTCTTCTTGGATTTCTTCAGTGATCTCTTGGTTATTTAGTAGTGTGTTGTTTAGCTTCCATGTGTTTGTATTTTTTTACAGATTTTTCCTGTAATTGATATCTAGTCTCATAGCATTGTGGTCGGAAAAGATACTTGATATGATTTCAATTTTCTTAAATTTACCAAGGCTTGATTTGTGACCCAAGATACAATCTATCCTGGAGGATTTCCCATGAGCACTTGAGAAGAAAGTGTGTTCTGTTGTCTTTGGATGGAATGTCCTATAAATATCAATTAAGTCCATCTTGTTTAATGTATCACTTAAAGCTTGTGTTTCCCTATTTATTTTCATTTTGGATGATCTGCCCATTGGTGAAAGGGGGGTATTAAAGTCCCCTACTATGATTGTGGTACTGTTGATTTCCCCTCTTATGGCTGTTAGCATTTGCCTTAGGTATTGAGGTGCTCCTATGTTGGGTGCATACATATTTATAATTGTTATGTCTTCATCCTGGATTGACCCCTTGATCATTATGTAGTGTCCTTCTTTGTCTCTTGTAATCATCTTTATTTTATTTTATTTTATTTATTTATTTATTTTTTTGTGGTACGCGGGCCTCTTGCTGCTGTGGCCTCTCCAGTTGGGGAGCACAGGCTCCGGACGCACAGGCTCAGCGGCCATGGCTCACGGGCCCAGCCGCTCCACGGCATGTGGGATCCTCCCGGACCGGGGCACGAACCCGCGCCCCCTGCATCGGCAGGCGGACTCCCAACCACTGCGCCACCAGGGAAGCCCCTCATCTTTATTTTAAAGTCTATTTTGTCTGATATGAGAATTGCTACTGCAGCTTTCTTTTGATTTCCATTTGCATGGAATATCTTTTTCCATCCCCTCACTTTCAGTCTGTATGTGTCCCTAGGTCTGAAGTGGGTCTCTTGTAGACAGCATATATATGGGTCTTGTTTTTGTATCCATTCAGCCAGTCTGTGTCTTTTGGTTGGAGCATTTAATCCATTTACATTTAAGGTAATTATTGTTATGTATGTTCCTATTACCATTTTCTTAATTGTTTTGTGTTTGTTATTGTAGGTCTTTTCCTTCTCTTGTGTTTCCTGCCTAGAGAAGTTCCTTTAGCATTTGTTGTAAAGCTGGTTTGGTGGTGCTGAATTCTCCTAGCTTTTGTTTGTCTGTAAAGTTTTAATTTCTTCACTGAATCTGAATGAGATCCTTGCTGGGTAATCTTAGTTGTAGGTTTTCCCCTTTCATCACTTTAAATATGTCCTGTCACTCCCTTCTGGCTTTCAGAGTTTCTGCTGAAAGATCAGCTGTTAACCTTATGGAGATTCCCTTGTATGTTATTTGTTGTTTTTCCCTTGCTGCTCTTAATATTTTTTCTTTGTATTTAATTTTTGATAGTTTCATTAATATGTTTCTTGGCATGTTTCTCCTTGGATTTATCCTGTATGGGACTCTCTTGGCTTCCCAGACTTGACTGACTATTTCCTTTCCCATATTAGGGAAGTTTTCAACTCTAATCTGTTCAAATATTTTCTCAGTCCCTTACTTTTTCTCTTCTTCTTCTGGGACCCCTATAATTCGAATGTTAGTGTGTTTAAAGTTGTCCCAGAGGTCTCTGAGATTGTCCTCAATTCTTTTCATTCATTTTTCTTTATTCTGCTCTGTGGTAGTTATTTCCACTATTTCTTTTTAAATTTATTTATTTATTTATTTATTTATTTTTGGCTGTGTTGGGTCTTCATTGCTTCGCGCAGGCTCTCTCCAGTTGCGGCGAGTGGGGGCTACTCTCTGTTGTGGTGCACAGGCTCAGTAGTAGTGGTGCACGGGCCCAGCTGCTCCGCAGCATGTGGGATCCTCCCGGACCAGGGCTCGAACCCGCGTCCCCCGCATTGGCAGGTGGATTCCCAACCACTGCACCACCAGGGAAGTCCCTTGCCACTATTTTATCTTCCAGGTCACTTATCCATTCTTCTGCCTCAGTTATTCTGGTATTGACTCCTTCTAGAGAATCCTTAATTTCATTTATTGTTGTTCATCATTATTTGTTTGCTCTTTAGTTCTTCTAGGTCCTTGTTAAATGTTTCTTGTATATTCTCCATTCTATTTCCAAGATTTTGGATCATCTTTACTATCATTACTCTGAATTCTTTTTCAGGTAGACTGCCTAATTCCTCTTCATTTGTTTGGTCTGGTGGGGTTTTACATTGCTCCTTCATCTGCTGTGTGTTTCTCTGTCTTCTCATTTTGCTTAACTTACTGTGTTTGGGGTCTCCTTTTTGCAGGCTGCAGGTTCGTAGTTCCCGTTGTTTTTGGTGTCTGCCCCTAGTGGCTAAGGTTGGTTCAATGGGTTGTGTAGGCTTCCTGGTGTAGGGGACTGGTGCCTGTGTTCTGGTGGATAAGGCTGGATCTTGTCTTTCTGATGGGCAGGACCACGTCCGGTGGTGTGTTTTGGGGTGTCTGTGACCTTATGATGATTTTAGGCAGCCTCTCTGCTAATGGGTGGGGTTGTGTTCCTGTCTTGCTAGTTGTTTGGCATAGGGTGTCCAGCACTGTAGCTTGTTGGTCATTGAGTGGAGCTGGGTCTTAGCATTGAGATGGAGAACTCTGGGAGAGCTTTCGCTGTTTGATATTATGTGGAGCCGGGAGGTCTCTGGTGGACAAATGTCCTGAACTCGGCTTTCCCACCTCAGAGGCACAGGCCTGACACCTGGCCGGAGTACCAAGACCCTGTCAGCCACATGGCTCAGAAGAAAAGGGAGAAAAAAGAAAGAAAGAGAAAATAAAATAACATAACATAAAGTTATTAAAATAAAAAAATTTTCAAAAAAAGGAAGAAAGGAGAGAGCAACTAAACCAAAAAACAAATCCACCAATGATAACAAGCGCTAAAAACTATACTAAGAAAAAAAAATGAAAAAGAAAAACGGATAGACAGAACCCTAGGACAAATGGTAAAAGCAAAGCTATACAGACAAAATCACACAAAGAAGCATACACATACACACTCACAAAAAGAGAAAAAGGAAAAAAATGTATCTTTTGGGAAGTCTGAGGTCTTCTGCCAGTGTTCAGTAGGTGTTCTGTGGGAGTTGTTCCACATGTAGATGTATTTCTGATGTATTTGTGGGGAGGGAGGTGATCTCCACATCTTACTCCTCCGCCATCTTGAAGGTCTCTCTCATTCTTTTTAATGGCTGTATAGTATTCCATTCTTTGTATATACCATAATTTATTGAATCTAGCCTTCTATTATGAACATCAAGGTGGTTTCCTTTGTTTCCTCCATTACACCTCGATGTTTTAGTGAACATCCTAGAATATACATTCTAGGTATTTTGTGTCTGAGAAGGTTCATAAATTGTAAATTTCTTAAAGTAGAAATGTCAGGTAATTAATGTAAATCCAATTAAAATTTTCTAAATAATTCCCAAATTGCCATCCTCAGCATCAATTTAAGACAAAATTAAGGAAGGGTGTTTGTGAGAGTAAGGTTTTTTTCAGCTTGAAGCCTTTAGGAGTTAGAGTGGGAAATATTGCACATATGTAAGGGGTGACTTAATACGCTGAGTGCATGTGTGACAACTGCAGGGGTATTTCCTTGGTTTTAAAGCTCAGAACTCTGACTCCTCCATCAAATCCCATATGGCATGAAAAACTCCTGAAGAGTTTCTCTGTTAAGACTTCCTTCTGCCTCTGTCCACATGACTCATTATGCCCACTTGGATTTGGGATCAATAGTATAGCACTGTTCTCTGCTGTCCATAGGCTAAAGGCTGAAACACAGTCTTTTCACTTTCGATAGACACACAGACATAGAGTCATATTCTTCTATTATAAGAAAAACTATAGCACATGCATGGCAATAAACACTCATCTTCATAGCCAGGAAAACAATACAACAGAGAGTGACAGAAGTAAGAATTCCCATCTTATCTAAAGGGGGCAGTCATAACTCCACTCTAGCCAATTGCTGCCATGAAGGAAAGTGAGCCAGGATTGCCAACTGACCTGATTTTTCAAGATAAGCTGGGTATCTAGAGTTTTTTTTTTTAATTTCATGATTTTAAAAAATGTTGAATAAACAAAATAAGAAATGAAAGAGGAGAAATAACAACTGATACCACAGAGATATAAAAAATCATAAGAGAATACTATGAACAGTCATATGCCAACAAATTGGACAACCTAGAAGAAACAGACAAATTTCTTGAAATATACAGCCTGCCAAGACTGACTCAAGAAGAAACAACTTGAACAGAGCAATCACTAGAAGTGAAATTGAATTTGTAATAAAAATACTCCCAGCAAACAGAAGTCCAGGACTGGATGGCATCGTAGGGAAATTCCACCAAACATATAAAGAAGAACAAATACCTATCCTTCTCAAACTATTCCAAAAAATTGAAGAGACGGGAGCACTCCCAAATTCATTCTACGAGGCCACCATTACACTGATACCAAAACCAGACAAAGACACTACAAATAAAGAAAATTACAGGCCAATATCTTTGATGAATATAGATGCAAAAATTCTCAACAAAATATTATCAAACTGGATCCAACAATACATAAAAAGGATCATACACTGTGATCAAGCTGGATTTATTCCAGGGTCACAGGGATGGTTCTACATTCACAAATCAATCAATGTGATACACTACATTAACAAAAGGAAGGATAAAAATCACATGACCATCTCAATAGACACAAAAAACACATTTCACAAAATTTAACATCCATTCATGATAAAAACTCATCAAAGTGGGTATACAGGGAACATACCTCAACATAATAAAGGCCATTTATGACAGACCCACAGCCAACGTAATACTCAACAATGAAAAGCTGAAACCCTTCTTGCTAAATTCAGGAACAAGTATGCCCACTCACACTGTTTCTATTTAACCTAGTATTGGAAGTCCTACCCACAGCAATCAGACAAGAAAAATAAATAAAAGGTAACCGAATTGGAAGTGAAGAGGTAAAACTATCACTATTTGCAGATGACATGATACGTTATATGGAGAACGCTAAAGTCTCCACCCCAAAACTATTAGAACTAATAAATGAATTCAGCAAGATAGCAGGATACAAGATTAATATACAGAAATCTGTTGCATTTCTACATACTAATAATGAAATATCAGAAAGAGAAAGTAAAAAACAATCCTGTTTAAAATCTCAAAAAAATAAAATCCCTAGCAATAAATTTAACCAAAAAGGTAAAAGACTTATACTCTAAAAACTATAAAAACATTGATGAAGGGAACTGAAGATGATTCAAAGAAATGGAAAGATAGCCCATCATCTTAGATTGGAAGAATTAATATTGTTAAAATGGCCATACTACCCAAAGCAACCTACAGATTTAATGCAATCCCTATCAAAACACCCATGACATTTTTCACAGAACTAGAACAAATAATCCTAAAATTTATACGGAACCATAAAAGACCCTGAAATGCAAAGCAATCCTGAGAAAAAAGAACAAAGCTGGAGGTATAACCCTCTCAGACTTCAGACTATACTACAAAGCTAGAGTAACCAGAACAGTGTGGTATTGGCACAAAAACAGACACATAGATCAATGGAACAGAATACAGAGCCCAGAAATAAACCCATGCACCTATGGTCAATTAATCTACCACAAAGGAAGCAGGAATATACAATGAAGAAAAGACGGTCTCTTCAATAAGTGGTGCTGGGAAACTGGACAGCCAAATGTAAAGCAATGAGATTAGAACATTCCCTCATACCATATTCAAAAATAAACTCAAAATGGTTTAAAAACCTAAATGTAAGACCTGAAACCATAAAATTCCTAGAAGAGAACACAGGTGGAACACTCTTTGACATAACACAAAACGAAAGACAACCTATGGAATGGTAGAAGATATTTGCAAATGATGCGACTGACATGGGGTTAATATCCAAAATATACAAACAGCTCATATAACTCAATATCAAAAAAACAAACAACCCAATCAAAAAACGGGCTGAAAACCTGAATAGACATTTCTTCAAAGAAGACATACAGATGGCTAACAGGCACATGAAAAGATGCTCAAGATCGCTAATTAGAGAAGTGCAAATCAAAACTACAATGAGATATCACTTCACACCTGTCAGAATGGCTATCATCAAAAAGACTATAAATAACAAATGTTGGAGAAGATGTGGAGAAAAGGGAACCCTCATACACTGTTGGTGGGAATGTAATTGTTTCAGCCAGTATAGAAAACAGTATGGAGGTTACTCAAAAAACTGAAAACAGAACTACCATATGATCCAGCAATTCCATTCCTGGCTATATATCCAAAGAAAATGAAAACACTAATTCAGAAACATACACCCTAATGTTCACAGCAACACTATTTATAATAGCCAAGATATGGAAGTAACCTAAGTATCTATCAACAGATGAATGGATAAAGAAGACATGGTATATATATTCAATGGAATACTACTCAGCAATAAAAAAGGATGAAATTCTGCCATTTGCAACAAAGTGGAGGGGATTAGGCTTAGTGAAATAAGTCAGTATGATATCAGCATTCTGTATAATATCACTTATTTATAGAACCTAAAAAATAATACAAATGAATGTATATGCAAAACAGATTCACAGACATAGAAAACAAAGGGGTTTCTATATGTGGTTACCAAAGTGGGGAGGGACAAATTAGGGGTATGGGATTAACAGAAACAAACTACTATATATAAAATAGATAAGCAACAAGAATATACTGTATAGCACAGGTAATTATACCCATTCCCTTGTAATAACCTATAATGGAGTATAATCTGCAAAAATACTGAATCACTATGCTGTACACCTGAAACTAACACAATATTGTAAGTCAACTGTACTTCAAAAAAAAAAATGTTGGCTCTGACTTTTTAAAGACAATCTGGTGAAAAAACTGTTAACAATGCTTGCCTCTGGGGAGGGAAAACCATTACTGGAGGAAGGACTTATTCTACACTGAATACCCTTTTGAATTTTGTACACTGGTCATGTATTTTAAAAAATAAGTGAACTCTCTAAACACTGCAGGAGTCAACTATTTAATCTGCACGTGGTTGGTCTGTAGGCCTGATCTACAGGATAAAGTTCACACTCTTCTGCCCAGTACCCTAAGCCTCTTGGCTGTCTGACTTTGGCCTGACTCTTTCCCACTATATCCACTTATGTCCCCTGCATTCAGCTGCATTCTCTTGAACATGTTTTGCCTTTTCCTTCTTTGGGGTTTCTGCTATGCTGTTCCTTTCTGTGATTTGTCTTTTAAGATATAGTTCAAATACTACTAATGAATTGATCCTTCTTCCAGGTGTCCTATACAGTATCCTGGGAGAGGCAGTAAAAAATGTAATTTCAGAGCATGGACTCAGGAGGCAAACTCCTCGGATTTGAATTCTGGCTCTGCCAATTATACCACCATTTAAACGACCTCAGGGAAGTTACTTAAATTCTCTGGGCCTTGGCTTCCTCATCTCTGCTGTGGTGAGGATTAAATGAGTTAGAGATTCCAAAATGTTTAGAATAGTGCCTGGCAGGTAGTAAATACTCAATAAATGATAGCTAATATTGTGTAGCAGGTGGCCTATATTTCTTCATAGAACTGACATTATTATTATTATTATTTTTTTTTTTTTTTGGCGGTACGTGGGCCTCTCACTGTTGTGGCCTCTCCGTTGCGGAGCACAGGCTCCAGATGAGCAAGCTCAGCAGCCATGACTCATGGGCCTAGCCGCTCCACGGCATGTGGGATCTTCCTGGACCAGGGCACGAACCCATGTCCCCTGCATTGTCAGGTGGACTCTCAACCAATGCGCCACCAGGGAAGCCCTAATGCGCCACCAGGGAAGCCCTATTTTTTTAAAGACTTTTTTTGATGTGGACCATTTTTTTTTTTTTTTTGTACGCGGGCCTCTCACTGCTGTGGCCCCTCCCGCCGCGGAGCACAGGCTCCGGACACGCAGGCTCAGCGGCGATGGCTCACGGGCCCAGCTGCTGCCCGGCATGTGGGATCCTCCTGGACCGGGGCATGAACCCGTGTCCCCTGAATCGGCAGGCAGACTCTCAACCACTGTGCCACCAGGGAAGCCCCTGATGTGGACCTTTTTTTTTTTTGATGTGGACCATTTTTAAAGTCTTCATTGAATTTGTTACAATATTGCTTCTGTTTTATGTTTTGGTTTTTTGGCCATGAGGCATGTGGTATCTTAGCTCCCCGACCAGGGATCGAACCCATACCCCCTACACTGGAAAGTGAAGTCTTAACCAGTGGACCACCATGGAAGTCTCCAGAACTGACATTATTTAATTTTGTCTTGTGGTACATTCTCCAACTAGACCATGAGCTCCAGAGGTCAGAACCTCTGGCTGACTCACCTGTGTCTTCAGTGCCTAGAATGGCTGGGCATAGAACAGGCACCTGGTAAAGATTTGGAATGAAATCCCCCACACATACATACACACACACACATTTCCTGTCTTTTTTCTCTGGACTGGAAATCTCACTGAGGACTGTGCCTTTTCTAGGCTCCACTGACTTCCAGAAGGACCAGCTGTTTGACCTGCACACAATACCTATTGATTAACAGAAGAAATAAAATCTCGGAGTGGAAGGTGCTTCATCATGGGTTCACACAAGAAGTTCACAAAATCTGAAGTTCACAAACCATGCAATTATATTCCCAAAGCCAGAGGCAGACTTTTTATAATATCAGCCTACCTTAGGTGACAGCCATTCTCATTCACTTGGCCCTCAGTAAACAGTTATTAAATTTGGACTCTCTATCAGGCCCTTAACTAGGTTCTGGGCACACAGAGACAAAAGAGTACGTGGCTTGGTAAAAAAAGTATGTGGCTTTGGACTTCCCTGGTGGCGCAGTGGTTAAGAATCCACCTGCCAGTGCAGGGGACACGGGTTCGAGCCCTGGTCCAGGAGGATCCCACATCCCACATGCCACAGAGCAACTAAGCCCGTGCACTACAACTACCGAGCCTGTGCTCTAGAGCCCGCGAGCCACAACTACTGAGCCCATGTATCACAACTACTGAAGCCCACGCACCTAAAGCCCATGCTCCACAACAAGAGAAGCCACCACAATGAGAAGCCCACGTGCCACAACGAAGAGTAGCCCCCGCTCACAGCAACTAGAGAAAGCCTGCATGCAGCAACGAAGACCCAAAGCAAAGCAGCCATAAATAAATAAATTTATAAATTTGTTTAAAAAAAGTATGTGGCTTAGTTACTAATGTGGATAATCATAAGGTATATGTTAAGTCTAGAAGAGGTTGTCTAATATGCTTCTTTGTGTAAAAAATGGGGAAAAGGAATATATACGTATTTTCTTGTTATGAGTAAACTAACTAAAAATATAAACAAGAATACTAAAACACGGGATGCCTTCAAGGAGGGAGAACTGAGTGGCTAGGGAATGTGGAAGGGAGGGTTAAACTGTAAACTCTTATACCCTTTGAATTTTGAAGACTGAAAATGTCTTACTTAGTCACAAAATTAAAAGTTTTTCTTTTTTAAAGGATGAGATTTTTTAAAGATGTGGTTTAGACTAAGCAGTTCTACTTTTATGTATCAACCCTAGAGAAACACTCATACAGGTGCCCAAACAGGCATGTATGTGGATGTTCCCTGTAGGGCTATCTGTAGTCATAAAACATTAGAAATCACCAGAATAGCCATCAGTAGAGGAAAGCTAAACTGTGATCCATTCACACTTGAAATCCTATGCATCAGAATGAAGCTGACCTTTACGGCGGGAGTTGGAAAGAGTTCAAGACAGACCGTTAAATGAAAAGAAAACAAAAGTATATCACAGCATAACATATATTATCCAATTTGTCTTTTAAAAACTATATACAGTTGACCCTTGAACAACATGGGTTTGAACTGCACAAGTCCACTTATACGCAGATTTTTGTCAATAGTGGATGCTACAGTACTATGCAGTCTGAGGTTGGTTGAATCCATGGATGCTGAACCTCGGATACAGAGGAACCGCATATATGGAGGGCCGACTATAAGTTATATGCAGATTTTCAACTGTGCAGAAGGCTGGCACCTCTAACCACAGCACTGTTTAAAGGTCAACTGTATTTCTTTATATACATATATATGTATGTAAATGCACAGAGAAAGACCTGGAAGGATATACCACAAACTAATTACAGGAAAGGCAGTGTGACTAGGGGGCCTTAAAAAATAACAGTTTACTGGGCAAGGTGCTTCACATGAATTACCTTCTAATTCTCTTACCAACTCCATGAGGTAGGCCCCATTATTATTCCTTTTTATATTTGAAGAAACTGTAGCTGAGAGAGGCTATGTAACTTGCCTAAGTCACACTTCAAGCCCCAGACTTAAATTTGATTACTCTAGCATGGTGCTTTTTAACTTTACATACTTCTAGAGATCAATTTTAGTTATTGAAAAAAAAGATAATTCAAAGGAGCTGCCTCCAGCCTGGCAGGGGCCTAGTAGGATCCAAGCAGTGTGGTCAGTGCTGTGAGGAGGGGTCAGGGGCTTACATCCGAGGAGCTGGGCTCTTGTGAGGTCCTTAGCAACACTCCCTCCGCCAGGGCCCGGTCCACAGCCTGCCTTGCTAGCTCCTCCAGCTGCTGTTCATCCTGCAAGAGGCTCCCCCAGCCGGTGGCCATCCCGACCTGCAACAGAAGGAGACAGAAGGGCTGACAGATGGCCTGGGGCCCAGCAACTGGCAGTGTGGTACAGGGGAGTGAACACTGGCTGGCAGTTCTTTACAATTTCCATGAGCACAAAATGGAAAGCTTGACAAAGCATTTCCATTGACACTCTTTCTTTTGAGTCCTAATCCAATGACAGCCTTATTCTCACAGTAAGGAAGCGGAGGCTCAGAGAGATGAAATGACTTGCCCAAGGTAATGACTAGTAAAAGCTGGATTTGAACTCGGGTCTCTGGACTCCCAGCCCAATGCTTTCCATTGGAGAAAGAGGCACTAATAACATATGTGATCGTGGCAAGTTCTTTCTCCTCCCAGAGCTGCAGTTTCTCTCCCTGCGAAACAAGGGGTCTGGGGTAGACCACGGTTTCCAAACCGGCTGAATATTCTGGAGAGCTTGGAAAATAATACAGATTCCTGGGCCCTACTAGAGATTCTGATTCAAGAGGTCTGAGAGGAGGGAAGGGCTGAAGCTCTGTATTTTTAATAAATTTTCCTGGGATGGGAACTGCTGCAATATATTATTAATTTCCTTTCTAGCTCCAACAACCCATGTTGGCAGGTTTCAAATAAATTATGTGGGAGTGGGGGAAAGGAGCTCTTTGTGGAATACTATTAAATGCAAATAAGGTGAACTCCTTTCTCATACTAACCAGAGGCAAACTCACTAGCAGGAAATGATTACATTACTTGTATGGACATCTATCATCATAGAACCAAAAGACAGAAAATATTCTTGAGAAATCATATTAGGAGGATAGAAATCATTGAAACCCAAGTGCCCAACGTAATAGGAGGAGTCCAACTGGCTGCCAGAGACACACAGCGTGAACCAGCTCACACTTTGACACTCACTGATTTTGCAGCAGGCCCCAGGGGTGTAAGAAAATCTGGATAAAAATCTGGAAACACCAGTCATTAGAACATGGCTGCCCAGCTCAGTGGTCCCAGGAAGAGAGCTGGAGAATGACAAGTAACCTCCATCACATTCAGCTCCATCCCCCACTCCCCATGACAGAACTGGTGCTAGACCAATAATGATAGTCTGTCGGCCTCAGCACAATGTTTTGAAAGAATGAGCATGTGATTTCAAGAGGGTCCTGACAACAACCCTGTCAGGTGAGACACAGATAAGGGCAGTCATAGTAGAGAACAAAGCTCTGAGGTCAGTCAGACCTGGGTTTGAATCCATAATAATTACTTCCTTTATAAATAAGGTCACCATGTGGATTAAATGAAAAAAAAAAAACCTGTGTGTAGTTCCTTAGCAGTGTTTGAAGCTCTATACATGGGAGCTTCTTTTTTGGCTGTACCTACTTTACAGGTAGAAGACTTGTCAGAAGTCAACCAGCAGCCTGGTGGCAGAGCCAAGACTAGAACCTGTGACTCTGACATTAGAGCAATGGAACCCTCCATTGGCCCCCATCTCTTCACAACTCTGGGATTCTATCATCTCCGCCTGCTGTTGGGTTTTTGTTTAGCTGGCACAAACACTGATTGGCGTCTAATGCCAGGACCCTGACTGAGGATGCAAAGAAAGATAAGACAAAAATAATTACTATGAGAAGTGATAATTGGGCCCTTTGTTTTTCTCATTCTACAGTCTCAATCCTTCTTGTGGCTTTATTTCTGTTTTGCTGATGACACTGGAATCTATAACTTCACTGCAGTGCTTTTCCTGACCTTCAACGGAGAATATCCAACTGCTTACTGAGCGTCTCCCCATAAATCTGCTCCTACTCTTGATGAACCCGACCCAGGCACCCAAGCCTTGTACATACGTCTTTCCTACACCCCATTCTCCCCAAATCCTGTGGATTCTATCTCAGTATACAGTACTCTGAATTCCTCGATTTCTCTCCACCTTCACCGTTAGGAGGCGTGGTTCCGCCTACCACCATCTCTTCCCTAGGCACGAAACAGATTCGGAGTAATGTATCTTCAGGACACACCAGCTAGTCTCCCGCTTCCAGGCCTTGGCATTTGCTGTCGTCTCTCTTTGGGACAGTCCCCACCGCTCACGACTTAGTTTCAGAAGCCGTCCCTGTTCCCCGCCCAGGGCTTCTTTCTACGGCCCATTAATTTTCCCTGTATCATTGGGAATAGTGTTTCTTGATCACTTCTCTAGCTCCAGCGCCTACTACTGTATTCAATGAATGTTAAATGAAAGAATGATGAATGAATGACATACTGGAGCCAGATCACCAAAAGCCTTAACACTCCCACAAGAAAACCCCGGTCGGACTTAAAAGCCAAGGGCGAGGCCAATGCCTGCGTGAGGCCCGGGGCAACAACACGGTCTCCTGCCCAGGCCTGCCCCACCTCACAGCCCGCTCGCTCCCACCAGAGGCAAAGTTTGGTTCTAATCGCTTCCACTTTTGTTGTTTAAAAAAAAACAAACTCCGGCTCTAGTCTCACCGGCACCGAGTGCCCGACACCAGCACAATGTGGAGTCAGGAGATCTAGGAAATCTGCAGTCAAGACGCACCAGCCCCACCCCCTCACTGGACACCAGCTTCTAGGTCCCTGCCATGGGTATGAGCTGCGACATCTCCTGGTCTCCGGGGCTCCAATCTCTGACAGACCCCTCCCTCATGGCCTTCCTCCCGAAGAAACGTGACCCTTGCCGGCCGCCGTTGCCGTGCCCCAACCTACTCGTTCGTCGTCCTGCCGCTCTCCGTACTCAGGCGCCCTCGCGCCTTTACCGGAGCTTCAGGGGGCGGGGCCTCTATGTGATCCAACGCGCTTGCGCGCCCCACCCCCCTTCCCGGGCAGGGCTTAAAGAGCCCCGGAGCTGGACGGTGGCTGGGAAGGGGCGGTCCGTGTGAGGGCAGCTTTGGAACAGCACCTTGGGAAGGAAAGGACGAGTCGTGTTGGGTCCGCCGGGAGCTACGGATTTGCAAAGCTAAAGCTCGTAGGGCGTCAGAACTGCTGACTTCCGACGCAAGATGGGGAAACTGATACTCAGAATGGGACAGTCACTACCTTGGGGACACACAGTTGGTGGTAGTGGGTGTGGTAATAGAGGCCCAGAGACAGAGACAGAGCCCAGCGCAGGGTCCCATAACACGTTAAAGGCTGAGCCAGTGTTGGAACCCAGCTGGGTCCCAGAAAGGAACACCCGATTTCTCCAACCCTGGGACAGCTGCAGGAAAAGACTTAATGGCAAAAGGAAAGTAATTTCATTTTTCCAGCAGTTTTAAAGTTAGGGACGTTTGAGGGTGATCCAGTGTTTCACAAAATGTCCAATATCACTTGCATCAGGATCTGGTGCAATTTTTTTTTAATGCAGATTTTTTTATCCCTACCTCCATCTCACCCCTTGGCAGCTCCCCAGTTCTTTAAGTGTTCCTTCTTTCTGGATTGTGATAGGATTCTTCTCAGTCTGAAGCACCTGATATGAATTTTAATTAAACTGAATTTATCAGTCTGGGCTCTGGGGAATTAACCATGAATAAGACAGAGCCCCGGCGTTCACATCTGATTAAAAAGGTAGACAGGTAAACAGTGTTTTTCTGGGGAAGTAGGGAAGGCTTTTGGGGTCTTGAAGGACAGGTAAGCATGTGTAAACAGTGAAGGAAGTAGGGGTGGAGGTTAGAGGCAGGAAAGGGGCTAGTGTACCAAGTAGCAGGAGCAGAAACAGCGAAGGCAAATAATTCTGAATGTGGCTAGTCTTGTTTTAGAGACAATGAGGAGTTTGGTGTAGATACTGAGGAGGGTCTGGGGGTTGGAGCAGGCTTTTAGGAGCTCAGTCTTTGGGAGGGAGCCTTGGATGCTAGGTTAAGAAGTTTAACATTTGTCCAGTGAGTTGTCTAAGGATATTAAGGAAGAGGGAGACATGGTGTGTTAGGTGCTGGTTACAGCATGGCAAATGGTTTGTAAGTGGGGAGACCAAGGCCAGAGAGAGATCTCAGAGGTAGTTAAGGTGTGAGATGATGAGGCGGGGCCGAGCAGATGGAGAGAAGGGGACAGATTAAAGAGAGATTTAGGAGAGAGAACTCCGACTGATTATAAATCAGCAGCCCAATCCAGGGTACAGGATGTTTCCAACTCCTTAAATAAAGTATGTGGGACTTCCCTGGTGGTCCAGTGGGTAAGACTGCATGCTGCCAATGCAGGCGAACCGGGCTGGATCCCTGGTCGGGGAACTAGATCCTCCTGCATGCATGCCTCAACTAAGAAGCCCACATGCCACAGTGAAGATCCCACTGGGCTAACAAGGAACAAAGGAAGCTATTTCTAGGGCAGCATGAAATTAAAAATAAAAAATCATGACCCAGGGTTCTCTGTGCAGGTTCTCCTCTTCCAAGATGGGTGCCAAATGATGTGTATCATGTGCCTATTTGTGAGATTTGGGGAGGATCCCAGACCTTAACACCCCTTTGGTTGTGTCCTCTCACATTGTGGCAGGTAAGGTATTTTCATTCCCATTTTGTAGATGTGGCAGTTGAGCCTCAGAAGTTATGTGACTTGTTCAAGGGGATCCAGTTTGTGGTGGGACTGGAAGTGAGGGGCTCTTGGCCAAAGATGTTTCCAGCAAGGCTTTGCCTTTCTTGCTCTCTCTGCCCAGATGCTTTTCCTCTAAATCTTGGCATAAGTGGCTCCTTCTTGTCATTCAGATGTTTCCTTCTCAGATGACATCCCCACCTGATCAGCTTGTATCACATTTTCCTGTGTATTTTCTACATAGCACTTATTAGTATGTGAAATTATTAATTTTATGTGTTTCCCTCCACTAGAATGTGAGCCCCATGAAAACAGGGGCAATATCTGTCTTGGTCACCACTTTACCCCCAGCACCTGGAATAGTAGATACTCAATAATATTTGCCGACTGATGGAAATAAGCTGGGGAGGGAGGAAGGGAAGGAAACCAACATTAAGTGAAAGCTTGGGATGTTTCAGGTGCTTCTCATAAACTATCTCATTTGATCCCCTCACAGCCTTTCCAGGTGGGTACTGTATCTCCATTGGCTGATAAGAAAACATGGGAAGTGAGGTCAAGTCAGTCGTTTGTTACTTCTGAGGCCATAGGCTCCTTTGAGAATCTCCATTAGACACAAACTTTTAGCAGACCATGTGGGGGAATTCAGAGACCTCTTCAGGCCTACTCAGGGATCCAAGATCAAGGAACCCAGGATTAGGGAACTTGCCCGAGGTCTTTCTGGCCTCAAGCCTTTGCTGGTTCCTCCCTCCATGGCAAGGATAGATTCCCTTTAGTGGACATCAGGGAAGCTGCTGAAGATTTTGGAGCAGGGCGAGTGTATGATGTCTTGAGCCTTTGATGTCTCCGACCTGAGTTCAAAATCTGACTCCACAAACTATCAGTGTGACTATGGGCAAGACTTCTCACCTCTCTGAATCCCACTTCCCTCACTTTCAAAATGGAATCTGTTTTTCGGTTTTTTTCTAACAATACCTAATCTTTATCTGATCTGCTCATTAAGTGCCGGGTACTTGGCTGCTGGCTTTACAGTTATCTCACTTTCACCACAAACCTGTGAGGTGAGTACTGTTATCATGTCCATTTTACAGCTGGGGACTGGAGGCTTGAAGAAATGCCCTGACTTGCCGAAGATCATGCAGCTTTACACTCTTAGCCATTGTGCACCTACACACGTACCTTGGGATGTGCCACGAGCTCAGGCTTCCCAAAGCTGACTTCTGAATCCATTGCAAACTCTGTTGGGTTTGTGGGAACATTTGAGTCTAAATTAGTTTAAGAAAAAGGCAAGGAGGGCTGCACTGCAGTGTGAGTGGAGGCCAATCTCTTTGTATGTTGCCTTTCCCCCGTAAGGGCCTCTGGCCAAGCCTAGACTGGGCCTCTTGACTGGGACATCTGTGTTGTCCCAGGGTCTGCATTGCACGGAGGTCTGCATTTGTGCACGTGGCTGCTCTCTTTTTAGCAATGACATCACTCTGCCTGGAATTATGAGGCTGTCTCCACACCTGGCTGGGGCCACTTCTTGGCCGTTAGGAGTGGAATTCCTGTGTCTTCCAGCCCCTACCTACGACAGGCCTGGCCGAGCCATGCTGCTCAGGAAATGCCTTTGGAATCAAAGGGAGGACTCGTCCATGTGTTGAGGATTTACTGTGTGCCAGGCCTATCCCGGACACTTTACATGTGTTATCTCATTTACACGCCCCAGTAATCCTGGGAGGGAGAAGTTACTGTCTCTATTTTACTGAGAAGAAACAGACTCAGTTGGGCTTTGCCTTAGGCCCACTTCAGGTGATTGATGGCACCAGCACTGACTCTAGGGCCTGTGTGCTCATCGTGCACGATGAATTCTTGAGGCTGTGGGCTGATAAAGGGGAAACATTCCTCAGCACCCAGGATCCTCAGAGACTTTCTATCAACAAGCTTCTAGTCCAGCTCTCATTTCATCCATGAGGAAACAGGAACCCAGAAAGGAGCGATGACGTACTCATAGCCCCTCTTTTCCGCTTACTACTTATCCGTTGGTTTTTTTTAAAAAAAATATTTATTTATTTATTTATTTATTTATTTATTTATTTATTTATTTATTTATTGGCTGCATTGGGTCTTAGTTGCGGCACACAGGATCTTTCATTGCGGCGCTCGGGCTCTTCGTTGTGGTGCATGGGCTTCTTTCTAGTTGTGGCTTGGGAGCTCCAGAGCATGTGGGCTCTCTAGTTGTGGTGCACGGGCTCTCTAGTTGTGGCTTGTGGGCTCCAGAGGGCATGGGCTCTGTAGTTGTGGCACGTCGGCTCAGTATTTGCAGCGCGAGGGCTTAGTTGCTCTGTGGCATGTGGGATCTTAGTTCCCTAACCAGGGATCTAACTGGCATCCCCTGCATTGCAAGACAGATTCTTTTTTTTTTTAATTTTTTTTATTTTTGGCTGTGTTGGGTCTTCGTTGCGGTGCACGGGCTTCTCATTATGGTGTCTTCTCTTGTTGTGGAGCACGGGCTCTAGGCACATGGGCTTCAGTAGTTGTGACACATGGGCTCAGTAGTTGTGGCTCACGGGCTCTAGAGCACAGGCTCAGTAGTTGTGGCTCACGGGCTTGGTTGCTCCGCGGCATGTGGGATCCTCCCAGACCAGGGCTCGAACCCGTGTCCCCTGCATTGGCAGGCGGATTCTTAACCACTGTGCCACCAGGGAAACCCTCAAGACAGATTCTTAACCACTGGACCACCAGGGAAGTCCCACTACTTATGTTTATCTACTTCCTTTTGGGCAGGGTGAGATGCAATTTTACTCACCATTATACCACCCAGGTAGCCCAGTGCCTGGTCCTACTTGACACTCAGTAAATGCTTTTAAATTTTATTTATTATAAAAGCATTGAGAAAAGTATAAAGGTTAGTATAACAGACACCCATATACCCACCACCCCGCTTGCGAAATAAAAACTGCTAATATAGCTGAAGGCCCCCGGTGTGCCCCTCTACAACCGCACCTCCCCAACCCCTAGCGAAGTTAAGAGTCTCCTGAATTTGGTGTTTATTATTCTATGCCATTTTTTATTCATATATCATAAAATTCAACCTGCTTAAGTGTACAATTTAGTGGCTTTTAGTGTGTTCACAGGATTGCGCAACCATCACCACTAATTCTAGAACATTTTCACCCCCAAAAGGAACCCCATACTCATTATCAGTCACTCCCCCATTCCTCCCTGTCTCCAGCCCCGGCAATCACTAATCTGCTTTCTGTCTCTATGGATTTCCCTATTCTGGACATTTACTATAAATGGAATCCTGTATGTGGTCTTTTGTGTCTGGCTTCTTTCACTTACCATAATGTTTTCAAGGTTCATCCATGTTGTAGTATGAATCAATATTTCATTCCTTTTTATGGTATGGTATTCCATTGTGTGAATACAGCTCGTTTTGTTTATCCATCACTTGGTGGACACTTGTGTTGTTTCTGCTTTTTGCTATAAATAATGCTGCTATGGACAAGTTTTTGTGTGGATATATGTTTTCAATTCTCTTGGTTATATAAGTGGACTTGCTGGGTCATATGGTAACTCTATGTTTAACTTTTTGAGAAACTGCCAGACTGTTTTCTAAAGTGGCTGCACTGTTTTCCATTCCCACCAGCAATGTATGAGAGTTTCAATTTTTACATCTTCACCAACACTTATCTCTTTGATTATGACCATCCTAATGTGTGTGAAGTGGTATCTCATTATGGTTTCAATTTGCATTTCCCTAATGACTAATGATATTGAGCGTGTTTTCGTGTGCTTATTGGCCATTTGTATATATCCTTTGGGGAAATGTCTATTAAAACCTTTTACCCATTTTAAGGGCAAAAATATTATTGAGTTTTAAGAATTCTTTATATATTCTGGATCCAGACCTTTATCAGATATATGATTTGCAAATATTTTCTCCCATTCTGTGGGTTTTCTTTTCAGTTTCTTGATGTTGTCTTTTTTTGGGGGGGGGAATATCTATATATTTTATGCAGCCTCTTTGTATTGAAGAAATCGGGGTTTTTAAAAATATCTTTATTGGAGTATAATTGCTTTACATTGTTGTGTTAGTTGCTGCTGTATAACAAAGTGAATCAGCTATACGTATACATACATGCCCATGTCCCCTCTCTCTTGCGTCTCCCTCCCACCCTCCCTATCCCACCCCTTGATAGTGTCCTTTGAAGCACAAATGTTTTTAATTTTGATGTAATCTAATTCATCTATTTTTTTTCTTAGGTTGCTTATGTTTAGAGTGTCATATCTATGAAACCATTGCCTAATCCAAAATCAGGAAGACTCACACCTGTCTTTTTCTGTGAGATTTATGGGTTTTGCTGTTACATTTAGGTCTTTGATTCATTTTTACTTAATTTTTGTATATGGGGTGAGGTAGGTCGTATGCATTTTTAGTCCTTTTACTAGGTGTGTGTTTCTAAAAAAAAATATGATACTGTTTTTCCTGTTTGGGGGACTTTAAATGGTAACGTGTGTTCTTGTGCAGCTTGATTTTCTCATTCAGCCTTATGTTGGGAGATTCATCCATGTTGATAAGAGTAACTAGTTCATTTGTTTTCACTGCTCTATAGGTTTCATTGCATAAAAATACCACATTTCATTTACCTTTTCTCCTGTGAATGATCCTTTGGGGTTGTCTCTGCTATTTTGCTATTACAAAGGGTAAACAGTCTAATATGTGCCTCCTTGCGCAATATGTTGAAGGTCATGGGCATATTCAGATTTACTAGATAATACAAAATTACTCTCATAAGTGGTTTTACATATTTGCACTCCTGCCAGGAATGTATTAGAATTGCCCTTATTTGGCATCCTCACCAAGACTCAGTGTTGTTGAGCTTTTTTGATTTTGCCAGGCTAGTGGGTGTGAAATGATATCTCACTAGGATTTCCCAGATTAATAGCAAAGTTTATTTTTCAGTAAATATTTGCATGGTTGGGTGGATGGCATGAAAGTAGAATGGATTCAGCTCTTTGATGAGGAGATGACCCTCTATTCTTCCTGTGGCTAGAGGATGGCAGGGCTCTGGGCCTAGACTGCCAGCTGTTTGTAGGGAGACCCTGGAGCTAGGAAGCACTAGGTGAGACCAACAACTCTATATATATGGGGAAAGGCAGTTGTCACCTTGAAACCAGCAATGGGAGCCTTACCCCAGGCAGAGGCTATAGTCTTGCCCTTCCATCTCCCCACACTTTCACCAAGAAGGGAGGGAGCTAGAGAGAAGCCAGAAGGGAATCGTGTAATGATGAGAATGGGGTCCCATGGTCTTAGGAATCACCCTTTCTTGAGGACCTTCTCATGGTCTCTGTATTGGTGGTATGTATTTCCCTTGGTTTTTTGTTTTGTTTTGTTTGTTTTTAATTTTTATTATTTTTTGGCTGCACCTCACGGCATGCGGGCTCTTTGTTCCCTGACCAGGGATCGGACGTGTGCCCCCTGCAGTGGAAGCTCAGAATCTTAACCACTGGACCGCCAGGGAAGTCCCTGTATTTCCCTGAGTTTGGGGATGATGATGATGATAATAAGAAAAATAATAGTAAGGATTGTGTATTGAACACATATGCGAGGCATTGTACCTTTTTCTTTTTATAGGTGTTATTGAATTCCCTGTGGAGTAGGTGCTGTTATTATTCCCGCTTTATAGATGAGGAACAGAGAATCAAAGGGACAGAGTAACTGCAGGTTTGTACCCAGGCAGTCTGACTCCAGAACTCTTAAGCACTGTGCTGTATTGTTAGCCTGGCTCAGCTAAACCCAGGACAGCAAAGAAAGGAGAAGCTTGCCCAGGCTTGGGTAGGTGAGAAACACAAGTCACAATATCCACTGGGCCTGGCTTGGAGAAGGCAGCAGGGAGCAGAGTGAGAGGCCCCTGGGGAAGATGGTTCTTTTTTTTTTTTTTTTTTAATATAGGGTGATTCCAGTTTACACTTTCTTTTGTTGTTGTTATACATTTATTTTATTTAGTTATTTTTCACTGCATTGGGTCTTCATTGCTGTGCACAGGCTTTCTCTAGCTGCGGCGAGCGGAGGCTACTCTTCTGTTGTGGTGCGTGGGCTTCTCATTGCCGTGGCTTCTCTTGTTGTGGAGCACGGGCTGTAGGCGCACGGGCTTCAGTAGTTGTGGCGCGTGGGCTCAGTAGCTGTGACTTGCAGGCTCTAGAGCACAGGCTCAGTAGTTGTGGTGCATGGCCTTTGTGGCTCCGCAGCATGTGGGATCTTCCTGGACCAGGGCTCGAACCCGTGTCCCCTGCATTGGCAGGTGGATTCTTAACCACTATGCCACCAGGGAAGTCCTGGATTATTTCTTATAAATTATTGTAACTCTACAATTATCTCAAAAATTTCAATTGGAAAATGACATTTAAGGCCCAAAGAATTAGGTAGGAAAATAGAGATATTTGTAATAACAACATTTTCAACCCATTAAAAAAAAAACACTGAGGGCTGTGCTCAAGGAGACCTCTCACCCTTAAGTTAGCAACGTGCAGATTCGCAGAGAGGTTTGCAGTATACCCTGAGATGTGGGAGAGCGCAGGGTCACCCTGCACACCTCACGATACCCAGGGTAGACCGTTTGGGTTGGTTTCCAATCCCAACTCATTGAGCCTCTCTCTGCCCTTCACCTACCAAGCTGACTGACCATGATCACGAGGGCAGAGACACAACCTCACCCCACCGTCCCACTCTACCTCTGATTGGTCTTCTGAGAGTTCTTCCCCCAGTCTCCACTCTACCAGACAGACTCCTCCTTAGGAGCAAGCCTACAACCAGTCCCAATCTGGGTGGCATCAGAGAGTGTTTGTTGAACTCAACAAAACGGGAAGCTGACATAGGCTGGGACAAGCCTGTCTTGATCCTGAGACCCGAGGCAGGGCCAAGGCTTTGGCACAGGATTTTGGCAGTGGGGTGGCTGTGGTCTTATAAGACCCTGGGATTTTCCTCCCACGTGGTATGCCCACAAGGATGTCTCTTCCAGAATGTTGGCTGCCCTGGGCACTACCTCAAATTCCATCCCCAGAGTGGCAGACCCAAGGCCTCCCCGCCAGACTACCCCAACATACACATCACCACAGGGCTGGCGTGTTCACACTGTTGATCTCTTACTGTGGGCTAAGCACTCTGGTTCATTTATCTCTCTCAGCAAC
Organism: Mesoplodon densirostris; assembly: GCF_025265405.1. NCBI lineage: Eukaryota > Metazoa > Chordata > Mammalia > Artiodactyla > Ziphiidae > Mesoplodon > Mesoplodon densirostris. Next base: position 24,562,365 of record NC_082676.1, on the reverse strand, counting down.
ATTATAAGGCAGGTACTCTTCGTATATTTTGCAACGAAGGACCCAAGGCTCAGAGAGGTTAAGTAACTAGCTCACGGTCACTTAGCTTGTAAATGGCAGCGCAAGGACTCAAAGAGGCAGTCCTAACATGTGCCCAGCCTAGTCCCTGCAGGTGCAAAGCTAAAAAAGAACCATTGCCTGCTCAAACAGAGTCAACGATAATGTCGTCAGACATTTACATAGGGCTTGTATATATCAGGCACAGGCTAAGCTCTTTACATACATTATTTCCTTGACTCTGCTTAACAACCCAATGGAATAAGGTTATGCTCATTTTATGATGGAAATTGAAGCTCCAACAGGAAAAGGTCAAGGTCACATAGCAAATAAGGGGCAGAGCTGGGCAGTCTGACTCTGGAGCCAGAGCTATCAGACCCTCTTCTGCCATCTCTTCCTCCTTTTTTTTAGCGTCCTCCCTCCCCTATGCACTGACCCTCCCAGGCTTTCCCTCTGCTGCTGTTTCCACTCTCCCCACCCCCCCAGCTCCCCAGGCTAACCCATGTCCGGAGCCCCCAGCCCTTTCATTCATATTCTGAGCATAGTTGGAGGCTGAGGTCGGGTCAGCCTATCTGGATGGTGACCTCCAGGGGTCAGCCCATGCCCAGGGTGTCCTTTAGCTCTTCCTATTTCCACTTGGCTGCCTGGCAAGGGAAGTCTTGGAGGGGCCCACCACCCACTCCTCTTACCTACCTGCAGTGGCCTGCGGGATACGGTGGATAGAGTGAGCAGGACGCCCATACCTTGCAGAGAGGCCAGCGTTCTGGGGGTGGGGGCAGCACTGGGCCTCTCAGGACCGGGTGGCTCTGGAAGCTGATATGAGCAGCAGCAACTGCTGGCATTATCTGGGTTCTAAGAATAGCTTGGGCTGAAGAGTTGGGGGCTGGGGCCAGGGAAGAGGGCAGGAGCCTTTTCCACTGCCCCTTCCACCCCTGCTGCTTGGCCTAGAAACTGGGAAGCCTTCCTTCTGGCTTACAGTTTGCTCTGGGATGATTTTGCATGGATACATCTTGTCCACCTTTGGGTTGGAGGACAGAGGGTGTCCCAGGGACTCAGACCCAGGGCTGAGGGCACTGAGCCCACACCCTGAGGACCCGCCCTCCTCCCGGCCCTCCCCTCTGGCACAGAGTAGGGGCTTACTTTTTCAAGGGTCGATATGTTGGAAGCGACCTTTATTCATTGAGCAAACACTTAAGAAATAGGTAATACACAGACATGATTCAAAATTCAAAGGTATAGAAGGATACACAAGGAAAAAATATCAGTCTATCCCTTTCCTAGCCTCCAGCCACCTATTCCTCTCTGCTCCTCCCTTTTTTTGTTTAATGAGATATCTTTTTTTTTTTTTTTTTAGATGTTGGGGGTAGGAGTTTATTAATTTATTTATTTATTTTTGCTGTGTCACGTCTTCATTTCTGTGCAAGGGCTTTCTCTAGTTGTGGCAAGCGGGGGCCACTCTTCATCGCGGTGCACGGGCTGCTCACTATGTCGGCCTCTCGTTGCGGAACACAGGCTCCAGATGCGCAGGCTCAGTAGTTGTGGCTCACGGGCCTAGTTGCTCCGCGGCATGTGGGATCTTCCCAGACCAGGGCTCGAACCCGTGTCCCCTGCATTGGCAGGCGGATTCTCAACCACTGCGCCACCACGGAAGCCCCTAATGAGATATCTTTAAAATAACAACAATAATGTAAATAACAATATAATATGAGGGAAACCCACGTTACATCATGAGTCTCCGCTATGTGCCAGGCACTGTTCTAAGCACTTGGGATGTTTTAACCCATATATTGCTCATCCGAATCCTATGTGGTGGGTACTTTGTACAAATCTCCATTGTTAAGAGGTTAAGTGATTTTCCACGATTTCATGGCTGGTATTTGGCAGAGCCAGGATTCAGTCCCAGGCAATCTGACATTAGGTAAGGTATTCTTCATCACTGCTCCGTACTGCTGCTCACACTTATGTCATGTCACTACGCAGCACACCCTTGCTCTTCCTAAGGGCCAAGGTCAGAGATGTACTATATATTGAACACGTGCCATGGCCAGGCTCAGGCTGGTCTGCAGCAAAGAATAAAAGACTAGGTCTCTGCCCTCATGGAACTGGCATCCCAGTGCCCATGAGTGTCTGTCAACCAAGGTAGGAGGAGGGAAACCCACGTGTCACTCACATGCCTGTATACCGTCTGCTGTTCACACACACCCTGTCCCTTATCCACCGGTCCTTCACTCACTCAGCCTCTGAGCTGGAAGGCCTTAGAGCCCAGAGCTATAGGTAGGAACATGGAGATCCAGACAGAAGTAGACACGAGAGATCACAGTGTGGCCCTTGTAAGCCTCATCCCCTGCCCCCGGGATCCATTTCAGCAGGGCTGCTGGGGGGTGCCTCTAATCCAGGGCCCAACCATTGTTTGATGTTGGGAACAATTGAAGGGCAAGGGAGCTATAGATAGATCCACAGCTGCTGTCACCTGTTCCAGCCTGGGCACTGGGCCCAAGCGTTGTCTACGTGGGGGTACTTTACCAGTGAGGGCCCCCTGGGAGTGGGAGATTGGTCCAGCCTAGCTCAGCTCTACAGAGACTGAGTCAGAGGCCAAGACAAAGAAATAGAGTCTCAGAGGGCAGAGAGAGACAGGGTAACACAGAAAGACCAAGACCCTTGAGAGATACAGGAGGCTCGCACCAAACGCCATAAACCCAGAGACTGGTTGGGGCTCTGGGAGGGCTACACAAGCACACTTCTCTCTGGGAGAGCCACACCCCAGATTCTTCCGAGGCAGTTGAAGGAACATGCTTTGGGGAGCGCTCTGGGAGACCCCTGAGATCTTTGAAAGGAAGACGTTGTGCTGCTGTGTCTAGTCGTAGCTTTAATTCGGTATGTGACCTGGGGCATGGACCTGCTTCTTCCTCTGTGCCTCCGTTTCCCCAGCTGCCCAATGAGAGAGTTGGTTTGCATGATCCCTGAAGGGCCCTTTCATCCTCTGATGCCTGTCAGGACATATTCCTCATGTGTCTAACCTCTCTCCCTCTTGCTGCAGTGGAGGCCATAGTCCCCTCCTTTGTTTGCCCTTTGTGAGGATGGGGGACAGCTGGTCCCCCCATCCCCTCCCCCCAGTAACCTTTCAGCCATAAATCCATGCTGAGGCGTCTCTCCACCGGATAAACAGCCCTGATGCCTTTTGGCTGCCCTCATCCTATTTTCTGCTAGAAGCATCAGAGCCGGGGCCCACTCGGGCCCTCTGCAGCTGCCCACGGCCCCAGGAGGGGGACAAGCCTTGGACGAGCAGGGGCACCCCCCCCCCGGGGTGCCAGGGTGGAGGCCCCTCTTTGGGCCTCACCACCTCGAATTTAGACCCTTATGGCAGCCGCCTCCTAAGTCTTCCTGCCCCGGTCTCGCCCCTGCAGTCCATCCTCCACACCAGCTGTCATGGGGCTCTTGTGAACACATAAATCTGAACACACTGTCAAATGCTCTTGCTCCGAGCTCTTTGATGAAAAAAATAAGTAAAAATGCCTTTGATGGCTCCCCAACTCCTGCAGGATAAAGAACCAAATCCTAATCTGGCTTTTGAAGCCCTTCACACTCCAGTCCCAACTGCTCCGTCCAGCCTCACCTCCCTTTATGCCCGTGTGGCTGCTCTGGGCTTGGAGTTCAGGTTCATGCTCTCCGTCTCCTGTCCTCTACCTTCAGTGCCTCTCCCTGGACGGCCACAGCCTGCTCACTGGTCTGCCTGTGGCATCTCCTACTCCTTCCAGTCCATTCTCTGTATGGCAGCCAGAGTGATCATTAATAACCTTCACCACTTATTCTCCTGCCCTAACAGCTCCCCTTTGCCCTTGGAATAAAGTCCTCCAAGAGTCCCGGTGACCCAGCCCCTGCCTACCTGTCTAACCCCACCTTGCAAAACCTTCCCCACCTTCCTACCCCAGCGGCACTAGCACTGTGACAGGGCCTCAGGCACACCAAGCTATGCTTCGGCTTTTGTATTTACTGTTCCTCCTGGTTGGAATATCCTTCCCCCAGCTCTTCACCTAACCGGCTCCGTCTTATCCTTCAGGTCTTGCCTTAAATGTCACCTCCTCAGAGAGGCCCTCTCTGACTAACCTGAAGAGAGTTACACCCCCGTTACTCTCCACAGCACTACTTTGCGTGGTGCCTTCATAGCACGTGCCACAGTCTTTTATCCTTCAAACTCCTCCGTTCTGACCTCCTCCTTGAGCATCACTTTTTTTTCCTGGACAGTGAGTGTTGTGTTCCCATCCTGGACACATAAGAGAAGCTGTCAGATGCATCTTGAATTGAATTCATGTGTCCCTCCCTCCTTCACAGAGTCCTTCAATGTCTTTATCCAAAGAAGGACTTCCAGGCACTGGGGTGCATTGCTGGCAGATATATTTGGGGCTGGGGTGGCTCCCAAGTTACATCCTCTCTGCCTACCTGCCTGCCCTTGCTTTCTCCAATACTCAGCTCCTCTACTGGCATTTTGGGCTGGAAGAGGAGACGCCACAGGTACTATGCCCCTTCCGGGCTTTGCCTCATCAGTCTGGCTGCTACTAAGCTGTGGGTTCCAGGACTCTTGGCAACTGCTGATCTGAGGTCTTTGGTGGAGAGGAAGTGGGGACACCTAGACCCTGGTGCCCAGCTTGGCTCTAGCCCCCTACATACTAAGACTTCCAATCTCTATCTTTGGCCACTTTACTCTCTTCCCTGACTCCTGCTTCTTCCCTCCAACTCTCTTCCTAGCCAGGCCCAAGGTTCCCTGGTGTAAGTGGGGGCTGGTGGACAGCATATGAGTTTTTGAGGGCAGTCATAGACCTATTCAGGGCCACCTGGGTCTGGGGGCCTGGAGACACAGACTAGAAAGCCTGAGGTCCAGCCCTCCCCGACGGCCTTTTCTGGGGCTATCAGTACCCTAAGTCCCTTGAAGATGGTGTTTCTTTGAGTGATTTCCAGGGAGAGTCCCTCTAGCCCAGGAGGGTGGACACACTGCTGGCCAGGCTGCAGGTGACCCAGCTGCCCTCATGCTGGTCCTGCCTGAAGTTGCTTTCTCCTTTCCCAGTTTTCACGTGCAGGGGTAGAGAGCTTGCCTTCGGAGTGGGATCCTGGAGTCTGGCCTGGGCTTCCCTCTGTCCCCATCAGGGTCTTGGTGTCCTTAGCTAAGCTGATTTCCCTTCCAGCCCTCCAGCCCCGATGCTCCTGATTCCTAATGCGCTAGGAGTCTTTAATTTAAAAAAACAACAGGGGACTTCCCTGGTGGTCCAGTGGTTAAGACTTTGCCTTCCAATGCAGGGGGTGTGGGTTCGATCCCTGGTCAGGGAGCTAAGATCCCACACGCCTTGCAGATAAAAAACCAAGACATAAAACGAAGCAATATTGTAACAAATTCAATAAAAGACTCTAAAAATGGTCCACATCAAAAAAATCTTTAAAAATAAAAATAAAAAATAAAACAACAACAAACAAAAAAACCCAAAGGAGGGAAAAATGTAAAAGATACAGGGAAGTACAAATAATAACAAACCATTGGGGGCTTCCCTGGTGGCGCAGTGGTTGAGAATCTGCCTGCCAATGCAGGGGACACGGGTTCGAGCCCTGGTCTGGGAAGATCCCACATGCTGCGGAGCAACTAGGCCTGTGAGCCACAGCTACTGAGCCTGCGCGTCTGGAGCCTGTGCTCCGCAACAAGAGAGGCCGCGACAGTGAGAGGCCCGCGTACCGCGATGAAGAGTGGCCCCCGCTTGCCACAACTAGAGAAAGCCCTCCACAGAAACGAAGACGCAACACAGCAAAAATAAATAAATTAATTAATAAACTCCTACCCCTAACATCTTCTTAAAAAAAAAAAAAGTTTAAAAAAAAAAGAAATAACAAACCATTGTACCTTTTGTCATATGTGCTTCAAGTCTTTTGCACCAGGATTCTAGCACTTCAGAGTTCTAATGACCCTGGGTTCTAACACCCCAGCATTCTAAAACTGAGGTGCATATATGTCTTGTCTCTGTACTTATAACATTGGGAAGAGAAGGCAGGAAGAAAGACTTTGGGTTGTCTATACTGGCTATGCAGTGGGTGGGTTTGTTGGGTTGAGAGGGTGGTTGTTAAGAAACAAAGCTTCCAGAGGGTCTAAAATCCTGGACTCCTGGAGTCCTGAGGTTGGAGTAGACCTCAGAGGTCATCCAGTCCAAAGCCTCAAGCCCTGTGCAGCCTCTACTTGATTCTTCCTTGCTTTTGGCAGGCTCACTTTCTTCCAAGGCAGCCTCTTCCATTGCTGATTGGCTCCAAGTGTGAAAAAGTCCTTTTTTGTGTGTATCTTCAAACTCTGCTTCCTTGTAACTGCACTGTTGTTCTGCTCTTGGGGCCACACAAATCACACAGGCTCCCTCTGTTCCAGCATGGCTCTTCAGGTGTTTAAAGTTGGTACCTTAAGTCCTTGCAGATTGTAGCATTTGTTGCATCTCTCAGGTGCATCTTGGGTTTCCTCACTGCTTTGTCATGTTTGTCTGTGAACTCATCTCAGCAGGAAGGTGTGTCCGGTGTAGTAGAAGCGAACTTACAGGGCAGTTCTAGACCCACCTCTTTGGGTTGGTTTTTCAGCCCCAGGTTTCTACACTGAGCAAGTAATTCTAGAATTCAGACCCACATTATATTTGGTATAGGCTAGGCTTGTTAGAGATTCTGATTCTCCAGGCCAGCTCTATTGCTTGGGGCTTAGGCACAAAGCCCTGCTTTTTGAGCATCTTTGAACAGGAGCAGAGTTTTCCCTACCCTCTGGGCTTTCTATAAATTGCTCAAGCCCAGCTCCTTAGCCTCTGACCCCATATGGATATTAAAACTCTGTAATCTAAACTATCAATCAAGTTTGCTTCATTCTCTTACTTCATAGATATTTATTGACTTTCTACTATGTGTAGCTACTCTGCAAGGTGCTGGGGGCCTAGACCAAGCTCTTGCCCTTTACTGGGTGTGGGTGTGGGTGGGAGGCGGAGGCAGGGAAGAAACAATCTAAGTTCTATGAGGAGAATTAAAACAGAATGATGTTATCACAAATATGATGTGGAGAGAAAGGAATACATAATGTAGGACTCCATTCATATAAATTTCAAAACAATCTGTGATATTAGAAGTCAGCATAGTAGGTGAGGGAGTGATAACTGAAAGAGGATTGATGGGGATGCTGGTAATTTTGGGTTCTTGAACAGAGTGTGTTTACTTTGTGAAAATTCATCAGACTGTACAAGAATATTCACCGCAGCCCTGATTGTAATGGCAAAAAGAGAACAATCTAAGTGTCCACCCAAAGGAGACATGTATCATTTTGTAACATGGGGAAATATCTGTAGGATTAATTACTAAAAGGTTCTGGGCATTTGTAATTTTGATAGATATTGCCAAATTTGGTCATACTTTTTTTTTTTTTTTGCGGTACACGGGCCACTCACTGTTGTGGCCTCTCCCGTTGCGAAGCACAGGCTCCGGATGCGCAGGCTCAGCAGCCATGGCTCACGGGCCCAGCTGCTCCGCGGCATGTGGGATCTTCCCGGACCAGGGCACGAACCCGTGTCCCCTGCATCGGCAGGCGGACTCTCAACCACTGCGCCACCAGGGAAGCCCGGTCATGCATTTTTAACAAGGTTTTCATGTAACATACGTACCGTGAAGTGCATACATCTTAAGCGTATAGCATGATTAGTTTTACGAAGTGAACACACCTGTGTAACCACAGCCCAGCTCAGTACATGAAGTGTTTCCTGCATTCCAGAAGCTTCTCTTGTGCCTCCTCTCGTTGATACTTTCCCTCAAAGGACCACTCTTTATCATCATTCGTTAGTTTTGCCTGTTTTGAACTATGTATGGTTGATAATGTATCTTTGAAATTATTCCTATAGAATATAGATATGTCTGTCTATTTGGAATTGGTAGCCCGTTGGTGCAGAAGATTCCTCTTTGTGAGCTCAGCCTAATGGCTGGAATCCTGGTTCTGGATCTCTTTGTATTTAGTGTCAAAGGTTCCAGGATCCTCTGATCTTCTGACTCCCAAGATTCTGTGGCGTCACCAGGGCCTGAATGGGGTGACAGAAAAGGAGAGCCTGGAAGTGCCCTGACACATTCTGAAGGCAGATTGAGTGCCAGCACCCCGAACCCCTGATGTGAGTAGGGTGCAGGAGGGGGCTAAGAGTGGGAACTTGGCTTCCTGTGAATCTTAAATGTCATTATGAAGGGGGCTCCTGATTGGTCTAAATTTCCTCAATTTGCTTCCTCTTCAGCCAAATTACTCCTTTATGCCTATGGTCCTAGGTCTGCTTTTCTTCTTGTGTGATTTCCCCAGGGGACCTCAGAGAACTGGGGACAGAGGTGAGGGGGAGTGGGGAAGAGACAGTATCCAGGCGCTTGAAGAGGGATGCCTTAGTGTCTCTGCTTCTCTTTTTGACTCGGTCTCTGCCACTGTTTATCTGTGAGGTTTGGCTAGCGCTTTCCTTTCCCTGGGCCTCAGTTTCTCTGGATGTGTAAAGAGGGTTGGACCAAATAGTCCCAGAGTGCATTTTGTGGTCGCCCTGCCTGAGTCTCCTTGCTCTCCACTTCTGGGGGTGTGGACCTTTTTCTGGGTGTATCAGACTCCCTGTGACTCAGTTTCTCTCTCCCAGCACCTCAGTCTTCCCAAATCTCTCACTGCCTTGTCCCTGCCCCTGTCGGTCTGAATCTCAACCTCTGAGTGGAGTGAGTGTCTCTATCTGCCTTTGTGATCCCCGACAATGGGAGGTAAAAATAGCCCAGGGGCCGTGCTGGTGGAGATAAAAGGGAATTTGCCTTTTGTGTCCTGTGGCCAGGCCGGGGGGGCTGTGACACGTGGAGATTGCTGACATAGCTCTCCTCCGCTGACCTTGACAGCGGCAATAAAAGGGGTAGCCCAGCTCCCAGCCCTCACCGTGGTGCTGAGGTGGGTGATCAGGGCTGGAGTTGGAGCCCAAGGGAGGGCAGACAGGCTGATGGGTGAGGGTGTCTGTGGGCTGGCACAAGTCTCTCCATTTCTGTGGGAGAGGATGCTCTGGTGTTTGAGAGAGAGAGAGAGAGAGAGAGAGAGAGTGTGTGTGTGTGTGTGTGTGTGTGTGTGTTGGGGGCTCACCAGGGAGGCTGAAGTGGGGAGCCCCACGGAATCACCTACTGTTAGGTCTTGTGGGTTGTTCGATCATGCCCCAGTTTGGGGCCCCTGGTCCCTCAGTTCCCCTGTCACTGCCATCTTCCAGTGCCTGCTGCCTTGGACTGCCTTGAACCTCTAAGATCTCATCCTCCACCTCTCAGTGCCACTACCATGATGGATGTGAGTGAACTTGGGGAGTCTGCCCGCTACCTCCGCCAGGGCTACCAGGAGCAGATGAAGGTGTACCCTGTCCTGTGGGATGGTAAGTGAGGGCAGAGTGGGGCACAGCTACAGAGAAGCCCTTATGGACTCAGACCAGGAGTGGGGTGGGGGGACTCAGCTCGGGTCTGAAGGAGCACTCTGGCCTGACAGCTTTAGCCCTGATGATTAAATCCCAGGGAGCCTGTGTATATCACTGTATGTCTGTGAGCAAGCCTCGGTTTGCTCCTCTGTAAAATGGGACCGTATCACCCGCCTCCTGGGGCTGCCGTCTGTGGCTGGAGCCTGAAGCTTCTGAGATGAGAGTGATTGGTATGTGTGCAGGCTGCCTCCACATGTCCATAAAACCTGTGCTGGAGTTATTTTTAGTGCTTTCCATAGAGCCAAAGCTTCTGTTTATCAGGGACAGGAATAAAGGCTACTATTTATGACCCGGTTTGCTCATAGGACAATAATAACAATAGGCAATGTGTATCAAGTGCTTATTGTGTGCCAGGCCCAGAGCAGATGACTTTCCATGCATCATATCAACAACCTGGGGAGATGGAGACCAGGGCCAGGGCCAGCTTCGTGGGTGTGCAACCTCTGCAGCCACAGAGGGCACCACCCTCAGAGGGGCCTCATGCTCGATTTAACACTCTGCTATCACCATCTCGAAACTGTAAATAATTTCTTAACAAGAGGATCTGCATTTTAACACTGGGGCCTGCAAGTTATGGAGCTGGTCCTGACTAAGGCACTTGACTAGTAAGTGGCAGAATACCTGAGTCTGTGCCTTTAACTACCATGGAATATGGGCTCCCTGGAGCTCTGGGGCCAGCTGGCCAGGCAGGAAGGAGCATAAGACAGACTTACAAGACCCAGGTTTGAGTCTTCAGTGAAATGGGGGAGGCAGAACCCACTGAGAATTAAGTGCCTGATATTGAGGGCTGCTCCTAATGGGAACTAAGGACATGCCCATAATGTTTTACCTTTGAGGGACAGGCCCGTAGAGAATGAGGGAGTCTCCTGAGGTCACAGGGCAAATACAACAGAAGCAGGAATCTGAACCCAAGTGTGTAATCCAGGGCTGTGAGGGACTGTAACCTCAGTCAGGGAATCCTTTGAGGAGATCTCTAGGGACCTTCCCAGCTCTGCCCTTCCAGGAGTCTCTGTTTGGAAGGATCTTTTCTGGGTACTCCTGCATCCTGACAGAGGGGCTCCTAGGAGGGGCACAGCTCTGCAGACACGATTTGGGAACCCCAGCTGGGTCCCCAACCCCTGGATGTGCGTCAGCCTTTCTCAAAACCCCCGTGCTCTCCCCAAAACCCAGGGAAGAAGCGGGTCTGGGTACCTGATGAACAGGATGCTTACGTGGAGGCTGAGGTCAAATCCGAGGCTACTGGGGGCAGAGTCAACGTGGAGACCAAAGACCAGAAGGTTTGGCTCCCCCTTTTCCCGGAATTAGCTCCTCCACCTTCCCGGGTGTAGCTCCTGTCCAGTGTGCTCTGGGTGAAAGGGGGTTTGGGAGCGTACAGGAGTGAGAAGCTGAGGTCAGTTTGTTCCTGCCCACCTGTCACCCCACCATACGGCCTTCCTGGCAGGTGCTGACGGTTCGTGAAGCTGAACTGCAGCCCATGAACCCGCCCCGCTTCGACTTGCTGGAGGACATGGCCATGATGACGCACCTCAACGAGGCATCCGTACTGCACAACCTGCGCCAGCGTTATGCTCACTGGATGATCTATGTGAGCCATGGGCCGGGGAGGGGCCACGGGTGGGATGGGGCTGTGCGTGTGGTGGGGGCGGGGCCATAGTAGCAGGGGCGGGGCTAGGGCAAGAGGCACAGTTTGGTGGGGACAAAACGGGGGGAAGGGGCGGGGATGTGTGCAGTGGGGGGCGGGGCTGTGTGCAGTTGGGGAGCAGGGCTAGAGGCAGGGTAGGGTGATGTCATGGGCCTGTGGAGGCGGGGCCACTGGCTGGGGCGGGGCTCGAGGTAGGGCTGGAGGTTTGGCTACGGCAGTGTAGGGGCGGAGCTGCAGCAGCACAGAGGCTGGGCAACGGGGCTGTGAAGGGGCCACGGGCTGTGGGCAGGAGTAAGAGCTAGGGCGGGGCTAGGGCGGCCACAGAGGGTGTGGCATCGCACCTTAAGCAGCTCCTTGGGGGATTTTGCAAGGGTCACAGTTTTGCGAGGGCTAGAGCCTGGGGATGGAACCTTGGCCTCCAACAACCTATCTATACACTCTCTCCTCAGACATACTCGGGCCTCTTCTGTGTCACCATCAACCCCTACAAATGGCTCCCGATCTATACAGCCTCCGTGGTAGCCGCTTACAAGGGAAAGCGCCGCTCGGAGGCCCCGCCCCACATATATGCGGTGGCAGATAACGCCTACAATGATATGCTGCGCAGTAAGGGCCGCCTTGACTCCTCTCCCCCACCCGAGGCCCCTCCCCCGGCTCCAGGACCCCCTTCCCTCCACTTGCACTGCCCTCCTTTTGATGCTGCTGGACACTCTAGCATAATTCTTCTGGCTCTCTGAGTGGGAGCTGGCCTGCAGTCTGAAGGTCCCACCTGGTCCTTCCCGTTTCTGGCCCTGGGTGGTGGAGGGGCTGCCCCAGCCCCAAGGATACCCAAGGTGTTCCACCTGTGGCTGGTCCCTCACTTTGGTTAACTTCTCTATCTCCTCCCCTTTCTTCCAGACCGAGAGAACCAGTCCATGCTGATCACGTGAGTGTGGGGCTCTGGGGATGGGGTGGGAAATGCTGGCCATCTGGCAGGAAGAGAGTGGAACTAAAATCATTTCCCAAGGTTGAATATAAAGTGCTAAGGGCAAGGGTTTTACCGCCTGGAGTCTGTCCCAGGTGAAACTAAATTAGAGCATCTTCTCTGCCCCCTATTCTGGACAGATGTGTTATGGGTGGTGAGCAGGAAGGGGGTACCAGACTGATCACCAGCCCTGATACCCTCTGTCCCTAGGGCCTGGAATCTTCTCCCACCTTGATCTTTTGGGAGTTCTGGTTCTCGCTCAAGGGGAGCGGGGAGACCCCTTTCCTCCTTCTTACCATCTCCTTATTTCTGAATCTTATTTCTAATCCTTTGTTTGCTTTCACTGGTAAGTGGTAGAATTCTTACATACCAAGTTTATATCCAGCCAAGCCAATATGGACATCATTCGTGTGTGTGTGTGTGTATGTGTGTGTGTGTGTGTGCAGCCTGCTGGTGAAGATCAAGGCCTTTGAAACCAGAAAGACCTGTATTCAAGTTCTCACGGGTCCACTTCCTGTTGGTGTGCTTGGGCCTCTGAGTCTCATCAGAAAAGACAGAACAATCCTACTTACCTACCACACAGAGCTATAGGAGTCAGTGAGTTAATGTCTGTACCTGGCACACAGCAGAAACAGCTACATAACTTCTCTGAGCCGCATTTCCTTATCTATCAAAAGCGGATGATAATGGTGCCTGCCTTACAGGTTTCTGAGGCTTAAATGAGCCAATATAGGTAAAGCACTTGGCCCAGTGTCTGGCAGTAAGTTAGTGTTCAGTAAACAGTGGCATCATACTGTGTTTTCTCATCTCACTGGGATGGTCTATGTTGGCTTGTTTTGTAAACAATTCTGAGGGCTAACTTATCTCAGGAGTTTTGAGTTGGGGTGTGGGTCCTGAGTTGGGAGCTGGGTGTGGGGAGGGCAGAGGGGCCCTGCTTGAGGGGTAGGGTGTTGGGGGATGGGATGAATTAGAGTAGCCAGATGGACATTGGTGACTCATGTTTGTGTCGTCCAAGGGGAGAGTCGGGGGCCGGTAAGACGGTTAACACCAAGCGGGTCATTCAGTACTTTGCCATCGTCGCTGCCCTGGGAGACGGGCTGGGCAAGAAGGCCGTAAGACTTGCCCACGCGGGCGCTGCTCCCTGCTGCTTCTGTTTTTCTTTTCTTTCTTCTCCTTTTTTTGTTCTTCTTTTTTTCTTTTTAAAAAGTTGATTCCCCAGAGCCTCCAGCCCTGCCTGAGCCTCCCACCCTGGTGGCAGACTCTGGCCTGAGCAAGGCTCGACCAGCGAGGCTGTGGCCATTCTCTGTCACATTGTATGACGTAGTTCCAGGCTTGCCTCACTGTTCCCATCTAGAACACAGCAGGTGGGACCACATTGCTATTCCTAAGCATTTTATGTATTTTTTCCCTTTCATCATGACCTTCATATTTTGAAAGAGTTTACCAGGTAGGCTGCTTTTACCAAGAAGTAATTGTTTTCTTGGTTTTCATGCACCAAAGACACAGTTACCTGCTGTCAATCAAAGAAGCAGGTTCAGCCAGAGCCAAGGGCACTTGGCATTCCCAACAGCCAAGGTTAAGGGGCAGTTTTGCACCCCATGATTTCTTTATGGTTTTTGAAATTTTCTGAAACAATGGGGGAACCAGTTTTTTGTTTTGCTTTTGTTTTCGAGGTACAACTTTCATTCCTAGTCCCAGGGCCAGCTGTTCAGAGCTCTGTGTGTGCTCCCCTACCCCAAAATGGGCTGCCTTTTCTTTCCAGAAACCCAAGGCCTCCTCCTGCACAGCCCCTACTCCTGGTCCTGTTGAGCCTTGCATTTATTCTGGGACATTTTTCTTTCTTCTTTTTCTTTTCTTTTTTCCATTTAAAGTTTTTTTCTTTCACTTTTTCTTTTTGCCTCTTCCTATCTTCCCAGTTGATTTTCTTGTTTTTTCTTTTTATTTCAGTTTTGTTTTTTTGGTGTGGTGGTGGTTGTTTTTATTGTTTTGTTTTTTTCCTCCCTCCCCCCCACCCCATTTTCCCAACTCCCAGAGTGTCTCTGAGGATGCTACAGAAAGTCGGGTCTTGGTCCAGGAACAGGAATGGAGGGCAGGGAGCTGGCAGGGATGCAGCTGGGAGGGGTGGGGGTAGGGGGCACCTGGGCAGAAAGGAGCCCTGCATTGTGGAGTTGGGGTTGGGGGAAGCTGTCAGGCAGGGTAGGTAGAGAGAAAGGCTGCCCTGCAGGGGCCACGGGTGCTGGAGCTTAAGAGCCTTATCAACCTCCCTCCCCTCGGCCCCCAAATTGACCACATCTCCAAAGAGAGCCCTGTTCAAAAGCCCTGGACTTGAATGTGTGGGGTGGAGCTCGGGGGAGGGGCTCCTGCCAGTTCTCTCCTGCCTCTGTCTCCCCAGCAATACCTCAGGGGGATTTTTAAGTCTTGGGCTCCCTGGAGGTGAGTGAATAACCACAGTCCCCTGGCATGGGACAGGTGGCATGGCACCTGTCACTCCAGAATCTATTCCTTCCTTTTTCTCCCTTTTTTCCCAGGCTGCTGGGATCCAGGGTAGGGAAGAGAAAGAAAGGGAAAAGGAGGGAAGACAAGGGTGAGGCTAGGAGAGCAAGGGGGGAGGATCCCCTCCATTCAGTAAGTCCCTCTAGATGAGACATACAGGTGGCTTCGGGCATCGTGGAAAGCAGGATGCCTGGGCTCAGTGTCTGCTCTGCCCCTGACTTACTGTGCCATCTGGAGCGGATCACTTTCTTGCTCTGAGTCGTAGTTTCCTCACTTGCAAATTAGGGCTAATAATATGCACCTGACAGGGCTATCTTGAATAATAGTCGGTATGCACCTCACCACAATACAAAGGAGTAGTGTGAAGAAGAGCAGTCACAGAGGGAGGGGAGGGGTCAGAAGGTTTGGGCAGGAAGAGGTCTCTTCCAGCCTCAGAGCATCAGGGAAGCCTTCCTACAGGAAGGGGCATTTGAGCTGGGCTCTAAAGGGGAGTAGACTGTAGTCAGGAACCTCTAGGGCTTGGGGCAGGGTCACTTCCTGGGGCATGGGAAATGAAGGGATAGGGAGGAGGCCAGAGACAGGGCTTGGGGGGGCTGTGAATAGGAGACCCCCAGACGCAGCCCCTGCCTCAAGACCCTGACTAGGGCCGTGTTTGCTCCACTTTCTAGCATTTCTCCTTCTAACAGTCCCTGGAGGGTCGGGCATGAGGGGTTGGGGGTTACACATTTGGGTGACTAACGTTCACTGTCCCGCTAGCCACCCGCTGCCCACTCCCGCCTGGTGACACCTCACAGCCTCTAACGTTGTCTTTCTTCTCCTCCTGGCAGTTTCTGGCCACGAAGACCAGGGTAGGTATGGGGCTGGTGTGAGTGGGGCAGGCAACAATTATGAGGTCCTGGGGACCCCCCCCTCCCCTTCCCAACCAGAGGTTGTCTGGGCTGGGCCGAGACCCCGGGACCACGGGCTTGACAGAGCCCTTGGCCTGCCACCACCAGGGCACCCTCGAGGATCAAATCATTGAGGCTAACCCTGCCATGGAGGCTTTTGGCAATGCCAAGACCCTGCGGAACGACAACTCGTCCCGCTTCGTGAGTGCCGCAGTGGGAGAGCCGGGTGTGGGTGGAGCCCGGTCTGTCGCGGGGAGACACAAGGTGGTGGGAGCCTTGGATGAATAGGGCAGCGCTGGCTGGGCACCCAACTGAGGCTGCTTTTGTGCCCACAGGGCAAGTTCATCCGCATTCATTTTGGTCCCTCTGGGAAGCTGGCATCCGCGGATATTGACAGCTGTGAGTCTAGGAGAGGGTGGGAGAGGGTGAGGATGGGGAAACAGGTCCAGGCCTGAGTCTTTCCGCTCAGACTGAGTGTCTGTCATCAAGTCCTTGGGGCTCCCACCTGTCCCAGGTGCTTCTTCTTCATCCCCTGGCCACAGCCCAGCTCAGGCCACCTCACCTCTCACCTGGAACATTCCCCCAGCCCCCATGTGGTCTTCCGTTCTCCATTCTTCTGCTGGATCTCCTTTCAGCCAGAGTGATCTTTTCTTAGAGACTAATCTGACCACATCGCATTCCTGCTTAAAAACCTTTTCCAGATCCCATCACCTTAAGATGGAGACCCAAATCTTTATTTGGCCAGTCAGGCTCCTTGTGACTGGGCCCTTCCCCTCACCCACCGTCCCAGTCTTTTCTCTGGCCCTCGATAGGGCAGGCCTGTGCCCCTCCTGCCCCGGCCTCATCTCTACACCTCGAGTCCCCATCCTTCCTGGAAGCCTCCCCCAAGGCCTCTCTGGGGTCATTGCCCATCCCGCCTGACCCAGACCTGCTGCAAAAACACCGGGTGCCCAGGCTGCATGCATAGAGGGGCCCCCACGCTGACTGCTCCCCATCTTGGGGTGCATGGCCAGATCCTGATGGATAAGCATGGGCAGGTGGTGATAGGCGGGAATGTCATAATTCATGCCCCAACCGACCCATGCGCAAACACACAGAGGCTCTGTTCAGCGGGCACACTGACACAGCAGCAGTGCCCTGGAGGAAAGGAGTGTGGTCTGTGGATGGTGGAATGAAAGCACAGATGAAAGAACAGACAAACCAAGACCCATACACAGACAGCTACGTTAATATACCCACACACAGAGACCCACATGTACAAACATACGCATTCCCACACCGTGACACGTGTGCTGATGGAGAGACACCCTTCAGCACAGGCTGGCATGTGTGCAGACACGGCACCTCTACACACACCCCTGCCCCTTGCTGACACCTCCTCCCTGCCCCTCAGCCATAGTGGGGTGACCCACTCGGGAAACTAGGCCAGCACCTCCCTTTTCCCCAGATCTCCTGGAGAAGTCAAGGGTGATCTTCCAGCTGCCCGGTGAGCGAAGCTACCACGTCTACTACCAGATCCTCTCGGGGAAGAAGCCAGAGCTGCAGGGTGAGGGCCAGCAGCATATGGGGTGGGAATCAGAGCCCACAGGTCTGGGTGACAGTTGGGCTGCCCAGCCCTGTCCCGGCCCCTGTCAGATCAGGCCCTGGGCTACCTGGTCCCCACTCTTCTGGGGTCTGTGACATCCCTTCTTTCCTGGAGACCCAGAGCCCCTTCTATCCACCCACCCCCTTCCTGGGACTTCCAGTTCTTGCTGAGCTCTCTCCTCCTCGTGCTAGGAAATGGGCCCCTTAGCACCATTGCCCTGGCAAGGTTGTCTCTCCTGCTGTCCTGAGACCAGAGAGGCCCCACCTAGCACCAGTGGGGAGCGATGGCTCTGTCTAGGCCCAGCTCCCCTCTCTTGCAAGCCCCTCAAGGGCAGAATCTGGTCCTCGCTGGGCCGCAGCACCCAGCACAGGGTCTGGGCCATAGGCGTGGCTTGCGCAATGGTCAAAAGATGAGTGAGACATAGGGACCGAGGCTCATTTCTTAGAACCGTAAAGAAAGAGAAGCCATGGGTGTGGGAGTCGAGGAGAGAAACGCAAGCTACAGTCTCGGGAGGGCCCTACACTCTCCTGCCGGGCTGGCTCCCAGGATCCACCACGCTGGGATGGGGAGACGGAGGAGAGCTGGGTGAACACAGCCGACCTGCCCTTCTCCGCCCCGTGTCCCCCAGACATGCTGCTTCTGTCTATGAACCCCTATGACTACCACTTCTGCAGCCAGGGCGTCATCACTGTGGACCGCGTGAATGACGGGGAGGAACTCATGGCCACTGACGTATGTCTGTGGTGGGAGGGGAGGAAACCTGGGGGAGCAGGTCCAGTGCCCTCCGCTCGGCTGAACCCTGGAGGAGCCCAGACTTCTCTGAGCCTTCCACACCCCACCCCCAGCATGCCATGGACATCCTGGGCTTCAGCGCGGATGAGAAGTGTGCCTGCTACAAGATCGTGGGGGCCCTCCTGCACTTCGGCAACATGAAATTCAAGCAGAAGCCTCGGGAGGAGCAGGCCGAGGCCGACGGCACCGAGAGTGAGGGGCCCTGGCCCTGGCCTGACCTGGTCATCCTTTGACCCTGATCCCAGCATCCAGTCCATGACCATTAACCCTAAGCCTTGTCCACAGCCTTTGACCTCATTCTTAACCTGGCCCTGATTGTAAACCCTGACTTCTCAAGTCCAGACCCTCACCCTCCTGAGCTGTACAGTTTGCTGACCCTGAACTTGACCTCTTCCAACCTCCCTCTCATAACCCTAAGTCGAGGCCGGTAGAGCTCCCACATACCCGTGTTCTTGGCCTCCTCCCCCTCATCTCACCCATGTGCCCTGCCAGGTGCTGACAAGGCTGCCTACCTGATGGGGGTCAGCGGTGGAGACCTCCTCAAAGGCCTTCTGCACCCCCGAGTGCGTGTGGGGAACGAGTATGTGACCAAGGGTCAGAGCGTGGAGCAGGTGAGTGGCTGGAGGGCGGGGCCCACCTGGGGGCAGCTGGGGCAGGGTCCCCTCCTTGCCAGGTCCCAGAGCAGCCTCCCCGCGCCTCCAGGTGGTGTTTGCCGTGGGGGCTCTGGCCAAGGCCACCTACGACCGGCTGTTCCGGTGGCTGGTGTCACGGATCAACCAGACGCTGGACACCAAGTTGCCCCGTCAGTTCTTCATTGGCGTCCTGGACATCGCCGGTTTTGAGATCTTTGAGGTGAGGGCAGGCCCACCCCCCCCCCAGGCTCTGTTCTCTCTGGGGTGGAGGACCATGGTGGGTGGGGACAGGAGCCCTGGGTGTCTGCCTGGAGGCGGGGGGAGCTCCCACACTTGCCTGTTCTCTGTGGGTCTCCTTGTCCCCCTACAAGGAGGCCTGCTGAGCTGGGCGCCTCCCACTATAGTTTAACAGCTTTGAACAGCTGTGTATCAACTTCACCAACGAGAAGCTGCAGCAGTTCTTCAACCAGCACATGTTTGTGCTCGAGCAGGAGGAGTACAAGCGGGAGGGCATCGACTGGGTCTTCATCGACTTCGGCCTGGACCTGCAGCCCTGCATTGACCTCATCGAGAAGGTGAGGCCCAGGGCCAGATCACTGAAAGGAAGGGAAGGCATGGGTGCAGTGGGTGAGCAGGAATGAATGTGCACTTGTGTGTGAGCGAGCGTGTGCAAGCCTGCATGTGTCTGTGCATGTGTGAGCGTGGCTGTGCACGTGTGTGTGTAACGTGTATATGAATGGAAATGTGTGCATGTGTGTGTGTAACGTGTATATGAATGGAAATGTGTGCATGTGTGTGACTAGGTGTATTGGAGATTGAGTGTGATTGTGTGTTGGTGAGCAGTGTGTGTGTGTGAGCGTGCATCCCAGCACTGTTACAGCCACAGTTTCTTTGGACCCTCAAAACTGTCGGGAACTACAGGGCAGGGTAGGGTGTGTTTGTTTATTTGTCTGTAAAACATTACATATATTTCCCTATTGTACAAAGACTAGAAAGAAAGAAAAATCAAAGAAAAATGGAAAAATCAGAAATAAAGGAGAAAAGATGTGTCCCCTAATCCTACCACAACCTGTTTCCTCCCAGTCCTTTATCCTGGGCATCTCTTTTCTCTTATGAACACAGACGCATTTCTCATCCTACCTTTTCTCTGAGAGTGTATTTTGAGCATGGTGCTTTGTTGAAGAAGGCACAGTAGTTCATGCAGCAGATGATTTTCATGCATTTCTGTAATCTCCTACTAGTGGACATTTAGGGGGTTGACAGCTTTTGCTGTTATAACAGCAATGAAAGTATTCATTTCCCCATTTTGCAGGTTAGGAAACTGAGGCTTAGAGAGGTCTAAGGGCCCCATAGCTACTAAGTGAGGAAGCCAGAATTTGAACTCAACTGCCTTTTTTGACCGTACCACGTGTGAGAGTGTGAGACCACAGATGCCGATTTGAGTTTGCACACTTCTTATAAGTAAAGAGAACAACTGAGAGCTGCAAGTTGGGCAGAAAGGGCTTGGAAGCCAAACCACAAACTTTCTTTCTTAGAAGACAGGGCTCCTGGGTGCAGGTCAGTTCTTTGTCCCTCAGGGCAGATGGCTGAGGTTGGAGGGTCTGGGAAAGTTCCCAGAGGGAGGGGCTCCAGGAAATGGGGATCCAGCCCAGCCTGGATGGGCTGGCTTGACGGAGGCCCTTCAAGCTGTGCCCTGTCCCCAGCCACTGGGCATCCTGTCCATTCTGGAGGAGGAGTGTATGTTCCCCAAGGCCTCAGATGCCAGCTTCCGGGCCAAGCTCTATGATAACCACGCGGGGAAGTCACCCAATTTCCAGCAGCCACGGCCCGACAAGAAGCGCAAATACCAGGCCCACTTTGAGGTGGTCCACTATGCCGGCGTGGTAGGTACCTGTTGAAACCCCAGCTCTTGACCTCTCTGCTCCCTCTTCCGGGTTCCCCCACCTCAGTTCAGCCCCCGTCTGGTCTCTGGCAGGTGCCTTACAGCATCGTGGGCTGGCTGGAAAAAAACAAGGATCCACTGAATGAGACGGTGGTCCCCATCTTCCAAAAGTCACAGAACAAGCTCTTGGCTACTCTCTACGAGAACTATGCTGGCTCCTGCTCTAGTGAGTACAGAGGGATGAGATTCTGTAGGGGACTCACAGAGGGATGTCCCTTGGAGTGACTGGTCCCATGTCTCTCCTAGCCGAGCCCCCCAAGTCTGGAGTGAAAGAGAAGCGTAGGAAGGCAGCATCATTCCAGACGGTGTCCCAGCTACACAAGGTGAGGCCCAGTCTAGGCCTCGTGCAGGCCCTCACCCTGCCGCCCCCACCCCGTCCCCGCTCCCTGCTCTGTCCCCTGCACCCTGGGCGGGCGGCCGTTAAGACTTGCAGTGATGTTTAATTCCTCTCCACGTGAACATCACAGCAAGTCTGTGCTGCTTCCCGTCCCCATGCTGCCTGGGCAGGGTTTGGGGGGGATGGGGCCGGAGCCACAGGGATTGGGTGGGGGAGTGAGGACTTTGGTGATGGTAATGGGGACCCAGTCAAACAGAAGAGGGCAAAGGGTCACAAGGAGCAGAGTGAAAGGGCAGCACTGCAGAGACACGCTTAGGCGCCTACTGCGCGCGCAGTCCTTAAGGGGCTCATCCACTGCCGTTTCCAATTCTGCTTCTCTGCCCTCTTGTGCTTTCTCCCCTCTCCTCACCCCCAGGAGAACCTCAACAAGCTGATGACCAACCTGCGGGCCACACAGCCCCACTTTGTCCGTTGCATTGTCCCCAACGAGAACAAGACCCCAGGTAGTCACCCCAGGGTGGGTTGGTGGCATGGGGGCACATTGGAGGGAGGGGACAGGGCAGACTGGAAGCTGGGTCTTGCCCCCTCCACAGGGCCTGCTCAGCCTCAAAGTGAGGCCTGTGTCTGGACTCCTCGTCTTTTCTGGGGCATGAAGTTGTGTCCATTGACCTCTAATCTTTTCCTTTAACCCCCACCACATCCAGGGGTCATGGATGCCTTCTTGGTGCTACACCAGCTGCGCTGCAATGGGGTTCTGGAGGGGATCCGGATCTGCCGACAAGGATTCCCCAACAGGGTGCTTTACGCTGACTTCCGGCAGCGGTGGGTGTCTCCCTGCCCCAGCCCTGGCTCCTCCCCAGCTCCAGCCTGAGGGGGTGGAAAGGCACTGAGGATGATGCAGGGGGACTGGGGAGGGGGCCAGAAGGTATCCCAGTGGGAGATGCTGATAGCTGAGACCTGGGGGTGGGCGGTGGGCTGGGGGAGAAGTGAACAGGCTCAGGGTAAATATTGGAGGTGCAGCCAACAGGCCTTGCTACTGATGAATTGGATGTGGAATAAGAAAGAAAAAGAAAAGACAAGGGTGACTTCTGGTTGTTTGGCCTGAGCAACTGGGGAGTTGGTGGTAGATGTACTGAGAAACCAAGATAGGATTTTAAAAATTTTGTGGGGAAGTAGGAGGAGAGTGGATTGAGCTCTACTTTGAACATGTCAACTTTGAAATGTCTCCAGCAGGGAATTCCCTGGTAGGTGCAGTGGTTCGGACTCCGCGCTCTCACTGCTGAGCGCCCAGGCGTTCGATCCCTAGTCGGGGAACTAAAATCCCACAAGCCACACAGCATGGCCGGAAAAAAAAAGAAATGTCTCCAGCAGATAGGAAAGTTGAGGGGGAGATTGGAGTTGTTAGTCTGGAGCTCAACGGTCGGGGGGCAGGCAGAGCTGGATGTGGATTTGGGAGTTGAATGAGGGTTCACATGGACTAGACTTTATGTAATGGCTGGCACCAAGTGAGGGCTCAGTCCGTGGTGCTAGCCCCTCTGCCTTCCCTTTATAGGTTTGATTTTTGTCAGGCTGCAATCGTGCACAGTTCCCTCCCTTCAGAAGTAACTGGGGCCATCCACGCTGACCGTTATACTTGTGTTTCCATACAAATATTGTACACATGGGTGCACACACACATGTTCTCTTTGGTTTTCCCTGTAACTATATGTCTTGGAGATTGTTCCTTATGAATAGACATAAGTCTGCATCATCATCCTTTTTTTTAAAAAAAATTAAGACTTTCTTTTTTTAGAGCAGTTTCAGGTTCATAGCAAAATTGAGGGGAAGGCACAGAGATTTCCCATAAGCCCCTTCCCCCACACGTGCACAGCCTCCCCCGTCATCAGCATCTCCCACCAGAGTGGGACATTTGTTACAGCTGATGAGCGCACACTGACACATCCTAATCACCCAGAGTCCATAGTTTCCATTACAGTTCACTCTTGGTGTTGTACATTCTAGGGCTTTGGATAAATGTAATGACACATGCAGCAGCATCCATTTTGTTATGGCAGTAAAATATCCCATAATCCAGCGTACCGTACTTTGTTCATCAGTCCCTCAGTAAGGGGCCTTTTTGTGTTTCTAGGGTTTTGCCTTCACAGTGTGGTCACGACAGCCTGACCCACACAGCCCTGTACACATGTGCAAGTGTGTCCCCTTTAGAAGTGGATGTGCCAGAACCCTCGCTCTTGTTGATTAGAATTCTCTCCCAAATGTTTCTTCAGTTTGTGATATGCTGTAACACATCACCTTCTTTACTTTTTTTGGCCTTCTGAGAAAAATGATAAAGTATTAAAAATTATAAACTAAAAAATTATAAAAGTGCTGTATGCCTTCTGCAAATGCTGCAGGCTCTTAAAGAACTTAACTACTGAATGCATTTAAATGCTACCGAAGCTTTTTTTTTTTCCAATTTTTAAAAAATTTTATTTATTTATTTATTTATTTATTTATTTATGGCTGTGTTGGGTCTTCATTTCTGTGCAAGGGCTTTCTCCAGTTGCGGCGAGCAGGGGCCACTCCTCATCACGGTGCGCGGGCCTCTCACCGTTGCAGCCTCTCTTGCTGCGGAGCACAAGCTCCAGACGCGCAGGCTCAGTAGTTGTGGCTCACGGGCCCAGCCGCTCCACGGCATGTGGGATCTTCCCAGACCAGGACTCGAACCCGTGTCCCCCGCATTGGCAGGCAGATTCTCAACCACTGCGCCACCAGGGAAGCCCCTAAATGCTACCCGAGCTTTTAAAGCCGAGTATGCCCAGTCCTCCAGTGTCACAAGGCCGTCCCCCACCAGCCTGTTCAGAGGGTGCCCCCCTGGAGCCTCTGCTCTGGCCTCTGAGGGGCCAGCCTCTTCAGTCATCGGCTCCCTGCCCAGCACCCTCCTCTCCAGCCCCTCCCCGCTCCCCCAGGTACCGCATCCTGAACCCCAGCGCCATCCCGGACGACACCTTCATGGACGGCAGGAAGGCCACAGAGAAGCTGCTGGCATCACTGGACATCGACCACACCCAATACCAGTTTGGCCATACCAAGGTCAGGGCACAAGGGAATTAGGGCGCTGGACTGGATGTGGGCAGTCACACTGCAGGGGTCACTCAGGCGACTGAGGGTTACACCTACCGCCCACACCCCAGGTGTTCTTCAAGGCTGGGCTTCTAGGCGTCTTGGAGGAGCTTCGTGACCAGCGTCTGGCCAAGGTCCTGATGCTGCTGCAGGCACGGAGCCGGGGCCGCCTCATGCGCCTCGAGTACCAGCGCCTGCTTGGAGGCAGGTGGGTGTCGGAAGGGGGTGAGGGGGATGCGGGGGTACAGCCACTGTCCCCCAGCTCGCAGAACCCTCTGAACCCAGACTCTCTGAACCCTGTCATACCGTCCTGTGGGTCAGATTTCACCGTGTGGCTGCCTGCGTGCCTCCCAAGGGGCAAGGCTGTGGTTTGTGACCCACAGCCCCCAGCTACCACTTCCTCACCTCAGAAGTTGGGGTGAGAGAACCTGCCTGTACTCCAGGCCATCCCAGAGTGTGGCCCGGAGTAGTAATAAGGGCATCTAGTGTTTCCCAAGACTCTTAAGTGCCAAGCCCTGGGCAAGATACTTTATTTGAAGTTATCTCGGTTAAAGTACAGGACAGTCCTGAGAGGTAGATACCATGATCGTGTCTGTTCACTAGAGGGGGTGTCTGAGCAGAGGGAGCCTGTCCGCTGGCTTGTGGCGGGAGGTGGGAGGCTGGGATGTGAGCCCAGGCAGTCTGACCTTATATAAGAGCCCAGTAGCTTAACCTCCCCTGGTGTCTTCAGGACACTTGCAGGGGCCATTCAGGGCTCCTGAGCTCCCGCCCCGGAGGCAGACCTGTGTGACCTTGGGCCTCACCCTCAAGCTCGCCTGTAAAGCAGAGGATTAGGACCTACTTGAGAGGCTGTTGGGAAGGTTAACGCGGTCCCACGCTAAAGTGCTCGGTGCAATGTCCGGCCCAGGGTAGGTGCTCAGGGACACCTGCTCAGGGCCCAGGGACAGCATCGGGGCTGTCACTATGAAGGGGCGGCACTGAACCTGCTGGCCACCTGTGGCTGCCCCTCCCCAGGGATGCCCTGTTCACCATCCAGTGGAACATCCGCGCCTTCAACGCCGTCAAGAACTGGTCATGGATGAAGCTCTTTTTCAAGATGAAGCCACTACTACGCTCGGCGCAGGCTGAGGAGGAGCTGGCGGCCCTGCGGGCGGAGCTGCGGGGGCTGCGAGGGGCACTGGCCACAGCCGAGGCCAAGCGCCAGGAGCTAGAGGAGACGCACGTCAGCGTCACCCAGGAGAAGAACGACCTGGCCCTGCAGCTGCAGGCAGTGAGTAGGGGAGGGGCAGGGCTTCCTTCTGCGACTTGGTGCCCCCTGGCCCCCAGCCCCCTCAGAGAACCCCAGGCCGCTCCGAGAAAATACCATAACCAGATCCCCAGCCAGGGCGGACCTGGCGTGCTCTGGGTGCTCAGGCCTCACCCGGGTCTTTCTTCTTATTCCGGAGGCTCATGGGCTTGTGCCCGTGTGCAGCCTCCCATGTTCCCAACCTCCCCACCCAGTCTATGCACGTGTCCTAATGCTCCCACGCCTTGTGCCCCCATGGCTTCCTGCAAAGCTACAGCGTAGCCCCATCTCCCCAACTCTCCCCTCCTCTCCATCCCCGAGACAGCCCCATGCTCCCTTCTCTGGTTAAGGGCCACGGGAACCCAGGCAGCAGGTAACAGTAACAACCAGAAGGTAGAGATCAAGGGTCTGGATCCTCCCCGAGTCCACAGAGCCATTCCTTCCTTCAGCAAATACTTTTGAGTGTCAGGCCCCATGGAAGCTCTGGAGATACATTGGTGGGAGAACAGACAGGCCTGTGCTCACAGATTCACCTGCTAGAGCAGGAGACGTTATGCAGCCAGGTAGTGAGGAAACAGTGATGGCAGAGAACCTGAGCCCTCCGTGGCCGTGCAGGGCTCTCCCCACCCCCTCAGCCCAGTGTGGGCAGAGCTGGCAGTTGGCTTCTCTGCTAGAGCCCTTGTTTGGGCCTTACTCTGGGTTGCCCCCAGCCTGTCTAACGTTCCCCTCTTGCTGCCCCGTCCATCCCTCTACCTGAGTCCTTATCCCACCATACTTGAACGCCTTCAGGGCCAAGAGCAGGTCTTCGGCATTCCTTGGTCCCGGAGCCCAAATGAGCGTGTGTCCAGCCTCTGCACGGACAAATGAACTTGCTTTCCGGGGCCTGGCCTGGTGTCCCTGAGCTGCCTTGATCCTGCCCCATTCCCCGTGTCCCCCTCCAGGAGCAGGAAAACCTGGCGGATGCCGAGGAGCGCTGCCACTTGCTCATCAAGTCCAAGGTGCAGCTGGAGGCGAAGGTGAAGGAGCTGAGCGAGCGGCTGGAGGATGAGGAGGAGGTGAATGCTGACCTGGTTGCCCGCCGGCGCAAGCTGGAAGATGAGTGCACAGAGCTCAAGAAGGACATTGATGACCTGGAGCTGACGCTGGCCAAGGCCGAGAAGGAGAAGCAAGCCACGGAGAATAAGGTGTGGGCCGGGCCGGCTGTGGCCTTGGGCAGGTGTCTTCCTCTCTGTGGGCCTCAATTTCCTCATCTGTCAAATGCCGCTGTTAATAGCAGCACTTCCCTCATTAGGGCAGGTGAGGATTCAGTGTGTAACTAGCCTGTGCTGGCGCTCGCCACTGGGCCTCGCCTGTAGTAGGTACTCAGCAAATGCTAGTGATTGTCATCCACCAGCTCCATGTCCCCCGGGTGCCTCCCCTCATTGAACCGTCCCAAGAGCTCAGGTGGTTCAAAGACTTGGGGTACTGACTCCCTCACACAGGAGGGGAAAGTGGGGCTCAGCAGGGTAAGCTGTTTACTCAGGTTCTCACAGGTGCTCCCCAAGGAAGGCAGGACTAGGAAACAGCTGCTTAAACACCTGTGAATCCCCAAAATAGCTGGTGTCTGTTGATCTCTCACTCTGGGCCGGACACTGTGCACAGGGCTTTGTGAGCATTTGCTCATTCATCCCTCGAGGAAGACGCTATAATCACCCCTTAAGGATGAAGAAGTTGAGGCTCAGGATGAAGTGACTTGCCCAAGGTTCCCTGGCTTGAAGGGGATGGTTGCTGTGACATGGTGTGGCGGCCACTCAGACCAGAGTGCGGGGGAGGCATCCCCGTGGTGACCTTGGCCCTGACACAGGTGAAGAACCTGACGGAGGAGATGTCGGCGCTGGACGAGTCGGTGGCCCGGCTGACGAAGGAGAAGAAGGCCTTGCAGGAGGCCCACCAGCAGGCCCTGGGCGACCTGCAGGCTGAGGAGGACCGTGTGAGCGCACTGGCCAAGGCCAAGACCCGCCTGGAGCAGCAGGTGGAAGACGTAAGTCGGGGCCACGGCAGCGGCTATGCGGTGGGGCCGGGACAGCCGGGACAGTGCGGAGCCCATCCACCCCGTCCTGCCCACAGCTGGAGTGCTCCCTGGAGCAGGAGAAGAAGCTGCGCATGGACACAGAGCGGGCCAAACGCAAGCTCGAGGGTGACCTGAAACTGACGCAGGAGTCGGTGACGGATGCTGCCCAGGACAAGCAGCAGCTGGAGGAGAAGCTCCAGAAGTAGGCGCTGGGGGGGCCCGCAGCCCTGACCTCCTGGCCACAGGGGGCTTCCTGAACCTGCACCCCGCTTCTCATCCCCCTGGACTCTAGTCGGTTCTGCATCACAGCAGAGGTTGAACCCTAGGGTGTAGGGGGTCACCAAGGGCCAGGATCTAGGGCCGGGGCTTGAGAGGGAACACAGGGATGAGGTCACTTAGGGCTGCTCCGGGCGAGGTCCCTCAGTCAGCGAGTGTGCTGGGGGCGGGTACGGAGGGGCCCCAGGCAGGTGGATGGGAGTTAGGCCCTGGGCCGGCTCATGCCCACCCTGTGACCTCCAGAAAGGACTCCGAGCTGAGTCAGCTGAACCTTCGAGTGGAGGACGAGCAGCTCCTTGGGGCCCAGCTGCAGAAGAGGATCAAGGAGCTGCAGGTGTGCGGGGGGACGGGGTGGGCGGAGACCCGGATCGGAGGCCCTTGGGGGTGACACTGCCGCCTGCGCATCCCCAGTCTCGGGCGGAGGCGCTGGAAGAGGAGCTGGAGGCCGAGCGGGCCGCCCGGGCCCGCGTGGAGAAGCAGCGGGCAGAGGAAGCCCGGGAGCTGGCGGAGCTGAGCGAGCGGCTGGAGGAGGCGGGCGGCGCGTCCGCGGGGCGGCGCGAGGGCTGCCGGAAGCACGAGGCCGAGCTGGGGCGGCTGCGGCGGGAACTGGAGGAGGCGGCCCTGCGGCACGCGGCCACAGTGGCTGCGCTGCGGCGCAAGCAGGCGGAGAGCGCGGCCGAGCTGGGTGAGCAGGCGGACAGTCTGCAGCGGGCGCGGCAGAAGCTGGAAAAGGAGAAGAGCGAGCTCCGCGTGGAGGTGGACGATCTGGGCGCCAGCGTGGAGACTCTGGCCCGCGGCAAGGTGCCTGCCTCCTTCCTGATCCCGACCTCTGACCCGACTCTAGCAGCCTATCCTGACCGAACCCCTTCTGACTCCAGCAGCTGACCCCTGACCACCCGCTGCCAATCTGACTCCATACTAGTCCTGGCCCTGCACCCGATCGGGACCCCTGACCGATTCACCTGACACCCAGCCTGACCCCCACACCAGTCCTGACCTCGAACCCTACCCTCTAAACTCTGTGCCCTGACTCCAGGGGATTTTTGACCCAGCATCCAATTCCAGCTTCTCAGTCCTTGACCTCTGATTTCTGACCTCATACCTGTCCTGACTCTGTTCCTGTCCTGAATCCCAGCACCCAACCCTGACCCCTGACCTTTGTACCACCTAAGCTTGACAGCTGACCTCTGACCAGTGTCCCCGGCCGACTTCAGACTCTAGTATCCTAACCTCACCTTGACCCGCTGGCCTTGGGACTAGAACAGCCCTCTCTCACTTCTGACACTCATCTTTTAAGCCATAGTCCAGCAATAGAATCTCGGACCCTGAACGTGGTGTTCTGTTCTCCCTTTGATTCCTGGGCACGTGTCTAGCCTGCTAGTTCCCCACTCCGGGTCCCCGTCTCTGACTGGCAGCCCTGTGAGTCAAAAACTTTTTCTGATCCCTGACCCCGGATCCCAGGCTAGTGCAGAGAAGCTGTGCCGGGCCTATGAGGATCAGCTGAGCGAGGCCAAGATCAAGGTGGAGGAGCTGCAGCGGCAACTGGCAGATGCCAGCACCCAGCGGGGGCGGCTACAAGCCGAGAGTGGTGAGGCCGGGGGCTTGGCTGGGCCACAGTGGGGCTCGGTGCTGCCCCTCACCCACCTGACCTGCCGGCTCGCCCCTTGGCCTGCAGGGGAGCTGAGCCGCCTGCTGGAGGAGAAGGAGTCTCTGATTAGCCAGCTGAGCCGTGGGAAGGCCTTGGCCACCCAGAGCCTGGAGGAACTGCGGCGGCAGCTGGAGGAGGAGAGCAAGGTGGGCCAGCCATTGGCTGCCACAGAGCAGGCGGTGTGGGCACAGGGCCACTGGCCCGGCCCGATGCTGAGGTCACTGGGCTCTCTGCAGGCCAAGAGCGCGCTGGCCCATGCCGTGCAGGCTTCGCGGCATGACTGTGACCTCCTGCGGGAGCAGCACGAGGAGGAGGCTGAAGCCCAGGCCGAGCTGCAGCGGCTGCTGTCCAAGGCCAACGCCGAGGTGGCCCAGTGGAGGAGCAAGTACGAGGCAGATGCCATCCAGAGGACCGAGGAACTGGAGGAGGCCAAGTGAGTGCCTTGCCGGCCAGGCCGTCACCACACAGGGACGGCGCCTGCACCTCTGAGCTGTCAGGGGTGAGGGGAGATGCAGGGCTCAGCTATGCATCCAGATCCTGTCTGCTCCCGTGGCCTAGAAAGAAGCTGGCACTGCGGCTGCAGGAGGCAGAGGCGGGGGTAGAGGCCGCTCATGCCAAGTGCTCGTCGCTGGAGAAGGCCAAGCTGCGGCTGCAGACAGAGTCGGAGGATGTGACCCTGGAGCTGGAGCGGGCGACCTCAGCGGCCGCGGCGCTGGACAAGAAGCAGCGGCACTTGGAGCGGGCGCTGGAGGAGCGGCGGCGGCAGGAGGAGGAGGGGCAGCGGGAGCTGGAGGCGGCCCAGAGGGAGGCCCGCAGCCTGGGCACGGAGCTCTTCCAGCTGCGGCACAGCCACGAGGAGGCTCTCGAGGCCCTGGAGACGCTCAGGCGGGAGAACAAGAACCTGCAGGGTATGACCCACCCCAGGGTCAGAGCCGCTCTGGGGTCACTGGGAGTCCCTCAGGGTCACACCGGGTGATGCGGTTGGAGCATGAGCCGTGGGGGTGGCCCCTCAGTGCCCTGTCCACTCTGCAGAGGAGATCAGTGACCTCACAGACCAGGTCAGCCTCAGCGGGAAGAGCATCCAGGAGCTGGAGAAAGCCAAGAAGGCACTGGAAGGGGAGAAGAGCGAGCTCCAGGCTGCACTAGAGGAGGCCGAGGTCAGGGGCGGGGTGGACACTGACCCACTGCTCCCTGGCCTCCCCTCTCAACACACACTCACGGCCCCGCCACCATACTATCTGCTCTGCACCCCCAGGGGGCCCTGGAGCTGGAGGAGACCAAGACTCTGCGGATCCAGCTGGAGCTTTCCCAGGTCAAGGCTGAGGTGGACCGGAAACTGGCGGAGAAAGACGAGGAGTGCACTAACCTGAGGTGCGGGGCCGGGCTGTCCCTCCTCCCCGGGCCGACAGCCTCTCCCATCCCAACCACCTGAGAGCAGAAAGGCAGGTGATGTTGGCTGAGCCCCACTGTGCGGGGGACTGGCACAGACACCTTATGCCCCCATACCCACGACCGTCTCAGGTGGGGACTATCGTCCACAGTTTGGAGGTGAACCTTGGAGAGGCCAGAGGACTTGCCCAAGGTTACACAGTGGGGGTAGAGCCAGAGTTCAGTCCCTGTCTGTCTGCTCTGGGGCCTCACTCTTGCCTGTGAAATTGCTCTGATGGGCAACAGGCAGGCAGACACAAGGGGCTTGAAACCGGGGAGAGATCAGTCATTTATTCCCCAACTGGCTTCACGTCTCCAGTGTTCCCTGCGTGTCTGTAAGCAAGTCCCTCGCAGGCCACGACCCTTCCTTTCATCCCTCCTAACTACAGGCGCAACCACCAGCGGGCAGTGGAGTCCCTGCAGGCCTCCTTGGATGCAGAGACTCGGGCCCGCAACGAGGCGCTGCGGCTCAAGAAGAAGATGGAGGGCGACCTCAATGACCTGGAGCTGCAGCTGGGCCACGCCACCCGCCAGGCCACGGAGGCACAGGCCGCCACGCGGCTGCTGCAGGCCCAACTCAAGGAGGAGCAGGCGGGGCGGGATGAGGAGCAGCGGCTGGCGGCCGAGCTCCACGAGCAGGCACAGGCCCTGGAGCGGCGGGCTGCCCTGCTGGCCGCGGAGCTGGAAGAGCTGCGGGCCGCCCTGGAGCAGGGCGAGCGCAGCCGACGGCTAGCGGAGCAGGAGCTGCTGGAGGCCACCGAGCGCCTCAGCCTCCTGCATTCGCAGGTGAGGACGGGGGTCACAGGGATGCAAGGGGCGGGGACCTGAAGGCCGACTCTAAAGCCCTGCCCCCTCCTTCAGAACACTGGCCTCCTGAGCCAGAAGAAGAAGTTAGAGGTGGATTTGGCCCAGCTGAGCGGGGAGGCAGAGGAGGCTGCCCAGGAAAGGCGGGAAGCCGAGGAGAAGGCCAAGAAGGCCATCACTGACGTGAGGCTGGGCCGGGACTGTGGGGGCCCCGAGCAGAGCCCGAAGGGACTTTCACCCCCGACCACGCCACCTCCTCCCGCACAGGCAGCCATGATGGCAGAGGAGCTGCAAAAGGAGCAGGACACAAGCGCACACCTGGAACGGATGAAGAAGACTCTGGAGCAGACGGTGCGGGAGCTGCAGGCCCGGCTTGAGGAGGCAGAACAAGCCGCCCTCCGTGGTGGGAAGAAGCAGGTGCAGAAGCTGGAGGCCAAGGTGTGTGCGGCCCTCCCAGTCCCTTGCTCTGCAGGGTGGGCCACCCGAGGGCAGGCTGAGGGCACCAGGCCCACTGGCTGGCTGCTCGCAGGTGCGGGGGCTGGAGGCCGAGCTCGACGCAGAACAGAAGCAGCACACCGAGGCCCTCAAGGGGGTGCGGAAACACGAGCGCCGGGTCAAGGAGCTCGCGTACCAGGTGGGTGACCAGGTCCACCTGGGGGGGCAGCCCTGGAGCTGGCCTGGTTCGGGCAAGACCTGAACCCCCTTTGCCTGCCCAGGCTGAGGAGGACAGGAAGAACCTGGCTCGCATGCAGGACCTGGTGGACAAGCTGCAGAGCAAGGTCAAGAGCTACAAACGTCAGTGTGAAGAGGCGGTGAGTGCACGGGGGTCTGAGGATGCCTGTGGTCACCCAACTTCTTCAGCTGGCCCCAGGCTCCGCAGCCAGGTGGGATGCCAGCAGCCGGTCAGGCCTGCTCCATCGCTGGGCCGTGGATTCCCCCGTGTTGGCTTTGTGTGTAGGTTGGGACAGTGACCCCACTGCCCAGCAAGAAGACAGACACCTTTCTAACAGCTCCGGCAAGACGTGAGACCTAGCTCTGTCTCTGAAGGGACCGCATGCGCCTTCCCCTGCCAGGCAGGTCTGGCACACGGGCACCTCTGCAAGGAGTGGCTCCACCCCCTCCTTCCTGCTGTGGGTACTGGCGAGGGGGGAGGAGGGCCGCGGGCAGTGGTGGTGCAGAGGTGAGGACCCCGAGAAGCCAGCCCCTTCTGGGGGTGCTGACCCTTTCAGTGACCAAAGGGTGAGCAGGCCTGCCTGTGCCCCCAGGAGCAGCAGGCCAACACTAACCTGGCCAAGTATCGCAAGGCCCAGCACGAGCTGGATGACGCGGAGGAGCGGGCAGACATGGCGGAAACCCAGGCCAACAAGCTGCGGGCGCGGACCCGGGACGCCCTGGGCCCCAAGGTGAGGAGTGGTGTGGGGCACCCACCCTGCCCTCCACGTGGGGGGCAGCTCACCCAGGCACCCCTCTCCCCTTAGCACAAGGAGTGACACCTGAGCCCTGGGCTCTGAAGAGGGACACCTGCTGTTTGCCCCACACTGATCCTCTCTTCATCCACCCCTGCTGGAGCCTCGCCACCCCAAGCTCTGCTACACCCTGAATAAACGCCACGTCTGCAGCTCCTACTGGGTTCCTTCTCATTCTTTGGGGTTCAGGAGGGGAGGGGAGCACGTGGTCTCATGGACAAAAGTCAGGTCCACATCAGTCATTTAAAATAAATTCTTTAATAGTCTCCATTTAATTGGTTTATTTGTTGTTAATAAATTGGCAACACACAGAGGGGCCGAAGGTATGCTCCCAGGCAGGCTCCTGCGCGGGGTGGGCTCAGGCAGGAGACGCTGCCCTGGAGCGGGGGGCCGGGGCACAGCCTCCCTGTGCTCCAAGGGATGGAAAGAGAAGGCCCCTCCCACTTCTGGGGGAACCCATGAACACAGCGGCCAATGAGCAAACAGAACCAGAGGAGCTAAAGGAAAACAAAGGAGGGAGGAAGGGAGGGACAGATGGGCAGGCTTGGGGGAAGGTAGCGTTCTCTGGTGTCCCCCACCCCTGCCCAAGGGCTCAGAAGCCTTTGCCTGGGTCCAAAGGCCAGGGCAAGCTTGGCTCACAGATTGGGGGAGGGTGCCCATATCTCCCTCCCCACCCCAGGACTGACAGCCAAGAGACCGGGCAGGAGCTCAGACAGAGCTATTTTTAAAAGTCCCCTTACCTCTGGGTGGGCCGGGACCCCAGGGTTCTGAAGCAAGGGTGGGCACAGTGTCCCTGTCCTCGTCATAGAGATCTTGAGGGAACTGAGACTCCCCAATGACCCAGGGCCCTCAGACCCAGGGGCCAAGGGCTTCTAGACGCTCCCTCCCACCAAGCCTGTACCTGAAGACCTGGGGCCGGCGGAGAGCAGCAGGGAGGCGGAGGGGCGGGGGAGGACGGGACAGGGCAGGGCGTGAGGCACACGTACCCACGGTCACCCGCACTGGCCCAGGCCCAGCAGCCTCCCGAGGCCTGGCCCAAGATCACTCCTCGGTGAAGTCCCTGTCTATGTCCATGTAGGGCTCCTCGATGTAGCTGACAAGGGCAGAGGGTGACTGGCGGTCCGGGTTCAACAGGATGGACACGGTCTCTTTCCAGTATGAGAAGCTGATGCAGGAGCTCTGGGCAAAGAGAGAGGGGCTGGGCGGGCGCCTGGGGGACACGGGTCAAGCCCAGCACCCCGTGGGCAGGGCCTTCATAAGGGGACAAAGAGCTGCCTGCCACAGGGTCCAGGTGGGGACCAGGGACCCCAGACGCCCCTCCAAGGGGCCCTGGGTCTGTGTGCCCGCAGCCCGCCCGCCACCCCTCAGGGGCGGGGCACTCACGTTCTCCAGGCAGGTGCTGTCCTTGTCCTTGTGTAGGTAATGCTGCTGCCAGAAGCGCAGCAGGTTGTGGAAGTTGTTGAGCAGGAAGCCAGGGTACTTCTTGCTGTGCTCCATCCGCTGCAGCAGCCGCAGGTACAAGGGCAGCCGCTCTTTCCGTCGGGCCAGCATCAGAATCACCAGGCTGGTGTTCAGGCAGCTGACATTCTCCTGCAAGCACCAGGCCATCCAGGTCACGCACGTGCCGGCAGCCCCAGGGGCCCCGGTGGAGCGGGGGTGCCACTGGGCAGGGAGGACCGTGTCCCTGGCGGAGTCCAGGGGCCACGCACTGCACTGCCCCTGCAGGAAGCTGACAAGAGGACTGGGGAGAGGAACGATGCCGGCATCCTGGCCCAAGTGCCTTCCTGGTCCCTCACCCCACCCCATCCCCATCCCCACCCTGGGATGTTCCCGGTGGGAACGGTATCATCAGTCTAGTTAGAGTCCACTCTTCCTCCAGAATCAGCTCAGGCATCGCTTCTTCCCAGGAGCTTCGAGCCCTGGGGCAGCGGGGTGCACGCGCCAGATGCAGGTCTCTCACTCCGCGTCACTCAGCACTAGACAGGCAGCTTCCTCAAGCGTCTCAGACTGTTTCGTTCACTGTGCAGCCCCAGCCCAGGGTCTCGCCTCGGTAAATGTTAGATGAAGGAATGAAAGAACAACCTCTGAGTATTACCCCCATTTTAGAAAAGAGGGGTGTGAAGCTCGGAAAAGGGTCAGCTGCACAGTTATCTGTTGAAGGAGGTGGGAGTCAACATCAGGTCCAACCCCAAAGTCCGCACAGGAGGCTGGGCTCGGAGAGCACTGGACTGGGAGTCAGAGTTCAGTGCCCATCCTGACTCTGCCCCAAACCATCTGTGACCTTGGAGCCTTGCTCCCTCCCCAGGCCCCTTCTGTAAAATGGGGCACTGATCCCTATTGGAGAAAAGTCCTCAGAATAGCTGGGAGGGTTTCCCAGGAACCAAGGGATGGGTCTCAGGAGATGTATTGGGTTGGCCCAAAAGTTTGTTCAGTTTTAAGTAAAAAGACACATTTTTCATTTTCACCAAGAACTTTAGTGAATGTATTCATTAACCAAACGAACTTTTGGGCCAACCCAACACCTCTAGGGTGAAGGTGGCTCTGGGATGAGGGTAACTGCTTCCAATCTCCCTTTCCCTGTGGCAGGTCTGCAGGGCCTCTCACCTGGGTCAGCGTCTGCACGTGGATGATATTGATGAGGCGGAAGAGGAAGGACATCTGTGTGGGCACCTGGGATATGTAGGCAAGCAGGCGGCACTCGGACAGGACCTCTGCAACTAGGGACAGAGAGGCAGAGGTGTGAGCAGCACGTGTGGAAGCTGGTCTGCGGCTCAGGCCCAGGGGCCTGACACCCAGGCTTCTAGTCAAGCCCCCCTGGGGCTCTGACTCTGAAGCTGGGAGCCCCCACTGTCAAAACAACTACAGGAAAGGTTGGCTGCAGCAGGAACAAACCTCCAGCTGCCCTGCCACCCCGGCTAAAGCCTGCATTCTCACTAGAGCCCCTGCCAGGAGTTTGCTTCCACCTTTTCCTTCGGTCACGTTTGGGGACCGTCTCTCCCAGAGGCCCTCCCCAGGCTTCACCACCTGGGGGCCTCTCATCCCAGGCAAGTCCAGGCCAGGAGAGGAAGGGTGTGTGTTGTTTTTTGCATTTTGCTGGAAACAGTGTCTTTCTTTTTTCACCTGCCATTAAAATGTCACACATGCTTATCAGAGGAAGCATGGATGATAAAAGTAAAGCCAAGAAAATCACCCTGAGAGCCACCGCCTTGACCCCAACCACGTGGGTGTTTGGTGCAGCTACTTCCAGACACTTCTGTCTCCTTGCTAGAGGCTGGGCGTTTGACACCAATCGCAGCCACACTGGACCGATTCATCGGCATTACGGCTTTTTCTTACCTTTCATGTCCACCTGGTTTTCGAATCGGTCCAGTGACAGAGTGACGCAGCGCACCAGCATGTTGGAGTCCACCAGCGAGCTGTTGATCTGCTTCAGGAACACCTGGAACTGGAGCGGAGGCTGGGCTGACGGGGGTGGTGGGCTCTTGGCTGGAGACAGCCAAGGCCAAGGGCGTGCAGTCACTGCAGGGGGTATCCCCGTACCCTGGCCCAGCTGTTTCCAACAGGAAGACTGAAGCTCGGACAAACCTGTGCCCTGCCCCTGCCCTCACCACCTAATAAGCAGTCCCAGCAAAAGAGCTCAACTCAGATCTTCTGACACTATGTCCAGTGTTTTCTGCACTGAAGGGTCTACTGTCATTTTTACTTCAACTTGTCTGAGCTGGGTTTCTGCCACACACATCCTGTGAGCCTAACACACGGGGCCCAGTCCTGCCCTTCTGGGGCTCATCATGGCACGCAGCACACTGCATCAGACCCATTTCCAAGCCCACCTGCCCACAAGCAGCTGAGACTTTCATCCCTGTGTACCCAGGGTCTAGCACAGTGCCTGGCACACAGCAAGGGCTAATGAATGTTTGTTGACAACTATCCGCTGACTCCCCAGGACTCTGCAATTTAAAACCAGCACCTGAAGACTGGGCTCCAACATAACTTCTGGATGATGTGCCAAACCCCATGGAACCCTGGGTTAGACTTACCTTTGCATCCGTGTTGATGTATTTATTAAATCTCTTGAATGCATCAACATTAAACTTCATCAGCTCCCCCAGGAGGTCAAAGTAACTCTGGAGCACATCCCGCGACTTGCACTCACTGTCCACAATGCAGTAGAGGATGTGCTGGGGGTGGGAGAGGACAGGGTGAAGGCAGGAAGGCGGCTGATCCCGGGGACCAACAGGCACATATGGCTGCTGCCCCCAGGCTGCGCTCATCTAAGCTGCCCACCGCCGGCCTCCCCCAGCCCTGGCACATAGCTCAGACCACGTGGCGTTAGCTTTGAGCAAGCATCCAGGTTGATGGAACCTGCTCCCCTGTCTAGATTCTCATCTGAGGATGCTGGTGGCTCCCAGGGCAGGGCCGGGCCTGACACACCTCACCAGGAAGTCGGGTGTGGGGGGAGGTTGGGCTACGTAGCCACCACCTCTCTTGCTTGCCCAGGTCCGAGCTAAAGTGTCTGCAAGACGGCTAGGCTCTCCAGCTCGCAGGGAGGTGGCCGTCTCCAGAGGTAACACTGGCCACTGCCCGAGCACCGAAGCCATTCAAGTGAAGCACAGGGTTTAAGAACACGAGACACATTTTGACCCCATGGTTTGTCTTTATGTTAATTAAAGAAGAAGTTCACACTAAAGTCAGTGAACTTTTATCAAGAACATAAAGCAATTAACTCCTTGAGAAGGTTTTCTACGACAGTTAAACTGTTTCCTTTTTCATTTTTATTTTCTTGAAGTTGTATATACCAATTTGGATCAGTTCTTTTTTTTTTTTTTTTTTTTTTAAAAAGTATTTATTTATTTGGCTTTCCTGGGTCTTAGTTGCCGCCCGCGGGATCTTTTTTTTTTTTTTTTTTTTTTTTTGCATTACGTGGGCTTCTCACTGCTGTGGCCTCTCCCATTGCGGAGCACAGGCTCTGGACGCGCAGGCCCAGCAGCCATGGCTCACGGGCCTAGCCGCTCCGCGGCATGTGGGATCTTCCCAGACCGGGGCACGAACCCGTGTCCCCTGCATCGGCAGGCGGGCTCTCAACCACTGCGCCACCAGGGAAGCCCTGGATCAGTTCTTTTCCTTACGGATTTTTAAAACAATGCATGGATCAGTTTCTTATTTGTATCCTTTTTTTTTTTTTTTTTTACCCAATTGTAACCTTGGACATTTTGCCCTACCTCCCTTCATAAATTTTGCTTTTTATGGAGGCCATTTTTCAAGAAAGGGAAATTAACTTTTAGTCAGCAGCAAAATATCCTCAGGGTCAAAAGGCCTTGCTGAGCAACTTTACAGACTCCTATAATCCTCCATGGCCACCCCCAGATCCCTCAATCACCCGTTAGGCACCCATGGGGAACCCAGAGTTGACAGCTATGGGGAAGTACCAGGGCGATCTGCACTGGCGTTTTACGATAAAGAGATCTGGTCTGCTCTGCCAGCTGTCTAGGTCTCAGGACAGGAAAGCAACACATGGGGCTGGGGAGAGGGACACCCGACACCCTGGCTCCTCCGGGCCATTACCTCCAGAAGGCCTCGCTTCAGCAGGAACATCTGGTCTGCATAGGAGGTGGTCCCTCGGAGGAAACTCTCCACAGCCCGGGCTTGCCAAAACCTGCGACCCAAATGTTGACCCCTGGCCCAGGTGGCTAAGGCTGCCCTCTTCTGGCCCATGTTCTATTCACCAAGGGGCTGGGAGATGTCTGCTGTCTTTTCATGTATCCAACAGACATTTACTGAACGTCTATC
Organism: Mesoplodon densirostris; assembly: GCF_025265405.1. Lineage (NCBI taxonomy): Eukaryota > Metazoa > Chordata > Mammalia > Artiodactyla > Ziphiidae > Mesoplodon > Mesoplodon densirostris. The sequence continues at coordinate 24,523,712 of NC_082676.1, read as the reverse complement.
TACTAGGCATCGGGCCTCATACTAGGCATTGGGGACAGATCAAGGGTCCCCATCCTCAGGGATCTGACAGCTCAGGGGGGAGTAGTCCTCCATGTGGTTCGTCTGGAAGGAGCTGTGTCTTGGAGAAGGCAGCATCTAGGATCAAAGGGCTGGCCCTGTGAATCACGTGTGAAAACACACTCTAGCCTCTGCCACTTCAGAGGAACAGGAGGACATGGAAGCGAGGGGCTGGGAATGCATAAGGGAACCTGACAGACCTGTGGACAGACCACCGAGCTCACTTCTGATGGGCTGTCCTAGAGACGAGGTGGCTGATGTTGACTGAGTGGCCCCGGAGGGCAGAGTTGGGATCCATAAGGGGACGTCAGGACAAAGCAGGCTGAGTTGACAGGGGACCCTTGGGGATGGAGCCTACTGACAAGTCACACCCACCCTGATGGAATGCCTCCCTCACCTGCTACTGCTGTCTGCAGCCTTTAAGACTCAACTTAGATGAGTCTAAGGAACTGAGGTGCCCTCCCTATCCGCACCCGCCCCACCAGCCTTCCCTTTGCTCCCACGGCTCCCGGGGCAGGTCATGGCTCCGAGCCTTTCCACACTGCAACCCCCACACAGGTTTCTTTTCATGCTTGTTTCTCACAACCCAGGCAACTCCATGTGGGCAGGGACTGTAGCTCCCATTTCTCCCCCACCTGTCCAGCACCAGCACAGAACACGTGCTTGGTGAATGCTTGGTCAATTCTTAAAACACACTGGTGGCACGCAGCAGAAGCTAGTGAGTACGTGCTGAGTCAACACAAGGGAGATGGCAAACTCCCTCTCCCCGACAGTAACCAGATGTCCGGAGTAGAAGCTGGTGACTAAAGAAGGTAATTCTAACAGCTTAAGAAACACTTGGCTCCTGGGCCCTCAGGAGTGGCAGGTGCGTGTCCCAGATCTACCTGAAAGATGACTCCGCTGGCTCCTTCTTCATGACCTGCAGCAGACGAGTTAGTAAGCCCCTCTTCCCATCACACACCAAACTCCTGAAATAAAATAGACAGGAACATATTGGGGGCAGATCTGAGAGGCTGACAGGGGCCAACTTCCACTTGGCCAAAGGACTGTGTCTTGGGGCCCTGGGGTTGGGTGTCTCTGCTGGGTTAGGTGGGTAAAAAAACATGGTGACATTTCCAAACCTACAAGATGTCCTCCTGCTCTACCTGGGTCCAGAGCACCCTAAGGACTCCTGCAGTCTCACAACTGAATAGCCAAGTGCATTCTCACTACATCTCAGGGCAGCTTTCCCTGCCCAAACTCACTGACAAGTGATCAGAGGCCACAACCAGAGTCACACAGGGCTCAGAACTGCTGGAGAGAGGGCTGCTTACAACAAAAGTGGGTTTGAAATACCACGACAGAGTCTAGCAGATGGGGCAAAGTCCGTGCCCACAGGGTGAGGCAGGGAGTACCCTGGGCCCCAGGTTCAGCTCCAGCTGGCCTTGGACAAGTACCCGAGGTTCTGGGCCTCCGCTTCCTGGTCTAGGAAGCAAAGACAGTAAGTGAGGAAATGACTCAGGCTGCATTATCGGGGAGAGAGGGCCAAGCAGGCAGGGACTCTAGGTCCTTAAACTCCTCCTTCAAATAGTGCAGCTCTACTATTCACCCACTACAGGTATTAGGGTGGGACTATATTCAGTTTCAGTTGAACAAAGATTTCTGCTACTTTAAAAGTAAAAACAAACAAACAATCAAAAAAGGCTGGAGAATTACAACTCCTGTTGCTGGACACAGTCCTCCCTCCCCTGACCCCTGTGAGCCTGTGACTTCCCTGCTCCGCTCTAGAAAGTGAGACAAGTATAACCCAGCTAATGGGACTTGGCAGAGGGCAGGAAAGGAGCATGTCAATGAAGCTGAGTGACAGGGGAGAGAGCCGAGTATATATGACCTGTGGTAGGTGACCTCTCTGAGCCCCTGCTCCCCAGTCTGTAAAGTGGAGGCGACGAAGGCGCTTCCCTCCAAGGGCTGCTGTGGGGCTCCAATGAGATAATGCAGGTGACGGGAGGACGGTGCCTGGCACACAGGAGCCCTCAAGACACTGTAGCTACATGTGAGTGAGAAAGGACAAGTACACACACCTGTGTGCACCCACCTGGGAGCCCTGGGACACGCAGGAAACCAGGGTGGGCTGTGGGCCACAGATGCACCCCAGCCATGCTCACCTGTCAGTGTTGAGGACGGCTTCCACCTCGGGGATGTTGGCCTTGAGAGAGATGGCGCTGAGTTCATTCAGCTCTTGGTTGTTGAGCAGTAGATACTTGTTCCTGAAATAAATGTGTTAGAGGCGGTAAAGGACAGGAACTGTGGCTGCCGCATCAACACCGGGCTAGTCCCCTGCCCATCTGCTGTGGAGGGAATCCAAGAAGCCCTGGGGTACCCGCCCCCAACGCCACTTACCCCGAGCCAGCATTCTGCGGCAGGGCACGCAGCCCACTGCTCTCATGCTGTGGGAGTCTCCCTGGCCCCAACGCCCACCCTCTGCCTGCCACGTCCACTTATGAGGCCCCTTTCCTTAGCATCTCTAGGCCTTTCTTTTGCCACTGAACATTTCTATTTAATTTCTCAAAGGCACTTTCAACTCAGTGATGTCCAAATCAAACTCATCATTTTACTCCTCAAGACTGGCCCTGTTCCAGCATTCCCACCAGGAGGCCTGAGTCAGCTGTGACATTCCCTCCCTCCTTTCCCTTTCACATCCAGGCCTCTCGTCACCCAAGTCATGTGGACAGAACCAGCTTCCTAAATGGTCTCCCCACAGGAGTCAATCCCACACACAGCACCCAGAGTGATCTTCAGATAACTGGAATCTGATCATGTCACTCCCATAAACAATGCTCCCACATTTTCACACTGCTTTAGAATATATAAAATCCAAGCCTGAGAACACGACCCATCAGATCTAAGAGTCTGATGAAAGCTAGGGGCTCAATTCTTCAGGAAAAAAAGGACACATTCAGAACATATTGGTGCCATTTTTCAGGGCTGACATACTTGCTGGAGCTTGAGTCCTTCAGACAGAGAACCTCTCAAAGAGGATGATCAACACGATCCAGACAAAAGCTGCAAAGTGAAGGCCCCTGAGGTCACATGTGTCCTCAGGCATGTCCTATTAGCTTATACAATATTTCAAAAGAATATAAACCAGCACTTAAAGATCAGGACTTTTCACATAAATCTTAATTTCTGGCTTTCCTTGGGGGAAAAACTCAGAAGCTATGCAACACTGGGCCTTGTTTCCTGTACACCAACAGCTGCTAAGAGCTGAGCAGTGGCTGCCTGTGTGTTCCAGCTCACCAAGGTCTCACCAACGCCAAGGTCAGCTGCCATTTACCCCTCCCCTGCACTTTCCTTATATCAGAGAATCATTCTCCAATACATTCTCCACCAAAGGTTGGACAGTTAAAATAAGAGGGCAGAGTGTGTTTCAAGGAAAACGGGGGAGAGTACATCTCCTTGTACAGGTGAAGAATATTCCATCTGCTCAACATGTCAATACTCAGCCCACTTTGGCCATCTGAGGTTCCTGCTGGCCCCTGCGAATAGCCAAGCTCCTAGCTCAGAGGGACAGACGGCTGAGAGCTGTATTGACCCCAAGGGTAATAAGGGGCCAGCGACTTCCGCACTCACTTCCAAGGTGGCTGTGGGGCAAGGGGAAACTCAGTGTAGGGCCTGGCATAAAGGAAGGGCTGCACAAATGGCAGCCCTGATCACGGAAGTGCAGCCCCATGCGGTTGCCCTGAGGTGAGAGTGGCTCTCACGGCGCCCAGGTCCTCCTGAGCCGAGGTCAGCGATGAGACAAAGGGAGAAGAAAAGACAACGAAAGAACTCTCCTCCCAGGGATGGCTTGTACTTACTCATGGTGGTCGCTGAAACTCTGGAGGAGCCTCAAAAACTGAATCTTCAAGGTGATGTCCTAAAATACATGTGCATCCTCGATGTTAAAACCACAGTCACAATGTTCCAAAAGAAAACAAAAGGCTCTGCTGACAGCCTGGACGTCACTCTGCTTCTCTGAGCCCCTGTCCTCGCGCACAGTGAGGACTTCTCTTTAGTCAGAAAACCCTTTGTCCACATCTGGCCAACAGGAGATTAAGCTAATGTAGACCCTTCCTGTTAAAAACACCCCAACATACTGGATAAAAAATAACTGAAATTGGGCTTCTCCGGTGGCACAGTGGTTGGGAATCCACCTGACAATGCAGGGGACATGGGTTCAAGCCTTGGTCCGGGATGATCCCACAAGCTGCGAGGCAACTGGGCCCGTGCACCACAGCTACTGAGCCTGCGCTCTAGAGCCCGTGAGCTGCAACTGCTGAAGCCCGTGCACCTAGAGCCTGTGCTCCACAACGGGGGAGGTCACCGCAGTGAGAGGCCCGCGCACCGCAGGCCCCTGCTCGCCGCAACTAGAGAAAGGCTCACGGGCAGCAATGAAGACCCAACGCAGCCAAAAATAAAATAAATTAATTTTTTTTAAAGTCTTAAAAATAAATAACTTAAGTTATTTTAAATGTGAGGCTAAGTTCATAGGAAAGAAAGGAAATTCCACTAGAATCAGAAATGAAAGGACCGAGTTCAGAGCAGTGAGCACGAGAGCCGACGGCTGGCAACTCTGGGTGGGTGGAGAAGTGGAAATGAGACTTATTCGGGCCAGGGCTTGGGTTTCAATGCTCTGCAGGGACCAGACAGAACCTTGGGTGCATGGAAAGCCTGCAGAATGTATACATTTGGTGAAAAAAGGGTTAGAAAAACCCCACCTACCAGCCCAGGGAGCTGGCAAAGAAGCCTGTCTCTGCCAGGGTGCTGCTGGTGGTGGAGGGGAGCCCCCAGGTCCCCAGGAGGACCCTGGGCTCATACTACCAGAGTGGGAGGGCAGACACTCAAAATGAAACCTTGCCCTGGGATGCCGTGCCCTCTGAAGTACCTGGCAGACAAAAGCCAAATGTTCCATAGGACTACTTCCAGGGCCCAGGCTACACGTACTCACAGGGGAAACAAGCTCCCCCTCCCCTGAAGGTGACCTCCTACAGACAGTACAGAACACAAGGCAACACTCCGCCCCGAGGTGAGTCTGAAGACTCAGACACAAGTAGCTCCCCATGAGCAATCCAAAAAAGACTATCAAAAAGTATGTTATGAATAATTAAAGAGGTAAAATTAAAGACAGAAAATGCAATAGAAGAACAAAATATTAACATAATGAATAAAAGACCACGTAGCTTTTGACAAAGATCCAGACAAAATGTCCAGAAATGCACAATATATTCACTTGAAATTAATTCAAATGGATGTGCTAAAAGGTAAATCTGACAAAGCCAAGGAGAAAAACAGTAAACTGGAAGATGTGGCACTGAGGAAAGTCCCCAGAATGTAGCTTAGAGACCAGGGAGGACCCATGTCACTGGGCCTGGTGGCCGTGTGGCACTTTCCCCCTCATGCTGATAGCCGATGATCTTTCTTTTGCAAGAAACAGAGGCTCAGAGATTCAGTGACTTGTTCAAGCTCTCCCAAAAAGCTGAGTGGCACAACAGGGCTCCTGACTCACAGTTCAGTGCCCTCTAGGGCACCGTGAGAAAGACCAAGCAAAGGTGAGCCCTTGGCCCTTAAAAATGAGAAAACCTCCTAAAGCCCTTTTTGGAGGCAGACCACTGGCGTGGTTCTGGAAGGCAAACCTACTATCAGTGGATGTAAATTACAATGGGATAGAGAACGGAATGAGGAAAAACTTGCTGTTCCGTAGCAGAGGGGGTGGCCCTGTCTGGAGGAAAGTGAGTGCCCTGCCCAGAGGTGAACAAGGGAAGGCTGGCTGGAGGGCCTCAAAAGGCATGTCTGGATAGGTGAAGGGTGGGGCTCAGATCCTTCCCCAAGGTGGCTTCCAATTATGGGGTTACACAGGCTATGACTTTCAGTTTCTGCTTTACTCTCAAAGCACGAAATTTCAAAGGGCCAACAGCAGTTCTTGAAACAACTACTTCTGGCAAAGCAAAGCCCATCTGTCACCGGGGTCCCTGCTCACCGGGCTGCAGTCACAGTTCTGGTTGTGACCGTGGAGGACAAGGGCAGATGCTGAATGCTTCCTCCAAATCAGTTTGTCAAACAAATTGTTCAGCCCGGGGATCAGCTTGAACTCCGCAATCATTCTGTGAACCTGGATGGGGCAGGAAGGCAAAAGCATTAAGACAAATGTGCTGTGAAGGCCTATCAAAGCCTGGGCAGGTAGGTCCCATAAGGCTTCGGGACGAAGAAAGCACTGCTGATGTTTAAAGAGAACAGCCACACTTGCTCTACCCTCACCACCGCTCCCACTACGCACAAACATGCTCTTAAACTCTCTAGAAGGAGACATTAATAACTGGTAAAATCAGATGCTTCATGGGAGAACCCTGAATGTTCAGGATCAGAGGGGAGAAAGGCTTCACTTATACTCATTTACACCTTTTAATACAGAACTATGTGAATTACTGACCTATTAAAATATTTTTTTACATAACATAAAACAAAACTATTACTACTTTTCAGGGCTGTTGTAAGGATAAAGTCAGAAAACGTATGTCTAGTCCAGAGCACAGCCCCAGGGCTTACTAATTCCCATTTTACAGAGGAAAGGAAAGTTTAGCAGGACTGATGTGGCCAAGGCAGGGGTGGAAATGTCACCCTAACTCAGGTGTTCTGATCTGAAAGCCTGTCCCTTCCCTGCCCACCACAGGCTGGTGTTTATCTTGGGAGACCAGAACTTGACAGTGCTGTGACTCTGGGCAACATCCTTCTTTAAGCCTGCATCCCTTGATGGAAAATGAGGGCTGATGAAGCTGCTGAAAGGGCTGAATGAGGTCATGTGGGGGAAGCTCAGGGTCTGACTTACAGGAAGCGCTGGAAAAAAGGACTGTTGTATTGATTATTTTCATTAGCACCAGAGGGATGGAACTTAGGACATTTGGTGAGCATTTCCAGTCTAGTGATTTCAACTTAGCCAAGACTGGTCAGAGAACCTGGCCCGAGTGCACAATAATAAGGTCACTCCAAGGAGGAGCCTTCTGGGGGACTTGGCCGGGGAAACTGTTCCCCCTGCTGTCCTGGTGTAGGCGGGGTCTGTGAATCCATGTCCCCACAGTGCCTAGCACACAGTAGGAACTCAGTTAATGCTGACTGTGCACATGAGGACACACCAGCATAACACTGGTTCTCAGGAGGGCAGGGCTCTGGGCCAGCTGATGGCCCCTCCCAAGGAAGCAGCAGCTGTGATCACAGTTTAACTGAAGGATTCATAGAAGCTTGGTAACAGGAAGGCTCAGGGAGCAGGGAACTGTCATGGTGAGGGGACAGAAAGAAGCGTCAGGGCAGCAGAGTTTACATCCTGGCTCTCACGATGCCTGAGATGACTGAGGGCAGGGCCCTTTTCTGTTTCTTCGTTTTCACAAGCATCAAGTTGGGTAGAGGTCACCACCTGCTGTATAACTTACCAAATAACCTCAAATTCAAATATGAATGACTGTGAAAGTGCCTCAAAAAAGAAAAAGCACTCAACACAGGTAAGATATCATGACTAATGTTTTTTATAAGAACTATATCCCATATTAAAGGAAGGAGCCCCAGTGCTGTGGACATCAGGGCAGGATCTCATCCAGTGTCCTGGTTTTAAATGCCAACCACAGGGTGACGACGCCCAAAGTTATACCTCCAGGCCTCTCTTCTCCCCTAACTCCAGGTGCAGGGAAGCCAAATGCCAGTTCTAACAGACACCTAAACCTACCTTGTTCAAACTGAACTCCTCCCCTTCCTCCCTTCAGACGTCTGCCCCTCCAGTCCTTACCCACCAGTCTTAACCATGTCAAGAAATGGCAAACCATTCCTCCCACCTGCTTGCAAAGAGGTAAGGAAGTTACCTTTAACTCCTCTCTCCACTTATGTCCACACCTAACCTATCAGCAAATCTTACCTGTTCTACCTTCAAAATAGATCCAGAACGCAAGCACCTCTCACCACTCCTGCCACAAACATGCTGGTCCTAGCTACTGTGAGCTCTTTCGCACAGCAGCCGGAGGATGGCTTCCCATTGCACTCAGAGTATAAACACAAGAGCCCTTAAATGGCCTATGAAAGCCCAATGCAACCTGGCCCCCGCGTGACCCCTCAGCCCACCTCTCCTCGCTGCTGGCTCCTGTCCATGCCCCAGCTTCCCTACTGTTCCACCAACCCACCAGGCAGGCTCGCACCCACTCCCATCTGGGCCTGCTCCCTCTACCTGGCAGGCTGCCTTGAGGGTCAGCATGCCTGGCTTCCTCGCTTTCTTGAGGACCCTGCCGGGCCAGACGTCATCTTTCGGCCGGTCTTTTCCCTGCTGCCCTCTCTAAAACTGTTCCTCACTTGTAAACCTGTGATAACTGCACCCACCTCACAGAGAGCTGTGTGAGAGTACAGTCCTTAACTGAGAAAGGTGCCCAAGGACTGCTGAGCTCCCGGCTCCCCCTTCCCTCAGCCCACCCCTCCCCCCAGGCCTCATTTCACCCCTAGGAGAATGCGTAGGGAGCGGGAGTGGGCCGCTTATGTACCTTGAGGAGTGCTGCATACTTCTAGAGCCCTCCCCCTCCCCCCTGCTCCTCCCTCCTGGAACTGCTTCAAGGTTCAAGGAACCTCAGCATGGCTGGGCCCCCCGCAGTTGCCTAGTTTTCATAACTTGACACAGTTCCGACCCACCACCCCAAGCCCCCATCAGACTGGCAACTCCTCCAGTGCATCTACAGGGCAGACACCCACCCTTTACTCTGCACATTAACAAGGTCAGATAACATGGCTAAGCCGCCCACTCCTGCCCGGGGCACCAATGCTCTGTCTAGAAATGATGCCCACAGCAAGGTACAGTGGAAAGACTATGAGCCCCGGAATCCGACCGGTTTCCTGATGTGTAAAACAGGGATAAGGGAGCCAACCCCTCGCTTTGCTGGCCAGAGACAGAGGCATTGTGAGGGGCGGCCTAACAGGTGCCTGGGAAGAGTCTGCCCACGGCTCCTCCTGCTCTGAGACGTGGCGGAAGGGCCCACCTGGTTTCGCTGGCGCCCCATCAGCAACACGCAGAGGACATAGAGCACCTCCAGTTTGTACATGATCTCATGCATGATCTTCATTGACTGAGGCAGCTGGGTCCTAGGAGAAGCGTGAGGCAGGCCATTTTCCTCCGAAGCCCCTGGAGGAGGGAGCACAATGGAGGCTGAGACAGCCACCAGGAGAGAGGGTTCAATCACTGCTCATGAGGAAACACGTTTCTGCCCCTCAAACCTGCGCTGAACAGACCTGAGGTAACGGAGCCATCAGACTGGGCCCTGAGTCCGTGACAGAGACTTTGAAAGCCACAAAACTCTCTCCAGGCCACCGGGTTCAGGGAAGCTTAGAAACTTAGGAACATGGACTCTGCAATTGTATCCCACCGGCTTTTAACACCCAGCAAAAATACTGTGACACAGCCAACCCAGTAACCTGATCCATGCCCTGCCCCCAAATCCCTTCTCCTGCCACCACCAGACCCACCGCGCCCACCCCGAGAAACTGCCCAGACAGATGTCCAGCAGCAAACTGTGTCAAATTCTCTTCAGGTCACAAAGTACTCTGAGTACTTGGTCCCTCTGCTTAGATGCCACAAGGGGGCACTGCTGAAGGACTAAAATGGAGGCTTTTTGAAGATTTTTTTCCCTCCTGTTTTTCAAACAGCCATGGAAAGTTTCCTAAGGCAGATGAGGCATCACAATCGATACTAGTGATACAGATGAACATATTATCTACTAGCAGGTTTTCATTTTACCCAATTTCATTATTAGCGACAACAGCAAAAGCTACCTAATATTCATGGACACGATATGTGTCAGGCATTGGGTTTTGGGCTTTAGGTAAACCATCTCATTTCCTCTACTACCCAGTTAACAAAGAAGTCTCAGTGGGTCACGCAGGCCGCACTGGAGGGTACTCTCGGGAGTGGGGGCAGAGCAAAGGGATGAAGACTGAGGGCGGCTGTGGAACGACAACTTGCTGGCTGTGTGACCCTGGGCAAGTCACCTCCTCGGCAGTCTTTCAAGTGCTCTGTAAACGGGAAGAAAAGTAGTGCTGCAGCGGTCGGCTCGAGTTCCTGTGAGGAGTGAAGGAAGACACAAGAAAGCCCAGCACCTGATTCTTGGGAAGCCTCACTCTTAGGTCCCTATTATTTTAAAAGGTCAGAGTCAGGAAACCTTAGGATTTACTTCCCCTTAGTTTTCCTCATCTTTAAGGTGAAAGGATGAATCAGTAACTACTAAGGTCCTTTTAAATTCCTATTGGAACTGTTGCCCTAGAGGCCTTTTGAAAAGGCCAGAAAGTCTATGTGGTACAGAGTAGTGGTCATGAGATATATTCGGGTGAGGCGCATGCAGTTATGATTTCTGTACGGTGATATCATGACCTAAAAACCTAACTTACTCCACCCTACAGACTTAGAACTATTTTTTCCAGCCATGTTACATCACTAATATAAAAGCTGAAAGACGACCAGCTGCTGAACGAAGCAGGACAGAGAGGCAGTGCAGCACAGGGGTTAAGGACTCGGAGCCAGACTGCTGGGTGGCTTTGGGGAAGTCTGTTGATGTGTCTATGCTTCAGTATCCATCCTCATCTGTAAAACAGAAATAATGGCAACAGTACCTATCTCTTACCAACATTGCAAAGATTAAATGATTTAATATGTTGAAAGTGCTTAAAAAATGCAGGGCACATGTACCCAACATACAAGTATGTGTTAAACAGAAGTAGAAAACGAACTCTGAGTATTTGCTAATGCTTGCTCACTCTATGTTTTCTTCCTTTTAATCTGCAAGCTCTTAATGACAACGAAAGTGACAGCCAGCAAAGACTAAGAAAAATTTACTGGAAAAAATCTAATTGAGAAAATTCTATCTATTCACGTATCTTTTCTTGCATGTTGGGAGGAAAACCATAATTACTCAATTTACGTCTTGGGACTCCTTGGCCCCACTCCCAGAACAGTTTAAGAGTCAACTGATTTGTAAAGAGAATCTGAAGAGCTATCACGCAGAATCGCACCTCTGCTGCACACCTGCCATGTAGCCTCCAGCGCCTCAGCGTCCTCATCACCTAGCTTGGGGGTCTGGGGGGGACTGTGGGAGAGGACGTCTGTGGAAGAAGCAGGGGCGGCGGATGGCGCATGAGCCCTCCTCAGTAATGAACGTCTGTGGAGAAAGAGAGATGCAGGCAGCCTGGACTCTGCCGAGTCACTGCCAACTTTTGGTGCCTGGTTTGCAAAGGCCTGACAAGAAACTCTCTGGGATAACTATTTTCACGAATCACAGTCCTGAAAGCAATGGCCAAAGCTTAGTAACGAAGTGATTCCCAAGGATGAGGATGGAAAAACTAGTTTAAGAGGCCTGTGCTTCCCTCCAAATCTCTTCAGCTCCACAATACTGACTAAAGTGGGTACCACCCTCCATATATCTGTACTGTACCCTGGGGCACACTCACTTAAAAAAACGGCTCTGAGCTATGATTCCCATGCCATACAATTCACCCCTTTCAAACGTACAATTTACTGGCCTTTAACATATTCACAGAATTGTGCAGCCATCTCCACAATCAATATTAGAGCATTTTTATCACCCCTAAAAGAAATCCTGTTCGCATTAGCAGTCACTCCCCATTTCCCGCCAAGCCCCTACAGCCCCAGGCATCTACTAGACTACTTTCTGTCTCTATGGAACTGCCTATTCAGGACATTTTATATAAATAGAATCATACAACTTGTGTTTTTTTGTTTCTAGCACAATGTTTTCAAGGTTGATTCAGGTTGCACTATGTAACAGTATTTCATTTTTTTAAACTACTGTATAATATTCTATTACATACAATATACCACATTGTTATCCATTCATCAGTTGATGGACATTTGAGTTGTTTCCATATTTTGGCTATAGTAAATATGCTCTTACAAACATTCGCGTCTAAGTTTTTGTGTAAACATATGTTTTCATTTCTCTTGGGTATATACCTACAAGTGGAATTTCTAGGTCATACGGAAACTATGTTTAACCTTTTGAGTACCTGACAGACTGTTTTCCACAGTGGCTGCACCATTTTGCATGCCCACCAACAGGGAATGAGGGTTCTGATTTCTCCATCTCCTTGCCGACACCTGTTATCTGTCTCTCTTTTTTTAATTAATTAATTAATTAACTAATCTTTCACTGCATTGGGTCTTTGTTGCTGCACGCGGGTTTTCTCTAGTTGAGGCGAGCAGGGCTACTCTTCATTGCGGTGCGCGGACTTATTGTGGTGGCCTCTCTTGTTGAGGGGCACGGGCTCTAGGCGCGCGGGCTACAGTAGTTGCGGTGCGTGGGCTCAGTAGTTGTGGCTTGCGGGCTCTACAGCGCAGGCTCAGCAGTTGTGGTGCACAGGCTTAGTTGCTCTGCGGCATGTGGGATCTTCCCGGGCCAGGGCTCAAACCGTTTTCCCCTACATTGGCAGGCAGATTCTTAACCACTGCGCCACCAGGGAAGCCCCATGTTACCTGTCTTTTTGATGATAATCATCCTAGTGAGTGTGGAGTGGTATCTGATTGTGGGTTGGATTTGCATTTCCCTGATGGCTAATGATGCTGAGCATGTTTTCATGTGCTTGCTGGCTATTCTTATATCTATACTTGTAAGACACATTAGTCTGTAATTTCCTTGTGATGTCTTTTTTTCTTTTGGTCTCGTTTTGATATCAGGGTAATATGGCTTCACAGAATGAGTTAAGCAAAGTTCTTTCCTCTTCTATTTTATGGAAGAGTCTGTGATGTACTGGTGTTACTTCTTTAAGTGGTTGGTAGAATTAACCAGTGAAGCCTTTTGGGCCAGGGCTTGTCTTTGGGGTAGTTTTTCATCACTAATGCAATCTCTTGTTATAGGTCTGTTCAGATTTTCTATTTCTTCTTGAGTCAGTTGCAGGAGTTTGTATCTTTCTTATAATTCTTCCATTTCATCTAGGTTATCTAATTTATTGGCATACAGTTGTTTATAGTATTCTCTTAGTCCTTTTAAAAAATCTTTGTAAGGTTGGTTATAATATACCCTCTTTCATTCCTGATTTTAGTAATTTGAACTTGTCCCTTTTCTGCTCGGTCAGTGTAGCTAAAGGTTTGTCAATTTTGTTGACCTTTTCAAAGCACCAACTTTTAGTTTTGTGGATTTTCTCTATTGTTTTTCTATTCTCTATTTCATTAATTTCCTATCCAATCCTATTATTTCTTCGGTTTGCTTTGGGAATATAGTTTGCTCTTCTTTTTTCAATGATTTAAGGTGGAAAGTTAGGTTATTTTTTGAGCTCTTTTTAAACGTAGGCATTTACAACTATAAATTTATAAGCATCCTTTAGCTGCATTCCATAAGTTTGGTATGTTGTGCTTTCATTTTCATTCATCTCAAAATATCTTCTAGTTTCCTTTGTGATTTTATCTTTGAACCATCAGTTATTTACAAGTGTATTGCTTAATTTCCATACATTTGTGAATTTCCCAAATTTCTTTCTGCTATTAATTTCTAATATCTCTCCCTTGCGATTGCAGTACATACTTTGTACAATTTTAATCCTTTTAACTTTCCTGAGTTGTTCTTTTTTTTTTTTTTTAAGGCCTAGCATATGGTCCATCCTGGAGAACATTCCATGTGTACTTGAGAAGAATATGTTCTCTACAGTTGTTGGGTGGAGTGTCCTATATATATATCAGTTTAGTCTAGTTGGCTTACAGTGTGGCTCAAGTCTTGTATTTCCTTGCTGATCTTCTATATAGTTGTCCACTATTGAAAATGGGTTATTAAAGTCTCCAGCTATTATGTTGAACTGCCTATTTCTCTCTTTGAATCTGTTAGTTTTGCTTCATTTACTTATTTTTGGCTCTGTTGTTAGATACACATGCTGTTATATCTTGACAGATTCACCTTTTTATATTATTATAAAATCTATTTTTAAAATCTCTGATAACATTTTTAAGTCACTCTTAGTACAGCCACTACAGTTTTCTTATGGTTGTCCTTTGCATGATACTGTCATTTACTTTCAACCTATTTCTACCTTTGAATAGAAAGTGTGTATCCTGTAGGCTGTATATAATTGGATCTTCTTTAAAAATCCAACATGACAATCTGTGTTTTGAATGAATTATTTAATCCATTCACATTTAATGTTATTACTGACAAAGTTGGATTTACTTCTGCCTTTTACTTTTTGTCTTCTATATAGCTCACTTTTTTGAATTCCTCTAGTTTTCCTTTAACACTTTCTTTTGCATTAAGTAAATATTTTCTAGTGTAACACTGTAATTCCTTTAATGACTTTCTCACTATATTTCTAAAGTTACTTTCTTAGCAGTTGCTACAAGGCTTGCCTGCCATATACATCTTAACTTGACAGACTCTTTTTCAGATATAAATTAACTTAATTCCAGGGCTCCCAGAGCTCCCTCTTCCCCCTTTTTGTGCTATTATTATGCATACTACATCTACATGTGCTAAAAGCCAAACAATATACTGTACAATACACTGTATACATTGTTACACAATACACTGTTATAATTATTACTTTAAAAAATTTTATGTCCATTAAAGCAGCTGAGAAAAGAAAGGAGACAAGTAAATATTTACAGAGTCTGCTATAGTAACCCTCTTATTTACCATTTTGATTTTCTTCACTGATTCCTGTCAATTCGAGTTACCACCTTGTCCAATTTCCTTACTCCAATACAACTTTGGGTCCACCCACTTTCTTTGACCTGTTATTGTCAAATATATTACATTTCTATATGTTATAGGTTCAACAATGTAACTATAAACACATAGTTTTATACAACTGCTTTTGAAATTAGTTAAGGAGAAGAAAGATGCACATATATTGTCTTTTATTATTATACAATTACCTTCACTGATGCTCCGTTTTTTTGCTGTGTGAATTTGAATTACTGGCTGAGATAAATTGCTTTCAGCCAGTACTTCTCCTAAGGCAGGTCTGCTAGTAGTGAATTCCCTAAGTTATTGTTTATCTAGGAAGCTGTTTGTTTCACCTTCATTTTTGAAAGAAGGTTTTATTGGATGTAATTCTTGGCTGAGTTTTTTCCCAGCACTTTGAATACGTCATCCCACTCCCTTCTGGCCTCTGTCATTTCTGATGAGAAGTAAGCCGATAATCTTACTGGGATACTCTTGAACATGTTGAGTCATTTTTCCCTTGCTACTTTCCAGATTTTCTCTGTCAGCATTTTCATTATGATGTGAATGGGTGTAAATCTTTTGAGTTTATTCTACTTGCAGTTCTTTGAACTTCTCAGATGTGTACATTAACCATATTTGGGAAGTTTTCAGCTATTATTTCTATTTTTTTCCTGTTCCTTTCTCTCTCTCAGTGAACTTTTCATTCCAGTTATTGTGTTTTTCATCTCTGGAACTTCCATTTGGCTTTTTATATCTCTTATCTCACTATTAATATTCTCTATTTGATGACACATTGTCATCACTGCTTCTTTGAGGATAGTTTCCTTTAGTTCTTTGACCGTATTTATAATGGCTGCTGTGAGGTCTTTGTTAATTCTGGTATGTGGGCTCTCTCACAGGCAATTTCTGTTGCCTGCTTTCTCCTACGTCTGGGTCACACTTTCCCGTTTCTTTGCATGTCTTGATTTTTGTTAAAAACTGGACATTTTAAGTAAATACTGTAGCAACTCTTGATACTCTTCCCTCTTTCTTCTTTCAGGGCTTGTGGTTGTTTTCTTGTTTATTTGTTTTAATGCCCTCTCTAGCCTATTTCAGTAAAGTCTATTTCTCTGAGGACTGATGAGGCCACTTGGCAGAGAGTGCAGCCTTGGGCATGTGTCCCTGGATGACAGTGTTTTAGCAGGGCTCTCTTTGTCTGGCTCTTTCCTTGGTATCTCTGTTAAACTTTCTGCCTCATCTAGTATGAAACTCAGTTGTCAGGCTCCACTAACTGCTGGCTGAATGCTCTACTGTTTTTGACAATGCCTTGAGGCATAAATTGCTCCAAAGTCTGATTGAATTAAATTCAGGCAGGGGTAGTTTTTGAGACTGAGGTTTGTTTTGACCCCAGCTTTAAGTTCTTCTTAGCCACCTCTTTCCTTGGTTCTCTCTGGTGAACTAGCTGGCATATGGTTTGGCTTTTTGTTCTCAATTAAAAAGAGCTCCTTTTATTTTCTTACCACCAAAATCTACACTGTTTCTGAGAATGACCTTGAGCTCAAACTTCCCAACATTCTGTTCTTACCTATTACCTCTCCCTCTGGCAAAATCTCAGTGCTATTACTCTGAGCAGGATAGGTAGCCTCTATAGCTTCCTCAGCTTGCCTCTGCCTACATGGTGGAACCTCTGTCCTATAAGAGAGCTGGGGCAAGGGCAATAAGGGCCATAGAATTCTTGGCCTACTGGGCCTGGGTAGAGCTTCTGTACTATGAGTACAGTATGGAGGTGAATGGAGGGAAGGAGCCCCTGGCATTATGTTAAATCAAATAAGTCAGAGAAAGACAAAAACTGTATGGTATCATTTAATGTAGAATCTAAAAAAGCTCAGAGAAACAGAGTGGTGGTTACTAGTGGTGGGGTGGGGTGGGGGGGAATGGGGAGTTATTGGTCAAAGAACACAAACTTCCAGGTATAAGGTTAACAAATTCTGGGTATCCAGTGTATAGGATGGTGATTATAGCCAATAATACTATATCATATAATTGAATGTTGCTAAGAGAACAGATCTTAAATATTCTCACCAGAAAAAAAGAAATGGTAATTATGTGATGGGATAGAGGTGTTAGCTATTGCTACAGTGGTAATCATTCTACAATATATCAATGTATAAAATCAACACACTGTACAATTCAAACTTACGCAATATTATATGTTGATTATATCTCAAGAAAGTTGAGAAGAGGGATGGAGGAAGGGAGGGGAGGGGAGGGGAGGGAGAAAGAAAGGAGCCCCTGCCCTCTTGGCTATATTCATCAAGAATTTAGCGTCTTCCACTCGGAGCTGGTAGCCTGCCCCTTCCAGTGAGATTCTGTATTCCTTGTTTGGAAGCTGAGGGAGCCCTGTCCTCTAGGCCACACCTGTCCAGAGTGGAACCTGCATCAAGCAGAAATTCTAGTGTCATAGGCTCTCAATGTTCTCACTAAATTTTAGTAGATTTTCTAGAAGAAATGTTTCCCCACTTGTTGTACAGTCTGAGAACAACTTCCACAGACTTTATGTGGATGTTTGTTGTTGCTGCTGTTGTATACAGGCTTTGTTTAGTTTCACTGACTAAGCAGATCCACGGAGCTCCACACACTGCCATCCCAGGAACGAAACTCCTCCCTTCACTTTTATCTGCATGATTCCAGTGGGAATTCCTGGGTTTGTACAATTTGATCCCAGAGTCAAATGCTTTGGGTTGAGCACCTCACCCAAAACAGGCCAGAGTAGTTCACCAAGGAGCTGGAGCTGAGACTAGGAGTGCACACATTCACTAGGCAGCCTACTTGTCAGAATGGAGGAAAGATAAGACTGAAGAAACGTGTAGAAAGAAGTGGAAACAGAGAAAGAACCCTCTGGGTTCCTAGAAATGCTCCGGTAATGTTTCCAGTCGATTCCTTGGGTTATGCAACAAAGCCCCCGTCCCTGAAATCAGGTCTGCTTTAAGGGAGCTCAAAGAGGTTCTGTCACTGGCTATCAAAAGTCTTAACAATCATGATCCAGGACTGCCCTGAGGGAAATTCTACTTTGAGCAAATTTCAACTTATTCTGCTTGGAAAAGAGGTCAAGAATGGCTCTAGGAACCCACAGGAACGCTCCCCACCTCTCAGGAGACCCATCCCGAGTACCTTGATTGTGCTCAGATTCCTCATTAGCCACTCGCATCAGGGCATCTAGCACCAAAGCATTGTCTAGCCAGGTGTACCACTCCTCCAACTCCTGAAGGAAGCTGGCTGTGCCCGTTGACTCTGACACCTTTCGAGTTGCCAGCTTGCAAAGCCGCTCGACAAAGCCAGGGATGCTGAGAAGGGCCGCTGTCGAGGAAAGAACAAAAGAGGAAATGTCAAAACAGAGACCAGCTCTAAAGCACTCAACAAACAACCGGCTTCTCACCTTAATCTGACGGCAGTTAGTCAGAGCTTCCCTTTAAAATGAAATGCCAACCCAAGGCAAAATAGTAATAAAGTTATAAAAACAAATTCAATTTTAGCATGTGCAGGGAAACAGATTCGTATCTACTGGTGGGAATATAAACTGGAATAACCTTTACGACGTAAATCTGTGTGTCTCTGAGCTAAGAGGTCCATTTCTGGGGATTTACCATAAAGAAATAACTAATTATATATACATAGATATCTGTATAGAGAGGTTCATTGGTGTGGTTTCTATAACAGCAAAAAGGTAGAGATAACTATGTGTTCATTAATAGCATACTGATTAAATGATACGTCCATGCAGTGGAATACAACACACAGACACTAAGACCAATGACACACACATCTTTATACAGCAACTCCAGAAAGATGTTTGAGTTTACTTGTTAAGGAAGTAAATTATTATTATTATTTTGGTGATTTTTATAAAATTTATTTATTTATTTATTTATTTATTTTTTGGCTGCATTGGGTCTTCGTTGCTGTGCGTGGGCTCTCTCTAGTTGTGGTGAGCAGGGGGTACTTTTCCTTGCAGTGCGCGGGCTTCTCATTGCGGTGGCTTCTCTTGTTCTAGCTGTGGAGCATGGGCTCTAGGTGCACGGGTTTCATTCAGCAGCTGTGGCACGCGGGCTCAGCAGTTGTGGCTCGCGGGCTCTAGAGCGCAGGCTCAGTAGTTGTGGCGCACGGGCTTAGCTGCTCCGCGGCACGTGGGATCTTCCCAGACTAGGGATCGAACCTGTGCCCCCTGCACTGGCAGGCGGATTCTTAACCACTGTGCCACCAGGGAAGCCCCAAGGAAGTAAATTATTAAACAGTATTGGCTTAAGCCCATTTTCTTTAAAATTTTTAAAGTTTTCTTCTTTAAAATATGCACATAATATACATATACACAGATAAAGAATGGAAGGATATATACTGTGGAAGGTATTTACTGTGGCTGTTCCTGAGTAGGAGAGGATATAAATGCTTCTTTTAAAACTACTTAACTATGGTTTGATTTTCCTATAACACACACATATTAGCAGTAAGAAAAAAGATAAGCCTCTTCTTTTTTTTTTTTTAAGGTAAAGAAAGAAACTGAATAATTAATTACCCAGCTCCTATTTGCACCAGTCCCATTTTACTGACAATGATGAGTAGGACAGAAATTCTGGTCAGCATAAAGAACATAATAAACTTTAAAGGCAGGGAATACAGGTTCAAATCTTGGCTCCAAAATTTAACCTTCTTTAAAATAAAGCTAACGCCTGTACGTATTTGCTTGTGTATGCATTAAATCTTCTTAAGGATAGAAAACAGTGGTTTGCCAAAGGCAAAGAGAATAACACCACTGGGAATACAGTGGGAGGGGTACTCTTCAGTGAACAACTTTTTGAATTTGTAAATTTTCTGAATCATGTATCATCTAATCAAAAATTAATAAATAACTAGATATTTCAAAATATCAAGATATTAATTTGGTAGTGTACAATATGGTTTAAAGAGCAATTACCTTATAGAAACACTGAAATATATGCAAGTGAAATCTTACAATGTCTGGGATATGCTTCAGAATAATCCAAAGTGAGGACGGTAGGAGTAAATGAGGGTAGAGATAAAGACAGGCCATCAGGGGCTTCCCTGGTGGCGCAGTGGTTGAGAGTCCGCCTGCCGATGCAGGGGACACTGGTTCGTGCCCTGGTCCGGAAAGATCCCACATGCTGCGGAGCGGCTAGGCCCATGAGCCATGGCCGCTGAGCCTGCGCGTCCGGAGCCTGTGCTCCGCAACGGGAGAGGCCACAACAGTGAGAGGTCCGCGTACCGCAAAAAAAAAAAAAAGACAGGCCATCAGTTGATAACTGTTGAAGGTAGGTAATAGGTAAATGGGGATCATTACACTGTCATATATATGTCTCTGCTTTTATATGTGTGAAGTTTCCCATAATAAAAAATTTTAAAGTAAACCTTAAAAGAATACATTAAAGAAAATTCTTTTTAAATAAAATAAATAAAAACAAAGTAGTTAGGAGGATTATATGAAGTCATATGAATTTAGTCCCAGCACAGAGTTTGGCAAATCATCTTAGCCCCCTTTCCATTCTCTATAAATTAGTGAGTGACTATAAAATAATGTGTGACTGCATTAATAAAAAAAGGTGAATTAAACTACACTGAGGGGGCTTCCCTGGTGGCGCAGTAGTTGAGAGTCCGCCTGCCGATGCAGGGGACACTGATTCGTGCCCCGGTCTGGGAAGATCCCACATGCCACGGAGCGGCTAGGCCCGTGAGCCATGGCCACTGAGCCTGCGCGTCCGGAGCCTGTGCTCCGCAACGGGAGAGGTCACAACAGTGAGAGGCCCGCGTACCGCAAAAAAAACAAAACAAACAAAAAAAAACCTACACTGAGGGACTTCCCTGGTGGTCCAGTGGTTGGGACTTTGCCTTCCAATGCAGGGGCTGTGGGTTCAATCCCTGGTCGGGGAGTTGGGATCCCACATGCCTCATGGCCAAAAAACCAAAACATAATACAGAAGCAATATTGTGACAAGTTCAATAAAGACTTTCAAAATGGCCCAAGTCAAAACAATCTTAAAGGGCTTCCCTGGTAGCGCAGTGGTTGAGAGTCCGCCTGCCGATGCAGGGGATGTGGGTTCGTGCCCCGGTCCGGGAAGATCCCACATGCCGCGGAGCGGCTGGGCCCGTGAGCCATGGCCGCTGGGCCTGCGCGTCCGGAGGCTGTACTCCGAAACGGGAGAGTCCACAACAGTGAGAGGCCCGCGTACCGCAAAAAAAAAAAAAAAAAATCTTCAAAAAAGAAAACCAACTACATTGAAATTAACTTTTCCTCAAAAAGTTAAATATAGAATTACCATATGACCTAGCAATTTCATCCTAAGTTCACACCCAAAAGAAGTGAAAACAGGTGCTCAAATACCTGTGTATGCATGTGTTCAGAGCAGCACTATTCACAACAGTGAAAAGGTAGAAATAACCCAAATGTCCATCAATGTTTCACAAATTGGTATGTACACACAAAGAATATTATTCAGCCATAAAAAAGAATGAAATACTGACATGCAACAGCACTGATGAACCTCAAAAACATCACAATAAGTGAAAGGTATGATATGCGATACAAAAGATCACATTTTTAAAATTTCATTTATATGAAATACCCAGAATAGATAAATCCAATAACAGAAAGCAGATGGCTGCCAGGGGTTGGGGGTAATGGAGAATAACTGCTGAATGTGTACAGGGTTTCCTTTTGGGGTGATGAAAATGTTTTGGAACTAGATGGTGGCTGCACAAATTGTACATGTACTATAAACCACTGAATTAAATGGTTAATTTTTTATGTGACTTTCACCTCAATTTAAAAAATATATATACTGAGATAGATTTTTTTTTTGAGATACCATTTTTTTCCTTATCAAGTTTGACAAATATCAAGAAGTTAAAAAAGGCCCTGTACTGGGAAGGGTATACAGGGTGGAAAGATGAACTAGTAATTTCTACGGAAGGTAAATCTGTTAATATCTATCAAAGTTTAAAAGGCAAATATCCAGCACATTAAACTCCATACATAAGGCTGTTATTTGTAGGAAAAAAGACTTGAGGTAAACCAAATTTCCATCAACAGGGGACTGGTTAAATAAATTATGCTACGCCCATATACTAGAATACTATCCAGTTGTAAAAAGGAATCAGATAATTCTGTATGTACTGGAATGGATGCTTTGCAAGACAAAGTTAAGTGAAAAGAGCCAGGGGCAGAATGGTGCTCATTTTACATCACCATCAGTACAAACAGAAGGGAGCCTGTCTTCTCTTCTTCCCTCCTCCACCCCCGTAACTGGTCACGTACAGAGTATCCCTGGAGGGACAAATGAGAAACTGGTAATAGGTCACCACTGGGATGGGAACAAACTTTCTACCGTACACCTGCTGTTCCCCTGTAGTTTGTGAATTTAAAACAAACAAACAAAAACTATAATTTTTTCCCCCAAAAATAAATTAAATAAATGAAGAGTTTGGATTTCTAAAAATTTCTAATATTGAAAAATTTCAAAAAGATGGATTTTTAGTCACACCTCGTTTCTCCAGGTAAATAGCTCCAGTTTCTCTAACTGTTCCTCACAGGGCAGTTCCTAAGACCTAGTTTTCACACCCTGCACACTGAACACAGACCCTCAGATGTAACCTACCCAGTATTCAGGGTTCTGAGACTGACTTCCACCCCAGAGATTCCTGAGCTTTTGTTGGTCTCTTGAAAAGCTGATGAAAGTTTTGGATTCTCTCCCCAGGAAAAACTCACTGGCCCATTATATTCACCAACTTATACACAATCTCAGGGGACTGGCACCCCAGCATCATACGGTCTTTGTACTTCTCACAGCTTTATCAGTAGCTACCACATGCACTGCTGGTTAACGTTAAACAGGTTGACAGCTAAAACACCCACAACTTCCGATAATTTCTGCAAAAGCAGACCTCTTCTCTCCTCTTATTTGTTAAAACATTAGTATTTCCCAAACACTCCTGTAAAATTTTCCTGTTGCAGTTTAGGCTCTGCTTTCCATCTCCCTGAGATGATTCTAAATTAGCTCATATGCTGTGTAAATCAGATTGGTGTCACCTATAAACTGATAATTACCAGGCCTGTGGCTTCATCTACATCTGACTAACATTTTGAGTGATTTTTTCCCTGCAGATGGATCCATTTGTTCTTATCTGAATCAACAGAAGAGATAACTGGTACTTTCTGAGAAGCCTAAGAAGTTCTCTAACATTTTTATTATCTAAGCTCCAGGAAGATAGCATAAGACATCATTTTGCTGGCCAAGAAAACTATTTCACGGCTGCAGTTTATTAAAAACAAAACAAAGGGCTTCCCTGGTGGCGCAGTGGTTGAGAGAGTCCGCCTGCCGATGCAGGGGACACGGGTTCGTGCCTCAGTCTGGGAGGATCCCACATGCCGCGGAGCCTGTGTGTCTGGAGCCTGTGCTCCGCAACGGGAGAGGCCACAGCAGTGAGAGGCCGGCGTACCGCAAAACAAAACAAAACAAAACAAAACAAAAACTTTTCGGCAACACCCTACACACTTCAGCTTTCCACACTAAAATGGATTGAATTGTGTCCCCCCTGAAATTCATATGTTGAAGCCTTAATCCACAATATGACTGTATTTGGAGACAGAGCCTTTAGGGCGGTAATTAAATGAGTTCGTAAGACAGGGGCCCTAATCTGATAGGAATTGGTGTCCTTACATAAGAGGAAGAGACACCAGAGCTCTCTTTGTGCATGTACAGCGAAAAGGCCACATGAGGACACAGTGAGAAGGTGGCCATCTGCAAGCCAGGAAGACAGGCCTCACAAAAAACCACTGCTGATGGCTCTTTAATCTTGGACCTCTAGCCTCCAAAACTGTGAGAAACTAATTTCTGCTGTTTAAGCCACCCAGTCTGTGCTATCCTGTTATGACAGCCAAAGCTGACTATTACACATACCTCTATTTCCTTAAAAAACTAAAAATAGAGCAACCCCACTCCTGGGCATATATCCAGAGAAAACCATAATTTGAAAAGACACATGCACCCCAATGTTCATTGCAGCACTATTTACAACAGCCAGGACATGGAAGCAACTTAAATGTCCATCAATGGATGGATGGATAAAGGAGATGTGGTACATATATACAATGGAGTATTACTCAGCCACACAAAAGAATGAAATAATGCCATTTGCAGTGACATGGATGGACCTAGAGATTGTCATACCGAGTGAAGTAAGTCAGACAGAGAAAGACAAATATCGTATGATATCGCTTACATGTGGAATCTAAAAAAATGGTACAAGTGAACTTATTTACGAAACAGAAATAGAGTCACAGATGTAGAAAATAAACTTATGGTTACCAAAGGGATGGGGGGGAGGGATAAATTGGGAGCTTGGGATTGACATATACACACTAGTATATATAAAATAGAGAACTAATAAGAACCCACTGTATAGCACAGGGAGCTCTACTCAATACTCTGTAATGACCTTTATGGGAAAAGAATCTAAAAAAAAAGTGGATATATGTATAACTGATTCACTTTGCTGTACAGCAGAAACTAACACAACACTGTAAATCAACTATACTCCAATAAAAATTAATTAAAGGAATAAAAAAATAAAGGTATTCACTACTGGAGTTCAATTAAAGATAGACAACACTAAGGACTAAGATCTTTCTCATTCACTTGTAATTTAATTATGTTCACCTTGGCCTTCCTAGGGCATTTGACTGGAGAAAAATGTGTGTGAGGCGGGAGGACAAGGAGATAGGAATTATGGTCAGAGAGTCAGGGAGGACTAGACCCTGTACAACAACATGTGCTAAAATACAACATTTAATAAAGCTTTATCCCAAAAGCTATAAGCTGACATTACATGTAGATAATCTCATGGGTTAGCCACACAGGTATGAAAGTGAACCTTGACATTTTATAAAGCCTTCCTTTTTTCAATCCCCCAAATCAATGAAAACTAGGCTTGGGGTTAACCCTCAGTTAATTAAAAACCCAACTGACTAGAATACCTCATTCCCCAAGGATGATGGGTAATGGTGGTTTTACTTGTCAGCTTACAAACAGGTCCATGAAGGTAATCAATATCAAGAGGATAAAACTAACCTGCCAGAATAGAGTCCTTAAATGGGAAACTAAAAGATGAAAGTTACTTAGTACCTCAGCACACACAGGTATCCATTACTGAAACTGTATGACCCTCAGTTTCCCAAACTGTGCAATGGGGATGCTAATCTCTATTTCACAGGGTTGCTTGGAGGATTAAACAAAATCACTCCTAGGTAAAGCAGTTAGCTCAATGTTTGCCACACACAGGAGCTTAAAAACATTAGCTTTTGTCAATGTAGGTGTATGCATGTGCTTAAACTAGGTTTGAGGTATAATTTAGTTATAATAAAATTCATGTTTTTAAGAATGTATATTTTATGATTTAGTAAAATGAGAACTCCCCCAAAGTCACAAGAAAGGAGGATGGGGGTAAAAACCCTATAAGAACCTTCTGGAAAGGATTCACCATTCTAGATACCATAAAGGACATTCATGATTCATGGGAAGAGGTCAAAGCATCAACATTAACAGGAATTTGGACAAAGTTCATTCCAACCCTCATGGATGACTTTGAGGGGTTCAAGACTTCAGTGGAGGAAGTAACTGCAGATGTGGTAGAAACAGGAAGAGAAACAGAATTAGAAGTGGAGCTTGAAGATGGGACTGAATTGATGCAATCTTATGATAAAACTTTAACAGATGAAGAGTATGGATGAACAAAGAAAGGGCTTCTTGAGATAGAATCTACTCCTGGCAAAGATGCTGGGAAGACTGTTGATGCAATCAACAGTCAAGGGGGAGGGGCGGTGGGAGAGGGATGGTTCCGGAGTTGGGGATTAGCAGTTACAAACTATTATATATGGAATGGATAAACAACAAGGTCTTACTGTATAGCACAGGGAACTATATTCAATATCCTGTGATAAATCATAATGGAAAAGACTATAAAAAAGAATGTATACATATATATAACTGAATCACTTTGCTGGAAAGCAGAAACTAACACAACATTGTAAATCAACTATACTTCAATAAAAAAAGATTGTTGAAATGACAAAGGATTTAGAATATAATATAAACTTAGTTGATAAAACAGCAGCAGGGTTTGAGAAGACTGACTCTAATTTTGAAGAAGTTCTACTGTGGGTAAAATGCTATCAAACAGCATTGCCTGCTACAGAGAAATCGTTCATGAAAGCAGGAGTCAATGAATGTGGCAGACTTCACTGTTGTCTTATTTTAAGACATCGCTGCAGCCACCCAAGCTTCAGCAACCACCACCCTTATGAGTCAGCAGCCATCAATATGGAGGCAAAGAGATTATTTATGACTCTCTGAAGGCTCAGATGATGGGTAGCTCTTTAAGCAATGAAATATTTTTAAATTAAAGTATGTACTTTTTTTTAGATGTAATGCTATTGCACATAATAGACTACGATATAGTGTAACCATAACTTTTTTTTTTTTTTTTTTTTTTTTTTTTTTTTTTTTGCTGTACGCGGGCCTCTCACTGCTGTGGCCTCTCCCGTTGCGGAGCACAGGCTCCGGACACACAGGCTCCGCGGCCATGGCTCGCGGGCCCAGCCGCTCCGCGGCATGTGGGATCTTCCGGGATCGGGGCACGAACCCGTGTCCCCTGCATCGGCAGGCGGACTCTCAACCACTGCGCCACCAGGGAAGCCCTAACCATAACTTTTATATGCACTGGGAAACCAAAAAGTTTGTGTGACTCCATTGCAATATGCGCTTTATCGCAGTGTCACAGATACTGGTACCCAACTCCCAGTATCTCTGATGTATGATTGTATCTCTCTCTCTCTCTCTCTCTCTCTCTCTCTCCCCCTCTCTCTCTCTCTATATATATATATTTCATATATCTATCTCATATATCTATATCTATCATATAGGATAAAGGCCCAGAAAAGGCTCAGTGGAAGAAAACGTATGTAATTTTAATTCTGATAAATAATGGTTCTTAACTTTTTTGAGGTTCTGGATCTATTAAAAAGTCTGATGGCTATGGACTTGGTCCCCCAAAATAATGAAGAGATACATAGATATAAATTTTACATACTCTAAGTGGACCCAAGGAGCCCTCACATGGATCAAATCTCTAGAAATACTGAAAGAGCTAGATGATTTAGGAAGGGACCTCAGAACTACAATGTCAAAATTCTGACAACTTAGAGACTTTACCTTGGTTGATTTCAGCTGCAGAAGGCCCCAAGCTCAAGCTCTTCTTCTGCTGAGCGTTTTTGGCCAGAAGCGTATGCTTGTCATCATTCCCTGTGTCCATCTCTGAAATGGTGACAGCCAGAATCCGGCAGAAATTAGCAAGCTGCTGCTGATCGAAATTGGATACTAAGGAACTCAGATTGGGGACTTCATCTAGTCGGATCATTTCCTACAAAAGACACAAATAAAACAATCCCCAGGCTCAGTTCATTTGAGATTGAATGTGCTGCTCTTTTGCATTCCCCTAAGAATGGGGCTTGGTAGCTAGACCACTTAGGTTCAAACCCCAGCTCCACAATTCGCAGCTGCACAACCCTAGGTAAGTCATGGAACCTAAGTCTTTGTCTGCTCTTCTGTCAAATGGGACTAATCTAATCTACCTCATAGGACTGGCTTGAGGATTAAACTCTTTGAGGACCACTATTCTTACTCTCCACCTTTGCTCATATGCCCCATTTTGCCTAAAAAAAAACGCCTACCACTCAAGTTTTACCAATCAGAAATCGCCATAGATGTTTTCAAGACATAAAATATTTCAAATATAGCTGAAGGTCCTTGTGTATCCCTACCTAGTTGCATTCACTTCATTCCCCCCCAAGATGTAACCATTATTTTGAACTCTGTTTATTATTTCTATACGTTTTCACACTTACAAATATTTCCATAAAAAATATATGGTATTGTTTACAAACTACTATGTATAAAATAAATAAGCTACAAGGATATATTGTAGAGCACAGGGAACACAGCCAATATTTTATAACTTTAAATGGAGTATAATCTATAAAAATTTTGAATCACTATGTTGTATACCTGAAACTAATATAATACTGTAAATCAATTATATCTCAATAAAAAATAAAACCAAAATACATGGTTTTGTTCTGCATGCACAGTGCGAATGATACTTCACGGTCAACAATGAGATTCAACTACGATGATACGAGTAAGTCTACTTCAATCATTTCTCATTGTTTTAATTCACAATTTATTCAATCATTCTCCTTTTTAAATATGTGTATGTTTAGGTGGACTATAATTTTTCACTATTAAACAGGGTTGCAATGAACATTCCTATAGATGTCTCCTTGTGTACATGCCCATGTAACCAATTATCTAGAGTAAGTGATAGCAGACCTTCTCCTCTTTTTCCTTGTTAGAAATATTTCCAAAGTTTCAGGTTTAGTTTGATGTTTGCTGTTAAGTTTTAATTGATATCCAATACCAAGTTAAGGAATTTTCTTTCTATTCCTAGCTTTTATCATGAATGAGTACTGAATTTTATGAAATGCTTTTTGTTATTCGGTTATATTCCCATTTTCTTTCTTCCTTAATATCCACAAACGTTGTACATCACATGATCTTCTCTCCTTCTGAAACATCTTTACATTCCTCAGATAATCCCTGCTACCCTTCATCCCACTAACGTACTTAACTTCCACTGGATTGGGTATTTCTCTATCACTGAACATATAACATGACCTTGTCATTATCTGTTCCTGCATCTAATTTCCCAAATAAACTGACACTGCCTTGAGGCAGGAATGTGTCTTACCTCCTCTCCAGAGCCTCAGTGCGGAGAACCTGGTAGTGAAGGTCTCAGTAAATGTGTACTGAACCAATGAATGATTCCTAGAAGCCCTTGTGAATCTCACTCCCATTTCTGGTTGGCTGTGGAGGGGTTATTTGGGAGCAGCTTCTTCCACCTTTGCCTTCCCAGTACACAGATGTTAGCTACTGTTATTACTGGACACTGGGACTTCCAGCTCACCTGTTCCTTTAGCCCTGTCCAGCTTAGTGTATGGGTTGCAAACCAGGTGCCCCTACCCTCCAGGCCCACTTCTTTGTGTTTTATTTTAATGTTTATTTAATACTTGATACAACATATGTTATAAAGCCTAACAAAGTGAATAGCTATGGGTGCCTTTCCTATCACATCTCCCTTTCTCTCGGCCAGAGGTAACCACTACCCTGAATTTTGTTTATTATTGCTTTTTCATTAAAAAAAAAGTTTTGTATGATTTGAGTTTGCCTATTTTTGAGCTTTGTAAAAATGATATACTATACACATGGAAGCTAAACAGTGTGCGACTAAATAACCAAGAGATCACTGAAGAAATCAAAGAAGAAATTAAAAAATACATGGAAACAAATGACAATGAAAACACGACGACCCAAAACCTATGGGATGCAGCAAAAGCAGTTCTAAGAGGGAAGTTTACAGCAATTCAATCTCACCTCAAGAAACAAGAAAAATCTCAAATAAACAATCTAACCCTACACGTAAAACAACTAGAGAAAGAAGAACAAAGAAAACTCGAAGTCAGTAGAAGGAAAGAAATCATAAAGACCAGAGCAGAAATAAATGAAATAGAAATGAAGAAAACAATAGCAAAGATCAATAAAACTAAAAGCTGGTTCTTTATTCCCCAGAAGAGTTGTTTTCAAAGCAAACATTCCAAATGAATGTGGCTCTTCAATGGAATGTCCCCATTGTGCTTGAAGTGTTTCTTCTCTGGTTGTGATTTTAAATTACAGGCTCATTTGAGCTACTCCCCTTCCCCTCAGTATCTTTAGAAGAGCAGTGACTTTGTCCTTAGGTAGAGGCTGTGTAATTTTGGGTGAAAGTAAATTACAATTTATTTGAGTTTATTCCAAAATCTATGTATTTGGTATTTTGGAGTAGATCAAACCAAGAGAAAGTTTCTTGGTCTTAAAAAGGAATGATCTGGGCTTCCCTGGTGGTGCAGTGGTTGAGTCCGCCTGCCGATGCAGGGGACATGGGTTCATGCTCCGGTCTGGGAGGATCCCACATGCCGCGGAGAGGCTGGGCCCGTGAGCCATGGCCGCTGAGCCTGCGTGTCCGGAGCCTGTGCTCCGTAACAGGAGAGGCCACAACAGTGAGAGGCCCATGTACCACAAAAAAAAAAGAAAGGAATGATCTAATTGCTTTGGGTATTGTGCTGGCTGCACACTTTGGCCACTTGAAACATGTTAATAAACGTCACTGATTAAAACAGCTGGAGCATTTCTTGCCCCATTCCAGTTAAGGAGCAGCATGCTGAAATCCTAACATCTCTCACTCACCTATAAGGACAACATACAGGCTGAGAGAGAACAGAAGCAGGTAGAAGAGTCAGTAAGTTCAGTCCCCCTTCATCTGTTCTGCTGTTCTCCTTGCTCTCTGAGTAGACAGAGTAATGTTTCCTTTTTCCTTTTCCCAAAGAAAGGAAGGTAAGGGGGAAAATAAATTTATGTATTTAGACCAGTCAAAAAAAAAAAGCTGTTTTTTTGAGAAGATAAACAAAACTGATAAACCCTTAGCCAGATTCATCAAGAAAAAAAGGGAGAGGACGCAAATCAATAAAATTAGAAATGAAAAAGGAGAAATCACAACTGACACTGCAGAAATACAAAGGATTATAAGAGACTACTACAAACTACTACAAACAACTATATGCCAATAAAATGGACAACCACATAGAAATGGACAAATTCTTGGAAAGGTAAAATTTTCCAAGACTGAACCAGGAAGAATTAGAAAATATAAACAGACCTATGACAAGTAATGAAATTGAAACCGTAATTAAAAATCTTCCAACAAACAGAAGTCCAGGACCAGATGGCTTCACAGGCGAATACTATCAAACATTTAGAGAAGAGCTAACACTGATCCTTCTCAAATACTTCCAAAAAATTGCAGAGGGAGAAACACTCCCAAATTCATTCTATGAAGCCACCATCATCCTGATACCAAAACTGGAAAAAGACATCACAAAAAATGAAAATTATAGACCTGAACAAAATACTAGCAAACAGAATCCAACAGCACATTAAAAGGATCATACACCATGATCAAGTGGGATTTATCCCAGGGATGCAAGGATTCTTCAACACACACAAATCAATCAATGTGATACACCATATTAACAAACTGAAGAATAAAAACCATATGATCATCTCAATAGATGCAGAAAACGTTTTCGACAAAATTCAACACCCATTTATGATAAAAACTCTCCAGAAAATGGGCATAGAGGGAACCTACCTCAACATAATAAAAGCCATATATGACAAACCCACAGCAAGCATCATACTCAATGGTGAAGAACTTAAAGCATTTCCACTAAGATCAGGAACAAGACAAGGATGTCCACTCTCACCACTCTTATTCAACATAGTTTTGGAAGTCCTAGCCATGGCAATCAGAGAAGAAAAAGAAATAAAAGGAATCCAGATCAGAAAAGAAGAAGTAAACCTGTCACTGTTTGCAGATGACATGACACTATCCACAGAAAATCCTAAAGATGCCACCAGAAGACTACTAGAACTAATCAATGAATCTGGTAAGGCTGAAGGATACAAAATTAATGCACAGAAATCTCTGGCATTCCTAGATACCAACAATGAAAATTCAGAAAGAGAAATTAAGGAAACACTCCCATTTACCATTGCAATAAAAAGAATAAAATACCTAGGAATAAACCTGCCTAAGGAGGAGAAAGACTTGTACTCAGAAAACTATAAAACACTGATGAAAGAAATCAAAGATGACATAAACAGATGGAGAAATATACTATTGTTCTTGGATTGGAAGAATCAATATTGTGAAAATGAGTATACTACCCAAAGCAATCTACAGATTCAATGCAATCCCTATCAAACTACCAATGGCATTCTTCACAGAATTAGAACAAAAAATTTTACAATTCATATGGAAACACAAAAGACCCCAAATAGCTAAAGCATTCTTGAGAAAGAAAAACGGAGTTGGAGGAATCAGGGTCCCTGACTTCAAACTATACCACAAAGCTACAGTAATCAAGACAGTATGGTACTGGCACAAAAACAGAAATACAAATCAATGGTACAGGATAGAAAGCCCAGAGATAAACCCACACACCTATGGTCACCTAATTTACGACCAAGGAGGCAAGAACATACAATGGAGAAAAGACAGCCCCTTCAATAAATGATGCTGGGAAAACTGGACAACTACATGTAAAAGGAAGAAATTCGAACACTCCCTAACACCATACACAAAAATAAACTCCAAATGGATTAAAGACTTAAATGTAAGACCAGACACTATAAAACTCTTTGAGGAAAACATAGGAAAAACACCCTCTGACATAAACCACAGCAAGATCTTTTTTGACCCACCTCCTAGAGTAATGGAAATAAAACAAAAATAAACAAATGGGACTTAATTAAACTTAAAAGCTTTTGCACAGCAAAGGAAACCATAAAGAAGACAAAAAGACAACCCTCAGAATGGGAGAAAATATTTGCAATTTTAAACTATTAAACAATTAAATTAAAAAATGGCCGGAATTTAAAAATGGGTGGAAGACCTAAATAGACATTTCACCAAGGAAGACATACAGATGGCCAAAAGGCACATGAAAAGATGCTCAACATCACTAATTATTAGAGAAATGCAAATCAAAACTACAGTGAGGTATCATCTCATGCCAGACAGAATGGTCATTATCAAAAAATCTAGAAACAATAAATGCTGGAAAGGGTGTGGTGAAAAGGGAACCCTCCTGCACTACTGGTGGGAATGTAAATTGATACAACTACTATAGAAAACAGTATGGAGGTTCCTTAAAAAACTAAAAATAGAACTACCGTATGACCCAGCAATCCCACTACTGGGCATATACCCTGAGAAAACCATAATTCAAAAAGAGACATGTAGGGCTTCCCTGGTGGCGCAGTGGTTGAGAGTCCGCCTGCCAATGCAGGGGACACGGATTCGTGTCCTGGTCCGGGAAGATCCCACATGCCGTGGAGCGACTGGGCTTGTGAGCCATGGCCGCTGAGCCTGCGCGTCCAGAGCCTGTGCTCCGCAACGGGAGAGGCCACAACAGTGAGAGGCCCGCGTACAGCAAAAAAAAAAAAAAAAAAAAAAGATAAACAGAGACATGTACCACAATGTTCACTGCAGCACTGTTTACAATAGCCAAGACATGGAACCAAGCTAAATGTCCATCGACAGATGAATGGATAAAGAAGATGTGGCACGTATATACAACTGAATATTACTCAGCTATAAAAGGAAACAAAATTGAGTTATTTGTAGTGAGGTGGATGGACCTAGAGTCTGTCATACAGAGTGAAGTAAGTCAGAAAGAGAAAAACAAATACTGTATGCTAACGAAATCTAAAAAAAAAAATGGTACTGATGAACCTAGTTGCAGGGCAGGAATAAAGATGTAGGCATAGAGAATGGACTTGAGGACATGGGGTGGGAGGGGAAAGCTGGGGCAAAGTGAGAGTAGCATCGACATATATACACTACCGAATGTAAAATAATTAGCTAGTGGGAAGCAGCAGCATAGCACAGGGAGATCAGCTCGGTGCTTTGCGATGACCTAGAGGGTGGGATAGGGAGGGTGGGAGGGAGATGCAAGAGGGAGGGGATATGGGGACATATGTATGCATATGGCTGATTCACTTTGGTGTACAGCAGAAACTAACACAGTATTATGAAGCAATTATACTCCAATAAAGATCTATTTAAAAAAAAGATATACTATATACAATCTTCTGCAACTGACTTCTATCAACAATTTCTATGATTTAGCTATGTTGTTGCCTATAGCAACAGTCATTGTATAATATCCCATTGTGTGAATAGAGGACATTTATCCGTTTTCCTGTTGACAGATCAGAGACCTGGTTTCAGTGTTTTGCCCTTAACCAATAATTCTATAACCTTTCTTATGTGTTTCTTGATGCACATGTGCAGAAGTTTTTCTGAGGCAGTGGCTTCCAAACCATTCTGACAATGTCCAAGAATAAAAAATAAATTTTCCATCACAACACAGTAAATATACACAGGTGAATGTATGTGTATAAATATGAAACAAAAACTTAAACAGTACCCTTACACAATACATTTTGATCTTTTCTATTTAGCTGGTAGATCCACTGAATTCATTTCACACCCTCTTGGCTTCAATTTAGTGTTTTTATTTCTAAGAATCACTGTTCTGGAATTGAGCTTCCCCACGAGTGTGCCTGGGCATAGGTTACAGGTTACCCAGGCCACGATACTGATGCCTCGGCCCTCAGGTCAGTGCTTCCTTAGGTGCTGGGTCACAGGGTATGCCCACATTCAACTAAAAAACAGAATAGGTATATTCTGCTAATATAAAAAGGTATCAGCAGTAATGTAAGTGTTTCCAGTGATACACATTCTCGAGCTCTCTCATTGTGGTCTTATTTGCATTTTCCTGATTATCAGTGAAGTTAAGCATCTTCTTTTTATGGATCATTTGTTTCTCCTCTGTAAAATGCTTGCTCCTATCATTGCCCATTTTTCTACTGGGCCATTTGTCTTTTCCTTGCTGATTCACAAGAATTCATGATAAATTCTGTTGTTGTTTGGGAGTTTTTTTGGTTGTTGTTTTTGTTTGTTTGTTGGCCGTGCCACACTACATGCGGGATCTTAGTTCCCTGACCAAGCATCGAACCCATGCTCCCTGCAGTGGAAGCCCGGAGTCTTAACCACTGGACCACCACGGAATTCCCCATGATAAATTCTGAATACCAATCTTTTGTCAGTTGCATGGGTTGCAAATATCTTTTCCCAGTTTGTGGCTTGTGTTCCCACTTTCTTATGGTGTCTATCCCCCTTTCAAACAGCACTAAGGTACCCGTAATGTCTAGCAGAACTCATCACTATTTGTGGCAACACAGAAAGGTATGAGAGGGAGGGAGAGGGCATGAGGGACAAGCAGGAAAAGTTATGAAGGAACAATCCTAGAGTCTTATGCTAAGACTGCCAGGGAGTCTGGAGTTTCCGCCCTGGAAGCCCCTTCTCACACACTGGTGCATACAATTATTGGAAAAATAACAAAGCCTTTTCATCAAAGGGTACAAAGGGTCTGTCTGGGACCTGCACACATCTCCAATGTATTCCTACAGACAATGGGTCACTTGTGCATCTTCTGTCTGGGCAATAACAAGCAGAGCCTGGGGAAAGTGCAGCAGAAACACAGAAATGAAAGCTGGGGTCACCACAATGCACATGGGTACTCTTTTCACTGCAACAGAAAATCTAAGAGGCTGCTCCTACCTCCTCGGTAGTAAAAGGAAGAAATCTGCAAACCTGCAACCGACATGAAGGCATGGGACAAGGACTTGGGGAAGTAAGCCAGGTCCTAACAAGCATTACACCAAAAATCTAACATAGTGATTCTCTTAACATGCCTATAGATCTGTTTGCGGGGTGGGGGGGGCGGCGTGGTCTGTGAATTCTCGATGACAAATATTTAATTTAGTGCTTTCACTTCAAT
Source organism: Mesoplodon densirostris (assembly GCF_025265405.1). Taxonomy (NCBI): domain Eukaryota; kingdom Metazoa; phylum Chordata; class Mammalia; order Artiodactyla; family Ziphiidae; genus Mesoplodon; species Mesoplodon densirostris. The sequence goes on along the minus strand of NC_082676.1, from coordinate 24,488,360 downwards.
CATAGTTTTTTTGGTTTTTTTTTTTAAAGCATATTCTGGATCATTTGAATGTCCACCTTATGACCAACTGGCAGGATTTCAGTGCTCGTATTTGTTATTTCCTACGTTGGTGTCAATTAAACTTTAACTGCTGAAAACTAATGAGAAAAAATAGAGGTGAACGTAATAAGTGAAAGTCAAACATCATCAAAAGAAAGCTTCACAACAGTTCAAATATAGAAAAGTGGTAGGAGAACGGAGTTATTATACAGCATACAGCATTAGAGCTATGCTAAAAAGATCTTGCACCATAATAATTGAGGGACAATTTGATTTCAGCAAAGTAACATTAGCTAACACATTAAATTCACAAAGTCAATCTGAGCTTTTGAGTTTTATGATTAGTTTGATTTCAATCTATTTGTTTAGGTTTTATAATCATTTAAGACCTATTAGTATAAGTAGTATAACCTAGTGAATATATTTAAGTAACACAAAAAAATAATTCTAACACTAGGAATATGGCAGAGTTTTTCTTTAAAAGAGTTCTGTATACTATTCAGGTTTGAGAATCCAACTGAGGTACTCTCCACCTGGTCATTCTCTCCACCTGGTCAACTGTCTGAGGCACTCTCTACCTGGTCATTCACCTGCTAGAGGATACAGCTCACCTTTTTAACACCCAAAATATCTTCAATGAGGGTTGCTGTCTGTAAGAATGTCTTCTTACTCGTCATCAGTGTAAACAGGAAGATCACAAAGTCATTCTTTTCAGCCAAACGCTTTGTAACCCCTTCCGTCTATCGCAAGGGAGAAGAAGAGAAAAAGCAGAATAGGTTATAACCCCAAAATAAAATATGAAGGGCAAAATATCCATTCCAGACACTGGAAAAGCAATTCCATGCTACATCAGGAACTGTTAGCTGAGCCCTTAATTCCCTAAAACTATATATAAAACACGGTGTACAAATGTATTTTTCTGGGGAGGAGTTTTTAAATAATATCCATCATAGGTTTTTAACCTAGTATCTAAATCAAGAGCTACAAGCCAGCACCCAGTAGGCCAAGTTTTATTTGGCCAGCAATACCTTTAAAATTTTGACTTTAAGTCTTCAGATAGGATATGCTTACTCCAGGTTAGTCACAATTTGCACAAGTCCCCACTCCAAACAGGCAACTTCAAGCGTTTCTTGTTTTCTGCCTGATCCTTGGAGCACTGGTGTTTGCAACTCTAAAAGCCCTAGGTTTCCATCTAACTTGGATTTAAGCCAGATCAGCACAAAGTTGGACCATATCACCCTATGTTCTTTACGTTTTTGTTTCTTCTCTTTCCTTTCCTTTTCTTTTTCTTTCCTTTTCTTTCTCTCCTTTTCTTTCCCTTTCTTTCCTTTTCTTCCTTTCCTTCCTTCCTTCCCTTTCTTTCCTTCCTTCTTTCCCTTTCTTTCCTTTCCCTTCCTTCCTTTTTTTAACTGAACTGTGTTTTGCTGGAGTATCATTAACATTAGGTGTCATTATTAAAGAACAGCCTCATAAGACTATTAACTACATGGAAGCTGACAATGATGGAGTCATTACATCACACATATATCATCTTTTTTATAAGAACAATTTCTTACTGGCCTTAGTTACAAGAATAATTGTGCACTACCTGAACAATTAGTTTATTTTTATCTCACGGGTCTGTCTGTGCTTACCTGTGCCACTAGCTACATGTGGCTACTGAGCACTTGAAACGTGGCTAGTCTGAACTGAGATGTGCTCTGAGAGTAAAAAACACACTGGATTTTGAAAACTTAATAAAAAAAAAAGGAATTATATCTCAATAATTACTTATATTGATGACATGTTGGAATAACATTCTTGATATACTGTGCTAAATAAAATACATTATTAAAATTAACTTCACCTATTTCTTCCTACTTCTTTTCTTACTTTCTAAAAAACGTGGCTACAAGGAAATTGAAATAACCTAAGTATGGTGGGGTGATGGGTTATTTCACTTGTTTTTGGAGTATTTTTTTTTTTTTTTTTTTTTTTTTTTTTGCGGTATGCGGGCCTCTCACTGTTGTGGCCTCCCCCGTTGCGGAGCACAGGCTCCGGACGCGCAGGCTCCGGACGCGCAGGCTCAGCGGCCATGGCTCACGGGCCCAGCCGCTCCGCGGCACATGGGATCCTCCCAGACCGGGGCACGAACCCGCATCCCCTGCATCGGCAGGCGGACTCCCAACCACTTGCGCCACCAGGGAGGCCCGTTTTTGGAGTATTTTTATATTATAATATTCTCAAGAGACTGATATAATACATTCTTATACTTTTTAAAATGCGATACACAGAAGCAAACACAAAATACCACATATAGCCTAATCAGTGACTAAAAGTGCAGGTTTATTACACTAAGATTGCATTAGCCTTTTTGGTGACAACAGTTTTTGCTGAATCCTTTTGAACTTACTGACAGTTTAGGCCCCTAAACTATTTTTCATTTGTATGTCCCTAAGACATATCTCCCTTGCTCAGGACCTCAGCATTAATTTCTTATTTGTTTGTTTAGAGTTATGTCCAAAGCTTTACATTATCCCTTTTCAGTTCTTTTTATTCAAACAGCCTATCATTTATGTTGTCAAGGTTTTTGTGGATGCTGATTTTATCTTAAGATATCAATCCTGGGGTTTCCCTCGTGGTGCAGTGGTTAAGAATCCGCCTGCCAATGCTGGGGACACGGGTTCGAGCCCTGGTCCAGGAAGATCCCACATGCCACAGAGCAACTAAGCCCACACGCCAGAACTGCTGAGCCTGCGTTCTGGAGCCCATGAGCCACAACTACTGAGCTCACGTGCCACAACTACTGAAGCCCATGCGCCTAGAGCCTGTGCTGTGCAACAAGAAAAGGCACCGCAGTGAGAAGCCCACACACCGCAACGAAGAGTAGCCCCTGCTCAACGCAACTAGAGAAAGCCCGCGCACAGCAACGAAGACCCAACGCAGCCAAAAAAAGAAAAAAAGAAAAGATATCAATCCTGAACTAATAAATATGCTATTCCTAAAGGTAAAATAAAATAACCTAAGTGTTTTGTGTTATATTTCTGTTGCATAGCAATGTTATGGATGCTGAACTTTGTGTTAAGTGTTGAAACATATTTCCCTATTTGTGTTGGTTGCTAAGAAGCTTAAACCCAATTTTTTTTTTTTTTTTAAATGGAGGCTGAGAAGTCCCTTGATATGCCACCTGCAAGTTGCAGAACCAGGGAAACTGGTGATGAAATTCAGTCAGAGACCGAAGGCCTGAGAATCAGAACCAACAGAGTAAGTCCCTGTTGGAGCAAAAGGCCCAAGAACCAGGAACTCCAAGTCCGAGGGCAGGGGAAGATGGATGTCTCAGCTCTGGCAGAGAGTGAATTCGCCCAACCTCCACCTTTTTGCTCTATTCAGGGCCTCAATGGATTGGATGGTGGTCACCCACATTGGTGAGGGCATCTACTGATTCAAATGCTAATCTCTTCCAGAGACACCCTCACAGACACACCCAGAAAAAAAATGTTTAACCAGATATCTGGGCATCACTTAGCTCAGTCAAGTTTACACATATGAACAAATGTTCATAGTAGCATTATTCCTTTTTTTTTTTGATGTGGACCATTTTTAAAGTGTTTATTGAATTTGTTACAATATTGCTTCTGTTTTATTTATTTTTTGAATTTTTGAATTTTATTTTTTTATACAGCAGGTTATTAGTTATCCATTTTACACATATTAGTGTATACATGTCAATCCCAATCTCCCAATTCATACCACCACCACCACCCCGCCCGCCACTTTCCCCCCGTGGTGTCCATACGTTTGTTCTCTACATCTGTGTCTCTATTTCTGCCCTGCAAACTGGTTCATCTGTACCATTTTTCTAGGTTCCACATATATGCGTTAATACACGATATCGGCTTAAACCCAAATTTGTACCCCATCAGCAGTACAGATGATTTTATGTTCAGCCCAATTCCTGGATACCTACTTCTAAATTTATAATATTGGTAGATCTTACATGCTCCTAACGATGCCCAAAATCTTTTTTTGAATGAGGCAAGAAATGAAATGGAATTAAATGTTCCTTTGTGTTTTCATTGCATACAGGTTTCACTTCTACAACAGCATTTGTTTCATTCTGCTGTATTTGATTCACTCTTTACAGTTTACCACATATGTTCCCAAAAGACAGGTACTGGGTCTTACAAAAATTAACATTTGTATATTACTTTACAAAGTGCTTTCACGTCTATCATCTCATTTAAATCCCACAACAGGGCCTCCCTGGTGGCGCAGTGGTTAAGAGTCCGCCTGCCGATGCAGGGGATACGGGTTCGTGCCCCGGTCTGGGAGGATCCCATATGCCGCGGAGCGGCTGGGCCCGTGAGCCATGGCCGCTGGGCCTGCGCGTCCGGAGCCTGTGCTCCGCAACGGGAGAGGCCACAACAGTGAGAGGCCCGCATACCGCAAAAAGAAAAAAAAAAAAAAATCCCACAACAACCCTATGATGTATGATTACCAACTACACTCTACTAAGATAAGAAACTAAAGCACAGGGAGGAGAATTAATAAGCATGAAGCCAAGAGCTAGAACCCCAAACCAAGTTCTAGCACTAAGTGCTATGCTCTTTCCACCAAATTGCTTCTTCTATTCACCATTCTTTCCCACTCAGTGATCAACCTAGTTGGGTGTCCTGGTCAACACATGGTGGGTCTTCTGGTTCTTGTTTTGTTTTCTAACAATAATAACGAAGGAGTAGGCACAATAGGGTTTAAAGGAATCCTAAAAGGTCACAGGCACTCTTTCAATGCTTGCATCCATTTAACAAGTTTTTTGTTCAGTCTCTGCTTGGACACCTCCAGGGCTAGAGGAGTTCAGTACCTGCTGAAGCAGCCATGGGTCAATTAACAGGAAATTTTGCCATCCATAATTTCTACCTGTTGGTTATGGTCTCAGGCACATATAAGTGCAATTCTCCAATGTCTGAAGAGAGCTGTCATGTCTACCACCCCCATTCAAATCTTCCCTCCTCAAGCACTGCAGATGTGGTAGGGAGAAAAGTGAGGCCCTGATGGCAGGGATACTTACACAGACACAGGTATTATACAAGATGCTCAAACAGTCCTTGGACATTTCATCACTTACTGAAAGCAAAAGGGGAATAACTGGTTATTTTTCTCATTGGAAAGATAGTGTAACAGAATTAAATTTTTGAACATAGAATTGTTCCTCATAATCCCCTCCAAGATGATTATTTTCCTTTTAGCATACCTCCTTCCAGTCCTTATTCACCAAAGAGTTTCATGGTGCCTGCATCAGAGCCTACAAACCAATTTGTATAGTGCTTTTTGGCTTGATATAGTATTATGCTTATTATGTTCCATAGTCTTCATAATTTCAACCTGTTGTGGTGTTATCACTTAGTAAGCCATGTTCCCTTTACAGCTTGATTAGAATTATATCCAGGGTTTTAGGGCTTCCCTGGTGGCGCAGTGGTTGAGAGTCCGCCTGCCGATGCAGGGGACACGGGTTCGTGCCCTGGTCCGGGAAGATCCCACATGCCGCGGAGAGGCTAGGCCCGTGAGCCATGGCCACTGAGCCTGCGTGTCCGGAGCCTGTGCTCCGCAACGGGAGAGGCCACAACAGTGAGAGGCCCGCATACCGCAAAAAAATAATAATAATAATAATAAAAATTAAAATTAAAAAAATTTAAAAAAGAATTATATCCAGGGTTTTAAAAATTTTGCTATTTAAACAGACTAGAAATAAACAACATAATATATAGTCCTTTAATGCTTGTGTTGAACTGGTTCCCTAAGGTACATCTCCAAAAGCAGAATTACGAGAATCCAAAGTAATTGGATTGTTGTTATAAATTTCCACTGAAAATTCTACTAGCAGCAAACAAGGATGTCATTTTTCCTACAGACTCAATGTGTTTTGTTCTGTTGTTATTTACGTTGGGTACCAATAAAGAACTAGTTACTTCTCTGTGAGCAGGAACAGGAGAGTACGACAAAAAGGAAACTAAATTTTCAAGTCCTCAAAACTGGGAGATGATAAAATTGAGTATGAATCATGGATAAAGTGTTTTGTTTGGCATTACTTTTATTTTTAAAAACTGTTCCCATTCATTCCTATGCTGCCACACACTCTAAAATGTTAGGCTTCCCTCCAAGATCCCAGTGGACAGCCCTGCCAAGCTAGCTTGACCAGAAGGGTTATCTGACATAATCTTGAGACAATGCAGATGTCCTGTATCCCTCATCACCACTTTTCAACCTATGGGGGCTTTTTGGTTTATTTATTTCATGACTTCAGAGCAGGTTGGAACACCAAATCAGTATATCTCAGTACTTCTAGACCTTTCATTTTCAAAGGGAACTGGAATTCACTCATTCATCAGATATTTATTCAGTATCCACTCTAGAGCAGATACAGAATATACAGTGGTTAGCGAGAAAAAAAAAAAAGACAAAGCCTCATGGAACTTATAAATCTAGTGGGAGAAGAGAGAATAAAGAAGTACACCAACAAGTAATTACAAGATGCTACCTGCTATGAGGGTAGAGGACATGATGACCAATTTAGATAGGATACAAAGCTGCGACATAAAAGATGAATATGAATCCTCTTAACCACTACTACACATATAAACAAGGCCTTAACATAGTATGTCATGTTGATGTTGGGGGGAACATTTTTTTAATTAAAAAAAAAGTGATATTTGTAGTAGAGCATTCATCAGATGTTAACTGATCTCTGGCTTCTAATGCCAAAGTAAGTGTACTTACTCATTTTTTTAAATTATCAACTGACTACCTAAAAATAATATTTGCAACATGTGTAAGTTATAGAGAATAATAATAGAATAATACCCATATACCTACCACCCAGTCCAAGAAATAATGTGCTACCCTAAACACTTTGACTTTTTACCATACACATTCTGGTAATGACTGAACTTTTCACAAAGAGCTTATATCACTTTTATAACAACAAAAACAAGACAATAATTTTTAAAAATAAAACAAATGATCTTACCAGGCTTTTCCTTACTCTCTCAATTAACTATATGAGAAATAAGAATTTGCAAAGAAAACATAAAAGCTGAAACCAAGGACTATTAGAAACTACAAAGATGCAATAATTTTAGCCCAGTAGTTTTCACACTTTTTCTTTTAAAGCACTAGACTTATATTTCTACCAAGTATAAAATAAAGAAAGCTGCTTAGTTAGGGGCACAGAGTGTCCTACAGCCGAATATAAGGCATGTCCTCATTGTTAAGAGTTAGGAAGGGAAAGAAGAGAAACTCCTGGGAATTGTCATCATAACAGCAGGTTAGGAAATGAGTACCAGTGGCTGATAAGTATACTTACTTTTCAGTTTCTGTCCCCGAATAGAGATTGTAGGCCTCATAAGAATTTCTACAAGGAGCTATAAAAAAAAAAAAATTGGATAAAACCTTCAAAATTCAAAGCACAACTTACAAAACAATCTTTGCCATGACAACTCATGGCCCAAATATCTGTCAGGGTACTGCAAGACCCTCTTGTTCCCAACACAGGCAGAAGGCAGTGAAGTTCAGGGAAATGAGCACTGTACCAAGAGTCGGGAAACCTGGGTTCTAGTTGCAGCTCAGCCACCTATTCCCCATGTAAACTCGGGCAAGTCAGTGTCCCTCCATGGCCTTGGCTCTCATTTTTAAAAATAAGAACGTTAGATTAGTTAATCTCTGGGGTGGCTTTAATTTTTTAAAAGCTGCAGAACATTTTCACTACGATTCCTCTTTTGCTTTAGAATATTTGTGTTCTTTTTATAAACATAAGTTTATAAAAAGAATCACAAAAGGTATACCATAAACCGTTAATACTGATTTCTACAGGGGGCTGGGGAGTATATGCATTCATTTTTCATTTTACATACTTTTAATATAACACATAATTCTGTTTAAACTGTTTACAATAAATATGCATTTAAAAACCCATTCTGCTGAAACAAAGGACAGTTTATAATGATAAAAGGGTCAATCCATCGGGACGATATAACAATTATAAACATATATGCATCTAACAACAGAACCTCAAAATACATGAAGCAAAAGCTGACAGAACTGAAGGAGACAATTCAAAAATAATAGCTGGGGGCTTCCCTGGTGGCGCAGTGGTTGAGAGTCCGCCTGCCGATGCAGGGGACAAGGGTTCGTGCCCCGGTCCAGGAAGATCCCACATGCCGCGGAGCGGCTGGGCCCGTGAGCCATGGCGGCTGAGCCTGCGCGTCCGGAGCCTGTGCTCCGCAACGGGAGAGGCCACAACAGTGAGAGGCCCGCGTACCGCAAAAAAAAAAAAAAAAAAAAAAAAAAAAAAAAAAAAAATAATAGCTGGATAATACCCCACTTTCAATAATGGATAGACAATGACGTACTACCAAAAATATAGAAGACTTGAACACTATAAACCAACAAGCTCTAACAGACAGCTATAAAGCATTCTGCCCAGCAACAGCAGAATACACATTCTACTCAAGCACACATGGAATACACATGCGCACACACACACACACACACACACACAGGAAGACTACTCAGCCATAAAAAACAATGAAATTTTGCCATCTGCAGCAACATGGATGGACTTGGAGGACATTATGCTAAATGAAATAAGTCAGACAGAGAAAGACAAACACTGTATATCACTTGTATGAGGAATCTAAAAAAGTAAAACACAATAGTGACTATAATAAAAAAGAAGCAGACTTACAGGTACAGAGAACAAACTAGTGGTTACCAGTGGGGGGAAGGGGCAATATAAAGGTGGGAGAGTGGGAGGTACAAACTAGTATGTCTAAGATAGCCTACAAGGATGTATTGTACAACATGGGGGGATACAGCCAATATTTTACAATACTATAAACAAAGCATAACCTTTAAAATCACTATATTATACAACAACTATACTTCAATAAAAATGCAAAAAATAAATTTCTCTTAAAAGAAAAAAAAGGGAATTATCTCAAACCAATAACCTAATCTTTCACTTCAATTCACTGGAAAAAGAGGTGCAAAACAAACCCAAAGCAAGCAGAAGAAAAGAAGTAATAAGGATTAGAATGGAAACTAATTTAGCAGAGAATAGAAAATAACAGAGAATATCAACGAGATCACCACTGATCTTATAGAAAACAAGAACTACCTTCCTCCTGATGAATACTTTTAACTATTATATATAATGCCACACTAAGCATCTTTGTATACAAAACCTTATCTCATTTTGACTTATGTCTTCATGAGAGATTCACATAAATGGAAACAACAGGGCAAAATGAGTAATGATCTTTAAGGTTTTGAGGCATACTACACAAATGCTTTTGAAAAGAGATGCCCCACTTTTCACAGTCATCCAAGAAGAGTATAAGATATTCATCTGCATAGGTTATTATATTTAAAATAAATTATCTTCAAATAGAGGATGGACTATGTCAATGAATAAATTAAAAGTCCCTGAATGCCAAGTGATGGATCATACCTGGCCCACAGGCATAATTCACGTGGTCTACATTTACTGAAAAGCTGGGAGATTCTACATAAGAATCTAGATTTCCTACATCCCTGAGGGCAAAGGTCAATAGGAATGGAAGCCATTTCCCCATAAAAGCAGGCATGCACTCTCCAGTTCATCCTAGTCCCTGAAGTCATTTAATTTATACAGATCTCCATTTTTTTCTTTTTTTTTTTAAATTTATTTATTTGGCTGCACTGGGTCTTAGTTGCCACGTGTGGGATCTTCGTTGCAGCATGTGGGATCTAGTTCCCTGACCAGGGATTGAACCCGGGCACCCTGCACTGGGAATGTGGACTCTTAACCGCTGGACCACCAGGGAAGTCCCAGAGAGACATATCTTTTACTTTGTACTTTAAAAAAAAAGGGGATATATATATATTTTTTAAAATTTTATTAGTTTAATTAATTAATTTATTTTTGGTTGTGCTGGGTCTTAGTTGCGGCATGCATTTGGGATCTAGTTCCCTGACCAGGGAACAAGCCAGCGTCCCCTGCACTGGGAGGTGAATTCCTAACCATTGCACCACCAGATCAATTTACATAAATCAATTATTCTAGTGTAAAAGTTTTGGTGCTTCAATACATGTGAATACCACTGAGCTTCTAAAGATGAAAATTCTGGGGACTTCCCTGGGGGTCCAGTGGTTAAGACTCCACCTTCCAATGCAGAGGGTGTGGGTTCAACCCCTGGTTGGGGAACTAAGATCCCACATGCTACGTGGCCAAAAAAAAAAGCTATGCCTGTAGTGATAGTTAGTCTGTAACTCTGTAACTCTGTAAATACACCAAGAATCATTGAATTGTACAAGTAAAGCAAGTGAACTGTATGGTACGTAAATTATAACCAAATAACAATTTTTTAAAAATCATAAAGAAAGATGAAAATTCTGAAATGTTTGCTATAAATTCTAAAACGTTTCCTACCTCCCATTTCAAGAGTTAAATTCCCAAGCCATTAAGTAGCAGTAGTAATAATAAACAACAACTTACATCAACACCTCCAAACAAATCAAAAATATAAGTATTTGGATAAGTGGTTTCTTGGGTAAGTTTCCTCTCTTCAGTAACAAATGCCATAGCCTCCATCGAGAGAAGAGGAGAAATTTCCTAGTGAAAAAGGATACAGAAAGACATTCAGTTTAGTATCCAACACAAACCAGACACCAAAACAACAGTTTGCATTTTAGTCACAACTTGAACTCCCATGAGGTCAAAGACAATGAACCATAAAAAAAAAAAAAATCTTACAGAAAAGCTGATACAATAAAAGTTGTTATAACAGTAGAATAGCTAACTTATTAAATGCTTATTATGTACCAGGCATGGTTCTAAGTACTTCATCTATTACCTATTTTAATCCTCACAACCCAATGATATAATAGTAATTTATCAGTCCAATTTTACAGATAAGGAGACTGAGACACAAAGAAGTTGTCAATGTCATACAGGGTATGTGACAGAGTCAGGACTTAAACCTAGGAAGTCTGGCTCCTGAGTCTGTGCTCACAAAAGCAAGCAGAACTATTTTGGGTGAAACAGGAGATAGGATAGGAAGAATATAATAGGGCCCTACTCATTATGCTCCCTTCTCAGGAACCTCGAGGGAAGATGGAACACAGTGGGCTAGAGCAGTAGTTCTCACACAGTGATGAGCATCAGAATCATCTGAAGGGCTTGTTAAAACCCAGACTGCTGGGTCCCACCTGCAGTTTCTGATTTAATAGGTCTGGGGTGGGGCCTGAGAATGTGCATTTATAATAAGTCTCCAAGTGATGCTGATGTTGGTCCAGGTACTGGACCAACTGGACCAACTTGATGTTGGTCCATCAAGAAAAAGCAGAACCCTCTCTTATGGATAATCTATTATATGCCAAGCACTGGGTTTCTATACTTTAGCCCATTTAATCTTTAAAACAATTCAGTGAAGTGAGTGTAGTTTTACAGGTGAAAAACAAAATCACAAAGTTGTACAAGATCACATAATTAGTAAGTGACTGAACTACTTTCTCTGGGTTTCATTTCTCTCATTTATAAAACTAGAATGTAATTCTGCTGGCAACATGGTACAAAACTGGTTTCAGGAATAAGACAAATCTGGGCTCACAGCAATAATAGCCACGTGACTTTGGGCAGGTTATGCTGAGTCTGTTTTCTCAACTGAAAAAGGGAACGGAGAAGACATCCGGATTTGCCTGCTCAGTATCTCCTTTTCTCTTCCTCAGGCAACAGCCCTACTTCTGTGGAGGAACATGAGGCCACACACAGTTGTCAAGATAAGAAATGGACAGCCTAACTCTATTTGGCCCCTCAGTTCACATCTGTGTTTTTCCAATTACGTGAGACAATAAAAGATCTTTGTTGCTAATCTGAGTGGGTTATTGTTACCTGCAATCAAACTATTTTGGACTAATACACTAATACCACCCATCTCACAGAGTTATCATAAAAATTAAATATGCCTGGTACACAGTAAATTTCAAATAAGTATTTGCTGAGTGCATAAAGAAATGATGATCACATAGCAAGCACTCAAAATATTAATTTCCCTCTTTCATCTACCTCATATCTCAGAGATTTTGCAGGAATCAAATGAAATAATGCATTATTCCTTACAAAATGTTTTCAAACAAGTGTAAGACACTATTTCTATCCTAATCAGACTGTGAGAAGATCAAGAACACAAAATGCCTTTTTTAAATTAAACTTTTATTTGGGAATGATTTCCAACTTACAAAAAAGTTGTATAGACAAAACATCTCTTCTTTTTTTAAAAAGATTTATTATTTATTAATTAATTTATTTATTTCTGGCTGTGTTAGGTCTTAGCTGCAGCATGCAGGATCTTTGTTGAGGCACGTGGGATCTTTCGTTGCAGTGTGCAGGTTTCTCTCTAGTTGTGGCGTGCGGGTTTTCTCTTCTCTAGTTGTGGCACGCAGGCTCCAGGGCACCTGGGCTCTGTAGTTGTGGCACGCAGGCTCTCTAGTTGAGGCACACGGGCTCAGTAGTTGTGGCAAGTGGGCTTAGTTGCCCTGCAGCATGTAGGATCTTAGTTCCCTGACCAGGGATTGAACCCGCGTCCTCACCAGTGGTAAAGGCAGATCCTTTACCACTGGACCACCAGGGAAGTCCCAAAACATCTCTTCTCAAAGGTACAGACTAAACTTTTTGGCCCTATTATATATATATATATATATATATATATATATATATTTTTTTTTTTTTTTTTTTTTTTTTTTTTTTTTGCAGTACACGGGCCTCACTGCTATGGCCTCTCCCGTTGCGGAGCACAGGCTCCAGACGCACAGGCTCAGTGGCCATGGCTCACAGGCCCAGACGCTCTGCGGCATGTGGGATCTTCCCAGACCAGGGCACAAAGCCATGTCCCCTGCATCAGCAGGCGGACTCTCAACCACTGTGCCACCAGGGAAGCCCCTGGCCCTATTATATTTTTAAATGACTTCTTATGCGATATAATAAACAGAATTTCACCTCTGAAAAACATTATGTCGTTTCATTATAATCAAATATAACTTGCATGGGTTTTAGCTACATTAGAGCCAGTAATCTAAATTCAAAGTTGGACCCACCTCCCCAAGCTGAAGTCTGACCTACTAAATCAGAAACTCTGCTGGTAGGGCCCAGGACTCTGTTAACAAGCCTTCCAGGTGACTCTGATACACACTCAAGATTGAGAACAACTGCCCTAGATGTCTATGCATTCTTTCCATCCCTCTCCCAACCACCAGGCCCAGTCCCTTCATCTTTATATGCTAGTCATAATTATCAACAGCCACAAGGCTACTTCTTGAACCTTCAGCAAAATGGGATCTTTTAAATCCTGTTGAAAAAGAATGTAACCTAATCCCAGGGCACAGGTCTCCTTAATTAAGCAAGCACTGATACAAAACAAATGTGAATAAAACCCAAAAGTATATACATAGGAAACTTAATGGTGATTATCTCTGGGTGGTGGGGGATTACTGGTGATTTTTATTTTCTTGTTTGCACTTTTTCTGAACTTCCCAAATTTTCTATAGCTTATGTAATAAAAACAGACCTTTTTTTTTTTTTTTTTTTTTTTTTGTGGTACGCAGGCCTCTCACTGTTGTGGCCTCTCCCGTTGCGGATCACAGGCTCCGGACGCGCAGGCTCAGCGGCCATGACTCACGGGCCATGGCTCACGGGAGGAGCATGGCATGTGGGATCTTCCCGGACCGGGGCACGAACCCGCGTCCCCTGCATCGGCAGGTGGACTCTCAACCACTGCGCCACCAGGGAAGCCCAAAAACAGACTATTTTAAAAAGTAGGCGGAAGAAGAGAAAAAAAAACAGACATCTTGTATCATCTGGAGACCCTGAATGCAGTCCCTCCAAGTCCCCTAATAGTTACCTTGAGGATGTTCTGGCACTCAATGAAGTCACTGTGGAGGTGGCTGGTTGCATACAGCTTAAGGAGCAGCTGAGGAATTCCACTCCATTTGGACTGTTTGTCCCTCTCCGTCAAAAAAGTTTCAGTGAACTGTGAGGCAAAAGAAAAAAAAAAAAAAGAGGAAAAGTTTCCTGGTGAGGAAAGAACTACGAGCATATGCAGCAAAAGAGAGCAGCTGGCTCCCAAACCCACCCAGGACAAATAATTCAAAGGTCTTTCTAAACGTTCAGAAGTTCCCCAACAGCCTGCAAGATAAAAGTCCAGCTCCTTGTTCGTGATACACACCCTTCCTATTCTATCGCCTACTTTCCTCTCTAGCTTCATCTCTTTCCCAGTGCCTGCTCTAGGCTCCAGATGCACATGTTCTCTCTCTGTGCCTCTCTGCACATGCTTTTCCCCGCCTACAGAGCTGTGTACCTGTATATATGATATGCCACTTGTGCAGGGAGAAAATAAACCTAAGGTTGGGGCTAGGGGGTAATTATTTACACACACACCCATATACAGTTGACCCTTAAACACAGGTTTGAACTGCGTGGGTCCTCTTATATGTGGGATTTTTTTCAAAAGTAAATACTACAGTACTACACAATCCACGACTAGTTGAATCTGCAGGTGCAGGGAAACTGCAGGTATGGAGGGCCAACTCAAAGCTATACAAGAATTTTCAACTGTGGAGGGTCGGTGCCCCGACCCCCTGTATTGTTCAAGAGTGAACTCTACTGCCACAGAACATCTTTGGATGTCTTTTCTATCTGGAAAGCTCCTTCTCCTCCCTGCCTTTTCTACCCAGAAAGCTCTTTCTACTAAATGCCAGCCAAAAAACCAGAAATTTTCCTTGATAGGCCTTCCCCTCTCTCCTTTCTAAGAGTCTGGGGCCTTATCTAACATTTATCATATTGTATCATAATTACTGGCTCATTTGTGCCCCCCTCCTGTAGACCACAAGCTCCTTCAAAGTAGGTACCAAGCTGTGTTTACTGTGCACACCTTCTTTCTCTCAAAGAATGTCAGGCACAGATCAGACACTCAGTAAATGTGTGAAGGCATGAGCAATAGCCTAGTCTAATGACAGGTTCATTAATCAATATGGCAGTGTCTACTTTGGGGACACAGCATTACCAGGTGCCAGAAGTCAATTATTTTCATGTACACTTGTCCCTCAATTAGATCAAAAGTTCACTGTAATTTATTACAGGACATGCAGGTCTTCAATAACATCTTAGCCTATCCGGACGCATATAAGTCCTATGACCTTGAACAAGTCCCATTATTCTTCCTGAGCTTGTTTTCTTAGATTGTAAAAATAAGATAATACAGGGGTAATGGGAGGTAATGAGACGTTTGTGAAAGTAATTTGTATTAGGGTGAACCATAGGAAATTACCACTTCTGTAGGTCTAAATGATTATCAGAAATTTTATATACTTCAAGCAAGCTCAAATCAAGGCATGCCCCAAAACTATGAAAAAACATCTTTCCCTTCCTTGAAAGGAGAGAAAGAGAAGACAATAATGGTTTCATGGGACTCAGCAAAAGCAGTGCTTACAGACGAATTTATAGTTATAAACATTTATATTAAAAAGGAGAGAGGGGCTTCCCTGGTGGCGCAGTGGCTGAGAGTCCGCCTGCCGATGCAGGGCACACGGGTTCGTGCCCCGGTCCGGGAGGATCCCACATGCTGCGGAGCGGCTGGGCCCGTGAGCCATGGCCGCTGAGCCTGCACGTCCGGAGTCTGTGCTCCGCAATGGGAGAGGCCACAACAGTGAGAGGCCCGTGTACCACAAAAAAAAAAAAAAAAAAAAGGAGAGAGGATCTCAGATGATCTTATCTTCCACCATAAGAAACTAGGAGAAAAAAGGAATAAACCAAACCCTAAGCAAGCACAAGGAAATTAAAAAGATCATTGCAAAAATAAGTGATATAGAGAAAAGAAAAATAACAGAGAAAAATCAACAAAATCAAATTTGGTTCTTTGAAAAACCAACAATATTGAAAATAGTTACAGTGACCAACTCACACTGACTCAACTATATTCAGGAATGAAAGAGGGGACAATACTACCAATTTTAAGGAAATAAAAAGGTTTACAAGGAAGTACTAGGAGCAAGTGTATGCCAACAAACTACATAACTTAGATGAAATATACAAATTCCCAGAAAGACACAAACAACAGAAACTGACTCAAGAAGAAACAGAAAATCTGACATACCTACAACAACTAAAGAGATCAAATTAGTAATTTAATAGGAAAGGAAGAAAGGGAGGGAGGGAGCAAGTAAGGAAGGAAAGAAACTACCCACAAAGAAAAGCCCAAGTCCAGATGCTTCCCTGGTAAATTCTACTGATCATTTAAAGAGAAATTAGCAAATACTTCACAGACTCTTCCATAAAACAGAAGAGGAGGGAACAGGTCCCAACTCATTCTATGAGGCTACTATTACCCTGATACCAAAACCAAACAAAGACATTAAAAGAAAACTTATAGAACAATATCTCTGATGAATATAAACACAAAAACGTCCAGCAAAATAGCTGGTCCTTGAACAACATGGGGGTTAGGGGTGACAACTGCCCATACAGTTGAATTTTACAATCAGCCCTGTATCAATGGTTCTACATCCACAGATTCAACCGCAAATCATGTAGTACTGCAGTAAGTATTTATTGAAAACAATCCATGTATAAGTGGACTCATGGAATTCAAACCTATTGTTCAAGGATCAGCTGTGCTAGCAAACCAAATCCAACAATATGTAAAAAGGATTATATACAACACGACAAAGCAAGATGCATGTCAGGAATGCAAGGTTGGGTCAAACATGAAAACTAATCAATGTAATCAACCTGATAAAGGGCATTAATCAAAATTCCACAGCTATCATCATAATTAACGGTGAAAGCCTGAAAGGCAAATATATTGTAAAGGCTGAGGATCAACCACTTAAATAAGCTATATGAAGATTAAAAGACAAAAAATTGTAAAGTCAACTGTAACTATAATAAACAATAAAGGGATAAACATAAAGATATAAACTATGACATCAAAAACAAAATGTGAGGGAGAGGAGTAAAAAAAACGTAGATCTTTTAGAATGCATTTGAACTTACATGACTATTAGTTTAAAACAAGTCAATACAGTTATAAGTCAACATATATGAACCTCATAGTAACCACAAATCAAAACCTAAAATAGATACACAAACACTAGAGAAAAAGGAACACAAGCATGCCACTAAAGAAAATCGTCAAACCACAAAGGAAGAAACTAAAAGAAGAAAAAGAGAACAGAGGAGAACTACAAAAACAACCAGAAAACAAGTAACAATAGGGACTTCCCTGGTGGTGCAGTGGTTAAGAATCTGCCTGCCATTGCAGGGGACACAGGTTCAATCCCTGATCCGGGAAGATCCCACATGCTGCGGAGCAACTAAGCCCATGCACCACAACTACTGAGCCTGCAATCTAGAGCACGCACACCACAACTACTGAAGCCCACATGCCTAGAGCCTGTGCTCTGAAACAAGAGAAGCCACTGCAATAAGAGGCCCACGCACTGCAACAAAGAGTAGCCTCTGCTCACCGCAACTTGAGAAAAGCCCACGTGCAGCAACAAAGACCCAACGTGGCCAAAAATAAATAAATTTTTAAAAAAAGGAAAGAAGGCCCTGATCATTAAAAAAAAAAAAAAGTAACAATAAGTACATACAAGGCAGTAAGTACATACCTATCAATAATCATTTTAAATGTCAATGGACTAAATGCTCCAATCAAAAGACATAGGGTGGCTGACTGGATAAAAAACCAAGACCCATCTATATCCTGTTTATAAAAGACTCATTTCAGAGCTAAAAACACACCTGAAAGTGAGGGGATGGAAAAAGACATTTCATGCAAATGGAAATAACAAGAAAGAATACTCATATCAGACAAAATAGACTTTAAAGCAAAGTATATAACAAAAAAAGAAGGGCATTATATAATAGTAAAGGAATCAACAGAAGAGAGAATGTAACACTCATTTACATATATTCATCTAATACAGAAGCACCTAAATACATAACGCAAACATTAACAGACATAAAAGGAGAAGTTGACAATAACACAATAATAGTAGGGGATTTAACACCCCACTTACATCAATGGACAGATCACTGAGACAGAAAATCAATAATGAAACAGTGGTCTTAAATAACACATTAGACCAGTTGTACTTAATAGGTATCTACAGGACAGTCCATCCAAAAAAAGAACATATATTCTTTTCAAGTGCACATGGAACATTCTCCAGGAAAGACCACATGCTAGGCCACAAAACTAGTCTTAACAAATTTAAGTGCATAGATAATTATGTCAAGCATTTTTTCTGACCACAACAGTATGAAACTAGAAACCAATTACAAGAAAAATGGGGAAAAAACACAAACAGGTGGAGACTAAATTAAACTACCAAAAAACCAATGGGTCTCTGAAGAAATCAAAGAGGAAATCAGAAAATACCCAAAGAATGAAAATGGAAACACAACATTCTAAAATCTGAGATGCAGCAAAAGCAGTTCTAAGAGGGGAGTTTATAGTGATACAGGCCTATATCAAGAAACAAGAAAAATATCAAATAAAGAACCTAACCTACTATCTAAAGGAATTAGAAAGAAGAACAAAGCCCAAAGTCACAGAAGGAAGGAAATAATAAAAATCAGAGAGGAAATATATAAGAGAAACCAAAAAAAAAAAAAAAAAAAGAAAAGATCAATGAAACCAATATCTAGTTTTGTTTTTTTTAAGACAAAACAGAACTGTTAAGCCTTTAGCCAGAAAGAGAGAGGACCCAAATAAACAAAATAAGAAATGAAAGAGGAGAAATAACAACTGATATCACAAAGATACAAAAAAATCACAAGCGAATATTATGATCAGTTATGCGCCAACAAGTTGGACAACCTAGAAGAAATGGACAAATTTCTAGAAACATACAACCTTCCAATACTAAATCAGGAAGAAACAGACAATATGAACAGCCTGATCACTAATAGTGAAACTGAATTTGAAATTTAAAAAACTTCCAGCAAACAGAAGTCCAGGACCAGACAGCTTCACAGGAGAATTCTACCAAACATATAAAGAAGAAATAATAACTATACTCAAACTATTCCAAAAAATTGAAGAGGATGGAACACTCCCAAATTCCTTCTACCAGGCCACCATTACCCTGATATCAAAACCAAAGACACTACAAAACAAAATTACAGGCCTATATTTCTGATGAATATAGATGCAAAAATCCTCAACAAAATACTAGCAAACCGAATTCAACAATATATAAAAGTGATCATACGTCATGATAAAGTGAGATTTATTCCAGAGATGCAAGGATGGTTCAATATCTGCAAATCAATCAGTGATACACCACATTAACAAAAGAAAAGGATAAAAAATCACATGATCGTCTCAATAGATACAGAAAAAGCATTTCACGAAATTCAACATACATTCATGATAAAAACTCCTGTCAAAGTTGGTAATACAGAGAACATATCTCAACATAATAAAGGTCATTTATGACAAACCCACAGCTAACATCATACTCAACAGTGAAAATCTGAAAGATTTTCTTCTAAAATCAGGAAAAAGACAAGGATGCCACTCTTGCTACTTCTATTTAATGTAGTATTGGAAGCCACACCCACAGCAATCAGACAAGAAAAAGAAATAAAAGGCATCCAGAGTGGAAGGAAAGAAGTAAAACTGTCACTATTTGCAGATGACATGACACCATATATAGGAAACCCTAAAATTTCCACCAAAAAACTATTAGAATAAATGAATTCAATAAAGTTGCAGAACACAAGATTAATATACAGAAATCTGTTGCTTTTATATATACTAATAATGAACTATCAGAAAGAGAAAACAAGAAAACAATCCCACTTAAAATCATACCAAAAAGAATACCTAGAAATAAACTTAACCAAGGAGGTAAAAGATCTATACTCGGAAAACTATCAAACACTTATGACGGAAATTAAGGATGATACATAGAAATGGAAAGATATCCTGTGTTCTTGGATTAGAATGATATTGTTAAAATGTCCATACACCCAAAGCAATCTACAGATTTAATGCAATCTCTATCAAAATACCCATGGCATTTTTCACAGAACTAGAACAAATTCCTAAAATTTATATGGAGCCACAAAAGACCTTGTATTACCACACCAATCCTGAGGGAAAAAGAACAAAGCTGGAGGTAACGCACTCCCTGATTTCAGACTATACTACAAAACTACAGTAACCAAAACTGCACAGTACTGGCACATACATGCAGACACAGATCAGTGGAACAGAATAGAGAGCCCAGAAATAAACCCCCACACTTATGGTCAATTAATTTACAGCAAAGGAGACAAGAATATACAATAAGAAAAGACAGTCTCTTCCATAAGTGGTGTTGGGAAAACTGTACAGCTACATGATAAACAATGAAATCTGTAACAAACACTGTAAACCAACTATACTTCAATAAAATAAATTTTAAAAATATTTGAACATTTTCTCACACCATATAAAAAATAAACTCAAAATGCATTAAAGATCTAAATGTAAGACTGGAAACCATAAAACCCCTAGAAGAGAACACAGACAGAACACACTTTGACATAAATCATAGCAGTATGTTTTTTGTACCAGTCTCCTAAGGCAAAAGAAACAAAAGCAAAAATAAATAAATGGGACCTGATCAAACTTAAAAGCCTTTGCACAGCAAAGGAAACCATCAACAACATGAAAAGGCAGAACCTACTGAATGGGAGAAAATATCTGCAAATATATGACTGATAAGGTATTAATATCTAAAATATATAAACTGTTCATACTACTCAAATCAAAAATACAAACAACCCGGGCTTCCCTGGTGGCGCAGTGGTTGAGAGTCCGTCTGCCGATGCAGGGGACGCGGGTTCGTGCCCCGGTCTGGGAGGATCCCACATGCCGCGGAGCGGCTGGGCCCGTGAGCCATGGCCGCTGGGCCTGCGCATCCGGAGCCTGTGCTCCGCAACGGGAGAGGCCACAACAGTGAGAGGCCCGCGTACCGCAAAAAGAAAAAAAAAAAAAATACAAACAACCCAATTAGCAGAAATTAGCTTAACGCTGTAAGTCAACTATACTTTAATAGAATAGAGGAAAAAAATATAAACAACCCAATTTAAAAATGGGTGGAAGACCTAAATAGACATTTTTTTCAAAGAAGACATAAACACGGCCAAGAGGCACATGAAAAGATGCTCAGCATTGCTAATCATCAGAGAAATGCAATACAAAACCACAGTAAGATATCAGTTCACACCTGTCAGAATGTCTATCATCATAAAGTCTACAAATAACAAATGTTGGGGAGGATGTGGAGAAAAGGGAACCCTAGTACACTGTTGGTGGGAATGTAAATTGTTTCATCCAGTACAGAAAACAGTACAGAGGTTCCTCAAAAAACTGAAAACACAATTACTGTATAATACAACAATTCCACTCTTGGCTATATATCTGAGGAAAACGAAAACACTAATTCAAAAAGAAACATGCACCCCAATGTTCATAGCAGCACTATTTACAATAGCCAAGATATGGAAGCAACCTAAGCATCCATCAACAGACGAATGGATAAAGAAGATGTGGTATATATATACAACAGAATACAAGGTTGCAGGATACAAAATCAATATACAATATACTCAGCAATAAAAAAGGATGAAAGGACCTAGAAGGTATTATGCTTAGTGAACTAAGTCAGACAGAGAAAGACAAATACTGCATATTATCACTCATATGTGGAATCTAAAAAATAAAATGAATTAATATAACAAAACAGAAACAGACTCAGATACTGTGAACTAGTGGTTACCAGTGGAAAGAGGGGAGGGGCAATAAGAGATACAAACTACTATGTATAAAATAAATAAGCAACAAGGATATTTTGTACAGAACAGGGAAATATAGACATTATTTTATAGTAACTTTAAACAGAGTATAATCCGTAAAAATACTGAATCACTATGTTGTACACCTGAAACAATATGATACTGTATATCAACTACACTTCAATTAAAAAAAGAAAAAGAAAAACTGGGGAAATCTGAATAAAGTATGGACAAAAGTTCAGGACCAGATGGCTTCAGAGGCGAATTCTATCAAACATTTAGAGAACAGTTAACACCTATCCTTCTCAAACTCTTCCAAAAAATTGCAGATGGAGGAATACTCCCAAACTCGTTCTATGAGGCCACCATCACCCTGATACCAAAACCAGACAAAGATATCACAAAAAAAGAAAATTACAGACCAATATCACTGATGAACATAGACCCAAGAATCCTCAACAAAATACTAGCAAACAGAAACCAACAACACATTAAAAAGATCATACACTGGACTTCCCTGGTGGCACAGTGGTTAAGAATCTGCCTGCCAATGCAGGGGACATGGGTTCGAGCCCTGGCCCAGGAACATCCCACGTGCCACGGAGCAACTAAGCCCATGCGCCACAACTACTGAGCCTGCACTCTAGAGCCTGCAAGCCACAACTACTGAGTCTGAGCGCCACAACTACTGAAGCCCGCACACCCAGAGCCCATGCTCTGTAACAAGAGAAGCCATCAGAATCAGAAGCCCGCACACTGCATGAAGAGTAGCCTCCACTTGCTGCAACTAGAGAAAGCCCACATGCATCAATGAAGACCCAACGCAACCAATAAATAAATAAATAAATAAATAAATATATCTATATCTCTCTCTATATATATATATAAAGATCATACACCATGATCAAGTGGGATTTATCCCAAGGATGCAAGGATTCTTCAACATATGCAAAACAATGTGATACACCATATTAAAAATTAAAGAAAAAAAGCATATGCTCACCTCAATAGATGCAGAAAAAGATTCTGACAAATTCAACACCCATTTATGATAAAAACTCTCCAGAAAGTGGTCATAGAGGGAACCTACCTCAACATAATAAAGGCAATATATGACAAACCCACAGCAAACATCATTCTGGTGATGGTGTGGGTGAAAAACTGAAAGCATTCCCTCTAAGATCAGGAACAAGACACGGATGTTCACTCTGGCAACTATTATTCAACATAGTTAGAAGTCCTAGCCACAGGAATCAGAAAGGAAAAAGAAATAAAAGGAATACAAATTGGAAAAGAAAAAGTAGAACTGTCACTGTCTGCAGATGACATGATACAATCCATAGAAAATCATAAAGATGTCACCAGAAAACTATTAGAACTAATCAATGAATTTGGTAAGGTTGCAGGATACAAAATTAATGCACAGAAATCTCTTGCATTCCTATACACTAACAACAAAAGATCAGAAAGAGAAATTAAGGAAACACTCCCAATAACCATTGCAACAAAAAGAATAAAATACCTAGAAATAAAACCTAAGGAGGCAAAAGACCTGTACTCAGAAAACTATAAAACACTGATGAAAGAAATCAAAGATGGCATAAAGAAATGGGGAGATATACCATGTTCCTGGATTGGAAGAATCAATATTGTGAAAATGACTATACTAACCAAAGGAATCTACAGATTCAATGCAATCCCTATCAAATTACCAATGGCATTTTTCACAGAATTAGGACAAAAAATCATACAATTTGTATGGAAACACAAAAGAGACCCCAAATAGCCAAAGCAATCTTGAGAAAGAAAAACGGAGCTGAAGGAATCAGGCTCCCCAACTTCAGACTATACTACAAAGCTACAGTAATCAAGACAGTATGGTACTGGCACAAAAACAAATATAGATCAATGGTACAGGATAGAAAGCCCAGAGATAAACCCACACATGTATGGTCACCTAATCTATGACAAAGGAGGCAAGAATATACAATGGAAATAAGACAGCCTCTTCAATAAATGTTGCTGGGAAAACTGGAAAACTACATGTAAAAGAATGAAATTAGAATACTCCCTAACACTGTATGCAAAAACAAACACAAAATGGATTAAAGAACTAAATGTAGGACCAGACACTATAAAACTCTTAGAGGAAAACAGGAAAAACACTCACTGACGTAAAACACAGCAAGATCTTTTATGACCCACCTCCTAGAGTAATGAAAATAAAAACAAAGATAAGCAAATGGGACATAATTAAACTTAAAAGCTTTTGCACAGCAAAGGAAACCATAAACAAGATGAAAAGACAACTCACAGAATGGGAGAAAATATTTGCAAATGAAGCAACAGACAAAGGATTAACCCCAAAATATACAAACAGCTCATGCAGCTCAATATCAAGAAAAAACCAAACAACCCAATCAAAAAATGGGCAGAAGACCTAAATACACATTACAGCAAAAAAGGCATACAGATGGCCAAGAAGCACATTAAAAGATGCTCAACATCACTATTAGAGAAATGCAAATCAAGACTACAATGAGGTATCACCTCACACCGGTCAGAATGCCGATCATCAAAAAATCTACAAACAGGGCTTCCCTGGTGGCGCAGTGGTTGAGAGTCCACCTGCCAATGCAGGGGACACAGGTTCGTGCCCCGGTCCGGGAAGATCCCACATGCCGCAGAGCGGCTGGGTCCGTGAGCCATGGCCGCTGAGCCTGCGCGTCCAGAGCCTGTGCTCCGCAATGGGAGAGGCCACGGCAGTGAGAGGCCCGCGTACTGCAAAAAAAAAAAAAAAAATCTACAAACAATAAATGCTGGAGAGAGTGTGGAGAAAGGGAACCCTCTTGCACCGTTGGTGGGAATGTAAATTGATATAGCCACTGTGAAGAACAGTATGGAATTTCCTTAAAAAACTAAAAATAGAACTACCATATGACCCAGCAATCCCACTACTGGGCATATACCCTGAGAAAACCATAATTCAAAAAGACACATGTACTCCAATGTTTACTGCAGCACTATTTACAATAACCAGGACGTGAAACAACCTAAATGTCCATCAAAAGATGAATGGGTAAAGAAGATGTGGTACATATATATAACAGAATATTACTCAGCCATAAAAAGAAATGAAATTGGGTCATTTGTAGAGATGTGGATGGATCTAGAGTCTGTCATACAGAGTGAAGTAAATCAGAAAGAGTAAAACACATATATATGGAATCTAGGAAAATGGTACAGATGAACCTGTTTGCAGGGCAGGAATAGAAAGGCCGACCTAGAGAACGGACCTGTGGACATGGGGCGGAAGGGGAGGCAGGATGAATTGGGAGATTAGGTTTGACATAAATACACTATCATGTGTAAAACAGATAGCTAGTTGGAACCTGCTGTATAGCACAGGGAGCTCAGCTCGGTGCTCTCTGATGACCGAGATGGATGGGTTCGGGGGTGGGGGTGGGAGGTCCAAGAGGGAGGGGATATATGTACACATATAGCTGATTCACTTCACTGTACAGCAGAAACTAACACAACACTGCAAAGCAATTATACTCCAATAAAAAAATTTTTTTAATAAAATAAAACGAATGAATATAACAAAACAGAAACAGACTCACAGATACTGAGAACAAACTAGTGGTTACTAGTGGAAAGAGGGGAGGGACAATAAGAGATACAAACTACTATGTATAAAATAAATAAGCAACAAGGATATTTTGTACAGCACAGGGAAATATAGCCATTATTTTATAGTAACTTTAAACAGAGTATAATCCGTAAAAATACTGAATCACTATGTTGTACACCTGAAGCAACATGATATTGTAAATCAACTATACTTCAAGTAAAAAAAGAAAGAAAAATTGGGGAAATCTGAATAAAGGATGGACTTCACTTTTTAAGAAAGTGAAAGCCTGGGCTTCCCTGGTGGCACAGTGGTTGAGGATCCGCCTGCCGATGCAGGGGACACAGGTTTGTGCCCCGGTCCGGGAAGATCCCACTTGCCACGGAGCGGCTGGGCCTGTAAGCCATGGCCACTGAGCCTGCGCATCCGGAGCCTGTGCTCCGCAACAGGAGAGGCCACGACAGTGAGAGGCCTGCGTACCACAAAAAAAAAAAAAAAAAAAAAAAAAAAAAAAAAAAGGAAGATCCTAAGAGAACACTTAGTGAATCATTTTGCAGAGGGGATTAGTTAATGTCAGGTGATAGACATGACTTTATTATAGTTGTTATATATTTAATGTATATCTACACAAAGTGTACCCACAATGAATAAAAAGAAAGACTCTCATCAATGCATATCATAGTTAAATTTCAGAATACCAGAAAGAGAGATGATCCGAAAAATGCTTAGGGAGTGAGGAGTGGGAAAATAGGTCATGCACAAAGGACAGGGAATCAGAACAGAACCTCTCAACAGCTACACCAAATACTTAAAGACAATGGAATAATATAATGCCATTAAAAATTTAAGGGAAAATAACTTCCAACTTAGAATTCTATACCCAGCTAAACTAAATACTCAAGTATAAGAATAAAAGACATTTTCAGACACGCAAGCTTTAAAAAAAAGTTACCTCCCATGTAGGCTTTCTTAGGAGGCTACTAGAGAATGTACTCCCCCAAGAAAAAGGAAAACAGGATTCAGAAAACAGAGATCCAAAACATGAGAAAAATAAATAAAATGCCCTGAATTTGGTGAAGGTAAATCCCAAGAATTCACCTATACAGCTGTTCTAGCAAATAACTAGTCCAAATTGGAGGACAGAGGGTTCCAAGAAAGATTTCTTTAAAAAAAAAAAAAAAAAAAAGTAGGAGGTTTAGAATTTGGGAGTCAATTGTAAGTAAACAAAAAGAAAAGCAAATTTTATAAGGATGATTATACTAGTGAAAGAAGCCAGACTCAAAATGCTACATATGGAATGATTCCATTTCTATGATAGTAAAATGGCATTAACAGAATAGAAAACAGATGAGAAGCTGCCAAAGGAGGGCGGTGGGGAAGTGGTTGACTACTACAAGGGAATTTCTAAATCCTAACTGTAGTGGTGGCCACACAACGGTGTGTGCTTGTCAAGACTTGTAGAACTATACACTGAAAGGGTGAATTCTACTATATTTGTATCTCAATTTAAAGAGTAGGAGGAGAAAGGGCAGCTTTTAACTCTAAGAAAAACAAATCATACAGAACAAATACAATTGTTGTATACTATATGCCTCTGCTATAAACAATTATATCTCATCACTATCATCATAATGTAAATACTTAACACCAATAGCCAAAACTGATATAACTACATAAGGAGAATGATGGAGACCAAATGTGTAGCACAGGGTGCTGTGAATTAAATCCTAATCTCTACAAGAGGAAGAAAACAGATAATCTCTAAAACTGTAAAGTCAAGAAATAGCCTTATAAGCATGTTATTTAGAATGCTGGCTTTCCTGTTTCCTGGACCTTCCTCTACAAAAGAAAACAGCTACAGTGTGGGCAGTGGTTGCCTGGGGAGGGTGCAACTTGGGGGTGAAAAGTGGGGGCACTGTTGTTATTTGTTACATGGTTCATGATACCCAGAGATCCTCCAAATCGTATTCAAAATTTTCAACTTCACATGGAATTTCTTTTACCACTACTAGTTTGTCTCACAAGGCATTTACTCTCATTTAAAAATAAACATCTGGGGCTTCCCTGGTGGCTCAGTGGTTAAGAATCTGCCTGCCAATGCAGGAGACATGGATTCGAGCCCTGGTCCAGGAAGATTCCCACATGCCGTGGAGCAACTAAGCCTGTGAGCCACAACTACTGAAGCCTGCACTCTAGAGCCTGCGAGCCACAACTACTGAGCCCATGTGCCACAACAACTGAAGCCCGTGTGCCTAGAGCCCGTGCTCCACAACAAGAGAAGCCACCGCAGTGAGAAACCTGCGCACCTCAACGAAAGAGTAGCCCCCGCTCGCCGCAACTAAAGAAAGCCCATGCACAGCAACAAAGACCCAACACAGCCCAAAACAAAAATTAATTAATTAATTAATTAAAAAAATTTTTAAAAAGTATCCGCCTTCCAATGCAGGGGACATGGGTTCCAGCCCTGGTGCAGGAAGATCCCACATGCTGCAGAGCAACTAAGCCCATGCACCACAACTACTGAACCTGCGCTCTAGAGCCCACGTGCCTACAGCCTGCACTCCGCAACAAGAAGCCACCGCAATGAGAAGCCCGCACACAGCAACGTAGAGTAGCCCCCCCACTCGCCACAACTAGAGAAAGACCGCACGCAGCAACGAAGACCCAATGCAGCCAAAACTAAATAAATTTATAAATAAATAAATAAGATAAAAATAATCATCTGGATTTTGTTTTCCTTGTGAACAGCTGAGTAGTGTGATGAAAAGAGCCACCATCCAGGCATCTTCAAAGTTGAATTTTTGGCAGATGTTGTATGGGTTTCTTCTCTCAGAATACCTGTGGTTTGACAGTTTACAGGAGTGATAATCTCTTACATCATGCTGCCTAAGCTGTCAACCTGTTTAGTGAATGTGACACTTCCAGACATTTACAGTTTTCATTGACTTATTTTCGTCTTTACTGCTTTTCTTTTTAAATAATTAAAGGCTGAATTCCATAAACATAAAATGTATATCTTACTTGTTTAGTCCTAAGATATCTAATGCCTCAAAATGCATTAAGTGCAAGTAAATACCCTTCTTAAAGAATAATTAATGAAGATTAAATACCTTTAATTAATGAAGATTAAATACACTGTTATATTATTCTGATAACAAACATTAACCAATGAATGCTTGTGTCTACTTTAATGGGATTTGTTTCAATATAAGAATGAATTTTGGGCCTCCCTGGTGGCGCAAGTGGTTGAGAGTCCGCCTGCCGATGCAGGGGATGCGGGTTCGTGCCCCGGTCTGGGAGGATCCCATATGCCGCGGAGCGGCTGGGCCCGTGAGCCATGGCCGCTGAGCCTGCGCGTCCGGAGCCTGTGCTCCGCGATGGGGGAGGCCACAACAGTGAGAGGCCCGCATACCGCAAAAAAAAAAAAAAAAAGAATGAATTTTATGGTTTGCGAATACAAAAACTTTGTTTAAACATTATTCATATTTTTAATTAATGAGAATTTATCCTATCTACAGGGTTTTCGATATCAAATTATCCTTGACAGGCAAAGGAAGACTGTATTTGACTTGAACCGCTAGGTTTCAAATGCTAATGCTCAGAACAAGGTTAAAACAATTGTGCCAACTGAAATTAAAAAAAAAAAAAAGAGGAGTCAATCTAAAAAAATATATATGAGGTAACACTCAGGTAGAATTTAGATATGCCAAAAATCACGAAGGAAGCAATGACCAGAAATTTGGGAAACAAAACAGGATGCCATAACCCAGCCTGTCACCAGATTGCCAAACTGAAGTAATATCTCTAGGTGTGGTGGGTCATGACCTGTGTGAGTTGCTTTGCCTAGTCTATCCCTTTCCCTCAATTCCTACTGATCGTGCAGAGTCTTGTGCACCCCTGGAAAGGAATCTGGATTTGATTCCAACTGCAATGGGATGCCATTGGAGGGTTTTAAGCAAGGGATTATAAGATCTGATTTGCTTTAGGGATCAAATGTGCTGATAAATGTGAACAGGATCTGTAAATGCTAAAGCATCATACCAGCATATTTTATTACCTTGATAGAGGTCAAACTGAAAGGGAGAGATGAAAATAAGGAACATTAAAATCCAAGTAGGACAGGCCCATTCTAAATCATGTGGCCTGGGGTCTTCTCCCAGGCTTCTCTCAAGTTCCGTTTGGGACTTGAGGAAGATCAGGTTTGGTGGAAGAGGAATCAGGAATTGTATTTGCCATATTAAGTTTGAGGTGACCATTAGACGCCTAGGTGGAGATCCTGAGAAAGTATCTGGATATATCCAACTGGAGCTAAAGAGAGAAACCAGGATGGAAATACAGATTTAGGATCTATCAGAATATAGTTTTGCTAAAAACGATAGTTGCTAATCTTTATAACGTGCTTACTATATTTTAGATACCATTTTAAGGGCTTTATCTGTATAAACGCTCTTGGTCCTTACCACAGCTTTAGCAGGTTAGGTCCCATGATTATCTCTACTTTAAAAATGAAGAAACTGAGGCATAAAGAGATTAAGCTACTTGTCCAAAGACACATAGCAAGTATGTACCAGAGCTGGAACCCAAACCTAGGTAATCTGACTCCAGAACTCCTTAAAGCCATGGGACTGTTTGGGATATACAAAGAGACAGGACTGAGGAGGAGGAGGACAGAGCCCTCACGTACAGTATTTCAAGTCAAACAATTTCCTGAGTCCTGAAGATCAAGTGACTGGCGCTGTTTCTGGCTCTGCAGACACAAAGAAAAATTAAGACAGTCTCTCAAGAAGCCCACTCTGATGGCTGAGCTGATGGCAACTACTTACTCAACATTTACTATGTGCCACACACTGGCCAAGCTTTTTAGACATGTGATTTCACTCCTCCTAACAGCCCTATGAGGTAGATGTTACTACAGCCGTTTTAGAAATAATGAAACTGAGGTTCAGAGAGGTTAAATAATATAACCTAGTTATAAGTGACAGAACTAGGATTCAATCCAGGTCCATCTTACTTCAAAATCTGGTCTTTTCCAAGGAAATCCTGTTACATGCTACAACATGGATGAACCTTGAGGATATTATGCTAAGTGAAATAAGCCAGGCACAAAAAGACAATGTATGATTCCACTTATATGAGGTATCTAAAGTAATCAAATTCATGGAAACAGAAAGTAGTAGAATGGTGGTTACCAGGGGCTGGGGGAGGGGGAAAAAGTAGTTGTTTAATGGGTTGAGTTTCAGATTCGCGAGATGAAAAAATTCTGGAGATCTGTTTCACAACAATGTGAATACTTGACACTACCGACTGCACACTTCAAAATGATTAAGAAGGTAAATTTTATGTGTTTAAAACACAAAGAAAAAAATTTTAATCTGGTCTTTCCAAGTATACCACATGCCATAATGGATATGCTTACAGTGCTATGGAAATACTTGTGAGGATATAATTTATTCTGCAATGTGGGGGTGTAGCAAGGAAGAGATCAAAGAAAGTGACTAAGAAAGGACACATCTGAAAGATGAAGTTCCCCACTTTATCTTCACTATAGTTTTGGGAAGGTATATCCATCTCAACTTCTGAAATAGCTCCCATTCCTATCTGTATACAACTACTGATTACCACAATAACCAGCCTAGACCAGGCTCAAGAACATTCCAGCACCTTCTATCTGGTGAGCTTCTTCAGTCTCCTCCCATTCCAAGTCATCCAGCACTGGAAACAAATTAAGTGTACTAAATTTCCCCATTCATTAAGTTAAAGAACTTCCGTGGCTCACTACTGCCCTCAGAACATAGAGGATTATCAAGACGAGTGCTTAGGAGCAAATTACCTAATTTTTCTGAGCCTCAGTTTCTTCATCTGTGTTGAGATGAGTCCTGACACTTGATTCAAAAGATTGAGAATTAAATAAAGACACTGTATACCTTGCACAATGCTTAATCCAAAATATGTGCTCAGTAAAGGTGAGTTAGTTCCCTTTCTGCCCATTCCTACATACCCAGCTCAGTAAGGGTCTTTGGGTTAAAGGATAGAGCAAGTATTTCCAGAATACTTAAGGCAGACAGAGAAGAATGCAAAGGGAAAAAAGTTGCTCATCTATGGTTAACTGATGTTCAGGAAAATACTGTTCACCCAGAACTGCTTCTTTATCTGTAACCCTCTACAAACACAGACCACCTGGTCTTTATCTTATATTCTGTCCTTTTAACCATATGAGTAATATTGAAGTGGTTCAAAATTAAGTTCATATATAAAGTTATACTGTGAAAAGTCTCACTCTCATTCTCTCCCTCATCTACCCAATTCCCACTCCACTCCCACCAATCACTTTATTACTATTCCTGTATTTATTTAAAAAGTTTCTTTATGGGGCTTCCCTGGTGGCGCAGTGGTTGAGAGTCCGCCTGCCGATGCAGGGGACGCGGGTTCGTGCCCCGGTCCGGGAGGATCCCACATGCCGCGGAGCGGCTGGGCCCGTGAGCCATCTGAGCCTGCGCGTCCGGAGCCTGTGCTCCGCAACGGGAGAGGCCACAACAGTGAGAGGCCCGCGTACTGCAAAAAAAAAAAAAAAAAAAGTTTCTTTATGCAAAAGCTATCCTTAAATTAAGCCAATGCTTTACAGGTGTGTTTGCAACGTAAGTTCTGGGAACATGGGGGCGGGGGGAGTAGAGGAGCAAGCAGCCTAGGTTTATTCATCCTGCTTCACCCTACAGCAGGGTCCTTCATTCATTCATTCAAAAAAATACTAATCATATATTGGGCACTATTATAGGCCAGATACCAAGTATAGCATTAATATTAACTGATTACTCTTCAGCTTTTTGCTGTGCACCAGAAATGCATTTAACGCTTTACACAATTGTCTTTGATGCTCACAACACCTTAACGGGTAGGTTACTAATTATCATCTCCAGTTTACAAATCAGGAAACTGAGGCACAGAAACATAACTTGCCCAAGCAAGAGAGAGCAGGGTTCTGAATCCAGGCCTGACTCCAGAGCCCTAGCTCTTTACCATGACGCTCTACTCTGGCAAACCAGATACAGTCCCTGCACCCGCTGGAGCTCAGCATAACGTGGGATACACGCGAGAAAAAGGATAGACAACAAAGAAATATGTAATTACAGACTAAGAAAGTAATGTGAACGGAACGAATTCAGGGTTGTAACTGAATAACAATGGGGACCCACTTTAGAAGAGGAAGGGTTGTGTCGAGGAAAGGCCTCTCTGAGAGAATGACATTTATGATGGCTTGGCAACCGTTTGGGGTTTGCAGTGATGACCCACCGCCCAAGTCACGGGGAAGAAACTCGCGGCCCGTAGAGGCTACAGCAAACTCGCCCAGGGTCCCCCAGACGTGCAGACGTGGCGCAAGGAAGGGAGGATCCAGGAGCTGGGCCTAGGACTCGTACACGCCATCAATGCCCGATGCAGCCCAGCCCTGCTCGGCCCCTAACCCGGAGCCTCTAGCCTGCCGCTGCCCACTGCCCCGCCGCGGCTGACAGCGTCGCGACAGCCCACAGGGAGGCCCCGTGGCCAACCAAGAGGGGTCGGACCCGTACAGCGGCGGCCTGGAAAGGCCTCTTGCCCGGCCCCCCGCCAGCTCCCGCCCGGTCCACCCCGCCCCGCCCCTCCGGGCCGGCTTCGTACCTGCACGGCCCGGACCAGGCCCCGGCCGGTCAGCTGGCCCTGCCGCAGCTGCAGCAGAATGTTACCAGGCCGCGGCCGGCCGCCCCATCCGCCCCAAGCCGCCACAGTTGCCGCCGCCCGTCGCCCTCGGCCGACCCCAGACCCAACAGCCGCCGGCGCCGCCGCCATGTCTCCTCGTCCGACAAACAGGAAGCAAGCGGCCCCGGGGCCGCGGAGATTCCTACGGGGCGGCGGAGGGGGTCGCCGCAGCGCCCCCAGTGGGCCAACGGCGGAGGTGCAAGCCGCGTGGCAGGGGCCGTGCGCGCCGCGGGGGCTGCTGGGAAATGTAGTCTTGCTCTCAGGAGGGCAGGTGCGAGAGAGCGATGTGGCGTTTCTTGCGCCACTTGTCCTTCTGGCCCCTCCGTCCAGCATTTCAGTGAGGTCCCTCGAGGTCGAAGACAGGTCCCTGCGTGTGCACTCTCCCATTTTTTGCCTATTTGGGGAGGTTACAGCCGACCGGCTAGGAAAAGATCTTGGATTCCAGACCAGGAATCAGGCCGTCTGGTCTGATTTCCCGCCTGCTTCTTTCTGCCTCTGACTCGCCACGGACCTCTCTGGGCCTCAATGTCCTCATTAGTTCATTCAGTCAGTAGTTCCTGGGAGCTATTCAGCCAGGAAATAGTTCCTTGGGGCCAGCTCTGCGCCCAGCACCGAACGGTCCCTGAGAAAACAGTGGTGAGCAGAGCAGAGTAACTAGGTCCCTGTTTTGAAATGCGGGTTACAGGGAAGACAGCACATCCATACACAGGTGCACAGTAACAAACTGGGTAACTTGTGTAACTGGGTAGGTTGTTGTGATGTTAAATGAAGTAATGGAAGGGAAAAGGATTGGTAAATTGTGACATCATATTCTCTGTCAGAGGACTCTTGTCCTGATTTCTCCCCACCAGACAGTATGTTCTGTTCTACTCTGAGCCCAGGTAATCATTTTTTTGGCAAATTTCTGTGCCAGGATCGTGGCACCTCCTCTCCTTTTTTCTTCCTGGGAGGGGGTCTTGTAACATAAATGAAAGAGGAATGCTGGGTGTGATGCAATAAGGAATGGTTCAGATTGTGACCCATAACTTACTGCCCAAACCAGAACTTTTAAGAATGAAAGGATGCTATTAATCACAACGGGACAGCAGGCGTGTAAAGGGACTGTTCCTGGCAAACTGTGATTGTGGTCACCATCCCCATGCCCATCTACAAGGAGTGGTCTCTACTCGCCTCCTGCAGATTGTTGCTGAATGGCCTAGTTTTTCCAGAAAGGCCAAAAGCCTGGGTTTTTATGTGAAATCACTCAATTTTAAAAACTCCATGGGCCAAATAAAACCCTATTTATGACCCCTGGAACAGGGAGACCAGGATCAGGTCCAGGTATACATGGAAGTTTAGCATGTGGTAAGGGAGACATTTCAAATCAATGGGCAAAGAAAAAAAAAGTTAGGTCTTAAACTTTACACCAAGCTAAAATGAATCTCAGACATACTAAAAGCTATGTATAACAAAATCAAAGTATAGTTCTAAAGCTGGGTTGTGGTAATAGTTATACAACCTTAAGTTGACTAAAAATCATTAGATGGTATATTCAAAATGGGTGAGTTTTATGATATGTAAATTATACCTCATACATTTATGATATGTAAATTATCTGATATGTTAAAAACCAAAGTATTAAAAATAGTACAAGGAGGGACTTCCCTGGTGGCACAGTGGTTAAGAATCTGCCTGCCAATGCAGGGGACACGGGTTCGAGCCCTGGTCCGGGAAGATCCCACATGCCGCAGAGCAACTGAGCCTGTACGCCACAACTACTGAGCCTGCACTCTGGAGCCCATGAACCACAACTGCTGAGCCTACGTGCCACAAGTGCTGAGGCCCACAAACCTAGAGCCCATGCTCCACAACAGGAGAAGCTACTGCAGTGAAAAGCCCATGCACTGCATAGAAGAGTAGCCCCTGCTCGCCGCAAGTAGAGAAAGCCCGCACGCACAGCAACAAATAACCAACGCAGCCAAAAATAAATAAATAAATTTACAAAAAAAAAAAATAGAAGTTAATCTATGGGAATACTTTTACGATTTGGGGATAGAAAAGTTCTTCTCAATCATAAAACCCAGAAGTCATGAATAGGAAAAGATTGACAAGTTTGACCTTAACAATGTTAAAATTTTCTGTACAAGACACTATGAACAACCATGATAGGCAAGTGATATTCTGGGAAACAGTCAATATAGAGAATGTATGAAGGACTTACTTCGCCCTCTGCCTGAAGTTCTCATCCCCAGGAAGCTCTCTGAATGGCTTGCTTCCTCATGAACTCCAGGTTTCTATTCACGGAGAGATCTTCCCTACTATCCATATAAAAGCAGCACTCCTTAAACTCACCATCTTATTACCTGCTTTGTTTGTTTCTATAGCACTATCTCCACATGACATAGTTGTTTACTTTTTGCACCCCTCCCCCTGACTGGAGTACAATCTTGGTCTTTGTTCATTGCTGCATTTATCTCCAGCACATAGAATAGTACTTGACACATAGTAGGTGGTCAAATATTTGTTTATTGGTTCAAAAAATTAATGAACAGATGCATGAACACCTACAAAAATCAAGGTAAAGGGTTCCTGGTGGTCCAATGGGTAAGACTCTGGGCTCCCAATGCAGGGGGCCCGGGTTCGATTCCTGATCAGGGAACTAGATCCCGCATGCATGCGGCAACTAAGAGTCCGTATGCCACAACTAAGAAGTCCGCATGCCGCAGCTAAAAAGATCCCGCATGCTGCAACGAAGATCCAGTGCAGCCAAAATACATAAATAAATCAATGTTTTTTTAAAAAATCAAGGAAAAAACCAAACAACCCAATAGAAATATAGGTAGAAAGGAAGAGGCAATTCACAAAAGAAAAATAAATGGCCAGTAAATGTGTAAAAAATGCCCACCCTCAATTTTATTAATAGTAGAATGTTGATGGTGAGAACATAAACTGATATATCTTTCTGCAAAGAAATTTTTTAGCAATAAATTAAGTCATAAAGAAATCGAAACTTTTTGACTTGATAATTACTCCCTAATGATATTATTTGATATGATGATGATTTAATGCAAAAATGCTTATTACTGTATGATTTGTGAAAGCAAAAATAGAAAAAAATGTAACAATAAAGTAGGATCATGGTTAAATCTAGTGTTTCAATATAATGGAATATTTGAGCCATTGAACATCATCATTTACAAAATAAAATACTAAGATTTCAAATAAAATTAAATATTCATATATTTAGATCTGCTTTTAGGAATTTATGTCTTAGCAACAGCTAAAAAAGTATACCAAGATGTATTACTAAAATATTCAGTGAGATATTTATATATCAAAATATTGGAAAAATCTGAATACCCATTAATAGGTGACTAGTTAAACGAACCACGTTTCACCTACTCAGCAGAATACTGCACAGTCACCGAAAGCAATAGGACACACACACACACACACACACACACACACACACACACACTGACACGGGAAGATGTTCATGACACAGTTAAGTTAAAAAAGCTCATGGAGGGGCTTCCCTGGTGGCGCAGTGGTTGAGAATCTGCCTGCTAATGCAGGGGACACGGGTTCGTGCCCCGGTCTGGGAAGATCCCACATGCCACGGAGCGGCTAGGCCCGTGAGCCATGGCTGCTGAGCCTGCGCGTCCGGAGCCTGTGCTCCGCAACGGGAGAGGCCACAACAGTGAGAGGCCCGCGTACCGCAAAAAAAAAAAAAGCTCATGGAGGGACTCCTTCCAATGCAGGGGGTGTGGGTTCGATCCCTGGTCCAAGAGCTAAGATCCCACATGCCTCGCCGCCAAAAAAACAAAATATAAAACAGAAGCAATATTGTAACAAATTCAATAAAGACTTTAAAAATGGTCTACATCAAAAAAAAATCTTAAAAAATTTGTTTGAAAAAGCACTCATGGAAGACCACTGTGTATCATGTGATCTCATTTGTGTAAGAAAAAATCATCTACTTATATAAATTTACATATACATTACAAAACCTGGAGGATTATGCACAAAATAGTTGAAAGCAATTACCATTGGGAAATGGAATTAGGAGAGAGGGAAAGAATATTCATTCTCCTAACTTTTACACTATTCCTTTCATTTTATTATAAGCGTAGATAACTTTAATAATTTAAAATGTAAATTTAAAAAATTACATATCTATAACTGGATAGGAAGGTGCTCACCACACATTCTTGAAAGAAAAATAAAGCAAGTTATAAAGGAAGAGGTATATTATGACCCCATTCATGTATAATTAGACATTCATACTCTATATGGTTATATGAACAGAATTACCTGAAAGAAATGTTACCAAAAATGTCAACTGTGGTTATCACAATGTAGACAGACTTCAGGTAATTTTTACTTTATTAATATTTTTCATAATTTTTTACATAGTCCATGCATCATTTTTACACTCAGGGAGGAAAAAAAGTTCTTTTAATGTTAGAAATTAAGAAAAAAGAAAAGGGGCTTCCCTGGTAGCGCAGTGGTTGAGAATCTGCCTGCCAGTGCAGGGGACACGGGTTCGAGCCCTGGTGTGGGAAGATCCCACATGCCGCGGAGCAACTGGGCCCGTGAGCCACAACTACTGAGCCTGCGTGTCTGGAGCCTGTGCTCTGCAACAAGAGAGGCCGCGACAGTGAGAGGCCCGCGCACCGCGATGAAGAGTGGCCCCCGCTCCCCACAACTAGAGAAAGCCCTCGCACAGAAACAAAGACCCAACACAGACAAAACTAAAATTAATTAATTAATTAATTTTTTTAAAAAAAGAAAGGAAAAAAAATCCATTCCAGGGCCACAAAGCTGGACATTGGTCAGCCATCTGTGCAGCAGCCAGCCTTCCCTGGGCAATCACAGCCCCAGGATTTCACCCAGAGCTCTTCCTGAGGCATATGGTGGAATATACTCTCATCCTTGTCACAGCAAGGAGACAGGATCCTGACAAATCTTACAGTTCAAATGGCCCTTCAGGTTCCCCTTGGCACTCATGATGCTGGGAACAAGTCTTCCCACTTCAGTTTTGACCCGACTATAAATGTCACTTTACATTCCTAAATTTGAACCTTCCTCAGCCCAGCCTGGCCCAGGCATTCCCCAAAGCTGGCTATTCACGGAGTCAAAAATGATCCCATAAAGTTCAGTCCTAAGGTCACTACTGACTAGGAAATAAGGAGATAGGTTTCCAGAAACCTCTGAGTAAAGGTACTCTCCACTTCATCTCTGTTCTGCTGGCCCTTTCTGTAGAAACCAGATGAGTGTCTTTCACCACCAGAGGGCAGAGCACCCCTCCCGCAAGAGGCCAGTTGATGTCAATTTAGGTCAGGGTTAGAAAAACTGAAGCTCCTTAATAGGCTGATTTTTTTCCTCACAATAATCCCAAATGGCTTAACCAAACATGCTGATACTACTCAGAGAGTATCACTTCTTGTAAATGTTACCAAACTCAACTGGGCAGATGGATTTTCTGGGGCAATTTTTTTAGATCATATTTTTTAATCATAGAAAAGTCATTTTAATCAAAGCAACTGGCACAGTTATATTCAGACCACGGAAACAGCTGTTCATGCATCGTCCTTTGGTGTTATTTCTGACGGTTATATTCTTTCACATCACATTTCTAATGTACAATCTCTCAAGGATTTGTTTCAAAAATGTTTGTTGAGTACCATTTCACCTGCCAGGCACTACTGTAGGTGCTAAATAAAAGAAACAAAGTCCCTGCTCTCATGGAGCTTATACACTTGTGTAAGACCCACCCTTCTTTCAGCATTTACTGTTGGCCAAGCACCTTATTTGCAATATTTTATTTTCCCTCAGCATTTTTTAAAAATTAATTAAATTTATTATTATTTTTTTGCGGTGCGCAGGCCTCTCACTGTTGTGGCCTCTCCCGTTGCGGAGGACAGGCTCCGGACACGCAGGCTCAGTGGCCACGGCTCACGGGCCCAGCTGCTCCGCGGCATGTGGGATCCTCCCGGACCGGGGCATGAACCCGCGTCCCCTGCATCGGCAGGAGGACTCTCAACCCACTGCGCCACCAGGGAAGCCCCTTCCCTCAGCTTTTTGGGGGGAAATTTTCAAATCTACAGAAAAGTTGAAAGAATAAGACAATGAATACTCATATATCCTTGCTTAAACTCACCAATTGTTAACATTGTTTTATCTATTTCTTCTCTATCTACATGTGTATATATACATATATATCACATTTTTTGCCAAACCATTTGAAAGTAAATTACAGATATCATGATACTATACCCCAATATTTCAGCATCTATCTCCCAAGAACAAGGACATACTGTTAATAACCATGACACCATCACACCCAAGAAATTTAATGTTGATATAATATTACCTTACATTCAATTTTCTGCAATTGCCCCCCAAAATGTCCCATAGAGTCTTCCCCCCACATCCAGGATTCAATCAAGGATCACTCATTGCTTTTGAATGCCATGTCTCTGTATTGTCTTTTAATCTCTAAGACTCCCCTCATCTTTTCTGTCTTTCATGAAAGAGTCCCTTTCATTTTTCTGTCTTTTCAGTGTATGAGGGTTCACTTTTCTCCATATCCTCGCTAACATTTGTTTCTGTTTTTTGTTTTTTTTTTAATTTGGTTGCACAGGGCCTTAGTTGCGGCAGGTGGGCTCCTTAGTTGCGGCTCACCAGCTCCTTAGTTGTAGCATGTGAACTCTTAGTTGCAGCATGATGTGGGATCTGGTTCCCTGAACAGGGATCAAACCTGGGCCTCCTTCATTGGGAGCATGGAGTATTAACCACTGCACCACCAGGGGAGTCTCATGCCAACGTGTGTTATCTGGGTTCCTTTTGAGGACAGCCATTCTGATTGGTGTGAGGTGATATCTCATTGTGGTTTTGATTTGCGTTCCCCTTATGATGAGTGATATTGAGCATCTTTTCCTGTGTCTTTTAGCCATCTGCATTTCCTCTTTGGAAATAATGTCTACTCAGTTCCTCTGGCCATTTTTTAATTGAGTTGTTTTTTTCGTGATGTTGAGTTGTATGAGCTGTTTATATATGTTGGATATTAACCCCTTATCAGTCATGTCATTTGCAAATATCTTCTCCCATTCAGTAGGTTGTCTTTTCATTTTGTCAGAAAGAGAAATTAAGGAAACAGTCCCATTAACCATCACATCAAAAAGAATAAAATACCTAGGAATAAACCTACCAGAGGAAGTAAAAGACCTGTACGCGGAAAACTATATATAAGATACTGATGAAAGAAACTGAAGACAACACACACAGATGGAAAGATATACTGTGTTCTTGGACTGGAAGAATTAATATTGTTAAAATGACCATACTACCCAAGGCAATCTACAGATTCAATGCAATCCCTATCAAAATAAAATGGCACTTTTCACAGAACTAGAAAAAATAATTTAAAAATTTGTATGGAAACACAAAAGACCCCAAATAGCCAAAACAATCTTGAGAAAGAAGAACAGAGCTGGAGGAATCATGCTCTCTGACTTCAGACTATACTACAAAACTACAGTAATCAAAACAGTATGGTACTGGCACAAAAACAGAGACATAGATCAATGGAACAGAATAGAGAGCCCAGAAATAAATAAACCCACACTTATATGGTCAAGTAACCTATGACAAAGAAGGCAAGAATATACAATGGAGAAAAGACAACCTCTTCAATAAGTGGTACTGGGAAAACTGAACAGCTATATGTAAAAGAATGAAATTAGAACATTCTCTAACACCATATATAAAAATAAACTCAAAATGGATTAAAGACTTAAATGTAAGACCAGATAATATAAAACTACTAGAGGAAAACATAGGCAGAGCACTCTGACATAAATCACAGCAATATTTTTTGGGATCCATCTACTAAAGCAAAGGAAACCAAATAAAAGAAAACAAATGGAACCTAATTAAACTTAAAAGCTTTCATACAGCAAAGGAAACCATGGACAAAATGAAAAGACAACCTACTGAATGGCAGAAGATATTCGCAAATATGTCCAATAACAGGTTAATATCCAACATCATTATTGTTTTTAATGCTCAAATTGTCCTAAATTTGACCAGTGGTAGTCCTTTCAAGCCAGTTCCTGTGTCCTTTTGATATTTTCTGGGACAATCCTAGTTTTAAATGGTCCCTGTAAGACTTGAACTTGTTCAACTCTGTCACCTGATATGAGTTCAGAAAATACAATCACTCTAGATCTCTGCTCCAATCCCCACCAATGTAGATTCTTTCCTCACTTCCAGAGCCAATCACTCCTTAATCTACAACAGCACTTCCTAACTTTTTGAGGGGCTGAGGACCCTTCTATGATGAAAGCTTAAACCCCTTCTC
Source organism: Mesoplodon densirostris (assembly GCF_025265405.1). Taxonomy (NCBI): domain Eukaryota; kingdom Metazoa; phylum Chordata; class Mammalia; order Artiodactyla; family Ziphiidae; genus Mesoplodon; species Mesoplodon densirostris. Next base: position 24,446,759 of record NC_082676.1, on the reverse strand, counting down.
CCCAAAAAGATGCATACACACACAGACACACACACAAATTTTGCCACAAGGTTCTTGGCTTGGGCTTCAAACTAGTTATCTCAAGGCTGTTCATGGAACACCTGCTATGTATCAGAAATTATGGTAGAAATGCAAAGGGAAGAAAGGAAGAAAATTAACATTAAAAAAGACCTACTATGTATGTTCCAGACACTGTGTCAAAAGTTAGATACATGTTATCTCAACAAAGAGACATAAAATAGGGAGTTAATAAACTAACCAACAAATTGTCATAGCAATATGGAATACGTGCAGTTATAAATAAAGGCATATGGTCATTAAACTTCATCATTCACCAAATATTTATTGCAAACTTACTATGTGCAGGCACTGTCCTAGGAACTGGAGATATATCTGTGAATAAGATAAACATGGTTTGTGCCTTCCAGGGTCCACAGTCTAGTGGAGGAAGACAGATAGATAAGCAATTCCAATCCACAGAAGCATTATAACCTAGAACAAGTTACTTAACTTTCTAAAGCCTCAATTTGCTTATATGTAAATGGAGAAAATAACAGCATCAACTCCAATGGATTGTTCTGAGTTTTATATAATAGATATAACACAGGACCTAGCACAAAGTAGACACTAACAAAATATTAGCTATTATTATTACATTATTTTTATCACATAAGTTTTCTTGTTCAAAAATATGTAAAATTCAGTGGCTTTAAACTGGCATTTTTAAGGCTCTACACAATCCAGGTTTACCCCCAAGCATTCAATCATGATTCCCACTGTTCTTCCACATCCCCTGCACGTTCCAGGCAGACTGGGATCCTTAGAGACCTCCTGTCATGCTAAGGATGAGAGCCCCCAACTCCTGCAAATCCCACATTTTCTTTAAGACTGAGCTCCTACCCTTTTCAGAACTCTGGAAGCATTTCTGGTCAGACTTCTCACAACTTAACCCTTGCTCACAAACCGTTTTAGTATTGTTCAATACTTAGTTCTTGTGGTTTCTTTCAATTTCGTAGGTAGATTGCATCTGACAGAAGGATAAAGTAACAAGATCACTTTTCCCTCCTTTTAACACACATATAGTTCAAAAGATATTCAAAGCCTTATTTCCTTGACTTGTATAATTATCCCCTTTAAAAAATCCTTTTTTGGGGCTTCCCTGGTGGCGCAGTGGTTGGGAGTCCGCCTGCTGATGCGGGGGACGCGGGTTCGTGCCCCAGTCCCGGAGGATCCCGCATGCTGCGGAGCGGCTGGGCCCATGAGCCTTGGCCGCTGAGCCTGTGCGTCCGGAGCCTGTGCTCCGCAACGGGAGAGGCCACTGCGGTGAGATGCCCACGTACCACAAAAAAAAAAAAAAAAAAAAGGGCCTCCCTGGTGGCGCAGTGGTTAAGAGTCCGCCTGCCGATGCAGGGGATACGGGTTCGTGCCCCGGTCTGGGAGGATCCCATATGCCGCGGAGCGGCTGGGCCCGTGAGCCATGGCCGCTGGGCCTGCGCATCCGGAGCCTGTGCTCCGCAACGGGAGAGGCCACAACAGTGAGAGGCCCACATACCGCAAAAAAAAAAAAAAAAAAAAAAAAACCTCTTTTAAAAAGAAAGAAAATTCTGAGTAAAAGCCACTGCCTCTGAGTCTTTACTACAATTCTTGGGAACCTCCTGACAGGCAACAAATTCGAATTCTCTGGTGGATTCGAGTCTTACAAACAGCCTAAAGTCCTTCAGAGTGAAGCTTGATGAATAAGTGGATAATTAATACCGTTTTTTCTTGTTCTTTTAAAAAAAACTTCTAATTTGGAATAATTTTAGATTTACATAAGAGTTGCAAGGATAGTACAAACAGTTCCCTTACATCTGTAACCCAGCTTCCCCAAATATTTACATCTTACATAACCATCATTTTTCTGTTTGCTTTTTAAGCTGCAGTACAAGAAATCCCACATTGACTGTTGTGCTGCAATCCTAGAAAGCAATCAATCAAATTAGAACAGACCCTGTGAAAAAAAAAGAATAGATTCCAACCAGGAATTAGTCAAAAATTGAAAGGAGGAACATCATTTAAGATTCTTCAGCAGGATATAATGAACAAGAAGAAGATTGTAAGAGGATATAATGAACAATTTTATGCCTAGACATTTGAAAATTTAGATGAAATAAATAAATTTCTAGGAAAAAAATCCATACCTAAATGGACACCAAGAAGTAATATAAAATTGGAATAATCCCATATCTATTAAGAAATTGAATCTATAAATTAAAAACCTTCCCACAAAGAAAACTCCAGCCCTAAATGGATGTGATATCTACTAAACTTTCAAGGAAGAAATAATACCAGCAATACACAATTTCTTCCAAAGACCAGAAAAAGAGTTAACATTCCCCGACTGATATTACGAGGCCAGCATAACACTAATAGCAACATAGGAGATAAGGTGCAATAAAAATCTCTAATTTTATTTCATTTAATTCAAACTGCTTTCATTAATAAGGTCTCATCAATTTGTTGCAACAATGATGGGGACATCCAGTACCCTGGTTCTCAAACTTAAGCTTGTATCAGAATCACCTGGAAGGCTTGTTGAAACACATATTGCTGGCCCTACCCCAGAGTTTCTGAATCAGAAGGTCTGGGGTGGAGCCCAAGAGTTTGCATTTGTAAGAAGTTCTCTGGTGATGCTGATGCTGCTGGACCAGGGACCACATTTGAAAACCATGGATCCAGTGGCATATATATTGAAATCTTGCTTGCCATAGCAGTAATATTATTTGAAATGCTTGGATAGGCTTGAAATGTTGGAATGGGTTTCCCAAGAACTTTCTAATTTAATTCACTAAGAATGTTAAAAAATATATCAAATAGGCCAACATTGTTACTCAAAAAAACTTTGAAAAGATTTTCCAAATGAGATTGCTTTTTGGCTAGAAAAATATGAATTTCATTTTTGTATTCCTATAATGTGCTTTGGACTTTCCTTTAAGACAACCAACTAACTTTGATATGATAAACTAAACTAAACTAAGTGGTAGGTCAGCTCTAATCCCCGAAAAAGTTTTTTTTTTTAATTGGCTATTTTGTCAGCTTCCTTTAACAAAATTAACAAGAACATACACATGAATTTCAGCAGAATCTCTGTTTTCCAAAGATTTACAACATATAAAAGAGTATGCCAAATAACATTGTTTTTAGATGCTTCTAACAATTTTTAAATGCCTTTGTTATATTTTCATTTTTCCAGACTAATTTACATTGACCAAAATTGCACTTGTCAATTCTGTAAACATTTAAAATCAAGTTTTGGGTGAAGAGGTTAACTAAACACATAACAAGACCCTCCTTAAAATGGCCTTACCACTCATATCAGACATAAACTAAGTGTTGTGCAATTTGCAACTTGTCTTTCTCAAGTTGGATCACAAAATCTATACCAGACTGTAATAGCATAACAAACATTGCTTCTAAAATCTGCAACAGCAAAGATTCAAGGAGAAATCGTATTATTGCTAAGACATATTTTTATCAGTTGATGTACCATAAAAACAGTACACACCAGAATACATACCAGAAGGTTAAAAAGCTTTTGCACAGGGAAGGAAGCCATCAACAAAACCAAAAGGTCACCTATTGAATGGGAGAAGATATTTGCAAATGATATATCCAATAAGATATTTGCAAATGATGTATCCAGTAAGATATTTGCAAATGATGTATCCAAAAGATACAAAGAACTCATAACAACTCAACATCAAAAAACAAAATCACTCGATTAAAAAATGGGCAGAGGATCTGAATAGACATTTTTCCAAAAAAGACATACAGATAGCCAACATGCACATGAAAAGATGCTCAACATCACTCATCATCAGGGAAATGCAAATCAAAGCCACAATGAGATATCATCTCTCACCTGTCAGATGGCTATTATCAAAAAGACAACAAATAACAAGTGTGGGTGAGGATGTGGAGAAAAGAGAACCCTCGTGCATTATTGGTGGGAATGTAAATTGCTGCAGCCACTATGGAAAACAGTATGGAGATTCCTCAAAAAATTAAAAATAGAACTACCATACAATCCAGCAATTTCACTCCTGGGTATTTATCCAAAGAAAATGAAAACACTAATTCAAAAAGATATATGCACTTCTATGTTCACTGCAGCATTATTTACAATAGCCAAGATATGGAGGCAACATAAATGCTCATCAATAGATGAATGAATAAAGAACACGTGACATATATATAATATATAATACACACACACACACACACACACACACACACACACACACACCATGGATATTACTCAGCCACAAAAAAAAGGAATGAAATCCTGCCATTTGTGACAACATGGATGGACCTAGAAGGTATTATGCTAAGTGAAATAAGTCAGACAGAGAAAGACAAATGCTGTATGATTTTACTCATATGTGGAACCTAAAAATGAAAACAATGGAACAAACATAACAAAACAGAAACAGAGTTATAGAAACAGAGAACAAAGAGGTGGCGGCAGAGGGGAGTTGGGAAGGGGAAGAAAGAAATAGATGAGGGAGATTAAGAGGTACAAAATTCCAGTTACAAAAGAAATGAGTCAGGGGTATGAAATGTCCAGTGTGGGGAATATAGGCAATAATTATGTAACATCTTTGTATGGTGGCAGATCGTAACTGGACTTAGTGTGGTGAGTATCTTGCAGTGCACAGAAATATCAAATCACTATGTTGTGTAACAGGAACTAACATAGTTTTATAGGTCAAGTATACTTCAGAAACAAACAAACTCAGGAAAAGAGATCAGATTTGTGGTTACCAGAGGCAGGGGGTGAGGGGTGGAGAACTGGATGAAGGCAGTCAAAAGGTACAAACCTTCAGTTATAAGATAAATTAATACTAGGGGTGTAATGTACACCATGATAAATATAATTAACATGGCTGCATGTTATAGAGGAAACTTGTTAAGAGGGTAAATCCTAAGAGTTCTCATCACAAGGAAACATTTTTTTCTATTTCTTTAATGTTGTATCTATATGAGATGACGGATGTTCACTAAACTTATCGTGGCAATTATTTCATGATGTTTCTAAGTCAAATCATCATGCTGTACACCTTAAATTTATCCAGTGCTGTGTGTCGATTATATCTCAATAAACTGGAAGAAAAACAAAAACAAAAAAATATATATGCCAAAAGAATAATTATTTTTCAGGAGCCATGTGAGCAATTTTCCCTTTAGACACATAATATACAACCCAATACAATGATAATAAGGTTTTCTCACTGACGGCTACATCATGACTCGGAAAAATTTGCCCATCACATTATATATATTTTTTCTTTTTTTGAAAATATTTAAGGGACTAAGTCAGCATGTCATGTTTCCAAGTATCTTTTTAATATTGGTGGCTTTAAGTTTTCATTGGCAAGTGTATCATTACAAATAACACACTAGTATATGTCACTTTTTGGTTTTGCACATTTGATAAAGCCATATATATATATGTGTATATATATATATATATATATGTATATGTATATGTATATATATTGGCTGCACTGGGTCTCTGTTGCTGCGCGGGGGGCTTTTTCTAGTTGTGGCAAGCGGGGGCTGCCCTTCGTTGAGGTGCACGGGCTTCTCATTGCAGTGGCTTCTCTTGTTGCAGAGCACGGGCTCCAGGCACACAGGCTTCAGTACTTGTGGCACGTGGGCTCAGTACTTGTGGCTCGCGGGCTCTAGAGTGCAGGCTCAGTAGTTGTGGCACACAGGCTTAGTTGCTCTGTGGCATGTGGGATCTTCCCGGACCAGGGCTCGAACCCGTGTCCCCTGCATTGGCAGGCGGATTCTTAACCACTGTGCCACCAGGGAAGTCCCAAAAGCCATATTTTTAAAGAGCTGTCTTACTAAACTTACCCTTTCTTTTTAATGAGGCACAAATAAAGGCCCCGTCTGCTGACTAACGTCAGTACTTTCCCCAAAATCACTAATCACTGTTCCCATATTTTTCACCTTCTCATTCTCATTTTTTGTAGCATTAAAATAATTATTTAAGGGCAATTTGAACTAGTGCAATAAAAAAAATGCTACATTTTTCCACACATTCAAGATTTTCCTGATTATGAACTTTCTGAAAAACCACACTGCAAATTCCTAACCAAAACTCACTTGAAAGTCATGGCAATGTTGCCAAAAATAAAATTCTCCCACACTTTCATTCACAACTAACTTCAAATTATGTTGATATAAAGTTAAACAATACTCGATTCTCCCATTGTAGGGTGATGATCGTATTATTGACAGTCATAGACCAGAAAAACAAAGTAGATGCCAGTCCACTGAATAAAACAATCTGCTCCTAACCAATGTATATATATTTCACATTCCGTCTGTGTCTCTCTCCCACAGCATGATGCAGTTAGCCTTAGTATTGTGCCAATGCCCTTGATTCTTGTCAAGGATCAACATGATACACTCTAACAATTTCTAATCCATTCTATTTCATTACTGTAAAAGTTAGTTGTGACTCATTATATTTATTTCTTGACCCGCTGAAGGGTCATAAGCTGAGTCTCAAAAACACTGCTCTAAGGCACTAAACAAGCAAGAAAGTTTGTTTGAAAGTATATATATAACAGAATAGCTTACCTCTCCGCATGCAGAATGCTTCCTTTGGTAAATTTATTTTCCAGGTATGGATTTAGACCACTCTGTGCCTGCAAATTGCTGCTGCTGCTTGAGAGAGTGTATGCTCTTTTTCGTTTCCTTCTTTGTTTTTTGGGGTGTTTTTTTTTTGGCTTTTTTAAAAAAATTGAGATATAATTCATATGCCGTAAATTCACCCTATTAAAGTGTATGGGGCTTCCCTGGTGGCGCAGTGGTTGAGAGTACGCCTGCTGATTCAGGGGACACGGGTTCGTGCCCCGGTCCGGGAAGATCCCACATGCTGCGGAGCGGCTGGGCCCGTGGGCCACGGCCGCTGAGCCTGCGCGTCTGGAGCCTGTGCTCCGCAACGGGAGAGGCCACAACAGTGAGAGGCCTGCGTATCGCAAAAAAAATTAAAAAATAAAAAATAAAGTGTACGGTTCAGGGACTTCCCTGGTGGCACAGTGGATAAGAATCCACCTGCCAATGCAGGGGACACAGGTTTGAGCCCTGGTCCTGGAAGATCCCACATGCCGCGGAACAACTAAGCCCGTGCGCCACAACTACTGAGCCTGCGCTCTAGAGCCCACAAGCCACAACTACTGAAGCCTGCGCGCCTAGAGCCCATACTCCACAACAAGAGAAGCCACCGCAATGAGAAGCCCGTGCACCGCAACAAAGAGTAGCCCCCGCTCACCACAACTAGAGAAAGCCAGCGTGCAGCAACGAAGACCCAACGCAGCCAAAAAAAAATTTTTTTAATAAAGTGTACGGTTTAGTGGTTTTTAGTATATTCAGAAAGTTGTGTAACCATCAACACTATCTAATTTTACATTTTCATCACCCACCAAAAAAAAAACCCTATGCACATTAGGAGTAACTCCCCATTCCTCCCCCCTCTCCCCCTGGCGACTAACGATTTACTTTCTGTCTCTGTGGATTTGTCTAGGCTAGGTGCTTCATATAAAAAGAACAATATAAGTGGTCTTTTGTGTCTGGCTTCTTCCACTTACCATATATTTTCAAGGTTTATCCATGTTGTAGTATTTATCAGTACTTCATTCCTTTTTGTGATTGAAAAATATTCCATTGTATGGATATGCCACATTTTGTTTACCCATTTTTCAGTTTACGGATATTAGGGTTTTTTTACACTTTGGGCTATTATGAATAATGCTGCTATAAACATTGGTGTTTAAGTTTTCATGTGGGTATATGTTTTCATTTATCTCAGGTATATATATACCTGGGAGTGAAATTAGTGGGTCATAGGTTATTCTATGTTTAACTTTTTGAGGAACTGCCAAACAGTTTTCCAGACCAGCTTCCCCATTTTGTATTCCCACCTCTAACATATGAGGGTTCCAAATTCTTCTTAACATTTGTCTTTTTTTTTTATTATAGCCATCTGCAATGGACTGAATGTTTATGTCTTCCCAAAATTCACGTGTTGAAATCCTAACCCCCAAGGTGATGGTATTAGGAGGTGGGGCCTTTGGGAGGTGATTAGTTTCATCCTCATGAATGGCATTAGTGCCCTTATAAAAGAGGCCCCAGAGAGATCCCTCATCCCTTCTGATGTGAGGTTACAGTGAAAAGACAGCCATCTAGGAAGCAGGCTCTCAGCAGACATGGAATCTGCCAGCACCTTGATCTTGGACTTCCCAGCCTTTGGAACTGCGAGAAATAAATTTTTATTGTTTATAAGCCACATAGTGTATGGTATTTTGTTATAGCAGCCCAAACAGACTAAGACACTGTCCTAGTGGATGTGAAGTGGTATCTCATTGTGGTTTTGATTTGCATTTCCTTAATGACTAATGATGTTAAACATCTTTTCATGTGCTTATTGGCCATCTGTATACTTCTTTGGAGAAATGTCTATTTATCTCCTTTGCCCATTTTTTTGATTGGGTTGTCTTTTATTGTTGAGTTGTAAGAGTTCTTTATATATTCTGGATACTAGACCCTCACCAGATATTTGATTTGCAAATATTTTCTCCCATTCTGTAGGGATAGTGTCCTTTGAAGCACAAAGTTTTTAATTTTGAGAAAGTCCAATTTATCTGTTTTTCTTTGTCTACATGTGCTTTAAGGTGTCTTCTAAGAAGCCATGGCCTAATCCAAGGTCACAAAGATTTATGCCTATGTTTTCTCCTAAGAATTTTATAGTTTTAGCTCCTATTTAGGTCTTTGATTCACTGAGTTAATTTTTTTTAACATGGTGTTAAATAGTGGTCCAAAATCTTTCTTGTGCAAGTAGATATCCAGCTGTCCCAGCAAAATTTGTTAAAAATATTCCCCATTGGATTGCCTTGGCACCTTTTTCAAAAATCAACTGACCATAAATATAAAGGTTTATTTCTGTACTCTCAGTTCTATTCCATTAATTCATACATCTATCCTTATGCCAGCACCACACTGTCTTGATTATTGTATCTTTGTAGTAAGTTTTGAAATCAGGACGTGTGAATCCTCCAGCTTTGTTCTTCTTTTTCAAGATTGTTTTGGCTATTCTGGGTCCCCTGACTTTCCAAATGACTTTTAGGATCAGCTTGTCAAATTCTCTTTAAAAAGCAGCTGAATTTTGATAGAGACTGCATTCAATCTGTAGACTAATTTGGGTAGTAATGCCTTCTTAACAATATTGTGTCTTCGAACCCATGAACATGGAAATATTTTTCCATTTATTTAGGTCTTTAAAGTTTTCTTTTAACAATGTTTTATAGTTTTCAGTGTACAAATCTTCTTGTACTTCTTTTGTTAAATTTACTCCCAAGTAATTTATTCTATTTTATGCTATTATAAATGGAAATGTTTTCTTAATTTCATTTCTATATTGTTAATTGCAAATGTATGGAAGTAAACTGACTTGTGAATATTGATCTTGTATCCCACAACCTTGCTAATCTAATGTTTTTCTTTTATTTGGGAGTGGTGTAAAGATAATGATTAACTTTAGACTTTAAATTAAAAACATGTACCAGTCAGAATGGTCTCTAGGTGTACCAGTCAGGCACCTGACAGGAAACATATGGCTCATTCAAATTAGGAAGCTTAGAGGAGGGTTTAATAAAAAGACAATTTACAAAGGTATGGGCAGAGTGTAAGAGAACCACAAAGGATAACTAAGGAATCTGGGGCTACTAATAGCACAGCAATTACCATACCCAGCCTGAAAGAACAAGGGAATGGAAAGGTTACCATTTCCTGAAAAGAAGTTGAGAGGAACAGTGACCTTCAATTGGGAGACTAGCCAGCCTGAAGCACCCTGGAAGGAAGGAAGCCTGGGGGACAAATATCATGACATCATTCTACTCCCTTTCACCAGTTTCCTGCCTGGATGCCCCATTGACTGGACCCAAGTAGAAGCCAGAAGGAAAGTGAACCCATTGGGGTAGTTCATACAGGCTACAGGAGTAGAGAACAATTCACCCTCGTGGGGCAGAAAGGGTGGAGAGTACTTCCAGAGGAGCAAATGGAAGATATCCTACAGACTAGGTCATGCCACAGTAACCAGCAACCTCATCAGAATCACTCAAAGCAAGTATAAGGAAGAAAACAATAAAAAATACTGAATCACTATGTTGTACACCTGAAACTAATATAATATTGTAAATTATACTATACTTCAATAAAACATAAAGTACACCTGATTAGTAATAAAATATGAAACTATTAAAAAAAAGAAAGAAAATAATAAAATAAAAGCAAAAATTAGGACAATAGAAAATAAACATAACAATTGACAGTAACAACCAAGTCAAAAGTTTGTTGCTGAAAAAAGAATAATAAAATTAAAAATCTCTGGCAAGACTAATCAAGGCATAGATAACTAATATTAGGAATAAAAGAGAACAACTTTATGCTAATAAATTCCTAGAAAAATAAAATTTCTGTGGTGATCATTTTGTTATATATAAAAATATTGAATCACTATGTTGTACACCTGAAACTAGTATAATATTGTAAGTCAATTATACTTTAATTAAAAAAATGCAACTTTGTAAGTTGGGGAAGTCGATGGGATTTGGGGAAGGACTTTCCTTCCTCTCTCTGGCCTAGAATCTAGTGTATTCACTGATGATCAAGGGTGTCCCTGAGTGTGGGGTGAGCTGGCCTCGGCCACAAAGAAGCCCTGAATAATGAGTGGGGTGGATTGTGGTTCTATGAGCAGCCATAGCTAATGGTAGTTGTTAGTTTCTAGATGCTGCCATGTCCTCAACTTTCAGTCAAGACTTGTTAAAAGTTATAGCAGTTCTTATCTGTGCTGTGGGAAATTAAGAGTAGGTCTAGGTCCCTATTTTGAGGCAAAGTAATAAAAGGAGGGCAACAGGTATCCTTGTCTATCAAAGTGGCCACAAAGGCTTGCTCTGGAACTGCAGAAGATAATCATCAGCTGAATTAATGAAGGTTCACGGGCAAAGATGAGGTTGGCAGATAAAACCAGACAAGCTGCTGGTAAAAAGTCATCTTCTCAGCTATTAGAGAAATGGTCAATTCAGGGATGGGGCAGGAAATACATAAGATGAGCCTGAAACATCTTCTTTTACCAGAAAGCAAGGAAGCTATCAAGGATGACTGGGGTTGCATTAACAGGACTCAGGAGCTAACTTGAAGAGAGGCTTCCATTGGCCAGAAATGGGAAATTTTGAGCTTTGATTCAGTGGACTGAAAACCATCAAATGAGTTTAAATCCAAGTTCGAAGTACTTTTTATAAAAACTTCATTGTCACCTTTGGAGGATGCTAGGGAATCTGCTCATTATTTTGAAAACTGGTAAACAAAGGGAAAGAACCAAGACTTTTCTGTATGAACTATACCTCAAGGTAGCCAACTAGTGAATAAGGAAAAGTCTTTCTTTAGAGAAGTATTCTAGCCAAATTAGAATATCATGATATTGTAACCCCTACTGAAATAATGAATCTAGGCAATGGTCAACAAAAGGCTGTTAGTAATTGAGACACCAGATACATGTGCCTCCTGATTGAAGTACACAACACCATTTATGAAACATTCTTGAAAAATAAAAACAAAATGTAAAAATCTGAATCTGGGGACTTCCCTGGTGGCACAGTGGTTAAGAATCCGCCTGCCAGATACACCAGAAATACAGCTACACGTGGAACAACTCCTACAGAACACCTACTGAACGCTGGCAGAAGACCCCAGACCTCCCAAAAGGCAAGAAACTCCCCACATACCTGGGTAGGGCAAAGCAGAGAGATTCCCGCACAGAGGAGCGGTGCCGAGCGGCACTCACCAGCCCGAGAGGCTTGTCTGCTCCCCCGCCGGGGCGGGCGGCGCTGGAGCTGAGGCTCGGGCTTCCGTCAGAGCGCAGGGAGAGGACTGCAGCTGGCGGCGAGAACTCAGTCTGAAGGGGGCTAATGTGCCACAGCTAGCCGGGAGGGAGTCCGGGAAAACTCTGGAGCTGCCGAAGAGGCAGGAGACTTTTTCTTCCCTCTTGGTTTCCTGGTGCGCGAGGAGAGGGGATTAAGAGCGCCGCGTAAAGGAGCTCCAGAGACGGGCGCGAGTCACGGCTGAAAGCGCGGAGCCCAGAGACGGGCGTGGGACGCTGGGGCTGCTGCTACCGCCGCCAAGAAGCCTGTGTGCGAGCGCAGGTCACTGTCCACACCGCCCTTCCGGGAGCCTGTGCAGCCTGCCACTGCCAGGGTCCCGGGATCCAGGGGCGGCTTCCCTGGGAGAACGCACGGCGCGCCTCGGGCTGGTGCAACGTCACGCCGACCTCTGCCGCTGCAGGCTCGCCCCGCACTCCGTGCCCCTCCCTCCCGCCCGGCCTGAGTGAGCCAGAGTCCCCGAAGAGGCTGCTCCTTTAACCCTGTCCTGTCTGAGCGAAGAACAGACGCCCTCCGGCGACCTACACGCAGAGGCGGGGCCAAATCCAAAGCTGAGACCCAGGAGCTGTGAGAACAAAGAAGAGAAAGGGAAACCTCTCCCAGCAGCCTCAGAAGCAGCGGATTAAAGCTCCACAATCAACTTCATGTACCCTGCATCTGTGGAATACATGAATAGACAACAAATCATCCCAAGTTGAGGAGCCAGGAGTCAGTGCTGTGCCTCTGAGGTGGGAGAGCCAACTTCAGGACACTGGTCCACAAGAGACCTCCCAGCTCCACATAATATCAAACGGCGAAAATCTTCCAGAGATCTCCATCTCAACACCAGCACCCAGCTTCACTCAACGACCAGCAAGCTACAGTGCTGGACACCCTATGCCAAACAACTAGCAAGACAGGAACACAACGCCACCCATTAGCAGAGAGGCTGCCTCAAATCATAAAAAGTCCGCAGACACCCCAAAACACACCACCAGACGTGGACCTGCCCACCAGAAAGACAAGATCCAGCCTCATCCACCAGAACACAGGCAGTAGTCCCCTCCACCAAGAAGCCTACACAACCCACTAAACCAACCTTAGCCACTGGGGACAGACACCAAAAACAACGGGAACTACGAACCTGCAGCCTGCAAAAAGGAGACCCCAAACACAGTAACATAAGCAAAATGAGAAGACAGAAAAACACACAGCAGGAGAAGGAGCAAGATAAAAACCCACCAGACCTAACAAATGAAGAGGTAATAGGCAGTCTATCTGAAAAAGAATTCAGAATAATGATGGTAAAGATGATCCAAAATCTTGGAAATAGAATAGACAAAATGCAAGAAACAGTTAACAAGGACCTAGAAGAACTAAAGACGAATCAAGCATCGATTAAAAACACAATAAATGAAATAAAAATTACTCTAGATGGGATCAATAGCAGAATAACTGAGGCAGAAGAACGGATAAGTGAGGTGGAAGATAAAATAGTGGAAATAACTGCTGCACAGCAAAATAAAGAAAAAAGAATGAAAAGAACAGAGGACAGTCTCAGAGACCTCTGGGACAACATTAAACGCACCAACATTCGAATTATAGGGGTTCCAGAAGAAGAAGAGAAAAAGAAAGGGACTGAGAAAATATTTGAAGAGATTATAGTTGAAAACTTCCCTAATATGGGAAAGGAAATAGTTAATCAAGTCCAGGAGGCACAGAGAGTCCCATACAGAATAAATCCAAGGAGAAATACACCAAGACACATATTAATCAAACTGTCAAAAATTAAACACAAAGAAATCATATTAAAAGCAGCAAGGCAAAAACAACAAATAACACACAAGGGAATCCCCATCAGGATAACAGCTGATCTCTCAGCAGAAACTCTACAAGCCAGAAGGAAGTGGCAGGACATACTTAAAGTGATGAAGGAGAAAAACCTGCAACCAAGATTACTCTACCCAGCAAGGATCTCATTCAGATTTTATGGAGAAATTAAAACCTTTACAGACAAGCAAAAGCTGAGAGAGTTCAGCACCACCAAACCAGCTTTACAACAAATGCTAAAGGAGCTTCTTTAGGCAAGAAACACAACAGAAGGAAAAGAACTACAATAACGAACCCAAAACAATTAAGAAAATGGGAATAGGAACATACATATCAATAATTACCTTAAATGTAAATGGACTAAATGCTCCCACCAAAAGACACAGACTGGCTGAATGGATACAAAAACAAGACCCATATATATGCTGTCTACAAGAGACCCACTTCAGACCTAGAGACACATACAGACTGAAAGTAAGGGGATGGAAAAAGATATTCCATGCAAATGGAAACCAAAAGAAAGCTGGAGTAGCAATTCTCATATCAGACAAAATAGACTTTAAAATAAAGACTACTAGAAGAGACAAAGAAGGACACTACATAATGATCAAGGGATCAATCCAAGAAGAAGATATAACAATTGTAAATATTTATGCACCAAACATAGGAGCACCTCAATACATAAGGGAAATATTAACAGCCATAAAAGGAGAAATCGACAGTAACACAATCATAGTAGGGGACTTTAACACCCCACTTTCACCAATGGACAGGTCATCCAAAATGAAAATAAATAAGGAAACACAAGCTTTAAATGATACATTAAACAAGATGGACTTAATTGATATTTATAGGACATTCCATCCAAAAACAACAGAATACACATTTTTCTCAAGTGCTCATGGAACATTCTCCAGGATAGATCATATCTTGGGTCACAAATCAAGCCTTGGTAAATTTAAGAAAATTGAAATTGTATCAAGTATCTTTTCTGACCACAATGCTATGAGACTAGATATCAATTACAGGAAAAGAGCTGTAAAACATACAAACACATGGAGGCTAAACAATACACTACTTAATAACGAAGTGATCACTGAAGAAATCAAAGAGGAAATTAAAAAATACCTAGAAACAAATGACAATGGAGACACGACGACCCAAAACCTATGGGATGCAGCAAAAGCAGTTCTAAGAGGGAAGTTTATGGCAATACAATCCCACCTTAAGAAACAGGAAATATCTCGAATAAACAACCTAACCTTGCACCTAAAGCAATTAGAGAAAGAAGAACAAAAACATCCCAAAGTTAGCAGAAGGAAAGAAATCATAAAAATCAGATCAGAAATAAATGGAAAAGAAATGAAGGAAACGATAGCAAAGATCAATAAAACTAAAAGCTGGTTCTTTGAGAAGATAAACAATATTGATAAACCATTAGCCAGACTCATCAAGAAAAAAAGGGAGAAGACTCAAATCAATAGAATTAGAAATGAAAAAGGAGAAGTAACAACTGACACTGCAGAAATACAAAAGATCATGAGAGATTACTATAAGCAACTCTATGCCAATAAAATGGACAACCTGGAAGAAATGGACAAATTCTTAGAAATGCACAACCTGCCAAGACTGAATCAGGAAGAAATAGAAAATATGAACAGACCAATCACAAGCACTGAAATTGAAACTGTGATTAAAAATCTTCCAACAAACAAAAGCCCAGGACCAGATGGCTTCACAGGCGAATTCTATCAAGCATTTAGAGAAGAGCTAACACCTATCCTTCTCAAACTCTTCCAAAATATAGCAGAGGGAGGAACACTCCCAAACTCATTCTACGAGGCCACCATCACCTTGATACCAAAACCAGACAAGGATGTCACAAAGAAAGAAAACTACAGGCCAATATCACTGATGAACATAGATGCAAAAATCCTCAACAAAATACTAGCAAACAGAATCCAACAGCACATTAAAAGGATCATACACCATGATCAAGTGGGGTTTATTCCAGGAATGCAAGGATTCTTCAATATACGCAAATCAATCAATGTGATACACCATATTAACAAACTGAAGGAGAAAAACCATATGATCATCTCAATAGATGCAGAGAAAGCTTTTGACAAAATTCAACATCCATTTATGATAAAAACCCTGCAGAAAGTAGGCATAGAGGGAACTTTCCTCAACATAATAAAGGCCATATATGACAAACCCACAGCCAGCATCGTCCTCAATGGTGAAAAACTGAAACCATTTCCACTAAGATCAGGAACAAGACAAGGTTGCCCACTCTCACCACTCTTATTCAACATAGTTTTGGAAGTTTTAGCCACAGCAATCAGAGAAGAAAAGGAAATAAAAGGAATCCAAATGGGAAAAGAAGAAGTAAAGCTGTCACTGTTTGCAGATGACATGATACTATACATAGAGAATCCTAAAGATGCTACCAGAAAACTACTAGAGCTAATCAATGAATTTGGTAAAGTTGCAGGATACAAAATTAATGCACAGAAATCTCTGGCATTCCTATATACTAATGATGAAAAATCTGAAAGTGAAATCAAGGAAACACTCCCATTTACCATTGCAACAAAAAGAATAAAATATCTAGGAATAAACCTACCTAAGGAGACAAAAGACCTGTATGCAGAAAATTATAAGACACTGATGAAAGAAATTAAAGATGATACAAATAGATGGAGAGATGTACCATGTTCTTGGATTGGAAGAATCAACATTGTGAAAATGACTCTACTACCCAAAGCAATCTACAGATTCAATGCAATACCTATCAAACTACCAATGGCATTTTTCACAGAACTAGAACAAAAAATTTCACAATTTGTATGGAAACACAAAAGACCCCGAATAGCCAAAGCAATCTTGAGAACGAAAAACGGAGCTGGAGGAATCAGGCTCCCTGACTTCAGACTATACTACAAAGCTACAGTAATCAAGACAGTATGGTACTGGCACAAAAACAGAAAGATAGATCAATGGAACAGGATAGAAAGCCCAGAGATAAACCCACGGACATATGGTCACCTTATCTTTGATAAAGGAGGCAGGAATGTACAGTGGAGAAAGGACAGTCTCTTCAATAAGTGGTGCTGGGAAAACTGGACAGGGACATGTAAAAGTATGAGATTAGATCACTCCCTAACACCATACACAAAAATTAGCTCAAAATGGATTAAAGACCTAAATGTAAGGCCAGACACTATCAAACTCCTAGAGGAAAACATAGGCAGAACACTCTATGACATAAATCACAGCAAGATCCTTTTTGACCCACCTCCTAGAGAAATGGAAATAAAGACAAAAATAAACACATGGGACCTAATGAAACTTAAAAGCTTTTGCACAGCAAAGGAAACCATAAACAAGACCAAAAGACAACCCTCAGAATGGGAGAAAATATTTGCAAATGAAGCAACTGACAAAGGATTAATCTCCAAAATTTATAAGCAGCTCATGCAGCTCAATAGCAAAAAAACAAACAACCCAATCCAAAAATGGGCAGAAGACCTAAATAGACATTTCTCCACAGAAGATATACAGACAGCCAACAAACACATGAAAGGATGCTCAACATCTTTACTCATTAGAGAAATGCAAATCAAAACTACAATGAGATATCATCTCACACCAGTCAGAATGGCCATCATCAAAAAATCTAGAGACAATAAATGCTGGAGAGGGTGTGGAAAAAAGGGAACACTCTTGCACTGCTGGTGGGAATGTGAATTGGTACAGCCACTATGGAGAACGGTATGGAGGTTCCTTAAAAAACTACAAATAGAACTACCATATGACCCAGCAATCCCACTACTGGGCATATACCCTGAGAAAACCATAATTCAAAAAGAGACATGTACCAAAATGTTCATAGCAGCCCTATTTACAATAGCCCGGAGATGGAAACAACCTAAGTGTCCATCATCGGATGAATGGATAAAGAAGATGTGGCACATATATACAATGGAATATTACTCAGCCATAAAAAGAAATGAAATTGAGCTATTTGTAATGAGGTGGATGGACCTAGAGTCTGTCATACAGAGTGAAGTAAGTCAGAAAGAGAAAGACAAATACTGTATGCTGACACATATATATGGAATTTAAGAAAAAAATGTCATCAAGAACATAGGGGTAAGACAGGAATAAAGACACAGACCTACTAGAGCATGGACTTGAGGATATGGGGAGGGGGAAGGGTAAGCTGTGACAAAGTGAAAGAGCGGCATGGACATATATACACTACCAAACGTAAGGTAGATAGCTAGTGGGAAGCAGCCGCATAGCACAGGGAGATCAGCTCGGTTCTTTCTGACCGCCTGGAGGGGTGGGATAGGGAGGGTGGGAGGGAGACGCAAAAGGGAGGGGATATGGGAACATATGTATATGTATAACTGATTAAATTTGTAAAAAAAAAAAAAAAAAAAAAGACAAAAAAAGGGAAAAAGTTTAAGATGCTAAATCTACAAGGTTTTTCAAAGGGTGTCCTCAAGCATCAGAATCTTCTCTGGAGCTTGTTAAAAATACGGAGCCCAGGGAACACCTACTGAGCCTTGGGAATGGCCAGGGAGTCTAAATTATTTTTTACAGTCCGAGAAGTTTATTAGAAATGTTTTTATTCAGTTATTAAGTGTTTATAGATTGTGTCACAAATGGACCTACCACCTGCTGATCCTCTCCCCTGTTTTTTTAATTGAATTATAGTAGATTTATAATATTGTGTTAGTTTCAGGTGTACAGCAAAGTGATTCAGTTATTTTTTCTGATTATATTCCATTATAGGTTATTACAAGATATTGAATACTTCCCTGTGCTATGCAATAAATCCTTGTTGCTTTTCTAAAAAAAAAAAAAAAAAAAAAAAGAATCCGCCTGCCAATGCAGGGGACATGGGTTCAAGCCCTGGTCCGGGAAGATCCCTCATACCGTGGAGCAACTAAGCCTGTGTGCCACAACTACTGAGGCTGCGTGCCAAAACTACTGAAGCCTGCGTGCCTAGAGCCCGTGCTCTGCAACAAGAGAAGGCTGAACCCAGCAACGAAGAGTAGCCCCCGCTTGCTGCAACTAGAGAAAGCCCATGTACAGCAACAAAGACCCAATGCAGCCAAAAATAAATAAATAAATAAACAAATAAATATTTTAAAAAATGGCTCTTAGGATAACATATTCTAAATAGAAAACTTAAAAAAAAATCTGACTCTGATTAAGCCTCTAGATCTTAATATCAATTTACCAAAACAAAAACACCAGAGAGACATTAAACAATCAATTCCACAGGGATGCAATTAGCTAAACCCATAATAGGGGAAACTATAGGACAAACAACCCAGTTTCTTCAACAAATAAATTGCAGTGAAAGTAAGAGAGAGTTCAAGAAAATGAAAAGACAAGCCACAGACTGGGAGAAATATTTGCAAGACATATACAATAAAGGACTATTTTCCAAAATATACAAAGAATACTTAACTCAACAACTAAAAAAACCCAACAACTTGATTAAAATGTGGGCCAAGAACTTAGACAACTCACCAAAGAAGACACACAGATGGCAAACAACCATATGAAAAGATGCTTCACATCAAATGTCATCAGGGGAATGCAAATTAAAACAAGGAGATACCGGGCTTCCCTGGTGGCACAGTGGTTGAGAGTCCACCTGCCGATGCGGGGGACACGGGTTCGTGCACCGGTCTGGGAGGATCCCACATGCCACGGAGCGGCTAGGCCCGTGAGCCATGGCCGCTGAGCCTGCGCGTCCAGAGCCCGTGCTCCTCAACGGGAGAGGCCACAACAGTGAGAGGCCCGCGTACTGCAAAAAAAAAAAAAACTAAAAAAACCCAAGGAGATACCATAACTGAGTCACTTCGCTGTACAGCAGAGATTGGCACAACATTGTAAATCAACTATACCTCAAAACAGAACAAAACAACTCCCTCCCCCGCCCCCCCCAAAATAATGAGATACCACTACACACCTTTTAGAATGGTCAAAATTCAAAACACTGACAATACCAAAAGCTGACAAGGATGTGGAACAACGGGAACTTTCAGTGCTGATAGAAATGCAAAATTGTACAGCCACTTTGGAAGACACTTTGGTGGATTCTTAAAAAAGGGCTTCCCTGGTGGTGCAGTGGTTGAGAGTCCGCCTGCTGATGCAGGGGGACACGGGTTCATGCCCCGGTCTGGGAAGATCCCACATGCCGTGGAGCGGCTAGGCCCGTGAGCCATGGCTGCTAAGCCTGTGTGTCTGGAGCCTGTGCTCTGCAACGGGAGAGACCACAACAGTGAGAGGCCCGCGTACCGCAAAAAAAAAAAAAAAAAACAGGCAGAAGACCTAAATAGCCATTTCTCCAAAGAAGACATACAGATGGCCAAGAGGCACATGAAAAGCTGCTCAACATCACTAATTATTAGAGAAATGCAAATCAAAACTACAATGAGGTATTTCCTCACACTGGTTAGCATGGGCATCATCAGAAAATCTACAAACAACAAATGCTGGAGAGGGTGTGGAGAAAAGGGAACCCTCTTGCACTGTTGGTGGGAATGTAAATTGATACAGCCACTATGGAGAACAGTATGGAGATTCCTTAAAAAACTAAAAATAGAATTACCATATGACCCAGCAATCCCACTACTGGGCATATACCCAGAGAAAAATATAATTCAAAAAGACACATGCACCCCAATGTTCATTGCAGCACTATTTACAATAGCCAGGTCATGCAAGCAACCTAAATGTCCATCGACAGACGAATGGATAAGGAATATGTGGTACATATATACAATGGACTATTACTCAGCCATAAAAAGGAATGAAATTGGGTCATTTGTAGAGACGTGGATGGACCTAGAGACTGTCATACAGAGTGAAGTAAGTCAGAAAGAGAAAAACAAATATTGTATATTAATGCATATATGTGGAATCTAGAAAAATGGTATAGATGAACCGATTTGCAAGGCAGAAATAGAGACACAGATGTAGAGAACAAACGTATGGACACCAAGGGGGGAAGCGGGGGTGGGGTGCGGTGGTGGTGGGATGAATTGGGAGATTGGGATTGACGTGTATACACTAATATGTATAAAATAGAAAACTAATAAGAACCTGCTATACAAAAAAATTCAAAAAAAGAAATATATAATCTTTTGTATGTATTCAATATTACATGAAAATTGAATATAATGCAAAAACAAAAAACCCAATTAAAAAATGGAAAGAGGACTTGAAAAGACATTTTTCTAAAGAAGACATACAGATAACCAACAGACACATGAAAAGATGCTCACCATCACTGATCATCAGGAAATGCAAATCAAAACACAATGAGATATTACCTCACACCTGTCAGAATGGCTATCATCAAAAAGACAACAAATAACAAGTGTGGGGGAGGATGTGGAGAAAAGGGATCCCCTGTGCACTGTTGGTGGGAATGTAAATTGATGCAGCCACTGTGGAAAACAGTATGGAGATTCCTCAAAAAAATAAAAATAGAACTACCATAAGATCCAGCGATTCCATTTCTGGGCATTTATTTGAAGAAAACAAAAACACTAATTTGAAAAGATTATGCATGCCTATGTTCATTGCAGCATTACTTAAAACAGTCAAGATATGAAAGCAACCTAAATGTCCACCAATAGATGAATGGATAAAGATGTGGTCTGGACGAAGTGAGAGAGTGGCATGGACATATATACACTACCAAATGTAGAATGGATGGCTGGTGAGAAGCAGCTGCATAGCACAGGGAGATCAGCTTGGTGCTTTGTGACCACCTAGAAGGGAGGGATAGGGAGGGTGGGAGGGAGACCCAAGAGGGAGGGGATATGGGAATATGTGTATACGTATGGCTGATTCACTTTGTTGTACAGCAGAAGCTAACGCACCACTGTAGAGCAATTATACTCCAATAAAGATGTTGAAAAAAAAAAAGATATGGTTTGTGTGTATACACACACACACACACATGCACACACACAGTGGAATATTTACTCAGCCACAAAAAAGAATGAAATCTTGCCCTCTGTAAAAATATGGATGGACCTAGATGGTATTATGTTAAGGGAAGCAAGTCAGACAGAGAAAGACAAATACCGTATGATTTCACTTATAGGTGAAACATAAAAAAACAAAACAAATGAACAAACATAACAAAACAGAAACAGACTCATAGATACAGAGAACAAGCTGGTGGTTGCCAGAGGGGAGGTGGGGTGGGGAGAAGAATGAAATACGTGAGGGAGATTAAGAGGTACAAAATTCCAGTTATAAAATAAATAAGTCACGGGGATGTAATGTACAGCACAGGGAATATAGTCAGTAATACTGTAATAACTTTGTATGGTGACAGATGGTAACTAGGCTTATCGTGGTGATCATTTTGTAATGTATAAAAATATCTAATCACTATGTTGTACACCTGGAACTTATGTAATTTTGTAAGTCAACTATACTTCAAATAAAAAGTAAAAAATGAAAATCCCTCCCCCCCAAAAAAGAACTAACAAATACATTTATAACACCCTCCAGAAAATGGGAACTTTGAAAGGAAGGGAGATTCAATTATCAACCCCGGGAGTCTTTTATGTTTAGCTGTTTCTCCAACTGTATGAGAAAAACAAACTAGATTCGCAATTGTTTTTAGCCATGAACCCTTTCTTTGAATGAAATCTCATGAAATGATCCAATATGTAAAATAGAAAACCATGATCATCAAAAGCAGATTTATTGTTATAGTTTAGTTTCAAAAACAAAGTATCATCCAGTGGTTATGAGGAATCTAGGAAAACCTGTCCCAGTAATGCCAACTTTGAGGTAAAGGGCTGACTAGGGCAGCTGAGAAGTGGGATTTTCTGCTTGGTGGGCTTCTTCTCCCTTGCCCGGTCATAGTTTTCAGGGGAGGACAATGTTCCTGGCCCTGTTGGGGGTTCCCATGGCCCTGAGCTCATAGTTTTTTTCTGAAATCTCGACCTATTCCGTTTGAGAGAGTAGAATTCCCTCATCAGATCTTCCACTTCCCACTGCTCTTCCTTCAGCCTCCGGCAACAGTGCAGGGCGGCGGGGTCAATGGGGTGCGCTTCTGTGTTGAAGATGTAACCCCCGGCCCCCAGGATGCACTCCCCGTAGGGGGTTATCACCGCATCGAAGGTGGAGCCATTGTTGTGGATGAAGTTGGTCGGGTCAAACAGCAGGTAGAGGTATTTCACGGTCTCGGCCAGGAAGAAAGACTCCATGCGGTTGTCAAGCTTGTGGTCTCGCAGATCTTTGATCTGCCACGTGGGGAGGGAAGCAAGTCAGACCAGCAACACAGTACAGCAGAAAGGGTCAGGGGACCCTGTCAGGCATTCCCGCTCTGCCACTAGGTGACTGCAGGCCTTTGGGCAAATCACTTAACTTTTCAGAACTTTTCCCCTTTCCCAGCCGTCATCACCTCTCAGCCAGGTTATCACAATTTTCAACTGGGCTTCCTGCTTCCATCCTTACCCTAAAGTACATTTATATCATAAATCTTACCTGTCACTCCTTCACGGAAAACCCTCTGTTGACATCCCATTGCCCACAGACTAAAATCAAAGTCCTTATCGTGGCCTAACAGGTCCTTGGTGATCTGGCTTCTGCTCCCTCCCTGACCTCATCTCTTCCTGCTCTCTCCCTGGTTCTCACAGGTCCAGCCACATGGCCTTTCTGTTCTGTGAACAAGCACATGCCCAACCCGGTTCTTTTCATTGGTGTCCTTGCAACCTGGAGCACTCCTCCTTCAGACGCCCTCCCACTCTTTCACTTCCTTCAGGTCTCTGCTCAAACGCTACCTCATCAGAATGGTCTTCCCTGGCCCCCCTACATGATACAACAATCTCCTATCCCCTTTATCTTACCCTTTTGTGACTCTAAACATTGATCTAATCATTCCCTTTTTAATGATGTAAAAATGTAGCATCATTCACTTAGCTAATCCTCCCTTGACAGACATTAAGGTGGTTACCAAGTTTTTTGCTCTTGTAAACAACTAATTAGGAGTCTTTATGAAGAGAAATTCATACTGAGTTTACAGTCAGGGATGAGTAAATTTACTTGCTACAAACATTTATTTTAGCTTCTCAGAACTAGAAATACATTTTCTTAAACAAAACTAATTCTCAGTAGACATCTATTTTACACCAAAAAAAATGTGACTAAAACATGGACTTGATGTACCAAGAATTATTATTCTCTTGCCCTGTTTGCCAAAGGCCAAAGAGTCAGTTGCCTGTTCCCATCATTCGCCTTGGAAGGGCTCCAAAAGACTTCACTTTCATGGAAATAAGTCAAGAGTTCCTAAGGGCCCAATGGACTCATCAACTCTGGCTTTTCACAAAATACAACATATTAGAAACTAAAACATATCATTGCTTTATATTTCTCCTACACATATAGGTCTTTTCTTTAAAAACATGTATCTATGTTTTACTTATAGAATCTAATCACATTACAACTTTCTGAAAAAGAAGTTTTTTGCTTGTTTTTAATTCCTTACCCTAAAAAAAACCTCTGTAGGCTTTTTGGCAAATAGGCTTCCAGGCTATTTGCTTACACATTTGGTTTTTACATGTCTGTAACCACTCTTTATTTCTGTCTTGCCTGCCTGGGTCCTCTAAGGATGTGACATGGCTCTCATCCTTGACCCTTTCAATCCATTCTCCACAAAGCAGCCAGAGTGATCTTTCTAAAATACAAATCAGAGCATATCACTGCTCTGCTGTAAATCCTCCCAAGGCTTATCATTCCAAGCAGAACAAAAGCCAAACTCTTCCCCACGACTTATACAAAGCCCTGCGTGATCTAGCCCCTGCCTACTTCTGGGGCTGTATCTCCTCCCACTTTCCTCCTTGCTCACGCCCTCCAGCCACACTGGCCTTCTTTCTGTCTTCCAGATACACATTCTTTGTTTTTTCTACTAAAAGGTCAGCTCAGGGGTTTGGTCTTTCTTCATTGCTGTAACCCTCGGCCTAGCACAGCGCCAGGCCCGTGAAAGACACTCAGTAAATATCTGTGAGACCAGTACAGCTGTTCCATTAAGGATCCCTGGGTTTGCAAATAAGGCTATGGGACTCTGTAATTCCCTTCTAGAATCCATTTTACAGGCCTTCTCGCAAAATGTTTCACAATATTCACCCTTGCCAAGTAGCCTATTCCAACAGCTAAAGGATCTCTGAAGCGGGGAGAACGCCAAGGGCATGGAGTCAAGACCCCTGGGCACTAATCCTAGCTCCACCTCTACTAGCTCTGTGACCTTTAGCAAGGCTCTCTGCTCCTCAGTCTCCCCATCTATAAAATAAAGGCATTGCTTATATCTCTAAGGTCCCTTCCAGTGCTAATATTCCAGAGGCTCTTTAGCAGCAGGGGGAGACATTTCCCAATTCTTGGGCCTGTGGAAACACTTACTGTGGCAAATCCACATTCCACCTTGCTGATTTTTTCGATGGATTCCACAGCATCTCTTCCGAGTTCTAAGAGGGTGGGGTCCCCCGTGGCACGGTAGAGGTACATGGCGCTCTCAATGAGTTCTGCAAAGTTCAAAGAAGACCTTCCTCACCCAGTGGCTGAGCAGAGAAGGCTTGGGGACTGCCTGGGCCAGTGAGAGATTCCTCCTCTCCACACCATGTCCACAGGGTCCCAACTAGGGGGAACATGGGACAACTCACTCAATATTGAATCTTCAGAGCCAATATACCCAGTCTGAAGCTTAGTGGACTTAGTGGACCATGGAATCCCATCTCAAGGGAGAGACAGGCAGCCAGGTTCTGGGATAGGGAAGGTGGCAGAGGCTGCTGCCTATCTCCCAATATCTGTTCCCTCCTTCTTCCTTAGTAACAGAAGAGCTAACTTTATCCAAGCACATGGACACCTAGACTAACAACTATTCCCAGCAGGCAGGTGTGGGATTAAGGTCCCTGCCACCAAAGAGAGTCATGTAAGGCCAGAAAACCAGAGAGAAATAAATTTCTATTTTATCTAAGCTACTACTTTGTCTCTGTCACTTACAGCCTGACCTAATCCTAAAACTTAAAAGAGTATGAGCCTGTCATTACAAGGTGGGATGGGATAGGCCAAAAGATAAAGGTTAAGATACTCAAGAATCAACTTTCAATCAAGCAAAGATGCAGCCATCAGTTCTCTGTGCCCAGAACAAGGCAACAGTCTTGCCCTGTTCTACACCACAACTGGAATTTGGCGTTCAGACATGGGCTCCATCATAAGATGAATATTTGCCAACTAGCCAACAGGAATTGGACCAGATGGGAATATTTATTCCAGAGAAAAGAAAACAGCAAAATGTGTTTGTTGCTTTCAGATATCTGGAGAGCTGTTATAGAAAAGATGTGATTTCTAGGGTGGGCCCAGTAGGCAAAAGCTACAGTTCAACAGACTTTCCTACTTCTTCACCTCTTTTTTCTCAGAGAGGAAAGAACACCTCTCCCCTCCCTACACCAACGTCTCCTCCTGAAGTTTTACATCCTGTTTCCTCCTAGCCTTTGATCAGTACTTTTCTCCCTCTTGATTTATTACTGCAAACTCCATTACTTATTTTTGGAGAAAAGATCGCTGCCTATCTCTCCAGTTTTCTCCTACTTCTCTCTTCGTTTACCCCACAGGCCTCTAGACACTGGCTAATCTAATCACTCATATTCTAAGCAAAGATTGGGGCACATGTACTGGTAGATGAACACACTGTGTGTGTTCAAAGACAGAAAAGATGGTGTCCTCATGGGAAGCCTCTCCTTATGCTTCTCACAGCTGGCTGACTCAGTGCCCAGGGCCAAGCATCTTGTTTCTTGTTTTCTCTTCCTCACACATGGGCCTGCATATGCTAGTAAATGCTTTAATTTCCTGTATATCTAGCCAACTCTCTAGAAGAGGGTGACAGTCCAAGGTTTAGATTTGGACTTAGGTGGAGGTTAAGCCCTTCAGAGGCTTTTAGGCTAGGTTCTGTGCTCCAGCACTGCTGATCGGATACATGCACCAGAGCGTCAGGGACTGGCCAATCTAATTATAGAATAGTACCTTATCTCCCATTTGCTATTGTTTTGGGGATAGGAAGGGTGACTGGTCTAAGACATTTCTGGATTCCTGGCTGTGTGCCTTACTTTCCACTGAGCATTCCTGCAAACAAAACATGTTGCCTCCTTAAGTAGTGAGCCCCCTGTCACTGGTGGTAATCAAACAAAGATGAGATAACCACTTGACAGGGCTATTGCAGGGGGATTTCGATTAGAAGACCTCTCAGGTTCCCTCTAACCTTGAGAATGCACATGTCTAAGTCTTACATTTAGTCCCAATCTCTGTCTTCATTTTATCTATTGGTAACATGGGATCCAATACCATCTGAGTATTTTCTCTTAAAAAAAAAAATGCCATGAAAATAAATGCATGAGAAATACTAAAAATAGCAGCCTCTAAGGAGTCAAAAGTGACTAATTTGCTCCTTCCAGTTGCTGCTTTACTTCTGCTTCTGGTTCTCCTCCAAGACTCCTACAGCAATCACTTAGGGGACTACAGGGTTAGAGGAGGAAGGAAGTGGAGCCGAGGATGGCAGGATGGGCAGAACCCATTAGAAGGCCCATCCCACAGCTAAAAGGCATTCAGGTGGGAAGAGTCTAAAACAATGGGAATGTAACCTATTTTGGGGGGGAGGGGAGATGACTGTGTTCTGACTCAGCTTCCTTCCTCTGTCCCCCTTTCCCTTCCTCTCCTCACAATGTTTAACTTTCCTTCAGTGAGTCAGAAGATCGGAGCTGGAAAGGAACTTAGAAGAGTTATCAAGTGTGTTGTCCCTTTCTTCTCTACATCTTGACTGCTGACCTGCAAGTGGGGAGGCGGACGAGAAGAGATGATTCACTCCTAAGGTCCATTCCAAAGTTCTAACGTTCCATAGATGCACAACTTATCTGACCTGACCCACTGACTTAACGAAGTTTGCCTACACATCTGAAATCCCAATGGCAAGAACTCAAAAGGCGTCAGCCTGGCTTTTTCCATCTCACTTGCTCGTCTGGGTTTGAAAGAGCATAAGATGTAATTAGGAGACCTGGGTTCCAGTCCTAGCTCCTATACTTAACAGCCTTGGGCAGACCATTTCAACCCACCAGGCTTCCGTCTCCTTCTCTGAAAATAAGGGGGATAAATAATTCCTAGAAGGAAAACCATCCAGAGCCACTGGAAGAAGCAGATGGGAAAAAAATGGAGCTGTGAGCACTTGTGAGGCATGGAGCCTCATAGAAATGCGAGGGGTTGGGGTTCTGAGAATCAGAGCCTGTGGGCTGGCAGTGGGCCAGAGATGCTGCTTACCCGGTCGAAGCGGGTAACCCTCTCGCTTCTCCACTGTATATCCCTGAGGAATGTTGTAGAATTCCGGGAGCCCCCCAAACTGCTTCCAGACGGTGTAGTAGTTGAGGAAGGTCCTCATGGCATTGTCAATGTCCCCAATGAGGGTCTGTAGGAGAGAAGTGGTTGTCAGGCAAGCAGCCACCAGGCAGGAAACCCACATACAAAACCCCACACACAACCTCAGGGAAAAGAGGAAGCAAAGGCTTTGGAGCCAAAAAGACCTGCGATCAAACCCAGAGTCGGCCATTTACTCAGTGTGCTGCCTCAAACCAGACACTTCACTTCTCTGAGCCTCGTCTCTAGCATGCAAAATACAACATATAGTTTACATTGTTATGAGGGACAGAGGCTGCATACAATGTCCCTGCCTACCAGTACGTGCTCAGTCAATACTGGCTACTAACTGTTTTTAAGTAGGTAAGTCGGCCATCTGATTCAAAATTCTAAGAATAAGAAAAAGATTGATTGTACTTAATCTCACTCACACCCTACCCCCCAGCAAATAACCATTTTGCATTAGTTTGTAAACATAAGCAAAGATGTATGAGTATGTATTATTTCCACCACATTAAATACAGCTTATTAAATATACTTTTCTGTAGCTTCCTTTATTCATTTAACAATACATCTCAATTTTTCCATGGAAGTACATAAAGCACTCCCTCCTCCTATTTATACAGTTGCATAGTATTCCATTGCTTGGACCACAATTTAATTAGTTCCCTACTGATAGCTCGTTGGCTTGGTTCCAATCTTTTGCTATTTGCTACAATAATCAATGCTGCAATAAATAACCCCATACATATGTCACCTCAAACATATGTGAAGTGTGTCTGTAAGGTACATTTCCAGAGCTGGGATTGCTGAATCTCAGAATACATGCACTTGTAATTTTACTAGGTGCTTCTATGTAGCTACTTATATTAGTGTAAGCTCACAGGGAAACAGCTGACCTTCTTGACATCTCCACTGGATGTCTCAAGGATAGAACAAACTTGACAGTTTCCAAACAAAACTATCGGTCCCTTCACTCTCCTGCAAAGCTGCCTCCCTCCTCTCACCTCTCTCCCTTTTCAGTAAACGGCACCACCTTCCACTGATTCCACTCTGGCCAGATACCTGCTGGCCATCCTTGACTCCTCCCTCTTCCCCCACCCCCACATCCATTCCATCAGCAACTCCTATCAATTCTCTCTCTCTAAAACATCAAGATTTTTCTCTTTATCTCCAGAGCCACCACCTGTTCACCTGCATCTTGCACTGGGATGACCTCAAAGGCCTCCTCACTGGTCCTACCACTTGTCTTCTCCAGTCCACTCTTCCCAAGGCAGCCAGAGTAACTGTCTTACTCAGTGTCTTTCCACAGGTTCAGCTTAAGGTCAAGACACCTCACCATGGCCCTCAAGGCCCTGAGCAATCTGGCCACTGCTGACTTTCCATTGACGGATCTTTCCCTTCCCTGGACTGTGGCCATGCTGCTTTTGTCTCTGATAAACACTCAACTCTTTCCTGCCTCGGGACCTTCACACATCATGTTTCCTCTGCCTGGAACATCGTCCCCCACCCCAGTTCTTCACATATCAGCTCGAGCATCACCACTTCTGAGAGGCCTTCTTATCTAAAGTAAGTCCCCATCCAATATTCTCTCTTTTAGCCTCTAATTTGTTTCCTTCATTGCAACTTATTATTTTATGAATTTGTCTAAGCTTTTCTTTGTGTCTCGCCCTCTATAAACTTCATGAGGACAGGGCCTGGAATACAGCAGGCACTCAAATATTTGTTGAGTAAATGAACAAATTTAATGTCTATAAGCCTCCTTTCTTCATCTATGAAACATCGTTTATTTCGGTGTGTTGTGATGATTCTGTGTAAAATGCCCAGCACATAAATCATTCTTTCATAAATATTTATCACCTCTATGGGCCAGACAGACTGTCAGCTAAATGTTAGCTATTAGTGTTATTATAACCTCATAGAGAAATAACCCCAGGACCCCTTCTTAAAGCAGGAAAAGTGCCACACACAAAGCACACAAATCCTATACAAACCAAGATGGCAAAGTGTGGTATATACATACAAAGGAATATTATTCAGCCTTAAAAAGAAGGAAATTCTGACACATGCTACAAGCAGGAAACTTGAGGGGCATTATGCTAAATGAAATACGCCAGTCACAAGAAGACAAATACTGTATGATTCCACTGATATAAGATACCTGGAGTAGTCAAAATCATAAAGACACAAAACATAATGGTGGTATGACCCAGCAATGCCACTGCTGGGCACATACCTGAGAAAACCATAATTCAAAGAGTCATGTACCACAATGTTCATTGCAGCTCTATTTACAATAGCCAGGACATGGAAGCAAACTAAGTGTCCACCAACAGACGAATGGATAAAGCAGATGTGGTATATGTATACAATGGAATATTACTCAGCCATAAAAAGAAATGAAATTGAGTTATTTGTAGTGAGGTGGATGGACCTAGAGACTGTCATACAGAGTGAAGTAAGTCAGAAAGAGAAAAACAAATACCATATGCTAACACATATATGTGGAATCTAAAAAAAAAAAAAAAAAGGGTTCTGAAGAACCCAGGGGCAGGACAGGAATAAAGACGCATCCGTAGAGAATGGACCTGAGGATATAGGGAGGGGGGAGGGTAAGCTGGGACAAAGTGAGAGAGCAGCATGGACATATGTACACTACCAAATGTAAAACAGATAGCTATGGGCTTCCCTGGTGGCGCAGTGGTTGAGCGTCTGCCTGCCGATGCAGAGGACACAGGTTCGCGCCCCGGTCCGGGAAGATCCCACATGCCGCGGAGCGGCTGGGCCCCTGAGCCTATGGCCGCTGAGCCTGAGTCATGGCCACTGAGCCTGCGCATCCGGAGACTGTGCTCCGCAACGGGAGAGGCCACAGCAGTGAGAGGCCCGCATACCGCAAAAAAAAAATAAATAAATAAATAACAGATAGCTAGTGGGAAGCAGCTGCATAGCACAGGGAGATCAGCTCGGTGCTTTGTGACCACCTAGAGGGGTGGGATAGGGAGGGTGGGAGGGAGGGAGACGCAAGAGGGAGGAGATATGGGGAGATATGCATATGTATAGCTGATTCACTTTGTTATAAAGCAGGAACTACCACACCATTGTAA
Organism: Mesoplodon densirostris; assembly: GCF_025265405.1. Taxonomy (NCBI): domain Eukaryota; kingdom Metazoa; phylum Chordata; class Mammalia; order Artiodactyla; family Ziphiidae; genus Mesoplodon; species Mesoplodon densirostris. Next base: position 24,415,408 of record NC_082676.1, on the reverse strand, counting down.
AGCAATTAAACTCCAATAAAGATGTTAAACAAAATAGTAATGATGGTTGTCAGGGGCTAGGAGAGGAGAGAATGGGGAGTTATTGTTTAAAAGGTATAGAATTTCAGTCTTACAAGGTGAAGAGAGTTATGGGGATGGATGGTGGTGATGGCTGCACAACATGAACATAAATACCACTGAACTGTACACTCAAAATGGTTAACATGGTAAATTTTATGTTATGTGTATTTTATCACAATAAAAAAAAAGAGAAAAAAATACAATCATTTCTTTTTCTTCCATTACTGGGCATTTGGACCATTTCTAGTTTTTCTTTGTCATGAACTTTGCTGCTGGGAATATCCATGTACAGGTTGCATCTTTCCCTGGTCAATTATTTTCTTGAGGAACATGCATAGAAACAGAATCATGCAAAGTCAAAGGGTGTGATCAGTTGTATGGCTGGGTGGTACAAGCAGGTTTTCCAAGAGGAATGTAGTCACAAATAGTTTTAAGGAAATAGACTTCCTGATCCTTAATTTTCCTAAAATGGATCTGCTTGAAAAGATGCTTACAACACAAAGGCAGGCTACCCATTCTATCTCTTCCACAACTGTCCTTCTACCATCTTATAAAAGCAAGGTGTACCCACCAACAATCTGCAGCCTTACTGCGGAACATTGTTCTTGGATATAAAAATGTCCTGAGCACTGAACTCGGTTAAATTTAAAATATTAGTGTAGGTGTTGAGAAAAATGAATGGCTCTAACCACTGGGTAACAAATCGTTCTGCAAATCAGATGGCTTTCAATTCTTTGCCTTCAGAAAATTGAAAGAGGAACTGGTCAAGTTGTCAGCAGAGACATCATTAAAAATAATTTTTGATGACAGATCATTTGTGATTTTTTTTTAACCATATAAAGAGTGAACCATAAAATACTGCCACATTTGCAGGTCAAAAATGGTTGATGCTGGCAATTTGATATGGTTCAATCTATTAACTCAATGATTTCAAAGAACTGAATGATATTACGATATCAAACTCCTTCCATCTCCATCTACTTATTTATGTGCATAGGCTCCTCAGCACTTACATCTAAAAACATGAAAAGCAGGAATAAAACTGATGCTTAACCGTGCTCTGTTTTAGCAATATGTATTATTCATGCACAAATACATGAACTACTTAAAAACTTTAAAAAGCCCCAAATATCTCATTAAGAAATGCACTTCCAGGGCTTCCCTGGTGGCGCAGTGGTTGAGAGTCCGCCTGCCGATGCAGGGGACACGGGTTCGTGCCCCGGTCTGGGAAGATCCCACATGCCACGGAGCGCCTGGGACCGTGAGCCATGGCCGCTGGGCCTGCGCATCCGGAGCCTGTGCTCCACAACGGGAGAGGCCACAACAGTGTGAGGCCCGCGTACCACAAAAAAAAAAAAAAAAAAAAGAAAAAGAAATGCACTTCCAATAAATTGCTTTCAGGTTTATAATCATCAAAAATTGCAAGCTATAAATGTGGTTTTAATCAGTTACATACTAATGATAACTAAATCCAGAAGAAAACAAATTTAATACTCAGAGCTTATGATCACGGGAAATTTAAAAACATTTTAAATGTCTATGTATGAACAAATTTTGTCACAGAGACATATGATAGGGTGAACAATAAAATGCTTTCAGCATAAAATATAATAATTAGGATAAAATCCTGATGGAGTGGTAGAATGGAAATATGAGTTGGAGGAGAAAAAGGAATGGTATGCAACTATTTAAACTCATAAGATTAAAAACATGCATGGGGCTCTATAATTTTTCAAATTCTTTTAGGGGACACTCAACTAAATTTGAAGATCTTAGAAGAGTTGGACCAATATTTAATGTTATCAACAAGTTCTCTCTGAGCTTCTTTCCCCATCTATCAAATGAGAGGGTTGGCTAAAAGTATACAATGGGGAACAAGTTAAATAAACGACAATATATCTATTCAATGGAATATATGCAACTGTTTAAAAAAGTAAAATTGATCTTTATGTATCAATAAAGAATGATCTCCGAGATACATTCAGTGAAAAAGAATAAAAATGTTCCTATTTATGTAAAGAAAAAAGGGGGCTATAAATATGCATATATCTATGTATATGGATATCTGGAAAGAGGTACAGAAAACTGACAACAAGGGCTGGATTGGGGAGAGAATCTGAGGGTGGGGGCTTGAGACTTATCATTGTATTCCTTGTTGTGCTTTAAAAGTTTACCACCATCTACATGTTACTACCTTTTCTTAATTTCTTAAGATGAAAAAGAAGTTGTTTATAAAAATATTAAAAATATTTTAGGACACATAAGGGATGGATTAGATGGGCTCTAAGATCACTTCCAGCTGCAACTCTATTAGACCATGTAATGGAGACACATAATGATGGCAGACAGAGCAGCCCCAGCTGCTGTCACGCCCTTTCCTAGGCCCGCTGTCAAGAATGAGGATTCGTGACAGAAGTGTCCAGTGGAGAAATGGTCATTGCCAATGGCTATTACCGCCCTGTCTACTTTAAGTGGTACAACATTCCACAGCAAGCTGGAAGTTCAGTTCCTGACACCTTAAAGCTCCCCTTGGAAAATTCAGTTTGGCAGAACTTTAAATCTGTCTCACCCTAAGCTCCTCTCCCATCCCCAATCCACCCCTCCAGAAAAAAAGTACTCGAGCACTTTTTTGACTCATACATTAGAATGAGCTTGCTTTGTCGGTTCCATAGGAAAAAGGACCACCCTCTCTGATTGTTCCTACCTGAAGACCAGGCCAGTAGGCCTCCAGAGACTGGAAGACTGGCATGGACACAGTCCCCTTGTACATCTGCACCCACAGGTACCAGTCATCGAAGCGGGTGTAATTCCGAATGGCTTTGTTATATTCTGCAGAGGAGATAAAATGATGGACACATCAGTGATGAGGGACACAAAAAGCAGGCTTTGGCAACAGAAGGATGGACTTAAACATTTGCAAGACCCTAGGGTGGCCCAGCCTCAAAGCAGACTAGGATGCAAGGAGGCACAGAGGAAGGAGCATGGGTTCTGGAGGCAAACTTCCAGGCTCAAATTCCAGCTCCAGCTTTACCACTTGTTAGCTGTGACCTCAGGGGAGTTTTTCCCTCTTAAGCCTCAGTCTTATTATCTGTAAAGTGAGGAGAGTAATGTTATATACCTCATGGGACTGTGCAGTCATTTATTCACTCAACAATATTCACTGAGTGCCTACCAGGTGCCAGGCACCTGGGGGGTGGCAAATAAGACAAAGTCCAGCCCTCAGGGAGCTGGCATTCTAGTGGGAACTTGAACTTATAACTCCCCCTAGACTGTAAATCTATGAGAGCTAGGACTTTGTTTTGTTGATTGCAGAATCCCCAACATGAAGATAGTACATAATAAGTATGCACAATAAGCATTATCTGAATGAACAAAGTACCAAAAACATGCAAATAAATAAGACAATCTCAAACAGTGTTGTAAGGATGAAATGAAATAGTCCATGTTCAGTGCTTGGCACAAAACTTAACACATCAATGGTACTCAGTAAATATTTGCTGAATAAATGAATGGTAGCTATAATTATTATTAGGTGCCCAACAATACCTCAATATCATTACTACTAGTGTCTAAGGGCCTGAAGGGTAAACTGCTTTTATTCAACAGGCATTAATCTACAGCTACCTCCTGCAAAGCACTGTGGGGACTACAGATGAATAAGGCCTGGATGCTGCACTCAGTTAGAAGAGCTATAACTGTGATGACAGCTGACTGCAAAAATGATGCTGGGCTTCCCTGGTGGCGCAGTGGCTAAGAATCCACCTGCCAATGCAGGGGACACGGGTTCGAGCTCTGGTCTGGGAAGATCCCACATGCCGCGGAGCAACTAAGCCCATGCACCACAACTACTGAGCCTGCGCTCTAGAGCCCGCGAGCCACAACTACTGAGCCCACGTGCCACAACTACTGAAGCACGTGTGCCTAGAGCCCATGCTCCGCAACAAGAGAAGCCACTGCAATGAGAAGCCCGTGCACCACAACGAACAGTAGCCCCGGCTTGTCACAACTAGAGAAAGCCCGCGCGCAGCAACGAAAACCCAACGCAGCCAAAATAAATAAATAAATTTATATAAAAAAAAAAAAAAAAAAGATGCTGAAGGCCCTAAATTCTAAGGAAGAGTCAAGCTATTTCCTGGGCAAAGTGACATTTAAGCTGGGCCTTAACGGGTGAACAGAATTTGGACACATAAAGGCAGGAGAAAAGGTATTTTAGGCAAAGGAAACACTATGTGCAATGGCCAGGAAATAAAAAATCCAGGGCTGCATACAGAGAAGCCAGCATGGTTCAGCTGGCTCTTGCAGGAAGGTATGAAAAGGTGTAGTGGGCCACAAGTGGGCAGTGTAAGTCCACGGTGGTTTTGAATGCAGAGCTGATTCTGTAGGCACTTGGGAGCAACTGAAAGTTTATAAATAGACTACATGTCAATAGGGAAAACCCCCCTTACCCTGCCATTTTTACCTAGGAACATGGCCATGAGCTTCTTATCCTGAAGCAGGATGGCTCCTTTTACCAGGTACTCAAAGTAGGAGTCCACGCCAGCCCCGATGCCCGCGTCCTGGGCCACCCACTTGCCAGTGAGCACGTCGATGTGGTTGCCGACCTAGGAGAGAGACATGTGGTGTCAAAGGAGGACCCAAGACCAAACAAGGATGTCCCCACACCCCTGAGTGTCCCGTGAGATACAAGGCAGGCACCCCAGTGCTTCTTGGGAGACATGCAGGCTATCGGGGTACAGGGTTGGGGGCAAGGCTGGATCATGGCCAGCTCTCTTGCATATATGTACAGTGGAGACATATCTCATGCACATTTAGGAGGCCTTAATTATACACACTGGTCAAAAACTGAAAAAAGAACAATGACTTGGAGTGTTCATGCCCTGTCTAGAGTGAGTGTGAGCTGGGAGATGAGAACGTGTTGTTCCCACAATCTGTCTCAGACTTCTCAGCCTGAGAATCTGCATGCGATTCCAGTGTCTAAAGACCTAAGATATACTTTCTGTATTTCCATAAATCAACTTGGGAAGGACATCCAAGAAACTGGTAGAGTAGTTGCTTGTAAGGAGAGGAACTGGGTAGCTGGAGGACGGGTCATATATGTCACTGGGTACTTTTTTGTATCCTTTGACTTGTGAACCATTTAAAAATAAATTTTAAAGATTTAAATGAAGAGATATGTTGTCCATATAACTTAGACCCCGATGGAAGCTGATAACTTCGCCTGGTACTCATTCAAAGAAACAGTTAATTGTCCTGTGTTAGTTTGGGCAGAGCCCCAGCAAGGAAGACAGGAAGTAGTTGATTTGGAAGGTGAGTCCCTGGAAACTCTGGAAGAGGAGGGAAAAAGTGAGGCAGGGCAGGGAGGCAGCCCGTAAAGGCTGTGCTGTCAGGCAAGTTACCACCATGGGAAACGGAGCTCCATCCCACCGGGCAGCTCTGGGAGTCAGTGTAGAGCACGAGCCTCAGCACGGTCCCACCCGAGGGCCGGGGAACAAGGGTGATTGTCCATAAACTCCCATCAGTATCAGCCACTGATTGAGAACTGCTCTGGGGTAGCATTTAAGACCTGGCGTTTCCAGCCAAGGGCAAGCAGAGCAGGATCCAGGCACCAGAAAAGGCCCGTAGCCAAAGAGACATGGGTGATGGCAACTGGAGGACAGGCCAGTGTGCACGGAAATGATAAAGGGCTGAGAGGATGTGGGCAGGGTGGTCACGGAGCCACTATGGCTCCCGAGCTGGAGAAAAAACTTCCTGTGTCGGACACTAAGGGAGTTATTCTAGGTCTCCAGAGTGGCACCTTCTTAAGGGACTGTCAAGGAGTCCTCACACAAGTTTCACTTTTCAAGCTGACTTAGAACCAGACTTTGCATAAAACGTGCCTCCACCTGAATCACTTTCGGACAACACAGTCTTTATAAGTCATAATGATTCAGCAAGGAGGTATTAATCCATCAGTATTATTGCTGAAGTAACTGTGGATCAGAAAGGTTGAGTGACTTGTCCAGGGTCACACAGTTTCAACATAGTAAGGCTGGGGCTCAGTCTCGGTTCTGACTAAATCTAGTGCTATTTCCTGGACAGCTTTGGCTCAATTACTGTTAGTTTCACTGGATCATCTAGTTTAGGAGCCGAAACCGACCTTAGAGATGATCTGGCCCAAGGTGTGTTAAATTTCCATAGGTGAGTAGGTTTGGAGGGGAAAGAAAAGCTCTGGGGTCAAATAAGCTTGTGAAACGTCGAGTTAAGCAAAGTTAAATAGATGAATTTATCATAGGATTTCATAACCTTTAACTTGCTCATGTTCATTATGACTCTCCAAAAAAAAAGGACACTATTTATAGTGTTGCCCAAATTTAACTGACCAGTAATCATTTTCTCATGGAACAGCCATTCAACATCTCTCAAATCTTCTGGTTCTAAGAAACACAGTTTTACAGACAAAATATGTAAAAATGAGGGCCAGACAGGCTGACGATCTAAGGTCACCGAGTGAGTCAGGGGCATGAAGCATACGACCCATTTCCTAGAAATCAGAGAAGCTCAAGGAGCCAGAGCTTATCATGGCCCCTTTTCCTGCCAGAGGATGTGCTCTCATGCTCTCCTCCCCTCTGTGCCAAAGCATGAACTGGAGGCTTGGTCTCCTTTCGGTGTTGTGAGCCTAAGTATTGGACCACTCCTGAGGTCACCCTTAGTTTCCTTCGGCTGGACTGCAACTTGCTGCTCACAGCCCTGAGCCTCATAAGCAGGGGACAAGGTGGCCAACTTGAGCTAGACAGGAAGAGTGGCAGCGGACCTACCAGCCCAATATCTGACCGGCTCTCCCAGAGGCGCATCAGGGCCACTCTGGCCACATCTTCGAACACAGGGTCACCGGTGAGGCTGCTCAGGGTGGCAAATTCCACGATGAAGGTCCCGATCCCTGCTGTGCAGGTGACAGGAGTCTCTCCCGGGTTCACGCCGTGAAGCAAGTTCACCGTTCCATACGGCATGCCAGTGGGGGTCTGAAAGGCTGAACGATCGCAAAATTAAGACCCCAGATAGGAGCGGGGAGGTGGGCATGGGCGGACACAGGACCAAAGCCTGAGGCCTTGGCCAGCACTTCCCTTTTGTCTCCTGGGTGATCTGCCAGAGACTGAGCCAGAGAAGGATAAATGTCACAACTGGAGGGCCCTCAGTGGCCACCTAACCCAGATGCTGTTAAACACTGCTCCTCATGCCTTGGGCTCTTGCCTGTGGTGAGCAGGGAAGCAGCGGGCTGTGCCCTGGGGTATCACACTCCACACATGCTCACTTTAGCTAGAGCAGCTCTACTTTCACTTATTTCATATGATGCCTCAGAGGCCAGGCAAGTAACTCAGTGTGAAGCAGGCAGGGCTTAAGCCATAGGCAGTGGGGGAGCTGGTGGCACAATGAAAAAGCCATTCATCTACTTCTTAAAACACCATCCTGACCAAATGAAACACACCTGAAGACTGTAAACAGTCCCAGAGCAGCCAGTTTAAGATCTCTGCTCTAAATAAAGAGTTTCAGGGGCTATGTTTTTTTTTTTTAAAAAAAGGATATAAACCACGAAACTGCCAATGTGGTCCAACCCTCAATTCACAGGTAAGAAAGGTCAGGCTTGTGGGCCTCCCTGGTGGCGCAGTGGTTGCATATGCCGCGGAGCGGCTGGGCCCGTGAGCCATGGCCGCTGGGCCTGCGCGTCCGGAGCCTGCGCTCCGCAACGGGAGGGGCCACAGCAGTGAGAGGCCCGCATACCGCAAAAAAAAAAAAAAAAAAAAAAAAAAGAAAGGTCAGGCTTGTAAAGAAGTGACTCAAAGATCACAGAGAGAGCCAAACGGAGCTGGGATGGGAATGACTATCACGTGCCCACTCCCTTCCCCCCCCGCAACGGGCCCAGTGCCCTGTCCACCTCACCCCAGTGCCTTCCAAGTCAAGGCAAGGAACTAGACAGCAAGTCAGAGGCAGAGATTTCCTCTCCAGGCTGAAAGGCCAAACAACCCCAAAGCAGCCTGTGCGTCACCAAACTGTGAACAAAGTTGTCAAAACTTCCAAGAACCACAAGGCCCAGCAACTTTACTGTAAGAAGAGAAACTTGCTATCTGGCAGACATGAGTGGTAAGCAAGGAGGATTCAAGTCACAAGCAAGAAGGGCCCAAAGGGATAGTTCAGAGAAGTCAGGCAGTATTAAAAAGGGGGTGGGGAGGTGACAAAATCCTGTTTCTCAGCGTGAATGCACTTTTCAATATGTATATTTCTCAATACAAAAAAATGAAGGGAGCAACCAGACAGAGTTCCCCTCCAGGGATGAGTCACACAGGACATGACGTTTGTAAGGAGACATTTAGGCCGTTGAGTGAGACCTGAACCCAGTTCGCTCACTCTCCTCAGCTCTTCCCCAAGGATGAGAGGCAAGTCCTGGGTGAAGGAGAGAAGTGAGATGGCCAAGAGGCTGGTGGAAAGCACAGTGTAACGTGTTTGGGTGTGAACAGCTCTCAGAGCCTCCACCACACCCTGAAGAGAACACAGCGTCCCGCTGATGCTGCCGAGCCCAGCTACTGTCCCTCTGGACAAACACTGCAGCTTGGCCTGAAGCCCTGGACATGGCTCAGCTACAAAACAAGTCCCTCTCGTGTCTCATTGGTGTTTGAGGTTCTCCAAGAACTTTCTCCTCTCTGACCTCATTTTACGTCTCCCCAGGGGGAGGCAGGAATTATGACTCCCATTTGATAGACTGGGAGATTGAACCAAGGAGAGGAGGAGCGGCTTGGTCAAGCTATTGGTTGTCAGAGCCGAGTCCAGAACCAGGGGTTCCGAATGCTCAGACCAAGGCTCTTCTCTGGAACCCTTTCATTCCAGTGGCGTGTGCGCCTGGGAGGGGGCAAAAGCACTCACTCAAATAAGGGCAAGAGCCTTCCAGCCACCAGGCTGGCCTTCAGCGCTCCTCACAAAACATTAATGAGGTCAGCTCAGCCATCCTAGTCTAGCCCTCAAAATGCCAGGGACTCTCCTGATTTCCAGGGTGGGCGCCAAGAGGTAGAAATACCAAGTGTTTGGGTGAGCAACACGAGCAAATAATTCTGTACAGCCACCCTCTTCTCCAGCAAGAGCAGCAGGACCTACCGGACTTCACCTCTGCCCCATCTCCATGTGGGTCTTACCTGGGAGGAGTTTCCGGGCCGCCTCCTCAGCCATCCTCAGGAGAGGTCCCGAGCAGGGCCATCCAGCCTCCACTTCTACCCCGGCCCTCTTTGATAGCAGGTGAGCAGACAGAAGTCCTCCTACTACTGCAGATGGTACAAAAAGCAAGTGTCAGAATCCTAAGGACCAGTCTTTCCCTTGTACAAATTAAACCTAATGCTCTGTTCAGTGGCTCACTGGGAAGGGGCTGGAGCCACGTAGCAAAAGAAGAGTCCTTAACCTCCCACACTGTACAGTGTTAAGTTCATGAAGTTTCTTTTTCTCTTGGTGGGTCACAAAAATAATGGTTATCGGGCTTCCCTGGTGGTGTAATGGTTGATAGTCCGCCTGCCAGTACCGGGGACACGGGTTCGTGCCCCGGTCTGGGAAGATCCCACATGCCGTGGAGCGGCTGGGCCCGTGAGCCATGGCCGCTGAGCCTGCGCGTCCGGAGCCTGTGATCCGCAACGGGAGAGGCCACAACAGTGAGAGGCCCGCGTACCGCAAAAAAAAAAAAAAAAAAAAAAAAAAGCTTTTGCACAGCAAAGGAAACCATAAACAAGACCAAAAGACAACCCTCAGAATGGGAGAAAATATTTGCAAATGAAGCAACTGACAAAGGATTAATCTCCAAAATTTACAAGCAGCTCATACAGATCAATAACAAAAAAACAAACAACCCAATCCAAAAATGGGCAGAAGACCTAAACAGACATTTCTCCAAAGAAGATATACAGATTGCCAACAAACACATGAAAGAATGCTCAATATCATTAATCATTAGAGAAATGCAAATCAAAACTACAATGAGATATCACCTCACACCGGTCAGAATGGCCATCATCAAAAAATCTAGAAACAATAAATGCTGGAGAGGGTATGGAGAAAAGGGAACCCTCTTGCACTGTTGGTGGGAATGTAAATTGATACAGTCACTATGGAGAACAGTATGGAGGTTCCTCAAAAAACTAAAAATAGAACTACCATACAACCCAGCAATCCCACTACTGGGCATATACCCTGAGAAAACCATAATTCAAAAAGAGTCATGTACCAAAATGTTCATTGCAGCACTATTTACAACAGCCAGGACATGGAAGCAACCTAAGTGTCCATCGACAGATGAATGGATAAAGAAGATGTGACACATATATACAATGGAATATTACTCAGCCATAAAAAGAAACGAAATTGAGTTATTTGTAGTGAGGTGGATGGACCTAGAGTCTGTCATACAGAGTGAAATAAGTCAGAAAGAGAAAAACAAATACAGTATGCTAACACATATATGTGGAATCTAAGAAAAAAGAAAAAGAAAAAAAGGGTCATGAAGAACCTAGGGGTAAGACGGGAATAAAGACACAGACCTACTAGAGAATGGACTTGAGGATATGGGGAGGGGGAATGGTAAGCTGTGACAAAGCGAGAGAGAGGCATGGACATATATACACTACCAAATGTAAAACAGATAGCTAGTGGGAAGCAGCCGCATAGCACAGGAAGATCAGCTTGGTGGTTTGTGACCACCTAGAGGGGTGGGATAGCGAGGGTGGGAGGGAGGGAGACACAAGAGGGAAGAGATATGGGAACATATGTACATGCATGACTGATTCACTTTGTTATAAAGCAGAAACACACCATTGTAAAGCAATTATACTCCAATAAAGATGTTAAAAAACAAACAAACAAACAAACAAATAAATAAGGGACTTCTCCAGTGGCTCAGTGGTTAAGAACCCGTCTACCAATGCAGGGGACACAGGTTTGAACCCTGGTGCAGGAAGATCTCACATGTCACGGAGCAACTAAGCCCGCGAGTCACAATTACTAAAGCCCATGTGCACAGAGCCCGTGCTCCGCAACAAAGAGAAGCCACTGCAATGAGAAGCCCATGCACTGCAACGAAGAGTAGTCCCCACTCGCGGCGACTAGATAAAGCCCACCCGCAGCAACAAAGACCCAACGCAGCCAAAAAAAATAAACAAATTAGTTAATTAATTAATTAATTTTTAAAAAAAGAATCACTTGGTCAAAATTCATTGAAATGTGTAGATCTGTGCATTTCAGTATATGTAAATTTACCTCAGTAAAATGAATGATTCATTAAAAAAAAAGATTCATTGGGAACCTGCTAAAAATACTGACTGTAGGACCCAACCCAGAGATCCCAATTCATTAGATTTAGAGTGGAGTCTACATAGCTGAACTTTTTTAAATGTCCCAAATGCTTCTGATGGGCAGCCAGGTTTGGAAACTAATACCCTAGACTTGCACTATGTAATACAGTAATTAGTAACCACATGTCACTATTTAAATTTAAATCCATTAAAATTAAATGAAATTAAAAATTCAGTTCTTCAGTTGCAGTAGGCACCTTTCAAATGTTCAATAGTCACATGTAGCTAGTGGCTACTGGACTGGACAACACAGATATAAAACATTTCCATCAACAATGCAGAAAGTTCTAACAAACTTTCAATAGGCAATAAGCTACAAGAAGGCAAGGATTACATCTCTCTTGCTCTTGGCTGAAAGCCTGGTACCAAATATATGTTAAATATGTGAGTAATCCTGGCATATTTCTTTTCAGTCTTTTCTCTGTCCCCTGCTCACTTTCATGTCTGAAACTGATGAGGGATCCCGAGACCTCCCTACCCAACCAGAGCTCTGTCAATCTGGTTTGAGCCAAGTGCCCTGGCAAGGCTGGCGCTTAAGATCCTGTTTATCACCTCTTGGTTTACACAGAAGCCAAAATTCCACATTCTCCTTTCTTCCAAGGGCCCTAGAAGGCAGCCCTCACCTCGGATGTTGGTTTCAAACACAGAGGCGTTCACATCAATATCAAAGTCCACGTTGTCCTGGAGCACTTCAACCACTCTTTGGAATTCTGAGACATTCCCCAAAATCTGAAGGAAAGAGAGACCTGACAGTGAGGCTCTAGGCTTGTAGGCACTGAAGATGCTAGATTCAGAGTCTAGGATCCTATGCTGGTTTGACTCCCACTTATTCAACTTCAGACCTATAGTTTCTGTTCTAGGACTGCTGGTAACAGGAGAAAACACTGAGAGCTGGAAATCACACAGACCCAGTATCAAGAGACTGGTAAAGTAAATTCTTTGGTATCAATTTAAGAATTTTTATGTACTCATTTAAATGAAACCAATATAAAGACTGTAGACCACATAAGGAAATCTTAGCTTGACATTTACAGTGGATATTTATTGTTTTTAACCTTGTCACATTCATCCTTATGGAAAATACTGCAGGTTGGTTGGCCCAACATTGATTCTCAATCTTCTTTACCCTTGTAGCTCCCAGCCATAGAGGCTAGAAATCCACATATTTGCTTTCTCAGTCTCATTTGCTACTGGGTGATTGTGTTACCCAGTCTATTCTGAGCTTTGTAAAGTCTACTAGGGGCACTTCTCAGAAAGCTCCTGTTTTCCTAATAGAAAGGGACAAGACACAATTGGCATGGCTTTTACTCTTTTTCTTTCTGCTTTGAAAGCAGACTTGATTTCTGGAGCTGTGGTAGCCATCTTAGGCCATGAGGTACTAAGCATGAGAATGAAAGTCAGTATACTAATGATGGTAGAATGGAAGGATACAAAGAGCATGGGGTCTCTGATGGCACAGTTGAGCAGCTGATCCAATGCTAGAAATTACCTTCATTCAGATTTTCTTATACTTGAGAAAATTAAACCCTTTTGTTTAAACCATCAGTCAAATGCAATCCTGATGCCTTTTATTCTGATATCAGTGTTCCAATTTTCCCTTGAGGAATCATCCTTCTTCCACAGTCACTCCTGTAATTCAAAGAAGGTGACTCCATCCCTTCAGCTGCAAGAATGGGCACTTCACCTGGACCAGCCAACGTACTATATCCCTTGGCCAACTGATTCATTCAGGGATAGATGTGTAACCCAAGCCAGATCAGTGAGACTCAGTCCACGGAATTAATGGAAAAGGACTAATTCTCTCCACACACAGGTTACTAAATGAGTGGGATGTGAGTCTGGAGTTACCATTGGCTACCCTGCCAGCTTAAGGAGAGCCTGAGAATACAGCCAGCAAAGAAAGCAGAAATAAGAGATGGAGAAAGAGATTCCTAATTATGTTATTTAAATGTCTGGAACCAGCTGGGTTTGAGGTCAGTCTTTACCTGGACTTTTTAGTTATCTGACTCAGTAAATTTCCTTCCTGTCTAAATCAGTTTGATCACTTGCAGCCGAAACAATCCTGACTATCTCAGCATTCAAAGCCCTCTATGATTTAGACCTAATCTATCCTTCTAACCATGTCTCTCACTGTTCTTCTGTCGACTTCAGTACCCACTATTCCCTGATTTTCTGCCCTCAGACATGCTGTTCCCTCTACCAGAAATCTCACCCTATGTCTTCCCATTTCCAAATCCAACCTATCTTCGATTATCTAAATGTCACCTTCTCTAGGAATCCTTTGATTCCTCCAGCTGAAATTAACCTCTTCCTCCTTTAAAAGACTCCAGCAAGTTTATCCCCACAACTCTTAGGGCATCTAGTTCTTTCCACATTATAAGAATCTTTGCATAGGCAGGAGCCTCACTCATTCCTGCACTCCCCCAGAGGGCTGAGCACAGTGCATGAAGCAATTACTTAAAAAATGTTTGTTAAATGATGACATGAATCTTTCTCCACATTGTAGCCAGTGATCTTCTCAAAACAGGAATCTCATTTCCTACCCTTTTCTTGAAAAAATTCCACTGGCTTTCCAATGCCCCCAAATTAAAGATCAAAATGAAAGATGAAAATAAAAAGCCCAGGTGAAGAATTCATTTTTCACCCACAGTCAAGCTACCAAAAGAAGAAGGATATTGGTCATGCAATGTTGGAGAGGAAAAGGGACAGATGAGACACTTACCAACAAGGTGTCCAGGGCATCAATAAGAGTCAGAGAAAAACTGTAAAAGGACAAAAACCCCAGCTGCTTAGTAAGAAAATCAAACACCAGTTATTAAGGCTGCGCCAGATCAGAGACCCCAAAAACTAATAAGTGAAGCACAGCGATGCCTCTGCCAGTCCCACTTGAAATCACAACAGAGAAGCCATCGTGAAAATCGCCGGGAACCTCTGACCCATTTAACATACCTGGGAGGTGGGCTGATGTATAACATCTTATGCAAATAGCTCGACTGCAGTTAAACACATGGCCTATATTCTCTGGCATTCTTCTCCACCATAGGGAGGCAGTATAAGATTGTAGCTCAGAGAGCAGGCTTTCTACATCTAAGAATTTATCTCGCAGTGCACAGAACTGTAGCCTTGAGAATGCTCATGGCAATATTGTTTTTAGAACAGCAAAAAGCTAGAAATAACCCAAATGTATACCAGTTGAAGTGATTAACCAAATTGTAATACATTCAAACAATGCGAAACTATGAGGTGGTCAAAAAGATTGTTATCAAGAGTTCTATGGGCTAAGGGGAAGACATTCAAATTATATAGTTAAATGAAAAAGACAAGGTACAGAATAGGCAGTGTCGTGTGTCGTATTCTAACTGCATTTTTCAAAAAGAGACAGAAAGCAGATTAGTGGTTTTTTGGGCCAGTGGTGGTGGAGGGATTAACTATAAAGGACCACCAGGGAACTTTCCAGTGTGACAGAAATGTTCTCTATCCTGTGATGGTGGTTACTACACACTTAAAATGGGTGCATTTTATATAAGTTTCACCTTTAAAAGGTTATTTTAAAAGATACACATATACATACCTATATGATGGTATAAACCAAAAATCCTTCTGGAAGGATACACAAGAAAGTTAACAGTGGTTGGAGTTCTAGGGTATGGGAGATATTTATTTTATTATATGATATTGTACTGCTTGAATTTGCCATTTACTTGTATTACTTTTTTCAACTAAAAAACGAAAACCAGCACAATTTGTGTTGAGCTTAATTTCTCCAGTCCTTAGCATATTCATTTGTAAAACAGAGATAACAGCAATTAACTCCTAGGGGTGTTAATTAAATGAGATGACACAAGTAAAATGCTTAGCACAGTGTTTAATCAAGGTTAGCTTCAGCTAAATGCAATGATTCTTCACTTACTCAGCAAGGAACAAGACAGAGAATTCCATCTCTCACAGATTTTTATTCTAGTGGAAGTGAGAAAGACAAACTAACACATAAGTGAAAATGACAGTATAAGAGTGAGAAGTGCTACGAAGAAAATAAAAAGGGTGGTTTGTGAGAGTGACCTGTACAGGGTGGGTATTTAGGGGAACTCATGCTAAGGTGACAGTTTGAGCTGAGATCTCAAGAAGCAGTCAGGGATGTGAGGGTAATGGGGGAAGTGGGTTTCAGTTACACTAACAACAAAGGCTCTGAAATTTCATGTTTAGGAGAGTTACATCCCCTCCTAGGCCTGTTTGCCCACTTATAACATGAAGGGGTTGGGTCTTCTGACTTTTTGAAGCCCTTCCACATATCCTAAGCCTCCAGAGATTTGCCCAAGTCCCAACAGCTGGTGTCTGTCACTGCTGTGGCCAGAGCCCGGAGGTCCAGACCACCAGGCTAACCCAGCCTTTTTCCACTATGGGAATCCAACTTTCCAGGAGGCTGGGTGGATCCTGGTGGTGCTGGCCTGAATTGGGGGGAATGCGACCCCACCCTGGCTAGGAGGTTTTTCTGGAACGGTGAGATCATGAAGCCACCAGTTCCAGCATACCCGCCCGACTAGGACCGGACTGCCAGACCCAGGCCGCCTCCTTGCTCCTCCGCTCGCACTACCTGCCCCAGGTGTCGTGCCCGTCACAGGTGAGAGGTCGCAGCTCGTCGTAGGGAAAGGCATTCTCCAGGTAGCTGTCGTAGGCGTGGTAGAACATGGCCTTGACTCGCTCCCTGGTGCGGGGTACGAGAAATAAGGCAGAGGAAAGGACAAGAATTAGGGCGGAAAATGGTAATCACCACCTGATTTCTGCGAGGAGCCCAGTGGCGGGGTCCCAGCAGGTCAGGGTGGGGGATCTGGGATGGAGGGAATGAGGAAGGGACCAGGTCTGGGATTCCCATTCCCCAACTATGGAAGGGCGGGGAGCCTGACCCCCTTCACCTGTAGTGGGCGGGGTCGGGCGCGGTGCCATCCGGGCCGGGCGCACCATGGTGCAGGGGCAGCAGCGCACACAGGAGGCCAAACGGGACGAGCAGCCGGAAAGGCATAGAGCGCGTGCCCTGTCAGCGCCGCCACTGCAGCAGCAGCCGCAGCCACCCGCACATCCTGCGATCCTCTGCTGGTTCTTCCGGGAATTAGGAGCACTGCGCCTGCGGACCGATGAATCATCCACTCACTTCCGGACTACAAGCCCCAGAATGGAATGGGCGGTGGAACCCAAGCAAAGAGCATCTTGGGATATGTAGTCTCTGAAGCGGGGATCAACGTGTCTTAAAAGATAGTGACTAGTACAGCTACTATTATTAATTAATGTTTTAGCAACAGCATTTTTTTTTTTTTTTGCGGTACGCGGGCCTCTCACTGTTGTGGCCTCTCCCGTTGTGGAGCACAGGCTCCGGACGCGCAGGCTCAGCGGCAATGGCTCACGGGCCTAGCCGCTCCGCAGCATGTGGGATCTTCCCAGACCGGGGCACGAACCCGTGTCCCCTGCATCGGCAGGCAGACTCTCAACCACTGCGCCACCAGGGAAGCCCAGCAACAGCATTTTTAAAAGCTTTCTTAAATTATTTTTATTTAAGTATAGTTGATGTGCAGTATTATATGTTACAGGTGTACAGTATAGTGATTCACAATCTATAAAGTTTATAACTCCATTTATAGTTATTATAAAATATTGGCTATATTCCCTGTGCTATACAATATATCCTTGTAGCTTATTTGATATGTAATAGTTTGTACCTCTTAATCCCCTACACTTATGTTGCCCCTCCCTCCTTCCCTCTCCCCACTGGTAACCACTAGTTTGTTCTCTATATCTGAGTCTGTTTCTTTTTTCTTATAGTCACTAGTTTATTGGTTTTTTTTAGATACCACGTATAAGTGGTATCATACAGTATTTGTCTTTCTTTGTCTGACTTATTTCACTTAGCATAATGCCCTCCAAGTCCATCGAAGTTGTTGCAAATGGCAAAAGTTTCATTCTTTTTTATGACTGAGTAGTATTCCATTGAATACATATACCACATCTTCTTTATCCAGTCATCTGTGATGGACACTTAGCTTGCTTCCATAACTTGGCAAATGCAAATAATACTGCTATGAACATTGGGGTGCATGTATCTTTTTGAATTAGTGTTTTTGTTTTTTTCAGATATATACCCAGAAGTGGAATTGCTGGGTCATTTGGTAGTTCTATTTTTGTTTTTTTGAGAAACCTCCATACTGTTTTCACAGTGGCTGTACCAATTTACATTCCTACCAACAGTTTACAGAGGTTCCTTTTTTTCCACATCCTTGCCAACATTTGTTATTTGTGGTCTTTTTGAAGATAGCCACTCCTTCGGGTGTGAGGTGATATCTCACTCTGGTTTTCATTTGCATTTCCCTGATGATTAGCATTGTTCAGCATCTTTCCATGTGCCTGTTGGCAATCTGCATGTCCTCTTTGGAGAAATGTCTATTCAGATCTGCCCATTTTTTAACTGGGTTGTTTGTTTTTTTTGACATTGAGTTGTATGAGCTGTTTATATATTTTGGATATTAACTGCTTATTGGTCATATCATTGGCAAATATTTTCTCCCATTCAGTAGGTTGTCTTTTTGTTTTCTCGATGGTTTTCTTTGCTATGCAAAAGCTTTTAAGTTTGATTAAGTCCTATTTGTTTATTTTTGCTTTTATTTCCTTTGCTATAGGAGACTGATCCAAAAAAATATTGCTGTAATTTATGTCAAAGAATGTTCTGCCTATGATTTATTCTAGGAGTGTTATGGTTTCAGGTCTTACATTTATGTTTTTAATCCATTTTGAGTTTATTTTTGTATGTGGTGTTAGAGAATGTTCTAATTCATTCTTTTACATGTAAGTGTCCAGTTTTCCCAGCACCACTTACTAAAGAAACTGCCTTTTCTCCATTGTATATTCTTGCCTCCTTTGTCATAGATTAATTGACCATAAGTGTGTGGGTTTATTTCTGGGCTCTCTATTCTGTTCCATGGATCTATGTCTCTGTTTTTATGCCAGCAGCATACTATTTTGATTACTGTAGCTTTGTAGTATTATCTGAAGTCAAAGCAAATGATTCCTCCAGCTCTGTTCTTTCTCAAGATTGTTTTGGTTATCCAGGGTCTTTCGTGTTTCCATACAATGTTTAAGATTATTTGCTCTCGTTCTGTGAAAAATGCCATTGGTAGATTGATAGGGATTGCACTGAATCTATAGATTGCCTGGGGTAGTATGGCCATTTAAAAATATTAATTCTTCCAGGCTTCCCTGGTGGTGCAGTGGTTGAGAGTCCGCCTGCCGATGCAGGGGACACAGGTTCGTGCCCTGGTCCGGGAAGATCCCACATGCTGCAGAGCGGCTGGGCCCGTGAGCCATGGCCGCTGAGCCTGCGCGTCCGGAGCCTGTGCTCCACAACGGGAGAGGCCACAACAGTGAGAGGCCCACGTACTGCAAAAAAAAAAAAGAAAAAAATATTAATTCTTCCAATTCAAGAACATAGTGTATCTTTCCATCTGTTTGTGACATCTTCAATTTCTTTCTTAGCAACAGCATTTTAAAGGACTTGTGTACTAAGACTGTATGGGTACTTTAAATATATTATCTTTTTTTAAAACCACCTTATTAAGCATGAAGGCAGAGACCAGTGGGGCCTCAATATTTATTAGTGGATGTATTTAAAGATGGATGAAGAATGTTCAGCCTTTATCATAATTAGAATTTTATTGAGTTTCCCAAAACGAGTTCCTTGCTAATCATGTAAGATACAACTTACTTCCAAAGCTGCTACTCTCAAGATTTTCAGAAATCCCTTCAGTTCTAGGAATTCATGAAATCTTGACATTCCTTTCCTCCCATTTGGGATATGGTCACATCATCATGGTCTCTTCAGTTTCGTCCCAATGCGGAAGCTACCCCCTCCCAATCCCCTGGACCATCTCAGCCCTGCACCTCAGGGCTGCAGCCCTGTAGGTTACCCCATGTGAGAATGAAGACCTGGGACACTATAGCTTTGAGCAGGTCGTGACCCATTTTTCCATTTTCCTTCTTGCAAGTTCCCAGAGTTTTGTCAGCCCTTTGGACCATAGCAACACACATGACTTTGGGCAGTGTGATGTGCAGTAGAATCAACCCTAGATTTGAAGTGCGACCAGGACTTCAATCCCAACTTTATCACGTAAAGCCTCTATATGTGACCCTAGGCAGGGCCCTCTCCTTCCGTGAGCCCAGCTTCTTCATATGTAAAATGAGGAATTTGAACAAATGGATCTCTGAGGTCCTTTTAACCTGAGCTTTCTGTGATGCTAGGATTGGCCATCCTCTTCTCTTTGCTAAAAAATGGCAGCTCAGTTCCTTGAGCTGTAATGAAGGCATGTTTGGTCTCCTTTGGTCCAAAGTCCTTGAAAATATCCCTCAGATATATATCCTGAAATTTCGCCAGTAGACACGAGAATTAAAACCTTGACTTACCGCAGAGATCTTGAGGTAGTACAGTACAGAAGTTAAAAATGTGGGCTTTAGATTTGAGCAGACCTGAGTTGGAATACTAGCTCCATCACCTGTTAGGAGTGTGGCCCCACCAGCTTTTCTTCTGAGCCTCATTTTACTCATCTGTAAAATAGGAATAATATTAGTATTATATTCACCTAATAGGATTATGAGGGTTCAGTGAGCTACTGCATACAAAGTGCTTGTCACAGTGCCTTTCAGAAGAGACAAACAAAAGATATTAGGATGCTTTTGGAAACTCTTCTTGGAAGTGCCAGATGGAAGGGAAAGGAGATGACAGTAAACTGAGACTTGGATAACAACACAGGGGCACGGTGTTAGTTTTCTGCGATTATGGTAACAAATTATAATTACCACAAACTTGGTGGTTTAAAGCAACAGAAATGTATTCTCTCACAGTTCTAGAGGCCAGAAGTCTGAAATTAGTTTCACTGGGCCAAAATCAAGATATTGGCAGGCCCGGAGCCTCTAGGGAAGAATCTGCTCCTTGCCTCTCCAGCTTCCCAGGGAAAAGAGAATGTTACTGACATTCCTTGGCCTGTGGCCGTGTCACTCCAATCTCTGCTTCCGTGTTCACATCACCTCCTCCTCTGTGGATTAGTATCATATCTCCCTCTGCCTCTCTAAGGACACTTGTGACTGCATTTGGGCCCTACCTAGGTAATACAGGATAATCTCCCATCTCAAGATCCTTAACTTGATCACATCGGCAAAGACCCTTTTTCCAAACAGGGTACACTTAAAGATTCCAGGGACTAGGACCTAATTGTCTTTAGGGGGCCATTTTTTTTAGCCTAGCATAGGTACTAAGCATTTTTCGGGTCTGGGCCCTTCCATGCTATGAAACTCAGCCAGGACTAAGTGTCTTTCTCTACCTAAGTCCTGTCACTTATCTTCTTGTCTCCATTCAAAACTCTCATGTGGATTAAATGTTTGCAGGGAGAGTGGGGCCAGGTTGCCTGGATTTGGTAATGATGGGTCTCTTTTGATGAGCAAGATTGAAATACTCATAATTTTTCTTTTTCTTTTTCTAGCTTGATAAAAATGTGCATTTCCACATTGTCACAGAGTAAATACAATCATGACTTATATTTTCACAATTTATATGGTTGATTTCATGATTTTTCATGAGAAAAAACTCTCTTTTTTAAAAATTTTTAACCTTTTGGAATGTATTAGGTCTCTTCCTTCCTGGCTTTACCTCTCACTCTGTGATTATCATATTAGATTCTAAAAGATTGTGGTCCATCAGAGAAATGTCAATCTTGAATATTTACTCATGAAGACTCAGAGTAACCTTAATTTCCTGATTCAAAATCTGGAAATTGACAATGCTACAAAGGATGTCTGGAGATTAAATGGGATAGTGGCGAAAATTCTAGCACAGTGACTAGAACGTATTAATTTCTTAATAAATATTCTCTTCCCTGTGCCTCATTCCTCTTTTTTTTAAAGTGGGGGTATGTTAATTAGTTCCATTTATTGAGCACCTGTCCCTGATAATCCCAGCTGTTATAGGCAATAATTTCTGCCCTCAAGAACTTGAAGCACAGTACTGGGTATACAACGAAGATTACAAATCAAGCCACAGACCTTTCCCTTGAAGTGCCTGAAATTTTGATAGAAAGGAAAGACATCTTTTGGAGAATACCTGGAATCACAGAGTGTTCAAGTTTTCCTGTGCGTATTTGGAGGATAGGCAGAGTGTATTAATACCCCAGGTCAGTATTCTTGAACTCTGTGTCAAGTGGAGCAAGCCATGGACTCGTGGTCAGAAGTCCTTCGTTCTATTACTGGTTTAGTCATTGTCTCTGTGTGATCTTGGACAAGTCACTTTCCCTTTTGGGGATTCAGTTTCCAAATCCAGAAAATGAGAGAATGAGACTACCTTTCAGTACAAGGAAAATGTTAACAGATTCATAGAGTTATTGCAAAAAATCAAGAAGCAGAATTCAATACACATTAACTGCAGAAATTTTCCCCCAGAAACAATCATGAAGCAGAATAAAACTATAGGATGACACTCCAAATAAAATTTGATTACTTCCCAACTGAATGATAATAATAAAGAAGAGGAGAAGGAGGGGGAGGAGGAAGAGAAGGGGAAGGCCAAAATGTATTGATAATAGCAAGAATTTATATAGCATTTACTATGTCCCAGGCTCTGTTCTTGGGACGTCAGTCCTCACCACGATCCTCTGAGACAATACTATTATTATTACCATTTTAAAGATTTTAAAATTTGAGACACAGATTTTAAAAATTGAAGATAGGTTTAGTAATAATCAACATCTCACACTGAATAAGTTGTAGAGCCAAGATTCAGACCTCGTCTATATTCTACTACATTGATGAAATTAATGACAACTGTATAAATAAAAGTCCAAAACAGAATTAAAACGTGAGGATCTGATTGACTTCGGCAGTATCCTCTAACTTTAGCTTCATGTGATTCTACATTCACCATTCCCTTCCTTTTTGCTGGAAAGTCAGAATAAAAGGTTCGATTCCCTGAAGCTGGAAGCCCAGGCATTTTAGTTCTCCTTTGGCCCAGTACTCTTAACTACTTTTAGCAGGGAAGTATCTGGAAATTCCTTTTCTAGCATCTGGAGGTCATGTGGTTCAAGCAGATTCTCTCAACTCCCAGAGCAGAGCTTGCATACTACATACTTTGGGACTGCCAAGAGATAGCTAGTTTGTTCCTGGGAAATTTCCCATCTGTTGCTTTGTAGAAATGCCCGAATTCCCCTGTCCCCAGTATATACAAAATTTAGAGCATGTCGGAGCCCTAGAACACGCTTTTAATGCTCATATTCCATGTAAGCATTCTCTAGGCTAAATCTTCCTGGAGAAACTTAGTCATCCTGGTTGTATTTAGGAAAAAGTACAAAATCAAGAAATGACCACCCACAGATGGTCTCATAGTCTGGTTAGTCCCAGGCCCTGAGCCAGATTATAATCTTTGAGATCTCAAGCCTTGAAAATGGCATCCATCCCTCATATGCAATTCAAAACAAAAATAATCTTATTCTATAAAATAAAGGGAGGTGATAGCCAAAAGAAAGATGGAAGCAATGCAAGCATCCATCAATGGATAACTGGATAAACAAAATGTGATATAAATACAATGGAATATTATTCAGTGTTAAACAGGAAGGAAATTCTGACACATGGTACAACTTGGATGAACCTTGAGGACATGATGCTAAGTGAAATAAGCCAGCCACAAGAGAACAAATGTTGTATGACACCATTTATATGAGGTACCTAGAGTAGTCAAATGCATACAGACAGAAAGTAGAGGGTGGTTGCCAGGGGCTGGGGGAAGGGCAATGTGTTACTGTTTAATAGGTAGAGTTTCAGTTTTGCAAGATGAAAAGAGTTCTGCAGATGGATGGTGGTGATCGTTGCACAACAATGTGACTGTACTTAATGCCACTGAACTGTACACTTAAAATGGTTAGGATGGTAAATTTTATGTTATATGCATTTTACCACAATTTTCTAGATTGAAAATTTGAAAAAAAATAAATGGATAGTGGTCCCCCAAATTTCTGATGTTTTTCCATGGTGATGTTTTTCCAGACTGCCTTTTTGGAAATATCCAGTTCTTTCAAAAATATATATATATGTTCTTATGAAGGGGAAGGATATGTGCCTGCTTTGCTGATGCCCAAAGCAGATACTTCTTCTGCCTATTTAATGAGACAGAATTAGCATTACAACACCCCAGGCTGAAGGAAGGAAGAGCATAGGGTCCTGCAGGGTTCCCCACTCAGTCTACCAGTTCTGTAGGTCGCAACTCTGACGCTGGGGAGAAGCAAAAAAGCCTAACAGAATGAAAATCCTTTCAGCAAATATTTATTGAGAGCCTTATAATAATAACAACAGTATCTACTAAACTAAACTTACCAGTGTTAAGAAAAACTATCTAAAACATGTTAGTAAAGTAAAAAGATGATTATGTGACCTTTTGATGTCACAATAAAGCATTGATCAGCAAGTCTACTTAAGAGTCATCTGCCTCTGAAGAGAAATTTAACATTATTTACACAACTGATTAGGGCCCAGACATTTCACAATTCTGTTAAGTAACAGGACGGGATGATTTCCTTTTCCGTCTAGTAGAGAAGATAATCCTTAAGGTTATGGTTTTATTACCCTGTAGGACCTTAATCCATTTGAATATAATTTAGCAATATCATTTCAATATTTTTCTTTCTCCTCTCATATTATATTCTTTTGCACCACCTTCTCCCTCTATCTGAAACAACTCTTCCCCACACCTTCTGCCCTTCCCCCACTGCCATCCCTCATTTGCTCTGCAGGACCACCTTAGGCATCACCTCCTCCAAGAAGCCTTCTCTGACCCCCAGGCTAAGTTAGAGGACTCTACTCTCATAAGCTCGATCCCCCTCATGCTCCCCAACCCCAGTCCTCCACCTCCCTGGCCCTCTCTCTTAACACTTCTCACATGGTATTATCACTGTCTGCCTATACGTCTCTCTCCCCTGCTTGATTGTCTGCTTCCTGAGGAGGGATCTTGTCTGCTTCAGGACCTAGTACACAGTAAGTGCTCAATAAATGCCCACTGAATGAAAGAATGAAGCAGCCTATGAACAGCTTTAGAGGAAATAAAGGAAGACGAGATGGCTCTCAGAAGTCCGTGGAAATAGGGAGTTCCCTGTTGGTCCAGTGGTTAGGACTCAGCATTTTCACTGCTGTGGCCCAGGTTCAATCCCTGGTTGGGGAACTAAGATCCTGCAAGCTGATCCCACACGGCACGACCCCCCCCAAAAAAAAGAGGCTCCTCTTAGAAAATGAATTGTGAGCAGTTCAGAGTAAGGGAAGCATAGAGTGTAGTGGCAATTGCTATGGACTAAGATAGCAAAAATACTACGTGCCCGGATCTGTACTAAGTGGTTCACTTATATCATTTCATTCTCACCACAACTCTATGAGACAGGTATTATTATTCTCCCTATTTAACTGATGGGCTCAGGGAGGCCAGGTGGCATGCCCTATATCTCACAACTAGCAAGTGGTCAAGCTGAGATGTGAGCTCAGGCAGCTTTACCCCAGAGCCCATGGCCTCGTCCTTGGTGTTACACTCAATATCATCTCTGCTCTGGGTCCTGGGAGGAGAAAGCAGGCTGAGAAGAGAGCACAAAGATGCCCTCCGGGGTTTACAGTCCAGGAGAGAAGACAAGGGGATAGCAGGTGACAATATAGCTACAATGAAGCTACCAGGGGAGGCAATGTTCCATTGGTTTTGTGAGTAGAGTGAGAAGTCAAATATAGCTGGGGGCATACTGGAAGGCTTTCAGAAGGAAGTGGTATCCCAGCAGGGCTTTGAAGGAATGGAGAGGACATGGAGAAGTCTAGAGAAAAACAGAAGAGTAAAATATATGTAACAAGGATAGTACCTCATGAAGAATTGTCTTCAACAGCGCAAGGTTAGTTTAACACTAGAAACAATGCATTTGCCACATTAACAAATTAAAGATGGAAAATCATATGATCATTTCATTAGATGATGATAAAGGATTTGAAAAACTCAAAACATTTATGATAAAAACTCAGCAAACTGGGAATAAAAATAATCTTCCTAAAGAAAAAAAGAATCTTCCTTACTCCAATAAAGGGTACCTGGTTTTTTTTTCAATATAGCAAACATCATAAAAGCCTTCCTTTTTAAGCCAGGAAAATGAAAAGAACACTCACTTATATTTCCTTCATTTCTATTCAACATTGTACTAGAGATCAGAGCCAGAACAATAAGTTAAGAAAAAGAAACTGTATAAAAACTAGAAAGGAAGGAATAAAACTATCACTATCTACTAATGATGTGACTATGCATATAGAAAATCGAAAGAATCTACAAATAATTATTGAAATAAATAAAATAGTTAAGGTTTCTAGATACAAAATCAATGCAATAAAATTATCAGTATCTCTATATACCAGGAATAAACAGAACATGAAATTTCTTGTAATTACCATTGTCAATAACATTTTAAAATATGAAGGACCTAGGGAAAAAAATCTAACAAAGGATGGGCAAGATGTCTACAGAGAAACTCATGTAACTCTGGGAGACATCAAAGGAGATAGAAATAAATGAAGAGATATACTCTATCATGTGTTGGACAATTCAATGTTGTGAAGATGTCAATTTTCCCCAAAGCCATTAACACACTAAATGCAATACCAACTAAAATCCCAAAAACTTGACAAAATGATTCTAAAATTTATGTATAGAAATTCAAGATTCAAAAATAGCCAAGACATGGGAATTCCCTGGTGGCCCAGTGGTTAGTACTCCGTGCTTTCACTGCCGAGGGCCCAGATTTGATCCCTGGTCAGGGAACTAGGATTCCGCAGGCTGTGTGGTGTGGCAAAAAAAAAAAAAAAAAAGCCAAGACACTCTTGAAGAACAAGGTGGGAAGACTTGATCTGCAAGAAATGAAGATGTATTATAAGTCTATACTAATTGACAGACTGTGACATTGGTGTAGGGAGATAAGAATAGGCCACTGAAACAAAAGAAACACATTTACTATAAGTCAGAGATGTCACTGCAGATCAGTAAGGAAGGGCAGACTTTCAAGAAGTGGTGCTGGGACAATGGGTTATCCACATAAGGGAAACTAATCTTTTCTTCTTTTTTTAATTTAATTTAATTTATTTATTTTTATATAGCAGGTTCTTATTAGTTATCTATTCATACATATTAGTGTATATATGTCAATCCCAATCTCCCAATTCACCCCAACACCACCACCACCTCACTTTCACCCCTTGGTGTCCAAACATTTGTTCTCTACATCTGTGTCTCTATTTCTGCCTTGCAAACCTGTTCATCTGTACCATTTATTCTTCTTCATATATGCGTTCATATATGATATTTGTTTTTCTCTTTCTGACTTACTTCACTCTGTATGACAGTCTCTAGGTCCATCCATGTCTCTACAAATGACCCAATTTCATTCCTTTTTATGGCTGAGTAATATTCCATTGTATATATGTACCACAACTTCTTTATCCATTCGCCTGTGGATGGACATTTAGGTTCCTTCCATGAACTGGCTATTTTAAATAGTGCTGCAATGAACATTGGGGTGCATGTATCTTTTTGAATTATGGATTTCTCTGGGTATATGCCCAGTAGTGGGATTGCTGGGTCTTATGGTAATTCTATTTTTAGTTTTTTGAGGAACCTCCACACTGTTCTCCATAGTGGCTGCATCAATTTACATTCCCACCAACAGTGCAAGAGGGTTCCCTTTTCTCCACAACCCCTCCAGCATTTGTTGTTTGCAGATTTTCTGATGATGCCCATTCTAACTGGTGTGAGGTGATACCTCATTGTAGTTTTGATTTGCATTTCTTTAATAACTAGTGATGCTGAGCAGCTTTTCATGTGCTTCTTGGCCATCTGTATGTCTTCTTTGGAGAGATGTCTATTTAGGCCTTCTGCCCATTTTGGGATTGGGTTGTTTGTTTCTTTAATATTGAGCTGTTTATATATTTTGGAGATTAATCTTTTGTCTGTTGATTAGTTCACAAATATTTTCTCCCATTCTGAGGGTTGTCTGTTCATCTTGTTTATGGTTTCCTTTGCTCTGCAAAAGCTTTTAAGTTTCATTAGGTCCCATTTGTTTACTTTTGGTTTTATTTCCATTACTCTAGGAGGTGGGTCAAAAAAGATCTTGCTGTGATTTATGTCAAAGTGTGTTCTTCCTATGTTTTCCTCTAAGAGTTTTATAGTGTCCGGTCTTACATTTAGGTCTTTAAACCATTTGGAGTTTATTTTTGTGTATGGTGTTAGGGAGTGTTCTAATTTCATTCTTTTACATGTAGCTGTCCAGTTTTCCCAGCACCACTTATTGAAGAGACTTTTCTCCATTGTATATCCTTGCCTCCTTTGTCATAGATTAGTTGACCATAGGTGTATGGGTTTATCTCTGGGCTTTCTATCCTGTTCCATTGATCTATATTTCTGTTTTTGTGCCAGTACCATATTGTCTTGATTACTGTAGCTTTGCAGTATAGTCTGAAGTCAGGGAGTCTGATTCCTCCAGCTCCAACTTTTTCCCTCAAGATCGCTTTGGCTTTGGCTTCCCTGGTGGCGCAATGGTTGAGAATCTGCCTGCCAATGCAGGGGACACGGGTTCAATCCCTGGTCTGGGAAGATCCCACATGCTGCGGAGCAACTAAGCCCGTGCACCACAACTACGGAGGCTGCGTGCCACAACTACTGAAGCCCACGCACCTAGAGCCCCTGCTCTGCAAAAAGAGAAGCCACCACAATGAGATGCCCATGCACCACAACGAAGAGTAGCCTCCGCTCACCGCAACTAGAGAAAGCCCGCACACAGCAACAAAGACCCAACCCAGCCAAAAATAAATAAATAAAATAAATATATTAAAAAAAAAGATTGCTTTGGCTATTCAGGGTCTTTTGTGTCTCCATACAAATTTTAAGATTTTTTTGTTCTAGCTCTGTAAAAAATGTTATTGGTAATTTGATAGGGATTGCACTGAATCTATAGATTGCTTTGGGTAATATAGTCATTTTCACAATATTGATTCTTCCAATCCAAGAACATGGTATATCTCTCCATTTGTTTGTGTCATCTTTGATTTCTTTCATCAGTGTTTTATAGTTTTCTGAGTATAGGTCTTTTACCTCCTTAGGTAGGTTTATTCCTAGGTATTTTATTCTTTTTGTTGCAGTAGTGCATGGGAGTTTCCTTAATTTCTCTTTCTGATCTTTTCTTGTAGGCGTATAGGAATACAAGAGATTTCTGTGCATTAATTTTGTATCCTGCAACTTTACCAAATTCATTGATTAGCTCTAGTAGTTTTCTGGTGGCATCTTTAGGATTGTCTCTGTATGGTATCATGTCATCTGCAAACAGTGACAGTTTTACTTCTTTTCCAATTTGTATTCCTTTTATTTCTTTTTCTTCCCTGATTGCCACGGCTAGGACTTCCAAAACTATGTTGGATAATAGTGGTGAGAGCGGACATCTTTGTCTTGTTCCTAATCTTAGAGGAGAGGCTTTCAGTTTTTCACCATTGAGAATGATGTTTGCTGTGGGTTTGTCGTATATGGCCTTTATTATGTTGAGGTAGAAGGAAACTAATCTTGACCTCTATTTCCCACCATACACCTAAAGGTGAAAGACAAAAGTATAAAGCTTTTGAAAATAAATAGGAGAATATCTTCGTGATCCCAGAGTAGGGAAGGATTTCTCGAACAAGGAACAAATAGCATGAACTAACAGAAAAGATGATAAAGTTGACCGGCTTAAAATTAGGAATTTCTGTTTATCTAAAGATAAGATAAAGAAAGTGAAAAGATAACATTTGTGTGCTCTGTGTTCAGGAAACCAGAAGGAGCAGGTTTGGCTGAGACTGGAATACGTGGAAAGATAAGGCTGGAAAGATAAGCAGGTACCAAGCCAGGAAGGCCAGGCTCCCACCAGTTGCTAGACAGGCAGGAGAGGGAATCATCCTACTTTAGGGGCTTCTTTTTGTGTTTCCTAAGTTGGGGTGTGTGAGTGTGTACAGGGGGAAATCTCGAGGAAGATTCATATCTATTCCTTTGCCTCTCCTTCAGGAAATCCTACTTAATGTCTGCCCTCCATTCTTCCTGTTGCACAGTCAGTTCTGTTTGCTGCCCCCAAAGCCAAGTTCCTTTCTTATCTCTCCCACCTACTGAATACGTACTGTGTTCTGGCACTTTGTATGAGTCACCTCATTTACTCTTTTAGGATGGCCCGATAGTTAAGAAAACATATTTGGGATACAACTCACTTGGATGTGAGATCTGTCTTTACTAGTTGGGTGTCTTCCAGCAGGTCAAGTCACTGTTCTATGCCTCTGTGTCCTCAACTGTAAAACGGGAGTAATGGCTATGTCTTCCTAATTTTCACAGGGCACTAGTGAGAATAAAACACAAGTACTCTGCTGACTTAATACCATGCTTAGCACATTGTAAGCTCTCAATACATGTTATTGTTATTATTTCACATCCTAAGGGGTAGGTGATCTCTGAAGGGACCACACTCCGCTGTTATCTGTTGTTATCTGAGTTGGCCCTGGTTGCTTCAACTGCCTCTCTTCAGTAGCTAACAGGGAGGGAGAGGGCTGGTCCTGTGAAGTCCCGCCAGGCACTCTGCCAGTCCCCAGCTCAGCCTAGCTCCTACGGCCCTGGCAGGGCCTCTCCTCACCTACTGGGGCTGCACCGGCACTGGCCCCTGCTCAGCTTCCTGTCTCCCTTATCTACCCCCAACATGTGTGCTCTGCAGTGGGAAATGCTACCACTTGCTTCCTTTACTCAGCAGGACCCTCATTCTTTAGGCCGAAGTCAAATCCCAGCAGCTGGCCCTGTGCCCACTCTGCTCAGGGGTTTTCTGCCCCTCAGCCACCCAGGCCAGATGCAGCAGAGGCTCTTCCCCCAACCCTCACCCCTAGCTTTAGAAAGGGAATGGGGACGCCCCTTAAGCTGCCCCCACTTTCCAGCTTCCCCAGACCCAGTACTCTCTTTGTTCTCCCTGTACCCAACCCCATACACCCATCCTCTTTGAGTTCCAATCTCTGCTCTGAACTTCTCAACTCTGTGACCTTGGGCCAGTTAATTACGCTTTCTATCCTTTAATTATCCAATCAGTCACATGGAGACAACGAGCCTGGTGCTATCTGCCCCAGAGGAAGCGATAAAGATGTAGCACTTAGTATAAATTTTTGGCACATTTTATATTATACGTAACATAAATATTCAAGCACGTTGGAAGTATGTGTTCAAAAATATACTGATGGAGAGTTATCTCCTCAAATTTTTGAGATACTATGTGGTGGTTAAATTCACAAACTTTGGCATCAGAGAGATGTGGGTTCAGATTATAGCTTTTGTTATATGACCTTAGGTAAGTCACCTACCCTCTCAAAGCCTCAGTTTCTTTATTAGTAAAATGATGTTAATGAAACCCACCTGGTAGGGCTGGCATATGAATGTGAGATTATTTGTGTAAAGAGCTTAACACTGTTCCTAGCCAGGATAAATGTTACCTATAATAATTGTTGTCTCTGCTATTTAATTTTCAGGACACTGGTGTGTGAGGAGGGTGCTTGGGAAATAGCTGTAGCTGCTGCCACTTCTGTCCATGACAGATCTTAGCTTGGTGGGAAAGATCTCTCTGTAATTCGCTCTGTGCATATTGGTGTGGATCCACTTTAACCCCAGTGACCCAGGCCCTATCTGCTTAGATCAAAGACTCACAGCTCTCAATTCCAAATTGGTTCAATCATATGCTTTATTACCCTCCATCCCAAAGTACCCTTCTAAGCCCCCAAGGGAGAAAAAAGGCAAAGCAAAAATGCACAAACTCACTAGGAATCAGATAAAGCAAAGTAAAACCAAAACAAAGTGCCATTTTACACCCAACCATCTGACGTCAATGGCTAGCAAGGAGGTAGAGTTAGGGAACTCTCACGCACTGCTGGGGTATAAATTGGCCCAACCTTTTTGTAAATCAGTTTGGCAATATCTAGTAAAATTGAAGGTATGCATATACCCTATGACTCAGCAATGCTACTCCCAGGTTTGCACCTACAAAAACTCTCCCACCCATGCACAAGAAAATGTTTATAAGAACATTCATACCGGCACTGTTTATAACAACAAAAACCTGAAAAAAAGACTGTAATGTCTAACAACAGGAGAATGGATAAATAAATTGTGATATAGTCATAAGATGGCATATTACAGAGCAGTGGAAATTAATGGACCTACACGGCAACATGAATGAATCATTAATATGTCAGGTAAAAAAAGCAAACTGCAGAGAAATACGAGCACTTCAATACTATTTCTATAAAGCTCAACTTATGCAAAATACCACTATATATTACTTAAGGATATATGCATATGTTGTGCAAGTATACAGAAATGTAAGGATATAAAAAATAGCAAATTCTGATTAGTGGTTACTTTGGTGGTGGGGCACGGGGGAGAGAGATGCAGTTGAGGAGGAGTACGGAGAGGGCTGCAATTATATTGGTAATATTTTATTTCTTATGCTGAGTAGTGGGGCCTTGTATGTTTGTAATAAAATTCAAGCGTGAATTAATTCTTCAAATATGAATTATTTCATAATATTTTTTTTACAAAAGGCAAGACAATATAATTGGCAGTGATTTAAGTCCTTTTGCTTTCCTGAGTCCCAGTCCAGGAAAACAAGGCCCCCATTCTCCTTCTAACTAGACCACTTTGACGAACTGGAAAAAACTTTGTTGTTTCTATGCTGGTTTATAACAACTGAGAGGTGAGTATGGACACTCTTGCATATTTTCAGCTCAGAGACTGGGAGTCTGGTATGTGCCTAGGGTTTGCCCCAATTCTACTATGACATCTACTCTCCCTCCAAGAAACAGTACATAAAATAAAAAGTTAAAGTCCCCCCTCAGCCCTTTATCTAATCCCATTCCCCAGGGGTAATCTCTACAGATGGTACCCTTCCAGGCATTTTCCCTATGCATATATAAATACATAGATAGACACATAAAGTTTTTTTAAAATATAAGAATGGAATTAAATATGGATTACTTGGACAGAAGTAAAAATTTTAAACTAAAAATATATGGAATTTTACTATATGTATCATTTACTATATAAATTGTTCTGCAGTTCCTTTTTTCATTTATCAGTGTCTCATGTCAACACATCAGTTCATGTGTCTTCTACCACAATCTGTTACTTAAACTTCTATTTTTAATTCAACAAGAGATATATGATCACATTCTAGATGCAAAATTTTCAAACAATACAGACAGAGTGATAAAATCCTTCACAAAATAGAGTGAGAAAGCCTTTCACAAGATTGTCACCCCTAACGCATACACCAAACACACACACACGCACACACACACAAATACACTTAATCTCAGGTCCCTCCCTGGAGATGAACTACTGCTATATTTGACGTACATCTTTCCAGATTCCTTTACTCCCATAAAGAAATAGGTTGTTTAGTTGTTGTGTACGTGGCTGACACATAAATGGGTCTAAACTGTACATAATATTCTGTAACTTACTCTTGGTAATTTATGCTTATAATCACTATCTCACCGAGTCATCCATTAGCTGATATTTATTATTTATTATGCTATTATTTATGATGTGCACTGTTCCAGGCACAGTAGCAAATAAGATGGACAGCCTCTATCCTCATGGAGCTTACATTCTGATGGGACATTCAGACAATAAACATGTAAATGAATAAGTAAAATCATTTCAGGTAGTGCTAAGTAATATGATGAAAACAGAGTGGGCATTGGGCAGAAAGGGTTTTTTTAACAACTGCACGGTATCCCACAGTATAGATTAACATAGTTTGGGAGAGTGACTTTCAAATTTTTCTACTTGCTTCCTAGAGTAAGAAATAAACTTTACACTGCTACCCAATATCCACCATAGAAATATACACACACAGAACCAACACACACACATATACAACTGAACAAATATTTCATGAAATAATGTTTACCCTTATTAAGGATGATGCACTGAAAACTTTTATACTGTTCTATGTCATTCTTTTATTATTTTTTTTAATTCCTTACATCTCTCTGAGCCTCAGTTTCCCCACCAGGAACATGCTGATCTCAACATCCTAGAATCTGCTCTAAGTTGATGCCCCACCCCCTGACTCAGCGAAGGCAGGACTTCTCTCTGGCCCTTCTCCCCCTTTTCCGCTCCCTGTTCCTCAGAAGTGGCCAGGGAAAAGGGAAAAGGCAGGTCCCTGCAGGCAGGAGAGTGTGATTCAGGGTGGGGCAGAGGGAGGGAAAGAGAGAGGCCCGCCTCCTAGTAGGAAATGAGACTGGGTAAGAATAACACTTTATAAGCCTGCCGACCTCTTTCTCTTCCCATGCCCTGGCCACCTTCCAGCCTCCTCCGTCCAGTCTCCTCCCCTCCCAGACAGTCCTCGCTTCTTTTTCCCCTAGGCTGCAGTCAGCCTGAGCCCCCAGCCTGCCAGAGCCAAGAGCCCAGGTGGGGTAGAGAACCTCGGCTACAGGATGTTGACAACACTGCTGCCCCTGCTGCCACTACTGCTCCTGCCCCGCTGGGCCCTCTGTAGCCAGGAAGCCTCAGATGGTGAGTCCAGGGCACATCTCGTGCCCCGGGATGGTTCTGGAGACTCTCAGCCTGTCTGGGTACACAGGCAAGACCAGAGGGGAGCTTATCCCACAGTGTCTGTGTCTGCAGCCGGCTGGATCTCTCCAGGGGGCAGGCAGGTCCTGGGGACTGGTTCGTGTCCCAAAGCCAAGGTGAGGAAGCATAGTTCAGCCCCTGGGAAGGGGGAGATGCAGGAGGCTGGGGGGAAACAAGAATGGAAAAATGGGAAAGGGGCTTGTAGAAAGGGTGAGAGAATTAGCCATGGGGAGAGAGGAAAGATGGGGCGAAGTCTGGAGAGGGAGGTCTGGGGGTGATGGTGGATGGAGGTGAGTTTAGGGAAGATGGGAAGAGACTTAGGGATGAGACGAGAGATGGAAGGAATGAGAGACACTGGGAGAACTGATGGGAGACTTGGGGAAAGACTGGGGCTGAGACCTGTGAGGCAGAAGAGGAGACTAGAGAAGGTGGAGGAAGACTGGGGGCAGCTGGTGAGGGGAAACGCAGGGGAGAGACAAGCTGCGGTTGATGGGAGAACTTGTGAGAGATCAGGCTGCCACAGTGGCTCCATTTAAGCAGGGAAGGGGAGTTACTGCCTTGCACTGTAATTGCACAGGGGCCTCGTCTCCCCTCTCCCACAGCCTCTGTAGCTTCAGTCTCCCCCTCAGAGAGGGAGCAAATAATAACCAGTATTCAGTCAGTGCTCACTATGCTTAAGACGTGTATTGACTCATTTCACTCCCACAAAATCTTTACAAGGTGGGTGATATTATTACCTCCATTTTACAAAGGAGGAGACTGGTCAAAGCAGTTAAGAACCTTGCCTGGGGGTGACCCACAGAGCAATACTCGTTCACATCTGCAGACACAGAGCACAACTTCTCAGAGGCAAACGTGGACGAGACACACGCCCCCACGGAGATTTACAACGCCAGACTCATTCCCCCCTCAGACATTCTCTGGGCACCAACTCCATGCCGGGCCCTAAGTAGGTGTAGGAGGCAGAGATAACCAGACATGATTCTGTAGCCTATAGGAATGGAAGCCTGTGTGTTTGGAGACAGTTATGCAGAATCTGGGATCGCTGAAACTGACCCACTGTGTCTGGGAGGGTAAAGAGGAGAAGCATTAGGAAAACTTCTTCAAGGGGAGGGCAACAGAGCTGGGTCTTAAAGCATGAACAGAAGTTTGCCAGGAGGCACAGCAACCCTGGCATGCTATTCACATGTTACCTGAAAGGCAGCATGACGGACTCCAAGTACTTTGAGGTACTATCTAAGCACAGGGAAGAGGCCAAAAAAGGCAGGTGGGGCCCAGTCTCCGGCAGCCTTGAATGTCAGGCTAAAGCCTTTGGACTTGATTCTATGGACAGATATCCTATGGGGAGACAGTATAGTTGAGTGGCTAAGAGTGCTGGGCTCAGACTGCCTGCATGCTAACCTTGACTCTGCTATGCCACTTTCACCTGTTTTCCACATGGACTGGGGTTAATAACAGTAGCTACTGCATCAAGTTAATGGAAGGAAGGCACAAATAAGATAATGATGCATGTAAAGTACAGTGCCCAGGTCATAATAAGCACCTAATGGCTATTACTATTGTTGTTGTTGATAGGGGACTGTGTCCCTGGAGGATTTTTAAGCAGAAGGACATAATCTTATTTCTGGGCCAGGTGGAGGGCAGATTAGAAGGGGTGAGACTGAAAGATGAGTGGAGGGGGGATGAGGAAGGAAGTTACTACTCCAGGACAGATGAGAACCACTAAGGCCTGAAGTGGGGCAGTGGCAGAGGAGACAGAGAACAGGAGATGGAATTGGGACTTCATTGTAGGTCAGGATTTGTTAACCAACCGGAAATGGTTGGGGGAGGAAGGGGTGAGAGAGAGAAAGCAGACCAGAGTGGCTCTTCCACTGACCGTCTGGATTATCCTGGGGCAAGTGGCTCCTGCACTTCTAGCCTCAGTTTCCTCATCTGTATAAACAAAGATAATAACCTCTGTCCTGCCTTCCTGGCAGGGTTCCTGAGAGCGTCAAATGGAAGGAAGGGTGGGAGGGCACTTTATGGTTTAGGAAGGGCCAAGAAGGTGGGCGGCCGACCTCTGGGTGAGGAGTTATTATCTCGGGTTACACGCCGACCCCTCCCACGCCGGCCTGGGCCCGACGCGCTGACTCCTGCCCCCAGGCCCGCGGTACCTCCACATGATCCAGGACTCCTACTTCCTCAACCCCTCTGAAGTGTGGCACCGGGGCAACGCGACGCTGGGGGAGGTCCTGACGCACGTTCTGGAAGGCCCGGGCAACAACGTCTCGATCCAACAGCTGCAGCCCTTGCAGGAGCCCGAGAGCTGGGCTCTCACAAAGAACAGCCTGAATCGCTACCTGCAGGAGTTCCTAGGCCTGGTGCAGGTGGTGCACCACGAGCGGGGCGTGGCCTGTGAGTGACGCACGCAGGGGCGGGGGCTGGCGAGGGGGGGCCCTCGAGGTGGGAGGCGCGGCCTATGGGCGGGACATAACTGGGGGGCGGGTCTGTGGAGGAACCGGGCGGGGCCAAGTTCTGGGATAGGTGTCCTTGCCGGGCGTGGTCTTTTTGCCTTTGCTGATTGCTGGGTGGGAGATTGAGGCTGGAGAAGAGTGGGGGTCCTAGCTGACGTACTGTACTGTCCGTCAGGCCCTCTTCCTGCTGGCATGACCTCGGGGTAGCCCCTATTAAGAGGCCCTGTCCTGATCTACCCTGCACCCTGAAAGCTCACTTCCCCCTGGCGGATACGCCCCGAAACCTGACACCCTTCCACATAGCCCCCTGACCCTGAATCCCCCATCTACAGTTCCTCTGACCATTCGCTGCTTCCTGGGATGTGAGCTGCCTCCTGAGGGCTTGAAAGCCCGTGTCTTCTTCGAAGTGGCTGTGAATGGGAGCTCCTTTTTGAGTTTCCAACCGAAGACAGCCTCATGGACAGCAGGGCCTCAGGCACCTTCCAATGTGATCACATACGCCATGGAGCAGCTCAACAAGTACAATCGTACTCGGTACGAACTGCGGGAATTTCTGCAGGACACCTGTGTGCAGTACATGCAGAAGCACATCACCGGGAACAACTCGAAAGGTATGGTGGGATCGGGGAGGGTCCTGTGTGTTGGGTGGGTTCCAGGCAAATGCGTGGACCTGAAGGATGGATACCTTGAGCAACAGGAGGCCCAAGGCTGGCGGTTTGGGACAGAGTACACACACCTTCCGTAAATTGGTGAACTAGCCCTCCCTGCCCCGCTTCCTTTGGGGAAGGAATCCCTTGGGGTTCGATTCAAACAATGGACTCCTTGGGGGTATGTTCTTCAAGCTAACTCTCCGCATGTTCTGCAGGAAGCCAAGTAGGCCGCTCCTACACTTCGCTGGTCCTGGGCATCCTGGTCGGCTGTTTCATCATCACTGGAGTGGCTGTAGGCATCTTCTTGTGCACAGGTGGACGGCGGCGGTGTTAATTACTCTCCAGCCCTCTCTGAAAAAGAACTAGACTGATGGGGCCTGGCAAAGGAAGATCTCAGCTCAGTGCAAAACTGTGCAGATTCTCCATCTGGGACATTATACTCCAGAAGATTTAGAATGGCAGCTCATTTCTTCTCCGAGACCCGCCCACCAAGAGTTTGAGGAAGGGGAGGGGAGGAGCCTAGGTAGACAGGGTAGTTGGTTTGCTAAGAACCTAAGAACTGGCACCTTCACTGAACTGGTCTGAGAAGTGAATGCTTATCTATGTTTGTGGAAAACAGATGATGGAGTTGGGGAGACGGAGGTGGTCTGTGGCTCACCCATCTTCCAAAGACAGAATCACCTGAGGTGTTCAAAACACAACCAAATAAAACAAGTCATCCACAACCCAAACAACCAACATTCAGTGCTTCTGGGTATGTTAGACTTGGGAAGGGACACTGGTATTATACAATAGAGGTAGAAATAACCAGAGAAATGATGGAAGTGTGCAATCGAAGTAATATGGGAGCAAGGAATTATTAATTAATCAATTAATAGTAACATTAATAAAATTCCTTACTTATGAATACAGCATTATTATTTCCTCTACTTGGCAAAACTTTGGGGAAAGTAGCCTATACCCTTTGCTTCTGCTTCCTCACCACCCACTCTCTCTTCAACCCACTGCAATCTGACTTCTCTGTAAACTGCTCTAAGATCATCAATGACCTCTAATTGTGAAACCTTCATCTTCCATGATATCTGCAACATTTCACTTTGTGGACTAGGACTCTCTTTTCACCCCAACTTCTGAGACAGCATAGTTCTCATCTTTAAAAAACTGTTCTGGCTGCTCAATCAATCCCTTTGCCTGTGTCACCTTCCTCAATTCACCTTTGAAATGTTGACTTCCTTAGAATTCCTTTTTTTGGCTCCTTTTGTTCCCCTTTAAACTGTACCCTTTCTGGTGACCTACTAACTTCCATGACTTCAAATACTGTCCCCGTTTTACCTCTATGAGCCAGGCATTTAACTTCTTCAAGTCTTAGTTTCTTCATAAACGAAAGGTATAATAAAATATACTAAAAGGGTATAATAAAAACAATACCTATCTCACAGAGGCATTATAAGTATTAAATGAGATAATATATATAAGGTAACATATATATACTCAATAAATATAGCCCTTGCTGCTGACCTCCAGACCCCCCCCATTTGCCTCGCTTCTTGAAAATCATCTGTACCTTAATATTTTGCAGACATTTCAGAGTCAACATGTTCAAAATGAAATTCCATATCTGTCTCCCCAAACCTGGTCTCCCTCTTCTGTTTACTCTCAGTTAAACAGAATTACCATCAAATCATATCAATGTAGAGACCTCACTGTTAACCTTTATTTACTCCCTTTTTATCCCAACCTATAAAATACAATATCTGTAGAATCCTCTCCCTCCTTTCCACTCTATTGCTTTTGTTCAAGATGTCATAATTCATCTCTTTCTCTCTGGTAGGCACAGAGGTGTACCACCCAGTTCTGCCTTCAAGAAAAGATGTGCTGTTCAGCTACAGGAAGTATAGTCAGCAGATAGCCTCTAGCTGCTTCAGTTCCTTTAGGGTCTGCCTCACCCACAGAGAACAGTCCTGCACAAGGTCATGCTCATCCTGGGGCTGTCTTCATCCAGTGCCTGAACGAAGCAGGGGGTATAAAGTTTCAGCCATTCTGACCCACTGTATTTCTGATGAGCTGTGTTCATTCCAGAGCTCCTCACCAGGTTGGCTGGGTCTTTATTGGATCTACACTACAGTCTGATTTCTTCCTCTATTCAATCCTGCTTCCTCCCCGTAGTTAATAATATCTTGCATCTCAAACCCTGTCTTGGCATCTGCTTCCAGAAGGCCCAACCTGTGATTGACAATCTTGCTCTCTGTCTATCTCCAAATTGAGAAAGTCTATCAATCTTTTGACTGGACCATGGCAATAGCTCTTCCTCATTTTTCTCCTGGTCTCTAATTTCTCTAATCCTCTACATGGCAATAAAAATATATACTTCTGATCATGTCATTGTTCTGTTTTTCCAATTTCCCATATTTATTGAGCTAAATTCAGAATCTGCAAAATGACTGGCAAGGCCTTGTAAAATCTGGCCCCATCTTACTTTTCAAATTTTTTTCCCTACCACTTCTCTTCACCCAACTGTGCTTTAGATTTACCAATTTTAAAAGCATATTTTTATTTTTATTTTATTTATTTATTTTTTATGGTACGTGGGCCTCTCACTGTTGTGGCCTCTCCCGTTGTGGAGCACAGGCTCCAGACGCGCAGGCTCAGCGGCCATGGCTCACGGGCGCAGCAGCTCCGCAGCACGTGGGATCCTCCCGGACCGGGGCATGAACCCGTGTCCCCTGCATTGGCAGGCGGACTCTCAACCACTGCGCCACCAGGGAAGCTCTTAAAAGCATATTTTTAAATGACAGAAGTAATACAACAACAGTAGCAACAGAGAGGTTTACAAAGAGAAAAGTGAAAGACCACTGCTTTCCCCTTCTCCCCAAAACCTTACCTCAAAGTTATGCCAAGACTCTTAGTTGCAAGCAACAGAAATCAGCTCTGCCAACTTAAGGGGGAAATAAATATATCAGAAGGCTATCAAGTAATCCTCAGAGTTTGGGGGAAGGCCAGCTAATCAAGCTCAGAAAATAGAACCAGGGATGACAAAGTCACAGCACAGGAATGGTCTAATTAAGGATACCACAGCTGAAACCACTACCTTCATCACCACTGCATGGTGCCATCTTAAATGAATACTACCCTGTCCCTTGTGTCTTACACTATTTGTTCAAGATTCAAGGTCCTGATGGAAGCATTCAAATGGTCACGCCTAGATCATGTTGCCTTTGCCATAGTTATAAGGAGGTGGTGGGGAGGGAAACTTTAAGTATCTTTGGTTTCTTTGAATTAAAACTCATGCCTTCATGTTCTAGAATTTATGCTTTTTCTAGTCTTTCTAAAACTAAGGGAATCAGAGGAATCTGAGGGGGAAGGGGTGGGATTTGTGTATGGGTAAGATATGACCATGCACAGATAGGAAACATAGACGGAATAGCTTAAATAATGGCATAGAGTTAGAAAAAAGCAGAGTAAATTTTAGGAAGGATAACCAGCCCAGTGGGACTGGAGAATGGAAGAATGGTGGAAAATGAGACTGGAAATCAGGCTGGGGTTTCATTGTACTGGGCCGCTAAAGCCTGGTGAAAGAGTGTGTTTTTTAGGTGGTAAAAACCTGGGGAATTATTAAAGCTGGTTGGATAGAAAACTGCTGAAGTCTTCTTTCCCCTTCCAGCTGCGTTGCGTTTTTCTTTTGGCTGCGCCCTGCTGCATGTGGGATCTTATTTCCCTGACCAGGGATGGAACCGCGCCCCCTGCAGTGAAAGTGCGGAGTCTTAACCACTGGACCACCAGGGAAGTTCTCAGCTACATTGTAAAAAAGAGGCTTCAGATAGACTGAGACCCATCGACACCAAGCTTAAGGACCTTGCCTCAGCACTGTTCAGATCAAGACTAGACTAGGCCTGGGACTTCCCTGGTGGGACAGTGGTTAAGACTCCGTGCTCCCAATGCAGGGGGCTCAGGTTCAATCCCTGGTCTGAGAACTAGATCCCACACGCATGACACAACTAAGAGTTTACATGCCACAACTAAGGAGCCAGCAAGCCTCAACTAAGGAGCCCACAAGCTACAACTAAGGAGCCCGCCTGTTGCAACTAAACCTGGCGCAACCAAATAAATAAATTAAATATATTTTTAAAAATTCTAGACTAGGCCTTCTCCCAAGTTAGGGAGCAAAAGGGAAAGGAGAATATGGGAAGAAGTCAGCCTGGAAAAGAGTGAAATCTTGGGCTTCCCTGGTGGCACAGTGGTTGAGAGTCTGCTTGCCAATACAGGGGACACGGGTTCGTGCCCCGGTCCGGGAAGATCCTACATGCTGCGAAGCGGCTGGGCCCGTGAGCCATGGCCACTGAGCCTGCGCGTCCGGAGCCTGTGCTCCGCAACGGGAGAGGCCACAACAGTGAGAGGCCCATGTACCGCAAAAAAAAAAAAAAAGTGAAATCTTGGAGAGTGAGTCAGATGTACTCAGGCTCTGAAATATTACACCACCCCATTTCATCAATGCTGGAACCGCGGTATTTCAGACCTTCACCAACTCTAACTTAATCTATTAGAATCAGAGCTTACTCTCTTTTAGTCCTCTCAAAAAGTTGCCATCAGAATGTTTTTTCTAAAACATGCTAGTCTTCTGCTCAGAATTGTTTAGTTATTCCATTGTCTATAGGATAAAATTTAAACTCCTTAGTATGGAGTTCAAGACCATCCACAATCCAGCACCAACCTATCTTTTCTCTGACTTCGTCTTCAACCCCTCTGTCTTAGTCTGTTCAGACTGGGTGGCTTAAACAACAAGCATTTATTTCTCACAGTTCTGGAAGCTAGGAAGTCCAAGATTGAGATGCTGGCATATTCGGTGTTTGATGAGGGCTCACTTCTTGGTTCACAGGTAGCCATATTCTCAGTGTCCTCATAAGGTGGAAGGCAGGAGGGAGCTCTCCGGGGTCTCTTCTTTAAGCGTACTTATCCCATTCATGAGTGTTCTACCCTCATAACCTAAGCACCTCCCAAAGGCCCCACCTCCAAATATCATCACATTGGGGATTAGGTTTCAACAGATGAACTGGGGAGGTGAGCACAAACATTCAGTCTATAGTACCCTTCCTCTCTCTCAACGTACCTTCTAGCCGCTCCAAACCACCTTTGTTTTCTCCAACATACCTTGTCCTTTCTGGTCATGCCATTTCATGTCATATTTTTTTCTCTCCCTGGCAAACTCCTATTCAACAATAATAGTTGCAGAGTCCAATACTCCATTTTTAATAATGGCAGAAAATCAATGACACAGAAGACTTGAACAACACTATAAAAACCAACTAGACACATCTATAGGATACTCCATTGAACAACAGCAGAATATACATTCTTTTCAAGCACACATGGACAATTTTCAAGGACAGATCATGTGTTAGGCCATGAAACAAGTCTTAATATTTTAAAAAGAAAGTCATTAAAGGCATGTTCTCTGAGCACAGTGGAATTAAATTAGAAATCAACAATAAAAGGAAATTTGGAAAATTCACAAATTTGCATGTAAACAACACATTCCTAAATTTTAAAATGGGTCAAAAAAATTATGAGGTAAACTAGAAAATAGTTTGAGGTGAGTGAAAACAAAAACTCAACATATGAAAACTTATGAGATGTAGCTAGATTAATTAGAGATGGGGGAAATGTATAGGTTTAAGTGCCTATATTAAAAAAGAAGAAATATCTCAAATCAATAACCTAACCTTCCACCTAAAGAAGCTAGAAAAATAGGAGCAACCTAAACCTAAATCAAGCAGGAGAATGGAAGTAATAAGAATTAGAGCAGATAAGTGAAATAGAGACTAAAAAAACAATAAAGAAAATCAACAAAATGAAAAGATGATTTTTGAAAAGATAAACAAATTTGACAAAACTTTAGCTAGACTTATCAAGAAAAAAAGAGAGAAGATCAAATTACAAATATCATTACAGAAATAAAAATGACCATAAGGGATACTACAAACAACTATATGCCAACAAATCAGACAACGTTGATGAAACTGACAAATTCCTAGAAAAACACAGACAATTAACACAGACTAAGAAGAAGTAGAAAATCTAAATAGACTTATAACAAGTAAAGATGTTGAATTAGTAATTTTAAACTTTCCACAAAGAAAAGCCCAGGCCCAAATTAATTCACTGGTGAATTCCACCACATTTAAAGAAGAATTAACATTAATCCTTGATAAACTCTTCCAAAAAACAGAAAAGGGAACACTCTCCAGGTCATTCTATGAGGCCAGTATTACTCTGAGACCAAAACCATATAGATAGATTATAAGACAACTACAAATATCTTACAGACACGAAAATCCTCAACAAATTCTAACAAATTGAATCCAACAACATATAAAAAGGATGATATACCGTGAACAAGGGAGATTTATACCAAGGATGCAAAATTGGCTCAATATATGAAAATCAGTCAGTGTAATACACCATATCAACAAAATAAAGGACAAAATCAACATGATCATCTCAGTAGATGCAGAAAAAGCATTTGTTATAATCCAATACCCTGTATGATAAAAACACTTAACAAACTAGAAACAGAAGGGAACTTATTCAACCTGATAAATGTTATCTACAGAAAAACCCACAGCTAACACCATACTTAACCTTTTCCCTAAAATCAGAAACAAGACAAGAATTTCTGCTCTCCCTACTTT
Organism: Mesoplodon densirostris; assembly: GCF_025265405.1. Taxonomy (NCBI): domain Eukaryota; kingdom Metazoa; phylum Chordata; class Mammalia; order Artiodactyla; family Ziphiidae; genus Mesoplodon; species Mesoplodon densirostris. Next base: position 24,371,506 of record NC_082676.1, on the reverse strand, counting down.
TTTTTCAACATTGTACTTGAGGTTCTAGCCTGAGCAATCAGGCAAGAGTAAAATCAGGCAAGATAAAAGGCACCTGTATTAGAAGGGAATAAGTAAAAGTATATCTATTCAGAAATGACATGATTTTATATATGGAAAATCCTAAAGAATGTACTAAAAAAACAATTAGAGCTAATAAACAAGTTTAGCAATGTTGCAGGATACAAGATCAATATATAAAAACCAATTGTAGGGAAAAGAATCTAAAAAAGAATAGATATATGTATATGTATAACTAAATCATTTTTCTGTACACCCAAAACTAACACAACATTGTAAATCAAATATACCCCAATATAAAATAAAATATTTTAAAAAATAAAATAAAATATTGATAAAAAACATTTGTATTTCTATGCACTAGCAATAAACAATCCAATAATGAAATTAAGAAGAGAAATCTATTTATAATAGCATGAAAAAGAATAAAATACTTAAGAATAAATTTAACAAAAGGAGCATAAGATCTACACACTGAAAACTACAAATCCTTATTGAAAGAAATTAAAGAAGGCCTAAATAAATTAACAAATCCTGTATTCTTTGGTCAAATACTTAATATGTTAAGGCAGCAATATTACCCAAACTAATCTGCAGATTCAACGCAGTCCTTATTAAAATTCATATGGAAGTGCAAGGGACCCAAAATAGCTCCCAAAAATATCTTGAAAAAAAAGTTGAGGACTCACACTTCTTGACTTAAAAACTGACTACAAAGCTACAATCATCAACACAGTGTTTTACTGGCATAACAAGAGATATATAGATCAGTGGAAAAAGACTGAGACTCCAGAAATAAACCCTTATGTTGTGGTCAATTGATTTCCTACAATTTGCTAAAGTAATTCAATGGAGAAGGAATAATTTTTTCAACAAATGGTACTGGGACAACTGTATATCAACATGCAAAAGAATGAAGTTGGGATCCCAACCTCACGCTCTAAACACAAATTAACTCAAAATGGATCAAAGTACTAAATATAAGATCTAAAGTCATAAAACTCTTAGAAGAAAACATAAGTGTAAATACTGCCCTTAGATTATGCAATGGTTTCTTAGATATGATAAAAAAGTACAAGAAACAAAAGAAAAAAATAGATAAATTGCAATTCTTCAAAATAAAATATTTTGGTGCTTCACAGGACACTATCAAAGTGAAAACATATCCCACAGAATAGAAGAACATATTTGTAAATCATATATCTCATAAGGATCTAGTATTGAGAATATATAAAAAGCTCTTACAACACAAAAATAAAAAGACGGATAACCCAATTTAAAAATAGGCAAAGGAGGGCTCCCCTGGTGGCACAGTGGTTGAGCGTCCGCCCGCCGATGCAGGGGACGCGGGTTCATGCCCCAGTCCAGGAGGATCCCACGTGCCGCGGAGCGGCTGGGTCTGTGAGCCATGGCCGCTGGGCCTGCACGTCCAGAGCCTGTGCTCCGCAGCAGGAGAGGCCACAGCAGGGAGAGGCCCGCATACCGAAAAAAAAAAAAAAAAAAAGGCAAAGGATTTGAATAGGCATTATATTAAAGAATATATACCAGTAGTCAAAAGCACATGAAAAGAGGCTCAACACCATTAGTCATTAAGGAAATGTAAATCAAGACTATAATGAGATACCACTTCACACCATCAAAAATGGCTAAAATTAAAAACGACAGACAATAAACAAGTGTTGGCGAGGTCGTGGAGAATGTGGAACCCTAAGATATTGCTGGTGGAAATGTAAAATGGTACAGCCGCTTTGGAAAACATTTGACAGTTCCCAAAAAGTTAAACGCAGATTTACCAACTGACTCAGCAATTCCATTCCTGGTATGTACTCAAGAGAACTGAAAACACGTCTACACAGATACTTGAACATGAATGTTCATAGCAGCGCTATTCATAACAGCCAAAGGGTGGAAACAATCCAAATACCTATCAATTGATGAATGGATAAACAAATTGTGGTATATTTCTACAATAGAATACTCTGCAAGCATAAAAATGAATGAAGTATTGGTACATGCTACAATATGAATGAGCCTTTAAAACATTACAATAAATGAAAGAAGCCAGTCACAAAGAACCACACCTTGTATGATTCCATTTACATGAAATGTCCAGAATAGGAAATCTATAGATATAGAAAGTAGATTAGTGGTGCCTAGTGCTGGGAGGAGGAGGTGGTGACAGAAAGTGACTGCTAAAGGACACAGGGTTATTTTGGGGGTGATGAAAATATTCTAAACTTAGACTGTGATGATGGATGCACAATATAGTTAAAACATTGAACTACATACTTTAAATGGATGAATTTTAGGGTATGTGAATTATATCTCAATACAGGTGTACCTTGTTTTATTGTGTTTTGCTTTATTGCACCTCACAGATATTGCAATTTTTACAAACTGAAGGTTTGTGGCAACCCTGCATTGATCAAGTCTATCAGAGCCGTTTTTCCAATGGCGTTTGCTTACCTCCTGTCTCTGTGTCTAGTTTTGGTACTTCTCACAGTATTTCAACTTTTTCATTATTATTACATCTATTATGGTGATCTGTGACCAGTGATCTTTTTTTTTGTGGGATCCTCCCAGACTGGGGAAAGAACCCATGTCCCCTGCATCAGCAGGCGGACTCTCAACCACTGAGCCACCAGGGAAGCCCGATCAGTGATCTTTGATGTTACTATTGTAATTTTTGGGGGCTCCATGAACTGTGTTCATATAAGATGGCGAACTTATTAAATGTTGTGTGTGTTCTGACTGCTCCACCAACTGACTGTTCCTCTGTCTCACACTCTCTCCTTGGGCCCCCCATTCCCTGAGACACAACAACATTGAAATAAGGCCAATAATAATCCTACAGTGGCTTCTAAGTGTTCAAGTGAAAGTTGCATGTCTCTCACTTTAAATCAAAACCTAGAAATTATTAAGCTTAGTGAGGAAAGCATATTGAAAGCCAAAATAGGCTGAGAGCTAGACCTCTTGTACCAAACAGTTAGCTAAATTGTGAATACAAAGGAAAAGTTCTTGAAGGAAATTAAAAGCACTACTCCAGTAGCACATGAACGATAAGGAAGTGAAACAGCCTTATTGCTGATATGGAGAAAGTTTGCTCTGGAGAGATGATCAAACCAGCCACAACGTTCCCTTGAACCAAAGCCTCATCCAGAGTAAAGCCCTAACTCTCTTCAATTCTATGAAGGCTGAGAGAGGTGAGGAACTACAGAAGAAAAGTTTGAAGCTAGCAAATGTTAGTTCATGAGGTTGAGGAGAGAAGCCATCTCTGCAACATAAAAGTGCAAGTAAAGCTACCAGTGCTGATGTAGAAGCTGCAGCAAGTTATCCAGAAGATGTAGCTAAGACAATTAATGAAGGTGGCTACACTAAACAACAGATTTTCCATGTAGATGATACAATCTCATATTGGAAGATGCCGTCTAGGGCTCTCATAGCTAGAGAGGAGAAAATGCTTGGCTTTAAAGCTTCAAAAGACAGGCTGACTCTCGTTAGGGCCTAATGCACCTGGTAATTTTAAATCGAAGACATGGTCATTTACCATCCTGAAACTCCAAGGGCCCTTATGAATTATGCTAAACCTACTCTGCCTGTGCTCTATAATGGAACAACAAAGCCTGGATGACAGCACATCTGTTTACAACAGGGTTTACTGAATATTTCAAGCCCACTGTTAAGACCTATTGCTCAGGAAAAAAAAAGATTCCTTTCAAAATATTACTGCTCATTAATGCACCTGGTCACCCAAGAGCTCTGATGGAGATGGACAGTGAGATTAATGTCATTTTTTAAATATACTCTGCTTGTTGACACTTTCTTTCTTTCTTTTTTTAATTGAGATTAATGTTATTTTCATGCCTGCTGACACAACAGCCATTCTCTAGCCCATGGATCAAGGAGTCATTTCAACTTTCAACTTTATTTTTTTTAGAATTTTATGTATTTATGTATTTATTTTATTTCTTATTTATTTTTGGCTGCATTGGGTCTTCATTGCTACTCACGGGTTTTCTCTAGTTGCTGCAAGCGGGGGCTACTCTTTGTTGCAGTGCACAGGCTTCTCATTGTGGTGGCTTCTTTTGTTGTGGAGCATGGGCTCTAGGCCCACGGGCTTCAGTAGTTGTGGCACGTGGGCTCAGTAGTTGTGGCTCGCGAGCTTAGTTGCTCCACAGCATGTGAGATCTTCCCGGACCAGGGCTCAAACCCGTGTCCCCTGCATTGGCAGGTGGATTCTTAACCACTATGCCACCAGCCAAGCCCTCAACTTTCTTTATTTAAGAAATATTTTCCTGGGCTTCCCTGGTGGCACAGTGGTTAAGAATCCGCCTGCCAATGCAGGGGACACGGGTTTGAGCCCTGGTCCGGGAAGATCCCACATGCCGCAAAGGAACTAAGCCCATGCGCCACAACTACTGATCCTGCGCTCTAGAGCCCACAAGCCACAGCTACTGAAGCCCGCGTGCCACAACTACTAAAGCCTGTGCGCCTAGAGCCTATGCTCCGCAACAAGAGAAGCCACTGCAATGAGAAGCCTGCACACCACAACGAAAAGTAGCCCCTGCTCGCCACAACTAGAGAGAGCCTGCGCGCAGCAACAAAGACCCAACTCAGCCAAAAATAAATAAATAAATTTATTTTTTTAAAAAAGAAATATTTTCCATAAGCCTATAGCTGCCATAGTAGTGATTTCTCTGATGGATCTGGGCAAAGTCAGTTAAAAACCTTCTGGAAAGGATTTACCATTCTAGATGCCATTAAGAACATTAAAGGGATTAAGCAACATTAACAGGAATTTGGAAGAAGTTGATTCCAACCCTCATGGGTGACTTTGAAGGGTTCAAGACTTCAGCAGAGAAAGTAACTGCATATGGTGTGGAAATAGCAAAACAACCTGAATTAGAAGTGGAACCTGAAGATGGGACTGAATTGCTGCAACCTCGTGATAAAACTTGAACAGACGAGGAGTTGCTTGTTATAGATGAGCAAATAAAGTAGTTTCTTGAGATGAAATCTACTCTTGGTGAAGATGCTTTGAAGATAGTTGAAGTGACAGCTAACGATTTGGAGTATTACATCAACTTAGTTGATAAAGCAGAGGCAGCCTTTGAGAGGACTGCCTCCGATTTGGAAAGAAGTTCTACTGTGGGTAAAATGCTATCAAACAGCATTGCCTGCTACAGAGAACTCATTTGTGAAAGGAAGAGTCAATCAATGTGGCAGACTTCACTGTTGTCTTATTTTAAGACATCGCCACAGCACCCCAGCTTCAGCAACCACCACCCTGATCAGTCAGCAGCCATCGCATCAAGGCAAGACCCTCCACCAGCAAAAAGATTACTGCTTGCTGAAGGCTCAGAGGATGGTTAACATTTTTTAACAAGAAAGTATTTTTAAAATTAAGCTGTGTACATTGTTTTTTTTTAGTCATAATGCTATTGTACACTTTCGAGACTACAGTATAGTTTAAGTATAACTTTTGTATGCACTCAGAAACCAAAAATGTCGTGTAACTGGCTTTATTGTGATACTCACTTTATTGCAGTGGTCTGGAACCAAACCCACAATATCTCCAAGGTATGCCTACAAAGATGTTACAAAGCGGTACCAATAAAAAAAACTTGAATATGAAAAAAGAAAGCAATAGATGCTTAAATCAGAGGCCAGCAAAAAAATGTTAACGATTATTTGAAAGAAAAAAAAGAGCCTCTAGAGTGAGGTTAGGGAAGTTAATTCTCTCTCTCTTTTTTTTTCCCAATATTTATTTATTTATTTATAATAGATCTTTATTCAGTGTAATTGCTTCACAATACTGTGTTAGTTTCTTCTGTACACCAAAGTGAATCAGCCATATGCGTATATATATCCCCATAGCCCCTCCTTCTTGAGCCTCCCTCTCTTTATGCTTTATCAACCCACAGTCTGATTACTCTTCCTCTGAGTCCACAGGGAAAATAAAGAGGCAGAACTGTAAAATGTTATATCGTATATTCTTTTTTTTTTGGCTGCTTTGGGTCTTCATTGCTTTCTCTAGTTGTGACGAGCGGAGGCTACTCTTGGTTGCCGTGAGCAGGCTTCTCATTGCGGTGGCTTCTCTTGTTGCGGAGCACAGGCTCTAGGCCCGTGGGCTTCAGTAGTTGTGGCTCACGGTCTCTAGAGCTCAGGCTCAGTAGCTGTGGTTCATGGGCTTAGTAGCTCTGCAGCATATGGGATCTTCCTGGATCAGGGCTCGAACCCATGTCCCCTGCATTGGCAGGAGGATTTTTAACCACTGCACCACCAGGGAAGCCCTATATCATATATTCTTGACCTGATGGTAAAATTGAATCTGGGAGAGACTAAGCAGCTTGTCCAAGGTTCCACAGCTATCTGGTGTAGGAACTAGAACTAGAACTTGGGACTTCTGACTTTTGACCCTGAGCTAATGCTGCTACACCATGCTGTGAGAGGTGGTGGGAGTCATAAACTGTAGAAGTAATGGGATTACTTGCAAGGATTTTCTTTAAATTCTTATTCACATTCCAAAGAAGGAGAGGTAAAGCATCAGAAAAACTATGGGATGAGTAACTCTGACCTTCTAGGGAGACGATATGATCCTCATTTGTAGAAGGTTCTACATGGAGTAGAGAATGAATGGAAGGTTCATTGCCTATGCTTACACGTGAATATTTGTTCAGAGCTGTGTGACCTTGGCTAAGTCAGTGCCCCTCTGAAAGGGAGCTTATAATTTCTAAGATACTTTCCAGTTCTGATAACTAGGATTCTAAGTTCCTAAGTCCAGACAGCCGGCCTTTGGGCAAATGTAAGAGTTCTAGGAGTCCTATTCTTCTTCCCAGACAACTGCAGAATGTTTGCCTTATGCCTACCTTCCAATAGCCAGACTACTGGAGGCCAAATTTGAGTTTGCACAAGAAGTAAACAAATCTGGAATAAATTTAAACAAGTGACTCCCTAGCGTATTCTAAAAGCCTCCTTCTGGGTAGCTTGGCTTACTGTCTTCCCCATCCTTTTAATTCAGTTCAATATGTATGTTTTTATGGATCAATGGAGCAGAATAGAGAGCCCAGAAATAAACCCACTCACCTATGGTCAATTAATCTTTGCCAAGGCAGGCAAGAAGATACAAATGGAGAAAAGGCAGTTTCTTCAGTAAGTGGTGTTGTGAAAGCTGGACAGCCACATGCAAATCAATGAAGTTAGAATACTCCTTCACACCATACACAAAAATAAACTCAAAATGGCTTAAACGCTTAAATATAAGACAGGATACCTTAAAACTTCTGTAAGATAACATAGGCAAACATTCTCTGACCTAAGTCATAGCAATGTTTTCTTAGGTCAGCCTCCCAGCAACTGAAATAAAAGTAAAAATAAACAAATGGGACCTAATCAAACTTATAAGTTTTTGCTTAGGAAACCATAAGCAAATGAAAAGACAGCAAAGGAAACCATAAGCAAACGAAAAGACAACCTACAGACTGGGAGAAAATATCTGCAAAAGGTGTGACCAACAAGGGCTTAGTTTCCAAAATATACAAACAGCTCACACAACTCAATAACAACAAAATATCAAACAGTCCAATCAAAAAATGGGCAGAAGCTCTAAATAAACATTTCTCCAAAGAAGACATACAGATGGCCAGTGGGCACATGAAAAGATGCTCAACTTCGCTACTAATTATCAGAGAAATGCAAATCAAAACTACAATGAGGTATCACCTCACACTCAGCAGAATGGCCATCATTAAAAAAGTCTACAGGGCTTCCCTGGTGGTTGAGAGTCCGCCTGCTGATGCAGGGGACACAGGTTCGTGCCCCAGCCTGGGAAGATCCCACATGCTGCGGAGCGGCTGGGCCCATGAGCCATGGCGCTGAGCCTGTGCGTCTGGAGCCTGCGCGTCTGGAGCCTGTGCTCCACAACGGGAGAGGCCACAACAGTGAGAGGCCCGCGTACCACAAAATAAATAAATAAATAAATATTTTAAAAAAGTCTACAAATAATAAAGGCTGGAGAGGGTGTGGAGAAAAGGGAACCCTCCTACAATGTTGGTGTGGGAGTATAAATTGGTGCAGCCACTATGGAAAACAGTATGGAGGTTCCTTAAAAAGCTAAAAATAGAATTCCATATGATCCAGCAATACCACTCCTGGGCATATATCCAGAGAAAACCTAACTCGAAAAGGTACATGCACCCCAATATTCATAGCAGCACTATTCACAAGTGCCAAGACATGGAAGCAACCTAAATGTCCACTGACAGATGAATGGATAAAGAAGATGTGGTAGGGCTTCGCTGGTGGTGCAGTCATTAAGAATCCACCTGCCAATGCAGGGGACACGGGTCCAAGACCTGGTCCAGGAAGATCCCACATGCCGTGGAGCAACTAGCCCGTGCACCACAACTACTGAGTCTGCGCTCTAGAGCCCGCGAGCTGCAACTACTGAAGCCCGCGCGCCTAGAGCCCACGCACCACAAGGAAGAGTAGCCCCCACTTGTCGTAACCAGAGAAAAGCCTGCGTGCAGCAACGAAGACCCAATGCAGCCAAAAATAAAATAAATAAATTTATATTAAAAAAGGAAGATGTGGTATATACATGAATACTACTCAGCCATAAAAAAAAGAATGAAATAATGCCATTTGCAGCAACATGGATGGACCTAGAGATTATCATACTAAGTGAAGTAAGTCAGACAGAGAAATACAAATATCACATGATATCACTTTTATGTTGAATCTAAAATATGACACAAATGAACTTATCTACAAAACAGAAACAGACTCACAGACATAGAAAACAAACTTATGGAGAAGTGGGGTGGGGAGGTGGGGAGAGGGATAAATTAGGAGTTTGGGTTTAGCAGATACAAACTACTATATATAAATAGGTAAACAGCAATGTCCTAGCATATAGCACAGGGAACTACATTCAATATCTTGTAATAACATATAATGGAAAAGAATATGAAAAAGAATACATATATTTATATTCTTTTCCATTATACATATATACATCTATATATACCTGAATCACTTTGCTGTATACCAGAAACTAACACAGCATTGTAAATCAACTATACTTCAATTAAAAAATAATAAATAAATATAAATAAAAACAAAATGCAAAAAAATGTGTGTTTTGATTTTATGCCTCCTGCCAGGTTTGAGGTGTAGGTTTCTGTAACTTATTCTTCTTCCAATTCAACCAGCTGTTGCTGGGGCCTATTTGATGTAAAGTATCGTGTTAACTGCTCTCAGGATGCAGAAATGGGTAAAACATGATCCCTGAAAGGAGCTCATAGTCTAGAAGGAGAGGCACACAAAACAGTTTATTTTCACACAATAGGAATGAAAAGGATACAAAGTAATTATAAGCCATGTACTGAGGGAAAGGATCTGGGAAAGCTACACAGAGGCCATAGATTCACCTGGGCCTTGAAGAAAGAGAAGGATTTCAGTAGGTGAAGGGGGGAAAGATGTTTCTCCCCTCCCAGGCTAAGATCTTTGAGGGCAAAGTTTTTATCTTATTTATAAACATGTTCCTGGGACTTCCCTGGTGGTCCAGTGGTAAAGAATCCGTCCTGCAATGCAGGGGACACAGGATCAATCCCTGGTTGGGGAACTAACATCCCACATGCTGCGGGGCAACTAAGCCCTGTGCCATAACTACAGAGCTTGCCCGCAACTCAACTAGAGAGCCCCGTGTGCCACAAACTACAGAGTCCATGTGCTCTGGAGCCCATGCGCCACAACTAAAAAAGAGGAAAAACTCCAAACCACAACTAGAGAGAAGCCCCTGTGCCTCAGTGAAGAACCCGCGCGCTGCAAATAAACACCTTACGCAGTCAAAAAAAAAAAGTTCCTGACATGTCCCAGCATAAAATACAACACAAGGAAAGAGTCCAGTACATGTTTGTTCGATGAATGAATAATGACTGGATTCTGGATGGACATAAAAGTATAAAGGCAAAGAGGGTGAAAGAGAACCGTATGTTTGAGGAATAATAAATGGTCTCATGTGGCTGCTCTGAGTATAGTTTACGTAAGGAAATGTCATGGGAGATAAAATGGGTCATTTGAGTACCAGATTAAGAATGCCATGCTGGGGACTTCTCCGGCAGTCCAGTGGTTAAGACGCCATGCTTCCACTGCAGGGGGCAAAGGTTCAATTCCCTGGTCGGGGAACTAAGATCCCACATACTGGGGCTTCCCTGGTGGCACAGTGGTTAAGAACCCGCCTGCCAATGCAGGGGACACGGGTTCGACCCCTGATCCTGGAAGATCCCACATACCGCAGAGCAACTAAGCCCGTGAGCCACAACTACTGAGCCCACGTGCCACAACTACTGAAGCCCACGCACCTAGATCCGTGCTCCACAACAAGAGAAGCCACTGCAAAGAGAAGCCCACGCACCGCAACAAAGAGTAGCCCCCACTCACCGCAACTAGAGAAAGCCCACGCGCAGCAACAAAGACCGAACACAGCCAAAAATAAATAAGTAAATAAATAAAAATGAATTAAAAAAATAAAGATCTCACATGCCGCGTGGTGTGGCCAATTAAAAAAAAAGAATGCAATGCTAAGAAGTGATACTTAATTCTACAGGCAGTAGTTAACTAGTTCCTTCTCTAGGGAAAAAAAAACCCCTTGTTCATCATTGTAGCCTTAGTATCTAGAAGAGTGCCAGGGATCTAGAAGAGTGCCAGGGATTTAGAAGATAGACACCAAATGACTAGATGAATAAATAAATGGACAATTTTTGAGAAAGGAAGTTATTTCATCCAGTCTTCCACTAACTTTAATAATAATAATCCCTTTTATATATAATTTTATCATTACAGAAATATTTTTAGTCTATTATCTTGTTGAAATTTTTGTTGATCTGGCAAACAAGTTTATTAGGGAAGAAGGGAAGGTATTATCTTCATTTCCTGGCAGATGTTATTAGTCTCATTTCCTGGCAGATGTTACTATTCTCATTTCCAGTATCCAAAACTCATTTCCACAGAATCCAAAACTCTGTTTCCTCTCATCTCCTCTCGTCTGGCTGAAGGACTGATGTATGTGGACCTGGATATGACGGCCCTCTCATGAGCAGCCTCATCCTGGCTCCACACCCACCAGACTCAAGACTTCTACATATTCCCCCCCAAAATAGATCCAACTCTACAATGCAGGAATATTTTACTGATTACTTAATGGAGAGCCTAGTAAAAAGGTTCATCATGCCTGCCCCATACAGCAGAAACTTAATCAAATTCTCCTTTAGATATTTCTGTCCTTTTCCCCAAGATTCCTCTCCCGAGCCATCAACTCATCTTTCTTCTTTGTCTTTCCTCTCACAACTTCACAATACCTTCCCACTTACAACAAGCAACAACACCCATGATTTTTTCAAGCCTCCCATTTTTCCATATGTGTATTCCTTTCTGCAAAACAAAAGTCATGTCATTTTTTTGGTTTTATTCTGTTTTTTAAATTTCCTCAGGCATACGTGTTGGTGTTCTCTTTCTCTCTCTTTTTTTTTTTTTTTTGGCCACACCACGCAACATGTGGGATCTTAGTTCCCCAACCAGGGACCGAACCCCAGCCCTTGGCAGTGAGAGCCTGAAGTCCTAACCACTGGACTGCCAGCGAATTTCCCCTATTGGTGTCTCATTTCATCCAGTTAGAGGTGAAGAGGGAAGGATATTTGGTCTGGAAGCTCCGGAGAACAGATTAATGAATAAGAAGAAGTCATAGAGAAATAAATGTTAGTTCAGTATAGTAACTTTCTAACAGAGCAATCCAATAACAGAACTGGCAGCTTCAAAAAATAGTGAGCTCCCTGTCACTAGAAGTATTCAAATGGGTCAGGTCCAAGTTCTGACCTCCAAAACGACATGTGACAGCCCTGCATACTTTTGAAGACAGTGATCCTGTTCCCCCAAATATTCTCTTCTTTAGGTTAAACATCTCTGGCTCCCTCAAGGGTTCCTTATGTGATGTGGCTTTGCAGTATCCCAGTATTATTCTTCTGGACTTATCACGTCTTGTCAATTTATATGAGTTTATTCCAGAAATATTTATTGAGTGTCTACTATGTTTCAGACACCATTTGAGGAGCTGGGACTATAGCAGAGAACAAAATGAAGTGTCTGTCCTCATAGAACTTACTGTCTACTAGGAGAGAAGACAATAAACAAGTAAAGTTTTAAAATGTCAGTGATAATAAGTGCTACGTGGAAAAGTAAAGGAGGTGAGGGACAGTAATAAAGGGATAACATGTGCCAGGGTGTGGTGAGTTGCTGGTTTATACAGCAAAGTCAGGGCAGTCCCCTAAAATAGGATGACAGGTGAGCAGAGATCTGAAGGAAGAGAGAGAATGAACCATCATATGGCCATGGGAAGAACAATCTAATCTAAGTAGACAGAACAAATGCAAAAGTCCCGAGAGTTGGGGCCTCCCTGGTGGCGCAAGTGGTTGAGAGTCCGCCTGCCGATGCAGGGGATACGGGTTCGTGCCCCGGTCTGGGAGGATCCCATATGCCGCGGAGCGGCTGGGCCCGTGAGCCATGGCCGCTGAGCCTGCGCGTCCGGAGCCTGCGCGTCCGGAGCCTGTGCTCCGCAACGGGGGAGGCCACAACAGTGAGAGGCCCGCATACCGCAAAAAAAAAAAAAAAAAAAAGTCCCGAGAGTAAGCTTGGTTTATTTGATTAACAAGGAGGCTCGTTTATCTATAGTACATGGTTGGGCAAAGGAGAGAGAAGTAGCAGGACGCTCATCCCTTACGGCCTTGTAGGCCAATTATAACTCCTTTGATTTTTATTCTAAGTGAGGTGGGAAGCCATGGGAGGCTTTTGAGAAGAGGAGTGATGTGATCTGATTTTTGTTTGAAGAGCATCACTGTGGCTACCACAGGGGAAATAGGGCTCAGGGGCAAAGACACACTCAGGGAGCCCCAAGGACACATACATTCCTCTTATGAAGCTACTATAATAATATGGGTGAAAAATGATGGTGGGGTGGACCAGGGTGTTTGCAGTAGAGATGGTGAAAGTACATTGATGCTGGATATATTATGAAGATAGAGCTGATAGAATTTGCTGACAGATTGCATGTGGGTATGAGAGAAATAGAGGAATAAAAAAGTGACTCTAGGGCTTCCCTGGTGGTGCAGTGGTTGGGAGTCTGCCTGCCGATTCAGGGGACACGGGTTCGTGCTCCAGTCCGGGAAGATCCCACATGCCGTGGAGCAGCTAGGCCCGTGAGCCATGGCCGCTGAGCCTGCGCGTCCGGAGCCTGTGCTCCACAACGGGAGAGGCCACAACAGTGAGAGGCCCGTGTACTGCAAAAAAAAAAAAAAAAGTGACTCTAAGAAATGAAAATTAAAACCACAATATGATGCCACTTCTTACCTACCAGAATAGTTAAAAAAAAAAAAAGACAGGACTAGGGAGGAAGGGAAGGAGAGAGGAGGGAGGGAAAAACAGTATTTGTGAGGCTATAGAACAACTAGACACCTACTACTCTGCCGTGGGTAATGTAAACTGGTACAACCAGTTTGGAAAACTGATAGCACCTACTAAAGCTGAATATATCCCTCCTAGGTATATTCGTAATAGAAATGCTTACATATATCCATTGAAGAACACACATGTTTACTCATAGCAGCATTATCTGTAATAGCCCCAAACTGGACACTACCCAAACAGCTATCAAGAATAGAATGATTGTGGGGACTTCACTGGCGGTCCAGTGGTTAAGCCTCTGTGCTTCCAGTGCAGGGGGCGCATGTTTGATCCCTGATGGGGGAACTAAGATCCCATGTGGCACGGCTTAAAAATAAATGAAAAAAAAAAAGAATAGAATGATTGAACAGATTATGCCATATTTACAAAATAGAATATACAACGATGAAAATGAATAAACTTAAATTATGGTGATTGGTTCAAGATGGCAGAGTAGAAGGACGGGCTCTCACTCCCTCTTGAGAGAACACTGAAATCACAACTAACCGCTGAACAATCATTGACAGGAAGACACTGGAACTCACCAAAAAAGATACCTCACATCCAAAGACAAAGGAGAAGCCACAATGAGACTGTAGGAGGGGTGCAATCACAATAAAATCAAATCCCATAACTGCTGGGTGGGTAACCCACAAACTGAAGAACTCTTATACCACAGAAGTCTACCCACTGGAGTGAAGGTTCTGAGCCTCACATCAGGCTTCCAAACCTGGGGGTCTGGCAAAGGGAGGAGGAATTCCTAGAGAATCAGACTTTGAAGGCTAGCGGGATTTGACTGCAGGACTTCGACAGGACTGGGTGAAACAGAGACTCCACTCTTGGAGGGCACACACAAAGTAGTGTGCACATCGGGACCCAGGGGAAGGAGCAGTGACCCCATAGAGACTGCACCAGACCTACCTGCTAGTGTTGGGGGTCTCCTGCAGAGGCGGGGGGTGGCTCTGTCTCACTGTGAGGACAAGGACACTGGCAGCAGAAGTTCTGGGAAGTACCCCTTGGCGTGAGCTCTCCCAGAGTCCACCATTAGCCCCACCAAAGAGTCCCAGTAGGCTCCAGTGTTGGGTACCCTCAGGCCAAACAACCAACAGGGAGGGGACCCAGCCCCACCTATCAGCAGAGAAGTGGATTAAAGTTTTACTGAGCTCTGCCCACCAGAACAACACCCAGCTCTATCCACCACCAATCCCTCCCATCAGGAAACTTGCACAAGCCTCTTAGATAGCCTCATCCACCAGAGGGCAGATAGCAGAAGCAAGAAGAACTACAATCCTGCAGCCTGTGGAACAAAAACCACATTCGTAGAAAGACAGACAAGATGAAAAGGCAGAGGGCTATGTACCAGATGAAGGAACAAGATAAAACCCCAGAAAAACAACTAAATGAAGTGGAGATAGGCCACCTTCCAGAAAAAGAATTCAGCATATTGATAGTGAAGATGATCCAGGACCTCGGAAAAAGAATGGAGGCAAAGATGGAGAAGTTGCAAGAAATATTTAACAAAGACCTAGAAGAGTTAAAGAACAAGCAAACAGAGAGGAACAATACAATAATTGAAATGAAAAATACACTAAAAGGAATCAATAGCAGAATAACTGAGGCAGAAGAATGGATAAGTGACGTGGAAGACAGAATGGTGGAATTCACTGCTGCAGAACAGAATAGAGAAAAGAATGAAAAGAAATGAAGACAGCCTAAGAGACCTCTGGGACAGCATTAAATGCAACAACATTTGCATTATAGGGGTCCCAGAAGGAGAAGAGAGACAGAAAGGACCCGAGAAAATATTTGAAGAGATTATAGTGGAAAACTTCCCTAACATGGGAAAGGAAATAGCCACCCAAGTCCAGGAAGCACAGAGAGTCCCATACAGGATAAACCCAAGGAGAAACACGCTGAGACACATAGTAATCAAATTGGCAAAAATTAAAGACAAAGAAAAATTATTGAAAGCAGCAAGGGAAAAATGACAAATAACATACAAGGGAACTCCCATAAGGTTAACAGCTTATTTCTCAACAGAAACTCTACAAGCCAAAAGGGAGTGGCAGGATATACTTAAAGTGATGAAAGGGAAACACTTACAACCAAGAGTACTCTAACCGGCAAGGATCTCATTCAGATTCGATGGGGAAATCAAAAACTTTACAGACAAGCAAAAGCTAAGAGAATTCAGCACCACCAAACCAGCTATACAACAAATGCTAAAGGAACTTCCCTAAGTGGGAAACACAAGAGAAGAAAAGGGCCTACATAAACAAACCCAAAACGATTAAGAAAATGGTCATAGGAACATACATATCGATAATTACCTTAAACGTGAATGGATTAAATGCTCCAACCAAAGGACACAGGCTTGCTGAATGGATACAAAAACAAGACCTGTATATATGCTGTCTACAAGAGACCCACTTCAGACCTAGGGACACATACAGACTGAAAGTGAGGGGATGGAAAAAGATATTCCATGCAAATGGAAATCAAAAGAAAGCTGGAGTAGCAATATTCATATCAGATAAAATAGACTTTAAAATAAAGAATGTTACAAGAGACAAGGAAGAACACTACATAATGATCAAGGGATCAATCCAAGAAGAAGATATAACAATTATAAATATATATGCACCCAACATAGGAGCACCTCAATACATAAGGCAGCTGTTAACAGCTATAAAAGAGGAAATCAACAGTGACACAGTAATAGTGTGGGACTTCAACACCTCACTTACACCAATGGACAGATCATCCAGACAGAAAATTAATAAGGAAACACAAGCTTTAAATGACACAATAGACAATATAGATTTATTGATATTTATAGGACATTCCATCCAAAAACAGCAGATTACACATTCTTATCAACTGCACACGGAACATTCTCCAGAATAGATCACATCTTGGGTCACAAATCAAACCTTAGTAAATTTAAGAAAATTGAAATCATATCAAGCATCTTTTCTGACCACAACACTATGAGATTAGAAATCAATTACAGGGAAAAAAGCATAAAAAACACAAACACATGGAGGCTAAACAATATTTTACTAAATAACCAAGCAATCACTGAAGAAATCAAAGAGGAAATCAAAAACTACCTAGAGACAAATGACAATGAAAACATGATGATTCAAAACCTATGGGATGCAGCAAAAGCAATTCTAAGAGGGAAGATAATAGCTATAGAAGCCTACCTCAAGAAACAAGAAAAATCTCATATAAAAAATCTAACATTAGGGCTTCCCTGGAGGCGCAGTGGTTGAGAGTCCGCCTGCCGATGTAGGGGACACGGGTTCGTGCCCCGGTCCGGGAAGATCCCACATGCCGTGGAGCAGCTAGGTCCATGAGCCATGGCCGCTAAGCCTGCACGTCCGGAGCCTGTGCTCCGCAACGGGAGAGGCCACTACAGTGAGAGGCCCGCATACCGCAAAAAAAAAAAAAAACACCCAACATTACACCTGAAGGAACTAGAGAAAGAAGAACAAGCAAAACCCAAAGTTAGCAGAAGGAAAGAAATCATAAAGATCAGAGAAGAAATAAATGAAATAGAAACAAAGAAAACAATAGCAAAGATCAATAAAACTAAAAAGTGGTTCTTTGAGAAGATAAACAAAATTGATAAACCATTAGCCAGACTCATCAAGAAAAAGAGGGAGAGGACTCTAATCAATAAAATCAGAAATGAAAAAGGGGAAGTTACAACAGACACCGCAGAAATACAAAGCATCCTAAGAGAGGACTGCAAGCAACTCTGTGCCAATAAAATGGACAACCTGGAAGAAATGGACAAATTCTTAGAAAGGTATAACCTCCCAAGACTGAACCAGGAAGAAATAGAGAATATGAACAGACCAATCACAAGTAATGAAATTGAAACTGTGAATAAAAATCTTCCAAGAAACAAAAGCCCAGGACCAGATGGCTTCACAGGTGAATTCTATCAAACATTTAGAGAAGAGCTAACACCCATCCTTCTCAAACTCTTCCAAAAAACTGCAGAGGAAGGAACACTCCCAAACTCATTCTATGAGGCCACCATCACTCTGATACCAAAACCAGACAAATATACTACAAAAAAAAAATTAGAAACCAATATCACTGAGGAACATAGACGCAAAAATCCTCAACAAAATACTAGCAAACAGAATCCAACAGGACATTAAAAGGATCATAAACCATGATCAAGTGGGATTTATCCCAGGAATGCAAGGATTCTTCAATATACACAAATCAATCAATGTGACACATCATATTAACAAATTGAAGAATAAAAACCATATGATCATCTCAATAGATGCAGAAAAAGGTTTTGACAAAATTCAGCACCCATTTATGATAAAAACTCTCCAGAAAGTGGGCATAGAGGGAACCTACCTCAACATAATAAAGGCCATATACGACAAACCCACAGTAAACATGATTCTCAGTGGTGAAAAACTGAAAGCATTTCCTCTAAGATCAGGAAGGAGACAAGGATGTCCACTCTCACCACTATTATTCAACATAGTTTTGGAAGTCCTAGCCATGGCAATCAGAGAAGAAAAAGAAATGAAAGGAATCCAAATTGGAAAAGAAGAAGTAAAGCTGTCACTGTTTGCAGATGACATGATACTATACATAGAGAATCCGGAAGATGCCACCAGAAAACTACTAGAGCTAATCAATGAATTTGGTAAAGTTGCAGGATACAAAATTAATGCACAGAAATCTCTTGCATTCCTATACACTAATGATGAAAAATCTGAAAGAGAAGTTAAGGAAACACTCCCATTTACCATTGCAACAAAAAGAATAAAATACCTAGGAATAAACCTACCTAGGGAGACAAAAGACCTGTATGCAGAAAATTATAAGACACTGATGAAAGAAATTAAAGATGATACCAACAGATGGAGAGACATACCATGTTCTTGGATTGGAAGAATCAATATTGTGAAAATGAGTATACTACCCAAAGCAATCTACAGATTCAATGCAATCCCTATCAAATTACCAATAGCATTTTTTACAGAACTAGAACAAAAAATCTTAAAATTTGTATGGAGACACAAAAGACCCCGAATAGCCAAAGTAGTCTTGAGGGAAAGAAACGGAGCTGGAGGAATCAGACTCCCTGACTTCAGACTATACTACAAAGCTACAGTCATCAAGACAGTATGGTACTGGCACAAAAACAGAAACATAGATCAATGGAACAAGATAGAAAGCCCAGAGATAAACCCACACACTTATGATCAACTAATCTATGACAAAGGAGGCAAGGATATACAATGGAGAAAAGACAGTCTCTTCAATAAGTGGTGCTGGGAAAACTGGACAGCTACATGTAAAAGAATGAAATTAGAACACTCCTAACACCATACACAAAAATAAACTCAGAATGGATTAGAGACCTAAATGTAAGACTGGACACTATAAAACTCTTAGAGGAAAACACAGGAAGAACACTCTTTGACATAAATCACAGCAAGATCCTTTTTGATCCACCTCCTAGAGTAATGGAAATAAAAACAAAAATAAACAAATGGGACCTAATGAAACTTAAAAACTTTTGCACAGCAAAGGAAACCATAAACAAGATGAAAAGATAACCCTCAGATTGGGAGAAAATATTTGCATATTCAATATTATCCAGAAAATTCTAACTAATGCAACAAGGCAAGGGGGGGGAAAAGACATATGGATTGGAAAGGAAGAAATAAAGCTCTCTATCAGTAGCCAACATGATTGCCTATATGGAAAATTCTATTAACTCTACAAAAAAGTTCCTAAAACTAATTAATGAGTTTGGCAAAGTCACAGGATACAAGTCATAATATAAAAATCAATTGTATTTCTATATACTGGCAATGAACAATTGGAAAACAAAATTAAATAAATAATAATTAACAGTTGCACCAAAATAATGAAAGTCTTAGGGATAAATACAACAAAATATATGAGGGATCTTTATGCTGAAAAACTACAACACACCGATGAAGAAAATCAAAGCGATATATCATGTTCACTGATTGGAAGCCTCAATTCTGTTAATACATCAGTTCTCCCTAAATTGATATGCAGATTCACTACAACCCCAATCAAAATCCCAGCAGTTTTTGTAGATATCAATAAGTTGATTCTAAAATTTATACGGAAAGACAAAGAAACTAGAATGCTAAAACAATTTTGGAAAAGTAGAACACTTGTGGAGAAATACCACTACATTGATAAAGATAGCATAGTACTGGTGAAAGGACAGATGCATAAATCAATGGAACAGAACAGGGAGTCCAGAAATAGATTGACACAAATATGGACCATTGATTATTTTACAAAAGTGCAATGGGAAAGATTGTCTTTTCAACAAATGATACTAGAGTAACTGGGCATTCCTATGCAAAAATGTAAACCTTGACCTATATCTTATACTTTCTATTTTAAAAACTTAGTTGAAATGAATCTTGGACCTAAATGTAAACCTACAAAACTTTTAGAAAGAAGCAAAGGAGAAAAATCTTTGTCACCTTAGGTTAGATAGAATTCTTAAATGCAACATTAAACCAAATTCATAAAAGGAAATCTTGGTAAACTGGACCACAGGGTAGAGAGAACATCAGTGTGGCCAGGGCTTAAGGGTGGGAGAAGGTTTTGGCTACAAAGGGTTAATACATGGAAATTTTTAGGGAATGATGGACCATTCTGTATTTTTATTGTGGTGGTTACATAACGGTGCAAAACTCACAGAACTATACACCAAAAAGTCAATTGTACTGATATAAATTACAATTAAGTTGTATATACAGATATATATATACATATATTATATGGATGGATGGATGGATGTATTTATGAATTTTTAAAGAAGCTTTTCTCCTCATATCAAGTCATATCTAACAGATTTTGTATTTGTACAATTATTTTTCTTGAGACCAAGATTAGGACTGCCTTAATCCCAGCTAACTTTCCATTTTCTTTTATTCTATGGAACCTAAAACTTCATCATTTTAAATTTATTCTTTTTTGAGTAGGTTATTCTGTCTCAAGAAGGTCCAACTCCTATTATTGGGAGTGGTAAAATAACACACTATCTGCCATTAGCACGTTAACAGGCACCCATTTATAGGGTGAACTAGCTGTCATCATGGATGGCAATGAGTAGGCCTCTGAGGGGCTGGGACACAGGACAGACATGCTTTGATGGGAGGAAAGGGAAAGAAAGGCCTGCAGCTCAGGACAATGATAGGGCACCAGAGGCGAGAGGTGGAGGTGGGAGGGCAGTGATCAGAGAACAGAGATACGAGCCTGCCAAGAACACACTGTGATAACAGCTTTGCCTCCCGCTGGCTATGGACTTAGGCCAGTCTCTTCCTTGAGCTTTCATTTCATCTCTTATGAATCTGTCAAGTCTCTGCTCACATCTGATCCATAAGATAACCAAGATCCTCTTCCTCTGCCTCCATTTATTCAACAAATATTTATCATAACTAACTCCAATAACACTCTCTTCTGTTTGCACTAAAGCTCTTTTATATCTGCTTATCCACAGGGAGGAGAATTAGCCCTGATTTCCGAGGAAGGAAATAGAGTCCCAGAAAAGTTAAATCATTTACCTGAAGTCACCCTTTCAATACTGAAGTGGACTCTTTCCATTATCTATACTCTGCTGCCCCCTACTGTGCACATAGCATTAGGCACTAAACTGCAGACACAACACACAGTTGCTATCAATACAATCTGACGGTTTACGTTTGTTAAGTTAACAAATATTTATTGAGATCCTACTATGTGCCAGAAAAAAGACAAGCATGATTCTTGTGCTTATGGAGCTTGTGATGTAGAGGCGGGGAGAGATCATTACATAAATAATTACATAATTACAATTTGGATGAGTACTAGAAGTACAAGGTGCTATATAAGGGTACAGAATAGGGGTATAGTTAGTCTAGTCTGCAGGCTTAGGGGAATCTTGCATGAAGTGTAATCTATAGGAATAGATTATATATTGGCTATGGAGCAGGTTAAGGAGGTATCAGAGATGCCTCCCAGGCCTCTGGCATGAACTGGGCAGAAGGAATACTGTGACTCAGCTGGGGAAGCCTAGCAGAAGACGAGACTCTGACCGGGAAGAACATGAGCTTGGCTTTGGTTTTTTTCAGTTTGTAAATTCTGTGGGACCTTCAGGTATAGATATGGAATAATTAATTGGATTTAGGAGTTTGGGAGCAAGGTCCTAGGCTAGAGATAGAAATTTGGGAGTTGTTGGGATGCAGGTGGTATTTAAAATTGTGATTAATGGGGACTTCCCTGGTGGCCCAGTGGTAAAGAATCCACCTTACAATTCAGGGGACGTGGGTTCGATCCCTGGTCGTGGAACTAGGATCCCACATATCGTGGGGCAACTAAGCCTGTGCACCACAACTACTGAGCTCACGCGCTCTGGAACCGGCGCACCACAACTACAGAGCCCACATGGCCGGGAGCCTGTGCGCCACAACTAGAGAGAAGCCCACACCACAACGAAGATCCCACGTTCACAAATAAGACCTGATGCAGCCAAAAAAATTTTTTTAATTAAAAAAATTTTTAAATAAAATTGCAGTTAATGGATGAAATCTTTTTTTTTTTTTTGCGGTACACGGGCCTCTCACTGTTGTGGCCTCTCCCGTTGCGGAGCACAGGCTCCGGACGCGCAGGCTCAGCGGCCATGGCTCACGGACCTAGTTGCTCCGCGGCATGTAGGATTCTCCCGGACCGGGACACGAACCCGTGTCCCCTGTATCGGCAGGTGGACTCTCAACCACTGCACCACCAGGGAAGCCCTGAATGAAATCTCTTTGTAAGCAAAGAAGAGGAAGGAAAAGTGTTTCTAGTGGCTGGATTATGAGTCTGGAGAAAATCACTCAATGCCCATTGGCATTTGTTTCAAGTATTACTTTCAAGGAAAAACAACAAAAAAGACTTGTTTGTTAACATAAATTGCTAGAAATAAAAATAACCAAAGGCAGAAAAAAAAAACACACACACACACACAGAAAGAGAAGAGGGCTTATAACTGCCATGAGAAGCTCTTGAATTTAAGAGGTCAATTGGAAGAGATGGGACTAGAAAAGGAAAGTTAGAATGAGGGGCCAGAGAGGTTGAAAGGAAAATCAGAGTGTGATAAAAGCCAAGGGAAGAGTGTGTTTTAAGAGGGAGACTGTCGGGGCTTCCGTGGTGGCGCAGTGTTTAAGAATCTGCCTGCCAGTACAGGGGACACGGGTTCAATCCCTGGTCCAGGAAAATCCTACATGCCACAGAGCAACTAAGCCCATGCGCCACAACTACTGAAGCCTGTGCATCTAGAGCCCATGCTCTGCAACAAGAGAAGCCACCGCAATGAGAAGCCCACGCACTGTAACAAAGAGTAGCCCCCGCTTGCCGCAACTAGAGAAAAGCCCGCGCACAGCAACAAAAACCCAACACAGCCAAAAATAAAAATAAATAAAATAAATAAATATATTAAAAAATAATAAGAGGGAGGCTGTCAACTGTAATGGAAGTTATAAAGTAATCAAGTACAAATTAAACAAATAAATAAATAAATACGCTTTTTAAAAAATCAAGTAAAAATTATTTACCTGACTCTCCTAGTAAAATTGAAGTCCAGTTGTAGAGGCCTAGAGCTTGAGAAGCCCAAGATCTCCTAGAAAAACCTCCAGAGGCTACCATAGTGTGTTGTCTTGGACCAGTGGTCTTCATACTATTTTTTTCACATACCACCCAAAAAATTTTCATAGATGATGTAACCCCAAAATTAAAAGGTATTTCCCTGAAAACTATCAACAAAATGAAAAGGCAGTCTACTGAATAAGAGAAGATATTTGCAAATGATATATCTGATAAGGGTTTAAAATATAGCAAGAACTCATCAACTCAATATCAGAGAAAACAAACAACTCAATTTAAAAATGGGCAGAAGACCTGAATAGACATTTTTCCAAAGAAGACATACAGATGGCCAGCAGAAACATGAAAAGATGCTCAACATCACTAATCATCAGGAAATGCAAATCAAAACCACAATGAGATATCACCTCACACCTGCCAGAATGGCCATCCTCAAAAAGACAACAAATAACAAGTGTTGGTGAGGGTGTGAAGAAAAGAGAATTTTCATGAACTGTTGGTGGGAATGTAAATTGGTACAGCCACTGTGGAAAACAGTGTGGAAGTTCCTCAAAAAGTTAAAAATAGAATAACCATGTGATCCAGGAATTCCACTTCTGAGTATTTTTCTGAAGAAAACAAAGACACTAATTCAAAAAGATATGTACATAGCAGGATTATTTACAATAGCCAAGATAAGGAAGCAACCTAAGTGTCCATCGATAGATGAACGGATAAAGAAGATGTGTATATATACAATGGGATATTACTCAGCCATAAAAAGAATGAAATCTTGCCATTTGTGACAACGTGGATGGTATTATGCTAAGTGAAATGTCGGACAGAGAAAGACAAATACCATATGATTTCAGTTTTATGTGGAATCTAAAAAACAAAACAAATGAACAAACATAACCAAACAGAAACAGACTCAGAGATACAGAGCACAAACAGGTGGTTGCTAGAGGGGAGGGGGGTGTGGGGATGAGTGAAATAGGTGAGGAGAATTAAGAAGTACAAACCTCCAGTTACAAAATAAATGATTCACAGAGATGAAATGTACAGCATAGGGAATATAGTCAATAATATTGTAATAACTTTGTATGGTGACAGATGGTAACTAGACTTATTGTGGTGACCATTTTGTAATATATAGAAATACCAAATTACTATGTTGTGCCCCTGAAACTAACATAGTGTTGTAGGTCATTATGCTTCAATTAAAAAAGGATGTTTCCCGGGCTTCCCTGGTGGCGCAGAGGTTGAGAGTCCTCCTGCTGATGCAGGGGACACGGGTTCGTGCCCTGGTCTGGGAAGATCCCACATGCCGCGGAGCGGCTGGGCCAGTGAGCCATGGCCGCTGAGCCTGCGCGCCCAGAGCCTGTGCTCCGCAACGAGAGAGGCCACAACAGTGAGAGGCCCGCGTACCGCAAACAAACAAACAAACAAAAACAAAACAAAACAAAAAAGGATGTTTCCCTGAAACTGGTATTTTGAATTGTCTCTTTGTCACTTCCAGTATTTTTTTTCTTTCTCAGACTATTTTATTTTATTTTAAAATTTTTATTGGAGTACAGTTGACTTATAATGTGTTAGTTTCAGGTGTACAGCCAAGTGAATCAGTTTTATATACATATCTCCATTCTTTTTCAGATTATTTTCCCATACAGATTATTACAGAATACTGAGTAGAGTTCCCTGTGCTTTACAGTAGGTCCTTATTAGCCATCTATTTTATATATAGTAGTGTATATATGTTAATCCCAATCTCTTAATTTATTACTTCCCCCCATGTTTCCCCTTTGGTAACCATAAATTTGATTTTGAGATCTGTGAGTCTTTCTGTTTTGTAAATAGGTTCATTTGTATCATTTTTAATTAGATTCCACATATAAGTGGTATCATAAGATATTTGTCTTTGTCTGACTGGTTTCACTTGGTATGATAATCTCTAGGTCCATCTATGTTGCTGCAAATGGCATTATTTCATTTTTTTTTATGGCTGAGTGATATTCCATTTTATATCTGTACCACATCTTCTTTATCCATTCCTCTGTCAATGGACATTTAGGTTGATTCCATGTCTTGGCTATTGTAAATAGTGCTGCAATGAACATGGGGTGCATGTATCTTTTTGAATTCACTTCCAGTATTTTGTATTGCCCCATGCAATAAATGTATTTTTAATTGCCCCAGGCAATAGATTACCATAGTAAGATTCATGTTGACCCAGGATATGCCTTTCTTATGAAGATTAGAAGAATTACAATTATGAAAGAAAAGTCAGCTTGGAGCCTCAACACCAGGAACTTTCTCAGGTAGAATGCATATGGAACTTGAGGACCTGGAAATTAATGCCCTTAAAATGATCAGTACATGAGAACTCCATAGAAAGTCTTCCTATATCATAGGGGTGTCGCATACCTCCATTTGAAAGCCAATGTTGCAAAGGATTAGAGGCAATCTGAAACTACTACCAGGTTCCTGGAATCTGGAACTGACTGATGGGGTCAGCTGGACCTGATGAAATCAAACCCCCATTTTTAAATGCCTGAAGGGTATAAGGAGATGCAGAGATAGGGATAGGTGGCTTGGGGGATCCTCCAAAGGCTTTCAGGTTCAGGCATCTCCTACCGCTCCAGGGGACCATCTGAAACTATATCACAGCTCTTAGAATCAAGAGCTAGCCATCAGGGCTTGCTGGCCTCAGTGAAATTAGAGTCCAATCCAATTTAGCAACATAAAGGTGAGGTGTAACCATGAAGCAAAACAACTGATTATTTAACACACCCACCCAAAGAGATCCACTCCAATTCATTCATTCTCTCAATTCCCAGGTCCCCAGCAATGTATGAGGTTCTAGGGTTACTCAAATAAGCAAACAAGCATAACCCATAGGCCAAGACTTTGAGAAGCTTAGAGGGAGAGATTTTTAAACAAATCATCATTATACACTGTAATAAAGAGTTAATAAAACGATGGGCAAGATCTAGGGGAGCACTGAAGAAAGAGTGTCTTCAGTGAGAGGGTCAAAGAAAACTTCCCAAAACATTTGAGTTATTTCTTGACAGGCATGTAATACATCAGATGGTGGGGAAAAGATGTGGGAGGCGGAGGAAGCAGCATGCCACTTTGGCAGCCAGTGTCTAAGTTGGCACTCCAAGAACAAAGCCAGCTTCACGGGCATGTGACCTCGGCAGTCACACAGGTTCTCACACTTAGAAGGGTCCCCGCACTTGTTTTAATGCTTTGCTGTCACCATCTTGGAATTCGTAATATTTTTTAAACAAGAGGCCCTGAAATTTCATTTTGTACTGGGCCTGCAAATTACACAGCAGGTCCTGCGAGGGGGCAAGATAAAGGCAGGGAAACATGTCAGGACACTGTAGCCCCAATTGGAGATAATGAGGGGGATAAATTAATCTTGTCATAACAGTAATACAGATGCACACTGTTCTTTTCAACACCTACCTAGTGTTTCTCTGTTTAGATGTAGCAGTTTCCCCAGTTGGAAAATATTTAGGTCGATTTTGATCTTTTGTAATTACAAAGAATGCTGCAGTGAATAATTTCGTACATCTGTCTGTGTACATATGCAAAGATTATCTGTCTAGGATAAATTCTCAAAATTAGAATTGATGAGTCAAAGGTACGCTCATTTTCAAGGTTGAAAGGCGTGGCTAATTTGTGCTCCAAAGAAAGTCTACCAGTTTATATCCCTTCTCGAAGTAGTTTAATCGTGCCCTCTTTAACACTCTGTAATATTCAACTTTTTGATATTTGTAGTCTCATGGGTGAGAAAGCAATAGCTCATTGTTCCAATTTGCCTTTCTTTGATTACAAATAAGGTTGGACTTTAAAACAAAGAATATAAGTCCACATTTCTGTTTACATGAAGCCCATTTTATCCTTTGCCATTTTTGAACTGGGTAATAGGTCCTTTGCTTAATGGTTTCTAAAGAGCTGTCTTATGTTAAGAAAATTAATAATAAATATTTTACCGTTCTTTTTTTTTTTTTTTTTTTACTTTATTTCTGGTATTTTTTTTGGCCAAGCAAATTAAGTCCTAAATTTTTGAAACTGCCCACCTAAGTGAACTGCTTTTGCTTATATCATACCGTAATAAACGCCCTCCTTTCAGGGAATTTCCTTTAGAGACTAATACACTTACTTTTTCAAAAGTTCAACTTATATTTATGTATTTTTTTAATAGATAATATATTCACATGGTTAAAAAGTCATAGAGGTATACAGTGAAAAAGAGGGAGCTCTCACCTTGTCCTCAAGCCACATAGCTCCTCTCCGGGAAGGTATTCACTGTTATCAGTGTCCTGGGTATCCTTCCATATTTGACATGTAAACAAGCAAATGCACACACACACACACACACGCACTCTTTTCTTCCCATCACTGCGTAAATAGTAGCATACCATAACCAGTATTCTGCACCTTCCTTTTTTTCATTTAACATCACATTTTGGAAACAATTTCCTAACAGTTCATAAAATACTTTCTCATTTTCTTAAATGACTGAGTGTGTTTTATTGAATGCACATCACTTTGAGGATGTTCTTAAGGGAAAAAAAATCTAAGTGGAAAATACCTTGGAGTCATTTGAGGCTGGATTCTGAGACAGAGGCAGGGGATTGAACTGGGGCTTCTCTACATCCTGAACAATCAGACCCTTTCCTTCCTCCATGCCTTCACCCCTATTTTCTGCCAATTAAAACTTCACAGTCTTCCATTGCTTATAACTTTTAAACACATGTGTGGTAATGTTCAGTGTATATTGCATATAAAACAATTAGTTTTAAACATATTACTTGGTTAGATAGGCTCATCTCAAATGCTATTCCTTTTGGAAGCCTTCCTTGATCTCTGATTTTCCCCAGCCAGGGTGACTTCACTCCCTCTGAAATCCTATAGGACGTTGTAATGTGTTGTGGTTATTTGTCACATCTTACGTGTGCTCAGGTCTTAGCTCTTTTACCTGAAGACAGTCTCACTCGCCACAGTACCTTCCAGAATGGCAGCTTAGTAATGTTTATAGAAGTTTTGAGGTGATTAATGAATGAACAAAAGAACAAGCAGATACGGACATAAGATTTAGTGTCAGACACTTGGGCTTTATTCCCGCTTTTGCCATTTTCTAAGCGTATCATTGGGTAAATAGCTTCTCCTCTCACCCTTTCTTTGGAATCTGCCTCATAAGATAACTGTGAAGATTAAGTGATGTAACAAAGATAAATTGCTTTGCACATAATAAGCCTTCATTAAATGTCAGCTGCTGTAATAGGAATTCAGAGGAAGGAGAGAAATCAAGAAGTCTTTCTGAACTGAATCATGCTCTCCAGCCTCCCATCTATACTTCCTTTCAGACCCCAAATCAGAACTTCACTACCCTCTCTTCATGTTTTCTTTTTTTTTTAACTTACTTATTTTATTTATTTTTATTTTTGGCTGTGCGGGCTTTCCCTAGTTGCGGCGAGTGGGGGCTACTCTTCGTTGCGGTGCGTGGGCTTCTCATTGCGGTGGCTTCTCTTGTTGCGGAGCACGGGCTCTAGGCGTGCAGGCTTCAGTAGTTGAAGCATGCAGGCTCAGTAGTTGCGGCACACAGGCTCAGTAGTTGCGGCACGCAGGTCCTAGAGTGTGCGGGCTTCAGTAATTGTGGTGCACGGGCTTAGTTTCTCTGCCGCATGTGGAATCCTCCCAGACCAGGGCTTGAACCTGTGTCCCCTGCATTGGCAGGTGGATTCTCAACCACTGTGCCACCAGGGAAGTCCCTTCCCTTTTTCTAGTACCTCATATCCAATACACTGTATGTTTGGTCAACTCTACTTTCAAAATCTATTAAGAATCCAACTACATCTCACTATCCCCACTTGGACTCGGGTCCAAGCCACCATCATCTTGCACCTGATGGATTACTGCAATAGCCTCCTAGCTGGCCTTTCTGCTTATGACTTTTCACTTGTTCTCAGCAGCAACCAAAGTGCTTCTGTTAAAGGTAAGTCAGAAGATGTCTCTTCAGTTCTCAAAAGCTTCTGTTGTCTTTCTCTCTCAGGGAGAGCACCCCTTCCCTCCATAACCCTCATCTTCTAATACCCTCAACCTTCTTCCACTCCAACCACACTGGTCTCCAAGATGCTCCTCAAACCTCCCAGGCGTGCTCTTGTCCCAGAATGTTTTCACTTGCTGTTCCCTCTTCTGAATTCATTTCTCTCAGATGGCTGCATGATCCACTCCCTTCTTGTTCCTTCAGTTCTTTACTGAAAACACGCCTTCTTACTGAGGTTTTCCCTGGTTATTCGATCCAAAATTACACACACACACACAGCTTTCAGCTTTCATATCCTAGTTCCCTGCTTTTCTCAACAGCTGTTACTATTTAACATACTATATATATTAATTATTTTGCTTGTTTTCTGTCACACCTAGTATAAGTTCCATGAAAGTGGGGCATTTGATTTGATTTGTTGACTGCTCTATCCCAGCACCTAGAATATGTAGATTATAGCTACTGAAAATTACCACACTAAAAATCAAAGCTAAGATTAAAAATATTTACATATTAATTCATTTAAAATGATAAATGCATCAACATAAATAACATTTTTATGAAAAATAACTATATTTTCCAAAACAAAACAAAAAATTTAGTGAGAAGAGTGGTATTGTTTTACAGTCTTGAAAACCTATTTAAAGTCTGACTTAATAGGAGATAGGGCTTCCCTGGTGGCACAGTGGTTAAGAATCCACCTGCCAATGCAGGGGACATGGGTTCGAGCCCTGGTCCGGGAAGATCCCACATGCCACGGAGAAACTAAGCCCGTGCACCACAACTACTGAGCCTGCGCTCTAGAGCTGGTGAGCCACAACTACTGAGCCCATGTGCCCACACACCTAGAGACCATGCTCTGCAACAAGAGAAACCACTGCAGTGAGAAGCCCGTGCACCACAACAAAGAGTAGCCCCCGCTCACCACAACTAGAGAAAGCCCACATGCAGCAACAAAGACCCAATGCAGCCAAAAATAAATAAATTAATTAATTAAATTTTTTTTAAAAAGGAAACTCCCCCAAATCTCAAAAAAAAAAAAAAAAAAAAGAAGATAGATGTCTTCTTATGTCTACTCTGCAGTCAATCTGTTGTGACATGTCATAAAGCCTCTGGTCAATCACACAGTCTACTCATGAGAAAATGAGAGTTAAAAATATATATATAATGTCTTAGTATTATTAGGAAGATAGTTTTGATCTCACAGACCCACTAAAAGGGTCAGAACCACACTTTGAGAACTGCTGGCTTAGAACATGAAGTCCAAATTCCTTAGCGTGGCATTCATATATATCCACACCTTTGTGTATACAGTTCCCTTCTCACCCTACCCAGCAAATCCCTGCTGGTCATTCAAGGCCCATCTCACTTCCTGACAGCTCTAGACAGTTGTTCCCTCCTCTCTACTCTCATAATATTTTTCTCTTCTCTCTTATAGCACATACTATGTTATCTTTTTGGTGTCTATTTAAGTGTCTATCTCCTCAAATGACTATCTTTCTAAAGGAAGCAACTATAACTTAATTTCCTTTATATCCCCCAGCCCAGCTAACACCCAAAAGATATTTCATAAATATTTGTTGAATAAAGAAATAAGAGAGGAGGTAAAGGGAAGAGAGGGTTCCAGTTTCCCTACAGGGAGCTCTGGCACTGATATAAATAATGCTTCTTGATAAGATTATCAATACCTAACTTTCTCCTAACATCGGCTCAATTAACTATATAGTTTACAACGTGAATCCCAAGCATTCACATGGTCCTCCCCATGAAGTGGAGAAGGCAGAGTCATTAGTTTTACTTTACAAATGAGGAAACCAAGGCTCAAAGAGATGAAACGACTTGCCCAAAGATGCACTACAAATTAGTGACAGCCAATATTGAATCCAGGTTTCTGACTCTAAGTCCAGTGCTTTTTCCCTGGAAGAGGAGAAAAGAGAAGTCAGAGCCCTAGTGATTCCATCTTAGGCTGTTACTCTGAAGCCTACTAAACCCCCTCTTGGGCTGGCTTCACAATGCTCTCTAGACTTTTCCTACTAGGGACCTACCTTAGGGTTACATTTTATAAGCATCCAACCTCTTCTTTCTTTATCATCAATTACCTACAGCTACTCACATCTACCACCTTTGGTAGCTGGCTCATGGCCACTACCACTTGAGCCCTACATTCTCATTAGCAGTTCAATGAGCATTTGGCATTAGGAGTAAGGAGATGAATAAGACAGATCTTATTCTTAGATGCTCAGTCCAGTCTGTTTCCTTTCACTCTCTGAATGTACTATTTCCTCCTTCTGGAATATACCCTCTGTAAAATCTTCTACCTTTGAGCAGTTTGTTGCTCTTTCCTCAATGTTTCCATAACCCTTTGTTCTCATCACTGCCCTAATTTATCACGTAACCAAAATGATTTGCTTATGTCCGTCTCCCTCCTAGACTGTGAGCTGTTCAATTCAATGGTGTGGGTGCCCTCTTCCATCTCTGATTTCCCCGACACTGCCAACCCCTCTCCCTCTCCTCGAAACGTTTCTCCCCCTTCCTGCATATTCCATAACCCTGATTCCTCAATCGTTTTGACCACTCTTTAGACTGAACATGTCTCAACAGGGGGCCCTCAGGCTTTTGCTCCTTCCTACTCCTATCTTTCAGTTTCATATTGACCTGGATGTTTCCAAAATACCTATTCTCCACCCTCCTCTGAACTCATTGCTGGACCCATCTCACGGATCTTGTGGTCACCTCCACCTCAGCAGGCCTAAAACCAAAGCCCTTGTCAACTCCCTCGAGCTGGTTCCTCCTTATGACAACGCCATTTCTGTGAAGACACCACCACCCATCTTCCTGGACTTGCCATTACTCCAAACTCCTTTCCCTCTTCTTTGCCCAATGTGTCTTAAATTTGTCTCTTTTTTCTCCCCCACCCTTAAAAAAAATTGGGTTCTGAGGTCAGATTGCTTCAGTTCTGCCACTTATGAGTCATGGTTAAATGAGATATAATACAGTAAAGGGCTTAACCCAGTGCTCGATACATAGTAGTCATTCAATAAATGCTAATTATGTTTGTTATCATCATTTCCTTGTATGCAGAAGGTTGCAGTAATCTCCCAACTAATCTCTTTGCCTCCTCTGGTCATTATTCTATATACTGGGAGGGGAACTAATATGGAACATCTATTAAGTGCTGAGCACTTCATCCTTACAGCAACCTTATGCAGTAAAATCAGCATCATTTTATAAAAGTGAACAGAGACAAGAGATTTGAACATAGGTCCGACTCTAAAGCCTGTTCCCTTTCCACACCTCCAAATTACCAGGTAACCATAAAACATCATTTTCCACACACCATCTTGCTCAAAAAAACCTTCAATCACCACCACTCCCATTTCCCTTCAGAACATAACCCAAATTCATTTTCCTAGGGTTCACAGTCTTAGACTATTTCCCTACATCCCAGCACTTTCCTATGGGAACCCTGTGCTTCAGAGAAACAGATCTACTGCCCCAGCCATGTCCTGTACACCCTCATCTTCCTACCTGACATCATGCCCTCTCCATTCCCCTTCCCTTGTCTAAATCTGGCCTTTCCTTCAAGGCTTAGCTAGAGTTGCCGCCACCCAACCCCTAATGCCTGTCCTGACTTCTCCAGTCCCCCATCAAGCCTCCTCTGATCCCTGGAGCACCTGCCTGTATGCTTTTTGACACTTGGTGTTTGCCACTCTGTGTTTCTTTGTACTTATGCTTTCTCACCAAGCTGTAAACATCTACACTTCAGGGAATCAGCCTCTTTTTTTTTTCCTTTTTTTTTTTTTTTTGGTATCCAAGTAGCCCAGAGCCCTACATATATATAGAAAGTGTTCAATAAATATGGGTTGTTTTGGATGAAAGATGATCTTCCCAGCTGGTTGATGTCTCTCCCTCTGTGGGTAAGAGAATGAGCTTCACCTTAATTTCACCTAATGTCTCCAGGGCTACCCCCCTGAAATGCTCCTCGGGTTTATTCTTTAGTTTCTCACCCTCCCTGCCCTCCCTTCTCCACTGCCACCCTCTCAGACCCTCTCCTCCAGGGCCATTTCTTCAGCTCATTCCCTTCAACCTCACCATTACCCCAGGGCAGCTCCTCATTCCCCTCCCCCAGGCCCAGACCCCCTCCTGCAGTGTCCCGCCTCAGACCCTCTCCCCCAGGACTATGCTTTTGGCTTCGGACCCCCAACCCCGGATATCCTCTCCCAGAGCCGCGGCGTGGTTCTATTTCTAGGATTATTTATTTAGCCTCTTCCCCCTCCCCCTGGGCTGCCACTCAGGCCCCCCTCCTCCAGTTCCACCCCTTTGGACCCTGCCTCCAGAGCGGTTCTTTTGGCCTCTGCGACTCCCACCCCAGCGTCGTTCCTCGGCCAGTGTCTCCGGGCTGGCCCGGAGCCGCCGGCTCCGCGGGTCCCGCCTGGGTGCTGCCCCCGCGCCCCTGGCCGTCCCTCGCCAGGGCGCGGCGCGCGGAGGCGGGGGCGCGCTGGCTGCCGAGGCGGCGGCGGCGGCGGCGAAGACAGGCGGGCCGGGCGCGTGTCCGCGGCGCGGTGACTCGGCGGCTCCGCAGCGGCTGCAGCGGGAGGACCCGGCCGGAGCCGCCGCCGCCGCCGCCGCCGCCGCCATCGCAGCCGGGCGGCCGGGCCCCGCCGCCGGGATGCCGAAGAGCCGGGGCGGCCGCGCCGCGCCGGGGCTGCCGCCGCCGCCGCCGGGCCTGGCCCCGCGCTGGAGCCTCTGGCGGGCCCCGGAGCGGCTGCTGCTGCTGCTGCCCGCGCTCTGCTGCCTCCCGGGCGCCGCGCGGGCGGCGGCGGCGGCGGCGGCGGCGGGGGCCGGGGACCGGGCGGCGCGGGCGGCTGAGGCGGAGGCGCCCTTCGCCGGGCAGGTGGGGCTGGCGCGCCGGGCCGGGGCGCGGGCTCGGGACCTCCGGGCAGGGCGGGGGGCGGCGCCGGGGCCGGGCCTGGGCTGGGCCGGGCCGCGCCGGCCGCCCGGGGCGCGGAGGTGGCGTGCCGGGGGTCCGCGCCGGGGGTCCGGGCTAGCGGCCCAGGGCGGGGACTTGGAAGGGCCGCGCCAGGCCCGCGGGGGCCCGGAGCTGCTTCAGCACCGCGGACAGGGGCAGCGGGCGGGGGCGGAGCGGGAGGGTCGGAACTGTGGCGGTGTGGCGTGTGGCCTGCCTGACTATGTGTGAGGAAAACCGTACAATGCCTGGGAGTAAATAGTAAGCGCAGCCAGTCTGTTGTGGTTTGGGAGAAGGACCCGAGGATGTTCAGGATGGAGACGAGAGGACAGGGCGGGAGGGAGCGGGGGGCGGGGAGGGCGGCGGGGGACGGGGGAAGGACTCGATCACTGTCTTCGTATATGAAGGGCTGTCACGTGGAGGAAGGACGGCCTTGCTCTGCGTGGCCCCGCAGGACAGAACTAGGGCCAACGGGGGTGGGGGTAAGGGTCGCAAGAAGGCGAATTTCGCTCAACATGAGAAGAAGTTTGTAACAATCGGAGCTGCTCATCGCAGACATGTGCAAGCAAAAGCTCCAGGAGGGGACTGGATGGATGCATGCATAATACCTGCCTGGATACAAGCATAATAATAACAATAATGCCAGCTAGCATCGACTGAGCACTCACTATGTGCCAGGCCTGGTGCTGAGTTTTATGTGAATTATCGCGTTTAATCCTCGTAACTACGCTACGAGATAATTGTAATTATTTTCCTCATTTTACAGATGAGGATACAGACTCAGAGAACTAAGTAACTTGCCCGAGATCACACAGCTAGTGAGTAATGGAGTTGGGATTCTAACCTAGGCAGGCTGACTCTAGTCTCCACATATTTAACCATGATATTATCCTATGTCACACAAGGGGGGCGGGGGGCAGTTAGACTAGGTAATATCTCTGGTCTCTTCCAACCTACAGGACTGCAATTCTGATAAGTGACGTTGAGACAGTGTTTTTTTTGCTGAGGAATATCAGAGTGATTGCCTCACTTATCGTAAGAGATGGAGTGTGTTTGTTGAAGCAGTGTATTTGTTCAGAAGAATCTGCCAGAACAGGAATTCTTAATTGGGCATGGGACTCAGGGAGTCTGAAATCTTGTGTAAAATTGTGTTTGTATGTGCAAATGGGTTTTTCTTGGAGAGGATCCCTAGGTTTCTTCAGACTCTCAAAGGGGTACATGATCCCCCCCCCCAAATTAGGGTGTGTAGAAAGTCTCTAGTCCTGCTGGTAGTTTTCTTCCAAATGCCTTATAATTGCTGTTGACGCTTAGTGAAAACTTTCCCTAGCTTGTTTGTGTTTTCAGCTTTATTTCCTCTCAAGGTAATGCATTTCATGAGTTTGTACCCTATAAAAAGTAGGATTCCTTTAGTCTTCCTGAATGCACAGGGTGAGGCTGAAAGACCCTAGCCTGGGATTTAGGAGGCCTGGGCTTCTAACACTACCTTGGCTCCTGGTGGCTTCTGTGACCTTGGGCCATTTCCTTGTCCTCTCTAAGCCTGAATTTTACCATCTCTAATACAAAGAGATAGGGCTAAATGATCTCAACTCTGAAACCCTTTTATTCCTATGATATTTCAAGCATTAAGAGGAGGTTTTTTGGTTGAATATGTTAGGATTTGGAGAGAAGGTAATGCTACCCAGTCCTTATCTTTATCAGTTTTATAGGCTTTGATTATTCCACCTCTCTTAGCCTTTGTTTTTTCATACTTGTCTCCCCCTTATAATAGGCCACCTCTAGAATAGTCACATTCATCCTCGTGAATCATTTTAATTATCCCTTTCTAGATATCCTTGGGTCCTAACTTTCAATGGATGTCAACCTGACCATTCTCCCAGATATGGGACCTTGTCATCTTACACAAAGGAGGATGATTTCCTCTTTGATTTTTAGGTCCCTTCCTGCTTCTGCCTATCTCTTTGTCAGCCTTCCTGATCCCAACACATTAGGACACTGCCTTTAGGAAACAATCCGCAGTAGCTCCCCGATCCCTTTCCTGGGTCAAAACTGCTAGCCTGGAACACAGCACCCTATCTGTGTATTATTCTTACCGGAGTACATTGTTACCTTACATTTCCCACGTTGACATTTATCTGCCATTTTGTGTCCCACTCAGTACCTTCCTTCAGCTCTCTCTCTCTCTCTCCCCCTCCCTCTCTATCTCTCTCTCCTTTGGCAGAGCATGTCCCTACCTGAAAGGGCTTAGTATGATCTGCGGTCCTGAAATTTTCACTTTGCTCTACTTTTCTGCATCACTGATAAAAAATTTAAATCAGACAGGTCCCAGCATGATCTCTTGGGGACCCCTGCATTCTTAATCTCCTTTCATTTAGAGACGTGACCAGCTCCATCTATTTATTTATTTCCACCTATTTATTTATTGCCTTCTATTGTTTATTTCCTTCTACCATTTTCTCTCTGAGTTCTCAGGCCCTCATCACCCTCAGTTCCATGGTGTCTCCATTTTCCATTTCTAATATATTGTCCAAAACTTTCTGAAAGATAATTATATCCACTCCTTCTGTGGACAATTTGCACACTATTATCCCCTCATTGAATCCTAGTGGATCACGTGATTGAAACCTTATAGAAATATGGCTGCTTTTCAGCGAGAGGATAACGTTGCTTAGTCCTCTCTCTGTCTTTTAAGGCCTCTGCAGTCTGACTCCACCGCCTCACTAGAAGCTGCCTTTTCCCCTGCTCATCCATACACATCCTTACTCCAGACAAGCTTGTCTCTCCTTTATCCTAAGATAAGCTCCCCATGTTTCCCTGGACATTTACACATGCTGTACCTCCCCCCATCCATCTGCCTCCTTTCTTAAAGTTCCAGCTCAAGCCCTGCCTCTCTAGGAAACTCTCCCTGACTTCTCTAGGCATTTATTTCTCTCTTCTCAGAAGAGCACTTTGAGGCAGCTCCAGCCAGCTTGTCATTTAATTTTTTTTTTAATACTTAAACATTATTTTCAGGAAAAGGGTTGTGGTTCTTAGGCAGGGCCTTCCGCAACCAAAGTGCTTTATGTTTTTAGATCCAGCACAGTCCTCAACTCTCAATGTTCGTTGTTAATTACTCAGAAAGCCTCCAATGATTCTTCTCTTTATCCTTTAGGCCAAAAAGTTACATGCATCTGAAATAGACACTCATGGGCATGTGGTCTCAAGGTGCCTTCTAAAACCCTTCTTAGGGATAAAACTTATTGCCTGCCTGTCCTTCCTTCAATGAAAATAGAGGCTATTCTGCTTGTCAGTGGTTCCACAATGACACCTTTGAGTTCTTTCATATAGGCTGTCATCAAGTGGTAGTGATATACAATAGAGAGGAATTGAGAGGTGGCCATGACCTTAGAGATCCCTAAATAAGCGCACTTAACAGATACTTTGTAAATTGCCATAAGTGAGTTGCCCAAGGTCACTAAGCCTGATAGTAGATGATTCAGAGCTAGAACTTTCCCCCCGTTTCCTGACTTCTTGGTTGAAAGCGTTTTCACTATCTTTGGCTTTGATTTCATATTTCTGATCTTTTATTACCAAAAGACAAAACCAAAAAAAAATTTGTTCAATCTGTTTTCTCCTTTGCTTTCTTCAGTCTTTCTTTTGTATTTTGCACATTGAGGGGTCCCACTGATTCTCTAATTGGCTTCCTGTGTTTGGTTTATTTAAAGCATCTCTTTCTATTATTATTAGCTGAGTAGAATGCCCCATAAATAGATTTTTGGCCCTCCTAACTTCCAATTTGATTGTGAGGAAGGTCAGAAAGAGACAGAAAGAGACAAGCCAATCAGCACAGGCCACATGAGTGACAGAGTGTGACTCCAGGACCCAGGGCTTATTGGATTCCTGCTCTGTAGACTGGTTTTGAGGGGTCTGCTCTGGGCAGATGGAGAAAGTTCCTCAGTTTGCACCTGTAGTCAAGGAAAGTTAGAGCCCTAAATGAGTTTAGGGGTGGGGTAGGCCTATTAAGAAGCACTAACAGACTCCCAAGCCAAAAATGTATTTCAATGTGATCATGGCCTCCAATATATCTTCATTCTTGTCTGAAAAAAAATTCTCACTGTTAGGAAGTTCTTCCTTTTACCTAACCTGAGTCTACTCTGCTGCATTTTTAAATCATTTTCTCTTATTACTACTATGGTTTTTCCTATCACATTAATAGCCTCATATCTGTAAAGCACTTTGCATTTTCCAGATGCTTTTATGTGCCTGGCCCCACTTGATCCTGGCAACAACACCATGAGGTGGACTAGGAAGATACTGTCCTCGTTTTATAGAGGAGGAAACGGAGACTCAGAGAGATGATGTGGCTTGTCCACACATTGTCCAGAGACCCATATGGAGCTAATAAACAGTAAAGCAAGGACCAGAAGCTGGGTTTTCTGTCCTAGATCTGAGGTTTTCCATATATATGAAACTGTCCTATTCCGGATTATTATAATAGCCTTTTAGCTAATCTCCTCCACTTTCAGGTATATCCCACTCCAGTCATTGAAAGAGGTAGTTTTAGAGCAAATAAATGTAAATTATAGTTGTACCAGAGAGATTAGTCTTAGAGATTAAACCTAGCCTTATGAATGGTATAGTTTAGACTCAAAATCAGAGGAAGCAATTCTTAATAGACTGCAGCCAATGACTCCTCAGGACCTAGCACAGTGCCTGGCACATTCTAGATACTTGATAAATATTTTAAAATCGATTGTATTATATGTGTCCCCCACGAACTTCTTTCATAGTGCTTGGCACGCAAAAGTCCGTACCTTTTTTGAAGAAAAATTAATGTATGCTAGAGGTTTAAAGGTCTGGGGAAGCACCAAAAGGGGAGGAGATAGGGTTGGGGAAGTTAGGGAATGTTCTAGAAGAAGGTTGGTATCGAAGATGAACCTTTGAGGGAGGAAACGGACAAAGAACAGTGAGTGAGGCAGTCCAGAGGGAAGGAAAACATGAACCAAGGATCCACACACGTGCAGGGCGTATTTAGGAAATGGTAGAGGATTTGATGTGCCTGAGGCCTTGAGTTATTGCTATTTCCAGTAAGAGTGAGAAGAGGCTGGAAAGGGAGGCTGGAAAGGGAGACTGTGAAACTGGCTTTTGTCCAAAGACTGAGAGGAATCATGAAAGGTTTCTTAGCAGAGAAGTGACCTGCTCAGGTTCTCAGAGCCGTGTTGAGGGGATGGAGGCACCGAGGCCTGTTCTGAGTTGTTCTGGGAGCTGGCTGCTGCCCTGGGCGCTTTTAGCTTTCTTCACACAACTCAGGTCTGTATACCTACCTGTTCTAGTGTGTGGATAAAAGTTGTGCACCCCAGCTCTGGCCCTCCCCAGCTGAGCAATTCTGGAACAAATCATTTGGTTTCACTGGCCCTCAGGATCAGTTTCGTTCAAGTCCTTCCCTGGTTTTTCTTCATCATTACTCCATGCATTCATTTTCAAGGGCAACTTGAAACTAGGCTTTGATGATTTATAGGATAACAGCAAAGCCACATTTATAAAAGGTAATATTTTCTCAAAAATCAGACACGTTGTTATAACAAAGTAGGTAGAGAAAAGCAAGGCATGGTTATTAACAACTCTGTTAGCAATAATTTTTTAAATTTATTTATTTATTTTGCTACGCCAGGTCTTAGTTGCAGCATGTGGGATCTTTAGTTGTGGCATGTGGGATATTTGTTGCAGCACACGGACTCTCGGTTGCGGCATGCACGCAGGACCTAGTTCCCCAATGAGGGATCGAACCTGGGCCCCCTGCACTGGGAGCGCAGTCTTACCCATTGGACCACCAGGGAAGTCCCAGCAATAATAATTTTAAAACTCACTTCTGTACCACAAACACTCACATGCATACCATTCTCTGTGCCCCAAAGGCACTGGGCCAGAAAGAGCCATCCTTCAGCTGGTCTTCCTCTCACCTGCCTCAGTAGAATCAGCCGCCAGCCCAGCACTTCCACCTCCTGAACAGATCTTCCCTGTGGCCGCTTCTCTCCACCACTGTTGCCTCTACTTTAGTCTAAACTTCCATCCTGTCTCACCTGGATTCCAGAAACTTCCCACCTGATCCGCCTCTCTTGCCTGCCTCTAATCCTTCTTCCCACGGCAGCCAGAGTGACCTTTTAAAAATAAATCTAGGTGCTCTGGGCCTCCCTGGTGGCGCAAGTGGTTGAGAGTCCGCCTGCCGATGCAGGGGATACGGGTTCGTGCCCCGGTCTGGGAGGATCCCATATGCTGCGGAGCGGCTGGGCCCGTGAGCCATGGCCGCTGAGCCTGCGCGTCCGGAGCCTGCGCGTCCGGAGCCTGTGCTCCGCAACGGGGGAGGCCACAACAGTGAGAGGCCCGCATACCGCAAAAAAAAAAAAAAAAAAAAAAAAAAAAAATCTAGGTGCTCTGTGACGACCTAGATGGGTGGGATGGAGGGGGTAGGTGGGAGGGAGGTCCAAGAGGGAGGGGATGTGTGTATTCGTACGGCTGATTCACTTCACTGTGTGGCAGAAACTAACACAACATTGTAAGGCAATTTTACTCCAGTAAAAAATAAATTAATAAATAAATTTAAATAAATAAATAAATCTACGTAGGGGCCAGTTATATCTGAAGCAAATATGGCAAAAGCCAAGATTTAACAAAGCCGGTTGGTGATTATCCAAGGGTTTTTGTTGTTGTTTTTATTTTTGGCTGTGTTGGGTCTTCGTTTCTGTGCGAGGGCTTTCTCTAGTTGCGGCGAGCGGGGGCCACTCTTCATCGCGGTGCGCGGGCCTCTCACTATCGCGGCCTCACTTGTTGCGGAGCACAGGCTCCAGACGCGCAGGCTCAGTAGTTGTGGCTCATGGGCCCAGTTGCTCCGCGGCATGTGGGATCTTCTCGGACCAGGGCTCGAACCCATGTCCCCTGCATTAGCAGGCAGATTCTCAACCACTGCGCCACCAGGGAAGCCCCTATTCAAGGGTTTTTTAAAAATTATTTTTATGCCTTTCTGAATGCTTATAATATTTAATTTTTTAAATTTTTAAACAAAAAAAT
The DNA here is from genome assembly GCF_025265405.1 of Mesoplodon densirostris. NCBI lineage: Eukaryota > Metazoa > Chordata > Mammalia > Artiodactyla > Ziphiidae > Mesoplodon > Mesoplodon densirostris. The sequence goes on along the minus strand of NC_082676.1, from coordinate 24,330,266 downwards.
CTGGTATGTGACTCCTACTCTCACCTTGCTTAAAATGGCTTTTAAGGTAAAGGCTAAACTCATATTACAATACTATGGCCACTTCTCAATTTTTTTTTATTTTTTTTTTTGCGGTACGCGGGCCTCTCACTGTTGTGACCTCTCCCATTGCATAGCACAGGCTCCGGACGCACAGGCTCAGCGACTATGGCTCACAGGCCCAGCCGCTCCGCGGCATGTGGGATCTTCCCAGACTGGGGCACAGCAGGCGGACTCTCAACCACTGCGCCACCAGGGAAGCCCCTCAATTTTTATTATGGAAAAATTTCAAACACACACAAAAGTAGAACAAATAGTGTCGTAAGCCCCTTGTACCCAGCAGCCCCCCAGGCTGCTTAATCAGGCCTCTGAGCCCCTGCATCACCGAGTCCTCCCACCTCTCTGCTCCCTTTTATACCAGCTTCTCAGTCAACTCCAGCTGTCCTGGCCTTCTTTCTCTTTTCTTAATAGGTAGGCTCCTTCGCATCTCAGGAATTCAATAAGCTACTCTTTTCCTGGGGCACTCATTATTTGACCTTCACCTTCACCTCTTCTGCTCATACACAGGTCTCAGCTGAGATGTCACATCCTCTGGGAGGCCATCCCTGACGTCACAGTCTAGATCTCCTGTCACACACTTTCTTTCCCAGCACCTTTTCCTTCACTTATCACCGTTGGAATGAAACATTTCGTCTTTCCATGTTTCCCTCCCCCTCCAGGCTGTAAGCTCCATGAGTAAGAGTTCAGTATCAGTGACAGGCATGGAAACCACTACTGATAATGTACTATGAAAGATGCTGTAAGTAAGGGGTGCATATGGGAGCACAGAGGAAGTCCATTTAACCTTGGATAGTCCTCCCAGGTGAGGTGACACTCGAGTTGCATTTCAAAGGAAATTTATCTATTAGTTCATCAGGGAGAGGCCAGTATCCACGTGGGAAAGGCCTTCTAGGGAGAGGGAATGAAAAAAGGCAGAGAGGAAGGAACTTGCAAGATGTGTTCAGGCAACACAAGTAGATCAGTAGCTAGAGGAGGGGGCACTTGGTGTAGGGAATAGAAGGGTGGGGCATACAAGTCAGAGGGTAAGGCTAGAAAGGTGCATTGGCATCAGACTGTGAGACTTGCTGAGTGCCATGCTGAGGAGCTTGGACTTTTAAGACTGGCCGTGAGGACCAGCTCTGCGCTCAATCCAATTAAGCTAAAGTAATAGAACTTTATATAATTACTTAGAGGTTATCTACTTCAGACATCTGCCTACTGCAGTTGAGAAACTAAGACCTGACCACGGTCTTTGTCTTCCTTCTTCCCTTTTCTAAACTCATCAATAAGTTAAGCCCCATCGGACAGAAAATGATGGCAGATTTGCAGGAAGGCGCTGGAAAGGGCAAGGAAGACTAAGGCACCTCGCTTCTCAGAGAGTGAATGTGCGCATGGCTACCCTCCTGGCCATAGGAGGAAGCCTCCCCAGAATCGGGAAACTCAGACATCCCAGTGTCTGGCTGATCCAAAACCCCTGGGCATGGTGATTGTCTGGCTTGTGGTGGCCTCCTGGGAGTGGGCCAAGGACACGGTGCAGAGCGCCAGGGAATTCCCGCTGGTGCACTTTCCACCCACTCGAGAGATGGTGGCAGCCAAGAGGCAATGCCGTGCCATTAAGGTGTTTGTCAAGAAGCTAAGTTGGGATTTGTGGGCGATCCTGAGGGCCCTTTTTAGACTGGCTGTGAGTGGGAAAAGAAGAAAATTTTAAAAAGACACAGCCTTTGGAGGCAAACCAGAGCTAGCGTGGAGGGTGTAGCATGGCAGAGAGAACCCTCCCTGGGAGGCAGGGACACTAGCCTCCGTTTTCAGCTCCTCCACTAACTTGCTCTGTGACTTTGGATAAGTCATTTCTCCCTGAGTTTTATTTTTCTTTTCCGCAAAATAAGCGTGTTAAATTAGATGATCCCTAAGTATTTGTTGATGAGTGCATTTTCTAGATAGCTCCATGGTTAGGCCTTCACATTTGAAGTTTTAAAAAATTAGTTATAACTCAGGTGGGTTCAGCGGCAAGACTGGGACCTCAGTTCTGTGGGTGGAGGAGGAAGCAGGGTTTTGGTGGGATGGGAGTTGGAGGGAACTGCCACAGTGATAAGGCTGATCTCTGAGGAGTCACCAAAGGACACAGTGATTCGGTCCAGCAGTAATGACCAAAGGTGGTGGTCCATGTACTGCTGAAGAGTGTGGGAGAAAAATACAGACAATAACATCGTGAGAACGCTTACTATGTTCCAGGATCTGCTAAATGCTTTACATTCATCTATTAGCTTCTTACTGCTACTGAAACAAATTACCACGAGCTTTGGGGCCTCTAACAATATGAATTTATTTTCTTACAGTTCTGAAATTTATTAGTTCTTATCTTACAGTCTGAAGTTTGAAATGGGACTAAAGGGACTAAAATCAAGGTGTCAGCAGGGCTGCATTATTTCTTGAGGCTGCAGGGGAGAATTCGTACCTTGCCTTTTCCAGTTTCTAGAGGCCGCCCGCATTCCTTGGCTTGTGGCCCCCTTTCGACAATGGCATTACTCTGACATCTGCTTCTGTCTTGACGTCTCCATCTCTGACCCTGATGTCCTGCCTCCCTCTTATAAGGACCGTTGTGATTACACTGAGCCCACCTGGATGAGCCAGGCTAATCTCCCCACCTGAAGATCCTTAACTTAATCATACCTGTAAAGTCTCCTTTGCCATGTAAGGCAACATAGCAGGTTTCGGGAATTAGGATGTGGACATCTTTGAAGGGCCATAATTTTAGCTAGTACTGAATCTTCGTGAATCATCATCTTACTGAATCCTCCTAACAACCCTTCTTTTAATATCCTCTATGTAACGGATGAATAAAAATGATGGCTTAAAGAAGTTAGGTCATTTGCCCAAGGACACTCAGCTGGAAAGAGCAGAGTTAAGTAATATTTGGCATGTGGTGGCATCTTGGTCCCAAGTGACCTGTCTTTTCAGATACAACCTCACTCAGCTCCCAGGTGTGTAGGGACTAGAGTGTCACTCTCTGGAGGACACTGAGAACCAGGCAGGGAACATGAGGTCCTGAGAAACAGATGAGCATCCTTACAATCTCAGTTTAGGACCTGAGTGCCAGCCAGGGAAACTGAGGCCAAAACCCACCTGTAAGGGCTGGCTGAGGAGACAGGCGGGTGAAGGACCCAGGGATGAGAGCAGAGCTGAGGCACAGAGGGCAGGGGCTGGCTTTTGAGCCAACTTTAACAGCAGGCTCTCCTAAATGGCAACATGCTTCCTGTCCTCGCAGATCAGAGGTGATACTGAACGTAACATGCCCGTTCTTTGTGGCACAGGGTCATCAACTCCCAGCCGTCCTTACTGCGGTGGTTCTCAAACTTTGGTAGGCAACAGAATCACTTTAGGTGCTCTCTTTTTTTTTTTTTTAGGTGCTCTCTTTTTAAAAATGCAGATTCCAGGCTTCCCTGGTGGCACAGTGGCTGAGAGTCCGCCTGCCGACACAGGGGACACAGGTTCGTGCCCCGATCCGGGAAGATCCCACATGCCGCGGAGCGGCTGGGCCCATGAGCGATGGCCGCTGAGCCTGTGCGTCCGGAGCCTGTGCTCCGCAACGGGAGAGGCCACAACAGTGAGAGGCCCGTGTACCGCAAACAAACAAACAAACAAACAAACAAAACACGCAGATTCCTAGTTCCCAACCTCAGAGGGTCTGATTTTGTAGGGCTAAATTCATGTTTGGGAATACGTACTTTTAACAAGTTCATTGGATGATGTGATGCTGACAGGCCATGATGCACAAGGACTGCACAGTGAGAAACACAGCCTCAGTGTTTGGGGCTACAGTGCAGTGAGGGCTTTAGAGTTGTTTGTCACCTATCAGGAAAATAACAGCCATTATTATTGCTATCTTTTACTGAGCACTCAATACCACGTATTATGTTATTTAATCTTTACAACCCCTCCATGGGGCACATGCTAAGGACATTATGCAGATGGAGCTTGATGTGAGCAGTAGCGAGGCTGAATAATTTGCTGAGGGTTGTGTAACAAGCAAATGGGAGAGTTAGGATCTGAGCGCAGCACGGTGTGTCTCCAGAGCGTGTACTCTTAACCATACCCGAAATGTCCTCTCAAGCTGCCTCGCTCCTCACTGCTCTCCACGCCTCACTACCATTCATGTCCACCTGCTCAGATAAGGAAACCAGCTCTCCTTCTGAGCCCCATCCTAGGAGGCTATTGACTGAATGCCTAGTGCTTTCCCTAAATGCCTAGTGCAGAATTTAGGGTTGAAAGGACCCTTAGAGAATATTCAAGGCAGCCCTATATGGGAATCCCTTTATAATAGTGGTTCTCAACATGGGACAGTTTTGCCCACCGTCGAGGGAACTCTTTGGCCAATGGGGACATTTCTGGTTGTCACAGCTGAGGGGGTGGTGCTGTTGGCATCTTGTTGTAGAAGCCAGGGATGCTGCTAAGTGTCCTACGATGCACCGGACAGCCCTGCTACAACAGAATTATCTGGCCCAAAATACCAGTAGTGCCGGGATTGAGAAACTCTGTTCTATAGCAAATTTTGATCAGCAATCACTCATCCTCTCCCTGAACACTTCAACTTGTTTTATTCAATAAAGAGGTATCTATGCTGGCCCTGTGCTAGGTGTGGGGATACAATAGTGAAGAAGACAAGACTATGGGCCCCGCCCTCGGGCATTGTGTAGTCAAGCAGAGGAGACAAGCAATTCCATTGCAACACTGTGTGATAAGAATTGTGATAAGGAGAAGGATGGGTACTGACCAGGGATGTAGAAGGAACTCTTGAGTTAAGGGGTCAAGGAAGGCTTCCCCAGAGAAAGAGAGAGGAGCGTGATCTAGACAGAAGGAACTATTTATGTCAGGGTCTGGAAGAATTAGAACACACTAGAACACAGAGTGCTAGGTGGGGAGTGGTAAAGGAGGCTGCAGAGGTAGTCAGGGACCATATCATAAAACCTCTTGGTTTTTTTAAAACCACTTTACTGAGGTATAATTGACATACAAAAAGCTGCACATATTTACTGCATACAACTTAATGAGTTTGGAGCTAAGTATATACCTGTGAAACCATCACCACAATCTATGCCATAAAGAAATCCATCCCCTCCAAAAGTTTCCTCCTGCCCTCTTTATTTCTACCATCATCATCACCACCACCACCATCATCATCACCTTGTGCTAAGAACTTAAGGTCTGCCCTTTTAGCAAATGTTTTAAGTGTATAATACAGTATTGTTGACTACGGGCACCATGCTGTACAGTAGCTCTCCAGGACTTATTAATCTTGTGTAACTGAAATTTTGTACCCTTTGACTAATACCTCCCATTTCCCCCTCCCTCAAAAGCTCTTGATGGGAAGACTTTGAAGCTGCCTCAGGATATTTACACTTTCTGTTCCCTCTTCCTGGAACTCCCTCGCCTCCTTCAGGTCTCTTGCTCAGATGTGACTTCCTCAGAGACGTCCTCTGACCATTCTCAATAAAAAAAGTTGTCCCATCACTCTCCATCTCCTTACCCTACTTTATTTTTCATAGCACTTATGGCAACATGGTTCATCCATTAGACTGTAGCTAGAAAGTAAGGAGAGTGTTTTTGTTCGATGTTCTATCCCAGAGCCTAGCCCACAGTGCCTGGACGTCGTTGTAGGTCCTCAATAAATACTTATTGAATGAATAGACAGAAACAGATTCGATGTTTAGGAGGTAGAGCCAATAGTTCTTTGGTAAAAGACAATGAGGACCAAGGAGAGCGGGGAGACGTGTGTCATATGAAGCTTCTGGTTTGATAACTGGGTGGGGGGTGGCGTAGGAATCACAGCAGAAGGGTATTGAGCTCACTGTGATCTGAGATAAGGTACAGAAAGGAGTGTGAGCTATAGAAAGTCCTGTGAGGGGAAAGGGATGCCTGTCCAGCGGTCTGACAGTGTGAAATGCCTGGTTTCAGAGACAACTGGGTTTGAATCCTGCTACTTATTAGCTTTGTGGCTCTGGATGATTATTTAACCTTTCTGAACCTCAGTTTCTTCAGCTGCAAATTGGGGGTCATAATTCCTACCTTGTGGGGTCGTTGCACTCTAGACTGCCTGGCACAGTGCCAGGTATGTAGTAGGAGTTCTAATAATAGTAGCTATATCCTTGTTACTATAATTAGAACATCTCTGTTAAAAAGCTGTTTATTTGAGTGAGTCAAGATCTATGTCCTGTGATCTCCTGTGCTGGTCTTAGCTTGGCCGTCTGCCAACCAGGATAAATCTCCTTTATCCATAGCCGTTTGGCCTTTTTTTTTTTTTTTTTTTTTTTTTTTTTTGCGGTACATGGGCCTCTCACTGATGTGGCCTCTCCCGTTGCGGAGCACAGGCTCCGGATGCGCAGGCTCAGTGGCCATGGCTCACGGACCCAGATGCTCCGCGGCATGTGGGATCCTCCCGGACCGGGGCACGAACCCCCGTCCCCTGCATTGGCAGGCGGACTCTCAACCACTGCGCCACCAGGGAAGCCCCGTTTGGCTTTTTGAAGACAGCCATGTCCCCTGCAGTCCTCCCTTCTCCAGCCTAAACATCCCTCATCTTTCCTCGTGGGCTATGGTTCCTATGAATGACTCCCTCACTCTCCTGGCCACTCTCCCTTAGTCATGCTCTAGCTTGTCGCTGTCCCTCTAGAAGTGGACTTGGACTTCCCATGCATGTTGAGGTCGATGCCTTGTTCCTGTTACCCACATTGTCACCCTAGATTATGACCTCAGCTGCCCAAACTCTTTGATCAAGATCTTTGATTCTTTCTTTCTCATTCCAGCCCATGCTTCCAAATTTAACACCTTCCTGCCTGTCCCTTCTTTGTAGACTTCGCCTCTGGCCTTTCTGACATTACCTTCAGACCCACTGGATTCCTGACCAAACACCAGATCCTAATCATTCCCCTGCTCCTTCTCCAGGCCTGTACAGTCTGGTTTGGGCTCACACCCAACCAGATGCAAATGCTCCTGAACAGCCCCAGGAGACGCTATTTTGACCGATCCATCTCTCTCCTCCCCCATGGCCATCTCTGTTTTCCAAGAGCAAACGGCAGCACACCAGTTGATCTGCTACTTGCCGCCTCCATTGACACTTCTAATCTCACCACCGCCTCTGCTGTCTGCCGCTCTCTTCCCTCTTCGGGCCACTTTTTTCCTTGTTATTCTCCGCTCTCTCCTTTGCCTGCCGCTGCAGCTAAACGTCTCAGCTTCGGCTTCTCGGGAACCAAAATCCCGCCTTCTGGCCAGCGGACCAATCACGCGGTGTTGTTGGTAATCTCTCCATCTTCGGTTCAGCCCAGCTATTTTGGTCCCTGCTCGCGCTCTGAGATCTTTCTCACTTTCCTCTGGGTTTACACCTTTTTCAGCACTTAAAGGGTGACAGACATCTTAGAGTTGGTTAACTGAGCTGTAAAGGTTAGAATTCTGACACGGCTGGTGATTGATTAATGGATCCAGGTGTAAAACGATGAAAGGTAGGTCATTCTGTTTAGAACTGAATGGGACTTTTTTTTTTCCTTTAGTGGATTTTATCTTTTTCCAAATGGGACAGTGGAGCCTCTTGCCTCATCAGGCAAAGAAGTCAAACCACAAAAGATTGAATTTCAGCAAACGGTTTTTTCAGTCCCTAATAGATACCGAGGATTGTGTTTGGTGCTTTCACGTGTATCACTCATTAAACCTTCCCAAGATGAAATCCCTTCGTTGGTACCCAGACAGTACCTCCTAGACCAACTGTTTTGTTCACTCATTCATTCCTTCCTTCACTCACTCATTCATTCAGTGATTACTTATTATGCCAGGCACTGCGCTAAGTACTGTAGCAGATATAAAAATAAATATGACAGTCTCTGCTCCTTGGGAGCTCAATCTAGTGGGGAAAACATATCAACCAACAGGTGTGATACACCGTGGTAGTTACGTTTAGAGCAACGTTTAGAGAAGTAAGCACTGCAGGAGTAAAGAGGGTGCCCCCTAGCTCTGCCAGGGAGAGTTAAGGAAGGTTTTCCAAAGGAGGTGACATTTCAGCTAGATTTTGAAGGATGAGTTTGCTAACATGCAGAAAGAGAATGGGCTCTGTTGGCAGCAGGAACAGCCTGGAAGTGTGAAAGGGCAGGGAATGTTCTGGACTTGGGACGACTGGAGTGTAGAAGACTTCCTTCAACATCAGGAACTTCTGCTCAGAGAAGTCAGAGGATTGCCTGGACCACAGAGCAGGTGAATGGCAGAGACAGGGTTAAACAGCAGAAGTTGGAACTGTCTGGTACCTAATGCATAGTCCTTAGCCTCCCACCCTGTAACACACACACACACACACACACGTACTCACGCACAACCCAGGTCCAGTCTCAATGCCCTGTTCCCTGGCTTAGAGCTGTCCTTTGACCAGTTCCTCCCCCTCCCATTTCCCCTCTTAAGGGTCTGCCCCTGAGCTCCCAGTGAACTTGGGAGGGAAGCAGAACCCAGAGAAGGCTGATCCATTCCAGTGTTTGGCCCTGAACTAGACATTTGCCTAAGACCTGAGTCCTTAGATCCTAACTCCTGACACTGCTGAGAACTTCATAATGGATCCTGATTGGCTTTGAGATGCTCCTTGCTTGAGTATCCAAAAAAAGGAGCTGGGTAAACCAGGTTGCCCTTTACAGAGGAGGAGCTACTTTCAATTCCCCAAAGTTTTAGAAGACTGAAGAGAGTTTATGCCAAAAATTCCCTGTTCCCTATCTCCTACCATATGTAGTAATGAGGACAGGAGGGAAGAAGATCCTTAAATTCCATACTAGCTTGGAGGTAGGTGCTCAAAAAATACTCAGTCGGTTGACTGGTTTGTCAGAATTATCTGTCGAAAGTTCCCCAGCCATTTCCCAAATGCTGTAATTCATCCTAATTGGACTTTAAGAGAACTGAGTCCCCAGATAGGGAGGAATTGGATTTTAGTTTGTACCATGCCTCTTTTTGGAAGGGTTTGAGGCAGTTTACAGAGTGAAGCAATGTTTTTAAGTAAGATTTTTAAGGATGAAACATAACTTGATGGTTGGAAAGATGAAAAAAGTAATAGCTACTTCCAAGCATCACCATGTCCAACACTTATGCTATAAATTTGACTGAAAGATTTCAGGCAGAAAGGCCAAAAATGGAAAACCACTGGGTTACCCAGTGTGCGTTTTCTGAAACCAGAAAATATGCGGAATCTCCTGTAGGGAAACCATTTTCCTCAAGCTAAAGCTTGATAGAAAGTGATTGTGTTTGGTCCCAATAAAGCTGAGCGACAGGGCGAAGAAAGCAATTCAAGTCAGCTGTCATCTCTCTGCATGCAGTGTTCCCAGTGCTGTGTGAGAGATGGTCATAACCATAGGTCACCTGAGAGCAGGTAGACTTGACTGTGACAGATGCACTACCCTCCATAGGACCCACGAGGACTGGCTCTTGGTCCAGGGGGAGGGTAGGATGACTAGATTTCAAAAGGCAGGGAAGGAGTCAAAGACCATGTTTTCCACGTTGATTTTTACAAAAGGTAACAGAGACACCATCCAAAGGGATAACAAATGAATCACTTTTGAGTGATTATATGTCAGGTACATTTGATCATTTCATCTTAACAGCAATCCTGTGGAGGAAGGTCATTGTTTACATTTTACAAAGAGGGGAACTGAAGCTCAGTTTGTCCAAAGTCACACAGCTGGCAAGTGGTGAAGCCGGGATTCCATCTCAGGACTGTGCGCCTCTTTCCCACTATACCGCCCTGTTTATTCAACCCAGCAATTCTTCATTGAAGTTTCTGTAAAGAAAGAACGGAATGTGGCATGCTGGCTGGGAGGGGCTGAGGAATACTGTGCAGGAACTTAATGCTTTGATGACATAACTGACCTGGGAATAGAAACTGGAGCTGGATGAATGGACAGGCAACTTGTCAGTTGCCCTATCATGTCCATTTCCAGATGCTTTACTTGAGCTTTTTGGCTGATCCGAGACCACAGTCAAGTCACAAGTGATTCTCTGTAAGTTGCCCACTTTGTGAACAGATAATTAATGGCAAATCATCTCTCCCCACTCCCCTCCTTTCCAATCCTCTCCACTCATCACCACACTCTTCTCCTGCAAGTTCCAGCCATTTTAAATACCGCTCAGAATGTGCTATGCATCCCAACACCTCCAGGCAATTGCACATGCTGTATCCTTCAAAACTTAGCTCCACCTGGAAGCCTCCCCTGAGTTCCCCCTTGCTCCCCATCCCCACCCCTCCATGTGGATAAGGCCCCCCACCTTTGTTCTCCCATGGAACCCTCTACACACCTGATTTTTAGTGCTGTATTTTCATGGTGGGTTTACTTGTTGGTCTGTGAGCTCCTTGTTCATCGTTGTATCCCCAGAGACGTGCACAGTGCCTAGCAGGTAGTCAGTGCCCAGCAGGTAGTCGGTGCCCAGTAATGTTTGTTGAATGGAGACAATGATCAGCTACTTTGTCAGGCACTTCCTGGGCACCGGATATAGAGAGATGAGTAAAACACAGACCCTTCTCTGGAGGAACTCAGGGTCTGATACATAAAGTAATGATTAGAGCCCGATATTATAAGAGCTATACCATCTGTAACGGGATTTAGGGAGCACAGAAGAGGAAAAAAATAACAGGCTGAGGAGTGAGACAAGTCTTTCAGAGGGAGTAATTTATGGACTGAACCTTAAAATAATGAAAGATTTTTGCCAAACTTAGAAATATGCCAGGCATAGGGACTTCCCTGATGGCGCAGTGGTTAAGAATCCACTTGCCAGGGCTTCCCTGGTGGCGCAGTGGTTAAGCATCCGCCTGCCAATGCAGGGGACACGTGTTCAAGCCCTGGTCCGGGAAGATCCCACATGCCGCGGAGCAACTAAGCCTGTGCGCCACAACTACTGAGCCCGTGCTCTAGAGCCTGAGAGCCACAACTACTGAGCCCACGTGCCACAACTACTGAAGCCCGCATGCCTAGAGCCCGTGCTCCACAAGAGAAGCCACTGCAATGAGAAGCACGGGCACTGCAATGAAGAGTAGCCCCGCTCGCCGCAACTAGAGAAAGCCTGCGTGCAGCAACGAAGACCCAACACAGCCATAAATAAATAAATAAAACATTTCTAAAAGCTAAATAAAATGGTTACAATGGTCAGTTTTAGAAAAAAAAAAAAAAAGAAATATGCCAGGCAGATGGGGGAAACAAACAAAGGCATGAAAGAGATTCAAAGTTTGGGAAAGTGCAAGAAGTATTGAAATCCTGTGCCAAAATTTAGAATGAAAAACAGGTTTTGGATCTCAAACATGAAAGAGTTAAGGTTGTCACTCTGTTGTGGATGTTTTAAGACTTTATTATTCTATTTTGTTTTGGGGTTTTTAAAAAATATTTATTTAGTTAGTTAGTTTGTTGTCTTAGTTGTGGCAGGCAGGCTCCTTAGTTGTGGCTCATGGGCTCCTTAGCTGCAGCAGGCAGGCTCCTTAGTTGTGGCATGCAAACTCTTAGTTGTGACATGCATGTGGGATCTACTTCCCAGGCCAGGGATTGAACCCGGGCCCCCTGCATTGGGAGCGTGGAGCTGTACCACCACTGTACCACCAGGGAAGTCCCATGACTCTTTTGTTTTTACTCAGTCAGATGGATTTCATCACAAGGCAGTAAAGATGTGATAGCCACCTGGGATGAAATAAATAATAATTTATTTATAGTTTCTGGTCTGCCTCCTTCCCAAAATGGTTTGATTTAACTTGGAACAGATGCATCCACAATAAGACTGTTCATATAGAAACAAGAAACAAAACTATAGATGGGAAGGACATAATACAGCTTCCTAAGATCTTTTTGCTTCATTAGCTTACTTGGTGTTCAAGATAATCCTCTGAGGAAGAGCAGCAGGTCCTGTGTGGTTTAGAGACCAGTGTGTAGGTGTGCTCCTTATAGGACATGCTTGTGGATTCCATAGATATGTGGATATTTCCCCCATTTTCCAATCGGTGCCACAGATATTTCCTGGTGCTGTGATTTCTTCTGATTTCTTCTGTTTCCATCCCTCGTGCTTGTTGGTGGAAATAATCATCTTTACTGTGCTGTCCTTCAGATTCATTGTTTGTTTGAGCTTCATCCAAGCTACTTTCAGACTCTCTTTCCCTTTTAAAGTTTTTCTCCTTCTTTAAAAAAAATGACTCCATGCATAAAACTTAGAAAAGCACAGAAAAAATTCCCCCAAGATACTATAACAAAGGATATTCAAATTAATTCTTTTTTTACTGAAAAAAAATTGACATTATTTTATACTTCCAGAAAAGTTTTCAAGAATAGGACAAAGAATTCCTGAATATGTTTCGCCCACATTCCCCAACTCCTAACATTTTACTACATTTGTTTTTTTTTCTCCCTCTCTCTCCTCTCCCTCTTTCTCTCTATTTTTTCCCTGATTCTGTTGAAGAAAAAGTTGCAGACACCGTGTACCGTTATGTAAGCTGAAATACTTCAGCATGTATTCCCTAAAAACAAAGAATTCTCTTACATAACCATACTATTATTATGTTATGTGCGCCCTTCTAGGCTTTTTTCTATGCATATATTTGTGTACTCATATTTAAATTAAATAATATGTTGTTTTGCTTATTTTGTTTATATTTATTTATAATGGCTTGCTCTTTTTGGAGGGATTAACAATAAAGACAGAAGATAATCTCATGCCTATTAATATTCTACAACATGATTCTTCAGCAGACTCTGCCTTTGGACACAGTGAGTTTCTGGGTGGCACAGCGTTTTATCAGGCCAGTCTGCTTCCGAGAATGAACTGTTCTGGTGCTCTTGCATGTCTAGTCATATGTCAGTGGAAAACACATACATGGTAAAGAGGCAGGGTACTGGAAAGCCTGGAATGCAATTTAATCTTTATTCTGCAGCCAGTAGAGATCCAGTGAAAGTTTTATAGCAAAAGAGTCAGCCAACAAGAGCTGGGCTTTCTGGAGGTTAATTTGACAGTGTCTGCAGGAGGGAATGAAGGAGGCAGGAATCAGAGGCTGAGTCCATAAGTCCCTCTGGTAAAAAGATCCCTGGTTTCAAGGGCAAATCTCTGCCCAAGTAGAACAGAGCCTTCTCTCGAGTAATGCATCCTTTTCTTTTCATATGTCTTTCAGAACTGGTTAAAGTCATACGGCTATCTGCTGCCCTATGACTCACGGGCATCCGCGTTGCACTCAGGGAAGGCCTTACAGTCAGCAGTCGCCACTATGCAGCAGTTTTACGGGATCCCAGTCACCGGTGTGTTGGATCAGACAACAATCGAGTAAGATTTGTATAGGACATTGTGCCTTTGAACTTTCCAGACTTACATTTGGGTTCACATTTGTCACGGCCTCATCTGTATGTCACGCCCATCCTACCTTCCTATCATTTGCCCCTGCAGTGTCATCCGGGGAGGGAGTACCCCAAGGTGCCCTTTCCTATGTGAGCTGGGGGTGTGCTCTGCCGTAAACTTGCTGTGTGACCTTGGACAAGACTCTTAACCCTTCTGGGCCTCAGTTTCCTTATCAGCACAATAAGGGGTTTGGTTATAGATGGTCTGAAATCTCCTCTGACACTAATAACTTGTGGGTCTGTGAGTCACCCCTCTGGCATTCCTGAGATGTACACATCTCACTTGATACAGAGAACTCTAGAGTAATAATGAGTTGGCAAGTCTTATTCCACTATTCCCATTTAACAAGTATTTGCTGAATGCCTGTGTGTGCCAGGCACTGGGCTTGGTCCTTTGATCCCTGCCCTCCAGAGGCTCCCCATTTAGCGAAAAACACCATCATCTAGCTACACTGGTCTAGAACTCAGAAGGAAACACTGAGGTTCGGGGAGATACTTAGGAGGTAATGACAAGAAAGCCAAGCTACAGGGATGGTTTTATACTCAGGGAGAGGATAAAGAGGAGGGAGAGAAGAGTGCTGGGGATGGAACTCACAAAACAAGCCGAGAAGGAGCAGCCTGAGAGGTGAAGGAAGCCCAGGGCGGGGATGCCATGGCCTTGAAGGGGGATGGTCAGCAGGATCAGCTGCCATGGTGGTCCAACAGGAGACTGAAAGGTGTCTGCTTGCTGAGTTTGGTAACAAAGAGGCTGGCCGTTGAAACCTCCCTGGAGCGGTGGCAGGAAAGTCAGATTGCGGTGGGGAGAAGGGGAGATGAGGAGTGGAGATGACAAAGGTAGGGACAACTTTCAAGAAGCTGATCCGTGGGAGTTTCCTGGTGGCCTAGTGGTTAGGATTCTGGGCATCCACTGCCGTGGCCGGGATTCAGTCCCTGGTCGGAGCTACAGAGGGATGAATTTTTGTTTGTTTAAGATGGGAGAGAGTTGAGTATATTATATATTTTTTAAAGGAATAACCATGAAAGTTATTAAAGCTGTTTAAGAAAAGCCATAACTGCCACGAAGGCACGACCAAGAGCTGGAGTGAGTTTCCCAAGCAGTGGGGGAGGGGCAAGAGCCCGCGCTCAGGTGGAAAGAAGGAGCGGGGCTGGGGGAGGATGCGGGGAAGTCAGTGGGTGGAGAACAGGAAATCTAGCCAATTGTGGATCCAGGATCAATCCATCCCTTGGGTGAGTCACTCCTTGAGATAAGCATCTCTCTGGGCCTCATCTTGTTCATTTACACAGGGGTGGGGGGGGAAGTGTTGGAGTTTTGACTCTTAAATTCTAGATTCCATTATTCTAAGCTTTTAAAATTTAGTGAGTCTGGGTTTTGTTTTGTTTTGTTTTGTTTTTTGGCTGTGTCGGGTCTTAGTTGCGGCATACGGATTTTTCGTTGTGGTGCGCGGGCTCAGTAGTTTTGGTGTGTGGGCTTAGTTGCCCTGCAACATTTGGGGTCTTAGTTCCCCGACCAGGGATCGAACCCGTGTCCCCTGCATTGGAAGGCGGATTCTTTTTTTTTTTTTTTTTTTTGGCTGCATTGGGTCTTTGTTGTTGCTGTGCGCGGGCTTTCTCTAGTTGTGGCGAGCGGGGGCTACGCTTCGTTGCGGTGTGTGGGCTTCTCATTGTGGTGGCTTCTCTTGTTGTGGAGCACGGGGTCTAGGCATGCGGGCTTCGGTAGTTGTGGAACACAGGCTCTGTAGCTGTGGCTCGTGGGCTCTAGAGCGCAGGCTCAGTAGTTGTGGCGCACGGGCTTAGTTGCTCTGCGGCATGTGGGATCTTCCCGGACCAGGGCTCAAATCCGTGTCCCCTGCATTGGCAGGCAGATTCTTAACCACTGTGCCACCAGGGAAGTCCGAGTCTGGGGTTTTATGATACTAAAATTCTGTATGAACATTTTCTATTCCTCAGATTCTCTGATTGTGAGATTGTGAAATTCTGAGATAATACATTTGACCGCTCCTATGATGCTGTGAGTACAGTGGACTCCTTGGCCCTGTGGCCTCACGAGCCAGCTGGTCAAAGAGAGCCTGACCGCCTTTCAAAGGGGAGGTTATTTTGAGGGCTTTGTGCAGGCCTCATGGCAGCGCATCCCGGGGCAGGAGCACTGGTGTGTCTGCTGAGGCACCACCTGGCCTTGGGTTTCGCTCTGTTCCAGAAGCCGCAGGCCTGTTGGACAGGCTTCAGAGAGTGGCAGGTGGCAGCAAGAGAAGGAGGCAGAGGGAAAGATCTGAGGGAGGAAGATGGCATTTCCCACTTGCCGCTCTGCCCCCAGCTCTTTGTAGGAAGGCGGGGGAACGCTGTTTTGGAGACTTGGGAAGGAGAAAGATGCTCACACTTAATCCCAGACCTGATGTGGAGGGTGTTTGCGGGTAGAACTTGGAGACCTTAGTTTTGGCTCCAGCTCTGTGACCTTGGGCAATCGCTGCCTCTCTCTGGGCCTGTTGCCTCCCTGGGGGCCCTTCCAGGTCTAGTGCAGCCTCCTGGAGGTGCCTCCTGGGTCTCTTCCCAGGGACTGTCAGTGAAAGGAAGCTAGATTAGCACTTTAAAGTAGTATTTTTGAGTGCCTACCTTGGGAAATGTCACACATTATTCACTCCTTCATTCATTCAACAAACATAGTTCCTCTAACCCAAACTTGTACTAAGCACAGAAAAGAAAAGCCCCAGCTTTTTTTCTCAAATTGCATTAATAGTTCATTCATTCATTCAACAAAGTCCCAGTCCTGCCTCACAGTTTGCTATAGTTTGCAAGTTACTCAATTTATCTCTGTACCTTTTCCCTCGTCTGTAAAATTGGGATCAATCATTTCTGATTACCTCACAGAGCTGTTTTGAGAATCAAATTTATTTATTTTATTTTTTATTTTTTTATTTTTTGCGGTACACGGGCCTCTCACTGTTGCGGCCTCTCCCGTTGCGGAGCACAGGCTCCGGATGCGCAGGCCCAGCGGCCATGGCTCACAGGCCCAGCCGCTCCGCGGCATGTGGGATCTTCCCGGACCGGGGTACAAACCCGTGTCCCCTGCCTCGGCAGGCGGACTCTAAACCACTGCGCCACCAGGGAAGCCCCCAAATTTATTTTTTTAAAAAAAGAAAGTGAACACTGTGAAAATGATAAACGTTTATACCCATGCATGTTATTGTTATTATTTTGTCTTTTGTTATTGATTTCCGAGTGTGGGCATTCTAGGTGATGTCAAGCATACAAAATGAGTAAGACCTGGTTAAGTCCCTCAAGTCCCTTAATATTTGGTTAAAAGAGTCTGTGTCTCCTTTTCTCTCTGTTGCCAAAGGCAACTGCTTTCAACAACTGCAAATAAGGCCAGACTGTTTTTCCGCCTGCGATCTCAATCTATAGTTCAGTGAGCTGGTCATTAGGGCAGCACAGAGACATGAAATGCAAGGACGGCCCATCCAATCAGCCATGATCTTTTAAATCTCCTATCCTGGCCCCTATTTTATATCCCCAATGAAGTCCCAGGCTCACTGTTCCCTAATGCAACTTAACCTGACAACAAACAGTTACCAGGATTTACTTAGTTCCAAGCACAGGGCTAGCTTCTAAGGACACGATGATGAATAGAAAACAGTTCCTGTTCTCAAAGAATTTACTATTTACTAGAGACAACAGACTAATAGATTTCAAATCACAATACAGTGTAATTAAGTGCTGCGGATGATTACACTCCAAGTCCTACAGTTATTCAGCCACTTTTTGAACACCTGGAGTGAAAGAGAATTTACTGTCTTCCAAGCTATGCCTTTCCACCATGGGATAGTTCTCATTCATTCATTCAACAAATCATTCTTGAACACCTTCTGAGTCAGGCACTGTGCTGACACTGGGGATACAGGCAAGGTTCCTGTCCTTATGGAGTTAGAACCTGGTAAGAGAGACAAAGAATAAACAAAAAGCTAAGATATGATGTAATTTCAGACAATGATAAAGGATATACAGAGTGAAGTAAGTCAGAAAGAGAAAGACAAATACCGTATGCTAACACATATATATGGAATTTAAGAAAAAAAAAATGTCATGAAGAACCTAGGGGTAAAACAGGAATAAAGACACAGACCTACTTGAGAATGGACTTGAGGATATGGGGAGGGGGAAGGGTAAGCTGTGACAAAGCGAAAGAGAGGCATGGACATATATACAGTACCAAACGTAAGGTAGATAGCTAGTGGGAAGCAGCCGCATAGCACAGGGAGATCAGCTCGGTGCTTTGTGACTGACTGGAGGGGTGGGATAGGGAGGGTGGGAGGGAGGGAGACACAGGAGGGAAGGGATGTGGGAACAGATGTATATGTGTGACTGATTCACTTTGTTATAAAGCAGAAACTAATAAAAAAATCAAAAAAAAATATTGATAGCTATCTTTTGGTAAGAATATTACTCATAACCAATATCTGTCTGTAATAAATTATCTCCCCAATCTTTTAACTACCCAGAAAAATCCTCTAAGGATCATAGTCTCATTGAAAATAAATTAAATTTGAAGCCAAAAAAAAAAAAAAGGATATAAAGAAAAATTAAGCAGGATAAACAGATAGAGGTGGGATGGGGAGGGGGACATTATTTTAGGGAGGGTGGCAGGGAAGTCCTCTTGGAAAGGGTGACATTTGAGCAGAGACCTTCATGAAGTAAGGGAACAAACCGTGTGAAGAAGGGCATGGCAAGCAGAGGACACAGCAAATGCAAAACCCTGAAGCTGAATGATCTTAGCATGTTCAAGGCACAGCAGGGAGGCCACTGGAGCTGGCGCAGAGTGCCTGTGGGGAAGCAGGGGGTGCTGGTGTCATCATGCGTAGGTGGGGGTTAGATCTCGGATCATGCAGGGGCTGTGGGCCAACGTGAGGAGTTTGAGGTTTTTGTTTTTTGTTTTTTTTTGCGGTATGCGGGCCCCTCACTGTTGTGACCTCTCCCGTTGCGGAGCACAGGCTCCGGACGCACAGGCTCAGCGGCCATGGCTCATGGGCCCAGCCGCTCCGCAGCATGTGGGATCCTCCCGGACCGGGGCACGAACCCGTGTCCCCTGCATCGACAGGCGGACTCTCAACCACTGCGCCACCAGGGAAGCCTGAGGAGTTTGAGTTTTATTCTAGGCGATCGGGGAAATCATTGGAAGGTTTTAAAGCAGGGAGTGATGTGATCTAATTTCATTTACAGAGCATTTCCACGTGCATTCCCTCCTTGGAGGCTCCCCACAAGCTAAGACCAGCGAGAACTAGAAATTCTCACATTGCCGATGAGGAAACTGAGGCTCACATTGACTCAGTCGCTTGCCCGGGCTCCTATGATTAGTGACGGAGCTGGAACTAGCAAGCCCGTGTCTCCTGACTCGCAGTCTCTTATGCAGCAGCACTTCTTCATATTCAGTTGGGAGTGAATGAAGTGATGAATCGAGCAGTCGATCGTGTTCCTTTCGGGGATCCCATCAGAGCCAGGGGCCCAGAGTCTGGGTTGAGTGTGCACGTTGCCATTCAGCCTGGGACCGGGAGCTGCAGTGCCTTCCTAGAGTGTCCAGGGACCACAGTGTTGGTGTGTTTGTGTGTCCTCTCTCTGCCCAGGTGGATGAAGAAACCCCGATGTGGTGTCCCTGATCACCCGCACTTGAGCCGAAGGCGGAGAAACAAGCGCTATGCCCTGACGGGACAGAAGTGGCGGCAGAAGCACATCACCTACAGGTGCCTCAACTCCCTCTCCTCCTCCTTGGCTTTGGCTCCACCCTCACTCTGATTTTTCCTGGCCTGAGTTTCACACTGTAGGTGGGTCTGTAATCAGGGCCAGGCTCTGAGACCCCATGACTTTGTTCTTGTAGCGTTCAGAGGATGCTACGTCTCCAGCTTCAGGTTTGTTTGGTCCTTTAGGGGCTCATGAGTTATGCTCTGTTCAGATTCCTAGAGTTTTTAGTTACGGGAAGTGGGGTATGTTCGGTAACTTTCACCTGGGATAAAGAACCATGGCTGAACCCATCCTCCCTACCGCTGCTTGCCAAACCCCACTCCCTCTGATCTGGATCCCTTCCCCACTTAGCCTGATTGATGGACTTCAGCCGAGATTCCCAGCACGGAGTTCCAGTTGTTTCTTAAGTTGCATAAAGAGCTGGAAACTGAATTGCAACACTTGTCATCCCTTGACTGTCTGGGCAAAGCAGGATCAGGCTCCAATCAGCCCAGTGACCAAGGGCAGGGATGATGGAACCCATCACAGCAGACGCAGACATCAGGATTCAGGTGGGGTGGGGTCAGGGCCAGGCATAGGGCAGGCTCAGCTGGGCCCTGTTTTGTACCTCTCAAGTCTCTGATTCCATCTCAGGTGGATCCCTGGGTTCAGGAGTAGGATCTGAGACAGAGATCCTTTGGGTTGAGCTAAGGACTCTCCTGCTCACAAGCTGTAGAGACCAGAACAGGATTTTTTCAGAAATCTGACAAGAGGAGGAAACTTCAGAAGAATCTGGGTTAGTAACTGCATA
Source organism: Mesoplodon densirostris (assembly GCF_025265405.1). Taxonomy (NCBI): domain Eukaryota; kingdom Metazoa; phylum Chordata; class Mammalia; order Artiodactyla; family Ziphiidae; genus Mesoplodon; species Mesoplodon densirostris. The sequence goes on along the minus strand of NC_082676.1, from coordinate 24,310,325 downwards.
GACTTAGAGTCTCCTCAAGAGTAGAGTTAGAAGTGGCTTCTAACCCAATTCTAACCTTAACTTCTATCACGCAACCTCTCTGGGCTTCAGTTTCCTTACCTGTAGAATGGGTGAATAGTCTTTGCCCCAGGTGTTCATGGGGCAGAGCAGCCAGAAGTGGTGATGCTCCATCGTGGAGAACCATGCAATATGGATACAGTAACCTTACGTAGTTAAACCTGTAACTGATTTAATCACATGCCACCCTATACCACCTTCTATGTAGACAAACAGTAGTAGCTGGTGCCAAAGATTTTTTTACAGGATATTTGACTTAAACTCTCCACTGTTTAAGTGGGTTTTTTAAATATATTTATTTATTTAATTTATTTATTTGGTTGTGCTGGGTCTTAGCTGCGGCTCGTGGGCTCCTTAGTTGCGGCAGGCGGACTCCTTAGTTGTGGCATGTGAACTCTTAGTTGTGACATGTGGGATCTAGTTCCCTGACCAGGGATCAAACCCGGGCACCCTGCATTGGAAGCATGGAGTCTTAACCACTGCACCACCAGGGAAGTCCCTGTTTAAGTGTTTTTATAAATTTTATAAATGTACATTTTTATGTATTGGGAGAAAAACTTAAAATTTAGGAAATGCCATGCACAACTTAATTTTTTTCCTACAAATTCAACACAAACTTTTTCAGAGATCAAATATAAAACACTAAGTAAAAGGCAGGGGTGGGGACCCAGAGCCCTGCCCACCCAACCTCTTTATCAACCCCTGAGGTACCTCAGCAGAATTCTAGGCCCACATGGCCTCTGGTGTCCCTTTTAGCTCTGCTGGTCTCTGATTCTTGGTCTGTTCCTCCCTATCAATCCTCCCCTCTCTCACCAGCATTCACAACTACACCCCAAAGGTGGGTGAGTTAGACACGCGGAAAGCTATTCGCCAGGCTTTCGATGTGTGGCAGAAGGTGACCCCGCTGACCTTTGAAGAGGTGCCCTACCATGAAATCAAAAGTGACCGGAAGGAGGCCGACATCATGATCTTCTTTGCTTCTGGCTTCCATGGCGACAGCTCCCCGTTTGATGGTGAAGGGGGATTCCTGGCTCATGCCTACTTCCCTGGCCCAGGGATTGGTGGAGACACTCACTTTGATTCAGACGAGCCATGGACATTAGGAAATGCCAACCATGATGGTAAGGTCATGAGGGGACAGGGGGTTACTTGGCTGTCAGGGAAAGAAGCACTGAGGAAGAGCTTGGAGGATACCACAGTTGAGTTTCCTGGTTTCTAGAGCTTCTTGTCCAAGAACTAAGACCCTAAGAGGGTGGGAACTGTGGTCTCCGATAATACTCAACAGCTGATCCATCAGGGCCAGGGCCAGGCAGATGGGTCAGATCACTTAGTAGTAAATGGTCTAATTGGACTGAGTTAGGAGGAAAGTCTAGGCCATGAATAAGACGATAAAGTAATGGATCAGAGGCTGGAGGAAAAGGTTAAAAGGCTTAAAGCTGAAAGTGGTAGGCTCTGGCCTGACTGATGAGGGCTTCAAAGGCCATGCTGTGGGAAAACATGACAGACTCTCTCCCTTATGTCAACCTCACAAGTGAATAATAGGCCCCGTAATTACTCTAGCATCCTCTCTGCAGTAATCGTAACAATACTCCTCAGGTTGCAAGAGTTCCTCATCAGTACTTACTTGCAAGGCAGCTGCTTAGTAAGTAGGCAACTGTACACCATTATGCCCTTTTCTAAGATGAAGAGTTTGAGGCTCAGATGGCATAGCTGGTAGGCAGCAGTGCCAGGGCTCAGGCTGTAGTTCAACCACTGGCCATGTGAGGAGGGGTGCATCATTCACCCTCAGTCTCCTCATCTGTCAGATGAGGGGCTGGATTAGGTGACTTCTAAAGTCCCTTCCGACCCTAATGGAACATGATGCACGTGTTTGAACATTTAAAAAAGACACAGTCTCTGCCCTTTGGAAGTCCAGAGTCGAGTCGGGGAGACAGATGTATACATAAGTCACCCTGTCGCAAGGCAGACTGTACTGAAGGACGCAGCAGAAGTACCAAGAAAATGCAGTAGGACTCTGGAGGAAAGAGGGACAGAGAATGCAATTCAATTCTATTTTAGATTATAATAGATTAGAATTAGTATGTTAATATTCTAAGGCCCATGTCAAGAGTTTTCCACATACTGTATAATATGTATATGTTATTATCATCCCCATTTTACAGATAGGTAAACTGCGGTGTAGAGAAACAGTAAGTAACCTACTAAGGTCCCACAGTTGGTGAATGGGGAAATACATTTTCAAACCCAGACATGACGATTCCAGAGCCCATACTCTTTGCTACCATGCTGTTTCCATGGCTCTCCAACTGCAGGGCACACCAGAATCACCTAGAAACCTTTTTTAAGAATTCAGATTCCAGGCTCCAGGCCCCTAACCTCTTGCTATTCTGATTCTCTGGTTCTGGGTTCAGGCCTGGGAATCTGCACGTGGTCTCATAAATTCCCCAAGTGCTTCTGAGACAGGCGTCCATTACTTTGAGAAACACTGTCTTAATCCCCAGAGTTTCCCTAACTTGCCTGATCAGAAGAATCAACCAGGTTCTTGTTATAAACATGGATTCCCAGGCCCTTACCCTGGAAATTCCAATTCTTAAGCTTAGGCAAGTTGGGGAAACACTAGGCCTTCTTTTTCCTTGGCGATGCTTCAGGCTGAGAGCAGACTTTAAAGGCCTGTTTCCTCAGAGGCTGTGTCTGCTGTCTGTAGGTGAGGACTGCCTCCTTAAAAGCATTTCATATCATTGCATGGATCAGGGATCACGACTCTTGTCCTGTCTGTCAAAGGGTGGTTCAGGAGGTGATGTGGCCAAGGCTCAGCCTAGGCAAAGTTATGAAACTGCTACATTTCTCTTTGTCCCCCACCCTCTTCTTTGGTCTTCTTTCCTATCCAGCTCCATTTCCTCAGCCCAGGAATCCTTTCCCTTATGTCTTGGATGTGTTTCCTGGCTTTCTGAACACCTATTCTTTATCTTGTTCTTATTCTTGGATCAGTGTCAACCAGTGGAGGTCTGTACTAACTGATAAAGTGTGACGAGAGGAGAACTAACATTTTTGAGCCACTGTTATGTGCCAGCCACTGTTAGCTGATAACAGTCATAGCCCTGATAGAGATACATGAATTATTAAGGACATTCCTCCTCTACCCTGCCTTTCCCAGCTCTGGATGTTTACTTCCCACAACTGCTCCTTGCTGGTACAGACCTTGGACCAGTCTCAAAATCCTGAGAACTTCTGGTGGTGTGTGTGGGAAGGAGCTGGGACCTGTGGATGGGCACCATCCCAGCACCCTCTCATCTGTCCCACCCCATCCTGACGAATGACCAAGAATTCGGATAGAAATTCCAAGATAGCTAATGTCTTCTTGGACGAGAGTCAGGACTTTGCTCTGGAAAACCAAGCAGAACTCTATCCAGATGCAGCTCATAACGCCAGCAATAGACTGCTAGGAACCGGAAGGCAGCCATTGCCATTGGACGGCCTTTGGAAGGAGAGGAAAGGAACCAAGATTGATTGAGCACATATATGTTATCTCATTTAATTTCCACATAAGCTCAGCGAGGGTGTGAGCGCAGCCTCCGGGAATTTTTTGTTTATTAGCTTTCTTCTCTATTCTAAATTTCCATTATGGAAAATTTTAAACTTACCAAGTAGGGAGAATGATCATGTGAACGCCCCCAGGCACACATCACCCTGCTTCAGCAGTTATCAACATTATGTCAGTGCTGTTTCATCTACCCTCCCCGACCCCCTTTATTTTTTGGTGATGTATTTTAAGGAAAATCTCAGGTCTCACCTCTAAATACTCTAGTACATACCTCTAACAGACTATCTTTAACACAACCACAAAATCATGACCTACCCGACAAAATTAGCAATAATTTCTTAAAATCCAATACCCAGTTTGTGTTCATTTTCCCAAATTACCTCAAAAATGTCTTTAATGGTTGTTTGCTTGCATCAGGATCCAAAGAGCATCCACACATCATTCATCTCTTAAGGCCCTTTTCATTTACAGCAGTCACCTTGCTTCTCTTTTCTCCCTGTATTTGTTGAAGAAATTAGTTATCTATTTTATATATAGCAGTGTGTATATGTCGATCCCAATCTTCCAATTTATCCCTTGCCCCTCCTTACTGCATGGTAACCATAGGTTTATTTTCTACATCTTATAACTATGTCTGTTTTGTAGATAAGTTCATTTGTACCCTTTTTTTTAGATTCCACATATAAGCAATATCATATGATATTTGTCTTTCTCTGTCTGACTTAGGTTCACTTTTACCATGTCTCTCTTCCCCATATAGCCTGAATAGATCTACAGGCCTGACTGGATTGACTTTTTTGGCGAGAATGCTTCCCAGGTGGTGCTGGTCCCCCCTGTTGCATCACGTTAGGAAGCACGTGTGACACAGGCCTTCCCACTCTTAGTGATGTGAAGTTTGAGCAGTAGCTTCAGGTGTGTCAGCCTGACCCAACCACTATAAAATTCCCGCGGGGGACTTTATTTTAAAAAGGTTGCCTAAGCCCTAACCGCAAACTCCTGAATCAGAATCCCCGCCACCTGTGTGTTGAAAAGGCTCTCCTGGAGAACCACTAGAATGTAAAGGGGATTCTGATTCTCCACTTCTTTGGGGTCTGTGTGAAGGGCGATCTGGCCCACCACACCTTTAAGCTGATCTCCGGGAGTCTCCCAGGCACCCTGTGTCCTCATCCCTTTCCAATGGGTCAAGCAGTGAAGTCAGCAGAGTTCACTAAGCTCTGCTGGGGAGGAAGCCCAGCCCTGGGGAAGGTGACAAGACGGGAAGCGTCATGGGGACCAGCCCCTCACAGGGGACAGTCCTTCCGCAGTTACTACAGTGATTCCTCCCCACCCTGGGAGCTAGACTGGGCAGGGTGGTGAGGAAAGGAAAGTTCTGAGTGGTTGAGACGTTCACACAGTAAGCGGCAGAAGAATAGAGAAGAAAGCCAACAAACAAAAATTCCCGGAAGGCTGCATCACGCCCTCGCTGAGTTTATGTGGAAATTAAACGAGATAATATATAGGTGCTCAGTCAATCTTGGTTCCTTTGCTGTCCTTCCAAAAACCATCCTAGGGCAATGGCTGTGTCCCAGTTCCTAGCGTTCTATTGCTGGGGTTATGAACTGCGTCTGGATAGTTCATGCTTGGTTTTCCAGAGCAAAGTCCTGACTCTCCTCCAAAGAAGACATTAGCTGTCTCAAATACACGACTCTGAATTTTTAACAGTCACCCCAGTTGGTTCTGCTGCAGATGGTCCAAAGACAACACCTGGAAAAATACTGAACATTTGGCACTGTTCCATTCTGGCTTGTCCAGCACAGAGCTTTCCCTCAAGGAGCTCATAGTCCTGGGGCAGAAGAGAGTGTGTGCTCCTGGCTATGATGTAGGGTGGAAAGTGGTCAGGGCCATAAAGATGGTACAGATACACTGCTGGGAGAGTGTATAGGAGGAAGCAGTCATTGCTGGTTAGGGAAATCAAGGAAGGCTCCCTGGAGGATGTGGCATTCAGCTGAACTTTGAAGGAGTAAGGATATTCCAGGTAGAGGGGACAGCATTGGCAAAAGAATAGAGGCAAAAGGAAATGTTGCAACCTTTGGGAGGGTTTCAGGAGTCAGTAAGATGGGACTCACCAAAGATGGAGGTCCCAAGAGAAGGAAATGAAGCAGAGACAAGATACACTGGAGTAGCCAAGTAGACTGTTGGGTGCTTGCTAGGAAGCCCAAGGACTTGAGCTCCCAGCTCAAGGGAACTCTCCCTGTTGAGGATGCTGGTCCTTCATACATAGCTTAACGTGAACTTGCTAATTAACCGTGATAGTTCTGTGCCTGGAGGTAGTGTGAGTGCTTTCTGTACCTTGCCTCATTAATCTTCACCCCATTCTTGTGATGAAGGTACCATTAGTCCCTTTGTTTTACAGAGGAAGAGATTTAAAATGTCACACTGCTAGGACATGGCAGAGCCGGGAGTCACGGCAGTCAGACCCCCAGGGACTACACTTCTGACCACTCTGCTTCTCTGCCTTTCACCCTCTTGGGTGGTGAAGCCCTTACCAGCCTCCTGCCCATTAAGCATGTGGGTCTTCTCCATCCCTCTGCTTTTTCTGGAGTTCTCCTGCCCCTCCCCACTCTTCTTCCATCTCCCCAGAGCAGCCCCCACTTAACAGGTCTCTTGGGTTTCTGTGCAGTAGGATGCCAGCTCCCCAGCTCTCCTCTGCCTTTTGGTCCCTGGAACAAACCCACAGACCCCTTTCCTTCAAGGGCTTACTCCTGTTCTCTGCAGAGACCCAGCACAGAGGCTTACAGAGTAATAGACACAGGCTGAGGACAAAGGTTTAGAGTCCAGCCAGGTGCTCAGAGCCCTGCTCCCTGGTTCTCAGCTGAAATCCCTGTGGATGCTCCCTGAGGAAGAGCCTAGTCAGGAGACAGAGGCCCAAACAGCTTGTCCCGGGTCACAGAACGTGCCAGGCGCAGAGCCAGGGCCGGACCCCAGGAAGCAGGGCTGCCTTCCATTGGCGCTAGCAGCCACCTTTGTTTGGGATGGAGCTCAGAGATGAGCTCACCCTTCCCTGCTGCCAGAGGGGCCAGGACCTGAGGAAGGAACTGGGGGCAGCCTGGCCTCCTCATGCCAGCTTTGCCCTGCCCCAGCAGAAGGCCAGCCCCAGGCTCTTGGCCAAACTTCCCCTGATCTTGCCCGTCCCCCCTTCGCTGAAGGTACTGGTGGTGTCCGCAGAGCGGCAGGCATGCATGTGTGTGACTGAGTCCGCCCCATAGGGCTCTTCTCTCTTCCCAAGGCCTTAGCCAGGAAGGCCAGACACAATCCCCAGACTCATCTGACCCTCGTGGGGCCCTCAGCCGGGCTGGGGTAGGGCAGCTTGGCCAGTGCCACTGGGGCCAGAGTGAGCACTAGGACTCCTGACCACCTCCTGGGCTCTTGGCAGCCTCCCCTGCACTTCAGGGTGGCAGGACTGGACTGTGACAGGCCTTAGGGCTGGGCAACAGAGGCAGGGCTCAAGGGACATTCAAATGCCAGAGGTCAAGGCAAGCAGGAGTCTATAACTGGACATAATATGAGTCAGGACTGTTGATTCGACGGCCTGCTCAGCTCCCTGCCCCTTGCATTTCTTTCCCAAAGCCAGGGCTACTTAATCCCCCCAGAGTCAGGCCTTGCCCTGTCCCAGGCCTGACCCAGAAGTTCAGGGGAGTTGGCTTTAAGAGGATCTGGTTGCTGGGACCCCAAGTGCCTCGTGCTTCCTTTCTGGTCAACGGGCTTGTTCCAGGGACCAAGCTCCTGTCGTATGCATGGTGACAACAGCTGCCATGCAGCATCATGCCCTTCACACATCTTATCCTACCCAGTCCTCACACAACCCTCTGAAGCAGGTATGACCTCCGCATTGCACACATAAGGAAATTGGGGCTCAGAGGAGAGACCTTCCGACCGAATTCACAAAACTCACTGGGGTAGAGCTGGAAATGAATGAGACCTGCCCTATTCAGGGGCCCAGGCTCACGACCACTCTGCTGTGTTTCTGCCTCAGCTTCACCCTCGGGACCCCGTGTCCCACTTCCAGTACCTGGACCTTTCGTCTTCACTCGCATTTGAATCCCTGTGTTGATCTTGGCCATAGTTCAGTCCTTTCAGGACTGAGAGCTCCTGCACGACCAAGGCTCCGCCTGCCCCTGGGTCTCTGAAGATGACCGCCAGCCTGCCGCCCCCAGGACTCCCCTCTGCCCGTCGCACCCCCTCTGCCTTGGCTCAGGTTCTTTTCATCTCTCACCGGGACCCTCATACTGGCTTCCAGACCAACCCCACTGATCCCCCTGCCTCTGGTCTCATCACCCCCTAATCCTTCCTCCAACTGCAGCCAGAGTGATTACATCATGTCACCACCGCCCCCCCCCGCCCCCGACACCAACCTGCTTAAACCCCCCACTGGCCAAGAAGCCAATCCAAATTCCTTTGCATGGCATCACAAACCCTGCTTGCCAGCCTGGCTGACCTCATCTCCCTCCGGCCCTCCCCTCCTGCTTTGTTCCGGAGCCAAGTGGAATGAAACTGCTTGTCCCTGGACGTTGTTCATAGCATTCTCTCAGCCAGGAATGGCACCCCCGCCCCTCTTCCTCTCCTTCCCACTGAATCCATTCTGCTGACTAACTTCTTATCTTTCTAGACTCACCTTAAGCTTCACCTTCATGAAGCTTTCCCTGAACATCTTCCTTCAAGCATAAATGACTCCCTCCTCAGAATCCTCACTCGACCCTTATAGACAGCTGTAGAAGCACCTGGAACACTAATTTCACTTATTTTGTTTCTCTGTCCCTATCCACCACTATATAGAGAGTTCTGGAAGGCAGGGGTGTGTATGTCCCAGTGTCTGGGACAGGGCCTGGCACAAAGCTTATGCTAGGTGTTTGCTGAAGTAATGGATTGACTGACTGACTGACGCCTGAGTGGGTGCCCTGGGCACCTCCCCATCTCCCCCTCCACAGGGAATGACCTCTTCCTGGTGGCTGTGCATGAGCTGGGCCACGCGCTGGGACTGGAGCACTCCAACGACCCCAGCGCCATCATGGCACCCTTCTACCAGTACATGGAGACACACAACTTCAAGCTGCCTCAGGATGATCTCCAGGGCATCCAGAAGATCTACGGTGTGTGGCAAGGGAGAGGGGCCACCGTTCCTTCCTTGGGCTGGGCCATGACTGCCTGCCTGTCGGGGCGGGGGGTTGGGGGGAGGCCAGGGACCTGGGTCTCTGACTGCTGTCTGCAAGGCTCCTCCCCCGCCCCCCTCCTTCCCTGCACACTTGGGAGACCTAGGGGAGGGTCTGAGCTGCAACTGGGAGGGACAAAAGTGAACAGAGAGCCTCCCACTCCCCCTACTCTACCTGCCTCCCCCCTCCACACACCTCCCTCTCACCTCCTGTGGTTCCCTCTCAAGGGGTCCCACCTCTAGCCAAGAGACTCACCCATCTGCCCAAGTAATGGTGATACAATAGGATAAGTATTATTGCCAGAGCTTTTCTCTTAAACAAGAAAAAGACAAACCAGGCTGATATCTTGATAAGATTTGAGGGGCCTGCTACCATGCCACCCCATTCTCTGTTCACACTGGTGTGGGAAGTTCTTGTTCTTGTCAAGTCGCTTGAGATGGGAAGACCAGTGTATTGCGGCAAACGCATGTCCACATGGCACGGCCACTACAGCCCCCGGGCTGTGGAGTGCGGGAGGAGGGCTCTCCTGGAGGCCCTGAGGACCTCACAGAGGAGGTCGCCCCACCCAAAGCCTGGAGGATGGGCAGGATCTCCACGGGTGAGGCAACAGAGGACTGGACAGGTGGTGGGGACTAGGAGGTATTTTGAAAATAAAATGGAACTTATTTGCTGATAGATGAGACACAGGGGTGAGGTTCCTGGCTTTTGTAATTGTGGAGCAATAGATTGACCTCTGTAGCTCAGAGATCTGGGCTGGAATATTGATCTGGGATCTTTGGTGTTCAATATGGTAGCCACTAGCCACATGTGGCTATTTAACTTTATATTAATTAGAATTAAATAAAATTAAAATTTCAGTTCTTCTGCCGCACTAATAACTAGTCGCTCACTTCAAGTGCTCAATAGCCACACGTGGCTAGAGGCTTCTGTATTGGACAGTGAAGATAGATAGAACATTTATATCATCACAGAACGTTCTATGGGATGGCTTGAACAGAGGTCTTTAAAGCCATGAGCCTGGAAGCGATCACTTCGGGTAGTGATTCTCAACTTGGCAGTGCATTGGAATCACCTTGGGATTTCAATTTTAAAAAATACTGATACCCAGCCTTCACCCCCAGAAATTTGGTTTCAATTGGTCTGGGGTGACTTCTGAACATCAGGGGTTTTAAAAGTTCCCCAGGTGATCCTAATATGCAGCGCAAGTTTAGAAGCACTGACCTAGGGACCAAAATAGAGAGAGAAAGACAGAGAGAGAGACAGATAGAGACAGACAGACAGACAGAGAAGGGGAGGGGAGGGGAGAGGAGAGGACCCAGGGGCATACCGACCTTTAGAGCCGGGTGGATGAGGAAAGGCTGCCAGCAAAGCAGGCTGAGAAGGAACAGTACACGAGGTAGGAGGAAAACCAAGAGAGTGCAGCGTTCTGGAAAAGAGAGAAGAGTGTTTTAAGGAAAGTGTTTGTATGATCTTGCTACTCAAAGTGTGGGCCTCAGACCAGTAACTCTGGCATCACCTGAGAGCTTGAAGAAACACAGAATCTAAGGCCCCAACCCAGACCCTCTGAGTCACAATCTGCATTTTATCAAGATCCCTGAATGATTCATATGGACATCAAAGTTTGGGTCAAGTAATGTTGGATTTGGCAACATGGAGGTCATTGGTGATCTTGACAGCAGTTTCAGTGGGTGACGAGGCAGAGGCCGTACTGGAGCAGGATAAAGAATGGGGAGAGCAGACAGAGAGGGTAGGGGACACTGAGCCTAAGAAGGGACATGTCCTCTCTCGTAACAGGAGAGAAGAAAGAGAAGATACCAGACTTGGGGGTGGAAAATGGGAGTTCCCATTTAATGGCTCTTTTCATGGATTTTCTCAAAGACTGGGGGAGTAAACAATGGGAGAGGGGGGACAGGAGGCTGGAGTGTGACAGGCTTGTCTCAGAGCTGCCGGGGTGAGGATGAGGCAATGGCAGCGGGGGGCAGGGCATGCCTGGCCCTTCTCTAAGATGCAGAACCTCTCTCCAGGACCCCCCGCGGAGCCCCTGGAGCCCACAAGGCCCCTCCCCACACTCCCCGTCCGCAGGATCCACTCACCGTCTGAGAGGAAGCATGAGCGCCAGCCCAGGCCCCCTCGGCCGCCCCTCGGGGACCGGCCAGCCACACCAGGCGCCAAACCCAACATCTGTGACGGCAACTTCAACACGGTGGCCCTCTTCCGGGGCGAGATGTTTGTGTTTAAGGTAGGACCTCGGTGCTCCCCTCCCACTCCTTCCCCCACCTGGGGCAGGAGAGAGCTGCTGCTCTGGGATTAGGCCTGCTGTGGGACCTGGAGGGGAGCTAGCCCAGCGGCCAGGCCATGGGGTCTCTTCCTGGTGCTGCTGGGTGAATGGACTTGTTTCCAAGAGGGAGGCGGGAAGTGGTGACCCTGCCCCTTCCCGAGGGTTAACGCTGGGGGAAGAGTGCTGGAGACCGGCCTCTGCTCTGTGACTCTGAGCAAGTCACCTCCCTTGTCTGGACCTCAGTTTCTCCATCTGAGAGCTGGGAGGGTCACTTCTCTAACGAAGGGTGTGTGCAGATCAAAGGAGTCATGGTTGTGAAGACGCTGGCTTGGAGTAGGGGCTGGCACAGCAGTACCTGGACCTTTCGTCTTCACTCGCATTTGAATCCCTACGTTGATCTTGGCCATAGTTCCTGCCAGGGCTGGTTCAGAGGAGCGCCTGACAGGAAGCTGGCCAGGCTACATCTTGTCCCCTGGTCTGTTCCTGTCCCTCTAGCCATGGGCTGCAGGGTGGCAGCCTGCTCAGTGTGTTGCAGTTGGGTTCTCAGGGAAGCAGGCTCTGGGACAGTGTTTGGGATGCAGGATTTTGACTAGGGAGCACCTTTGGGATCCACATCTGTGGGAAGGAGGGGTGGGAAGCACGATGGGGCAGGAGAAGATAAGCAGGAACTAGACCCACCGGCAGACCCGGCCACGCCCATAGCGAGTTCTGGAGCTAGAATGGCCCATCAGAGTTGTCCCGTGTTGGGCCCCAAATGGCTGGAACTTTATTCAGTCAATGGGTTGGGGGGGGGGGGGCATGACCTTGGGGGAGCTCTCTGGAGCTAGGTCATCCCCAGCGAGGTTGACAGTTGAAAACTGCCTGCTGACCACACTCCCGGCCACCAGCACAAGAGGCCCTCTGCTGACAGCGTGTCTCTGTCACACTGGCTGGTTGTGGAGAGCTGCCCCACTCACCTTGTGGAATTCTCCCCAGCAAGCTTTGAGCTCTGACCAAGAATCAGGCGACAGGGGTCAGCCCCAGTCCTGCTCTCACCGTGTGGCTCAAGGAGAGTCACTTGGCCTTCCCTAAGACTCTGTGTATCTCAGATCTACTTAACAGGAGTTGTGAAAGTCAAAATAAGGTTTAAAAAACTGGATGTGAAAGTGCTTCGTAAAACACCTTAAAAAAGAAAAAAACTTTTCTAGCTTTTGTACCTTTTTTTTTTTTGGCTGCGTTGGGTCTTTGTTGCTGTGCGTGAGCTTTCTCTAGTTGCGGCGAGCGAGGGCTACTCTTCGTTGCGATGCACGGGCTTCTCATTGTGGTGGCTTCTCTTGTTGCAGAGCACGGGCTCTAGGCAAGTGGGCTTCACTAGTTGTGGCATGCGGGCTCAGTAGTTGTGGCTCGTGGGCTCTAGAGCGTAGGCTCAGTAGTTGTGGTGCACAGGCTTAGTTGCTCTGCGGCATGTGGAATCTTCCCAGACCAGGGCTTGAACCCGTGTTTCCTGCATTGGCAGGCGGATTCTTAACCACTGCGCCACCAGGGAAGCCCCTGTACCATTTTTATGTATCATGTTCTTTCTTCTGCACCCTTGGATCCTCCAACTGAACGGTTCCTAAGCGAGTCTGGGTTTTATCATTCCCATTCACACATAAGAAAACCGAGGTCCTAGAAGGTTACAGGTCTCGCCCAGACTGCCTACCAACCAGGGCTGCAGTGGGACCAGGCACCAATTTGAGGAGGAGGGCTTTTTTCACATTCTTGGCCTATTGAGCTGCCATTTACTTAACGTTGACTATGTGCCCTGTACTGTTCTAGGCACTTCACCTATAATCTCTCATCTGACCCCCACTATTACCCCCCTTTGCAGGTGAGGCTCTTTAAGTACTGAGCCCCAGGTCATGCAACTGTTAAGAGGAAGAAACTGAATTCACATCCGGGGCTTGGGGGAATTTCCACGGCTTGCTTCCCACAGACCTTACCCTGCTGGCTGGAGCCAGCCATGAGGAGGGCACTCTGCCCGGGATCAGTGACCAGCCCCTGCTTCCCACCAGCCTGGGGAGGGGCCCTGCTGACGTCGGGGACTCTCTGCTGCCCTCATGTGGTCATCCCAGGCCCTGCATCATCCCTTCCAGCTCCCCCCACGCCTCCTCTGCCCACCAGGCCTGTCTGCTGGCCCTGTCTCATGGCCCCTTGGGCAGCAAGAGCCATCAGGAGCCTCATGTGAAGAGAGTTGATGGGCATTTTATCTTCCTCATTGGGCTTTGAAAGATAGAAGCAGACTTCAGGGAGGGTTGCAAGGCTGGGCCCAGGGGAACATGTTGGGTTTTTGGGGCCTGAGCCCCAGGGCTGAGATCACTGGGTTCAAAGGCTATGCCTCTTTCTTCCCTTGCCTTAACCCCCAGGATCGCTGGTTCTGGCGCCTGCGCAATAACCGGGTACAGGAGGGCTACCCCATGCAGATCGAGCAGTTCTGGAAAGGCCTGCCCGCCCGCATAGACGCAGCCTATGAAAGGGCTGATGGAAGATTTGTCTTCTTCAAAGGTAACGTGGCCTGTGCAGAAGGACCTGGCATGCTTTCCTGCCCTTCTCGGGACCCCCTTTTTCCACCTGTAAACTGGAAGAGGCAGGGTGGGAGGCAGATGAGCTGCAAGGGTCCTTCTAGCCCTAACAGAAGCACTGCCATCTGACGGGACAGGTCCCTACAGGCAGGGGAAATTAAGTCAGGGAGTGATTGTTGAGGGTCTGTATGTGCCGAAGTTGGTGGGGTGACAAGCCTCACCTCCACATAGTAGAGGGTGGTGCAGACAACTGAAGACCATCCAGTGCTCCATGGAAAGCCACCCTGTGACTTCTGTAGGAGCCTGGAGGGGGGAGGTCACGCAGGCTGGAGAGGCCAGGGGAGGAGGGGGAACTAGCTGTATGGCAGGCCCACCCTGTGCTAGGTTGTTTCACTTCGAATATCTCAACTTGGGCCAGGCCTCAGAAGAGTAAGATTCAGAGAGTGAGGAGTGAGAAAAGCATTCCAAGAGGAAGGAACAGCATAGGCAAAGGAGTAGTTCAAAGGGCTTCAGAAGACACCAGACAGCCATGGAGCCCCACCAGAGAGCTGTGAGAAGTGGCCTGGAAAGGTAGTTTAGGGGAGAGTCCTGAGGAGCCCTGGCTGCCCAGCCGGACTGTGGTCTTAATCCATCAGGGCAATGCTGGAAGTTCACTGTTTGTTTCTGAGCAGCAGAGAGCCAGAGGGCAGGCGGCAATCCAGGCAGAGGCAGGAGGCCGTTTCTGAGACGGCTGCTGGAGTTGAGGAGAGCGATGTCTGTAAGGCCTGTTCCAGGGAGGAGCAGTGAGGCTAGGAGGCTGGCAAAGCCTTGTGAGAGGCTAAGTGCTGAGAGGAGAAGGAAAGAGAGGGTGATGCCACCTTCTTGGGGACCCTGGGAGGCAGACAGGTGGTGAGGGAGGGAGCCCCTGGGGTGGAGAGGAGGAACTCCGGATGCCGACCTGGAAATGCCCAGAGGACGGTGGGCAATCAGGGTCCTGGGCCTGGTGCCCAGGTCCACTGGGAGAGCGGCAGCCTCAGAGTTGGGTGTCACTGGTAGAAGGTTGGGGGAGTCCTAGTTGTGTGTGAAGCCATGAGAGGCTGAGGTCACCCGGAAAGGAAAAAGGAGCAAGCCACACGAAAGGAAAAGAGGGTGGGGCACAGAGCCTGGGCAGCGTGGGGCGAGTTGCCCAGGATCTGAGACTGGATTCTGGCTTCTTGCCCCCTAAGCTCTGCCTGGGCCAAGGGGCCTCAGCCTCCTCCGCCACAGGGATCACGCAGGACCAGGGCCATCTCCCCCTGACACTGGCTCCATGAATTCGACTTCAGTCCCAGTGGATGATGGGCAAGTGGCTCTATCCACAACCTTCAGCATGAATGACTGGGGAAGGCTAATCCTGGGTTCCTCTTGGCCACAGGTGACAAGTACTGGGTGTTTAAGGAGGTGACGGTGGAGCCTGGGTACCCCCACAGCCTGGGGGAGCTGGGCAGCTGTCTGCCCCGAGAAGGCATTGACACAGCTCTGCGCTGGGAACCTGTGGGCAAGACCTACTTTTTCAAAGGCGAGCGGTACTGGCGCTACAGTGAGGAGCGGCGGGCCACGGACCCTGGCTATCCCAAGCCCATCACCGTGTGGAAGGGCATCCCCCAGGCTCCCCAAGGGGCCTTCATCAGCAAGGAAGGATGTACGTAAGAACCCGGCTGGGTTTTGTGAGGGGGGGTCTGATTTCACGTGGGTCTCACCGGGGCCCACGGGCATACTCTCAAGGTATCCAGGTTTGAGAAACACTGCCTGGTGGCAAAGGCAGCTGCCTCATATCGACCCATGTTCACACAGTAAATTAATCCTCTCTTACCAGCGGCCAAGTCACAGTTTCTCATCTGTAGGGATCATCTGCAATTGAGAGATGTTTTCATAGACTGACTTCATTCCCTCAGATAGCATTTCTCAAACAGTGGTCCTCAGGTGTACTCTAGGAGTCCCTCAAGTTATCAGATCTGAAATGATGGATGTGGTGGTTCAGAGGTGCTTTTTCACAGGGCTTAAAGATAAGAGAGAAGCATTTTCTTATTATGAGACATTTCCTAAGCTCCTCCTGGAGGCCAGGCTGACTCACAGCCTCTCTCCGCTCCGGACTAGAAGCTTCTCAAGAAGAGGGGCTGGGACTTACCAGGTGCAGAGTGGCTATCCATGGATATTTGTTGAATCCATCTCTGCTCATCTGGTCAAAAGCACACACCCTGGAGCCAGCCTGGCTGGTTTCATATCCCACCTCCACTGCTTACTAGGAGTTTGTGCAAATCACTTAAGTTTCTTCAGTTTCTTCACCTATAAAATGGGGATAATAATGGTACCTACCTCATAGGGCTTTGTGAGGATTAAGTAAAATAAATTATATAGAGCCCTTGGCGCATGCCATGTAAGTTTTAGCTGGTATCATCATTATTATCTTGTTGGGGTGTTTTAGTTTTTATGGAATGACAGGTGTCATTCATTCACTCCACAATAATTGCTGAGAGCCAGGTTGTGTGGGAGGGCTGGGGATGGAGCTTAGAACAAGACTTGCCTTGCATCCCTGGCTCCCAGTCTAGAGGCAAAAAACAAAGTGGCAACAAATGCAATAAGGGAAAGCATTTGCAAGAGAGCATCTAGGCAGAGGGCCATGTGAGAGAGGGTCGTCAGGAAGGGCTCTCCAAGGAGATGTCACCGGTAAGAAAGCCAGCAGCCACAGGGGCAGAGCTGCTATTTGGTGGCTCTCTTGTGTACCTGATGCTTTACACACATGGTCTCACTTTCCGGGGAGCCTCAGAGACAGGTGACATCAAGAACTTCAGCCAATGAAAATCCCAGCCAAGGTGGGGAGCCGGCCAATAGGAGAGTGTGAGTTGCTCTGTCTGTGGACTGGCGGGGCGATCAGGCTGCTGCAGGGAGCCTTGTGGTGGTTGCCAAGCCCTGCTGCCTCTTTTCCTTCCAGCCCCTCCCCCAGCAGGGTCCCAGCGACCCTGCAATCTGTGTTGCACAGTCACGTGTGCCAAGCCAAAAAAAGTCTACGATAACTGAGAAGAGGTGGTGCCCTCCGTCAACAGGAGAAATCTTGCTCCCTGCCTCCCTTGGCTCAGGCAGGAGCTGGCTCAGCCCTAGAGCTATGGAGACAGTGCCGTCCAAGCCTTAAGTTGGGGACTTGATCTGACTCACATGGGGGAAGGGGGAGGCTATGGGCACAGGATGGCAGAGCTGAGACGAGTCCTGTCTGGGAAGCACAAAATGAGCTTACCAATGCTACTTCCAGCCCCTCAGTGGCTTCCCAGCACCTTTGAGATGACAGGGTGGGCTGCTCCAGGTCCCAGGTGCCTCTCTGCAGCTGGGCAGGTCATCCTCCACAACCAGCCACACCACTTGCAGGGTGTGCGAGGCACCGCACGCCTACCTCCAAGAGTTGCAACACGCCCCCACCACGTCATGTGCCCACCCGCCTTTCAGAGCTCCTCTTGGGCTCCCCCCAGGTGGGAGAGGCGCCCCTCCTCCACGCTGCCACAGCACCCTGGGCCCTCTCACGCTGGCGCAGAACAGGTGCAGGGAAGTGTCTGGGATGGTGATGATGGGCCGTGTTTCTGCAGATTACACCTACTTCTACAAGGGCCGGGACTACTGGAAATTCGACAACCAGAAACTAAGCGTGGAGCCCGGCTACCCACGCAACATCCTGCGTGACTGGATGGGCTGCAACCAGAAGGAGGTGGAGAGGCGCAAGGAGCGGCGGCTGCCCCAGGACGATGTGGACATCATGGTGACCATCAACGACGTGCCAGGCTCTGTGAATGCAGTGGCCGTGGTCATCCCCTGCATCCTGTCCCTCTGCATCCTGGTGCTGGTCTACACCATCTTCCAGTTCAAGAACAAGGCAGGCCCTCAGCCTGTCACCTACTATAAGCGGCCAGTCCAGGAGTGGGTGTGAGCAGCCCAGAGCCCTCTCTGTCCACTCGGTCTGGCCAGCCAGGCCCTTCCTCACCAGGGTCTGAGGGGCAGCTCTGGCCACTGCCCACCGGGGCCAGCATGGCCCTAGGCCAGGGGTCATGTAGCTGAAGTGATGGTGCATTGGCCTAGGCTGAGCACGGGGCAGGGCGTGATGGCAGCTGTGCCCCAGGGTGGGTGTCTGGCACCCAGCTGCCAGCCTTCTGTCCTGGGTAAACTGCTCCCTACTCAAGGGAATAGGCCAGGCCCCATCAGGAGGCAGGGACCATGCCAGGAGGAGGCCCATGGTCACTGCGCCCTGTGGCGTCCACGAGGCACCACAGCGCCATTTGTACCTGGCTGGACCCAGCACCTTCTGTGGGAAGCCAGCGCTAGCGCTCTCAGCCCCATGTGGGAGATGCCACCAGTCCTGGTCCCCCATTGCCAACACCTGCTGGTCAGATGTCCCCCCACCCCTACCCCACTGTCCTCCAAGGCTACAGGACCCCTGCTGCCGACACAGTGGGCAACAAGCCTGGGTTTCCTCTGCTGGCAACAGCAGATCCCTCAGGAAACCTGCTCCACATGTCAGGGTCTCCTCTGAGACCCAGGATTTAGGGTCACATGCTGCAGGCAGGGCTGTGGCCCAGCTGGGTCTGACAAGGACCCAGCTGTCATGTCGTGAATATTTCAATGTCCTGTCACTATTGTTTAAAGTCCCATTCTGCAAAGGCTGCTTGAGGCTTTAGGTGAATTAGAGGTGACTGTCTTGGTGATGAGGCCAGCCCTCCCCCCAGCGATAAGGACCAAGGTGCTGTTAAGGCCACTCTAGTGCCCAGACACGCCGGGAGCTGGGCCCTGCTAATGAGGCTAAAGGGCTGGAGCAGGAGCTGACCCCATCTCGGAGGCTGATCTGAGTTTGTAGCTGTCCTCCACTCTCCCGTTCCTCTCCCCATCCCCCAAGTCCCTGGCCCTGCTCCAGCCTGTCGCTTGTGGCCTGAGGACACAGCCTGACTAGTGAGGTGAGACGGAAATAGCTCTGGGCTAACATTCTCACAGCCTTGGGTTAAGGGGCCCAGGGCAGCCTTCTGAAGTGCTCAGAGCCCACACCCCTAGCTACCCTGAGACCAATTCAATCTCTCAGCCCAGAAGCAGTGTTTATACCATGAGCTTGGCCCCTGCTAACCCAGCTCTCTGGGCCCATCACTCTGCATTGCTCTTCGGAAAAGAGCAGCCACAACTGGTAACAACCCCAAGCCTAGGGGCCCGCCCCTGTCTCTGGCAGGAATTCCTAGGGCTCGGCTTGCCTCACCCCAACCCAGTAAGAGGCAGCCCTGCTTGTCACTATGGAGCCGTAGGCAAAACCAGTCGGTTCAACTATGTCCACTGGCTCCCTGCCAAATCCAAGCAGAGGTGTCAGTCTTCAGGGTGCCGGCAGGGTCTCTGAGCCTGCATGGGCCTTGCCCCCACCCCGTGGCCTCTGGGCTTTGAGTCTGCTTAACCTGTAGCAGACAGGGACTCTGGGAGCTGTCTTGAGCAAAATCTCTCATCCCAGAGACACCTATATGGGTCCACTGTGTTCCCTGTCATCATCCTTCTGTTTTTTCTCATTTTGGCCAAGGGCGGGCTCCCTGGGGCGGGTGGGGAACAACTGCAGAGATATTAGTGATTCATAGGTTTGTACAGTGTTTTATACTTTGCAAAGCACTTTATTAGCTCACCCCTGTCTGCTCACATGTAACTCATGCAGTCCCTGGGAGGCCAAGGGTAACTCTCACTGTGCCCTCCAAGCACAGAGAGGCTGTTACTTGCCCAGGCCATCCAGTGGGCTTGCTAGACCCCTCTAGGGTCCAAGATGAGATCAGAAGTGTCTCTTTTATCCATCTTTTCTTGGCCTCCCTTCTCCCCTTCCGGGTCCCTCTCCACTCCTCAGGTTGGTGCTCTCACTTCTTGAAAGCTCTAGGCCCCCCAGGCTCCCCACTGGCTCCTGGTACTACTGAGGTCAGCTGAGAAAGAGCAGGAGATGGAGGCAGGCAGCCCAGGCTGCAGATGTGAGGGATGCAGGGCCAGGTCCAGAGAGGGCTCAGCCTGGAGGCTTCCAATCATGGATTCTCCTGCCTTGTGGTCATCCGTTTGTCCACCATCCCAGGACAGGGCAGACAGAGGGGCAAAGCACTGGGGGTCCCAGAGCCCAGCTTCCCCTCAGTCTGGGGAACATCACAGCATTTCAGTGTCAGTCACATTTTAAACTGATCAGCCTTTGTATAATGTTTTTTAAATCATTTCTAAATAAAACAAAAATATACAGAGTGTGTCATTTCCCTGGGATGTGGGAACAAGGATCAGGTTCTGGGTGGCCTTAAGAAGCTTCTGGGAGACAGGGTGCTTTGGGGTGTCTGCGAGCCGCCCCATGCATCTCATCTGCCAGTCCCAAAATCAGATGCCCCCTCTCTCCAAAAGGCTGGCCCTGGAGGCCCTCTGTTACTGGGGTCTCAGGCAAACAGCCAGATAATGCCAGGGTGGCACCCAGGATGGCGGAGCAACCCCTCCCAGGAGAGGTATGGGCAGGTTCACTGTGGCAAGGTCTTTTCTGAAGTCAAGGCACATGGTGCCATGACCAAGGACAAAAGCAAGAGCCCAGTTCTTGGCAACAGGGAAAGATGAGGTGAGATTAGGTCAGCAGCCTTGGGGTCTTCTTACCAAGAGCCCTGGCCTGGTTCTGGAAGCCAGTGACAGGGAAGGCTGCCCCAGCACCCAGACGGCTGGAGAAACTGTGGGGTGGGGATGAACATGAAGGTCTGAGCTGGTCTGGGTGCAGGCTGAGAAGCCAACGAATCTGGGGTAGCGGGAGGGGCCAGAGGCAAGACGGTGACCCAAGGCGAGGCTGCGGAGGAGGCTTCCTTCCAGTCCCCAGCGAGCTCCCCGACTCTCCGCGCGTCTCCGGGGCGGCGGAAGGTGGGGTGAGACGACAAGGACCCGAGCAGAAGAGGCGTACGGGATGACAGGAGGCGGCGGGCGGTAAGTGCGGAGGGCGACGAGTCAGTACCAGGAGGTGCAGACGATAAGGAAGCGCACGTCGTCCAGCGGCCCCCAGGGGCCGGGCTCTGGCCAGGGCCGCCCAGGGCCCTCGGGCGCCGCGGGCTGGGGTTGGGGATGGGCCTGAGGTTGGGGTTGGGGCTGAGGTTGGGGTTGGGGCTGGGGCTGCGCGGGCTGCGCGGGCTGCACCGGCTGCGCGGCGCCCTGGCCACCGCTCAGCTGAGCTCCCATGTTCTGCAGGACGAGAGGCCCGTCAGGTACGGGACGGGCCGCACGCCACCCCCGCCCCGGCCGGGCCCGACCCTCACCTTGCACCTCCCGAGCCGCCGGTCAGGAGAATCCCAGCGCCACCCTCCGCTTCCCGCTCGCCTGCGCAGCGCCGTCTGGAGCGACTGGCGTCGTGACGTCACGGCGCACAAACCCCGCCCTCTGACCGCCAGCGAGGAAGGTTTCAGGGCACAGGGGCGGGGCCCAGCAAACCCGACCCACCAACCAGCAACCGGCCACACCCTCCCCGAAGTCCCGGGGCCCCGCCCCGCGAGCAGCTCGGAGACGCTTGCAGCCGCCCCAGCTACCCTCGCCTCCCCAGCCCGGCTCCGCACCCACCCAAGGCCCTAAAGGAAAGGGCCTACCGAGACTGGTCTGAGGCGGTCCTGGGCACCTAGCAGCCAGGCCAGCAAACCTCCATCCACCCTGGGTGAAAGAGGACAAGACTGCCCTGTAGCCAGGTGCCCCAGAGCCCTTCAGGATCCTCACACTGGCCTAGGAGTCGAAACAGACTCATCTTTGAAGCCAAAAGTATGAGGCTGAAGTTGTGTGGAAAATGGGAGAAGTACAGTGGAGAGTGCTGCTTCCTCTTGTCCTGGGATGAAACCGCCCACCTGGTGATGGGGGGAGAGGAGTGGGAGACTGTAGAACTAAGGGGTGTGTGTGCATCCTACCCCACCTCCCCCCTGGAACAATGGTAGGGGGCTGAGTGCAGGCTGAGGTCCCCAAAGAACACATTCAGAATGACCGGAAGAAGCTGCCCTTTAATGGGTTGGCACAGACAACAGAGCTCTCAGCCAGAAGCCATAGGACCTGCTGGCCAGCATGATGTGGCAGATTTTTGCAGTAACTATGGGTTCAGGAGATGGGCACAGGTGAAGAAGGGCTGGGCATCCAGCCACTGAGTCCAGGTGAGCTCTCTGCCACGGCCCTGCCAGCATCCACGACAGACTGGGTGGGGCGTGGAGACGGAGCCAAAGTCCAGAGCCAGAAGCCCATGAAGAGTATGGAAGGTGACTCAGGTGAGGCTAGAGAGAGAAAGAGCATTGTCAGTAGGTGCTTCACAGAGCACAGCTCACCCTCCATTCTCAAGGTGCTTGCCTCCACCCTTACCCCAGGACCTCTGTTCCAGCTCAGCCCCGAAGAGCCACACACAGAGGGCCTTCCAGATTCCACTGCTCCCACAAGTCACAAATCCAGTCTAGCACTCTCAGTGCTTAAAAACTAAAAGTAACTCCTCCAGGGCTTCCCTGGTGGCACAGTGGTTGAGAGTCTGCCTGCTAATGCAGGGGTCGCGGGTTCCAACCCTGGTCTGGGAAGATCCCACATGCCGCAGAGCAACTAGGCCTGTGAGCCACAACTACTGAGCCTGCGCGTCTGGAGCCTGTGCTCCGCAACAAGAGAGGCCACGATAGTGAGAGGCCCGTGCAGCGTGATGAAGAGTGGTCCCCGCTCAACGCAACTAGAGAAAGCCCTCGCACAGAAACGAAGACCCAACACAGCCAAAAATAAATAAATAAACAAATAAACAAATAAATGAATGAATGTATGTATGTATGTATGTAAGTATGTATGTAACTCCTCCACTCGGGTGGGTGAACTCAATAACTTATTCAAATCGTTATTGATCATAAATCAGAGCCTCACAGGTCAAGCCCAACAGACAGTAGACAAGGGAACAAGGTGGCTCAGAGAGGGGAAGGGACACGTCCAGGCCCCAAATCCTCTAGTGGCAGGGCTGCAGCCAGAACATTCTTCCTGGAGGTGATAATCATGTGCACGATTATAAACATGAAGTACGTTATTTCTTTTTTTCGGCCGCCCCTCACGGCTTGCGGGATCTTAGCTCTCCGAACAGGGATTGAACCCAGGCCCTTGGCAGTGAAAGCACCAAGTCCTAACCACTGAACCACCAGGGAAATTCCCTTAAGTACATATTTCTTGTTTGTTTTTCTTTTGTTATCTGAAGTTTTTATTTCTCTCTTTAAAGTACTAAAGAAGTTGGATTCTATCTTAGATTTCCTAGGATTGGCTTTTCCTCATAAAATCTTAAATAGGAGAAATGAAAGAACTCTGAGGAAGCTGAGGTGCATATTTCTAATCCCCTACCTGACACATTCCTTGTGAGGTCTCATGGGCACCTCAAACTCAACAGCTTCAAAACCAAAGGAGGCTAATGAGTTTTGTCTCTTCTTTTCCAACACCCATTTCTTTATCTTAACTGCAATGCTGACCAGGGCTGCTGACTGTAGGCAGTTCTGCCTGGCAGTTTCTGAAGTTTCACCATTAAATACAACATTGGCTGTAGTTTAGTAGGTAACCATTATCAGGTTAGAGAAATTTCTTTCTGTTCTTAGGTTGCTAAGAAGTTTTTTTTGTTTTGTTCTTTAATTAAATGGTTATTTGTGGAAGTACTATTTTCTTTATGAGGTTCAATGTTCCAAAAGGGGAGGAAGGGTACATTTTATTCGTCACCCCATCACTACTGTCTGGCACATAGTAGGTGCTCCAAAAAAAGTTGTTAAACAAATAACAAAACCACTGGTACCACTTTCCTGTTCAGACCCTTTCAACTGCTCTCCAATACTGACAGCAGAGTTTGTCAGTGTGGTCTCCAAACTGCCCTCATCAGAATCACCCAGGAAAGATTATTAAAACAACCACACATGGTTGGGTCCCACGCCAAACTGAGGGAATCGGTATCTGAGGGGTGATGGCAAGAAACTACGTTAACAAGTATCCGAACATAAACCAAAGGTCAAAACACCTACAGTCAAAACTTCTTGACATGGGCATTCAGAGTCCTCAACACGGGGAATAAAACCTTTCCCCTTCACACCTTCCACACTTCCCCATCCCGGGTTCTGTCTGAAGTGCTCCCCACCCTATCTTCGCATATTCAATTACCTACTCATTCCCTGAAACCCAGACTAAATGATCTGTCCTCCCCAAAACCTTCCTGGATTCCAGAAAGTGTATCACAGGAGCTTCCAAAACCACAAAAGGCACCTTTTACTTCTTTGAAGGTAGCTAAGTTATATATGGCCACTACATCTTCTCTCCCCTGCTACAATCTAAGTCCCTCTCAGAGGCAGGATGTAGCACTAAGCTGCCTGACTACCCCACATGGGGTCTTGTCTATAGGGTTTAATGAACATCAAGCAATTGAATGAATGAAGGAGGGAAAATGAAGGGAAATTCTGCCCCTGTTAAGTAGGGAGTCTGCTACTGGACACTTGCTCTACTTTGGGATTTCTATCCTCATAAAGACTCCTGTGCTAGCTAGGTATGGCGTGCCTTGAGAAGGATCCTAAATGGGGGGGGGCACTAAATATCCAGCACCTGCTGCTCTTCCGAAGGAAGAGATTCTAGAGCCTAACACCCCAGAACCTTCCAGGGTTAGAGCCCAAGAACCCACTCTTGTTTTAAACCCACAAAGCCCAGATGATGGTGGTTCTGATGCATTCCCCACACCCCCAAGTCCCTTAGGCACCTGGGTCTCCTCAGTTCCTAAAAGCAGCCTTCCCTCCTTCCTTCAATTAAAAAGCTCTTTCCTGTCTCAGGCTACTGGCTGGGGACACTGATACACAGGCAAATACAAACTGCAAAAGAATGTGGTCAGTGATAAAATAAAAGACAGACTACAGAAGGGATATACTGAGCCAGCGTCTTCAAAGATGGCAGTGAGCAGATACTCAGGAAATGCTTGTGGACTGTACCCTGTGCTTGCTCAGCAGTGTGCAGATGTGGCCTCACACGCAAGGAGAACCTACCAGTATAAGTACAGTGTGGCTCCCATTACAGGTGGCATCTCCCTCCCCTCCCCTCCCCTCCCCTCCCCTCCCCTCCCCTCCCGTCCCCTCCAAAGAAGAGAGGCCCAGATACCTGTCAATGAGGGAATCCCGCATGCTGGTAGCAATGGTGCTAGGCTGGGCTTCATTCAGCTTGAAAACACTCTCCACCACTGACAGCTCTGTGCTGGTTGTGTCCAGGCCACAGAAGGCACACCAGTCGTTCACTACCATCCCAGCGGCGATCACCTCGCTGCCTCGGTTCACAGTGCCCGCCTGCCAAGGGACGGCTCAGTGTGGATTGTGGCACCAACAGCCAAAGTCATGAGGACTCTCCCCAAACCCTTCTCCCTGACCCTCAGCCCAAACCCAAACTGTGACAGGTAAT
This sequence comes from Mesoplodon densirostris, assembly GCF_025265405.1. Classification (NCBI taxonomy): domain Eukaryota; kingdom Metazoa; phylum Chordata; class Mammalia; order Artiodactyla; family Ziphiidae; genus Mesoplodon; species Mesoplodon densirostris. Next base: position 24,285,314 of record NC_082676.1, on the reverse strand, counting down.
AATCTAGATTCCCGAATACTGGGCAAAGGGATCTGCTCCAGCAGGAGAGAGAGCTCAGAGAATAAGACTGCTTACCACAAGGGGGACCTGAAGGAGAGAGGACAGCTCATCCTGGTCTTCAATTGAAGTCTTGGGATGCACCAGCCCTCCCTGATTGCTGAAGACACAGTAGCTTCCTACCAGCACATGGTCAGCTACTGTCTGTCGGAAGACTTCCACCTTTAGCACATCAGCCAGGATTTCTTCTGTTTCCTGTCAGCCAAAGGTACCGTGCTCAACACCCAGAACAAGCAGATCAAAGAACTCAGGACCTCCACATCCAGACCCACCCAGGGCATGACTCCCTAAGCTCATTCCTCTGCTATGTAGCTGCATATGGAAGCTTCACCCGCAAAAAGGAGGGAATACAGCTTGGAGCAGAGTCTAGACCAGCTACGGAGCCCCTAATATCCATGCATGCCCTGAAGAGCCAGAGGCTGGTCTCCACATTACCCTCCTTTCCTCTAACCCACAGGCAAGAGCTCACCTGTCAATCTTCTCTCCTAGCCCTGGCTTCAAGACCAGATGGGTCAATCTCCCTGATTCTGAAGGACTAATACACTCCCTAGCTTCTTTCTGACACTGATCACACCATGGAAGGCCTCTGTTCACTATTCCAACCAATGTCTGAACTGCAGGAGCCCAGGTATAAAGAGAAACCACAAGAGATGCCCGTAATTCCTGTCTGATGGGCAAGAATGGTGGCTAACCACTGACTCGGCTAATATCCTGTGACTCCTGGGCCGCCTCACCCTGTCCAGGTCTGGGTGGACTAAGGCCACGTAGTCGTTGCAGGTGGTGACATTGCCCAGGGCTGAGAGCCGCTCCTCCACCCGCCGGATCTGCACTGAGTCTGGGAGGCAGTTGCGAATGTGTTGCAGCTCCTGGTCGGTGGCGTTGCTGGGCACCAGGAGGCCATGCCTGTTCCCTGGGGAGACCCAAGTTAGGGAAGGTGGGACAAGGATGGACCATGAGTACACAAGATGCCTGCTGAGCCCTGGGGGCTGGGGATACAATCCAGCCCAATTAGCTTCCCCAGCAAAGCTTTAGACCCAGACCCCGGTCCTCCAAACCACTGATCCATACAACACCCGGGGGACCAGGAGTCCCACTGGGCAGGCCAGAGATGGCCTAGGAGTTTGTCCCAACACATCCTGCCCAATTCACCAACATCAGCCAGGAGGAACCAGGACTAACAGGAAGCGCTCCTGGGCATTAGCTGTATTCTAAGAAACTGAAGTAATACTCCGTACCTACCAGAATGGCTAAAATTTTTAAAAGAATGTCAATACCAAGTGGTGGCAAAGATATATGGAGCAACCAACAGGAGTATAAACTGGGCAACCACTTCAGATAATTATGTGGCATCATCTACTACATTGAATACCCAGCCATTCCTCTCCTAGGTATTATATATCCAATAGAAATACATACATTTGTTCACTAAGAAACATAGCAGCAATACTCATAACAGACCAAACTGAAAACTACCCAAATACCCACTATCAACAGAATGAATGAATACACCGTGGTATACTTACACAAAACACAGTACACGGCAACATGAACGAACCACAATTATCTTGTGACAACAATGACTAAACCTCTGCCTAACTCTGCAAGGACACAACTCTGAACTTCTCAACTATAAGCTTCTCCCATTATTAAAAAAAAACCACCAAAGGTCAGGTTAAGATCTCCCTTGTTACATAAGAACTAGCTTCAAGTCCAAATGTCATGGTTAGGGATAAGAATGTTCCGCCTGAATAAGAAAATACTCAGAGTCCAAGATCATCATCAGGCTTATGATTAAAAATAAAGGAACAAACTCCTATTTGAGCAAAACTAGAAAGAAGGGGAGGCAGTAAAGGCAGACAGATCCAGCTCAAAGAAAGGACAAATGGCCAGAGTCAACCGTGCTGAGAGATACAGGGGTACATGGTAAAGGGAACTGAAGATCGAAATGCGTAACTGAACAGTATGCCCCAAAATCTTAGCTTGTCATTTTTTTTTTTTTTTTTTTTTTTTTTTTTTTGCGGTACACGGGCCTCTCACTGCTGTGGCCTCTCCCGTTGCGGAGCACAGGCTCCGGACGCACAGGCTCCGCGGCCATGGCTCACGGGCCCAGCCGCTCCGCGGCACGTGGGATCTTCCCGGACTGAGGCACGAACCCGTGTCCCCTGCATCGGCAGGCGGACTCTCAACCACTGCGCCACCAGGGAAGCCCAGCTTGTCATTTTTTAGAGGCAGAAATAGACGCTCAGAAAGTGGAAGCAATTTGCCCAGAGTCAGTGGCCAGGGAGGGATGACAATCCAATCTTCCCTCACACCAGGTGTGGAACTGGGCGAGTCACTTGGGTTGAGTCTCAGCTTCCTCATCAGTCAAATGAGGCCAATAATTCTGACCTCCTAGGGTCTTCGTGAAAGGACTGAAACAAGGGTAAAACAAGGGTAAAAGTGAAACCCCTTAATGTTATTTGTGATAACAATGATCCAGAAGACTTTGCCAGAGGTTGTCCCTGATCTGTTGACACTTAGGGTCCAGCACAGGTCTGAGAGATTCTGTAGTCCCTGGAAATAATGGATGAAAGCCCAGGCATCCCTGGGTCACCCGGGGTCCCTTCTAGGGGTATAATTAAAGGTGCTGGGAGGCTCCATTTCCTCCCTCGGCGACTTCCAGCTAGCTTACCCACACACATGCGCCCGATGATGCGGCAGCCGGCGATGGAGGCGTGCACCACAGGGATAGTATCAGCAAGCTCACCCTCGAACACACTGCAGGGACAAGGACTCGGTGGTCACGGGACTGGGGGGCCTAAGCCCTCCCTCTGCCCGAGCCCCAGGCTCGCAAGTACCCCTCCCAGCCACCCATCTACCCACACGCTGCCCGCGGGCCCGGGGCTCCTGCCGCACCTGTAGAAGTTCTCTGACCCTCCGATGGCCACCAGGCAGTAGGTGTTGGTAAGTTTAGCAAAGCAGCCGATCTCACAGTTGTTCTCGAACGACGCTCGGACCGCCATGAGGCCTAGGGGCTGCGGGACAGGGAGCTCAGGGCCGGCGGATCCTCTCCCGGGACAGGGTGCCCCGGCTTCGACCCTGGGTCCGGGTCCGGGTCCGGGTCCGGGTCCCGCGGCCTCCACGCCTCAGGCCCCGCCGCGACCCCGCCCCTCTCGGCCCCCAGCCCTCGGGGCCCGCCCACTTAGCCCTTCCAGACACGCCAGCCCCGAATCCTTCGGCCCCCACCCGTCACGACCCAGGGCGCCCGGAGCTGACGCTGCCGGTGTCCCGCCACAACCGCTCACCACGTAAACGCAACCTCCCCACGCGTAAGAGGCCTCCTCGGCCCTCGGTAGGTTTCCGTTTCCGTCTCCTCCCTGGGAGACTTCCGAGAGAACGCGACGCACGCTGACACGCATGCGACCACTCTAGCGCCAGCCTCTGGGAGGACTCTATGGCTGCAAGTGGTCCGGTCTCTACCCCGCCTGGCCCCGCCTCCAGCAAGCTCGCATTCATTCATTCAGTCAGTCAGTCAGGAGCTTTGTAGGAGATAATATCGACCCAGACCTGTGCTGGTTGGATATGAGGCATCAGAATGGAGGAGCCAGGGATGTCTCGCAGAAGATGGGTTGATGATGGAGTTATATCTTAGTTCCCCCACCAGGCATCGAACCCGCGCCCCCTGCATTAGAAGCGGGAAGTCTTAACCACTGGACCTTCAGGGAAGTCCCAGACGGAGTTATACCTTGAAGTAAAGCCTGAGGAGGAAGAGCAGGTGTGGGAGAGGTGAGGGACAGAGTGAGGTGGGGGACAGATGCCCAGGCCGGATGTGGAGCCTAGGGGAGACTGAAGGGCTGAGATGTGGAGCTGAAGCCTGGGGTAGATGAAGTCACCCACGGAGAAGGTGTCCATCAGGGAGAAGTAAGACCACGACAGAGGCTGGAGAAGGAGGCGCGGCCAGAGGAGGAAAGGAAACCATGCTGAAGAAGGTATTGGAGAGGAGAGGATGGACGAAGTGGGGTGTCAGGGAGGGTCCAGAGTGGGCAAGGGTGTAGGGGCTGATGGGCAGCCACTTTCTGCCTCCCTCCCCCACCCCCGACCCCGCCCCACCCGCAGATGGTGGCAGTCAAGAGACCTGCTCTGGTGGACGGATGAACTTGGCCCCCATTTTGTACAAAAGCCCCAGGGTCTCGCAGAATGTCACTCTCAGCGAGGGCAGAGGGAAGCTTGGAGCCCCTTTCCTCCTCACCCCCCAGCCCTCCTGCAGCCGTCCACTCTCCTCCAAGGACCTCTCCATAGTTGGCCTGAATGGTGCCCTTCCCCTGTCGCCAACCTGCAGTTTCATAACTGCCTTCTTCAGGATACACCAGGCTGCTGCTGGGTCATAGCATGTCTGCTTTTATTGATTTGTATCACGTATACTGTCCCAGGCAGGTCGCAAGCTCAGGAAAAGGACCTACATCTGACAGAGCCTATACTTCTAGGGACACTCAGCAAAATGATGCTGGGGTGTGTGTGTGTGTGTGTGTGTGTGTGTGTGTGTGTGTATCCACGTCCTCTCCATCCTCTCAGGTTCATCTCAGACCCACTCATTCAGTCCTCTCCATGGTCTCTCTTCAGCTGGTTCCCTCTACCAGGAATTCCTCTAACCCTCACCTCCATCCATCCAAGTCCTTCCCACCCTTCAAGGCTTGGCTCAAAGGCTGCCTCCTCTAAGAAACTTTTCTCACCACTCCATCATCACCACCACTTGCTGGCCTTCATTCTCTACCACCTTCTGTCACTGGTTAGCCTTTAATTAGATACACCAGTCATTTATGCATTGAATCCTTGTCTCCCAGGGACTGAGTCTGATTCATTTCTCAACCCTATGGCATGTCCGGCACAGGACTGGGTACACAGCTTAGGTGCAAAAAGATACTGGTTGGTGCATGCATGCATGCGTGTGTGTGTGTGTGTGTGTGTGGTTATGTGCATATTTATGGTCTGTGGATCCTAAGGGGTCTACGGTGTGCACCGAATGTAGCCATTCATTTACCCAAATGACATTTATTGAGTACCTATAACTAGAATCCTGAGTGTTTTGGTTTATCACATGGACTGCATCTGTGGGTGTAGTTTGTGGGTGTGAACCCTGTCAGTGTGCAGTGTATATTGTGCAGGCATTTGGAGCATCTCTGTTATATGTGGATTTTGTGTGCATGGGGACATGGGAACTGTTGATATTGTGTGTCCTGTCTGTGCAAAAACATGATCTTAAGAAATTAAGTCAGAGACACAGATTTGAGCCCCTGTCACTTACTCAGACCTGCTTCCAAGCAAGTCATCAAACTCGCTGGGTCCCAGCTTCTAAATTTATATTATAGGGAAGATAATATCTATGATCCTAGAATTGTACACCTACTAGAGCTCTATCTCATAGGGTATTGTGAGGATGAAGGATGAGAAGTAACTGGTGAGAAAGGTTCAGCACAGTGACAAACGGCAGGTGCCCAGTAACTGTGGGTTCCATTTCCCCATGTGTGTGCATGTACGTGTGTGAGCAAGAATCCCAAGCCCAAGGAGTGTCTAACCTGGGCCTCTAGACTCCCTCTCCTCCCCATAAGGCCCCTGCTCGAGCTCCCACCCCAGAGTCTGGGACCTGAGCCAATCTAGAGTCACAGTGGATGGAGGACAGACATGTCCTTTCTGGAAGCAGGACTACAACTCAAAGCGGCTTTGGAGCAGCTTGGACTTGGACTTGTGGTACTGAATAATGAGGTCCAGTTTGCTGTGGCCCAGGGTCAGCCATTTCTCATCCCCAGACAGGCCATTGCTACTGCCATTGCGCTGGCCACCTGTGGGGTCCCTGGGGAGGCCAGGCTCAGGTCCCTGCCTGGTGCCCTGTAACTTATGATACTTGGTGATGAGGTCCAGCTTGCTGTGGCCCAGAGTCAGCCGCTTCTCATCCCCAGAGTCCACTCCAGGCTTTCTGGCAGGGCTCGGTCTGGGGAGATCATTGGGCCCAGGCCCCTCACCCCGGAATGGGCCAAACTTCACGATGAGGTCCAGCTGGCTGTGTCCCAGGGTCTGCCGTTGTTCATCTGGACCCTGCTTGCCAGGCCTGGCCAAGGAGTTGGCTTCAGGGGGCACTCTGGAGCCCCCAGCCTTGGGGGACTGTACCTGGAGGTCCAGTTGGCCATGGCTGTGGTTTGGGGACAGCCTCTTGTCCTCTGGGGTCCGATTGCCAGGCCTGGGAGAACCTGACTCAGGGGGACCCCTGGCATCCTGGGCCTGGGGCAGGAGATCCAGCTGGTTGTATCTCTGATTTGAGGCCAACCTCCTGTCCCCTGAGGCCTGCTCACTAGGCCAAAGGGAGCCTGAGTTGGGGGTCACCCCAGAATCAGGGCTTCCTGCTTCTCGTGCCCTGGGGAAGGGGACGAGGAGATCCAGCTGGCCATGGCTCTGACTCAGAGACACCTTATTCTCCTCCGCTGCCTCCAGGGCTGTGCCGGGTACCCAGCGGCCTCGTGGGGGGCTAGGCTCCTGGCTTCCTGTGACCCCAGGAAGCCGGGACAGAGCTGAGACACCCCGGGGAAAGGAGAGGAGGGGGCGAGGGCGAACAAGCAGAGGTGACCCCCCTTCCAGGGTCACAGGGCTGGTACTATTGGGGTTGAGGGCAGCGGAGGACTGGCACCAGGGGGACGCCCCCAGCTTGCTCAGGTTGGCCCTGTAGGGCCCAAGCAGGGGGCCGTGGTTAGGGTCTGACAGCTGGCATTGCAGGGAGGGCTGGCCATCGGCCCCACAGCGGGCAGGGCCCGGGGAGGAGGATCCCATAGCCATGTCACTGCAGCTGCCGCCTCTTGGCAGAGCGGGGTAGGAGGAATGACCCATGTGAGGTGAGCACTTGATGCTGCTGGGGCTGGTGCTGGAGTGTGACAAGGATGTGGTGCTGGGGATGCCGGGCCCGAAGGCCAGGGCCACTGGGGGAGGGCACGGTGCCCTGGGAGACAGGGGATCTTCACCTCCGCAGAAGCCCTCCACGGGCCGGGACTCGGCATAGAGACAGCGGAACTCCCGGTCAAAGTCTTCCACGATGCAGCCCCTCAGCTGCAGCACCATGCTCGTGTGGGCCTGGCTGCAAAGCCAGGTGAAGCTGGGGACAGAGGGTCAGGGTCAGGAGGCAAAGTGCAGGACCTTGGGGCCAGGCAGGAGTCACAAACAGGGGAGCAAGACAAAACCACCACCACCCCGAGGGCCCAAGTGAGGGGGCAGAGCTCTGACTCCAGAGTCTGTTCTAGCCCTAGCTCAGCTTAGTGGACTTCGGCACGTGGTTTCGCATCTCAGCCTCAACTTCCCCGTCTGTAAAATGGACCAAGGGCCAGGTTCCTTGAAGTCCCTCCAATTCCGAGGTGCAAAGAATTATTTTCTATGCCAAGGGCATTAAAGTCATCCTTCCACAAGAGTGAGCTCCTCCAGGACCCAGCCCAGGGCTGTCTTGCTCCCCACACTGGCCCCTGGGCCCTGCACCATGCCTGCCACATGGCGGCTGCTCAGTTCAGGGTGGAAGGGATGGATGAAGGATGGAAAGTTCAAAGCTGCCAGGTCCCAGGCACCCTCGCAAGCCGGCGGCTCAGCCCCAGGCACCCTCCCCACCATCCACTTGCTCACCTGTAGCTGCCTGCCACCACCTGCTCACCGTCAATGATGACGAACTTCTCCAGGGCCTGCCCCGTGAAGCGGCGGCCTGCCTTGCTGCAGTATGTGTCCCCACACGTGCTCCGCACACGCATGTTCTGGGCCAAGGAGGGAGGGAGGTTGGGAATTACCTTTAGAGGATGGGGCTCAAGCCATGTCTAAATCCCCTGGGGTCTCTGACCCAAAATAGCTATAGGAGAACCCGGCCTCCCACTCCCATTGACCCCCGATGCTCACGAACCACCCGACTGACTCTCCTGCCCTCCCTGACTCCTCACCCCACACCCCAATTCCTGCCCCCGTCCCTTGCTGACCCGTAGGTGCCCTCCATTGAGGTCCATCTTGTAGCACATCTCCAGGAAGTGCCTCAGGTGTTCCTCGGCCAGAAGCAGGTAGACGGGGACACCACGCCAGCCCGAGGCCTCCATGAGGTCACACAGAAGCTCCATGTCGGTGAAGATGTCCATTACCACAGCCACCACCTGACGGGGGCGGGGCGGTGGGGGGGGAGCTCAGCCCTGCCCAGGGCACTGCTGAGGCCAGGGGCAGAGGCTAGATCCCCGGAAACAGCGCTGGACTGAAAAGCAGGAGGCCAGAGCCCGTGAGAACACCTGAACTGGGAGGGCTTTTAGTGGTGACCCAGCCTGGGGGTTCCTGACTTGGAAGCTGGGGGGTTTCACTGTCTTGAAGCCCAGAAGGCTGTTTGAAAGTTTTTGTGTGCATTTTTCTAAGGACGGTTTGTTTATCTGTCATCTGATTCTCAAAGAGGTCTGTGGATCAGCTGTACCAATCTAAAGGTCTACTCTACAGATGGGAAGACTGAGGCCCAGAGGGGGAAAGAGTCAGAAGCAAAACCCAGACCCCACTTCCCAGGCTAGCACCTCACACTCCCCCCCACTAGCTCAAGCTGTAGCTCTGGCTGGCTGTCTGAGGCTCCCTTCTCACGGAACAGAGCTGCAGGCCAATTACTGGGGTCTTCAGTGCCCTTTGCTAGACCCACCTGTTTCCCTGAGAAGCTGCAGAGATCTGCTGTGACCTCTTACAACTGGGACCAAGTTTTCTGCTCGGTGGAGAGGCGGGGCTTGCAATATCTGCCGTGAGAACCTCCTCTCCCAGTCCAGGCTGAGAGGCAGGAGGTGCGGAGCAAAGCACTCCAGCTCTGGAGCCAGACAGAACTGGGTTCGAACCTGCACTCTGCTACTTCCTAGTGCTATGACCTTAGGTGAATTCCTTCACCCCTGGGAGCCTCAACTTCCTCATCTGCTAAATGGAGATAATGATAGCTACCTCTCAAGAGTTATGGGGAATTTAATGTGAAAATACTCAACACACAACAGAAGCTCAATAAATGTTCCTCTCCTGCTGCCTCCTGAACAAACAAAGCCATTGGGCCACAGCGGGAGGAAGCACTTCCCAAGAGCACTCTGAGAGTCAGTGACAGCCCAGAGTGGAAGCTTGGCTCCTGGCCCAGAGGTGGAGGGTCTAGAAGGGAGGATGAGGAACCAAAGCACTGAGGGATGCCCTAGTCCATGGCACAGGCCTGGCCACGGGTGAGGGGAACAGCACAAGCAAGAAAGATCAAAGGGGCAGGGGTGATGACAGCAGCCATCTCACTAATAACCCCATTCCCTGTGCCAGTCAGGGCTGGCCCTCCCCTGCCTGGGACGTAGGTAGACTTGCCAGCGAGGCTCTGGAGGTACCAGCAGGATCCCAGCATCCTGGCTCCTAACATCTGCAGCAGGTACCCTCAGGGCTGCTCCCCTAGCAAGGGCACTGAGTCTAAGCTACCCCAAACCCTGCCTAGGGTCATCTGATCCATCTCCCTGCCTCCTGAGTCAGAGGTCAGGGCTCCAGGAGTGAGGCTGTGCTAGTCTGTAGCTGAAGGCTTCCCAGGTACCAACACCCCACCTGCTCTGCCGCTTCCCTTTCTCCTGAGCCCTGCTCCCCATCCTCGAGCCCAGCAGCTTCCGCTCCTCTTTCCTTTGGGTGCAGAGCTAAAAGCCCAGCCCTCAAGGCCATGCTGAGGCCCAGGCACCAGTGCCCCTTCCCCTGCTTCAGGCCAGTGGAGGTACAGTGCACAAAGCGAGGTGCGGTTGGGACCATCTGTCAGGAGGCAGGGCTGTGCCTGGGGCCTGGGGCCTGAGTCTAGAGCCCTTTCCCTCTCCCTGAGCCCCGGGTTCCATTTCACCAACTGACTGGACCTCCTGAGTAAGTCCCAGTCCCTTTCTGGCCTCAGTTTCCTCCTCTGTAACTCAAGGGGGTGGCTCAGATGCTCAACAAGGTTGGGGTTCTTAGTTTGGGGACACAGACCTTTCCGAGAATCTGATGAAGGCCATAGGCCCTCTCCCCCAAAAGAGAGAGGATCCCCCTCTGCAATGAGCACCACTTTTCACGTGTTTTCAGGGTGTTTGTGGAGTCCCTGAGGCCCATCCCCTGTTCTAAGCTTGTTCATGATGTCCTCGGGCGTCAAGAGGTTACCAAGGTAAATAGAACACGCCCACACTCTAGGAGCTTGTGATCTGATAGGGGGCAGAGGTTCTCGTCCCGTACTGCCCCCAAGCTGCCCTGTGGCCACACTTCCCCTCCCTGGGCCTCAGTTTCCACATCTATGAAATGAATGTCTGAAGAGACAAGGCCCTTACCGTGCGGGCCTGGCTGAAGAGGAAACGCAGAAGGTCCTTGATGCTCTTGGCTTTGTCCCGCTGGAAGTGGATCACAGCCTGCGTGGGCCTGAAGCCCGTGGACCGTGGCACCTCGGGCCAGCCCAAGTCCAGGTCCGGGGGGTCTATGTCGGAGGCCAGGGGGAAGTAAGTGCCGGAGGTGACTTCGGAGAGCAGGCTGAGGGGGTCAGGCCCGGCAGCCCCCGGCCCCAGGGCCTCGCCTAGCTCAGAGCCCCCGCGCGCATGGCTGGTCATGTAGTCCACATCCAGAGGGCTCAGGAAGGGCAGCTCCCGCTCCTCGGAGAGGACCCGCAGGTAGGCAGCCTCACCCCGCTCCAGGAGGGCATCGGCCGCCAGCCGGGCGGCCTCGCTGTGCTGGAGCACCCGCGGCGAGCTCTCCCGCCACCGCTGCCGCTTCAGCTCCTCCACCCGGCACCGCAGGGGCCCCGCCATGCCCTGAGCTCCCAGGGCCTCCGAATACGCCTGCCCACCGGCTACCCTCACCCTCCAGCAGGCTCCATGGCCTGCACCCCGCGCTGGCCGCAGCAGGAAGAAGATACCAGGAGAAACTGCCTCCCGCCCGCCTGCCTGCCCCTTGTCAGAGCCACGCTCCACCCCGTTGCCCCCGGCCTCGGGAACCTGTTGGGTCAGCCTCACCTGTCCGCCTGCTGTTGGGACTCGCCCATCCGCTGCCCGGGGAGAGGGCAGGTCCTTACTCAGCACACACTCCCTCCGCCACCCCGGCGTCACCTGCTGCATCCCCACCAGGCTCCCAGCAAGTTTCCTCCAAACCCTGCCCTTCCAGAGAGTCCCAGTGAAAAATGCTGTCGCACCCCTGAAAAATTCTGTTCCCGATGTCTGCGTTTCCACCACCCTCAGCTCTGGGGAAGCTCTTGACCTGGTGGCGCCAGACCCCAGCCTTTCTCCCCTCCTCGGGGGCTGAGTATTAAATGGTTAGTGAGAAAGTTGGTTGAGAGGATCGGGGGACGCACTGCATGGTCTGGAGGCAAACAGCAGGCCAGTTTCCGTTCTCTGCCCCCATCAAGGGCCTTAGTCCCAGAGTCCTCAGGAACAGGGTGAGGCTTTGCGCTGGAGAAGGGGGCTCAGCAGATGGCAGCTAGCTGGGGAGGCAGGCCGGGCAGAAGTGGTCACAAGGGTGCCAGCCCCACCTTTCTGTGGAGAGACAAGGTCCCATGAGGGTGGCCGGGACAGCAGGAGACCTAATGCCATGTCTCAACGACCCCGTTTAGTACTGGCTGCACTTGCTTTAAATGATCTGTGATCATGTCCTGATCAGACACAGGTTCCTCTATGTCCACAAAGCTTCACTTGGGGCCCAATGCATGCACAGCAGGGCTGGTGCTGGCGAGGGGATTTAGGGGCTCCCTGCGTCAAGCTGGGCCCTGGGACTAAAGACGAATGGGGCTTTGTCTCTGAGGATCCTAGAGGGGCCCAGGAGGGGCAGGAGCAGAGATCAGAGCCCCCGGTACTCTAAGGAGGCCCTTCCCTGGACGTGGGGAGGCTGCGTGAGGGGCAGGGGGAGGAGTAAGCAGAGCCAGACTGTGGGAGGGTAACAAGCCACAGGGGTAGCCGAGGTGGCAGGGCCTTATCTCTGGATTTGTTTAGGGGGAGAACAGGGGCCGTATCTGGGTCAGAGAAGCACTCCTGGGAGGGGAGGAGTCATGTTTCTGTGTTGCTGAGTTCCTGTGTTTATCCCTCAGTGTGTATATGTCTACCTGACGGAACATATTTTTGGATCTTTTTAAAAATTATTTTTAATTAACAAAGTTTACCATCTTAACCATTTTTAAGTGTGCAGTTCAGTGCTATTAAGTACACTCATATTGCTGTGCAACCGTCACCACCATCCATCTCCGGAACTTTTTCATCTTCCCCAACTGAAACTCTGTACCTATGAAAGGCTAAGTACCCTGCTCGCCCCCTGATAGCCACCACTGTACTTTCTGAGTGTGAATTTGACTACTCTGGGTACCTCATGTAAGTGGAATCATACAGTTTTTGTCTTTTTGTGACTGGCATATTTCACCTAGCATAAAGGTTCACTCATGTTGAAGCATGTGACAGGATTTCCTTCCTTTTTAAGGCTGAATAATATTCCATTGTGTGTATATACCACATTGTTTATCCATTCACCCACTGATAGACACTTGGATTGTTTCCACCTTTTGGCTATTGTGAATAATACTGCTTGAACATGGGTGTACACATTTGGCTCTGTATTTTTTAATATTTTCCTCCACGCCCACATTTGTATTAGATTCCATCTTGTTAAGTAAAAAAACCACTGAATATTGACAATTTCACGTGGCTCAACTCGACATATACAGGAACACCTCAGAGATATTATGGGTTCAGTTCCAGACCACCGCAATAAAGCAAATATTGATATCTCAATAAAATGAATCACACAATTTTTTTGGTTTCCCAGTGCATACAGAAGTTATGTTTACACTATACTGTAGTCTATTAAGTGTGCAATAGAATTGTCTAAAAAAACAATGTACATATCATAATTAAAAAACACTTTATTGCTAAAATATGCTAGCCATCATCTGAGAACTCAGGGTTGCTATAAACCTTCAGTTGGTAAAAAAAAAATGCAGTATCTGCAAAGCACTGTACAGTGAAGTACAATAAAATGAGGTATGCCTGTACACTATACCTATGCATAACTATATACCTGGGCATGTGTGTACATTACATACTATTTGTGATGTTTGTGTGTCTGCTTGGCTGTCTTTAAGTATCTAGCTGCGCATCAGTGTATATTTACTTGCATGTGCATCTGTGTATGTTCTCGTGTATGTGTCTGGGTGCATATCTGTGTGCATGAATGTCTGGGCGGCAGGGGTGGTCTTTGACCCTGACATTGGACTGTGGTACTAAGTGTCTGTACAAGGGAGCTCAACTGAGAGGGGCAAGGATGGGAAGACTGAGTTGAAAAGGGCTCCAAGGGATCCCGGATACCCTGATAATAAAAGCGTATAAATCAAACGAAATCCCCTAGGGCTGCAGGACTGTCCACCCGTCCTATGGGCTGAGTGGGTAAAGGGCAATGGGAGGGCAGACAAGTATATCCTAGCCTTGGGACTGAGCCTAGGGGTGGGGACCCAGGGTGACGAGAGCCATAGAGATAGCTAAGCCCAGACCCTGGATGCAGTGGGTCGGGCACAGGCCCCTTGATAACTGTTATTAAGAGGAAGAAAGGTATTTTCCTGTCCAGGGGGTGTGTCAGGCGCCTGCCTGGCATCATTCTGCTATCCTAGGGGCCATTTAGCCTTGTCTGTTCTCTCTTAGAAGCTGAGTGGCACCTGGGCAGGTGAATGTCATGTGGGGCTGGTGGGAGCAGAGGCTGGGCTACAGCCCTTCAGTTGCAGGCTGCTCTGATGCCAACACTGCCACACACCTTTACCGTGGCACCTCTGGGTCAGGGGAGACAAGATTCCTGCGAGGAGCAGCCAGGGCTAGTAGGGGCGCCAGAGTGTGCCTGAATCCCTTGAATCAAGGCAAAGTGACCTAAGAGCCTGACACAGGGACAAGTCGTGAGGATTCCCAGAGACTGGCTCAAGCTGGGTATTAAGGGATGAGAAAGATTTTGAGACATGCAGGGTGGAGGGCTGGGCGTTCCAGGCTGGAGGACTAGAGGGGCGGGGGGCCTGCCTACTGAAGGTATTGGGAGCAGCAGCGCAGGGAAAGGGCTGCCGGAAAGGCCGTCTGGAGCCACACCCTGAAGAGGGCCTTGCTGAGGTCCAGAGGTTGGCAAGATCCATTGAGCGGTATTTTAGAATAACTTAGGAAGCAGGCCCCCGGGGGCAGAGTGGCCCGAAGCAGGAGTCCCAGAAACAACCCAGATGGTGTGGTTTGCTGTTCTTGAGCGCCACATAGGCCTTCAGGAGGCCACACGGGCTCTGGCACTTAATGGGTAAGCCAAACAATCACAACTCTGAGTCACAGTGGCGTAATCTGTAAAATGGGACCAACGCCATCTCCTTCACCAGGTTGTTGTGAGGAATAAGTGGACTACTCTGTGTCAAGTGCCTGACTGAGAGGACGAGGAGCTAGTACATGCTGAATTTAGAGCTTTTCCAGCCATGAAGGGGCAGGGGCTCAGTGAAGGCCTGACGGCAAACGAAGCAGCACCACGGAAGCTCCTTCGGGTCCGTCTCCGGCCCCTTCCAGACCAAAGGCCAGCCCTGAAGGTGAACATGGCCCTGGGCCATGTCAGTGGAGTGTGGCTCTGAGATTTGGTCTCTCATCCCAGCTCACAGGAGTCAAGGTCCTCTCTCCACTCTGCATACACAGATGTGCACTGGGCAAGTGCGATCACAGGAATAAGGATTTTGGCATCTGCTTTGGAAAGGTGACTGTGTCTGGGTCGACACTGTAACAGTTGACGATGGGGTCTCACCCTTTCCCCCATGTCCTTCCCTCCACCCCCTCTACCCATCCGTCCACTGTAACCCATCCCACAGTGGGAGACCTGTCCCCACTCCCCATGTTTCCATAAGGGGAGAGAATTCCCACTCCACTCTTCTGGAGGAGAAGGGTGAGAGGACCACTCCCTAAATCCTCACAGGCTGCATCCTCCTCAGAGGAGGGGAATGGCTTGGCTGATTAGTGGCTTAGGGAAGGAGCTGAGCTCAAGTATTTCTGGGTATCTCTCTCTCTCTCTCTCTCTCTCTCTCTCTCTCGGTTCTGCTGTAGGCAGAAGTAGCATATTCTCCATTGATCTACACTGTAAAATTCCACAGGAGGTTCTGTCACTGCCAGGAAGACAGGTCTGCCCCTTTTTTGGGGGCGTGGGGGGTGCATGTTTATTTGGGGGAGGATATTATTAAGTCCATTTGGCCCAAAAGCAAAAGCTACATTCTCCAATCCGCTTTATCAGAAATACTGGTAAAGCCCCCATTTTGATGTCCATGTGTCTGTCTCTTATTTTTCAATTCATTCTGGACTTGGGAGGGGAAGAAGATATATTAGCCATTGATCTCTTAAGCCCCCCACATTATTGATCCAGCCACGTCTCCCTCCCCATCCCCTCTCCCTCTGCCCATGCAGTCCACCCAATGTATATTTAATGCTTACTGTAGGCCAGCACCGTGGTCCCAAAGATGAGTAAGACTTAGTCTGTGCCCTGGAGGAACTCAGTTTAGTGGGGAAGGCAGACTCAGAAATAATTATAAGCCACAGAATAAGCCGAGGTATAAATCAATTGCTTGGGGTTTAGAGCTCATGAGCCATTCTGGAAGCTTAGAGGAACCATGTTCCACCCTCCACACCCAATTAGAGTACAGCCCTGTTGTAGGCTCTTTCTCAGATGGTGACTGGGAGGTGAAGGAACTGTTTCTGGCCACAGGGAGAGAGAAAAAGAGGGAAGAAGCAAGCCAGCACAGGTCAGTGATTCTGGTTCCCGACTGTGAAAACTTGAGTGAGCCTCTCAAGGCCTCAGCCTCCCATCTGTAGAGCAAGAGGCTGGAGGTCTCCAAGTCCCTTCTAGTGCTCACATTGTGTTCTATCACTTTTTGACGTTACGGGTCAGTGCTTGAAGATTCCCTTCCCAGAAATCCCGGGCCAGGCTCTCCGGGACCTTTTCGCACCTCATCAGAGGGATGGAGGTCCTTGACCTGGGCAGGGTCTGGGCCCTGGGCTCAGCAGCATGGCTTGAGGGAAGTCCCCTGGAAGCCACAGAAAACTTGTGAGGGGTGGTTATCACCAGGGCAGAGTGAACGGGTCGAAGATCATGGCCAGGGGCCTGAGGTCTGGCCTATCCTCCCTAAGGCCAAGTCCATGGTGTCAGAGGTCAGGGCACAGTGGGATGCAGTGGGAGAAGGCTGAAGGGGGCAGAGCCAGGGTAGCAGGTAAAGGGCTGCTCCCACGGGAAGGGTTCACTTTGGGACTGTCGTGTTCTCGGCCCACAGACTGCCCACTCCCCTTCCTTCCCCACCTCACCCCAAGCGCTGATAAACTCTAGGTTCCCCGGGCATGGAGACCAGTGTGAGCTCCCTTCCCTCTGGGCCCTCACCTCAGAAATCACTTGCCCCCCACCTGCCCTCCAAGCTCTGGTCTCGGGAAAGGCTTCCCTCCTCCCCTCCAAAGCCAGGCCCTTGTTCTCCAGACCAGGCTTCCACTTCCAGAGGGATCTAACCCTAATTCCTCACGCTTGAGGGACGCTTCCTACTCCACTCATTGCTTTACACAAAATCAGACTCCTCCCCACCTCCATGCACATCTTCAGTTCTTTCCTGTGCTGAAAACACCTGCTCTCCTATCTCCTGCCCGATTCTTCTCCGTTCCTTCTCATCTAGGCACCTCCCAAGATACCACAACTGTTGCCATAACCTGCTCTCAAAAGTCTTGTTCTTGGGGCTTCCCTGGTGGCACAGTGGGTGAGAGTCCGCCTGCCGATGCAGGGGACATGGGTTCGTGCCCCGGTCCGGGAAGATCTCACATGCCGCGGAGCGGCTGGGCCCGTGAGCCATGGCCGCTGAGCCTGCGTCCGGAGCCTGTGCCCCGCAATGGGAGAGGCCACAACACCGAGAGGCCCGCATACCGCAAAAAAAAAAAAAAAAAAAAAAAAAAAAAAAAAGTCTTGTTCTTGGAAGTCTAAAGCCCTTAAGCTCCACCCACTTACCCCCGGCCCTACGCTCTACAGCACACGGCCTTAAGAGCCTCCTCCTCCTGGAAGGCTCCACCCACACCGCCCACGCCTGGCTTTTACTCCTGATTCCGCCTCTGCGCTGGCTCCTAATCTCTTCCTAACCCCGTCCCCAATCCCGGTGGGTGCTTTCTCCCACGCCCACCCCACTCCCTTTTCTACCCTCCACATTTCGTCTCTGGGAACTCATCCAGTTTCATGACTTCAGGTGTCCCTTCTATACCGAAGACAGGGCCAAAGTCCTTGGCCCCGAGGTCCTCATCATCCCCCAAGGTCCAGGCCTGCCCTATGCCCTTGCCCTCCCTGATGCATCTTCCGTCAGACCAGCTCCCCATACAGACACAACCAACATGCACCAAAGCAGTGGGGTGGGGCTTGAAGACATGAGACTGGTCAGCTTCGCTATGTAAGTGGTTTCTTGCACCGGTAAGTGGTTTCTCCTCAGTGGACCTGCTTACCTAGTGCATCATGGGGGCAGTAATCCCTGCCCTATCTCATAGGACGATTTTATTCCCTGCAACGCCTCTGGGGTTTGAACTTCCTCTGAATTTCTACAATCGCTCCCAGGCCTTCAAGCCTAGATGGCTAGAATCCTTCCTGACTGCGCCCATCCACCCTGCACGCCGCTGTGCACCTGCACTCCCATCAGGTCACAGCCCCTGCCAGATGCAGCGTTACCCAGGCTTCCCTGAGCCGTGGCCCCATCTGGATCTCGGCAACCTTTTCTTCCCTGGCAACCGACTCGGCTGCTCCACTTGAGTCTGAAGTTTCCTGCTCCGTGCCGCGGATCCTCACTTCCTGTTTTTCTTTCCACCTACCTAAACCTTGCCCATCATGTTCCAACTCCTCGAAGGCTTTTCTTAACCTTGAACCTGAACTCCCGTGTTCTGACTTTTCCTGTATGTGTATGCGCCCACAGAAGCCCACGTGGCTGGAATACTGCTTTAGTTTTCCTTTTACTTTTTCATGTAGCACAACTGACCCTTTCCCCATCTAGTACTCCTTTTCTAGAACTAAAAGCATTGGACGTGGGTGTCAGAACCGCCTGAGTCTGCATGCAAGGTAAATCCGGGCTTCCCTGAGCTTCAGTTCCCCTCAGCAGTAACATGAACTTAGAAATAACACTTAGCTCACAGAACTGTCACTGAGGATTAAATGAGATACTAACTGAAAACACCAAGCAGCGTCTGGCGAAGAACAGAAACACAAAAAACCCTGGCTGAAGTGTAGCCTGGGCTTTAATCTCAGCTTGATGTAAGAAAGCAATACTTGCAATTTTTAAAATTTTAGGCAAATCTGAAATCTTAGGGGTACTATTCGCAACATTGTTCAGTATTTCTCATTTTCAGACCCTATAATATATTCTCGGAAGAGTAAGGAAAACATTTGTTTCTTCTGATGAATAAGTATAATTCCTTTCATGTGACAATGGGAATAACCTTCAGCCTGTCTCATTTCTGCCTTTGGCTTCCAGGGAGCTCAGAGCAAGGTTTTATACTCAGTTGCAGATTTCCTCACTGACCTGCGGGAAGCAATGTGGGGTGGGGAGAGAGCAAGGGCCCCAGGGCTGAAGATGAAGGCTGGGCACTCTAGGCCCCTTCTCACCCTGGTTCATCTTCCAGGCCTCTCTGAGCTGTAGTCCCGTCTCGTCTCTTGTGTAAAGGGGATAAGAATCAGGAGAACAGTACCTATTTTACAGAACTGCTGCGAGACAATGCACACATGAGATCACACTTTATAAATTGCTGAAAAAGTCACGTGAAAGTTGGTTATTAGCGGGCTAGGTTTTCTAACCTACCAATACTTGCATCTTATCTCTTAAACTTTGTTTCAGTCGTTTTGCAGTTTTTACACCTGTGTCTCTTAATTGGCTGTGATCCTTTCTAGACGTATACAGAGTACAAATAAAGGACAAAATTATTCCTAGAGAGCAATCTCCCTGAGAGCAAAGAAAACATCTTTCACTTGTTCTGTATAATAACAATTTTCAATAGAAAAACGTTTAGCTATGGAAAGAACATCTGGCTTTCGTTCCTATTTGAAGGCCAAAGGAGGTACTTCGTACTGAATTATTAAAATAAGCTGAACTGTAGCACAGACTGAGAGAATGGTCCAGAAAGGGGCTTTTTGTTGGGCCTGTATAGATAATGATTGGTGATTTAGTCATTCATTCCTTCTTTCATTTATCAAAGCTTACACTGATGCCTACTAAGGTCCAGCCATGCTGCTGGATGCTGGAAAAACAAAGGCGACTGATCCAAATACCAATGCCCACTCTGAAGGTGCTCACAAGTGCAGGATGGAGGGTGGGTATGTAAAAAATAGTTCCTCTGGAGAATACTGCCTGGGGTGAACAGGAGAGGGTGGTATTAGGGGACATGTGGAATTTCTTTAGTCAGAAGAGCGGACAGGATTCCAGGCAGAGAAAACATACAGCGTAGTCTCCTCGGGTAACCCCAAAATGGTTCAGTTGCTCAGAAAAGAAAGGGGTTAGAGACTCAAAAAGACAAACAAGGATCAAACTAAGAAGAGCCTTGCAGCTTCCAAGGAGCCTGGATTTTATTTGGGGGGTGGGGGGCGGGTGTAGTCAGTGAAAGATGCCTACGGCCAGGAAGTGAGGGCTTTGTTTGGGACATAACAGACATGACATCAACTGGCTCTTTGAAACATGGCTGTGTGTCATAAGTTGCAGTGTTTGGTGATTACTCTTCTTATGGAGACAGGACTTGGCTCTGCAGGTGGGGGCTGTCTGCTGCTGGAGGTATTCATATAGGGCCCGTATGAACATAGGCAACTGGGATGTTGAGAAGGGGTGTCAAGTTCCGGACCAGGGCTGGACTAAATGACCGCTAACGGTCCTTCCAATCTGAGATGCCATGATTCTAAAGCAAGCCTGGTAGCTGAACTGGTGCTGCAGGCTGGGATCTGTGGTTGGGGAGCTGCCCTGGGCAGCAAATGGGTTAAGGCTCAAATAACTTTTATATATAAATTAATGTGTAGAGTTGAGAGCCAAATCTGTTCCATTAATTTTTCCATCCATTCCAGGAGCAGTTAGGTACACACCGTAAAGTTTATTTTGGTGCATGGTATACTTCACTCCATTAAAAATAAATTAATCAGCAAATTCCTGCCTGGCCCAGCTCTGGTTTATGTAAATAGTGCCCAGCTGTAATGAGTTACAAGGTGTTATTATCTCACACACACAGGAGGCTTCACTCTAGAGCTCCGTGTGCAACAAAAGCATCTTAAATAAACTCAGAGAAGGTGGTTTGATTTGTAATGTTTTCACAGAAGTGAGATATACCTCACCCTTATAGAGTTTCTTTATATGACTCATTTTATAGCAAGTTAAATGAAGAAGTTTGATGGGGGAGGGGCGATATGGTTCTCCGCCCCCTTTCTTCAATTTAAAGAAAATTCCCCCAGAGATGACCCACACTCAGAGGGAGGAGGGGACTGGTCCTCAAGTGCTCAGACCAAGGTGGCTCTGCAGCACATGCCCCTGGAGTTGGGAAGGGGGTGGAAGGCTGGGCACGGGGCTGGGTCCTGGGGCGGAGCGACGAAGCCAGGAGGAGTGTGTCCTCTTCTCCCCTTCTCCCCAGTGCCTCGTGTAAGGGGGAGCCAAGAGAGGAAAAGGCAGCATGTTCCTCACCCAGTTCAACGGGAGTGTGTGACAAAGGGACCTTTCCCTTGAGGCCTCTTCCCAAATGACTCAGGATGTGACAAGCCCCCTGGCCATAGAGGCCTCCTGGGTCCCCAAGGTCATGGCCTGGAAGGCTGTACCTTGGCCAGAACAGTGACATCTCCATGAGCTGGAGGCAGAAGCAGCAGCAGAGACGCCCCTGAGCCTCTCCGCCTCCCTGTCTCTAACTGACAGTTAGAGCTGGGCAGTGCTCCTCAGCTCATGGCATCCACCATCCCAGGTAAGTTTCTAGAAGACCCAGGAATAAAGAGCCATGGCAGAGAGAAGTCTCTGTTTCTTTTCATGGCCAACTCAACCCCACGGCTCAACGCCGGAGGACAGAGCGTGGTTACCCGTCTTGACTCAGAAGCATTACAAACTGCTCCTAGGCCACAGTGGGCCCTTCGGGGGGAGGGGGTGTCCCCTTTCTAACCTACCCCCATTCCCTTCTGTGGCCTTTGGGAAAAGCTGTCAATTGCATGTTTCCTAGAGGGGACCTGGGGAGTGGGTAGGGGAGCTCTTGGCTCAGGGCTTCTCTTGAGGGAGAGGACACCTTAGAAGGGCTAAGGGTTCTCCCAGCACCGTACCCTACCCAATCAGACTCCTGGGTGTACTAAGAGGAAAATCAACACAAATGGGGCCAGGTGTTTGACAGATGCTATTCAAAGGTCAGTTCAGGCCACTTCCTGCAGGATCCTGGGCCAAACAGCCCAAACTCTTCTGGCAGTTCCTCAGAGACAGTTGGCCAGCTGTTTGGAGGGACCAGCCCATCAAAGACCCTCATCATTGTAAGTTGGGGAATGGGGCTTCAGGATGCTCTTAGGATTCTCCTCCACTAGAGGGCGCCAGCTCACCTCCCCTGTCAGAAGCAGATCCTCACCGTTCATGGAGTCCAGGTACTGTATCTGCAATCAGGAGAACAGGAAACAGGAAAGGGACAAGGGCAGGACAGACGTGAGATAGCACAAGGAACCAGCCTCCCAAAGGAGAGAACGGGGTGGGGGCATGAGGGGCTTCCGACCATCCCAGCTCCCAAGCCTGGAGCAGGGGTAGGGGGGACGCGGGTAGTGGTCTCTGATCTCCTGGATTATTACATTTACGGGGGTTCAAAGAAACAAGTCACTAAGGAAGCTTTCTCAGGCTTTAGGGAATTCCCCATTGTGCCTCTGAATGGACAAATGTCTGACACACAAGCCCTGACTTTGTGGACCAGAAGAACTGTGTGTCTGATTGTCCATTCAGGGTAGCGATGTTACCCAAGGTGAGCCAATTCCCTTCTCGGAGATTTAAGTTCCCTTGTCTGAGGAAGGGGCCCACAATAGTAACGTGTACCCCACAGGATGAAGGACACTGCTAGTCCCTGGAACTTAAAAAAAAATGTGTATGCTTCTACTGTCCTCTAGTGGGCCCTGACCCCATGGTTAGTGCACCCCAGCTTCACCCCTCTAGGATGACTGAGGGAGTTTATCCCCCTGAACAATGCGGAGAGGGGACACCTGTGATGGAGAACAGGAGCAGCTGCAGGGAGGCGTGGTCGGGCAGTTTTGCAAGAGGCAGGTGCTCTAACGAGTGGCAAGTCCTAGGCGACAAAGGCCACCTCTGGGAGGATTGCCAGGCTCCTGCTGGTAAGGAGATGAACAAGGACAAGTGCTTGCAACTGCACAGGCAAACTCTAGGGCGAGAGCTGGATCAGAGCAGGAGTCAGCACTGGATTCAGAAAGATGAGGCTCCATTTGAGGGTGAGAAGGCAACTGGGGGGAAAGGAGAGGTGGCAGGAGTCCAAAGGCCTCATCTTAGGCCTTGCATCGACTTCCTCTTCCAAGAATTCCTTCACTCCCGCTGCTTTGTTTTTAGGCTGCAGACCCTCGCACTCACCCCCAGTCTCTCACACACACCTCAGGTCTGGATTTCCACATGTCTCCAGTGCAAGGAGATCAACTGACCTGTTATCTCACCTAAAAGCCACTCCTCTTTCCAATTACTCCATTTCTGTCCCTAATGCCACCACTATGCCCATCTCCTGAGTTGAAAATCTCAGCAAGATCTCTGAATGGGTCTCAGGCCATCTACCAGACCAACTGGCATCATGGCCCAGGACTAGCCTCCTGGCCTTCCCCGATCCACTCGGTCAGACTTAGTCCCTCCTTTCTTTAGCCTTTCATAGACTCTGCTCCTGCCTGTATACATTGCAGACTGACTTATTCCAGGGTTAGCCTTGTGCCTGACTGGTTTCCTTGCCAAATCATGAGCTGGATCCTAGAGGGCAGGACTGGGTCTTACTAATTCCTGCTTTCTCAACAGAGAGGCTGGTAGAATAGGTGCTCAAAAGGTTTGCTGACAGAACTGGGTCCCCATCAGAGCTCGCTGCTTCCCTAAGAGCTCTATCACTGTTTTCTAGTGCCTGCCTCTCACTGGGGCAATCTGGGCCTTCTTATTGGTGTGGCAGCCCCTTCCTTCAGGGCCCTCGGAGAGGTCCCAGCTGTGCCCTTGTTGTGGCCCCTGGCACAAGCCCACCGCGGTAGATGGAAAAGTTGGGCTGGTCTCTCAGAAAACATAGCATTTGCTTTGCCAATTGCTACTCCTGTCTGAGGGCGAGTCCAGTCAACAGTGTGAGTCTCAGAACTCTCTGTGGGTGGGGTCCTCTGGCCACAGTGCCTTCTTCCCAGATCTGGCAGATTTGAAGAATGGTCAAACAGCAGTCCTGGCTTCTGGGGTTCTCTACCCCCTGAAGAGCCTTAGTATGTAGTTTTCCAGTAATCAACCAGCTGGGCCTGCTGGACCTGTCTTCTCCTTGGAGCCAGAGCCTGGCCTTCCCTCTCCTGGCTGTTGGAGGCTTGAAGGCCGTGGACACAGGTGAATAAGAGAATAATTGTGAGGTGAGGCCCCTTTGGCTCCAGGGGCCAGGCCCGTGAAGCAAAGGTGTGACTCATGGGACAGCCTGAGCTGGTGAGCGGTCTGGAGCAGCTGAGGCCTCTAGTGGCTGCATGAATCACCCAGCTGGGGGCTCTAGACCAGCTGCATAGCCTGACTCACTGGGAGACCCTGGGAAAGCCTACATGTGCCTCTTCCCTGCCACTCAGCTCTCCCTTATCTATAATGTATGGATTTCCCATCAATACAGGATCCGGGGGCAGAGAGAACAGGAGTGAATTCTTCCTGGGCTCGAGGAAGACTATGTAGTTAAGCAGTCCTCACCCTGGAGCTTTCTCTTAGAAGCTTTGGTGTCAGGGAGCCCTGGGCAGCCAGAGGGGTGAGGAATGAAGCAGGGGGACTCTGCTTGACGACAGATAGCGCCCAGTGGGAAGAGGCTTACAGGATGTTGTGGAATGCTGCCTGGAGCCCAATCCTGTTGGAAGCCAGGAGCTGGAAACATGAATCCTGGGGCTCAAAGTGGGTACCTAAAGGGAGCTTCACTGCACCCCGTGCTGCTATCTTACAGGAGGACTGTGTGTGCCCAGGATCAGTAAGGCACTGCACACACAGCAGACAGTCGAATGTGCAGTGAATGAAAGACAACAGGTTTATAAAAGCAGCAGACTTCTCGGTGCCCTTTATTCTTCTATTCCTACTCCCTGACCCCTGACCTGGCTCATGGCTGGATCCACGGAAGGTGTTCTTTCTTGATCGGTGCCCACTGCTGACATGATCTGGTCAGAATTCCCTCATACTGGACTCTGGGAACTCAACCTCTCATGATCCTCTGCAAGTCCAGCATCCACAGACCTCAGGAAGGACCTGTTGTCCAGGAGGCTCTGGAGGGGAGGGGAAGGACTGCTCACCTGTTTCCTCACATACTCCACCAACAATTCAAGTTGTCGAGGGTCTTCACATTTCTGGTTGAAGAAGGTTCTCCAGAGGGCAGCAGCCAGCCCACGATCATCTGAAAGGACCCCCTAGAATACACAGCACAACTGTTCTTCTGGGGCATATGGCAGAGCCAGGATACAAAAGCTGGGGATACTGTGAACACGCTAGCAACACAAAATCAGCTCAGAGGGGCCTTACAGATACCATGAGAGAGAAATGGGACAGCTACTTGGTAGAGTTTGGAAGGGGTCTTCAGAGAGCATCTGGTCTGACCCCTTCATTTTATACAGGGGAAGAACATGGGACCCAGAGGGGCCAAGTGACTGGCTAATAAGGTTGATACAGAGATGGGGCACATGTCTGATGGACCCTCCTAGGCCACAACTCCCTCTACAGCCCGCCCAGGCCCAGGCAACACCTGAGAGGAAGAGAAGAGAGATGGGAGCAGCAGTGGGTCCACTGCCATCCACAAGGAATGGGCGTGGAGTACTGTGAGTATTTATTTCTTCCCAAGAACAGAGGTGAGTGTAGGTTGCATCTTCTCCCCTGGTCCAAGGACACACATCTGCAAGGCAGCTAGCTCTTTAGCGATGAGAGCCAGGGACCTTGGCCTCACTGTCACCCAGCTCTGGGCTGGCTATGGCTGGCCAGCCTCTCCCTAAGCAGAGGAACAGGCTGCTCGGCAGGACTGCCATGGGCCCCAGGGGAGCGCTCAGAGCCTGTGTGTGCCTAACGTCGGCTGTCCCGACACAGAGGAGAGAGAGCTCTGTTGGGAAGCCCAAATATCAAAGAGGCCTTCATCCTGGACTAGGGCCATTTTCTAACTTGGAGCTCTGAGGAGGGAGAGAGGAGGGTCTTGCTTCCTGGGCAAGGGTGACTAAAGGGAAAGGCCCTGAGAAGTTGCTCTGTCCAGGTGCCAAGGTAGTGTACGGAACCAGACAAAGTGCTGACTGGGGCTTGGAAGTCAGTTAGGAGACAAGATCAAGTCCTGGCCCTGCCAGTACCAAGCTCAGAGACGGTGGGCAATTTATTAAAGCTGTCTCTTGACCTTCTCATCTATTAAACAGAGACTAAAATGCCTGCCCTACTTACAGGACCTTTGAATTATAAGAGATAACGTATGGGTGTTTTGTTAAGTGTAATATGTTAGGTGCAAAGATTAGGAGCTTGTTTGGGCATGCAGCTGTGAATATAGTTGAAACAACAGTGAGATCTGCGGATCGGACCACCTGAGTTCAAATGGCAGCTCTGTCACTTGACAAGCTATGTGGCCTTTGGAAAGCCACTAGCCCTTCCTGAGCCTCAGTTTCTCACAACCTAAACAAGCAAAATCAAACCTATCCCACAGAGTTGTGAGAATTAAGAGACAATAGCCATGAAAGGCTCTGTAAGTGATAAATCATTACACAAAGAGCCAGGATCACTTATTCGATGTCACGCTGTGGTCTGGCCCCCGAGGCACTGCAGTACATGAGGTCTGGCTTTAGGGCTGCTGCCAGGAAGGGCCATGTCCAGTATGGGGTACTGACAGTTTGGTGGAAAAACCGTCCACCTGCCCCAAATGCCCCCTGCTAAACACCCCTACAATTCCAAGAGACTGTCCTGGCACAATGGCTGAGTCGGGAAAACCAGCTTCTTCCGGCAGATGGGGACAGAAGCCAAGGACAAGCTCAGGCACATCACTGTTCTCCAAGCTATCTGCTAACACGACAGCCCGCCTGTGTCTGAAGTGCCCTGGGCACATGCCGCAGTGCTGCTGGCAGCGACTCACATAGGCTACACGGGAGGGAACACGAGTGGGAGCGAGTGTTATAAGGACTTAGAAAATGAGCCCAGAGCACAGGACAGCAAAAGCCCCGGGAGCCACGGCCTGCCACAAACAGGCAGCCTTGGCGATGGGTGAGATGGCTGGGAAGGGCCAAGTCCATAATCAGTCAGGAGGAAAAGGATGACTCACAACTCAGATTAACAATGATAACAACCTGACTGTTCCAGACTGTCAGAGCTCCTTCACACACCTGGCTCTGATGGTGAGGTATGCCAGGAAGAAGAGATGCTATTACCCTCACTGGAAAGGTAAGTACACTGAGGCTTAGAGCTTCTCTAGCTAATTGGTGGTAGATTTGGAACCAGAATGCACTGGTGAGGTCAAGGGATGATGCTGACTGGCTCTAGTCGGGATGTGGTACCTGGCACAGAGCGGGAGAGCAACACAAATGGCTGAATAAACCAACGAACCCAACTTCTGCCTTCTTTCCACCACACGTCTAGTAAGTCAGTGATAACCAACTGGTCTGAGAGAGGAAGCAGGAAAGAAAAAGGGGTGCCTGGGAGGCAAAAATTAGTTTGCATAGCAATTTTCCCACAATCTACGGGGATGCCTACTTGTTTTCCCTCACGATACAAAAAAAGCATCCTTCAGGAAACTGAGACACCTAGGTCTAGAGTAACCGAGAGGCAGCCAAAGGGACTGTCCTGGCCCTGGAGGACCCTGATTATAGTTAAGAGTTTAAAGTGGTGGAGCCTCACTCAGCGAGGGCTGATCGGACACCCCTACGTGCTTAGCACGGTGGTAAGAACGCAGAGTCACAGTGATACAGTCACAGCTCACAAGCAGCTTGCAATCTAGTTGAAGGGACAAAGCTAGAGCACATCAAACAGCAGCACAGAATTAAATCCTGGAGAATGAACAAATGCTCATCTGTGCAGGAGACTGAAGAATAGTCAAGACATGGTTGGTTCCTCAATCTTCAGTCTTAGCTTCTATGAAAACTCCTCAGAGACCTTCCCAGTCCACACTAAGTACACCCACCCCGTTATTCTCTATCACTGTGCTCTATTTGTAATTAGATATTTATTTGCTTGTTTACTTATTTACCACCTGTCTCTCCATTAAGAGATAAGCTCTGGTAGGAAAGAATCAGACCATGTTTGTTTTATTTACCAGCATATCCCCAGTGCATCACACATGGTAGGCAGTTAATAAATACCTGTTAAATGGATGGATGGATATTGAAATTCAGGGTGAAAAAACACAGACCTAGAGAGGTCAGGGAAAGCTCTGTGGAGAAGGGGGCCTCAAGAATGGAGACTATTTGGAGAGCTACAGGACATTCTAAGCAAGAGAGAATAATATTAGTTCACTGAACATTTACAGAGAGAATGCCTACAAAGTGCGAGACCCTGAAATCCTCAGGTTCAAAGCTGACAGCCTCAGCTACTGCCCCCCACACCTGGTTGTCCAGGACAGCCTCAATCAGACACGGCATATCTGTGGAGCAGTGAGGCAAATGGTCTCACTCAGAAAGAAGGCTACACACTGGAGGGCCATGGGAGACAACGGTGGACAGGACATGTCACAAATGGGGACAGTTCACAGAAGGCCTGGAAGTTCCATGGAGGAATTTGGACCTAATGTAGTAGAAAACAGGAAGGTTCCAAAAGTGTTCAGCGTTGGGGCACAATCCAAGCAAGATTCTAGGAAAAGGGTGCTGTAGAACAGCACTGTCCAATCGAACTTTCTGTGATGATGGAAACAATCTACAGCTGCACTGCCCAACACAGTAGCCACTACTAGCCACACACAAGTACTGAGCACTTGAAATGTAACCAGCGTGACTAAAGCACTGCATTTTCAATTTTAATGAATTTAAATCAAAACAGCCACATGTGGCTAGTACTGGAAAGCACAGCTCTAGAAGCTCTAGAACCTTGGGACTCCCGGTGTGGCCTGCAGAATGGCTGCACGTCCCCTACAGCTCGTGGGCCACGCAGAATCGCAGGCCTCACCTCAGACCTGCTGGGTCAGAATCTGAATTTTACCTAGGACTCCAGATGATGTGCATGCACACTAAAATATAAGAAAAACTGTTCCAGAATTACACCTTTAAATTACTTGGGGAACTTTTACAACTACAGATGCCCACCTACAGTTAAATCCAGAACTTCTGAGGGACAGGGCCCAAATAATGGTATTTCTAAAGTGTCCCAGGTAATTAGTCTATTTCCCAAACTTTCCCACTCTGAAAAGTCACCTGGTGTGCTTGTTGAAACACCAGGCCCCACTCCCACTGAATGGGAATACTTAGTGCAGTTCTCAATAATTAGATTTTAAAAGCACCCCAGGTGACTCTTGCACTCAAGCATGTTTCTAAGATGGCTCTGCCAAGATGGATTTGGGATGGGGGGACAGAACATCTTTATTAACGTGGGTGAAAGGAAACAACGGAGCCATCTGCAACGAAGACCGCAAACAAATGCTAAGAGAAAGAAAATTGTATTTCTTCAATTCTAAGCCTCATTCTTTTATATACTATAAGGTTTCTGCAATCAGAATGTATCTAATTTAACAACTGATGCATAGATTTAAGCAGTGTTTCTCAATTCCCACCCCACAAAGCTCATATTGAATTAATGATGTATGCAGACTTAATTGCTCTCTTATAACTGAGGATATTTAGTAGATGGGGAATTGGGAAACCTCCATTTTAACTAGTCCTATGACCCTAAGCAAATCATTTAACTTCATGTTTTTGTAAGCTCAGGTCCTAGCTTTGATTATTATCTTCAGGCTGATAACATTTCCTCCAGCCCGAACTCTAGTTTCTTACTTTCATCCTTTATGCATTTCTTCCCTTCTTCACTCTTCACCTGCCATGTGCCAAGCACCATGCCAGGCAACAGAAATACAGAGTAGACACTGCAACTACACAGGAGAAATCCTCACCCAGTGGGGTGACAGTTAGTGCTAATGCAGCAAGTGCTGTGGAGCCCAGGAAGGGCAGAAGGCGTTGAGCCTGGGGGAAGCTCTTGGGCCTGTGTCCCAGAAGGGGTGATGCTTGCATTAAATCTGAAGGTAACCACAAAATGAATATAAAAGCACATGGTTTGTTAAAAAGAGGAGGTATGATGAATCCTGGTGGTATGCATACAGGTTCATTACACCATTCTTTTGCCTTTTCCACGTGTCTGAAATTTCTATAATAGTTGAGGAGAAAAAGATGAGAGAGATACTACAACATGGATGAATCTTGAAGACATTATGCTAAGTGAAATAAGCTGATCAGAAAAGAACAAAAACTGTACGACTCCACTTATATGAGGTACTTAGAGTAGTCAAAACCATAGAGACAGAAAGTAGAAGAGTGGTTCCCAGGGGGCTGGGTGGGGGAGAGAATAGGAGAATAGTGTTTAACGGGTACAGAGTTTCAATTTGGGAAGATCAGGAAAAGTCCTGGAGATGCTCAACAATGTGAATGTACTTAATGCCACTAAAATGTACACTTAAAAATGGTAAATTTTATGTTATGTAAATTTTACAATAAAAAATGAGATAGATCTAAATGTTCTCATGTAGAAGGATACCCAAGATATATTGCTCAGTGAAAAAAGCAAGTTGCAGAATAGCAGTATATGCAGTGTAACTTACATTTGCATGAAGAAAATAAATACATAGGTGCTTGTGTATGCACAGGTAACACTTGTAAGGACACCCAATAAACTATTAACAAAGTTTTCCTCTGGGACAGAGAATTGGGCAGGAGAGGAAAAGGCCCTTTTATTTTTTATTTCAATCATTTATGCACAGTTTTATGAATTTTTAAAATGAGTATGTATTGCTTTTATAATTAAACCCCCAAAAAAGTGTGTGATTTGACCGTGATGTTGATGTGTGCATGTCTTCCTCTCTCTGAACGCATCTGGGGCTGAGACTGTGACTGATTTGCCTTTGTCCCTCCATCCAGCACTGCACAGGCACTCAATAAATGCTCTGACCATATTGCATAGTGCTTTCTCTCTCAAGTGCTAGGCAAACTGCTGGGCACACTCATTCTAGTTGCTGAGTCAGTGAAGGTGAGGAAACAGTAAAATACTAAGCCATAATGGCAGGCAGTGATGGTGGCCCCTGAAGCTTCTCTCAGAGGCTCTCATCAAATGCCTTTGTTGGGGGGGGCCATTGTTCTGCCTAAGGCTTGGTAAATAAGCTTACCTCATCATATCCCAAGATTGCCACATAGAAATTATTTGTCATAAGCATCATGTTCTTCTTCAGGATATAGGAATTAACCTACGGAAACAAAATGGCAAAAACAAAAGTATAAAAGAAAGGAAAAAAACAAAAAGTATGCTCTTAACTTAGCAGAACAGAGAAAGAGGGCCCCTAACAGGTCAAACTGCCAGTCCATCCCCATTTCCCTGATCTGTCAGGATTCTCCCCAATTTGACAGCTTCTTTTAGATGCTGGTCCCAAATTATACAAAGCAGTAACTCAGTTTTATGAACTGAGCCCCAGCTACGCGCCGGGCTTTGTGCTAGATACTATGAACACAAATTAAAAGAAACGCTTCTTGACGGGAGTAGCACACGGTCTAGTAAAAACAGACATGTAGACAATAATCACACTGCAATGTACTGCCTCAAAGTCTATCCCAAAGGTGGTGAGTGATAAATACATGTTAGTACAATGGTCTCCACTTGGTGGGGCTGGGAAGAACTCTCTAGGAGGTAATGTTTAAGTGGACCTCAGAGGAGGAGGGGTCTGACAAGAGAGGGCTGGGGGGAGGAAAGAGGACATTCTAGACACAGGGAATAAGCTGTACAAAGTGCAGGGGCAGGAAAGAAAACAGGGAGTGCCAGGGAGGGTGAATGGGCAGGAACACTGGAAAGGTAGGTTGGGACCAGGTTAGGAAATGTCTTAAGGGTTACTCAAAGGAGCTTGTTGTAGTGAAAGGACAAAAGAAGGAAGTGGTCAGAGGTGGGAAGAGGAGGAAGAGAGGTAGGGCTGTGAGTGAGATGCTGAGGAGAAAGGTGGGCCCCTGAGGCTGTGGACAGGAGGGGAGAATAAGACGGGCTGAAGAAGTAAGACTGTTCATATGAATGGACTGTTTTAGAAATGCAATGCCAGTGAGACCGTGGAGACTCAGGCAGAACTCCTCTCAGAGAATAGCCAGTGAGCCTTCAGAACCTAGAGTGCAGTTCAAGGAATCTCTTCAATAGGATAAAACTCTGACCTCCGGGAATATGCAAAAGGAAAGGGTACCGTATTTCATTCCTCTCTGGGATCCCAGCAGAAAACCTGGTGTAATGTGTAATACATAGAAAGGACTCGTTGACTATTTAAACTGACAAGTTTTAGAAACACCCCGAAGTCATCTGGAACTTTACATGGAGAATAAGATTTGTGCTTAACAACCATGACCATTGCCCACCATCATTTCCTCCATTTACTGAGCACCTGTTATGGGCCAGATGCTTTATGGACATCATCTCCTCTAACTGTCACCGGGGCTCAGAGAGGCAGATACACTATAGTCATGTGTTTATAGACACAGAAAACTGAGACTCAGACAGGTGAAGTGACTTGCTGTAGATCCCACAGCAAATTAGTGATAAATCCTCCAGGTCAGTCTGAAACCAAAGTCCATGTGCCTGACATTCCATCAGGTTCCTGCCTGCAGGAAGATAATTTTACTTTGGATAATAAATCAAATACTGAATGATTTCATCCTGTGGTTCATAACTGGTCTCTGAAGGAGGGCAGAAAGGAGTAGTGAAAGGATCTGGATTTAGTCAGAAAACTGGGTTCAAGTCATAATTCTGCTGTATACATAGGACGTGATCTTGGGCAAGTCAAGTAACCACTCTGAGTCTATGTCCTTGTCTTTTCTTTTTTTTTGCGGTATGTGGGCCTCTCACTGTTGTGGCCTCTCCCGCTGCGGAGCACAGGCTCCGGACGCGCAGGCTCAGCGGCCATGGCTCACGGGCCCAGCCGCTCCGCGGCATGTGGGATCTTCCCGGACCGGGGCACGAACCTGTGTCTCCCGCATCGGCAGGCGGACTCTCAACCACTGCGCCACCAGGGAAGCCCTGTCCTTGTCTTTTCAATGCCCTATACAGAGAGCTGGTTTGTAGAGCAAATGAATTAGCATGCACTTCATTCACTCCTTCATTCATTCACTCCCCAATGTACACTGAACGCCTTGGTAAGCTGCAAAGTGCTCTGCAAATGCAAGGAATTATGAGTAATACCTTCGGGTTTGTTTATATAAAACTACAACCAGCTCCAATACTTTATAGTCGTGGACAATTTTCAAAAAGGGAAAGAGAACTGTGAAGCTCAAGACTGGAAAATGTGAGATTGGATGCAGCTGTTTATGAAATCCATGACCTTTCCCACCCCACCTTCACCCTAGGCCAAAATAGCCATCCATCCTCTGTGTTCCCAGAGCTTTCTGTCTACACTTCTCCTGGGGGCACAACACAGTTTAGACTTGCTTTTGTACCTGCCTCTCCCACTAGTTTGTGAGCTGCTCAAAGGTCATAAGAAACTCTGTCTGATGAATCTCAGCACCCCTGACACCTAGGCCAGGGCCTGGTCAGAGCAGGGTTTAAGACTGGCATGCTGATGACTGAATCCTCACAAGGCCTGAGTACCACAGATAGTGTGTTCTATCCAATAATATCCTTTTGTTTGTTTCCTTTTTTTTTTTTTTTACTGCTGAGTACCTTCCATGTTTCTGAAATTTCAGAACTTCCAAACTTTTTACTGCACCATCTTTCAGAATGGGCTAAGGTAAAAGAAGAGTCAAGGAACAAGCCAGAGCTAGAGTTAATACCTTCTGTAATGAGAGGATGGGACTACAACCCAGATCTGTTGATGCCCATCTTGGGGCTCTCCCTACTCCCATACTAGTCGTTCTCCTAACTGTGCAAGAAGAACCAGAGCCACAAAAGGACAATGTCAGAGAAGTCAAGCACAAAGGCAGCATCTCTCAGAGGTAAGCATTCACTGAACCTGCTCAGCAGAGCTGGCTTATGTGTTGCATCAAGCCAGTAAGCTTTAGAGCTGGAAGGGCCCTCAGATATCACCTAGCTCATCCCTTTGAGGAAATGGTAAACTGAGACCCAAAAGGAGAAGGGACTTGTTCTGCAGGTCACAAGAACCTGGTTTCTGGACAAATGCTTTCCCTATTTCACCATCTACAGGGCATTTCCAGAGATCACCAACACATTAATCTGCAAATTTCAATTCCAGCTTTCCAACAAGGCTCATTTACATACAAACATACTTTCTCCTCTTGGGATGCACCTGCATTCTGGCTGGCTACTGCCCAGAAAGAATGGAGAGCAGGAGTAGAATTCCTTATTAGCCAGGATCCTCTGCCTCCTGGTCCTATATTCTAACTCCAGTGACCTATAAGCTGCCTCTCCCCCTCACCTCTAGCTGAGAGATGGCAAGCTGCCACAGCTAGAAATGGTTTTCAGATATCATCACCCAGGCTGGATTAGATCATGAAAAGGACCCTTCCTGGAAGAGGGTGGAAGCTCCATCAGTGCAGACACATGATCTGTAGGCAACAGGTGAGGGTGAGAGCAGCTTCCTAAACTACTGGACTCGCCCTGAAGGGCCCTTCTAGCCAGCCCAGCAGCCAAGGGGAGCTGGATATTCCCTCTGGTGAATCTCTGTTGGGACCTCATTCCCTCACTTAAGCTTTTGTTTGCTGGTGCGCAGGTTCTGTGTCCTCACTGCCAGATAACGCCATACGGAGCACCCTGCCCATGAATACATAGATGGACAAACCGGATGAGAAACTCTCCCCGGTTAGCATTGGGTTGTTCTCTGATTAAACTCTTATCTTTTCCATAATGCTTTGCTTTTTAATAAAAACCCATACATAAGGGGCTTCCCTGGTGGTGCAGTGGTTAAGAGTACGCCTGCCAATGCAGGGGACACGGGTTCGAGCCCTGGTCCAGGAAGATCCCACATGCCGCAGAGCAACTAAGCCCATGCGCCACAACTACTGAGCCTGTGCTCTAGAGCCCGCAAACCACAACTACTGAGCCCGTGTGCCACAACTACTGAAGCCTGCGTGCCTAGAGCCTGTGCTCCGCAACAAGAGAAGCCATCGCAATGAGAGGCCCTCGTACCGCAACGAAGAGTAGCCCCCGCTCACCGCAACTAGAGAAAGCCCATGCACAGCAACAAAGACCCAACGCAGCCATAAATAAATAAATGAATTTAAAAAATCTATTCAAAACAAAACAAAACAAAACCCATACATGTAGCACCACCACAAGGAAAAGGTTCCTTTTATATCAGTTACTCATATTTTCCCATTTATTTAAGCTATTAAAATTCATGCAGATATTTATAAGCCATCAGGATTTAGTGACTGGTATTACTGAATGTTTAATAATAAACTAAACAGAAGAAATCAGAGGGTTAAATGATGACTGCAATTCCTGTAATGACTTAATTAAATTTTTATTGAGTACATAAACTATGATGTCATTTCTAGCCAACCATGGGTCTGCTTTCCTAGCATGTCACAGGGTGGGAGCACTCAATAGGAGGCGAGGCTAAACGAGCAGCAAGTCTCGGCTGTCATGGGGAGGGGAGCAAGGCCCATGTGGCACACTCAATAAATTATCCGTTCATTTTTAAACAAAGTCCACAAGTTATAATACATTTGCCATGCACTTTTTATGACATAATAAAAATGTTACCTTAAGGATTACTTAACACATACTACAGATGTTATAGCAGAGGCAGGCATAAGGGGCAAAGAAAACAAACATGAGCAGGCCAGGGACAGGTCCTGGAGTTTACATCCCAGGGGGAACAGCACAGTATATTAAAAAGGGAACGCAAAAATGGTCAGGGAGGGGGGCATACAAGAGTTCAGGGTTACTAATCAGTAGATTAATGAATGAGACAACCAACGGGGAACACAAGTAAAGCAATAACGAATCTTGCAAGGCACATGTTTAACTAATGTAGTATTCTCAAGGAAGAATATTTGCTTTAAAGAGATGCCAGTTCATTTGAGGCCAATTCACTGCCCTCTTTCCCCTTTTCCCTGTTGCTGCTCTTAAAGACATTTATGTGACTGCTTAACAGAGGAACCAGATTATGTGGACGGAGGGTCTGAAGGAGGATCAAGTTTAAACTCCTCTGTGAGCTCTGTAAGGTTTTTCGTGATCTGTTCTTGGTCATCTTTCCTGCCTCACCTCCTCCCACCTCCCCACTTTTATCTCACCCTCAGTCAGAGTAAACTATGTGCAATTTCCACAAACATGTCATGCTCTCTTATAGCTCTCAGGCACACTGCTGCCAGGAATCCCTCTCCCTTCTTTATCCACTGGGATGCTAACTCCTTCTTATCCTCTAAGACATAACTTACAAATTATATCTTCTGAAAAGCCTCCTCTCTCCCCAGTCTACAAAAGTGTCTCAGAAACAGTTCCCATAATTCACTGTTTACCATGTGCCAAGAACTACGCTAAGAGCTTTATACATATGAGCTCACTTAATCCTTCCCAGTGACTCTCTGAGATAGGTGTTATTACTGTCCCCATTTTAGAGAAGAGGAAACTGGTGTTTGGGAAGGTTAAGGTTATACAGCTAGGAAATAGTGGGTCAAGACTAGAATACAGAGCAGTTCAATTCCATTGCTTATCTATGTTGGAACAAACACCATGAATAATGTGGCTGCCCTTTCGTATGCCCTATACCTCAGGTTACCTGTAGAGGCTGGGCGAATGCTACTATGGTCTTGGGTAAACACAACGCAGATACTCCCGATCACAATGGTAGCTAGAGATGGGCTACGAGATGGGTGATCAGTGGCCAATTACTAATACGTCATACATTTCTAGCATAAGCTAAGCCCCACTCCTGGGTAAACTGGAGGGAAAAAAGTATAATTATGGTGTAGGAGGGGAGAATGGAAGAAGGTTGGTATGGGTAACACAAGAACTGATGAGAATGAAGATAAGAATAAACTTTAAGGCTACTGAGGCAAAGCTGCTAACAGTAGCAGGCTAATAAGGATTTGTTGCAATGAGTGAATGATAAAGCGTGCCTAGAGTTGCTGACTGAAGCATAAGGAATATATCAAATTCACCATAAGGCTACAATGCAGCACAAAAGATAGTAGGTCAGGTTTTAGTTGTCTTTCTAGGGGTTAGTAATGACATCAGCAACACTTTGCAATGTCAACACCACGGGCTACAGTCACTGAATGGCAATAAACTAGTGTGCACTGAACATCAGCCAGTCTATTTTTTTTTTTTTTTTTTTTTTTGGCGGTACGAGGGCCTCTCACTGTTGTGGCCTCTCCCATTGCGGAGCACAGGCTCCGGAAGCACAGGCTCAACGGCCATGGCTCACGGGCCCAGCCGCTCAGCGGTGTGTGGAATCTTCCCGGACCGGGGCACGAACCCGTGTCCCCTGCATCGGCAGGCGGACTCTCAACCACTGCACCACCAGGGAAGCCCCAGCCAGTCTATTTAAATTTAATGTTAGAAATGAGCTCACTGTGCAATATTATATGAAATACACAGAAACGGGTGAAAGTCGATAGAAAGAGAGAAGGGCACATGGAGAGACCAAATACACGTGTGCATGTAACCCACTCGCATTATGACTAAAAGATCTACTGAGGCTCTTTCAGCAATGATCACAAAATACAACAAATAAAACTCTCTGTGTGCGTGCGTGTGTGTGCATTTGGCAGGTCCAGAGAAAACTGTGTTAATACCAAGAAGAAAGAAAAGGAAAAATAATAAAATATGAAAAGATGGACAATTTCTTTTCCTTTTTTTAGAAAATGATGTGAACATATGAGTATAGCATGTTCCAGCTGTGATGAAAAGCCAACCTAAACAAGGCATGAGATAATCCTTACATCTCATTTTAATAAATCACTTCAAACTTTTAATGCACCAGAGAGGCTTGCTACATTGAAATGCCTTTTAAAATACTCTTCCTTATTATTTATTTATTAATTTATGTGTTTTGAAAGTCTCAGTTTTATTGCTTGGGATCTGAATATTCAAGATCTGCATAGCTTGATACGGTCCTGAAAAACAAGGTACATGGTTGTTATTTTCTCAACCTTAATTTCTAAATGGTTACAAAGCACAGGAGCCTTTTCCTCAGGCTTGGAAAACAGCAAAGCAAGAGATGGCTGTCCTTGGAAATTATAGTCATTTACCCTCTTAATAAGGCATTCAAACATACCAGTAAGCCTGTAATCACCTTGAAAAGAAGCTGATGAGGTACATTAAGGTCCTGGGAAGATCAAACTATCACGCCAAGTTCATTTTCTTCCATGCCAAGACATACAGCTGAGGGAGATAGCTCTAATCTACTCTGATTTCCGAAGTTTTTGATTGTATCCCACAGGACAAGTCTCATGCACTGTTGTCCCAATTCTACAAACAAGGAAACAGAAGCTCAAAAATGCTGAGTAACTTGCCCCAAAGTCGCACCCTGCTTGTGTGCTAGCAGTGTTGGAATTTTTATCTCAGCTGGTACCTAAATCTAGTGTCTTCTCTACACTGTCACACCTTTCTGCTTCTGATGAGTCATATCAGAAATGGAGAATCACATAAGCAAAAATTGCTAATTTCAGTATGCTGGAAAACAAAAGTAAAATGGAAATGACCCTGAAGTGTTGAAAAATCATCCTAGAAACTGAGATGAGATTCAACAAGGTCAGATGCACAGTAGCATGTCTAGGCCAAAATAAATAAATAAGTAACAGGATGAAGGAAGGGTCTGACTATGTGGTCATAATTAAGACCTAGAGCAAATCCCTGATCATGAGCTGATAAATGAGAAATGTGAAAAGGTAATCATAATTGAATACATCAAAAGAAATGCAATATACAAAGCTCAGAAAGTTTTCCTTCCTCTATTATTGTAATAGTCAAGAGTCTTTGTTTTAGCTACAGTACTTAAGAATAAACACGAAGAAACCAGAGGAATTTCAATGAAGAATGTCAGATTGGAATGATCACATTGGGTTGGCACTGGTCACAAGCCAGGACAGTCGATTCTATGGCCAACAGAAACACCCAGAGGCCGTTCCATGGGTTGGCCTGGTTGCTTACATCATCAGCCTCAATGGATCAGTAGATCTTGGAAGTATTTTGATGTTGTCTAAGGTGAAAATCACTCACTCTCTCAGCATCCCTTCCTTAGAGCCCTCCTACTCCTCTCCAACTCCATATGAGTCAGTAGGCTGCTGATCCTAGAACCATGTCCCCTCAACACAGAGAGGGGCCCAGAGTCCAAGCTAGTCTAATGAGACTCATTTCTGAGTAGAAACATCCAAAGATAAAAGACAGCTAAAACTGGATCATCCCAAAGAGATTACTAAATTCCTATTACTAATACTAGGATCCCTGAGCTTCCTTGTATCTTTCCTTCCTGAGGCCTGCTGTTAAACTCTCCTTTCCATTCTGTGAGCTTTAGTTAGCCCCCAGTGAACTCCTTTGCTTGCTTAAATTAGCTGCAGTCTCTGTTGCTTGCAATCAATGGATATACTGTCATTCATCAACTCAATAAAACCTCTCCATAATAATAACATTAGCTAACAATGTCTACCATGTGCCAGAAACTATATTAAAAACTTTATATGTGTTATCTCTTTAATTTTCACAATAATCCTAAAAAGGGGGTGTTACTGTCATTTTATAGAAAAGGAATCACTCCGTTTTCTGTGAAGTCTTTCAAGCTCCCCAAAGCTTACTGCTTTTTCCTTCACATGGTTTTTAATATTTCCACCAGGAAGATGCACTGTATTATTGTTTTAATAATCTGTTTACAGGTTGCCCCTCCCCCACTGTATTAGAGCGTGAGCTCCTTGAGGGCAAAGATGGCACACTACTCAGCACATGTCTGTAGAATGAATCGATATAATACTTCCTGTCATAATTACCTCTTGTATTATTGATGCCCACGTACCTTTTACAAATTTTAAGAAAGCTCCCTGAATACAAGGATTTGGGAAGGGGTTGAGCAACTTTGTATACGTGCTGCTACTGTTTTCATGGTTTTCAAACACAACTCCGCTCTAGCCAGAAGAGGTTCAACTCCTGTCCTTTTAGTCTATTTTCACATGGCCTCTGAAACTCCACACCTCTCTCAAAGCAATCTCTTCCACTGAAAAAAGTTTCAAGACCACTTCTAGTTCCACTACTACCATCCACAGAGTTCTAGATTTGGAGGCAAAATACATACACAAGGGAATTCCCTCGTGGTCCAGTGGTTAGGACTCCCCGCTCTCACTGTGGAGGGCCTAGGTTCAATCCCTGGTCAGGAAACTAAGATCCCACAAGCCGCATGGTGCAGCCAAAAAAAATAAAAATTAAAAAACAAACAAACAAAGAACCCAAAATACATACACAAGCAGTTTCAAGTAAAAAGGAAACTTTATGACTGAAAAGAGAAGGAACTTCATGATTGCCAGGGTAAGAAAACACAAAGTGGGCAATTGAGTTTTCCTCTCTCATTAGTCACTCTAACAAGATAATAGCCAACTAACTCTCTGATGTGAACAGATCAAACATGAACAAACCTTTGATCCCTGCCTGCTCTATAACAAGTACTATGGAAGAATAATTAGGAAACTAAGAAGTGCTTTTCTGCTGATATTTCCAAGTTTAAGAAAGGACTTACGCCCTGCAAACAAGTGCCAATGCATGAAAGTTTTGATCAGGATTTGGTTTTCTGTCGTTAAATACAAGATTTGGAAAGTGAAAACAGTCTAACTTATTAATGCCACGGGGTGCGACCAAAAAAAAAAAAAATCCTATGATAGACAGTGGTGACGGTTACACAACATTGTGACTATATCTAATGCCACTGAATTGTATACTTATAATGGCTAAAATGATAAATATTATGTTATATATATTTCACCACAATAAAAGATAATTCCAATTACAAATGTTCTTCCCACACAAGTATTTCAGTCTGCGACTTAACCATGTGTATGTATATATTAAAGCCTCTCATGATACTTCTCGATTTTGAGCAGTAGTGGCATGAAGTAATTTACGTTCCTTGCTAGACCATAAGCTGCCTGGGTGCAGAATTCTACATTGCCTTGCATACATTTGATAAGTATATATTGAGTGCCTACCATATTCTAGGCATTGTGGTACATGCTGGGCATAAAAGATGAATAAAACACAGAACCTGTTCTCAAGAAGTTTGTAATCTCATATGAAATGACATACAAATGATTGTAACAACATACTGTATGTAAAAAATGGCAGTGGTGAGTCTGGGGGCTCAAAGGCTTCAGAGATGAGGTAACATTTATTATATTGGCTATTAAAGGATGACAGGGATTTGTACTTTTTAGACAGAAAAAATAGTATGTGTAAAGCCACAGAGAGGGGAACAACTACAGCATCCTCAGAGGAAAATCTGTAACAAAGAGCTCATGATAGGACGAAGCAGAAGGTAGAGCTGGAAAGGCAGTTTACGTTTGACTGTAAATGGCCCTGAATGCCACATGAAGGAAAGACAAAGAAGAGTTCTTAGCACAGGGAAGCTGCACAGATAGATTTGTTGTTACTGTTATTTCACTGAAGTATAGTTGATTTACGAAGCTGTGTTAGTTTCAGGTGTACAGCAAAAGTGATTCAGTAATATATATATATTACTGAATATATATATATGGATAATTAACTATATATATTCTTTTTCAGATTCTTTTCCATTATATATTATTACAAGATATTGAATATAGTTCCCTGTGCTATTGGATAGATTTGTTTTTGAAAAGTAACCCGGGACTTCCCTGGTGGTCCAGTGGTTAAGAATCTGCCTGCCAACGCAGGGGACACAGGTTCAATTCCTGGTCTGGGAGTATCCCACATGCTGCAGAGCAACTAAGCCCATGAGCCACAACTACTGAGCCTGTGCTCTGGAGCCTGCGAGCCACAACTACTGAGCCCATGCGCTGCAACTACGGAGCCCTCGTGCTGCAACTACTGAAGCCCGCGCACCTAGAGCCCGTGCTCCGCAACAAGAGAAGCCACCGCAATGAGAAGCCTGCACACCACAACGAAGAGTAGTCCCTGCTTGCCACAACTAGAGAAAGCCCGAGCGCAGCAACGAAGACCCAGCGCAGCAAATTAATAAATAAATAAGGGGAAGAAAAGAAAAGTAACCCAGCAAGTACAAACCATAAAGCTGGGGGAAGGATCGGAGGCAGGAATCCCAGAGGAGGCTGCTGCAATGACTCAGGTGAGAGTTGGTAAGAAACTGAATTAATGTAAGTGGCGAAAGGAATAAAGAGGAAAAAGTCCAGCAAGATCAACAGGATTTGATTATGAAGTGAATGTGGAGCAGAAGGTGAGGCCATGACTCACACCTAATCAGACTTCACTGAATGCCAGCTGAAAAAAAGAATGCAACAGTTATACGCAATCATAGGCTGATGACTTTCTGACCCTGGCAGCGCTAAGTGTAGACAACCAGTCTTGTAGGGTTTTAGCAATCACGGTGCCCTCAATGTCTCCTATGTTGTAGTAATGGAAAATCTTACTTGGACAAGATGTAATATGAGCAAGATGTGTATTTAGCTTGAGCCCGCAGGCGTCTCCAGCAGAGCAGCAGTATAGCACACCAGGGCCTAGGAGCCTGAGCCCCTTTCCTAGTAATTTGTTCACCACGTGTCAGTGGCTGTCATTCCTCTGGGTCCTCTGCGTTCTACCTGCAGCCATGAGGTCTGATTTCTGTCAGCAAGAAGATGCTGACACACCTAGGTTTCCGGAGACACTTGCAGGCTCCCAATTGCACCCTGGACCTCATGACTGTATTTATAAGTGCAGAAAAGCTGCAGGCACAACTTTGCTTTTTTAATGATTTTCTATTAAGTTTAGGCAGACTGCGGACAGTGGAGAACTAGAGGATGCTTGCTCCTCATCAATGCTGGCTATCTCAGATGCACAGACATATAACCAAACAGCTGAAAATGGATAATTAACAAGTTTGAGAGTTCTTTGTGAATGGAGCCTGGGCACTGTCACTTTTCCTGGGTGCTGAGGATCTAAACAACCTAGAGGATCTAGAGGAAACACTGAGCTCACAGACCCCAGTCAGAGTCCTTTCCCACTCAGCGATTTTAAGACAGACATCATGTTACCTGGACAGCAACATTTTCTTAGACAATCCAAAATCTAGCCCCTTCCCGACCTTGAGATTGGAAGCCCTTTTATCAAACAGACCTGAATTCTCCTTCTCTGCAGTAATAGGGAGCAAAAGAGATGGGAAACCCTAATTAACTGAATCACACATGTTAACTGGTGACTCCAGCTGGGCAGAGGAGGCCAGACAAAAATCTATAGCCCCGAACAATAAAGTGGATATTTCCATTGTTCTGTATGGATCACAGAATGCTTGTCTTTTACTGTTGTTTCCTTACTGCTTACTGTTCAGCACCATACAATTTCCAAAATACTGACTCTGTGGTAATCTGAGAAAGAAGCTGTTCCCTGCTGTAGAGGTGAGGAAACAAAGGCTCAGAAAGGTCAGATGACTCACCTAATTATCACTCAGCTCATAAATGCTCTAGATGTTTACAGAAACAAGGTATTCTGACTCCTAGTCCAACATTCTTTTACGACTCAAACAGAATTGTCATTCAGCTGATAGTTTATAGAATCTTGTAGAAGTATCCTGGGAATGGCTGAGCCTGGATTCTGGGTAGGAGTGATATGATCACTCCTGCTCAAGTAATGAGGAAGCCAAGGGTGAGGCAAGGAGTAACGTCCAAATACCCCCTGAAAACGGAATGGACGCTTGGCCTTATGAGCTCTGAGAGTGACCCCATCTCTATAGGGTAATCCCTTTTTGTCCTCTTTTTTCTGTACAATGTTCTTAAAAGGGTAAGCATTTTTCAAAAAACATAAATTTATTTATTAATTTTTGGCTGTGTTGGGTCTTCACTGCTGCGCACGGGCTTTCTCTAGTTGCAGCGAGCGGGGGCTACTCTTCATTGCAGTGCGTGGGCTTCTCACTGCGGTGGCTTCTCTTGTTGCAGAGCACGGGCTCTAGGCACACAGGATTCAGTAGTTGTGGCTCGTGGGCTCTAGAGTACAGGCTCAGTAGTTGTGGTGCACAGGCTTAGTTGCTCCGTGGCATGTGGGTTCTCCCCGGATCAGGGCTCGAATCCTTGTCCCTTGTATTGGAAGGCAGATTCTTAACCACTGCACCACCAGGGAAGCCCAAAGGGTAAGCATTTTATAAAGGAAAAAGAAAACTGCTGCTGGAATGCTGTATCTGTTAAAGAGAGGCTCTCTCTAGTGATCTGTATTCAAATCCCACTCCAGCCTAAGAAATACTCTGAAATCTAAGCAAATTCTGGGCCCAAGCAGCTCCATTTCCCCATCTTGTGACTCTAGAAGACAAATCTCTGAGTCTCAGTTTTTCCATTCAAACTATGCAAAATTGCCTTGCTTTTTTCTTTTTACATTATCACATGAGATAAAAATGCTTAACAATAAGTAGTAAAGTTTATACAGCAAACACCTATCTCGGTCGCAGGTACTATTCAGAGAGTCTCACACATGATAGCTCATTTATTCTCTACAAAGCTGTAAGGTGAGGTAGGTAACATAGCTATCCCTATTTTACAGACAGAAAACTGAGGCACAGAGGTTAAGACTTTGCCCAGGGTCACACA
Organism: Mesoplodon densirostris; assembly: GCF_025265405.1. Lineage (NCBI taxonomy): Eukaryota > Metazoa > Chordata > Mammalia > Artiodactyla > Ziphiidae > Mesoplodon > Mesoplodon densirostris. Next base: position 24,241,286 of record NC_082676.1, on the reverse strand, counting down.
GCTGGGGTGGGACCTGAGCCCCAACAGGCTGGCTTCAGTGCCCACGTGCTCTCAAACACCGTGACACTGCCTTGGAAGGGAGGTGAGAAACCTGACCCACTCCGTCACCTGACACAAGAGCCTGGCAGTCTCTGTCCCTCCCTTCAGCACCTGGGGGCTGCCTAGTTCCCCGTGCCATCCTGCCACCACTCTCAACCCTGCTCTGGGCCAGCTTCTCTAGGAAGTCTGCACCTAAAACAAAACAAAATGAAACAAAAACCAGGTGAACTCTATCTTCCTTGTTCATCTATTTAGTTTGGAACTTAATCTATTAAAGATTCAACTTCATTTCTCTTCTTGGCAAAGACCAGATTGTAAACCCTGTAAGATCATTTCTCTATGGCATACGCTCTACCAGCAGCATTTAGGGATTAGCACGTAGTGAGAGACCAAAATGTTCCTGGAATAAATGAGTGAAAACAATCCTTAACAGCGCCATACAAATTAATAATGCTGCTGCACCTCGAGGAAAAAAAGAATTCAGTAATGCCTTCATCATTCAACAAATGTATATGCGTGCTAACCATGCACCAAGCACTGCTCTGGGAGTTGAGGCTATAGCAATAAATGAGAGATAATTCCTGAACTCCTAGAGCTTACAATCTAGGGAGGGAGGAAGGGTCACAATAAGCAAAATAAAATATATAGGATGCTAAATAGTAATTTAGTGTTATTACCCTAACCCTGTCATTCGAGGTCCCTAAGATTGGAAGGGCCTGTGTCTGGTGTACAGATGTCGGGATAGGGTGGGAGCCTGCTGCTGCTAACAGTTGGCAAGCACCGACGTGAAGGTAGGGAAATGACTCAAGGACAGAACCAGGGATGTTTGATGGAAGCTTTACTACAAATTCCTGAAGGACAAGGCCACATGGTCCCATCTGTGTCCCCAGCACATAGCAGGCACTGAGTGAACCCTTCATGATGGTACAGGGCATCTGGGGACTGCAGGAAAGGAAAATGGGAAACCCCATGCCTCCATATGTATCACTCTGCTCTGCACTGCCACGCCAGATAAGAAAGGGTCAAGGCAATAGTTGAGGAAAATTAATCAAGAAAAAATATTATTCAGAATACACTTTACCCAGCACAGATGTCTCAATACAATGTTTCAACTTTTGAAAGGATTATCTTTACTTCATTTACTTCAAGGGCTTCATTCCCCTTGGAGTCCCTTGCAATGCAACAAAATTACTTCTTAAATCAAATCAAGCAGCATTTCCTGTGTACTTACAATGTGCCTTGCTCTGTGCTGGGCCCTAAGGAGGTTAACTCAGGGACGCCCCATGATTCTTGCACTTGAGAAATTTATAATCACACTGGTAGAATAACACACAAATGTAAATCTGGATGAGTTAGGGAAGATTTCAAGAGACAGTAGACTATGGACAGGCAGAGACTGGAAGAAAAGTGGGGCAGGCAGAAGAGAAAATGATGGTGAACCACAAGGAGCCTTGAGGACAGGTTAAGGGGGATGGCACACACCTAGCCGGCACTGGGCAGCCGTTGTGGGTTTCTGTGTGATGAGTACTTGACATGAGTTGTGTTCAGGAAGATGAGCCAGGCTGTTAAATGATTTGCAGGATGGAACTGAGATGAAGAGTCGAGAGGCAGGGGGACCAGTGAAGTAGCCTACGGTGAGTTCAGGTGAGAGGTCAGGACCTGTTCTGAGCGTAAGACAACTGAAGTCCTGAGAGTGGTTGTTTTAATGAAGGGCTCCTTGTAGTTCTTCCCGCTCCTTTGAGCATCAGAGATGTCACGTTCACGGCACGTATGGCTGACACTCAGAAAAGATCAGCTAAATAGATGGCAACTGACATGGAAAAAGAAGTGCTTGCTTTCCAGCTAGGCCCTTTCAGCTCTAACCAACCCCACAGCATCATTCAGCCAGCGTTTAGGGAAATGATCGGGAAAAGGAGTGTTGCAGCTCTCTCACCAATGGATCCAGAAATACTCACAGCACATCCAGGGCAGCTGCAATCAATGTATAGCTCTAATGTATCCTGGGTCTGACATCTTGGCTTCCAGAACTTTCTTTCACATAGGTATCCCGATCTTAGGAGAACCATTGCCCTCTGGTAGTGCCCAGTGCCAGGTTAAACCCACAGGGGAAAAGAGCAGACAGCTGCCTACTCTGTGGTAGGACATGGAGTGGGGGCACCATCAATCCTCCCTGACCCCAAGAGCTCCCCAGTGCTACTGCAATCACTCCTCCTTCCAAGGACACTAGTTACAAGAAAACCCCCATTCAAATGCAAATGTTATCAGGGACCATTAAAACATTATCCTATTAACATCCATCAACAATTTAGCGTCAGTTTATCAGGAAAGGTAGCAATAGGGGGCTGATTCTAATGAGTTAGGAAAAGACTCTGTGAGTTCACTCACTCATTCACTAACATCTGATAAATGCCTATTATGTAGGAAGCACTGCACTAGACACAGGAACACTGACCTTAAAAGGACCAAAAGAGGTCTGTAAGAGAGGAAGACAAAATGGAAGGTGTATATGGTAGCTCTAGGGAATGGCAAAGGTGGCAGGATGATGGCAAAGGTGATAGGATGATGTACTGAAAAGAGCAACAAAATGAACCAGCAGTGAGTTTTAATCTCTGCCCTGCTACTAATATGTGACACTGAACAAGCCACTTTCCTTGCCAGGATTTAGTGTCCTCAATTGGAAAAGGCTGAATTAGGATTATCCTTGTGGCTGTCAAGCTTCTAGATTGCCAGCCACTGAAGCAGCACAAAATATAAACACTGACTGCTTTGCAAATCTGATCAGCTAGGGCTAGCCCTGACTGAGGCTTCCGGCCACCAGCCAGAGCAGTGTGGACTTCCTTTACACAGTCCCTGGGGGTCGTCACCAAGTGGGATTCTTCTGACATCCACATCTACCCACTGCTTCAAACCAGACTACTCTAGCATGTTTGAACCCACATCTGTCCCCAAACCACTCTAGTCTCTCATGGGCCTTTGTGCTGAGGATATTAGGGACAGGGACAGTCATCCAGGGCTACAGGGCAAGAGAGGCTTGGAGAAAAAGTGGGAAGTATGGCAAACTACTGTTCACTTTTGTAAATTCTCCCCAGGGTTGGAAAATTCTTTTCTCACAGATTTTTGTCTGAGCTGAAAGGGGCCCTTAGAAACACCCTGGTCCAGGTTCTTCATCTGAACCTGCTGATTAATGGTAGGACCAAGTTTTAATTCCCTGCTCTTCCAGCTCTAAGACTAGTGAGTGGTTTTTCAACTTTCTCATCCTGTTTCCTCTAGAGGGAGGATCCTCTTTGCCAGGCAACTCAGCTGGGGACCTAAAGCACAGCAGATGATAAACATCTTCTGTCTTTGAAAGAGAAGAGGTATAGCCATAAACAAGTATGCTCAAAATACCAAAGAAAATAGAGTTCATGTGAAATTTGAAGAATTTTAGCAAAAGGGCATAGGACAGGGATGAAAAGAAGTAGTGTGGGAGACACTGAGAATGCCATGGAGTGCTTAATGGGAATCGTCTCCTACTTGCCCCATAACCAGGTACAAACCACAAGCCCGTTGATTCTTAACCCCAGCAGCTGAACTACCCAAGGCCCAGAAAAGGGGCAACACACACAGTTTACACCTTTTATTATTCCGACAGAAATTTCTCTCCTGGGAGCAGAAAGGAGTCAAAAGTCCAAAACCAAAATTATATCTCTTTATAAGTCAGAGCAAAGCAGCACTACAGCAGTTATTTTTTTTAAAAAGCCTCAGTGAACAGAGCAGAGTAGGAGGTGTTAGAAAACTCACTACAAGTAATTTATTCGCTGGGAACCACAAAGGCTTTCCTAAGAACAGCAAAAACACCATTAATTTCCCCAGTACCTTCCCTTCAAAGGACTCCAAACACTTCACACGTATCGTTTTAAATTGTCCTCAAAGGCTCCAAAATAAGGGGTTACTATTTCCCCAGGTTCAGATGGAGAAACTAAAACATTCACGCCTGTCCTATCTGTCCGAGTTATCCTAACAGGTTCAGCTAACATCGACTGAGGGCCCGCTATGCGCATGACCCAAGCCAGGCAAACGGGTGATACAAAGATGAAAGATATGATCTCCATCCTCCAGCGAGTCAGAATCCAGTGGGGCATGACAGATGTGTACACAAATCCTTTTGAAATAAGGCAGCCTATGCTAGGTGTTGTAGAAAAGGTCCAAACACAGTGCCTTATTTTACCAAGTGGCATTAAAATGTGCCAAGTACTGTGCTAAGTCTTCACTACCATCATATTGTTTAAGTCAGACTATGTGTGGCTTATAGAGAAAGAAATGCGAGGTAAAGAGACTTGCCCAGGGTCTCAAGGCCGCACTATGGCAAAGCAGGGATTAGCACCCAGGTCTGTCTGGCTCCAAAGCCTATGTGATGGGAGGTAACTGCTTGCGAAAAAGGTCTTTGGAGAGTTTAGCACAAAGTACCCATACCTTAGAGGTGAAGAGCAGGACACATGGGCCCTCACTAGGTTGTTGGGGAAAGGCCTGTCTCCTCAGCCCCAAACTGCATATGCATGTACACATCCGGATCCTCCACCACAGGGACCGCTCTTGTGGATCAAGAAGCCAAAGGCAAGGGCCTTCCAAAAGGGAACAGAGATCTCTGAGCAAAGAAAGACTGCAAGGTCCTGAGCACTTCATCTTCTGTTGGTGGGCACTGAAAGTGGATCCAGGCCAGAGGGTGTGGGATCCCCTGGCTGGCTGTGACAGAAAATCTACAGCCTGTGGGAGCAGGGCATGGTGGTCATGGTATACATACCAGCAGAGCATCCTTTTCTCAGAGCTGGAGTGGAACTCCTGCAAGGGAAGGAGCCCCCTGCTGGAGGTCCCTAGAGAAGGGCCTGGCCTGGAGATAGCTCTGCAGAGCTCACCTGGTGGGGGTAACCTCTGCCTCTGTTTGCTAAGGCTCCATTTTGGAGGCTAAGGAATAAAGTGCCAGATTTGGAGGAAGAAGAGCTTATGGGGCAACAGGCTACTGTCCCCAGACCAGACAGGTTAGAGTGCATAGTCAGCCCTGGGGAATCCCTGGGTCTTAGCAAGGGTCAGGTTAATATATAGCTCTATATTAAGGCTCCAGGACAAGAAAGAGATGGCAGAAGGAGAAGGTCCTCCAAACTCTGGAAGGAAAGTTGGGCCTGGAACTAAGGAAGCCCAGTCGCCAGCCTAGCAGTCTTCCCATTTAACACGTGTGATCCTTCTGCAATTGTTTTCAAATCTTAATTTCGACCTAACAAGACAACAACAAAAATCCTTTGATGGATAAAAGTAAAAGAAAAGTGTTAATAAAGTGTGTGTGAGAGAAAGGGGATAATGACTAATTATATCAAATACCCAAATAAGGGAAGCTCTATACTTTCTGGCAGCCACGGCAATAGGAAAGCAGGAATGTTACATCATTCTCATTGTTAAATCAAGGGAAGCATAGAAGTTCATCAGGGCAGATAAAGTTCTTAATTCTCAGTGCAGAGAGACTCATATATACACAAGCAAATGTGTATCTGCACACATACACATACGCTTACCCCATTTCTCTTTCCAAGGAACAGGGCAAGCCGCTCTCCAGAGCCCTGATGCCTCTCTCACACCACACCACCACTGCATGCAATGAGGCACTTCAACAGTTAAAACATTTTTGTGCCAATATTTTAAGAGTGCAGAAGGTTCCAAATTACATGTAAAATAAACAATGCCAGACTGTGAAAACTCTTGGCTGCAACGTTCTCTGATGTTAACAAGAGTTTCTTTATTACTGTAACCTTTCAGAAGTGAATAAAAATTATTTCTCTGCCCTAGTTTTGCCCTCCAGTAAAAAGGAAGAGAACAGGGACCATGGAAAGAGCTGTACAATGACCTCTCATGAAGCCTAGGAGGCTGGGAAGGGGGCAGTTTAAAACACAAAGCCTTCCATATATGTTTCTAGTCAAAGGTTAGAAATTTAGTTTGTGCTGTGCTGATCATATTGTAGAATTTCACGTTCCTAGTATTTTTATGTAACTAAAACCCTTAGGGGGACAAAAGGGCATTTTCAAGAGCCCAAACTAAGCTGCTACTATGGAGAAAACCCAAATCTTGATCAAGGCTCTTTAGCCATTCAGTGAATCCTCTGACTCAGAAACTGAGTCTGAAGTGCCCTTAAAAAACAGGGAAGAAGACCTATAGGTGGCCAGGACTTTGACAAAATGTGTTATTTTGCAGACCTTTGAGTCGATGAGTCTGTGAATACTGGACACACAGAAGGATCTCAAAATGGAGCTAGTCTGGACAGTCTGTTTTCACCGCTGCAGGAGAAAGAGGAAAAAAGCCACCAAACAAAGGCAAACATGCTCTTGTCCTCTCACAGAACACTGCCTTTACCCACGCCATTCCTCTGCCCAGAATGTTCCTGTCTAGCAAACACTTATCCAAAAAGATATAAACCAAATGTCATCTACCCCAAGCTTTTCTTCTGGGCAGAGCAATTTTTAAATATCATAATCTCTTACTATTATAATTACCTGTTTATATGTTTGTCTTCTCCTACTAGACTGGGGAGTCAGGGACCATATCTTTGTCATCTTTGTATCTCCAGTGCCTAGCAGAGTACCTGGAAACTAGCAGACCACAATAAAATGGTTGGATAGATGGGTAAAACCTTGTTTGTGTCTGGGAACAGAAATCAGACAGAGAATGATTAACTGCTAAAAAAATAGAACACAAGCTCTGGGATTTAACACAAGGCTAGCTTTTCAGACTTTCACAGAGTTGCAAATGTTAAGTCTGGAAGAGAATTTAGAAATCATCAAGCTCTCCTCCCCGGAGAGGTGAGGTGATTTGACTTACTCAAGCTCACCCAGAGAGTGGCCAGGCTGGCCAGAACTCCTTCCATTATACCACACCATCCTTTCTCTTTACTGTCAAAAATTGCAGGTATAAATATTTATTTGGCAATAAGATGAGAAATATGATTAAGACTACAAAATATGAGAATGTTATTTCATTATAAACAAATGAACAATGGATGTCACACTAGGAATTCAAATAACTTTATATAAAATACAATTATCTGAGTTGCTCAAAAAGCTAAACATAGCATACCATATGACCCACCCAGCAATTCCACTCTTAGGTATATACCCAAGAGAACTGAAAACATATGTTCAGATAAAAACTTGTACATGAATGTTCACAGCAGCATTATTCAAAAAAACCAAAAATGGAAACAGCCCAAATGTCAATCAACTGATGAATGGATAATAAAATGGGGTATATCCATACAATAGATTATCCATAAAAAGTAATGAAGTACTGAAACATGCTACAACATGGATGAACCTTGAAAACATTATGCTAAGTAAAAGAAACCAGACACAAAAGACCACATATTATGTGATTCCATTTATATGGAATGCCCAGAATAGGTAAATCCATAGAGACAGAAAGTAGTTACCAAGGGCTGGGGGAAAGGGGAATGGGGAATGACTGCTAACGGCCATGGGCTTTCTTTCTGAGGTGATGAAAATGTCCCAGAATTAGATAGTGGAGATGGTTGCATAACATTGTGCATTTACTAGAAAAGCACATTCAAAATGCTGAATTTTATGGTATATGAATTATATCACCATTTTTTTTAATGGAAAAAAAATACAATCTCTTCCTTCTAGTAATTTAACTGGAGTCAGGACCAGAGATGCTTCAGGACTCACAGGTTCTGAGTTATATGACAGTAATATAATGCAAGTTTGGGGAAGAGGTAAACACTTTTAAAATCTTAATGCTAATGTTAGAACCACGTTTTTAGCAACGACCTTTTCAGGCAGTACAGAGTAGTGATTAAGAGCATGGGCTCTAGAGTCTGGCAAGTTTGGGTTCCAATCCAGGCTCTCATATTTACTGTGTAAGTCTGGTTCAGTTACCTAACTGGTAGGCTAATTAACGGTCTCCCAAAAGATATCTACATCCTAATTCCTGGAACCTGTGAATGTTACCTTATGTAGCAAAAAAGGACTTTACAGCTGTGATTAGATTAAGGATCTTCAGATGGGAAGATTATCCTGGATTTCCAGGTGGGCCCTAATTGTAATCACATGCACTCTTGTAAGAGGGAGGAAGAGGGTGCTTAGACCCAGATAGAAGAGGAGAATGCAATGTGCCCACAGAGGCAGAGATTGATGTGGCCACAAGCCAAGGAATGCCAGCAGCCACCTAAAGCTTTCTAGCTTTAGGGGCAAAGAACAGATTCCTCCCTCGACCCATGGCCCTGTTAACATCTTGATTTCAGCCTACTGAAAATGATTTCTAGCCTCCAGAAGTATGAGAATAAAGTTCTATTGTTTTAAGTCACCAAGTTTGGGGTAAGTTGTTACAGCAGCTATAGGAAACTAATATACTAACTTCTCTGATCCTTAGTTTCTCCATCTGTAAAATGAGGATAGGATTTCACAGGTAAGATTTCTGTAAAGCATAAAACTGAAATGGTGCTTATAAAGTGCACAGCAAAAAGAAAGTGCTCAATAATTGTTAGCTATTACTATTGCTGACCTCTGTTTCTGTATTATGCTGAAATCCTCAACTTTCACGTCACTAGTCCATGCCAGACCTTGCTCCTCTTAGCAGGGAGAGCAGTAGGAGCTGGCCATCAGGAAACCCGAGTTCTGTTCTTCGGTTGGTTTCTAACGTAAGCTTACTCAGCTCTCCCAGAGCCAGTTTCTCCATCACTTAAATGACAGGATCAGGCTAGAGCAGTGGCCCTCAAACTGGAGGGTTTGTTAAAATACAGATTGCTGGGCCTTACCTCCAGAGTTTCTCATTCGGCAAGTTCCTAAGTGATGTTGAAGCTGCTGGTGTGGGGACCACTTTGAGAATCTCTGGATTAGATTATTTCAAGGTTCTTTTCCAGTTATAAGTCTGAGATTCTCCAGGAACATCCCATAGATGGAGCTCCAGTAATAAACACAGCTGTTATCAGGCTGAAATAGCCTTTAAACTAAGTTCTTTTCCCCGTGGGGGACAGGAGGGTATGAGGTTATATGGTCAAGACTGCTTTTAACTTTTGAACGAGGCAGAATGAAAAATCTTAAGCAATGGAGGGAACAGGAAGAGGCTGTCCCCTTATCCAATGTGCTGGCCCCATTTTAATTTATCTTAATCCCACCCTTCTGCCTTTTCACCAGACCCCTCCCCCTAATGCCCGCCTCTAGAAACACATCTAGGTGTCTCCTGAATACATTTATTGGCTTTGCACAGTATAATACCACCTTTGTTAGTCTCCCAGCCCAGCCTCTCCGAGCACAGGGTTCAGTCTCGGTGTCCCTCTACTCCTAAAAAAAACACAACCGAGGAGTCTCTGAAAAATAATTGTAAAATCAACTAAGGCGAATTCAGATGATGTGGAGATATTCAGACTCTAAATGCTGGAAAAAGAAACAAATTCAGAACATTGTTAGCATTCTCATCTGTCTTTTTTTTCCCCTTAATCTCTATCTGTCCTGTTGAGTAGAAAACCTCTGCCATATTGGGTTAGAAATTCTGAATAAAGGGGACTCAGGCTTGGGACTGCACTGAAGAAATGGAACACCTCTAGATTCAAGAAAAGCTGTCCTCTTGGTCTTTGGAAGTCTTTGGTAACAAGACAGGGGAGAAGGAACCTGCCATGAAGTTGATTTCCACTTCCCCCTCACCCCCAGAGGTATCATCGTACAGTAAAGCAGACACTGGACTGGGAATCAGCATACCCTAGTTTTTGGTCCTCATTTTGCTGTTTTCTAGCTGCATGACCTTGGGCAAATCAATTAACTTCTCTGGGACTCCATTTCCTCACCACAGAAGTGAGAGGGTGGGAAAAAATCTATAGTCCTTAACCTGAGATGGGCATCAGAAATCTTCTGGGGAAGTTTTTCAAAATACACACACCTGAGCACCTTCAGACCCAGAGAATCTCTGAGGCTCCCAGTCTAATGTTCTAAGGTTCATCTATCCTATAAAGTGGATTAAAAGTATAAATGATAAGAGAGCCAGGGAATCCATGAGGCAGGTCAGAGAGAGAAAAACAAAACTTTTTTGGGGAGGTGGGGGGATGGGTCAGAGAAATTGAATCCAGGTGCCATAAGAGATCATTAAGTCAGTATTTGGGAGATAGTGCTGGCCAGACATTAATAATAGAAGCACATCTTTATCCATTCATCCGATGATGGACACTTAGGTTGTTTCCATCTCTGGGCTATTGTAAATAGAGCTGCAATGAACATTTTGGTACATGACTCTTTTTGAAAGATGTGGCACATATATACAATGGAATATTACTCAGCCATAAAAAGAAACAAAATTGAGCTATTTGTAATGAGGTGCATAGACCTAGAGTCTGTCCTACAGAGTGAAGTAAGTCAGAAAGAGAAAGACAAATACTGTATGCTAACACATATATATGGAATTTAAGGAAAAAAATGTCATGAAGAACCTAGGTGTAAGACAGGAATAAAGACACAGACCTACTAGAGAATGGACTTGAGGATATGGGGAGGGGGAAGGGTAAGCTGTGACAAAGCGAAAGAGAGGCATGGACATATATACAGTACCAAACGTAAGGTAGATAGCTAGTGGGAAGCAGCCGCATAGCACAGGGAGATCAGCTCGGTGCTTTGTGACCACCTAGAGGGGTGGGATAGGGAGGGTGGGAGGGAGGGAGACGCAAGAGGGAAGAGATATGGGAACGTATGTATATGTATAACTGATTCACTTTGTTATAAAGCAGCAACTAACACATGATTGTAAAGCAATTATACTCCAATAAAGATGTAAAAAAATAATAATAATAGAAGCATATACATACACCCAACAAGTATCTGAGGGGTAGGCACTCTGTGTTAGGCACTAGGGATCCTAGGATCCTTATCCCATCTAATGGGTGTGACCTACACAAACCCATAATTACAGTACAGCATGGTAAGTCCTATCTCAGAAGTTTGTGCAAAGTGCTGGAGGAATACAGACAAGGGAGTGGCCAAATATACTAATATTACTGGGGGGTGCTGGGAAAAGCTCCTTGGAAGAGGTACTATCCAGCTGTGTCTTACAGTGCCATGAGCAGAGGAGACAGGGTTAAGACCACTTCAGACAGAGGGAACTGCATGAAAGAAGGCTCAGAAGCATAAAGGAACATGGAATATGATAGCACCAATGAAAACGAGGCATGAGGGGAACATGTGTTAGAGTGTGTGTGTGCACACGCTCAAGCATGAACATTTGCATGGAGGAGAAGTTTGCTGGAAATTAGACTAGAAAGGTGGGCTGGGGCCAGAATGTGAAGGCCTCTCCCCCAATTTTTCACTTTGAAAAGCTTCAAACTTACTTTTTTTTAAGGTGTAAGATTAATACAACAAAAGTTTGTTGTATTACAACCAAGAAGGTTCTCCGATATAACTGCGAAGGGTTCTTTATGCCATTGCTAAGAAGTTTGAATTCTGTCCCTCAGAGATTTCTAGACAGAGGAGGGATATGATCAGATGTGGGATTTAGAAAGAACACCTCTGGCAGCTTATATGGTGCCAGGTTCACTAGAGGGGGAAAGTCCAGGAACTAGTTAGGAGGCCATGTCCAATAAAGGACAGATGATGAGGAACTGACAGGAAGCAATGGAACAGAGGAGAGGATAAAATCCAGAGATATTTTGGGCAGAAAAGTGACAAGACAACTGGATGCAGAGGATGAGGCAGGAGTTGAGGACGTTCTAAGAATTCTAGCTTGGGGGGCTGGACTGGTGGTGATGACCTTAGATGTGAGACAGGAAACACAGGAAGAACAGGTTCGTGGAGCTCTTTATCCCATCTCCTGAGTGAGATTTATTTAGGAGTAGCATTAGTGATCCCTGAAAGAGAGGTGTGGAAAATGGCTTTAGCTGTGCCCGATGCACACAGCTCTAAGCAGTATTCTAACTATGGTACAAAAGATACCAAATGGAACCGGGCACCCAGAGAGATTGGAGGCAAAAGAAATGTGATGCATTGGAGAGGTAAACAGCTCTGCAGTGATGAGCTGAACTGGGAGTACTTAGCATGAGGAGTACTTAAGAAGGTATTAGGGTAAGGCAGGACTGTGTCATGCACTGAGTCAGCCAGGGCTTTGCAAAATGGAATTAGGTCACTGTTTCTCCTACAGAAATTCCAGGAGGTAAACTGAAGATAAAAAAGTGGATGAAATTCACTTATTTATTCAGTCAAGAAACATTTACTGAATGCCTACTAAACAGAAAGCTCCACTGAGGCACCATAGGAATATAAAGACAAACAAGTAAGAATTAGACCTCAGGAAACTCACAATCTATAACTGAACATAAAAATGGCCATGAGAGAGATAAATGACCATGTGCATAGACAGCAGTTTCACGCTTTATTTAATTTCAAATACAGAAACGTTTATAACTTCTCTTTTAGGGACACTCCCTGAAGTGGAGTGAATCCAGTACGCCACTCAGGTCACATGACCTGAGCCATCAGACTGGCATTCTGGTTGTATGCACCCAGGCATGCAGTCAGTTAGAAAACCACCTAAAGCATACACTCCATGCACTCTTGCTACCTCTTAAGGCCTGAGGATAAGAAACTTGTGTAGAGAAAGGAATGCATCTATTAGAGGTACATCTTCAGCTGGCTCAAATTCATGGGCCAATTCCAAAATGGAATTGCTCTGCCTTCTAAGAATTTAGTCTTCTCTCCCCTAATAAATAAGTATCCACTCCAACAGCTTAGGACATTTAAAAAATGTTCAAAAGAACGATTGCTATTGGAAAACAAACATGTATTCTTACTTTACAAGCTTCGAGCCCATGGGATTGCTCTGTATTTACACTCCACCATTCATATTACTGGCCACAAAAACTATACCCTTAAAGTGGTCCTTGCCTTTTAAAACAATACCTTTGGCAGTGAGTTTTAACTCTGACCTAGAGGTGCAAAGTATAGCAAAATTTTTACCTCATGGTAAAACAAAGGAGTTTGATTGAAGATTTTTGTGGGGGGAAGGAAGAGATGGGAATGGAATTTAGAGGTCTGGAAGGAAATTTCCAGAAAAACTAAAGTACATGTAATTCTTATTTCTACTACCTTTTATAGATTTAAAGCTTTTCTGGTTTAGAAATATAAAGTACCTTATTTACAAATTGTTTCTTTTTAATCAAATAATTCCACTAGAAGATGAGAAATCATGGACAAAGAAAAAGAAAAATTGAGAGTGGAGACAACTTCTCATTTCTTTTTCTTCCAATATTTAAGGCTAATGAGCAGGGCTTCCCTGGTGGCGCAGTGGTTGAGAGTCCGCCTGCCGATGCAGGGGGCACGGGTTCGTGCCCCGGTCTGGGAAGACCCCACATGCCGCGGAGCGGCTGGGCCCGTGAGCCATGGCTGCTGAGCCTGCACGTCCAGAGCCTGTGCTCCGCAACGGGAGAGGCCCGCGTACTGCAAAAAAAAAAAGACTAATGAGCAAACAAATATCCTCAGAATAAAAAGTATACCTCCTCACCCTACTTTTTCCAACACTTATAGTGGGCTTCCAGAACCATCTCCTTTCATCAGATATTTACTGGGCATACATTCAGCCAAGGAGCAATGATTGGCACTTTGGAGAATACAAAGAGGGATGCATGTGATCCCGCCCCTCAGGAATTCACCCAGAAGGCAGTCAATACATGAATGACACTGATGCAAAATAGAAACAGTAAAAGCCAGAAGAAGGGTGAAGATAAATTATTAAGGTACTAACAGCTAGGGGAAACCGGGATTGGCTTCCAATTTGAAGTGGAGGGACATGAAGGAATTGGGGCTGGCATGTTAGGGCAATCTAGGTATATGTACCACATGAGAAAAGACACAAGACAGGAAGAGCAAGACATTCAGCTTGGCTGCAGTGAAAAGTATGTGAGGCAAAGATGGAATGTGATGTTCACCAAGTGCTTCCTATGTACCAGACACATGTGTAGAGGTTTCTCATATTTAAGGTTCAAGAAGAGTTGGGGAAATGAGTTTGGAAAGGTAGTCTGGAGTATGATCAGAGGACTTTACAAAGCAAAATGCTAGTTCTGAAAAGCAAAGTAGAATTTTACAAAGGAGTCCAATTCAGCCCACAGCTCCTCCACCTCTTTCCAGGCCCTCTGCACCATTCCATCAAGCAGCTCTGCTACAGAGAGAGCAGGAGACCATGAGCTGACAGGAGGTTCATCCTTATTCAGAAAAGCAGCGAGCAAGAAATCACCTGACATCCTGCTGAAGCCAACCGTCATGCCAGGGACCACTGACAGAGATAAACTTGCAATTTCTTAACTAAAGCCCATCCCCACCCACTCCTACCTTGTCTCCACAGTTTGGAAAGCTTAAACCTGCTTATTGTAAGCCACAAGGTGGAGATGTCTGGCAGGGCAGAACTGAAAGGAAGTCGTTTAGCCAGCCTAAGGTTACCATTAACACTTTGAGCCACTGCCTTGAGCTAATTTTTATGTTTGTTTTTTAAGTTTGGTTGAAATGTCACAAATGGAAAAATTAAGTAAAGCGCTCCAGTTAGCCACAAGACTGGACACACCTGGCTGCAAACCCAGCAAAAGAAAACTTACTTCATTAGTAGGAGAGGTAGAAAGTGAAATTTACATCTGAAATCTGCCTGCACCAGGAGAAAGTGCTGAGGCCAAAGGCGCTGTCTGTTTTTACAGCTGTGGCAAGTCTTAGTTCTCTACTCTTACCAACACTCAGGAGTGAGGCAAGGGCCCAAGGAAAAATGGTCTCCAACCTCTTCAGCTGCAACTCAGCTCACAAAGGTTTTTAAGAACCAGTTAATGAAATAAAACAAGACCAGATGAGGTGATATAATGAACTTTATTTCCACAGCTAACTTATATGTTTAAATCCCAAATAATGTTTTCTTTTTAAGTCAGAACACTCTAAATTATTGATGTGATTTTTGTAACCTCAAATTTAACACTTACTTTTTATACCAGCTTCACTGAAGATATATGAGGCTGCCATATTTTTCACAATAGTTGGGCTCCTAAAAAGCTGGTAAAAAGCAAGTTTTTGGAAAGTGAAAATCTTCTCACCAAATAAGACTGGAACTCTGATTTCAAAGGATTTCTTGATCCAAATTTCTAATGTGTCATTAATTCGCATTCTCAATCTTTCCTGCACAAATCCACTCAAGTAAAGTAATGGCCTCTAAGAATTCTTTGGCATAAGAAAAATCACCACTACATTGAACAGTCTTATAAATTCTACTTTTTATATGAGTTTTCTTAAAGATGCCAACTAACACAGAAATAGATTTGCAAATTACCACCTTCACATCATAGGTTTTCAAAGCTGAAAAGAAACTTGGAAATCGTGTAGCCACCCACCCCCCAAGTTTTTTTTTTTTTAACCAAGAAACTGAAGCAAGGGGAAGAGAAAAGACTTGCCAGCCAGGGTCAGAACCAGGCCAGACTGGCTCCCTCTGGCTGCTACTTTTCTCCAGCCACATGCCATTCTTCTCCAGCCTAACCTTCTCATTTCTTTAGGTTGTACAAACGCCAAAGACTGAGGTCCCCTCTAAACACACACAGTCACACTCACAACTTAGAAGTGGCTAATATATAATTTTCTTGCCTATATAAAGGGTGTCTGTTTATAGCATGAGGTTGGAAAGGGAGGAGCAAATCAGTTATAACAGAAACGTAATAATATTAATTCCCCAACTCTTTGAAATCTCTATTATTTTTTATAAATTTATTTATTTAGTTAGTTATTGGCTGTGTTGGGTTTTCATTGCTGCGTGCAGGGTTTCTCTAGTTGCGGCGAGTGGAGGCTACTCTTCGTTGCGGTGCACGGGCTTCTCACTGTGGTGGCTTCTCTTGTTGCTCGCGGAGCACAGGCTCTAGGCACGCGGGCTCAGAAGTTGTGGCGCACCAGCTTAGTTGCTCCGCGGCATATGGGGTCTTCCCAGATCAGGGATTGAACCCGTGTCCCCTGCATTGGCAGGCAGATTCTTAACCACTGCGCCACCAGGGAAGTCCCTCTATTATTTTTTTTATTTTTTATTTATTTATTTATTTATTTATTTTTGCGGTACGCGGGCCTCTCACTGTTGTGGCCTCTCCCATTGCGGAGCACAGGCTCCGGACGCACAGGCCCAGCAGCCATGGCTCACAGGCCCAGCCGCTCTGCTGCATGTGGGATCTTCCCGGACCCGGGCACGAACCCGCGTCCCCTGCATCGGCAGGCAGACTCTCAACCACCGCACCACCAGGGAAGCCCCCCTCTATTATTTTTAAATCATCTTTTATTTATAGTCTTTGTAACTAAACTTGGGCTTGGCATTTCTGTTCATGAAGACAAATTTAAGAGTCTATACTTGGGGAGCATTATGGATCATCTGAAACCCTGCTATTCAACGTGTGGTTGCCCCTCCCCCACCCAGTCCCACCAATGGAATTGGCATCACCCAAAGCTTTTTAGAAATGTAGACTCTCTGGCCTCACCGAAAACCTACTGAATCAGAATTTGTATTTTAACAAGATCCCCAGGTGAACTGTAGGCTCATTAAAGTTTGAGAAATGGTGGTCTAACACACTTCTCCATAGGACAGCATCTTATGTAGAACAACTGAGATAGAAAAAAATGGTTGGATAAAATGGGAGAAATAAAAAAGAAAGGCTAATTCCTGCAGGACTGCATTGACGTACACCTGGACCAGAGACTAATAAACCGAGTATGATCTATCTGACAAATAAGTTGGCTTTAAAACAGAATTTCAGAAGCTGGAGTTCAATTTATTCATTCATTCAACAAGTATTTATTTATCCAATGTTTACTGTATAAACAAAAAACTGGATAAGACAGGTTTCCTGCCTTTATAAAGCATACAGTCAAGTAGAAGGGACATTATAAAGTAACATGGGAGAAGGTTCAAATTGCTGAACCTTGTGATGGAGATATATATATGTAGGTCCCAAAGGAAATCCATCTGGGGGTGGAGGTGGGGTAGAGTAAAAGGTTCCTGTGGTCCAGGAATTGGCAACCTATGACTCATTAAGCTATTCAGGTTGGGGACAGCTGTGGTCCACCTGGCTCTAGTGGTCCCACTTCCAGCAGCGTTTAATCAACAGTGATAAGAAAACAGACTAACTCATAGAAGAACTACTGTGTAACTGCATGGCAGTCAGCCGAGGCTTTGGCTGGCCAGGGGGTATCACTGGTCATCATTAAATGGGATGATTTGAGACTGCCAGCACTACTGTATATCCACTGTGAGCTGCCACAGAGTTGGGGAGTAAGTACTTGAGGGCATGTGGAACACTCAGCTGGATGAATAGCTTAAAGGCTGCTGATCCCACTCTGGGCAGCTAAACAGCAGTAAGGTATGACAGTGAGAAAAATGAAGAAGGAAGCAAAGAGTGTAATTACAAAGACAGGTGAATATTGACTCCAAAACAGATAATTATAATGATTATGATGACGAAGATGATGATGACAGCAGCTAAAACTTTGAAATATGCTATCATCTTCTTAGAATGAACAGAAATGCTAATGGTCTGCTGTCCCAGAGAAAGGCATGTAAATGTCAGTGAAGCTGTCTAAAGGTGAACCCATGTCTACTGTGCTTTCTATACACGCATTTCCTCCAAAGTCATGAGAATCTGAAAATACCCTCAATCCAGATTCTCAGTAGGCAACCATCATTTCCATGATTTAGTCTCAAAGACTATCATTTCACACATAGAGTGAGCACATACCATCAGACAATAACATAGGAAGTGTGTGAAAATAATTATAGTAGATAAAAGTAAGACATGGGAGATCTCCCACTTAATTCCCATGCAGCATGGAAAGATCTCCAAGATATATTGTTGACTTAAAAAAAAAGTTGCATTTAAGTGTATAGAGGATGATATCATATATGATAAAATATATACACACAAAACCACAGAACTTTGTGCTGTAATGAAAGAAACCAAATTAACCCATTTTGTGACCCTGTCTGATGGTTTGGCTTTAGATGCTCCCAAGCTAGGAGGCAATGATATGGGAAAAAACAAGGAACTACAATCTACTAAAACACGGTCTAGATACACAAAATACACAATATACACAAAGGAAGAGATTACTATTTATATAACCAATTGTAACCTAATGTTTTGGTTTTGGTTTTCTGTTGTCACCATATTGTTATACACATACTACATATTCTCCTTTCTCAGGTTATTAAATATACTAATGTACCTTTTCAGTAGATACCTTGCCAAAGTATTCTAGGTTGTCAGTGATCAAGAAGCTTGTTTTTAAGTTCTTGAGCACAGTGCAGGCCCCATGCCAGGGTCTTTCCATCCAAACTAATTGTGAACTGACACTCTGAACTGGTATCAAAGGCAAAGAAAGTGTCCCAAAACTGGATTATTATTATTTGATTTTATCTGTTCACCAAATCCATCCCTCCTATCACCATGATTTGGACTTAATAATCCCATCTCTGTACATAGGATGTACTCACACTGACAAACCATGATAATGTGTGCAAGTACATAAATAAAGTGTCTGTAGCATGCCAGTCTTCATAGAGGCAGAAGTGACTCTAGGTGAATTACCACTTGACATCAGGCCATTCTAGAACAGATAAAACTTCAGCTCAAGTCAGGCAATCCCTCATTGGAGTTTTCCACGACCAGAATCTGATAGCACTCACTTACCCCCATGATTCTGCCACGCTGCTCAACATCCTCCCACATAAAATGAACTATGATACGACACATGTATTTCCCACTCCGGCCTTCCTGCTTCATTCGGACTAGACACATCCTGGGTGGGAAGAAGACATAAAGAGTCACCGACTGTTTGCATTTTTCACATCACTCATTTCCACTGAAGGTCAGCTCATCTGAGTGATTTTATCAAAGGGCACAGAATCAAAAAACTAGAAGTGATTACAAAAATCTTTTATTGAGCTATAACATAGATACTGAAAAGTACATAAATCTTAAGTGTACAGCTTGATGAATTTTTACATATAATATACACCCATGTAAGTACCACTCACATCAAGACACAGATTATTTAGAGCACCTCAGAAGGCTCCCTCAAACATGAAAGGGACCGCTTTTAGTTGTTTAAAGGTAAGTCTGAATCCTTCATTTTACTGATGAAAACAGGAGTTCTAAAGAAGGAAAGTGATTTGCCCAACACCACAGAGCAGTCTATAAAGGTGGGTATAGTACTGAGCTGTCCCATATGGACGCCACTAGCTACATGTGGCTACTGAACACCTTAAATATGGCTAGTTCAAACTGAGATGTGGTATAAGTTTAAGATGTCAAAGATCTAGTTCAGGAAAAAAGAATATAAATATCTCAAATTTTTTACATTGCTTACATGTTGAAATATTATCAGGTATAATGACTTACAGAAACCCTATTATTAAAATTAGTTTCCTTTTTTTCTTTTCACTTTTTTACATGGAGCTACTAGCAACTTTTAACTGTGTGACTTGCATCATATCTCTGTTGGATATAGTACCCGCCCAGGATATAGATGACGGGAAGTAGTATGATTCCATCTGTATAATTATCCAATTGTTTCCCCCATCAGAATGTAAGTTCCATTGAAGGCAGACATCAAGTCTGGGTTTTTTGGGTTTTTTTTAAATCATTGTATATCTAGGGCTTAAGTATAGTATGCACTCAATACATATTTTCTGAATAAATAAATGAATAAAACATCTCAGGGCCAAGTTTAGGGCTCTTTCCCCTATACCACACTGCCTCTAATCAGTCCAGAATGCTCTCTGCTTAAGACCTTACATAAGAATATAAGAATAGAAACAGGGTCACCAACTTTCCAAGATAGCTCCTAATCTCATTCTTATGACCATACGTATTTCTATTATCTCTTGTTGAATAGTTATTGAGCAGCTACAATAGGACTACTCACCTAAAAGACAACTCCTATTATTATTATGGAGTATTCAGTCTAAACCGACAATTCTATCTCCATATACAATTAATCCTGCCCATTTAAATCTACAAGCAATAGTAAGGTCTAATGGAATGACTCCAGCCTGGCCTGCCTCAACATCTCTGTTAATGACTAAGATGGAGAAAAGAAAACATACTTATCAAATTTGTAGATTGCAAGAAGCTGGGCAGGAAGACAAATATGTTGGATGACCCAACCATGAACCAAAAATACTTCAACAGACTGTTTCAATGGGCTAAATCTAACAGGGATAAATCTAAGGTCCTGCACTTGGGTCTAAAAGAACAGCTGTAGAGGTACAGGATTGGTGAGTCATGCCCACCTATGTGTGAAAAAGCCTTCCAGGCTTACGTTGACAGTATACACTGAAGGGGAGTCAAGAAGATGATATGGTTGCCCCCCAAATTAATGTGATTTTAGAAACAGTAATGCAAATATATCATCTTCATGTACAAAGTGAGATTTTTGTTCTATTCAGCACACGTCAGACTCTACTTGGAATACTGTCGACAGTTTTGAACATCATATTTTAAGAGACAAGAGGAACAGTTGTAAGATCAGAAGATATTTAACCTGGAGAAAAACAGGACAATTGCCTTAAATATTGCAAAAAGGTGATTAGACTGTTTATCCAAAAGGTAGAATCAGAACTAATGGGTGGGTCACAGAGGGAGAAAAACTACTCAACATTGAATGCTGAAAGTAAAAACTTTCTAATAGGGGAGTTTCTGAAGATTTGAATAATGTAATGGATGACCTCAAAAAGTAGAGAATTTGCAGCTCGGCTATCTATCTGACGGAAGGCTGACTACACGATCTCTAAAGTCCCTTCCAACCTCGGGATTTGCTGATGCTGTGATTCTAAATTTGTAACCTCTGAACCCAGTTAGTGCCTAAGAAATAACACTTTGTGACAATAAAAACAGGTCATGGAAAAAGACTTGGCCACTTTATATGATATAGAGCATATTCCAAGGCAGAAACAAACTGGGGAAAGTTCAACAGTCCTTTTTCGTAACATTTTTCTTAAAGTTAACCAAAGTTAGCCTCTCCACCTGAAAAGACGCTGTGTGTTTTGATGCTTAAGTGTCGTCAGAGGCCAATTCATCAACAGCAATAGTGAGGTAATGGAATTCTTCATTTATATGAAAATTCTGTAGTTTGTTAATACACCTGCCCTCTGAGGTTTAAAAGGCACAGATTTTCTCAGACCATAAACTTACTAACTATATCAACATGGAGTGAAGTGTTTTTTGTTTCAGAGCAGTTTGTTTTATAGCCCTTACAGTCAAATGGTTATCTGGGTTGAAAAGGTAAAGCGAATTGAAGATACTTTCAAGATGCTGACTGACACTTAATTCACTCAATGGACATAAATTGAGTTCCTACTGTGTGGAGATTAGAGTGATGGTTAACAAGAGCCCAGCTTCCAAGGAGCAGTTAGTCTCCTTAGGGGAGACAAGAGCCCTAAGAGAGAATGCAGTAAGTGTCCCGAGAGGAACACAAAGTGCAATGGAGTTTGAGAGGATTGCTCTTGGCTGAGTGGGATCAGGGAAAGCTTCATGGAAAACGAAACATTGTACCTGGGGCTTGGAAAGGTGAGCTGCAGTTGGACAGGTAAAAGATAAAGAGAATTTCCAGCAGATGGAACATTATGAGCAAAGACAGGGCCATGGAAAGCTCAGCACACGGACAGGGACAATACCTAGATTTTGTGGAAGGGAAGTATAGGAGACAGAAAAATATGCCAGAAAGGTCATGAAGGGCTTTTAAATGTCATGCTGAGAAGTCTGGACTTCACTCAGTAGACAAAGGAGAGCCACTGAATGTTTTTCAGGAAGAAGGGGTGTAATAAGATTAGGGGTGTAATAAGACCTTGGCTTTAAGAACAGATAAGTCTCTCAGAAGTTAACCCTTTCTTTCTTCCCAGCTGGAAACCCTTTCTTTCCAAGGCTGAAAAATGACAAATTTGGTGAATATTTACTTCAGTTAAACTATGGTATTCACAATTGTCTGATCCAGAAATTTACATTAAGTGTGCATCTACCTTTTGAGAGAAATGCAACAGCAAAGTGTGCTGCAACCTGCACCTAATTTTGCTGATACTAAGAGTTTAAAAAATATAGATTCAAGCCTGATAAATGAAAGAAGGGCAAATTCTAATTATTCCTAAAACACCGTACCTAATTAGTTCAGTAGACAATTGATGACAATTTGAAAACACTATCAAATATAAAGTTCTACAGTAAATTTCATCTCACATAGTTAAAGTTATAAAATCAAAACAATCAGTCTTCTCATCAACAGGAAGTGTACTGAAGATAACCATGAGTTCTACTGGGAAAATAAGATTCTGATCCACAGGGCTGTCCGTTCATCCACCATCACCAAACTCAGCTAACTAAAGGCTCAACTTATTTTTGTCCTGAATTTGTGAATCAAATTCTCTAGGTAGTTAAGGACAGAAAAGTCATCTTGTTGTGAAGAACTTTTGTGTTTGTCCTCTTCAAGGAAAAAGCACAGCTGAAGGCTGGGGCCCACATCTTAGAGAGTCAGCTGCCTGGAATGTCCAGATCAAGCTGAAGGTCAATTCTTAGGGTACCTAACCTTGAAGCCTACAAGTTCAGTCTACTCCTTTCTTTGTTTAGTAAATATTTTGAATAGATAATACATGCACATGTTAAAAAAAAATGTTAAGTCCCCTTCCCACCCACATCTCCCAATCACCAGGTTCCTCTCCCTAAGGCAACCACAGTTAGCAGCTTCTTAGGAAACCTTCCACATGTAATCTATATATATACCAGCTTAGTGTATATGTACTCTTTTTACATAAATAGTAGCTTCCCTTTTCTCCCCATTTTCCACAATGGTAGCATTCTACACACACTTTTCTTACATTGAAAAAACAATCTGTTACAGAAGGATGGTGGTGAAGAAATCTCAACTCCAACTCTGTGTTTCATCCACAGATACTACAGTCACCCAGTGAAACCCTTTTTAGGATAATAGAGTTGTAGTAATTTATTTAGCAGTTGTTAGGGTAACATCTGATCCAGGCTGAATTCAGCTTATCTGGCAATTTTTTCCTATTCTAATAAGACTAAGAAATAGGGAGAAAGCAAAAAAAAAAAAAAAACCTTTAATAGCAAAAATGGACAAGTGCTGTAATTAACAGCTAACACAACTATGTGCCAGGCACTGTGCTAAGTGATTCAGATACATTATTTCATTTAATCCTTACAACAACTATAGGAGGCTGGTATTCTTACTGTCCCCACCTTATAGTTGAGGAAACTGAGTCTTACAGAAGTAACGTGCCCAGAGTTACAAAACTTGTTAAGTGTCAAAGCTGAGATCTGAACCCTGATAATCTGATCCCAGAGTTAGACTGTTTTTCTGCCTCTTTAATGACTAGAACGAACCTTCCAGAATCCATTTACTTCGTTTTTCATTTAATCCTCACAAGGGCAATAATTTAAGTTTCAAAACTAGCATCATATTAGAAATAAAATATCAGAAGGGAAAAGACTGGCTAACCTGAGGCAAACACACCTACAACAGCAAAAAGTAACTGCTGGCAGGCTAAAAGGAAAGAACCTAAAAATGTATTTAACACAAACACAACAGCAGTTCAACATGGAGGCTACAGCTACGAGTACAACTCAAAGAAGGCAGCCTGGCAAAATACAGTTGAGAGTTATCAGAACCGGGACTTCCCTGGTGGTCCAGTGGTTAAGACTCTGTGCTCCGAATGCATGGGGCCTGGGTTCGATCCCTGGTCAGGGAACTAGATCCGGCATGCAGCAACTAAGACCCAGCACAGCCAAATAAATAAATAAATAAATTTTTTTTAAGAAAAAGAGTTATCAGGACCTCCTGAATGATCCAGAATAGGTTAAAGTATGTTGGAAGGTGAAAAGAAAATGAGTAAAACAAGTTCAAAATGGTAAACAAAAAAGATTTGATGGTCCTGGTACCCACTACAAAACAAAGCCAACACGTGTCACAGGCTCTGACCATACAATAATATTTGAGTCATTAAGTAAACTATTCCACAATTGAGAATACTAGGTTTAAACAAAAGATCAGGACAGCTTTACTTCAATTTACATCATGGATGCCTTCCTCATAATAAATGCTTAAATTAAATGTTGAGGGGTCAAATTACATTTTGCTACTGATTAAACTTCATAATTTCAGAGCTGTTCTGGCGGGGAAGAGGAAGGGGGAGAGGGGAGACTTCAATGCTAAAACATAATAAAAATTGCCCTTAAGAATGCAAAAGAAACTTTAAAAAGAAACAATATTCCACTCAAAGCTAAAACTGCTCTAAAAAATAAAGTCTATTTTTCAGTCTTTTTAGAAAGAGACAATCTAGTAATTTTAAAATTCTTGTATTAAATAATTAATTTAATCATTCATTTAACAAGTATCTCCTTAGTACCTACTCCGAGTATAGACTTAATCTATGCATAAACTGCTCTCTGTTTAGGAGAAATTCCAGTTGCCCCTCCCGCGTTTGATGATGTTCTTAACCCACAATTTATTATTGAGGTTTTGAGCTTCACAGTACTATCCTTGTCTCTCAGTGATTCCAGAGCCTCATAAATAATACTGATCTCTTTTACACATAAGGAAAGCAAATAACCCAGTTAGCAAAGTAAAGAAAAAACGGAGTGTTCAAACCCTAGTCTGATGGTTCTCTAATATCTAAAAGACAGGGGGAAAGGGAAGAAAGACTCATTTACTAGGAGTCTCAAAATATAAAGGGCTAACTAAGATTTAAATTTTGCCTGATGGCAAATAGTAATAATGATTATTACCATCTATTAAGTCCTCTAATATGAGACTTGTCACTGTAAGATGCATTTTCATTCACCATCTCTTTCAATGTACATCACCATCTAAGTATAACTGTCCCCATTTCACAGGAAAGAAAACGGACACTCTGAGGAGGTTAAGTACCTAAAGGTTGCTCAGTGAAGGAGAGGGGAGCTGGAGTGAAGCCTGGGCTCCCCCTCTCTCCCTCAAGCCACAGTGCCTCCCAGGGCAGTGTCAGTACTGACTGCTCCCTGTGACAGCCCAGCTCCAAGGGCCTCTTCCTGCTAGGTCAGACTCGGAGGAAGAGGACAACACTGCCTGCAGAGTTCAAAGGAAGGAGAGTTTCCTAGCCACGCTTTCCTCCTCTCTGCCTAAATCTGGGAGGGAAGAATTCTTGTTATTCCTGACTGACCTCCTGCCATGTCCTGGCAGCTCTCAGCATCCTGTCTCACTTGCTCTGCTTGGGCCTTCTGACAATGCCAGTTGTGTTTTGGCCTTGTTTCTCCCTCATGGTAGTTTATAAGCCACTCAGAGAGGATCTGATTTTGAATTCAGTGAAGACTAGTGGGCACTTGGGCAGGTTTGTCACTCTGGCTGCTATGAAGGAATCCCAAAGGGACTTTCACGTAGCTTGTTTCCCTTACTCCGCCACCGGCTGGGGCCAAGAAAGCAGAGCTGACGTGGCCACACTCAAGCCTCAGCAGTGTGCTAATGAATGAGTTTATTTATTTGTGAGCTGGCACGCTGACCCTTTCCTGGGGCTGTGTGCATGGCTATCTCCACCTGGTTTCCTAAACCCCCTCCCCACCAAGCCTACCCTTTATGTGGGGAGCATGGGGGCCACAGGACAGTCTGTGGGCAAACAGACAAGTGGGGCAAGGCACTTCCTTAAGCCATCTCACCTGACAGAGAGCCTCCTCCAAGAGCTACACCTGGCCTGTGGCCTGCCTGTCAGATCCAATATAACGAACAAGCTCCTGGGGAGCAGGTACCAGTGCTCTTAGGTCGTGCAATGTTGGTAAAATGATGCTGCACAGGCCTTTGGTTCGGGAAAAAAAGCTACGTGTGTGTGTGTGTTTAAACAGAGCGACTCTGGCTGGAGGAGGCAGAGAGAGGATGTGCACATGGCCCGGGCTCACCATATACAACAGGTCTGGAGCTGCTGGAATCCAGCATGAGCTCGAAAGCCCTACAGCTACATCAGAACTGCTGTGGTGGTGTTAAAGAGCCCTCTTGAAAAGGCCAGGAGTGTCTGCCAGGGCAGTTCTCTGGCTGGACTGAGACTGGACCCAGTCTGTTTTCCAACCCCTTCCACCTCCATACTTTACTTCTTTCTCTTCGTTCCCAGAGGCTTCTTCCCTTAGGCTTATAAAAATGTTCCAGTGTTTCCCCATCTTAAAACAAAGAACAAATAACAAAATGCTTCCCCCCTCCATCCTGTTTCTCCCTCGAGTGATCATCCTCTCATCTTTCTTTCTCACTTGGGACATCTTAAAAAGTAGTTTACAATTAATTCTTCCTCTCCTAATAACTCCTCAAGACCCCATGTCCTCTAGTTCTAGACCCCAGAGGGCCAATGCAACTGCTTTCTTTGACTATCCCCAGGCTGCCTCCCTTCCCTGTGCTCCATAAGATCTGTATGTCTGCTTATCAAACACAGCCCTTGGCACCCTGTACTATTTTCAGGTTTACTTGTTGCCTCTCCCGGGACACAGACAGTGAGTGCTCAGAAACACAGTTTCATACAGTTGCTGGTCGGTGGTATGCAGTTCAAATTCAGGGCCACAGACTCCCATCCCACAACCACCAAAAGGGGACACACACGCAGGAAGCAAAGTGTTGCAGAAGGAGCAGTTCGCAGAGTCAGTTTTGGATTTGAGTCTCGGATCCTCCATTACTGATAGAGAGGCCTGTGAAAAATCCTTTAAAATTGCCAAGATCATCTCCCCGTTTGTAAAATGAGGGAGCTGGACTAGATCTGCGGTTTTTAAACTGTGCTCTGAGTTTCCAGGGAGCTACGTAAGGGTCCCTTACCAATGGGCGTGTTGGGAAGACCTGAAGTGAGCAGGTCATTCCCACTTCCTCAACCCAACTGGCAATCCTTTTATCTATTCATACACTGTGGCTGAGCATAAAAGCTCATCTGTAAAAAGGGCTCTGCTGGTAAAAAGATGGAAAACCATGAGGTCCCACTGCCTGCAATGCTTTTTCATCCACTCTTTGACTTGCTAACTTCTACTCATTATTCAGGGGTCAGTTTAAATGTCATCTCTTCAGTGAAACCCTCCCTGAGTGAGCCACACCCCCTCAACTAAGTTATATATCCCTCTTCCCCCACAGAGCCCTGTCACTTACTCTCACAGCACCCATCCCAGTTGTATTTTATTAATGATTTCTTTCAGGTTTCTCTCCAATACCCTCAGCCTTATGAGGGCAGGGAACAAATCTGCTGCATACCGTAGGTTCAATTAGAAAACAAATGCTGTAATTTTATGGATTTATGTTTAAGAATAAGCAGGTACTTAACTAAGTAATAAATAGTATTACTAATATTAAATATTATTCATATTAATAAATAATTATTTAATTAGATACTTCAGTAGTTTTAGTTACCAATGAGGAAAGCAACTTAAAGCAACTCGAAGTTAGCCAGACCCATACTGGAATTTCCTCTCTACCATGCGCTAACTAGCTCTGTGGCCAAGATCTCTGACGGCTCTCAGTCTTTGATCTCTCATGTAAACAGAAATAAAGCAGTTATAAGAATGTGTGAGATAATATAAGTAAATAATTTTTAAAATAGTACTGTAAGGGACCCAGTAGTTATTATATTTATGATATACCTGACTTTAAAATAATTTTTAAAAATACAAACTGCATTTTCCTCTCCACTCTACCTCCATCATAGGCATATTCTAATTTTATTTGTTCCATTCCATTTTCTAAAATTAATTTCTGCATCTATAACGTACGAGTGTTCCATGACAAATTTTAAAATGGGGGTCTCTGCAAATCTATTAATACTTAGAACACCAACATAAATTCTACCTACATACATCTCACCCCCCAGGGAAACTTAAGTAGGCACAGAGCTTTTGCCACTAACAGGCAGTGGCCCCGAACCCTCCAACTGCCATAGGAGCCAAGTCAGACCTGAGGCCATAAATTATTTAATCAACATTTACTGAGCCGAAGAAATACCTCATTTTCATATCTCTCCAAAAGGAAAATAAATATAATTCTTGGCCTCAATAAATTCACCATCCATAAGGGAGATTGATACATACACAAAAAAATATAAAAATGTTATGTGATGAGTGCTATAAGAGAGGTATCCAAAATATTAAAGGAACTCGGAAGAGGAACTAACTCTGCCTTCAGAGGGAAGGGAAGGCTTCAAAGCAGATATCTGAGTTGGATATTGAACAAAAAATAGGAGTTTGTCAGGTGGAGAGGAAGGAGAAGGACTTTCTAGGCAGAAGAAAGCTTTGTGCAGAGGACCTGAAATTGCTATTACATAGTTTAATTTTTTCTTGCAGGGGAGGGAGTGATGGTGGTAGTGGTACCTAGAACGGCACCAGACGAGAGTGGTAAAGGTGGCATATTTGGTGGGATATGAATGCCATGCTAGGAAACATACTTTATCCTGAGAACAATGGAGAATATTAAGGAGAGTGTGTGTGTGTGTGTGTGTGTGTGTGTACTAATCCAATTTGTATTGAGAAGACCAATGGCACAGGAAGAGGGAAGTTGGAAGCCAAACACCAGTTTTCAGGTACTGTTACTTGTAACCCAGTGAAATCAATTTAGTGGGTGACATCTTGAATTTCTGTTTTAAATGAATTCAAATGGAGTAGAAAATATCAGAGATCATCTGACCTTGTAAGGATACGTTTTATAAAACTTTTGTGTCAGATACATGTGTGTGTTCTGGATTGCAAGGTAAAATGCACTTGTTACTATAGGGCATGGTCAAAAAAGTTTCAGATGGTGAAACTGGTGCCTGACCAGATGAAGGGAGTGAGGGAAAAGTCAAGGAGGCTTCCCAGGTTTCTGGTGTGGGCACCTGAATGGATCACAATGCCACTGTCCCAGACAGGGAACAAAGGAGGAGGCTGGCTTTTATCAAGTCCACATGGGAATGCTGGAAACCCCACACAGCAACCTCTCTCAGCATTTCTTCAGTAGCCATGGTGAATACTAATCTGGTTCAGCAAAGACAAAGGACACATAGTCACCGAAGCTGCAAGCTCACAAGAATACACAACTGATAAGGGCCTTCTAGGAACGGGAGGGGTCCCAGTCCTAAATCCCAATACACATAAAAACTTGGGAACCAGAGAAAGCAGACAGGATAAGGGAAACATCAACACCTCTTCTAGAGAACTAACAGGATATGAGAAATCCTGTCTCTATTCTGAGAGCCAACAAGGAGTCATCACCCTTGGGAACCTAAGCAAGCTTTCTGTAAAGTCCACTGCCAGGGTATTCTAGTTTTGTGGGCGTTTTTTTTTTGTTTCACGGGGTGGGGGGATTCTATTTTTATGACTGCTTTCTAAGCCTCCCCACCCCTCCCTCACACTACCACCCACAGGAGGTATTTCAACCCTGCAATCCAGCAAGTCCACTGAGCCCTGTAATACTGGATTTGGTGATCCCTCAGTTACACTCCTGGAGCTTCAGGCTAAGAAAACAGGACTTAGAAGAGCATAGCTTTTCTGCAGACTTGGGGTGGATCCCTTATTCCCTCTAAGAATCCTATCCCCTAGAAGAGAGTTTCCCCAATTCTTCTTGGAGGATCATAGCACAACTGGACACTAAAGTAACCTTCTGGTGACCCTTTCCACTACATTCCTCCACAAACCAGCCCTGAGTGCTTCAGACAACTTGGCTGCCCTCAAATACTCCATGTTCTTGTACATGTTCTATGTTTTGTTCCTAATAATTCCCTCAGCTCAAATGCCCTCCTTTTCTCTGACAGAAATTCTACTCACCCTTCATGGTACATCTCAAATGTCACCTCTACCACAGAGCAACTCTTTATCCAATACATACTCCCTCATCTACCAAATTTGGATTTAGTCACACCTCCTTGTCCTTCCATAGTAACTGCTTATGCCTTGGGCATAGCACTGCTTTCATTGTCATCCATTACAGGCAATTGTACTGTGCCTGTTTTCCACTCGACTGTTTCTTGAAGGTGCACACCATGTCATATCCTACTCTCCAGTGCCCCCCAGTCCTTAACACAATAAGAGTTTGCTGATTCATCCCACCAAAGCCCGCAGATCATAAGAACCAAGGAGGAAGGATGGAGGGAACACCAAGCATAGACAGGCCTCCCTCCCCTTACTTAACTGGTGGTGGTACTCCCCACTCCTCTGAGAAATTAAACCAACCTCAGCAAGGAAGGCTCAGCAGGCACATTTGGAAATGGTGGCTAACTGGGAAGAACTACAAGTAGTTTCAAGGTTCTCCCAGCTGCTAGTAGTCAGGTATTGACCTTAGGATGTGGTCACAAGGATTATATTTTTCATTTTGCCATCCACTCCCTCTAACACTCTGATACCTCTGGCTATTGGGCAATAAAGAGTCTTTCATTCTGACTCTGAATATTATCTTTGAGCTCCTCTGGGAACAGCCTAGCCTCCTCTCAACCCTCCCACCTTTCCAGTGAGTAATTCCACAGGGCCACCTCTGCAGTCCTCTCCTCTTGAAAAAGTAGTTTTCCTCTCAGTACATCCAACTGCCCTCCCTGAACCTTTTCCTAACCTTCACCATTCAGACAGAAGGTGGTTGGCCTTCTTAGCTGCCTGACTAAAAGACACGGCACATTTCAAGGGTTCTGATAGTTGCAGCTTCCTCTGTGGTCCTACAGGCACTACTTACTCAGATTTATTATAGAACTTAGCCAGTCCAATTTATAACTGACTATTATATATGTTTTATCTCCCTCACTAGACTGTGAGCTTCCTGACATAGCTTACTGACTGCCCAGGACACAGTGTACACTCAACAAACTACCGGCTTAGGAAAAAACAACATGAACTGCCACCTTAGGCCCCTTAGCCAATCTCACTGACTATATGAGTTCAGAAGAAATATTTCAGAGGTGATCAAAACCAAAAAGTCTTTATATAGTAGTCAGTCCTGTGATGCAAAGCTCAGCTGAAGGCAGTCTCAAACAAGGGTCCTTTTGACAGGGCAACCATTCCCCACGTTCCTCAGATACTCACTACGGTCAAAGTAGTAAACTTAGTTCTCCAGAATTTACTTTCCCAAGATCTGGCAGTTCAATAAATAGTCCCCAGCCCCCACTTCAACGTCTCTCCTATATCCTTCTGACCTTTAATACTGTGTAACATTAGATGAAAAATTGATTTTTTTGGCTACTTAATTTGCAGCTGAAGAAAAAATATACTGTTTAAGGTGTTAAGTATTTTTACATGCAACAAACCTGGCATGAATCTAACCTGTATGCACATTTTAGAGGTACAGGCGTAAATGTCAGTGCTATAATTTGTTATAGGTTTCTGATGACCAGCAATGAAAATGACCACGGATGCTCACAATTCAAACCACTTTTACGTAAATGTGAACTTTCCTAAAACAGTGAAGGGAAAGAACTTTCCACCCAAGCTCATAGGGTCTCTTACAGATACTGATAGCATTGTTCACTGGGTTAGGTGTTCTCTGAGAAAATCCTACAAATATTAGTTTCTTTCTGGGATTATGCTTTGACCTTTAATTTAAAAATGTGCTATAAGACACCAGTTATTAAAATGAAAGGAACAGCTTTTAATGCCTGAACAACTGCGATTTCATATAATCAGCCCTGCTGAAGGCTATACCTTAACAAGTCAGCAGTTTTTAAAAAAAAAAAAAAACATTTGGTGACTTCACTTAAATTGCTCACTTACCAGACATGAAGTAGAGTTATAAGAAACCATGAATTGAATGTATCAGGCATCTGACACCCTAGAAAATAACAATAAAGTATA
The DNA here is from genome assembly GCF_025265405.1 of Mesoplodon densirostris. Taxonomy (NCBI): domain Eukaryota; kingdom Metazoa; phylum Chordata; class Mammalia; order Artiodactyla; family Ziphiidae; genus Mesoplodon; species Mesoplodon densirostris. Next base: position 24,209,452 of record NC_082676.1, on the reverse strand, counting down.
AATATGTGAAGGTTTAGAAGAGGAATATGGACTATATTTGAAATATCGGTAGGAATTTGTTCAACTAAAATATATGGTAGTCACAGTGCTCTCTGATTATGCTATCATAGAGAAGGCCAATGGAACCACAAGGCAAGCCCATGGGTTGATAGAGCATTGAATGCAGTCAGACCAACAGGCTTCTAGTTACAGCCCCATTACCACCTTGCTGTGTGGACTTGAGAAAGTCACTTCTCTTCTCTGAGCCTCAGTTTTCTCACTTTGTATAATGTGGCCTGGACGATCTTTATAATTCCTTCCAACTCTGATTCAATGTTATTTTCCCCTCCTGGTCTCCAATTCTTCCGGAAAGCTAGGCAGACACCACTTTACCTACCCCACTTAACTAGAGGCTTTTTTTCACTTGAGCCCTGCTGAGAAATTTAAGTTCTTCTTGTCCATCTCCCTTTCCTGTTTTCTTTCTCTAAGGTGACCCAATGGGTATGCCAAATGATTCAACCAAAATAAATGATCAGAAGAAAGAAGCAGGACTCCAGGGAGCTACAGTTGAATAAGAAAGCAGATGATATCTAACGAAAGGTTATTCATCACCCCCAGGAATGACAAACCTGGTAGAGCTTCTCCTTGGTTTAAGAAACCAAAAATCAGCTCAGGGCTTAGACATCCAAGCCTCTCAATTCTCAGATCTCTAAGAAATGCCTCTGGCTGGATGAGAGGCCCCCACAGAATATGCCCTCCTTATTACACGCAGGGAGAAAAGCTGGAGCAAGAGGATAAAGAAAAAAGAGAGGGCTTCCCTGGTGGTGCAGTGGTTAGGAATCTGCCTGCCAATGCAGGGGACATGGGTTTGAGCCCTGGTCCAGGAAGATCCCACATGCCAAGGAGCAACTAAGCCCTTGCACCACAACTACTGAGCCTGCACTTTAGAGCCCGCGAGCCACAACTACTGAGCCCGCGTGCCGCAACTACTGAAGCCTGCGAGCCTAGAGCCCGTGCTCCACAACAAGAGAAGCCACCGCAATGAGAAGCCCACGCACCACAATGAAGAGTAGCCCCCGCTCGCCGCAACTAGAGATAGCCCACGTGCAGCAATGAAAACCCAACGCAGCCAAAAATAAATAAATAAAACAAATAAATTTATATAAATAAATAAATAAATAAGAGAATCAGTGGGAAACTTGGGCCCTTAGAGTAGCATCTGTCCTTTGGAGTAATGACTCAAGAAGGAAGTAGTATCTTCTGCCTTTCAGCAAACGAAGTATACAGTGTACTAAATGATAACAAATAGGGGACACTAAGATAGAAAACACAGAGAGGACCCCTGTGAGGTACACTAACAACGCCAATAATAATAAAGAGCTGTAATTCATTGTATGCTTACTATGTTTCAGAAATAATAGGTATCTTACAAGCATTAGCTCAATGACTCCTCCTAACATTCCTAAGAGGTGGGTATTGATATTATCCGCATTTGACAGGTGAGAAAACTGACTTAGAGAGATCATGACAATTGCCCAAGGTCACACAGCTATGAAATGAGACATCTGGGATCAAATTCAGATCTTCTTGATTCCATACACTGTTGGCTTAATCGCTAACTGCCTCTCTAATACTAGTATCAGAAACTAACATTCACTAAGGGTCCATACTTCCTGTCAGGTCCATCGTTAGTCATGTCAATATATTATCTCACTTAATCCTCACTTTAACCCTAAAGGAAGGCTTTATAAACCTCATTCTAGAGATAAGGAAACCGGGCTCGAAAAGGCTAAGCAACTTGTAGGCAGCCACAATATTAACAAGCTAGTGGCTGGGCTGGGATTTCAGTCCAGGTCTGTCACAAACTGACACCAAAATACTCTGGTGAGCTTACTGGGAGGTGCCCAACAGCTGTCAAGTGGACTTCCTCTTGGAGCCCAGCAGGAGGGAGGTGAAGGCTGGCCTGGCTAGCCATTCAGCTATTAAGACACATGCCATCTGAGAGTGGGCCAACCACCCTCCACCTAGAACAAGAATAGCCATGAGAAACTCTCAAGCCTGGATCTAAAGTTGGGTCTTTTTTGGATGCTAGAACAAAACATTAAAAAGAAAAGTTTTCTTGGAAGTCTGTCTTTCAATCTGGAAAATGAAATTTGGCTGCTTCTAAAGGACAATCTGTTCAGTTGCTACCTCTACATCAAAGCTTCTCAGCAGCCTCCAGGAGCCTTTCCAATTTTCTCAAAGAGGGAATCAGTTCTTCGGCTGGAAAGCACAGACAGACAGACATGCCAGCAACTGGACTTGGGTCACAATTTTCCCTCTGGGGGTCAGCTCAGGGCTGAGGATGGGAAAAGAGCTGGCATATGATTGACTCCCTGTACCCACTGGGGTCAGAACAGAAACCCACGGGGTAAAGCCCTAAAAAACAAGACCGCTGAAAGTTTGACTGTGAGCAACTCAACAACACAGCAGACTCTTTAGCGTCATGAAATGTCTTTAAACACTTCAAAGTTAAAACCTGCTATAGGGTCTTGCCATGATCACACTCTTGCTCCAGTACACACTCAGTGCACTATTTTCTGAGGCTAGGTACTTTCCTCCTCAACATCAAGTTGGATAAAATTAAATAATTCATTACTATTATGGGGAAGCAGTATTAACATAGTTGTTTGTTTAACGCAGACACCAGGGTCAGATATCCTGATTCAAAACCTTAACTCTACCTCTTACTTGGTATATGACTCTGGGTAAAGTTACTTTACCTCTCAATGCCTCAGTTTTCTTCTCTGTAAAAATGGGAAAACAAGAGAACCTACCTTACAGGATTCTTGTGAGGATTAAACGAGATAAGGCCTGTAGGACGTTTAACAAAGTAGTTAGTATTTAATAGGTACTCAATAAATATTCACTACTGTTTTTTAGTGAACTGTTTAAACACTAGGGTTTAAATTATCTTTGAAAAAACTCACTATTTAAGACTGTATCAATAAAATGATGGACCTCAATCTTTCTTTTTCTTCAAGTTTTAAAAAATATATTTATCATACACTTACACAAAATTGATATATTTGATCGCTGAGTATTAGTAGCAGAAAGAGGTAAAGGTAGAACCTCAATTTTATTAACTCAAAATTTACTCACTAAGGAGCCTCCTCTCCAAGGTATGAACTCTTTTAAGGGCTAAAAACAAAGCAGTCTGCAGACAACAGTGTGGTATTAAACACAAGCTTTATTGACTGGCTGGATGCCTCTGCCCCTAAGTGCTCTTTATAACAGAAATGATCTCCAAAAGACCAGTTAGCAAACACTGCCTGCTCACAGAGGGTACACTCATTTATGCCACAATGACATCATCAGAACATCTTGGAAACAAGAGTTGGCTCTTAAGGTATCTCACCAGTCAGAATCCCCAATATCTAGGTCTCTGGATCAAGACGTCTGAACACTTTGGCTCTGAGATGACAGAGTATCTATAACTTTGGCATTTTGTGAGGGCTTGTCCAAGAGGCTGATAGGCATATTGTTTACTGAGTAAAGAACTCAATCTTCATGAAATATAACTGGTCTCACTTTTGTTGGAAGAGTGAGAATGACACTGACCAGCTACCTGGGACTCTCTATCCTTTTAAAAAGCTACTGAATTCTCAGGACTCTAAAAGTCAAGCCCTAAAATACCAAAAATCCAAGGGAGCAATAGCCACTTTAAAGATGTAATCTTAGAAAGCAATATATCTATACACATTCTCTTCTTTTACCCCAAACCTGTCTGTCCTACTCTTTAGAATCCAAGATGCAAGAAAGTCAGTCTCATTATTTTATAGATATTCTTTATCTGCCTCTAAATGGTACTTTTCAGATTTGCTCTTTATTCACTGGCCACAGTTTGGAACCACTTTGGCTTGATTCTGAAATTTAATCTAACCACAAATGACAAAGATGGACCACAATGGAGCATAATACAAAGGAACGTGATATAGGTCTAAAAGGTAATTCTCAAAGTGAGCCTTAGAAAACCTGAACTAAGAGTGGTGTCACTGAAAAATGTGACATCAGATAACTACTTCAAAGGGCAAGGCTAGGACAAAGCTCACTGAGATGTACACACTCTAACATACATAAACATCAGTTCACAATACTAACAGAACATCTCACAGAGGTAGGTCTCATTTAAAAACTATAAAATAGGGCTTCCCTGGCGGCGCAGTGGTTAAGAATCCGCCTGCCAATGCAGGGGACACAGGTTCGAGCCCTGGTCCGGGAAGATCCCACATGCCACGGAGCAACTAAGCCCGTGTGCCACAACTACTGAGCCTGCGCTCCAGAGCTCGCGTGCCACAACTACTGAGCCTGCGTGCCACAACTACTGAAGCCTGCGCGCCTAGAGCCCGTGCTCCACAACAAGAGAAGCCACCACAATGAGAAGCCTGCGCGCCACAACGAAGAGTAGCCCCCACTCGCCGCAGCTACAGAAAGCCCGTGCACAGCAATGAAGACACAACGCAGCCAAAAATAAAAATAAATAATAAATAAAATTTTTAAAAAGAAAACTGTAAAATACAAAAAATTATAAAACACAAAAATATTAAAATGGATTACAATTTCTATTTTGCAGTTATTTTCATTCACAGGCAATATGTTATAGTAGAAAAATTCCTGGATTTTAAGCCAGATGACACAGGATCAAGGCTTGACTAAGCAACCTTGGGCAAATCACTTAGCTTTTTTATAAGTTTCAATTATTTCTGAAAACAAAAGAAAAATGAAAATAAGAATACAAGCCCTGGGCCTCCCTGGTGGCGCAAGTGGTTGGGAGTCCGCCTGCCGATGCAGGGGATACGGGTTCGTGCCCCGGTCTGGGAGGATCCCATATGCCGCGGAGCGGCTGGGCCCGTGGGCCATGGCCGCTGAGCCTGCGCGTCCGGAGCCTGCGCGTCCGGAGCCTGTGCTCCGCAGCGGGGGAGGCCACAACGGTGAGAGGCCCGCATACCGCAAAAAAAAAAAAAAAAAGAATACAAGCCCTTCCGGTCTCACAACGTTTTGTAATTCCTAAATGAGACAAAAGTAAAAGCATACCATGTAAGTGTGAATTATTAAAATATAATAGTTAATAATTTTAATAAACTTTTATTTTTATAAGTAGTTTATAACAGATTATAAACTGAAGCATGAATATGTTACATAAATATGTAATAAGAGCCTCACTATTCAAGAATCTTCAATAATGAGGATTAGCTAAACAAAGATAGCTAGTAAACATCCTTTCAAAATAATTATAATAAGTTTATGAGTTATTTAATATTAAATAGATGTGTAGGATGAGGTTTTAAAAAGATCTGATGAAAAATACTTGAGCACATGGATTCAAGAAACCACTTAAGAAAAATCCAGCTTCTAATATTAATAGTCTCTTCATCAGGTAGAGAAAGAATATTTCTCCTTTCAGACTAATTTCTCCTAAAGTAAGAAATTGTTAGAGATTAAAAAAGAAGGAGGAAAGTTTTCTTTCCTGACTATGAGTAAATAAGAAATGGAAGGTGGATACTAAATTAGGATTACAACTCAGCATGGTATTTTAAGTTTCCAATGAAATATTGTACCAATCTGCTGAAATAGTAAAATCGACAAAACTTGCATTTAATTAAAAAAAAACAAAATAGTTATTAAATAATCAAAACTTCATCTCTTTCTTCATTGCTGTTAACATAATTATATATAATTATTGGCTGTCCATGAAAAATATCAAGTATATTTAGTTAAGTGTTTGTTGCTTTGAGGATAATGACTATTACCACAGATGTGCACAGATGTGCACAGAACACATTTCCTTCCAAAATCTGTGGAACTGGAAACAGCTTAAACTTTCCCAATGACTTTATAAGTATCTGCTTTAAATGACTTGTTTATAACTACATCAGTTTACATTAACAAAACAAATACTGTATTGATATAATCAACTGCTAGTGATGATGATCTAAACCAGTAAAACACTTTTGGAAAGAATTTATCAATGGGATAAAAATAAAATTATATGTGCCTTTTGACTCAACAGTCCTTCTACACAAAGAAGAAAAATCATGAGGCATATTCCAGGGTTAACTAAAACAATTATAAACTAGAAATAAAAGAGGAATGATTGGGCAGAAGTTCATGTCAAAAATACTGAGTAAAACATCCAGAACATAAAACAGGATGTGTTTACTCTGAGTACTCTTATGTAAAAAGATGGATGTATGGACAAGAGGGAATGATGATGTCAAAGTACTGGACAAATTTTTAGGTCTTTTTTCAAACTTGTTAAAATGTCTTATTTATAGGGTTCTTTTGGCCTTTGTTTATTCTATTAAAAGAGAAAAATAAGCAGCTTTTATTATACATTTTGTTCAGGAAAAACTATCTTACTAGTAACTTAAAAAAAAAAAACGATCCTACCAAGACACAATCATAAAAATGAAAAGTAGATTCATTTCCTTTTCACAACTATCAAAAATAGTAACTTACTTTGAAAGAATTCCTCGAAGTCAGTTTTCTCCACACAGCTAGTATACATGCGCAGGGCCGCAATCTTAATCTTCTAGACAAAGAAAATAAAACCAAGCTCAAGACATGAACAAGTGAATGTTCTAGTGCCATTAGATGTAGGTCACAGAATCTTATATTTTTTTCAACTAGAAGGATGGGTCCAAACCTGTCTCTAACCATTCACAGACCTCACACAATTTTACGATTTTGGCATCAAAATGTCAAAAAGGTTTTTCCAATATTTAGACAAACTCTCTCCTTTAATTCAAACCCATTTTACCACGTTTCAGCCTCTAAACCACCATGCAGAACCATCCACATTAATTCTTTATAATCTGAAACCCTTTATATTAAAAAAATTACCCATTCTCCTGACCAAAATCAAACAAACAAAACTCTCCATCCTTTGATCTTTCCTCAGAAGCCCTATTAACTATTCTGTAAGTCTTTTTTTTCCCTGAAGGGAGGGGGTCATTTTATTTTTATGTTTTCCCTAGTTTTATAGTTTGCTGATTAACAGAATACTATGTTTATAAATAAGAGTTTCTAATGAATGTAAAATATAGTAAAAGGATCAACATTTTACTATTCCCCAAAGCACTAAGAATTCTCTTAGAATCTTTTTTTTTTTTTTTTTTTTGCCGTACGCGGGCCTCTCACCGTTGTGGCCTCTCCCGTTGCGGAGCACAGGCTCCGGACGCGCAGGCTCAGCGGCCATGGCTCACGGGCCCAGCCGCTCCGCGGCATGTGGGATCCTCCCGGACCGCGGCACGAACCCGCGTCTCCTGCATTGGCAGGTGGACTCTCAACCACTGCGCCACCAGGGAAGCCCCTCTTAGAATCTTGATCTGGGTGGTGATTTTAATTTATTCACTGAGCTGTACACTTAAGATTTGTATATTTTACTGTATGTACATTATGCCTTCACAAAAACCTAAAAATGAAAAATAAATTCTTGTAAGGGTTGAACTGTAGGTCTGAAGACCAACTCAGTATTAAAAGAAGAAGAATTTCTAAGGGCTTTCAAAATATTTCCTTAAGGATACAATTAAATTAGTCCATCAACATAAGGCTCGTAGAAGCTTATTTTTCCTTAAAATGACAGAGAAAATTACTCAAATATACACAGACTAAAAAATATGTATATGCTGGTCTTCCCGGGTGGCGCAGTGGTTGAGAGTCCGCCTGCCGATGCAGGGGACACGGGTTCGTGCCCTGGTCCGGGAGGATCCCGCGTGCCGCGGAGCGGCTGGGCCCATGAGCCATGGCCACTGAGCCTGCGCGTCCGGAGCCTGTGCTCCGCAACGGGAGAGGCCACAACAGTGAGAGGCCCGCGTACCGCAAAAAAAAAAAAAAAAAAAAAAGGATATGCAAAGAGAATTGCATAGCAACTGAAGAAAAACCAATCTAGAATTTTAGCAAAGCTGTTTTGTTATTAAGGTTCAAAGTCACCAAGGATATACTGTATCCAATACTATATAATATTCACATTTCAGTTTCTGATGGGCAGAAATACCTATAATAAAGTATTATGTCTTTGATTGCAATTAAGATTTTTTCATTTGCTAATGTTAAGTTTTCAATGATTTTAGTCTAAAGTTCATATGGGGGAAAACAGAACAGAACATATAACAAATGGAAATCAGATATACTTATATGGGCAGTAAATCAGCATTGGAAGTCCACATTTAAACAAATGGTGAGACACTAAAAAAGAAAGAGCAAATTAAACCTAAAAGCAAGCAGAAAGAATTATATATAAAGATAAGAGCAGAAATCAATGAAATTGAAGACAGAAAAATAACACAGAAAATCAAAAGAGGCCAAAGCTGGTTCTCTGAAAATATCAATAAAATTGACAAAAATTTAGTAGAACTGATCTGGGGGGGAAAGAAGGAAAAACAGAGAAGATACAAATTACCAACATCAGGAATCAGAGAGGAGAGGAACATCACTACATATCCTAAAGATATTAATAGGATAATAAGGGAATATTTTGAACAACTTTAGGCCAATAAATGTGATTACTCAGATGAAATGGACAAATTCATTGCAAGATACAAACTACCAAAGCTCACTAGAATAAATAAATAACATGAATAGTCTTATCTCTATTTTAAAAATTGGATTGTGGGGCCTCCCTGGTGGCGCAAGTGGTTGAGAGTCCGCCTGCCGATGCAGGGGATACGGGTTCGTGCCCCGGTCTGGGAGGATCCCATATGCCGCGGAGCGGCTGGGCCCGTGAGCCGTGGCCGCTGAGCCTGCGCGTCCGGAGCCTGTGCTCCGCAACGGGGGAGGCCACAACAGTGAGAGGCCCGCATACCGCAAAAAAAAAAAAAAAAAAATTGGATTGTGGCTAAAAACCTTTCCCCAAAGAAAACTCCAGGCTTGATGGCATCACTAGAGAAATCTATTGAATATCTAAAGAAATGATACCAAATCCACACAAACTCTTCCAGAAAAAAAGAGGAAAGAACACTTCCCAGCTCATTCTATGAGCCAACATTACCCTGGTGTCAAAACCAGTCATCAGAAGAAAACAAAACTACAAAACCATAGCCTTCATAAGCATAGATCCAAAACTCCTTAACAAAATACTAACATCAATATTTTAAAAGGAGATCATATCATGATCAACTGGGATTTATCCCAGAAATGCCAAGTTGATTCAACATTCACAAATCAATAAGTGCAATTCACCATATCAGCAATCTAAAAAAGAAGCATGTTTAACTTTTTAACACCTGAGGTTCTGGGAAGTATTTGACATAGAACACATTTTGGGAAGCACTGGTTTGTACCATTACCAAACTAATGATATCCTAATGATATCGTTATCCTAATGCTTTGGCCTTGACAGGCCTATTCCTATCCCTGAAACAGAGAGTTTAGGACATCTATAAACTTTTGTTTCAGTCAACAAATAAGTTATTGAGCACCGAACTCAGTGCCTAAAACTGATTTGGACACTAGGAATACAGCAGTAAACAAAGCAGTTAAAAACTCTTTTCATGGAACTTAAGGCTTAGTTCAACTATCAATACATTTATAATTTTAAGTAAAATTCCTAATGGCCTATGTCTTGATTTTTTTTTTTAACTCGGCAGTTTCCTTCTGATTCTCATATATAGTCTTCTGGTTCATAATTAATCACTCTGCCTAAGGAAAGGCACACTTGCCTCCAAGGCCCAAATCGTTCCATGAGAAAGAGGTTTTTCCCCACAACATGTTCATGAAGCAAGTATTCATTACAAATAATGAAGACCTCACCAGATTGGCCAGTGTATTTATACAGTGCTCATATTGCAGCAATCAGGAGCATTTTATAGTTCCTCACTTTTCCTGCAGCGAGGCCAAACCTTTATACTTGGGTGAGCCATTTTCCTGGACAAATCTCTAAAGCAAGTCCCTTAAGACCATCACACAGGGACTGGAAATAACAACTCGGGGAAAGAGCCTCTTCAAGATTCATGCACTAATATAAGTTAAAGAAGTAGGTGGACTAAATTTCCATCCAGTCAATACAAATTGTTCTGGTCCTCAGATGACTTCATTCTAACTTTGGAAGACTTCATCAGTCTACTTGACTAAAACACAAGCACCTAAGACAGGTTTAGGAAATGAGAATCAGCTCTCCCACTAACTGATGCATTTTGTACCAACCTACAAGATAAAAAACGAATCTAGTAAAAGGCCTACACTGAAACAACTGTGTGAGAGTTGGAAGGGGCTTTGAAGTCATTTGAACTTTCTATTCTGTACTGGAATTCCTTCTACAGCATTCTTGATTCACGGTCAACTATCCGGGCCCCTGTTCAAACAAGTCCAATGACCTTGTGAGGCTACCTATCCCACTGGAGGACAATTCTTGCTAAAGTTTTGTTATACTGAACATAAATCTGCTTCATGTAACATTCAGTAAACATTATCTGCACACTGGAATACCTCAGATTAAGTCTCCATTTTTTTTTTAACATTTGCCCCTCAAACACCTGAGAAGAACCATTATGTCTTCTCTTTTCCAGGCAAAGTATCCCTATTTCCTTCAACCACTCTGCATTCAACAGTTTCTGAAGCCTTCACAAGGCTCACTGCCCACTTCTGAATGCATTCCAGTTTGTCAGTGTCCTTCAGAACAGGAATAACTTTTTGGCTTAATGCTAATCTGAAAACTGCCTATTCAATGACATGTGGCTCAATCTGTTAAATGTTATCCTTATCTTATCTGATATTGCTCCATAAAGATAATGAAAAAGAATGGTTATTTCAGGATAATCAAAGAGGTAAGGGAAAGCCACATTTAAATTCCTAAATATGGATCTAGAAGAAAAATGGAACTATGCATGAAAACATTACATAAAAAGATGGAGGAAAGCTGGCTGATACTGCTGATGCAGAGACAAGCAGACATTTTACTCCCTGATGAAAGACATGAGAAAACACAAAATTCAAAGATTCTTGCCAGTGCAACCCAATACACGTGTCTGCCATAGATTTCTGAGTCAACATTTGCTGAAAAGGGCTCTCAATCTTTCAATACGGAAAATTATACCTACATCTTCCCACCCAAAATATACTAGAATGTCATACTTTGATGTTTTGATGTTACAAATTTAAAAAATGAAGGTTACAGGAAGTAGACACTGCCACATCACAAAAGAGTTTTTAAATGCAAATATTAGGGACTTAGTTGAGGTCACAAGGGAACCAAGAAAAATCAGAGACTAACTTAAACAGTGAAGAAATTTTCCTAATGATTTAGTAATCCTCCAAATGGTAGCCAACTTTCCCCCTGGAATCATAAAAATACGGACGAGACAAAGCATATGGAAGCAACCGAGTGGAACTCAACCATCAAGAAATGAATAAAACAGTAAATTTTTTCTCTTTCCTTTCTTTCTTTCTGTTCTCATTTCCCTTTTAATTTCTTACTTTCAAACAAAACACATATTTTAAGTTTTTCAATCCAAATATATTATCGCAAATATTTTTTTCATACAGGAAAAGATCCTGGTTAATAATATTACCAAATATACCAGTGATTATCATTTGTCAAAGAATTATGATGTAAAAAAAGATAACTTTAATGAGCATAACTAATATTTCATTAATGATTAAGAAGACACTTCATAACCTTGGGGTCTCAAGGACATCATTATAACCTAGTTATGTGTGTATTATCTTCTATACTTTTCAAAGCCCCTTACAAACAAAATGCTGTGGAATCACCGTTCAATTTATGTAAAACGGAGATTATAGAGAGAAGCCTATATTTGCTACAGTGAGAAATGTTAGGAAGAGAGTCAGATATCATAAGAAGAAACTAAAAGTAAAGTCCACAATAAAACTGAAATTCTAATTTTACTCCAACTTGTTAAAATGGTGTACCTGGAATAATTTAGTCATTTTGGGCAAAGTTATGATGTTTTCTAGAAAAGTCTTCCCTACTGCTTTGTGTTGGTTTGCTTTAATATATAACTTATGGCTGATTAGGCTTATCCAACATTCTAGCAACCTTGAAAAGTATTAAAATGTACTTTTGCCATAACTGTAGAGAGAAACTGTAGTACTAAGAGATAACTGGGCTGAGAAAAACCCAATGACTTGTGTTTTATTATTTTAATTGGTTAGAGGCATTGCTATAAAAGTCCAGGGGCAGTAGCACCTCATGTAGAGAGGACATTCATTCATTTATAGCAAGTACCATAAAACAGATAACATGGGCTTCCCTGGTGGCGCAGTGGTTGAGAGTCCACCTGCTGATGCAGGGGACACGGGTTCGTGCCCCGGTCTGGGAGGATCCCACATGCCGCGGAGCGGCTGGGCCCGTGAGCCATGGCCGCTGAGCCTCGCGTCCGGAGCCTGTGCTCCACAACGGGAGAGGCCACAACAGTGAGAGGCCCGCGTACCACAACAACAACAACAACAACAACAACAACAAAAAAAAAACCCAGATAACATGCTAGGCTAAGTCGTGATTAGGAATGACACAGTTAGCAAACAGCCCTCATAATATGAATTACAATAAATCATAGAATTGATTAATTTAAAAAATGCTTATTAGTAAAATTTTAAAGGAAGTCACTACAATGACCTAGGGGAAATCACTTATGAATCACAGAGAGTGTTTCCTTAACAGCAGTGCCCATCAGAACATTTGGCCCATCTAACTTCTTAGAACTCATCTATATGGCATAACATGTAGCAAAGACCTGGAAAGACCAGTGTTATTGGATTGCCTGCTACTGAGATACTTCTAAGCAATCAGGTTAAGGGAGTAGAGGGACTATTTCAGCCCCACATGCTGTATAGACCTGACGTGGAATGGGGGGCAAGGGGACAACAACATATTTTGAAGCTCTCAAAATAATATAAGCATTTCACAAAAAGCAAAGCAGAAGCTTTAAAAAATTCTTCTGTGAAGAGCAGAAAGCACAAAGCTCAAGAAGAAAAATGAAAAAAACTTAAAAAACTTTACCCATTTACTGTATTTCAAAGGTCCTGTGAATCCCATGGCTTCTATTATCTTTGTGAAGGCACCAACCTTCTCCTCAACAGGCTGTGGGGAATCCTTGGTAGAAGAAAGCTATTTATTCAAAAAGAAGGAAACCAAAATTAGTTGCAAAGAAGTTTTTTGAAAAGAATGCTTTTATTTCTCACTAGGCTCCAAGGGCATTTTTTATTGCTTAGATTTTTTTTTTTTACCTAGAATTTTTAATTCTCATTTTTCTGGGTACCTTATCACTCAGTACAAACACATCTGGAACCCTAATAGGTGCCCTCTAAATTCCAGAGCAGACATACCCACCTCACTGACCATATGTCTAAGAACCCATGTCTAGGAAATGATAGATCTGGGGCATCAGAATAAAAGTTCTACGGAAAAGAGTACTTTAAAAAAGAAATCTTGACCCCCCACCTCCCAAAGAACAATTCTGAGAAACATGTTCTATGTTTATTGACATTATGGGAAAAGGAAAGAAAAATACTGTCTGACAGCAGTCAAAAGTCATTCAAAGTCATAATCAATCAAAGCATGCACTGAATAAATGTTTTTAAACTCTTGTATTTTTTATTAATGACTATAGGAGATATAAGTTTTGTAATCTGCAAATAAATTCAAAGGAAAACCTATTCTAATGCTAAGCCTCTCTAAATGAAGGCAGGCTATACATCCAATAAGAAATTCTCCGTAAGTTAAATATTACTTTATTTTTAACATATAAAAAAATCTACGACACTTTTTCTCTAAAGTGTTTTCCAAGCAAGAGAGTACAATGGAAGAAATATAGGACATGGGATCAGACACCTTAGGTTCCAATATTCAGTTGGTCTGTCTCTTCCCATCCTTGTGACCTTGGGCAAGTCACTTTACTTCCCTGAGCCTCACCTTCTGCATTTGATAAAATTTCTTGCCTCATCCAGCTAACAATTTTGCTGAACTTCAAGTAAGAACACTTGTGTGAAAGCATGCTATAGACATAGAAAGAACTTGTAAGTCTCACCTTATTTGTGGTATGATACTTCCTACTTAGCTGAATGTCTACTACTGATCCACCACATGCTAGGGCCTGGCTCATCTGGGGCCACTGGGGGATTTAAAAAAAAAAAAAAAAAACAGAGGTAAGCAACACTGAGCATTCACTTAGAGGGTTAATGTGATCAGAGATGCTTCAAAGTAAAAAATACAAAATCTTTCTAGCCTTGCTTAACTCAGTTCCTAATGTTGCCTACTACATGCTCAATAAACATCTGCTGAATATCTGAATAAGTAAAAGAACATAAAGTACCTTTCACAAAATAGGTACTCAATAAACAGTAAAAGTTTTCATCATCACCATCGTTATCAACATCATTGTTGTTCAGATCAGAACTGTCTTCCTCCAATGTTCACACTGCATTTGAAAGCACTTTGGCAATATAACAGCCATTAGTTAAAATTATATGCCAGGCACTATGTATTTGCCTTACATATATTACCTTATGTAATCCTCACCACAATCCTACCAGGTTGGTATTATTATAATCAAGACGAGTAAACATAGTTTTGAAAATAAATTCCTAAGGAAAAAAACAATATGCAAGAGATCCTCATTGTAGCATTGTTCACAAGAGTGAAAACTGGGGAATAACGCCAATAAGAAAGGAGGTGGTTAATTAAATTAAGGTACAGTCACTCAATGGGAAATCAGATAATCAGATTTTTAATAGGCTTTATTTTTAAAAGCAGTTTTAGGTTCACACCAAAAATGAGCAGAAAGTACAGACTGCTCCCACATACCCCCTCCCACACATCCACAACATCCTCCACTATCAACATCCCCCAAGAGAGTGGTACATTTGTTACAATGGATGAACCTACACTGACACATTATCACCTAAAGTCCACAGTTTACATTAGAGATTATTATTTTTAGCAACATGAAAACACACTTGTAATATGTATAAAATTATAGGTAAACACATGAATGCACAGGGGCAAGTCTAAAAAGGAACACACAGAAATGAAAGAGTTATTTTGCTATGCTGGTAGAATTATGGAAGAGTTTAAGAATCTAGTTTCCAAACTCTCAGTAATGTTATATTTCCTTTACAATATAAAGGGGTGGGGAAGGAGCAGCAGGAGAGTTCAATTCTGGCTTATTCCAAGAGATAGGACACATGAAATGAAAATGATTTTTTCTTTAATCCTAATGAAGGAAAAAAATAGAATTTCTAAATGTGCAGAGTTACTATTTACTTTTCTTTCCAAACAAGGATATTAAAAGATTAGTCAGGATTCTTCTGGTCAGTCCCAAGAACACTTACGCTTTAATTCACAGGTATCAAGCAGGCTCTGTAACACAGAGACTAAACACAGAACACCTCCCATTACATCACATATATCAGTGTAATGGTCCACTAGAAAATGAAGCACTTAAACAGGCTCAAAGAACACAACTAACAGCAGTTTCAACAAGCTGTGCTTTGGGGCAAGGTGTATGTCATGATCTTTTTCTTCCCCTATAGCTCCAGGAGTAACCAATGGATTCCTTCTGTGACTGTCTCACCAACTGCTGTCCTATCACTATTTATGGGTAACACTGAACACAATATTGAACTACCAAAGTACCTAGGTATCCAGCACCAAGGACAACATCTAGGTACCCCATACCTAAACATATCTATAAATACACACATTTACTTTTTTGTATTACCCATTCTTGTCCTTGCCCCCCCAAAAGATTCCCTTGACCTTTAAAAACATTAATTTTTCCTCTGTTTAAACCAAAAAGATATCAAGTAACTTTCTGTGAAAGAGAAAAAATACCCCAAAATACTCAAATGTCACGTTTTCAAAGAGGCCTTTTCTGACCACTTTATCTAAAATAGTTTCTTATCATCCCATTATTCTCTATCATAGCAGTACCCTGTTCACTTTACTCATAGTACTCATTACAATGTACAATTATATATTTACTACACACACTTATTTTCTATCACCAACACCAAAAATATCCATGAGGGTAGGAACTAGGTGTAGTACCAGAATCAAGTACAGTGTATTATATACAGGAAACCCTCAAACATTTGTTGAATGAACAAACCCAACCACCTGTATGGCTATTTCTTATTATATCCTTCTAGTTCTTATCCATACACATGCCATGCATACATGTTTCATTTATCGAACCTTTATTAAATACCCACAATATGCCAGCCCTTGTGCCAGTTTTTAAGATAAAACAATTACTATCCTATGGAGCTCATAATGTTGTGGAGAAGAGAAAGAAAACTCACTACACAAGAAAGAGAACCAAATATCACATTTAAAAATGTTTAAAGACCACCCACCAAACACACACACACATATACAAAGCACTAGAAAGGATACAGAGCAACTAGAACTCTCATACTCTGCTGATGGGAGTGTAAAATGGTACAATCACTTTGGAAAATTATTTGGCAGTATCTATGAAGCTGAATGTATACACATTCTGTAAGATTCAACAATTTCATTCCTAAGTATACATCCCAAAAGAAATGTGTACATATATCCACAAAAAAACATGTACAAGAATGTTCATAAAAGCACTATCAATAAAAGCCCAACTGGAAGCAATCTAAATATCCATCAATAAATAAATGTCATATAGAGTGAAGTAGGTCATAAAGAGAAAAAGAAATATCATATATTAATGCATATATGTGGAATCTAGAAAAATGGTATACAGATGATCTTATACGCAAAACAGAAATAAGAGACAGACGTAGAGAACAAACGTAGGGACACCAAGGGGGGGGGGATGAATTGGGAGATTGAGATTGACACATATACACTACTGATACTGTGCATACAATAGATAACTAATGAGAACCTACTGTATAGCCAGGGAACTCTACTCAGTGCTCTGTGGTGACCTAAATAGGAAGGAAATCCAAAAAAGAGGGTATATATGTATACGTATAGCTGATTCACTTTGCTGTACAGTAGAAACTAACACAACACTGTAAAGCAACTATACTCCAATAAAAGTTAAATAAATAACTTTTATTAAAATAAATTTAAATAAATAAATGGATGCATGAATTGTGGTACAGTCATAAAATAAAATACTATACAACAATGAGAATGAGTAAACTATTACTTCAAAGAGTAACAAAGGTGAATTTCTGAAACAAAGTTGAATGAAAGCAGACAAACACAAGAGAATACATGCCGTATGTTTAAAAGGCAAAACTACTCTCTGATGTTCGAAGTGAAGACTGTGGTTTTAACCTTGGCTAGGGATAGTGACTAAAAGGGGATCAAGGAGCTTCTGGGGTTCTATTTCTTGCTCTGGGTGCTGGTTATGTTCACTTTGGGATAATTCATTGAGCCGTACACTTAACGACATATCTTTTTTATATTTTTATTATACTTCAATAAACAACAGAAATTTAGTGAGAAAAGATCTGGAGTCATCAGAAAAAAGATCACGGATAAGTCTTAAGAAGTGGGCAGGCTCTTCCTGTTTCCCGTCATGGCGCAGGACCAAGGGGAGAAGGAGAACCCCATGCGGGAACTTCGCATCCGCAAGCTCCGCCTCAACATCTGCGTGGGGGAGAGTGGAGACAGGCTGACCTGGGCAGCCAACGTGCTGGAGCAGCTTACAGGCCAGACCCCTGTGTTCTCCAAAGCTCAATACACCGTCAGATCCTTTGGCAGCAGAACAAATGAAAAAATTGCTGTCCATTGCACAGTCCGTGGGGCCAAGGCAGAAGAAATCCTGGAGAAAGGTCTGAAGGTGCAAGAGTATGAGTTAAGAAAAAATAACTTCTCAGACACTGGAAACTTTGGCTTTGGGATCCAAGAACACATTGATCTGGGGGTCAAATATGACCCAAGCATTGGTATCTACGGCCTGGACTTCTATGTGGTGCTGGGTAGGCCAGGTTTCAGCAGACAAGAAGCGCAGGACAGGCTGCACTGGGGCCAAACACAGAATCAGCAAAAGGAGGCCATGCACTGGTTCCAGCAGAAGTATGATGGGATCATCCTTCCTGGCAAATAAATTCCCGTTTCTATCCAAAAGGCTAATAAAAAGTTTTCAGTGAAATGTAAAAAAAAAAAAAAAAAAAAAAAAGTGGGCAGGAGGGGGGAGGAATAGATTGAGAGGTTGGGATTGACATATACACACTGCTGTATTTAAAACAGATAACCAACAAGGACCTACTGTATAGCACAGGGTACTCTGCTTAATATTCTGTAATAACCTGAATGGGAAAAGAACTTGAAAAAGAACAGATACATGTATATGTATAACTGAATCACTTTTGCTATATACCTGAAACTAACATAACATTGTTAACCAGCTATACTCCAATATAAAATAAAATTTTTTAAAATTTTAAATTCATGTATCCATTAACCCAGCAACCGTACTCACTCCTAGATACTCAGTCTTACACGTATAATCATACATATGTGAAAAGTGCATTGTTTATAACAGCAAATCATTGGAAACCACTTAAATGTTCATTTATTGAGATCTGTTTCAATATGTATGATGTGTCCATGCAATGGAATATGATGTAGCATTTCTTAAATGAGTTTTAGATGTACAGATATGAAACTACCTCCAAGTTACATTTGTTAAGTGAATAAATGATGTATAGTATGCAATCTGCATTTATGTATGAAATTATAAATTTATCTTTGTTGTTTAAAAAAAAGAATGGAGGGGGCTTCCCTGGTGGCGCAGTGGTTGAGAGTCCGCCTGCCGATGCAGGGGACACGGGTTCGTGCCCCGGTCCAGGAAGATCCCACGTGCCGCGGAGCGGCTGGGCCCGTGAGCCATGGCCGCTGAGCCTGTGCATCCGGAGCCTGTGCTCCGCAATGGGAGAGGCCACAACAGTGAGAGGCCCGCATACCGCAAAAAAAAAAAAAAAAAAAAGAATGGAAACAAAAAAAACAACAAAAAATCAAAAATAAAAGCAAAATTTATTTAATTATGTTCTAACTAATACATAGCACTATAAAATTGCACATAGTTGATTGACTGGTTTATTCATTCTATCAAGCCACAGATATTTATTAAGTGCCTACTGTATGTCAAAGCCCTGTTCTAACAGCTTGGAACACTAGAGTGAATGTCTTACAGAAAGTCTTTTAGAAAGTTGTCTTTCAACTTGTATAGTTTCATAAATACTATACAATGATGATAATGAAGATGAGTACTGACCATTTAAATACTGTGTACTTCTTTCTTTTTTTTTAATTAATTTTTATTGGCATATAGTTGCTTTACAATGTCGTGTTAGTTTCTACTCTATGGCAAAGTGAATCAGCTATACATGTACATATATCCCCTCATTTTGGGATTTCCTTCCCATTTAGGTCACCACAGAGCACTGAGTAGAGTTCCCTGAGATACACAGTAGGTTCTCATTAGTTATCTATTTTATATATAGTATCAATAGTGTATGTATGTCAGTCCCAATCTCCCAATTCACCCCACCCCCCTTCCCCCTTGGTGTCCATACGTTTGTTCTCTACGTCTGTGTCTCTATTTGTTTTGCAAATAAGATCATCTACATCATTTTTCTAGATTCCACATACATGCGTTAATATATGATATTTGCTTTTCTCTTTCTTACTTCACTCTGTATGACAGTCTCTAGGTTCACCCACGTCTCTACAAATGACCCAAATTCGTTCCTTTTTATGGCTAATATGCCGTTGTATATATATACCACATCTTCTTTATCCATTCCTCTGTTGATGGACATTTAGGTTGCTTCCATATCCTGGCTATGGTAAATAGTGCTGCAATGAACATTGGGGTACATGTGTCTTTTGGAATTATGGTTTTCTCTGGGTATATGCCCAGTAGTAGGATTGCTGGGTTGTACAGTAGCTCTATTTTTAGTTTTTTAAGGAACCTCCATACTGTTCTCCATAGTGGCTGTTATCAATTTACATTCCCACCAACAGTACAAGAAGGTTCCCTTGGGCTTCCCTGGTGGCGCAGTGGTTAAGAATCTGCCTGCTAATGCAGGTGACATGGGTTCAAGCCCTGGTCCGGGAAGATCCCGAATGCCACAGAGCAACTAAGCCCACGTGCCACAACTAGTGAGCCTGCACTCTAGAGTCTACAAGCCACAGCCACTGAGCCCACATGCCACAACTACTGAAGCCTGTGCTCCTAGAGCCCATGCTCCACAACAAGAGAAGCCACTGCAATGAGAAGCCCGCGTGCCGCAACAAAGAGCAGCAGCCCCCGCTCGTCACAACTAGAGAAAAGCCCGTGCGCAGCAATGAAGACCCAACACAGCCGAAAATAAATAAATAAATTTATTATTTTTTTAAAAAGACATATTAAGATTTTGCTTTTATTTTTTGCTTCCTAAAAGGTTCTAAAAATGAAAAGACCTCCCTGATAGAGAGAGGGAGAGAGGGGGAGAGAGAGAGAGACAGAAAGAGAGAGAGAGAGAGAAACAGAGAGAGAGAGAGAAGGAAGGAAGGAAGGAAGGAAAAGAAAAGGAAGGAAAGAAAGAAAGAAAAGAAAAGAAAGAAAGAAAGAAAAAGGGAAAGGAAAGGAAAGGAAAAAGGAGGGCAGGACTCAAGCAATTCTTCAACACTATATGTATCTGGTCCTTTTAACAAAGCTGTAAGCTCCACCAGGAGACAGTCTATCTTATACTTCTTTTATTTTCTGTCCCATTGCTCAACACCATTC
Organism: Mesoplodon densirostris; assembly: GCF_025265405.1. Classification (NCBI taxonomy): domain Eukaryota; kingdom Metazoa; phylum Chordata; class Mammalia; order Artiodactyla; family Ziphiidae; genus Mesoplodon; species Mesoplodon densirostris. The sequence goes on along the minus strand of NC_082676.1, from coordinate 24,188,753 downwards.
TGGGCATGGAGTAGGCACTCAATAAAAACTAGGTGGGTTTTTTTTTTTTTCCAAATAGAAGGACAATCTGGAGAAGGTCCAGAAAAGAACCACAGGAATGATCAAAGAGATGAATAAAAGGTCCTAGTGGAAAGGTTAAAATAAATTGAAGCTGTTTAGCTTGGAGAAAAAGCAACTGAAGAACTAAGGAGTAACTTAGAATAACAACACTTGAGCTGGAAGGAATCTCAGAGATCTTCTAAGTCCAACCTTTTCCTTTCACAGATGAGGAAACTAAGACACAGGGAGAGGGTGCAACTTGCTTAAGGTAGTTTCAGGATTAAAAAAAAAAATTTTTTTAAGTTTCAATTTACAAGGTGAGGAGAAAATTTACCCAAGTAGCATGAATATAAATAGCAACAAAAATAGCAGTTACAATTTACTGAAGATCTCCCATATGCCCAGCGCCTGTACGCTTGCTGTTTTACTTATGTTATCTCATAACAACCTTGAAAAGTTGATACTATTTTTTCCCATTTTAGAAATAAGAACACTAAGGCTCAAAGAAGTAAAGTTCATTAAGGGGTAAAACATGTATTCAGAGCTATCTTCTTTCCCCTATATCTAACTGATTCCAAAAACCTGTGTAGAGTTCAACAACACTGGCTCATGTACACTTAGCACCCAGATCTTAATTTCTAAATATTCCAAATATCATTCTCCAATAAAAGGAACCAGGGCTCCCAGGGGGAAACTGTTAACTCTAGGGCTAGAGCAAAGAAAATACAACATGAACCTGAAACATCTTGTGGTGCCAAGAAACAAGGAAGTGTTCAAAAAATGAAGGCACGTAGAAAGGAACTTGAAGGAGCTCTCAACAGCCAAACATGGAACAATTTGATCAACAAAATAATGAGAATAATGCATTGTAACTCACAGAATAAATATCCATTAGTTCATACTGATACAAACAAAATAATTGAATAAATAAATAAATGGAGAGGAAGTGACAGCTCTTCCTTACAGTAGAATTCCAATCAAGAAATGTAGTAGGCAATGATGGAATTAGAAAATGACCATCAAGCAAACACCATAGTAATGACTGTTGCAGTCAAGAACCATAAACAGAATTGCCATATGATACCACAATCTCACTTCTGGGTATATATCCAAAAAAATTCAAAGCAGGATCTTGGAGAGATGCTTGCACACTTATGTTCACTGCAGCATTATTCGCAATAGCCAAGATATGGCAGTAACCCAAATGCCCACTGACAGAAGAATGGATAAAGAAAATGTGGCACAGATATAGATATAGATATATAGATATAGATAGATATAGATAGATAGATAGATAAAATGGAATATTATACAGCCTTAAAAAAGAAAGAAATCCTGCTCCCACCCCTCACCCCTGGGTGCCCACGGACCCAACAATAAACCCTTATAAGACATTCTACACAAACATTTACAAGTTGTTGTAATAAATTATTCAGCTTAGGCTGCTTCATCTTTTGTAGTTCTTGGACCTTTTATTAATCCTTTAAAATGAACATCACTGATTGATCCTTTCAGTCACTATCTTATAAGATCTTGGAAGTTTTGGAACATTTTTATATTTATGCAAAAAAGGGAAAAAAATAGTTGAAATAAAAGTTTTTATCAAAACTCTACCTCCTGGGGCTTCCCTAGTGGCACAGTGGTTAAGAATCCGCCTGCCAATGCAGGGGACATGGGTTCGATCCCTGGTCTGGGAAGATCCCACATGCTGCGGAGCAACTAAGCCTGTGAGCCACAACTACTGAGCCTGGGCTCTAGAGCCTGTGAGCCACAACAAGAGAAGCCACCAAAATGAGAAGCCCATGCACCACAAAGACCCAGTGCAGCCAAAAAAACCAAAAAAAAAAAAAACACCCACAACATTGTAAATCAACTATATTTCAATAAAAATTATTTTTAAAACTTCAAAAAAAGAAAGTATGATGAGAAACAGGATATTTGCATAATCTCAAAGTATCTTCTCACAAGACACCTACTAATTACAAAGGGGAAAATAGTACTTTATAGTAGAGGAAGCTGACAGACACCAATTTAATAACCAAGTCATCAAAGTTAACATCACCAGTAATAACTGGCATCATGTATCCCCTGATATGACCCACTGAGAAGGAAACAATATCACTTTTGCCAAAAATGCATAGCCTCAATCTAATTTTAAGAAAATATTAGACGAACCCCAATTGAGAGACCAAAAAAAGGACATTAATGGGGAAAAAAAGTAAAATTGGAATAAGGTGTATAGATTAGTTAATAGTATCACATCAATGTTCACTTCCTGGTTTCAATAACTGCACTATGGTCATATAAGACGCTAACATCAGAGGAAGTTAGATGAAGGGTATAAGGGAACACTACCATTTTTATAACTTTTTTGTAAGTTTAAATTATTTCAAAAGTTAAAAAAAACTTTTTAAGTAGACTCATCAAAGTATGACAGAACTTCAAGAGGTTACTTAGAAAAGACAGATTAGAGTCCAATGTCCCTAACCTTTTGAAAATGATAATAGGATTACAGCATTGGACATTACTTTAGAGATCATCTGATACTACCACTCATCCAATGGAGGATACTTTTACGTCAAGCCCCTAACATAGCCTTCCAATCATTGCTTGAATACTTCCAGTAAAAGTAAATTTACTTTGTCAAAATACAGCCAACACATCCCATTACACCACAATTCTAGTTAACACAAAGTTCTTCCTCATTCTAAGCCAAATCTGCCTCCCTGTCGGATATGTACCTAAGGATGTCATTCTGAGGCAGGGTTTTCCAACCAGGAGAACTCAAAGATGGGAGCATGTACCTGTGAGGTAACGTCAATATGACAAAATGTCCAGTTTATTTACCATGGCTAAAATTACATCCTGTCAGCATGAGATAAACAATTTTAAGTTATTTACATGGATGCTTCACTATAATGCCATCCCAGAGCCTAATATAGTAGCTGGTATATATTAGGTACCCAATAAATTTTATTGGGTTTATTGATTCAAAGAATGAGGCACAAGTCAGAGACCGATATAATGAGTTCCTCCTTCCACCATCTCTGCACACATTATTTACAAATGATTTAGAACTATAGGATAAATTCTACTAAAGTTTTCCAGTACACAAAAATAAAAATAAAAATAGAACCTAGCCCAACTCTGAAAAGAAACAGCTACATGACTACCCAAAGTAGATGCCTCTTCTGCACAAGCATATTCTTCATTCATTCAACATACATTTAGTGCCTTCTCTGTGCCAGACTTAGCGAGAAGCCCAGGAAATACAGGTAAAAATAAGACATGTCCTCAGAAGGGCAAGGCTTATACGCTAGCTGGAGGGAATTACTCTATATTTGAAGTATTTTAATATATTTTATTTATTTATTTAAATTATATAATATATAATTATATACATCAAAAATAATTTTTCATTGCATTAAATATGAAAAAGAAAGTGAATGGCTACAAAAGGAATTTATATAAATTGGTAATGAAAATAAATTCCTAGTAGATAAACAGAGAAATGATATAAGTATGTAATTTTTACAAACCAGAATATAACTGATAAACAGAAAAATGTTTAACCCTGATAAAGAAATGTAAAGCAAGGGCTTCCCTGGTGGCGCAGTGGTTGAGAGTCCGCCTGCCGATACAGGGGACACGGGTTCGTGCCCAGATCCGGGAAAATCCCACATGCCGCGGAGCGGCTAGACCCGTGAGCCACGGCCGCTGAGCCTGCGCGTCCGGAGCCTGTGCTCCGCAGCAGAAGAGGCCACAACAGTGAGAGGCCCGTGCACCGCGCAAAAAAAAAAAAAAAAAGAAATGCAAGACAAGGTAACATTTTCTACCCAATTAGTTTAAATTTTTTTAAAACACCCAATTTAGGGGAAGTAATGATGAAAAACTAGTTACATAAACTTGCTGGTGGCAGTAAAAATTAAAACAACTTTTTGGAGAGGAAAACTGCTTATACCCTTTGACCTAGGGTTACACCCTCCTAAAAGTTTATTTTTAATAAATAATTAAAAATAAGAAATACTATATAACAATAAAATGGTAACCACATTAAAGTCTACAAAAAATCTATAAATAATTATAAATCTATAAATCTATAAATCTATAAATAATATAAATAAAGGTTAAATAAATAACATGTAGCCATTTAAAAAATGAATTATGAAATCTATCTAACAACGTGAATAATGTCTGCTCTAATAAGTGAAAAAGCACCAGAACATAAAATTCTGTGGATATTTGTTAAGGTACCTAGGGAAAAAATTAGTACACACATACATACTTAAGGGCTGGAAAAGAACCAGCAGATGTTTTCAGGTTTGAAGTCATGGGTGATTTTTATTTCCTTTATTACTAAATTATTTGTATAATTAACAAAAATCAGGAGAAAAAACTCTAAAGGAGGGTCCAAAGTAAACTACATTATAAAGAATCATGTGATCTGTGGTAAACTAAGGCCTGAAATAATTGTTCCTTGGATTTTTATGTTCATAAAAAGGAAAAAAATAAAGAAACATTTCTTACCCCAAATATAAGCGGCACAAAGTGGCTACAAAAAGAAAACTGAAGAAAAGTTAACTCAGAGATGAATATCTGGAAACACTCCCAACAGTAAAAATCATCAGACTGTAGCATGGTATCCTAGGCTAAGTTCCACTGCTGGGGTATTTGGAAGCAACGCCCTAGACACCATACAGTAGGAATCAGTCCTGAGCTGGCACCACAGAGACCCAGAAGTGGTCTCATGAGGTTTTTCCATCACACAATTTGGTTGGCTAATCTATAAATACATGACATTTGCACATAAACACTAAGGTTTTGTCATACCAAGCAAAGGAATAACAAATCTTACCTGGGAAGTACCAGACAGAGCCCTGCCCCACTGTCCCTGTGTATGAGACACAAGAAGCAATCGGCTGCATACCGGAACCCACTGGGAGATGCTAATCCTGTTCCTCTAGAGAAAGAAAAAAATAGTCTGTCAGGAATCTGTATCAGACTCCATGTGTAGAAGGCAAAGAGTGTACCTAAGTCTAGAAATCCTGCCAGAACAAGGCACATGAAAGGAGAATTTCCAAAACTGGACTAGGACCAAGCCTCCCCATGCTCATCTCTCCAAGGATAAAATGTACCCCTGCCTACCACGGACTAGATGAATTCTGGTAATAGCTGACCCAAACTGGAGGACATGAGCTCCCTCTCAGGAAAGTAACAAAATAAACCTACTTCAGGCGTTTTACAGTTAGCTTATCATTTAAATCAGAGTTTGCAATTCCTTTTCATAAACACTAATTTATAAGCTCTTCATAAAATCCCTTTACAGTGAACAGTGCCAGGATTACCATTAACCCCAAAAGGATGAAGAAACTAGGGCTGAAATTTTTAGGGTGGGAAAACACACTTGGGCAATTTGATTTCCAAGACAAAGGGAGATTAAGTGGCTGTTAGAGCTATGACTGAGGTCCAATTTTTCCCTCTGGCATTAACTGACCTCAAAAAGTTCTCTGGACTAAAGTGAAAGGTTAGGCTGGAGAAAGGAAGAGCTCTACCTTGCTAAATGAGAAGCCTGCTTTACTTTATGAACCTGAAATACAACCCACTGTATAAATGGCATTCATGTACACAGCACTGGAAATCTCTATTCTAGAAACCAACTCTGGGAGACCGAAGGGTTCCTTTCACTTGGCCTGTAGACCTTATAGGGCCATAAGGAGGACTGGATATACCAAACTGTCTGAAAACACTTTGCCAAGCATCAACTACAATAGTAGGAGTCAAAGATCCGGATCCTAGTTTAAACTCAGCTACTTTAATATAATCTTTAGAAGTAATTACACCTTTATGATACTCAGTTTTCTCTTAACAAATATTAGTAATACTTATAAGCACTTACTAGGTGCCAGGTATTTTTCAGGTACTTTACATATATGAACTCATTTAAACCTCATAATCGCCACCCAATGACTTAGGTATATTGTCATTATCCCACGTATATGGATAAAGAAATGGAAGTATGGATAAGTAACTTTCCAAGGTCACATGGTTAATAAATAGCGGGGTTAAGATTTGAATCCAGAATCCATGGATCCATGGATCCATGCTCATTAATGGGATGAAAGGGTAGAGGAAATATCCCCCAAAGTCCCTTCTAGCTCTACCACTCTATGACCTGGTCTTGAACCAATTAAAATACAGCATAATACTATGGGAAGAGTCCTGTACTTGGAATCAGAAAGCACTGATTTGACTCTTGGCTCCCTTGTCAGTGAGCTATGAGCCTTTGTTGCCTCTTCCATAAAATAAATAAAAATCCCTACCTCTCAGGATTTTAAGGAAAAAAAAAATGTCCTTTGCAGTGTGTCCAACTCAATAAATATTAAGTTGAATCTGAATCTCCATTTCCTCATGACTAGGCAGGAAGGGCCAGGGGTAAGGGGGAGAAAGGTATTAGAATTTTAAACCTAGAGATGCTTTCTAAAATTGTGTAACTGTTTCTAATAGGCTACTCACAGCAACTTATGTTTCAAATTAAAAGTAAAGCTTAAAAATAGGATTTTATTTCAGCTGAGGTTTGACCTGTTGGGATTGTTTTCAAATGAGATACAATTACTGGCTTCTTGTTTACTAACAGCTGACACATTTACCAGAATCATTCCATGTCAGATGTTCCTTTCCTAAAAATGTAAATACGTGCTAAGATGAAACTTCATCAGATTCAGGCCCAAAGCAGGAGGTGGCGGGGTGGGGGGGTAAGGTAGGAGGAAATTACAAGTAGGAACAATGCAAACTTTTGGAAGATTTTCTGAAGAATTTCATCATATTTTTTCCAATGTCAATAAAAATTTTCTCTGTAACATCTGACTCTACTTGGTCTCATGCCAATACTTTAAATCACTTCTTATTAGAAGAAAGTAGTAATCAGCTGCTGTTTTCTTTCCTTCTCCAATCCTACAACAATTCTTTGTCGAAATCCTTAATTGAAACTGAGGTGTAGCAGAAAGGGTATCTGAATCGCAAGCCTATCATTAAATAGCTGTGTGACCCTGAACTAGTTACTCAAAACTCTGGACCTCCATTTTCCCTTACCTAAAAGTGGGAATAATAAAAGCTACCTCACAGGAGCGTCCCAAGGACCACCTGTAAAAGCACTTCAATAACAGTAAAACACACACACAAAGGCTTCACTATTGCTATTAACAACTGTTACTGAATTATGTAAGTAAACTCCTCTTTCCCCAGCAAACTGTCACAGCAGCAAGAACCATTTTCTTAAAATATTGCTTTGAACCCGGAATTCCCTTTCTCAAAAGCTTGCAGTGCCTCCAAGTGTCTCTGTAGTCAAACTTAAACACCTGATCTTTACCAACTGGACTCCGACCCATCAATATACTTACATACTCTGCCTTGCATTCTCCACTCAGCAGTTCCAAAACCTGACTCATACTCTCTGGTTTGAGAATTACTGCTCATCTCCACACAAGCTAATCCCCTTGGAGTTCCGCTGGGACTCTCTTCTTCTCTCCTACCCAAAGCATGAGCTCATTTGCTGCAACCTAGACTCCAGGTTCTGGTTCTACTGATTCTACTAAGTCCTTTTTCCTTTCCACCTCTCCCAATACTTCATTTATAAATATATATCAATAAATCTGTGGAAGTACTTACCATCCTCTTACAGGTACTAATACATTAGGTCTATAACAATTAGCAAACCTCAGTTCTCCCAAGTTCAGAAAAAAATTCCAGTGGTTAAAATTATTGCTTTAGGGCTTCCCTGGTGGCACAGTGCTTGAGAATCTGCCTGCCGATGCAGGGGAAACGGGTTCGTGCCCCGGTCCGGGAGGATCCCACATGCTGCGGAGTGGCTGGGCCCGTGAGCCATGGCCGCTGAGCCTGCGCATCCGGAGTCTGTGCTCCGCAATGAGAGAGGCCAGTGAGAGGCCTGCGTACCGCAAAAAAAAAAACCAACCAACCAACCAAACAAACAAAAAAAACCACATTGCTTTAACTTAGGATAGTATAAACACCATTACTCAGTGGGAACTGGTTTTATCGTCCTTTTGCCTCATCAACACTTCAACCAAAACTTTAAAGATAAGTTTTATGTTTGTATTTCCTGTGCTTATTGTGATTTGCAGGTGATTTTACATCGTATTTCAAAATATTCTCACAGATCAGCTCTTTTTGTGACTACACTTTAATCAGTCCACTGACCAGACTCTTTCTTCATGTGGTTTTTAAGATACATAGTATTTTCCTTTGCTCACCCATGAGCTGGAAAAGGCTTTACAGGTAGTCAATTCTCCTATTCCCCATAGTTATGTTTTACAAAGTGACCACAAACACTAAGTTAGCAAACACTGAACCATTGCTCCTAGGGGAAAAATACAGGGTTAGGTTCCTGCAAGCCTCTGGTCACAACATTTTCATCAACCAGACAATACATGACCTTGTTTTGTGTGTTTCTGTTTAAAGACACCGTATTTAATATGTTGTTGATTCATTAACACTGAACTCACAGCCAATAGCACTAACTCGCTCCTGAACAAAACTTATCTAACACACAAATTTTCTCCACAAGAAACATCACAGCCTTTTTGCACTTAGCAGCACTAGACAGCACTTCAGCACTACACCTGGGGGCCATTTTAAACAGGGAAATTACCAACAAAAGCACAAAAATGCAAAAACCATGACACTAAATAGACCATGAGAAGGATACTTGTTTACAGCAATAACAGCTGAAACAAGAAGTCAGAATATCACCTCATCCAGGAATATGCATGTTGCAGTTCAAATTTTTCACCCCTCTGCACATGTCCACAAATGACTGCAAAAGCACCACGAGTATTGATTCAGGTTACAAATAAATTTTAGCAAGTATGTAAATTCACAAATACAGGAAGGATTTGAGCAAATCAGTAAATATATTAAGGATGAGGGATCAGGTTTCTATCAGAGAAAGGAGTTAACAAATATGAAAAGGCAAAAGGATAGAATAAACCCTGTACTATTGGGATGGATTTAGAGTAACTGGTGTAAGTTTTTAATATACAGAGATAAATAAAGAAATCAACATATGTGTGTTTATGTATATGTATACACATACATATACTTCCTACTCCTGTACTGATAGGGCCTGGAAGCAATGACACCCCAGTTGCAATGACAACATGTAGCACCCAAACTTGGTTTCTAAATAGTAGTATTCACTGAAAGGAACTAGTCTTCTCTGGAGAAAAGTTGACTCCTGAATGGGGTTGAAGCTCCTCAAACCTTATTCACAAAGGTCTGGAATTATTTGATCTGTCTAGCAGTTCCTTGGAAGACTCCATCCTTCTTGGAACTCCTCCAGTATGAAAACCATTTGCCCCAGGAGCTCCCCAGGAGCCTTAGGGGAAAACAAATAGAGGCAATTGTTTAACTTTGTGGCTGCCTGAGGCAGTGGATAATACTTGGGGAAAACAATAGGCTAACCAAAAAGTTTAAAAGGAAAATCAGAGGAATGAGATATGCATAGGAACCTTGAAAAGCTCTGACATACTCCTGGGAATTTGAAGGCCATGCAGATGCACAGGTTTGTGCACATGCCCAGAACAGGAAAGACCTGAGACTGCTCTAAGCTCTCATCTCTGGTTGACCTTGAGGTGCTTCGCAAGCAGGAAGTGAAGGTTAAGGCAGAACTGTCAAAAGACTGGCAGAAGGATGAAGGCATGTTCCAAAATGCACACAGAGCCCCTCAACAAATACTGAGAGACTCACTGGTTCCAGGCATTTAAGGAAATCTCCATCCAATCATTACTTGACCACTAAGCTAACTGGGCAGAGACCACAGGACAAAGAATACAGACTTTACAGAATTAATTCAGAAAAGTCACTAAACAGAAAAATAACAATAAACTCTGGGAAAAGAAAGTCCTGATTTCCAGAGGTGCCACATTATATTATTTAAAATGTTTAGTTTTCAACAAAAACTTATGAAACATGTAAAAAAACAAAAAAAGCATGGTCAATACACGGGAAAATTTAAAAATCAATAGAAACTGTCCCTGAGGAAGCCCAGACATTAGACAAACCAGACAAAGACTTTGAACCAGCTATTTAAAAATTTTAAGATCTAAAGGAAACCATGACTAAAGAACTAAAGCAAAGTATGAGAATGGTATCTCACCAAATAAACAATATCAATAAAGAAAGAAATTTACAAAAAGCCAAACAAAAATTCTGGAGTTGAAAAGAAAATAAGGGACTTCCCTGGTGGTGCAGTGGATAGGACTCTGTACTCCCAATGCAGGGGGCCTGGGTTTGATCCTTGGTCAGAGAACGAGATCCCACATGCATGCTGCAAGAGTACACATGCCACAACTGAGGAGCCCCCAGGCCGCAACTAAGGAGCCAGTAAGCCACAACTAAGGAGCCTGCGAGCTGCAACTAAGGAGCCCATCTGCCACAACTAAGACCCAGTGCAAGCAAATAAATAAATATTTTTTAAAAAATGTTTTTTAAAAGAAAAGAACAATAAATAAAATTAACATTTCACTAGAGAACTTTAACAGCAGATTTGAGCAAAAGAAAGAATCAGTGACCTTGAAGATAGATCAACTGAGATTATCCAGCCCAATGAACAGAAAGAAAAAAAAAAAATGAAGAAAATTTAATGGAGTCTCAGAGGCCTACCAGCAAACGTATCTACACCATCAAACATACCAACATATGTATAATGGGAGTCTCAGACAGAGAGGAGAGAAATAAGGAACAGAAAAAATATGTGAAAAAATACTTGCAGATGGGACTTCCCTGGGGGCACAGTGGTTGAGAATCCGTCTGCCAAGGCAGGGGACACGGGTTCGATCCCTGGTCTGGGAAGATCCCACATCCCACATGCCACAGAGCAACTAAGCCCATGCGCCACAACTACCGAGCCCACATGCCACAACTACTGAAGCCCACATGCCTAGAGCCCATGCTCTGCAACAAGAGAAGCCACCAAAATGAGAAGCCCACACACCGCAACAAAGAGTAGCCCCTGCTCACCGCAACTAGAGAAAAGCCTGTGCACAGCAATGTAGACCCAATGCAGCCAAAAATAAATAAATTAATTAATCTTTAAAAAAGACTTTAAAAATGGTCCACATCAAAAAAATCTTAAAAAAAAAACTACAATGAGATTATCCTCTCACACCCATTAGGATGGCCACTATAAAAAAAAAAGAAAGAAAATAAGTGTTGGAGAAGATGTGGAGAAATTGAAACCCTTGTGCTTTGCTGGTAGAAATGTAAAATGGTGCACCTGCTATGGAAAACAGAATGGTGATTGCTCAAAAAATTAAACATAGAATTACAATATGATCCAACAATTCTACTTCTGAGCACATACCCAAAAGAAGTAACAATAGGGACTAGAACAAATATTTGTACACCCATGTTCATGGCAGCACTATTTGGCAATAGCCAAAAGGTGGAAGCAACCAAAGTGCCCATCAACAGATGAATGGATAAATGAAATGTAGTATATGCATACAACAGAATATTATTCAGCCTTAAAAAAAGGAAATTCTGTCATACTACAACATGGATGAACTTTGAGGACATTATGTTAAGTGAAATAAGCCAGACACAAAAGAACAAACACTGTATGATTCCACTTATATGAGGTACCTAGAGTAGTCAAAATCATAAAGACAGAAAGAATGGTGGTTGCCCAGGGCTGGGTAGAGTGGGGCATAGGGATTCATCTTTTAATAGGTACAGAGTTTCAATTTTTGAAGATGAAAAGAGTTCTTTGGATGATGGTGGTGATGGCAGCACAGCAATGTGAATGTACTTAATACCACTGAACTGTACACTTAAAATTGGTTGAAATGGTAAATTATGTTACGCGTATTCTACTACAATTTTTTTTTAAATCCAGTGTGGCTTTCTGCAATTTATACTACTATCAAAGAAAAGTAAAAATTATTACCAATGTCAAAACAGCTCATAAAACCATAAAAAAGTCCCAGCGCACTGCTCAAATGTCCAGTTCCTCTGCTAGATCTACTCAGCAATAGCAGTGTTTCAGTTTACTCCTCCTTCCCAAACCCATCCTTGGAGAAGGGTAAAAACTGGTCAAAAAGACAGAAAGAGGAAAAAGTAAGGGGAGACTAATGAGAATGTTTCAGGAATACTACTTCTCGGTGGTTCAATTTTCTTGTCTGCAAAATGGGGGAATAATAGCGCCTACCTCTTCAAAGGGCTGTCGTAAGGATTTAGCAAGTTCACACATATAAAGTATTTAAGAGTGCTTACCACAAGGTAAGTGCCCTATAAATGTTACCTATCAATGTTATTCCTCGAGAAATCTCAACATTTTTGTTTCAACTACAACTTATATTTCAGCTCTCTCTCCTGAACACCAAATATCCAGCTGCAAAAACAAAAACCACCACCAACAACAACAACAAAACACCAAACAAACAAAAAAACCCCAAAAACTCCAGCTAGATTTTCTCAGTGAAGAACACTATTAACTCAGTCATCCTAGGCTGACCTGGGACAAGCTGTTAGACTCTTCCTTCTTCCTCATTCTTAACATCTAATCTCTCATCAAGCTCTGTAGACTATTTCCTCAATACCTCTTGCAACCATCCCTTCTTTAACCATGCTGTCCATCTCCCACTTAGTACACGCCTTCTTCACTTCTTCCAGGATTACTTTAGTTTCTGACTGGCCTTGGGGACTCTAATCTCAGCCCTCTCTGACTGATCCATCTGTTACATCCACTCCTGTTACAGGGATCTATTAAAACAAAAATCTGTTTTTTGTTCACTATGTTGACTTTTTTTTAACTTTTTTATACTTTCAAATTAAAAATTTTTAATTTCAATTTAAAAATGAGAGAAGGAACAAAGTGTTCCCCTGATCAATGGTGGCTGGAAGCAGGGAGAGCAATACAAGGATTGCAAAAGGGCCCAAAGAAATTTTGGGGAGTGACGGATATGTTCCTTATTTTTATTATGATTATGACTTTTCGGGTGTATACTTGTGTCAAAACTTATCAAATTATACAATTAAATAAGTGTGATTTACTGTACATCAATTATTCCTCAATTTAAAAAATTTAAATAAGAAAAAAAACAAGAGTAAATGCATCAAAAAAACCTTTAAAAATAAATCTTCCCTTCGTTTAAAATACTTCAATGGCTGCCCTCTGCCTCAAGATAAATCTCCAACCCCTAACTATGACATGCAAGGCACTGTCTCCTCTACTGCCATTTCCCCACAAGTGCCCCTGAGTCCAGCCAGAGAGATTTACTTAGAGCGCCTTTGTCGTCTAGCATAGTGGCATAAGCTAATGCTTCTCCTCTATTTCCTTTCCCCTATTCCCCATCTAATGCTCCCTCATTTAGTTTAAGTATCTAAATGCTTGTCCTCAGGCTGGGTTAGGTGCCTTTCTACTCTGCTACCATAGCACCTAGGTAAGACTTCTATCACAGCATTTCAAGAATTGTTATCAGTAGTTTTCTTTTCTGTCTCTGCTATTAGATTATAAGCATGAGAATAAGTTCTATGTTTTTCATCCTCAGTCCCTTGGAGAGTTCCTAGAATGCAGTAAACACTCAAAATAGTCGCTGAATTAAAAGGAAGGGAAAAAAAGCATTTAAAATGTCAATTGTATCAACTGATTCTCTGATCAACCCTATCAAACTTACCCTTAAGAAAATCTGAGGCTCAGAGAAGTTAGGTGATTTGCTCAAGGCTATACCCATAGTAAGTAATGGGGCCAAGCTTTCAAACAAGGCTCTTACGACACCTAGACAGGTGCATTTTCCTGTATTTGTGAATGCCTCACAGTGCCTAACCCTAATGCCTCTTCAGCATAGGTGATCAATAAATATCTGCTACTTTCATGTTTACTGTAACTCTCTAGTCCTAAGGGAGTTTCTGTTGCTTTGTCACACATTACAACATATGATAAGAAGACTTCAAAGAATTACAGTATACAGTATTAAGTGAAAGTGACTTTCCTCAACTAATCTTGCTTTTTACCTAAAAAGATGAATAGAAAGGGATAAATGGGGGGTAGAAAAAGATTCAACTAATAGAAGGCAGTTAGAAAGGTGGTTTCACTGGATGCTACCAACTAAGAAGAAATGATCCTGTAACCATCCACATGCTCAGCGGCATGCTCAGCTGGGGCAGCCATTAACTTCCAAGACAAGTCAAGGTATTCATTTCAGATCTACAGCCCAATAAAATTCTCATCTTTCCCCCCGCAAATATCTATCATAAAAACACCTAGGATGGGACTTCCCTGGTAGCACAGTGGTTAAGAATCTGCCTGCCAATGCAGGGGACATGGGTCCGACCCCTGGTCTGGGAAGATCCCACATGCCGCAGAGCAACTAAGCCTGTGCACCACAACTACAGAGCCTGTGCTCTAGAGCCCATGAGCCACAACTACTGAGCCCATGTGCCACAACTACTGAAGCGCGAGCGCCTAGAGCCTGTGCTCAGCAACAAGAGAAGCCACTGTAGTAACAAGCCTGTGCATCACAACGAAGAGTAGCCCCCGCTCACAACTAGAGAAAGCCCACACGCAGCAACAAAGACCCAACGCAGCCAAAAATAAATACATAAATTAAAAAAAAAAAAACATCTAGGAGGGGGACTTCCCTGGTGGTCCAGTGGTTAAGAATCTACCTTCCAATGCAGGGGACACAGGTTCAATTCCTGGTCGAGGAACTAAGTTCCCACACGCAGCAGGGCAACTAAGCCCATGCGCCGCAGCTACTGAGTATGCGAGCCACAACTAGAGAGAAGCCTGCGCACCGCAACTAAGACCCAACACAGCCAAAAAAATAATAATAATAAAAATAAATAAATATTTTTTTAAAAAACGAAACACTTAGGATGGAATTCCCTGGTGGTCCAGTGGTTAGGACTCTGCGCTTCCACTGCCAGGGGCCTGGGTTCGATTCCTGGCCAGGGAACTAAGATCCCACAAGCCGAGCACCATGACCAAAAAAACCCACTTAGGACATCCTAGTTGCCATTTCCTCAGCAGTCCTCAGATCTGAATCAGTTCCTGCCCTGGCATCAACAATTACTTCATCAAGTGACTTTCTGTAGGTTACAGGAGCTACTCTTCAAAAAAACTTTTACTACACAACAATAGAGGGCACTGCACTTTGCTAGGCTGACAAGGAATACAAGAAGTAAAATCACAGGCCGTGTATGCCACATATAAAAAGATTAGACACAAATATTTCTAATATCAGAACTCAAAAGAAAGCTAGAGGCAGGAATACACAGTGTCTGCTATGAAAAACAATCTCCTTGACCCAGTTTTTGAAAGACTTGATAAAATTATAAACTCTACTATCCCTCCATGATTAGGACCCAAGCTCTGTATCCTCCTAGTAACCCTTGTTCTCTTTAATTTCTATAAGTCAGAGTCGGCTAGAAGTTCAGGACTGAATCACAAGAGGTGCAGCAGCTTCCCATATGGCTGTTAATTAGTCGAGTAGTTCTTCATCACTTATTTCATTCCTTCAACAAATCTTTATTGAACACCTATGATGTGCGAGACACTGTGCTAGGCAGAGTGAAAACGACAGATATGACCCCAGTTCTCGTGCAGCTTTCACTCTAATAGCTTATAAGAGTATTCCACTTAACTACACAGTTAATAATTGATCTACTGATCTCTGAAACAAACCCAAAGAACCTCAGAATCCCAAAGACCTGCAGATTTACGTCCTCGCTTTGTCCATGGGGACTCTGAAGCCCAAAAGCGACTTGCCCAAGGTCACCCTGAGCGTTAGTGACAGAACAGGAACTAGAAGCCGGGTCTCCCGAAACTACAATCAGTGCCCCACGCGCTGCCTCTCTCCCTGAGGGGAAGGAGTCACAGGTGGTGACCAAGGAAAAGCAAGCTTCGTCAAATTTATATCTGACGTCAGTCTCACACCTTCTCCAAAGAGGGGGAAGCCAGGGCCAAAACGAGGGTCGGGGGAGGTGGGAACCTGCCTCAGTTTCCCCGCAGAGATGCGGCCGCGCAGCCTCGCTACCGCACAGGCTCCGCTCCTGCACTTCCGTCCAGTTGCTCCCGCCCCGCCCTCTCCGACTCCAACCCGGAGGCCCAGTGGGCGACAGCACAAAATTACTCCTTCACTCACAAGGACTCGCACCAGCAACGCCATCTTTCTCGACAACCATTTCCGGGTGAAAGGTGGGCTTCCGGCGTCCCCGCTGCCACCACCCCTCCACTAGGTTGTCTTTTCGCGGGCGGATACCCGGCAACGGCGGCGCAGGCGCACAGAGCTCTCTGCGCACACGAGCGCGCGCTTTCACCAATGTGCGCGAGGAGGCAGGGCCTGGGGCGCGGCCGGACGGTCGGGACGCGCGCGCACCTCCCGCTCTCTCTAGTCTCCGCCAGACACGTCACAGAGGCTCAAGTCATCGCAACACCTGTCCTCTTTGACCTCTGCCTCGGGCTTTTCATAGCTCTTTCATTAACCCACCTCACCCAGCCTCACTCTTCAGCACCACCTTGTCGGAGTCCCTCTTTCCCAGACTCTGTCCCCCACGAGGATTCCCCCTTTTTCACCGATGGTTGAAAAGAACAGAATCCTGGGAGAATCCTAGCACTTCAGGACTCCCTAAGGGACTTTCCTGGTGGTGGCAGTGGTTAAGAATCCACCTGCCAATGCAAGGGACGCAAGTTCAAGCCCTAGTCCTGGAAGATCCCACATGCCGCGGAGCAACTAAGCCCGTGCGCCACAACTACTGAGCCTGCGAGCCATAACTACTGAGCCCACGCACCTAGAGCCTGTGCTCCGCAACAAGAGAAGCCACTGCAATGCAAAGCCCATGCACTGCAATGAAGAGCAGCCCCTGCTCGCCGCAACTAGAGAAAGCCCGCACACAGCAATGAAGACCCAACCCAGCCAATTACTGGAAAAAAAAAGGACTCTCTAAAACGAGCCTGAGAAAGAGTAGGAGGAGGAACACAGGGCATGGCTGAGTTCTGAAATTCAGGGGAAGAGGGTGGTCGCATGCTGACCTGAGACCTGAAGAAGGAACTTTAGGGGTTTCTGGTTGGTGAGTTGTGATTGGGAGCATCTTTGAGTATTGATAGGAAATTATTATAAAGATGAAGATACAGAAGAAAGAATCAAGGACGCAAAGAGTTTCCACAGGAGGTTGGGAGACAATGGCCTTGGCTAGAAGACCTCCTGCATTCATCGTATCCCAAGAACAGTAGAGGAGAGAAGGTGTCAGTGCTCCTGGGGTGACTGGGAGCAGAAGGGCAGGGTGCTGAAGGACTCCCTTCCCTTTCATTCAGTCAACATAGTCCCACTGAATGGTCACTATGTGCCGGACACAAGACAGGTGTGGATACTGGCTTCCTGGAGCTCATAGACCTGGGGGTGGGGGGTGGGGAGGCTGGAGGTGCTGTGTCACAAAAGTCTAGTAAGCCGATGAAAAAAATAAAATAGTTAAAAGTTGTGGTAAGTGCTATGAAGGGAGCAACAAAGAGCCAAACTAGAGAATAACACGCGGGGACTTCCCTGGTGGCACAGTGGATAGGACCCTGCCCTCCCAATGCAGGGTGCCCAGGTTTGATCCCTGGTCAGGGAACTAGATCCCACATGCATGCCGCAACTAAGAGTTCACATGCCACAACTAAGGAGCCCGCCTGCAGCAACTAAGACCCAGCGCAACCAAATTAAAAATAATAATAATAGGGCTTCCCTGGTGGCGCAGTGGTTGAGAGTCCGCCTACCGATGCGGGGGACACGGGTTCGCACCCTAGTCCGGGAGGATCCCACATGCCGCAGAGCAGCTGGGCCCGTGAGCCATGGCCGCTGAGCCTGCGCGTCCAGAGCCGGTGCTCCACGACGGGAGAGGCCACAGTGGTGAGAGGCCCGCGTACGCAAAAAATAATAATAATAATAATAACAACAACAACATGGGAAGGAAACTACACTTTAGGAACTACCCTTTAGATGCTTTGCATTCAAATGGACAGCTTATGTGTTTGGTATTGAAAACAGTGGTGTAGCGCTCCCACACATAAGTTAGGACAAGTGGCATCACATATTAAAAAAGAGGATTTCCTGGCTTCCCTGGTGGCGCAGTGGTTAAGAATCCGCCTGCCAATGCAGGGAACATGGGTTCGATCCCTGGTCTGGGAAGATCCCACATGCCACGGAGCAACTAAGCCCGTGCGCCACAAGTACTGAGCCTGCGCTCTAGGACCCGTGAGCCACAACTACTGAAGACTGCGCACCTAGAGACCATGCTCTGCAACAAGAGAAGCCACTGCAATGAGAAGCCCATGCACCGCAACGAAGAGAAGTCCCCGCTCGTAGTCCCCGCTCGCCGCAACTAGAGAAAGCCCGCGCACAGCAACAAAGACCCAATGCAGCCAAATATAAATAAATAAATTGATTTTAAAGGGGGGGGCACTTCCCCTCCTACAGCTACTGAGCCTGTGCTCTAGAGCCCGCAAGCCACAACTACGGAGCCTGCGTGCCGCAACTACTGAAGCCTGAGAGCCTAGAGCCCGTGCTCCTCAACAAGAGAAGCCACAGCAACAAGTAGGCCGCGCACCACAACGAAGAGTAGCCCCCGCTCGCTGCAACTGGAGAAATCCCGCGGGCAGCAATGAAGACCCAATGCAGCCAAAAATAAATAAATAAATTTTTTTTTTTTAACTACCTATCTATAAAAAAAAGGGAGGGAGAAGAGCAATATTCTTGTTAATCAGATTCAAGAAGCAAATATGATACAAAAACTGTGCAAATTTAAGACCAAGTAAATAATTCACACAAGAAATGATGAACTAAGATGTTGGGGACAAGAGAAAAGATTGAGAAGATTGATATTTAATTTCCTTTCTGATGGCTTCTATTTTCTCTGTTAACTTGGCAGGAAAGTTTTTCTACTCAGAGGAAGGCAGATGGTATGAGATTATAGTTTAGAAGAAGGAGAAAGTTTAAAGTTTAACAGAGAATGAAAGAAAAAGGGGCCAGTGAAATATGGAGAATCTAGCTGAAGCTGGTAACTCTCCACTTTATAAATTTTAATTTATTGATTAATTTTAAATTAAAAAGTCATTTATGATTACACTGTATTTTCTAAAAATTAGCATGTTACAGATAAAGCTAAAGTCCCTTTTTACCATCACCTTGAATCCCAACCTTCCACCCTCTCTAAAATTGAATTTCCTTTCAGATCTTTTTTAATGCTTTCACATACATATACATGTTCCCTTAGAAAATATGTCTTTCTGGTTGGTGTGGGTTTTCTTTTTTTTCCTTTTTTTTTAAACTTAATTGACAGCATAGTTTTGTTTTATTTTGCAGCTTTCTTCTTTTTACTAGTTTCTTTTTAAAATTCTATATATGCTGCTTTATATAGATCCAGTTCATTTCCTTTTAACAGCTGTTCTATCATATGATATATATGGCATATAGTTTGTTTCTTTTTGTTGTTCTTATGATCAATGTTTCCATGAATATTCTTATACACTTAAGAGCAAAAATTTTAATGGCATCAATCTATTTCTGTGTGATTTTTCTTCAAAATCACTGGCTAGCTTGGGATTAGCAGAGGAGTTGATAGTTGGAGTCAATAAAGGATTGTTTTTCCAGGCCATGGAATAGATGTCATCAGTGCAAAGATGGTGATGATATTGTCAAGAAAAAGGTTCAAGGGCATTCCCTGGCAGTCCAGTGGTTAGGACTTGGTGCTTTCACTGCCGGGGGTCTGGGTTCAATCCCTGGTTGGGGAACTAAGATCCTGCAAGCCATGTGGTGCAGCAAAAAAAAAAAAAAAAAAAAGAAATGTGAATGAAATGAGAGAGTGACCCATGTAAATATCTTGGAAAAGAACATGCTGGGCAGAGAGAACACAAGTGCAAAGGTCCCAACATGAGAGAATGCTTGGTGTTTCCAAGGAAGAGAAAGGAGGTTATCATGGCCTAGAGCCAAATGAATAAGGAAGAGTATGGTAAGAGAAGAAGTTGACAACCTGGCCCTAGAGGCCAGATCATGGGGGAGCTTGTTGGCCATGGCAAAGACTTTGGATCCTATTCTAAGTATGTGCTAGTGTAACTGTAGAAAATCACTGGAAGGAAACACAAGAAACTGGTAATAGTGGTTATGGCAGTTGATTCTGAAGAAGAGGGCTGGGAGACTAGGAGGTTAGGTCTGGAAAGGAGACATATTTTTTTCACTATATATCCTTGTGCGTTGTTTGGAGTTTGTACTGTATCTATATAATTACCTTTAAAATTGAAAGAAAAGAGAATTCCCTGGTAGTCCAATGGTTAGGACTCTGAGCTTCCACTGCCAGGGGCCCGGGTTTGATCCCTGGTCAGTGAACTAAGATCTTGCAAGCAGTGCAGTGCGGCTGAAAAAATAATAATAATAAAATAAAATAAAATTGAAAGAAAAATATCCATATCACTCTCAAAACCTTATTCTGAAAAAAAAAATTTACTCATTGGTTTTATGGAAAATACAAAGAAGTAGAACTTGGTCCTTGCCCTCAGGCATATTACAGTTGTGGAGGTATAATACATATTCACAAAAATTTTAAAAGACAATGCAAAAGAATGAAGTTGGACTCCTATTTCACACCATACGGACAATTAACTCAAAATGGATCACAGATCCAAATATAAGAGCTAAACTATAAAGCTCTTAGAAGAAAACATAAGAGTAAATCTTTGTGACCTTGTTTTAGGCAAAGCCTTCTTAGATAAAACATCAAAAGTACAAATAACAGAAGAAAAAAATAGATAAATTGGACTACATAAAAATTTAAACTTTTATGTTGCAAAAGATACCATCAAGAAAGTGAAAAGGTATAGAATGGGAGAAAATATTTGTAAATCACATATCTGATAAGGGACTTGTATCCAGAATATTCAAAGAAGTCTACAACTCAGTAATTAAAAAAAAAAACACCCAGTCAAAAATGGGCAAAGGATTTGAATAGACATCTCTCCAAAGAAGATATACAAATGGTCAAGAAGCTAATGAAAAGATGATCAACATTATTAGTCATTAGGGAAATACACACACACACACACACACACACATACACACAATGAGATACCACTTCACACGCCCACTAGATGGCTATAATCAAGCAGACATGTAACACAAAGTGCTGACAAGGATGTGGAAAAACTGGATCCCTCATACATTGCTGTATGTATGATGTTTGGAAAACAGTCTGGTTGTTCCTAAAAATGATAAACATAGAGTTACTATATGGCCCAGTGATTCCATTCCTAGGTATATATTTAAGAGAAATTAAAACATATGCCCACGCAAAAAATTGTATATGTTTGTTCATCACAACATTATCCATAATAGCCAAAAACAACCTAAACATCCTTCAACTGATGAAATGGATAAATAAAATGTGATATATCCAGAAAATATATTATTTCTCAGCAATAACAAGGAATGAACTACTGATACACTACAATATGGCTGACCCTTGAAAACATTATGCTAAGTGAAAGAAGTGAATTACAAAAGGCTACATACACTATGAGTATGATTCCATTTCTATGAAGTGTCCAGCCACCCATTCCCATGGCCAATTCCTGAACCTCATCACCAGAATTGTTTTAATTATGAAAATTTTAATTTATGCCATTCTGGGTTCTCACCATCCTTTTTTTTTTTTTTTTTGGCCACACCATGCGGCTTGCAGGATCTTATTTCCCCGACCAGGGATCAAACCTGTGCCCCCTGCAGTGGAAGCACGGAGCCCTAACCCCTGGACAGCCAGGGAATTCCCTCACCATCCTACTCTTTAAGTGTCCATTCATTCCTAGCACACTTGTCATTTCTACCCCATTGAGACCTCCAGGCTTTTTATCTCTTCTCTTTGCACAGTAGTCTGTCAACCCTCTCATCTCTCTCCTTCTATCTAGCTCAGATCATACAGTCTGTCACTTTAACTGCTTATCTCTTGCAATATGACCCCCTTGCTCAAATGTCTTTCTATCCCTGCCCCCCCACCTGGAGAGACACCATGCCTGCATCAAGGTTATTGAGTACTATTGGAGAAAATCATGCAAGGAACATATTGGTACCATCAAATATGGATACCAACCTTTATTGCACTCAACTCTGACCCCCTTCTCCAAAACTACTGTTTATAACTGTATTAGATTCCTAGGACTTCCATAACAACAACAACAACAACAAAAAACAAGCCAGGTGGCATAAAACAATGGAAATCTATTGTCTCACAGTTCTGGAGATAAGAAGTCCAAAATCAAGGTGTTGACAAGGATCACGCTCTATCTGAAGGCTCTAGGGGAGGAGGATCTTTCCTTGTCTCTTCCTAGCTTCTGGTCATTGCCAGGAATCCTTGCTGTTTCTCGATTTTTTTAACTCCAGTCTCTGCCTCTGTCAGCACATGGACTTCTCCTTTTGTGCCTGTCTCTGTGTCCCTTCTCATCTTATAAGGACTCCACTCATACTGGATTAGGGCCCACCCTGATGACCTTTATCTTAACTTGATTACATCTGTGAAGATCCTTTTTCCAGACAAGGTTATATTCATAGGTTAGGGGCAAGGGGGTTGGACTTTAACATATTCTTTTGAGGGACACAATTCAACACATAACAGGAACCTGTTCCACGTTCCTTGACTGACCCCTTCTTACTGTCTCTGAACAGATAGCCTCACCTCCTGCTTCACAGAGAAAAAAGAAATTAGAAGCCATCAGAAGGAAACTCAACTTCCCACCACCAAACTAACAAACCTGCTTGTATAGTGTGCATTTATCCTTTCTTCTTTATATCATTTCAATGGAAGAATTGCCATTTTTCTTAGTTAAAGCTAATCTTGTAAGAGTTCTTCAAACTTGACGTGTCCAAAACTGACCTCATCATCTTCCTCTCAAAATCTGTCCTCCTTCTGTGTTCTCTCTTTTCATTGTTGTTGAATGGCACACCGTCTGCCCAGCTGCTCAAGCAAAAAAGCCACAGGATTCACCCTTGACTCTGCTTCTCCCTTATTCTCTCCAGCCCAACACTCCCCAAGTCCTGCTAAGAGAGCAGAACCACAGTTTCTTTGGGTTTGTACAGTATATGTCTATTAATAAAGCCCACACTTGTATTTGCACTTAGGCACCCACATTATATTCAGTTGATTCTACTGAGTTCACAGCTACCTACAACACTATCTCTTTCCCATCTGAAGTTGTGAAATCACACTTCATATCTTGTACTTGTATGGTTGGTTTCATGCATTCTGATGAATTTCCCCCCTGTTTTATTTCATTTCCTTTGATTCAGTCTACTACCTTACCATCTTAGTATCCTTTGGGATCTTTATTTTCTCATTCATTCATGCATGGAACTTGAAGGCATGATCATTGCAAGATAAGAGACTTATGTAAAGTGCTAAGAACAGTACCTGGCACATAATAAGCCCTCAATAAACATTGTAGTTTTTATTATTACCCCAACATTCAGAACAGTATTGGGCCATAGAAGACCCTCAATAAATATTTACTGGTTAATAAATGAATAGATGGATCAAAGATGGATGGAGTGAATGAATATCCCCTTTCCTGCATCCCAGGTCCATTAAATTTGATATTATTATCCCTCTTTTACAGTTAGAGAAACTAGAGGGGTTAAGTAACTTGCTCAAAGTCACTCAGCTGGAAAGTCGTGGAACTAGAACTGGAACCCAGATCTGCTTGACTCCTAAGCATATATGACTATTCTGCTTGACTCTGCTTCCTCACATTATATTCAGATCAAAAGAACTAATTGTGAAGTCAGAGGCTTCCCAAGGTTGTGTGTTCCAAGCCCTAGAACAGCTGATTCTCCAGCTTGTGGCTGGAGATGGGGATGTGGAAGAGGCCAAGAGATGGCATCAGAGCTTTGGGGGCCTCACTTCTCTCCTCTGCTATGGACCTCCCATTTTCCCTGCCCTAAACTACATGCTTAGCTATTTCTCCCTAGGAACTAACAATATTCTGTGTCCCCAAAGAGATACTTTAAGACCAGGGCGCCAAGCCCCGGGGAGATAATTCTACTACTTGCCAAGACTGGGGTCAGTGGAATTGGGGGTCCAGAAAAGTGGCAAGAATGATACAAAGAATACAGAGACCTGCAGGAGCCCTGCAGTTACCTCTCTGGATTGTTAGCTTTTCATCTGTAAAAATAGGAGAGCAGAGGGTAACATTCCTTGCCCTGCCTGCTTCACAAGACAGTTTGAGGCACAATAATGATAACAACTAACATTTGTTGAGTGCCACCTCTGTGCCAGCTACTGTGCTGAGTGTCTTTCCTATCCTCACAGTTAGCCTTATGAAATAGGTACATCGTTTACCTCCCCCGCCTTTTTTTTCACAAATGAGGAAATCAAGGTTCATGGAATTAGGCGACTTGCCCAAGGCCTCTAACTCTAAGTGACAAATCTTGAAATTTGAAACTGGGCTGCCTTTTGAGGCCAGCAGAGCTGTGAGACCACAGCTGAGAGAGTGTTTGTAAACTCTAAAGAACGATATAAGCCTTGAACCCTTTGGCGCGAGAATGCCCTGTACAAGTAGGCAGCCTGTTATGATTGGGACTGGAGGTGGGTGCCTGGTGGGGATAATTTTCCAAGGAGGCAGTTAGTTGAACAGATCGGATGGTTAGGATGGAAGGGCTGTTCCCACCCACAACGATCTGATTGGTTCCCCGTAGTCTGGGTAGGAAAGGGGGTCAGGTACAGAGTCTGAGTGGTTCTCTTGCAAAAGAGTGTTCCAGGACAGGTGGAGGTGGGAGAGGAAGCTCCTAGGGTATCAAGCTGGAGCCACAACATTCAATTCAATGCCTGAGCCTCAGCAGGAAGAGCACCGTGGTTGAGAGTCCTTGAAGCTCTCTGATAGGGATAAGGCAGGGAGAGCTCCAATCTGTCAGACTTTCCAAGAAACTGGGGACGTACAGCCCAGGAAATCAGTGCATGTAGGAGCCTGCCCCCCCCCATGACCCCTTGGTCCCCTGCCTCTCTGCCCTTGGGTCTCCAGCCACCCTGCTTCTACACTGCTCTCCCTGTGTCCACAGCCCACTGCTTGGCCTCCCCGGGCACCTCCCTTCCAAGCTCACTCTCCTCTCACATACACCAGAACTCTGTCTGCCATGCAGCTCCTTTGTTTACTTCCAGAGCTTGTGGGCCTGCCCCCAGCCAAACACAACGAAACTCGGCCAGGGACGGCTAGGCTCCAGGCTCAGGCTGGCCCCTCAGGGACAGGGAATGGCCTCCAAGCCAGGGAGGTAGCTCGAAGGTATGCTGTCCCCCACCCTGGGCTCTTGCTTCAGGTCCTGACAACCCAGGTTTCAGGCCTAGAGGGAAGAAACACAGGATCTGCCCAGAGCTGGGCAAGAAACCTTACTGTTGAAACAGCTTTGGCTAGGAGCCCTGGGAATCGAAGACCCAGCTGGAGAGAGATGGGGGAAATTTTGAGGCCCCCTGGGTGGGAAGCTGAGGCCTGGGCTCTCTGCTGCTGGTCCTCCCTTTCTTCAGCCAGGCAGAACCTGGTCCTGAGCCCTTGGAACAAGGACTCAGGTGCCCAAATTTCCCTACCAGAAGGCTGTATTCCCCTCCCAAGAGTTCATGTCTCGATCTTTCCCATAGGTTCTAGTGGAAAAGGGAAGTGGGCATTTAATCTGGGCCAAGGCCCAAGCAGGAATGTGTCTGGCATTGGTCCGTTTAAGGTCAGTAGGTCAGTGGGGAGGTTACTAATGTATAATTGTGTATTTGTATATGGTATGATATAAAGGGGAGGAGCTCCAGTTGTTTCTAGAGCTGGGGTGAAGGGGTGGAATGTGTGCCGAACTGGAGGGTAGCAGGTAAGATCAGATCACAGGTAAGATCATGTGAGGAACAGTGGTCAGTGACAGAAAAGAGATGCCCCAATAGGGGAAGAGGAGATCGTGGCAGCCCACGTTCCCCAGTGACAGGTGGAGGGCCCTTTAAATGGTGACCAGTTGATTCTGTGAGTATGACATGGGGATGAGAGGGGACAGAGCAGACACTGGTGAATGAAGTGGGGATGACTTTAGAGGAAATGAAATCCCCAATTTCCCTCCGATTTAAGGGATCCATTTTGGAGACAACAAACTTGACTAAGGAATGTCAAAAAGTAAACTTAACTCTGTTGCTATGCCTCAGTGGAATAGATGGAGCTCTGGAAGAAAACCAGGAATGGGGTTAGAGGTAGCGCTGGCCCCCGCTCAGCCTGTGCTCTCTGTCCCATTCTGCTTTGGGCAGCCCGCCTCCCCTCTCTGGGACAGTCATTCTTTGAAGGGTCACTGGGTCCCCTGGGGTAAATAAGAAATCTGCCACAGTTTTAGGCATGGTTTTGTTTTTTATCTCATCAATGTACATTTTAATCTAACAGTCTAAGAGCCTCACACTCCTCACCCCTGCCCAAACCCCTCCCCATCTTTCCCACCCCTGCCCAATCAGCATCCATCTGCCCCAGGGGCAGAAAGTCACCAAGCACAATGGTAATTCAAGGGGAAGGTGGCACCTGTGCCTCTCCCAAGGAGAGCCCTCCCTGGAGAGTCCAGAGGTCGAGAAGGTCCAGGTAAGGAGAGGTGGTGGGCTGAGTCTCATGGGAAAACAAGGCCTCCTGGGTCTCAGTCCCATTCAGAGTCTGTCTCCCTGGGCCTGTCCCTGCCAGTCAGAGCAGCAGAAGGGCAGAAATCCTCAGACAGGGGGACTTGTGGATAGAAAGAGACCTTCAGCCCAATTCCCACTCTGAGAGTGAGCAAGGCTGTTGAAATCCCCTTTCACGCAGGCTGTGTAGATGCTCCTGGCTGTAGCTTCCCGACCCCTCTGTGATTCCAAGAGTGCATGGAGGGGCTCTTGTGGCCAGCATCCTGGGATGTATCACCCAGGAAGACAGAGGCCAGTGCTGCTACCTGCAGCCACAAGACTCCACGACCATGTCCTCATACTGCTTATAGACCACGTTGTTGGCGGAGTCAATGAAGAGGATGCTGATGGGACTCAGCCGCGTGGGCACACAGCAGGTGGGTGGCGTGGACTCAGGGTCCATGGAGTTCATCAGGGTCTGGATAACTGCATGGTTCGTGGGCTCCAAGTGGGAGCGCAGGGGGAACTCGCATAGCCCCTCGCAGTGGAAGGCCTCGTACTCCAGGGGCGCGATAATCCAGTCGTCCCAGCCCATGTCCTTGAAGTTGACATGCAGCGCCTTCCGACTGCAGCGGGCCTTGGGGTTCTTGCTGGGCCGCTTGCCCTGACGCGTGGCCAGTGGGGCCCGCCGCTTTCGCCGCTGGCTGAACAGGTACTCATAGACGGTCTTATCATCTTGGCCAGAGCGGGCCTTAATCTCATTAAAGAACAGGTCCCGTTTCTTGGTGCGGCCAAACACCAGGAACAGGGCCTTCTCATGGACCTGCCGGGCAGCCCGGTCAAAGCCCAGGCCACGGAGGTCCACGGCCCGGCCCCGTTCCCAGGCCTCCAGCTCCAGGCACAGCTGGGCCGAGTTCTTAAAGTTTCGGAAGAGCTTCCAGATGTCGAACACCTCCCAGCCAGATCCATCCAGGCCTGGCATGGAACGCACATCCAGCAAGGCTGCCGGCTGTCGGCCGCTGGGGCAGCTGGACAGCTTCAGCTGGGCAGCTCGCCCACTGCCGGGGGCCACTGGCTTAGCTGTGTCCGAGGGCTTCTTCCGCAAGATCCGCAGCTCGGCCCCTAGTAGCCCATCCTTCTCCAGGGCGCTAATGTCAAACACGTACCTCTGCTTCCTGACCGCAGGACCTCGGTCATCTAGAGAGAACACCCATAAGTCATTCCCGGCAACCTCACCAAGGGAGCTGGTCACCTCAAGGCCTCAGGGGAGGACCACAGCTCTTCTCCCCTCGAGAGAATGTTCTTTAACCTCTTCCCCACTCTGACAGAGGGCAAGACCCAAATCACTGGGATCCTTTTTCAAAATAAGGGAGCTTCCTACACAGTCAACCAAGTAGGGTTGTTGATCTGTAGATGTGGCTGTAGTTGATTTGAGTGATTCTGGGTGTTTGTGTCAATGAGATGCATAGCAGAGGTCCATCAGCCTTAGAACTGCCTTCTACCTGTCCCTCTCCCATCTGTTATCCAATATGATTTCTCTTTGGTAAGATAAGTGGAATGGGCATTATAATGACCCCTGTTTTTCCAGGGGAGGAACCTGAGGCTCAGCGAAGCTAGTAGCTTGCTCATGGTCACCCATCTGGGAAAAAGCAGAGCTGGAAGTCCAGCCTAGAACTTTTTACACCCGATCCTGAGCTGCTTCTACTATACCATGCCTTAAAGAAGATCTTAGTGTTCTTGTTTTACGGATGAGGGACAGAGAGGGGGAGTGACTTGCCTAAAGTCACACAGCAAGTTAACGAAAAAGCTGGTCTATAAGCCAATTTTCCTGGCTTCCCAGTCTAATGATTTTGTTGTGTATGTTTCTTACGCTGCTGGGAACGTGAATGTGTGTGTGTGTGTGTGTGTGTGAATGACAGTTGGTGTGTGTGTGTATGTATGGTTCAGTTCACATGTGAGTATGAAGAGTAATGCCTATGTGAGTGACATGTTATATGCATGTATGATTGGGCTTGTGTGAATATTTGAAGGGTATGTATGTATATGTGTCTACATATATGTAAGAAGATTCCTTGTATATATGTAAGGTGTGTGTGCACGTGTGTACGCGTGTGTGTGATTCAGCATGTACGTATAAATATAAGGCTGTGTGTGTGTATAAGCAGCTCAGTAGTATGTCCGAATCAGCATGCCCTCCTTCCTAAATACCAATTTGCCACTGGGAAACATTCATAATATTGCTCTAGAAGGTGACTAATTAGGCCTTTAAACTCCCCATCTCCCCCCTCCAAGCCCCCTCAGAGCTGGGGGCACAGGGACTTATTTTATGATTCCCCAAGGGGTCACAGCTTGCTCTGGCTGGGCAGGCAGCCAGGCCACCTCCCCCAACCTCAGCCAGACCTGCTGCCTCTGTGCCTCCCCCGCCCTCTGTCATTCCCCCACTGGCCAGCTCTAATGAGGAGGCTCTTCCTCTCTCTGACCCTTCCCCCACCCTGCCAGCCAAAGTCCCAAGACTCCCAGAACCAGAACGTATGAGCTGCCAGCAACTCTAGCAATCAGGTCCACCTCCCTCTTCACACTTAGGGAGAAACTGAGGCCCTAGGAGGGGAAATGACTTGCTGAGATCACACAGCAAGTTGAGAGGAAAAGCCAAGACAGTGGGGTGGGGTGGGCAGAGGGAGACATGAGGGGAGCAGATCGCCTCCTGGGTTCATGATAAAAATGATGTGTGTTTAGGACAGGACAAAAAGTTTTCATATTTGAAGGGCTTTCAGAAATCACCCAATCCAACCTCCATAGGGTTGTACTGATGGGGAAACTGAGACCCCAAAGGGAGAAGGGGCTTTCCCAAGGTCACACGGTGAGTTAGACCCTCGGTCTGTTGTCCACCTTGCCCCACCTCGTATATCTAGAGGTTGTTCCAGAACTCCAGTATGCCTCGTTTACTGTCGTCACCTATCCTGTCCCCTCTGCCCCCCACAGCCCGAAGGCAAAGTGGGAGAACCACGGGTATCTGAGGTTAATTTCTCTCTCTGCCATCTGAGAAAACCTACAAACCCCTGCAGCCTGGAAAGTCTGGCCAATTCACATAAGCACAGAGCATGGCCTGGTAATCAAGAGTCTTAGAGGCTGGTCCCCAACTCTGCCACCAACAGGCAGGTCTTATCTCCTTCCCAGGCTTCAGTGACCCCCTCTGCACCTTGCAGGAATGGCACTTGATGATCCCCAGGTGCCCTCCAGGTCTGACACGCCAGCAGCCTGGGACCTGGAGTGTAGGAGGTAAGTCCCAGATGCCACCCAGGCCGGATGCACACACCGTCTCCCACCAGTGCAGTGGCGGGGCTCTGAGAGCCCCCTCCATGCACGCAGATGCCCCTCCCTCTGAGCCGTGCCCCTGCCCCCCCGCCCCCTCACCTTGCCCTTTGTCAATAAAGCTGGTGATGGTGTTGGCCAGGCCAGCCTCCGACTTCACGCTGCTGTTGCCTCCCTTTCTGTCAGCCTCGGACAGCGTCCGGTACAGCGAGAGCATGTATTCGTGGGGCGTGATGGGGGGCGGGCGGAATGGCTCCTTGGGCTCTCGAGGGGACCCAGGCTCCCTGGCCTTCTTCAGCAGGAAGGGGCTGGGGACAGATCCTGCCTTTGGTGGTGGCTTACCCCCAGGAAGCTGTCCTTTTGGGGTCACAGTCCGCGTTGCAGCCTGCCTTGTCTGGGGAGGGTGTCCTGGCTTGGGTTCAGGGCCACCCGATCTGGGGGGCAGCTTTTTGGGTTCATCCTTCTTGGGCTGTGTCAGGGCTCCTGTCTGCCCGGTGCCCCCCTTTGCCCTGGCATTGGTGGCCCCCCCACCGTAGCTGTGACCCCCCGGCCTGAAGATGTTCTGGGCCAGAAGGGGCCTCTCCTTGGCTTCTGCTTTGGCCAATCCTGGCCTGGCCCCCTGGGGTCTCTGGCCCAAGTCAGGGGCACCCAACACAGTGCAGATGAATTCCAGGTCCAGCCAAGCCAGGTGCCAAAGCAAGAAAGTGAGGACTTTGGGGAGTCTCATCCTCTGGCCAGCCGCTGAATGACACCAAAGAGAACAGTGGCAGCAGCGGAGGTGCCTCTGGTTTGGCAGGAAAAACCATGAAAAGAGTGGACCCTCAAAAGCAGCGGCAGCAGCAGTAGCAGCAGAAGGAAAGGCTTTCTCCTCAGTCTGAGGCTCTTGAAGTCTGCCGGGCGTGTGTCTGTATCCAGTCCCATAGTGGAAATGCTCTCGTATCCAGACGTGCACCGTCTCTAGTCAGCAGCTGAAAATAACTCGTTCTTGAAAGGAGAAAGCCGACCGCCCCCTTTCTCCTGCACAACTGACTGAGGGCTTGAAGGAGGCTTGTATAAGGCTGAGGGATTTTTCCAAGAAGGAAGAATGGCGTAATGCTGCCTGTGTGCTCCAGTTCTTTTTTTTTTTTTTTTTTAAGTTTTGAATCCTTTCCAGTGAAAATACTTACACACACACACACACACACACACACACACACACACATGCCTGCAGGTGCTCAGAAAAATCTTTTACAAACCTGAACTCAGGAATTGGAAACGGAATTCCAACCCAAACCAATTTAATTACTCTCTGATGTCATGCTGTCTAAACTCATTTAAGTGCGATATATTTATGTGAAAAAAATCACCGCTGCCCTCAGAGGCCATGGCTCATGGGGGCTCTTGGCACACAGCCCCGAGGGGGGCTTCTAGGCTTGGGGGGGGTGCCTCTCAGTCCCACGGAGCAGACTCACGGGTCTTTACCTCCACGTCACGGGGCAGCCCACCCCACCTTCCTGAGGAGAGATGCTGAGGAATGAACTCAAGGATCTTAAGCCCCAGAAGCATGAGGAGTGTGGGTTTTCAGTTAAGTCCTTGGGGTGTTTTTAAAGCAACCTTTGCGTCTAGTCTGGGACCTGATTTGTTGTTGGGGGGTGGGCAGTACAGATGGCAGCATTTACCCACAGTTTCTGTTATTTTATTAAACTTGTGGTGACCCAGAGACAGAAAAATATCAGTACCCACTACACCCCTCCCCCCAAATGCCGTTGACTGAGCTCAGATTGTTACTTCAGGCTTTGGGGGCGCTGCCGCCCTGAGCCCACTCCTTAGATGGAGGCAGGTCCAGAGTGTACCTCACTGCCACCCCAGCAAAGACAAACTCAGTTTTGTTGGGAGGGACTGGCTGAGTCCAGAGGTGGCGGCCCCAGCCTGGGGCAGCAGCGGCCCCTGCAGGAGGCTGGAAAAATGATTTCCCACGCGGTGCTTTTTTGGTAGTTCTGGAAGGAGTCTCAATTCCAGCTGGACTCAGGGGGGAAAACTGTTCCCTTTACCTGGAATACCCTCCTTTCACTCCCACAACGGGAGGAAGTCCTCCTCATCCTGAGAGCTTCAGCTGAAAATTTACCTCCTCCTTCCCTGGTTAAGAATCCGCCTGCCAATCCAGGGGGCAGGGGTTAGAGCCCTGGTCCGGGAAGATCCCACATGCCGCGGAGTAACTAAGCCCGTGTGCCACAGCTACTGAGCCTGCGCTCTAGAGCCCGCGAGCCACAACTAGTGAAGCCCATGCGCCTAGAGCGCGTGCTCCGCAACAGGAGAAGCCACCAAAAGGAGAAGCCCGCGCACCGCAACGAAGAGTAGCCCCGCTCGCCACAACTTGAGAAAGCCCACATGCAGCAACGAAGACCCAAAGCAGCCAAAAAAAAAGTTTCACCTCCTCCAGGAAGCCTTCCCAGATCCCCAGACAGAGCCAATTACCCCTTCTTGAACGTTCTGCTACAACACTTGTCACACTGTGAGAGGTATAGCAGCAGTAGAAGCAGTCAGGTAAGCTTCCTTCTTAATCCAAGATTCTTTGAGCCTGCCCGATAGAGATCTGTTCCTACTCTAAGGTCACCAGATTGGTTTCCCAGCACAACCTGGCACAGAGTAGAAGCTCAGTAAGCATTTGATGAATGAAAGAAGATGAAGCTCACAGCCCGGTTGTCCAGGTGCTCGACCAGCCTTTTCATGGTGATACGTCCAGATCCTTGCTGATCTTCAGGGCACAGCTGCATAACTTGGCCATTTCAAGCTTCATCTGGTGCTCCTAGGTCAGAAACCCCAGGAGAGCTCCACCTCCCCATCTCAAAGGATCAATACACCACCAGACACTGTTCAGGGGGAGTTTTAAGGAAGAATTGAATTCCTTACTATCCCTCCGGTTGCCCAGATTCACAACACTTGGCTTCCCTTTTGACTTGTCCACTTAAGCAGTCATCTCTGGGGTTCCTTCATCCTCTCCATCCCCACCGCCTCACTGTCTCAGTCCTCCTCACGGCCTGTCCTAATATAATTCCCTTATAACTGGCTTCTAGGCCTCCCGGATCTCTCTGTTCCAACCCTCCCTCTCTCTAAAAGCTGCCCATTGAAAAGTGCCAACTCATGTGCCCTCTCCTCCATGAAGCCTTCCCTCATTTACCAGAAAATACACATCCCTGATTTGCCATCACACATTTTCTGTGCCCCTTTCCATTTTGGCAGCTCCAAGATTATCCAGTTCTGCCTCTGGCCCCCTGTCTCCGACACAGTTCATTGCTTTTACTCTGTGTACTTTTTTCATATTTAAAAAATCATAACGTAATTCCTTATAGCAGTAATAATTTATTTACATACCTGTCTCCCCCATGAGATTATGACTAGACGGCACCATATTTATCTTTCAATTATTCCCAGGGCTGGGCACAGGGCCCAGCACATAGCAGGTTCTCAGTGTGTCGTATGGATGAATGAATCTCTAACCGGCCCTTATATACAAAAGCCATCATTTTCTACTTTAAGGTATAGTTACTTGCAGACATGTCGTGCCTTCCCTGCTGGACTCTGAGTTCCTGAAAGGGAGGGACTCTCGTCTTGCCACGAATTAGGTACTTTGTAAGCCTGAGTGAGTGAATAAATGAAGGGATGAATAAATCAAAAACATCGGGAATTCTCTGGCGGTCCAGTGGTTAGGACTCCACGCTCTCACTGCCAGGGGCCCGGGTTCAATCCCTGGTCAGGGGAACTAAAATCCCACAAGCCGCGTGGCCAAAATAAACAAACAAACAAATGAACAAAAATAAATCAAACAATCAAGATGCCCTTGAACATGGTTTTATAAAGAGTAAGGGCTCTTGGAGACAAACAGGCCTGGTTTTGAATTCTAGTTCTGCTATATGGTTTAGTATATTATATTATCTTTGGAAGCCTCTAAACCTCTTTGAAACTCTGAACAGGAATCATGACAGTACCTACCTCACAGGGTGTTTGTGGGGATTCAATTAAATAAATTATAAAAAGTGATTAGCCTGGGCTTCCCTGATGGCACAGTGGTTAAGAATCCGCCTGCCAATGCAGGGGACACGGGTTCGAGTCCTGGTCCGGGAAGATCCCACGTGCCACAGAGCAACTAAGCCCGTGCGCCACAACTACTGAGCCTGCATGCTGCAACTACTGAGCCCGCATTCTACAACTACTGAAGCCTGAGCACCTAGAGCCCATGCTCTGCAACAAGAGAAGCCACCACAATGAGAAGCCCGTGCACCGCAGCGAAGATTAGCCCCCTCTCGCCGCAACTAGAAAAAGCCCGCACACAGCAACGAAGACCCAGTGCAGCCAAAAATAAATAAATAAAATAAACAAGTTCATAAAAAAAAAATAAGTGAGTAGCCTAGTACCCAGAAAATAATAATAGCTGCTACTTATTGAGCATATACTGGAGTAAACTAGACTCTGGCCTTTGTATCGCACTGCATTTTTATCTTATTTATCTTCACAAGAACCCTATGATGAAGGTACTCTCAGTATCCTGATTTTGCAGACGAAGAAACTGAAGTTCAGAAAGGTTAAATTACTTTTTAAGCCTAATTCCCGCTCTGACACATTTTATACCAAAGAATCCTAACCTAGCTTCTAGAAACACGAAAAGTGAAAGGGTGGTAGGGGGCAATTATGGTATTCTTGGCTTTTAGTCAAGGTCTCATCCAATGGGCTGGGACTTTGGGAACATGGAGGAATCTCTGAGCAGGGCTATTATTTGAGGACCAGGGAACTCCAGAAATGGGGTGGGAGTCGGGGAAGGGGACTCTGGGCTTGCTTAGAAGGCCCTCTCCAGGGAGGAGCCCAGGGGACTGGCCTGGCTCTCACTATAAAGGTGACTAATCACTTCGGTCCCCTCTGGTAATTGCAACCAGATGCTGACGCTGGCAGCACTTCAGTCCCAACATGTTTAATTACTGGGACGGAGAGTCCCTCGCCCACCCCCCCCATGTCCCCCTACCTCCCCCTCTCCTGTCAGCAATATTAATGTCAAACTCGAGGTAGAAGATGGGAGTCTTGGGAAGCCACTGGCATGGAAACAACCTTTGCAGTCCTTTCTACCGTGTAGAGCATTTAACTTTTTTACATGTTTCCCTATCCATCTCACAGGCACTCCACAAAACATTCTCTTAAAGTCGGCAGGCCAGAGTATTTTTTATACCCATTTCACAGATGAGCAGTTAACTGAATCATCATCATCAGCAGCAGCAGCATTTTTCAAGCACTTAGCAATTTTCAAAGTGGCTTCACATTCTTTATGCTATCTGAATCTCCTAATTCTCGGAGTCAGTTCAGCATGGGTTAGAGCTGGCTAAGGGTATGGGTTCCAGGATCAAACAACTTGGTTTGTGTCCTGGCTCTGCCACTAACCAATTGGGTGACCTTGGGTATTCATTCATTTATGTACTTAATTATCCATCAACTATACACTGGGTGTCTACCATGTGTTACATCCTGGGCTTAAGCACTGTATCTAACAGTGGACTACCAAGTCTGTGCTCACATTCTGGTGAAAAAGACAGACAAACAAGCAAACAAATGTATAATTTCAGAGAATTCTAAGTGCTGTGAAGAAAAATTAAGCAGGGTCAAAGGGGTGTCTATTTTAGATAGGAATGTCTCTTTGAGGGGGTGATGTTTGAGCAGAGATCTAGATGTAGTGAGGAAATGAGCTGTACAAAGGCTTGGGAGAAGATCATTCCTTGTGGAGGGAACAGCCAATGCAAAGGCCCTGTGGCATGAATGTGCTTGGCATATCTGAGAAACCGGGAGAAGCTGGTGTGACTGAAACAGAGTGAGCATGGGGGAGGTGATAGATGAGGTCAGATCATGCCAGGACCACATTGAAAATGGCCTTGGAAACCAGAGAAAGGAAGTTGGATTTTATGTTTAGTGCAGTGGGAATTTTAGTACAGAGTTTTAAGAAGGAGATTTGTCTAACATAATGATTAAGAGCTGGACTACCTGCCTTTAAGTCCTGGCTCCCTAATTTACCAGCTGTGTAATCTCAGGCCAATTATTTAAACTTTCTGTGCCTCGGTTTCCTCATATACAAAGTGAGGCTAATAATAATATACCTGCCTCAAGGTTGTTACAAATTTTTGTTGTAAGTTCTTAGAACAGTGTCTTATGCAAAGTAAGCTCTACATAAATGTTATCTATTATTATCTTTAAAAAAAATCACTTCTCTGAACCTGTTTCTTTACCTGTAAAATTAGAATGAAAATATCTGCTTCACAGACTGCTTATAAGAACTAAATGTACTTACATATGTAAAGCAGCTTTCTTTCAGTAACTATCATATAGGAGGTACTCCATAGATTATGGTTTTAAAAAAAAAAGTCAATTGTTAGTATTGTCCTTGTTCACAAATGAGGAAATTGAGTCTCAGAGGAGTTAGGTGATCGACACAAGGCCACGCAACCAGAAATGATCACGGTAGGACTCAACCCAAACTCATGACTCTGAATCCAGGGCTCTTCCCCACAGCAAGGAAGGATTGATCTTTCCTGGCATCACCTTATATGAAAGGGATTGCCTGGGAGGAGGGCCTGCAGCCCCTGAACCTCCATCTGTGCTTTTTATAATCCGCAGGACATGGGCCATCCCCATCCAGGGAGCCCAGAGAGCCCCAGCAGGAGGAGAACCGCCTAATCCTCTCCCCCACCCCCCTCATCATTCCGGTTTGTGTTGTTTTAAACTTCCCAGGAGCTGCCACTCCTCTGCGATCTTCTCCACCAAGCTCTCAATGGTTCCCCCGGCTGAGCTCCTCGGGAACTGCACCTTGTCAGAGCATGTGGGCGCTCCAGCGAGGTCTGTCCATCCCACTCCCTGCAGATACTATAATCTGGAAACTGCATGTGGGTGTATGTGTGTTTTTGCCTGTTGCAGGTGTGGTGCACAAACAAAGCAACCACACATTTTCACTTGTATTCTTAAAGTATTTTTATTTTAAAACTTCTTAATATTTAAAAAATGTTTTAAAAATTTTTTTAAAGTAATGTATATTAGAAAGAAAAGTAATACAAATTCATGATGAAAAAAAGTTCAGACAGTACAAGGGAATACACGGGAAGTCCCCCTCCCACTCCAGACCCCCAGTTTTCCAGACCTTCTCAGAAACAACCACTTCTATCAGTCTCCTGGATGACTTTCTATGCAATATAAGCTTTGAAAAAAACCTTTTTATTGAAGTACGATGTCTATACTGAATATATTTAAATTACAAACTTAATTTTCATTGTAAAAAAAATAAAATTGAAACAATACCAAAAGGTGTTAAATTAAAAGAAGCCGCTCCCCAATCTCTCTCCGCCTAGAGGTAATCACTGTTAATAGTTAGGGAACTGGAAACCTTATTGTCATTCTTGAGCTCAGAAACCTCAGATTCTTGCTGGACTCCTTCCACTCCTCCCTCCATTCATCTACTTTATCTCCCACTTTGCACGTAAAAACTCTAATAGGTAAGTGTTATTATCCCCATTTGCAGCGGAGGAATTTGAGGCTCAGAGAGGGGAGGCGGGTTGCTCAAAACACAAGGCAGATCCAGGAGTTCAAACTCAGGTGAGCGTGTCTGCCTCCAAGCCCGACGTTCTTCCTGCCATGTTCCTCCACCTGGTTCCTGTCCAGATTCTTAGAGTTTAGTTTCTGTGTCACCTGAGGCAGCAGATAGAGTCTCAGGTTAGAATGTAATTAAGGGCTCATCTTTTTCTTAACTTTTTTTTTTTTTTTTTTTTTGCCACACCTCATGGCATGCAGGATCTCAGTTCCCCCACCAGGGACCAAACCTGTGCCCCCTGTAGTGGAAGCCCGGAGTCTTAACCACTGAACCACCCGGGAAGTCTAAGGGCTCATTTTTTTGAGGAAAGAGAGGACCCAGTCCTATGGGAGCTGTCCCTATACATCTTTTTACTGCCCAAGCCCTGAACAGTGGTGAGCAAATGGCACCCACTTCAAAGAAATGTCAAGCCTGGGTGAGTGGGTATTTAGAGCTTGACTTGGTCAGTGGGAAGGGGCAAGGACTGGAAAGAGACCTGCCCACTGAGACAGGGTCAGCGCCACAGGGGGAGTAGCCAGCTGATGGAGGGGATTGTATTATTATCTAATTATAAACCCAAGGAGACTCATACGATACAACCAAGTGGCAGAATCAGCCAGAGGAGTGCCCAGAGGAAATCCCCGGCATTCCCCAAACATCCATGCCTTTGCACATCACTGTTCCATGAACACTGCTTGGAATGCCCTTCCTGCCTTTGTCTGCTCAGCAGCTTAATCCTTCATAATTAGGTTATATTGTCACCACCTCTATGAAGCCAGCCACTCCCTCTTTATAGAATTTACCACCCTGTAAATATGTGAAATATACATTACTCACCTGTCTCTACTTAAGTCTGTGGACGGAGGCTCTAGGCAGGGTCCATGTGTTATTGTTCTTTGGGTCTCTCCCAGTGTCTGGCACAGGATTTGACACATAGTAGGTTCTTAATCAATATTTGTTTAATGATAAATAAATGGACTCTGATGGAAAGCAGCGAGTGGTTCACAATCTATTACGAGATGCCATATTCTTTTGGTGCCTCGAGCTCTGCTTCTGGCAGTTAGCTTGCAGTGAGAAAGAGGGGAATGATTGAGGGTTATTTTTTTTCCCTCAATTTTTCCCCTGTCATCCTCAGCTCACCTTAGTCACTCAGAGTGTTGACATGGAGAGGAAGATGGAGCAAGGGGTGGGAAAAGTCTTTGAATTCGTGTCGTAGCTGGCTTTGTGCTTTCTGGGTTTGGCAGATGTTTATAGCTGTTTCTGTCCATCAACAAAGCATCATGGAGGGCTTTTATGGGCTCTTCAGGGATTCCCTGCTGGAGCCCTCTCCTGCACTCCTCTTAGCAAAGGCATCTCTATTGCCAATGGTCATTTGTCTTCTCACTTCTGGAGTCCCTTTACCCCTCTAGGAGGCCCTACCGAACAGGACCCAGGATAGGCCTATGCAGCTCTCCTTCTTTTACTTAGTCTCCATCCAGCCTACAGAAAACATTCCCTGACAAATTCTGGGAGAGCAGGACAACCCCAACACAGCAGCACTCTCCTGGGTCTGCCACCAAATCAGTTAGCAGGCTTGTCTCTTGTTGATAGATTTCCTGGGCAGCAGGTAGATCTGGTCATTATGCTCCCCAACTGCAATGGGGTTGGGATGTGGTACCTCATACCCTCCTGGAACGCCCCTCTTCCAATCACTTGGCTGAAGCAGTTACATCTTCCCTGAGAAGGGTGGGGACTCACAGCCAGAAATACCTCCACACAAATTTTCTATCCTCCATTCTCTTGACACCATAGCTAAAGGATTTAAGAACGTTAAAACAGATTTTAGGCTACTAGAAAAAAATATATATAGATAGATAGATATATATGGGTTTTTAGTCCATCACTTTGAAATTCCACATATGTAAGTTTAAAAAGAAAGAAAGTCAGTCAGTCCAGGCAGCCTCTTGGTATGGGGCAGGGGGAATATCTATAAATAATGAGCAAGCCTGGGGTGCAGGATCCACTTTACAGTCCTGGAAAAGAGTTGAGATAAAAAGCATGTTCCCAGAGATGGAATTTAGGGCATAAAGAAAGAGCTCCAGTTCACTTGGAGGGGACCACGGTTGGTTTTCTTTCAACTGATTCGTTGTCTCTCCCTCCAATCCAGCCTCCTTTGAGGCCTTCTCCCCACTCTAGTTCATCAGACAGGTTTGAAAACGGCCAGACTCTAATTGTGGCTGGATTAAGTCTTTCCCTACAGGGCTCTTGGGTCCCAAGCAATTTAAGTGCTGTATATGAACACTTTTTTTTGTCCCAAACATTCCTGGCACTTCATAGGATGTTTGAAGGCTGATGTACTCTCAAAGCCTATAGAATCTCTAGGGGGGATGCTACCCACTCTCACACATCAGCTAACTCCACTTTCTCCTCTGGCCCAGACAAAATACCCAGTTGTACTACTTTTTTATGTTTTAATACAATTTCCAACTTGCTGTTAATACATTGTATTATTATCCAATACTAGCACATAACAAATATTCCATAAATGTTTGTTGGATGAATGAGTAAATGAATAAGGGAATGAATGAACGAATTCCCTTTTACAAAAATCAAAGATCACTGTTTATTTTAATCCTCTTTGCTTATTCTTCATGGTCTTAAAGTGTATTATGTAGTTTGTTGATGGATTTTATGTCATTAACCTTTGTAACACTGAGGCTGACTCCATTCATTCATTTCATGGATGCTTATTTAGCACCTACCCTGTGTCAGGCTCTGTGTTAAATGCTAAGAATAAGTCAGACATAGCCTCCTATTCTCATGAAGCTTAAATTTTCAAGGGGGAGAAAGATAATAGGTAAACCAAAATAAGTAAGTAAAAAGTACTATGAAAAGAGTACTGCAATAGAAAATGATAGGGTATTACTTTACATAACATGATCAGGGAAGACCTAGCTGAGGAAGTACCATTTAAGTTGAGACCTGAAGGAGGGGAAGTTGTCAGCTAATCCAAGAGTTTGGGGTAAACTGGTTTAGGAGATGGCAAAGTATGCCATCTCCCTGAGGTTGCAAATGCCCTGAAGTTGGTGTAACATTCCAAATACTGTAGTGAACATTCTTGCACACAACCTGTTGGGAGAATATTTCCCTGGGGTGGACTCCCACACAACTGAGTCTTTGCATCCTTTCGTCTGTCCAATGTCTGGGATGTTTCTTCTTCCCTCTCAGCATAGTTTGCCTTTAAGAATCACTGTCCTACCCCCACCCCCACTTACTTTCTCTTTTTCTCAAGGTAACTATTAAGAACTTGTTTTGTTCTTATAGGAGAAAAATACAAAGATACTCTTATCAAAGTGTTCTCTTTTCAGGTTCCCTTTGGCTGTGAATTGCCTGTTTCACTCCTGCTATCCATTCATACATACATCTATTCACTCAGCACTTACTTAGCTCCTATTTTGTACTAAGCCTTGTGCTGGGTGCTACAGATACACAGTCTTATATAGTGTTTCTCAAAATATGTTCCCAACGCATCGGGAATCACCCAAGGTATTTGGTTGAATTCAGAGTCCCGGGCTCCACGCCTGGTTTACTGACTCTCTAGTGTGGGAATCCGAGAGACTGCACTTTAAGAAGTTCCCCAGTTTTTTTTTTTTTTTTAATCCCAACTAAAACTTTAGACCCACTGAGTGGAGAAGAGAGACAGGTGAATGAAAGTGCATTGATAATCTACGCACAAAACGCTATGGAAAAAACGCCTCTAGAGTCCCCTAGAGAAAATCAGGTTTACGCATAAAATTGGACAAACTGCAGTTCTCCGGACGGATGCAGGACATTCAGGCAAAGAAAACACCCTGTTCAAAGCCATGTGTGTTCAAATGACACTGAGTAACTATGCTGTAAGTGTTGTGTTGCCTGAAGCCTTTTGGGGCTTCGGGGGTCTGAAGATGAAGTTGTATCCCGACGAAGCGCCCTTGTTAATTGTACTCGGGTTTGTGGGTGGAACAGTGCGCAGGCGCACCTAGAACCAGGTGACCATACACATGCGCAATGTGTAATCCCGAAGCCAAAAGGGGTATGATTGAGGGCAGTTTTTTTCTGTTACTAAGACTTCCCTTGCTCGAATCCAGCAAGCCTGGCTGTCCACATTTCTGGCGAGGGAATCTTAATATCTCTTAATATTATCCCCTTTTTTCTTCTGGGCCACACTTTTAAGTCGGTTGCCAGTACTCAACATGGCGGAGGCCCCTAGGTGGCGCAGTTCGTCCTTAGGCGTGCTGCACGGAGGGGCGGGGCCCTTCGAAAGGGCGGGAGTTTGAGGGGCGGGGCCTGCGCCCCAGCCCCTTGGTGGGCCCCCGCCCCCGGCCGGGCCTTAACTGCTGCTTCAGGCGCTGCGGCGCTGAGGAGCATCCGAAGAGTCTGCGGGAGCCGAGCGTGGTGAGGTGGGGCCTCAAGGGCAGGCGGGAGGTGCCCGGGTTAACGGTCTGAGGCCCAGAGGCCGGCCCTCTTAGAGCGCCTTAGGGAATTCCGTTCGGGCAGCGGCCTCCAGTTCCCCGGGAGGAGCCCGAGGCCCAGAGAGGGGCTGGGACCTGTCCTAGGCGGGTGTGTCCGCGTGCTGCTGCCGCCAACACTCTGCAGTCCAGTCCGCGTAAAAAGGGATCTTCCGAGCCCGGGGTTGTCCGATAAGGCGCTGCGCTCTCCTAAGCGTCCCGCTCCTGGCTCCCAGAATTTTGCGGTTCCCTCTGCCTTTGGGGCTTTGCATGTGATCTGTCCGAAAGTCCAGTCCTACTCGCCACCCTTCTCTGGAACGCTCATTCTTCGGGACCCACCTTAAATAGCACTTCCTCAGAAACCTTTTCCAACTGCTTTCTGAAGGCGCAGTTAGCTCGCTGCTGGGTTTTTGCACTCATTGCACCGAGTTACTTTTCCTGCTTCTCTTTTACAGCTGTGCACTTGTTGGGGCGTTATGCTTTGCCTTTTTCATCTGTATCCCAGGGTCTAGCACGTGATGATCATAATAATAGCTAATATTTATTGAACAGTCACAAAGATGCTACGAAATGCATTACCTGTAAAGGCCCATTTAATCCTCAGAGCAATTCCATAAGGTGGGTTCTATATCTTCACATTTTATGCGTGAAGAAGCTAAGGCACTCTTAGATCAATTTGCGTAGAGTCCCACAACTAATAAGTGAGTGGAGCTGGGATATGAATTCTAGGCTGTCCGTCCCCAGAGCATGTAATAATTCCTAGATTGCCTTTGGGTTTGGTAAATGTCTGTTGAATTGGTGTTTACATTAGGTCCATGAGTTATGGAGGCCAAGATTATGATGCACATGAGAAAGCTTAGAAAGGAGAATTGATGTTCCCAAATGTACAGAGTGAATTCACGAGGAACTAGAACCTGGTGCTAGCCCTTGTTCCTTCAGTCACACTCTACCTTTCTTTGGTCCTTGTCCATCAGACAGCCGAAGACTTAGACCTCATCATTTCACACCCTTTAGAAAGTGTCCCTCCCAGAGCTGTGATTTCATATTTCATGATTTAGGGGGCAGCATTTTGTAATGGAAGGGCCTAGAGTTTCGAAGCAGATTGGGGTTCAGTAGTTGCTCTGCCGCTGACCAGTTATACCCCTTCCGTGTTTTGAGCCTTAGTTTTCTTGTCCATAAAATGAAGGCAATAATTTCTTCCCAAAGTGTTTTTTATGAAGATTGCAAATAATTGTGAGAGAGTAAAGTGCTGTACAAACTACATGATCTGTTTCTTTTGGGGTTTTTTGTTTGTTTTACCTTTTAGAAGGTTATAGAATTGTCAGCATTTTGCAAGACCTTTGATATGGATCATGTTGCCTAATGTTCTTATATCCATTCATTTAGTCAAATATCTAATGAGTACCTGCTATATACTAGGCACTGTTTTAGGAGCTGAGAATACAGCAGTCAACAAAACAATATTCTTGCACTTGGGAAATTTACATTGGGTTAGATATAGTACACATAATACTCAGATAGGGACAGATGAAGCATGGTAAGGAAAGTAGAAAAATACCAGGGACTTCTCTGGCAGCCCCGTAGTTAAGACTCCCCGCTTCCACTGCAGGGGGCACGGGTTCAATGCCTGGTTGGGGAACTAAGAGATCCTGCGTGCCGCGTGGTGCGGCCAAAAAAAAAAAAGAAAGAAAAGAAAAATACCAGTTTGTGTGGAGGGGTGATGGTATTTTATATTGGGTGGTTAGGGAACAACTTACTGAGAAGGGAACATTTGAACAGAGAAGGTGGCAAGGGAGCCAATCGTGAGGATAACTGGAAGAAGAGGCCCTGGATGCGTGTGTGGCTTGGTGTGTTCCAAGC
This sequence comes from Mesoplodon densirostris, assembly GCF_025265405.1. Classification (NCBI taxonomy): domain Eukaryota; kingdom Metazoa; phylum Chordata; class Mammalia; order Artiodactyla; family Ziphiidae; genus Mesoplodon; species Mesoplodon densirostris. The sequence goes on along the minus strand of NC_082676.1, from coordinate 24,144,884 downwards.
ATGTACAGCAAGGAGGGCTGTGTGGCTGGAGGGATGTGAGCAAAGGGGAGAGGAGTAAGAAATGGAATTAAAACAATTGGAGGCTGGGATCAAATAATTAGGACCAGGTAAGCCAATACAGTGATTGTGGTTTTTGCTCTTGATTAACCACTGGAGGGTTCTAAGTGACCGAATCTGTCACTGTTTTAATATTTATTTATTTATTTATTGCTTTATTTATTTATTTATGCCATACCATGTGGGATGTGGGATCTTAGTTCCCCAACCAGGGATCGAACCCACGCCCCCTACAGTGGAAGCTCGGAGTCTTAACCAATGGACGACCCAGGAAGTCCCTGTCACTGTTTTAAAAGGATCACTCTGACTATTCTGCTGAGAAAAAGCAAATTTTGAAAGCAAGGGTAGAAGCATTGCTACCACCTAGGAAGCTTTTGCAGTTGTCCAGGTGTATTAGTTATCTATTGCTATGCACGAAATTACCCCAAAACTTAGCAGCTTGAAACAGCAGTCATTTATTATCTCATATAGTTGTGGGTCTGAAATCTGGGAGCAGCTCAGCTGGCTCTTTCTCGCTTAGGATCTCTCAGGAGATCGCAGTCAAACTGATGTCTGGTCTGCTCCCAAGATGTGGTTCCTTACCACTGGGCCTCTTCACAGGACTGCCTGGGTGTCCTCAGGACACAGCAGAGAGAGTGGGGAGAGAGCAAGAGCTAGAGAGAGGGGAGGCCTTTTATGACCTTGTCTTGGAAGTCATTTCCACTTTATTCAGCTTCATTAACTTTATTCCAGATCATGCTCAAGGGGAGAGAGTTTAAGCTCCACCTCTTGAAGGGAGGAGTATCAAAGAATTTGTGGGCATACCTTAAAGCCACCACATCAGGCAAGAGTGGCTTGGCTCAGGATGTTGGTGGGGGTGGGTCAGAAGCGATAGGAACTGGTAGAGCCAACAGGATTTGCTAATGGGTTGGTTATAGGCTGTGGGAGAATGGAGTCAGTATAACTGTAAGGCTTTTGGGCTTGAGCAACCAGAAGGATGGAATTAGCACGTACCGAAATGGGGAAGATTGGAGGAACAGGAGTTCACTTTTGGATGAGTTAACTTTGGGATGCCTGTTAGACATCTATATGGAGAAGTTAAATAAACATTTGGATTTAGTATAGGAGAGTGATGTGCCAGATGGGCTGGAGATGTAACACTGGGAGTCATGGGTGTATAGGTACAGTTTTAAGCCATGAAACTGGATGAGATTATCTAGAAAATGAATGTAAGTGGAGAAGAGGTCTGAAGCCTGAGCCCTGGGGCCTCCAACCTTGAGATGGTGGGGAGGTGAGGAGGAGCCAGCAGAGGAGACTAAGGGGAGAGAGGCCTTAGAGGTGGGAGGAGGACGGAGAGAGAGGCCCCACATATGAGATTTATATAAGGAGCTGTGTGCTAATTTCTTTTTTTCTGGAATAAGAAACAAATTGTCTCTGCAGACAAATATATATATATATATATATATATATACACACAGTTTCTTTGCTCAGGAAATAAAATGTCTGTGCCCTCACGTGTTTTTTCTTTTTTGCTTTAAGTGACAAATTCTGTTTAATAATACCAGTTCTCCTCTTAGTCCTTGTAACATTTACACCTCTACTTCAAGTTTAGGTGGTGTTGCTGCTATTTTTAATTTATTTAAATACTCCTTTTGGAAGAATTTGGATGAGAAGAGACAAAATATATAATTTATGTCACTCTTCTCTCACTCTTCACTCTAGGTTCAGAGGTCACTGCCCTTCCCAGCCTGGTTCCTAGCAAAAGTAGGAAGTCAGTCTTCCTCACTGTGGCCAGTTACCTGATGCTAAGCTGGGGAATTCATGAGTGTTTACAGGATAAATTAACGTATAAAAGAAGTGAATCTTTTTCCTTTTCCTGTGGTAATGATAACATCTATTCAGTGGTTTACAGTTTACGGAGCACACTGACATCCATTATTCTCATTGAATGCAATTCAGTCTGTTACCATTTGCCAGCTACTGACCTTTTCCTTTCCTGAGGGCCATTGAAACCTACCTTTCTTTTGGAGCTATGCTTGTTTATTTATTCTCTGGCTGATCCGACAGTGTGTTAATGAAAAGTGCTGAACTGTGTCTTGAGGAAGCTCAGAACTGAATCTCAATTTCAGAAAAATTCCTAGTGTAATTTTTCTCTGTTCCCTCCATCTTTTTATTCCTGTTTTTTTTTTTTTTGGCAGAGGGGGGGGCATTAATCATAAAACAATTCAAATCATTTTTTAAATAAACTTAACTTTTAGAACAATTTTAGATTTACAGAACTTGCATAGTACAGCAAGTTCCTATGTACCCTGCACCCAGTTTCCCCTGTTAGTAACATCTTACATTAGTATGGTACATTTGCTACAATTTCACATCCTTTTTGAAGTAAGTGGGGCATACCAATAAAATATGAACAAAATGAAGTTACTTCATCTCTGTAAGCCTCAGTTTCCTTATCTGTAAAATGAGAGGGTTGGACTAAATTTTTAAATAGCTCTAAAATTTTTAAGTTATCTGCTAAAGTAAAATAATCATATAATTCTAATATAATTCCATTTTTTTACTGAAGTGTTACTATCATTTTCTAAAATAATGTATACGCATTAACAACAGCCTTATTCTAAAAGAGGATTTAGAGAATTCCCTGCCAGTCCAGTGGTTAGGACTCTTGAGCTTCCACTGCAGGGGGCGCAGATCAAACTAAGATGTTGCAAGCCACTAGGTGTGGCCAAAAATAAATAAATAAATAAAAAGAATAAAAGAGGATTTAACAGGAGAATTCCAGGAACTATGAGAGGGCTGCTTATATATTAGGTTTGTATAATATATATAAATATATGATTATAAATATATATAATATTATTATATTAGGTTGAATTACGTGAAATTATCATTAGGTTTAAAAAAGGGCAGATATTGGCAATTTCATGGGGTTTAACCGAATGCTTTGGGGGTAGGGATTCAGAGGAGGGTTAGGGAGCCTTTGGGGCCTCTGAGACTCTGCAAAAGCCTGGCCCATCCCTCACAGTGTTCGGAGAGAAAAGGCTCTTCAGGTCCCTTGAAGCATCTCAGAGCTACTCTTGTTGTTAGTCGTGTTGGCAGTAAGAGCTATTTCCCAGCAGGTTTGTGCCTCCAACCAGAAGAGAGAGATTGAGCCAGCATTTCACAGCTGTGGTGGAAGGGCAGAAAGGGAGGACACTGGAAGTACTAACCCAGTTGATCAGCTAGGACGAGGCATCCTGGGGTGTTGGTGCCACTACGCCTTTACTGGTGCCACTCTACTCTTCCTACTTTATGCCCTTTCCTTACTGTCTACTACAAGCTCAGCAAACCCGGGTATCTGCAGTTGCCCAGGAGGTGATTAGTAAGCTGAGTTTTCCTCTGTAACCCTGTTATAAGAAAAAGAATAGCACAAGTGCAATGACATGACAACTAAAATCTGCTATCGGTGTGAGGGAGAGGCTAGGCCAGGGCAGGGGCCTGAGGCTAAGGTGAACTGGAGAGCATATGCCTTATCTAAAGGGACCAGACACTGTTGCACTGCAGCCTGTTGTCACCTTGTGGGAATGTGGGTCAAGGGTCACTAGATGTGCTGATTATCCAAAGGAGCCAGAAATATGAATTTTTATATGTATTTTGCCAATGGTAAATGTTGGCACCTAACTTAAGTTCTTAAAAACCATTGTATAGGCCACACAATGATTGAAAAGAACCCGCAGGCTACATTTGTAACCTCTGGCCAAGGGTTTAGATCTGCCAGGAGTGAGGCCCACATGCATTTCTTCATTATGCGTTGTTGACAAGTTACTAATGACCAAAATGAATTAGCTCCTGCCTTTGAGGAACTCACCGGTTAGTGGAGAAGATAGACAAATAGTAATGATAAGATGTAACATAGACATTCTCTCTATACATTAAATATAAATTTATATATATTGTATATATGGCTATAAAACGGATAAATTATTCCTGGATACGTCTGGGAGGACCTGATAGGAAGTGGCATTTGAGCCAGGATGTAGAAGATCAACAGTTTGGTGCATTAAAGGGACATGGGGCCCCTGAAACTCCCACTGTATGTGCAAATGTTACATTTGCATTTGCTGTATATGCCATTTTCTTCAGATTATGAGACTGATGCTGCCAAGAAGGCAGCTCTAATAGACCACTTTCTTGATAGGTAGCTGGAAATACAGATACTCCTCAAACCTGCTGATGGGTGTCTCAGGGCTGATAAGATGAGAGAACTCTACCCCCCTCCTCTGCCCCCAGGTTATCGTGTGTTTTAGAGGCCTAAGCAACTCAGAGGTCATGGAGCTGGGCACCCTCCTTTTTGGATGAGGAGCCTGAGGAAGTGGCGTGCTCGAGGTCCTAGAGCCCATTAGAGACAGAACTTGGACTAGCACCCCAAACTCTTGGTCATCTTGCCTCCCCCTCTCCTGGGTGTCTCTGAAGTCACTGGTTAGGCTGGCCTCCCTCACCTGCCCCCATTGCCCTGTTCTGGCCCATCTCCTGGTGGATGAGGAGGGTTTGCCATCCTGCTGAAGCTGGTCCCTTCTTCCCTCTGTTTTTTGGTTCCCCTGCCTGAAATGCCTGCTACTCTCTGTCAGAGAGTCAGATTGCTTGTATTCAAATCCCTAGTCAACCAAATGCCAACTGTGTGAACTAGGACAAATTGTTTAACCTTTCTGATTTCTCAACTAAGGCTTAGCCTTTGTAAGCCTCAGTTTCCTCATCCATATGTAAAGTTAAAATAGTACCAATGCTGAAGTATGATAGGAAAGCATTGGAAGGTTTCAAGATTCTTGTGAAGCCAAAATGACATGGTATGTGTAAAGCACTTCAAGTGACTGACCCATAGAAGCACTTAACAAGTATTAATTATGATGATGATGATTCACAATGTTCACAGCCCCACAGGTTGGGTTAAATGTCCTTCTGTTGTCTTCCCATACTATCCTGTGATGTCTCTGTTATTACTGCACAGACCACATTGCATGGTAATTGTGTCCATCTCCCCTGCTAGCCTAAAATCACCTTCAGTGATTCATTCAGCAGATGTTTATTAGGCACTGTGCCAGGCACTAGGGATGCAATGGTAAACTAGGAGCTCTTGGTTGAGTGCAGAGTTACAAAAGTCATGCCAGGAAACACTAGTCCTGTGAGCTTGTGTCATGGTCCAATAAATTTGGGAAATGATGCTCATCACGTTTCCCCCCCCCCTTTAGAGATTAGGTCCATCTTAGTATTTGAAAAGCTCTGAGGAGTACTGTACTTTGTCCAGCCCAATTTTACTGGACTTAATGAGTATTTCCTGAATAAATTTGAGTCATCTAAGTAGTTCTTTCATCTCCACTGTGTGCTTTAGTCCCCAGCTCAAGAGGAGGTCCAAGGGACACAGCAATGATTAGAGAGCCTGCTGGGAGCGAACAGCCTCTGGCTGCATAGGGACCTGTGGACTTCTGTCTGGTGCCCCCATGGAGACAGGGGGCCCTGGGTTGAACAATATGAAGCCCCGGTCACTGCAGCGGATGCTGGAGGAGCAGGTGCTGGCACTACAGCAGCAGATGGCAGAGAACCAAGCAGCCTCCTGGCGGAAGCTGAAGAGCTCCCAGGAGGCTCAGCAAAGGCAAGCAACCCTCGTGAGGAAGCTGCAGGCCAAGGTGAGGCAGCTGCCCTTTCAGGAAGGGGAAAGAGGAGGACACTTGGGGCTGGGGACTGAAGCGGGATGAGGTTTGCAGAAGATGGAGCCACGTGGTGGGAATGTCCTAAACAGCTCTGTTTTGATATCTACAACTTCTCCACCAGCCATCTGCGATGTCCCTTTCAAAGGTGACCTTCATGAGGGTTAAGTTAGTTGTCTAGGATTGCTCTCCTAGTCTAGAGCTAGGATCTGATCCTAAGTTTTCCGGTTCCAAAGCCCATGAACTTCCTTCTCCAATACAAGAGCTGTATAGAACATATGATTAAATGACCAAATGGAAACTGTAAGATGTTATGGCCTCACTTCACTGTCATCACCCAGTCCCTCATTCACAGCGCGTTTGCCCATGACCCTTGGGGACCTTTGCTTTGGGCTGTTGGTACCAGCCGTGCCCATTGCCGTGTCCTGCTCTGTTTGCCTCAGGTGTTGCAGTACCGGAGCTGGTGCCAAGAGCTGGAGAAGCGGCTGGAAGCCACTGGGGTGAGTGAGGCTCTTCTGTGTTCCTCCTGAGCCCTCAGGGAGTATAGTTAGGCCTCATTTGCCGACTGAGGGAGGCTGGGGTGTGATAAGGCGGTGTTTGGAAGAAGCCTCTCTTTCGTCAGCCCCTGAGAGCTTCATCAGATACCTTCACAGGACCTAGCTATTTCTGCCCCATCAGACTCCAACCCCGGGCTCTCTAAGGACAAAAGGAGCTTTAGGAGACTTAATATTACCAGATTGGAAGGGGTGTGGAATCCGAGAGAAGAGATGCATTTTTCCTCCAGGAGGTGTCAGTGTTTATCTGTCTTGGAGAGATGTGTGCCTTTGCAGGCCTGAAAAAAACGTATTTGTGGCAGAGAGATTTCTTTGTGCTGTGGGCTGGGTAGAACTGGCTTTCAAAGACCTATCTGCCTTTCTTCCAGCTCCCTCTCAGCATCTTCTCACATTACCCTCGGAAGAGTTCTCTCAGGAAGGAAAGGACGAGACTTAACTATGTACCATTCTATGTAGGCCAGGCACCCTTAGGCATTGTCATAGAATTATGCCACTTAACCTGCAAAGCAACTTTCTCAGGGGAGTGATATCACCTTCATTTTGGAGCTGAAGACTTTGTGGCTTAGAGAAGTTATAACTTCCCAAGGTCCAAAAATTAGTGTAGTAGAAGCCAAGACCATTAGTGAAAGCTGTATTTTATGCTTCTTAGGTCAAAAATTCTTTTCACTACCAAATGCCATCTTTCAGGAGAAGTCACTGGTTTACGTTTGGAGAGAGGGATGCAGTGGGTTTACTTGCAAAATGCAGTGATTGAGAAAAGAGACATATTACTAACAAAGGCGAGAGAATAAAAAGAAAGCTGGGGAATTCCCTGGCAGTCCAGTGGTTAGGACTCTGCGCTTTCACTTCTGGGGGGTGGTGGTGGGGTTATCCCTGGCTGGGAGGGGTGCTAAGATCCCATAAGCTGCTCGGTGTGGCCAAAAATAAAGATAAAATAAACGGATGAACTTTAAAAAAAATAAGCAGGCTGCAGTAGAAGGGGGCATCAGGGAATTGGTCTGTGGGATGTTCTCGTTGGAGGTAAATAAAGAAAGCTTGCTTTTGTCTGGCTAAGGGACCGGTCCCTCAGAGGTGGGAAAGTGTGGAGGAGCCAAACCTGGAACGGCTGCTAACCCGATTGGAGGAGGAGCAACAGAGGTGATGGGCCCCAACTTTCTGGCCTGGGTGGTTGGCAGGCGGGTAGAGAAGGTTGATGGAAAACCTCTGTCTCGAGGGCTAACATGGATTAGAACCAAGGACTTCAGCCTTAGCCCTCCAGTTCCTGGCAATGGAAAGTTCCAGTGGTTGTCATCTTACTCCAAGAGGTCCAAGGGTTGGCTCAGACCTTTGTTTAGTACTTGCTCCTACCCCTCCCCAGTGCAGGTGTGAGAGTCTAGCGGAGGTGAACACCCAGCTTCGGCTGCACATGGAAAAAGCTGACGTGGTGAATAATGCGCTTCGGGAAGATGTGGAAAAATTGACAGTAGACTGGAGCCGGGCCCGGGATGAGCTAATGAGGAAGGAGAGCCAGTGGCAGATGGAGCAGGAGGTAAGAGAAACAGTGGGCAGGAATGGTGAGAGGAGGACTTGCAGTCTGGGCGCTGCCTGGTCAGTGCTGGAAGGGGTTAACTTCAGGACTTGGATGGAAACTAAGCTGTTGTTAAAGTCTCTGGCCGTCCTTACCTCTCATGCTGGCAGCTCTGCCCTGCTTGGGCTGTCACCTTAGTTCTGTGCTTACCTGCCCAGTCGAGGTTTTGCTGGCAGGTAGCATGACACTCAAAGCAACTCTGTTCCTGCATAGGTTTTAGATGTATCTTAAAGTTTACTGACCCCGCCTCATCTGGAAGTCTGCAATCTAGATGCTAAGGAGGTAGCTACTGAAATTGAATGGGGAAGACATTTTCAGATCCCAGTTAAAGGAAACTAATGTTTCCTGGGCCGTTGCTCTGTGTCAGGCATTATGTTAGGTGATTTACATATGTTATATCATTTAATACTCATTATAAGTCTGTGGTGATGATGGTCAGAGCTCCCCTTTGTTGAGCAGCTACTGTTTATCCTTTTCTAATCTAGCTCAAAGAAGGCCATATACCATCCTAGGCCCTTTGACCTCGTGAATCCCACTAACTTTATTAAACACTTCAGCATCGCCTGAACATAGACACCCATTCATAAGCTATCTCCTTTAAGTCCCTCCACTTCCCCCCAATAGTCAGGAGGAATCCAAGACTCCTGTGTTGGCAAAAGACGTCCTCTGCCCTTTGATATGACCTGGGTTTCTGAACACACAGTTCTTCAAGGGCTACCTGAAAGGGGAGCATGGTCGCCTTCTCAGTCTGTGGCGGGAGGTGGTGACCTTCCGTCGCCACTTCCTGGAAATGAAGTCAGCCACTGACAGGTCAGTGTGGAGGTGTGACGGGAGGAGGTTTGCCCCTACCAACTCTATTCGCATGACAGTGGGCTGCTATAGAAGGGAATCAGGTTGTGGGGGAAAGGCAGGGGTGGAAGAGTTGGGGAGGGATGGAATTGTTGGATTGTTGGATTGAGATAACTTTTCCCAGATCTGCTCCTCAGGCTTCCCTGGGCCTGACCTCCACGCTCCCTTTCCTGTTCCTGGTCCCTGTTGGAGTCTGCTCTTTCTTTGCTTGTACTCAGAGACCTGACGGAGCTCAAGGCTGAGCATGTGAGGCTTTCAGGTTCCCTGTTGACCTGTTGTCTGCGCCTGACTGTGGGAGCACCACAGTCTCGGGAATCTGATGGATCTGGGAGACTGAATGGGAGCGAGCCATCCCAGTTGATGCTGCTACTAGCCAGGACCCAGGAGCTGGAGAAGGAAGCCCATGAAAGGAGTCAGGAATTAACACAGCTGAAGAGTCAAGGGCATCTGGAGAAGACTGAGCTTCAGGATCGGTGAGATGGCCTGGGTCCTGGGAGGGGTTCACTAAGAGAAACTTGACTCCTTTAGGGAGTCAAGATAGGTGGGGGAGATGTGAAGAGCATTCCTCCCACAAGAGGGGAAGGAGATGTGCCAGAGGGAGTCTAGTTTGAAACCCAGTGCCACAGCTGGGGCCGTGTCACTGCCCTCTGCCCTCAGACTATCTTGCAGCTCAGTTTCTCTCCTGTTGACTTACAGAGCTGGCTGTGATTCTCCTCTATCAACACCAAACTATTTGCCATTCCCAGAACAGCCAAGTTCTTCCATGTTCCCTGCCTTTGTAGATGTTGGCCTTAGCCTGGAATGCCTCTCTCCCTTCTCTCTCTGCCTTATCCTTTAAGGCATAGTTAAGTGTCACCTATTCTATGACCTTGATAGCCTGTTACATTACTGTGCCCCCATATGGTCTTTTTTGTTGTTGTTATATACATTAAAAAAATAAATTTATTTATTTATTTATTTTTGGCTGCGTTGGGTCTTCATTGCTGCACGTGGGCTTTCTCTAGTTGCGGCGAGTGGGGGCTACTCTTCATTGCGGTGCACGGGCTTCTCATTGTGGTGGCTTCTCTTGTTGCGGAGCACGGGCTCTAGGTGCACGGGCTTCAGTAGTTGTAGCACGCGGGCTCAGTAGTTGTGGCACGCTGGCTCCAGAGCGCAGGCTCAGTAGCTGTGGTGCATGGGCTTAATTGCTCCACGGCATGTGGGATCTTCCCGGACCAGGGATCGAACCTGCGTCCCCTGCATTGGCAGGCAGATTCTTAACCACTGCACCACCAGGGAAGTCCCTGAGTCACTTATTTGAAGCTTCACTCTCTGTTATCACACAGAACAAGACTAAGGGCTAATCTGGCTTTTATGACCCGTGCCCAAATCTTCCCTCCACTCCTCTGGGGATAGCAGAGTTTGTTTTTAAATTTCACATTAATTCATTCAACAAACCATTAGTGAGCACTGTCAGTAGGCACTGTGCTGGCAATCAGGAATCAGAAATCCAACTCAGTTGCAGCTCCAGTCCACCCAGGAAGACAAACACAAATATGAGAAGAGATGAACGAACTCTAACAAAGGGCAAGGTGAGGGACAATCACCTGAGAGTCTCAATTTAATTTGACAAATCTACTAAAGAATAAAAAAGAGTTCAAGACAGAAGCAGGAATTAAAAAGATTACATAAGAAGTACGTTTTTCTCACATTTAGGTTTTGTGGGGTTTTTTTACTTTATTTATTTATTTATTTTTGGCTGCGTTGGGTCTTCATTGCTGCATGCAGGCTTTCTCTGGTTGCGGTGAGCGGGGCTACTCTTCGTTGTGGAGTGCAGGCTTCTCATTGTGGTGTCTTCTCGTTGCAGAGCATGGGCTCTAGGCGCGCGGGCTTCAGTAGTTGTGGCATGTGGACTCAGTTGTTGTGGCTCGCAGGCTCAGTGGTTGTGGCTCACGGGCTCCAGAACGCAGGCTCAGTAGTTGCACACAAACTTAGTTGCTCCACGGCATGTGGGATCTTCCTGGACCTGGGCTTGAACCCGTGCCCCCTGCATTGGTAGGCAGATTCTTAACCACTGCACCACCAGGGAAGTCCCCCCTATGGTCTTTTGACATGCTTGTTACAGCATTGATCTCGTTGATTATTTAGTTCTGTTTTGGGTTTTTTTGGTTAGGCTCTTTTATTTTTTGGATTATAATAAAATAGATTTTTAAAAAATGATAAGAAGGGCAGGGACACAAGCAAAGAGCTCCGTTTGAATCTTGGGGCAAAGTTCAGTTTATACCCCATGGCTAGGGTTGTGTCACCACCTATTGGTGGTGTATGTAAATTGCAGTTTGTTTTGTTTGGGTTGTGAAGGCACTGGGAAGCACAAGGACAGAGACCATGTCTTAGTAAGTTTTGTGTTCTTGTGCTTTGCACTTCATCTGTGATATAGTAGACACTTAGTAAATGTTTGTTGAGTCATACAATAACTAAATGAATGACCATACAGTGAGTTAAAGCTCTTAAAGATGATACAGAATAAAATTATGAAGACTTTGAAATAAAAAATTAAGCTCCTTGATAACTTCATTCAAGAAATATTTATTTAGCTACTTATATAACACCAGGTACTGAGCTCCAGGATATGGTGTTAGGTGATAAAGATGCCTGGTGATTTCCCTGAACTTTGAGGTTAGTATCAGGGAGGTTGACCATAATCTTTCCCAATTCGCCCCTCCTCTTTCTCTATCGGAGTTAGAACCTTGGGCTTGAGGGACCTTGGGACTATCCCATGTGGCAATTCTGATGTTCTTGTTGGCTTCAGGGTGCTTGACTTCAAGATCAAGCGGGGTCTGGAAGGGCCTGGTCCAGGGCTTTCCTTCAGCTCTCGGGCCCCCAAACACGTGTTCCAGTCTTGAGATGTGGTAAATCCCTGCATGCGTCTGAGTGGCTTTTGGCTCCCCCTCCCTGAGTTCAAGGCTATAGCATCATGTATTCAGGGAGTGCAGGGGCTGGGGGCACCCAAGGGACTCTGGGGGGTGGCAGTGGGGGTGTCTGGCTTGGGTTAGGGTGCGCTGCATAGCTCTGTCCACATCAGTGGGTGCCCAGGTAACTGTGCTGTGCTCTTCTCTTCAGGGTGACCGAGCTCTCCGCTCTACTGACCCAGTCTCAGAAGCAAAATGAAGATTATGAAAAGATGGTAAAGGCTCTGAGAGAGACGATGGAGATCCTGGTTCGTGATCCTTTGTTCTGGGAGAGTTGGGAGTGGGCCTGTAAATTCCTGAGCTTTATGGACAGAGAGTGCAGGATACCAGTTAAATGTTCCTTGATGAAATCCCCTAAAGCTAAAAAATTAATTTTGGTTGAATCTGAAAATTATTTAACTCATTCATTTATCTATTTAATAAACATTAGCTGTCTACCGTCCCTACTATATTCCTAGGGAAACTACAGCAGTGCATGCATGCAGTGTGTCCTCTTCCGAGAGAGTGAGACACATGAAGAGGCACACTAGCCAAGTAGGAGGTGGGGATGTTTGGAGAGTTTCAAAACCTAGTCATATGGGAAACACCTGAGGAGCATGAATGTGGTTAGCCTGGAGAAGGAGGGCTTGAGGAAGACGTGATGGCTGCCTTCACATAACTGAAGGACTGACACCAGGGAAGAGAGTTGGCTTGTTTAATGTTTGCCAGCGGGGCACAATCACTGCCAGGGACTGGAAGTTACAGGGTGGTAGAGCAGCTGGAGCCGCTCGGTAGTTGAACAGTCTGTCTTGTGAAGGAGTGAGGTTTGTGTCACTGGCTTAACATCTGCCAGGGATGTTATCAAAGGGATTCTCTAAGGTTGGACGTTAGGACCTCTGGCTTGATTGCACGTTTCCTTTCATCTCTAGGAATCTTCAGATCTCTGATTTTAGGCAAATCCTGCACCCCTATCCACATACATATCCCTAGTCTTCTCATCCAAGCTAGGATCAGCTGGGAGCTAGACATGCTTATGCCTTTTTGGTTTCTTTTTGTTCAGGAATTTGCAAATTCAGATGTCCGCAGGGCCCAGGTAATATAAATGAAGTGGGTTCAGCTGTAAGAATTCTGATTTTCCAGTGTTGTCGTATTTAGTTTTCAGTATAACAGGGAACACTTGATCTCAATAGTAAGGAAACAGTGACGAGTGGTGAGGACTGCAGGACCCTGAAGAATATATGTCCCATCTGGAGGAGGCATCCACTATTCAACTTCAGTAAATTATTGCCATGTAGGGATGGGGGCTGGTGTGGCCCATATGTTAAGTTTTTGAGAGAAGCCAGAAATTCAGATTTTTATGAATTTTTATGAATTTCGCAGCTCAGAAAAATCTCTCAATTTACAAATGTTGGTTCAAATTTTGTATAGGCCAAAAAAAAACATAGCTGCAAATCTGCGTCTTTAAGCCTTCACTAGCACAATAAGGTAGGAAGGAGGAGGGGACATTTTGAGAGTTCAAATTTATTGCTGGCCTTGGGGCTAGAGGTTCCTCTGGCCTTAAGTCTCAAGTGCCAATTTGCTGTTCAGAGACAGCAGCCATCCTTCATCCAATGATAGCTCACATTTAATGAACATTTGCTTTGTGACAAACACTATGTCGAGTAATTTACTTGCAGTTTTTTCATTCAAGCCTCAAAACAAATCTATGAAGTAGTTGCTGTTAATTATATCTATTTTATTTTATTTTTTAAGTTTTCCCTTTTTTAAAAAAATTTTTGGCTGCGTTGGGTCTTCATTGCTGCGCACGGGCTTTCTCTAGTTGCAGCAAGTGGGGGCTACTCTTCGTTGCGGTGCACAGGCTTCTCATTGCGGTGGCTTCTCTTGTTGCGGAGCACAGGGTCTAGGTGCGTGGGCTGGTAGTTGTGGCGCATGGGCTTAGTTGCTCCACGGCATGTGGGATCTTTCCAGACCGGGGCACGAACCCGTGTCCCCTGCATCAGCAGGCAGACTCAACCACTGTGCCACCAGGGAAGCCCCCTTATTTCTATTTTAGAGAGAAGGAAGCTCAAAGAAGGAGTTGCCTAAGGTTACCAAGCTAGTAAGTGATAGAACAAGAACTCTTATCTAGGCAGTCTAATTTGGAGCTCTTAATCCCTTAATCTGAATTCTTAATCACCACATCACATTGTCTTCAGAATCCTGGGACAGTGTTAGCATTCACACGTGGTCAGGGGAAAAGTGGGATTGACAGAATAGACAGAATGAGACTCTGGTTAATTTGGGGCCTGGAATGATAAATTCTCTTCTGAGAGTTTGGCTCATAGGCTCTATTTGGTTCCCTGTCCAGGAGGCAAATCACGCAGAATTAATGGAACATGAGGCATCTCTAAGTAGGAATGCCCAAGAGGAGAAGCTGTCTTTACAGCAAATGCTCAAGGACATAACCCAGGTACTGGTAAGCCTCCGGTTCACAGTAACCGGTCCAGCCTCACCCTCCCCAGACCTCCCCGTCCTCTCAGGTGCGCCTAGAGGAGTCTGGACTTAAGGTCTTGTGGGGAGGAATTGTCTGAGTACATTTGAAGACTGGAGCCCTAAGGAGTAGCTAAGCTTTCACGTGTTGGCACTGCCTGCTAAAACGCCCTCTTTCTTACTGCTAGCTGCAGTTCTCAGGCAGCGGCTGGATTCTGGCCTTTGCTACCTCAGCAACCTCTTCTTCCGTCATTTATTCCTTGGGTGTTCAAGGGGTGCTAGTCTTGTTGCTCATTCGAGGTTTGGGTGACCGAAGGGGAAGAGTTGGTTTGAGGAGTTGAAGGAACCAACCTTTTTTGCTCTTAAGATACCCTCCTCCCACCCCCCAGGGAGAGGACCTGAGAGAGAAAACATCAGGTTTGTCCAGGCTGACATGTTAGTCCTCTACATGGATTCTAGGCCTTGGTCAGTAAGATGGTGACCCTGCTGTGTTGGATTTCAGGCCATGGTAGAAGAAGAGGACAGTGTGGCCCAAGGCTCTGGTCATGAGAGCTCCCTGGAGTTGGACCCTAGTGGCTCCTCCTCCCAGTTTGATTCCCAGCATCCAGACAAGGCTCTTTCTCTGGTGTGTTCAGTGCTGACTCAGAGACGCCAGGCTGTGCAGGTGAGAACCCCAGCACTCCTCCTCAGCCACAGGGATGGGTGTCTAAACTGACCTGGGCCCCAGGTACCCTCCTAGCCCAGACTGCCCCTTTTGCTACATTGACCAGTCACAAGGTGTTTTGTCAACACCCCAAAGTGCCCATTAGAATCTCTGTGTCTGCCCAGTTGTGCTCGTGGGGAGCAGGCACACTGTCCGTGCCACTGGCACGCTCCATTTTGATGCAGTCTTTACACAGCACTGTGCAAAGTGGAGCCCCAGGGGAGTGTGGGTAAGCGTTCCCCAATTCTAAGGGTCCCAGCCACACTTACCACCCCCACCATTTTACATTTGAAGATGATGGACTCTGACACTCTGGGAGCCACAGAACCCAGTCATCTCTGATGCTCTGTCTCCTCGACTGGTCTCATCTCTTTTCGTAGCTTCCCTTTGTTGCACCAGCCCCCAACCCCCTTGCCCAGCTCTACTTTCAGGCTTATGACATCCCTCCTCTGCCCTGCGCTCTTGTTCACCACCTCACTTCTGATGCTCTCCCTCCGCAGGACCTAAGGCAGCAGCTGTCAGGCTGCCAGGAAGCTATGAGCTCCTTGCAGCAGCAGCAGCATCGGTGGGAGGAAGAGGGTGAGGCCCTGAGACAGCGGCTACAGCAGCTCACCGGGGAGCGGGACGCCCTGGCAGGGCAGACTGTGGACATGCAGGGGGAGGTGGACTCTCTCAGCAGGTGAGCGGGGGCTGTTCGTCCCCCCCTTCCTCCCAGGCTCAGTCCCCGCCCAGCCCATGTGTTTGGTTGGCTGACCCTGTTCTTCCCTAGACCCAGAGCTGCTCAGGGCTGCCTTGCTTTGTGTTCTGCTGGTTCCTGCTCACTCAGTTTTGGGTCTTTGTGATGATAAAAAAAAAAAAACAGTTTCCTGCTCAAAAGGGAAGATGAGATATTTAAAGGAAACATAAACCTCTCTTCTTTGACCCTGTGCTGTCTGCTTCCAGGAGGGCTTTTAGGTTCCAGGGTTTCTGTTCATGTCTGGTCTCCTTCCAGGGAGCGAGAGCTCCTGCAGAAGACCAGGGAGGAGCTGCAGCAGCAGCTGGAGGTGCTGGAGCAGGAGGCGTGGCGACTGCGGAGGACAAACGTGGAGCTTCAGCTGCAGGGCGACTGTGCTCAGGGCGAGAAGGAGGAGCAGCAGGAGGAGCTGCACCTGGCCATCCGTGAACGGGAGCGCCTGTGCGTGGTGACAGTCCCTCCCCCTCCCCCAGCCCCTGCTCCCTCTTAGAAAGTGGAGTAAATTGAAGCCTGGTGTTCAGTGGGTTCAGATTAGCTTACTGCTCCATCCTTTGCAGGAGGATGAAAACAGAAAGTTCATCCAAGCATTGCTGAACACCCAGGAGGGCCGAGGCCCCGTTGGGGGTACAGAAATGAATAAGACACAGGCTCTGATCTCAAGCAGTTTGCAGTGTAATGGGGAAGTCAGACAAGTAAACCGTGGCCAGATGAAGTATGAGCTAAAAAAGAGCTTCAAGCTAGGTCCTCTGGGAGAATAGGAGTAACAGTTAATTATTGAAAGCTTCATGGATGAGAGGGTAGCCGTTGAGCTGGGCCTTGACATATTTTGATTGGTAGAGAGTGGGACAAGGGCTAAAGGAACAGATTAGCAAAGAAAAGGAGTCAGGAACGTTCATGGCATGTTCAGAGGAGGCCGGGCTGGCCAAAGGGTAGGACTGATCCTAGGAAGTAATGGGAAATGAGCTGGTCAAGGAAGGGAATTCCAGAGTAAAGGGACCCAGCTCATTTGTAAATTCCCCGATACAATGTCACAGAAAAAGCAAGGACTTTAGAGCTGGGCAGAAGCTTGGTTTAAATTATGGCTCTGCCACTTGGACAGATTATTTGTAAAATGGGGCTGATAATATTTCCCTTGAAGGGTCTTTGGGGAGATTAAAGCAGTGTTTTGCAAAATGCCAGCACAGAGCCTGACATATGGTAGGTCTTCAGTACCTGGTAGCAGGGGCTGTATCTTCTTCTTTTTTTTTTTTTTAATGAGCAGAGGGTTTTTTGTTTTGTTTTGTTTTTTTATTTATTTTAATTTTGGCTGCATCATGTCTTAGTTGCGGCATGCGGGATCTTCATTGCAGCATGCGGGATCTTTTGTTGTGGTGCCTAGGCTTCTCTCTAGTTGTGGTGTGTGGGTTTTCTCCCTCCAGTTGTGGCGCACAGGCTCCAGAGCACGTGGGCTCTATAGTTTGTGGCACGTGGGCTCTCTAGTTGAGGCACGCAGGCTCAGTAGGTGTGGTGCGCGGGTTTAGTTTCCCCTACGGCATGTAGGATCTTAGTTCCCTGACCAGGGATCGAACCTGCATCCCCTGCATTAGAAGGTGGATTCTTTACCACTGGACCACCAGGAAAGTCCCTGTGTCTTCATCTTTGATGCTTCCCCTCCTCACCTGTTCCCTAGCTCCTTCTGCCTAATAGGCACAAATAACGGAATCTTGAATGACTGCTCTAAGGATCGTGACTTGCACAAGGAGTGGTCTCCCCTCTACTAAGGAAAAGGAGAGACAATCCCCAAAGATAGTTTTATGTTTTTAAATTTAATTTGTGACTCGATAATACACTTATTAACATTTATATGATTCAAAAGTCAAAACTATTTTAAAAGGTATACAAAGAGAAAGTACTACTTCCCTCTGCTTCATTCATCCCATATTCCTTCCTTCTGTTTGTAACCATTTAAATTAATTTCTTATTAATATGTCTAGTGCTGCTTTATGCAATATATGCATATATCCTTATTTCCCCCAATTTCTTGCATAAAAGATAGTGCACCACGTATACTGTTCTGCGCCTTGCTTTTTTCACGTTATGTGTCTTGGAGACCTCTCCTTACCAGTTTTTAGAGACCACCTTCATTCGTTTGCATCGCAAAAGCAATTACATTCCTGTTATCTTTTGGGGTGTGGCCACTCCCTGAGATTTCCTCTAGCCCCCTTCTGTTTCCCATCTTAGTCAGGAGACGCTGGCAAGCTTGGAAGCCAAACAATCAGAGTCACTCAGTGAAGTGATCACCCTTCGGGAAGCCCTGGAGTCCAGTCGCCTGGAAGGGGAGTTGCTGAGACAAGAGCAAACAGAAGTGACCGCCGCACTGGCCAGGGTGCGTGGCCCTCCCCCTCGCTGGCTGGGTGGGGCGGGTGGATTGGAAAGTTGGGTCTCCAGGAGAAAGGCGTGCAGCCTGCCTCGTTCTTCATCCTGCAAGTCATGGCCCTTCCTGTTTCTTGTCTCAATGCCTAGTTACTGCTTTGGGGTTCTGTCCTTCCAAACAGACTCTCTGTATTGCAATTAGAATGGTTTTCTAAAGTGTGAATCTGGTCATGTCAGTCTCTTTCCTAAAACCATTCATTGGCTTCCCAGCTCCTTGGTACCACATGCAAAGCCCTTTGCCACCTGCCCCGAACTGTTTCTAGCCTCCTTTTCCCTCCAGATCCCTGTCCTAATGCCTCACATACCTTCGTTCCTGGCACATAGCGCTAATTGCATTCTCAGTTTTACCCGTTCTTTCGTGATTTTAATACTTTGTATGTACTTTTCCCTTTGCCTGGACTGCTTCTTTCCTCCCCTTTTAACCGCAAACTGTTCCTCATCTCTCAAAACCCAACTTAACTGTCGACTCTTCTACCAAGCACTTTTGATTCTCTCAAATTGGATTAATGCTTTCTTTGAGTTCCCAGAGCACTTTGTGCTTACATTGGCTATGGTGTCATCACCGTTGTAGTTGTTTATACATCCTGATGTCTGTGCCTCTGTAATGTGAGTTCCTCTCTTACTCTTCAGCGAATGAATGGGTAAGTGAATAAATAAATGAAGGGAAAAGTTGTTCAGAATGTAAGGGAAGGAATGAAGTGTTAACTGATCTCTGTACAAGGAAAGCAGCAGATGTTGGGGATGTGAGCTGTTCACTGTTGCAGGAAAACTGGAAAATGAAACTCTAACTCTCTGCTTTTAGGCAGAACAATCTATTGTGGAGCTGTCGAGTTCTGAGAACAGCCTGAAGGCTGAGGTAGCTGATCTTCGGGCCGCAGCTGTCAAACTCAGTGCCTTAAATGAGGCTTTGGCCTTAGATAAAGTTGGGCTGAACCAGCAGCTTCTCCAGGTGAGCAAAGGTTTCTCTGATCCACAGGGTAGAGCTGGGCCCCAACCGAGGGCAAGGGAGAGACAGACAAAGCTGATGCCTGTAACAAGGAGCAGTTCTTAAATGGATCAGTCCAAGACAGATCAGCTCCCAAATGTAGTCCTGGAATGAGCAAAAGGAACATTTATAGTGCAAAGGAGAGCAAAGATTACAAGGCCCGGGCTCAGCCATTAAAAATAGACCCCTCCCACATCTACAGCAGAACTACCTTTGGGCTTTAGGGTAAAATCATCAGGGCTAGGCCCATGTCCTCTGGAAGGAAGACTGGGTTTTAATCCTGTTGTATGAGATAACAGCAATCACAGAAAAGGATCTGTTGAAGAGCCCAAGTCTCAGAATTTTCTCTAGAGGTTACAAATTTAACACGTCTCTTCACTACCCCATTCCCTTGAGCCCCAGAAATGTTGTATGTTCCCTTATTCTGAATTCTTTAAGAGCAGGATTTTGCCTTTTTTCTCTCTGTCCCCAGCATCAACCCATCTAGTACCTGGAGTAAAGACCCCAGACCAAATGTGTGCATAGTCCTCCTCTCTCGTAAGCACTCCTGTGTTCATCTGGGGAGAACAGATTCATATCTCACTTGGATTTCTGTCTCAGCACTTCATCTCTAAACCGTAACCCTTTGTCTTTGATGTCCTTCCCTTTTTGGCCAGTAGTTAGAACAGGAGAACCAGTCTGTGTGCAGGAGGATGGAAGCAGCAGAGCAGGCGAGAAACACTTTGCAGGTGGGCCTGACAGAGGCCGAGAGGAACAGGGAAGCCCTGTGGGAAAAGAACACCCACCTGGAGGCTCAGCTGCAGAAAGCGGAGGAGACCAGGGCTGAGCTGCAGGCAGATCTCAGGGGCATGCAAGACGAGAAGGAAGAAATTCAAGAGAAACTAAGCGAGGTGAGAAGACAAAACTGCTACCATCCCATTAAGGATGCTCAATATACATGCTCATTGTACATACATGCTCACTATAAAAAATGAAAACACTACAGAAATGATTCAGGAAGGGAAAATCTCACTTCCTAGAATTGACCAGTGTTACTAGTTTGGGGTATGTCTTCCAGTTTTTTTAAAAGAATTCCTAGAGGAATCCTTCACTGATTCTCCATTGCTTCACATCCATCAGTTTGAATTAGATGCCTCTCCTGTGTTTTCTGATAATACATTGTGTTTATTCAACCACCACACCCTTCATACTATATTATAATTATCTGTGTTTATGTGTCTCCACCATTAGACCAAAAGCTCCTTGAAGGCAAGACTATGTCTTACTTGTTTTTGTAACTCCAGCTTTTAGTCCAGTGTGTAACACATAGCAAGGGGTTCAGTGAGTTTTTTCTGAACCAGTGCCCCAACTCAAAGGTCATCTTTCTTCTCTACCAAGCTTCTCATTGCCCTAGTAATTATACATAATCTCCCTTCTCAGAGCCTTTTTTCTCAGGGCACTGATCACTTTCTTCCTGGTATTATGTGTGTGTCTTACCTCTCCTTAAGACTAAAAGCTCCTTAGAGATAGATCTCTTGCAGCTGTAGCACAGGGTATTGCTCAAAGGAGAGCGTGTTTCCTGGGCTGGGGACTCTGGGGGTTGATCAGGGGGAATAGATAAATGGTACTTGGTGTGAGTGGGCAGTGCTCAAGGCTCACAGAGCTGGGTCCAGAATCTGAGGAGCCCATGGCCCTAATCTGGTGATAGCAGCCCTGGGGGGGATCCTGCCTCGCTCTGTATCCCATCAGTTCTTTCCCTCAGGCACATCACCAGCAGGAGGCAGCCTTAGCTCAGGTGGAGCAGCTGCAGCAGGAGGCAAAGCGACAGGAAGAGGCGCTTGCCCGGGAAGTCCAGGAGAAGGAGGCTCTGGCGCGGGAAAAGGCGGCTCTCGAGGTGCGGCTGCAGGCTGTGGAGCGGGACCGGGAGGACCTCTCTGAACAACTGCTGGGGCTCAGGTAGGGTCCAGACCTGGTTCTGCCAAGGGCAGAGAGAGCTTTGCAAGGCAAGGGGGAGCCAACCTAAGTTCCTTGCCCAAAGTATATGGGGCCTAAATGAGTTATGAATTTGTAATTGCCCCCCCTGCCCCCAAATTCTCTCGGTGACCAGTAGTTAGAACCCAATTCCTCTTAAGGAAGGGGCTTGATGGGTAAGAACTCTCCCGATTCTTGAACCCGACAGCTCGGCCAAGGAGCTACTGGAGAGCAGTCTGTTTGAGGCCCAGCAACAAAATTCTCTGATAGAGGTCACCAAGGGGCAGCTGGAGGTCCAGATTCAAACCGTCACTCAAGCCAAGGAAGTAATCCAAGGTGAGAACCCAACTTGGATGGGCGCACTTCATTCCACGGGGATGTTGAAAGCTAGGAAGACAGTGGGAAGCTATTAGAGCCAGGCCCAGAGCCTCTGAGATGGGAGTTCCTCATGAGGTCTGGGGAGAGGGGTGAAAGATGGAGGGCAGAGGCTCAGAGACAAGATCCTGTCCCTGGCATCTTAGGGGAAGTGAAGTGCCTGCAGCTGGAACTGGACACTGAACGGAGCCGGGCAGAGCAGGCACGGGATGCGGCAGCCAGACAGCTGGCCCAGGCTGAGCAAGAGGAGCAGGCTGCCCTGCAGCAGCTGAAGTCAGCCCATGAGGAGGAGGTGAACCGGCTCCAGGAGAAATGGGTAGGTGGTGGTTGTGGCTAGGGGATGGGAGAGACAGACA
Source organism: Mesoplodon densirostris (assembly GCF_025265405.1). NCBI lineage: Eukaryota > Metazoa > Chordata > Mammalia > Artiodactyla > Ziphiidae > Mesoplodon > Mesoplodon densirostris. The sequence goes on along the minus strand of NC_082676.1, from coordinate 24,123,284 downwards.
GCAGCAGATACTCCTGCTTATAAAAGTGAAATCTGAACAGGACTAGCCTGGTTGGTCACCGTGGTGCAAAATCCAGCTTCTAGCTAGTAAATGAGTTAATATATGGAAAACACTAATAATAGTTCCTGGTATACAGTAAGCTCTATATTTGTGTTGGGTATTATTGTTGTTGTTGTTTCTGTATGTATAGAGACTTAAGAGTGGATCCTGGGATTTAGGATTGATAAACTGGCCCCAGGGTGTAAAGGGAGCAGAGGAATGCCTTGGAACTATTATTGCCCAATTCAGAACTGTGTTTCTTTTGTCTTTTAATTATTTAATTTAGACCATTTGCTTTTATTGTGATTATAGGCATATTTGGATTTATTTCCACCATCTTATGCTATTTCTCTTGCCTTTTTATACCTTTTGGGGAGGGGAGTTCACCTTTCTTAACTTCTTTTAGAGGGTTATATTGGATTATTAAATTATTCTTTTCTCACCTCTTTTTTTCTCTCTACTACTTTGGATGATATGTACTCTAGTTTTTATTCTTTTGGTTGTTCTTTAATGTTTTAAAATACATACTTAATAAAATCTCAAGTTAATCAGTATATTTACCCTTTTCCTGAATGACACAAGGACCAGAGAACATTTTACCTGCATTCACTCCTCCCAGCCTATCAACTGTATTAGTCATTGTGTTTAGTTATTACTAGTTGTTAACACCATACATTATGTGTTTTGATTATTTTATACAGTCAATAATTGTTAGATACACTGAAAATTTTACGAGGTTTTTTTTGCTCACCATTCCTCCTTGTGTGTCAGGCTTTCTATTTGGATTTGTTTTCCCTGAAGTAGAATTTCCTTTGGTGAGGGTATGTTGGTAGTTAGTTGTCTGAAAATGTCTATTTTACTTTTATTCTTTTTTATAGCTTTTTCCTTTTTTTAATTTTATTTTTTTATTGAAGTATAGTTGATTTACAATGTTGTGTTAGTTTCAGGTGTACAGCAAAGTGTTTCAGTTATACATATATATTATGTCTTTTTTTTGCAGATTCTTTTCCCTTATAGGTTATTACAAAGTATTGAGTATAGTTCCCTGTGCTATATAATAGGTCTTTGTTATTTTTTTTTTTTTTTTTTTTTTTCCTTTTTGCGTTATGTGGGCCTCTCACTGTTGTGGCCTCTCCCGTTGCGGAGCACAGGCTCCGGACGCGCAGGCCCAGCGGCCATGGCCCACGGGCCCAGCCGCTCCGCGGCACATGGGATCCTCCCAGACCGGGGCACGAACCCGTATCCCCTGCATCGGCAGGCGGACTCTCAACCACTGCGCCACCAGGGAGGCCCTGTTATCTATTTTATATATAGTAGGTATATGTGTTAATCCCAAACTCCTAATTTATCCCTCCCACTTTTATTCTTGAAAGATAGTTTCACTGGGTATAAAATTCAGGTACAAATTCTAAGGTAACCGTTATTTTCTGTCAGCACACTGATTATTCTGTTGTTGGTATTGAGAAGCCTCTAATTAGTTGTATGTTAGAACTTGGTGTAACCTTCAGGTATCTTAACTTTCTGTCTTACATTTTCCGTGTGTACTTTTTCTACACTGTATTCTGGGTGATGTTTTTTCAGATCCCTCTTCTATTCGCTAATTTCCCTTTTCAACTGTGTCTAATCTGCTTTATAGTCTATTCACCAAGTTTTAAATTTTATTTATTAAATATTTTATTTCTCAACATTCTGTTTGGTTATTTTTTCAAATCTTCTTGGTCATTTTTTAGTGTCTTCTCCCTAATTTATATTTGCAGTCCCCTCTTTTATTCTTTAAACATGTGAAACATACTTTTATGCTGTCTAATAATTCCAACACCTAAAATCTTTTTGGATCTCTGTTATATGTTGTTCCCCTTGGCTCTCACTGATGACCTTGGCCCCTATGTGTTTTGTGATTCCTGACTCTGAACTCATGTTCTCTGGAAATTTTTCTGTGGGAATCCTTTTAGGCCTGAGGCAAAGGAAATTTTCCTCATTTGCTTTTGCTTCTCTGAGGAAGCTGAAGGACTAGCATCCCAGGACCACCTTAAAGTACAATTTCTGTTTAAAGTTTCTGGGCCACATTCAGGCCCTGAACCCACATGAAGACCAGCTTATGGTTATGAATTCTCAAGATATATATATATATATATATATATATATATATATATATATATATATATCCCTTTGTGAAGGTTAAAACAAATTTTCTTGCTATTCCCTTCTGTACAGTGTTTTGTTTTCTCTCTCCCCCACTTTTTCTCTCTCCCTTTTTCTTCCCCGTTTCTCCCTCTCTCAGTTTTATCCATTTACTGAGGACTGTAGCCCAGGGATGGGTGGGTGTTTTTCTGAAGAGCCACATTGGGCCTTGCAGACCATACAGTCTCTGTCACACTCACTCTTCTCTGCCACTCTAGTGCAAAAGCAGCTGTAAACGACATGTATGTAAATGAGCGTGGCTGTGTTCCAATAAAACTTTATGTATGGACATTGAAACTGAATTTCATATAATTTTCACATGTCACAAAGTCTTATTCTTCTTTTGACTTCTTATCAACCATTAAAAACATAAAAACCACTCTTAGCTCACGGGGCCAGGTTTGGCCCACATGCCATAGTTTCCTGACCCCAGATAGCCCTTTGGAGGTCCAGCCTTATGTCTCCTGTCAGGCTCCCCACCCTCTGTTTTCTGTTTTCTTTGCCCACATAGCCAGAAAATGAATTTCAAGGTTATTAGGTATAGTAAATACCTCCAGTGGAAAGCCTGTTCTGTGCTCATTTACCTCTTTAGATCACAAGTCTTGCTTTGATTTTGGCTCCAATGAAATTTTCATTATTTTCCTGCTGGCTCAGTGATACATTAAAATATATACTTAATAGTTAAATTGGCATTTTTTTTGTTTGTTAGTTTGTTTTGCCCTTTTACAGGTGGAGGGTTCAGAGAGCTTGTTTGTCAGATTTCTGGAAATGGAAGTTGACTTGTGCTTTGTGTGTATTTGTGATTTGATAGTTATTACAAGGCAGACTTGTTGGCAAGATGGTAGCCAGAAGTTTGCCTCTTTTTAGAATTATGTGCCTAGATTATAGTAGGTACTTCAAAATATTTATTGAATGACCAGTGTCCAGAGGCAGGTCAGTTTCCCAGCAAGAATCAGGCATACCACCCACTGAAAACCCTACAAGTAAAAGAAGCTATAAAACTTCTGAATGATGTGTTACCACCTGACGTAGACTTGGTATCCGTGGAAGGACTGACCATCTCATGGCCACACCTGAATCATGGGAAAGTCTCTTCCGTCTTTTCCTTTCTTCTCAGTCAGATAATCCCCCTGACTTCTGATTGTCTGACTTTATGATCTCCCTACTGATTGAAAGGGTTGAAAGCCCTCATAACTCTTGAGAGTCTGTTAGTTTTTTGTTTTATGGCCATGCCACACAGCATGCAGGATCCTAGTTCCCTGACCAGGGATTGAACCCAGGCCCTTGGCAGAGTCCTAACCACTGGACCGCCAGGGAATTCCCAGAGAGTCTGTTAGTTTTAACAGTGCCTGCCTTGTCCTGGAATCCTACCAATTAGAAAAACTCTTAGGGGTTATATTCTCCATTCTTCCATCTAGTGTCTGAATCCCCTTTAATAGCAGTGATAGTGGATACTTACTTACTGAGCACTTTCCCATGCCAGGTACCATGCTGAATGCTAGTCACGTTATTTCAGATAGCCCACACAACCACCTAGTGAGGAAACTGAGACTTAGAGAAGTCACTCAGGGTTACCTGGCTAAGAAGTGGTAGAGCAGGGATTAACCATTTCTTAGCATTTATGCTATGTCCACTTCTACAATATCCCTTCCAAGGGTTGCTTAGCTTCTGTTGTATTCCATCCATTGGAATGCCCATTTATTTTTAGGTAGATCTAGTTATTAGAAAATTATTCCTTAAGTTGAGCCAAAATCTATTACCTGAAACAAATCAGCCTTAGATTTGCTTGAAATACCTCACCAACATGGTTGCTTTCCTCTAGACATGATACACATCACTCACGAACCAGTGTGCAGAGTATCCTGATCCACAAACTAGGCAGCAACGCTTGACTGTTACTTCCTGGACATCACAGAATTAGCTCTTCTAGTAGCCATAACACACTTCTAACTCATATTGAGCAAATAGTTCAGTTTTGTTTTGTTTTGTTTTTAACACTTAACTACTATTAAATTCATCTTTCCCATATTCTTACAGTTGGCTTTTTGAACCAGAGTGTATGATTTGATATTCATAGCTGTTCTATTAACTGTGGTATTATAGATCACTGTTCTTAAGCATCTTAATAGTCCAGTAGCTGAAATGTGATTCATTCAAGCAATGCTGAGTTCTTACTGTCTGCCAGGCATGATGCTGGGCGTTGAGGATACAGCAGAGAGCAAAGTAGACATGGTTCTCCTGATGGAGCTTCAAGTCTTGGGGGAAGATAGGTATTAAATAAATTCATACATAAGTGAGTAACTGATGATGGAAGTTCTATGAAGAAAAAGAACTGGGTGATAGAAGAAGAAGAACAAAGGGGGACCGTTTTGAGCGTATGGTCTGGGAAGGCATCTATGAGGAAGTGTCATTTAAGCCATGAGTGACGGTGGGGTGGGAAGAGCAGTCCAAGTAGAAGGAAAGCATGAGCCAAGGCCTTAAGGAATGGAGGTGTGTGGTGTCCTTCAGGACCTGAAAGGCGGCCAGTGCAGCCAGAGTGTAGCGAGTGAGGGGAGAGTGCACAAGACGATATTGGAAAGGGGTGAAACACTAGAGGCCTTCCCACTAAATGTGGATAACTACGACTTACAAACATTTTAGAGGAAAGGTGATGAAGATGATGATAGCTATTGGCTACTGAATGCTTTCTGGGTGCTCAGCACCACTTAAAGTGCTTTACACGACTTACTTCACTCGTGAGAACAACCCTAGGAGGACCCTGTTGTTATCCTCATTTTTAAAGAACTTTTTTTAAATTTTATTATTATTTTTTACACAGGATTTATTTATTTATTTAGGCCACGCTGTGCAGCTTGCAGGATCTTAGTTCCCGGACCAGGGACCAAACCTGCGCCCTCAGCAGTGAAAACGCAGTGTTCTAACCACTGGACCGCCAGGGAATTCCCTGTCCCCATTTTTATAGATGAGGAAACTGAGGCACAGAGATGCGGTAGACCTGAACTGAGGTCACAGTAGTAGTACTGGGGTAAAGACTGTAACCCAGGCAGCCTGGCTCCAGTGCCCTTCACCACCATCCTGAGATCCTCATAGCGGGGCTGGATTCATCTAGGAGATCAGGGAAGGTGTCGGTCAGTGATGGACCTCTGGGAGGACCGGGATGCCCCATCCTAACGCTCTTGTATCGCATAGGAGACAGGCTCAGCCTGGCTTTTTGGGAGGCTCATCCTGTCACTCTGAGCAGGGGAGGGGGGACAGCAGAGAGCGAGTCCGCCACCTCAGTTTGCTGTTACAACCACCAACCATGATGTGCTTGCTTTAAAATAACAGATCTTTGTAGCTTATATGAAGGACAGTTGCGCTTTAGAAGACACTTTTCAATGTATTATATCATTTGATTTTTTTTAAAATAAATCTCATTTGATCCTCATAAAATTTGGCGAGATGGGCAAGGCAGGATGATTAGCCTCACCTCGCAGATGAGGAAGCAGGCTTGTCACGTGAGGCACCAGGGTCACACAGCTGGTGAGCAGTAGGCTTCTTGCCCTAACCCGGTTCTCCTGCCTCCTCCTCACCCCCTCGGCTCTAACGGCGCTTCCTTCGTACGACCAGGAGAGAGAGCGCTCCTGGCACCAGCAGGAACTGGATAAGGCTCTGGAGAGCCTGGAGAGGGAGAAAATGGAGCTGGAAACGAGGCTGAGGGAACAGCAGGCAGAAACGGAGGCCATGCGGACACAGAGGGCAGAAGAACAGGCCGAGGCCGAGAGCGCCCTGTGCCAGGTGGGCAGCTGGGAGGACTGGGCTGCACGTCCACCCTGTGATCCCCCTACCTTGGGCCACTTCCTTTCCCACTCCCGAGGGTGGTGCTGCAGGGGCTTCCAGAAGAGAATGTAGCTTCCCACTCTGCTCCCCATGAGCAGGTGATCGGTACCGTTAGCTGCACGGCCGGCGGCATGTCCTACTTCCTGAGGGAGGGCTGTCGCTTACCACATCCTGTCAGCTTGCAAACCAGCAGCAATCTTCGTACTTCCTGGCTCTCAGTCAGTGGGTCCAGACCTTCCTTCACCCTCAGCCCCCACCCCATTTGCTAGAAGAGCCCTAGAGCAGCTGGCGTGTGCTTGTGGCCTAGTGGGTGAGCATGGTGACCCCTAACCCAACAAGCCCTCGCCCTCCTGCCCCTCCACAGATGCAGCTTGAAACAGAGAAGGAGAGGGTGTCCCTCCTGGAGACACTGCTGCAGACCCAGAAAGAGCTGGCAGATGCCAGCCAACAACTGGAGCGGCTGAGGCAGGACATGAAGGTTCAGAAGTTAAAGGAGCAGGTACGGAGGGTGGTTCTGGGCAAGGAAGAAGAGGCAGCGTTGATTTATTCATTCACATTCACCTGCTCTTTGGCACTTCTTTGCACCGGGCCCTGCCTAGGTGCCGACATTTGACCAACAGAAAGGTGTGGCACAACGGTGAACATGACAGTCACGGAGTTCTAGTGGCAGAGCAGACACAAAACAAGTGAGATAATTACCGGTTGTGATAAGGGCTGTAAAGGAAATAAATAGGACGATGTCACTGAGAGTGATTCAAAGGAGGCCTCTGGACAAGGTGGTCATGGAGGGCCTCACTGAGAAGATGACATTTGAGCTGAGCCATTAAGGTTGAAGAGCCAGACCCGTAGAACAATAAGGATGAGCCTTGAAAGCATTATGCTAAGTGACAGAAGCCAGTTACAAGAAGCCACACAGTGTATGATTCCACTTGTAGGAAATATCCAGAACAGGCAAATCTACACAGACAGAAAGTAGACGAGGAGTTGGGAGTGAGGATGGGGGACGGGGAGGGTACAGGATTTCTTTCTGGAGGTGATGAAAATGGTAAAAAAATGATCATGGTGATAGTTGCACAACTCTGTGAATATACTAAAACCATTGAATTGTATGCTTTAAATGAGTCAATTGTAGGGTATGTGAACTGAATCTCAATAAAACCATTAAAAGGAAAAGAAAAGAAGCCAGCCGTTTGAAGAACAGTTTAGGCAGAGGAAATAGCTATCATAAGGGCCTGGGCCAGGCAGAAAGGGCCTGGGACAGTTCAGGACAGACAGGAGGCAGCATGATAAGCTTGGGGGCAGGAGACCTTTGTCAGCCGTGGTAGGACCTTGGACTTTGTTCTAAGGGCAGTGGGAACATGTTGGATGGTATTTAAAAAGCAGAGTGGGACATGAGTTATTACATATAAATTTAAAAAATACTTTAGCTGCTGAGGGGAGAATTTTGTGTGTGTTTGTGTTTGCCTGCTTGCACGTGGGTGTGGTGGCATGAAGTGGAAGTAGGGACACCCAGCAGGAGGCTGCTGCAGTGGTCTGGGTAAGGGACCCTGGCCGAGAAAGCCTGGGTGAGCAGTGCACTTGGTGAGGGAGGAGAGGGAATAGGAGGTGAGGACTTGAGGTGACGGTATCATGGAAACAACGTGGATAGCTGGACCCTGCCTCAGCTTTTGGCAACCCAACCAAAAAACTAGTATTTATACAACACAGATTTCTGTAACATGGATTTCAAGACCAAGGAAGCTTTCTTCTGCTCCCTGCTGTCTTCTCCCTTCTCAGGAGACCACTGGGATGCTGCAGACCCAGCTCCAGGAGGCTCACCGGGCACTGGAACAGGCAGCCCAGCAGCACAGAGACAGCCTCGCTGCCCTCCAGGAAGAGGGCGGCACCCTGCTGCGGGATAAGATAGACCTGCAGAAGCAGGTCCCTGCTCCTCTCTCCCAGCCCAGCATCCTTCCCCAGCACAGGCTCTCCCACTCCCTCTGGCAGGACGGGGGAACCTTGGCTGCCTGAGCCTGGGAGGGGAAGGGGAAGCCCCAGTACTGAGTGGAAAAGTGAAGGGTGCTCAGAGCTGCGCATGTGCCTCCCAGATCCCTGGGGTAGTTAGTAACCTCTCTCAGTGGGGACCACAGACCTCATATTTTCTTGGCAGCCCCACAGATCCAGCCTCCCCATAGATCCAGCATTTTTATACCAGATTGCTTTTCCTTCTCAAAATCCTATATCAGATGGTGTTCGGGTTGTTTATTTAAAAAAAAATACAATCACTTGCTTATCACTTGGCCTTTGGACAGAGTTACATTCAGCCAAGGTTTTCATTTGTGCCTGCCTCTATACAGCATATGTGAGGCTGGGGAGACAGGGGACTAGGCTGAGTGGTACTGGCAGAGGGAGGTGGATAAGAACCGCATGTAAGGGTTGGCAGGACCTCCAGAGCTTTGAAAATGGGCTGGTGACTGTTAAACCTTGAAGGACCCTAAAGCCCTAGGTGAGAAGCATCCTCCCACCAACCTTCCTGCCCTTGGTCCTCATGCCCTTGACTTTCCAGGTGGAGGACTTGAAGTCTCAGCTGGTTTCCAAGGAAGACTCCCAGAGGTTGGTGGACCAGGAGGTTCAGGAGAAGCTGAGAGAGGCCCAGGAGTGTAGCCGAATTCAGAAGGAGCTGGAGAGAGAGAAAGCCAGGTAGGCTAGACAGGCCATGGAGTTGGCTTTTGCCTGTCTGGGTCCAGAGGTCACTGTGAGGTTAACAGTTTGCTCAGGGCACCTAACCTCTCACGTCTCCAGCTCTGGGCTGTACAGGTAGCTGTGTGGAGAGGGCACGGTCCTTGTCTCCAAAGCTCATGCTTCATTCATTTAGCAGATATTCAGAGAACACGTAGCACGCACCAGACGCTATGCCAGGGGTTGGGGATATATTAAGACAATAGAGTCTCTGCCTCAGTAGAAGTTATAGTTTTGTGGGGAAGATGTTAATCAAATAACCTCCAAAGGAAAGTATTGCAGATTATGTTACCTGGAGTCTGAGGAGGGAGAAATCCTTTTGTTGATGAAACTAGAGGCAGGAAGACAAGGTAGGAGACTGGTACAATTGTCCAGATAAGAGAACCAAAGCTGAACCGAGGTAGGGTCATAGGGAAGGGGAGGAGGGAAGGGGTTTAAGGGGTGTTAGGGGAGTTGGAATCAGTTATTTGTAGTCTTAGAGTGGACTCAGGTGGGATGAGGGGAGGATGCTGTGATGTGGTCAAGACTTCTCAGGGTGAATGGAGGTGCCATTCAGTGAGCTGGGGAACATAGTAGGGGTGACTGGTGGGAGGGGAGGTGCAGAGGAGATGGGAAGAATTGGACATGTTGAATTTGAGGTATTGTATAGATATTTCTGGAATTTGCCAGAGAAGAATAAACTGTGAAGTTGAAATGAAATATTATATGCATGAAAGACCTAGGAGCACTCAGTAGGTGCTCAGTATACTGAGCTTTTATTGTTGGAGGCTTTTTTATTGGAGGCTTTTATTGTTATACTGGAATCATTATCATCACTGTTTCTGTGAATTAGCAATCCTGTGTTAGAGCAGTCAGATGAGAAGGTAGTTCTTCATTACCTGAGAGAATGACCCAGCCCTCTGAACCCTCTCTTTTTAGCCTGACTGTGTCGCTGGCGGTAAAGGAGCAGAGACTCCTTGTTTTACAAGAGACTGACTCTGTTCGACAGCAGGAGCTGAGCTCCTTGCGCCAGGACATGCAGGAGGCCCAGGCAGGGCAGAAAGAGCTCAGCGCCCAGGTATTTCCCACCCCACTAAGAGCCCTCTTCCTTGGTGGAAACCTGCTTCTGGAGTCGGCAGGTGATTGCTCAGTCACAATGAGACCTTAGCAGCCCCGGCAGGAGGGGGAAGCCAGGACCGGGCTGCGTGGGGCTTGGGAACCTGACCCAGAGTTGAGAACGGACCCTGTGGGGAACCTGATGGCCCAGAACACAGTGCCCAGAGGGGCAGAGCTCACGCAGGCCTGGTTCAAGCCCAGCCGCTGCCAAGTGTGCCTGGTCTGCCTGGCAAGACACAGCAGGGGGAACAAGTATTACTCCAGATGGGGTCAGCGGCAGCCTCTTGCTTCCAGGGACTTGGTCTGCTCACAGCAGGACCCCAGACCTTGTGCAGAGAGGAAGGATGGAACCGGGAGGAGAATAATGAGGGAGTAAGAGCTAGACGTAGACTGCGGCAGATGAGGACCCAGGTCTGCTTGTCAGACGGTCCTGGGTGTGACTCCCAGCTCTACTGCTTCCTGGCTGTGCGAACATCACTTTATTCAACCATAAAACAAGGATGATAATTCTTAATCATTATAGGAATGTATAAAGTGTCAGGAACATAGTAAGCATTCAATAAATGGTAGCCATTATTATCGTGACTGGTCTTTTTAGGCTCAGTGTCAGCGTTTCAGGCCGATTTCTAATCATAGCAGGGAGCTGGCATAGTTGCCAGGGGGACCAGGGCCAAAGCCCATTTGCATAGCCCAGGCCCATGTGTCAGGAGTCCGTAGGTGGGCATGTAGGTTAGACCTAGGGTTCCACTCATTCCGGAGCCCTCCCTTCCTGCTGGAGAGGAAGGGCAGTCCTCCCAGCCCCAGTCAAGGTTTGCACAGGGATTGAGTGGGGTCAGGCCTGGGAGGGTCTGGGGAGAGGGTATCCATTCCCTGCTCAGAGTGACCATACTTCCTCTCTGGCAGGTGGAATTACTGAAGCAGGAGGTGAAGGAAAAGGAGGCTGACTTTCTGGCCCAGGAAGCACAGCTGCTGGAGGAGCTAGAGGCAGCTCGAGTAATAGAACAGCAGCTACGAGCTTCCTTGTGGGCCCAGGAAACCAAGGCAGCCCAACTACAGCTGCGACTGCACAGCACGGAGGGCCAGCTGGAGGCCCTGGCAGTGGGACAGCAGCCTGGGCACCAGGCCCAGGTCCAGCTGGCCAGCCTCTGTTCTGTCTTGCAGCAGGCCCTGGGGTTTCCTTATGAGAGCGGGCTTGAGCTGAGTGGTGGGGGAGACTCGGCTTCCTCCCTCTGGGGCCCTGAGCCAGGTGAGGCAGCCACCCAGGAACTCAGTCCTTTGGTCAAAGCCAAAGCTCCCAGGGGAGAAGGGAAGGGAATGCAGTTCCTTAGATACTCATCAAGGCCAAGGCCACAGACTCTGGGATTAATTCAGAGTTTGAATCCCAGCTCGGCCATTTGCTGGATGTGTGTCCTTGGGCAAGTCACCTCTCCTCTTTGAATTTGATTTTCTCAACTATAAAATGAGGGTGTTAAGAGTACTTACCGGGGGCTTCCCTGGTGGCGCAGTGGTTCGGAGTCTGCCTGCCGATGCAGGGGACACGGGTTCGTGCCCTGGTCCGGGAAGATCCCACATGCCGTGAAGCGGCTGGGCCCATGAGCCATGGCCACTGAGCCTGCGCGTCCAGAGCCTGTGCTCCACAACAGGAGAGCCACAACAGTGAGAGGCCCGCGTACCGCAAAAAAAAAAAAAAAAAAAAAAAAAAAACTTACCGGGACTTCCCTGGTGGCGCAGTGGTTAAGAATCCGCCTGTCAATGCTGGGGACACGGGTTCGATCCCTGGTCCAGGAAGATCCCACATGCCGCGGAGCAACTAAGCCCGTGCACCACAACTACTGAGCCCATGTGCCACAACTACTGAAGCCCATGTGCCTAGAGCCCGTGCTCCGCAACAAGAGAAGCCACCGCAATGCGAAGCCCGCACACCGCAACGAAGAGCAACCCCCTCCATCCGCAACTAGAGAAAGCCCGAGCACAGCAACGAAGACCCAACGCAGCCAAAAATAAATAAATTTTTTTAGAAAAAGTACTTACCTCTTGGGTTTTTGGGGGTTTTGGGGGGTTTTTTTTGCGGTACGCGGGCCTCTCACTGCTGCGGCCTCTCCCGCCGCGGAGCACAGGCTCCGGACGCACAGGCCCAGCAGCCACGGCCCACTGGCCCAGCCGCTCTGCGGCATGCGGGGTCCCCCCAGCCCATGTCCCCTGCATCGGCAAGCGGACTCTGAACCACTGCGCCACCAGGGAAGCCCCCTCTTGGGATTTTTTTAAGGAGTTAATGAGATGACAAATAAAATGTTCACACAGTTCCTGGCACTGATCAAATGCCTAACAAATGATAGTATTTTCTAGTGCACATCACAGTACCTGGCACGTAGGTACGCAGACAGGGCCTGATGAACAAACTACTGAGAAGGGGTTCTTTGAGGAGAAGAGGGATGGGTGGGAAAGCCAAGGCCAGGTCTGGGAGGTATGGCTGTTTCTTTTCATAGTGCAGCCAGGTCAGGAGGTGTTTCCTCATTTTTTCAGACCAGAATGGAGCTAGGATCCTCTTTAAGAGATGGCCCCTCCAGACGGCTCTCTCAGCTGAGGCGGTGGCGTCTGCCCTCCAGAAGCTTCACCAAGACCTGTGGAAAACTCAGCGGGCCCGGGTATGTGTCTCTCTTCTCCTTCCTCAGGCTCTTCACCTACACCGAAAAAGACTTGTGAAGCACTTTGACCTGTTTTATTTCTGATGTAAAGTTGGGATGAGTTCCACCTCTATCACTTACTACCCGGCAACTGTGAATAAAGCATTTGGCTTCCTGGGCCTTGTTTTCACTAGTAAAGTAGGGCAAATCGTGCCTGCCTCACAGGGCTGTGAGGAACAAATGAGTGAGGGACTCGAGTGAGCCCTGTAAACCATGATACTCTATAGATCTGTGATCCTGTTTTGCACCATTTTCCTCTCAGCCATGAATTGTTCTTGGTGCCAAACCTCCAAGAAAAACCTGACAAATTGGGGATCACTGAGATTTGAGGTTGCCGTTTATAGGAACATTCTAGGCCTAAGACTGAACTAAATGTCCCCCAAATTCCACCTCCCAGTGAACCCATCAGTCAGTAAAAATTGAGTGTCACCTATATGCCAGCCACTCTGAGCTGGGGATACAAAAAGGAGAAAGACCTGCTCTCTGCCCTCAAGAAGGCTTGTGACAGGGCTGAGCAACCAGACTGCATCCTGAGATAAAGCAGAACTGATAGAAATTATTGGATCAATAACAGATGTACATGATAATAATAGGAGGAAGGGACAGTTGGGAGGGTCAGAAGGAGGGAAGCAGTGACCTTTGAGCTAAGCTTTGAAGTAGGAGTTTGGGGAGAGGAGAGGTGACCCCGGGCTAAGACTTCAGCAGGAGTTCTGTTTCAAAGACACGAGGCAGAAGGGGAACCCTAGGCTCCAGCCGGTTGGAGCAGAGCCTGTCATCCCTTCCAGGAGCCAAATGCACATGAGTTCAGAGGTAAATAACCCAGCAGTCTGAGAGTGGGTCCGTGATGGCAGACCCTGACAGAGGCTGAGGGAAGAGAGGGATCGGGCCCTGAACTTCTGCGGCTTTTTGGAAGATGAGGAACTTGAGTTCCACACCCTTTCTTTCCCAGGATGATCTGAAGGATCAGGCCCGGAAGCTGGAACAGCGTCTCACTGATACAGAGGCTGAGAAGAACCAGATCCACACAGAGTTGCAGGCTCTGCAGAGACAGCTCTCCCAGAACCAGGAAGGTGAGAAGCTTAAGGCAGGGGTGGGTTTGGGGGAGAAGAAAGAGGAAAGGCAGGAAGCCCAGAGGGGAGGGATCAGGCCTGGGAGCCACTCCTTACTGCTTACCCACAGCTGTGAGATTTACCTAGAGGCGTCTCCAAAGGGGCGATGACCCCCGTCAACTATTTTTTGTACTTCGCTTGGCCTTTGAGAGCTGTCCTGGAAGAAGGGATTAGGAGGAACAGATTTGGTGAACTGAGGGACGTTGCTAGCTAAGCCTCTGTTTTTTCTGTGAAGATTTAAAAACTGGCAACCTAAGGTCAGGTCTATAAGAACACTGTAAAATTCTATGTCTTTCATCATTTATCAGTGTTACTTCTTTTGTTATCTCAAACTATGTTCTCAAATGATGAACCTTTGACAGCAGAAGGATTATGGGCTTGTTTGGGAGATAGGAAGAGGGGGGAATCTGGGGAGAAGCTATCTGTGCCACAGCCAAGGGCTAGGAAGGGTGGTGACTACTAGGAAAGGAAAGGAGAGGGGAGGGTCTTGTGACTCAAGGCTCAACTGTAGAAGGGAAGAAGACAACGTGGGGAGTGGGTCTGGGTCTTAAAAGTATCCCAAACGGCTCCCTGAGAGCCACACACATACAGTTGGGTTCCGGTGCATTTTGCAGAAATGGAGGGTACCCAGCAGAGCAACCCTGGTCTCTAGGAACCTCTGCAAAATCATAGACTTAGGGACTGGAAAGGACCTCCAACATCATCTAGCTCAACCCTGTCTGGAATCCAAGGTTGAGAATCTGTGTGATCGGGATGGGAAGTGTTGGCATGATTGTCAGGCACTGCTGGAGCTGGGCAGCAGATGCAGACACGAGTCTGGAAGCAGCAGGGAGCCTAGACAGACAGGAGCAGCTGGCAGACGGGTGATGCCTCTATGAAACTGGATGTAATTCTCTCCTTCTTGGCCTTTTCCTCCTTTGATTCTATTCCCCATCTTCCATCTGCCTCTACATCCCTCTTTTCCTCCAATCATGGTTCTTCCTCCACTACCTCTCTTCCCAAAGAGAAATCCAAGTGGGAAGGAAAACAGAACTCCCTAGAATCTGAGCTGAGGGAGCTGCGTGAAACTGTGACATCCTTCCAGAGTCGCCTACGGCAAGCAGAGCTCCAGGGAATAGAAGCCCAGGTAAGGTGTTTCTGGTTTGGGGGAGGGGTTGCTTCAGGAGTAGTCCCTCAGGGCCCAGGATCGAGCCCATCCTGGCCCACGGTTGTATCCCATCCATCTGTAGTGCCCAGCTTCCTTCAGCAGTGTCTCTGTTTCTCTGGCTCTCCCCACATCCCTGAGGGCCATTATTGAGGCCCTAGTGAATCCGCCTTTAATTACTTTTTCTGAATTGAGGTTGAGGTTTTTGTCCCTTTCCCTGAAGGGCTAGAGTCTGGGATGACTCATTTGCACCAGGTTTTCCCCTCTGAGCACAGCAGAGCCCGGGGGTGTGGTAGGGATGTTCTCTTACAGTATCAGCCTAAGTGGAACACCCAGTTCCTTTTGCCCAAATCCTTGACAATGCTGGTGCCACAGAGGAAGGAAAGGAAGGGCCTGTGTTGGAGTGACAGTTTCAGGGAAGTATAGTTTAAGGTGGTTTTGCATCTTGTTTTCCAGAATGAGCGAGAGTTACTGCAGGCAGCCAAGGAGAACCTGACTGCCCAGGTGGAACATCTCCAAGCATCTGTGGCAGAAGCCAGGGCTCAGGCAAGCGCTGCCGGGGTCCTGGAGGAAGACCTGAGAACTGTGCGCTCAGCACTGAAACTGAAAAACGAGGAGGTGGAGAGTGAGCGCGAGCGAGCCCAGGCCCTGCAGGAGCAGGGAAAGCTGAAGGTGGCCCAGGGGAAGGCTTTGCAGGAGAATCTGGCTCGCCTGGCCCAGACCCTATCTGAAAGAGAAGAGGAGGTGGAGACTCTGCAGGGAAAAATCCAGGCGCTGGAGAAGCAACGGGAAATGCAAAAGGCTGCTTTGGAAGTGCTGTCTCTGGACCTGAAGAAGAGGACCCAAGAGTTGGATCTGCAGCGAGAACAGATCCGGGAGCTGGAGGAGTGTAGGTCTGCTCTAGAGCACCTCCCCGCGGCCATCCAGGAGCAAGAGCAGAAGCTGACTCTGCAGAGGGAGCAGATCAAGGAGCTTGAGAAGGACCAGGAGGCGCAGAGGAACATCTTGGAGCAGCAGCTTCTGGAACTTGAGAAGAAGGCCCAAGTGATTGAGTCCCAGAAAGGACAGATTGGGGACCTGAAGAAGCAGCTGGTTACAATGGAACGCCTGGCCCTGGAACTAGAGGAAAACCATCACAAAGTGGAATGCCAGCAGAAGGCAATCGAGGAGCTGGAGGGCCAGAGGGAAATGCAGAGGGTGGCTCTGACCCACCTTACACTGGACCTGGAGGAAAGGAGCCGGGAACTGCAGGTGCAGGGCAGCCAGATCCAGGAGCTGGAGAGCCAGAGCACCCTCCTGGCAAGAGAGCTCCAGGAGAAGGACCAGGAGGTGACATCCCAGCAAGACCAGATCAAGGAGCTGCAGAGGCAGAAAGAGCATCTGACTCAAGACCTGGAGAGGAGGGAGCAGGAGATGGTGCTGCTGAAGGAAAGGATTCAGGTCCTGGAAGATCAGAGGACCCTGCAGACCAAGATCCTGGAGGAGAACCTGGAGCAGATCAAGCTGTCCTTGAGAGAACGAGGCCAGGAGCTGGCCTCTCAGAGGCAGCTGATGCAGGAGCGGGCAGAGGAAGGGAAGGGCCAGAGTAAAGCTCAGCGAGGGAGCCTGGAGCACATGAAGCTGATCCTGCGTGATAAGGAGAAGGAGTTGGAATGCCAGCAGGAGTGTATCCAGGAGCTTCAGGAGCACAAGGACCAGCTGGAGCAGCAGCTCCAGGGCCTACACAGGAAGGTGGGTGAGACCAGCCTACTCCTGACCCAGCGGGAGCAGGAGATAGTGGTCCTGCAGCGGCACCTGCAGGAAGCCAGGGAGCAGGGGGAGCTGAAAGAGCAGGCACTTCAGGGTCGGCTGGACGAGGCCCAGAGGGCCCTGGCCCAGAGTGCCCGGGAGCTCGAGGCCCTGCAGCACCACAGGCAGCAGGCCCAGGGCCAGGAGGAGAACGTGAAGGAACAGGCGGGCTCCCTGCAGCAAGCTCTGGAGCAGGGCCACGCCACACTGCAGGAGTGCCAGGCTGAGCTGGAGGACCACAAGGAACACACGCGGAGGCTCCAGGAAGAGCTGGCGGTGGAGGGACAGCGGGTCCAGGCCCTGGAGGAGGTGCTGGGTGACCTAAGGGCTGAGTCTCGGGAGCAGGAGAAGGCTCTGCTGGCCCTCCAGCAACAGTGTGCCGCGCGGGCCCAGGAGCATGAGGCGGAGGCCAGGACCCTGCGGGACAGCTGGCTGCAGGCAGAGGTGATGCTCCAGGAACGGGACCGGGAGCTGGAGGCCCTACGGGCAGATGGCCAGTCCTCCCAGTGTCGGGAGGAGGCTGCCTGGGGCCAGGCTGAGGCTCTGCAGGAGGCCCTCGGCAAGGCTCAGGCTGCCCTGCAGGAGAAAGAGCAGCATCTCCTTGGGCAGGTGGAGCTGAGCCGCAGCCTGGAGGCCAGCACGGCCACCTTGCAGGCTGCCCTGGACTCCTGCCAGGCACAAGCCCGGCAGCTGGAGGAGGCCCTGAGGAAGCGGGAAGGTGAGATCGAGGACCAGGACCTCCGACACCAGGAGGCCATGCGGCAGCTCCAGGAGGCACTTGCCCAGAGGGATGAAGAGCTGAGACACCAGAGGAGGCAGGGACAGCTGCTGGAGAAGCCTCTGGCCCAGCAGGGCCTAGAGGATGCAACCCAAGAGAAGCAGGAGCCGAGGCACGAGAGAGAAGAGGAAGAGACGAGGGGCCTTCGTGAGAGCCTACGGGAGCTACGGTGGACTCTAGCCCAAAAGGAAGAGGAGATCCTGGAGCTGAGGGAGGCCCAGCCAAGGAAGGGCCTGGAGGACTCGCCCCCCAGCCACAGAGCCTCCCCAGGGGAGGAGCTGTCTTCCACACTTGATTCCTCAGGGCCTAGGCTGCAGCGGGAGCTGGAGCGACTACAGGTGGCCCTGAGGCAGACGGAGGCCAGGGAGATAGAGTGGAGGGAGAAGGCCCAGGACCTGGCGCTGTCCCTGGCCCAGAGCAAGGCCAGTGTCAGCAGTCTGCAGGAGGTAGCCCTGTTCCTGCAAGCCTCTGTCCTGGAGCGGGACTCGGAACAGCAGAGGCTGCAGGTGAGTCACCCCGTGGGTGGGAAGGGCTGGGGCAGAGCCCGGTCTGCCTGGGCTCCGGGGCTGTCTGCACCTCAGGGTATGAGAAAACTGAGGTCACGAGCACCTCAACAGAGTGGAATCCAGGTTACTGTGGTAGTGCGTGGGGGAAGATGTGGCATCCACAGTCCCCGCCCTCCTAGAGCTGACGGTCTAGTGGAAAAGCAGTTACAATGCAGTGCCTACTTAGGGTTGGTGCCTGACACGTGAAGTTTCGTGTGCTCTGAGCATACCGGAGGGACCACCCCACCTTTCCTGGTAGACGTGGTGTTTAAGATTAGATCTGAAGGGACCAGTAAGGAAAGAGCCAAGCACAGGTTGGGGGAGGGAGAGGAAGAAGGAGGAGGGAGAGCGTGGAGTATCTGTGAGGGAGTTCAGGCTGCCTGGGACAGAGAAGAGGCTCTGGCAAGAGAAGAGAGGACAGCAGGGGGCCATCATTTAGGGCTTGTCAGCATGTTAAGGACCTGGGTGACCAGTGCGAAGTGGATGAAGGGTTTGGGGCAGGGGAGTGACACGATCAGATATATAGTTCAGAAAGATGGCTCAGGCTGCCAGGGGAGCAACTGTAGACCTGGGGAGACTGACCAGGAGGCTGTAATGGGAGTCGGTGGACAGGTGGTGACCTGAGATAGGAAGTGTGGATGGAGACTCATGGGTGGGCCTAGAGGTTCACAGGATTTCCAGCAGGTGATTGCCCAAGAGATGAAGGGAGTAAAGACAAGACAGAAATCAAAGGCAGCGCCCAGGTTTCTGCTCACTGGGATAAAGGCAGGTTTGGGGAAGTGGGGTGGAATAGGGAGTTCAGTTTGGAAACGGAGCCAAGCAAGCGCACACGTCAGCGGGCAGATCTGCTAACGTGATCCGAAGTTAAAGCGTGAGGTTGAGGCTAGGGGCAGAGCCTCTGGAGTTGTCAGCAGTCAGGAGGAGTGGGCTCCTCTAGGTGGGATGTTGAGTGACAGAGGAAGTGACCTTAGGGTCTAACCTTTAGCCTCAGGTCACGGCCACGTCTCAGTCATCTTTGCACCCTGCACTGAGCGCAAGGTCTGCAGAGTGGGCAATCAGGAAAGCTGGGCTGGCTACTGGACATAGTATTATCTCTTTTGCCAAGAGGAACCCAGCCCATTTTTCCTGGGAAGTTGACTATATCCTGGTCCCTTGACCTGAGGTGAGCCCTAGAGAACCCCCTCCCTCAATTCAGACACATGATCCTGCAGGGACTTGCCTTCTGGGAGCCCCAAAAGCTCTGCTCTGGTGAAAAGGCAATATGCAGACAAGGGGTTACGTTTATGAGCTTTGGAGTCGAGTTCTTGGATTTGAAATACAGTTCTGCAGTTTATTAGCTGTGTGACCTGAAGTGCGTGCCTTTACTTCTCTGACTCTTGGTTTCCTCATTGATAAAATACGGAATGATAGTACCAGCCCCATAGAGCCATTTTGAGTCCAAAAAGCGATAATGTGAAAAAAGTGCACAGGAAAAAGGCATTCAGTACGTGGGACTCCTTTCCTGTTTCCAGTTCTGTTCTTACGGGCACAGAAAAAGTCAGATACGTAGGTGGGTGGGAAGGCACTTCCTGTCCATACTTTTGAGTTACTGAGCAGTAGTTACTCAGTAATGAAGCTCAGGTCAGGGTCCTCCCATTCCCAAAACACTCAAGGACACCTTTCAGAAACAGCCCTTCATCACAGTAGCCTCATTTTTTTTAAATCAAAGTATAGTTGATTCAGTTATATATATATAAGGAGATATATTCTTTTTCAGATTCTTTTCCCTTATAGGTTATTACAAGAGGTTGAATATAGTTTCCTGTGCTATAGAGTAGGTCCTTGTTGTTTATCTACTTTATATATAGTAGTGTGTGTTTGTTAATCCCAAATTCCTAATTTATCCCTCCTCCCCCTTTTCCCTTTGGCAACCATAAGTTTGTTTTCTACGTCCGTGAGTCTGTTTCTGTTTTGTAAATAAATTCTTTTTTTTTTTAGATTCCACATATAACTGATATCATATGATATTTGTCTTTGTCTGGCTTACTTCACTTAGTATGATAATCTCTAGGTCCATCCATGTTGCTGCAAATAGCATTATTTCATTCTTTTTTATGGCTGAGTAGCATTCCATTGTTATTTACCGCCTCTTCTTTATCCATTCATCTGTCAATGGACATGTATATAGTAGCATAATTTTTTACTTTAAGCATTTTACATGCCAGGAGCTGTTACTCTCACTTTCTTCTACAACAACCCTGAGAAGTAGGAATGGTTATTATCTTCATTTTATAGTTGAGGAACGGCAGTTAAGAGAGGTTAAGTAACCTGTCCAAGGTCATCCAGCTAGTAAAGGGCAGAACTAGGGTTAGACCTAAGCAGGCTGGCCTCGTACTACTAAGCTCCTTCTCTCTCCCAGACAGCCTCCACCCACACGTGTACCTTATGTTCCTCTTCTCTGTCTGTCCTCTTGACCTTTACCATTTATGAACCCTAGGGTGCCTAGAAAATATCTAGCACTAGTCTTACCATTTATCTAAAGGGGTTTAATCCCAGAGGCTTAATCTAAGCTTCACGTGGTCTTTGTGTGTGTGTGTGTGTGTGGCCGCGCCTCCCAGCATGTGGGATCTTAATTCCCTGACCAGGGATCAAACCCACGCCCCCTGCATTGGGAGTGCGGAGTCTTAACCACTGGACCACCAGGGAAGTCCTCATTGTGGTCATTTTACAAACGAGGTAATTGGGGTTTGGAGAGAGCTCATACCTTGACCCAAGTCATATAGCCAATATGTGGTGACACAATACCCGGCTCTATGTGATTCCTGAGTCCACACTCTTTCCACAACACCTAGTGCTCCCAATTGTCGCTTAGCTTAGGGGAGATCTAAAACGGGAGTTCCCTGGTGGCCTGGTGGTTAGGGTCTCACTGCCGTGGCCCTGGTTCAATCCCTGGTTGGGGAACTAAGATCCCACAAGCCACGTGGCGCGGCCAAAAAAATAAAAATTAAAATTAAATAAATAAATTAAATGAGACAGGTTTTAGTCCTAGTCCACCACGTATCCTTGGGAAGATCCCTCTCTGCTCCTTTGTTTTATCCACCTGTAAAATGAAAGTTATCCACTAGAATAGCTCAGAGCTGCCAGGAAAAGTAAGACTATAACCTGATGAGAAAATTGTTGAGGACGGAGGGTGGACTGGGTCTTGATATGAGGTCCTCATGGTGTGACTCACCCCAGGATGAGTTGGAGCTCAGCAGACAAGCTCTGGAGAAGGAGCGACTCCACAACCCAGGCCTGACCAGCCGAGCAGAACGGGGACCCAGAGGAGACCCCGGCGCCCAGCTGGGAGAGGTGAGCTGGGGGCCTGGTGGGAACAGATGGCCCAGGAGGGAGCACCTGTCCAAGGACTTGTCCCCTTCCCCTGGGAATTGGGTCCCTGAAGCCCAGACCTGCCAGGTTAGTCCTTTGCCCTCTGTCTGTTCCCCACCTGTCTGAGGGGCTGCCCGGGTGAGACTGACAGGTCTCTCCTTCAGGTCTCGGGGGCAAAGACTGAGCCGAGTCCTGAGGTGGAGGAAAAGCAGCTCTGGGAGCAGAGGCTTGAACACCTGCAGCAAGCAGTGGCGCGGCTGGAGGTTGACCGAAGCCGACTGCAGCACCACAATGCCCAGCTGCGGACCACCCTGGAGCAGGTGGGCGACTCATGTCCTCAGCTCCCTCCCCGGTCCGCTGGGCATGCATCTCCACTTCTCATGCAGCCCCCAGAGCAGGGGTTAGTAAACTGTAGCCCAGGGGCCAAATTCGGCCCACTGCCCGTTTCTGAAAACAAAGCTGTTTGGAGACACTGCAGTAGTTGTGACACAGACCGAATGGCCCACAGCCCCTAAAATACTACAGAAAAGGTTTGCTGGCCCCACCTCCTCTGCGGCAGCAGCACTTTGCACTCAGGGCTGCCCCAGCAAGTGCTCTCCTCAGCGCAGTTCAGCTTCCCGTGGCTGCTGGCCCCTTACGCTCACACCGGCCTCCTCTCAAAGAAGGCGGCTCTGCTCAGACCCAGAGCCAAGCCCAGCCCTGACTGCTCACTCGCATCTTGGCAGGTGGAGCGAGAGCGGAGGAAACTGAAGAGGGATTCCCTGCGAGCATCGCGGGCGGGCCTCCTGGAGAGCGGGGACGCCACCGCACCGTCACCCACCCAGCAGGTTTGTCTATTTCATTGACTGCAGCCCCAGGAGAGCCCAAGCCCAGCCACTAGAAATAGCCCTCTGCAGTGCGTACCCCAGGCTCCCCTTGCAAGGGGAGGAGCCACTCCAGCCAGTCCGTAGGGCCCCTCCCGACCGGGCTCTGCCCCACCCAGCACTGTCCCTGACCCGGGAAGGAGGCCCAACATCAGTGGGTGGGGCTGGAGTCAGCCCTGCATTCTGAGGAACCCAGCCTTCACTGATACACAGTCTACCTGCCCCCCAGACCAGTGCTTCAGGCTCCCAGGAGCAGGCCTCATGGGGCTTCTGGTCTCTCCCTGCATGTAGGTGTTGGGTGGTGCTTGACAGACCTGGATGTTCCTAGGAGCTTGATAGCAGCTTCGTTGACCTCTTAGACTTCCCTGCCCTTTGCAGTACTGAATTTACAAGATATGGGTCCAGGGTATTTTCTGGGGCCAGAAGGATCTGGGGGAAGACACCACAAACCAGCACTCTTTTAGTTGAGTTATGCCCGTCAGTAGGCAGCCTTGGGGCCTGGCAAGTAGGGACTGTTTCTGGTGGCTGAGCACCTCCTAACCCTCCATCCCCCTTCCTTCAAGGAAAGCTTCCCAAGGGACAGGCCCCTTGTCTTACTTCCCCTCTGCATCCTTAGCTCACGGACCAGGGCTAGCACGAAGCAGGTGTGTGCTGAACTTTAAATGAGGAGGTACCTCAAAGAAGCCAGTCCCATACAAGCCTTCGGGACATTTGGCCTCAGGTCTCCATTGGGTTGGTTTGGGCCCTCTGGGGCTTCTTGCCCCAGGGCCATGGTGCCCCAGAGAGTTCAATCTGAGTTCAGGCACTTCTGGCCCATAGCCCTTGCCCTGGTCCCCAGGATTGTGAGGAGGCCTGCACAAACCCTGGTGGAAGGCCTGTTCCAACAGGAACGGCATTTGTCTTCCACAGGATGGAAGAGGAGGACAGAAGGGCTCCTCAGATGCCAGGCACGTGGCTGAACTGCAGAAAGAGGTACGTTCTGGAAGGATCCGTTTTCTAAGCCCCTTTTCCCTCCCTTGCACTCAGGCAGCAAGGCTTTGGTGTCTGCTGTGTGCTTGGCCCTTTGTGCACCTCCAGCAGGGAGAGGGGAAATAGTTCCTGCCTAGAGAACTTCAGTCCTCGTGGGAGGCAAGCAGAGCCCCTTCCCAACTCCACCTCCCACACTGAGTGGACTTAACCTCCCATGTGCTTAGGGTGGGACTGGGGAAGAAAGCACACTCCAGGCCCCAGACCTCCTACTTAGGAAAGGAAAGGAAAAGGCAGAGGAGCAGATGAAGGTTCTAAGAGGACAGACTAGAGCAAGCAGAAGCATCCTGGCCTCCTCTGCCCTCACGTGCACCCAGCACACCAGGCAGAGTTGCCTGGCACCAGCGCCAGGATCCATACCCTAGAGCTCAGGTCAAGCTCAGGGAAACTGTATAAAGTGCCTTCTTGCCTCTTAGGCCTCCCCTAAAGGTTCACCCTGTCTTTCAAGGCCCAGGAGTAATTAGAACTGTGGAATTTTGATTTCTGAGCCTGTTTCAGAAATCAGTAGTCACTACTGGCAGGGCCGGACTATACAGCTAGACCTAAGCTATTACTTTGAATTCTCTTAAACTCATACAAAGCAATCGCTGAGACAGGGCCCGGACTAGGGGGAGGCAAGACAGGCGTCACTGTTGACCTGGAGCTCCTCCTTAAATTTTGCACCCTAGGAGCATCTGTTGCCCCACCCTAGTCCTGGATGTGCCCTGACCTCCCAATAACTTGACCTCCTGGGGCCCTCAGCATACTCACCTTGAGAAATGGATCAATCAGTGAGTGATTCTCAACCCTGGCTGCATGTTAGAACCACCTGGGGAGCTTTGAAAAAAATACTGATGCTCAGGCCTCACACCTGTCTAATTAAGTCAGAAGATTTCTTAAAACCTTCCAAAAGGGGCACGATGGAGCTTTCTGCAGGGATTAAAGCATTCTGTATCTTGATTGAGATAGTGGTTATATATGGGTATGTATGTTATGAAATTGGTCAAAATGTACTTAAAATCTGGGCATTTTATTACATGTAAACGTGTGAATAGTCTGGTTGGTTTTTTTTAAGCTCTCTCTCTGAGCCTCCTGTGCAGCCAGGGTTGACAATCACTGGATTTTCTGATTCCCAGCAGCCCTTCCCCCAAACGCTGTAAAGCCTCATCCTGAGATTCGTGGGTGAGGTGTTCATTCAAACGCTGGTCTGACAGGAGCCACAGGAGCCGAGCAGGAAGGGTTGGGGCAGCTTCGAGGCCCTCCACTGCTCTCACCCTCTTGGTTTTCCTGCCCCCCAGGTGGCCCTGCTGCGAGCCCAGCTGGCCCTGGAGCGGAAGCAGAGACAGGACTACATCGCCCGCTCAGTGCAGACGAGCCGTGAGCTGGCGGGCCTGCACCACAGCCTCTCTCACTCCCTCCTCGCCGTGGCCCAGGCCCCCGAGGCCACTGTCCTGGAGGCCGAGACCCGAAAGCTGGATGAGTCCCTGACTCAAAGCCTGACATCCCCTGGGCCGGTCCTGCTGTGCCCCAGCCCCAGCACTGCTCAAGGCGCCTCCAGGTAGCAGCTGCAGCGAGGGCAGGACACGGGCCAGCCTGGGAGCACACAGACAGACAGATGGCCATAGAGCGGGTCGTGGCCCCTCCACACAGCTGCTGTTTGCCAAAGAAAATTCTGACTCTGTTACCCAGCCTGGGAGCCCCAGGTCAGCTGGCATTCCCAGGAAGAGGGAGGGAAAGCTGCAAGGCTGGGGGAAGGCCCTGACTCACATGGGAATGAGGCACATCACACTTGCTGCCGGCCTGCAGTCACCCAGAGAGCGCCTTGCCCTGGCCAAGGGGCGTCTGCCGCCTCTCGCCTAGAACTCATTACCCAGCACTTCACCCTCTCGGACTCCTCCCCCTCCAGCAATAAACCCTGGGTCTTTGCATTTGTTCTCTGCTGCTGTCTCTGCCGTGTAGCTGGGCAACAGCCGTACATCAAGGGCATCTATTAAGGAAGAATTCACTGAAGATTCCTGTCAGGTGGCGTGCATTTGTCATCTGCCTGCATTCTGATAGAAGGGCTACAGAAGATACACAAGACAAAGCCCCTGCCCACAGGAAGCTTGAGCCCAATTGACAATAACAGGCAGATGAGTCAGAGACAGTTGTGTGTGCTGCCTAGAAGTGCTGTAGAAATTCCAGGGGCTGAGGCAGGAAGGCGTGAACTGGCCCTTGGTGGCTGGAGAGGAGTTGGGAGGGTTGCTAAGGATACTGGTGAGAAGACTGGTCGGCCTTAGCAGGGTGTGTTTGCACTGAGGGATGAGTCGCGAGGGAGAGGAGGGAGGGCCTTGGGATCTAGATTTGAACTCATGGATAATGAGGAACCATCATATGTTCTTGACTTAAAACATGTTCTGGGGACTTCGAAAACACTGAGTTGGCTTTTGGCTAAAGTCAGCCTCTTGAGTTCAGAAGTTCTATCTGGCTTCATTCCCCTTCTGCACTGGGTGAAAGGCCCTGGGGTGTCCCTTTCTGGGCATATCAGCTGCAACCAACTGTGGCCCCCTATAGAGTCCAGCCATAGGTCAAGACAGGAAGGAGGATGGAGTGTGGCAGGACTTGTCACTTACAGCCTGGCCCTGGTTTAGGCAGTGTACAGGCTTAAGACCTATTGTTGGCAACTTCCTCAAAGCCTAAGAGAGAACAGTTTTCTTTAAAGAAGCAGGCATGGGACTTCCCTGGGGGTCCAGTGGGTAAGACTCTGCAGTCCCAATGCTGGGGGCCCAGGTTTGATCCCTGGTCAGGGAACTAGATCCCCCATGCATGCCACAACTAAGAAGTCTGCTGCAACTATGAGCCCACATGCTGCAACTATGAGCCCATATGCCACAACTAAAAAAAAAAAAAAATCCCGCATGCCGCAACTAAGACCTGGGGCAGCCTAAATTAATTAATTAATTTAAAAATATATATATAGGGCTTCCCTGGTGTCACAGTGGATAAGAATCTGCCTGCAGGGCCTCCCTGATGGCGCAGTGGTTGAGATTCCGCCTGCCGTTGCAGGGGATGCGGGTTCGTGCCCTGGTCTGGGAGGATCCCATATGCCGCGGAGCGGCTGGGCCCGTGAGCCATGGCCGCTGGGCCTGCGCATCCGGAGCCTGTGCTCCGCAACGGGAGAGGCCACAACAGTGAGAGGCCCACATACCGCAAAAAAAAAAAAAAAAAAAAAAAAAAAAAAAGAATCTGCCTGCCAATGCAGGGGACACGGGTTCAATCCCTGGTCCGGGAAGATCCCACATGCCGTGAGGCAGCTAAGCCTGTGCACCACAACTACTGAGCCTGTGCCCTAGAGCCCATGAGCCACAACTACTGAGCCCAAGAGCCACAACTACTGAAGCCTGCATGCCTACTAGAGCCCATGCTCCGCAACAAGAGAAGCCACCGCAATGAGAAGCCCACGCACCACAACTAGACAAAGCCCGCATGCAACAACGAAGACCCAACACAGCCAAAAAATAAATAAAAAATGATAATAAAAATTTTTTAAATACAATAAAGAAGCAGGCATGACCTTCCTCCAGCCCTCCAACCGTAATCTGTGATTCCTCTTACCTAGGCTTGGGGATGGAGCTAAGGCCGGCTAAGAATGTGGGAGTTTAGGAGCAGCACCATGGTCCCCCAGACCTACTTACCCGGGGCTCAGGCCCTGTTATATCCCGTCACACTACACAGTGGGTAGGGGGCTGTTCACAGCTGCTGGAGCTTGGTTCCAAAGCCCATGCATGGGACTCCACACAGATGCTTAGTAAAAAACAGTTTAAAACCCCCCAGAGCTAAATCTGGGGCCCCCAAGATGCCAGCTGGTCCCTGCCTCTAGTCACATCCCTGTGGCTCAGAATCCTTACCTGGCCTTTTCGATGCTACGAGTTCTCAGGGACAAATGAGATTTCTCTGGGTTCCTTACCTTTTTTGGTCCCCCAACTCTAGTTCTGTAGCTTAGAGCCTGACAGAGGGACCCTGTTGTTTACCTTGGAGTTTCTTCTCAGTTCCATTATCTGTAGGTTGTAAGCCAAGGCCTTAAGCCCCACACACCTGGGAGCAGGGAGAGAGCTTTCAGCAGATGAAAGGCGTTGTAGAGGCAGCCAAGCAAGGTCTTCAGTAATAAACTATATCTGCTCCTCACTCCCCATCCAACCCTCAGTAGCCCCTCACCCCCACTCTAGAGCTCAGGCTAGGGCCTCCCCTCCCCACCAGATACTTGGTCAGGGTTAGTCTTCAAGTGTAGACTACGATCTTGCTCTCACATTCGTAGCTTGTGGATGATTTTCTGCTCCAACTTCCTAAAATACACTTTCTTTGACCAATAGTAGGATCAGCTGTTCGGAGGGTCCCACCAGTAACAGCACCAACTGCTCTTATCAGCTCCAAATCCAAAGAGAGAGACCTGAATTGGAGAAGCATGAAGGAAAGAATATGGGTCTTCCAGGCAGGACCCAACCTTGCCCCAAGGCATCCGGCCAGAGCTCCCTTTCCTTCTCTTTGTCACATGCAACAGGGCATAACCAGAGCAGTGAATCCAGTGGATGGGCACTGTCTCTGACCAGCCAGCCAGTTCTCACGGATACAGTAGAGGGTGGTGTGATTGATCTCCAGAAGCTGGGGGAAAGGAGGTCAGAGCTGAGCACGCAGGTCTCCATCCACAAATCCTCCCCCGCCCTCCAGCCTTCTTTCCTGCTTTGACAGAGGCTGCTACAGGCCCCAACGTCCTGAGAACAGAAGGGGGCGAGAGCTGAGTCGGAGGCTGGGCAATGTTCTTGTTCCCAGGGAGCGCTGGGTCTGGTGGGTGTGACACCCTGCTCTCTCAACAAGCCTCCATGCTTTGCATGTTAGAGCGACAATCACCACATTGCAACCTAATTACCTTTTCTCATCTGCTTCCCGCACAGGGACTAGCAGGGTGGTCTCTAACTCCATCAGGAGCTGCAGGGCCCATCGGGAGTGCTAGGCAAACCAGGTAGACACCCTGCTGGTGCAGGCAGGCTATGTAGATGCTTTGGGGCCAGCAGCAGAACTTCCAGAAGTACCTGTGGAGGTGGGGAGACCCCACCCACAAAAGCAGCAAGGCATCCTCCAGCCCGAGACTTCACATGCAGGCCTCATCTCAGCCCATGGGACAGGTCCCCTGGGCAGTGAGTTGATTCAGTTGTTGGATCTTAGGACAGATGATGCCTTTAGCTGTTCCCCCTGCACTACTGCACCTCCTACCTCCCGTCCCACGAACCACCTACTCGCACTTGCTCCCGGGGCTGAGGAAAGGACCAGCTGAGCAATATGAAAACGCTGAGTCCTGAAGAGCCGGGGGAGTGGTGAGCAGAGGCAGGGAGGGGCAAGGAGCGGGGGCCCCCAGTGTGCCCCGAGCCATGAGACCCCTCTGCGCAGTCCTGGTGTGCAGGCTTCGCTCCGCTCACCACACCGAGAAAGGAGGCAAGGGAGAAGGAAGGACAAGAACAAGGGGTCTCAAGGTTCTGGGGCCCTGCAGTTTACTCCCCTGCTCTCCTGAGACCAGGGTTTGCCTAGACCCTGACGGAGGCGAAGGCAAGGAGCGAGGCTTCTCCAGGGAAGAAAGGACTGTGCTCCCGGCCCCGCTGTTGCTCACCTGACTCACATCAGTAGCCTGTCACGGAGTGGACATTAGGACCTCTTTCTTCTTAGTCCTTTGTCATTAATGCCCCCAGCTCTTTAAGTGCCTTCATAGGGCCTGAAGCTTGGCACAGGTGGAAGGGCTTGGAGGCAAGAAGTTGAATGGGTCGGGGGTCAGAGGAGAGACGTGAGCAAAGGCTGTGAGGTGGCCATCTGAGAGTGGGTGCTCGCTGTTCCCAGCTCATGGTCATTTGTGTGGAGGCAGAAAGCGGTAAGAATTAGTATTCAAGTTTAGTTCTTCCTTAATTACTACCACTTGTTGGGTGAGTGAATCAGGGAAGGCTTTTTTTCAGTGCGTGGTAACCCATACATTGCTCCTGCACCTCCTGTCTTGGTTTCCTGTCATTACCTCTCCTGTATCTGCATATTCCAACCCTACCAAGAGTCTAAGGCTTGTTGCTGGCCAAGAGTGGGCTCACATCCGAGCTGGCTAATTCCCTTGCCTTCTGCTGTTGCGTGATGCTAGGCAAGTCCTGCTAGAGCCTTTAGCTATAACTCTCTTCCCTGCCTAAGGGGTTGTCTCTTCAGCTTGTCCACCTGACCGCAAATAGAGAAACCCTGTGGGTGAGATCAGATGGACTGGTTGCTGCCCCCTGCTCCTAATCCAGCTTTTCATTCATCTGGCAAATACTCATCAAATCTATGTGTCACAAAGTTCCACGACACACACTGAAAGGAGGAGCTCGTCTCCAGGGGAGACAGACCCTGGACGTAGAGAAACACTCACAGCATGACCTGGGTGCTGGGAAGAGACTCACTGGCCACTTGTAATGAGGGAAAGTGTCACAGAACATCTTGGAGGAAGAGAGGGCTTGAGGGCCCTTTCAAAGTGCTTGTCAAGCCAATTGGTTACACTGGGTGCATGGCGTCAAGGGCTGTACGTGCGGGTCCCGGGAGCAATGGCAGCTCTTGGAGTTGTACCAGCTAGCCCGGTCAGGTGAGACCGCTCTGACCAAAGAACAGAAGCATCATCCACAGGTGAGCATCAAGGCAGCCCACCAGCCTCAAACCCACCATTAAGCCTTCATTCCTGTCCCGTGGGACAACTCACAGGGCAAGTGGCAGGCTGACTAGGACAGCAGGCTCCGGAAAAAATAGGAAGCTGTGGTCGCAGCCTCCACCAGCATCCCACTGCCCTGGTGGCCTCCATCACTTCCTCAACCCTCCTCACCACACCTCCTATAGCACTTCACCTCTCACCTCCCCAGTCACCTGCTAAGCCCTACAGGGTGCTGTGCTGGAGGATGAGGGGAGGGAAGGGAGAAGTGCCTTTTGGTGTGTCCTGTGGCCTCCCTGGAGGAGAAGGAGTTGAAGGCCAGTGGGGTCCTTCCTGCCAGCCCATTTGTATCAGGGACCCCACCGCACAAGTCACGTTGTGAGTTCCTGAATGTAGGCTTTGTAGGTAAGATCACCTTCACCTTGGCATTCAGCCCAGGGTCCAGCTGGCAAGGGAGGGCTTAGAAACCAAGTATGATGGGGACAGGAATGAAAAGGGCAAGACTACATGCCAAGGCTAGTGTGGTGCATCTCTGAGAGCGATGCCAGCTATTCCGCATGAAGGCTTGTTAAGCATGAAGCAGACAGGGGAAAGGAAGAGCCTTTTGGCCCCTCTTGAGAAAAAAGCCTACGAGAAAACTTTGTGATGTGCTTAAAAGCAAATTTTTATCCAACCAAAGTTGGGGGGGTAGTTTTTTTTTGTTTTGCTTTGTTTTTAGGCCACATGGCTTGCAGGGATCTTAGTTCCCTGACCAAGGATCGAACCCAGGGCTCTCAGTGAAAGTGCTGAGTCCCAAACCACTAGACTGCCAGGGAACTCCCTAGATATCCATTTATTTAAAATGAAACAATTGCATGCACATGGTTAAAAATTAAATAGAATAGGGCTTCCCTGGTGGCACAGTGGTTGAGAGTCCACCTGCCAATGCAGGGGACATGGGTTTGTGCCCCGGTCCGGGAGGATCCCACATGCCGTGGAGCGGCTGGGCCCGTGAGCCATGGCCGCTGAGCCTGCACGTCCGGAGCCTGTGCTCCGCAACGGGAGAGGCCGCAACGGTGAGAGGCCCGCATACCACACACAAAAAAAGAATAGAAGGCAGCAGTTTCCTACCCCATTCCTTTTTTTTTGGCCACGCCATGCAGCATGAGGGATCTTAGTTCCCCAACCAGTGATCAAGCCCACGCCCCCTGCAGTGGAAGCACGGAGTCTTAACCACTAGAAAGCCAAATAAGTCCCACCACCCCATTCTTTTTTTAACCCCTTTCCAATTTTTTAAACTCTATTTTCGTAGAGGGTAACTTTGTTCCTCTAAATAGTGTTTATATAATGCCATATGGGCCCAGCATCTGGAGCAAGACGGTGATAGGTAGCTGCACTGCCCACACCTTTGGGGATTCTTGAACTCTGGTTCTGAGCCAGACACCCAGCATCTCAGTGCCCTTAAGGAGGCGGGTAAATGCGCTCTCAGCTGTACTAGGGATATTTACATTTTGTTAGGTTATGTGTGTTTGTTGGGCAGCCAAAGTAAAAATGTAGTGGATTTGTTTTGGATTCCCAGCAGCTGAAAACCCTCATTAACTAAGGCTCTTTGCTTACCTTGAACTACTGTTTCTACCAAGAAGGCAAGATAAATGCTTGCCCCCTGCCCTCGTTTGATGTAATAGTCTTCTCCAACGATTGTTTTTATTTCTCTTTGAGTATCATCATGGACCCAAGGATTTTTATATATTCACTGTGATTCATTCATGACAGTTGCTTTTTTTTTTTTTTTTTTTTTTTTGCGGTACACGGGCCTCTCAAACCATTGTTAATTTTTCTATTATTATAAAATATTTCAAGGACACTGTAGTGAACAATATAATTAACAGCACTAGAGTTATGAATATAATGACATCATATTCATTATATAATGAATATAATGACATTCATGTAGCCACTATCCATTTTTTTTCAGATCTTAACATTTTCTCTGTTTTTGGTGTTCTGGTGTCTAGGTGTGAATATATGCTTATTTGTTCCATTTGAATAGATTCAGGCTTGTTGAATATGAAAACTCATGCCTTTCATCAATTCTGGCTAATTCTCAGTCATATCTTTCCAATATTGCCTCTCCCTCATTCTCACTACTCACTCCTACTAGAACTCCTACTAGTCATATGTTGGATTTCTTCATTCTGAAACTTTTATATCTATGATCTTATTTTTCTATACTACATGCTGGGTAATTTTTCCAACTCTTTCAGTTCCATATTTTTCTCTTTAATTCTGTCTAATTGGTGGCTTAACTCACTGATTTTTGAACTTAAATTACTATATTTTTCATTTCTAGAAATTATTTTACATTTAAATTTATTTTAAATTTATTTTCAAGTATTCCTTCTTCTTTACATTTTTATTGTTTCTTGTTTTTTTGTTTTTTTGTTGTTTTTTTTTTTCAGTACACGGGCCTCTCACTGTTGTGGCCTCTCCCGTTGCAGAGCACAGGCTCTGGACGAGCAGGCTCAGTAGCCATGGCTCACAGGCCCAGCTGCTCCGCGGCATGTGGGATCTTCCCAGACCGGGGCACGAACCCGTGTCCCCTGCATCGGCAGGCGGACTCTCAATCACTGCGCCACCAGGGAAGCCCTTTATTGTTTCTTAAATATCTTTAATCACTCTAATCTTATTGCTTTATAGTTTTTATCTGAAAGTTCTATGATCTCAAGTTGATAAGCATCTAATCATGCTGATGATGTTGTCTGTGAATCTTGATCATGCTGGATTGTGTCCTCATATGTTTGTAACATTAGATCAAGTGCTCTTTTTTTTTTTTTTCTGTACGCGGGTCTCTCACCGCTGCGGCCTCTCCCGCCGCAGAGCACAGGCTCCGGACGCGCAGGCCCAGTGGCCATGGCTCACGGGCCCAGCCGCTCCGTGGCACGCGGGATCCTCCCGGACCGGGGCATGAAACCGCGTCCCCTGCACTGGTAGGCGGACTCCCAACCACTGTGCCACCAGGGAAGCCCAGGTGCTCATTTTTAGCAGGGTTTTATCCTTGAGAATGTTATGTGGCTTAAATTGTGTGTGTTCCCTCAGAGCAGTTTCATGTTTGCATCTGCCAGGTACCCTTAATTTTATGCTAATTTCTCCACTTTGGAGCTTTCAGACTAAGCAGAGAATATAAATCCAAACCTCACATGTGAGGACAGGCCTGTGATTATGATGTCGCAGCAATGTTTAAGTTTTCTGTGCTCTTGTGTTCCTATCCAGGACACAGGTTGAGACAATCTCAAGCATTCTCTTTTTCTTCCTATATGAGTGGATAATTTTCTTCCAGACTAACCTTTTCCTATGGGTCTAGCTCTGTCAGGACTCCATCTTTTTATTGAGGCCTCATCTGGCTGTCATCTCCTCTCTATGTAGGCATCAATATCCAATACCCAGGGCCTCCCTGGTGGCGCAAGTGGTTGAGAGTCCGCCTGCCGATGCAGGGGATACGGGTTCGTGCCCCGGTCTGGGAGGATCCCATATGCCGCGGAGCGGCTGGGCCCGTGAGCCATGGCCGCTGAGCCTGCGTGTCCGGAGCCTGCGCGTCCGGAGCCTGTGCTCTGCAACGGGGGAGGCCACAACAGTGAGAGGCCCGCATACCGCAAAAAAAAAAAATATCCAATACCCAAAGAAGACCCCCACCCTTAGCTATTGGGTTGGCCAAAAACTTTTTGGCCAACCCAATATTTTGACAATGATTATAAGGCAAGTACAATATGGTCATGGGGCAGTTCAGGCCACATTGATTAAAAAATACTTTGTGAAACCATTTTTTTTCCCATCTACTTGACTCCAAAAAAAAGTCACTTCCTTCCAAAAGCTTTCCTAAAACGAATGTAGCATCTTACCAAATTATAGCTCCTAGGGCTTCCCTGGTGGCGCAGTGGTTGGGAGTCTGCCTGCCGATGCAGGGGACATGGGTTCGTGCCCCAGTCCGGGAAGATCCCACATGCCGCGGAGCGGCTGGGCCCGTGAGCCATGGCCGCTGAGCCTGCGCGTCTGGAGCCTGTGCTCCGCAACGGGAGAGGCCACAACAGTGAGAGGCCCACGTACAGCCAAAAAAAAAAAAAAAAAAAATTACAGGTCCTAACACATACTACTCTCCAAGGAACGAGATTATTTACATGAAAGGGCTTTGTAAACTGTAAACATCTATGTTAATATAACTATTACGTGCTAAAAAAAAAAGAAAGAGAAAGAAAGAAAGAAAGAGAAAGAAGAAAGAAAGAAAGAAAAGAGGGGGGGGAGGGAGGAAGGAAGGAAGAGGAGGGGAGGGGAGGGGAGAGGAGGGGAGGGGAGGGGAGGGGAGGGAAGCCAAGCCTATAGATTACTGACACACTAGCTCCATTAGCCACCCCTCTCTGTCCCATCCCCAGAGCCACAAAGCCAGCTCATAAATTTACTGCTTTTTTTCAACACCTTCACTTTTAACCCCTGGGAATTTCTCTTCCTTTGTCACCACTCAGCTATACATTCAAAGGGATACTTGTTACTCAGCATTTCAAGATGTTTTACAGCAGGAAGGCTCCCACGATTAAGTCTGTACATTGCTGGAACTAGAACCATTATAATTAATTTTCTCACTGATCATTGTTTTATGATATATGTAATGACTTAAATGACATTCTACAAACATTGAGAGAAGGTTCTTCCTTGAATGGATTGTATCATAGTGTGAATAAAAGGTATTTGCCTGAGACTCTTCTTAATCCAGTGCTTCTCAAACTTGAGCATGATTATCTGGAAGCCTTAATTAAAAACAGAATGCTGAGCCTCATCCCCAGAGTTTCTGATTCAGTTTTTGGCATTTCTCACAAGTTCCCAGGTGATGCTGCTGGTCCAGAGGCTGCACTTTGAGAACCACTGCCTTAGCTTAACATATCCAGGGCTTCCCTGGTGGCACAGTGGTTAAGAATCCACCTGCCAATGCAGGGACACAGGGTCGAGCCCTGGTCCAGGAAGATCCCACATGCCGCGGAGCAACTAAGCCCGTGCACCACAACTACTGAAGCCCACGCGCCTAGAGCCTGTGCTCCGCAACAAGAGAAGCCACCGCAATGAGAAGCCCACGCACTGCAACGAAGAGTAGCCCCCGCTTGCTGCAACTAGAGGAAGGCCCTCGCGCAGCAATGAAGACCCAACGCAGCCAAAAATAAATAAATAAATTTTAAAAAAGAAACATATCCAGCCAGCAAAGTATGTTACAGAGAAAAACTGGTTCCTTTCATAGAAGGAATTATATTTCTGCTTTCTAAAGAGGGGCTTATAATGTTTTCCTTCCACAGCCTGCAATACTTTCCTAACTGGCATCTCTGCTTCTGCTCTATCCATCCCTCATCCATTCTTCACCCGTCAACTGGAAAGATCTTAAATTAATTTCCTACTTGAATCCTTAATGGCATCCCACTGCATCAGAATAAAATCCAAAATCCTCACTCATCTCACACATTTTCCAGCCATTCTGGCTTTTTCCTGTTCCCAGAACTTTCCAAGTTCCATCTTGCCCCAGGACCAGTTTCTCTATCTGGAACACACTACTCCCTCCTGTTCGTACCCTCAGCACTTCACCTCCTTGGTTCCTTCCCTTTCTTCCAGTCTTATTTTAAATATCGTTCATTTGGGGGCTCCTTCCCTGACCCCTGTATTATTGAAGTCCCTAAGAAGCTCTCCTAATTAGGCCCTGAGACCCCCTAACAGAGCTGCGTCATGATTCTTCCTTCTCAGGGGAAGCAGTGGGGTTTCTACACTGCAACTATTGTTTTCAACCCAGATACACTGAGATCTCTATTTCTCCCAAGAGAAGGAGAACATGTAACACCTACAGATATACCTATTTCTTTAATGATTCAGGAAAAGTTCATTTATCAGTGTCCCACATAAGGTGAAAGAAGGCTGTGACTGGGCAGAATGAACTAATGAAAGGGCCTGAAACCTTCCCCTTCTCTGGTCAGGCTTGTAGGCTACAGCTACAGGTGACCAGTGACCCCCCTCTTCCTGCAGCCCTGTGTGCAGAGTGAGGCACTCCTGTGCAGCCCCCAGCTGCTCCCAAGGCCAAAGGATCCCACCTTGAGGGAGAGGGCTGAAGCATTAGGGGGAAGCCTGACATTGTGAGGAGCAAAGTTTCCAACTGGTCAGTACCTTGGTCTCCTGTGACTTCTGTGTCAGGGCCAACTAAAAGGACTCCATAAAGGGAAGGACTACCTAATTCTACAATTCCTAAAGCAGAAAGTCTCTCACCCTTGTTGTCGCTATTACAGTTCTCTGCTTTTTCCTTCACAGTACAAGGCACATTCTCCTTTAGGTAGTTTATTAATTAATTACTTAATTTTTTTCAAAATATTTTTATTGTAAAATATACATAAAATTTACCACTTTAACCATTTTTAAGTGTACAGTTCAGTGGTATATATATTTTTTGTTTGTTTGTTTTGTTTACCTCTCCCTACCCCCACTGAAAGATCCTCAAGAGTAGATATAAACCACATCTGTTTCATTCACCATGGTATTCCATAACACAGGGGAGACCTGGGAAATAGGAAGAGCTTGATAAACATGTGTTGAAGGAGTGAGTCACTTAGCATGGCGCCCCACTGAGGAAGGAGGGCTTGGAAGTTAAACATGAATAGGCACAGAATCGACAGAGACATACGGCAGAGAGGAGAGGACAATTTCTGTCAACATTGTCCCTGGGCATCCAACTGAGAATAGACTTCTCCTGCACTTGGTGGTGGTAGCTAATGCGTGGAAAAGACCCAGGCTCTGGAGGCAGAAAAACCAGGCCTTGAACCCCACCTTTGCCCCATTAACTACCCCTGCAACTTTGGGCAAAGTCAATCCAGCTCTTGGCTTCCTCATCTATAAAATGGGATTTAAAATAGCACCGACTTCCCAGGGTCGTTCTGATGTAGAATGGACAGCAGTTGGCATGTTGTCAGTTTTCAGTTAATACGTATTAGTCCTTTCCTTCTCCCCTTCCTAGCAAACTGCAGCCTGCGGGCAGAAGCAGGGACTCAGCTTCTCCTGAGTCGGATTGCCAGAATGCACCCAGCTTGTGTCCCTTCTCCTTTTCCTGGAAGCCTTCCCTGACCCAACGTGTCAGTCATTTTCTTCTGTGGACTCTGTCCACAGTCCCCTGTACCACCTCTTATCAAAGTTCTGGTCTAATGCCACTGAAATGATTTGAGCCGCGCACCTCCACTAGCCGTGCTCAGGCTGTTTCGGTAAAATCAACCCCAGAGGCCCTGGCTCCCAGAGTACTTTGAGGTCCAGAAGAAATGGGTTGGAATCAGGCCCTGCCATTAATTCCTGTGATCTAGGGCAAGTTACTTAGCTTCTCCAGGCCACAGTTTCTCCTTCAGAAAATGGATATAAAAGTCACACCTGGGCTTCCCTGGTGGCGCAGTGGTTGAGAGTCCGCCTGCCGATGCAGGGGACATGGGTTCGTGCCCCGGTCCGGAAAGATCCCACATGCCGTGGAGCGGCTGGGCCCGTGAGCCTTGGCTGCTGAGCCTGCGCGTCCGGAGCCTGTGCTCCGCAATGGGAGAGGCCACAACAGTGACAGGCACGCGTACTGCAAAAAAAAAAAAAAAAGTCACACCTACTTTACAGAGGTGATTCTCAAGCTGTAACTGCAGGGAATCACCTGGGAGCCATTCCTAGAGTTTCTGATTCATCAGGTTTGTGTCGGGGTACGATAACTTGCATTTCTAACCAATTCCAGGTGATAACGGGGCTGCTGCTCGGGGAGACTGAAAACCACTTTTCTAGGAGCTTCCAAGTTGTTCCAAGAGTCTCATGTGAAACTCGAGGCGCAGTTCCTGACGCAAGGCAAGCGAATGCTGCTATTACTGTGTCTACCCGGCGGAGTCCTCCTCCGGGGACCCTGTTCCGCAGAAGACCTACCCCCCACCCCGCCTTCCCTCGCTCCCTTACCGCTGGAGCCCTCCTTAGCCGCTAGACAGTAGTGCCAACAGCACGGGTGGGCGGGGCGGCCTGAGAGAGAACACGGGCGAAGGGTGGGGCCAAGCGTACGCATTGCTGCGCCTGCGTGCAGAGAGGGGGCGTGGCTCAAGCTCGGCCGGAAGCGGGAGGCTGCAGGGGCGGGCAGGCGGGAGGGCAGGTTGGCGTCCTCTTTCCGGCTGGTGCCCATGGAGGCGCTGGGGAAGCTGAAGCAGTTCGATGCCTACCCCAAGACTCTGGAGGACTTCCGGGTCAAGACCTGCGGGGGCGCCACGGGTAGGCCGTGGCGGGGTCGGGGTGGCGGGGAGTGGGGTGTCCTAGAGGTTGGCTGGGGCGCCTGGAACCTGCCCGGCCTGCCAGGGGCTGAGGAAGAGGAACAGAGGCCCTCCTGACCCTCGCTCCCTGCCCGCAGTGACCATTGTCAGTGGCCTTCTCATGCTGCTACTGTTCCTGTCCGAGCTGCAGTATTACCTCACCACTGAGGTAAGGGGCGGGGCCTAGTACGTGGGTGGGGCTTGGCGTTCTAGAGGGATGGGAATGGGGAAAAAGAGGCTTGGGGCCAAATCTTACTGAGGTCGTCCTGCCCCAGGTGCATCCTGAACTCTACGTGGACAAGTCACGGGGAGATAAACTGAAGATCAACATCAATGTGCTTTTTCCACACATGCCGTGTGCCTGTGAGTACCTCACCATGGGTGGGAGTTGCAAGTCCCAGGGTTCTCAGGTCGGCTTCCAGGTTCACACCTCCAGCCTTATGTTCTGGACTCCAGGACAACCTCCTTCCCCTAATCCACTGCTGCCCCAAGACAAGCCCAGCATCCCCATTACCCTCCAAAACCCAGATTCCCTTGCCCTTAGGTTCCCAGTACCTTACCCTGATTTCCTGCTTCCAGATCTGAGCATTGATGCCATGGATGTGGCTGGGGAGCAGCAGCTGGATGTGGAACACAACCTGTTCAAAAAACGGCTAGATAAGGATGGCTTTCCCGTGAGCTCAGAGGCGGAACGTCATGGTAACTGGGGGGAAGAGACCAGATCTCAAATCCCAGAGCTGGACAAGCCCAAGCACTACCTTCTGGCAAGTGGGCTGTGACCGGCCCAGTGACAAATGAAATATCTAGGACCCAGAGAAGTCAAGTGGCTTGCCTAGGGTCCCCCAGCCATTAAGAATCAGAGTGGGCTGAAATCCAGTTTTCTAGCCTAGTATTGAGAAGAGTACTCTTCAGGGCTGTCATTCTCAGAGGTCCCCAATCCCTGCCTGTTGTGGTCTGAGTAACAGAAGTTTGAGGATGGGTCTTATGTGCTGTTGCCTTGGCAGAACTCCTCTAGGTGGACCCACGCTTCTCTGGGTGTTGCTTCCCTGTCCCATAGACTGACTTCAGCCCTGAATGCTCTTTCCTCTTGGAATGAAGGATGGCTTAAGGTTGAGTCTGTTCTTGAGTTAGATTGCCTGCGTTCGGATGTAGCTTCGTCTCTTGCCGTCTGTGACCTCAGCTATTAAGTGGTGATAAACAGTTGTACCCACCACGTGGAATTGTAGGACCAAATGAAGTAATATGTGTACAATGCCTAGTACAGAGTGTCTGTTCACTTTTAGCTTCCTTTCTTCTCTCTGGGTGTCCTCCCAATGCCTCCATTAAGTCAGTTTCCCTCCATAACAAAACCTTCCTGAAATCTATGATTTTTCACACCTTAGGGATTCCTCTATTGGTGAGCTTTATCATTTATTTGTTCAACAAATATATGTTGAACACCAGTAAAACCAATAGAATTGTCTGTAGGATTTTGTGTGGGGTCAAGGTTGATTCCAAGGCTTTGGTCTGAGGAAATGAATGACTTGACAATCAGAAAGGAGGAAGAGGATTTGTGTGGGTAGGTGGGAGAGGTGGGGGAATATATATCCAGTACTGTGTAACAAGTAACCCCAAAAGTTAGTGACTTAACACAACAAACTTTTTTTTTTTTTTCAGTTTCTATGGGTCAGGAATTCAGGAGTGACTTGGTTGGGCTGTTCTGACCATTGCAGTTGGCAACACGGAGGTCACTGGAGACTGAAAGGATTAGTTTTGATACTGTTGGGGATGAAAATCTAACCAAAGAGTAGAAAAGGAAGTGGAGACATCAAGTATAGATGACCCTTCCAGGAGTCTTGCTGTGAGACAGAGTGGAGAAGTGGGGTGGAGGCTGGAAGAGAGTGCGTGCAGGTTGGTAGGTTTGGTGTTGAGATTAAGTGAGGTCCTGTTGCTTCTCTTTTTTTAGTGGAAATTGAAAGCAAAGTCATTAGCTAAGAGTGGAGAAAGGGGAAGGGATTTTGGAAGCCCAAGGAAAAGGGAAAAGATAGAAATTAGTCATCGTGGGGAATGGGATAGTGAACTGATTATTGAAAGGAAGTTGGATTGCCGGGCAGTCTTAAGGGAGGCACAGGCAAGAAGTAGGCACAGGGAGTTGAACTCAACTAGGATTTGAGTTTTGCTAGACTTGTACGACGAAGGGAGAGAGGAACAAATGACTTGTGATTATGTGCAAGAGAATAATTGCAGCAGTGGACCAGAGAATTTATTTTCCAGCCTTGTAGAGATATAATTGAAATATACCATCGTGTAAGTTTAAGGTATACAACATGATGATTTAACATACATATTTCTTGTAACGTGATTACCACAATAGGGTTCGCTAACACATCCATTACCTCACAGTTACCTTTTTTGTGTATGTGGTGAGAACATTTAAGATGTACTCTCAGCAACTTTCAAGTATACAGTACAATATTGTTAACTGTAGTCACCATGCTGTACATTAGATCCCTAGAACTTATTCATCTTATAAGTGAAAGTCTGTACCCTTTGACCAACATTTCCCCATTTCCCCTACCCACCAGCCCCTGCCAGCCACCTGTCTACTCTCTGTTTCTATGAATTTGTTTTTTTTAGATTCTACATATAAATGAGATCATACAGTATTTGTCTTTCTCTATCTGACTTATCTCCCTTAATATAATGGCCACAAGTGTTATCCATGTTGTTGCAAATGGTAGGATTTCCTTCTTTTTAATGGCTGAATAATATTCCAATATATGTATATGATATATATAAAATATTCTAATATATATGATATATGTAATATTCATTATATATATACACACCATATACACATAAACACACACACACACACAAACAAACCACATTTTCCTTATCCGTTCATCTGCTGAGGGACACTTAGGTTGTTTTCATGTCTTGGATGTTGTGAATAATGGTGCAATAAACATGGGACTACAGATATCTCTTCAAGATACCGATTTCTTTTCTTTTCTTTTCTTTTTTTGTTTGTATATATACCCAGAAATGGGAGTGCTGGAACAAATGGTAGTTCTATTTTTAATTTTTTGAGGAACTTCCATATTGTTTTCCATAATGGCTGTACCAATTTACACTCCCACCAACAGTGCACAAGGGTTCCCTTTTCTCCACTTTCTCATCAATACTTACTTCATTTTTGTTTTTGTTTTTTCTAATAATAGATATTCTAACAGGTGTGAGGTGATATCTTGTGGTTTTCATTTGCATTTCTCTGATGATTAGTGTTGTTAAGCACCTTTTCATGTTCCTGTTGACCACCTATATGTCTTCTTTTGAAAAATGTCTATTCAAGTCCTTTGCCCATCTTTAATTGAATAAATTGATTTTTTTGCTATTGAGTTATATGAGTTCCTTACATGTTTTAGATATTAACCCCTTATCAGATATATCATTTGCAAATATTTCTCCCATCCCATAGGTTGTCTTTTCATTTTGTTAATTGTTTCTTTGCTGTGCAGAAGCTATTTACTTTGACGTCGTTGCACTTATTTTTACTTCTGTTGCCTGTGCTTTTGGTGTCATATCCAAAAAACCATTGCCAAGACCAATATCAAGGAGTTCTTTCCCTATGTTTTCTTCTAGGAGTTTTATGGTATCAAGTCTTACAGTTAACTCTTTAATCCACTTTGAGTTAATTTTTGTGAGTGGTGTAAAACAGGGGTATAATTTCAATCTTTTGTATGTGAATATCCGGTTTTCCTGGCACCATTTATTGAAGAGACTGTTCATTCCTCATTTGGACCATAAAATTTAAACACGGAGGGAAGTGACGCTGTGAAGGGGTGATAGTGTCAGTGGTCTCAAAGAATTG
Source organism: Mesoplodon densirostris (assembly GCF_025265405.1). Lineage (NCBI taxonomy): Eukaryota > Metazoa > Chordata > Mammalia > Artiodactyla > Ziphiidae > Mesoplodon > Mesoplodon densirostris. The sequence continues at coordinate 24,081,336 of NC_082676.1, read as the reverse complement.
GTAGATTCTGGGTACCAGAGAGAGTGATGTGGGGAAATGAGGATAAGATTGAAGATTGGGATACTTGAAATGGAATTTTGGAAGGTTTGTGGTAACTGGTAATAACTGAGTATGGAAATGCGTGGCTGAGGTTGGATGACAAAAATAGAAAGATTATTGGAGGACAGGAGGTCAGGGTGTTGAATGTTGAAATCGCCCGTTATGTTGAGGTAGTTAAAGGCAGGGAGCCAGGTGCAGAGAGAGCAGTCTGAGGACAAGCACCATGGTTAAGGGCTTACACTTTGGATTCAGAGCTGAAATCTGCCACTTACTGTGTTGCATTGGGCGAAATCACTTTTCATCTCTGAGTCTCAGCATCTTCTCAAGTACTATGGGGATAATAACCTCCACCTTCACCGTCATCGTGGGGTTGAAAAGAGACAATATATGTAAAGTACAGCGACCTGTACTCAGCTAATATTTAGTATTCACTGTTATTGTTTTACTACTATTACCGTTATTAAAAGAAGTAATATATGTGTAGAAATGCTTAGTGCCTGACACATAGTATACATGATGTAAATATTAGCTGTTATAATGTTTATTAACCCAAAGGGCCCATGCAAGGGTTAGGGGTATAGAGTTCACTGTGCCTGCCCCCAGCTGATGCCCCTGCCTCTGCCCTCCCCTTAGAGCTCGGGAAAGTTGAGATGAAGGTGTTTGACCCTGATTCCCTGGACCCTAATCGCTGTGAGAGCTGCTATGGTGCCGAGACGGAAGACATCAAGTGAGCCAGGGTCGGGGTGGGGGGTGGGGAGCAGGGCCCCCATCAGGTGCTTTTTGTCAGTCATCCTCAGCCTTTGTTGGACTCTGTGGGTTAGACCAAGAATTTAGACAGGACGGGACAGGCTGCATGCCTTGGTCCCTGATCCTGGTGCAGGTGACTGAGGCTCTGTGGCCAGGCCCTACCTGGGGGCTGCAGAGCTGGGGACGAGGTTGAAGTGGTCCTTGCTCTGGTTCACAGGCAGTCTCTGGAGTCCAGCTGCCTGGGTTCTACCCATGGGTCCTCCTTGGGCCAAGCTACGTAACCCTCTCTTGTGAAGGGGGACCATAATGGCACCTTTCTCATAAGAGTCACATAAGGAATATGTATGTAAAGCAGCGGGATGGAGGGCCCAGCCCAGGTTATTAATTAAGGCTTCCTTCCATATATGGTAACTGCTGGTTTGTTTCTCAGGCCCTGACCCGTGAGAGGCTGATTCACCAGGTCTAGGGCAGGGCCTGAGAATATGTATTTTTTTAAAAAAATTTTTAGGTAAAATATATATGACATAAAATTTACCATTTTAACCATTTTCATATGTGCAATCCAGTGGCATTAACTACATTCATAGCACTGTGCAGCCGTCACCACAATCTGGTCTAAAACTTTTCATCACCCCAAAGAAAATGGGAATATGTATTTTTAACAGTCCTGCTGCCGCTGAGGAAACATACTTTGAGAACACTGGATGGTCAGGGATGAGGCTGGCAGAGGCTTCATTAGTGGGCAGAACTGCTTTATTTCCCAAGGTGCCGGCACTGTTTCTCTGCCTCTTTGACATTCTCCCCCTGCACCTCCCCTCCTACAGGTGCTGTAACTCCTGTGAGGATGTGCGGGAGGCATATCGCCGTCGAGGCTGGGCCTTCAAGAACCCAGACACTATTGAGCAGTGCCGGCGAGAGGGCTTCAGCCAGAAGATGCAGGAGCAGAAGAATGAAGGCTGCCAGGTGTACGGCTTCTTGGAAGTCAACAAGGTACAGGAGGAGCCGAGGTGGCACAGGGCCAGCTGGGCTGTGGTGGGCCCCACTCCACTGTGAATCCGGGGGACAAAGGGAAGGGAGGAGACGGCTGGAGAATGAGAGGGTGTCTCCCCTACAGGTGGCGGGAAACTTCCACTTTGCCCCCGGGAAGAGCTTCCAGCAGTCCCACGTGCACGGTAAGTGACCCGACGTCAGCTGGGAGCTTTAGCCTCTGGACACCTGGCGAGTTTGAGTGCCCCTTCGGCTGCCTGCTGCTCTTTTGTCTTTGGCCCAGAGTAGACCCTGAACCCAGGGCAGCAGTTTGGTAAACAGTTAAGAGCACAGGCCGAGGAGCCAGACTGCCTGGCTTCAGGTTTCAGTTTTAGACCTTACAGGCTGTCTTAACTTTTTGAGCTTCAGTTTCCTCCTTTTTAAAGTGGGGATGATGGTACTCATCTCCTATGCTGTTTGGGCGGGTTAAAGATGATAGCACAGAGCCTGGCTTGTGGTAGGTACTTATTTAAATGGTAGCCCCCAGTATCAGATGACCTGTGTGTGAGGCTTTGGGGGCAGCAGAGCTGGTTTGGAACCCAGGTTCTGCCTCTCCCACGCTGTGTCGTATTTAGGATGTATTGAGCCCTAGTCAATTTCTTCTTCTATAAAATGGGCCTGAAATAGTGCCTACCTTACAGGGTTGTTCACAAGGATGAATAAATGAGATTTATTCGCATTCATTTATTCATTCGTACATTCAATAGATATTTAGTAATCACCTGTTGTGCGCCATGTGCTAGTCTAGGTGCTAAGGATACAGCAGTGATCAAAACAAAGTCCCTGGGACTTCCCTGGTGGCACAGTGCTTAAGAATCCACCTGCCAATGCAGGCGACACGGGTTCGACCCCTGGTCCAGGAAGGTCCCACATGCCACGGAGCAACTAAGCCCACGCGCCACAAATACTGAGCCTGCGCTCTAGAGCCCGGGAGCCACAACTACTGAAGCCCCTGCACCTAGAGCCTGTGCTGCGCAACAGGAGAAGCCACTGCAATGAGAAGCCTGTGCATTGCAATGAAGAGTAGCCCCCGCTCACCACAACTAGAGAAAGCCCACACGCAGCAACGAAGACCCAACGTAGCCAAAAAAAAATTTTTTTAATGAAAAAAAAACAAAGTCCCTGCCCTCAGAACATTCTAGTAAAGAAACAGACAATAAACAAGTATGTAAAATATATGGTATATCAGATGCTATTAAGTAACTCAAACCCAAAAAAGGCAAGATAAGGATGATGGGGCCAAGAGGTTGGGTGAGACGGTGTGTGAGTACCATTCCATATCGGGTGGTCAGGGGAAGACTCTGATGGATGACATTTGAGTGAAGACCTGAAGAAAGTGAAGGGACCGGCCATGTGGATAACGGGGGTGAGGTGTTTCAAGCAGAGAGAATAGCAAATGCAAATCCCTAAGGCAGGAATGTGCTTGGTGAACTCAGGGCACAGTGAGGAAATGAGGGTGGCCGGAGCACAGATAGCCGAGCTGCGTGGTTAGCAGTAAGACACGGGAGGTAACGGGGCCCAGGAGGGCACTGCAGGGACTCGGGCTGCTGCTTTGCATGAGATGGAAGGCTGTCGTGGGGCTCTGAAGAAGAGGCACGTGATCTGACTTAACTTTGAAAAGACAGGCAGCCCTCTGCTCTGTGGAGAAGATGGGGGGCCCGGATGGGGGGTGTGGCGGAGGAGGACAGAGGCAGAGAGGCCGATCAGGAGGCTGTTATGGCGATGGGTTCAGGCACCAGGTGATGGGGACGGGGCCAGAGTGGTGGTAGATGTGGTGAGAAGTGACTGCGGGTATTTTGAAGGTGGAGCTGCTGATGGATGCGAAGGTGAGGGAAAGAGGAGTCAAGATGACTCCGAAGTTTTCTACTAGAGGAGCAAGAAGGATGAAGTTACCATTTAGTGACGGGGGATGACTCAGAGGAACAGGCTTAGATGGTTGGAGTGGGGGGCATAAAGCTACTTTCAACATGTTCGGACCAATGGGATGTGGGTGTCCTTTTAGACACCTCAGATGTCAAGAAAGAAGTTGGCCATTCAAGTCTGGAGTTTAGGGGACAGGTCTGGCCTAGAGATACAAATGTTGGAGTCCTCAGTGTATTAAAACCATGGGACTGAATGAATCACCTTCTGGGTGGAGGTGAGGGTAGATGGAGAACAGGAGAGCTCAGGAGCCTAAGCGCCGGGCCCCAGCATTAGAGGACAGGGCATCGGGAGGAAGCAGCAGAGGAGACTGCTAAGAAACACTGAGGAAATGAGAGTGTGAACCAGGCATCCTGAAAGCTAAGGGGTGAAAGTGTTTCCAAAACCATATCAGATGCTTCTGGACCTCAAGTACAACGACCATTGGGTGTATAACGTGGCAGTGGTCATTGTGACCTTAACAGAGCCGTTCGGGTGGAGTGCCAGGGAGCACCACGGAGTGGTTCAGGAGGGAGTGGGAGAGGAGTTGGAGCCAGTGAGCAGAGGCAGAGCTTGTGGGGTTTGTTCTAAAGGGAAGGGAGAGAGTGGGCTGTGGCTGGAGGGGAGTGTGGAGTCAAGGGGGCTTTTGTAAGGTGTGTGATGTAGCAGTGTGTTAATATACTGTCGGAAGTTACCTACGAAGAGAGCAGAAGCGATGCTCCGGAGATGAGAGAGACATTTACCGGAGTGAAGTCCTTGAGAAGGAAAAGGAACACAATGTAGTGCCTTAGAGGGGTAGAAAGCCCCAACTTGGCAACAGGAGGAAGTACCCATACCAGGGGATGAGAGATGACCTGGCAGTGTGAGCTGCCCGGTGACGAAGGACAGCAGGAGTAACAGGCCTGATGGAGATGGCCCTGCTGGTCTTTAAGGCAGTCGGGGATGAGGCTGAGTGTTGGAGAGGCTCTGAGTGTTGGAGAGGCTCTGAGTGTTGGAGAGGCTCTGAGTGTTGGAGAGGCTCTGAGTGTTGGAGAGGCTCTGAGTGTTGGAGAGGCTCTGAGTGTTGGAGGGGATCTGAGTGTTGGAGGGGCTCTGAGTGTTGGAGGGGCTCTGAGTGTTGGAGAGGCTCTGAGTGTTGGAGAGGCTCTGAGTGTTGGAGAGGATCTGAGTGTTGGAGAGGATCTGAGTGTTGGAGAGGCTCTGAGTGTTGGAGGGGCTCTGAGTGTTGGAGAGGCTCTGAGTGTTGGAGAGGCTCTGAGTGTTGGAGAGGCTCTGAGTGTTGGAGAGGCTCTGAGTGTTGGAGAGGCAGGTGGATCTGGAGGGGGCCGGGGAAGGGTGGTCTCACTGGGATTAGGAAGACGATCAGCGTGGAGCTGTGGGCGCAGGGCCTGCAGGTGGTGCGTCTCTGCTTCTCTGTCTGGGCTGTTGTCATAGTCAGGGAGCCCAGGGCAAAAGGCACTCCATATCCTAGAAGGATGTTCGAAACACAGAACCACAGTTGCCCGAGGCCAGAGGCTGAATTGAAGGCCTGGGAGCTGGTTTCTGACATTCTGTTGATTGGGGGAGAAAAGGGGAAGATTGTAAAGTTTACCAAGTATTTTCCCATCTTAGATCCTGCCTGGTCCTCAGGACAGCCCTGTGCAGAGGGGAACACCAAGGCTCAGAGAGGACAAGTGATTTGCCCAAGGTCACACAGCTAGGAAAGTGACTCTGGGCTCTGGGTCTTTTGTTCTTCCTAGGCCACCATACTTCTGCCCCCAAGCCCCCTTGCCCTCTTCTCTGGCCAGGGAAGGGCTCCTTTGGGGAGGGGACCAGGAGGAGGCTTGTTAACTGAGTCCAGACCCTGCTGCTGAGGCAGGAATATCCAGTCTTCCCTTCTACCACATATCTTGGTCCGTAATTCTCGTAGTTCTTGTTGTGAAGCTCTGAATCTTTTTTCTCTTCCTCCCTTCTCTCTTCCTCCCTCCCCCATGCTGCAGTACATGCTGTGGAGAGTAAGTGGCCCTGCCCTCCCAGGGAGGCCAAGCCCCCATTTCTGGGTCAGCCTGCCCTCCCAGGATGGGCGGAGGTGTGGATGGGCGGGATGGCTGCCCGGTGACTATAAAAAGCAGTGGGATGTATCTTTTAGGTGGGGTTCCTTGTAGCAGGGAGGGATCAGGGTTAGAGGGCAGGAAGAGCTTGTTCTGGAACAGAGGGTGCAGGTTGCCTGTGGGATTTCCTTTGGTGGGTTGAGGGTGAGGGCAGAGGAGGCAGGGAAAGAGCTTGGACCACATTCTCAGGTCCCACCTCACTCTGGGGTTCAGTGATTGGCCATCGGCTCTCGTTAAACCTGAGTCAGTGGGTTTTCTTTCCTGAGATGCAGGCAGGGCCTTGGTGGGAGCAAAGGCCTGGAGTGATGCCCGTGAAGGGCTCCCTGTGTATGTGAGGGAGGAAGTGGGGCCTGTGGAGGGCATGGACTCTCACGCAGGCCTGCGGCAGGCCCTCTGGCTGCCCTCAAGCAGGGCCAGGCTGGTGAGTGAATGAGGGGTAGAGGACGAGCCAGGCGGGTCACAGTCCAGAGGGAGGAGTGAGGAGGCCCAGGCGAGGGTGTGGGGAGCCTGCTCCGCCTGCTGACATCTTCTCCCTTCTCTCCTAGTCCATGACCTGCAGAGCTTCGGCCTCGACAATGTACGTACCAGGTAGAAACCGTGGAGGGCGGGTGGGGGTGGAAGCATGCTGCTGCCTTCATTCTCTGTAGAGACATCCTGGGGTGGGAAGCAGATATAGAAAAATAAACCATGTTCTGACAGGGGGTGCAGTCCGAGGGTACTGGCGGTGACTTTTGAACTGAGATCCGCGTGGGCTGGAGACGGGAAGGGCTTGATCAAGAGCATCCGGGAAGAGGGAGCCTTGGGGTGAGGTCAGGAGGGTTGGGGTACTTCTAAGGAACAACAGGGCCATGTGGTTGGGTGAGGATGAGGCTGGAGGGTTGGCAGGCCGGCCAGGGGGTCTGGACTTTCTCCCAAGCAGTTGGGAGGCTGTTGGCTTACCTTAAGCAAGGTTATGACATAATCAGATTTGCACTTTTTTAAAAGATCCCTCTAGTGGCTAAGTTTGATCTAGACGGGAGCAGGACAGCAGCCAGAGCTGGGAGATCTGGGGTGCCTCCAGACAAAGCCAGCACCTGCCACACAGGGCCCATGTCCAGTCTGTGCTTTGCTAATGGGTGGGTGCAGCCAGAGCCTCAAACTCTGGAGCCCCAGGAGCCCCCAGACCCTGAGGAAGGAGCTCCTAGGTGGGGTGGGGGTGCCTGTCTCAAGTAGGTTCTCCTAGGCAGGGCCCAGCCCTTGGCCCATCTCCACACACCCACTCCCCAGACCCAGGTGCCCCTGTCTGCTCCTGTCTGAAGAGCCTTTGAGAGGGAGGGGCCTGTCGGGGCCTCGAGTGCTCCGAGACCCAGGAGCTGGTGTTGCTTGCAGATCAACATGACCCACTACATCCAGCACCTGTCATTCGGGGAGGACTACCCGGGCATTGTGAACCCCCTGGACCATACCAACGTCACTGCACCCCAAGGTACCAGCCCGGGAGGTAGCCCCCAGCTACCCAAGCCCTGCCTGCACCCACGCCCAGTGCCCTCTTCTCCCTGCAGCCTCCATGATGTTCCAGTACTTTGTGAAGGTGGTGCCCACGGTGTACATGAAGGTAGATGGGGAGGTGAGTCTGAGGGAGCTCAGACATCCGGGCACCCTCTTGGCGCCAGGCACTTGAGTTCCTTCAAGCTGGGAAGCGGAGTCCTGCTCTTATCCCCATATGATGGGTGACAAGCTGAGGCTCAGAGAGGGTAGGTGATTTGCCCTCACAGCCAGAGCTCAGGCCCCAGGCTGTCAGATTTAAAAGTGCTTTTCCTACTTGCCCAAAGTGCCTCCATCCACTCCTCCCGTGTCCACTCTCTGCCTGCCTCACTGTCCCCCGTTATCTGCCCTGAGCCGGGAGCTAGCAAGGTCAACCCTCCCATGCCCCTTCCTCCCGTCTCTGCTGTGGCCTGTGGAGCAGCATCTCCGCAGACTGGTAGAATGCAAGGGACTGAGCAGAGAGGAAGTCAGGCCCAGCCTCTCCAGAAGCTTGTGGTACAGCCTTGGAGAGTTGCTTCTCACCCCTGGACCCCCATTGAGAGGGTCCACCAAACGTAGCTGGGATTGAGAAACTGTAAAGAGCTGGTGACTGGAGGGGAAGCTGGGATGGTCAGGCTGGGAGAGGGCATCTAGGTGGTCCCCAGGCCTTGCAGTGTTTGTTTGCAACGTGGGGCCTCGTTTTCTCCCCCACACAGTCAAGGCACTGCAACACCAGGGGTAGGAGCAGGGGTGGGGCGGCAGGGTTGGGAGCCAGGTCATAGACCCGGCCCTGGCCCAGGCTCCCCTCCCGTCCCAGGTGCTGAGGACAAATCAGTTCTCTGTGACCAGACATGAGAAGGTCGCCAATGGGCTGATGGGCGATCAGGGGCTTCCTGGAGTCTTCGTGCTGTACGAGCTCTCACCCATGATGGTGAAGCTGACGGAGAAGCACAGGTGAGGGCGGGGGAAAGGGAGGGGCCTGGGCCAGCAGGGAGCGGGGTGCCTGCTGACCCTCCCCCGCCCCTCTGCCAGGTCCTTCACACACTTCCTGACAGGCGTGTGCGCCATCATCGGGGGCATGTTCACAGGTTAGAAGCTCGAGGGTGTCTGTCTGGGGTTCAGGGCGTGGTGGGGAGTGTAAAGCTTGACTCCCCCGACTAGGTTTTGGTTGAGGGAGGAGGGGCACTTCAAGGGCCAAGGGGGGCGATGCTGGCCTGGCCAGTCAGGTGACAAGGCCCGGAGGTCAAGCCAAGAGCCCGCCTGGGCCAGTGCCAGCCCTCGTCTCTCTCCCCAGTGGCCGGACTCATCGACTCTCTCATCTACCACTCGGCTCGAGCCATCCAGAAGAAAATTGATCTAGGGAAGACAACATAGTTGTCCGTCCCTTCCCCCACAAGAAGTCCCTATTTTTCTTTGGCCTTGTGGTCATTTTCCCAGCCTCTTACCCCACCCACCCTGCATACCCCGTCTGCAAAGAGTCAAGTCGCAGCCCCAGGTTGGTAAATCTGTCGATTGTGATAGTACTTGCTGGTCTCTGTGTGGTTCTTGGGTCTGGCTGGAGCGTGGGAACAACCCTCATCACAGCCACTTATTGAAGGCAGTCAGGACTGACTGATCAGAGCCAGGAGCCTCTGGGAGCCCCACATGGACGTCCCCTGCTTAACAGGACTTGATTCAAGCCAGACTGATGTTCACTCCACAGCCCCATCATCAGTCCCTCCCACCGTGGCCTTCAGGCCTTTTGGGTTCAGCCCCAGGGCTTAGATGGACCTGTCCAGGATGAGCTTCCTGGAGTCATCCTGGCCCCCAGCCTTGTGAGTTTGCGACCCCACTGGTAATAGGCCCTGGCTGCAGGCTGGGGATTGCCACCTCCGTGGTGGCTAAAGCTGGGGCCCCACCCTGCCACCCTGGGCTCAGTCACCTGGTCCCCTCCTGCTCACTGACCCTGCGACGTGCCAAGCGCCTACTGGCTCCTGGTGCCCAGAGGGGTACAGCCAGGTCCTTTGCAATTTCCTGGGTGGACACAACTGAAAAATGGGGAGGGAAGGTAGTGGTGGCCATTCTGGAGCAGGGCTAGCATCAGACTCTGGCTCTGGACCTAGTCAGGCCTTCCCATTACAGCCCTTAAGATGTGTGGGGAACCGGCCCTGAGACCTCACCACTGCACAGCCCAGGGAACCAGGGACATTAGTAGTTGGTCAGTTTAGCCAGTCATTTCTCAGGGAGTTTCAATGTAAGACAGTAGTGGGGGGAGAAGCGGAGGACAGAAAGCAGAGTAGGGCAATGACAGCAAAACTTCTGGAGGCAGCCGGACACGAGACCCATCTCTGATGTGGCCACTTACGAGCTGTGACCTTGGACATGTTATTGGTGGGCCCTTGTCTCATTTATGAATTGCGGGTGATATTCTCAGCTGTAGTGAGCCTTGTGTTTTTGGTCACCTGGGAACCATTCCCCCTTGTTAACGGTATCCTGGGTTTCCTCTGGGAACCTCTCTGCCCACTGTCAGCTTGTGTGATTTGGGAAGAGGGCTGATCTCCCACCCTAAGCCCCAGGGGAGGGCCCCAATCAGCATATCCCATCCCACACCCCCACCCCCGTGACCCAGAGCAAGCTAGGATCCGTCAGGCCTAGAAAAGCTTTCTCTCATTCCGGACGTGAGTATGGGGAGACGTGGGGTTGCTGCAGCCATCCCGCACTTCCGAGGAGACACCTGTCTGCAAATGAGCTTCCCCTGAGGACTGCAGCGCCAAGCTCAGGCAGAGGACCAGTCCTGGTGACACTGTTTGAACCCTGAGACAAACAGCACCTGAAGCCAACCAACTCCTGGGAATTACAGCTGTGTAAGCCAATAAATTCCCTTTTTGCTTAAGCCAGCTTGGGTTGGGATTTCTGTCACTTGCAGTCAAGTGTCCTAAGTGATCTGCCTCCTCTCAGGGTTGGCACAGGTTCACGGAGCACATAAAGGGTTTAGCTGCCATGGAGCAGCAGAAGCCACAGCAGCTGGGGTGAGAGGGACCCAGCCGCCGGCTGGAGCAGGTGCAGCAGGCAGGCTGCTCGAGGGCCTGACACCTCGGTGGCCAGGGCTCCTCGGCTGTGACCCCCCACGGGGCCCTGTTCTTCCCAGCAGCAGGGCCACGTGGGCAGCCTCCCATCCTGTGCATTCATGCACCCGAGGCCACCCAAGAACACATCTGTTCTCTGCCCCAGTGTCATTTATTATCTGCAGCATGTGTTCAGGGGACAGGGTGGATACCCCGTAAGGTTTACACAGAGAAAGCAGGGAACGCCAGGAGGGTTCCCATTGGTGGGAAGGACACCAGGGGCAGGAGTTGAAGAGCTGGCGTGACGGGATGAGTGTCCAAGGTCAGGGGTGGTGGAGGGGGCGGACGGTGGCCTGGCTGATGAGGCCAGGCCTGGTGTAGAAGACGAGCAGGAGGAAGACAGTGATCAGCGCCGCCAGCAGCAGCAGGATGCGCCAGCACCGGCGCCAGACGAAGAAGACGGAGGTCTTCAGCGGGTTCACAAACCAGTTGGAGGAGGTTTTGGGGTGGCTGCGGGAAGCAGGTGGTGTCGGAATGATGAGGAAGCCGCCCGGCTGCCCCCTCCCCCCTCCCCCAGGCTCTGGCCCTGCCTCCTGCACTGCACCGCCCGCACCCTTGGGCTTCTCCGAGGGTTCCGGCTCCTTGCGCCTCTTTCCCACTGGAAAAGCCTCCTCCACAGTCAGCAGCTCAAACTCTGCCTCCACCTTCCCCTGGAAAAGGGGCGAAGGAAGCCAAGTTCTTAGGCCGGCTCAGGCCTGGCCCCCGCCTGGCCCGGTTCCTGGCCTGGCCACACCCACCGTGAGGATGTAGACGTTGCCTCCTGAGTCCGCGAACTCTTAAGTCTTCTGGCGGCCCTTCCTCCTCTTCTTCCTCTTCTTCTTGCCAGCCTGAGCCTCCGGCGCCCGCAGCTTCACTGCAGACCACCAGTCCCGCAAGCAGCAGCAGCGAGACAGATGACACCTTGGCCTGGCCCCATCCCGGACCAGCCACACGGAGCACAGCTCGGGGCCCCAGGCCCCTCGCCCCATGTCCGGTAGCTGCAGCTCCAGGGATCCTGCAGGTCCAGAGCTCTCTGGGTTAGGCAGGAGCTCAAGGTCTATCTGAACCAACCTCCCCTCCCTGAGAGTGACACCAAGGAAAGCGGAGCCCAGAGGTAGAAAGTGACAAGATGGCTGAGAGCATCTTGGGGGAGGGGCAGCACAGCGGGATTGTAAATCGGGGCATCCAGTGTTAGAATGTGGCGGTCAGGCCACAGCTATGGACCACACACCACAGCCCAAATGTCAGCAGGTTGTCAGACCCTGATGATACAAGGCCCAAGGATGGGACCAGACCGCCAAAAGCAGGGCCTAAAGGCCATGGAGTCAGAGTCCAGTGTAACCCGAGCTCAGGTCAAATTAATTGAGTGGGAGATTTGGGTGGAAATGGAGGTTATGGTGCTCAGAGCTGAATACGTTCAGTAATTAGGCCAGAAAGCAGACCTAGAGTCTGAAATCCAGGCTTGAGGATTGGGGTAGAGTAGGGAACCCAGGGGAGAGGGGACCGGGCAATGAGGGCAGAAATCGGGGCCAGGGGTTGAGGGAGGAGGGCAGCTAAGCAGGAGCAAGGAAGTCGTTCGTTGGCGGAGATGCAGTCATGGTCCCAGACCTGCAGGACCAGCACAGACGGCTGCCGGAACTCGGCTTCCTCCAGGGCGAAGGGTCCAGGCCGGCAACGGCAACGGACGCTCACCTCTCGCTCGGCGGTCAGGTAGTCAAAGTGGAACACGAAGCGCCCGTTGAAGTTCTCCTCCCCTGTCAGAGAGTTCAAGTGAACGTCTGTCTCCTGCTTGTCTCGCTCCAGCCCCTTCGCCCGGCTGGAGCCAGGGGAAAGATGCAGGCGGAGGGGATGGGCATCCGTGCTGGATGAAGCCCAGAAACCGGCTCCTCACCTAGCCCGCCCCTCCACTCACCACCAGTCTGGTCCCTCCACCCAGCTCCAGGTGCCATTGAGGGCTTAGGGGACAGGGCTCTGGCTCAGCCCAGGGCCCAAGCCCCTGTTCGAACTCTCACCTCAGGGCACAGCCATGTGTCCGCTCGGCCTGTAGGCCTACCTTTTCACATAGATGTCACTCGACATCTCTCCAGTGAGTGGGTTTGCATCATCCAGAACTACATCCTCTGTGTTCCAGATGATGACTCTGAGCTCATAGCTGAGGGATGTATTGGGGGAGGGTTTTCAGACTCTCGAGAGGGGTCCTGGGAGGGGCTGCAGGAAGGACCTGGGCCAGAGCCACTGACATGCATTGAGCACCTGATGTGTGCCCAGCTGGGTGATCAGGATGTCTGTGGTCCCTTGAAGGGACAGCCCCGGTATCACTGACCACCCCCCCGCCAGATGGCACCAGGAATGGTCTGCTGACCCAAGCTGGGCCAATGGGCTTCTCCCGCCCATAAATTTGGAATCAAGACCCTGAAAGGTTGACTCAAAAAGCATCAGATGCAGAGCTGGAGCCACCACAAGCCAAAGTGCTGTGCAAGCAGAGAGACAGTCTGCAGAGAGACACCAAGTGGGGATGACAGCACGCAGCCCCTGGGGGACAGAAGGAAGGGCTGTGACATTCTTGATGCTACCCCAAATAGCCCTGTCCTTGTCTGTCATGAGGTTTCCCGGATATCTATTGTTTTCTTTTGCCCCGTATCAATTTCCCCTCACTTGTTGACAGCACTCTGATTTTCTGTTGGTGACTCCCACTCCACCCCCACTACTGTCAGTCTGTGTGATCCTGGTGGGGCGGACCAACCCCTCTCTGGCTCCAGAGGTGGGTATATCACCTACGACATCACCCAGGACTGGCCAGTCAATGCATTACAGCTCCCTGATCACAAAGATTGGTTCAGGAATCAGCATTTGACCCAAGCTGGTCCAATGAGAGTCAGCTCGAGACTTTTGCTCTAACTGGGAAAGATGTGTTTTTTCTACCTGCTCAAGTAGTCTGGTTAGTAAACCACTGTTAAAAGCCACTCTCACCCCAGACTGTGTAAGTCTCCATGAGAGTGACACCAAGGAAAGCAGAGCCCAGAGGTAGAAAGTGACAGATTGCTGACATCTGAAGTGTACACACCCTCCACTCAGAGTAGCTCAGGTCAAAAGGGGGTTAACTGGTATTTAGACTGTTTCAGTTGCAAGTGACAGACACCCAACTCACAGTGGCTTTTGAAAAAAAAAAAGGGAATTTAATGGCTCACCTACCTGAAGCCTGGATCAGCTCTGCCTGCTTCATGGGGGCCCTTGCACAGGTTTTCAGAGCGCCCTTGTCCAAGATGTGGGCTGTCCAAGATGTGCCCACCCCATGGGAGGACGGACCAGGACTCTCTCTTACCTGATTGGCTGCCGAGGCTTGATGTCAACTGGAGGTGGGGCGGGCACATCTGGGGGAAGATGTCAATCCACACATGAAAGGATCCCTGGGGGCACAGGAAGAGGCTAAAGGGTCTTGCTGGGTCCCACCCCCGCTAACGGCCCTGTGGCCAGAGGCTGTGCCTTGCCCCAGGTGGAGAGAAGAGCTGGGGTCAAGAGGGCAGATCCTGGGGTATGAGGATGAAGGTGGAGTCTGAACTGGGAATTCCAGGGTTGAGGTTAGCCTGAGGGTTCAGAGATGAGGCCCCAGAAGTGGAAGGTTGAGATCAAAAATAAGATCCAGTGTTCCCAGGTCCAGATCCTGGGAATCTGGGGTAGAGGTCAGGTTGGGAGTGCCAGGTCTGAGCCTTGGTGGCCCAGGGGTGGGGATCCTTCAGAACCAGAGTCCAGGGTGTGGGTGTGGGGTCCAGGATGGAAGTCCAAGACTGGAGTGGGGATGCTGGGGACCAGGATCAGGAGCCAAAGCCAGAAGTGGCAGTGCCCAGGTGGAGGTCTTGGAGAAAGGGCATCCTGGGGGCCCAGGTCCAGGACCAGGTGGGAGTCCTGGGGTTCCGGGGTTGGGTGCTGAGCCCTCCTTCAACTGCAGCAGCCCTGGGCTGTGGCGATGGTAGAGGGGCCGTGTTTCTTCATGCTCAGGTACCAGCTGGATCCCAAGCCCAGGCGTCTCCTGCCAGCGCCCCAGCACCAGAAATGCCTGAGCCTCCTCGGGGACCTCACTTGCCACCTTGGAGTCCCCACTACCTGCAACAAGAGGTGTATGAGCTTGGGTTCCGCACAGTTCCCAGCTCTCCTCCCTTCCTCCCCCCGCCCTCAATAGACACTCTAGGCTGAGGCGGCTGCTGCACTGGACAAACCCGTGGGCTGGGAGGGCAAGTCCACAATGCACAGAAAGCTTTAACAACTTCTGCCAGTGAAAAGCCAGCAGTCAGGGGGGCAGTGGGATTGGAGGCTTTGTGGCCTTTGCGCAGACCTAGTTTAGAGAACAGACCACTGGCCATATATGAAGCATGAGCTAAATTCTGCATCCATATTTTATGTTGTATGGGACCCCTGTGTCCCCAGTTAGCTATGGCTCTGAGGGGTTCACTAGGGCTCCCTGGAGATCTCACACTCAACAACAAAGACCATTTTCTCTCCACTATCATCCTTACTCAGCCAAAACTCACCTCCTCTGCTTGCAGAGGGAGGCGGGCTCTTTGTGGGGCACACTAGGCTGGGCACCAGGGTCCCCCTGTACTTTGTTCTTCCATCTTGCTCCCTCTGGGCTGTGGAGAGGGGCTGGTACCTGGGGGCAGGGTCTCTGGCGGTGTCAGAAAGAGTTTGCTGCCCACCTTGACAGCCCCGGCTCGGTATTCAGGTGGGGGGAGGCCACAGGGTAGGCACAGCACCGCCAGGATCTGCGAAGGCCGAAATGCGTCACACCAGGCACTATAGCCATCCCTGCGGCAGAAAAGGAATGTGCCTCAGTTGGATCCAGCATATGAACGTACTTGGGCACGGGCAGGGATGGGTGCCCTTGAGGACCTGGGATCCAGGTTTGTAACTCCTCTCCGCAATGAGAAGCCTGCACACCTGAGACTGTTTTCTTATATATTTTATAATTTGGGATTGTGAACCCAAATCTGGTTATCTAAATCTAGGGAAGTCTGTGAAGCCTGATTTGGGACTACTTTAAGCCAATCTCTCAACTTTGAGTTTTGTGGACTAAGCAGATAATAAAAATTCAAGTCTTAAATCAATGTGAGGGCAAAACTCTAATAGTAAATCCTCAGGGAAGACATTTTTTCTATTTCCCCCAATTGGAACAGAGGCTGAGATAGACCATTTACCTTACAGGCTTCTTTCCCAGTGGGTGGGCTTCCTTTTGCCCACCTTTCACTGAGAGTAGAGCCCTTCCTGGGTGCTGCTTCATGCAAGGGTCTTGGTTGTGTCTCCCACCTTGTATAGGCTATTAGATATTAGAACCTAAGGCTTGGGGTCCAGGTATGGACAAATCCTCTCAAGAGAATCTGACTTCAGGGCTTGTTCAGGGATTCCTGCTGTTTCCTCATTTTGGCCCATTGGGAATTCCCTTTCTTATGAGCTTAGCATTTGTTTAAAAGATTGTTTATCTAGCATTTCTAGATCTATTATATCAAGAATTTATTTCAGACCATCTGGTCTGCAATGTTGCTAGAAGTAGAAGGTCCAGATGATGTCTACTATCTAATGTATGCACTAGGATGCTTACATTATGGTAGAAGCATGCCACAGAATGTTTCTTTAAATTACATCTTAGTCAGAATGCCTATATTTAAACGAGATGAAAGTACAGCATCTGCTCTCTGCCGGGAGTGAAGGGGTAGCAACCCACTCATTCCCCTCACTCCCTGAGATGCCTTTAAGGCAACTTCAGGGCCCTGTTGAGCACTGTATGAAGACTGCAGCAATGGGAGGACCTGTACAAAGGTATCTGATGACAGGCCATCACAAAGCTTTACAGAGTTGTGCTCTTCCTGGAATTATACTCCCCATTCTATGAGACTAGAACTACAAATAAGGAATTAGGGGATCCAAGCTCTAAATTCAGGTTCTGCTGTGAGCAAGATGTGTAACCCTGTGAAGTCTCTTACGTTTGTGCCTAAGATTTCCCATCTGAAAAATGAAAAAGCTGGACTCTGATCCCTTCAGTCTGTAGGTTTTGTGTACATTACCTTTGCCGGAGTTAGAGGCATGCCAGGCCAATGGATGCTCACCTTTACAACATATACTCTGACTAGAAGCTTGATGGGCCGATTCTGTGGGATCCCCCTGGAGATCTGGGGATCAGAGAAGGACACTGCCTCTGATTCAGGGTAAATGAGGTAGGAGCCCTGGGTGGGATGGGGGGGGGGTATGGAGCAGAAAAAACACTGGTAAGACAGTCTTCCTGCATCCCCACTTGTGCTCCCTGGTCCCCCATTCCTTCCCCAAACATACCTTGAACTTGCCCACAAGGTTTCCAGACCCTTCTTCTCCATCTCCATCCTGACCCCCTTGCCCTCGATACAGGGGAAACACATTCAGCCAATCTTCAAAGTGGTTAAACTCTTCTTCCAGGGAGCTGTTGTAAGTCTGAAAGGTGAGGGCCTCGGTGACAGCTTGATGTCCAGAATCCGAGCAGAATCCCCTCTTCCAACACCCAGTTACCTTCAGAGTGGCGATTGCTTTTTTCTGGGACACAGAGCCTTGACTTCAGCCTTACCCTGGTCTTGGGCTTCCCCATCCACAGAAAGGAGATTGCCCCCATCTGGGAACAGCAGAAATGACCCGTTAGAAATACTGGTGTGGGGGTAGGGAGGGAGACAGAAAGAGGAAAAACAAGAAAGCCAGTCTCTTACCTGAATCCCCAGCATCATCCATTTCGTTCTCATCAAAGTTGGTCTGAAATCAAAGCGCAGGTCAAAGATTCTTCCCTACCCTTTACCTCCTTAATCTACCCCTTTTCCAGGATAGGGAGTTGGAAAACTTTAGCTCAAGTTCCAGCTGGGTAAGCCACTTGCATTTTCAAAGCCTTAGTTTATCATATAGTCCTGATATGTAACCACCAGGTACATGTGGCTATTGAGCACTTGAAATGCATCTGGTCCAAACTGAGATGTACTGGAAGTATAAACTACACACCAGATTTTACAGACTAGTATAAAATAAGACTATAAAATATCTCATTATTGAATTTCCCTGGTGGCACAGTGGTTAAAGAATCCACCTGCCAATGCAGGGGACACGGGTTCGATTCCTGGTCCGGGAAGACCCCACATGCCACGGAGCAACTAAGCCTGTGCACCACAACTACTGAGCCCATGCTCTAGAGCCCGCGAGCCACAACTAGTGAAGCCCGTGCACCACAACTACTGAAGCCCATGTGCCTAGAGCCCATGCTGCACAGCAAGAGAAGCCACCACAATAAGAAGCCCTCATACCGCAACAAAGAATAGCCCCTGCTCACCGCAACTAGAGAAAGCCCACGCGCAGCAACAAAGACCCAACACAGCCACAAATAAATAAATAAATAAATAAATAAAATCTATTAATTAAAAAAATCTCACTATTAATTGTTTATGATGGTTACTTCTTGAAATGATACTGTAGATATACTAGGTTAAATAAAATATATTATTAAAATCATTTTCATCTGTTTCCTTTTACTTTTTTTTGATGTGGCTACTACAAAAGTTAAAATTACATTATGTGGCTCACACGATATTTCTGTTGGACAACACAGCTCTAGATAATGGAGTTAATAATCCCCAGCTTCTCAAATTGTTGTGAAGATGAGAAAAGATGGCTGTAACAAAGAGTTCTGAAAACCTGTAGAGCTCCATGTTTGATGAGATCCTTCTTCTTACCATTTACCCTCCTCTGTCTCCAGCCCCTCAACCCCCAGAACCCTGTTCTGCTCCCACCTGCTCCTGGAGCTCCTGTAGAGATGCATAGTACTTGGACCACCAGTCGAGCTCTTCAGGATCTGGGATGTCCTCCTCCAGCTCTGGGCCTTGATTCAGGAGGCCTCCCAGAGGGAGCTTCTTCAGAGGAGCCTGAGGGAGCAAGAACTCAGTGCCTCTAACCTAGCACCACCCCAAGCCCCGCCAGTCCCTTCTCCACCCATCCCCCATACTCCATCACCTTTAGGAGCTGCCTGGGTATCCCCACTTCAGCCAAGAAGGGATCCCTGGACCTCTGTTCTGAGAGGGGATAAAAGACACCAGGAGAAGGTCAGGTAAGTAGAAGTCAGACTCAGTGCTCCACTGGAGGGTCCCCTGGAGCCATCTCAGCCAGGAACAAGATGGACTTCTGTCTGGTGGCCCCTAAGGGGAAAGCCCCTTACCTTGAGGTACCTTGGGCACCAGGTCCCCTGTCTCCTCCTCTCCTTCCTCCTCAGGGGGATCCTCCTGACCCTGGAGTGTGAATCTCAGCATATGGGGGACAATGTGGGAACCCACGAGCACTGTGCAGCCAAAGGCCCAGCGCTCAATCACCAGGATGCTGAGGGGCGCTGCAAATAAGGCTGCTCTGGCAAGTCCTGGGGGTAGGGAGAGAGGACCTGTGTCTCTGCAGACTGCGGGGGGAGAAAAGGCAGCAGCAGAGATAGATGAGAAAACAGTGTAGCTAAATATGCATTCAAAGCTCACAGCCTCACTGAGTCATCTCTGGTGAGTCATTGCTTTCTGAACCCATTTCCCAGCTAAAAAGGGGACACAATCCTGGACTGGAAAGGCTATTGTATCAAATGACATAACAGTACAAAAGTACTTTGGAACCTACAAAGCGCCATCAGAAACATGAGGTTGTTGTTGTTATTATCATTATGTAAAGGACCAATGCTCAGTTTGCTAATATAGATTTAGACCCATAAAACTATGTATGCCCTTTAATCCAGAAATTCTATATCTATCAATGGATCCTAAGCAGGGGGCGGGGACAACAGTTATAATACTGTATTGTTGGCTTTATTTTACATATATGTGACAGTTACAGCACAAAAGGGGGAAGAAATTAATGGAGCTATAATGGAGAAAAGTATTTCTATTTTACTGGAACTAAATTAGTATTAATCTGAAATAGATTGTGAAAAATCAGTATGCATACTGTAATCCCTAGAGCAACTACTAAGTAAATATCAACTAAGGAATTAAAGCAGTATACTAACAAATATCTATGTAATACAAAAGAAGGCAGTAAAGGAAGAACGAAAAATATGAGACTTATAGAAAACAAATAGCAAAGTGGCAAATGTAAATCCAACCATATCAATAATAACATCAAATGTGACTGTATTAAACAGTTCAAAGACAGAGATTGTCAACTGGATTAAAAAAAAAAGATGCAACTACATGCTGTTTAAGAGATGCTCTTTTGTGAGATACATATAGGTTGAAAGTAAAAGGATGGGGAAACATATGCCATGCAAATACTAACCATAGAGAACTGGAGTAGCTATATTATCAGACAAATAGTCTTTAAGACAAAAAAGAGAGACGAACTAGAGACAAACAAGGACATTTTATAATGATAAACAGATCGATTCATAGGAAGCTATAACAATTAGAAATATATATGCACCTAACAACAAAAACTGAAAATACAAGTAAAAAAAGACAAAAAAATAAAGGGAGAAACAAACAATTCAACAAAAGTTGGAAACTTCAATACCATATTCTCAATAATGGATAGAACAACTAGACATAAAATTCCCAAGGAGGCTTTTTTTAGGAAGGCTTGAATAATACTATCAACCCAACTTGACCTGACTGGTATCTGCTATAGAACCCTCCACCCAACAACAGAAGCATTCACATTCTTTTCAGGTGCACAGTGGAGAGAGGGGTGTTTTCCTCAACTTGCACTATGAAATGGGAAATGAGACGAACACCCCCTAGAAGTTCAGTGAGCAAAGTGCTTTCGGTTTCATCATCTTATAGCACAATGAAGTTTTCAAACTGAAAACTGCTGCATGTGAAACAGAGTCATGAAATAGTGTGGGGTTTTTGTTGTTGCTGTTGCTGTGCTCCCCCTTGCAGTCGGGAACCACTGTGCTTTGTCCCAGTCCCCGCCTTGCCCCGGCACAGCACTCTTCAGTTTACAAAGCCCTGTCACCAAGATCCTTTTTCTCATTGGCTCTTTATAGCACCCTTTCGTCCCTTTTTTAAACAAACAAACAAAGAGAAAAACTAAAGCTCAGATCAGACAAGTGATTTGACAAGCTCCTGAGTGACACTGCCAGAAGTTGACTCCAAAGCCCATACTAGAGTACAGTAATTACAAATTAAACAAAGAATGTATTTGTCTTCATAGCCCCTGGTGTCTCAGATTCCTTTGGACTCACAATTCATGACTTTTGGCTAATCCACTTAATCAACAGAGCCAATAGAGCACAACCAGTTCATGAATTAATCCAGGGATCAGCCAATTATTGCCTGTAAACCAAATCTGGCCTGCTGCCAGTTTTTGTAAATAAAGTTTTATTGGAACTGCCATACTCATTCATTTCCTTGTCGTCTATGGATGTTTACATGCTATGATGGCAGAGTTGAGTAATTGCAACTGAGACTGTATGGCCCACAAAGCCTAAAGTATTTAATATTTGGCCCTTTATAGAAAGTTTGGTGACCCCTGGGTTAATGTAATATAACCAGCCACGAATTCACCATCCCACTGTCCTCTTTCATTTCTCAGCCCAGCACTTCTGGCCCCCAGCCCATGTCCTCACCACTGTCAGATGCCTGACGAGCTCAGTGAAATTGGGGTTCTCACGGTAACTGGTCAGGACCTCGGACTCCACTCGCCGATCGGCCACCTCCAGCACAACCTGGGGCTGCTCCACCTCAAACAGATGCACACGGCCAAGGCCCCTCAGACCCCAGAACAGTACCTGGGGTTGGGAAGGGGGAGATTCAGGGGCCTGTACCTGACTGAAGGACACCCAGGTGTAGGGAAGGGAGGGGGATGTGAGTGCCTGGTGCTACCTCAACATGGAACTCCCTAAGCACCGGGCGCACGTACGGTGGCAGGGGTAGGTGTCCGGAGAGGGGCTCAACCAGGGTGGTCAGGTCCTGGGGCTCCACATCACTAGGTACTGAGGGCTGAAGGGAACAAGAGATCAGAGGTCAAAGAGGAATCAGGCCAAAGGAGGGAAAGCCTAGGCTCGGGGAAAAGAAATGGAGGACTGCTGGTGAAATATAAAACCAGAGGAACCTGGCAAGGCTGGATTGATGGGAGGGGGGTGTCTCAGGAAACAGCCATGTACAGGAAGGAGGATGGGTGTCTGAGGCATGAGGATCAACCCGGGCTTGGGTTCTCTGGGGTTGGAGGCCTGGCAAGGTGAACCTAGGGTAGGTCTACTTCAAGTGTTACCTGGAGTCAGGCGGTCCCAGGACAGACCTGCAGCCTGCATTCTCTGGGGGTAAGGGAGTTGGAGAGGTAACCCTGGGACATGCCCACATCCCTGGAACTGGATGACCTAAACAAATAGCAGAAGCGATCCACGGTGTGTGCCAGCTAGACCACAGCACTCTGACCTCAAGTCGGCTACTGTAGTCCAGTTAAACGAGTTCAAAAGGTGGCGATGAGCTCCCGGGCTGCCCGGGGCCCCCTTCCTCAGGGGGAAGAACTGTAACTCAGGACGCTGGTAAGGGTCCTCCAACAGCTTTACCCTCGGGGCGGCCAGTGTCCTGCCCAGGAACACAGAGGGGCCCTTCGGGGAGCAGGGCAGTGAAGACAAAAGTAGAAGAGGCTCAGCAACCCGGGGAGGGCACATCAAGACAAGAAGAGGGGATCCTTGGGGGTGGGAACCCAGGTGGAGCCCAGGCCACACTCACAAACTTATTGTGGTCACAGACATTGACGATCACTAGTGGGGGCTCCTCCTGCAGGTGCTCCCTCTTCCCGTCCACGATTAACTGATCAAACACCACGAGTTCATCCTACAGAGGGCTCAGCGTCTGCTCCAGGACCTTGAGGGGATGCAGGGAAGGAGGCAACAGCGGTCGTCAGAAGAACTCCTCGCCCCTAAGACCCTCTGGTTCTACGCCACCCCCCAAATCAGGGCAGTCTGATCCAATATCCTGTCCTGAAAATCCAAGGCAGGAAGAGAGACTTAGGGTCTTGGAAAAAGCTCAGCCTCCACCCCGCCTTGTCTCCCAGGGCCCCTCCACCAACATCCCAGCCCAGCCCTCACCCGTGCAGTCTGGCACTGGGTAGAGATGAGGACTCGAGCAAAGGGGTCTGAGAGTCCACTGTCATCTGCTGCCAGCACACCTCGGGCCTGGTACAAGTGAGCCCGGAGCTGGAAGTAGCTGAAGTCTGGGGTGGAGAGAAGGAAGGGGTCATGTTAGCTCATGGACCCCTGGAGTCCCTGACCCCAGACCCCTCCGATCCGAACCCCCAGCTGAGCATCTAGCCCCACACCTCGGGCAAATGGAGAACTGGGCCCGCCTGCCCCACGCCCCGCACTCACGGTCCCAGTCCAGGCTGAGGGGCAGCCCAGCCAAGGGCTCAGGCAGCAGGTCCAGGGGGAGCTCTGAGGTGCAGGCCTTGGCTTGCTTGCCCAGCTCCAGCCCCAGGAAGAGCTCCAGCTTGGCACGGACCTTGCCAGCGGCTGCCCCAGGTGCCTGCTGCGGGGAGGAAGCATGTTAGGGACCACCTCTTATTACCCCAGCTAGGCCAACCATCTTGCTCCTCCAAGGCAGGCCCCTACTCTCTGCATCACCAGATCCCTAATCCAAAGAGTACTCCTTGTACCCCACCCTCTTCATGCCCTCCAGCCAATGACCCATCACCCTTAAACTCCCTCTCATTCCCTATCCCTCCTGCCCCGACACTGCCACGTCCTATAGCCCAGACCCCAGACCCCAAAACTATGCTCTGAGCTTGCTCTCCCCTACCCCACCCTCAGCCATCTTTCCCCTCATCCCCAACACATTTAGATTCCCTGTCCCTTACCCCTGTGGTCACAGCTTCTCACCACTAGGGACCCCTGCTGGTGTCTCTCCCAGGGACACCTCATTTACAAATCTTTTGCCTCCAAATCAGCTGCACTTATAAGGAACTAATTAGTCACACTCCCATTTTCATAACCCTGCTCATCTGTCAGAGCCTAGTCAGCAAAAGGGCCAGTTCAGGAGCAGAGATGACAGTATTTGGGGTTTATCTCACATCAAAGTTCACCTGGGTAAAGGCACAATCTCCTTTTGGCACTTTGGATAATTAAAAAGAGTTTGGTACACTTTAAAAAATAATAATTTTAGGGCTTCGCTGGTGGCGCAGTGGTTGAGAGTCCGCCTGCCGATGCAGGGGACACGGGTTCGTGCCCCGATCCCGGAGGATCCCACATGCCGCGGAGCGGCTGGGCCCGTGTGCCATGGCTGCTGGGCCTGCGCGTCCGGAGCCTGTGCTCCGCAACAGGAGAGGCCGCAACAGTGAGAGGCCCGCGTACCGCAAAAAAAAAAAAAAAATGTGGGGCTTCCCTGGTGGCGCAGTGGTTGAGAGTCTGCCTGCTGATGCAGGGGACACGGGTTTGTGCCCCGGTCCGGGAAGATCCCACATGCCGTGGATCGGCTGGGCCCGTGAGCCATGGCCGCTGAGCCTGCGCATCCGGAGCCTGTGCTCCGCAACGGGAGAGGCCACAACAGTGAGAGGCCTGTGTACCGAAAAAAAAAAAAATGTGATTGGAGGCTACAATATACCACTTTCAATAGTGGATAGAACACCTATACAGAAGATCATTAAGGAACCAGAGGACTTGAACAACATTATAAACCAACTAGACCTAACAGAGATATATAAACACTGCATCCAACAACAGCAGAATACACATTCTTCTCAAATGCACATAGAACATTCTCCAGGATAGACCATATAGGTGACAGAACAAGTATAATGCATTTTAAAAGACTGAAATCATACAAAGTATCTTTTTTTGACCAAAGTGGAATGAAACTACAGGTCAATTATAGAAAGAAAACTAGAAAGTTCACAAATGTGTGGAAATTAAACAACACACTCTTAAACACTGCATCAAAGAAGAAATCACAAAGGAAATTAGAAAATACTTATAGGTGAATGAAAATGAAAATGTAACATAGCAAAACTTATGATATGCAGCAAAGAGGGCTCAGAGGAAAATTTGTAGCTATAAATGCCTACATAAAAAGAAGAAGGAGGGGCTTCCCTGGTGGCGCAGTGGTTGAGAGTCCGCCTGCCGATGCAGGGGACACAGGTTCGTGCCCCGGTCCGGGAGGATCCCACATGCCGCGGAGCGGCTGGGCCCGTGAGCCATGGCCACTGGGCCTGCGCGTCCAGAGCCTGGGCTCCGCAACGGGAGAGGCCACAGCAGTGAGAGGCCCGCGTATAGCAAAAAAAAAAAAAAAAAGAAGAAGGAGGGTCTTCCCTGGTAGCACAGTGGTTAAGAATCTGCCTGCCAATACAGGGGACACGGTTTCGATCCCTAGCCCAGGAAAATCCCACATGTCACAGAGCAACTAAGCCCATGCGCCACAACTACTGAGCCTGCACTCTAGAGCCCGTGCTCTGCAACAAGGGAAGCCACGACAAAGAGAAGCCCACCTACTGCAACAAAGGGTAGCCCCCGCTGGCCTCAACTAGAGAAAGCCTATGTGCAGCAACGAAGACCCAACACAGCCAAAAATAAAAACAAATAAATAAATAAATTTATAAAAAAAAAAGAAGAAGATCTCAAGTCAATAACCAAACTATATACCCTGAGGAATTAGAAAAAGAAGAGAAAACTAAACCCAAAGCTAGCAGAATGAAGTAAATAAAGATTAGAGTGGAGAAAAATAAACTGGAGAATAGAAAAACAAAAGAATCAATGAAACCAGAAGTTGGTTCTTTGGAAAAATCAACAAAATTGATGAGTCTTTAGCTAGACTGACAAAGAATAAAAAAGACAATATATAAATACCTAAAATCAGAAATGAACATGAAGGGCTTCCCTGGTGGCGCAATGGTTAAGAATCCGCCTGCCGGGCCTCCCTGGTGGCGCAAGTGGTTGAGAGTCCGCCTGCCGATGCAGGGGATGCGGGTTCGTGCCCCGGTCTGGGAGGATCCCATGTGCCGCGGAGCGGCTGGGCCCGTGGGCCATGGCCGCTGAGCCTGCGCGTCCGGAGCCTGCGCGTCCGGAGCCTGTGCTCCGCAATGGGGGAGGCCACAGCAGTGAGAGGCCCGCATACCGCCAAAAAAAAAAAAAAAAAAGAATCCGCCTGCCAATGCAGGATACACGGGTTTGAGCCCTTGTCCGGGGAGATTCCACATGCCGCAGAGCAACTAAGTCCATGTGCTACAACTACTGAGCATGCACTCTAGAGCCCGTGATCCACAACCACTAAGCCCACGAGCCTAGAGCCCGTGCTCCACAATAAGTCCGCACACCGCAACAAAGAGTAGCCCCTGCTCACCACAACTAGAGAAAGCCTGCGCACAGCAACGAAGACCCAATGCAGCCAAAAATAAAAATAAATAAATTTATTTTTTAAAATACGTTAAAAAAAAAGAAAGTAAGGCATGGCGGGGACTTCATTTTGATTACCACTGTAACCTCAGGGCCTGGCACCTAATAGATGCTCAAAAAATATTTGTCAGGTAAAGTAAAATGATTTTTGAAACATGATATTTTGGTCCCTTTTTGACCCCTAATGATGTCTTAGCTTTTTATTATGGAAATTTTCAAAAATATACAAAATAAGTGACTCCAAGGATTTTTCACCTAATACTGCTCCCAGAGTTTATCTTTTTAACTTACTAATGCTCTTTGCTCCAAGACTTCTATGGGCAGAAATAATCTGAAATAAAATAACACAAAATAAAACTGACAAGAGTCAAAACTGCACCTATTTAAATGTCAATTATACCTCAATTTAAAAAAAACAAAACTGCACTTATTGGGACTTCCCTGGTAGTCCAGTGGTTAAGATTCCGTGCTGCCAATACAGAGGGCCTGGGTTCGATCCCTGGTCAGGGAACTAGATCTCTCATGCCGCAACTAAAGATCCCACATGCCACAACTAAAAAAAAAGAAAAAAATCCTGCATGCCACAATGAAGATCTCACACGCAGCAACGAAGATCCTGCATGCCACAACTAAGACCCAGCTCAGCCAGATATATAAATAAACAAATAATAAATAAAAACTGCACTTATTAACATTTGCTATTGATTAAAAATTGACAGAAGAAAAAAAAATCTTCTTGACAAGTGAAATACAGGGACTTCCCTGGCGGTCCAGTGGTTAAGACTCTGTGCTTCCACTGGAGGGGGCATGGGTTCAATCCCTGGTTGGGGAACTAAGATCCTGCGTGCCATGCAGCCAAAAGAGAAAAAAAAAAAAATTAATAAATAAATAATAATGCTGTTTTTTTTAAAAAATGAAATATGATTTGAACAAATCTTTCATTGAAAGTTCCCTGCCAAAGAATAATTTTAGTAGTAAAATAATTTCAGTAAAGTGAAAATGGAAAGAGTTTAATTGCACCTTATAGAAAATCAAGCAAGGAATTAAACTGGATTAAAGTTGGTTGCTCTTTTGGAGACATAGAGAATGTAGACAGAGAAGAGAGCCTTACAATGAAGCCCTAAGACATACCCATATGAACATTTGGAACATTCAGAGGTAAAGAAGATAGAGAGCGAGCAAACGAGATGAGAAGGAATGGCCAGGGAAGCCGAAGGAAAACCAAGGGTATGGAAATCAACACCAGAGGCTTTTAAGAAGGAGGGTGGGGTCAACTGTGTCCACTGATACTGAAAGGTTGAGTAAGATGAGGACAGAAAAGTGACCAACAACCAAGTCCTTGGCTGAGGCCTCCTCCTTGACCCTCTCTCTAAATGCTGGAGCTTGCCAGGTCCTTAGATTTGTTTGTTTGGGGTTTTTTTGGCCTCACCGAGCAGCATGTGGACCAGGGATCGAATCCAGGCCCCCTGCCTTGGAAGTGCAGAATCTTAACCATTGGACCACCAAGGAAGGAAGTCCAGATTTTTCCTTTTTTTTTTTTTTTTGTTCCCTAGGTGATCCTATCCAATCCCATGTATTTATTTGTGTGAATATTTGTTTAATGTTTGCCTCTCTCTTCAGATATGGAGCTCTAAGAGGGCAAGTCCTTATCTGGTTTTGCTCACCACTCAATCGTCATTGCTCAGCACTGTACTTGGCTTATAATCAGAGCTCAGCGAATGACAACAGACTGAATGAAAAGCGGGACATTTTGTACAACTTCACATAAGGTAAGTGAGGAAACAGCCTAGAGAAGCTGAATAATTTGTCCAAGTTCTCAGCTGGGAAGTGGTGGACTCAAGATTTGAACCCAGGTTCATTTCTACCAGGCTGTACTGCCCTTCCATGAAACACCAGGAAGATCCAGCCAGGTTCATCTTCGTCTCCCACAGGAGCTGCGCCTGGTACAGGGTCAGGGAGCAGCACGGAGCTCCTTAGCTTCTCCTCTTGCCACACAACCCTGGCCCTCAGAGCTGAACCTGAATCTTGGCCTGGGGGCTGTAATGAAAGGCGCCTGGCTCAGGGGCCTTGTTACCACTCCTGTCTGGGTCTGGGTTTTCCCCTCGGAGAAACGGAGCCCTCTATCTAGAGGGACTCTCAGGCTTGGGGGTGGCAGGCTGGGGGCTGACGGAACTCACCGGGGACAAGCACAGATTCTCATCCACTAGGGCCTCCTGAAGCACCAAATGCCCTGCAGTCTGTAGCTGCTGCAGGGATATCACCAGCATCCCCAGAGACCTGGGGGTGTGGCATGAAGCAGAAGAATGACCCAGGAGAATGGTCGCAAGCCACCCTCTACCCCTACTTGCATCCTTGGCTCCCCAGGCCTGCTCACCTGCGGCTGAACACACGGCTGCAGTTGACCACCTGTACAGACAGTCACTCCCCAGCCAGTGGAGCCCCATAGTGTGGCCAACGGAACAGCTGGGAATAGGAGGAGCCCTGTGACACCCAATGCTGGGCTGACACTGACCCCTAATCCAGAGCCTATTCCCAAGCCTGAAATAGGAGCCAACCCTAAAAACTGAGAGCTAACTCTAGGACTCATCTCCTAAACCTGGAACCAACCCTCCCAAACTAGGGCTGATCTGGGGCTAACTACCAATCAAGAACTAATCCCCCCCAGTCTTGATTCTGACTTGCCCAAACTGAGTCTAACCTCTCTATCCAGAAATCAGCCCCACCTCCTGAGACTATACCTCCCAAAGCCAGGAATAAACCTCCCAAACCAAGGATGGACTCAGATGGGGCACAGATCAGCTTCTCCCCATCCAGAATCCAACCCCACTGACCTCACCGATATTTGCTTCTTGACCACAGTGAATTCTCCTTGTTTCCTGGATAAAATCTGCTCAGAATTGAACCTAGTCATTTATCAGCTCCTCCCCACGCACACAAAAAAATCATCCCTCCATTCACCCTTGGCCCAGGGTCTAATCCCCCTGGACTCACCCTTAAAGAGACATAGAAGATAGGGAGGGATAGGGTTTCCCTGGTGGCGCAATGGTTGAGAGTCTGCCTGCCGATGCAGGGGACACGGGTTCATGGCCTGGTCTGGGAAGATCTCACATGCCACGGAGCGGCTGGGCCTGTAAGCCATGGCCGCTGAGCCTGCGCGTCTGGAGCCTGTGCTCCGCAACAGGAGAGGCCACAACAATGAGAGGCCCGAGTACTGCAAAAAAAAAAAAAAAGAAAAAAGAAAACAGGGAGGGAGGGAAGCAGAGAGTTGGAGACATGGGGCTTGGGGAGAAAGGGGACAGGCTGTAGAGATGCCTAGGGATGGGGTGAGCAAACCTCACCTCGAAAGCTGAGCCTCACTTGTAGGTCATGGGTGCCCGGCAGCCCTGTCAGTCACCACACACACACAGTCAGAGCCATTGTCCCAGGGCCACTGGCTCTGCCTCTGCCTGCTTGCCCTCCTGCCCACCTGCCCACCCACCTGAATCGCCTCTGACTCAAGGGACTCACCCAGCAGGTTCAGCAATCCCTGCCCTTCAGTCAAATACAAAATCAGCAGGCCTGGGGGTCACAGGTAGGGAGGAAGTGGGAAGACAGAGAGATAGGGGTAAGGTCCCTGTGGTCAGCTCAGTCCTCCCTGCCTGCACCGGCTTCAGCCTCCTTCCTGCCTCCTTGTAGGGTGGGAGCTGCGACAGTGTGGGGATGGAGGCAAGGGGAGAGGGCCAGACTCCAGGCTGGTCTCTGCTAGCCTGTGAGGACTCAAGGACGTGGGCCTCATGTTGTTCCTTGTCACCTCACTATCCTCAATGCCCAGCTCAGGGTCTGGCACATTGCAAACCCTCAAAACACTGCCCGAATGGATGTATTAATAAATGAATCCCCTAGCTCCCAGCATTAGCATGGAGGCACTCAACACATTTATTGAATTAATGAGTGACTGAATGTGTGTTCCTAGCTTGTACATAGCAGGTGTTCAAAACACTTCTTAACCAAAAGCTAGAGGTCCTTCACTTGGGGTTTACTGGTGAGTACTGAACTCCAGGGCAGGATTTTGGAATTCTAATCT
The DNA here is from genome assembly GCF_025265405.1 of Mesoplodon densirostris. Taxonomy (NCBI): domain Eukaryota; kingdom Metazoa; phylum Chordata; class Mammalia; order Artiodactyla; family Ziphiidae; genus Mesoplodon; species Mesoplodon densirostris. The sequence continues at coordinate 24,051,540 of NC_082676.1, read as the reverse complement.
TCGGTGTCAGGAAAATCCTTTCTCCTTACTGGACCTATTTGCCTAGCTGTGTAATATGCACAGGATGAACTGCACTGCTTTTCAAAGTATGGTCCCTAATCAGGATCACACATGTGGTGGTTAAAAATGCACATTTTGGGCTTCCCTGGTGGTGCAGTGGTTAAGAATCCGCCTGCCAATGCAGGGGACATGGGTTTGAGCCCTGGTCTGGGAAGATCCCACATGCTGCAGAGCAACGAAGCCCGTGCACCACAACTACTGAGCTCACGTGCCACAACTAATGAAGCCCGCACACCTAGAGCCCGTGCTCCGCAACGAGAGAAGCCACTGCAATGAGAGGCCTGCGCACCGCATCGAAGAGTAGCCCCTGCTCGCTGCAACTAGAAAAAAGAAAACTCGCGTGCAGCAACGAAGACCCAACGCAGCCAAAAATTAATTAATTAATTATTAATTAATTTTTTTAAAAATGCACATTCTGGGACTTCCCTGGTGATCCAGTGGTAAAGGATCCACCTTACAATGCAGGGGATGTGGATTCGATGCCTGGTCAGGGAACTAAGATCCCACATGCCTCCGGGCAATTAAGCCCGCGTGCCACAACTACTGAGCTCGAGCGCCTCAACTAGAGAAGAGAAAACCCTCATGCCACAACTAGAGGGGAGCCCGTGCAACGCAAGGAAGAGCCTGCGTGCCACAACTGAGACCTGACACATCCAAAAATAAATAAAGTATATAAATAATAAATAAATCTTAAAAAAATATATATGAACACTCCTGCGCCCACTCTAGAAATGCTAAAGTAATATCTCAAGGTGTGCCTGGGAACCTGAATTTCTATAAGCTGCACTGGTACTATCCTATTGCAAAGCAGGAGTTTGGGAACATCTGGTCTCTTGGCTGTGATCATGTGTGATTCCTCATTCCCTTCTAGGTGACTCAGATGGTCTGAGTGTGGGTATGGAGATTGGTGGGTACTGAATTCTCACCCCACAGACCCCTGATGAATATGGGTCTGGGAGAGGAGCCCACAGATCCCTGAGGTCAGAGTTCTCTGGCCTAATGACTAGGATGAGAGGAGGGGCCTGAAGGGTTGTAGAGCAAAAGAGACTAAGAAACTAAAAAGACTTTATTGAGAAGTGCTGTGGGTGATCGCTTGCTCCTTAACATTTATTCGTTCACAGATATTTGAGCACCTACCACATGCTAGGCCTATCTAGGCGCTGGAGGATACAGTAGTGAACAAAACAAAAATCCCTGCCTTCATAAAGTTTACTGCTGTACTGGGAGTAACAGGTTATGAAGAAAGAAAGAAAGAGAGAAAGAAGAAAGAAAGAAAAGAAAGAAAGAAAGAAAGAAAAAAGAAAAAGAAAGAAAAAGAAAACACATAGCATGTCAGTAATAAGTGCTAAGGAGAAAAACAAAGCAGGAAGGGGGATAGAAATTCTTTTACACAGAGTGTAGCTTTGGACGGGGTGTTCTGGGAAGTGCTGTGATGTCATTGCTTGCTTTAACCTGGGAAAGAATAAGACAGACTGCCAGGGCTCCCCAGTGACGTCACGACTAGCTCTGTGACGCCACACCAGAGCGTTCGGCGGAGACCCTGGTCTCCTCTATGAAGTCAGCAGCCAGGCCCAGATAGAGGGGAGAGGGTTGGTTGGGTCAGGCCGCGGGGCACCACGGCTGCACGCAGAGTCCTTGGGGTCCCGGCGGCACGCACCTGCTGAGGGAGGGCCGAGGGCCTTGGCGGCTCAGGCGGTGACTTTGGCGTCCGTGAGGGGGGCAGCCCAGGGTCAGGATGCGGCGAAGCCGCCGCCCGGGCTCTGCCGCGTTCCCGCACAAGCACACGCCCAACTTCTACAGCAACAACAGCAACAGCTCTGTGAGCGTCATCTCGGGGGACAGCTGCAGGCACCGGTCAGCTGAGCCGGAGCCCGGAGAGCCCGAGGTCAGAAGAGCCCGGGGCTCTAGCTGCGGTGAGCCCGCCTTGAGCGCTGGAGTGCCCGGAAGAACCACAAGGGCTGAAAGCTCTCGGCTGAAGCCGGCCTCGGAGCCACAACGGGCCGGCCGCCTGTGGCTCGGCAACAGTGAGGGGCGGGGCCTCGGGTGCGGGCAGGGTCGAACCCGGGTGAGAGGAGGGAGTGGGTGGGGCCTAAGGGGTGGGGCTTGGCGCGGAAGCGGAATAAAACTATCTGGGTGCCTCCTAAGGGGCGGGACCTGTAGGGTGAAAAGAGGAGGCACTAGATAAGACGCCCCAAGGGGAGGGCCCCGGTGTGGTGGACGGTCCTGGGGAGGGGCGGGGCAAGTCCTGTGATTGGGCACCACTGAGGAGGAGCGGCCTCGGTGTTAGCATGAGTTGGCTACCAGGGAAATGGGGCCGTATCAAGACCTAAGGCTGGGGGCGGGGCCACCGTTTGGGAGGTGGGACCACGGCTAGACTGAGCTTTCTGGGAGCAGGGCCTCAGAGTGCTGCGAGAGACCCGGGATGGGGCTCCAGTGGGACTAAAGCCTCTGAGGCTGCTCTGCTTCTGGGCTGGGGAACCTGCGGCCAGGTGCCGGGGAAACAGCGGGCCTGCGGTGCGCAAGGCCCCAATGGAGCCCCTTGGGCTCCCGCAGAATCGGCTGGCTCTCCCGGTGTCCCTGAGGAGCAGCTCGACCTCTCGACTCTGGATCTGAGGCAGGAGATACCTCCCCCGCGAGTGTCCAGGAGCTTCCTGAGTACGGGCCAGGCCAGCCCAGCCCAGATCCCCTCTGACCCTCTGGCCCCCCTCTCCGAATTCCATTTCTCACCTCTGGGGCCCTGTTTTCAGTTCTGAGCCCCCGGCCCGTGTCTGATTCTCCAGCCCTTTCTCTGAGCCCGATCCATCTTCCCTAAGAATGAGAATCCAACTCATTCTCCTTGCCCGCATCTAATTCTCCTAGCCCACACCGCTGTTCCTGAGCCCCTGTCCCTGAGCCCCTTCTTGAACCTCGAACACCACGCTCTGTGAGCCCCTCACCTCTCCCCCTCCCTAAGCCTAGTCCCTTCTCTGAGCCCCCTCTCTTCTCCTCAGGCCCACTCTTCCAGGTGCTGAGCATGTTGTTATCCCTGGTAGGAGGTGTGCTGGTCAGTGTGTACAGGTCAGAGGAAGGGAAAGGGGAGCCCCAGGGGCTGCTCCTTGAGGGGGTGGGGAGCAGGGCCAGACCCGGCTGAGGCTTGAGCCGATTCACACCGGTGCTCACAGGAGCTGGGTCTAGGACACTGGGGTGGGGTCCGTGGGGTTCGCTAGGGTATCGGGGCCTCAGCCTGCCTCCGGTTCTTCAGGGAGGTCTGTTCCATCCGCTTCCTGCTCACGGCTGTGTCACTGCTGAGCCTCTTTCTGGCAGGTGAGAGGGCGGCGAATTCCCTAGGGCCCCAGCCCTGGCTGCTTTGGAGGCAAACCTGGTACATTCTCTCCTGTACCCTTCAGCCCACTCAGTCTCTTCAGAGGCTCACAGCTCCTCACAGTCCCCTTCAGAGCCTTCTAGTCCCCCCTCAGACTCAGCCCCTTCAAGCCTCTTGTCTCCCCACTGTCCCCTTTATGCCAGGGAAACCCTCTCCCTTTCCTTCCCCTGAGACCAGCCCCCTCTTTCTCCAGCACTCTGGTGGGGGATCCTGTACCTGGCCCCTCCTTTGGAGAATGTGAGTCGGGGAGTCTGTCCGGGGGTGGGTGGTTGGCAGGCTGTGAACCTGGAGGTTGTGTGGAGTCCCCTGGGCCGCTGGGAGCGGGGCAGTGCTGGAAGCTATAACCCTAAGGAATGGCTGGATATAAACAGAAGATTTCTGAGGGATTGTGCCCAAAGGTGCTTGAGGGTGTGTCTCTGAGAGGTCCTGGAAGGACAGGCCAGGGGGACAGGGGTTGGCAGTCCTCAGAAGCAAGGCTTTTTGAGTCTGGCCTCCCACACTGAGGTGGGAACAGAGGTGGGTGGGAGCTCAGCAGCGCTGTATTTTGTCCCTCCCTCCTCCCTCCAACAGGAACCTAAGGAGATGCTGACTCTAAGGTGAGAGAGGGCACCTGGGGTGGGGAGTTGGGGGCCTCAAAGGTGCTGAAGTGTCCAGGGGGACGGGGAGCCAACTAACTGCACCGTGCCAACCTTCTGCCTGCAGCGAATACCGCGAGCGCATGCGCTCCCAGGAGCAGCAGCTGCAGCAGCTCCGGGCTGAGCTGGTTAAACTCCACAAGGAGGTGGCCAGCGTTCGCGCAGCCAACAGCGAGGTGAGCCCCGCAGACTCATCCTGTTCTCAGAACCGGGTCCAGGAGCTCGGGCCCCAGGAGCCTGGCCCCGTGGCTCCGCCCATTGCACAGTCCCGGCCCACCCTGCAGCTCCACTCCCTGGGTCCTGAGCCTTAAGGCCCAGCCCAAAACCCCGCCTTCGGAATTTTTCCCGGGGTCCACAAAGTCTATCCCCAGAGAACTCTGCCCCACTATAAAAGCTGCCTGCAAGCCCCACCCCTCCAGGCCCCGCCCTCTCTCTTTTCAGAGAGTGGCCAAACTCGTATTCCAGAGGCTGAGTGAGGACTTTGTGCGGAAACCCGACTATGCGCTGAGCTCTGTGGGTAAGACACAGAGACACTGAGAGACTGAGACTCAGAGACACAGACAGAACTATGCACATGACCGGCTCCAGGAGACCGACCTCAGACAGACCCTGCCCCAGCTGTCAGTCAGGCCTAGGAGCCCCTGAGTGGTTGCTTCTCCCTGCTCCAGGAGCCTCCATCGACTTAGAGAAGACGTCCCCCGACTACGAGGATGCGAACACTGCCTACTTCTGGAATGGCTTCAGCTTCTGGAACTATGTGCGACCGCCCACGGTTATCCTGGAGGTGGGCCTGGAACCTAGATCCCGGAACGGGATCTGGGGCGGGACTCTGGGAAAAGGACCCCCGCAGCTCCCCTGGGGTGGGACCTGACAGAACTGAGGGCGTGGCGCCAGGTGGGCCCTGCTGGGCAGAAGTCCTGGAGGCGGGGCCTGGCTTGTCTGGGGTGAGGCTCTGGGTGAGGCCGAGGACAACGAGGACAACGTGATACTGGAGAGATCTGGCCCTGCTAGGTACTGGTTGGAGGACTGGGCGGGGCCCATGATGGGGTCAACCTGTCCTGTGGTTCTGATGGGCTGTGTGTCTGTCCGCCCGCCTGCAGCCAGATGTGTTCCCTGGGAATTGCTGGGCTTTTGAGGGCGACCAGGGCCAGGTGGTGATCCAGTTGCCGGGTCGTGTGCAGCTGAGCGACATCACTCTGCAGCATCCACCGCCCAGCGTGGCACACACCCGGGGAGCCAAGAGCGCCCCGCGTGACTTCGCAGTCTATGTAAGTGGGGCTGAGGCCAAGGAGGTGGGGGATTTTTGCCTAGAGAGCACAAGGCAGTCATGAAAACTGAGACTACTGAGTCTTGGCTCGCTCATCCATAAAATGGAGATACTACCACTTGCCTCTCAAGGCTGCTGTAGGTTATAAATAATTATAACCATATTCAAATATTAGTTACGGTTTATTGAGTGCTTACTCTGTGTGGAGTACTTTACATGGATTATATATCCTTGCATCCACACAACAACCTATGAAGTGCAAGTGGCCGAACTAAAATTTGCAACTTGATTTCTTTGAGCCCACATTCCACACTATACTAACACCAAAAAATAAATGAGAGTATGCATACAGATGCTGAACACAGTAGGTGCTAAACAGAGTCACTCTCTCCCTCCTCCACCTGGGCCTCACTGTTCCTCCACTCATTCTTCACTTACTAGGGCCTCCAGGTTGATGATGAGACTGAAGTTTTCTTAGGGAAATTCACCTTCGATGTGGAGAAATCTGAGATTCAGACTTTCCACCTAGAGGTATGTTTGTCTCACAGTGAAGGAAGACTGGGGAGGAGGGCAGTCCTTGGGAGACCGGGCCTTGGCATGATCCATTTGTCTCCCCAGAATGACCCCCCAGCTGCCTTTCCCAAGGTGAAGATCCAGATTCTAAGCAACTGGGGCCACCCCCATTTCACATGCTTGTATCGAGTCCGAGCCCATGGCATTCAAACCTCAGGGGAGGCAGGGGACAGTGCCACAGGGAGGGCCCATTAAACATGCTGATTGTTGGAGTGGAGGTCTATGCTGAAAGAAGCTGGATCAGTGCTGGGAGGTCTCTTGTGGGAAGGGGGGTGTGCGGCGCTCTAGTTGCCTTTGGTATATAAACATGGTTGGGGGGTCTACAAAAACGCCCTCTTTGAGAAGTCCAGATCAATATAGTAGCAGCAGTAGATGATGTTTATGGAGTGTTCACCATGTGCACAAGACAGTACTCTGGACGTTATATGCCTTACCCTAACTAATCTTCACAACCAGAGGCGGAAGCCACTCAGGTCAGGCAAGTTGCTCAAGGTCACACAGCTAACGAAGAGCTGAAACACAGCAGGACCCCAAGCCTACCACCCTCTTGCAGAGCGCCAGTCAGCATGAAGCCATGCTTGTGCACCTCAATTCTCACCCCAACTCTTGCTAGGTGCAGGTGGAGGAGGAACTACCCCTTCAGGTAAAAACTAGGGAGACTTGAGAACCTCTAGGAAGCATCTGAGTCAGAGTTGATGCAGGCCTGGTCGCCTTTACCCAGGTTGTCTTTACTGGGACCTGAGTGCACGACTATGCTAGGCACAGTACAGGTAGTCTAGTATTTACCAGTCCCTGCCCTCAAGGAGCCTGATAGGGGAGAGACGATGCTCCACAAAATGGGAGAATTCATTGACTTGATCCAAGAACTCTTCACTCTAAGGGTCAAAAGTAGAATTGGAGGGAAAAAGAGGAGACAGACATTAAAGGGTTAATGAGTTCTACCCAGGCCAAGAGGAGAAAAGGGGAACAAGTGTGAACAAAGAAACATGCAACATCTTGACTGTTAGGATCCTTTGTAGTGTGTTCATGTTTTGGAAGAATATATAGACTATTAACAGTGGTTACACCTCTGGAAAGTGGAATGCATGAGTATGTGGGGGGAGTGGAACATGCATCCATCTGTTTAAATTTTGGGGTTATTACTCTTAAAGCCTGAGGTTTTCTAACTAATGAACTAATACAGCTTTTCTAGAGGGCAACTTCATAGTAAGTACCAAAAACCTTAAATTTTATTTATTTATTTATTTATTTTTGTGGCGGTACGCGGGCTTCTCACTGTTGTGGCCTCTCCCGTTGCGGAGCACAGGCTCCGGATGCGCAGGCTCAGCGGCCATGGCTCACGGGCCTAGCTGCTCCGTGGCATGTGGGATCTTCCCAGACCCTGCAGGGCATGAACCCGCTTCCCCTGCATCGGCAGGCGGACTCTCAACCACTGTGCCACCAGGGAAGCCCCAAGCCTTACATTTTTTTATACTTTTTTTTTTTTTTTTTTTTTGCGGTATGCGGGCCTCTCACTGTTGTGGCCTCTCCCGTTGCAGAGCACAGGCTCCGGACGCGCAGGCTCAGCGGCCATGACTCACGGGCCCAGCCGCTCCAGGGCATGTGGGATCTTCCCGGACCGGGGCACGAACCCGTGTCCCCCTGCATCGGCAGGCGGACCCTCAACCACTGCGCCACCAGGGAAGCCCTATACTTTTTAATCACTGCAATTCCACTTCTAAGCATGGATCCAAAGGATACCTAGATATAATCTAAGTTAATACTTTAAGGATGTCCACCATACTGTTGTTTATGAAGGAAAAAACTGAAAATAGTATCTAAGAAGATAAAGTACACTACAAAAATAATATGGAGACAATAGAAATGGTAATATAAGGGAATGTTTAATGTCATGAAAAGTAAATAATGATATATGGATAATTTCTTAAAAAGCAAGCTAGGTTGGTATACATAAGAATTTTTAATTTCCATATCAGAAGAGTTACATAGACCAAAAAATACTATAACTGAAAAGACAATAGCCTTGGAGGAAATATTTTCAACATGTATTAATAACTGAATAACTGTAACAGAATAAGGGCTATAAGGACAACCTATAAAAAGGCTGTTCAGAAGAAATACAATCGACAAATAAACATATAAAATGATACCTAGCCTTCATAAATAAATTCAAACTAAAAATGAGTTTTTTTGCCTGTCAGATTAACAAAATGGGTAAAAAATTGTTATGAAAGGCAATTTACAATATCTATTAAAATGTTAAATATTCCTATCTTTTGATTGAGCATTTTCACTTGTAGGAATAAATCCTTCAGAAACATTCCTGTAAATGCACAGAAAAATGTAGAAGGATATTCCTTACAGCACTGTTTGTTATAACAGAAGAAAACTAGAAGGGACCCAATCTTGATAAATTAGGGATTGGCTAAATAAGCTATAGTACACTCATACACAGAGTAATACATAAGCATTAGAAAAAATGAGGTCAGCAGTAAGTTCTAACAGATAAAATACCCAAAATATAATAAGAACAAAGTGCAAACAGTATAATATCTATTTAGGGAAAAATCTGTCAGACCTAGAAAATACACCCTGCTCCATAATCTATTTTATACAGTATTTATATTTGAAATAATTTTGTACTAACTAGCACACATTCTAAAAACATTTAAAGCATACTAAAATAGTATGTATGGTATGATCCCAATTTTGTAAAACAAAAAACATGTATCACTAAAAATATGCATAAAGTATTAAAAAATATGCACCAAATATTTTATTGGGACATGGGAGTTTGGGTGATATTTATTTTTTCCTATAATGAATATACATATTTATTTTCTAGTAAGAAAAAAAATTAGTTATTAAAAAATTCAGGCTTATAGCCTATTTTTAGGACTAGAACCACCACTGCTCCATCCCTCCAGGAAGTCTAGCATAGCCCCCCTGCTCCATCTTAAAAGTCACCCCTCCCCTAGCACTTTCCACCTTGTCTGTGTTCACAGCTCAGCTCTGCTCTGAGGCAGGGCAGGCTAGGTGTTTGGCTTACATTCAGCCTTTGCATTTTCAAAAACAGAGTCAGTGTCTCTAGATATGTGGCCAGGATTACCCAATTTCTTTGAGTGGGGCTATTATATCAGATGAATCCTTCACTCAACAATCCCTAAGGTCAACAAATAAGCTCAGAGAGGAGAAGTAAACATGGCTAATAGCAGATTTCCACCCAGAAACACAGAGTGGTAGCAAAGTGTGGTCTTCACTGATCTTTATTGAATGAGAGGCTCCAGGGACAAGCAGGTGAGATCAAGAGTGGCTATAGCAAGTATAAATAAAAGTAAGCATAAAAGTATAAAACATAAAATGCTAGCACTAGGGAATGTGTGTTCAGGGTTAGGGGACCTTAAGAACACAGGGCTGAGGACTGGCCACAGTCTACCCCTCCAAAGGAATCTAGGCCTGAGGGACCTGTGCAGGGCCCTTGGCTGCAGGTGGAAGTGGTTTGAATGGGGCCCAACCTTGGGCCTTGAAGTAGGAGACGAGTTGCGTGGGTACTTCTGCAAGTACAGTCTGCGCCAGTGCCTCTCGAGGGGCCTGCCAAGGAGAAGAGGGGCAAGTTCAGTGATGACCCATGACCCCTTCCCCAGGTCTACATTTCATACCCCAGAAAGGATACAAAATCCAACACCCAACCCTGAGCCCCCGATGAAAGGGTAAGTATCCCCACTCACATCAGGGAGAGGTGGAAGGCTAAACTCCCAGATCTATTCTGTCCCCGAGCTTGTCCCTACTCACATTCTGGAAGCGGCGGTAGGGCACAAACTGCACTATGTCACGAGCAGCTGCCTCCCCGGAGCGTGTACGCAGGGGTCCACCATCAGCATCCAGCTGCTCCATGGCCTCGAAGTCAGCACCACCCACACCCACGATGATCACTGACATGGGCAGGTAGGAGGCACGAACCACAGCCTCACGTGTGGCCTCCACATCTGTCACAGCACCATCAGTCAGCAGCAACAGCACGAAGTATTGCTAAGGGCAAGTCCATTCATATACTGAGGCAGACCCTCTAAACATCCCAGCCACATAATCCCACACTGACAAGAAGTCACCTGTTACACAGCCCTCAAGGGAGCCCCTGACCAAGTCCCCCCTCCCCACCCACTACCTCCCATGACCCTCACCGAGGCCGTCCTCTGATGTGCAGCCTGGGCTGCAAACCTAGCCACATGGTTGATGATGGGTGCAAAGTTGGTGGGGCCATAGAGCCGAACTTGGGGCAGGGCCTGGCGGTAAGCATCCACAATGCCCTGGATGCCTAGAGAAGAAAGGCAAAGAATACCATAAAATACTGGGCCTCTCAGCATTCAGCCAGTCCTGACATCACTCTATACTGGCCAAGGAGATTTAGGAACCTGGGTGCATTTCATTCAGTCACCCCTGTAACCCACAGTTCTTAACCCTCTCCTACAGATGAGAAAATTAAGGCCAAAGAGAGGAAAGGCACATGCCCTAAATCACAGTTTGAATTAAAACCCAGATAAGGGGGAATCCCCTGAACAAATCTAGGAGTGCTGAGAGCATCAGATTATAACCCACTTAATAAAATAATGAATTATAACCCATTTAATAACATAAGAATCCACAGAGATATTAAATAATGGGAGAGAAGGAAAAGTTCTTCCTTAATAAATGTAGAAGGAGAAATTATAGAATCATTTGACAATCAGAGATAATTGATTCAGGCAAGGATCATCAATGGATTCTAAAACTAGAGGGTAAAAATTGATGAGTGACTGGATATTTATACAGCCTCAAAGTATCCTCCCAAAGGATACTTATTAATTAAAAGGAAAAAAAACAGACCCACACACCTATGGTCAGTTACCTTTGATAAAGGAGGCAAGAATATACAATGGAGAAAAGTAAGTGCTGTTGGGAAAGCTGGACGGTCACGTGCAAACCAATGAAGTTAGAACACTCCCTCACACCATACACAAAAATAAACTCAAAATGGCTTAAAGACTTAAATATAAGACATGACACCATAAAACTCCTAAAAGAGAACATAGGCAAAACATTCTCTGACATAAATTGTACCAGTGTTTTCTTAGGCCAGTCTCCCAAGGAAATAGAAATAAAAGCAAAAATAAACAAATGGGGCCTAATCAAACTTACAAGCTTCTGTACAGCAAAGGAAACCATAAACAAAACGAAAAGACAACCTACAGACTGCGAGAAAATATTTGGAAATGATGCGACCAACAAGGGATTAATCTTTAAAATATACAAACAGCTCATACAACTCAATAACAAAAAAAAAACAACCCAGGGCTTCCCTGGTGGCGCAGTGGTTGAGAGTCCGCCTGCCGATGCAGGGGACACGGGTTCGTGCCCCGATCCCGGAAGATCCCACATGCCGCGGAGCGGCTGGGCCCGCGAGCCATGGCCGCGGAGCCTGTGTGTCCGGAGCCTGTGCTCCGCAACGGGAGAGGCCACAGCAGTGAGAGGCCTGCGTACAGCAAAAAAAAAAAAAAAACAACCCAATCGAAAAATGGGCAAAAGACCTAAACAGACACTTCTTTAAAGAAGACATACAAGGACTTCCCTGGTGGCACAGTGGTTAAGAATCCACCTACCGGGCTTCCCTGGTGGCGCAGTGGTCGAGAGTCCGCCTGCTGATGCAGGGGACACGGGTTCGTGCCCCGGTCCGGGAGGATCCCACATGCCGCGGAGCGGCTGGGCCCGTGAGTCATGGCCACTGAGCCTGCGCGTCCAGAGCCTGTGCTCCGCAGCAGGAGAGGCCACAACAGTGAGAGGCCTGCGTACCGCAAAAAAACGAAAAAAAAAAGGAGAATCCACCTACCAATGCAGGGTACACGGGTTCAAGCCCTGGTCCGGGAAGATCCCACATGCCGTGAAGCAACTAAGCCCATGCACCACAACTACTGAGCCTGTGCTCTAGAGCCCGCGAGCCACAACTACTGAAGCCTGCACGCCTAGAGCCCGTGCTCCACAACAAGAGAAGCCACCGCAATGAGAAGCCCATGCATCACAACGAAGAGTAGCCCCTGCTTGCCACAACTAGAGAAAGCCCACATGCAGCAATGGAGACCCAATGCAGCCAAAAATAAAAATAGATACATTTATTAAAAAAAAAGAAGACATACACATGGCCAATAGGCACATGAAAAGATGCTCAACGTTGCTAATTATTAGAGAAATGCACAAAATTCCCTGGTGGTCCAGTGGTTAGGACTCTGTGCTTCCACTGCAGGGGGCATGGGTTTGATCCTTGGTCGGGGAACTAAGATCCTGCATGCCATGCAGCACCGCCAAAAAATAAAAATAAATAAATAAATTAAAAATGATTAAAAATTAGAATTTAAAAAAAGACGTGATACACACACACACATGCACACACAGTGGAATACTACTCAGCCATAAAAAGGAGTGAAATATTGCCATTTGCATCAACATGGATGGACCTAGAGATTATCACACTAAGTCAGTCAGAAAGAGAAAGACAAATACCATATAATACCACTCATGTGGAATCTAAAATATGATACAGGGACTTCCCTGGTGGCACAGTGGTTAAGACTCTGAGCTCCCAATGCAGGGGGCCCGGGGTTCAATCCCTGGTCAGGGAACTAGATCCCACATGCATGCTGCAACTAAGAGTTCGCATGCCACAACTAAGGAGCCTGGTGGCCTCAATTAAGGAGCCCATGAGCTGCAACTAAGGAGCCCACCTGCCACAACTAAGACCCAGCGCAACCATATAAATAAATAAAAAGTGAAATATTTTAAAATATGATACAAATGAACTTGTGTACAAAACAGAAACAGACTCAGACATAGAAAACAAATTTATGGTTAACAAAGGGGAAAGGGGATACGGGAGGGATCAATTAGGAGTTTGGGATTAGCAGATACAAATTACTATACATAAAATAGATAAACAACAAGGTCCTACTGTGTAACACAGGGAACTATATTCAATATCCTGTAATAAACCATAATGGAAAAGAATATGAGAAAGATATATGTGTGTGTGTGTATATAAACTGTATTTATATGTATATATAAACTGAATCACTTTGCTGTACACCGGAAACTAACACAACATTGTAAATCAACTATACTTCATAAAAAGAATTTTTAAAAATTACATATAAAGAAAAAAACAGTACTTGTATAGTAGAGAAACCTGGTAGACTCTACCTTAACCAAGTGATCGAAGTTAATATGACTGGTAAGAGGATAAATCAATATCATGTGCCTCCTGAACACACAGCATGGCTTCTGTGGTATTCCCGCCAAAAATGCATAATTTGAATCTAATTATGAGGAGATATCAGGTAAACCCAAACTGAAGGACATTCTACAAATGATCTGGCCTTTAATCTTAAAAAATGTCAATATCATGAAAGACATGAAGAACTCTGGAAGACAGATGAATGAAACGTGTGATCCAAGATTTTCTTTTGCTATAAAAGAGAGGACAACTGGAAAATTTTGAATAAATTTTATAGATTGGGTAATAGTATTGTATTGATGTTAATTTCCTGATTTTGAGAATTGCACTGTGGTTATGTAAGAGAATGTCTTTGATTTTAGGGAACACTGAAGTATTCAGGGATAAAGGGCCATGCGGATGATGATGAGTGCAAAGTTGTTGGGGCCATGGAGGCAAACTTGGGGCAGGGATTATTCACCACAGTTCTCAAACATTTCTGGGAAAAAAGTGTATATATAGAGAGAGAAAGAGGAGGAAGAGAGAAAATCTGAGTGAGAGAGAGAATGACACAGCAAATGGGGTAAACTGTCCATGTCTGAGGAATCTGGATGAAGGTAAACAACAGCCCCTGTGACCCAGGCCCTGACCCCTGATCCCCAGTGACCTGAATCCCTGTAACTATTCTTGCAACTTTTCTCTAAGTCTGAACCCAAGTCAAAAATAAAAACCCAGGTCAGATCAGGTCAAGTTTTCCACTTCAGCTTGTTGCTCTTGTGTGGGTGCTAGGGAAACACTGGGTTTGGCCCTCTCTAGACAAAAGAGTGTGGGGCAAAAAGTACCCTGAATAGAGCTGCAGGGAGGCACCAAGGTTTCCACTGATGCCCTGTGAGCTTCTAGGCAAAGATAATAATAATATAACAGCTATCATAGTTTAGAGAACACTTAGTATGTGCCAGGCTTACTGCTTCAAACTTTATATGCATCTTCTTAAATATTCAATATCCTATAATATTTAGTCTTATTATGAAGCCAAAGCACACAGAAGCTAAGCAACTGGCCCCAAGTCATATGATTAGCAAGTGGCAGGATGAAGATTTGACTCCAGAGGCCTAGCTCTAAAATCCACTCCTCTGGCCAATGGAGTCAGGTGTCTATCTCCCCACCCCCATTCTCCCTTGCCTCTCTAGATATGGACAGATATACCTTACGCTGGAGGATTGGGGACTTACCTGCACAGTAGGGGTTATTAGGGTTGAAGTTCAAGGCAAATTCATGGGAGACCTGAGGGCAAGAAAAAAAATGAGGTTCTTTCCCCATGACCACTTTTGTGCTAAGAAAAAGGGCATTATGGTATGTACCAAGCAACATACAGGAGGTATTTAGTCCTGAGCATTTGTTATATACATGCCTGTAAGGATACATCCCTGCAACTCCTCATAAAGCTGGGTGCCAAGCAGCAAGTTTACCACATCCCCCAAAATCAGGACCCTGAAACTAAAAACAGGAGTAGGGGAGGGGAAGAAAACACTCACCTGCCAGTCAGGGGGTACCTGGGCCCCAAATCCAAATGCTGGGAACAGCTTGTCCCTGTGGGAAGACAGTGAATGGGGGAAGAAGCAGTGAGAGGACCATGAGCCCGAGGCTAAAGCATCTGCAGGGAGTGGGGATGGGCAAGAGACAAAGTTACTTACGAATCATAGTCCTGAACCACACTGCCCACACTCCACAGTGCTGTCAGGTACTCATTGACTCCTGTTGGACTCAGGTAGTGCAGGGAATCAGGTGAGGAAGGGTCTCCATTGGAGCCCGTGAAGTCCACGCCCACCTGGGAGGAAGGGAGGAGGGGAGGAGGGGAGCTGAAGGCCACCTTGCACCCCAGATCTGTTCTCTTGCCCCTGATGAAGCAACTTACAGTGAAGTTGATTTGACAGCCTCCCATCACATAGTCCAAGAATGAATATTCTGTTTCTACCTGTAGATGAAACCAGGGTCATAGCTGGAGTGAAGGGGTTGGGGTCATGGAGCTTAGAAGTCAGAGACTGGGTCACATGGGCTACTGTCTCACCTGACAAATCTTGACACAGATAGTTCCAGAGTTCTTGTAGCTTTTCTTTTTCTGCTGTTTCTCAAGGTGGATGCATTCAAACTCAGCCTGATAAGGAAAGAAAAATTAGAGTAGGAAACTTCTAGAGCATTAGACAGGACTGGAGCTGCCCTGCCCTCCCTCTCTCCCTGGAGCTGCAGCCCCTAGGCCCACCTCAACCCCTGAGCCAGCACTCACTGGGACTGCTTGCAGCTGGGCCAAGCTGGTGTGGAAGGTACCAATGAGGTCATGTGAACCATCACTGTCATAATCTGAGCATCGCACCTAGGAGGGAAGGGGGGTGTGTGTATATAAAGACCAGGAGGCAGGTGGCAGGTGAGAATAAATCCCTCCCCAGGCTCTCTGCCCCTGCTCAGTCCGCTCAGGAGGCAAGCTCCTCACCTGGATGGGTGTGCTGGGGTCTCCCCCACAGAAGTGTTGAAGGGGAACAGAGAAGCGCTTCCAAGTAGGGTTCAGGTTGTTCTTGATGACCTGAAGGTGGAGGGCAAGGCCTCTAGTGAGCTCTGTGTTGGCATGTGGGGAGCTGCCATTCTTCCTACCCGTATGCAGACTCTTTAGCCCTGTGCTCCAAACCCTGGTAATCACAAGCCCCAGGAGATTCTCTCCTACCCATCATACCCAATCCCAGGGGTCTCACACCTCAGATCTGTACGCCAGGTGCCATTTCCCATCACCCTGATGGAAAAACTCCAAGAATGGATCCGATTTTCCCAGGAAGTCCTGTCAATATCACAGAGACCGCAGTTAAGACTCAGGCACCTGACAACCACTATGAAAGACCTTCCCACCCTTCCCCTTCCAACACACCATCCCTGTCCGCTTAATTCTTGAACTCCCAGGGCCTCCTTCCACACACACCTTCTTATCTAGGTTTCTGGCCTCCACCTCCATGGTCACTACACGACTATCCTTCAGCTCCTGAGCTGAGACCTAGGTAGGGGAAGAAGCAGGAGACTGTATCATCTCATGAATTCCTCGTGGATCTAAGTACACAACCACTCACAAACCCCAGCAGAGTTCCTCCTTACCGTGATGGTCCCTCGCCCAGCAGGTTTTCCAGGCTTCAGCATCAAGGGTAGAGTTAGTATCCGACTGGACACAATCTGGGGCAGAGCAGGGGTGGGTGGGGTACCAAGGTCTCAGACAAGGCTAGGTCCTGTTTGACCCCAACCTCCAAGTTCCAAGCAGTCTGGTTTATCTGACAGCGCTCTTACTTAACCTGTGTCTGAAGGATTCTAATCCCTGGCTCTGCATACCTGTCCTAGGGAACACTCAGCCCCTCCTAGGAAGTCATCATCCCCCAGCTCAGGTGTCTTGTTGTCTATGTCATAGATGCCAAATCGGAGCTTTTGGACTGTTTCAAAGTGGTACTCAAGCTGCAGAGTCTTGGAGAACTCAGGGCTCGAGCAGTTCCGTACTCGCTCAGTCCGGCCAAGCTGTGGGCAGAAGCCAATAAGCATCACAGTCATGCACCTTCCAACCCAAAATAGTCCTAGCCTCCCTCCACAACTTTATTCCCCATAGTCCTTCTCACCTCAGCCCATTTGCCCCCTCCCACATCCTGTAAAAGGACGCAGAGTGGGTCAGACTTGGAGCTGATGTCCTTGTCAATGAGGTGGTCACATGAAATGGACAGCTGAACCAAGGTCACGCAGTGGGCCATCTGGGGGGAAAAAGACCTGAATCAAGCACCTTCCTCACCCTTCCCTGACTGTAGGTCCCAACTTGTAGTAAAGTCAGCTGGCTTCAACCAGGCAGGGCTGAGCCTGTGTCTACCGCCATGACACCCAAGGAAGAGAAGGCCCTATAGCTTCCATACTCCTCCAATCCCCCTGGGTAAGCTCAATGGGATGGGAGATGGTGGTTACAACCAACCCTGGTCCAAGAATATGATGGGAAGATGCAGAAAAAGTGTACTGGCCTCCACCAACAACTTTGACCCCAAACTAGTCCTCCGCCCAAAATTGGTCCCAATCCTAATAATGTTGCCCAGACCCAGACTCCAACCCTGATCTTCTCACAGACCAATGAATCTCACTCTGATGCCTTTACTGGCCCCAGACCAGACCCTAATCCGAGTTCCAAGCCCAATATTGCCCCAAATACAGCCATGATCCAGATTCTGCTCCCCAAAGTCTCTTCCTCCAATGATTTCCCACTAACCCTGGGGCCCTACATCTTGAGGCAGAGTTATGATCCCCGCACTGATTCTCCTAGCCTATAATCAGCTGTTCAGGTCCAACTCCTCACTTTTTTTTTTCCTGTGGTACGCGGGCCTCTCACTGTTGTGGCCTCTCCTGTTGCGGAGCGCAGGCTCAGCGGCCATGGCTCACGGGCCCAGCCACTCCGTGGCACGTGGGATCTTCCCGGACCAGGGCATGAACCCGTGTCCCCTGCATCGGCAGGCGGACTCTCAACCACTGCGCCACCAGGGAAGCCCCAACTCCTCACTATTTGCACTACCTAGCCCAAGCCATCATCATCTCTCACCAGGCTTATTGCATTACCCCCTTTTAACAGGTCTCCCTTATCCTACGCCATCCTCACCTCTACTCCCTCATCCTCACCCCAACAGGCTACTCTCAATACAGCAACCAGGGTGATCCTGTTAAAACACAGGTCATGTCATACCTCTACCCAAACCCAATAATGATTTCCCACTGCTTAGAAAAAATCCAAACTCTGCATTGGCCTACAAGGTTTTGAAAGATCTAGATCTCTCTAATTTGATCTCCTAACACCTTCTTGCTCACTCCATTCTGGCAACACAGGTCTGCTTGTCATTCCTCAAATATGCTTGTTTCTACCTCAATGCCTAGAATTTTCTTCCCTCATATAACCCACACGGCTTGCTGTTCTCTCACATTCTCTCTAGGTCTCTATTCAAAATCATCATCTTGGGCTTCCCTGGGGGCACAGTGGTTAAGAATCTGCCTGCCAATGCAGGGGACACGGGTTCGAGCCCTGATCTGGGAATATCCCACATACCGCGGAGCAACTAAGCCCGTGCGCCACAACTACTGGGCCTGCACTCCAGAGCCCGTGAGCCACAACTACTGAAGCCTGTGCGTCTAGAGCCTGTGCCCTGAAACAAGAGAAGCCACTGCAGTGAGAAGCCCACGCACCGCAACAAAGAGCAGCCCCCGCTCGTCGCAACTAGAGAGAAAGCCCGCGCACAGCAACGAAGACCCAACGCAGCCCAAAATAAATAAGTAAATTTAAAAAAAAATCATCTTCTCCAGTTTGAAGGAAAAGGTTCTCCTTTTCTGGCCACTCTAAAATTTCAACCCTACTACCACTGATACATCACATACCCATTTCCTGTTTTTTCTCTTTAGCGTTTATCACTGTCTAATATACTATATATATTTATGTAATTTGTCTTCCCCACTAGAATGTAACCTCCATGAGGGAAGGGATATCTGTCTGTTCTATTCACTGTTCTGTCTCAAGCACCTAATAAATATTTGCTTCATGAAATCCAAAAGGCCATCTCCAGCCTCTGCACCCAGCTTACCCATCTCCAAACTGACTGGCAATCAAACAGCACCAAGGTTCTCCAATTCATCCATTCCTTTTGCTAGAAGCACTATCTTCTTGCGTGGATCACCATGACTCCCATATAAACCCCGCCTCCTAAGTCACCATAACAGTTATCCTCAGACTCCTCACTAACCCTATGTCCCCCCTGACCGATACGCCTGCAGACCATCTGTACCAAGAGTGCAGACGAGGTCAGATCTCTCACCCAGCTTCATTCAGCACTCCAGGTTTCCCAGCACTATACCCCAGGATGCCTCCAGCCTCAACCTCCCCTAAACTGACCCTCAGTCAGTCAATCCCTCTCCCAACCTGGCCCAGTTAGTGCTATTCCCACCTTAGTGCCTCATGGTCTCTGTCTTGAATGCTGTTATCAACCAAAATTGGAATGATTCTTAGAGTTCAACTTGCTTCACATACTGTCCCCTCCATAGCACCTCAGTCTCTGCTTGAATGCACCCAATGATGGAAAACCCACCACTCTTATAATCCAATCATCAGAAAGTCCTGCTCCATAAAGTCCTACCCAAACTAACCGAAGTCTGTTGAATTCTCACTTCTACACATTATTCCTATTTCTTCCCGTCTAAAATTCCACAAGCAAGCCTTATTCCATCTCCCTCTGAGAAGCATCTGATACCTGGAAGCAGTGAACTGCAAGGTAAAATCTGGAGAAATAGCCCCAGTTCTTTCGAATATTGCCACTAGAATGTGGCTTTTAGACTTCTGACCAGCCTGATCACTGCTTTGGAGGTTCCCCAAGGACAGATCCAGAGCACAATACATACTCCTGAGGGAACAGAACCACAACTTCCCCCGTCATAATCTGACTCCATGCTTCTCACCTCACACATTCTCTCAAGTGTTTGCACAGTACAGAGACAAATAAAGAAGAATGATCATTTCACCACTGCTCAGAACAGTCAAAAACCTGAAACCACTTAAAGGTCTATCAATTAGGTGGTGACTAAGTAAATTACGGTACTTAGTCAATGGAATGCCAAGTAGTGGGTAAATAAACAATTAAGGCAGAAGAATACTGTTATCATATGAAAAAATAAAGTTGCAAACAAACGGTAAGAAGAGTATAACCCCATTTTAAACTTCAATTGTATGTGTATATACAATAGATTTAAATACATATACAAAATAAATACACACAAAAAATGGAAGACACACCATATAAATGCAACTTTTAGGTACACCTCAGAGGAATGGAATAAAGGTGAGAATTTTACACACTCTTATACACTTCTGTATTGTTTCAATATTTTATACTGTTTGTTTTGTATTTTTTAAAGGGACTCATTAGCTTTTTGCCCTAATCCACACCTCATGTCCTCATGACAATTCATTCTAACCCCAAAGTCTCTATACCTTCACTTCAACAACTTCTACCTAACTTCAGGCCCCACTGTTTCTTGCCTCCTCCCTGGTTTTTCATCCTTACCAGTGCCTTACCTAGTCATCCCTGACCCAGCTTCCAGAAAATCTCTAGTCTAAGTAGAAGCCCTGTATAGCTGCTCATGGCCCTTAGTTTCAAAGCCTAACTCCCTAGCATGGCCACCTTGTGGCACAACTCCAGAGGGCCCATCTATACCGAACTAAATAATTGTCTAATACGATGACTCTGCATCTGTAATTCAACTTTCAAAGCCCTTCTTAGACTGTTCTACCTCCTGCCGTTCCACCATCCACCCAACTAGTCATCCAAAGCTATTTCTCGTTTCTCAAACACACACAACACACACTGATACCTGACTTTTCTGCCTAGCAAATGCCTTGTCATCCATGGTTATGCTGTGACATTATTCTTATATGAAGTCTTGCCCACCTTCCCCAGGTTGCATTTATCTCTCCACTGGATGACTGCAGTGGTTTCTTCACCAGTTTTTCTGTATGTGTGTGTGTGCACAAGCACGTGCATGTGCGCGGACACACACACACACACACACACACAGCGCATTTATTAGCCAAACAGAAACCAGCTCATGTCGCTTCTCTGCTTAAAACTCTGGAATGGCTTCCCAAAACACTCAAAATAAAATCCAAAGTTCTTACCATGGTCTACAAAGCCCTGCAAGACCTGACCATCACCTAACTAATCATCTAGTCATGCAAGTACGTTCCAGCCAGGTTTCATTTCTGATCCACATACACTCAACATCAATCTCATTCCCCATCTCAGGGGCTCTGCACTGTCTTCCCCCACATACACTCCAGAAAACAAATAAGCTGTATTAGAGTAGGAACTATGTCTGGTTCGCCTATCTCTATATGTACAATACCTACAACAGTACCTATCCTATAGTAGGTACTCAGTAAATATTTAGTGACTTAACGGTGAAACCACTACAACAGAATTTTTACTTTTGTCTGTCTACCCTCATAATCTTGGCTCCTTGGAACTAGGGCTAGGTATTATTTCTGTATACTAGTGCTTAGTTGGTACTCATAACCATTTACTGAATAAATGGTAAATGTGCTTCTGCTCGACTCAAACCTTCATGCCTTTTCCATTTGAACTAATGCCTGGCAGTAATGCAGAAGTTGTACTCTTCTACAACTAAGCTTTAAAATTTAAATGCAGGACTCCTAGAATTCAATGCTAAATGATAGTCAATTAAAAAATGGGCAAAAAAATTGATCTGATACTTCATAAAGGAAAACATATGAATTGGAAATAATCAAAGGAAGTGATCAATAGCACTAGTTATCAATGAAATACAAATTAAAACCACAATGAGGTACTACTACATACCCATCACAATGGCTAAAAGTAAAAAACTGACAACACCAAATGTTAGCAAGGATGTGGAATTCTCATACGTTGTTAGTGAAGGCACTAAATGTACCATTTTGACGGTCTGGCAGCTTATTAGAAAACCAAACGTATATCTAGCCTGAGAGCAATTACACTCCAGATTTTTATCCAAAATAAATAAAAACATTATGTTCACAAAAAGATTTGTACATGAATGTTCATGGCAGCTTTATTCGTAATAGCCAAAAATCTGAAACAGCCCAGTTGTCCATCAATATGAGAATGGATAAACAAACCATAATATGTTTGTATATGTAATAGAAAACTACTCAGCAAAAGAAGAAACAAACTATTAATATCTGCAACATGGATGAACCTGAAGCATAAAATGCATAGTTACACTTTATAAAGTTTTATGACAGGCAAAACTAATCTATGGTGAAAAATTCACAACAGTGGTTGTTCTTCCCCTCTCCCCCAGGGGAGGGGGAGGTATTAACTGCGAAGAGGCAGAAGAGAACTCTAGGGAGCATGTGAAAGTACTTTACCTAGGTAGGAATGTGAGTCACAGGTGAATCTGTCATTTTCATCCAATGGTACACTTAAGGTATATACATCCTACTGCATGTAAATTTTATCAACCCCTACCCTAAACCCATAAACAAATATTCAGCTCAGGATAAGGCATACTGAAATACTTATGGGTGAAGTGTGCTGATGCTTGCAACTTCTTTGAAATGCACTGAAAATTAAAATGGTTTGCTGAATGGGTAGATGTGGTAAAACAAATATAGGAAAATATAAACTGTAGAATCTGAATGGTGGATATATGGGAATTCACTGTATCATTTTTTCAACTTTTCTGTATGTTGAAAGTTTTCATAATAAAATGTCAGGGAAAAATTTAAATGGAGGACTACAGGTTTATCCCTGATAAAGACTTTGTTGTGGGCATTCCCTGGTGGTCCATTGGTTAAGACTCCAAGCTTCCACTGCAGGGGTCACGGGTTTGACCCCTGATCCCACATACCGCGCAGCATGGCCAAAAAAATTAAACAGTTGTGAACTATGAGAGCATTAGCAGTAATGAACTGTGGTGGTAAGATGACAGGCAACAACTGGAGCTGCTGCCCTTCCCCTCACTCCATAGCTTCTGAAAGATCCCAGGAAGAGATGCTTTTGGTGGGGGCCAAATACATGCAGAGGGTCAGGAGCTTCCTCATGTGCTAGGCCTCTATTTCTGATAGACTATTCTTTTCTAGTCTGTTACCATTTCTACCACTTTCTCCACAGCTGGTCCTATTCTCTTTTCAGTTTCTTCTCTGCCCAGACTAAAACCCCAACAAGAATGCTGTTGGCCCACATATGCCTCAGGAGCACATGGGGCTAGATTTCATTCTGAGAGGTCAGAGCTTCCTGGATAACTACAGTTTTGTTTTTTCACAAATCTGACTTTTACTTTCTCATTGGAATTAGTGACTCGTACAAGCAAATCTTTATAATGTGCAGTTTTCTATCATTTGAGTCATATTCCCTTTAAATCATCTAATGCATGGGATTATTAGCATCTCCTAAATCCTATTTATCTCCTTTAAAATTTACCTCCAAACCTACCTGTTTGGAAATCTTCTGTAATTAAAACTAGTTCATGTCACTCTTCTGTCCCCTATCCCTTTAACAGCTACATACTTTACACCAGCCTCATTTACCTTTCATCTAGTGTCATTAATCTCATGGGATTTTCAGCATCCTTTATAGGACTGGAGCTTTACAAAAGTTTATTAAATATTACATTTAAGTGACTTAATAAAAGGAGTCTCAGAAATTTTTTTCATTTATTTTTGTAAGAGAGATCTGGCTAATACTCGCCAGGTCTTTGTGCACTCTCTTCTGAGTCAGCGCATCTTGCCTGGATGTCTGTAATAGTCTCCTTCTGGTCTCCCCATTTCCACTCAGTCCCTTCCGATCTCTTTTCTATGTTGAAGTCAGAGATCTTCTCTGACTCCAAACCAACAAAACCCAGCTTCTCATAAACCTATCAAAATGTGTAACTTACTTGCTTATTATCTATTTCCCCTACCAGATTATATAAATTCAATAGGGGACGCACCAGATCTGTCTTATTTCATTCTAGTGACTCATACATAGCAGGTGCTTTATAAATAACTGCTGAATTAATGCTAAAAGAAAGGAGTGATAATCCAAGGATTCTCAGAAATAACCCAAATCTAGCCCTGGCCTGCTGCAGAAGCCATCAAGGGAGAAGTGAGCTTTCCAGGAACATTCAACACAAAAGACTAGCTTGTTATCTCTGTTTGCACCCACAATCCACACCTTTCCATCTGGGAAACTGCAAATGGAAACAACTGAGTATTAAGAACCAACCTTTCCTTCTTTTGCTTTCTAGCACTTGGAGTCTCATTCCCTTCACTCGCCCTTGTAGACCGCTTTCCTCTGCTTACCCCCATTGCCAGCCAACCTTAGTGCTTCCCAAGCCTCGTACCCTGGCAGGGCACTTTCTCCAGTATTCCTTAAAGAAGCGATACACACTCTCATTTTTATAACTTAAAATTCACAAAATGTCAGAAATTAAAAGGAACTGAGTGATCATCTTATCCAAGTTCCTCAATTCAAGGCAGAGAGGGAAGAAGTGATTTGGCTAAGGAAACATACATCGTTAAGTAAAATGAGGACCAGAACTCTTATTCTGACTCCCACCTAGTCTTAAGACTTTGGACTGTAGTTAACACCCTTCTCTACTGAAAGAACCTCCCTTCTTATATTTAATAGCAATCTGATATAGTGGGCAAGAGTATGAGTTCTGCAGTGAAGTAACCAGGCTCCAAGTACTGGCTTTACTCCTTTCTAGCCACAATGAGATACTATTACACACCCACCAGAATGATGTCCTATCTCTGTAATTTGGGCAAAATTTTTACTCAGGTGTTAAGTAGGGGATATTATCTATTTCTAAAGATTGACATAAATAATGTATGCAAGATGCTTAGTACAGAGTCTGATACTATTATCACCAGTAAGTGTTAGCTATTATTATCCTTCAAGCCTAGCTCTCATATGCTCCCCTTTTCATGATCTTTCCAGCACTCAACAACTTCTCATTCTGGACTGCTATACTCAAGCCACACCACAACTGTACCCTGTCAATGTTTCCAGCTCCTGTCAATGAAATAACAAGCTTCTTTAGAAAAGACGCTGCTTCCGTATCTCCTATGTCACACAGCACAGACCTGAGCACATAATGGGAATTCAAAACACCTGAGGGAGGCTTGAAGCAGAGTGCCGGAGCAGGCTTGTACAGTTTGCAAGAGAGAACAGTTAAGGAATTTTGTAAGCAGGTAGCCTTGTTAAGTTTTAAACCACAGAAATTGGGCAAATGCTAAAAATCAGGGCTTCCCTTCGCCCAGCTAGCCAGTTTACTAGCACACCACTGTTGATAGGGAATCTCACTGCCAACAGGCAGTAACTCACCCTTCATTTTCTTTGGCTTCCCCTTTCCTGCCTCGGGAGATTCTATCTTGGCCCTTCATAAATCCAAGAACAGATCTTTCCTCCCGATCTAGTTGGATCCAATTCAGTGCCAACTGAGCTGAAACTCTTCAGTCCTTCACGCTCAGGAGTTACACTGCCTTCCTCCATTCCCAAAAGCCTAACAAGGCAAGGCACCAGACTTCACCCCACTTCCAGGCTGTGAGGAGGAACAGAGCACCCATCTGCACGGCAGGATCACTCACTCACGAACCAAAGCCACGCTCTCACTCCTGCTGCCTACCCTGGCACACTGGAGCAGCCGAGATGCTGGATCAAATCTTGAACACCCATCAGGAAATTCTCCATAAGCTCCCAATAGCAGAACACCACCCAATGGAGTACTCTCTTCTTCTAAGATTGAAAAAGACAAACTACGCCCATCACCACCACTCTTCTTTTCCCTCTCTGCCTCAAGGGACATGATGAAGGTAGACCAAGTATTTCTACCCCTGCCTCTCCCTCTATAACTCAGGAATTCCCCACATTTAAATCAACAGCCTCAAAGACAGTCCTCTTAGGTCACGAACTGAATCAAATATGCAAATCCTTCCTACAAAATTACATTCTTTATTCATACATCTGACTAAGAGATACTAACATTGTGTTTATAAGCGAAAATCTTAAGCAATAATTTGACTTAGATCCATATAATACTACGAAGTCTGGCTGCCATGCAGCATTTGGAAATATTAGAAAGCTTAAAATGTGCATGTTCACACAAAAAGTGAAAAGTGGGAAAATAACAGTAAATGGTCACAGGGTTTCCCATCCCGCTGTATTCTACAATGGTCAAAAAAGTTTGGAAGCCACTGATCCAACTCCAACGTCCCCAAAAGACTTATCCAAAAATGGACAAATCCAACCTGTGTGCAACTCTCCAAAGGGAAGCTAGCTTGAGGAGAGAATTAGATATGGGAAAGGAAGCAAACCAAGAAGGAACACATGGCCTTCCACCAAGATAGAACTGTATCTGAGTGGACATTTTTCCCCTCGTGACTTTGAATGTGATTAAACAAAGCCGCCACCTTCTTACTTCAAAATAAGCATTTGGAGCATTGGCACAAGGCTGGAGCCCCTTCCCCAGCCAGCTCAGGACCCATGACAAAAGAGTGCTGCCACTGGCCTCCCATATCTCTCCCCCAAAAGTCAGGGAGAAGAAGGAAACAACTGAGGAAAGGAGGGGCTCTGCCTCTGGAGTCATGCAGACAGATGATGATTGAATAATCTCTGTCCACCCCTTATCAATGAGACTTTGGGCAAGTTATTTTGCTTCTCTTTGCCTGGATTTCTCCATCTGTAAAGTGGGGATAATAATAATGCCAACTTTAGAGGGTTATTTTGAGAATTAAATGGGGCTAGCCATGGAAAGTGCCCCCTGCCTGACCCAGTATAAGTGCCCTACATGTGTTAACTGCTCCTCTCTTCAGTGCTCATAAACGGATCCTTTTACTGTATGGTATCATCATCTACTTGTTGGCTGATGAGACACCCAGGAGGAATGCCTCGGTCTACCTGCTCCAGAGGACCTAAATGGCAGGAAAGGAACAGCCTCCAAAAAAGGAAATGAAGACCCTTCCCTCTTTTCTCTCCTGATGAAATTCTCAAGCTTTAAGTGTGGAACCGCTATCACAAGCAGTAGCCAGACCAAAACTTTCAGTTCCATTGGCCTCTCTTTTGTTTAAGGTTCAAATTAACTAGAGTTCCAGAAAGAAATGAAATAGCTGGGTTCACAGAATCACAGAAATTTAAAACTGAATATAATGAGTATCTAATTTAACCCCATTTTGTTAATTAATCCCATTACTACTACTGAAGACAGAGAAAGGAAATAACCAGCCCTGGGACACACAGTAACTTGGATGAACAACTCGCTTCCCTAAGGATGTGATTTCCATCCATTTTACCAACAGCTCACACCTTGTAATCCAGTTCAATCTGAAGTCCACTTGGCCACTAAAAGAGCAGTGAGGCTCATGTGGCCTCTTCCCATGATCTACACTAATCTTGCACACAGATCAAAAATAATTCTGCACCCACCACACATTCTCCCTATTTGTCTGCCAAGGCAAAGGAATCAAAGGAATAAACTTCAAATAATAAGCACGAATACAGCAAATAAAGTAGAAAATGTGACTTATACCAAAATTTTCAAAGAACACCTACTTGGCAGCCACCTTTGCCCTCATCCTGCCCTGGTGGAATCTATATATTTAATCTGTGTTCTTTAAATGAGACACCTGCCTCTCTATTGCCTGCAGAGTGTCTAAGACAACAGTACTGGACCACCTTCCTTACCATCTCCAGGGCAAGGGCATCAACAAGAACTTGTGCATCTCCAGTGTGCAGTGTGACCAATGGCACAAAAGGTGTTGAGTTAATGAACAAAAGCAGCAGACCAGAGCCCCTGGAAAAGAAACCAACCTACTGCTGATAATGCAAGCCCCCTCACTGGAATAAATTTACTTGGGATACATGGGAGATCTTAAGATGGGTTGATCTTCAGAATTCATTATGTTAGGGAAGTTGAGAAATTAAAGAGAGAGGATTTCAAAAATAAAGATGCTACGTTACAGACACACAATGATTTGCCCACTTGCCATTGTGGATGGGGTACAGAGTGGAGGGGAGAGATTCTAGTCCTGTGGCTGCTTCTAGTGCAGGATTAGTAATTTTACAATATAAAACTGTCACCTAGTTAACCTCCAGTGTTGCCCATAAAAAAGGTAACTGAGGCAAGTTCTCAAAAACAAAACAAAACTAACCTGCAAACACAACAGGAGGGGTAAAGGTTGGGAGGAATGCAACAAAATGTGAATACCCAAAAGTGAAGAAACAGCTGAAAGAGGCAGCAGAACTAGGAGAGGAATGGCAGGGAATAACTTGTTTAATATTCTAAATCTGTGCTGTCCAAAAGGATAGCCCCTAACCACATGCAGCCTATTGAGCACTTGAAATAATGCTTAGTTCGAATCACAATGTGCTGTAAAATATACACTGAATTTTGAAAACTTAGTACAAAAAAAAATGTAAAATAGCTCAATAATCTTATATTGAGTATAAGCTGAAACTGTAACATTTAAGATCTACTGGGTTAAATATATATATTTTAATTTTTATTGGAGTGTAGTTGCTTTACAATGTTGTATTAAGTGTATTCTTAAATTTCATTTGTTCCTTTTAACCTTTTATAAATGTGGCTACTAGAAAATTTTAAATGACGTCAAGTGATTCTTATTTCTTTTGGATAGTGCTGCCTAACAAGATCTCCAAAGATCAGACCTGGGAGAGAAAATCTGCTGCTGCACTGTGAATCTAAAGTTGTGCTGTTCAACACAGTAGCCACTAGCCACAATAGCTATTCAAATTTAATTACCATATTAGTGCACATGAGAACATCTCCATTGGAGAAAATTCTATTGGACAGTGTTGGCCTAGAAGAACAAGAACCAAAAGGTGGACATTTCATACAGAAAAGCTAAAACTCTGTATCAAATTGATCTAAAACCACAAAGGAATGAATTTCAGGTAGACAACTATGCATATACGTGGTTAAATTGATGGGGGAAATTCACTTAATTCTGAGTTGTTTATGAACGTATTAGAGCATTTGTTATCTGGCAGCTAGTCAAAAGATTATTAAAAAGATAAAAGGTTCTACCCCTCTCCTAGGCCAGGACATCCCTAGAACCAACCTTTGCCTTGCCTGCCTACCTGCTCTGTAGACCATTCAGCTCAGTCATATCAGTTAGGCTGCCAGAACCTCAAGCTATGCTGTTATGGGACAGCATAAGAGCTTTCAGGACAGGCACAATTTTTGATACTGCTACTGTGCTCCCTCACACAATCATTTCACTTTACTAAACTAACAGTATTGTATCCCCAAGAACCCAGGTTAGAGATGGCACCTTCCCTCAGCTTACACCTAAGGAGGATTCCATTACACTTATTTCTGTCTGACCATTCAGCAGCTGGCCAGGAAACCCTTTATCTAGCTCCTGTGGGTCATGAGTATACCCTGAACATGTATAAGTACAACTGAGCACTTACTTGTATCATTTAGGACTTTAAAGTCTTGAAAAACAGGCTTTTTTTTTTTTACTTCCTTTTCCAACACAATGTGTTAAGTGCTAGGTGCACAAAACCACTCAAAACATTTAATTAGCATGGGTTACAGCTATGGCTAAGCTGTATATCCATGTGAAATTGTCTTAAAAGTTTGGAGGTAACAGATGTTTCCAATTCCAGCCTGTCAATTCAGTGGTCACAGATGCAAAGGTAATTAGCATTATCTACTTCAGTAAGAGGTGCATTTGTCTTTCTACCACTTAAGCCAGATTTATAGCCAAGGGATCCTACTGGGCCCACACTACAGAAAGGAGTTATATATAAAGGACATGACGCTTTCTGTACTGCAACCCAACATGTGGGGAAGTGTGGAACAAAAGAAAAATGAGGAAATTAACAACAGCACCTGTTAGTACGATTTAAGACCCCTTAAGTAGCTGAATTTCTTTACCCTTCTTAAGACTTTCCCACTCTTCGAGGACTAACAAGTGATTTGCAGTACAATGTGGTTGTTACATTTGATGTGTAGCACAAATGCGTAAGTGACAAATCTTATTTCACTAATCAAGAGCTGTGAGTGAACTCACACCCACCCCCCACCCCTATTAGGAGGTTAGGGCTACAGAGACACCAGTGAGGGGGCTTCAGTCTAAGTAAAACTCATAGTGCTGGTTACCAGCAGGCTTACTATACAAGCAGGTAAAAGGGAAAAACTGAGAGCATCAAAAGAGAGGGAATCAAACACCAAGGGGCAGTCTGTTTGAACATAGCATAGCTTGCTATATTGTAATACTGGGATGTGTTATGCTTATTCGACATCTTTAACTCTGTCCATATTTAATTATGTTCTCTTGCCAGTCATAGCTCTATTTACCCCAAATAGTCACCTCCTCCTCCTCTCAACATGAAATGGCAGGCCATCAGCTGACTAGGAAAAATGACATGAAACTATTAAGTCACTGAAATCAGAGTCCAGATGTCTGGAACAGCTAGGGTGCCAACTCCAATGCTCTGTTGTGCTATTTAACCACTTCTCTACAGCTGGTGTTTGCTTAGTCTCTATGACCTAATGGTCAACATTTTTGCTGGGGAGAGGTTCCTGGGACTCTTGACAGAATTCAAGGAATATGGTTAATGAGCACTACACTACTTCCCTGTCCTCAGAGTTTCAGAGTGCTGCCCTCTGTCCCTGGGGCTGGAATGTTTGCATCAGGTGGCTTTTTGCCCCTTCAGTAGTAGAGTAATATGTAGAAAAGCAGTTGCCACCTTAGTTGCTTGTTGCTAGTTATGTTGATCCAGAAAAGGACCCATATTCTAGGATGATTGTGAGATCCTCTGGCACAAAATAGCTCAAGGCACCAAGGAATAGCACAGTAAAGAATTAAGATTTACATGAGCAGGCACCAATAAGAGATGAGCTTGCTTATTTGTTGAACAGTTTTCCCAAAAAAGTCACTACAGCATCAGAGAACTGTGCCACCACAAGAGTACTCTTTCCAGAACATTTTACAGTAAGTCAGTGTGATCTAAAGATTTTATGCTAAAAAGACAAAACTGATAGCAAGCAATTTTTTTTAATTAAAAAGGATAGCCATAAGTTTGGATTCTACCATATCCCGTAAAAGCTCTACTTTTGGGGGGTAAGGAGAACGGTGGCGATGCACAAAATTGATAGACTATTACTTGCTGTAGAACAATGGAAAGCAGACAACAATGAATTACAGAAGTTGAGTGATCGCTCCTGAGCGAGAAACGGAGACATATTAGCACATAGTCCACCCCTTTAAGATGGGAAACGCCATTCTGGATATCCTTAGGCAGCCGATTTCACTCTGTGATTTTTCAAATGCTTAGACAAACTGTCGTAATTTTAAAAACAGATCAGCAACTACCTGGAATTAATTATGTCTAGTCTAAACCTCTCTAAAACAAGTTGGGTATTCAAACTCAAATACAGGCTAAAACTTTCATGATAAAGATAAAAGTTACAAACATTTTTCAAGAGTTTTGGTTAAAAGGAACAGCCCACTAATTTCTCTGCAAGTCCAATCCAGATTTTTTTTTTTTAAAGAGACTGCGGAGTTTACGGAAACTTTTTATTTGCTATTTTTTTCAGTAGAAGTTGAACCAATGTGGAAAGGACAAAACCAGAGCATCAATGTCAGACAGCAGCAATATTTTTGATTCCTCTCCCCTCTTCCCCACCTCAAATACCTCACATACTAATGCAAAAACAAGTAAACAAAAAAGAAAAACAAAGCTTTAGAGGTATGTGCAACTAACAATGTATTCTGAAAATTTGTTTTCCCATTTCCTAATCAGTTCTTAAAAAACAATTCACAGCCCCCTTTAAAACTCCTTTTGTGAAAAGGAGCATCTGGTTTTCAGTTCTGAGTCCACATAACAAAGTGACTTGCTAGCAAAACTCATGTAAGTCTGAAAAGGTGGATACCACAGATTTAACCTAGAGTCAAGATTCCTCCCTGCAGTTCCAGGTATCCTCTTCTTTCCACACTTCAGCATTAGCAGACAAGGATAAGCAACAATTGTTACCTCCAAGATCACCAAAGCCACCTTTCCAAAAGCACAAAATATTTTCAGGAGTTTTTTTAAAAAAACCCAAATACCTGATGGTATAGCTCAGTAGAGTACTTGTGTACAGTTAAAGCATTAAAAGCATCAGCCTGTTTTATTTCGTGACAAGTTTATTGAACAGTATTCAAGACTTCATCTATATAAACAAAAATCTCTGCTGAATGAAGCCAAGGCAGTATTTGCTGGCACTGTTGTGGCCATATTGGCAATGAGTTATTTTACTGTGTTTGGTTTCTAAAGTTTGGACTACTACAGAACTGCCAGTAAAACAATTTAAATGTTTGCAAGAGTGGGAAATAATTTTTAAAAGTGATCACTGCCAGAAATTCTTTCCAGAAGACTTGACTAGCAGCAATTTTACATTTTCTTTACAATTTTTAAAGTGTTCTTCAACTGAGTGGATTTATTTTTAAACCTTGACCCACACCTGTACACAGTGACGGAATCCAATAAAAGGGACTTTGAGTTTGATTAAGGCTTTCGTGCATCCTTATTTTTATCTAAGGTATTTCCACCCAAAATGTAGGTTTGCTTACTTCCATACACAGCCCTAGATTTTCATCCAGTGGGTTAAGACTGACCTAATTACACTGTTACCTCTCTGAAATTCTGAATAAAGTTTCCTAATGGAATTTCCACTAACAATGCTTTGACAACTTGGAGCACAAAGCTAGAAACTACATTTCACTTAACAGTGTTGCATTAAAAAAAAAAAAAGCCACTAATAATTATACATCCAAACTACAGTGGAAACACAGAACACACCTCCAAATTTTGCTTACCAACTGTTTCACTAAAGTTCAGGAAAAGTTTACAAGTTTGCTTATTTATAAAATACATTTTGTAGATTTCTCTAACCCTTTAAGCTAAAAAAAAAAAAGCAAACAAAAAAATGGGGGTGGGGGGGAAGGTTTAAACCTAATGGAAAAGTTTCTCTTCTATTAATGTCAGAGTCACCAAAAACAGGCAATAAAATTTACACATAAGATTAAAAATATCATGATAGTGTTTACAAATACACACCACTTTGAGCGAAGCTTTACAAATCCTTCATACCATACAAAGCAAATGAGAAAATAATGTAAATTTTCACCCCAAACCTAGTTCTTACGAGAAAATTTGCAGGTAAGAGAGGTATGAATAGTTGCACAGAACATATTTTCAAGAATTTTTTAAAAAGTCAAACTCCAATGCCCAGAACAAGATGAACAGTATGCTTAGCAGTTAGCACTATGTTAATAAGTCTCAGATACACAAAAATCAAGTACCAGAGGGCAAAGCATTTAATTACATTTCACAACAAGAGAAGCACTGTTGTGATTCAACCAAATATGAAACACAATTCTCTCCAGTTTCTACACAAACCACTATTTTCTTAATTTATTTAATTTGATGAACAATGAAATCAAGTTTTCCTTTTCAGCATTAATCTAAAACGTAGAAATAACAAAGAAGTTGCAATAAAGTATATGAAATATTTAATAAGAACGTACGAACACATAACCAAAATAGACTGTGAAAAAAGATAAAAAGACTTTCATCTTCAAACAACCCATTTTTCTAAAATGAAAATAGTCAGCTTTCCAATGGGGAAAATAATCTGCAGTTGAAATAAGACTCCCAAGCAGCGCTGAAGTTTTTTGCACTCTGTCTTTGGAATGAGAAATGATTACTTAACAGAAAACTTAAATTGAACAGCATATACAAACATCATATTGCTTTTTTAGTTGAGGAGGCAATATCTAGTTATCTGTCAAAGCAAATTTGTATTCGTGAATTAGCAAAAGACCCACAACACAGCCATTTCTTCTTTGAAAGTCTAAATAATCCTTTCCCTAAACAAAATATCCTGTACTGTCAATCCTCTAAGATTGTAGTGATGAAAAAGCTTTCCAAATCTTAGCACACAAATGAAACTGTTGCCACTCTTAACTCTAAATTACACGACGCTGTATTTCAGTGTTCCACTGAATTGCAACACCCAAAAGGCACTATTTTTCTTAAATAGAAAATATTTCTTTTAAAAGGCTGACCCCTTTGTAAGTAAATTGATTTGTAGGAAATGTTGGGGATGTTTCAAACCAAGACAGAGGCCCATGTAAAAGACAAAATTTGTTTTTCATGATATCTCACCAATCTCCCATTCCATGTTTATAATATAATGTGACACGTCTTTAGAGCGTTTTAACTAAGAAGAAAAGTAACCATAAGTAGAGCCTTTTGTGGCAGTGAGCAGGACGTTGTAAGGCAAATGTTTTCGTGACAAGGACACTCACCAACCAGAACCCACGTGGTCCTCCTGCCTTAGTCCTGAATGCCAGAGTATGAAAGGGCAAGGAGCCTCAATTCTCTCCCCTCTGGAAGCTGCACTTGTACTCTGTATAAGGAATTTTTGTAACCAGGCTCCTGATCAAACAACTAGACCAAAAAGCCTCCAATTAACAGGATTAAATATATATTGATCTATGGACCAGCTTATGGATCTTTTATTCTGTTAACACTACTGCTAACGAAGCTAACAATTTCAACTACAATTTTAAAGACCTATATATAATAATGCTTTCTTATGAATGGACCCTTTTGGTTTAGTTACAGGCCAAAATTTCACATAAATTTGGGACAGAAGGAAATTGCCAAAACATTAGTCCATCTTGGGCAAGACTTCAAATGAGGCATCTTAAACAATGACCATTAAAAGTGATTTCTGGTTTTCGATGCCATCCAAACAACATGAACAATTTTTAAACTGACTAAACTAAAACTTGGCGGTCAAACCAAAAAGGCTCTGGTAGGTAGAGGACTCCATATTTTATTTTTGTGGCAAACGTCTTATTCCACACAGTTTTAAGAGTGACTGACATTAGAAATCAAAGTTCAAGGTTATAGCACAAACCAAGTGTGGAGTTTTATATTAGAAAAACATCAACAAAACAATTCTGCTCATTTACAAATGAGTCAATCAGGCAAATAAAGCAGCAACTTCAGAAGGACTGTCTATACAGCAAGAACCCTCAAGAAGCAATAAAGGTACATACAGTGAATCTGTATACAGAGATTTTATTCAATTTTAAAAGAAAATGAGGACTTTAGACAAAGCTTTGACCCTATAACAAAGCAAATCTGTCCAGCTTTAAACCAAATTCCAAGAGTAGTCAGCTTCTATTTTTCAGCAGCTGGCAAGAGCACCCTCAATGAGCTCTATTGACATTTCTATTTTCTTCATCCCATATGGTATAAAACAAAACCAATCTAGACTCCTGGATAAGCTTTATGTGGTCATTTGAGTTTTACAAATGGTTTCTCTAATAGTATGCCAAAATCATTTTTGTGTTCTCTCCGGACAGCTTTACTGTAACATACAGCAATGTTTATCCTGGTAGTGAGTCTTCTGTAAACAGTCAACCAATGCTCTATGTTATGGAAACCAATCTATATGCAATTGAAACAATCCACAGGCTCTAACCTGGAAACACTAGAAAAACAATCTGAATGCATTAATCACAGCACTATGAAGACTATATCTACCCTATGAAGAACTGATGTGAACAGCTACCCTAATACGAGTTTTACTTTCCTAGAGCCAATAGGCCTGTCATTTAAGTCAATGACAGCAGCTGTGGCTTCATCCCGAGATTCGAAAGCCACCATAGCTTCACCTGTGGGCATACCTTTTTCATTGTATTTTAAACACACTGAGCCTGGGATCACTTGATAGCCATAAAAGAAATCTAAAATCTCATCAATAGACACAGTGAAGGGCATGTTCTGTACTTTGATTACTGTTGGTCCTGGTTTTCCAGAACTAGATCCAAAGCCAGGAGGACCACCAACATGGACTGGGCCTGGGCCTGGGCCAGGGCCAGGGCCAAAGGCTGGAGGCCCACTCAAATGCCCAGGGGCACTTCCAAGGCCAGGAGGGCCGCTTCCAAAGCCAGGGGGGCCACCTAAGCTACCAGGGCCATTTCCAAAATTCTGAGGGCCCCCTCCAAATCCTGGTCCACTTAAATTATTTGGTCCACCTCCAAAACCTGGAACATCCAGTCCTAGACCAGGCAAACCACTATTTCCAACTGAAGGCATTCCAGGCCTAGCATCACCAAAGGCCCCTCCTAATCCTGGAGGAGGGAGTGGTGGTCCAAAGGCATTTGACCCACCAAAATTACCAGGAAAGTTAAATGGAGGCCCATTGTTGGCCTCCTTAGATCCTACAGTCAAAAAGCCATGCTCTTCACCTCCTGCACTAGGCATTCCCGCACCGGGCATTCCCACACCGGGCATTCCGGCACCGGGCATTCCTGCATTGGGCATTCCCGCATTGGGCATTCCCGCACTGGGCATTCCCGCATTGGGCATTCCCGCACTGGGCATTCCCACACTGGGAATTCCTGGAACTGCGGGATTACCTGGCACAGGCATCTTTAACCCCTTTTTTCCTTGGGCAGGAGGATTTTTCTCAATCTCTCTCATATCTTCTAGAGTAACTACATGAACAAAAGCTTCTCTCCCATTAAGTTTTTTACGGTGTAAGCGTTCAGACTTACGTGCATCATCTTCATTTTTAAACTGAACCAATGCCTGTCCTAGACCTTGCCCATTGTTATCAACAAGAACATGTACAGCATTTTCATCCACTGGGATTCCTTCTAGGAATTGGAGAACATCCATCTTGGTAATGCTGAAGGGAATATTTGTTATATGAGCACAGACTTTGGCAGAGGTGACATCCCCCTCCGGATTTAACATCATTTCCCTCTGGTCATAGCTGAAGTTCTGCAATCTTTTTCGAATCGTATCTATCTTTTCTAGCATACCTTTCTTGGTAATTGGATGAACTTGAATAAAGCGATTGCCCATGTATTGTTTATGACGACACAGAGCAGCCTTATAGTCAGCCTCATTCCTGAACTCTACGAAGCCTTCACCCGTTGCTTTCCCATTGGGTCCATAAGCAATATAAATACTATCTTCCACAATATCCAACTTTTTAAAAAAATCAATGACATGTTTGTTTTCTGCTTCAAAGGGTAGCCCTTTCAAGTAAACACAAAAACCAGCCTCGTGTGGTGATCTTGACCTTGACCTTTTCTGCCCACTGGGCGATTTTGACCTGGGAAGTGCCTGAGGAGGGGGATGGGCTTGTCCAGAAGGTCCTATACTTTGCTTAAAAGTGATATGGCCTCCAGCAGCTACCCACTGTCTCTCTGTGGCAGGACTAACTTCCACATAGCGTTGAATCATCAGCATTCTGTTTCGCTTCAAAGCTTCAAATGTATCTTGAGGGGAGAGAAACTTAACCAATCCATTCCCATTATTTCGACCTACATGATCTTTCAACAAATGCACGGCATCAACACGGAGCCCACGGAAAAAATCTCTGACATCATTTTCCATTGCAGAAAAGGGCATTCCATGCACACTGACATACAGATCATCAGGGTTGATGGGAAGTGGTTTCACACTGCTTTGAGAGTTCATCTGGATAGGGTTAACAGGATTCAATGGACCCAGAAACACAGGGTTCAGGTTATTGTTCAGATTCATAGGTGCTCCAGAGCCATTCATTCCAGCAGGTAGAGGTGCAACAGGTGGCGGATTCAAGGGTGGCATGCCTGACATGGGTGGCAGTGGGGTCATGGGTGGCACAGAAGGGACTGGGGGTATTGGGGGCACAGGAGGCACAGGAGGCAATGTAGGTACTGGGGGAGGAACTGGTATTGGAGGAATGGACGGCATTGGCGGCAAAGATGGCATCGCTGGGATTGGAGGAATTGGTGGAGGTGGGACTGTGTTCATTGGAGAGGCTGTGCTCGGAATGGTTGAGCTAAACGTTGGGCTCCCAAAGGAGGCCCCCATATTTGGAGGAGCCGTTCCTATGCTGGCTGTGGAAAATGTCTGTACGTTTTTGTTGCTTTCATGAACAGAAGTGGCGGCTGTAACTACACTGGGTGAGGGATTATTAAAGTTGGGTACTGTTGTAGGCAAGTTTACCCTGCCACTCATTCCTGAACTAGGTGGAGGTCCTGATCTACTAGCAGTTGCTGGTGGTAGATCTAAGTTGGCAGTTTCAAAACGCCTACGACTCAGTTCAATCATATTCTGCATTTCCGTTTTACTACTCAACAATAGTGTTACTTTTGACCCTTTAATTGTACCACCTGTGCGCATCATACCAAGCCTTGCATCTTCATCAGTGGCAAAAACGATGAAAGCCTCACCCAGTTCACCCCCTACAATATGCACGCCCCCATCAGGGATGGTCAATCCAGAGAAGAAGTGGCGAATGTCCATGGTCCCCGCCACAATTGGGAGACCTTGCAAACGGATGACCACAGCCATGCTGCGCTGAAACCACACACACCTGCAGATGAGAAAAGGCAACGGCCAGGTCAGACTCCTGTTTATCACACCAAGTTTTCAGCTACAAGAATGACCATCTACCGTATTAGGCCCTCAAGTATTCCCTCAAACTATCACAAGCAATGTCGTTTTTTAAATTTGGATATTCTAAAAACTGAATATTATATGCCATTTACAATGTAAAACCCAATTTCAACATCCAAAAGGCATTAATTCTGAAAACACTTAGAAGTTCAGCCCCAAGACTCAAAAATTTCAGGAAAAAAACAACCACAGGACAAGAAAATCACCAATTACATCATCATTCAGACCACTAATTATTCAATAAGATTTAAAAGAAATGTGTAAGTCAAATCAGGAAACAAAGTTTAACAATCTACAGGGGAAAAGATACAAAGGACGTATCAAAGTTAATATTTAAAACTGGCTCAGCATCTTCCTTATAAACTTTTGACAACTTTGTAGAATTACTGGTATCATTTTATATGGCTTAATCTCAAAACAACAGAAACAAAGCGGGAATAATAATGAATTTCAAATAATACTTAACACTAAAGCAGATTCAAGTCTCAAATGAGAACTGATTTCATATTTCATCCTAGGATGAAACCACTTTATTTATTAAAGGAAGAGCTTTATTTATTAAAGAAAATGACATATGGAATTACGTATTACATATAAGGTTAATACATACTAAGTATCCAGAAGAAATGCTGAGTAAAACAGCCAAAATATTAGTTACCTGTAGTCATCAATCCAAAAAGTAGAACCTGGTTACAGTGCCATTCACCATGGCTATTTTAAT
Organism: Mesoplodon densirostris; assembly: GCF_025265405.1. Taxonomy (NCBI): domain Eukaryota; kingdom Metazoa; phylum Chordata; class Mammalia; order Artiodactyla; family Ziphiidae; genus Mesoplodon; species Mesoplodon densirostris. The sequence continues at coordinate 24,012,625 of NC_082676.1, read as the reverse complement.
TAAAACCCAGGTCCAAAGATTCATTCTCAAGCCCTCCATTTAATAAAAAGTCTTGTTTATCCCACAGGGGAGGGCTGATAATGAAAAAGAGGGATTTTTTATTTTTGAACTAGTGTACGCACTTTATTCAGTGGTTGTGACCCAACATAACTCCTGTGGAATTTCTGGGTACTCATTAATCTCTGTAGATAATGTCCATTTTGATATAATCAAAAAAGAAAAGTTTCTCCCAGACTTAAATAAAATTTCAGTATTTCAATTCATATGGTTTCTAAGAGTAAATGGAAGGGCAGCCATGTATAAAGTAATCCAAAACAAACTCTTGAGACTGAAAAAAATATTAATTTGAAATTTATATGGTCAACAACAAAGTGTGTTGTCCAAGCCATTTTTAAAATCAACTTTTAAATATAAACCTATATTAAACTGGCTCTGTGATCTTAGGAAAATTATAAATTATTTGAGCTTTGGTTTCATCACTTCTCAAATGAGAACATTAGAAGAGCAAAGATTCCTGCTCCAAGCACTAAGAATTCTGTAACTCCATGAAAACAGTTTTTCAATGTCAAATATTACATGAATACTAATTTAAGGCAACAACATCTGCAACTGTATCTCAATATTACAATTGCTGCACACAAAAGAGAAATATATTGTTTGGCTTTTATACTTTTCTCACACACACATACACAAAAATAAAAGCCACCTTCAAACTTAATCCAGAAAGATGGACTGGCAAACAGAAAACAAGACCATATAAAACATTAGAAATTTGGGAAGGGGCAGGGGGAAGCTTTCCATTTTTGGTCTGCAAGCGTCAACAAGAAAAATTAATACTAAAAACGTCACACCAACAGATTCTTTTGCCCTTATTTACTATTTAGCAGTCTTTAAGAAGTTCATCAAGAAGGTTCCAATTCATTAAATCAAAATCTCACTCCTTACTAACTCTAGAATATTGGCTGTACGCAAAGATGAGATAGCATTCCGTTCAACTTCAAAAATCACTTAATCACTAACTGGGGGAAACATCATGGGTAATCTAGATCCCCAAAACTTGAGAAAGAGAGAGAGAGATGTTAGTTTGCATTAGGACAATAAAATGGAAATTTGATATGGTCCCAAAAATTAAGCACAGGGCTAAAGTGACATACACAATTAAGTCTTCAAACCATCTGCAGCTGAGGTAAGAGATTTAGTGAAAGTCTGTACAAAGTACATGTGAAAACATTATATTGAAAGTCTGTCCAGATTACCATCTAGAAAAGGGCCGAGTAAACCAAAGCAGTGCACAAGATTTATTCATAAAGTCATCTAAACAGGAAAAGTTTTTAGGTTCTGAAAAACATGAAGTAAGATATGCTATTCTGCTACAAAGTACCTGTTTGACAGATGAGTCATTTCAACCTATCTTGCTTGAGCCTACCTTAGTTATTTAACAAGAAGTTAGATTCCAATCACTAAGGTTCCACCGTAAGTCAATTTGTACTCTAAAACATGACCCACTTTCTATACCTATTCCGCAAAGGAATATTAAAAAACCGTACCAATAACAAGCACCCATATTTGTAGTCTAGAATGCTACTGAGGGAAAAAGACAGCTACTTACTGCCTAATAATCAGGAATTCAGCAGGAGAAATGCATCCATAGAAAACTGACTCCCAAAGGAAGCAACAACTGTTCAAGACACCCAGTCCACCCCTCTCCCATCCCTCAAATAAGCTTATTACAAACAAAAAACCACAATTTAGTTATTACACATATTTTCATGTTATTTAATAAGCTATCTCAATTTATTTTGTATAAAAATAAACCCTCTATTCAAAATCTCTTACCTGATAAAACAAGAGATGTATTTTCTTAACAAGAAGTAGAGGCCAAGTCAATCCTGTGGGCAACCAATTAAAACCAACTTTTAGACTGCAATAGAGAATAAATGGAGGCAAAAATCAATGCAGGAAACACAAAACACGCACAGGCCACACTGAACTGTATATTAAAGGGCGAGTCTGAAACCACCGGAGTACATCATTACAATGTATTAGGAAAAAAAAAAAAAAAAAAGACATGTACCAAAATCCCACACGTTTATTATTTGGTATTGCTTTCAAATTGCTTTCTCTCAAAGCATTATATATTTACATACATCAAGAATGTGTCATAAATTAGCCCAAGAAAGAATCAATCGAAAACTAAAACAGTCATAAAGATCAGCTTCACAGCTGGTAATTGCTTTAATCACTTGATGATTAAACCAGTCCAGAAAATTCCATAACACAAGTCCAACGGCGACCTATTTCCTCAGGTTCCCACCAAATTTTTGATGAAAAAGCACAAGTTCACATAGTAACAGTTCCTGGACAAATTAAGTCATCAATTCAAGGATATTCATGGAAATTACTGCAATTACTCTTTCAACATATTTTCCTTTGCACCAAAATAGCAATCGAACAACAAAAAAAAAACATAAGTGAAGTGAAAGGTCTGGCCTATAAGGACTAACTCCTGGTTAAAACCACTAGAGTTCAATATATTAAGGAAGAGTGCTTTTTCTTCTAACACCAAAATGGTTCCAAGAAACTTGTTAAAAAAAAAAAAAAAAAAAAAAAAAAAGTCCGGCATATTAAGAGTCTTTCCAAAGTAAAAACAGGTCACTCGTCTTTCACTGGAATTTCTCCCAAACTAGTGAAGTTATGAACAATTCACAAGCAATTTATATGACCAAATGATTAGACAACTATATTCAAAAGAGTAAAAGAAAATTGTCACTGTTAGGTATAAGATTACTCATAGACACCTACTTAGAATGATGATGCTTATTTTTAACTATCTTTCAAGATCAAGATACCACCATTGAGCTTAATATTCATCACCAGAAAGACATATTCAAACGTTTTAGCGTTACTCCAAACTTCTTCTAAAGAACAAGCTAAACATCACCTAGACAACCACTCAAATTACTAAAGAACAGTGAGATTGTTTTGCCACAAAAAGCTATGCTGTATGTCATAAACAACACCTTCAGAAGCCCAGAGCATTGTGTTAATCTTTTAAATGTTGTACAATCAATCCTAATTAAATCTAGAATTTTAAGTCTTCATTTAAAAAGAAGCCACATCTAGTAGTTTATCTAACGGGTCACAAAGGGAAATGTAAAACAGAAAAAAGCTTATTTTACATAAAGTTTACACTCAACAAGGAAGAGCATGAATTATTGCAATATTTTTTTCTAAATGTACAAGTTTAGCTCTATGAGCCTCAGAATCAGGGTAATTTTTTAGTTAAACACTTGTGATGACTCCTACTGAAGATTCCAATTCAAAAGGTCTGGTGTGGGGCCAGGACGCATGGCCTGAAGGTAAGGGAAACAGGTTCCTCAGCCCCTTTCCTTCCAGATCCAAGAAGGTACCATATGTCCACTGGAGAGGAACAAGTTCGGGGTCAGCCAGTTAAGCCCAAAGAGAACATTCTAGGTCTACTCCCTAAAATGTTTACAGGGTTGCCAGAAATTACTAAACAAGGAGAAAAGCTGAAAGGCCCAGCTGAATTCAGCAAATCCCTAGTTCAACTCATTCAATTTAAAGTACAAAATCAGGGCTTCCCTGGTGGCGCAGAGGTTGAGGGTCTGCCTGCCAATGCGGGGGACACGGGTTCGTGCCCCGGTCCGGGAGGATCCCGCAGGCCGCGGAGCGGCTGGGCCCATGGGCCATGCCCGCTGGGCCTGCGCGTCCGGAGCCTGCGCTCCGCGGCGGGAGCGGCCACAGCAGTGAGAGGCCCGCGTACCGCAAAAAAAATAATAAAATAAAGTACAAAATCAATCTAGTCATAAATTTGTTAATCTTTTCTATTTCAGCACAAGGGAAGCTACATCTCACCCCATGCCAAAGGAAAGTACACAGAAAGCTCAGGCTAGCAGCCAGAACTTCACAACTCTTGGTGTTATGGCTCTTCCTTCAAATAGAAATTGAGAACTCAAATACTTGTTTTCAACACCTCACTTTGAAAGGGGCACAATAATTTAACAGAAATATCACTATTTTCCAGGAACCTACTTATTCCTGCGTTCTAAATGTCAGCTAGCAACTGAATGTAGGATACCAGTCACTCCAGTGACCTTTAAAAATTCACGCCAGTCACCTTTAAACTTTGGTGAGTTTTAGAAAGATAAGACTGAAATAATTCTAAGCAACAAAACACCTAAAATACATGTTTTACCTATTCAGAGAGCATAACGGAAAGAGAAAATGGGCTTGATTTGCCATTAAATCCACTGATGTATTTCAGAAGATCTAAGACAAGAAGCTTTAGTATATTTTGCACTTTATCTTGAGAATTAAGCCACATAGTGGCTTTCTTACAAATTCTAGATATATGCAAAATTACAAATGGCTACTACAAAAGTTTAGCATATTATTATGACAAGACAGATTTTCTTAAATACTAGCCATTCCAAAAACTTGGAATTGCAGGATAAAATGTCTGACAACAATCCTCTTTACCAGGAAGCCAAGGCGAAAATCAGAACTTGACCATTTCCACTCTTCATTTGGTAATAAACATCCAAAAGTGAATTTTAACTTTGTTCAATAGTAAGTCTTTGATCAACAAGAACCAGGGTACAGCAGACCTAAGTTCTTCAGATTCAAAAGAAACAAAAATCACCCTTCAAATGTTCACCACAGAGATGAGCAACAGAGAACCAATCATAACGGGCACAATGCTACAAGCAGCATAATCACATTATGGTATGCATTATGGAAAAAAACACAGCTTCATCAACTTTTGTCCCCATCCCCAAATGGAACACATTTCAGGTTCTGGGACCATTCTTAATAAAACAATTCTTCTGACACTGAGGGAGATATAAACCTTTGATAGCATGTTACTCAACTTTCCCATTAACCTCCAGTCAGTACTCAAAGGCAGCAAATCAAAAGACATTTCTAAATAAGATATTTATTCTCTTGCCAAAAACACTACAATATTAAGTTATTTTTCAATCCCCCCAAATGCCAACAGAAATGTTCGTTATCTTACTTGCTTTAAACTTCAAAGAAACAATATTTTTTCGAACCTAGCCAACCACATTCACCCTCACTACTGGTTTTAAGGCTTTAAACTTAATGAACTAAACTCTATGCAAACCAAAATGTATATGTGTGGTGGTAGTAAAATCTGATAAAACTAAAGATTGAGTGATTTTTCTTAGTTGACCTAAAACACTTAACAATATTCACTTATTCACAAATATTCATCAAGCACTTATGGGCCAGGCAGAAGATTACAGAAATGGATGACAGTCCCTGCATTTTAGGGAGGGATATCTAAAAACATCTTTTGTGCAACGGTTACTGACAGAAGTTCTTCCTACCTCATCTACAGAAGAAAATATTCAACTGAAATGATGGAGTGACTATCTACAAAATGGAATAAAAACAGCATGAACGTTGTCAGTGGATTTCAGCACCTGGAACACACTGGCCCACAAAATCAAGTTTCACATCTACAAATTGTACCAACAACCCCCAAACTCATGCAAAAATCAAGTCATTTGGTATGTCAAAGAAAGTGAAAGAAGCCTAAAGTTTTCTGGTATTAGCACATAACAGTATGTTCCAAGTAACTACCACAATGGTTTCTAAAGCTTCACATTTTTCACCTAACAGATATGAACATAAGAAAAATTGAAATTATGCATCACAATCCATAAACAAAATAATCAATATATAATCAAGCATATAAATGATAAAAATGCATTCCCTAAGTCATTTTTTTCCAGTAATAATACTAAGCACATCCTTAACTTTTATATAAACACGCCAAACATTTTCTTCAAATATTAATTACCATAAATTTTTTCAACCACCTGTAACAGTTCTTTCCAATTGTTTTAATACTCTTGGAAAATCCCTGAGCACAATTTCCTTCCACTAAATCCAGAATCCTCCACGCTATCAAAACTACCAAATTTCAAAAACAAATACAACCAGTCTTGTATTATATTTCTATAATTAAAAAACAAAATCCAACAGGAACGGTCTATACGTCCAGACTTCTAGGATTTTTTTTTTCAACTGCAAAGGCTCTGAAATGCATTAACAATGTAAACTAGACAACAAAGTCCAAGGCAATTCATGTTGCTAGTACTGCATTTTACGAAAATTATACCATTTACAACCAATCAAGCAAGAAGCTCTAAAAGAAATACTCGTCACAAGTCTCTCCTTCAACAAAACCTTCAGCTGCAATCACATTTTTTTGTTAGTAGTTTATATTGACTGGCATCACCCTAGTCTTAAATAATATAAAATGGTTCCTGCCAACTATCCCAATTTACATTAGGTCATCTCTGGAAATCCGGAGTCAAGGAGGGTTTTAGGGTCCAGAAACCTCTCTTACGGAGCCTGCTATTTTCAGTATACAACTCTCGGCAGGTTCAGGGCTGAATAACCGAGAGTAACCCTCATCGGAGCTCAAATTTTTCACTATAAATCACACATTGGAAGCACACATACAGTCCATGCACTTACAATCTAGCAGCTAAGCCTCCTGCATTAGTGACCATCCCCGTCATTAACCTGCAGATTCTCAAAGCCCCTCGCACCCACTTCACGTGGCCGCAAACTACCACCTCCAGCCTTCAAAAGAAACTCAGTTCACTCTCCATCAAAATCACCCAGCCTCCACATCCCACTGGACCTCCTCCTTCTTCGATGCTGGAGGCTCTCTCCCAAGGGGCGCGTAAAGGTGATGCTCTTAGCAGCCCCCTCCCTACTCGGGGACCAAGAGGCCCGGGAGGCGGACTCACCCCACGCTACCGGGGCCGGCTTCTCAAATTAACGACACCCCGGAGGGTAAGCCCCGCCCCAACGCTGGGCATTGGAAGGGTTTCACTGCAACCGCCTCCACCTTCAGCCCAAGAAGGCGGCCAATTCCGACTTCCTTCCTGCACTCACGGGAGAGCACCGACTACAGCTCCCTCCCCTCAGGTGTGTCCAGACTGTAGTCCCCTTTTTCTGGTAGGCCACCAGGGCCTCCTTTCCACTTCCGGTGGAGGGAGTGTCCTCACTACGATTATCATCCTCACTTCGGGACACAGTTACAACCTCTGCCCCACGTGGGGGCACAGAGAATCTTGCTCATTCGGGATGTAGTGTATTTTCACTGCAGTTCCCGTTCGTTCTCAGGCCGCTGGGCCACCCAGTTCTGGCCTCCTCCCTCTCAGACCATGGGGGCGTCCTCGCTACGGCCTCGTCCCCTCTTCGGTAGGCAGGCTCCTCCTCTCGTGTCCTACTTGCAACCTCTCAGGACCGAGAGGCACAAGCGGCGCCCCAGGCCCCCCGCAGCCATGCCCCGACCCTTCAGCGTAGGGCGCTCGCTGCGGCGGGCTCCGAGGCCTCCGAAGGCCCCGCCCCGGGCCACCAAGGGGCGGCTCGAGCCCCGCACAGCCCCGTCCGTTCCGGGGCTGCAGGAGTCTTACCGGGGAGAGCTGCGCGGCACCCGAACCCAGACCCGAGTTACCCCCCGCCGAGTGCCTCCGCCCCGCGGTCGGAAGCCCCAGCCCGAACGGCTTCCCGGAGCCCAGAGCAGCCACCACCTCTATCGCCGCTTCACAAGATGGCCGCCGGCCCGCTCAGCAGCTCCGCGTTCCAGAAAGGGCGGGATGGAATGGTTGACGTCACGGGGCGGGGTGGGGCGGCGCAAGCGCGCGGAGGTTCTCGGGTAGCTCCCGGAAGTTGCCCGTGTTTGTGGTAGAGGAGCTCGGCGACTTTTGCTTGGTGGCTCCGCCTTAAGGGAGTGAAGCTGCTTGTTGGAATCCGAACAGTATCTGGCGTTGGGCTTCGTGCAATTGCTTCACTTCTTCGAGCCTCTGCGAAAGGAGGGAAATACTGCCTACCTCGCAGAATTGTATTGAGGATTAAATGGACCACAAAATGGTGCCTAGTTCTACTGATGATGCCCTGACAGAAGAACCAAAATCTGATTCTTTTTTTCCCATTTAAAAATTTCAATCCAGGACTTCCCTGGTGGGGCATTGGTTAAGAATCCGCCCGCCAATGCAGGGGACACGGGTTCGATCCCTGGTCCGGGAAGATCCCACATGCTGAGGAGCAGCTAAGCCTGTGTGCCACAACTACTTGCACCCTCACTTCTGGCTCAGTAAATTCCTTTTTTTTCTTTCTTTTTTTTATGCCGCACCACGCCATGCAGGGTCTTAGTTCCCCCACCGGGGATCGAACACCTGCCCCCTGCAGTGGAAGCGCGGAGTCCTAACCACTGGACTGCCAGGGAAGTCCCTGGCTCAGTAAATTCTTTTACCACCCGCGTTGCCATCCTCATCGCCACACTCCTCGGCATTTTGGTGGCGGGTAGGGTGCTCTCTCTGCCCTTTCCGATCCGTCTTCCACCACGTAGCGATCAGCCTACTGACTCCAGGCAATTGAAGTTCCCCGGCCTGGCTACTCCTCGGCGGGAGGTGAAGGCTTGCGGGACGGGACTCCGACTCGCTGTCGACCTAAGGGGTACGTTCTGGAAACGGTCTTTTCGCCTCTTCAACACTGCCTATGGTCTGAGGTCCCTGGAGACCGGGGATTAAAGCGTCCTGGCCGAGGCGACTCTTCCGAAGACCTAAAACCCGGTCCCATACTGAGCGACCATTCCTGCCCGATGGGGTGGCAGTGTCCTTTGGCCCTAGCCTTGGGACTCCTCACTTCCAACGGCTGGTGCAGTCGGCAGCAGCAGCTCGTTGGGGCGAATCCAGGCACGCTGTGAGATCCCCTTTCCCTTTCCATCCTCCCTTGACGACCGTCCATCCTGATCCACCAACATCTCCAGGTACTTCAAACGAGTCGCCACAAAACCAGTGAGTTTCCCCCTCTGGGTTGGCCCGAGACCCGCTTCCCTTCCTGGTCTTGGGGTGATGGGCCGGGCCTCAGGAGGCCTCTGTCAGACAGAGGGCGCCTCAAGAGGTCCTCTATTCGGGGGATGCCTCAGTCTAGAGCGCAACCTCAGGTCCCTCGCGGACAGGGCAGAGGCCTGTTTCCCTCTAGGGATGCCTTTTGTGTCAGGGACAGCCCCAGGTGGATGGGCATTGTCAGGGGTGCAGGCATGTGCTTCATCTGCCCAAGCCCACCCTAGGGACCAAATATGGGACTTTTCCTCTAGGGTACAACAGGTGGTCAAGACGACATAGATGTCCGGTCAGGTCAGATCGAAAGCCACCCTGAGTTCCTCTGAATTCCCGAATAAAATTGGTGGGGTCCCGACCAAAAGATCCCAATTTAGTTTTGATTTGTGACAAGTCAGACATAGGCAAGGGGACGTGAACTTGAATAGTGCCCTTTTCTCCATTGGCCACATTTTCTCTCACCCTTTTTAGTGCTGGTAACATCCCACCTGTGGTTTCAGACCCACAAATGGAAAAACTCTACTCTGGCTATTTTGGCCTTCTCTCAGTTTCTCAAAACACACCATGTTTTTTTATGCCTCAGGCCCTTTGCTCTTGCTGTTCCTTCTTATTCCTCACTCATCCCTAGCTCTTTCGATGGCTAGAAATCATGTTTTTGCTTAATTAACACCTGCTCAACAAAACTTTCCTAGTACACCCAGCATGGTAGGTTTTCTCCATTACTTCCCCTTTCCACTCTGTTTCTGCCATAGCACTCATCACAATCTATAATAGCCTTTTTGTTTAATTCTTACTTTCTTCTGAATTTTTTTTTTTTTTTTTTTGCGGTACGTGGGCCTCTCACTGTTGTGGCCTCTCCCGTTGCGGAGCGCAGGCTCCGGATGCACAGGCTCAGCGGCCATGGCTCACGGGCCCAGCTGCTCCGCGGCATGTGGGATCTTCCCAGACCAGGGCACAAACCCGTGTCCCCTGCATCGGCAGGCGGACTCTCAACCACTGCACCACCAGGGAAGCCCTAATTCTTACTTTCTGTCTACTAGAATGAAAGCTCAATGAGGGTCCTTTTTGGTCCTGTTAACCAGTTTATCCAGAATAATGTCAGGCACCTGAGAGGCATGCAACTAATTGTTGACTGAAGAGATAGGCAAGCAGACTCGCTATGGAAATCAAGTGGAGTGGTAGTCTTACTCCACGATTCCCAAGTACAGCTTGGAATTCTCCCTGAGCCTCTCATAAAGTCACAGAATAAATAGAGGAAGGTGATTTTATTTCTCTAATTTGCAAATTAACAATTTTTTAAAAAGAAACATAAATTAGTACAATAATAGGTAGAGTCATACACATATTTCTGGCTCCATTAGGTCAAAAGAAAAGAAGGACAAGAACACAAAGGAGACAAGCCTTCTAAGAAACTTGCTGTTCAGTCTATAGTCAATATGAAAAGGTAGCCTTTGGAGCCACAAAAAAGATGAAATCATAGATGATTATGCTTGATTCTAAAGGAGTCAATCTCTCTGAGCAGCAGTAAGCAACAACTCAAATGTCCAAGCAGAGCATCAGGGTCCCTGAACAAAGAGCCTTCTTCTGGTTCCTTGGGCTCCCCCCACCAAGGGTATAGGCTCCCCAAGCAGTAGCAGTATCATTCATAGCAAATGTCCCTCCTGTTTCAGGATGAGAACATCCACTCACTATAAGACCACAGAAGGACTCCTGGAGAGAAATGGGTAGTGTTCCCCACCAAAGGAGCTGAGGCTGGAGAAAGATTGTTTTCTCATGTTTCTGTCTTGGAAGCAGGCCAATGCTGAAGTCAACTGCGCTATACCAATTCTGGTGTGAACATGGAACAGCCACTGCGGGTAACAAGGTACCTGGCTGTGCATGGGTTGATGAGGCAGGAGAAGCCAGGCCAGCACAAAGTCAGAGGCCCACTCTTCTAGTGTTGGGTCCACTTGATGCTCTTGAGGTCAATGCCATCCTGCACCATCTCCCAGAGAGGGCTGCCAAAGAGAAGAGGTATTTGAATGAGTGAAGGCTTAGGAAGCAGCCAGCACTGGCTCCTGGGCTGTAAGCCTTGACTTGCCTCCATCTGCTCCATGTGGGATCTTCGTTGCTGCGTGCAGGATCTTTAGTTGTGGCATGCGGGACCCTAGTTCCCTGACCAGGGATCAAACCGGGGCCCCCTGCATTGGGAGAGCGGAGTCTCAACCACTGGACCACCAGGCAAGTCCCCTTGTTTCTTGGTTTTGCTCTAGTTCTCAGAGACAGAACTTAGCCCTAAATCACCTGAATATGTAGCACCCTTATCCAGTTCTCACCAGATTCATCTCCCCAGAGTTCACTATGCTTCCAACATTCCTGGCTCCATTCAAAAGGATCTTTTGGATCTTAGACCTGGGCATCCCATCTCATACGGGAACTGCTGCTGGATATCTCTGCTAAGCTCTGATCCCCTTCAGCTTGAATGCCTTAGATAATGTTCCCAGACCAGATATTACTTCAATGTGTTATGACCATGGGATTTTGGTTTGGATTTCTCCAGTTAACTTTCTTCTACCCAATTTCATTCTATTCTTGGTTTATCTCTCTCCACTACACTATGCATTCCCAGAATGCCTTTCTTTCTTTCTTTTAATTTATTTTTGGCCATGCCCCATGGCATGCAGGGATCTTAGTTCCCCGACTAGGGATCGAACCCGTTCCCCCTGCAGTGGAAGCACAGAGTCTTAACCACTGGACCGTCAGGGAAGTCCCCCAGCACACCTTTCTATTTGACATTTTCCAAGTCTCCTTAAAGTTAGCCATCTCCTTCCTGTCCCTTCTTTTTAGGGAAGGTCACTTAATATCATAGGCTCACAAAATAAAACTCTGGCTGAGGGTAATGAGACCAGGTTGAATTCAGTTTCTAAAGGATCAGAAGGAATAGGGTGAAAATGCTGAAACCATACAGATAGGAAGAATAAGTCTTTCCTGGCAGCACAGTCAGTAGAAATGTGCTCTGAGTGTGCCAGAGAGTACCAGAAAGCCAAGCCAAGGAAGAATCTAAGCAAGCTACAGATATTTAAGCAATACAATTAGACCCTGCAAAGGAAAATCCAGAGCCCAGAAAGGCCTGGGAGAGCTCACAAAGGGAAGCATCTCCATGAGCAACACAGGGCAATAGGTGGGTCAGATGCACAGTCACAGAACTTTCTCATTCTCACCAACTAGACCAAGAGAATCTTCAAAGTCAAATTGAGCCAAAACAGAAATCTGAAAAAGTCCAGAGGCCCTGATGTTCCCATAAGGAAGCAGAGCTCTATGGCTACTAGGGGAACCCCTGGTAGCAGCTGGCTGGTAAAGCATCTCTTGACCTTTATAAGCATCTTTACAAAGAAAACTCTGAGTAATGGTTCTTTTTTTTTTTTTTAAATAAATTTATTTATTTATTTTTAATTTTTTTGGCTGCATTGGGTCTGTTGCTGTGTGCGGGCTTTTTCTCTAGTTGCACCAAGTGGGGGCTTCTCTTTGTTGCGGTGCATGGGCTTCTCATTGCGGTGGCTTCTCTTGTTGTGGAGCACAGGCTCTAGAGCGCAGGCTCAGAAGTTGTGGCGCACGGGCTTAGTTGCTCTGCGGCATGTGCAATCTTCCTGGACCAGGGCTCGAACCCGTGTCTCCTGCACTGGCAGGCGGATCCTTAACCACTGTGCCACCAGGGAAGTCCTGAATAATGGTTCTTAACCTTTTGAGTATCTTATGAAAACTATGGACTGTCTTCCAAAGAAAATGCACAACTGTAAAACACTTAGCATACAATTTCAGGGCTATCATGTACCTCCTGAAGTCCAGCCAAAGAACCCAAATTAAGTTCCCTATCTTAAAAATCCCTATTTTTTTTTTTTTTTTTTTTTTTGCTGTATGTGGGCCTCCCACTGCTGTGGCCTCACCCGTTGCGGAGCACAGGCTCCGGACGCGCAGGCTCAGCGGCCATGGCTCACGGACCCAGCCGCTCCGCGGCATGTGGGATCCTCCTGGACCGGGACACGAACCCGTGTCCCCCTCATCGGCAGGCGGACCCCCAACCACTGCGCCACCAGGGGAGCCCAAAAATCCCTATCTTAAAGAGAGTTTTCCTAAACTTAGTCAACAAATCACGAATTTTGTATTGATATTGCTGCAATGACAACTATTAATACTATCGATAAAATAATGGGGGGGCTTCCCTGGTGGCGCAGTGGTTAAGAATCCGCCTGCCAATGCAGGGGACACGGGTTCGGGCCCTGGTCCAGGAAGATCCCACATGCCGCAGAGCAACCAAGCCCGTGCACCACAACTACTGAGCCTGCGCTCTAGAGCCCGCGAGCCACAACTACTGAAGCCTAAGCGCCTAGAGCCTGTGCTCTGCAACAAAAGAAGACACCGCAGGGAGAAGCCCGCGCACCACAACAGAGCCCCACTCTCCACAACTAGAGAAAGCCCGCACACAGCAACGAAGACCCAACACAGCCAAAAACAAAAATAAATTTTAAAAATTTTAAATAAATAAATAAAATAAAATAACGGGGAATTCCCTGGCGGTCCAGTGGTTAAGACTCTGCACTTCGGGACTTCCCTGGTGGCGCAGCGGTTGAGAATCTGCCTGCTAATGCAGGGGGCACGGGTTCGAGCCCTGGTCGGGGAAGATCCCACATGCCGTGGAGCAACTAGGCCCGCGAGCCACAACTACTGAGCTTGCGCATCTGAAGCCTGTGCTCCGCAACAAGAGAGGCCGCGATAGTGAGAGGCCCGTGTACCGCAATGAAGAGTGGCCCCCGCTTGCCACAACTAGAGAAAGCCTCGCACAGAAACGAAGACCCAACACAGCCAAAAATAAATAAATAAATTTTGAAATAAATAAATAAATACTCCTGTTCTCTGTTTAAAAAAAAAAAGAAAAAAAGACTCCGCACTTCCACTGCAGGGGGCACGGGTTCAATCCCTGGTCAGGGAACTAAGATCCTAAAAGCCATGCAGCCAAATAAATAAAATTTAATTAAATAATGAAAAACATCTGAATTTATTCAGTTCTTTAGGGTTTTTTTTTGTTTTTTGGCCATGTGGGGTCTTCTTTGCTGCGTGTGGGCTTTCTCTAGCAGCAGCGAGCAGGGGCTTCTCTTGTTGCGGAGCACAGGCTCTAGGTGCATGGGCTTCAGTAGTTGTGGCATGCGGGCTTCAGTCGTTGTTGCTCATGGGCTCTAGAGCGCAGGCTCAGTAGTTGTGGCACACAGGCTTAGTTGCCCTGTGGCATGTGGGATCTTCCCGGACCAGGGCTCGAACCCACGTCCCCTGCATTGGCAGGCGGATTCTTAACCGCTGCGCCACCAGGGAAGTCCAGTTCTTTAGTTTTTTTTTTTTTTTTTTGCGGTACGCGGGCCTCTCACGTTGTGGCCTCTCCCATTGCGGAGCACAGGCTCCGGACGTGCAGGCCCAGTGGCCATGGCTCACGGGCCCAGCCGCTCTGCGGCATGTGGGATCCTCCCGGACCGGGGCACGAACCCATGTCCCCTGCATCGGCAGGCGGACTCTCAACCACTGCGCCACCAGGGAAGCCCCAGTTCTTTAGTTTTTAAAGACACCTTTTCATACTCTAAAAACAAGTAGCCAAGAGGATCCACTTTCCTGCTTTGTGGTATCTTCTAAATCCTAAAATTCAAGGATTCTCAAACTTTGGTTTCTGGCAGTGTGAATACACAGCCTAAGGATAAGAGAGGAGCCAGCACAGCAGTTTCTTCCAAAGGGTCTCTGGTACAAGAGTGCATACCTCATTTCTCGAAGACGCTTCACATGGTAAAGGCACTTCTCCACTGTGTAGTCTACTTCCTCCTCTGTAGTGAAACGGCCGATGCCAAACCTGAAAAAGACACAGAGAGGAGCTCTGCATCAGACCTGTGGCACCAGGGTAAATTCATTCAGCAAATGCTCAATGAGGATCTACTCCACAAAAGACATGGAGAGAACATGGTCCCTCCCCTAGGGGGCAGAGTTTCTCCGAACATGGTCTGTGCGCCACCTCAGAATCACTCTAGAAGTTTCCTACTGCTCCTCCAAACCTAATGAATCAGAATCTCTAGTGTGGCACTCAGACCTCTTCATCTTTCACAAACTTCCCAGGTGACAGTCGATGAGGTCTGCGAACCACTGCTAGAGAAACTTTCATGAAGAATGAAGAAGGGATAAGTTTAACTAAATTGAGGAAGACTCTAACAGGAGAAGAAGAATACAAAAGAGGATGCCTTTCATAAATGCTGCAGCTCACATGACCGACCTGATAGAAGAGTGAGCTAAATCCTCATCAGCGCCAATTGCTCGAAGGACGTAAGAGGGCTCCAGGGATGCAGAGGTGCAGGCACTGAGGAGAAGGACACAGAGCCTTGCTCAGTTCAGCAATAAATCTGCTTTTGGCCACAAACCTCCAGTCTTGCTCCCACCCTCAGACCCCTGAAGTCATACCATGGAGACAAAAGAGACATTCTAATCTGACACAGCGAAAGGGCCAGATGCTGCTAGCTGCCCTGGCCCCTGTGGAGGATAACCTCCTTGAGGAGGACACTGCCAAAGCATGACAGAGCATGATACCACGTGAGCTAGGTGTCACACCAAGAGGCAGCAGGCACCAGGTGCTCACTCCCCTACAACCGGATGCATTATCTGTCTAGGCCTGGACAGCAGCGAAGCCCTTGGTGGCCTCTGAAGCATCCTTGAATTCTGGAGGCCAGTAACAGAACTACCAGAATAACACTAGAACAGATACATACATCTCCTGGGACCACAAAAGGCACAAAACTCTACCACAGGAGGCCCTCCTAGGGTGGCAAACTTTAGCCTGTGCCCAGCCAGCTAAAAATAGGTGCTTACAAAATGACTTTTACTCTCAACTAAGAGCTCTTGTGCCTGTCGTCTCCACAATGGGAAGCTTATTAACCTAACACTTAAAGCCAGACTAACTGGTCCTGCCACAGTCCCTGTCTATCCAGTCCAACTCACCTCCCCGAGGATAAGGCAACATCCTTGAGTGCCATCAGCAGACTCTCCCCTTCCACATACGCAAAGGAGAGGTTGATACAGCCTGGAAGAGTGAATTACTATGAGAGAAGGCTCAGAGTCTCCAGCTCTTCCAGATGGGGAGAGAATGGGCACGTCTGTACCTGGGTAATGGTGCTCAGGGTCCCCATTCATCACCACGTCTGGAAGGCTCTTCATTATCTTCCGTGTCAGTCGTTCTGCTAACTTCGAGATCCGCTTGTGGTCATACTGAGGAGCAGGCAAGGGAGGACTAAGCATAAGTGACCATTAACAGCTCAGAAACACACAGGACGAGGAGCCCTGCCCAGTGCCCAGAAGTGACTGTGCATCTGACCCACCTCTTGCCCTGTGTTGCTCAAGGAGACCACTGTATCCCCAAGACTGAGCACAGAGATGCTCAATAACTGGACAGATGGTTTCAATAACCCAGAATAAATGAGCTGATAACTACTGAAGCGCCTGGATTTTGGAGCCCATAACACCTCCCTCAATAAGATGCCAGCAGCACTGGGACAAAGATGGTTTTCTTAAACCTCCTCTTCTGGCAAAGATCTGACCCAGTCATGCCCAGAAGCCTCAACACGGGAGACCCAGCACAGGGGAAGAATCTGTGGGAGGGAACTGCTCTCCGCATACCTCCATCTCTTGCTGTGCCACCTCACACGCAGCCCCCAGCCCCACCACCAAGGGTGTGGGTACTGTCCCAGACCGCATGCCCCGCTCCTGCCCCCCTCCACTCTGCAGGGCCTCCACACGCACACGGGGCCGGCGGCGAATGTAGATGGCACCAACCCCTGGGAAACAAAGTTTATTACAAAAAAAGAGAAAAAGGAAAATGCAGATGAAACAAAATATCACTTTTCAAAGGGGTCAAAATATTCTTTCAACTTTTCTGTAAGCTTGACATTTTTCAAAAAAAAAATTGGGGGAAAAGAAGAAACAGCAGCAAAAGCATAGTATTTATCCAAATTATTTTATACCAGAAGGAGTGATAGCCAAAATGGTTTAAAGTAGCTCCCTATGCATGTATAAAATGACATCATGCAACGCAGCATTATTCATAATAGCAAATAATTGGAAACAATTTAGATGTCCATAATCAGGAAAATGGGCAAATAAATTATGGTACATCCATGCCTGAAATTCAAAGGAGGTGTATAAAAGAATTAGGAAGCTCCTTCTGTACTACCACTATAAAATCTCCAAGGTACGTTGTTAGAACACTGGTGAAATGTGAATAATGTCTGTACTTCAGTTTAAAAAAATTAAAGATGCATTGTTAGGGGAAGATGCAATGAGTATAGTATGCTACTGTTTGAGTAAAAAAGGGGAAGGGGGGCTTCCCTGGTGGCGCAGTGGTTGAGAGTCCGCCTGCCGATGCAGAGGACATGGGTTCGTGCCCGGGTCCAGGAAGATCCCACATGCCGCGGAGCGGCTGGGCCCGTGAGCCATGGCCGCTGAGCCTGCGCGTCCGGAGCCTGCGCTCCGCAACGGGAGAGGCCACAACAGTGAGAGGCCCACGTACCGCCAAAAAAAGAAAAGGGGGAAGGGGGTGAAGTATATATGTGATTATAAATTTGTTTGTTTGTTTGTTTGTTTGTTTTTGGCCATGTTGGGTCTTGGTTGCCGTGCATGGGCTTTCTCTTGTTGCGGAGCACGGGCTCTAGGCGGCGCGGGCTTCAGTAGTTGTGGCACGCGGGCTCAGCAGCTGTGGCTCGTGGGCTCTAGAGCGCAGGCTCAGTAGTTGCAGTGCATGGGCTTAGTTGCTCCGCAGCATGTGGGATCTTCCCAGACCAGGGCTCAAACCCGTGTCCCCTGCACTGGCAGGCAGATTCCTAAACACTGTGCCACCGGGGAAGTCCCATATATGTGATTATAAATGCATAAAATAGTTCTAGAAAAATACTCAAGAAACTGTCTCCCTAGGGGGAACTGCATGGCTTAGAGACAGAGGTGAGAGACTTGCCACAGTGTACTTTTTTGCAGCTTTTGAATTTTGAACCATATTACCTTGTCTAAATAGAATAAAAATTTTTAATTTTTAAAAAAATTAAAACCTTGAGGGAAAAGAAGGGGAGAAGTCAGAATGGAAGTAAAAATTAGCATAATCTCCTAGGATCTATCAAAACTTAAAAATGTATACAACTTGTGACTCAGCAAATCTGTTTATGGGAATTTCATACCAAAATATGAGCATGAATGTACAAAGATATTCACTAAGTAGCCAAGGGTTTTGAATAGAGTGAGCACTTGCTAAAGGTCACCTTCTCCCTCACAGAACAACTACTGACTATTGAGGCAGAGACTACAAGTACCATAGCAAGTAAGGCAATGGTTCCCAAATTTATTATGAAGCACCCTAGTTTTAAAATAATTTATGTGCCAAACTGCATTTATTAAGAAATATTTCATTTCCCCATTAAAATAAAATCAAATTCAAGTATCCTACACTTTCTGAATCTCTGCAGTTCCCAGGTTCAGAGAGTCAGTGCTCAGATACTACATCTGGATAGTGAAGGATACCATATTATCTAAATCTATTTAGATCCTGAGTTCAAAAAGCAAGAGTTTGGGGCCTCCCTGGTGGCGCAGTGGTTGAGAGTCCGCCTGCCGATGCAGGGGATACGGGTTCGTGCCCCGGTCTGGGAGGATCCCATATGCCGCGGAGCGGCTGGGCCCGTGAGCCATGGCCACTGGGCCTGCGCATCCGGAGCCTGTGCTCCGCAACGGGAGAGGCCACAACAGTGAGAGGCCCACATACCGCAAAAAGAAAAAAAGAAAAAAAAAAAAAAAAAAGCAAGAGTTTGGATAGTGAGGGATACCTGTACACATTTAAGTGCTGATCAGAGCTTCTGCTCATTATGAGTTAATTTTATCAAAACAGATTTATCTACAAAAAAAGCCAATAAGCCAATTTTGGTTAAAGATAGAACACCTGTTGGGCTTACAAAAACACTCTTTACAACCTCTGGGAGCCTTCAGAAGAAGCCCCTCTTATATACTTCCAGGAGTTATCACACCTTTTTCCACAAGGCGTACATCCAGATGACACACCCCGCAGACACAGCAAGCGTACTGGCAGAACCAACTACCACAGGCCCTCACCCAACAGACAGAGGAGGAGTTGTTCATTTTGGATGGCTACCTCCATAAAATAGAGGACAATAGTCTCTTCCCAAAGATTGGGGTGCAGAGGGAGAATTCCAGCTAGAAAACATTCCTAGGCCAATAGGACCATAGGAAACAGACAAGTATCCTTGAGAGATTGATAGGAGCAAAGACTACTAAAACTAGGAACAAACACCAAGAAACATAAAAGCCCATACAATCTTCCCCTAAGGCTAAAGCAAGACACGAGGGAATGAAGAACTCAAAGAATATTGATCTGCAAATCACAATGGGGTAGACAAGATAACTGGACTTATCCAGCTAATTTTATATGACAAAACCTTTGTTCCTCAACCAAATTAACATCTACATGAAAGTATTTTCTAAAGAGACCAGTGAAGAATGGCCTGCTATATAGTAACTGCTAGAATCTACCAATAAGCACATGTTCCTAGCTATTGCTAAATGACACTTGCATTCTGCAGGGCACTCTGAATATACAATTTCCTCTGAGAGCAGTGATAGTCCCAAATGAGTCCCAGGAACACCTGTCAAAGAGTTTGCCGGGAGGTCCAGAGAGCAGGAACTCTAGGAGGGGCTAGTACCTTTCGGACCATAGATTTTGTGACCACTGATGCTCATGAGATCAATTTTCATGTCGTTGACGTCGAGTGGGATTTTTCCAACAGCCTGGGCTGCATCAGTATGGAAATACACCTTTCTGGAACTGCAAATGTGCCCTGAGAAAACAACAAAGGGGAAGAACCAGAGCACAATGTTAGGAAGTAACCTGGCAGTGGTCCCACAATGTACCATGAGTTCTAAGGCAAAATTATACATGGCATTGGCCACTAGCCACATAGTAAATCACTTCTCTCTCTTTCTGTCTCTGTCTCTCTCTCATTCTCAGCTCTAGTGTCCTTGACTAGAATAAACAAGAGCAAGTGCAAAACACCCAATCAAAACACCCCCGATATTCTGATTCTTAAGACTCTTCCTAAAAAATAAAAAAATAATAATAAAAAAAAAGATAAGACTCTTCCTACCTCATTAACACTGGCCTTTCATTGTATCGGATTAACTTTTAGATCCTTTTGATTTAAAAGAAGCAAAGATTAACAGATCTATTTGCTAATGTACCTAAGAGGTTACAGGGCGAGTGCCTCTGGCTCTATGAGCATAGTAAAGAGATGTTCTAAAACAAAAAAGGTAAAAGAGGAAGAGAAAAAAGGTGGAGGTTTTTTGTTTTGTTTTCTGCACCAAGTGCAATAAAATGAAAACAACATAAAGGGTACTACACCTGGATTCAAATACTAGCTATGCTATTTACAATATGTCCTTGAACAAGGAACTGAAGCTCTCTCTCTCTTAGTTTCCTTACCTCATTCTATAAAGTGTTACAGCTCCTAGTCCAGTCCTTCTCCTCAGATGGATCCCAGTGGTGGGCAAGCGTCAGGGTCCACCCATGATACTCACCTATTTCTGCAATGGGCTGCTTCACTCCAATCTCATTGTTCACTGTCATGACTGAGACCAGACTGGTATCCGGCTGGATGGCAGCCTCTAGTTCCTAAGAATATCAGGAGTAAGGAAACTATATAGTACCAACAAAGTCCTCCCTAACTCAGAATGTATGCAAGCTTAGTCTTGAAAAGGGGCCTTTCACTACACACCTACCGGAGTGGGTAAAATTAAAATAGTGACAACACAAAATGCTGGCAAGGATGCAAAGAAACTGGATCACTCATATACTACTGGTGGGAACCTAAAATGGTACAACCACACTGAAAAACAGTTTGGTAATTTTTGTTTCTTATAAAACTAAACATGAAATTACCATATGACCCAGTAATTGCACTCTTGGGCATTACCTCAGGGAAATGTAAACTTAAATTCACACCAGAAAACCGATACATAAATGTTCATGGTAGCTTTATTCATAATAGCCAAAACCTAAAAACAACCCAGATGTCCTTCAACAGGTAAATGGTTAAAGAAACTGTGTACTTCCATTACATGGAATACTATTCAGCAATAAAAAGGTACAGACTACTGAGACATGCAACAACTTAAATGACTCGCCAAAGACTTATGCTAAATTAAAAGGGCCAATCCTAAAAGGTTACGTACTATATTATTCCATTTACATAACGTTATTGAAAAGACAAAATTAAAGAAATGGAGATCAAATTAGTGGTTTTAAAAGAAGACCATGGGACTTCCCTGGTGGTCCAGTGGTAAAGAATCCACCTTACAATGCAGGCGGATCTGATCTGGGTTTGATCGTGGTCAGGGAACTAAGATCCCACATGCCGTGGGGCAACTAAACCCATGCACCACAACTACTGAGCTCGCGCGCCCTGGAGCCTGCATGCCACAACTACAGAAGAGAAAACCCGCAGGCCGCAACTAGAGAGAAGCCCACGCACCACAATGAACAGCCTGCGCGCCGCAACGAAAGATCCTGCATGCCTCAACAAAGATCCTGCGTACCACAACTAAGGCCCGACGCAGCCAAAAATAAAATTAATTAATTAATTAATTAATTAATCTTAAAAAAAAAAAAGAAGACCATGAAGCATCATTGTGGTGATAGTTACATGAAACTACACATGTGATGAAACTGCATAGAGCTAAACATACACACAAGTGAGTACAAGTAAAACTGGGGAAATCAGAGCAAGATGGATAGATTCTATCAACATCAATATCCTGGTTGTAATATTATACTATACTTCTGTAAGATGTTATCATTAAGGGAAACTGACAGAGGGTACATGAGATCTCTCTGTATTACTTCTGACAACTGCATGAGAATCTATAATTATTTAAAAATTAAAAGTTTAATAAAAAAAGAGGGGGAGCCTTTCCTACATAAGGTTGTCAGGGTAAAAAGCAGCAAAGAACAAAGTAAGTAGTAAAAAAAAAAAGGCTACTATTTTCAACACTGAGGTAGGGACCACATTTAACTAAATTTTTTTTTTTTTTTTTTTTTTTGGCGGTACGCGGGCCTCTCACTGCTGTGGCCTCTCCCATTGCGGAGCACAGGCTCCAGACGCGCAGGCTCAGCGGCCATGGCTCACGGGCCCAGCTGCTCTGCCGCATGTGGGATCTTCCCGGACCAGGGCATGAACCCGCGTCCCCTGCATCGGCAGGCGGACTCTCAACCACTGTGCCACCAGGGAAGCCCTAACTAAAATATTTATCTTACAGAAACTAGTAATCAACCTCCCAACATCTATTATGCTTTCCCTGACACTGGTCTGATGTAGGTTCTCAAAGTTATGTTTCTCTCAGCTTCTTGTTTACTTCCTTTATTGCATATATCCCAATTCATAATTATTTCATTTATGTGTTTGTTTACATGTTAACTGTCCCCTTCACTAGAATATAAGCTCCTTGAAGGCAGGGACTAACATCCTACTTAATGGTGAAAGCTTTCATCTAAGATCAGGAAGAAAACAAGGGTATCTGCTCTCACCACTTTTATTCAACTTTGTACTAGAAGTTCTTGCCTGGGCAACTGGGCAAGAAAAAGAAATAAAAGCCCTCCACGTTGCAAAGAAAATAGTAAAATTATCTCTATTTGCACATCACAGGGATCTGTCCACAAATTATATATTAGGATTTGTCTAGGGATGCTGATATCCAAAATTTGGTGGAGAAGATAGGACCCAAAGTTGACATATAAAGATATGGGCCAAAAAGGGAAATATTATTCACAAAAATGACCCCTACTCTTTTGAAGGATGAGAAACATCAGTGCAGGGAGAAGGAGGCCAGACCTTTCCCATGCTGGCTCTCACACAGACCAGGAAGCACCAACAAAGCTGAGAAACAAATCTTCCACAGAAAAGGAAGATGGTACACACTCAAGGGGAACATACTCTGAGTCACACTGCAAGGCCTATTTCTCTAAACCCCTCCCTCACCATTAGATCTAGTCCTTCAAGCTCCAGCTGAGGCTGAAGAGATAGATTTATAGGATGAAGCCAGGCTCCTCCTATTTTGTCCCTCTTACCTTCAGGTCGATGATCCCACTCTTCTTCACTGGGAGGTAGGTGACCTGAAAGCCCTCAGCTTCCAGTGAACGGCAGGAGTCCAAGACACACTTGTGTTCTGTCTGTGTGGTGATCAAGTGCTTTTTCCGTGATCTGTAGAACCTGGCCACCCCCTAGAAATTGGTAGTGGTGAAAGGAAGAAGAATATACTCAGAGAGACAGCAGTGACTTCCATCCTAGTGGTAGGGAGTACGTGGACAAAGGCAGTATATGCTCCAACATCAATTCTCTGACACCAACTGCATGTCCTATAAGTCAATTTAATTCTGACACTAACTATCCCAAGTTAGCGCAAATCCCACAGATTAAGGGCCTCAGTCCCACAAGACCGCCTCCACTTCAGATGCAAGCCGTAAGGCCTAGGTGTCACAAGTCACCCACCCATACTTCCCCAGCTGGCTACAAATACAGGGCTTCCCACAGTCCCCTAAGGTTCAGTAATTCTCTATGATTCACAGAACTCAATGAAAACACTATATTACTATCATAGCTTTGTCACAAAGGATACAACCCAGGAACAGCCAAATGGAAGAGATGCACAGGGTAAGTTCTGGGGCAGGGAGGGGCACAGAGTTTCCATGCCCTCTCCCTGTAAATCTAAGAATGCCACCTTCCAGTACAACCATGAGTTTGCCAACCTGGAAGCTCCTCTGAGTTTTGTTTTCCAGAGTTTTTATGGGGGTTTCATAACACAGGCACAACTGATTAAATCATTGGCCATATGACTGGACTCCATCTCCAGCCCCCCTCTCTTCCCCAGATGAAAGTTACAACTCTCTAATCACATTCTTGGTCCTTCTGGAGTGGCCAGCATGTCCCTTGAAACTATCTAAGGGCCCACCATGAATCACTTCATCACCAGAAACTCAGGTATGGTACAAAGGGGCTTGTTATGAATAACAAAACACATTCCTAGCATTCAGGAAACTGCAAGGTTTTAGAAGCCCTGTGCCAGGAACACAGGACAAAGAACAAATATATTTTTTATTGTACCATAGGTGGAAAGTGGGGAACATTGCTATCCTTGCATCCCAGGAAAAGTCTTTCTCTTTTATTTCTATTTAAATACAAAACATGCAAATATGGTGATACCCAAAGCTGGCAGTGCAGAAGTGAAACTCATAGACACATTCCTTGCTGTTGGCATTATTTACACTATAATCTCTTCAGAAATCATTTATAAAGATGAATTAATTAAAAGCTGAATTCACACTCTTTACTGTGATTCCTCTTTTGGGAATTTACCTTAGGGCAGTGGTCCCCAACCTTCTTTTTTTTTTTTTTTTTTTTTTTTTTTTTTTTTTTTTTTTTTTTTTTTTTTTTTTTTTGCGGTATGCGGGCCTCTCACTGTTGTGGCCTCCCCCGTTGCGGAGCACAGGCTCCGGACGCGCAGGCTCCGGACGTGCAGGCTCAGCGGCCATGGCTCACGGGCCCAGCCGCTCCGCGGCATATGGGATCCTCCCAGACCGGGGCACGAACCCGTATCCCCTGCATCGGCAGGCGGACTCTCAACCACTTGCGCCACCAGGGAGGCCCCCCAACCTTCTTGGCACCAGGGACCAGTTTCATGGAAGACAGTTCTTCCATGGATGGGGGGGGCGGGGTTCAGGCAGTAATGCGAGCTATGGGGAGCGGCAGATGAAGCTTCACTCGCTCGCCTGTCTGCTGCTCACCTCCTGCTGTGCGACCTGGTTCATAGACCGGTAGCGGTCCATGGCCCGGGGGTTGGGGACCCCTGCCTTAGGGAAATATTTCAAAGGATAGATGAAGCTTTAGAGACAAAATATGCTTTAGTTATATTTACAATCCTTAAAAACATAGAAAGATTAAACACATCCAACAACAGAGAAATGAACAGTAAACTGCAATAACACAACTCCATGAAAAAGAATATAGTTAGATTAAAAACTACGGAGTTTGAAATGGAAAAACATAGGATATGTTATTAATGGTTACAGAAGAATAAATGTGGCATGCTACAATATGTGAAAATATTAAAAGCAAATTCATATGTATGTATAATTTGTTTTCTAGAACAATACTAAACAGACTTGAGGTCAGAATAGGGGAGGAAGAAGTGGAAGACCTACACTTTATTTTAAACCTTTCCATAGGGTTAAAAAAAAAAATCTCACCACATATGCATGAATTCCTTTAAAAAAAATAAAATAAATAAAATGTGCAACCCAGTCCCTCTCAGAGCTTATAAGAATACTACTTTAAAAGCAGAATATGAAACTAATTAGGCCAAAATTATAACTTCATAAAAACTGTACGAAAACAAAAAACAAAAAAACCTGTATGTTCTTGAGGACAAGGAACATAAAAATGAAAACATTAGAAGTTCCCTCCCCACCTCCTATCTCACTTACCCAAAGTGCTGAATCCTCTAATAGCAGACAGATATTTATTCTACCCGTCTAGGAGACTAGGGGAAAGCTGTCGCAACTACTCTAGCAATCCTTGGCCTCTAGGTTTGGGAATCTGCGGAAACCTTCAAAGCAAACATTTTCAAAGTTCTGAAAATGCTCCCCATTCCAGAAACCATCCTCATCTTTGGAGAGACCACACCCCTGGCTCTGTGGCCTCTGCAGTCCCAAGGAAGGATACCTTCCTTCTAAAGGGATCAGGCAGAGTACTGATGACTCTGGAACCTGGCCCAGGTCTAGGCCTCCTTTACTCAGTCCAAGGTCATAAAAAGCCATACTGGCAACACAGGTGAGAGACAGTGGTGAGAGGGGGTGGAGCCAGAGTTGAACCTACAGCAGCCCACAATTTAACAGAGCCTTGGTATTTACACAAGTGACCCTGGCAACCAGACCCAGTCAGACGTGTTTATGTTCTGTGAAACACCGACATGACTACTGAGACTGGAATTTTACTTCTGTTAGCACCGAAGATCTGTAGGTCCTAAGGATAGAGTGACTAATCTCAGAATGGGTGATCAAGTGAATGTCTGCAGAAGGCACCACAGCAACCAGTACAAAACAGGGACATCTAAAGAAAACAGGAGGAACATGCTGCAAACAGATCTCATCAGAAAGAAAGGGAAGGCTGAGAGGAAGGCAGCCCTGAAATCACAGATATAAGTGTGAAGCTGGTAACAAGAAGTAGAGAAATATATCCAATTACAAGTGTATTCTGGACTTCACTGTGACTAGATCAAAAGGATGGGGAAAAGGGTTGAGTCACCATTATTTACTCTTTGAAGTAGCTGCCGTCCAAAACACCACATGGTTGATGGTCCAAGAGCCACCTCCTTTCCTATCCAACTACCTCACTGAACTCAGTTCAACAGGAGCAAAGACTTAAGATAGAGTAGACTGCAAAGGGCTGAAGGAAGCAACAAATCAGAAAGAGTATGTGTCTGTATTTTCTTCACAATAGAGTGAAAGTGGGTGGCTAGGAAATATATATGAGCCTAGATGATGGCAGGACACCACCTCCCAGGTCAGGAAAGCCCAGATATGCCCTTTGGTTCCCTTCTCTTACCTTAATTGCTATGTTGTTGGATTCAGTAGCGCCACTAGTGAAGATAATCTCACGAGGATCAGCCCCAATCAGAGATGCTACTTGCTGCAAGCCAAGAAACAAAAATAAGTAGCATCAGTTCCCTAGGCAGGACTGCAGCTGCAGAGACAACTAAGACAAAGGTCTGGAGCAAGAAGAGTTCCACTGCATTCTATCAACTGCTCAAGAAGCAGCTCTGTACCCACTAGAATCAGACAAGGGGATATATTCAGCTACATCCCAGATCCCAGGCTCTTTTCCAGCCCAATACAAAATAATAACTTCGGTGTTTTTGAAAAAGCACTTATTGAGCTCTTAGTATGTATACGCATCAGGTTAATAAACACATCACCAGGGCTTCTCTGGTGGTGCAGTGGTTGAGAATCTGCCTGCCAATGCAGGGGACACAGGTTCAAGCCCTGGTCTGGGAAGATCCCGCATGCTGCGGAGCAACTAGGCCCGTGAGCCACAACTACTGAGCCTGCGCGTCTGGAGCCTGTGCTCCGCAACAAGAGAGGCCGCAACAGTGAGAGGCCTGCGCACTGCGATGAAGAGTGGACCCCGCTCGCCGCAACTAGAGAAAGCCTTCGCACAGAAACGAAGACCTAACACAGCCAAAAATAAATAAATAAATAAATATATATATATATATATATATATATATATAAACACATCACCAGAATTGTCTGATTTAATCCACCCAATAACCCTAAGAAGTAGGAACTACTACAATCTCTATTTTCTTTTTCTTTCTTTCTTTCTTTTTTTGGCCATGTTGGGCGGATTGCAGAATCTTAGTTCCCCAACCAGGGATCGAACCCAGGCCCTTCCCAATCTCCATTTTCAGTGTGAGGAAACTGAGGCTTCGAGAAATCAGATAACTGGCCAAAGGTCATTTAGCTAGGAAATGTGGGAACTAATCAAATGCCTTCAGACGGACTCCAAAGGCCTGTTCTTTGAATCTCTTCCTGAGAGAGCCCCAAGCCATTTTCACCTCCACCCACAGCTACAAAAAAAGAAATGCCTCCCACAGGCCACTGACCCTCTGACATCCGAACCTCCTAGAGTCCTCTGTACTAACCTGGCGAGCACGTTCCATGGCTGCCTCACTCTCCCAGCCATAAGCATGTGTCCGGGAATGTGGGTTCCCATAGTAGTTGACTAGGTAAGGGAGCATGGCATCAAGCACCCGAGGGTCCTGAGTATAACAGAACAGATCAGTCTCCTTGAGCCCATAGTTAACTCGGGCCCCACTCCATCCCCTGAGACCTGCCCAACCTGCCTCAGCACACTCCCAACCCTTCAGACCCTGCCTAGATTAGGCCTCAAACATTCTTCCATCCCCTCAGGTACTAACCAAATGTTAGCCTAATATACTCCCCTACCAACCCATCTTAAATCAGATTATTCTACCATCTGCTCAGATAATCTACAAACATTGCCCTGTCCTGATAGCCGTGTCTGCAGGTGTTTCCACTCCTGCCAAGAAATGTGATCTACGAGAGCACAGGACATGACAGAGCCCACATGTTGATGAAAACGTGCATTAATATTCAAGTGTTTATCATGCGCCAGGCGCTGTTCTAAGGGCTACTTTATGTCTTTTAACCTATTTAATTCTTGCCCAAATTCACGTAGTAAGTAGCAATCCAGCTAATTCCAGAGCCTATGCTTTTAACTACTACCAGAGTGCCTGCACTGAGTGATGTGTCCAAGATCAATAGCTAGTAAGTAGTAAAGCCATTTTTAGAGGATTACAACTTAAGCCTCCTGACTCCTGGCTCATTGCTTTTCCCAACACACAGTTCTCAATGGCTCTTACTGCTACAGGGATTCAGCCATTTCTGTGCATTACCACTTCTACAATATAATTCCTAAAAACAGCTTGGGGAAAGCTGCCCCTCGATCCTTACCAGAGGAGTTGTAGCTTGCACATCCATATACAGAGGTCGCAGCACTGATTCCGCCTCCGGAGCAGTGGCTGCATCTGAGGGAACAGCAGACTGGGAAGCATGGTCTACAACTGACAACAAATAGAACCGAGTGGCCACGTGAGAGTATGCAACTCTGCACACAGGGCATCCAAGACAGCAGAAGGTAAAAGCTGGATAGAGGTGAGATAAATTTAAGGGATGCTGAGGTCGAATCTCAGTGGAAAAGGTAACAAAACATCAGAAAACTTGAGCCAACTGTAAAAAGAGGTAAGGGAGAGAGACAGGGTTCTTGGAGGGGAGTGCTAAGACAACATTCAAATTGCATCGTTGGGAGTGAGGAAACCTCTGAAAGGGCAAAGCCACTGAGAAGGAATGTGGAGACGGTATGTAAGATCTCCTTCAAAGGCTACTGGCTGGACGACTGGCATCTCTAAAGTTTGGCCAGGAGAGGTCCGAAGGCCGAGCATCAAGGGCTCTGAGGGCCTGCAGGGAAGGATCTGAAGTGCGGGAGGGGGACGCGCGGCGAAGTCAACCGGTCGGAGGGCCGGCATGAGAAAGTTTGAGGGGGGAAGCCAAGAGGAAGGATCAGAGGGTCTGGGTAGCGGGCGGAAGAGGGAGGCTCCTGAATACGCAGGTGCGTCCCCGCGCCCAGGGGAAAGATCCTCGCCTCCGGGAAGGTGGCAGCGAGCGGGCCCCGGATCGTACCGCACAGGCGCAGCCCCCGAGTGGGTGCCTTCGCCCTCGGCCACGGAGCGGCGGGGGCGGCCGCAGCCACCAGCCTCCAAGAGGTTCTCAGTAACATCATCTCCGCCCGAAATGGCTGCTGTCCCCAGCTACAGGCTCCCGGAAATACTACGCCGCGCCCCGGAAGCGGTTCCTCTGGCCGCGAGTGCGCTCCGCCTCGCGTTCCGTGTGAGACGTAGAGCTGAGCGACCGAGGCCGCGAGCAAGGTAAGGTGGGGGCACCGCGGCGCGGGGACTCGAACGCTTAGAAGGTGATGGAGCCGGGCTACACCCTTCTTTTCCTTCCCGGATTTCCCCGAACCCCCGGGCTCGCTCCCTACCCCACCTCCTACCGCCCCTGCCCGACTCGGGCTGGCGGCTAGGCCCGCACTCCCCAAACCTTCGAACCCCGCAGATGCCGGTGGCCGTGGGCCCCTATGGACAGTCACAACCAAGCTGCTTCGACCGCGTGAAGATGGGCTTTGTGATGGGTTGCGCCGTGGGCATGGCCGCCGGGGCGCTCTTCGGCACCTTTTCCTGTCTCAGGTGAGGGGCATGGGCCGTGATCTCTGGGCGGGACTACCGGACTTTCCCGCCCCATACCACTCGGCCTGCCGCTTCTTTCCAATTCCCTCGCTGCCCTCTAACGAGCGAGACTGATTTCCTAACAACCTTCAGTCTGGGAGGACGGGTTGGAAGCCTAAATGGTTGAGAATATGAGCTCTGACTCAAACCACTCTCTGGCCCCTTACTCATTTTGTAACCTTAGGCAAGTTGGAGCCTGGGTTTCAAGTGTAAAATGAGGTCAGTAACCTCTACATCATAGAGTTATAAGGCTCAAATCAGACCACACTTAGCACACAATCTGGCACATATTAAGTGCTCAATAAAAGGCTATTCTTACTGTCTTCCTGCTGTTATATTTATTTCCAATTGCGCGTAGCGAAACAAACTTGATTAAATTTACTGGAACAGGATGTAGAAATTAAGCAGATAAACTCTACACCCTGTCATTTTCACACGTAAAAGAGACTATTCCCATTTTTCCAGATTGTAAATTATCATTTACTGAGCACTTACTGTCAGTCACGGTGCTAAATGCCCTGTTACCACAGCAGTGCTGTGAATGCTGTGCTCCTCATTTTACACTTGACACAGCCTGTAAATTGCATTCTTAGTTCTTGAACCCAGGTTTGACATCCCTATCGTTGTTTTAACACTAGGAAACCGTCTAAAAGGCAGATGTCTTATTGGATCATAAACCAGCACAAAAAAATGGTTTCCCTGTCCACGTACTTTATACTGCTTCTGCTGCCTCCCAGAAACAGAAGTCAGTTGATACATTCATCAGAATCCACCTAGAGACCCTAATGGACCCTTTTCCTTGGCATTACACAACCCATATGGGAAGAGATAACGTCCTGCCAGACTTCAGCAGTGCCCATTATAAACACAAATTGGAAAAGGGCAGTTAATGTTCCTCCCTGTATTTTTGTTCCCAATTGGCCCCATCTTGGTTTCCTCCTCTCAGGATCGGAATGCGGGGTCGGGAGCTGATGGGCGGCATCGGGAAAACCATGATGCAGAGTGGCGGCACCTTTGGCACATTCATGGCCATTGGGATGGGCATCCGGTGCTAATCAGGGCAGTGGTTGCCCACAACATCCACCCCCTCCCATCATTCCCAGCCCATGTACTATAATAAAACAAGTCTGAGTATTGTGAGTTTCTGTTAGAAGCATTTTTTCTCTCAGCCTGTTACCCAGCTTGGTTAATCTTTGCAGGTGAGCTAATGAGGTTTGGTGTCTTGTTTCACAAGACCTTTCTCTGTTAGTCCAAAGTTGGAGGGACTTCCCTGGTGGCCCAGTGGCTAAGACTAGGTGCTCCCAATGCAGAGGACCCGGGTTTGATCCCTGCTCAGGGAACTAGATCCCACATGCCACAACGAAGACCCAGCGCAGCCAAATAAGTACTTTTTAAAAAAAAGTTTAGAATGATTCTGCATGCCTGGGACTTTTCAGATTCTAGTAAATCCTTATTATTCAACCCTTTAAGGTTGATGCTATTAGTTTTACGCCTTTAAAATGTTAAGTCTAGATTTTCCTCAAGGTCACTGGTTAGCTATTACATTGTTCACCCAAAAATTGTCCTTCAGATGACTTGATCACAGAAAGAACAAATTCAAACCAACTTTATAGCCTCTCAGCTTCATGAATCCCAGATGATTTTCTAACCAGCCATCAGTGAAGATGTAAACTTTACCAACTGACCCCCCCCATTCTATTAATTAGCTTAAGGTAAGCTCACCCTCACCTGTACAAGCAACATATTCCTTGATATTGCTCTAAACTGAGTTCCCCTCAAATATTTCTCAATCATTAAGATGTTAATAAATGTTATTAATAAACTACACTGGAATATTTGGGGGGCATAAAGACACTCAGATCTAACTGCAATCAAGGACACTCCCAGAAATCACAGCACCTAAAAAATTCACAACCAAATTGGATGTTGTCTCAGGAATTGATTAAAGGATCTCACTCCGAATAGCCATTTGAGCTATTTTCTATTTGACTGAACTCTTTAACAAATTTGCTTTGAACATCATTTACAACCCAAATTTCTTTTATCTATCTTTGGCTGTGTTGGGTCTTCGTTGCTGTGCACGGGCTTTCTCTAGTTGCGGTGAGCAAGGGCTACTCTTCTTGGGGTGCATGGGCTTCTCGTTGTAGCTTCTCTGGTGGAGCACAGGCTCTTGGGGAACAGGCTTCAGTAGTTGTGGCACACGGGCTTAGTTGCTCTGCTGCATGTGGGATCTTCCTGGACCAGGGCTCGAACCTGTGTCCCCTGAATTGGCAGGCGGATTCTTAACCACTGCACCACCAGGGAAGCCCTATAACCCAAATTTCATTCTTCGGTAGTGGGCAAATTTTTGCCACCTCTTAACAGATGAGATTAAATCACACCTGAAGGCACCTTTGCTGGCCCAGTTCCCTAGAAAGGAATGACAGAACAAACCTGATAGTACTTGATCCAAGAATAAATTTTTAATTACTAGGAGATAATTTGGAAAGAAAAAAGTTGGCATTATGTATGTCTCTGCCACCCAATAACACTGCTGCCTGGTGTTCAAAAATAAAGTTAACTTGAATCTTGAAATTTTTCTTCAGGTTAAATAACTGAAGCAAGTAAGGGAATTACAAACATTCCTCAAAAGGGTTGGTAGAAAACTGATGCCTCCAAATTCAAACTGAGTTATCTTGATATCTGAATAAATCTGTAATACTTATGATTCAGCCCTAACAAATCAATACAGTAGTAGTAACAAATTCAGGCAGGTGAGGAAATCAGTACTGGAAGGAACAATTAGGAGCAACATCCCCTACTCAAAAGATGCAACCTAGACACAAAAACTTGAAGCAGAGTTCAGAGTATAAATCATGAAGGGTTGCTGACCAAGTAAAGTTAAAGCTCAAAAATGCAGTTAAATCAATTTGGGAAACCAGTTTGAACTTACACCATTTTCTCCAGTATTTGCTTTTAAATAACGAGGCATTTTTTTCCACCACAAAGATGTCCAGAAAATGTAGGAGAGACTTAAGGATGCCCAGGTTTCAGGCCTGGTCAAATCAGTTTGGTTTTCTTTTTCGTAAATTCCTCAGTTTTGATATAATACCCTAAATAAGTAGTACGGTAGTAAGACTGATACAGAGGAATGTAGAGGGACAACTTGAGGGCTGAGGGCAACAGTTTCACTAAGAATTTTCCCGAAGAGGCAACTAAAAAGTCAAAGAAACTAATATTCTATTTCCAAGTTTCTGTGACTTTAAAACATTTCAAAAATGAAGATTTCTTGTGGCCTTTTTAAGAGAATTTTATTTGAGTGGTTCTTACAAAGATTGTTGCAATATGAAAGTCATTTGTTTGATAGAAATATCAAGCTGTCTTGTCAAACACACTGAAGTAACCCAAAAATATATTTCAGAGCTCACAGAGCTTAAAAAGAGCAAAGATTATATGCAACCAGACAAAACCTATTTCTGCATTTCCTATTTCTTGCTCAGACTGCTTTGCATACCAGACTGTCACTAAACATCCTGAGGAAATGCAGGGATCATTTTGTTTGGAATCTTAGACACACCCGAACACATAATATTTACAAAGAAACTTTTACAGATACATTAATTGAAAAGATACCATCCAGAAATTTAATTTTGAAATCTCCTTTTCTTGCCAGTTGATCAGAAGGCAAGATGAGATGTTAATCAAACAGCCCTTTTAGCTGTCTTAAATTTCCATAAACTATGTATTCCAGAAACCTCTGCTAAACCATTAACCAAATATCAACATTAGTGAAATGTAACTGCTGTGTAAAAAGTTAGGCTTCTGAAACATTAAAAACATCATTACATCCCTGTCTGCCTTTTTATGTTAAGCACATTTGTTCCCCTAGAGCTATTCCTATAGATCCTTAATGTAATTTTCTACATGTACATTTAAAAGGCAGAACAAGAGAACAGCTTTGTATACAGTGGGATTTGCTAGTTAGGGAGAATGAGCACACTGCATTCCTGTTAACATTTTTATTTTTTCAAGGTAACAGGAACTGTATACAAATGACAGTAGACCCTTGCCTCTTTATTTTTATCTAAATAAAAGATAACTCAAGATGAATTCTCAAGAAAGAAAAAAAGCTATGTACATAAGGGACTATGTTTTCCTTCATCGTCTACTTGGAACCAGTAGTTGTGTTGCTGTCATGGAATCAGGAAAGAGGTTGTGGTAAGTTGGAAGAGGTACATACGCTGCTGTTATCATTTTACCTGTTGAAAGAAACACATATGGTCGTTTAGCTTCTTCACTTAGATTAGACCATTAAAAACAATCACTCAGAAAAAAAGGTCAAACTCACCAGCAAACCACCTGCCATGCAATGCATTGACAGCAGCAATGGCTGCAGCAATTGATGGGCACTTCACATACACATTGCCCTAAAATACAACAAAAAAGGTTAAAGGTGTGATATACAACATGGACTCCAATACGTTTACTCAAGTTACCTATAGAAAGACTGCTCTATAACTGCATAATTGTTTCACTAGCTATTATATATAACCTAGAAATTTATTGAAAATAGTTCATCATCCCCAAAACTGGCCTTGTTAGTATCTTCTATGATATGAAAGCTGCTGAAGAATGAAATCAAGGTGCCAGAATTTCATGGCAAACTTTGAACAGTAACCAGCAACAATAATGCTACATGATGACCTGAACTATTTTAAAAGTGTCTTTATTTTGTAGGGGGTGTATTTAGTCAGTATGCTAAAGCTTCTCTCAGCAAAAAACAAAAAACCGTACGCTCTAAGGAACAACAGTGATCATAATATGCCCCAAGTGTGTGTGAAAATTAAGACACAAGAAAGCAACAATCAAAATACCTGAGCTGAATTTTTGTCAACATAAATATGAATAACTCCTCCATGTTTATTACATTCTTCAATCACATCATCTTTAATCTCTGTATCCCATCCAACTTCTTCTTCTCTGTAACAAAGTATTAAATCTATGAGACACTACTCAAACTTATAAAATGATACATATATATTCCAATCTGTATAAAAAATCTTAGTGTGTTATTTAAAAAATCATTTAACATTTAAGTGGTTAACTGACATCTTTCAAAGATACTTATACCAAGTTTATCACCATTTCATAGGACTACGAAAAGAGTATACTGGTGATACAAATAAATACTGATACAAACTTCACAGAAAACTACTAGATATAAATGGAAAACAAAATCTACAAAGCTTTCAAATGAATTCCAATCTTACAAACACATTCAAGGGAAACAATTCATAATGTGCAGAAAAATAATTATACTAAAAGGATCAAAATTGTGGCAGTTTGAACTATGAAATATGTTGAAAACATGCTAAATGTTAACTTAGACAAGTTAAACATTAAAGATTTCACAGCATACCCTTTTGAACTTGACCGAAGTATATTACTTACGTTTGAGGGTTAAACATGTTAGAGAGTTGGAAACACTGTGTTGCAAGAGGTTGAACAGAGGCAGCTGCAGCTAATGCTGAAGCTAAAAAAAAAAAAAAAAAAAAAGAGGGAGAAATCAGTTTCATGGAAAATGCATCAGAATATCCCTATGAATAAAACAAAGCCCAATATAACCACTGGACCCACAGGGTGAAACTAGGGTAGTCAGTCACTTCACTAATTCACCATATTCAATAAATGCTATCAAACATCAGTGTATATAATACCCCATTTTAGCTGCCAGAAAGCTAAGGCAACTTAGTATTTGAGATAGCTGATCCTAAGTTGGGACTTTTGTTTTTAGAAGGGAAGTTAAACTTTAAGTGTAGTGAAAATTCATTCAATTAAACAAATATCAGTAATACAAACAAGAAAATAAAAACAAGACTGATTTCGCAGGACTGCTGGAGTTTATACCCTGAGAAGCAGGGGATGATGCAAATACAATATTAAAATGCCAACTAAATCTATACCATGGTTTATTTCTTATGTTTCTGCCCATGAATATATAGTTACATATTTTCTTTTAAATATATAAACATTATATAAAAGGATGAAGTTTTAAAAATAATATACATAAAACCATCCCAAGTATTTAAGACTTAACATCTTAGGACTATAAAACCTACTACAACATCAAATTAATATTATAAAAATGATTGGGTCTGTTCTAGCAGGAGAAACACTAAAGAGTAATATGTATCTATAATAGTCATTGTTAAAAATAAAAAACTACTGGACACTAATACTTAGGAGCAAATTTAAACCAATGTTGGTTTTAAGTTTTAAGTGCATTTTCCAAGACAGTTGCTCCACTGCTTTTACGTGACTTAGAAAACATTACCAGTAGCTGTTACAGAACTCACCGTAATCATAATATTTGACCAAATTTCATTCCAATACATAACAATAATAAACAAAGCTATGGATAAAACAGTGCATTAGAAATTATGGTAATTAAAATGAACAATAACCTGAGGAAGTATAAGAAACATTCCACTGAATAAAAACTAGGGCTGTGCATGAAATACATCATAAAAAGATAGTTTCTGATAGAGTAACAAGTGCTTTTTGCTTCTTTATAGTTTACTTCAATAAACAAGTATCTGTCTTTCATAAAACTTTGTATGAAAATAAAAATGCTAAGATAACTAACGTCAAATTCTATTGAAGAAAGTTAAAGATGCAAGTGTGCTTATATTACAATAAAAAAACGAAGCCCACTGTGTACCTTTATCATAAACAAATGGAAGGAAGTATGCTTGGAAAAAACACTAGAAGGTCACTGTATGCTATGAATACTGAAAAATATTAGAAAATGTATCATGGAAATATTGCAGCTCAACCTAGATGAATGCAGAACACAATGAATTCAGCATAGAAATATTAACTAAGAGGAAAATCCACCAGTTCTACTTTTAAAAATCTGTTAGGAAAAAAAAGGTTGAGTACAATTGTCTCGTTTGCTGAAAAAATTAAGATACACATTTAATTCCTGACTATCAAGGAACAAGGAAAGACCTTTTTCATACAGAATCATTTACCTAAACGACTTTAAGTATATCCTGTAAGATACCAAATTACCGCAACAAAA
Organism: Mesoplodon densirostris; assembly: GCF_025265405.1. Taxonomy (NCBI): domain Eukaryota; kingdom Metazoa; phylum Chordata; class Mammalia; order Artiodactyla; family Ziphiidae; genus Mesoplodon; species Mesoplodon densirostris. Next base: position 23,975,695 of record NC_082676.1, on the reverse strand, counting down.
TGCTATATTAAATGGCAGAGATTTACTTGATAATTGAAAACTAAGAAAACAATAGCCTATTTTATAAATTGTTTCACAATCTCTGAAATCTGCATGCAATTTAGTTCTGGATAATCTCATTGCTTGGTACTGCTTACACAAATCACTGGAGTTAGTTTTTTCCTAACCTTATATTAAGTTCACAGACTCCATGTTCTAAAAGATTTGTCTACCAAAATGACAAGTTTCATCTTCTGACATCTATATAGAACGTACAATCAGAACACAAAGATAGGCATACAAAGTTGAAAATAATTCTAAGCAAGCTATAGCAAAAAAAACCATGGACATTTATCATCTTTATTCATGTAATTGTAATGACTTGGATTAGGCCTTCTGGCTTACTGTTAATGACACTGTATGTCATTCGGACAAAACGGCCCAAAATACAAACTACAGTAGTAATTATGATAAAATATATATACACAACTATGTCCTGCTACATTAACATCCACTTCAAAAACAAATAAAAAACTCAACTCACCTTCAGTCTGTTGGGAAAGTCTTGTTTGCAAATCTATAACAAAAGAGAATTCTACAGCTCAGTGCAGGAACAATGAAGAGCCTCAACTAACAGGGTAAATGTCAGGAAAGCATTAATAAAAGAGGACTACGGTAGCAGGGTTTATCAAAGTGAACTTATAGTAAAACCTGGCAGCCAAACCTCCTTCCCCATTCCTCATTGACAAGGCTGTGGGGCCTTTTTCTTTCCTCCTATCCTAGGAAACTTATGCCTCTCTATTCCTATTCCTAGAACTCTTCCACATCTCAAAGGCATTCCACTAAACTACTCTTCACATGGGAATAATGGGAAATGGGGAAAGGGAAGCACACCGGTCAGAAAATGCATGAAAACCCTGATCTTGAGAATTCAATTCCAAGTACTTGGGATATTCAACTATTTATTGTTCTATCAGTGTCAGTAAGCATTTTAAACTTTAGAAGTTTATGGTGAAAAAGTAAATACTGCAGCAGTACACATCAAACACTTTCAATAATCTATCGATTAAGTAGTGAAAGACCCCATTCTAACCATATGTATATATTATTTAAGTTCTTTTAAGTTTTAAGTTGTCATGTCCAGCCCAGAAGGTGGTAGTTTTATTAGGTCTGATTTCCTGGCCTATTCTGGAAATTTAATGAGGCAGGAATGAAATCTAATCAGATTTACTATAATATATGTAGTACAAGAAAAATCTAAACATCTAGTCTGTATTAAAAATAAACAGAATGGTGATTTCTACCAATATATTTTCTCATATAATCATTAAAATTCTACATGAGAAGGCCAATTAAGAGAAAGCTGCCATCAAGTGAAAGCAGCAGCAAGTGTGAAAAGTAAAGAGTAAAGAAAATGTCACAGTATCCAAAGGTATCTTGAAGTTTAAAAACTACAGAAACACAGAAATTGTTTGGGTTCAGTAACCTAATTTTCAATAACACGTGATTCAACTGCAATACTTTATTACCATCATAAAACATGGGCAAAAATGAAAAGGGATCTGCAGCCCAAGTCACATGGGGATATAAGAATACCTGGGTCCTAGGTGCTCAAAACTGGCATCCCAGGGAGTTGAAGAAATGTAACTGGTGTATACTGAAGGAACTTGAAGATATGACCATAGGAACATTGTCAACGAACTTTAAATTATAAAGCAATTTGTCTTTTTTCCCTAAAATGGGAAAATATGTATAGGTATCAGAAATCCATGCTATATTAAGTGTATATAAATCAAAATTTCAAAAATGGTTCTTCAGGTCATTTGTAACAAGTTAGGAAACAAAGCATGGGTTTCATAAAGATAAGAACTAACTTATCTTAGAAAAGACCCATTAAACTTCCAGAATAAAGACATGTGGATATAGTGATAGGCCACTCTTGGTTTCAAAAAACTTTTAAGAACTTCGGCAACAAGGGCCTCAAATATTGACATCAACACTCAGGGATTTATCTAATTTTAACAAGGAATGTGTAAGGTTTTAATGACAGGAGAAAAATACCCAGTTATGTAAATATGTACCTTAAAATAGAGTGCTGATTATTAATTCAGTAGTAATAGCAATTTACCGGAAGTTTTAAGAAAACAGAACCAAACTTTAAAATCATCTATCAACACTACAAAGGGGGAATATAACAAATAGTTAACTAAATGGCTATTTTAAGCAATCCACATGGACATTTAGAATTTTCAGCCTTAACATAAACTACCCAGTTAAGTGTGCCCTGGGAAGTATAGTCCTTCTTCATTCATCGTAAGAGAAATAATGGCTTAGGGAAGTAATAATGTCTAACACTGAAAAACTATAATTAGGCGAAGATATTGTTTACAAACCAAATCAACATATTTGATACAGCAGCCGGGATATAACAGAAGATTGTGTAGAAATGAATCATACGTATTTGTATTAAATCCCTAAAAGGCACCAGCCTCTAGTGAAATACCTAGAATATGGTAAACACTCTAGCATTTTTCTAAATTATTCAAAGAATGACCTGAACAATGGGAAACAATACACCGATACAGTTTTCAGGTAAAATAGTAACTGTTAAACCAGAGACTAGGATATATTTCTGAAATGATGGGTTTTCCTTTAGTATCTTCAATTACAGTACGTGACATTCTATGACTACGTGTTCACTGCAAAGAAATTAAATGTCTAATACTTGTTTAAAAAGTCAAAACAATAATTTAGAGAAACCTGGAGTCATTAAATGATTCATAAATACAGAAATGCATTAATAGTTATAACTGTTCTTCTCATATGAATACACTAACATGATTGTCAGTAATTTTAAAGAACTACCTATCAGATTTCAAAATATATCACAGTTTGAAAGGAAGAACAAGACCCTAAAAGTACTCACAAACTTTCGAATATTCACTAAAAAAAGGAAAACACAGAAGCGCCCCCTATAAAGAATAATGCAGATGCAGAAATGATCCTCTCTGTTGATTAATGGCTTTTCAATTGAAAAGGAACTCATGAAGCAACCACACAGAACTTTATATTCAGATGCAGCACCATGATCTTATATTGCCATATTTTCTTGAGTTAGTGTTTCTTGTCATCTAAAGTACAAACTACAAACGGTTCTTCTCAGATATTCTAAAAGCAAGGCTTCAACATCTCAAAATTTAATACTATCCTAGCTCACAGATTTGGGTTAATTTCAAGTGCCTGAGCCACAAAAGAGAAGAAAACAATGTGATTCATAAACTAAACCCACTGTTACATAATTGTAAGAAACTATCAATTCTCTCCCTCTTTTCCTCACCTCTCCAGGCACTTCATTCTGTAACTCAAAATCTCAAAATACAGTTGACCTTTGAACAACTGGGGAATTAGGGACACCAACCATCTGAGCAGTTGAAAACCCATATGTAACTTATAGTAGACCCTCCATATCCTTAGTCCTTCCAAATTCATGGATTTAACGAACCATGAATCGTGTGGTATTTACAACTGAAAAAAATCCATGTGTAAGTAAACCCTTGCAGTTCAAACCCATGTTGTTCAAGGATCAACTGTAGTATGTTCTAATTAGGAAAGCAGTTTTCTCTGCACTCTTTATACTGTAATTATTTTAAATAAAGCTTGATTCAAAGGCCTCTGGTAGCCTTCCAACCAAAAACATTACAAAAACCATTTTTCCTTTGAAACAATATAAACTTTTTGGTCTTCAATAAAAGTGATACATTTTAAAAGACTTAACAACTTACAGGGACTTCCCTGGTGGTCCAATGATAAAAGAATCCACCTTACAGTGCAGGGGACGCGGATTCAATCCCTAGTCAGCGAACTAAGATCCCACATGCCACGTGGCAACTAAGCCCACGCGCCTCAACTACTGAGCTCACGTGCTGCAAGCTACAGAGCCCACACACCCTGATACCTGCGCACCACAACTAGAGAGAAAACCCGCATGCCACAACTAGACAGGAGCCCACGAGCTGCAACAAAAGATCCCGTATGTCACAACTAAGACCTGGCCAAAAATCAATCAATCAATCAATCAATCAAAACAAACCCAAAAAACAACAGCAATTTCAACTAAAAATTGGTATGCAGGGTTCAAAAATACCCTGAGACAGTTTATTATGAGTGCATAATTATGTCCTGTATCACCACTTCCTTACATGAACTCTTGAAATCTGTAAGTTAAAAGTACTTGATGAATTGAATTCTCAGTAAGTCCTTTTAAATGCAAAAATTTGGCAAATTTTCGAATTAGGTGAAAAAACAATGATTTCAAATAGAAAAGATTCAATTCCTACCTGCCACAGCACCAAATGCCAGAGAGCCACTCATTTGCAAAGCCTGCTGTGCTGCTGGTGGGATCTGCAAGCCCGTACCTGTAAAAGAATAGGTCTTAACATCCTTGCTTTGCTAAGAGCGGGAAAATCCTAGTTTTCTGGTTGCTTAATACCAAAGTCACTTCATTAGAACAAATTACAGTGGTCTTTGGTAGCAGGGCAGGTGAGATTATTTCCAGGATCTCCTCGGATATCAAAATCCACAAATGCTCAAGTCCCTCATATAAAGTGGCATGATACAGTCTGCCCTCCGTACTCACAGATGCAGAACACACAGATATGGGAGGCCAACTGTACAGGCAGGACACAGTATTAAGCACTGCAACTAAATTTATTCTGAAGTATGAGGATTTAATTATTATAGAAAGCAAAAGAAATCCTGTAACATATGCTGTGGTACTCAAAAAGCACCATCATAAAGTAGATTCCATTATAATTAAGCCAATGAATTTCACCTATGAAACCACATGTGCCGTCCAAGGATAACAGTCAACCCCAAAATAAGAAAAAATAATTTTGCATTTATTTGTCTGCATGGTTACCTTTCTCATTACGGTATCAACAAATCATTCACAGCACTAGGATAAACTTACCCTCTGCGAGTCTAGCCATTAACTGGAGACGACCAGTTGTTCCCAAGTCAATTCCAGTCCTTTCTAGTTCATCACTGTCCAAAAATGAGCTAGCACTGGAAGCATCAGTACGTTCAGTAACATGACCAACTTTCATTGGCCTTCCTGCTAGCTCAAATCCATTAAGTTGTTCCAAAGCTTTCTTGGCACATTCTGAATCAGAAAACTATACAATTGAGAGGGGGATAAAAAGTCCAATAATTACTTATATATGAAAGGTAAAGAAACCCTTACTTATTAAAGCTAGTATATTCAATAATTACATCTGCAAGGATGATAAAGTAACAAGTTCAGGCTATAAGTAATATAACCTAAATTATCAGACCACCAAAGTTTACGCATATTAGATTTATTAATGTGGTGGTTTAAAGGGCAAGACATTATCAAGTAATGACACCTGTCTTTGGGAATAAAGAATCTCAGTAACAAAATGTGAAAAGTAGTTTTTCAAATATCAAAACCCTTTTTAATATGCTGGAATAAATAATGTTGCTTCTTTTCTCTCATAGAAGTACACTATTCAGGAAAATTAGAAGTTCAACTTAGGTTTTTAATACAAAACTTAATTTTTAATACAAAATTCTGGGTCATTGTTTTATTGCCAGTTAAGTAAGTATTAGTCTTAATTTCAGGATGCAGACACAAAAAAACTTTAATTCACACAATCTGGTTTTAATATAATGGAAGAATGGGCTACATTCTAATTCCACAGCTTCATCTTTCATCAGAATGTTGAATTGTTTAAAAGTAATTTTTTCCCATTATTGAGATGGGAACAATTACAGATAGTAGTTACAAAATATAAAAACATTTAGACACAGAACAGAACCATGTAGATTTACATAATCTTGCTTTAAATAAAATATTTATTCATTTGACTGCACCAAGCCTTAGTTGTGGTAGGCGGGATCTTCATTGCCACATGCAGAAGCTTCGTTGTGGTATGCGAACCCTTAGCTGTGGCATGTGGGATCTAGTTCCCTGACCAGGGATCCAACCCCGGGGCCCCTGCATTGGGAGCTTGGAGTCTTAGCCACTGGACCACCAGGAAAGTCCCTATATAATCTAGCTTTGCATACAGATCAGTAAGTCATAGGAAATAGTTCATACTTGATTTATGTTAAAAAATTAAAATGCTCTGCAAAATGTCTTGTTTACATGACATTTAGTAGTGTTCTAGTGAAAATATGACCAGTGAGCAAATATTCAAGCACTAAATCTAGCATATAGAATACTAAATACTTTAGATAATGGTAGGATGAAATATTTCTAAGTTTCATGTAAAATGCCATAAACACCTTTTTTTGGGGGGAGGGAGATCATGCTAATGTTACTAGTAACAAAATAGCATGTTAGTGTTTTATAACTTTTTTCTTTTCACCAACACACACTGAGGTAGATAAAATCCCACTGAACAGTGGAACGTATTATCACTACAGAATAGGTTTCAATTTTATTTAAATTTGGTTATAAGACACAATTGTAATTTCTTGATAAAATCTGGGATCTCTGTATTTTTAAAATTTTTTGTGTACAATGGCAGCAGTCATAACAACTGTATTTTAAACTAAAAATGTGTTTCCAGCACTTTCCAAGGTTAAAAAATAATTTGAAAAACTGTTCTCATGTAACTGGATTGCATCATGAACATTAATATATAAAGAGTTTACTTTTAAAAGGGCACCTCTATTCACAATTATTCCAAGCTGCCACTTCATACCCTATTCAGGCACTGGGCTTCAATGGTCAGCTACAAACACTTTTAATAAGGCAATCCTGGTCATGGTTGTCCGACGTGTCCATATAAAAAGTAAGAGAATTCCAAGAGACCTTTATGCAACTAACATCTTGTGTCACAAAAGAGACTGAAGAAGTCCTAAAGGAGTGAATGACTTCAATTACATGAAGAGTTGGCTAAGCAAACCGACCATAAACAGAATGATAACTAACTGCTTTAAGTTTCACATTTGGTGGACACCTTTAGCTACTAAGAATTGGCTACTAACAGCAAAATAAGTTAAACCACTTGAAAATATTAACCTTACCTCCTTCCCCACTATCAATAACCAACAAAGCTTTACACTACTTTACTCAAATCAAAAACTTTTAAGTCATGTTAATCATGGTCAACTGCTTACCGTAATAAATCCGTACCCCTTGGATCGACCTGTTTCACTATCCATCATAAGCTGGATGCTTTCAATCTACAAATGAAAACCACAATTATTATTTATATAAATGAAAGAGGGGGGACAAAAGTATTTTACCCCTTGAAACATGATTTTAAAATGGCTCCCCCTAAAACATAATAGAAAACATATCACAATCCCTCATGCCCAAAAAATCTTCTTTCCAGAGGCCGAGGAACTTCCTAAACAGGAAGTTATGCACTGGGGAGTATTTTGCATCAAAAACCACTAAAAATCTGAAATCCTTTGCAGAATACAATGTTAAAAACGAAATCAACCTTTTTTCTTCCCCTTTGCTAAAATACACCAAATGTTAATTCTCAATTATGCCAGACACAATAAATTGCCTGAAATGTTGGAATAACTAAAACAAACAACTGGATGTGGCTGATGGTTGCACAACACTGTGAATATGCTACAAAGCAATGATTGTTCACCTTAACTGAGGGAACTGTATTTACTACATCACAATATCCCAACAAACTCGGCCATACAAAGGAAGCATGAAAAATTAAAATACAGCACCCACATATTATATTTCATGTTCTGGTTGTTTCAGGAATGTATTCATTTTGTAATGACTGACCAACTCATACAATTATGATTTGTGCACCATTAATATGTGTATATTTCCAATAAATATAAAGCACCCACAAAATTCAACACCCCAACTTTATCATTATTGACACATAAAACAGTTTAACAAAGGGGTTGAGTGGGGTAGTGAAAAAAAAACAACGAAATGTATATCCAACAGCCATAAAGATTAAGTAGTAGACAAGGTATGACAGAAAGCAAGATTTTTATTCATGGCCACACAATGAATTTTTTAAACCAGAGCACAGACTACTAGTAACATTTATTCTAACCATCTTTTCTAAAATGAGGAGAATTAGACTTACCCTGGTGATTCTTTTGAAAAAAAATGCATAAAAATATCAAATTACTATGTTGTGTACCAGGAACTGTTAGTGTTGCAATTCAACTGTACTTCAAAAACAAGCTCATGGAAAAGAAGATCAGATTTGTGGCTACCAGAGGGGTGAGGGGTGGGGGGTGGGGGGGGCGGAGGGAAGAGTTGGATGAAAGTAGTCTAAAGGTACAAACTTCCAGTTATAAGATAAATCAGTACTAGGGATGTAATGTATTACATTATGCTGTATACCATAAATTAAGGCTCAAGAGTAAATCCTAAACGTTCTCATCACAAGGGAAAAAAATTTGTTATCTATTTCTTTAATGTTGTATCTGTATGAGATGACAGATGTTCACTAAACCTATTGTAATAATTTCATGATGCATGTAAGTTTAATCACTATGTTGTACACCTTAAGCTTAGACAATGCTGTGTCAATTTTATCTCAATAAAAAAAGAAAAAAATGAGGACTAAATGGGCATAAACAGTCTAATTCCTTACATATTAAGTACAGAGAAGCTTATATACCTTTAAATTTTCAGTAAGAAAAACTATCTCAAGAAACAAACCAAGAAAAAAATCTCTTGCTCCAATGCACAGTACATTTTATCATCCAGGTTGATTTTTTAATAATTGAAGCTAATACTATGCACTTCACTGTAGCATTACAAAGGTTGACAGATTCTGTCTTCAAATGCTATCTTCAGGGAAACTATCTTGATCTAAGTTGTCTCAAAAACTTTATAGAACCACTCCAATTCTAACATTAAAAACATGACAAAGCAAACAAATTATTGTGCAGTTACATTTGTTTCAAGATTTAGGACCCACTAAAAAACTTGGGACTTACCCTTCCAAAAGGCTCAAAGATCCCCCGAAGCATATCTTCAGTTATGTTAAAGTGTAACGAGCCCACATAGAGCCTCATAGGTCCAGCACTTCCCTTTTGTAGATTGTTTGCCATTGCTGCAGCTCTGTTTTTTTCTGCCTACAAGTTAGTTAAGACAACACATAAGGCACATCACACACATCCATTTAAGAATGAATAAATACCATTTTGAGCAGAGTAGTAAATCCCACTCATACCTTAGGTTTGCTTAATGACAACTGATATCATATTATGCTAAGTGTAAGTCACACATAAAAGAATATTAGGGGACTTCCCCGGTGGCACAGTGGTTAAAAATACGCCTGCCAATGCAGGGGACATGGGTTTGAGCCCTGGTCCAGGAAGATCCCACATGCCAGGGAGCAGCTAAGCCCATGCACCACAACTACTAAGTCTGCGCTCTAGAGCCTGCAAGCCACAACTGCTGAAGCCCGCGTGCCTAGAGCCTGTGCTCCACAAGAGAAGCTACCGCAATGAGAAGCCCATGCACCACAACGAAGACCCAACGCAGTCAAAAAAATAAAAATTAATTAATTGAAATACATACATATTAAAAAAAAGAATATTGTATTATTCCACTTATGTGACTAATTAATGGCACTGAACGGTACACTTAAAATGGTTACAATGCCAAATTCTTAAAAATTTTAGATTTTACTATATGACATTTTACAATAAAAAAATTTTAGATTAACTTTTAAGAGCATATACAAAACTCATATAATGCAACTATGCAAGGTATTTCATATATAAAATGTGATCAATCAACACTACATTACTTCCCTGGTGGCACAGTGGTTGAGAACCCGCCTGGCAATGCAGGCGACACGGGTTTGAGCCCTGGTCTGGGAAGATGCCACATGCCGCGGAGCAACTAAGCCAGTGCACCACAACTACTGAGCCTGCGCTCTAGAGCCTGCGAACCATAACTACTGAGCCCATGTGCCACAACTACTGAAGCCGGAGCACCTAGAGCCCGTGCTCCACGACAAGAGAACCCATCGCAATGAGAAGCCCGCACACCACAACCAAGAGTAGCCTCCGCTCACTGCAACTAGAGAAAGCCCGCACACAGCAACAAAGACCCAACGCAGCCAAAAAAAAATAAATTAAAAAAAAAATTTTTTTTAAACCCTATATTATGCCAATCTAAAGCAGCATCCTGGTAACAGATATGCCAAATGTGGAAATGTAAGATTATCTCCTGGAAGTGTTAAATACACTCATCATTCATGTGCTCTCAATATCACTGTTACTCAACATACAGTACACCAACTGGCTGTCCATCTTAAAAGGACTTACGTCAATATAAATCAAACCAAGTAAACCATTCAGTTCAGCAGTCGTTTTTTTCCCATACCAAGCACTTCTCAAAGGAAATAGTTCTCAATTTATATTCTAACACAAACTCCTTTATTTTAACAAACTGGGGCATAATAGGAGGTTTAAGTTAAATGAAGTCAAAATATCATTTATCAATGTGATTCTTCTGAGCCCTTTGCCAGGCCAACGTACACACTATTAGGTTTGTTCTCCATCACGGGAAATGAATTGAGCAATGATTCCCCCCAGACTGCTTCCTAACAATTATTTTCTTACTGTGACATATTATCAAATGATAAATACCCAATATTACATACTGCTAAAACACACTATGTAGGACCTACCATCATCTTTTAGAGACAGAAGGTAGTAATCTGACCAGAGTTACAGCTTAACAGTGAAACTGGAATTTCACTTAAGATCTGGTTATAAATTTTGTGCCTAACTACAAAATGATGTAAAAGCTTGATGAGTAACCAGAGTTTTCAGGAGTTATGAGGAGTATTTGTTTCAGGGGTTTGAAAAGGAACGAACATAACTATTGTTATTTTGTATTGCTCAAAAAATATTCTTTAAATCCTTAGGAATTCTCTGGCAGTCCAGTGGTTAGAAGTCGGCGCTTTTGCCACTCCCATGGCCCGGTTCAACCCCTCGTGGGGGAACTAAGATCCCACAAGCCGCTCGGGAAGGCCAAAAAAAATTCCTTTAAATCCTATATTCTCCATTTAAAAAAAATCTAAGTTATCAGGTAGTCACAGAAATCAACTTGTTTCTTAGTACAAAAAGGTACTGATGAAAAAATCAAAAAAAATACTTTCACATTAATATACTCAATAGTGATATATCCCAATTTTTCCATATCTAAATGAACTAAAATATTAACACTAATTTCATTTTTACAAAGGCAACACTCATTTATTGTGGAGCATCAGTAAAGAGGAATTAAATCATAATTTGGATTATCTTAAAAAACATTCTCCAAATTAGTCTGAAACATCTCACTTTCAAGAAATGCTAGAATAGCTAGCTGTTCAAACTATTCTTAACATTATATAAAATCTTTCACAAGTATGTATTTTAAAACAGTGAAAATATTAAATTTACTAAAAATGTCAAAACCATTCCACTTAAAAGATAGGAAGGGGCAAACATGTTCTTAGATGCTTCTATCCCCAAATAAGAAGTCATCACAAATCAGTAAAATTCTAGAACAAGTTCTCAAGTCTTTTCCATGAAATAGGTATTTACAACTTACATTAAAATGGAACAGGATGTCATTAAGAATACGCAATTATCAAAGAAATCAAGGCAATTTTTTTTTAAAAAAGCTACCCTGAGAACATCTGGCTTATGGTAGGAAGTGGTGATTGTGTAAGGCTCAAGGCATTACAACACAACACTAAGCAACAGGTTTCTAACACTACCAAAGATCAAATTCTTAACCAAGAAAAAAGTTACCTGTGATGCCTGGACTATGATTGGCACTCCTAAAACCCGCTGGCCAGTTAATCCTATTGCTAGAGGCACTGAGCTAACATCGACAAATTCCACATAAGCAATTCCTTTGGAACGTCTTGAATTTCTATCAGAAATCATCCTCACATCTCGAACCTAAAAAGAAAACACACACTTTAGGTTCTGTTTGTGCAACCATTCACAGTAAGTCTAATAATTTCAAAACACAAGAGGCATATTAATGATACTGCAAAGCAAGCCATTAAAAAGATTTTTTTAATTGGTAAATTTGTAGGCCCAATTCATTTATCAACATACATCAATTCCAACACTATTAACTTCCAAGTGAGGCAAAAAGAAATGGTACAAAAATAAATTCCCTGGACTTCATCCAGTGGCTAAGACTCTCCACTCCCAATGCAGGGGGCCGGGTTAGATCCCTGGTCAGGGAACTAGATCCCACATGCCACAACTAAGAGTTTGCATGCTGCAATTAAGACCCGATGCAGCCAAACAAATAAATATTAAAAAAAAAAAAAAAATCTGTCACACTGACAATTACTAAAATGTTGTTTGCAGTTTCTACTTAAATTAGCTCTGAAAATAGGCTTAGATTACCTTTCCTACTGTGGAGAAAAACTCTTCCAAATCCCTTGGCCGAATTCTTGCTGCCAGCTGCATGCAGAAAACGGTCCTTGCATCTCTTTCCTCAGGAGTCAGATTATCAATAGGCTCCCTAACAGGGGTAAAGAATATAGAATTAACTTTATAACTTATTCTTTTAAAATAACTTTTAATGTACATTTTCAGTAAACAGAATAAACTTTCCTGAAACCAATCTGTCACTACTCGCAAGCCCATTTTAACTATGATGTATATAAAATGTCCATAAATGCAGGGGACACGGGTTCGTGCCCCGGTCCGGGAGGATCCCACATGCCGCGGAGCGGCTGGGCCCGTGAGCCATGGCCGCTGAGCCTGTGCGTCCGGAGCCTGTGCTCCGCAGCGGGACAGGCCACAACAGTGAGAGGCCCGCGTACCGCAAAAAAACAAACAAACAAACAAAATGTCCATAAAATAATTCTATGTGACTCAATGCCTTCAATATGATGATAATTTCTAAATGTCTCTTCTGATAGTATCTTACATTATCAGGACCAAAGTCCACTGGCCTCTCAGTCTTACAAATGGTATTCTCTCCAGGATAATAAAGGGCCAATCAGAAGCCTGAGAGTTTAATGATAGTCACAAGTAATAACCCGAGTCCATACTAATGTTGGACTGGTCCAAATTAGTAGAAAGGATGGTTCCCCAAAAGGAAATCATAAAATAAAATTAAGTTTCATAATCACAAATGACAAACTTGAGAGTAAAACCCCAAGTGATGAAGACTATTTGACTCTAAGAATTTTTTTCACAAACTGAGATAGATACATGGAATACTGAGGCAGCTGTTTATCAGAATTAGATCAGTCTTACTAAGACTCTACAAATTCAGTACCCAAAAAAATACTTGATGGTTATAGAATACAGAGACAGTAACAATTAGCAAGTCAAAAATGAAAAGCAAGAGATTATCTAGCCAAATAACAATAGTGGGATTTAATTTACTCATGCTTACAAATAAATGGTGTACACTTCTAAATTTACAGAGGAAACTATAAGTGCCCAAATATGTGAGGAAAGTAAAAGAGCACAATAGATAAATTTAACTTAATGAATGTCAAGGAAAAATAACAATGTCTACTGACATTATTATAAATAATTCTACTAAGATTAAGGTTCTAAGTAAATCCTTAAAATTGTAAGCATAACCCTGCTCTTTCTTAACCATGTTCTGGACATTCTCCGGAAGAACTTCAAAAAACTCACGTTACATCCCCTTAAGAAATCTGCAAGTAATTTTAAACCTATTACCATAAAACAGAGGTACAAAGCTGACTATATCCAAAGAATGAGAACTAAACGGGAGTTTTCCCATGAAAGAAAACTAAATATTAAACAAAAACTCAGTATCTGTTACAAAGAGCGCCTTTAAGAACATTGAGGCTATCACTAAATCCTAGGATTAGAATACGTCAATCAAGATAGACTCAAGGGCCTCCCTGGTGGCGCAAGTGGTTGAGAGTCCGCCTGCCGATGCAGGGGATGCGGGTTCGTGCCCCGGTCTGGGAGGATCCCATGTGCCGCGGGGCGGCTGGGCCCGTGAGCCATGGCCGCTGGGCCTGCGCGTCCGGAGCCTGTGCTCCGCAGCGGGGGAGGCCACAGCAGTGAGAGGCCCGCATACCGCAAAAAAAAAAAAAAAAAAAAAAAAAAAGATAGACTCAAAAGTTAAAAGGTACCTTTTAAGGGAAGCCAGAACATCAGTAAAGAACAATGTTATCATGTTAACAAAACGTTCCTTGAACCAAAATGGTAGACTGGATAGATAACTCTTATCTTTTTTTAAGAGGAAAATACCTCGCAGAAACACTCAAAAACATAGTATTACTACTTGAAAACAAGTCAACTCGGTTACAATTTTGGAAATTAAATACTTTTCTCAAGTAAGGGAGCCAAATGATAAAACTCATGACTATTTCAACTACTTTCCCACAAGAAGTTATTTCAATAACTTAAAATTCATTAACTCCAAAGGTGAGTCAAGTCTAAAGTTTTCTACAGCTACCATTAAAAAATTTTAGACAGATTGCCAACAAACACATGAAAGAATGCTCAACATCATTAATCATTAGAGAAATGCAAATAAAAACTACAATGAGATATCATCTCACACCAGTCAGAATGGCCATCATCAAAAAATCTAGAAACAAAAAAAAAAAAAAAAAATCTAGAAACAATAAATGCTCGAGAGGGTGTGGAGAAAAGGCAACACTCTTGCACTGCTGGTGGGAATGTAAATTGATACAGCCACTATGGAAAACAGTATGGAGGTTCCTTAAAAAACTACAAATAGAACTACCATGACCCAGCAATCCCACTACTGGGCATATACCCTGAGAAAACCATAATTCAAAAAGAGTCATGTACCACAATGTTCAATGCAGCTCTATTTACAATAGCCAGGAGATAGAAGCAACCTAAGTGTCCATCATCGGATGAATGGATAAAGAAGATGTGGCGCATATATACAATGGAATATACTCAGCCATAAAAAGAAACGAAACTGAGTTATTTGTAGTGAGGTGGATGGACCTAGAGTCTATCATACAGAGTGAACTAAGTCAGAAAGAGAAAAACAAATACTGTATGCTAACACATATATATGGAGTCTAAGGGGGAAAAAAAGGTCATGAAGAACCTAGGGGTAAGACGGGAATAAAGACACAGACCTACTAGAGAATGGACTTGAGGATATGGGGAGGGGGAAGGGTAAGCTGTGACAAAGTGAGAAAGTGGCATGGACATATATACACTACCAAATGTAAAATAGCTAGCTAGTGGGAAGCAGCTGCATGGCACAGGGAGATCAGCTCAGTGCTTTGTGACCACCTAGAGGGGTGGGATAGGGAGGGTGACGCAAGAGGGAAGAGATATGGGAACATATGTATACTTATAACTGATTCACTTTGTTATAAAGCAGAAACTAACACACCATTCTAAAGCAATTATACTCCAATAAAGATGTTAAAAAAATATATAGCTATCCTAAAAGGGAAATAAAAGCACATGTAACATCTACACATTAAAGTGGTAATTTCTGCTCCGTTCTTCTCACATGCAAGTTATTGAAAACTTAGAAATTCACATTAATACTAGAATTGGACATCCCTGGTGGTGCAGTGGTTAAGAATCCGCCTGCCAATGCGGGCGACATGGGTTCGAGCCCTGGTCCGGGAAGATCCCACATGCCACAGAGCAACTAAGCCCGTGCGCCACAACTACTGAAGCCCTCGCGCCTAGAGGCCATGCTCCGCAACGAGAGGCCACCGTGATGAGAAGCCCGTGCACCACAACGAAGAGTAGCCCCCGCTTGCCGCGACTAGAGAAAGCCCACGTGCAGCAACGAAGACCCAACTCAGCTAAAAATAATTAACTAAGTCTTTTAAAAATTAATAATGCTAGAATTGCAAAACGAATCAAGATTTAATATGATCCAAATTACTGTATGTCATTAAATTTAGCAGTAGCATAAGTTGTAAAAACTTTATAAAAGCTAAAAGTACAAAACAAAGGAAATAGGGAAAACAGTTACCTCACTGGGCTCTTGTCTTTTCTGAATGGACTTTTGCTTCGGGAGCGTCGTCTGCTGCAAAGTTAAGAAGTTTCAAAAGTTACCCAAACAAGTACACCACATTAGTTCCTTGAAAAACAATTTAAACAATTCAGAAGTATGTTTAAAAACCTTAATTTGATGCTATGAGGCAACCCAATCTTTCCTCGGATGGCACTGTTAAATTTTGGTCCGGAGCTAAAAAGGAAACACAAAATTACACTAGTTACAGGGTTAGGGTCTTGCTAAGATCGCGTTCATGCGCTCTCCAGCAAGCTTAACATTGTTTAGGCTGCTTGTTTTCCACCTCAATTATGAAGAGGAAATAAAGAGACTTTTTATTCTCTTAACTCTATCCCAGGCAAACTGCTCTTACAGTTATCCATCCTGGACCACTGAGAGGTGCCAAGACCAAAGGTTACAGCCTCAAATTTTTTAATATTCTGAAAATGCTCAATTTTCAGTCTAGTTCTCTTTAACTACATATTTATGAATACATTCCTGAGATTTAGGGGGAAAAAAAAAAGACCCAAAGTGAAAATTATCCTGAACTTCCCTCACACCAGGACTAACTATAATTAACAATTTGGTGTGCATCTTTGCAGATCCTTCCTAAGGAATACACATGTGCTCATATATACATACATATACAATATTCAGTTATGTCTTCTTGTTTGAGGAACTTTTTTTTTTTTTTTCAGGCCACACCGCGTGGCTTGTGGGATCTTAGTTCCTCAACCAGGGATCGAACCCAGGCCCCAGGCAGTGAAAGTGCAGAGTCCTAACCAGGGAATTCCCTTGAGGAGTTTCTTTTAAAATGTAAAGGAACTAATTCTTTCCATAATCATGAAACTCCAACTTTTTCATTTAACAGTAAGTCTCCAAGACTGCATATAAGCATACGTAGCATGTCACACACTTCAGTTCTTTTTGACAAAATAGTCCATAGTAAAGATGTGAAGGAAGTTCATCAATCCCTCAGGAAAATTTTTTTTTCGGGACTTGACATATTAAAGGAGTGTTTTCGAAAAAGATCACAAAAGTTAACTTTTTAAAAAGCTTTATTCTGTAGTCTAGAATATTCTAAAAAGGCCCAGTAGTTTATGGCCCTTTTATTTTGAAAGACCAAACTAAGTTAAAAGGTCAGATCAGATGTCCCTTAGTGCTCATCCTGCTATCCTTTACCAGATGGGTAGCAAAATGAAAATATATGGTGGTCTTCAATCCACATTTGGATTTGTTTTCATGGACTCTACATGCACGTATAACACCCAAGCAGTTCCAAATAAAATTGTATTAAATGGGTCCTTTGCAAAGCACACTAAAAGTGATCATTAAGAATATATATTTACTGGATAAATAAGAGTCTATAAGCTATTTTCTTTCCCCTTCAATTATAAAAGTTTCAGTTACTGCCTTGGTAGTTAAAAATCACCTGAAACCAAACATAAGAACCAAGTGAGTTTAAGTCAGACCAGAAGCACAGGCTGACTTCAAGTATTCATCACTGATCAGAGATAATAATACTCAGAATTTATTAAAGTAATCCTTCCCCCCTATTTAGTTCATTCTGGTAAAAAAGAATGCAGTAAATTTTGATAAATTGGACAAAAAGCAAGTATTTTCTAATAAAGCACTCAGACTTAACATTGCGGTCCTTTTTAAGCTGTTAAAAAGTTTATAAAATAATCAGCTAAGAGGACCTTAGAGAACAAGAAATGGAATCCTTTTTATTGAAAAACCTGAATCAGAACTCCAAGTGTTACTAACTTTATTGGCTTCAAATAACACCAAAACATTTCATCAATAGCAGTACTGTGGGTGCTCTCATTTACATTCTCTTCTCATTCAAGACTCTAATAGCCTGTCAGTGGTTACCTCCTTCTTAAAAGATGAGAAAACTAAAGCTTAAGAATGTTTCTTACAGTGTTTAACCAATTTAAAGAGCCAAGGCTCTGATTCAGGACTGTTGTCTTTGAATTCAATCTTAAACCATTCAAGTTTTAACGTTAAAGCTGTTAATTTTAACATATCCCACAGTTTACAACAGTATATTTACTAACAGGAAAGGAACATCATAAATCACTAGGGACTGTTAGACTGAACTGCTTAAAGAGTTGCAAGAAGGCTCTTTCCAGTCATTAATACATTTCAGCTTTTTAAAAATTACTATTAACGAAACATTTCCAACATGTTTAACCACATCAGAATTTCCATAGTGATTCAACCTTCAAAAGCAGTTTTAGTGCGTTCTTACTATTAAAACACCTTAAATACAAAGATGTGCGATCATTATCAAGAAGCATGCACTAAATTCACAACTGGTCTGTCATTTCAGCTGAAAACAGCCACACAGACAAGGTTGTTAACTATGTATTTGACTGACTGTACATATTTGCAATTTGTATCCATCTGAGCTTTAAAAACTTTATGTTCAGTAAAGGATACTGTGATAGCTCACAAACCTTTAAGCTTTCACGTATTTGGCACTATAATATCAAATCTTTGTTTAAAAAGCACTTTAGTGCTTTAGTTTGAATTGGCACACAGTAATATTTTTAGATGGAGTAACAGAAAACGTTCTGCATGCCTAGTAAAACAAACATTATGCATCTGTCCACACACTGCATTTCTACTGGACTTTTCAATGCCAAAATCCTTATTTAATACTTTTTAACTGATCATATTGAAAAATAAAATTCCACAATTCAAGTCACTCCAGTTATGCTGCTCTCTGGATACCCAGAAAAATCTCTCAAACCAATATCATCATAATTATAGTTACATACTAAGGACTTCTGTAGCGGCCTCTGAATCTGCGATCTCGACTTCTTGAACGGCTCCGTCTCCTTTCTTTGCTTCTACTTCGCTTCCTTTCACGGCTTTTGCTCTTTTTCCTTTCTCTATCTCTACTTCGCTTCCGTTCCTTACTTTTGCTTCTTTTTCGTTCATGACTACGACTTCTGCTCTTGCTTTTTTTCCTCCTGAGAAGAAAAAATTCACCATTATCTTGCTGATTTAAGAATCTGCAAAAATATACTTCCTTTTATGGTCAGATATATTTTGCTATATTTACTATCATACAATGATACATAATAATCACTTATGGAAAAATAATTCCTAGGTAAGGCAAACAACACCCCACCTTCGCCTTCTACTACTGAAAATCAGCAGCCAGTTGACAATGAATCATTTGAGTGAGAGGGACTATAATGATCTTTCTTGAGAGTCAGCTAGGGCTTTAACAAGAAGAGGACTTATTGGTAGGTATAAATAAAAACCTGAACTTTTAAATGTTTTTTTTTTTTTTTGGTCATGCTGCACAGCAACAGCATGCACGATATATCTTACGCTGACCAGGGATCGAACCCCATGCCCCCTGCAGTGGCAGCACAGAGTCCCAACCACTGGAGTACCAGGGAAGTCCCGTGAACTTTTAAATAAAGTCTATCGTATCTGGCCAACTAAGTATAACTGTAATCCAAAACATACGGTAATAGAATCAAAGTTACAATAGAATACTTTAAGTATTAGTGTTGGATCATATAAAAAAGTTGCCATTAAATACACTAATTTCTCTTAAGTAAGCCAATTTTGACCCAATTTGCACATATGAATATTATATACTTTCAAAGGGCTATAGAGGCATCACTATTTCGGTTTTTATGGGCAAAATTATTACAAATAATGACAAAGGACAATAAAACTAATGCAGTAAAATGCAATCTGACACTCCTAGACTTCAATGTGACCACTTCAGACACTTTCTTTTTCAAGTTACAGTGAGTACACCAGATATTAAAATATGCCATTTTTATGCCAGTTTATACAAGCCTGTGGGGTACAACCAAAAGGAAGAATCAACACCTTTATAAATCTTTATAAATTCTCAAGCTCTGAAAGGTAAAAAAGCCAGTCAGTCGTGTATCTTCCTATTCATTTCTGTATTCCTCACAGCATACCACCCACTCATTCCATAATTTTTATAAGCCGTACCTCTGTCATCACCCAAATTTTAGAGGTGCCTTCAGATATTTCAATATAAATTGAAAGACATTTCAAATTAAACTTATCCACTTAAATGTCATTTTGTAGTGGCTAAAAGATTATGAAACATTTTGACAACTACATCATTTGGAAATTGAATTAACTGTTTAGTCCTTATCAAAGCAAAGTTAGCACAAGAGCAATTGAAGTCTGCCTCAGAGAACCTGTAAGCAGGTCATCTTAGAGTGCATTGAAAATAGAAAATGAAGACACCCACCTTCTGGAATCTTGAAACCCACACTCCAATCACAAGGAGATGTAGAGCTTTCCAAGGAGGCAGAAACTTTGTCTAAAATTTCAAGATAATCCACCTGACTGTCAGAAATGTATATGCTAGGTAGCACATGACAGAAAATTAGGCTACACTCATTACTTATACAGACGTCATCAAAGCAATGCCCAGAAGGGCAACAGATAACATTCCAACTTTGTTGCCTAAAAACCTGAAACTATCTGTTAGACTAAAAAATTCTCTCAGATAGCTGTAATAAAAAATCCTAAATATTATCAATTAGGGGACAAAGTAAGGACTCCATCCCCCACAAAAAGGATAAATAAAGTTTTGCTCTGCTCATAAATGGCCCATTGCAGAGAGGCAGCCAACCTCCCAAATTACCTCTTTTTAGGCCCAAAATTAATTGCGCCAAAGGAAAGGACTCGAAAATTGGAGAGCTAATTTCAACTTAAGGTCTTTCTAGGACTTTTTATAAATGAGTCCCCACCCACATCTGAAGGCAACCCCAGACAGGTAAAAAGACAGCAACATACTAAGACATTCAGAAATATAATCCTCTTTATAAAGCCCAGACAAAAATTTAAGGGTGCAAGAAAGCAGTGTACTTCTCAATAACAAGATGAAGCTTCAAAGAACATTTATTAAGTTAACTAAAGAAGGGTGATCAAAATCCACACTAATAGTCAAATCCTGTTACAACTTAAAAGGGACTTTCCAAAGTCTTTAGTGGCAGTGGAATTTTGTACTGAACATCATTGAAGTAAATGGTCCACTGGGCTGGGCCTTTGGACTTTTTGGTTATATGGCCTCTGCTGTAAAGGTGTTTTGCTATAACTGGATTTGACCTCTTCCATGTAAGAAGATCTAAATTTTAAATGCAAAGTACTCTGGAAAATAAGAAAAAAAATAGAAAAGTCATTTATTCCAAAATTTATAGATAATCCACACCACAGTAGCCAATATATTTCAACTGTGTCATTTATTGTTTTTTATCCTTTTTTGAGAAATTCCAAAAGAGCTTAACTGAATGGATGCTGGTTGAGACTTTGCAAAACTGGTTATACTAACAAATAATACTCCCATGAAGGCAAGCTCAGGTACTTAAAAAGGCATACTTTGAGGTCTTGCCAAGCTCAGGGGTACAGCTTTTCAGAAAGGCGGCTAAAAGACAACCAATTTGCGTTAATATTAAACTTAGTTCCTTTTACTATTACCTGAAATCAACTGAGTGTATGTACTGAGATTTACTATTTTTTAAAAGAAAACATTTACTTGTCAGTCAACTCTCAATTTCTCATAATGTGCATTTTCTTACTACCTTAAAACTACATCCCAATACTCAATGGCTTTTAAAAAACAATGAAGTTTTAGGATGAAAAATGCACATGGCACGTTCCTTTGGTTAAGAGACCTAATTTATACTAAAAACTAATACACAAGAACATTCTGCTTGTTTTATAATTTATGCCTAAATACAAAGAACTTTTTCTAGGTAACTTTCAAATTAATTTGAAAGATTAATTTCCTTCAGGAAAAAAAATGGGTTAACAGTTACTGACTGACCAAGGGAGTCATTTATTTAATCAGCTTTAACTGAGAATGAGGAGAATGAGAAGTCTGACGGAGAAATAATTTGTACATTTAAAAAGACACTAGACAGCTGAAATTTTGAAAAGGTTCTTCCCTTAAACAAAGAATCCTATGGCCAATTAAATTGTCCGTTCTTCTATTTAGTCCCATTGGACCCTTTACATTATATATATAAACACCACTAAGTAAGCACCAGTCATTGAGAGCTTGATGCTAAATTTCCTTGTAAAAGACTTGTAGTCTTCATGAGCTTAGTTGTAGGATGATTAACAAATATAAACTGGAGATGGTATTAGTAGCAAGGAATGACATGTAAGAATGGTACAATAAAGAAGGCATGTGCCCTATAGTGTAGGTCCTCATTCTTTTGGCACTTAGAGTGAGATCTTTATCCATCCACTTGGCCTGATATCTAGAGATTGGATAATTTCAATTTATATGGTTACCCCTTCCTGGGTTTTCTTTTGATTACAGAATTGCAAATCACAACGATTAATTAGGAAACTTACTTTGGTAAAAGGTCTAAAATCAAAGGACATTATACCACGCAAAGATTGGTTGACTGCCTCAAATTATAACAACTGAAGACTAAACCCAACCCAATACCCTTAACGTGATTAGTGAGGAACTATAACAGACTCCCACCCAAACAGAAAAAATACAGGACATGTCCTTCAAATTGTATCATTTTGATCCATTACTACAATATTCTAGGGGTAAGAATATCGGTGTAGCAAAACCTGGACAATCCAGTTTATGTCCTCATCTATTTTATGAAATTATATTAACCTACCTTACAAACTTGTGAGGATATTGAGGTAGTATATTATGAAGCACTTAGAGCTCTTAGAAGGAAGCGCCAAAAAGAACCAAATAAGTGGCTTATTCTACATCATTTTTCATTATTATGGGGTCATGAACATGACAGAACGTTTGAATATGACATCACGAAGGCTAAAAAAATGTCTTAATGCTTATAATACAGACCATGTGATGTTAAGACTCAATGATTTTAGAGCTGAAGGAAAACTCCAAGAACACGATCAAATTTTATAAAGTGCAGCTATTTAGACTTCTTATATACTATACTCTGTACTAGTCTGTATCAGAGTTCCTATTAAGGGTTACTTCTTTAACCTAAATGACACACAT
The DNA here is from genome assembly GCF_025265405.1 of Mesoplodon densirostris. NCBI lineage: Eukaryota > Metazoa > Chordata > Mammalia > Artiodactyla > Ziphiidae > Mesoplodon > Mesoplodon densirostris. The sequence continues at coordinate 23,952,698 of NC_082676.1, read as the reverse complement.
AAATATTCATAGTTTCTTGAAACTCCATTCTCACTATTAAGTCTATCAGAGTTTAAAAAGCTTAAGAGGACGAAAGCCATGTAAGAGGAACATTAAGTACTTAAGTGTGCTATAACGTTACTACAAAAAGAACCTTTAGGAGCATAAATAATTCACAGCTCTGACTCCTTTAGTAATTTATGGCAAACAATACTTCTCCATAGCCTGGTTATTACCTTCTTCTTTCTAACCATCTTCAGTGTATATAATAGTTTTATTGATAATACTGATAAAATAATATTAAGCCGAAGTTAACAAATTTAAGACAAAAGACAAGCTCTAACACTAGAACTCTTATCCAGATTGTCATGGATGGACTTGGAGGTGAAGGTGTCCAAAAAGTCCCTGACACCACCAATTCCTGAAATTAAGGAAAGAGTCCATAGTTTTACATCCTCAAATAGTGTCTCATCCCAGAAGGTAAAGAACCTACTTTTCTAAAAAAGGCAAAGAAACCCTTCAGGAGAGAACCTTGGGTTTGATGCTTTAGCCACAGGAATACAACTTAAAATCTCAACCACATATAGCTCCCCCCAACCCAGGTCCCTTCTTAAAACTTACTTTTTGCTACGTTCTTCATGGCCGTTGGCACTGCTCAACTTGTTCTCATCCTAAGCAGGGTTGATAGAAGAACATCATGAGGACGAAGTGGTAACATTTCAAGTTGTCAAAGGGTAAAGGGAATAGGAATAAGAAAATACAAAACAATTTTTAAAACTAATTACTTATTTATAGTTTAACATGGAAGGCTATAAAAAAATTTAGATGGATATGTGTTTAACCACTTTGTTGCTTACAAATTAAGTCATCAAGATACAAAAATAAAAAGGCACATTAACACGTTAAATTTTATTTTCTTACATAGATAGTAAGTTATCCAGATTTACAGTGTTGAAGTGGTTAAATAGAATTTCTATAAAACATGAATGAAGTCCTGTTTTGAGTTTTATTCCATGTGCTATGGCCCCTTTGGTCAGTACCATGGCTCTATTTCTGCCTAAGCCCCATGTGGCCATGCTAGCAGCCAGCCACTATCGATTTCCTGTGACCGATGCCATTCCTGAGATCTTCGCCCATTTCCGTTGGAGGGTTGGGACTGTAAGAGCTTGATGCCACCTCTGTCACACATCTCGCCCTGAAGCAAACAGGGATTCACACTGCTTTAGTAATGTTGACTCCCAAGAACCCAAGAAAGTCAATTAATAATCGACCAGTCCTACTTCCATACCTGTTTACATGGAATTACATCCATGTTAAACTAAGACAGAATCTTAACATTAAAATAGAAAGTAGCGCTTCAAGAGTCTAAGCATTACAAAACTACATACATTATTCAAAGCTTTAAAGAATTCATCCAAATTGGTACCACATGGTCGAGCTATACACTCCAAAACAAACGTATTATTTTTAAAAGGTTTAGCGCAATGTTTATTTTAAAGTTTGATCACATCAGTTATAGGAGTATAAGTGCTAACTTACAAAGCTTACAGTTTGTGACATCAGTGATAACGCATGCATACTGCTATTTTCACCACCAACTGGTGAAAGAATGAAAAGACAGTTTTACTGTGATACTGAAATGGGTCAAAGACTGTATTATTAGTCAAAATAACTCCTTTGTAGTTTCTCTGTGTGAAATATTATGACAGGGACTAATTAAAAATAAAACAATATGGAGAACAGTTAAACAGTCATCAAGTGACTCAAGTTGTGATAGTGCCTCTTTTGCTTTAAGAATTTTTTTTTATTCAGGGATCCAAGAATTTTAGTAATTTTTAACTGAGCAGATCATCACCTGCCTGTTTTAATATTGACTATTACCAGTCTTATGTATAGGATAAATTTTTAAATCTCACCCATTTCTTCTTGTAAGACTTGTCTTATTTAAAGATTTGCTTGCCACAGACTGGTTATGCTGTGTTATTCTTGGACCCCTGCTGCTTTCCCAAACCACTACATTCACCTTTTTGCTATACCAAACTGGAGCTGGTAATTCTTAGTTGAGTCATTTTACCTAGGGGACCACGGTACAGCGATAAGTCACTCAATTACTACCTTATGATTGACAGTTCACACTGGAATCAAAGGTGAATTCATGGGAGTAGAGGTGAGATATCGTTAGGCAAGTCTACAAAGAGAGATAGATGGGCATTTATTCATCACGCTGAAGTGAAACTACTGCACAATATTATTACATCAATAGCATATATTTACTTTTGTAAGTTACACTTAATGCATCTCTGATAAGATAAATCAAGAGGGCTCCGGGGAGGTTAGTTTACATTTCAGCAGTAGTTTCGTGAATAATGCTAAATTAAGGAATAGATAAACCTCACCGACTTGTTTTTTCTCACCTTCTTGTAAGGAGCCTCAAGCATTGCTTCAATATCAATATCGTCTGCCATTTTCTCTGAACGCCTAGGTAAAGAATAAGAATGAAAAACTCAATGAGTAAACAATTTTAAATTTTGCTAAATTTCCTTCTTACCGGACATATTCCAAAACTTCAGAGACGCCCCACAAAACGACTAAGGTGGGACGACGCACTTTAGTAGGTTTGACAATTAAACCTGAAATGTCCCCAAGACCGAACACGCTAAAGCAGATTAAGTATCCGATTTTTAAAAAGCCTGTAATGCCTCAAAAAACAACCCGAGAGCATCGAACGAAAGCGCCTCTTTCCGCGCAAAACCCCGCGCTGCCATTTTACGGGCAAAGGGAAACTCCCTCGGTTGGGAGGAGTTCGGTGCCAAGGCAGCGTTCGGCTGGCGCCATGTTGGGAGGTCGCGGTCGTCCCAGGCCTCGAAAGGACCGGTCGCCATCTGCCCGAGGCCTCTCTGGAGCCCATGCCACCCGAAAACCCTGAAATCCACCCGACCGGAAAAGAAGGGCGCGGTCTTCGAAATGAAGCCCATTTCTCGAAAACCTGCCCCCCCAACCCCGTCGCTTAAGATCGGCTAAGGAGTGCCCCTCAACCCAGAAAAGACCCACACCTCAGAAAAGCCCTGCAAATACGGGGGTCCGCGACGCCTCCTTACCTGTGCGGGCTTTCGGGGCCCCTGCGGTGCTCGTATTCGGAAAGAGGGGGGTTGCTACTGCCGCCGCTGTTGCTACTGTTAAGCCGCTAGGCCCAGGCCGCAGTACCACCCAGCCCAAATTTCGGGCTCCTAGGGCGGATAGGCCCAAGAGAATCTAAAAGAAACAATGGGATTAGAGGAGCCCGCGCGGGAGTTCAGGACGGCGGCTTCGGCAGCGGAGGATCCACCCCTGCGACAGCGTCGGCAAGCTCTCTGAAATGGCGGCCGCGGCTTCCCCGTACTAACATTCACCAACACACATACACACACACAAACACACGGGGCCTCACAGAGCCCTCAGCACGGGCTCTCGCGAGAAGCTGCTCTTAGTTTCAGTCCGGAGCAGCGGAAATATCGCGAGATCTAGGCATAGGGCCCAGAGACCGTGGCCTAATCTCGCGCAATGATTGCGCCACGGATATTCCCATCCCCCACTCAGGGAGGTGCTTTTGACTCCCCCTCCAGATTGGCGTTCACATCTCGCGAGATCGCGCAAGTTGCTAGCGCAAAGACAATTGGTACGCTTCCTGTCAATCTTCTAGAAAACTCACCGTTGAGTGGAGCATGGTGGTCACCGCCCCCTCATGGCGCCTCCCATCGGCTATCAGGAGGTTTCTCCCTCAGCGCTGACGGCTTTCCCCCCCTCCCGGGAGCCTCCCACCTAGATGTCTGTCAAGGTCGCCATAAAGCAACCTAGTCCATATGGCGATAGAATAAAACGAAAACGCTCATTTATAGATTATCCGCCGGGGTGAACATGGAGTGAAAAGCATGTGAGAGAGAAGTCGAAAAGAGACGTACAGGCGTAGGGGGCTAAGGGTGTAGAATAAAAAATTATATTTCTCGGCCTTGTGGAGCCAGTGGACTAGGCACTGCGGCGACTGTCGAGCTTCAAAACAGCTTTGAAAGTAGTGGAAAAAGGCAAAGAGAAGGTGAAAAAACACTGCTCTTGGCAGTGGACCAGCTTTGTGACCCTCGAATTTATAGTCTGGCCTTGTGTCGGGGTTGCTATTGTTTCTTCAAAAATGTCCCCCATCCCCCTGGAACTTGGCTTCTCGCCCCTGAAGTCTCCCAGATGCCTGGCAGTTAGAGTGTACATTCACCGCTTGTTCTTTGGTCTACACGGTGAAAAAGAGCGGAGGGCAGAGAGAACATTGACTATAAGACTTAACTCTAAGATAAAAATGCTTGAAAAAATTTGGAAAGATAACTTACAAGCAAAAAATCTTGAGGGAGAAAATCTTGAAGTCTGTTGACAGCTTAATGATTGAGGGCAAAGATTTGAAATGAGTTTGTAACTGCTTCAGCACTGTGTGACCTTGGACAAGTAAATTAACCTCTCAGAGCCTACCCTCCCTTTCCTCCTGTGAAGAATATAGTATAATTACTTAACTTCTTGATCCTGACATAGGCCGATAATGCTCACTAGTGAATTCTCAGCGCTTAGCCACATACCCAGCCAGGTGGACACGTAATAAATGAATGAATGAATGAATGAAAGCCTAATAGGAGTATAGTGAGGATTGAATGAGATAATAGCTGTAAAATGCCTGGCAAATATTTAGTCCTCAAAACAGTTAACTTCTGTTATTTCTAAACAAAATTATTTAGAGGAAAGTATAGAGAGGCTTTCCATTTTGGATTAACTTCCCACTCAGGTGTTTCTTTTAGAGGATTAATAGATTTTGCATAATTAGTAATATTCCCTTAACTTCTTTTCCTGAAAACTCAGACCTTCTTTTCATTTTTTATTTTATTTTTTTTAATATTTATTTATTTGGTTGCATCGGGTCTTAGTTGCGGCAGGCGGGCTGCTTAGTTGCAGCTTGCCGGCTTCTTAGTTGAGGCACGTGGGCTCCCTAGTTGCGGCATGCATGTGGGATGTAGTTCCCGGGCCAGAGATCAAACCCGGGCCCCCTGCATTGGGAGCACAGACTCTTAACCACTGCGCCACCAGGAAAGTCCCTTCATTTTTTAAATGGTGAAAATCACCACATTATATTGACGCATAATATAACAGAAAAGACAAGCTAGCCTTTGCCTCTCTTTTCCCTTTAAGTGTTGTGACTTGTTAATTGTACCAATATTAAAGCATAGGTGGTGGCCCCTTCTTAATTTTTTTCTTTGTTTGGGAACATGACAGTATTTGACCTTAACCTCTAGACTTATTTGAGAAGAGAAAGGTTTTAAACTCTAAGTCACTTGAGTATTGAATATCCCTTAAATTGTTTTCTGTTCCAGGAATATCAGAGTGAACCTGGCAAGTGAGCACACAATCAAGAAACATCTGCTGGAAAACTCAGTCTCTAAAACAAAACTATTTTTATATATTTAAAAGAAAATATTAAAGGGCTTCCCTGGTGGTGCAGTGGTTGAGAGTCCACCTGCCGATGCAGGGGACACGGGTTCGTGCCCCGGTCCGGGAAGATTCCCCCCCCCAAAAAAAAGAAATTATTAAAAACATAATATGCTTTTCATTCTCTTTGCAAAACCTCTCTCGCTCTGTCTGGCTCATGGACTCATTTACCTTTCATCATTTTGTTCTCGAGTCATTTGCAGTGAAGGTCATTGGGTTAAATCATCACCAGCACCAAGAATATCATTCTATCTTAAAAATTATGAAGAGGAGACCACACCATAACTAAGCGCCAGGGATAAAGGAGGTAACAGATATTGTGCTTAGAGAATTTGGCTGAAAATTAAATATATTTTGCCAATGTGAGTTTTTTAATGTCCACGTATGATTTTTATGGACAGGGGATGCTATTTTTCACACTTGCATTTTAAGAACTAATATTCAACTTACATAGTAAGGTTTTTTTTTGGTTTTTTTTCTGTACGCAGGCCTCTCATTGTTGTGGCCTCTCCAGTTGTGGAGCACAGGCTCTGGACGCGCAGGCTCAGCGGCCATGGTTCACGGGCCCAGCCGCTCCGCAGCATGTGGGATCCTCCCGGACCGGGGCATGAACCCGTGTCCCCTGCATCGGCAGGCGGACTCTCAACCACTACGCCACCAGGGAAGCCCGTAAGTGCATTTTTATCCAGTTTTCCTTGAGTCTTTAAGACTGACTTAGAAAATTTGTTTGTTTTATTTATGAATCTAACTAACTAAAATTTTAGAACCATCTTCACTTTTTCTGCTAATATTGAGTTGAATTCCAATTGAATGGACTAAACTCCCTTCAAAAACTCAGTCCCATTTATGTTAGACAAGTTTCTTCAAATTTAGTATGCTTTTATCAAGTTAACATGATGTATTATTTTTGAGTATTTTAAGACTTGCCAAGTATGTAAACAATTCTTCTAAATCTAAAAAAATCACAAATAGAGTGAGTTTCAAAACTTCTTAAAGTATTCTAATGTAGTCTCATACCTTTCCAATTAAAATCACAAATCTCAAGTCAATTACTCAATCACACATTTTTTATTTGAATTTCTAGTATGCCAAGTTCCCTTAAACATTACAATTTAAATACAGATACATACAAACTATTCTTAACCTTAATATGAAAGTTTTAAGACTTTAAACTTACCTGTATAAAAAGGACACTTAGAAGGGTTTTACTATTTTTCAGTTTAACATTCCGAGAGAATTCAGATATTATCTTAGCGGACCAAGGTCCCTGATGGGCCAGAGTTTCTGATCTGGACCAAACACTGTGTTTGCATGGTTTCCCAGACAGATTCCAGCAATTCTTGAGCCACTGAGGGCACAATGAGCTTTCCCCCCCCAACCCTTAAGTCTCCATAACAACGAGAAACTCAATCCCATTTCATGCTGTTGGAGGTAACTTTGCCACCCATATGACTTTTGCCTGATTTGAGTGGATCAAATCATGCCCCTCCCCCACCCCCACTTTGTACTTGATTTTCTAATAAATCTACTTAGAGATTGAATTTGGCATTTGTTTCAAATACTTGCCTGTCTACTGGCCATAATGTCAGTGGCATTGTAGTGACATATCCAAAAGGAATTTGCATAAATTTGTAAATGGTTAGTCATTAAAAGATGAGCTGTTGCAGGGTTACATCACCAGCCACTTATTTGTCCCCCTGTCCATCCGATGAACGGAAGCATTGTGCAAGGGGCTTCCCTGGTGGCTCAGTGGTTAAGAATCTGCCTGCCAATGCAGGGGACACGGGTTTGAGCCCTGGTCTGGGAAGATGCCACATGCCGCGGAATAACTAAGCCCGTGTGCCACAACTACTGAGCCTGTGCTCTAGAGCCCGCAAGCCACAACTACCAGCGCATGTGCCGCAACCACTGAAGCCCGCGCGCCTAGAGCCTGTGCGCCGCAACAAGAGAAGCCACCACAACGAGAAGCCCGTGCACCATAATAAAGAGTAGCCCTGGGCTTCCCTGGTGGCGCAGTTGTTGAGAGTCCGCCTGCCGATGCAGGGGACACGGGTTCGTGCCCCGGTCTGGGAAGATCACAGATGCCGCGGAGTGGCTGGGCCCGTGAGCCATGGCCGCTGAGCCTGCGTGTCCAGAGCCTGTGCTCCACAACGGGAGAGGCTGCAACAGTGAGAGGCCCATGTAACGCAAAAAAAAAAAAAAAGAGTAGTCCCCACTCACCGCAACTAGAGAAATAACGTAGCAATGAAGATGCAACCCAGCCAAAAATAAATAAATAAACACTATTTTATTTATTTTTTGGCTGTGCCATGTGGCTTGCAGGATCACAGCCTCCCAACCAGGGACTGAACCTGGGCCATGGCAGTGAAAGCCCAGAATCCTAACTACTAGGCCACCAGGGAACTCCTGCAAAACACTATTTTATTTATTTATTTATTTGTTTATTTATTTATTCATTTATTTTTGGCTGCATTGGGTCTTTGTTGCTGATCGTGGGCTTTCTCTAGTTGTGGCGAGCAGGGGCTACTCTTTGTTGCGGTGTGTGGACTTCTCGTTGCGGTGGCTTCTCTTGTTGTGGAGCACGGGCTGTAGGCGTGCGGGCATCAGTAGTTGTGGCTCGCGGGCTCAGTAGTTGTGGCGCACGGGCTTAGTTATTCCACGACATGTGGAATCTTCCCGGACCAGGGATCAAACCGTGTCCCCTGCATTGGCAGGTGGATTCTTAACCACTGCACCACCAGGGAAGTCCCGCAAAACACTATTTTAGATTGAAAATAAAAATGACAAAAATTCAATAAAATATAACTTAAAATTTAAAATACTGTTTTCTCTGCCTGCTAGTGCAGGGGACACGGGTTCGAGCCCTGGTCTGGGAAGATCCCACATGCCGTGGAGCAACTAGGCCCATGAGCCACAACTACTGAGCCTGTGGGTCTGGAGCCTGTGCTCTGCAACAAGAGAGGCCGTGATAGTGAGAGGCCCACGCACCGCGATGAAGAGTGGCCCCCGCTTGCCATAACTAGAGAAAGCCCTTGCACAGAAACGAAGACCCAACACAGCCAAAAAAATAAATAAACAAATGTGGGGTTTAAAAAAAAAGAATTTAAAATTAATCAATACAATCATAAATAGCATGTAGGTCAAATAATAAAGCATAATTAAAATTAGAAAATATTTTTTAAATATAAAAATAAAAATATATAAATAAAATACTCTTTTAGAGGTTTTTGGGGTTTTTTTGGATTGAGGTATAGTTGATTGATAATATTATATTAGTTCCACATGTTCTACATAGTGATTCAAAATTTTTATAGATTATACTCCATTTATAGTTATTATAAAATGTTGGTTATATTTCCTGTTCTATACAATATATCCTTGTATCTTATTTATTTTATACATAGTAGTTTGTACTTCTTAAGACCCTACTCCTATCTTGCCCCTCCCCTCTTCTTTTAGAGCTCAATCTGTGAAATGTGCCATTTACTGATTCATTCTCTGTTTATTTAGTACCCTCTGAATTTTTGGCACTCAGTGGACAATTTGTTAGTACCAAATAAATAAAAAACACAGTCTCTTTCCTTCAAAAGTTTCTAAGTTAGTTAGAGAACTCTTGAAGGAACAAAATTATGTTCAAGATAGTGTTTTTTTTTTTTTTTTTTTTTTCTTTCTTTTTGCGGTATGCGGGCCTCTCACTGTTGTGGCCTCTCCCGTTGCGGAGCACAGGCTCCGGATGCGCAGGCCCAGCGGCCATGGCTCACGGGCCCAGCCGCTCCGCGGCATATGGGATCCTCCCAGACCGGGGCACGAACCCGTATCCCCTGCATCGGCAGGCGGACTCTTAACCACTGCGCCACCAGGGAGGCCCCAAGATAGTGTTTTGTATTAAGATTTTATGTGAGCTCAATGCCTTGACCATCATAGAACTAATAATAGTATGTTTATATAGCTCTTCACAGTGTATAAACCATTTTTATACATTTTCCCATTTATTCCTCTAAATTTTGTTTGTTTACTTGAATTGGATGAAATAAATTGATGGGATCAGACTATAGTGGAGGTGATCACAGAATTTTCTGCAAAGAGCTGATTGACATAGGTCATCAGAGCAGTTAAAGAGGTTTGCTTTTTTTTTACATTTTACTATGAAAATTACCAAACAAGAGAGGTTGAGAGAATAGAATGAATGCCTACCAATTACTTTAAACTTAACATTTTTCAATATTTGCTTTACCACGTATCTATTTATCTACCTATCCCTCTTTCCATTCTTCTATCCAGCTTAATTTTTTAATTCTTTTCAAAATTACAGACATCAGTGCACATCATCCTTAAACTCTTCAGCACTGCATATTTTAAACTGAGTTTAGTAGTTCACAATTCTTTTCTTTCTTTAATGAGGTAAATTTTACATACAGTGAAATGCAAAAATCTTAATTTTACCAATATATGAGTTTTGACAAATGCATACAAATTGGGTAATATTAATTTTATTTAAAGTGAAGGGATGGCAGAAGCAAGCTTAGAGGACCAGAGGAAGCAATTTATTTTATTCCAAAATACTCTGATTCGACAACCAGAGACGTGGATAAAACATTGCAAATTAGGAGGCAGAGTATTGTTTTAAAACATCTGCTAACGGAAGCAAAAAGAAATGTAATCAAACATAACATCGCAAAAGTTTTTGAATTTAAGCAAATTTAGCAATGGAAAGGAAGATCCTGCTGACAAGGCATCACAGGATGAAGATATACCTTGAAAATGATGGATGAAAAACAAAAGAAGCATCAACCCACAGTGATTTTGAATGAAAAACATGTGATTCTGTGATACGAGTGAATGAAAATGAATAGCCCAGAAAGGCAGCATCTCTGAAAGTGTGCCTCTAACAGACTCAAAAAGAATTTTTTTTTTTTTGGAGCAGGAAAAAACGTTCCCTAACAATCGTTTTCTGGAGGAGGCCCAAAGAGACATGACTTTCACAAACATCTCCAAATATCCAGGTCCTAACTCAAGATAGAAATGAAACATCAGAGTTGGAATATGTGCAGTATGAACATGACTTGCGTGCAGTGGTTGTAAAAGAAGCAAGAGGGCTTCCCTGGTGGCGCACTGGTTGAGAGTCCACCTGCCGATGCAGGGGACACGGGTTCGTGCCCCGGTCCGGAAGGATCCCACATGCCGTGGAGTGGCTGGGCCCATGAGCCATGGCCGCTGAGCCTGCGCGTGCAGAGCCTGTGCTCCGCAACGGGAGAGGCCACAACAGTGAGAGGCCCACATACAGCAAAAAAAAAAAAAAAAAAAAGAGAAGCAAGAGATTTTGGTAAGAATATGGAGAAAGTGGAACCCTTAGACATTGCTAGTGGGAATGTAAAATGGTACAACTGTTGTGGAAAATAGTTTGGCGGTTCCTCAAAAAGTTAAGTATGGGGACTTCCCTGGTGGTGCAGTGGTTAAGAATCTGCCTGAAAATGCAGGGGACACGGGTTTGGGCCCTGGTCCGGGAAGATCCCACATGCCACGGAGCAACTAAGCCCATGTGCCACAACTACTGAGCCTGTGCTCTAGAGCCTGCGGCCACAACTACTGAGCCCATGCACCACAACTACTGAAGCCCATGTGCCTAGAGCCCGTGCTCCACAACAAGAGAAGCCACCGCAATGAGAAGCCCTTGCACCACAATGAAGAGTAGCTCCTGCTCGCCGCAACTAGAGAAAGCCCACGGAGAGCAACGAAGACCCAACACAGCCAAAAATAAAATTAAAAATTAAAAAAAAAGAAAGTTAAGTATAGAATTAACCATACGACCCAGCAATTCCACTCCTAGGTATAAACACAAAAGAATTGAAAATATATTTTCAAACAAATACCTGTAAACAAATGTTCATAGCAGTACTATTTATGATAGCCAAAAATGAACACAACCCAAATGTCCATCAAGTGATAAATATATGAACTGAAAGTGGTATATCCATACAATAGAATATTAGTCAAGCATGAAAAAGAATGAAGTACTGATATATGCTACAAAATAGATGAACCTCAAAAGCATTATACTAAATGAAAGAAGCCAGACACAAAATGTCACATATAATTCCATGTATATGAAACATTCAGAATAGATAAATCCATAGAGACAGAAAGCAGACTAGTGGTTTCCAGGGGTTAGGGGGAGGGAGCAATGGGAAATGACTACTTAATGAGTATGAGATTTCCTTTTGGGATAATGAAAATGTTCTGGAACTAGCTAGTGGCGATGGTTACACAACATTGTGAATGCAGGAAATGACAAAAATTGGATAGGTTAGCATGGCTAATTGTTAATTTTCTTTTGTGTTATATGAATTTTACCTCAGTTTCAAAAAGAAGAGAGGGAAGGAAGGAAGGAAGGAAGGAAGGAAGGGAAAGAAGAAAGAGAGGGGTCTTCTAAGGACCTCCAGAATCTAGAGCAAGATGCTACAGGGAGATAAAAGCCCCCCAAATCCCTGCTTTCTAGAACACATCTCATGTTTCACTATTTTCAGGATATTGAAATAATTTTAAACAAATGTAAGGGCTTCCCTGGTGGCGCAGTGGTTGAGAGTCCGCCTGCCGATACAGGGGACACGGGTTCGTGCCCTGGTCTGGGAGGATCCCATATAGCCGCAGAGCGGCTGGTCCCGTGAGCCATGGCCGCTGAGTCTGCGCATCCGGAGCCTGTGCTCCGCAATGGGAGAGGCCACAACAGTGAGAGGCCTGCGTACCACAAAAAAATAAAAACAAAATAAAACAAATGTATATTGAATTTCTTTCATGTGGCAGTCACTGAAGTAGGCACTGGGAAAACAAACAATGGAGTGCAAAAACAGTCATGGTCCCTGTCCTGAACCTTACAATCTAGCTGGAGGAGGCAGGCTTTGATCAAAAGACTGTATCAGTAAATGAAGATGTACAACTGTGACAAGTGCTACAAGAGAGGTTTCTGGTGTTATGAAAGTATATTTAGTGTGAGAAAGAGCATTTAATAGGTGGAACATTCTAGTCAAAGAATAAAATCTGCAGAAGTCCTTGTAGCAACAGGGAGTATGGTGTCTTTAAGGACCTGCCAGAGGCCATGTGGCTATAGCAAAGAAGCTTGTGAAGATCCAGACCATGCAAAACCACCTTTTTATTTTTCTTTCAGTTGTATTGAGATATAACTGACATACAGCACTGTGTAAGTTTAAGGTATACAACATAATGATTTGACTTACATACATCATGAAATGATTACCACAATAGAGTGAACACCTATCATCTCATATAGATACAAAATTAAAGAAATAAAAAACATTTTTTCCTTGTGAGAGGAACTCCTAGGATTTACTCTCCTAACAACTTTCATATGTAACACACAACAGTGTTAATTATATTTATCATGTTATACATTACATCCCCAGTACTTATGTTTTAACTGGAGGTTTGTACCTTTTGACTGCTTTCATCCAATTCCCCTTCCCCGGAACCCCTCACCTCTGGTAACCACAAATCTGTTCTCATTTCCTATGTTTGTTTGCTTGCTTGTTGTTGATGCATAACTGACCTACAACACTATGTTAGTTCCTGTTACACAATATAATGATTCAATATTTCAATGAATTTCAAAATGTTCACTATGATAAGTCTAGTTATTACTTGTTACCATACAAAGATATTACATAATTATTGACTATATCCCCCACACTGTATATTTCATACCCATGACATTTATTTTGCAACTGTAAGTTTGTACCTCTCAACCTCCTTCACTTACTCCTCTCCACCCCTGATCTCCCTCCCCTCTGGCAACCTCCTGTTTGTTCTCAGAATCTATGACTCTGTTTCTACTTTGTTATGTTTGTTCATTTGTTTTTTAGATTCCACATATAAGTGAAATCATACAGGATTTGTCTTTCTCTGTCTGAATTATTTCACTTAACATAATATCTTCTAGATCCATCCTTGTTGTTGCAAATAATATGAGTTCATTCTTTCTTGTGGCTAATATTCCATTGTATATATATACCACATCTTCTTTATCCATCTTTTTTAAATATTTATTTATTTAGGCTGCACCGGGTCTTCTTTTTTTTTTTTTTTTTTTTTAGTCTCTGCTTTACAACAAAGTGAATCAGTCATACATTTACATCTGTTCCCACATCCCCTCCCTCCTGCGTCTCCCTTGCACCAGGTCTTAATTGCAGCATGGGGGATCTCTTACTCGTGGCATGCGTGTGGGATCTAGCTCCCCGACCAGGGATCAAACCCAGACCCCCTGCATTGGGAGCGTGGAGTCTTAGCCACTGGACCACCAGGGAAGTCCCTCCATTAATCTGTTGATGGCACTTTGGTTGCTTCCATATAGCTTAGCTATTATAGATAATGCTGCAATGAACATAGGGGTGCATGTATCTTATTTTTATTTTTATTTTTGGCTGCCTTGGGTCTTTGTTGCTGTGCACAGGCTTTCTCTAGTTGCGGCGAGCGAGGACTACTCCTCCTTGTGGTGCACATGCTTCTCACTGAAGTGGCTTCTCTTGTTGTGGGACACGGGCTCTAGGCGCGTGGGCTTCAGTAGTTGTGGCACGTGGGCTTAGTTGCTCCACAGCATGTGGGATCTTCCCAGAACGGGGCTCGAACCCATGTCCCCTGCATTGGCAGGAGGATTCTTAACCACTGGGCCACCAGGGAAGTCTGCATGTATCTTTTTGAATTAGTATTTTTGTTTTCTTTGTATAAGTACCCAGGAGTGGAATTGTTGGATCTGGTAGTTCTATTTTTAGTTTTTTGAGGAATCTCCACACTGTTTTCCATAGTAGTGGACCAATTTACATTCCCACCAACAGTGAACAAGTGTTCTCTTTTCTCTACATCTTTGCCAACACTTGTCTTTTTATTTATTTATTTATTTATTTTCGGCTGAGTTGGGTCTTTGTTGCTGGGTGCAGGCTTTCTCTAGTTGCAGCGAGCGGGGGCTGCTCTTCGTTGCGGTGCACGGGCTTCTCATTGTGGTGGCTTCCCTTGTTGCCAAGCACGGGCTCTAGGCGCATGGGCTCAGTAGCTGTGGCTTGTGGTCTATAGAGCGCAGGCTCAGTAGTTTTGGCACATGGGCTTAGTTGCTCCGCGGCATGTGGGATCTTCCCGGACCAGGGCACGAACCCGCATCCCCTGCATCGGCAGGCGGACTCTCAACCACTGCGCCACCAGGGAAGCCCCCTGTTGTCTTTTTGATGATAGCCATTCTGACAGATGTGAGGTGATATCTCATTGTGGTTTTGATTTACATTTCCATGATGATTAATGATGTTGAGCATCTTCTCATGTGCCTGTTGGCCATCTGTATGTCTTCTTTGAAAAAATGCCTTTTCAGATCCTCTACCTAGTTTTTAATCGGGTTTTTTTTTTTTTTGATGTTGAGTTGTATGAGTTCTTCGTTTTTTAACCCCTTATGGGATATATCATTTGCAAATATCTTTTCCCATTCAGTAGGTGGCCTTTTCATTTTGTTGATGGTTTCCTTCACTGTGCAAAAGCTTTTTAGTTTGATATAGTCTCATTTGTTTGTATTGCTTTTGTTTCCCTTGCCTGAGGAGACATATCCAAAAAAATATTACTACGACCGATGTCAAAGAGCGCACTGCCTTTGCTTTCTTCTAGAAGTTTCATGGTTTCAGGTCTTACATGTAAGTCTTTAAATATAAACAATTTAAAAAATTTGAATTTATTTTTGTACATGGTGTGAGAGAGTAGTCCAGTATGATTCTTTTACATGTGGTTGTCCGGTTTTCCTATGCAAAGCCTTCTAAACCAGGTAAGGTGAGTCAGTTATTAGCTATTGTATCAGCTCCAAATTCACCCTTCTGCTCTATGATTTCGGGGCTGAGACTCTGCAAACAATATTTCTGCTTTATATGCTGGCTCTCTGTTATGCTCTTCCAATAGAGACTACCAGAGTGATATCGCAAAGCTAGAGGAGGAAGGATAGAAGCCTCCTTCTTACTTGCTTCCTATTTCTATCAGTTACATCCCAGCAAAGTGTCTTAATTCCAGCAGTGGCAGTTGCCTCCCATTACAACAGCTGAATCAGTTTGCAGTTTTTCCAGCACTTCCAGAATCAGTATAGTTAGCACTGACTGCCCAGTGCCTCCTTCACACAGGCTTTGGTCCCAGCCCCTCTGAGTTCAGAAACACAAGCACCCACCAAGCTGTGCCTCCTCTTCAGAGGTCTGTTTCAGTTCTGTTTGGCAACCCTCTAAGTTTATGTGTTTTAGTAATTTCAACCTCTTTCTTTTGTTCCCTCAGCCCTAAGGGTTGTAGATGTTCCTACAATTACTACCTTCATGATAGCTCAGATTTCTCCTTTTACTTCTTCAGTTTTGTGGTTGACAACCCATTATATCAAATTGTTTCTCTTCAAATAACATGTGGTATCTACCACCCTACATGACCTTGACTGATATATAAGCATCTGATATTTACTCTTCAAGGTCCAGTTCAAGTGCTACCTTCTTTGTGTGTCTTTTCCCATTACCCTCAGTTAAAATTATCCTTCCAGTTAATTCTTTCTTTTAATTAATTAATTAATTTATTTATTTATTTTTGGCTGTGTTGGGTCTTCGTTTCTGTGCGAGGGCTTTCTCTAGTGGTGGCAAGCGGGGGCCACTCTTCATCGTGGTGTGTGCGCCTCTCACTGTCGCAGCCTCTCTTGTTGCGGAGCACAAGCTCCAAACTCGCAGGCTCAGCAGTTGTGGCTCACGGGCCTAGTTGCTCCGCGGCATGTGGGATCTTCCCAGACCAGGGCTCGAACCCGTGTCCCCTGCAATGGCAGGCAGATTCTCAACCACTGCGCCACCAGGGAAGCCCCAGTTCATTCTTTTTTTGTTTGTTTGTTTGTTTGTTTGTTTGTTTTCCCAGTTCATTCTTAATGCCTTTCTTAAGGTCTATAGGTTTTTGTTTTCATAATCATATGCCAAGTCACACCCATACGCCTAATAACACCCCTCTGTGGCCCTACAATTACACTGAAACATCTTCACTCAGATTAATCCTGTGGATCGAACAAATTCACTTACCAATTCTAATAGGGAAGGGTAGGTGATAGAGCAGGTGGGAACAGACACAGGCTCTCACCTGTTCCCCTACATATTATAAAATTCTGTGCAATTTACTTATAATCGCAGTCAAGTTTGTTTCCCCAGCCTCACAGACTGCTCTGAGGATTAAGTAAAATATTACGGGGAAGATTAAGTAAGATAACGTATGTGGAGCACTTAGCACAGTGTCTGACTCACAGGAAACATTCAATGAACATGAGCTATATTTTTGCTATTAGTTTATGGTTTATCCAGCTATGTCTACCAAGACCTTCTTTTTCAGTAAAGAAAATAATGCCTAATTACGGTTATCACACTCTCCTTTGAAGATTCCCCCTTTCTCTGTCTGTTACAGTTAACTAGCCTCTTTGCTGTCCCTTAAGTACCTAAGGTAGGTCTGTGCTTCTTAGAGCCTTGACACTCCCCTCCAAGACAGATGCAGGTCTTGCTCCTTCCTATTTCCTTAAGGTCATAATCAGATGTTACCTTCTCAGTGAGGCCTTCCCTGACCATCCTATTTAAAATGGTAGCGTGGAGGGACTTTCCTAGTGGTACAGTGGGTAACACTCTTCGCTCCCAATGCAGGGGGCCTGGGTTTGATCCCTGGTGGGGGAACTGGATCCCACATGCATGCCACAGTTAAGAGTTTGCATGGCGCAACTAAGAAGCCCACATGCCACAACGAAGATCCCGCTTGCTGCAACTAAGACCTGGTGCAGCCAAAATAAATTAAAAAATAAAATAAAATAAAATAAAATAAAATGGTAGTGGCTTCCCTGGTGGCACAGTTGTTAAGAATCCACCTGCCAATGCAGGGGACACGGGTTCGAGCCCTGGTCCAGGAAAATCCCACAGGCCATAGAGCAACTAAGCCTGTGCGCCACAACTATTGAGCCTGTGCTCTAGAGCCCGCGAGCCACAACTACTGAAGCCGGCACACCTAGAGCCCGTGCTCCGCAACAAGAGAAGCCACCGCAATGAGAAGCCCATGCACCACAACGAAGAGCAGCCCCCGCTCGCCTCAACTAGAGAAAGCCTGAGTGCAGCAATGAAGACCCAACACAGCCCAAAATAAAATAAATAAATTTATTTAAAAAAATAAAATGGTAGCGTGGGGACTTCCCTGGAAGTCCAGTGGTTAAGACTCCAGGCTTCAAATGCAGGGGGTGTGGCAGGTTCCATCCCTGGTTGGGGAACTGGGATCCTGCATGCTGAGCGGTGCAGCTAAAAATAAATAAATAAATAAATAAATAAATAATAAATAATAAAATGATAGCGTGCCATACTTATTACCCCTTTTACTTTTCTCCATAGCACTTGTCATCATCTGACATACCATATATTTTATTTATTTATTTGTTCATTGTTTATCGCCCACCATTAGACTATTGAATTACATTAGACTATTTGAATTAGAATTTCATTGTAATTCAAACTTTATGAAGGCTGAGATTTTTGTTTATTTTGTTTATTATTATATCCCCAGGGCCTGGAATAGTACCTAAGACTACCAATGGTGTGCTGATAAATTTGCTCTTAGAAAAAAAAGAAAAAGAGGGACTTCCCTGGTGGTGCCATGGTTAAGAATCTGCCTGCCAATGTAGGGGACATGGGTTCAAGCCCTGGACTGGGAAGATCCCGCATGCTGCGGAGGAACTAAGCCCGTGCACCACAACTACTGAGTCTGTGCTCTAGAGCCTGTGAGCCACAACTACTGAGCCCACCACGTGCCACAACTACTGAAGCCCATGCACCTAGAGCCCGTGCTCCACAGCAAGAGAAGCCACGGCAATGAGAAGCCCGTGCTCTGCAATGAAGAGTAGCCCCACTCGCCACAACTAGAGAGAGCCCCCGCGCAGCAATGGAGACCCAAAGCAGCCAAAAATAAATAAATTAAATAAATAAATAAATATTTTTTAAAAAGAAGCCTGATGTATAGAGTTTGCCAATGTTCATAGTGTAACTATTTCCGCTATGGCCTATTTTAACCTAGCAAGTGTATATTTAATAATCAGCTCTTGCAAGCCAATACAGGCTGGCTCCAGCATTCAGCTGTATGTCTGTGACATTGAGTGGGTTATTTAACCTGTCTTAAGTCTCAGTTTTCTCCGTGAAATATCTGTGGGATAATAATAGAACCTGCTTTATAAAACTGGGGCAAAATTAAATGAGTTAATACAAGTAAAGCATATAAATCAGTGGCTGACACATAGTTTAATTTCATAATTTTTATTTTAATTATATATTTATTATGTGTAGTTTTCTCCATATCCCACCAACAATGCTTTTTGCTATATTTTCCAATGTTTCTAACTGATTGAACAGGTCTATCAAGTTCTATGGCATTCTTTGATCCATGGCCACCTAGTTTGTTGGCTATGATTTGCTGATAACCAACAAGTATAAGATTTTGGCAAACATTTCTCAAGATATTGACTTATTATTGTATTTCCCCCATGTTCATGACTATTCATTGATTTTTACCACTTGCCCATCGGCAATTCTCCTATAATGAAGTGGAATAGAGTTTCCCACTGAGGGTTTGGGGAGCAAAGAGGGGTCCAGGAAGCCTAACTGTGTATTCTACAGCACTTTCTCAATCTGTTCTAGAGCTCTCAAATTGCCTGTATCTCCCTGCCTTGAAAATGTCTGTCTGTAAAGATGTTTGTGTTTTATTTCCTTTAGGAAGTTGGTCTTGATCCTGCCCACCCTTGTTAGATTCAATCAATCCCTCACTATTGCTCCTCTTAGACTGTAATTCAACTTTATTGCTTATGCATTTGCCTTCACTACCAGATTGTGAGCTACTCTGGGAATATCAACTGCTTCTCCTTTATCTCTACCCCCTAGCTCCTAACATCCTGCCTGGAATGTGCTGGTTGTGTAACTACTGTTTGTTGAATTAGTTGGTGTTGCTTTGAAGATGCATAAGTACAGAGCCAAAGTGAGGAAGGATGAAAGAACTTCTCAGAAATAAAGTACATTGCCCAATGACAATTAAGTATAGAACAAGCAGGGCATGTTCTTACACAGACAGGGATTCTTCATGATTTGAAAGTGGGCTGTGTGGGCAAGTTGGAGAGTCAGAGGAGATTCCATTGGAAAGATTGATAAGGGCTAATTTGTGAAGAGTTTTCCAAGCTCTGCTAAGAATAGTAGCAGTGGTGTGCTGCAGCAGACTCATACCAGCTTATGAGTAATAAGTGTCCAGGAATTTTGTGAGCCAGTTGATCTCATATTAGTAGTCTTAAATCAGCCACAGTATGAGTATTTATACTACAGATATCACAAATGTTACAAATCAACCTTTTCTTTTTTTCTCCGAGAGCTAGTTGTTCATAGGCCACTGAAAAGTTTTGGACATCACATTAAAAAGGTTGTTAAATCTCGTAAGATTGTTATAAAGATTAAATGAGAAAATACATATGTAAAGTATTTAGAATGCCTGGTGTAATGGAAGCACTCCAAAAATATTATTTAGTATTATCATTCATGCAAAATATTAAGCACCAGTTTTATGCTGGGTAGCATTCCATGTGCTGGGGATATAGCAATAAAGAAGACAAAGTCCCTGCACTCAAGAATTTCAACTTCTAAAGATATGAAACAGATTATTAACAGAAAATAAATATATAATATACTGGGTGGTGATAAGTGCTTTGAAGAAAAATAAATGAGATTAAGGGAGATAGAAAAAGACAGGATACTGTTTTATTTAGGGTGGTAGGGAAAGCCTCTATGATAAAATGACCCTTGAACAGAAATCAGAAGGAAATGAGGTGCTCAGTCTTATGGGTATCTGGGGGTAGATTTTTCCAGGCAGAGGGAACAGCAAGTATAAAACCCCAGGGAGACGTGAGATTAGTGTGTTCAAGAAAAAGCAAGAATGCTAGTGCAACTGGAGTGAGCAAAGCAGAGAGAACAGAATTTGAGGTCAGAGAGCTGGGGAACACAAGAGGCAGATCAAGAATGGCTGGTAGGTAAAGATTTTGAATTTACTTTCATTTAGAGAGGGGACAACATTATAAGCATTTGTGCAGGGGAGTGGATAATTTGACATGTTTTTAAAGGGTCACTTTGCTTATTATTAGTATTATGTTAGAATAATACTAATATGGAATAGTTTGAATATTGAATATTCAATATTGAATATTCTTGAATAGCAACTTGAATAGTTTGTAGAATTGGCCAGATTGGAGAGAGTTTGAGAACAGGGGAACTAGAGGAGTCTCAACTGAGAATCTGGTGAGTTCAGGATTAATAAGCGTGAGACCTGGAGTTAAACTGTCTGTGTTTAAATTATTCTTAGCAATGTGACCTTAGATGAATAACTTAATTTCTCTGGGCCTCCATTTCTTCAACTGCAAAATGATGATAATACATAGGACCTCTCTTCATAGGTTATTGTCAATATTAAATGAAATAATTCATGTAAACGGCTTAGTACAGTGCCTGGCAAACAATGAATGTTCAATAGATATTGTCATTATTTTTTTTTCCAAAAGGGATAAAAATTTGAAGTAGAATAGGAAGGGAAGACAGGCAAAAGTGAGTGTGGTATGCAGGGGTAAAAAGAAAATTTGGAAACTCTATAGGAAATATAAATATAACTTATTCCTCCATCTGGCCTTTGAAAAGTCAGAGGTGTTATCCCTGTCTTCCCTGGTGGGAAGACACAGGCTCTCTAGGGCGGGGAGAGTTCAAAGTGTGTAGGATCCAGCTCTCTATGTATTCATAAGATTTCAACATTTGGGGTGTTATGGCACCTTTAGTTTCTACTTTAGCCAAGTTTCTGTCTCTATTTTACTTCCTACAATTGTAGGAGTGGGAAGAGGAAGGGTGATGATTCAGCATGTAGGGTAAATGTTTGAAAAGCATAAAGGCCTTAAAAGTGCTTATGAAGTAGCAAGGAAAAAAAAAGACAGTGATATAGGCAAGGAAAGCAAGGGAAGTGGAATAAGGTGTGAGCGTACCTGTGATTACCCATTTTTCCATAATTGTTATCCAATGACTTTTTTGGAGGTACTATTTAGAGCGTGGAATTTGGAACCTAGGTTGGACTTCAGTGACTTTTTTTAGGCCCAGGGAAACTATGAGCTGTGTTGGGTAGGGTGACGTCAAGGAGGTTAGATTCCAAACTCACAGATGTGTAACAACTGAGAAGCAGGGGAGAGATTTTGGGTCTTAGTGAGTCAATAAGCAGGCAAGAAGGAGTCCAGAGGGGTGTGAGGGGCAGAGCATCAATTATCAATGTTCTTCACCCCCCCACACCTTTTTTAACCTCAAATGTGCATAATTGTACTAATACATTCAATCACACATTTGCTTCTTGGTGCACAATTTCCATTAAGCGAGACACAGCCCCAGATTTTCCTCTCTTTTTCCTTTTTTGAATGTACAAGGCTGTTTATTGAAGCATTGTCTGTAAGCAACTGGAAACATCATTGTGAATGATCGTCAGTAAGGGAATTGTTTACTGCAATATTGTTTATAAACATTGGAAACAAAGTGAATGGTCCCTCTTTGAGTTATTCTTCCTAAGCCTCCATTCCCTGTCTCATTTCCCTATAGCCCTGAGACCATCCATGTGTAGATATATATTCATGGATAGAATTTTTTATGTTGTTGAATTTATAGTATATTCCTTAATGGTTTGTCCTTTGCATCTCTGATAGATATTTACCCCTACATCAAGATAATCAAGATAATTTCTAATACATCTTTTTTAAAGACACATAGTGGGAATTCCCTGGTGGTCCAGTGGTTAGGACTCAGCGCTCTCACTGCTGGGCCCTGGGTTCGATAGCTGGGCCCTGGGTTCGATATCTGGTCGGGAAACTAAGATCCTGCAAGCTGTATGGTGGGGCGAAAAAAAGAAAAAAGACACATGGTGATGACTTGTGTGACATACATTGTTGTGGAAGTGGGTTGTACACATTCCTAGCTGGATAACTGGAATATCACTCATTTCACTATCAAGAATGCATGTAAGTGAGAATAACATTATGGGAATAATCTTGAAAGCATTTCTATTTCTTAAGCTATAAATAAATCACAGATTTTAAGTGTTACAAGTAAAGATGACTTGTAACACATCTTGCAACTGTGGAGTTATATTTTGGGGGAATCTATAGTGGGTAACTTGCAATCTCTATCAAAATTATAAATGCATATACCCCTGTGGCTCAGTTCTCCCATATCAGAGAATAGACTACAGTTCTGTCTGCACACATGTGTACAACTATTTCTAAATGGAACATAGTTTTTAAATTGCCAGGGATTGGAAACAACCCAAATGTCCTTAAATAGGGGACTGATTAAGCAAGTTTTAGTATATCCACACAAGAAATACTATGTAGCAGTAAAATAAAACAAGATAATGAGAAAGTTATTTTTATACCATTTTACAAAATGTGCAAGGTGCCCAAAGTGTGTTTAGTGGCAAAATTAAGGTGGAGAACACCATGTATCAATGCTTTCTTTTGTGTAAAAAGTTCAGAATATATTTGAACTTATATTCAGCTTTGCTTATACTCATAAAGAAATACTGAAAGGATTCATAAGAAAGTAAGAGTTGGTGGTGCAGTGGTTAGGACCCATGGCGATTACCAATGGAAACAAGACAAATGAGGAAGACTTTGTATTGTATACCTTTTATATAATTTCTGGCATTCGAATCATGGGACAGCATGACTATTTAAAATTAAATTACAAGAAATCTGGGGAGTGAACTGGAGTCTAGCAGATTTTTAGAGACTGTTTCTTTTTTTTTTTTTTTTTTTTTTTTTGCGGTATGCGGGCCTCTCACTGTTGTGGCCTCCCCCGTTGCGGAGCACAGGCTCCGGACGCGCAGGCTCAGTGGCCATGGCTCACGGGCCCAGCCGCTCCGCGGCACATGGGATCCTCCCAGACCGGGGCACGAACCCGTATCCCCTGCATCGGCAGGCGGACTCTCAACCACTTGCGCCACCAGGGAGGCCCTAGAGACTGTTTCTTTAATTGACTTCTTTATAGCTTCCTTTCCAGTAGTCCCTGGGGCTAAACTCCTCCCCCTTTCTCTTTATCTCTAAACTGGCAAAAGTTTCAACCCACAAGAAACAAGTATTAAATATGCTTAAATTACAGGGAACAGTGCTAGGTACTGGGACTCCCAAGGGACAAAGGAGAACAGAACATAGTCCCTGCCCTTGAAGTGGTCCAGGTGGATTTTATCACTCTCTTTAGTGGCTATAACAAGAACAAAAAACGTCCTTCTCTCCCTGCTCCTACCCCCTCCTTATAATCTTGCAGAACGCTGGAAATATATTGGAATTCCTACTTAACTCTCCTCCCCCTCACTTGGAGAGCAGTAAGGCTTGAGGAGCTCAGGAACTTTCCATCAGGCCCAGATTGGAGAGACCTCAGACCAGGGCAAAGACTCAACCCACTTCCCTTGGGCCCCTGGTGCCTTGTGGAGGTTCTTGGACCTCAGATGCTGCTGTGACTGTGGTTTCCGACTTCCTGAGTTCTCACACTCAGCTTGGTGCTGCAGATGTCATACCCCTGTTCCTGCTTTGGAGACTGACATGCTCAGGCTTGGTGATACTCTGAGTACATGGGATCTGTGGGTGTGAGTCACAGTCAAGGGGCTTGCTTTTCTGTTTTAGTTTTCCCCTTTTCCCTTGACAGACTGATTGTAAATGCCTGGGGGTTGCATAAGGGCAGAGTATAAAGGTTTGCTGGGTAGAGGTTGAGAAAGATCAGTTTTCTAATTGAATATGCTGTCTCAGGTCTTTAATTCTGCTTTTCTTTAGCTAGGGACATTGAATACTCTAGATAATGAATCTAGTAAGAAAGCAATTGGAAAATCATTTATATAGAACTATGCAGTTTACAGTACACTCTCACATATTATTTAACTTAATCGTGACAATTCTGTGAATGAGGGTAAATATCATCCCATTTTACAGTTGAAGAAAAGTGATGCTTAGGGAGAGAAAGGACACTTCCACGCAGGTATTGAATATCTCTGGTGCTACAGTATATTCTCGTGTGTATGTAGGGTTTCATTGTGGAGCTGTCATCTTATGTGCTGGGACCACAATTCTGAAATGGTTGGAGGGATTCTACTCTCTGGAGATGAGGCTGCTGTACATTCATTCTATCACTTGTTCACTCAGTCACAACTATTAATTGAACGCCTATCTAGACAAAGAAAGGTTCTAGGTAAGAAAGAATTGGGAGGTTGAGACCAACTACTAGTGAGATGCTGGGGAGGACCTTAAGGCAGAATGATAGAAGCTGCTAAAGAGGCAGTGGTGAAACCTGGCGTTTAGACCAGAACTTTTCAAACTGGGGTTCTGTGACTAGCAGCCCAGGACTGTTCAGTTCAGAAGCAAGCAAGCCAGGTTTCTGCAGGGTTTTTTTGTTTTTTTAATTTGTTTATTTTATTTATTTTTTGTTGCATTGCGTCTTCATTGCTCCATGCAGGCTTTCTCTGGTTGTGGTGAGCAGGAGCTACTCTTTGTTACAGTGCACGGGCTTCTCATTGCAGTGGCTTCTCCTGTTGTGCAGCATGGGCTCTGGGCACACGGGCTTCAGTAGTTGTGGTACTTGGGCTCAGTAGCTGTGGCACTCGGGCTCAGTAGTTGTGGCTCGCGGGCTCTAGAGTGCAGGCTCAGTAGTTGTGGCGCATGGGCTTAGCTGCTCCGTGGCATGTGGGATCTTCCTGGACCAGGGCTCGAACCTGTGTTCCCTGCATTGGCAGGTGGATTCTTAACCACTGCGCCACCAGGGAAGCCCTCCACAGGTTTTTTAATCAGGAAAAGCTTAACTCCCAAGGTATTTCATTCATACTTGTATGAAGTTATTTTTGTCTGGCCAGCATCAGTCCTCCCCCTCTCTTTTCATTTGGGGGGATATCCTTAGGGGCAAATCGTTTCTCTCTTCCCCTGGCAGCCTAGACTAATCCATGTGGCCTGAGCTTGACCAATCAACATCAGCTCCCCGCCAAGACTTTGCCTCTTGAGTGAGTGACTCAAAGACAAAGGGATGTTAGGATTGAATCCCAGCTGTGATGTGTGGTGCTGCTGGCTGCAGAAGCTGCTGTTTCTTGCTTCTTGCTGGAGCTGCTCTGTGCCGCTTATTTTCCAAGGCTGCCCTCCTGTGCATGCTCTGGGCCCCCAAAGATCCTTGTAATACATGTTTCTTTTGTTTGTACTTGCAACAGTGTCCATGTTTGTATTTGCAACAGACAAAAAGAATTTTAACTTACAAATTGTGATGATTTCTTTACCAGGATGTAAACTCCTTGAGAGCAGGGCCTAAATCTCATTCTGTTCTGTGTCTTTTTTTTTGGCTGCACTGCCAGCATGTGGGATCCGACCCACCAGGGATCAAACCCGTTCCCCCTGCAGTGGAAGCATGGAGTCTTAACCACTGGACCGCCAATGAAGTCCCCTGCTCTGTGTCTTTGATGCTCAGCTCAAGCCTGGGTCTCTATATGTGCAGGTTGAATAAATAAAGAAACGTGTTATATTTGTATGGGGCTATGGATTCGTGGCATGACTTCGGTTGCGGGGCAAAAAAATTCTCTATATGCTACAATAGCCACTAAAATCTGAGCAATTTCATGTTAATAAACATAAACCCAGAGGATCCTGGGAATGTCCTTTCTTTCTGTATCTGAGCCCTTATCCGAGTTCATGTAGGTACTTTTGGTCCTCAAATTCCAGAAGGTGTTTTTATTTTTTTTTAATATATGGAACACTTCGGGCTTCCCTGGTGGCGCAGTGGTTGAGAGTCCGCCTGCTGATGCAGGGGACACGGGTTCGTGCCCCGGTCTGGGAAGATCCCACATGCCGCGGAGCGGCTGGCCCCATGAGCCATGGCCGCTGAGCCTGAGCGTCCGGAGCCTGTGCTCCGCAACGGGAGAGGCCACAACAGTGAGAGGCCCACGTACTGCAAAAAAAAAAAAAAAAAAAAAACAACCCCCCCCCACAAAAATATATATATATATATGGAACACTTCACTAATTTGCATGTTATCCTTGGGCAGGGGCCACACTAATCTTCTCTGTATGGTTACAACTTTTGCATATGTGTTGTCAAAGTGTGTACAGCTGAACCTTTTGTCCCTGGTTTCCTAGAAGCTCTCCCTAAGCACCTCCCTCTGCCCTGACTACATCAGCTCAGGAAATCCTCTCTTCAGCCTCCAGTCCAGATTTGAAAAGACCACTCCTATGGAGCCAGGTCATTAAAGAAGAATCTACTCATTATTTTCAATTATCATTTTTTTCCCCAAATATTCTCTTTCCTTTCATTCCTTCCACAGATACATAATGAGCATCTACTATTTGTCAGATTCTGACAATTCAGTAGATAGAAGATAGTTCCTAACTCTAATTTGGGGGGAAAAGACAAATAAAACCAAGAGAACAAACAAATTAAATATTTACGAAGTATGTTAAGTGCTCTGATGAAAATGAACAGTGATAAGGTAGAGAGCAATTGCCCTGTACGAGGCAGGAGATCAAGGGGAGCACTTTCTAGCTAATGTAGTCAAAGAGGACCTCACCGAGGAGATGACAAACTGAAACCTGTTAAAGGGTTAGTTTTGCAAAAAAGCAACAGCCTAGTCAATGGCCCAGTGCCTGGACAGAGCTTGGAGAGAACCATAGAAATGATAGCAAGTTAATGTGGCCAGAGAAATAGCAAAGGTGGAGGATGTGATGGAGAGATTGGTGGTTCTAAGCAGGGCAGTGACATGATTACATTTACATTTAAAAAGTGCAATCTAGCTGCCCTGTTTTTCTAAAGTAAAAGTCATTATTGCCTTCCTAAATAACAAATGTTAAGCATTCCTCTTTGGAACTTCCCAAGTCCCACTGGGAAAACATCTCAGACCCTTGGGGGGTGGCTGCAACTCTGACCTGGTCCCCTGAGGCAGAATACTGCTCCTCTCCACACCAGCAATTGGAATCCTTTCCTAGGAGCTAATGCAGTGAAGCGGAGTGGGGGGGATGAGTGCAAAGGCCCTGAGGCGGAAAGGAACCTGGCTTGTTTGAGGACTTGAAAGATGCTGAGAACTGAGAATGTGGGGGAGCTGAATGCGTGCCAATGTGAGAGAGGAAAGTTAGGTACAGACTCCGAAGAGCCTGGCTCACAGTGAAGATTTAGATCTTAATCTGAAGAACAGTGGGCAACGGGCTTTGAGCAGGGGATGGCTGTGAATATAGTTTCGTTTTGAAAAGCTCCCGCTGTCTGAGTGTGAATGGATTGGAAGGGGAAAGAGTAATTGTATGGAGAGGACAACCATCATCTAGGAGAGAGGTGATGGTGGACTAAACTGGAGTGCTGGCAGCAGGATGGAGAGAAGTAGGAGGCTTCGAGATGCATTCAGGAGGCAAAATTAACAGGTGATGGATAGTGTCCAGTCCTGGCCTTCGTGTGATCACAGTGGATACGAGTGAGAGGGGACTTCGTGCTCCGGACCCGGGAGAAGGCCTGTTCCCGCGCGTCAGGGCAGTGGGCGTGTCCCGCCCGAGCCGTCGCCACGGTGATCGGGTGGGGCGGGGCCGAGGGCGGGGCAGCTGAGGCGCTGCGTCACTCGGTGGAGTCGTTGGTGCGTGTGTGTGGGGGGCGGGGGATACGCTGGGCGCGTCCCCGGGGTCACGTGGTGCGCAGCACGCAGAGTCCTTCAGTCGGTTGGACCCGGAGCGGAGCAGCCGGAGCGGGGCTGTGAGGTGAGCTCGCGGCAAGGCGCGGCGAGGTGAAGCCGGCTGGCTGGGGCAGGGTCGGGTCAGGTCGGGCCGGGCCCGGCCCGCGTCGCGCGCGCGCCGTGCGGGCGGGGACGGTGACGGACGCCACCGCTGCTCCGGTCTCCTACCCGGCCCCGCTCCCCGCCTGGCCCGGCTCGCCCAGCCGGGAGGGAGGCCCGGGGACCGCTGCTGAGAGCGTGGCGGGCGTGCGGGCGGCGCCCAATCCCTAGGGCTGCCCGCAGGAGTGACGGTGGCTGCGGCCAATCAGCGGCTCCCGAGGGGGCTGGGCCGCGGGGTGCGGGGCCCGGGGCGCGGAGCGGGCCGTGTTGGGGGTGGGGTGTAAGCGCTAGGGCCGGAGCCTGAGCTGTGTGGCCCTCGAGAGCTCCACCAGCAACCCCTGCCGTTACCTTGTGCTTTGGGAACGCGTTTTCTTTTATTGACTCTTTTATCCTATTCTGGGGAGCACACCCCTTTCTCAAGCACCAGACTATGGGAGTGTCCCCTTTCTCTATAGTTTTTAGAAAATGTGGTCGGTGCACCCCCTTTCTTAAGCTCCAGCCCTGGGATGTTATCTAAATTTCCAAAGCCTGCCCAACTGAGGATGTATCCCTTGACCCACGACCTCCAAACTGGGAGGACACTCCCTTTTCGAGCCTCCAGTCTGAGTAAGCATCCCCTTTCAAATTTTGGGGTTCTTCCCATTAGCGAGTCTTAAATCTGGGGTCCAATAACCAAAGTTTTGGGGGTACTTATATTCGCACAAAATCGAGGAAGAATTCCCTTTTCCAGGCCCCAAATCTGGCAACGTGCTTTCTGGAATTTCTTAAATTTAGGGGCCGCTTCCTTTCCCTGCTTTTTCAAAATCTGGGAGTGCACCTCATTTCCAGAGTCTACCGAAAATGAGATCCGAATCCTGAAATTTTAGGATACATATTTGTATTTACACAAGGGAATTCACTACTTTTTCCAGTCACTCTATTCTTGGGGTTGCACCGTTTTTCATGAGTTCTCTAAATCCGACCACCTTATTTCCTGGGGGAGACTTTTCATATCTGAAAGTGTATTTGTTTCCTGTGCCCTCCACATGTACAGCATGAACTACTTTTGGTTACACAACTCTTACGGTGCAGCAACCTTCCTGGTGCTTGTTAAATCTGGGACGGCGCACCTTTTTTCTGAGTTCGTTCATTTCCATACGATGGTCCAAGGTTCTTGAGCTTTTCTGCCATCCAAGATATTTTCTTTCCTCAGCTTCTTTCCCTCTTTGGAACCCCATTTCCCTTTAGGTGCTCTCCCTGTCAGGGCAGTGCACCTATTTCCTCTTCCTTCCTCTGGTGAATAAATACCTTCAGCACCACACTTTCTCTGCTTCTGTAGCCTTTTTTCTGTGCACACTTCCTAGTCTTACCTCCTGAAGTCCCCTCCCCCTAGGGGAGGATCTCCCTGCCCATCCTAAAGGGGTTGCCTGCATGTTGTCTCCCATATGTCTACTTTATCTTTTACTTTTCTGCTAACGGGAGCTCTTTTCTCTTGGCTTGCCCTATCCCCTGGCATTTTTCTGGTTTCTTTCTTTCTTTGGACACTGCTCTGCTTATTGGTGGCTGTAAAGATTTTCCCATTTCCTCCCCTTGCTCTGGAAGTGGCTTCAAGTCCAGGGCTGCCTGACTCCCCAGCGCTGGATTTAAACTGGAAAGGAATCCCCTTGCATTTCTTTGGTTATTCACAGGGCTCTTAATCCTCCTGGTGGTTTGCTTCCTATAAGATTCTGGCTAGATGGGTACTGTTTTCTCCTTTGCTTTATTTCCCTTCGTTGGAAAAAAACAAAACCAAAAAACCCTCAAGAGATTCTTTAGTCTTGCTTCCAACTCATACGCTTCCTCCCTACATTGGCTTTTTTCCTTCCTTTTATCAAGAAAGGAGGTCATTTGGAGAAATCTGTTGGTCACTCTTTTTTTTGTTGTTGTTGTTCCTGGGGAAGAAGAGGGAGATGGGTATTTACCTCTCCCCTTAATCCTCTCACTTATCTGCCAAGCCTTGCCCCCAACCCCCTCCTTAAAATCTGCAAATGTCTGAGACCTCTCCTCTCCTAAGAGCCTCTCAGTAGGTTCTTTCTTTTGTATTTCCCTCTGTCTTTCCAGATCTTACTCAGGGCTTCTCAGCGGGAGCGAACCAGGTTAATTTCTCCACAGCTGGAATCTCAAGTGCTTATGGGATAATGACACCTGACCTTTCTCCCTTTCGGGAAGTACTTGAGTGTGCAGCTGTATGAGGCCTCAGTGCGGGAGAGAGTTTGGGCCCGAGAAGCTACCCTGGCAGGACAAGGCAGAAAAATACTGCATTTTCAGGACCACGTCCTTCTGAATCTCATTTGAAGATTGGATGTTTGCCAAGCACCTGCTTCTTAGGGATGCTGGGGGATTTAATGATACTCCCAGGAACCTGTAGGAATTAATGGGGCTTGTGGTGAAGTGCTCTGAACTCAGTGTTGGAACTTGAATAAAATAAATCATTATTGTATTTTCAGAACAACTAAGCTGTTTTAAATTTCACGTGCATGAAAACGCTAGAGCTGTGTTATTTCAGGAAGTGAAATGGATCCCACATTTATATCATGTGGTCATTAGTAAGTACCAAATTCATTAAAAAGTATTGGAGGTCTGTCTGAGCAGTACCTAATAAAATATGGTATACAGAAAGTGAGCAGGTACTTTGTCTCTTATTTGCCTGTTTGGTACTTTGTCTGTGTAGTGCTATATATAGTCCACCCTTAAAGTATTCTGCACCAGTGCTGCTCAAACTTGAATGTGCAAATAAATCACCTGGGGTGGGGAGTGTCTTGCTAAAATGCTGATTCTAATCCAGTGGTTTAGGGTGGGGCCTGAGTATATTCTTTTCTCATTCCCAGGTGATATTAATATTTCTGAACTACACTTTAAGTAGTTAGGTTCTGTGCACAAAGTTAAAGATTTCTCTTTGAAAATAGGAAGGTGGTGGTTAGCTTTAAGCTGGGACATTATTTTCCATTCTCTCTTTATCTAGACGCACACTCCTTAGAGTTTGTACACGTCCCCTTTGGAGGACTACTATTTATATTCATTTGTAGTTACTCTAGCATTAAACTTTTAAAATCATGGCTGGAACTTCTCCAGGAGTTTGATTCCTATGTATTTTGTCAAATTTAAAGGCTTAATTATTTCTTGGGACTTCCCTGGTGGCGCAGTGGTTAAGAATCTGCCTGCCAATGCAGGGGACATGGGTTCGAGCCCTGGTCTGGGAAGATCCCACATGCCGTGGAGCAACTCAGCCTGTGTGCCACAACTACTGAGCCTGCGTGCCACAACTACTGAGCCCACACGCCACAACTACTGAAGCCCGCGTGCCTAGAGCCCGTGCTCTGCATCAAGAGAAGCCACTGCAATGAGAAGCCTGCGCACTGCAACGAAAAGTAGCCCCTGCTCGCTGCAACTAGAGAAAGCCCGTGCGCAGCAATGAAGACCCAACGCAGCCAAAAACAAACAAATTTATGTAAAAAATAAATAAATAAATGCTTAACTATTTCTTGATTGAAGGTAAACATAACTCTTGACATAAAATCATTCTAGTAAATCCCATGTAGTAATCAGCCAGCTTGCCTCTCTGGTTCCTCATCTATTACCCTACCATGGGTAGTGATTCTGAGATACTCCAAGTCAACAGGGTCACAGGTATGGGAATTTCCAAGGAGTCCTTCTAGGTCCTGGAAATGGGCCTGGGAGACGCAGGTGCCTGGACCCTGAATGGAAGCTACTGACTTGTCTCTGTATGGAGCTTCACAAAGGTGAATGCTGGTGTGAATGTGACATTATTCTTTGGTGGGAATCATGGCTTATGATGCTCTCTCTCCTTTTGTATTCACATCTATTTTTAAGTCTTAGTGGGTTTTTCCTTTCTAAGTGTCTTAGGTCATCTGTACCTATTTCCCTGGCTATCACCTGTCGTGGACTTTTCCCAGCATGATCCTATTCTGGGCCCTAATCAGGGCAAACCTGAATGACTAGACTATTTTGTGTCCTGGTCCTCTCCCTTCCCCCCCATCCCTCACATGAGTGTCAGATAGATCCTCTTCAGTAACGGATTTGATCTGGATTTGGCTCTAGTCCCAGCTCTTCCACTCACTATGAGACCTCAGGCAAGTTACTTAATACTACTGGACCTCATTCTCCCCATTTGTAAAGTGAGGGGCTGATTATCTCCAAGGTCTACCCTGCTCTGAGCCTTTGTTCGTGCCTTGCTTAGAAAGCCAGTGTCTGTGGGAGTTTGTAGCAGATCTGATTTCCTTCACGTGCTCTTTTGGGCACGCTGCCAATCATTTGCATGTCCGAGTCACTTCTGCCACTGCCTCTTTTCTAGCCGAGGCAGCCACCTTGTCTTCACACCCAGCTTCAGCATTCTTCTGCTTCCGTGCCCTCTGCCATTTCCATGCTTTATTTCATTCAAAACGGTCTAAGCTTCTCAAAGAAGTCTAACTTGAATTCTCCATTCAATGTTAGCTACTTCCCTGAATCACTAAGAGGGAGTCTGTAGTTGACATGCAATTTTGTTTATTTGGAAGTTCTCTTATCTGATGTGTATTTTAAAAATGTTTTTCCCTCCTCCTCACCCCAGCTTTCTTTTTTGCTTTGAATTAGCAGAGTAGGTACAATGAAATTTAAAAATGAAGCAGGTAGTTTGCCTTTTGCTGGAGTTTGGGGAAAATGAATGTAATGCTTTTAGCCATCTTCTCTCAAGGTCTCAAGGAAATCAGCTAGCTGGTTCTTCATCCTGGATTTTAAAGGTGCTTAAACACCCTATCAAATTTGAAAGTGTATCCTAAGTTCAAACTTCATTTTTTTTTAAACAAATTTATTTATTTTATTTATTTATTTTTGGCTGCATTGGGTTTTCGTTGCTGCGCATGGGCTTTCTCTAGTTGCGGCGAGCGGGGGCTACTCTTCCCTGCAGCGTGTGTGCTTCTTATGGCTTCTCTTGCCGCGGAGCACAGGCTCTAGGCATGCGGGCTTCAGTATTTGTGGCTCGCGGGCTCTAGAGCACCGGCTCAGTAGTTGTGGCGCGCCGGCCCAGTTGCTCTGCAGCATGTGGGATCTTCCCGGACCAGGGATCGAACCCGTGTCCCGTGCATTGGCAGGCGGATTCTTTTTTTTTTTCGCGGTACGCGGGCCTCTCACTGTTGTGGCCTCTCCCGTTGCGGAGCACAGGCTCCGGATGTGCAGGCTCAGCGGCCATGGCTCACGGGCCCAGCCACTCCGCGGCAGGTGGGATCTTCCCGGACTGGGGCATGAACCCGTGTCCCCTGCATCGGCAGGCGGACTCTCAACCACTGCGCCACCAGGGAAGCCCCGGCAGGCGGATCCTTAACCACTGCGCCACCAGGGAAGCCCCCCAAACTTCATTTAAAAATTACTTCTAAATGCTCTTCCTTCTAGGAACACACTCAGCCACAAAACCTGACAAGAAGTTGCTAAGGACAATGATAAGAAATTTAAATTTTAAATAACTTCATCAGTGAGTAAAGCTAACAATTCTTTGAGAGCACCTGATTATTCTCAAGGGCAGCTGCTGATGTTGCCTGGAAATCAGGGATCAAAGATGTATATAACCTAATCCCCCTTCCTCATCTTTCTAGGAAGTGATGGGATGTTTACATGTTTCTTGATAAACGTTCTTTTTTTTTTTTTTTGATAAACATACTTTAAACCAAAATGTGTGTTTAGTCAGAGCCTCCTTCGTTAGATTGTAAGCTTGGAGAGGGAGGGTGCTGTCCCTGTCTTATTCATCTCAGCAACTGACCTTTACAGGTTGTTGATTAACTTTGGGGTAACTTGTTGAAAATTGAAACCTTGATTTGTAATAATGCTGTGACAACTTTACTAGATCTTGTGCTAGGTATCAACTGTCCTTTGCTTTGTTTGGCCAAATAATGGAAGAGGTGAGCTTGTAGAAATCCTGTAAAATTTTAGCAGCTGGGTATGAGTCACCAAACATAAATAGGGCAGTTGTATGAAAGGGTGGCGGTTCCTGAATCAGTGGACTTAGGGGAAGGAAGAAGAGGAGGGGCCTGGGAAAGGATTTTAAATGATGGTTTTATTTGGTAAGAGCTTTTCTCTTGTCAGGAACATAATCCTAAGATTTTAAAGACTGACTCCCAGGCATCTTAGATGATGTAAGAGGTCTCACCTTGTCCTAGTAGAGACCTGATTTTCAAGAGGTCTCTTTTTCCTGTGGAAAGGGCACATGGCTAGATGGATTGACGTGCCTTCCTTGCTTATCCAGGTGCTGGGATTTTGTGGAACCCTAGCCTGGAAATGTGGGCATTTTAGTTAGCATTGTTTGGAGCACTCTATTAGGTCTTATTGAATCTTTACAATTTATCCATTATCTTCATCTAATAGACAGGAAAACTGAGATTAAGTAATTTATTTGTCCAAGGTCATTTGGCTAATGACCCAGGTTGCTTTGCCTGCAAGCCTGGTGCCCTTACATCCTCCTCTCTACAGCTGCCTTACCTTTCTCCCTCAATGTTTGAATAAGTCACATTAGTCACAATATCAAACAGGGCAGCCTGGAACGCAGGACTGAGGCACTGTTGGGAGAAGAGGTAGCCTTGCCACCTCATCTCAGATTCTGTTCCTGACCATGTAAACATCTCTTAATTGTAAAAGCCAAACTCTCCCAGCTGAGGCTGCATTTCTCCCCTTCTTGAGGCCCCGGTGCGTGGCTGGTTTGGTCTGCTTGACAGTCTCTAAGTCTCATGGAGTGGTGAATGCCGTCCAAAGTGCTTTGTTGAGTAGGACGTCGGTCATGCTGTGACCTATATGAGAATTATACATCTACAATTCAGAAAGGCAAGATAGTTTAAGAGGCCACCTTTCATGTCCAGGCTGCGTGGTATGTAGTGGTGAAGGACCAGAATTTGGAGGCAGAATGCCCGAGTTTGCATTCTAGCATCTGCCACTCTGTTGGGGCTACATGTCACTTGGGCATGGGGCTCAAACGTCTTGGGACCCTCCTGTAGCACAGACGTTGGAGGCAGACTTCCAGCATGGCAAGTTTCTAACATATCTGGACCTCTGTTTTCTTTCTCAAGTATCATCATAACTACCTCACATCTATCATTGTAAGTATCAGTAAATGTTACCCTTTTCTCTCCATTTCCTAATCTGTAAAATGGGAAGAAGAAAATCTAATTTATAAGATTATTAAAACTTGGTGAGCTGTGAAGAGTTGAGTATATGTTACCATTATTTTGTTTTATTCCTCTTACAAAATGTTTGTAAAATCCCCTATGTTAATTGTGGTATTTTATACTTGAAGTACAGTTGATTTAC
Organism: Mesoplodon densirostris; assembly: GCF_025265405.1. Lineage (NCBI taxonomy): Eukaryota > Metazoa > Chordata > Mammalia > Artiodactyla > Ziphiidae > Mesoplodon > Mesoplodon densirostris. The sequence goes on along the minus strand of NC_082676.1, from coordinate 23,917,034 downwards.
AATGTGGTGTTAATTTCTGCTGTACAGCAGTGATTCAGTTATACATATGTATATTTTTATTTATTTATTTATTTTATGCGGTATGTGGGCCTCTCACTGTTGCGGCCTCTCCCGTTGCGGAGCACAGGCTCCAGACACGCAGGCCCAGCGGCCATGGCTCACAGGCCTAGCTGCTCCGCGGCATGTGGGATCCTCCCGGACCGGGGCACGAACCCGTGTCCCCTGCATCGGCAGGCGGACTCTCAACCACTGTGCCACCAGGGAAGCCCCTATGTATGTATGTATATATATATATATATATATATATATATATATATATACATTCTTTTTTTAATATTCTTTTCCATTATGGTTTATCATAGAATACTGAATATAGTTCTCTGTGCTATGCAGTAGGACCTTGTTGTTCAAAGGCCTTATGTTTTTCAATTTTCTAATTTTTTTGGCTGCATCTTGCGGGATCTTAGTTCCCGGACCAGGGATCAAACCCAGGGCCCCCTATCCACTGGACTGCCAGGGAATTCCCTCAAAGGCCTTACTTTTAAATACAGTATAAATACAGTGGGTTTTGGAGGAGGTCCTGCTTCTCAAATCCCAGCTCTTCCTCCTAGCCAGGTGACCATTGGCAAGTTATTTGCTCTAAGCCTCCTTTCCCTCCTCTGTAAAATGGGATAACACTGCCAACTTCTCTGCATTGTTGGGAATGAGATATTTGTCAAGGATTTAGCCTGTGGTGAAAACTCAGTAAAAGTTAGCCACTTTCTGGTGTTAATAATAAAGACCAGGAACAAAAGTTAATACTTAAAGAATAAGGTAATTAATTGACTTAAATAATTTTTATTTATCTTTAAAGCCCCATGGGCAGTGAATCAGTTGTAATTTAGGAAAATGTCTTTGGAGGTCCCATGGGGTATTGACTCTATCTCCAAATTGTTTTCCTTTGTAATATAGTGATGCCTCAATTAAGGAATCCTGTAAGAACAGTTTAGTCAGGAATATTTAAAAAAAGATTCCCTTCCCTAAAAGGAACCCACACAAACCCGCTCCAGAGCTGCCTTCCACCATTTATAGACTGGAGCCCTCCCTGTGACTGAAAACCGAGTACAGCTTTTCTTAGACTCCAGGGGCGGAATTGTGGTCTGTCTTCAGGGGCGAACTCGTTCCCTGTGCTTTGCCTTCCTCCCCCTGCCCCCATGGAGTGATAACAGTTCCTACATTTACCTGTGGATAGCACTTTTCAGAGAGCCTCCATATGATTGTCTCCTTGAATCCCTGTCCCTTAAGGTGGGTGATACAGGTCTCTTTCCTATCTTTCTTCCTTTTTTGACAGAGGAAGCTGAGGTTATCTCATTTAACAAGCATCTGACTGCCAAGTAAGGGCGCTGCTTGTTAGTTGCTGGGGATGCGTATGAGGAGTTAAATGCCTGAGGAGAGAGAGGCTCAGAAACAGGCAATTTCAATGTAGGGTGCTGGATTGTGGTCCAGATGGCAGGCAAAGCTGCCATGGGCGAATAATGGAGTGGGCCCTGGCCCAGCGCCCTTGGCAAGGTGCTGATGGCTGAGCCCAGTCTGAAGGACCAGGCAGAGGAAGCAGCATTGCAAGGAGTCTTGGTGTGTGGGCGGCATGAGAGCTTATTGTGTGCTAGGCTCTGTGCTAAGTAATTTTTTTTTTTTTTTTTTTTTGCGGTACGCGGGCCTCTCACTGTTCACTGTTGTGGCTTCTCCCGTTGCGGAGCACAGGCTCTGGACGCGCAGGCTCAGCGGCCATGGCTCACGGGCCCAGCCGCTCCGTGGCATGTGGGATCCTCCCGGACCGGGACACAAACCCACGTCCCCTGCATTGGCAGGCGGACTCCCAACCACTGCACCACCAGGGAAGCCCTGTGCTAAGTAATTTTTATCTTCACAGCACCTGTATGAAGGTATGAAGTAGGTATTGGTACTATCCCCATTTAACAGATAAGGAGCCTGAGGCTCAGAAAGGAAATGACTTGTGCAAGGTTATCTGGAAAATGGTGGAGCTGGGGTCCAAACCCAGGCAGTCTCATTTCGGAGTTCTGGCTCATAACCACCATATGCCGCTGGCCCTCTGCAGAGCTTGTCTGCTCCTCTCCTTGTAAGCTCCCGTTTCTAACAAGCCCCGGTTTGGTTTGGTCATAATGGCTAGCTCACTGATGGCCTTGATGCTGCACAGCTTGAAGTCTGTTCTGTAGGGGAACTACTGAGCTTTTTTTTTTTTTTCTTCATTTGAGATATAATTGACATATAACCTGAAGTGTTTTAAACAGAGGAGTCTTATGATCAGATTTGTGCTTTAGAAATATTACTGTAGCAGCACTGATGAAGAGTAGCCACAGTGCAGTAGTTGGCTAGTCAGATTACCTGAGTTCAGCTCCTTGTCACAATACTTGGTAGCTTTGTCATTTGGGCAGCTTACTTTCTGAACCTTACTTTTGCACCTCTGAAACAGGAGTAATAGTAATCCTCATTACAAACCTATGAGGTAGATGCTAAATGAGACGATGTATATGTAAAGCACTTAGAATACTGTATGTCGTAAAATAAGCACTCAGAAGTCAGTCTGTAAGACAATATTGTTTTGGATCTGGGGAGGGTGTGGCTGGAGGTTTTGAGCTCCTTTGAGAGTTGTTGCAGTAATCGGATTAGAACTGATGGGAACCTGAACTGGGCAACCACTGGGCAATGGGAGAAACCTAGAAGTAGGTGTGACAAAATGGTGACTGAGAGTGAGATGCAAGGGTGATGCCCATGTTTCTAGCTTGGCACATTGGCCAGTCTTGGAGTCTTAAACTGTGATGGGAAGAAAAGGAGAAGGAACTTGTGAGGATAAGATGATTAGCTCAGTGAAGTTGAGTAATGTGCCAAAGGTTATTTAGCAAATATATTCTGGAGTCAAGCCTGGGCACTAGGCCCTTTCCATTGTTTCTGGGAAGATCCACTGATTTAACCAATTCATTCTCAGTAATTCGGAATGAACCTGTGTTTGCTGTCTGTCTGAATTTTAATTGTGGAAGGAAAAGGTTGGCTCTTAGAGAAAGTATTTCAAGTATCTGGGAAGAGGGTAAGGGAATTTTTTTGGGGGGGGCCTTTTTCTTTCTTCCTGCCTCCTTACTTTCCTCCCCTCTTCCCTTTGTTTCCTTCCTTACCCTCTCAAGTGAAAGAGGCTAATTCAGCTCTTTTAGTGTGACTTGGGCAAGGGCTGGAAGGAGTGGTAATGGTTGGCTTTAGACCCAGTCTTCTTTCTGTGTTGTTGAGGAGAGGATAGTGATGGAGGGGCCCTTGCTCCTACTTGAACCAACTTGTCACTTCCCTAGGACTAAAGATGTGCTCTTTTATGTTCATTGTGTTGGATACTATTTGTTAATATTGCATAATGATATTGACTGTAGTCCTTTGTGTCTGATGTCCTTTTTGCTAGTGCTACTACAGTCACACAGCCACTTTATCACCAATATTGAATATTTAGTGTGTACTGTGCTAAGCACTTGACATCCATTAGCTTGCTTATCCTCAGAATCCCAGGACGTAGGGGTTATTAATCTGCTTTTATAGATGGGCAAACAAAGGGAGGCTCAGTGATTTTTCTCATCTTCACTTAGCCAGCAACGAGAGGAGCCAGAATTCGTGAGAATCTGAGTCTGAAACCTGTCTGCTCCCATCCCTAAGTACTCCCTGGCCTTCCTTCAAGACAGAACTTTGGCAGAGTCCCCTTGGAAGCTTCCTCCTGTGAGACGTAGGTGTCACTGGACCTGCTGATATTGTTTATGCTTTTCTGTAACAGTGGTGAGGGCTGCAGGGAGCATCTCCACCTCCTAGGCTCAGGGCTGTGTGGGGAGGGGAGCTCATTCCTTCCTGAGTCACCTTGCCTCTAGGACTTGCTCTCTACCTAGAATTCTCTTCCTCTGGATCTTCACATGGTGGTCTCCTTGTCATTTATTTATTTATTTTAAAGCTAGATTTATTTATTTATTTATTTGCTTATTTATTTATGGCTGCATTGGGTCTTCATGGGCTTTCTCTAGTTGCAGCGAGCGGGGAGTACTCTTGGTTACGGTGTGCGGGCTTCTCATTGCGGTGGCTTCCACGGCCTGTAGGCGCGCCGGCTTCAGTAGTTGTGGCATGTGGGCTCTAGAGTGCAGGCTCGGTAGTTGTGTCTCATGGGCTTAGTTGCTCTGAGGCATGTGGGATCTTCCCGGACCAGGGATCGAACCTGTGGCCCCTGCATTGGCAGGCGGATTCTTAACCACTGTGCCACCAGGGAAGCTCCTTGCCTTGTCATTTAGATCTCTGCTCAGACCTCAGCTCCTCAGAGTTCTTTCTAACGGCCTTATCTAAGGTGGTCCTGCCGTGTCACTGGCTCACATTGTTTTGTTGGGTTTTCCCCCACAGAGCTTAGCCTCCCAGAAATGATCTTATTTGTATTTGTGTTTATCACGTTCCTGCCTTCCCTGCTAGAGAATGGGGCCAGGGGTGTCTCATCCTCCCAGCATCTATCTCCAGCACCTGGCACATAGCAGGCACTCAGTAAATATTTATTGAATGAAGGAGGCATAAAGATGTTTTTTTTAGACATTTAAAAAATTTTTTATTTATTTACTTTTGGCTGCGTTGGGTCTTTGTTGCTGCGCGTGGGCTTTCTCTAGTCGTGTTCTCTAGTTGCGGCAAGCAGGGGCTACTCTTTGTTGCGGTGTGCGGGCTTCTCATTGCGATGGCTTCTCTTGTTGTGGAGCACGGTCTCCAGGCGCATGGGCTTCAGTAGTTGTGGCTCGTGGGCTCTAGAGTGCAGGCTTAGTAGTCGTGGCGCACGGGCTTAGTTGCTCTGCGGCGTGTGAGATCTTCCCGGACCAGGGTTCGAACCCTTGTTCCCTGCATTGGCAGGAGGATTCTTAACCACTGTGCCACCAGGGAAGCCTGAGGCATAAAGATTTAAGCTGGTCTTTCACTTGCAGTGTCCCTCAGTTTGAAAGGCACCATCACCCTTTAATGGAGGTTGAATTTCAAGCCTGGTGTAAGCACTATTAGATTATTGTAAAGCCTGTTCTGTAGTTTCTGGTGGTTAGTAGCTGAGTAACATTCTTTATTTCATTTATTAGGCATCTGTTGAGTATCTGTCATTCCTTTCCCTAATGGAACTTAAAGTGTAGTCCTACTACGTTAGGTTTTATTTAAATATTCTCTTATTATTTTAAATATTTTTTAAAATTTTATTTATTTTTTGGTTGTGTTGGGTCTTCGTTGCTGCGTGCGGGCTTTCTCCAGTTGTGGCGAGTGGGGGCTACTCTTCACTGTAGTGCATGGGCTTCTCATTGTGGTAGCTACTGTTGTTGTGGAGCATGGGCTCTAGGCACGCGGGCTCAATAGTTGTGGCTCGTGGGCTCTAGAGCGCAGGCTCAGTAGTTGTGGCACATGGGCTTAGTTGCTCCGCAGCACGTGGGATCTTCCCGGACCAGGGATTGAACCTGTGTCCCCTGCGTTGGCAGGCGGATTCTTAACCACTGTGCCACCAGGGAAGTCCCTCTCTTAGTATTAAACATGTAAGTTATATCTAGCTTCCCCAGCATTGTATGTAAAGAGCTATTTTTTTTTTTAATGTAGCTTAACCTTAAACAATTCTGTAATCTGACAATTTTTTTTTTTAAAGAAGATGTTGGGGGTAGGAGTTTATTAATTTATTTATATTTATTTTTGCTGTGTTGGGTCTTCATTTCTGTGCCAGGGCTTTCTCTAGTTGTGGCAAGCGGGGGCCACTCACTATCGCGGCCTCTCTCGTTGCGGAGCACAGGCTCCAGATGCGCAGGCTCGGTAGTTGTGGCTCACGGGCCTAGTTGCTCCGCGGCATGTGGGATCTTCCCAGACCAGGGCTCGAACCCGTGTCCCCTGCATCAGCAGGCAGATTCTCAACCACTGCACCACCAGGGAAGCCCAAGAGCTATTGTTTTTTTCTCGTTTTCACAAATGATTTATTTTTATCCTGGACTGTATCCTTCTGATAGAAATTACTGGCTCCAAGTGTAGAAGCAGTTTTACAGCTTGTTCCTTTTTTCCAGATTGAGGTATAAAATGATGGCCATGGTCAGGGCATCAGGCAGTGGTTCAAGTGTTGCAGTTTTCTCACAGCTGGGCCATTCTTAGGTGTTGTCCTTTCTGAAAGATTAAATATTTCTGCTTGCTATATAATGGTGTAATAATTCTGTCACAACATTTGAAAAGCACCCAATTGCTTCATCTTCCTGTATTCAAACTATGTTTATGTCTAAAGGCATGAGTATAAGCATAGCATGGACTTTGGTAAGGGAAAGAGGAAGGGCCTTCAAGAAGTGGTTTATCTACCTCTGGAAAAATCCTGTTACCTGTGATAAGAGACATGTCTCCTGCCTTGGAGGACCTTGAAAGCCCCTCTGCACCTCGTTTCCTTTCTGTACAATGGGAATGTCACATTTAGTCCTAACTACATCATTTGGCAGTTGTGTAGGTCCAGAAAATAGTGTAAGGATGAAGGCCTTTTACATATTTAAATAATCTATTTTTTTAAAATATGAAGAAATACAAAGACGTAATTCAAAATTAAAATCTTACCAACTGGATAATCCCTGCTCACAATTAAAGTAAAAACAAAGAAGTACATTCTTTTTTTTTTAATGTATTTTATTTATTTATTTATTTATCTATCTATCTATCTATCTATCTATTTATTTATTTATTTATGGCTGCATTGGGTCTTCGTTGCTGCGCGTGGGCTTTCTCTAGTTGTGGTGAGTGGGCTTCTCATTGTGGTGGCTTCTTTTTGTTGTGGAGCACAGGCTCTAGGTGTGTGGGCTTCAGTAGTTGTGGCATGTGGTCTCTAGAGCGCAGGTTCAGTAGTTGTGGTGCACGGGCTTAGTTTCTCTGCGGCATGTGGGATCTTCCTGGATCAGGGCTTGAACCCGTGTCCCTCGCATTGGCAGGCAGATTCTTAACCACTAAGCCACCAGGGAAGTCCCAGAAGTACATTCTTAAGGTTAAAAAATTCTAACAACACAGAAGGATAAAGAATGAGAAGTTAAATTTTCATGCTCTATTCCTTTCATTAAGGGAACTACTTAAACCAGTTATTTTCTTCCTTCCAAGAAATAATTTAATGCATATACTATAATAGATCTGTCTGTTTGCATTAAAGAGATAATACCAGACACGGGCCTCTACACCATGCCTGTTTTTTGTTGTTTTTTTTGTGGTACGCAGGCCTCTCACTGTTGTGGCCTCTCCCATTGCGGAGCACAGGCTCCGGACGCGCAGGCTCAGCGGCCATGGCTCATGGGCCCAGCCGCTCCGTGGCATGTGGGATCTTCCCGGACCAGGGTGTGAACCCGTGTCTCCTGCATCGGCAGGCGGACTCTCAACCACTGTGCCACCAGGGAAGCCCCACCATGCCTGTTTTATTTGACAGTGTATCTTGTAGGTGGCTCCACATCAGCATCTACAGATTGCCATTTAAAAAATTTTTTAATTAATTAATTAATTAATTTTTGTCTGTGTTGGGTCTTGGTTGCTGTGCGCAGGCTTTCTCTAGTTGCGGCGAGCAGGGGCTAGTCTTTCATTGTGGTGCGCAGGCTTCTTATTGCGGTGGCTTCTCTTGTTGCAGAGCATGGACTCTCTAGGCACACGGGTTTCAGTAGTTGTGGCACACGGGCCTAGTTGCTCTGTGGCATGTGGGATCTTCCCGGACCAGGGCTCGAACCCGTGACCCCTGCATTGGCAGGCGGATTCTTAACCACTGCACCACCAGAGAAGCCCAGCCATTTTTCCTTTTAATAGATGTACAACATTCCATTGTATAGGTGGCCATAATTCATTTAACTAGCCCTCTTTTTTGATGGACATTTTAGCTGTAGAAATTACGAAACTATATTGTTCATCCTTACAGGTAACTTGGCAGACTTTGGGGGATGTATCTGTCGGATAAGTTACTGGCAATGGGGACTGCTGGGTTGCAGGTATTTGCATTTTTGTAGATAGCACCAAGTTGCCTCTAGAAAAGATTTTCCAATTTATGCTTCTACCAACAGTGTATAAGCATCTTTTTTTCCTCATCCCTGAAGACACTGGGTATTTTACCTTGAAATTTTTAGTCTGAGAATTGAAAAATTGTTATTTTGATTTGCATTTCCTTTAATTTAGGGTGAGGTTATGTGGATAATATAATATCACATGCTTATTAGACCTTTATATTATTCCCCGCTCCCCCCCCAAACCTCCCCCTTCCCTGGGAACCTGCCAGTTCTTATACTTTGCTCATTTAAAAAAAATAATAATAAATTTATTTATTTATTTTTGGCTGCATTGTGTCTTCATTGCTGCACGTGGGCTTTCTCTAGTTGCGGCAAGTGGGGGCTACTCTTCGTAGTGGTGCGCAGGCTTCTCATTGTGACGGCTACTCTTGTTGTGGAGCACAGGCTCTAGGTGCGCAGGCTTCAGTAGTTGTAGCACGCGGGCTCAGTAGTTGTGGCTTGTGGGCTCTAGAGCACTGGCTCAGTAGTTGTGGTGCACAGGCTCAGTTCCTCCATGGCATGTGGGATATTCCTGGACCAGGGATCGAACCTGTGTCCCCTGCATTGGCAGGAGGATTCTTAACCACAGCGCCACCACGGAAGCCCATACGCTTTTCCCATAAGTGAGTTGTTTAACTTTTTTCGTTCTTGGTTTGTATGCACTCTTTGTTAATAAAGGAAGTTAGCCCTTTGGTCATATGTGTTGCAGTTATTTTCTCCCAGTTTGTTGTTTGTGAAAGTGCCCTTTAAACTGTATTACACAGTGTACCTTTAAAGTTTTCATTGTCATTGATACAGGGGCATTGACTGCAACTGCTGTATTTAAGGAAATAAACTGGACTCTCTGTCTCCTGTGTAGCAGTGAGCTCACATTGTAGGAAAACGTGTATAAAAAAAAATTTTTTTTTTTGCCATGCTCCATGGCTTGTGGGATCTTAGTTCCCTACAGGGATCGAACCCATGCCCCATGCAGTGGAAATGTGGAGTCCTAACCACTGGACCACCAGGGAATTCCCTGTAGAGAAATTTGAATGTAAAGGAGTAGTTTGAAGTCCTGCCAAGGTCTTTAAGTGGAATCATTTGTGAATACAAATTGCATCAGATTTTTTCTCATAGTTTTTCTGGATGTCCTTACTAAACATATTTACTTTTCCTATTCTGGAAGCTAGAGCTTTTTGGTAGAAAAAAACTTAGGCCCTGAAGAATGGGTAAGTTAAAAGCTACAGAATCTTAGCCCTCTCGCCTCTTGAGAAAAATTTGTGTTTAAAACTAAATGTGAAGCAACGAAGACCCAATGCAGCCAAAAATAAATAAGTAACATAAATTAAAAAAAATTAAAAAATAACCCTAAATGTTAGGAGTAAAAACATACTTCTCATGTAATCTTTTTAATTCCTGCTTTTGTCTTGAACTCTTCTTTATTCTTTAGTAGATTTGCCAAATTAAATTGAGACTTTGTGGTGATTGTCCCTCACCTTGCCCTTTGTTAGAGTTCGTTCATCTCTTCTCATATTTGTGTTTGTCTTCCTGGGTGGACTGGAGCTGCAACTGAGTTGGATTTCTGATTCCTGATTGCCAGCACAGTGCCTTACTGACAGTGCTCACTAATGGTTTGTTGAATGAATTAATGTGAAATTTAAAAACAGACTCTGCTATCCCCAGAGGAGTGGAGGGAAGATTTGGGCATGGGTCATAAAAGCTAGATTAGTCCTTAGTCTTGTTCTGTGTGATAACAGGGAGTGAAGCTTCAGATAAGTGGCTCAGGGACTTCCCTGGTGGCAGTGGTTAAGCATCTGCCTGTCAATGCAGGGGATGCGGGTTCGATCCCTGGTCCGGGAAGATCCCACATGCCGCGGAGCAACTAAGCCCGTGCACCACAGCTACCGAGCCTGCACTCTGGAGCCAGCATGCCACAACTACTGAGCCTGCGTCCCGAAACTACTGAAGTCCATGTGCCTAACATGCTCTGCAACAAGAAGAAGAAGCCACCGCAGTGAGAAGCCCATGCACTGCAAGGAAGAGTAGCCCCCACTCACCGCACAAAGCAGTCATAAACAAACAAACAAAACAATCAAACAAATAAATAAGTGGGTCAGAGTTACAGTGAAACAGGTTTCAGTTCATGATAAGGAAGACCTTTGACAATTCAGCCTCAAGAGGAATTGGTTTTCTTGAGCCATTAAGAATAATTTGCTCATTTTCATTCACTGTCTTGTTACCACACTCCTGTACTTTAATGGAAGGCATCCTAGGGAAGTTGTGTGGTAAAAGAATTAATTCAGAAATCAAGCAGACCTGGGCTTTTGTTCTGGGGCTGGTCACTTAGCACCTGAACCTTAGCCCAATTCTTTAAACCTAATTTCTTCATTTGTGATAATAGAATTATTAGTAGCTACAAACTGTATAGTCCTTACTTTGTGCCAGTGTTCCTTAAATGGATTATCTCATTTAGTTTTCACACCCACTGCCTGGAAATAGGTACTATTATCACCATCCCCATTTTAGGGAGGGGTAACAAATTCAGAGGGGTTAAGTAATTTACCCAAATTCATTCAGCTAATAAAGGGTGGGGCTGAGTATTAAAGGCCAAGCATTTAATCCTATTACATTACACTATATTACATGACATCTGTAAAAGGGAGCTGTCTCCCTACATGAAGTCTGGTAAATACTAGCTGCTCTGGTGAGTTTTCTTTTCTTTTTTTTTTTTTGAATTAAAAAAATATATATTTATTTATTTATTTTTGGCTGCATTGGGTCTTCGTTGCTTCACGCAGGCTTTTCTCTAGTTGTGGCGAGCAGGGGCTACTCTTCTTGCAGTGCACGGGCTTCTCATTGCGGTGGCTTCTCTTGTTGTGGAGCACAGGCTCTAGGTGCACGGGCTTCAGTAGTTGTGGCACAGGGGCTCAGTAGTTGTGGTGCATGGGCTTAGTTGCTCCGCAGCATGTGGGATCTTTCCGGACCAGGTCTCTAACCTGCGTCCCCTGCATTGACAGGCGGGTTCCTAACCACTGCGCCACCAGGGTAGCCCCACTCTGGTGAGTTTTCAGTGCCACTCTGTCTTTATTCTTGTCTGGCTTCACCTTTTCATATAATCTGAGAGGTGAGACTATTACTTGGTATACATGAAGTCAAAAATAAAAAGATAATTTGAGGCGGTGTTGCTCCTAAGTCAAAGTGAAGACTCTTCTACTGATTGGATTTACTTACATCAGATTCATATCTCATTTTCCTGGAGAGTGTGAAGTATAGCCAGTCAAACATCTCACTCTCCCTTTGCTAGGGTCCATATAATCCAAATACTCTTATTTGACGTAGCTTTTCAGTTTATTAGGTTTCAGATTCCTTAGTTACAACTGTTAACCATTCCTTTATTGGTCTGATTTGCTTTGTGCGTTGTCCAATATCACCCCTTCAGAATGAGTTGTTTAATGTAATGGATAGCTCATCCTTTACATTACATATATTTTTTCTTATGGAAAATTTCCATTATGAAAAAAAATAAGCTTAGGAAACTGTTTAAGAGGAAAAGATCACTTACAAACTTCTTTTTTCTTCCTGTGTTCTTTTTTTAAATGCACATGAATTTTTATTTGAGCTCAAAGGGGTGTAATTTTACATCCTGGTTTTTCATGTAATATATTGCAAGAAAATGTGATGGTATTACACATTAGATGTGAGGACCCACTTTTTTTTTTTTTCCATTTTTAATTTTTTTGGCCACACTGCACGGCTTGCGGGATCTTCATTTGAACCCGGGCCCAGGGCAGTGAAAGAAAGCTCTGAGTCCTAACAACTGGATGGCCAGGGAATTCCCATGAGGTGCCACTTTTGTGATTATTCCTCATTCATCCATTGCAAAGATTGCCCTCCTGGTATGAGGCAGATACTGCCCTGGCAGTGCAGGCTGTTGGGTTCCTAAGTTCAGTGGGAGAGAATTTACTCAGGGATAGCCTTGCTCTATGGAGGTCGCCTGCTCAAGTTCCCCAAGAACTCAGAGTGTCTACATCTCCATCAGAACCACCACTAGCCCCTAAAGATAAATTTTACTCATATAGAAAATGACCACCAATTCCAGTACCAAAAGGCTTGATAAAGAATTGGGAAAATATATCAATAAATTGTCAGAATGTACTCAAGAATGGGTAGAAATATAAATAAATCAAAAAATATATAAATAGATGAAAGAATGAATAAATAGATCTTTCTTGTCTAGCCTTCCAAAAGTAGGGCCAGAAATCAGCATTCAGATTTTGTTCGCTTCCTTTGTAGCACTTAAAATTCATAGCAGTTACAGCTTGCAGTTAAGATTTGTCTGTTTACTGGCTACATTTTTGTTTTCCCCCGGTAGACTGGAGGCTTTATGAGGCCAGGAACTGCGTCTCTTTTGGTCTTGACGACTGTTTTCCTAAATCATCTCTCAGCAGGTATTTGTTGCATACTTCAGCAAATGATTAAATTTAGTTCTGAGAGTGATTGTTTTTTTGGTGTTCTGAGAGGTGCCCCTTATAGGTGAATTCTTGGTAAGCAGTGTTGAGGGAGGGTCTCCTTACAGTTCCAGAGACTACAGGATGCTGCATAATAGAGAAGGAGGAACAGTGGAGGACACACCTGTGTTAGGATGAGGGCAGGAGTAAAGGAGGGCGCTGACAGGGTTTCCTGGAGCTTTGTGTTTTGAATAATGCCTGTTTGTCTTTTCTGTGTAGTGAGTGTTACTCCACTCTGGGCAGACTTTGCCTAAGTTTCATAAATTTTAATTGGCTTTTTCAGGAGAATAAAGGCAGCCCCCGTTGATGACTGAAAATGACAAAGCATCCACCTAACAGACGAGGAATCAGCTTTGAAGTGGGAGCCCAGTTGGAAGCCCGGGACCGATTAAAAAACTGGTACTTTTACATTTTTCTGTTAATTAAATCCCTTCAGTAAAGGACTTTTGCCAGCACTGATAAAGAGGGGTAGCCTGGGCTTTTCTGTAGTGTTTTCCTGCTCCCTGACTCTTGGAAGGTGGAAAGAGACTTAAGTCTAGAGCTGTGGAATGTCCTTTGTCTTTGGTGCCAGGATCCCTGTGTCAAGGGGACCATCCTGTTATATTTGTTTCCCTTCTCTGCCTGTTCATCTGAAGGAGTTATGGGAAGAAGAAGCAGGAGTGGCTGCAGGGAAGGGAAGATTAATAGTAGCAGCTCTCTTGCTCTTGGCTGCCTGTCTGAAAGATCAGGGATAGAAGAATGAAGAAAAGGGGTTAGATTGGAACAGCTTGTGTGTCGTGAACAACTTCTGTTTTCTGGGTGTGTTGTTGTACAGTTGAAACTCAGTCATCACATTTTAGGGATGATTAGATTCAGAGGCTGAGAGGTTGTAGTCCCAAATTTGTCATTGACTTGTGACCTCTGGCTGGTAATTAACCACTTTGAGCATCAGCTTCCTCTGTAAATGTGGGTACTAGTAATATTGACCTCACAGACTTTTTTCTGAGAATCAAATAATAGGATATGTTGGAAAAGGCCTTATAAACTGTAAAATGATGGTTGTTGTTGGGGATACCCTAGAATTTAGTCACTTGTTAATGCTTAAGGTGAAAGTGGGAGTTTCAGAACTCAAACCTTTCTGTGAATTTTCATAAGGAAGAGTGTAGTGCTCTTGAGGGTTATCTCAAAATAGGCTGACCAGCTCCTGGGGTGTAGGAAGAGAAGACGGGAAGGGAAGCAGGGGAAATGCCTGGGGTAGAAAGTGTCTCTGCTGCCTTTTGGGGCTGGGAGATTTGATATAAAAATTAGAGACACTTTGAACACCTAGTTGTTTTTAGGCTGTTTGTATTTCTATAATTATTTCCCTTTGGTTTCCCTCAGTATTTTTTTAAGGCAGCTTAATCAAGAGAAAGAATTGTTTTTAAATTTGGGGGAAAAAATAAAATATAGAAAAAGTTTAAAAGTACAGCTAACTATAAAATAATCTGTGTACTTATCACTTGGAATTACTGAATATTAACACTTCTATTTTACTTATATTTTAAAAAATAAAGGACATAAAACGTTTCTGGTATAATGGAAGTACCTTTTATACCCTTCCCAATTCAATTCCCCTCCTGCATTCCTTAGAGGCAACGAGCATCCTGTAGTTAGTTCTGTCCTTTCTGTCCATGTTTTACATTTTTACTGTATGTATCCATAAATAATACTAGTTTGCATCACTTTGGGTATTTTTGTTTTTGTTTTTTGCGGTACACGGGCCTCTCACTGTTGTGGCCTCTCCCGTTGCGGAGCACTGGCTCCAGACGCGCAGGCTCAGCGGCCATGGCTCACGGGCCCAGCCGCTCCGTGGCATGTGGGATCCTCCCGGACCGGGGCATGAACCCATGTTCCCTGCATTGGTAGGCGGACTCTCAACCACTGCACCACCAGGAAAGCCCCACTTTGGGTATTTTTAAAAAATTCCTATAAGTGGTCTCATTGTTTGCTTCTCTTCTATATTTCATGTTTTTGTGATTTACCCATATGGATATGACATATTCATCCTAATTTCTTATTTATTTATTTATTTTTGGCTGCGTTGGGTCTTCATTGCTGCATGCGGGCTTTCTCTAGTTGTGGAGAGGCTACTCTTCATTGCGGTGTGTGGGCTTCTCATTGCGGTGGCTTCTCTTGTTGTGGAGCATGGGCTCTAGGCGTGTGGGCTCAGTAGTTGTGGCTCGCGGGCTCTAGAGTGCAGGCTCATTAGTTGTGGCGCATGGGCTTAGTTGCTCCGCGGCATGTGGGATCTTCCCGGACCAGGGCTCAAACCTGTGTCCCCGGCATTGGCAGGTGGATTCTTAACCACTGCACTACCAGGGAGGTCCTGTGTGCAAGTTTCTATGTGGACATAACTTTTCGACTCATTTGGGTAAATACTAAAGAGTGTGATTACTGGATCATATGGTAAGAATATGTTTAATTCTGCAAGGAACTACCAAATTGTCTTTCAAAGTGGCTGTACCATTTGACATTTCTACCGCTTAGGAATGAGAGTTCATATTGTTCCACATCCTTGACAGTATTTGGTGTTGTCAGTGTTTTGGGTTTTGGCCATTAAAATAGGTGTATAGGGCTTCCCTGGTGGCGCAGTGGTTGAGAGTCCGCCTGCCGATGCAGGGGACACGGGTTCGTGCCCCGGTCCGGGAGGATCCCACATGCCGTGGAGCGGCTGGGCCCGTGGGCCATGGCCGCTGAGCCTGCGCGTCCAGAGCCTGTGCTCCGCAACGGGAGAGGCCACAACAGTGAGAGGCCTGCATACCGCAAAAAAAAAAAAAAAAAGGTATATAGTAGTATCTCATTGTTATTTGAATTTGTGATTCTCTATTGAAATATGTCAAATATATTTTCATATACTTATTTGCCATCTGTATATTTCTTTGGTGAGGTGTCTGTTAAGGTCTTTTGTCCATCTTTTAATTGGTTGGTTGTTGCTTTTATTTTTTTGTTGGTTGTATTCTTATTTTTGAGTTTTAAGAGTTCTTCGTATACTTTGGATAACAGTTCTTTATCAGATGTTTCTTTTGTAAGTATATGGGATTTAAGGCCATGAGACTGGATGAGCTTTCTAGGGCTGCACTGTCCAAAAAAGTAGCCACTAGCCACAAGTAGCTATTTACATAAAATTAATTCAGTTCCTTAGTCACCCTAGGCACATTTCCAGCGCTCAGTGGCTAGTGGCTACCGTATTGGAGAAAGGAGACATAGAAAATTTCCACTGAGAAGGTTCCATTGGACAGTGCTGATTTAGGGAGTCAATATAGATAAAAAGGAGGATTGAGCCCTGGTTCCTTCCAGTGTCAAGATGTTAGCAGATGAAGAGGAACCAGCAAAAGAAACTGGGAAGGAGTGACCGTTGAGGCAGGAGGAAATCCATGGGGGTGTCTAGAGCAGCGGTCCCCAACCTTTTTGGCACCAGGGACCGGTTTCGTGGCAGACAGTTTTTCTACAGACCCTGGTGGGGGAGGGGGTGATGGCTCAGGTGGTAATGGGAGCAATGGGGAGCGGCAGATAAAGCTTCTCTCGCCAGTCCGCCACTCACCTCCTGCTGTGCAGCCTGGTTCCTAACAGGCTGCGGATGGTAACGGGGCGGGGGAGGGGTGGGGGGGACGTGACCCCTGCTCTAGAGGACAAGTGGAAAAGGTGTTTCAAGAAGCAGTGAGTAATCACTTCCATCTTGTGATGCTGGTAGTTCACATAAAATGAGGATTGAGTGACTTGACTTGGTTACATCAAGGTTGTGGATGACCTTGACAAGAATTGTTTTAATGGAGCAGTGCGGACAAAAACCCTAATTGGCATGGGTTCAAGGAAGACAGGAGAGAAGGAACTGTGATGTGATGCAAAGTGGGAGGAATTGGCCATTGATAGGAGCAGATAGTTCATTTATTATAAGGGGAAGAGGGAAACTGGGTATATAGGTAGAGATGAAGGTTTACTTGTAGAGTTGGTGATGGGAGCATGTGTTTTTTTGTATTTTTAAATTGAGGTTAATTTACAAACAGTAAAATTCACTCTTTTCAGCATACAGTTCCATGAAGTTTGCCAAACTCATACAGTCATTCATGCATGCACCACCATAATCAAAATGTAGCATTTTTGTCACCCCACAGAATTGACTTGTGTTCCTTTGTAGTCAACCTCTCCTGCAGCCTCCAGCCCTTGTCACCTACTGATCCGTTCTCTGTCCATATAGTTTTGCCTTTTCCAGAATGTCGTATAAATGGAGTCATGCAATATGTAGCCTTTTAAATTTGGCTTCTTTCACTTACAATGCATTTGAGATTCATCCATATTTTTGTATGAATCAGTAGTTCCTTTTATTGCTGAATAGAATTAAATTGTATGGATGTATAGTTTATCTATTTACCTGTTTGAAGAAATGAATTGTTTCCAGTTTTTGGTGAATATGAATGAACATGAATACAGATTTTGTGAGAACGTAAGTTTTCATTTCTCTTGGATAAATATCAAGGTGTGATTGCTGGGTCATATGTTAAGTGTGTGTTTGACTTGATGAGAAACTGCTGAACTGTTTTCCAGTGTGGCTGTTCCATTTTGCATTTCCGCCAGCAATGTATGAGAGTCCCAGTTGCTCTGTATCTTTGCCAGCCCTTAGGGATTCTTTTCTTTCCCTCTTTTTTAGTTTTTATTTTTAAAAGTGAGATATAATTTACATACCATTCACTCTTTTAAAGCATACAAGTCAGTGGTTTTTAGTGTATTCACAAAGTTGTACAACCATCACCAGTCTCTGATTCCAGAACATTTTCATCACCCCAAAAAGAAACCTCATACCTATTAGCAGTCACTTCCCTTCGTTCTCTCCAGCCCTAGGCAGACACTAATTTACTTTCTGTCTCTGTAGATTTGCCTATTCTGGGCATTTCATAGAAACCAAGTCAAATAATACGTGTTCCTTTGTGACTGGCTTCTTTCACTTAACATGGTATTTTCAACATTCATTTGTGTTATAGCATATATCAACATTCTTTCTCATGGATGAATAATATTCCATTATATGGGTATACCATATTTTGTTTATCCATTCATCAGTTGATAAATATTTGTATTATTTTCGCTTTTTGGCTATTGTGATTAATGCTGTTATGAGCATTTGTGTATGAGTTTTAGTGTGGACCTATGTTTTCATATCTCTTGGATATCTACCCAAGAGTGAAATTGATGCATCATATGGTAATTAGCCTGTTTAAGCTTATGAGGAACTGCAAACTGTTTTCCACAGCGGCTGTACCATTTTACATTCCCACCAGCAGTGGGAATTCTTTTTTGATTGTTTTTATTTTTTAAGTGAAATAAGTAAAATCTTCAGCTGAGATCTTGGTCTTGGGTTTGAGGAAAGAAGATAAGGTATGCAATACCATTTAGGAGAGTGAAGAGGGATAGGATGTGAGAAATGTGGTAGGATTGCTGGTGCCCTCAAGTGCCACTAAGGTCCACTGGAAGTTGGTGGTCATGAAGTTTTTCTGATAAGCTTCAGTAAGCTTTTTACCTTACAGTAGTTTTAGATTTACAGAAAAATTCCAAAGAAAATACAGAGTTCCCATCTGTATGTACACCCAGTATTTTTCTTTTTCTTTCTTTCTTTCTTTTTTTCTTCCTTCCCTCCTTCCTTCCTTCCTTTCCTTCTCTCTCTCTCTCTCTCTCCCCCCTCCCCCTCCCTCCCTCCCTCCCCCCCTTCCTTCCTTCCTTCCTTTCTGGCTGCATTGGGTCTTTGTTGCTACACGAGGGCTTTTCTCTAGTTGCAGCGAGTGGGGGCTACTCTTCATTGCGGTGCGCGGGCTTCTCATTGCAGTGGCTTCTCTTGTTGCGGAGCACCTTTAGAGGCCCCTTGGAGCCTCCTTGGCTCCTCTCTTCTACTCCATCACCTAGGACATCAGCTCATCCTGTCAGATCCACTTGCAGAATCTATCCTGACTCTGACACTGGCTGCCACCTTCACCCTCCTGCTGTGGCCCAGTCTCCCATTGTGGATCTTGTGAACCCCGGCAGTGGCTGCCTAACTGGTCTCCTGCATCCTTCTGGACTCCTCCTCCTCAGGCTCTTTTCCACTCAGCAGCCAGTGGTACGCCCTGGAATTTTAAAAAACTTTTTTGATAATGATTTTTATGGCAGTTTACAGTTGTAAGACATTGAATTAAGAAGAGAGAAAAGATGCTACTCCTTAAAAATGTTTATTTTTTATTTTTTAAAATACTTCTTTCTTTAGGCTGTGCCGGGTCTTAGTTGTGTCACATGAGATCTTAGTTTCGGCATGCACGCGGAATCTAGTTCCCTGACCAGGGATCGAACCCAGGCCCCCCACATTGGGAGCCTGGAGTCTTACCCACTGGGCCACCAGGAAAGTCCCAAAAATGTTTATTTTATTTTTATTTTTTTAATTAATTAATTAATTAATTTATGGCTGTGCTGGCCCCTCGTTTCCGTGCGAGGGCTTCCTCCAGTTGCAGCAAGTGGGGGCCACTCCTCATCGCAGTGCGCAGGCCTCTGACCATCGCGGCCCTTCCCGTTGCGGAGCACAGGCTCCAGACGCGCAGGCTCAGCAATTGTGGCTCACGGGGCCAGCCGCTCCGCGGCATGTGGGATCCTCCCAGACCAGGGCTCGAAACCGCGTCCCGTTCATTGGCAGGCAGACTCCCAACCACTGCGCCACCAGGGAAGCCCCAAAAATGTTTATTTTTAAAGAAGTTTTGTAGAGCTATAATTTATTTTAGAGTACACATATTTTATGTGTGTAGCTTGATGAACTTTTATACATGGATATACCTGTGTAATCACCCAGATTAAGAAGTAGACATTCTGGGCACCTCAGAAGACCGTTTTTCCCATACCCAGTCACGCAGCCACCCTCACCCACAGGGGAACCACTATTTGTGGCCATGCATTTAAAGTGAGACCCATCAGGGACTTCTCTGGTGGTCCAGTGGTTAAGACTCTGTGCTTCCAATGCGGGGGGCTTGGGTTCCATCCCTGGATGGGGAACTAAGATCCCACATGCCGCACGGGACTGCCAAAAAAAAAAAAAAGGAAAATAAAGTGAGACCCCTCACTGTGTGTGTATTCTCCAGCATAATCAGGTGCCTGGGTGCAGGAGTGGAGAATGTGGAGATTCTGATTTGCCTACAGTTGGGGTTTGTCCAGGCAGGTATGATGGAGGGCGAGAGGGGCCAGGGAGTTGAGGGTATATGCAAGGAAGTGAGATTAAAGGATAAGATTTCCAGGATGAGACTGAAGCGTGAGAGCAGGCAGAAGGGACAGCGTGAGCAAAAAGAGTTCAAAGAATGTGGTGTGTTCTCAGAGTCTGGAGAGGGGACAGATCAGGAGTGGTGAGAGACTGGGCTAAAAAGGAAGATTTTAAGCAGGAGAGAGGCATGGTCAGATCCCTTGTAGGAACAGAAAAGTGGTGGTGTTTATTCAGTCACCAAACATTTATTGAGTGTCTCTGTATCTGGTCCTTTGCCAGTACTGGTAGAGGGGTATAGGAGTTAACCTGGATGTACTGACTGTTCAATTGTGAGAAATGATCAGCTTAGAGAGGAGAGGTGAATTCAAGACATTTCCTGAGTTAGAAGTGCCCGATGTTGATTAATGGAAGTGGTGAAGGGGTAGGAAAAGAGTTAAGGCATCCAAAACAGCACAGTTTTTCTGCAGCTTAATAGTCAGCCCTTTGTTTTACACTAAATACAATTTCCATCTCCATCCCCTCTCCACAAAGGCTGGAGATGGCTTAGAATGTTACTTTTGTGCATAGAAGTAGTTTGCTTCTGGTGTGTGCCCTGAGCCAGGAATAGAGAGGTACACTCTGATTCTTGAAGTAAATGATTGCTGTATGTTTGCAGAAAGTCTCTTTATATAGGGAAGAATCTGGAAGCAGCCTGAATGCCCAAACTTTCCCTTGGGGGAAAGTTTAGGCAAATTATGGGCTACCACCAGGTAGACCATTAGGTAGCTAACACAAAAGATACCTCTGTGGACCCGTGTTACTACAAGCATGTTTGCGTGTGAAGTCAGATTAAGAGCAGAAGGCTCTTCACTGGGTTTAGTGAGAAGATTTGGATACTGATCTTGGTTACACCTCTTCCTAGTCACTCTCTTTGAGCCTCCATTTCCAGAAATGTAAAATGGGTGCAGTGATAATAACAGTTTCTTAAGCCCTCATGGGATGGTGGTAAAGATCCTGTGAGATACCTTATGTAAAAGCAGTTTATAACCCCTAGAGTAAACTACACACATTGGTTATTAGTAGCCATGTGAGTGAATGCTGACCGGTTGGAGTAGGAAATCAGAGGGAAATTGTTATCCTTTCTGTTCCTCTTCTTCCCCCTGTAACATTTCTTCAGTTTGTATTTTTGGTGTGTATGTGGGGGGACCAAACAGATTTCTGCCAGGCACTGTCTAGCTGCTCTAATTTAAGCATGTGCACAGTGTGCGGTGTTGGGCAGCTTAATTTTGCACGGAAGCAGCCAAGACTCTGAGCAGCAGCAAGCCTTCCTGGGACTTGAGGTCATATATTGTGGACAAGCCAATGTTGTATTTCTGTGTCAGACCTGGACTATTCTTTGCCTTTCTGGACATGCAGGTGGAGTTATTCCCTTTTATTTGGTGTGGGTTTCACTGTCCCACAGCCCTCTCCTTTCCTTGGTGGAGCCCTAGGGGAGACTGGCTTATCTGGTAGTTTAGAGTAGTGTGTCTCAAACTCAAAAAAATATAGGGACCTCCAACCTATGTACTATCTGTGGATCCCACTTTTAGTAGCATTGGGGCAAAATGCTACTATGTTAGTTATTTATTGCTGTGTAACAAATTTTCTCAAAATTTAGTGGCCTAAAACAACACCAAATATTATCCTTTCAGTGTGTGGATCAGGAATTCAGGAGCAGCCTAATGAAGGGTTCTAGGCTGAAGTCTTATGTTTGTCTTAAGCTGGTGCTAGTCGCTGGTGGGAGACTTCTGGTTGCACATGGACCTCTCCATAGGGCATCTAAAATGTTCTCGTGACACCGCACCTGGCTTCCCTCAGAATGGGGAACCCAAGAAGCAGCAGTGCTTTGTGTGTGTGTATGTGTGTTAAAATATACATAACATAAGGTTTACCATTGTAACCATTTTAAGTGTATAGTTCAGTGACATTAAGTGCATTCATATTGTTGTATAACCATCACCATCACCCATCTCCAGAACTAGGTATGTATGTATGTATGTATGTATGTATGTATTTAAAGTGTAGTTGATGTACAGTATTATATAAGTTACAGGTGTACAATATAGTGATTCACAATTTTTAAAGGTTTTGGTCCATTTGTAGTTATTATAAAATATTGGCTATATTCCCTATGTTGTCAGAACTTTTTCATCTTCCCGAATGGAAACTCTGTACATATTAAGCAGTAACTCCTCATTCTCTTCCCCCACCAGCCCCTAGCAACCACCATCCTACTTTTTAAAAATTTATTTATTTATTTATTTATTTATTTGTTTATTTATTTATGGCTGTGTTGGCTCTTTGTTTCTGTGTGAGGGCTTTTTCTAGTTGCGTCAAGTGGGGGCCACTCCTCATCGCGATGCGCGGGCCTCTCACTATTGCGGCCTCTCTTGTCGCGGAGCACAGCTTCCAGACGCGCAGGCTCAGTAATTGTGGCTCACGGGACTAGTTGCTCTGCGGCATGTGGGCTCTTCCCAGACCGGGGCTCAAACCCGTGTCCCCTGCATTGGCAGGCAGATTCTCAACCACTGCGCCACCAGGGAAGCCCCATCCTACTTTTTGTTTCTATGAATTTGACTACTCTAAATCATGCAGTATTTGTCCTTTAGTGATTATTTCATTAGTATAATGTTTTCAAGGTTCATCTATGTTGTAGGGTATATATAAGAGTTTTATACTTTTTAAAGGCTGAATAATATTCCATTGTGTGAACATATCACATTTTGTTTATCCATTCATCTGTCGATGGACACTTGGATTGCTTCCAATTTTTGGCTGTTATGGATAATGCTGCTATTGAACATTGATATACAGATAACTGTTTGAGTCCCTGCTTTCAATTCTTTTGGGTGTTTGCCCAGAAGTGTAGAATTGCAGCACTTTTTATGACCCAGACTTGAAGTCCTCCACCATCACTTCTGCCACATTCTATTTGTTAGAAATGAGGCCACATTCAAGGGGAGGATAATTAGTCTTCACCTTTGGAGGGAAGGAGTGCCAAATTTGCAGATGTCTTTTAAAACCACTACAGCTACCTTTTGAGAGTGATCATATAATGCCAGGTTAATAGCAAACACACTGAAATTCTTTAGTAGTACTTGATTATATGGTGGTCATCTTGATCAGTGCATTTCAACCTTTTTCATGTTGTTGCTCACCTGTAATCCATTTGTGGCATCTCAGCTGGGAAGCTCTAATAAAGATGGTTTAGATTATGGAAAAGCACAATAAAACATTCCTTAAGGAGACCTTGTGGACCACCAGCTCTGTGTTCACTAACACCCAGTGGTCTGTGGAATCCATAAGGTTCCTGCATAGTTCTCTACACAGAGTTGCTGTTTCTTTTCTCACCTTCAGTTTCCTGTACTTCCTTATCTTCCTTTGTGCTTCTCTTCCTCTGTACCTATGCTGATTTACTTATATTACACCCTCTCCCAGAAACACTCTTCAATCTCATTGCCTCCTTCATCACCTGGAAAATGCCTATTCATCTTTTAGGATTGAGTCAAGTGTCTCCTTTTCACTAGTTGACTTGGCCCTCCTTCCTCAGCCTCCTTCTTCTCCCCCTCTGCCTTAGAACTAGCCTTTTGCTCCTTGGTACCCTATTCTACCTAAGTAGTCATCTGTAGTTGCACCTGTGATGCTTTATTACAGTTACTTGTGTGTATAGTTATACATTTATTCCTCCTGAGGATACTGCAGTAAGAGATAGATGTCTTTAGAGGTGTCTAGAATATCCTGGGGAAGCAGGCCATATAAACATAAACAGGTAAACAGAGGAACAAATGAAATAATTACAGATTGGGTCGAGTGTTATTTGTGAAGGAAGCAAGCAGGAAACTGACACAGATTGGAAGGAGAAGGAGGCTACTTGAGATAGTCAGGGATTCTGAGGCTGCAGGAGGGTCAGGCTGTTTCCTGGGAAGAGTGGGCAGGGGAAAGTGATTCAGGTGAAGTTAACAGACCCGGTATGGGAAGGGAGTATATGTCTGAGGAAATGAAAAGCCCCCGTGCCTTGTAACATTGTCTTCCTGCCTCTGTCAGCTGTTGTGATCACATGACTTTATAGATTTTGCTCTGTATTTCCAAACCCTGGTACACTTCCTGGCCCAGAGTGGGTACTCAGAAAATGTCAGGGGAATTGATGAATTTCCCTTTCTCTAATTTTTTTTTTCCTTTCTCTAATTTTTGTCATTCTCCGTGTGTCTTTACATTTGATTGGCTACACTGCCCTTCTGTGGCTTCTTGGTTTAGTGACCAATTATATCACTTGCTTAAGATAAGGTCACCATAGTAACCTAATTTACTCTGAAGTTTAGGTTATCCGACCTTTCCAAGTTGAATTTTATTTTATTTATTTATTTTTTGGCTGTGCTGCATGTCTTGCGGGATCTTAGTTTCCCAACCAGGGATTGAACCCAGGACATGGCAGTGAAAGCACCAAATCCTAACCACTAGACCACCAGGAAACTCCTCCAGGTTGAATTTTATTTTTATTTATTTATTTTAATTTTTTTTCTGCAAATTTTTTAGTTTTTTTTTTTTAATTAATTAATTTTATTTATTTATTTTTGGTTGCATTGGGTCTTCGTTGCTGTGCCTGGGCTTTCTCTAGTTGGGGCAAGTGGGGGCTACTCTTCCTTTTGGTGCACAGGCTTCTCATTGCTGTGACTTCTCTTGTTTCGGAGCACGGGCTCTAGAGTGCAGGCTTAGTAGTTGTGGCACATGGGCTTAGTTGCTCCGTGGCATTTGGGATCTTCCCGGACCAGGGCTTGAACCCATGTCCCCTGCATTGGCAGGTGGATTCTTTTTTTTTTTTTTTTTTTAATTTTATTTATTTATTTATGGCTGTGTTGGCTCTTCGTTTCTGTGTGAGGACTTTCTCTAGTTGCGGCAAATGGGGGCCACTCCTCATTGCGATGCGTGGGCCTCTCACTATCGCGGCCTCTCGTTGCGGAGCACAGGCTCCAGACGCGCAAGCTCAGTAATTGTGGCTCACGGGGCTAGTTGCTCCGCGGCATGTGGGATCTTCCTGGACTGGGGCACGAACCCATGTCCCCTGCATTGGCAGGCAGACTGTCAACCACTGCGCCACCAGGGAAGCCCGGCAGGTGGATTCTTAACCATTGCGTCACCAGGGAAGTCCTCCTACCAGTGTTTCTTTATTTAATATTTAAGCAAAAGCAAATATACGGTGTATTCTTATTTTCCTCTTTTGTAACACAAAAGGTATAAGATATGCATGATTTTATAGCTTGACTTTTTAAAATTTGGAAATCTTTGTCAATTCATAGTTTGTTCTCATTTTTTTTTACAGCTGCATAATGTTCTGTTTTGTGGATGTGCCAAGCAGCATATAAATCCAAGAACCATGAAGCTACTGGTTGATATCAGCCCATTAAATATTTTTCAAAACTTTTAATTTGAAAGTATTTATTTGGGCTTCCCTGGTGGCGCAGTGGTTGAGAGTCCGCCTGCCGATGCAGGGGACGCGGGTTCGTGCCCTGGTCCGGGAAGATCCCACATGCCGTGGAGCGGCTGGGCCCGTGAGCCATGGCTGCTGAGCCTGCGCGTCCGGAGCCTGTGCTCCGCAATGGGAGAGGCCACAACGTGAGAGGCCCGCGTACCGCAAAAAAAAAAAAAAAAGTATTTATTTTTGCTTACACAGGTACTTTGTGACTAAATCCTTGTAAAAATTAAAACCACAAGCAAAAGTCTCTTGGCTATTCCCAATCCCTCTCTCCTCCCCAGAGCTAAGTTTTGTTTCAGTTTGGTTTTTAATGTCTGCTCCTTTCTGGCTAGTATTTCCATTAGAAATGTGACTCCCAGCTGCAATGTTAGTTTGGAAACTAGAGTCTTATCAGTAGCTGTTAGTTACATGTTGAAGCTGGAAATTCTCTCTCCCCTTTTCTGTCTATATAGATTCCATTCACATCTCCTCTTTTGTTAACCTTGCTGCATCTTCTCCAGCTTCCTTTATGGTTGTTCCAGTATTTGGGTTGAACCAGATAAAATTACTATTTTTGTCAGTAAAAAGCAGTTGATTATCAGCTGTTTCATGTGGTTCCACCATGTAGGTTTTTTTTTTAATGTAGTTTTTTTTTTTCTTAATTTTATTGGAGTATAGTTGATTTACAATGTTGTGTTGGTTTCAGGTGTACAGCAAAGTGATTCAGTTTTTCATATACATATATTCATTCTTTTTTGGATTCTTTTCTCATACAGGTTGTCACAGAATATTGAGTAGAGTTCCCTGTGCTATGCAGTAGGTCCTTGTTGGTTCTAGTAGTTTTTTTTAATAAAATTTTTTATACAGTTTTTAAAGGTTACTTTCCATTTATAGTTACTACAGAATATTGGCTGTATTCACTGTGTTGTACAGTACATCCTTGAGCCTATCTTACACCCAGTAGTTTGTGCCTCCCACTCTCCCATCCCTGTATTTCCCCTCCCCCGACCCATACCACTAGTTTGTTCTCTGTATTTGAGTCTGCTTCTTTTTTATTACATTCACTACTTTGTTGTATTTTTTAGATTCCACATGTAAGTGATATCATGCAATATTTTTGTCTCTGTCTGACTTATTTCACTTAGCATAATGCCTTCCAAGTCCATCCATGTTGCTGCAGATGGCAAAATTTCATTCCTTTTTTCTTTTTTAAATAAATGTATTTATTTATTTTTGGTTGTGTTGGGTCTTCATTGCTGCACACAGGCTTTCTCTAGTTGCGGTGAGTGGGGGCTACTCTTCGTTGCTGTGCACGGGCTTCTCGTTGCGGTGGCTTCTCGTTGCGGAGCACGGGCTCTAGGTGTGCCGGCTTCAGTAGTTGTGGCACACAGGCTCAGTATTTGTGGCACATGGGCTCTAGAGTGCACGCTCAGTAGTTGTGGCGCACAAGCTTAGCTGCTCCACAGCTTGTGGGATCTTCCCAGACCAGGGCTTGAACTCATGTCCCCTGCGTTGGCAGGTGGATTCTTAACCACTGTGCCACCAGGGAAGTCCCTCGTTCCTTTTTTATGGTGAGTAGTAGTCCATTGTATATATATATATATACCATATATTCTTTATCCATTCATCTGTTTTTTTTTAATATTTATTTATATATTTAGGTTGCACCAGGTCTTAGTTGCGGCAGGTGGGCTCCTTAGTTGTGGCATGTGAACTCTTAGTTGCGGCATGCATATGGGGTCTAGTTCCCGGACCAGGCCCCCTGCATTGGGAGCGTGGAGTCTTACCCCCGTACCACCAGGGAAGTCCCTCATCTGTTCTTTTAAAAATAAATATTTTGTTTATTTATTTATTCTTTTTTTTTGACTGCACTGTGCGGCTTGTTGGATCTTAGTTCCCACACCAGGGATTGAACCTGGGGCACGGCATTGAAAGCGCTGAGTCTTAACCACTGGACCACCAGGGAACTCCCTCCATTCCTCTGTTGATGAACACTTAGATTGCTTCCATACCTTGGCAATTGTAAATAATGCTGCTGTGAACATTGGGGTACATGTATCTTTTTGAATTACTGTTTTTTTTTTTTTTTGGATATATACGCAGTAGTGGAATCGCTGGGTCATGTGATAATTCCATTTTTAGTATTTTGAGAAACCTCCATACTGTTTTCCACAGTGGCTGCACCAATTTACATTCCCACCAATAGTGTACAAGGGTTCTCCTTTCTCTACATCCTCATCAGCATTTGTTATTTGTGTTCTTTTTGATGATAGCCATTCTGACAGGTGTGAGGTGATAGCTCATTGTTATTTTGATTTGCATTTACTTGATGATTAGCCATGCTGACCATCTTTTCATGTGCCTGTTGCCCATCTGCATTTCCTCTTTGGCAGCATGTCTATCCACAGAGTAGTTTTAAAACTTAGTTGGAAAAACAAACAAGCAAACAAAAACTTAGTTGGTGTCTGGTTCTTCTCAAGGGCAGGGGTCAGAACCACATACATTTAATAATTTCTTCCAAGACCTGGAATTGACTGGCCAGATCAAAGTCACTTAATAACGTTCTGTTGGCTGATGAATCTGAGCTGTCCCCAAGGCAGCTGTGCAGTTGTGAGCCACCAAGCCTTACTGGGTTGATGTCTAAGATCAACTGCTTGTCTTTTCTGTGAAATGGCAGTTGGGTTTCCCCATCCACCATGAATGACTTGTATCCTTGTCACACTTTAGAGAAGTAGGGAGAACAACCTTCTTCTTAGGAAAACTTACTGACCCCTTGGTTATTCTTGATCCTCCTGGAGAGATTTGTGTAGTCTGCAGACAGTGGGATGCCTGTGCCCTGTGAAGTTTTTGAACAAGGGAGTAGCTTTTGGCTAGCTAAGGGCCCAGAGGTCCTTCATACTCCGAGTGTGCGCAGTGGAGTTACTAGCCTAGGATTTTGCACTTATTTCTGTGGATCCAGACTTACCAGACTTTTAGAAGGCACTGACCAAGTGCAAATTAAAAAGAATTTGGGGTTGTACTGAGGTGCCAACTTTTTATTTTGCCAAATAAGGCTATTTAAAATAAATACCTAATTATATTTTTTATATTTAATACATGCTCATGGTACAACATTCAAAACAAACAAAAGGATATATATTGAATAAAATAAGTCTCATACTTCCTCTCCAGTTCCTTAACTATCCAGTTCCCCTCCCAAGAGGCAAACCGGGTTGCTTGATCATCCTTCCAGAGATAGCCCACGCATTTAAAAACAGGTACGAATGTATTGGCTCTCTCCCCTCCCCCAAATGAATGGTAGTGCATTCAATACCGTTTCGCATCTTGAGTTGTTCCCCCCTCCACTTTTCTTAGAGATCTTTAAAAATCAGTACATAGAGATTCTTTTTTATTCTTTTTAATGGCTGCATAATGTTAGTAAGGATTAAAAACAATTACGATTGTTTTAATTTCAAAAGTATATTTAAGCACCAAAAAAATTAGAAAGAATGTGATTTTAGTATAAAGGAAAGTTCTATAAGTTAAATAAATTTAGTTCTGTGAAAAATTAATTCTGCACGTTGGTCCAAAGACCTGTTTGAAACTACTGCTAGAGATAGTAAACCACTAAAGAAAGGGCTTTGAATAGGAGTGAGTTAGGGAGGCTTACTGACTGGATGAGAAGGCAAGAGGAATGCAGTTGAGATATCCATATCCTTCTCCTCATTTTATAGGGAGGAATAGACTTAGGGAAGCCTCTTTTATGTCCTACCATTGTACTACTCAGTTCACGAGATCGTACAATTAGCTAGTCTGTTGTCAAGATAGCTTATATTTAGTCAAGATAGCTCATATTTATGGCAGCTGTGTGTAAGTTGGATTGGAGTAGGGGGACTAGTTTCAGGGCTGTTTATTCCTTTTGTTAATATTTTTTGAGCAATTAATGTATGCATAATACCATTAGGAATTTTGAAAAGCATACCCTGTCAGTCCTGTGTGAGAAATACCCACATGAAGTGATTGGGGCCTGAACTTGGAGAGTGACTGAAATTGGAATGGGTAGCTGAAGACTGAGAGCTTTGGGTTTGAAGAACTGACAAGACACTCGACCTTGGGGAAGAATAGGGAGAATAGAACTCATTTGCTGAATGTTTATTGAATACCCAGTATCTGCAACCTTCTGTGGTTAGTTAACTCCAAGCGTACTGCCTTAGCAGATACTAGCGTAGGGTTGAAGAGGACACAGTGTACAGGTGACACATGGAAGCAGGCCTTTTCATTTAGGTAGCACATATTTATTAGGACAGTAGGGTACTAAGTGTAAGAAGAAGGAAATGGTGCATGTCCAAGCTGTAGGGAGAAAATAAAGAATAGGCAGAGTGTAAACTTTCTCAATCTAGACTAGCATTCTGATTAGTACAAGTGTATTTAAGAGAACAAGTGCATGTTTATTTTTCTTTATTTTTAACCATTTATTTATTTTTGGAATGAGCAATACATTTATATGGTTGAAAAATGAAACAGTATTAAAAGGTATACTGCAAAAGGTCTCCATCCCAGTTTTGCCCCTCCCTGCTGCTATACCCAGTTCCCCTCTGTATCAGTCAGGTTTAATGCTGGAAACAGAAACCATTCTGGGTACTTGAACCACAAAAGGATTTAACACAAGAAATTGGCTACTTACAAAATTGTTGGAAGAGCTGGAGGAGTGGGACCCAGGGGGGCTGCCCTTAGAGTATAAATTTGAAGGACCCACCACTGGAGCTGTGATCTGGAGGTCAGGAATTCACTCCTGCTACTGCCACCCCCACCATTGCTGCTTGACACTCAAGAAGCCAGTGACTAGACATTAGACCCTTGCCACTGTAGACCAGCATGTCAGTATCACCTGGGAGCTTGTTTAAAGCTCTTAGACCTTAGCTCCATCGACTGAATCAGAATCTGCATTTTAACAAGATCCTCTGATGATTTGCATTGCATGAAAGTTTGAGAGGTCCTGCACTGGAGCACTGGGTCTGGCCGCTACAGTTGCTTCCAAATCCACAGGTCTCCATGACCTTGATTGCCAATTGTAAGGGAGTCAAGCAAATGTAGTTGTTGGTTTTCCCAACTGTCAATCTAGAAGAGTGGATTGGAGATTGAAAGAGCCCATCTAGTGAACTGACCATACTTCCACAAGTAACCAGTGTTAGTTTGTTGTGTATTCTTCTAGATGTTTTATGCATATTTCAGCATGTATGAATATATATATTCTTTTTCATCTTGTTAAAAAAATAAGCAGTAGCTTACTTACCATACACAGTTTCTGCACCTTGCTCTTTTCATTTAATAATTCATCTTGGGAGAGCTTCCCATATCATGACATAGAGCCATCTTCTTTTTAACAACTTCATAGTATTCCAATATATAGATAACAAAATTCTTAAAATTCTTAAAATTGAGACTAACACAATCTGGGCTGCATGGTCATTTGAATTTTTTAACACATGTAAAATATAATCTAGTTGTTAAATGTTTGCTTCCTGCCTCCTTTGTGCTTGGGTCTTGTGTATATGTTATCTTGTTTAACTTGCACTACAACACAGTGTGTTGGGTATCCTTCTTCCACTTTACATGAAGGAACTCAGGCTCTGAAAGGTTAATTTAATCACGGACTAAGGAATATCCTGGATGGGATTTGAACCCCAGGTCTGTTAGCCTTCATAATTTTCAATTTGACACAATGACACAGAACCTGTAAATGATAGGCTTTATTTAGTACTTTGAGACCTACTCCTTTGGGAAGAGGTTTGGAAGGGTATCGTTTTGATTATTTGGGGTGGGTATTAAAGGCATTTAATTTTCTTTTTTTTTTCCTGACTCAGGTATCCAGCTCACATAGAAGATATTGATTACGAAGAAGGAAAAGTACTCATCCATTTCAAGCGTTGGAACCATCGTTATGATGAATGGTTCTGCTGGGACAGTCCTTATTTACGCCCTTTAGAGAAAATACAGCTGAGGAAAGAGGGCTTACATGAAGAGGAAGGATCATCTGTGAGTAACAAATCTGGGCAATTCAGTAATGAGTGGGGTCAGCCATTAGGTACTTTATGTTCCAGACTTTGATGTTTAGTGTGAAAGTCTATAGCAGCTGGGGACCATCCTTATTTAGGCTTGTAGTGCAACTCTGAGATCTCCATGGCCCCGGGGAGCGGTGGGGCGGGGGTTGTTGAAGAATCTCAGCTGTCATCTGTTTGTATGACGTGATTGATTTGACAGCTCATAAACTAACTTGGTTGAGACTGCATTGATGATGAATGGGGACCTTTTACACCACTGTGTCCCTTTAGATCATTTAGTAAGCTCATCTGCTGTCTGATCATTTATTAAGCAATCATTCCATGTGGAGCATTGTGCTAGCCTCATATTAAGGTCTTTTATAAGACCTTGAAGAATATTCATTCTTCAAAATGTAGCAATGCAAACTGTGTGCTGGGAAAACAGTATGAAATATTAATGGTGAATGAGTGCCTCCTTTGTCAAAAGACCCTTTAAAAGTGTGGATGGCATTAGGTGGCAAGAATGCTGCTTCCCTTAATATGAAGTAGCCTCTCTCCTTCCAGCTTGTGTACTTGGTGTGTTCCCTGGTGGTCCTGGGCTCTTAGACTCACTTTCAGGGACAGGATAGGATTATCACTGGTGCTGTGCTGTGGCTGTCCAGAACTCTTAAAATGGCAAAAGTCTGTGTCCAGCCCTTTTGTTTTGGCTCCCAGTGCTGAAAAGCAGAAACATCGTCCTGCATCCCAGTAGCCATCTCCCCTTCCTGCCCTTGTCAATTTCAGCTTCTTTTATGAATTCTGTTACTATGTATGTCCTATGAAATTGGATTGGTAACAGGATCTTTTTTTGTTTTTTAATATTTTTTAGGAATTTCAAATAAATGAGCAGGTCCTTGCTTGCTGGTCTGATTGTCGTTTTTACCCAGCCAAAGTCACTGCTGTTAACAAGGATGGTAAGGCATTTGAGTTGTAATTGTTTTTACTCTTGACTTAGGGGTGAGTTTGTAATATTGGAGTTTGAGAGTATATTTTCAGTATGTATTTATTGCCTAGGAATCCTCTCTCTTTAATTACTCTGTCAGGAGTTAGGAAGAAATTATAAATGGAGAGAAAGGTAGGTTAAAGAGGGGGAGTTTGGTTCTTTGCCTTCTAAAACAGTCATGGTTCATCTGTCACTCCGCTGGGAAGTGTGTAGGTTCTTGCTGTCTAGGGGTTCCTAATATAATAGATGAAATAAGTCCCTAATATTCCTCAGTTATTTGTGAACGGCCAAGAAATGAAGCAAACAGCAAACTTTTCTTAAAAATGTGCTTTGTGGATGCAAGGTGATTGAGAGTGGTCTGTAGTATCAGAGTTACTAGTTGAATTGGGATACTGGGATTTAGAGCACTGAGCTGGAATGCCTTTGCCAGAGTTTAGAACATGTGAGGAGTCAGGACCGGGAACATGTCCCAGAGAGGCTCATTTTGCTAATACAAAGGCAAGAGAAGAGGAGGGTTATGAAGGTAATATATGTGGTCAGCATCCGGACACACACAGAACACACTGGGGGTTCAAGTGATACCTTTTTTCCTTTTTTTAACATTTTCTACCAAGATGTTTGTGGTATGTCCATGATTCCTGCAGTGAATGTTTAGGGCAAACAGACCTCTTAGTACCAGTGTTAGGGGTGACTCTAAGGCCACATTGATTTTTCATTCAGTGAAGTTATTCAAGTATTTATTCAGCACTCTGCTGGACTTTGGGGTGACCAAGAAGTTTTGTCTGAGAATAGGTTGAAATGGTCAAAAATGAACATACATTTGCATGTAGCAGAAATTTTAGTTCCTCTCTTGGTACATTCACTCCACCCCCAGTCCCAGCAGTGGGTTGACAGATGTAGGTTATCCTTAAACCACAGTTCTTTTACCACAGGCCTCCAAAGCAAGGTTGTATCTTCTAAGTTATCTAAACAGTTACTGATTCCTCCTGTTCATGGTTGATTGTCTTTTTGGATAGTCCCTTGTTTCCCTAAGTTACTTTATAAGCCAGTGTTCAAAATAAAATCCTGTTACTATTTTTCATATGTATCACTTTAACCTAAAAATTTATTTTAAAGGAAAGCATACATGTTATTAAGCTGCTTTAAATCCTTTTAGTAAAAGACATAGTTTATTATATCAAACACTCATTAAATAAAATTTATAGGTCCATTTTAATTAAAATGGTGACTGATCTCACTTAATATGGGGAAAATCAAGTCAAACTCATAGAAGAAAAAGCTACAAGGATATACTACTGTACAGCACAGGTAATATAGCCAATATATTTTTAAAATAAATTTATTTTATTTATTTATTTTTGGCTGCATTGGGTCTTCGTTGCTGCACGCAGGCTTTCTCTAGTTGTGGCGAGTGGGGGCCACTCTTCGTTACGGTGCATGGGCTTCTCATCATGGTGGCTTCTCCTGTTGCAAGGCACGGGCTCTAGGTGCGTGGACTTCAGTAGTTGTAGAACGTGGGCTCAGTAGTTGTGGCTCGTGAGCTCTAGATGACAGGTTTAGCAGCTGTGGTGCACAGGCTTTGTTACTCCACGGCATGTGGGATCTTCCCGGACCAGGGCTTAAACCCATGTCCCCTGCATTGGCAGGCGGACTCTTAACCACTGCGCCACCAGGGAAGCCCTACGTCTGAAATCTTTTGAAGTGATCATTTAAGGACTAAAGGTCATTGGCCGAATTATTGGCCATAGTTAATTAAGGGTTTTAAATGTCTTTTAAACTTTGGCAACCAGAGCTTTGCAAGTTGTTTTAAAAAATCTTTTCAGCTCATTTCCTCCACAAGCTAAAATTATAGGAGGGAGAGTCTTGAGGTAATTTGTTCCTACAATGGTCATTTGCTACCCTAATATATTAGTTCTATAAGCTTCAAATTCTGTTCAGTGAATTTTAGTTAACTGGAGGACATTGAAAATGAGTGGATATTTTTGGGAGAACCTGTTTTCCCCAGAGTTCTTGAGTCTGAAATCCTGTTTTATGCTGCCATCCTTTCTGGTTCTTGAGATTAATTGGAAGAGGGAGGAGAAGGAGGGACATGGGGGAGGGGCAATCCTGAAAGTTAATGGAACCAGCTGTGTGGCATTATTGCTACCTCGTGGACTGCGAAGGAAAGCTAGCCTTTGCGGGTGCTCAGATCTGTGCCTGATTTTGAGATGAAATAATGACTCTTAGGTGCTGCCTTTGGGTTAGGTTTAATCCAGGGGAGCTGGCAGTTTCTAGCTCATGATTTATTCTAGTAATTCAATTGCAGGTTTGGGAGGGACAGTGCTGGACTCTAATTTCACTCTTTCCCTGGTGTTTTCTGCCCTGCCTCCATTCCGTCTGTAGCAGGGGCCACCATGGCTTAATGGTGCTGTGAGAAGAACCTCTGCAGGCAAGGTGGTGCCTTTATTTCCTGTAAAAGTTATTCTGTGTTTTTGGTGCTGCTAGGAGGAGGCTGGGGATATAGTGAAGTCACTTTCTATAGCTTCATCTTGGGAAGGCTTGGTCTGATTTTTCTGCCGTTCTTAACCTCCTTGATGGTTTTGCTGAGGCTGAGCATTGACTGAGCAGGCTGGTGGGTAGTGGCCCTAGCCAGGGTGGAGAGCCCTGGCTGCTGGCATTGGGAATCCGGCATGACTGAATCACAACCAGATAGCAACTTTTTATTTATTTATTTATTTGTTTGTTTGTTTGTTTGTTTGTTTAATTGATTTATCTTTTGGCTGCGTCGGGCTTCATTGCTGCACGCGGGCTCTCTCTGGTTGTGGCGAGCGGGGTCTACTCTTCGTTGCGGTGTGCGGGCTTCTCACTGTGGTGGCTTGTCTTGTTGCAGAGCACAGGCTCTAGGCGCGCGGGCTTCAGTAGTTGTGGCACACGGGCTTAGTTGCTCCGCAGCATGTGGGATCTTCCTGGACCAGGGCTCGAACCCGTGTTCCCTGCATTGGCAGGAGGACTCTTAACCACGGCGCCACCAGGGAAGTCCCTATTTTTTATTTTATTTAATTATTTTTTTGCAGCAATAAAGTTGACATGTTTATTAATTAAACTATCACTTAAATTTAAAAAGTGCATAGAAAATAAACATGTTTTAAAACTCCTTTTTTTTTTACAACTATGTACACTTTTTACTTTTTTTTTTTTTTTTTTTCTTTTTGCGGTATGTGGGCCTCTCACTGTTGTGGCCTCTCCCGTTGCGGAGCACAGGCTCCGGATGCGCAGGCCCAGCGGCCATGGCTCACGGGCCCAGCCGCTCCGCGGCATATGGGATCCTCCCAGACCGGGGCACGAACCCGTATCCCCTGCATCGGCAGGCGGACTCTTAACCACTTGCGCCACCAGGGAGGCCCAACACTTTTTACTTTTACATTCAGTCTTTCGTTGACAGCTTTCAGCACTATTATTTTTTGCACTATTAAAGTATTTTCCTTCATCCCTGTCACAGGGAGTTAACACTGATGGACTTTAGACACATTTTTTCTTTTTTGTCTCTAAGCAGAAGCTTGGAAGAACACAAGGGAAAAAAAAACCCAAAAGATCTGTTTTACATGAATAAGTTGTCAAGAAATGTCTTATTTCTAGAAAAGAAGCTTGTCATCTGTTGAGTTTTTGATAGCAACTTTCAGAGTTTCTTAAGGGAGTTATTTAGCACTTGGAAACTGGGGAGAGCAATGCCATGTTATTTAGCCCTTTTCATCTGGAATGATTCCTTGGCAGTGGCAGTTAAGCATCATTTTGTGTGAAGGCAGCCACACCTGGTAGCCTTGTTAGATCCTTGGTCTGTGTTGGAGAAAAAGAAGGGATTCTGCTTCCAGGGAATATTTGTTTGGAAGCCATCTCTGGTGAGTCGACCTCACCTCTGCTCAGCTCTCCGTTTTTATGCCGAGGATGTCAGAGCCGCTTGTCTGTCAGGGGGTTTGTGCCCCTGCTCTGCAAGACATTCTCTCTGGGGGAAACTGAAAGTAGGTTCACATTTACAACAAAATGAGGAATCATTCCTTCCTGTTGATCTGTGGTTAACTTGAGTGCGCAGGCGAATCAGGTCCCTCTTCCTTAAAATTATGCATATCCTTGGGTCACGTGCCCCCTCGTCCCCTCCTTGTACCCCAGTTCAATCTCTTTGTTCATTTCCTAAATCTGCATTTAAACTGGGAGATTTTATGGAAATGGTCTTATTTCTAGAGTCTCTGGTTGAAGCAGTAACTATTTTTTGTTTTCTTCATGCTGTAACTGAACCTACATTTGAAATGTGGGAACACTGGGACTATGAGCAGCTTTGAATAGAGATAAAAGGACAATTTAGGCCCATACGTGCATCTGCTAGCTCGGCTCCTACCTTCTATGGAGGGAAGGAGGTTCTCTGTCAAAGTGACTTGGTAGATGATGGTAATTAGAACCACATATTGATCCCTTGCTCTGTGACAGTCCCTTTGCTAAGCAATTTCCATATCTGATCTTATTTAGTCTTCACACAAACGTGGAAAGGTTGTTGCCGTCAACCCCATCCACATTTTACTGATGAGGAACTGAGCTCACAGGAGAAACTGCTTGAGGTTACAGAGCATATAGATAAATGGTAGCCTGAGGTCTGCATGGAGGTCTGTGGTGCTCCAAGTTTCCTGAAACTGCAGTTCCTACAGTACCAGGCCGCTTCTCTGGAGCAGGGTTTTCCTTAAACAGCAGAAGTTGTCAGGGCCAGATGCTCGCTGGCGGAGTGTGTGTGTGTACGTGCACCTGATCCGGTAGGTTGAGTGTAGATGGTTTGTACTTCCTGGAGCCTGGTTGTGTCTTGAGAGCCCTGACTGGAGACAGGCCCTGTTCCAGTCTCTGCTTGATGATTTTAAGCAGTTCACTCTCCTTGCTCTAGACTCATCTGAGCAGTTAGAAATGGGAGAAGGAATTGGACTAGATGAGCATTTTTGGAAATTGTTGGCTACAGAACCTAAGCCCATTATGTAAAATTCCTAAGAGGAAAAGACTTAGGGGGAGGTTGTCTGCAAACATGCACTTATCCCATCCCTCTGCCCACCCCCTTAGGCACATCTGTGGGAACCTCGGGACTTTGAGAAACCATGTTTGAAAGCTCCTATCCATGATATTATGGAATTCTCTGACTCCTGGAGAATGAGCGGGGTAGTAAAAGGGCCCTGAGTCACAGTTATGGTAGATATCAAGAGCAACAGAAATCTGTCCTTTGTAGAGTCACCTGTTTCCTTGGTCTTAGAGAAGATGAGCTTTCTATACATCTCTAGTATTGTTCTTACATGCCTTCTGCTATTACTGACTTCTGTAAGGTTGTCTGATATGCTGAGTTCTTAACCCCCAGAGGGCAAAGCCAGGAAGCTTTGTTTCATCTGGTAAAGACGGGAGCTTCTTAAGGGAGCCTGAGGCAGGTGACCTTTGTGGCAAGAATGTTCTTATTTTGGATTCTGTCATTTACATGTTTTTTTGTTAGATGTTGTTTGTGGCCATAGGAGAGCTCTGTTGCCAGCCACCCTTGGGAGGATTCCATGGGAAGACATTCTTTTATTCATGAAACCATTAAAGTAGATTTGGGGCCTCTCTCCAGAAGTGGGTCTAGACCACTGTTGTCTGTGGGATGTGTTGTTTTGTTCCCTCTGATTTATTGAAGCCCAGGTTAGGCTATGTGCATGATCAAGGGAGAAAGTTTCAAGATGATCCCTTGTAGTTCTTTGGAAGTAAAAAGGGTCAGGGCCAGGATATTGTTATCTAAGGACAGTGGCCCCTGAGCACCTTTGGCCATAGTTTGGGTCATTTCAGAGTGGCCAGTGGTGCTCTGGGTTTGGGGTTTGGAACTGAGGCCGAGGGACTTGGGGAATAGGCAGTGTGGGGTGGTGGGAGAAGAATTAGTCAGAGGTCAGCAGACAGGCTTGGATTCTGCTTCTAGCTCTGTTGTAGACTTCCATGGAACTCGGGGTCCATCCCTTCATCTAAGGCCTCCATTCTGAGCCTGCTGTCAGGAGTAAGCTTCAAAATTGACTTCAAGTAGCTGAAAATGTTGGACTTTTGGGTAGTATTTTGTCCTTCTGGATGTTTGAAATGTCTGTAAAAATGGACAATTTTCATTTTGATGTAACTGATGATGAACTTTGTTGCTAAGATAGTTGAAAGTATAGGCTTGGGTGGCCTGTTGGCATGCTTAATATTTAAGATTTCTTGAGAATTGGGTTCTTAAGGTCCCCACCCCCAAACCCCCATCCTTAGACTGGCCAGAGCTTTGCCATGGTTGCTTGAACAGAGTCTGTATAGAGTTCCACAGCCTTGCTTATTATCATTGCTCCTTTGCTTGCCAACACTCTCACAATAGAGGCAGGAAGACTGGAACCCAGGCCTTTGCTGTAAGTATTCATCAATCATTGCTGATGTGCCTTATGTAGAATGCTTATCATAGCCTGTCATCTTGTTGTTTGCTTTAACAAACCAATTATATATACCTGTATAAGTATTATATATATATATAAAACCAGCTGTGTATCCTTGTGTCTGTCTTGTTTGCTAGCCACTTTTCTGTGTTGGTGACACTTGTAACAAATAATCACTTTTTTTTTTTTTTTGGTGATACGCGGGCCTCTCACTGTTGTGGCCTCTCCCGTTGCGGAGCACAGGCTCCGGACGCGCAGGCTCAGCGGCCATGGCTCACGGGCCTAGCCGCTCCGTGGCATGTGGGATCTTCCCGGACCGGGGCACGAACCCGTGTCCCCTGCATCGGCAGGCGGACTCTTAACCACTGCACCACCAGGGAAGCCCCAAATAATCACTTTTATTTTGTAATTACAAGGAGTAAAACAGTAGGTAATTACTCGTTGTTTACAACAGTGGTTCTCAGACTTCATCGTGCACCAGAGTCACCTCAAGGCTTTATTAAATTTTTTTTTTTTTTTACTTAAAAAAATTTTTATTTTATTGACGTATAGTTGTGTTAGTTTCAGGTATACAGCAAGGTGATTCAGTTATACCTATATATACATTATTTTTTTCATATTCTTTTCCATTATGGTATATCACAAGATACTGAATATAGTTCCCTGTGCTATACAGTAAGACCTTGTTGTTTATCCATTCTTTTTTTTAAAATTTTTAAATTTTATTTATTTTTATATACAGCAGGTTCTTAATAATCATCAATTTTTTAAAAAAAATTTATTTTATTTATTTATTTTTGTCTGCGTTGGGTCTTCTTTTCTGCGCGCGGGCTTTCTCTAGTTGTGGTGAGCGGGGGGCTACTCTTGGTTACGGTGCACAGGCTTCTCATTGCGGTGGCTTCTCTCGTTGTGGAGCACAGGCTCTAGGCACGCGGGCTTCAGTAATTGTAGCTCTCAGGCTCAGTAGTTGTGGCTCGCAGGCTCTAGAGCACAGACTCAGTAGTTGTGGTGCACGGGCTTAGTTGCTCCACGGCATGTGGGATCTTCCCGGAACAGGGCTCGAACCCGTGTCCCCTGCATTGGCAGGCGGATTCTTAACCACGGCACCACCAGGGAAGCCCCAGTCATCAATTTAAAACACATCAGTGTATACATGTCAATCCCAATTGCCCAATTCATCACACCACCACCACCACCACCCCTCCACTTTCCCCCCTTGGTGTCCATACATTTGTTCTCTACATCTGTGTCTCAATTTCTGCCCTGCAAACCGGTTCATCATACCACTTTTCTAGGTTCCACATATATGCGTTAATATACAGTATTTGTTTTTCTGACTTACTTCACTGTGTATGACAGTCTCTAGATCCATCCACGTCTCAACAAATGACCTGATTTCGTTCCTTTTTATGGCTGAGTAATATTCCATTGTATATATGTACCACATCTTCTTTATCCATTTGTCTGTTGATGGGCATTTGGGTTGCTACCGTGACCTGGCTATTGTAAATAGTGCTGCAATGAACATTGGGGTGCATGTGTCTTTTTGAATTATGGTTTTCTCTGGGTATATGCCCAGTGGTGGCATTGCTGGATCGTACGGTAATTCTATTTTTAGTTTTTGAAGGAACCTCCATACTGTTCTCCATAGTGGCTGTATCAATTTGCATTCCCACCAACAGTGCAAGAGGGTTCCCTTTTCTCCACACCCTCTCCAGCATTTGTTGTTTATAGATTTTCTGATGATGCCCATTGTAACTGGTGTGAGGTGATACCTCATTGTAGCTTTGATTTGCATTTCTCTACTAATTAGTGGTGTTGAGCAGCTTTTCATATGCTTCTTGGCAATCTGTATGTCTTCTTTGGAGAAATGTCTATTTAGGTCTTCTGCCCATTTTTGGATTAGGTTCTTTGTTTTTTTAATATTGAGCTGCATGAGCTCTTTATATATTTTGGAGATTAATCCTTTGTCCATTGATTCCTTTGCAAATATTTTTTCCCATTCTGAGGGTTGTCTTTTCATCTTGTTTATGGTTTCCTCTGCTGTGCAAAAGTTTTTAAGTTTCATTAGGTCCCATTTGTTTATTTTTGTTTTTATTTCCATCACTCTAGGAGGTGGATCAAAAAAGATCTTGCTGTGATTTATGTCAAAGAGTGTTCTTCCTTTGTTTTCCTCTAGGAGTTTTACAGTGTCCAGTCTTACATTTAGGTTTCTAATCCATTTTGAGTTTATTTTTGTGTATGCTGTTAGGGAGTGTTCTAATGTTATTCTTTTACATGTAGCTGTCCAGTTTTCCCAGCACCACTTACTGAAGAGAATGTCTTTTCTCCATTGTGTATCCTTGCCTCCTTTGTCATAGATTAGTTGACCATAGGTGTGTGGGTTTATCTCTGGGCTTTCTGTCTTGTTCCATTGATCTATATTTCTGTTTTGGTGCCAGTACCATATTGTCTTGATGACTGTAACTTTGTAGTATAGTCTGAAGTCAGGGAGTCTTATTCCTCCAGCTCTGCTTTTTTCCCTCAAGACTGCTTTGGCTATTTGGGGTCTTTTGTGTCTCCATACAAATTATAAGATTTTTTGTTCTAGTTCTGTAAAAAATGCCATTGGTAATTTGATAGGGATTGCATTGAATCTGTAGATTGCTTTGGATAGTGTTGTCATTTTCACAATATTGATTCTTCCAATCCAAGAACATGGTATATCTCTCCATCTGTTGGTATCATTTTTAATTTCTTTCATCAGTGTCTTATAGTTTTCTGCATACAGGTCTTTTGTCTCCCTAGGTAGGTTTATTCCTAGGTATTTTATTCTTTTTGTTGCAATGGTAAATGGGAGTGTTTCCTTAATTTCTCTTTCAGATTTTTCAACATTAGCGTATAGGAATGCAAGAGATTTCTGTGCATTAATTTTGTATCCTGCAACTTTACCAGATTCATTGATTAGCTCTAGTAGTTTCATGGTGGCATCTTTAGGATTCTCTATGTATAGTATCATGTCATCTGCAAACAGTGACAGTTTTACTTCTTTTCCAATTTGTATTCTTTTTATTTCTTTTTCTTCTCTGATTGCCGTGGCTAGGACTTCCAAAACTATGTTGAATAATAGTGGTGAGAGGGCTTCCCTGGTGGCGCAGCGGTTGAGAGTCCGCCTGCCGATGCAGGGGACACGGGTTCATGCCCCGGTCCTGGAATATCCCACATGCTGCCGAGCGGCTGGGGCCGTGAGCCATGGCTGCTAAGCCTGTGCGTCCGGAGCCTGTGCTCTGCAACGGGAGAGGCCACAGCAGTGAGAGGCCCGTGTACCGAAAAAAAAAAAA
Source organism: Mesoplodon densirostris (assembly GCF_025265405.1). Lineage (NCBI taxonomy): Eukaryota > Metazoa > Chordata > Mammalia > Artiodactyla > Ziphiidae > Mesoplodon > Mesoplodon densirostris. Next base: position 23,875,072 of record NC_082676.1, on the reverse strand, counting down.
ATAGTGGTGAGAGTGGACATCCTTGTCTTGTTCCTGATCTTAGAGGAAACGTTTTCAGTGTTTCACCACTGAGAATGATGTTTGCTGTGCATTTGTCATATATGGCCTTTATTATGTTGAGGTAGGTTCCCTCTATGCGAACTTTCTGGAGAGTTGTTATCATAAATGCGTGTTGAATTTTGTCAGAAGCTTTTTCTGCACCTGTTGAGATGATCATATGGTTTTTATTTTTCAGTTTGTTAATATGGTATATCACATTGATTGATTTGTGTATATTGAAGAATCCTTGCATCCCTGGGATAAATCCCTCTTGATCATGGTGTATGATCCTTTTAATGTGTTGTTGGCTGTTTGCTAGTGTTTATTTATTTATTTATTTATTTTGCGGTACGCGGGCCTCTCCCTGCTGTGGCCTCTCCCGTTGCGGAGCACAGGCTCCGGACGCGCAGGCTCAGCGGCCATGGCTTATGGGCCCAGCCGCTCTGCGGCATGTGGGATCTTCCCAGACTGGGGCACGAACCCGTGTCTCCTGCATCGGCAGGCGGACTCTCAACCACTGCGCCACCAGGGAAGCCCCTGTTTGCTAGTATTTTTTTGAGGATTTTTGCATCTATATTCATCAGTGATATTGGTCTGTAATTTTCTTTTTTTTGTAGTATCTTTGTCTGGTTTTGGTATCAGGGTGATGGTGGGCTCATAAAGGAGTGTCCCTTCCTCCACAGGTTTTTGGAAGATTTTGAGAAGGATGGGTGTTAGCTCTTCTCTAAATGTTTGATAGAATTCACCTGTGAAGACATCTGGTCCTTGACTTTTGTTTGTTGGAAGATTTTTAATCACAGTTTCAATTTCATTACTTGTGATTGGTCTGTTTGTATTTTCTGTTTCTGCCTGGTTCAGTCTTGGAAGGTTATATCTTTCTAAGAATTTGTCCATTTCTTCCAGGTTGTCCCTTTTATTGGCATAGAGTAGCTCGTAGTAGTCTCTTAGGGTGCTTTGTGTTTCTGCGGTGTCTGTCGTAACTTCTCCTTTTTCATTTCTAATTTTATTGATTTGGGTCCTCTCCCTCTTTTTCTTGATGAGTCTGGCTGATGGTTTATCAATTTTGTTTATCTTCTCAAAGAACCAGCTTTTAGTTTTATGGATCTTTGCTATTGTTTTCTTTGTTTCTATTTCTGTTTTTGCTCTGATCTTTATGATTTCTTTCCTTCTGCTAACTTTGGGTTTTGTTTGTCCTTCTTTCTCTAGTTCTTAGGTGTAAGGTTAGATTGTTTATTTGAAATTTTTCTTGTTTCTTGAGGTAGGCTTCTGTAGCTATAAACTTCCCTGTTAGAACTGCTTTTGCTGCATCCCATAGGTTTTAGGTTGTCGTGTTTTCATTATCATATGTCTCTAGGTATTTTTTGATTTCCTCGTTGATTTCTTCAGTGATCTCTTGGTTATTTAGTAATGTATTGTTTAGCCTTCATGTGTTTGTGTTTTTTACGTTTTTTCCCTCTGTAACTGATTTCTAATCTCATAGCGTTGTGATCAGAAAAGATGCTTGATATGATTTCAATTTTCTTAAATTTACTGAGGCTTGTTTTGTGACCCAAGATGTGATCTATCCTGGAGAACGTTCTGTGTGCATTTGAGAAGAAAGTGTAATCTGCTGTTTTTGGATGGAATGTCCTATAAATATCAGTTAAATCTATCTGGCCTATTGTGTGATTTAAAGCTTGTGTTTCCTTCTTAATTTTCTCTTTGGATGATCTGTCCATTGGTGTAAGTGAGGTGTTAAAGTCCCCCACTATTATTGTGTCACTGTTGATTTCCTCTTTTATAGCTGTTAGCAGTTGCCTTATGTATTGAGGTGCTCCTATGTTGGGTGCATATATATTTATAATTGTTATATCTTCTTCTTGGATTGATCCCTTGACCATTATGTAGAGTCCTTCCTTGTCTCTTATAATATTCTTTATTTTAAAGTCTATTTTATCTGATATGAGTATTGCTACTCCAGCTTTCTTTTGATTTCCATTTGCATGGAATATCTTTTTCCATCCCTTCATTTTCAGTCTGAATGTGTCCCTAGGTCTGAAGTGGGTCTCTTGTAGACAGCATATGTATGGGTCTTGTTTTTGTATCCATTCAGCGAGCCTGTGTCTTTTGGTTGGAGCATTTAATACATTCACATTTAAGGTAATTATTGATATGTATGTTCCTATGACCATTTTCTTAATTGTTTGGGGTTTGTTTTTGTAGGTTCTTTTCTTTTCTTGTGTTTCCCACTTAGGTAAGTTCTTTTAGCATTTGTTGTAGAGCTGGTTTGGTGGTGCTGAATTCTCTTAGCTTTTGCTTGTCTGTAAAGCTTTTGATTTCTCCATCGAATCTGAATGAGATCCTTGCCGGGTAGAGTACTCTTGGTTGTAGGTTCTTCCCTTTCATCCCTTGAAGTATATCATGCCACTCCCTTCTGGCTTGTAGAGTTTCTGCTGAGAAATCAGCTGTTACCCTTATGGGAGTTCCCTTGTATGTTATTTGTCGTTTTTCCTTTCCTGCTTTCAGTAATTTTTCTTTGTCTTTAATTTTTGCCCATTTGATTACTGTGTGTCTTGGCGTGTTTCTCCTTGGGTTTATCCTGTATGGTACTCTCTGCGCTTCCTGGACTTGGGTGGCTATTTCCTTTCCCATGTTAGGGAAGTTTTTGACTATAATCTCTTCAGGTATTTTCTCGGGTCCTTTCTCTCTCTCATCTCCTTCTGGGACCCCTATAATGCGAATGTTGTTGCGTTTAATGTTGTCCCCGAGGTCTCTTAGGGCATCTTCATTTCTTTTCATTCTTTTTTCTTTATTCTGTTCCACAGCAGTGAATTCCACCATTCTGTCTTCCAGGTCACTTAACCATTCTTCTGCCTGAGTTATTCTGCTATTGATTCCTTCTAGTGTAGTTTTCATTTCAGTTATTGTATTGTTCATCTCTGTTTGTTTGTTCTTTAATTCTTCTAGGTCTTTGTTAAACATTTCTTGCATCTTCTCGATCTTTGCCTCCATTCTTTTTCCGAGGTCCTGGATCATTTTCCTATCATTATTCTGAATTATTTTTCTGGAAGGTTTCCTATCTCCACTTCATTTAGTTGTTTTTCTGGGGTTTTATCTTGTTCCTTCATCTGGTACATAGCCCTCTGCCTTTTCATCTTGTCTATCTTTCTGCGAGTATGGTTTTCATTCCACAGGCTGCAGGATTGTAGTTCTTCGTGCTTCTGCTGTCTGCCCTCTGGTGGATGAGGCTATCTAAGAGGCTTGTGCAGGTTTCCTGGTGGGAGGGACTGGTGGTGGGTAGAGCTGGCTGTTGCTTTGGTGGGCAGAGCTCAGTAAAACTTTAATCTGCCTGACTGCTGATGGGTGGGGCTGGGTTCCCTCCCTGTTGGTTGTTTGGCCTGAGGCCACCCAACACTGTAGCATACCTGGGCTCTTTGGTGGGGCTAATGGCAGACTCTGGGAGGGCTCATGCTAAGGAGTACTTCCCAGAACTTCTGCTGCCAGTGTCCTTGTCCTCACAGTGAGCCAGAGCCACCCCCCGCCTCTGCAGGAGACTCTCCAACACTAGCAGGTAGGTCTGGTTCAGTCTCCCCTGGGGTCACTGCTCCTTCCCCTGGGTCCCGATACGCACACTACTTTGTGTGTGCCCTCAAGAGTGGAGTCTCTGTTTACCCCAGTCCTGTCGAAGTCCTGCAATCAAATCCTGCTAGCCTTCAAAGTCTGATTCTCTAGGAATTCCTCCTCCCGTTGCCAGACACCCAGGTTGGAAAGCCTGACGTTGGGCTCTGAACCTTCACTCCAGTGGGTGGACTTTTGTGGTGTAAGTGTTCTCCAGTTTGTCTGTCACCCACCCAGCAGTTATGGGATTTAATTTTATTGTGATTGTGCCCCTCCTACCATCTCATTGTAGCTTCTCCTTTGTCTTTGGATGTAGAGTATCTTTTTTGGTGAGTTCCAGTGTCTTCCTGTCGATGATTGTTGAGCCTTTAGTTGTGATTCTGGTGTTCTCGCAAGACGGAGTCTTTTTTTTTTTTAATTTTTGGTTGCGTTGCGTCTTTGCTGTGCACAGACTTTCTTCTAGTTGTGGCAAGCAGGGGCTGCGTTTTGTTGCGGTGTGTGGGCTTCTCATTGCAGTGGCTTCTCTTGTTGCGGAGCACGGCCTCTACGTGTGCGGGCTTCAGTAGTTGTGGCTCACGGGCTTAGCTGCTCTGTGGCATGTAGGGTCTTCCTGGACCAGGGCCGGAACCCATGTCGCCTGCATTGGCAGACAGATTCTTAAGCACTGCGCCACCAGGGAAGTCCTCAAGGACTTACTAAAACACATTTCTGTGTCACACTCCCAGAGTTTTTGATTCAGTATATTGGGGGTGGGGCTGATAACTTGCATTTCCAGTAATTTCACAGGGTTGTTGATGCTTCTGGTCTGGGGACTACACTTTGAGAAACACTGGTTACAGTGAGCCTGGTGCTGTGTGAGAAACTAGTGTCAGATGTGGTCTCTAGCCTTGGAGAGCCTGCCTTCGATTTGGGATCTGCCTTTTATATGAAGGCATCTAAATGTGAGGATCTGCAGGTCAGGTACCAAATGAGTCTGAGAAGTTCAGAGGAGGGAGAACTCTCCAGCAGCAGGGAAGTCAGGAAGCTTTTACTGAACTATTGTGGTCTTTTGAGCTGAGTGCTTAAGGATCAATGAGTGGCACATTCCAGTCAGGAAAACACTTCGTGTGGAGGTGGAAATGTCACAAGACAGTTTCAGTGGGTGGCAAGTAGCTAGTCACTTTGAGTTGGTGGGTATTGTGTGCTGGTAATTCGAAATAAGGTTTGGAAAATAATTGGGCTCAGATTGCTTGGACTTTGAACACTGAAGAGGGAGGGTTTCAGTAGAGGTGGCTAGCCATGGGCAGGGCCTTATTCAGGGCTGGAGGAGAGGGCTGGTGGGTGGGGAGAGAATGTATAAGAAGGAGGCAACCAGCCAGAAGATCTTAACTTCATCAGTTGCATTATTCTGCTCCCAACCCTTGGGATTTATTTTTTTTCTTCCATGTTGGGTAGTAAATTGGTCCTGAAAACTGACCATGTTTACTAGTGGTAAATCATTACATGATTACCAGTGGTTCATTGATAATCTTGACAAGATTAACTGTGATTTTTTTAAAAAAATAAATCCCTGGAAACCCCCCCCCCCAAAAAAAAAGAGAGAGAGAGAGACATGGGTGGGTTCTAAAATGCAAAAGTTTGAAAGTGTTGGTTTGGGTACAGCTAAGAGAACTTCTGTAGTTGGATGCGTTATTTGGGGAGATAAGATTATTTGGATTTCCAGTTTCCGTTTTTTAGCAGAGAGTGATTTTTGTTGGACTTAAAAAAAAAAGAAAAGGAACAAAACTAATAATGTAGCGGTCACCGTTTAGTGCTTTGGCCTAGTCTCTATTTTGAAATATTGTAATATGCAGCTAATTCATATGGATTTTGAGAGTAATGTGACCTCTAAAAACATAATACCTTTAGCAGATGGTCGTATTTCTTTTAAAGTTTAAAAGATATCACTACTTCTAAGCCCAGAAAATAAAGATTAAGTGATAAACATTAATAATTCACCAAGCAATAAATAAATCTGCATTTTCCTTATATCCTGTTTTTTTCCTATTGTTTTAAATTGAAGTATAGTTGATGTACAAATTATGTTACAGGTATATAGTAATTCACAATTTTTAAAGGCTACAGTCCATTTATAGTTCTTATAAAATATTGACTATATTCTGTGTTGAATAATATATCCTTGTAGCTTATTTTATATATAATAGTTTGTATTTCCTAATCTCCTATCCCTATTTTGCCCCTCCTCTGTTTCCTTCTCCCTACCGGTAACCACTAGTTTGTTCTCTGTATCTGTGAATCTGTTTCTTTTTTGTTATATTCACTACTTTGTTGTATTTTTTAGGTTCCACATGTGAGATCATATGGTATTTGTCTTGTCTAATTTATTTCACTTAGCATAATACCCTCCAAGTCCATCCATGTTGCTGCAAATGTCAAATTTTCATTCTTGGGCTTCCCTGGTGGCGCAGCGGTTGAGAGTCCGCCTGCCAATGCAGGGGACACGGGTTCGTGCCCCGGTCTGGGAGGATCCCACATGCCGCGGAGCGGCTGGGCCCGTGAGCCATGGCCGTTGAGCCTGCGCGTCCGGAGCCTGTGCTCCGCAACGGGAGAGGCCACAGCAGTGAGAGGCCCGCGTAACGCAAAAAAAAAAAAAAAAAATTCATTCTTTTTTCATGGTTGAGTAGTATTCCATTTTATGTGTGTGTGTGTGTGTGTGTGTGTGTATACACCACCTCTTTTATCCATCCATCTGTTGATGGACACTTAGATTGCTTCCATATCTTGGCAATTGTAAATAATGCTGTGAACGTTGGGGTGCATGTATCTTTTCGAATTAGTGCTTTCGTTTTTTTCACATATATACCAAGGAGTGGAATTCCTGGGTCATGTGGTAATTCTATTTTTAGTATTTTGAGAAACCTCTATACTGTTTTTTCCACAGTGACTGCACCAGTTTACATTCCCACCAAGAGTGTAACACAGTATATCTTTCCATCTTCAGTTTCTTACATCAGTGTCTTATAGTTTTCCAAGTACAGGTCTTTTACCTCCTTAGGTAGGTTTATTCCTCGGTATCTTATTCTTTTTGATGCAACAATAAACGGGATTTTCCCTTAATTTCTCTGATAGTTCACTGTTGGTGTTTCCTTACATTCTTAATTGTTTTACTGTTCTTTGTTCTTGGTCTAAGTCAGTGCAAGTTTTTAAGATTTAGTGAAGCACCATAAAAATGAGGGGTTTTTTGGATGGATTTTGATTTGTATAGAAGAGGAAAAGGCAAGTGTACTATTATTATCTTGGACATAAGTAAGACTGAATGTGATTCTTGGACAACTTTTTAATTCCCATATGTTTATTATTGTGGTTGGAGCTCCCTTGTGTTTATGCTTTGAAAAGTTTCATTGCTTTCATGAAACTGCAAGTTAAAATCATATCTTTTTGAATTTTAGGTACTTACACTGTGAAATTTTACGATGGAGTAGTTCAGACTGTCAAACATATTCATGTCAAAGCTTTTTCGAAAGATCAGGTGAGAAATGTGGTTTTATGCTTTGTGGTATGAATAATGCTAATGTTATAGTTTTGTTTCTCAAAGATGTTACATTTGTTTATGATGACAAAATCTTTCCTTCATCTGACATGATTTCACCAGAAAGCAATACACAAGTTTTCAGAAATTGTAAATATTTGTCTCTCTCTCTGCCTTTTTCTTTTCATACCAGTTCTTTTCAGAAATGCCAGTACTTGAGTACCACTACCTGTTATCTGTCTTTTTCCCAAAGCGCCTCATTGTTATTCTTTTTTCTCTCTTCCTGTCCTCTGCCCACAGAGCTGTTTCCCCTCACAGGGAACTTGCTGAGTGGTTGAAGAGATGGAGATGTTTTCTCCTCATCTGACTTTGTCCTTCAGCTCAGGACCATGGCTTGGTGGTTACGTAGCCACTATTTGGCGTAGATTTGGCCTTGTGCTAGATGTGCCTGGGTTGAAAATTTTGTTTCCTTTTGTCCCTTTCACCATCCATGTACTTGTCTAAGTACGGGTCCTGAGTTTTGATACTGGAAATATGGTGCACACAGATAGATTCTGACCATCTGGAAGTGTTGCCTACTTTCTTCATGATTTTTTTTCCCTCTTAGTTTTTTTTTTATATTTATGTCTTAATGAAATAGCTGAGGGGAAAGATTCTGATTGTAACTAATTGTTGTTTACTTCTTTGGGTGGTTGTTGATATGACAGTATTTGGTAATCCTGGAACCTTCTAATAAATTCTTCTGAACATATATTTAGCAATTCCAAAGCATTATGATACATCATATTGTTAAAGATAATCTCAAAAGTGTTTTTGCCTTTCTGGTTTTCCTCTTCAGAAAACTGACAAAATTATAAAGCTTTAGCCCTGAAGATGTTTTCTCTTTGATCATTTGCTTCTCAGGCATCTAAGGAGCTACACAGAACTGTAAAACATTATTTTGGCCTTCAATTTGGCAATTTTTGTGTTAAGTTTGTGGAATGAGTTCATATAGATAGAGGACTGTATTAAGAACATGTCCAGAACTGTCAGATTGTATCTAGAATCTACACAAATGGAAGTCTAGGGCTCCACATAACAAACGTTCATCTGTTTCCTCTGATTGATAGTACTCATGGTGCCTTAGCTTGAGGATGGGCACCTCACCCTGTGTGGATTTGTGGGTCTTCAGTCCTCAATTCCCAGCTGCCTGTGAGTGTCTCATGTCATCTCAGACCTGGCAGGTGGTCAAGCACAGGCCCATGGCTCCTGTTTGTTTTTCTTTTCCAAGAGGACATAGTGGTTTGGATAAATGACTTCTCAGCTAGGCCACTTAGAAAGCAAAATTTCTTACAAATATCTGTCAGACAATTTTTAAAGCTTTTTTCATATAGTATTAGATTGTGGTTTTGTTTTTTGTTTTTTAAATAGGATTGTACTGCCCTAAGTGGTTTGATAATCTGTATTTCAGGGACATTTATCTTTTTTTTGAAGTTATAGAAACTATATGTTTGCTGTAGAAAATTTAGAAAGTACAGAAAAGCGCAAAGAAAGTAAAAATTGTATAATTCTATCATCTAGATGCAATTGCTCTTAACATTTTAATGTATAGCCTTCTGTATTTTTTATAAAAGATACTTATGTATATATATTTTTCTTTTCCAAATTTGAGTCATATGTTACTGTTCTATAACTTGCTGGGTTTTTTTTTTTTGTGGTGTGTGGGCCTCTCACTGTTGTGGCCTCTCCCGTTGCGGAGCACAGGCTCCGGACGCTCAGGCTCACTGGCCATGGCTCATGGGCCCAGCCGCTCCGCGGCATGTGGGATCCTCCTGGACCGGGGCATGAACCCGCGTCCCCTGCATCGACAGGCGGACTCTCAACCACTGCGCCACCAGGGAAGCCCTATAACTTGCTCTTTTAACAAAATAACATTTTCCCAAGTTCCTAAGTACTGTATGGGAATATAGCTTTTAATGGCTTAGTAGTATTTATAATATGTATGTAACCCTACTTTGTGTAACCAGTTTTCTAATGGTCATTTAAGGATATTTGTAAATCTGGGTACACACGTCTGATTATTTTGTTAGCAGATTTCATTTCTAGGAATTCATTCTAGTTCAAAAGTATAAACATAAGACTTTTGACATAAATTGCCAACCCCCCTTCCTGGTGGTTGCAATTTATATTTCTGCCAGCAGTTACTGAGGAGTACTTGTTCTCAAACCTGGCTGCTTTCAGAAAATTTTGGAGACTTGAAAAAAATATTTCCTTTTAGTTTCTAACCACAGGGATTCTCCTTGTTTATTACTTTTCCCTCTGGAACAAATTAAACTTTTACTCACTGTGTATTTAGGCAGTCCTTCCTGCTCCTGGCAAAAATCTGTGTGCCAAGTGTGTGCTTGGTGCTAGGGATCCAATATGAACACGATGTGGTGGTCTCTGCTCTTCTCTTGAGGTCTTGGAAGAAAGATACTTACACAAATAAACTTAATTGTAGTTTTGGAAACTCCAGAGCTTTCAGAGCTGGCTTTATTATGAGACAGTATACTAGGACACAAGATTATTAAGATGAATTTTGAAAAAGTAATTTAGGAGGAAAGTAACCAAGAAGCAGTACTTTCTCCTAATGGACAAAAACTCAGTAGCTCAGGAATGCAGTAGGTGACTTGTTCGACTGAGCACAGCCTTTACCCAGTAGAGGAAGCAAAGACCCTGTTTTTGAGATGGAAAATCTTTACAGCTTTCTGGTTCACCTCTAGTTATCAGTTTGGGTTCTTCTCTACACAGGACATCAGCATCTGCTGGCAAACTGAGCCACCCTCTGAAAGGCCCTGGGTCAGTGTAGTCATTCTTGGGAGGAGACGGACAGGGCATGAAGGCATCTCTGTAAAAAAGATTGCTTCCCAGAAGAGGTCCCTGGCGTAGTTGTCTGTCCCTTTAATTATTTTTTAGTGACTTACTAATCAAAAGGGAGATAACATTGTCTCAGAAGGAATTGAACATGGCTGTTATTTTCTTTAAACTTAGGACTGGTTTTCAAACCTCAGAATATGGGTGTATATTTTCAGTGGTGCTTTCCGTTATGTGACCTGATACATGTCCTCTTTTAATTTCTTTGTCTTCATAAGTTTACAAAAAACGGTCTGATTTATATTTGCAAGTAATCACAAAGTGTGTTTCATCGCTATTTTGCTCATTTTAGAATATTGTGGGTAATGCTAGGCCTAAAGAAACAGAACACAAAAGTCTTTCATCATCTCTTGATAAACGAGAGAAGTTTAAAGAGCAGAGAAAAGCCACAGCCAATGTGAAGAAAGACAAAGAGGACAAAGCCTTAAAGACAGAAAAGAGACCCAAACAGCCTGATAAAGAAGGAAAGTTAATCTGTTCTGAAAAGGGGAAGGTGTCAGAGAAGAGCCTTCCCAAGAACGAGAAGGAAGATAAGGAGAACATTTCAGAAAATGACAGAGAGTATTCTGGAGATGCTCAAGTGGATAAGAAACCTGAAAATGACATTGTGAAGAGTCCACAAGAAAACTTGAGGGAGCCAAAAAGAAAGCGAGGCAGACCCCCTTCCATAGCTCCTACTGGTGAGTTTCCCAAGTGTGCGATGCCAGAGTGTTCTTCTGTGGTCCTTTGTGGTTCTTTATAACTTCTGTACTTCAAGCCTTTGTTTTTGTGACTGACTTTGAATCATCCTGTCATCTAAAAACAAGTCATGCCCATAGAGCTGAATTTTATGGGAGGCATATATCCAGGTGAACATAAGTTTCGGAAACATGTTCTTGACTGGGCTTCTGGGGTGACAGATAACTCTTCACTAGATACTTCAGCTTATATGATAAACCCTAATAAGCTAAGGCCTTTTGCTTTTGCCAGTTCAAATGATTTCACTTTAAGTAAGCTTACTAGAACGTAGAATCAGGAAGTAGCGTTTTCATGAGCGACATGAAAGGGGAAAGGAGAAGTAAATAGGTGTGGGCATCTGGAGGAGGCGACAAGAAAGAACACTGGACCTAGGAACATATGGGTACATTTGAAATTGAGATCTCTGGAGAGTGATTATGGATCGGAAGTTTTCCCCATCTAAATAAAAAGCTGAGATGGCTAATTGGTAGCATCAAGGTTAGAGGATTTAGGGAAGAATGCACAATTATTTTAAAAAGTTGAAATATGGAATTCTTCTAGAGTAGCCAAGAAAGAAACAGACCCTGAATTTTTTCCTAAGGCAAACATTCCTTCTCTAGATTGAGTGGCGTGAAGAACCCCCAGGATCTCTAGACTGAGCACTGCCTATGATTATCTGGCAGTGGCCTTCAGACATTCTTGTTTACATGTTCTTTACATAAATATTGAAAAACTGTGAATCCCCTAGTTTTAAAGTGATACCTGGGGACTTGCCTGGCAGTTCAGCAGTTAAGACTCCACGCTTCCACTGCTGGGGGCGCTGGTCTGATCCCCGGTCGGGGAACTAAGATCCCACACGACATGTAGCGAGGCCAAAAAAAAAAAAAAGTGATATCTGTTTTTTTCTTACAAGTTTGAATAGCTGCCAAAGGTAAATTTAAAATATAAAATATGACAAAATATATTTTCATCAAAACTGTGGAACTACAGAGGTAGCTCATTTGTTGTTCCCTTATGATGCAGAATGCAAAGCCAGTCCTATCTGTCAATCCAGACAGCTACACCAGACTTAATTCCTGTGGCAGAAACTCTACCTTTATTTACTTCAAATAAATGTATTAGTACTTGTTCCCAGTAGACAGCCTTCTTACATCTTCTCATTTTAAGGTATGAAATAAGACAATAGATTGATTTCTTCCTAGATGAAATAAGGCACTTCCCCCTTTAGTGGTTATAAGTGGGTTTCACTCTCAAGATCTGAGCATGCTGGAATTGTCCCTACGCCTAACTAGGGCCTAGACCTGTGCTGTCCGATATGGTAGCTGCTAGCCACCTGTGGTTACTGAGCGCTTGAAATGTGGCTACTCTGAATTGAGATGGGCTGTAACTTGTAAAATACACAAGGGAGGGCATTCCCTGGTGGTCCAGTGGTTAGGACTCTGCTTTTAGCACTGAGGGAGGGCCCGGGTTCAATGCCTGGTCAGGGAATTAAGATCCTGCTAGCTGTGCAGCGTGGCCAAAACAAAACAAAAAACCACAGTGGTTTGCAAATAGTACAAAAGAAAAAAAAAAAAAAACACCCAGGAATGTAAAATATCTCAGTAATTTAAAATTATTGACTACATGTTGGAATGATGTTTTGGATGTATTGGGTTAAATAAAATATATTCTTAAAATTAATTTCACTTTTTTTAACTTTTAAAGTGACAACTAAAAATTGAAAATTACCTATGTGGCTTCCATTTATGGCTCTCATATTTCTATTGGACAGCACTGGCCTCATTGGCTTTCTCAGTAGGGTTCCAAGAGAGAATTAAGCTCTAATGCCCAAGGCATCTGTGACCTCTAATGAATTGACTTCTGGAAATTGAGAATGTTAGTAGAATGATAAACCACTCTTGGGAGAATTGAGAAAATAACCTTTGTGTTCTGTTTTCAAATGAGGAACCCTAATTGAGAAAGTCCTGGAGGTTTTAAACCTCTGGGTAGTGTACCATGTTAAGATGTGGGATATAATAAGCAGGCCTTTTTATTAAGTGTAGGATTTCACACCAGATAGGATCAATTTAATAGAGAACTGGAGTTTTCCAAGCTTAGTGTTAACACTTGCCTGAGGCATTCCTCCACAGTCAGAATTTTCTGAAGCAGGATCTGGGAATGCTAATTGTTAACACCTTCCCAGATAATTCTTACTGTGATAAGAGTTTGGGAAGCACTGAAGTTCTGTGTGGTCATCCCCAGTTTGTATGTGGTATCAAAGTGAAGAAGGTTTGCCAGTATCTAATATATAGTTCAAATCCCCTTTAAAAATTGCTTGGAATAAGTTCATTGACACGGTGGAGTCTTGAGCTCTGTAGATTGTACAGACCTTATTGGAACAGGATCTGAGCTGTTTGGGGAGGTTGTTTGTGTTTAATTTGGAATGTGTGTGATCTCCAAGTTCCCATCCTTGGAACTAAATAATGTTGGCACATTGAGAAGATTGAACACAGGAAGAGCCAAAGAGTTCAGCAATCTCATCAGGTTTGCCTCCTCAGAGCTCAGCCCTGTGTCCTTTGGCCATTTGACATGGCAGATCTGAAGCTGCTAGTCTTAGATGAGTTTTTCTCTCCCTTCCCCCTTCCCCTCCCATTTCTTCCCCTTCCTCCCTCTTCTTTCTCCTGGCTGCTGCTTTCTCTCATTTCAACCCTCATCAGACCCCCAGCCCTACCTTTGCCTCAAGCTTCCCAATTTCTTTTCTTTTCTTTTTTTAAATTAATTAATTAATTTTTGGCTGCATTGGGTCTTCTTTGCTGCGCACAGGCTTCCTCTAGTTGCAACGAGCAGGGGCTACTCTTCATTGCTGTGTGTGGGCTTCTCATTGTGGTGGCTTCTCTTGTTGCAGAGCACAGGCTCTAGGTGTGCGGACTTCAGTAGTTGTGGCACACAGGCTCAGTAGTTGTGGCTTGCGGGCTCTAGAGCGCAGGCTCAGTAATTGTGGCGCATGGGCTTAATTGCTCTGTAGCATGTGGGATCTTCCCGGACCAGGGCTCGAACCCGTGTCCCCTGCATTGGCAGGCGGGGTCTTAACCACTGTGCCACCAGGGAAGTCCCCCACTATTTTTTTTCTTTTGTTTTTTTCTTTTGCCTGCCTTTTGGATTCTCACCTTTCCTCATGGGGGAGAACTTCTTAAGTGTTAGGTTTAAAAATACAGAGTGAGGGGCTTCCCTGGTGGCACAGTGGTTGAGAGTCCGCCTGCCGATGCAGGGGACACGGGTTTGTGCCCCGGTCCGGGAAGATCCCACATGCCGCGGAGCGGCTGGGCCCGTGAGCCATGGCTGCTGAGCCTGCGCGTCCGGAGCCTGTGCTCCGCAACGGGAGAGGCCACAACAGTGAGAGGGCCGCGTACCGCAAAAAAAAAAAAAAAAAAGAAATACAGAGTGAGGGACTTCCCTGGTGGCGCAGTGGTTAAGAATCAGCCTGCCAATGCAGGGGACGTGGCTTCGATCTATGGTCCAGGAAGATCCCACGTGCTGTGGAGCAACTAAGCCCGTGCACCACAACTACTGAGCCTGTGCTCTAGAGCCCGTGAGCCACAACTACTGAGCCCATGTGCCACAACTACTGAAGCCCGCGCACCTTGAGCCTCTGCTCCGCAACAAGAGAAGCCACTGTAATGAGAAGCCTGCGCACCGCAACGAAGAGTAGCCCCCTCTGGCTGTAACTAGAGAAAGCCCGTGCGTAGCAATGAAGAGCCAACGCAGCCATAAATAAATAAATAAACCAAAAAATAAAAATTAAAGAGTGAGTACTACCTAAGGGTTTAGCTTCTGCACTGCTAAATTATGTCAGGGCTGGATTTTCCAGTGTTAAGCAGCCTTGCCTGGCCCTGACTATAAAATAGCATAGTCCCCTGAGAATTTTCTGGAATTGTTTTTAAGAGGTTGTAACTGTTGACATTCTTTTTGGTCCTTCAAAATTAGGACCAATGCCAAGCTAACCAATTTAGCAAGTAGAGGTTGAAAATAATAATCAAGCTATAGTCCCAGGGTACACATTTTAAGAATGAGCCTGCCTGGTGGATTTCCTGAGTATTGTATAAACCAAATTTTGATAAGAAGATTTGATGGTGATAAAAATGACTTTTCTGTTGCCTTTGTACCCTCATATTTTAAAGGAGTCACGTTGGGGTATTTAAAGAGAGGGTTTCAGGAGATAAATATATGAGTAGAGCTGGGTCATAGGAGAAACCAAAAAGATTCAGGAGGTCAGTCTGCAGGGTGTCTTTGTTTCCTAAAAGGAAGTAATTTCTCACCCATTTCACTTTTTTTTCCCTTTTGGCTTAAGTAAGAATTCCCTTTGAGGGTCTATTTATCATGCAAGGATGTGTGTGGATCTTTGTATATATGTTTTATTTACATATAATATGAGGATTGGTCACTAAGAAGCTACATACCTATTTTTGTGTGGTTTTATATACATTGTAGCTGTGGATTCAAACTCTCAAACTTTGCAACCAATAACATTGGAATTGAGAAGAAGGAAGATATCAAAAGGAAGTGAAGTCCCATTAAAACGTCCTCGGCTTGACAAAAATTCATGTGAGTCTTCAGTTTGTGTATGTGTGGCTAGAACTTGACATCCATTGGGTTAATTCCGCTGTGTTCATCTTGTCGCCTATTCCTTATAGGCGCTGATGCTTGTCCTTGATCACAGGGGCTAGTGTGAGTGGGATGTGGTTGGATCAGAGGAGTTCTGCTAGAGGAAAAATAAATCTCAGAGCACAAGGTGTGTTAATGTTGGGGTCAGTAGTGTTGTCTCTATACCCATAATCTACATCTGATATGAATTCCACTGGAAATTGAATGGCTTAGGAAGGGATGGATTTCATATGCTGAGTAAAACTTTAAAAATAATATTTACTGATTTTACTGTATAGTACAGGGAACTATATTCAATATCTTATAATAACCTATAGTGGAAAAGAATCTGAAAAAGAATATATATATATGTACACACATACATATGTACATATATATATGTACATACCTGAAACTTTGCTGTACACCTGAAACTATCACAACATTGTAAACCAACTACACTTCCATTAAAAAAATACTGTTTATTGATTTTTTTTAAAGTACCCTGTTGGCTCCAGAAAGGATTTGTGATGGCTCTAAGGCTCTGTAAACCTTACTGACTTGGGAAGTTAGTATGTAGACTTCTATGTTGGAAAGCCCCAAAATAAAACTTGTCAAGATTGGGACACGACCTTGGCACATATTTTCAGATCATGAATCCTTAAATTAGGAAAATTATATCCTGGCAGAAGGACTGCACCTTTACTTAAAACTATAAACCAGGATAGGGTATTTCCTTTCATCATTGATCTAATATTCCAGAAGTCTCTGGTTGAAGCCCTTATAGAGGCAGCCAGTCCAGAAATCTGTAGTAGCAGAATTATTTCTTCAGGTCTCTTGACTACAACTCTCTTAATGGTTTATAGCCCAGGAAAAGTCAAAAAACTACTCGGAAAACACTGACAAAGACTTATCAAGGAGACGGTCCTCCAGGCTGTCCACTAATGGGACCCACGAGATCCTAGATCCTGACTTGGTTGTATCAGATTTGGTTGATACGGTTACTACTGATCCTTTGCAAAACACATCTGGCACCAAGGAGTCTGAAGAAGGTGAGTCAGAGTCTGTTCTGGAATGGTCTTGCCAACCTACTCCCTGTCTAATGAGAACCAGTCTAAATCAATCATTGTGTACTGCCTTATACAAGTTTTAGATGGTCTTGAAATCAAGTTATTGAATTGGCTGCAGTGTTTCTTATATTCTTCACTGAAGACTTAATAGACAAACCTGTTTGCATTTGTGATTGGTTTTGCTTATATATGTCTGAATGTTGGGTTGGAGGTGCAGTGCTTGAAGAGCGCTGTTCCTGTTTCTGTCTTTCTGATGCCATCTCACTCCAGTCCCTCTGCCTTTTTGTTAATATTTCCAGCAGATCCTCCCTTCACTTTAGCTTCTTATCGGTCTTCGTCTTTGATATGCTCACAGCCCTGGCTATGTGTGCTGGAACCTGTGAATGTATTCTTGTATGCCATGAAATGAATGGTTTCCTCTAAAAAGACCCTGGCTTTATCAGGTTTTTTTGGTTTTAAATTAATTAATTAATTAATTAATTTTTGGCTGTGTTGGGTTTTCGTTGCTGCCCGTGGGCTTTCTCTAGTTGTGGCGAGTGGGGGCTACTCTTCATTGTGGTGCGCAGGCTTCTCATTGTGGTAGCTTCTTATTGCAGAGCACAGGCTCTAGGAGCACGGGCTTCAGTAGTTGTGGCTTGCGGGCTGTAGAGTGCAGGCTCAGTAGTTGTAGCCCATGGGCTTAGTGGTTCCATGGCATGTGGGATCTTCCCGGACCATGGCTCAAACCTGTGTCCCCTGCATTGGCAGGTGGATTCTTAACCACTGTGCCACCAGGGAAGCCCCTTTATCAGTCTTTTGTGGGACTTTTGGTTCTCAGATTATGTACATGTATATATTCCCCAATCTTTCTCTTTTTCTTCTAGGTCAGTTGAAATCTCCTTTGGAAACTGGCCAGGTCTCATCTGCACTAACTTGCCACTCCATTGGGGATGGATTGGGGCCTGCAGGCTTGGAGTTGAACTGCAAGTCAATGGGAGAAAACACTATGAAAACGGAACCGGCTTCTCCCCTTGCTGAGTTACAAGAGATTTCTACGGTGGCAGGTTCATATTTAGAGTTAACGTAATCCTCTTCTTTTGCTTCTCCTTTGATTGTGAACTTAAAAAATGGATTTTCCTAATGATTTTTTTCACCTTTTATTAATAATATTTTCTTATTTTAATGCTATATACATTTTAAAATGCTATATACTTGTCATTTCTGATATTGCCAATTTGGGTTTCCTCTTTTCTTGATTAGTATAGCTAAGGATTTATCAATTTTTGTTGATAATTTCAAAGAACCAACATTTTACTTTAGTTTTCTCTGTTTTTTTTTTTGTCATTTATTTCTGTTTTGATCTTTACTGTTTTCTTCCTTTAAATGTTTCTAGAAACATAGGTCATTAATTTTAGATTTTTCTTCTTTTCCAATATGAGCATTTAAAGTTATAAAATTTCCCACTAAGCACTGCTTCAGCTACATCCTACGAATTTTGGTATGTTGTATTTTCATTTTCATTCAATTCAAAATATCTACGAGTTATTTGTTGACTGGGTTACTTAGAAGTGTGTTGTTTCATTTCCAAGTATTGGTTTGTTTGTTTGTTTGTTTTAATTGATTAATTTTTGGTTGCATCGTGTCTTCGTTGCTGCGCACGGGCTTTCTCAAGTATCGGCGTGCGGGGGCTACTCTTTGTTGCTGTACGCAGGCTTCTCATTGCAGTGGCTTCTCTTGTAGCGGAGCATGGGCTCTAGGTGCGTGGGCTTCAGTAGCTGTGGCTTGCAGGGTCTAGAACTCAGTCTCAGTAGTTGTGGTGCATGGGCTTAGTGGTTCCACGGCATGTGGGATCTTCCCGGACCAGGGCTCAAACCTGTGTGCCCTGCATTGGCAGGCGGATTCTTAACCACTGTGCCACCGGGGAAGTATTTTGTAGATACCTTATTGTTACGATTTATAATGTAATTCCATTGTAGTCAACGAACATACTCTGCAGGATTTCAATCTTTTTTGTTTTTGTTTTTGGCTGTGCCATGCCAGCATGCGGGATGTTCCCGACCAGGGATTGAACCTGGACTGTGGCAGTGAAAGTCTGGAATCCTAACCACTAGGCCACCAGGGAACTCCTGAACTGTCCCCTTTGTAATGTGAAGTATAACTCTGGCTTTGGTGATAGTCTTTTACTTGAAGTGTACTTTGTCTCATATTACTCCAGCTTTCAAAAAAGGTACTCCAGCTTTCTTTTGCTTTCTGTATGCATGGTATATCTATTTCTATCACTTTTCTTTCAATATAACTATTAACTATGTCTTTAAGTTCCAAGTGTGTCTTTTATAGATAGTTGGGTTTGGATTTTAATTGCAATGTTTAGTTACATTAAATGAAATTATTGAGATGGTTGCTTTTAGGTCTACCATCTCGCTTTTTGTTTACTGTTTATCCTGTGTTTTGTTCTTTTACTTCTTTCTTGTTTTTTCAGGTCAATTGAATTTTTTAAAATCCCATTTTAATTCATCTATTAGCTTGTAGCTCTACTTGTTAGCATTTGTTTTAGAGGTTACTCTAGGCATTATGATATATATATATATATATATATATATATATATATATATATATATATATATATCCTTTTCATGGTTTATATAGAGTTAATATTGAACCACCTTATGTAAAATGTTGTATAATCCATTAACACCCCCTTTTTACGCTCTAGTTATGACATGAATTGTATCTATATGTGCCGTAAAGTCCACTATTTAGTATTATAATTTTTGCTCTGAACAATGATGTATTTTAAAGAATAATACAAAAGAGATAGTGCTTTACACATGTATCTACCATATCCAGTGTTCTTCATTTCTTCTTCTTCCTCCTCTTTTTTTTTTCTGTAGTGCAGGTTTCCTGGTGACATTCTTTTGGTTTTTGTTTATTTGAACGTAACTTTATTTAATTTTCATTCTTAAAGGATATTTTCACTGGATATAGAATTGCGGGTTCACAGTCTTTTCCTTTAAGTACTTTAAAGATGTTGTTCACGGTCCTCTATTGTTTCTGAAAGGAAGTTAGTAATCATTTATATTGTTGTTTCCCTGGTTGTAATGTGTTTTCTTTCTGGCTGCTTTCAAGATTTTCTTCTTTATCTTTGGGTTTTCTTTCTGGCTGCTTTCAAGATTTTCTTCTTTATCTTTGGTTTTTAGCAGTTTAACTATGATGTATTTAAATTTGTTTTAGTTTTGTATTTAACCTGCTCGAGATTCACTGAGCTTGAATATGAAAATTGATTTATTTCATCAAATTTATGTTAGACCTTTAGATATTGTCCCACAGGTCACTGGGACTCTGTTGTCTTTTTTGTTTTCATTTAGTTTTCCCCCTTCATTTTCAGACTGAAAACTTTTTGATCTGTTTTCAAATTCTTCTCTCAACTCCAATATGCTTTTTTTTTTTTTTTTTTTTTTTTTCTGTGGTACGCGGGCCTCTCCCCGCCGTGGCCTCTCTCGTTGCGGAGCACAGGCTCCGGACGCACAGTCTCAGCGGCCATGGCTCACGGGCCCAGCCGCTCCGCGGCATGTGGGATCTTCCCGGACCGGGACACGAACCCGCGTCCCCTGCATCAGCAGGCGGACTCCCAACCACCGCGCCACCAGGGAAGCCCCTCCAATATGCTTTTAAGCCCATCCAGTGAATTTTTTATTTCTAGTACTTTTTAGTTCTACAATGTCCCTTTTATCTCCCTAGATTCTCTGCTGAGATTTTCAGTCTGTTTATTCATTATGAGCGTAGTTTATTATTTTATTTTATTTTAATTAATTTATTTATTTTTAAAATTTATTTTTGGCTGCATTGGGTCTTCATTGCTGCACGTGGGCTAGCTCTAGCTGTGGCAAGTGGAGTCTACTCTTTGTTGTGGTGTGTGGGCTTCTCACTGTGGTGGCTTCTCTCGTTGCGGAGCACGGGCTCTAGGAACGTGGGCTTCAGTAGTTGTGGCTCGTGGGCTCTAGAGCTCAGGCCTCAGAGGTTGTGGCACACAGGCTTAGTTGCTCTGCAGCATGTGGGATCTTCCTGGACCAGGGCTCGAACCTGTGCCCCTGCATTGGCAGGTGGATTCTTAACCACTGCGCCACCAGGGAAGCCCATGAGCATAGTTTTAATCGGTGCTGTCTACCACCATTTAGATTATCCTGACGTTAATCCCCATTGATTGACTTTTCTCTACAGGTGACACTTTCCCTTTTCTTTATATGTCTAATGTTTTGGACTATATCCTGTGCATTGTGAGTGGTAAGTTGTAGTTTGGATTATGTTATGTTCCTCTGAAGAATAATGATTTCTTTGTTTTAAAGGACAATTCATTTGGCTGAACTCAAACTCCAAGTTCTTTTCCTCTGCAAGGGCAGTGTCTGAAACCCCCGTTCAGTCTTTGAGCCTTAGTTGGTCTTCTTGAAACTCTATACGTTCAGAGATCAGCCATAGATTTACACAGAATTTAAATGCATTTAGTGAGTCCACCCTTTTGTGGCTCTCCTCTTTCTAGGATTTTACCCCTCACTTTCTAGCTGTTGTAGTTGCACTGAACGTTGTCTTCTGTTTCTTTAGCCAGTAAGACTAAAGGGTTTTAGCTACACAGTGCTACTTACTGGAGCCTGCCTTTAGGTGAAAAGCCTCGAAAAATGGGAAACTCACCTAGCGCCCTTCTCTTATTCCAAATATCCGACTCCTGTTTCTGCCTCTCTTTGTTGCTCTTCAGTGCCTTTAGATATTTGTTTTTTTATAATTTTCCCCCAGAGTTTATAATGGTTGTAAGCAAAAGGTTTGTTTCCATATGAGGTCTTCTACCATTACTGAAAGAAAAAACTCTACCTTATGATAATAGACATACAGTTTAGGAAGTTGTGCATATCCATGGCTACACAGAGGGATTTTTTTCTCTGAAGTAGTGATTGCTTGTTGCATTAATAGCTATTTGGATGTTACTGGTAATACAAACTCTTAGTTTTGGTAATGTTATGTTTGTGATAAATGGTCCTTTTTGATGGATATTTAGATTATTTCTGAGCAATAAGAAAGTATTTCAAACAATAATGTAGTAGTTCTTGAACGTTTATTTTTGACTGCTTGGTGAATAGACCTATAGGATACATTTTGTAACTGTGATTGCTGGATTCAACGGAATGTAAGTTTTAAATTGCATCAACAGATCACCCTTCAAAAAGACCATTCCACTTTATATAATGACCAAGAATATGGGAGAGTATGTTTTCCCTACATTCTTGCTGTCTATGGATACTATTCATCGTTTGAATTTTCTTAAATTTATGTTAACATTAGAAACAAGGTTTTACTTTTTTTTTTTTTTTTCCGGTACGTGGGCCTCTCACTGTTGTGGCCTCTCCCGTTGCGGAGCACAGGCTCCGGACGTGCAGGCTCAGCGGCCATGGCTCACGGGCCCAGCGGCCATGGCTCACGGGCCCAGCCACTCCACGGCATGTGGGATCTTCCCGGACCGGGGCACGAACCCATGTCCCCTGCATCGGAAGGCAGACTCTCAACCACTACGCCACTAGGGAAGCCCAAGGTTTTACTTTTTAAGTTGTATTTTTTTAAATGAGGTTTAGCAGTTTTTCTTTTTTTTTTTTTTTTTTTTTTTTTTTTTTTTGCGGTACGTGGGCCTCTCACTGCTGTGGCCTCTCCTGCTGTGGAGCACAGACACGCAGGCTCATCGGCCATGGCTCACGGGCCCAGCCGCTCCGCGGCATGTGGGATCTTCCCAGACCGGGGCACGAACCCGTGTCCCCTGCATCGGCAGGCGGACTCTCAACCACTGTGCCACCAGGGAAGCCCCTTCATATGTTTATTGAATATTTTTATTTATTTATTTTTGTGAATTGTCTTTTCATATTCTTTGCCCACTTCCCCTAGGATTATTTGTTTTTGTTATTGATTTGCCAAGTGTCCTTTGTATATTATTATTATTATTATTATGAGTTAATTAATTTATTTTTGGCTATGTTGGGTCTCTGTTGCTGCACGTGGACTTTCTCTAGTTGTGGTGAGTGGGGGCCACTCTTCATTGTGGTGCACAGGCTTCTCATTGCAGTGGCTTCTCTTGTAGTGGAGTGGGGCTCTAGGTAAGCAGGCCTCAGTAGTTGTGGCACATGGGCTCAGTAGTTGTGGCACACGGGCTTAGTTGCTCCGCGGCATGTGGGATTTTCCCGGACCAGGGCTCAAACCCATGTCCCCTGTATTGGCAGGCGGTTTCTTAACCACTGCGCCACCAGGGAAGTCCCATACATTAGTGTCACTTTTATTTATTGTATTTCATAATACTGAAATTAAAAAATTTAAATCTACATTCTTTTTTCCTCAGTATTTGAAAAATATAGTTATGATCATAGTATGTGTATAATCAGTATTATTACATATGCATTTTCCCATATTATAAACTCCATATGAAAATCATTTTAATTATAATATAAGCCACCCTTTAAAAATCTTGATGAGATCAAAATATGTCTTCTACCCACGGCTCATGTTCCAAGGTTTGATCAATATTCATCTTTAAAAATTTGTTTATTTTGTAAAGTTTGACTTATCATTAATTGCAAGAGGTAGAATAGGGGAGAAGGGAATTAGTATAGGTAAATTCTGGTGTTTCCTAAATACCCGTGAAGGCTGAAGGGCTTGTAGGATAGCCCTCTTGTGGACTCAGCTATATTCTGAACTAAGGCAGATTTAATGGGTGGAAGACATGGCCTTATTGGAGAATTTAGCCAGGAACAAGTTATGGAATCAAAACTCATGAGATTCTATTGATGACTTGGTTCTGGACCTGGGAAGTGTTCCTTTGATAAACCTGGGTGGTCTGTAACTTTCTTCCTTCACTTGTGTGGAGAGGACAGGCCCTGTGGTTCCTGGAGCAGAGCTTCCTGGGTATGTATGAGCCCAGAGGAAGAATGAAGAAACTTGTGAAGATTCGTGGGTTGCGCATTGTTCGTGGAGATTTGTGGGTCACGCATTGTTCCTGGAGAAGAATGTGCAGACAAGCTTTTCGTGAGAGACTCAGGGAAATAGTAGAGCTTAAACGAAATTGTCTTCCTGTAGTTAGGGCCTGAAAGGTGAGAAGAGATGCTGCACACATGGATGTGGAAGCTCTGGTTGTGTATCTTGTTTTGCTCAGTTCAGTTAGAGTGTCCTGTTGACCTGCTAAGTAATAGGCACTGTGCTAATATAATAAGCATCAGTGGTGGAAGATCAGTCAGACTTAGTGCCTGCCTGGGAGGCATGACGTTTAAGCTGAATCTTGATGGATGTATAGCACTGTCCCATGAGTAACACATGAGGCTTAGATATTCCAGTAGACGAAACTATATGAATAGAGGATGTAGCACATCTCTTATTAGGCTATTTGAAATGGAGAGAAGGTAGTCAGTTGAATATTTAGTGATTCTGTATTTTGACACTACATACTTGTGACTTTATTTAATATAAGCTGTCATGAAATCTATACACTTATATACTCATTTGTGTTATACTAAATATAAATCTAATTTATATATTTAATAATTAATGTAAGGTTTGAAATTCTTTGCCTTTCTTCTGGAAAGGCAAATTTCGAACATTAAGAGTAATTTAAATTTTGTCCAGTGGTTAGGGCTCAGCGCTTTCACTGCTGTGGCCTGGGTTCAATTCCTGTTTGGGGAACTAAGATCCTGTAAGCTGTGTGCGTGGCAAAAAAAAAAAAAAAAAAGTAATTTAAATTATAAATAGAAAATTTATTAAAAGGTTAATGACATTTAAATATTTTTTTTAGTAAGAGTTTTATACTGTAAAGACTATGTGTCTACAGAATTGCATACTTTTGTTTGGATAATTTCAATTTAGATTGGAGGGGCAGATTTTCTTTTTTTTTTAATAAACAAATTTATTTATTTATTTATTTTTGGCTGTGTTGGGTCTTTGTTGCTGTGCATGGGCTTTCTCTAGTTGCGGTGAGCAGGGGCTACTCTTCGTTGCGGTGCTTGGGCTTCTCATTGCGGTGGCTTCTCTTGCTGCAGAGCATGGGCTCTAGGTGCTTGGGCTTCAGTAGTTGTAGCATGTGGGCTCAGTAGTTGTGGCGCACGGGCTTAGTTGTTCCACGGCATGTGGGATCTTCCCAGACTAGGGATCGAACCCTTGTCCCCTGCATTGGCAGGCAGATTCTTAACCACTGCACCACCAGGGAGGTCCCCTTCTTCTTCTTCTTCTTCTTTTTTTTTTTTTTGGTCTTGATCAGATTCTGTGTAGTTAACACAAATGCAGTGGCAGAGCAGTTCTTTGAAAATAGTAAACTGAAAGTACTCAAGTATCATTCCTGGCTCATCCCTGGTGCCTTTATGTTGGTCTTCTGTTCCACTGGGTCCAGAGTGTTATGCCTCAGCCATGTGAGCTTGTGGATACAAGGGCTCTCTCCTTTCGTGCTGAGCCTCCTCTCAGTTGCAGGGCTCCTCTCCTCAGCCTACTTTCTTCCCTGTGGGGGAAATTATTAAACTTGATGCGCAAATTTGGTGGAAATTTAATCTCAGAATTTAGTAGTCCATGTTTTGGCATGGAAAACTCTCTATAACAGCCATGTCCCTTAACTCAGCAGACTGAGCTCTTCATTATGCTGTCTTAAGGGTGGTGTTACATTAGACATCACTTGAAATTGGAAATGAATTGTTCCTACGCCACTGGGAAATATGCTGAGCAGATGAGATGAGTGAGAGGACTAGGTCAGAGGCTAAGTCCCAGTGCTTGTTTTAAAGTTTTCACACACATACAGTTTCTGTGTCATGTCAGTTAATATAGCTGCATCTCTGGTTTGTGGAGAAGATGGAAATAAGGTAAAGTGAGAGTGGCACAGGTGAGTCTTGGGAAAGATGATAGGAAGATTTTTTGTTGTCTTGCTTCTTTATGTTGCACATAGGATTTTCTGGGGAATAATTTTGAAACCACTGCAACTAACTGAAGCACTTGCCCATTTTCCAAGAGAGTGTATAGTAATGGTAGTGGTCCAATTACCTGGATCTTGAGCTATGAGGAGTAAAAGCAGCATGGATCCCATTGCTGTTCTCTTTTGGAGTAGGCTCTAAGCTATTTGCTTTCATGACTTAAGTGCCAGAGGGGAATGCAGTTGAAATTGTTCTACTTGGGTAAGCATTTGTTTATTCTGTAAAACAGAAATTAGAATAGATGTCCTTAGAAGTTGCGATCTCAGATTAGTCTCTAAATCTGGGCCCAGCCTATTTGGTCATTCACAGACAACCAGGGCTGTTGGAAAATGGGCTGCCGTCCATTCGTTCATTTCAGTCAGGGAATATTTAACAAGTACCTACTAAGTGCCAGACTCTCTTCTAAGCTGTGTCATTTGTGAATATTCTACATGAGTCATAGAATGAACAAGAGAGAAGACCCAATAGAAGTACAGACTTATTCAGCTAATTTTTTTTTTTAAACTAAATACCTGTTAGAAATGGGGTACTACCATGAGGTGTAGTGTCCCATTGTTATGTTGTTAGTTATAAAATGAATAGGAAGTTATTTGTCATTGAATTATTAAACGTTTACAGATGATTTACTTGTAAATTAACCAGGTTAGTTTCAGTGTAATGCCTATAATAGTTCTTGCAAATGATTTATTTTTAAATTAACATGGTCCAGTTTAGTTTAATGCTTACGATAGTTTAGGTTTCGGACACTTGTGTTCTTCCATGTTTTCTTGAGTAGGAGAGTGAGTCGTTGACCTATAGCCATTGTAGTTTGGGGAGTTGGGAGTGTCTGTGGTCTGTCATCAGACATATAGTGGTGGAACATTGGCTGAGAATTCATTGTTCTGGGGGTTAGAGAAATGAATGAGACATCTGGTCAATGTCCTTGTAGGTCTTTCTGTCCAGAGGAATGAATAAGACTGCAGGTACCTGCATTACAAGAGAGACAGTTAAGGTGGTGTCATGAGAAATACTTAAAACTATGGGAGAGAAAACTGACAGTGATAATGTGTGCCTGCCACATGGAAGTTGAACTCAGGATTAGCTTGTTGAACCCCTACTATTATGCCTTGGAGCTCTGCTGTCAGTGAATGTGGCACTCTTGGTCTTAGTGTTCAGTAAATGCTCTTTGGATCTGACTATGGAGAGAGGTGATATTTAGGTTGGTGGTTTGGGGGCAGGGGTGGAAGAATATGGAACTTGCACAGGGCCTTGAAGGA
This sequence comes from Mesoplodon densirostris, assembly GCF_025265405.1. NCBI lineage: Eukaryota > Metazoa > Chordata > Mammalia > Artiodactyla > Ziphiidae > Mesoplodon > Mesoplodon densirostris. The sequence continues at coordinate 23,848,425 of NC_082676.1, read as the reverse complement.
TGATATCACTTAGGTATTTGGAGATGGAGGCAGAGCAGTATCAGCAGCATAATAATAGGGTGTTTTCTGAGACTATTAAGTGTGCTTTCTGACTTAATTGCAGGCGTCCTGAAGTGGGTTAAGGCTGAGCAGGTAAGTTGCTGCCAAACTGAGGTCAGTTGCTTTGAGTTGCTTTTCTGTTTATGGAGCTATTGGAAATGCTTCGTTTGCAGGATAGGGAGATAGCCATCAAATGTTCACTTGGATCTCTGTTGGTAAGGTTGCTTTCCTCCTACTTAGCTGTTCTGTGGCCTTAAGGCATTTTAAATTATTTTTTTATGAAATGTTTGACAAAAAGTTGCAGACTTTTACCCCTGAATATTTTGATGTATATTTCCCAAAAAATGAGGGCATTCTCTTATGTTACCACAATTATCAAAATCAGGACCTTATTCAAACTCCACCAGGGATTTCATTGGCACGTTTTACCTCATTTATGGAAGTGATCTTGTCTTCATTCAGCACTTTCTTTCTTGGTAAGTTGCTTTTTTATATTCATAAATTTGTAGAGAAATCTAGAAAAATACAAGAACAATGAAACTAACATTCATGTTTCCCACCACCCAGAACTGTTGGTATTTGGTCTCGAGTGAGTGCCTCAGGTCCTTACTCTGGCCCGCAGTGGCCCTGCTTCTTCTGGCCACCTGTAACCTCTCCAGTTTCATCTTCCCTCAGTCTCGCTCCTTCCTGCTGCCTCTGCTCCAGCCACAGGCCTCCTTGCTATTCTGTAAGCACAGCAGGTACACTCTCACCTCTGGGCTTTCATTTAGCACACTTATTATTATTATTTTTTTAATATTTTCTTGGCCGTGCCGTTGCGGCATGTGGGATCTTAGTTCCCCGACCAGGGACTGAACATGCGCCCCTTGCACTGGAAGCGCAGAGTCTTAATCACTGGACCACCAGTGACATCCCTCAGCACACTTTTATTGAATACCTTTTATTCCCAGCCAGAGCAAAATGGATCCATTGGAAAACTTATTTCATCAGTCAGTTAGTGGGTAACATTTATCATCAGATCATTCATTCAGCAATTTCTTGAGCATTTCTTAGGTACCAAAACTTTGGAGGGGGGTGAGAGGAAATCTGGAAGTGTTAATGAAAACACAGAAAGATGAATAAGTTATCTCCTTGACCTCAGAGAGACACTTACTTATAAGAATGGATCGTTCTGGGGCTTCTCTGGTGGTGCAGTGGTTAAGAATCCACCTGCCAACGCAGGAGACACGGGTTCGAGCCCTGGTCCGGGAAGATCCCACATGCCACGGAGCAACTAAGCCCGTGCGCCACAACTACTGAGCCTGCACTCCTAGAGCCCACGAGCCACAACTACGGAGCCCAAGTGCCACAAATACTGAAGCCTGCGCACCTAGAGCCCGTATCCTGCAACAAGAGAAGCCACGACAATGAGAAGCCTGCACACAGCAACGAAAAGTAACCCCTGCTCATCACAGCTAGAGAAAGCCTGCGCACAGCAACGAAGACCTAACACAGCCATAATTGAATGAATGAATGAATGAATAGATTGTTCTGGATACTTCCAGTTGACTAGTGGTGAATAGCATTATTGACTGATCATTGTCCAGCTTAAGCATATGCCATAATGTTGACAACTTTTTCCAAACAAAATTTCAAATATGTCCTATTTTTTGATGCAGTGATTCTTTTCCAACGTATATGATCAGATAAAGAATCTATTTTGAAAATAAAGGTGAAAAGGTATTTTAATATTTTCTAAGATATTAAAAGTTATATCAGTTAATCATTAGTATTCTTCATTGAAAAACAACATGGCAGGAACTTAAGATCATTACAGACTGTGCACTTGGTATGGTCATCACTTTTGAGTCATAAGGAGACAGCAATGAAAGGTTTTATTTAATGATGATTTTTAAAATTTAAATTTGATTTTTCACAATTAAAACACTAAGGAATACTAATTCTTTATAAGTACTACTTCTTGATGTTTTTTTTTTTTTTTTTTTTTTTTTTTTGTGGTACGTGGGCCTCTCACTGCTGTGGCCTCTCCCGTTGCGGAGCACAGGCTCCGGACGCGCAGGCTCAGCGGCCATGGCTCACGGGCCCAACCGCTCCATGGCATGTGGGATCTTCCCGGACCGGGGCACGAACCCGTGTCCTCTGCATCGGCAGGCGGACTCTCAACCACTGCGCCACCAGGGAAGCCCCTCTTGATGAATTTTCACAACTACTCTGATGTAAAGGCAGTTAGGACCCTTATTTAAAAATTATTAGGGCTTCCCTGGTGGTTCAGTGGTTAAGAATCCGCCTGTCAATGCAGGGGACATGGGTTCGAACCCTGGCCCGGGAAGATCCCACATGCTGTAGAGCAACTAAGCCTGTGCACCACAACTACTGAGCCTGTGCTCTAGAGCCCGCAAGCCACAACTACCGAGTGGCCTACTAAGAAGAGCAGTGTGTGGTACAAGTGATGTCAGTACTCCAGGCAGGGTGGTGCCTTTGGAATTCTTTAATGTGAGGCGGGGAGGAAGTGTTGATCTGGAAACTGAATGGTGTTCCTGGTGTTTCTTTTGGAACATGGGCTTAGTGGTGAGTACAGGACATCCAGAAAGATTGCTGGGAGAGAGGGGGGGTTGTTGAGAACTCATTCACCAGGAATGTGTTATGTAAGTAAGCAGGAAGGAGGGCGGGATCATCCTCAGAAACATCCAGCGAGGCCCCTGGAGGCCAGGATGCTGCTGTTTTAGTCACTGTTTAGAGGTTGCTGTCCTGAGCTGGTGCCAGTCTTGGAATTTCTAACTTGGGATGGAGTCATGGTCTGAGAAATCTGTGTGAAGGAGGCTCTTGGGCAGCAGGAGGAAGAGCTGGGAAGGCAACACTATCTAGTCTAGAGCAGAAGAGGGGCGTTAGCTGCGTATGGAGCAGCTCTGGCCTTTGAGGCAGCTCTGCCATCTTGTGGAATAAATGCTCAGTGATTTCTGTGAGGGCTGAGTGTGGATAGCCTCGGCAGGGTTGCTTTCCTCACACTTAGCTATTCTGTGACCTCAGAGTATTTTTTAGATGTATTTTAAAGACGTTTTTATTTTGAAATAATTTAAGACTTATAAAAACTTGCAAAAATAATGGAAAGAATTCCTGTATATGTTCAACCAGATTCCACGCTTAGTTGCTCTGTGCCATGTGGGATCTTCGCGGACCGGGCCACGAACCCGCATCCCCTGCATCAGCAGGCGGACTCTCAACCACTGCGCCACCAGGGAAGCCTGGCAGGTGGATTCTTATCCACTCTGCCACCAGGGAAGTCCCTCTATGCATTTTCATAATAACATTTTCCCCCTCTGTAACCATGCATGGGGTCATACAGTATGTACTGGGCAACTTCCTGTTTTCATTTAACAGTGTATCTTGAGATTATCCATATCAGTATCAGTAAGTACAGAGCTACTTCATTCTTTTAAATGACTGATTAGGATTACATAGTGCACACTTCCCATAAATTATTTAACTGTTCCTCTGTTTATGGACATTTTGTTATTTTTTAATTCTAAACATTTGACTGGACTAATTGTGAATATTTAAATGTGTTTACATTTCTCTTTGGTTGCTTTTTGTTGTTTTACAGCTGAGAAAGTTATTCCTTCACAGACCTGAAAAAAGTTTTATTCGTTATAGAATTTCAAGTACATTTCAAAAAGTATTAAACTACTGGGGTCATGTGGTGTCTTTGTTGACAAGAATACCAACTGTATTAGGGGTCACTGCTGAGGAAAAACAAGACGATGAGCCTTATTCTCTGTCTGGAGAAGTGACAGACAGCAGATCCAGGAGCAGGTCCGCAGTGCTAAAGGCGGGGTGCAGTAGATAGTCATTTGTGCCAGGAGTTGATAGCATGTGGTCCCTGAGAGCCAGGGCCATCTGGATGCCTTCCTGCATTCGGAGTGAGCTGGGTCTGAGTGGAAGTAAAGACTTGGCTGAGGCAGTGAGGAATGGCAGGGAGCGGGCACAGCCTGAGCAGTGGTGCAAGCTATGAGAGCGTGAAGCAGCTGCTGAGGGCTCATTGTGGATTAATTAATGGGAGATGAGTTTGGAAAGCAAGATGGTGCTTAGATTGACATGGGCTTAGAATTCCAGACTGAGTATTGCCAGCCAGAGTGAATACCATCATCATAGTCAATCCAACTGTGAGATTTTGAGGTACTGGCAATGGGTATACAAAACAACTACTGAAGCCCGCATGCCTAGAGCCCGTGCTCCACAACAAAGAGTAGACCCCGCTTGCTGCAAGTAGAGAAAGCCCACGTGAAGCAACGAAGACCCAATGCAGCCAAAAATAAATAAATAAAATAAATTTAATAAAAGGGGGGGTTATATAGGACATTATTTCTAAGCCAAGTTTCAGAAAACATAGTTTAAAAACCTTTTTTATTATAAAGGTGATATATGCTTATCATAAAAGGGAAAGTATAAAGCATTGCCCCAGCAAATAGAAAACAAGAGAGCTTCTGATCCTACTCTGTGTTATCTATTGCTGTGTGACAATATTACCACAAACATAGTAGCTTAAAACAACGTATTTATTTTCTCACAGTTTCTGTGGGTTGAGGAGTCTAGGCACAACTTAACAGGGTTCTCTGCAAGGCTGAAATCAAGGGGTTGGCCAGGGCTGTGTTCTCATCTGAAAAATCTACTGGAGAAGGGTCTGTTTCCAGGCTCACATGGTTGTTGGCAGCATTCAGTTCCTTGCAGGCTGTCAGACTGAGAGCTACAGTTTTATTTTTTTTAAATACTCTTCTTCCTCTCTTCCTTCCTTCCTCCCTCCCCCCCTCCCTCCCTCTCTTTTTTCTTTCTTTTCTTTCTGTTTATGGCTGCGTTGGGTCTTTGTTGCTGCGCGCAGGCTTTCTCTAGTTGCAGTGAGCAGGGGTTACTCTTCCTTGCGGTGCATGGGCTACTCTTTGACGTGGCATCTCTTGTTGAGGAGCATGGGCTCTAGGTGTGCAGGCTTCAGTAGTTGCAGCTCGCGGGCTCTAGAGCACAGGCTCAGTAGTTGTGGTACACAGGCTTAGTGCTCCGCAGCATGTGGGATCTTCCTGGACCAGGGCTCGAACCTGTGTCCCCTGCATTGGCAGGCGGATTCTTAACCACTGCACCACCAGGGAAGTCCCGAGAGCTACAGTTTTTTAGTGGGCGCTCTCAGTTCCTTGCCACATGGGCTTCTCCATAGAGTAGGTCACAACATAGCAGCTTGTTGCATCTAGCCCGCAAGGGAGAGTGCCTGCTAGTAAGATGGGTGTTACAATCTTACATAACATAATTATGAAAGTGACATGCTGTCACCTTTGCCTGTTCTATTAGAGGCAAGTTATAGGTCCTGCCCACACTCAAGGAGAGGGGATTACACATGGGCATGAATACCAGGAGGCAGGATTATTAAGAGACATTTTATAGTCTATTTCTACCCTTCCCCCCCAGAAAAAAAGAAAAAAAAAGAGAACATTCCTTAGAGTTATGCCATTATTAAAAGCAAATTCAAATTCTGTGGGCCATTTTTCCCCTCATATACCAAGGTATAGTAGTAATCTGTGAGAGGCAAGAGCAGAGGGTGACTTGGGATTTTGAGCCTGGGAGCCTAGGATAGAGCTCTAATGCTTTGCCTCAATTCTTCCATACAAAAATATGTTCAACATGAGGAAGAGCACAGCATTTAAATGGTAATACCCATAACTACTTGCAAATACTGATTTCCATACTACTTTCTAAAACAAAAATAAATTGTTTTCAGTAGTTTACCCTCTATCCCAAGGACAATTTGATTACCCCTTGCTTTTGAACCAGGCTCCCTGGAGGATTTTTTTTTTTTTTTTAATTTATTTGGCTGTGCCGGGTCTTTAGCTGTGGCATGTGAGATCTAGTTCCCTGACCAGGGATTGAATCCGGGCCCCCTGCATTGGGAGCACTGAGTCTTAACCACTGGACCACCAGGGAAGTCCCACTCCCTGGAGGATTTTATTTACATATTTTCTGCCCTTTATCGCCTAGTAACTGCTCTCATGTTGACAAAGGACCATAGTATCCCTAGAGTGGATAATGTCATTTAGCTGGTGCCATCAGTGACATATGTTCCAAATGAACTGTCCTCCCATTGGGAAATAGACACTGTGTGTGAGACTTGGGATTTTTGTAGACTGTGGCCCAGGCCCTTTTGGCAACCATTGACTCTCCTGGTTGCTTGACCGTGCTTCCATCATCATGTTTCTTTTGTCACAGGAACACCATTCTGGGGAGGAGTGTAATATAATATATAAAATAATTGTATTCTTTCTACTGTGAAATAATATGGGTATTATAACATGGAAGAATAGGGGAAAAAATCAGTTTTTTTTACCTTGGAATCTCAAATGCAAAATGGGTACCATTGTTTATATTCTTACAATTCTAAACAAAAAATACACTATTTTATATGTTATTCTTATATATAATTTTGTTTTGCTGGAACTTTCTTTTGAGGGTTTTCTTTAGCATAGTTACGCTGTGCATATTCTATTTTAAAATTCTTACTTTTAAAATGTAAAACATTTTTACTGGTCACATCATTTTGCTGTTGTGCTTTTATTAATTACCGCTAACACCTCAGTGTTTGATTAATAAAGTGGGGCAATTAGATGTTAAATTTTGTCAGGTCGTGCCCTGGTACATGGATCCCTGGCTGGGATTATGCATAACTTTGTTGGAAGCAAACAACTGTGAGGTCAGTGCCAATCCAGATGACGGCTAATGTTCCAGTAACCTATTGCAGTTAGTAATGGGCTTTCTCTTCTAATACCTCATGGAAACATGTGGGAGCCTTGTGAAATAAGTATTTTTATTCCCATTTAATGATAAGGAAACTGTCTTGGAGAGGCTAACTCTCTTGTTTGAAGTAGTAATACACTGAGTTGAGTACTGTAGGAGTAAAGAATAGAGCACATTCCTCATTTCAATATTTTAGAATAAGGAATAAACAGAACTAACTGTAATACAAATAGAAAGGGACAGATACTACAAGATTTATTTTCCATGAAGTACTTATGGGAATTCAAAGAAGGCAGGATAGAATGTTTTTTGCTCAGAGACCAAGGAAAAAGTATCGTACAAGCAGGTGGCCTTTGAAGGCTGAACAGGGCTTGGTTTGCACGTGGGAGAGGTGTGCCAGAGGCCTGCACCGGCTGGACTGGCAGTTTTCATTGTGCATACAGAGGGCTCATTTGGCTGCCATATGGGAAAATTAGGATAAAATTGTGAAGTCTGGAAAATGCAGTTTTTCATATCTCTAAAAAATTTGTTGGGTTCAGTTTGCAAGACCTTCATGAAAAAGGAGCAGTTACTTAAGTTTTGGGGTGTTTGATCTACTTCTTTTGTGAGTCTGAAGTTATAGTTTTGTTTTCTTTTTTAAATATTTATGTTATTTATTTATTTATTTTCCTTATTTTTTTGGCTGTGCCAGGTCTTTGTTGCAGTGCGCAGCCTTCTCTCTAGTTGCAGCATGCAGGCTCCAGGGCACGTGGGCTCTGTAGTTTGCGGCACACGGGCTCTCTCATTGAGGTGCACAAGCTTAGTTGCCCTGCGGCATGTGGGATCTTAGTTCCCTGACCAGGGATCGAACCAGTGCTCCCTGCACTGGAAGATGGACTGTTTACCACTGGACCACCATAGAAGTCCCTGAAATTACAGTTAATTGTTTAATTTATCAGATTTTGTCACAGGCTATTATCCACAATTAATTTATACCCTCTTTGCTGCTTGTCTCACCCTGATGCTTGTGTTGATTGTGTTTTCTCCACATTGCAAGGTAGGTTATATTTACTGGCTTATAATCAGAAGGGCTTGCATATCAATGAGTTATATATATACTTCACTGAGTTGAGTTTATGGGGGGAATCTTATTACTTCCTGAACTTCCGTGGTTGAAGATTCATAATTCTCAAGCCTTTCTTATTCCTTCAGACAAAAACCAGCAACTCATTTTGTCTTATTAACGTTGCCATCTTGAAAAGAGTTCTTGGTTTGGCCAGGGGCTTCATGATAGTGACACCAGGTAGTGTCTTTTCTCTTGGGGAGTTTATCTGTTTACCTGAGCCTCTTTGATCCTAGTACCACCTCTGAGGCAGGTGGCCACCTGAGTGCCAAGCTTGTTTACCTTTGGAGGACCAGCTGTTTCCACTTTCTGCTTACCTGTGAGGAATCAAGGGTTTTGCTTTTGGGGGCGAAGAGTTTTTATCCTGCCAAACTAAACGTATTTCCTTCTTAGAGGCTTACTGGATTGGTAGACGATCTGTCTTAATCCATTTGGGCTTCTATAACAGAATACCATGGACTGGGTGGCTTATAAACAACAGAAATGTATTTCTCACAGTTCTGGAGTCTGGGCAGTTCAAGATCAAGGTGCCAGCAGATTCAGTGTCTGGTGAGGGCCAGCTTCCCAGTTGATAAACAGCTATATTCTCACAGTAACCTCACATGGAGGAACGGGCAAGGGAGAATTCTGAGGTCTCTTTTGTAAGGGTGCTAGTCTTATTCATGAGAGCACTGCCTTTATGACCTAATCACTTCCCAAAAGCTCCACCTCCAAATACCATCACATTGGGAATTAGGTTTCACCATATGAATTTTGGGGGTTTAGTATAGCACTGTCAGACTAGGTATATCTTTATTTCAGCAGATAGTTTGACCATAAATCTTTTAAAATCTATCTGTGGACAAGGAGGAAATAGATATATGAGTGCATTGGTAATTTGCACAGGTGCAGTTCAATAGGTTCAGGTAACTCTACCCAGAGTGTACATTAATTGATCGGTGTCAGCCTGAAGCTTGTTCTGAAGGCTGTCCTCAGCTCTGTCCTACTGGATATTTATCAGCAGCTTGGATAAAGACCTAAGAATACATAGGATTACAGAAACGAGTTATAAAATTCTTGGACTAAAATAATAAGATGGAGTTTATTAGGGTTAAATGTAACTTCCAGCGTATAGTTTGATAAAACTTTTGGGGGAAATGGAAATGCACTTGTGTTTTAAAAAGACAAACAGGACAAAGTTCAGGATTTTGGTGGATCAAGCTTGGTGTACTGTCCAGCACCATGTAATATAATTATTTTTTAAAATTTGGGGGAGGCTGAATTAGTGAAAGTAAGATGTCCTGAAAGGTGGGGGTAATAATGCCACTGAATGGCCATGCTAGGAATCTTGTGGTTGGTTTTGGATTTCACATTTCTAGTAGGATGTAGACAAAACTGAATGCTTACAGAGTGATGTGTCTCCCAGCCAGAGCTTATGAGGGCTGGTCAAAGGAATGTTTCACTTTGGTTGATAATTATAATATTGGGTTGGCCAAAAAGTGCCTTTGCCTTAAGCAAAAATAAAAGACACATTTTTCATTTTCACCAGGAACTTTATTGAACAACGTACTCACCCTTATGTTCCACTATCTTCTGCCATTTTTCAGGCAAATTCATAATTCCATCTTCCCCAAACTTTTTATCTTTTTGAGCAAAGAACTGTTCCAGGTGCCTTTTACAGTCTTCCAGGGAATTTTTCCATTAAGAGAATTTTGTAAAGACTGAAATAAATGGAAATCCAAAGGGGCAGTATCTGATGAATATGGTGGATGAATCAGAACTTCCCAGCCAAGCTGTAAGTTTTTGCCTGGTCATCAAAGAAACAGGTGGTCTTGCATTATCCTGATGGAAGATTATGCGTTTTTTGTTGACTAATTCTGGACGCTTTTCATCGAGTGCTGCTTTCAGTTGGTCTAATTGGGGGCAGTACTTGTTGGAGTTAATCGTTTGGTTTTCCAGCAGGAACTCATAATAGAGGACTCCTTTCCAATCCCACCATATACACATCACCTTCTTTGGATGAAGACCGGCCTTTGGTGTGGTTGGTGGTGGTTCATTTTGCTTGCCCCACGGTCTCTTCTGTTCCCCATTATTGTATAGTAGGGGCCACCAATCCCCGGGCCGCAGACTGGTACTGGTCCGAGGACTGTTAGGAACTGGACCACACAGCAGGAGGTGAGCGGCGGGCGAGCGAGCGAAGCTTTATCTGCTGCCCCCATTACTGCCTGAACCATCGCCCCGCCCCCACCCCCCCACCTCCAAGGTCCGTGGAAAAATTGTCTTCCAGGAAACCAGTCCCTGGTGCCAAAAAGGTTGGGGGCTGCTGTTGTACAGTATCCACTTTTCATTGCCCGTCACAATCTGTTTTAAAAACGGAACGTTTTCATTATGTTTAAGTAGAGAATCGCATGCAGAAATACTGTCAAGAGGGCTTTTTTTGCTTAACTTATGTGGAATCCAAACATCAAAGCGATGAACATAACCAAGCTGGTGCAAATGATTTTCAGCGCTTGATTTGGATCTTTTGAGTATGTCGGCTATCTCCCTCGTCGTATAACGTTGAGTGTTCTCAATTAATGTCTTGATTTGATCATTGTCAACCTCATTTCAACTGGTTTGCCTTACCGTGGAGCATCATCTAGCGAGAAATCTCTAGCATGAAACTTCGCAAACCACTTTTTTTTTTTGCCGTACGCGGGCCTCTCACTGTTGTGGCCTCTCCCGTTACGGAGCACAGGCCCCGGATGCGCAGGCTCAGCAGCTATGGCTCATGGGCCTAGCCGCTCCACAGCATGTGGGATCTACCCGGACCGGGGCATGAACCCGTGTACCCTGCATCGGCAGGCGGACTCTCAACCACTGCACCACCAGGGAAGCCCGCGCAAACCACTTTTGACACATTCGATCAGTTCCAACTTCTCCATACACTGCACAAATCTTTTTTTTGCGTTTTAGTTGAGTTTTTACCTTTCTTGAAATAATAAAGCATAATATGCTGAAAATGTTGCTTTTTTTTCCATCTTCAGTATTAAAAATGGCTACACAAAAATTCACCAATTTTGTTAAGTTTTTTTTTTAATGCATGCTGATATGACAGCTGTCACATACAATCTAGCAAAATTGTTTCGTATGAAGTTAAAGACCAGTGCAACTAGAGCCATCTTACGGAAAAAACCAAATGAAACTTTTGGCCAACCCAGTATCTGTCTCTTGCCACATTCCATAAATGACATAAGCCTGTTTATCAAGATTATTTTATATTTGAAATAATATAAAATAATATATTTTAATAATATATTATATATATATATAAATTATGATTTATATATATAAATAATATATTTTAATAATATATATAATAATATATACACTTGGCCTGTTTTGTGCCAAATCTTATAGCCCTCTCTCCAACTCTTGAAATGGGTGGTATTATTCCCTTTTATAGATAGGAACCTGGATAATAAGAACAATTTAAAAAAACCATACACAGCTTATTTATGCAGCTAATGAAGAGTAGAGCTGGGATTTAAAGTTGGGTTGTTTCCATTATACCATACTGCCTCTGGAATGAGCATGCAGTGAAGCTGGGAGTGATGGGGACTTAGGCCCTTCTGCTATGAGCAGGTTAATTTCTGGAAGGCTGTTCATAAGTACACTTGTTCTTAAGTCCAAAATGATACTATATACACATATATACATTCTTTTCTAAATATTCTTTTTTTAACTTCTACTGGTCTTTATTTTTTTATTTTTTATTTTTTTTTGCGGTACGCGGGCCTCTCACTGTTGTGGCCTCTCCCGTTGTGGAGCACAGGCTCCGGACGCGCAGGCTCAGCGGCCATGGCTCACGGGCTCAGCTGCTCCACGGCACGTGGGATCTTCCCGGACCGGGGCACGAACCCGTGTCCCCTGCATCGGCAGGCGGACTCTCAACCACTGCGCCACCAGGGAAGCCCTACTGGTCTTTATTAAAAGGAAAACTGTTATCTGAAAACAAAGACCCAATGTAGTCTCAGGCTAAGTCTCATTGACAGAACCCCTTAAGCTACAGCCCAGGAACCTAATCTTGGCACTACAATGTTGTCCTTGACTCTGCCCTCTCTCCCTATCTCAAACTCTGGGGATTCACTTCCTACCAGGATATTCCTCTCCAGCCAGGCAAGATATCTCAGCCCCCAGGACCCCACCCTTCCTGCCAGGATGGTGGCCACAGGGTCATCCCCCTATCCCCGCCCCCTACACACCTGGTCAAGGTGACTGCTACACATTCGGGGCTGCCACACTGTCAAATCCAAATGTCTTCATTGTATTGTCAGCACCCTGGATACACTTTAAACATCTTTAAAGTCTCCAGCTCATTAACAATAGGGTCACTACAACAATAAGGCAGACGCAACCTCCTCTGAGCTCAGTGTGGTGGCGTCCAAAGCTCCTAAAATCTGAGACTTAGGTTCTCCCACCCCACGTCACTCCCTGGGGCATAAGAACTACTACTCATCCCTCAGGCCTCAACTCAAAGGTTTCTTCTCTAAGAAGTCTGCCTGGCACTTGACGGGCCGAGCCGAGCGCCCTCTCCTGGGGGCCCCGTGCCCCCTCATTCTGGGCAGAGATGACACCCGGAGTCAGCGAGTGTGCCCGCCCCGGCCCCTTCCAGGTCCAGGGGCTCCTCGGGTGCAGGAGGGAAGCTGAAGTGCGCAGTTACGGTGTCCACGTGCTGGGTCTGCCCGGGATTGGGCGCCTGCTCCTCAGACGGGAAGACTTTAACTCCATGAAGATAGGAGTCCCCCGGTGGCCCACAGGCCTTTTCCCCAGCGCTTCCCGACGCCTAAATATTCTTTTCCATTCTAGTTTATCACAGGATATTGAACAAAATGATAACTATATAGTAATAAGAGCCAATATTTATCGAACACTTATTATGCGCCAGATGTTTTTCTAGAATCTTTGCACATAATTCATTTAATTCTTACAACTCATTGAAGTAGTTACTGTTATTACTATCTCCGCTACGCACATGAGGAAACTGAGGAGGCAGGAGTAATTAGAGGAGCCAGGATTTGAACCAGGCTGTCCAGCTGCAGAACCCACACTTTTAACCACCATCCTGTCTTTGCCTTATGCAAATGGCCTGTGTGTGTACACAAGGGTGCAAAGGTTTTGAATAGAAAGAGTGGCAATTCTTCATGGAATTGGTTCAAAGTTCTCATTATTTTTAACTTTTTTTTTTAAAATTCAAAGGTATTTGTAGTTTGGCATTCTTCTTTTCTATTATAAATAAGTTGATCACAAACAGGGCTTCAAACACAAGCCAACGGATGGCTGAGTTTACTGTAGCTGAACTTGACTGCTGAGGTCCTCAGGTGATAGTAGGCAGGGTTGATGCTCTCTGACTTCCTCAAACCTTAGCTTTGTTCACACAGTGGTAAGTGGAATTTTCTGCAGTGATTTTTTGGAAACATTGTCAGATGGAAAAGGAACTATTAGGTTCGACCATATGAAATGGCCAATATCTAACCTTTCTTAACCTACAAAAACGGCAAGTTTGTATGGTTCAACTTAATAGGCCGAAGGGGAGGAAATTCCACAGAAACTGTTTGTATTTTTTTTTTTGCGGTACGCGGGCCTCTCACTGTTGTGGCCTCTCCCATTGCGGAGCACAGGCTCCGGACGTGCAGGCTCAGCGGCCATGGCTCACGGGCCCAGCCGCTCCGTGGCATGTGGGATCTTCCCGGACCGGGGCACAAACCCGTGTCCCCTGCATCAGCAGGCGGACTCTCAACCACTGCGCCACCAGGGAAGACCTGTTTGTATTTTAAGAAAGAATTTTAGGGTGTATTGGAGGTTTGAATTTTGAATTTCTTCACTGACTTTTTTGTTTTTCCTGTACAACTATTTGTATGAGAAGTGTGTATTCCATTTCATTTCGTGTTACTTTTTCTTAACTGTATCTGATTTGAACCTCTTTGTTATGTCTCTTGTCATGGATAGAAAGTGATTTAAGGCATTATGCTTTGGCATGTGTATGTGTATATAATTTGTTACTTGTTTAAATGCCTATGTAACAGAAGCCATCAGATCATCAAGCCTACCAGTTTTATGTATGTATGTATGTATGTATGTATGTATGGCTGCATTGGATCTTCGTTGCTGCATGCAGGCTTTCTCTCACTGCAGCGAGTGGGGGCTACTCTTTGTTGTAGTGTGCAGGCTTCTCATTGCAGTGGCTTCTCCTGTTGCAGAGCACAGGCTCTAGGCGTGCGGGGCTCAGTAGTTGTGGCTCATGGTCTCTAGAGCGCAGGCTCAGGAGTTGTGGTGCACAGACTTAGTTGCTCTGCAGTATGTGGGATCTTCCCGGACCAGGGCTTGAACCCATGTCCCCTGCATTGGCAGGTGGATTCTTAACCACTGTGCCAGCAGAGAAGTCCCAAGCCTACCAGTTTTATAATCATACCCTAGTGCTGATTTTGAAATGTAGAGGATGATTCAGATTGAGCTTAATAATTTTTTTTATTCCTTCTGATTATGGAATGGTACTTGAAAAAGTAATCATAATATTTACCAAAAGTTCACCATGCTGTTCGCTTCTAATGGAAATTGTGTCATTGCATTTAGGAAAAATTTGATTCACTCAAGAAAGTTCCGTCCATTCAGGATATTCTTGGGTGACTTAATCTGTAGAGTAGGAGTGATTTGAGTTTATGGTGATTGCTCTCATTAGGGTGAGGGCATTGTGAAGGGACTTCAATAAACTGAGTTTCTAACACTCATGATTTCCTTGTGACAGCATTACTTTTTGTCACTGATTCATGACAGACCATTGCCTTCAGTTTATTTGGTTTGGGGAGAGGGTGTCAGACTTTTTTTTGTCTCTTTGAATTTGATCATTGAGTTCTCTGAGTTCTCCACATGCCTTCCAGCTCCATTCAGTTGGTTGTCTTTTTTTCCTCTTCTTTTCTGAATCCTCTTCATCAGAGTACACGGTAGTGAAATCTCAAAAGCTCAATACTAAAAGCTTTGTAATAGTTACTCTCCTTGTGCAAAAACCATTGTAAGATCCTTTCAGTTTCATAAAGAGATCCCACCAGAATATTCTCTAGTCTTGTCTACACAAAGGTATCAGGATGGTAGAAAGTCTGAATCTGGTCCAACCTATGAATAACAAGTGCTAGGTTGGATCCCTGATTTTTTTTTTTTTTTTAGGATTTTCCCTTGTTCTTCTGAAACCCTGAGAACTTGTGTGGCTGCTTTAAAAAAGAAAAAAAAAAGTTGATCTCTTCTTTCAAAAGATGAATCACAGTTGAGTCTCTGTTATTTACCCTGAAGTTACACCATTCTTTCAAACAGCAGTAGTCATTGATGTCTCCGTCTACATATGCATGCTGCTCTCTCACTCTCTGTTGCCATGCGTTGTGTTAATGCATGTATTGTAATAGTTCGAATAAGCATGAGGGATCTTTGTTTTTTTTGTTTTTGTTTTTTTCAGTAACAAATACTTGTAAGAAAACAGATGATTTTGTGACATCTAAAGCACCAGCTGTCGACCTAGATCACAAGTTTAGGTGCAAGGTTGTGGATTGTTTAAAATTTTTCCGCAAAGCCAAACTGTTGCACTATCACATGAAGTATTTCCACGGAATGGAGAAGTCACCAGAGCCAGAGGAGAACTCAGGAAAGAGGCATGTCCAGACGAGGGGCTCTTCAGCTTCAGACAAGGCCAGCCAGGAGAGCCTGACCAGGAAGCGGGTCTCGGCCAGTTTCCCAAGTAAGCATTTTGGTTCTGGGTTGTTATCTGTATCATGAAGGGCTGACACAGAAAGTGGGTGTTAGGTTGGTCTGGTCCAGTTGAATCCCTCAAAATTGAAAATGACAAGGGATCCTCAGGAATTGCCTTGTGGAGTTGTAGCCTTCTTGGAGGAAGTAGAAATACCTGACTCTCATTCTTACCTCCACCTCTTGCTGCTCAAGTTACCTTGAGAAGTCACTTAGCCTCTGAAGGTCTTGGTACTCTTGGTATGGAGTGGGAACAATCAAGGAAAGGGAGCTCTGTTAGAAGCCAGCAGGAGAACTAGTGCTCAGAACAGCATGGGTGCAGTCATCCCATCCCTGCTAACAGAACAGAAGAACTAAGAGGTGATGTGGGATTCTGCTTCTGGGTCCAATTTTGTCATAATTGCAACTGAAGGTATTTTCTAACAACACTGTTTATTTTACATAGAAACTACAGTAGTGGTAGTAAGGGTTACCATAAAATCTCATGTTCACGTCTTATTCTAAAACTTACAGAAATTGAAAAATTACATGTTCCTTGGGAATTTCAGAATAATTAATGAGTTTCCAGTAAATTCTGCAAGCTTCCCAGCTTCGTTTTACCTGAAATTGTAACATCACTATATATTTTTTGGCTTGAACTTCTCTGTTAAAATACATAGGCATTAGATGGTATATGGAACTCCTGGGACATCTGACAGTGTTCCCAAGGGAGTACAGAGTTGGGTTTCAGACAGCAGGTCAGGGCCATGCAGACTAAGGTGATCTCTGACCCTGTGAGAGGTCAGTTCTTAGCCAGGCTGTGAAGACATAATGTGTCAAGTGACAGTTTCTTAGTCATATGTGCTGCATTATCCATTAGAAATGTAATGTGAGTCAGCCTGTAACTTTTTCTTGTAGCCACATTTTAAAACGTAAAAAGAAACAGGTGAAACTTCTTTCTTTTTTTTTTTAATATTTATTTTTTTGGCTGAGTTGGGTCTTAGTTGCAGCACACAGGATCTTCGTTGTGGCACGCGGGCTTCTCTTTAGTTGTGGTGTGTGGGCTCTGGAGCTCGTGGGCTCAGTGGTTGCAGTACATGGGCTCTCTAGTTGTGGCGTGTGGGCTTAGTTGCCCTGCAGCATGTGGGATCTTAGTTCCCTGACCGGGGAACGAACCCACGTCCCCTGCATTGGCAGGTGGATTCTTTACCACTGGACCACCAGGGAAGTCCCTGAAATTTCTTTTAATAAATTTTGTTAACTCAAAATATCCAAAATACTATCATTTCAGCATGTAATCAGCATAGAAATTACTATTTGATAAGCTATTATGTATTCCTTTTTTTGTATTAAGCCTTTAAAATCCAGTATGTGGGACTTCCCTGGTGGTACAGTGGCTAAGAATCCGCCTGCCAATGCAGGGGACACAGGTTCAAGCCCTGGCCCGGGAAGATCCCACGTGCCGCAGAGCAACTAAGCCCGTGCACCACAACAACTGAGCCTGTGCTCTAGGACCCGTGAGCCACAACTACTGAGCCCGCGTGCCACAACTACTGTAGGCCATGCGCCTAGAGCCCGTGCTCCACAACAAGAGAAGCCACCACAATGAGAAGCCCATGCACTGCAGCGAAGAGTAGCCCCTGCTCACCACAACTAGAGAAAGCCCACCCGCAGCAACGAAGACCCAATGCAGCCAAAAATAAACAAATAAAATAAAATTTTTAAAAAATCCAGTATGTGTTTTACATTTACTGAACATTTCAGTTCAGACTAACCACATTTCCGGTGCTAGTAGCTGCATATGGCTGGTGGCCACAGAATTGGCCCATGCAGCTTGATTACTAGCTGTAGACTACCTGTAGGCAGTTTAGCTGTGCACTTGACGAGCCCAAGTACTGAGCTAAAAGGAGCTGCCTGAGGAAGGCCAGCTGGCCAGTAGTCACCCAGGAGGGGCTCCCCATGTGGGCTGCAGGGCATGGCAGCACTCTCCACCTTAGTGACTTCACCAGAGTCCTGCTCAGGTACCCACCAGTGGATGGATATCTCTCACAGCAGGGTGGTCTGAATCAGATAGCAGTGGATGATGCTCAATGCCAGGTGCCAGTTATTTATTGACAATGAAGCCAACAGCTACCCAAACTCCTTGTTTATTGAGCATTGGAGCAGAGCACTGGAGTTAGAGATGCCTCCAGCTCAGAGAGATGGACTTGTTCATTCAATGACTGTATCAAATGCCTCTCTTCTGGGGAGTAAAAAGGAAACCGAGGTCCCATTCTGCCTGGTGCTCTTGGTTGTGGGTGTTCCTGGAACAGAGAAGAAAGGACAGGCTCAGTTGTTAGATGGGAGCATCCTCTTGCCTGGGCAGTGCTTGTTTTATTAGGGCCACTGATTCCTTAGGGATGTTAATAATGTCTTACTGGCCAGTCCCACTGGCTTTGGTGGCCATTCTGTGTCCTTTAGATAAGTTTATATCTCTCTGCCATTGAATGCATGGTTCATTCTGGAGGCAAGCTTATTTCTGAGAACGTGAGAGAGACCTGTCAGTGAGATCCTTTTCTCCCCTCCATGTGTCACTTGGCCCAGGTCTCACCTGGAGCAGTGGCCAACTCACCTGCCTGGGAGTCACTGGGTGACTTGTTAAAAGTACAGATTTGGGCTTCCCTGGTGGCGCAGTGGTTGAGAGTCCACCTGCCGATGCAGGGGACACGGGTTCGTGCCCCGGTCTGGGAAGATCCCACATGCCGCGGAGCAGCTGGGCCCGTGAGCCATGGCCGCTGAGCCTGCGCGTCCGGAGCCTGTGCTCCGCAGCGAGAGAGGCCACAACGGTGAGAGGCCCGCGTACCGCAAAAAAAAAAAAAAAAAAAAAAGTACAGATTTATTGGACCCTGCTTTACAGCATTCCAGTTCAGTGGCTCTAAGTTTAGAATCTGAAGTTTTTGTACACGCCGCCCCCCAATATAAAAGTGACATATGATTGCTGTAAAATCCATACAAAAGAATACTAAGGGGAAAGGCCTCCCTCCCACTGGTAGCCCCACCTCCCTTGCAGATATACCTATTTTTAGCAAACTCTTTTATAACTTTTCAGATATTTTCTGTGCGTATCCAAACTGCACATTTCTTTCATGTCTAATAGAAAATATCTTTTATACAGTTGGTATCATATGCAGCTTGCTTTTTTCATTAAAGATACCTTGGCCCTCATTTCATGTCAGTATAGATACGTGGCTCTATCTCATTTTGACAGTGGCCATTATTTCATTGTATGGGTGTACTGGACTT
Source organism: Mesoplodon densirostris (assembly GCF_025265405.1). NCBI lineage: Eukaryota > Metazoa > Chordata > Mammalia > Artiodactyla > Ziphiidae > Mesoplodon > Mesoplodon densirostris. Next base: position 23,829,506 of record NC_082676.1, on the reverse strand, counting down.
TAAACATTTTCCTACAGAAAATTATGATTCACCGATTTTTTCACTCTTACCAAGTGCTAAAGCAAAGTAAACCTTCCTGAAGATTAATTTGCTCTTTTGTATGAATAAATTCATGCGATAAGTTCCTGGAGGCGGGATTTGCTTGGGAAAAGGGTATGCATATTTAAATTTCTGATAGATGATGCCAAATCACCCTTCAAAGAGCTTGTCCCAGTTTGTAATCTCCCACCAACTGGTTATGCACATCAGTTTCTTTACAATCTTATCAGTATTATCAAATTTTAAATTATTGCTAATCTGATAGGTAAAAAATATTGTAGTGACTTTAGTCTTTTATTTTAAAAATTTTGGAATATTTTAAATGTATAGAAAAGTACACAGGATTATATATAGCAAACATGTATGCATCTAACCCCCACCTACACTTAAAAAATGTTAACATTTTGCCATATTTCCTTCAGATTTTTTTTTAAGGGAAACAAAACACTAGGATGAAGTACAAACCCCCTGAATTGCTTTTCCTTTCTTTCCCTTTATGCTTTCCCAAATACATGCATATATGTTGAGAAATAATGTCTAGTATTTAAAAAAATTTTTTACTGGAGTATAGTTGATTTACAATGTTGTGTTAGTTTCTGCTGTACAGTAAAGTGACTCAGTTATATATATACATATATCCACTCTTTTTTAGATTCTTTCCCCATATAGACCATTACACAGTATTGAGTAGAGTTCCCTGTACTATGAGGTAGGTCCTTATTAGTTATCTTTTTTTTTTTTTTTTTTTTTTTTCGGTACGCGGGCCTCTCACTGTTGTGGCCTCTCCCATTGCGGAGCACAGGCTCCGGACACACAGGCTCAGCGGCCATGGCTCACGGGCCCAGCCGCTCCACGGCATGTGGGATCTTCCTGGACCGGGGCATGAACCCGTGTCCCCTGCATCGGCAGGTGGACTCTCAACCACTGCGCCACCAGGGAAGCCCTAGTTATTTTATATAAAGTAGTATGTTTATGTCAATCCCAGTCTCCCAGTTTATCCCTCCTCTCCATATAGTATTTTCAAGTGTTATTAACATTTATATTGGTAAATGATAGAGTATTTTGTGTGTTTTAAAAATATGTATAAATAGTATCATATTATACTTACTCTTTTGGAACTTGCTGCTTTTTGTTTAGCATTATGTTCATCTTCATCCCGGTTGAAACCTGTAGGTGGATCTCATTGATTCTTCAGCTGGTGTATTGTGGGGTTTTGGGCACGCCCATCCCCCCTTGTAGGTGTAACTTTTTTTTTTTAAACAATAGTTAAGTATGCCAGAGTTTCTTTAACCCCTTCCTACTCAGGGTCATTGAGGTTTCTAGTTTTTTACTTTTATGGATGATGCTTCAGGGACTGCCTGTGTACACATCCCCTGTGCGTGAGCATTTCTTTTGAGTATTTACCTAGAAGAGGAATTGCTAGATGGAAGGGTTTTAGTTAATGTACCAGAATGTATTTGAAAATGGTGGTTCTGACTTCAACATTCCTGTCAGCTCTGTGATTTGTCTATATCCCCACCAGCTTTTGGTATTATCTGACATAAGTTTGCCCAATCTTAGGAATTTGAAATGATTATCTCCTTGTTTTTCTCAAGGAGAAAAACGTTTGTTCTGTACTTTTTAGATGAGAGTCGGAATTGTTACAGACCTCCCCTGTTTCTGCTGGGCTCCCACTGCAGCGCCATTCTCGGACAGCCTTAGAGAGGAAACCGTGATGTGAGGGATTTGATCTGCTCTGAGGACGGTTCTCTCTGAGCCCCTCTCTCTGTGGATTGGCCTGGCTTGCTGGTTGGCTCTGGTCAGCTGACCTCTGACTTTAGTCTGCACCCTCCCCTCCTGCTTCCCTTTTCAGTGCTGTGGTGGAAGGAAGGAAGGAGCAGTGGTCGGGGAGCCTGAAGGTCTGAGTTTGAGACCCAGCTCTGCCACTCGAAGTTCTGTGGTATTGATTAAATCCCTCACCTTCTAGTATGTAACATAGAGGTTAAACTACTTGCCCCCCCAAAAAATCCTGGAAAGGTCTTTATGTTAGGCATTTAAAATTATTTTGAAATGTGCACACATGTTCAAAGCAGCACTGTTCTTAAGAGCCCTAAATTGGAAACAGCTCAAGTGTTTATTCACAGTAAATAAATATGTGAAGAATAAATCGAGTAAATAAATTGTGGTGTCTTGATACAGTGGAATACTATACAGCAGTGAGTGAATGAGCTACAGCTATACCCACCAACATCTCACAAATATAATGTTGGGCCAACGAAGCTAACATAAACTCATATATATGATATGGTAGATATGTATATAAAGTTCAAAAACAGATTAAAATGAATCTGTTATGTTTGAGGTCAGTACGGTGGTTTTCCTTGGGGGTAAGTGGATGAGTGACTGAAAGTGGGGCAGGAAGGAGACTCCTGGGGTGCTGGGGTTCTGTTTCCTTATCTGAATGGTGATTATAACACATAATCATGGTAATTGTCTGAGGAGGCACCTTGCCCTGAGTACAGGGTGGGTGTTCCCACACAAGAGGGTGTGCGGACCTCTTGTTTGGTTTTGGAATTCCTGATTAACTGTACTTGAGCGTCTTGATTTGTGTTGAGTAATATGAGCAGGCTTGGAGTCAGCACACCTGAATTTGAATCTAGCCTCCACCCCTTGCTTCCTCTGTGACCTTGGGCAAAGAACTGTGAGCTTCAGTTTCTCCATCTGTGAAATGGGAATACCTACCTACCTCAGAACTTTGTTACATTAAATGACCTAATGTAAAATGCTTAGCACAATGTCTGGCCTACAGTAAACTCTTAATAAATACTAGGCCTTTATCTTAGTGAAAACATTAACCCAGGCAGTCAGAGAGCTGAGTTCTAAACTCAGCTGACCTCTGATAAGCTGCAAGACCGATAGACAAGGTGTTGCCATGTTGATAAAATGAAGAAACCTGAGTGAGTGATTTTCTATTTTTATGTACTGCATTTGGGTCTCATACCAATATACCGACATGGGATTTCTAAAATTCTCTCTCAGTACAGAAGGATCCCTTTCACTGGGGTTTGGAAGTCCCTTGGTGAATAGGGAAAATTTGCCTGACAGGTTTTAAAATAACAAGATCTGCTATGGGAATACTTGCCAGGCTGGCAGGGGTGGACAGTTACAAAATGCTTTAGGGGGAACAGAAGGGTATTTTAAATCCCTGTGTTTTAACTTGTTACCCCCCTGCTGGTCCTTTGTAAAACTGGTCAATTTGGTGGCTGAGTGTACCACACAGGCCTCTCACCCATGTTGGGGTATAGCCTGGTCATTCCTGTACCCTCTCAGATGGAGAGCAGGTTTGTGCAGCCAGAAAGGGACATTTCCCCCCCGCCACACAGACCCCCATGTCAGACCCCACAGACCACAAAGACGATTTCACAGCTCTCCCAGGCTTGATTGCTGAGATTGCCAGCAGTTCCCAGGCTGAAGCAAACTAGACCATTCATCTTGCTGTGCTCTAGCTGGGAAATGAAAAACCTGGCCACTCGTCCTGCCTCTGCCACTAACCAGCAGGAGCCTCAGTTCTCACCATCTGTGAACTGGGGTCAGTAGACATGTTCAGCCTTCATCACGTCGCTGGATACCAATGAGAGCAAACACAGAGGCATATTCAGCATATTCCAGAGGCCCCAGCCCTCCAGAAGGCACCCCCTGTTCCAGGCATTGCCCTCACTTTTTTCACATCAGTCTTCTTCCATTTCCTCATGGATTTGCTGGATACTTGATTAATCTGATGACTAAATTTCTTAAGATTTGAAAGAATGAAACCAGCTAAACAGACCATCTGTTCTCTCAGCATATCTAGTTTTCACCTCAGCTTCTAAGAAAGCTCTTATCTTTAGGGGTGGAATTTCAGACAGTGGGGGCAGTTCAACTGGGGAGATGCTCCAGGGTGAGGCTCTGACACCAGGCAGCTTGTGTGCTAGTCCACAGGCCGTGTGTGGACTTGACGCTGTGCTTAGGTGAAAATCAAAACGTTACAGGATGTGTGCTGCTTGGGGCAGCACAATCACTGTACTGTAATTGGAAACGTTATTTGGGGACAATTACTGTAAAAAGGTACTCCCTTTATGCCAAGTACTCTGATTATGGGAACTTGGGTTCTAATAGATTTCTCAGATGGAGATTTCTGGGGCTTCCGGTCCAGCATGACCAGAAAACGCTCTGCAGAGGTTTATTTTTGGGTCTATCCTCCCCAACCATTTTCCTGCTGGTAAAGTTAGGCAGGAGAAGCAGTTCTGGTCTGAAGTCCACAGACTCTATCTTAGTAGCAATTCTGCTCCTGTTCACTTATGATCTGAGCTCTTCACAGATCTGATCTCCTCCTTTCCAAAATGATGATGTAGGACTAGGTATGAATGAGGCAGGGCTCTTTCTTGTGGGGAGAAAAGCACATAAACAGCTACAGTGAGAACTACTAAGTTCTATGCAGAGAACGTGTGAAGTGTTGTGGGAACACAGATTGAGATTTTGCCTGAAGAGCAGGGGCTGGGATGTCGAGAGGAGGAGGTGACGTTTGAGTTAGGCCTTAAAGTGTGAGGGTAGGTAGGGGGTGAACCAGAAGGCAGGGGAATAGGAAAGGGATCCCTGTGCTGGGAACAAGCAGAACAAAGTTCAGAGGCATTGAGAGGAACAAACTGCCATGGTGGTCTGTCCCTAAGGTACCCCTTCTGACTCTGGCCTTCAGATGTTTCCTCTTCGCTCAGCCAGGCCTTTAGTCACATAAGTTAATTTGGAAGGTCAGTTTAGATTTGCTTTTCCAAATGAGGTTTCATAGAATACCAGAATCCATTTAGTAAATTCTCTTCCAGGGGTGAGCTTAGGCTTCCTTGGTGCTTGTGTTTGATTCTGCATAGGTGAGTTCAGTCCTGAGTAGAGGTTTGCTGCAGAAAGAATATTTGAGGATCAAAGGGAGGCTCACCTGTGCTCATTACCTGTTGTTACATCCATTTCATTCATATTCTCACTCTGGGTAAGCCTTGGCTTTAGGCCAAAAGGAGCCTTGGAGCACCGGAGTGGACAATTCTTTGTATCTTTTCTTGTGGTTCTAGACTGGCCTTCTCACAGAACCGTGCCCTCTCCCCTTAAAGGGAAGGGAGAAAGAGGAGCTTAATTAGGATATAGATTATGGTGCCTTAAAGAGAATACCAAAGAAGCTGGCTTAAGACAGAGGTTTATTTCTGTCTTTGGTCAAACTGTAGGCTCTCCACAGTGGCTCTGCTGTGGCTCTGAGCAGGTGTCCAGGTGTCCAGGGCCAGCTTCCTCCTCAGTGCCCCACCAGCCCAAGGTGTTGCTCTCTCTGTGTGGACCAAGATCCCTCACCACCTTGCCTGTCTTTCAGCAGCTGCGAAGGGAAAGGCGAGGCATGCCTTTTTCTTTTAAGGGCACAACCCAGAAGTGCCACACATCACTTCTGTTCATATCCCATATGCCAGAAGATCTGTACATGGCCACAGCTCACTCAGGGGAAGCTGGAAAGTGTACTCTTTTCCCTTTGGGAAAAGTGGGTATTGGAGAATGCATGGCAGTCTCTGCCGTATGAGCCAAGGTAGAAAAAGGCAGGGGGCTTGAGGGAGGGGTTTATTGGAGGACCCCCTTGGGCCAGTGTCTGGGTGGGATCCATGGTGGGGGACTAATTGGAGATGAGGCTGGAAAAATAGACAAGGTGAGGGACTTCCCTGGTGGTGCAGTGGTTAAGACTCCACGCTCCCAGTGCAGGGGGCCCAGGTTCAATCCCTGGTCTGGGAACTAGATCCCACATGCATGCCACAACTAAGGAGCCCATACGCCACAACTAAGGAGCTGGCGAGCTGCAACTGAGGAGCCCACATGCCGCAACTAAGGAGCTGGTGTGCTGCAACTAAGGAGCCCACCAGCCACAACTAAGGAGCCCACATGCTGCAGCTGAGGAGCCCGAGAGCCGCAACTAAGACTCGGCGCAACCAAATAAATAAATAAATAAATATTTAAAAAAAAAAAAAAAAGACAAGGTGAAATGATGGTGTTAGGCCATGAGACCATTTCCTCTGATAGGTGGTGAAAATCCCTCCAAGAGCATACCCACGCCTGCTCTGCCCTTGAGTTGCCCTCCCCTTGTACAGGTCAGAACAGACTCTGTCACTGCTTGTCCCTGGCACGTGGCAGTGCTCTGTGGTGTACAAGCAGTTCTCCCATAGGGGAGGGTGATGTCATTTTTTTCCTCTTCCCTCCTGGAAACAGCAGTCTGATGTCCTTCTGCTATCATAACATAGTGATCCGAGGGAGAAATAGGGAGCAGGCTGTATAGAGGGAGCAAGAAGGGCTCTGGTATTTCTCCTGATGGGCACCTGCAGCCTGAGGAGCGGACGAGTGGCCATCTGGAAAAGCCTCGCCCTCCTCAGGCGACAAGCTGCTCTCTGATCCAGAGCCCTGACAGGAAGTTGCTCTTTGTCCAGCCAAGTCTGGGCATTCAGGAAGAAGCTCTGTAGCCAAGTGTCTGTTCTGTGGGTCATGGAACAAATTGGTCAAGCTGTTCAGAGAGAGAGCTGACCACAGATGAGTACCACCTTCCAGGGAGAGAGTATCACAGACGAGATAACAACAGCTAATTTTGTGCCGGGCACTGTTGCAAGTTCTTGTATTTTCTTGTGTAATCCTCAAAAAAAACCCCTATGAAGCAGGTACTATTGTGATGACTTTATGGATTAGAAACTGAAGTGCTGATGAGGTGGATTAACTTGAGCCAGTATAGACACATCTAGCATGTAGTGGAGCCACAATTTGAATCTAGTTGCAGAACACATACTCTCACTTTTAGGCTCTGCTGTCTTTTAGGATTCCATGGAAGGATGCCCTGGCCCTGGGCCCTGGGCCTTGGAGTGGGGAATAGGAGTGCCTCCCTGTAGGAGACTTCTGTGCACATGGGTAGTCCAAACGAGTGAGTGAGTTCTGCCTGTTGTCACCTTGTCTGCCCCTGTTCCTCAGGGACTCACCTGGGTTAGCTTAGTCCCTGCTGGGCAGTTCTCCCTGTGAGCTCTGTCACTTATGGCCACATGTGACTTTACAGTCTTCATCCAGAAGCCAGGGTGAGCCTATGAATGCTTTCTCTCTTCCCTCTGTGTTCAGAGAACACAGGTTTCTGTAGAACAATTTCCTAGAATATCTCTTCTTTTTATCCTCAGTGCTTACTCCTCTAATTGAAGCCTCAGGAGTGGACTCTTTAAAGCTTAATATGACCATATTTCTGACCAGCTGCAGCACTTGGGATGCTTTTAGTTACAAGTAACAGGAAACCCAATTCAATTTGATTCCACAATAAAGGGGATGTGTTAGTTCACGTAATAGGGAAGTCCATGGAAGGTGTACTGCTCCAGGCCTGTTGGTTGTCTCACCTCTCAGTGCTGTTTTCAGGTTAAACCCTTGTGGTCAGAGGATGGAAGCCAGTATCATTTAAGACTCCATGCTGCTTCATTCAAACCTAACAAGAAAGTAAGAGCATACCCTTTTAATAAACTTTGGACCAGAGTCTCGAGTTCGGGTTGGATTACTCCATTCCTGTCCCTGCCTTATGAACCAGTTGGCCCAGGCTCAGATTGTCTAAGCCTATGACTGTGACAAGGGGCATGGGATTACTCTTATAAGTTTAAGTGAGTGTGAAGTCAGTCCTGTCCAAATCCCTTAGATGCTGCACAGTGAAAGAGGGGTAGAAGAGATGCTGGGAGATATCCACAATTTCGGCTACACCCAGCAAAATCTGCACAGCCAGGGAAAGGGTGGTGGTGGTGTTGAACTGTAGAGCAGATCCATGCCCTATGCTCATTTCCTGTATCAGGGACAGTGCACAGGGCCCACAACATGGCCCAAGTCCTCAGACCCATAGGTCTGAGTTCATCTTTTCTATGCACCAATTTATATGATCTTGCAGCTTCTCTGAGTTTCACTTCCTCCTCTGTAAAGTGGTAATCAAGTTAAGGTATAGATGTATTTTATGCAAAATTGAAGTTGATCAGTTTGAAGTTGTGTGATATAAAAAGCCTTATGTATAAAATTTGAATTAATACAAATCCTACCAAACTGACAAAATTCATCAACCACATGATTTCAAAGCTGGTAGGCCAATGAAAGTGTGTTCATTATGCCTTTATTTTCTGTAAATATTAGTCATGAATTATGTGAGCTTGAATAATGTAGGGTCTTCAGGAATCTTTTGTATGGAATGAACTTCACCATCCTTTTCTTAATTGCCTGTTGGGTTCCCTAAAGGTTGTGATGCTGTTTTATAAAATGTGAAATGCAAAAAAGATTGTTGTTGGAGAAGCCCAAGGGAACTACCATACTAGGTGATAACTGGGTATGCCCTGGCATTTGGCAATTTATATCCTGCATCTGGACCTTTCTGTCTCAGGGATCCAGAACCTAGGTGGTATCTCTTCAGCCAGTTCTGCTAGTGATTGGGTTAATGCTGTTAGCATTTCAGTACGCTAATGGAGACCGTTACTTTAGTTTGAAGGTCATTAAAACTTGAGTTTACAAATCAAAAACTGGATTGGGCAATTGTTTCTATATGTGTGTGGGTGAAGGTACATCAAATCCCATCAAACATTTGCTCAAATCCTTCCAGTGGAGTTACTCATAGTAAAGGCCAATTTCCTTTTAAAGCATAAAGTTTCATTTCTTCTGTTCCAAGTTATATTTTATTTCCTTTTCTTGTCTTATCGTACTAGATAGGATGTCTAGTACCATGTTGAAAAGAAGTGTTGAGAGGGTACATCCTTGCCTTGTTCCTGATCTTAAGAGAAAGCATCCAGTTCTCACCATTAAATATGAAGTTAGTTGTAGGTTTTCTGTAGATGTCCTTTATGAAGTTGAGGAAGTTTTCCTCTGTTCCTAGTTTTCTGAGAATTTTTATCATGAATGAGTGTTGGATTTTGTCAAATGCTTTTTCTGCATCAATTGATACTGTACATAGAAAATTCTAAAGATGCCACCAGAAAACTACTAGAACTAATCAATGAATTTGGTAAGGTTTCAGGATACAAAATTAAGGCACAGAAATCTCTTGCATTCCTATACACTAACAACGAAAAATCAGAAAGAAAAATTAAGGAAACAGTCCCATCTACCATTGCAACAAAAAGAATAAAAATGCCTAAGAATAAATCTACCTAAGGAGGCAAAAGACTTGTACTTGGAAAACTATAAAACATTGATGAAAGAAATCAAAGATCATATAAACAGATGGAGAAATATACTATGTTCTTGGATTGGAAGAATCAATATTGTGAAAACGACTACACTACCCAAAGCAATCTACTGATTCAGTGAAATCCCTGTCAAACTACTAACGAATGGCATTCTTCACAGAATTAGAACAAAAAAGTTTACAATTTGTATGGAAACTCAAAAGACACTGAGTAACCAAAGCAATCTTGAGAAAGAAAAACGGAGCTGGAGGACTCAGACTTCCCAACTTCAAACTATACTACAAAGCTACAGTAATCAAGACAGTATGGTACTGGCACAAAAACAGAAACATAGATCAATGGTACAGGATAGAAAGCCCAGAGATAAACCCATGCACATATGGTCACCTAATTTATGACAAAGGAGGCAAGAACATACAATGGAGAAAAGACAGCCTTTTCAATAAGTGGTGCTGGGAAAACTGGATAGCTACATGTAAAAGAATGAAATTAGAACACTCCCTAATACCATACACAAAAATAAACTCAAAATGGATTAAAGACCTAAATGTAAGGCTGGACACTATAAAACTCTTAGAGGAAAACATAGGAAAAACACTCTTTGACATAAACCACAGCAAGATCTTTTTTGACCCACCTCCTAGAGTAATGAAAAAAAAAAACAAAAATAAGTGGGACCTAATGAAACTTAAAAGCTTTTGCACAGCAAAGGAAACCATAAACAAGACGAAAGACAACCCTCAGAATGGAAGAAAATATTTGCAAACGGAGCAACGGACAAAGGATTAATCTCCAAAATATACAAACAGCTCATGGAGCTCAATATCCAAAAACAAACAACCCAATTAAAAAATGGACAGAAGACCTAAATAGACATTTCACCAAAGAAGACATACAGATGGCCAAGAGGCACATGGAAAGATGCTCAACATAACTAATTATTAGAGAAATGCAAATCAAAACTACAGTGAGGTATCACCTCACACTGTTCAGAATGGCCATCATCAAAAAGTCTACAAACAATAAATGCTGGAGAAGGTGTGGAGAAAAGGGAACCCTTTTGCGCTGTTGGTGGGAATGTAAATTGATACAGCCACTATGGAGAACAGTATGGAGGTTCCTTACAAAACTAAAAATAGAACTATCATATGACCCAGCAGTCCCACTACTGGGCATATACCCTACATCAATTGATATATTATTTTTCTTTTTTAGCCTGTTGATATGATGGATTACATTAATTGATTATCAAATGTTGAACCTGCCTTCCTTGTATACCTGGAATGAATCCCAGTTGGTTGTGATAGATAATTCTTTTTATACATTGTTGGATACATGGTCTGTAGTTTTCCTTTCTGTAATGTCTTTATCTGATTTTGGTATTAGAGTAATGCTGGCCGTGTAGAATGAGTTAGGAAGTGTTCCCTGTGCCTATTTCTTGAACACTGAAGGCCTTCCTGTCCTTAGAATCTTTGCATTTGTTGTCCCTGGCCTGGAAGACTCTTCTCCCAGATTTCTGCATGTTTTGTTCTCTCGCTCCTTTCAGGTCTTTGCTCAGATGTCCTTTTCTCAGCGAGGCATTCTCTGACCACAGACTGTTAAAATTGCAAATCTCCCCTTCCCTCATCCCTACTATCCCCCTTCCCTGCTTTATTTTTTCCATAACACTAATCACCTCCCAAAATACTATATGACTTACTTGCTTTCTGCCCCCACCCACTAGAATGTAGTTCTGTGAGGGCAAGGGTTTTTGTCTTTTTTTGTTCATTGCCTTATCCCTCCTCCCTAGAATGGTGTTTGGAACATGGTGGATGCTCAGATATTTGTTAAATAAACGAATTTAAACCGTGGCTGATAATGTGGTTGTAGCCAAGCGAATGTGCAGAAATGAGTTGTTCTGTTTCTATTCCTGAGGAAGACTGTTTCCAGGATCAGAGGAAAAGTAAATATTGTTGATAGCTTTTATGAATGAAATTTAGGAGGCATTTAACCATGTTTTGTTTATCAACTGCATGACTTTGGCTTAGTCACCTTATTTCTTTGGGCTCTGGTTTCTTAATCTTAGAAAGAGTACTTCTGTAAATTAGACTAAGGTCTTTTCTAGAGTTCTTGTTTGTTGAACTTTGTTTCCCAGTTGCAGAGTATTTTAACAGGAAGGGAGCTTAGAGACCCTTAAGTCCTGTGTTCTTTAGCCAGTAGATTAACTTCTACCTGTAGAGCCAGGCTTGCCAACTGGGGGATGCAGCCCATCGTCCTCCCGTACAGTTCCTGGATGCCTGTTTGGGAGAGGGGCCTCGGAGGTAGTGCTGACTTGGTGCTGGAGAGCCAGATGAACCTGTTTTTAAATGTCTGTATGATCTCAAGCAGGTGTCATCACCTCACCAAGCTTCAATTTCCTCATCTGTGAAACTGGAATGATATACACAGGTGGTTGTTAGGGTTAAATGAGATGTTTGTGATATTTGCACACAGGAGCTCAGTTAAAATCAGTTGAACCTGACTGCTTATCCTACCCCACACTTGCTTTGTGATCCATCTTGATTCTGCATCAGAATCACCTGGAGAGTGTTTTTAAAAACGCTGATGCCCTTGAAAACGTTACGCTAAGTGAAAGAAGCCAGGCACAGAAGGTCACTTATTGTATATATATGAAATGTCCAGAGTGGATAAATTCATAGAGACAGATGCAGATTGGTGGTTGCCAAGGGTTGAGGGGTTGGGGAGAATCTGCTTAATGGTAAGTGGTTTTACTTCGGAGTGATGGGAATGTTTCGGAACTGGGGTAGAGCTGGTTGGACAGTATTGTGAATGTACTACATGCCACTGGATTGCTTTCTTTTTCCCTCCCTCCCTTCCTTCGTACCTACCTACAGGTTTATTGAAGCTTAATTGTTGTTCAGTGGACTGCACATATTTAAGTTGTATAATTTGATGAGATTTGGCATATATATATACCCAGCCATTACCACAATAAAATGGTAAACATATCCATTACCTCCTAAAATTTCCTTATGCCCCTTTTTAATTCCTCCTTTCTAGTCCTCCCCCCTCTCTCATCCCCAGGTAGTCTCTATTCTGCTTTCTGTTATATAGATTAGTTTTCATTTTCTAGAATTTTATATAAATGGAATCATGCAGTATGCATTAGATTTTGTATGGCTCCTTTTACTCAGCATACTTATTTTGAGGTTCACTTACGTTGCTGCATATTATTAATAGTTTAGACTTTTATTGTTGGAGGTATTCCATTGTATGGATACACCACAAATTATTTGTCCTTTCACCTGGTGATGGACATTTGGGCAATTTTCATTTTGGGAGATTACAACTAAAGCTGCTGTGGGCGTTCATATACAAATCTCTGTGTGGACATAGGTTATCCTTTCTCTTGAGTAAATATCTAGGAGTGGAATGGCTAGGTCACAGGATATATGTATGCTTAAACATATCTTAACACCTAAAAAGTAAGGCGTGGTCAGTTATTTGAAATGCTACAGATATGTTTGATAAGATAGAAGAAACAACTGGATTTTTGCAATGGTTAGGCTATTAACTTGAAAACTACAGTCTCAGTTGAGTGGTAGGTGGGAAGCTTTTTAGAGGGGAATTAGGAAAACTGAACTGAGAAGTTTGGCAGGGAGTATTGATAACTTAAGAAGTTTTGCTGTGAAAAGTAGCAGAGAATGAAGTTGTGGTTTTTGGAAGGTGTGAATTATTCCTTTTTAAGTGGATAATTTTATATTATATGAATTGTACTTCAGTTATTAAAAAAAAGAAGAAGAAGAAGAACCAAGCAAACAAAATCCTGATGTTCAGGTTGTACCTCAAGCCAGTTAAATCAGAATCTTTGTGGGTGGGACCCGGGCATTCACTTTCTAAAAATCTACCTTGGTGATTGCAATATGTAGCCAGTGTTCAGGAGTAGTGATCTAAGTAGGGTTGGCACATTTTTTCTGTAAAGGGCCAGACAATAAATATTTCAGCTTTGAAGGCCATAAGGTCTCTGTCTTTACTCCTCGAATCTGCCATTGAAGTGTGGCAGCAGCCGTGGTCAACATGTAACAAATGAGCATAGTGTATTTTCAATAAAACTTATTTATAATAACAGGCAGTGGGCCAGAGTTTGCCAGCCTCTGGTCTAAAGGCTTGATGATAGAGAAGGGGCTGCAGAGCTCTAAGGAGGATGGAAGATGACCTCCCAGGCAGAACCAGACGTGGAACTCTGTTCTACTGACCATTCTAGTTCTTCACATTGTGCATGCTTGCTTACTTAAGCATAAACATCCCGGCACTGAAAACAAAATGTTAGAATGCCAGTACTTACACTTGTATTTAATTCTAGCTGCAAAAGACAAGGAGAAGAATAAAGAGAAGAAATTCAAAGAGTTTGTGAGGGTGAAGCCAAAGAAGAAAAAGAAAAAGAAAAAGAAAACCAAACCTGGTAAATTTTCCCTTGGGGCGTTTCACTTGGATTTCCTTACTGTAGGTAGGGAGGGGTTGCTTCTCCCCAGTCTTGGCCTCTGAGGAGAGGAAGGGCCAGCAGGCCTTTAATGGAGCTTGCGGGCTCAGCTCACCCCAGGTGCTGCAAGGCCACACTGGCATTTAGAAAGCCCTCCCTCTTGCTGTGTTGGCCGGTGTGCTCTGTCATAATGGAAGCTCCATTGTAGGAGAGGATATGCAGGTGAATGACTGTACTTGTCTGCACACACAACTCTGAAACACACATCTCTGAACCCTTTCAAGAAGGATTCATTTCTTGAAAAGTGTGTGTCTAGCCCCAACAAAAATGCTGATTTTTAAGAAAATCAGTGTTCCAGTCTTGGGAGCTAAAGGGATGCCACATTTTATTCTCAAAGTATCTTCTGGCTTAGAAAAGCAATCTTATCAGAAAAAGGGGAGAAGGGTGATGGTGAGGAAGAGGCTTTTTGTTTTGAGGTTTTTGGAGGTGGCTAGAAGTATTAATCCCTAAATCTGTTCTAGCTGAATTGCTTCTGAGCATTTGAGCTCTTTGAACAGCAGAGCTGTTGGGTGGATGGGGTTGATTCTGGAATGCCCTAGTGATGTCTGAGGGTGCTAATTTCTTCCTGATCTTGTTCTTCCAGAATGCCCCTGCAGTGAGGAGATCAGTGATGCCTCCCAGGAACCTTCTCCACCCAAGGCATTTGCTGTCACCAGGTGTGGGTCCTCACACAAGCCGGGGGTCCATATGAGCCCACAGCTCCATGGCTCAGAATCTGGAAACCACAAAGGGAAAGTGAAAATGTCCGGTAAGGAGGCTCTGCTGGCTTGATCATTTGTACAGCATGGCAGTCTGAGAAGGCTGGATTTATGTTGATATTGTAATCTACTCTCAGGACTTCTGCAAGTAGTCTGTTAGGTCTTTTAAACAAGAAGTCCATCAAATAAATAGGCCATTAGCTATACCTTCCCAGAACTTCCCTTCTCTCCAACTTTGGTCTTAGTAGAATGTCTCTTAGGTACCTCTAAGCCAGTGTGTCTATAACCAAATCCATTATCTCCCAACTCCTTGCACACCTGCCCCTCCTGTTCCTCCATTTCTTGTTGGTGGCCTGTGCATCTAACCTGGTTGCTTGGGGAAATCTGAGTCAACCTTGTGAAGTTTTCCCTTCTTTAGCAACTTATAGGGTGATTGTGAGTTTAAAAGTAGTTAATAAGTATATGGAAAGTACTTAGAACAGTGTCTGGTATAGAATAAGTGATCGGTAGAGGTTAGCTGTAATAACCACTAATCAGATACCAAGATCTAGTGATTCTGGTTCTGATTATCCCTGGAATCTGCCCCTCCCTCATTCCCCACTGTTCACAGAGTTTTAAAGGTGGCTGTGGATACAGACTGGGCTGTAAGCCAGGTCACGGCTGGGTGGGGTGAGGTCAAGGAACACGTTTGAGTCGTTAGGGATGATGATCTGTGTGGCTCATGTGGAGTTGCAGTTTCTCCGCAAGTGAGCTCTGTGACCTTGAGCAGCCATTTACCTTGGGCTTCACTGTCAGGAAAATGAGGAAATGGAGTCCAGTTCACTGCTGGGCAGCACGTATCATTCGGGCTGTTAGTAGATGACAGGCCTGAGGAACAGATTGGAGTTCGTGTTTCCCAGCTCTGTAAAAAGTTCACAGAGGAGAAGGTCTGTAAGGTCATTTCTACTCTTGACAATCTAGGGTTTTTAAAAAATTTTCTAACTCTAATTTTTTAAAGTGACTGTTGTTTTCCCTTTTCTCTCAGAAGAAGATAATCTGAGTGACTCCT
Organism: Mesoplodon densirostris; assembly: GCF_025265405.1. Taxonomy (NCBI): domain Eukaryota; kingdom Metazoa; phylum Chordata; class Mammalia; order Artiodactyla; family Ziphiidae; genus Mesoplodon; species Mesoplodon densirostris. The sequence continues at coordinate 23,813,996 of NC_082676.1, read as the reverse complement.
CCTCCGAGAGCTTTCTTTGGAGTGATGAGGAGTATGGCCAAGACGTTGACGTGACCACTAACCCAGATGAGGAACTTGATGGGGAGGACCGTTATGATTTTGAAGTGGTCCGCTGCATCTGTGAGGTTCAGGAGGAAAATGACTTCATGATTCAGGTAGGCGGAGCTTCCAGGAGACACAGGTATAGAGGAGCACAAACTGGTCCTTGGAGGGAATTTTGAGGGAATACAGTCTGAGGCCAGGAAAAATAATGTCATGTCAGAAGCCCCAGGCAGGCAGTGCTGTCAGCAGCAGATTGAGCTTTGCTCACTGGCTCAGCTTCCTCTGCATCTCAGGCTGGTATAAATAACCTATGAATAGAATAAGAGAGGACTTGAGGGATCACTGGATCTAAACCTCTTATGCTCTGCTTGGGCCAGCTGGACCCACAAATGGGAAGGGCCTTGCCTGTGGTCACACAGTGAGGAGTTGAACAGTAGGGACCCAAATCTCTGGAGGGGCAGTTTGATCTTCCTGTGGATCCATATCTTCTCTCTCAGGTAAATTTTCTTTATGGCCTAAAGAGATGGAGGCCAGTTTTATAACTTGTCTGTTTCTTAGTCTTCATTTTCTTGGCATTTGTGTGTGTCGTCTCCATTTCTGGGACGTGCCTGTTGGGGGGCCTCCCTGCCTGCCTGGGGAGACCATCACTGGCCAGCACCTGCTTGCCTCTGGCCCTTCTCTTGCTCTTAATCACGGTTCTGGTGGACGTGGCTGCTGCCTGGCTCACTCCAGGGAACCTGAGTTTTTTAAGTAAGTCATGTTTATGTTGGTTAGAATTCTTCTGGGAGTTTCTTTTTTTTTTTTAATAGCCTTCATGGCAACCTCTGGGAAGTCAAGGTACATGAATGGTCTCAAATAGCTCATGATACTTATGACCTTTGGTATGCATCAGGTCAGTGGTTTTCAAATCACTTTTTCAGCATCAGAACCCCTTTCCCTAATGGACGCTTTTCACAGAACCCCCATATGTGTAACAGATAAAAGCAGTAGTTTTGGAAGTTCAAAATGAATAATTTTCACTTTGAAGTTCAAAAATGTGAATGGCTGGCCTCTTCCCATGAGCTCTAATATGCAGGTGGGATTGTGAGCGGTGGTTGCCAACTTGGAGCATTTCAGTGGCTCAGTTGTTTTCCTTTTTTTGTGAGACAAGCCTAATGAACATGGCCATTGTATGGGGACTTTTCCTAAACAGCATGCTGTGTAGTCACTTTGGTTAATCAGAGATGGGAAGAAAAGCTTTGTTTTGAGGACAGCATAATAATAAGTTAGCCTAGCAGTACAGAATTATGTGTACTGGTGGGCTCTGTTGTCTTAACATTTAAGCTTGGAGTGTGCATTTTTTGTTTTGTTTTGTCTTCTAAAATAGTCCCATTTTATAAAACACACCAATTTGTAGAATCTCTGAAGCTCAGTGGAATATAATTCAGAAACGTATGTAACATGAAAACCTTTTGTTTGGGGTTTTTTGTTTTGTTTTGTTTTGTTTTTTTGTTTTTTTGTCTTTTGCCATACGCAGGCCTCTCACTGCTGTGGCCTCTCCCGTTGCGGAGCACAGGCTCCGGACGCACAGGTTCAGTGGCCATGGCTCACGGGCCCAGCCGCTCCGCGGCATGTGGGATCTTCCCAGACCGGGGCACGAACCCGTGTCCCCTGCATCGGCAGGCGGACTCTCAACCACTGCGCCACCAGGGAAGCCCTGTTTGGGGTTTTTTTCCCCTCCAGTAGAATTTTTTTTTTAAGTTTGGCTTTAAAAGTATGTTGGGGCTTCCCTGGTGGCGCAGTGGTTGAGAATCTGCCTGCCAGTGCAGGGGACACAGGTTCGAGCCCTGCTCCAGAAGATCCCACATGCCGTGGAGCAACTAAACCCATGAACCACAACTACTGAGCCTGCGCTCTAGAGCCTGCGAGCCAAAACTACTGAGCCCGTGTGCCACAACTACTGAAGCCCGCGTGCCTAGAGCCCATGCCCCACAACAAGAGAAGCCACCACAATGAGAAGGCTGTGCACTGCAATGAAGAGTAGCCCCGCTCGCTGCAACTAGAGAAAGCCCACGCACAGCAACAAAGACCCAATGCAGCCAAAAATAAAAATAAATAAATAAAAGTATGTTGAAGATCGTTAGTTTTCATCGTGTCTCTCTGGGCGTGTGCTCAGTTCTGGGCCTTGGAAGCCTGATTTGGTCCTCATTTGTCCTTAGGAATCATTAGTGGGTGAGTAACGAAGGCCTCTCTTGGCAAGGCTCTTCCAGCTAATCAGTATAAGAGATGCAGTTCTGATCCACCATGGTACTTTCTCCATTGACTATTCTGTAAGTGGCAAAGATCATGGGGTGTTTGGGGGGGTAGAGCTTGAAGTGCCATTTTGTGCTGTGAGGAAACTAAGTTTGAAAAAATTGAGACCACACCATTGTTACATGGCAGAGTCAGGAACTGAATTCCATCGCCTGCTTTCCAGGCTCCACATGACCTTCCCTGCAGCTCATCTCAGCACTGTGGCTTCCTTCCTGTCTGGCATTGTGGTGGTGACGAGCTCACTTCAGAACACCTTGGGTTTTGTTGTAGAAGACTCTTCTTTGCTGTCCACTTGTTGTCCAGCTGGCTTTGCGTTATAGAGGGACAGTTTCTGACTATACCTGTCATTGTGAGCAGGGTACCTTTTTCCACTCAGTAACTTTAGCAAAAGGCATAAATTTAGAGGAAGCTAACTGGAACAATACAGTTTAAAGTTTTAAAACGTATTCGTCTAGTTTTAAATACGTTCATCATTTAGGAAAGTTCAAATAATTTTTTCTTAAAATAAATTTTAAACTTACATTGATAATTGCACAACCCTAGAAAACATTCAGAATTTGTTCTCTAAAAGATTACGTTAGAGAAATAGTTTTCTTTGATCATTTTCGTTATTTGGTAGCAGTATTGTTCATGTATATTATTATTTGATTTTATTTACCAGTGCTAATTTAAATCACTGGAAGGTTAAAATCCTACTTAGTAATCATGAATGTTTGAGAAATCTGGGTACCACATAAAAAAATGAGCATCAGGAAACCCATTTAATATTTAAATTTATTTTAATTGCTCTAAGTCAGGTTTTGGCAAACTTTTTCTTAAAGGACCAGAAAATAAATATTTTAGGCTTTGGGCCATGTGATCTCTGTCACAACTATTCAACTCTGCCCCAAGCAGTCAGAGGCAATACAAAAAAATGAATGACCATGTTTATGTTCATATTATACTTTATTTACCAAAATAGGACTCAAGCTGAATTTGGCCTGTGGGCTGTAGTTTGCTGACCTTTGTCCTAGAGCAACAAATATGTAACATTAGGTGCTGGACCCCAGTGAAAATTGTGTAGCAGCTTTAATAAGAAGCCCATTTTAAAAACTTTATTTGCTTTCCCTGGAGGCAGCCCTTGTCATCTTCTTGCATATCACTCCAGAAACATTCAGTGGCTAAACAAGTGATATCAAATATATTCTCTCCATTTTTTTTCTTTCTTTTTGTGATAAAATATACATAACATAAAATTTACCATCTTAACCATTTTTAAATATATGTGGCATTAAGTGAACTGGCATTGAATACATTTACATTGCTGTACAACCATCTTTTTTTAACACAATGTTATTTTAATACATAGTGTTTTCAGTATCTTTTTTTCATTTAATAATATATGTTGAAGACCATTCCATTTTCAGATGTAAAAAAGCTTCCCCATTCTTTTTAATGGTTGCATAATGGATGGATCATCATTTATTTAACTCTTCCCTTGTTGATGGACATTTGGATTGTTTCTAATCTTAGCAGTGATGTAGTGAATAATTTTGTGTAAGTGTATCTGTAGGACCAAGTTTTTTTTTTTTTTTTTTTTTTTTTTTTCCTTTTTGCGTTATGTGGGCCTCTCACTGTTGTGGCCTCTCCCGTTGCGGAGCACAGGCTCCGGACGCGCAGGCCCAGCGGCCATGGCTCACGGGCCCAGCCGCTCCGCGGCATATGGGATCCTCCCAGACCAGGGCACGAACCCGTATCCCCTGCATTGGCAGGCGGACTCTCAACCACTGCGCCACCAGGGAGGCCCTGTAGGACCAAGTTTTGAAAGTAAAATTCCAGGACCAAAGTAGGCGTGCGTTTATTATTTTGACAAATACTGGTGTCATAGCAATATTCTATACACTTTCCCTGGTGTTACCAAAGAACAGTCTTAGCAGCGCCCTTGTCAGTACAGAGCACTATCAGACTTCTTTATCTTTGCTCTTCAGATAAGTGAAAAAACAGTCTACTAGTGTAGCCATTTCGTAATTTATTTTAATATACTTAAAAAATTTTGATGATTGTGATTTTCTGCATTTTCCAAGAACTACAAAGAAGAAAACAAGGATTACCCAGATTATTTTTACCCAGGGATAAATCACTGTTGTTATTTTAGAATACACACATATACATGCATATATAAATGAAAATTATACTCTGTAAACAGTTTTTCATGAGAATAACACTTGTGTGATGAAAGTCGTAAATGTTTATTATAAAAACTTCAGGCAATACATAAAGGTATGAAGAATTAATTGATATTTACATGTAATCCCAGAATCTAGAAATACTAATGTGTATGTATATTATTAGGCTGGTTTCATTTCACATTAATTTATATTAATTCAAGTTCCCTTATATTACTTTGTTCTTATAATGGTTGCTTTGAATATCTTTTTATTTAAGATGTGTTCTTTCCTTTGCCCTGCCTGTTCATGTCCTTTATTCAGTTTTCTGTTGGATGGTTGGTTGTTTTCATACCCATTTGCATAAGCTTTTCTTAAAAAATAATAATAATTTATTTATTTGGCTGCACTGGGTCTTTCTTGCAGCACACAGGATCTTTGTTGCTACATGCAGGATTTTCGTTGCCGCGTGTAGGATCTTTAGTTGTGGTGTGCAGGATCTTTAGTTGCGGCGTGTGGAATCTTTAGTTGCAGTGCGTGGGATCTTTAGTTGTGACATGCTGGATCTTTTAGTTGCGGCATGTGGGATCTAGTTCCCGGACCAGGGATCGAACCCGTTCCCCCTGCGTTGGGAGCATGGAGTCTTAACCACTGGACCACCAGGGAAGTCCCTGTGTAAGCTTTTTGTAGATATGCTTTTGTATCAGCTGTGAGAACAGTTACAAATATTTGTACCCACTTTGGCATCCGTCTTTTGGCTTGTCTGATAGATTTTTTTGTTTTTGTGAGGTCAAATATATCAAACTTTTCTTTAATGGCTTTTGAGATTTGAATAGCAGTTGCTTCCTCATTGGAAGTTCATAACAGTTTATAGAAAAGTCAATAAAAGAATTTTTCATGGTTTCTTCTGGTACTTCTGAGGTTTCATTTATCTTTTAAAAACCGTGTAAGTATTTGATCCGCCTGGAATTTATCCTGGTATAAGGTGAAGGCTCTCACTACACAGTTGTCCCAACACCATGCCTTATTATTGAAACACCACCTTTATTTACTCTATTTCCATATGTAGTTTGGATCTCATTCTGGATTCTCTCTTCCAATGGTCTCTCTGTCTATATATTTACTTGTACAATTCTATTTTAATTATTATACCTTTATAATATTTTAAAAATATCTGGTAGGGCTCGTACCCCCTTTTGTTCTTTTTAATAAATTTCCTGGCTATTAGAATCAGCTTCTGTATAGTTCCAGAGCTACTAACTTATTATTTTGTTGGCATTACATTATTTTTATATATTAATCCAAGGAGAACTGTCATCCTTATGATAATGACTCTTGCTATCCAGGAATAAAGTACAACTTTCCATTCATTGACTTAAGTCTCCATGTCCTTCAAATATTTAAAAATTTTCTTTACACAGACCTTGCATGTTTTTATTCTTAGTCTCAGATTTATTCTTAGATATTTTCTTTTCTGTTATTGTTCTTGTTCACTTCTAAATTTAAACTTTTGGGGAATTCCCTAGTGATCCAGTGGTTAGGACTCAGCGCTCTCACTGCTGGAGGGCAGGGCCCTGGGTTCAATCCCTGGTCGGGGAACTAAGATCCCTCAAGCCGCGTGGCACAGCTGCCCTCCCCCCCCAAGAAAAAATTTAAACTTTTATTTTTAATATTTATTAAAAAAAAAATTTTCACCACACCACACGGCATGTGGGATCTTAGTTCCCCAACCAGGGATTGAACCCACGCCCCCTGCAGTGGAAGTGCAGAGTCTTAACCACTGGACCGCCAGGGAAGTTCCAATTTAAACTTTTTAAAAATGAATAATGTATATTAGCCAGACCCACATGAAAAACGTTATTTTGAAATTTTCAACTTAGGTGTTTTTGATTCAATTTTGGTGTATCCTAGTTCTTAAGACACGAAGTCATTGGTGAGAGAGACTTCCATTCTTAATTATTAGTCTGTTTTCTGCTACTAACTGCCTTGGTTGTCTCACACCCTTTTCTTTCCCTCTGAGCCTTTAGTTTCCTCATTGGAAATGGAAGAATCTGGATCGCATCTTATCTGAAGTCTCTCTTCCAGCTCTGCCCCTGTTGATTCTGATATGATCAGCCCATAAAAACCCTTTGATCCTGGGGCCTATCTGACTCCAAGTGGCTGAGGACTGTGAGCTTTTTCCCTTGTGGCCAGGCTGGTGGCTCACCCTCCAGACCATATTGGAAGCTCGCTGTCCACTTTCCAGAGCTATCCATTTGGTGGGGTAGTTAAAGGTTTAGGGCCCTGGTTTGGAATTGCTTGAAGTGTCCTAGCATCTCCTTTGGCATCCTTTTCCCTCCATTCCCTCCTCTGGATCCTTAGCCCTCAGGCTTGCTATCCTCCGGCCAGCCACATGTCTGTCTCCCAGTGCTGCCCTCATCCTCTGCTCTTTTCTTTCCCTCTCTGCCTCTTGCCCCTTCTCTCTTTCCCCCTTCCCCAGGGAAGGCAGTGGAGCCTAGGGGTTAAAAGAACTAGCCTTGCAGTCAGCCAGGCTTGTGTTCTGATCCACTGTTGTGTCTTCTCAGCTGTGTGACCGTTGGTAAGGTTTAGAAAGAACAAATGCAAAGCGCTAGCATATGTTGAGTCCAGGAGGCATCAAAGTGAGTTAGCCTACCCATTCGTAGCAGTAATAAGCTCTTAATACATAAAAGTTGTGTGCTGGGCTCTACTATATGAATTTTGACATGTGACCCATTGATTCCTCACAAACAACCCCACACGGTTGGTAGGAATAGTATCCTATTTTGCAGATGGGGAAACTGAAGCCCAGGGAGGAGAAGTGACCTGTGCAAGGTCACACAGCTAATGAATGTCTGAGACAGAATTCAAACTCAGGTTTTTGTCTTTCTAAGTTAACCTCCCTCTAAGGACTTAAACAGTTTTTCCTTTCTCTTTATAAAGTGGTAAGAAAAGTGAAAGCCTCTAGAAATGGGAGGGAAAATAGTCATTTTTCTGAGATCAGTACTGTTTAATTTAAATGTTCTTCATCTGTGCTGTCCAGTACGGTAGCCAATAGCCTCATATGGCTGTTGAGCACTAAAGATGTGGCTAGTGGGACTAAGGAACTGAATTTTAAACTTAGTTAACTTAAATGTTAAAAGCACAGGTGGCTAGTGGCTGCTCTGGAAGAGTGGTTGCAGCTGAGCTCCCACTCCCTCCTCCTCCTCTCCCTCCCTCCTGCTTCCGCCTCCCACTGCCCCTTTCCCCCCACAGGTGGGTCTTATTTTTGGATGGAGGATTCCTTCTGAGTTTAATTTTTATTGCTTCTTTAATTCTAACAGTGTGAAGAGTGCCAGTGCTGGCAGCATGGGGTCTGCATGGGATTACTGGAAGAAAATGTGCCTGAGAAATACACCTGTTATGTTTGCCAAGACCCTCCAGGTAGAGATTTCTAGAGTCAGGGGTATTAACAATATGTAGCCTTTTCCTTAGCACAGCTGGCGGTGAAGCAGCCTGAGTGTCTGTGGTCTTGAGACTCATTTCTTCAGCATCGGCTAGACTCTGCCTCCTCCTCGCCTTTGTTGCTAGCTCACCTGGTGGCCAGCTGTCCTGAACTTGGCAGTAAGAGAGCATGTATGAAGAGGTTCACCTAGTGGAAGGCCTGGCCTTGAGCTAGAATTTTGTTGTGTGTGTGTGGGGGGGTGGGGGTAAAAATCATATAACATGAGCTCTACCCTCTTAACAAATTTTTAAGTGTACAGTACAGTATTCTTTATAAACTGTAAGCACAATGTTGTATAGCAGATCTCTAGAACTGTTTCATCTTGTACGACTGAAACTCTGTAAAAACTATGGAACGCTGTACCGATTTGCATGTCATCCTGGCATAGGGGCCATGCTAATCTTTTCTCTGTTGTTCTAGTTTTAGAATATGTGCTCCCAGAGCGAGCACCTTTTCCTTTTCTTGAGAGTTCATGAGGATGTGGGCTGTGTCCTTGGCTTTTCAGGGCTGTTGAAGGGTTGGAAACCGGCCTCTGCTCCCTCTGGTGGCATCTGCCTTCCATTGCATCGTTGCCACCTGGAAGGGAGATATGCCCTTGACGGGAGGGGAAAGGTGTGTTTGCAAAGAGCCTGTCTGCCACCCAGAGCAGTGAATTAATTTCTTAGGATCAGTTCGTTTCATTGTTCCTTGACTGCAGGGCTGGCCTATGGCTCTTGGGTTCCCCTTTCCAGAAATCTCAGGGGTGGATTATAAATCTGTGGTTCTTGTCTTGCTGTCAGTGGGATGTGACATCGTCTCCATTCATCACCTGTAAGGTTGCTCCCCTTGGGTCCAGTCCCATGATCCCCTTACAGCTAGACAACGCTGGAGAGCCTCTGCTTCTGTTATTCCTTTTTGTCCTATGAGGTGGGCCTGATAGGAGCTCCTATTCCTATTTTTGCTTATGAGGAAGAAATTGATGCCCAGGGAAATGAATGACTTTCCTAATCTCATGAAGAAGATTGGAATTAGAACTGACCTGTGGGACCAAGTCTCTTGATTTTGCTGGTGGTATAGGGAGGGACTGGGCTACCACAGTTCATTTTCCAGCAAATAGGTCCCCCTGGGGCCTGATAACCTCTGTTGTGACACTGTGTCTTCTTGTGCTAGATTAGTCTGTAGACAGAGAGCAATCTGCCTCTGTTCTTCCCTTTATCCCAAGGAAAGAATATGGTCAGAAGATTAGTCCATAAGTCATAGAATATAATTGATGGGCAGGATCTCAGAGACCACTTAGTTTAGCCTTGACATTTAACAGGCAAGCAACAGGCCCAGAAGGGACATGATTGGCCTAAGATCACTCAGACAGTTAGTGGTAGATAGGAGAGGACAGCTGGTGTCTCTGACCTTTGTCTTGTAAAACAGGTAGTGCTGCTTTGAATCCTGCTGCTCAGGCTACCTCTGTGGCAGCTGCCTCTGAGATTCCACACATAATCCCCAGGACTCCTTTAGGGCACCATTTAAAAACCTCTTTTGTCTACTTTATTGTCTCTCACTCTTTGCGTCCACTTTTCTCTTTTTAGAAATCATGTACACCATCTTTATCAATCCCTGTGCACTTTCTGAACTTTTATAAAAATTGCCAAGACTGGGAATAGATTCCTTGAATTGAGCACTCAGTGACTGTCACATTTATTGACTATGTTTGATTCTGCAGTCTTGGGCCAGAAGTTTAATCTAACAGATCTATTCTTTAAAGGTTACTTAAAGGTGTTGTTAACAGAATGGAGGTGCATCCCCACCATGTGTCTTAGAAAAGCCAGAAAGAGCGCAAGGACCTTGATAGGGTTTGCCCGGGTTATTTTAGGGTCTTTATAGCCATTGAGAGGTGAACAGCAGTCTGATTGGAAGCTGTTTCCTGGGCTTTTACAGCAGGAAACACTGTGCCAAGTCACGTGTGGTTGTGTTTTCAGTCCTTCCTTAGGATCCCTGTAATGAACAGGACCGCTGAAGCTGTTTGGTTCATCTGTCATTGTTACAGATGGGAAATGGAGGTCCAGAGAAGGGAGTGGGGGGCTGACCATTCATTTAGTTAGGCGGTAGGTGGCACTTGGGGCTTCTTTCCATTTGATAAATCCATTCACGATGCCTTTTGCCAGACACTGAGGACATAACCATGAACAAAACAATTCCTATTCTTCTGGCTTTGAGTGGGGTTTGGACCAGCAACAGATGTCAAAATAAGTCATCTAAACAAGAACATGTTAGGTAGGGATGAATGCTTTGAGGGGGCAAAAGCCCTCAGATTGGGAATGACTAGGAGGCACGGAAGAGGCTCTCGTACTTTGGGAGGTAACCAACGCCCTCTCTGAGGAGGTGGTAAGGAGCCAGTCCTGCAAAGGCCTTGGGGAATAGTGCTCCAGACAGGGGTAGGGGTGCTAGAGCAGAGACCCTAAGACCAGAAAGAGCCTGAATGTGTTCCGGAAAGGGTGGGGCAAGGAGGGCAGGAAGGAGCCCGGGCCTGCCGGCCTCATTAGATCAGTCAGGGCCTTGGGTTTTCTTCTGTGCACGATAGGAAGTCATCGAAGGTTTTAAGTGGGAGAGGGAATGATGTGATTTAACTTTAACAAGATGTCCAAGTTCCCACTCTACCTCTGGCCAGTTGCAGAGATCAGGAAATTTATATACTTTTCTCGCTACCTTATCCCCAACACCTAGTAGAGAGCCCAGCATATAGTAGGTGCCAAGTAAATGTATACTGGATGAATGAATGAACAAAATGAACACACCAGTCCATCCTTCCAATAGTTTGTGTGATAACTGTGCAATGATGAAATGGTCTGGGTTTTCTTCAGACCAAGGACTAACTCTCTCATTGTCACTGCTTTAGGTCAGAGACCTGGTTTCAAGTACTGGTATGACAAGGAGTGGTTGAGCAGGGGACATATGCATGGCCTGGCATTTTTAGAAGAGAACTATTCCCACCAGAATGCCAAGAAGATTGTGGCCACCCACCAGCTTCTCGGCGATGTGCAGAGAGTGATCGAGGTTCTGCATGGCCTGCAGCTCAAGATGAGCATCTTGCAGTAAGTGTGGCACCTGCAGCTTTGGGGATGAGTCTGATTTGGCGTGGGCAGAGGGCAGGATAAATATGAGAAATTGGAAAGCCACAAAATCAGTGATAAGATGGATAAGTTTGAGACTTTTGTTTAAAATTCTCAGTTACATTATTAACATTCTTTTTTAAAAAACTTAACTCTATTGAGGTATAATTTACATATAATTAAGTTCACCCATTTTAAATGTTCATTGAGTTTTGGCAAATGTATATACAAACACTACTGTAATCAAGATACGGTGTGTGGGGACTTCCCTGGCGGTCCAGTGGTTAAGACACCACACTTCCAGTGCAGGGGGTGCAGGTTCGATCCTTGGTCAGGGAACTAAGATCCCACATGCCACGTGGTGCGGCCAAAAAATAAAATAAAATAAAATGCCTTAGAAAGAAAAAGAAAAAGAAATGGTGTATTTATAGTTTGTTTTTTCTTTTTTTTGTACCGTTCTAAGTTGTTTTTTTCTATTTTGTCTGTGCTGGGTCTTTGTTGTGGGCTTCTCTAGTTGCAGAGCATGGGTTCAGTTGCCCCGCGGCATGTGGGATCTTAGTTCCCAGACCAGGGATTGAACCCACGTCCGCTGCTTTGGAAGGCAGATTCTTAACCGCTGGACGACCATGTTCTGAGTTTTTGGGTTTTGGTTTTTAAACTGTGGTAAGATATACATAATGTAAAGTTTGCTATCTTAACCATTTTTAAGTGTACAGTTCAGTAGTGTTAAGTACATTCACTCTGTTGCAACCAATCTCCAGAACTCCTTGTGTGGGGCAAAACAAACTCTGTACCCATTAAGCAACTTCTCTCCATTTCCCCTCCCCCAGCCGCTGACAGCCACCCTTCTACTTTCTGTCTCTCTGAATTAGACTGCTCTGGGTACTTCATATAAATGGGATTCTACAGTATTTTTCTTTTTATGACTGGCTCATTTCATTTGGCATAATGTCCTTAAGGTTTGCCTATGTTGTAAGTTGTATCAGAATTTCCTTCCTTTTTAAGGCTAAATAATATTCCATTATATGTAATGCCACATTTTGTTTATCCATTCATCCTAAACATCGTGTGTGGTTTTTTTTTTTTGGCCACACCTCACGGCTTGTGGGATCTCAGTTCCCCGACTAGGGATTGAACCTGGACCACAGACTGTGGCAATGAAAGCCTCGAATTCTAACCACTAGACCACCAGGGAACTACCATCCTAAACATTCTTGATTGGTAAACAAAGTAAAATTGAAACAAAGTAAAATTGACATGGCAAGGAGAGGTTGAGCAGGGCACATTCAGCAAGGGTATATGTTGATTTGGGTAAAAACCAAGCTGCTATAACAAAACCAAAAAAATAAAGGCTAAACAAAATGGAATTTTCTTTCTCACATAAGCCATGGTCCAGAGGTAGGCAGGGGTCCAGGCCACATAGGTGGCCTTTCTCCAAGATTCCAGCTATGGGCGTGGGGACTTGGGTTCCTTCTGTCTTATTGCTCTGGCATTCCATTAGGGTTAATCTCATCTGTGTGGTCTAAGCAGATGCATCTGTACCTCCACTCTGCTCTGACCCCCAGGAGGGGAGCAAGTGGTTTCATGGACACACCTAACTGCAGGAGGCTAGTAGCCAGGTGGCCATGTGCCCTGAGCAAACTCAGGAGTGAGGGTGGAGGTGGGTGTAAGAGAAGGAAAGGATGGTTACTGGGGGAATTAGCCGTTACTGTGACGGTATCTGTTGAGGTGAACTGAATCAAGTGACCCTGCTTTGGATGTCTTAGACTAGGTATTCCCTCACATTTTATAAAATCAGAAAATTTTCCTCCATATAAGCCAAGTGAATTTCTTCTTAACGAGATGCCAGAAATTGACTGAGACAGGTGGAAGGTGAGGGCAAACCTCAGATGATGCTCCTGACTGTAAATGTTGCTGTTTCTTTTCATTTGAGGATTCAGTCAGATGGTGTTCTCTTTCTTCTCACTGAAATACCAGTGCTCCAGCCCTGTCCCATATTCCAGAACCTTGTTCGTTCTGAATCCCCATTTAGATCCTTCATCTTTAATTTTTTTATATAAATTTATTTATTTTATTTATTTATTTTTGGCTGTGTTGGGTCTTTGCTGCTGCGTGCGGGCTTTCTCTAGTTGCGGCGAGCGGGGGCTACCCTTCGTTGCAGTGCGCGGGCTTCTCATTGTGATGGCTTCTCATTGTGGAGCACGGGCTCTAGGCACACGGGCTTCAGAAGTTGCGGCACGCGGGCTCAGTAGTTGTGGCTCATGGGCTCTAGAGCACAGGCTCAGTAGTTGTGGCACACGGGCTTAGTTGCTCCGCGGCATGTGGGATCTTCCCGGACCAGGGATCAAATCCGTGTCCCCTGCATTGGCAGGCGGATTCTCAACCACTACTCCACCAGGGAAGCCCCTAGATCCTTCATCTTTATAGCACTGACTTTGTACTGGAATTAAATCTGACTTCTCCAAGAAGTTCAGGAGGGAGTATAGGGAGATTTTGTTAGTCATTATATATGGAGAAAAGAGCCTGGGAGACAGGGAGGTGGTCCCAGTATGTCTCTGTACACCTGGATAGTCTCTGCTGTCACAGGCTCTGGGTCTTCATTCTCAGAAATTTTGTTCCTAAGTGACCTGGTGGATTCATTTTCAAAGGCAAACAGTAAAACTGGGAATAACTTCAAATGTTGTCATTTCAAAAGTAACATGCATGGCTGTGCATACCTTCTTCATGATTGACAGGGCTTACAAAGAAAGGCCAGGGTCATCCTTGTGTAGTAGCTGGGGCTTCAGATCTTAGCTGGGAGGGTGAAAATTGTAGGAGGGAGGAAGCAAAGACTTTTGTGATTTTCGTGCAAGAACAGGTCCATACTGTGGCCTCTATCCTCCAAGTTAACAGATTTCAGGCTACAGTAGACCTGAAAGTGAACAAGGACTCCCATTTCCTCTGATGCAATTATGATTTCAGAGGCGTGTCTGGGGTCCTAGGTTCCTGGTACAGGCTGTGGTACCCTGTTGGAAGTGGCCAGGGACCCAGGCTGCCTCGATGCTGGTGGTTTCCTCTCCTTCTCCAGTGGATCGGAGTGGTATTGAGGATTGCTAGCGTGGGAGAGCCGAGAAAGGATAGTTGTAGCCCCTTGTGAGCAGAATTTTAGGTTCTGTAAGATCATTCCATGCTGTCCTATTTATGGCCTACTCCATTTCTGCAGGAAGGCTTCAGGAAAGTGTGTGGGGGTAGGTGGGGGGTATCTATACGTGGGAGTTGCTGCTGAGTTCCTGCTGATCTGGTTTCAGTGTTTCTCAGTTGGGACTGGTGAAGGTAATGTTTACAATTATACCATGAGATAATTCTCTGTATGTGTGGAATTGTACCGAGCATTACAGATTATTTAGCATCTCTGAATTCAGTGAACTGAATGCTGAGGCCACATATGTGACAATCAGTAGTCATTGTGACAGTTGGAAAGGCTCCCACACATTTCTGCACATCTGTGAACCAAATGTGAGTAGTACCTGTCCATCCTCCCACTTGCTTGCAAACACCCCTGCCAGCTAGGAACTGCCGGTAGCTGGTGGGCCTTACTCGGGAAGCCCAGTTTTTCTTCCTCCGTCCTTTTCTCCTTTCCTTTCTTTCTTCATTTCATTTAATGATCCAAGGTTATAATGGAAGTTCTGGGTGGTAAGCAAGAGTTAAAAAGGTGAAGTTTATCTAGAGTCGTGGCTTTTAAACTTAAATATATATCCCACAGTAAGAAATACATTTTATATCACTCATGTACAAAACTGAAACTAAAATTTCACAAAACACCTACTATTACTTAGAATGGTGCATTCTGGTATTTTCTGTTCTGTTTTTCCTTTTTTACAATTGATTATGATCCAGTAAATTAAAGCCTTTCTGTTGGGTCAAACCTCAGACGGTGAATGATTGTGGGAAACTCTGAAGTCATACACAGAATTTTATGTACACGTATACATGTAGCAAGAGCTTTCAGATTCTCAGAAGTGTCTGTGGCCCAAAAAGGGAGCAGAATCCTTGTTCTTTAATAACAGATTTTCCTCTTTGGAATGGTGCGAACAGAAGATTTTGTTCTTAATGGCCTATGCCTAGTTGACTACTGGTTACCACCTCCCTCCCGTGTCACCACTGGATTTGTGTAATTGAGTGCCATTGCATGCCAGGATTATCATGGCTGTTTATTAATAAGTTAAGGTTATTTTTAGCAAGTCACATTTGAAGAGCACTTTACTGCCAACGAAGTACTGTACTTCCATTCAAATTAATTCACTTCATCTATAGCAAACTCAGTGGTTGCTGGCAGACAGGTAGATGGTTAGCCAGATTTGCAGAGGAGGAAATGGGAATGAGGCTGGCTGAGTGACTCGGCCCAGCTGCACTGCTAATCAGCGGCTGAGCTGAAATGCAGTCAGGTCTTCTGACTCCCAAGTCCAGTCCCACTCACTGTGAGTGATACAGCAAGAGCTTGCCTGGAAGTGGTCTCCTCAGAGGCTGCTGATTTACATTCCCTCTTGTGTGGCAAATAGTGGCTTGTACCAGTTGGCCCAGGTGGGAGGTCTTCCCCGCTATTGGAAAGCCCCTGCAGTGGTCCCAGGTACTCCAAAGCCCTCTCTGTTTGCCCTCCCAACAGAAGCCGGGAACATCCTGATCTGCAGCTGTGGTGTCAGCCTTGGAAACAGCATCTGGCGGAGGGGAGATCTCATTCCAAACACATCCATGTCACTGAAGCCAAGAGCAGGGAGGAAGCCCCAAGCTATAGAACTTTGAACGGGGCAGTGGAGAAGCCTCTGCCCCTGCCGTTGCCCCGGTCTGTGGAGGAGTCATATATCACCAGCGAGCACTGCTACCAGAAGCCCCGCACCTACTACCCTGCTGTGGAACAGAAGCTGGTGGTGGAGACCCGGCGCTCTGCCCTTGACGATGCAGTCAACCCCCTCCACGAGAATGGTGACGATTCCCTCTCTCCGCGCCTGGGCTGGCCTCTAGAACAAGACAGGAGCAGAGGGGACAGTGACCCCAAACCCAGCTCCCCAAAGGTATGGGGCTTGCTTGTACTGGTTCTTAATTCAGTGTTTGAGTGCTTGTACCTTCTCCTCCTAGGGCTAAATGTTCTGTGGAAGATGTTCATTATAGAGTTGTATTTACTGTAAAACTGTATATAAATTTGCTTATCATAGATGTTTTTTGGTCTGTTAAAATGAGTACAAAGTCAAGAGAGCCCACTTAAACCCCAAAGATCATTGGTTCTAGGAAATGTCCACAAAATGGCAGAGTCGGGGGCAGGGTGTGGAGAGGTGGGAGGTAGCAGGGGAAAAGGGTCGACTGGAACTTGATAAATGGAAGTAAGTTAGGAAAGTGAGTTTTTTTCTTCAATGCAACACATAGTTGCCCGTGGGTGCTAATCCTTCGCACGAGCAAAGAATGAGTCGGGTGTTTTGTTAGGCATAAGGTTTTCAGTACAATTTTATGCTGGCTTTACTTTCACTTTGCAGCCCTGACATAGGAACAGTCCATTTTGTCAAAATATTTGCTGGTTTCATCAGTTTTCCCAAGAGATAACTCTCAGTTTCTTGTTATTCAAGTCATTCTCTTCTGGAGCCCCCTGTGTTCTCTTGCCAGTGTTCACTGGTCTCATTCTGCGCTGTCCTCAATTGTCAGTGAGGATTTGTGTGATTTGAGAGCTTCTCCACCCTTGTCATACTTACGTTCACAGACTTCATTTTGTGGGATGGTATCACCAGCATAAGTCCACTGCTGCATCTTGCCGAGGGGGAGCATCCTAGGTTAGAAGCCCCTCAAGGGTGGGCATTATACCTCGTTCAGCCTGTATCCTTGCCAGGGTCTAAACAGTGCTGGATGAGGCTGGTGAGGACATAGTCTTTGGAGACAGACCCAGTTTCAAGTCTGGGCTCAGCCACTTGCTGTGTGATTCTGAGCAGGTCACTTCACCTCCTCAGACGTGTCTCCTTACCCGCTGTCGAGTGGAGCCAGTGGCAGTGCCCTCTCAGTTACTGTGCAGCATATCTGTGAAAAGCTCTCAGAACATGGCTTTGCACATAGTCACCCCTAAATAAATGTTAAGTAGAACCTGTTTCATTTCAAATGAGTGAATGAAAGGTTGCGGTCACAAACCCCAGAAAAGGTTTATGGTCATGCAGACTAGGCAGATTGACTATAGAGGTGTCTGGCACATCATGAAAAAATCAGGAAATACTGGGCCTAAACAAGGCAGCTGGGGTTAAAAATCTCTTTCATTGATAGCAGGCTGACCGTAGGCCGGCACTGTGTTTTATAAACATTATCCTATTTCATCCTCATGAACCTTTAAAGTAGGATTTACTACTTCCTTCTTTCCCATGAGGGAACAGAGGCCCAGAGAGGTGAAGTAACTCATCCAGATACATGCGTTCAGCAAGACATGGAGCTAGGACTTAAAGCTAGTTTGTCTGACATCCACATACTAACCCTTGTCTGTACTCGCCCTGCCATATTCTGATCTCAGGTTTCTGGGAGCCCTTCTGTGAGGCCTACTTCAGGCCTAGGACATTGGGCCATTCTTTGGGAAGCAGCTGTGGGATCCTCTGAGCCAGAGGTCTGTGCTGCTCTAAGGTGGTTGTTATCGGTACAGCAGGCATGCCTCTGCCCAGTGCCCAAGAGGGGAGGAATGGGGAAGGGAGGTAGAGAGTTGGGATATTCAAACTGCAACTGGGTTTTCAAATGGTTGTGGACACTGGCTGGTCGGAAAAGGGGCTGGGAGCTGTCTCCATGCAGTAACTTCAATGTTGTTGCATCCCCAGGTGAAGGAATATGTCTCCAGAAAGGTCCTACCTGAGGAAGCCCCTGCTCGGAAGCTGCTGGACAGAGGCGGAGAGGGGCTGCTGAGCCCCCAGCACCAGTGGCACTTTAACCTGCTGACGCATGTGGAGTCTCTTCAGGACGAAGTCACGCATAGGATGGACTCCATTGAGAAGGAGCTGGACGGTAGGGCTCCCTCCTTGGCTCCCTGCACTTGGCAGGCACTGTGGATCCGCCGGGATGAGCTGCTTTCTGAACCCCTGATCTGCTCTCCAGGCACAGCTGTGTTCTTGCCTCCTCTCCGTTAGTCTCACCACCTTCATTCTCCCCTCAAGATGGCAGAGCCTTACTTTGAGTATTGATCGGGTACTTCTCAGGTTTGTGCGACGTCAGGGGTCCTGCCTCACTTTCCCAGTCCCTTCTGCCAAGGAGAGTGTGCAGAAGAGCAGCTGGACTCTGCCTGCGGGAACGTGTGATCTGAGCAGATCTTTGCTAAGCCAGGTCTGGGGGGAATTGAAACTTTGGCCTATTTGAGCTTTTAGGATGCCTGAGGATTGATCCGAAAACACCTTTTATTTCAGCCTTTCTTAAAATCTAATATGAAGCCTTCTCCTCTTTATCAGTAGAGATTTAAGAACTTGACTAAGTCATTTATGTAGCCCCTGGGTATTTGTCCCAGATGTTAGTGGTAACAAATGGGCTTGGAGGACTGAACTCTTGATCCCCAGGATGTTGTCAGTTTGCTTTTTGAAGACAAACTTCCTTCTTGATTGTTTGTTGTCTTATTCTCTTATTTCCTAATTACTTGTTTTCATCCTTAGAAAGGAGACTGATTAAGAAATAAATGTTCTATTTGAGGATTCTGAGTACAGCCAGGCTGTTATTACTGTAATTGGGGATGAAATAACTCAGAAGAAAAATGCCATGTGTTATGTAAGCGAGGGTCACAAGGTATGGCTGAAGCCGGGCCAGGGGAAGAGAGCTGCTGTGAGGGGAAGTGATAACAGGAAGGCTTCCTGGAGCTCCTGGGACTGAAGCGGAGCCCTGAAGAGAGTGATGTTTTCTGCTACAGGCGGGGTGACTGAGGGTGGATGATAAGAGGACTGGCTCGACTGGGAAGGGGTTGGCCCTGTTGGAGGACAGTGCGAGGACGAGAGCCTAACATGCCCTCATGCTTTCTTTCCTGCCCCGGAGGCAAACCTGTGGAACCAGGAATGGGAGGCCAGTCCAGGGTCCATTGTGAGGGCATTTCTGGAAGGCGGAGTGTTTCTGTCTCTCTTTCACTCCTGAAAGGTTTCCTTGGGCTCCTTAGAACTGTAGCTGATGCCAGGTCTGTGAAAAACCGTGCTATTAGAAAGCTGAAAGAGGATCGAATGCCAGACTGAAAATTGTAGTTTCAGACAGTGGGGGTAGAATTGGCTCTGGGTCCCTGAGAAGAGGCTTAGCACCATGGAAACAGGGCGAAGGTTCTGTTGTTGCCAAAGGAACCTGCCCCTAGGGGAGAAGTCAGAGCCTTCTTTCTTCCTTCCTTCCTCCCTCCCTCCCTCCCTCCCTTCCTTCTATTTTATTTTTGGCTGCGTTGGGTCTTAGTTGCGGCACGCGGGATCTTCATGGCGGCATGCGGGATCTTTTGTTGCGGCATGTGGGCTTCTCTCTCTCTAGCTGTGGCACATGGGCTCCAGAGCGCGTGGGCTCTGTAGTTTGTGGCATGTGGGCTCTCCAGTTGAGGCGTGCGGGCTTAGTTGCCCCGAGGCATGTGGGATCTTAGTTCCCCAACCAGGGATCAAACCCACATCCCCTGCATTGGAAGGCAGATTCTTTAACTGGACCACCAGGGAAGTCCCAAGCTTGGGCTGCTCCAGCCCTGAGTTCACTGAGTGGTCAGTGTGGCCAGGATGATAAGCCTGGGCTCCCTTCTCTGGCCTTCCAGAGGACTGCTGTGTCCTGCTCATCTGGGGCCACATACTCTGTTCTTGTTCTGATATTCCAGGCCCCGAGAGGTACTGGAAGCATGAAAATCAATTATAAAGTTTAAAGATTTTATTCAGGTAAACAGAGTTTGCATTGTATTTAATTAAGATTCATCAGAATCCCATTTTACTTCTACTATCTTCATTTCATCTAAATACCATCAAGATAAACTGAACTTTTATAGGAATTTGGATACAATATTCCTTTTTAAAAAGTCTGATAAGCTATTGTATTGACTTTTAAAAATGTCATTGTTGGGCTTTCCTGGTGGCACAGTGGTTGAGAGTCCACCTGCCGATGCAGGGGACACGGGTTCGTGCCCCGGTCTGGGAAGATCCCACATGCCGCGGAGCGGCTGGGCCCGTGAGCCGTGGCCGCTGAGCCTGCGCGTTCGGAGCCTGTGCTCCGCAACAGGAGAGACCACAACAGTGAGAGGCCCACACATGGGAAAAAAAAAAAAAAAGTCATTGTTTCAGTATTAACCATTATTTAATAACTTACGTAGTTGTGTGAACAGTCTTATAAAACTAAAAGATATTTAATGACCATGAAAATACTGAATCTTTTAGCATTAGAAAGATTTTTCTTTTTAAATGTTACCTTAGTGAGCATTGACCTCTATCTAGATGGTCTGGGGGAGTGTATTTGCAATGAAACTTTACCTTTATAACCTGCTGCCATTCTTGGAATCATGATACTGTTGAGAGCTGTTGAGCTTCCTTAAAAGAGAAACTTGGGGTGATGGTCCAGCACCTGGTGTGGAGAGAAGGCTGGCTTGCTGGGTGCTGGGGTCCAGAGGAGGTGCTTTTGGCTCCCACAGTTCTGGGTCTGGTCTTCTTCGTTCCTGCTAGAGAGAAGACTTCCACCTTAGGGGCTCCAAACACTCCTCTTAACCAAGTTCAGACACTATGAGTGGCCTAGACTCTTCTAGTCTGCACACTGACTGATGCTCTTTCTCCCTGTGCGTGCCTGCTGGGTCACCATGGTGTTGGGGTCTGCTTGGGTGAGCCCGAACCAGATCTGAGGTAGTTCCAGTAGCTTTAAGAGGGACCTCTCAGCAATTGTAGGATCATCTTGCCCAGGACAGACTGACTGACATTTTCTCTTGGAATCAACCCAGCCAGCCTTGACTGCCTTAGACTCACCCAGATGGGCTCTTACAGCATTAACTTGGAGTCTTTTCTCCATTTACTCTTCTTTTATTTTATTTTTTATTTTTTATTTTTTTGCGGTACGCGGGCCTCTCACTGTTGTGGCCTCTCCCATTGCGGAGCACAGGCTCCGGACGCGCAGGCTCAGCGGCCACGGCTCACGGGCCCAGCCGCTCCGCGGCATGTGGGACCCTCCCGGACCAGGGCACGAACCCGTGTCCCCTGCATCGGCAGGCGGACTCTCAACCACTGTGCCACCAGGGAAGCCCCTACTCTTTTTAAAAAAAAAAGATTTATTTATGCATGCATGCCAGGTCTTTGGGATCTTCATTGCCACGTGTGGGATCTTTAGTTGTGGCATGTGGGATCTAGTTCCCTGATCAGGGATCAAACCTGGGTCCCCTGCATTGGGAGCGTGGAGTCTTAACCACTGGACCACCAGGGAAGTCCCCCCTCCATTTACTCTTGTGCTCTTTAGCTGAGCAGTTCCTGTCTCTCTCTAGTCTATGGACTTCTTTTTCTTTTTTTTTTTTTTTTAATAAGACTTACTGTTGTATTGAAACTGGTCACTATGGAGTTTTTCTTGCTCAGGAGGTCACTGGTCACTGTCATTTAACTTTGATCCTTTACTCTTGGTTTTCAAGTTCCGTCTGAGAAGTCAGTTTTATATTTCTTATTTTCAAGTCCTTGTACTTGTTGGGATCAGGAGGAGGGAAGGTTCCTCCTCCTTGGAACCCCCGAGTGCCAACAAGAAACCTAATGGAGGAAGGTGAACTCTGAGGAGCCCGAGCATTCAGTGGGGCATGTCGCTGGGCTGTTCCTGCATTCTCTCACTGCCTCTGTTGAGAACCTGCTATGTACCAGGCATAGTTGAGTGTTAGGGATATAATGGTGAGTAAGGCAGACTCTGCCTCTGCTCTCATGGAGCTTGATCTTATGTTAGAGACAGATATTAATTAAATCATCCCGTTATGTTTAATTACAAACCAGGATAAGTGCTCCAAAGGAGAGCAAGTGATAGCGTAGCACCTGTGACACAGGGACCAGATTCAGATTGTAGAGTTGGGGAAGGCTTCCCTGAGAAGTAACTTGCAGGGAACAAAGGATTTAGAAAGGTGGGAAGGAAGATGGAGGGCTGGTCTGAGGAAGGCAGAGGATTGTGTATGAGGCTGCGGGCTGCTTGAGGAACAGGAGCTGCGTGGTCTCCCTCTTTCTGCACTCTGGCTCCAGGGTCCAGATGGTGCTCAGTAGAGCTTGATACACGGACTAGAAAGGCTACGGGCAGACCAGGGTAAGCACAGGGCCTACCTGGAGGGGCTGGCTCTTGTCAGAGGTGCAGGGCTCCGGAATGGCCCCTCCCCAAATGCCAGAGCTTAAGGGAGTGGCTGGGGAAGAACAAATATCTTTCTATAGAGAAATTTCTGCTCTCAGAAGCAAGACAGCTTTTTAGATATTGAACTAATTGTAGTCAAGTTTGTTAGTACTTGGACATTTTACATTAAGTACTTAGAAAATAAAATCGGAGTGTTCTGTGCTACTGATGATAGGAATCAATATGAAGCAGATCAGAATTTATGGAGACAAAAATAGACCTTTTCAAGTCCCTTTAGATTCTCATTTTTCTTAACAGAAGGCTAAAACACCAGGCTCTCTGATTTTCAACATGGGAAAGCCTTATAAAGATGGGGCGGTAACACTGAGAAAGGTGGGTCCTTCCAAGCCGGCTAGACTGTAGAGCTGCACGAATGCAGTAGTCACTAGCTATGTGTGGCTATTTAAATTAATTAAAATGGAATAAAGTTTAAATTCAGTTCCTCAGTTGCACTAGCCACGTTTTAAGTACTCAGTAGCTACATATGGCTAGTGGCTATATTAGACAACACAGACATAGCCCATTTCTGTCATTGCAGAAAGTTCTGTTGGACTGCACTGCTCTACAGCATTTGAGCTTTGTCCTGGGAGTAATACTTTGCAGAGAGGGTGATGAGTCAGTGTTGCCTGAAATGGCCCTCCCTCCCCGCCCCCCATGAGTGGGATAAAGTGCTGAAATTTTTGCTGACATTCTTGCAGATCAAGTATTGAGAACTCACCGGGTCTTCTCTCTTCTGCCTACAGTGTTGGAGAGCTGGCTGGACTACACTGGGGAGCTGGAGCCCCCGGAGCCTCTGGCCAGGCTTCCGCAGCTCAAGCATTGCATCAAGCAGCTGCTGACGGACCTGGGCAAGGTGCAACAGATCGCACTCTGCTGCTCAACATGAAACTGGGCACCCCACACTAATTGGGGGCACAATCCTGGGGCACCTGCAGGAGGAGCTTCACATATTTAAATAAATAAACCTAGCATGCTGAATGCACGTGACACCGACTGACTTCAGGGATCTGGGCAGGGGTGTGATGGACTTGGACAAAGAGGCCGTTTTGGCTGCTGGAAGGGAGGGCACTCTGATCTCGAAGCCTACCAAGAAGGTAGCAAATAGACTCTTGGGATTCCCTTCTTCTGTGCACATTGTTGAATGGAGAGTGAGTCTTTTTGCACAAACTTCACTTGAAATCGTGCCACTGATGATAAATGGAATGAGAGCCAAAAAAGTTTAGTCGGAAACAGTTGTAAATTCAACTTGCAGCTTATTTAATTGACTTTTCTGTCAGGTTGGGGCACATGCCAAGCCTTCTGGTTTTCTGCCTGGCATGGATTTAGGCAGCAGGCATCATTTTCATTTTTCCAGCTTCGTGGGAATGTCGTGACCTCACCCTTCTGTGGAGGTTGGGAGGGAGCAGAGGCCTTGGCCACCCCGCCTCCTTAGAACTCTTCGCTTTCTCACCACCTCTCGTGCATGACTTCATGGTACCGGGGACAAGTTTTGTACGCTTTCACCCCAGAATTGGCTGGGTTGT
This sequence comes from Mesoplodon densirostris, assembly GCF_025265405.1. Classification (NCBI taxonomy): domain Eukaryota; kingdom Metazoa; phylum Chordata; class Mammalia; order Artiodactyla; family Ziphiidae; genus Mesoplodon; species Mesoplodon densirostris. Next base: position 23,790,130 of record NC_082676.1, on the reverse strand, counting down.
GTCTTTTGTAGCAGAACCCATACAGCCTGTGGAAGAACTAGAATCTCACTGTAATAAGAATCTAGGAGGAATTCCAAACCGAAGCAGGAAGGGTCTGGAACCCAAAGGACAGCATTTTCTACCCACTTCTTGACAGCTTACCAGTTCTGTTTAATGTCCAAAAAATGGTTCCCCCAAATTTGAACTCTCACTGTAAAGATTTGTTACAAAGAATGTGGTTTGGGGAATTACCTTACTTTGTATTGTTGTAAACAAACCAGATTCTACATCTGCTGCCGCTTTTCTCCTTCCCCGAAGGGTATATGTTCAGTAGTTGGCATTTTCAGAATTGTTTTAATATACTTTAACACTTTAAATTTCCTGTTTGTATTATTTTGTGAGATCAAGGTGATTATGCTGCTTAAGGTCCAGGTACAGTTTGTACCTTCTGAGACAATATTTGTTACTCTTCCAGGTTACGGTTCCACGTGTAATTGTTTTGTTTTTCCTTACTAGGCAAAGTTAAAGAAAATGTTCCATGCTTTGAGGAGTGACCCGTTTTACCATTTAGTTTTCCTGTCACTAAAGGCAAAAATCAAAGCACATCTATCCATTAACACTCACAAGTTAATTATGGGTTTATGAATCTGTAATGTTATATGCTGCAAATATTTACTATGTAAACGTGAAGTAGCCAATATCTCAATAGCAATGACAGTATCTCCAGTGACCTTTGGGATGGTTAGGCTTTAAGGTACAGGTCATTGCGGTCACAAAGCCCTCTGTACCAAGATCTGTTTCAGGGTATGCTTTGTCTAGTAATTTAACTCACCATTTGATATAAAATGAATTTAGGACAAGTTGACCTGCTGTAGCTCATCCATCAGAGGGAATACATGTGGCTATGACATCTGTAATAAAGCTGACACAATTCCTCTGTAAGAGGTTGTTTCCCATTGCTAATATTGGTGTTTCTGGTGTGGGAAGAAATGCTCAAGGAGTATGCATGGCATCTGTGTTTTGCATAGTTTATCAGACAGCCACATTATAAGAACTGTGTGAAGCTTGTCTGAAAGGGGAAGAAACAGGATTATTTTCTGTAGCCACAACTGTGAGGTGTGGTGACTTATTAGATTACTGATTTTTCTTTCCTGAAAACACATTTGAGCATAACTTCTGGGGAAGCTGTAACTTTAAGGGAGTCAATCTCATGTCTTTTTCAAGATGAAAGAAGAAACTGAGTTACCCTAATTTTGCCAAGTGGCCATTATTGAGTTTACTGTATGCTTTTTGTAAAGGAAATAATCCCATTTCACTCATTGTGACCTTTGTCCTTAGGGAAGCAGGGGGGGACTCCAAGTTCTGATAACCCCAGTGTGCTTCCCTAATTTAAAGCCATGTTGAGGGGCTCCATCCCCAATTCCTGGGTCAAGTTGAATTAACCCCAGGCTGGAGCACTGGAAACTGTTATTTGCAAATATTACTGTTACCATTTAGAAATATGTACACTACCTAAGTTTTCTTTTGAGAAAAACTATCCACCTATTAAAAAAAATTGCCTTGACAAAAACAGTTCTGGTTTGACTAATCATTTTGTTTTTAAGTGATGAGTGTATGCAAGGTGGACCCTTGATGAGCCAACATTGCACTGTGGATACATATCTATGTTTACGCGCTATTAGAACAGAAGGCGCTGTATATAGAAATGTTGCTTTGAAGCAATATTTGCAAAACATGCAAACTTCTGTATCTGTATTTGGAAAAAATAAAACAGGTTTTTGTTGCTACGTTTCAGTCGTTTGTTATATAGTTATCTACCCTATTTTTTTAATATAAATTTATTTTTCTTTTTATATTTATTTTTAGCTGCATTGGGTCTTCTTTGCTGTGCGCAGGCTTTCTCTAGTTGTGGTGAGCAGGGGCTCCTCTTTGTTGCGGTGCACAGGCTTCTCATTGCAGTGGCTTCTCTTGTTGCGGAGCGTGGGCTCTAGGCATGCAGTCTTCAGTAGTTGTGGCACACAGGCTCAGTAGTTGTGGCTCGCGGTCTCCAGAGTGCAGGCTTAGTAGCTGTGACGCACGGGCGTAGTTGCTCCGTGGCATGTGGGATCTTCCCGGAGCAGGGCTTGAACCTGTCTCTCCTGCATTGGCAGGCAGATTTTTTTTTTTTTTTTTTTTTTGCGGTATGCGGGCCTCTCACTGTTGTGGCCTCTCCCGTTGCGGAGCACAGGCTTCAGACGCGCAGGCTCAGCGGCCATGGCTCACGGGCCCAGCCACTCCGTGGCATGTGGGATCTTCCCGGGCCGGGGCACGAACCCATGTCCCCTCTATTAGCAGGCGGACTCTCAACCACTGCGCCAACAGGGAAGCCCGGCAGGCAGATTCTTATTAACCACTGCACCACCAGGGAAGTCCCATCTACCCTGTTTTTAATGTGCATTAATTTTCTATAAACATTACCTTTTAAAGGAAGTCTGCTTTTACATTCTAAATAGATGTATCTTCTGCAGGGAGGCAGATGCAGGCTTAAATCCAAAATCTCAAGGAAGTATGCAAAATACTTTTGAATTCATTTAAGTGTCTTTAATATTCAAAAGTAAAATGCCCCACACCACCCTCTAGCCCAGTCTGGCTCATGCTTTGTGATGTGAGCTGCTGGACTATTCAATTTTTGATTGTTGAAAGCAGTGCAGGGAAAATAGGTCTGGCCTTCCTTATATTAAAAGATGGCACCCACTGCAATTAGGACCCTTCTGAGGGCAAGCCAAACGGCCTATGAACCCCAATCAGCTCCTTCCTGGGTGTGCGGAAGACTCAAGGAATGGAGTAGGCTCTAAGGTTATACTGCAGAGCTTCCCTATTACTTGCCACATTGCTCCTTCCCTTCCTAAACAATTATGCTTATTAAAAAAGTTAAGGGAGGCAGTTGGGGAGACATTAAAGTGAGTAGCAATCCATTAGTTCACACCAGATATGCTCCTTAAATCTTTCAAGAGCCTTAAAATTTGGTATGGAGGCTTAAACCAGAGCTCACAAACAAGAACTAGACTATCTCTGTAAACACCTGCACTAAACACTTACTAAAATAGCCCTATAACTTGGGCCTTTGGGGAAGTCTGTGCCCAAAGGGCAGGCAGATGGAGCAAGTTGGTGGCAGTATTGGTATAGCAGTAGCCAGTTAAATAAGCACCTAGTAGAGCCAGCTATTTGCCGGCACAACCCACCGCCATCTACAAGACAACAGAACACTGTGATCTGTTCTCTTAGGTAGGAAAACAAGCTCAAATTCTAGCTAGTAAGAGGTAGGGGCGACGATGGAACACAGGCTGCTGGAGCCCTCATTACATAGACTCCACAAAACAAAGGAAACCCAAGTGGGGCGCTGGGGAACGCGCAGGAAAAAAAAAATTTCCCACATGTGGCGGCCCAGGCCTAACCAACACATAATGATCCCACAAAAGCCAACGATGGCCAAGTGAATGAGAAACAAAGGATTTATTCTCATGGGCTCCCAACCTGGTTTCGCCACCAGCCAGAAAGGAGGTTGGAAATAGGCTCGGGAAAATAAGCACAGTAAAGCACGAACGAAAAGGACACACGAGACTGCAGGAACTGCCAAAACTCATTTTTCATTAACGCGTAATGGGGAGCCAGGCTCAGGGCCTCGGATCTGATCATGGCTCTAGTCCAGAAAGCGCCCGGGCCGGGCCGCCCGCAGCTCTACCGCTCAGCCGGTGATGCGCACGTCCGTGCGGCGGCGAAGCCGCCGGGCCCGCGCTGCCTCAGGCAGGATGGCGAGCAGCTGCTCCTGCACCAGCATCTCCACGATCTGCTCCTTCGTACGGATGTCGGGCCGCAGCCACTGGCGGGAGAGCTCCCGCAGCTGTCGGAACGCCTCCCGAGGGCCTGCCGCGTCCTGGTAGCGGAACTGCCGGAATCGCTGGCGGAACGTCTCCGGGCCGGGCCGCGAGCCGCCAGGGCCTGGGGGGGATCGCGGAGCGGCTTCGGCAAACGGCGCGGAGGCCAGGGGTGCGGGCCCGAGGGGCAGCTCCAGGGCGGCGGCCGCCGCCGCGGGAAACGTAGGATTCGCTTCGGGGACCGCGGCGTTGAGGCTGGACGACTCGGGGGCAGGCGATGGGGTCTCAGGAGTCGAGGAGGAGCCCGTGGAATTACGCTCCAGGCCTGAGCTCAGGCCGGCCTCTTCCTCTTTTCCCGACAGCGGCGCGAGGCTCTCGGTTACTGCCAAGCTCTGCTCACTCGCCGCCATGACTCCAGCTCTGGACGTCGCTCTTTGTCCGGCAGCTGTGGGCGCAGCACTCCGTCTGCGAGGGGGCGGGGTGAAGAGGGAGACGTTTCCGCTAAAGGGCGGAGCCCGAGCGACCCTGAGGGAGAGGGGCGGTGGGGGCCCCAAGCCTACCAGCGCCAGCAAAGCGTCTGGGGCAGGCGGAAGTGGGCGTCCCGGCTGGCTTCTCTATGGTGAGCTCGGCGCGCGAGCGTCCGGAAGCTGAGTCCGGGCTCCCGGAAGCGACGCCCCCTCGCGTTCCTGAGTCCCGGTAGGAGGCTGTGGTACCGCCGGCCGGCCAGCCGAAGCGTGCAATGGCTGGCTCCGGCTGGTGGCGCCTCCGAGCACCAGTTCGAGGAGGAGGAGAAGTCGAAGAGTCAGAGGAGGGGTCGGAGGAGGAGTCGGTGCCGGAGCCGCCGCTCAAGCCCAAGCGCAAGCCCAAGCCTAAGGAGAAGGGGCCCAGAAGGGTCCCTATCAGCCTCGATCGCTTCGGCTTGCAGGTGACCTGCGTCTGCCCCTGCGTGCGCGCCTCCTTACTTGACCCTGATTAGGATGATGGAGAACCAATGGCTCCCGGAGGCTGGCGCCCGGCGGGTGGCGGGAGCGGGACGGCGGTCGGGCTCTGGAGGAGGGCCCAACTCCGGAAAGTTCTCTCGCTCACTCAAAAGAAGAGGGCAGTACACCCGCCTTGTGGCGAGGAAGACACAAGATAACGTGTGTAAGATCTTCAACACACGTAGTAAAAGTTGCCCTTTTCATGGCACAAAGTAAACGCTCAAGAACTTTTTGCCATTACGATTTTTTTATTTTGGCGTGGCCTCTGAAACCAAGGGACAGGTGGCTCTGTGGGTTTTGCTTTTAATTTCAGGATTACTCAATAGACTAAATGCGTAGCCTCATATAGTGGCCACTAGCCCCATATGCTTACTGAGCCCTTGACATGTGGCTAGTGGGAATTGGGACGTGATGTAATGTAAAATACAGCCAGGACTTAGTATGAAAAAAAAGGTAAATATCTCAATAATTTTTTATATGGGTTACATGTTGGATTGGTAGTATTTTGCATATATTGGGTCAAATAAAATATATCATTAAAATTAATTTCACGTGTGTCATTCACCTTTAAATGTGGCTACTAGAAAATTTTACCTTACGTATATGGTTTTCATTATACATACGTTGAACGGTAAAACTGCTACCCTATTGGAGTCAGGCTGCCTTGGAATCCCCGAAGGGTTTATTTGCCTTAGGCCAGAGTTGCTGAGAGGATTAAATAGTGAAGACTTTGGAAAGAAAGGGCTTTTTAAATGTTTGTCTTCATTAAGTAAATTGCTGTCTCTGAGCTACAGTTTAATGATCTGCAAAATGTGGATGTATTAGAACTAACCTCATTAGTGGTTATGAGAATTCAGTGAGATGATGCAGGTAGGCATGTAGCTCTGACAGCCCTTTGGTAATTGATATTCTTTTTGACAACTGGCTCACAAATATGTTTTGTATGTATTTTACAGACTGGGAAACTAAGCGAGAGACGGGGTCCCTTATGAAGATTTTGTATAACCCTTGCAGTACCTTTGATTTCTATGCAGAATGAGTGGGCTTCTTGTACAGCCATCAACACACCAATGGCCCTGATATAAAACTTGCCTCCCGCATAGGATGTGCTCTTGTAAATGGGTTGAAGTAGATCCTCCCAGAACAGTTTCCACAGCCTGAAAACCTTGAAAGTCATCACAATAGGTCTTTAATGTTTTTCGTTAGTAATATGTAAAAATTGAGATTTCACGTGCAAATCTGGATTTCCAGTTTTTCTTGAAAAAGTGGACAAGCTGGCTGCACCGGACCCACCCACATTCCTGCCAGTTAACAATTAGCTGGAGCTGGGTCTCCTTCTTTTAGACAGATACTCTGTTCCGGTCAGGCTCAATCCCCACCCACCGTTCCCTATTGTTCTCTGAAACAGAATGTTGTTTCGTGTTACATTAACATTCAGAAGAGTTCATTTACTATTGCTCTCAGGTTGTCGTTTTCCTTAGAGCCAATATTTTTCCCTATTTTCTTTTCAAAGGTGGGAAAACAGGGGCCTAGAGTTTGTCATACCTACCAGCTTCAAACCTTTCCTTCCTCTGCCAGGCCCCTTGGCAGTTGGGATTGCTGCCTTGAGTGAACCAACAGTCCTATTTCCTGTGTGGTAATAGGCAGTCGGTATCCAGGGCTAAGGGAGCCCACCAAACCCTGCTGTAAGGATGAGGGGTCCTGGAAGTCTTCACTCAGGAGGGGACCTTTAAGCTTAGACTCAAGAAGAAAAAGGGTGGAGTTAGGGGCATTCCAGGTAGAAGGCACTGTCTGTACCAAGGCACAGAGTGAATCGGAGCAAAGCTTTGTGGAAACTGCAGGCTGAGGTGAGGTCTGGGGAAGGGATAAGAGCTGAGGTTGGAAGGTCAATTAAAGGTTAAACCATAAAGAGCCTAGAATTCCATGTTGAAAAATTGAATCCTTGTCCTCTTGCAGAGGGAACGAACTCTTGGTACTGGGAATCACGGGTGTTAGAGCTTTAGCCCATTTCTTCCATTCCTATTGGAATCACAGAACATTAGAAATAGAAGGAGACATCTTAGAGTTCTACTAGAATTGTAGAATGTTAGTATGGAAGGGACCTCAGAGAGTAAATCCAAAATCAGTTTCAGTTATAAGCCCCCAAAATCTATTTTTTAAAAAATAATACCTCTTCCTAGAAGAAGGATGCACTTACATACTTCTGCGTACAATTTCAGGTAATTTCAGATAGCCTTGAACCCACCCGGAGGGCTCAGATTAAGTTTAAAATATATATTTACGTGCATTCTATTCTGAATTTTGCAGGTTAAGAAACCAAGATACCAAGAGGCAAAGGATTGGTCCAAAATCAAAAACCTAGTAAGTGTTTCCAGGAGGACAAAATTCTTTTGACTTCCTAGTCCAATGCTCTTATCTTATTAGACATTTTTATTAGCACTAGGTTGGGAGCTCCCATGGGAATGGATGATAAATCATTCATCTCATATCACTTAGCTTCCAACACAAGGCCTGACTTCCCAGCTGACACTCAGTAAATGTTGATTAGAGAGGACAAGCAGTGGATTGCAGATCATGCCTGTGAAAGGAGAGCTCCAATAATGATTTCCAGACTCTTTCAGACAGAGATTTTGTTGTCTTTTGATGGCACACTGTTGGGGGTTGTGGAACAGAAGCCTACTTTTTTTTTAAAAGCTTTTAATTTGGAAATAATCATAGATGCACAGAAAATTGCAAAAAGAGTGGAGACTTCACTTAGTTTTCCCCAGTGGTAACATAACTGTAGTACAATATCAAAACCAGGGAATTGACATTGATATAATCCACAGAGTTTATTCAGTTTTCACCAGTTTTATATGCACTTATTTGTGTATGTATGTAGGCCTATGCAATTTTCTCACGTGTAGATTAGTGCAACGATGCCACCATAAATACCTAGAAATGTTTGATCATCACAAAGGTCCCTCATGCTGCTGCTTTATAATTACACGCATTACTTTCCCATACGCCGTATCCCCAACCGCAGGTAACACTAATCTATTCTCCATCTCTTTAATTTTTTTCATTTCAAAAATGTTGCATAAATGGAATCATTTAGTATGTAACTTTGGGGGATTGGCTTTTTTTTTTACTCAGAATAATTCCCTGGAGATTCTTCCAGGTTTTTGTGTGTATCAATAGTTTGTTCATTTTTATTGCTGAGTCATAATCCATGGTGTGGATGTACCATGGTGTGTTTAACCAGTCACCCGTTGAAGGACATTTGAGTTATTTCCAATATGGGGCTATCACAAATAAACCTGCTATGAATTCTTTTATAATATGGCCTTAGGTAAGTCATATACTCTTTCTGAGCCTGGGGATAATAACTACCACACAGAATGGCTCTGAAGAGTCAATGAGAGAATATATGTAAAAGAACTAGTACCAGGGCTTCCCTGGTGGTGCGGTGGTTAAGAGAATCCGCCTGCCAATGCAGGAGACACGGGTTCGAGCCCTGGTCCGGGAAGATCCCACATGGAGTGGAGCAGCTAAGCCCATGCGCCACAACTACTGAGCTTGCGCTCTGGAGCCCGTGAGCCACAACTACTGAGCCCGCGTGCCACAACTATTGAAGCCCGTGTGCCTAGAGCCCGTGCTCTGCAACAAGAGAAGCCACCGCACTGAGAAGCCCGCGCACCGCAACGAAGAGTAGCCCCCACTCACCGCAACTAGAGAAAAGTCCGCATGCAGCAACGAAGACCCAGGTGCAGCCAAAAATAAATATAATTAATTAATTAGTTAAAAAAAAAAGAACTAATACCAGGTCTGGTATTATTTAGATGTTCTTTAACTTTTTTTTTTTTTTTTTTTTTTTTTGTGGTACGCGGGCTTCTCACTGTTGTGGCCTCTCCCGTTGCAGAGCACAGGCTCCGGACGCGCAGGCTCAGCGGCCATGGCTCACGGGCCCAGCCGCTCCGCGGCATGTGGGATCTTCCCAGACTGAGGCACGAACCCGTGTCCCCTGCATCGGCAGGCGGACTCTGAACCACTGCGCCACCAGGGAAGCCCCAAGATGTTCTTTAACTTCTTACATCAATGTTTTATAAACTTCAGCATACAGAAGCTGCACATATTTTGTTAGACCTAAGTATTTCATGTTTTTAGTGCTACTATAAATAGTATTGTTTAAAATTTTTTGATTTCTAATTGTTTGATAGTATATAAAAATACAATTTTGAATTTTGTTTAGTAACTTGTGTCCTTCATTAAATCAGGAAACTCAGCCCCGCTGGGGTTGTTTCTTCAAGTTTTTACTACCCTCACTCCCAAAATCCATTTGGCATTATTTGCTTTTCAGATTTTGAAGTTGGTTGCTGTTTGTATTTTGTCCAGAGTTTTTAGTTGTAACGGATGAGGGAGAGAGGCTGTAATGGGATTACTCCATCTTGGTTGCCACTGGAATTCATTATTTATTCTGATACTCAAATTATCTCAGATTTGACCAGTGGGAGCCCCTTCAGGCTGACTTCTGTGTCCTTTTGATACGTCTCCATCATTTTTTGAGTATTTTCTTACTTTCTAGCATATCTTGTACCTTCTCTGTCTCAGCTCAGGATTCAGTCATTTCTCCAAGAAACCCTTGTTCTTTTAGTGGAGAATGGTGTTTAGAAACCAAGATTTGGGCAGTGGGTTTGTTCATTGCTGTTGGAATGGTCACTGCTCCTAGGCTGTCTCATGGACAGAGGGAGGGTATATATGTATGTATATACGGTAAGTGCACGTACATTTATATCTGTTTATTTCTACATCTATCTATATATATTGAAATCCATGAGTTCACACCAACACATTCAACTCCAGTCCAACACCACAGGGTTTATTCTAGTTTTCTCTCTTTCTATACATTTAATTTCCTTCTTTGAACGAGAGAAACTTGGCTCTCACGATCTTCTTTGACCAGCCCTCCTGAATGTAACCAGTCTCCTGTTGTTGCACGCTAACCCTGTCCCTCACTACCATGCCCTCACCCCAGTCCCCTCACCCTGCTCAGGGCTCCAGCACCTTGTGCTACCCCACCACAGCCTCCCTCTACCCCGAGACAGATGCCTGCTATGCCTGGCCTCAACTAATGGCTTCTAAACAGAATCATTCAGGAAGGGTGGGGGAAGGGGAATGAAACCGTACCTCGAAACCTAACACCTTAGATGGGACTCAAACCCAGTTGCACCTCAGATGGGACTTGACCCACCATCTCTGGCTTAGGAAGGTACTCGAACTCACAGTCTCCCAGCTGAAACCGCACACCTGGGCTCAGAACGTAATGAAGCTCAGGTTCTTTACGTCTCAGCGCAGAAGGAATTCAACAAGAGGCAAAGTGATAGGCAGGAAGTAGATTTATTAATCTAGGATGCTTGTGAAGGATACAAGTGGGCCGGGAAGAGGGATCTGCCCCAAGGATTAAGTGGGCTACATTTTTATAATCAAAGGAAAAATGAGAACGGGGAGAAGACCACCTTTGTCCTCTTCCTTTGTAAAGATGCAGCAGGAAAACGGGGCACAAGAGGATGGTCATGTCCCAGGTCTTGGGTGAGTTCCTGGGACAGGCCACCAAGTGAGGGTCCTTGGCCTCGCACAGGAACGAATTCAAGAGCGAGCCATAGTAAAGTGAAAGCAGAGACACACGTTCCATAGGCAGAATGCGGTTCGTCTTAAAAGGTGAGAGAGGCCCTGCGAGAAACACTCCACAGAGTGTGGGCCATCTCAGAAGGTAAGAGTGGCCCAGAAATATGGGGGGTTAGTTTTTATGGTCTGGGTAATTTCATAGGCTAACAAATGGGGGGATTATTCCCAGTATTTGGGGGAAGGGGTGGGGATTTCCAGGAATTGGGCCACTGCCCACTTTTTGGCCTTTTATGGTTGGCCTCAGAGCTGTCAGTGGTGCCTGCGGGCGTGTCATTTAGCATATGCTAATGTGATACAATGAGTTTATAATGAGGCTCAAGGTCTAGTGGAAGTTGAATCTTCCGCCATCTTAGGCCTAATTAGTTCTAACCAGTCTTTGTCGTATCCTCAACAGCTATGTCATTCTTTTCAAGGTTGTGCCCTGCCCCCTTCCCTCCTGTCTCAGGAACATACTTTATTTTAAAACTTAAAAAACAATTGTGGTAAAATACACAAAAACAATTTACCATTTTAACCATCTTTAAGTGTACAGTTCAGTGACATTAAGTACATTCACATTGCTCTGTAACTGTCACTACCATTCATCTCCAGCACATTTTCATCTTCTCCAACTGAAGCTCTGAACCCATTAAACAATGACTCCCCATTCCTGCCTCCTTCCAGCCCCTGGTAACCACCATTCTACTGTCTCTATGAATTTGACTCCTGTAGGTACCTCATACAATATTTGTACTTTTATGTCTTATTTTAGTTAATATTTTCAAGGTCCATCCACATTGTAGCATGTATCAGAATTTCCTTCCTTTTTAAGGCCAATTTTCCACTATATATATGGCACATTTTGTTTGTTTATCTATTCATTTGTCAATGGACATTTGGGTTGTTTCTCCCTTTCGTTTTTGTTTTTTTAACATATTTATTTACTTATTTATGGCTGCGTTGGGTCGTCGTTGCTGTGCCTGGGCTTTTCTCTAGTCGCGGTGAGCGAGGGCTACTCTTTGTTGCCGCGTGCGGGCTTCTCATTGCGGTGGCTTCTTTTGTTGTGGAGCACGGGCTCTAGGTGCACGGGCTTCAGTAGTTATGGCTCAGGGGCTCTAGAGCGCAGGCTCAGTAGTTGTGGTGCACGGGCTTAGCTGCTCCGCGGCATGCGGGATCTTCCCGGACCAGGGCTTGAACCCGTGCCCCCTGCATTGGCATGTGGATTCTTAACCACTGTGCCACCAGGGAAGTCCCTGTTTCTCCCTTTTGACTATTGTTTATAAAGCTGCTATGGACCATGGTGTACAGAAATCTCTTTTGAGTCCTTGCGGTCAATCTCTTTGAGTATATACTTGTTACCCGAAAAACTGGGTTCGCCTCTTGGTGAGTATCGAGCCAAAAGACACAACCAAGCCAAAAATCTGGAGAAGGAAGGATTTATTATTACTTAGAGTAAGTAAGGAGGCCACTGGGGATCTTTCCCAAAGCAGTGTCTCCCCAAACAGCAAAATCGGGCAAGTTTTAAACCAAGGGCACATGCATATTCATGAAGGGGGTTGGGCGGTCAACAGAGTCCAAGCTTTAGTTGATTGAAGTCACTAAAGGGTCAGAAAAGGTCAACATCATCATCCCTTAGCTTCCAGTTGATGTAATGGTAGAGCGTTTCAGGCCAGTCTTTACCACTGAAACAGAATTGGGAATCTTTACAACTGATTTATAATCTTTGCTATTGTTACATCTGGTGCCTAATACTGAGACCTGTTCAAGGACAAGCCTGTGGCCAGGCTTAGATCACAAAATGTCTTAGGTCAAAAATGACATCTCTTATGTCAAGAAAGCTATGCCTGGTTCTCTTTCTCTGGGGACCCCCTACCCTATCTTCTTACATACTCAGAAGTGGAATTGCTGGATCGTATGGTAATTCTATGTTTAATTTTTTGAGGAACCACCTTATTTTTTCCACAGCAGCTCCACCATTTTACATCCCCACCAACAATGCACACGGGTTCCAATTTCTCCTCATCCTTGCCAACACTTGGTATTTTGCATTATTTTTTTAAATGTGAGATGTTAAATAGAAATTTTTAAGATAAGTTACCAGTGATCAAGAAATTCAGATTTTCAACAGATTTAGTAATCCTGTAATTTCATTTACACACACCACATACTGCATACATCATTCCAGGGGGCCAGCTGTGCTCATGGTGAAGAGGAAGCAGGTTGCTCTTGCTAATGAGGTAGTTTGGATAAAAAGCCCCAGGCTATTCCATTTGTGTGTGTATGTGTGTGTGTGTGTGTGTGTAGGTGTATGTGTGTGTGTGTTTAATTTTTTATTATGAAGTCTAAGAGGCTTGCTCTGGTCTCTCTACTGACTATTAACTTCTTTTTGATAACCTTTTTTATCATATATGTTTGATCTTGGGATGAAGGTCTGTTTTATCTTTCGATGTTTTGATGAACTGAAGAAGATAACTGGTCTAGGGTGCTCAATCTAACCCTCTGTATGTAATTATGTTTGTAACTAACTCTTATTATTAGTAAGTCTCATTCTTGATAAACCAGTGTAAATTCGGTAGCCTAGATACTTCATCATCTTTTTGCCCTTTTCTCCTTTCACTGATTTCTATTCAATTGCAGCCCTCCTAGATCCCAGTTTCAATGAACCTGTTTTTACTGTGATGCTCTACCAATAGCTCTGTGTTCCTTGTTGTACTGCACTGATTTTGTTTTATTACTTAAAAACTGATTCAGTCATTTGAATAGGTGAAATGTATATACATATAGATAGACAGATAGATAGTACAAAATTCAAAAGTCAAAAAAGGAGTAATTGGGACTTCCCTGGTGGTGCAGTGGTTAAGAATCCACCCGCCAATGCAGGGGACACGGGTTCAATCACTTGTCCGGGAAGATCCCACATGCTGCGGAGCACCTAAGCCTGTGTGCCACAACTACTGAAGTCTGCGTGCCCTAGAGCCCGCGTTCCACAACAAGAGAAGCCACCGCAATGAGAAGCCTGTGCACCGCAACGAAGAGTAGCCCCCGCTCACCACAACTAGAGAAAGCCCACACGCAGAAACGAAGACCCAATGCAGCCAAAATAAATAAACAAGTAAATAAATAAATAAAATAAATTAGAAAGTTCACACCTTTAAAAAAAAGATAATTGTTATACTTCTGCTTTTCTTTATCCAGTTTTAATTATTATTGTTAGTTCCCTTTATATCTTTAAATGTGCTTAGACATCTGTTTCTAGATTTATCAGATTTTAAAGGTATCTTAAGATTTACAGCTATAAAAGTTGAAGAAACCCATGTGCTTAACCCTCCCACTTTCTTGCCCTCTGTGTCTCCATACTTGTTAGCTATATTATTTCTTGGTTCCCTTTTAATTGTTCATTTCCAACTCCTTCACTTGCTTTTTGCAATCTTATCCTCTATATTCAGCAAGGCTCGCTTCCTTGTTGATGTTTCTGAAATTACCTTCACTTCTGAGATGTTTTTTTTGTGTTTTTTTTTAATACTTTCTTTCCTGAGCTCTGCCAGTGCCATCTCCTCCAGTTGCTTCATCATCTCTTCTTTGAACTATAGCATCCTTGCTTTGATCTCTTGCTTTAAAATTCATTAAGCCCTGAGTCCTTTGCTGTTCATGATTATCATCTGTTTCATGTTAATTTTTTTTTTTTTTTGGTGAGTGCCTTTTATCTAATATTTGTTTTCCTTGTTCCCTGCCTCCCCCCCCTCCCACTTCTCTGTAATATATTTATATAGGTCTGGTGCTATTTATTTTTTTACTATAACTTCCCTTCAAGTGAAGTGAGTTCTTCCTGGTCAAGCTATTTGTTGGAGTTGTGCATGGAGAGGGGACTAGAGTAGAATTCCAGGCTGGCAGGAAGTCCTTTAAGGTCATTAGTGAAGCTCCTTAGGACAAGGGTTTTGTGTGGGTGAAATTGTTTTAGTTTTTTCCTCTTCCCGGCAGATGGAGCTTGGCAACTGCAGCATTACAAAGATGGCGTGTCTGTGTGTTTCCCTGATTCATGCCCTGCTTCTCCTTGGTGCCAGTGGTCCCAGGGAGGCTCCCAGAGCCAGGCCTTGCATCACAGTCCCAGTGTTCAACAGAAGGTGTTGTTGGTTCTGCCTTCAAGGTGCATGCCCTTCTCTGGAGGACTCAGGGCCCTGCCAGCTCTCTTCCCCTGAGACCTCAGTCCCAGGCCTTCTCTATGGACCTGAACTCTCTGTGTCTTCTCAGCACTTGCCGTTTCTTCACTGACACGATGGGTTCCTACTCTGAACACCTTTGCCAGAGGGCTTGTTCTGCCACTGGATAGCTCAGCCCAGAAATGCTGGCGAGTGAATGCCTTTAGGAGCAGCCCTCAACCAATGGGACAGCCCTGAGGGGTAGGGGAGCAAAATTTCCCACCCCAAAATGTGTCTCTTTGGCATTAAGATTAATTTAACCTGATTATTTTTAAGAAACAGAAACCTCAGGAAGTCTTTCTTTTTACCTCCCCCTTAGCTGCCTAGAGAATTTAGATTAAGGGCCTAGAATAGAGCTAATGCCAGAGATACCTGCAGAGACTATGAGCTGAGTGTGGTAGGGGAAACGTGCAGGACCTTAGTGATCAGAGTCCATTGTGTGTCCCATTGTCTCTGCATGACCCAGGAAACATTTGTTTACCAAATATTTGTTTTCTTCTATCTCCATGTAAAATTGCCTTCCTCCCCTTTGAAGTCCCAAACCACAACCCCCAACATCCTCTTTCGTTTTTAGCTGAAGAAGCTGAAATTTAAGGTGAGGATTTTGGCCATTTTGGCAAATTACTCAGTTTTCCCAGGTCTCTCCCAAGTATACATGTTATTAAACTTTTGTTTGATTTTCTCCTGTTAATCTGTCTCATGTCAATTTAATTCTTAGACCAGCCAGAAGAACCTAAAAGGGTACAGAAGAGGAAAATTTCTTCCTCCCTGACAGAGGCATGCTAAGCCCTTTGGAGCCCCAAATGCCAAGAAGAATGACATGTTCGTTAATGTGTGTGCCTCTCTCAAAAATTGTTTTTAATGGATGAAGAAGAGCAGATGATTCTTCTCCTTAGTCATCTAACATAACATTATATTTATGCATTCTCTATTGACCATCCTTGCATTCCTGGAATGATATGCTATTTTAAAGTGTGCTATTGAATTTCATTTGCTTAATATTTTATTTAAGATTTTTAAAACAATATTCGTAAGTGAAATGAATCTCTAGCTTTCTCTTTTTATGCTACCTTTATCAGGTTTTAGTATCAGTATTCTCCTTGCTTAATAGAATTTGAAAGTTTTCCTTCTTTTTATGCTCTGGAACAGTTTAAGAAACATCAGGATTATCAGACATTGCCTGTGAAAACTTCAGGACCTGGTACTCTTTTCTTTTTTGGTGGTAGTGGTGGTGAGAAAGCTCTGTTACAACTTTCTCTGTTTCTCCTATGAAAATTAGTCTATTAGATGTTTTCTATTTGGGTCACTTTGGTAAATTATTTTTTCCTGGAAAATGACTCATAAAATCCCAGTATTTAAGTGTTGACAACTGATTCAAAAATTTTTTTTTTTTTTTTTTTTTTTTTTTTTTTTGTGGTATGCGGGCCTCTCACTGTTGTGGCCTCCCCCGTTGCGGAGCACAGGCTCCGGATGCGCAGGCCCAGCGGCCATGGCTCACGGACCCAGCCGCTCCGCGGCATATGGGATCCTCCCAGACCGGGGCACGAACCCGTATCCCCTGCATCGGCAGGCGGACTCTCAACCACTGCGCCACCAGGGAGGCCCTGATTCAAAAATTTTTGAAAACTCTGTCAAAACTTGCCAGCAGGCTAGATATGGCCTGTAGACTACCATTTTGCAACCCCTGATTATAGTCAGAGGATTTTAGACCTGAAAGAGGCCATATAGATCCTATACCAGGGGTTGCAAATAGGTAACATGCTCACAGGTAACACAGTTGTGTGAGGTGAGGACTTTGTTGAATTGGAGAGCCCATTCCCCAACTAAAGATAAAGAAGTTAAGTTTTCACAATATTTTAACCAAAACACCATGTGGGTCAAATAAAGCGGTCTGCAAGCTCAGTTTGGCCCATGGGTGGCTGGTTCGTGGCCTCTGCCAGTTTAACCCCACTTCCTGCCATACCTCCTGGGCGTCTCACTTTCCAGCCACATCTTATGCTCCCTGAACAAGCCCTGCCCTTTCTTCATGTATCTTTATAGCTTTATTCTAGTGAGACGACCACAGCTGGCAACAGATGAAGTTGGGAGAGTCTACTTTTGAGGTTCCATCAGGTTTTTGGTTCTACCTACCGGCATCCTCTAACGCCCCTCATTAGCCTGGTCCTCTCCATGTCACTTGGATCCTGAGGCAACTCCGGGGCAACTCAGGGGACTGATGGGACACCCCCCTGTCCATATCTACCTCCTACTGTCTCTTTTGCTTTCCCCACATCCAGTAGTCGTTTCTCTCTGAAACCCTCTAAATATTTGTAGGAGATCTTCTTATATTTTCTTCCTCAAGACTAGGTCTGGGGTTGGGGAGGCAAAAACTCCACACTGCTTCTCTCTCTTTCTCTCTTTTATCGAAATGTTCTCTTCCTCTGTTTCTTCCTAAGTTCTTTACATTTTTTCTCCAGGTAAGGGGGAAAAACCAGTTCTATCTCTTCTCACCTCTGTAAGTGATTAGTGTCTCATCCCAGGAGTGATGGCCTTTGAATTTAGTAATTTAGAGCCTGAATATTTCTTCCCAGCTGTCCAGCTGTCCTCACTGTATTCAGTACCCTTCCATTTCGCTGTCAGTTTGGGGGTGCTTAGCTGGATAAGAATGGCACATCAGGCGGTAACTTGAAATCACAGTCTTTTACTGAGGATTCTAGTACAAGAGCAAGTTGGGATTTTCAGCTGCCATCTTTGATCTAGTAGAAAAAAGTACTTTTTTTTTTTTTTTTTTGCGGTATGCGGGCCTCTCACTGTTGTGGCCTCCCCCGTTGCGGAGCACAGGCTCCGGACGCGCAGGCTCAGCGGCCATGGCTCACGGGCCCAGCCGCTCCGCGGCATATGGGATCCTCCCAGACCGGGGCACGAACCCGTATCCCCTGCATCGGCAGGCGGACTCTCAACCACTTGCGCCACCAGGGAGGCCCGAAAAAAGTACTTTATAACCTGTATGCTTCACTTTTGGAAGGACCTCAGAGTCATTGATTTTCAGTCACCAAATACCTTTTAACATTTGGCACCCCATTTGGTTGAGGACTTCCAGTTTGCTGAGTGTTCCTGATTTGCTGGTTTAACAAGATTTATAGAATAGTGCCAGGCACCTACACTCCAGGGTCATCTCCAATTTCTAAGCCTCAGAGTGGTCCCCAGGCTGAGGTTTTGGATGTCCTCACGCCAAGCCCAGAAGCCTCCTACTTTCCTTAAGCTGGCCCTGTGGCTCTGGCAGTCATTTAGCTACTTTGAGCCTTAGCCTCATGCAGGGAGTGGGTGTGAAGTCCCTCACCTTATAACAGTTGTGAGGATTAACTAAGATAATACCTCGGAGTGTGCACTAAATGTTAGATTCCCAGATTCCAGTTACTTCCCACTGCCCTCTCTTCCTTCCAGACTCTTCCAGTGTGACATAAGGAGGTTCTGAGAATAGATTCGTTAGAACGAGGCTTCCAGCCACTGTTGGTTGGGGATGAGGAATGGAGAGGAGCTCTTACCTTGCCACTGAGGGAAACTTTGTTTCTAGTATAACTGGATTCTTGGGGAAAGACTTGTGGTCCTACCCTTGAAAAACAAAGGGGCTGTTGCACCATTTGCCAACTCAGGAACCATGAAGAGATTTGTGGTGTCCCATTCCTGGCAGATCGTGAAGAAGGAATTGGTGAGGAGTGTCAAGGACCCCGGGAGGGAACAGTGGAAGACTGAACAAACAGGTACTTTGAGGGAAGGAGAGGCAGGTGTAGGAGGCGGCCTCGGATAAACGTGGCCACCCTGTACCTTTTGGAGTCACAAAGGAAAGAATGAATTCTGACCCCTGCCCTGTAGCCTACTCTGCCCTTGGCATTGGCTACACTTTGAGCCCCTGAGGACTGCTCTGTACTCACCCTTCTTGCTATTAGGAGAGTCAGAGAGAATAAGGCCCAGCATCAGGGTAGAGTAATAGGTTAAACTTACGGACTCTGGAGCCAGACTTCCTGGGTTTAAATCCCTATCACCTATTAGTCATGTGGCTAATATTAGTATTAGGCAAGTTACTTGATTTGCTGTGCCTGTTTTCTCCTCTGTAAAGGGTGATGATAACAATACCTGCTACATAGATTTATTATTGAGGATTAAATAAGTCAATACATATAATAGGCTTAGAATAGAGCCTGACAATGGCAAATTGTATTCAATAAATATTAATTTTATTAATAAAGCTTTTCCCCATATTTCCTTTAGATATATAATTTTTTTTTTTTTTTGCAGTACGCGGGCCTCTCACTGTTGTGGCCTCTCCCGTTGCGGAGCACAGGCTCCGGACGCGCAGGCTCAGTGGCCATGGCTCACGGGCCCAGCCACTCCATGGCATGTGGGATCTTCCCAGACCGGGGCACGAACCCATGTCCCCTGCATCGGCAGGCGGACTCTCAACCACTGCGCCACCAGGGAAGCCCTAGATATATAATTTTTTAAAAATATTATAGTTACAGGTAGATCGCCTCACTATCTCACTCCCTTTCTCCTCACTGGCAACCACTTTCCTGAGATTGATATGTACCCTTCCTATGTTTAAAAATTTTTTATTATATCTGTGTGTATCCATAAGAACCTGCAGTATGCAGCACATTTTTAAAAATGGTATCATAAATGGCATCTCATTTCACCTTTTTTCCACTCAAAATTGTGTGAGCTTTACCCCCATTGACACACACTCTAGTGCCAATTCCAGTCCCGTGACTCTACCGGATGTATTTTTCTTATTTGTCCCTCAAACGTCTTTTACAGCTTGTTATTATGAACCAGGAGCCAATCAAGGTTCATATTTTGCATTTGTTTGTATGTCTCTCTTTTTTTTAATAAATTTATTTATTTGGCTGTATTGGGTCTTTGTTGTTGTGCGTGGGCTTTCTCTAGTTGCGGCGAGCGAGGGCTACTCTTCGTTGTGGTGCATGAGCTTCTCGTTGTGGTGGCTTCTCTTGTGGAGCACGGGCTCTAGGTGCACAGGCTCAGTAGTTGGGGCACACAGCCTCAGTAGTTGTGGCACACAGGCTCAGTAGTTGTGGCTCACGGGCTCTAGAGTGCAGGCTCAGTAGTTGTGGTGCACGGGCTTAGTTGCTCCGCGGCATGTGGGATCTTCCCAGACCAGGGCTCAAACCTGTGTCCCCTGCGTTGGCAGGCAGATTCTTAACCACTGCGCCACCAGGGAAGCCCTTGCAGCTGACTTTTTGAAGAAACTGGGTTAGATGACTTGTAGATTGTTTTACATTCTGGATTTGTCTCTTTGGTGTTGAACTTGTTTCCCTGTCCCTTATATTTACTTGGCAGGTAGAGGGTGACTGCCCTTACTCCTCAATTCATATTGGGATGGAGAGGCTGATTTGTTCTCAGCTCCAATTCCAAATTCCCAGGGAAAAGATAGAATGGCTTGTCTTGGATTAGGTGTTATATTAGTTTTCTTTTGACTGCTGTACCACACTTTAGTGGCTTAAAGCAACACACATTGGGACTTCCCTGGTGGTCCAGTGGTTAAGACTCCGTGCTTCCAGTGCAGGGGGCACAGTTTCGATCCCTGGTTGGGGAATTAATATCTTGCATGCTGCACGGCACAGGCAAAAAATAAATAAATTAAAACAAACAAACACACATTATCTTCTGGAGGCTAGAAGTCTGGCACAGGTTAAAATCCAGGTGTTAGCCGGGCTGTGTTCCTTTCTCGAGAGTGGAGGGAAGAATTCATTTCCTTGACTTTCTATCTTCTACAGACCACCCACATTCCTTGGCTCATGGCCCTTTCTCTGCCTTCAAAGCCAGGATTGTTGCATCTCTCTGACCATTCTTCCCTCAGATACATCTGATTCCATCATGCAGGCTCTTCACATCACCCCTCACGGCGTGCCGCGTGCCGTTACTTGCGCACATTATTTTCTGGAGCGAAGTGAAGGACTTGACAGTTAACTAAAGCTGTGCTGGTGAATGTTTTAACAGGCTCCTGGGGAGGGAGATGCCACCACTTGTAGTAGTTGCCAGTTTCTGTGGCATAAATACTCCCACCATGGCCAATTTCAAGCTACCAATATGATTTCAACAGGCTTGAAAACTCCCTAAAGATGTAACTATGGTTCCAGCAACAGCACTGCATTTAATCCTATTACATTTCACCTTGTTCACACTATCCAGCCTGCTGTTGACTGTTGAAAACAGATGGTTTCCACAGATCTTGTTTGTTTTGTTTCCACAGGGGCTGTACCAGCTCACCATGGATATCATTACGATGAACCGAGTGTGTAGAATGTTCCGCCAAGGCCTCAGAGGGTTTCGGAAATATCAGATCATTGAGACTGCTCACAGAAAGCACCCTATCTTCTCTTTCTGGGATGTAAGCTGCTGGGCTTAGCAGGTTTATACACGGTTTAAAGGGGTCCAATAAATAGCACCTCACTTCCCAGCCCAAGTTCTGAATCAACTGAGAGAGAAGACAAAGGGTAAAGCAGATGGGAGACTGAGCTGTCACTTTTATTAATGACAAAACTTACATTGGAGAAGCTGACAGGTGTCATCAAGCCAGAGGGTTACCTAATACTAAACCCCAGAGTTGGACAGCCTTATCGACGACCCCAGTCACAGGCAGTGCTGGACCAAGGCAGGCATTCACTGCAGTAGCAGGGTCTCCTGCCCTACACTCACAGCAGGGAAGGGCAGAGCAGAATGTGGGCTTGGAGGGATGGAGAAGGGGATGATCGTGCCCGGTTTCTCCTTCCAAATTCACCAAAGAGTTTAAGTCACTCCTTCTCAGTGTGAAAGGAGAGGGGCTGGTATTGTTCTGCTAGTACAACTCCCTCCACGTAGAGAGAAACATCAAGAGTGGGGAAGAAGCCATCTCCATTCCAAGGGTGATCAAAACAGCCAGAAGAAATCCAGGAGCCACAATGGAGCCAGGATTTCCCGAATACTTAGCAACTGTTCATCTTCTCTGCCTTCTTTCCTGTCCCCCCCACCTAGACAAGAAGGGGACATTTGCAGGGCCTCTCTGGTGACCTTGCTTTCTAGATTTTCTGGAAGGTCCCAATTTCAAATATTTTATCCCAGTGGTAGATCCTGAGCCCCTTTTTGGCTCAGAAAAGTTGATCACCATTCTCTTAACTTGTTCTGGGTCCCCAAGGGTGTCTTCATTACTCTCCAGGGCTCCAAAGTTTCCCCAGCCAATACCTAGACAAACCCTGCCCAGATTCCTACTGTGCCAGTCGTGCCTCCCCACTGCATCCAGCGATTGCCTCCAAAACATTTCCCACAATGGTTTCTGAAGCCTAGCAGCCAAGGAGAGGGGCGTGGAGGGGTGGTGATGGGGAAAAGAAGGTGTGTTAGGTTGGTTTCTAAGGGACCAGCAGCTAATGTAACTGTGTATATGTGGCTGAGTTTAAGACGAAGCAGGGAGTAGGCACCTGGGGGCAGCTTGAGGGGAAGGGCTTGCCCCATCTACAGACATTCAAATTCATATATTTTTAAGACATTTTGGTGGCCAAACCAAACAAATCTGCAGCCAGATTCTGCCCTGTTATTGGGTCGTGAGATGAGAAGGGTTGGAGCAGGAGCATCGTAACCTCAGGAAGGACCTTCTGACTCCGGGAGTCACGCAGTGGTGAAGCGAAGGGCCCTGGAGACCAGGAGTCTGTGGTTACCAGAAGACCTGGGTTGGTGCCTGGGCAGCTGGAAGCTGAAGACCAGAGTCAGGCTTGTCATCATGGGAGTGTGAGGCTAAACCTAACAACATTGCTCTGTCAGGATGGCCTTGAGCAGAGCAGAAGCGTCTCAGGGACAGCCTATGGGGGTCATATGGCTTCCGGGCAGGGAGCCAGGGGGTTGGGGCATAGTGTCGGGCAGAGAGAGCCGTAGACTGGTTTTCAGTGGAGTATGTGAATCCAGATCTTTCTGAACATCACGTCTTTCATTGGCCTCTCTGAGAAGCACCACATGGATGTATAAACTATAAATGGAGGGAGGGGACAGGGAACCGAGTGGGCTCTGGGGAAGGATGTAAGGTGTGCCCAGAGAGATGAATGGGGAGTCCTGGTTTGCCCCAGGATGCTGTTCAGGGCCTTGTTTGTCCCTTTCCTCCCCTGCTACTCCCCCGCTACATATCTTTTTCCTCCCTCTCTGCCCCTTTCTCTACGCTTTCCACATCCTCTCTGCATCTATTAGGAAATAGGGTTGAATTAGTTCATCCCTAAGACCTCCTATACCTCTTCTTCCTGGCCATCCTTCAGATGAGGACCATTTCCTCACTGTGTGATTTTTGGGCAACTTCCTTCACCCACTTCAGGTCCTCAGTGGAGCTGCTCAGTAGTACCTGCTTTGTCCTGATGATGAAATGGAATAAGATAAGCCATGCCTGGCTCGTTACAGGCACTTAATGAAGGTTGGCTTCATTTGTTCCTTCCTTTTTATCCCTCTTTTCTTTCTTTTCTCTATACTTTCCTTTTTTTTTTTTTTTTTTTTTTACTTCTTTTCCCTCTTCCTTTTCTCTCTCCATCCTTCTTCTCTTTATCCTCCTTTCCCTCTCCCCACCCCCATCTTTCTCTGCCTCCATAATAATACATTGTCAATGCTGGTCCCAAGTCTTATGTGGAGCTGGGGCTTTTGAGCGGAGGTGGACATGAGAGGCCCAGCTGGTAGGAGGTTTCCCAAGGCTTGCTGCCTACCACAGTGGCCCAGGTACGCAGAAGGGTTTCAGTGCAAAATTCTAGAAACAGTCTTGCTGATTCTCCTTCCACTCTGCAGCCCCCCTTCCTTTTTTTTTTTTTTTCCCCAGAAAAAGAAGCAAAGCCGAATCACATTTGATACTGTGGACTTCATTGCAGAGTCGGTATGTATAGACAGCTCTGACTTTGCTGCTGGGAATTTTTTTTTTTTTTCGTATCATAGCCTGAAAGAAGCCCTGGGCTGGGTATCAGGATAGCTGAGTTCAGACCAGGTTCTGCCACCAACCCAGTGTGCCACCCTGAGCTAGCCACTTAGTTTCCTCACCTATAAAATAGCTGACCTTGGTGATCCCTTTCAGTTCTGGCATCCCAAGACTGCGAGCCTTCCCCCTCTCCCACCCAGCTGAACCCCAAACCCATTGTTGCGTTATAGCTGAGCAGAACCAGCACGGGAGATCGCCTGTGCTTGGACCAGTGGGAAAACCGTAGAAGGCAAAGGAGAGGATGTGAGAACCCCAGAGAGAGGAGAAATAATCAAGGTGGTGGGAAAAGCACTGGCCTGTGTGTGGATTCTGGCTCTGCCCGAAACTTTCTGATAGATGCTGGGCACAGCTGTCTCTCACCTGTGCTCGGATGGCCATTCTGAGAAGGGAATGCCTTCATGTCATTTGCACTATGTGATTTGTTCTCCAAATTTCAAGCATTATTATCTTCCTGGCTTCTCCCCACCAAATCCTGGATATTAAATTAAAATTAAAATTTTAATTTAAATTTTAATTAAGGGGCTTCCTTATTTATAAGGAAGATCTGAAGTTCTCACCAATGTAGACCTGACTTGACCCTGGCCTGGAGCAGACATGCTGGTTTTTCTCTAGGAAAAGCAGGGAGAACAGAGCTTTATAACTGGTACCAGGACCACCTGTGCCACCCTGCTGCCTCCTCCTCCTTTGGAACCAAGGTGTGGCTTCTGTTGACTGCCTCCCCTGGGCATAATCTAATTTCTCATGCCCCATTATATATGAAGCACAGTAAAGTCCTCCAAATTCTGAGTTTTCTTCAGTTTTCGAGACCAGCCAGTGTGACCTGACACTGTGCATTGAAGGTTACCCAAGTTTCACCCTTCAGACAGGAGAAACTAGGGGTCTGTCTGAGAGCCACAGAGATCTGGAGATGGAGGCAATTCTGTGCATAGCAACAGAAAGAGAGGCGAGTACAGAGGAAAAGTCCATCATATAGGCAAGGCCTTTCTGCCTTTTGAATGAGTTATCACTGGCTCTGTCTCCAGCACAGACATGGAGAGTAGAGACCCGATTTAAAAACCTACCCTTTTAGTGACTGCGAATGGGTACCAGGTTTCTTTTTAGGGTGATGATTAAAAGGTTCTAAAACCCACTGTGGTGATGTACTACTCTGTGAATACACTAAAAATTGATCTGTGCACTTTAAATGGTGAAATCATTATGTTGTGTGAATTACATCTCGATCAAGGTGATACACAAACACACACACACACACATTTATACATATATAAGCTGTCTCTCAGACAACACTGGAAAACTCAACTTCCATATAGTCTACTAATGCTAACCTTCTCAGAAAGAATCCTAAGAATTATAGAGGCTTAGAATCATAGACTCATTTATTATAGCATTTGTGAGACATTGGAAACAATGGGTACATTTCTAAAACATGGTTTAAAAAAATATTGAGTGAAAAAAGGCAAGTTGCATAAACGATGTCAGCAGTCTAACATTTATGCAAATAAAAATAAAACAATTCTATACATATTCTGTGGGCACACATATAAGTATATAATAATATATATAAATGGTTAACTGGTGGTGGAGAGCAGGTCTGGGTTACTGGTGACATGGTACAAGGGGATTTTAACTATATATATTGTTCTGATTTTTAATGGAAAATAGTCATGTATTATGTTATTTTCAAAATTTTTATTTATGCATAAGAAAAAGGCAGGCAACAAGAATGTCACATGTAAATGGCTAGTTCTGGGTGGTAGCATTATGGGCAGCCCCTCTTATTTTCCTTTATCCTTCCTGTATGCTAGATGAACACACTGAGGAGATGGCTGGCCTGAAGTGAGTGAGGGTGACAGCGCTGAGAAATGGTGTGTGAGAAACAGGCAGGGCTCTGTTTGAATACTATTCCCTTTTCCCCATTCCAGATATTTTTATGAGCTCCTAAGGTAGGGCTAGATCTGTGTCTGGTGGTGGGGAATACAGTCAGGTGTCTGTATCTGCAGGTTCCACATCCGTGGATTCAACTGACCATGGATAGAAAATATTCAGAAAAGAAAAATTCCAGAAAGTTCCAAAAAGCAAAACTTGAATACTGCTTGCAGACAGCAACTATTTATTGTATTTGCAACTATTTACATAGTATGTACATTGCGTTAGGTATTATAAGTAATCTAGGGATGATTTAAAGTATACAGGAGGATGTACAAATACTACACCATTTTAGGTAAGGGACTTGAGCATCTGCAGATTTTGGTATTGGCAGGGGTCCCAGAACCAATCCTTCCTCCCCACCTTGTGGATACTGAAGGACAAGGATGACTGTGCTAGGTTGTGTAACATTCGCACCTTCCCTTAAGGAGCTAATTAGGAGTTAAGGTGATGAAACTTACCCAGGAAGTTAATAACAAATTTTCACTTCTGTAGGAATCCACAGAAGGGAGTCTCAAGGGTTAGGGGTAATAAGAAGGATTTCCTGAAGGAATTAGGGCCCTAAGTGGGCCCGAAAAATAAGTTTGGTTCATAGAAGCCAGAGGCATCTGGTTTACCATAAATAGACCCTATGATAGAAATCCTAATGGGTTATTGATAGTAAGAGAGAGAAAGGAGAAAGATTGGATTCAGACCATAAAAAAGACCAGCACTTCCATAGCCCTTGCTCTGTGCCATGCACATTGTAAGCCCTTGACATGTATTAACCCTGCTATTTGTACATGTAGTTTCTGTTATCATCAGGTAGGGAAACGGGCTCCGGGAGAAGAGACTTGTGCCAGGACACGCAAATGGGAAGTCGCAGGACAAAGTTCAAACCCAGGCACCTGGCAGCATAGCCTGCGTGCTTTCAACCACTGTGCTACACTGCCTTTCCGTCTGTCGTTGTGAAGATCAGAATTCTGCATCATGTCCCACTTTCCTTTTGCTTCTATGACAGTTACTGTTATGTAAGACTGCCGGTGTTCATTCCTTCCTTCCATAAATATGTATTTTGTTGAGTGTCCACTACAGATGAGACATTATTCTAGAGTGGGAAACAAGGTAGACAAGGCCACTATTGTGTTTATATTGGGGCTTATATTCTAGAGCACCTTTGTCCGATGGAACTTTCTGTGACAATGGAAATGTTTAGTAGTCTGCATTATCCAAAACAGTAGCCAGCAGACACATGTAGCTACTGAACACTTGTCGTTAGTGTGACTGAGGGGCTTGTTTTTTATCTAATTAAATTTAAGTAGTCACATGTGGCTGTTGGCTGCCATAGTGGACAGCGCAGTTCTACACGTGTGTGTGTGTGTGTGTGTGTGTGTGTGTGTGTGTGTGTGTGTAGGGTGGGAAATGACAGATAATATCCACATTAACAAAAAAAGAATAAGGTCATTTCAGAAAGTATTAAATGCTTTGAAGAGAATGATTCAGAGCTCACAGAGTGCTGGAAAGGGGGCCTGCTATTTTAGCTCAGATGATGCAGAAGGAACTCCCTGAGGATGTGGCACCATATGAGCTGAGAGCAGAATGAGGAGGAGGAGGAGGCGGCAGCCATATCCATGTGAAAACCCAGGGGAAGAACATTCCAGGCAGAGGAAACAGCCCAAGCAAAGATCTAAAGACAGAAGTGAGCTTGGCACGTGCAAGAGATGGATAGAAGGCTAGAGAATGAGGGGAGAAGCAGGAGGAGAGGTTGGAGGGCAGTAGGCAGGTAGGGAGTCAGACCATGTGGGGCCCCAGGCTGTGGTAGGAGTTAACATCTTCTCCTGAGTGCCACGGGCAGCCAGTGCGGGGCGTTTAACAACTCACAGTGCCATTTCCCCGCAGGTAGGAGTGGTGAGCGAATGGGTAGATCTGCCCGCCCCCTGGTCCACGAGTCCTGGCTGCTGAAGGTTAGCTAAGAGTCTCTGTAGGCTCTCTTTGTTCCTTAGGCTCCCGGAGCATGCTGAGGTATAGGCTGAGGCAGGGGAGGTCTCCCCTGACTGAAGTGTGTCAAAGGGCCCTTGGAGCCCAGGGAGCCCCATTATTGACTTGGGGGCGTGGTCAGTGAACAGCAGAGGTAGTATGATCAGTAGTTGGGGATACAGGCCTTGGCATGTAACAAATCTAGGTAATAATCCTGCCTGAATGTCTTCATCTGTCAAAGGGGATAATAAGCATGCCTCGCTTCTTTAGGTAAAGATTCAATGAGACGGTGTGTGTAAGTTGCCTATCCCGATGCCTGGCACGCAGGAAGCACTCATTACCTGTCAGCCACTATTGTATGGGAAGTGGGACTGTGAAAGCAGGAGTGTGGGGAGTTGCCTGCTAGCCCCTGGGGGAAACTGCTGGGCTCTCTGTGTCACTTTGGCTCTCTCTTTCCAGGGTCACTTCCCTCCAAGGGCCATTCAGATCACGCAGAAGAAGCCCGCTTGGAGGACAGAGCGCGAGATCCAGTCCCTCTGTAACCTCCTGCAGGTTCTGGATAGTTACCGGAACTACTCGGAGCCCCTGCAGCTGCTCCTGGCCAAGGTCATGCGCTTTGAACGGTCAGTGAGGGGCACATCCCTTGGCCCCTGGGCTGGGGCTGGGCTGGGCAAGAAGGGCCCGGCTGCGAAGGCCACGGCGGGTCTACCAGCCCCTCTGCGGGGTGTCAGCCGTGAGAAACCTGTCACTTCACCTTGGTGCTCACCGTTATGACTGCGGCCCACTGTGTCTCAGCCATTCACTGAGAATCTACCCAGAATTAAGGAGTCACTGAGTCTGGAGAGGATCTGGTTGGAACCTCAGAAAGGATCTAGTCTAATTCCCTCATTTTTCAGATCAGGAAACTGAGGCTTGGCGGGGAAATAAGTCATCCTAGTTCACCCAGAAAATAAGTAGCAGAGCCGAGACTCAAATCCAGGCCCTAAAAGCCAGAGGGGATCACAGATGAGGTACTACATCCAGGTAGGAACAACTAGGGCAAGAGTCTGTGAACTTGGATGAGAAAAAATATTATATCTGTATTTTCATTAACCTCTGAAATTTATAATTTCCTTCAGTCATGAATGTAGGTAACAAACCACTGCATACTATTTATTTATTTGGCTGTGTCGGGTCTTAGTTGTGGCACGCAGGATCTTTCGTTGCAGCACGCAGGCTTCTCTCTAGTTGTGGCATGCGGGCTTAGTTGCCCTGTGGCATGTGGGATCTTAGTTCCCTGACCAGGGATCAAACCCGCATCCCCTGCATTGGGAGGTGGATTCTTAACCACTGGACCACCTGGGAAGTCCCTGTATATTTTTTTTTATAAATAAAAAAATACAGGTATTATGACATATTCAAGTTGCTGCAGATTTCTCAAAAGATAATTTATATTTATCACATCTTTGAAATGATGGTAGTTATTAGATCTGCTGCTGGCTCTTGTTTTTCAGTGCCTTAATGAAGAGGCACATATATTGCTATATCACAAACTTGGTTTTTTCTTAACTGTAATTCTAATGTATATTATTTTATACATTTAAAACATTGTTCTGTGAAACCTTCACCAGATTGTCAACTGCTCCGTGACACACACAAAAAAGGACCTTGTAAATCCCTTGTAGTAGAGAAGCCTAAGAGGTACGTGTGAAAATAGTTATTTCCAGGACATTTCAGTGGCCTCAGGGGGGCAGCCTAGCAGAATATTTGAGGTAAAACCTGTCTTGAAATCTAAGATGTAAGGTCACTATAGGTTTGTGCCCTATCTTCCTTCATAGCGGTCACAGTCTAAGACATAACCACACTAACTACGGGTTACAGACGACCCTTTATGACCCATGCAGGGTCTGTTTCGCAGATAATAAGCCAGGAGGAGGTAACCTTCCAGCTAGCTTGGCCAAGGGAGTTTCACAGAAGAGGTGGCATTTGAACAGGTAGATTTGACAAGTGGAGGTGTAGACGGGACATTCCAGGCAGAGGGAACCATCTGCTTTGTTCTAGCCCAGTAAAGAGAGGGAGTCACTGCTGTCTATTTTTTTTTTTTTTTTTTTTTTTGCGGTACGCGGGCCTCTCACTGTTGTGGCCTCTCCCGTTGCGGAGCACAGGCTCCGGAGGCGCAGGCTCAGCGGCCATGGCTCACAGGCCCAGCCGCTCTGCGGCATGTGGGATCTTCCCGGACCGGGGCACGAACCCGTGTCCCGAACTCGTGTCCCCTGCATCGGCAGGTGGACTCTCAACCACTGCGCCACCAGGGAAGCCCCCACTGCTGTCTTAAAGTAAGATTCTATAGCAGGCAGAATGTCGTCACAGAAAGAAAAAGAGTCACAGGCTTAGAAGCTCTGGAATTTAATGTGCCGTCTGCTGTGTGACCTCAGGCAAGCCACTTAACCTTTCTGAGCCTAGTATCCCCATGAGTGATATAAAGATAATAATATGAATTTTACAGGCTTTTTGTGAACATCAGGAGGTGGTAATTGTTAAAGCCCTCCACTAGTTGCTGATTACTATTTCTGGGACTGGGAATTAGCAGATTAGATAGGATTCTTCCACTCCCTAGTGACAGAAAACCCAGCCTAAGGGAATGCATTGGTGGCTCATGTATCTGAAAGTCCTGGGATAGTTCTCCAGCTTCAGGCTCAGCTGGATTCAGGGGCTCAGTGTCACCAGGACCCATGTTTGTGTCTGTCTCTCTCCATCTCTTGGCACTTCATTTGCATAAGCAACTTATGCAAATGCAAAGGAGAGTCTCTGTCTGAGACTCTCCCTTCATAGTGGCAAGCCGGCTGCTACAGCCACAGCTCCAAACTTCTAGCTTTCCAGGTTCAGTCCATTGGAAAGGAGAGAATACCTCTTCGCAATCAAGTCAGAGCCTTGGGATTAGTTCCTTCTGAGCCAGGGTGATCTCACTTGAATCACCAGTGGGTTAGTGATGTTCCGATTGTCTAAGAGTCAAGAAAAGGTGTTTCTCCCAAAGTAAAATCAGGGTGCAGTTGGTGGAAAAAGGTGACCAGATGCTTGGCAGAGAAAACAACAGATATCTGCTGTATGAGATATCTCTTCACTCCCAAAATGTAGGTTCTGGTCTCTGAGGGTCTACCCTGGAATGAAGGCTGGCCTGTGTTCTCTCATCCCCAAAGTCTTATTTCCTGGCTGAATATGCTTGCCTTCTCCCATCTGGTCATTGTCATCTGGGCTGTCGCCTCTTTCCTCTATTGATAAAGCCTCTGGCTTGTACATTGTCCTGTCTGATGGAGCTTACTGTTCTTTCTTTGAATATGCCAGGCCTCCAGCCATCTCTGTGCTTTTGGACATGGTGGTCCCTCTGCTTATGACACTCTTTCATCTCTCTGGCCACGTGGATGACTCTAGCCACCATCCTAGAGCCTTCTCTGGCCTTCCTAAACTGGGTTAAGTGCCCTTTCTCTCTGCTTCTGAATTAGCCTGTGCCTTACGTCTTTTAAAGCATTTTTAAACCTTATTTACTTCTTGTATTTAACCATAATTTTGAGAACAAAATTTGTATTTTTTATCACTACACCTGTTAGACACCATTGGTATTTGTCTAACTTATTGAATGAATGAAGGAAATGAATAAACACTAAAAGAAGTGAGATTTGACTTGAACTTGCATTTGAAATACAGAAACTATCCTCCTTTGAGCTTAAGAACTGTTAGTTTGCTCTGAACCTGGGTACCTCTGCCCTAAAGGTTCCCAGTTGGATAGTGAGTTATTAGGGATCATAATAAGATCATTTATCCATCTCTTTCTACGTATGCTCATCTGCATTTTACAGACAAGAGTAACTGAGGCTCAGAGAGGGGATATGAATTGCCTAGTGTCCCACAGCTAAGGGCAAAACCAGGATTTGGATCCTGGTCTGACCCTAAAGCCAGTGCTCGTAATCATTTAGCTACGCATCCATTGCTTCCAGCATTTGTTCATTCATTTATTCAACAACTGTTCATTGCCTAAGCAGACTGACAAAGGCTCTGCTCTCCGGCAGCTTCCTCTAATGGAGGTGGGTGTCTGGACAAATGTTAGTGAAGGGGTCGAGCTTGATGGGGATGGGGATGGGCTGTTCTGAGGTCCCTTCTAGTCCCAGTCTGGGCTTTCATACTCCAGAGCAGGGAGCACGGCCCGTCCAGATCTCCTCCCCTTAGGGACCAGACTCTGTGTTGCTACCAGGTCAACTGGCCATGTTTTTTTCCCAGGTTTGGTCGCAGGCGTGTGATCGTCAGGAAGGGCCAGGGGGGCAACAGCTTTTATTTTATCTACCTGGGCACGGTGGCCGTGACTGAGGACGAAGATGGCATCAGTGCCTTCCTGGACCCCCACCCAACGTTGCTGCAAAAGGGCAGCTGTTTTGGGGTAAGCACGGGGCACGGGTCTGCGTTCCTGGGGTGGGGTTCGGGGTGTGACAGGACTCCTGCTACAACCTCTAGGCCAGGCCCAGTCCTGCCTTTCACTCTGTGCAAGTCATTGCCCTGTTGTGGGTCACAGAGCCCTTACCTGTCAAATGCCGATTGAGTTGGAGCCAGTGATGTCCAAGTCCCACCACTTCGTCTGTGATGTTTAAGGAGTATGTTCCCTCTATAACCCCCTAGAGATGCAGTGACTCCTCAGCAAGGCCTCTCCAGCTTCCTTTCTCTGCCCTGGTCAAACCAGTTGCCTCTTTTTCCACAGGCAGCATATTAAGAGGGAGGGGCGTGGGCCCATAGAAGCAGGGAGTGAGCAGGGGCACAGGGCGGTCCAGGGAACCTGCATTCTGGGGAGGAGAGATTTCTCAGGGGAGATGGAAGCAGGGAAGAGGTGGTCAGGGCTGTGGGCAGAACGCCAGGGGTGACCTCTCACTTGCCTTTGCCCCTGTCTACCCAACAGGAAATGGGCTTTCTAACTTCTTCAGTGAGGAGGGCCACCGTGGTCTGTATGGAAGAAACAGAGTTCTTGGTTGTTGACAGAGAGGATTTCCTTGCTAATAAACTGGACCAAGAAGTTAAAAAGGATGCTCAGCATCGGTTTGAATTTTTTAGGTAACTCCACCAGCCAGCATCTTCCCCCTGTGTGTCTATTAGGTGCCTTTGTCCTACACCCAGTGGGGAACACTAGGTGCTGTTCTCTCTGCTTGGAATGCTTTTTGGTACCCACCTCCCACCCAACTTCTCGGTCTAGCAAACTCCTAACATACCTTCAGGTCGCAGTTCAAATATCCCTTCCTTATGGGATAGTAACAACAGGATAGCTAACATGCATTGAGCACTTGCTGGGCCGGGCAGGATGCTCAGCCCTTTGTACCACCCGTTATATCTAATCTCACATTCAACCCATGATGTTCTTTCTCTTTTTCTCCCCAGTTTACAGTGAGGGAAGCAAGGCTCAGGATGGTGATGTGTCCAGAATGCCTGACTCAGAGTCTCTGGGCTTCACCACCCCGCCTCACTAACCAAGCCCAGCTACCCTCACTCCAGAATAGAGAGGGTGCCCCCTCAGTGCTTCTACCCTGTGTTTCCGTAAAGCCCCATCCAAACTGTAATTCTTGATCATATAATACTTTCTTTACAGTTTATTTGTGCCATCAGACAGTAAGCAGCACAGTGGCAAGGGAAGACCTTCCTTTTTCACCATCATCATCCCTATGTTATCACAGTGCCAGGCACATGCAGGTGCTCGTTTAATTATCTTTAGTTACTTGCCTTGAGGAAAAGAGTGAAAATCAAATGGAGCATCTGCACTGGCACTGAGAATACAGGTTGTAGGGTTGCAGGGCCATAGAGAAGCGTGTTGAGCAGAGGGGTAGGCTGGAACTGAGAGAAAGCCATCTGCATGAAGGGGCTGTAGCCCGAAAAGGGAGGGACTCGGTTCTGAAGGGAGGGACAGTTCATTTTTGTATACAGTGGAAGAAAAATAGGACCGTGTTCTAATCTCAGCTCTTAGGCTTATCCACCATGGGACCCTAGATAGGTCGCTTCACTTCTCTGGGTTTTAGTCTCCTGTGCAGTAAAATGGGGATAACAATTCCTCTCTCCCGAGGTCATTGTAAGAATCAGATGAGGTGATCGTGGGAAGTGCGTGGCTCAGTCTTGGCCCAAGAGGTGCTCCTTCTGTGGTGGCCCTGCTTTCCTCCTGTGTTTCCAGACCCTTCTCCTCCTTGGGCATGGCACTGACCCTGTTCCCCTTTGGTGCCCTGGACAGAACTCGGTGCTCCCTCGCCTAGGTTGAGACCTGAATCACCCGAGTTCAGGGCTCATAATCTGTTGGAGCTGGGAAGATCTAAGATGATTTTTGTTGGCAGCCCCGCGGGGCCGCCTGCGAGGGAAGGGAAGCCCACGATCAGCGGTGTATGAGGTTCAAGATCAACGGAAGGGGTGGTCACTGCTGGGTGGGCCTTTCACCACAGGGCACAAACAGGCCAAAAGAAGAGAGTCCAGACTTCCCCCATTCCCAGGCCCAGGGCTGAGGATTTGAAGCCAATAGGCTGGAGGAGACAGGGGTTGGAATGAGCTGCCCAAACCAAAGGTAGGGCCCGGACTGCTGGGCTGGGGGACAGGATAGCCAGTGAGCTGAAGTGAGGAACTCTTGGGTGCTCCTTGTAATGGGAGTAGCTCAGTGGTAACAAGGTTGGCAGGGGATTCAGCCAGGAGAAGCTCCTGGAGGGAGGAGCAGAGGTGAAAGAAGCAGAGCTCCAATCACCCCCGGTGCGTCTGAGGCTCAGTTAGGGGAGCAGCTGAAGGGCAGGGCCTTGAGAAGAGGGCAGGGGAGCAAAGGACAAGTGACAGGAGACCGGCTGCAGGCTAGGCTAGCGAGCAGGGTGGGTGTGAAATCTTCCACCTCAGGCCTTTGCAAGAGCAGAAGAACATATTCCTTTTCTGGAAATTGCTAAGTGCTGAGCCACCTTGGTGATGGAGGGCGATGAAGTCTAACAGGCTTTTCCCCTCAGGAAGATGGATCTGTTTCACTCCTGGTCCGATGAGAAGCTCTGGAAGCTCGTAATCCTGGGGAAGAAAGAGAAGTTCTCATACGGGCAGCTGATCTCAAAGGACTTTGTAGAATCATCCTCCATCGTGTTTGTGTGTAAGGTAAAGAGGTCTGGGGTAGGGTGGTGAAGCTGGGAAGAGCGTGCCTAATCTAATGTCCTGTAGCCTGGTGACCGGCAGAGCCCTGGCCTTCAACACGTCTTTTTCCGAGCGCCCACGTCCTACTTAAAAAGGCAAAGGAATGTCCATCGACAGGCGAATGGATAAAGATGTGGCACATATATACAATGGAATATTACTCAGCCATAAAGAGAAACTGAGTTGTTTGTAGTGAGGTGGATGGACCTAGAGATTGTCATACAGAGTGAAGTAAGTCAGAAAGAGAAAAATAAATACTGTATGCTAACACATATATGTGGAATCTAAAAAAAAAAAGATGAACCTAGGGACAGGACAGAAGTAAAGAGGCAGATGTAGGTAATGGACTTGAAGACACAGGGAGGGGGAAGGGTAAGCTGGGACGAAGTGAGAGAGAGGCATGGACATATATACACTACCAAACGTAAAGTAGAGAGCGAGTGGGAAGCAGCCACATAGCACAGGGAGATCAACTCGGTGCTTTGTGACCACCTAGAGGGGTGGGATGGGGAGGGTGGGAGGGAGACGCAAGAGGGAGGAGATATGGGGTTATAGTATGCATATAGCTGATGCACTTTGTTATACAGCAGAAACTAACTATTGTAAAGCAATTATACTCCAATAAAGATGTTAAAAAAAAAAAGAAAAAGACAAAGGACACATTTTGGCCTCCCTCCCTCAGAGGGTTGCTGTGAACGTTAAGATATAGCTGTTATATTACAAAGAGGGCACGTGTGGGGAGGGTACCCCTTCCTTCAGCTCATATACATGTTTATTTACAAACAGGTACATATTTAAATTATGCATTTGGCTCTTGAATTTTAATGATGCCAGGTCACTATTTATTATTTCTTTTTGGCTGCATTGGGTCTTCATTGCTGCACACGGGCTTTCTCTACTTGTGGCAAGCAGGGGCAACTCTTCGTTGCGGTGCGCGGGCGTCTCATTGCGGTGGCTTCTCTTGTTGTGGAGCACGGGCTCTAGGCGCGCGGGCTTCAGTAGCTGTGGCACTCGGGGTCTGTAGTTGTGGCTCGCGGCTCTAGAGCGCAGGCTCAGTAGTTGTGGCGCACGGGCTTAGTTGCTCTATGGCATGTGAGATCTTCCCGGACCAGGGCTCGAACCTGTCTCTCCTGCATTGGCAGGTGGATTCTTAACCACTGCGCCACCAGGGAAGTCTCCAGATCACTTTTTATAATTATAATCTCTAAATTGTAAAAGTGATACCACCACATTATACAACTTTCCAGGAAGGGGGACAAATGAGCTCATTACCACAGAATAGATTTCCAAAATTGAAATTGCTTAGCATCACCATTTTTATGACTCTTGGAACAAACTGCTTTTCACAAGGAGGGATCCACTTTCTCTAGCTCCCAGCAACATACAACTTTGCCAGTGCCACCAAGCTCTGCCGTCATTCTTTCAAAAGTTTTTAAATTTAATATGTGGCAATTACTGCCTCATTGAGGATTTAACTTATGTTTTTTTCTGATTACTAGTGAGATTAATCTTGTTTGTTTACTATCTGAATTTTGTGTTTTGTGAATTGCTTTATGTCCTTTGCCCCCTGCTCTGTTGGTTGATAATGAAAAGAAAATTTAAGGAGGTTGATATTGTCATTATTGCCATTTTACAGAGGTGGAAAGGAAGGTTAGGTGGCTGTTCAAGGTCACGCATTTGATGAGGGGCATGAGGCAGGGTTCGACCCAGGTCTGTCTGACCCCAAAGCTCTTCTTCCCAGAAGCTGGGACTTGGGATTTGAGTTGACCTTTCCATCAGTTGTTGACCCTGCTCAAATCCTAAGTAGTTCATCATCATAATCATCATCATAAGAGTCACTATTTTTTTGAGGCTCTTTGCTCCTGTGCTAGGAGTTCTAATGACATCATTAATCTTTTTTTGTTTATTTTGGAATAGGTAGTACTTCACATGCTTCAAAATTCAAAACGTTCACAAGAGTGATGTCTCCCTCCCCCCTCTCTCTCCCAGAATATCCCTCCCCAGGGACCACCACCAGCACCAGTTTCTTGTGTCTCTGTCCTCCACACGTTCTCTCTCTATACAGGCACATGCGTGTGTATATGTTTTTTCCTTTTTTTTCATAAGTGGTGTCATCCTATACAGACTGTTCTGCACTTTGCTGTTTCATTTAAGAGTATTTCTGTAGGTTGTTCCATATCAGTACATAAAGAACTCATTCATTCTCTTTACCACTCATGAGTATTTTACTGTATGGTTGTGCTTTATTTTTTATATATTTATTGGAGTATAATTGCTTTACAATGTTGTGTTAGTTTCTGCTGTATAACAAAGTAAATCAGCTATATGTATACATATATCCCCATATCCCCTCCCTCTTGTGTCTCCCTCCCACCCTCCCTATCCCACCCCTCTAGGTCATCACAAAGCATCGAGCTGATCTCCCTGTGCTGTGCTATGCAGCAGCTTCCCACTAGCCATCCATTTTACATTTGGTAGTGTATATATGTCAATGCTACGCTCTCACTTTGTCCCCGCTTCCCCTTCCCCCTCGGTGTCCTCAAGACCATTCTCTACGTCTGCGTCTTTATTCCTGCCCTGCCACTAGGTTCATCAGTACTGTTTTTTTAGATTCTATATGTATGGTTGTACTTTAACCAGTTCCCTAACTGATGGATATTTAGGTTATCTCAACGTTTGCTATTTCAAACAGTGCTTTGATGAATAACTGTGTACCTAGTACCATTCTACCATAAATCTTCACCGTAGCTCTACCAGGAAGATATTATTATTCCAAGTTTGCAGATGAAGAAGTTGAAGCTAAGATGCCTTAAGAAAGGCCACCTAGCTAGTAAGTGGCAGAGCCAGAATTTTGCCCCCAAACTCCCATATTTAATATCTCCTGTATACCTATTGCCTACACGTTAAGCCACCACAGACATTTGCCAAGTTTTTGCCAAGATCATGACACAGTGGCCCAGGCTCTGGAGGGATACAAAGGTGGAAAAGATTGGTTCTCTGGGGCTTCCCTGGTGGCGCAGTGGTTAAGAATCTGCCTGCCAATGCAGGGGACACGGGTTCGAGCCCTGGTCCGGGAAGATCCCACATGCCATGGAGCAGTTAGCCCGTGCACCACAACTACTGAGCCTGTGCTCTACAGCCCGCGAGCCACAACTACTGACCCCGAGTGCCACAACTACTGAAGCCCGCGTGCCTAGAGCCTGTGCTCTGCAACAGGAGAAGCCACCGCAATGAGAAGCCCATGCACCGCAACAAAGAGTAGCCCCCGCTTGCCACAACTAGAGGAAAGCCCATGCGCAGCAACGAAGACCCAACGCAGCCAAAAATAAAATATATTTATATATTAAAAAAAAGAAAAGATTGGTTCTCTCTCCTTATATATCTTCTCCACTAGATTCTAAGTGTAGACAAAGTTGTCAATGCCGACTACCAAGCGATTAGTACAAACCCTGTGAATTACAAGAATTCAGGATGCAGAACTCTCTAAAGGCTGAAGGCTCCAAGGAGGGCTTCCTGGAGGATGTGAGGTGGGAGACGAGCATTGAAGTATTGGGCCCTTAGACAAAAGTAGGGGGCAAGATTGGTCGTGTGCTGGAGCTGGTTCTTCCTGGCTTGAGAGAGCTGATTGTTAAGTTCTCAGGCATTTTGCAAGTCAGTACACATGATAATTATTAAAAATTAAATTATATAAACCTACAATTAAATATTGAAAACAAGGGTAATAAATACTGAAAAACTTATCATTTCCTGGATTTATTGCATTTTACTATTGTCTATGCTCTTGAAGTTCCTTTTGCCCATAGTATCCATATGGTGGAAATCTCTACCATTGTGCACATCTCTTCTCAGTTCCATGTGCAGTGACTTCCCATTGGTAGCTGAAAATCGACCATGGTGGGAGTATGTGCACACACAATGAAAATAGGCAGACTCTCTAAGTCAGGTCTTGTTTTATGGCTTTGCTGATTGTCTTAAGAAAGCTATAGAGGAAATGTTTATAATGCAGATTAAATTTCAAAGTGGGCTGGGTCTGTAGCCATTACATTGTAAAGAGCAGAAAATTAAGGAAATGTTTTCCAGTATTCAAAAATGACTCATCATAGATTCATCATAGCAGTTATATAACTGATGAACAGGTGAAGTTCTGATAGACATAGTGTTAAAGCTAAAAGAGGTTTCAATTTAATGAATATAATTTATAAGAGGGTGAGAAATAGTTTACCAGTAGAGTACAAGTCAGACTTAATAATATTAAATTTATAGATTGGGATGCAGATTCATTTGTCAAATTATGGTTGAATTGTGACTATAGACTAGCCACTGATATGAGTTCAGCCAAAGTCAATAAAAGCATTCTGTGAGAATCGATTGGCTATATGGAATTTCCAATAAGTGTGGTATATTTTATTATTATTTATAAATTGTGTGTAACACACCCTTCATAACGGTAAAATGTATAGACGTGCATACATTTTACCCAAGAGCCGGTTGTTTCAGCGTCACCAGGGATGTGTTTGTGTTGTGATTTTTGGGTTCAGTCCCAGAGAACACTCAAGTCTAGCTAATGCAAGCAGGAAGGGATTTACTGTGGGATGTTAAATGGCTAACAGATTTACTGGTGAGGGGAGACCTGAAGAAACAGGCTCTAGACTGAAAATGACTCCCAAACGACTCCAAATCAGAGTCCAGAACTGGACTGTCACCGGTGCTGCTGCTCCTGCCAAGTTCAGGAAGCCACCGTCTCCACTAGTGAAGTGGATGTCCCACAGTTCCAAAACCAAGCCTTGCCCAGGTGTACTGGATTGGTGGAACCCAAATCACATCCAGAGCCTTAGCTTCAGGGTACCTTAGGAAATGTAGTGTTTGGTTTCCAGCCTCTACACACTAACACTAAAAGGGGATTGGATGCACAGGATCTGACCCAGAGGAGGGCGAGGATGAGGATGAGGTCCTTGCCAGTGGAGGGGGGAAGAGTTTGATAAGTCTGGAGAATCCTGACGGTCATGTGAGGAGAGGTGGGAGAAAGCCTAGAAGAGAAACTGGTGGTGGAGAGCCCTGAAGGCCAACCTGAATAATTTGCCATTCTTTCTCCCCCTGATATCTGCTTCCTATTTCCTAAAATATTGGGGTGATTGCCTCCAAAGCCAAGCATGCCATGTGTCTGCAAATTTAACTCTAAGCTCTTTTGATACTGTATAACCAGAAAAGATGGGGGAGATGAGCAGTAAGGGATATAAATTCAAGACTTTCTTTACTCAGCATGATGGTTACATCCTGACCAGCAGAAGGTTCTTAATCTGGTTTAGCCTGCATTTCTTTATCTGTAAAATTGGACTATGTGCTTACTTCATAAAGTCTGTGAGGATGAGATTAGCTCAGCACATGCTCACTCACCTCAGTCACCCTCTAATCCAGTGGTTCTCAAAGTGTTTTCCCTGGACCAGCAGCGACACCTGGGAACTCATTAGAAATGCAAATTCTCGGGCCCACCCAAGAGCTATTAAACCCAAAACTCTGGGAGAAGGGGCTCAGTAATCTGTGTTCTGACAACACTGATATCTGCTTCCGGGTGATTCTGATGTGCACTGAAGCTGGAGGACCCCTGATCTAAGGGAAGAGTTTTCAAATTTTGGTAAGCATAACAAACTCCTAGAGTGCTTCTGAAAATGGCAGAGTCCTGCCTCACCCCAGAAATTCTGCTTCATTAACTCTGGAAATCTGCATCTGAATAAGCGTCGCAGGTTTCTGATTTCTAATGCTTGAACTTCATTCTGAGAAAAATAATACAGATGTCACAAAGTGACATCAGGTAGAGAGCCTCTTGCCTAGTAGATGAGTTGGTTTATCCCTTATAGTATTTTGCTAAAACCTGATTTAATTGTTAATGTGAAGATTCTACATAAAAGTTCTGATTTCTGGCTTCTTTTGAATATTCAGAAGATCAGGCAATACCAGGCTATATTCTGGTGTGGCCCCTCTGGCTGGAGTTGAAGTGCACCTGCCACCTCTAAAGGGACTGCTCTTTTTTTCTCATAATTTCCCGCCTGTCCAGCTGCTTAAATGTTCATCTGCTAAAAACAGTTGTCCCGACTCCTGTAGTTTACTGATATTGCCACTAGAGGGAGAAATCAGCATCGGGTGGCTGTGCGTCCTTGGGGTCACGGCAAAGTTGGAGAACATGATTTCCGCTAGCATTACAATCATAATTAATGCCCATAATCAACTCATTTTGAACAGTTTATCATTTGGGAACACATGGTGAAATTGTTTTTTCCACAGATACAGATGCGATTAAAGACCCATGAGAGTCTTTCCAGAGAGAACTGCTCATGTGTGTTTCTCCAGTACCTGCAGTTCCTGGTAGATAAATGTTTGTTGAATGAATGTTGAATAAAGCTCCTAGCACAATGCCTGGAATATAATAAGGGCTTATTAAATGTTTGATCTCTTCTTCTCCTTCCTGTTCAGCAGTAATCTATCTTGAACCTTAACCCTTTATAATGTGTCTTTTAGAATTCCTACTTAAAAAGATTAAAATTTTATAAAGTATGAAATACATAAGAAAAATGACGTATCTTTCTTGCCTCTCAGAAAAGATTAAAAGGGTTGCGAAAACCCAGTTGTCAATGTACTACAAAGATGTATTACAACAAGTTCTGTTATGCACTGTTGGACAGAGTGTAAACTTATCTAACATTTCCAGGGGCTTCCCTGGTGGCTCAGTGGTTAAGAATCCACCTGCCAATGCAGGGGACACTGGTTTGAGCCCTGGTCTGGGAAGATCCCACATGCCACGGAGCAACTAAGCCCGTGCGCCACAACTACTGAGCCCATGTGCCGCAACTACTGAAGCCCGCGTGCCTAGAGCCCATGCTCCGCAACAAGAGAAGCTACCGCAATGAGAAGCCCGTGCACCACAGTGAAGAGTAGCCCCTGCTCACTGCAACTAGAGAAAGCCCACATGTAGCAATGAAGACCCAATGCACCAAAAAATAAATAAGTAAAATAAGTAAATTTATTAAAAAAAAAAAAACAACTTATCTAACATTTCTGGAGGGCTGTTTGGAAATATGTATCAAAATTTAAAACATGCATAATACCTTTAGGAATGAATCCCAAGGAGATAGTCAAGCATAGCTATTATATTAGGATAAACTGGATTAAGCCACAATTATTTTTAAAATCCTCAGATCTCAGTGGATTGACAAAGATATATTCCTTCCTCCCACTACCTGATCATAGCAGGTCAGCAGGAAGCCTTACTCCTCATGGTCACTCAGGGACCCAGGTCACATGGAGACATGGGCCCCTCTTGACCCATGATTCCATGATCAATAGAACAGGAGAAGGTAATATTGAGAGTCAAGTGATGGCTTTTATTTATTTATTTATTTAGGCCTCGCTGAGCGGCTTGCAGGATCTTAGTCCCCCAACCAGGGATCGAACCCGGGGCCCCCGCAGTGAGAGCACCAAGTCCTAACCACTGGACCGCCAGGGAATTCCCTGGCTTTTAAAGTTTCTACCTAGGATTATCACAAGTCACTTTGCTAAGGAAACTGGCCAAAGTGGTAAGAAGGCCATGCCTAATTCAAAGGGTAGAAAAGTATAATCCTGCCATGTGCCTGGAAGGAGAACTCAAGTACTTGCCTTAATGACCACTACGGGCATTAAGATGTAAGTACAAGGTTATCAGTTAAAAGTTGCTGTCCAGGGCCTCCCTGGTGGCGCAAGTGGTTGAGAGTCCGCCTGCCGATGCAGGGGATACGGGTTCGTGCCCCGGTCTGGGAGGATTCCATATGCCGCGGAGCGGCTGGGCCCGTGAGCCATGGCCACTGAGCCTGCGCGTCCGGAGCCTGCGCGTCCGGAGCCTGTGCTCCGCAACGGGGGAGGCCACAACAGTGAGAGGCCCGCATACCGCAAAAAAAAAAAAAAAAAAAAAAAAAAAAAAGTTGCTGTCCACTGCAGGTCACAGTATTAACAGTCTAGAATTAAGCAATCCAGGGCTAGAACAGCTGTCCTAGGAAGTCATCAAGAACCCAGACCCCTTCTAGCTTCTCCCTTCATCGTCCACAGTTTATGGCTTTCATCCTAATGGCGACAGTATGGCTGTTCCACCTCCAGCCATCACATCTGAGTTTCAGGCAGAAGGTAGTGGAAAGGATAACCATAGCTTTCCTTGGAGATTTATCCATCAGTCTTCCACTTATATCTCATTAGCCAGAATTGAGTCACTGCCAGCCCCACTGTAGGCGAGTTTGGGAAGGCGGTGAGTTTTTTTAAACTGGGGACTTTGTTGTCCTGAACGAAATCAGAGTTATATATAATACTGGCAAATTAGAAACAACTAAATATTAATCTTCAAAAATGTTTTCCTGGGGCTTCTCTGGTGGCGCAGTGGTTGAGAGTCCGCCTGCCGATGCAGGGGACACGGGTTCGTGCCCCGGTCCAAGAAGATCCCACATGCCATGGAGCGGCTAGGCCCGTGAGCCATGGCCAGTGAGCCTGCGCGTCCGGAGCCTGTGCTCTGCAACAGGAGAGGCCACATCGGTGAGAGGCCCGCGTACCGCAAAAAAAAAAAAAAAAAAAAAAAAGTTTTCCTGAGGTGTAACATATGCAATAAGGACCTCAAATCTAAACTTTTACAGCTTGATGGATTTTTACATATGTACACCCCTGTGTAAGCATCACCCAAATCAAGATAGAGAACATTTTCAGTACCTCAGAGGCTCCCTTATGTCCATTCCCAGACAAAATGCCCCCACACAGGTAACCACTCTTCTGACTTCTGTCACCACAGATTACTTTTGCCTATTCTTTAACTTTGTGTAAATGCATCGTATCGTATGTGCTCCTTGTGTCTGACTTCTTTTGCTCAACTGAATATTTATTTTTAATTTTATGTAAATTATGGCATACATAGAATAATATGCAATCATTAAAAACAATAGCATAGAACCATATTGCTTGGCATAAAAAGATGTCCTTGATATATTATTGAGCTTTTACAAAGGTTACAAGAGTCTGTTTTACATTAAAGGACTTATT
This sequence comes from Mesoplodon densirostris, assembly GCF_025265405.1. Classification (NCBI taxonomy): domain Eukaryota; kingdom Metazoa; phylum Chordata; class Mammalia; order Artiodactyla; family Ziphiidae; genus Mesoplodon; species Mesoplodon densirostris. Next base: position 23,746,434 of record NC_082676.1, on the reverse strand, counting down.
TATGCAAAATTGTATTTATACATCTTATATGCTTAGAGAGAAGAGTTTGAAATAATATTCACCAAAGTGTTACCCTGTTATTTCTGGGTGTTAGGATTAACATAGTTTTAACTTTCTCTATGTTCTTCTTTGTTTGATTTGAATATTTTTTAAACTTTTAGTTTTGGAATGATTTTGAATTTACAGAAAATTTGCAAGAACAGTACAAAGAATTCCTGTATGACCCTAACCTGGCTTCAGCAATTATTAACATTTTGCCATATTTGCTTTTATATATATGTATATATTTTTCCTGCCTGAATCATTTGAGAGTTAAGTATCATTCATCATATTCATTTACCCCTATATACTTAAGTGATTATTTTCTAAGATCAGAAATTAACCACAGAATAATTTTTTTTTTTTTCTTTTTTTTTTTTTTGCGGTATGTGGGCCTCTCACTGTTGTGGCCTCTCCCGTTGCGGAGCACAGGCTCCGGATGCGCAGGCCCAGCGGCCATGGCTCACGGGCCCAGCCGCTCCGCGGCATATGGGATCCTCCCAGACCGGGGCACGAACCCGTATCCCCTGCATCGGCAGGCGGACTCTTAACCACTTGCGTCACCAGGGAGGCCCAACCACAGAATAATTTTTGAAATCTAGGAATTTAACATTGATATAGTATATAATCTGTAGTCCATAATCAATTTCACCAGTTGTCCCAATAACATCCTCAATGGTGATTTTTTGTTTTTTTAGTTCTCAGGCCTCTTTAGCCATTTGAATTTTTTATGATGAGTAGATAACATTTTCATTTTTAAAAAGGACGTGAAACCACTTGCATTAAGCAAGTAAAACAAAAGAGAGCTTATCTTCAAAGCCTAGCCTACCTGGAGCTGGGGTTGACCCTTCTGCTTGTGTCTCTTGACGTGTCCAGGGCAGCTGTGAAGTACTGCAGTTGATAGACCTTGCGACCTCGCCCTTCTACCACAAGTGGATCTGGCAGCACCTGCAGCTGATAGACGACAGACCTCCAAACACCCACCTCAAGGGTAAGCCGATATCCACATCCGGCAGCCCGCAGCACAGCAGGGGGTGCCTGATCCTGTGGGTTCTCAGTGCCTGGTCCACAAAGTCTTAGAAATCTAGAGCTGGAACGTCCTGGCAGGATAGACATCCTTCTTCTACTAGCTGAGGAAACCTGATCCACGTGGCTCTCCGAGGTGAGGCTCCTGCCCACTCCTGCAGCCAATTTCAGCCTTTCCCCTTTGCTTCAGCCCAGGGAGAGGGGTGGAAAAAAGAGAGCTTGGAGCTAGACAGAGCCAGGTTTGAATACCACTGATTAGCAGGGCGATTTTGGTGAGTACTCAAGCCTTTGGGCCTGGTGTCTTGGGGTCTGTCGCTGGTGTCGTGGTTAAGAGCATAGGCCCAGGGCCAAGCTACGTTTGAATTCAGGGTCCTTCTCTTACTAGCTGTGTGGATACTGGGCAAGTGATTCCATGTCCCTGCACACTGATGCCCTCAGAGTCTGTAAAATATGACTCATGGTCCCTGCCTCATAGGCTTGTTATAAAATTAAGCAAATGAATATATAATGCTCTTAGAACACTACCTAGATGTATTAGTATATAGTAGATGTTCACTCTCATTATCACACAGGTTACTAGGAGCACCGAATCAGATCATGTGTGCATAGGGCCTGGGAGGTGCTCAGTAAATTTCAGCTCTCTTCTCATGTCAATTCTTTTTTTCTCTCTTTTCCATTGCTAATCCACCAGAGAAAAAGCTACATCCCACACATTTTTCCCCCCCATTTTTTTTTTTTTTTTTTTTTTTTACTGCAGCAAGATACACATAACGTAAAATTTACTATCTTAACCATTTTTGAGCACACAGTTCAGTGGTATATTCTTTTTCTTACCTGCCTTCCTTTGGACTATTATGTATGATCCCATTTCATTTTCTCTGTTGGCTTATTAGCTCTAACTCTTTGTCCTTTTATTTTAGTGGTTGCTTTATAGTTTGTTGAACATACCTTTAACTTATCACAGGCTACCTTCACGTGATATTATGCCACTTCACATACAGGATCAGAACCTTACAACAATATACTTCCATTTCTCCCTTCTCAGATTTTGGGCTATTGTCAAATATTCTACCTTCACATATGTTAAAAACCTTACAGTACACAGTTGTCACTTTTGCTTTAAACAATTATCTTTTAAATATATTTAACTAATAAAAACAAAAGTATTTTATATTTACCTATGTGGTACCATTCCTGATGTTCTTCATGCCTTTGTATAGGTCCAGATTTCCATTGTACAATTTCCTTCTGCCCAAAGTATTTCCTTTAACATTTCTTTCAGCTTTTCTATGTCTAAAAATGATTTTGTCTTAATTTTTAAAAGAAATTTTTTGTTGGGTATAGAATTCAAGGTTAACAGGGTTTTGTTTTTTGTTTTTGCTCAATATTTTAAAGATTTGCATTAAAGTCTGTCTTCTCGCTTGCATTGTTTTCCATAAGAAGTCTGCCAACCTTCTTATCTTTGTATAATCTCTTTGCGTAACTTTGTATATCCTTTGTATGTAATAATGCCTTTTTGCTATGGCTGTTCTCTTTTCTTCCAATTTTATTGAAATATAATTGACATACAGCACCGTGTAAGTTTAAGGTATACAGCATAATGATTCAACTTAAATACATCATGAAATGATTACCCCAATAAGTTTAGTGAACATCCATCGTTTCACATAGATACAAAAGAAAAAATAAATTTTTTTCTTGTGATAACTCTTAGGATTTACTCTCTTAATAGCTTTTGTATATAACATACAGCAGGGTTAATTATATTAATCATGTTGTACATTACATCTCTATTACTTAGTATTTATCTTATAAGTAGGTGTTTGTACCTTTTTTAAATTTTTTACTTATTTATTTTTGGCTGCGTTGGGTCTTTATTGCTGCCCGTGGGCTGCCTCTAGTTGTGGCGAGCGGGGGCTACTCTTCGGTACAGTGTGTGGGCTTCTCATTGCGGTGGCTTCTCTTGTTGCAGAGAATGGGCTCTAAGCATGCGGGCTTCAGTAGTTGTGGCACGTGGGCTCAGTAGTTATGGCTCACAGGATCTAGACCGCAGGCTCAGTAGCTGTGGCGCATGGGCTTAGTTGCTCTGTGGCATGTGGGATCTTCCCGGACCAGGGCTTGAACCTGTGTCCCCTGCATTGGCAGGTGGATTCTTAACCACTGCACCACCAGAGAAGCCCCAGATGTTTGTACCTTTTGACCACCTTCATCCAATTCCCCCTCTGCCCTTCCCCCTGCCTCTGGTAACCACAAATCTGATCTTTTTTTCTATGAGCTTGTTTATTTTTGAAGGGTAATTGACCCACGACACTATGTTAGTTCCTGGTGCACAACATAGTGATTCGATATTCCTGTACATGGTAGAGTGATCACCACTGCCCTGCCCTGGTTGGTTTAAAATTTTTCTCTTTATCAGTAAAGATCTTATCAAATAAGCAATTTGGTCACACTGTGCCTTCACAAAATTTTTGTCATGTTTCTGTGCTTGGGGTTCATTTAGTTTTTTGGATCTTTGGGTTTATATTTTTCATCAGATTTGGAATGTTTTGACCATTAAACAATTTTTTTTTCTATCTTTCCTTCTTTCGCCTCCACTTTGAGGATTCCAATCACATGTATATTGGACTGCTTGAAGTTGTTTCACTGATGCTCTATTAATTTTTTCTTGTTGTCTTTTTTCTCTCATTTTTGATCATTTTTATTGCTATGTCTCCAAGTTCAGTAGACTTTCTTCTGCATTTTCTAATCTGCTATTAATCCCATCCATGTATTTTTCATTTCAGACCTTGCAGTTTTCATATCTAGAAGTTTGATTTGGGTCTTTTTTTTTTCTTAAATAATTTCCATGTTTCTGCTTAATATACACACAATTTCCTCTTTGGAATACAATTATAATAACTATTTCAATGTCCTTGCATACTAATTCTGTTATCTCTGTCATTTCTGGGTCAGTTTCAGTTTATTGTTTTTTCTCTTTATATGGTTCATATTTTCCTACTTCTTTGCATGGTTGGTAACTTTTCACAGAATGCTAGAAGCTGTGAATTTTGGGTGCTACATATTTAAAAATTCCTGTAAATATTTTTGAGATTTGTTCTGGGATGCAGGTAAGTTATTTGGAAATATTTTGATCTTTTAAAGACTAGCATTTAGACTTTGGTAGGTAAGATCAGAGCAGTGTTTAATCTAGAGCTAATTTTGCCCCATTCATGAGACAAAGCCATTCTGAATATTCCACAGGTGCCCACGGCTTGTGACGCTTTCTATTCTAGCTATTGAGAATAGTAACTATTTCTGGTCCTGTGTGAACTCTGATTATTTATCCCTCTAAACATTTTGGGTGGTTCTTTCCCCAGTCTTAGGTAGTATTTTTGTATCTATTACTGCATAACAAATTATCCCAAAACTTAGTGACTTAAAACAATATTTGTTATCTCTCAGTTTCTGTGAGTCAGAAATCTGAGCATGGCTTAGCCAGCTGCCTCTGGCTCAAGTTCTGTTGTGAGGTTGCAGCTGTCTGCCAGGGTTGTGGTCTCATCTGAAGACTCACTTGAGAGGGACCCACTTCCAAGTTCACTTACGTGGCTATTTGCAAACCTTGGTCCCTCACCTTGTGGGTGTCTCTACAGGGCTGTTTTATGACATGGCAGCTTGCTTCCCCAGGAGAGAGAGAGAGCAACACAGAGTATACCCAAGGCAGAAGCCTTTTAAAACCTAACCTCAAAAGTGATATCCCATCACTTCTGCTATATTCTATGTATTAGAATCAAATCCAGCCCACACTTAACGGGAGGATAGTACACAAATGTGTGGCCATCAGGAGGTGGGAATCACTGAGGGCCATCTTAGTGGCTGCCTAACCACTGGTGGTTTCCTAACATCATTCATGTATTTCTCAGTACTCAGCTAAGACCAAAGGGGACCCTCGGAACATCTTCAGAGTTCTCTCTTTCTGCAACTCTCTCCTCTCTGGGACTCTGCTCTGTGAACTCCAGCTGCCTTGTCTTCCCTGGACTCACTTCTGTCTCATTAATTCAGAGAGATTGCTGGGCTCCTCCTGGGTTTCCCTTTCCTGCACCATTGCCCAGAAGGTCTCTAGGTGGTCAGCTGGGGCAATAGTAGGGCTCAGCCCATTTGTTTTCTATCTTTCAGGAATAATGGTTCTTCATGGCCTGATGCCCAGTGTCATGAAAGCCACATTTTTCATGTATTTAGCCCAGTATTTTATTAGTTTCAGGTGGGAGGGTAGTCCCTCTGTTACTCTGTTTGGCTGGAAGCAGAAGTCTAGATCTGTGGTTCTTAATAGCTGAGTTTTATTCTCTTGTTCTCTTGTTTATTCTCTTTATTCTCACAATTAAACCAATTACCTTTTACAGATATTTTGGGTTATTTCCAATTTTTCGCTATTACCCTACTGTGGTGAATTTCCTGGTGTGTTTATCTTTGCATACTTGTGCACAAAAACATATGGGATAAATTCTTAGAATTACTGGATCAAGTAATTGGTTCAGTGTGTACTGGCTATGCACATTTAAAATGTTGATAAGTATTGCTAAAATGCCTTCTAAATAGGTTGTACTTAGGGCTTTTTTTATATATGCTACGTTTTTCTAGGCCTACTCCTTGTGTAGTTCGAGTTTATTTCTATTAACATTAATTTTAATACTAACACTGGAGAGGTTTTTTTTTTTTTTTTTTTGGTCGTGCTGCACAGCTTGTGGGATCTCCATTCCCTGACCAGGGGTTGTACCCAGGCCACGGCAGTGAGAGCCCAGGATCCTAACCCCTAGGCCACCAGGGAACTCCCAGAAGATCTATTTTTTAAATCAATATCATTAAGGTTTCATTTTCATACAATAAAAGACACACATTTAAAGTGTGTAGTTCAATGAATTTTAACAAATTTACATCCGTTGTAACCACCACAATCAAGTTATAGAACATTTCCGTCACCCCCAGAAGTTCCCTTGTGCCCCATCCCAGTCAATCCCTATCCTTCACCCCTGGCCCTGGGCAACCACTGATCTGCTTTCCATCACTATAGGTTACATTTGTCTTTCCTAGAGTTTCATGTAAATGGAGTCATATAGTATGTACTCTTTTGTATCTTGTTCCTTTCACTCAGCATAGTGTTTCTGAGTGGTATTCTCTTGGAGATCTTTTTATTTTTTAAAAAATTTTATTTTATTTATTTATTTTTTTGGGGGGCTGCATTGGGTCTTCGTTGCTGTGCGCGGGCTTTCTCTAGTTGTGGTGAGCGGGGGCTACTCATTGCTGTGGCTTCTCTTGTTGCAGAGCACAGGCTCTAGGTGCATGGGCTTCAGTAGTTGTGGCGCATGGGCTTCAGTAGTTGTGGCTCACGGGCTCTAGAGCGCAGGCTCAGTAGTTGTGGCTCACGGGCTTAGTTGCTCCATGGCATGTGGGATCGTCCCAGACCAGGGCTTGAACCCATGTCCCCTGCATTGGCAGGCGGATTCTTAACCACTGCGCCACCAGGGAAGCCCCATGTTGGAGATCTTTTTATTAATGCTCACAGAGGACCTATTATGTTCCAGGCACTGTGTTAGGCATAGCACATACTTTATCTGTAATGCTTACAATAGTCCTAGGAGGATTCCAGGAGATTGAGACTTGTCCAAGGTTCTATGGCTGGTCACCCATTTATTTTTTATTGCTGCTCCTGCCCCCAGTCACAGTTTGAAAGCCCAGATAAATGTGATCTGTTAATGGAAAGACATGAGCTTTGAATCAGAAACAGCTGAGTTCAAATACAAGCTTCAGCCCTTTCCTGGGTGTTAAACTCTGCTTCTCATTTTCTCTCTTAAATAAGGCTAATGACATTTGTCTAGATGTAATGGATGTAAAGGCTCTCGCTCAGGACCTGGCACAGAGGGACAACAGTGGAAGCCAGTGTTTTTCTTTCCTGTTTTTCTTAATTCCCCCGTGCATCAGACTAGCCACACAGGAGATTGTGATATACCTCTAGACACCTTCAGCACAACCCTTATGTATGCAAAGACCCATTAATGTGTTTTCCTGTGCTTTCTCTAACAGATCTGTCTCCTGTGGAGAGATTTAAGGAATTCCAGATCAGGTCATATCCTGTACAGGATTTTAGTTTTCTGAAACTTCTGCATCTCCGGAAAGCCCAGGAGCAACAGGGATCCAGCTTCAGTAGGAAGATTAAAACCTCAGGAAATACTCTCCCAAAGACCTTGGGCTCAAAGATCAAGTAAGCTTTGCCCTTGACAGATAGAATGGTCCAGATTCTGGTTGAAAAGGGGGATATAACTTACAGGGCAGAATGTCAGGGATGCTGGGGAGGGGGCGGAGGTAGCAATCACAGCTTGACCCCAAAGGTTGGGATGTGTGCAGAAGGCAGCCTACAGAGGTCCTAGGTGTGATATGGGGACTGCCTTCCCTGCCTCCAGCTCACAGGGCCCCTTTAGGTGGTGGCTGCTTCCTTTCTCAGGGAACCCATCTGAAGAAGAAGGGGCAGGACACAGTTTTTGGTGATGACCTTCTGTTTGTATATCACTGGGCCTTTTTGGCTCTGAGCTGCTTTTTTTTTTTTTAAACATCTTTATTGGAGTATAGTTGCTTTACAATGGTGTGTCGGTTTCTGCTGTATAACAAAGTGAATCAGCTATACAGACACATACATCCCCATATCTCCTTGACTCTGAGCTTCTTAAGAAAAGTCTGCTCATTTAAGGGAGGCAGTAGATAAGTGCTTTGGAGCCAGTCCAATCTGAGTTCGAATCCTGGCTTGGCCACTTACTTTAGCTCTGTGTCCCTGTGCAAGGGACTTGACCTCTCTAAGCCTCAGCTTCCTGGTCTGTAGCTAACAGCATCTAAGTCTCAGTTTTGTTGTAAACCAGCAGTTAAATGAGATAATGATAATTATAGCTAACACTTAATGAAATGACTCTGTGCCTGGTACTGGATTATCTAATTTAATTCTCCCAACAACCCTACAACGTAAGTACTGCTATTATCACTCACATCTTTCAGGTGAGAAAACCAAGGTACAGGGAGAGATTAAGTTACTTATTCAAGGTCACACGGAGAGAAAGTGGCAGAGTCAGGATTCAAACCTGAGCAGCTTGTTAGTGCTCAGTCTTGCTATCTGGTATGATCGTCATGACAGAAACAAGGTGGGTGCACAATGAAGGCTGTGCTTTTTGCCTTTCCTGGAGAGGAAGGGACACTCAGTGGGCACTGGCCTAGAGCAGCTCAGTGCCCGCCCCTTCATTACATATGAAGTAAAACTATCACACTAATAGGGCCTCCCTGGTGGCGCAGTGGTTGAGAGTCCGCCTGCCGATGCAGGGGATACGGGTTCGTGCCCTGGTCTGGGAGGATCCCACATGCCGCGGAGTGGCTGGGCCCGTGAGCCATGGCCGCTGGGCCTGCGCGTCCGGAGCCTGTGCTCCGCAACGGGAGAAGACACAGCAGTGAGAGGCCCGCGTACCGCAAAAGAACAAAAAACAAAAAAAAATCAGACTAATAATGGCATCAGTGTCACAATCTCCCTGGTGCCCGGATCCAGCCTGCTTGCCTCCATAACGAGCACCCTGTGGTTGCTTTGTTGTTTTTACCTCTGATGGATACTCTTTCCAAAGGATCCAGTGTTTGAAATCCCAATCCTAGTTCTTCTGAAGGTAGAGATGGAACAGACTTAGTTTCTCTGCTGTAAATAGTGAGGAAAAAGGGGACAGGCTGTCCCCACAGTAAAAAATAAAAGACATAGGCTGGGCATGTCCTGGGAGGCAAGAATGGAAGCCTACCTTGTGTATATGTTGGGTGAGTTCAGCTATGTTCTCAGCTGATGAATAATCTTTTCCCTGCCTCTAATCCAGATAGCATACTTTGTCTCTTCCTTCTACCTAGCCTGAGACCAAAGAAAGCACAACAGGATTGCCTGTGTAAAAATCACTCCAAAGTGAACAAAGTACCGAGTCTACAGATCACTGAGGGAAACCCATTTTTGTAAACAAACAAATGAAGCCATCTCTTCTCTGCCTGCCTCTCAAGAAGAGCCCCAACCTCTGCTGTGTCCCCAGGAGGACAGAGCTTACTCTTTCTCAAAGTAGTCTGTTCCATTTTTAGACAGGTCTGACTTAGAAATCCCTTCCTTGTGCTGAGCATTAAGTCAGCCAGCCTGGACTTCTCACCCATCAGGCCTGGCTCAGGTGCATGTCTTCTCCCTATTAAAACTCTCCAAATCCTGACAGTCGGTTTGTCCAGGGGCTTGATTTTCTGTTTTCTCACCACCTGGGAGAAGGGAGGGGCGATCTCAATATGCAGTTGAATGGGGGCTGCTTATCCAGGGCTTCATGAACTGGCTGTGTTACAAATGAGTTCTCTTTAACAAGGTGTCAAATTTCAGATCCAGGTGTCCTCATTTCATCGAGTGTCCCATGATTGATACGAAGTATGGTGATCTCCCCAAGGAGGCTGCAGTGGGGGCCTACATGAAGATCCACACCGTGGAGCAAGGAGAAATCTTGGTAAGTGTGCAGAGAGCCTTGTTCACAATAGAGTGTGTAACACGAAGGGCTGGGGGTGCTAAGTAATGAGAGTAAATGTTTAAAATCATCCTGTTCGAAATTCGGTGATATTAAGGAATATTGTTGATTTTTTTAAGATATGATCATGGGGGCCTCCCTGGTGGCGCAGTGGTTGAGAGTCCGCCTGCCGATGCAGGGGATACGGGTTCGTGCCTCGGTCCGGGAGGATCCCATATGCCGCGGAGCGGCTGGGCCCGTGAGCCATGGCCGCTGAGCCTGCGCGTCCGGAGCCTGTGCTCCGCAACGGGAGAGGCCACAACAGTGAGAGGCCCGCGTACCGCAAAAAAAAAAAAAAAAAGATATGATCATGGTATTGTGGTTATGTTTTTTTTTTTTTTTTTTTTTTTTTTTTATAAATGTCACATCCCTCAGGCTGGACTTCTTTTTTTTTTTTTTTTAATTTTTAAAATTTTTTGGCTGTGTTGGGTCTTCGTTTCTGTGTGAGGGCTTTCTCTAGTTGTGGCAAGTGGGGACCACTCTTCATCACTGTGCACGGGCCTCTCACTATCGAGGCCTCTCCTGTTGTGGAGCACAGACTCCAGACGTGCAGGCTCAGTAGTTATGGCTCAGGGGCCTAGTTGCTCTGTGGCATGTGGGATCTTCCCAGACCAGGGCTCGAACCCGTGTCCCCTGCATTGGCAGGCAGATTCTCAACCACTGCACCACCAGGGAAGCCCTGTGGTTATGTTTTTTAAAGAGTCCTTATGGGACTTCCCTGGCGGTCCAGTGGTTAAGACTCTGCACTTCCATTGCAGGGGACATGGGTTCTATCCCTGGTTGGGGAACTGAGATCCCACATGCCACGCAGGGCAGCTATAAATAAATAAATAAATAAATAGTCCTTATATTTAGGAGATACATATCCAAATATTTACAGATAAAATGATATGACATCTGGGACTTGCTTTAAAATAATCCAGGAACAAGGCAAGGATGTCCCTTCTCACTACTCCTATTCAACATTGTTTTGGAAGTTCTAGCTAGTGCATTAAGAAAAGGAAGTTAAACACATACAGATTGGGAAGGAAAAAATATATCTGTCTTTGTTTGCAGATGACATGATTGTCTATATAGACAATTCTAAAGAATCAAAAAAACAAAACAACAACAACAACGAAAAAGAACAAATAAAACTTCCTGGAGCTAATAAATGATTATAGCAAGGTCACAGGGTATAAGGCAATGAACAATTTTAATTTGAAATAAAAAAACACAATGTCATTTACAATAGTAACAAAAAATGAAATACTTAGGTATAAATCTAACAAAATATGTTCAGGATCTATATGCAGAAAACTATATAACTATAATGAAAAAATTCAAAGAAGATATAAATAAATGGAGAAATATTCTATGTTCGTGGATTGGAAGACTCAGTATTGTTAACATGTCAGTTTATTCCAACTTGATGTATAGATTCAATGCAATCCCAATCAAAATCCCAGCAAGTTATTTTGTGGATATTGAAAAACTGATGCTAAAATTTATATGGAAAGGTGAATGTAAACAAACTGATAAATCCATACAATGAAATATTATTTGGCAATAAAAAGAAATTAGCGGGGCTTCCCTGGTGGCGCAGTGGTTGAGAGTCTGCCTGCCGATGCAGGGGACACAGGTTCGTGCCCCGGTCCGGGAAGATCCCACATGCCACAGAGCGGCTGGGCCCGTGAGCCATGGCCGCTGAGCCTGCGCGTCCGGAGCCTGTGGCCGCTGAGCCTGCGCTTCCGGAGCCTGTGCTCCGCAATGGGAGAAGCCACAACAGTGAGAGTCCCGCGTACCACAAAAAAAAAAAAAGAAATCAGCTAAGAAACCATGAAAAGACATGGTAAAATTAAATAAATATTTCTTTTTTTTGGCTGCACCAAGTATGGCCTGTGGGATCTTAGTTCCCCAACCAGGGACTGAACCCGGCCCCAGCAGTGAAAGCCCAGAATCCTAACCACTGGACCACCAGGGAATTACCTAAATGAATATTTCTAAGGGAAAGAAACCAGTATGAAAAGATTAAGTATTGTATGATTCTAATTATGTGACATTTTGGAAAAGACAAAAATATGGAGATAGTAAAATGGTCACCAGAGGTTTGGAATTCAGGGGGAGGGATAAATAAGTAAAGCACAGGGGGTTTTTAGGGCAATAAAATTACTCTGTAATTACTGTAATGGTGGATACAAAACATTAAGCATTTGTCAAAACCCATAGAACTTTACAGCACAGAGTGAACCTTAATGTATGCAATTTGTAACAACAACAAAAATCATTTAGGAGATGGTGGGGGGGATCCCCCAGGAAGAAATGCAGACTGAGGAGAGAATCTAACAATATTACAAATCGGTGAAACAACTTCAGTGAAGAGGATGGGAGGGAAAGGTCCTGACCTAAGTAACGTTGGAGATGAGTGGAGTCTCTAAGACTGAAAACAAAAGGAACTGCACATGAGCACTGTACTCTATGACAAAGTTTTTTCCATGGGTGTGTGGATTAACAATGCTGATACTGCTGTACGTGTATACTGAAATGTATCAATTAAGTAAATGAATGGCAGAGGGTAGGAGCCAGGTTTTTCACCACTGGAGTGGAAATATACAGATACGCAAGGGGAGGAGGCTAGAATGATCCATGTGGTAATGGGTTAGAGTTACAGACATCATGTGAACTTATGTCTATCGTAATATAGATACAGATGGTTCCATAAAGAAATATTTATAGATATATGTATAAACATGTATTTTTTGCTCTGTTAGCCGACAGGGCCTAGAAGAAATGACACACCAGTAGCAATGAGCACACATAGTGCCCAGATCTTGGTTCCTAATACCTTTCTTCAAAAGAAACAAGGGCTCTTTGGTTGAGTCTAGAACCAGGACAAGACATATATGAGTGAGCCTGGGGCCTTTTGTAGTGCCAGGAAGTAAGGATGTGCTGGGGAGAAAATCCCTACATTGATGGGAGTGGGCATATCAAAGGAACACAGGGGCCAACTGAAAGAGCTCCCAGTGGCCAAAGCTGGAACAATCAGAACAACTAAATAAAGTAGTATTGGATTATAACCCAAAGTACAAAATAAACATCTGTAAGGACATACTGATATAATGCATAAATAATGAATAAATTAATAAACAGGGGAGAAAAGACAAATCTCCCATGCGGAAGAATTCCAAATAATTATGTAGACACTCTGCCCTGAAAGAGAGGGTATATAACTCACTGCTCCTTAGGTGTGGGCTGCACATAGTGACTTCCTTCCAAAGAGTACATGATAGAAAGGAGGAAAAAAAAGAATAATTTCACAGAGGAAAAACCATTGAGTGAGCAGTGCTTCCTCACTCAGGTGATCAAGGCCAAGATCAAGAATAATAAATCATGCTGATAGTATGTCCCCTTAATATGAGATGATAAAAGTGGGATGTGGTGTGATGAAAATGGCATGCTGTGGTCCTCTTCCCAATAACCCATAACCCCAGTCTAATCATGAGAAAAATCAGACAAATTCTAATAGTGGGGCGACCCAAGAAATACCTGACCGGTACTCCTCAAAACTGTCAAGATCATCATGAACAAGGTAAGTCTGAGAAAGTGCCACAGCCAAGAGGAGCCTAAAGGGACATGACAATTAAATGTAATGCTGTGTCCTGGATAGGACTGTGGAAGAGAAAAAGGAAATCTAAATAACTCGTTGGCTTCAGTTATTGATTATGTATCCATATTGGTTCATTAATTGTAACAAAGGTATCACAGTTAATGTGAGATCTTAACAGGAAACCAAGGGCAGGGTATATGGGAACTCTGTACTATCTTCTCAATTTTTCTGTTAAGTCTAAAACTGTTCTAAAGAAAAGTCTATTCATGAAGTCATTACAGTGACTGTGACTGAACTTGTATATTTTCCTCAGTGGTCTATACACATCTCTATAGTAGGGATTGTCTCAGAACCCAGCACAGAGACTGTCAGTTATTAAAATTTCAATAAATATATGTCCATGAATAAAGAGAGTTCCATTACTCATGGAAATCTGGTAAATGTATGTCAGGAGCTCACAGAGCCAGAATCTGAATCTGAAACCTGAATCTGAAAGTGTTGAATAATATGAAAACATAAAGGACATACAAAAGGAAAAAAAAAAGTCTATTAAAAAGTAATTATCCACGGGACTTCCCCGGTGGTGCAGTGGTTAAGAATCCGCCTGCCAATGCAGGGGACATGGGTTCGATCTCTAGTCCAGGAAGATCCCACATGCTGCGGAACAGCTAAGCCTGTGTGCCACAACTACTGAGCCTGCGCTCTAGAGCCTGCTCGCCGCAACTAGAGAAAGTGTGCTCACAGCAACGAAGACCCAATGCAGCCAAAAATAAATAAATAAAATAAATTAATTAATTGTTTTTAAAAAGTGGGCTTCCCTGGTGGTGCAGTGGTTGAGAGTCCACCTGCCGATGCAGGGGACACGTGTTCGTGCCCCGGTCCGGGAGGATCCCACATGCCACGGAGCAGCTGGGCCTGTGAGCCATGGCTGCTGAGCCTGCGTGTCCGGAGCCTGTGCTCTGCAACGGGAGAGGCCACAACAGTGAGAGGCCCGCGTACCGCAAAAAAAAAAAAAAAAAAAATAGTAATTATCCAGGGACATCCCTGGTTGTCCAGTGGTTAAGACTTCGCCTTCCAATGCAGGGGCTGAGGGTTCGATCCCCAGGGAGCTAAGATCCCACATACCTCGCAGCCAAAAAACCAAAACATTAAACAGAAGCAATATTGTAACAAATTCAGTAAAGACTTTTAAAATGGTTCCCTTAAAAAAAATCTTTTAAAAAAAGTAATTATCCAATAGTGGAGGGGGGATGTATGGGTGAAACAAACTTGGCCATGAGTTGACCACTGTGGGAGCTGGGCCATAGGTGCTGGAGCTGGGTGGGCGGGTGAGCTATACAGGGAGGGCACGAGGCCTCCTGGTGGGTAGCGATTCACCTCAGTCTTCCTGGAGGTGGGGGAACTGTCTTCTGATGTATGGTCATCGTTGTTGCCATGAACCTCCAGGGTCCTCACCCCGTGCTGTGCTGAGCTCTTAGTGCTCCTGCTCTGGCCTGTGCACACCCCCCCGCCGAGGCAGGGAGGTCAGCCCAGCACTGTCTGGAGCCTCAGGCCCTAGCACAGCCCTCGGTCAATACCGCGTGAGTATTTCCGAGCTTTTCAGCAGCTCTTACTTTTGCTCAGTAAAACTCTGCCTCCTACAATTTTTAAGGAGCTCCGACTCCCGCTTACCCATCCCCCCAAGAACAAACAGAAATCAGCTTCCTTGCCACATGGTGGCCTCTCAGGTATTTAAAGAATGCTGTTTTGTTTTTCATTCAGCATCTGTGCCCTGTTAATTATTTTCTTATGCAGGGAAAACATTCCTCCATTCCTTCAGTCTTCATGTGATATAGTTTCCAGCCTTCTCACTTCCGTTTTCCTGCAGTTTCAGTGTCTCAGAGTGAGGTGCTCAGGGCTGGACACAGGCCACCTGAGGCCAGGCACCTGCCGTGCATGCAGCCTTGTGGGCTGCCCGCGGAGGAGCCGGGATGCCTGGCACCCTGTGGAGGAACCACAGGGCAGACGAGGTGTTGCCCACTGTGGTAGAGGGTGACAGGAGCGGGAGGCTGTGGAAGATGGAACAAGAGGGACTTGGGACTTGATTCTCTAAGCAATCCTGGAAGGCTCGGAGCAAGGCCCTGACTGCCTCATTCACCACACAGGACCCAGAGCAGAGAAACTCCCACCACCAAACAGTCATTAACGTGATCCTGTTGAAGAAAATGCCTGTGGTGTGCCTTTGGTAAAATTCTGTTCTCCCTGCTTTCAAGGCCCTGGCTTCATTTGCAGGAGAATGCATGGTAACAGCTGTGACTGTATTCACCTACCAGGAGGTAGGAGGTCACATTTTCCTTTGGAGGCAGGAGTGTAGAGCTGAGTCAGCCCTGGAAACAGCAGAGCTTGGGGCCTGGAGTAAAGAGACCCAGCTTTTGAGCCAGAGGGTGTAGGGGAACCAGCTTCTCCAGGGAACAGGCGGGCTGAGGCCTCAGACTTGGTCAAGACTGGGCAGAGCAGCAGGGAGATGGCAGATGGGCCACCTCACATCTTTTAATTTTTGCTTCTAATTAGCTTGCTGTGTGGCCTTGGGCAAATCACTTTACCTCTCTGAATCTGTACCCTCATCAGAAAATGAGGACATTCACCTGGGTGAGCTGCCGACTCTAATGTTCTATGATTCCGTTGGAGCATTCACTCAGCAGATATTTCTGGAAGATCTATCATGCTCCAAGCGTGGCCCAAGGTGCCAGTGTGGGCGAGTAAACTGACATTATTCTTGCCCTTATGGGGCTAATGATCTAGTCTGGAGACAGACAGTAAACAGATAAAGCAGCAAACACACAGAAAGTTTTAAATTGCTGTTGGGAATGGAACAGAAAGCTGCGTTGAAGGGGGTGGTCTTCCTAAACGGAGTGGTCAGGGAAGGCTGCTCGAAGGCAGCGATATTTAAGCTGGGACCTGAATGACAAAAGGAATAAACTACAGACAACCTGGGGGGAAGAGTGTTCCAGACAGAGGAACAGCAGGTTGAGCCTGAGGCAGAGAGCAGCTTGGCCTGTTGAGGGGACTGGAAGGGAGGGCAGCATGGCTGGAACAGAGTCAACGGGGCAGGAGCCTCACAAGGGTGAGATAGCCAAAGCCTCGGTGGCCACAGTGAAGAGTTCTGCTTTATCCTGGGCGCTTTGGGAAGCTACTTGAAGACCTGACTCCAGCTGGAACGTGTGGGGTGGGGTGGAGGTGGATAACAGTGCCTGCTGACGGTGCTGCCCTCAGTGAGACCCTGGACAGATTGCTGGTTCAAATCCCGGCTCCACCACTTTCTGTCTTGTTACCTTGGGCAGGTTAGTTAAGTTTGTGCCTCAGTTTCCTCGGAGTGTAGTGGTTAAAAGCATGGACTCTAAAGGCAGGCCCATCCGAGTTCAAATCCTAGCTTTATTGCTTCCGTGCTGTATGATGTTGGACAAGTTCCTTAACCTCATCAGCATCCTCTGTAAAATGATGATCATAAAAGGACTCACCTCATGGGGTTCTAGTGAGGGTTCCATGAGCTAGCACACCCCAAAGCTACAGGAGGGCCTGGGATTTAGTGAAGGCTCATTAAACATTAGCGGGTGCTGTCATCGTCGTCATCATTATCATCGTCGTCATTGTTATTGTTAGAAGACACATGACCTTTGACAAGTAAATTTCCTTTTTTGAACCTTATTTTCCACATCTGAGGCTGATAATTCCTGTATCCCCGGGTGGTTGTGAGGATTACATCTACACACATGTTTCTCCCACACAGTAGGAGCTGACTAAAGAGCAGCCATCTGGCTTCTGTGCAAGGCCTGGCGCTGGTCAGAAGGGCCTTTATGCCCATCGCACTGAGCACAACTAAAGTGGGGGGCTTCACGTCTCCCAGAGCATCCTCACACACACCATCTTGTTTGGACCTTCAACAACTTCATAAGAAAGATAACACATCTCCATTCCAGTCTTACCAAGGAGAGACAAGGCCGGGGCTCAGAGTCGATGGTCTTTCTTCAAGGTCTGGAACCCAAATGGTGGTAGTGTGGGTGAGGGCGGGGAAGGGGAAGCTGTTCCAAACCCTACTTCACATCTCCTTTCAAACTGAGAATCCTTCAGAGACATGCAGGGCAGGTATTTTCACCTCTGTTTCACAGGTGAGCAAACAGTGGCCCAGGGACATAATAACTTTGCCCAAAGTCGCATGACAAGTAAACATATGGATCTTTCTTCTGAAGCAGGATTATTCTCAATCCCACACGGCCTCCATAGAACAGAGCTCTTGGTTTATGGCTGATGTCTTCTTTTTTTGCGGTACGTGGGCCTCTCACTGTTGTGGCCTCTCCCGTTGCGGAGCACAGGCTCCGGACGCGCAGGCTCAGCGGCCATGGCTCACGGGCCCAGCCACTCTGCAGCATGTGGGATCTTCCCGGACCGGGGCACGAACCCGTGTCCCCTGCATCGGCAGGCAGACTCTCAACCACTGCGCCACCAGGGAAGCCCTGGCTGATGTCTTCTTAAGCCCAAGACAGCTGGGCATTGTAGGCTCCAGACCATTGACCTCCCCTCCCCTCCTTGCCTGAGTCTTAATAGCCGAGAGGCTGAGTGAGCCCTGGATTGGGGTTTCAGCAGCAAAGACTCTGGTCCCGGCTTTGCCCCATCTCAGAGTGTCTCCTTACAAAGGGGGTTACACTCTGTAAAGCTGTGCCTGTTGACCTTCATCTCCCTTCCAGATATAACTGAGTAGGAATCCACTCCAGGGAGCCCAAGGGTCAACGGGAGCCGCACAGGGACTACCAGTGGCCCCAGAGCCCGTGAGGGACGGAAGGAACTAAGGCGACACACGCTTATGAAGGAAGCCCTGGAGGAAAGGGTGTGGGAGGGTGTGACAGCTGTAAAAGGGAAGATGTAGAAGAGGAGGATGAGCTGTCCATCATAGTCCTAAGGAAGAGAAAACGGGCTGGCCTGGCACAAAGAAGAGTCGAGACTGGACACCGGGGAAAGCTTGTAAAATGCCGTCGCTCGGCAAGCGACTGTGCGAGTGCGACTCTTGCAGAGCCTGCTGCCCGTGAGCAGGACAGCTGACAAAGTGCCCTGAGGGCTCTTCTAATGTGAGGAGCCCCAGGACTTTGATGTCATTAGCAAAGGGAGTTCTGGACTTCTCCCCGTCACTTGCTGAATGACCCCAGATGGATTCACCTCCTGTTCGGGGCCTTGTTTTGCCTACCCTGAAAATCTGCTTGTACAAGTGGATGGTCTCGAACTTTCTGGGACTTCTTTTTTCTAGGGCCTTCACCAGATCCTCCTCCCGGAGAGCCAGCATGACACTCGGCCCTTGATCCTGGTGAGCCTGGGAGCTGAGGTGATACGGATTAGGAAAGAGAAGTTTTGCGAACTGATTGACAGTAAGACAATAGAAAGATTGTCGAAGTTCGAGATCAAGTACCCCAGGTCAGTGCTGTAAATGTGCATACCTCCCACCAGATCAAATCAACAATTTTTTTGCCTCTTATTTTGGTAAAAGGAAGAAAAAAGTGATGATACCTAAAGCTGACACTGGTGGAATGAAACTGATAATTGTTGGTACACTGGAAATTGGCTCAATCCTTTTTTTTTTTTTTTTTTTTTTGTGGTACGCGGGCCTCTCACTGTTGTCGCCTCTCCCGTTACGGAGCACAGGCTCTCAGGCTCTGGACGAGCAGGCTCAGCGGCCATGGCTCACGGGCCCAGCCGCTCCACGGCATGTGGGATCTTCCTGGACTGGGGCACGAACCCGTGTCCCCTGCATCGGCAGGCGGACTCTCAACTGCGCCACCAGGGAAGCCCAATCCTTTTGATAATAATTTTAGATAATAATGTTTCAAGGGCCACAAAACTGTTCCTACCCTTTGAAGCAATGGTCTACCTGTGAATTTATCTGTATGTAACTAATTATAGGGAAAGCTACATACACTAAGATGTTCGTAGCCGCCATATTCATAATAGAAAAACAACCACCTTTACCCACATGTGGTACACTAGGGGGATAGTTTAGAAAACTGTGGTACATTCCCTTGATAGAAAGTAACTTTTATTTAAAAATCATAAGTAGGGGCTTCCCTGGTGGCGCAGTGGTTGAGAGTCCGCCTGCCGATGCAGGGGACACGGGTTCATGCCCCGGGCTGGGAAGATCCCATATGCCGCGGAGCGGCTGGGCCTGTGAGCCATGGCCGCTGAGCCTGCACGTCTGGAGCCTGTGCTCCGCAACGGAAGAGGCCACAACAGTGAGAGGCCCGCGTACCGCAAAAAAAAAAAAAAAAAAAAAATCATAAGTAAATGAGTGATAAAATGCTACAAGAAAAGGATAGGGTACAAAATTGTGTATATACATACTATGACTATGCCTTTGTAAAACACATGAGAAAAATCTAGAAGGAAAATGAGCAAAAGTGATAGTATCTGTGGTATTGCCCAATTTGTAATAGTCATTCTCTCTGGAAGGTCGGACTAAAAGGGACTTTCTGGTTATAGTTATATATTCCTCTGATGTGTAATTGGTTTTGTAGTGAGTATGCATTTCTTTTATAATGAGGGAAAAAAAGATATAGTTTTTAAAGTTGTTATCAGGGTATGACATTCCAAGTGGGTTTTTTTCCCTTTATTCTCCAAATGTTTGTTAATGATGATATATTACTTTTATAATTTAAAAAAATTTATCTTGAAAGATTTGATAAAAAAGATTTTATATTTCCCTAGCTTACAAATTTTCCAGAGTGAATACTTTTTTTTTTGCGGTACGCGGGCCTCTCACTGTTGTGGCCTCTCCCGTTGCGGAGCACAGGCTCCGGACGCGCAGGCTCAGCGGCCATGGCTCACGGGCCCAGCCGCTCCGTGGCATGTGGGATCCTCCCGGACCGGGGCACGAACCCGTGTCCCCTGCATCGGCAGGCGGACTCTCAACCACTGCGCCACCAGGGAAGCCCTGAGTGAATACTTTTATAGTGTGAAAAAAACCCTAATTTTTAGGTAAAAACCAATTTATTGTCTGGACCACTGGTCACAAAACTGTTTTGATCTAACACCGCTATTACTAAAGAGTGTTTGAGTGTATACCCCCTAGAATATATATGTGATATAAATAATATATGTTATTTAATTTATTTTTATTTATTATGCCCATATATTGCTATATGAATATATCATATATTTTATAAACATGCAACAAATAGATCTTTAGAAAGAGTAAGACAAAGGTAAATATAAATGGAGTCCTACTGTTTTCTTCACACAGCCCAGTGGATCTCATTCACCTCCCTGGCTGACACCCTAACCCCCACTTTGGGATCCCCAGCCGAGACTCCTGTAGCCGTCCTACCGCTGGTCCCCTGCCTCGATCTCTCCCTGCCAGATCCTTTCTGCATACTTTGCTCTTGCTGAAACCCAAATCTGGCTGTGTTAAACTCCTGCTTAAAACCTTTCAGTGGTATCTCACGGACTGTATGATACAGTGCAGATTCAATGCCACGTAAATGGCCCTTCATTTTCTGGCCCTTCAACTCCCCTGCAGCACCTCCTGCCACCTCTAACCCACTCCAGCAACCCAGGCAGATTGCCTCCTGGACCTGCACATACTTGCCTTTGCCAGTGCAGTCCCCCTGCCTGCAATGCCACCCCTCAATCCTGCTCCTCTCCCCTTTATTTTCTGATAAATTTCTTCTCATTCTTTAAGATTCATCTCCTCCAGAAAACCTTTCATGACTGACCCCAGGCTGGGCTAAGTACCCCTTTCTGTGCACTCGTAATCCTCCCTACGTAGCTCTCACAGTGGCCACACCACGTTATATTACAGCTGTTTAGAGCTGCGTAGTTTTCGCACAGTTCTTTCTCCACCACTTGGTTAATTGCTTCGTGAACGCAGGGATTGGGCTTTATCCACCTTTCATCTCTAGCACCTGTATAGTACCTGGCACATGGTAGATGCGTGATAAACGTTGGGTGAGTGAATGAATTAATGAGACACACTCATTAGGGAAAACTGGAAAATGCTGAACATTTAAGAAGGTGAAGACCTTCTTAAATGCATTTGCATTCCTCCAGCAATCTCAATTAGCATTTTATGTATTTCCTTTCCGTATTTTTTTCTTTTACCGCATGGCTGTGTACCAAATAGGTATTTATCATTCAGGCACACAGAGCTTTATAATGGAGATCATACCAATTGTACAATTTTGCATCCTCCCTCCATTTTCTTTTCTTGTGGTGATGCTGTGATCAGACATCGTTTTGTGGGCAGGTGTGGGAAGCAAGTGATTCCTGTGGTTGAGAAAGAGGTGTGAAGGCAAGCAAACCTGTAGAGTTGCTTCAGCTGTGCCCAATAAGCACATGAAAGAATTTGATATGGGATCCATATAACCTTGGATAAGTCATTTCCCTCCCTCCCATATGACCTTGGATAAGTCATTTTCCCTCCTCTAGGCTTCAGACTCCAATCTAAAAAACAAGAAAATTAGACTAGAACAGTGTTTCCCGAAGTATGGATCATATTCACAGAAGGCTTACAAGATGACTTTAGGTGGTACACGGATTGTAAACAGCTATGTATTTATTCTAGTGTGACCTAGAAAAACATGACTAGCTCACTAAACCCATGATTTGACAAACTTGTTGCTTAGAACAAAGCCAAAGTAAATACTTAAGTAAAAGAAACTAAGTAGAAATTAAAAAAATCATTAATAAAATAATAGATGATATGTAGCTATGGTCCAAATTGGGGCAGTTTTGTGAAAAAAAAAAAAAGTTGGGAAACACTGGTGGTTCCTTGCAGTTCAGCGATGCCCCAATTCTGATTCCTGCATACTACCAACATAAAAAATAGCTATTTAGAAAATAGCTACTCAAAAAAGGATTTAAGGGGGCTTCCCTGGTGGCGCAGTGGTTGAGAGTCCGCCTGCCAATGCAGGGGATGCGGGTTCATGCCCCAGTCTGGGAAGATCCCACATGCCGCAGAGCGGCTGGGCCCGTGAGCCATGGCCGCTGAGCCTGCGCGTCCGGAGCCTGTGCTCCGCAACGGGAGAGGCCACAACAGTGAGAGGCCCATGTACCACAAAAAAAAAAAAAAAAAAAAAAAAAAGGATTTAAGGAGCCTTAGCTTCTCACATAACATCTGGTACATGATGGGTGTCAGTTAATGTTGGTTGAATTGAAATTCAGATGTTTATGTAGACTTGAGGGTGGCAGATGTTTGGGCACTCAGCATCTGTGCTGCCCAGTCAGCACTTTGCTGCAATCATCTGCAATGCTGACAGAATTCTCGCTTATTCATTAATTGTTGAACTCATGGCTTTCTAGACTGCTAAAGCAGGCAGAAAATATAAGCATTATCTAGCTCAAATCCTCCATGTTTTAATTGAGGACCGTGAGGCCCAGGAAAGGGGACGTGACATCCTGAAGATCACACAGTCAGTTGGTGAGACACCTGTCCTGTGGATGCTACAGGCTAGATTATCTGAAGCCTCTCCCCCATGTAGAATATGAACAACTGAGTTCACAGGAAAGAAGGGAAATCTCCAAGGGCCCAAATGAAGAGCAGCCTAAAACCAAAGCACAGAGTGTGATCTAGTGCTGGATTGCCAGGCAGGCATGGGGAGGGGTTGTGGCTGAGGGCACCACAGGCTGAAGTGTTGCATCCTGCAAGGACAGATGACACTTTCAGTTCAAGCGAGGCAGAGTAGAACTGGAATTGCTGCATGAAGCTGAGGACTTTAGAAGAGCTGCCGCATTTAGTGAAAGGCTAGACTAGAAATCAACGTGACTGTCGGCATCAGGAGGTTATGTGGAATCTTGTCTGTCTTAACTTGGACTCTGGATCAAAAAAAAAAAAAAGATCCCTTAAGAATCTGTAAGCACGTGCTTGCCCCCTCATAGGTTTTGATGAATTCCTTAGCCCCACTGAGCCTTAGTTTCCATGTTTGTGAAATGGGGTGGTCCTGAGGATCAAATGAGTTAACAAGTGTAAAGTGCCTGGTCATGGTAAGTGTGAAGCAGAGTTAGATACTGTTATTTATTATGTAAGAAATTGGGAGTTAACGGGACTTTTTAGTTGGAGACTATCCAGTGGTGTGCTGGGAAATGTTCAACGAGCAGCTCTCTGGGAGGTGGGAAGTAACCTGATTGGAAGTGTTTGCTGGTTTCTGTGGTGCACATACTGCCGCCATGGCCGGTTTTGAGCTACCAACCTGAGGTCATCGAGCATGGAGTTGCTCTCGTGAGCTGGTAGGAGCTGACGCTGGCAATGCTGAGACCACCAGGGCTAACTTGTAGCCCATTCTGACCTCTAGATTTTATATTAAGTTGATCTCTATGAATCAAAGTTGATTTTGTCCTGGTCAATATAATCTACCCAGAAGAATGCTCTAATGTGTTAGTGATTTATCAGAGTTGCCTCCTTAGGTGAGAGTATAGGTGAGTCAGTGGAAGTTGAGTGTGCCCTTCCCTTGCTGAGGTCTCAGAAGAAAATAAACCAATGAGTCCTGAGCTCATTCCACCCTCCCCCACTTTCCTCACCCTCATGTGCTATGAGGGAAGGGGGCCGAGTAGAGCCAGGGCACCAAGACCAGTCCAAGGTAGCTACCAATGGACCTTCTATCTCTATAGAGTGGCCTTGTCTGGACATTTCAGATAAATGGAACCATGTATATGTGACTGGCTTCTTAACATAGTGTTTTCAAGGTTCATTCATGTTTTAGCATGTACCAGCACTTCATTCATTTTTATTGTCAAATAATATTCCAGTGCATGGATATACCACTCTTTTATTTACTCATTCATCAACTGATGGACAGTTGGGTTGTTTCCACTTTTTAGCTATTATGAATAATGCTGCTATGAACATTCTTTTTTTTTTTTTTGCGGTAAGTGGGCCTCTCACTGTTGTGGCCTCTCCCGTTGTGAAGCACAGGCTCTGGACGCGCAGGCTCAGTAGTTGTGGTTCACGGGCCCAGCCGCTCCGCGGCATGTGGGATCCTGCCGGACCGGGGCACAAACCCTTGTCCCCTGCATCGGCAGGCGGAATCTCAACCACTGCGCCACCAGGGAAGTCCTGCTATGGACATTCTTGTTCAAGTTTTTGTGTGGACATATTTTTCATTTCTCTTGGGTATATACCTAGGAGTGGAATTCCTGGGTCATAAGTTAACTGTTTAACCTTTTGAGGAACTGCTAGACTGTTTTTTCAAAGTGGCTGCATCATTTTACATTCCTGGCAGCAATGTATTGGAACCCTCGCTCCAATGTCTCCACATCCCCATTAGCACTTATTATTATTTGTCTTTTTAATTATCATCATCCTAGTGGGCATAAGTGGTATCTTGTGTGGCTTTGGCTTACATTCCCCTGATGGCTAATGATCACATATGTAATTTAAAATTTTCAGTAGCCACGTTATAAGAAATCAAAAGAAATGGGTGAAATTAACTGTAATAATTATTTTATTGAATGCAATGTATCTAAAATGTTATCATTTCAACATGTAATCAACATAAAAATTACTGAGATATTCTGCATTCTTTTTTTGTTGTTCTAAGTCTTTGAAATCTGGTGTGTATTTTATACTCAGAGCACACCTCTAATTCAGATTCGTCACACTTCAGGTACTCAGTAGCCACATGTGGCTCGTGGCCACCACATGGAATAGTGCAGGTCTAGGTGATGAAGGTGTGGAAAGGTAAAGGAGGCAGAGGGAAGAGTCTGGGAAAAGGCGCGGAGGTGGGACAGGGCTCAGTGTGTTTCGGGGCTGGAAGGAGGCAGGGCTGGAGGGGCAGGGGGCAGGGAGGAGCTCGTGTGGGAACCTCAACATCTGGGCCTTGCCTTCAGCGACGAAGATGTGTGCCAGAAGTTCCTCGAGGAGAACAGTTGGAATGTCTTTCGGAAGGACCTGATGCGGCTGCTGGTGGAGCCTCGCCAGTGTCCACCATTCATCCCAATCCAGCCCAAGGAGAAAGGGATCTACAAGCCCAAGGCTGTGATGCTGGATTTGTGTAGCTTAGACAAGAAGACTAGACCTCGTCATCCCATTTTTATGGCACCCCAGAAATACCTCCCCGCATTGAGGATTGTTGAAGCCATTATAGCACCCCGGTACAAAATCCAAGAACTCCTGCCTCAGTATAAGAATTCAGGGGTCCTTGTTTAGAGTCAATAAAAGATGTTGGGTTGACCCTCGTGTTTCCTGAATAACCACCGTGGGAGTTGCGGGGCTTACAGTGGGGGATCCTGAGGGCTGAGCCATGGGTCCAGAGAGGTGTTTGGGGCAGCACCTGGGGCACTGTCTCTCTGGACACTTGTGGGACTGAGTAAGGGATGGTTGGGAGGCTGGGTGGGGATGGGTTAATCACTGGAGGTGGCCTCAGAGTGGGAGGGTCTTATCTGAGGAGACAGATGGGAGACACAGCGGCAAGATGGGGTTGCAAACTCAAATGCCTTGCAAGGCCGGCAGGTCGTCTAAAGGAGTGTAGCAGAAGGACTGGGGAGGCGGCAGGGAACGGTGGGGGCTGGTGCGCACATTCTCCGTCCAGGTGGAGCCGCTGCTCTGTAGACCCAGTCAGTTGATGCCATGCCAGGAAGTAATGCAGGCCCGGTACGGCCAATCCTTAGATTTTTCAGGAGAACCCAGAAACGCAGTGTTTTAGATGATTCCTACCCGTTTTCAAATGTGAGCAACGAACTCAAATTGTTTTTGAAATACTGTGTTAGGCAAACAAAACACACACACAGGCTGCGTTGGGCCCACAGGCTGCTGGTTTGCCAGTAGCTTGTCAGGCAGCTCTGTCAGAATGACAGGGTGTTGCCAGAGACTGGAGTGAGGCGTGACCGTGGGGGGAGGTACAAGGAGCCAGAGACGGATGGGCAGCGTGACAGGAGCCGGCGTCCCGGGTCAAGGATGAGGAGTGAGCAGCCTGAGAGAGGATGCAGACCAGAGACAGGAGGCGGTCAGTGGGACCTAAGGAGCTCTCCCTGGTCCCTCCGGCGGGGCCTGGAAGCCATCAGTCACTGGCCTGGGCCGGCTCTCCTTGTTGGTAGCGCTGGGCCTAGAACTCAGGGTTCCTGTCTCACTCCAGCCTCGGCACCACAGACCCAGGACTAAGTCACCTCTCTCCCTTGGGAAAACCCATGGTTTAGCTTTGAGAGCCCTGAGGGGCCTGGTGGAGGCCATGGCAGCACAAGAGCCCAGCCTGGTGGTGCCAGGAGAGACAGGAGCCCTCCCCAACCAGTACCTCCCCCCCCACAGCACCCCTGCGAGGAGTGGACTCGGAGGAACACCGGGCACTGAGCCGGCATCGGGAGCCCTGGAGAGCCTGCTTCTGTCCCGTGGGACACCCTTGAGTGCCTGGAGTGCTTCACCTGCCCTCCGGTTTCCCCAGTGGCAAAATGAGCGTGTTGGACAAGATGAATGGTTTTCACGAGTGAGAGGTGAGTATAGTTTGAAAAGCACATTCAACATTATACTTTTGTTTGTCGAATTTAGAAGAAAGCTGTTTTCATGTTACCCAGCAAAGAAGGAGGAGTAGGGAATTTGTCTGTCAGAAGAGCGTGTGGATGTAAGAGAGGAGAGAAGCAGTGGACTTAAGTCATCTCGACTTCCCTGATAGCTCCAGAGGGTTGAGGAGCCTGGGATGTCTGCAGCAGTCCTGGAAGGGCTGCCTGTGACCTACAAGGACAGGGTGGCATGGTTTGGGGATCAGGTAAATTGGGGTGTCTGACTATATTTAGAGATCTCTTTGTGTGTAGGTCTGTGGCTCCAAGATGATGGTGTGG
Source organism: Mesoplodon densirostris (assembly GCF_025265405.1). Lineage (NCBI taxonomy): Eukaryota > Metazoa > Chordata > Mammalia > Artiodactyla > Ziphiidae > Mesoplodon > Mesoplodon densirostris. The sequence continues at coordinate 23,719,434 of NC_082676.1, read as the reverse complement.
ACATTTTGTTCATTCATTTGAAATGTATTTATTAAGTACTTGCTCTGTAGCAGATCCAAAGGAGGATAAGAGGCAGTCTGCATTCCCTCTTATTCTGTAGGCCAAGGGCCAAATAATAAATATTTTAGGTTTTATAGGCCTTATGGTCTCTGTTGTAACTACTCAACTCTGCATGGTGAAAGCAGCTTTAGCGTTCCAATAAAGCTTTATTTGCAAAAACAGGTGGCAGGCGGGCTTCCCTGGTGGCACAGTGGTTAAGAATCCGCCTGCGAATGCAGGGGACACGGGTTCGAGCCCTGGTCGGGGAAGATCCCACATGCCACGGCGCAACTAAGCCCGTGCACCACAACTACTGAGCCTGCGCTCTAGAGCCCACGAACCACAACTACTGAGCCCGCGTGCCACAACTACTGAGCCCGCACGCCTAGAGCCCATGCTCCGCAACAAAGAGAAGCCACTGCAGTGAGAAGCCCACACATCGCAACAAAGAGTAGTCCCCGCTCGCCGCAACTAGAGAAAGCCTGCACGCAACAACAAAGACCCAACTCAGCCAAAAATAAATAAATAAATTTATTTTTTAAAAAACCAAAACAGGTGGCAGGCTAGATTTGGCCTGTGCGCCATTGTTTGCTGACCCCCGCTCTAGGCAATAGGGAGCCCTTGAAGGTTCTTGAGTCGACCTGACATGACCAGAGAAGGGGTGGGAAGCTTTTTATTGAGCATTTATTCTATGACAGCCATCTTGCTAAGCATCTGACTGGAGTCTAATGACTTGGGCTAAGATCCTAGGTCTGCCACTTAATGGCTGTTGAGGATTAAAAGAGGTGGTACATGAACAGCAAGGGGGAGGATTTTATTCACCAGGACCACTGCATCCAGCTTCCTGGAAAGTGAGAGAAAAAACTTCCAGCGTAGGAGGCAGAGCAAGTTTTCTAGGGGAGCAGTGGGTGAGAACTTAGACTAGAAGAGCAGCCTGGGAGCAAGGGCACCATGTGTAGCAGGGGAGGCTGTGAGGTCTGGGGCTTTGGGAAAGAGCAAAGCTTTTTCTGAAGCTACTATGTAACAGATAGGAGAACTTGAGAATGAGAAATGCCCAAAGAGGTCTTCAAAGAGCTTTTCTGTGCACTGAGCATGTTTCTCCTTTGGCATTTTCTTGAGAAACCAAGTAAACATTTGAATAGCTCCTTTTTTTTGTTTTTTTGAATAGCTCTTATTTATAATTTTATGCCATAGTGCTGTTTCTTTGAGTTCAGTTACCAAGCCGACAGTGGGCAGCATGAGGCCCTAGTTATGTTCGGTTACACATGTAAAGTCCCTGGTACATAGTACGTGCTCAATACATGTTAGATGGTATTAGTACCTTTTTTAAAATTTATTTTATTTATTTTATTTATGGCTGTGTTGGGTCTTCATTGCTGCGCGCGGGCTTTCTCTAGTTGCGGCGAGTGGGGGCTACTCTTTGTTGGCGGTGTGTAGGCTTCTCACTGCGGTGGCTTCTCGTTGTGGAGCATGGGCTCTAGGCGCGTGGGCTTCAGTAATTGTGGCGCACGGACTCATTAGTTGTGGTTCACGGGCTCTAGAGCGCGGGCTCAGTAGTTGTGGTGCACGGGCTTAGTTGCTCCCCGGCATGTGGGATCTTCCCGGACCAGGGCTCGAACCCGTGTCCCCTGCATTGGCAGGCGGATTCTTAACCACTGTGCCACCAGGGAAGTCCTATTAGTACCTTTTTGATCAAGATCAATTTGCCCTTCCAGAGACTCTCTTCCCCCTTCAGTGGAATAGGAAGCCAAGGCTTTGGAAGGCTGAGCCTTCATAATCAATGATAAAGACCATCTCCGAGAGATTTGGGATAGGAGGGCGCTGGCTGTCATCTCACCCGAACCCCACACTCTAAGTGAAATGGTTAATGTCAGTATTAAGAGGCAGCGTTGGAGGGAGAGAGCAGAGGCGGGTCAGCAAAGCATCAACATGCACTGTGGGCAAGGGTGCTGGTCGAAGGAAGAATGAGTGGGACGGTGTGGGGAGGGCTGTGTGAGAACCTCCCAGCCTCCGGGCCATGAGCTTCAGAATCCCTCCCCTTCCGCATACACTCTGCAACAAACAGCAGTGGATCAGCATCAGGCAGGGAGGAGGACACATGAGGATTTATTTGGGAGAAAAGCTCATTCAGAAGGAACCAGTATGACACCCCTTGACACAAGTGTTAGTAATAAACATATTTTCAGTGCTACAGAGGTTCTTACTGCCCACCTGGCACAGATCCAAGGGTCAGGAAGCCCATAGTGACCCGTCACAAGGGAGTAGGGCCCGGCTTAGGTACGGAGTGCTCCCTGTGTGCCCACATCGTGTGAGGCACTCTATAGAGGCTATCACTTATCCTGAAAATACTTCCTGGCAACTAACCAGGTGGCATTGTCCCCATCTGACAGATGAGGAGCCTGAGGCCCAGAGAGGCAAAGGCCTTGTCTAAGCTCACTCGCTACCAGGTGGTTGCTCCAGGAAATCTGAGAGCTTTCACTGCACCCCAGCACCCTCCCAGGCAGGAAGCGTCTCAGCGTGTGCACTGTGACACCACCCTCACTCATCTATCCCAAATGAGCCACCTGTTTTCCATACAAATTCTGTACACACAACCCTGGAACTGTGCTGGAGAGAATATATTCACCCTCTGGGATGATTTTCCATATGTAAATAAGCCTAGTCATATTGCAGAGGCACACCCAGGCCACTCAAGCCAAAAATACAGCCCCCAGTACTGATAGCTTCCACTGTTTGGGGAAAATGAAAAAAGCCATTTGAGAAACACAGGAGATATTGCCAGCATTTGTTATAGGAAGTGTTTAAGATCCCTCCTTGGGGTTGGAAGCAAAAGCATTCTTTAAATCCTCTATTCCTTTTATATAACTCATGGAAAAATCTTACCTTCCTGTTACAGAAGGTCTAAGGGGTGAGATGGGTAGCTTTGCAACCTCCATCGCACTCACTAGAGGCTATTTTGCCATGATGCTTTTCTGTCATTTAGGGATTTAAGGGGTTTAACCACAAGGGTGCTGAGTTGCAGAATTTGTAGTCACAGGTTCAGAGCTGACAATGAAGACGAGTAATTTCTAGGTGGCTGAGAAGCAGCACCAAAGCTGGAACGAGGGTTTTTCATGGCTTCTAAAGGCTGTGGGCTTTAGCCCTGGGGACAGAGCCTGGGGATATTGGGAGGGTGGCACTTCTGGACAAGAGCTGTGTGACTTTCAGCCAGGCTCCTTCCCTTTCTGGAGCTTCACTACCGTCATTGGCAAAATTGGCACAGGGTCTGGTAGGTGTTCTTCAGCCTCCCTCTAACCCCAACAGAAAATCAGAATCAAGAAGAAAATGGGGGCCTCCCTGGTGGCGCAGTGGTTGAGAGTCCGCCTGCCGATGCAGGGGACACGGGTTCGTGCCCCGATCCCGGAGGATCCCACGTGCCGCGGAGCGGCTGGGCCCGCGAGCCATGGCCGCGGAGCCTGTGTGTCCGGAGCCTGTGCTCCGCAACGGGAGAGGCCACAGCAGTGAGAGGCCCGCGTACAGCAAAAAAAAAAAAAAAAAAAAAAAAAAAAAGAAGAAAATGGATTACAGAGACCCTTGGTGAAGTGTGAAAATGAACCGCAGATGAGATAATAGTACTGTATTAATGCTAAATGTCCTGATGTTGGTAAGTTTACTGTGGTTACGTAAGAGAATCTCCTGTCCTTAGGAAATGCACACTGAGGTCCTTGGCTGTTAAAGGAGATGGTTTCTTCAACTTACTTTCAAATGATTTAGAAATATATTGTGTGTATATTTAGAAGAGCAAAGCATATATAGCAAAATGATAACAACTGGCGAATCTGGGTGAAGGGTACTTAGGAGTTCTTTGAACCATTCTTGTAATTTTTTTTCCAATTTGAAAGCAGTCACTGTTTATTAACTGACCAGATTACAAAAATGATCATGGTAGATACCTTAGGTCATCCTTCATTCTTGTAACTTAAAAAAAAATTATTTTAAGTTGTATAATACACATAAAACTTACCCTCGCAGCCATTTTACTGTGAGCTACCTTCTCCCAGGGTACTTTAAATTAGGGGCCTGTTTCTACCTGGCTCTGGACTTCTTGGCCTCGGGTCCCTTCTGGCACCACAAAGTTAGTCTCTAGAATGGTTGGCTGCCGGTGAGGGCTGTTCCCCCCTTGCTCCCTTATCACGTTTATCACATGGAAGGAGGTGGACTCATGGTCTTTAAGTCTTAACAACACTGATCATCTATGATTTTAATGGTTAGAAACTGAGACCATATCTTTTCCTGAGAGCAGGTTTTTATCTTGAAAGATACTGTCAGAAAGTCCTTCTTCCGGTCATAACTTGAAACTCATGCTACTGTTCAAGATTTTTTCTTGTTTGTGTGGAGATGGAGAGGAATTGCTCATTGCTCTTCGGGAAGCCTCTTCCCCATAAAGCCAGACCTTCTCCTGTCCTTCTGTCTGATTTCACCGACATCACAGGGCAGAAGGAGCAGGATAATGAGCAGGAGTTCTGGATTTAGGCTGCTCTGCTTCTGACCAGCTGTGTGACAGCAGGCAAGCCACTGCTCTTTGCCTCAGTTTCCCCATCTGTAACATGGGAATAATAAAAGCATCTGTTTCATAAAGTCATGAAGATTAACTTAAATAGTCCATATAAAACACTAAATTCAGAGTTTGACTCTCAGAAAGCAAAAACCTGGGGTGGGAGAAAAAAGGGGACCCAGGGACAAAATGATACAGACAGTAGGTCTGTGAGACTTGCAGACCAACCGGGAGGCCAGCCCTGCCCACAGAGTTGAAATAGAAGAGCCCCACATATGGACATTTCTCAGTTTAACAGATCACAGCAGCTGGGGGATTTGCACATGTAAAAAGCTCTCACCGGTGAATCATTCTGCATTTGCACATTGCTCTATTATCATACACATCTTATCAGCTTCGACGATTACCAGCTCATGCGGTCCTCTGCCTTTTTGAGAGGAGAGCCCTGGAGCCTGCTGGCTGCCTATCTCCTCCTCCTCCCTTTATGCCAGTGCTTGTCTTCTGTCCCTTAACTGCCAGGCTCCTGGCATCTCCATTAGATAGGGAAGCATATGGGAACTGGAAGGACTGAACTAAAACCTAGATGAATTCAACCAGTATATCTCCAATTAGCAGACATGCTGCAGGGAGAGGGAGCTGGTCAGGGCTTAGAGAGACAGCACCAAACCAAACCAAAGTCCTTGGCATCAAGGAGCTTACGTTCTGGGTCAGTGGTTAAAGAACACAAGAAAAATCAGGGCAACGGGGATGGAGGTGGGTTACAGGTTACTGCGTTGTAAAGGATAGTCAGGGAAGGCTTCTCTAAGACTGTGATATTGATGAGTACAGGAAGTGAGGGGATGAGCCATGCAGATATCGGGGCAAGGATGTTCCAGGCAGAGAGAAAGCACATTCAAGCATAACAGCAAGAAGGCTGGTGTGGCTGGAATGGAGTCAAAGGAGAGAGAAATTGAAAAAGGGCAAGGGCAGAGAGGGACTGGAGGCCAGCTCATGATCATGTGAAGGGAGCCTTTGGAAAGTTCTTAGCAGAGGAGTGAGTGATATGATCTGGCTACAGACTGGGGGTTTAAGCATGAGGGTGGCATGGGGAGACGGGGGTGGGGGACAGTTGGGAAGCCAGCGCCATGATCCAAGTAGGAGATTACGGTGGCTCAGATCACCATATTGATTGTGGTGGTGTCTCGATGGGGCTGATCGTGGACATATTTCGATGGTAGAATCGATCAGGGTTTGCTAAAGGACAATGTCAGGAATGAGAGAGAGGGACTAAGGATAACTCCAAAGATTTTGGTTTGAGCAAGGGGAGGATGGAGTAGCCGTTCCCTGAGACAGAGAAGACTGTAGGAGAAGTACATTTAGGGGCGAATATCAGGAGTGTGGTTTTTTGTTTTGTTTTGTTTTGTTTTTTTTTGCGGTATGCGGGCCTCTCACTGTTGTGGTCTCTCCCGTTGCGGAGCACAGGCTCCGGACGCGCAGGCTCAGTGGCCATGGCTCACGGGCCCAGCCGCTCTGTGGCATGTGGGATCTTCCCGGACCGGGGCATGAACCCGTGTCCCCTGCATCGGCAGGCGGACGCTCAACCACTGTGCCACCAGGGAAGCCCAGGAGTGTGGTTTTTAACAGTTAAAAAAAAAAAAAAAGGATTTAAGGATGATGTGATAACACACGTAAAGCAGTTGCAACACCACCCGGCACTTCATGCACACTCATGCAAGGTTAGTATTATCCCCATTTTCACACTGCTGGTTTGGTAGAAGAGCCAGAATTCAAACCTGGGTCTGTTTGGCTCCAAACCTCGGTTTGTTTCTCTTCTTAAACATCCTCAGTCTTCCATGATCCCTTGTCCTTAAGGTTTCATGTTGATACTGTCAGAAAGTTCTTCCTCCTGTTTAATGGCAGTCTGTCCGATTGCAGTTAGAGCCTGACCCTTTGTTTGGGACTCTTGGGTTATGTCAAGTGAGGTGAGCAAGATCCTGTTTTGTGTGGTGAAGCAGGAGGCACCCATGAGCTATTTGCCTCTTCAAGCGTTATTGGTAGCGCCGTGAAATTTAAATTCCCTTTTCATAGGTCTTCATCACAAGAAAGGTCATTTAAAACTTCACTGGCATCAAGTAATTCCTAAAACATGCTTTAAAAATATAGACAGACAGGTAGTAGGTAGGTAGGTAGATATTTATCTATATAGATATAAATATTAGAAAAATTCTAAAAATTTTGTTTTCATAATCCCAAATTTTAAATGTATATAATGAGAATTGAAACATTTCCACTATTTCACCCATCTAATCTCATCTCCCAAGGATAACTTGACTAACAGTTTGGTATGTAACCTTCTCAAAGTTCACATACTCATATCCATTTCCTTATTTATTATTTTAACAAAAAAAAAAAAAAAAAAAAGGAAGAAGCTATACCAGCTCTGTCCAATAGAATTTTCTGCAGTGAAGACAATGTTCTATCATACATGTCCACCAGCCATATACGGCTACTGGGCACTTGAAATGTGGCTAATGTGACTGAGGACTGAATTTTTAATTTTAAGTAATTTAAATAGCTATAGGTAGGTAGTGGCCACCATAATGGACAGCACAGTGTTATACATTTTGGTTTTTTTACTTAGAGTATCATGGACATTTCTTTTTTGTTTAATTTTATAAATTTTGAAATCATCTCACAGAAAAGTTGCAGTTACACTACAAAAAAGCCATTTGAGAGTAAGTTGGGACCAGATGCAACAGCACATCCAAATAATTTAGTGTTTATTTCCTCAAACAAGGACATTCTCTTGTGTAACCACAACCATCAAAATCAGGAAATTATCATCGACACATTACAGCCATCGAATCCTCAGGGCCCATCCACACGTTGCCAGTTGTCCCAATAACATCCTTTATAGCAAAGGATCCAGTTCACGATCGTGCAGTACACTTCGTTGGCATGCCTCTTTGGTTTCCTTCTATCTGATACAGTTCTCAACCTTTCTTTGACATTCATGACCTTGATACTTTTGAAGATTATAGACCAGTTATTTTGTAGAGTGTTCTTTCTACAAGAAAGGGCCTGTTTGATGTTTTCTCATGGTTCAATTTAGGTTATGCATCTTGGGCAGGAAATCCCAGAAGTGATGCTGTGTTCTTCCCATTGGATGTTATCAGGTGGTGCAAGATTTCAGTTTGTCCCATTACTGGTGGTAACTTATTATTGGATTAAAATGGTGTCTCCACTGTAAAGTTACTCTTGTTTATTTCCTTTTCATTTTAAAATATATGTATGCATGTACGTATGTATGGTGTTAAAAAAAACACATAACATGAAATTTACCATCTTAACCATTTCTACGTGTATAGTTCAAGAGTGTTGAGTATATTCACATTGTGAGAGAGATTTCCAGAACTTTTTCATCTTGCAAATCTGAAACTCTGTACCCACTAAACAACTCCCCTTTCCCCCTCCCCCCAGCCCCTGGTAAGCACCCTTCCACTTTCTGTCTCTATGAACTTGACAACTTTTGATACCTCATATAAGCAGAATCATACAGTCTTTGTCTTTTTGTGGCTGGCTTATTTCACTTAGCACAATGTCCTCAAGGTTCATCCCAGTTGTAGCATGTGTCAGGATTTCTTGCTTTTTTAAGGCTGAATAATATTCCCTGGCATTTATATACCACATTTTGTTTATCCATTCATCTGTTGATGGAAATTTGGGTTCCACCTCTTGGCTTTTGTGATAGTGCTGCTATGAACATGGATATGCAAATATCTCTTTCAGACCTGTTTTCAAATTTCTTGGATATATATCCAGAAGTGGGACTGCTGGGTCATATGGTGGCTCTAGTTTTGATTTTTTTGAGAAACTGTCATCCTGTTTTCCATAGCAGTTGCACCATGTTACAATCCCACCAACAGTGAACAAAGGTTGCAATTTCTCCAGATCCTTGTCAACACTTGTCATTCTGTTCTTGTTAGTAGCCATCCTAATGGGTATGAGTTGATATCTCATTGTGGTTTTGATTTGCATTTCTCTAATGATTAGTGAGGTTGAGCATCTTTTCATATGCTTGATGGAAATCTGTATGTCATCTTTGGAAGAATGTCTATTCAAGTCCTTTGTCAATTTTTTAATTGGATATTTTTGTTGTCAGAGTTTTTTATATATTCTAGATATATCAGATATATGATTTGCAAGTATTTTCTCCCATTCCATAGGTTGCCATTTCACTCTGTTGAGCGTGTCTTATTCCCTTCTAATAGGTCTTTTGTGAGGAGGTGCTTTGGGACTATGTAAATATTCCCTTCCTTATCATGCTTTCCATTTATTTATTCATTTACTTATATCAGCATTGGACTCGTGGCTTCCTATTTTATTCAGTGTATTATCTGTTATTATCATTTTCTTCTCTTTTTTTTTTTTTTTTTGCCGTACGCGGGCCTCTCACTGTTGTGGCCTCTCCCATTGCAGAGCACAGGCTCCGGACGCACAGGCTCAGCGGCCATGGCTCACGGGCCCAGCCGCTCCACGACATGTGGGATCTTCCTGGACCGGGGCACGAACCCGTGTCCCCTGCATCGGCAGGCGGACTCTCAACCACTGCGCCACCAGGGAAGCCCCTCATTTTCTATTTTGATGCACAAATTGCCACAGATTAGGCCAATGGAAGCCACTTGATGCTGGCTTCTGGGGTCCTTTTGACATGTCCCTATCATTCTCTGAGGCCTTTTCTTGTTTTCTGCTGCCACAGGATATTCCAGGATGATCTCGTACTTTCCTGTTGCAGCCCTGGAATTAACCATTTCTCCAGGGACCCTGCTTCCTTTTAATAGAGAATGGGATTTAGATGCTTCTGGCCCAGGCTCTTCTGCTGAAATCTGTGGCTTTGAAAAGCCCAGCATCTGATCTGGAGAGGCGTACGTCATCAACCAGCCAGAACAAACCCCTCATTTACAGAGGAGGGGACTGATGCTCAGATGGGATCAGGTGGCCAATGTTCCCTAGCTCGTGAGAGAGCTCAGACGAGAGCTGAGGCCTCTGCCTCCCTTCCAGTGCTCTTTCCCTGGCAATACATGTTGTTAGTTACAAGGTGTGATCCCGGTGGGGCCTGTCCCCTCTCTGGACTTCACTTTCCTCTTCTGTCCACTGAGGGTTAGCTTTGCCTGGGGGTCCAAGACTGCCTTTCTGAGAGCTAACCTTTTCTCTTTAACTCTTCCTGAGCCTACCTTCCCCCCACCCCCCAGACCTTTATGGGTGACTCCACCTTTAATTACAGAGAGCTTCAGCTTTTATCTCCAGCTCTGGTGGATTGGGGTTGCAGACTGGTCCTAGCCTGGGATGAGTTGTCCAAATGCACCTGGTTCTCCCCTTCCAGGCCAGGGGTTCCAGGCATATGTGCCTCCCTGAAGCCCATCTCCGTCAGCTAACACCTGTCTCATAGGGGCGTCAATAGAGGATGGCAATGGGAAGGGCCTCCTCTACCTGCCCTCACTGGCTCCCAGCTCACCCATGTTATACCAAGAGCACCCAGGGAAGCACCAGAAATGCCACCTCCCCACATTTCGAGGCCAGTGTCTCTTGAGCTTCACTCTCAAAGTTGGGTGTAAGAAACCCTCTGGTATTCCATTAGAGAATACTTGATGCCTGATTGGGGTGGGTGGTGCTGCATCCAACCTTCACCCTCTGGTTTGGTCAGCTGATAGGAACTGCCAGCCTGGGAAGCCCTGACTATTCAACTGATGCCAGCAGCAGCTACGCCATACAACTGTCTGAAAAGCTGAGCTTTTGGCTCTTTTGTATTCAACGGGCATTTCCTAAGCACCTACTATGTGTCAGGCATTGTGCTGCACCCTGTGGTAAGATGATTTAAGCCAGAGCTCAATCCAGTAGAATTTCAGGTAACAATGACAGTACAAGTGGGTTCCATATGTCAATACAAGAGGCACAAGTAGGGGCTGCAAGGGAAAGGGTCTAACTTCTGACATTTGGTTCTGGCATGTCAGGTTCTTGTAGGCAAGACTGTATACAAAATTTGAGAGGGCAACAATGAATGATTTTGCTAGATGAAAAATTTGGAAAGGGGGGCTTCCCTGGTGGCACAGTGGTTAAGAATCGCCTGCCAACGCAGGGGACACGGGTTCGAGCCCTGGTCCAGGAAGATCCCACGTGCTGCGGAGCAACTAAGCCCGTGCACCACAACTACTGAGCCTGCACTTTAGAACCTGCAAGCCACAACTACTGAGCCCGCGCGCCTAGAGCCCGTGCTCCGCAATGAGAAGCCCGCGCACCGCAACAAAGAGTAGCCCCCGCTCGCCGCCAACTAGAGAAAGCCCGCGTGCAACAACAAAGACCCAATGCAGTCAGAAATAAATAAATAAAATAAATCGATAAAAAGAAAGAAAAACGTGGGAAGGGCGCCATGGGTGGAAGGAATAGCTTGAGCAAAGCTGCAATCACCGAAGCGCAGAACTAGTTACCTAGAACAGCAGGGCACGTCGCTGGGGGTTGCGGGGCTAACATCTAAGCAATGGAAGGCATCGTAAGACGTGACACTTCAGATACCTCAGAGCCCAGGCATGAAGGGTGTGGACACTATGCTTCTATGGAGACTTCATTAAGGTTTTCAAAATAACATTTATTTCTTAAAAGTTAACATGTGCATAATAGGAAACCAAAGAACACAAGAAGCAAAAAACAAAGTCATCCATCATCACAAGCAGTTTACCATCTGATGTGTCCTTCTAGGTCTCGTTTGTGTATTTAAACACAACTAAGCATCCATCTTTATGTAATTAAGATCATACAGTTATGTATCATGCTTTTTCACACATCATGAATATTTACCATTTCAAAGTCCCAAAGCTATGAGTATTTTGATAACCAAAAATACACTACACCAACTCAATCTGGAAGGAAAAAAAATGTAATCCTTTCTTGGCGACAAAAGCTTCAGAAAAGACAAAAATGGCAACAGGCCTCTAGATAAAGATATTGGCAGAGTTATGATTAAAATACTACATTCCCTTAAAGTTCAATTAAAAATGAGACATAAAGCAACACAGTACCCAAAGTATAATGCTTTTAAGAGAATTCATTATCCGATCTAACTATTAAAGTATTAGCAAGGAGGTATGTTTCCACTGAATTACTTAACAATGTATTCCTATAGTACAGCTAAGAGATGCACACACATCAATGGTTATCATCAAAATATAAAAAGGAACACATCCACACACTTCCCTCCCTTTTATACTTCCTTCTGCCCCTCTGCTGCCAACCTAATGAACAAGTCCTGGTGTACATTTCTCAGATGGTTTAACAATTCCATGTCCAAGATGCTACTATTTTACCAATTATAACAAAGATATTTACAAATTGATTAATTCACTAGCTCTACTTTTTATCATACATTGTCACCTCAGGACTCCTAAAAAGCCTAGATGTTGCAAAATAATGAATGAACCTTGTCCATAATAAGCATTGGTACTTTATAAAAATGCACATTTAGACCTATGGTTATAACCTAAAACTGTCTTCTAGATATGGAGATATTAGCTAAGAGCCCTTCCCTTCACCCTTCCTCTTACCCCTCCTCCAGCATATCAGCGACTAAGTACAGGACTATATCTAGCTCCAAGAGGTGGATTAACATAGACACTCCCAGAAGACACAGCCCTTCCTAAAAACCAACAAAAGGGCATTTATTAAGGGGTTATTTTACTACCTCTACTTTTAATATACTTTGGGCATTAGGACTTGCTTATTCTTTAATACACAGCAATATTAACTAAAACACACAAATAGAACAATGGTTAGACAATCTGAACTTGTCTAAAGACTCATGGGCACAGATCCCTTCTCTGTACTTCCTTCCCTGTCCGCTCCCCGCCTCCCCACCCCCCAGTGAATAGTCAGCTTACTCTCCAAGACTCAAGTTTAACAATTTCCACTCCCCCAATACAAACATTCCTATGAATTAACAGAAAAAAAAATACTTAAAAGGTCTTATTTTTAACTATTTTCAACATATGTTGTGCACTTTTACACATCTAGAAAGATTAGATGTTTCAAATACAGATTTAAGTTTGTCCACTATGTATACACATAGTAGCACTGAAGAAACTGCACATAAAGGCTATAGTCACAAAGTGTCTCCTAAACAGGAACACTCTGGCCTAAAAGCTTCCCCTCTTCATCTCTATCAACCCAGTGGACAAGAATAATAAGCATCTGTAATGCTTAGAGGGGATTTTGACAATTTTACTTCCTCCAGTTGTTTTCAGAAGTCTTTCCAATGAATTTTAACACAAAGTTACAGTGTATTTATCGGCTCTTTTTGTCATACACTGGCGACCTCTTTAACACCCGGGAAGACGAGATGTTGTAAATTTGGACCCTCTGTCCTTTATGTACACTATGTACACAGCCAAGTAAAACAAAACGCAGAGACACACCAGACAATGGTTAGTCTTGGTATAAAGCCCTTTACACTTTCTTCTTTCTCCCTGAACCAGCACAAATAAAATAACATGTACTGCTCAGAGAGGTGGTTTGATCATTTTGATCACTCCATTTCTAAGACAGTATTTCATATGAATTTTAACAAAAGGATATATCTACAAAACATGTTACTTCACTACCTCTACTTTTAACATACTTTGTGCACTTCTAAACATCTAGAAAGACTAGATGTTTCAAATAAGGACTTAAGTTTGTCCCCTATATACACAGTAGTGTTGAATAAACTGCACACATGTAACAATGGTTAGATCTGAAAGTGTCTTCTACATAGGAACATTCTAATCTAGAACACTTCATTTCTCCCAGTACCTCCTTTCTGCCATCCATCCAACATTGGGCAAGTACAGGCACAGGTGTCACTTAGATGTGATTTACAATTTCACTTCCAAAGGCCCTTTTCAGAAGACAGCCTTTCAATGAATTTTAACACAAAGTGTACAAAATGTGTTAGTTTACTAACTCTACTTTTGTCATACATTGGCAACCTCTTTAATATCTAGAGACTAGATATTATAAAATTGGGACCCATTGGTCCAGTATATACAAAATATATACAGTAAAGTTAAACAAAATGCATGTAACATATAGAGCAATGGATAAGTTGAAATGTTCTAGTACCTGCTAGCAAAACATCTTTTGCAATCTTTCCCTCCCACCTCCCTAAACCCAATGAACAAGCACAGAGTATACTGTTCAGAGAGGAGGTTTAACAATTCCATTTCCAAAGACAGTATTTCCCATCAGTTTTTAAAAGCTATTTACAAGAAGCATTATTCTATTAAAACTACTTTTAAATACATCGAGCACTTCTAAACATCTAGAAAGAATAGATATTTCATATAAGAGCTTACTTGTCCACTATGTACACAGCACTGTTAAATAAAATTGCACACATTTAACAATGGTTATAATCTGAGGTATCTTCTTCTAAGTATGACCATTTGGGCCTGAACCATTTCCTCCCTCACTTCCTTCTCTCCACCGCCAATCCAGTGGACAAGTACATGCATGTGTAATGCTTAGAGGTGGTTGAACAAATTCATATCCAAAAGTCATTTACAGAAGACAAGCATTCCTATGAATTTCAATAAAGTATACAAAATGTGCTAATTTTACTACTTTGTCATACACTGGCAACCCCTTTAACATCTAGAGGCTAGATGTTGCAAAACTAGGACTCAATTTGTCCATTATATACACTATATACACAGCAAAACAAAATGAACATACAAAAAATGGTTTTGTCCGAAAATGTCCAGGTATGAACACACTAGCATATTACCTTTTGCAATTCTTTCCCTCCCTCCTCCAAACCACTGAACAAGTATAAACAATAGTATACTGCTCAGAGAGGTGGTTTAACATTTAACATTCCCAAAGACTACTTCCTGTGAATTTTAGCAAAAAGATATTTACAAAGTGATATTTTACTACCTCTACATTTAACATACGTTGGGCACTTCTAAACATCTAGATGGACTAGATGTTTCAAATAAGGACTTAATTTGTCCACTATATACAGAGCAGTACTGAATGAACTGCACACATGTAACAGTTACAACCTGAGAGTGTCTTCAAAATACCAGCATTCTAGCCATTCTAAGACCAACCCCCTTCTCTCTCTCCCCCCTCCACCAACCCAGAGGGCTATCATGCTCAAATTTTCAGAAGACAATCTTTCCTAGAAATTTTAACACAAAATGTACAAAATGTATTATTTACTAACTCTATTTTTGTCATACACTGGCAACCTCTTTAACATCTAGAAAGACTAGGTGTTGTAAATTACGACTCATTTGTCCATTATATACACTATATACACAGCAAAGTGAAACAAAATGCAGGAACATAAAAAAGACAATGGTTAATCTTGCCTCACTATAAACACACTGGCACAGAGCTCTTTGCACTTCCTTCTCCTCCCCCCGACCTTGAACCAGTGCACAAACAAACACAGTGCATACTGCGTACTGTTCAAAAAGGTGGTTTGGCCACCCCTGCCCCCCAAAACAACATTTCATACGAATTTTAACAAAAAGATATTTACAAAATGTCTTTTTACTACCTCTACTTTGAAGATATATCAGGCACTTTAGAACATCTAGAAAGACTAGATATTTCAAAAAAGTACTTATTGTCAACTACATATACAGTAGTAAGGAGTAAAATGCACACACAAAACAATGATTCTAATATGCAAATGTCTTCTAACTGTGACCAGTCTGGCACAGAACTTTCTTTTCTTCCTCCTCAACGTCTTCCATTCCATGGTCTCTAACCCACTGAACAAACGTGGACCTCTGTGGCTCCTGATGTCGCCTCTAGAGGTGGTCAAACAACTCCATTTCGAAAAGTCATTTCCAGAAGACATTTCTTTTCTACGTTTTTTTTTAAAGAAACAAATGGGCATTTACAAGACATGTGACTTTAACTCTATCATACGTCGGCAACCTCTTCACATCTAGGCCTATATGTAGCGAAAAGTTTTCTTTCGAAAGGTTGGGGGGAAAGTTGAGAGCAGCTTTTTCATATTATATACACAGGCCTTCTATAAACGGCCAGTAAATCTTCCCAAAGGGTGGCTGGCACTTCCTATTGGCCGCATGTGGTACGTTATTCTACCATTTCTATCTTCCGACATCGAGGTCTTGGTAGAACGACGACCAACCGCCCGATGACCCGCGAACGTTCCACCCGTCGTCGACCGGGGCTCCGCTCACCTTCCGGGCCCGTTAAGGCCTTTGTCCGTCGTTGTCCGGACGAGGTGAGGTCTCGTCCAACTGGGGCAGAGAGGTCACCTCAGGTCCCGGATCCGCGCGGGCTCCAAGGCCTAAGGGTGGCTGAGCTGGCGTCCACGTAGACCCCCCCCTTCCCGGGCCCTCGAGGCTCTAACGGCCCTCCGCGGCGTTCCAGTGGCCGCCATTCTTCTCGCCCTGCCACGCCCGACGCCCAAAGGCGCCACGTCCTCGGAGGCCTGCCGGGGGCTTCGCCTAACCCCTGCAGCGTGGGGTCAAGAGACCCGGCGGTGGGCGGGATCTGGGCTCCGAGGGGCCGCCGCCATTAGGTCGCGGAGGTGGGGGTGGGGGAGCAGTTCGTTGCTGCTTCCAGGCTCGGGCCCTGCCAGTGGGCGGCTGCGGCGAGGGCTCTGGGGCTCGGCAAGACGCAGCCTGAGCCTGTCCCGGGGGCCCCCCAGTTCACCTGCCGACCAGAGGCCGGAGGGCCTGGAGGGCCCCGGGCTAGAAGGCCGCGATCCGCTTCTTACCGCGCTCTCTGCCGGAACTGACTTGGCAGTTCTCTTTGCTGGCTAGAGAAGAGAGGTACCGGAAGTGCCAGCGCGCGGGACCCGCGAGCCAAGGTTCCGGGACTGAAACGTTCCGGCAGGGAGAAGGACGAGGGAGGTGTCACGTGAGGTCCGGACGCCCTCTTGGCTTGCCCTAACAAATGGTAATTTTCCGAATTCCCTGAGCATGCGTATTTCTCCATCCCCTCACACCCCCACTGTTAAGACACTGAGGCTCCTTACAATCTTTCATTCGTTCACTCATTTCCCCCTTATTAACTGAGCACCTACTGTGTGCCACATAAGCACTGGGGAATGCAGCAGTGAAGGGGCGCGAAAATTTCCGCCCTCTTGAAATTTACACTACAGTAGGGAAAACAGACAACCCGTAAAATGTGTAAAAGGGCAGATGGTGAAAGTGCTATGAAAAAATAAAAGAAGGGGAATATGAGGTGTGAGCGTGGAATGTGGCCATGTGACTTTTGACCAGACATACGGAGGTGAGGGAATGGAGCCATCCAAGGGGATGTCGGGTGGAAGAGCCTTCCTGGCAGAGGGAGCGGCCAGTGCGCAGGTACTGAAGTTGAGGCGTATGGGGCTGGCCTGATCGTGGGACAACAAACAGGCTGGAGCAGAGTGAGCAGCAAGAGTGTAAACGTTAAACCACTCACATAATGCGAAAGACGGAAAAGGGAATTTGGTGTATTTTTCTGAGTGAAATGGGAGACGTTGGAGGGCTTTGCCCTGCAGTATGGAGAAGAGCTGAAGTGGGACCCGAGGTAGAGGAAGCAGGGAGACCTGCTAATAGGCCATTGCTGTCAGTGGGGTGAAACAGGATAGTGGCTTGTACCAGGATGATGGCAGCAAAGATGGCAAAACAATGATTGAATTCAGGATAAGTATAAGATCCAGCCTGAAGGTTACTGATAGACCAGATGTGAAGTTGAAAGAGAGGAATCGAGGATGGCTCCAAGGATTCTGGCCTGAGCAAATAAGGGAGGGAATTGCCATTAAGTGAGATGGGAGAAACCATAGCGGAGGGAGTTTTGGGGAGAATATCTTGACTTCAATTTGGGGCATAGTAAGTTTGAGATGTCTGTTTGACATTCAAGTGGAGATGTCAAGTAGATAGTTGTATTTGTGAGTCTGGCATTCAGGGGAGAGTTGGAGTTGGATATATACTTTTGGGAGTCATCAGAATACAGATCCCTTTAAAGCTATGAGGCTGCATGAGAGAACCAAGGGTGTACGCAAAGAGAGAGAAAGGTCTCAGGCCTGAGCTCTGGGGCACTGTAATGGGTAGAGATGAGGGCAATGAGAAAGAACCAGCAAAGGAGACTGAGGAGTGACCAGAGTGGTAGGAGAACAACCACAGAATGTGGTATCCTGGAAGTAAATGTGTTTCACGGGAGACTGCTGATAGGTCATGTAAGATATGGTTGAGAAGTATACTTTTAGCTTTTATAATAAATGCTGTGAGGAACTTTCTTGTGGATTTTCAAACTTTGTGGAGGCTTTCTGATTTCCTTTGGATGCAATTCTAGAAATGTAAAGAAGGATCAAAGCCTTGGTTCATGCTTAAGACTTTTGATGCAGACCCAGACAGGATTCCCAGGAGGGAAATCCTACAGTCAGAAAGACCCCTCTGCTAGAAGGCGGAAAGAAGGAGTGGTGAGAAGGCCAGGAGCTCTGGGCACTGCGGCTCTAGTCCACAATGAGATGACAAAGGCCTGAGCCATAGGAGTGGCTACCGGAGTAGAAAACAGGTGGGGTGAGGGTTTCTAGCTTTGCAAAGGAAGGCGCCCCTGAGCTCCATACCTAGAGAGAAGAGGGAGGAAGGGAAGGAGGAGCCACAGATCACAGGGTTTCAAACAAGGACTGGCTGGCTTTGTGGTTGATTGGAACAATAACCAAGACAAGAAGAAGGAAAGTCTCAGTGTGGAGTTCTTGGTCCCATTTCTGATCTCCCACCCTTCTAAGCAGTCAACAGCCTGGTATTGCTGGAACCTAAAGGTGATGATGGCAACCATGTACATATCCTACTTCCTACTTGATATCTCTAGTTGAATGTTCCAACAGTATTTTAAACTCCTCTTGTGCAAAACAAAACTCTTGGGACTTTCCTGGTGGTCCAGTGGTTAAGACTCCATGCTCCCAATGCAGGGGGCCCAGTTTCAAACCCTGGTCAGGGAACTAGATCCCACACACCACAAAGAAGATCCCGCATGCTGCAACTAAGACTCGGCACAGCCAAATAAATAAATAAATAAATAAATATTTAAAAACAAAATGAAACAAAACTCTTGGTATCTCCCCAGAGCCTGCTTTTCTCCAAGCCAGTAAATGGTGGGTATCATTCTCCCAGTTCCCCAGTAAAAAAACTGGGCCTCGTCCTTGATTCCACTCTCTCTCACTCCCTATCCCCCAACCATCACAAGTTCTATCTTCCTCCTAAATATATTTAAGGTACAGCCAATTTCCTGTGCTGTCCAATATAGTAGGCGCTAGCTACAGGAGGCTATTTTTTTCTTTTTCTTTTTTTTTTAGTATATGCATTTCTTTTTTTTTTAAACATCTTTATTGAAGTATAATTGCTTTACAATGTTGTGTTCGTTTCTGCTGTATAACAAAGTGAATCAGCTATACATATACATATATCCCCATATCCCCTCCCTCTTGCGTCTCCCTCCCACTCTCCTTATTCCACCCCTCTAGGTGGTCGAAAAGCACCGAGCTGATCTCCCTGTGCTATGTGGCTGCTTCCCACTAGCTATCAATTATACACTTGGTAGTGTATATATGTCAATGCTACTCTCTCGCTTCGTCCCAGCTTACCCTTCCCCCCTCCCCGTGTCCTCAAGTCCATTCTCTACGTCTGTGTCTTTATTCCTGTCCTGCCCCAGGTTTATCAGAACCTTTTTTTTTTAGATTCCATATATATGTGTTAGCGTACTGTATTTGTTTTTCTCTTTCTGATTTACTTCACTCTGTATGACAGACTCTAGGTCCACCTACCCAGGAGGCTATTTTTTAAAAATTGAAGTATAGTTGATTTATAATATTGTGTTAGTTTCAGGTGTACAGCAAAGTGATTCAGTTATATATTCATATTATTTGTATAATTTCAGATTATTTTCCATTATAGGCTATTACAAGATATTGAATATTGTTCCCTGTGTTACACTGTAAATCCTTGTTGCTCATCTATTTTATGTATAACAGTTTGTATCTGTTAATCCCACGCTCCTAATTTATCTCACCACCCCCCTCCCTTTCCCCTTTGGTAACCACAAGTCTGTTTTCTATGTCTGTGAGTCTGTTTTTATTTTGTATATAGATTCATTTGTATTATTTTTTAGATTCCACATATAAGTGATACAATATTTGTCTTTCTCTGTCTGACTTACTTCACTTAGTATGATATTCTCTAGGTCTATCCATATTGCCACAAATGGCAATATTTCATTTATTTTTACGGCTGAGTAATATTCCACTGTATATATCACATCTTCTTAAACCAATCATCTGTCGATCGGCATTTGGGGTGTTTCCATGTCTTGGCTAGTGTAAATAGTGCTGCTATGAATATTGCGGTGTATGTATCTTTTCGAATTAGAGTTTTCCTCTTTTCCGGGTATATGCCCAGGAGTGGGATCTCTGGATCATATGGTAGCTCTATTTTTAGTTTTTAAAGGAACCTTCATACAGTTTTTCACAGTGGCTGCACCAATTTACACACCCACCAACAGTGTAGGAGGATTGCCTTTTTGCTACACCCTCTCCAGCATTTATTATTTGTAGACTTTTTAATGATGGCCATTCTGACAAGTGTGAGGTGATACCTCACTGTGGTTTTGATTTGCATTTCTCTAATAATTAGCAATGTTGAGCATCTTTTCATGTGCCTGTTGGCCATCTGTATGTCTTCTTTGGAGAAATGTCTATTTAGGTCTTCTGTCCATTTTTTTGATTGGGTTGTTTGTTTCTTTGTTATTGAGTTGTATGATTTGTTTGTATATTTTGGAAATTAACTACAGGAGGCTATTTAAATTTTAATTAATTAAAATGGCATGAAATTAAGAATTCAATTCCTCAGCTGCACCAGCCACATTCTAAGTGCTCAAGAGCCACAGGTGGCTAGTGGCTACTGTATGAGCACAGATATAGAGCATTTCCACCATGCAGAAAGTCATAGGACAGTGCTGATCTATGACCTAGTCTAAATCAGCAATATCTCTAGTCCGGGTGACTCTAATAGCCTCTTAATTATTTTTTTTAATATTTATTTATTTATTTGGCTGCGCCGGGTCTTAGTTGCGTCTCGCGGGATCTTTTTGGTTGCAGCTTGTGGGCTCTTAGTTGTGGCATGCGGGATCTAGTTCCCTGACCGGGGATCAAAGCCGGGCCCCCTGCATTGGGAGTGCGGAGTCTTACCCACTGGGCCATCAGGGAAGTCCCTATCTTCCTTTTAGAGGTGAGAGGCAATGTAACTTATCTAGTTCTTAGGAAGAGCTAGGATTCTAACCTAGGTCATGTGACTCCAGAGCTCCCTGGGAAGGCACTATAGAGGGTCTAGAGGCCTGAGCACACACCAGCCTGCAGCCACCCACAGTTCAGACTAGAAACAGGGAAATTAAAAAACTTCTTTCTTGAAGGGCTTTCTATTTCAGATCAGGCCAGAGATTCTGGAGCATCACTCCTTAACCAGGAGGTAGATTCAGGGCCTCGGTCAGGGCTCAGGATCGTGCAGAGTAGGGCAAGCTAAATACTCCAGTTCAATGCTGAGCGTCTTCAGTGGGGCTGGGGGACTGGTCTGCAGAACTCAGACAAGACTCTGAGCCAGGAGTGTACCGGGTCTGACCGCTAAGTCCGCCACGTCTTTCTGCCTATCTCAGATTAAGGATGAAACACGGAGAAAAAAGTAAAAATATCGAGCCTTCCTGGCACTTCTCCTCGGGAAACATCACATGTCAGGCCTGTGACACGGAACGTGTTTGTTAGGCCAACGGTTCCAAGCTCATTAGCAGGAATGGTGCTGAGCTGCAAGCCACCCACGCAGCTCGTTTGGGAAACAGTGCAGCATCCATCCGTCCCGGGCCTGGACATGCGCAGTTCCGCCGTTATCAACATCAGCACGCATCTGCACTGAGACAGGTCTACCTGGCAGCAGGGCCCTGGGAATGGCTTGTGTGTGGGTGTGTCCCAGAGAAGCAGCTCATAGTCCTCATCGTTATCATCACTGCCTGAATTTGGGACTTGGTTCTACTTTAGTACAGATGTTTCTCAAATTTGAGTCATTCCCTAATCAACTTAACAACTTCCTCTATACCTATGTACCATCAATACCAGTTTTACTTAATAGCTGTCTGTGAATTGACTCACTTAGCACAATCAGCACTACATTAGCCTTGTCCTCAGTGGTATTTGTGAAATTGTCTATTTGACATGCAGGTTATGTTTTCCTAAGATCTATTAAAGTAAATATACAACTCTTAAAAAAGATCAGCTGAGTTCCACTTGAAATCATCTTAGTGTAACCAAGATGCAAAACAATTGGTGTCAAAGGGACATAAGAGACATCCTGAAAGAGTTCCCAATGGCCAAAGCTGGAGCAATTTGAGCAACAAAAGAAATAACATAGTACCAGATTACAGCCCAAAGTATAAACTAAATATCCATGAGTCCATACTGATGTCAATAAATAACTGAATAAATATATGGAGGAAGAGGGACAAATCTTCCTAATAGAAGAATTCCAAATAATTTTCTCCTCCAAGATGTGGAGCTTAATCCCCCCCTGAGAGTAGGCTGCCCTTAATGACTTGCTTTCAGAGAGGAGAAAGAGAGAAAAAACAAGTAACTTCCCAGGAGAGAAACTTGGCGAACACTACCTTGGCTGGGTACTCAAGGTGATCAAGTCATATATTGATATCATGTACCCCTGACATGATGTCATGAAAAGGGCACTTCACCTCTGTGGTATCCTTCACCGAAACCAATGATCCCAGTCTAAGCATGAGAAAACCATCAGAGAAACCCAAATTGAGGGACACTTTCTAAAACACCTAACCAGTACTCCTCAAAGCTGTCAAAGTCATGAAAAACAAGGAAAGTCTGAGAAACTGCCCCAGGCCAGAGGAGACTAAGGGAACATGAAGACTAAATGTAATGTAATATCTTGGATGGGACCTTGGAACAGAAAATGGATGTTAGGGGGAAAGCTAGTAAAATCCAAATAAAGTGTAGAGTTTAGTTAATAGGAAGGTACCAAGGCTGGTTTCTCAGTTGTGACAAATGCACCATAGTCATGTAAGATGTTAGCAATATGGGAAACTGGGGGAGGAGTGTATGGGAACTCTCTGTGCTATGGGAAATCTCTGTATGCTGTAAATCAGAGATTTACATTTATTTTCTGTAAATATAAAATTATCTAAAAATAATTTTATTTTTTAATAAGGGGGGGTTATGTATACACTAGGGGTTTGGCGTATGAATTTTTGAAGACTTGTAGACCTGTGTATCTGTTTCCTGTAGCTGATGTAGCAAATTACCACAAAGCTGATACCTTAAAATAACAGAAATGTATTCCCTCATAGATCTAGAGGCCAGAAGTTCAGTAGCAGTTTTACTGAGCTGAAGTAAAGATGTTGCGAGGGCCACGTTCCCTCCAGAGGCTCTAAAGAAGAATCATCCTTGCCACTTCCAGCTTGTGGCTGCCTGCATTCCTTGGCTTGTGGCCACATCACTGTGATCTCTGCCTCCGAGGTTGAATTGTCTCCTGCTGTTCTGTGTGTCTGTCTGCCTCTCTTTCTGCCTCCCTCTTACAAGGATATTTGTGATGGCATTTCGTGCCCACTTGGATAATCCTGGATGATCTCCTCAACTCAGCATCCTTAATCACATCTGTGAAGATTCTCTTCCCAAATAAATTAATATCTACAGTTCCAGGGATTAGGTCTCTATATCTTTGGGAGGCCATTATTCAACCTACTACAGTCTGGCTGTGTGAAATTTAGGACTTCCATAGTATCAATAAGCTTCCTCTAAAATTGAAAATAACAAAAATTATGTAACTATTTTTAAACTGTTCATTTGGGTTTCACCTGAAATCATCTCAGTGCAACTGGTGGGACCAAGCAACACCTTGCAAAACAACTGTTGTAAGAGACTGGCCTTAGAAGTCAGAAAGACCTAAGTTCTAAATCTGGCTCCATCATACACAAACTTGTGACCTTGGGTAAGTCAGCCAACTTCTTTTTTTTTAAAATAAATTTATTTATTTTATTTATTTTTATTTTTGGCTGCATTATGTCTTTGTTGCTGTGTGCAGGCTTTCTCTAGTTGTGGCGAGCGGGGGCTACTCTTGGTTGCCGTGCGCGGGCTTCTCATTGCGGTGGCTTCTCTTATTGCAGAGCACAGGCTCTAGGCGCGCGGGCTTCAGTTGTTGTGGCACGCGGGCTCAGTAGTTGTGGCTCGTGGGCTTAGTTGCTCTGTGGCATGTGGGATCTTCCCAGACCAGGGCTTGAACCCGTGTCCCCTGCATTGGCAGGCGGATTCTTAACCACTGCGCCACCAAGGAAGCCCCAGCATACTTCTTGAAGGGCATTCTCATCTTCTCTACAAGAGGAATGCTAAGCCCTGCCTAGAGGAATGCTGTCAGAACCCGTAGACCATGTAGCAGATGTACAACACATATTCAGTCAACCTCCTCTTCATACCCCCTCCACTTTACAGAGTAAGTTACAGCTCACAAAATATTTTCTACATACAAAAACATGTTTAATTGCCATAATATTTCACCCTGTGAGATAAAGCCAAATATTCCTTCCCATTATACAGATGGAAAAACCGAGACTCAATGTTAATTGACTTACCAACATCATCCAGTTGTTAGAAGGCTAGAGAAAACAGGTGTCTGAGAACATGACGGACAGGAGTCAAGAGGCAGTGCCCCCTTTAGATGGGGAGAGTTTGCCAATCTAGCCACTTGACTTGTTTTCATGACTTTCATTACCTTTTTGGACCTTGTAGGCATTTGCATTTATGACCCATGATGTGTTTCTAACTCCTGACTCACATTGCTGGAATTTGTTCAAAGATCTTTCAGCTTGAACCCCTGAGGGGCCATGCTCATAGGGTTCCCCACCAACAGCTTTCAGTGGCCTCTTGGTCCTGGCTTCTTTCATCTCACAGGCTTTCCCGTCTCTGAACTCTGTGAGACAGACCCGTAGTTTGTCCCCTGGTTGAGCCAGGTTCCTGGTTTTGATACCTCCTTATTCTCAGTCCTAAAAGCAGAGACTCAAACAGGAGCCTCATGCACAGGGTTGGGCATTCTGTAACAGACCAGGGAGGCCTGCTGAAGGGGACTCATGCTCTGCCCTCGGAGGTCACAAGGAAAGGGCCAGAGGGTGTGCTGAGGGCCCAGGAGCGAATGTCAGGAGTTAGGCTGCCAGGCTTCCAATCCTGGCTCACCCCACAGCCCGCTGACCCTGGTCAAGTTACCAACCCTTCTGTGCTTCAGTTTCCCATACGTAAAAAGGAAATCATTATTTCCCTCAAAGGAAAATTGTGAGGCCCAAGTAAATTACTGTAAACGAAGCTGTTACTACAGAGCTTGGTACAAGGCGAGTGTTCGCCCTAGTCATTAGTAAGCCCAAAGAACCCTAAAAGCCTCTTTGCATGGGCTATTCTCTCTTCTCGATACGCACCCTATGCCTGGGGAAATCTGATTCCTCCTAAAGGAGAGCTCAGGGTTCTGGAGAGGAGCAGGGGATCCAGAGGTTCTGGGTCTCTGCCACTGTGTAGCTTGACGTGCGTCGTTCCTGGTCTCCCAATCAGCCTCATCTGTACAAGGGGATGACAAAAGCGCGAGCCGCAGACTCTGCCGCCGTGCGGAGGGCAGCCTGCCCACCCCCGCCGCCCCTCCACTACACCGCCAGGACCTCCACTCCGCAGGCGCGGGGGTCGGGGGTCGGGGACCCCGGGGGCTGGGAAGGAGCGACTCCGGCCGAATCCGAAGCTGCCATGGCAACGTCCGAAGGCTGCCGGGAGGGGAGTGGACGGGAGGTCCTGTGCAAGAACTAGGCCCCGCCCCCAAGGGGCCCCGCCCCCAACAAGGCTCCGCCCAGAAGGAGGTCCCGGGCCTCAGTCCCTGGCTTCTGTGGCCTCCGCGGCGCTCTGATTCCATCAGTGCCTGACAGACTGCCTCTGACTGGCCGACTGTGTCTCAGTGACCACACACTGCCATCACTGCCTGATAATCCGTGTCTGTCTGGCTGTGTCGGACTGAACACAGATTTCATGGATGCCTGGTGGACCAAGACCGCGTGATCTGTCTGCCTGACCGCAGTTGACTGACTGACTGACTGCCCTATCTGGCTGATGGCATCTGGGCCTGATGGGGCGTGTCTGACTGAGTCGATCTGCTTCTGATTGACCGGACTCCATCGGTGCTCGACAAGCTGTATCTGACTGACAGAGGCCCTCTGTGACGGAATGACCAGTTCACGGATACCTCTGTGCCAACGTTTTGACCCCAACTCTGCTGTGTGGGCTAAGAAGACAGCCTGAGCAGCTGATTCTGACTACGGCCGGGCCTGCGCGTCTGCCCGAGTCCCCTGACTGGCTGGCTGACAAGCTGGCTGGCTACCCTGACTGCACAGCCTCTGTGCCTGGTGGGGCCCGCCTGACTGGCCATCTGACAGGTGGGATCAGCCCACCTGATGGGTGGACCGACCGCATCTGCCAGACTGCGGTGGCTGAGGCTGTGGCTGGCTGGTTCTGGCTGCCCCGTCCGAGTCTAACTGGATCTCAAGCACCGGGTTCTGAAGGACGGAGTCCGCCTGACTGTCCCTTCCTGACCACCTCTGCCTGACGCAGCTCGATGGACAGCGTCCGTGTCTGGCTACACCTGCCTGACGGTCGCCTCCTCTACATTCGATAATGTCAGTTGAGTCAGATTGCTGCCTGAAGCACAGCTGACCAACTGAATCTGACTTGGCCCCTGAAATTCTCTCCCTGATGACCTCCTTCTCTCCAGCTGCCCAACAAATGGCTTCTGAAGTGTTACTTGTCCAGGGGCCTGGGGCCTAGACATTTTCAGCTAGAAGTCTGGCCTTGGGGGGGTCCATAACAAGGCCGCCAACAGGAAAGGGAACCCAGGATGGAGGCGCGTGGGAGAGGGAGGCAGCAGGAGCAGGATTCAAGGCCAGGTAGGAAGCAGCTGGGAGGAGCTGTCGGGGTCCTCAGGGCCCTGAGCTCAGGGATATAATTCTGTAACAGAGTCGGCGCCTGGCGGAGGTGGGCTGGTGTGTGGCTGCCACAATGCGTGACCCTGGAAACCTTGTTTCTTCCTGTTTGTGGGTTGTTTCTGTCAGTGCCTTGCTGCTCTTGCAGCAGGGCCCTCCCACAGAGCTCAGGTCTCCTCACAAATTCCCGAATTTAAATCTTTCCCGTAGTGTGTGTTTGTACTGGCCACATCAACTGCATGGAATGGAAGAAGAGGCTGTGTACTAGAATAAGGGGAAAGGAAATACAGGGAATTAGATTAGAGGGAAGTGAAAAAAAAAAAGCCTGTCAAGTGCATGGGTGTGCTATGAATTATAGCTCTTGCTATTAACAATAATAAACCAGAGCACTGGACTAGCTTATCTCGATAGAGCTCTAGCATTCTAAGATGCTGGCTTTTCCTTAATAACAGAGGTCTAGCAGCTTCATTGATTTCATTATAAGCCAAGGGAGGAATGGGAGGAAATAAACAGCTCTGCTCCCAAGGGCTGCTATAATAAAATGCCATAGACTGAGTTCTTTTTTTTTTTTTTTTTAACTATTATTTACTTATTTATTTTTGGCTGCATTGGGTCTTCTTTGCTGTGTGCGGGCTTTTTCTAGTTATGGCAAGCAGGGGCTGCTCTTCGTTGCGGTGCGTGGGATTCTCATTGCGGTGGCTTCTCTTGTTGCAGAGCATGGGCTCTAGGAGCGCAGGCTTCAGTAGTTGTGGCGCACGGGCTTAGTTGCTCCGTGGCATGTGGGATCTTCCCGGACCAGGGCTCAAACCTGTGTCTCCTGCATTGGCAGGCGGGTTCTTAACCACTGCGCCACCAGGGAAGTCCCAGACTGAGTCCTTAAACAACACACATTTGTTTCTCAAAGTTCTGGAGGTTGGGGAGTTCAAGATCAAGGTGCAGGTGGATTCGGTTCCTGATGAGGCCCTTTTCCTGGCCAGCGGATAGCCACCTTCTCACCGTGTCCTCACATGGTGGAGAAAGAGAGGGAGCTCTGATCTCTTCCTCTTCTTATAAGGACCCTAATCCCATTGTGGGGGCCCCACCTGCAAAACCTCCTCCAAACCTAATTACCTCCCTAAGGTCCCACCTCCAAATATCATCACATCGGGGGTTAGGGCTTCAACATATGAATTTGGGATGGGGAGGAACACAAACATTCAGTCCATAGCAGGCTCTCACAACATGAAGCTGGATCTCAGCCAGTGTGGGCAGTGGAGCTTCCCCAGGGCAGGGGCTCTCAGGGGGCTGGGAAAAGAGACAGAAACAAGTTACACGGAGTACTTATACCTCATTTACTTATTCATTCATTCAAAAAGTATTTATTTATTTATTTATTTATTTTTGCGGTACGCGGGCCTCTCACTGTTGTGGCCTCTCCCGTTGCGGGGCACAGGCTCCGGACGCGCAGGCTCAGGGGCCACGGCTCACGGGCCCAGCCGCTCTGCGGCATATGGGATCTTCCCGGACCAGGGCACGAACCCGTGTCCCCTGCATCGGCAGGCGGACTCTCAACCACTGCGGCACCAGGGAAGCCCAACAAGTATTTATTGAATACTATGTGCCAGGCACTGTGCAGGGCCTTCAAAGAGCTTAGATAGATGGGCTCCAGGAATCCTTGTCTGTGCCTCTCAACTCTGGTCCTATCAAGGCCAGTTACTGAGTACCAATTGCTTTCTTTCTGGACAATGTGAACAACTGAAGGTGGAAGAGCTATTATAGTGCAGTGGGTCTCAAAGAGTGATCACCTAAGAATTTGTTAGAAATGCAAATTCTTGGGCTCTACCATAGATGAGCTGAATCAGAAACTATTAGTACTCTATGTTTTAACAAGCCTTCCCAGTGGTGTTGATGTGTACTAAAGTTTCAGAACCACTAGTGGAGTGATTGAGTGTGTTAGCTCTGGTGTCAGACTGTCCACATTGGAATCTCAACTCTACTATGTAAGAGCTGTGTGACTTGTGCAAGTTAATGCATCTTTCTGTGCCTCATTTGCATAATCAGTATAATTACGATCACTTTAAACTCTTTTTGAGAGTATTAAGTCATATAAAGAAGTTAGCACATAAGTTCAATTCTAGGAATGTATCCTGTAGACCTCTTCCAGCATATTCTGGATGATGTATGTTCAGGATATTCATGGATGCATTGTTTATGATAGAAAAGAAACACCCTAAATATCTATCCATAGGGGACTGGTTTAATAAATCATGGTCCTGCCATACGAAGAATGAGGCAGCTCTTTATAGACTCATATGAAAAGATCTCCAGAATTTTCAAGCAAGGTACAGAACGGTGTGTCTAGTAGGCTCCCATTTGCATAAAGAAAAAGAATCTATAGAATCTTTAAAAATGCATGGATTATCCGTGAAAGCATACTCAGGATACAGTGGGACAAGAAATCGGTGGCTGGAAAGAGGGGAAGGAGGGAAATTTATTTTTACCATACATATATCTTTTTATGACTTAAAATTTGCAGTATGTACATGCATTTTCTGTTCACAAAAATGAAGTTTTTAAAAAAAGGAACTACTTAGCATAGTGCCTGGCAGCGGTGGCGGTGGCAGTGACAGCTCTAAGCAGATGAATCATTGCAGAAATGCCGCCCAGAGGCGTCCAGGGTGTGACCACGGCCTCTCCTCCCTTCACTTTCTATAGTCCATGTTGCCCCATTAGAGAATCCTTGCACTTTAAAGATGGAAAGGGCCTTAAGATTCTCTGGTATAACGATTTTATTTTAAAGATGAAGAAACCAAGCCCCAAGAGAGGCCATAACCAGCCCAACTTCTCCCAGAGGACTGAGGCTCCACCTGAGGCCTCTTTTGTAAGATCTTAAGACTAAGCTTTCAAAAATTTTGCTTTTAGAACCCCATCACCACTCTGCTTGGAAACGGTAAGGACTCCTCCACATAGCTGTTAAAAGCTAGTTGAGGTTTAGTTCCTAACCAAACTTTCTAGCCTTATTTTCCACCTTCTCCTCTGTTAATTCTCTACCCTAGCCAAATAGGTCTCTTCATTTACCCCAAATGCTGCTGCTTTCCAGACACTACAACTTGCCAGTTCTGTGCTCTGTCTGAAATGCCTCTCTCCTTCCTGTCTATTTGTGGA
This sequence comes from Mesoplodon densirostris, assembly GCF_025265405.1. Lineage (NCBI taxonomy): Eukaryota > Metazoa > Chordata > Mammalia > Artiodactyla > Ziphiidae > Mesoplodon > Mesoplodon densirostris. The sequence goes on along the minus strand of NC_082676.1, from coordinate 23,689,682 downwards.
GATTCTACCTACACCTACACACTGCAGCAGAATCACACCTAAATCACACTTCCTCTAGGAAGTCTTCCCTGATTACTCAAGCTCACGGAGCTCTCTTTTCCCTCTGAACTAATTTTAAAATTTCTTGTAAAACATCTACTTCTTAAGACAGGAATAGGATGGTTCTCTGCTCCTTGAACAATGGAAAGTGGACTAAGATAGAGCCAGCTCCTTATCCTGACTCCATTTCTGGAGAAAAGTGGGTAAATGACCTTGGCCTTCCTTATTGTCTCAGGGAAGCCCTGGGTGAGGATGCCACTGAGCCAGCCCGGAGCCAGGACCCTGTCTGCAAAAACTGCTGGGCCTGTTCCTACCCTGATGTTTACTTGGCCAGGAGGCCCAGCGTGATGAAACCCGGCCCTGTTGCCGAGCACCTTGGGAGGCCTCCCTCCAGGGTCCCTCTGTGCTCAGACAGTGGCCCTTTGTGGAGGAGAGGAGCAGGACTGAAAGTGGAGCCGCTGGAAACCCTTCCTCCTCACCCCATCCCCCCGCCCCCCACCCCCGGCAGTCATGGACCATCCTGCGCCTGGGTGGCCTCTGTGCAAGTCCACGGCTGGCCAAGTGTGGTAGGTCCTCCAGGCAGCCAGCTAGGCTGGAAGGGCGAGGAGGGGTCCCGCCAGGATGGCCTGCTGAAACAGAGGCTGCTTCTAATGGAGCTCTCCAAAGAGGAGACTGGTCCCCCTGCAGGCCAGAGTGACACTTTCACCATTCCCACCACTGCCAAATATGCCCCTAGGATTTAGGGCTGGCCCTCCCTTCTGACGTGGGTTGTCCCTTCTGCCCCTGTTTCACTGGACCCTACCGCTCACTCGGGGGTGGGGTTTGGGGGGTGGGGGATGGGAGGGAAGATTGGGAATGCTTAGATGTCCTCCCAAACCTGGTAGGTAGGAATCAAGGGGAGGGAATAGTGACCACAGGAAGGAAGGTCACGTGTGGTATAGGTGAAAGTGCAATCACTAGTCGGGGGTCAGGAGGCCTAGGACTCTAGTTCCTGCTGAGCCACTGACTTGCTGTGTGACAATAGCCAGTTGCTTTTCTTTCCTGTGCCCCTGTGTCACTTTCCCAGATGCACACTTATGGAGGCAGAGTGGATGAATGTCAAGAACTTTTGCAGTTCTGATGTTTCAATATTCTGTGATCACAGGCAGGAAAAGGAAGAGCTGGGCGTGGGTTGGAGGTAGGTAACTGACACAGTACTCTCCGTGGATTCACCAGCAGTCGCTAAGCAGCCTCTTCTCTGCCTCCAGGATTCCTTCCCCCTCTTGTTTCCACCCCACTTTGAGGGCTTCTTGTGATGAGATCTAGAAGCTGTTTGATTTGGATTTGTTTTATCCCATATTTTGCCCTCAGAGGGAGGGGACCGTGCACAGAGCAGGAAGGGGGTCAGGAAATAAAAGAGAGAAGAAAATTAAGAGGTAAGGGTGGTGGGATTTCCTTGGTGGCGCAGTGGTTAAGAATCTGCCTGCTAATGCAGGGGACACGGGTTCGAGCCCTGGTCCGCAAAGATCCCACATGCTGTGGAGCAATTAAGCCCATGCGCCACAACTACTGAGCCTGCACGCTAGAGCCCATGAGCTACAACTACTGAGCCCATGTGCTGCAACTACTGAAGCCTGTGTGCCTAGAGCCCGTGCTCCGCAACAAAAGCCACCGCAATGAGAAGCCCACTCACCTCAACGAAGAGTAGCCCCCGCTCACCGCAACTAGAGAAAGCCTGCGCGCAGCAAGGAACACCCAACACAGCCAAAAATAAAATTAAAAAATGCAAAATAATAAATAAATAAAATTTAAAAATAAAAGAATGTCATAGCCATAGGACATGACAAAAACTGGTTAGAACCAAGTAGGTCCAAGATGGTGGAAGATTCAACTTCCAGTAAACCTTGAGCCTCATTATATGCTCATTGTAATATATTAGCATACTAAATGACACACCACTAGCACCATGACAGTTCTGAGGTTAACCATAAAAGGTCAAAACATGGGCGGTGGCCCAATTCCTTGAAACCTCCGCCCCTTCCCTGAAATAGTTGGAATACTCCTCCCACTCATTAGCCTATGAAATTACCCAGCCCATAAAAACTAACCACCCATAGTTTGGGGCCTCTTGTCTTCTGAGATGGCCCATACTCTGTCTGTGGAGTGTGTTTCTCTCTAAATAAATCCACTTCTTGGACTTCCCTGGTGGCGCAGTGGTTAAGAATCCGCCTGCCAATGCAGGGGACACGGGTTCGATTCCTGGTCCAGGAATATCCCACATGCCTCGGAGCAACTAAGCCCGTGTGTCACAACTACTGAGCCTGTGCTCTAGAGCCCGTGCTCCGCAACAAGAGAAACCACCATAATAAGTCCGCGCACCACAACGACACAACTAGAGAAAGCCCATGCACAGCAACGAATACCCAAATCAGCCAAAACAAAACAAAAAATCCACTTCTTACCTATCACTTTGTCTGTCACTGAATTCTTTCTGCGATGAGACATAAAGAACCTGAGCTTCATTAAGTCCAGAGACCAAGTGTGTGATCTCAATTAAGAGACGGTAGGTTGGGCTTCCCTGGTGGTGCAGTGGTTGAGAATCCATATGCCAATGCAGGGGACACGGGTTTGAGCCCTGGTCCAGGAAGATCCCACATGCTGTGGAGCAACTAAGCCCGCGAGCCACAACTACTGAGCCCACATGCTGCAACTACTGAAGCCCACGTGCCTAGAGCCCGTGCTCCGCAACAAGAGAAGCCACCACAATGAGAAGCCTGTGCACCACAGTGAAGAATAGCCCCCGCTCATCGCAATTAGAGAAAGCCTGTGCGCAGCGACGAAGACCCAGCACAGCCAAAAATAAATAAATAAAATAAATAAACTTATATATAAAAAAAAAGATGGTGGGTTCTGGCTGGGTTCAAGTCCCGGCCTACGGGTTCAAGTCCCATCTGAGTCGCATGGTTTCATAACCATATGAGTCAATTCCTTATAATAAATCTATCTCTATATCTATCTATTGATATAGACATAGATATATAGAATATATATGCTACTGGTTCTATTTCTATGGATAACCCAGAGTAATACAATTTGTGATTTTTATGTCTTGTTTAAGAAATTCTTCTGTATCCTGAAGTCCTAAATATAATTTTCTTTAGTTACTTCTAAAGATTTTAAGGTTTCCTTTCCAAATTTAGGTCTTTAATCCAACAGGTTATTATTATGTATACTATGAGATAGGAATCCAATTTTATTTTTTTCCAAATGAATAACCAATTGTTCGGTATCAGTTAAAAATAATCCATCTGTATTAATTTCCTAGGGCTGTCATAACAAATTACCACAAATTGGGTGGCTTAAAACAACAGAAATTTATTCTCTCACAGTTCAAGAGGCCAGAAGTCCAAAATCGAGGTGTGGACAGACATTGGTTCCTCATGGGGGGAGGGAGAAAATACCCATGCCTTTCTCCTAGCTTCAGGTGTTTGCCAGCAATCCTTGGTGTTCCTTGGCTTATAGACACATCACAGTAGTCTCTGCCTCCATCTTCACATTGCCTTCTTTTTGTTTCTGTGTGTTTTCTTATATGGATAGCAGTCATTGGATTTAGGGCACACTCTAAATCCAGGATGAGTTAATCTTTTTTTTTTTGCGATACGCGGGCCTCTCACTGTCGCGGCCTCTCCCGTTGCGGAGCACAGGCTCTGGACGCGCAGGCCCAGCGGCCATGGCTCACGGGCCCAGCCGCTCCGCGGCATGTGGGATCTTCCCGGACTGGGGCACGAACCCGTGTCCCCTGCATCGGCAGGCGGACTCTTAACCACTGTGCCACCAGGGAAGCCCCAGGATGAGTTAATCTTGAGATCCTTGACTAATTACATCTGTAAAGATCCTATTTCCAATAAGGTCATACTCTTTTTTTTTTTCTTTTTTGGCTGCATTGGGTCTTCGTTGCTGCACACGGGCTTTCTCTAGTTGCAGTGAGCAGGGGTTACGCTTTGTTGTGGTGAGCGGGCTTCTCACTGTGGTGGCTTCTCTTGTTGTGGAGTACGGGCTCTAGAGTGCAGGCTTCAGTAGTTGTGGAGCTCGGGCTTAGCTGCTCCGAGGCATGTGGGATCTTCCCGGACCAGGAATCGAACCCATGTCCCCTGCATTGGCAGGCAGATTCTTAACCAGTGTGCCACCAGGGAAGTCCCAAGCTCATATTCTGAGGTTCTAGGTAGAAATGAATTTTGGGGGGATACTATTCGACCTGTGACACCATACTTTGCAAATGTCATTTCTGTTGTATATCAAATGTCCATATATGTATGGTCAGCGTGATCATTTTATAATGCAATTTCTGATGAAATGGTTATACATTTTTCACAAGATCATCTTATTTAATCCTCACAACAGTTTTATGAGATAAGTACTACTAAAATCACTAGGTTATGCTAAGTTATGATGTGATAACAAACAACCCCCAAATCTCAGTGGCTTACAACAAAGTTTTCTCCCTCAGATTACACATAGATAGCTGTGGGGCAGCTGTGTGTTGGCTGCAGCTCTGCTTTCTGTGTCTTTTCACTTTAAGGTCCAGGCTGAAGGCACAGCCCCCATCCAGGTCATGCCATTCCAGTGGCAGAGATTAAAGAGCTTGATTTTAGACTAAAACATGCAATGGTTCTTCAAGTTTCTGCCTAGAACTGGCATATATCTCTCCAGCTCAAATTCCACTGGCCAAAGTAAGTCAAAGTAAGTGATCAAGTCTGACATTGGTCTGGGGAAGTGTACTCCTTCCTCTGGAGTCACATGGCAACTGGCTAGAATGTGTACGCTTACTGGGAAGGGGGAGAGCAAATAATAGGAGACAATGATATCTCTCCCGGAGGGGTTAAGTAACTTGCCCAAGGTCAAATAGCTGAGAAGGGACAAGAGCCAGGATTCAAACTCAGGCAGTCTTTCTCAAAGCCATAGTGCACGCCATACCTCCCTGTTGCCTGCTAGATGGTGTGCAAATACATCTTAGCTTTAGCGCTTCTGCTTGTGCGTTCCTGCAGCCTGGAGTGCCCCTCTACCTCTGCATGTTCAACTTACCCTTTAAGACTCCACTCTGATCTCAACTCTTTGTGAACTCCTCTCCTTGGAATTCATCACCATGGACCCCCAGCACTCTTTATAAGTATATCTTATTATTATTATTATTTTTTTTTTTTGCAGTACGTGGGCCTCTCACTGTTGTGGCCTCTCCCGTTGCGGAGCACAGGCTCCGGACGCACAGGCCCAGCGGCCATGGCTCACGGGCCCAGCCGCTCCGCGGCATGTGGGATCTTCCCAGACCGGGGCACGAACCCGTGTCCCCTGCATCGGCAGGCGGACTCTCAACCACTGCGCCACCAGCGAAGCCCAGTATATATTATTTTGTACTTACTGTCCTATCCCCTCTGAAGGGTGGGAATGCACTCTGATTTCTCACGTCTCCTCTGCCCCCGGGCTTTGCACAGTGTCCCCTAAATGTTTACAGTATTTCGGGATGAGATGAGTAGGTGGGGGGGCCCGAGCTGCAACTGGGCCGTGCTCCTGGGGATGAGAACACTTGGCCTACTTTTCCACCCTTCTAACCTAAGCTTAGCACCGGATGCTCCAGTGACTGGCAGGTCAGCTCTGCGTGACTCACTCTGTAAGCCTTCAGCACTGTCACCTCGAGGCCCTGGGCTGGGGTGTGTGTGTGCTGGTGGTGGTGAGTGAGGAGATGGGAGTTAACTTTTGCCTTTCAGAAATCCTTCCCTCCCCCTGCCCCAGAAAAAGGACAAGTAAAAGTCCTTCTCTTAAATGGTCTGGGCAAGTCCCTACCGATCAGGCCTAGGAAGACTGGGGAGGCCCTGGAAGGTGCAGGGAAGGAGGAAAGCACTGCTGGGTCATAGGAGAGGAACAGAGAACAGGAAAGAGTGTGAACTGCACATTGAAAGCCTTTACTAACTTGTCCAAGTGACTTAATTTAACCTTTCTGAGCTTCTGTTTTCCTACCTGTAACCTAGAGACCGTACTGATCTTGCCCTCTTCCCTAAGCTGTTGTAAAAATACATAGTAAAATGCTAGAAGACTCTAGGAATACAGCCTTGACATCACACAGACCTGTATTGGAATCCCCCTCCTAAACTATGCAACTGTGGAAAAATTGCGAATCTCCATGAGCCACGGTGTCCTCATCTGTAAAATGGGGATCATAATTAGAGCTACCTCCCAGTGTGAGAAAGCTATGTAAGTAAAGGGCTTAGCACATAGTGCTCTATAATATTGGCTGTTTTCATATGCGTAGATGATACTTATTATTTAAAGGAAGGACCACAACTGGTGTCATTTGGGAATGTTAAAAGGAGGGGAACAGAGTCTAACTTTTCCTAGAACTGATTGCTTCCCTTAGCCAAGTATGAGGTGTGGCTCAAAGGAATGAGGAAGCAGTTCGTGTGGTGATAGCACACAGCACGCTGTCTTCACAGATCTTTGGGGAGGAGTAGAGAGGTTAGCTGACGCTCCCCAAAGATTGGAGGTCCTTGTCCCCTGAGCCCACCCCCTACACATGCAGTCTATTGACTCCTTCTTGTCCCCTCCTACCAATCTAGTCACCAAGTTCTGGGGAGGCAGCCTTTGTAATAATAATGATAGTATGAGACTAGTGATATTGTTCCTTTGAAGTGTATAAAGGCTGTCTACTACATTGTCCCAGTTAGCCTTCATAATCTCTTTCCCATAAACAGAATCCAGAGTTAGCAGGGACTTGGAGACTATTCTGCATTTCACAGATGGGGAAACTGAAGTCCAGAGAAGGGAAGGGATTTACCCCATACCCCACAATAAGTTAATGGCAGACGCAGAACTAAAACCTGTAGCTCCTGACTTCCAGCCCAGGGCCAGTGCTTCTGTCACCACACACCTGTCCTTGGCTTTCCATTCCCACTGCCACCTAATCTATTCTGTTATCTTCTGGACCACTGCAATGGTCCTCCCTGCCTCTGGTCCCTTCATATCAATCTCTTCTATATATACAGCCAGGTAACTGTCTGGAAGCACGGCCTTGATCTTGTCTTTCCCCTCCTAATAGAACTTGCTCATTTTTCAGTTTGAAGGGTCATCTGATTCCTAGTTCAGCCTCCAGTTGAAGACCCAGCCTTTCTCTGAATACATTTATTGGCAGGGAGTTCATCACTCCCAGGGTGGTCCATTGTTTTCTTGGATCGTGTGGACTGTTAGAGATCTTTATAATAAGCTGAAGTTCTCCTCCTGGATGTCCACACACCGGAGCTGAGTGGAATTCTTTCACATCCATTTGTCAGCAAATTTGTGTTTAATATGAGCCAGGTCCTGGGTGGATTAAGTGCTGAGGGGAACAGAAAGGGGAATTAGAGATGGAGAGGGGGGCTTAGGCGTTCGCAGAGTTTTTTATTTTGTTTACTAGACCTAAATGATAAGAAACAAATCAAATCCCCTTTCTGTGTGACAGCCCTTCAGATGTTTGGAGTCAGCCACTATATCCTCCAGTGCTTTAGCTTCTCAAGGATATTTAAATCATTCACCACACAACATGGCATCCAGGTCCTCAGCATTCTGGTCTCTTCTAGACTTGCTCCAGTGTGACAGTGTACTCCTCAGAACGTGGGGCCGAGCTGAGCCCCGTGGTCCAGGTGTGATCAGCCCAGGGCAGCATAGAACCTCTAACAGAGGCTAACAGAGTTAGAACCACAGAGGTCTAACCTTTTGTTTCTTTGATACAGTTTATCATGTTCACTCTCCTCCCCTTCCTTTAAAAAAAAATTAATTATTGATTGTGTTGGGTCTTCACTGCTGCGCACGGGCTTTCTCTAGTTGCCGAGCTGGGGCTACTCTTCATTGTGGTGCGCAGGCTTCTCATTGCGGTGGCTTCTCTTGTTGCGGAGCACGGGCTCTGCTCCGCAGCAATGTGGGATCTTCCCAGACCAGGGATTGAACCCGGGTCCCCTGCATTCGCAGGCGGATTCTTAAGGGATTGAACCCATGTCCCCTACATTCGCAGGCGGATTCTTAACCACTGCACCATGAGGGGAGTCCCTCCTCTTCTTCCTTTTTTCTTTCCTCCTTCCCTCCCTTCCTTCTTTCTTTTTTTTAGCCACATTGCATTGTTGAGCTTGAGGTCAATTCAAACCTCTAAGTCATTTTCACTGGAACTGCTCTTAATCTAGATTCTTTCTACCCTGTATTTTGGGCACTTGTCCAATATGGCAGCCACTAGCCCCATGTGACAATTTGCATTTAAAGTACTTAAAAAGAAAAAAAGAAAAAGTTAAAATTAAAATTTTAAAATTAATTGAAATTAAAATTTTAGTTTCTCAGTTGTAGGAGCTACATTTTAGGGGCTCAACAAGCCACAGGTGGCTAGTGGCTACTACATCAGACAATGCCAATTTAGGATATTTCCATCATCACAGAAAGTTTTGTGGGACTGCTGTGGTTTGGACTGAAGGGCAGGAGTTTACATTTATCCCTTGTGGTACCTCATCTTGTTGGTTCCAGCTCAGCTCCAAGGCTGCCGAGATCTTCTGGAAACTAATTTTGGTTTCTGGAGTGTTTGAGGGCCCTCCCAACTTCCTGATGGCTGTAGATATGATTAGCGTTTCATGCCTTCTTCTGCTTCACCTAAAACCACTGATAAAAATGCCCAGCACAGCAGAGAGAGCTGCAACCGAGCCCTGCACACGGCCCTCTGATCTACAGCCTCAGTCATGCAATAGTTTAACAGATGAGCCTACATTCCAGGCCCTGTGTACTGGGTACTGGGTACACATAGGGAGACAGAAGACGGCAAGTAAAGAGTCATGCTGCGGTGGGTGCCCTAAGAATTCAAATGCCTTTGCCTCGCATTCAGGCCTGCTTCTGTCTGGCCTGTGGTAGTTAAGTGCAGGCTTGGGAATCAGCTTCCTGGGTTTGGATCCTGGCTCTGCCACTTTATAAACTATGTAATGTCTTTGTGTTTCAGTTTCCTAAAAAATAACCTCCATCCCACAGTGTTGTTATAGGATTAAATGAGTTAGTGCAAGTAAAGCTCTTAGAACAGTGCCTGGAATACAGTAAGTGCTCCAAACACATTAGCTATGATTAGTTCTCATGATTAATTATAATTTTCCCCTGGACAAGCCATACTCAGTCCTGCTGTGGGGTCTCAGTGCCCTCACTTCTGCCCTCTTTTAGTTTGTGGAAGTCTTTCCAGGCCCAAACTAGGCCTGCTCTCCTTGATTTCTTATGTTCTTAGCTGCTCACCTGGCACTTAGTATCCTATACTGGAGGGGGGATCGCAGTGAAGAACTTGAATAATTGTTGGGCTTCATCTTGGTTCTGCGCTGCCTGCTGGAGAGACCTAGGACAAGCTTTCATCTATAAAATGGGGATGATCATAGCTGCCGCATAGGACCACGGTCAGGGCTAAGTGAGACAAAGTAGGTGAGAGTTCCTGCACTTAGTAGGCCTTTTCATCCAGTAAAACCTCTGAAAGTGCTTCTTCCACGTCTCTGTGTTTCATGTAGTATCTAACAAAGGAGGTCAGGCTCATTATTCCCTGCAGTTCTGGAGGGCCTGTCCCTGTCCTAGGAGCCCTGGGCAGGAATTCCCTGTTTCTTCTTCTATGTAATGTGGATACCTAATCTGTTCCCCACCTTCTCCTCGCTGCTATCTCGGGCTTGCTGACCTTGGGGTGGTTCCTCCCCATCAGCCTCAGTTTTACTAGGACCGGAAGGAGCACCTATAAGGGCAGTGGTGATTTTAACTCTAATTTAGGAAAGCTCTTTACTTTGGGCGTGCCTGCGATTGTGGAGGGTGGGCGTCGGCGTCCAAAGCCAGGGTCCAGCCCTTGGGGATCCCCTCCCCAAGGGTCCAGAGGTATCGCCACCTGAGGTGGGGCTGAAATGCGCGGCGCGGTCTTCCTCGAGCTTGGGCCGCGGGAACAATGGGAGGGCGGCGGAGAGCCGGGTGGGCGTTGGCCAGGTCAGGGCTGGAGGTGGAGGAGGCCGGCGAGCTGGGCGCCGGGCCGTGGGGTTAGCCCGGGGCACCGGGCCGAGAGCCGAGGCGTCTGGGCCAGGGAAAACCGAGGTTGGCGCTGGCGGGGACCAGAAGGAGGCGGGGGGCGGGGCCCGAGCCCACCGGGCTGGGACGGGAAGGGCGAGGGGGCCCGGGGTGGGGTCTCCTTTTCGTCGCCCCGTCGCTCGCCCCAGCCTACGAGCTCCGCGGCGGCACAGGTAGGCGCCGGCCCACGTTGGGAAGCGGGCGGCGGGTCACCAGCGCCAGGCGGGCTCGCAGGGCTCAGCCCCCTCCGCTCCTCCTCTCCCCAGGGGCCCGCGCGGCTCCTCCCTACGCGCGGCCCCGGCTCGGGCTGCTCGGGCGGCGCTCCTCCGGTTGCTCGCTCGCTCGCTTGCCCGTGGCTGCCGCGGCGGCCGGGATCGCCGCCGCTTCCTCGTGGGGAGCCGGCCGGGGCGGGGCGGAGGGGGGAGACCGGGTGAGGGGGGCGGGCGGGGAGGGGGCTGCGCCGCGGGAGGGAGGGAGCTAGCGAGCAAGCGAGCAAGCCAGCGAGCGGGGCATTTGTGCGCAGCTCAAGTGCGCCTCGGAGCCCGCCGAGCGGCCGCGGGACACACCGACCGAGGACAGACAGCGCCCGGAAGCCGCGCCGCCGCCGCCAGGTTAGCCGACCCCGCCGCCTCCTCCGGGCCCCCGGGACCCCGCCGCGTCTGGGCTGGTGTGTGTGGGGAGGGTGATCGCCGAGGGCTCCGGGCTCGGTTTCCCGTCCTCGAGCACTGACAGGCCGGCGGGCAGGCTCCGGGGGACTGGACAGCACCGAGGCGGGGGGCGGGCGCTCGAGCCGGGAGCCCCGGGCCTCGGTTTGTGCGTCTCAGTGCTGGAGCCGTATGTGTGTCGGGGTCCACGTCGCCGGGTGTGTGCTGGGTGTGAGCGCGCGTGTGCCCGTGGGTCTGTGCAAGTGGATGATCGGTGTGTGCGCGCGTGCGTGTGTGCACCGGGTGTGCATCTGTGTGTGTGTGAGAGGGTGTGTGCCCTGTGTGTCTCCGCGCGTCTGGACTGGGCGGTGTGTGTGCGCGCGTGTCTATGCGTGAATGTGTTTATGAGAGGGTGTGTCTGAATGTGTAGCCGAGTGTGTGTGCATTTGGATGAGTGTGTGTGCCAGTGGCTTCGCTTGTGGCTGGAACCTGTGGCGGGAGTGTGTGTGTGTGTGCGCGCGCGCCACTGTGAGTCCCCGTGTGTGCGCGTGTGAGGGCGGGTGTGCACCCGCGTAGCCCCGCGTAGCCCCAGAGTGCGTGTGCGCGGCTTTGTCTCCGCACAGCCGGGAGGAAAGGGTGGGGGCGGCGGCCGAAGCGCTGCCGTCGCCGGGAGCCGGGCACCTGGCCGGGGCAGAGGGCAGCGGCGGCGGCGGGAGCGTCCCCGCCGGGCCTAGACTCCTTGCCGGCAGGTGGGCGGCCACACCCCGGGGGCCGGAGGGAGCCGGACTGACAGAGGGGCCCGCTGGAGCGGAGGGCGTGTCTTGCCTGGAGCCCGGGAGTGTGTGTGTTGGTGATGGTGGAGACAGCGGTCCCCAGGCTGGTGACCCAGTCGGTTCAGGGATCCATTTCCTGTCGTGGTGCGGGGACAGTCGGCCAGAGCCAGACCGGGCCTGGCCAGCTCAGCCGCACTCCCATCCTCACCCCTCCCAGCTCCCTGGGGTAGAGCCGCACCTTAGGTGCCCTGAAGGGAGGAGGGAGAACCACTCTCTTAAAGGGCCAGTGTCGTCTCCCCCCCCACCCCGCTCCAAGGAACGCCCCCTCAGATGTCTACTTTGAGAGAGGTCTCTGGGTGTGTCTTACTCCGTTCTCCATGTATCGGTGCAGCGACTGCCTTTGGAGATGTGTGCATGTGTGTGTTTCTTGTGCATTTGGGGGTGCAGATGTATCTTATCCGTGAACAGTGAATAATGCATCTCTTGAAGTCTATGTGTATGTGTTTCTTAATGAGTTTTAGTATATTTGTTTTTACGTACACATAGCTGTTTGTATGTTAGTGAGTCTGTGCATGTGGGTTTGCAAGATAAGTGGCATTTTGCTGCCAACTGGAATAGGATAGAAAAATTCTGTCCAGGGCCACCCTATTTCAGAAAAACTGGGTGAAAAGGCGGTTTGGAAATTTAGCCCCCGGCTTTGTGGGTTTCAGATGCTGGTACTGAAATGTAGGTAGACTGGGATTAGACTGGATATGAGGATAGAAACCGAGACTCTTACAAGAGGAAGGAAGTGTTCTGGACGAAGGCTATCCAAGTGTAAGAATTCACCCTCCACTTCCAGTTCTTCTTCCCTAGAACTTCACCTCCCCCTCTGCTACTCAGCTTGCCAGGATAAAATGCACAGGATTTGGAGTGTAAAGGGAGGGAGCTGGGAGTATGAAAGGAAGGAGGGTGGATGGGTGATAGGATTGGGGGCCAACAGCAGATTTTTGCAATTTTAAAAATGTTTCCCTACTGAAGGCAGCAGAAGCTGGGGGAAAGCTGAGCTTGCTGTCCCCTTTCCTGAATCCCTTTCCCAGGGCAGGAAAGGCTCTGGTCTGCAGCTCAGGAGCCCTGGAATTTGGTGCAAGGGTCTCCTTTGGACTTCGGTCAAACCTTTCATGTTTTTACCTGTTCACTCAACACATTTTTATTGAGCTTCTCTTATGTAAGGGTCTAAACTCCCTAAGCCTCAGTTTCCCTAGCTGAGCAGCTGGTAGGCTGGATTCTGAGACTTTGAGTCCCCTTCCCTTTCTCAGAGTGCTAGAGTTTGTCTCATTGTTACCCAGATTTAGGAATCTACCCTTTTAGTTCCCAAGGATCCTGGCCATGGGCCCCGCTCACCACTCCTCCTTGCCCTCGTATATTCTAGTCTAGAGCAGTGGTTCTCAAAGTATGGTCACCCCACCAGCAGCAGCAGGGTTACCTAGGATCTAGTTAGAAATACAAATTCTTGGGGCTCCCACCAGATCTACTGAATCAGTAACTCTGGGGGTGAGGCCCAGCAGTCTATGTTTTAACAAACACAGGAAATCCTGATGCACATTAGAGCTCAAGAGAGGTGCAGGCAGGGAACTGGAACCTCCTATAGGATGAAACACCTGGAAAGCATCTCCTGCCCCCTTCCACACACATACCTGAAGTAGCTGACAGCCCTAACCTGGCAAGTAGAGGTTCTGACTTCAAGTCCCAGGTCTTCCTTGTGATCTCGGACAAATGACTCCTTCACAAAATAATTCAATGACTTGTTGACAACATCTGCTCTGGGCTAGGTTCTGAGCAAGGGGTTTCCCTGCTCTGCTTCGTTTCTCCATTTATTACGTTGATTTACAAGGCCTGCCCACCTCTCTAGAAACCAGTCACTCTGGCCTTCTTTTTTTTTTTTTTTTTTGCGGTACGCTGGCCTCTCACTGTTGTGGCCTCTCCCGTTGCAGAGCACAGGCTCTGGACGCGCAGGCTCAGCGGCCATGGCTCACTGGCCCAGCCGCTCCGCAGCATGTGGGATCTTCCCAGACCGGGGCACGAACCCGCGTCCCCTGCATCGATAGGCGGACTCTCAACCACTGCGCCACCAGGGAAGCCCCCCCTGCTTCTTATGTTGGTTAACTCCCACTCTTCAGATTTCAGCTGAAAAATCACTTTCTCAGGGGAGCCTTCACCAACAACTCCTTTAAGATAACTCAGTCTTTCCTGTTATACCTTCTTATAGCTCCCTGTATTTCATAGCACTTATGAGAGTTCGTAATTATATGTGAGCTTGTTAGTTGTTTGTCTCTCCTCACTGGATTGCAAATGCCATCTGGGCACAAACTTGCCTATCAGTCTTCCTAGTGCCCCCACACCGTGTCTGGCTTATGACTGGTGTTCAATAAATTTGTTGAACGGATGACTTTATAATATGGGACATGGTATTAAATGATACCCTTTGTCCTCTCAAGCCCTGACATTGTAATATCTAAGCAGTCTTCAGACTTTTCTTTTTTGGCTGCGTCAGATCTTAGTTGCAGCACGCGGGCTTCTCTCTAGTGTGGCGTGTGGGCTCCAGAGCGCATGGGCTCTGTAGTTGCAGCACACAGGCTCTCTAGTTGTGGCGCATGCTCAGTAGTTGTGGTGCGCGGGCTTAGCTGCCCCGCGGCATGTGGGATCTTAGTTCCCCAACCAGGGATCAAACCTGCGTCTCCTGAATTGGAAGGTGGATTTTTAACCACTGGACCTCGAGGGAAGTCCCCAGGCTTCAGACTTTGTTGAAGTAGATTTATCTGTCTTTTTTACTGCTAAGTCGCCTGGCTATAGATTTGAGCCCCTATTGTGTGGCCAGGCCTATGCTGGGTTCTGCTCTAGGGGAGACGGGAAAAAGCTCTTTAGGAGATACAGCCTACCTTGTTTTCTGTGTCCTCCTGGATTAAGATCCTGCAAGAATGAGAAGAGGAAGAACACTGAATAAGGAATCTAAAGACCTAGGTCCACGTCTTGTTACCTGACTGTGGGCAAGTCACTCTTCCTTTCTTGCTTGTTTCCTCTTCTGTAAAATGAGGGTATTAGGATGTATGGTGTACCTAACATTGGTTACTAGCACTGGCGCTAGAGTAGGGAGCACTGTCTTCGCTACCTACTAGTTGCGTGGACTTGGGCAAGTGACTTCATCTCTTCGTTTTCTCACCTGTAAAACAGGATCAGTAATAGCATCCGTTTCAAAGGGTTGTTTTGAGAATGAAATGAAGTAACATACGTGGACTGCTCGGCACAGTGCTGAGCACATAGTAAATGTTTGGTAAATGGTAGCAATTGCTACTGTTATGGCTACTCCACAGTTCAACATTCTTGAATGCCTTTATACTGGGCCCTAGGCCTACAGTGACAGAAATGAATACAACAGTGTTCCCAGGCTGAGTGTGCGGGGCAGACCTGCAAAGATGAACAATGTACAAGGTGGCGGGTATGGCTGTTTGTGGAGGAAAAGGTAGTGTTTGGGCTGGATTTTATCTTCCAGGTAGTTGGAGCAGCATGTGCAAAGGCACCATGACTTGTTAGGGGAAATACAAATAGTTCCATGTGGTTGGAGCAGAAGGCGGTGAGTGGTGGGGACAGGTGGGGTGAGTGGCTGGAGATAAAGAGGAATTTGAGGCCAGATCTGGCACAGGCTGAAGAGCCTGAGTCCTACAGGTTGTGAAGAGTTAGGCAAGATTAAGCTAGCCAGGAAGGATCGAATTTGCATTTCAAAACCACAGCTCTCCAGGTGGTGGTAGAGGCTGGCATGGGTGGAGGGGGAGGATGGTCCATCTGGAGTCGGGGCTCAAAGGGTGCTTATGTGCATGATGGAAGGGCCCAGTGCGATGGCTAGACACCTGGGACATGGAAGAAGCCCAGTTGATGGACTTCAGGCCAGTCTGAACCAGGGGAGTGAAGGAGAGCTGAGAAGGACTCCTCCATGGGCCCCAGGCCTCCATTAACCTCCAAGGCTGCCTAATGAGTGGGAATCTGAAAAATGGAATTTAAGAGTCTCAGGTCTGCTGCTCAATGGACTCACTGTGTATTAATTTCCTAGGGCTGCTTATTGAAATACCACAATCTGGGTGTCTTAAAAAAGCAGAAATTTATTCTCACGCAGTGTGGAGCTAGAAGTCAGAGAGCAGGGTGTCGACAATGTTGGTTCCCTCTGAAAGCTCTGAGATGGGGTGGCAGGGGCATCTGTTCTGTACCCCTCTCCTAGCTTCTGGTGGCGGCCAGTAATCCTTGGAGCTCCTTGGCTTGCAGCTGCATCTGCCTCTGTTGTCACATGGCTTTCTCCCCTTTCTCTGGTGTGTCTCTGTGTCATCTCCTCTTCTTCTAAGGACACCAGTCATCTTGGGTTTAGGACCCACCCGTATCCAGCATGACCTCATTTTATTTTAACTAATTGCTTCCTCAAAGACTCTATTTCCAAATAAGGTCACATTCTGAGCGTCTGTGTAGACATGAATTTGGGGGGACACTATTCAACTCAGTACCTACAGGAAGATGGAAAAGAGTGCAGGTCTTGGAGTCCCACAAGCCCAGGTCCCAGTCCAGGCTTTGCAATGGAGCAGCCATGAGGCTTTTTCTCAGCCTCAGTGTCCTCTTCTCTGAAACGGGGACAGTAGCACCTGCAGTGCCGGGTCGTGGTGGTGAGACTCGGTCAAGATAACAGATATGAGTGAGCCTAGTGAGGTGACGCACAGCAGGCACCCCGTAATTACTGCTTCTGCTTTGACTCCCCCTTCTCTACACTTAGTAGCCTGGACAAGCCACTTAAAATTTTTTTTTAATTAATTAGTTTATTTATTTTTGGCTGTGTTGGGTCTTCATTGCTATGCACAGGCCTTCTCTAGTTGTGGCGAGCGGGGGCTACTCTTTGTTGCGGTGCGCAGGCTTCTCATTGCGGTGGCTTCTCTTGTTGTGGAGCACGGGCTCTAGGCGCGTGGGCTTCTGTAGTTGCAGCATATGGGCTCAGTAGCTGTGGCTCGCAGGCTCTAGAGCACAGGCTCCGTAGTTGTGGCGCATGGGCTTAGTTGCTCTGTGGCATGTGGGATCTTCCCGGACCAGGGCTTGAACCCGTGTCCCCTGCATTAGCAGGCAGATTCTTAACCACTGCGCCACCAGGGAAGTCACAAGCCACTTAAATCTTGCTTCACTTTCCTTATCTGCCAAATATGAATAATCATCGTCCAGCTCTACTTAACTCTCCAGATTGTGAATCTCAGGGGATAATGAGAAAGCTGTTTGTAAACTGCTTTAGAGTTTGTGGCTGTGTTTTTAAATTATAATCGTCATCTTCATAATAACGCTTGGCCATTGCCACATCCATGGCACTCTCAGCAGAGCCCAGCTCGGCACACTCCTCTTCTGAGGCAAGTTCTCTTTGCCCCTTTGTGCTCCAAGGTATCCTACCAGCAGGATAGCTGCTGTCGGAGTTCGGAGAACCTTAGAGAAACTCCTTGTCCTCCGTTGCCCTCATTAGCCAGAGGAAGGAAACATGCTCTGAGGGAAGTGACACCCCGCAGGTCACACAGCTGGTCAATGGCAATTGGAACACCTCGTTTGTGGTTCCTGTTTAAAGTCTGAATGGTGCTTTTTCCCTAGTTGCAACTTCAGCCTCTGAGGCAGGACCTTGGGGCAGGTAGAGGCCTGGAGAGGGCTCCGCATGGGACCTGGAGGTGGGGACCCAGTGGGGAGAGTCCTGCTGAGTTAGGATCAGAATCCACAAGGGGGTCCCTGAGTCCTAAGTGAGCGAGTAGTGCCTCTGCAGGCTGAATGGGCAAGTGGTTTTGTTCTCAGCCTGGCTCTGGCCATCTCTGCCTGCTCCAGGGGAGGAGGCCGCCATGGGCAGGCAGCAGCCGTGTGGGAGCCAGAGCCTGGAGGTAACCCAAGGCTTCAATGTCCCTACTGACAGCCAGGGTGGTGCTTCTCAGCAGACTGTATCCCTTTAAGCCTTGCCTTGGCGGACCTGGGGGAGGCTCTGGAAAGGAGAGAAGGCTTATCCTGTCTTGGCAGTTTCCCTGAAGTCATCTTCCTTTCCCCCAGGCTGGGGAAGCCAGGCCACTCCTCAACCTTGATTTTCCTTTCCCTTCCTCCCTCCTCTTCTCAGTCTTCTTTCCCTCCCTTCCCCTGCCTTCCCCTCCTCTCTCTCCCCATCATCTCTCCAGGTTAAAGGTCTAAAGAGAAAACCTCCAGACCCAGTTCACGTGGGTGGTTTGGGGGTTGCTTGAGGCCACCTAAGAATTAGAAAGCCTAAAGTCTTCCTCGTCAGAGGCTCGCTCTGGTGACTGATAAACAAGTGCTTACGTTTATTGGCTCACCATGTGCCAGGCCCCGTGCTCAGTGCTTTATGCACCTTACGTCTTTTAATCCTTGCAACTACCCAGTGAGGCAGAGATTACGGTCCCCATTTTATTAAAGGAGGCTGAATAACTTGCCCAAGGCCTACCCAGTCCTCAGCCAGCAAGTGGCACAGCTAGGATTTAAAGCCAGATCTAGCCAAAACCCACAGGTGGTCTGGATTCTTTCCTATACTGCCCCGGATGGAGCCTGTGAGAACGTTTAGGGGTCCACAGAGGGATGCACACTTGCTCAAATTTGGAGAACAGATTCTTGGCTCAGAGAGTGGAGTCTCCTGCTTCCTAAACCTATGCTGTCACCCCATCAGGGACTGGCCTTCCTACCAGGAAGGACAAGGCTCTGAGCCCCTCTGGTTCTAGGCAGCTGCCCACCTGTTGGAGAGATGCTGCATCAAGAGCAGGTACCAGGGCAGGACTGAAGGCACTTGGCTTTTTCTTTAGATGTTGTTTTGTCACTGGCCACCTTAGTTCTTCATTGATTATCTTGAGTCTCCCAATTAAATGAGCTTATCATCTGCAAAGCATGATAGTTTTATCTCCTCAGAAGGGTGCTTGGGGGCTTGGAGGTCCTCTGTCAGGCTCAGTGATGGAGGGGAGGGAGGCAGAGGCTGCAGCCAGGAAACGGAGATTCAGGAGCAGAGTTGTGTTAGAAAGGAAAAGGAAGGGAGCCGGACCTGGCTGAGGGCCGGAGTGAGAGTCTGGAGAGAGGAAAAGAGCCTTTAGGCTGGGGATGATAGGAACCCTCCTCCCACTCCAAGTGCAGCCCAGGAGTCCGGACTCCCTCCCAGGCAGGGCTGCTGATTTCAGAATGTCAATTCAGAATCTAGACAGCTGCAGTCAGCTTGTTGGGCCTCCACTCACCCCCACCATGTCCATGACCATGACCAGGGCCAGCTTGAGCAGGTGGCTCAACCAGAAGGGACCTTGGTTAATGAGCAGTGGCTTTAAAACTTCTAGCCTGGGGGCTTCCCTGGTGGTGCAGTGGTTGAGAGTCCGCCTGCCGATGCAGGGGACACGGGTTCGTGCCCTGGTCTGGGAAGATCCCATATGCCGCGGAGCGGCTGGGCCCGTGAGCCATGGCCACTGAACCTGTGCGTCCGGAGCCTGTGCTCCGCAACGGGAGAGGCCACAGCGGTGAGAGTCCCGCGTACCACAAAAAAACAAAAAAAGCAAAAAACCCCCAAAAACTTCCAGCCACGGAGCCCTCTCTATGTTCAATCTGTGAACCAGCTAAAAGGAGAGCGGCTGAGCACCCCGTGGTGGGGGCCCCGGAATCAGCCTGTTTTAATAGGTTCCAGTCGAGGTGACTGGTACACAGAGGGTTCTCAGACTGCCCTCGGGAACGCTGGTCTCAGATGTTTGTGAACTTCCGAAACAGCATGCACAATTCTCAGCGTGTTCCCTGTCCTCCGGAAAGGATCCATAGGCACCATGTGAGTCTCTGAGTCACGACCCATAAAAGTTCAGAACTGTCGACTTCAGGGCTGTTTTGTGGAGTGGGAGCCTAATGACTGGAGAAAGGTGGCTGGGAGGTCACGGCAGAGTGAAGCATTGAAGGCAGATTTCTCCTACCGCTTAGCACATGGCTGGTTCTGCTGCCAAGGGACTGCGAACCGGTCTCATCCCTATCTGGGCCTCAGTTTTCCCAGCTGTAAAAATGAGGGTTGGACAGGATAAGCCCAAGGTCCCATGCAGCTTTGATCTGTAGTTCTGGAAGCCAGGTCTCCTGCTGCCCAATTCACAGTCTTTTCCCCTTTCCTTGTTTCCTCCCCAGCGTCACCCACTTCTGGTGGGGCCACTTCCTCCCTTTAGCATCTCCCATCTTGAGAGAGTCTGTACAGAGCCTGGATTCTAGCCCCTTGAGCCCCTTCTGGCAGACTATGTGCCCAGGCACTCAGCCCTCTCTCCCTATCCATGCCCGCTTACCAGAATGAAACAGCTGCCTGGGAGTCTGGGGACGCTCATGGTGGCCTCTCTTCAGGGCCGGACACCTGGGACCAGTGCCAAGGGGAGGGGCTTGGAGAATGCATTTGCTGTGGCTCCTGGGACATGCCCAGTGCTTACCTGTGTCTTTGCTCCAACTTCCTGGGTTCATCTCTGCCAGGAATGCCACACCCCATCCTTCCCCAGTCACTGCTGAAATCCTGCCTGCCTTGTCAAGGCTCAGCTCAGATGCCACCTCTGTCCCCCAAAGCCTTGTGAGCCCTCCCATCCCCAACCCCACAGGGAGATTTGTCTTTCCATCCTCTGCATTCCCTTAGCACCTTATCTGGTCTCCTCTGGGGACAAGTTCTGCTTGCTCTTGGCTTTATCCTGGGACGTGGCTTGTCTCTCTTGCTAGATTGTGAGTTCCAGATGTCTCATGCTGTGCTCCCAGCACCTAGCATAGGGCTTTGCACAGAGTAGGTACGCAATAGAAGGTTTTGAAGTTTTATTTACGGAATCTGCCTCTGGCCCTGGGCTGGGCTGGCTTCTGTGGGGCCCCCATAGCCCCATCACTGGCAGGTCACAGCTTCTCACATATCCCCTCCTTTATGTGTGGATTGGAGGGAGGCCAAGTAGGGCGGTGGATAAGAACTTAAATTCCAGTCTTATGACTGCCATCTCCTGGCTGTGTGACCTTGGGCAAATCATTTCACCTCTCTGAGCCTCAGTTTCCTCAGTTGAAGACAAAGGGGTAGGAATGACAAGTCTACGGGGGGCTTGAGAGGATGAACTGAAATGATACGTGTAAAATGCTGAGATCTGAGCATTGTAAAGGATAAATGGTCAATAAGCAATTATAGTTCATTATTTTTCAGGTAATGGTTATTATCATCGTTGTTTTAGCAGGCACCTACTGTGTTCTCATGGTGCTGGGGGGCAAGGGTGAGGGACAGAGAAAAATAATTGCAGGAGTTCCTTGGTCTGCAGGGTCTTAAGGTCACATAGGGCTGGTAAGCCTCTCCTCCGGGGAGCAGTGTCTGGGAGAGACATGGCTGAGTGACTTGAGGAGTGAGTGACCAGTGTAGACCCCGTGCTGGAGGTTTGCGCTGGATGGACAAGAAGCGGGAGGGAGCCGTGGGGAGCAGGGACACAGGTATTCCCCGTGGAGATAAAGGAGGCGAGCGCCAGGCGGGGCATGGGAGAGTGGGGCACATTCTTGGAGCTATGCGGGCAGGATGCAGGAAAGGGCAGAGTGGAAGCCGAGGCAGCTCTAGAATCTCCACTTAGAAGGGCCTTAGGGTCAGCACCCCAGATGGAGGGGGAGCTTCAAGCTTTGTTTCACCAAGAAGAAATTGGGGGAATGGTAGCTCATGATGCCGCTACTGAGAATGACAGAGAGAAGACTGGAAAGGTGGGGCAGAAATAAAAAGTTGGGGCTTTTGTAGTGAGCCCGCAGGGCCTTTGTCCCTCTGCCCAGGCTTGAGCTGAGAATGCTCAGGGGTGAGCTGCAGCTCCGGGCGTCTGCAGGCCTGTTCTCAGAGTCTTTCTCGTAAATATCAAGGCTGCCTGTTTCCCTGGCCAGGATCTGAACTCTGGTCTGTCTGAAGTTAAAATGCAAACTGATCCCAGAAATGTCAGAATCTCTAAATACCGGGAGAAGCGATCCCTTAATCCACGTCCCCTCACCTCCACATTACACAGATGGGAAGCAGAGGTCCAGAAGCGGGAGGCCCTGCCCAAGAACGCAGAGTGAACGGGCCACAGTGAGTTTCGCTCCAGCCTGGTGTGGGCTTTTGTCGTTTGTAGGCCTGGGTTAGGGGTTGGGGGAAGAGGGTGAAGAGGGGGCCCAGGGAGGGGTGTAAATGACAAACAAATGCCAAATTAGGAGCCGTCGGTTGCCAGGGTGTGTGTGTGTGATCCCAGGTGAGTGGGATGTGAGTGGGCTGGAGCCATCATCATCCCGGGCTTTCCTTCCCGGAAAGGAAAAAGGGCCACATAGGTGTGATCCAGGGGAATATTGGGATGTGGGGGAGTTCAGGGGGTGGCCTGAGAAGAGGAGGCTGTTGCCAAGCAGCAAGAGACATGACTGTATCACAGCGGCACAGAGTATCCCAGCCTCTTGGGCCTGGCCTTGTACAGCCCTGTAGGTGATACCGTAGTGTTATCTGTCACCCCTTGTTTATGGGGAAGAATGAGGGCTGCAAAGGTCACAGCTAGGAAGAGCAGCGCCAGGGCTGGGGGACTTCAAAGCCATTTCCTGGCATGTCCTGGGTGGCTGCCCTCTTGGTTCTCAGCCCAGCTTGGTCTCAGCAAGGACCCAGGACAAGTGAACTTTTGCCATCCTTCATTTCTCCTCCATCACTCCACCCCCTTATTTGTTAATTAGAAATATTTATTGAGCACCTACTACGTGCCAGGCGCTGTCTGTGACCTTATAGAACGTATGCTGTCACCCCTTAGCTGCCCCACACTGGTAGGTTGGGACCAGAAGGAGGAGGTGGGTTGCTTCACTAAACACCCCTTTCTCCCTTCACACCAAGCCCTTCCCCTCTATCCCCTTCCAAGTCCACCTACCCCAGATGGGACTTTTTGCTGGAACTGCCTCCTGCTGAAATGGAAACCAATCAGAGTTAATAGTTAAACCTAATAACTGGCGAGAGTTTCACGGGGTTAGGCTGGAGTGAGGGGGCTGAGTGCTAGCTGTGCCCCCCAGGAGAGGGGTGGAGCTGCCCAGGTTTTTCTGGCCTATACCTGCCACCCTTTCCCTGCTCTGGAATCTGCCGCCAGGGCCTGCTCCTCCCCTCGTCCCCGGGGGGTGAGGGGTGGACTGCCTCTTGGATCCTTTCCCTTGACTCCAGCTGAGGTGACCCTGGGAGGTGAGTACAGGTTCTGGCCCTAGTCCAAGGGCCTCTGGGTGAGTGTTCTTGGGTGAGATGTGGGGGAGGGCATGGCGCCGAGCCTCAGAGACCCAACCCAGAGGGCAGGCAGCCAGTGGACCTTGCTGGCTTTGCCTCCTGCTGGGTAGGGGTGGGGAGGGTTGGGAATCGTACCCCAGTGGCCTAAGCCCCGTGTGCAGGACAGTCACCCAGTGCAGCCCATGCCACTTCCTTCCATTTTCCCCTCTTCACTGGGTATCCTGTTAGGGGCCATTCTTTGCCATTTAGACTGGGACAGGAGGGAATTTAGTGGCAAAGGCTAGAAGCCTGAGCCCCAGACCGGGCCCCTGCCAAGCTTTAGGGATAGAGGTTAGACTTCGAAGTCAGACAGGCTGTGGGTCAAACCTGGGAGACCTTGGAGTGGTGGCCCATCTCTCGGAGCCGTAGTGCCATCTGAGCAATGGGTACTCTGTCCCTTTGTCACCAGTGCTGTAAGTATAAAGGCACCAGAGATAGATATTAATATCAGGCTCCTTAGGGGGTTGGAATGAGTAGACACCATTCTATTGACATTCAACTTGATTTATTTATTTATTTATTTATTTATTTATATTTTTTTGCGGTACGCAGGCCTCTCACTATTGTGGCCTCTCCCGCTGCGGAGCACAGGCTCGGGACACGCAGACTCAGCGGCCATGGCTCACGGGCCCAGCCGCTCCGCGGCATGTGGGATCTTCCCAGACCGGGGCACGAACCCGTGTCCCCTGCATCGGCAGGCGGACTCTCAACCACTGCGCCACCAGGGAAGCCCTCAACTTTATTTTGAGAGGCCTAGCTCTGGCTTAGGGCCAAGGAGGGCACCAGTCCCGTGACTTGACCGTTAGAGCTGCCCCATACAGTAGCCACCAGCCACATGAGACTACTGAGCACTTGAAATGTGGCTGGTGTCACCGAGGAACTGAATTTGTAATCTTATTTAATTTTAGTGAATTTAAAAATTAAAAAGAATACTCCGTTATTGGAAAACTTCTATGTATGTTTCTGAACTTAGATTTGTGCAAACACTTTTTCAATTGTAAAGGCTAAGAGACTCTAAATATCTGATGAAAATTTAGTGTCAGAATTGAGATGTGCTGTAAGTGTAAGGCATACACTGGATTTAGAAGATTTAGTATGAAAAAAAAGATTGTAAAATATTTCAGTAATACTTTTGGATTTTTTCTTTTTTTGGGGGGTGGGTCTCAAGGCTTGCGGGATCTTAGTTCCCCAACCAGGGACTGAACCCGGGCCCCCAGCAGTGGAAGTGCAGAGTCCTAACCACTGGACTGCCAGGGAATTCCCTCAATAATACTTTTGATATTGATTACATGTTAAATAAATATACTATTAAAATTAATTTCACCCATTCCTTTGTACTCTTTTAAATGTGGCTACTGGAAAAATTTAAATTACATATTTGGCTTGTATTATGTTTCGATTGGACAGCGCTGTTCTAGCCTAAGTTGAGTTGGACACATTTGAATAATCATACAAGAAAATAGAGCCTAGTTATTTGGGGAGGTTTGGGGGTGAAGGTGAAGTCGAGATATTCCCCCACTCACCACCCCCCATACCTGGGCCACACTCCATGGTGGAATGTTAGGCAGAATAACTCCACAGCCTCAAGGATAAGATCAGGGCTTCTGGTGTCAGATGAAGAGCCCCTGTCTGGGTGGCCATGCTATGCACTTGCTCTGTGGGTGACCTTAGGCAAGTCACTTCACTTTGCTGAACCTTAGTCTATCATCTGTAAATCTAGACTAAGGGTGGGATTTATCTCATTGATGGAGGGGATCACCTGAGATATAATCCAAGTGCACGCTTAGCACAGTGCCTGCACATTTGCACGGCCGAGTCTTAGCTGTGGCTGTGGTTACTACTACTCCTGGTTGTGGGAGTTGTTGCTACTGCTGTTGCATCTATCAGCTTGGATTCAGTTGTTCCATTTGTCCAAATGGGACATGGGTCAGAGGGAAAGGAGAAGTTAAAAGAGCTTGAGGGTGGGAGCTGGGATGGGGATTGCTTGCCTTTAGGGGAAGCTCCTTGGATCTTCTGGTTCTATAGGTGATCAGGCAAAGATGTGTGCCCATTTTATAGATGAGGAAGGTGAGGCCTGTTGAGAGGAAGTGACCTGGCTATATAGCCAGAATCTGAATGCAGGACTTCCCATGCCTATTGTAGGAATATTGGAGCCAGCGTTAAGAGTCCCCTTCTGGGGCTTGTGAGAGCAGGGCCTGACCAGGAGTCTGGCACTTATGAGAAATGGTTATGAATAGTCTTCTATAACTGCAAGGGATCTCGACACCATTTAGTACAACTGTCTCATTCTTGAGTTGAAGAAACAGAGACCCGAGTGTGTGTATGTGTGTGTGTGACCTCCCTAGGATCAGCCAGCAAGTTGGTGGCCAAGCTGGAACTGTTTCTGTTTGTTTAGATCCAGCCCTCAGCTCGGCCCTGGCGGGACGGATGGCCCTGCTTGTCAGCCCCTCCTCTCCTGCCCAGTCCCCAGTGAGCACTGAGAAAGAGGCTTTTGTTTCACCCGCTCCTTCTGGTTTCCTCTCAAGGTAGCTTCACCACCACCCTCACTCCATCTGCCCAGATTTGCATTTGTCCCTGTTCCAGGTTTAAAGGGCCCTGAAATCTGAAGCTTCTCCACACACATCTACTTTCTGGATAGCCGTGGGGGAGACCAGGGGATTTTTCATCAAGAAGGCCTAGGTTCAAATCCCTCTTCTACCATGAATTCCCTCTGTGGCTCTGGTCAAGTCACTTGTAAGTTTTTCATCTCAACATCTTCATCTAAAAAAGAGGAACCCAGGGGCTTCCCGGGTGGTGCAGTGGTTCAGAATCCGCCTGTCAATGCAGGGGACACAGGTTCGAGCCCTGGACCGGGAAGATCCCACATGCTGCGGAGCAACTAAGCCTGTGCGCCACAACTACTGAACCTGCGCTCTAGAGGCCGCGAGCCACAACTACTGAGCCCGCACGCCACAACTACGGAAGCCCGTGAGCCTAGAGCCCGTGCTCCGCAACAAGAGAAGCCACCGCAATGAGAAGAAGCCCGCGCACCACAACGAAGAGTAGCCCCCGCTCGCTGCAACTAGAGAAAAGCCCGCACGCAGACGAAGACCCAACGCAGCCAAAAATAAAATAAATAAAATTTAAAAATAAATAAATAAAAAAGAGGAACTCAAATGGTTAGCGTATAACCTGGCAGTTAAGACCCTGAGCTCTGGGTCTCACCCCTGTGCTGATTCTCTAATGCTCTTCAGTGAGTCATTTCAACTCCCTGGATCTCGGTGTCCACATCTGTAAATGGCGGCTCCTCCTGGATTGTTGTCATAAGGAACTGTGCTGAGTTCTCCACATGTAGCATCTCATTTAATCCTCCCGTTAGCCCTGGAAGCAGACACTATGACTCCTGTTTTCCAAATGAGGAAACCGAGGCTCAGAGAAGTGAGGTGACTTGCCCCAGGCCACTTTGCTAGAAAGAGTTGGGGGCAGAATTCAAACTGGTCTGCGTGGCTGCAGAGCCCCAGCTTAAACCACTGTCCTGCACTGCCTCCCGGGTCCCTCGGTACCTGGCCCCCAGGGTGAGCCTGGGCTCTGGGAAACAGTAGATGGGGAACCAGGTTGTAAGCTGCTGGGTGATGGATGTTACAGCTGCAGTGGCAATGTCCTGAGGCCCCTGCTGGCCTCCGGAGCGGGGGCAGGAACAGGTTGCTCGGGCACACAGCTTTTGCTTCTGCTGTTCCAAGCTCAGCCCAGGTGGTCTTCCTATTTGCTCAGTTCTTGTGTTCTATGTGAAGCGGAAATACTTCATCCCACCTGGAGATAACTGTTCTAAGTGTGTGACTCCAGGGGTCCCGAGGTTGCTCCCTCCAACGATCCTGCCCACTGTGTACTAGGCCAGGCCTGCAGTTGGGGCTTAAAGATGATTGAAAAGGGGCTTAAATACTCTGTGAGTGAATTAGACCAGAACAGAACATTAATGCTAAAAAGACCTTAGGGACCCCTGAATCCAACCATGTTTATTTTATTTTATTTTTAAATTTTTTTTTTTTTTTTTTTTTTGCGGTACGCAGGCCTCTCACTGTTGTGGCCTCTCCTGTTGCGGAGCACAGGCTCTGGATGCACAGGCTCAGCGGCCATGGCTCACGGGCCTAGCCGCTCTGCGGCATGTGGGATCTTCCCAGACCGGGGCACGAACCCGTGTCCCCTGCATCGGCAGGCGGATTCTCAACCACTGTGCCACCAGGGAAGCCCTATTTTTAAATTTTTTAAAAATTTATATTTTGGCTGCATTGGGCCTTTGTTGCTACGGGTGGGCTTTCTCTAGTTGTGGTGAGCAGGGGCTACTCTTCGTTGTGGTGCGCGGGCTTCTCATTGCAGTGGCTTCTCTTGTTGGGGAGCATGGGCTCTAGGTGCGTGGGCTTCAGTAGTTGCAGCACGCGAGCTCAGTAGTTGCGGCACATGGGCCTTAGAGCACGCGGGCTTCAGTAGTTGTGGAGGCAGGCTCAGTAGTTGTGGCTCATGGGCTCTAGAGCGCAGGCTCAGTAGCTGTGGTGCATGGGCTTAGCTGCTCTGCGACATGTGGGATCTTCCCGGACCAGGGATTGAACCCATGTCCTCTGCACTGGCAGACAGATTCTTAACCACTGTGCCACCAGGGAAGTCCCCAACCATGTTTATTTGACAGATGGGGAAACTGAGCTAAGGATAGGCCAGGTTGAGAGAACAATGGGTGTGTCTCGTCCTGGGTGCTGGAGACCAGGGGACTGACATGAAACAGGCGCCTGAGGGGTTGGCAGACCTTTCTCTCCCTTATCCCCCCAGATCTGGTCCACCGCCGAAGTCTGGAAATACCACCAGTCAAAGAGCTCTGGAATCCATCTACCTCATCCCAGCTCTGCTGTCCCCACCCCAGCCTGGGCCCTTGTCACATGTCCCCAGACAGCCACAACAGCCTCCTAACTCACATGCTAAAGCTACTCTTGCCTGTTTCCAGTCCATTCTCGACCCTACAGGTCAATGGTTTCTCATCGCTCTTAGACTCAGGACTGAATTCTTTACCTCGGCCTCCAAGGCCCTTCATGGCCTGGCCCCTCCTGCCCGCTCCAGTTTCATATTTGTTACTTTCCCTTTTGCTCTGCATAGTCACACAGGCCTTTCTGTGTAACAGGTTCAGCAACTTCCCAAAGGTTCCTCAGAGAGTCAAATGCCAGCCTCTCAGTTTCCAGCTCCACGCTGGGTCCACGAACTCAGTTCGGAGGTGCTAACACTGTTTCCTCCTTCCAGGTGCCTGACTGCCGTCCTTACCCCCAGGGAGCTGGTGTGGTCGCAGCAGGGGTGAGTGTTATAGAGGCTCAGCCTCATCCTGGCTCTTTTGCTTGGGTTGGACAAATTTGGTCTTTCAGCCCTCAGGCTGTTTTAATATATTTTACTGCTGGGGAGGCGAGAGGGTTTGTCTAGGCCACAGATTCCTGGTGGGTTTGAAAAAGCGGGGCAGTGCTGAGGGTCATCTCTGGTTTTGGCCTGTTTTGAGGAGGGACTGCAATAGATATTCATTAAGCACCTCTCTGCTAGGCAGCATGCTTTGCCCAAATTGCTGATCCATCCACCATGGCTGGGGACGGATGGCCTTGGACCTAGAAGCTGGATCTGCTGACTTGCAGACCTTGTTTTCTTTTGCTTAACCACTGTGAAGTTGTAGACTAGATTCAGAAGAGGGTGTTTTCATTCTGTTCTGCCACTGACTCCTGCGTGACCTGGGGCAGCCACGTCCCTCTCTGTTGGCCTCAGGGTCATATATACATTGTCAGGGCGGGGAGATGGGGTCAGAGTAAATGAGTTGCTTGCAAACTTTCCAGCAGTGAAATCCCCTTTTCAAATGAACCCCAGAGAATCTCAGTGTACAAAACAGTAAAGGGGTGGGATTGCAGCCGTGGTCAAAGTTGGGGTGGGCCGGGGGACTCTAATTGGCTAACTCCTCAGCACCAGCAGCCCTCTGTGCAAGACACTTTGCAAACTGCTGGCCTGGGACATGTCAAAGCCCCTTTCCACCTCCCGGGTTCCGTGACACTGGCAGGGTGAGGGTGTGGAGAGGGAACCGGGCCAATGAAGTTATACTGATTGGGAAATTGCGAAGTATTATGCAAATGTCATTGTGGGGTTATTAGTAAAGCACAACTGCCAGGACTGTGATGTTGTCATTCTAGAATCCTCTGGTCTTTCCTTTTTTTTTTTTTTTTTTTGGCGGTACGCGGGCCTCTCACTGCCGTGGCCTCTCCCGTTGCGGAGCACAGGCTCTGGACGCGCAGGCTCAGCGGCCATGGCTCACGAGCCCAGCCGCTCCGCGGCACGTGGGATCTTCCCAGACCGGGGCACGAACCCGTGTCCCATGCATCGGCAGGCAAACCCTCAACCACTGCGCCACCAGGGAAGCCCTGGTTTTTACTTTTGATTAGATGTGAGGCACCTCTGTACCCAGGGGAACTCTCCTGTGTGTGTGTATGTGTGTGTAGGGAGCGAGGCTATGGGCGTTGAGGTGGGGCTGAGCCAGGCCAGGGCAGGTAGAATAGATGCCAAACAGAGCTGGGAGCATGTTGCTCCTGGGGGTGGTAGGGACAGAGGTGCTTTAATGCCAGTTAAAAGGAGCGATTTGGCTCTTTCCTGCCAGCGCATGGGCCCCACAGAGATCTCTGGGCAGGAAGCACTGCGAACAAGGAATCCTCTGTCCACAGTCACGGAACAGCCAGGACGAGGAGGTGGATTAGGAGTTCCCAGGAGGGGTCCTGCCAGGCTTTCCCTGACGTTTGGGCAAATGGGTGGGGAGAAGGGGAACTAAGTGTATGTGTACGTGGTAGGGGGAAGGTCGCGGTTGGTTCATACATTTATTCCACAAGTTCCTTGAGCTTCTGGAGCCCTCCAAGGAGCCAGGCTCAGAGGCAGGCAACTCTGTAGGAGTCAGAGCTGAGAAAGGTGAGACTCTAGATATTAACTACCATCAGTTTACCGGAGGAGACAGGAAATGTGAGAGATGATAGATTTTCACAGGCAGCCTGGTGCAGTGGAGTTCATTTGGCCTGCGAGTCCAGAGCCCTGCATTCAAGTGCGTGCTCTGACACTGACTTGCTCTGTGGCCTCGGCCTCATCACTTCCCCTTTCTGGGCCTCAGTTTTCTTTTTTGGAGAATGAGGGTAGACACAGCAGTCTTGTTTACTTCTTAATACTCTTCTGAGTATCCATTAGAATAAGGTATCTCAAATCTTTGGGGGCAGCAGAATCCTGATACGTAGGCATTTGCAACAGAACTGCTGTGGTTGAATTGGCAGCAACTTACACAGTATCTTGTTGCCCTCCTTACTGCCCTTTGTTCTGTGGGTGTTTTTGGAGGTGTCTCTGCAGATTCCCAGGGCTCCGGGAAGCAGTGTGTGAAGGCCATTGGGTCAGGGTGATTCTTTAGAACATGCTTTGCGGACTGTCCTTTGCAGCCCAGATAACAGGGGTTGTGCTGGAACACACAGGAGCAGTCATAATACTGCCTCTGCCCTGCCCTGCCCATGGCCAGCACAGACTATGTCTTGGTCAGAGCCTGTATAATTGGGCCTGGATTTTTCAGAAACAAGTGACAAAAACTCTATTCAAAGTGGCTTTGAACTTCAAAGTGGACTTCAGTGGATCCTGGGGCAGTTCATAGAACTGAAGGATGAAGAATCAGATAGACTCTCCAGCTCTCTCCCATCACGGCTTGTCTCTCCTCTCTGCCCTTATGAGGAACTGGCTGTCCACTGCTCCAGCTTAGCAACTCAGACAGAAAGAGAGAACTATTTTTCTTCTAGGGTCTATATATCAACCCAAGGGAAGGACTCTGATTGGTTCAATCACTGTTGCTGGGGATAGGGACATTCCCTATAGTGGCCAGGCCTGGGTCAAGTGTCTACCTGTGTAGCAAATGGAGGAGCAGAGCTAACACCAGAAGAAGGGGGAGTGGACAGAGCCCTGAGAACATACGAACATGTGAGTGGAATCTTGGGTTACAGGAGAGTGAGTAGCTTATAGGCCTGCAGAGCACCATAACTCCTCTCTTCAGTAACAGTAATACAAATATCAACAATGATAACAATAGGTAATGTTTATTGAATTACTCTCTCTATGCTGAGCATGGTCTATTGTTTTTCATGTATTATTTCATTTAATCCTCATGACAATCCTTTGGGTAGGTGCCATTACTCTCCCCATTTTATAGATGGGAAGACCGAGGCATAGCTAGTGAAGGTCACACATTGAGTAAGAGGAGAAGCTGGGGTTCAAGTCCAAGGAGTCTGTCTTCAGAGCTCACGCTCTGATCACTATGTCTACTGCCTCCTGTCAGCAGTTCAAGTGGATCCTATATCTACTTGCATGCTGCTCCGTGACACGGAGCTCATGACCTGCAGAGACAGCCCAGGCCCAGGTTATTCTGCTCTGGGAGTAGAGAAAGTCTTCCTTATGTTGCACACAGATCCACCTCCATAGATATCCATTCATCCGTTGTGTGGCTCTGTGGTAGGCTTTTCAGGGGATGTAAAAACTCATCTGTGGGACTTCCCTGGTGGCACAGTGGATAAGACTCCATGCTCCCAATGCAGGGGGCCTGGGTTCGATCCCTGGTCAGGGAACTAGATCCCACATGCATGCTGCAACTAAGAGTTTGCATGCCACAATTAAGGAGCCTGTCAGCTGCAACTAAGGAGCCCATGTGCTGCAACTAAGGAGCCAGTGAGCTGCAACTAGGGACCCCGTGAGCCACAGCTAAGGAGCCCATCTGCTGCAACTAAGACCAGGTGCAACCAAATAAATAAATAAATATTTCTTTTTTTAAAAAAGTGCAGATTATTGGGCTTCCCTGGTGGCGCAGTGGTTGAGAGTCCGTCTGCCGATGCAGGGGACACGGGTTTGTGCCCCGGTCTGGGAAGATCCCACATGCCGCGGAGCGGCTGGGCCCGTGAGCCATGGCCGCTGAGCCTGCGCGTCCAGAGCCTGTCCTCCGCAACGGGAGAGGCCACAGCAGTGAGAAGCCCACGTACCGCAAAAAAAATAAAATAAAAAAGTGCAGATTATTAAAAAAAGAAAGAAAGAAAGAAAGAGAGAGAGAGAGAGAGAGGGAGGGAGGAAGGAAGGAAGGAAGGAAGGAAGGAAGGAAGGAAGGAAGGAAGGAAGGAAGGAAGGAAGAAAACTCATCTGTGAACTTGCCTGAAGGGTCACCGTAACAAATAAGTCACGTTACTGAGCTCCCAAGCTGTGCCAGGCTCTGTGCTGAGCACTTAATGTGCATTGTCTCATTTAATTGCAACAACAGCTCTGTGGAGTAGGTACTATTATCGCCCCCATTTTCCAGAGGAAACTGAGGCTCAGAGAGAAGTGACTCTCCCATGGTCAGGTGGCTAATAAATGGCAAAGCTGGCCTTTGAGTTCAGGTTTGCCTAGCTCTGAGCCTGCGCCAGGAACCACTGCAATCACCTGTGCCCCCCAGAGGGGAATAAACAAATATGTGCAGGTGTTGGCTGTGTCGCCACTGGAGAGGGACAGGAAACTGATGCTCAGAGAAACGGGGGCGCAGCATGGGGCACAGCAGTCAAAATATGCTTCTGGGAGGAGGGGACATTTGATCTAGGCCTTGGACGGAGCTGGATTGGGACATCTGGTTCAGGGAGGGCTCTCTAGGAGGACGGAGCTGCCTGGGAAGAGGCGTGGAAGGGAGAAGCAGGAGTGGTTCAGTTTGGCCGGAACTAAAGAGCTGGGGTTGGGGAGGGTGACTAGCCCATCTTTCAGGCTTCCCAGAAAGACCCCTCCTTCCATACTATTCTCTTCAGAGATGTGAAGAAGTTTGATCGTCTCCAGCTGCACACAGGTGCCCAGATCCTTCACCTTTTATCCCCCATAGATGGTGAACAAGGGCATCTGGGCACCAACAGGTGTCAGTCCTTCATTCCTGGTGGCGAATGATGGGAAGAGTGCTCCCCTGTGGTCCATTGGCCAGGGGTCAGCCTTTCCTCCAGGCAACACAGGCTCAAGGAACCAGGATTGTTTCTAAGAGCCTTGGTGAGCAGTAGGATTCCCCATCCCCTCCCCAGCCAGCAGGCTGAAGCACGTACCTCTAACCCACGGAGGGGCCCCCTTTCCTCCCCCCCCTCCCCTTCCACACACAGCAGATCTCATCTACCTTGTCAGGAGATGGATAACGCCCTCAGGGCCTGGGCTCTGTCCTGAAAGTGCCTTCAGATTTTTTCTTTAAATAACTCAGGTGGAAAATTGGGGAAGAAGATGTCAGGACTGGGAGCCTCCCAGGTTTCATAGGATGGGAGAATGACAGGCATGTTTATTGAGCTGGACTCACGGTGTGTCAGAGGCTTTATCACCCCCATTTTACAGAGGAGGAAAGTGACACAGGTACAGTTGTCACATGAAAGGTGACATCATTGTCTCTTGCAGGAGGGATGGAGGTGGGGGAGACTCAACAGGGGAACACCTCCCACCCCCAACAGCCTCCTCCCTGCTCTTGCCCAGAAACTCCTCTCACAATGGTGGCTCAGAAATGCTGACTCTGGCTCCCCTGTCTGTTCCCCAATCTCTCCCCCACGTGGATACTGACCATTTCCCCTGGCTTGCTGCCTGCCTGAGAGGTAGAGGGGCTGTTTCGGGGATGGGGGGCCAGGCTTCACAAATGTCATACAGGCAAGACGCAGATGTCCAGTATTCCTTCTGTGACCCCTCTTGTCTCTGGGATCCCTGGATTTCTCCGACCCTTCTTGGAGGGATTCTAGCATTGCTGTAGGGGGAAAAGAGGTAGAAAAGGGCAGGGGAATTTTTTCTTGGGGTGGGTGGGGTGTTCTTCATTGCCATGGCTCTTATCTCCTGGACTAGAGTCAAAGTCCCTTATATTTTTCCTATAAGGGCTTTTCTATTCATCATCTCATCAGATTTCCCCCATAATCCTGAGAGATAAGGCAGGGAGGATAGGATTATCCCCATTTTGATGGGTTAACTGAGGCTCAGAGAAGGTAAGTGACTTCTCCAAGGTCACACAGCTAATGAGTGGCAGAGCAGAGCTAGAAGATAGAAACCAGTGTCTGGAATCCTGACCTTTCTTCCTGTTGCTGATGGCTATAAGGACAGCCCCCTTTCTGGCCCAGTATATGGGGGTAATGTCCCCAGTTCAAACTTTCCCAAGCTTCCTAAGGCCTGCAGAATAAAGCTTCATCACCAGTTCTGAATTTGATCATCCCCTAACCCAGCCCCGAGCCTACTGCTCTTGCCAATCTCGGCTGACATAAGAGGATGGCCTTTATCTTCTGATAAGGTGGATGAGATTAGACATTTGTTGGGGAGGATCCCTCTGTGGAATGTTGGAGGCACATGTTTCAGCCTGCTGCCCAGGGAGCAGATGGGGAAACTGAGGCCAGGGGCAGCACAATAGTTGCACCTAGGGCAGCTACAGAGGCAAGGCTGGGAAAAGGCTTGGGCTTGGGCTGGCCTGATATAGTGGGCCCCTTTCCCAGAAAATCCACAACTTTGTTTCACTAAGTGGAACACAGTGTCCACTGAGTGTTTACATTTTGCTCCACTTCTGCCCCAGAGAAATTCTTTCAGGGGCACCCTGGCCTTTTGGCATCTGGGCCAAACCAGGGAGGAGCCCTGTGTTCCTAGGAGCGTTGGGGCTTGAAGCTCAGCACTTGCTAAGTATAAATGGGGTTCAGGCAGGAATTAGTGGTGATGGTTGCACAACTCTGTGAATACAGTGTGGGCATGTTCTCTACCTCCAGACCTCTCTGGATTGGGGGCAGCAAGAAGCAAAGGCGCTGAGACTGGCTTCCTGGGCTTTATGGGGGCCTGGGGCAACTGTTTTGGCGTCTAGAACTCTTTGCTGACCAAGTTAGTTTCCCCATTTGTAAGTTGGGGACTAAGATTCAGACTAGGAAAGTAATTGGCGTCAGTTGCTGGCGCTGGATGCAAAGACGGTGCGGCAGCTAGCAGTGGAGTGGGGGGCAGCATTATAAAACTAGAAGAGCAGACACTGCTTTCTTCATATGTGTGTCTCACATATGAAGAAAGGTCTCAGGAAAGGTCTGAACGAATGACCTGGGCAGGTCCCTTTCCCTCTCCAGGCCTCAGTTTTCCCCTCGGGATCCACTCTCCATAGTCCTTTGTATTCCTGCTCTTCTATGATCAGTGAGTTGAGATACATGGTTGCCAAGTTTTCCTGGGGGTCAGTTGCCTCATTTGTCAAACAGGGGTGACAAAATCAGCCAATCCTACCCATCTCAAGGGTTACTGCTGCAAGGGTCAGAGAAGTGACCATGTTGCTTTGGGCCACGTCAGGCTTTGGCAAATGGGGAATTGCTTTAGCAAGGTGACATGCTCCCACGGGGCAGTGGAATGAACTGGAGCTCCAGACTCAGACAGAATTGGGTGTAGTCTGTCCCTGCTCCACCACCTCTGGTGTGAATTTGAATACTTCATTTCTCTATGCCTCAGTTTTACCATCTGTAAAATGGACACAATAATAATTCTTGCCTCAGAGGTTATGGAGCCCAAATGAGAGAAGGCAGGCAACCTGCCTGGGACAGATTCAAGTGTTTAATAACTGATAGATTTTGCTATCAGTTTTTGGTGGCCATAATGATGATGATCACTGACCTTTAGAGACTGGGATTCTCTGGGGGCCAGCTGGGCTAGTGGTGGCAATGTTATTGTTATGAATAATCTCTTATATCTCTTTGGCACTTTACAAAGCATGTTCACATGCATCACTGTATGTGGCTTTCAGAGCATTCCTTAAGAAGGCATCACCATCTCCATTTTATTTATTTAAAATTTTATTTATTTTTGACTGAGTTGGGTCTTCGTTGATGCTTGCGGGCTTTCTCTAGTTGTGGCGAGCGGGGGCTTCTTATTGTGGTGGCTTCTCTTGTTGTGGAGCACGGGCTCTAGGCGTGCGGGCTTCAGTAGTTGTGGCTTGCGGGCTCCAGAGCGCAGGCTCAGTAGTTGTG
Source organism: Mesoplodon densirostris (assembly GCF_025265405.1). NCBI lineage: Eukaryota > Metazoa > Chordata > Mammalia > Artiodactyla > Ziphiidae > Mesoplodon > Mesoplodon densirostris. The sequence goes on along the minus strand of NC_082676.1, from coordinate 23,653,909 downwards.
GCGCACGGGCTTAGTTGCTCCGCGGCATGTGGGATCTTCCCGGACCAGGGCTCGAACCTGTGTCTGCTGCATTGGCAGGCGGATTCTTAACCACTGTGCCACCAGCGAAGTCCACCATCTCCATTTTATAAATGCAGTTGTGAGTCTTAAGAGAAGTGGCGTGCCCCTGATTTTAGCTCAGGTCTTCACGCTTTGGGAGCTCAACTCCTGGCCAGATGTGTTACTGGGATCATCTCTGGGTCTGGCAGCACCGACAGGGAAGTGGGGGATGATTGTTACTGACCCTCATTTTTACCCCATAAGTTTTGGAGAGTGAGGGAGCAAGTGACTGAATTAAATGACAGAGTGGCTGGCTTGGTGGCCTTGCCAAGTCACAGAAACACACACACAGGTCTTTTATTTTGGCCGCGGCGCGCAGCACGCGGGATCTTAGTTCTCCGACCAAGGATCGAACCTGTGCCCCCTGCAGTGGAAGTGTAGCGTCTTAACCACTGGACTGCCAGGGAAGTCCCCCTCACCACTGTCTTTAAGTCCATACATTCAGGGTGATTGGGGGCAACCTGTCTCTCACTTTGGGGCCCAGGATTTCTGAAGCTGTGGGCCAACAGTGTCCCTGCTTGTTCAATGCAGCCTACCTGGATCCTGAGCCTCTTCTGTTTCTCGCTTCTGTTTCTGGCTCCCCACCCCCATCCCCAGGGCTGCCTCCAGTCAATCCGCCACTGAGTCTTGATTTAGTCAACCAGTGTGCACTGAGTTCCTGCCGTACACCAGGCACTGCCCAACGTGCTAGGACACAGAGGCGAACAGAACAGGTATACACGTGATCTGTATTGAACGGCAGAACTTCGTAGCCGTCTCTGGCAGTTTCCAAGCAGTGGCGAGGAAGGTGTCTCTCGGCTCCCCCGTGGGATGCGTGATTTTGAATTTGGGAAAATGTGCTGTGGGAGGAAGCAGGTGCTGGAAGCCCTGGGCTGAGGGGTTCCCCCTCTGCCATGGCCTTGCTGTGTGACCTTGGGCTGGTCCCTGCCTCTTTCTGGGCCTCCTCCTCCTGTCTACCAAGGGAGGGGATTGGTTGAGATACGAGAACAGTCTGACGTTTGTGGGGCACCTGCCTGGCCCATGTGTCCCAGGCTCACAAAAGCCCAGACTGATGCCAGGGTCCCTTCCTGCCAAGCGGTTGGCTTCTGGGTCTTGCAGGCCTTGGGAGTGGTCTCTGAACTGGGTTCTGAGCACTTGGGAAAAGTTGATAGAATCATCAGCCCCCCAAATAGTCTGGCCTGTGGGCCCCGTGTCCCCGGTGGGCACTAGTGCTGACAGAACAGGTTCCGGCAAGGCAGCCCCTGACACAGAAGCCCTGTCCAGCAGGGGCCCTGCATACTGGTGGGTTTAACCTCTTGTGCTTTCCTTTGGGCAGGAGGTGGTGAGAGGTGGGGTGGAGGTGGGGTGAGAGCAAAACTTAAAGGCTCCCTGAAACATGGAGTTGACCTAGCACCTCCGAGGGAAGGGTGGCGAGATTGAAGACTGAGAGGGCAGGTTTTCCCAAGTCCACACCGAGTGTCGAGTGCTGCAGAGCTACCTAGGAACGCTGATCTCCTGCCCCCCTCCTCCAACAGCCACGTCTTGTGCTCAGCTATTTCCTGGGTCTTGGTTACTGAGGTTGGGGGAGGGCAAGGGGTAGAGCATGTGTGTCCCCAGCAAAGCAGAGAGGGTGGCGGGACTTCATCCTGTGGCTGTGGTTGGGAGGGGGGAAGCGTGTGTGTGTCATTTTGGTCACATTTCCCTGCCTCCTGTCATGTCTCCCAGATAAGTTCCTGGGTCTCTTGCCCTGGTGGCACTGACAGCTGACACGTTGAGAGTCCAGAGGGGGAGGGGAAGCAGAGGGCAGGCCCTTGTGCCAGTTGGCGACAGGAGGCCTGGCAAGTCCCAGCTGTGCCGGATTCCGGGTGACGGAGCAGTTCAGCCCTGAGTGCCCACCCTGGCCCTGGGGCAGTGCCTGTGTGGCCTGGCTGGCAGGCCAAGAGGCCTCTGTGTCCTCCCTGCCCCTTAGCTCTTGGTGTTTGTAGCCTACTCACACCCCTGTAGCTCTGGGCTCTGCCCCTTGGCCTGGGCACAGGCACTGGTTTGGCAGGTTTTGCTGCATCTATGAACAGTGGGAGGGTTGCGAGAGGAGCAGGGCCGGCCGGAGGAAGCGGTGCTGCCCTGTCCTTGCCTCCCTCCCCACCCACAAGGCCAGCCTCACCTCTGCCCCCTTTGCCATCTTTCTCAAGGGAGGCTGCACGGGGAGCTGGAAAGCAGAAGCTGCTCAGACTCCTAGTTCTTTTTTTTTTTTTTTTTCATTTATTCATTTATTTATTTATTTTTGGCTGCATTGGGTCTTCGTTGCTGCGTGTGGGCTTTTCTCTAGTTGCGGAGAGCGGGGGGCTACTCTTTGTCGCGGTGCGCGGGCTCCTCATTGCGGTGGCTTCTCTTGTTGCGGGCTCTAGGCTCATGGGCTTCAGTAGTTGTGGCTTGTGGGCTCTAGAACTCAGGCTTAGTAACTGTGGCGCGTGGGCTTAGTTGTTCCGTGGCATGTGAGATCTTCCCGGACCAGGGCTCAAACCCGTGTCCGCTGCATTGGCAGGCAGATTCTCAACCACTGCGCCACCAGCGAAGCCTTAGACTTCTAGTTCTGACTCTATCACTTACTCAGCATGTCACATCTCTTTTCCTTCTTGGACCTTAGTGTCTTCATCTGTGCAACACGGTTTTCAGCTCAGTAATCCTCAAACAGCCACATACTATGATTCTAGTTCAAGCTCTGCCATGTTCTTTCCATCCTTAGGCAGGTCATAGCACACTGAGTGCCTCAGGTCCTGAGTGGGTAGAATGAGGGCCACAACCCTTGTCTGTTTCCTGGGTCTGGGGAAGGTGATAGGATCAGCCAACATCCTAGCAAGTAGCCCGTCTCCATCTATAGTCTGGCCTGCCCTTATCTGGCTCAAGCGGAGGGAGAGGGTGTACCTAGACTGGGGGCTTACTCCAGGGTGCCCACCACCCCGCCATCCTGAGCCCATAATTGCCTGGGAACCAGGCTTTCAGAGCTTCTCCATGAAGAGGTTGGGGGAGAACCTAGGGGGAAGGCCTTAGCACTTGCTGCCTCCTCTTCCTCCTGACTTTTACATCAACTGGGGGTCCAGTTCAGGGGAAAGGGAGAAGGCAGGAAAAGTCCACTATTGCTGCAGCCCCGCTATGTGACACTGGGTACGTTGCATCCTCTCGCTGGTCCACATCTATACAGATCATTATATCCTCAGAAAATTCAAATTATGAAAATGTATAGGTCAGAAGAAGGAATAGAAATTAAAGAGGACATTTCCAGCCTGGGAAGGGAGTAGAGAGAGAGAGAAGGAAAAGAGGATTAACATTTACAGTGCCAGTTACTTTGCATACATTACATACATTATCTATATTCTCAAGTCTCCTTTCCAAGTGGCAGGCAGAGTGGTCTTCGTAAAATACACATCAGGCCATGTCACTCAGTGTCTTTCCTCTGCTCCTAGAATAAACTCTGAACTCCCTACCGTGGCTCCAGGGCCCTGAATGAGCCTGTCTCTGCTTCCCCCTCTCCAGTCATGTATCTCCTCATTGGTCATTTATTTCTTCTGTTGATTTAACAAATTTTTCCCCACCTCAGGACCTTTACATGTGCTGTTCTTTCTGCTTTGAATTCTCTTTCCCTGGCTCTTTGCAGTCTAGGATCCTTCTTATCCTTTACAACTCAGCTTAGTTAGACACCTTCCTTGCCGGCCTCCTGCACTGTTCTCTACCTCCGCCTCGATTCCTCACAATGCTTACCACAATTTGTAACCATTTGTCTTTTATTTATTTATTTATTTATTTTATTTATTTATTTTTTTGCGGTACGCGGGCCTCTCACTGCTGTGGCCTCTCCCGTTGCGGAGCACAGGCTCCGGATGCGCAGGCTCAGCGGCCATGGCTCACGGGCCCAGCCGCTCCGCGGCATGTGGGATCTTCCCGGACCGGGACACGAACCCGTGTTCCCTGCATCGGCAGGCGGACTCTCAACCACTGCGCCACCAGGGAAGCCCCTGTCTTTTATTTTTAACAGCATGTTCACTCCACATTGCATGGCACCTAGTAGATATTCAGTAAGTATTTGTTGGATGAATGAATGAATGAGTTGTAGGGAAATGAGATGCTAGTTAAGTGCCTGGCTCAGGGCATGGCTCTTAGTAGGTGCTCAGTAAATGGCAGCTTTTTGTGAGAACCAACATGGCTGGGATGGTAAATACCAGTTTATTGTGGCTAGAGCACGCATGCATGGGGCTAGGGGATGCAGTGGGAAATTAAGGTTGAAACGGTGAGCTGGGGGACTTCTCTGGCTGTCCAGTGGTTAAGACTCTGTGCTTCCAATGTAGGGGGCACGGGTTCGATCCCTGGTCGGGGAACTAAGATCCCACGTGCCACTCAGCATGGCCAAAAAAAAAAAAAGATGAGCTGGTACCAGATCCTGGTGATCCCCTGATGCTAGGCCAAAGAGTTTGGACTTCCTGAAAGACATTGCTGGGAGTCACCGCTGGGCCATTTATGGGAACTGTAGAGCTCTACTTCTGAGCTGGGGGCTCAGACTCTTTGTGCTTGAAGAGGTCGTGCTGTGTGGTTGGGGGAAAGCAGGGTTGGAGGCAGCCTCAGAGGAACAGGCTGGGCCCTCTCCGGAGGCTCTCTGAGGCAGGCTATTCCCAAAGCCCAGAAAGAAAGAGCACTGCCGGGAACAAGCTGTGTTTTCTGATACCACATTGCCACTGCACTGTTCCTGGGGGTGCAGAGGACTGGGGCCACCTAAGAGTCCGATGCTTGGACTTCTATTCTGGCTCCTTTCCTTATCAACCATGTGACTTCTGCCAGCTTCATTCACATCTCTGATCCCATTTCTTCAGCCGTAAACAGGCTGCATTAAGTACCTGCCTCATAGGGTCTTGGCGAGGATAAATGAAATGGTGCCTGCACAGGGCTTAGCAGAGAGCCTGGTGCATACTGAGCACTCAGTAAAGGTGAGCTGTTATCTCCATGCAACAGTAGGGGGTTCAGAAAGGGCATTCCAGGCAAAGGGAACCACAAGTGCAAAGAAAAAAATGCACAGGCAGGAAACAGGAGGGTGCTTTGGAGTGGTGGGAGTTTGCTGCGCACACTGGGGACGGCAAGAAAAGAAAAGTGGACCACAGGCCGGCCCAGGTCCTGCAGCACATGTGTACTGGGCCAGGAGCTGGAACTTGTCTGGAGGGCGATGAGGGCTACTGCAGGGTGTTAAATTGGGAATGGTGTGATCTGATTTCTGGTGGCGGGAGGATGGGCTGGAAGGGCAAGGCTGAGGCCTGGAGGCCAGTGGGCAAGCTGTTGGTGTGGCCCTCACCACTGCTGGCAAGCTGCAGTGGTGGGAAGTGATGGGCCTAAACTCGGGCCTGTGGAAGGACGAGAGGGAACAGATGAGAGAGTGGGTGACAAGGGTGAGAGGATGCAGCACAGGGCCTGATGGGAACGGGGCTGGGGTGGGGAGAGCAGCCGTGTCCTGGATGGCGGCAGGCTTTCTTTCTTTCTTTTTTTTTTTGTGGGATCTTAGCTCCCCGACCAGGGATTGAACCTGCACCTTCGGCAGTGAAAACACAGAATCCTAACCACTGGACCGTGAGGGAATTCTCTTTTCTATCTTTTTTTCTTTTTTTTTTTTAGGGTTTCTTGATAGATGCCTGAGGGATCGTAGAGCTGAAAGCACAGCCAGTGCATGTGGGTTTGGATGTCAATAGTTTGGCTTTTCTGGGAATTGAGAAGCTTCCTAAAAAACCTTTTTTTTTTTTTGTTCTGACTCTCGGTGTGGAAAATCTTTCTAAAATCTGAATGATTGACTCCTCCCTGAGTGACAAGAGAGCCTTCTGTGGGGATGCTGCGCACACCTCGTCCCTGCTGGGCTAGGGACTGGGCAAGGGAAGGGGTGCTGGCTTGGCCTGTAGGTGGCCAAAGCTGGGGGTTTTATCTGGAAGCGGTTTTTCAGAGTCCATCAGTTTTGTTGTGATTTTCTTCCTTCTTCTCAAAGTGTGTACAAAGAGGTAATTCCGGGGAGTGGAATGATCTATGTATTCCAAGGCTCTGGACCAGGGGCCAGGCAAACTTTCAAAAGTGGTATAAGGGGGACTTCCCTGGTGGTCCAGTAGTTAGGACTCTGCGCTTCCACTGCAGGGGGCACGGGTTCAATTCCTGGTCAGGGAACTAAGATTTCGCAAGCCGTGCGGTGTGGCCAAAACAAACCGAAACAAAACTAAAAAATAAAACCCCAAAGTGGTGTAAGGTGAGCTCCTGCCTGTGCCCTGCCCTCAGTAATTTTTTTGGTGAGTGTGGACTGGGAGCTGTCATTCCAAAGAACCATAGGTCTTAGATTTTACACTTTACAGATGGAGGAAATGAGGCCCCAAGAGGAAGCGGATGAGACTTGCTCAGGTCCAACTGTGAATGAATGCCGGAGCTGGGCCTGGACCAGGCGCCACCCTTCCAGCTCCAGGCTCTCCTGTGGCTCTGCAGCTGGCACGGCCTCTCAGAGGAGTATGAGGCTGATGAGCTGAGGAACATCCACACAGGGCCCCAGCCCAACTCAGGGGCACACACACCTGGTGAGAGAGGACCCCCCCCCAGATAGGGCAGGACTCAGCTATTGTCCTAAGTCCCCAACTAAGAGGCCCATCCCTACTCCTCCTCCAGATCTGAGATGGGTCCAGAGGCCTGGCTGGAGGTCGGAGGCTAAAACCAGAAGGATTGGGTTGGTTCCCTCCTTATGAGAAAAGGATCAGAGAGCCCAGTCTGAATGGGGTGGAATACAGCCTGCATCCTACTTCAGCTGATTGCTGTGCTGAGCAGAGGCCTTTGTCTGTGTTGCCAGGGGAACCAAAGCTTCTGCCTCCTTCCGGGGCTGTGATTGGCTCCTGGTAGAGCTTGAGCTTTGGTGAATGGAGGGGCTTCCCTCCTGCCCACGTCTTCCATGGAGGTGAGAGACTAGAGCGAGGCTGCGGTCCCCATGGAGGCACCGCATAGGTTTTTGTGTTCTGTTCCTTCAGCTCTAGCGGCGACGGGTCCCCTTGCTCGTTCACTCTTTCATTTATCCCAGGCAGCATCCGCTCCAGGCCCTTCATTCTTCCGGGTCTAGGAAAACTAACCTATGAGTCAGAGGACCTGGCAGAGCCACAGACTCACTCTTGGCCTTGGGCGGTTCCCTTCCCCTCCCTGGGCCTCAGTTTCCCTACTTGTAAAAACAAAGGCATTGGGCTAAACTCTCCCGGTTCTTCCAGCTCCGACTTCCCTGACCACACAGCTCATATCTTCTCCTTTTTGACTTCCCATCCTCCCGTCTGGCCTCTTGTTGAGCTCTGATCATGTTCTTTTTTGTAGGTGCCCATGCAAGACACAGGGCAGAATAGGAAGTTGCAACCAGCTCTTAGCATTGTTTCTTTCTTTTTTTTTTTTTTCCTCTAGGAAAATTTTGTTCTCTGGAGCCTCTCCTAGAAGCCCCAGATCCTGCAGTGCCTCTTGTCTCATCCCTTTCACTTGGACCCAGGCTCGGGGTAATATGCCAAGGAGTAGCTAACGATGGATGCCCATCTCTGCTCAGGGTGGGGTGGAGCATCAGGCAGGGCAGAGCGGGCTGGGGCAGGCGGGGATGGTTGGAAGAGCCGTGGGGCTCAGCAGTCCTGGGTTCCAGGCCTAACTCAGCTACATGCTGGCTGGGTAACCTTGGTTGGGTTGCTCAGCTTCAGTTTCTGCATCTGGGACACAGGAGTGATAATGCCACCCTTGGGGTTTTGCAAAGGTTGAACGTGATGACATGCCTGCCCTACAGGAGGCACCGAGTCCCCTTCCCTGGTCTCTCCCCTAAAAAAGGTAGGGAGCTGGGGAAAGTCCAGACTGAGGAGGGCTGGGGGTGGCAGGGCCTGTGGTGCCACGTGGTGGACTGTAGCTGCTGCTCTTTCCTGGCAGTGCCAAAAAGCAGGGAGCAAAGCGTTGCCTTGGGCAGCTGATGTCTGAGTGGGGGAGGCCGCGTGTCAGAGCTAATGTTTGAATAACACTTTTAAGATCCTCCAGGGACCTCAGATAAGGATTTTTCAGAGGAGCTGAAAATGGAGCAAAGTAATAAGGCTGAGCTCACTGGCAGGAAAGGGTGCAGCCTAATTGGTACTGGCCTTGTCTCGCCCAGCCATGCTCATTACCACAGGCTGACTGGGAGAGTGGCCCCTGCATCTGGACTGTGGGCTGCAGTAAGGAAAGTCGGTTTTCTTAGAACGAGGGCGTAATGGGTGACTCGGCCCTGCTTCTTGTTGACTCACTAGATTGATGGTCAGAGGTGGCTTCTTAGGTCATTGGTCTTCAGAGGCTGGTTTAGCGTTTAGCTCTATGACCCAACCTCGCTCCACCACTGGGCTGTGGGAGCTGCCGCCTGGGCTGGGCCACCGCCTGCCCTGGGTGTGGTGGGAGGCTGGGATGGGACAGTGAAGTGGGATATGTGCACTGCTGGGGGCCCTTCCCTCCTCTGCTCAGGTCTGCCGGGCTCCGTGATGAGGCGGGTGGACAGAGGAAGGGGCTTCTCCGGCAAAGAAAGCAGGCTGGTGGTGTGACTCCGGGCATGCTGGATGTCTGCTTACACCAAGGAGGCCCAGCATCTACGGGATGGGCCTCAAAGAGGCTGAGGAAAGGCCCAAGAAGTGAGTGTGTGTGTACGTGCGTATGTGTGTGTGTGCAAGTGCACCCGTGTATGTGCTTGTGTAGAATGTGGTCCCCACGGAAACAGGTGGCAGAATTGGTGAGTGGTTGTGGACCAGGAGTGCCTTGTCCTGAAGACAAAGAAACTCCTGACCGGGCTCTTCTACCTGAAGCCTCCTCTGCTTTGCTGGGCCTGGGCTGGGAGTGGATGGCCGTGGGGTAGCGCGTCACTGCTTCTCCTGGGTGCCTGGTTTCCACTGGAAGTGCTGCTCCTGGGACACTGGCCACTCTGAGACTCCTCAGTGGGGAACGTGTGCGGGTCAATGACTGATTTTTCCTGGTGCCTGGGTTGCCTTGTGAATGCTGTTGGGGACATAGGGACAAGCATCTGGTCACCAGCGCCTCCCAGGTGCCTCCGGGGGATCCCCACTTCCTTCTCTTCCCTCATCTCCGAGACACCACAGCCTTCTTTCCAGCTTCCCCACTACCTCCCCGGCCAGCTCGAATTTGCCTGTTCCCCCTCCTCTCCTTGACTACTCAGTGTGTGGCGTCCTCAGGGCTCCATTGCAGTTGTTTTTTGTTTTGTAATAATCCCTTTTTTTTTAAAAATGAGCAAAGTAATAACAGTACAGAGATTTTGGAAAACAGGAAGAGGAAAACAATGACTCCTGAGTATTGCTGAGAGTTTGGTTTCCCTCCAGCTTTTTTTTTACACAGTCATCGTCCTCCCCAGTTCATCTTCAGGGTTGTCCTGCGTTTTTCACTTAACGGTGGATGCGAAGCCGCCTTCGGTGTCATTACAGAGGATTCCGTTAAATACGTGATCCATTTACCCCTTTTCCTGTTGATGGATAGTCCGGTTGTTTCCAGTTTATTCTCTTGCAAATAACATGGCAATGAACATTGCCTAAAAGTGTTTTTTCTTTATTTCAGATGAAGTCTCTTAGGGTGGGGTCCCAGAAGGGGAATTCTGGGTCAAAGGCTGTGGATGCCTTTCAGGCGCTCAGTAAATCTTGCCCAACTGCTGTGCCACCTTACAGCCCCAGCGTCCAGGGTGATGGAACAGGAATTGCTTTGGATTACTTTCAGATCTGAAGAGTCTGTTCCTGGCGTCCAGCCCCTCATTCACTCTATGATGGGGGCAGAATAGGGCTGTGGAGTGAGGCTGCGTAGGTTCAGACCATGCTCCCCTCTTGACCTGCTTGAGTCTGTTTCCTCGGCTGTAAAATGGGCATGATGGGAGTGACTGCCTCGCAAGGTCATCGTGGGGCTTTATCAATCCGTGTAAAGTATGGAAGCACACAGCCTGGCACTTGATAGATGCTGAGCCATGGTGACAGTGGCTCAGAGAGAGGAAGCTACCTAGTGACTCAGACTGAGCTGAGACCAGCACTCAGGCTTCTGCTTTCCGGGAAGTCTCTTTCCCTGAAGCCAGCCTACCCATGCAGATGGTCTGCCTTATGGGGATCAGTGTCCCTTTGTTGGAGAATGTGGTCGAGGGGCTGAGTCCGAGTGTAGCTGTAAGGTAGTGGCTCCCTTTCCTCCCAGAACCATCCGTTTTTTCTGGAGTCCTGTTTCCACCAAAGATGTCTCTCTGGCCTATTCCCTAGGGGTGATTCAGGGTATGTTCTGGCCCTAGGAATCTCCCTGGCTGGCCCTTGAGGAGAAAATTTCATGGAGGGTTTCAACCCTGGAGGGAAAAGTGGGCTCCAAGGCTATATTAATTTTCTTTTTCTTTTTTTTTAAGGGTTTTTTTTTTGATGTGGACCATTTTTACAGTCTTCATTGAATTTGTTACAATATTGCTTCTGTTTTATGTTTTGGTTTTTTGACCACAAGGCGTGTGGGATCTTAGCTCCCCGACCAGGGGTCCAACCCACACGCCCTGCATTGGAAGGCAAAATCTTAACCATTGGACCGCCAGGGAAGTCCCAAGGCTATATTAATTTTCTATTGTTGTAACAAATTGCCAGGGAAGTAGTGGCTTAAAACAACCTGAATTTATTACCTTATAGTTCTGGAGGTCAGAAGTCTGAAAGTGGACCTTATGGGGCTAAAATCAAGGTGTTGACAGGGTTGTGTTCTTTGTAGAGGCTCCAGGGGTGAATTAGTACCTTGCCCTTTCCAGCTTCTAGAGGCCACCCACATTCCTTGGCTTGTGGCCCCCTTCTAGTAATGGCATCATTCCAACCTCTGCTTCCATTGTGACCCCTCCTTCTCTGACACTCACGCCATCACTTCCCTCTTTTACTTATAAGGACCCTGTGGTTGCATTGGACCCACTTGGATAATCCAGGATAATCTACCCATCCCCAAATTATTAACCTAATCACATGTACAAAGTCCCTTCTGCTATGTGAAGTAATACATTCACAGATTCTAGGGATTAGGATGTGGTCATCATTGGGGGGCCATTATTCTGCCTACCACAGTGGCCAATTCTGGGGGCATCTCTGGATTAGTGGACCCCCAGGTACTGCTGGAATTGTACCACCAACCTCCACTATGGAGGAAAGGTCAGGGGAACCCAGCTCTAATTATGGTGCAGTTGGGGAGGGGCCTAAGAGACCGTATCACCAGGTTCTCTGTGGTGGAGGCCCCTGAGGGGAGGCAATGTACCCTGCTGCAATGTGACAAAGGTGTTCCACAACGTAAGCATCAGAGAATGTAGCCCCTGGCCTTCACTGATAGGTGTGGGCCTGCTCTGAGGCACAGGAAGCCAAGCAGCCCCATCCAAAAAGCTCCATCACTGCCCCGTGTATATGTGTTTGTGTGTGTGGTTGGTCACTCATCTGCGTCTCTGCAGCAATACTCTTGGGAGGGGCCAAGGAGCAACTCTTTATAAAAGCCCTTTCTGGGGCTTCCCTGGTGGCGCAGTGGTTGAGAGTCCGCCTGCCGATGCAGGGGACACGGGTTCGTGCCCCGGTCTGGGAAGATCCCACATGCCGCAGAGCGGCTGGGCCCGTGAGCCATGGCCGCTGAGCCTGCGCGTCCGGAGCCTGTGCTCCGCAACGGGAGAGGCCACAACAGTGAGAGGCCCACGTATCGCAAGAAAAAGAAAAGCCCTTTCTGTTCTTGTTCTAAGCAAAATAATTACACAAGTGACTAATTTTATCCCTAATCCAGTAATTACTTTATTATGTAACTGGTGAGAGGGCTCCGAGCGGTGCCTATAGTGCCACTTTGGCTGCTGGCCAAGCAGGCCTGGTCGGCCAGCACGGAACGCCGCCTTGCTTCCGCCCTGGGCCTTCCCTGATGCCAGGGTTGCTGCTCTAGTTCCACTCTGGCTGAAGCCAGCTATACTTTGGTATTTGGGGTCTAAAAGACCATCCTCCCTTTCCCCCAAATCCATGCACAAACGCAGCAGCCTGGGGAGTAAGAGCTCGTGCTTACGGAATTAAGTCCGTAGGAGTCAGGAGATCTGGGCTCTCATTCAACGTTCTCATTAACTTGCTCCATGACCTTGAGCTAGTCATTTCCCTCTGGGTCTCGATTTATCTGTAAAATGGGGCCCTTGCCAGCTCTAACATTCCATGATTCCATGAGGGGAGCTGAGCGAGCAAGAGCTTTGAGACGGAGGTACCTTCTTGCTACCTGCTGGCAACATGCTCCAATCATAGCATTAAAGGTCGCAGTACTAACAAGAGACATCGTTTATTGAACAAGCACTGTACCAGGTCCTTTCTTAATATTTCTCTCATTCTATAGTCAAATGACTGTACGAGGGAGGCTTTACAGAAGAGGAAATAGAAGCAATGATTGTATAGGGACTTACCCACCAGGAAGTGGCAGAGCGGCGACTGTAAGCTCTGCTCTTAGCTGCTGCCCTCCCATTCAGCTGGGAAGTGGTGGAGCGGGGGTTTGAACCCAGGTATATCTGTCCCCAGAGTTCTTGCCTTTCCCATAAAGCGAACACCCCAGAGTTAGGCTTATAGGGGTGACTAAACCTCTTGAAATTTGAATATTTAAACAAAGTTGACACAACAGAAAAATAGGGAAGGCGAAATAGGAAGCTCCAGTAGACCAGGGAGACAGGTGCCTCAGGGCTGTGTACCAGCTTTGCCGCTGGCACACATTATGGCCTTAAGCAGGTTCCCACTTATCTCCAGGCTTCAGTGTTCCCATCTGGATGATGAGGGATGGAATTGGATGGTCTCCAAAGGCCTTCCTGCTGTTGAGGCTCTGCGACTGTAGGTCACCTGGTTCCGGAAGTTGCCGTGGGGTGGGGGTCAGCCCATGGTGTAGGCCAGTGGGTGGGTGAGTTGGCAGCCCTGGTGGTTTCTATTATGTCCAGTCCCGTGAGAACGGAGACTGCTCAGATTTCATCCCACTGAGCGTCTGCAGAGCCACTCAGGTGGGCCATGGAGCCAAGAACACAGTGGAGGAGGTCCTTTCCTGCTGCTCCTGCCTGGGTCCTGCCCAGCTTGGGCTCTTAGCTCTCTCTGGGGTCTGGGTCTGGCCACTGCCTTGCTCCAAAGACTGCACTAGACTCAGCCAGGGACAGGCAATGGCTGCAAGTCTGTGTGTGGTTTCTGTGGCGGGTGCCTAGAGGCCTAAGCATAATGAATAATAAAAGCTACTTTGTGTTTCTTAGGATTCCCGCGTGCAAAGCACTTTTCTTGCCTTATTATGTTTGATTCTCTTAAAACCATATGACGTAGGTGCTATGGTCATTCCCACTTAACAGTTAAGGAAACAGACACTCAGAAGGTTGAGTAATTTTCTCCACATCACACAGCTAGTGAAGGATAGAGTGGGATTTGGGATTCTGACTGTAGAACCCTGGTCTTGGCCTTATGTCCTGGTATCCCATGGGCTGAAGGAATAAGCATGAGGTTAGGAGTCAGCTGGTTTTTTTTTTTTTTTTTTTTTTTTTTTTTTTTTTTTTTTTGCGGTATGCGGGCCTCTCACTGTTGTGGCCTCCCCCGTTGCGGAGCACAGGCTCCGGACGCGCAGGCTCCGGACGCGCAGGCTCAGCGGCCATGGCTCACGGGCCCAGCCGCTCCGCGGCATGTGGGATCCTCCCAGACCGGGGCACGAACCCGTATCCCCTGCATCGGCAGGCGGACTCTCAACCACTTGCGCCACCAGGGAGGCCCAGTCAGCTGGTTTTTAAATCCCTACTCCCTGTTTACCATCTATGTTTCCTTGGGTAAGTTACTTTATCTATCTGAATTTGCATTTCTTTCTCCATAAAACGTTAATACCTGCCTGTTAAGATTAAAGGTTACTGAGATGATGATGTAGGACAATGCCCAGCATGTGGTCGGTGGTCCGTAAAGGCCTTTTACCATTTGCCCCACTCTCTCCTTCCCACTTTCCTCTATTATACCAGAGGGTCCTGCCACCTTGGAGTGCTCCCCACATGTAGCACATAGCTCAAGGCCTTTGCACATGCTGCTCTGCTGCCTGGAAGTTGCCATCTCTACACGTTATTCCTTCCTTCACTTCCTCTGGGCTTTGATCCTTCCCTGTTTCTCTGAGGATTCTGGGCAGCGGTGGAGGAATGAGGCTAGATTTTCCCACAGGCTTGTGCTCCCGTGATGACCAGAACCACCACGCGGTGGGGACAGAATTGAGGATAGAGAGCAGGCCCTGAGCATCCTGGAGGTGCAAGTCCCTACTGAAAATTCCTGCATTTATGCTCGATGGCTTTGCAAGGGTGTGCATGCAAAGTGTGTGTTTCCTCTTTGGGTCACCCCATTTCTGTATTACGATACTCTCACTTTTTCAGTTCTTTCTCTAGTTTGGTCTCAGTCTTTTTACTCTCTTTCTTGGTTTTCAGACTGGCACTTTTTGTTAAACATTTTTTATTGTGGTAAAATGCTCATAACTTGGGCTTCCCTGGTGGCGCAGTGGTTGAGAGTCCTCCTGCCGATGCAGGGGACACGGGTTCGTGCCCTGGTCCGGGAGGATCCCACATGCCGCGGAGCGGCTGGGCCCGCTAGCCATGGCCGCTGAGCCTGCGCGTCCGGAGCCTGTGCTCCGCAAAGGGAGAGGCCACAAGGGTAAGAGGCCCACGTATCGCAAAAAAAAAAAAAAAAAAAAAAAAAAGCTCATAACTTAAAATTTACCATCTTAGCCATTTTTAAGAGTAGAGTTCAGCAGTGTTTGGTACGTTTACGTTGTTTTGCAGCCGTCATCACATCTCTCACCAGAACATTTGTCCTGTAAAACTGAAACTCTATACCCATCAAACAATAACTTTCTATTCTTCTCTCCTCTCAGCTCCTGGTAACCACCATTCTACTTTCTGTATCTACGATTTTGACTACTCTACATATACCATATAAGTAGAATCATACAGTGTTTGTCCTTTGTGATTGGCTCATTTCACTTAACATAATGTCCTCAAGGTTCATCCATGTTGTAGCATGTGTCAGAATGTCCTATTCTTTTCTTAAGGTCGAATATTCCGTTGTATGTATATACTGCGTTTTGTTTATCCATTCATCTGTTGTCGGACACTTGTGTTGCTTCCACCTCTTGGCTATTGTGAATAATACTATGAACATGGATGTACGAACATCTCTTCGAGACCCTGCTTTCAATTCTTTTGGGTAAATTTACCCGGAAGTGGAATCGCTGGATTAGATGGTTAGCACTTATTTTGAAAGCCACTGTTTATTGTGTGCTTACTATGTGCCAGGAACTGGGTTAAGCACTTGACATGTCTTGCCTCATTCAGTGCCTACATTCACTCTGTATTGTGAATACAATACAGTGATAGAATTATCCGCAATTTGCAGCGGAGGCTGCAATTTGCAATAAAGGCTCAGAGAGGCGAAGTTATTTGCTCAGTCTCCCAGCTGGGAAGCACTGGAGCAGGGCTTGGAGCTCTGACCTGCCGCCAGTCCTTGACCATCATGCTGTACTGCCTCCCAGTGGCCTCTTGTTCTCCACCTGTCTGTCACATTTTCTGCTTCTGCTGTGTAGTTTCTCTCTCGTTCATGCCCACATTGTCATTCTCCTGCTTTGTGTGTGTTCACTCTCTCTCTCGAGACTGTGTTCACCCTCTCTGGAAACTTTGAGCAACTTGAGTAAAGCCCCTCTGATTGTTAGGAAGTTTTTGTGACTTGGAAACCTGCAGAGAGAGGCCTGTAACTTGCTTTCTAATCATGGTTCTCTGGATTTATAGCTGCCTCTCTCCCAGTGGCCTATGGGATCTCCTTCTGCGTCATGTGGTTGTGGATCCACAGAGAGCCTGCCCGCTAGGGTCAGTTCCCCCGGGGGCAGGGGCACTGTATCCCCCAGAAGGGCAGTGTGGGAAGGGAGAAGGCCCAGCCAGTCAGAGTGGGATTCTCCTGGCTCACTGGTTTCCTAGCAACAACACAGAGGCGGAGAATTTTACAGAAGGATGGAGAAAGAGAGGCTATGATGTGGGTTCTGGCACACTTGCCTTTTCCTGAACTTCAAAACAATCAGAACAGACTTCCCTGGTGGTGCAGTGGCTAAGAACCCGCCTGCCAATGCAGGGCACACGGGTTCGAGCCCTGGTCCGGGAAGATCTCACATGCCGTGGAGCAACTAAGCCCGTGCGCCACAACTACTGAGCCTGCGCTCTAGAGCCCATGAGCCCGCGTGCCACAGCTACTGAAGCCCACGTGCCTAGAGCCTGTGCTCCGCAACAAGAGAAGCCACTGCAATGAGAAGCCCGAGCACTGCAACAAAGAGTAACCCCCGCTCACTACAACTAGAGAAAGCCTGCGCGCAGCAACAAAGACCCAATGCAGCCAAAAATAAATAAATAAATAAATACATTTGTAAAATGGGACAGCCTGGTTAAAAAAAACCAAACAATCAGAGCAAAATAGCCCCAAGTTTGGGTGATTTTACTGATTATCTAGTCCAGCTAGACTTAAAATTTACATATTAATCAACCATCTTTCTATAGTCCTTTTAAAACTTTTTTATTATGGAAAATTTCAAACCTGTAGAAGAGTACTAGAGAGAATATTATAATGAACTTCCATGAACACATTGCTCAGCTTTGACAATTTTCAGTAAATAGTCACTGCCCGTCTATCCAACGGTGTGGAATTGAAATAGTTTATTATTCACATTTCTAGCTCCATGCATCACACACAGTAGTTGCTCAGTAAATAAGTAAATGCTGGATGATTACAAATCCTTTCCCCTCTCTAGGTCTCAGTTTCCCTATCTGTGTAGTAAAAGGGTGGGACCAGATGATTTCTAAGAGATGCGGCACGGTACGGTGGTCAGAGCATATGCTTTGGTGTTAGACACACTTGTTCAAATCTCGTTCATTCCTTAGCTGAGTGTCTTTAGGCAAATTGCACCTCAGGTTCCTCATCTGTAAAATGGGGATGCTAGCTCCTGCTTCTCAGGGGTGGTTTTGAGCACTGCATAAAGTAAGTCTTTTGTGGCTAGTACTTATTACTGCTATTTTTAATATTAATATTCAGATGCGAAGATTCCATGTATTTCAAAAATGCAAAAGTAAATCGGAATTGACCAGAATTCAAACCCTAGAATTCAGCTTCTTTTTTTGTCCCAGTCAGCAGATAGTCAGGAGCTCAAGAAAAGGGTAGTATAGCCAGAGCCAGTGCTCCAAGTGTGGAGCTGGGAGCAGGCCCAGAGTGGGGGCCATGCAGGCTGATGCCATCCCCTCCTCTCCCTGCCCCTACCACACATGGGTGCCACAACCCCTATGAGAGGAGCCTGCTGGCTTCCCCCTCCCTCAGTGAGACAGGCCCAAGCTGGAGAGCCCAGAGGTGGAGAGAGGCGCCACAGGATGTCTCGTTGCTAGGAGACCCGACGAGGCAGCAAGGACCTGTTGCCAGAGCTGGAAGGGAATGATGGGCTGGTGTGGAGATGCAAGGCATGTGTCCCCAGAAGGGCTTTTGTGGGGTTCTGGGCAGGGGGTGGTGGTATAGCAACTGTGAGCTCAGCTGGGCAGAGGGGCTCTGTAGAATTCGGCTCCTTAGAAGTGGGCTCAGGGTAAACTGTTCAGTTCTTCCATTTAACTCCTTTTGTGTCAATCTCAGACCTGCATTTGTATCCTGACTTACTCTGTGACCTTTGTCAAAGGTTGTGCAGCTATACTTGCTGGGCCTCATCTGTACAATGGGTATAATGCTGCCTGCCTCACAAACCTTTGGGAGGGTTCAGTGAAATGTGTATAATAAAGTGCTCTATAAAAAGGAAGACAAGTATAAATGTGAAGGTTCACTACCACTCTTATCTTTATTATAATAATTATTATTTCTCTTACTGTAAAATGAGACACACTCTCTCTGGGATTGGACTGTCCCTGTCTGCATGCGATTCATGAACAGGGGGCCTTGGAGGAGGGGACTTCCAACTGTGGAGGCCTGTGTCAGGGGACTCTGGGGAATGGCTGGATGGGGCCCCCAGTTAGTGAAATCCCAGGGGGCAACTTGAGGAAGGCAGCAAAGTTCAAAGCCAGAGGGAGACTTGATAAGAGTGGTGGCTGAAGTCGGGGAGCTCTGCTGAGATTCCAGGAAGGGCTATGATGGTTCAGGCCAGAACCTGTGAGTGAGGTGAGGGTTATGGGCCTTTCTTGTTGCCTCTCTCATATAAATAATATATGTCCACACACATACACACAGCAGAAAATAAACAATGGAATAAAACCAAACCCAAACAAGCACAGAAGAAATTCCGCTATCATAAAACAATCCCTGGGAACATTATGTTTTGAATATTTCCTTCCAAGTTTTCTTTTTTCTAGGTATGCATGCACATACTTTATAGAAATTGGGTCACATGTCCCATATGCTTTAAAAAATTCTGTATTATGTTATGAGCGTTATTACATAGAATCATATAGCTCCATGACACTATATTTTAACAGCTGTATAGTATTTCAAGATATGTGTTATCACTATTTATATAAAATACCCACTATTTTTGGACATTTATATTAATTCCAAATTTCCACTTCACTCTGATATACAAGACTCCTGTATACAATAGACAAATGTTCTTTTGGCTACATCTTTGAGTATATCCACTGGTCTCACAGATAAATTCATAGAAGAGGAATTTCTGGATGAAAAGGTATGCACATTTTTAAGGCTTATCATGCACTTTTCCAAAGTGCCCTCCAGAGGGGACTTCCCTGGCAGTCCAGTGGTTAGGACTCTGCACTGTCACTGCCAAGGGCCCCTTTCCTCCAGAAAGATGAAACCAGTTGATGGCTGCATTGATACTATCCCAGTCTGCCTGGTTAATTGGGTGCCCATTCATAACCAGATTGCAGTGGTGTGGGAGTGGGTGGCTTACAGATAGACTGGGGAGGGGAAGAGGTATCAACAGCCACTCTGAAAGGACTTGTGCAGAGAGAGGCCTCTGGCACAGGCTGGGCTGGGCTGGGCTGGAAGAGGCTGTCGGTCTGGGTCGGCTGCACTAGCTCAAGCTGGGCGTCTTGCCCCTGGTGTGATCCTGGACTCGTGCTGGTGTGATCAGCATGGTCACCAATCCAAGGAATTTGTTCCAGAAGCCAGTGCAGCCTCTCTGGTCATGCTGACAGACGGGGACATTCACGTGGTGGGTAGTGATTCATCGGAGCTGGTGGTGGCAGTGGGAGCTCTGACAGAGTGGAACGGCTCTCACCCATCCTGTCACTCAGCCTCTCAAAATAACCCTCACCTGTTCCAAGAGGCCACACCCCCAGGTGTCTGGAGGTGCAGTCCCTTGGCTGTGGCTGTGCGAGGGAGGGCATGGGCGTGGCTCTGTGTGTGTGTGTTTTGGGGGGTTGGAGGTGGCATCTTGGAGCGCGTCTTTAGTGATTGGCATCTGAGGCAAGGATTTGGGGTGGGGGAACAAGAGGCAGGCCAGACTCCTCCTCTTCTACCTTCTCGTGGCCGGGGACAATCTGTCTACTCTTTGGGAAGTGCCAGAGACAGCTGGTGGGGCAGGGGTGTCTTTCAGGACTATGTGCTCTCTGCTGAGTCGGTGGGGACAGTGTGGAGAGACTGCCAAGGCCATATGACAAGGGGGGAGGTAGGCTCTTGGAGGGATGCATAGCATTTAGCCGATCAACAACTGAATCTTATGAAAGCCCATTTCACATCTCATCTTTTTGGTGAAACTTTTAACATAGGGTTCCTTTGAATTAGATACAAATATAGCTGACTTCTTATCATGAGGACTAGTGACCATCTAGCCAAGGTTTCTTAACTAAGTGTCCATGTACCCAAGGGGTGAACTATGCATGGGTTTCATGAGGTTTCTTGATGCCTGAAATCATAATAAGGTGTGTGTGTGTGTGTGTGCATGTGCATGTGTGTATGTGTGTGTGTCTGGATGTGTGCCCATGTGCATTTTTCTGGGAAAAGCTCTGCAGTTTTTATCGCATTTTCAAAGGAAACCATGACCCATAAAAGGTTAAGAACACACTAGTCCAACACCCTCACATTAGAGGCAAGAAAATTGAATCCAAAGAGGAAAATGACTGCCCGAGATCTCACAGCCAAGATCAGAAGCCAGGTTTATTGACACTGTCCTCCCTGGCTAGTTCCCCGAGTCAGGATTGAGCTACCTGCGGTAGACAGAACCCCAGGTGCCATTTCCTGTGCCCTTTTGGCTGGCATGGATCCGAAGGAAAAGGCTTGAGGCTTTCAATGGCAGTGGGCAGCTGGGTGCTCACCTCCAGACATCCTATTCCCAGGTGGTCTTGTAGGGGAAGACTCCCGGGGCATCTCCTGACCTGCTTCCTACCGGGACATCTTAGCTCAGGACATTAAATCTGCCCCTTTTGCCTTGACATTCTCCCCTGGTGGAAATGCTCCCTTGACACAGGAAGTGCCCCTGCCTTCCGGGAGAAGAACTGGCACTCTGGGCCTGGAGAAAAGTAAATGGTGGGATGGGGAGTGGGCCTAGGAATATCGTGTGATGGACAGGCAGGTAGAGACAGATGCTGGTCCATTGTCTGTGGGAGGAATTCAACTTTGTACCATAGGAGTATAGATGAAGTGGCCCATGAGGATTAAAAATAATTAACATTCATTGAGCACTTCCTATAGGCCAGGCACTCTTCTCAGACAAATACATGTATTAACTCTAATCCTTATAAGACTGAGGCACAAAGGAATTAAGCACAGCTAGTAAACAGCTGAGCCAAGACATGCAAGACATGGAGGCAGGTCTTCTGACTCCAGGGTGTAGAGGTGTAGAGTCTGGAACCAGAGTGGGCTCCTAGCCTCTATGCCGGGAGCATGCATCAGAATCAGGAGAGGGCTGATAAAAGCACAGGCTGCTGCTCTGAACCCCCAGTTTCTGACTTAGTAGATCTGGGATAGGGCCCGAGGATTTGCATACCAAGAAGTTCCTGGGTGATGCTGATGTTCCAGGGACCACACTTTGAGAACCATGGCTCTCTGCTTTCCTGCTTACTGATAGGAAGAGAGGAACCCAGGGAATAGACGTGGTTATTGATCTCACCTGGATTATTACAATGCCTGCCCTGGGTCCAGGCCTCTCTTACCTCCAGGTACCTACCCTTTACCGGGGACAAATTAATCTTCCTAAAGCCCAGCTCCGATCATGTCGCACCTCTGCTCAAAGTCTTCTGGATTTTCTGCTGTGTGTACCGGCGCTGTCCAGTAGAACTGTCTTTGGTGATGGAGATGTTCTACCTCTGCACTGTCCAATATGGTAACCATCAACCACACGTGGCTATGACTTTTACATTTTATCCCATTTTAACTAATTTAAATGTAAATAGTCACGTGTGGCTACTTGCTGGACAGTGCAGGAAACCCTTGGTGTGCCATCTGAGGCTCCCATTGGCACTATATGCCATTCCAGCTCCAGCCTCAACCTTTGGCATCCTTGGTTCTGGGTCATTCAAGGCCAGTTTCCTGGGAATTCCCTGGCAGTCCAGTGGTTAGGACTTGTCGCTTTCACTGCCGGGGCCTGGGTTCAATCCCTGGTTGGGGAACTAAGATCCCGCAAGCCATGAGGTGCGGCCAAAAAAAAAAAAAAAAAAAAAAGGCCAGTTTCCTGCATCTACCCTGTACTTCCCAACCCTGTGCCTCGTTTTATGCTATCTCCTCCATCTAGACCTGTCCTTCTGGCCTCCCTTTAATGCTCAACCTAAATGCTACCTCTGCCTTGAAACTTTCTTTGACACCTGCACCTCTCTCATTTCTTTCTCCTCTGAACTCCCAAAACATTTTTTCCCTTTCTGACAACCTTTAGTATTTTAGCCTTCTCTTGCGGTTGGCTGATATTGGTGTTTCTTCTCTTTCCTTAAACTTTCAGCTTCCAGAGAACGTGACCGTGTTTTCTAGTGAGCCCGCGCCCCCATCACAGGTCCCTCCAGGCACACAGAGGCGCCCAATAAATCCCACAAACCTTTGCCCTGGTGCCTTGGGGAAACAGAGATGGATAACGTGCCCTTCCTGTCTTTAAGCTGCCACAGGATCTGACGAGAGTCTGATTTGTGCCCAGGGAACCGCTGAAGCTGATGGTTAATTTGGGCAGAAAGATAAAAGCCACAGAGGGCCCAGGTGACCAGGAGAGTCCGGCAAGAGCCGCCCAAGCAGAAGGCTGGGTTTACATACACAGACGGCTTCTCTGCCCAGCCTGGCCTGGTGTGGGGAAATGGGAACATCCAGACGTGGCTGCCTGGCCATCTCATGAAGCTGGGGATTAACAGTGATGCAGCGGCTGGTCTAGCTGTCTGGGGCAGATGGGTGGATGAGGAGAGGATCGCAAAAACTGCAGAGCAGTGCCAGCTTCTGGAAGTTGAATATTGGCTAGGTGGCACCTGGGCTGGGAATGTAAGTGCAAGAAAATGTTTGTAGTCTGAGCAGCGGACAGACAGCAGGTGAAATTTTGCTGGTCTGGCTTGGGGGTTTATGAGTTCTTTAGGACAGTCCCTATTGAAATGGAAAGATGGTTGAAAAGAAAAAAAACAAAACCCAGCTTTCTAGCTTCAGACTGTAATACTAAGAGTATTTAACACCCCAAAAATCTCTAGCATAGATTCATCTCTGGGACAAAAACATTAAAAAAAAAAAACCTTATTGAAGTTATAATGTAAATGCAGAAAAGTACACAGATGATAAGTTTACACATATTTATGTAACTACTTCCCAGACAGGAACTAAAACATGGCCAGCATCTTTAGAGTAAATTTGTGTTAAATCAAATGTATGCAGGATTAATGGTGGACAAACAAGCTGTGGAGTCAGGCAAACCTAGAATTGAATCCTGGCCCCCTACCTACTAGCAATGTGACTTTGGACTAGTGGCTTATCTGCTGTGAGCTTCATTTCCTCCCCTGTAAAATCAAGGTGGAATATATAATCTCTGCCTTACAGAGAAGTAAGAAATTAAAAACTGAAAATGTACGCATATTGCTAGACACAGTGCCAGCACGTAGAGGGGTCCCAAAGGCTCTCTGCGATGCTGATGTTGATTGATGGTGTCGCTGCAGCATCTTCTGGCACAGGGGACCACAGACAAACACACATAGCCTTTCTCCTGTTGCCTCCCACTGCTCCCAGCCTCATTGTGATCCTTTGCAAGGTCTCTTCTGACTGCAAGGAATCTGTGATGCTGTGATGATGCAAACCTCAGCTGACACTTCAGGCACCCGATGGGAGGCTGGGTGGATGTCTGAATCCAGTGGGAACGTGGCCAGATCTTTTATGTTCAGGCCCCAGGAGTATGGTTCCCAGATGTCTTAGGGGAGGGCTGATTTCCCAGGGGCAGCAGGAGCATGGAGATCCATTAAGAAATATAGCCGAGGTGGAGTTTGGGTCAGCAGGACTCAGCGTCGGCAGGGTCCTGCCATCCTGGGTGAACTCCTGACTCTGGCTTTCTCCCTGGCCTCTGGCTCTGAGAGTGCAGATGTGTCCCCAGGGACACACACCATGCACATATTTTGAGCTGGGCACTGAGGGGAGCAGTTCACACACCCCAGGGCTGGAGGGCAGAGTGTAGGGGGCAGGGGAGAGGCCAAGAGGTTCCTTCTAGCTGGGAAGGCTTATTGTAAAGAGGAGGGGATCAGGAAGGACTTCCTGGAGGATGGCTGAAAGAATGACTGTGGGAAAGGGAAAGAGGGTCTCCAGGGAGAGAAAAGAACCCCTGCAAGGGCCCTGGGGGCCCAGAGCCATTCAGTCTGACTGAGCTTGCCCGCAGGGACCCTGAGGATGAGGCAGAAGAGGCAAGTGAGACCAGGCTGTGAAGGACTGCAGAGTCAGGCGGAGAGATTGGAGTTGCTTCATCAGAGAATGTGTGGCCACTGAAGGTTCTTCCCGCAAGGGAGCGGAGCGGGACCAGCTCCTCAGAATATGCACAGTCATCCGACCCACATTGTTTTTGGCCAAGGATAGTGGCCAAGTGTTCAAGCCACTAGAGTGGGCTGTGAGAGCCTCTGGGATGCGCAGCCCTGTGCAGGGGCCTGGCTGTGGGGGAAGTGCCAGGAGAGCGGGAGTGGGGAGGAGCGACGGAAAGGAAGGGACAGGCAAGGTTCCCACCGTTGACAAACTGCAGTCTTGTTGGAGAGGTCAGAGAGCCTCATCACAACTGAACCCCGAACTCAGAAGTAGAGACAAGAGATGTGTGGCCCAGCAGCCTAGAGGAGGGACAGACTGGGTGGCAGAGGCATGGAGGGTGAACTTCCTGGAGGAGGGGTGACCTTTGGAGGCTTTGGAGGGACTGAGGGTACCGCAGGGGCCTGCTAAGCCCTTCCTGGGTATTCTCTCATGTCATGGGAGCTTGAAGAGGTGGTGCTGATATTACCCCCATTGTACAGAGTTGGAAACTGAGGCTCAGAGAGGTTTAGGCCCTGCCCAAGGTCACACTGCTCCTGTACTATTAATGTAACTCCCCTGTCCCTGCCCCCGACCCCCTCCCCGGAGGTAACCATTGCCCCCAGGCTCTTCACCACACTAAGGATGGAAAAGCGCTTCGTGCTGTGTGACCCTCTGTGAAGCTTCGTCATCATTCCAGGCCAGAGTATGGCCGAAGGCAGGAGTGTGTAGTTCCCACGGTCTGGGCTGGAAGGTTTGAGGGGACAGCGAGGTCCCTGGGGACTGTAGTGCTTTGGGAGGCTTCTTGGAGGAGACTGAAGGAGAGGCGGTTGGGGCAGCTGGAGCCGGGAAGTCCCTGTCAGGTGGGCATTGCTGCCCATCCCTCCACCTACACCCGGCCACAGCTGCCCTGCAGGGCCTTCCAGAGAGCACCAAAGATCAGTGACAGCGGCCTTGTCAGGCAGAACTTCCCAGGCCTGTAGATCACGTTGATCTGGAAAGTTTGGCTCCGGTAACTTCCTCCACGAGCTGGCCCAGCTCTCAGCTACTGGGGCTGCAACACAGCCCACCCAGGCCTGGCTGCCCTCTGGGGCCAGCTCTCTTGCCCTGGCATACCTTCCTCCCCATGACCTTGCCTTTAACCCAGTTCGGTTTAGGTGTCCCCTCCTGCAGGAACCCTTTTCTGAGCCCCATGGGCTGGGCTAGGACCTCAGAGAATCTAAACCTGTGCTGACCAAAAGAAATATGTGAGCCACATATGTGATTTTAAATTTTCTGGTAGCCACGTAAAAAAAAAAAAAAGCCAGGGCCTCCCTGGTGGCGCAGTGGTTAAGAGTCCGCCTGCCGATGCAGGGGATACGGGTTCGTGCCCCGGTCTGGGAGGATCCCATATGCCGCGGAGCGGCTGGGCCCGTGATCCATGGCCGCTGGGCCTGCGCATCCGGAGCCTGTGCTCCGCAACGGGAGAGGCCGCGGCAGTGAGAGGCACGCATACCGCAAAAAGAAAAAAAAAAAAAAAAGCCAAAAGAAACAGGTAAAATTATTCTAATGATATATTTTATTAAACCTAATACATCCAAAATATTATAATTGCAACACAAAAGTTATTAAGGAGATACAGTACATTTCTTTTATTAAATCTTCAAAATCTAGGGACTTCCCTGGTGGTCCAGTGGTTAAGACTCCAAGCTTCCACTGCAGGGGGTACGGGTTCAATACCTGGTCAGGGAACTAGGATCCTGCATGATGCTGCACAGCGTGGCCTAAAATAAATAAATAAATAAATAAATAAATAAATAATAATTAATAAATCTTTAAACTCTAGTGTGAATTTTACACTTACAGCACATCTCAACGTACACGAACCACATTTCAAGTGCTCAGAAGCCATATGTGAGTAGTGGCTATCTGATGGGTCAGCAGAGCCTTAGAGGCAGGGAGAAAAGCATAAGGGTTGAAGCTCAGTGCTTGGCATCAGACAGATCTGGCAGTCACATCCTGGCCCTGCCATTTATTAGCTGGGTGAACTCTGGGAAGTCATTAACCCCGAGCCTCAGTGACTCCAGCTATGAAAGGAGTTAATAATTTCGATGCCAGAGAATTGTTCTATGGATTAAACAAATGTGTGGCTGGGGCCAGGCACAGAGCTAGTACTCAGAAAGTGGTGGTGATTCATCTTACAGTACCCTCTGATGTGCCGGTTTGTGTGCCTTTCTCCGCCACTGGACTGACGGGAATTCAAGGACAGAGGCTACCCAATTCCTCTTGCCCTCCCCAGGCTCAGTGTGCACATCACTGATTGCTGAATGAAAGAGTAAATCCTTGCACTACGAGTGCTTGCCACCCCACCCTGCCGACCCAGGAATCAAGGGGCCCCTGGTGTTCGGGAGTCGTGAGACCATTGACTACCTGGGGTGACCTTGGCAAGGTGCTGCTTTGCTCTGGCCTTGGTTTCCTCATCTGAAAGATAAAAGGGGAGGGGTGGGAGGGGCCTGCCGGAGTATTTTGTTTGGTCTCTGCCCCACCAGTGGCCTTGGGGGACTGTAGCGGACACCATGTGTTTTGCCTTCCCAGCTGAGGGAGAGCATCACTTCCATCCTCTTCCTGGCTTTCCTGTATCCTAGCACTTTTGCACCATCAAGTACCCTCCAGTTAAAATTTAAGAAGAAAGACTTTCTCCTGCTCCCCAGGCAGACCCGAGAGGGGATGAGGGGTCCTGTCCTTTCTCTTCTGCCAGCATCTGCTAACCCATCACAGCAACTCAGCGACAGAAGCAGGGCAGGAAGAATCTCTCCCACTTTATGGGTGAGAAAACTGAAGCTCGGAGAGGTCAAATCATCTACCCAAGTAACACAGAAAGCAGTGGCAGAGTCAGGGCTGGAAGAGCCCCTCTTTACAGGGTGTGGGGTGGAGGCTCCTCATCCTCCACCTGGGGCCCTAGCATTTCTCCATGGGGGCTTTCACAAGATGTGGTTCTGGGTTGGTCCTGTGCCTCAGTTTCCCTGCCCTGGGAATGAAGGCAGCCAAGTAACTGGGGTAGTGATTTCAACTGATGCCTACAGGGGGCCGTGTGTTCTTCAGAGAGTTCCCCCACCCCCCTGCCCCACCACAATCAGATTTCTCTGGAAAAGGTTATTGTGGGGTGAAGTGGAAGATGTCTGGTCCAGAGAGTCAGTGTTACTGTGCAAGTGTGACCTTGGACAAGTCACTCACCGCTCTGGACCTCAGACCGCCTGTTTATAAAATGGGGGTGGGTGGGTGACAGTATGTCACAAGATGTGAGGCTGGAACATGAAAGTCCTTTGCAAACTAGAAAGTGCTAATAGAAATGTTAGCCAATAATAATAATAGAAAGAGAAATAATGATAACAGTAGAAGCAGCCCAGTTTTCTGTGTGGTCCCACTGACCTGAAGGGAATTGGGCCCTTCCGGTATAAAACCAGAAGAATGTTCTGCCTTAGTTTTTGGAATGTAGCCTGGATTCTTCTGGGAAAGTGAGAGGCTCCATCTAGCTGAGGAGGGTGGGAAAGTGGTCCTGCCCCAGGGGAGGGAGGGGAAGGCTCGTGCCTGGGGAAAGAAAGGAAGGGGAGGAGGGTTGAGGGAAGGAGAGTTGAGCTACTCTGGCTGGGCAGCTCGGTCCTGCCCACAGGAACCCAGGGTTGGGAAAGGCAGCAAGCAGAGGAGGCTAAGAATCAATTTGGAATAAAAATACTTGAAGCAGGCAGTCAGAAATCTCTTAACAGATGTGTGTATGAAACAATAAGTTCATCTGGTGTTAACTCCTAAGTTTTACTGGTCCTTTCACTCATTCATTTGAATAAATGTGTGGTGAATTGAACTCAAGCAGAGCACCGCAGGGTGGCAAAGTGACTTGCCCAAGGCCATACTCCTGAGGGCCTGGGGAGTTCCTGGGAAGAACTGAATTTTGGAAGCTGGGGAGCAAAAAGTCCAAAGGCAAAGAAGAACGTCTACCGGGAAGTCCGCCCAGCAGGACTCTGGTCCTTTTGGGAATTGGCCCTGTGCTGGTTTGTCATCTTCCTGTCTCCTGTCTGGAGGGAGGGCATGTTCTCTAGGACTGGGAGGATCTGGTTTCCTTCGGCTCTCTCCTCTCTGACCACCCCTGAGCCTAGTGGGCAGCAGAGAGAGTGAAGGCACCGGAAGCTGTGTCTTGGGAACATCTGGTGAAGGAGTGCGTGACGTTTAACTTGGAGAAGAGAAGGCTTGATTCGGGGGTGGGGAGAAGGGACATGGTTGCTATCTTGGGTTCTCTGAGGGGGGCTGGGGAGAGGGCATAGCCTCGTTCTGTGGAGGCCCTAGGGTTGGTACTAGGACCTGGGGTGGAAGGTCACTGTGATGGAGCATCCACCCTGGGAGAGAGGAGTGGAGGGAGGGGGCTGCCTGCTGCTCAAGTGTGGGAGTTCAGATGGATACTGGTGAGGCTGACACTGAAGGAAATGCAGCCTGCCATGGGGAGGGGGTGGTGGCGTCCCAGCTTTGGACCTCTGTAATTTCCAGTGTGGTGGACTCTGCAGTGCCTAGAACAGTGGCTGGCACATAGTAGGTCCTCAGGAATGATTTGAAGAATGAAAGAATAGACGTGTATGCCTGGGATGGTGGCGGTGCTGGCTAGGGAGTAGGGGTCATGTGGCCTGCAAATGCTGACCCATGGGCAGAAATCTTTGGGGATCATGTTGTGGGTTACACAACCATCTCTCAGGACTTCCCCACAAACTGGGAACCCTAGAGATAGGTACATCCACCCTTTCTTTCACTGTTGGCAAAGTGAGGTCCAGAGCAGGATAGCAGTGTGCCCACAGGTACTGGGTGACCCATGACAGAGCTGGACTAGAGCCCAGGCCATTGGAGGTCCTCGCTGTGGATCTCCTAAGTTGGTCTGGAGGGCTTTCTGAGACAGCGCTCCTGGAGGGAGGAGCAGGGCTTCACTTGGTTTTGAGCCAGGACCTCAGTGCCACAGGCCAGCTGGCCACCCCCCAAGCCCACCTTCCTGGAGCCTGGATGCACATCCAGAAACATCTGTACACGGGCCCACTCCCCGCTGTTACACTTACGGTCATTGTCACCGAAGCACATATGAACAAATGCACACATACACACACGGGATCCCAGGAGACATTTGCATGACCTCCTCCCGGGTCGGGGAGGAGCGCTGAGTCCCAGGGAAGTTCTGACCCGAGCTCTGAGCTACAGGGGAGGTGAGGGTATTCGGCTGGGCTCGGTGGGCTGAGGCTGAGTCACCCCTTCTGAGTCAGGGATCCTCTCCTCTTCCTCTCCCCTCCGCCCCCACCCTCCCCCGCCGAGCCCCCAACAGGGGTTGGCCCGAGCGGGGACAGGGGCTGTCCAAGGCCAGGGCGGGGTCAGCGGAGGCGCCGGGCTTGGCTGCTGATGCACAGTCCCGCGGTGGTCGGGTAACTGCCGCTGTGGCAGCGCCCGGGAGGAGGTGGCCTGGGAGCCTGAGAGAGAGGGAGAGGGAGACCGGCAGGGAGGAGGCGGAGGCAGGGGCAGGGCCGCCGCGAGGGAGCAGGCAGGCGCGCGGCGGCTGCCCCAGGGCTGGGCGCAGAGGCCGGGCGGGGGCGGGGACTGGCCGCGCGACGGGCGCCAGGCCCGGGGCTATAGGCACGGTGCCCAGCCCCCGGCGCACGCCGAGCCGCCGCCGCCGCTGCTGCAGTCGGCATCCATCAGCGGGCGGGGGTGTCGCGGACCAGGCTGCTCCGCAGAGCCCAACGCGGCCCGGCGCGCCCGCCCCGCCCCGCGGCCTGCCGGCCCGCAGGAACCGAGGGGGCGCCCCCCTCCCAGCCTGCCCGAGATGGGGACCCCCAGGCCCAGGTAGGCATGTGCGGGGGATCAGGTGGCACGGGGGGCTAGGGGCTCGGTACCCGGAGGCCCAGCCTCCAGCCCTGGGGGAGGTCGGGACCGACCGGCAGGAACTGAGTTTGCAGGCTCTTGGCCCTCCGACCAGTGCGGGGGAGGTCCTTGCTGTTCCTCCCCACCTCCCAGGTCTGCAGCCTCCCCGAGGCCTGGAGAGAGAGGTGGGCAGGCGAGGGGGCTGACGCTTGCTGTAGGGATGAACGATTGTGCTGGGTGCTGGGCTGGCCCGCTCCGTCCTCCGAGACCACTCCTGCCGCCGCCGTGGAGGCCGAGAGTGCTCTGGATGTCTCCGTCCAGGCTTCCGATGCTGCAGGACAGTCTCTTGGCTGAAGATTGGGGTGCTGGGGAGCTCTCGCCCTCACCCTCACCCTCTGGTTACAGTCCTTTCCCCACTCGGGGCTCACTTCCCATCCCACCTCCCTTCCGAGTCTCCCAAAGCTGGGGGGATAGAACTTAGCCCTAGGACCACTGAGGTTCTGGCCTGGTGTTGTCCTGACCAGAGGCTTCCCCTACCCGTTAGAGGGAGAGGACTTGTGGGTCCCAGTTGTGTCTGGCACCTTCACACTTGGGGACATCCAAGGCCCCAAGAGGCTGGGATCTTGAGGGCAGGCATGGTTGTGGTGGCGAGTGACTACAGCCGTCAGGGTACTTACCAGATGCTAAGGCCACTGTCTGGCAGAGCTATGGCTGGGGGTGGTCCCTGGGGACAGTAGGAGGCTGGATAAGGACACGGAAGGAGTTCTGAGGATAGTGGTCTCCTTTGCGGCACCGGCCGTGGTCCTTGCTTCCCAGCTCCCACCCCCACCCCCTCTCCCCCCGCCAGGGCTCTGAGAACGCATTGGTGAGGGAGAGACACTGCTGTGTGTTCCTGCCTTCACTTCTGGATCCTTATATCGCCTCCTCTGCACCCAGAGGTGGGAGTGTAAGAGGGCTGGGTTTAGGACCTCTCTGAGGCCCTGTGGGGTTCAGCTGCTCTATCTCTCCACCACCTCCCAGCATTAGGAATCTTCCAGATTCAGTAGCAGCTGGGCCAGGTTGAGAGCTAGGGACGCGACTGATGCCCTCAGCAGCTCCTGGAAGAATCGGTGCTGCCTGTCCCGGACAAGGGTGTGGAGAAGAGAGGCGACTGTGTGCCCGCCTGCCCACCCATTCCTCCATATGGAGCCTGCGGCAGTGGCGGCCTGTGCCAGCCTCCTCTCTGAGCCACTGTGGCCCAGGGAGGCTCTGCCAGCTCCATGCAGAGATGAAGCTGGCTTCTGCTGGCCAGTCTGAGGTCATGCCTGCCTGCTGACCCCATGTACCAGGTTTGTGTGTGTGCAGAGCATGGTTCCTTGAGGGGCCCCTCAAGGCAATCCTGGAGGAGATCAGTGCAGGGGGCATTATTCCTATTAGACCCTTCCTGGGCCACATGGCCATTCCCTGGGCCCAGTTCTGTGAACGTCATGCAGGACTGCTTCCCAGAACCGGCATGAGTGGAATACTTGGTCCTGTAGTCCTCACTCAGTAAATATTGAAACGTTGAATGAGGCCTAGAGAGGAAAAATGACTTGTCCAAGGTCACAGGCAACTGGGTGAGAGAGCCAGCACTAATGTACCCAGCTCTTCTAACTGGTTTGGGGTTTTTGCAGCCCAAATGCCTGCTTCTCTGCTGCTGTGGCTGTTCCATACACAGGACTCTGATGGGCTGGGCATTATAGCCTGGAGCCTGAGTCTACCTCTTAGGAGGGGCCTTACATTGGTCTCCCAGCCCTTAACCCCCAGAAGGTGAGAAGGAAAGGTCAGGCTGCCTCACAGATAATGGGCCAGGGCTGAGGCATAGGTGGCTGGTAGCCCTGGTCCCTCTTGGGAGTATCCAGAGCCAAGAGGATGCTGGTGCTCAGGCAAGTTCTGGGCCTGAGCATGCGGGGGCAGTAGAGAGGGTCTCCTTACTAGGCCGGCTGAGGTAGGAGGTGCCTCTGTGTTCGCTCCAGCATGGGTGTCCTTGTGAGCCTCTTGAGCTTCTGTGTCCCCATTTATAAAAAAAAAAGGATAATAATCTTTATCTGGAGTAATACCAATGATTACACAATCAGAGTGAGGACATTTATTGAGCACTTACTGTATGCCATGCACTGGGACAATAAGTGCTTTGCATTATCTCACAGCAACCCTGACAAGTAGGTGCTATTATTATCTTCTTTTTACAGATGAGTAACTAAGGCTCAGAGAGATCTTGTTACCTGCCTGAGGTTACACAGCTGGAAAGTGTGTGGTTGAGTCCAGAACCCCTCTCTCTACCATGGCATTGTACCTGGGGCAGTGTCTGGGAATACCAGGTTGGTGTCCAGCAGAGCCAGACACCTGATGTGCCAGGGCTGGTCCAGGTGGAGAGGTCTACGTGTTGGATCTTGCGAGGCAAGGGTGGCTCTGTGGCCCGAGTGCTCCTGTGCTCCTGAGGGGTAGGGGCAGAGAGGTACTGGCTGGGAGCCTGAGAGAGGTGTTGGCTGTGGCTTTCTGCTTCCCGGCCAGGATCCCCCGGAAGTGGGGAATGCTCTGGACTCCCTGCTCCCATTGGCTATGAGGGAAGGCTGATTGGCTCTGAGGGTGGTTGGCCCTGACACTCACCCCTGCCACATTTGATAGGAACCCAATGACCAGAAAATATAAGGGAGGGAATGCAGGAGCACCAGCTGGGACTGCGAAGAGGAGGTTCTGAGGGAAGGAGACGGGAGCGTGGGTGGGCCGGTGGGGGTGGGAGCACGCTGGCACTGCTTCCTTTGTGGGCGGGAGGCTTGTGGGTAAGAATAGTCACAGCCAACATTTATCGAGCACTTACTACATGCCAGGCACCTGCTTTAAGGGCTTAGCTCATACAGTCTTCACAAAACCCTTTGAGGTAGGAACTCTTCTTCCTCCCATTTTACAGATTGAGGGAACTGAGGCTTAGCAAAGAAAAGACAGTTGCTCAAGGTCACACAGCTCGGTTGTTGGGGAGCCAGGATTCAAATCTAGGCAGTGTGAGTCAGAGCCACATTCCTGATGGCAGTGCGAGCCGCCCACAGTTTCTTCTCAGAGGTCATACTCACTTTTGTTCAATTTGAAAAATATTCCCTGAGTACCTCCTGCAGGTCATATACGGCCTCTGGGGAAGCATCCTCTCCTCCAGGGTCTCCCAGTCTAGCCTAGAGAGACACGGACATGACACAGGGGAGGTAAAGGAGGTGCTATGGCCTATCTCAGCGTGGATTCCTATTCTGGTGATCAGGGGAGGCTTCAAGGAGATTGGGGCCTTTGTGCTGGGCACCAAAGGCCAAGTGGAATTTTGATAACTATGGGGGTAAGGGCACCCACTCCCCTGGATCAGAGGGGAGGGAAATAAGGGTGTCTTTGAAGAATGGGCAGTCTGGTGTGCATGCAGCAGATGGTGCAGGGAGCTGGGGGTGCTGGGAGGTGACTCAGAAAGTCAGCTTGTGTTTGGGTCTTTGTCAAAGCTCTGGAATCTGCCGGACCTGAGCTCTAGTCCCAGCTCCACTGTGTACTAGCCACGTGCCCTCGAGCTATCACTTAGCTGATCTGAGCCTCGGCTTCCTCATCTGTCAAATGTGGACAAACACACCTATCTGACTGAGACCACGTTAGGGTTGTTATATAAAGGACCTAGAGCAGTGCTGGCACACCACAGGGGCTCAGCTAACATCAGTTCCCTCCCCCTTTAGTCTCTCTCAAATGTCAGACAAAGGTGTTTCCACTTGACAAGGAGCCTGGAGGCTGCCGGAACCTTTGCGGGTATTTGGTCTGCACGGGGCACGCGTTTGGGGCATGACAGAACCATGTCTGGGGAGGTCCCTTTGGCAACTGTAAGGACCATAAGTAACGGGTGGGCTTGGCCTTGCAGGAAAAACATCTGCACTGTGGACCTCAAGGGCTGGCGAGGAAGGAAGGTGGAAACCGCACTGAGATGTCCCCTGGAGTGGTTGGGGGAGGAGCAGGTTGGGGTGGGGGGCATGCATTTGGTTTGCAGCCTCATGAATTTAAGATGAAGGACTGGTCTCCCTTCAGTCATTCCAAAGGTTGTGCAGCGTCTTTGTGCATCTGGTTTTTTTTTTTTTTTTTTCTTTTTGCACAATTTCCTTTGGATGAATCCCCATCAGACTTCTCCCATAATAGTAGCAAATTGGGACTAAGTGCCCGACAACAGGAAGATGATTGAGAACGTTTGGGAACATCCAGTGGATAAAATAATATGCAGCCGCGAACAGCCACAGAAATATTTATGGAGTTGTGCACTTGTGAAGCTCCTTTGCATCCTTTCTTCATTTCATTTCATGTCCCTGTGACAGAGGCGGGACGGGGGTTAGAGCTTTCCCGTGCATGAAGAGATTCAGGCTAGGCTCTCATCTCTTTGAGGGCAGCGTTCATGTTTTCTTCATTGTTCTGTCTTCGGCGTGTGGCTAAGTGATGTGCAAATGCTTGTCTGGTGAAAGAATTGATTGAGTGGACAAATCAGAGGGGAAGTGACTTGTCCAAGGTCATGCAAGTAGGAAGACCCAGGACCTGGGTCTCCTCATCCCTACTTGCTGCATTCTTCTCACTCACCACTCAGTACCTGGGAGGGGAGTAAGATGGAGAGGTTCGCAGCGAGGACTGTGGACAGACCAGGGTTTAAGTCTAGTTTCTGTCCTTACTGACTGTGAGATCTTGGCAAATCAGTTCATCTTCTTAAGCCTCAGTTTCCCCATCTGTAATATGGATTGTCCAAGTACCTGCTTTTAAGCTTGTCGTGAAGACTAAGTGATTTTAGGCATGTAAAATTCTTAGCAAGGGAATTCTAGCACATTCTAGCACACAGTGAAGCACCCACGAATGTTAGCTGTGTGATAATGATGATATAATAATGTGGAAATATTTCTGATACAATTAAAGTTTTTTGTTTTTTGTTTGTTTGTTTTGGCCACGCCGTGTAGCATGCGGGATCTTAGTTCCCCGACCAGGGATCAAACCCGTGCCCCCTGCAGTGGAAGCTCAGAGTCTTAACCATTGGACCGCCAGGGAAGTCCCTCCTATACAACGAATGTTAAATAGAAAGAAACCCATAAAACTGTGAGCACTCAGATTAAAGTGGTATAAAATTAGGTCTGACCATAGATACAGATTGGAAGAGAACAGGCAGAAATGGCATTACAGCAGGTACTGTGGGAAGTAAATGACTAACCCAAACAAACCTTTTTTTAAAAAATATTATATTTACTTTTTCTTTCTTTTTTAAACCAGAATTTAAGGCCACATTTCCACTTTTATGAATTTATTTATTTATTTATTTTTGGCTGCGTTGGGTCTTTGTTGCTGCACGTGGGCTTTCTCTAGTTGTGTTCTCTAGTTGCGGCAAGCAGGGGCTACTCTTCGTTGCGGTGCGCGGGCTTCTCATTGCGATGGCTTCTCTTGTTGCGAGCACGGTCTCTAGGCGCACGGGCTTCAGTAGTTGTGGCTCGTGGGCTCTAGAGTGCAGGCTTAGTAGTTGTGGCGCACGGGCTTAGTTGCTCCACGGCATGTGGGATCTTCCCGGACCAGGGCTCGAACCCATGTCCCCTTCATTGGCAGGCGGATTCTCAACCACTGTGCCACCAGGGAAGCCCCCTTTTTCTTTCATTTTAATTACAAAAGATTTATGTGAAGAATCCTAATAATTCAGAAGCATATTCTCTCCGTGGCTCCCCAACCAAAATCCTTTTCTCCAGAAGTAGCCAATGATAACAGTGTGATACGGGTCCTTCCGGAACTTTTTTCTATGCCTACATAAACATACAAACCAGAATGGGACCATAACTTACATTATTGTTTTACAATGTACATTTTTTCATTCTATATGCTGACATCTTTCCCTGTCAGTGTATATGAAATCCATCTCAAAAATGTTCACAATAGATATGTAATACTTTTGTAATTCATTTTTCTTTTTAAAAAATTTATTTATTTATTTATTTATTTTTGGCTATATTGGGTTTTCGTTGCTGCATGCAGGCTCTCCCCAGTTGCGGCGAGCGGGGGCCACTCTTCTTTGCAGTGTGCGGGCTTCTCATTGCGGCGGCTTCTCTTGTTGCGGAGCTCAGGCTCTAGGCCTGAGGGCTTCAGTATTTGTGGCACGTGGGCTCAGTAGTTGTGGCTCGTGGGCTCAGTTGTTGTGGCTTGCGGGCTCTGGAGCGCAGGCTCAGTAGTTGTGGTGTACAGGCTTAGTTGCTCCGCGTCATGTGAGATCCTCCCGGACCAGGGCTTGAATCCCTATCCCCTGCATTGGCAGGCGGATTCCTAACCATTGTGCCACCAAGGAAGCCTCTGTAATTCATTTTTCAATGGATAAATCCTAGTTCATTTGGCCATCAACAGGGGGTTGATGGACATGTAAAGTTGTTTCCAATTTTACTCTATTCTAAATAACGCTGACAATGAACTTTCCTAGTGTTTAAACAAAATCAAGTGAGAGAGATTCAGAAACTGCGAGATCACGAAGCGTTGCCAAGGAAGGTCTGCTGCTTCTCCTGTCTTCTTTCCCCTCCTCGCCTCCCTTCTCAGCGGAGCCTGGAACCCGAGGGGGCAAGGACGCTGCTCCAAAGCCCATGTTTGTAACTTCAGCTCCGTGCTCCCTCTCACCAACTGCCAACTGGTGAGGTCCAAGCGAATGATGATAATAAACGGATCCTTTAGATTGTAAAGCACCCTGCACGTGGGAGGGGTTGATACTGCTGTTATTATTTCTACATCCAGAGCAACGGTAGCTTTGGTTACGTGGTTGACAGCAAGTCGGAGGTGGTGGGATGTAGCAGGATCGAGGGGGAAGGGCATAGGGCTGTGAGTCAGCAGACCTGGGTCCATGTCCTGGCTCTACTCAAGCTGAGTAGCTGTGTGACCTTGGCCAGCTGAGCCTGCCTGGGGAATAAACCTACCTATCTTGGGTGACCCTTGTGGAGCTCACAGGAGACGAAGCCTGGAAGCTCATTGTCCGACTCTCAGAGGATGTCTCACCAGAGGGAGGTCTCTGTCTGCCTTTGCAGTCGTCAGTGTGGTCCAAGCGGGAAGCATTTCTCCTTTCTGATGCTGTTACTCTGCAGTTCTGGGCATGTCACGTGGTCCCCGGCCTACAACTTCACATCAGTCTGTGGCTCCGCGGTGGCACGTGAAACCTTTGGGCAAGAAGCCAGTGCTGACGGGTGGCAGCCTCTTCACATTGCTTGGTTTTATTTAATGCGGTGCCTGGGTACCACAGGCCTCTGACAAATTGCCGTCTCCCCACTGCCGTGTGCGGACCTGAGCATCAGTGGGAATGACTGCAGGCCCAACTCCTGTTTCCACCCCTCTGACTCCATTAGGGGACCGGCTGGGAGGGCAGCACAGTCCCCCTCCTCCCTCCTCACAGGCGGTCATTTCATTCATGTCCACCTGGAGATTGTCACTCAAGGAAGTGAATGTTCCGTGCTGGGGAGAGCCCGATGGCAAGTAACATCATCCCCAGAGGGGAAGAATAGTAGACTCTACTCAGCCATAAAAAGAAACGAAATTGAGCTATTTGTAATGAGGTGGAGGGACCTAGAGTTTGTCATACAGAGTGAAGTAAGTTAGAAAGAGAAAGACAAATACCGTATGCTAACACATGTATATGGAATTTAAGAAGAAAAAAAAATATCATGAAGAACCTAGGGGTAAGATGGGAATAAAGACACAGACCTACTAGAGAATGGACCTGAGGATATGGGGAGGGGGAAGGGTAAGCTGTGATAAAGTGAGAGAGTGGCATGGACATATATACACTACCAAACGTAAAATAGACAGCTAGTGGGAAGCAGCTGCATAGCATAGGGAGATCAGCTCGGTGCTTTGTGACCACCTAGAGGGGTGGGATAGGGAGGGTGAGAGGGAGGGAGACGCAAGAGGGAAGAGATGTGGGAACATATGTATATGTATAACTGATTCACTGTGTTATAAAGCAGAAACTAACACACCATTGTAAAACAATTATACTCCAATAAAGATGTAAAAAAAAAAAGAATAGTAGGCTCTCTCTCTCTCTCTCACGGCGTTTTTTCTTTAAATTCTTTTCTTTTTCTTTTCTGACTCCTAAGTAATACATGCTCATAGTAGGAAAATTGTGTAACACAGAGAACCCCCTTTAAAAAGCCCCCAAAATTCCTGCTCTAAGGGAATGGTATTGTTAACATTTGAGCCTTTAGACTCAGAACTCAAGATGAGAATTTCTAATATTTCTTAAGCACTAACTGTGGGTTTTGGCATGTAAGTGCTTTACGGGCATGGTCCGATTTTGTTTTCATAGTAAACCTGTGAAGTGGGTAAGATTATCATCGTGATTTTACAGATGAAGACACTGAGTCACAGGGAAGTTAAGGGAGTGTTCAAGGTCTCCAGTCTCCTATTTTATCCTTAGCCACCAGACTAGACTGCCTCTTCCCAATTTCTCCTCCCCTCCCTCTCTAATTCGTATATCTATTTAGGGTCAGGTGATGTATCAATCAGCTTCTGGCAGAAAACAGAATTCCACTCAGATGCTTCAACTTGGAGAAGTTAATAAAGCTGCGAGCAGGGTTAAGGGAACCCACAAGGGGTACCTGCAAACTCACAGTGACAGAAGCTATTACCTCCCTTTGGCCTGAATGAACAGAGGGAGGGAATAGTGTTACCAGAATTCAGCGATGGCTGGGCCTGTTCAAGGAGCTGTCACAGAGCGGGGGTTCAGCCACCACCAGAACCACAGGAAGGGCAGTTGGGAAGATATACCCCTGTCCCTCTCTGCTTCCACCCTCTGACCTCCTGCCAGTGCCTCCCATTGGCCAAAGGCAACCAGAGGTTAGCAGGCAAGGAAGTTCAAAGGATAGTCCAAGGGCTCATCCTCCCGCTTCTTTGAGCAGGGCATGGTTCTGGGGGTGCAGATGAGGACCAACAGCCCAGGAGATGGTTGTAGGGGGACGGGGAAGATGTACTCCCTGGTTTCCCCCAAAGGAAGAAGGATTATCCTGGTAACTCTGATCATTGAAAACATCATTCAGAACAGAAGAATCTCACTTTCTGCCTAGCATTCTCTTTGTTTTGGTGTTTTCCACACCCTGTCCATTTCTTTCTCTCTCCACTCCTTCCTACTGTTAGTTCCTACCTGGTTCAGCATTCCCACAACACCTGGGTAGAAGTCGTCAGTGTCTTGGATTTAGAACAGAACCTTCCTGGCTAGGGAGTGATTGTTCATGACCATGGGCACTCGTGGCTGTGTGTGCCCTCATGCTGTTCCATTGCTATGTGTATGTATGCAAAGGCACGCTTCCGGTACACATGTCGTAAGCATCTGTGATATACTCTCCCTTGGCTTTAGTGTGACTGTAACTTTTGTGTTTCAAAGTCCTTTTGTTCTCTGAAACATCCTTTCTCTACACAGCCCTGCTCTGAAGTGGGAGGACAGGAGCTCTCATCCTTATTTGACAAATGGGGAAACTGATGCTCAGAAAGGGGAAGTGACTCACCCAAGGCCCATCAGATAGGAAGTGGCAGAACTGAAACAAGAAACAGTGGTCCTGATTTTGAATTCAGCTCTTCCAAGTGTATTTGCCTTTCAATCTTGGGAAGTTTTTCCTTAGCCAGCTTCACCCCTGGGAGAAATTATTCAGCACGAACCCCCCTAGGGCTACTGAAATGTCATGTAGTGGGATGGACTTTGGAGCCAGAGAGACTTGGCACACCTTATGACCTTGGGCAAATCGGTAGAACTCTTTGGGCCTCTGTGTCCTCATCAGTAAAATCAGGAGGATAATGATCAGGAGTTTGGATGGGAAAGTCAGCTGCATAAGGTCTGATAAGTTGTCAGGACAGGCTGGCTGGCTGGTAGCCAGAAAGGCTCCTGAGGTGAATGCAGCCCAGATCTCTAGACTTGTCTCATTGGTGTTCCATCCACCCATCACCCATGTGTTTTTCCATTTATCCAACTACCCATCCATCTGACCCCAGACTCCCTGGGTTTGAATTCTGACACTGCTATTTACTGGCTGTGTGATCTTGGGCAAGTTACTTCACTTCTCAGTGCTTTAGTTTCTTCTTTTGTAAAATGGAGATATTAAGAGTACCTATTATAGGTTATTATGAAGATTAAATGACTTAATTGATGTAACATGCTTAGATCAGTGCCTGGTAAATAGCAAACTCTATAAATGTTAGCTTTATTGTTGTTATTTATTAAGAACTGTGCTAAACCCTGGGGAAAATGGCAAATGAGACAGATATGTTTTTTTTTCTTTTTTTGGGCCACGCTGCACAGCTTGTGGGATCTTAGTTCCCTGACCAGAGATCAAAGTCAGGCCTCCTGCGGTGGAAGCGCAGAGTCCTAACCACTGGACCGCCAGAGAATTCCTGAGACAGATAAATTTTTGTCTTTGTGGAGTTTATGTCCTAGAGGAGGAATAGAAACAAATAAGTCAGTCAGTCAATCAGTGTAAGTTCCGTTTGTGAACTTATGAAAAAACCAAACCCGGCATGCTTGCTTCATGGGAACAGAGTTTCTGTTTGAGGGGCGATGAAAATTTTGGAAATAGATGGTAGTGGTTGTTGTACAACACTGTGAATGTAATTAATGCCCCTGAATTGTTACACTTAAAAATGGTTAAAATGGCAAAAACAAAATAAAGCAAAACTGAAAAACCAGCTATAACCAAAAAATCGAAGGAGGGACCCACTTTAGACAGAGTGGTCAAGGAGCACATAGATTGAGATCTGAAAGGTGAGAGATGTCAAGAGACAGGGGACAAGCCCACTGTCCCTGCAGAGGGACCATTAAGGGCAACCCTCAAGACCGGGGCAAGCCTGGCGTGGCTGAGGTGCAGACGGAAAGCCAATGTGACACCGTCATCACAGTGATGGTGGCAATAGGGGAGGGGATGTAGTGGGAGCTGAAGCAGGGGCTGTGTGCAGGGACCCGGAGCTTTGATAAAGAATTTCTGTTTTATTTTGATGGGAGGTCATTGGAGGTTTTAAAGAGGGCATCCAGTGGAGTTTTGAAGAAATCCTTGTGGCTGCTCTGTGGAGGATAAACCCTAAGAGGGCCCGAGTGGCTACAGGGAGGCCATGGAAGAGATAGGGCAGCCATTCAGGCAGGAGCTGAGAGAGGGTTGGACCTGGACGGAAGTGGGGATGGAGAAGAAGAACAAATCCAACTTACTGGGCTCCGAGATGCTGAGTAATGCTAACCCTGGTGGGACAGCTTGATGTATGAACCGGTCGATTCATTTTTAATGAGAGGTACAACTGCAGGCCCAGTGGATATTGCCTCTTCTGGGCAAGGACACCCTCTCCCTGCAGGCCACCAAGATGGAAAGCCACAGCGTCTGAAGGCTGCTTAGCGACCCCGGAAGGCAAACCCGGGGAACCAGCCAGTGGTTGCCATGTTGAAGAGCATCAGAGTCTGACAGCCTGCTGAGCTGGCCCCAGAGGGGGCCAGGCAAGCACGCTGGGCCTCACTGGGCCCCACTCTTCCAGACAGGGCTGGCGCAGGCACTGTCAGAATTTACCTCTCTGGCTGACCTCTCCCTTTTCTAATCCTGTGCATTTGGCTTTTCATATGTTAGTGTCATCAGTTAGGCTTTGCCGGCCTCTGTCTCCCTCTATCCATCTGTTCTGGGTGGGCACTTCTTTTTTTTTGTTTTTTTTCTGGCCGCACCATGCGGCATGTGGGATCTTAGTTCCCTGACCAGGGATTCAACCTGTGCCCCCTGCAGTGGAAGCGTGGAGTCTTACCACTGGACCACCAAGGAAGTCCCTGGGTGGCCACTTCTAAACTCCTGCTTTGCAGACCACTCCCCACTCTGGCTTCCCATTACTGCTTGTAATTCTGGACCCTCTCAGGGTTGTTTTATTGGGTGCCCTCTTTATGTTATTTTCCTGAATCTCCAGCACCCCCCTGAGAGGGAGGGAGGACTATCTCTGTTTTTTTTAAATTTAATTAATTAATTTATTTATTATTATTATTTTTTTTGCGGTACGCGGGCCTCTCACCGCTGCGGTCTTTCCCGTTGCGGAGCACAGGCTCCGGACGCGCAGGCCCAGCGGCCATGGCTCACGGGCCCAGCCGCTCCGCGGCATGTGGGATCCTCCCGGACCGGGGCACGAACCCGTGTCCCCTGCATCGGCAGGCGGACTCTCAACCACTGCGCCACCAGGGAAGCCCCTATCTCTGTTTTATAGGTGAGGTGACCTAGGCTCAGAGGAGTGAAGTCACTTGCCCAAGGTCCCAGAGTGAGCTAGTGGTGGAGCCGGGCTCCGTGTCTAGGTCTGACTGACCTGGGTCTGCCCCCTGCCTTGCTGCCCTGCATGGAGGGGTCCATGAGATGACTGTGTATGGAGTCCCTGATGCTGGGCCTGGCCCGCAGTGGCTCAGCAATGGGAGTCTTGCCCTTTCCAGCAGAGTAACACTTCTGACTCTTGCAAAGCTGCCAGCCCCCATCCCCCCACCGCACTCCTTCCCTTCTCCCTGACTCCAGCCTGTTCCTCCTTCCAGGCTGGGTGGAGCTCACCTTTATAGGCTTCTTGTTCCAAGAAGTCAGGATGTCAAGGCTCCTCCCTGTCCTCCGCACAGCCCTACTTATTCCCACATCTAGGCGTTTGCCCACATAGTGACTCAGCCCAAATGCCCTCCCTGCCATCTCCTGTCTAGATTCTCCCTTTTTTCAAAACCTAACTCCCTCACCCTGCACTCCCTACCCTATAAGTCTTCTTTGGGAACTCCAGGCCATACTCCTGATCATCAGGTCCCAGAATCTCCTAGAGGCTGAAATGGACACTGGCAAATCCAAGTCACATCCTGGGTGAGTATCATCCTCCCGTGTTGCAACGAGCTCCACAGGAACCAGCACGTGTCCCTCTGGGTCCCCTACAGCGCCTGGCCGGCTTGGCCGCCCAGCGGGCTCCATCAGTCTGTGCTGACCTGGGCCTGGGCAGGACTGTGTCCACGTGACTGACTGTGGTAGAAGCCAAGGCCAGGTTCTTGGCTCACTTTCTGTGCCCCAGTGAGAGAACCATGCCATTATCCCTGGACTTGTGAGATACAGAAGGATCTCATCATAGGTTTCAAAAATAATAATGTGATTTTTCTTTTTAATTCATAACTTTTTTTAGAGTTTAAACAGATTTTATTTATCTCTTTCTCATCCTGTCATACCAGGCCATGTGCATTGGAAAAATTTATTTTTTAACTTCTAGTTTTTTTAAATCATTCAAGAAATCTCCAAGTATAGTAGAAAAAATGAGAACTACAGTTAAACAGAAAGAAGAAAAAAATAATTTGTGTACCTGCCTTCTAGAAACAACCATAGTTAATACTTTGCTGAAATGTCTGTAACTGTATGTGTGCATTAATCAAAATAGGGTCAATCTGTACAAACTGCTGTGTATCATGCTTTTTCACTCTGGTGAAAATTTTCCACGATTCCATGATTTAAAAAATATATATATATATTTATTTATTTGGCTGCATCGGGTCTTAGCTGCAGCACACGGGATCTTTCGTTGCAGCACGTGGGCTTCTCTCTAGTTGTGGCGCACGGGCTCCGGAGCTCATGGGCTCAGCAGTTGGGGCACATGGG
The DNA here is from genome assembly GCF_025265405.1 of Mesoplodon densirostris. Classification (NCBI taxonomy): domain Eukaryota; kingdom Metazoa; phylum Chordata; class Mammalia; order Artiodactyla; family Ziphiidae; genus Mesoplodon; species Mesoplodon densirostris. Next base: position 23,610,438 of record NC_082676.1, on the reverse strand, counting down.
CTCTCCAGTTGTGGCGTGTGGGCTCTGCAGGGCGCAGGCTTAGTTGCCCCATGGCATGTGGGATCTTAGTTCCCCAACCAGGTATTGAACCCACGTCCCCTTCATTGCAAGGTGGATTCTTAACCACTGGACCACCAGGGAAGTCTCTTCCATGATATATATACGTGTGTGTGTGTATATATATATATATATATATATATATATATATATATATACACACACACACACACACATATATTTTATTTATTTATTTATTTATTTTTGGCTGCGTTGGGCCTTTGTTCCTGTGCGTGGGCTTCCTCTAGTTGCAGCGAGAGGGGCTACTCTTCGTTGTGGTGTGTGGGCTTCTCATTGTGGTGGCTTCTCTTGTTGTGGAGCATGGGCTCTAGGCGCTCGGGCTTCAGTAGTTGCGGTACACAGGCTCAGTAGTTGTGGCGTGCAGGCTCTAGAGCGCGGGCTCAGTAGTTGTGGCACACGGGCTTAGTTGCTCCGCGGCATGTGGGATCTTCCTGGACCAGGGCTCAAACCCGTGCCCCCTGCATTGACAGGTGGATTCTTAACCACTGTGCCACCAGGGAAGTCCCACTCAAGCCTCTTTTGCTCTCTGGGTCTCACCTGTAAAAGAAGAGGAGAAGACTGATTATCTCAGAAGGCTTCCAGCTCCTTTCCTCTGAGGTTCTCCCAGCACCAGGCAGTCATGCCAGCAGCCTCTGCTGGAGACCTGGGTGGTGAAAGACTGGGATATTTATTTAAGATTACTCTTCTGGCTATTTCCAAGATGAGGCAGGCCCAGGGAAGGTTCAGAGAGTACGGGCTGAAATCAGACTGAGGCAGAGGTGAGAGTAGATGCGCTGGGCTCCCTGGACCCATGAGGGGCATGTGGATTTTGCTTCTCCCAGCACAAAACATACAGATTAGTCTATGGGTTCTGGTTGTTTTTTTTTTTTTTTTGAAGCAAACTTAAGCAGGCATTTATTTTAAGGGTTCTTCCCTGTAGGCCTTATCTAGCATTATGGCTGATATCCTCCAGTGAGGGCTTAGAAGAAATCCAGAGCCAGGCAGATTTGTCTCACTTTGACACCATGAGGCTGTGAGCCCCCCGGAGCAGCTCTTCTTGCTTTGAGCTCTGGCACAGAGTCAGCACTTAGTGTCATATAAGCAACAGAGAGCCTTTATTTAACTATGGCTGTAAATTATACCCTTAAAGCCCGGGGTAATGACGTGAGTGGAAAGCATTTTTGGGTGGGGATGAGGCAACGTGGACCAAGGCCTTCCCTTCCTCCTCATCTTCTTAACAGCGGCATCCGTAACAACAGACCCTCTCATTTGTGCTATGAACTCCAGCTTACAAAGTGTTCCACTCATTATCCACGAGGTGGGAATTGAGGATGCTCGTGACCTCTCTGGGGCCCTAGAGATGTTGGGTGGCTGAGTGGGGTGCTCAGGGCCCCCGACTTTCTGTCCAGTGCCCCTTGCTTTGGGTGGGGCTGGTGGCCCCTGGAAGGCAGGGGGAGAAACTGAAGAATAAAAAGGAAACGTGGGGCTGGGGCTTGGAGCCCCAGGTGAATCCTGTGTCTGTCTGTCTAACTGCCCATCCAAGGCCCCATGGTGGGTGGGGTGAGGGAGGGACCTGCCAAATCTCATCTGGATCTTTCTCATTTAGTATGATGGATTCAGAGGAAAGCTTTAGACTCAGGGGTGAGGGTTCCTGCTCATTTCTCTGTTACCCGGTTTTAGCTCCAAACTTTTTTTTTTTTTTTTTTGAGAGGTTTGTTTTCACCAATGGGGGTCAGAAATGGGTGCTTTTGCCTTCCTAAAAACAAACAAACAAACAACATGGGTTAAAAAAATAGATGTATTTTTAAAATTATACAAGTAATTCCAAAGTGTATGAAGTAAAAAAATGAAGCTCCCTCTCTTATCCCACCCTGTGGAACTCTCTCTTTTTCCTTTATCTACTTCTGAATTATTAACCTCTCTTAACAGTTTGGTAAGTATCCTTTCAGATCTTTTACTACATGTGTACAAACGCAAAGATGTATGTATTGTTGAGGTTATTGGTATTTTTTTTAATATAAAAATGGGACCATGCCATCCTTTCTTTCTCTCTCTTTGTTTCTTTCTCTCTCTCCTTTTCTCTCTTTGCAATTTGCTTATGCCAAAGAGCAGCTGGGCAACAGGTCCTTGATTCTCTGAAATCTCCTCACTTCCTGCTTTGAGGGGGAAATGATAAGAATAGTCAGTTGCAGAGATAATTTCTAAGTCCCTCGCTTTTTGGATGAGTCCTAGTGAGACCAACCGACTGCCCATTTGTGGCAGATGTGGAGCCTGAGCCCAGTTCGCCTGACTTTGACATCATCAGGGCTATGTGTTTTTTAAGAGTACCTTCCTGCGTTATCCCTTTAAGTACATCCTGACAACATCCCTGTGAAGTCAGGGGGCAGGAATTATTGAGGCTTGGGGCATGAAGAGCCTTGTCCGATGTCAGGGCTGGAAAGGCCGGGAGCACAGGGCTCTTTGGGTTGAGTTCCATTTATCCCACATTGATTGAGGGGCTACCGTGTGCCAGGTGCTGTAGTGGGAGAGACAGCCTGGCCAAGGGCCTGCCTGGAGGTGGTCACTGACTGTCCCTGGTGCTCTTGGCAGAGTGGGGCCCCCTGGAGAGACTCTCCTCGCCCTTAGGAAGGGCCCTGATTCCAGACCTGGGCCAAGAGCTTGGAATCCCTGAGGAGCTATATGGGCACAAGGGTGGATGGGGGTCTGTGACCTCGGCTGTTGCCACCGACCCCTCACTTCTCATGACTCTGTCCCCATCCTCACTTCCTCTGTCTCTCCCCCGCTCCCTCCTCCTTCTCTCTGTGGCTCTTTGTCCATTTGTCTCCATCTGTCTCTCTCCGTGTGTGGCTCCTGTCCCCCTCGCACCGTTCTGTCGCACCATTGCTGCCCCTCTCCCCCATCACATGCTCTCTCCTTTGTGCCAATGCAGGCGTGCTGGTCACCATGACAACAGAGACAGGCCCAGATTCTGAGGTGAAGAAGGCCCAGGAGGAGGCCCCACAGCAGCCTGAGGCAGCCGCCGCAGCTACTACCCCTGTGACCCCCGCAGGCCACGGCCATCCCGAGGCCAACTCCAATGAGAAGTATCCGCCCCATCAGGACGCTCGGCCTGCAGAACAGGTGTGTGCCTGAGAGCAGGGGATCCCTCTTCCTGCCCAGCCAGTCCTCCAGAAGGGAGGCAAGAAGGAAACTGAGATGTATTATTGACCCATTACATGCCAAGCACTGTGCAGGGGGCACAGTGTTCATTTCTGTTATTAATTCTCTGAGACCTAAGAAGGTAACTATTGAGTTCCCCATTTTACACTTGGGGAAACAGAGCCTCAGCAGGATGAAGTGAGTTACCCAAAGTCACATTGCTATAAAGTGACCGGAGTGCAAGTTAGATCTAGATCTGATTTTGAAAATCGGTGTTCTTTCAACCTTATTTTCCTATCCCCCAAGGCTGTCCATTCTAGCGGGGCAAGCCCAGGGTGACTGCAGAGCCAAATTCATCACCCTAAAAAGAGACAGGGGACTTGGGGGTTCATCTACACATTGAATTCACACCTCCCCTAATTCACAACTGGACCAGAGAGGGCAGGGACTTGGCCAAGGTCATTGAGGGTGTCAGTGACAGAGTTAGGACCAGTGGGCAGGGCTCTGACCTTTCCCTCCACTAGATCAGTCCCAGCCTCATGCTAGACCCAGTGACAGACCAAGGAGGAGGAGACCATGTCCTGATCACTCGTGCACTGTTCTAGGCGGATAGGACGGCTCTGGCCTCTGGGTTTGGTTTTTGTGGGATGCTCCCGCCTGCAGGGGAGCAGTGGACCCCTCGTATGAGCCCACCCATTGTACGCAGAAGCTCTGGCTGTCTTCCTGCACACACCCACCATAGACCGTGGTCACCTGGGGGGTCTTAGAGGGCAGTGGCTCTCATTTTGGGGTCTGTCTGAGTCCCAGCTGCATCCTTATTGCATCTCATTTGGATGCAAGGCTATGGTTTCTAGCCCGCTGACTAAACCCTTCCCTTGGTTGGACCTGCAGAGCCTAGACATGGAGGAGAAGGACTTCGGGGAGGCCGATGGCCTGTCAGAGAGGACCACGCCCAGCAAGGCCCAGAAATCGCCCCAGAAGATCGCCAAGAAATACAAGAGTGCCGTCTGCCGAGTCACTCTGCTCGATGCCTCTGAGTATGAGTGTGAGGTGGAGGTAGGGAGCACCACAGGCCCCGCCCTCGGTCGACCGTCCTCAGAGCCAGGACAGGCCTCTGTGCGCATTCAGCCTGGGCCAAGCCAGAGGGCATCCACTCTTCATGGAGGCCTGGACCGACTGCCACGTCCTGGGGAGATGACCCGGCCAGCCCTCCTTTGCACAGATGGTGGCACCAAGGCCCACAGAGGGCTCTTCTGATTGCAGATAGTGTTAGCGAGGCACAGGGCTGGTGCCAGGAAAAGGCTGCTCAGGGTGGCTGTACCTCGGCAAGGAGTCACCGTTTCGGGGCTGATCTGTAGCCTGGTAGGACCTGGGCTCTTTCATCTCACCCAGGAGACGCTGAGGTTTCAACCAGAATCATTTTCACGTATATAACGGGTGTGGAGAAGGGTTCTCCCTGTGAAGCACCCTATCCAGGGCACCAGGACAAACTGGTCACTCGAGGCTTCCATGGTGAGGTGTCCCCCAGGCACAGGGAGGTGGCCCATTGGAAGGACCCTCCCCCCCAGGCCGTGGAGACACCCTGTGGCATGGCTCTGGCCCACAGTGGGTGGTTGAGCAGACACCTCCTCTCTGGGGTCAGCCCTCCTGATCCCACATGTAGCATCTCCCTTTCCTGTACAGGCTGGAACTCCCACCCGAATTCTGAGCTCTCACTCGCCCCCTTCGAGGTTCTGCCCCAGTCCAGGCACCATTCCTGGCCCATCCACATGTATGGAAGAGTCCAGAGGGTGGCCTTACTGCTGAGAGTTACAGGACCCACCTCCCTTTCTCCCCCGATCCCTGGTCTTAAGGGACCGACTTCTGAGGCCTGGGAGGTTGGCTCTGTCGTCTTTGCCGGGTTGGGTTTTTTTTTTTTTTTTTTAATGTTTATTTCTTCCATAGAAAGATTGCAGGGTGGATACCTGTAGGACACCTTGCCTACTCCTGGGCAAAACAAAGGGATATCTTCTCCCTCTTTCCTCCTGCCCATGGTGGCCCCAAGGTGCTGTTTCAGCTGCCCTAGAAGAGTGTAAGGGTTTGGCCGAGGCCACTCTCTCTGAAGGTCTCCTCTAGGCCCAGGAATCCCTTGGTTTCCCAGCTGCTCCCCGCGGTCAGGTCTGGTGCCATTCCCCGGTGACCTAGCCAGACCTTGCAGGGACCTCACCCGCTCCCTGGAGTCCGCTGCCTCTTTGGGTAGTGACTGCTTCACACGCCCCCTGCCCCGTGATCCCTTTATTGATGTTCATCCTCACCCCTGTGGGTTTGGGGTACCCAGCTAGGTTCTGAGCTTTGTCTTTCTGAATCCTCAGTACCAGATGGTGTTCAGAGAGGCACCACGCCTTGCTGATGGGAGTTGGGGGGAGAAGGTGGCTCGAACAGTGCTGCTTGCAGCTAAGGCTGATTTAGGCTCTGTGAGCCCCTGTGGAACCTCACTTGCTGCCTGGGTAGAGGTGATGATCCCTTAATGTAAGGGGAGGGGCCAGGGGAGGAGAGTCACGCTGTGATCCTGAGTCCCAGGCCCTCCCCTCCTCCCCTGCCCATGTCCCTCACATGTCAGGTGGCTTGTCTCTTCCTCTCACACTCAAAACTCAGACTTTTGGTTTTCTGCTCCTTGGGTCCAACTTAGCCTGTTTCTCCTAATCACTGTACAGGAAGGAAAAATCAGTCACTGCCCCACCCCACTCTGGCTTTCCCCCAAGCAGGTCTGAGTTCTAGGAGGACCCCAGGAGGGCTTGGAAGAAGGCAGTCGATGGGCTAGGCATTAGTGTCCCCCCAGGATTCCTTAGGACTTGGAGAGCAGAGCCCGGTGGGTGGCAGGAGTGCTGAGATCCTCCCCAGATGCTGGAAACCTCTTGCGGGTTTTCACGCTGTCCTGGTGGAGCCTGGGGCATCTCCCCGCCCCACCCTGAGGTGTGTTCCGGCCTCACGGCAGCTCTGCTCTTCTCTTCAGAAACACGGCCGGGGCCAGGTGCTGTTTGACCTGGTCTGTGAGCACCTCAACCTCCTGGAGAAGGACTACTTCGGCCTGACCTTCTGTGATGCCGACAGCCAGAAGGTACCTGGGCTGGGGAGTGGGGCTGGCTGGAAGGCCTGCCCTGGGTAGGGGGGATGTCTCTTCCCTTAGGCGCCCATTGGCCTGGCCACATCCCATGGCTTCCATCAGTCCTCAGATCTTCATTAGGTACCTTCTGTCTGCACGCCTCCAGGGTTCAGCCTGCCCTGTCCATCCTCAGTTCTCTGTCTCCCCTGTGCCCCTGTCCTTCCTTGGGGGCCTGCAAGTCAGCCCCGGATGGGTATCTGGAGAGCCGTGGCATGGCTTCCTGTGGGAGCTGAGGCACTCACCCCCAGCCCCTCTTCCCCACCCTTGGGAAGCTCCTGCCTGAGTTTCCTTCTTCCCACCAATCCCACTGCAGCTGCATCACCCGTTCACCGTGCTGCCTCCAAGCAATGCCACGCCCAGGGCCCCGGGTCCCAAACCCTGAGTGAAGCCAGGCCTCATTCCCTCACCTCCCAGTCCCAGGGGAAAGGACCCAGACAGCTCAGCCAGGGAAGGGTGTTCCCAGCTAAGGGGCTGTTGGCAGGCCATTTCGGGACGTTTCTCTCTCCTAGCCCTACCCAAGTGCCCTCCTCCATCTCCCTCTAAAGAGCTCTGTCTTCTCCTACAGAACTGGCTGGACCCCTCCAAGGAAATCAAGAAGCAGATCCGGAGTGAGTGACTTGCCGTGGTTGGAACTGGTAGTGGAAGGGTGGAGGGGGCGCTCCAGGCCTCGAGGGCCCTAGTTGTGCTGCTCCTTCCTCCTTTGGGAAGTGCGTTCGGACCCATGAGTTCGTTTGCTGTGTGTGGCAGATCCTGGGAAAGGCAGGGTATTGTTTTAGACATGAGGAGCCTGAGGCCTGGACAAGAGGAGTCACCCAGCAGGTTAGCAGAGGGATCACAGCTGCCTTCCGGATGGCAGCCCTGGAAAGGACCTGCAGAGTCATCTAGGACAAGGGGACAAACTGATGGCCTCAAAACAGCCACCCTTCTGTCCAGGGCCAGTGCAGGCTTCGGTGATCAGTGACCTTTGACTCAGCTCAGAATCCTTGTCCCCACAGTACTCTAGGCCACTGCCAACTGAGAGGAGTGAATGTGTCCTGTGTTTAATGATGGGTGACTGAGGCCCAGAAAGAGGCAGTTATTTACCCAAGATCACAGAGTGGGGTATGGGCCACGCCAGGTCTTGAGCCCTGGCCTCCCGGCACCATCCTGCACTCTTTTCAAGGCCTGGGTTGAAGACAGATGAGCAGGCCAAAAACCTGTCTTTTCTGGCCCAGAGGAAAAAAAGGCATGTTGCGAGGGGCGGGGCAGCCTTCAAACGCCAGAAGGGGGAGGTAGGTAGCCTCAGCCAGGGGGCATGCAGTGAGTGGGGACTTGGAGCCTAGGGGCAGCGATGCCTCCACTGGGGGCTCCTCCCCTTGGCTGTGCTTGAGCTTCCTGGTCCCCTGGCTGGAAAGCTATAGCCAAGCCTGTTGCCGTGACAGCAGGCAGCTGGGCCTAGGGATGCCAGCTGACTATGCAGGAGGGGGCTTGAGGGATGCTTCCTGTCACCTCCTGTCAGTTGGAGATAAAGAGGCAGGCTCACGGACAGAGCCCCCTTCTCTGGGGCCAACAGGGTCCTAGGCCTGGCCTTTCTGCTGTCCCCAGGAACCCCAGCCCAGCTGGGAGGCCTGGCTCTCGTGCCTGAAAGAATCAGAACACACACAGTGGCTGAGAGTGTTTGAGAAGGACCAGGACCTTAGAAAAGAGAAGCTGCTGACAGAATCTTTGGGTCTCGGCTCCCTCCCCAGGACAAGAAGTGATCCCCTCGGGTTATGAAGGAGGAGGGCTTCCTCCTTTATTTAGTAAAGCCACAGTCTCTGTTCCTACCCCTGCAGTTTCCACCCATTCACCCCAGTTCTGGCTTCTGGGGCCCCCACAGAGCAATTTTTTACCCATTTTCTTGATTTGTGACAACTCCAACCTTCTGAAGGTGGCACCTGAGTCCTTATGTCCTGGCCTTCAGAGTTGGGTATGTTTCCTCCCAAATCTCAGGGCCCGTCACCTAGGGCACTGGGGGCAATTCCTCCACCTCTCTGGATTCCCACATCTCCCTAGCAAGTGGATTAGTGATTACTGCCTCGTTAGGTGGGGATGAAGGTTCAGTGATGTGAGTGTGGACAACAGCCAGCACATAGTAGGTGCTTCACATAGTAGGAGGCAACCTGGTGTGATGGTTAAAAGGACAGACGCGGGAAGTAGACTGCCTGGATTTGAATCCTGACTCCATCACTGCTTCTCGTGTTATTTAATTGCTCTGTGCCTCATCATCTGTAAAGTGGGGTTAACCCTTATCTTTAGGGTTGTTGTGAGGATTAAATGAGTTATTAGGTGTTCAACACCTAAAAGGTGCCTGCCCACAGTAACACCCAGGTTGTATTAGCCATTATTATTATTATTAATTATTACCATTATTCTCTCGCTCTCTTTTTTTCTTGGCTGTGCGGCTTGTGGGATCTCAGCTCCCCGGCCAGGGATTGAACCCGGGCCATGGCAGTGAAAGCCCGGAATCCTAACAACTAGGCCACCAGGGAACTCCTCCATTATTATTCTTGAGACAGGGATTGTTTCCCCTTGAGGCTGCTGTTTCTAAGGAGTCAGCTGCAGTCAGGAGCCTAGGTTGTGGAGTCATATGATCAGAGGCTTAGACCTGTTTTCTATCGCTAACTAGCTGGGTGATCCTGGGAGAATGACTTAACCTCTCAAAACCTTCATCTATTAAAAGGAAAGTCTACCTCAGGATCACTATAAAGATTAAATTCCAAAAACACGTGTAAAGTTCTTAGCAAGCCAAGCGACCAGCACTTAGTAAGTGTTGGAGGCATGACAGCTGTAGGGTGAAGATGGTGATGCCCACAGGGACAAGGATGGTAGTGATGGCATGGCCTCCCGCCCTTCATGTCCACAGCCCTGCCCTGGACGGGCCCCTCTTTCTCACTTTGTCAGAGGTCCCTTTAGAGCATGGAGCCCAAAATGTCCCAGGGGTGGTCTGACCATTGTTCTGGATTATGGCCTTTCATCAAGGCCTCCTCCCTCCCGCCTCTTCTTAAGTGGTCATCCCTCTTCTTGGTTTGCAGAGCTTGCTTCAGCTGAAACCTCAGCGTTTATTTTTCTCTACCTTGTAAATGTGTACCATTGATTTTTCATATCTAAACGTGGAGGTTAACATTTATCCCTGTGAAACGTTCTTTGTTACTTTTAGCCCATCATATTTGCTTTTGGGTCTTGTTTATAATCCAATTCTGCCATCTGAGATGGAGTCAACATTATATAGGGCAGAGTTTCGCAACATGTTTTCTGAGAAACTTTAATCTGAAAGGATGTCCTGTGACAAATAGATGCAACAGGTCAAATGGATTTTGGGAACTCTTGAATGCATGTCCTCCTTCAAGAGGTGCAATGCACAGTAGCAGAGTGAGGACTCTGAGAAGTCCAAAGTTAGGAAACCTGTTTAATGTGGTATTTTCTAGATTAATTATCTTCCCATTAATATCCTGGGGCACAGACTTTGGTGTAGAGGGAAGAGCATGGGCTCTGGATCCAGGTGGCCTGGGGCTGAACCTCAGCATTGCCACTTCCTAGCTTGTGACCTTGGACTGGCCACTTTACGGCCTGGGCCTCACCGTCCTCATTTACAAAATGGGGATAATCATAGGACTTACTTACAGGGATATTGTGAGGTTTAATGAAGCAACGTTTGTAAAGTAATTAACAGCATGCCTGGCATGCACCATTGTTTTCTTTCTTTCTACCTTCCTTCCCACTGCTAGTTCACAAGTCTGTTAATCTGGGCCTCAGTCTCCTCATCTGTCAAGTGGGAATAATGTGCCAGGTTCTCTTATTGGATTGTCCTAAGATGATTGTTATGGGAAGACTGAAAAATTGCCCATGGCATGGTGCATCTGGGACATCCACGGGGGAGATGGGGCCTCTCTGATCTCTCCCCTATCTTCTCCTCTCAGGCAGCCCCTGGAATTTTGCCTTCACAGTCAAGTTCTACCCCCCTGACCCTGCCCAGCTGACAGAAGACATCACAAGGTGAGGGCTGGGGAGGGATGGTGGTGGAGGGGGATGGACACAGAGCCCTGGGAGACACAAGGTGGTATATGGGTACATGATGGCAGGTGCAAACCCAGATGCCTACTGAGGCCAGGCAGACAGCATCAACAAGGGAAGCCAACTCAGTGCAAGAGAAAGTGATGCAAACAGAGTGGTTGGCAACTGACCCTTGACTTCAGAAGGGCGGTGTCACAGGGAACAGTGGGGCTCAGTGTGAATTCAAGAGGACAGATGCCACTTAAAACAGTTGCTGTTCTGCTCGGGCAGTCACTGCCATGTGGGGATCAGGCCTGATAGTTGGAGTGAAGCTAGAGATTTGAGAGTAAAAACCACACTTTTTAAATATTGGCAACTAATTTAAACTCTTAAAAAGCATGGTGTGGGGCTTCCCTGGTGGCGCAGTGACTGAGAGTCCGCCTGCTGATGCAGGGGACGCGGGTTCGTGCCCCGGTCTGGGAAGATCCCACATGCCGTGGAGCAGCTAGGCCCGTGAGCCATGGCCGCTGAGCCTGCGCGTCCGGAGCCCGTGCTCCGCAACGGGAGAGGCCACGACGGTGAGAGGCCCGCGTACCGCAAAAAAAAAAAAAAAAAAAGCATGGTGTGGGCCATCTCTGGGTAGGATAAACCATACATGTCTGAAGGTGAAGGCTGATGTGCTGGCTGGACCGCCAGGTTTTAACTTTGGGGATAGGAGGGATAAGAACACAGATGCCTTTGCAAGTGGGAGTTCAGTCCTGTGTGCTACTCTGTGCACATGGCAGGCGTGTGGGAGTCAAATGAGGCATGTGACCACCCCAGGGAGGCAAGCCAAGGCTGCTGGGGTGAACGTGGATTGTAGGTGCAGGCCTTGTGCCTCAGTGCCAGTAGATAACAAGGCTTAAAGATTAGAAGGGGGTGCAAAGCATCTCTCAGGATGAGCGCTTCCTTGGGGCTCATCCTGCCTCTGAAATCCAAAACAGGGAGGGGCCTTTCTCTTTATCTAAGCCCCTTCCAAAGAGGTAGTCTTACTTTACAATATCCTGGGGCTGCGTCATCCGTGTGCTGGGCCCTAAACACCCACCAACCATAGGAAGTGGCTTGGAGTTATTCCTACAGCAGGAGAGGGAGCTACTAAGACATCCTCTGTCTCCCATTGGGTCCCTCCTTAATCTCTGCCATTTGCCAGGCAATGGGCCAAGGTCAAGATACGGACTCTGGCCTTGGGAGATAAAACAGATACCCCTGGAATAGATCAGACCTGATGCCTTGGCCTCATTAGCCCTGCTCTAATCCCTGAGGTCAGCTTGGGGCCAAGGTGGCAGCCGCAGGGTCTAAACGTCATTCCCGAAAGGGCTGAGAGCTTTAGACCAGTACAGCCCCCATCCCCTGGTCTCGCCCACTGGTGCCTCTCCTCTTTGTGCTGGTCCCTGGACATTGGGCCTCTAGGGACACCAGGAAGGAAGTTAGCCCTGCCCGGTGCGGCTGGCCTCAGAGGATGGGGTGGTAGTAGCAGCTGATTTAGTAAAAAATATTTAGAACCCAAATTAACTGGTCAGAATGACAAAGTGACTGAAATGAAAGACTGATCAGTGTGTTTGGTAATGATTTCTGAATTTGGAGACTTTTGAATGATATGCTTATAAGCCCACACTCGATGCCTGTAATGTTTGAGCTGCTGCTGATTCTGAGCCTCTGCCGTGGCTCTGAGCACACACTGAGGCCGCAAGTATTGTACTTTCGGCCAGAGCTTCAGTTCTGACTGCAAAATAATATCGTGGAGCAGTAAAAACTATACTAAGTAAAAGCCACTTAAAAGGAAAAGAAACATGTAATTGGAAAAAAAATGGTGAAACATAGCAAAGTGGGCAAGGAGGTATTGTAGGCTGAGCATGAACTGGAATATTAAAAAAAATACACAGTAACTTAAAAAGCAATAAAAAGTGCTTTGAAATGGTTCTAAAAATTGTAAAATCATCCAAGTGTGCATGAAAGTTATAAAAAAAATCATGGCCTAGTGATTGGAAATGTTTCTTGTAAACCAATTTGGACAATTCGTTTAGAGCTGGAGCCAAATAAAAAAGTTTTGAGAAAACACTGGCAAACAGGTTTGTCCAGACAGTGGAATATGGTGCAGAAGTTAAAATGAATAAAGTCAGGTCACGTGTGCTGACATGGGAAGGGCTCTAAGGCACATAGTTGGGAGTGAAAAAGCAAGCTGCGTGGTCAGATATAGCATTTGATAGCATTTACATGGTAAAAAACACCCATGAACCAAAACCACATGCATTTTAAAAAATTTGTTTTATTGAAGTATAGTTGATTTACAATGTTGTGTTAATTTCTGCTGTACAGAAAATGATTCAGTTATATATACATATATTCATATTCTTTTTCATATTCTTTTCCATTATGGTTTATTATAGGATATTGAGTATCGTTCCCTGTGCTATACAGTAGGACCTTGTTGTTTATCCATTCTATATATAATAGTTTGCATCTGCTGATCCCAAACTCCCATTCCATCCCTCCCCCACCCCGTCTCCCCTTTGGCAACCACAAGTCTGTTTTCTATGTCTGTGAGTCTGTTTCTGTTTCATAGATAAGTTCATTTGTGTCATATTTTAGATTCCACATGTAAGTGATATCATGTGGTATTTGTCTTTCTGTTTCTGACTTCCTTCACTTAGTATGATAATCTCTAGTTGCATCCATGTTGCTGTAAATGGCAATATTTCATTCTTTTTATGGCTGAGCAATATTCCATTGTATATATGTACCACATCTTCTTTATCCACTCATCTGTCGATGGACATTTAGATTGCTTCCATGTCTTGGCTAATGTAAATAGTGCTGCTGTGAACATAGGGGTGCATGTATCTTTTCTAATTACAGTTTTTTTCTGGATATATGCCCAGGAGCGGGATTGCTGGATCATATGGCAACTGTATTTTTAGTTTTTTGAGGAACTTCCGTACTGTTTTCCATAGTGGCTGCACCAATTTACATTCCCACCAACAGTGTAGGAGGGTTTCCTTTTTTCCACACCCTCTCCAGCATTAGTTTTTTGCAGACTTTTTAATGATGGCCATTCTGACCGGTGTGAGGTGGTACCTCATTGTAGTATTGATTTGCATTTCTCTAATATTTACTAATGATGAGCATCTTTTCATGTGCCTATTTGCCATCTATATGTCATTTTGGAGAAATGTCTATTTAGGTCTTCTGCCTATTTTTTGATTGGGTTGTTTTGTTTTTTTGTTATTGAGTTGTATGAGCTGTTTGTGTATTTTGGAAATTAAGCCCTTGTTGGTTACATCATTTGCAAATATTTTCTCCCAGTCTGTAGGTTGTCTTTTTGTTTTGTTTATGGTTTCCTTTGCTGTGCAAAAGCTTGTAAGTTTGTTTAGGTTCCATTTGTTTACTTTTGATTTTATTTCTATGGCCTTGGCAGACTGACCTAAGAAAATGTTGGTATGATTTATGTCAGAATGTTTTGCCTATGTTCACTTCTAGGAATTTTATGGTGTCCTGTCTTATATTTAAGTCTTTAAGCCATTTTGAGTTTATTTTTGTGTATGGTGTGAGGATGTGTTCTAACTTCATTGGTTTACATGCAGCTGTCCAACTTTCCCAACACCACTTGCTGAAGAGACTGTCTTTTCCCCATTGCATGTTCTTGCCTCCTTTGTCGAAGATTAATTGACCATAGGTGTGTGGGTGTATTTCTGGGCTCTCTATTCTGTTCCATTGATCCATATGTCTGTTTTTGTGCCAGTGTCATGCTGTTTTGATCACTGTAGCTTTGTAGTATTGGCTGAAATCTGGGAGGGTTATGCCTCCTGCTTTGTTCTTTTTTTTAAAAAAATTATTTATTTATTTTTGGCTGCATTGAGTCTTCATTGTGCCATGTGGGCTTCTCATTGCAGTGTCTTCTCGTTGCAGAGCACGGGTGGGCTTCAGTAGTTGTGGCTCATGGGCTGTAGAGTGTAGGCTCAGTAGTTGTGGCGCATGGGCTTAGTTGCTCCGCAGCAGGTGGGGTCTCCCCAGACCAGGGCTCCAACCAGTGTCCCCTGCACTGGCAGGTGGATTCTTAACCACTGCGCCACCAGGGAAGTCCCTCCTGCTTTGTTCTTTTTCCTCAGGATTACTTTGGCAATTCTGGGTCTTTTATGGTTCCATATAAATTTTAGGATTATTTATTCTAGTTCTGTGAAAAATGTCATGGGTAATTTGATAGGGATTGCATTAAATCTGTAGATTGTTATGGGTAGTATGGCCATTTTAACAATGTTAATTCTTCCAATCCAAGAGCACGGGATATCTTTCCATTTCTTTGAATCATCTTCAATTTCCTTTATTAATGTTTTACAGTTCTCAGCATATAAGTCTTTTACCTCCTTGGTCAGGTTTATTCCTAAGTATTTTATTTTATTTTTGATGTTATTTTAAAAGGGATTTTTTCAGCAATAATGGAGCTCCTGTATGTAGAGGATTGGTAACTTGTTCCATGGCGGCAAGAAAGAAGTTTTTTTTTTCTTGCTGTATAATGTTTCAGTTTTAATAATTTTGAAGCACTTGGATGCATTCAGAAATTAAAAATAAAAACCATAGATTAAAAAAATAAATAAAAGGGATTTTTTTTACATTTCCTTTCTGATATTTTATTAAGTGTAAAGAAATGCAACCAATTTCTGTATGTTAATCTTGTATCCTGCTGTCTTGCTGAATTCATTTGTCAGTTCTAGCAGTTTTTGTGTGGCGTCTTTAGGGCTTTCTGTATATAGTATCATGTCGTCTGCATATAATGACAATTTTACCTCTTCCCTACCAATTTTTGTTGTCTGCGTATAATGACAGTTTTACCTCTTCCCTACCAATTTGGATACCTTTTATTTCTTTTTCCTGACTGAATGCTATAGCAAGGACTTGAAATACTATGTTGAATAGAAGTGGTGAGAGTGGGTATCCTTGTCTTGTTCCAGATTTTAGCGAGAAGGCTTTCAGCTTTCACTGTTGAGTATTATATTGGCTATGGGTTTGTCATAAGTAGCTTTTATTATGTTGAGATATGTTCCCTCTATACACACTTTCATAAGAGATTTTTATCATGAATCGATGTTGAATTTTATCAAATGCTTTTTCTACATCCATGGAGATGATCATGTGAAAACCACATGCATTTCTATATGTCCATGGAGGAAAATGGTCTAAACACCACAGGGATAACAGGAGTGACCTCCGGGGGAGGGAGTTAGGACTGAGAATGGACATCAAGAGGAAATTTAGAATTATCTCTAAAGTTTACATTTTTCCCACAATAAGAGTATATTAATGGTATAATTAAAAATACATCACATTAAAAAAAAATACATCACATTAAAAAAAATGGTTAAACCAGCAAAGCAGTCCTAATTTAGCTTGAAATGAGTTAGAAATTGAAAATGTTCCTATAGTAGGAAAAATCCCTCAAACTTAGAAATGAACAAAAATGCTTAACGTTGCACGAAATGTTACATAACCATCTTCTAGGATACATCCAAAGTATTAACACACGA
This sequence comes from Mesoplodon densirostris, assembly GCF_025265405.1. Taxonomy (NCBI): domain Eukaryota; kingdom Metazoa; phylum Chordata; class Mammalia; order Artiodactyla; family Ziphiidae; genus Mesoplodon; species Mesoplodon densirostris. The sequence goes on along the minus strand of NC_082676.1, from coordinate 23,594,532 downwards.
CATGCCAGTGTCTGGGAACATTCCTCTTCTGCTGCGCTGAGCGTTGGTCAGTTGGTGCTGTTGGACCAGTGGGCAGCTGTGCTTGGGGGAATCTAGGGAGGGAGTGGCCCCCGTGCCCATGCCAGCTCTCCCCTATGTCCAGATACTACCTGTGCCTGCAGCTGCGGGCGGACATCATCACGGGCCGCCTGCCCTGCTCCTTCGTCACGCATGCCCTGCTGGGCTCCTATGCCGTGCAGGCTGAGCTGGGCGACTATGATGCCGAGGAGCATGTGGGCAACTATGTCAGCGAGCTCCGCTTCGCCCCTAACCAGACCCGGGAGCTGGAAGAAAGGATCATGGAGTTGCACAAGACGTACAGGTGAGAGGGCCTCCGCCCAGGCCTCCCCTTGCTCCTTGCCCTGTTGGCCAGAACCTTCCGGGCTAGGCCACCGGATCGTATGCTGTAAGTGCCCCACCTGGCTCTGCCGCTAACGTGAGGTGTGTCTGAGAGCACATCATCTCATCAGATGGGAATGATGGTAACTTGCTCTGTGACCTTAAATGACTGCTTGGAACTTCAGGTTCTTAAGCTCTTGTACTGGTGTGGTAGTTCCCTGTCCTTGGCCTCTGAGAATCGGTCTCTTTAACTGCCAATTGGAGATGATAATAATGATTGTGTGTCCCTGGGTAAGTGTCCTGCTGGCTCCAGGCATACAAAAGTTTACATTCTAAAGCCAGACCGTCTGGTGCACCTTTTGGCTCTGTCTCTTTCTAACCAGGGGATCTCGGGCTGGTCATTTCACTTGCCTGTGCTTTAGTTTCCTCATTTGTTTAATGGGGGCACTAATAAAACCTATGCTGTAGGGTCCTGGAGGGGCTAAATGGTGCATCTTAGCCACACACTGCATGGTGGCTATTATTGTTGCTCTGTGATTTGAGGGGTTGAGTAGTTGATTGTGCAGTGGAAAGCAGCTTGTGCCAGGAGTTAGAAGATAGTTAACTAGTTGTGTGATTATGGGCTGGGTATTTAACCCATCAGCCCCATTTTTTACCTGTATTTGTAAGGACTTAGATTATCAGTGTTTCTCAACTACTGGTGTTCAGGGCAGGAGAATTCACTGTGCAGGATGTTTGGCATCCCTGGGCCCCAGGCATTAAATGCCCATAACATTGTAACAACCAAAATGCATCATTGTAACAGTCATTGTAACAACCAAAATGCATCCCCCATTTCCAACTCCCTGCCGTGAGGGTGATACCTGCTCCCTGGGGAGACCCTTGGAACTAAATGATCCTTTTAAGCTGGAAGTACTTTGGATTCTAAGTCCAGGCTTGTCAGGGGAACCCAATGTGATAAATGACATGGAAGTGCATTGTAAACTGTAAAGTGCTATGCATGTGGGAGGGGGTATGGTGATATTATCACATTGCTAATAAGGATGGAGGGAATGAGGAGGGTTGCGTCCTGGGGAGAGAGGCCATCTGGAGAGAGGCCCAGGTCCAGAGGTGGAGGAGGAATCATGTACGTGGGGAAGAAAGCCTGCTGGGGTGTGATGGGACACGAGGTCTGGGTGGCAAATGTGTCTCTCAGAGACTTGCACACCAACTCTGATTGGCTAGTAACAGCTGCTGTTGTGTTGTGTTGAGCAGGATACTGAAACCGTGCAGCCGGTTAGCAGTGTCTGCCTGGGCTCTTCGTCCTCCCTGTTGTAGGCAGCAAGGTGTGTTAGGGATTCGCAAGAGTCCTAATAATTCAGAGAGGGAAGTTCAGATCAATATGGGCTGGAGCAATCCTAACGGCCATCCCTTCAGCTGTAACAGCTCTTTTCACTTAAAGCAGATTGACTTCCAGTGTCCAGGTATCCTGCACAAAAGCTCCCCGAGGTAGACAGAGCACAGGAAACTGAGGCTATGAGACAGATGTGAGCGAAGTGGCTGGGAACATGAACCATGGAGCCACATTGTCTGGATTCAAATCCTGACTTTGCTACGTAATAGCTTAGGCAAGTTATTCAACCTCTCTGTGCCATAGTTTCCTCATCTATAAAGTGGGAATAGTGATATCTACCTTATAGTGCTTTATGAGGATTCAAATGAATTAATACATGTAAAGTGCTTGGAACAGTAACCAGCATGTAGTATTCAATAAATGTTACTCAGTAAATGCTGTGAGAGTGTACAGTTTCCTGGCCGCCAAAGCCGAGAAGGAACTTGATGAATTACATAATTCTTCTTTTCAGAAAGGAGATTCCTCCTTTCCTCAAGGGCGATTAAGTCGTTTCTGATACAAGATTCTGCAAAAAATAGCCTTTGTGGGTAATAATTTAGGAGCCCCTGCGTGATAATGATAAGCAATGTCACCCACAGTGGTTTCACTGTTGTGAAGAAACAGAATTTATGGCTCCCATTTAATCCAGTGGCAGAATGAGGCAAAAATCCAGACTCCCGGCTGAGGCCTTGAACGCTTCCTGGAGAAAATAAGGCTGGACCTGAGCTTTGGCAGGAGATGAGAGTTCAGTGGACTGAAGCGGGGGCTAGGGGGGCACTATCCGGCCCTGAGAGCAGAGGTGAGGGACCGGGGAGGCCCAGCCACACTCCTGCTCCGGAAGGCTTGCCTTCCTGGAATCACAGGTTCTGATCGCGGTCCTCTTCGGCTGGCAGGACTCAGGCCTTGGTCCTTCCATCAGCCACCAGTGATCACTTTCTTTCCCTTAGGGGCATGACCCCAGGAGAAGCAGAAATCCACTTCCTAGAGAACGCCAAGAAGCTTTCTATGTACGGAGTAGACCTGCACCATGCCAAGGTATTGCTGCATGCCAGGGTTCCCCTAGGTTCTGGGGGGTGCTTCTGAGGAACTCCCAGGGCCTTCTGGAGGGCTTGGTGTGCCAGACTCTGTGTTACCTCCAACCTGAAGCCTTTTCTCTTCTCATTTCTCATAACTTGATGTTCCATAACCCTTTATTTCCCCATGACCCTTATTATTTTCTCCTTGTATTATATTTATTTATGAATCTGTCTGTGCCGCCGCTAGATGGGGAGCTTCATGAGGGAAAGACATAGGCCTTAACTTATTTCTGTATCCTGAGCATATAGCATATGACCTAGTATGCATAGGGACCCCTAACTGTTTGCTGGGTGAATGAATGATTGAGTCATTGATAGAGAAAATGATTGAACCAGTGAGTGGGTGAATAAAGGACAAAATGAATGAACAAATGGCCCTGTGAGGGATTGGTCAGTGGGGCTCCAGCATGGATGCTCAAACCCTGCTCCTGAGGGCTCATTACAAGCAGAGCTCAGAATGGGGTTTCGGGGTCATGCCATAGTCCCTTCTCACACAGGACTCTGAGGGCATCGACATCATGTTAGGAGTCTGTGCCAATGGCCTGCTCATCTACCGGGACCGGCTGAGGATCAACCGCTTTGCCTGGCCCAAGATTCTCAAGATCTCCTATAAGAGGAGTAACTTCTACATCAAGATCCGGCCTGGGGAGGTGAGCCTGCCTTGGGAATCCCTTCTTCACCAGGATCAACTAAAATGGAGGGGACCCCGGCAGCTGGGCCTGGGTCTTTTCCTACCCAGGATACATGGATGGAGGTGCTGGGTGCTGGGTAGGGAGACGGTCCTCTTTTGCTGGGGCTCTCTACATAGACTTTGCACTTTAGGTATGTGCCTGCACACACACACACACACAAACACACACACACACACACACACACACGGGAGTATACGCATAAAGAAAACCACATATATTCAGGTTATACCGGTCAGGGAATGTATGTCCATGTCCTTGATTTGCTTACATGTGGTACTCAGACAAAGATACACACAGACACACGACTACACACACATGCAAACATGAATATGCCCACCCTCCACATCCCGCCTATCACAAAGTCCACTCGGTTCTACCTCTAGAATAAATGCGAGCCCGTCTGCTTCTGTCCCTCTGTCCACTGCACCAGCCACCGTCTCTCCCCTCCATCCCTACACTGTCCTTCTCACTGGTCTCCCGGCCTCCACTGCCACTCCAGGCCATTTTCCTCCTAGCTGCTGGAGAGAGCTTAAAAGTCCCTTGCATCAGTTCATGTCAAACCCACCCCACTCCCACTCCTCACTTGAACCTTCCTGGAGCTCTCCTTAGCTCTTGGACTCAAGTCCTAACTCTGTCTGGCCACGTGCCTCTGCCCCGCTGCCCCGCGCCCATGGGCACTCCAGCCCCTTCACCCTTCTCCAAGATCCTTGAACAAGCAAACTCTTTCCTGCCCGAGCCCTTTGCATTTGATGTTCCCTCCACCTGAAATCCTCTGCCCCGCCTTCTCACATAGCTTTGGTTCCTTTCCCATCCTCCAGTTCTCTGCTCAGGGATCCCCTGTGTAGACGGCGTTCCCTGATCACCCTTTCTAAAGTAGCACCCGACCCCTGCCCCCCGCGCCTGCGCAGGCATTCCTTGTCACATCACACATCTCTATCCATTCCTTTGTGCCCTTATGAGTATCTGAGATGAGCTTGTTTACCCATGTATCATCACCCCCCACCCCCCCAACCAAGAATCTTCTGTCTTGGTCACCCTGGTGTCTCTGTTGCTTAGCTCTGGACCTGTCACTGAGTAAGGGCTTAATCCAGCTGATTGATTAAATGAATGAATAAATGAACGCACAGGCCAGAGTCATACAGGCCTGAGAAAGAGGGTCAGAAAGGATGGACTGGTGGTGAGAGTGGGCCCAGGCCTTGCTTCTGACCCGCCCTCCCTGGTTTTGCAGTATGAGCAGTTTGAGAGCACGATTGGCTTTAAGCTCCCAAATCACCGGTCGGCCAAGAGACTGTGGAAGGTCTGCATTGAGCACCATACGTTCTTCCGGTGAGCCTGCCCCTGGGGTGTGGTAACGGGCTGAGGCCGAGGCTGTGAGTGGATGTGGGTGACGGCTGTGTTTTGTCAGGAGGAGGAGCTAGTAGGGACTCTAGGAAAGCCCTCCTCCTCCTCTTTCCCCAAGTCTCTCACCTTCTGGACCACTTAGAGTTGTAGGTGGTGGGACAGTGGGACGGAAGGCCAGCTGTGGTCCAGCCTTGGGCCTGGCGTTGCGCGTCTGATCCTCTCTCCTTGCCTCCATCCCTCCCCTGCAGGCTGGTGTCCCCTGAGCCCCCACCCAAGGGCTTCCTGGTGATGGGCTCCAAATTTCGGTATAGTGGGAGGACCCAGGCACAGACCCGCCAGGCCAGCGCCCTCATCGACCGGCCCGCGCCCTTCTTTGAGCGTTCCTCCAGCAAACGGTACACCATGTCCCGCAGCCTTGACGGAGGTATGCCCCACGCTGGAGGTGGTGGGGAGAGTGGCGTGTAGAGGGGGGTGGGAGCATGCCAGGTCCTGTAGAATGAGCAGTGGAGGCGGTGAACACACCATAGTTGATTTGCACCAGGCATGGTGGCCCCAGAGCACTGCTGCATCTGGGGACTCTCAGTGGATTAGTCTAGCCTGCGGTACCACTTCTGCTGGAATGTGACACTGACACTCTGGGCTTCTCACAACTTCCCTGAGTTGTGGCCTTTTGGGGTCCCAGGTTCAGCCATATGGTCTTCTGGGCCCCCTTCCCAAGAAGCTCAGCAGTTCACAGCTTGTCACCATTTTGGAATGATATATTGTAACTGCAGTGTGGAGCTGGTGATGCCTTACTGGAGGCGAAGGAGTTGTTCCCAATCATTTTTTTGGTTCCACTGGGCTCTGGGCTGATGGACATCTAACTGCATGGCAGTCTCCACTGCCCCCATTTCTCTTGAGTTGATAGGTGCCCTGACTATTAATGAGAATTGTCCATACATTGCCCTGTATCAAGCAGACCAGGGCTTCTCAAAATGTGGCATCAGAACCAGCTGTGAGCTTGTAAACATGAGAAGTCCCAGGCCTTTACCTAATCCTACTAAATCAGCACCCTTTAGGGCCCAGAACTCTCCCAGGATAGGCTCATGAGTTTATAGGAGAGGGTCAGAAGCCATATGGGGCATTGGGAGTTAGGCAGAGTTAGGTCTCAGCCTTAACACTCACCAGTTGCTCCATGGATGCAGGAGGTGGTCCATAAATACTTGAATGAAAGGATGGGAGGCCTTGAGCAGCTTAACTCCCCTGGGCCTATTTCTTCTTCTGCAAAATGAATAATACCTACTTAATTGTGTTATAGGGAGAACTAAACAAGTAATACCTCTACCACACCCAAAACAGTTCATGGCACATAGTAAGACCTTAATAAATTGTAGGACCACTAACAAATTATTATTGCTTTTAGGTTTGTAGGGGGCAGCTTGAAGGTAGGAGATGGGGACTTTGGTGGGGGACCAGCAGATGCTCCCAGAACATATTGGGGCTGGCCTCCAGGCAAGGCAACAAATACTTTCTTAGTGTTAGATGTGTGCCAGACCTTGTGTTAGGTCCGGGGTACAGTTTTTAGTATAAGTATGGCCCTTTCCTTTGAGGAGCTCACAGAATAGTAGATTTGTCAGCATTCAACGTGATTCAGCTGGTGGGAGAAGTGTGTACAGAATACAGAGCAGCCCTGTGGAGAGAGGGTGACAACCCGGCTAGAGTCTTGAAGGATGCTTAAGAGTTTGCCAGGTGATCAGGAGAGTCTGATACGTTTCCAGTAGTATGGAGGTGAGTCCCGCCCCAGGACTCCCTGGCTGTGTTCGGAGGACATGCAGTTTTGCAAGGGTCCATTTGGGGCTCAGGAAGCTCCCTGTTCTCCTTGAGTAGGTACAGGGCTGAGAGCTGAGATTTAAGCAAAGGGAAAGGAGGGCTGTGCTTTCCTTCTGTCCGCCCCTGCAGCTCCCATTACCATGCTGGGGGCTGAATGAAACCCAGATTGTTCAGGGCAGCAAAGATTGGCCCAGAACTGGTGAAGTTCATTATCTAGGAAGCCCGGACGCTAAGCCAGGAGGCCTGGGTCCTTGTCCTGATTCACTGAAAGGGTACCAGTGGGACCTTTCTCCTTTCGAGGTCTCAATTTATCCTCTGTAAAATGGGGATAGTAATTCCCATCCTAGCCATCAACACAGAGTATTATGTGAATCTAATGAAATAATGTGCATACATGGGCAGTTTGTCAAGTGATATATATGAATAAAAGGGATAATTATTCTTAAAAAAAAATCTATGCCAATCCTGAGGATAATCTGTGCTCTGATGATTTTAATGCAGTATTTTCCAGCCATTTTTTCCACTGAGACACAAGCCCTGGGCATAGTCTGGGTTTTGCCCAGTGTCTGATGTAAAGTCTGTAATTCCATCCCTCTCTTTCCTGTTCAGAAAAGGACTTTGGAATGCCAGTGAGTGAGAAAGATGTTATTGCAGGGATCCCCTTGATTTCTCCCTAATTTAAAAAGAAGGTAAATCATGTGCAAACCTCAGGACTTTAACTTTCACTAATAAAAGCTAATCTCACAGTATCTGTGTGTTGTTAAATAACGGTCAAGCGAGTATCTGCTATGACCACCACAACCGAAACAGCAACATTTGTGAGCCAACACTAATGGAATTGGCTCACTCTGAGCCAGCCACTGCTTCTCTGAGACACATTAGCATCTCTGTTCCTCCTCCCAGTCGTCTGAATTAGGTACGGTTTGTAGATGAGGAAACTGAGGCCCAGAGACGTTGTATAACTTACCCAAGATCACACAGCCAAGAAGAGATGGATTTGAGATTTGAACCCAGGCCCGAGTGCTGTAGAAATCAGAGGAGGGCCTGGCGCTGGAGGTGGCTCTGGCTCTCACCACCTGAGTGACCTGGGGAAGGCCACGCCACTCCTCTGGGCACTGGCTCCTTAGCTGCAGCATGTTGAGGCTGTGGAGGTGTCTGCTCTGCGCCAGGCGTGGTTGGGCGGGCGGTGGGTTGGCTCCTGGTCCCTGTGCCCGGGAGGTGACTCACGTGGCCGCCTGGCCGTCTCTGCCCACTTCAGCAGAGTTCTCTCGCCCAGCCTCTGTCAGCGAGAACCATGACGCAGGACCCGACAGTGACAAGCGGGAGGAGGATGGCGAGTCTGGGGGGCGGCGGTCAGAGGCTGAGGAGGGAGAGGTCAGGACCCCCACCAAGATCAAGGAGTTAAAGGTACGAACCCGGCTTTCTCGCACCCTCTGACCTGGGGGTCAGGAGGCTGATCCTGGGTCTAGGCTCAGCCTTGGCCTTCAGGTGCCCCCAGCGGTGGCCTGGCACCCTTGCTGTGCAGCGCACCACAGACAGGGCCTTGCTCTTGGGCCGTGCTCAATACCTGGAATCCCCAGGTGGGGGTGGGGCATGCTGCCCACCCTGTACCCTTCCGCTCCTTTTGCCCTGCTTTCCTGGAGGGGCACTCTGTTCCCTGGTGGACTCTGGCCTCCTCTTGCTCACTTCTAATTTGCCCTTTTGCCTGTGATCTGGATCTGCACAGCCCCCGTTCACCCACGATAGGGTGTCCCTGCAGGCCACAGGGGTGAGGTTCACGTTCCTGCCACCCGCCCCCATTTCCCACCAACCTGTGCTGCACGCTCACACGGGCCCGCGTGGCCTCAGACTCGCAGGTGTTCACTCACAGACGTGTACCCCCTCGCCCATAGGGTTATGCACCCAGACGTGCAGACAACGTGCACACGCACACGGGCATGTGCATACACGGGTGTGGTGGGTTTCCATCATACACCCCCACCTTGGGAGCACAAGCCCCTGAACACACACTGACAGCAAGAAGCATGACTCTCCAGAGCCCCACGTCCCATCTGCCGAGTGTGATGGGCCGCTTTGCCTCCAGGCCTCCCGCCCCCTTCTTCGCCTTCCTGGGCTCCCTGCTTCACGCCCCGTACCTTCTGACGACCTCACTGCCCTGCTGGTGGCCCACCCAGCTTCCCAGAGTGCTCTGGGCTACCTGCTGGACCAGGCCAGTCGCGGTATCTCTAATCCATTTGCTCTACTGACCCTGCTGGTTCCTTTTCCTCCTCCCACGTCCCGCTAGCCGGAGCAGGAAACCACGCCGAGACACAAGCAGGAGGTACTGCATGGGGCCTGTCCCCACCCACCCAGCCATTCACCCACCCCCAGCTCATTTGTCATCACCCCACCGTCCATCCCAGGCTCATATCCCAGCACCACCTCAACTTCAGCTTCTCCTCTGCTCCCGGCCCTCCTCCTCCCTCACCCAACCCCACCCTCCATCACCCCCTCCCCATCTTAAGCTCATCGAGAGACTCCAGCCCCCCCAACCAACCACCCATGTTTCCCTCCCTCCCCACCTCTCCCTCCCTTTCCCATCTTCATGCTCCGCCTCTCCAGACCACGCTGTGCTTGCTTCCCACCCACTGACCATCCCCCACTGTGTCCCCCAGTTCTTCCAGGCCATTCTGTGCTTTCACTGAGCTCATCTCCACCCCCATCCCCCCCCCACTCCCGCCCCAAAGCCTTCTTTTGACTCTTCTCCTTCCTGTACCACTGTCTTGTCATGCCTCCACATCTGTGTCCCCTGTGTCCCCCCCCCACCAAGCTTCTTTTTGTATCTATGGGCAACCAGATGTGGGAGTGGGGGGTGTGGGGAGGGAGGGGCCTCAGAGCACATCTGTCTTCTCAGCCCCAGGTGCACTTCCCACGGGCGGGGCCCCTGCTGCTCCAGCTCTGCCAGGAAAGCCTCCTCCTCCCATTTGCTGCTTCTCTCAACACCCTCATCCTGTGCTAACCACTTCTCCTTCCCTTTCACATAGTGTCCAACTCTTCCTTTGATACTTAACTGCAGGAGAAGTGGGTCTGTTCTTGGGCTGCTGAGGGAAAGGCCAGGGGCTGGGGCGTCAGAAAGGCCTGGCTCTTGGGTTTCAGCCGCAGCTCTGCCACTGACTCTTTGAGGGTCTTGGTAAAGTCCCCTCAGGCCTCAGTCCCCCATCTGCACAGCAAGGCATTTGGACTAGGTTTCCCCCAGGCCCTTATCTTTCAAGGATCCACTGCTCCCTTCAGCCTTGGGGAACACCACATGCTCACAGGACCAGTGCGGCAGGTTCAAGAAGGAAGGTCACCAGCCGCGTCTTAGGTCCATGGCGGCCCAAACCCACCCACCTGTGCACCCTCTATCAGGTTTGATTTCTCAGACAGACGTTGTCCTGAGACAGCCCTGCTCAGGAAGGGATGCAGGAGGTACAGACAGATGTCTAGAGGGAAAGCAGAGCCTCAGTGGCATCGGTTTCCTTCCTTAGTTAACTTAGGAGTCAATCATAGTGGATCCTTGGATGCCAGAGATAAGCCCAGGGGAACTCTAGCCTTGTCCAAGGGCAAGCTTGCCTTCCAAGTAGTTGTTCCAGAATCACTGATCTGACTTTATAATAAGCTGAGGTTGTCTATTTCTTGTCCTGAGTCCTCAAACAGCTTTGCAGATAAGAGTCCTTGGGCTGCCAGCACACCTGCCCTCTGCCTCCAGAAGTGGGCAGACTATTGCTGGCTCCTGTGCAAAGGCTGGTCCTCACTTGACCTAAGGGCAAGAGTACCTCTGTACCGCACAGAGCTCCGACTTGGCAATTTAATAGGGACACTCCTATGACTCCAGCTGTACCTGGCTCGGTTCTTGTGCCCAGCCTTGGGACTTACCTCCCTTCTTCCTGGTCTCTAATTCTAATCTTCCTGAACACCCCACAGAGCCCTAGTTTCTCTGTCTGGCTGTATCTCACCCTGTCTGCCCTTGAGGAGTTGGTACCCACAAGGAATCTGGAAGATCCTGGGTGGTTGGGGAAGGTAGTGGCTCACAGCAGAGAACGCTAAACATCATCTCTTCCTGGCCCCTGGTATGGAAGCAGGGCACATTTCTCTGGACATCCTTGGATTTAGAAGGGCCCTACAGGGCCTGAGCAGTGACACACGTTGGGCTAGGAGGGGCCTAGACTGAGGATCCTGCTAATAAGCACAGTGGTCCAAGTCGTGGCCAGAGGTAGGGACCAGGATCCAGGAGGCCAAGGAGTGGGCCAGAGCAGCCTAGTGAACAAGATTGGTGATTTCTCACTGTGCTTTGGTTGTAACCAGAGGGAAGTCACCTCTGCACCTTGTGAAACTAAAGGGAACTTACCCAGACCTGTGGGATTTGGGTTGACTTAGGTGTTCCAAGGCCAGGAGCCAGGCAGGGGAGAAGAAAAGATGGTATGTGGCCAGAAGTCTCCTCTTCTTAACCTTAAGTGCTTTTTACTCTTCTCTTTAATCTTGAGTGGTTTGTGTACCTGTTGGGGCTAATCATCCCTGCCCTGCTTGGCTTATGGGACGCTCTGAGGGTGACACAGGGCCATGGAGGGGAATCACCTTGCTGATGTAGGGCGGTGATGGGGACCATTACCATTTTCACCATGCCTTGCATCCTCTTCTTGGAGCTGTTCCTCTGATACCTGACTGTCCTCTCCGTGCACCCCAGTTCTTAGACAAGCCAGAGGATGTCTTGCTGAAGCACCAGGCCAGCATCAACGAGCTCAAGAGGACCTTGAAGGAACCCAACAGCAAACTGATCCACCGGGATCGAGACTGGGAGCGGGAACGCAGGCTGCCCTCCTCTCCCGCCTCCCCCTCCCCCAAGGGCACCCCTGAGAAGGTCAACGAGGTAGGTCTCACCCGAACCCCTCAACTGGGGCCTTGGGTAAAGACGCTGGGGAAGGTTGCTATGTACTGACTTACCCTCCCCCTCCACGCCCCGTTGCTGCGTAAGGTGGTGATGGAGATAGGGCAGCAGGTTAAGCCGACGAAGGCAAATGCACTCACTCTTGAAATCCTGGGCCCCAGGGACCACCTTGAAAAACTCAAAGGACTCACTGCAGCATGGTGTATTTCCCTTCCATCAGCCAGAGTGTACTGGGGAAGGGGTGCTGGTTAGAAATGCAGGTTCTGGGGCCCTAACTCGGACCTACTGAATCAGAGTATTTGGAGGTAGAGCCCTGGCATCCGTATTTGAAACAAGTGCCCCAGGTGGTTCTCACACACACTAAAATTTAAGAATCCTGTAGTTCTGTCCAGTAACCAGACCCTTTTGTGCCTATTGTGAAAACACAGATGGTGGGAGTGTTCCTTCCTAGGAAGATCCTCAGAGCCCACCAGAAAGGAACAGATCATCTAGGAAAGTCAGCGCTGTTCCTGGTGCTCCAGAAAAAGATCCCACATGACCTGTCTTTCAGAGCGGAAAGCATGGGGTGTTTTCTCATTGAAAAAGAGAAAGATAGGATCTTGAGAATTCCTGTATTTATAACCCCAAGCTGGTATTTTTAGCACTGCTAAATCTTGGCACTCTTTACCCCCGTTTATATTAGGCGTTTTCTCTCCAGTGCTGCTGCTTACTGGTCTTAAACCCTTCTGAGGTCTAGACTTACAGTGCCTGGGTTTGAATTCTGGCCCTGCTGCCTGCTAGCTGGATGACTCTGGGCTTGTTACTTAACCCCTCTGAGCCTCCGTTAGGTAGAGATAATAAAAGCACCTAGTTCCCAGGACTGTTGTGAGCATCCAGTGACATAAAGCATGGAGGGGCCAGCAGAGGACCTAGACGCTCAATGTGAGTTACTTATTGTTTCATTGGGAGAGCCTTGGGACTCTCACACAGAAGGTTAATTTCAAATCAGAATCCTTTTTAAAGTGGGAAGGACCCTCGGAACCCAGTTGGTTCAAGGTCGTCATTTTACACATGGGCACAGAAGCTCAGGAAAGGGAAGGACTTGATCAGTGTCCTAGCTGATAGAAGAGGGGCCAGAATCTGATTTTCTTACGCCCCAGGCCACTGTATTTGCTATTAAATCACAGCTGCCTGGGAGCAAGACCAAATCATATGAAGACCAGGAGAGAGTCAATTGTGCCCGTGCTGCCCTTTAGAGCTTTGAAAATTGGTGATGCAGCTGTGATCTAATAAGTGAGCCTTTGACGGAATCAGCACTCTCGTGGCCACAACATGCCGGGTAACAGGGCCTTGTCTAGCAAGGCTGCTGTGGTAGCTCCTTGGCTGGTGATTCACGACGTCAGGGATGCTGTGGGGGCCTCTACGGCTGGTGCCATGGAAGGAGGGCAAACCTCTTCACCCACTGAGGGCTTCTGTGGTCACCGCTGGCACAGTCAAGACACTGAAGACCCTGGATGGGGCCATATGGAGCTGGTCTAGTGATCCAGTTACACACCCCCGTCCTCCTGCCCTGAGAGACACTTGACCAGAGTGGCCTCTAGTCAGTCCTGAAGTCGGTGAGGCGGATGTAGAGGCTTCCAAAGGGGTCAGACTCCAGCAGAGAAAGGAAGGCTGGGCACTGGAGGGCTGGCCTCCGGGGAGCTGAGATGCTCTGAGCAGCCTGGCATGGGGGTGCCCCACCTGCTGGTGATAGCTGGAACTGCCAGAAGATGCGTCTCATTAAAAGGTGGAGTCTGTTCCACCTCCCATCCCCCTACTGCTTCCCCGCAAGAAGTGTAGTCCACTGCTGGAGAGAAGTCTGGTCCAGGAGCTCACCTTGGAGCGATGGACCTTTTAACTGGCTTACAGGTCCCACTGGCATTTAGAGGCTCTTGAAGATTTGGGAGATGAGAGGAGCTGTCGCCAAGGACTGGACTGGGTCCTTGGGTGAGTGACATCACCTCTCGGAAGCCTCACTGCCTTGTCAGTCCATCCAAAAGGGGACCAAAATTGCCACTCCACAGTGTTGTGGGGAAGGTCGAGTGAAATAATGGATATAAAAGCACTTTATAAACTGGAAAGTGCTGGACAGTCCTGGGGCCACTGCTGATGGTAACTGGAATCCCTGATCCAAATATGGGCTCTCATGGCGTGGCTCCTTCCTGACCTAAGGATGCGGGATTTACAAAGCTGGGCTATTCACGGACTCTGTGTGTGTGTCTCTCTCCTGCTTTCTGTCTCTCCCTCTCTGTCTCTCCTTCCCTTCCTCCCTCTTCCCCTCTCCTCTGGCCCTGGGCCTCCCCTGCAGTCCCAGAGGACCCAGGACACCTCTCAGCAGGACTTGGCACCTGAGCCTGGGACGGCCACAGGCTTGGAAGTGTTCACTCAGAAAAGCCTCGCAGCATCTCCTGAGGTTACTGTCGTCACCTCCCCACCCACCCAGAACCACCCTAATAATCTTAAGAAAACCCTTTCTCTGGGCTGAGGGGGTGGGCCAGACTCTGCCCTGCAGGTGGGAGCAGTGAGTAGCTCATGTTGGCCCCGTGCTGTGACAAGTGAGCGTCCCCTGTCCCAGGGGTCCATAATGGGCCAGCCCGTCCCTCATCCATGGTTTCTCAGGAAGGATAGGACTGAAACCATTCAAGGAAGACAGAAAGGTCTGAGTCGCCTTTGGCTTAAAGAGGGCAGGTAGAAATGACCTCTCAGGTCCCGCTGAGGCAGGTGACCTGGAGGCAGGTTCTGACTGCTAAGCTTGGGATCAGGGATCATGGCACCTAAATACCTCTGCTCTGAGGTCTTGTCTGTATTCAGAAGGCTGATTAAGGTCTAGCAGTGACTAATTAGCCCCTCCATCCCCTGCTTCCATTCTCTAAACTCCCCTCGGAGTTTGGGTCTGTCAGGGTCCCCAGGCAGGGAAAAGTGGGCGTCTTTCACCAGGGAGCATCCTTGGGGTTGTACAGATGTCGGTCAGGCAAGCATTCTAAATGAGGAGAGCATTGCTTCTCTGCCCAGGATGGCAGTAGGCTGAGGGTCCTCGGAACTTCCTGTGCCCCTGCGTGGGTGCCGGGTGGAATCCAGGCCCAGGAGCAGGGGGCTGCATCCTCCCTCTTTGCTGGGACTTCATAGACCGTCGGGATTGGAAGGGACCGATTGACCATCTGGGTGAAACTTCCTTCTCTCTGATAACCAACCCTTCTCTGTTGGCATAGCGTGTATGAGGGCATATACCGTTCTCTATTCCCAGAGAAAAATTTTGTAGCCGCTAGAAATGTCCTGGAACTGTAAGAGAGCCGTGAGTCAGCTACGTAAGTGGTAAAACGTAAATCACAGTTCTACTCTGAATTTTTCCTAAATGTAAAAATAAAAACAAAACTAGGAGCACTCTTGAGAGAAGTTGGACAGGAGTCAACGGCATCCCAAGGTTAGGGAAGCAGTGATGCCTTGGAGCACAGAGATTCGCGTAGGGCCAAGCACAGGTGCCCTAACTTGGGGGGTTGTGGGGTTGGGAGGGCAACATGCGCCCTTCACCAGCATCCCTGAAAATTGTCCGTCCAGCTTCTTCCACAAGGGGGCTCTCCCTGTTCTTAACATCAGTCCATTTTGTCTTCTTCAGTCATCTGTTGGGAAGTTTCCATATTGAATTATAACCTGCCCTTCTGAGTCACCTGCCTGTGGGCCTCGCTGTGCCCCCTGGCGCCTGTAGTTCCACTCTGCATCCTCCTCCAGGAAGGCCCTTCAGAATTCAGCGTCCCCCCTGGCCCCCCAACTCCCACTTTCTTCCGCAGCTTCTCCCGTGGTTTCTAGAGGGCTCCTTGTCCTGGACCCCTTCCTCTGGGGGGTCTCCTGTAAAGAGCAGGGCCCAAAATGTGACCCAGAGCTCCAGGTGGACCCTGAACAGCCCAGGGTCAGCAGAATCCTGGCTGGAGATTTTCTTCCTGTCAGCTTGTGTGGGAACAGAACTGGCCCCACTCCAGCTCCCAGCTCCCGTTTCATGGCCAGTTTTGCTGCAGTGGCTCCAGCTGACAGCAGGGGGTGCTCTGAACAGGCACTGAAGGTCCCCTGGCTCAGTGGAAAGACTGGCCCGGCGGCTTCCCTGACATCATTTATCCTGTGAATTGGGTCAGAGAGCCAAAGCTTTCCTCTCTTTGTTCAGACTTTTTCTCTCTTCAGGATTTTTACTTGTTAGATGCAGAGCCTCTTCTTCCCTCTGGGAGCCTCAGTTTCCCCTTCTGAAATGAGGGTAACAGGACCTGCTTCACAGGTCGCCATTTGGATTAAATTTAATAACTTCTCCAAAGGGCTGACACTGCCTGGCACATAGTAACTAAATATAAGTACGTTTCCCTTTCTCTTTCTGCAGAAACTTTCTGTTCTGTGCCAGCTCCCACCCCACTCAACCTAGTTTCTAAGCTTCTGGTTGCTAGAAACTAGTTTCTAGTTAGACGTGGGGCAGGAATGTTCCACAAGGGGTCTCATGGACCATCTTTGGCCATCCTTGCCAGGCTGATGATGTCAGTACAAGCTGAAATGAGAGCAGCTAAAGGTGCCTGCTTCCCAAGCAGAAGAGAAAGGAGGCTTTGTAGGCTCTCAAAACTCTTCCCTCTGGGATGGTTCAAGTGTTGTTGTCCTGAAAGCTTACCAACCTGAAGTAGAATCTCAAAAACCCACGCAGATTTTGTCTGGGCCTCCCCCCTTCCTTTTCTCTCTCTTTCCTGTTAGCAAGATTCTCTTAAAGAGGTTTGATTCCCTGACAATCATGGAGATTTTGCTAAAATGGAGCAGGGGGAGGGGTGGGGGAGGTCAGAGGGCTTATAATGCTCCCTTGATTCTTCAGAATCCTTCAGATCTTCTGGGATCTGACAGACTCCTCACCAAGTCATAACCTGAATTGGAGCCCAAGTGCATGGGAACCTGCCCCCCGCTGTAGTCAGGAGCACTTTTCGGCACTTCTTACTGTGGAGCTTTTCACAGGACACAGAATCAGAGACCGGGTTTTAGGCCTGCCTTTGCCACTGGCTCACTCTCTGACCTTGGGCACGGTGCTTACTTTCCCCAGCCCTCAGTTTCCACATCTGTGCCATGAGGGACTTGGGTCAGAGCAGTGGTTTCAAAGGAGGGAGGCACTTTGGGGCACTAGGGCAGCCCAGGCCTCCAACTTCCACGGGGGGTGGGGAGGCCCTGTATCTGTGTTACATATTGGATTGCCATCAAGATTTTGTGTGAAGAAAGTATTCTGTGGTTGCAAGAAGATTTAAATCCCATTGGCCTTCTTGCTTTTTTGTTGTTGTTGTTCGCACCTCGCGGCTTGCAGGATCTTAGTTCCCCAACCAGGGGTCAAACTCGGGCCCCTGGCAGTGAAAGCACCGGGTCCTAACCACTGGACCATCAGGGAATTCCTGGCCTTCTTGCTTTTTTAACAATTCTAGAAGTCCATCCTTCCCTCCTAAGTGTTGCTTGAAAAATTCCAGGGGAGGTAGAGGGCTGTTTTGTTGATGGTTGACAGTGCTGTACTCACAGTGCTTTGGACCAGTGATGATGCTTGGATCTTTAGATCTCTTCCTTCGATGATATGTTCTGGTCAGTCCTCTTCCACTCTTTCTGCGGATTTTGTTAGAATTCTCCAAGAATAGGCCTTGGTATTTGTTTCTTTGGGAATGAACTCCACAAAGTTCAAGCTGTTTCAGCCATTGTAGTGACTGGCACTAACCTCTAGAGCTGGCCGTTTGGTATATTTTGGTCTAATCTCTTTCCTTCCAATTAGCTCTTGCAGGAAGGTCCGATTTCAGGCTGTGGCCTGTGAAACTTAACTCAGTGCCTCCCCGACAACTAGACATTAGATCGCAGTTGGGACCCATATTCCATTGGCTGTAAGTCAGCAAGGCTCTCAGGCATTCTCTTCCTGACTCGACTAACTGTGACCTTGAAAAAGTCACTGACCTTCTCTTGGCCTCAGTTTACCCATATGCACAATTAGGAGACTGGACTGCAGGCAGTCTTAGGAGTTCTTTCGGCTCTAGCCTTCAAAGATTCCATGTGATGTAAGCTACTTTCCCCTCTGACACTGGCAGCTTTATTATTAAAAGAGGAAGAGTCCTGGACCATTTGTGGATTTCCATTCCCCGATGGTTACCACGGGGAGGGTGTGAGACCGCCTCCCATTTTACCCAGTTAGGGTGGTGGTTGAGGGCATCAGGAGATAATTTGCTGGGTGCCTTGATGGGGAGCCTTGATGAGGCTGACCGGCACTGTCATGCCTGCCTCTCCCCAGCCAGTTGACCTTGACCAAGGGGGCAGGTTGACCTTGGTCCCTTCTTGCAGAGGGAAAAAGTGAACCCATTCTTCAGGTGCCTGATATTTCATGTTAACTCTTCTTGCTCCAATTAAAACGCAGGGTTCAGAGCATTGGGTATTTATAGAAAGAGAGTACATTAGGCCAGAAGAACTCAGTCTCCTAAACGTGACCACCACACAGCGGGAAGAAAGGGAGGCAGGCATCGCAGACACGCTTGCTGACGGCAGACTCTCCAAGGTAGACGTCCTGGTGGACAAGTTCACCTTCGAAATGGCCACAGAAGAAAAGGTGGGAGCCAAAGGAGCAAACACCCAGCGACAAGGAAGAATGATCACGAGCCCTGAAGGCTTTGAGTCAGTGTGGGAGGAACGCCCCTGGGTCAGGGAAGGCCCAGGAGGGGCTCCTCTGGCTGCAGGCTGCACGCTGGCAGGAACGCTCCCAGAGGGCTCCTGGTTCAGGGTGGACCCTGGGGAGGCAACCATCAGGAAGCAGTGGGCCTCCAGGGGTCAGCTGGAGGGCCCGGCGGAGCTAAGGCGGAAGTGGGAGGAGTTCCAGGCTTGCGGAAGACCCGCCGCCCCGGCCACTGGCCCTGCAGAGGTTGATGTCCCCTCTCCAGCCTCCGACACGGGAGGACTCCGGTCGTTTCTGCTGGACCCAGCCTACACAGAAGCCAGAGCCGACTCGAGCGATGAAACCGACACTTCCTTTGCAGAGAGAAGCTTCTATTTAAACTATGGCGAGAAAGAGTCTGAAGACCAAGTCCTCCGTCCGGCCCTGGAGGAGAGAGAGCACGTAGATGCCCCACCTGGCTGCGAGACCAGGCGGAAGCTCTCGGAGGACCTCACGGAGAGCTCGGAGCTGGACTCCTCAGGCCCATGGGGCTCTGCCGCCGCTGTCGGCAGAAACAAGCACCACGAGGGTGAAGCCCACTCAGCTTCCTCAGAGGGAGGGGCGGGGCTCCCCAGGAACCAAGGACCAGATGACCTGGCGGTCTTTGTCAAGCAGCTTGGAAAGGGACCTTCTCCAGGGCTGATGTTTGCTGAGGACTGGGACGAAGCCCGGTGGGAGGTGGAAGGAGAGTCTACCCACCCAGCATCCTCAGTAACTGCAGAGGAAGAGACCCCCCAGAGTGGAGATTTGATGGGAAAGGCTGAGAAAAGTCCCCCAGGAGAATGGAACCACTCACCTCACAGAGGAGGGGGCGTGCGTCCAGACCGCCAGGCCTGTGTCCTTCCGTGGACCGTCCCTCCTAGCGGTGTCAGGAAGCCAGCCAAGCCGGACAGAGGCAACTTCCTGCCCAGAGAGAGGGGACCATTTCACACCCAAACAGGAGAACCTGTGAAAGAGGACAGCAAGGCCCCAGCGTTTCTTCAGATGGAGGTGATCACCCCCCTCCCAACCTCGCCCCATCCCTTTGCGGCTCAGACATCTCCAGAAGAAGCTTCTTCAAGCCCAGCCCCTTATGGGTCGGGGGAGCCTGTGCAGCTCAGGGACCGCTTTGGAGAACAGTCCTCCATATTTCTCAAACATGCCCATCCTCCTAAAGAGAGCCCGGAGCCCAAGGACCGAGTAGGGCTGACTGTGACCCCAGACGGAGGTGAGCGCAGGGCCCCTCCCATCGCCAGCAGGAAGCCCAGACTTGTCCCTGAAGAAGCCCAGGGGTTGCTGTTCCCTTCAGGGAAGCAAAAGGAGATGACCTCTTTCCAGGCTGGGGGTCAAGAGGGCTCCCTGGAAGATATTAGCAAGACCTCTGTGGCCAACAAGATTCGTATCTTTGAGACCCACGGAGCTGAAACTCGCTGGGCGAGTCAGGGTGAAACCAGGGCCTTTGCAAACGAGTTGTCTTTGGAGGCCTCTGTGGGGCAGGTCGAGCAACAGCGGAGTAGGCGTTTAGACCTGGGATTTGCTCAGTTTCAGCCCCCAGGGGACTTTGCTGCCCCCAAAGCCACACATTCCTCCATGATGCCGCCAGCTACCAGACACTTCTGGGAGGGCATTTCTACCCCATCCCCCCGGGAAGGATGCATGGACGTCGAGCTCGTGTCCCCCAGTCCAGGCTGCGAAACTACACTGGAGGAAGCTACTGGGGGAACTGGCCACGTGAGCCCCCGCCCCCATGCTGCCCCCAGCCCGGGAGCTGACCGCATGCCGCGTAGCTCTTTAAAAGCATGTTTCTGTGGCCCCTCGTCATTACTGCCACCAGAGGCTGCTTGTCCATCCCTATGAGTTCTTTTCCCTAAACGGGCCTGAGCGTAGCCCAGGCAGAATGACGGGTTCATCTGCTTGGCCCATGTTAGCTTAGCCACGCAGACCCTCGGCTTTTGGTGTGACCTGGTGCCCGGAGGGTCACACAGCGCTGGTGGAGAAAGTGGCACCGCCTCCAGCAAACTACACATTTGCTTTGCCTTGCTGCCCCCACCTGCTGGGTTCCTACCGTTTTGCTTGGCTTGTCCAACGATCTTCCTTCATCCTTTCCCTTCCCTGGTGCTCCTGCCTTGGGGAAGCTGACAGTCCAGAGGTTTCCATCCTTCACTTCTGGCTCCCTCTCGGTCCTAGTGCCAAGTTCCTTTCTGCCTCCTTAAGACTAACTGTCTTCTCTAATCCAGAACAAATCCGGAGACGCGGTCAGGCAAGAGAAGCACGTTACCAGCTTAGCAGCGAATCCCCCAGGAAAGGGGGGGCACCTGAGATTCACCAGCCCCTCAGGCCCTCAGGTCTCTGCAGCCCCTCGGTGCCCTGATGACCTGGTCATCTTCGCCTGGCCAGGGTGCATCGCTGCCTTAGATCCCCACCTGCTCTGGCAGCGCCTCTTGTGGCAGCTCAACTCTGGCTTGTCTGGAATGTGTCCTCACACCTCTCAACCTTCCAGAAACTGGCTAAATGGAGGCTTGTCTAGCAAGTGAATCTCTAAGTGTATCGAGTCTCTAGAACCTGAAGCCAAGTACTTTAAAAATATTTGGTGGGGGTTAGATTGGTCTTAAAAAAGAATGTCGTAAAACAGCCAAAAACGTGTGTGGTGTTTAATCCCTGACAGGCCAGTTGAGAGGTATGTATGTCGGACAAGAGTTGCTGGTCCCCCTCCAGCACTTCCTTGGCCTGCTGTTGTCAATTACACTGATGGGAGCAGAACCTCCACTCACGGAGCTCAGGGTTGAAGTGATGTAGCGCCCAGCTCCCAGGAATTACCCCGTGTTGCTTCTCCCTCTGGACGATGCTGACCCCTCCCACAGAGACTCAGTGGAATTGACAAACCGTGTTGGCTTCCTCTTTGTTCCTCAAAGCTCTTGGCTCCAGCCTCTCTGCCTCCCTGTCCTGGGTGGTCCTGAATCCCTGGGTCTCCCTCCTTGGTTTTTGCCTCCTTGATGTCCGCCTGCACGGATGGGCCCGGGGTCCGGGCTCCCATCCCTGCCTTGTGCGCAGTGCCGCTTCTGATAAGCTCCCAGATCCAAACCTTGGATGGGGCCTCCTGTCCAGGACCAACTGGCAGGATGTTTGCTTTGTACTTGCTTCTGCCGTCAGCCGGAGACCCTCGGAAAGGAGTGTCCTCACTCTTGAGAAGCGTTCTTGTTTTGTTTTGTTTTTTTTAAGCTTATTATGGTGTCAAAGAACCTTTCCGGGGGTGTTTTTCTTTTCCTGACCTGCTCTTCCATTTGGGGCATCGAATGGCTCCGAGATTTCTTCTGTCATTCACCATCTTGATTTCTCTCTTTCTCTCTCTCTCCTCTCCCCCCATCCCACACCCCCATTCCTTTGATTTTCACCTGGCCATAGAGAGCAGGGCTGAGGGAGGGCTCCGAGGAGAAAGTCAAACCGCCACGGCCCAGGGCCCCAGAGAGTGACACGGGAGACGAGGACCAGGACCAGGAGAGGGATGCGGTGTTCCTGAAGGACAACCACCTGGCCATTGAGCGTAAGTGCTCCAGCATCACGGTCAGCTCCACGTCCAGCCTGGAGGCCGAGGTCGACTTCACGGTCATCGGCGACTACCACGGCAGCGCCTTTGAAGACTTCTCCCGCAGCCTGCCTGAGCTTGACCGAGACAAAAGTGACTCAGAAACCGAGGGCCTGGTGTTCTCCCGGGATCTCAACAAACGGGGCCCGAGCCAGGATGATGAGTCTGGGGGCATCGAGGACAGCCCGGACCGAGGGGCCTGCTCCACCCCGGATATGCCCCAGTTCGAGGTACAGTGGAGCATCATCGGGACCCGGGCCCACCGGGCACTGCATGTTCAGAGGCCCCTGGGCCAAGTGTGAGAAGACTGAGCCACCAGCCTGAAGCTCTGTTCCGTGTTGCATGACCGCCCCTCCGCAGAACAGCATGGTTCTGTGCTCGCATGTTCGGCAGCTCGGTTTACCCCTAACATGCACTCCTGGGTGCTTTAACCCTGTGACCCCATCTCTTGCCTGAGGTCAAGTGATGACAGGCAGTCTGGTCCTACTCGACTCCTCCTCCCCCTGTCTGTGTTGCATGGCACCTGCAGAGACCGTGTGCTTGTGGACTCACGGGGGCGCCTGCCGCCTGCTCTGAAAGCCAGGTGGTGTTTTCTGATCCCGGCCCTGGCTCCCCTCCCCAGGGCCTGGGGTCTTGGGGTAGTGGTTGAAACTCCTAGAGAAGAGGAAACGTCATCACCTGGGGGGACACACGGGTAGACTGCGTCTGGGCGTCTCTGCTCCCTGTCCTTCTTTCAGAGGATCTTTGTTCACATTTTTCCTTTGCTCTCCCACCTCTTCCAGCCCCAGCTACCTCCCATGTTCCAGGCATTGAAACAGGAGCTCATCTACTCTGGGCTTTCACTCCATGCTGTACCCTCTGGAGAAGGTGTCTCCTCCCTTTGCCTTGCAAACTTGTCACGTTCCAGGGCCAAGTTCAGATAGCACTTAACTAGCACATGCTTTCCTGACAACCCTGGGCAGAAGTGTTGCTCCCTGCTCAGCCCCCTTGCTCTGCAATGCTTCTGCTTCCAGCGGTATCACAAGTAGTCAGGTTACTGGCTGACAGGTCTGCTTTCCTACCAGGTGGCAGCTCCACTAAGCTTGCACATTCCAGGCACTAATGATTAACTGAATGAACGGCTAGATCTCTGAGTTACAACCATCTAGAAGAATCCCCTCTTAACCACCCTCCCAACAAGCTAACTTTCATTCATTCATTCAGCTCACATATGTGAGCACCTGCTGTGTGTATAGCCATGAACTAGGTTCTATGGAGGACTCAGAAGAAACTGATCATTTAACATAAGACTTCTAGAGGAGGCGTTGGAAACTGGTGGCCCTGGGCCAAATCTGGCTAGCAGATGTGTTTTCTTTGACTTTGATTTAAAAATCAGGACACTGAATATAAAATCCAGGGATTTTTTTTTATATCATTAAAAAAAAATCAGATTATCCAGTCACTCAGGCCAAACCTGAGTGGACCCCATGTGCTCTCCAGTTCACCCCGGTCCTCAGCAAGCCTGCTTCACTCGTTTACATCTCCTGCCTGGCCCCTCTGGGCATCCAGGTGTGA
This sequence comes from Mesoplodon densirostris, assembly GCF_025265405.1. Classification (NCBI taxonomy): domain Eukaryota; kingdom Metazoa; phylum Chordata; class Mammalia; order Artiodactyla; family Ziphiidae; genus Mesoplodon; species Mesoplodon densirostris. The sequence goes on along the minus strand of NC_082676.1, from coordinate 23,571,145 downwards.
CTCCTTCTCTAAAGAACAGTTCAGAGAAAGTAGCTGGGAGGTGGTGGCATAACCATTGAAGTCATTCAGGACTATGTATTATCAGGAAAATGCTGAGTGTGGGGCACGGCACAGAGCATGTTAATTGAATGGTGAATGTTCTCTTAATGGTAGCCTGAAACCCAGCGTGCAGCCACCATGAGGTGATATGGTGGCAGTGTCATGGGCAGGCTGTCTGGGTGCTGCTGGTGGTTCTGGCTCCCCTCTTGGGCTGTTTGTCTGTGACATCACACCGGGCCTCTTTGGCCCTGGGCTTCAACCCCCTCTGGAGACTTGGTCAGCGGCAGTGGTGGGAGATATCCTGCTGACCCTGCGCTGCAGTTGCCTGTGAGTAGGAGTCGTGCCGGGGCTTGAGATACAGAGTGTTCTTCCCTCATCTGCCTACAGCCTGTGAAAACGGAAACCATGACAGTCAGCAGCCTGGCTATCAGGAAGAAGATCGAGCCGGAGGCTGTACTGCAGACCAGAGTTGCCACTGTGGACACCACCCAGGTAACCTGTGCCTTCCTGTGCACGCTGAGCCTAGGTACTGGGCATTTAAGGGTGGGGTACCCATCATGGCCAAGCCCCTTGGCCAACTCTTGCTACCTTGGCTCCCCCGGAGCCACCATTTTAACCCTGATGCTCTTCTGAGCTTCATTGTCCTCCCTGAGCTCTGGGTGTGGGTGGTGGGATGGGTTCTTATCCTGGGCAGACTACACCTCTTAAAGCCTCAATTTTCCCATCTGTAAAATGGGGAGGGTCGTGTGTCCTTCATCCTCCTGGGAGTGTTATAAGAACTAGCGGTTAGTGGATTAGACCATGGTTTTCAGATCGCTTGAAGGAGGTGAAGAGGTTTCTTAAGATATCCCAGGGGAAGAGGAGAGAGAACCCAATTCAGCTTGGGTCAGAGCAGCTCACATTGGGTCATTTGTGTGTGTGTGCACGGGGGTTCCACATCAGATTAACAAAATGAACAAACTGAAAAAAAAAAGATAAAATATCGTTTATCTTAGCAAGATGAAACATACTCAGTCCCCTGGAGACGCTGTTGTAAATAGACACAGGTGCATTACTTACAGTGCATTTCCTAAGTTCCTTTTGTAGTTTTTAAGCTTTGAAAATGGAGACTAAGGGTCTGATAGATGCCCTCTTGGTTCTTTCTGGCCAGAGGAACTGCAGTGCTGGGGACTTTTTTGCCCTGGAGACCAGTCTTTGTCTTAAGAACTAAGGAAATATGTAAATCTGCAAAATGTGGGCAACTCTGTCTTTTCCAGAATTTTTTCTCTCACTTTTATAACATGCATAGAGGTTTATGAGGCTGCTAGTGCAGCTGTCAAGACTCTTGAGTTCTGACAAGCTCTGTGACCCCGGGGCAACTTACTCCCTCTCTGCTCTGTTTTGTTTTTAGTAATGTGTGTTGGTTTTGCTTTTATACAGAGAAATACAAAGAAAACTAAAAATGGCCCCAAATTTTACAGCTCAGTAACCCCTATTGACATCAAAACAAAATAACAAAATATTCACAGTTATGAAATTCAAATAGAACAAAATGAATTTTTTTCTGTGAGTGCTCCCAGAAAAAAAAAAATGCACATACTAACATATGTCCTTATATGTCTAGGTATTTAAATTTTTTACACAAAAGAGATAATTCTCTTTTACACTTTACCTTTTTTCTTTTTTTAAATAAATTTATTTATTTTATTTTTGGCTGTGTTGGGTCTTTGTTGCTGCACACGGGCTTTCTCTAGTTGCAGAGATTGGGGGCTACTCTTCGTTGCGGTGCACAGGCTTCTCATCGTGGAGGCTTCTCTTGTTGCAGAGCACAAGCTCTATGCACATGGACTTCAGTAGTTGAGGCATGCGGGCTCAGTAGTTGTGGCCCGCGGGCTCTAGAGCGCAGGCTCAGTAGGTGTGGTGCACAGGTTTAGCTGCTCCACGTCATGTGGGATCTTCCTGGAGCAGGGATCGAACCCGTGTACCCTGCATTGGCAGGCGGATCCTTAACCACTGCGCCACCAGGGAAATCCCTACCTTTTTTTTTTTTTAATACTTACCTTGGAGATCACTCCATGTTGGCACATGTGGCCCCACCTCACTCTCCTTGTTTCCCCTTAGGAGTGGATCCTGATTTAGCATGCCTTTATCACCTATCAATGGACCTGTGATGGTTTTTGTCTTTTGCAGTTAATGTTGAAAGCTGCAGTGAACTTTTTTGTTCAGACTTCCTGGCGAAATTTTCAAAGTTTATACCTGAAGGGTGAATCCCTAGCAATGGGCTCGCTCAGTCAAAGAATACAGGCATTGAAATTTGGATAGAATGTATCAAATTTTATGGGCTTATTTTCCCTTTGTGAAATAAAATGATTGGAATGAGCTGGAGGACCTGTGAGACCCCTTTGTAGTTTGGTCTGTGTGTGGACGTACCCCCTCCCCAAGTGCATGTTTGCTCACACTGCCTGTCACTTGGTACCTGGGGATGCCACGAGCCCAGGTGGCAGATGTTGCAGGCGTATCTGGCACGCTCTCTCTCTTCCCTCTCTAACAACTCCTCCTCTGGCCAGCAGGTTGACGGGACTGCCCCAGGGGGGAAGGAGTTCTTAACAACTACTCCCTCCATCACCACGGAGACCATATCAACCACCATGGTAAGTAGGACCCGAGACCTCCCTCTCTGACCAGCCCCATTGCCCCTGAAACAGCCGGATAACAAGCTAACCTCGCCAGCTATGGCAGGAAGTCCTCATCCGCCCTCACAGCATCAGGTGTGGCACACACAGTCAAACTTTTATTGTCTGACACACAGTCGAACTTTTATTGACTGGCCACAGGACATCCAGTCAGACCTCAGTTTTGCAAACTGAATAATGTAGGAGGTGGCATCCCTGAGTCTCAGTCATCTGGACCATCTCAGCTACGGCAGGGATAAAGAGAGGATGGTACTATTTGATTCACTGACTGTCGGCAACACAGGAGGATTGTGCCTGAAAGTCCTCCCTGAGTGAGGTCCATCCTCCTGGCAGCCATGGCTCAGGATTTGGGATTGTGTCCTGAGGGACCCTGTGGTTCTGCTACCTATTTGCTGCCTGACCCATGAAGGAAGGTCTTCAGGTGTCCTCATCTATAAAATGGGAGTACTCCCCATTCTGCCTGGTTCACGGGCTCTTAAGAGAGTTCAGTAACATCAGATTCTTCAGATGATGACACAGCACAGCTGGCATTCAGCCACAGGTTATGATACCATGCAATGTGCTCATGGGGTAAAACCAGAGCTGTGAAGTGGATGCTCTTTCTCCCACCCTTTACAGATGAGGAAAATGAAGTTCAGAGAGGTACAGTGACTTACCCAAGGTCACACAACCAATAACCTGAGAGAGCCAGGTCAAACCCAGGCATTCTGATTCCGGAAACCCTACCGTCCACCTCAGCCACTCTGCTCCCTCATCCTGACCGTCGTGAACAGCGGCTGTGTGGGGCTGGGGCTGGGGCTGAGGCTGGGGCCGAGCAGGTATCAGTGCCTGGACCAGATCTGTCTTGAGCTGTGGGAGGTTGTTTTCAAATGCTTTCCCTTGCCAAACCCCTGATATGCACATAGGAAGAAAATTACATTAATTTAGACTACCCAGTAGGAAGGTTTTGAGTAAACAAAGATTTTAAGAGAAATAAGCCCAAACCAGTTATCAGCTTGCACACTCTCCCCTGGTCACTCAGTTCCTCCTCTCCCCTCACCCCTTCACCACGTGGCATCAGGATGCTTATCGGGCTAAATGTAAATTCTTACCATGGTGAGCAGGCAGTCATATCATTCATTTACTCATCCATCCATCCATCCATTCATTTGTTCTAAAAACATTTCTTAATCTCTACTCTGCCCAGTATGGGGAGTGGAAGAAAAGATACTGCCTGTTAGAACTCATTCATCGAAATAATAATCACAGGCACATCTAATGGGCTGTGCCTTTGTGTTTAGGTCCTGGGCACACAGTGGTGAACAAGGTCCAGCTCTCCCACTTCCTGGCTGGATGACCTTGGGCAAGTTACCCAAGCCTTTCCAGACCTCAGTTTCCACTTCTGGAAAATGGGGTGAGGGGAAATAATAGCATATCCCCCAAAGGGTTGATGTGAGGCTCAACTAAGGTAATCTCTGCAAAGCCCTCCAAAGAGTGCCTGGCACATTACAAGTGGTCTGTAAATGTGAGCGGCCGTTATTTTTTCCTGCCTTTCCTAGGGGACATAGGGTGTGGAGTGACACTGACACTGTAGGAGCTGGGGAAGGCTTTATCTAGGCGGTGACATCTGAGCTATTCTTGAAGGATAAATTAGGGTGCAGTCGGGCTTCCCACCTGCCGATGCAGGGGACACGGGTTCGTGCCCCGGTCCGGGAAGACCCCACATGCCGCGGAGCAGCTGGGCCCGTGAGCCATGGCCACTGAGCCTGCGCGTCTGGAGTCTGTGCTCCGCAACGGGAGAGGCCACAACAGTGAGAGGCCCGCGTACCGCAAAAAAAAAAAAAAAAAAAAAAAAAATTAGGGTGCAGTCATGGGAGGAGGTCTCCTAGGCTGTGGGAACAGTGGATGTAAAGGCAAGGATGTGAACGAGCATAGCATTTAGGGAAAGGAAATGGTCAGTGAAGCAAGATGTCAAGTGGTGGGGGTTGAGCAGGGGGAGAAGAGGCTGGAAAGGAAGGCTGGGCCAGGGCTTGAAGGACCTCGAATGCCACGTATGAAGTTCAAACTTCATCCTGGAGACCATGGAGAATCACTTCAACTTTTTAAGTAGGGGCATGATGTCATCACGTATGTGTTTCTGCGTTTTAGAAAGATTACTCTAGCAGCCCGTGTGGAACATGACTGAAGCAAAAAATTCCTTCCCTTGGGGGCGTGGGTCCTTTTTTCTCCTTCCTTCCTTCCCCTCCTCCCTCCTTCCTTCCCTCCTTCCTTCCTTCAGCAAATATTTATTGAACACCCACGATGTGTGAAGTAGTGTGCCAGGCGCTGTGAATCCAGCTCTGCGGGAGACAGACAGAATCTCTGAGCCCACATTCTACTGGGAGAGACCGGAAGAGCAGGCAGGGAACTAGTTTAGGGGCGGGGGCAGGGCCAGGGTGCGAGGAGTTGGAGGCTGACCAGGAGGTCAGGGTTGAGGGTGCCTGGAGGGAGGAAAGTACAGGATTGGGTCACTGGTAGAACGTTCAGGTGATAGGATGAAAGACGGGCCGCGACGCCGCGCACCAGCCCCGCTGGTCTCCGAGAGCGAGCGCGGCCCTGGGAACCTGTTCGAGAGTGAATTCCCAGGCCCCGCCCCAGACCTATTGACTCAAAACCTCCGGGGCGGGGCCCAGGGGTCTCTGTTTTCACAAGACCTCCAGGTGACACCCCTCAAGTCTGAGAAGCACTAATAGGAACAGGGAACACAGAGCGGGGGGCGCTCGTTAGCGGCAGCTGTGTGTTGGGGGTGGGAGGCAGCGAATTCCATTTTGGGTCTGATGGGTCTGATGGGTCTGAGGCGCCTGTGGGACGTTTCCAGGGGAAAGTGTCTAGGAGACATTGGTTTTCAAGTCTACGGCTCAAGAAAGATCTGAGCTACAGATAAAGCGAGAGGGGACAGTGGCCTCAATGAGGCAGTGGAAGCCTTGAGTGGCCGAGGCGTCCCAGAGAGAGGCGGCGAGGAGGAGAGCCCGGAGTCCGCCGGAGGAAGGGCCGGGGGCGGAGATGGCGGTGTCACGTTAGCCACGGAGAGGGGCCGCGCCTCCTAGAGGCGGGAGAGGGGACTGGCTGAAGATACAGGAGAGGCAGGCGGAGCAGCTGGCACCTTGTGGTGCCTTGGAATGACCTGTGTCCCCATCAGTGTGAAGGTGGAGGTGAGGCTTTTCCGGGAAAGAGGGGTCAATGGGAGAAGAAGAAGTTTGAGGGGAGAAGGGCCTGGAGGGACAATAGGATTCAAAGGGGCTAGTGGCTGTTTCCTACCCTGGGAGAAAGGAAGCATTGATCCCAGAAGGCTGCCCTTTTAAGGCCTGCTGCTGGGCCACATTCTGGGACTGCCTCTGAGAAAGTAAGTGCCTTGTGGAGGGAATGCCAGGTAACCTGGCCACCAACAGCCTCAGCTGGAGGCAGGCCTCGGGGAAAGGTGGGGCGAAGACAGAGGGCTGCTGTCGTCACCTGTCCCCTGGCAGGCAGAGGTCCAGGTCTAGTACCCTGCAGCCCACTGGGGAGCTGCAGAATGGACACAGCTTCTGGGCCTCTGGACAGACAAGGCTGAGCCCTGAGATGGGGCAGGATGTAGGAGGTAGAGGCCAGCAGTTGGGCCCCTTCCAGATGTGGGCCAGTAAGTCTGGGGCCAATTCCAGGAGTATCTAGCAGTTAGACTCCAAGGTAGGACCAGGAGAGCTGGCTCAAGGGCAAGTGTTCCAAGGGCAGAATGGCATGGCAGAAGGAGTGCGTTGAATTTGGAGCCTGACCAACTTGGGTCTAAATCCAGGCTCTATCACTCACTTTCAGGGGGGCTTGAACAAGCCACTTAACATGCCCTGACCTTCCAGTTTCTCAACTATAAAGCAGGAATATTAAAACAATTTCCTATGGTTGTTCAGAGGCTTAAATGAGATCATGCATCCTTAACACAATACTTAGCACATAGCAGGTACTCAGAAAACAGTAGTTAGTATGTTCTTAGTAGCCAGCCTATACTCCTATATTTACCTGACAGATTTCCGTTTGCAAAGCCCTTTCTCCTCTGTTATCTTCATAATGTCTCTGTGAGAGTGGGACAGGGGTCCCCTTTTTAAAAAATTTCTTAAGACTTTATTTCTGGAGAGCAGTTTTCAGTTCGCAGCAAAATTGAGAGGAAGGTACAGAGATTTCTTGTAGACCCCCTGCCCCGGCACACATACAGCCCCCACCACCAACCCGTTATCAACACCCCTACCAGGATGGGACATTTGTTACCACTGATGAACACACACTACAGGGGTCCCTTTATGTAGGTAAATCCATGAGGCCCGGAGAGCGGAAGTGGCTCCATCAGGGTCACGTGACTGGAACGTGGCAGGGCCAGGACCAGAACCTCGATGTCTCGACTCCTTTGTTAGTGCTTCCAGGGGGCAATACCGCGTCTTGTTCACCACAGTGCCCCTAACGCCAGGCACTCAGTAAATGTTTGTTAAATGAGTGGGTAAGTGTGTAAGCACGTGTGTGAGCGAGCGAGCGAGGGATGAACAAGAGCAGACTGGACTGAACGATGCCTTCAGCTCTCTGCTTCTGACGTCACCATTCAACCCTGTGGCCATGAGAGCTGCATGGCCACGTGCTCCAGTCATCCTGAGGGCCCGCCCACCTGAGACCTGGCCCTCTGAGCACTATTGTTTCCCCAGGAGAACAGTCTCAAGTCCGGGAAGGGGGCAGCTGCCACGATCCCAGGCCCACAGACGGTGGCCACGGAAATCCGTTCTCTTTCTCCGGTAAGTGGGCAGGGCCAACCCAGGCTAGGGGACTCCAGGAAGAGAATGTGGACGCAGGTCCACAGGTGGCCTGCAGCAAGTACGGCGTAGAGCGTGGGGGGCTGCCCCTTTAAGTGCAGCACCAGGAAGTGGCATCACATTCAGATGCCCACAGGACTCCCTGGTCCCCACTAGAGTCTCATGCATTGGTGGTGCCTGTGATATGACAGCTGCTTTGCATCTGCTCTCCTAACTGACCAGGAGGAGCAATGGACTAGGGTTCCAGAAGCTTGGACTCTGGACCCAGCTCTGTTGGTGGCTGCCTCAGTCGCCCACGTCTGTCACTGTGAGGTCTCTTGCAGCTCCTGTGTTCTCCACACCTGTTGTTTTCATCATTTAGTCCCAGAGAGAGCACTTCCCCAGCCCTGACAGGGTGGGGGAGTGGGAGGCCTCTGTTTCCACCCTGGATCCCTCTGTTCATTCTTCTAAGATGCCAGGATTCTTAAATTCTAGGGTCTTGTTAGGATTCTGGACCTCAGGAATCTCAGGTCCTAGGAATCTTAGATTCCAGGGTTTGAGGATTTCATGGGTCTAGCATTCTGAAGATTCCAGTATTCCTGAGTTCTTAGACTCAGTGGCTCAAAGCATCTTGGCTTCCAAACTTCACCTTCATGGGACACCCCCCGCCCCGACTCCTCCCTTGGTTTACCCCACCCCCGCCCCCGTCCAGCAGAGTCCAGTGTCCTCACCTGAGCCCTGGGTGGGGGGTGGTTATATTCTGCAGATCATCGGGAAAGATGTCCTCACCAGCACCTACGGCGCCACCGCGGAAACCCTCTCCACTTCCACCACCACCCATGTTACCAAAGTGAGTAGCAGCAGGATGTCGTATGCCCCCAGCCTGGCTGTGGGGCTCGGGAAGGTCATCGCCGTGGCTCTGCCTTGTAACGTGGACAGAGAGGACCTGCGGTGTTCCCAGTTTCTGGGAGCTTTGTTCTGTGCTAAGGGTTGTCCTAGGTGCCGACCTGCCCTTCAGTGTTGACAGCCAGGCTGGGGGGATGAGACCATCTCCTTGGAAGAAATTGTGAACCGTGGCGTTTGCGCCTTATAGATCCTAAGTGCTGGAGGGATTTAGAGGGGGGCGATTGAAGGAAGGCTCAAAGAATGAGGAAGGGTCTTCTGGAAAAAATGGGGTTTGTATAGGGTCTTGGAAAGCCAGGGCGGACGCGTGAGGGAGGATGCAGACGTTCTAAGCCACAGGGAAGATGGGAACAGAAACCGTGTGTTTGCTTATTCATTCACTGAGCAAATGTTAGTGAGCATCAACCTCACGCTGGCCTCTGGGCTGAGGGCTGCTGGAGGGGCTGCAAGCAGTGCACATGGGGAAACAGGAGAAGCGGTCTCTGTTCAGGAAGAAGCAGCACGTAGGGGATGTAACTGGGAAATTAGGTTGGACTGGAGGTAGGGGAAGCAGAAAAGAGACAAAAGACAAATCCCAGGACAAATGTGATAACAGAGGGTCTGAGTCTGAGAGCCACTGGAAAGCCATCAAGGTTTTCAAGATGGGGAGTGGCCCAGTGCAAAGGGTTTAAGGAGAAGAGATTAGGTCCACCAGGACATACAGGCAGATGGGAGAAAGAAGAGAGAGAGTTTTTGAGAGACTAGGGATGGAGGGCCTGGCGCAGGGTGCGGGGAGGAGGAGGCGGGGCCAAAGAAGGGAGACATTCCTGGTGAGACAGCCATGACTTAGCCCATGAGGACAGAGGGCTGAGGACAGGCTGGCCAGCATGTCCATGCCTGAGGGGCCAGGGCCCAGGGCAGGGATGGAGGCCTGGAGGAGAGAGGCCAGAGAGCCAGGAAGAGTCGGAGGTTTTGCTCAAGCGTCAAAGGAGGAGCCTGGTAGGCAGCGCTGGCCCTTGATGAGCACAGACTGTCCCAGCCCTGCCCACTCCCATGCAGCACGGTCCCCAGAAAGCACCCACTCCTACCAAAAGCATCAGTGAGCAGTGATGACTTCACTGAAAGCTTTATGGGAAGCTGTTCCATCGCACACCCCACTGCATACAGCTCAGATAACTCTTCTTCCCAAAGTCCCTCCTAGCCCTGCCAACTGGGGGCCCCCCTCTTCTTTCTGTCCACTCCTGACCCCAGCTGGGGTTTCCCTTAGCCACCACCCGCCTTTAATATGCCAAGCAAGTAGGTCCTGCCCCATCTTCTACTTCTAAACTTGCACCCGAACCCCACCCCTTCAGAAGACAGTGGCGGTTTTAAGCATATGTATAAGCATCATCAATGCAGTTTTCTAGTATTGTTTGAAGTCATTTAAAGTAGAACCTTGTCACCATTCACATTTCATTCATGTGTTCATTCAACAAATCCGCATTTAGCACCTGCCCTGGTCAGGTTGGACAGGGGAGTGGGGGAGGAGGGGATCCAGAGATGAACAAAACACAGCCCCTGCCCTCATGAGCCCCAGCCCAGTGAGCGAGGCCAGGTCACACACACAATGTCAGTACAAGGCAGAGAGGCCCAGAACCGTTAGAGATATGAACTTGCCGCTCAGGGAGTACCAAGGCAGGAAGGAGGAAGGATCGCTCACCAGGGTCAGGGTGACAGCATTTGAACCGGGCTTGGAGGAGCTAGAGGGGGCAGCTTGGTAGTTGGGGGAGTGGCGGCAGCCAGGCAAGATGTGCAGTCTGAAGTCCCAAAACCAGAAAAAGGAAAAAACCGAGGGAGCTAGGAGAGAAGGCGACTGCTGGTTCCAGCCTTGCCCTTGAGGGATGCTTTGGACCGGTCCCCTGTCGAGGCTGCTGCCCCAGCAGGACCCAAGGCTGACCTCACCTCCCTCTCCCTCTGCAGACTGTGAAAGGAGGATTTTCGGAGACGAGGATCGAGAAGCGGATCATCATCACCGGGGACGAAGATGTCGACCAAGACCAGGTATGGGGATGGGGAGCATGGTTCCCAGAGGCACTGCCCAGGCCCCAGGCCCTCCCATGGACGGCTGCATCTGTGAGCAGAGATGTCCACTTCCTACTGACCCTGTCCAGAGGAGAAGCCCTCAAGGAAGGGGCACTGAATGGGAGTCAGAAGGAGCCAGAAGACCTGAGCTCTGGCCTCTCCCCTTAACTCCTGGTCCTCAGCTGTGCGCTGGAGGGGCCTGTTGGTCTCCATGGCCTCTCCCATATTCCATATGCTCTGACTCCTCACTTTGCCATTCTTTTCCTCCAGGCCCTGGCTTTAGCCATCAAGGAGGCCAAACTGCAGCATCCTGACATGCTGGTAACCAAAGCTGTCGTATACAGAGAAACAGACCCATCCCCAGAGGAGAGGGACAAGAAGCCACAGGTGAGGCTCATGGGGCTCAGCAGCCATGAGACGGAGGAGGGAACAAGGTCCTCCGAGGGGCATTTCCACCTGAGGACCCACCAAGAGGCTTGGTCCCCAGCACAGCTCTGACCTCCCCAACCTTCCTGGTTTGGGGCTCCAAGTGGAGAGGTAGCTCCCTCAGATACGACAAATCAGAGTGCAGAGGGGAAAGAAGGCTGGTTCCTTGGTTTCTTTGGGCTTTCAGGCTCCAGACCCAGAAAAGTAAATCCAGAAGTGGTCAGAACAGGGGAGAGAGGATTGACAGTGGGTACTGAGGTGGGACAGACAGAGACAAGCGTACCCTCACTGGCCATTGCCTGTAAGCTGGAAGTCGGAAAAAGTCCTGCCAGGCCCAGGGCCACATTCCTGTCCCTGACTCTCTGTCTCCATCACCGGTCACTGGATATTGCCAGGGAGGAATTTTTTTTTTTAATTGAAGTATAGTTGATTTACAATGTTGTGCCAATTTTATTTATTTTTTAATTTTTTAAATTGAAGTGTAGTTGATGCCAAGGAGGAATATGATGGCCAGAGCCCTCGATCCCATCTGTCTTGCTAGATTGGAAACCCTTCTCAGGCCACCTGGGGTGAGAATCTTAGGGACCCCAATCCTTACTCTTTCTACTGAAGGGCTATCAGTGCCTTCGTGAATAAGAGGAATGAGATGGTGCTGGAGCACAGAGGTCTTTTAGCAGCTGAAATTGGGGGCAGCTGGGGGAAGGGTTCTGGCCCCTCTAGAAATTTACTGAATTTGGTCAGACCAATAATAACAAAATCTCACAGACATTGAATTGAGTGAAATAAGTCAAACACAAAAAGTACATACAATGTGAATCCATTCGTAGGAAGTTCAAAAACAGGCCAAACTAATCAGCGATGATCAAAGTCTGAATATCGGTTCCTTCTGGGGTGTGGCATTGACAGGGAAGAGCCACAAAGGGAACTTCTAGGGTGCTGGAAATGTCAGCGTCTTGAACTAGGGGGTTGCATGGTTGTGTATATATGTAAAAGTGGGCCAAGCTCCACACTTAGATTTGTATACTTTACTTACTTCACACCATGTACCTCAATGAAAAATAAATGCATTTCAAAGTCCCCCACCAACAGCAGGTCTCCCTTTTGTCCTCTTCCCGGATGAAGAAACCCAGTGTTTTCTAGAAAGATACAGAATGTTTCTTTCTCACCCTTTGATTACCACCCCCTTCGTGTCGGAAGGAAAAACACTGAACTTCCTGCAGTGATGGAAATGATTTTCTGTGCTGTGCAGTGTAGGAACCACTAGCTGCACACGGCTGTTGAGCACTTGAAATTGGCGAATCTGAAATGAGATGTACCTTGAGGGTAAAATAGGTGCTGGAGTTTGAAGATTACATATGGAAAAAGGAGTATAAAATAGCTCAATAATTTTTATATTGATTACATGTTAAATGATAATGTTTGGATATATTGGGTTAAGTAAAAGACATTATTAAAATTAATCTCACCTGTTTCTTTTTACTCTTTTTATGTAAATTAAAACATTTGAATTTTAATTTAGAAATTAAAATTTTCTATATAGCTGGAAAATTTTAGAAAACCAGAAATACTATAAAATTTAGAAAATACTGTCTAGAAAATCTATCATCTAAAAAATTTTAAATTCTGTCTGTGGCTTCGTTTCTGTTGGACAGCGCTGGTCTAGAAGATGTATAAACTGATTACGGGCAGAGCCTGTCTCCCAGCCTTCCTCAGACTTTCAAGTAAATTGTCACTCCTTTTCTGTCAGTTGCCCAGTTATTGTTGCTTTTTGTCCCCCAGATCTCAGAGTGGTAGAGTGTAGGTCACTTGCCAAGCTGGTGCTGGGCTGGCAGTATCAGCTGGGGAACACAAATACTAGAAAACTATTGCCATAAAGTCTGACTTAGAAGTGCTGGGCCAGGACCTGGGAATCTTTATTTATACGTTGGTCCTTAGGAAGTCCGTGTGCAGCCAGGTGTAGGAACCACTGATGCAAAGAACTCTGTGCTGGGAATCAGGACCTGACTCCAGTCCCAGCCATCCTGCTGACTTGGCTGTGTGGCCATTGGGGTCTCAATTTCCTCATTTGCAAAAGGAAGAGATGGACAAGCCCCCTTCCTGTTATGTACAGTCCTCTGGCTGTTTGTTTGCTTTCCTAGCTTCTTGTATCTTCTCCATTCCCCGTCTCACTCCTCCTTATCTTTCCTGGGGCATCCCAGCTAGCCCCCCAGGCTCCTGCCTGCCCGTGTTCCCTGGCCATTTGGAGCTCTCGTCCCAGCCTCCACGTCCTGCCCACCCCATGCAGTCTTTCACATCTGCTCACCTCACTGCTCCCATTGTGGTCCTTCCTCCTCGCCCCTCTTTTAGTCCTTTCTTTGCTGCCATTGTCCCACGCATCACCACACTCCCTCCCTCTCTCTTTTGGATCCTTCTGTAAAGGTCACCTTGTTATGTTGTCCTGGAGAAACAGAAGTTTCTCCCTTGCCTTTTCTGCTCACCTGCTTTCCCATTAGTTATTGCCAAGTAGGAACCACCTCTGACTTTTAATATAGTCAGACTCACTGATTCTGGGGGAAAGGTCTTCTCTGAATTAGAAAACTCTTTTTTAAAGTACTTGAAAAATGTTGGTTTGATGGATGGATACATCTTGAAACCCGGGATGATAGTCCTGACTCGAATCTCAGTCCTGACCGTTATTAGCTGTGCAGCTTTGAGCAAGCTATTTAACCTTCTCGGCCTGTGTTTCCTCATCAGCCAAATGACAATGACGATGACATAGTAACAATTGCGGTAACTTATGGAGTCCTTACACTCTTCCAGGCACCTGGCTGTGCACTAGGCACAGTACTGTCACCTGCTCATTCATTTTACAAAGAAGGGAACTAAAGCTCTGAGATGTTAGGCGATTTGCTCACAGATTTGGAGCTGGGAACACAAAGAATTGGTTAGAGAGTCAAACCCCATCTGTTAGACTCCAAAGCTGCCTTATGGCCTTAATCTCCTGACCACGCTGACTGTTCACAGTATCTATCTCATAGGGTTACTGAGATCATACATCTACAGTAGTAAGCACCGTGCCTGGCACATAGTAAGTGCTCAATAAGAGTTAATTATGACTGATTACTATTAACACAAAGTAAGCTAAGAAAATGCTGCCCGTTTGGACTCTGCTGTAATAAACAGAAGAATACATGATCATACAGTATTGTTTAGATGTCCCCGGTCCTTCTGAAGTGTCTGTGGGCTTTAGAAGATATCCCACAAACCCGGAATCATGTTTACACTGAGTTTTGGGCAGGCACTTTATTAATCGATGAGGAAACTTAAGGTGAAGCCGGCACTGTAGGAAAAAATCCTCAGAAAGTCGCAGAATGGAGTAGCAAGAACACACCCAGCTTTGGACTCAGAATGTGTGCCCAGAGGAACCTGCCTGGGCCTCAGTTTTCTAATCTACAAAATGGAGTTAATCTATAAACTGGAGCTGCTGTAATAACTAAACAACATCTATGTGTGTCAGAGTCCTCTCAGGCTGCTATAACAGAACACCGTAGACTGGTGGCTTAAACAACACACACTTAATATGTCACAATTATGGGGGCTGGGAAGTCCAAGGTCAAGGTGCCGGCCAGTCTGGTTCCTGGTAAGACCCTCTTCTGGTTTGCAGACAGCCATCTTCTGTGTGTCCTCACGTGGTGGAGAGCAGAGAGAGAAGTTATCTCTCTCATGTCTCTTTTTATAAGGGCACTCATCCTATTTATGAGTGCCTTATAAAGGCCCCGCTTCCATACACCATCACCTTGAGGGTTAGGGCTTCAACATGTGAATTTCAGGGGGACATAAACATTCAGTCCATAGCAATGATGTACCAGGTGGTATCTCACATACAGAAGGTGCTCGGCGATGTGAAACTGCTTCCTTGTCCCAATAGTTTTGTCATGTTGAGGGGTTGATGAGAGCCCTGAGCAAGTCAGACCCTAAACTTCTATCACCAGCCTGATGCACGAGGCCCTGTTTCCACGTGGGCATCCATCTTGCCAGTCTTCATCTTCTCTCCCCTCCCTGAATCCTCCAGGAATACCTGTCCCTGCTCCAGTAGATTTCTTTATGAAGTTCTTCCTCCTTGAAGTTCTTGCTGTGAGTGTGAAATCACGCCCCTCTTACAGTCTTCTCTTCTCTCCCTGCAACTCACAGGCCAGATGTGTGGCTTCTGCTCCATCTTTGTTCACTGGCCCGTCTCCTTCAGGCAAGACCTGTCTCCCAAACATTGCCAGCAAGAGGGCAGCATCCAGCCAGCTTCCCAGAGCTTTCTTACTTTCAAATTTTTAATTAAATGGGGGTGGGGATGACCTATTCCAAAGCAGGAGCCAAGGGTTCTAGTCTTGTTTCTGCCACCAACTTGCTAAGTCATTGAACACTCTGGGCCTCAGTTTTCCCATCTGTCAAATGAGCTGAGAAGGATCAAATTTCTACAACTCTGTTAGCACCTGACCATATGTAAGTGGCAAAGGGCAGGGACAATATGCCACTTGTTAAATGGTTTGGGGTAGTTGCTGTGTGTCAGTCATGGTGTTGGGCCCTGGAAAGACAACAATAAGTAAAACACAGCCCTTGCCCTCAATGAGATCAAATAGTGTGTGGTTAAGTTAACAACAGTAGTAATAAGAACAGCCAGTATTTACTCAGCACTTACTATATGCTGAGCCTTGTCTTGAATCCTCCCTACAACTTCGTGAGGTGGGACCCATCTTACCGAGGGAGCAACTAAGGTCTAAAGAGGTTAGGAAACCTGCCCAAGATGACAGAGCTAGTAGACCGTGGAATGGGATTTGAAACTAGGATTGTCTGATTTCAGAGCCCATGCCCCTTAACCACTGAGTTTTGGAGTCAAACCTGAGTTGGAATCCAGACTCCAGTTTCTTTACTTAAACACTCCTCTCTGGGGTTTAACCCCCAGGACACAGCAGGCAGTGGCAAACAGAAGGGAAAGACAAAAAAAGAAGATCTGCAATCACGACTAAACATTTCTTAGAACTGAGAGCAGATAGAAAGACAAAATGAAACAAGTATAATCTTAGCTTTCAGTGTTCAAGGAAACTTGGACAAATTTTCCAGCCAAAGTAAAAGATACCACCTGCCTGGAAACAACCCAGCAAACATGCATGGCCTTTGGAGTCAGAGAGTCAGACAGAGGTGGCTTCAGTTCTCAGCAGCCACTTTCTTACAAGCTGTGTGGCCTTGGACAAGTCACTCTGTCTTCCCGAGTCATAATAAATGGCACACGGTAAAGTCAGGGAAAGCAACCTCTTGCCATGTATTTAAAGATGAGTGACAAAAGTTACTAACTCTTCTTGTCCTCCTCCTTCCTTTGCATCTCCTCCCCGCAACGCCTCTGGCTTCAGGAATCCTGACCTCTGTGAAGAGATGCTGGCGTTTCTGGTCCAACCCAAGCCAGAGAACCGTAAAGAAGGGGCCTTCATTCTGGATTCTCCAACTCAACACCGACGTCCCAGCTGCGACGTACTGTCCCTGATGAGAGACTGGGAAAGGAAAAGCATATATATATAGATATATATAGATATAGATATATATACAGGAAACATCACGTCCTTGCACTGCTGCCGGGGCTGGCCGAGCATTCGGCCGACAGCAACGGCCAACATCTGAACGCCTACATTTCCTTTGCAGACAAATTGAAGAATTGGTGGGATTGTTCAGGAAAAAAAAATTATAACAACAATAATCCCTTGCTCCGCCCCGCCGCGCCTGTCCCAACCCCCCTTGAAGCCCCGCGGAACAACCAAGGCAAGCCAGACCGCGCTGATTGTAGAAGTGCAATGAGACCCGGGTTCTACATGTTCCGTTCAGTGGACGAGCATTCCATTTCTTCTTCTCCTGCGTCTGTTGCCCACTCAAATAAAAAGGAAAACACTTTCGCAGCCAAGCAAGAGAAGCTGCAGCAGCAAGACACGCCCTGTCAAACGTTTTCCAAGAAAGAGAGAAAAGTCCCTGCTCGGAAAGGAGGAGGAGGAACACTAGATTCTTATTTTTTGGGTCTTGACACTGGGCTGCAAAATCCACCTTCCTTTCTCCCGCCTCCCCTCCCCGTCGACTGTCACACATCTTGTCAGTCATTTTCTGTCTGGGTTCCCTCCTCCCTCTCCCCCACCCCACCCCCGCCTCACCTTCTGTGTCCTGGTCCTGCTGAGGGCCACCGCAGATGACTCTCACTGGAAGTGAGAAAAAGCAAAGCAAAGCAAGAATGTGAAACCAAGCCACAGGAGGTGAAGTAGACCTTGTATGTTATGGGTTCTCATTATGAAGGTGCAGCTCGTAGATTTGTATGGATGTGCTTTTAAGTTATGTATATTACAAATAACAGGAAGCAAATATTAAAATAAACAGTGCTGGTAAGTATGAAGCTGACATTTTAAAATTATAATTATCTGACTGTGATTGATGTATCCCAAGGTTCCTAGATCTCACCGAACCGACCCTGCCAAGGAGACCTGGACTCTGGCTGTGGGTCGCTCACAGTAGGAGCCGACGGTTCAGTGTAGAAATACAGTGTGTGGTGTTTGTAATTGACTGATTGGTGGGGAGGGGCGGGGTCCCCAGGTGGAGAGGCAGGGATTTTGGCAAGAAGGAAGCAACACGGGTGTGGTTCAAGATGCCTTCTCCCCCTGGGCAGTAACAACCGGGGGCTGGTCTGTGCTCAGGCGTGGTCCAGAGTTAGGATTCTGCTGCACAGGTCTCCCGGCTCAGCGCCCCCGCCTCCCTAGGAGGCTTGCCTCCTTTCTCAATCTCTCTTTGTTTTGCCACGTCTTGCCTTTTCCTGACCGCATTGTGACAGCTAACTCCCATCCCGAAGGAGGTGACGTACCCAGCTGCCGCAGAAGATGGTGGCTTCCACCTGGCTGTCTGAACATCCCCAGCCCAGTCTTTTCCTTTACCACTCCTGTATTCTGTCTGAATCATTCTCTGCTTCCTGGGCCAAAGCAGCCATGGTAGAGACTGAACACAGGGCAGGCCCTGATAGGTCAAAACCGCACTCCCAAAGGCTTCGCCTGCCCCAGAGTAAGCTGAGGAGGATCTACATATAAGACCCTGGCCTTAGAGACCTCGCCTTCAGTCGGCGTCTGCGCTCTGAGCCTGTGCCCTTGGAGTCCCCAGAATGGCCTTGAGACCACAGAAGCCCTTGGAGAAGACCCCCATCAAAAGCTTGGCATTGCCCTCTGGCACACGTGGGCCTTCCCAGGCTTTCCTGACACAAGCTGCTTCCCTGAGCTTAATGAGGCCCCTTCTGAGGGAGCTTTTCCCCACTGCCCTTTAATTTCTCAGTCCCATTTCATTTCCCCCATCCTGCTTCTAAAGCAGGCGATAAATTCACTCAACAAGTATTTATTGAGTACTTACTCGTGCCAGGCACTATCATTAGGCTCAAGGAGAAAGCGTGGCGGGGAGCAGAGGGACCTGGGAAGACCCCTGAGCCAGCCTTACGTCTCTAACCCCTCTGAGAGCATTTCCGAATTCTCTCCAATTATCAGACATTGCCTAGGGATGTCCCAGAGCGGGGCTTGGCTTGCTTATTAGTTACCCCGGTGACACATATGCTTAGCTGCTTAACTGGTGCTGACCTGAGGCAGGACAAGAAACCAGAACAGTGTTTGCCTCTATGGGCAAAAATGGGATGGAGAGAGGGCAGAGAGAGCCCTGCACCTGGGGCTCAGGTGGCACAGTCAGCCACATCCCCTCTGGGGCAGGCTGTTGGCCCACTCCAACTCCCCCTGAGAGCAAAGGCACACTTTGAATGCACCAGGTTCTTTTTTACAGTCCTGGGAGAGAAGCCACAGAACCTCGTTCCTGTCCTCCTCAGCCTGAGAGCCCCCAGTGTTTCTGGGCCAAGAGCTGGAGTGGCTCCGCCCTCTCCAGGCCACCTGGAATCGGGCTCAGGCATCCCTGTCTTTGCAGGAACCAGGTGTCCCGAGCGCACTGGACATACCTCAGAGAGAGAATATTTGTTCTGGGTTCTGTACCTGCCTACAGACCCTAAGTGTGTGGCTTTAGGGCAGGGAAGATGTGACCCGGCTTAGCTTGTGGGCCAGCCAGGGTTTGTGGAGCTCTCCATCCCACAGATGTTCTGACCTTCCTCTGAGAGGCAGGCAGTGCCAGCAGGGAGGAGGGGAGCTGCAAAGCTGAAATCTAGGGCACTGTTTCCTCCCCATCCTCCTCTTCATAGGGAATATAGACGTTTGTCTTGTCTGTCTTCAACCTACTTTTCCTTTTTACATTTCTCATCCTTTCTGTGCCACCTCTGCACCCAGGAGACCATGTAGCATGGTGGAAAAAGTCCTGGAGGGCAGTCAGGAGTTCTGGGTGGCCATCCTGGCTCAACCCCTAACTCACCACGTGCCACTGAGCTAGTCCCATTCCCGTTTCGGGGCCTCAGTTTCCTCATGTGCAAAACGCAGAGGATAAAGCAGAGGCTCTCCATGCCCTTTTGCCACTCTGCCAGCCTACAGATCTTTGTTTTCCCTTCTTTTGCTTTCTTGGGATCTTTTCCATCTGAGGGTATAGGAAGTGCCAAGGCCTGTTTCAGTTTTTGAATCCTGCAAGCACATTCCAAGACTGGCCTGAAATTGCATGAACAACATCACTCTAAATATATACTTTTTTTTTTTTTTTCCAAAAGCACCTTCCCAACCAACTGCGATGCTGTCCTGGTCCTTCTTACTCGCACCCTTCTCTCCTCTCTTGTCCCCGCGCTCCCCCACCTCAGTGCTCCGTGCTGTATGCGTGTGCTCCCTGTTCTTGTATACTCAATAAAAGTGAAATAAATGTGTTTGATGCTGAACCACAAACTGACTTGGCATCTCTCTTATCTGTCTCTGACCTAGGCTACCAGTACAAGTTGGCATTGTGGGAAGGGCTAAAACTGGGTGGAGAGATCCCAACTGGGACACTTTCATTCAACCTACAACACTTTCATTCAAATATTTGCAGATCCCAATGTGGTCCAGGTCTTGGCTTTGGCTTTACACGTACAAGAACAAATAAGACAAAGCCCCTGACCTCCAGGAGCTCACAGGCTAGTGGAGGAAACTGATAACAAAACAGGTGAGCACTCAAAGATGATTCCAGAGTGATCAGCACCAGGAAGGAAATGCATCAGGGAAGGGGATCGTCACTGAAGGAGACCACTTTAAATAAGGTGGCCCGTTATGGCCTCCCTGAGGACATGATTTTTCAGCTGAATGAAGAGAAAGATCGAGTAAGGTGAAGAACTTGGGTGAGAGCATTCTAGGCAGCAGGAAGAGTAGACATGCGGACCCAGGACACAGAGGGGCTTGGTGTGTGGAGACACACTTGAAAGAAGAGCACCGCCATTGGGGTCTTTTCCTACATCCTCCTTCATGGGAGCCGAGTGGATAATGTATACAGCAAATGTTGCCATATCCCCATACATGCTACCCGTCCCGACGTTGACATCATTTTTCTTTCAATTGACTCTCTGTAAAAAAAAAAAAAAAAAAAAAAAAAAAATTATTTAAAAAGGAAACTATATTACTTCCACAAATGAAAAACTAGCGTCACCTGGCAAAGGAAGGAGGTCTTCATAAAAGTAAATGCAAGAATATTAAAATTTAAAAACCATAATCCGTGTGAAACCTAAATGTGTCCCTTGGGCTATCTGAGGTGCATGTACCAGCACTTTGCTTTCATTCTACCAGACAACTCACCCCAAACCACCTTTCTTTACTACCCCAAATCTCGCAAGCAAGAACCACTGCTAACTCTCTGGTCCATTTTCTTCCAGTCTTTTCTCGTGTATATGTATGTATTTTATCCGAGTTGAAGTCACCTTGTACATGCTGTTCTAAACACTTTTTTGGTGGGGAGGCTGTGACGCAAGGCATGCGGGATCTTAGTTCCCCAGCCAGGGATGGAGCCTGGGGCCCCTGTGGGGGAAGCCCGGAGTTCTAACCACTGGACTGCCAGGGAAGTCCCCCATTCTAAATACTTCTAAAAACTTAAATCCTGAGCATTTCCCTATAACTTCAAACACTAAATACTGTCTTTTCTTTTTAAAGGTAATTCATTAAATGCTGCAAAATGCTATGCAGTGAAAAGCAATTCTTCAACTCTCTCCAGACTCCTGTCCATTGTCAGAGGCAATTGCTTCCGGGAGTTTTGTGAATCCTTCTCTGAATTTTCCCTGTAGGTTTCCTTTCGTTATCTGTCACACCTGGGGTCCTGAGATAGGACAAGTTTTGCAAACTGGGTTCCCACCCACGCTGGATCTGTGTCTCTGTCTCCCATAAATACAGAGTCAGCCTCCAAGCTGCTTAGGAATAACCTGGCTGATTCATTTAGATCAGTGGCTCTTAACTTGTGTGTGTGTGTGTGCGCGCATGTGTGTGACTTTGTCCCTCAAGGAACATTTAGCAATGTTTGGAGATATTTTTGGTTGTCACAGCTGAGAGGTGCTACTAGTATACAGTGGGTAGAGACCCGGGGTGACAGCAGCCCTACAACGAAGAATTATCTAGCCCGGAATCTCACTAGTACCAAGGTTGAGAAACCTGATCTGGGTGGACATGCAACCCACCAGCTGGGATTCCTGAGCTACCATCTACGGCTCCTGTGCCCACAGTTCAGTGCCCTGAAGTCTCAGAAGATGGTGAGTCCTGCTAGAATAGGGAGCTCTGAAAACAGACCAAGGAGCTCAGCACCTAAGGCTGGAAATGGGGAGGGGTGGGGAGGGAGCTGAGCTTCTTCATGCAGGAAATGGAACTGACATGACAGACAGATTGATATGCATGACTGTGACTCATGGAGGCCATCTCTGGCTAATCCAGCAGCAGCTCATTGTGATCAACCATGACTGCAGGGCCCGGTCTAGTCTAACCCACTAAGAGATGAATTTTGACTGAGACAGATTGGCATGTCCAGCTGTCACTGAGGAAGTGTGACAGGCAAGCTAAAGAGCAGCAGCATAGGGACAAGAACAGCCAGTCACCAGTCAGACCTTGGTTTGCCTCCTAGCCCAGCCACTCTGGCTGTGTAACCTCTTTGAGCCTCAGTTTTCTCTTCTGCACATTGGAATGCTAAGTCTGCTTAGTAGGGTAGGGTTAGTGCAAGGATTAGAAATCATACACCAAGTGGCCTGCCCTATGGATTTTGGACTTACCTAGGCAGCCCTCACAATCACGTAAGCCAATTCCTTGTAATAAAGCTCTTATATACCGCCTGCTGGCTCTGCCTCTTTGGTTGAACCCTGACTGATACAACCACCCAACACAGGGCTAGACTCCAAAATAGAAGCCATTAATTAATAAAGAATTACTGTCATTGGGCTTCCCTGGTGGCGCAGTGGTTGGGAGTCCGCCTGCCAATGCAGGGGACACGGGTTCGTGCCCCGGTCCGCGAGGATCCCGCATGCCGCAGAGCGGTTGGGCCTGTGAGCCACGGCCGCTGAGCCTGCGCGTCCGGAGCCTGTGCTCCGCAATGGGAGAGGCCACAACGGTGAGAGGCCCACATACCGCAAAAAAAAAAAAAAAAAAAAAAAAAGAATTACTGTCATTAATTAAATGCATAATATATGTATTGAGCTGGGCCTTTGTGCCTGGCTTTGTGCTAGGTTCCAGGAAAACAGTGGAGAACAAGACAGGCAGGTTTCCTCCCTCAAGGTGCGTTTACAGCCTGAGATATCGTACTAGGCCTGCACTGTCAGAGGACACTGGGTGGTTATAGCTAGAGGGACCAATGTGGTGACTACTGCTGTGAGACTGGTTCTCTCTGGGTTGGGTTTCTGAAGCTCTCCTCTACAGCTGAGTATGGTTGGAAGCTGGGACCGGGTGATAACGGGCCAAGTGTGACACTGTCACTCGGATAGAGATCGACTGACCCGGACCACGACTGAGCCTGTGTCTGTGGTTACTGGGCAGTCATGAACTTGACCCCAGCCTCAGAAACCATGGCTGATAGAGACTGAAAAACCATGGCTGGTGGATGTGTTTCTGGAGCGGGATATAAAATGCATCGTTTGATGAAAGTTATTATCCACTGTTCAGAATCTAAAACCAGTAGCTAAAAGTAGCAAAAGGCAATGTTTGATGGGGCGGAACCTGCAGACGCGGACCGTTCCTCCCGCGACCGAGAGATCCGCCCGGCCCCTTTTCCCATTGCTCCAGTCCGGCGCCAGAGAGGGAGAACTTCCGGTGCGTTTCCGCGGTGCCTGAACCTGAGGCAAGACCCCAGTCGGTGAGCGCGGCCTCCTGTCCTCTTTTAACTCCTCTGCTTTCTTTCTCTGTGTGGTCCGGCCACCCCTCTTCCCAGCTCGGGATCGCGGAGGGCCCTAGGGCACCTAGCGGGGACTGGGACATCCCCGTCTGTGGGCCGGTGGTGGGGCCCACCTGTGTCTACAGGCCTTGCTCCCTGGGAAACCGTCACCAGATACACCGTCGCCAGGACTTCCTGGGGCACCCGCGGTAACTTGCTTTTTTTCGTAACTTTAGAACTTGCGGGCCGGAGGCCGTGGCTCCGCCTGACGTGGTTCTGAGCTACTCTCTGTAACTTCGGCTAAGGTCTTTTTTCCGAACCGAGGCTTTGTTTCTTATCTACAAAATGGGTATCATGTTTTTATTAAACAAATGTTTACCAAGTGTCTAATATGTGCTAGAGATACAAAAGACCCACGTCTCCTGGAGATGACAGCCCTCTATTAACATTTGCAAAATTGCAGCTGTGATAAGTGACATGGAAAGATACAAGGCGCCGTGAGAGCGAGTTACAGGAGAACTGACTTAGCCCCGGTCAAAGAAGCTTTACTGAGGAGATGAATATTGAGCAGAGATGAGAAAAATGATTTGAGATGGAGGGGAGGGAAGAGTTTTCTATCAGGGAAGCCTCCTGTTTGAGGGTCTGAAAGAGGTCAGTTTGGCTGTAACAGAGAGCGTGTGGGGGAAAGCATGGTATGACACAAGCTGGAGGAGTTGCCAGGGACCAGACCACGCAGGCCTTCCTTGTAGGTCATGGTAGGAATTTAGTTTGCCGAGAGCCACATGAGAAGCCTCTCAGAGGATATTAAGTATGGGTGGTGACATGCTTAGATTAGTGCTTTGAGAAGGTCACTCCAGCTATTGGATGGAGAAGGGATTGAAGGGGTGATCACTCTCTGGGTGAGGGATATGGTAGCTTAGATTAAGGAGGTTGTAGAGAGAAGTGGGTGGATGTGACTTTCTGCCTCCCAAGGCATCTTCTTTGTGCCAGGCCATGTGCCAGCTGCTGAAGATATAGTGAGGAGAATTACAGTCTGGTGGAAATAGAAGGAAAGGAATGGCATTATCAAGGAGGGGCATACAGATGCCACCAGGGAAGATGGATAGTTGATGAGCAGTTATTCTAAATGCGATAGCTATTCATCTAGCAAATATTTATTAAGTACCTTCTGAATTCAAGATTAGGAATAGGAAAATGATATAAATTATTCAGAGCAGTGGCCTTCAGACTTCTTTGATTGTGAGCTACAGTAACAAATACATTTTATGTTGTGACCAAGAGTCCATTCAAACACACAAAGCTTCAGAAAGCAGTACTTAGCTTTAATATTTATGATATACTCTGATTTTTTAAAATTCTATCCTTTTATTTAAAAAAATTAATGCTGGTTGAGATTCCCTAAAATGATCTCTTGACCCATTAACAGGTTGTGACTTGCAGTTTGGAAAAATAATGCTGATTTAGAGTGAGAGTCATTTGTGGTGGGTATTGGGTTAAGACAATAAAATATGTCCTTAACATTTTTGGAAAAGGGTTGCTCTTCCTTTCCTCATGGTTTTATTTTGTTTTGTTTGTTTAAATAAAATGAGTAAAAAGGATTGAACAGGCAGCTGGTCCTTCTGTTTGTGAAGTTTTGGGGCCTTGTTTGTATGTCTGGCTAGATTGGAAGTGCCTAGAGGGCAGTAACTGTCTTACTCTGTGAATGTTTCTGTTAGTGCCTGGCAAAGATCCTGGCACAGTGCAGGCATTCCAGGGTTATTTGTTGAATTGAATAGGTAGGTGTCTTGGGACTAGAGGGTTAGATAATTGTCCTGTTTAAATTAGTTCATGTTGGAACCATTCTTACAAATACAGAGGCAGTGTGTGTCTGCTTACAGAAGTTTTATCCGTGTGTCCTCATGGGTAGTTCAGAGGTAGACAAAATAAATGTTCTATGGTCTTTCTCTTTGGATCGAAGGCCAGCTGGGCCTCCTGGATCCCTTCTGGGTGAGCAGTCTAGAGCTGCTGCTGACTGTGAACCCTTTGGGAAGTCGGTTCAGTGGGTGTGGTTATGGTTGAAAAGCTCTTCACTGCCCAAACCTTTTGTGAATTTTAGATGCTGAGCACCCACTTTCCACCTTTGGTCCATTTCTGGGCCTTCCCTGAGGCTTATAGGAAACTGAGTGGGTGCTTCTCAACTCTTCTGGGGACTCTCCAGCAATAGGTTTTAGACAGAGTTATAGTTTAAGACAGTTTAGGCAGAGTTATAGTTTAGAATGGACTAGCCAAGCATTCTCTGCTTTCATCCTCTGTTGTGAGAAGGAGATCTGAGAGTAGATCCTGAGTGAACAGTGGAAAGAACACTGGCCTGGAGGGCAGGGTACCCAGGTTCTAATTGGGTCCTCTGTGACCTTGAACATGTCACTTTTCTTTAACTGATGTCTTTCCAGCTGTGAAGTGAGTGTTCTTGCTCATTGAACCAAAACACAAAACCCCTCTTCTCTTTGAGTCTTATTTTCTTCATCTGTAAAACAGTGTGGGGTTGTGGTGACAATTAAGGGAGATAATTATGTCAGGGGTCTAGTTCAATACCTAGCACATAGAGAATGCTCAGCAAATGAAGCTTCCTTCGCCAGGTTCTGATTAACTCTGATATATTTCTTTTTCAGCTGTTCTGGAAAACTAGAAAAGTTTTCTTTTTGGTCACTCACCACTGGTCCCATGGCTGCCATGCAGATGGATCCTGAGCTTGCCAAGCACCTCTTCTTTGAAGGGGCCACTGTGGTCATCCTGAATATGCCCAAGGGGACAGAGTTTGGCATTGACTACAACTCCTGGGAGGTGGGGCCCAAGTTCCGGGGTGTGAAGATGATCCCTCCAGGCATCCACTTCCTCCACTACAGCTCTGTGGACAAGGCCAATCCCAGGGAGGTGGGCCCCCGTATGGGCTTCTTCCTTAGCCTACAGCAGCGGGGGCTGAAGGTCCTGCGCTGGGATGCAGTCCAGGAAGAGGTAGACCTGTCCCCAGCCCCAGAGGCTGTGGTGGAGGCCATGAGGGCCAACCTCCAGGAGCTGGACCAGTTCCTGGGACCTTACCCATATGCCACACTCAAGAAGTGGATCTCACTAACCAACTTCATCAGCGAGGCCACAGTGGAAAAGCTCCAGCCCGAGAGTCGGCAGATCTGTGCCTTCTCAGAGGTGCTGCCTGTGCTCTCCATGAAGTACACCAAGGACCGGGTGGGGCAGAATCTACCCCTCTGCGGCACTGAGTGCAAAAGCTACCAGGAAGGCCTGGCCCGGCTGCCCGAGATGAAGCCCAGAGCCGGCACAGAGATCCGCTTCTCCGAGCTGCCCACACAGATGTTCCCGGCAGGTGCCACGCCGGCCGAGATAACCAGGCACAGCATGGATCTGAGCTATGCTCTGGAGACCGTGCTCAGCAAGCAGTTCCCCCAAAGTCCCCAGGACGTGCTAGGTGAGGAGGAACAACGCTTTGAGAGTGGGCCAGGGGAGGTGTATATAGTCGGAGGGCTTGAGAACAAGGAGTACATCTTGGGTTATCTAGTCCAGTGGTTCCTAAACCTGGCTAGGAGGCGGTCTTGCCCAGAATGCTTGTTAAAGATACAGATCCCCGGGTCTTAGCCCTGGAGGCTAATTCAAGAGATCTGGATTGGGGCCCCAGCAATTTATCTCTCTGTCTACCTGACAGACAAGCACTGTAGGTGAACCTGATGCAGACAGTCCTGTGTTTGGGTACTGATGGTGTGGCCCAGCCTCCCTGCCACCACATCTTACAGATTGAGGTCCATAGAGGGAAAGGATTTGGCTGCTAAGTGGTGTAGTCGAAGTGAGACCAAAGCCCAGGGCTCCTGGTTCCCAGGCCCAGCCGTGTTCCTGGGGGCCTCTCACCTCCCCCCTTAGTTTGCTCCTGACTCTCTCAAGGCTTCATCCAGAACAGTGATTTTATTTTTCTTTTTTTTTTTTTAAAGGTCCAACTCTTTTTCTTTAATTTTTAAAAATTTTATTTTTAAAAAGTTTTGGCTGCATCGGGTCTTAGTTGTGGCACGTGGGATCTTTCATTGTGGTGTGTGGGCTTCTCTCTAGCTGTGGCACGCAGGCTCCAGAGCACGTGGGCTTAGTAGTTGTGGTGCATGGGCTCAGTTGCCCCATGGCATGTGGGATCTTAGTTCCCCAACCAGGGATCGAACCCACGTGCCCTGCATTGGAAGGCGGATTCTTAACCACTGGACCACCAGGGAAGTCCCAGTGATTTTCTTTTAATTGTCGTAGTTTTTATTGTTGTTTCCCCCCCTTATTACAAAAAAATAACATATACTCATCCTAGAAGAAAAACAAAAATAAAATTCCAAATCCCACCACCTAGAAATAACCATTTTTTTACACTTTGTTGTACTTATTTTCCATCTTTTAGATATATATTTATATGTATTTCTCAGTTTAATATATTTTTGTGTTTCCTTTTAGTCTTTTTTTATTCAATTATATGTGTTTTTATATATATGATATTTTTACAAAAACAAGACTACAGTAAATTATTCTGTAATTTGCTTTAATATAAACATTTTTCCATGTCACTGAAATGGTCACTTCTCTTTAATGGCTACTTATGTTCCATAGTAATTGAACCAACCCCTGTTGATGGATCTTTAAGATGTTCCTATTTTCCCTATTATAAATGTTGTCTAATGAATATCCTTGTGTGCCCTTCTGCATACATTTCGGGGTGAAACCGTTGGATCAGAGTGTGCATGTTGCCAGGAGAAGGTCATGCATCCTTGCCAGCTGGTGAGGCTGTTGCCCATCACCTTTGACATGGCATTTGATATGGCAGTTTAGCAAAGGTCTCTTCCAACTGGATAGTTGAAAAATGATATCTTGTTTCAATTTATATTTCTTCTATTACTAATGACAGCAAACTTTTGTCACATCTTTAATAGTTGTTAATATTTTTTCTTGTATAAGTTGTCCAATATTTACATATTTTTCTATTGGAAGATCAGTGAGAATTTTGAATATAGGGCCTTTTACATAATAGGCTTAGCTGATAAAAAGGGACATTTTATGGGGTGTATCTATTTTCATTTAATAAGTAACACTTGAAATTCTGGCTTAAAATAAACAGAAAAAAAATGAACAGAAATCCTGTTTTCTACCTCTTAAACATTTCAGTTCTTCAAAGTAATCTTGTGAAAAGGTCTGTTTCAGGGATTACTGTATCTTCATGACAGCCCTTTGAAATTATTTCTGATCTCATAATTTAATTTTAGACTGAGCCAGAAATGTATGAATTTAAACAAATGCCCTAAATTCAGAGAATAAGCTCGTATTTTCACAAACTAACCAGGTAAAGCCAACTGAAGAAGCAAATCATTAACCTCTAGAAAAAGTTAAATTCTCTAACCTATAGAAAATTTAACTATATTTTGAAAATATTGATCAAATGGTCGAAATATCTAGACCAGGTAGCTATCCACACGAATCAAACCTGGTTCCACAAGCCTAGGAACAGAGAACTAGTTTTTCCAGGTCTCCAGAGGTGACAGATCAGACACCATGCGTTTAGAGAGGTATTCAGTGTTGAGTACATCCGTTCTTTTTATGGCCCACACGTAGATATACCACAGAAGCCCTCCTTAAATTTGAAGCCAGAGAGAGCGTCTCTGATCAGCAACAGTTTATCTTGGCAACTAGAGACCCAGCTGCTTGCCCAAGGACAACGGCTTCTGGATTACCAGGTCTCTGTGTGAGATAGGGATCTGGTGGGAATGTGGGAATGATAACTAAGATTTCTTGAGTGATACTTTGTGCCAGGCATTATGCTAAATGCTTTATATGTACTATATTGATTCATTTAATCTTCACTACAACCCTCAAATAAGGAAATTGAAGCATAAACAGATTAAGTAACGTGCCCAAAGTCACACAGCTGCGAAGTGGTGGAGCTCAGATTTGAACCTTTGCATTTTGGCTCCAGAGCCCATGTTCTTAACCACAGGCTGCTCATAGAGATCAAATCACAGAGCCCTGTGATTAAACAAAGGATAATAATTTGGCTGGCAGGCTAACCCTGGAACAAGTACTCATGAATTTTCTTGTCCAGGGAGGCTCTAGGACTGTTCCCACCCAATAGAAATCTGTTTTAGAGCTTCCCTGGTGGCATAGTGGTTAAGAATCTGCCTGCCAGTGCAGGGGACATGGGTTCGAGCCCTGGTCCGGGAAGATCCCACATGCCATGGAGCAACTAAGCCTGCGAGCCACAACTACTGAAGCCACAACTACTGAAGCCACAACTACTGAAGCCCATGCGCCTAGAGCTGGTGCTCTGCAACAGGAGAAGCCACCACAATGAGAAGCCCGCGCACAGCAACGAAGACCCAACGCAGCCCAAAATAAATGAATTTTAAAAAGAAATCTGTTCTGTCTTTCCATTGTTCAGTTGCTAAGCATTAGATGTGTGACCTTGGGCAATTTGCTTGACCTCATCTATGAAATGAGGCAAATACCACCTTCCCTGATCACCTTGCGGAGTTGGGCTGAGGATTATGTGGTGTAATGCAGCATTTCTCTGACCCTGAAGCAGACCGTGTGCATCAGAATCACCCGGGAAGCTTGTTAGAGCTACAGATACTGAGGCCCCATCATCTGTCCTCAACCAGGATCTCTGGTGGTGAGGCCTGGGCAGCTTTCTTTTTAACAAGTTCTCTTAGTATTTCAGATGGGCAGCCAGTTTGGGGATCTACTTGGCATAATATCCATGGACACATTTTGTAAACTTGTTAAATGCTAGGCAAATACTATGTGTGCCTCTTCTCTTGCAGTCAGATATCTCAGAAATCCAAAACCAGTTTGGTTTCTCATGGCTTGAGTTTATAGCAGTTCAGCAAACTTTTATTGAGCAGCTGCTAGGTGCAAAACCCTGTGCCAGGCTCTGGAAGGGTGACAAGGATAGAAAGCCACTTATTGCTGAGGCCCCGTGGAACTGACGGCTCAGTAGTGTCAGCCAGTACTCCTGTCCCTCAGGATCATTTCTCCTGTGCACCTTTCAGGTGAACTCCAGTTTGCCTTTGTATGCTTCCTGCTGGGGAACGTGTACGAGGCATTCGAGCACTGGAAGCGGCTCCTGAACCTTCTGTGCCGGTCAGAAGAGGCCATGGTGAAGCACCACACCCTTTACGTCAACCTCATCTCCATCCTGTACCACCAGCTTGGCGAGATCCCCGCCGACTTCTTTGTGGACATCGTCTCCCAGGACAACTTCCTCACCAGCACCTTACAGGTGAGCAGGCTTTTGGCTGACACCCAAGCGCGTCAGAATTAAGGCCAGGGTATGTGAAAGTACCCTTGGAGGCTTACCTTTTTGTTTTTTGCTGTTCTTTCCTGAGCCAAGTTGTCTTCATTTCAGTTTCCTAATAGTAGGCTGTTCCCTGGTTCTCTCTCTCCTACTTGATTATAAGCTCCTTAATTCCAGAGACCCTCTCTGTGTACCACCTTCTCCCCGCCTCGCCCCCTAAGGTGCCTAGCACTGGGGTACTTGGAATTTGAGTCAGCCCCACCCCTTGAGCAACTCGGCACAAAACAGTTCTTATTTCTGCCTCCCTGTAGCTGTAAGTTGCTGCAAACCAGTAGGACAGAGTTTTGAAGCTAGTTATTCCCAGGGAAACATCTGCAGCTCCTTAGATCTCATTTAGGCATTAAAGTAACTTTGATTTCCTGTTCAAACAAAATGTGCCAGTTTCTGCAGAGATTCTCTGACAGAAAAAGTGAAATTTGCTTTTAACTCAGCAATTAAATTTTCATTATGAGTGATAATTAGGGAAGAAGCTTCAAACAACTTACAGTCTTCGTCCTGTGCTATTTCCTCCCTTTGCAAACAGATTAGCTTCCTTTATGTTCTTGGGACAGCCTCTGTCACTCACATGGTGTAACTTTCTCAAGTATAGAAGAGGCAGAAGCTGCAGGCTGTCAGTTTCCATACTTTCTGTTTCATGACTGTTTTTTTCCTCACTGTGTGTGAGACCCCCACAGGCCTGCTCCTTAAAAGGTGGCTATTCACTAACCTCCCACTCCCACCCATGGTAAGGGAAGGAATGAACAGTCATTAAATGCCTGTTGGCATTTAATAGGCACCATGCTTATCTCTTTATATGGGTCCCCTCATTTAATCTCTCTGGAGCACGTAAGACAGGGAGGATTATTCCCATTTTACGAATGAGAACACTGAGACTCAAAAAGATTAAATCATTAATATACGGTCACACAGCTGGTAGGTGGCAGAGTCAGGATTTGTACCCAGGCCTGAGTCTTGGTTTAAGGCCTATGCTTATGCCCCTACTTACCGAATACAGTGTAGATCCCACCCCACCCTCCAAAAAGAGTCTTGATTGACATTAGTGGACACACTCTCAGGGGCCTGTTTCTCAAAGGTACAGAATACTTTTCTAAAACCAGCTTACTGTTGGAAGAGTCCCTGTGCTCAGGCAGCTGACATAAACCTCTGAAGTTGAAGGACTTGTGTGGACCATGGGCATGCGTCAGTCAGGCTGATGGTTTGAGCCTGGTGTATTCCACTTCATGAGAGTTATAAAACTGCCCTTTTATTGGTTCTTGATATCACAGAGAAATTAAATCCCTTTAGCCTTCCTCTGCAGGGAAAATCGCCCCAGTTACTGGGTCACGGGTTGCAGAGCATTAGGAGGCAGCAGCCTGCTAACTGGCCTCTGGCAGCGGGAATACGTGCCGCCCTTGTGATGTGCGCTAGCGCTGTTGTGCAAACATAGGAGGGCCACAGTGTGTCGTTGGCTGTCCAACCATTTTCAGCAGGACCAGCAGCTGAGCTCTCATTGCTGGGGCTTTGTTGCCAGCAATGATTTACAAAGCAGAAAGGGCCCAGCTGGATTGCTCGATGTCCAGGTAGGGTGTGCAAAGCTGATGATTAGAAGAATTTTGTCTTTGGACTTTTCACTAAGAAAATTTGATGTCATTATTTGGAAAAACCCAGGACATGTGCCTTAAAAACAATATATCAACACCTGTTCTTTAAGCATCCTTTCTTTATATACAACGTTCTTCTCAGAGTGTTGAGGAACATGTATATGAGTTAGCCTGTTTCTCAAAGGTACAGAATACTTTTCTAAAACCAGCATACTGTTGGAAGAGTCCCTGTGATCAGGCAGCTGACATAAAACTCTGAAAGTTGAAGGACTTGTGCAGAAGCATCTCTTCATTGATTTAGCAGGTGTTTGCTGAGCACCTGTTGTATACAAGGCCCTGTTCTAGGATGGGGAATGTAGCTCTGGGCAAGACAGACAGAGTCCCTGACTTGGAGTTTAGATTTTGGTGGGAAAGTAAACAAATGAATAAACCAGATAACTCCAGGTAGCCCAAAGTATTTTGGAAGGCAGTACCATTTTCCTAACCCAGGCCTTTTGGTCTCATCTAGACTGCATCAGAGTTTATCAACTTCCATGTTCACCCCCATCAGTCCATCTGTCTCCCACACTGCCACCAAAATGCACCTCTGATTCTATTTCTCTGTGGTCCTCGTGGCCTAAAAAGTTAAAAGCCCAAACCTAGGTCATAATACCCATCCTGATCGGGCTCCTAATCTGTTCTCCAGCTTTTCCTTCCTTTCCCTATTTTCCACCATCAACTCCAGCAGCATTGGTCTCCTTGCAAGTTGCCAGACATGCCATGCTGTTCCATGCCTTCCTCTTTTTTTTTTACTTGTAAAAAATACGTAACATGAGATTTACCCTCTTAATATTTTAAGTGTACAGTACAGTACTGTTAACTATAAGCAGAGAGGATCTCTAGAACTTTTTCATCTGGCACGACTGAAACTTTATACCCATGTTTCATGTCTTCTTAACGGAACCTGATTTTCCCTCTGCCTGCTATGTACTTGTTCATCCTACAGGATGCCCTCTAGGCATCCCTCTCTGTGGTGCCATCCCTCTCTGTGGTGCCATCCCTGATATCTCCCTCCTTTCCATACTATTAGCCTACTTTGTACTTGTCACTATTATATTGCACAGGCTGTGCTTGCTGAAATGTATATATTGTCTGCCTGACTTCCCCACTGAGCCATGGGCTTTTACCAGAAGCCTATTTTTTGTTCATCTGGTTATCTTCAACACCTACTTGAGGCCTAGCACTGATCTCACTTTGTGTTATTGGGTGTTTTTTTTTTTTTTTTGCGGTACGCGGGCCTCTCACTGTTGTGGCCTCTCCCGATGCGGAGCACAGGCTCCAGACGCGCAGACTCAGCGGCCATGGCTCACGGGCCCAGCCGCTCCGTGGCATGTGGCATCTTCCCGGACCGGAGCATGAACCCGTGTCCCCTGCATCGGACTCTCAACCACTGCGCCACCAGGGAAGCCCCTATTGGGTGTTTTTAGTGCATAATTCCTGTGGCAGTGTGAACAGATGACCCTGCTATGACAGGTATAAACAGTGAAGTCTGGTCAAAGGACATTAGGAGCACCAGAGAGGGGTTGGTTGGTTCATTCAGGCTGGGGTTGAGATTTGAGGAGACAGAGGGTCAGGAATGGCGTTTTTGTGAAGGGGGGCATTTGACCATGAGCTTGAAGGATGACACAGATTTCAATGGGCAAAATGCGGAAAGGGTATTGCAAAACTTTTCTCTTTTTTTTTTTTTTTTTTTTGCTGTACGCGGGCCTCTCACTGCTGTGGCCTCTCCCGTTGCGGAGCACAGGCTCCGGACACACAGGCTCCGCGGCCATGGCTCGCGGGCCCAGCTGCTCCGCGGCATGTGGGATCTTCCGGGATCGGGGCACGAACCCGTGTCCCCTGCATCGGCAGGCGGACTCTCAACCACTGTGCCACCAGGGAAGCCCGCTTTTCTCTTTTTTGATGGCAAGTTACACTGATGCCATCTTGGCAGTGAGATCCTGTCACCCTACACACAGGCACTCACTCCGGGTGTTTGTGAGTGAATGAATCAGCCCATAAAAGCCTTCCTTAGCCAGCCACCTGCTCTCCCTGCAGGTCATCAAGTAAGTGGAACCGGCTTTCTTACTTCAGTGTTTAAATGGCTGCTACCCATGGAGAGGGACTGGTGTTTGTGTGTGAGCACTTAAAGACAGCCACATTAGCTTGTGTAAAATCAGCCACATAATGCCCTCTGCCATTAGAGGCCCCTTTGAATAGGTGCCACTGGTTTTTACAATCCCATGGATTAGCTTGAATAAAAATTATTTGTTTTATAAAAATAGATAGTTTTTTCTTTTATTTGAAGCAACTTGAGTCATCATAATTTGTTTAAAACCAATGAAAGGATAATCTGAATTTAATAGTATGTTATAAAGTGAATTATGTACAAAATAAGAATTCTTATTACTGATTGCATAGCATTTAGGCATATAGTCATGTAACCTGTTTTTTTTTTAATACTTTTAGTCGCAATAGGCCATATAGGCTCTCCAGCTTCGTTTCTTGCCAGTATTCGAAATACTAGTGTCCATCTTTAACTCTCGAGGGAAAACACTAGCTCTGACAATGATGTCTGTAGTACCGGCATACCTTGGAAATATTGTGAGTTTGGTGCTGGGCTACCACAATAAAGTGAATATCACCAAAAGTGAGTCACATGAATCTTTTGGTTTCCCAGTGCGTATAAAAGTCATGTTTACTCTATACATAGTCTATTAAGTGTGCAGTAGCATTATGTCTTAAAAGAAAATACTTTAGTGAAGAAGCACTTTATTGCTAAAAAATGCTAACCATCATCTGCGCCCTCAGTGAGTCGTTATGTTTTTTTTTTAACATCTTTATTGGAGTATCATTTCCTTACAATGGTGTGTTAGTTTCTGCTTTATAACACAGTGAATCAGCTATACATATACATATATCCCCATATCTCCTCCCTCTTGCATCTCCCTCCCACCCTCCCTATCCCACCCCTCTAGGTGGTCACAAAGCACCGAGCTGATCTCCCTGTGCTATGTGGCTGCTTCCCACTAGCTATCTATTTTACATTTGGTAGTGTATATATGTCCATGCCACTCTCTCACTTCGTCCCAGCTTACCCTTCCCCCTCCCCGTGTCCTCAAATCCATTCTCTATGTCTGCATCTTTATTCCTTTCCTGCCCCAAGGTTCTTCAGAACCTTTTCTTTTTTTAGATTCCATATATATGTGTTAGCATACGGTATTTGCTTTTCTCTTTCTGACTTACTTTACTCTGTATGACAGACTCTACGTCCGTCCACCTCACTACAAATAACTCAGTTTTGTTTCTTTTTATGGCTGAGTAATATTCCATTGTATATATGTGCCACATCTTCTTTATCCATTCATCTGTGGATGGACACTTAGGTTGCTTCCATGTCCTGGCTATTGTAAATAGAGCTGCAATGAACATTGTGGTACATGACTCTTTGATTTATGGTTTTCTCAGGATATATGCCCAGTAGTGGGATTTAGTTTTTTAAGGAACCTCCATACTGTTCTCCATAGTGGCTGTATCAATTTACATTCTCACCAACAGTGCAAGAGGGTTCCCTTTTCTCCACGCCCTCTCCAGCATTTATCGTTTATAGCTTTTTTGATGATGGCCATTATCACTGGTGTGAGGTGATACCTCATTGTAGTTTTGATTTGCATTTCTCTAATGATTAGCGATGTTGAGCATCCTTTCATGTGTTTGTTGGCAATCTGTATATCTTCTTTGGAGAAATGTCTATTTAGGTCTTCTGCCCATTTTTGGATTGGGTTGTTTGTTTTTTTTGTTTCATTTTGTTTTGTTTTTTGCGATACGCGGGCCTCTCACTGTTGTGGCCTCTCCCGTTGCGGAGCACAGGCTCCGGATGCGCAGGCCCAGCGGCCATGGCTCATGGGCCCAGCCACTCCACGGCATGTGGGATCTTCCCGGACCGGGGCACGAACCCGTGTCCCCTGCATTGGCAGGCCGACTCTCAACCACTGCGCCACCAGGGAAGCCCCTGTTTTTTTGATATTGAGCTGCATGAGCTGCTTGTAAATTTTGGAGATTAATCCTTTGTCAGTTGCTTCATTTGCAAATATTTTCTCCCATTCTGAGGGTTGTCTTTTCGTCTTGTTTATGGTTTCCTTTGCTGTGCAAAAGCTTTTAAGTTTCATTAGGTCCCATTTGTTTATTTTTGTTTTTAGTTCCATTTCTCTAGGAGGTGGGTCAAAAAGGATTTTGCTGTGATTTATGTCATAGAGTGTTCTGCCTATGTTTTCCTCTAAGAGTTTGATAGTGTCTGGTTTTACATTTAGGTCTTTAATCCAGTTGGAGTTTATTTTTGTGTATGGTGTTAGGGAGTGTTCTAATTTCATTCTTTTTTTTTTTTTTTAGAAATGGCTTTTATTTATTTATTTATTTATTTATTTTTGGCTGTGTTGGGTCTTCGTTTCTGTGCGAGGGCTTTCTCTAGTTGCGGCGAGCGGGGGCCACTCTTCATCGCGGTACGTGGGCCTCTCACTATCACGGCCTCTCTTGTTGTGGAGCACAGGCTCCAGACGTGCAGGCTCAGTAGTTGTGGCTCACGGGCTTAGTTGCTCCCCAGCATGTGGGATCTTCCCGGACCAGGGCTCGAACCCGTGTCCCCTGCATTGGCAGGCAGACTCTCAACCACTGCGCCACCAGGGAAGCCCTCTAATTTCATTCTTTTACATGTAGTTGTCCAGTTTTTTCCAGCACCACTTATTGAAGAGGCTGTCTTTTCTCCATTATATATTCTTGCCTCCTTCATCAAAAATAAGGTGACCAGGGGCTTCCCTGGTGGCGCAGTGGTTGAGAGTCTGCCTGCCGATGCAGGGAACACGGGTTCGTGCCCCGGTCTGGGAAGATCCCACATGCCGCGGAGCGGCTAGGCCCGTGAGCCATGGCCACTGGGCCTGCGCGTCCAGAGCCTGTGCTCCGCAACCGGAGAGGCCACCACGGTGAGAGGCCTGCCTACCACCAAAAAAAATAATAATAATAAGGTGACCATAGGTGCGTGGGTTTATCTCTGGGCTTTCTATCCTGTTCCATTGATCTGCATTTCTGTTTTTGTGCCAGTACCATACTGTCTTGATTACTGTAGCTTTGTAGTATCCTCTGAAGTCCGGGAGCCTGGTTCCTCCAGCTCTGTTTTTCTTTCTCAAGATTGCTTTGGCTATTCGGGGTCTTTTGTGTTTCCATACAAATTGTGAAATTTTTTGTTCTAGTTCTGTGAAAAATGCCATTGGTAGTTTGATAGGGATTGCATTGAATCTTTGGGTAGTATCGTGATTTTCACAATGTTGATTCTTCCAATCCAAGAACATGGTATTTCTCTCCATCTATTTGTATCATCTTTAATTTCTTTCATCAGTGTCTTATAGTTTTCTGCATACAGGTCTTTTGTCTCCTTAGGTAGGTTTATTCCTAGGTATAGCCGTAATCTTTTTGGTTTGAAATATTTTGAGAATTACCAGAATATGACACAGACACAAAGTGAGCAAATGCTGTTGGGAAAATGGTGCTGATAGACTTGCTCAATGCAGGGTTGCCACAGACCTCCAATTTGTAAAAAATGCAATACCTGAGAAGTGCAATAAAACAACATATGCCTGTGTTTTTGTCATAACACCAGCTCTGATAAATTTCACCTACCTACTCCTACACCTCCTGCCATCAACTATCACTTCTGCACACTTACTGTGCATTATTTCATTTAGCCCTCACAACAATGCTAGAAGTTAAGTATATAATCCCATTTTAACAGATGAGAAGACAGGAACAGAGAGGTCACATAATTTTGCCTGAGTTTGCCAGAGCTAGTGGATGGCAAGGCTGAACTTTGATTCTAAAGCCCACTGTGGTGGGCTCCCATATATGATTAGAGCCCCAGATGATACATCCAAAATTCTTTAAACTGACCTCAGAAAACATGATTCTGCTGCTTTTCGCCTTCTTGGTAATTGTTGTGAAGTGATAGTCTTGCTTTTAACACCACTTTCTTCTTCTGCAAGTGGAAATAAAATGTACTACCTCTGGCTAGTTTCATTCTAAGTTGAATAATCATGTGGGAATTGAAAAAATTAGGAAATTTCATCTTTTTGGTCTAGCCACAAAATAGGATAAGCAGTGACTCAGCTATCTACCGTGGTATTTTGAATTTCTCAAGGTGACCTGACTGAACTCAATTTATTTAACTGGGGTTTAAAAGAAAGCTTTCACATTTCTGACTGAAGTACAATTTTACAATATATAGACTTAATGGTAAAAGTATTAATACCTTTTTTTTTTAATTTGAAGAAAAATACCCAATGGGTATGCTTTTAGTTCTAAAATGCAGATGTTTGTGAAATGTTATTATCCTATTTCAAAAGTATTTTTAAAATATCCAGGATTAATATTCCCATATTAAGATGATTCATTTCTCAGTGATTTTTAAAAGTTTACTTGTTTCACTTAAGTAAATAAAATAACCAGATCATTACTAAATTTATATAAGAAGGCATACAATTAATCTAAAAACAAGAGAATCAAAGTAAATTGTTGTTTGGAAACCAGATACTGTCTAAACATCTCTTCTGAATTGTGAATTTTTTTAAATAACAAGTTTGTAAACTATAGGGACAAAAATAGATCAATGGATGCCAGGGGCTAGGGTCAAGGGGAGGATTTGATCTGTAAGGGTCAGTGTGAGGGAATATTTTTGGAGTGATAGAACGGTTCAGTATCCTGATTGTGTTGGTATATGGGCCTTTAAACTCATAGACTGAATACCAAAAGAAAAAGCTATAAACAGATACCTATCTTGATTACATCATATAGTGGTTGCATGGGTGTATACATTTATCAAAACAAATTGAACACTTAAAATGGATGAATTTAATTGTGCATAAATTATGCCTCAATAAAGTTGGTTTTTTAAAACAGACAACCTAGGCTGTGACCTGGATCCTGGAAGCCTGCAGAAGGGACAGTTCCAGAAGCATGTGGTCTCCAAGCCCCTTGGTTCCCCATAGGACACGGCTGAAAATATCAAGGATATATTACGTCTGTGTCAAGACAAAAAGAAAGTCTTGGTAGGGAAGAAGGATTTCGATTTGCCTACTGGGACAGGATCTTGCTTGACATTTATCACTTGCAGCACTTATCACCGTCCTTATCTGTACAATGGGAATAGTAATTTCCTATCCTACCTCCCAGTTTGTAGTAAAGATTAGACTGACAAGTTCTTTAAAAAGGACATAGGGCTTTTCAAATTAGAATCCTTATTTTTCAGACTGAAGGCTTCAGTTATACCTGCCTCTAGTTAATGTTACCCCCATGGCGATGTTGGAGAGGTGGGTGGGAAGGATGAATGACGAGTATGCACCCCGCCTGTTCCAGTCTCTCACTGCTGGCCATCCCTACATCTCATTCATATCCATTCAGTGAGCATCCTGTGGGCCCCAACTCTATGCCAGGCCCTGGGCGATCTGCTGTGTGGGTCACATTGATAATTAGGAAGTGACCCCTACTCTGAAGGGGCACAGATCACTGTGATGCAAGCAGAGTGTGAGAAATGCCATAAGGGATGCTCAGGCACAGTACTGGGGGAATGGAGGTTGGAGCAGTTCCTTTCAGCTTGGGCTTTTATAAGAGAACTGTCACAAGGAGATGGCTTGTGAGCCGGTGGCATCCAGGGGCCTGGTAAATAAGCCACGTCCTCCCCAGGACGACTCCCTTATCCTGTCCAGCACCATCATGTAATTATCGAGCAATTATTTGGTACAGGCACTGTGCAAAAGGGACCCAGAAATAGATTTTCATAGAACCTATGATCTTCTTCATTCTTTTGTTCATTAAACATCCAATGGGTCCTTTTTATATGGCAGACTCTGTGCCAGGGGAGTGGGATGCAGGTAGGAAAAGGAGTCTCTGCTTTGGAGTTGCTCCTTGTCTCTTGGGAGAGCTCAACGGTAAATGGACGGTTACTGACTGAGAGTGAGGCTATGTCTCAGGTAACCCTGGGCACCGGGGGAGCACAGAGGAGCACCTGTTCCATCTTTGGTCTGGGAAGACATCCCAAAGGAGGTGGCATCTGAACTGAGCTTGGGTCACTAGTAGAGATTAGTAGGTGAAGGAGGAGAAAGCAGGGGTGGAGAAGGGTGTTATAAGCAGAGGGAAAAGCCTGTGTGAGTAGAGGCACAGAAGAGGCAATGGAGCATGTTTGGGCAGTTGCTCAATGTGGCAGGAGAGGAAGGGCTGTGTAGAGAGTAGTACAATTTACCGTGTAAGGAGGGAGAACAGGAAGAGGCTTTTGGTAATTCAGCCAGCAGGCACCCCCAGGACCACTGGGGGCAGACCCATGGGTGCACAGGGCCTCCATCGCTAATGCTGTTTGAAACAAGGCTTCTCTGCTTCTCATACCAGGCCCCTCCCCAGGGTTCAGCCGGCCTCACGTTCAGTGCTCCAGAGCAGGCTCCATTAGCTGCCTATGGACAGGCCGCCGGCTTCCCCACTGCTCTCTCACCACTGAGCTCACACAACCCCTCTAATTAGTTATTGATCTGGTGTTTTGTTGTAGCTGTGCTTCCTGCTCCTGTATTTAATCGATTCCCAAGTAATGAAACCAAATTCTGTAACCCCCCCACCTTCTGCTTCTGAACTCCCCTCCCCGTCTCTTCAGTCCCTGCTACCACCCCAACAAAGTGTCTCTAAACAAAGACCACTGGCCATGAGCCTCACTCCTCCTGCTAACAGAAAGACAGTGGAGAGGCGGTTAGGAGGGGGGTTGTCCCTGGAAGCAGCTGCAGAGTACACCTGTTACCTTTGTCAGGTCAAGGCCCCTGGAGCCCAGATTCCTTCCATGGTGGTCTGTGGGCCAGCTGTGACACGAAGGTGATGTGGATCAGATTGCTGCTTTCACCCTCACGCCCCTGTGTCTGGGGTGGTCTTGCAGGGAGCCAACGGGTAGTCTGGGAAAAACTGTTCCTTCCTTTCTGGTAATTTTGACCCAGCCATTTAACTCCCCTCAGCCTCCATTTCCATAAAATAGGCATCCTAGTGTGTCTTCCCAGGGCATGGTGAGGATCCATTGGACTACTCTATGAAACTTCTTTGAGAACAATAAAATAATGTGAGAAGGAGTAATGGGTTTGCTGTCATTCTTAGAGAAGCAGTTGAGATCCGGGACAATCTGAAATGGAGTTTCAGAGGTAGGGAAAATTACTCTGTTTGCCCCTGCCCATGTTTATATTAGATGAAACTGAATTTAAAAGAACATCAGAACAAGGGATTAGTATCCAGAATATATAAAGAACTTCGATGACTCAACTACACAAAAAAACCTGATCCAAAAAGGGCAAAAAGGGCTTCCCTGGTGGCGCAGTGGTTGAGAGTCCGCCTGCCGGTGCAGGGGACGCGGGTTCGTGCCCCGGTCTGGGAAGATCCCACATGCTGCGGAGCGGCTGGGCCCGTGAGCCATGGCCGCTGAGCCTGCATGTCCGGAGCCTGTGCTTTGCAACGTGAGAGGCCACAACAGTGAGAGGCCCGCGTACCACACACACACAAAAAAAGGGCAAAGGACTTAAATAGACTTTTCTCCAAGGAAGATATACACATGGCCAATAAATACATGAAAAGATATTCGGCATCACTAATCCTTAGGGAAATGCAAATCAAAACCACAATGAGACACCACACCCATTTGGGTAGCTATTGTAAACAAACAAACAAACAAAACCAAAATAACAGATACTGAAGAGATTGTAGAGAAATTGGAACCCTCGTTCATTGCTGATGGTAATGTAAAATGACACAGCCACTGTGGAAAACAGTATGGTGGTTCCTCAAAACATTAAACAGAATTACCTTATGATCCAGAAACTCCACTTCTGGGTATATACCCCAAAGAATTGAAAGCAATGACTCTGTAAGAGATATTTTTATATCCGTGTTCATAGCAGCATTATTTATAATAGCCAAAAGGTAGAAACAACCCAAATGGCCATTGACAGATGATTGGAAAAGAAATGTGGTATCTACATACAGTGGCATATCATTCAGCCTTAAAAAGGAAGGAAATTCTGGCACTTCCTACATGAGTGAACCTTGAGGACATTATGTTAAGTGAAATAAGTCAGGCACAAATTGACAAATATTGTTTGATTCCACTTATATGAGGTACCTAGAGTAGTCAAATTCATAGAAAGAAAGTAGAATGGTGGTTACCAGGGGCTGGAAGCAGGGAATGGGGAGTTAACGGGTGTCATTTCAGTTGGGGAAGATGAAAAAGTTCTGGAGATGGTTGGTGGTGATGATTGCGTAACAGTGTAAATATACTTAATGCCACTGGACTATACTCTTAACATGGTAAATATTAAGTGTATTTAGTACAGTCTTTTAAATGATAATTTTTTGATGTTTAAAATGGTAGATTTTGTGTTATGTATATATTACCACAACTTAAAAAACCCAAAGCTTTTAAGGGGAATAGAAACCTCAGATTGGCAGCCTGGGGCCCATTTAGATTAGAGCAGCAGTTCACCCTCAACTGGGTTAGGGCCTGGGATTTTATGGGATCCAAGGGCTTATAAGCACCCCCATGCCTTTCTTAGTACCGGCTGGTGTAGCTCTGCCTCTTTTTCTAAGTTCCTGCCCAGGTGCCCAGTAGGTCTCCCTGGAGAGCAGGGCCAGGGTGATGGCCCTGCTGGCCTTACTCTCAGTGGGGCCTCTCTGCCCAAGATAGTAGTTTTCCATTCAGGTCCTGCCCCAGCTTCTCAGCTGGGCTTGGACCTTCTTTCTTGGTTTGGGGGGAGCACATTAGGTGTCCTGAGCCTGTGCCAGCAGCGGCTGATCCACCCACCCCCGAGAGCTGAACACCATGAGGAAATTTCCACAGCTTTCTCAGCCCCTCTGTGTTCTCAGGAGTGACTTATCCTCTGTTCTCTGTAGGTTTTCTTTTCATCTGCCTGCAGCGTTGCCGTGGATGCCACCCTGAGGCAGAAAGCTGAAAAGTTCCAAGCTCACCTAACCAAGAAGTTTCAGTGGGACTTTGAGGCGGAGCCTGAGGACTGCGCCCCGGTGGTGGTGGCTCTTCCCGAGGGTGTGGGGACTGGCTAACTGGAAAAGCTCTCAGCCAGAGGAGGCCCCTTCCCCATGGCTGCGGTCCTGGCTCCTCCATTCACCTGTCCCACTGGGACTTACTGGGTCAGCAGCCCTGCCAGGTTCTACAAAGATGGAGCCAGAATTCCCTCCTTCACCAATAAATAAGTTCCTTTAGTGCCAGAGAGGCTGTACCCCATCTAGAAGGCATATTTGTGGGTTCCCCGTCAGCCTGGCCTCGGTGCTATAACCTAACTGAATTCCAAATGAGCTCTTGGGAGAGACCTGCCTCAGCAGCAGCTTGCTTCCTTCCAGAAGAGAAGAAGTTGAGCCAAAAGCCCAGGAGAACCAGTTGTTTATTCCGTAGAATGGTTAGAAACCCTGGACTGCCCAGGAGTTTGAG
The DNA here is from genome assembly GCF_025265405.1 of Mesoplodon densirostris. Lineage (NCBI taxonomy): Eukaryota > Metazoa > Chordata > Mammalia > Artiodactyla > Ziphiidae > Mesoplodon > Mesoplodon densirostris. The sequence continues at coordinate 23,527,592 of NC_082676.1, read as the reverse complement.
ATGTCAGTTGGTGACTTTTTAAAAGTTAATCAGAGGGTAATAGGGAGATGAGCCAGATTTCTGCCTGCCCCTTGTTGGATGGGAATACATCACAGAAAACATGGGCGTGTGACCACCCTGGAGCCCCAGGTTGGGGAGGGCATAACAGAAGACGGTTGGGTTGAAACTGACGAGTGGTCAGCTTTTGCTTTAAGTCCCTTTCTCCTGTCCAGAGGTCCCAGTGGATAATCTTTCAAGATCATTGCAGCCCCTGACCTCAGAGGCGTTGCTAGTGCCACACCCCTCCCATCTGCTCCGTTCTGAGGCCTCAGACCCAGAAGTGGGCCTTGGCAACCCTTTGTATGGCCCCATTCCTCACCAGAGCCACCACGAGTGTTTCTGATGACCCGGAGATTCAACAACAAAGAGAAAGGTTCTTGCTTTGTACAGGCTTCTTTGGCCCTGTTGAAGTTCTGTGCCTTTATTCAGAGCTCCAGAGGTGACCTGGTCAGCCTGGGTCCACCCCCCGTCCTGCTGTGGGGCTGTCAGCCACAGGAGTGATGGTGCTCCGGTTTCCTGGGAGTCCTGAGGGCTTGCACATCATGCACACAGGCCCTGCCACCCTGACCTCAAACTGTTGTACTGTGATCAGAATCCCTGTGCTGCTCTCTCCCAAGGCTGCGGCTCACACTAGGTTTCTGAATAAGAATCCCCTCTGGTTAAGACTTTCGGTTCCACTTGTCTCCTTGAAGTTGTTTTTCCAAGAGCATAACATACATTAAAGTCTTGGAGTTGAGACTAAATCCCCTTGTGTGACTCTCTCTTATAGTTCATCTGCCCAGTTCCCACCGCAGCCAGGCACTGTCCTTAGATGCACATGTCCTCCCTACCGGGCACCAGGAGACCCTGCCCAACCTCTGCAGGCTCTGGAGGAGGCAAGTGGCCAGCGATGTCTCCTGTCACCAGCGGGGCTTCTGAGATGGGCACACCTGCAGGAAGGATTGAGGCCCTGTATCTCTAGAGCAACCAGAAGGTTCACCTTGTGTGAATTTGCTGTTCTTTTTCTCCCCAAAGCCCAATCATCAGAACCACTGGGGAGCTTGTTAAAATTGCAGATTCCAAAGGAATAAAGCCCTGATCCATGCCGCAGCATAGACAAACCCTGAAAACACTGTGCAGAGTGAAAGAAGTCGGACACAAAGACCACATGTTGTACGATTCCATTCTTATGAATCATCCAGAGTCGACAAATCCATAGAGACAGAGGGATTAGTGGAAGTTCAGACTCCCAAGTCCCACCCTACAGGAACTCAGAGGCAGTGAATCTGGATGCAGCCTGGGTTCTGAGGCACACTCAGTTTTGAGTTACTACCTAGAAGTAACAGCACTGCAATTTAGTACCTAGAGCTCCACTGGGACAATTTGTCTCCCACTAGCCTTGACAGGGCAGCACCTGGAAGTTGGATCATGTGACCTGTTCTCTAAGCTTGTTGGTCTTATGTCTACACAGACACCCCCCCCCAACCGCGCCCACTCACACAAATGGGTTAAGGAAAAGCAGCTACAATGTATAAGTGCTCCGTTCTGTTAGTTCACTTAATCCTCACAACAGTATGTGGTAATTGCTATTATTTTCCCCATTTTACCGATAGGAAAATGGGCTCAGAAGGCTTCCGTCATTTTGCTAGGGTCCCACAGCTCGTAAGGATTGAGCTCCAGAGTCAAACCAAGCCCATTGGTGTCCAGGGTCCGCACTCAGTACTGCATTCACTGCTGTGATTTACTCCTTCCCTACCCTTGCATGTCCAGGACAGCCTTGCTTTCTTCCTGCTTCCCCGGATCTAGCCTTGGCCCTGTTGACAGCCAGCTGTGTGACCTTGGGCAAGCCACTTAACGTTCTCTGGGCTTCAGTGTATTTTTGTATAAAGTAAGAGAGTTTGCTTGGACTGAGGATTGCTGGTAAAGGTACTCCAGGCTCCTTCAGGCTCCCTCCACTTAAAAATGGACCCTTGTGTTTTAAATGTTTTCAAAGGGAAACTACATTTACATGAGATAATATGGCTGGGCTGACAAAAAAAAAAAACAAAAAACAATAGGTCTCTTATTGGGGGCTAGAGTGACATTGATGCTGTGTCTTCTGCTTCTCCCAGCTGGCAGTCCTCTGTGTCTTTGATGAATAAAAAATGTGAAAACAAATTAATTATTACTTAATACTTGCAGTATTTTTGGAAAGCAGAAACCTTGAAAACGGAGAACCAGTGGCGTTGCTGATCTCTAAGCTCCCTTCCAGTTCTAACACATCTAAAAGTGAAGCTATTGGCAGGAGCTGGCCTGATTTTAAAATCCCCTCAAATGCAAGCCTCCTGGGGTCTGGCTCTTGTTTGCGAGGCTGCTTTATCCTATTAACAGAATCAGCAGAGGTAGCGACTTTCCAACCCCTTCTGCTGTCCCCGTGACAAACCCTCGCTGCTCAGAGCCCCGGTCCGTCTAATTTCGTCTAATTTCTTACCACCTGAGCAGTGGAGGAGTTCCCGCCGTTGATTAATAATAATTAATTACCATCGGTAATTATTTTCCCAACGTCATCCCTTTATAAATATTATTTAATATTCTCAGAGTGCTCTGACATGTTGGTTTCTCCAACTAATCAGACTTTGGCTTGACCAAGATGCCATCCCCTGCTGAAATGGGGGCTGGCAATGCAGAGGATGCCGTGGCAAAGCCATCGCTGAGTCACGTCTGCCAGACTTAAAGCAGGACAGAGGTGGGCAGCTCACCTGAGCCACCTGCTAATACTGGGGGCCGCGTGGTCCTGTGATTCTGCAGAACCACTCCCGCTGGCCACGGCACTGCCTCACCTCGGAGTTCACCACATCTGGCCCAGGCAGGCTTTGTTGTCAGTAGGCCCTTCTAGACCCTTTGTTCTCCTCAGCATCCACCGTCTGTCTCCGAGGTGGCTCATTCTCCCCACAAACCCTGGGCTCCTGCTGTGGACTGGCCTCCCTCCTGAGATGGGGTTGAGAGCCAAGGTAATGTCAGCTGCTCCCTGCTGGGGGGGTGGGGGAGGAGTGTGTCCAGCCCTCCCCCACCTGCTAGGCCTTCTGTCCTGTGTCCTCAGTCTGGTGCTCACCTGTGTAGACTCAACAGATTTCTCTGGAAAACAGGGATCCTCAGAGTTCTCAGGCTGTCAGTTAAAATGCTCAGTGGGAGGAAGGTGGGAGAAGTCGGCGGCTTCCCAGTCCAATGTCAGACGCCTGTTCGAAAGGAACTCCACAGGGGTCCCTTGCTTGGATCTCTGTCTTGCTTCTTCCCTCCCCCAATTTCTCCATTTTCCCTCTGTCCGCCTCCAGACGTTCTTACCTGGCTCAAGTCTGGTCTCTACACGGCTAAGGGGATGCCGACAGATGGAGTTTCATGTTGAGGAGAGGGAGCCATCCCATGAGAAGCAGAGAAAAATGTGGGACCTACACCAAAGATCAGAGAGGCTGGGAGAGCTGTCTTGAAGGAGGAGGTCTCTGCATCCTTTAGAAGGGAGAGCTGGGACCCGTGGGAGAAACTGCAGGGGGCAGAGCTTGGCTTCATTCCTTCTCTACCCAGCTAATACTTTCTGAGCTCCTGCCCCTGGGAGCTTACATTCCAGTGGGGCGAGGGACAGGCAATAAACTTAATAAATAGACTGAAGAGTATGTTAGTTGTGAGAAATGCTCTGGAAAATAATAGAGCAGGATAAGGGAAATTGGGAGTCCTGGCAGGGTAAGGGGACATGTTGCAATATAAATGGGGTGACGCTTGAGCAAGGATTTGAAGGACGTGAGCAAGGGAGCCATGTGGGTATCTGGGGGAAGTGTTCCAGGCAAAATGAACAGTGAGTGCAAAGGCCCTGGGGCAGGAGCATGTCTGATGTGTTGGAGGAGCACCAGGGGGTCAGCATGGTGTGAGTGGAGTGATCAAGAAGAGAATGGAAGGAGAGAACATGTCAAAGGGTACAGAGCAATCAGATTGTCCAGGGCTTAGGGACTGTTGTAAGAATGTTGCATTTTAGTCAGTGAAATGGCATTAGAGGGTTTTAAGCAGAAGAGTGGCGTGGTCTGACTTTTGTTTTAACAGGATCACCAGCTGTCCTGTTGGACATAGACTGCAGGGGGCTGGGTAGAAGCAGGGAGACCAGTAAGAAGGCTAGTGCAGTGGAGGTGAGGGATGACGCTGACGCAATCAGAGTGATATCAGGTATGCACGCTGGGGCTATTCGTGACTCAGGTCAGGGTTGGACTGGAAGTCTTCCAAGGGCCCTTCTAGCCTGATAACCTCTCCTCTGAAGTCTCAGAATCTGGGCAGAATACTGACTCGTTGGGTCCTCCCCCCCCACCACAAGTCCCCTGTCTACTGTGCCATCAGGGATCTGCCAGCCCTGCCTGTTCCCAGATGTCCATGGTACCTTAGGGCAGGCGAGGCAATGGTGAAGGGCTGGGGAGGAACTCACAGGAGTTCTGGGCGGTCGGGGTGGAGGCAGGGGACTCGACGGCTCTGTTGAGAAGGCATAAATGAGTCAGGGCCGCGACAGGCTCTGGTCACACGGCCAGCACCCGTGCGGCTGTTCTTGCTGCCAGCGAGTGCTGAGGAGGGTCACACTTGCTGTTCGGGGGTTCTCGTGACTCACAGAGTTGAGGGCTGTTGGGACTAATTTGTCTTGGTCAAGAAGCGTTCACACACCCACTTCCACCAGGGAATGTCCATGGACTTCGAGGTGACTAACATGAGCCGGCATGGAGGGGGGCGGTGCTCCCTCTTTGCTGAGAATGTGCTGGATCCTTTATTCACCTTATTCAGGCAGAGCCGTAGGTCTTCAAGGAAGGTCTTATCACTCCTCATCGTACAGACAAGGAAACAAGGCTCAGAGAGGTGAGGCACAGGCTCACAAATCTCAGAGCCAGAATCCCAGCCTGTCTGAGTCCGGCACGGCCCTGCCACCACACAGCTCTCCTTAATAAGAACAGTTACATAATCTGTGATAATTACCAGTGGATCCAAGGCTGCCAGCCTGATAACTGACAGTGTCAACCGCTTACAAGTGTGGCGGACAGGCCCCACTGGCCTCTTGGTTCATGACAGCTTGCTAATGTTTCCACCCAGACTCTTAGTGTCCAGATCTGGCCTTGGGTACAACGGACCGACTGGCTCATGCGAGGTGGCACCTGCGTGTGGTAGGAGGGGGACCCGCATCTGGTCCAGAAGGAGTCTGCTTCTAGACTCTTTGTGGACCACTGGGGACCCTGAGGGGCTGCTCTGTCTGGGGTGCGCCTGAGTAGAGGCCTCTCCCACCCTGTCCTGCCAGAGTTGCTATTGAATTTGCAAAAGGTCTTTGCTTTACTGCCAGATGTGAGGCCTCTGAGGGGCTGATTTAATGCCCAGACATCCTCCGTGGATCAATAAGCTGTTTTGTTCCGAGTCTAGGAGCCCAAAGGTAGAGAACAGGATGTAGGGGATTGAGGGGGTGTCTCTTCGTCTCGATTTTTGAATGAAGAAGGCTACACCATTGTTCATTTCCCTTTTGGAAATTGTCTATTTATGTCCTCTGCCCATTTTTCTTTTGGATCTTCTTTTTTAAAAAAATATACATTTGTCTTATATCTTAATATTAGAAATATTTCCCCCAATTTGCCTTTTAATTTTATGATGTTTTGAAATGTATACTTTACTTTTTATGTCAAAATGCCAAGCTTGTTTTTTTTGATTTGATCTTTGTCCCACTGCTTTAATGCTTAAAAGTCTATTCCCATATCAAGATGAAATGTATACTAACCTATATTTTGTTCTAGTATTTCTCAGTGTTAGGTTTTTTATTCTGTATTTTGCCAGAGTCAAAACCATGTTTCCTCGGCCCCACTTAATCCATCTCCACTCCTACCTTTCACACCTCACATCCGTTCTCGATTTTTCCTCTCCAGATTTTAAGTCCTAACTACCACCTCACACCTCTGTCCTTTTCCTTTCCTCAGCCACCAAGGGCTTCTCATAAGCCTTCCTAATCCCCTCACAGCATTTACAGCCAGAGCCACACCCATATCTGGCCCTTGGTATTACAGTCTTGTGATGTGGAGTGCTTTTCTTGTTGCTTCCCAAGGCTAGAATCATTTGTTCATGATCCTATACTGCCTTGCTCCAAGCATGGGGCTAAGTGCATCAATGCTTAGGGTTTTGTTTTGTTTTGTTTTGTTTTAAAGAAGATAGAATTCATTAGAGTGAAGGGTCGCTTCCAGAACAGCGGGCTGACTTCCTAGTAGTCTGGGAGAGTCGAGCCTGAACATGTGCTATAGATCAGTTTTTATAGCCAGAAAACAAAAGAATGGTCCGAGGTGAAAATTTTGTTTACTGACTGGTCGAGGCACATATACCTTCCTTCTATAGAGTGGGAGTGGGAGTGGGACAGGGCATATGCTTTTCCTTATTTGGGACAGGTCCTGTTGCCAAGGTGGGCATCGCCCAGGTGGGCTCAGGAATTTTGTAACCATCACAACAGGATGGGGAGGGCGATTAAGAGTCCGGTAGGGGGGCTTCCCTGGTGGCGCAGTGGTTGAGAGTCCTTCTGCTGATGCAGGGGACACGGGTTCGTGCCCCGGTCCGGGAGGATCCCACATGCCGCGGAGCGGCTGGGCCCGTAAGCCATGGCCGCTGAGCCTGTGCGTCTGGAGCCTGTGCTCCGCAACGGGAGAGGCCACAACAGTGAGAGGCCTGCGTACGGCAAAAAAAAAAAGAGGCCGGTAGGGAGTGTAATGCTGAAACTTTTTCAGGCAGATTTTCCTTTGTCCTTGAAGCACCACTGTCCTTGGAGCACCACATTCCCCCCTCTATTTATAGGGCCAATTCCTTGGCCCTGTTGTATACCCTGCTCATATCTACCTAACTGCCTAATTCCCTCTCAAGCATCTGGGAACCCCTTTTGTGAGAAGGGACAATGAACTCTCTGGCTGCTTCCTGTTGAGCGGAGGCGTCATGGGGCCCTGGGTTCCCATTGCCTGCTCTGTCAGGGTGTATCTAGGGAGGAGTGCGGGCCCCATGGAAAGTGATGCCGGCTTGTTCAAGGGTTGTATGAGTGTTGACTTGCTGGTATTCTTGTTGCATCACCATTTGGAGGTTTATTTGTTGTATTCTGGAAGAGACAAACTTAACAAGGAGGTTAAAAATACATGGCCCGAAGATTAGTAGAAGTAGAAAAGCCACTATAGGGCCTAGGAAAGGGGTTAGCCAAGAGAACCAGGACCAGATGTTAGTCTTGAAGTCCCACCAGTCAAATGCCCCTGAGACTCCTTCCTTGTAGAATCCACTAGCTCTTTCAATAATGGCTCGAAGATGAGTCTGGACCTTGCCTGATAGGTTGACAAGAAAACAGCAATCCTCCTTTAACATTACACAGGTCCCTCCTCGATTAGCTGTTAGGAGGTCCAGAGCTCTTCTATTTTGTAAAACCACTGCTGCTAGAGAATTTATTTGCTCCTGTAGCGTGTTAATTTGAGCTGCTAGGTTGGCAGTCTCTTGTGTGAGTTCAAGAGAGAGCTGTCGGACAGTGAAAATGGAGTTTAAAAGTCCAGCTGAGGGCCTCCCTGGTGGCGCAGTGGTTAAGAGTCCGCCTGCCAATGCAGGGGATACGGGTTCGTGCCCCGGTCTGGGAGGATCCCATATGCCGTGGAGCGGCTGGGCCCGTGAGCCATGGCCGCTGGGCCTGCGCATCCGGAGCCTGTGCTCCGCAACGGGAGAGGCCACAACAGTGAGAGGCCCACATACCGCAAAAAGAAAAAAAAAAAAAAAAAAAAAAGTCCAGCTGAGCCTGTTCCCATCCCTGTTAGTAGGATCGAGGAACAGCGAGTGGGACCAGTGGGGCTGAATAGAACCAGGTCAGGGCTGAATAAGTAGCCCCGGTGTCAATTAGAAAGTTTACAGTAGCCCCTGCTACATCCAGTGTTACCCGGGACTCCTCTGGTTTTATGGGGAACATAGGGGCTTGTAGATTGAGCCTCAGGCACCTTCAGTCATCTGCTTCCAGGAGCCCCAGATCTAGAGTGCAATCCGGTTCTTGATCCTGATAGTCAATTACCACTCACAGGGGCAATTGGCGTTGACCTCGGCCCAGGGGGCTGGGACCTGAAATATCCCGGGTGTTGAGTGGTTGTGGAATTGGCCTACCCGCTTGAGGGTGGGAGGGACAACTCCTCTTCCAGTGGCCCTTTTGGCGACGGTAAGGGCACGGCGTAACGGGTGGTGGGGTGCGGCAGTTCCTGACAGTGTGCCCCTGGTGACCGCAGTGGTAGCAGGTCAGCGGTGGTTTCTGAGACGGGAGAGGGGCTTCCATGGGTCCCTGATTGGGAGGGACTGAGTAATGCCAAGAGCCATATACTGAGTGCGCCGCTTTAATTTTTCCTCCTCTCTTAGTTCTCATCTGTTCCTAGAAGCCTCCTCCCTATTGTTGAAGACCTTAAGGCTGTGTCAAGTAGGACAGAAAATGGGGTCTGTGGCCCTTACTCTAGTTTCTGTAATTTCTGTCTTATGTCTGGGGATGCCTGGCTTATAAAGTGAACTGCAAGTATAGCCTGACCTTCAGGGGTCTCAGGGTCTAGGTTGGTGTATTTCCTCATAGCCTCTACTCATCAGGCCTGAAAAAGGGCTGGATTCTCAGAGAGTTCCTGTGTGACTTCTCTGAGTTTATTATAATTGACAGATTTGATGATTGCCTTTTTCATACCTTCTAGTAGACAGGGAATCATGTAATTTCTCCTAGTGGGCCCTCCTGCTGGCCCATTTTCATTTGCCTGGTATCTCCATCCTGGGTCTGCCCATGGACTCCCCCCGCTCGGTTCTCATTAGGATTTCGGGCATGTGTCTCATCTGCCTAGGCCTGAGCCAAGGCCCAGATCCTGGCCCTTTCTTCGTGAGTGCAGCAGGTAGTTAGGACCACATGAATATCTTGCCAAGTTAAGTCAAAGGCTATAGTTAGGGCCTGGAATTCCCTGATGAACATGGAGGGGTCCTGGTTAAAGGAGCCCAGTTCCCCTTGAATATGAGAGAGATCAGACATGGGGAAGGGGACATGAACTCTGATAGTACCTAGGTCTCCAGTAGCGACCTCTCGTAGGAGAAGCATACTGGGACTCGATTCAGAGCATTGGGCTGCTCGTGACCGAGTGTGGGGAGGGGAGGGAAGGTCTGCTTCCAGGTATGGAGGTGGGGTTGGGGAGCAGAAGGTTGAGGAGGAGGCTGGGGAGACCGGGGACAAGAAGGCTCATCCAAGATACCTGGTGGAGGGGGAGATGCGGAGGGAGGAGGTAGTGAAGCTAAAGGAGGAGGAGAGGGGGGAGGGCGAGGCATTAAAGTGGTAATGGAGAGACACATGTGACAGGAGTCCCTTGGGCTCAGATTCTGACTGAGGACCATGACGGCCTGGATATATGGAACCTTGGAATCCTTTCCTAGTTTCCGACAACAGAGATCAAGTTGGAGGATCATGTTGTAATTTAGCGTCCCATTAAGAGGCCATTGTTCTTGTTCTCTCAGTTTGTATTGGGGCCAAGCCATATCACAAAAGAAAATGGCAACTTCCCTGGTGGTGCAGTGGTTAAGAATCCGCCTGCCAATGCAGGGGACACGGGTTCGATCCCTGGTCCGGGAAAATCCCACATGCCGCGGAGCAACTAAGCCCGTGTGCTGCAACTACTGAGCCTGTTCTCTAGAGCCCGCGAGCCACAACTACTGAAGCCCGCGCACCTAGAGCCTGTGCTCCGCAACAAGAGAAGCCACTGCAATGAGAAGCCCACACACCACAACGAAGAGTAGCCTCTACTCACCACAACTAGAGAAAGCCTGTGCGCAGCAACAAAGAACCAATGCAGCCATAAATAAATAAATAAATAAATAAATAAATAAATAAATAATAAGCCTCTTCTTTTTAAGATTGTCTGGGTCAAATTCCTTCCAATTTGTGAGTCTAAGGGAATAGACATACCTGAACACATTCTTAGCCTCAGTGCCATAGAATGGGGGTACTGAGAATCACTGATGGGCAAAAAGGCATACCCTCTTCGTCTCAGTGACCTCTCCATGTGACTAAGGCACCAGTGACCAGAAAAGGGAATTCCCGGAAGTCAGCAGGAAATTGACTCACCGTTAGAAGACGGGAAGGAGCTCTTGGGACAATCTAGAGGCGGTGGGGTCCTTTAGAGTCAGTCCGAGCCGAGGAGAAAGAAGCAGAAGCAACAGAAAAGAGGACTGAGGATTCTTCTAACCCCACCGAGGAGGCGGTGGCCAAGGGACTGGGGGCTTTGTGTTTTGCTTTGTCCATGATGTGCCTCATGTTGCACAGAAGTTGTCTTGACAAGGGCAGACTCTCTAATAGCCTGGTCCGTTCCGTGACCCCCCTTATCCTTTCACGGGAGTCTTCAAGCGGCAGGCGCCCTAATGGCTTTTAAATGCCTGACCCGTGTCCACACGATACCCTTTGGCCTAGTCCTCAGTCAGAAGGAAGACGGAGGGATCCTCACCCGTTCTGGGCAGCAGTTACTGGGGCAAAGTGAACCGTGGAGCATTCAGAACACACCAGGGTGTGGCCCAGGCCAGAGTTCCTCCGTTGCTTCCACAGCAACTTGCCTGTTCACAGAGGGTCCCAAGGAATGAGGAGAGGAGGTGGGGAAAGAGATCCCCCCTGGTGATCCCCACACAGGCCACCAAATGTCGTGGTCCGAACGTGGGTTGAAAAAGAATCTCCAGACACAAGGCAGAACGTAAAGAAGATAGAATTTATTAGAGGGAAGTGTCGCTGCCAGAACAGTGGGCCGACTTCCTAGTAGTCTGGGAGAGTCTGTCCTCAATACTTTGTTGTTAGGAAGATTACCTCTCCCGCTTTGAGAAGGCTCCGTCCCTGCACTAAAGGCCCTGGCATGGCCAGTAGTTGCTGTTTTGTAGACTCCACAACCCATTTCTCTTCACCGCCCTTCTGATGTCAAGCCTTCTTTGCTTTGAGGAAGCCTTTTTCTACTCCATGTCATCTTTGGTAGGAGTGCCAATCATGGGACCTCATTCCATCCTCCTACCCGCAGAGATAGACACATAACTTCAGCTAGGCCACTTGTCACCTTCCCTGAGATGCTTCTTCTGGAAGGTGCAGAAAGATACTGCATGCTTTTGGAGTTATGGTGGTAGAGGACTCTCACCTGGACCTAATAGGGCTCATCATACCCATAAAAAAAAAAAGAGCCCTTGCACCAGAAATGAGGATGAGGACAGCACAGAAGGAAGCTGAGATGAGAGATGAGAGTGAGAGAGAGAGCGAGAGCCAACAACATCACTGGAGCACCTGGATCCAGCACCACCTGCAGCCCACAGTCCCCAGGATTCCTTCACATGAGCCAATATAATGCCTTTGTTTCTTCCCTAAATTTTATTTTATTGTGGTAAGAACATTTAACATGAGACCTACCTTCTTAAGAATTCTTTAGGTGTAAAATACAGTATTGTTGGTTATAGGTACAATGTTGTACAGCAGATCTCTGGAACTTAATCATCTTTCTTAACTGGAACTTTATGTCCATTGACTTGTAACTTCTCATTTCTCCCTCCCCCCACCCTCTGGCAACCACTATTCCATTCTTTGAGTCTATGAATTTGACTGTTTTTGATACTTCATACTATTCACAATAGTATGTGGAAACAACCTAAATGTCCATTGGCAGATGAATGGATAATGCAAAAGTGGTATATGCATACAATGGAATATTATTCAGCCTTAAAAAAGAAGGAAGTTCTACAATATGTGACAAGCTGGATGAACCTTGAGGACATTATACTGAATGAAATAAGCCAGCCACAGAAAGACAAATACCTCTTTTCTTTAAGCCCCTTTGTGACAGGTTCCTGCCCTTGCAACCAGAAGTTTCCTGACTAATTCATTCTTGCATTTGTGAGGCTTTGACCTTCAGTGCCTTCCCATCTGCAAAACTACCAAGTTGTCAGAGCTCAGAGGAGCACTAGACACCACAGGCTGACCCTGCTGTTAGTGAAACCAAGATCCCGGGAGGAAAAAAGAACTCATTCAAGGTTACATGGTAAGTTGTTTTCTGCCCAAACAGAAAAAGAGCTTGAACTCACCGGCCAGCAGCCTGGACCGTGGCGCGGGCCTCAGCCATGGCATTGAAGTGTTGAGTGGCTATCGATCTGTTCTTTTCGGATGTGTCACCCAGACAAGATTGCCGCCACCCCACAAGCATTTGTGCAGCCAAGGGAGAGCTCCAGGATGGGCCCAGGCCAGGCTGGGGAGGGCGTCAAGCGCTGCTGTTGCTGCTGTTCCAGACCCTGCGGCCCCTGTCGGGAGAGGGTGGCCATGATCGAGACCAGGGTTGCCATTTACTGAGCGCTCATTATGTGCCAGGCAGTATCTTCAACCATAGCAGCAGCTTTACGTACATTTGCCTTCATATGGAAGACTTGCCACGTCCATATGAAGGAAGTACTATGGGAATCCCCATTTCACCGGCGAGGAAACAGGCCCAGAGAAGTTAAGGAACTTTCTGATAGTCACGCTGTAATTGAGCCACCCGCTTGGATTAACCCGGGCCGGCCTGACTCCAGAGCCCATGGTCTCACCCTTTGCGTCAGGGGAGACGAACTCGGATGCTGACAAGGGGCCAGGCAGGCCCGTGGCTGAGTGGACGGGAGCACACCTCTGCTCCCCAGCTCTGGCCCGGGGCGGCCAACTCAAGGCAGACTTGTCAAAGCTTCCAGTTTTTCAAGAGAAGCCAGAAACCTGGATTTTTATATGAAACTTCTCTATTTTTAAGTGTTGGCAACAAATTCAGATTAAAAAAAACAACACTGTGCAAGCCAACCAAAAGCACATTTGCAAGCCTGTGGATTGCAACTTTTCTGCTTTACTCTACTCTGTGTGGCTGGAGAACGATATTCTTACCCACAGGGGTCTCTGTCCATCCCCTGGTGGGAGAACTGATATTGTTAGACCCTGACCCTGCCCGGGCCCACACTCATTCACTCTCGAATATGCCTCAAAGGCGAAGCATCAGAAGTGAGGGCCGGGTGGGAGCTGAGACAGCAGAAGAGACTTACTATTCAATTTTATAGGTGAGGGCGGAAGACCAAGTGAGGCAATGTAAATGGTCGACATCCCACAGTAACTCAGCGAAAGAGCGGCTGGGACTAGGTCTGAGGTCCTTCTGAGCCACAGGTGAGGTGCTCTTATCCTGTATTACGCAGCTGATGGCCATTTGGCTAGAAAGAGGAAACACTTGGATTCTGGAAATGACAGACTTCCAGCCTTGCTCATAATGATAATACTAGGGAGGTTACTGAACCTTTCTGGGACTCAGTTTCCTCATCTGTAAAATGGGGTAGTAACCACCTCTCAGGATAAGAGTGAAGAGCAAATGAAGTACAGAATGTGGGAGTGCCTGGCACACAGTAAGTCCTTTTCTTCCCGATCTGTCCAGGACAGTGCCGAGGACCAGGAAGGCAAGGGGAAGACCTCGCTCTTGCCCTTCACTCTCGGTATAGTTCTCACTGCCTTCACTCAGACGCTTCACTTGTATTCAGTCCACACTGAAGGCAGGCAGTGTCCCCTCTAATCGATTCTGACAGAATCGATTAGAGGGGAAGGCGATGGGGAACTGGCCGTGCATCAGGGCTGTGTCACTGTGAAGATGGGCCCAAGATCACAAGCCAACTGGGCTCAGTGGCCTCTGGGGGCAGGACTGGGCCGTAGCACACGATGCCCTGGGTGCTCCTCAGAAAGAGGCTCAACGCGTTTCCTGCCTCCCATGGAGCAAGGAGGGTCCCTGGCAGGCATTCGTGGAGGCTTCAGGCTTGTGGACTCTGCCTGGTGGTGGGGACTCCTGGTGATTCTCTGATCCAGACAGGTTGTGCCCCGACACACACTGCCACTCCGATCCCTCACCGGAGATGTGACGAATTGATCATGACACCCTTTCTTTCTCAATGTGATGCCCCAAGCAACCTCAGCCAATGCAGGAAGCTGACGTATGAGGGGAAATCTGCTTGTTTTTCCTGATCCAGTTGAAGTGCCCTTGTCTTAGAGCAAGGGGGAGACAGGCCCAGAGAGGGCAGAGGCTTCGTCCAAGGTCACCTTGGATGTCAGGGTGGGCATCCCAGCTGCCCTGTGCAGCCCAGAGTGTGGGGCTCGGGCTGCTCAGTAGGGCAAGTGTCTTGTGGCCTCATCTACCTGCCCCAAGCTCAAGATCTGCATGCTCACCTGCGTTCCCCACCAGGAAGCCGCAGCTCTGCAAGCATGTTGGGAGTCTTAACCCTGCCGTAATCCTTGGACCAGTCCTTCTGCTTCTCTGGGGCTCAGTTTTCTCCTCTGTCCCATAGGGTATTGGCTGTGCCCCAGGCTCCTGTGAAACCCCAGTGCCCAGTCCCTGAAGGATAAGGGGTTGCGTGCTCCCCACCTCCCCAAGCAGGGCACTGAGCTGAAGATGCTCACAACCCCTTCTGCGCGCTGCATCTGGAGCCGGGGTCTGTGTGCCGGGCAGGCACTGATGCACGATGACTAGCCAGAGCGGAGGCTGTCCCCTCCCGCCTAGTCCTCGGGGACAGGGGTGGGGCTGCACCTGCTTCATCTCCAGGTCACCAGCCCTCAGCCCTGGGCCTGGCACAGAGGAGGAGAGTGAGTGAATGAATGGGTGGATGGATGAATAATATCCTAACAGCAGTGCTCATCCAGACCCCTCCGTGTGCCAAGCTCCCTGCACACATCATGGCTCATCCTGGCGGCCTCCTTGTGCTGTGGAGGGAGCCACACCCCCTCCCCCTCATCTGTTCAGTATGCGCACATGCACTTCTCTCCAAGCCATGGTTCCCAGAGACCCCCAGAGCTCAGAGCTGTCCCTGAGACCCTGACCCAGGCCCAGCCAAGGCAGCCACCCCCAAGCTTCCCTCAGGCATTAGCGGCCTCACCCTGCATCCTTGGCCTGGCAGGACCGGGGAGTCTTATCTCCTCAGCCATGAGATCAGCCCCTAACAGAATGATCAGCCCTTGGCCTCCCTGTGTCTGCTCAGCTTGGCGTGTCTTTGAGGTTCTCAACCTATCACCTGGCCTCAGAAACAGCCTCTGGACCTGAGGGTCTCCACAAGGCTTTGTACTGACTTACCCCGACCTCAGCAGGAATGATCAAGGTTGAGCCTCATGGGCCTCAGAGGGCAGGGCTGAGACCCGTGAGGTGAGGCTATGGGAGGCAGATCTAAAATCTCAGTATGAGGTAGAACTTACAGTTAAAGCTGCCCGGAATGGAATGGGCTCTTTGGAAGTAGTGAGTTCTCCGTTCTTAGAGGTATGCAAGTAAAACCTAGGCAGCTTAATGGGGCTATCAGAGATATCCACCAGGAGAGTAACTTCACTAGGTGGTTGTGAAGTTCTCTTCCAGTTCTTTGACCACAAATCTCCTTTTTTCTAGGACTTTCTCCTTAAACCACCCCCCCAATACAGACACAAGCAATAGCAGACCCAATTCAGGGCAGAGGAAAAGGGAGTCTAGAGGCTAAAGGAAAGTTGTTTGTGAACACACAACTGGGCTCAGAACCAGGGATTCTGGAACCCAGCTGCCTTTTTGCAGGGGCTTAACTGGTCCTCCCTGGATCAAGTCCAAGGCTGATGCGGAACCCTAATCTCCAAGAGATTCCCCTGGTTGTGCTGGGTGTGAGGGCCAGGGAAAGCAATGGGCGTGGGGACTATGGACTCTGGGTTCAAATTGGCAATATGTGGGGATACCTGGGGGACAGGCAGCTTTTCAGGGGCCCAATGCCATGGACCTCTGAAGGCCTCTACCCCCACCCCTACGAGGAGGACAGGAGGGAGCATAGCCCAGAACTCTCTGGCACCTGCTTCCTCTCGCGGGCTCCACAGAGCTCACTCTCATCTGTCTCTCTCACACGCTCCGTGCCAGGACAGACACAGCAGCACCCACATCCAAACCACTCACACACATCAGACGCACACACACGTTGGGCACAGGGACACCCACACGGAGACAGAGACACACCCTCCTGGAGCCACGCAGACACCCAAGTGCATACAGGCACAAACGTGGGCCCCCTGGCTGGGGAAGGTGGGCAGGCCGGGGGTTGTGCTCTGGGTCCTAGTTCTGGATGTCCTGATTGTGTGGAAGCCATTTCCTGCCTCTCCCCATGACTGACTCCCCATCCGGGGCCAGCAGGGTTGGGGTCTGCAGGGAGGCGGCAGAGCAATTCAGCAGGCTCTCAAGTCAGCTAATCTGCGTTCAAGCTTTAGCTCTACCTCCTTCTAGCTCTGTGACCTTGGCAAGTCATTGGACCTCTCTGAGCCTCAGCTTCCTCATCTGGAGAATGGGCATAAACATAGTACCGCTTAGATCCAGTAATCTCTGTAGCCTGCAGGCCTGGCACATAGTGGTGTGGAGTAAATGGAGGTATTGCTGTTGGTTCAGGGCAGAGGCTCAGCCACCAAACGGCCCCTCACTCCTTCCAGCCCCGCATATGGTGAGGGCCCTTATTCATGAGCTGTCATTTCCACGTCTCCTTCAGGAGGCTACCTGAGGTCTGAACCTATGTGTCTCCCTTGCAGGGGACCAAGACTGGTGTGTTCCCCACCTGGTGAAGACAGCTCCCAAGCCCTTGGCAAAGGTCGGGCTCGGCCTGGGGGGCTAGGAGAGGGATGTCCCCAGAAGCAGTCTTTGATATTGAACAGTGAGCAGCCCCTACGCTAGAACCTGAACTAGACTCCTAGCAATTTCATACCATTGCATTCTAGAACCATGGACTGCAAAATCCAGAGGCTTTGCCAGCGTATGTTAGACTCTCAAGGATCTCAAAGCACAAATCTCAGAATCTTAGAGCTGTAAGGAGGCCTAGTAGATATCTGGTCCAGCTGCCTCACTCCTGGGATGGGATCCCAAACACGGAGCCTCCGAGTGGGAAGAGAAAGTTGAGTCCATCCTAGTCCAATTTGACAGAAGTGGCAACTGAGGCTCAGAGAGGGTGAGCCACTGGTGTGAGGTTGCACAGCAAGATAGTGGAAGTGTTGAGACCAGAACCCTGCTCCTGGCCTCACAGGCTTAGACTTGGCCCATCTATGGAGGCCTGGAGGAGGTGGGGGAAGATGGAGGAGGAAGCATTTGGACCAAAGCAAGGATTTTCCAGAGACTGTTTTTGAAAAATCAAACCAAAAAGAAAAATGGGAAAGGGTGCTGGCTTCCCTTTATTTTCTGCCTTGTCTTCCTCTGGGCACTCATTCTCTGCAGCTCTCAGCCGGCCCCCAGCTCTGCTCACAAGCTGCTTCCAACCGCCCACAGGCTTCCTAAAACGGTCTCTGCAAGCTAATTCCAGAGGGTGAATGGCAGAGAGCAGGCCTTGGGGGGGGAGGCACTTCCTTAGCTAGCGCAGGTGCAGGGAGTCTCCCTGGGCAGGCGCAGAGATGGCTGCCTCACTCCCAGCCCTCTCTCCAGGTGCTTCAGCCCCTGCCCGCCCTGCAGGGGAGTAGGGATGGGGTCCAGCGCCCACCACTCACTGTCTGAGCTCTCAGAATAGGCTATTTATTTTTGCTTCTTCAAAAATTAATTTCTAAAACTCTGTAT
The DNA here is from genome assembly GCF_025265405.1 of Mesoplodon densirostris. Lineage (NCBI taxonomy): Eukaryota > Metazoa > Chordata > Mammalia > Artiodactyla > Ziphiidae > Mesoplodon > Mesoplodon densirostris. The sequence goes on along the minus strand of NC_082676.1, from coordinate 23,509,998 downwards.
GTAATAATACATATGTAATAATAAATATGCAGTAATATATATTTATCGTATAATAATTGGGAAAGTGTAAAGAAGAAAATTAAGATCACCTGTAATCAACTTCTGTCAGTGAAACAACCATTAACATCTAAACATATATCCTTCCAGATTTTGGATCAAGCACATATTATAGAAAGAAGGGCTGATTTCAGTACATAATGTTCTAAAACCTGTGTTTTCTTCCAATCATATATTCACAAACATCTGTCCTAGTCAACAATTGAACTTATACAGCATGATTTTTAGTGGCTGCATAGCATGCTGCATATGACTACACCACACTTTACTCAACCAATCCCCAGTGCTGAGAATTTTAGCTTATGTCCCTTTTTTTTCCCCGTGAGAAGCAACGAATCATTGATTCTTGTAGTTAAATCTTTGTGTTTATCCTAATTATTTCCTTAGGTCAATGTTCTGGAATTGGAATGACTGGTCAAAGGATTTACACTTTTTAAAAAATGATAAACGCAAAATTATAACTCTATTCTCTCTTCCTACAATGAACGTGTGATAAAGATTAGAAAATACAATTGATGAAAAAACTCCTTAAGTTCCCCTGATTCTTTTTTTTTTTTTTAAGATGTTAGGGGTAGGAGTTTATTAATTAATTTATTTATTTTTGCTGCGTTGGGCTTCCTCTAGTTGCGGCGAGCGGGGGCCACTCTTCATCGCGGTGTGCGGGCCTCTCACTATCGCTGGCCTGTCTTGTTGCAGAGCACAGGCTCCAGACATGCAGGCTCAGTAGTTGTGGCTCACGGGCCTAGTTGCTCCGCGGCACGTGGGATCCTCCCAGACCAGAGCTCGAACCCGTGTTCCCTGCATTAGCAGGTAGATTCTCAACCACTGTGCCACCAGGGAAGCCCAAGTTCCCCTGATTCTTACCACCAAGCCGCGGTTAAGAATTTTGCTGTAAAACACTAGGCTTTTTCATATGCGAGCACGCACATTATAAATAATGTGATTCTACTGAACACTGTTTTGTAAAATTCTGACTGTTTGTTCATGTCAGTAAAGTTACATTCACAGCGTCACTTGTATTGGCCACATAGTATTTCATTGTAGGTATGTACCCCAGCATAACCGCTTTCCTACGGCTGGGAACAGATTTCTGATTTTGCTCCAGTATGAACAGTTCTGTAATGAACATGCTTGGAGAAGCATCTTTGCTTCTTGTCCACATCCATTCTTAGGCTCGATAGTAGTGAACTTGCTGGGTCAAGTTCATTGATATTGCATCATTGATATTGCATCATTTCTGACCGTAACTCCAAACACCAAACTGGCACAGAGGCTTGACCAGGCTCTGCTGGGGGCTACAGGGAAGGCCCTGCGATCTGTAGAACAGGCAGGCCTCCTCTCTTGAGTGGCTGCCTCTCCCCTCCCCCTCCCCTCCCCTCCCCCTCCCCTCCCCCTCCCCTCCCCTCCCCCTCCCCTCCCCTCCCCTCCCCTCCCCTCCCCCTCCCCTCCCCTCCCCTCCCCTCCCCTCCCCTCCCCCTCCCCCTCCCCCTCCCCCCCCTCCCCCTCCCCCTCCCCTCCCCCTCCCCCTCCCCTCCCCTCCCCTCCCCTCCCCTCCTCTCCCCTCCTCTCTCTCTTTTTTTTTTTTTTTGCGGTACGTGGGCCTCTCACTGTTGTGGCCTCTCCCCTTGCAGAGCACGGGCTCCGGACATGCAGGCTCAGTGGCCATGGCTCACAGGCCTAGCCGCTCTGTGGCATGTGGGATCTTCCCGGACCGGAGCACGAACCCATGTCCCCTGCATCGGCAGGTGGACTCTCAACCACTGTGCCACCAGGGAAGCCCACACCTCTCTTTCTCCCTCTCTTTCCTGTTGGCTCTAAGCTTGCCTTTTTCTCAGATGGCTCTTTCCTCTCCCAAGTCTGAACAGAACGAGACCCCAGAGAACAGAGCAGTGCTGTGAGGGATGGAGGGGCACCGAACAAGGAGAGGAAGTCCTGGGCTGGCCTGGTCCCCAGCAGCCAGGAAACTCTAGGCAGAGCCCCCTCCATGCTCTCTCGCCTTGTTCTGCCCCATTGTCGGGCTGGCTCCTGGCCCTTCCTGCTCTGAGCACCTCAGCTAGGCAGTGTCACCTCCCTTCCGTGTTGACCACCCCCATTCTCTCCTCTGCCCAGGGTGACCTTTAGCCTCTGGTGGAGCTCAGCCTCCTTCATACACCCCTCAGGCCTGCCCCCCGGGCCCCCCGGGCCCTGCAAGGCCAGCGGCTCCCATCCGCCCTACCAGCTCTAAGCACCAACTGCCAACTGGCAGTATCCTGGCTGCATCTTTCCTCTGCTCAGAGCAATGGTGACATGTCACACTTGCTCTCCAGCTGTCCACAGTCTCAGGTGAGTGGGGAGCTGGAGGCACAGAGAGGGGCACATTGACCCTGCCTCCTGTTATTATGCCCATTTTATAGATGGAGAAAGTGAGGTACAGAGAGGTTAAGGAACTGGCCCAAGATCTCATAGCCAGAAGGTAGCAGAGCTGCATTTAGAGCCCATGCTTGTCACCCAGAGCCAACCAAACACTAATCAGGCTTTATATCATCCGAGCTCTGTGAAACCCTCAAGTCTGTCCTGGGCTCCCCAAAACCTTTCTTTCTCTGGCCTAGGCCTTGGAACCCACCCCTTGTCTGGGCCAGAGAGAGGAAATCTGTAAGCCACCCATTTCCATCCAATGCAGTATGCTCCCTGAAGGCAGCTTTGTCTGTCTCACTCCCTGGCATTTCCAGTGCCTAGAATAAGTGTTTGCAGCATAGTAATTGCTCAATAAACCTTTGCTGAATGAATGAACAAGATTTGCCCTGAGAAGAGGCGCTGTTTTGATGAAGTGGTGCCATCGCAGGCACGCAGTGCAGTTAAGAGAGAGGCCTGGAGCCAGGCTGCCTGGCCCAGTCCTCCCTGTGTGACACTGGACAAGTCACTCCACATCTCTGAGCTTCACTCTCCCCACCTGTGAAAGAGAGATGTCATAGCGCCTTCCTCCCATTTGTGGGGCCACTGCACAAATGCTCTGGGGATATCTAGCTGCTATTATTACTATGTTATTACCCAAGGACACCTACCACCCATATTGGAACCTGGGACGACCAACGTGGTTCTCTCCCCACACCCCTGCCTCTGGAGGCTGCCCGGGGCTTGGGGTAGGGGGTGGGGGCTGCTGCTGGGCTGGACCATGCCCTCCCCTTCATCCCTTGTCAGGAAAGAGGCCCTGTTGACACCCAATCCCAGCCCCAGCAGCTATTCTTGGTCGCTCCCCATATCACTCATCGCCAGGCATTTTCCCTCCTAAACTCGTTCTGCGTTTCCATAGGAACCGGGGGGCGGGTGGGGATGGGGGGAGGGGCCTCTCCCACGGAAGGGAACTTCATTTGAGGCCTTTCGGGAGCAGCTGGCAGCGCCTGGCGGAGCTTCTCCCACTGCTCCTCACCCCACTTTACAGACCCCTCCCTGAACGGCGTGTTCCTCCGACCGTGATTTTTAATGCATTTATCCTGGCGCTTAATTTATCCAGCATTGTGATCAGATTTAGCGAGAGCGCTCTCTGTGCGCGGGCCGGCCTGCATATTCATGAGCCGGTTCATTCATGCCACCTGAGAGGATGCCAGGTGCCGGGCGCCGTGGGCAGCAGCAGCCTGGGCCCACGGATCCCACCCGCGGCAAGGGCGCCCCAGGGTCAGGGGTCAAGGGCCCAGACTGGAGCGAGGCAGGTGGCCTAGGGTACTGCCTGTGTGGGGAGTCACTGGGCGCAGGCTCTGGAGTCTAACTGGCTTTAAGTCCTTCTCTGCTGTCGCTAATGAAGTCGCTTCACCTCTCAGTTTACTCATCTGCAAGGGGGGCTGATAACAGCACTGCCCTGGGTCACTGGAAGGCTTGAAAGAGAGAATGCACGTCAGTGATCATGGTGGTGGGGTGGGATGGGGTAGGAGCGGTATAAGCAATCAACACATTCTACCATCACCATTATGGTCACGGCTGAGCAGTCGTTCATCTGGTCTGGTTCCCCAGGGATAAATAGGGCAGCAGCAGGGTGGTGCCTAGGTCTGTTCTGGTGGGGGAAGGAGGGGGGGGTGGTATTTCTCCCCAGCCTGTGCCTGCCTGCTGATACCCTTGATAAGAGCATTGGGAGGCCAGTCCCCAAGAAGGCAGGAGAAGCCCAAAGAAGCCATCCAGCCTCTGAGGCAAGGCCACAGATGTGGATGTGTGAGCCCTTCCCTGGGCCAGCAGGTCCTCAGGAGGCTGCGGCTCTGGAAGGAGGCCAGGCTCTTGGCTCCAGGTTCTTGTTACCCGTGGGAATTTCTCTGTAGATTTACTCTGTTTACTATTCATTCTGTCAGTTTATTGATGCCAACCCCTGCTGGGCTCTGGGGACATGCATCCTCAAGGAGACCTCATCCTGTGAGGGAGGTGAGCTCAGGGTAGGGAATAGTCAGGACCTTCATATGAAGCCAGATCAATTTCTGTGGAAATTCAGAAGCGAAGTGGAAGAAGCCACCCCAGCTGGGGCATCAGGGAAGGCTTCCTGCAGGAGGCGGCATTTAGGCTGAGCCTTGAAAATGTGGCTGTAAAGAGACAGGATGGAATAAGAAGGTGTCTTGGTGTCTAAGGGACAGCAAAGGCCTGGAGATGGGAACTCGGCTTGGGAGGTGTTGTTCAGGTGGCGCTGGGAGAACCACGAGCCCCAGGCGGAGGGGTCAGGACTGATTTCAGTGCGTCCCTGAGGCAGGGAGCTAGAGGGGGATCACCTCTGTCCCTCACGTGTGTGTGCACTCAGAGGTCACGTTCCAGCTTGCTGGAGAAAAGAGGAGAGCTCCCGCCCTGGCTCTCCTGATTAATCTATAATTAAATCAGCACAGATGCCACAGAACCATGTTGTCATTAGGGGGCTGGTGAGGGAAACAGTGATTTCTCTGTGAACCAAGAGCCCTGCCAGGTGGCGGTGTATTAGGCCACTCACGGGCAGCCATCAGGGGTGAGGGACAGGCAAGGGAGGCCGGAGCTTCAGCCAGGAATAAGAAAACCAGCAGCTCACAGTTGGCCATTTACATAGTCTTCCCATCACTATCTTGGTTAATCACGACAGTGCTACGAGGGGATTACCATTATTTGCTTCCATTTTACAGATAGAGAAACTGAGAGGCAGAGAGCAAAGGGGTGAGATAGCCTGGTTGAGGACATGGGTTTTGGAATCAGAAAATCCTGGGTTCAGAATTCCCAGATTTGCCTCTTGCTGGCTGTGTGGCCCCAGGCAGATTGCTTACCCTCTCTGTTCCTCAATTTCTTCATCTGTATATTGAGGACAAAATACTATGACTTCAAAATAGTATTGTTGTAAGGATTGAATGAAGCAATCCATGCAAAGAATTTAACACAGTGTTTGGCACTCAGCAAGTTCTCATCAAATGCTACTACTTATCATCACGATTTGTCTAATTGCTTACTTCTTGTCCATCTTTCTCACTAGAATGTGGGCTCCATGAGGACAGGGACTATGTCCACCTTGTTTACCTCTGTGACCCCAGCAATTGTCACTTGGTAAATTATTCGTATCTGAGCCAGCAGTTGGTAGGCTTCAAAATGGCAAATAGGGCTTTCCTGGTGGCGCAGTGGTTGAGAGTCCGCCTGCCAATGCAGGGGACACGGGTTTGTGCCCCGGTCGGGAAGATCCCACATGCCGCGGAGTGGCTGGGCCCGTGAGCCATGGCCGCTGAGCCTGCGCGTCCGAAGCCTGTGCTCCACAACGGGAGAGGCCACAACAGTGAGAGGCCCGCGTACCTAAAAACAAAACAAAACAAAACAAAAAAAAACCCAAATAAACGTTAGATACTGTTTTCTCTGTGTTCTGCCTTGCTGTAAAAAGGATTCAAGGAGACAAGTATTGTTATTATTGTTGTTATCTTTGTTATTATCACTGTCATGTCGCAAGTCTGTTATTTACAGCTGGTCCTTCCTGAAACGGGTTCAGGAAAAGTCTAGAAAATGCAAGAAGCCTCAATCCACAGGTGGCTGCTAAGAAGTAAGGGAGCGGGTTGGAGGAGACCTGGCTTCTGGAGGAGTCATCTGGGCACAACTACAGAATCTTATCGAATCGGGGGTCCCCTTGCTCACCACTTACCAAATCAATACTCACAGGTGCTGATAGAAAGGAAAGATGCCTTTAATCAGAATGCCAGCAATCTGGGGAGATGATGGACTCAATGTCCCTCAAAAACCACCTCAGAAGATTCTGCTCAGCCATGAAAGATTTAAAGGGAAGAAGGGAAGTAATCTCAGTTAATCACTGAGCTAGGAGGTCAGAGTCATCGCCATCCCCCTGCGTGCAGGCTCATGGACTTCTTGTGATCTTCCTCTAGATGTTATCTTGTTCACACAGTTTGGTCACACAGTTTGTTTGCGAGATTACTGAAGGGGAATCTAGGGAAGAGGTCTGGTCATCTGTTAATTTCTTATTCTTCATTTCTACTTCTTTGATCTATGGAAAAACCGACAAATTAGACAAACTATGTGTGATTAAAAGATTTGAAAGGTGTGCTTGGGCCAGAGATGAGTAGAGAGCATGGGGGTGCCTGGTTTAAAAGTTAGTTACTGGGACTTCCCTGGCAGTCCATTGGCTGGGACTCCGTGCTTCCACTGCAGGGGGCATGGGTTCGATCTCTGGCTGGGGAACTAAGATCCTGCATGCCACGCAGCCAAAAAACAAAAAAAAATTAGTTACAATATAGCTTTGCTAAAGTGACAAGAAAAGGGGCTTCCTGCTGAGGGTGGTTTCCTGCAAAGACCTGCTTACAAAACCTCTGGGCTACCCAGCAAGCCACAGCCTGGGTCAGGGGGTTCCTGGAAGAGCCTCTTCCTCTTGTCATCTGGGGGACTTTGGACTTGAAGAGAGATCAGAGGGGCTGGAGCCTGCAGCCCACTTAAAGCAGATTGGATCTAAGGGAATCAAACTTCGGTGATTCAGAGGGCATTTGGGAATCATTATTATCTCTGTCCTGTGGGGCAGTGGTTTCCAACCTCTCCACTGGGATCTAAGGTTTGTTATACAAATAACCGTTAAAGTCCTAGACTCTCCAAGTGATTTGCTTTAAGTATGATCAACTTGAGTAGATTCAAAGTCACAGAAATAACTGTGAGGCCCCGCTCACCTGCGTCCTTGAGTGGAAGATAAAGGAATAGTTACCTGGAGCTTGCAGGACCTGGCGCCTCTCACCTGTACCTCAAGCCATGAGTAACTGATGTCTGTTGGCAGTCACTTACCTGTGACAAAAGGGCTTGTATGAATATGGCACCGTCAGGGGCTGGTGTGCCCTGCCCACTTTCCCGGAGGTGCCGGCTGATGGCCTCTCTGCCCGAAGGTGTTCTCCACTGTGTGGGCACACTCAGCCAGAAGCGCCGGGGCCTTAGTGCCCCAGGAGCCACCCTCAACCATGGGGGATAAGGGTGGTGGAGAAAGACTTCCTCGCCCCTCAGTGGGACAGTCACCCACAGTGGTAACTTGAATATTAGCCCATTCTTGACGTCCCTCCCTTTCCTGGCTCATTCACCTCAACGCAAGTAGACTATCGCACCCCAGTCCTCATCCAGGATCTGCACCAGGGGAACGTGGCCTAAGACACCCTCCAAAATCATGTGTGCTTTCCTGACCTACAAAAATTTTTGAGAGGTGTCAAGGGCCTGCAGATGCTCAAGGGACTGCGTCCATCATGGGGGCTGTGATGACAAGAATGTGGGAGCCTGTGGCGCTAGGTGGGGACGTGCTGGTCAGCAGATGGTTCTGGTAAAGAGAAGTTGATGGTAAATGGAAAGCCGGGTAGCAGAGAGCTCTGTATTGTGGCAGCTTCACCTCAAACCCTTGTCAGGAGCCCGATGCAGATCCTCAACTGAGGACTCTGTGCCGAACCAGGAAGGCACTTGCTTTGCTTTAGTAATCACCAATTAAACACGTGCTGTATGCTGGGGATACAAAAGGATAAAAAAGGTGAATAGGAGTGAGTACCCTTGCCCCTGGGGACGTCAGTGTCAATTGGGGAAGAGATATGTCATCATGTGAACTGAGGTTAGAGAGGAGCTGAGAAGACTTGAGAGGACTTTGAGAAATTCATCCATTGATCTAAGATACATTTATTGAGTGCCTAGGGTATACAAGGCACTGAACTAGGCCTTGTGGATAGAAGAGAGATGGGTTACAGCCATACTCCACTCAGGAGTGAGGAAAGGTAACTGAAATGTACTGAGCTCTTCCTGTGTGCCAGGCTCTGAGTAGGGTGCCTTCCAAAGTTCATCTCATTTCTTCTAACAACAAACCCATGACGAGGTAGCTATTCTTATCCCCACTACACAGAAGAGGCCCAGAAACGTGATATAACTTATAAGACCATACGGCTGGCAAGTGGCAGAGCTGGGATTCAACCTAGATCTGTCGATTCCTAGACCCCAATACTATTTTTTCCCCTTGAATCAGCCTGTGGTTTTTGTCTTAAATACCCACTGAGTGAACCAGTTTTAAAAAGAACAAAACCTGGGAGCAAACCAGGCCAGTCTCAGATGGAGCCAGAACACGCTTTTGCTGGAGTCGAGCTCCTGCTCAGAAGCCCCGTCTCATCAACAGGGGCCTCAGCCTGGTCTTGACCCCTGTCTGTAGGGAATCCAGGACACCTGGAAGCCGACCTCATTCCACCCTGAAAAGTCATGGAGGGAGAGCTTGGTAGAGGCCCTCTCCCCGTGCTCACTGGGCCTCAGATGCGACTGATGTGGGATTCAGGGCGGCTCAGGGCTCAGACCCTCCCCCTCACCTCCCCAAGAGTAGTTAAGGCGGGGCCTGGCTGGTGGAGGGAGGATGTTCCAGTTACTGTTACTGCAAAATAAACCACCCTAAAACTTAGAGGCACAAAATATCCATTTAATTATGCTCACAGACTCTGTAAGTCAAGAATATGAACACTGTGAGGATGGATGCTTCACTATGTCTGGGGCCCCCTCTGGGAAGACTCAGTAGCTGGGGGTGACTCGACAGCTGGAGGCTGGAATCACCTGGAATTCCTTCACTCACACGTCTGATGGCTGATGCTGCCTGTTGGCTGGGACCTCAGTGGAGCTGTCAGCCAGAACAACTACCTGTGGCCCTTCCATGCCACCTCTCCCTGGACTAGATTGGGCTTCCTCACAGCATGGCAGCTGGTTTCTAAGAGTGAGCACCCCCAAAAGAGCCAAGTGGAAGTTGCAGCACCTTTTATGACCTAACCTTGGCAATCACATAGCCTTGTGTCACTTCCGCAATAATCACAAGCCCACCCAGTTTCAAGGGAAAGGAACATAGACCTTACCTCTCGATGGGACAGCATGTGGAATTGGAGATGTTGTTGTGTCCACCTCTGTCACATAATCTGCTACAGACATCATTTGCTACTGTAGGGTGTAGGTGGGTGTTGGCTGTCAAAGCTATTAGACCAGTTTGAGTGAGTGGCTGCCCTGAGTGGAGACGGGGCCAGCATTGTGAATGCTAGAATGGGAGGTGGGTAGCCTGAGTGGGTCAGACAATAAGTAGCTTGACTGAGGTTGACTTCTGAGGTCTAGGCAACAAGGCTGGAGGTAACAAGGCAGGGCTTGATCTGGCAAAGAGGAACAGAGATTATTTTATTTGTTTATGTACCATCCCTGCATCAGTACAGCCACACTTTCACCCATCTATCCATCCATCCATCCAACCATCCATCCTTTTAACCATTTACCTACCTACTCTTCTATCCACCTGTCCTTTCCTTTGTTCAACAGTACAGTTGGATCATATGCACATTGAACTTACATAAATTCAACCATATCCTTAGCCAAACAGAGAGAGGGAAAACTAATTTTAAAAGCACAATTGACTCTACCTGCCATTCCACTCAGTGGGTGTTTGCCCCTGAGGGAACGTGAGCTGAGCCACGAGACTTTCCAGATCATCATATAGGAACATGCTACAAAATAGGGTGGTGAAAGCAAAACCACAAATGCCACAGTTTGGGGGGATTGATTGGATATCATAGGGCGATTTTAACTGTTCATGTTTCACCTTTCATGCTGACTTTCCTACCTTCTGTATGGGATGGGACCCACCTCTCTGAGATGGGCTGGTCCCTGGTGGCACAGATACAGTAAGACCTGGTCCCTGACCTCAGTATGCTCTGTCTATGGCAAGTGCAATGGGACAGGCACGCAAACGGATCATTACAGTGTAATATGGAAAATACCATGACTATTAAAATACAAGTCTGTATAAAATTGAAGAAGCATCAAAGGGCACAAGACCGCCGGTCGTGGGACAGGAAGAGTGTGAGGGAGGGCTTTGTGAGAGTAGGATGTTTGAACAAAATCTTTTTTTTTTTAATTTAATTTAATTTATTTTTTATACAGCAAGTTCTTATTAGTTATCTATTTTAAACATATTTGAGTATATATGTCATCCCAATCTCCCAATTCATCCCACCACCACCAGCCCCACTGCCACTTTCCCCCCTGGTGTCCATACATTTTTTCTCTACATCTGTGTCTCTATTTCTGCCCTGCATACTGGTTCATCTGTGCCATTTTTCTAGGTTCCACATATATGCGTTAATATATGATATTTGTTTTTCTCTTTCTGACTTACTTCACTCTGTATGACACTCTCTAGGTCCATCCATGTCTCTACAAATGACCCAATTTTGTTCCTTTTTATGGCTGAGTCATATATTCCATTGTATATATGTACCACATCTTCTTTATCCATTCCTCTGTTGATGGACATTTAGGTTGCTTCCATGTCCTGGCTATTGTAAATAGTGCTGCTATGAACATTGGGGTGCATGTGTCTTTTTGAATTATGGTTTTCTCTCTAAGAGTTTTAAAATTCCTATTATTATATTTTTCACTTCTGGAAGTTTGACCTGGTTCTCTTTCAAATCTGCTTGTTCTTTTGGGAGAGTCTATTGCTCCATATTCATGTTTTCAACTGGCTCTATTACTTCTCTAAACACATGGAACGTATTTATTTTATATTTTCAACCCTAGAATACAAACATCTGAAGTCTTTCGGGATCTGATTCCATTGTTTGCGGTTTCTCCCATCTTGCTCAGGGTGGCATATTTCTTGAATGCTTTGAATCTTTTAAATTGTCAGTTGGATCTATATCTGTGGGGATTCGCTGAAGACTAGATTGAGGGTATTTTCTTCCAGGGAGGATTTAGTTTTGTTTCTGTTGAGCACCTGGGAGCACCACAGAATTTATTTTTGTAATTTTTATACTTTCAAAAATTGAACTATTTCCTATAAAAAGTAATGTCCACAAGACTTTAGAGGGAACCATTATTCTAACTTCTATTATTCTAACTTCTGATTAGTTGTGAAAGTTTATACAAATGGAATAATTCAGGATTCCTTATCTTGATGTAACATTGATGTGATTCATTCATGCTATTGTATGTTGTGAGAATCTGTGTACTATTCCAGTGTATGAATATACCACAATTCACTTATCCATTGTCCTGATAATGGACATTTAGGTTGTTTCCAGTTTGATGCTATTATGAATGAAGCTGCTGTGAATATTCTTGTATATTACCTTTGGTGAACACAAGCACTTATTTTTATTGGATAAATATACCCAGGAATGAAATTGGTGGGTGATGGAGTATATGGATGTTTGATTTTAGTAGATACTGCCAAACAGTTTTCCAAAATTGTTGTGCCAGTTTAGCCTCCCACGAGCCATGTATGAAAGTTCCCAGTGCCCTACACCCTCACCGACGCTTGGCCTTGTGTGTTTTTAATTCTTGCCGTTCTGGTGGGGACGTAGTGGTATTTCACTGTGGCTTTAATTTGTACCTTCCTGGTGATTAATGCTGTAGAACACCTTTTATGTTTATTGGCCATGTTGATATCCTATTTGGTGTGTGTCCAAATCCGTTGCCCTCCTTTTTTTGAACTTAGGCTTAATTGGAATTCATTGGAAAAGTAAAAATGGTGCATATTCCACATTATGTAACACTTCCAGCAGAGCGTAGGGCAGTGGTGCACTGATACTGGCTTTTGGAAGTAAAAAATAGCCTGATTTGTGGCATTTTCTGATTTCTGTGGTGTAAATACTCCAGCCATAGCCGATTTCAAGCTACCAACTGAATGGCTCACAAAATTCCTGAATATTTGACAAGCAGCTCTCGTGAGCCAGTCTTGATCAGCTCTGGGACACCACTATGTCTGGGATAGCACCTCTAATGAAAGTAATTGATATTTCTGCGGCAAAATATGTAAATATTCACACTAATTGGTATAAAACAGGCCTCACATCAGTTGAGGTCAGGCTTTTTTTGCCTGCATATGAGTCAACCGCCAATTAACTGTAAAAGAACTTTCGGTTTACAGAGCTCTTTGGATTTTCGCATTGCACATAAAAGATTATGGATCTGTAACTGTTTCTAGTCCACTGTTTGAAGGTTTGCTGGTGCTGTTAGGGCACGTCTGGAATTCCTCTTGGACTTGTGTGCACAGCAGCAAACAATGATTTTGAGCTAACTGACCTCCGAGGTCCCTTCTAGTCCTGGAATTCTACAGCTTAAAGTTCATGAAATATTCCATTGTCACCTTGGCTTTATTTCTATTTTAGCATTGCTGTGGAATAGAGACTTTCAGAACATGTATCCATATTTTCTTCTGGAACTTTTATTGTTTCAGTTTCCACATACAGATCTATGATCCTCCATCTTTTTTTTTTTTTTTCTTTTTGCGGTATGCGGGCCTCTCACTGTTGTGGCCTCTCCCGTTGCGGAGCACAGGCTCCGGATGCGCAGGCCCAGCGGCCATGGCTCACGGGCCCAGCCGCTCCGCGGCATATGGGATCCTCCCAGACCGGGGCACGAACCCGTATCCCCTGCATCGGCAGGCGGACTCTTAACCACTGCGCCACCAGGGAGGCCCCTGATCCTCCATCTTGAATTAATTTTTGTGTGAGGTAAGGATCAAAAATCTTTTTTCTTTTTCATATGGATATCCAGTTTTGACAGTACTATTTATTGAAAATAAAAAATAAATATACTTTTTTTGTAAATATTTTTTAATTGAAAAATACATATCCTTTCCCCCACTGAATTTCAGGGTCACCTCAATAGCCAGGTGTTCATATATGTGTGCGTCTGTTTTTTGTACTCTCTGTTCTGTACTCCTGATCTACTTGTCTATCTGTGTACTGGTGGCACACTGTCTTAATTACTATAGCTTATTTTTAAATTAAACTTTTAAATTCACTTTTTATTGACATATAAGATTATATTAGTTTCAGGTGTACAACATAATGATTTGATATTTATATATATTGCAAAATAATTGAACATTTAATTGCAAGATAATTGTAGGTTCTCATACAGTTGTAAGAAATAATGCAGAGAGATCCTGTGTGCTCTTTACCCAGTTTCTCCTAGTGGTAACATCTTGCAAAGGTATAATACAATGTCACAACCAGGATGTTAATATTGATACAATCTACCAATCTTATTCAGAATTCCCCAGTTTTGTACTCATTTGTGTGTGTGTGTGTGTGTGTGTGTGTGTGTTTTCAGTTCTATATAGTTTTATCACATGTGTAGGTTCATGTATCCACCACCATCGAGATACACAACAGTTCCATCTCCAGAAGAATCCCCGTGTTTCCCTTTTTTAGCCACATCCCCACCTCCCTCTCACACTCTCTCCCCATGATATCAACCATCCCTAACCCCTGGCAATCACTGATCTAGTCTCCATTTCTATAATTTTGCCATTTCATAAATGTTGTATAAATGGAATCACATAGTATGTAACCTTTTAGGATTGACTTCTTTCTCTCTGCATAAATTCACTTGAGATTCACTCAAGTTGTTACACTATCGATAGCTTGTTCCTTTTTATTACTGAATAGTGTTCCAGGGTGTGGATGTACCCTTTTGTTTAATCATTCACCCAGTGAAGGACATGAATTGTTTCCAGTTTGGGGCTATTATCAATAAAGTTGCTATGAACATTCATATACAGGTTTTTGTGTGAACCTAAGTTTCTATTTCTCTTGGATAAATGCCCAGGAGAGTGCAATTTCTGGGTTGTATGGTGATAGCATGTTTAGTTTTTAAAAAATACAGACTTTATTTTTTAGAGCAATTTTAGATTCACAGCAAATTGAGTGGAAGGTACAGAGAATTCTCATATACCTCCTGCCCCTGCATTTGTACAGCTTCTCCCACTATCAAAATACCCCACCAGAATGGTACATTTGTTATATCTATGGATCTACATTGACACATCGTTATCACCTAAAGTGAATAGTTTATATTAGGATTTACTCCGAGTGTTGTACATTCTGTGGGTTTGGACAAGTGCCTGACATGTACACCATTATAGTATCATACAGAGTAGCTTCACTGCCATAAAAATCCTCTGTGCTCTGCCTGTTCATCCCTCTCATTTCCAACTTCTGGCAACCACTGATCCTTTTATTGTCTCCGTAGTCGCCTTTCCCAAAAAAGTCATACAGTTGGAATTATACAGTACGAAGACTTCTCATAGTGGCTTATGTCACTTAGTAATATTCATTTGTTTCCTCCATGTCTTTTCAAGATGAGCTTGATAGCTCATCTCTTTTTTGCACTGAATAATATTTCATCGTGTGGATGTACCACAGTTATTTATCCATTCACCTATTGAAGGACATCTTGGTTGCTTCCAAGTTTTGGCAGTTATGAACAAAGGTGCTATAAATATTTTTGTGGACCTGACTTTTCAGTTTATCTCGGTAAATGCCAAAGAGTGCAACTGGTGGATCACATGCTAAGAGTATGTTTAATTTAGTAAGAAACTGTCTTCCAAAGTGGCTCTACCATTTTGCATTCCCACTAGCAATGAAATGAGAGTTCCTATTGCTCCACATCCTCATCAGCATTTGGTGTTTTCAGTGTTTTGAATTTTGGTCATTCTAATAGGTGGGTAGTGGTATCTCATTGTTTTAATTAGCAATTTCCCAATGACATATGATGTTGAACATCTTTTCATATGCTTACTTGCCATCTATATATCTTCTTTGGTAAGGTGTCTGTTCAGGTCTCTTGCCTATTTTTAATTATTTTCATTTATTTATTATTATTATTGTTGGCCGTGCCATGAGGCTTGTGGGATCTCAGTTCCCCAACCAGGGATAGAACCCAGGCCCTTGGCAGTGAAAGTGCAGTGTCCTAACCACTGGACTGCCAGGGAATTCCCCTCTTGCCTATTTTTAAATTGGATTTTTCATTTTCTTATTGTTAAGTTTTAAGAACTTTTTGCATATTTTGGATAACAGTCCTTTATTAGACATATCTTTTTCAAATATTTTCTCCCAATCTGTTGCTTGTCTTCTCATTCTTTTGACACTGTCTTTCATAGAGCAAATATTTTTAATTTTAATAACGTCTAGCTTATTATTTCTTTCACAGGTCATGCCTTTGATGTTGTATTTAAAAAGTCATCACCACACCCAAGATCATCTAAGTTTTCTCCTATGCTGTCTTGTAGGAGTTTTATAATTTTACATTTTACATTTAGGTCTATGATCCATTTTGACTTAATTTTTGTGAAGGGTATAAGGTCAGTGTATATACTCTTTTTTTTTTTTTTTCCTGTGGATGTTGTTCCAGCACCATTTTTTGAAGACTATCTTTGCTCCATTGTATTGCCTTTACTCCAACACCAGTTGACTATATTTATGTGGTTCTATTTCTGGGTTCTCAATTCTTTCCATGGATCTACTTGTCTATTCTTTCACTAATACCACACTGTCTTGATTACTGCAGTTTTATAGTAAGTCTTAAAGTTGGGAAGTGTCAGTTCTCTGACTTTGTTCTTCTCCATCAATATTGAGTTGGATATTCTGGGTCTTTTGCCTCTCCATATAAACTTTAGAGTTAGTTTGTCAATATTCATAAAATAACTTGCTGGGATTTTGATTTGGATTGTATTAAACCTATAGGTCAGATTGGGAAGAACTGACATCTTGACAGTGTTTTCTTCCTATCCATGAATGTGGAATATCGCTCCATTTATTTAGTTCTTCAATTTCTTTTCATCAGTTTTAGAATTTTCCTCATAAAGATCTTGTATATATATATATTTAGATTTATACCTAAGTAATTCCTTTTGGGAGATGCTAGTGTAAATGGTATTGAATTTCTTAATTTCAAATTCCACTTGTTCATTGCTGGTGTATAGGAAAGCAGTTGACTTTTATATATTAACCTTGTATTCTGCAACCTTGCTAAATTCTCTTATTAGTTCCAGGAGTTCATGTGTAGCTTTATTTAAAAAAAAAAAAAAAAACTGTCATCAAACTGTTTTCCAGAGGAGCTATACCATTTTACATTTCTACCAGCAATGTATGAATCATCCAGTTTCTCTCAATCCTTGCTAGCATTTGGTGTTGTTGCTACTTTTTACTTTAGCCATTCTGATAGGTATATAGTCATAGCTCATTGTGGTTTTAATTTGCATTTCCTAATGGTTAATGATGTTGAACATCTTTTCATGTGTTTATTTGTCATCTGCATGTATTCTTTGGTAAAATGTCTATTCATGTCTTTTGTCCATTTTCTAGTTGGATTTTTTTTTTACTGTTGAGTTTTTTTTTTTTTTTTTTTTTTTTTTTTTTGTGGTACACGTCTCACTGTTGTGGCCTCTCCCACCGCGGAGCACAGGCTCCGGACGCACAGGCTCAGCAGCCATGGCTCACGGGCCCAGCCGCTCCACGGCATGTGGGATCTTCCCGGAACGCGGCACAAACCCGTGTCCCCTGCATCGGCAGGCGGACTCTCAACCACTTCGCCACCAGGGAAGCCCCCTACTGTTGAGTTTTTTACTGTTAGAGTTTTATATACTCTAGAACTAGTCCTCCAAACTATAGTTTTCAATATACCCTGAAATCTAGTATTTTTTAAAGATTCAAAACAGTTTTATTTTATATGGGAGTATAGTTGATTTATAATGTTGTGTTAGTTTCAGGTGTACAGCAAAGTGATTCAGTTATACATATATATATATCTATTCTTTTTCAGATTCTTTTCCCATATAGGTTATTGCAGAGTATTGAGTAGAGTTCCCTGTGCTATACAGTGGGTCTTTGTTGATTATCTGTTTTATATACAGTAGTATGTAAACGTTAATCCCAGCCTCCTACTTTATCCCTACCCCTCCCATCTTTCCCCTTTGGTAACCATAAGTTTGTTTTCTAAATCTGTGAGTCTATGAAATCTAGCATTGTTAGTCCTACAGCTTTATTATTCTTCTTCAATATAGTCTCTACAATAGAAAGTCCTTTGAACTTTCATATAAATTTTAGAATGTGCTTATCAGAACCTTGAGAAGATTTTGATTTGGATTAGGATCTATAGATCTATGTGAGGAGAAATGACACCTTTCAAATAGTGAGTGTTCCAATTTATGAACATAGTATATTTCTCAATTTATTAAGGTCTTATTTAATTTCTCTCTGAAAGGTTTTGTAATTTTCAGTGTAGAAGTCTTACACATCTTTCATTAGAGTTATTACTAGGTATTTTATAGGCTTTGGTGCTATTGTAAATGGTATTATTTATTTAAATTTTATTTTTAATTGTTTATTGCTCATACATGTAAATACAACTAATTTTTGAATATTGACTTTTTATACAGAGATCTTGCTAAATTCACTCATTTTAATAGTTTGCTTGTAAGTTCTCTGGATTTTCCACATACACAAAATGTCATCTGTGAATAAGGATATTTTTACTTCTTCTGTTCCAATTTTGTACATTTTTCCCTTCCTGATTGCACTGGCTAGCCTGTAATGTTGAATAACTATGGTGATAGTGGACAGTTAATCTAAAGGGAAAAGCATTCAAATTTTCACCAATAAGTATGATGTTAGCTGTAGGGTTTTGTAATGCCCTTTGTAAGATTAATGAAGATGCTTCTACTCCTAGATTGCTGAGAGTTTCTGTTATGAATGGGTGTTAAAGTTTATCAAATATATTTTCCACATCTTTCGAGATGATTATTTAACAAACTCTATTAAAGTGGTGAATTACATTGATAGATTTTTGAATGCCAAACCAACTTTGCAGTCATGGAATAAATCACATTTGTTCATGATGTATTATGATTTTATATATGAATAGATTTGTTATGTCAATATTTTGTTTAGTAGTTTTGCATCTACATTCATGGAGATATTGGCTTATAATTTTCCTTTCTTGTAATGTCCTTTTCAGAATTTGGTAACAAGTTTAGGCTGAAATCATCAACCAGGTCACGAAATATTCCCTCCTTTTTTATTCTTTAGAAGAATGTATAGAATTGATTCTTTTTATTTTCTAAACATTTGAAAGAATTCAACACTGAGATCATCTGGGGTTAGAGTTTTCTTTATGATAAGTTTTTTTTTTTTTTTGGCCATGCCACATGGCATGTGGGATCTTAGTTCCCCAACCAGGGATCAAACCCAAGCCCCCTGCAGTGGAAGCATGGAGTCTTAATATGGTAAGATTTTTAGTTACAGATTCAATTTCCTTAATAGATATGACTATTCAAAACTGTCATTTCTTTTGTATGTTTTAATAAGTAATATTTTTAAGGAATTTGTCCACTTCAATGAAACTATCCATTTTTTGGCATAAAATTGTTTACAATATCTTGTTACCTTTTAAATGTCTGTAGCATCTGTAGTGATGTCCTTTCTTCATTCCTGATGTTGATAATTTGTGTGATCTTTTTACCTCTATCTCTTCTTGATCTTTTTTCAGAGAACCAACTTTTGGCTTTGTTAATTTGGAGGTCCATTTTATTTATGTATTTATTTATTTATTGGTTGCATTGCGCAGCATGTGGGATCTTAGTTCCCGACCAGGGATCGAACCCATGCCCCCTGCAGTGGAAGCACGAAGTCTTAACCACTGGACTGCCGGAGAAGTCCCTGGAGGTCCACTTTAAATTAAAGTCTCAGCTTGAATTTTTTTTTGGTAGCTCATCAATACTTACAGTTCAGACCTAAAAGCCATATGAGGGCCAGTCAATGTCCATACTTTCGCAGGGGAGATTTTTCTTTTTTTTCTTTTTTTTTTTTTTTGGTGGTACGCGGGCCTCACACTGCTGTGGCCTCTCCCATTGCGGAGCACAGGCTCAGGATGCGCAGGCCCAGCAGCCATGGCTCACGGGCCCAGCCGCTCCGCGGCATGTGGGATCCTCCCGGACCGGGGCACGAACCCGTGTCCCCTGCATCGGCAGGCGGACTCTCAACCACTGTGCCACCAGGGAAGCCCGAGATTTTTCTTTAATCTCACACAGATCTCAGGCTGAGACAGACAGTTGTCTTTGCTGCCTGCCTCTGTGAGGCAGAATTTCTTTTTAAATTCACCTTCTTTTTTCTGTGATGTAGCCCATCCTGAGTTCATAATTTATGCAGGATGATCTCTGACTCATTTGGCTCTCTGCCCTATGTGGGCCATAGACTTTGTGTTACCTGAGCTGTAGGTGTCTGCGTGGCATCTCACAGCTTCAGTGTGGGTTTCTCATTGGTCTCATGTTCCCAATTTGAGGATTTCCCTACTTTCTTTAAGACTTATCCATTTCCATATTTTTTTTAATCTAGAATTTTTAGATGTTTAATAATAGGAAGATTTTAGTATCTCAGACCTTAGGGCATTTGCAGTGGCTGTTCCTTCTATCTGGAAAGCTTTTCCTCCAGATACCTGCAGGGATGTCATATCCCCTTCACTCTTTTCCTCAGATATTACCTTCTCAGTGAGCACTACCTGACTACCCTATTTAGAATTAATAATCTGCACCAATTCTCCAACTCTAGCACTTCCTACTCCTCTTACCCATATCTACCTTTTTCTTCCTTTTTTCATAAAACTTATAATCACCTAATAAACTGTATCATGTCTTTCATTATGTTTTTTGCTTATTGACCAGTCCCCTATGCTCTAGGAAGGCTGGACCTTTATCTTTTTGGTTTACTGAAGCCTCCCAAATTCCTAGGACAGTGTCTGGCATATAGCAGGTTCTCAGTAAATATTTCTTGAATTAATTGAACAAATAAAGGAATGCTTCCAGAAACTGGAGCCCTCTTATTAGATAGAGAGAGAAACAGGGGTCTCGAGAGAGAAAGGGATTTGTCCAAGGTCACCTGGAGAGGTGGTGGCAGAGCCAGGACCAGAACAATTACCCTTGACCTTTGTCCAGCACTCCACGATACTGAAGTACAGTCACAGTCTCCTTGGAGCTTTGCCCTAGCCCGCAAGGTGTGGGCAGCGCAGGAAAAACAGTCCTCACTTCACAACACTGTTGGCCACTTTCTCCTGGAAGCATGGCCTTCCCCAGTTCGGCCCCCCAGCAGTCTCTTGATCTTTCTTCTGCTTCTCTGCTCACATCATTTGAGGCTCTTCTTCTGCTCAACTCTTTTTTTTTTTGCCATGAATACCTTTTGCTGAAATACTGTAGGACTCACTCTCACAATAAGGTAACCAAACTGTTTCTAATAGAGGAACCAAGTAACATCCAACTCTCCATGTACAGCATCTTGTCATTTCTAGAAAAATCCTTTCACATTTTTAAATCAGCTTCGGCTGGAAAGCCTGGGCTATTGATTGAAGCCCAGAGTGTCTCTGGAGATGCTGTGTGAGAGTTTTCATTGCTGCTTCATTGGCTGGGAGCCCCACTGGCCGCTGAGGAGGCCACAACCCCACTGACGGATGAGGAGACCAGGCAAGATGAGCTGGAATGTAGGCAGGAGCTGGGTTCTGCACGTAGGAATACCCAGACTGTCGGTTTCTCACCCCTCCTAGATGGGCTCTGGAAGATGGTCGTTTATGTGCACCTCTTGGGCTGCCCCCCCCAGGCCTATAAGGCCTGTGCTTGCCCAGCTTCAAGACCAAAGAAAGAGCCCAGAGTCAGCAACAAAGACATCAAAAAAAATATTCAAGCTGAGAATTTTAATTTAAAGTGGACCTCCAGGGACTTCTCCAGCAGTCCAGTGGTTAAGACTCCGAGCTTCCACTGCAGGGGGCGTGGGTTCGATCCCTGGTTTAATGAATGGGGGAGCTTACTTGTCTGAAGCAAGTCCTGGTGCGTGACACATGGCCGTGCGCGGTGGCCTGGGGGCAGGACATGGCAGCAGTCTTCACTCTGCTCAACTCTTTTTTTTTTTTTTTTTTGCGGTATGTGGGCCTCTCACTGTTGTGGCCTCTCCCGTTGCGGAGCACAGGCTCCGGACGCGCAGGCCCAGCGGCCCCGGCTCACGGGCCCAGCCGCTCCGCGGCATATGGGATCCTCCCAGACCGGGGCACGAACCCGTATCCCCTGCATCGGCAGGCGGACTCTCAACCACTGCGCCACCAGGGAAGCCCTCTGCTCAACTCTTGAAGGTTGCCGACTCTTAAGGTTCTGCCCAGGTGATTTTCTTGTCTCTCTCGATGCCCTCTCCGTGAGTGACTTTGTCTACTCCATGCCTTCCCTCTCTCTGTCTCCAGCCCCAGCCTCTCCCCTGATTTCCCATTTCTCTGGACATCTCCTTACAAACCTCTGGTGACTGGGAGGCCCCTTTGGGTGCAGGAGAAAAGCCTGGGTATGGAAGGCAGAATAGCTAGCTCCATCACCCACTTGGATCAGTCATTGCTGCTCTCTGAGCCTTGAATTTTCTCTCCGAGAGAAATGGGGTTGGCCTCACAGGTTGTTGGCAGGCGGTGGCTTCCAGGGAGTCTGTGGATCGACAGCCCTTTGAAAACTGTAAACTACGGAGCCCGCAGGAGGAGCAGCGCCATGTGCCCTGAGATCCCTCACGTGACCCGGGTGCCCAGGTGGCCTTCCTCCCCTTTGCCTTTTGCCCAGTCCTCGCCTCTCAAGGCTGTCCTATCAGACGCTCACACCAGAAACCTGAGCCTCATTTTTACCTCCTCCCCTCCTGTCGCCCCACATCAGGATCCATCAGCAACAACTCTTTTTTTTTTGCAGTATGCGGGCCTCTCACTGCTGTGGCCTCTCCCGTTGCGCAGCACAGGCTCCAGACGCGCAGGCTCAGCGGCCATGGCTCTCGGGCCCAGCCGCTCCGTGGCATGTGGGATCCCCCCGGACTGGGGCACAAACCCGCGTCCCCTGCATCCGCAGGCGGACCCTCAACCACTGTGCCACCAGGGAAGCCCAGCAACAACTCTTGATTCTGTCTCTTTGATGTCTCTCCCAACTATCTCCTTCCTCTCCCTTTCCACAGCTGCAGGCTAGTCTAGGCCCATCACTTCTCTGGATAGTTACAGCGGCCTCAGCACTAGCCTCCCTGCCTCCAGTCTCACGCTCTCTTGATGGCCATCCTCTACACTGGCCACGATTAAACAACATTGGACCACATCTTCCCTGTCCTCTAAACCCTGTAACAGCACCTCGTTGCCTCCCAGATGAAGACTGAGCTGTTCACCTGGTACCCAAAGTCTTTCCTGATCAAACCCCTGCTCTGGCCTCAGCTCTGCTGTTCTCCACACGCACCCGCACTCAACTGTTTGCTTTCCCCTGAATCCCCTGTGCCTCCTGCCTTTTGTTCATGCCAGTCCCTCCACCCAGCATTTCCTCCCTTCTTCCCTTGCCTGCTGTGGGGTTGTCACAGCCCCTGTAGTGCACTGCAATGTAGGAGAGCGAAAGGTGTACACACAGCATGCAGGCATTTTGATACGACGATGATCCCACTTTTGCCAGAAATCTTTGGAAATAGCCTCTCCTCCCCTAGGCTTAACAATCAGATGTGAGAGTTGCCTCTTAAACCCAAGATTTAGACTAGTGTGATCAACCAGATGGGCTGCTTGGGTAAGGTCAACCAGAGGACACGAGGGTTTAGGGTTGACCAGATATCCACGGGGTGAGGTATGTCTATGAGATGCTTTGAGTAGGATTCACTAGATACTAAGACAGGTGGGATCTGGTCACCTCTTTGCTTGAGCTGATGGTGTCAGATACCCTGGTGATGTCAGCCTTGGAGCCGGCTCAAGAGGACTGAGGCCAGAAAGGGGCTGAGACCCATCTGTCCACGTCCTTTCATTTCTCCCCCTCCACTCAAGGGTCCTTGAGCTGCCAGCTACCACTCCTTCCCAACCTCACAGCAGCACTTTGTCCAGGTCTCTGGGGGGCATTCCAACAAGTTTTAGCATAATCTGGGACTTTATCCTGGTTCCACCACCTTCTCCCTGTATATCCTTGGATAAGTGAATTAACTTCTTTGGGCCTCAGTTTCCTTGCTGAAAAATGGGGCTCTTAAATCCTACCAACTGCGGTATTCAGAGGATCAGCTGAAATGGTCCCTCCGTAGCTTTTGGTGTATGCACAGGAAATAAATGTCCTTCTGTCCGTCCCACTCCCCCTACACTCTATTTCAAGGGAGAAGACTTTGTTCCATTCACATCTGAGACACTTTTCCTATTCCGTGCGTGGCCCAGGGCCTAACATACGACAGGTGCCCGTGAGTGTTTCTGAATTGGTCATGTAAGGGAGGGTGACTTGGGGGGATAGGTAGTGCCCTGTCCAGGGCATTCGGACATGGGGTCAGGGCAGCACAAATGCACCTTCCCCTTATGTCACACAGGCTTTAGGTTTTGAACCCTACAGACCCGGGTTCAAATCCTGGCTGTGCTCTTACTTGCTCTGAAATTTGGGGCCTCTGATCACCGGTCTCCATGCCTCAGTTCCTCATCTGAAAAGGGATGGGGGGATCCCCAGGTCAAAGGGGTGTGATAAGGGTCAGAGCTGACACACAGTAGGTACTCAGGAAATGGGACCCAACTTGTCCTCCTCCTCCTCCCTCCCTCCCTCCCTCCCTTCCTTTCTTCCATGTGAGAGATGTCTCCAAGGAGACGAGAGGAACTATTTAAGGAAAAGAGCTAAGGCTCTGGTGGGAGCAGATGGTAGCTCGGGCGTCTGGGAGGCTGAGGCAGGTGGTCTGGCCCTTCAAGGAGACAGTGGAACCCAAGCACCTCCCGTCCCAAAAAGCACCAGGGCTGGCCCTGGAGGTGAATCTATGTTGAGGGGCAGAGAAAAAGCATTTCTGGCGTCACAGAGCAGGGAGAGAACACTGGACCTGGCTGTGCTTTTGACTCACTTGATGACCCTAGAAAAGTTCCCGCCCTCCTCTCTTGGCCTGTGGGCGAATAGGAGGCCCTACTGAGTGGGTAGGGCAGGGAGAAGGTAGGATTGCGGGGAGGAGGCTGAGTTCCAGGCTGAGACTAGCGTGAGGGAAGGTACCTGGCAGAAATTCATTCATTCATTTGCTCGCTCGTCCATTCATTCCATTCATATGAAGGAATGGAGCGCCTTCCTCAGCCAGGCCCTGAGCACACTTCATTTCAAGCCCTCCTCAGAACATCCTTGTCGTGATGTTTTTTCCCCCAGTGTACAGATGAGGAAGCTGAGGCTCTGAGAGGCAAAAGGAGTTGCCCTGGTTCACAAAGAAAGTCAAAGATTCTTTCCCAGTCTTGTCCTCATTTTCCATAGATCCCCACCACCTTCAGTTGAAAATCCTGATTCCTCAGAGGACTTCAAGGTCGTGATGATCCAGCGCTGGCTGGATTCTGGCTTCATCTTTGAACTCTGAGACTTCAGCCCCAATGAGCTGCCCACAGTGGCTTGCAAGGGCCCGGCCTGGCCTCCAGGCCTTAGTGTACACTGTCCCCTCTTGCTGGAATGTCCACTCTGTCCTTCCTTTGCTCATCAGACTAAGTCCTGCACAGCTTGGGAGTCACCTCTTCCTGGACATCTTCCCACACTCCCCCGACAGTTGGTCAGGGCCCCTCTGGGAATGTGGGTTTTCTTGGGTCTCCCCTGGAGCTGGCAAGGCTCCTGAGACCAGAGACATTCCTCCTACAACTGTGTATCCCTGGTGCCCAGCAGAGGGCTTGGCCCAAGTGGTATCAGTGAACATGGAATGAATGAATGAACAAGATGAGGAACACCCTGGGGCTCCACTACTAGCTTCACTCCCTTTGTTCTCCAGACATTTCCCAGGCACCTCCTCCATGCCAGGCTTGACGCCAGCCCCAGGGACAACAATAACCCAGGCTTGCAATTTACTCTGTGGTTTACAACGAGCTTGTATCATAAAAGTCACAACCACCCTGCAAAGTAGGTGCTCATGCTTATGTCCATTTTCCAGATGTGGAAACTGAGGCCCAGTGAGGTTGAGTGACTTGCCTAGTCACAGCTAGTACGTGACAGAGCCAAGATCTGAACCCAGGCTTGCTCAGTCCAGAGGTCACACTCCTTCCACACCATCAAAACAAAGCAAAACAAAGCAAAAGAATATGTGAATACTCAAAAAAAATTGGAAAACATAGGAAAAGAGAAGGAAGAGTGAAGTCCTATATTCTGCCCCCCTTCGACCCTGGGATATATTTCATTAACAGTCTGGGAATTTCCTACTTACTTTTGCTGAGCCTCTGTGTTCAAGGAAGTGACTTGGTCAAGGTCACACAATGCAAGCAGCAGGATGTGAACCCAGATTGCTGGCCACAATTTGAGGTGAATTCTATGTGGCCTCAGACCTCAAGGAGCTATATCCAGTTTTATGTAAGAGATGGAAGCAAACAGGTATGTTTTACTTTGGGTTCCCCCCAAAAGCAGCAGCCCCTGAGACAGTGACTTGAGCACAGGTAGTTCATTTGGGAGGTGATCTTAGGAAGTGGGAGGGAGGGAGTCTGGAGAGTGAGACAGGAGAGGAGAGAAAGTCAATAAAGTGTGCATTAGCACACGGCCACTGGCATGCCATCCTGCTGGGGACCTTCCGAGGAACAGTGGAGAAGATGCCTCAGAACTATCTCCCTGAAGCAGGAGCATTTACCCACTGATTCCTGACCCCATGATGGAAGGATGCTCCTAAGGGCATTAACTCCCCTGCATTTCCAAGTTTTCCTGTGCTTGAGCTCCTGTGACTTCAGAAAATGCTGTTTGTTTACAACAGCTAAGACATGGAAGCAGCCTTCATGTGCCCAACAACAGAGGAATGGATAAAGAAGACGTGGTACATATATACAATGGAGTACTACTCAGCCATAAGAAAGAATGAAATAATGCCATTTGCAGCAACACGGATGGACTTAGAGATGATCATACTCAGTGAAGTAAGTCAGACAAAGAAAGACAAATATTATATCACTTATATGTGGAATCTAAAAAAATAACACAAATGAGCTTATTTACAAAACAGAAACAGTCTCACAGACATAGAAAACAAACTTACGGTTACCAAAGGGGAAAGGGAGGGATAAGTTCTGAGTATGGAATTAACAGATACTCACTACTATATATAAAATAGATAAACAGCTAGAAGTTACTGTATAGCACAGGGAACTATACTCTGTATTTTATAATAACCTATAATGGAAAATAATCTGAAAAAGAATATACATATCACTGAATCACTTTGCCATACATCCGAAACTAACACAATATTGTAAATCAACTATACTTCAATTATTTAAAAAAAAGCCATCAGGCAGAAGAATTGGAGAGACCTGTTGGGTGCCTCCGATGGACCAGTGTCTGGGAGCTGTCCACCTTGGCTGCTGCTGGACTCCAAGGTGAGTGCCAAAAGCATTTGTTATAAGGTGTTTGAGACACGGTGTGTCTTTGCAATCATAAAGCATCTGGGGAGTCTACAGTTAAGAATACTGTATTGTATACTTGCAATTTGCTAAGAGTGTAATCTTAAGTGTTCTCAGCACAAGAAAAAAAAAAGGTAACTATGTGAGGTGTGGATATGTTAATAAACTTGATTGTGGTGGTCATTCCACAATGTATACATATATCAAAACATCAAGTTGTACACCTTAAATATAT
Source organism: Mesoplodon densirostris (assembly GCF_025265405.1). Lineage (NCBI taxonomy): Eukaryota > Metazoa > Chordata > Mammalia > Artiodactyla > Ziphiidae > Mesoplodon > Mesoplodon densirostris. Next base: position 23,483,117 of record NC_082676.1, on the reverse strand, counting down.
ACAATTTTTATTTGTCGATTATACCTCAATGAAGGTAAAGAAGAGAGAAAGAAAGAAGGGCTTGGTAATACCAAGGGGAAAAAATAAAGTATTTGGGGTGACAAACTGGGAATGGGGAACGGGGCGTAGAAGTTAGGGAAGGTTTCCCCAGAGTAGGTGACATCTGAGTCGAATTTCAAAAGATGAGTATCCAATGGGGGAGAGGCATTCCAGGTAGAAGGACCTGCACAGGCTGAGGTGTGAAACAGCTTGTCTTTGGGAGAAACTGCAGAGCCTGTACCTGAGTCATGGGATTTGACCAGAATTGAATTAGGAGAGGATACAAAAGACAAATGGTGAAGAGTTCTGAATACCAGGCTAACTCTGAATACCAGTTCAAACTTTCACCCGAGGTGGTAGGGAGCCATTGCAGAGTTCTGAGCAAGGGAGGGACACATCTGTTTTATAGAAAGATCTCTCTGAGGCTGGTGTGGAGGATGTATTGGAAAGGGAGAGACGGGAGCAGGAGTCCTGGGAGGAGGCTGGAGTGGTCCAGTCAGGGGATGCAGAGGCTGAGCCAGGGCAGAGACAGAGCAATGGGGAGGAGGGGCCAGCCCCAAGGCTGTGTGGGGGAGAGAGAGTTCATCGCGTGCAGTGGGGTGTGGAGAAGGAGGCCGACCCGCACTGCCTGCAGGGGCCCTGGGATGTTCCTCCCCCTCCACTGCCCCCAGGGGCTGACCAAGGCGGACCAGATGCCTTGTTGACCTGGAGAGCAGTGTTGGGGCCAGGCATCCCCAGATCCGATCTTGACGGATATGGACATTATCTGGTTTGGTCACAAGCCAAGACGACTCATTAGCTAGATGTGGTTACCCCTCGGATCTAGACATTACCAGAGCTGGTCTTTACCCAAGGCTGGAGGTTACCTGCTGCCAAGTGGACTCTCTCCACTTGGTCTGAGTCATTCTGTCCCGTCCTAGGGTCTTTCTTGAAGTCTGTGGCTCTGCATGGTCTGAGCTGGTGGCCTGATGGCAGGAGTCAGAAGAGAATCTGACACCCAGGCGGCCACAGCCTCTTCCCCACCATATCAACCCCTTCTGGCCCCTGGCTGGGTCAGGCAAACATCCCACAGTCCCACAACTTCTGTTCCCTTCAGGGCCCTGACCGCTCTGTGCTGTGCTTGGGTCAGAACACACGTTCCCAAATGGACCATGCCTGTCCTCAACTCTCCCCATCTCTCTCAGTCTCTCCATCTCTCTTTGAGTCTCTGTCTCTATGAGTTTCTCTCTCTCTTTTTAAATACGGACCTCAGGGACTCATGATTGAGTTAAGAGCATCCTTGGCTCATGACACAATCTCAGGATTGGTCCATGCACGGCCCTATGTATATAATACAATACACTATAAAACACAACATATGTGCCTGTGAACCACTGTCCCCTACCCCGCCCCCCCCGCCGCAAGAACTAGAACAGAAACAAAATCTGACATCCATTTCTGTGCTCCAGCCCATCCCATCCTCCAGCTCTCTGCCAGAGGTCACTAATATTCTGAATTTTGAGTTTATCCTTCCCTCGTTTCTTTGATTTTAGTCTTCTTACATGTATGAATGCCTGAACAATTTATTTGTTTTTACTTGTTTATTATTTTAAACAGTATACTGTATAGAATGTTGTCTTTAAAAAAAAACACCTCTATGCCACGTTGGTGAGTATCCATGTTGTGTGTAGTTGTGATTCATTCATTTTAAGGGCTATGTGTGACTATACCACAATTTATTTATTTGTTCCTTCTCTCGTCAACTGATAATTGGATTGTTTTCAGGTTTTCTGATCTTACGAACAGTGCTGCTGTGGATATTCATCTGCATTTCTCCTAATGCTCTTCAAAAATGTGTTGTGTTCCAGGGTCAGCATCACCTGGAAACTTGTTAGAAATGTAGACTCTCCAGCCCTGCCCTAGACCTGCCGAATCAGAATCTGCCTTTGAACAAGATCCCTGGGGGATTCCTATGAACATTAAAGTTCGAGAAGCACTGGCCCAGGCTATGTGTGCAGGGTTCTCTTGGGCACACATATCCAGGAGTGGATTTTTTTTTTTTTTTTTTTTTTTGGCTGTACGCGGGCCTCTCACTGTTGTGGCCTCTCCCGTTGCGGAGCACAGGCTCCGGACACGTGGGCTCAGCGGCCATGGCTCACAGGCCCAGCCGCTCCGCGGCATGTGGGATCCTCCCGGACCGGAGCACGAACCCACGTCCCTTGCATCCGCAGGCAGACTCTCAACCACTGCGCCACCAGGGAAGCCCCTCCAGGGCTGGGTCACAGTGGTGTTGCAGTACAGAGAGCTGCACTGATCTACATCTTTACCCACACTTGGTATTGTCAGACTTTCTCATTTTTGCCAGTCGAATGGGAATAAAGTGGCAACTCATCATTGTCTGGACTTACCTCTCCCTGATGACTAATGAGGTCAGGCAGCTCATGTTTACCCGCCATGTTTCCCTTCTGTGAAATGCCCTGTTGGTGACTTTTGCTCTTCTGGGCTCACTCAGCTCTACCCCTGCCTTTGCACTTGCTATTCTCTCAGCCTGAAACAACTTCCCCCTTCACTGCCCAGTGTCAGTTCTTCCAGGAAGCCCTCCACGACTGCTGCTCAGGTTGTGAGCCTCTTCAGCCTCACTGGCAGGAAAACTTGGTGTCACTGTCCCTTCATTTCATCTCCTGGAGGCTCTTCCTCACCAAAGAGATTGCAAATCTTACGGCTTGGCCCCCACAGAGTTTTGATTTTTTTTAAACTTAGTTCCATCATTTAAAATTTGGAAAATTTTGTATTTTAAAAAATCTGAAAAATTTTGTATTTTAAAAAATTGGAATTGCTGATTTCTCTTCAAAAAAACAAGATGTAACCCCACTGGGCCTCTTTTCCTACATGGCAACAATCACCTGGTGCTGAGTAGGGGCTGCCCCTGCCAGACCATGTGTCACAGTCCCCATACCTCCATGCTCACCGCCTGCTTAATGACCTGCCTGGGCTCTGTGAGCATTTAAGTTTGTGATGCTTGGCTAAGCACACCAGTTTTTATTCCTCTAAATCTCTCCCATCCTTTTCCTTCTCCCCATAACTCCATCTCTGTCCCCCCTCAGGCCTTCACACCTGTCCCCTGGACTGTCACACCAGCCTCCCCACGACCTTGCTTTTCTAGTCTTGCCCCTTCCAGTCCACTGACCATGTCACAACCCCACTCAAGAACCAACAATGGCTCCCCATTGCCTTCCCAGGCATCTCCTGACTTTCTAAAAAAAAAAAAAAAAAAAAAAAAAGCAGGGACTTCCCTGGTGGTCCAGTGGTTAAGACTCTGCGCTCCCAGTGCAGGGGGCCTGGGTTTGATCCCTAGTCAGGGAACTAGATCCCGCATGCCGCAACTAAGACCCAGTGCAGACAAATAAATAAATAATTATTTTTAATTAAAAAAAAGCATTATTACATTATGAATATTTCATGTTCACAACAAAGTCTAGAGAACAGCATAACAAACACCCATGTACCCACCACCCAGCTTAAGAAATAAACCATTTCAAGTGTAATTGAAGCCCCATTTCATTCCCTTCCCTTTCTCCCTCTGGGTCACTACTCTCTTGAATTTGCTCTTTATCACTGCCACGTGTGTTTTTATGTTTTTATGTAATACACTTATATTACATATGCATGTGTCCCTAAACAATATATAGTATTGTGGGTTTTCAAACTTTATATATCTAGCGTCAAACTGTGTCTTCCATCTGCAATTTGCTTTTTTCATCCAATGATGTATTAAAAATTTTTTTTATTGTATTGAAGTATAAAATTCATACAAAGAGTGCACGAATCATAAGTGTACAACTCTGAATTTTCACGAATTGCGTCAACAGTGTGTTTTTCTGAGATTTATTTTCACGGATGCATGTGGCTTGCATTCACCTATTTTGAAGATCATGGTGTGGAGAGCTTTCCCACTGCCTGAATTCATCACTATTTACCCCATCTCTGCTTGATGGATAGCTAGGCTGTGTCCAACTTTCCACTATTACACATGACGCTGCTATGAACATCCTTGTACAAGTCTCCTGGGACCCCTGTGTGAGGTGTTCTCCAGGGCAAAGCCTGCTCGTCTTCAACCTGACCATATGTTGCCAGGTCACTGCCCAGCTCTTGGCTCTTGCTGGCTCCCAGCTCAGACAATAAGGTCTTCCCAACTGCTCCAGGCGGCGCATCCTCTGTGGCCCTACTGACACTCTGCCCAAACATAAACCACCTCTTTCCCTGCCACACACTCTCCTTCCTCCCCCTGGAACTCCAGACTCACTTCTCCTTCCAGGCCCTACTAAAGCTGCCTCCTCCAAGGAACATGACCTCATGGTGTCATTTCTTCTGAGTGACATCCCCTCACCACAGTTGTCAGAGCCCATGAAGACAGAGACAAACCTAGACCAGACAGTGGGAAAGGAGAAGGAAGGCATGGATGGGCAGATAGGGAGTGTGAGAAACTGGGATATGTGACTGATTGCTCAGGGCTTTGATGGATGAATAGGAGTTTGCCAGGTAGAGATGGTGGGAAGGCATTGCAGACACAGGGAAAGGCAGAGAAGCAATGGAACAGACGTTTCTGGGATGAGGATGAGGCAGGGTGGGTGAAGCCGGAAAAAGAGCTTGTAAGGAGCCTTGAATGCCAACCTTTAACACCATTTTGACTCTGCATTCAACTGGCATTCTTGGGAGATGTGGGAGCCAGGGAGAGTGAGCACATTCATTTGACACTTACTGAATGCCAGGCACCAGCAAGGAGCTTAACATCCATTATCTCCTTGTTTCCTCGAACCCAGTTGGGGATACTATACTAGTGTTGTTCCCATTTTAGGTGGAGAAACTGGGGCTCCAAAAGGACAGTCTCTCATCTCTGATCTCAGAGCCTCAGGAGAGGTAGGATGGGTACTCTGCCTGGTCCATCCGACTTCAGGGATTGTTTTTAACCCCCGTGCTGCCATAGGCAAGAAGACACCAGGGAGGTTTCTGCAAGAAACAGGTCACCAGGAGGGGGCACACGTTCCCAGCGGCAGGACCTAGGTTCGAATCCCAAGAGCCTCCTGACTCGCACGGTATGGCCCACACCAATCTCGTCCTCTGTGGGCCTCAGTTTCTCTTCTCCACGGGGCCGGCGCTCGTCAACCTACGTTCCCGCTGACCCACTCTGCAGCCTGGAGTTCCAGGTTCCCGCGCTACCGCAGCCCGCGCTGTGTGACCTTGTGCCAGTAGCCTGCACTCTCTGGGCGGCCAACCAGGGATCTCCAAGCGCCCTTCCGGCTCGCGCGCGACCCAGCGTCGCCGGCTGCGGAGACCCTCCCCATCCCGCCCGGGGTTGCGGGGGCGTGAGTGGGGGTGGGCGTTGGAAACGGCGCCCCCTCACCCCCAGCCCCGGGCCGGTGGCTGCATCCGCGCCTGGTTTTGGGCGCAGCCGCGCGGCCCCCTCCCCCGCGCGCCTCTCCCCGCCCCCCGCCCCCCGCCCCCTCCCCGCCGCTCTCGGGGAGCCGGGGCCGCGCGGCTCCTCCTCCCGCAGCCGCATCTGGGGCGCCGCGCCGGTCAGAGGAGAGGCATGGGGCGCCCGCGGGCCGGGGCCGGGGCCGGGGCCGGGGCCTAGGCGAGCGGACGTGCGAGCGGACCCGAGCGGCGGCGGCGGCGGCGGCGGCGCAGCGCAGCGGCCGAGCGGGCCGGAGGCGGCCGGGACGCCGGGCGCAGGTGAGGGCGCGGGGGTGGCGCGCGGTAGCTCAGACCCCCTTTCCGGGGCCGGTGCGCCCCGTCCCCTTTCAAGACCCCCAAATCCGGTCTCCTCTAGGACAGACCTCCCTAAACCGAGGGGCGGCGCTGGCGCAGAAAAGCCCCCTCCCCCTGCCAGTTCTGTCTTCTGAGCCCCAGATCCGAGGGGGCGGCTCTGCGGCTGGGAAGCCCCCTTCTCTGGGTGGGATCCCCCAATCTAGGTCTCCCCCGACCCTCAAGCCGGGGGGCGGTGGCGCTGGGCCCGGAACCCTCTATCCGGGGCCGGGCCCCCATTCCACCTCTTTTTCCCGCGGACTCCCCCTTGTCAACCGGTTGCCAAAGCTGGGAAGCCTCTCCTCCGGCCCAACCCTCCATCAGCAGGGTGGACAGGGGGGTCAGGTAGACCCCTCCCCTGCCCACCAACCTTGGAGCTAAGGAGACGGAGGGCTCTGCCGGCCGGCCGGCCCGGGCATTCCTCCATTCAACCCAGCTGCTTCCGATCCTGCCTCAGTAGCCCCGGGAGCCTGCCCGGCCGGCTACACCCTTCCCGAGCTCTTTCCCCGGACCTGGCATCTGGGGAGGGGGGCAGGGGCCACCCCCCTCCCCGCTGCATAGCGCCCCCTCCCTGTTTGCGTACCCGGGAGGGGCCGGGCTGACCCGGGCACCTGGGCTGGGGGGGTGCTCACATGGCTACTGGAGGCCCCCACGTGCGGCGCCCCGCGGTGAAAGGGGTTCGCGTTCAGAGCGGGTGGCGGGTGGACCAGGTGGCCCGAGAGGCCAGCTGGGTTCAGATGTGCCGGGCCTGCTGGGAGGGGACATGTGCTACCTGGACATGTGATGGCCTCTGGCCTCTTTCGACCAAACCTAACGCCTCCAATCCCCCTCCATCCTTCCATTCCTCTATCCCTTCATCCCTCTCCCGTCTCCCTTCTTCCTCGGCGCTGCCTATGTTGCAGAGGGGCTGCCAGAGACTGTTGATGTGGGGAAAAAATGAAATAGGGGGAGGGCTTATGGGATGGGGAAGGCCAGTTGGGGGATGAGGGGGCGGAGGAGGTGCCCCTAGGATGGGAAGCTTCAAGCTTGGAAAGCAGGGCTAGTGGGGGGAGGGTTCCTGCACCCACACCTGCCTGGAAGTGGAAATGACAGAGCGGGTAGGGGGCTGCAGTCCCCAGCCTCGAGGGAGGCTGGGCTGGCCTGGCTCTACCCGGTTGTACCTGCTGGCCCAGCCCAGTTCCCTGGGGTCCTGGCTCCCTCTACCTCTGGGCCTTCGCTGGTGGGAGGGGGCTGTGTCTTCTGCCAGGCCAGAGGTGGTGAAGCGAGATCGTACAGGACCGTCCCAGAGAGGCTGTTGGAGGAGCCCAGTTTCTGTCCCACAGGGGGGACTGTGGACTGCCTGGCCCCAGGGTGGCCTGAGGGGCCTGAGCCAGACTCCTGTGGGCAGCAGGACTGGGTGGGGCCGCAGAGCCGGCTAGCCCGTTGGTAGCTAGAGTGTCGGGAGCCACCGCCAGGCCCCGGAACTGGGCTGCTGGCAGCCAGTCAGCGGCAGATGCCAATTGTATTCCCAGCAGCTCCTGGAGACACTGGCTGTGCACGTGGGGCAGGCGTGTGTGCTCGCGCCTGTGCCGTGGCAGGGGTGCGCCAGGACTCCTGGGTCCTCCTGGAGCTGAGAGACGGCCGCTGGACTAAAGCGAGTGTGCTTGTGTGTGGTGTCCCTGGCACCCGTCCCTCATTCATCCATCAGAGGCCAGGCTAGGCCTGTGCAAGGTGCTGGGGACACGTGATGGCCTGATGTGGTCCCCACCCACGAGGAGCCCCTGTTTTGTCAGGGGGAGATGGTCTGTGCTGGGCACTGGGGACAGAAGGCAAGGTCCAGACTGGAGAGGAGGTGTGGGGCGGAGCGGGCTGATGGACGGCTGTTATGTGGGACCCGGGGCAGCATCCCGCTAGTGCCAGCCTTGCTGTGGAGCTGTGGGTTTGAGGGCTGTGCCCTGAGCGCGAGGCTGCCTGGCAGCTGAGTTCGTGTTTTTGAAGACAAGCTGTGCAGCACTTGGAAACTAAGGATAGATTGTGTACTTTGGAGCTTTCAGAAGACTCAGTGACGTATTGGACGTACCGGGGGCACCCACTGGCATCTTGTTAGGTTCTTGTGTGGTTTATGGGCCACTGGCTTCATCAGTGCCAGTGTTTCTCCATGATGGGGAGGCCCTGAGGAACTGTATAGGGCACTCTGTGTGATGGGGGCAGGTGGTCTCTACCCTCCTATACATCCGTGATTGATTGATTGATATTCATTCATTCAAAAAAGCATTAAAAAATAGCATTGTCTGATTACAGTGGATTTAAACACTTTCACTTAAACATTCTGGAATGTGAATTCATAAAATCGTGAATGCAGATTTTTTTTAAGCACACAGTAAGTACTTAATAAATGCCCACAGCTCCCGAGATGAAGCCCAGCCTCCTTCCCCAACTCGCTACTCCTCTAGCCACATCTTGCACTGCTGCCCCGCCCCCCCTTTTGGCTCCTGTCCCCCTAGCCTGCTTTCAGTTCCTGGAACAGGCCAGGTTCCCTCCAGCCTCAGGGCCTTTGCACATGCTGATTCCTCTGCCTGAACCTCCTGCCTTCCTTCCCCTCATTTGCCTACTTAACTACTACTCATCATCCAGGTCTCCAGAAAAAAGCTTTCCTTGGTACCCAGGCCAGATGTGTCCCTGTCACCACCTTTACAGCCCCACGGGCCTCTGCCTTCACTGACCCAGTCACCATTCCTTATTATTGGGTGTCGCTCAGTGTGGTTGGTGTGGGGAGGGCCAGGGTTATGCCTGCCTCTTCATGCCGTTCCCCTGGGGCTGAGGACACGTCTAGGCCATTCTCAGTCATGGACTGGGTGGTAGGGTATGGTGGGACCCTTGGCCAGTCCCAGTCGCCACCTTGACCATCCCTGTGGGTTCCTGGCCTCCAGCTGGGTCTGCAAACCTAGAGGCATTTGGCTGGGCTCTGGTAGGCCTGTGGCCTCTAAAATCCCAGTACATCTAGGAGCCCCCAGAGGCTCTACAAGAGGGTGAGGGGCCACACTTGGGCAAGACACTACATCTTCGGTGGTGTGTCTGTGCCTATCTTGCCAGGCATTTATTCCTGAATCAGTTCATCTGCTCACATCATCACCTATTTACTGGTTCATCCCTTCTTTCTTTCACTAGGCCACCAGCTCCTGTACCTCTCCAGTTCCTAATCCTCCATTCTGTCTTTGGGCCACCAGTGCTTCCTGAGGCCTGCTGAGTGCCCAGCCCTGTGCCAGGCATGGGGACCCAGAGGCCCCCCACAGGGCCCTGCTCTGTAAACTCTAGTCATCCTGCCAGGCCCCTCTCAGTGATGGAGGCTGGGGCTGCTCGAGTGCTGGGAAGGGGCCACTAGTTAGGACCTGCAGGGAATGCTTCCTGGAGGACACACACTGGATCTGGGGTGGATTTTGGAGGATTAGAGGGATTTGGGTCGATGGAGAATGGCGGGGAAGGGCCCTGCTGGCTGAGAGAACTGCATGGTTAGAGGCAAGGAGGCAGCCAAGTGCTGGGCAGGCTTGGGGCTGGTGTGGGTATGTGTCCTTCTAGGAGGAGGTGGCCTCCTGAGCAGGCTGGCCATGGGGGTGGGCAATGTACTGTCATGGTGGGTGTCCAGCCTGTGCCAGGAGCCTTGTTGCTGCCTTGCTGTGTGCTCTTGGATGAGACATGTCCCCTCTCTGGACTGCCTTAGTAAAGTGAAAGCTAGGGCCTGGTGAACTCAGAGGGGCCTTGCGTCTACCCACAGTCTGGAGTCTGTGATCCTGACAGCCCGGGAAGGGAGTCCTCAGGGGCCCTGCCTCTTCTTTGCGCGCGAGGAGGGCTGTCCCACATTGGGGCTTGGTGGCTTTGAGGGGCTGGGCATGAGGCTCCGAAGTTCCTTCTAATGGAGGATCCTGACGGTTCAGGGAGTGTGGAGGCCGACTCAGCTGGGAGGGGGCCCCTGCCGTGCAAACTCTCACTCCACCCTCTTTGGGAAAGGCTCTCACTAAGGAGGGGCTTCCTGTGTTGCACCAAAGACAAGCCTACTCCCCGCTTCATCAGACTCTTGTGGGGGGAACCCTTTAAAACTCAGGTGACTAGATTTTCTTTTGTTGTGGCCTCTGGGTGGGGGGCGGGGGGTGGAGCCTGTTCTGTTCCCACACCCACTCCACAGTGTCTCCTGGTGGTGGCCCCAGGCCAGGACTGAGGCCTGCAGGGTGTGTGCAATACTCTACAGTTTGCGGAACACATTTAACCCCTCATCTTCTAACCACCCCCAGGGAGGGGTACACATAAAAAACAGAAATTGTCTCCATTTGACAGATGAGGAAACTGAGGCTCAGAGCAGTTGGGTGGCTGCTCAGGGTCACTCAGAGAGTGGGGATAAACCCAGGAGTCCAGGAGTCCCCTGGACCGAGCCCTGGGGGTGCCGGCTCCGAGGGCCCCCTTGCTCACGGATCGCACATCATTTCCCCAGCCGAGGAGCGGGGCCCAGATCCCTCTGTGCTGGGTTTCGCAATGCCGCCTCCTCCTCGCCGAGCTGTCTGACGTGGCCTTTTCAAAAACCCAAAATGAATGGAAGCAAATTTTGTTTGGAAAATTTTGCTACACCCTGTACCAGGGCTAGTTGCAAAACCAGGCTTGGGGATCCCTGCTGATGTAGCCGATGATAATAGTAATGACAGCGGATCATTGACTATCACCCATTCATGCCACAGAGCGTCAGTGGCCGTTGCCTAGGAGCCATGCACAGTGCTGGGCCCTCTGTTGAGTGAGCACCGCCTCTGAGCACCGTAACTCCGGCCCCTCCTTTTGTCCCATCCCACCCTATGATTACTCTCCCCATTTTACAGATGAGGAAACTGGGGCAAAGAGAGCTATATTAGGTTGTCCAGTGCCCCACAGCTGGTGAAGTGGTGGCACCAGGGTTTGAATCCAGGTGGGTTAGAGTTTAGGGTCTAGTCTTAGCCCTGTGTTATGGAAATTCTAAAGTTCCCATTTGTTCAACAGAAGTGATGGGTGGAGGGCATGGAAGGCCGGTATTAGGCCGTGGGAATCCAATGCGGGTGGCAGACCCAGATCCTGGTTTGAGGGCACCTGGACATACACTGGAGGTGGAGCTCAGCCTGGTCTGAGAGTGTCTGTGGATGTCACTGGTCACTCACTCAGCAGCGCCTCACCTCCCAGGCCCTGCTGGAGGCCCCGGGGGAAGCATGCTGTTTGTAAGAGAGCCGTGGCCTGTCCCAGCTCCTTTAGTTGCCACTAACACACAGTTCCGGGAGGTGGCCCATCTCCCCGGCTTCCGGGGGGATGGGGAGGTGACATGGGTCCTGAGAAGTGACCATGACTGCAGATCAGAGGGAGAACAAAGCGCTTGGTTCCTGGGGCCGTCCAGTGAGGGGGCAGACCCATCTCACACAAACACCGCAGCCCCCAGGGCCCAGTCACAGGGGTGCAGGTGCTCCTGAGAAGGCAGCAAAGCCAACACGGCATTTGTATTCCTCTCTTCAGCGTAAGAAGGCCTGTGCAGTTGATCCATCTCCCAGTTTACTTCAAAAGTGGCTAAAGCGACATTTCGTACACGAGGGGGTCATCTTTAGAAAACACTTGATGTGGGCGGGTTCTGCCTTTGACAATGTAGAAATGGGGCCAGCATCCCGGCACATAAATGGAGTACAAGACCACTTATTGAGCGCCTGCTGTGTACCTAACACTGTGCTGCGCCCCACGACAGGGGCTCAGAACCACACCCCGCTGAGGTGCTTGTGCTCGTGCAGGTGGGGGTCTCTGTGCTTCCAGGTGCCAGGGCCGGGAGTGAGAACTAGGCCTCTAGTTCCGACCTTTTTCTTTCTGCAGTGACAGATGAGCCCGTGGTGACAGAGGTGGGTCCAGGAGGCTTTTGCTTTGTGGTTGCTAGGAGATAGGGGCTTGGAATTTGAATGATGAGCTAGCTTGCTGCTGTGTGTCACCGACTGAATCCCATCACCTCTCTGAGCCTCATGGTCTCCATCTATTTGTGGGACACTAGGGGTTAAGTCTCCGAGGCTCTCCCAGCTCAGCCCTCTGTGATTCCAGGGGTGAACCCAGCTGGGCTTCCCTCTGGGAGCAGTCAGGGAGCCCTCACTGTCCTCACCCCTGACCCTCTGCCTGGCTCCCCACCACCCCCCTGCCCCCCAGCCCCTGCCAGAGGGAGGGAGCCTTCCCTTCCGCCCACTGCGGGCTGACTGCGTGCAGTGACGCAGCAACTGAGGGCTCTGGAGCGCAGCTTGGAAACGGGGACCCGAGTTTGCTAAAGACAGGGGAAAAAAAGGTTCTTCCCACCACCTCCAGCTGCCTGCCTGCCTGCCTCCCTCCCTCCTCCGGCTGCCGCCAAGCCCTGGCACCTCCTTGGCTCTGCCAGATCCACTCTGGGGTGGGAGGCTCGGGGCTGGAGTTTCAGCTGAACAGGGCCCAAGTCCAAGTCTCTGCATGCTGGGGTCTTGCTGTGTGACCCTGGCATCTTTTCTGGGCAGGGTGCACTGTGAGGGCCGGGCTTTGGGATACTGAAGCTGAGCAGGCAGCTTTGCAGTGATGGCTCTGAGGGGGTCACCTGCAACTCGGGAGGTGTCCTGGCTGGACTCGGCCTGCTGTGGGAGGACAGGGCCCTCTGCCACCTGTGTTCTCCATGTGTGCACCCCGCAGTGAAGGGGGCAAGGTGCTGTGATCATCCCCATCTTATCTCCGAGGAAACTGAGGCTGTACAGCTGGTGCAGGTAGAGGGAGGATCTGAAGCCAGGTCTGTGTGACTCGGGCATCCTGGTGAGAAGGCAAGCAAGTCCCAGGCAAGAGGCCAGCCTGGTGACCATGACCACCCCCACCCCCCCATGCCCTCTCTGGGTCTCAGTTTCTCCATCTGTGCAGTAGGAGTGGGATGGGGTAGGAGGGGTTGAGGCTGCCCCGGCCCATCTCTGGGCCTCCACCTGGCTGTGCTGGGAATTTTCTGAGCTGCAGCTCCAGTCCTCGAAGCTGAGGTGAGATGGCAGGGAGAAGGCGTTAGTGTCTCATGCCTCTCCTGGGTAGGGGTGGGAAACCTGCCACCTTTGGGGCGTGAGAGATTCCTGGAGGACTGGGAGTGTGCAGGGCCTTCCAGGGACCGAGCAGGCGGGGACGGAGGCTGGTTGGCTCTGGGCAGCCTGGTGGTCTTGGCGAGTCATGGGGCCAGACCCACCTCTGCCAGTCTGTGCATCTGACCCTTGTCTGTCTGGTTCATCAGGGCACTTGGGGAGGGTGTGGGCGTGGACAGGGAGGTAGGGCCGCCGGTGGGCCCCTTCCCACCCCTGTGTGCGATATGTGTATGTTTGGGTGTGTGGGGCTGGTGTGACGTTGCCTCCGCTCAGGCCAGGCCTTTTGCACATTGTCAGATCCTCCTAACACTGGGAGATAGATATTATCATCCCTCTGGACTTCCCTTCTCTTTCTCCCTTTCTTTTTCTAAGTATTCATTCAACAGACAACATGGTAGGTGCCTGCTCTGTGCCCAGAGCAGGTGCCAGGTACATATCAGTGAACTGAGCCCCCGGTCCCAGCCCTCTGGGGCCCACGATCCTCTTGGGAGGCCAGCGGTCATAACCTAACCTCCCAGGTGAATGTAAACGCACATCAGTGACAGGCGCGGCTGCTGCAGAGAAGTACAAGGAGATCTGCCCTAGACCGGGGCGGTCTGGGAGGGCTGCCCCAGGGAGGCGACACTCAAGCTGAGACCTGCAAGCGGGAGTTAACTGGTGCAAAGGCCCTGACCTGGGGGCAGCATGGGGAGCGTGAGGGTCTCAAGCCTGGAGGGAGCTTGGAGGAGCTCGATGTGAGGGGCACTCAGGGCCTGGTGGACCACACGGTGCACTGCTGATGTACAGCGTACCTGAGGCTCAGAGAAGTGAAGCAGCCTGTCCAGGTGGGGCTCGAAACTTGGCCAGATGTGGGTTGGATCCCTGAGGGGTCCCTGGGGAAAGCTTTTGGCTCTCACTGAGTCCAGCTTAGGTCGTTTGAGCGACTTGCCTGAGGTTCTGCAGCAAGTCAGAGTGGAGCTGGGCCCCTCCTCCCAGCCTCTTGGGCTCCCCCTGCAAGGGTGCTTCCCACTGAGAGAAACTGGGGAGCCACAGAAGGTTCCGGAGCAGGGCAGACCCACAGTGTTCTCCTGGCCGGCCATGCCTCAGGCCTTCCTGGCACTGGCACGGAGTGTTGGCCATCTGCCTGCCTGCTGAGGCTGAGGCCAAAGCCGACTGACTGTGCTGACCCGGTGTGTCCCCACCCTCTGCTGACACTGGACGGGGCAGGGGCAGGGGCAGAGGCAGCCGGCAGCCTGTTTTGTGGTGGGGGGGGTAGGGGCACCACCGCACAGCCAGCAGCCCCGAGGCTTCCAGGAACCATTTGCCAGGCTGGGTTTGATAAATGGCAAGGCCGTTCCTGGAGGCTGGGGGAGGGGAGGCAGCCTTAGGCATGGAGCCCTTGGGGTGGGACTAGGGGTTTGGCTACGAAGCAGAAGTTGGGCTCCTTCCCTGCCCCATGTCCCCTTCTCAAGCATCTTTTGACATCAGCACATCGTGGCCTCTCGTCAAGATGACTGTCCCGGCCCTCTCCTAGGTCTCCTGCCCATATACACTCCACACACAGGCAAAGAGATGGATCCAGAACCACACCCGGCCCCTTACATCCTGTCATGGCCCAGAGCCCTGAGCAGTCCATGCCTCTGTCACCTGCCCTTGTCACACCCTCACCTATGGATCAGCTGAATGACTCGGGACTCCCAGAGCACACCATGTCCCCTGGCCCCCAGCCTCCCTCTGCCTGGAAAACCCTTCCCCAGAGTCTTTGCTCAGGAACTCCTATTTGTTATTTACCACTCGGCTTAGGTCTCATCCTTCCAGGAGATGGGCCCCCTCGTCCCACGTGGGTCACTCCTGCCCTTCAGGCAGGGGCCAGGCTGGCACCTCTTGGTTCCCCTAGCCGTGCCCAGCCTGAGGCCTGGCACACAGTAGGTGCACAGCTCATAGGTGTCAGCCAAGCACTGTTGCGCCCAGTGACCAGGTGCAGCCTGTGCCCCCTCAGGCTCCTGTCCCACAGAAATGTCCGGGTCAAGCCCAGGTCATGTGGCAAGTGCCTCAGACCAGAGCCCAGCCCGTACATCCCACTGTGGCCCCTCGCGCCTCTCCCCCCCACCCAGGAGCGGGGGCAATGGCTGCATGAACCCATCTGGGACGCCATGGGGGTGCCCAGGGGCTGAGCAAGTGGGAAGCTGGCTGATTGATCTCCCTCTTTTAGCTTGTGGACCCACCAGGGCTGTTTTTTGCCAACCTGGGGAGAAGCCCAGCTGTTTGAAAGGAGTACAGTTCTTGTTCTTTAAGCCCCTGAAATTTGGGGTCTATTTATCACTGCTGCCCAGTCCATACAGAGGAATACAAACACCTATTATGTGCCAGGTATTATTCTAGACACTGGGCATAATAAAGAATTTAATGAAAACTGATATGTGAAAGCCTTTATCTTTTTAAATTTTATTTAATTAATTAATTTTTATTTTTGGCTGTGTTGGGTCTTCGTTGCTGCACGTAGGCTTTCTCTAGTTGCGGCAAGTGGGGGCTACTCTTCGTTGCGGTGCGCGGGCTTCTCGTTGCAGTGGCTTCTCTTGTTGCGGAGCACGGGCTCTAGGCACGCAGGCTTCCGTAGTTGTGGTGCGCGGACTCAGTAGTTGTGGCGCGCGGGCTCTAGAGCGCAGGCTCAGTAGTTATGGCGCACGGGCTTAGTTGCTCTGTGGCATGTGGGATCTTCCCGGACCAGGGCTCGAACCCGTCTCCTGCATTGGCAGGTGGATTCTTAACCACTGTGCCACCAGGGAAGTTCAAAAGCCTTTAGCTTTGATCTGGCACATGGTAGGCTCTGTGGGTTAGAGGAGTTCTTTCCGATCTGTTCTTGTGTCTATAAACAGTCATAGGAAGCAGCCATAGAAGGAAGGCTGAGGTCAGGGGGAGGCATGAGAGGAAGGCACCCCCGCATGCCCAGCCTGGGAGACATATATTGCGCCCTCTGGAACCAGCCCCAAGTTGCTCTCTGCCCTCTCCTCTACCCGCTCTCAAGGCTGACCCTCTGTGTTAGTTATCTGGTGCTGCATAACAAATTATCCCAAAACTTAATGGCTTAAAATGATAATAAACATTTATGATCTCTCTCTCTTTCTCTCTCATACATACACACACACATTCTATCTCCAGAAGCCACTCTGAGGGAATCTGGGGATCTTTTTTTAGGGGATCTTATTCTGTCATCAGCAATAGGTTAAACCAGAGTGATGCTGGCTGTTTCCTGTGGGATGTGGGCCAGAACTTGGCCTTAGCCGTCTCTCCAGTACACCCAGTGACACTGGGTCAAGGGACCCACTGTTCTCTCACAGGTGGGGAGATGAGGCACAGAGAGGGAGAGTGACAATCCAAAGGTCACCCAGCCAGCAGCTGGTAGAGTCAGGATTTGAACCCAGACCAGCTTTCCTCAGCATCCAGGCTCTGCACCATCCTGCCTAGGGTGAGAGTGGGTGAGGGCCGGGAGGTAGGCTCGGCTGTGTGGGGCCTTAGTGCCTGTTTAACAATGAAGCAGCGAGTGTTTATGTCCAGCTGTTTCAATAAACAGGGTTTGGGTTTTTTTTCTGCTTTTGTTTTTAATTGAAAGAGCAAAACTGAGTGGAAAGGTGGTGACTGCCTCAGCCCTGAGGACCCTGGGAGGCTTTCTGGAGCCACGGGTGGACCTCCCTGGGTGGCCACCAGTGAGCTCGTCCACCCACAGGAGGAAGTGAGCCGACTCTGAGGGTTGGCTCGAGTTCGAGTGTGGCTCTCCTCACCAGCTGTGTGACCTTCAGTAGGTCACAGAAACCTCTTGGAGCCTCAGTTTCCCCATCTCTTCCCCGTGGGATAACACGTCACTGCCTGCCTTGGAGGCTTGGTGTGACGTTGAGGTGACGTAAGATGTTACAAACAAACTTTTTGGCCAACCCAGTACCTAGGACAGGGCCTGGCACATAGCAGGTGGTCAAGAAAAAGCAACTGATGTTGTTGTGTTCTCTTATGACTCCCCCACCCCTACGCACACACACACTCTGGAGGCTTCTGGCGTTCCTTCCCCACACCCCAGTGCAGACCAGCTCACAGAGGTTTGGCCTGGGCTCCCAATTAGACCAGCTTGGAAAGGAGGGCCAAGAAGTGGACACTCCTACGTGCAGAGTGCCTGCACACACAGGGATGCGTGCTTATGACCATTTTACAGATGGGGAAACAGCGGCCCAGAGAGGACTTGCCTGAGGGCCTCCGTGGTAGAGATGGGGCTGAACCACAGCCTCTTTTATTTTTATTTTTATTTATTTTTTTATTTTTTGGCCGTGCCGTGCGGCATCCGGGATCTTAGTCCCCCGACCAGGGATCAAACCCATGCTCCCTGCAGTGGAAGCACGGAGTCCTAAACCACTGGGCTGCCAGGGAAGTCCTGAACCACAGCCTCTTGACTTTGAACCTGTGCTCTTTCTGCTATCCCACTCTAAAAGATCCTTGGGAGAAGCTGAAGAGAATTCCAGAAGCCCTCAGGGTGGCTGGGAGCCAAGACACTTGGGTTCTCCACCCCTCACTGCCCCCAGACCCCCATGTGACCCTGTTGGAGTTGCCTCCCTCTCTGTGCCTTTGTTACAAGGTGGTGGGGAGAGTCTGGACTGCCTGGGACCAAGGCCTCCTCCCCCAGCTCCATGCCCCCCTCCCCCAGGTTCCACCTCTGTGTCCCCTCCCTCTTCTGCTGGCCTGGTTTGTGCATGGCCCACATTCAAGGCCGCTGCTTTTGGGTAGGAGGTCAGGCATTGGGAACCCTGCTTGGAAAAGCCCACCCAGGCCCGCCCCTGACCCTGGGCCCCAGGGTGGACTTCCCCCTGCCAGGGCAGGGGCCGTGGGCCGGGCGAGTGCTCCTGTGAGGCTCTCCCAGCACTCAGGCCCACCGTGCCCCCCACTCCCTCCCTGTGTGTCCTGTGTTGGGAGCAGATATATTTAGACAGAACGCTCTGTTCTGTACAGATTCCACGTCCACTGTGCCTGTCAGGGCTGGGGAGGCAGGGCCTGCGGGCAGCCACACCTGGTACCTGGAGCTCTGGGGCCGGCTGGCTAGAGGAGGGCAAGCCCATCAGACAGGGGTTGCAGCTGACTGTGGGTGCTGCCCCGCCCCCCAGGACCACACCTCTCTACCCTCGGCCTCCAGGTCACAGCCACACTCAATCACTGGCTCCCGTCCCGCTCCCCTGCCCCCTACTTCCTCTGTCCCTCTCAGCACCAGGAGCACTTTCTCCCTCTTGTAGTCGGTCGGCAAACGTGGATTCGTGTCTGCTATGGGCCACTCCCTTGCTGGACTCTGGGACACAGAGATGACTATGAGGGCCCACAAGGTGGCCACATCACAGGCTGGGAGAGGGATCACAGGCCACCAGGTCATCAGGATCTGTGTTGTGATAGCAGGCAGCCCTGGGACAAGGGCTGGGGGGATGATCAGCGAAGGTTTCTTGGAGGAGTTTTCCAAGCTGAGACCCACAGGTTAAGTGGGAGCGAGCCAACTACTGGGGCCGAGCAGGCATTCCTGGCAGAGGGAACAGCACGTGCAAAGGCCAGGAGTTGAGTGAGGACCTGGCTGCACTTGGGAGAGTGGAGAGCAGGGAGGTGGGCGGGGACCTTGCTGCCCAGGTGGAGGGTCTTGCCCTCCGCTTTCCTCCCCCCGCCCCCCCCGCCCCCCGACCCTGGGTGCTGGAGAGCTGAGGGAGGGTTTTCAGCCTTTCAGTGGCCGGGTCTGGTGTGATGAGTGTGCAGGGTAGCTGGCCAGCGGTTCTACCTGCCGGGCTGGCTCCCTTTCCTGCGGCATCCTGCGGCAGATGCCCTGTGCCTGGCCAGGTGGGAATCAGAAATAGCTCACACGTGCTCAGCGCTCGGGGAAGCGGCTCCACCCCCTCCCCCCCAACGCCCGACCTCCCCCGCCCCCAGCGCATTTCATCTTCACCTGGGTCAAGGACGGCTCGGCTCTGTGCTTGCAAGCTGGGTGACCTTCTCCCTCCGTTTATTAATACACCACCCACTGGAGCTGCAGGCAGAGCTGGGAGAACTTTGTAGGGGTCAAGGAGGGTGGCAGACGGGGGTCCCCCAGACAGGGAAAGTGCTGAGAGGTTGGAAGATGATATCTGCCCCCAGGAACACTATCCAGCCAGATAAACCCCAAAGTACAAAAATGAGAGTAAAAATTCCCCGGAATCCACCTCCCTGTGGTGACCATCGTCGACATTTTGATGTCAGCCTTCCAGAGGCCCCTCCAAGTCGATCTGACCTGGCAGGTGGATTCATTCGTTCACTTATTCATTCCTTCAGCAAATATTTGTTGAGTGCCCAGTCCACACCAGGCCCTACAGTGGGCAGAGGGGACCTGGATCTGAGTGAAACAGACACTTCCTCACTCTCAGGGGACTCAAAAAGCAGGTAGAACAGTGATGAGGTCCACAGGGGAGAGTCATGGGAACGATGGATGCAAATGAGAGGTCTCAGCCCAGGCTGGGGGTCCGGAAGGCTGCCTGGAGGAGGTGACACTTGGGCTGAGACCGGAGGGATGAGAAGACATTCCTAGTGGAGAGAATGGCAAATGTGCAAACCCTGCAGTGTGAGGGCAGTGGTGTTTTCAGGGAAGAGAAAGGAAGAGGAGAAGCCTGGAATGTTAGGATGAGGAGGGAGGATGAGTTAAAGCATGAGGGGGGTGACAGGGACCAGACCTTGTGCAGCCTCAGGGGCTGTGGTCAGGTTGTGGTCAGGGTTTACATAAGAGCATGGGCACTGGTGCCATAAGGCCTCAGTTCAAATCCCACCCTGCCACTTAGTTAGTTGACTTCAAGCAAGTCACCTAATCTCTCTGTGCCTCGGTCTTCTCATCTGTAAAGTGGGGCCAGTAATGGTCCCAACCTCATAAGACGGTTGTGAGGATGAAATGATGTGAAAAAGTGCTTAGGCCAATGCTTGGTGTATACAAAATACTCTCATAAATTATAGTTCATATAGTTTTGAAGTCATCTGCAGGTGAAATGCATATGTGTAGATGATTTTGCATAAATAGGGTCATATGAGTCCTGTTTGTCTGTAGCTACCTTTCCCCTTGATGCTGGCCATCTTTCTGAGTCAATGACTACAGAGTATTATTATATTTAGAAGTTTTGTATTGAGGTGTAACATATGTGTGGTAGAGTACACTAACCTTAATGTATATATAGTATGGCTTGATTCATGTGTATATGTATATATAATGGAAAATAATGGAAGTAACCAAGATGTCCTTCAGTGGATGACTGGATAAACAAATAGTGGTACATCCATTGAATAGAATATTACTTAGCAATAACAAGAAATGAGCTATCAAGCCACAAAAAGACATGGAGGAGCTTTAAACACAATTACTAAGTGAAAGAAGCTAGTCCGAAAAGGTTACATACTGTCTGATTCCAACTGTATAACATTCTGGAGAAGGTGAAACTGTAGAGAAAGTAAAAAGATCAGTGGTTGCCAAGGATTCGAGGGGAGGAAGGGAGGGATGAGTAGGTGGAGCACAGAGGATTTTAGGACAGTGAAACTCTTCTGTATGATACTGAGGTGGTGGATACATGACATTATACGTTTGTCAAAACCCCCGTAGAACTTTACAAAGAGTGAACCTTAGTTTAAACAATGGACTTTAGTTAATAATAATGTATCAGTATTGGTTCATCCATTGTAACAAAGGTACCACATTGATGCAAGGTATTAATCATGGGGAACTACAAGGGGGAAGGAGAACGGATATATGGGAACTCTGTACTTTCTGCTCAATTTTTCTGTAAACCTAAAATTGCTCTAAAAAACAAAGCCTATTCATTTAAGAATGAAAAATTAGGGCCTCCCTGGTGGCGCAGTGGTTAAGAGTCCGCCTGCCGATGCAGGGGATACGGGTTCGTGCCCCGGTCTGGGAGGATCCCATATGCCGCGGAGCGGCTGGGCCCGTGAGCCATGGCCGCTGGGCCTGCGCATCCGGAGCCTGTGCTCCGCAACGGGAGAGGCCACAACAGTGAGAGGCCCACATACCGCAAAAAAAGAAAAAAAAAAAAAAAAAAAAAAAGAATGAAAAATTAAATTAAAATATAAAAAATTTTTAAAGGAAAAAGATGAAAGCAAAAATCACTAGTCGTGTCTGCGGTAGCTTTGGAGCTATGTCCCATTGGTTGTTCTGTCCGGGGAGGTTTTTCTTCTCCCTGTGGGCTGACACTCCAGAATACCTCTGTGTTTCACTTCTCTTCCCTCTCCCTGCTCATGCCTGTGGTGGAAGCACATCCCCGTATTACTTAAAACTCTTCCTAAACATCATGTTCAGTGGCTCCCTAAATCGAGAGGTGATTTAAGTTCTAATGATGGAGTAGGAGCCATTCTATGCCTCCGTTCGTGTTTGAAGAAAAGAATGGAGATGGAGAAAGCGATGGAATCATAGGATCTCAGGTTATGGGTGTTACATTTTAGGAGAAATGATTTAGCATCACAGCCTCTTACTTGGTACCAATGCATCTCAAAACCTCAGTATAGTTATCTTCAAATGACAGAATGAGGTATGTTTATACTCTGGAAATAAATGATTATGAATCCTTGAACAGATGAGATTTAGCATTTCAAGACTCAAAAAATGTTAGAACCTCTAAGTTGAAAAAACCAGTCAAAGTATTCTAGTTTAATCCTTTCCCCCCGCTTCCAGTGTAACTTTGATTTATTTTCCTTTTTAAAAAACAGCTTTTATTGAGGTATAACTGACATACAATAAATCACACATAGTCAAAGTGTTCAAATTGATAGGTTTTGACAGATGTATACACCCTGAAACCATCACCATAATCAAGATAATGAACACATCCATCCCTCCCAAAAGTCTCCTCATGGCCCTAGGTAAGCCTACCTCTTGCTTCTCTTCCCCCCTTCCCCCCTCCCAGTCTACTCTTGCCCCTCCCCATCCCCAGGCAAGTATTCATTTGTGTTCCCTAGAATTCTGTATAAATGGACTCATACATACTCTTTTTGTGTGGCTTCTTTCACTCAGCATAATTATTTGGATATTCATCCATGTTGTAGCATGTATCAGTAGTTTGTTCTTTTTTATTGTATTGAGTAGTATTCCATTGTGTGGATATGCCACAGTTTATTTATTCATTTACTTGTTGATGGAAATTTGGGCCTCTTTCCAGTTTGGGGCTATTACAAATAAAGCTTCTATGAATTTGTGTGTACAAATCTTTGTATGAACCTATGCTTTCATTCCTCTTGAGTAAATACCTAGGAGAGGAATGACTGGACGATATGGTAGGTGTATGTTTAATTTTTTAAGAAACCTATCAAGGTATTTTCCAAAGTGGGTGCACCATTTAAAATTCACACTAGCGCGTGTGGAAGTTACAGTTCCTCCACATCCTCACCAACACTTTGCAGCATCAATCTTTCCAATTTTAAGTATTCTAATAGTGGTAGTATTTCATTGTGGTGTTAATTTGCAATTCCTTAATGACCAGTGATGTTGAGCAACTTCTCACGTCCTTATTTTGCCATCTGTATATCTTCTTTGTGAAGTGTCTCTTTGTACAACATCTTTGCCCATTTTTTTTTATTTTTAATATTTATTTATTACTTATTTTGGCTGTGCCAGGTCTTAGTTGTGGCATGCATGTGGGATCTAGTTCCCCGACCAGGGATTGAACCCGGGCCCCCTGCATTGGGAGCATAGAGTCTTACCCACTGGACCACCAGGGAAGTCCCTTGCCCATTTTTAAACTGGGTTGTCTGTTTTCTTATTCTTGAGTTTTGTGGGTTCTTTTTGTATTCTGGATACAAGTCCTATAAATGATATATGTTTTGCAAATATTTTCCTCCAGTCTGTGGATTGTCTTTTCAAAGCACAGGCATTTAAAATTTTTGATCAAGTCCAGTTTAACAATTTGTTCTTTTATGGATTGTGTTTGTTGTTGTCATATCTAAGAAATCTTTAGCTCATCCAAGATCATAAAGGTTTAGTCTATGTTTTCTTCTTGAAGTTTTATAGCTTTATGTTTATAACTATGATCCATTTTGAGTTAATTTATACAGTGTGAGATATGGATTAAATTTCACATTTTACTCATAAATGTTCTATCATTCCAGCACCATTTGTTGAAAAAACTCTTATGGCTCTGCTGATTATCTCTGCTCCTTTGTCAAAAGTCAATTTGAGAATGAACATCTTAACAATATTGAATCTCCTAATCCATGAGCAAGATATCTCAGTTTATTTAGGTGTTTTTTAAAAACTTATCTCAGCAATAATTTAGTTTCCTATATCCAGGTCTTTCACATCTATTGCCATATTTATTCCTATTTCACATTTTTGATGCTATTGTGTATGGTATTTAAAATTTTTAATTTCTGGTTGATTGTATCTGGTATATAGAAAAAATTGATTTTTGTGTATTGATCTTATATCCTGTACCTTGGTAAGCTTACTTTTTTTGTTGTTTGTTTGTTTGCGGTACGTGGGCCTCTCACTGTTGTGGCCTCTCCCGTTGCGGAGCACAGGCTCCGGACGCGCAGGCTCAGCAGCCATGGCCCACGGGCCCAGCCGCTGCGCGGCATGTGGGATCTTCCCGGACCGGGGCACTAACCCGTGTCCCCCGCATCTCGGCAGGCGGACTCTCAACCACAGCGCCACCAGGGAAGCCCAGCTTACTTATTAGTTATAATAGCTTTTTTGTGTGTGGCTTCTATTGGATTTTCTTTATAGGTGAGCATGTTATCTGCAAATAAAGATAGTTTTATTTCTTTCTTTCTAGTCCGGATGCCCTTTGTTTCATTTTCTTGCCTTATTGCCCTGGCTGGAAACTCCAGGGCAATGTTGAATAGGAGTGGTGAGAGTGGACATCCTTGTCTTGTTCCTGATCTTAGAAGGAAGCTTTCAGTCTTTCACCATTAAGTATGATATTAGGGCTTCCCTGGTGGCGCGGTGGTTGGGAGTCCGCCTGCCGATGCGGGGGACGCGGGTTCGTGCCCCGGGCTGGGAGGATCCTGCGTGCTGCAGAGCGGCTGGGCCAGTGAGCCATGGCCACTGAGCCTGCGCGTCTGGAGCCTGTGCTCCGCGACGGGAGAGGCCACAACAGTGAGAGGCCCGCATAATAAAAATAAATAAATAAATAAATAAATATGATATTAGCTCTGGGGTTTTTGTAGATGCCTTTTTCAGGTTGAGGAATTTTCCTTCTATTCCCAGTTTGCTGAGAATTTTAAAAACCAGGAATGGATACTGGATTTTGTGAAATGCTCTTTCTGTGTCTTTTGAGATGATGCCATGGTTTTTCTCTTTTATTCTGTTATGAAGTACATTGATTAATTTTCAAATGTTGAGCCAACTCGACACTCCTAAGATGAGACCCACTTGGCCTTTTAACATATTGTTGAATTAGATTTGCTGAAATGTTGTTTAGGATTTTTTTTTTTTTTTTTGGCTGCGTTGTGTCTTCATTGCTGCATGCGGGCTTTCTCTAGTTGTGGTGAGTGGGGGCTACTCTTCGTTGCGGGGCACGGGCTTCTCATTGCGGTGGCTTCTCTGGTTGTGGAGCATGCGCTCTAGGTGAGTGGGCTTCAGTAGTTGCAGCACATGGGCTCAGTAGTTGCGGCACATGGGCCCTAGAGTGTGCAGGCTTCAATAGTTGTGGCGAGTGGGCTCAGTTGTTGTGTCGCGTGGGCTCTAGGGTGCATGGGCTTCAGTAGTTGTGGCGCATGGGCTCAGTAGTTGTGGCTCGTGGGCTCTAGAGTGCAGGCTCAGTAGTTGTGGCGCTTGGGCTTGGTTGCTCCACGGCATGTGGGATCTTCTCAGACTAGGGATTGAACCTGTGTCCCCTGCATTGGCAGGCCGATTCTTAACCACTGCACCACCAGGGAAGTACCAGAGTTAAAAAAAAAACAAAACATCATATTCATTGCACAGCATTTTAGTACTGTAAAGCGGAGGGGTTTTGGGTTTTTTTTTAAAGATTTATTTATTTATCTTATTTATTTTTGGCTGCATCGGGTCTTAGTTGCGGCACACGGGATCTTCGTTGAGGCATGTGGATCTTTCGTTGAGGCACGCGGGCTTCTCTCTAGTTGTGGTGCACAGGCTCCAGGGTGTGTGGGCTCTGTAGTTGTGGCACGTGGTTCCAGAGTGTGTGGGCTCTGTAGTTTGCGGTACCTGGGCTCTCTAGTTGAGGCATGTGAGCTCAGTAGTTGTGGCGCCCAGGCTTAGTTGCCCCGCGGCATGTGGGATCTTAGTTCCATGACCAGGGATGGAACCCAAGCCCCCTTCATTGGAAGGTGGATTCTTTACCACTGGACCACCAGGGAAGTCCCTGTTTAGGATTTTGACATCTATATTCATGAAAGCTATTGGTCTGTAGTTTTCACTTATTGTATTGAGTTTGTCTGGTTTTGGTATCAGGGCCCCATAAAGTGCAGTGGAAAGTATTTCCCTCTCTTCAGTCTTTTACAAGAGTTTGTATAGAATTAGCATACACGTGTTTGTTTAGAATCACCAGTGAAGCCATCTGAGCCATGAGTTTTCTTTGTGGGAAAGTTTTATCTAAAAATTCAACTTCTTTAATAAATATAGGGCTATTCAGGTTACCTATAGCTTCTTCCATGGGCTTTGGTAATTTGTATCTTCAAGGAAATTTGTCTATTTTATCTAAGTTGTCAAATTTATTGGCATAAAGTTGTTCATCATATTTCTTTGTTATCCCTTTTAAAAATTAACAGCTTTATTGAGATATAATTTATATACCATACAATTTACCTATTTAAAGTATAAAAATCAATGTTTTAAAAAATTTTTATTGGAGTAAAATTGCTTTACAATGTTGTGTTAGTTTCTTGCTGTACAGCAAAATGAATCAGTCATTCATATACATATATCCACTCTTTTTTAGGTTTCCTTCCCACTTAGGTCACCACAGAGCATGGAATAGAGTTCCCTGTGCTATACAGTAGGTTCTCATTAGTTTGTGTATTTCATACATAGTAGTGTACATATGTCAGTCCCAATCTCCCAGTTTATCCCACCCCCCTCCCCTCTTGGTAACCATAAGTTTGTTCTCTACCTCTGTGACTCTATTTCTGCTTTGCAAATAAGTTCATTTCTACCATTTTTCTAGATTCCACATGTAAGCAATATTATATGATATATGTTTTTCTCTTTCTGACTTACTTCACTCTGTCTCTAGGTCCAGCCACGTCTCTCTCTTCAAATGTCACTATTTTGTTCCTTTTTATGGCTGAGTAATATTCCACTGTATATATGTACCACATCTTCTTTATCTGTTCCTCTATCGATGAACATTTAGGTTGCTTCCATGTGCTGGCTATTGTAAATAATACTGCAATGAACATGGGGGTGCATGTATCCTTTTGGACCATGTTTTTCTCTGGATATATGCCTACAAGTGGGATTGCTAGGTCATATGGTAGCTCTATTTTTAGTTTTTTAAAGAACCTCCATACTGTTCTCCATAGTGGCTGTACCAGTTTACATTCCCACCAACAGTGTAGGAGGGTTTCCTTTTCTCCACACCCTCTCCAGCATTTATTGTGAAAATCAGTGGTTTTAATACCATTGTACACAGTTGTACACCAATCAACACATCAAGTTTAGAACATTTCATCACCCCCAAAAGTAACTGTATCCTTATTAGCAGCCGCTCCCCTTTTCCCACTACCCACTCCCCTACCCTCAATCCTGGGCAACCACTAATCTACTTTCCATCTCTATTGATTTGCTTATTTGGGACACTTCATGTAAATGGAATCATACAATATATGGCCTTTTGTGACTGTCTTTTTTCACTTATCATAATGTTTTCAAGGTTCATACAAGTTGTAGCATGTAACAGTACCTCATTCATTTTTATTGCTGAATGGTATTCTATTGTATGGATACATTACATTTTATCTATCCATTCTTCAATTTATGGACACTTATGTTGTATCCACTTTTAGGCCATTACAAATAATGCTGCTATGAACATTGCATATAGGTTTTTTTAAAATAGTTTATTTATTTTTGGCTGCGTTGGGTCTTCGTTGCTATGCGTGGGCTTTTCTCTAGTTGCGGAGAGCAGGAGCTACTCTTCATTGCGGTGCGTAGGTTTCTCATTGCAGTGGCTTCTCTTGTTGCGGAGCACAGGCTCTAGGCGCGCGGGCTTCAGTAGTTGTGGCTCATGGGCTCTAGAGTGCAGGCTCAGTAGTTGTGGCACACGGGCTTAGTTGCCCCATGGCATGTGCGATCTTCCTGGACCAGGGCTCAAACCTGTGTCCCTTGCACTGGTAGGCAGATTCTTAACCACTGCACCACAAGGGAAGCCCTGTATATAGGTTTTTGTGTGGACATATGTTTTCATATTGGGGTTGTATATCTAGGAGTGGAATCACTGATTCATATGATGTGTTTAAGCTTTTGAGCAACTTCCAGGATGTTTTCCAAAGTGACTACACCATTTTTCATTTCCACGGCAGTGTATGAGGGTTCCAGTTTTTCCAGATTTTCAGCAATATTTGTAACTGTCTGTCTTTTTAATTACAGCCGTCCTAGTGTATGTGAAGTGGTGTCTCATTGTGGTTTTGATTTGCATTACTTTGATGGCTACCGATGTTGAGCATGTGTTTATTGACCACTTATGTCTTCTTTTGAGAAATGTCCATTCAAATCCTTTGTCCATGTTAAAATTGGACTACTTATCTCTATATGATTAAGCTGTGAGTGTTCTTTATATACTTTGGAATATAAGTCTTCTATCAGATATATGATTTTCACATTTTTAAAAATATTTATTTATTTTGGCTGTGCCAGGTCTTAGTTGCGGCATGTATGTGGGATCTAGTTCTCTGACCAGGGATCAAACTCGGGCCCCCTGCATTGGGAGCGTGGAGTCTTACCCACTGGACCATCAGGGAAGTCCCCGATTTTCACATATTTATCCCATTCTATGAGTTGTCTTTTCACATTCTTGGTAGTGTCCTTTGTAGTCCTTTTTAATTTTGATGAAGTCCAACTTATCTATTTTTTTTCTTCTGATGCGTGTGCTTTGGGTGTCATATGTAAGAAACCATTGCCTAGTTCAAGGTTGTAAAGATTTACACTTGTATTCTCTTCTAAGAGTCTTCTGGTTTTAGCTCTTACATTTAGGTCTTTGATCCATTTTGAGTTAATTTTTTGTACATGGTATGAGGTAGTCCAGCTTCATTTTTTTTTTTTTTGCATGTGGATATTCAGTTGTACCATCTCCATTTGTTGAAAAGGCTGTTCTTCCCCCCCATTGAATGGTCTTGGCACCCTTGTTGGAAATCAGCTAACCATAAATGTGAAGGTTATTTTTTTTCTGGACTCCTAATTCTGTTCCTTTGATCTATCCTTATGACAGTACCACCCTGACTTTATTACTATAGCTTTGTAATAAGTTTTGAACCTTATTATCCTTTTAATATCTGTGTAATCTTAGTGATGTCACCTCTTTCATTCCTGATATTGGTAATTTGTGTCTTCTCTCCCTCTCTTTTAATATTTTCTTTCTTTGATCCATCTGGTTAGAGATTTTTCAATTTTATTGACCTTTTCAAAGAACCAGCTTTTGGTGTGTCTGATGTTTCTCTATTACTTTTCTGTGTTCTTTTTTATTGATTTCCCATCTAATCTTTATTATTTCCTTGTTCTTACTTAGTTTGGTTTAATTTGTTCTTCTAGTTTCTTAAGGTAAAAGCAGAAGTCATTGGTTTGAAACCTTTCTTCTTCACTAATATAGGCCTTTAGTGCTGTAAAGTTTCCCCGAAGTACTGCTTTAGTAGCATCCCAGACATTTTGGTATGTGATGTTTTTGTTTTCATTTTCATTCAGTTTAAAATTTTCTAATTTCCCTGTTGATATCCCTTTGACCCATGGTTTATTTAGAAGTGTATTATTCTGTTTCCCAATATTTGGGGATTTTCCAGGGATTTTTCTGTTACTGGTTTTTACTTTAATTCCATTGTGATCATAGAATGTATTTTGTATGACTTGAATCTTTTAAAATGTGTTGAGACTTTTTTAATGGCCCAGAGTATGGTCTATTTTGGTAAGTGTTCCATGAAAAGAATATGTATTCTGCTGTTATTGGGTGGAGTGTTCTATAAATGTCAGGTCAAGTTGGTTGATGGTGTTATTCAAGTCTTCTGTATCCTTATTTATTTTCTGTTTTACTTGTTCTGTCAATTATTGAGAGAGTGATATTGAAATCCCTGACTGTAATTGGGGATTGTCTGTTTTTTCTTGCATTCCTATCACTTTTTGCTTCATGTATTTTGCACTTTTGTTATTAAATACACAAATATTTAGGATTATTGTTCCTCTTGATGGATTGACCTCTTAATCATTATAAGATGACTTTCTTTATCCTCTAAACATACTTTTTCTAATGTAAATATAGCCGCCCAGTTTTCTTCTTTCTTTTCTTTTAAATTTTTTTTAAGAATATTTATTTATTTATTTATTTGCTGCCTGAGGTCTTAGTTGCGGCACGTGGGATCTTTCATTGCAGTGCATGGGCTCTTCATTGCAGTGCATGGACTTCTGTCTCGTTGTGGTGCCCGGCTTAGTTGCTCCACAGCATGTGGGATCTTAGTTTCCCGACCAGGGATCGAACTGGTGTCCCTGCATTGCAAGATGGATTCTTAATCACTGGACCACCAGGGAAATCCCCCTCCTATTTTCTTTTGATTAGTGTTAAAATGGTCTACATTTTTCCATCCTTTTACTTTTAACCCATTTGGTTTTATTTTTATATTTGAAGTGCATTTCTTTTTTTTTTTTCTTTTTTTTTTTTTTTTTTGCGGTATGCGGGCCTCTCATTGTTGTGGCCTCCCCCATTGCGGAGCACAGGCTCCGGACGCGCAGGCTCAGCGGCCATGGCTCACGGGCCCAGCCGCTCCGCGGCATATGGGATCCTCCCAGACCGGGGCACGAACCCGTATCCCCTGCATCGGCAGGCGGACTCTCAACCACTTGCGCCACCAGGGAGGCCCGAAGTGCATTTCTTATAAGCAGCATATAGTTGGGTCTATTTCTTTATCCAATCTGCAAATCTCTGCCTTTAGTTGGAGTATTTAGACCATTTACATTTGATGTGATTGTTAATATGGTTAGGTTTAAATCTTTTATCTTGCTATTTGTTTTCTACTTGTCCTGTCTGTTCTTTGTTCCCCGTTTCCTCTTCTTCTGCCCGTTTATTAGGATTAATTAAATGTTTTTATGATTCTATTTATCTCTTGTTGATTATTAGCTATAACTCTTTGCTTTGTTATTTTAGTTATTCCTGTATGGTTTATAGTATACATCTTTAACTTATCACCGTCTGCTTTCAAGTGATATTATATCACTTCATGTATAATATAAGACTGTTACATTCTTATTCTATTATATTATGCATTTTACTTTTACATCTTTTA
This sequence comes from Mesoplodon densirostris, assembly GCF_025265405.1. NCBI lineage: Eukaryota > Metazoa > Chordata > Mammalia > Artiodactyla > Ziphiidae > Mesoplodon > Mesoplodon densirostris. The sequence goes on along the minus strand of NC_082676.1, from coordinate 23,452,758 downwards.
AATACAGCATGACACTATTATTATTTTTGTCTAAACATTAAGTTATCTTTTTTTTTTTTTTTTTTGCGGTACGTGGGCCTCTCACTGCTGTGGCCTCTCCCGTTGCGGAGCACAGGCTCCAGACGTGCAGGCTCAACGGCCATGGCTCACGGGCCCAGCCACTCCACGGCATGTGGGATCCTCCTGGACTGGGGCACGAACCCGCGTCCCCTGCATTGGCAGGCAGACTCTCAACCACTGTGCCATCAGGAAAGCCCCAGTAAGTTATCTTTTAAAGAGATTTAATGAGAAAAATAATCCTATGTATTATTTATGTAGTTACCATTTCCAGTGCTCTTCATTCCTTTTTGTAGATCCACATTTTTCTCTGGTATCATTTTCCTTCAGCCTGAAGGATGTTGACTTTTCTTTTAGTGTGGGTCTGCTGGTGATGAATTCTTTCAGCTTCTCTGTCTGAAAAAGTCTTTATTTTTAACCTTCATTTTTGAAAGTTATCTTTGCTAGACATAGAATTCTAAGTTGACAGATTTATTTCTTTCAGTACTTTAAAGATGTTGTTCCCTGCCTTCTCACTTGCATTATCTTTGGCAAGAAATCTGCTGTCATTCTCATCTTTTTTCCTCAGTATGTAACTTTTCTTTTTAACCCGATGGCTTTTTTTTTTTTTTAATATTTATTTATTTATTTATTTATTTGGCGGCACCAGGTATTAGTTGCAACACACGGGATCTTTGTTGTGACATGCAGGATCTTTAGTTGCGGCATGTGGGCTCTTAGTTTCGGCATGTGGGATCTAGTTCCCTGACCAGGGATTGAACCCAGGTCCCTTGAATTGGGAGCGTGGAGTCTTAACCCCTGGACCACCAGGGAAGTCCCTTAACCTGATTGCTTTTAAGATTTCCTCTTTGTCACTGGTTTTGAACAGTCTGATTATGATTTACCTTGGTATAGTTTTCTTCACACTTCTTGTCCTTGGATTCATTGAATTTACTGGATCTGAAGGTTTACAATTTTTCACATGATGGAGTGACACTCAGGACCAGAGAGGAAGTACCAGGCCGAAAAACTTGGGGAAAGCCACTTCTGACTTAGTTTCCCTGTCAGGTAGGCTGAGGGATACCTGCATTTGAGGGCATTCTGTTTTCCTTATAGGACTTGCTTCTAAGATCAAAGTACACAGTGACAGAGTGGCTAAGGTGTCAGGTAACTGGGTACAACCCTTAACTTGTTGACTCAGCATCTCTTCTGGTTCCTTCTGTGTTGAGACATGGGGCTTCCAGCTGGGAGGACATTAGGCCCTGGCCAGTCATGCCCCAGATCCACAAGGGTGCAAATTGAGAAATTGAGACCCCCTTTTTTTTAGGACAAGTTGGTATAGAATTTTTTAAAATTAGAATTTAAAAAGCTTAGAATTTTACATATGCTTGACCTGGCAATTCCAGCACCAGGAAGTTATCATAAGAAAACAGTTCAGATTATTAGAGCCAAAAGATGTGAGTTTGAACCTGGCTGGATCAGTGATCAGCTTTGTGACCTTGGACATATTACTTTACCTCTCTGAACCTACATTTGCTTATCTATAAAATAGGGATTTTAATCATTGTATTATCTTGCTGTAGTGAGGATGAAATGAGATCATATGAGGGTTAAATGAGGTAATGTGTACCAGATACTCAGCATAGGGCCAAGTACAGAGCAAATCTTGTGCTGCTGGGCAATGTTTTGATAATGATTATATATGGAAAATAAAAAGACTAGAGCAACATGCCCAGAATATCAAAAATGGTCATCTCTGGGAGAGGAATCATTTTATTTTCTAAATGCTTTCCTGTTTTCTTCTAGTTTTCTACAGTGAACAAATATTGCTTTTATAATGAGGAGGAAAAAAAAGGATGGCAGTTAAAACACAATGTGTGTCATTCTTCCAAAACTTCTTTTGAAAGGGGTGAGAAACACAACGGGCCAGGCTAAAGGTGGGACCAGCAGGGCTGGAGAAGGGCCAGGTGACCACTCCTCCACCTCCAAGGCCAGAGCCTGGGTTGGAATCTGAAAGGAGGCTGTGGAGGGAGGTGCTGGAGCATATAGAATTCAAGGTCCACTTACGGTGTGCCTCAGTCAAGCATCTTTGCTGCTCTGTGCCTCAGTTTCCTCATCTGTAAAATGCGCATATAAGAGGCTCTGTCTCATAGGGTTGTTGAGACTTTAGTGACTGTTTAGTTTTTAGCACAGTGCCCGGTGAACAGTAAGTGTCAGCTGTTGTCATTGTTATTATTACTATTCTTATTATAGTCATTCACCATTGCCTCTAGTGCAGGTGGTGAGGGGCGGGAACTGTTCAGTCCAAAGTGGGGCTCCATCCCCCTCACAAGATGAGAGATGTGAGAGAGACAGCTCAACCCTGCTGGAGACCCTTGGGCAGGCCACCCCATCTCTCTGGGCCTTCTCTCTGGGCCTCTGGTTTCCCCTCTGACCAGTGGGGACACTTGTTTCCACATGTGAATAATAAATGGGCCCCTATGTCCAATGCCTACACACCGATGGCACCTACTGTTGGTTCCCTTCCCTTCGTGGATGACGCCTGTGTCAGGGAGAAGAGTAGGAGAGGCCATGTGGCCAGGCTGGGTGGGGGTCAGGCACCCCAGCCACCCAGAAGCCGGTGCCCCAAAGCCCCAGATGTCCCTCCTCCAGCTCCCTGATGGCCGTGGAGGGAACGGGAGCAACATGGGAACATTAATCTTCCTCATTAACTCACTTTGCTCTGGAGCTGTAGCTATTAGCCCTGCATGCAGTCGGAGCAGCAGTCCGAGCCGGGCAGGGGTCACCCAGACTGCTGGCCCACTGCCTGCCCAGCCTCTGCCCCGTACTTGCTCTGTCCCCAGGGAGAGGGGCCAGAGGAGGAGGTTTCTCTAGCAACAGAGTTCCTTACGTCACTAAAGACGGAGGCAGAAATGGAAGCCTTGACTTCTGTTCACTTACTGACTCACAGTCATTCAAAGGCTGTTTCTAGAGCACCTACTGTGTGCCAAGGAAACCGCACCTTCCATATACTTCGCATGTGGCTGGGAAGAATGGGGGGCAAGTAGCAGGAGATGAGGTCATAGAAATAAGGGGGCATAGAGCTGTAGGAAGGACTTGGCCTTTTCCCTGAGTCAAGCCAGAGTCGTTGGAGAGCTTGGGGCGAGGAGGCAACGTGATCAGATTTGCATTTCATGAGACTTTTCATCTGGAGAAGGGGTGCCGTGAGGAGGCTGGCTGGGCCAGTCATCCCAGCAGCGTGGAGACTGACCTGGGAGGCGTTGAGGGTTGAGGAGTGCGGTTACCATGGGGATGAAGGACAGATCAAGGAGCTGGTCAGGGCAAAGGGTTCATGTCCTTCCAGTGAGTCCTTCCTAGTCTCTGCGCCTCGTCTTCTTCACCGAGAAGTGCGCTGATCTACAAGGACCCTCTTCTGTCAGCTTGCAGCCTTTCCGCCGCCTGGCCCATGCCTTTTCCCGCCCATCCCAGGCCTCGGCTACAGCGAGGAGCCAAAGCCATGATCATGAACCTCAAGGACTATAACACTGGCTTTGTATGTTAGTGTTGACCAGAGTTTGTGTATATCTTAACTCCTTTCATCCCCGTAGCACCCAGGGTAGGTCAGAAGTCTTCACATTTTACGGATGAAGAAACTGAGGTGCAAAGAGGTGATGTTTCTTACCCAAGGGCACAGAGCTAGTGGCAAGCAGAGCAAGGATTTGAACTCAGGTCGGATGGATTGCCAAGCCCATCCTTCTCCATTATTAACTGTTCCAGTGGTCCCTCCCAGCTCTGGGTTCAGTGAAATAAGCACCGGCAAGTGTTGGGCGCCTACTGTGTACCAGGTGCCATGTTGGGTGTGTCACTTAGCATCATCTTCTGTCCCTGCCAGCCCCAGGAGGGAGTGTCCCCATTTCACAGGTGAGAAAATAGAGGCTCAGAAGGGAAAGGAGTTGCCCAAGGTCAGAGCTGGCCACCCGGGTCTCCAGTCTCTCCAGCACCTGCTCTCTCATCCCAGCTCCCCCCCGCCGCCCCCACACCATTCAAGGTCCCCTCAAAGCCAGTGACCTCAATTTCCCAAAGTAAGGTATCTTGTTAGCATCTCAAAGAACCTTCTGCCTGCCTCCATGTATATTCATGGAGGTTCAAAGAGGAAGCCCCAGACAGGAGACTCCTTTCTTTCCTTCCAAGAGCAAATTCTCACCCTCTCAGATGCAGGAAATGTAGCCTGGCTGGGAAGAGACTTTCTTTCTTTTTCCTTTTTCACCAGAGTTGGTAAAAGAAAACTGCTACCTCCAGCTCTGACGTCTGAACATGATTGGTTCAGACTTTGCCTGGTTGGTTCTAGAAGTTGGGAGGGCATGAGAGCTGCTGGCTGAGTAGCGTCCTCTGTCCTCTCTCCAAGGCCATCTGGTCTCTCTTTAAAGTGACAGAGAGCAGAGGTCGGAGTGCAGAGGGGGCCTTGCATGCCAGGGTTACCTACTCACCCAGCTTAAAATACACCACATAAATGTGGCTCTTCTCCCTGCCTTCGTGTATGTTTGAAAGTTTTCATAAGAAGTTAATAAAGGAGTTTTTTTTAAAAAAAAACACTAAAAGCAAAAAACAAACAAACAAACAACCCAACTCTGTAGGCGGATGTCCTTTGGGGGGAGGGCCACCCCTTCTGGGCGTGGCAGCCCAGGCTTTCAGAGTCAGGCTTCTCTAGTGCAGGGGCTACAATGAGGGTCTGCTCCCTGACACTCCCTCTTCACTCCACCCTTTGCGCGTGCTTTCCCCTCAGGCCTCACGAACTCCTGTTCATTTTTTCAAGACATTTCCCATGTCACCTCCTCTCTGAAGCCTTCCCTGATTCCTTCAGGCAGTCACACCTGCCTCTCTCAGAGCCCCTTGTTCATCTTCCCTCACCAGCAGCCCCCACCGGTGCACGCACAGTGCTTTAGGCGCTATGCTCTGTTCTTTACCCAGGCTGTGGCTTTGATTCCTCATGCAGTGGTCCCACATGTTCATGAGGAAACTTAAGGCTCAGAGAGGTGAGGTCACTTGCCCAAAGTCACACAGCAAGTGAGTAGTGGGGTGAGGATCCAAATGAATGTGTGGCTACGTGGCCCAGCCCCCAAACCACTCCCCACTCCGCCCTGTGTATCACACCATAGCACTTTGTAACAAAGATCTTTCTGGCTTGATCGCCCCTGCTGGCCTGTAAGCCCCCCAAGGGTGGGTCCCAGGCCCTGGACCCTGTGTACCCAGCTCAGTGCTGGCACCGGGGAGGCCAGTGAACACCTAGATCCGAAATGGGTGAAAACCTAGATCCGAAATCTTGGAGACCATTTTCCCTGGTCCCTGCCATTACAGAGTGAAAGCAAAGGCTTGGAAGTCTCATGGAACCACCTGTAGAGGCCTCAGGAGCAAGGAACCCAGGGAGGCTAGAAAGCCACTGCCCCCAGCTATCCACAAGGATGACCAGATATTTGGGGAGCAGTGGCTCCTTGGACTGCAGGCGGGGAGGGAGGGCAGGGCTCAGTAGACAGCAGGGAGGTCGTGGTTGCTGGATCGTTCAGGAAGCATTGATTGAGCACTTACTGTATGCCAGGCACAGTGCTAGGCACTGGGGCAAAGCTGCAAACAAGCCGGACCCAGTCCGTACCCTCACAGGGATCTCATATGTGAGGCGGAGGGTAGCCAGTCAAGAAACTGACAGAAATGCTACCGCGTTGGAAGGAATGATGGGAGGGGTCTGGGGAGGGGGGCAAGTATCAGAGGCTTTCAGGAGGTGGTGTTGAGGCTGAGCTCTACCAGGTGAGGGAGCCTGTCAGGGAGGTATGGGCTGCAGGGTCTCCCAGGTGGACTGTGCAAAGGCCCTGCGGTGGAGAAAGTCTGGGCTCACTCAGGGACAAATGAGAGGGCGGTGTCCCTGAGGGCAGGGGCGGGGATGCCAGAGGAGGTAGGGAGCCACTGGTGAGATCTGAGGGGTGACAGTAGAGGCAGCATTTGGCTTGAGCTTAGTCGTAGGGACCCAGATGAACATGGAGACCCCGGTAGGAGGCTGATGTGTTTTTCAGGGGAGATAAAAGTGGACCAAATCAGGACAGGGGCTGTGGATGTGGAGGTGAGGGGCCAATTAGATTTTAGTGGCAGGGCCTGTTGGCTTTGTGTTGGGCTGTGTAGGGGGACAGGAGGGGGACACTGGCTCCCAAGACGGGGGCTGGGACACACAGCTGAAGCCCTCCTTGTGAGGGTCCCCAAAGTGGCCTGGGGGCAGCTGAGTCCCTGGCACAGGGTGCTCCCTTTCTCTGAATCCATCCCCTCCCAGCCTGTGTCTGGAACTGACGTGTCTATTGGAGGTGAAAATTGCGCCTCCCGCCTGCGCCCCAAATTGCCCCCTGGGGGTGGCAGAAAGCCAGGTGCCCATTTTAATTCTCCGACTGTCCTACTGTTTTATTGTTGCTATTTGGGGTTTTATTATTATTGCTGCTAATGGTTTGAAAAAGCCTTTTAATTAAAGCTACAGGTTGGAGCTGGTGCCCAAGCCCCTGGGGTGGGTGGGAGGAGGCCTTGCGGAGTACTTGCTCCCTGCCTTACAGAGCTGGGGGCTTCTGCGCTGGGGTCTGGGGTCCCTTCCGCAGGAATACTAAGGCAGGAGGCCCTGCCACTGAGACCACGGCAGCAGCCACTGTGGGGCTTCAGCCCTCCTGTGATGCCACCAGAAGATTGTCCCAGGACGGGTCACATGACTTTCGTTTCCTGTTCAGAACCTTCTGTGGCTCCCTAGTGCCCTCTCCTGCAGTAGGCTGTGGGCCTGGTGGTGGAGAGCTTGTGGGACGCATCTGGGTTTGATTCTTGTCTTTGCCACATACTGGCTGCAGGCCCTTGGGCAAGTTGCTTAATGGCCCTCAGCCTCAGTTTGCTCATCTGTAAAATGGGAATGCCGAGTTCGTGCCTCGTACATAAGGTTGTTAAGAAGAACAGAGAAGATCCAAGCATCTGGCCCATATTGAGCACTCAGTGAGTGCTCAGGGTTTTGTGGTTGTGATTGTCAAGACTGTGAGGATCACACAGCATGTGCTCTATAAACATGAGCTGCCCTTTATCACTGATGTTGTCACTCTTCTCTTTCTCTCTCTTTTCCTCTTCTTGTCCCGGAACACGCAGGAGTCTGGACCTGCCCTTTACCTTTGCACATGCTGTTTCCCCATCTCTGGTGCCTCCCTCCACCCTTGCCCATCCTTCCTGGGAAGCCTTCCCCACCCCCTCCCTGGGACCTAGGTTCTCAGAGCTGCCCCCTCTTAGGGGCCTGGTCTTCTGCCTTTAATTGCTGGTTTATTCCCAGGAGTTGCAAACTCAGGTGCCTGCATGACCTAGCAGATCAGGTCAAGAGGAATGTTATGGAGGGAAGGACTACAGCCCTTTTGTAAGACTCTTGTTTCTAAGAGTTGCTCCCATCCTGTGGCCATCCTCCCACCTCCCCAGTTACATTTGCCAATCCAGTCCACACTTATTTGAACATCTATTTTTGTGTTGCCCTGAGCTACAGGGTACTTCCTCCACTGACTTCCTCCATTTTCATCCTTGTAACCACCTAAGACATCTTTCTGTGCTCATTTGATGGATAAGGAGACAAAAGCTACAGAGCTGAAGTTTTTCACCACCAAGGTCACCCAGTTGACAACTGCTGATGCTCCATCTGGTGCTCACTCCCTCGACCAATGTTGGCAACTGCATCAAAATCAAATTTCTGCCCCAGGGCCCTTGCACTTGCTGTTCCTTCTGCCTGGAACTTTCTGCCCGCAAGATACCTGCAGAGCTTCCCCCCTCACTTCATTCAGTCCTGAGTTCAAATGTCACCTCCTCAAAGAGCCCTGTTCCACCTTTTATCTGCTTTATTTTGCCTCATGACAGAGGTCATACCCTGAAATATTATACAGTTGTTTGTTTAATTTCCATCTCTCCCAGTGGACTTCAGGGTCACTAGCCACGTTCATTTTGCTCACCTCTTATCTCCAATCCCCAGAATGGTGGCTGGCATACAGTACCAATAGGTTTGTGGCTGAGTGACTTTCCTGGTTTTCAGACTCTCCATGTGAGTGGGACTGGGGTGGGGGTGGGAGGCATTGGGGTTCGCAATCCCAGGGGCAGGGGAACTGGAAGGCCCAGCTGTGCCCCAGAGGAGGCCGCACCATCAGCATCTCCCCCCTGCACTGGTTTCCTTTGCTCCCTCCATGTGCCCTGACCTGACTGTGGCCCTGAATCCAACCAGAGTGGACAACGGTCCAGCTTTGCTCCTACCTGCTGGACCTTCTGGGGTTGCTGGAGCCTGGCAGACCCCACACAGACACCCCACCAGCACCTAGTCTCTGTCTCTGCCCTCTCCCTGCTGTGCCCACACCCCTGCCTCCCCTTAACAGCTAATCTATTGGAAGCTTTTGGACTTGGGGGTATAAAAGGGGAGCTGGGAAAATGGGGGAGAGAAGGTGGGTAAGACTCAGTAGCTACAGCGTTTCCCACATTCTCAATCAGGATGACTAAACCCATTTTGCAAATTAGAAAGTAAGGCCCAGAAAGGTTAAGTTACTTGCCCAATGGACAGAGCCCAGATTCAAGCCCCACGTTATTCACACGCCCATGGGAGGTCAGACATGTTCCAGGCCTGAGGGCAAAGCTAGAACCCATGGAGTGTTTTAGGAGTTACTGCCCAGTCACCCAGGAATTCATTCAAATGACATTATTAGGTCCAGCACCATGCTGTGGGGAGGGGTCAGAGGGCAGTTGTAGGTGCAGTAGAGGCCGCTGGGACTGCTAGGGTGGGGCTCCGAGAAAGTCCAGATTTGGGTCTTGAAGGATGATCAAGCATCCCCTAGCAGTTGAGGAAGGAGGGGAGGGATGTCCAGGTAGAGGGGAGGCTTGAGCCTTTCAGCCGTGAACAGAGACGCCTGAGGGGAAGGAGGGTCAGCAGCCCCTTCTGTTTCGGGGCTACTGGGAGCTGGAGGGTGGGATTTGGGCTCCTCTGGCATTTCCTGGCTCTGGGATCCTAAGGGTTGGTTGCAGCAGCAGAGGTAGGAGTTGTAGTGATAACCCCTCCCCTCTGAAGGAGGAGCTTCCACGCAGGGATGTTTAAGCCCAGCCTTCCCTTCCCTGCTGTGTCCCGTGAGGGCCCCCAGGTAGGCCCATTCCTCTACCCTCTGCACCTCTCCCAGGGGAAGAAGGCCCAGGCTGGTGTTGCCTTCCACCTGGGCTCAGGCGTGAGGGGAGCTGGTGACGCCGTGTGGCACCCAGAGGCCCTTACTCCGCCCAGGAACTGGGGGTCTGGCAGGCCTGAGTTCCTGCCCTGGGCTCCACAGCCCGAATCGTGTAGGTCAGTGGTTTATGCCTCTGAGCCTCAGGGGCCTCAGCTGTCCAGGAAGCGGGAGGGTCAGAGGAGTGAGGCGGCCACTTCTTAGACTGTGTGTGCAGTGGGAAGCATTGTCTGCTCAGAGCTGGGTGCTGGCGGAGAATCAGCCACGAGTGCAAGGGAGAGGCAGGGAGGCCCATCTGGAGTCTGCTGGAACAATGGTAAAAATCACCAATTTAGGCAACATTTATCGAGCACCACCTGTGTGCAAGGCCCTGTGCAGACTGGCCTCTGACCTCAGGGAGCCAGTCCAGTGGGGGAGACAGTCATCCAATTACCACAAAAATAAATAAATGCAAAGTGGAGGGTCCCAACCTAGTCGGGGGTTGGGAAGTCGAGCTAAGCTCTGATGAGTGACAGCTACCCACGTGGAGACGGAGGGAAGGGCAGGGGGAACAGTGTGTCAAAGGTGCTGAGGCAGGAGCAAGCAGGCCACCCTGCTTGAACCCGGGAAAAGCCTGCGAGGCTGGCGCGCGATGAGCCAGGGGAGTGAGAGCGAGAAGGATGAGGCTGAGGGGGGGAAGCCTGTGGCCGCAGCAGAGCTGGAGGCAGGAGCAGGGAAGGCGAGGTATCGCGAGTAGCCAGTGGTGTCTGATTAGCATATTCATGAGCATGCCAACCCTCATGAATATGCTAATCACTCCGGGGAGGGGAAGATGCGGGGTGGTGTCTCCTCTCTGTGGCAGAGGGAGGCCTAAGATCCCAACCCCCTCACCTTCTGGAAATGGAGCCCCAAGTAGGGGTGCGGGGGCCCCCCAGTCCTCAGGGTCAGCTCCTCCCTTCTGGCCGCCCGCCAGTCCCTGCACACCCTCCCTCTCTCAGGAAATCCCAGCTGTTCAGGAAGTGGGGATGCTACGGGAGAGGGGTGTCCCTGGGACACCCGCACACACGCTGAGGGCCAGGCCCCATCTTGTGACTCGCCTGCATGTGGCCGGCTTCACTTCAGTGACGCACGCTCATTGGGGCACGTGGCGGGGTGGGGGAGCTCAGGGAGGAAGCCAGGGCTCCCTACGTCATCAGCCCCAGGCCCAGTGCCTTGGACACGTGCACCCAGCTGAGTGCACCCCTGAGTGCACCCAGGGGTTCCCGCTGGTCTTGAGGCACTTCGGTCCCTGTGGCCACACCCACCCGGGCCCCTGACTGTGAGTCCCCAGGAGGCAGGGCTGAGAAAAGTGAGGAGAGGAGAAGCTGCTTCCCAGACAGCGCCCCCCTCCAGCCTCCCGTGAGACCCCAGGTGGTCCTAGCGGCTAGGTCTGGCCCCTCAGGGGGCGGTCAGGAGGCTAGATGGGTGAGGGGGTCAGGAGCCAAAGGGCTTTGATGCAGGTGCTGCGATTCAGTGGGTGGAGGGGGTGGCATTATTAGCTGTCACCGAAGTGGTGAGTCAGGCACCCCTCCCCGCTTTGAGTCAGCCCCAGGGGGTGAAGGGGAAGGGGAACGGTCAAGGTCACATGAGGGCAGTTCCGGCCAGACCTCCCCAAGCTCCTCCCACTGCTCCCCCAGGCTCCTCCTGGAGCAATTCGTTGGCTCCTTGGTAGCTCCTAGGAGAACCTGGGGCATTTCCGTCACCCTCTTTGCGTAGAGAGGGAAACTGAGGCCCAGAGAGGGGACACACGCCCCGCTGCTCAGTCCTCTCTGCCTACACAGCCCTCTTTTCAGGTCCTTGAACACCGCACCGCGCTGCTCCCTGCCCCAGGGCTCTTGCTTGGCTCTTTCCTGTCCCTGAAACCCTTCCCTATTCCTTCTTATCCATCAAGATTCTCAGCTTGCTGTCCTTTTCAGAGGGGCCTTCTGTAACCCTGTCTTGGCCCCCTGGTTTTCTCTGTCCCATGCCATTGGGACACTTATCACGATTTATAACAGTTTTTTTTTTTTTTTTTTTTTTTTTTTACCAGTTTTGTCTCCTCTTTGCTAAAAGGTAAGCTCTGTGAGCTCCAAGTCCACATCCATCTCGTTCAGGGCTCTAACCCAGCACCTGCCGTAGAACAACAATGACAATAGAAATACCCGGCATTTACTGAGCATGTACTCCATGCCAGGCACGATGCAAACCCCTCCAGAGGCCTTGATCCCTCAGTAACCCTTTGAGAGAGGCACAGGGTCCATCACTCCCATTTTAGAGATGAGGAACGCTCCTGCAGGAAGGAGACAGGATTTGGTCTTGGGCAGTCTGCCCAGAGCCTGCACTTCCATATAGGCCACTGGGCTCTCCCCCGTCACTCCCTCTGCTCTAATGCACACAGTAGGTGCTTGATAGATATTGGCTGGGTGAATGGATGGGAAGACAGGCTTCTCTCAGGTCCACCCAGACTTTGAGGGAAGAGCCAGCCTGTCACCCCAGCTTCCGCCTCCCAGTGTTTTTGGATGCTACTGGGGCGTCATCCTCAGCACCCAGTGGGCACCACGACAGTTTCCCTGCTTCCTGCCTCCTGGCAGTACAGGCTCAGCTCCCCGGGAATACCTCATTAGGCTTTCTCCTCATTACTTTGAGCAGATTGAAGAATGGGAACAGAGACAGCCTGTTGGATCCGGATGTCGGTACCAGAGGTTTAATTTCCCAGGAGCCCCTGGCAGCTGGAGCAGACCCCTGAGACCGGAGAGGGAGCTGTGAACACAGGCACAACAGCCAGTTGGGGTCTTCCCAGGGTTGAACGGAGCTGGGTGGTAGCCCTGCATGCCTTCTCCCTGGGCTGGGGTCTCCCTGATGAAAGGGGCAGAAACAGAAGTTTTATGGCCAGGGGCCTCCACACACTTGCTGTGTGACCTTGGGCAGGTCACTCCTCCTCTCTGGGCCTCAGACTCCTTTTTGATAAATGGCAGGTGCAGGATGGCTCCAGTCTTCGCACACTGTGAGGACCTGGGAAGCTGAGGGGGTGCCTCCAGAGGGAGTAATGGGAGCATTTGTTGACTGAATGGGGAGGGAATAGGCAGGGTGGGTACGTGGGTGCTGCTGGGTGGGGGACCCGTCAGGACAAGGGGAGTCCGTTAGGGGCTGAAGTCTTAGCTTGGCAAGCACCCTAACCTTGAAGGCTAAAGCCGCCTGGCAATAGCCTCAGTCCCACCGATGTTGATTAATGGCCACGAGATGCCCGGGCGCCAGCAGCCGCTGCACTTGGTGGAATTAACTGTGATTTATGGGTTTGGGCCCCTCAGGGAGCAACTCTGAGCTCAGAGAAGCCTCAGAAGAATGGGTCAAGCAGGGTGGGGCCTGGATGGAGGCAACCACAGCCAACTAGAAGGGGCTCAGAGACTGACTCCTCTGACCCATGGTCCTGGTGGGGAAACTGAGGCCCATGGAGGGCAGGTGACATGCCAGGGCCACTCAGCAGAGGGATTCCTCAATGTCAGGACTTGTTACTCTGCCACTTGTACGCCCCAAGCTGCCTGGCACACCCATTTTGTACCCTTGCCATTTGCCAGCAAAGAGGCTTCTCCCTCTAACTGGCAGCAGAAACCAAAAGCCAGAGCTGGTGTGCGGTGCTGGGAGGTACTTTAGACGTCAGGGAAGGCCGCTCAGAGGAGGTGACATTTTGGCTAAACCCTGTGGGATGAGAAGGAGCCAGTTGTGTGAAGGTAGGAAGAGAGTGCGCTGGGTGAAGGGACCAGCACAGGCATGGGCTCGGAGGTGAGACGGGCTGGTACGTTCAGGGAAGAGCGAGGGGGGCAGGGTGGCCATGGCGGCTGAGGGGGAGGGGCAGGGTTAGTGATGCTGGTGAGAAGAGTGGGAGCTGATTAGACCCCCGAGGGGTCTTCCAAGTCCCAGCCAGGCATTCGGGCCTCCTCCTAAGTGCACTGGGAAGGCTCTGGAGGTATGTGAACAGCTCTGCTTTACATTTTCCAAAGACCCCTCCTGCCTCTATGTAAAAAGTGAATTGGAGGGGCCCACGGGGAAATGGGGATCTGAGATGGTGGCTGCTGCCGACTCTGGGGCAAAGGCGACCAAGGAGGACCCAACCGTGGACCTGGGATTTGTCCCTGGGATTCTCCTTTAAGCCTCTCACCACTGTGTGGGCAGCAACCAATTCTAATGTCTCAAAACCCATTCCAATCCATGATCCCCTTGATGCCCTACTCTAGGGCCAAGGAACCCCCTTTTGTACAGGCAGTACCACATCAGACAACTTTTTGACTTGCTCAAGGTCACCCAGCTTGGAAGGCGCAGAGCTGGGACAGGAAGCCAGGTTTCTGGGTCCCCCCACTCTTTAATGCCTCCCCTGCCCCTTATCCCCCACCAGAGGTCAAGGCTGGGCCTCCTCAAAGGAAAAAAATTGGGGTTTTGAGGCTGCCGGGAGCCCTCTATTGGGTGGATTTGAACTATATCTGCATGTGCATATGTGCGTGCGCACACTACACTCAGCAGGAAATTTGGGACGGGAGCAGCTTGGGTGCATGTCTGGACCTCCTCTTTGCTGGAAAACCAGGCCAGAGCTAGAGGGGCCCCAGCAGTGCTGCCCTGGCCCGCCCTCTCCCTGGCACTTAGATGCCTGTTGGCAAGGGCACTGGCGGGCAGTGAGTGGCCGCTGGCCCATGGCTGCAGCTGACACATGTTGTCTCTGGGCCACTTCATGTCTCTGCTTTTAACAGAGGACCCTCCAGCAGAACAAAGGGATCACCTTGGAGGGAGCTGCCTGACTGCAGTTCTGGCTGCTGTGGGCATGGGGGAGTCCTGTTCACCTTGCCAGGGGGAACTTGGTTTGGAGCAGTGAGAAGAGATCTGCACTGGGAGATGGGACCCTGGGTTTCCTGGGGAGTTGTGGTAAGTCAGGTCCCTCTCTGGTTCTGGTCCACAGTTTTCCCATCTGAATAGCTGAAGTGGAATGGGATAGATATGGTGATTTTAAAGGCCCATTGGTCTGAATCTCTGCTCCCCACTTCACTAGCTGTGTGATCTTGAGCAGCTAACTTCACCTCTCTGAGCTTCAGAATGTTTTTTTTGTTTTTGTTTTTTTTTTTGGCTGCACTGAGTGTCTTACAGGGATCTCAGTTCCCTGACTGGGGATAGAACCCGGGCCACGGTGGTGGAAGCCTGGAATCCTAACCACTAGGCCACCAGGGAAGTCCCAGAATGTCTGTATTCTTATCCTCATTTTAGTACTGACTTTGCAGGACTTCTGTGAGTAGACGCAGGTAAAATTCTTGGAAGACCGGGCACACAGCAGGCACCCAATCATAGTTAGCCTCATGAGTAATAACACGTACACAATCTAACATTAATAGCTAGCATTCATTGGGCCCCTCCATGCACCACATACTTCCTGTGCATTCACTCTTCACTGCAGACCTATGAGGTCAGAATGCTTATTGTCCCCAGTTTACATTGAGGGAACTGAGACACAGAGAGGCAAAGGGCCATCCTGAGATCACACTGCTGGGAAGTGTGGAGCCTGACTGGCCATGGCTCCCTGCCTGTCCCCAGGTACTAATCTTCCTTCTTGAATTCCCAAACCCCAGCAGAGTCAGCTCCTGGAAGTGTTTGCCAAGGGGAACCCTGTCTTAGGAGAGCTGCTGGGGTTTCAGCACCATGGATAGAGCCCAGTGACCACCGGGCCCTGAGAAGAACGAAATGGCTCTCAGCTGTGGCTGGGGCCCTGGATGGCAGGTCGTCTTCAGGGGGGTGGGACCCTCCACCTCATCCTCACCATATGGAGATAGCAGGACTCTGGATGAGCCAGCAAAGCCAAGGGTCCACCCCTTCCCCTGGCTCAATGAGTCCACTGGATACAGAGGCTCGCCTTCCTAGAAGGGAAGGAGCCAGGGCGCCACTTCCAGGTCCCAGCATCACCACATGCCCATCCTAGGCTCTAGCGTTACCACGGCAACAGGTGGCGGTTGCACACCTGAAGACCTGGCTCTAGGAAACTCAGGCTGGCCTGGCCTGGGGAAACCCAGGAGCTGAGTTTGAAGGGGTCGCCACTGACTCAGCTCTCCCTCCAGCCCACTGTATAGATGGGGAAACCAAGGCCCAGAGGAAGGAAAGCTGGATTCCTGGGATGTGCTAGCTGGAAAGTTTCCAGGGATCAGCTGGCCCCGCTCCTCCATTATATAGATGAGAAAATTGAGGCAAAGGGCAATCATCAGGGAGGTCTGCAATAAGTCCTCCTGCAGTTGTCTTCTGGAAGCATTGATTCTTTTCCTTCCTCATATGTGCCATAATTTAAAAGTATGTGTTTTTGTGTGTTTGGTGTTTCTTCCCTGCTGGCAGACAAACTGGGGCCAGGGTCATTTGTTCGTGGCCATATCCCAGGGCCAGTGCACACCACAGTGGTCACCATGGTGTAGACTCTGGGGCCAGTTGGCCTGGGTTCAGATCCTAGCTCTGCCACTTACCAGGTTTGAGACCTCAGGCAGGTCACTTCTCTGTGAGCCTCAGTTTCCTCATCTGTGAGACGGGGAGAACGTTGGCACCTGCCTCATGGGGTTGCTTTGCACGTTTGCTCAGTTGGTAGGAGCACTGAGCCTTGTGGGTGGCAAGCGCCAGCCAGTGTCAGCTGTTGTCTTTGTTACTAGTTTGCGGGCACTTGATAAATGGTGAATGAATGAGCGAGCCCCATCATGAGGGCTTTCCTTCAGGACATCAGGGGCAGCCGCCTCCTGATTCTATGACGTTTTTCATTCCAGCAGATATTTACTCCTCACCTGCCTTGTTAGAGGGCCTTGAAATTTAGCACATACAGAAATCCCTTGGAGAGACTTGACACTTCAGATTCCTGGCCCCGTCGAGATTCCTGGGATCTGAACCTCTGTGGGCAGAGTCCAGGGTCTGCATCATTAGGAGCACCCCACGCTTGTCATCACTGGTGGGAGACTGTTGTGGCTGCCTAGAGGGGTTCAGTGATGAACTGCCCTGCAAGCACGGGCTGGTGGGCTGCTAAGGCAGCCCTGTTCACCCTTAGCAGGACCTCAGGCCTCGCTCCACGGACACTGGAATCCTGAACAAGGTGCTGAGCCCAAGGGAGGGAGGGGTAAACCCTAAAGAGGAGCCATCAGGGAAGGCCTCCTGGAGGCAGTGGTGTTTCAAGCAGGCCTTGAAGAGTGGGGAGGATGTTGCCCAGCTGAGATTGGCAGATGGAATCATGGGTGGGAGAGCAGCACACACAAAGTGGTGGAGGCAGGAAAAACAGGTTGTGCCTGGCGTGTGGTGTGGGTTGCGCTAGTAGAGGATATATTCAGAGAAGTGGGCGGGGTTTATGTGGCTCACCAAGGGCCTCGAATGCTGCACCTTATACAGGTCCTTTCACTTCCTTTCTCTGTCTTCCTTCCATCACTACAAGGTCTTAGGACCCATTTATTCAACCCCTGACCCCAATTATCTTCCTTCCCAGCCCCAGGTCTTCCCCATTCACTTTCTCCTCTTTCTCATCCATACCCTGACCTTGAAATCTGTTCCCTATGAAATGGGAAGTCACAATGGCTGAAAATGGGTCGATTATGGTGGGAATGGGGTCCTGGCAGTGAGGGGGGTGTGTCTTGTAACAGGACCTTTCAGTACTGTAGCCCAAGACAAAGGCTCTCGTGGTGGGAAGTCAGACATGACAGAGGAACAGGGAGGAGGCCTGCGTGGCTGCAGTGCGTTTTCATGGGTCATTATGAGGATAAAAATGGATGATGCCCTCAAAGTATCCAGCGTTCATGCTGGCACACAGTAGGTGTTCAGTAATTAACGTGCCCATGTCATGATTTTCCCAGGTCAGTTCTGGAGTAATTAACAGCTTCCCTTTCAATCTGATAAGCTCTTGGTTTGGAAGATAAATCATACAGTCATTGCATCTATCAATACTTGCTGTTTCTTGGGAAGCTTAATTCCCTAAGGTGCTTCTGGGAGAGCAGCATCCCCAGGAGACGGCCACCTTCCTCATGCCGACATCCTCCCCGCCCCAGCCCCACTTTCCTGCCCCTGGAGGAGCAGCCCCAACAGGCACAGTGGTGCTCCCGCCAGCCCCCCATCCCCAAGCGGACAAGACTGTCAGCGTCTCACAGTTGCCACATTTTCAGCATGGGAGTCCTGGGTGGCTGCGTGACTTCCCCAGCTGTGTCTCTGAAGGAGGTGCCTGGGGACAGGAAAGTGATCTGCACAGGGAGGCAGGAGGTTGGCATGTGCCCAGCCTGGTTTGTCCCCCTTGCTCAATTTGACCTTGGGCCTGGCTGGCTCCATCCCACCCTTGGCACCAGTTTCTTATGTGCTGAAGAGGCGGTTCCCCTGTGGATGGGGGCGCAGAGACGAGGTAGTGGACGAGTGTCTCGGGGCTGTGGGACTTGAGCAAGTGCCTGGGTTGTGGTGAAGACAGTCCCTCCTGGGCAGGGCATTGGGGGTGGCCCCCTGCGATCTCATCCATCATCCTGGCCCTGGGGACATTCTCTCTTCATGCCAGCACCTGCCCCGTCCTGACCGTTCTGAGACTCAGAATTCAGCTTCTTTAGATACCTGGATTGGCAGGTGCTTGACAAAATGTGGGCCTCACTTTCTTGGCCTGTAAAATGGGCCTGATATTACTCAGCTGTTATTCTATGGGGAGATCAGATGATATGATGGCTGACAAGGGGCTTGCTTGCCCACAGTACCAGCAGGTGGGGAGGGAGTGGGTGATGACACCCTTTTGTTCCCACGGTGTCAGCACAGACCTCTGCACACAGTAGGTGATTACTCAGTGCGTTCCAGCAACAGATGGCAGGGAGGTGACGTGTGCTGAGGGCCCTGTCTCCCCTTTGGAGAGGCCAGAGAGGGATGTAGTCCCTGATGCCTGGCCCCTCCTACTTTGCACGTGAGACCTCTGCTGCCCCCAGAGGCTGGTCTGGTGGGGAGAGCGGGGCACTGTTCCCATCAGGGTGACCTCACCCTGCCTGTCACCTGGCAACACCATGCGCCCCTAACTCAGGAACCCTGAAGACCTGAGGTGTAGATGCCAGGCCAGGGAAGCTAGAGTTGTGGTGGGGTGTCTGTGGGCCCAACAGATCTAGATTTTAATGCCAACTCTAATGCATGCTGCCTCTCTGACCTCAGGCAAGTCGTTTAGCCTCTCAGAGCCTACAGTTCCCTCTGTGAAATGGGGATAATGGAAGAGGGTTCACAGAGTTAGGGAGACCCGATTACATGGCACAGAGGAGCGAGTAATCCCTGCTGCTGCTGGGATTACCCTTATCTTCATGTCAGCTCTGCCCGTTGGCAGGACCTGGCATGTCATTGTAATGATGCTGTAAATGGCGGATGCCCTACAAGACATTAGGGCAGTGGGCTCCGCATCCCGGCTTAGGTAACACGCTTTCCTCTTGACGCCCCACTCGCCTCGGCACCACAGCCTCCCTTCCTGCCCGGATCCGGGTCCCCGGGCTGGGCGACCAGCACGCACCCATCGCCTCTCCGGAAGAGTGATGATGGTTAGGTTTCCCTTGATGCGAATGAGAGTTGTAACAAATTGCACAGGATGAAATTCAAATGACCAAAGGAAAACGTTATTTAGTATTGCTTAAGCTGACGGCCCGGAGGGTGGGTGCCGATTCCACCAGACGCTGCAACTGAAAAGCCAGGTTCAGAAATGTCAGGTATCCTCCGGGAGCTGCTCTGTGTCTCTGAGAAAGCTGCCAACATTGCCCGGGCGTGCAAGCCCTCTTCCAGCTGCTGATAGAAGAAAAGAAAGAGGGAGAAAAGAACAAGAAGTTTGCAGTGGATTTCAAGCCCCTGGCTGATGTACTGGTACAGGAAGTTATAAAACAGTATGGAGAACAAGTTTCCAGGCTTGGGAAAAACAATTTTTGGAGAAGAATCCAATGAGTTTACAAATGATTTGGGGGAAAAGATTATCATGAGACCGTGTCCAACAGTGGAAGAAACAGTAGATCTTCTCAAAGTCCT
The DNA here is from genome assembly GCF_025265405.1 of Mesoplodon densirostris. Lineage (NCBI taxonomy): Eukaryota > Metazoa > Chordata > Mammalia > Artiodactyla > Ziphiidae > Mesoplodon > Mesoplodon densirostris. Next base: position 23,433,511 of record NC_082676.1, on the reverse strand, counting down.
TAATGGTAACAAGTTGGCCTCTGAAGCATTAGCCAAGGTTGTACATCAGGACGTTGTCTTTAGTGACCCAGCTCTGGATGCAATAGAGATCAACATTCCACAGGACACTTTGGGAGTTTGGGTGGATCCTATAGATTCAACTTATCGGTATATAAAAGGTTCTGCTGACGTTAAATCCAAGCAAGGAATCTTCCCCAGTGGACTTCAGTGTGTCACTATTTTAATTGGTGTCTGTGACATACAGACAGGGGTGCCCCTGATGGGAGTCGTCAACCAACCTTTTGTATCACAAGAACTAAACACCCTCAGGTGGAAAGGACAGTGCTACTGGGGCCTTTCTTACATGGGGACCAACATCCATTCATTTCTGCCTCCCGTCTCTACAAGAAACAGCAGTGAAACGCAGAGCCAAGTGACCCAAAACCCCAGCTCTGAGGCGGAATGCTCCCACCCGTTCTCAGCTGTCATTAGTACAAGTGAAAAGGAGACCATCGGGCTTCCCTGGTGGCGCAGTGGTTGAGAGTCCGCCTGCCGATGCAGGGGACACGGGTTCGTACCCCGGACTGGGAAGATCCCACATGCCGCAGAGCGGCTGGGCCCATGAGCCATGGCCGCTGAGCCTGTGCGTCCAGAGCCTGTGCTCCGCAACGGGAGAGGCCACAACAATGAGAGGCCCGCGTACCGCAAAAAAAAAAAAAAAAGAGACCATCAAGACCGCACTGTCACGAGTGTGTGCAGAGCGCAGATTCCGGGCAGCTGGGGCTGGTTACAAGAGCCTCTGTGTTGTCCTCGGCCTTGTTGACATTTACATCTTCTCAGAAGATACCACATTCAAGTGGGACTCTTGTGCTGCTCACGCCATCCTCAGGGCCATGGGTGGGGGAATGGTGGACTTAAAAGAGTGCTTGGAAAGAAACCCCAACTCGGGGCTTGACTTGCCACAGTTGGTGTACCACGTGCGAAACAGAGGCGCTGCTGGAGTGGACCAGTGGGCCAACAAGGGAGGACTAATCGCTTACAGATCAAAGAAGCAGCTGGAGACATTCCTGAGCCTCCTCCTCCTCCTCCAACACCTTGCCCCTGTGGATGCACATACACAGACGAGCTCCATCCTCAGGGACTCGAAACCCAACTGTGAACCTAGTTTCCACCTCTCTATCTTCTGAAGACAGCTTTGTCCTATTGACAGTCAAAGTTCACCTTCCTCTTTGAGGAGCATTTTTCCATTATGTGTTCATAATGTTAATGTCAATAAATGACTGATATTCGTGCCACACACACACAAAAAAAGACATTAGGGCAGGTGCTAGGGCTCATCCTGTCATTTGCTCAGTAAGTATTTATTGAGCATCTTCTATGTCCCAGCCACTGGGCTGGGGGCTCCAGATACGTCAGTAAGGAAAAGAGATAGTGTCTTCCCTGCTGGGCTTACTTTCGGGATGGGACTCATCGAACCAACCAGTAGGTATGATGTACTAGAATCCGGGTGGTGTTGCATGCTATAAAGCAGGGCAAAGGGACAGAGAGTGAGAACACGGTTAGACAGGGGGGTCCAAGTCCAGGATGGCCTCTCTGAGGAAGTGACTTCTGGCAGAGACTTCAAAGAAATGAGGGAGGGTGGGAGTCATGTGGATATCCAAGGAGCAGCGCTCCAGGTGGTGGAAACAGCAAGTGCAAAGGGCCTGGGGTGGGAGTGGATTGTGACGGAAGAACAGCTGGGAGGCCAGTATAGGGGGAGCAGAGGGTACTTGATAGGGAGAGTGGTAGGAGGTGAGGTCAGAGGGCACATGGAGGGCAGATGTGTTTGGCCCTATAAGCCAAGGCATGGTCTTTGTCTTTTCACTACTAGTGAGGTGAGAGCCCTGAGGGCTTTGAGCAGAGACTTGCATCTTAACAGGATCCTCTGGCTACTGTGTGGAGACCAGGCTGAAGGGATCAAGGGTGGAGGCAGGGAGGCCATGGGGAGGCTACAGCTCTAATCCAGGAGAGAGATGATGGTGGCTGAGACGAGGTGGCAGAGGTGGAGGTGGCAAGGGGTGGTTGGATTCTGGAGATGTTTTGGAGGTAGGGACAACACGATTTCCTGATGGATTGAATGTGAGGAGAGAGAGAATAGGAGGACGGAAGAGGAGGAGGGAGGGGCAGAGAGAGAGAGGGTGTTAAAAGCCACAGGGCTGGGTGAGGTCACCTGTGTGGGCAGAAAGGGGACTGAGCCATGGTCACTTCAGGGAGTAACATTTGAGTGACTGTAAATATGTCTGGTGAACTGAAAATTAGGATGTGGGTCTGAGTTATAAACATAACACAAAGACATAAAGAAGAATAAAATATTTTCTATCATAAAAACTATTGGAAGGGGCCACAGAAATGAGCTGAGTGGTCAGGAGGCCCAGGTTCCATGCCGGACCCCCGTGTCTGCTGTGTGGCCTTGCTTAGGCACCTACCCTCTCTGGGACGCTGATTCCTTTTGGAAGGTCTTGACTCGCTGACTAATGGGTCATCCTTCAGGCATCTCCCATGGAGACACTAGGGCAGCCGTGAGGCTCCAGAGGGCCTGCAGTTGTGGAAACAGGGAGAAGGGGTGGGCAGGGGAGCTGAGGGTGGGGAGAAAGCTGGCCTGGAGAGCTCCTTTGGTGGAGGTTTGCAGACAGGGAGGCCACAGCTGAAAAGAGGAGAGACTCATGCAAAGCCGTGGCAGGTGCTGCTGGGATGACTGAGACGGGGCAGCTCCTGCAAGAGGCACAATGATATCAGGCTGGGCCTTTGTCCCAGCGAAGTGCTGAGCCAGCATATAGGCTGGGCTTGGCCATATTCCCTGGGTGCAGCTCCTCCAGGGCCCGGCCTGGTAGAGGAGACCCTTTTCCCCCCGCCATGGCCTTTCCCTGCTGCTAACCTTCCCAGGGGCGTTTTTTTGTTTCTACCATAGAGGGCAGAAGTGTCTCCGATAAGCACCTGGTCACAGAACTCAGCATGTGGCAGCCACAAGGGACCTAAGAGCTCATTGTACAGCTAGGGAAACTGAGGCCTTGTGTGGGAGAGTGACTCACCCTGGCCCCAGGAGCTGGGGCACAACTGGGGCTCCAACCTTGGTTCACCACTTTGCCATTCAGAACTCCGTCCTCCCCTCCCCACCCCTCCTGCCCTCCTCTTTTGTTTTCCACACCCTTTGTCAAGGATCATTGGGGGAAAGGGAGCAGGCTCTTGAGGAGGTTGACCTGGGTGCCCAACCCACTTGTGCTACTCACTTGCTGTGTGACCTTAGCTGAGCCACTCAACCTCTCTGAGTCTCATTCTCCTTGTCAGCCGGATGGATGTAATGATGACAACCTGTCAGGGCTGTGGGGAGGAGCCAACCGATAGCTGTGTGTAGAATTGGAAAAATAGGCTGACCGGTACCAGTCTCATGCTCCCTGGGCTGATGGGCATCTGGGTTATCAGGTCGGGGGGTGATGCCCAGACCTAAAGTGAAGGTAGTGCCGAGAAGGTTCTCCCACTTGACATTTCTTTTTTTTTTTAACCCTCTTTTTATTTATTTATTTATTTGGCTGTAGCACGGCTTGTGGGATCTTAGTTCCCTGACCAGGGATTGAACCCGGGCCATGGCAGTGGAAGCGCCGAGTCCCAACCACTGGACCACCAGGGAATTCCCTCCCACTTGACATTTCACACAAAGCTGTCACACAAAGCACTCCCAGAATTTGTCTCCGAGGGCCAGGACCCTGTGGGTGGGGTCTGGAGAAAAGGTCAGAACAATGCCCGAGAGCCATCCTCTGCTCCATTGAATGCCATCACCTCCGTGTCCAGCCTGGCCACACTTGAGATGCAGCCACACTGTGCTGGTCAGCGGACAGCGGCCAGGGCAGGTTGGGAGCCAGCCCCAGCAAGAGCTGTGTCTCCCCAGTGTGAGTAGCTGGGGTGGCTTGATGGGGCTTGGCGGCATGGGCAACGGGCAGGTGACCCGGTTCCAGGAGTGTCATGGAGCTTGGAGTGGCTTCAGCTGCCCCACACCGCCTGTCTCCTCCTCTTCCCAGCCACACCTCTCAAGAGTGTGGACCGTGCCCACTGCTTCTGCCTTTGGTTTCCGCCCTGCCCCCAGCCACCCCGCTTCCTCCTTCCCTCGCCAGCTGAACTTCTCAGCGGTGTTGACTATGCTCACCGACCCCTTGTATTCCTCACCCACTGCAGCCTGTATCACATCTCACCCTTCCATGGTCGTTGTTCTCGGCAAGGCCACCAGGACCTCCTATGGTTCACCTGGTGGCCACACCTCAGTCCACAGCGCCCCAGGCTCTGGGCATTGGCACATGCCCTGACTGGGACCTCTTCTAGCTTCTCTGGCTATCAAAGTATCTCATGCTTTTGCCGGTTTCCCTTCTTCTGTTGGTCCACTAGATGTTTCTGCTTCTCAGGGCTCTATCATGGCAGCCTTCTCTTCTCAGACCACACCCTCTTGGGGGGACTCATCCACTGCCACTGTTTCAGTGTCCTTCTGAACACCCACCATCCCCAGACCCCCAGCTCCACCCCTGGCCTTTACCCGGAGCTCTGCTGGATGGCACTCCCGATGTCCCAGAAGCACCTCCTGCTCAGCCTGTCCAGAGGGACCTCAGCATTTGCCCTCAAGCCTGCCCTTGCCTCTCTGTCCCCTGATCCGTGAGTGACACCATCGTTCTCTGCGTGGACCCTAATAGCCATAGCATCCTCTCTGCCCCCATCAGCCTTTTTTAAAAACAGCTTTATTGAGGTATAATTTTTTTTTTTTTTTTTTTTTTTTGCGGTACGCGGGCCTCCCACCGCCGCGGCCTCTCCCGTCGCGGAGCACAGGCCCCGGACGCGCAGGCCCAGCGGCCACGGCTCACGGGCCCAGCCGCTCCGCGGCACGCGGGATCCTCCCAGACCGGGGCACGAACCCGCGCCCCCTGCACCGGCAGGCGGACTCCCAACCACTGCGCCACCAGGGAAGCCCTAGGTATAATTTACATACCCTAAAGTTTACTTATTTTATTCATTTGGATGAGATTTAATAAACTTATAGTGTGCAACAGTTACCACAATCCCAAATTCCCTTGTGCACATTTGCAGTCAATCCCCACTCCCATCCCAGGCCCCAGGCAACCACTGATCTGCTTTCTAGTTTTACCTTTTCTAGAAAGTTCCTATAAATAGAAACATATAATATGTAGTCTTTGTGTCTAGCTTCCTCCACTCAGCGTATTGTTTTCTATGTTCATCTACGTTGTTGCACATATCAGTACTTCTTTCCCTTTTAGTGCTGAGTGGTATTCCATCTGATGGATATATGACATTTTGTTTATCTGTTCACTGCTTGATGGGAATTTGGATTTGGGGCTATTATGAATAATGTTGCTATGTGTACAAGTCTTTGGAGGGGCACATACTTTTGCTTTTCTTGCTTTCCTCCCTTTTTCCCACCGTCCTGCCAGACCCTGATTTTCACTGGGAGGCCACGTGGTTCCCCGGAAGCTGACTCTACCTCCCCCACTCAGGGATAGAGCACATGACCCAGGCTAAGCCAATCAGTGTGTTCCATCCCCCAGGCACAATGACTGGTTCCTGGATGGGCATATGACATAAGCACGTCCAATCAGAGTGACACTTAGGACCCCGGTGCCTCCGAGCCTGAGATGGGCCTCCGGGCACATCTGCCCGCACTAAACAGGGGGCCCGAGAGCCGGTAAGCTTCTGGCGTGAATGGTTTCCCTCGGACAGAGGAGCTGAGGGCGACCCTCGCCGGGCTGCATCCAGAAAGACCACCGTGAAGGAAGCGTGGAGACCAGGAGCTCTGCCATCTGGCGTCGCCCAGAGGCGCGTGTGGCCCCAGGAGGGGATCTGAGTCTGAGTCAAATCAGCATTGTGTTAAAGGGAGTGAAAAGCCGTGTGGCTGACAGGGTCTTGGTGCTCCGGCCGGGTATCAGGCCTGTGCTTCTGAGGTGGGAGAGCCGAGTTCAGGACATTGGTCCACCAGAGACCTCCCGGCTCCATATAATAGCAATCGGTGAGAGCTCGCTCAGAGATCTCCATCTCAGCGCTAAGACCCAGCTCCACTCAAGGACCAGCAAGCTACAGTGCTGGACACCCTATGCCAAACAACTAGCAAGACAGGAACACAACCGCACCCATTAGCAGAGAGGCTGCCTAAAATCATGATAAGGTCACAGACACCCCAAAACACACCACCAGCCGTGGACCTGCCCACCATAAAGACAAGATCCAGCCTCATCCACCAGAACACAGGCACCAGTCCCCTCCAACCGGAAGCCTACACAACCCACTGAACCATCCTTAGCCACTGGGGGGCAGACACCAAAAACAACGGGAACTACGAACCTGCAGCCTGCGAAAAGGAGACCCCAAACCCAGTAAGCTAAGCAAAATGAGAAGACAGAGAAACAGCAGATGAAGGAGCAAGGCAAAAACCCAGCAGACCAAACAAATGAAGAGGAAATAGGCAGTCTACCTGAAAAAGAATTCAGAGTAATGATAGTAAAGATGATCCAAAATCTTGGAAATAGAATGGAGAAAATACAAGAAACATTTAACAAGGACCTAGAAGAACTAAAGAGCAAACAAACAATGATGAACAACACAATAAATGAAATTTTAAATTCTCTAGAAGGGATCAATAGCAGAATAACTGAGGTAGAAGAACGGATAAATGACCTAGAAGATAAAATAGTGGAAATAACTACTGCAGAGCAGAATAAAGAAAAAAGAATGAAAAGAATTGAGGACAGTCTCAGAGACCTCTGGGACAACATTAAACGCACCAACATTCGAATTATAGGGGTCCCAGGAGAAGAAGAGAAAAAGAAAGGGACTGAGAAAATATTTGAAGAGATTATAGTTGAAAACTTCCCTAATATGGGAAAGGAAATAGTCAAGTCCAGGAAGCACAGAGAGTCCCATACAGGATAAATCCAAGGAGAAACATGCCAAGACACATATTAATCAAACTATCAAAAATTAAATACAAATTACTCAGCATAAAAAGAAACGAAACTGAGTTATTTGTAGTGAGGTGGATGGACCTAGAGTCTGTCATACAGAGTGAAGTAAGTCAGAAAGAGAAAAGCAAATACCGTATGCTAACACATATATATGGAATCTGAAAAAAAAATGTTTCTGAAGAACCTAGAGGCAGGACAGGAATAAAGACGTAGACATAGAGAATGGACTTGAGGACACAGGGAGGGGGAAGGGTAAGCTGGGACGAAGTGAGAGAGTGGCATTGACATATATACACTACCAAATGTAAAATAGATAGATAGTGGGAAGCAGCTGCATAGCACAGGGAGATCAGCTCGGTGCTTTGTGACCACCTAGATGGGTGGGATAGGGAGGGTGGGAGGGAGGGAGATGCAAGAGGGAGGAGATATGGGGATATATGTATATGTATAGCTGATTCACTGTGTTATAAAGCAGAAACTAACACACCATTGTAAAGCAATTATACTCCAATAAAGATGTTAAAAAAAAAAAAAGAGTGACACTTAGGACTTGGCTGGAAGATTAATCCGTCCTCATGCTCCTGATGATGTGATTTGTCTGGAACAGCTGCGGCTGTTTTGCACTCATATGGGAAGCCAGCCTTAGGATGGAGCTGACACATGGAGAAGTACTGGGTTGAGAAAATATCAATGAGACAGAACTGGAACTCTGACTGAACTGTGCCTGAAGTCCACCAATTCTGGACTTTTTCAATTATATGGGTTAATCCACTTTATGTTAAAGCCAACTTAAAATGGGTTTTGTTGCTGTTGTTGTTTAGAGCTCGGGTTGGCAAAGTATGGCCGTGGCCAGCCTGTTCTTGTAAAAAAATTTTGCTGGAACACAGCCATGCCCATTCATTTGTATATTGTCTATGGCAGCTTTGGAACACCGAATGTTCCACAAGTCTCAAGTATTTACCATTGACCTTTTAAGAAAAAGTTTGTCAACCTCTGTTATAACCCAAAGCTTAGTATTCAATACGTATCCCAGTTACTCAGGATAGAAACCTAGGAGTCATCCCTGACTCCTCTCTCTACTTCATCCTCTACATCTAATCAGCCCCAGTCTGATTGATTTTATAGTCTAAGTATCTCCTGAATCTGTCTGCTGTCCCCCAGCCCCAGTACCCCTGCCCTAGGTAGACCACTGTCAGCAATCACGTGGGTCACAGCGCCCACCTCCAGGCTGCCCCACAGAACTGCTGGGTGATCCTTCTCCCACCCAAACTTGATGAGCCCTTGGGCTCCCCACTGCTCCCAGGGTGAAGGCCACACTCCCTGATTGACACTGCAGGACCCTCATGATCAAGTCCCCACCTGCAGTTCCAGCCCTATCTCCCCTCCCGCTCCACCCCCTCTTCCCCAGAGCACACAGACCAGCTCCCCACCTGAGCGTAATTCCTCCCAGTTCCCCAAACATGGCATGCTGTGTCCCTCTTCCTTACACTCTTCCCCACTTTGTCCACCTCTGGACTCCTGTGCATCCTCCAAGGCCTAGCCAGTTTTTTGATATTCCTCTGATTCCCCCAGGCTGATCAGGGCTCCCGTGGGCCACGCCCGGGCTTCCTTCCACGGCAGCCCAGTCATATCGGCCTCTCATGTCTGTTCATACATTCGCTACCCCCGCTGACTAATTCATCTTCTCGGTTAGCTTGGTCCAGCTCGGGGCCATACACAGACTAAGGGCTCAAGAAATTTTCGTGGGGGGGCTTCCCTGGTGGCGCAGTGGTTGAGAGTCCGCCTGCCGATGCAGGGGACGCGGGTTCGTGCCCCAGTCCGGGAAGATCCCACATGCCGCGGAGCGGCTGGGCCCGTGAGCCATGGCCGCTGAGCCTGCGCTTCTGGAGCCTGTGCTCCGCAACGGGAGAGGCCACAGCAGTGAGAGGCCCGCGTACCGCAAAAAAAAAAAGAAAGGTTTGTGGGGCACAATGTTCCCTGCCCTCTGCTCCAAAACCACTGTGAGGAATCGGGTCTCCTGGCTGGACGAGCCTTTGAAGGAGGGACCATCTGGGTTCAGTGTTAACAGAGGTGAACTGCCTGGGCCTCCCAGGCAAGAGCGCCTCCAGGAGGTGCAGAGAATCGCCTCCCAGGATTCAGAGAAAGGAAAAGTAGGGCAGGAGAGAGCGGGTCACTGCGGCGGCCCCTTGAGAGTGCGGAAGAGAAAAGAAAGGATTACGAGGAAATGTCATTAAAATAAAGATCTTCCCTGGCCTCCAAAAGTCGGGGTGCCAAGAGGAGGCCAAATGGCCAGTGAGGGGGCCACCGGGTCCCGTCAGAGCTGCCGGAAAGCTTAGGGATTTACAAGACTGGCCCTTTGGAGAATTTAAGGAACATCTGATTTCTAAGTCCTTGACTGAAAACACATTTGGCCACCGGCTGGCTGGGTCCTGGGTGAACCTTCCCAAGAAGCTTCTGTGGAGGATTCAGGGGAGCACTGCCCTCACCCCCCTCACCCACTGTGGAGGTCTTGGCTTCCACATGCCAGGGCTTAGGGCTGTGGCCCCCTTCAGTGCTCCTTCCAGAAGCGGGTGCTGATGTGAATCCAGTACACAGAAAACCAGAAACCAGACCAGGCCTGAACTCCCTCATGGGGCTAGAGTGAGAAGCAGATGAGACAATGGATGTGAATGTGCCTTGCAAACTGTAAAGTGCTGTCACACCCTGGCAGTGTCTCTCCTCGATACAGCCTTCCCAGAGACTCTCCCAGCTGAGTGAGTCACCCTGTTCTCCCCAGACTGTGTATAAACCTCACTCTCGCACCTATCCCCTCCGTCACAGACCCTAAGGTAGGACGTGTCCTCCCCGCCAGACTGAGATCCTTGAGGACGGGGACAAGCACATCGTTCTTCCACGTCTGGCTCGGTGCCTGGCCCAGAGCAGGAGTTTGGCAGCTAGTTCTTGAATGACCTTGAGTTGTAGAGAAGCAGTTAACTTGAGGGTGCTGGGTAGCCTCAGTTTGTAAAAACAGGGACCAGGTGGTACGTGGTGGAAATCTTTCTAATAAAATGACAAAATGTTTCGTAAGTTGTGGCTCAAACAGTGTGAGTGTCTGGAAATGCAGTCTCAGGGTTGAGAATGCTAAAAGCTGTCTGGTCCTGTGCTGTCCAGTCGGGTAGCCACAAAGCACGTGTGGCTATTTCAATTTCAATTGAATTTAAAATTCAGTTCCTTAGTCGTACTCGTCACGTTTTGGGTGATCAGTAGCTGCATGTGGCTCTTGGCCACTATAGGACAGTGCAGATGAGAGCATTTCCATTACTGCAGAGTTGTCTCGGACAGCACTCCTCAGTGCCGGGAAAATTCATGTCCGTGCGATATCTCAGGCCCTGATCATCTTGGGGGCTTACCTCCAAGATTTCTGGGAGAGAGCTGGGGGCTCTGGAACCTGACCAACCTGGGTTTGGATCCCTGCTCAGCCATTGACTTGTGCAGCCTGAAGCAAAGGGACTTCCGCCTCCTCCCTGAGGCTCAGTGTCCTCATCTGCAGATTGGGTGACTGTATGCCTGCACAGAGCCGTGACAGTTAGAGAAAAAAGCTTGTAAAGGGCTTCTCGGTGTCCTGTGCAGGAGTGAGTGAACTGGCTACACGGCAGCTCTCAGAGGGGGAGCCTCCAGGCTCCTGGAGCTTGGAGCTCAACTGCCCAGGGGCAAGGCAGGCTGGAGCACCTCCGGGCACTGAGGGCCAGTCTGGGGCAGTGGCTGGTGGGCGTGCCTGGCTGGGGGCAGTCGGTAGGAGAGGGCGGTAGGAGAGGGCGAGGCTGGAGCTGGTGGGGCTGAGGCTGGGCAGGGGCAATGAAGCTCACTCCTGAGCCCCTAGCTGCAGAGGAGGACGCTTTGCAGTCCGAGTTAGCATGCACTTCCTCTATGTAAAACTCTCCGCTGTCCACCAGCTGGCTAGAGGATAGTAATTAATAATAATATGAACGTAATAGCAACAATATTTACTGAGCATTTTCTATTTACCAGGCACTGGGCTAAGAGTCATAATACACATATGCATTAGCTCAATTCCTCCTCGCCACAGCCCTGTGTAATAGATATATTGCTCTTACCATTTTACAGATGGGGAACACTGAGGACATTTGTTCTAAGTCTCACAGTTATGAGGTGGTGGAGCAGGGGTCTGACCCCCAGGGTCCAGAGTCTATGCTTTGGATAAAGTACAGACTCCTTACCTGGTCTTGAAGGGCCCTGCAGAGCCCTGCAAAGCCGGCCTTGGTCACCCTTCCACCTTCATCTCGGGTCGCTCCCCACCTGTCTGGTCAAGCTCCTCAGACACCCCAGGTGTCTCCTTCCTATGCCTGTGCCGTTGTTTATGCCTCGACCTAGATAGCCTCCCCTCTTCCCCTTAACCCTCCACAGAGTCCTGTTCATCCTTCAGGACCCAGTTCTAGTGTGAGCATCTTGAGGCCAAGGACTGGGCCTAAGTCATTTCTGTGTCACAATTTCCAGCACATGGCTTGGAGCATTGGAGGTCTTGGTAAATTATGGGTGGTGGATTGGAGGGAGATGAGGGAAGGATGGAAGGATGGGTGGAGTAGATGGATGGTGAGTCAAGGGGAGAGAGTAGAAGTTGGTGGATGATGGGAAACTGGATGGGTGGACCGGTGGCTTATGCTCAAATGCCAAGGGGGAGGTGGGGCCTGAGCTGAGCACAGGGCAGTGGTGTGGAGAGCACCGGCAGTTTGAAGACATTTCGGGGCAGAATCAACAGGGCTTGCAGGGGGCTGAGGGGCGGGGAGGGGTCCAGAGCGACGGCCAAGTTTCTAGCTTGGAGACTTAGGAGGATCGTGATATTTTCAGGGCGGAGCAGGTTTGGGGGAGATGGTGATGAGGTCCATTCCCCGTGTGGGAGTGTGAGGGGCCCATGGAGGGAAGGTCTGGGAGGCAGCTGGGGAGATGAGCCTTGGACAGGTTCAGGGGCAAGGCCAGACCTCACAGAGACTTGGAAGGTCATGTGGCTTCAGGACTGAGGGCTAGAGCACAAGCCATCAGGGAAGGCGGAGGAACCACGGTCCCTGAGGTAGAAGAGCCAGGAGGGACACAGCACGAGGGGGGAGGGCACTGCCACGTCCCAAACATCCATAAATCATTGCAGGCGGTGTGCTGCGGGCAGCCAGTGCCGAGGGGATGCGGGCAGGAGGCTCAGTGCTGGAAATGGGCCGTGAAGGGTGGCGAGGTTTTGACCAGCCCGGGGAGGGGCTACCCTGAGCAGGGAAACTGCACAGGCCAAGGCAGGGAGCAGAAATAGGCAAGTTATGTCCACGTACTCTGAGGGCCTCGGAGCCTGCGGCAGCCAGTCAGCTGGAAAACAGGAGGCTCCACACCTTTTCTCTGCCCCATTTGGCACCCTGTGACCACAGCCTCCAGGGTCTGGGAGGACTCGGGGGTAATCTAGGTGCTGTGCTACTTGGGACAAGTCATCTTCCCTCTCTGGGCCTCAGTTGCCTCATCTGGAAACTGGAATCAATGCCACCTGCCTGGTTTGCTGAGAGGAGTGAATGAGATGTGGGAGTGTGAGAAGCCCCCAGTTGCATGAGGAAACTCCATAAATGCTATTTTTAAAACCTGTTTTTTCATTTCAATTCCACAAATATTTATGGAACTAAGGTTCGGTGTGAATCCATTTTGTAAATTAAATTTTCATACAACAAATACCATTTTACCTGGGCCTGGGGTGGCAAGGTTGGTGAGGCCGTTCATTGTCTGAAGAGTCCTGAGTCGAATTCTTTTGAAAAGCCCCAGTCGGGTTTTTTTTCAAGTCAACGAGGATTTCGACTTTTCAGGCTCGCAGAGGGAGGCTTTCATTTGTTCCTTGTGTGGTTTTTTTTTTTTTTTAAACATCTTTATTGGAGTATAATTGCTTTACAATGGTGTGTTAGTTTCTGCTTTATAACAAAGTGAATCAGTTATACATATACATATGTTCCCATATCTCTTCCCTCTTGCGTCTCCCTCCCTCCCACCCTCCCTATCCTTGTGTGTTTTGAAAAGATCCTCCCAGCTGCAGTGAGGAGAGGGACCGAGGGAGACAGCAAGGCGCCCAGGGCGGGGGCTGGTGCAGTGGCCTGAATGAGAGATCATGGTGGCCTGGACAAGGGGTGTCTCTGGGGATAAAGAGAAGGGGGTTCGAGAGATGTTGAGAGAGGAGGAAGGTGTGTGGGAGCCCCTGACATCTTGGTTACCGAGGAGCGTGAGCTGGTTCCAGGTACCTGGTTAGATGATGCCGTAAGAGACAAGATCTCTGGAGAAGAGACCCTGGACACGCGGCGTGTGACGTGTCCACAGGGTGGCGGGCAGAGCTGCCCGTGGGAATTTGGTTTTGTGGACCTGGCCCTCCAAGGGGCAGGCTGGGCTGGAGAGAAAAATAAATGTCTGTGATAGGGAAGAAGGGAAAACCCAGAGCTTGTGACAATTAGCCAATAAATATTTTTTCAGCATTGAAAACATTTGTTGAGCGACGCCTTCCCTGAGCACCTCCGTGTGCCAGGTGTTGTGGTGGGCCCTGGGGACCTGGCAATAAACCAAGCAGTCAAACTCTCAGCCTCGTGGGGCCGACATTTTAGTGGGAGGGGCAGGGTGTAATCAGGATAAATTGCTCCTTTGCATATAAGCCTTACAACCTTACGAGGAAGGTGCCGTAATTATTCCTATTTTAGAAATGAGCAGCTGAGTCCCAGAGACGTTAAGAAACTTGCCCACAGTCACTCAGCTATGTAACTGGCAGAGCCTGGATTTCTACCTCAAGCCCATGCTCTTCTGTTAAGAGTCTTACCTGTTGTGCTGAAATGCATCTCATTGACAGGGTCAGGTCTCAGCAAAGATCTGAAGGAAGTGAGGGGGTAAGGCTCACTGACATCTGGGTGACTGACATTCCAGGCAGAGAAAGAGCAAGTGTAAAGGCCCTGAGGCAGGAGCATACCTGGTATATTTGGGGAACAACGCAGAGGCCAGGGTAGTTGGGGCAAAGGGAGTGAGCAGAGAGTAAAGGGGAGAATCGGACGTGGTGGAGGGACCACCCGTGGCATCTGTAGGGCTGTCAGCTTTTACTTGAGGTGAAGTGAGGCCATGGAGGGTTTAGAGCAGAGGAGGGGCAGGCTCTGACTTGTGTTCTAACCCGATGCCTCTGGCTTCTGTGTCCGGAGCAAGGGCAGAAGCAGGAGACAAGAGAGGACGTGACTAATCCAGGCAAGAGGTGATGATGGCTCAGTCCACAGCAGTGGTAACATGCAGGTGGTGCACCAGCTTCTTGGTACGTCGTGAAGGTGGCTTCAGTAGGAGCTGCTGATGGCTTGGGTGTAGAGGGTGAGGGAAAGAGAGGCATCCAGGGTGACTGCAGGGCTTGAGCCTGGGTGGCTTGTAGGAGGGGGTTCCACTGACTGCGCTGGGGGCAGCTGTGGGGAAGCCGCTTCATAAAGTACTTTCCAAGTCCGTTATCCCTTTTAATGCCCTGGCTACTCTCTGCAGTACTCTCGGAAGTTATGTGATTTGCTCAGGATCACTCAGCCAGAATGAGGTGAAGCTGGGACGGGAAGCCAAGTCGCATTATAGGGTTTGGAATTTTGATCCATTCATTCAATCAGCAAACATTTCTGGAGCACCTTCTGTGTGGTAGGCACTGCACTGAGCATTGACAATGATGACCAATGACGATGGCCCTGCCCTCATGGAGCTCCCAGTCTGATGGAGAAGACAGTGTCATCCAATGATCATGGAAATGATTTCCTCACATCAGCATGATAAGTGCTAAGAAACTGAGGGAGCCCTAGGAGCCAGTGACTGGGGACTTGGACTGGCTGGAAGATCAGGGAGGGCTTCCTGGAGGAAGCAAAGGTCAAATGCAAAGGCCTCTGGGACAGAGGGTCTGTAGGGGTGTTGGGGGATTCTTGGGAAAATGCTCCCTGGTTTCCCAGGCCATAGTGGAAGAACCCCAAGGGAATCACAGGCTCCCAGAGGACAGCTGTCCATTGGGAAGTTGCAGAATCTTTCTTTTAGTGTTGGATTATTCTAACAGCTTTATTGAGATAGAATTCATAGACTGTACAATTCTAGATAGAATTCATATACTGTACATATACTGTACCCATTTAAAGTGTACCATTCAATGGCTTTTAGTATATTCACAAAGCTGTGCATCCATCACTGCAATCCATTTTAGAACATTTTCATTATCCCCAAAAGAAACCACGAACCCCTTAGCTTTCACCCGCTCCCAATCCCCCCACCGGCAACCACTCGTCTACTTCCTGTCCCCACAGAGTTCCCTGTTCTGGATATTTCATATAAGTGAAATCATACCCTATGTGGTCCTTTGTGACTGGCTTCTTTCACTTAACATAATGTTCTCGAGGTTCATCCCTGTTGGAAGTCCCCGAATCTTAATCACCATCAGAGCTGACAAGAACCTAAGAGACTGTCTTGTAGGCTTCTCCCACCTGTTGTAAAGTGGGCAGTCAGGAGGAGACTTGCTCTGGTCCCTCAGCAAGGAAGTTGGGCAGACTCCAGGGCAGGTCTTGGGACCCCTTGCCCCACTGCCCTGCACAGGATGCCTCCCTCTGCCGTCACCTCTCTTCCTTCCGCTTTGGGCTCCCACTGATTTTGGCTAAAAGTGACAACTTGGTCAGGCACACATCCTCCCAAGCACTGAATTTTCATGTACTGGCAATTT
Organism: Mesoplodon densirostris; assembly: GCF_025265405.1. NCBI lineage: Eukaryota > Metazoa > Chordata > Mammalia > Artiodactyla > Ziphiidae > Mesoplodon > Mesoplodon densirostris. Next base: position 23,417,833 of record NC_082676.1, on the reverse strand, counting down.
TCACACCCCATGGTGCATCTTGGAATCTTTTAAGAATTTGTGTCTGCTAATTCAGAATGTTTTGGAGGTCAGTGTTTTCTTTTCCTTCTATTTAAGCACTTTTCATCCAGACAGTTATGCCTGTTTTTCTGGGTTGGTGATTTCCCCACCTGGGGAGGCAAGGCCACACTGGGGTTAAGTACCAGGTCTTGGGATCAGATGCCCTGACTCTTCCTCCGTGTGGGTAATTACTGAAGTTCTCTGAGCCTCAGTTTCTCCTTTTGAAAAATACGGATAACATTGTAGCGATGTGAGGAGAAAATGAGGTCAAAGGAGGTGCAGATATAGAAAAGTTAGAGATTATGAGGGCTTTCCAGGCCCTGATATAACCAGGAGAAAAAGATGAACCTCCCCCATCATCCACTGCCCCTTTCTCCGTATTCCTACTGTGAACTGACCCCTGGACTTTTTCTCCCAGGGCTGAGGGGGAAAGCCTGAGTTCAGATCCCAGCCCAACCACTTGGATTCTGTGTCCCCAAATCAGCTAGATGACCCCTGTGTCTCCGTTTCTCCACCTGTAGAATGAGGGAACAAGGGTGGGGGCTTCCACTGAAGCCTCCAAAACAACCAAGAGGCTCCTGGGAGCGGGGGTGTGGAATGGGGGGCCTTTTTCTTCTCCCAGGAGGGCCTGGTTCCTGCTGATTTAAAGATCCAAGCAGGAGCAGCAGCACCTGTTCAGCAGAGGTGGGTGGAGAGGGACACCTGGCTTCCCTGTGCCTCTCACATGAGACGAGACCTGTGATGTAGGAGGTCGGGGGGTGGTGATGCAGTGCCTCCTGCTCTGAGTGCAGGGGACAGGGACCGAGGCTCTTTGAAGGGTCTTTTTCAGGCACATACTCTGTGCTGGGTATTCTACCTGCATTATCTTCTTAATCCTCACAGGAGACCTCAGAGGTGGTACTCTTATTTCCATTTGACAAGCAGGGAAACTGAGGCTCAGAAAGGGGCAGCTGCCTGCCCAGTGTCGCCGGGAGAGTGAGTGCTCAACTGGGATTCGAACTCGGGACTGTGTGACTCTGGCCCCTTTCCTGACCGCCCCCATCCAGGGAAAAAGAGGGAGAAGCAAGACGGGGAGGATCTGAGCCTTTGGAAGCCCAGCTTCCCAGCTGCTGTGGGGATTCTGTGGGTGGTGGAGAAAGTATTGTAAATATGCATGACATGCAAATACCCCTCTGAAAAACAATGTAGGGGCCCTGGTGAGCCCGGATGCCAGAGTGCTTTGGAAAATGTAGTGTTGTACAAACACTTGGGTTTCTATGATGATTGCTCCGTGGCGTCCCCCTCCCCAGCGTCCCCAGGGCCAGTCCAGGGGTCTCAGGGTGGAGGGATTATCCCCGGCCACCTCCTAATTGACGTTCTCCTTCATTCTTGCAGGCACCCGTGCCTCCCCACTGTCAGGAGCCTGGTGGCCAGAACCTGGTCACTCCAGGTACTGGAGGGCCCCGTCCCACGTTGCTTCCCGCCAGCACTTCTGATCAAGCGCCCGGAGGGATGTGTGTGCCAGCCCTCGGTCCAGCACCCGCTCCTGAGGTGACGCCTGCTGCTTCCCGACGGGTTCCCATTTCCCCTCCTCACGTAGCTCCGGGGTTGGTAAGTAACTGTGTCTGCAGCCTGCGCACACGGAATCAGGGCCACTCATCTGCAGACCCGTGCTTGGCACAGTTGGGAAATGTCCAGCCTTCCCACCCAGCGACACCCACGTGCTGGTGAAGGGACCTCAGTGAGAGCTTTTATACGTCTGGGCTCAATTTATAGTTTAACCACTTGTCTCATCCAGTCCTCCTGACAGCCCAGAAGTTGGACACAGTGATTGTGCCCATTTTACAGAGGAAACAGCCTCAGAGAGGAGAAACCACCTGCCTGAGGATGCACAGAAAGCCCAGCTCTATCCATCTCAAAGGCCAGCTCTTAACCACACCCAAGGGGCTGAGGGGTTGGTGACATGGGCTCGGGAAGGGAAGGGGAACGTCGGGCCGGGCCGGAAGCCATGGAGCCTATGAGACCCCGGGGGCGGGGGCTGAGGTGAGGCCATCAGAGTTCCTGAATCTTGGGGAGCCCTGTTGTTCCTGCCCCTCCAGCTTGTTCCACTGGCAACCCTCCAGTCCCCAGCATGCCTGACCCCAACATGGATGAGGGTTCCGGCCCTGCAGCATCTCTGATCATCCTTCCCACAACAATGATCCCAACAGGGTGCCCCCACTCAGCACCGGCCACAGCGCCGGGCACCACTTTCCTGCATCTTATTCTCCTACCACCTCCCCAGGTTGTGCAGGTGTGACTAGTTCACAGTTGAGGAAACCGAGGCTCAAAGGAGCTCATGGGGGGACTTCCCTGGTGGTCCAGTGGTAAAGAATCCACCTCCCAATGCAGGGGATGCAGGTCCCTGGTCGGGGAACTAAGTAAGATCCCACATGCCGCGGGAGAACTGAGCCTGCGCACCACAACTACTGAGCTGGCACGCCTCAACTAGAGAGCCCACATGCCGCAAACTACAAAGCCCATGCGCTCTGGAAACCGCACACCACAACTAGAGAGAAGCCCATGCACCGCCAGCAAAGTTCCCACGTGCCACAACTAAGACCCGACACAGCCAAAAAAAAAAGGGAGCTCAGGGGGCTCGCCCAAGGTCACCCAGCCACCACTCAGTGCTACATGGGGTTGTTGGTTTAAGATCTACCTCCTAGTCTGGCCTCAGCAACCCAAGGGTCAGGAAACATTGCTTCATTCCCGAAAGATGGAGGACCAGACAGCCAGCAGCTGTGCCTGGCATGTAGTTGGTATACAGTAAATCTATGTGGGAGGAAGGAGAAAGGGAGAGGAGGAAGGCGCTCTCACCTCCCTCCACCCAGACACTAGCAGGACCCAAGAGCCCACTGGCCTTTGGGCCAGCCGCTGGTCCTTGCTGACCCCGGAGAGCTGGCACTCCACTCAAGGCTTCAGCAAGGCGGCCAGCCCCCCTGGTCCCCATTCTCTCGTCTGCCAACAACTGATCAACCTCCCTAATGGGATGGTTATGAGAAGGGAAAAGACTCGTAAATATGGATAGTATACCAATGTCATAGGATAATAAAAACCTGGGAAATTCGCTGTAGATAATGTATATAGAAGTGCTTCTTCAGGAGCAAGAGCTGCACGCTCGTCCGGTGCCCCCTTCTTAGTACTAATAACTGTGAAAGGGGCCCTAGTAATTAGCTGCCCCCCAGCCCAGCTCCCCCAATCTGGCCTGGGCTGTTGTAGTGGCTACACACAGCTGTTACATTTGGCGGAGCAGCTGTCGCAGGAAAAGACGTGATAAGGCCACCTGGTCTGAGAGCTGTGTCTGTGGGATTTAATCATATGCAGATACTCCTGGTGCTGCCCTAGGCCCTGCATGCCCTCCCTAGGGACTAAGTATGTGACAGGAGCAACCTGAATGACAGCGGCCGTTTCGTGAGCAGTTACTATGTGCCTGGCATCGTGCTAATGCTTCATTTTCTTCATCATCTCAGTTAAGCTCCTAGTGACCCTGTGGGAGGTCAATGGGGAGACCGAGGCATGAACCTGGCGGGGAGGGCTCACCCGGCAACACTCTAGTCCTTCCAGAATATTACCGCCACTCTCTGCCCACCTCCCCGCCCCGCCCCTCACCAGCCAGGCCCGGCCGGAGGGGCAGGATCGTGGCCTCCAAGAACACAGCGTAGCTGGCAGCCCCTGGCATGTGTGGCCCAGTGACAGAGAACGGGATTCCTTGGCAAAGCTGGGAGCGCAGCCGTCAGCACTGCGCCGAAAGATGGAAGACCGGGCGGCAGCGAGGGAGGTGTTACTGCTGCTAGTTTGCTAACGAGCTGGTTATTTAAAGAACAGCCAAAGTCGAAGTTGGGAAATTGGATGGGGAGCCTCCGTGCCCAGGGCAGAGGCAGCCAGGGTCCAGGAGCCTGGCTGGGTAGGAACAGAGTAGCCACACATTCTTTCTTTTCATTTGTTTTCTATTATGAATAATGGTAACAGCACCATAAAAACCTGCAAAAGGATAACCTTTGTGAAGAAAAGAGGATATAAGGATTGAGAGTGGGGCAGGAGGGGTTTCTGAGGGGTAAGCGGTGTTCGATTCATTGACCCAGGTGGTTCTGTGATCATTTATTGCAGTCAACATTTTTGTTTTGTGTACTTTTCTCTATGAATTAGGTTTCACAGTAGAAAGGCTAAAGAGCAGTGATAACAATAATAGTTAATACTTCTTGAGCACTTACTAAATGCCAGGCTCTTTGCAAAACATTTTACCTTATTTCATTGAATTCTCAGAGTCTATTATTCTACCCATTTTACAGAGGAGGAAAGTGAGGCTTAGAGGGGTAGAGTTATTTATCGTGTTGTCGAAGAGCACTCAGGTGGGAGAGATGGGATGAGAAACAGGACAGACTGACTCAGGCCGGCATCACTGTCCCGTGTTCGAGATTGGGGGCCAGGAAGTTCCCCCCAAAGGGCAGGGGATCCTCCATTTGTCCCTCAGATGTGTGTCGGCGCCATTGCGTTCTTAAGGCTTGGGAGGCCAGGCAGGTGTCTGTGGCTGTAACACATGAGGCATCTGAGAGTGTGACAAGGGGTCAGAGCAGAGCATTTAGCCATCTAATGTGTTGACGGAAAGGAATGGGACCTCCCTAGGGACAGGCCAGGGGAAGAGGCCAGGGCTCACCCAGGAATCACTCAAGGTAAAAAGAGATCATCCAGGTGAGACAGGGTCAGACCCAACCTCTGAACTAACTGCACGTGGGGCCGACCTGCCATTTCCTGAGGACCCACTGTGTGCTAAGTATGTCCATTATCTTCCTCAGTCTTTAGAACAACCCTGAGGGTCAGTGGTATTGGCCCCATTTTATAGATGAGGGGACTGAGGCCTCCAGAGAGGAGATGACTGGCCCAAGTCCACACAGCCAGTGAGGGGTGGAGCTGCTCCACCAGCTCTGCTGTCTCCAGGGCCCTGTGTCCTGTGTGTGCAGCAAGCACTGCTCGGGGCTGGGGTCCCGGCCCGGCAGGCACCTGGCACGGAAGCTCCAAGCAGCCATGACTGGAGTCAAGTTCTAAGGCAGACCTGTGGGTCCCCAAACTTGTGCTGGGAACATGGCCTGGAGGGTGGCACGGCAGAGGGTATCTCCAAGCCCCAAAGCGGAGGCGCCTGCTTTGCAGACTGCACCAGCCCCAGAGGCATTCCTGCATTCCCGGGACATTTACTGAGTGCTAGTCCCTGCTAGTCTGTGCCCCTTGCAGAGCACACAGCCTTAGGGAGGGACAGATATTATACAAACACCCCAGCAAATAAACTGAATACGCAGCGACTCCATCGGTGCTTCGAAGGAAATTAATGGTGACGTGATAAAGATGAAGGGGGAAGGGGGCCTGAGTGACACAGAACAAGCATCAGAGGGTGGTTGTGGTGCATTACTGAGTTAAAACACGTAGAGGGCTGGAACAGTCCCATTGTTGCATCACTGGTGGCGGCTGCTTTCACCACTGTGACCTCCAGAGGTGACACCTACCTGCACTTGTCACGTCCTGCCAAGACCCTCAGTGCCAAATGGTCCCCCAGACTCGCCTTTCCCCTCGTTACTGAGAGTCAGACCCAGTTGGGGATGAGGCCCAGGGAGGAGGGCAACTTAACTGGGTGCACATGGCTGGCTGGATCCCAGGCCAGCACCACCCCCCGCCCCCATCCCCAAGCCCCAGCTACATTCCCACCAACTCACTTGTGTCTTCCAATAAGCACTCTTGCCAGAGACACTGCTATGGAGACACCCTGGATTTGCTTTTTTTTTTTTTTTTTTGCTTTTTTTTGATAACCATTTACCCTGCCTGGGAAGACAGATGCTACCTTACAGACACTCAGAGAATCTTAAATATCAGGCAGAGAAACTTATACTGGTGAAGTCAAACTCTTCCAATCACGGAATCTTAGTCATAAATAATCCAGCAAGAGCAAACATACGCGTTTTACAAGTAAGTTCACTGCACCTTTCCTGAAGACAGTGATAAATTAGAAACTATCCAATTATCTATCAGCAAGAGATGGTTAAATAAATTACGGTCCAGCCAGACAATGGTGTTCTCAGCGGCAGTGGAGGCAGTGCCATAGATCTATTCTTGTTGACATGGAAACACGTCCGTGGTGCATTGTTGAGAGAAAAATAGGAGGTTATAAAATGGTGTATGTTGTATGATCTCATTTTTGTTAGGAAATGTATATATAAATATATACATGCTCCTGCCCAGAAGGACAACCATTATACTGTTTGTAGCATTTTCCTCTGGATGGTGAGATATGGACAAGCTCTATTTTTATTTTTGCTTGTATCATTCAGGTACTTTTCAGGTACAAGTGACAGAAAACCCAACCCAGACTGGTTTAAACAAAAATGGAATTTATTGGCTCGTAAATGTAAAGTCCAGAGGCAAGTCCAGCTTTAGGCTCAGCTGGATCCAGGGGCTCAGACTTTGTCACCAGGACCTGATTTTTTTTTCTACCACTGTTTTTTTTTTAAATTTATTATTATTATTATTATTATTATTATTATTATTTTGGGCACACCATGCAGCATGCGGGATCTTAGTTCCCCGACCAGGGATCAAACCCATGCCCCCGGACTTCCCTGGTGGCGCAGTGGTTGAGAGTCCGCCTGCCGATGCAGGGGACGCGGGTTCGTGCCCCAGTCCGGGAAGATCCCACATGCCGCAGAGCGGCTAGGCCCGTGAGCCATGGCCGCTGAGCCTGTGCATCCGGAGCCTGTGCTCTGCAACGGGAGAGGCCACAACAGTGAGAGGCCTGCATACCGCAAAAAAAAAAAAAAAAAAAAAAAAAAAAACCCATGCCCCCTGCAGTGGAAGCGTGGAGTCTTAACCACTGGACTGCCAGGGAAGTTCCTAGGACCTGATTTTTATTATTTTTTTTAACACACTTTTTTTTTTTTCTATTTTTATTTATTTTTTTTAATTTTTGGCTGCGTCGGGTCTTAGTTGCGGCACGTGAGATCTTCGTTGTGGCATGCGGGATCTTTCATTGCGGTGTGCAGTCTCCAGAGCGCGTGGGCTCTGTAGTTTGCGGCACACGGGCTCTCTACTTGAGGCATGCGGGCTCAGTAGCTGTGGTGCACGGGCTCAGTAGTTGTGGCGTGCGGGCTCAGTAGCTGTGGTGCGCGGGCTTAGTTGCCCCATGCACGGCATGTGGGATCTTAGTTCCTGGACCAGGAATCGAACCCGAGTCCCCCTGCATTGGAAGGAGGATTCTTAACCACCGGACCACCAGGGAAGTCCCCCCAGGACCTGATTTTTAGTCACCATTTCTCAACTCTGCTTTCTCTGGGTTGTTCCTGTGTTCTCATAGGGCTTTCTCATACAGGTGATAAGATGCCTGTCCAGAGGAACATGCAAGACTTCTTCCCAGATAGCTCAGACACAAGTCCCAGAACAGAGTCTTGGCACTGATTGGTCAAATTTATGGACACGCCCATTCCTTAATCAAGTGCTCTGATTGACAGCCTGGGCCTATGTACCACCCCACAGCTGGAGGTGGAGTTGACACCCAGAACTTTACCAGTGGAAAGTGGGGAAGAGTAGCTTCCCCAAAGAAAATATAGGGCTGTGGCCTAAAGTAGACCCAACAATAGCCAAACACAGCAAATTCCCCCTCCTGTACTTATCTGAATTTCCCAAGATGTATAACTTTCATAATCAGAAAAAGACCGTACAACTATTGAAAGGAGTCCTGATCCCAGACCTTACAATCAGAAGCTCCCTGAGGCAGCTTTAGACTCTCTTGGAATCAGAATGTCAGAATCTCTGAAGTGCCAGTTCAGCTCAGGAGACATCGGCTCTCTCTGTGTCAGAGTCCACTCTGGGCCCAAGGTGGGGGCGGGGGAGGGGAGCCGTCCTGGCCTCCAAAGGTCTTGTAGTCTTTGGAGAAGTGAGAGGAGCCCACAGATGATTCATCTGGAATGTGGGTGTGCATACCAGGGCTGAGGGAACACAAGGGCTAGCATGGGAGCAAAGAAGGCTTCCTGGAGGAGGTCACACCTAAGCTGAGTAGCCAAGAATACAGGAAGAACATTGTAGGTGGAAGAAACAATGAGGCACATAGAGGCACATGTGGTGGGAGAACACCCAGTGGGTGAGCAGCAGCAGGCCCTGATCACAGGGGCTTTGAATGCCAGGATAAGAGCTTGGCCTTGATGCTGAAGGCAGTGGGGAGTGTTTGAAGGATGTTGTGGAAGGAGGAAAGTGTCAGCAAGCTCACTCTGGCTGGTGCTGAGAGTACAGCTGTGGAGGGGTCAGGTTGAGGCTCCATGTGGGGAAGGAGAGAAGAGACCCAGTGGCCCCTTAAGAGGGGGCCTTAGATATCTACTGGTCTAAATTCCTCCCCACCCTGGGTCAGAATTCCTGTCCCGATGTCTCCAGCCACTGCTTGCATACCCCCAGAGATGGGGAGCTCACTCTCTGTTCCCTCCACCTCTAGTTAGAAAACCCCTGCACAGGATCAAGTCCACAAACCTGCCATTGCCTGAGGCACACCCAGAACACTGCCCATCCACCTGCCACTGAGGTCTTTCTCCCGAATGACCTGCTGGGAGGGCTGCCAGGGGCCTGCATTTTCAGGCCAGAGGGTTCCAAAGCCATGGAGCCCTGAGTGTCTGCACAGCCTGCTGGGAGCTTGAAGAGGGACAGGCAGAAATTGTCACATCAGCCCGACAGCAGAGCAGTGTTTAGGCCTTTGGACGCACATCTGCCTCAGCAGTTCTCCAAATGCCCTTTGCATTTTACAAACAAGAAACTAGGCTCAGAGAGGCCAAGCCACTTATACAAAAGCACAGAGCAAGTTAGAGGCAGGTCTGGGACATGGACCTAGTCTCTTCCACCCCTGCCCCCTCCAGGGCCCTCCGACCATCCTTTGGGTGAGCCCTGGTTACTTCATCTACTTGGACAGCTTTTTTCTTGGAAGCTCCAGCTACCTCAGATCGTCCCCTGATACCCTTCTAAATTCGGAAGCAGCCAGCAAAATCTTCATTAACCAAAATTTTTGTGTCTGTTTATTTTGACAGCAGCATTTTTTGTTCCTGATACATCAAAGCTGTGATACACATGAGCCATGTTTTATGGGTCGTCTCTAACACTTCATTGCGTCCCAGGGTCCCCATTTAATCATTCTCTCTCACACTCCACAGATATTTATTAGCACCTGCCATGTGCCAGGCGCTGTACTAGACACCAGGCTACAAAGATGCATTAGAGCAGCCCCTGCCTGGTGGGGAGTTCACAGTTCAGACGAGGAGAGAGGCGCCTCCATCACCGATGGCAGGTGACACATGGCAGATCAGAGGGAGGTGCTGATCACTTGGGGATCTCTGGGGCCAGAGCAATTGATTCCGTCCCTCTGAGCGCAGTCTTGAAGGATGAATAAGTGTTCTTCATGAGAAACAACTGGGAAGGTTACACCAGATAGAGGAACTGGGCTACGCAAAGATCTTGCCTGCTTCCTGCTAAGCGTTTAGTCCACCGGGCATGAGGGGTTGGGGGGAGAAAGGGCTGGAGAGGTCAGCCCAGGCCAAAGCTTGGAAGGCCTCAGCTGTTGGGCCAGGGAGTTTGCATTTGATCCTTGGAGTAGAAGGGAGCCAAGGGCAGAGCAGGTTTGGGTGTTAGAAAAACCGGCACATTGGGCTGGTGACAGTTGGGGGTGACAAGAGGCTGGGCAGGACCATGGGAATTGCTCAGAAGGGCGCTTAGCAAGGAGGCTTAACAGGACTTGGGGACTTAGTGGGTGCTGCAGAAGGGGAGGGGGAGGGTTGAGTTCGATCCTGGGACGGGGGTGGTGTGGGCTCAGGGGCCCTGTGGACCAGATTTGAGGGAAATCCTGGCAAAGGCTGGCTCAGTGTCAGTGAGAGGATCCCCAGGTGGGGCCAGCAGGAACCTCTTCTGCTTTCATGAGACTTAGAGCAGCAGCCCAGTGAGGCCTCCAGGGTCCCCATGTCCCCGCTCAATGACTGAGATAAGTCCCTTCCCCCCATGGAGCCTCATTTTGCTTCTCTGTAAAATGGGGTGATGATTCTACCTCCCCAGGAATTGTGGGGAGGGTCAGACTTTGCAGAGAACCTGGCACACATTAAGTGCTGGTGACTGGGGGCTGCTCTGGTTATCATGGTCACGGGTGCAGAGGTGGGCAAGGGAACTGGGGTGTGTCACCTGCAGAGGGGAAACCAGAGACCTTGAGGGGGCCTTGCTCCCTGCCTTTCTCTCTCTGTGGCGGAAGGCAAGGGTCTTCCAGACCCTTGGGTCTGGCACTCAGACCCAGGGGAAAAGCTCCAGGGAAAGAAATTCCAGCTAAGGCTAGGAAAACCATTTGGATACAAAGAATTCTCTGCAGATGGGCTAACTTGGTGATAATGAGCTCCCCATCACTGGGAGTATTCAAGCATCAACTGCATCACAACTTGACCAAAATGTCTATAGAGTATTTGTAATTCTGCTGAGAATCTGGAAGGTCCTTTCTAGTCCAGAGAGTCTTTGACTTCATGTTTTTCCTTCTCTGAGCCTCAGTTTTCTCATCTGTAATATAGGGAAAATAGCAGCCCCTGTCTTCGAGTTGATTGTAAAGTTTAAGTGAAATCATCCAACTAAAGTGCCTAACCCAGATTTGGCAGAGCAAGTGCTCTGTGAGTGGTTTTCATCACTGTTGATGTTTTACTAAATTCCTGGGTGTGTCACTTCCATCTGAGGACCTCAGCTTGCTGTGTATGTGGGTCAGATGCTCCTGTCCGCCCACCCTTCAGGAACCAGTCTCTGGCCTTCTCCTTGCCACTGTCTCTGTCTCCAGCTCCCCCCCTCCCCCCACCCCCCTGGAGGTGGTAGGAATTCCAGACCCTTCTGGGCCCCTTTTAGTTCCTGCTTGAGCGAGAGTTGGCAGGTTGGGGCGGCGGGCGCCATCCGCCTCCCATATGCTTCCTGCTATTTAGAGGAAAACTCTCCCCACGTTCCTGCAACCACACGGGCTGACATTTCCAGACAGACGCTGGAATCAGCTCTTCGGGGGACTGGCAGATAAATTTGGCTCTGGCTGTTGGGAAAATCTTCAGTCTTACCGGGGAGGTGGAGCCCAGGCTCACTGACTTCCGTCCACCCCACGTCTCCTCAGGCCTGGCCCTTGGCGGGGCTAGAGCACTGTTGTACAGCCTTGCAGATTAGGGTAAGTCTTACCAGCCCAGCTCTCCCCCCGGAGAGCCCCAGGTCAGGAAGCGTGGCTTCCAGCTCTGCATTCAGAAGCAGCAATAGTTTGCAAGTGGAAGCAGTGCGTCCTCCCCTACGCCAAGGCTCCTGGGTGTCGCCAGATCTGCCTTGCAGAGGAGCAGGTTTTGGTTTAGAGAGACCCGAACGCAAGACTACTTAGGGGCTTCCCTGGCGGTCCAGTGGTTAAGACTCTGTGCTTCTGCTGCAGGGGGCACGGGTTTGATCCCTGATTGGGGAACTAAGATCTGCATGCCTTGCGGCGTGGCCAAAAAAAAGAAAGAAAGAAAAAGAAGACTACTTAAGTGTCTGTGACCTTGGACAGGTGGCTGTACCTCTCTGAACCTCTTTTTCTCCATCTGTAAAATGCGGATAATAACAACATCTGTCTGAGTAAAAGCCCTTAGGATGGTGTCAGACTCGTGCTAAGTGCTCAACAAGTACTAACTGCTGTCATCATCATCATTATCATCATCATCATCGTCATCATTATTATTTGGCTTAGAACAACGCCTGGCACATAGTAGAGGCTTAGTAAATATTGCTGTTTTTCTCTTCTTCTTTCTTACAGTGGCAGCTACCTAGGGCATATCGGAGCCTTTCAAAAAGAGCCCCCATAGTGGTGACCAGAGGCAGAAATGCAAGAAAAGGCACATACAGAGGCTGCCATATCCAGGGTAGAGTGTAGGTGGCTAGACACTCCAGCACGTATGCACATACACACACAAACACACACGCACGCACACACGCTCTCTGTCCCAAAGTTTCATTCACCCCCGCTGGAGTCTGGAATGCCCATCTGCTTGAATTCTGTTGGTGCTGAGATATAAGCAACATCCTGAGGACATGAGACACAGAACAGCTTGGTTTTGATGGATGGAAGGGAGAGGAAGGCCTGGCTGGAGGCGGAGCTGGGGGGAAGCTCTGGGCATTGACAGCAATAGGAGGGTTCAGGAAGCCTGAGTAGTGCTGTTCGGCTGGAGTAGAAAGGGGGAGGCGGGAAGGCGTGGGAAGCAAGTCTGAGCTCCATTCAGCACCTCCTGATTGAGCCTGAGTACTGGGCCTCATGCCAGGCATGGGGAAACGGGTGGAAAAGATGGGCCTGCTTCCTGCCCTCAAGAAGCTCTGGTTCTTGTGGGGATGGGGGGAGGTTGTAGATGGCAAACAGCAAACTAACAAGATTGTAGGCTGTGCTCAAATTGACCAAGGGGCTGAGAGAGGAGGTGGCATGGGCTGGTGGTGGTGGGTACCTACTCGAGGCAGGGTGGGCAGGGGGGGGCCTCTCTGTGATCTGAAGTTGGAGCTGACCCTGCAAATGCTGGTCAGGGTAAAAGGACAGGGGGCAGAGGGAGTGTAGGGAAGGAGACAGGAGCTAGATCCTGGAGGCCTTGGATACCAGGTCCAGTCAGAACTGGTCTTGCGGACGGTCATTCTGGTGGCGGGGGCAGGAGCCCGGTAGGGAAGAGATGGGAACCAGGACACGCGTCTGCAAAGATTGATTGACAGCCCGCTATGCACACTGTTCTGGGCCAGGTAGAGGTGGGTGAGCAGAGAGGAGGGAGAGAACAGTTCACTGGGGTCAGGAGATGAGCAGAACCCTGGGACTTGAGGCAGGAACGTTTACAAGGGAGGATCTGCACCTGGGTGTACTTGAGAGGTGAAGTCAGGTGAGAGAGGAGACATGGGGGAACTTAAAGCCAGATGCCAGAGTGGTCAGGAAGAATCTTAGACGAGAGCCAAGTGCTGGGTGTGGGGTATCAGGCCCGGGACTGACAGCATACAGGTGAGGGAGTGGGCACAGGCTGAGGCACTTACCTGCACTAGACCTAGAGGCCAATTCCAGATCTGCTTACCTGCTGTGTGACTTTAGGAAAATCACTTGACTTCTCTGAGCCTCACTTGTTATAATACTGAATCCATTGGAATTGAATTTGGCTGCATTTAACAGAAGAAAAAAAAGAACAGTGATACAGACACCCAGGAGATTATTCTCATGTAACAAGGACCCCAGGGGCAGGCCAGGGCCAGTGCAGCACGTCAAGCAAGTGATCAAGGGCCCAAGCCTCTGTCATCCTTAGCGTATGTCTTTTGCTCTCATGGCTGCTCCACCTCCAGATGCATCTGAATTCCAGGTGGAACGAAGGAAGTAAAGACTGCACGCTTTCTGAATCTGCCCTTCTTAAAATCCGGAAAACAATAGATTTCCTAGAAGCCCCACTCAGTGGACTTTTGACTACATCTCATTTATCAGATGTGGTCACGTGGCCATCCTTGCTGCAAGGGCAGCTGGTGAGGTGAATATTTCTAACTGGACACTTCTGCTAATTAGGCAAAAAGAAACAACAGCTAGCAAGATAGCCAGCAGGATCCACTTTAAAGTGCCCACCTCACAGAGGCTGTTGGGAAGATGCTGTGAGATTATTAATGTGTATAAAATATTTAGCACCTGGAATAGAGCACCCTCTCAGTATACGGTGGCTTCCTTCATTATACTGCTCTACTGTATTCATTCACTCATTCATTGATTCAGCAAGCATATATTGTATTCTGGGCACCGTATACAGTCCTGGAGACATGACAGGGACAGTGTTTGCCCTTTCCGCAAAGAGTAGGGAAAACAGGCAAGGAAACAGGCAGATTCACTGCAGTCCAATCAGTGTCACAGGAGGATTGGAATGTCCATTTACTTATGTCTGTTTTTTCTTACTGCTGTGGTCCCACAACCTAGAACAGTGCCTGATACACATTAAGCACTTAATAAAGAGTTCTGAATGAATGAAATCATTTAAGAAATACTCATTAGGGGCCTACTGTGTGCAAGGCTCTTTGGGCTGGATAGAGAAAGCGGGTGACACATCGCCCCTCCCCATAGGAGAAGTGGGGAAAGACAATTGCTGCAGGCCAGGCCTTGAGGTAGGTGCTGGGGACCTAGCAGTGAACAAGAGTGTTGTGGCTCCTGCCTCCATTGAGCCCACAGTCTAGGGTCAAGAGCGCTGGAGAAGGAGTCTGGAGTCCTGAGATGACATCTGTTCATCTATCCTGGAGTAAGTCCCATCCCCTCCTTGGGCCTCAGTGTCCTCATCTGTATGACAAGCGTGAGGGGCCCTAGGTGGGATCTCAGTGATGCTGGGTATGTAGGCAATACATAGGCAGGTGGGCTAGTGCCAGCTTGCCATGTTAGGAGAGGGTGGGGAGGGGACTGCATCTGAGCCCCTTGAAATCTGCTGGGGGCCTGAGAGGGCAAGGGGTTTGGGTTCTGCTTCCATCCTCACCTGCTCCAGTATCTGGGCCCAGCATCTTGACAACAGTCAAGTAGCTGGGCATGGAGCTTCCAACATTGTATGTGGGCAGGTAGCAGATGGGCTGCGCTGGGTCCCCCAGGTGAGAAGTAGGATTGTAGTTATCAGAGATCTCCTGGAGGTAGGGGGAAGCAGCCTGGAGTTTGAGGGTGGAGATCTGGTTCTGTCATTTGGTTGGGTATGTGACCTTCGGCAGATTTCTTGACCGCTTTGAGCCTTGGTTTCCTTATCAACAAAATAGATATAATAATCCTTGCCTCTCCTGCCTCTGATGACCTTGACCCAGCACCTGGCATGTAGTAGGCACTCAGTATTGGTAGTGATCATCATTACCATCCTTATATTTTCCTTCTTGGGAAGGGGGAATGGACATTTTCTAAGCCCCTATGGTATGCCAGGCTCAGTGTTGGACACACCACCTCATTTTATCACAACTCTGAGAAGGTGGCCTCCTTCCCGTTTATCAGAGGAGGGCACTGGTGTTCTTTTGTGGCCTCATCTTCCCCTTCTGCTGTCTCAGAAGGACTGAGTTTCTGGCTTTTCCTGGGTCCCTGCTGAACTGAAACCCTGCAGATCTTTGAAGAAGGGCCCGAGGCAGCTCATGATGCTTGCTCTGAGACCATGTATGTGGCCTATGAGGTCAGAGATGGAGGTGGGTAGGGCAGGAATCTAGCCCTCATCAAATGGACAAGGAGCCCATAGAAGGTGACCTCAGAGATGAGTAACGGAGTGGAATCCATTCCACTCAGAAGTGCTTTTCCTCTTTATTCAGTATCTTGAGAGCAGATCAACGAGCCCAGCCCTTGAGATGAGGTGGCAATGGGCCTGGCCCTTGCTACCACCCTTGGCCATGACACTCTGCCTGGTGGCCATCACTACTTGTGTCTGAAATGAGGCCAGGAGTGAAAAAAAGGAAAGGCTTGGGAGGCTCTCCTGGCCTAGGGAGATGGGTTTTCCCAGTCGAATACCCCTAGAAAGCCTTCCTGAGGTACCCCAATCACTGGGTGAGAAACAGGAAAACAGGCCATTGACATACATGACTACAAATGGAAATAGAAAAAGAAGTAGCCTGTTCTGGGCCTTACAAATTCCGGAGCAGATAACAAGCTGGAAAACAGAGGCTTTCATTGCCACCCCAGCATGGGTGGTGGGGATTTTGTCACTGACCTTGGCACTGGGCAGTTTGGAGTGCATACGATATGGTTGCCTCGTCCCTGATATGGATGGCAGGAGTGTTGTCCGTGGTGCTGAAGAGAGGGGTTGGACCTGTCGCAGCGTTTGGAGATGCTGTCCATGGTCCTGCCTTCAGAGAGTTCTCATGAATCATTTCCAGGACTGGTTTTCTGGGAGCCCAGTTGGGACATCAGAGGCTTTGGCCTTGGCATTGATAAAATCCAAGCAATATCTGAGGTAGGATTCGGGACCGTGTTATTGTCTACCAAGCACTCTTTTAAGCACTTCAATGTATTATGCTGTTTTATTTCTAAACATCAAACTGCAGGAAAGGTACTAATATGTATCCCCATTTTAGATGTGAGCTAACTGAATCCTAGAGAATTTAAGTGAGCTGAGGACTCTGTCTCCCTCTAGCCTCTGTTTCCTCAGTCACAATAGGAAGGTTGTTGGTAGCACTACACAAGCTAATGGGTGGGGCTGGGCTTTGTAAACTGATGAGTGGATGGGGTGACCTTAGTCATACACACAGAGGAAGGCAAGAAGGGATTGTTAAGTATATGCTTTTAGAATCTTATGGGGTTTCCTTAAAGGTGTGAGATTTGAGCCAGATCTGAAAGAGGGTGTGAGGGGCTCAGGGATTGTATGGAAAAGAAGGGGATGCCCATTTACTGAGCACCTACTACGTGCCAGACCCTGTGCTGGGCACTTGACAAACCCCCACAAGCACACCAGGGAGAAGTGACTGGTTCTATTTTACAACTATAAAAGCAGAGAGGAGAGACTTCCCAAGGTTACTTAGCCAGAAAGTGATAGAGCTGAAAAAAGCCTTGAAGACTAGAAACCACACACTTGAACATCAAGGCTGGAAAGGATTCTGGGTGTCATCTGGTCCAGCCCAGAGAAGGGACGTGACCCGCTGGGGGCATAGGGTTGGCAGCAGGACTCAGATGATATTTGGCTTCCTTTAGTGTCTTTCCTTTCCCGGGACTATGGCACCACCACCCTCCCCTCACCACTGGCCTAGGCTCCAGGGAGGGCATTGTGTCACAAACAGGGACTAGATGTCAAAGAGGCCCAGAACTCAAGTCCTGGATCTGTCATCTGTGAGCTGTGTGGCTTCAGATAAATCATTTACCCTCTCTGGGCCTGTTTCTCCATTTTTAGCAGAGCAAAATAGTGCTGTAATCACTGCCCTACAGGGTGGTTTTGAGAATCAGAAGAGACAGTGGGTAGGAAAGGGCTGACAGGTTAGTTGTTAGTAGAAATTAGACCCAGAGAAGGGAGAGAAGCTCCCCCCGCCTCCAGGCAGCACAGCAAGTATCAGAAGATACTCACAGAGAAGGGCCTAGAACTGCCACCCTGAACCACCAGTGCTACTACCCAGCGGGACTGGCAGCCAGGCTGGGGCAGCACCTGGCAGCCCCAGCTGATGGACATTCCTTCAGGCAAGCAGACTCGAGCCCCAGAGCCAAGTGTCCCTGGGGGGTTCTGTGGCTGGGCCAGCTCTGGCTGTTCCTCCACCAGCCACCCTAACAGCTCCAAGCTTAATACACCCACAGGGCTGCCGTCATGCCCAATTAGTCCATCCTCCACCACCCTCTCTCCAGGGCCCTATTGTGGCCATCTGAGGCCCTGGATGTGACCATGGCTGCTGTCCTTGGCACCTGTTTGGCTTTTGGGAAGAGGTGGCCACCTACTCTTATGGCCACCTGTGGCCTTAGGGATCTAATTCCCCAGCCCAGACAAAGAGGCATTTAGCTCCTGGGCCCAGAGATTTGGCTGCACCCTCCACCTACACCCTCCCCTGGCTCCAAGGCATTAAAGCAAATGAAGAAGGAAAGAAGGGAAAGATGCAGGGATAACAGAGGAGGACGAGGTGGTGGAGGAAGGGAGGCAAGAAACTTAGCACCGGGCTTCCCTGGTGGCGCAGTGGTTGAGAGTCTGCCTGCCGATGCAGGGGACACGGGTTCGTGCCCCGGTCCGGGAAGATCCCACATGCCGCGGAGCGGCTGGGCCCGTGAGCCATGGCCGCTGGACCTGCGCACCATCCAGAGCCTGTGCTCCGCAGCGGGAGAGGCCGCAGCAGTGAGAGGCCCGCGTACCACAAAAAATAAATAAATAAAATAATTAACTAATTAATTAAAAAAAAAAAAGAAACTTAGCACCACCAGCCGCTCTCCTCGGTGACTCTGGTGTCAGCTGGTGCACTTTATGAGACACAAGCCTGCCTCATCCACGCGCTCCTGTGAAGCTCTCAACAGCCTGGGAAACCAGCAGGGCGCAGGATCATGTCCATGTTACAGCCCCCGAGAGATGATGTGACATGGGGTCTGAGGTGAGGGTTTAGTCTGGGGCCAGGCTCAGGGGTCATGGTGGGATGCTTTTCATGACAAGGGTACAACCTGGGGCCTTGGCCTCATCTCCAGCACCTGTCAGCACAGGGCAAGCATGTCAAGGGAAGGGAGGGAGGGAGGGATAAAAGAAGGAAAGAAGGAGGGAAGGAAGGAAGGAAGGGAAGAAGGGAGGGAGGGAGGGAGAAATGCTGAAAGTCTTCCCAGGTATAGAGGGAGCTTTCACGGACCCAAACTCATGGGTGTTATTTGAATGATTTTCTTACATAAATTATGTCATAATAAGTGAAGTATCTTTGCATTTTGCTTTTTTCATTGTCCATGTTTTTGACATCTATCCAAGTTCAAGTGTATCTGTAGTTCATTCATTCTTCTGCTGCGCAGGGTTCCATTATATGTTGTTTCCACATTTTGTCCATCCTCCTTCTGGTGGACATTTCAAT
This sequence comes from Mesoplodon densirostris, assembly GCF_025265405.1. Taxonomy (NCBI): domain Eukaryota; kingdom Metazoa; phylum Chordata; class Mammalia; order Artiodactyla; family Ziphiidae; genus Mesoplodon; species Mesoplodon densirostris. The sequence goes on along the minus strand of NC_082676.1, from coordinate 23,399,287 downwards.
GTTTCCAGCTCTTCACCTTAAGCAGTGTTGCCATGAACTTCCTTGTAGATGTGTGTTAATGTTTCTCTGGAAGCAGGATTTTCTGTTTTCACAAACACTGCAAATTGCCCTCCGAGGTGGTTATGCCACTTTGCACCCCTGCTAGTGATGTATCTGAGTTCCCATTTCCTCAGCATCCATTGATTTTTCACTCTTCAGTTTTGCCAATCTGCTGGAAGAAAACATCTCATCTTCATTAGCATCACCCGACTATCAGAGAGGCTGAGCTTCATTATATGTTTAACAGTCATCTGAATTTCCTCTTCTGCAAAATGCCTGTTCATATACTTTGCCCGGTTTTTTACGGGTCACTTATCTTTTTCTCATTAATTTGTTAAAGAGGTTTATGTATGTGAATCTCAGTCCTTGTTATGTTTGTTGCAAATATTTTCTCCCAGTGTGTTGCTTTTCTTTTAATTTTGTGTCTCTTTCATTCAGAAGTTTAAAATTTTGATGTAGCAAAGCATCATTTCCCCCTTTATTTGCTTTTGTTTACAACTCCCCCACCGAAGGTCAGAAAGATATGCTATATTTCCTTCTAATAACTTTAAAGTTGGTTTTTTTCATGTTTCACATTGAGGTCTTTCATCTATATCTGGAATTTTATCTTTGCATGTGGTAGGAGGTAGAGAATCTAATTTCATGTTTATATGGATACCTTGTCCCAGCAGCCTTAGTGAAATACTCCATCCTTTTCTTGCTAACTTGAAATACCATCTCTCTTTAATGTTTAAGTGCCCATGTATTTATGGATCTATTTCTGGGAGCTCTGCTGTGTCTCATTGATCTCCTTGTCTACTCCTTTGTCTATTTTAATTCTACACTAATTACTGTATCCACTGTTTCTTCAACAGGGACTTGTTGGTATTTGGGGGTAGAACGATTCTCTTTGGGGGCTGGACTATCCTGCTCATTGTAGGTTCTTTAGGACCCCTGATCCAGTCCTCGGTACTCAACGCCAGTAGAACCTTCCCCTCGTCCCCCTCAGTCATTGTTACAACTGAAAATTCCCCGATCGTTTCCAAATATGCCCTGAGAGGGCAGTTCCACCCACTGTTGAGAACCACCGCAAATAGCAGTCTAATGTGGTTTGATATCTGATAGGACAAGCCCCTCCCCCACTTCTTGATTCTTCTTCTTCTTTTTTTTTTTTTTTGCAGTATGTGGGCCTCTCACTGTTGTGGCCTCTCCCGTTGCGGAGCACAGGCTCCGGACACGCAGGCTCAGCGGCCATGGCTCACGGGCCCAGCCGCTCCGTGGCATATGGGATCTTCCCGGACCGGGGCACGAACCCGTGTCCCCTGCATCAGCAGGCGGACTCTCAACCACTGCGCCACCAGGGAAGCTCATGATCTCTTTCCACTCTGCTTTGCTGTCAAGGATGGAATCCATAACATGACATTCTGTCAGGCACCTCTGGATTTTTGTTGGACACACTGGGTTAGAATTCCTGCCCTCCTACCTATTAGCTGTGTGACCCTGGGAAAGTCAGTTAACCTCTCTGTGCCCCATTTGTTAAATGGTGATAATAGGTCCTCCATTTCACAGGGTCACGAGAGATATAAATGATTAGAAGCATGACAAGTCCTGGGCCTGGTGGGACTGCTCAAGAAGTGATAACTGTTAACATCGTTCCTGTGATTATTCCTTCTCTGTGACTCTCATGATAGTCACTGTCCCATGCCCATCCATCAGGAGAGGTGCCCAGAGCTGAAAGGAGTACCTAGTTAGGCTCTGGCCAGGACAAAGAACACCATTGCTTCCTCTGTCTGGGAAACGAGATGGCAGGATTTGCTGCTGGGCTCGTTGTGTGGATAACAAAGCGGAGTCAAGGCTGAATCCAAGGTTTGGGTCTGATCAATTAGGAGGGTAGAGCTACCAGCAACTGGGGTAGGGAGACTGTGGGGAGAGCAGGTTTGCGGGGTCAGCAGTGCAGGTTTGGACACGTCAAGTTAAAGATGCCAGTTAGACATCCAAATGGAGACGCTGAGTGGACAATTGGATACATGAGTCCAGAGTTCAGGGGAGGGATCCAAGCTAGAGATGTAAAAAGACCTTCCTAGGTCTTTTTCACTGCAATTGCATAGATGTTTTATTTTGTGTGCTTTTCTCGTAAATGGAACCATGCTTTAATTGACCTACAGCCAGCTTTTTTCAGGTATCCTATGGTTTGGAGATTTCTTCTCAGGTCAGTACATAGAAATGGACCTTATTCTTTTTCATGGCTGCATAATATTCCACAGTATGGCTCAATGGAAATTATGTTCCCAGTCTCCTACTGTTGGACACTGGGTGTCTCTGCCATCTTTTCTCACTCACAGTACTGTAAGCAACCTCACAGAGGTCTCTTTGTGCAGGAAGGGTGGAATTGCTCTGGCTGGCCTCGGGGCTGTGGAGCTGCTGATGGCAGCTCCAGGCTTACCCATTTTTAATATTTGGCCACTACCCAACGGTTTATTTTTAAAGTTTCTTTGGAAAGTTTGAAAGCAAATATTTATTGAGTCAGACCTTGAACTGGGCCTGAATTCACAGCTGTGGACACACCTGAGGACCCCTCCAACCTAGAGATCCCAGTGTTCTGTGGCTGGGGAGATAAGAAAACACAGTGGTTAAGCAGGCTGGTTTTACCTCTTCCTTATGGGAGTGGTGGGGATTGCAGGAGATAATGAATGCCAGGTCATGGGCTTCACTAAGGCCTGTCACGGGCAAAGCACTCTTACTGTATGAACTCAGTATTTATCATTTACAGCTATGAGTCTAAGCCGTGATCTCCCCGATTCATTCCTTTGTTCCTTTTCTTCCTCTCTTCTTTATTTTTTAAATCCCCTTGTATAAGTAAGAAAAAGAAATAAATAAGAGATCAGATGAAGAGTAAATAGAGACAGAAATGAGATAATTCCAGGTTATACTTTGGAAATATCCAAAGTATAATTTTGGATAATTTTTACAGCAAAACTATAAATTTACCTCTGAGCTTCTTAATAGACAAAAAAGAGAAATACAAGAAGTATCATGACTCACAGTGCCCTTGAAAGGGAAAGAAGGCAATTAATTGCTCAGGTGTGTGCAGAAGGACCAAGTCGGCAGTGCCATTCATACAGTAAGTACAGTAACAGTGGGAGCTGCTACAGCTCTAGTTTCCGAAGGAAACATGGGTATCCATGGGCAGGCCTCAAACCCGAGCACCCTGCCTCCCTGCCCAGGGCTAGTTCTCCCCCTCCCCACACCCTTACCCACCACGGCGCCTTCTCTGGATTCTGGCTTGCCTCCTACAGGGTCTTTAACCACCTACTGCCTGTCACGTGGTGTCCCCTTATATTTAACTCCCACGCTGTGACTTACAGAGGCCTGGAATAGCAGCCCCAAAAGAGGGGGGCTACCTCCGCTGCCCTCCCCTCTAGTCTAACTGAACTTCTCACAGTCACAGCTCCTTCCCTAAGACAGAGCAGAGTCCTGGCTCCTGGGCCTCTGTGTCATTGCAAGAGAACTGACTTGTCCCTAAGTAAGATTCAGGTATCAGAGGTGAAGTACCCACCTGGGGAGTCCTGGATACACACTGAGGCCCAACTTTGATCCCAGTCTATATCCTGACCCTAGCCCCACACTGGGCCCTGACCTCACTCCAAGACTGAATCCTGATCCCTTCTCCAGGCTGAGCCCATCAATAGCTGGGGTTGGCCCTTCCCCCGAAACTGCCAGAAACTCAGCTGAGGATACCCCCCCAATGAAGGCTAGTGGTTCCTGACTCAGACTGTGTCCTAAGGGTTCTGTCTCAAAGACCTGGCCCCCACTCCCTGGCCTTGGCCTCAGTGGCGTGGGCACCAGTATCCATGGGTAATGGACAAGCCATGCAGTCCCGCCTGCTCCGTGAACTCTGCACCCCCAAATGGGCTGTCAGCACAGCTGAAACCCTCCCTCCCCCTCATCCCAATTTGCCTCCAAGCTAATTCCCCATGCCATGTGATCCATGGTGAGGGCTGAGATATTTATAAAATCTGTGTCCTTCATGACAAAGCCAGCCCCAGGGACCAAGGCCAGAGCCACTCTATTCATCCTCTAAAGCCCCCAAAACTTCAAACCACATCCACCGCGAGGGCCCTCATCACAGTCCACCTGAAGCCACAGCTCCTGCATTTCGGAGCTGCCCCCTCTCTTGGGCCCTACCAGGCTTAGAACACTGTTCCCAGCAGCAACCAACCTTGGCAGAGCAGAAGGGGCCGGGCATGGGGGGCGGGGAGCAACTCCCCTTCAGCCCGGGTGCACCTGCCAGTGAGTCACTACCCATCTCTAAGCGCAGGTCTCTTTGTCTTGCAAATAGAACAATGGCCCTTGTGTCTGTGGGCTGGGAGTGCGATTCAGTGAGGGGCAAAGTGCTCAGCACAGGCCTGACAGAGGGGGTCTTCTCGGTGTTAGAACTGTTCCCACCATAACCAGTGCCACGTGAGCAAGTGGGCAGGCCCTACTATCCCTTTCCCACAGCCTGTCACAGGGCCTGAAGGTGCACCATTTGGGTTGTCTAGAAATCTCAGTTAAAATACAGATCACCCTGGGAAGGAGGCAGCTTAAGGCTGTCCTTCCGATGAATTGCAAAGGCTCCATGGTGGGCTTTAGGGCCTGGGTGATAGGGAGTGACTTGGGGTCATACCCCTGAACGGTCCCCTGTACTAACACCACCTTCACCAGTAGGTCAGAGACCTCAGGTCTTCCAGGCCACCTCTTCCTGGGGCAGAACCCCCTCCTCAAATTCTGCCAGCATTCCTCTGGCCTCTGCTTTCATTCAAGTTCACCATCTCTTGGGCAGCTCCTTGCACTGTTGGGATTTCTCTTAGATTGTGCCAAAATCTTTCTCCTTGTAATTTCTGCCCTCTTATCCCAATGCTTCTGCTTGGAACATTGATTGTTGAGCCCAGTCCTGTGTGCTGGGCTCTAAAGACCCAGAGGAAAAAAAGCCTAACGTGATCCCTGCTGTCTTCACATCCACTTTTAGAGTTAGATGGACTTGTATCCTAATCCCAACTCCACTTGTTACTTGCTGTGTGACCTTGGGCAGGTCACTTAACCTGTGTCCTCATCTGTAAAATGGGTTGCCGTGCAGATGATAAGAGGTGATACATGTGAGGCTCTGAGAACAGGGCCTGACGTGTGTTTGGAAAATGATGAATGGTTGGGTTGGAGGAAGCAGGCTGAGGGCAGCATGGCCCAGGGAAGGGAGAATCAGCCCACGCTTGCTCAGGAGAACTGCTCTGAGAAGCTGGGGCAAGCCAGGATGTGATCAGCCAGGCAGACAGAGGGGAAGACTCTCCTGGCAGTGGGCACTGCTGAGTAGAGGTCTGGAGGCTTGACGCCCCCAGGCCGTCATGGTGTCAGAAGCCTGGGTGTGTAGTGGCAGTTGATGCTGGAGAAACTGCCTGAGTCACGTCACATGTAACACATGTCACGTGTTGTTATTGGGCCACAGAGTTTGGGCTGCACCCTGTGGCCACCGTGGAGGCTATGGGGTGGTTGGGAGGACTGACCAGGGGGGCATGGATTGAAGGGGCCGGGCTGCTGTGACCCTCCTGACAGGTGATGGTGGCCAGGTCCAGGGCTGAAGCAGCAGGGGTGGAAAGAAACAGGCAGATCTGATAGTTGGCTCAGAGGTGGAACCACCAGACCTGGCCAGTGGGCTACAGGGAAGGGGGGCTATTGGAGCAAGAGAGGGGGAGCAGGGACACCGCAGCATCCAGCCCAGGTGCTGGAGGCTGGCCCTAGGATGGGGACACGGAAGGAACAGGTTTGCCAGAGGAGATCCGGATTCAGTTCAAATGTGTTGAGTCTCAGATGCCTGCCCACCCGCCCCTTCTCCCGAGCTCTGGTCACCGCCGTCACTTTCATCCATCTGTGTAGTTATGTTTATGACCTCTCATTCCCTGAGAGACTGGTTGTCCCTAAGGGTAGGGGCCACGTTTCTCCTGGTTTCCACGGAGCCTAATGCAGAATAGGGCCACTGGAGCTCTGACGGGGGAGTTGCCCAGCACCTCTGCCCTGTGCGGGTGTGGGGCTGCAGGGAAACAGAGGAGCCCTGGCCCTGCTGGTCCCCCTGGGCTCCCGTCCCCCATCCTCCTCCTAAGACAGACTCCAGGCCCCCATCTCCTCCGAGGCGTGACGTCAATCATTAATTGCTTCTGAGATGTGCTGGGATTGCGTGGGTTCCAGGGTACACGTGTGTGCACGTGGCCCTGGGCGCACATACGTGTGCACACGGGCCTCCGTGAGTAATTCCAGCGATGCTTCCAAGTGCTGTCTCCATGGAGAGGCCTCCGCCACCGCCCCAGCCCAGGTGGGTTGCCTCTCCACCCCCGCCGGCTCCCCTCCTGGCTTCTCCATGACCCATATTCGACCCTCCCGCATCCGCAGGGCTCTGGCTTCTGAAAGCTTGGGGTTCAGGGACCTTTCCCCAGACACGCCTCTCATTCAGGACCAGCCGCGCTCGTGGAGGCCACGTGGAGAGTGGGCGCTGGCCTGTGACTGCCTGGGCCGCAACCCGCTTCCTCCACCCTGGTGTGCGGCTGGAAGATAGTGGTGGCTCATCTGGGGGACCCAGTCACGGGACCCTGCAGGCTCTGGCGTCCTCGGCACACTCCGCCTCGCTCCTGCGCCAGCCACGCTGGCTGCCTCACTGTAAGCCCCTCAGCCAGTACACACTCACGCGCTCTGACACCCACTCTCTTACACACTCATGTTCTGACACGCTCCCAAGTACTCACGGTCTCGCACACGCTCACACGCTCTCTCACACTCACAGCACCAGCTGCACACCTGCTTAGGCACCTGCCATTCCTCTACCTGGAATATTCTTTCCCCAAGTATCCACAGGGCTCACCCCTCACTGCTGCCCAAACATTGCTTTTCCAGAAAGCCTGTCCTGACCACCCATCACACCTGTTCTTCTTCACCTGCTCTAATCTGCTTCCAAGTAGGTGTCCTTACCTGACGTTACATTATGTACATTTCTCTGTTGTCTGCTCCCTATCCCCCGCCCAGAATGTGAGCTCTGTGAGGACAGGAGCTTGGTCTGTGCTTCTGTACCCCAGAGCCTTGATTGCCTGGCACATAGAAGGTGCTCAGTCAATATCTGTTAAAGGAACGAATGAATGAACCTACAGCCCATAGGCCAGAGCCCGGCCCCTGGTGGTGGGTACTGTAGTTCTCACGGTTGCTTCCATTCTTCACCCTGAGCGAATGTTAGTCAGCTCCGTGCTGGGCACGTCCACACACCTTATTGTCTGTGAGCCTCCCAGTCGGTCCCGGGAGGAAGGCACAGATATGATTATCCCCACTTTCTAGAGGAGGCTGTGAGGCTTCGTGAGTTGCCAGGGGTCCCTGAGGCTGGCTGATGAGGTTGGAGCCCAGGCCTGCCTAGTCCCAGCTCCAAGCCAGTGCTTCCTGCCAGCTTCAAGATCACCACCTGCAAATGCAGCAATCTTGGGAGCCCCACTGATACAGTATCCTGGCAGCGGGCACTCCAGCCCACTGAGGAAGGAGGTGGCTCCGTGTCGGGAAGAAAGGTGGGCCCCAGAAATGGGAACCCCGAGTTCCCATCCCAGGTTGACTTCCTCATTGCCAGGTGACCTTGGGCCAGCATCTGCCCCTCGGCACCCCGGGAGGTCACTCGGCCAGCTCGAGACCTCTTTCAAGTCTAAGAGAATGAACAGGAAGCCTGGGGCCAGGGGCCTCCCAGCCCTAATCCCCTCCTCCAGCACACACATGCGCGCACACACACACACACACACACACACACACTCACACTCACCCCAGGACCCCACGAGCAATAGGGACGGCGAGGTTTGACCTCCTTTGGGGGTAATTCCAGGGACCCATTGAAGACCATGCACCTCAAAGCCAGCCTTAATCAGCCTCAGTTTCTTCATCTGTAAAATAGGGACCCTAATAAGCACTGCCTGCCCTCCCCAGGCTGTTGTATTCAAATGATTCAGAGGAATGAGGACGGCCTTTGTGAGCCCTTTTGAAGAATGACAACTTACCAGCAGTAACCACGCCCTTCCCCACCCCACCCCAATCCCTACCCCACTGCCCCGTGTTAGGAAATTGACCTGTGCCCCAGGGAAGATTTGTTAGGAAGAAAAATCCTGAGGCTCTGGAAGTGTAGGGAAGTAACCATCTTTATTCCCTTATTATAGACAAGTAAACTGAGGCTCGGATTTGGGGCATGATTTTTCTAAAGTGGTATAGAGCAGGTTATGAAAACATCACTGGGTGGAGGGTCCTTAAGGGAAGAGCAGGTCCCCTTGACAGACACACCTGACCTCACATTTTTTCCTGAGGCTTCCCTGCTCTCCCTCACCTTGGGGCTCAAGGTCGATACACATGGGATTGCCCAAAACCTTGTTAGGAAATGCAGGTTCTAGGGTCTCTGCTCATTTAGACTTGGGTGGGCCCAGGTGATCTGATGCAGTTTTCACGTTGGGAACCCAACCTGAAAAATACTGACACAGAAAATGGAATAGTGAGAAACTAAAACTGTTGTACCCACAGCATGCATTCAGCTGACACTTAATACAATCCTTCAACACGGAGCCCTGGGCCATCCTGTGCTGGGGACCCAGAGGTGCCCCCCGTGTGATCAGGGGCACAGATGTGGACAGTAGCAAGCATTCCCTCCCTTCCACCTTCTTTGGATTTATTCTGGTGTTCTTTCTCAGCTTCTCGAGTTGGATGTTCATCATACTATTTTCAGTCTTTTTTTCCTTTTCTAATATAAGCGCTTAAGCCTATACATGTCTCTCCAGGTACTTTAGCTTTAGCTGTCTCCCACAAATTTGGTATATTGTATTTTCATTATCATTCAGTTCTAAATATTTTCTCATTTCCCTTTTGGTTTCTTCGTCAACCCATGAGTTATTTAGAAGTATGTATTTAAAAATTTTCAAACATACGGGTGATTTTAAGTTATCTTTTGTTATTGCTTTATGTTTTTTTTTTTTTTTTTGCTGTACGCGGGCCTCTCACTGCTGTGGCCTCTCCCGTTGCGGAGCACAGGCTCCGGACACACAGGCTCCGCGGCCATGGCTCGCGGGCCCAGCCGCTCCGCGGCATGTGGGATCTTCCGGGATCGGGGCACGAACCCGTGTCCCCTGCATCGGCAGGCGGACTCTCAACCACTGCGCCACCAGGGAAGCCCTGCTTTATGGTTTTTAAAAAATGTATGTATGATACTGTTTCTTTGGTACTTGTTGAGACTTGCTTTATGGCCTAAAACATAGCCAGTTTTTGTAAATGTTGCATACATGTTTGAAAAGAACATGTATTTTCTAATTATTCGGGTCAGAGTTTTCCACGTGTTCTAAAGGTTCAGTAGTAGTTCTGGTGCATTCGAGAGAAGAACTGGGGGTTGTGGGAGCCAAGAGGAAACTCCCGACGCAGCCTGTGTGTCTCAGTGAAAGCCTCCTGGAGGAGATGCTACGTACAGATGTGTTAGCCTGGTAAGCAAGACAGGAAGAGCATTCCACCTAGAGGGAACAGCGCGGGCAAAGGAATGGAGGTAGGAAGTAACTTGCAGAAAAACATGGAGACATTGATAGAACGTGCTAGGAATCCAGGGGAGATAAGATGAATCTGGTTGCGGTGGCAGGGTCAGGGAGTGATGTTTCTTGGAGGACATATTTACCCTAGGATGGTGGGATGAGTCCAGTTTTAACTAACATAGACATGCAGAAGGGCATGTCCAGTGGCAGGAACTGTGAGAGTAATAATACTAATTCCGGTTGACATCTGTTGAGCTCTTACTACTTGCCCAGCACCATGCTAAAAGTTCTATATAAATTCACTCATTTAATCCTCTCAATAGCTCTGTGAAATACACACCATTATCATCTCCATTTTACAGATAAGAAAACAGAGGCCAGAGAGGTTAAGTAACTTGCCCCAGGTCACTCAGCTCCAAGTGGTAGAGCCAGGATTTGAAGCCAGCCAGATAGTCTGACTCTAGCTCCCATGCTCTTAGCCACTACACTGCTGTTTCCCAGGTAGGATGGGGCAGTGGGGAAATGACCTGCGGCCCACTGTCACTGGGCTTGGATTACCTGAGACAGGATGGAGAGAAAAGCACAGGCTGGACAAGGTGAGGGTTTTACACTCATGAGAATGGGGGTCCATTGCTGACTACTTCCTGGCTCTGTGACCTTGGGCAAGTCACTTCCACTCAAAGAGCCTTGGTTTCCTTATCTATAAAATGGGCCTGCCCTCCTGCCCTGCCTGCCTCACAGTGATGTGTAAGGACCAGATAAGATCCTGTGTGCTTTGTAATCTCTAAAGTCCTCTGCACATGGATGTCATTGTTGAACCAACTCAGGGAGAACTTGAAATGTCAGGCCAAGGGAGCAGGGCTGTCTTCTGTCAGTGGTGGGAAGCCTTGGGTGGGCTTGGAGCTGGGGATGGGCAGGGAATGCTGAGCCTGAAGCTGAAAAGAACCTCTCAGATCCTCTATCCGGCTCTGTCAATTCAGTAAATATTTGTAAGAGCTGAAGGTATTTCTACGCTGAGCCAAGTTTCAGCTCATGAGCAAGTTCCAGTGGGTTGCACAGAGTGCCAATTTGAGGTTTCGGGGAGGAAGTGAGCTTTTGATTAGCCATGTCTGCCACGGGTGCAAGAAACAGCAGTGGCGGCAAAGCTTTATATCTGCCATTCAGGCTGTAGTCCAGAGGTTCTCAACGGGATGGCACTGCCCTTCAGGGACCATTTTTTTGTTACCACAGTAATTGGGCAGACACTACTAAGCACGTAGACGGCAAAGACCTGCAATGCTCTGGCGAGCCCTTCACAATGAAGAATTGTCCCACGTGCATCCCACATGACTTTCAGATGTCCTACCAGTCATTCCAGCAGACAAAAAAATCTGTTTCTAATTCCCCGAGCCTGTCCCCTCAGTATATTTCATATACATGCATGAAGTATTTTCTGCACAGTTTTAACATACCCTGAATTGTCCAGGAGCGTAGCTATCACATATACAGAGGAAATGATATGTTTTGCTTGTTCGTTCAGAACTTTACCAAGTGTTGGTTGCCGTTTTGGAAAAATCGCACCCTCTTCTAACTTTTGGTTCATGTGGTATTTGAGTAACTGATTCAACAGCACATCTCTGTCTGCATTCATAGCTGTCACTGACTATGTGTGTGGAGGGGCCAGCATCCGATTCCTTCATTATGCTTTCTAGTGGAGTTGTGGCCCAGCATTTATGCTTTATAATATACTCTATTATAAACTACTTGCCTTTCACTTCTCCATTATATTTCAGTTAGGGCATTGTATTTTTTTAAAATTATGTGTAGGTAGGTAATATTATCTATGAATTTCATTTTGGGATAGTAAAGGGGGACATTACCAAATATTTGCTATAAAAATGGGAATTGGAAGGAATTCCCTGGCAGTCCAGTGGCTGGGACTCGGCGGCGCATTCATTGCTGAGGGCGCGGGTTCAATCCCTGGTCAGGGAACTAAGATCCCACAAGCCACATGGTGTGGCCAAAAAAACAGGAATTGGGGTCTGATGGGTTTGGACGGGGTTGAGAACTACTGCTGGAGCCCAACCCCTTCCTTTCATGGGGAAACTGAGGTCCAAGGAGGGAAGAGCCTCGCCTTTGTTCATATGGCAAGTGGGAGGCAGAACTTGAAGCTTATGTTTTAGGAAGATTTGTCTCATCTTACAATGGGGGGAGCATGGAGGCAGGAGATCAATGAAGTGCCTGAGACAGAAGAATGGGGGTGAGAGGAGGGGTTGGCTGAGGCAGTGGGGATGAAAAGACGGTGCAGAGTTGGGAGATGAGTTGGAGGCCAGGCAGGCATGTGTCATAGGCCCTATGACATAGGGCACTGGGCGGGGGCGGGGGTGGGGAGTGGAGGGGGCATGTGCCTTTAGTTCTTTCTTGAGGAATTTCTCCCTTTGCTGGAAAAGCTGGCCATCTCTGGCTGGGAACATCAGAGGAAATCAGGCCACCCCACAGAGAGGCAAGACAGATCTCCTGCCATCCACGCCCAGAACAATCTGAGACTCAAACTGGGTCCAGCCAATCAGGCAGCCTGAGGCCAAACCAGCTCCCACCCAATCCTGGGTGGCAGAGGCTTCCGTTCCCTGGGAAAATGATGTGTCTGTTCCAAGAAATAAAATATCCTACAATGAGTTCAATTAGATTTCACAGGCACATGAAAACGCAATCCATCTCAAATAGCCTCTGCAAACCTCCAGCCACAGATAAATATTTTATTCCATTCCAAGCGGTCCCAGGCAGAATATCAAGCAGCATCTAGCCACCTCCCTGGTGGGTCCAGACAGTCCCGGCCAAGGAGGTGGTTCTGAGCAGAGAAACGGAGCCCTCAGTCTGTGCCGTGTGCTGCTGCTTTAGCCCTCAAGTGACCTTGAGCAGGTTGCTTTTCCTTCCTGGGAATTGCACAGCCTCACTTGCAAAATGGGTTTGCGAAAACTCCTGTCCTGCTTCTCTCCTCCCCACACAGTGCTGACCAAGGTGCTAGGCATACTGGAAGCTCATGTTCATCATCAAATAGTCACTAAGTAGCTGCTGTGGCCAGCATCGTGGTTGGTGTAGGGACACTCAAGACAGGCCAGTCCTCACCCTTGCAGAGCTCATGATCAGGGAGGAAATCAACACGTAAACAAAGACTGCTTTTGAAGGAGATGAGTTTTGCAAAGAACATAGGCTGCTATGTTGGAGAAAAACAGGGAGTACATACTGTAGACTGAAGGGTCAGGGCAGGTCTCCTAGAGGCCCAGATCTGAATTGGGAAGAGTATTCCCAACAGAGGGCTCAGCAAGTGCAAAGGCCCTGAGGTGGGAAACTTTCCTTGGTGAGTTTGAGGATCAGGAAAACCAGTGTGGCTGGAGCCAAGTGAGCGATGGGGAGAGAGGTATCAGGGTCATGCTACATCTCTGTTCAACAGATGAACTGTGAAACCGTTCACAACTGTGAATGAGCAGGGCCAGGAAGACACGCATCACCCCAGTGGGAAGAGCTCTGAGTCAGTGCGGTTCGGGTCCAGGTTCCCTGCTGCAGCTCTGCTGATGAGAACAGGCTGGCAGAGTGGAACTGGCCCTTACCCAGGATATCTCTCGACCTGGGCAGTTGTTTGGGGTTCAAATCTCAGCTCCACCACTTACCAGCTGGGCAAGTTACTTCACTTCTCTGGGCTTAGTTTCCTCTGAAAAAGGAGGCATGATCTCACCTCCCCTGCAGGACTGTTAAATGGGCTAATATGTGTCAAGGGTCTGGTGGATCACATGTGCCCAGTGAATGAAATAGTTGGTGTTATTATGCTGTCATCATCATTACATTACTCACATACTCCTCCTACTGACCCATGGTTACCCCAGAGTCCCCGAGGGGCACCAAGGTAGGCTGCAAGATGTTCCCCCAGAAGGCGTCATCCCTAAGCATCAGGCCACATCTTATGAGGCACAGCCAGAGTCCTAGGGGCACGTGGGCTGCAACTGGCGCATCCCTCTGCTCCCCCAAAAATCCCTCATAGATCAGATCCTATATCATCTGTCTCCTCTTCCAGTGCTCTTTTTCTGAAAGCTTCTCCAGAGAGATGGCATATGAGGGGGTGGAGCGGAGTGAGGGTTGCAGAGGGGATGGACATACGCAGATGGACATACGCAGATGGGGCTCTGTGACGTTGGCCTCCCCACGAGGCAGCTCTGCTGGTAAGCACTGGCCTAGCTCACAGGAGGTGTTTACAAATGTTTGTTGAATGAATGAATGAGCTACAAAAATGAGTACGCTGCCACCCCAACTTGTGGGGAGCCCCTGGTCCAGTGAGGACCCTGACAGCTCATTCCAGCACATGCAAGATGCTCCAGCAGCCTGGAGCAGGAGGTCCTGGAGGGAGAGACAGCTGACCGGCTGCAGACGAGAGGAGTGGTGGGTGAGCAGATCAGGGAGTGCCTCTGGAGGAGGTGATGTGTGAGCCAGGCCTTGCTCCAGGTCCAGGGGAAGGGAAGGGCATTCAAGGCTGAGGGAACAGCACACACAACAGCCTGGAAGGAGTGTGTCTTGGGAAGTGTGGATGGCGTGGGATGGAGATACTGCCGCAAAAGTGGGCAAGGACAGGTTTGCAGAGGGCCTTGAATGCCAGGGGAGCAGGCAGGGAAGGGTCTTTCTTTGGTAAAGGAGGATGTGATTGGAGTCAGGAAGACATGTAGAGTCATTAAGAGCAAGGATTCTGGACTTAGATGACCTGGGTTCAAATCCCAGCCCTACCACAGACAGGCTCTGTGACCTTGGGCAACTTCTCATCTGTAAAATAGAGATGCTGATAGTACTTAAGTGCCACGTGGGGCTGTCAGAGGTTAAAATGAGTTAGTATATGTGCTTAAAGTGCTTGAAACAGAGTCTTAACACATGATGAGGCTGTTTAAGGGTTCATTACTATAAGTATTATATACACATGTGAGAGAGACGTAGGCCATTTCTGAAAGACCGCATGAGAAATTCCTTGGGGAGGTCAGGTGGGAGGGAGACTTCCTAACTTTTTTTTTTTTTTTTCTTTTTGCGGTATGCGGGCCTCTCACTGTTGTGGCCTCTCCCGTTGCGGAGCACAGGCTCCGGATGCACAGGCCCAGCGGCCATGGCTCACGGGCCCAGCCGCTCCGCGGCATATGGGATCCTCCCAGACCGGGGCACGAACCCGTATCCCCTGCATCGGCAGGCGGACTCTCAACCACTGCGCCACCAGGGAGGCCCGAGACTTTCTAACTTTTGAACACATCCTGGGCATGTGCTATTTTAATAATGATGGTGGTGGGGGCTTCCCTGGTGGCGCAGTGGTTGAGAGTCCGCCTGCCGATGCAGGGGACACGGGTTCGTGCCCCAGTCCGGGAAGATCCCACATGCAGTGGAGTGGCTGGGCCCGTGAGCCATGGCCGCTGAGCCTGCGCAACCGGAGCCTGTGCTCCGCAACGGGAGACGCCACAGCAGTGAGAGGCCCACGTACCGCAAAAAAAAAAAAAGAAATTGATGGTGCATGGGCCAGGGAGGCTGGAGGGGCCTGGGGATTGTTGGACCAGAGCTGATGAGTGTCTAGTCCTGCAGAGGATGTGGGGAGGGATGCAAGGGCTAGACTCGGGTGTTGGGTGCTGCTACCCTAGAACGGCCTGATGACCTGTTAAATGTGGCAGACAGGGAGAGGGTAGAGTGAGGGCACCCCAAGTTGGCACAGCCACGTTGGAACATCCAGACCCAAATGGACACCAGACCAGGGGCCTCCATGGAGGGGAGACCAAGAAGCCATGCCAGGCTGGTCCCTGAGAGAAGGGCCCAAGGCAAGAACAGTCCATGGGGCCCAGGGATGCTTCCTCGAAGGTGCTGAGAAAACGACCAAAGCAAATTATTGGTGTCCATGGGGAGGCTGGGGCCGCTGGCCCAGGTCACGGAGGTCGCTGTTGGGAGCTGGAACCACAGTGGGGAGCTCACCCCTTGTCCTACCTGTTCAGCCCCTCACCTTGGCGAGGGACTGGGTGGGGCTGAAAGGTTCACCACTGAAGTCATGTTGGATGAGTCACCTCTGCTCTGCAGGGTGCATATGCCCCGATTCTCTTGGTCTCAGAGCTGGAAGGGGTGACGGGGCACCTATGGGGGGAGTATGGCTCATTGCAGGATGTTCGGATACCACAGATGGATGGTTCTTGACCCTGGAACACAGCTTTGTAATTACCAAGTCCTGTACCTGACCCTCTCTTCCCATCCCTCCAAGAGGAGGGAACAGGCTGAGTCCCCTTCACCCAGGGCAGCCAGCTGGCAGACACTAGAATCTCAGACTGTGAGCTGTAGAGACCTTGAAGACTTCCTATTCCAGCCAACCCCCGTGTTGCGCAGATGGAAAAACTGAGACCCAGAGGCCAACAGGGGGCCAGCCTGAGCTCACATCGTGGGTTAAGAGCCCAGCCAGGACCAGGTGGCAGGCTCCGTGCTCCAGCTTGCTGGAGTTGAGGGGGGGCAGTGGAAAGCGTTCAGGAGTCAAGTAGACCCCAGTTTGAATCCTAACTCTGCTACATACCAGACAAGCCCCTCACCTCTGAGCCCCAGTGTCCTCCTCTTTCAATCAGAATTAATGATGCCTCAGCCTTAGAGTGGTGGGAGATCCAAGGATACCATGTCTTAAAGAGGCTGGTGATAACAACAGGTCCGACAGTATAGCACATGGAACTATATTCAATATCTTATAATAAACTATAGGGGAAAAGAATATGAAAAAGAATACACACACACACACACACACACATAACTGAATCAGTCTGCTGTACACCAGAAACTAACACAACATTGTAAATCAACTATACTTCAATAAAAAATATATATATTAAAAAAAAAATTTTAAGAGACTGGTGCACAGCAGGCCCTCAGTGAGTGCTGTTCCCCCTTAACATGTGGTCCTAAGTGGTTGTGCACTTCTTCCTGAATTGATCATTTATTACGCACCTGCTGTATACCAGGCTCTGGGAGGTAGGTCAGACTCAGGAGCATCTTTGCCCTCAAGGAGCTCACAGTGTGTAGGAGAGAGGAGTCCAGATTTGCTGGAGGGGTGACTAAAGCATCATGTGCCCCCTGAGGATCAGAGAAATACTTCCAGAGGAGATGGCATTCGGACTGGGCCATTGGCATGAGCAGGAGTTTCCTGGGCAATCGGGGGCAGTGGGGGGACACTCCAGGCAGAGGAAACAGCAGGTGCAAAGTCGTGGACATCTGAACCTCTCGTTTTCGGGGAACCCCAAAGGACCCTTTATGTGTGGCTTCCGGGCGGGAGGTACGGACTGGGGCACGGGCAGCCTAGGAATCAGGCCGAGGGGCTTGGGTTTTATCTCAGTTGGTGTTTTCCTGGAGATCTAGAGACAGGGATTGCAGGGAGATCTTTTGGGGGGTGATCCCAGGAAAGCCTCACTGGGGAGTGGAGAAGGGAAGAAAGGGGAGTCGGTAAAGGATTGCTATCTAGGCAGGTACTGCTGTGGACAACGGGGGAGCCTGGGAGACGGAGTAGAACACAGAACTCACAGTTACCAGCACCCAACAGCTAAGGAGGCTGGGGGGGTTATCCACTAGGTCCCCGTCCATCGTTGGTTGAGGGCTACTTCTGGGGGCATCAGCTCCCGGATATTTCCTGCTTGCCTTGTGCCCGGGCTGAACTTGCTCCTATAGACAGAGTCACAGTCTTTGCAGGAGGCAGCCTTTGGTGGGTGGAGGTGAGTGTCCAGGGGATATGGGCAGGGCTCTGCCAGCATCTGCTACAGGTTTCATCCTTCCGTTGTCTTTTGGGGAAAAGGAACCAGCAGATCCCTGTGCCGGGAAACCCAGCCCCTGTGTGCTGCTTGTACAGCCCCAGCTCACCTTCCCGCAGGCATCCAGTGCTGAGGCTCTGTCTGCTTACCCCGGGTCAGGTCATGCCAGCTCAGAAGCTTTCAAATGACTCCTAGGAGCTGCAGTTTATTATTGTTTTATAAACTTTTGGAATAGATAATATACTCGCCTGGATCAAAATTCTAAAGACTAAATGCAATGTGATATCCTGGATTGGATCCTGAAACAGAGAAAGGACATTAATGGAATTGGTGAACTACAAATAAGGAAGTCTGGAGTTTCATGACTAGTAATGTACCTACGCTGATTTCTTAGTTTTGACAAATGTACTATTGTTATGTAAAATGCTAACATTAGGGAAAACTGGGTGAAGATTATACAGGAACTCTCTGTACTCTCTTTGCAACCTGGAATAATCTAAAGTTATTCCAAAATAACAGGCTTATTTTTTCTTAATTCTAAAAAAACATAGTAGAAAGGTCCCCCTCCTACCCCGTCTTACATCCACCTCATTCCTAGAGTTTTGGTTACCCTTCCACAGATAAGCGAAGATGAATAATATTCTTTTGCCCCTTTTTCAGATGATTGGTACCCCTCTGTGGCAGATGCCATAGGGGCCCTTCCCTCACCTCACTGTCTTGTTCACGTCAACTGCTTCCTCCTGGAAATACCTGCACCTCTCCAGCTGAGGGATTTCTTTCAGCTTGCACAGGGAGGGCGGAAGTGCTGAGAGTTCATGCCCCCAGGCAGCCCTCAGCCTGTGCAGGAGGAGGTGGAAAGTAAACACCTCTGCTCCCTTGGCCCTTGGAGGGAAGACCCTGACGTGTGAGTTCTCCCTGCCACGCAGAGCTCCCCTGTGGGCCTGAGCTCAGTTGCCCACAGCTCAGGAACGCATCCTTTATCGCCTTTCCTTGCTTCCCACTCCTTCACTGTGCTTCCTAGAATCACCTCCCAAATAGACCCAAATCACTGGCTAGGGGTCTTCTTCGGAGAGAACTCAAACTAAGGCTCTTGCTGTTTCCACTTACTGGTGCGTTTCAGAGCGGTTTTCATGTCAGTACTTAGAGCTGCCTCATTCTGCATGGTATTACATAGTGTGCTAGGTCATAATTTGCTTATCCAGTCTCCTAATGGACATTTGAGTTGTCTTCAGGCTTTTGCCAGTACAAACAACGTTTCAAGAAGAACCCTGTGGGGAATTCCCTGTTGGTCCAGTGGTTAGGGCTCCGCTCTTTCACTGCCGAGGACCTGGGTTTGATCCCGGGTCAGGGAACTAAGATCCTGCAAGCTGCATGGTGCGGCCAAAAAAAAAACAAAGAAGAAGAAGAAGAACCCTGTGTACCACCCTCATTTCCTGTGCCTAAAGCTAGGCTGCTGGATAATTCCTGGAAGTGGAATTGCTGGTGGCAGTGGCCTTTGGGGCCCTGCTCTGTTTTTGTTTTTTGTTTTTTTAATTTTAATTTAATTTTATTATTATTTTTTAACATCTTTATTGGAGTATAATTGCTTTACAATGGTGTGTTAGTTTCTGCTTTATAACAAAGTGAATCAGCTATACATATACATATATCCCCATATCTCCTCACCCTTGCGTCTTCCTCCCACCCTCCCTGTCCCACCCCTCTAGGTGGTCACAAAGCACCGAGCTGATCTCCCTGCGCTATGTGGCTGCTTCCCACTAGCCATCTATTTTACATTTGGTAGTGTATATATGTCCATGCCACTCTCTCACTTTGTCCCAGCTTACCCTTCCCCCTCACCGTATCCTCAAGTCTATTCTCTAGTAGGTCTGCATCTTTATTCCTGTCTTGTCCCTAGGTTCTTCAGAACCATTTTTTTTTTTAGATTCCACATATATGTGTTAATATACGATATTTATTTTTCTCTTTCTGACCTACTTCACTCTGTATGACAGTCTCTAGGTCCATCCACCTCACTACAGATAACTCAGTTTCATTCCTTTTTATGGCTGAGTAATATTCCATTGTATATATGTGCCACACCTGCTCTGTTTTGGTGGCGGATGGTCTACAGTCTAAATCTAGAGTCCCTGGGGTTCACCAAGGCCCCCCATGATCTGGCCCCAGGCATCTGCCTCACCACCACACGGACAGCTTGCTGTTTCCAAGATTTGCCTACGCTTTTCCCTTCTATGAAATGCTCTTTCCTAGTTTCATCTGTTGAAATCTTTCTGGTCCTCAGAGATCAGGCTGAAATGCCACCTCTTCCAGGGAGCCTTCTGGTGCCCCAGTGAGTATGAGTCCCTCCTTTCACTGGGCTGTACACTCTGGCTGTGATGCCTCTTGGAATCTATTTTTGTGTTGTCTGATTGCCGTGTGTTTGTGCCTCCTTGCCCACATGCTCTGTAGGGCTGGAACCGTCTGAGTCACAGAGCAGGCTCCATAAATGTTGAAGGAAGGTCCCTCAGCAGGGCCCAAAATGAAACAGGCTGAGGCAGGTGATCTCTGGGGCCCACCTGCCCACAGTCAGACCTCTGAGGCTGGAGAACAGGGCAGTGTGTCCCTTGGATGAACTTCCCCTAATAGACCTCTCCCAGGAGGGCCATGGTGAGCAGGCAATTAGAGGTTGTGTCCCCTGATCCAAGCTTGGGGTTCTGTGAGCTGGTGGCAGACAGGACGTTGTTACCTGAAAGCTGAGAGGTAGCCCAGGGAGGTGACTGGAGGCACAGGCTCTGGAGCTAAACTGCCTGGGTTCAGATCCCAGCTCCATCACATCCTACCTATGTGACCTTGGACAAGTCACTTCTTTCCGTGCCTCTGTAAAGTGGGACTAACAATGGGATGCCCTTCCTAGGGCTTACTTGAGGATCCAATGAGACAATTCATATAAAGTGCTTATGCATGTGTAGGAAGCACTTGATAAATAAGCTTCAGAAAGGTTTTGAAAGGCTTTGGTGGGGGTGGGGGTGTCCCTGTAACAAGCACCTACCAAAAACTTTCCTGTGTGCTCTGTGGCACGCTATTGCTGAAGCTCACATGTACCCTACAAGTGAAGTATCTTAATGTTTTGAATTGTGGTAGGATATACATAAAATTCACCATTTTAACCATTTAAGAGTGTGCAATTCAGTGTCATTAAGTCCATCCACCATGTTGTACAGCCATCACCACTACCTATTTCTAAAACTCTTTCATCACCTCTAAGAAACATCTTGCACCCATTTAACAGTCACTCCTCACTCCCCCCTCCTCCTAGCCACTGGCAACCACTAATCTACTTTCTGTCTCTATTAATTTACCTATTCTGGATATTTCATATAAATGGATCCATACAGTATGTGGGCTTTTGTGTCTTGCTCCTTTCATTTGGTATAATGTTTTCAAAGTTCATCCATGCTGGAACGTGTATCAGTACTTTGTTCTTTCCTTCTTTTTTTTTCTTTCTTTTTTTTTTTTTTTTTTTTTTTTTGCAGTACGCGGGCCTCTCACTGTTGTGGCCTCTCCCGTTGCGGAGCACAGGCTCCAGATGCGCAGGCTCAGCGGCCATGGCTCACGGGCCCAGCCGCTCTGCGTCATGTGGGATCTTCCCAGACCAGGGCACGAACCCGTGTCCCCTGCATCGGCAGGCGGACTCTCAACCACTGCACCACCAGGGAAGCCCAGTACTTTGTTCTTTTTATGGCTGAATAATATCCCATTGGATAGCAAGTGAAGTATCTTATCCATGCTTCCCAGGTGAAGAAACTGAAGCTTGGAGAGGCCAGCTGACCTGCATAAGGTCACACTGCTGGGAAGAGGTGGAGCCACATTCAAACTCAAGTCAGAGGGGATCCGACACCTGCTTTCTTCCTCTCTTAGCACCTCCTGGTGGACAAACGCTCTCCTATCCAACTAGTCCCATTTGGCCCTTCACAAGGGCCCCGCACAGTTGGGATAATCCTCTCCATTTTCCAAATGAGAAAACCGAGGTGGGGAAGGAAGGTGACGTGCCTGAGGTCACACAGTGAGTCAGCCAGGACTGAGGGTCCCAGCCCCAACGAGCACAAGTAATGCTTTGACATGACAGCCAAGGGGGTTATTGAGGTCCCTCCATACTCTGATGGAATGGGAAGGGGAGCCTTTGCCCCCTTCTTAGCCCTATAGTCATCTCAGAGTGACCTTGGGGGCTGTCCGTGGTGCTGATGGGCACCCTCTCTGCAGCTGTGGCCAGCTGTCCCCCGCCATCCATCCCTGAGTGGTTTTTCGGCTTTTGTTCATCAGCAAAAAAACCCATTTCTGTTGACCAGCACCTCAGTCAGACTGCTGACTGTCCCGCCTGAGCAACAGTGTGCTGGGGCACAGCAAGTACAGAGTCAGGAGACCTGAGCCCCTGGAAGCTTCCACCTGCTGTGTGACCTTGGGTGAGTCCCAGCCCCTGCCTGAACCCAGTCAGCAAAGTGTATCATGATGAGGTTGGACCAGATATGACAGATTCAGTGCTGAACATGCCATGAATAGTAGGCTTTAGAGAGGCTTCCATGGGCACTGCAGAGGGCGAGACCCCATCCCTATCCCCCTCCAGTCCCAGGTAAGCATCATGGGCAACAACCACATGCAGTGATCCAGTTCCAGGCAGTGCCGTCCCAGCTCTCTGCGCTGGTGGAAATGGTCTCTATCTATCTGCACTGTGCATATGGTAGCCACCAGCGAAACGTGGCCATTGAGCAGTGGAAATGTAGCTAGTGAGACTGAGAAGCTGAACTTTCATTTTGATTTAATTCTATTTAAGTTTAATTAAACGACTAGAGCTGGTCTAGACACTTGGGCTCTGGGGACACGAGGAAGGGAGAGGGCCACTCAGAAAGTGCCCACAGCACAGAACACACCCAGCCCTTGTTGGTTCTCGACCTCCAGAGTGCACTGGCCTAGGAGTCCAGAGGCCTGGGTTCAAATCACAGCTGCCACCAACATGCTGTGTGATCCAGGCCAAATCTCATTCCCTCTCTGAGCTTCTAAGTAGCTAAACATGGATGGTGTCCAGCCCCGTCTGCCTGTGGGTATGTCTTGTTGATAAGGATAGCAATAGTGAATGCATATAGGACACTCACCGTGCCAGCTGTAGTGCCAGGCCATCTGGCTATATTAACTCAATTATCTCTCCCAACAACGCTTTTAGGATGCTGGACTCAGGGAGGTTCAGGAACCAGCTCAAGGTCACACAGCACCAAGATTCAAACTTAAGGAGCTTGCCTCCGGAGCCCACATTCTCAGCCTCCTTATTGCACTGCATGCAGGGGGAGGGCTGTACTCAGTCCTCCCTAGGGCCCCTGCAGGGAGTGGCTGGAGCAAGGCAGCGAGGCTTGGAGTGCCAAGTGGTAGCCCCCGGTGAGGCCTGGAGGTGGAGGGGAGGGGATAGTCATGACCATCACCCTCTCCTCTCCCCAGCTCAGGATTTTCCTAGGTGAGGGTGGGCTGACCTATTAATTCCCCTAGGATTGAGGGGGTCCTGGCTTGGAAATTTGGGGCAGAAGCTCAGATCAGACCTCATTTACTCCATCTCAGCCACAGACACCTCTTCCTTTGCCTGTGTCCCCATGTTCCCTCTTGCATGGGGTGAGCATATGATTCATCCTTTAAACCGTGACACTTATGAGAATGAAACAGGGACTGGCCATCAGAGATTTAGGATAACGGCTAGAATCTGAGTAAACCACGATGTATGTCATCCTCTTCATGCGTGAACATTTATGAGTGCCAGCTCTGTGCGGGGTCCTGCTTCTGGTACAGAGGAACACTCAGGACGGCCTGTGACTATTTAGGGTGGTGGCTCCCATCTTACCCACCCCCCCCCACCTGCAAGGTCAGGGAGGACTTCCTGGAGGAAGAGGTGTCTCTTCTGAGCTTTGAGGATATCAACTAGGGAAGGAGGCTAGGGACAGAGCATTTTTCAGGAAGGTTCTAGGGAAGAGAAATGAGCCAGCCCATCTGGGACCCAGACATGGAGAAGAAGCAAGAAAGGGGAATGGGTTAGCCCAATAGTCGACTCCCTTCTCTCCCATTGGGCAGCTCCAGCTCTCTCCAGCTGCTCTCCCTCTGAGGCTCTGTCTATCCGACTACCTCATTCGTTTAGCAACTGCTTATTGTGCACCTGCTATGTGAGGACTCTGCCCTTGGTACTGGGGATACAGTTGAAAATGAAACAGACGTGGTCGTGCACCCATGTCTCAGAGCCCAGAGAGAATGGAGAGACAGATATTAATCAAGTACACAAGGCATCAAGCAGGATAACTGGAAGCCCTGTGAGTGCTTTGAAGGAAATCAAGAGGAGGGTCAAGAGAGAGGAGGGTGGGACACAGGAACCGTCTTGGACACAGGGGTCAGGGAAGGCCTCTGAGGAGGTGATGTTTGAGCAGAGATTCGAATCAACAGAAGTAGCCAGATATGTGAAGAATTGAAAGGAAAAATGTTCATTCAGAGGGAACAGCATGTGTAAGGCCCTGTGCCAGGAAAGAGCTGGGGGTGCCGGAGAAATGATGAATGAGGGGGCCAGTGTGGCTGAGTCAGGGTGCGGAGGATGGGGTTTTGCCTGAGGGCGAGGGGAGACCTTGAAGGGGTTTAAGGGAACTGGGTGAAGCGATTCTATTCTATTTGGGTTTCTGAAAGGATGACTCTCTGGTTCTGCCCCTGTAGTCCCTTTGCTCTGAGGGTCTGGGTCTGTTTCCTTCTACCTTTTCTGTGTCTGAGTGCTGAGTGGAGGGTGTGCCTGTGACCTCCAAAGCCCCTGCTGAGGACAGGCAGTTTAAATGGGGTGTGGTCTCAGAGAGGCCCGGGAAGCAGCCCTGTCTGCACAGAGCCCCACAGAGCCCCTCAGCCCAAAATCTGTGCCCCTTACCTCAGAGGAGCTGCAGGACCCGCATCCTGGGCCCCGTGTCCAGAGTTCACCAACAGGATGGGCAGCCCAGGAATTCAGCTTTGAGCAGAGGAGGGGGCCCAAGGTAGGGATAGTGTCAGCCACATGTCCTGAGCAGCCTGATCCAGGGGTGTCTGCTGGAGCCCTTGCCTGTTCTCTTGTTGACCAAACAACCCGTTGATTGAATGTCATGCTTTTCAGACAGTTGCTATGGACACAGACTTAGGCTGGAGACAATTCAGACCTTGAATCCATCAGGGTAATGGAGGTGTCATAGATGGGAAGGATCCTGGAACCTCAGCCTGGAATGTGGGCTCAGGAGTCAGATTGATTTGCACCAGGCTCTGACCCCTACCAGCTGTGAGGCCTAGAGCATGTGACTTTAGCTATTTGAGCTTCTCTCTAACATGGATGTATCCGTTACCTATTTCTGCATAAAAAAAAATTTTACCGAAACTTAGCAGTGGCTTAAAACAACAAACGTGTATTCTCTCAGACAGTTTCTGAGAGGCAGGAACCCAGGAACAGCCGCAGTGTGTGGTTCTGGCCCAGGGGCTCTCATGAGGTTACAGTCAAGTTGTCAGCTGGGGCTGAAGCCATCTGAAGTCCTAACTGGGGCTGGAGGATCCACTTCCACGTGGCTCACTCATGCAGCTGGTAAATGAATGCTGGCTGTCAGCAGACTGCCTCAGTTCCTCCCCACATGGACCTCTCCTTAGGGCTGCTTGAGTGTCCTCACAACATGGCGGCTGACTGCCCCCAGGGCCGATGATCCAAGAGAGCAAGAAAGAAGCTGCAGTGTCTGTTCTGACCTACCTCAAGTTATACTCGGTCATTTCCACAACATCCTGTTGGTTATACAGTCAACACTGTTCATGACATGAATATCAGGAGGTGGTATCACTGGACTGTATGTTGGAGGCTGGCTACCACAGTGGGCTCATCATCTCCACCAGGAAGAGCTGCAGTGAGGATTAAATGAGCTCACAAATGGGAAGTGCCTGGTATCCAGTAAGCACTCAAGAAAGGGTCACTTTGATTAGCGTGAGCTGAAAACGAACCACCCTGTGGCTGCCTCACTTTCTTCACCGTTTCTGGGCATCCCCAAGACCTTCTGCCACTCTTCCATTTAGCAAAAGCTTGATGAGTCTCTACTGAGTCCAGGCCCTCTGCTGGGTGCTAGTGACACAGCAGTGACAAAGACAGATCCTGTCCCTGCTATCCCAGGTTCCACTGGCATAAATCTGGGTGATACAGAAGAAAGGGCTGGCAGGTAAGGGGCTGCTTTGGACGGTGGTCAGGGCCGGCTTCTCTGCGGAGGCAGCCTGTGTTGCTGAGATCTGGATGAAGCGAAGGAGGAGGCACGTGGTCAGAGGCGGGCAGAACATTTCAGGCAGATGCACCCGTAAGGGCAAAAGCCCCAAGATGGGAGTTAATGATCCGTGTTCAAGGAACAGAAGGGAGGCCCAAGGGAGTAGAGGCAGGAAATGAGGTCGGAAAAGCAAGAAGAAGTAAGAAGAGTAAAAAGATTGGCTTCGAGTCTAAGGGCCATGGGAGTTTAGATCGTCTTGGTGAGATCCAATGGGGGCCTGGCCCCGGGCAGGGCAGTGGAGGTGGGGAGAAGTGGTGGGATTGCGGGATATCTTGAAGGTGGAGTTGTTTTTGAAGGATTTGCTGTTGAATGGGATGAGGGGATGGGGTGAGAGAAAGAGGAGTCAAGTATGATTCCAAGGTTTCTCTCTCTTTTTTTTTTTTTTTTTGGCCGCACCACACAGCATGTGGGATCCTAGTTCCCCGACCTGGGATCGAACCTGTACCCCCTGCAGTGGAAGCGCGGGGTCTCAACCACTGGACCACCAGGGAAGTCCCAATTCCAAGGTTTCTGACCTCAGCAAGCAGGAGGATGGAGTTGTCACAAGCTGAATTGGGCCAGACTGTCAGAGGAACAGATCAGGGTGGGTGGGAGATCAGACATTCGATTTTGGACCCATCAGACCTCCAGCGCGAGATGTCAAGGAGGCGGTTAGAGATATGAGTCTGGTGTTTGAGACAGAGATTGGGCAGAAGCTGTAAATTTTGGACTTGTCAGATATAGGTGGTGTTTAAAGCCACGAGTCTGGATGCAATCAGCAGGAGAGGGTGTGTAGAAAGAAGCAAGGAGCACCCAGCTCCTCTAGCATTTGGAGGTCAGAGGAAGGGAAGCCAGCAAGAGATAGAGCACGTGTGGCAAGAGAGGTGGGAGGAGAATGGGAGGGTTACCCAAAGGTGAAGTCACAGTGTAACACAGCCTGCCTCTCTCTACCTCCACCCCTACCCCAGGTAGCGTCAAGGTCCTGGAGGCCCCACAGAGCCCGTCCTTCCCTTCCACACATCATCCCTTCAGAGGCCTAAGGCAGTGCCTCTACCCTCCACAGACTTCTGTTTGGCCAGAATGTTCGGCCATACCACCCACATCACTGCCAGCCTTTCATCACTCCACTCACTGTCCCATGTCCCACTCTAGCTGTCTCTCTCTCTCTCTTAACAGCAGGGCTCAGCATTGAACAGGACTATCCCCTCCTTTCATTTAGACTCTTTCTCTGTTAATGCGACCTTAGACAAAACCAGCCTTTTGGGTAGCACCAAATTCAGATATAGGTAAGAAATAGTAAGAGATCTGGGCTGGTTAAAGGGAGGGGCTGCGAAGAAGGGAAATGGGATTGGTAATGTCTGAAAAGGGGTTTCAGCTTAGATCAGCAAGGGTCTTGATTGCCACACCAAGGAGTTTGGACTGAGGAGGGAAGAGGATCCAGAGAAAGTTCTAGATTAGGGAAATGGCTCAATCAAGTGAGTTTTGCTTCAGGAGGGGCCACGCTGGGTTGTGTTCTTGACCTTGACCCTGATTAGTTCTCCCATGCTCACTGGCCAACTCTGGCTCCAGGATGAGCTGGCGTAGGGCAGGGAGGCCCCGCTCTGTGCAGATGGGGGTCGCGGCTGCAGACACAGAGGCTCCGTGGAGCTGGGAGGGCTCTTGGGGAGGCAGCTGCTGGGCTGGTTCCTCCACGTTTCCATGAGGGCAATGAGGCCTATATTAATGAGAGGTAATTATGGGCACCCGGCTGGGCCTAAGTATAGCTCAGAGACAAAGACAGTGCAAGGCAGCCAGCTGCTTCCCCTGTAAGGCTGAGGCCTGCCTATTTTAAGATTTCCCCAAGGTGAGGCTCCTGCCACCGCTGGGTGTCGGGTGACTTAGGGGTTGTCACCCAGAGTTCTAGGAATCCTGACCGAGAGAGCTCAGAGGGCATCTGTGTAGCCAGATGCCCAGACCACCCTCATGCAGACCCTCTACCGCCTAGAGGTGGAAACTGAGAGGGACCAGAGAGAGGGACCAGTCCAAGGTCACAGCAAGTACAGAGCAGAGCCAGAGTTTGAATCCAGGTGCAGTTGCATGCACTTTCCACTAAGCTGTGCAGCATCCTACACTGGACACCTTGGTCTGCCCCCAAGAAGCACAGTGAGGTGAGGACTGGAGCATGACTGATATTTATCTAAAGGCTTTCTGTATGACGTCACAATTCATCCTCATCATCATCTTGAAAAGTAAAGATCCTCATACCCATGTTATAGAAGAAGAAACTGAGGCTTAGGAGGAGTAATCAAATCACCGAATGTCCCACAGTAAGGAGAGAAAGAAGTAGAACCCAGTTACACCCTGTCTTAGGGTCAGATTCCCCAGGAAACAGACTCTGAGGTTTGCATGGGAAGTCTCTTGGGAACACCTGTGACAGGTGAGGAGTGCAGGATCGGGCAGGGGGAGGAGATGAACGGAGATGCAGTTACAACAAAGGCCTCAGTAAATCCCAGGGGAAGCTCTGGAGCTGGGATGGCCCTTTTTTTTTTTTTGCGGTACGCGAGCCTCTCACTGCCGTGGCCTCTCCCGTTGCGGAGCGCAGGCTCCGGACGCACAGGCCCAGCGGCCATGGCTCACGGGCCCAGCTGCTCCGCGGCATGTGGGATCCTCCCGGACCGGGGCACCAACCCGTGTCCCCTGCATCGGCAGGTGGACTCCCAACCACTGCGCCACCAGGGAAGCCCAGGATGGCCCATTTGTTCTGAATTGGACAAGGAGGCCAGACCTTGGGGCTGCACATCAATCAATTACTAGACACAGGCTGCCCCTGGGAAGAAGCGTCACCTTGGGTGAGGCATCTCCCTTTGGCTGAGAGCAAGTCTTAACAGGTACCCGGCTGTGAACTGTCAGCAGCCAGTGCCCTTGGCAGCCGGAGACGTGAGTGCCTCAGTCCTGAAGCGAGGCTGAGGCTGGAGAAGCTGGCAGAAACCAGAGCACGCTGGGTCTTTTGGACCTCCACTCTTCCCTGAGGCACCTCTTCATGCTGCCCTACCCTCCTCACCCTCTACTCAGCTGGCAACGCAGCCCCAGCATGGTCCCCTTCCTTCGCACACCCTCTAGTTCAGGAGGGCCAGCGGGGTTAAGAGCCCTGGGTTCCAGGCTGGAGCGACCTTGCTGTGAGGCCTCGTGCTGTCCCTTCCCCAGGATGACACTCTTTGTCTCGCAGTTCCTTTAGCTCCAGTAGGCCATGTGGCTGGAGCTGAAGTTTAGAGGTCTGCAGAGACCAGCTCCCCAATGGCCTTGAATGCCAGGCTCAGAGTCAAGCGTTTGTCCCAAAAGCCACGGAAAGCCACGGAAGGGAAAGAACACTATTGCTTGGGCATTTTAGAAATATCACTGCAGCTGCAACTTGCAAGCTGGACTGTAAGGGTCTTAGAGTGGATGCAGAGAGACCAGGCTGAAGGCTGGTGTGATTTTCCAGGTGAGCGGTGGGAGTGACATAGGCAGAGGGTACAGAGAGGGGATGGCATCAGAAAATATAACTGAGGCAGAATCGCTGTGGCTGTCATAGTTGGGGTTCCTCAGAAGCATGACCAAGATAAAGATTCAAGTGCAAGTACTTTATTTGGGAACAGGCAGCACGGTGTGGGAGGGGGGAGATAAGGCAGGGAAGGGAGGCGGCCAATGGAGGGAACATTATCAGGCGAGTGATCTCTGCATAACTGGGGCTCCATCCCACTGAGGACTGTAGAGCCCACTCCTCAGTTGTCCCACCCAAGGGGGGAAGACCTGGGGTATTTATACACAAACTCCCCAACAGTCAGTGGCTGAGAGCTGCAGCCTGATGGCATGGGGCAGGTGGGTAGGGTGGGTAATTCTCTGGCAGTTCCTGCCAGCCACGTGTGAGCAGAGCACACTCCAGCTGCTACAGAAAGCACCCCCTCCCTCCGGTAGGGATGCAGGTGGTGACAGTTGGAAGTCAGCCTGTTGGGCCCTGCAGTGATGAGGCCACAGGAGATATGGGTGGGGTACCCACAGCCACTGCTGTAGTGACCAATTGGACATGAGGTCTGTATCAGGCTCTTGTTGAAAGACACAGAAGCCAAACTCAGACTTAAGCAAAAAGTCTCTTAACTCTCATGTCGGAGACGTCAGGCAGTATCTTGACAGAGGACTCAAGGCTGACACTCAGACAAAGATAGCAGCCCTAATAGGAAGGAGGGCACTTCTTTCCCAAGAGTTCAGCCATAATCCCAGGGCCGACTCTCATTGGCTAACAAGGATCCTGTTCCCATCTCTGAGCCAGTCAGTACTCAGGGATGCAGGGCTCTGATTGGCCAGGCCTGGGTCATATGTCTACCCCTGGGCTCTGGCATAGGACTGGCTCCACCTGGACCAGAGGAACTGAGCCTGAATCATTTTCCAGGCACAGTGGGAGCTGTTACGAGGGGAAAGACAAGGAAGGTCAGGAGAGGGAAGAATTCATGGAGGTGCCAAGGTGTCTGGCTTGAGCCCCTACTGGGCGACATTGAAGCATTTTACTGATAGGGGGATACTATGGGCCTTCTCAGAGCCCTGGGACGCACGGCATTCAAGGTGGAGTAGAAGGATAGACACGCAGGGCCCCAGAAGTCAGAGACTATTTTAACAATGAGGATCCAGTCCCAGGAAGAAAAGCGGGGTCACTTGAGGTCATTAAAGTTTCTAGCTGGTATCTAGAGGTCTCCCTGAGGCTGGCAGCCCCCACTCGCCCTCCTTTAATCCCAGAGGCACCTCCAAGGCAGGGGCCTGTCTAACTCTTCCCCCCACACGCCAGGCAAGGGACCTCATCATCAAGACCACCAGGACTGAGGGCAGGGTTTGTCCCCCAGGGAATGAGGATGTGCCAGCACCTCACAGTTCACCAAGCACTTTCCTACCCCCTTCCTCACTTCCTCCTGTGGCCCCAGTTGGCAGATGCATAGTCTGAGGCTCAGGGCCCAGGTTCCCATGGTCCTCCTGGGTCAGCTCTGGATTCCTGGGGTCGGGAGTGCCTGGCATATGAAATTGAAGCCAGCTTCTCCCTGGGAGGGCTGGAGAAGGTGCCCCGGTCTGGGAGGAGACGTGTTGTGTGCACTTCCGGGGCAGGGCTCTGCAGCTATCTTCTGCTCCTGGGGACCAGCCCTCTCCACCTCTGGTATTTCTAGGGAGTCAGGCCCCTGCCAAGCCAGCGAGCCAGAGGGCTGTGTTTGCAAACTCTTCTGAGTTTTCAGTATCATTGGCCTTACTTGAGTGGGCATCAAGGACATATTGCTGCACACACAGTTCTCCAGCTGGAGAGCCAAGGAGGCTGGCCTCTGAGTCTAGGGACACAGCAGCCCTGAGGGGATGCAAGGAGGCCAAGAAAAGGCCAGGAGCAGGAGGGATATGAGGGTGGTTTTGCATTTGCCTGAATTTGTCTTCAAGAAGAGGTTTGCCCAGAGGGAGCTGCTGCGGGCTGGAGTGGAGGAGGATACTTGACAGTCTGGGACACTGACAGGGTGGCTGAAGTCTGAGTTACCTATTTCACCTTGGCTAGAACTGCTTCTCTCAGGCTCAGTTTCCCCATCTGTAAAATGGAGATAATGGTCCCCCACCACGTGTGGCTGTTGTAATGAAGGTAAAAATGTGAGTCGGCAGACTCCCTCTCCGGGCTGGGGATAAATGCTCTGACAAGTCGCCTGGTGGAAGCAGAGATGCTTCCGATGTGGCTCTTCAGCTACAAGGACCATTGCTAAAATGCTGTGGACTTCAGGAGTGGGGTCCATCAGGCTCCCAGGGACAGGGAGAGGCTGTGGCAGAGAAAGGGGAGAATTCCAGCCAGTGGACTCTGCAGAAGTCTCAGGGTTTAGGAAGCCTTGGGGCACATTTGGTCATGAAAATGTCTAGGTCCAAGGAAGTAATTCTCAGATCCCTGAGGGTCTTAGGGCCAGCAAGCTCCAGGTGACAGTTGCAAGGCAGCTGTGCAGAGGGATAGGAAGAGCTGTGGGTCTCAGCCCTGCCTCAGCTACTGAACCCACTATGTGATCTTGGGTAAGTTCGTCCCCTCAGAGGGCCTCAGTTTCCCCATCTATAACATGGGGGTTTCACCTAGGCCAGTCTTTTTTATGCAGTGTTTGGTGGGGTCTGGGCTTTGCCTTAAGAGCTGCCCTGTGGGGTGGGAGGGTGTCTCGGACACCTCAACTTATGCTTGGTGTATGAGTTTCCTATTGCTGCTGTAACAAATTACCACAAACTTAGTGGCTTAAAACACACAGGTTTATTATCTTACAGTTCTAGAGATCAGAAGTCTAAAATGGGTCGCAGGACTGCATTCCTTCTGGAGGCTCTAGGGGAGAATCTGACTCCTTGCCTCTTCCAGCTTCTAAAGGCTGCCCGCATTCCTCGGCTCATGACCCCACATCACTCTGACCTCTGC
This sequence comes from Mesoplodon densirostris, assembly GCF_025265405.1. Taxonomy (NCBI): domain Eukaryota; kingdom Metazoa; phylum Chordata; class Mammalia; order Artiodactyla; family Ziphiidae; genus Mesoplodon; species Mesoplodon densirostris. The sequence continues at coordinate 23,367,270 of NC_082676.1, read as the reverse complement.
TTCCGTCATCACATCTCCCTCTTTGACTCTGACCCTCATGCCTCCCTCTGATGAGGACCCATGTGATTAGGTTGTGCCCCTCCAGATAATCTAGGAAATCTCCCCATCTCAAGATCCTTAACCATATCTGCAGTGTCCTGTTTAACATGTAAAGTATCATAATCACAGGTTCTGAGGATTAGGACTGGCCATCTTGGGAGCCATCATTCTGCCTCCCGTACCTGGCTTCAGCCAGAGCCCGTCCACTCTGGCCCAACCCCTCTGAGATATCCTCTGTCCCCAGTGCCCTTGGCCTCACTTGCTCTGTTCCAGCTGTACCACCAACTCCTTGCAGATCCTCAGCACACCAGGCACACAGGCCAGACCAATCCTTGGGACTCCTCCAAGCATGAGTAGTGGGGTCCAGGGCTAAGAAAGCTTTCTGACCTCCCCCTCTGCCCCATGGTACAGATGGGAAGACTGAGGCCCAGAAAGGAAAAGGACTTGCCTAAGTTTGAGACTGGCATTTCCAGGATGGTTCTGGCTGGAAGGCCCATTTTACAGTAGAGAAACTGAGGCGCAATGGCTCCACCTACACGCCATCCTAAGGATATGCTTCTGCTATTGACTTGCTGGGAACTCTGTCCCAGGCCAGGTGTCATTGATTCATCCCAGTAGGAAAGGATGGGCTGATGGGCTTGTTGGCCTGTCTGATGGCTGCAACCCCCAGCCTCTAGCCCAGGGGTCACACTCAGTAGACTTTTGTTGAGGACAGAGTGGGTTTTTACAGAGAGTTTACATCTGACGTAAGGATTCTTCTGCTAAAATAGAGTTGGACGGTACTGCCCTTAGACCTGGGGAAGAGGGGCCCCGGCCCCAGGCCCCACTCTTTAGAAGGCCTCTCTGGCCCTCTCTCAACCTCGTTGTTCCCCACGAGGCAAGGAATGTTCAGAGGCCAAGGGAATATGCCCACCCAGAGCCTACATCCCCCTTTCGGCCACACTGTGCACCCCGAGCAGACCCCAGCCTGGAATTCCCTGCCCCAAAGACCCCAGGCCTGCTTCCAGGGCCAGCACAGATCCTCCCATGGTGGCCTACACTGCCAGTGGGACCAGCCCTAGGGCTGAGGGGTGGCTGTTTGGGGGGCATGTGGAGTGAGCTGGGGGTGCACGCATAGGTGGGGCTTCTTGTGGTGAGGAACAGAGACAGGAGGAAAATGGAGGGCAGGCAGCTTCCCCCTGACCACGTGCTGCCATGGAATTCGGAGGAGGCCAAGAAGTCTGAGTTCGAACCTGGCTTTCCAGGTTATTGTGAAAATATGTTCGTCAAGGTAGGAGAGTAGAACATACTTTGTTTAAAGTCTCGCTAGCCTGAAATGTCGCTTTTATTTATCCGTATGGTATGTGGGTCTCCATTTGTACTCGTGATTCCCGACCCACAGTGTTAAGGGCAGGCCAGGAGTCTTCAGAAATCCTTCCAACCTTGAGATCTGCGGGGGTCTGGCTGACCTTCCCAGCATCCTATCCCTTCCAAATCCAGCTGACGCCTGTCTGTCTTCTCTCCCCAGATTAGCTGCTGCCCGGGAGAGGAGACCCGGGCAACGCGCTAGGGCGACGGCCCCTGCCCCGAGGGCCGGGATCATGAAAGGCCTCGGTGACAGCCGCCCCCGCCACCTGTCCGACAGCCTGGACCCACCACACGAGCCCCTGTTCGCAGGGCCTGATCGCAACCCCTACCTGCTATCGCCCACGGAGGCCTTTGCCCGCGAGGCTCGCTTCCCCGGGCAGAATGCTCTGCCAGGGGACGGGCTTTTCCCGCTCAACAACCAGCTGCCACCACCGAGCAGCACCTTCCCCCGCATCCACTACAACTCCCACTTCGAGGTGCCAGAGGAGAGCCCCTTCCCCAGCCATGCCCAGGCCACCAAGATCAACCGGCTGCCCGCCAACCTCCTGGACCAGTTTGAGAAGCAGCTGCCTATCCACCGCGATGGCTTCAGCACTCTCCAGTTCCCCCGCGGGGAGGCCAAGGCCCGGGGCGAGAGTCCTGGCCGCATCCGCCACCTGGTCCACTCAGTCCAGCGGCTCTTCTTCACCAAGGCGCCCTCCCTGGAGGGCACGACAGGCAAGGTCGGTGGCAATGGCGGCAAGAAAGGTGGCCTGGAGGACGGCAAGGGCCGGAGGGCCAAGAGCAAGGAGCGGGCCAAGGCTGGGGAGCCCAAGCGGCGCAGCCGTTCCAACATCTCGGGCTGGTGGAGCTCTGACGACAACTTGGATGGTGAGGGTGGCGCCTTCCGCAGCAGTGGCCCAGCCTCTGGACTGATGACACTAGGCCGCCAGACAGAACGCAGCCAGCCACGCTACTTCACGCACGCCTACAACACCATCAGTGGGCACATGCTCAGAGCCACCAAGAACAACACCGCCGAGCTGACTGCCCCACCACCTCCGCCGGCACCCCCGGCCACCTGCCCTAGCCTTGGGGTGGGCGCTGACACCAACTATGTCAAGCGGGGCTCCTGGTCCACTCTGACCCTCAGCCACGCCCATGAGGTCTGCCAGAAGACCTCAGCCACCTTGGATAAGAGCCTGCTAAAGTCCAAATCCTGCCACCAGGGTCTTGCCTACCATTACCTGCAGGTGGGTCCCTGCCAGGGTCAGGGTAGGGTGAGGGATGGTGGGGAAGGCACCAGTTTGAGGCCCAGCTCTGTCACAGATTGACTTGGAAAGTTGTTTCACTCAGGCCTCTGCTGACTTGCCTAGGAAATGGGTGGCTGATGGTATCTTGCTAGTAAGAGGATTCCTTCCACTGGTCATGCTCTCAGCAGACATTGGTTAGGACCCTTTTGAGACCGGCCCTGAGTAGGGACCAAAACACGTCCCTTCCCTTTAGAAGAAAAATATGGAAGCTGTGCCTTCTATCCCCTCCGAGGACCAATTGCATGGCATTCTGCTTGCCAGCCCCCAGACTGGGGGCTCCTTGAGGATAGGGACCATATCTGGTGCAGCTCTGTGTCCCCAGGGCCCAAGACAGGGTCTGTCATACAGGAAGTGCTCAAGAAACATGAGAGGAGAGAGGGGTAGATGAACAGATGGACCCTTGAATGAATAGAGTGAGAAATAAATAAGACATAGTCCCGATTATCAGGATGCTGGGAGAGAAAGACACATGAGCAGACATTCCTGTCAGCATGAGCGGAATGTGATGGAGATGAGCAGGGGGACTGCAGGAGCCCCGAGGCCCTAAATCAGTTTGGGGGACTAGCTTTTTTCTTTCAAACACTAATGTTTATTGAGGCACTTATTATGCACCAAGGCTGCACTCCTGGAAAGTGGCAGAAGGCTCAGAGACATCTCTGCTGCTACACTTGTACTGGGTCTCAAGGGCAGGGTGAGTGGCTGAGAACTGGATGGCTCCCGGGACCAGAGCCCAAGCTGTGGGTGAAAGTTACAGGAAGTAGATTTCGGTTCACCTGCAGATGGAAGGGGCTGCTTCAGTAGGTAGTGAGTACCTCATCCCGGAGGGCATGTCAGCATAGGCCTGGCCAGCCTTTTGGAACACATTAGATGCATTTTTTTTTTTTTTTTTTTTCTGGTACGCGGGCCTCTCACTGTTGTGGCCTTTCCCGTTGTGGAGCACAGGCTCCGGACCACAGGCTCAGTGGCCATGGCTCACGGGCCCAGCCGCTCCGTGGCATGTGGGATCTTCCCGGACCGGGGCACGAACCCGCGTCCCCTGCATTGGCAGGCGGACTCTCAACCACTGTGCCACCAGGGGAGCCCCATTAGATGCATTTTGAACTGGATGAACATCAAAGTCTGACCTGAGTTCTTGTCATTCCATATAAAATTCCAAAGACAGTGAGACTATGGGGGGAGAAGGCTGTTTTTTTCAATAGGAGGGAAATGAAATCTAGGCAGTGTTTTATATATTTAAGGCTTTTGTGGCTCTCAATCTACTTCCTTAGCTTAGAAACATCAGAGGGGGTGGGGTGTGACCTAGCTCCCTCTCAAATGATATGGTTTGGTCTGATCACGTGAAAATGCTTCAGAAACACCGTGAAACGGTGGCCCTGCAGTCCCTGGAGTGGTGCTGCCTGCTTGCTCAACAGGAAGTAGGTGGGTAAGGGCTGGGGAAGCAACAGGTGTTGAGCAGGGATATACAAAGCCACCTTCCCAAGGGACAGGTGGAGGTAGGAAGGATGGACTAGCAAATGGTTTGGGGTGGAATGTGCAGGTCCTGGTGACTGGCTGGGCAGTCAGTTGGGGAGGAGGGTGTTAATGGGAAAGCTGCGGGGGGGTGGACCTGGGATGGGAATCCCAGGCAGGGACCCTCCCTCAGCCAAGAATCAGCCACTGGCAATGTGGGAACTGAGAAGAACATGGTCTCTGTGCAGGCTTGGTGATTTGGGGAGTGTGGTGTGCACTTGTGGGCATGGAGAAGAATGGGTGTGCTGTGTACACTGAGAAACGTGTGCCTGGGTGTCCGCGGTGACATATAGACCCAGTGAAGGTGTGTGCTCTGTATGTGTTGAGGCAGGGACACGGTGAGGAGGGGCAAGTTGAGATGTGTCCGCGGTGCAGTGGTGGCTGGTGTGCACGTGAGGAGGTGTGTATGCTCTGTGTTCACATCGTGCACTCAGTGAGGGGCGGGTACATGATAAAGTGGCTGGGGTGCATCCCTGGGGAGAGGGGTGTGTCCTTGGGGAGAGGGGTGTGCTGGGAAAGGGTATGCTTGCTCTCTGAGGTGCATGTACATGGCACGGCGTGTTCACCCTGTGCTCGGGCTGAGGTACGTGTGAGTGCTGAGATGAGCATACTCCATAAGGAGGTGAATATCCACCGTGTGGACACATCGGTGGGTATCAAGTGAACAAGAGTGTAGACAGTGTGTGCTGCCCTGGAGCAGCTGGCAGAGCCTGGCCTCAGAAGGGCAGGGGAGGTCCCCTCAGTTGGTTTCTGCCACTGTAACCACTGAGGACCAGGGCTGCCCTCACAGCTGTGACCTTACTTACCCTTATCACAGCCCCCTTCCACAGATGGGGTCCCTGGAGTTCAGATGGGAACACTGAGCCCTTTTTCCAGCTCACCACTTGGCTGCCAGACCCCACAAAGCCCTTGTGCTCTCAGTACCTCAGTTTACCCACCTGTAGGATGAGGAACGTTGTTTGGCCCCAAAGACCTCACCTCCGTACTGATGTGCTAGGGTCCCCTGACTCATCCTCCCCTGCCATCCAAGGGTCCAGGGACCTCTCTCAAGCCTGCTGTTCTTATCTGGGCAGTGGGATCATAAGCCATCCACTGAGATAGCAGGGGAAGTAATGGGAACACAGGGGTTGCTCAGAAGTGTAGCTGCAGTGGAAGCCATTGTGATCCTTCTGTCTGGGCGGTTTTGCTGGGGCACACTCAGCCTGGCATCCACGGAGATCTGAGGCTGGAGAAGGCCACATAGTGAAGCTGCGGCAGAACTGGCTCTGGAACCCAGGTATCCTTCTCAGCCCCGGCTCTGCTGATGGGTCCTGATGGGTGCCTTTAGTGGCAGTACCCAGCACCGAAGGCCGAATTCCCCGAAGTGGGCAGCGAGGGAGCTTCAGGGTCCTGGAGATGGGGGTTCTAGCGTGCAGCTGACGCCCCAGGTGATGAGCCCGAGGCTGGATGGCCGGCGGCGCGCTGGGGGTGTGCGCTGCCCCCCGAGCCACCCTTGCCGATAGCTGTCCGCCCATCCCCAGGTGCCCGGAGGCGGCGGCGAATGGACCACCTCGCTGCTGTCCCCGCGCGAGGCGGACTCCACGGGCGAGGGCCCCATCCCGTGCCGGCGAATGCGCAGCGGCAGCTACATCAAGGCCATGGGCGACGAGGACAGTGACGAGTCCGCCGGCAGCCCCAAGCCCTCCCCCAAGACGGCGGCGCGGCGCCAGAGCTACCTGAGGGCCACGCAGCAGTCGCTGGGAGAGCAGAGCAACCCCCGCAGGTGAGCGCACAGTCCCGCCCCCTAGAGTCGCGCCCGCAGGCCAGCCCTGCCCCCAGAAGCCCCACCGTGGGAGAGCCTCTCCGAAGTCCAAGTCCCGCCCCAGGAAGCCTCTGCTCACCAGTGAGTCCTGCCCTCTGGGAACCCCGCACCAGAAGCCCTGGTCACCTGTGAGTTCTGCTCCCTAAGGGGACCACTCCCTTAAAATGAGCCACGCCCGCAGGCTTACCCAGCTCCACTGGGGCCCCGCCCACTTGCGAGCGCTCCTCTGGGAAAGCCTCTTTACACTCGTACCGCCCTGGCTCACAGGCAAGCTTTGCCCTCTAGGTGAGCCCCTCACAGGTATGTCCCACCCCTGGGAACCTCGCCTTCCTCCTCTTCAGCCGCCCGCCCGGAGATCCCAGCCCCACAGATGAATCCTGCCCTCCAGCCTCAGACCCAGGTGAAGCCCCGCCCCCAATGATCCAGGCCCCCTAGGTGAACCCTCCTTCCGGTTAGCCCCCTTCCTGAGATCTTCGTCCTTAGGTTGGCCCCTGCACTTTGATGAGTTGACTCCGGAGAGCCCCGCCATTTGGGGAACCCACCCCATAAGCCCCCCACAGCTAAGTCCTGACCACAGGTGAGCCTTATCCTTTGGTAAATCATAAGGGGAGTCTCTCTGCAGTGATTGGCCCAGGTAAACCCCGCCCACGGGAGCTACATCCCCAGATGATTTCCACTCGTACAGGGGAACTGCCCCAGGAGACCCTCTTCTTCAGGTTAGAGAACCCTGCCCTTAGTGAGCCCACCCCTTGTGCCAGCACTGCCCAGGGAAGGCCAGAGCCCCCTCTGCCAGTGCCCCTGTAATTGCCCCCTGAGTTGAGCTCCGAGATTGGGGATGAGGGAGGATCCAGAAGTCAAAGGGAGATAGACAGCCTTCACCTGTCCCATCACCCGGCCCGGCATTCCACCAATGGAGCCCCATCCTGTTGCTTTAATACTGGGAAGAGTTAGTGAAAGTGTGAAAAATGAAACACGTGCACACAGGAAGCAACAATTAACATGTTAGAGAGAGAAGTGAGCCTTTCACATGCAGAAGTCACCGTGGGGATTAGAACAGAAAAGAATGAGTGCAAAACAGGTGGAAGTTGGTATAGGTGATGCAGAACCCACTGAGGAAGAGAAACAAAAGCAAGTCAGAAACAGACAAAGGACTTGGAAGAGTTAAAGGAAACCAGCTTAGTCCAGTTCTTCTACTCCTGGGGGCAAGAGCCAAAGCTTCACTGGAGGAGGTAGCCTGGGAGGACTGCAGCAGAGGGAATAGAGCAGGGCAGGTGACAGTAGACTGAGGCAGGGAGTCTCACTGGCTGGGACAGAGGCAGGGAATGGCCTCCAGGTGGGAATTCAGGACACCACCAGCCATTCCTAGGTCTCACCCTCTCTGAGCCTCAGTTTCCCTAGCTTTAAGTGAAGGGGGCTGAGCTAGATGATCTCTTAAGACCCCTTCTCCTGAGATCCTGCAATTCCTTGAATGACCTGTGGGCATGGAGGTGGGAGAGGTGGGCAGGACCAGGGCCCAGGCCTTGAATGAGAGGGAATTGATAATAGTAGTATAGGCATACCTCAGACCACCGCAATAAAGTGGATATGGCAATAAAGTGAGTCACACGAAATGTTTTTGTTTTCCAGTGCATGTAAAAGTTATGTTTACACTATAGTCTAAGTGTGCAATAACATTATGTCTTTTAAAAAGTACATACCTTAATTTTAAAATGCTAACCATCACCTGACAACTCCGGGTTGCCACAAACCTTCAATTTGTTAAAAAGAATAGAAAAGAAAAACCAAAAAAAGAATATCTGCAGAACGCAGCAAAGTGAAGTGCAATAAAAGGAGTATTCCTGTAGTAACAGTAATGGGGGCCATCTGTTAGCCGTTGCTGCGCTCTGGGCTCTCTGCCTGCCCCAGTGCCCTTGAATCTGCATCACTGAAACCTCCTTACAGCCCCAGCAGGCAGGCACAGTGACATCTCCCACTTTATAGGTGAGGAAACTGAGACTTAAGGGGTGACGACTTGCCCAGGGTCACCCAGTGAGGAAGCTGGATTCCAATCCAAGTTTGTCTATGTCAAGACCCTGAGCTATTGGAGGCTTGGACCTTATTTCCAGAGCGGGGGAGTTGGGGAGGGGGAGGCCCAGGGTCAGGTAGATGTGAGAAAGATTGAAGAGCCAGGGCTATGGGGAGAAGTGGTGAGTCTTCAGGGGCCTGGTGGAGGCCACCTGGACATTGTGTCAAAACTGATGACCTTTGGGCAGCCCTGGCCAGAGGTCAAGGCTGTGGGCTTTGACCCATCTCCTCTGTCCAGCCCCTGGAATTGCCCCAGGCCTGCAGAGGAGGGGGCTGTAGAATTGAGCTGGTGTGGCCCCCCCTGCTTTGAAACAGTCAAGAGCAAGCTTGTGCTGCCACCTCACGGTTGCAGTGGACATAACAGGTGAGGGCCACCGGCACCCTCCAGACTCACAAGGCCTCCAAAAGCTGGGAGCAGCTCTCCCCTTGCTCATCACCCCCACTACGACCCGGGATGGCAGTGACTTCCATTTTACCCTCTGCCGCTGGATAACCTTGGCCCATTTTTCCCCCTCTGGGCCTCAGTTTCCCATGCTGAACAAAGGGTGGGCTGAGCCCCATCTGCTCCCCATCCCCACCAGGAGTCTGGACCGCCTGGATTCAGTGGACATGCTGCTGCCCTCCAAGTGTCCGAGCTGGGAGGAGGACTACAACCCCGTCAGCGACAGCCTCAACGACTCCAGTTGCATCAGCCAGGTAAGGGTGGCAGGCAGCCAGAAGGTCAGTGGGCTTGGGAGAGCCGCAACTCCCACCCAGGAAAAGGACAGACGTCCAGGTCCAGCCTCTGTTGAGTGGTCCCTGAATATCTGCCCTGTGCTTCTGTTTGGTCTTTGGTCCTGAAGCTGCCTGTGTGTGTCTCTTCCCCACTGACTGTCCTGCGGCTGGAGAACAGTCACAGGGCCTCACATGGATGGCCTAAGCTGTGGGCCCAGAAGAAGGGGCCATACCACTGCCTTAGACCCAGGAGCCCTGAGGATAGGGTACTGGGAACCTGGGTTTGAGTCCCAGTCTTGTCACTGACAGTATGAACCCAGGACAAAACACCCCCTCCCTGAGCCTCAGTTTCCTGATTTACCACCGGAGGGTGATAATTCCTGTTTCAAAGGGTTGTGAGGAATCAGTGAGATAACAAACATAATGTGCTCAGCAAAGGGTGGCTCCCTTGATGGTTAGCATTGACATCTTGCTGTGTGACTTCGGGCAAGTTGCTTCTCCACTCTGGACCTCCATGTCCCACCTGATCAGTGGATAGTTGGACTTCCAGTGCCCAGCCAGCTCTGCCACTAACAGCGGTAAACATGCTGTGCTATACTATTAATTCTCTCAACCATCAGCTAGCTCCTTGATCCCTCACAGCCACCCCCAGAGGGGGCCTTATCATCCATATCCCCATTTCATAGATGAGGAAACTGAGGCCCAGATAGGTGGGGTCACAACAGCTAGGAAGAGGCAACAGCTAGGAAGAGGCAAAGCTGGGCAGAGATCTAGGGCTGTCAGACCCAGACCTGGACCTCAGCCCCTACCGTCTTGTGCACAGTACTTTACAGTTTGCAAAGGGACGACCAGTCAAGGCTTGAGGGCTCCCCCCATGGTGTGGATGGGGAGACGAGGCCCAGAGAGGGCAGACATCTGCCAATAGTAGCACAGTGAGGCAGTAGAGGCAGCCAGGTGCAGACCCAGCCACCTCTCTGGGCAGGAACAGACCCCAGGTCCCACCGTCTGCAGCCCCACGGCCTGGGCTAACGGACTGCTTAAAACTTTCGGATCCCAGCTCCTCACCACCCCATATTCCTGGCCCGGCCAAGCCCCCACACCCCAGCCCCCATCCTCAGCACTGTCGTTCCCACGCTCCAAGGAGATTGACCTCAGATGTGGGGAGAGGGAGAGCCCCCCACCCCCGGCCAGGGGACCCTCCGCCCCACCATCCTCATCCAGGCCCCACCAAGTCTCACCTATACCGTTGTCCTGGCCTCCGTGCCTGCCACCCTCCAATCTCTTCTCAGTGGCCAGAGGGAGCTTGTAAAAAACAGAAGTCAAATCACGTCACCTGCTCCGAAGCCTCCCATGGCTCCCGCCTCACCCTAGTGAAAGCCAGACCTGTGAAGCCCGGCCTCCCTCTCAGATGTGCTCCCCGACTTGCTCTGTCACTCACTCTGCTCCAGCCACTCTGGCCCCCTTTTGCCCCTCACACACCTCATTCCTGCCCCAGGCCCCCTGCATTTGCTCCTGCCTCTCCCAGGAGCATCTTCTCTCAGATCTTTGCACAGCTGGTTCTTCTCCGTGTCCCAGGTCTTGGCTCAAATGTCACCTCAGAGGGACCTGCCCTATCACTTGCCTCAGGGGGTCCCCGGGGCCCTGTTTCCTTACTCTGCTTAATTTTCTTGACAGCACTTCTCACTATCTGGAATTATACTTGTTAGTTGATGTCTGTCTCACTCTTAAGACTGGGAGTTCCCTACAGACGGGGACCTTGCTGTCTTGTCCCCACAGAGTCCCCAGCACATGGCACAGGACACGTAGGTTTGCTGAATGGACGGCGTCCCTCCCTGTCTCTCCCATCCTGCCTGTTCTCTCATCCCTCAGTCTCCCTGTCGGTCTGTGTCTGTCTCCCTCTGTTTTGCTCTCCCCTCATTCACATTTTTCTCTGATTCTCTCCAGTGTGTCTCATTTCCATGTTTCTCTCTGGGTCTGTCTGTCTCTCTCACACCCACTGTCTCTATCCCCTGCCCGGCCCTGGCACCTGGAACAATTTTGTCCTTTGGCTACACGAAAAGGTACACGGAATCAGCCAGGCTGGGGACCCCAGCAGGTCTCTCCCACTACCCCCTGCCCAGCCCCAGCTCTCCCCTAGCCCAGGGTCCTCTGAACCCCCAAACCCTCATCCCATGAAGCTTGAGTGACCTGAGCCACATATGTCGCCCCAAAGTCAGAGATGTCCAGCTCTGTCTGTGTCTCTGAGGCCTCAACTCCTGCCAGAAGAAACCCCGCTCCCACCAGGCACTGGACTGTGTAAGCCCTGACCAGGGAAGAGAAGTCTCTGGGCTCTGTCCCTAATCTGTACATCCTGGGAGCTGCCTGCCCAGGTGAGAGGCAGCAGACAGGACATCCATGGTCCCAGAAGCCAACCCAGGAGAAAGACTTATAAACGGCAGATTACAAATCTGCAAGAACACCCGGCCCCAGAAGGAGTGAGCCTCCCACCCCTGGAGGAAGCCAAGACCTCCCAGCAGCTGGGCCTCAGCCAGTCTGGGGAGGAGGTTAGACCAGCCAGCCACAAGTTCTCTTGCAGCCGGGCCTGAATACCCAACCCTAGCCCCCAGCCTCGGTCTCCCCATAACCCTCCCCCATCTCTTTCCTGCAGATTTTTGGACAGGCCTCCCTGATCCCCCAGTTGTTTGGCCACGAGCAGCAGGTCAGTATGTTTGCCATTCTCTTGTCCCCCAATCCCAGAGGCCAGGGCTGTGTCTCAGGCACCTCAGTGGTGCTGGCCCCTGAGCTGGGCAGGTGCAAGCAGAGCCAGCACCAGGAAAGCCCCCTGCAGTGAAGATGGTGTCAGGGATCACGTTGGTGCCTGGACCTTCCACTCTTTGGCCCTATCGCTTCACTTCTCTGTGCCTCAGTTTCCTCTTCTCAAAAATGGAAAAGAATGGGCTAGGATCTAGGGATGGGGCAAGAATAACCCCAGGATATTGGCATAACATTGTAAATCAACTATACTTGAATTAAAAAAATGGTTTTTTAAAGAATAACCCCAAGATAAAGGAAGGTGTACCCTGAGAGCTTCTAGCTCCCTCCTTCCTCTCATCCCCCAAAGCCTGGGAAAGGCCTGGGGAGACTGTTCCATTTGGACAGATCAGGGGCTGGGGGCATTGGCCTTCACATCCCAGCCCCCAGATCCCCTGACTTATCTCCTTTCTTGGGTTCCAATAAGACCTTTAAGGATGTTAGGGTTCTGGAATGAATGCAGAGACTTTTCAAGCTTACCAAAGGTGGTGAAGATGACGCCAGTCCTGGCACTGTCTGCCTGTCCTAAGGGTGCCCCATCCCACACACACCCATCCTGCCCCTGGAGGTGGTCCTCTCCTCCCCCCCAGGCCCCAGCCCCGAGGCCAGATAGAGAGGCAGGGAAGGTGCTCTGGGCCCAGGTCCTCATTGTGGCCAGGAGTGGCAAGGGACTGATCCAAGGCCACCCGGCCTACAGGGCAGAACTGTGACTGGCTCCACAGCTCCTGATTCCAGCCACGGATGCCTCATGTGCCTCCCACCTTCATATCATAATTTTTCTTGAGCACATTGTTGCAGAGGGTCTTTGGGGAGCCCACAGTGGGCCAGGTGACCTCTTCCTTCCTTCAGCAGCCTCATGATAAGGGTGTGATATGTTCACATGTAAAACCCCCAGGGCAGTTCCCTGCGCATAGTACATCCTCAATGATATACATACCAACAGCACTAACCAGCTGGCCTCTCCCTGGGAGCTTGGGAGCATATTAACTGACACTGACAAATCTTTGCACTTGCCCCATAAAGTTGCCTGTAATAACAGGTACAGGTTATCAGGTGCTTAGTGATTAAGCATGTGATTATGAATGATCTCATTTCATCTTGATCACAGTCCTGTGAAATCTGGTCTCTAATTAGCCCCCATTTTACAGATGGGGAAACTGAGGCACAGAGCAGTTAAGTGACTTGCCCATATTCCTCTTGTGAGAAAATGACGGAGCCGGGAATGAAACTCTGGCAGTCTAGCTCCAGAGGTGGGCCATTACCGTGCAGTCCCTAATCAAGGCCTCATCGCCCTTGGCAATCACAGGGGCCTCTCAATATACCTCAGGTTGCAGCTTTGGAGGATAAACACCTATCTCTTTAATACCCTCTCCAAGTGAATTTTGGGTATGTCACATGGCCTACGTTTTAATTTATCAGTGCTGTCTGATAGAATTTTCTGTGATGATTGGAAGTGTTCTATAATCCATGCTGTCCAATAAGGTAACATGAGCAAGTGAAATGTGGCTAGTGTGACTAAGGAACTGAATTTTGTTTATTTTAATTAATTTAAACCTAAATAGCCACGCATGGTTAGTTGCTACCATATTGAACAGAGCAAATTTAGACCTTTCCAAACATATACTCCAAATTGGGTGATGATCAGGAATTCCCTGGCAGTCCAGTGTTCAGGACCCCGCGCTCTCACTGCCAAGGGCCCGGGTTCAATCCCTGGTCGGGGAACTAAGATACCACAAGCTGTGCGGTGCAGCCAGAAAAAAAATTGGGTGATGATCCATTCAGTCTTTTTACCTGATGCAGTGCCAGACGAGTCCACAGGCATTCTATTCCATTTAGATAGGGAAACACTGATCCAGGGGATAGTGCTGGCCTGCCTGAGGTCACACAGCCAGGTCCAGGGCACAGTGGCCCCATATCCAGCTTCATCTTTTCCTCCACATGGTGCTCAGTCAACTTTTGCCCCATCCCGTGTAGCCCAGGTGTCTTCCCGGACCCCCACCCAGTGTCCATCTTTAGCCAGCTGACTCCTCAGCTTATACTCTGTGATCCCCAGGTACCAAGATGGCCTGAGACATGGGTCAGACAGACCCTTCCAGAACCATTGGAGAGTGTATGTATGGTGAGCCCCCTCTACACTCACACCCCCAGCTGCAGATTTGTAGGATCTTGTTTCTAGAGGGACACTTAGAAACCATCCAGATGAGGTTGAACTAGACGTGAGATGGCAAATAGCATATATACCTCCATTCTCCATACTGTCCATGGCAGATGTGACTAATCAGTCCTCACTGCCACTACCCTCATTCCAGTATTATTTTCTCTCACCAGACTATTGCATCAGCTTCATCTCTGGCCTCTGCCTCCATTCCAGACCCTATATCCCACATCCATTCTGTACACCAGGGCTAGATTAATCTTCCTTAAATATACATTTGGAGTATTGATTCTGCTACTTCCTCACTGGGTACAACTGGCAAGTATCTTCCCCTCAGTAGCCCTCAGTTTCTTTGCTTGTAAAAATGAAGGAATTGGACCGTAAGATGGTAAATATCTAGCACACCTACTGCCACCTCCCCATTCCAACCTTCAGGGCAGATGTTACTGATTATAGCCTTCTTTCTGGCTGAATTCAGATATGACCTCAAAATCTGTTAGTTAATCATTCTGGACACACAAGATATAACCTAGCTAACATCCTAGAAAGTATGTTTACTAGTTTCTCCTCCATTGTAGAGATGGGAAAATTGAGGCCCAAAGAGGTGAGAGAGTCTGTATATTTCTTAAGGGCTCCATCTGCCCATCCCGTGTCCTGAGTGAGACGGGAGCAGGAGGGTGGGCCGAGGTGAGGCCCCACAGACTCCAGCTCTGCAGCTGAGCCGACCACCAAGCACCCCATCCCTCCCCAGTGGGCACAGCTGGCCCCTGATGCCTGCTTTTGCCCTGACAGGTACGGGAGGCAGATCTGAGCGACCAGTATGAGGCAGCCTGCGAGTCGGCCTGCAGTGAAGCAGAGTCGACCGCGGCGGAGGCTCTAGACTTGCCGCTGCCCAGCTACTTCCGCTCCCGCAGCCACAGCTACCTGCGCGCCATCCAGGCGGGCTGCTCACAGGAGGAGGACAGTGTTTCCCTGCAGTCCCTTTCCCCCCCTCCCAGCACCGGCAGCCTCAGCAATAGTCGCACGCTTCCGAGTGAGTACCGAGATGGGGGACCCCTGGGACCGTTCCTGGTGGACCGGAGGTGGGGAGGAATCCATGGTTGGTGAGCCAGGATTGGAGGGGTGGCTAGCAAAAGTAGGAGGCCTTGGGGCTGGACTTCCCACCAACTGGTGAACTGGAGCTCAAATGGCAGCAGTGGGGTGGAGGTGGGGCTGTCACAGAGGCAGAAGTCAACACTCGGGGTGGGGTGAGGGGGTCGTGAGGGCTGGAGCTTGTGAGATACTTGGTTGCCCCTGACTCTCTAGATAGACCCTGGCTCTTACTGAAGCCCTACTTACCTGTTAGGATTAGTTCAGGTAGGCAAACCTGTGGGGAGGGTGGGCCCCTGCAGGGAAGAGGATGGGATCTGCATTGAGCCTTCTCAAAGGGGTGGGTTTGCAGGTTTCTCTCATATTCACAGTCAGGGACAACCTATCCTTTCTGATACTTGTTCTAAGTTCTCTGACAATAACCCAGGCATGATGAGAGAAAAAGGGGACCCTGTGTCCCAGAGCAAGCCATGACCATCAAGACCCAGGAAGATCATAGCACAATTTCTAGCTTAGTAGAGAGAACCTTGATCTCACTCTGACTAAAGAGTTTTCCTCCCTGAGCCTCAGTTTCCCCATGTGTAAATTGAGGCATAAGCCAGACCCCAGAGAGCTCTTGGGGGAGATGAAATAAGGCTGTGCCTGGAGAGGTTTAGGCGGGCCCTTGCACATGGTAGGAGCTGACAAGTGTAGCTGTTATTACTGGTTCTCAGACTTGACTCTGAGCCTCCTGACAATCAAAGGCATTGAGGTTGGATTACTGTAGGAAAACCACGTGTTTCAAGCGCTCAGTTGGTGTTTGATATAAGTAACTGAGCCTGAATCTTATGGATATTCTATACACGAGAAACCAGCTTGTTGACTGAATGAACTGCAAAGGCAGGGGGCAGAGCAAGAAGCCACTTTGTGTCACTATTGCCTTTCAAATCGTGGCTGGTATCTGGGCAGATCCCCGAGCTTTTCCAGTCATTTTGAGACCTTAAGGAACAGTCTCATTTTCAGGTCTTGAGAGTCTGGTCTCATTTCAAAACATCAGTCTCATCTACTTCAGACCTCACGCACCTGCAGCTAGGGCCTGACTGGGCTCAGAAGCCCACAGTGGGGAGCTGGGCGTGGTGGTCAGTGTCTTCTCTGTCCCTTGTTCATCAGTGGCCATTTCTGGTTCCTCCCGTGGGAGGGGAAGGTCGCTATGTTGTCTGGCATCAGGAGTATCTGTGTGACACATGCCACTTGCTAGCTCTTTCTCTTAGGTGGTGCTTTCAGAGTTTCTCCTATCTTGCAGGGCCCTTGTGGTGTCTTCTTTCCTAGCATGGGCAATCCCCCTCCAGGCCACTGCTGCTTATTCTGCCTCAGCTTCTCCAACCAGTGGCCCCCCTCCTCTGCACTCAGCCTCTGTTTGCCAGGGGACCTGGCCCTGCCAGGCAGGCATCTCGGGCAGACTCCTCTGATGACGACTCCAGCCGTACTGTCTCCCTCAGCTCCCGCTTCACCCATGTGAAAACGAGGCCTGTGCCTTGCAGAACTCTGAAAGTATAGGCTGGTCTGCTACAGCCTTCCTTCTAGACCTGCTGTCACAGCTAAGCCTGCCAGCCTCTCCACATTAGAAGTCTCCAAAGCAGGTGTCGGGGTCCAGTTTCTTTGGCCTCCAAATCCAGGGTATCCCTGCCAGGCTCTCCCAGGCACTCTGTTACAGTCTTATAAGAGTCTCAGGTAAAGGATCAGATTCCCCACGTCATCAGGCCCAAGGAAAGTTCTCTAAGCAGGAGGTGGGCCTGGGGAATCAGATAGCACGTCAACAATTTTCTTCAAATAACCCTTCACTCACCAATCTCCCCCGACCCCAGTCACTCATGAATGGACTGAAGATGGGTGGTGGGCTACACGTCCCAGAACCGTCTGGGTCCCTGTATTGGTCAGCTATTGCTACAAGAGTGCTGCAAAGCAAACAACTACAAAATCAATGTAACAACAAGTAACGTTTATTTCTTGCTCCCAAGTTTGTGGATCAGCTGGAATGGCTCTGTCCCACGTGTTTCTCACCCTCCTCCTGGGACCAAAGTGTCCTCCTGGGAGCAGTGGCTTTAGCAGGGCATGTTCTTCTCATGTTGATGGCAGAAGCACAGAGAGCAAGCCTAAGTACACAGGTACATTTCAAGGTCCCTGCTTGCATAATATCTGCTAAAATCCTATTAGTTAGAGGAAGTCATAGCTCAGAAACAAGGGATGGGGAACTCTCCTCCCACCGTGTGGACAGAGGAAGGGGTGAAGAATCAGGGTCAGTAATTCAGTTTACTGTGGTCCACGTTCTTGGCCACATTGATTTGTGTCCCTCTCACAGAAAATACCCTTATCCCAAAGATCCTGAAAAGACTCATCAATCATAACATCAGGATCTCATGGTACACCTGAAACGAATATAATATTGTAAATCAACTCTCCTTGAGTAATAAATAAATACATAAATACATGCATACATACATACATACACACATTTTTTAAAAAGGAAAAAAATATCTCATGATCTGTGTCAGATAGGGATGTGGCTCCTCTTGATCAAGCAACCTAAAATCTAAAATTAAAAAAAAAAAGATATCTACCTCCCACCTCCCAACCCCCCCCACACACACACCCAGCATACATTGGTAAAATAGGACTGCAGTCCACACTCCAGTTCAGAAAGAGGGAGAAGGGGTTCAGAGACTTACTGATCCATGGCCATTCTGAAGTCCTTCTGGGCAGATGTTGGGCAAATACTCTGGGAAAGGGAATGTCTCTTGACTAGGCCCAAGCTCTACGCTCTGGGGTCGATTCCCTAAGCCATGGTTTTCCGTAGCTCTTGGCTCTGCTCTCTGAAAGCCCTTCCTTTTCCATTAGCCTTGTTGGCCACGTCTAAAGAAAGCATTGGAGAATAGGCCTTTGGGCAGCCAAAGAGCCTTCTTTGTCTGCTTCCTGCCTGAAGAAAGTTAGGGACCCAGTGGTCTTTTTACATCTTGAGTGGTCTCAGTCCCTTGAGCCTAAGCTGATCATAGTTTTGGCCACATACCTCCCTCAAACACTTTATGGGTTTTCTATGTATTTGATTCCACTTAACCCCATGTACCAAAAAGCACACCCACAATTATTTTTGAGTCACGTCAGTCTCTCTCAACTCAATTATGATGACTTTGGGTGCATCAGGCTTCTGTGGGGCCATGCTCTTAAGCTTTCTAGAAGCTCTTTTGAGCAGCTGAGAGCATCTACTGAATGGTACCTTATTATTTTAGAGTATTAATAAAAGATGCTGTAACCACATCCTCGAGTTGATCTGACCCACACGCTGTATCTTAAGGCCATGACCTTGGTCTGATCTTTGTCCCCAGGCTGTATATTAATTTGAAACTGATTTACTGGCTGGAGAAGCTGGAGTTGACTGATCTCTTGTCCAACTCAGCGAGTTCTGGGCTCTCTGTATTCCCTCTAAACACTCCCTGTGACACTCCCTGTTTCTTTTATGAATTCCTCTTTCTTCTAAGTCCTTATCAAATTCAGCCCAAAGGAGCCAGCTCTTGCTTTCAACATTTCACCTGGAAACTCTCTTGCCCAAATCCATTGGTTCTCTTCAAGTTACTGTAGATTGACAGTTTTACCAAGCATTTTGTCTCTGCAGAGTATGGGTAACCTTTTTTCAAGCCTCCTCTAACAGTTTGCTCACTGCTCAGCACTTGGTCCCAGAGCCAATGCTACATATTTTTGTTTTTGTTGCTTATACACGCCACTCTTGGTACCAATTTCTGTATCTATCAACTATTATCACAATAATGCCGTGTAACAAACAAGCACATCTAATTTCAGAGGCACACAATAATGCGCATTTGTTCTCATTCATGAGTTTTTTGGTTGGCTGGTTCTGCTCTGCATGTCCTATATTCTCCTCCTGGAACCAAAGCACACTCCTGGAATCAGTGCCCTAGCCAAGGCATGCACTTCTCATGGTGGTGGCAGAAGTATAAGAGGGCAAATCCCATGGTACAAGCTCATTTCAAGTCTCTGTGTCACACCTGTGAACATCTGGTTGGTCAAAGCAAGTCACATGAGCCCAAAGCCAAGGTCCAGGGAAATACACTCAACCTTTTGTGGGAGAAACTGCAGTTACATTGCAAAGGGCATGAACACGGGGAAGGGTTGAGAATTGAGGCCAAATATTCAATAATGAATAATCCAGCATTTCTGGCTTTAAATGTAGGGATGTGGGGCTCCAATTATTCTCAGTTTGGGGGCTTAAGCCCAAACCAGGATACTCAAGAAAGTACTGGTAGCAACATCTGACACCTACCCAGACATGTGTGCACATATATACCTACTTATGGACATATATTCTGTACCCTTAGACCTCTCTCTCTGAAAACATATAAAAACACATGCACACTGATATTCTCACATGCACAAACATACACCTAATCTCTACATACAGTTGCACATGCTCTCATATATGTGTGTGTCTCCTTCAAGGCTCATGCCACCTCCACACCTGTGAGGAAATCATGCCCCTAACAGACTGGAGCCACCAAAACAATTCCCCCTACCCCATGTTTCCCCACTCAGCCCTCCTTCCAGGTCTCCATAGTGACCACTACATACGTGCTCCTCTCTCCTCCAACCCCTGATCCCCTCATGCTCAGCAGGTAAACTCACCTGCCTTGCAGGGAAAACCAAAGCCACCAGATTTTTCAGACCTGTGCCCAGAGCTGCAGTTGGTCCCTACAGTACCTTAGTGCTGGGTTAGGAAAGACACTTAACTGTCATCTATTGGAAAATTATTATGATGCACAATTTTTATTCGAATAATGTCCTTTACTGCCATCTGCTGCAGATGTGTCATAATAAATATACAATTCGATTATGTCTGTGTTGTGAACAGCACCCCCCTTATACGTGGCACCCTTCATCAGTGTAAAGCTTGCACCACCATCTATGGCATTCTGGCCCGTAACCACCTCCCTCCTCACAGACACACCCCACCACCCACAGGTACACCCTCCCTCAGACACTGTCTCCCTGCAGGGGTCGCCCCTGCTCAGAAGGCTGCCCCCTGTCCTCAGCATATGTCTCCAAGAAGTGAGCAGTCTGGGGCCTGTCCCCCACCTAGGGCTGTTCTGAGCCCCCAGTCGCTGAGGGGCATGAAAGCTCTTTGTCACCCTCACACGGGCACATATGCTCTCAGGCCATATGCCAGCAGGTGGGTGGATGTGGAGGCCACTTACTGAGATGGTGAGAGCCTGGGAGGGGAGGGCCCCTCCGGAGTGGCCCTGGGCAGGGCATGGAGCTTGCCCACCCCCCCACCCGCTTGCTGGGGGCTGGCCAGCTTCCCAGCTGTCAGCACCCCCTCTGTCCCTCCCCTTCTCTGACCCAGATTCTACATTCCAGAAATAGCTCTGGCAGGTGACTGGCAGGCAGGGTCGGCCCCAGCCGGGATGGCGGGGGAAACAGAAGCTTCGCTACATACACATGCCCCTCCCCAGCCAAAGGACCTACCTGGGAGGGCCCACGGGGGTGCCATTACCCCCTCAGTCTGCCCCATCCTGCCCCCTCTCTCTCCACTTCTGAGAAAGAAAAGAAAGAACAGAGAACGCGCTCGTCCCACTCCTCCCTTCTCCGACGCTGCCCATCCCCCATTAGCGCTCATTCTCCTCTTCTCCCTCCCTTCCTCCATCCCTTTCTTCCAGCTTCCCCTCCCCTCCATCATCTTAGCCTTCTGTCTGCCTGTCACCCTCAGCCCCGTTTCTCCCCCCGCCCCCCAGCCTCTCTCCCTTTCTTTCTTCTCAATTTCTGGCCCTTCTCCCTCCCCAGCCTCCCTTTCTGTGTCTCTCCCACTCACTCTGACTCACAAGGGAGGCTGTGACAGCACCTAGGAGCGGTGGCTGCTGGGTGGTACCTGCCACCTACCCCTGCCCCGCACCAACTGCATCCCCCGCAGCTGCACATGGGTACACGTGTGCACACGCGCACATGTGCACACACCTGGAGTCACTCTCTGGCAGTGCTTGGGATAGGTTTCTGGACTGGGAAACACCCTTGCTCCTTGCTCAGGGGCCCTGAGTTCTAGATTCAGCTGTGCTGTGTCACTCTGGGTGGGTCCTGACCCCTCCCTGCGCCTCAAATTCTCCATCTATGTTGTGAGGCTTGGGTTTGGGGACCCCCAAACACCTCCTATCTGAGTCACAGAATGCTCTGTCCTCCCTTCTTTGTCCCCTCTCCCCTCCCCCAGAACTCTCCCAGTTTCTTCTCTGATTTACTCTCTCCTCCATAGACACAGGAAGGGAGGCTGACAAAATTCCAGTAAGCAGCCAACCTTCCAGGCAGCCTTGTCCCCCAAGCCCTTTCCCAGGCCTAACCCTCCACAATCTCCGGTTATTACACTACAGGTTCCTTTCAGGTTGGACAGTCCAATCCCCAGAATATCAGGGCTGAGAGGAACCTGAAAGACCATCATGTCCAGAGATGCAAATAGACTTCAACTCACATGTCATCTCTGATCCCTGGAGCTCAGGACTGAGATTGGGTTAAGCAGAGAAATGTGCCACCATCGATTAGTGATGGCTGCTTTGTCCAGGAATGTTGCACTTATCTGACGTTCCTTATTTAGCCCAGTTAAACAAACACACACACACACACACACACACACACACACACGCGCTTACAGATATTTTACAAAGAAACTGTAGCCTAGAGGAGGTGAGTGTCAAGTCAGGGTCACCCAGTTAGAAGGTCAAGGAGCTGTTTCCCACCTCGGTCTGCCTGGCTTGAGTTCCCCATTATCCTGTGTTGGGGGGGCCATCCAAGGTCCTGGTAAAGAGATGCAGTGTGGTCACAGGAGTTTCAGGGAGAATTATCTGGCCACGTGGGCAGGATGGATTGGAAGCTGTGCAGTGGTCCAGGCAAGGCACAGTGAGGCCTGGGCAGGGGCCATAGAGTCAGAGAGTAATGGGAGGGTCCAGGAGGCCTTCCTAGAGTGAGTGATGAGGAGCCAGAATTCCCACCTCCTGAAATAGGCACCTCTCCACAGAGGGCACTGGGCAGAAGGTGGGCTTCCTCCCACAGCCCCACCCAGCCGTGGACCAGGAAGTTCCTGGTTAACTGAGTTGCTCTCCTAAGTCCCATTTTTAGGCAGACCCACTGAGCCTTCTGGGGGAAATAGTGATTGGGCTTAAGAACTGGTGGGCAGGCTGGGAACCCCAGCTTTGAGATTCTTGAACAAGAATAATTCCTTACTCCCTCAGGGGTAGAGAGGTCAGGCCAAAGGAGGAGAGACTAAGGTGCTTAAGTTGAATCTCGGAGGCCCTGAGGCCATGGTTAAGGGCAAGAGCCTTGCAGTGAGGCAGCCCTTTCATTGAGTAGATGCTTACTGATCACCTCAGTGGGCCAGGCTCTGCTCTAGGCACCAGGGACACATCAGTGAACAAAAGGGAAACGTCTGCCTTCATAGAGACTACATACTTTTGGGGGGGGGCATATGGGGGGAGGCAGACAAAACAATAAGCATAAATAACTCAAATAAGTATATGGTTTATTGGCAAGTAGTGTAGGGCAAGGAGTACTGGGAGTGCCAGCAGCAGGAGAAGGGTGCTGCAGCATAAACAGGGTACCACGATAGAACTCATTGAGACAGATGTTTGAGCAAGCACTTGAAGGAAGTGAGGGAAGGAGTAGTGCTGGGGAGGTACTCCAGGCAGGGAGAAGAGTGGTACAAAGGCCCTGAGGCAGGAGGGTGCCTCGTGCATTGGAGGAGGAGCAGGGCTGGTGTGGTTGGGATGGAGCAAGACAGAGTCAGGCATGTGCTTTGGGGCTTCCTGAATTTTCCTAAGTAATCAATCTAAAGATAAAGACTAAGTGAATGGTATAGGTGTAGCATAGTGACTGTGAGAAGGGCAAAGTAAGCTAATATTTTCAAAGTGCTTAGTACAGTGCCTGGCATCAAAAAAAGGCTCAATAGCCCTCAGTTGCTTTTGTTACTATTATACCTTTATGCAAGACAGTGGTATTGGAAAGACTGTATCATCTTCTTGAGTAAGACGCTTTTTTAAAAAAATTAATTTTGTAATTTACATTTTTGGTTGCGTTGGGTCTTCGTTGCTGCGCGTGGGCTAGAGAAACTAGTTGTGGCGAGCGGGGGCTACTCTTCTTTGCGGTGTGCGGGCTTCTCATTGTGGCGGCTTCTCTTGTTGTGGAGCACGGGCTCTAGAAGCATGGGCTTCAGTAGATGGGGCACGCGGGCTCAGTAGTTGTTGCACATGGGCTTAGTTGCTCCGCGGCATGTGGGATCTTCCCCAACCAGGGATTGAACCCTTGTTCCCTGCACTGGCAGGCAGATCGTTAACCACTGCGCCACCAGGGAAGTCCCTTGAGTAAGATTCTTTTCTCCACTTTACATTTGGAAAAGAGCTGCACAGAGAAGGGAAGGGACTTGCCTAGGTCACCCAGCAAGGCAGGTGGGGGAGCAGAAGCTGGATCTGCAGGTAGGCGCAGATGAGGGATGAGACCCCAAGGACCAGGACTGTGAGTAAGGGGACTCGCAGGGGAGAAGTGGGGAACTGGGAAGGCCATGAGCCGTGAAGGGAGTGACTTATGAATTTAGGCAGCTCCTATTGCACTTGGCTCTCCAAGGCATCCTGGATGTGATGGTTTTTACTACGGAGGAAACGAAGGCTTAGGAGGTTGAATGAGTATCTTGTCCAAGGTAACACAGCCCTCCGGAGGCTGAGCAGGGATTCTAACCCAACCCGGAGGGCCTCAGGTGAGCACAGCAAAGCGAGGATGGAGTAGAGAGGACAACCAGAAACACTTAGGACGTACAGTCGATAGTACCTGGGGGGCTAATTTGACCACACAGAGATGAGAAGACCACCTCAGCCTGCTTGTTCTGAGCCTCAGTTTCTCCCGGAAACAGCGAGGCGACGCCACGGTAAACTGGTGTAGATTCTCCAGGTCCCTCTCTCGTCAGGGAGCATGCGTCTGGTTCCAGCTGGAACCGGTTTGGTGGGGGCGGCTAGAGGGGCGGAGTCCCCCGTGCCTAGGCATGCGCGTGCTGACGTGGGCGCGCGCTCCCTCCCGGGGTCGGGCGGCCGGGGCGTAGGCTGGACTGAGCGCCCCGCGCGCTTGCGCACCCGCCCCTCCGCGCGCGCGCTACGGCCACGTGCCGAGAGGGCTGCGCGCGCCCCCGCTCGTCCCGGGAGTCCCGAGCGACGAGCGCGCGCGTGACGTGAGGGGCGGGGCGGGGCGGGGCCGGCGTGGGGCTTTAACCCAGAGGCCCCGCCCCTCGGGCTTACAAAACCGGAGCCTCGGGCCGGGCCGCGTGAGGGAGGAGGGTGAGTGCCCGCCGCTGGCCGCAGCTGCCGCCAGCCCGTCCGTCACTTCGTCGGTCTGTCCGGTTCACGTCGTCGCCGCCGCCTCCTCAGCTCGGACGCCTGGGGCCCGCCCAGCGCCGCCCGGAGCAGCCGCGGCCCCGCGAGGAGACGGGCGCCGCCCCCGCCCGGCCCTGCCCTGCCCCCGCCCTCCTCCCCTTCTGTCCTTCCGTCCGTCCGTCCGTTCCCCCGCCCGCTCGCGCTTCCGTCCTTCTGTCCGGCCACCAGCCCTCGGGCCCGTAGCCCCGCTCCGCCCGCTTTGTCTCTCCCTGGCTCGCTGTCTCTTTGTCTCTGCCCTCGCGCTGCCTCCCAGCCCCTCCCTCGCTCCCCGATCTCGGGTCCCCCTCAAGGCGCTCATCTCATCCCTCAGAGCCTCCCCCCCTCTGAGCGCCCCTCATCTTTGGGGACCTTTTTTTCAGAACACCTTCCACACTCCCCCAAGGCTCTCCTCTGAGCTTCCCGCACATCCCTTGAGGGTCCTCCCTTCCATCTGTCCCCCCAAATCCCGGGGGTCTTGCCTCCTCTTAGCCCTCATTTCTTCAGGGTTTTCCCTCTTTTGGTGTCCCCCGTATACGCTGATACCTCCTAGATCCCTTGGGGTCTCTCCTTGGGACCCCCAAAGCTCCCCAGCTCCCAGACTTCAGCGCCCCTCCCTGCCTTCCCTTGGTTTGTCCCCTGTCGCTGTCTCTCCTTGTTCTCTCTCGGGCCTCCGCGCTCCTCATTCCTCTGGGTCGGGGGCCCCTGCTTTGCTCTCCCTGCCTCACTCTGCCCCCGCATCTGTCTTGCTGGTGTCACCACTCGATGTCTCTTGCGCTGCAGACCCCCTTTTAAGGCGACTCCTTTGCCAGGGCTCTTGCCGCTCCCCCTTGCTTTCTCTGCCCCGGTCCCCTGTCTCCCCTTCTCTCTGCTCCTGTGTCTCCCCCTCTCCCCTTTTCTGTCTTTGCCGGTCTCTGGGTCTCTGACCCCCATCCGGCCCTCATGGCTTTGTGTCTGGAGCTCTTGAAGCAATGTGAGTGGTGGGGTG
The DNA here is from genome assembly GCF_025265405.1 of Mesoplodon densirostris. NCBI lineage: Eukaryota > Metazoa > Chordata > Mammalia > Artiodactyla > Ziphiidae > Mesoplodon > Mesoplodon densirostris. The sequence continues at coordinate 23,342,069 of NC_082676.1, read as the reverse complement.
TCCGGGTCTGGCTGGAGTCCGCCCGCAGGCTGGCCGCGGCCGAGGCTCCATGGGGTTGGCGCTGGGGCGAGGGCTGGCGCTGGGGCAGGAGGCTCTGGGGCCTCCCCACAAAGCGGGCAAGGAGGGAGGGGCCAGGCTGTCTGGCAGAGGTGGGAGTGGGGAGCCTTCCTGCTCTGAGGCTTCTGCTTTAGTTGCTTGTGTGTGTGGACGGTGCCACGGGCTGGGCATCCCTGCCCGCTTGGCCCTGCATGGCCTGGCATTTTGTGATTGCTTGTGGGCAGGCCTGGGCTATTTTGGAGCCAGCAGGATGTGATATCACTTGGGCGTTTATTTAGACCCAATTGGGGGTGGGGACTGCGTTCTTGCCAACTTGAGTAATCAAATTTTGCAGGGGGGTGGGGGTGCGGCCTCCTAGGCAGCTGGGCTGTAAGGTTTGTGGCCAGAACTTTGCCAGCCACCAGACTGGGCAGGTGAACCAGGGTCTGTGCTGCCTTGGTCTTGCTGAGACTGTCAATCAGGGTGAGGGGAGAGAGGGGTTGTTTTTAACCTGACCACCCTTGAGGATTGGGTTTGGTGGTCTAAGACCTCTGCGGCCAGCCTCAAGCTGTGTGACCTTGAATGAGACCTTCAACCTTTCCAAGTCTCAGTTTCTCCATCTGTAAAAAGGGAATAATTATGGCAGCCTCACAAGGTTGTCGTGACAATCAAATGAAGTATCTGTAAAGACACTTCGGGAACTGTCAGCCTGTCCTTAAACCGAGCCTCACAGAGGGAAAGCAGCTTGCCCGGGGCACACAGGCTAGTTCATGGCAGAGTTGGGACAGGGATCCAGGCCTGGGACTCCCCAGCCCGGAGTTCTTTACCCTCCCCCCCACTCCATTGCCACCTGGTTGTTCAGAAATGCACCTGCCCTTCCAATAGGGCAGGGGGCAGGCTGCCCCTTTTTATGCCCCCATTCCTGGTTGCTCTTTGCCAGTTTGTAAAGATAGGTGGGTGTGCCCAGCTGGATGTCTGTGCGGGAGACAGTTGGATTTTCCATGTTCCATCCCATTGTTGTTTAAGGGTGGGCCCTGCTTGGCCAGTGGCACTTGGGAATAAAGTCTGTCAGTTTGTAGTTGTGAGCCCCACCTGCTTTTCCAGCTTCCTGTAGAGTGGGGGAACAAAGGCTCCAGCTGAGAGATGCTCCACAGACAGCTGGGGTCTGCTGTCAAGGAGCCTCAGATGTCCCAGAACTTTGGAGCAGGAGATAAGATCAGCTATTGTAGCCCCCTCGTCTTACAGACAGGGTCCAGAGAGACCAGGGACCCACAGAGGATTTCAGCCAGGACTCCTGTGTCCTCTGCCGTAGCACTGCCTCTGAGGAGGTTGCTCTCTGGCTGGTGTCACCTGCCCACTGGTGTATAATGACAATTTCCAACATCCGTTGACCTTTTACTGTGGGCCCTGAGCTTGACACGCTACACAGACTACTTGCAGCAGGGAGGAGAAAGGGCTTGGTCTCTGGCCTGAAAGTGGAGGGAATCAGGGTTGTGGTCACCACATCTTACCTCTCAGGGAGGCTGCTTTCGCCTGGGCTTCAGCTTCCTTATCCGTAAAGTGGGAATGATAATCCTTGTCCTAAGGCTGATTCTGAAATCATGGAATCCCTAAAGAAATTCTGTGAGGCAGAATGCCAAGGTTCTATTCTCGGCTCTGATGCTAAGATGCTGTGTGACTTCAGACAAGTGTCTTCCTCTGTCTGTATTTTTCCTTCAAAAAAATGAGGAAGCTGGTTGTTGTGCTCTCTTAGGTGCTTCCGGCCCTGACATTTGAGGATTTTAAGGTAACTGAAATGCCACCTATTTGCACCTACATCTCATTTCACCTGTTAAAAGTGTGCTTGATCACAAAACAAGAGGCAGAATGTGTTGAGTGCTGCCAGATGTGTGCTGATAATGTGCTGTGGGGTTTCATCGGAGACATACCTTGTCCGGGCAAAGGGATCAAAAAGGCTTCCAGAAGGAGGCAGTGCTTGAGCTGGGCCCCTATACTAGACATGTTCTGCCTCTTGTACAAACTTCCAGAGAAAGAGTTCGGGTTTTCGGGCCGCAGACACCTGGTCTTAGTTGGTCTGCATCACTCGCTGCCTGTGTAATCTTGGGCTACTTACTTTCTTTGAGCTTCAGTTTCCTCGTCTGGACGCAAGATAATCATAATTACACTGCAGGGTTGTGGTGAGGATTAAGTGAGATTCTACATTAAAAAATAACTGGTACACAGTAGGCGTTTAATAAATGTGAACTTTCACCTCCAGATAATATCTGGATCCCTTTTTGCTTTGTGGGAACAAGGCAGAGGCCCAGCCTCTCCCTCTACCCGCTGTGGCTGGGGTTCAGGTAGCAAGAAAAGCACCTCCTGGCTGTTCTAATATGTAACAGCAGTGATCCTCTAACCTCTCGCTTGCTGTGTGGGACATTGTGTAATCTGCCAGGCTCTTTCCTTTCATAATCTGCCAGGCTCTTTCCTTTCCATTGTTCCTCACAACAGCCCTGGGAGGAAGTCAGAAGCCTGTGGAGTTCTCCCTGTTTCACGGGTGAATGAAGAATAGGGGCCCAGGGAGGGCTTGCACCCAGGCCTCTTGACTTGGCTCCCCCTGCAACCCACAGCGTTGCTCCACATTTATTGCTGCTGCCCGGTAGCCTACCGCTTGGGCTGCCTTCTCTGGATCCGGCGTCTGTTCTGCAAGGAGGGTTTGTTTGGCATTTCCCCAGCCTCTGAGCTCATCTCAAATTTAAATGGGACTAGCTTGAGGTTGGGTGGGGACTGAGTCACCACCTTCCCTGGCTTTCTCATCCTGAGCAGCAGCCAGACACACCCAGAGGGCCACTGCCGTAGACCTGCTGGTTGTAGACCCTGCACACAACAGGCTTTCCTCCCAGAAGCTCGGATGGCTCAGGAATGTCTCCCTCTGGGCTCTCAGGGGAAGGCGGCAGTGGTCTCCATATGTATTTCTTCACCTCAGGGATCTGGAAGCACAAGCCACACTGAGCTGTTGTTGCCTGGCCTCTCCTGCTCCAAGCCTTTATCTGTGCTGTACTCTCCCCCGTGGTGCCGTCTCTTCCCTTTGAGGCCCACATTGTCAAATGCCACCTCTTCCAGGAAGTCTCTGATTGCTGCCTCTGGAGTCAGACTGTGAATTCGGTCCCAGGTCCACACTTGCTGAAAGTGTGACCTTGGAGATCACTTTACCTCTCTGTGCCTCAGTTTCCTCATATATAAAAATTAGGCTCCTCATCTTTACAAAGTTCAGGTTCCTGAGCTCTATCCCCAAAGATTCTCATTTGGCAGGTCTGGGGGCAGGAATCAGCTTTTTAAACCAGCCCTCTGGAGGAGTCTGATGCTGAAAGCCTGTGGGCCGCACTCTGGGTAAAGCTGAACTGAGAGTTTCTTGGGTTGGTGTCACAGTTTGGCTTGTCCCTGCTGTGTGACCTTGGATTGATCGACTTTCTGCACCTTCGTTTTCTTCCCTGTCAGACTGGGATGGAAATGCCTTCCTCACAGATTGCTCTGAGGATGCAGACTCGTGTCGTAAAGGCCCCTCAAGAAATGGGAACCTGTCTGCTACACTGCCGTTCACTGGGTGTCGGGGACTGTGCTAAGCACTTTCTGGCATTATCCCACTGCATTATTGCAACAATCCTATGATACAGGTCCCAATATTATCCCCATTTTACAGGTGAGGAGACTGGCCCCTCATCATGGTCTTTGTTTTAGGCAGGATTGGTTGTTTCCAGAAGCAGATTACCCTTCCCCTGCGCAGTCCCAGCAGCAGACACTGTCAGACCTGGCCAGGGTGAGGGCTGTGGAATTGAACATCTGGGCAGGAATGCAATCCAGTCGTCAACAGGAATTTAATGAGGCTATCGAGGTGTGCGGTGTGAGTGCCTCTCGGGTTCCCAGGTTTCCCCGTCCTGGCTGTGGCTGCCTCGCCTCCCTCAGCCTGTGTTGGAATCAGCTGATTCCTCACCCACCCACTCCTGGGAACCAGGGCTACCTTAAAGACAAATAAAATCCATATTCTAGAGCTAAAAGGTTATTGTTTCTTGTCTCACTGTAAGAAGCGTGCTAAGGGAGGAAAAGGGACAGGGATGTGCCTCGGATCCCAGAAGAAGACCATGTCAGGGCCAGGTGAGAGCCATAGCGCTGTCTCCCCACCCAGGTCTCCCTCATTTCTCTGTCCCTGGCCTGGGTCACCCCGGGGAGAGCTGGTGCATGGAGGTCTGGTTTGGCCAGTGAATAGGATAAAAGCAAGAAAAGTGGTCCCAAGTGGTTGGAGCTGGACTTGGCTCAGCTTGGAGCTGAACTGGGCTTGGAAAACACTTTCTGTCCGGGGGCCTGCCCTCCCAGCCCTGGGCCAGGCTCCGAGAGGATGGGAGAGATCAGACAGACAGGGCCTCTGCCCCTGGGAACTTAGGATCTGACAAGGGAGACAAGGCCTACAATTATGAGAGACTGTGTGACAGTCTGTAATTAAGCATCTGCTGAAGGAAAGCATCGTCTGAGAAGGAAGAAGTGAGCATGAGCCAGAGGAAACAAGAGCCCTTTTGAGGGGGGCTGGATTCACAGAGGCCGACATTGAGGCTGATGTTCCTGGGAATGGTTTCTGCAGAGGCACAGGTGTGGGGGCTAGACAGGGTAAGTGCATGTTATGGAAACAGTGAGTAGACTAGTTTTGCTGATGCATCAGGGCTCGGGGAGGAGCCAGGAGATTGTAGGCAGCATAGAACGTGAGCTGAAGAGCAGAGGCTTTGGAGAGCCATGGAAGGTTTTAGAGCCGGGATGGCACAGCTGGAGGATTTTTTCAAGATGAGTCAGGCTGGGTGAATTGGAATGAATGAAAGTGACAACAGGGAGGAGCTTTGTAGGCAACTCGGAGAAGGGAGAGGGCAGGGTTCGGGTGGGGCCCGTGCGAGTGGGAAGGGCCAGTTGGGGTAGCAGAGGATGTTGTGTTCCCTGAGGAGGGCCTGACTGGGGGGCCTGATGGGCCAGCGGGAAAGACGTTGGGTGTTGCTACTTGGAGCAGGAAGTAACAGTCTGAGCACACTGCTCGCACACCTGCTCTATGCCAGGCTCTGTGCCAGGGCCTCCATGGATGCTCTCATGAAATCCTTACAGCAAGCCCGAGGCAGGTGGACTTAACCGTCCCCATTTTACAGATAAGGAACATGTGGCTCAGACCCAAAGCTGACTGTCTGCAAATGCTGGCTCTTCCCACAGTTCAGCTCTGCTTCTTGGAAAGGAACCTCCTACTGTTAGGATCCCAGGAATCTGAGCCTTCTTGCCCCTTGGATTGGGGGCACCTAATACATCCCCTAAAGGCCAGAACCCCCTACTTTCTAAAGACCTGGAAGATTGGGGCTGGGTGCCAGCTCAGAATTTCTTCAAGGTGGGAGAGTCAGGGAATTGAGGGGCCTTCACATCAGCAGTTTTACTCGCCAGGCTGTGAGCAGCCTCCAGAGCTGGGCCTCGTGTGTGTCTAGTGCAACAGTGGGCATGTCCATGACTGGGCCCACTGGGATTCTCAGCCAGCCCCCACCGGAGAGGGTGGGCCCTGGCCCAGCCACAGAGGCAGGGAGGGACTTGTCTGAGGTGCTCTCAGCACAGGAGAGCCAGGTGATGAAGCCTATTTCCCAGGCTGCAGCCAGGGATAGCCACTGGGCAGAGGGAAGGGGAAGGGGGAGGGGACTGGTGCTTAAGAGCGGCTAGCGGGGGAGGCAGCAATGGTTGGCGGCGGTGTGCAGCTAGGAAACTGGGGCCAGTCCTCCTCGGTGTGCCGCCCTGAGCAGGGCCTTGTCCTGGGGTCGTGAGGCCACATGACAGGCACAGCCTCTGTGTTCCGCTCACCCCACTCCTCCCTTGTCTCCAATAAACACCCCCAGGATCCTTCTGCCAGTCTGCTTTGGCAAATTCATACCAAAATCAGGACAAGGGTTTTGATGAGGGATTTTTGTGCTCCTTTGGAACAGACACAGCCTGAGAAATGTTCGGCCATTGGAACAGTGAACTAGACTGGGCTGTGCTCTCCCTTTCAATTGTAGCTATTCACTTGATTAATGCTTTACCGTTTGCCAGGTGCTTTCTTGTAAATGTGATCATTCTCATACGTATTCATTCTTTTCATTTCGTTTTTAGCACATTGTTTCTGGATCCTTAATATTTGTGAAGCCTGTTTTTTAATTTCAAAGCACTTACATCTACTTTATCTCAGTAGGTTCTTATACAACCCGAAGAGGATTGCTATTCTTGTCATCATCATTTTCCAGAAAGTGACTCGCCCAGGGTCACTCTGGGATTCACTGGCTGAGCTGTTGTTCACTTATTCAGCAAATATTTATTAAGTGCCTGCTGTGTGCCAGGCGATGAGCTGGCCCTGGGGATACAGTGGCAAGCAGAGCCGTCTTAGAGACTTAGCTTCTGACCTCCCAGAGTCCACAGAATCATCAAGGTCTAGCCAGGATCCACCCTAGCGCTCCTGACCCCCATCTTGGGCTCTTTCCACTGCAGACCCCTGGAGTTTGGGCCTGAGGCTTAGATCTAGACGGTTGTAGCCTGTGAGCCTTCAGCCTGGAGCATCACGGTAAAGCAAGCCAAGGCAGCAAGTGTCTGCAAACTGAACTTCAAAAGTGACAGAAGAGGTCTTCGGTAATGACTTAATGATTAACGAGAAGGTGAGGAAGGGCATCTCTACAGAAGGCCATCTGCTCCTCCCCAGGGGGGAGGAAGTCGCGCAAGGGCTGATGTACCTAAGATCCGGGCCTGAACTTTCTGCAGCCTCCAGATATTTGATTACAGTCTGCACAGGTGTGGAGCCCTGTGGCCATGTGCTAAGCTGGGGACCCTCCTTGCTTCCTTTAATATTAAATGAGATGAAATAAAGGCATATCTTAGGATATCAGTCTGGAAAGGACTCTCCCAGCCCCCTCACTTCCCATGAGTGGGAACCAAGTATTGGAGGGGACGGGATCCCATACTGAGAGAGACATTATTCTTTCCCTTCCCCTGTCTTACCAGCCTGACTTAATTTCCCCAGTCCTTCCTGTAGGAACCCTCCCCGCTCAGCTGTACCTACTGAGCATTCAAAGCCCTCTTGAAATCCTTCCTATGCCGTAAGGCCAAGTTTTTCTGAGTCTTCCCTGCTACTTTCTGCCCTGCCCAGAGGCCTGTGCTGTCCAGGCTGCCTCCATCTACTGTCAGAGGCTGACCACCTGTTCTGCAAGACTAGACCAGCAGCCCTTGAGGAGACTTCAAAATCCAGGTGTCTGGGCCTTGCCTCCAGGGAGTCTGATGCCTGAGACCTAGAGGGAAGCTTCTTTGGGTACATTTTGCTGGAGTTATTTTTTTATGTGCAGAAATTATGCTTTTATTGAGAAAGCAATACATGTATGTGGTTAAACATTTCAAACTTTGTAGGAGAAAAAAGGGGTCCAGTGAAAAATTAGTCTCTCTCCCACCTAGGCTCCTAGATAATGACTGTGAACAGTCTTGATGTTTCCTTCCGGAGATACTCTGCATACACGGGCAGCTGTGTCAGTACATCCCTTTTTATTACCCACTGCCTGTTGTTCTGTACCTTGTCTTCTTCATACAAGGATGTCTCTGTTGTCGGTATTCCCTGTGGGCACACACATGGCTGTGTGGCAGTCCACTGACAGATGGACCACCCGTTGTTTGTCCAGTCCTCTGCTCAGGGACATTTAGGTCGTTCCCAGCCTTGCTGCTACGAGCAGCGCTGTAGCCAGCACCCTTCCCACCTGGCTGTATACATGTGGGCAAGCATCACTGTAGGAGCCATTCCTTCCTGCAAGTGAAATTGCTCTTTTGAAGAATCTGTGCACCTAAAAGTTTGTTACCTTCTTTTGCATTCTGAAAATCTGTATGTATATATTTTAACATCTTTATTGGAGTATAATTGCTTTACAATGGTGTGTTAGTTTCTGCTTTATAACAAAGTGAATCAGCTATGCATATACATATATCCCCATATCTCTTCCTTCTCGCATCTCCCTCCCTACCCCACCCCTCTAGGTGGTCACAAAGCACCGAGCTGATCTCCCTGTGCTATGCAGCTGCTTCCCACTAGCCATCCATTTTACATTTGGTAGTGTATACGTGTCCACGCCACTCTCTCACTTCGTCCCAGCTTACCCTTCCCCCTCCCCATGTCCTCAAGTCCATTCTCTACGTCTGCGTCTTTATTCCTGTCCTGCCCCTAGGTTCTGAAGAACCTTTTTTTTTTTCAGATTCCATATATATGTGTTAGCGTACGGTATTTGTTTTTCTCTTTCTGACTTCACTCTGTATTGACAGACTCTAGATCCATCCACCTCACTACAAATAACTCAATTTCGTTTCTTTTTATGGCTGAGTAATATTCCATTGTATATATGTGCCACATCTTCTTTATTCATTCATCTGTCGATGGACACTTAGGTTGCTTCCATGTCCTGGCTATTGTAAATAGAGCTGCAGTGAACATTGTGGTACATGACTCTTTTTGAATTATGGTTTTCTCAGAGTATATGCCCAGTAGTGGGATTGCTGGGTCATATGGTAGTTGTATTTGTAGTTTTTTAAGGAACCCCCATACTGTTCTCCGTAGTGGCTGTATCAATTTACATTCCCACCAACAGTGCAAGAGGGTTCCCTTTTCTCCACACCCTCTCCAGCATTTATTGTTTGTAGATTTTTTGATGATGGCTATTCTGACTGGTGTGAGGTGATACCTCATTGTAGTTTTGATTTGCATTTCTCTAATGATTAGCGATGTTGAGCATCCTTTCATGTGTTTGTTGGCAATCTGTATATCTTCTTTGGAGAAATATCTATTTAGGTCTTCTGCCCATTTTTGGATTGGGTTGTTTGTTCTTTTGATATTGAGCTGCATGAGCTGCTTGTAAATTTTGGAGATTAATCCTTTGTCCGTTGCTTCACTTGCAAATATTTTCTCCCATTCTGAAGGTTGTCTTTTTGTCTTGTTTGTGGTTTCCTTTGCTGTGCAAAAGCTTTGAAGTTTCATTAGGTTCCATTTGTTTATTTTTGTTTTTATTTCCATTTCTCTAGGAGGTGGGTCCAAAAGGATCTTGCTGTGATTTATGTCATAGAGTGTTCTGCCTATGTTTTCCTCTAAGAGTTTGATAGTATCTGGCCTTACATTTAGGTCTTTAATCCATTTTGAGTTTATTTTTGTGTATGGTGTTAGGGACTGTTCTAATTTCATTCTTTTACATGTAGCTGTCCAGTTTTCCCAGCACCACTTATTGAAGAGGCTGTGTTTTCTCCATTGTATATTCTTGCCTCCTTTATCAAAAATAAGGTGTAGGGCTTCCCTGGTGGCACAGTGGTTGAGAGTCTGCCTGCTGATGCAGGGGACATGGGTTCGTGCCCCGGTCTGGGAAGATCCCACATGCCGCGGAGCGGCTGGGCCTGTGAGCCATGGCCGCTGAGCTTGCGCGTCTGGAGCCTGTGCTCTGCAACGGGAGAGGCCACAACGGTGAGAGGCCCGCGTACCACAAAAAAAAAAAAAAAAAAAAAAAAAGAGGTGTATATATTTTTTTCAGGGCTACTGATTTTTTTTTAATTTTTAAAAAAATTTATTCATTTTTGTCTGCGTTGGGTCTTCATTGCTGCACAAAGGCTTTTCTCTAGTTGCGACGAGCAGGGACTACTCTTCATTGCAGTGCGTGGGCTTCTCACCGCGGTGGCTCCTCTTGTTGAAGAGCACAGGCTCTAGGCACACGGGCTTCAGTAGTTGTGGCACACGGGCTCAGTAGTTGTGGCTCACGGGCTCTAGAGCGCAGGCTCAGTAGGTGTGGCACACGGGCTTAGTTGCTCCGTGGCATGTGGGATCTTCCCCGACCAGGGCTGGAACCCATGTGCCCTGCATTGGCAGGTGGATTCTTAACCACTGTTCCACCAGGGAAGCCCAAGGTGTATATATTTTTAAAAGCACCTTGCCCCCACCCCTGGATTCAAATTCCTTTCCTTGGTTAAGTACTGACAGTACTAATACAGCCCAGCTGAGAGAGGGGAAGGAGGCTGGCCAGTCTTCGCTCAGAAGCCCTCAGCCAATGAGATCTCTCCAGAGTAAGGTGCAGATGGGAGGGAGTGAGGGATGAAGGGAAGAAATGGGCTGGAGGGACATCAGGAGTGGAGCCAGGACTGGGGGGAGGGGATTCTGTTACAGGTACCTGGGGACCTGTTTGTGACTTGGTCTCCAGGGAGGGATGCCCCCCCCACACACACACACATACACTGTGTCCTCCTTCCTGTGCTTCTCAGGTGTGTGCCGCACCTGCTTGGCAACGGCTGGGCCATTGAGCTCATTCATCCAGCAAATATTTACTGAGCTCCTGAACCCAGTGCTGGCTTGGCCACAACGTCCCTGTGCCTTTCCGAGCCTCAGTTTTCCTCATCTGAGAGGTGGGGAGGCTCATCCCTGCCTCTCTCATGTCACCAGCCTAGAGGAGAGATTTGGTAAACCAGCCAGTGGGAAAACACCATAAAACAGATTACAGTGGTCTTAGCTAGACTGTGCCAGGCACCCTGGGGTCAGCAGAGAGTGAAGTTTGGACCAGTCCCGGGTGGGATGCTGTCTTAGTCCTGGGTCTTAGCAGATGGCCTGGTCGGCCCTCAGGCGGAGAGTTTTCAGGCAGCGGTTGATGGCTCCTCTTGCTGTGCTAAGACCAGGTCAAGCTCATCCCTGGGGTCTTCCTGAATTTGCTCTGCCCCAGGGGCTGCTCAGGATAAAGGAGTTGAGTTGACAGGCTGGGGAGAGGTAGTCAGAGAGACCAGGAAGGTCTCCACACAGCGGCCAGAGTTTGCCTCGTCCTCCAAGCCAACAGGAAGGCCCTTTTGGGTCCCCCTCTGGTCATTTCTGCAGCTCCTTTTTAGTCCTCAGTGGTGGCAGGGATGAGGAAGGGGACGTTCCATCATTTTTCTAATTTAAAATGACACTTTAAAGCACTAGCCGAATTCCTCCCTCCTATTTTATCAATGGAGAGACCGAGGCAGGGGGTTGAGGGCCTCCTCCCACGTTTCCCAGCGAATCAGCAGCCTCACTGGGATGAGAAGCCAGGTGTTCCGGCCTTAACTCTCACCATCTTTCCCACATCGTCCCAGTCTTTAGTTTCACTTTGGGGTTAAAAACCAAAGTGAAAGAAAAAGGTAAAGCAGGAAGCAGCCGCTTCAGACCCAGCCCAGGCTGGGGTGGGCCCCGGGGACCTCACTAGGCCTCACTAGGAGAGGAGCAGGCCTCTTCCCCACGGGCTCCCACCCTTGTTCTGGAGGCCTGGCTGGGGTCGGGGCCGGGTGGGACCCCGCAGGGAGAGGCGCCAGGCTGCAGACCGGCGGTGGCCTTCTGGCTCGGCCTGCCCCTGTGTGGGAGACAGCCAGTTCCACGGGTTCCCCGGTAAAGTCAGCCTCACCTGGGTGTGGCCCCAGGTGGGGAGCTACTGCCTTTGAAATTCCTGTCCTTCTGGGGCAGGGCTGGGCTGGAGGTGGACCTGTGTTGGCCTGGGACATCAACCCTGGCTTCCCGAATCCAGCTTTCACAGAACAGTTCCACTCTCCCTGAAGGTAAGAGCTAACGTCCTGTCTCCACTGAGAAAACTTTTAAACTTTCTGTCACTGTAGGCACTTACCTCACCCCCTGGCGGTTTCTTCTTAAGGACGCAGATGGCCTGAAAGCCTTCTCTCCTGATTGCAGTCCCAGGGACCTGGAGAGCACAGGGCGTAAGGGAACCGGAGCCGTGCTTCTCCAGTTGATAGGTGGCCTCCGACAAGCCCCTTCTCAGCTCTGGACCTCAATCCCCATTTGTTTCTTGGCAGGAGCTCTAGCTCCTTCTAGCTCTGCTGTTCAGCCGAATAGACTTTGGTCCCCCAGTGAGACCAAAATCATAACACACGTTTGGTTCGCCTGTGTACTTCAAAGACTAGCCGTTGCCTAACTAGCTGGAGTCTCAAGTTCCCGTTTCTCTGTGCTTTTTCTAAGGAAATTCTCAGCCTTGCCAAAGCAGATAATGGTAGCAATTTTGTTGCTTCAATGAATAGGATTTTCGTCTATCTCTCCTCTGCTCTACATAATCCCAAGGTCCCCAGGCGCAGAGCTGTGTTCGTTCAAGTCCACTCCCTGACGGCACATGCTGAACACACAGTAGGTGATCTGGAAGTTGTGGCTGAGTGACTGCACTGATGATCCACACCTAGCCACGCGGCTCCCCTGGGGGGCAGAACCTGGCACTTACAAAGCCCGACTGTGTACGAAAGCCCACACACCAATGGTCAGGCAGCCCCGTAGTTAAGAGCATAGCCCTGGAGTCATGCTGCCGGGGTTCAGATCCTGAGCTGCCACCTGGAGCTGTGAGGCTTTAGCAAGTTGCCTAACCTCTCTGGGCCTCCGTTTCTTCACCTGCAAAATAGAGGTGATGATATTACCTGAGTCACTGTGCGAGGACAAGAGAGAGAATGTGTGTGTGTAAAGCACTCAGGACAGTGCCAGGCACAGAGGAAGCACTTAAGAAATGTTTGCCCCTGCTCTTCTTGATATCCAAGGGGAGACAGAAGACTTGAAATATTTAAAGACTGTGCATGTCCCATGTCTGGCAAGATGCAGGTGCACTTGGTATTTGGAGAGGAGTTAATCATTCGCTGGCTCTTTGTTGAGTGTGGGGCTCTGATGGGGAAGATGCAGCGAATCAAGGCAGGCTTTAGAGAGGAGGTGACCTTCAGGACCTCAAAAGCTGGGTAGGCTCCAAGTGGATGGAGATTTTTAGGGGAGGCTTCCCTGGAGACGGGAGGGGAGGCAGGGGCTGGTTGTCCAGGGGCCTGGGGAGCTGAGATCAGGCTAGAGAAGCCTGCCCAGGGCCATCAGAGCCCACCAGGCACTCAGAGTCAGGGTTTATCTCGGCAGGGTCATCACTACCTTGGGCAGTATCCTGCTGGGGACTGCAGTGAAGAGTCCGCTCTTGAGTGTGTTGTGAATACAGAAATAGTTCAAGGCTCTCCTGGAACTTTCTTGCCTTCCCACGCTTCCCACGCTTCATGACGTGCCCGTTGGCCCTGCACAGAGCATGGGAGCAGTGAGGAGGTGTCTGCCTGTGGGGTAGGGGGAGGGGCCTGTCTCACAGCACCTGTAAAGGCAGGGCTGCCACTGCTACTGCTGCCCCAGCAGTCTTCTCAAAGGGGGTGCACGCAGCCGTGCGTGGGAACAGCCCAGGGGAAGAGGACTTGGGCTCATCCGCCAGCTCATCCCCACCCCGCCTCCACTTTCTTCCCAAACAATCAGCCGTTCATCCCCGGTGCTGAGCCAGGGGAAGGAGAGGGAACAAGACAAACCTGGTCTCTTTCCTCATGGAGCCTGGAGACCTCATCCAGCTTGGAGACCCCATTCAAGCAGGTACAGACACACAGCACACTGTCTAATTGGGATGAGTCCTGGAGGAAACGTAGTTGCCGAGAGGGACTTTATTCGGAGAAGATGGGGAAGGCATCTCAGGGAAGGTGGGGTGGGGGATGGGAAGGAGGCAGTTAAGGCAGACTGGGAACAGCAGGGGGCAAGACCCTGAGGTATAAAGTGTTTGGTGTATTTAGGGAACTGGGAGAGGTTCGGGTTATGTCTGGAAGGGTCTGCAAGGTCAGGCAGGGCCTGGCTGGACTTGGCGAGCCTGGGTAGGTCTGAGGCCAACAGCTTTGCTCACCCAGAGGTGTGATAACGAAAGTATTACAAGTGATTTTTGTTTTAAAATTGACATCAGAGCTTCTGAATACTTACATCGTCATCATTATTATTATCATCATCATCATCAGGTTTTCATACTGATCATTAGTCATCAAGAAAAGGCTTATTCAGCACTCCCTACTTATTGCTAATGCCCTTTCACATACTACTTCACAATTCACAAAGCCCTGTTGCTTCTGTTGCTGAGGGAGGCGGGTTGCAGTTATTACTGCTGTTTTTAGAAATGATGGAACAGAGAGGTAAAGTGACTTGTCCAGGGTCACACAGCTTAATCAAGATTTGAAGCCCTGATTCACTACTCTTTCTGTTCTACCAACTGCTTTTGTTTAAGAACGCCAATGCAGAAGTTGCTATTTCTTTTTAGCCAGATTGCCATTCCAAAATGATCACAGTTTAAAAGTTTGGGTATAGAATGATGTAACAGTAATTGTGTTAGGGCAGTGGGATTAAAATCACTTTTTAACTGTTTTCTATAATGTTATACAATATATTTATAGTTCTTTTTTAAGTTTTAATTTTTTTAACCTCCACACAATCTCCCATCCAACTCCTTTCCAAGGTTCTAACACATCCATTTCTACCCTTGTAGACCTCCAGTCTTTTTGATTTTCTATTTGAATTCTTTCTTTTTCTTTTATTTCTATTCCCTGAATCTCAGGAAAGAGATTGCAGCAGATTATAAATCAGCCCCTGCTCACAAATACATTTAAGTCAAACCAGAAATCAAAAAATTCATGCTTAAAGTAGCTTTCAATATTTTATTTTGTGACTTCGGGATTTGGGGTGAAAAATCAGTTTAATAGCTGGGGCTCGTTTGTAGAGAGTTCCTCAGTAGACTCCGCACTAGCCCATTTTTTTAAACACCGTGTTAAAGTGCACATAAAAATTTACCACATGGACTTCCCCGGTTGTCCAGTAGTAAAGGATCCGCTTTCCACTGCAGGGTTCAATCCCTGGTTGGGGAAGTAAGATCCCACACGTTGCATGGCATGGCCCAAAAAAATTACCACTTATACTATTTTTAAGTGTGCAGTTCAGTGGTATTAAGTACACTCACATTGTTTTACAACTATCACCACCCTCCATCTCCAGAACTCTTTTCATCTTGCAAAAATGAAACTCTGTATCTATTAAACAACTTCCCATTCCCTCCTCCCCAACCCCCTGGAAACCACCCTTCTACTTTCTGTCTGTATGAATGTAACTACTCCAGGTAACTCATTCATTAGTCCATTTTAAGGAGGTATATTTGAAAGGGAGAGTAGGCTTCATCTGTAAATAATGAACTCTTGGTTAACTCTCCAAGTTAATGCACACTGCAACTCTCAGCTTTATGTGGCTGTGTTCCAGCAGAGTTTTTAAAAGGCTGCTCATCTCCCAGGAGGGCTTTTCCCACAGAGGCAGTGTTGGTTCCAGCACCCGTGGTGGCTGCGTGGAGCCTGGACACAGCTTCAGGATCCTTCTTAACACAGGCAGGTACTACCAATTAACCAGAAGTAGCACACCTGTTGGAACCTGTGCCGTCCACAGCCTAGTGCAGTGCCCAACTTTTACAGATGGGTGTCAGTCCTAGGAGGGGAAGGGACCATTTGAGGGGCAAGTGATGTCACAGGTCTCTTTGTGAGAGAGGAAAAGGGCCTGGTAGGACAGCCCGAAGCCTGGGGAGGTGATCAGTATGCTTATAAAAACATCAGGGGCTTCCCTGGTGGCGCAGTGGTTGGGAGTCCGCCTGCCGATGCAGGGGACGCGGGTTCGTGCCCCGGTCCGGGAGGATCCCACATGCCGCGGAGCGACTGGGCCCGTGAGCCATGGCCGCTGGGCCTGCGCGTCCAGAGCCTGTGCTCTGCAACGGGAGAGGCCACAGCATTGAGAGACCCATGTACCGCAAAAAAAATAAATAAATAAAAATAAAGTGTAGCACAAATTGTAAGTGATCCTAAATAAACTGGGGGAATGGAATGTTTTTAAAAAATAATAATAATAAAATAAAATAAAATAACATCAGGGCAGAGCAGCTCCCAGAGGGGTAGAAGTTGTCAAGGTAAAGTCCGCTTTCTTCAGATGCTCTTTGGGATGCTGGCTTGGGCTTGAGGTCTTTTCTAGGGCTTCCCTGGTGGCGCAGTGGTTGAGAGTCCGCCTGCCGATGCAGGGGACACGGGTTCGTGCCCCGGTCCGGGAAGATCCCACATGCCGCGGAGCGGCTAGGCCCGTGAGCCATGGCCACTGAGCCTGCGCGTCCGGGGCCTGTGCTCCGCAACGGGAGAGGCCACAACAGTGAGAGGCCCGCGTACTGCAAAAAAAAAAAAAAAAAAAGCGTATTCTAGTCAGAGTCTGCCAGCAGAAGGGAGAGACCAAATTTGTCTTTCTATGGTGATTTCTAAGCTTTGTAGGAATGTGTGTGTCAGCCTCCTTGTCAGCCAACTTGTATTTTTGTTGTGAGACTGGATGCTGTGAAGGTTGGGTTCTGGAGACTGAAACCTGGAAGGTTTGCACTCACTTAGCAGATAGAACACTTGCTGTGTGACGCTGAACAAATCCCTCAAACTCTCTGAGCCTCCATTTCCTCAGCAGCACAAGGGGCGATGGTGAAAACATCTCCTTGTGGGGATCAAATATAAGGACCTCGGACAGTGACTGGGCCAGGTCAGTAGCCAGCGATGCCTGAGCAGGCAATAAACACCGGTAACTATGACGATTAGTTGCTAATATTCAGCGAGTCCTTACAGTTGCGGGGTGCTGGTGACTTTCCCTTGGGGAGGTCTTCTTTTAAAAAGATCTTCCCAAATGTCACCATGTTGTGCTTTTAGAGGTGGTTGTGAGAAAACTCGAGTATGGAGGGTATGGAGGCGTGAGGGGTAGGCCTGTAGTCCCTGCTTGTCCCTGCACCTCTGTCTTTTGCTTGCCAGGTCGCCCCTCACAGACTTCCCTACTGCTGCATTCTCAAGTCTTCCAGGGGAAGGCCCTGCAGACCTGTCTCACTTTTGGGGTGAAGTCAGAGACAGGGTCCCACGTTGTAAGTGGCAGGAGGCATTTGCCTGGGCACCCCTTCTGGGTGCCACAGGCATGGGAACCTTGCAGTCACTGCCTTCAGGGGACTCAAGGTCTAAACGGAGAAGAGTAAACAGACCTGTAAAACAGTGTGACGGCAGGGGCCTGTGGTACCTCTAAACCTGGGGCGTGACCCAGTGAGGGGTGCCTGGCAGGTGCGGAAGGACAGTCAGGGAAGGCTTGGAGGGAGTAATGCTGGAACGGAGACCCGGGAGAGGCGGTGGGATTAGGGAGGAGGAGGGGCATTGCAGGCAGGGAGCAGCCTTGCAAAGACCCGGGCGCTGGGAACATGGGGCGTTGCCATAAATAGGGTGGCACAGAGAAGTTAGAGGGGTGCTTGGCAAGGCAGGGACACCAGAGGTCACTACCCTAAAATATTAGAATAGTGATACAGATGCGGCATGAGGTGGGGGTCAGCTGCGGTCCTCAGGGCACTGAACTTTCCTGACCTGCCCCAGGCCAGAAACCCCCAGCTTCTGGCACGTGGAGTCCTTGGAAGGCCTAGAATTAGGCAGCTGCTCTGTGCGCCCCTTGCTCAGATATTTGGGCCCCTCAAGTGATTGTAATGATAGTTCCTCACCTGCCAAGCCCTTTCCCGCCTGTCTTCCCAAGAGAGTCTCACAGCAGCCCTAGGGCAGTGAACAAGGTGAGTCAGTATTGTTCCCATCTTACAGATGGGTGAGAGTGAGGCCCAGGGAGCCTTAGTCATACAGTGAGTGAGTGCAGGAACAGTGCTCACTCTCAGGGCCTCCTGACCTACAGGCCACTTCTGTAACTCAGCAGCAGGTACGGCGGGGGGCGGGGCGGAAGGGAAGCCAGTGTCAGCTGGTCTCTTGTTCTAAGGATGGGTTTATCATCTCAGGTGGGAGCTCTGTGCTGCCTGACTGTCCAGAGGAAGGTGTGTCAAGCCCTGACCGTGCTGCCTTCGACCTTAGAGTTAGTCCTCCCGTCATTTCCCCGGTAGCTAGGCCGTTTGAACCTCCTCATCCCTCTCCTCTGCTAGTCGGTAACGATTCTCTGGAGGCAAAAAAAAAAAAAAAAGAAAGAAATTGAACTGTGAATGTCACACACACAAAAATGATGTCTGATGTCACCTCCATTACTGAGTGTGAAGTAGGAAGGCAGAGAAAGAGCAAACATCTCAGGCCTGGAAGGAATCTTAAAGGTCACCCGCGGGGGCTTGAGGCCCTCCCTGCATCCGTTGTGCCTGTGTCTAGCCTAGCTGATCGCCTCCTAGGCAGCTCTGCCCCTTAGAAACTGCCTCCTTATAATGAGGCAAAACCTGCTCCCCCTTAACCCCCACTTTCCTGTCCCCCCTCTGGTTGTGCTGTAATGACCTGGACCACGTGGACAATGTATGTGACAGTCTCCTAGGTATTTGAAGACAGTAGCCATGCCCTTCTGAATCCCCTCTTTTCCAGGCTACTACTCCAGTCTCTCTAAGCACCTCCTCCCTTGTGTTAGACTAGGCATGGCTCATGGCGCACGCGTGTCACACCCCATCTGGGGCAAATCTGTGACAGACGTCACCAGTCAGTCGCAGCACTCTGGTTCAGTCAGTCCCAGGCTTTCTCCTGCAGTAGTCTATGCGGCTATGCCCAGTCGGTGGAGTTTTACTTTATTGTGAGTTTCTTGAGGTCTGAGGACTACGAACACTGGGTGGGTCCCTAGTGCCCACCCAGAGCCCAGTGCGTGGCCTACTTGTCGTAGTGGGAGGATGGATTAGAGACTTCTCCCTGTGTGACTGCCCCTTGTCATCGGGCTCCAGTTTGGCAGTGTCCCTTGTCCAGAATCGCCAACAGTACCCACATCATTGTCCAGAGTTCAGCGGGGCTGCCCCGTCCCTGGTCCTGCACCTTCTCTGTCGTGTAGCCTCAGACCGTGTCTGTGATCAACTAGAGTCGCTAAGATCAACTAGAGTCGCTAAGACATTTTCCCACGTGTCTGTTTTCTGTGTAGTTGTCCAAGTTGGGATCCTGAACTCAAAATCTTAATATAAGCTCTGAGGACGGGGCCCTTGTCCCTGTCCCCAGGCCTGGCACCAGGGAAGGCGGCCTGTCCTGGGCTGACCTGAGCTGAACTCACGGCTTTCCCCATTCACTTCTGCTCTGTTCATTTCAAACCATCTCTTGGCTGCGCAGGGTTCTTGGCTCCGGGTTCTGACACCTGATATGCCACCTGTCACTGCGGGCACAGTGAATGAGCCTGTTAACACCGTCTTTCTATTCTGGGATCCGCTTGGTCATTCACAACAATGAAAGAGGCCAGCAATCGAGGTGCACAGGGCCTGGCAGTGCCTGGATGTGGGCCCCTGTGACAGCTTGTAAAAAGCCAGGCTTTTGTGACCCATTACTAGGGTTTGACATCAGCCCTCCAGAAGTGAGGGTGGTTTTTGAGGCTCTTTCTTCGAAGTAGTGCTTCCCAGGCTGGGCTCCTGGCACCTTAGGGCTTTGGAAAGACCACAACAAGGTCCACATGCTGGAGCCAGTATTTGAAAAGCCAAATCTTGGATTCTCCACCCCCGCCCCCCACTCCTCCACCAGGCCAGACAGGGGCTGTACACGTCAAGTTTTTGTGCCGGACTGGAACCACCGTAACAACCCTGTAACTCTGGCCATCTTCTCCTCATCAGCTCTCCTTAGTAGTGTTTATAGCTTTAATGTACGAGAAAATCATGATTCAGGAACTGCTGCTTGGAAGCTGGCGTCTCTTTCAAGCTTGGACTCCCGGGGTGGTGGTACTAAGGTATCCTGGGGGGTAGGGTAGGGGCCTCAGCAGACCTGCCGGCAGAGCCAACTCTGCCGGCAGGTCTCTGGGGATAAGTAAAAGGACATTTGCAGCAGATTCCAGCACAGGACGGGCGGCGAGGGGTGAATGTTGCCTGACAGGTTGCTTACTGGATATGGTTGCAGTATTCGTGGAAATGTTTTTTGAGAAACAGCATGCCGTCTGGGGTCCCCGGTCAGGGGCTGGAGGAGGTGGGGCTCAGCCACAGGTGGGTGCCTCCCTGAACGCCTGGAGCTGGTGGTCTCCAGGCTGGGAGTCCGGGGGGCAGAGGGAACACACCCACACTCAGAGCCCCAGGCAAGGTCCCTGCTTGCCACCTGATCCTCAGGGAGTACATTTGCCTTTCTGATCCTCAGTTTCCTCATTTGTACTATGAGGAGGTTGAATTAGTCTGGTGGATCCCAAAATACCATATGGAGGGAAAAAAAGAAAATGGAGGTGCTCTGAGGGCCCTGGCGGGGAGTAGGAGTCAAAAAGACTCCCCAGGCCCTCTTGAGGGCCCCCCGAACCTGGTTTGAAAGTCACTGGAATTACTATCTCCTCGGGCCCTAGAATTCGGAGGTTTTCACATCCTCGTTCCAGTCCCAGTATGCCATCAGCCAGCTATGTGACCTGGGACAAGTGGCCTCACCTCTTTGGGCTCTGCCTTGAGGCTGCAGTGAGATTTAGCCAAACTGGGGAAGTCCTGAGTTACTGGGAAACCACGTCAGGGGTTCTGGTGTTTCTGGTGTAGGGTCAGAGTGTCCAGGACTGCACATCCAGAAGAGAAGGGCCTGAGGAAGGGCGGTGGGTGGCAGTGATCACAGGCAGGGCGGGCCGCCTTTTTCTTCCACGTGCTGGGGTTCTGGTCCAGGGGCACCAGGCCTCTGACCCCATGGCCAGCAGAGCCAGAGGCAGCCACCATCTAACCCACTCAGAGGATATCGCCAAACCCTGCGTGAGGACCCAAGATTAGGGTCCTGACTGGGGAACTGGCCTGGCCAGAATCTCAGCCAGGCCCTGCTAAGTGCACCTAACTCCAGCCCTGGTCAGTGTGGTGAAGCAGCAGCTCCAAGTGCTGGCTCTGGAATCAGAAAGCCTGAGCTCAAATCCTGGCTGTGTGACCTGGGGCTGTTCACTTCTCTCTGGGCCTCACTTTTTTCCTCTTTGAAGTGGGAGTGATAGGCCTGGTGAAGAGTTGATGAGCCAGTACAGTTCAAGCTTTTCATGCTAGGCCATTTCACGGCCAGCCCTCAGTCAGGGGAGATGCCCGGGAGCTTGTGAAGTCTCCTGACCGGCAGCTTCCTGTCCTCAGAGAATCAGCTGACCTGAACTGCGGGTCTGGAGGGCATTGCTTAACCCCGTCCTCCAGCACCTCTGGCCTGAACGTGTCAGGACAGAGCCACCTCATACCTTTGACCCCAACTGGTGTGTGAACAGGGCTTCTAAGGAGCAGCTGTCTCTGGAGGGGGTGAAGGGTGTTGTCCCAGCAGCCAAGCTGGTCCCTCTCAGGCAGCTGCTCCAGGCCCATGAAGGGGGGCGGCCATCTGTGCTCTGGATGGGGCTCTCCCACCACCTGCGCCCTGGCCTGCCGACCAGAAGGGGCTTCCCTGCTTTTGCCCAACAGGCCTGAGACACCACCAGAAGGGCCTCCGGCTGCCTCGATTTCAAGGTTCCCAAGGGTCTCCTGCCTTTCCAAGGGGGAGGTTCTTGTGGACCGGCTTCCTGGGGAGCAGGGGGAGAGGGTCTGGAGCTTCAGAAGGAGCAAGGAGGTCTGAGGACAGCTGTTCCAGCAGTCACAAACCTGTGTGCCATGGGCCACGTGAGCAGGCAGGCACGTACCTGCCCAGTGTTTTTTAAAACTTAGAATTAACTAACTCCACTTTTTAATTTAGAGGTTTTATTTATTTATTTTTAAGGCCAGATTTCTGGCTTCTCTCACCCAGGTCTCCACATGACAGCTGTGGGCCAGAGGGGTTAGATGCATGGTCTCCTGTAGACACTTAAACTCGTGACGCCCATTCAAGGCCAACCCACTTAGCTGGGGAAACTAAGACCCAGAAAGGATTAGACCCTGTGCAAGGTACACAGTCGACCACAGCCTCACAGAGCACGGCCACTGTTAAAAGCTAAAAGCCTGTTCTCTCATCTATAAAACATCAGTGATGATTATCTCCCCTCCCAGGCCTGTGTCTGGAATAAAGTAGTACCTGGCCCAGGACTCACTCAGTCATGATTCCTTTAAATCTGTACATATGATATGCCTTGCCTGGAAGATGTTGCCGGAAGCACTGCTTACTTTCTTTCTCTGCCACCTTTCAGAAATGGTTATTTTTCAAATTGTTTCTGATGCCCAGTGCTTAGGGTTTATTGAGCTCTCGTTCCCACAGCTTCATTGCTGAACTTCAAGGAGAGCTGCTCCAAGCTCTACCTCCTACCAGATTATGCTCCTATACAGAGAGAGAGAGAGAGAGAGAGAGAGAGAGAGAGAGAGAGAGAGAGAGAGAGAGTGTGTGTGTGTGTGTGTGTGTGTGTGTTGGAGGCTGACCTGGGGGAGCTTTTCAAAGCGCCATTAGATTCCGACTCAGAGTCAGGAGTAAATCATTCTTCCCTGAGCTTCAGTCTACCCAACTGTCAAATAGGGGGTTGTTCATTATTTCAATAAATACTTACTGAGCCCAGCCATGTATCGGGCCTGGTGCTGGGAAAGCATCTTAATTCTATAAGGTATTCAGGATCCCCACCCTCAGGAATCTATATTAGATACTCAGGATCTCTGTCTGGTAGGGGAGAGAGACAAAAGACAAGTGAACCAGTAAGTTGATCAGTGCTCGATGAAATAAACAGGATCCTCAAAGGCAGAACAGCAACTTTAGACAGGGTGGTCTGGGAGGCCCTCATTGAGGACATGACCCCTGAGCCGAGACCTGAGTGGGAAGCAGAGATGAGAGCATGGGAAGGAGTAGGTGTCAGAGGTGGGGGTGGGGATCATCTCAGACAGGGAAACAGCAGGTTCAAAGGCCCTGAGGTCTGCGCATGCTTGGAGTGTTTGAGGAATAGCAGTGTGACTGGAATGGAATCAACAAGGGGAAAGTGCAGGAACTGAGGCTGGAGAAGGGGGCAGTGCCTGTAGTAGGCCAAGGTGGGCAACTTCATGGAGTGGGGAGCCTTTGAAAAGCTTCAGAAAAGGGAAGCATTAATCCAATTTGTACTTTTAAAAAACTCCTCCGGCTGCTTTCTGGAGAGTGATTGTGGGTGAGTTGGGTCACCGACAAAGCAGGGAGGCCAGAGGGTAGAGAGTGGAAACCTAGACCAGGGTGGTGGGGTAGAGAGAAGCCCGGCTCTGTGACATGCGCTTTTGTGGGGGAGGGGCAAAGCCTTACAGATGGGGGAGGCCTGGGAAGCAGGGGGCAGGACTCCCCAGGCTTCTGGAGTGTGTAATGGAGTGCATGGGGATCCCCTCTCTAGGAGAGCAAGGCCGACGGCGGGGAGGAGAGGCTCAGATTCATTCTGGACACACTGAGCTTGAGATGGCCTTGGCACTTCACGCAGAGCTGCCTGGTGTGCTGGGCTATTGAGAAAGGAGGCGATACGCCCTTCCAGCTGCAGTCAGGTCTGCGCGCTGTAAATCCTCTGACTGCAGGCCAGTTTGGAGGGACTTTGTGAGGGATGCTGTGGGCAGGAAGAAGATACCACCGTTCCTGGTGTCCAGGCGGCCCCAGGAAGCCACGGACCCTGTCCGAGAGGAGGCAGCCCTCTCTCAGGCCTCCCTGGCTTCCCTTCACGAGCTAAGTTACCTAAATGGCCACTTTGCCGAGCCATGCCCTGCTCAAATCTGTCCTCCCGTGCCTTGGGCTGTGCTGCCTTGCTCCTTTGCTCGGAGCGTCCCTCCACTTGAAAGCCCTGCATTTCCTTGCCCCTCAGTGACTCTGGTCCATCCTGCTGGACCCAGTCAACCTTCATGTCTTCCAGAAAGGTCCCTAGCTGTCCCCCAAAAGGTGATCACTCTCTCCTTCATCGAGAAACCGTGGTAAATGGAATCATAGGGGCCTCCCCAGGATTACAAACATCTTCATGTCTGCCATCTCTTTGAATTCTACCCAGAGCACATTGGGAGTCACACCCCATTTTCTGGGTGAAACAGTTGACATGTTCAAGGCTGTTGCCTCTACATGACCCTTATGGAGTTGGCACAGTGGGTGGGGCATAGGGTAGGGGTCAGGCTTCAGGCAGCCTGGGTTCAAGCCCTGGCCCCAACACTGCCTGGCTAGGAGGTGAGCTTGGGCGAGTCTCCCCACCTCTCTGAGCCTCATCTGGAAAACAGGGCAATGAGAAACCTACCTCACACATCTGTTCTGAGGGTTCATTTGGCCAAAGTACAATCCATTCTCGTTATTCACGGTGCTTACATCCATAATGTCTCACAGACACTGAATTAGCGAATACTGAAACATTGCTCCTATGGGAAATGCAGAGTCCCTGCGTTTCCACCCGCTACCAGCACAAACCACCAAGGTTTCTGTTAAAGATACCTTATTTAATATATTGTTGATTTATTAACACTGATCTAGGCACTGTAACTCAAGCCCGAGCAAAGCTTATCTGACACACGTGTTTTCTCCATAAGGCACATCACAACCTTCTTGCACTTAGGAACACTGGACAACACTTCAGCACTATACTTGGGGGCCATTTCAAGCAGAGAAGTCACCACCAACAAAAAAACACACAAAAATGTGAAAGCACAGCACTAAATAGACCAGGAAAAGGGTGCTTGTTTACAGTATGAGCTGAAACAAGAAGGCAGTGTTGCCTTGTTCAGCCTCAGCTGGGAACCTGTGTGTTGGGAAACTCAGATTTTCAGGTTCTGCTCATGTCTGCAAGTGGCTGCAAAAAAAGCCCCACGAGTATGAGTCTTAGTAAGTAGGCAAATTCGCAGATACAGAATCATGAAGAATGAGGGCTGAGTGTAGCTGGAGTGCTTGCTCAGTAGCACTGTTAACTTTGGCACTGATACCAACAGGAGGGCATCCCGAGGGCACCCCTTCTGGGCAGGGCTCCAAGGGTGTGGCCGGACTCCCTGAGCTTTGTGGCTCTGTCTTTCCCAGACACCTTTGTAACCTCTTGGCTCCTATGGACTTCGGGGTCTGAGGCAGGTGCAGATTCTGGAAGCCCTGAGTGCCCCCACTGAAGGGCTTGTTCCACTTCCACTGGGTGGGTGGTGGCACCATCGGAAGGTTTCAATGCAGTGGCGTGATTGGATTCCTCAAGTGGCCCATTGGCCAGGGTGAAAGAGGGACAGGAAAGGTAAGATAGGAGGGTGAGGGGCCAGGGAGCAGCGGTGTGGGGCGTCTAGGGGAGGCTGGCTCTAGAGGAGGGGAGAAGGGAAGGATGGGGAGGCAGGTAGGGAGCCCCTGGTTGTGGGCAGTGGGGAGGAGCCCCAGGAGGATGCTGGGGTAAGAGGTGCTGCCAGTCTCTCTTGCTGGCATTTGAAATTGAAGTTTGATGTTGTTACTCTTTTTCTCCATAATTTTCTTTTTATTTATTTATTTATTTGTTTATTTTTATTTATGGCTGTGTTGGGTCTTGGTTTCTGTGTGAGGGCTTTCTCTAGCTGTGGCAAGCGGGGGCCACTCTTCATCGCGGTGCGCGGGCCTCTCACTATCGCGACCTCTCTTGTTGCGTAGCACAGGCTCCAGACGCGCAGGCTCAGTAATTGTGGCTCACGGGCCCAGTTGCTCTGCGGCATGTGGGATCTTCCCAGACCAGGGCTCAAACCCGTGTCCCCTGCATTGGCAGGCAGATTCTCAACCACTGCGCCACCAGGGAAGCCCCCTGATGTTGTTACTCTTAAGGTACAGTGAGGGGGGTGGGTTCCAGGCTGGCAGAGGGGGAAAGTAGAGGGCACATGGGCCGTCAGCAGGAAAGTGGCTCTGAGAGGTCAGTCTGTCCCCGATCCTGACTTAGCTGCTTGGAATTCTCTCCCAGCTTCCCCTGCTTTGGGGGAAGAAACAGGGAAGGAGGGAGGAATTTGAGGCTAGGTGGGCGGGAGCGGTGAGTTCTGCTTTAACCGTAGCACACAAGTGAGCTCCCCGATTTAGCTGCGTGGATTGACAGGTTACTTGTCGGGTGAGAGAAGGAGGGCTCTTCTAGGCTCTCAGCCCTTCCTCCGACAAGCCGGGCAGAGCCAGCAAAGGAGTTTAGGGGGTTCTGGCTCTGAGGCCAGCTCCATTCACGTGGGGTCTTGCATGGGTCCGCTGCCTCTTTTGTAAAGCCTGCAGCCATGGCTCATACACTGTTTAGGCCGCTTCTCCTTCAGCACCCCTGCCAAGCTCGGGCCCTTGGGAGCCAGCAGACGTGAGGACTGGGCTGGGCCTCCAAGGCACTTGCAGGAGGCTAGCACGCTGGGGCTGCTGGGGAAATGGAGCCACAGCCAGTACTCTGAGCACCTGAAGCTCTGATTGGCCATCTTACACACCTTGACATTAAAAAAACAAGATGTGGAAACCAATGCATTCTGACCTGAAAAATAGAGTTTGCAGGATAAAATCTAGGGCAGAAGGCGGAAATGAGACAAAGGGAGCTTCTACTTAGAAGAAGCAAGGACTTGTGCACAGTGGGGCAGGGAGGCTGGGCTGGATGTCTGGGGCTGGGGGCAGGTGGCATCACACAACCAGCTTCTGTCTGAGCCTTGGCGTGAGGGACCGGCATGGCCAAGGTGAGGGCAGGGAAGCACGCGGCCCCCGGGCACAGCTGTGCAGTATGCAGACAATGTTTTGTCTCAGCGATGTTTCACTCAGGATCTTTAAAAATATGCACAAGGACCAGCTGGAGGAGACAGTCACCCTGGAGTGACTGTCACCCCCAAGCTTCCTGGGCAAATCCGAAAGTTTTCCAAGAGTGAATGGACAAAGAGTTGGACCCATATGCCATTTTGGTGTAAATTGTGGCACATAGAATGTCTCCCCAGGGCAGGGAGGACCGCAGTTACATCCTGGCTGGGCCAAAATCTTGGGTCTTGGGGGCACTTGCTTCCCTCTAAGGTTTAATTGGCAAATGATGGTTGTGCACCCTCCAGACTGGGGACCGGCTGCTGACCTGCATGGGACACACGCTCGGTCGGAGACCTGGCCACAGCTCTGAGTGCTCCAGAGGAGAGGGTCAGACTCTGCCTGGGCCAGAAAGGGCTGAGAGTGGAGGGACTGGCCGGAGGACGGGAAGCATGAAGGATGCGCAGAGGGGTTCTGGCAGGAACGGTGCATGTGCAAAGGCTTTGGCGCCTGAAGAGTGTGGTGTGTTTGCACAGGGTGTGTGGGTTCTGTGAAGCTGGAAGGGGCATGCTGAGCGGGTGGGAGGGCAGGAGGTGAGGCTATAGGGATGGGTGGGTGGGACCAAGCAGAAAGGGCTCCACATTTGAGATGGGACTAGAACCTTGGGTTCTAAAGTGCTGGGAGCCTTCACTATGGCTAAATCTTGATTTTTGGCAACCGAGGGGTTTTTGTAACAATGATGAGGTTCTTCTTCTTATTCAACAGATATTTATTGAGAGCTTTCTATGCTTGAGATATTACCCTGGGCCCGGGACACGACCTGCTGTGCCAAGACAGACAGAGCCCCCAGCCGCCTCAGGCCTGTAACCATCAGCAAGTAAACGCCTCGCTGAGCTGATGACAAATGCTCTGATGGAGATCCTGGGCGATGGGAGAGTAGGGAGCAGTCAGGGGAGGCCTCCTAGAGGAAGTGACACGTGAAACATGTGAGGTGCTGAGGGAAGCCTTCCAGGCAGAAAGAACAGCTTGGGTAAAGGCCCCGAGGTGGGAGGAAGTGTGGTGGGCGTGAGGAACACAGACTGCCTGGATTGCCACGTTGGAAGGGGCTGGGGGAGGTGTTGGCCTATATTTCTTGGCATTTCATGCCTGTGAAATGAGAGCTGTCCTGTAGATTTGGGCCCCATCCCCCTGCCTTGGGGGGGACAGTGCTTACAGCTGAGAGATGCCCCGAAATCCTCTCCATTAGTCACACCACTTGTCTGGCTGTCACCTGTGCCCCAGGAGACATAGAGAATCCAAGATGAGTTCACTTTTTCTTCTTTCACATCTGGCCATCTGGCCAGGCCTCCCTCTAGTTCACTTTCTCTCTAATGAGTGGCTGCGTCAGCAGGACTCTGGCCTACACAACCCTGAGAGAGAGGCTGGAGGGTCAGTCCTCTGTCCAGGCCGTTGGACAGTCCCATTATCTCCTGGGTGGGGCAGGTCCCTGCACAGACTG
The DNA here is from genome assembly GCF_025265405.1 of Mesoplodon densirostris. Classification (NCBI taxonomy): domain Eukaryota; kingdom Metazoa; phylum Chordata; class Mammalia; order Artiodactyla; family Ziphiidae; genus Mesoplodon; species Mesoplodon densirostris. The sequence goes on along the minus strand of NC_082676.1, from coordinate 23,314,213 downwards.
ACTCCTCCAGGCCAGTGTTAGCCCCACCACAGGTGGGGACAAGGACCCTGACTGGGGTTACACGGCCTCCGCCAGGCTTAGAGCCCAATTCTGGGTCCTCATGCTCACTGCCACCCCCTTTAGGGGCATGTTCCCCCACTTAAACATCTTGAGCAGATTAGGACTTCGCTTTTCTTATCTGGCGCAGAAGACTGCACTGAAGCTTTCTTGGGATATTTAGGCCAAACAAACAAACAAATCCTGAAATCCCCAATGAGTCGTGTCTCTGCTGGGCTCTGGTGGTCATGGGCTTCAATGGGCTGCTCTACGTGTCCAGCTCTTGGGGGAGACTGCCCCTGGCTGGTCAGAGAACCAGTCCAGCCTCCCCACCAGTGGCTGGGGAGTGTTAAAATTTTGGCTCACCCCCTGTTCTCCAGGCCTGTCTCCCTCTGTACCAGAAACTAGTCAGAGCCATGCCAGCACTGGGCTGTCTGAGCCTTGACCTCTGTGATGTAGCCTATGTAATCACTCCCTGTGGCCACACAACTGGTATATGACAGAGCTGGGGTCTAAACTCAGGCTTGTCTGGTTCTCTGCTGCCTTCTGGCTTTTGGATCCTCACTACCAAAGGAATGACTCTCAAATGGTAGAATTTCAGGCAATGGGGAGGAGGGATTCCTAGCAGGAGTCTCCCTTTCAGTCACAGTGAGGGGAGCCTCCATACTTACCCTTAAATGAGAGCATAAATGGGAAAATGCTTTGAGTTAGTCAAGAGCTATGTGAATACGGTGTGCTGTTAGAACTCCTCCACCCCCGCTGAACAGATAAAGGTACTAAAAAGTTCACTGGGGGACAGGGACTTCGGTGAGGCATTGTCGGGGCCTGGAAGCCAGGCCTCTGCCTTTAGTCTAGGCCTCTCCTCCTTCAGCAGTCAGGCCTCAGCTTGGATGTGCCCCTGCACACTGGCACCAGAGTCCAGCAGGATGCTGAGGGGCACAGTGGTCAGTGAAAGCCTCAGACACCTGCAGCCCCAGCCCAGCAAGGGGGCGGGCCTGAGGCCTGGGGAGTGGAGTGTGGTGGGCTGTGCAGCCGAACAGATGTGGTTGTCACTTGCTGTTAGCAACTCTGGGCAAGTTTTCTAACTTTCTGAGCCTCGCGTGCCACATCTTTAAAATGGGCACAATCATATCCCCACCTCACAGAGTCACCGTGGGGTGTAAATTACAAAGCCATAAAGCTGCTGAGCACAGCTCAGTAAGCCGCCCAGCTTTCGGCTGTCAGCCGGTGCCTTACAACCAGCTGAACACAGGAGCTCATCTTCCAGAGCAGGCCTGTCCCTTTCCACGGGGCAGGGCCCTGGAGGGTCCTCCCACAGACCGAAGCCCCGCCTCCTGCCCCTGCACCACCCTTCTTGGGTTGGGGAGTCAGAGACTGGGGGTGTGTCTGTCTGGGGGAATCCCTGAGCAGAACTGGGAAATTTTGAACAGAGGAAGAACAGTGCTCTGAGCTCCCAGAGCAGTTAGTCACCTAGACTAGGTCAAGCACAAGACACGGCTCCCAGCTCCTGGGCTTTTTCTGCTGTGGCCTCTGTTGCTGTTGAAGTAGTTGTGTCACGGCTGTTCCTCTGCTGATGGGGCTCCTAGCTTTCCTGGACCCCAGTACAGGGCCTGGCTTAATGCATGTCTATCAGGTGAACAGACAGATGGATGGGCTTTTTATATTACATTTTTTATTGTTAGGTAATTGTATATAATTTACATACAGTTGTAGGAAGTAATACAGAGGGATCCTGTGTACCGTTGACCCAGTTTCCCTCAATGGTAAAATCTTGCAAAACTGTAGTATAATTATCATAACCCGAATATTGACATAGGTACAACCCACCAATCTTACTCAGATTTCACCATTTTCACTTGTATCACCTTGTGGTTTTTTAGTTTGATGCAGTTTCACTGCATGTGTAGGTTCATGAATCCACCACCACAGTCAAGATATAGAACTCCCATCACTTTGTACACACTGGGGTCCTCCCTGTCGCCCCTGTATAACCAAGTCCCTCCAGCCTCCCCATCACTCTCTCCCCCTAGTCTCCCCACCAACCACTAATGTGTTTCCATCTCTATAATTAGGTCATTTCAAGAATGCTTTATAAATAGAATCATGTGGTTTGTAACTTTTTGAGATTGCTTTTTCCCTCCTCGTAATTCACTTGAGATTCATCCAAGTAGTTGCTTGTATCAGTGGTTCATTTCTTTTTGTTTCTGAGTGGTGTTCCGTGGTCTGGGCGCACCACAGCCATTCACCCATTGAGTGGTAGGTCTCTCGGTGAGCTTGTTTCCACTTTTGGCTTATATCAAATAAAGCTGCCATGAACATTCCTGTATAAGTTTTTTGTGAATGTGTTATCATTTCTATGGGATAAATGCCCAAGGTGCACTTGTTGGGTTGTATGGTAATTGCACGTTTAGTTTTCCATGGTTGTATCATTGTATATTCTCACCAGCCATGAATGAGTGATTCCATTTTTCCACATCCTCGCCAACATTTGGTGTTGTCACCGGTTTTTATTTTGGTCATTCTGATGTTTGTGTAGTGATATCTCACAGGAGCAGATGAATGGATTCTGCTGTGCCTTGTCACTGCCCCTGTGGCACTGGGCCTCATTTTGAGGGTTTCCATTGAGCCATCACCGTCACCGTGATTGGCAGTCCCTTGAAGGCAAGGCTTAAAGCCACTCCTCTGGCTCCTCTTCAGGCCCGGGCCTCAGCCGGGGAGAGGCTCGTTTCAGTCCTCACTGGGGAAAGGGCAGTTGGAGTTAAGATGCTGAGAAAAGCCGCTGGATGTGACCCAGCCCCTCACAGCAAGTAGCTACTGCTGTTTGAAAAGCACCTCCTGTTTCAGAACAAAAAGTTCAGCGTTTACGAAGCCAGCTTTGAGCCAGCCCTGGGCCAGATTCAGAATGGGACTCTGAGACACCAACTCCCACCTGTGGCGGGTCCTGGTTCCCTGAATCGTGGTGGAGAACAGAGTCTGACTGGGCATGATGGAGTCTTGGGGGAGGTAGACTGGTGTGTGGGGTTTTCACATAACAAGGTGAGGGGTGGGGTGGGAATGGCAAGATGTGGGGAAGGACAGCTGAGCCCTGAAGGATGTGTTGGTCTCTGACCAGACAGGGAGAGGGCATCCAGGCAGAGGAAGCAAGGGTGGAGGGAAGGTAGGGTAGGAGGAAAAGACCTGGGCAGGGGAGTGGTAGGTCTCTCGGTGAGCTTGAGGACAAGTGAGGTTAACCGTTCCTTAGCTGTCCTGACCGTCACTCTGCTGTCACCATCCAGCCCATGCCCCGGATGGATAAGACCTTTGTGTGGGACTCAGGTGGAGGGTGGTGGGCATCCCCCACTAGACTTGGCCTTGGCTCCGCATGAAGGTGGGCAGGGCCTGTGTCTGTCTGTCTTGGTCATTGCTGTGTCTGACCCCCATTCTCCTGCTCCAGAAATCCTCACCGACACCTAGGCCAGAGCTAGGGTCGGGTCAGGTAGGGCCTCAGCCCTGAAAGGGGCTCGAGAGGGCTGGGGCCTCACCTTCTCCCCTGCCCTCCTCTCACCCATCTGCAGGTTCATCATGCCTAGTGGCGTATAAGAAGACCCCGCCACCGGTCCCCCCACGCACCACATCGAAGCCGTTCATCTCTGTCACGGTCCAGAGCAGCACCGAGTCTGCCCAGGACACCTACCTGGACAGCCAGGACCACAAGAGCGAAGTGACGAGCCAGTCCGGCCTGAGCAACTCGTCAGACAGCCTGGACAGCAGTACCCGACCGCCCAGTGTGACACGGGGCGGAGTCACCCAAGCCCCCGAGGCCCCTGAGCCACCCCCAAAACATGCAGCTTTGAAGAGCGAACAAGGGACGCTGACCAGCTCCGAATCCCACCCTGAGGCCATTCCCAAAAGGAAACTGTCATCTATAGGAATACAAGTAGGGGCCCCTTTCGCACTCTGTCCTCGGCCCACGCCGTGCACCTGCCTGCGTGTAATTACATCTGGTGGAGGCCCACTAGGTCTCTTGGGCAAAGGTGGTTTGTCTATTTTGGGGGGTCGGCCCCAAGTGGCCAGACCAAATTCCACCCGTAGTCACGTCTTCCTCACGTTTGCCCAAATATGCTGTGGGCTCTGCAGCTGCGGGCAGGTGTCCCTGCTCCAACGATGGGTTGTCCCAGTGAATGTAGTTACACTCAGCCAGCCATCTCCTGTCCACTGTTTGCCTGTCCACTGTCTGTCTGTTCACTCCACCCTTTGCCCTGGCAGCCGACGCGTGGGAGGCGGGACTGGCCTAACAGTTCTCTGATCCAAGGTCAGCTCCGGTGCGGAGGCCACAGCCCCGCCTGGCGGTGGGAGCAGCATGGAGCGTAGACGCCGAGGGCTAGGGGCCCAGGACTCAGGGCCCTGGAGCCTTGGGGGTTGCTCAAGGGGAACTTTGCCCAGAGCCCTCTCGGGCCTTGGGGACAGGTAGGTTGCTTGAGGTGCCAGGCCCATGTCAAATTGAGAAGTGGGATGTCGGTCCCAATGCATCCCTCTGTGAGAAAGGATCCAGGCAGATAATTCCCTGGGACCAAGTGGCCAAAGCCAGCAGACCCTTCAGGAAGCCAGGCTCACTGTGCGCCCATGGCCGGGGCACACAGCAGGGCAGGGTGCGCCAGCTTCCCCTCCACTGCTTCACTGCACCTCCTGCATGCACTTAACCTCAGTAATCTGTCTGCTGTTAGCTGAGCGGGCAGAACTTGGGCCCTGCCTTGCAGCTTTCAAGAGTTGCTCTAAATCCAGACTAAAGTGGAGCATACTCAGGGCAGGGAGGGAGGGCAGCTACAGTGAGCTAAGAGCTTGGGGGAGGCAGAGCCCCTCCAAACCCAGAGGGCGATCAAGGAGGTCCGGGTGGTGTGCATTGTGGCTTAGATCGGACAGGATCTCCGTTTCCCCAGCCACCCCTGCGCAGTTGGGCATGGCTGAGTACATGGCAAAGCACCAAAATTACAGAAGGAACATGGGACTCAAAGGGGGGCAGAATGGACCAGAGATGGCTCACTGGCCGATTTCTTGCACTTGCCTCTTGGAGAGGAAAAATTTTGGCACATATACAAGAAGAAAGTCGGCCAGGAGACTATTCTGTTTTCTGGGCTCCTTCATAAGGGGTCCAGCCCCTGTCCTGTACAGCTCTCAGAAGAGATTCTAAGGAATACAGAAAATAGTCTAGTCTCAAGGTCTTTGTTTGGGCAGCCCCTCCCTCTCCTTGGCCAAACCGGATGTTCTTATCTTTCCAGAAGACCTGAGAGAGAGTTAGACTCACCCTGATCCTTTCACTCAGAAGTTCACACGGGGCTGAGTACTCTGGCTCTTGGGCCCATCCAGGCTTCTCCCCCGGGTTCACCCCACCCCCACTCCATGCTCTCCAGGCAGCTTCTTGAGATCCGGTGATGCTATATCCTCTGAACTGGGTCTTGCTGAAGGAGAAATGCAGCTGCACCCCCATGGCAAGGAGGAGCCTGGTGCTCAGTTCCTACCGGGGAAAGCCTCCCTGGCCTCTGTGAAGCCAAGAGACGAGAGTCTCCTATTTCCAAGGACACCCCTACAACTCTCGTCCCACCCCTTGGTGCCTCGAGCCCTGGGTCAATTGTGTGTTCTCCCTCATTCATGAGTGGTGGTGGAGGGGCTGACCTGGCTGCTCCGTGGCCACGTACCTCTGTCCCGGAAAAGGAAGATAGGCCCAGGGCATCACTGGTATAGAGAAAGAGTGCCAGCTTTGCACGTGGCTCCCCTGGCCCACCCAGTGCCGAAGGTAACCTCAGCCAAGTGTGATCGAGGCCCAGGGCTGGCATCCCATAGGGCCCAGGGACTTGGCCGGCTCTTGCCTTGGTTGCAGCTTTCACATCCAGAACTGCTGTCCAAGGTTTGCCCGTAGTGCAGGCGCCTCCAGCCTGCCCTTCACCTGCAGGGTTGGGGGAGTGACCTTTGCCTCGAGACAGCCCCGCTTCAACTACACCAGATAACGGCTGTGGCTTTGTGTGTGTGTGTTTTCTTTCTCTTTCGTTGTCCTTTTTTTTTTTCTTCTCTCTGATGCGTGTGAAGGAGAGGACTAGAAGGAACGATTCCCACCTCTCGGAGGACAACGGACCCAAAGCGATCGATGTGATGGCACCCTCCTCAGAGTAGGGAAAGCCAGTCATCTCCACCCCATCCCACCTCCCACCCACCTGCCCGCCCGCCTCCGCGCGAATGAGCAGTGCCCGGCTTAACCTGGTCCGGCCTCGGGCCCACGTGCAGTGTCCGCATGCCTCGTGTCTGTCTGTCCACACGTCCGTTTGCGTCGTCCCACTAATGTGAATTTCAGCAGCAAGTGTGGTGTTTGTTCTTTATTTTTGTCTTTGTCTCCGTGCCGTTGCTGTCGTTGTCCTTCAATAAGGTTGACTGCATTCAGCCAGTGCCCAAAGAGGAGCCCAGTCCCGCTACCAAATTCCAGTCCATCGGGGTTCAGGTAGAGGACGACTGGCGGTAAGTGGCACCGAGGTGTTGGCTGCCTCTCCCCTCTCCTCTCCCTCCCTCTGCTCTCCCCTCTCCTGCGCCTTCTCCTCCTGCTCTCCCTAACCCACTTCTCCTTGCTGGATTTCTAGTAACCGAGCTGGGTTTGGGGTGCGGGCACTGGCCCAGGTGTGGGAGGCTGGGCGGGCGGGCGTGCTCAACGAGCGCTTGCTCTCTGAGATTAATCAGCCGCGGGGGCCGAGGCCGGGTGGAGACATGGCCTGGCACCCCGACGTTGGTGGGCGTCCTGGCCCCAGTGCAGTAAACAGGCAACCTTATGACCTTGTCTGTGTGTGCGTGTGCGTGTGGGCGGGGCGGGGGCTGAGCAGAGAATGAGACGGGGGCTGTGGGACCCGCTTCAGGCGCATGGTGAGCAGATGATGCATCCGTTTCTCTGTCTCCCGTGTGTCCGGGTCGGGGTGGCCTCTGGTCTCTGGCCCTCTGGGTGACTCACCCCTTACTGTCCCCACCCCACTCCACCCCGCACCCATAGAAGCAGCGCCCCCTCTCACAGCATGTCCTCCCGACGGGACACCGACTCGGATACCCAGGATGCCAACGACTCGAGCTGTAAGTCATCTGAGAGGAGCCTCCCGGACTGCACCCCACACCCCGACTCCATCAGCATCGATGCCGGCCCCCGGCAGACCCCCAGGATTGCCCAGATCAAGCGCAACCTCTCCTATGGAGACGACAGCGACCCTGCCTTAGAGGCATCCTCGCTGCCCCCGCCCGACCCCTGGCTGGAGACGTCCTCCAGCTCCCCTGCCGAGCCAGCACAGCCAGGGGCCTGCCGCCGGGACGGCTACTGGTTCTTGAAGCTGCTTCAGGCAGAAACGGAGCGGCTGGAAGGCTGGTGCTGCCAGATGGACAAGGAGACCAAAGAGAACAGCCTCTCTGAAGAAGGTGGGCGCTGTGAGGCCGGCCCCGGGGGCGGGGCGGGAGGGGTGCGGGTGCCAGCCCCAGCCTCCGAGGTGGGGGTGGGGGGTTCTTAGGTTCTCTTCCTGGGTCGGTTGTGATTCCACCCCTTACTCTCATTCTTTCCTTTCTTCCATCCATGCACCGACCAAATCAAACCTTTTTCCAGAAAGGATTTACGGCAGCAGCTGCTAGTAGCACTGGCTGTGGGGTCAGCAGCCCCCGGGTTTGAATCCCAGCTCTTCCCTTACTAGTGAAGTGACCTTGGGCAGGTTCCTCGAGCCTCAGTTTCCTTACCTGTAACGTGGAGATAATCCGACCCTCTGATGCGGCGGTGCATGTTCAGGGCCCGACGAAGTGCCAGACATGGAAAGTTGGCACCATAATTATGCCTTTGGCGGCTCCTTATTGAGCATCTACTGTGTGCCAAGCACCAGGGATCTTAACTGTGAACCTCAGCAGGGTGTGAAGAACTATGAATGGGTTAGAAGTCATCTACTTTCCCACTTAGGCTTCCTGTTTCCAAAAATTCCCCCAAGAAATTAGAGAATAGTTCTAGAAAGAGCTAGAAATATGTAGGGAGCCTAGATTCACAGGTGTTTGATACAGGGGAGGGGTGGTTTGGAGGCAGGCCCCTGGGAAGCTCCGGCCCCTAGATGGCTCCCCTTCACAGACCGTGCAGGAAGGACAGGTCTCCGGAGTATCCAGAAGGGATGGAGCCAGCATCCCACCGACCCCTGGTGGGGCAGGGCCTGAGGAAGCCACCCCTTGATGACTCAGAGGCCCTGTTTTCACTCTCTCTAGGCCAGTCCCCAGCTTTGATGTCACACCCACTGGTGTGCAGGGCACTGTTGTGAGGTATATACCTAATAACCTTTTACAATACTAGTATTTACAAAATCAGAACAGAGGCAAGGATCAGAGAGAGCACTAAATGGCTTCTAACAGAAACCACCCGGCCCTCTGCCCTTCCTCAGCCTTCCCCACTGGCAGCTCTCATCAACTGTGTATTCTGGTATTTACCTTCATGTTTCTTTTTCATTTTTAAATGGGATTACCTTTTATTTCCTCTCAAATTAATCACCACTATGTATTGATCTCTACTATAATAGCTCAGTATTTAGCTCTGTCACCTCCACTTCCTGTGCCCCACCCTCCGTATATTACATCAGTTTGGGGTTAAAAAACAACCAACATTTCTGTTTGCTATGAGTATGTAAATGATGTTCACTGCAGAGCCTTGTAGTATATTAATGATTTCATTTTCTTATACATTTTGTTTTTCCTAGAATGAATGGTTGCCTCATTTTTTTTTATACACTTTATTTTCTAAGCCCTTATTTGTAATTTTTTTCACATGCTCCACCAGATCGGCCAGCCCCTCATCAATATTATTTTCCAGGTGTGCAAACGTATCAGATAATGTCATGATCTCCTATTTTTCCTGGTGCCCTCTGTCCTCTGCCCTGATCGGGCCAGCTTGCTTTCTGGGCCTGCTGCCAGGCTGCTGTCCAGAGACTTCCCTTTTCGTCACCTGGGACTGCCCTTGGCTACTTTACTGTGATGGACACCCTGCTTTTTTGGACAACATGGTCTTCCGCTTTCCTGTTTTGTTTTGTTTTTGTTTTTTTTTTTTTGCGGTACGCGGGCCTCTCACTGTTGTGGCCTCTCCCGTTGCGGAGCACAGGCTCTGGACGCGCAGGCTCAGCGGCCATGGCTCAAGGGCCCAGCCGCTCCACGGCATGTGGGATCTTCCCGGACCGGGGCACGAACCCGTGTCCCCGGCATTGGCAGGCGGACTCTCAACCACGGCGCCACCAGGGAAGCCCTGCGCTTTCCTGGTTTTAGCCCCTCACTTTACGGGAGCACACCTTCAGTTGGAGATAAATTTTTGGAAACTGTATGTCTTTATTCAGACCTCATATAGTTTGGCTGGGTGTAAAGTTGAAAATAGTAAATACAAATTATTTTTGTATATAAATATAGATATAATTTATATATAAATATTAAAATAAAGTTGAAAGTAACTTTCCCTCAGAATCTTAAAGAGGCCGTATTATGTTTAGCTTCCATTACTTGTGCTGAAAAGTTTGAGGCCATTCTAGGTCTCAGTCCTTTGTATTATTTTATCTCTGGAAGCTGTTAGGATCTGTTAGGATCTTCACTTTACCTCTCTTACGAAATTTCTCAGTGATATGCCCTGGAATGGGTCTTTGTGCCAGTAGTTCATCGGCCACTTTTATGTGGAGACTCAGGTCTTTTGTTTCTTGCAGAAATAGTCTTGCATTAATTTTTAAAAATAATTTCCTCACTGCCACTTGTTCTGTTTTCTCTCTCTGAAATTCCTGTCACTCACATGTTGGATCTGCTGAGTTGATCCTGTCTCTGATCTTTTCTTTCTCTTATCTTTTTGTTGTCTCTCTTTCTGGAAGGCTTTCTTTCTTTTTTTTTTTTTTTTTTTTCTTTTCTTTTTTTTCCACGCTATAACAACTTTATTGAGATATAATTCACATGCCATAAAATTTACCCTTTTAAAGTGTACAGTTCCGTGGCAGTTCATACACTCATAATGTTGTGCAACCATCACTGTTATCTAAATTCAGAACATTTTCATCACTCCAAAAAGAAACCCCATGACCATAAGCAGTCACTCCTCATCCCCTCCTCCCCACTAGCTCTTAGCAACCACTAATTCTGTCTCCGTGGATTTGCCTATTCTGGACATTTATGTAAATGGAGTCATACAGTGTGATTGTATGACAGGTCTTTTGTGTCTGGCTTCTTTTGCTGCATGTTTTTAAGGTTCATCCATGTTGTAGCATGTATCAGTTCTTCATTCCTTATGGTGGAGTAATATTCCATTTTATGGATAATACTACATTTTATTTATACATTTATCTGTTGATGGACATTTGAATTGTTTCCACTTTGGGGCTAGTATGAATAATGCTGCTGTGCACATTTGTGTACAAGTTTTTGTGTGGATCTATGTTCATTTCCTTTGGGTATATAAGTAGGAGTGGAATTGCTGGGTCATGTGATAATTCTGTGTTTTTAACTTTTTGAGGAACCTGCTAAACTCTTTCACAGTGGCTGCACCATTTAACATTCCCACCAGCAGCACACGAGGGTTCTGATTTCTCCACATCCTCACCAACACTTGTAATTATTGCTCTTTTTGATTATAGCCATCATGGTGGGTATAGTAGTACCTCACTGTGGTTTTGTTTGTTTGTTTGTTTGTTTGTTGCGGTACGCGGGCCTCACCGTTGTTGCTTCTCCCGTTGCGGAGCACAGGCTCCAGACGCGCAGGCTCAGCGGCCGTGGCTCACGGGCCCAGGGGCTCCGCGGCATGTGGGGTCCTCCCGGACTGGGGCACAAACCCGCCTCCCCTGCATCGGCAGGCGGACTCTCAACCACTGAGCCACCAGGGAAGCCCCTCACTGTGGTTTTGATTTGAGTTTCCATGGTGGCTAATAAAGTATAGCATCTTTGCAAGTGCTATTTGTGTATCTTTTTTTTTTTGGAGAAATCTGTTGAGTTTGGGAGGTTTTCTTGACTTTATCTCTAAACACTGTACGTCAAATGTTTACTACAGCTATTCGTATAAGAGCTCTGTCTTACTCTGTTCCTTTTTTCATAATATTTTGTCCTTGTTTTATGGATAGAGTATCCTCTCCTACCTTTCTAAGATTTACATATATATTTAAGTTTTCATGTGTCTCTGTGTTGTCTCTATTTCCTTTAAGCTCCGTTTTTCGATGTGTCTTTTTGGGTTGGAGTCTTTCCTGGAATGTCCAGTGATCTTTAGTTATTTATTCATATTAAAAGTGAGGAACTAACTCAGGGGTAGGAAGGGATGGAGTAGAAGATTTCTGGTTTTGTTGTAAGCCTAGTCGTTCCACTTTCTGTTTTTTAATTTTATGATTTAATTTAAAATAAAACTTTGGAATTCCCTGGCAGTCCAGTGGTTAGGACTTGGCGCTTTCGCTGCTGTGGCCCAGGTTCAATCCCTGGTTGGGGAGCTAAGATCCCGCAAGCTGTGCGGCGCAGCCAAAAAATTAAAATTAAAATTAAATAAAGGACTTACCTGGTGGTGCAGTGGTTAAGAATCCGCCTGCCAATGCAGGGGACACGGGTTCGAGCCCTAGTCTGGGAAAATCCCACATGCTGTGGAGCAGCTAAGCCCGTGTGCCACAACTACTGAGCCCACATGCCACAACTACTACAGCCCGTGCTCTGCAACAAGAGAAGCCACTGCAATGAGAAGCCCATGCACCACAACGAAGAGTAACCCCCATCACCGCAACTAGAGAAAGCCCACGTGCAGCAGCGAAGACCCAAAGCAGCCAAAAATAAATAAATAAAATAAATTTATAAATTGCATGTTATGTTCTTTTGAAAAAAATTAAATATAATAAAATAAAACTTAATTTTAGAGTTAGCAAAAGCAAACTATATAATATAAAAATAGCAAAAGTCATGGTAATATACTGGTATGTTGATAACATATGGTAATAACATCAAAGATGAAGAAATAATTATTTAGCTATCATGATAAAAACTTTTTGGGACTTCCCTGGTGGCGCAGTGGTTAAGAACCTGCCTGCTAATGCAGGGGACACGGGTTCGAGCCCTGGTCCGGGAAGATCCCACATGCTGTGGAGCAACTAAGCCCGTGCGCCACAACTACTGAGCCTGCGCTCTACAGCCTGTGAGCCACAACTACTGAAGCCCACACGCCTAGAGTCTGTGTTCCGCAACAAGAGAAGCCACCACAATGAGAAGTCCGCGCACCTCAACGAAGAGCAGCCCCCGCTCACCTCAACTAGAGGAAGCCTGCGCAGAGCAACGAAGACCCAATGCAGCCAAAAATAAATAAATAAACAAATAAATAAATAAAATTTATAAGGAGAAAAAGAATAGCATTATTAAAAAAAAACCTTTAATAGCAGAATAAAACTCATAATGTACAAGATTTTGTTTGAATACCTCTGTTCAAGTCTTTTGAGTATATACGTAGGAGTGGAATTGCTGGATCATGTGGTAATTCTATGTTTAACTTTTTTCCATTTTTTTATTGTGGTAAAATATATATAACATAAAATTTGCCATTCTAATCACTTTTAAGTGCATAATTCAGTGGCATTACTTATATTCACGATGTTGTATATTACCAACATCTATTTCCAAAACTTTTTTTATCACCCCAAATTGAGATTCTGTACCCATTAAGCAATAATTCCCCATTCCCTTCTCCACCCAGTCCCTGGTAACTTCTAATCTACTTTCTGTCTCTATGAATTTCCCTATTCTAGATCTTTCATGTAAGTGGGAAGATACAGTGTTTGTCCTTTTGTGTCTGGCATGTTTTCAAGGTACATCCATGTTGTAGCATATCAGAACTTTATTCCTTTTCATAGCTGAATAATATTCCATTGTATGTAAATACCACATTTGTTTGGTCCATTCATCTGTTGATGGACACTTGGGTTATTTCCACCTTTCAGCTACTGTGAATAATGCTACAGTGAACACGATATGAGAATCTGTTTCAGTCCTATTTTCAGTTATTTTGGGTTTAAACCTAAGAATGGAATTGCTGGGTCACGTGGTAATTAATTCTATGTCTAGCTTTTTGAGGAATTGCCAATGTTTTCCACAGCAGATGCACCATTTTACATTCCCACCGGCAATGCATAAGGGTTCCCATTTCTGTATATCTTTGCTAACACTTGTTATTTTCTGTCTTTTAAAAAAAATTATAGCCATCCTAGTAGGTATAAAATGGTGTCTCATTGTCATTTTTAAAAAATATTTTATTTATTTTTAAATTATTTTTTTTTTACGGCTGCGTCGGGTCTTAGTTGTGGCATGCGGGATCTTTCATTGCAGCACACGGGTTGTTCATTGCAGTGTGCGGGCTTCTCTCTAGTTGTTTCTTGCGGGTTTTTTCTTCTCTAGTTGTGATGTGTGGGCTCTGTAGTTTGCGGCTTGTGGGCTCTAGTTGAGGTGCTGGAGCTCAGTAGTTGTGGCACGGGATTAGTTGCCCTTCAGCATGTGGGATCTTAGTTCCCCGACCAGGGATTGAACCCACATCCCCTGCATTGGAAGGTGGATTCTTAACCACTGGACCACCAGGGAAGTCCCCATTGTCATTTTGATTTGCATTTCCCTAATGACTGATGCTGAGCCTCTTTTCATGTTCTTATTGGTCATTTGTATATCTTCGGAGAAATATCTATTCAGTCTATTTAATTGAGTTGTTTGTCTTTTTGTTGTGGAGTTTAGGAGTTCTTTTTTTTTTTTTTTTTTTTTTTTTTGCGGTATGCGGGCCTCTCACTGTTGTGGCCTCCCCCGTTGCGGAGCACAGGCTCCGGACGCGCAGGCTCAGCGGCCATGGCTCACGGGCCCAGCCGCTCCGCGGCATATGGGATCCTCCCAGACCGGGGCACGAACCCGTATCCCCTGCATCGGCAGGCGGACTCCCAACCACTTGCGCCACCAGGGAGGCCCGAGTTTAGGAGTTCTTTACATATTCTTGATAATAGGCCCTTGTCGGATATATGATTTGTAAATATTTTCTCCCATTCTGTAGGTTGTCTTTTTACTTTCTTCATAGTGTCCTTTGATGTGCAAGTCTTTAATTTCGATAAAGTCCAATTTATCTATTTTCCATTTATTGCTGTGCTTCCATTTATTTTAAAACTATGAGTATATATTAATTTAATAAAAATTAAAATTAGGACAAAAAAACAGTTGAAGCAATGAGAGACTAACTGGCAGCTCTGTGGGCAGGGCCCGTTGAAAGGTAGGCTTCTGTAGACACCTTTTCAGAATACTGGTTTTAAATAACATACAGTAAAAATTATACCCAGGGCTTCTCTGGTGGCGCAGTGGTTAAGAATCTGCCTGCCAATGCAGGGGACACAGGTTCGAGCCCTGGTCCGGGCAGATCCCACATGCCGCGGAGCAACTAAGCCCGTGAGCCACAACTACTGAGCCTGTGCTCTAGAGCCCACAAGCCACAACTCCTGAGCCCACGCACCACAACTACTGAAGCCCACACGCCTAGAGCCTGTGCTCTGCAACAAGAGAAGCCACCCAACGAGAAGCCCACGCATCATAACGAAGAGTAGCCCCCACTCGCCACAACTAGAGAAAAGCCCGCGTGCAGCAACAAAGACCCAACACAGCCAAAAATAAAAATAATTAATTAAAAAAAATTATGTCGGGGATTCCCTGGTGGCGCAGTGGTTAAGAATCCGCCTGCCAATGCAGGGGACACGGGTTCGAGCCCTGGGCCGGGAGGATCCCACATGCCACGGAGCAACTAAGCCCATGTACCACACTACTGAGCCTGAGCTCTAGAACCTATGTGCCACAACTGCTGAAGCCCGCCCGCCTAGAGCCCTATGCTCCTCAACAAGAGAAGTCACCACAATGAGAAGCCCGCGCACCGCAATGAAGACCCAATGCAGCCAAAAATCAATTAATTAATTAATTAAAAAAAATTATATCAAGATAACAAAGGGAACCAATTACATTAATATACAGTTTCTAAAATAGTGAATAAATTTGTGATATGGTAATACTATATATACTTCTTTGTTAAGGCATTAAGTAATACAGTCTAGCAGTCAGTCTAAAATTACTATAATTTTAAAGTAATGATGACAGTAAACATTATTTCAAGATAACTGACCACTGTAATGTGATATGAAATTATCTTTGATTTCTATTGGTGACAATGTGACAGGTTCTGCTGACATTGAACTGAAGTGGTTTGTTGCCCATCTAAGTTTAAGGCTGTCCTGCTTTAGGGTGATTGGGTGACAAACTGGCCTTTGCCTTAGAAGATCTTGAAATGTCAGTATCTTTTCTCTAGAATCCTTCAGAATCTTCTTCAGAAAAGAATCCTCTATTTTCTTTGGGGGCATGTGTCTGGTTGCTGGCATTCCAGGTGCAGGGTACAGGGAGGGAGCTCGCAGGCTATCATTCACTCTATGCAGTCTGCCATTGACCCTGCCTGGTGGCCTAGGGTCAGAGCATCTAGAGCAGCGCTATTTGGTAAAAATATAATGCGAGCCATGTGCTTTAAATGTTCTAGGAGCTGCATTTAAAAAGCAAAAAGAAATAGGTGAAATTAATTTTTGTAAGTTATCTTACACAGTATGTCCAAAATAGTAGCGTTTCAACATACAGAATTATTGAGGTGTTACATTCCTTTTCATGCTAAGTACTTAAAATCCAGTGTATATTTTACTTTATCGTACATCTCAATCCAGACAAACAACATTGCCGGTGCTCGCTTGCTGCAAATGGCCGGGGGCCGTTGTATTGGACGGCACAGATGAGGAGAATAAGCCTGGGTGGGCGTGTGTGGATACCTTAGTGATTCAGTGTTGGTGCAGCAGGTTAAACTTTTCTGTACTACACTTAATTCTAATTCTTTCTGGATTGAGAAGATGCTTACCTGCTAAGCATATGTCACGCCAAACAGTATTGGTGTTACCTTCCTGTAATATTATGGGGGGAGGGGTGCTCTTTCAAATGATGACATTTCTTAATAAGCAGCCCTCAGCCCCTGCTGTTGAACCCAACCTCTGGATGGAGCCCTTTCCACAGCCCTACATCAGTGACTATAACTTAAAGATAGATGTAGTCACGTTGCTCTGTCCCTTAGATTCAAGATAAATATTCTCTGACTGCTCAGGTGAATCAGTAACGCCCATGCAGGTGGCTGCGTCTCTTGAGTGGATTTTGTGTTATACCACCATCCATCTCCAGAACTTTTCATCTTCCCAAACTGACACTCTGTACCTATTAAATGCTAACTCCCCATTCTCCCTCTCCCAGCCCCTGGCAACCACCATTCTACTTTCTGTCTCTGAATTTGACTACTCTGGGTCCCTCATATAAGTGGAATCATACGGTCTTTGTCCTTCTGTGACTGGCTTGTTTCACTTAGCATAATATCCTCAAGATTCATTCATGTTACAGCTTGTATCAGAATTCCGTTCCTTTTTAAGGCTGAGTAATATTCTATTGTATGGAGAGACCACATTTTGCTTATCCATTCATGTGTCCGTGGATGCTTGGGTTGCTTCCATCTTTTGTCATTTGTGAATAATGACATTTCCTACCTCTTAGGACCACAATTCTTCATTGACACCACCATGCTTTCTGATCAAATTGTGTACGTCCACTCAAGGCCCTGTCTGACTTATGGCCACAAGTTCTAATGTCACTGTTCTTGCATATGTGGAAGAGCTTCACCAAGGAGGTGCCTCAAGGAGACCATGATACCTTCATATCGTGCAGAAGCTTGGAGGATATTTACAGGCAGGGGGAGAGGACAGGGATTCCAGATGGAGGGAGTAGCACGTGCAAAGGCACAGAAGCAGGAAGGGCAGGGCAGGTCCAGGGATTACAACTGAAAAGAAAGGGGTGTGAAGAGGGGGATGGTGGGTCACAAGAGGAGGAAGCTGACTGAGAAGGGCCTCAAATATCAGATCAAAGTATCGGGCCTTACCCTCCAGGCAGGGGAGAGCAGCTAGGGGATCTGAAGCAACAGTGAGGTGGTCAGATTTTCTTTTTAGAAAGATCACCCTTGATTGCTGTGTGGAAAAAGCTTTGGAAACAGGGAGACCAGGGCGGTGGGGTGGAAGAGGAAGGAATGGATAAACAAGAAATTTTCTGAATGTTCTAAATGGACAGGCTAAAGGGGCACAGGGTCCTCCAGCTTCCCTGGTTTGGGCCACAGGTGGATGGAGAGGTCATTAACTTGAAAGAGGGAGGCAGAGGCAGGGCGTGCTTGGCTGGATAAGGAGGGGCTCTTGGGAAAGCAAGATTACAGAGGTCAAGTTGTGCAGCTGTCTTTCTTGCTGTTGAAGGAGATGCGGATGAAATGAACACTTCAACGTAGTCTGTGGGAACTCCTGTGGCCAGGGGGGTGGTCAGGATCGTTCCAGAGGGAGTGGAGAATCAGAGAGCCTTGAACGCTGGGCGGCCTACCATGAGCCAGCACTCGGCATTCATGTCTTGTTTACTCCCGGCTATCCAGTGAGGTTGGAGCTATTAGAATCGTGCCTTGAAGAAGAAACAAACAAATGGAGGTACAGCTGTGTGACCTTGGGCACATCTGAGCCTGCTTCCCCCCATTGTTCAGTGGCAATAATGACCCCACCCTCAGCCTACGGTGGGGGTAAGATGAGACCCTGTGTATGCGGAGTGCTTGGTGGTGAATGGCAGCAGCCGTGCCTGCTGCACCTGCTGTCACCATCATCCTAACTTGTGGATAGACGCAGCCCAGGCCAGGAGCTGAAAAGGCCACACCTCTAGCCTCACTGCTGGGAGATGAGAGGTGAACAAGGGTAGACATAGAGCTAGCAGCCTGAGGGAAGGGGCCTGCCATCCCATTTCCCCAGCTCTGGCGAGGAAGGAAACTAAGAGACCTTGGGTGAGTCACCTCAGTTCTCCAGGCCTCCACTTCCTCACCTGTGAATTGGGTGGACCAATACCAACCCCACAGGACTGTGTATTAATGTAAGATTAGAAACACAAAGCCCTTGGCAAGAACCCAAGAGGTGGTAGCATTTATTACAGTTGTCGTCGTTAATGTTGATATAGTATTACTAGAAGCAGGCATTGTAGCCTTCTCCACTTTCACCAGTGGGCAGTTCTGAGTGCAGGTCTCCTTTTTAGGACCTCCCCTAAAGAACTAGTTTGTGTGTAGAGGCGTATACAAGGATGTCTTTGCTGTATTATTTGTAATAAAGCAGGCCCCTCACTGCCTATCACTAAGTGTTCAGTTACCTTTGTTGCATAAAAAGTGATCTCAAACTTAGTGACGTAAAACAACCAGCATTTTATTATGGTTATGGCTATAACAGTAGGTCAGCAATTCAGCAGGAGCATGGCAAGAACATCTCATCTCTACTCCAAGATGTCTGGGGCCTCAGCTGGGATGACTCAGGGCCTGATATCCGAGGGAAGGAATTACCTGAAGGTAGTTCACTCACATGCCTGGTGCCTAGACCAGAGTGACCTAAAGACCAGGACTGCTTGCCGGGGCCCCTGTGTATGTCTTCTCCACGGGACTTTGCTCCCTCACAGGCAGCCTCGGGGCAGTCAGACTTCTTACCTGTTGGCTCCGGGCTCCAGGCTAACAAGTCTGCCTTGCCTTTGATGACCTCGCCTCAGAAGTCACCTGGGATCTCTACCACTGTATTTTACTGGCTACAAGAAGTCACAAGCCCACCCAGATTCAAGGATGGGGAGAATTAGACCCCGCCTCTTGATAGGGGAGTGTCAGGGTTCTAGAAGAACTCGAGAGACAGGAGACACTGCTAGGGTCATCTTTGGAAAGTACAGTCTGCCACAACACAGAACCAGTTCAATCTAATAGGCAGCAGTTACAAAGAGCGCTTTTACTGCTGAACAGTATGTTGTGAAGTTCTGTCTAGTTTGACACATACAGATCTGCTTCAGTTTGGTTAAATTCTGTGAAGTGTTCAGTGAGATACGTGAAGTACTGCATTTTCTTTGCCCACGTTCCTGATGATGGGTGTTTAGGTGTTTTCAGGGTTTTATCAGCATCTTGGCACACGTCTTTCTTGGCATCATATGTGAGAGAATCTCTCTAGGATACTTACCTTGGACAGAATTGCTGGATGGATGGAAACACATTTTGTATTTTAATCAGTTCTGCCTGATCGCTCTCCAAAGAGGTTATACCAGTGTATCCTTACACCAACAGTGTTGGAAAATTTCCATTTCTCTGATCCTCACTGATGCTTGATCCTGTCAGACTCTAAATTAAGTATTTGGTAAGTGGAAAAGTATATCTGGTTGATTTATTTTGTATTTACTTTGTTATTAGAGAAGCTATGCATATTTTCATTAATTTATTGGCTCTTTCAACTTTTTCTCCTGTGAATTGCCCAGATAGTTCATTTTTCTATTATTGCATTGTCAGTGTTTTTAAAATTGATTTGTAGTTCTTTATATATGTGGATACTTAATACTATGTCATATATATATTGTTTTATTTTATATATTTATATATATATGTATATGCATGCTTGTGGAATCTTAGTTCCCCAACCATTGATTGAACCTGGGCCCCCTGCAGTGAAAGCACCGAGTCCTAACCACTGGACCATCAGGGAATTCCTAAAATTAATGATGTCTTTATCACTTTTTTTTACTTGTTTTTTTGGCCATGCCACGCAGCTTGCGGGATCTTAGTTCCCTGACCAGGGATCAAAACCTGGCCCCCTGCAGTGGACCACCAGTGAATTCCCAAAATTAATGATGTTTTTATCACTATTATTTTTAATTTTAAGTTCATATCTTTAAATCTTCTGCACTTTTGATTTTTTTATTGTCGTAAAATTTATCATCTTAACCATTTTTAAGTGTCCAGTTCAGTGGTATTAAGTGCATTCACATTGTTGTACAGCTATCACCACTATCCATCTCCATAACTCTTTTCATCTTGTAAAACTGAAACTCTATACCCACTACACTATAACTCCCTATTCTCTCCTCCACCCCCGACAACCACCATTATACTTTGTCTTTATGATTTCGACTTATAAAAATAGTATCATATTTGTCTTTTTGTGATTGGTTTATTTCACTTGGCGTAATGTCCTCAAGGTTATTCCATGTTAATACCATATATCAGAACTTCATTCCTTTTTATGGCTGAATAATATTCCATTGCATGTATATACCACATTTTGCTTATCCTTCATCCATCAGTGGGCATTTGGGTTGCTTCCACATTTCAGCTACTACTGTGAATAATGAACATGGTCCACAAATATCTCTTCAGGTCCCTGCTTTTAATTCTTTTGGGTATGTACCCAGAAGTGGAATTGCTGGATCATATGGTAATTCTATTTTTAGTTTTTTGAGGAACCACCATACTGTTTTCCACAGCAGCTGTGCTATTATACATTCCTGCCAATAGTGCACAAGAATTCCAGTTTCTCCACATCCCTGCCAACACTTGCTGTTTTTTTTTTTTTTTTTTGATAGTGGCCTTCCTAATGCGTTTGAGGTGGTATCTCATCGTAGTTTTATTTTTAATTTTTATTGGAATATAGTTTATTTACAATGTTGTGTTTCAGGTGTACAGCAACGTGAATCAGTTTTACATATACATATATCCACTTTTTTAATATTTTAATATTCTTTTCCCATATAGGTCATTACAGAGTATTGGGTAGAGTTCCCTGTGCTATACAGTAGGTCCTATTAGTTAGCTATTTTATATACAGTAGTGTATGTCAATCACAGTCTCCCAATTTATCCCTTCCCCCCTTCCCCCCTGGTAACCATAGGTTTGTTTTCTACATCTGTGACTCTATTTCGTAAATAAGTTCATTTGTACCATTTTTTTAGATTCCACATATAAGTGATACCATATGATATTTGTCTTTGTCTGACTACTTCACTCAGTGTGACAATCTCTAGGTCCATCCATGTTGCTGCAAACGGCATTATTTCATTCTTTTTTATGGCTGAGTAATGTTCCATTGTATATATATACCACATCTTCTTTATCCACTCCTCTGTCAATGGACATTTATGTTGTTTCCATGTCTTGACTATTGTAAATAGCACTGTAATGAACATTGGGGTGCATGTATCTGCATTATGGTTTTCTCCAATATATGCCCAAGGAGTGGGATTGCTGAATCAAAGGGCAACTCTATTTATAGTTTTTTAAGGAAAAAATTTACATTCCCACCAACAGTGTAGGAGGGTTGCCTTTTGTCCACACCCTCTCCAGCATTTATTGTTTGTAGAATTTTTGATGATAGCCATTCTGACCGGTGTGAGTTGATACCTCATTGTAGTTTTGATTTGCATTTCTCTAATAATTATTCACGTTGAGCATCTTGTCATATGTTTGTTGGCCATTTGATTTTTTTTTTTTGGAGAAATGTGTGTTGAAGTCATTTGCCCATTTTTGAATCAGGTTGGGGGTTTTTTGGTTGTTGTTTAAGTTTTAGGAGTTCTCTATATATTCTGAATATTAATCCCTCATCCAGATATATGACTTGCAAATATTTTCTTCTGTTCTGTGAGTTACCCTTTTACTCTGTACATAATGACTTTTAATGAACAAAATTTTTAAATTTTCAAGAAGTCCAGTTTTTCTATTTTTTCATTGTTTCCCTGTGCCTTTGGTGTTAGAGCTAAGAAATTGTTCCCAAATCCAATGTCCTGAAGCTTTTGTCCTATATTTTCTTACAAGAATTTTGTTGTTTTAGGTTTTAAATTTAGGTTCTTGATCCACTTTGAGTTATGATATCACATAACAATCTAACTTCACTTTTTTGCATGTGGATATCCAGTTTTCTCCACACCATTTGTTGAAAATATTGTTCTTTCCCCATTGAATGGGCTTGGTACCCTTGTCAAAAATCATTTGATCATGTTTGCAAAGGTTTACTTCAGGGCGGCTATTTTATTCCATTGATCTATATGTCTGTCTTTAGGCCAAGGCCAGTACCACGCTGATTTGATTATTGTGGCTTTGTAGTAAGTTCTGAAATGAGGATGTGTGAATCCTCTTGTTTTATTCTTTTTTAAGATTGTTTTTAATGTTTGGGATGCCCTGAGATTCCATATGAATTTTGAGATGGATTTTTCTATTTCTGCAAAAAACATTATTGGAATTTTGATAGGAACTGTATTGAATCTGAATATTGCTTTGGGTAGTATTGACTTTTTTTTTTTTTTTTTTTTTTTTTTTTCGGTACGCGGGCCTCTCACTGCTGTGGCCTCTCCCGTCACAGAGCACAGGGTCCAGAAGCGCAGGCTCAGTGGCCATGGCTCACAGGCCCAGCCCCTCCACGGCATGTGGGATCTTCCCAGACCAGGGCACAAACCCATGTCCCCTGCATCGGCAGGCGGACCCTCAACCACTGCGCCACCCAGGAAGCCCAGTATTGACTTTTTAACAGTATTAAGTCTTACAGTTCATGAACATGGGACTTGTTTCCATTTATCATATCTTAATAACTACAAAACAGCAGTGTTTTGTAGTTTTCATTGTGTAAGTCTGTCACCTCCTTAATTAGTTAATTCCTAAATATTTTATTCTTTCTGATGCTATTGTAAATGGAATCGTTTTTGTAATTTCCTTTTCAGGTTGTTTATTGTTAGTATTAGAAATGCAACTGATTTTTGTGTGTTGACTTTGTATTCTGCCTACTTTGCTGAATTCATTTATTAGTTCTCTTGGGGGTTTTTTGGTGGAATCTTTTAGGTTTTCTACCTATAAGATGGTCTCATCTACAGAGCTAATTTTACTTCTTCCTTTCCAATTTGGATGCCTTTTATTTCTTTTTCTTGACTAACTGCTCTGGCTAGAACTTCCAGTCCTATGTTGAGGTGAAGTGATGAATGTGGGCATCCTTGCTTATCCTCGATCTTAGAGAAAACACCCTGGAGTATGATGTTCGCTGTGGGTTTTTCATGTATGGCTTTTATTTTGTTGAGGTAGTTTCATTCTGTTCCTGGTTGAGTGTTTTTCTCATGAAAGAGTGTTGAATTTTGTCAGATGCTTTTCCTGCATCAACTGAGATTTTTGTGTGGTTTTTCCCCTTCATTTTGTTGATGTGGCATATTACACTGATCAGCTTTCATATGTTGAACCATCCTTATAAAAAATCCCACTTGGTCATATGTATAATCCTTTTAATATACTGCTGAATCCTGTTTGCTAATATTTTTTTGAGGATTTTTGCATCAGTGTACATAAGGGATAATGGTCTCTAGTTTTCTTGTAGTGTTTTTTTCTAGCTTTGGTATCAAGGTAATGCTGGATTCATAGGATGAGTTAGGAAGTGTTTCCTCCTCTTCAGTTTTTTGGAAAAATTTGAGAAGGAGTGGTGTTAGTCATCTTTAAATGTTTGGTAGAATTCAGCAGTGAAACCACTGGGTCCAGAGCTTTTCTTTGTTGGGAAATTTTTGATTACTGATTCAAAACTATTCAGATTTTCTATCTTTTCATGATTTAGTCTTGGTAGGCTTTGTGTTTCTATGAATTTGTCCATTTCATCTAGGTTATCCAATTTGTTGGTATACAGTTGTTCTAGTACTCCCTTATAATCTTTTTTATTTCTGTAGAATTGGTAGTAATGTCCCCACTTTCATTTTTTATTTTAGTATTTGAGTCTTTTCTTTTTTTCTTAGTCTATCTAGTTAAAGTTTTGTCAGTTTTGTTGATCTTTTTGAAGAACCAACTTTTGTTTTTTTGATTTTTCTCTGTTTCCCTAGTCTCTATTTCATTTAGCTCTGTTCTAATCTTTGTTATTTCCTTCCTTCTGCTAGCATTGGGATAGTTTGTTCTTTTTCAATTTCTTAGGTTGTAAAGTTAGGTTGTTGATTTGAGATCTTTCCTAAGTTTTTTTTTTTTAAAGGGTACATAGTGGTGACTTTTTTTTTTTTTTTTTTTAAGCTGCATTGCATTTTCATTGCTGCATGCAGGCCTTTTCTAGTTACAGCTAGCAGGGGCTACTCTTTGTTGTGGTGTGCGGGCTTCTCCTTGCGGTGGCTTCTCTTTGTTGTGGAGCACAGGCTCTCAGCACGTGGGCTTCAGTAGTTGTGGCATGCAGGCTCAGTAGTAGCTTGCGGGCTCAAGAGCGCAGGATCAGTAGTTGTGGCACACAGACCTAGTTGCTCCAGGGCATGTGGGATGCTCCCGGACCAGGGCTCACTGAAGAGACGTTTTGAAGTCTCTGCTTTCCTCACTGATTAGTGATGCCAGTCAGTCATAACCACTGCCAGATTACTACACACACAGGGTTGTGTTTCTCAGTTCTATTCTGTTCTGCTGCCCTTTTGTCTATCTCTGTGTTAATACAACTTTTAATTGCCATAGCTTTTTAACATGCCTTGGCATCTGATAGGGCGAATCCCCTTCCTTATTCTTTTTGTTCAGAAAGAAAAAGTCTATATCTTCATTTTTCCAATACCAATTTTAGAATTAGTATATCAAGTTCCTCAGAAGAATTTTCCTGGGTCGCTGACTAGAAATAGAGTTTATAGATTACTTTGGGAAAAACTGATACCTGAGAAATATTGAGTCTTCTTAGCTATGAATGAAGTTTATCTCTCCATTTATTCAGATCTCCATTTTATATCCTTCTATTCAAGTTTGATTAATATATCTAGGAAGGCCTTATGTATTTTTATTAGATTTATTCCTTGGTACTTTCTGGTTTTTGTTTTGGTAGTAAAATGAATTTTTATATTTGCATACTCTAATTAGTTATGTTGAGACTTCTACATTGATCTTGCGTCCAGCAACCTTGTACAACTCTCAGTCCTCTTAGATTCGCATCATAAGTGATCATATTATTTGCTCTAGTGGCAATTTTATGTCTTTTTTAAGATTTATTTATTTTATTTATTTTATTTTTGGCTGCACTGGGTCTTTGTTGCTGCACGCAGGCTTTGTCTAGTTGCAGCAAGTGGGGGCTACTCTTCATTGCGGTGCGTGGGCTTCTCATTGCGGTGGCCTCTCGTTGTGGAGCTTGGGCTCTAGGCACGCAGGCTTCAGTAGTTGTGGTGCGTGGGCTCAACAGTTGTGGCTTGCGGGCTCTAGAGCACAGGCTCAGTAGTTGTGGCACACAGGCTTAGTTGCTCCACAGCATGTGGGATCTTCCTGAACCAGGGCTCGAACCCATGTCCCCTGCATTAGCAGGTGGATTCTTAACCACTGCGCCACCAGGGAAGCCCTGTGTTTCTCTTTCTAATCTTACTGTGTCTCATGCATATCTAACTGCAAGAGTGTCAGGACGCTGTGCGATAGTGGGAAGAAAGCAGCATCCCTCCCTTGGTCCTGACCTTCATTCACTCAGTGAGTATTTACTGAGTGACTACCGTATACAGGCACTATTCTAGCTTCTGGGGATGTAGCAGAACAACACAAGGTCCCTGCCCTCATGGAGCTTACATTCTCATGGGGAGAGACAGAAAATAACCAACTAAACATATAATATGCAAGATGGTTAGACATGCAACAGAGAAAACAAAGCACAGTAAGAGTAGGATGAAGAGTGCTGCCTGGCTGGGGGCAGTGTTGCTGTCCCACATAGTGTGGTCAGCGAAGGCCTCCCAGATAAGGTGACCTTGGAGCAGAAACCTGAAGGAAGGAAGAGAGAAGTCTTAGAGCTCTGGAGATCAGAGAACTCCAGTGGTGGGCAAGCGCTTGACGTGTTCTAGGGCTGGGGAAGGTGGCCAGTGTAGCTGCAGGAGTGAGCAGCGAGAGGTGGGGGGTGGAGTCCGTGTGGTGGGGCCTCAGAGGTGTCAAAGGCTTGGCTTTGACTCCCAAAAGAGAATGTGTTGGAGAGTGCAATGTGACATTCTTTTTTACAGGATTAATCTAGTTTCTCTGTTCAGAAGAGAGTGGGGGGAGGGGCACAAGTGGAAGCTGGGAAATGAGTTAGGAGGAAGTAACGTAATCTGGGAAAGAGGAGATGGTGGTGGCCATGGAGCATTTAAGGGAGGGGTCAGATTCTGGGTATACTTGGAAGGCAGAGCAGGATTTCCTGATGGATTGGATATGGAGTAAGAGTGAAAGGAGTCCAAAATGGTTTGGAGTCTGAGTGACAGAAAGGATGGCATTGCCACTGCGATGGGGAAGACTAGTGTAGATGTTAGGAGAAATGTCAGGAGTTCAGTTTTGGACATGTTTAATTTGATACACATTATTAGGTATCAGAGTGGAGAAGTGAAGCAGGCAGTTGGTATATGAGTCTGGGGAGAGGTCCAGGTTGGAGATCACATTTGGGAGTCATCAAAGTATAGGCAGTCCAAAATGAGATGAGAATTCTCAAGAAGAGAGAATCAGCTGTGTCAAATGCTTTTCTGAAGGACACAGCAGGTCAGACTTAGACATGCAAGGTCATTACAGACTTGAAGAGCTGGTCTGCTTTGGAGATGGTGGGGAGCAGAGGGAGGGACAGCCTGATTGGAGAAGGGTTAAGAGAAAATAGGAGTGACTGGGAGACCACAAGTATAGACAACTCCATTGATGAATTCTTCTGTATGGGTGCACAGAAATGAAGGGATATACGGGGCAAAGGGGGAGGGCTGGAGTTTTTGTTGTTCTTTTTATTTTTAAATGGAATGATACAAGCATGTTTCTGTATTGTTGAGAATGAACTTGTAGGGAAGGGGAAACTCATCATGCAGTAGAGAAAGGGGATAACTGTTGAGTGATATTCTTAGGTAGGTAAGAAGGAACCGAATTAATGCCCAAGTAGAGAATACATAGTTCCTCCATAGTGATAGGAGGAAGGTGTTTGGGGAGAACTCTAGCGGGAGAGCAGAGTTATCACCGCAGAGTGAGAAAGTGGGAGGGGGCATTGGGAGGTTTGAGGAGTGTCTGAAACGGTTGTCTAGGAGACAGTCATCTAGGAGAGCGCAGAGGCCACTGGGATGAGGCTATAGAGGGAGAACTGGCCAGAGGAGTGTTAATCCAAAAGATTAGCTTGTTTTTATTTTGTCGTCAATGTAATTGTGTTGTATTTAGGGAATGTGTATCACAGCACTTTCTGTAAAATGGTGAATTTGTCCATATCTCCTTAAAATTCTGTCACATTTTGCTTTATATTATTTTGAAGATATCTTAGACGCATCAAGTCTAGAATGTAATATTCCTGGTGAATGTTTAGTGATCCACTCTCTCTATTTTTCTGGATGTCTGTTTGTGTTTTGCCTCAAAGTCTTATTTTATGTGTTGTAAGTATTGCTGTACCAGCTTTCCTTTGGTTAGTGTTCATCTGGTTAGTGTTCCATCCTTTTACTTTCAATTTTCATGTGCATCATAATGTCTCATAATCAGCATATACCTGGATTTTATGTTTTGTTCAGTGTGTTGATTTTTATTTCAGAAGTAGAAAATGTCATCCATTTATAATGGGATTTCACTCTCTGGATTTACTCCTACCATGTTATTTTGTGCTCTTCATTCTACTTTTTTTGTTTAATTTATTATTATTTTTTTGGCTGCATTGGGTCTTTGTTGCTGTGCGCGGGCTTCCTCTAGTTGCGGCAAGCAGGGGCTACTCTTCGTTGCGGTGCGCGGGCTCCTCATTGTGGTGGCTTCTCTTGTGGAGCACGGGCTTTAGGTGCGTGGGCTTCAGTAGTTGTGGCACGCAGGCTCAGTAGCCGTGGCTTGTGGGCTCTAGAGTGCAGGTTCAGTAGTCGTGGTGCACAAGCTTAGTTGCTCCGCGGCATGTGGGATCTTCCCAGACCAGGGCTCGAACCTGTGTCCCCTGCATTGGCAGGCGGGTTCTTAACCACTGTGCCACCAGGGAAGACCCATTCTACTTCTTTGAGGTTTCTATTTTTCCTCTCTCTTTTCTTGCTTTCTTCTGCATTAACACACCTCTCTCTCCATTCCCTTTGCTATTTTGAGGCTGTGTTAATTGGGATTAGGTTTGCCTATAAATAACATTTAAAAAAAAAAGAAAAAAGTGGTTTGAATAAGACTATTTATTTCTCTCACATTCAAGAATGTCTGAAATAGTAATGCTGGAGCCCCAGGCTTCTTTCTTCTTGAGGTTTGATGTCATAATTGGCTTCCATTCACAAGATCTTTTCATTTTTCCAAGTGGCTGCTGGATTCCAGAACCCCAAGTGCATTCCAGCAGCAAAGGAACCAGTTGCAAAAAAGAGCAAGCCGGGGGCCTCCCTGGTGGCGCAGTGGTTGAGAGTCCGCCTGCCGATGCAGGGGATACGGGTTCGTGCCCCGGTCTGGGAGGATCCCATATGCCGCGGAGCGGCTGGGCCCGTGAGCCATGGCCGCTGGGCCTGCGCATCCGGAGCCTGTGCTCCGCAACGGGAGAGGCCACAACAGTGAGAGGCCCGCATACCGCAAAAAGAAAAAAAAAAAAAAAAAAAAAAAAGAGCAAGCCGGCCCTGCACACCACTTCCACTTTCCCCCCTTTGACCAAGCTACTCACAGCTTGTTGCAAGGGTAGCCTAGGAAATGCCTGAGTTCAGGCTGCCATGTGCCCAAGTTAAAAACCACAGGTCCCCACAGATCACTTGTTTTCAGATGCCTGTGCAGTGCTTGGTAGACAGAGTGTGCACATTATAGAGATATGACATCACACTAACAGCAGAAGTCCTTATTCCAGTCCTGATCCTAGTGTAACTTGTTCTGTGACTCTAATACTTTGCATAGCATACCTCATATTTTCCATTTGACAATACTTTGTCCTGGAAAATTCACAGTATGCCTGAGAAATTTCTGTGTTTTATTTCATCTGAAAAAAGTTGCTATTTGACACGAAGAAAATAAAAGGTTCTACTTCTGAGGGAGAAGGAGAAACAAACACTGCGGACAACTAGCCATATCTGCCACAGAAGTTGCACACTGTATTTCTGTTCTTTGAACCCTTAAAACTTTAAGTTACTCAACATCTTTACCTTTCTCCCAAACAACACAAGAACCTTAAAATATGATTTATCTAATTGTTTTCTTATGGTTTAAAACCTCACAAATTATTATATAATTTTCAATTATATAATTACAGATAAATCTAAATAAATACATGTATAAATAATAATTATCATATGTTTATCATTTTCTTTGCTCACCCTTTCTTATCTCAGATCTTCCTTCTTGGATCATTTTCTTCTTTGCTGAGTTCATCCTTTACAGCTTTATTTAGTGAGAACCTGATTAACTCTGTTTTTATTTATCTGAAAATCTTTATTTTGCTCTCATTCTTCTTCTTGACCTTTATTTTCATTGTGAAATATACATGCAAAGAGTCAACAGAGTAAAGAAAAATAATAAAAGAACACTCCTGTACCCACCAACTAGTTTACAAAATGGAATATTACCAGTGTCTTTGAACCCAGTGAGACATCACCTTCTTTCTGCCATGGCAGAATGCACTATCCTGAATTTTGTGTTAATTATACCCTTGCTTTTTTTTA
This sequence comes from Mesoplodon densirostris, assembly GCF_025265405.1. Taxonomy (NCBI): domain Eukaryota; kingdom Metazoa; phylum Chordata; class Mammalia; order Artiodactyla; family Ziphiidae; genus Mesoplodon; species Mesoplodon densirostris. The sequence goes on along the minus strand of NC_082676.1, from coordinate 23,284,762 downwards.
TACTTGTACCACATATATGTGTGACCCTAAGGAATATGCTGTTTAGTTTTGCCTGTTTTTGAAATTTATATTAATAGAAGCACAGTGTATGTATTCTTCTGAGGCTTGCCTTTTTTGATTCAGCCTTGTTTTTGAGATCCATCCATATTAATGCATGTACCTGTAGTTCATTCTTTTCATTGATATGTCACATTCCACTGTATGAATATACCATTGCTTATCCATTCCATTGATGAACACTTGAGTTGTTTCTAGTTTTTGGTTGTGAATAATTTTTTATAACAGTATTGAGCTGTAATTTATATACCATAAAATTCACCCCTTTAAAGTATACAAAACAGCTAAAGTGGTTTTTAGCACATCCACAGAGTTGTGCAACCATCCCTGCTACCTAATTTTAGAACATTTTCATCACCCCAAAAAGAAACCTTGTACCCATTTAGCCATCATGCTGTATCCGTCTAAAACACTAATCTGCTTTATTCGCTATAGATTTGCCCATTCTGAACATTTCATATACATGGAATCATACAATATGTGGTCTTTTATGTATGGATTCTTTCACTTTGCATAATGTTTTTGAAGTTTATCCATGTTGTAGCATGTTTCAGCACTTCACTCCTTTTTATTGCTGAATAATACTCCGTTGTATGGATATATTGCATTTTGCTTATCCATTCATCAGTTGTTTCCACTTCTTGGCTATTATGTATTCTTTGAAACATAGCAGTTTAATTTTAGTGAAGTTCAATTGTTTTTTTTTTCTTTTGTTGCTTGTCATTTGGTGTCAATTCTAAGAAGCCATTGCTAATCCAGTATTGTAAAGATTTACTCCTGTTTGCCTTCAAGAGTTTTATAGCTTTAGCTGTTACATTTAGGTCTGTGATCCATTTTGAGTTAATTTTTGTATATGGTGTGAGGTATTGGTCCACCTTCATTCTTTTACATTTGGATATCCAGTCGTCCCAGCACCATTTGTTAGGGAGACTGTTCTTTCCCCATTGAATGGTCTTGGTACCCTTGTCAAAAATCAGTTGACCAGGGCTTCCCTGGTGGCGCAGTGGTTGAGAGTCTGCCTGCCGATGCAGGGGACACGGGTTCGTGCCCTGGTCTGGGAAGATCCCACATGCCGCAGAGCAACTGGGCCCCTGAGCCATAGCCACTGAGCCTGCGTGTCCGGAGCCTGTGCTCCACATCGGGAGAGGCCACAACAGTGAGAGGCCCGCGTACCGCAAAAAAAAAAAAAAAAAATCAGTTGACCATAAATGTAAGGGTTTATTTATGGTCAACTGATTTATTTAAGGGTTTATTTCTGGATGCAGTTCTATTCCATTGTATTGATGTACATGTGTATACTTATGCCAGTACCACACTGTCGTAATTACTGTAGCTTTGTAATAAGCTTTGAAATTGGAAAGTGTGAGTCCTCCAGCTTTACTTTTTCAATAAAAATAAAAGAAGTTTATTGCCAGCTCTCAGGTTCTCACTAAAGGAAGTTCTAAAGTTCATACTTCATTCTTGCATTTCCATATGAATTTTAGAATCAGCTTGTCGGTTTCCACAAAAAAGGCAGCTGGGATTTTAATAGGGATTGTGTTAAATCAGTAATTCAATTTGATGAGTGTTGCCATCTTAAAGTCTTCTGATCCATGAACATGGGCTATCTTTCCACTTACTTAGGTTTTTGACATTTTCTTTCAATAATGTTTTGTAATTTTCAGTGGACAAGTCCTACATTTCTTTTGTTAAATTTATTCCTAAGTATCTTATTCTGTCTGATGGCATTGCAAATGAAATTGTTTTCTTACTTTCGTTTTCAGATGTTTATTGTTACTGTATAGAAATTCCATTGACGTCTGTATGTTGATCTGGTATGCTGTAACCTCACTGTTTTTTGGGGAATTCTTCAGAATTTTTTACATACAAGAGCATTTAATCTGAGAATAGAGATTGTTTTACTTTTTTCTTTCCAGCCTGGATTGCTTTTATTTTGTTTTTTGCCTAATGGCCCTGGCTCCAACACAAGGTTGAATAGATGTGGCAAGAGCAGGGGCATCCTTGTTTTTGTCTCATTCCTGATCTCAGGGATAAATTATTCAGTCTCACACCATTAAGTTGATATAAACTGTGGGTTATTATGAACATATTTGACCATGTCTCCTCTACAAGAGTTCTCTAAGGTATATACTGGGAAACGTTTGGGTCACAGAGTATGCCTGTGTTCAGATTTATAAGAAATGCCAAATTGTTCTCCACAGTGATTACACCAATTTATTAGTCCCTCAGCACTGTGTGAAAGTACCCATTGCTCTACATCTTTGCTTACACTTAGTATGTAATAGGTTTTTTTCTTTCCCCTAATCCACAGTTATAAAATAGTGGTTATAATTTGCATTTCATTGGTTACTCATGGCATTGAGCATCTTTTCACATATTAGCCATTTATGTTTCCTCCTCTGTGAAATGCCTGTTCATATGTTTTGCTCATTTTTCTATTAAGTGGTCTTTTTCTTATTGCCTCATCGGTGATCATTACATATCTAGATTCTGGAACCTTTGTCAGTTACATGTATTGTAAATGTCTTCTCCCAGTTTGCAACTCATCTTTTCATTTTCTTTATGGTATCTTTTGAATGAATGGATACTTTTAATTTTAATGTAAATTTATCAATCTTTTCCTTTATGGTTTATACTTTTTTGTATGTTAAGAAATCCACCCTTCTCCCAAAGTCAAAAAGATATTTTACTGTTTACTTGTAACAGTTTTCGAGTTGTCTTCCACATTTAAGTCCTTGATCCCTTGGAATTAATTTGTCTGCATGGAGTGAGATAAGGCTCTATGTTAATTTTTTCTCATTGGATAATAATGTATTAAAATGTTCATCCTTATCCTGTTGATATGCAGTACAGCCCTGACAAATATCAGGTTTCCTATATGTGTTGATCTATTTCTGAGCTTTCTATTCTGTTCATTAGTCTATCCCTAGGCCCAAATCTAACTATCTTCATTGTTATAACTGTCTAATGAATCTTGATAACTGGAAAGACAAGTTCCCCCAACCTATTCTTCAGGAGTATCTGGCATACGCTCTTTGCTTTTCCATATAAATTGTAAGACTCAGCTTTTCAAGGTCCATATTGAGGTTTTGATTGGAATTATATTAAATGTGTAGATCAGTTTGGTGGGAAGTTGACATGTTTATGAATAATTCTTTTCTATCCAAAAACATGATTATGTCTCTCCATTTATTTAGGTCTTCTTTAGTGTCTTTCATTTAAATTTTATATTTTCCACATAAAAGTTTTACATATTTTTTGAAGATTTGTTGGATTAGTATTTTAATTTTGGAGGGATGTAAGTGGTATTTTTTGTTACTGTATTTTCTGTTTATTGTTGATGAAATGCTCTTGGCCTTTCTATTGATCTTATATCTAGAAATCTTGCTGTATTCTTACTCTATTTGTAAATAAGGATTTGCTTTTAACCTTGTACCATTGAGTATGATGTTTACTATAGGTCTGTTGTAGATACGCTTATTCTGGTTAAGAAAATTGTTGAATTTAATGAAATTTAGTATATCTATTTAGATAATTTTTAATCTGTAATGTGGTAAATTTCATTGATAGTTTTTTCTCCTTTCTTGCTTTCTTTTTGGATTAATCAAGTATTTATTTCCACTTTTTTCATGTTAGCTTATTATTCTTTTAACAGTTACTCTAAAGATTACAACCTGCATCCCTGACTTTGTAAAGACTAAATTAGTACATTTACCACTTCACAGGTGATGCAAGGACCTTAGATCACTTTTATCCCCCTCCTAACCTGTGTACTATTGCTGTTAAGTATTTCAGTTCTATATATATGTTCTAAATGCCACAAGACATTATTTTTTGTTTTATACAATCAGTATTTACTTACCCACATATTTACTCTTTCTGGTACTCTTCTCTCCTTTATTTCTTTGCTTCTAGTTAGGATCATTTTCCTTCTGCCTGAAGAACTCCCTTAAGTATTTATTTTAATGCAGCATTTGTCTCAAAATGTCTGTATTTTTCCTTTTTTTTTTTTTTGCAGTACGCAGGCCTCTCACTGTTGTGGCCTCTCCCATTGCGGAGCACAGGCTCCGGACACGCAGGCTCAGCAGCCATGGCTCACGGGCCCAGCCGCTCCGCGGCATGTGGGATCTTCCCAGACCGGGGCATGAACCCGTGTCCCATACATCGGCAGGCAGATTCTCAACCACTGCGCCACCAGGGAAGCCCTCCCTCTTTTTTTGAACAGTATTTTTTAAAAACTGTCCTCCAGGAGGCAGGCTTTTGTTTCTTATTATTTTTAAATTTATTTTATTTACTCTTTTGGCCGCACCACGTGGCATGTGGGATCTTAGTTCCCCGACCAGGGATCAAACCCGTGTGCCCCCTGCAGTGGAAGTGCAGAGTCTTTAACAATTGGACTGCCAGGGAAGTCCCTGAACAGTATTTTTGCTAAGTATAGAATAATAAGTATGTATTGATCTTCTTTCAATACTTTATAAATATGTCTTTATGTCCTGGTTTCCAGCCTTTCTATTGAAAAGTCAACTGTCAGTCTTCCTGCTGCTTCTTTGAAGAATTTGTTTCGCCCCTTTGTCTGCTTTTAAGATTTTTTTCTCCTGTGTTTGAGTTTTATCCATTTTACTGTGATACCTAGGTATGGTTTTCTTTGTATTTTTCCAGCTTGATGCTCACAGGGTTTCTTGAATCTGCGGCCTTAATAACTCTCATCAGTTTCAGAAAAGTCTTGGCCATCATTTCCTCAAATTTCTGCTCCATGTTATTTCTTCTCTACTTGTGGACTCCAATTACACATATTTTAGACTGCCAACATCTTGTGCTTCTTCATTCTCTCTTCTGTATTTTCCATTTTTTTTTCCTTCCTCTGGACCTCAGTCTGGATATTTTCTACTGGATTATTTTATAGTTCATCTATAACCAATCTATTAAACCTATCTATTGCAGTCTTAATTTCAGTTACTCTATTTTTTAGTTCTAGAATTTCCATTTGATTCTTTTTGATAGATTTCTGGTTCTTTGCTGAAATTCCTCATCATGTCATATATTTTCTGGGACATACTCACAGTCATTTTAAAGCCCTGGTCCAATACCTCTAGTACCTACATCCCCTATAATTCTTTTACGTTTTGCTGATTTTTCTCTTTTGGTGTGCAGTCATTTGGTCCTACCTCGTGGCATGCTTGGTAATTTTTATTAAATGCCAGAAACTGTATACGAAAACTACAGAGAGAACTTGAAGCTCAGGATGATTTTTTTTCCTTCTTTTTTTTTTTTGAAGACGATTTTCTATTCTTTGGGAACGAATTTACTTTTGCTTCTTGCAGACAGAGTAGGGCCAGACTAACTTAATCTAATTTCGGATTGAGCTGATTCAGAGCTGGGTTTTGTGACAGCCTGTAGTATTTCCAAGCCCTTCGTCCTTGGCAGACACTGAGCTTCAATTTTTGTTTCTCCCCCATCTTAAGACTGCTGGAAGCTCTGCTCAGCTTGATGTTCTTTCCCCCAAGTCCTGTCTGCTCTGGTAGCTCCAAATTCCAGTTTTGGTCTCTCTGTCCCCGTGGAACTGCCACAAGTTCTGCTTAGCTTCTCAGACTCTGAACCACCACTTTCTGCTTGGCTTCTTAGCCCCTCAGCCTTGTGCTGCTTATAAACTGGGAGATGCCTTGGGGTAGAAGGCAGTACAGAATATCAGACTTGGCTGAATATAGTTTCCGTTCTCACTGACATCTTAGCCTCTCAAATTCTGGTTGCTTTGGTAATTTTTTTTTTTTTAATATTTATTCATTTATTTATTTGGCTGTGCTGGGTCTTAGTTGCAGCATGTGGGATCTAGTTCCCTGACCAGGGATCGAACCCAGGGACCCCCTGCATTGGAGCGCCGAGTCTTAACCACTGGACCACCAGGGAAGTCCTGGTAATTTTTTAATACCCTGAGATTTTTTTGTTGTTTTTGGTATTTTATTTAGGTTTTTTTTTTTTAATTTTTCTTGGTGGGGAGGGTTCAGTTTGTCTGATAGTAACTGGTTTTTCATAGCCAGAATCAGAAGTCATTAGAATTTTCTAATGTTGAATCAGTCTTGTATTACCAGAATAAACCCAGCTGAGTTATATTATTTTAGTACAGTGTTGTACTTTTGTTAATATCTGATTTAATAATTTTGCCTTTCTTCAAAGGCAGAATTACTTGGCTGGTAATTTTCCTTTCTCATCCTTGTCCTGTTTTAGTATCAAGGTTATCTAGCTTCATAAAATGAGTTTGGGATGGTTCGTTTATTCATATTCTGAATCATCTCTCTGAATAAATTTCTTTTCTTCCATTCTCTCTCTGTCCTTTTAGAGCTCTGATAGATGTATTTTAAGTCTCCCTCTCTCCTCCATGTCTCTCAGTCACTTTTTTTTAAAATAGTCTCATCTTTTTAATACATCTAGTTGCTTCTTTTATTTCTTAAAAAATAAGGTACCTAAGTGCAGTCTTATGGTTAGGAATTCTCAGGAGAGACTTTTCCTTTTATTCCCATCCTACTTTTTTTTTTTTAATTTATTTATTTTATTTTTGGCTGCATTGGGTCTTTGTTGCTGCGCGTGGGCTTTTCTCTAGTTGCAGTGAGCAGAGGCTAGTCTTCATTGCCATGCGCTGGCTTCTCACTGCTGTGGCTTCTCTTGTTGCAGAGCACAGCCTCTAGGTGCGCAGGTTCCAGTAGTTGTGGCACACGGGCTTCAGTAGTTGTGGCTCACGGGCTCTAGAGCACAGGCTCAGTGGTTGTGGCACACGGGCCTAGTTGCTTCGCGGCATGTGGGGTCCTCCCAGACCAGGGCTCAAACCCATGTCCCCTGCATTGGCAGGTGGATTCTTAACCACTGCGCCACCAGGGAAGCCCTCCCATCCTACTTTAGACCAAGCCAGGCACATATACCCACTACCTTCTGCAGGTGGGGGGTCATTTTATCCCCAGCAGCTTAGCTATTCATTTAAGACGTCTTGTTAATCTAGCAGTGTAAGTGTTTTGCGCCAGGAGCTTTTTCACTCCTGTCCTCCTTGTCCTTATTTGTTTTCATCAGGGTTTATTCTTAGTGCTGTGTGCACCATGGCCCTTTTTTCTGTGATGCCTGATTTTTCTCTTGCACTAGTTCCAGAGCTCGTTTTATCCCCTTCCAATGTCTTGCATCTCTTTTCAGAGCACCTTATCTCTGCTTTGAACTACTGTTTAAATATTTGTGGCTAAATGTCACACTTTTCATCTGTTCTCTGGCAACGACTTTCTGGTGAATGTTCATCTGCCATTTACTGCTCCTATAACATGTTTAGCTCCTGTGTTGGTTCCTTTTTAATAACTAATTTCTGAATGAGGTGAAATTCCTCCTTCATGAGCTGCTGTAAGTAGACCACTGTGGGAGAGGAGCCAGGACTGTGTCCCAGGCTGGCAGGAATTCCTCAGGCATGGTGATGGGTGCAGGGTGCGTTCTTCAGCCTGGTCTTCTCCCCAGGCAGCTAGAGGGCGGTTACCATGCAGTGTCGTCCTCGTCCCCCTGCCCCCCACCTTTGGTGCTGAACCAGGTTCAGGAACGCTCCTGCTGCAGTCCACACCCCCTTTTTATTTCACATAAGAGATTATTGGCTTCTCCTCTCAAGTTATGCTACTTTTGAGAACTCAGAACTGCCACCTTTATCTGAGCCTTTCAACCCCAAGAATCCTCCTTGTGTGGTTATCACTGCATGTGGCAGCCTTCCTCATATACTACGTTCGAGAGTTCTGTCAGGAGACAGTTTGCATTTTGATTTCTTGTTATACTCTGTTTTGCTTTTCAGTGATTTCTAAGGGGGTTAGGAGGTAGTACCATCTTCCTGCCACCACTTTAAAACTGGAAATCACACTAAAAGATTTCAACCTTGTATTCCTGGGCTAAACACTTCATGGTGAACTCTTCTGTTAGATTCTCTTTGCTTTAAGACTTTTATGTTCATAATGAAAGTGCCCTATTCTTGGCATGTCCTGTGTTCTCTCAGGGCTCCAGAAATTTGCTGTCATTTTCTGTTTATTTACTCTCAGGAAGAATTTGTTTTTTTGTTTTTGTTTTTGTTTGCGGTACGCGGGCCTCTCACTGTTGTGGCCTCTCCCGTTGCGGAGCACAGGCTCTGGAAGCGCAGGCTCAGCGGCCATGGCTCACGGGCCCGGCCACTCCGCGGCATGTGGGATCTTCCCGGACCGGGGCACGAACCCGCGTCCCCTGCATCGGCAGGCGGACTCTCAACCACTGCGCCACCAGGGAAGCCCATCTCAGGAAGAATTTGAATGTTTAAAACAGGGATTATCGGGCCTCCCTGGTGGCGCAGTGGTTAAGAGTCCGCCTGCCGATGCAGGGGATGCAGGTTCGTGCCCCGGTCTGGGAGGATCCCACATGTGCGGAGCGGCTGGGCCCATGAGCCATGGCCGCTGGGCCTGCGCGTCCGGAGCCTGTGCTCCGCAACGGGAGAGGCCACAACAGTGAGAGCCCCGCATACCGCAAAAAGAAAAAAAAAACAACAGGGATTATCTATTCCCGAAAGGTTTTGTAAAACCTCACCTGTAAAACTACATAGGCCTGGTTCTTTTTTCTGAAGCAGGAGTTAAAAATCTTCAGTTATTAACTCCTGATTCAGTTTTTTAAAACAGTTATTGGCCTAATCAGATTTTCTATTTCTTCTTGAGTCTATGATAGCAATTTATGTTTTCCTGAAAATTTTTTCCATTTAAACTTAGTTTTTAAATTTATTGCCATAAAATATCCTTAGCAACTAGGGGATGGGGCTTACTTTATGTGTCTGGTTTGCATTTTTCAGAGTGAGAGTGGGTTAATGTGTAAATAAAATGAAGACTGACTGCCATCACCAAATAATGATTGGTATCCTAAGGCGGGGAGGGGAGGTGAAAGCCATGACCCTGATCCTGTGTTCCACCCCAGCAGACCTTGTGCTCTGCTCAGTCTTTTTCCACCTTCTCTTTCTCAGTCTTAGGGAAAGTCCTCAGTGCTGTGGGCAGTGCCCAGCTACTGATGTCGCAGAAATTCCAGCAGTTCCGGGGCCTCTGTGAGCAAAACTTGGTGAGTGTGATTCTTCTTCCTCCACAGTGGGTCTTCTAGCCAGATCCCCCAGCTGGATTAGCCTCTAAGCCTCTGTGACCTCCTCTCTAACATGGAGAAGGTGCTGCTTCCTCATGGCATTGGAAAGATGACAGTGGTGCATGTCAGTGCCTAGCACAGGAAAAGGGCCAGGAATGGTCCTTTCAGATCTCTACTACCTTCTGAAATAGAAAAGTGAACTCTATGTAAAAACAGCCACATGAAAGTTAAAAATCAGTTAGCACTGATTTATTTATATACAACATACTCTATATCTAAGAAGACAGTCAAGGTAAGAACTAAAGAAATAACCACCATGAGGCTTGGTGGGTTTCCCTCTCCTTCACCCTCGCCGCTAGGCAGCAGCTTTTCCTGTGGAAGCCTCTCTCCATCTGGCAGGGGTGGTGTACCCCCAGGGGTGGAGGACAGTGGCGAGTGTTTGTCTCTCGGACCCATAGGGGTTTGGGCGTTCACTGGGGAAGTCCTGATGAGGAATGTGCTGTCAGAGAACAGAATGATGGGCTAGAAACCACACGGATTCTGGAATCACACCCACCTGGGAGTGATCCTGCCTCCTCCCTGTAAAATGAGACGAGTTGCCTGCCTGGCACACGCTGAGGCCATGAGGGCCTTCCTCACTGCAGCCCTACAGTGGTGGCGAAGGCCTCAGTCCCCATGTGTGTGCAGGACCCACTCTCGTGATAGGACTGTCTCTCCCTCGCAAAGCTCTCCACCATCAGGGCCAGCAGTAATCAGGAACTGGGTTCATTTGCTCATACAGATACTGACCCGACCCTGGGAACAGGAGAGTAAGACCAGGCCTCAAGAGAACCCAACCAGGGCTGGCAGAGCTAGGAGACAGTACTTGGGATGGGGTGCACGACAAGCCTCTGCCCTGCTTGCCCCACTGATCCCCATCTGTCCCACAGAACCCTGATGCCAACCCACGTCCAACAGCCCAGGACCTGGCAGGGTTCTGGGACCTGCTGCAGCTGTCCATTGAGGACATCAGCATGAAGTTCGATGAGCTCTACCACCTCAAGGCCAACAGCTGGCAGCTGGCGGAGACCCCCGAGAAGAGGAAGGTGAGCATGGAGCAGTGCGGAGGGGAAGTCCAGGGACAAATTCCTGGTCGGCAATAACGCTGGCCACATCGGTCAGTGCTGCTTGGCTCCCTTCTCTGTGTGTCGTCTTTGAGCTGGGGGCTCACGTCCATCAGTGTGCGGGGTCCATGCTCGGCACTCGTCCAGCATGCCACTCGCTCTGTGTAGTTGAGGCTGCCACCTCCCCCCGAAGCATGCCTTCCTGCCCTGCATGTTCAGAAAGCGGGAGACACATGCCCACAGCCCAGAGCACTAGCATAGACATGGCCGTTGGAACCCTGGAGGTAGAAAAATGGTCCTCCTAGGACCACGCTGCCAGGAGTACAGGGGTCTGGACCCGATTCTGCCTCCTGGGCCAGCCTCTTCCCTGAGGCTCAGGCTTCCATCTGTAAAACAGTGGCACCCAGTGACCCCTTTGGTTATTGGTTACCGGACTGTGGCCCTTGTGAGTTCTGATCCCCTAGAATAGCATGTGAAATGTGACCTGGGAGTCGGAGGCCCTGAATTTAAATCCCATCTCTGGCTATATGATTCCTGCGTGAATTTCAGGCCCTCAGTGGGTCAAAGCAGGGGTGGGAAGAGGTGATCTGTCTGTCCCTTCCTTCGAGAACATTCTAGGATTGTAAGCTTGCTTTTTGCTCCTATGCCTTGTGCTATTCCCACCATCATCGCTTCTTGTGGCTTTCTGATTCCAAATGTGTGTTGCTTGTGCCCGATGCGGGGAAGCTGGGGTGGAGGCTCCAGCTGCCAGCATACGGTGGGTGGTAGCGCCACACAAAAGGTGGCACCTTTATTTTATTTTTTCTTCTCTCCTCACTGTCTCACTAAAGGAAGAGAAGAAACTACCCCCTCCGGTCCCAAAGAAGCCAGCCAAATCCAAGCCGGCAGTGAGCCGCGACAAGGCCTCTGACGCTGGGGACAAGCAGCGTCAGGAGGCCCGCAAGAGGCTCCTGGCGGCCAAGCGGGCAGCTTCCGTGCGGCAGAACTCAGCCACGGAGAGCGCGGACAGCATCGAGATTTATGTCCCTGAGGCCCAGACCCGGCTCTGAGACCAGGAAGCAGGAAGCAAACAATTTTAAGTCATTAAAAAAAGAAACCTACAAACTAAATGCGAAAGGAACAAAATTTTCTCAACCTTTAGTATGGTTATTCTGTCTAGAGACCCTGAGCCAACTTTCAAATTGACGCATACAAGGGCTCACAATTTGGCTTTTTTGGGTCCCTCCCAGCTTTAGGTTATGAAGACTTCACACAAAAAAATCAACAGAAACACAAAACTATAAAACTTTTTTTTTCCTCTTGCTGGCCGTGGTGGACTAGATAGATGGACTTCGGCAACGCCCCGGCCCAGCCTCTAGACTACGGTCTTTTTACTTGCTCTATCTAATGAGAACTTAAACTAGCTTGTTTACAAGATGACGACAGCCCAAGGGCAGCCTTGGGCACCTGCCATGTCCTTCCTCCTTTTCCTGGCTACCCCAGCTCTGACCTTGGAGTTTTCATTCTTATGTTTTTCTCTTTTCCCTTAAGAGCTCACACAGGGGTCACCATCCTGACTATCGGCTTTCTGGTTCTCAGCCCTTTTTGTGGGTGAGCCCAGAGGACAGAGAGATGGACACGCGTCCCCTCCCCCACCGAGTGCTCACGCACGCGCACACACACGCAGATATAGGTTCCTCTCAGCAGAAGCAGCCCTCCCATTGTGATCTGCCAGCCCTAGGCGGCGTCAGGTGGGTGACTCGCCTCTCTGAGACCATGAGGAGGGCTGAAGTCTTTGGGGGGGGAGGGTGGGAATGAGATAAAAACCGCAGCTTACCACACTCCAGACTCCCGCCTTTTTCTTCTCTCCAGCTCCTTCTTCCTTCAGCAAAATGTATGACCTAGAGTGACTTGCAGGGGCCACTCAAGAGAGGGACCCCATTTTCCAGGGGTCATGTGTCCCTGGCCGAGCCTGTGTACAGTACCCGAGGGGCGGGCGGCTGTGTCTGTACGTATGTGTACATATGCACATAGACCTTAGAGTGTATATTTAACAAACGCCCCTCTGCTCACCCATGCCCACCAGCGCCACCGCTGGCTCTCGGGGGCACCTGGCAGGAGGTGGGTGTGTGAATAGCATATATTTTTACATGTACTATATCTAGGTGTGTGTACAAGTGTGTGTAAAAATATATACCTTGTGTGTAAGCAGCCCCCCCTTTTCTTGTCTCTCACCCGCCCCCCCACCCCGGCCATGGGCCCATCTGCCTGGCCTCTGAGTTTTCTATTTTTTTACCCCGGTCATCCTCCTCTCTCCCCTGCCCCCCAGCCCCACTCCCAGGGTATCATGAGCCCTGAGCTGCAATGGCCCAGGCCTGCAGGGTGAGGTGGGGGGCAGGGAGGGAGAGGGCGAGGCCAGGCCCGCAGCAAGCTCCGTGCACGACGGCTGCTCTCCTGTGGCCACGGCTGCGGCACTGGAGACGTCCTCGTGTCCAGCACCTGCCACAGGGGCCCCGGGTGAACTGCGGGCCTGCTCTAGGGCCCGTTCCAGCTTGGCCGCCGTGACCTTGGGCAAGTCACTTGACCTCTGTGTGCCTCAACTTCCTCCTCTGTAAAATGGGGACAGTCCCCGCCCCTCCCTACCTCACAGGCATGTTGTGAGAATAAATGAGGTAACGTGCACCACGGGCTCATGGTGTTATTGCAGCGGGACGGGCCAGGCTGGATGAGGCGGGTGGAGTAGACGCCCCAGGAGACAGCCAGACCCCTTCCAAGTGGCAGCTCCTTGGAGACAGGCTGACGAGTGCAAACTGTAATGCCAGCGCTCTCATGCACCAGCTCTGTGACCCCGGGCAAGAAAACTAAGCTCTCGGTTCCCTTCCCGAAAGATGAGTGTGTAACATCTGCCTGACCAGCTTCCTCCAGAGAAATAAATGCTTCATCGTTGCTCTATGGGAGCTGAGATGGGCTGCCCACGCTGACAACTCACGCCCCCTCCGTAGACCCCGACTCTGCATGTGCTTCACCCAGGACGGGGCACCTGGTACCCCAGCAGCTGCCTGCACCCTGACAGTTACATGCACTGGATGCACTTCCTGAGCACCTACCCTGCTCATAGAGCTCACGCCCCGGTGGGGGAGACACGGAACAGGCCATAGGTGAGTTCCAGTCTGCAGCAGATGGTAGAGAAAGAGACGCAGCACAGGGAGGCTGTGGGAACCCATGAGAGCTCCGCCAAAGCCAGGTCAAGGCTGAAGGCCGGTGGGTATTAACCAGCTTCAGGAGATGGGGATGGGATGCAGGGGAGAGCAGGAGGAACAGTAGGTGCCCACGTCTGCTGGTAAGAACATGGGTTTCAGAAAGTTCTTGGGCCCAGCCGAGCTGCAGGCACCTGGTCTCCTCCCTTGGCACAACGCAGCGGAGGTGCTGGTGACCTCAAGCCCAGGGGAACTACCTTCCCAGGAACTTTGTTCGGGCTGCCCTGCCTTCCCCAGAGGGGCCGCTCGTGAGCTCATCTGAAGCCTGCGGGCCAGACCCCCTGTGCTAGGAGTGCTGTGCCCTCACGTCTAGATCCTGGTAGTGGTGGCTGAGCGTCCAGTGACCATGGATGGCTCAGATGAACTCCTGGGGCTGCCACCTTGCGGGACCTACCCCTGCCCTGAGACATGGCTGAGGGTGACTCGAAGGTAAGTGAACGTGTTTCAAGTTGCCTGGGCACTGAGCCAGATACTCAGAGGTGTGAGTGAACACGGGAGGCAGTCACGCTGGACTTGACCAGCGAGCAGCCCAGCTCTACTGATGGGCCTCGGGGAACTGGGTGGACCCTTACCCCTTCAGAGCCTGAGTGTTTCTGCGGCAGCAGGGGAGGGGCCTTGAGGGTTAGATCAGGGTCTCAGGGAGGGTCCTGCACTCCAGGTATCATAGTACCTGGGCCCCCTCTCCCCGCCCTGCTGGTGCAGCAGAGGAGAGGCCCACCCTCCCCAAGTTGAAAGAATAGTTTAATGTCCTTTACCCAGAATCACCAACTGTCAAGATTTTGCCATATTTGCATTGCTCCTCCCAGGGACATACACAAACATCCCCCTCACCTTGAGCCATTTAAAAATAAGCTGCACATACCGTGCTGCTTCACCTCCAAATACACCAGGCGACACCTAAGAATAAGGACATTCCTACATGAGCACAATACCACTATTACTCCAATTTAACAAACGAGTGACCCTCGAGCACCTCCCTTACCCAGGATGGCACTTAGTGCCCAGACATTAATACCAGCTAAAGCAGGGCCATACTCCAAGTGCCCAAGCAATGTCCTCCATGGCTTTTACTTTGTATCCATCCAAGATCCAGTGAAGGATCATTGGCTGCTTTCAGTTATCATGTCTCTTTAGTCTCGCTGAATCAGAAACAGTTTCCCCACTTTTTTTTTTCATGACATTGACATTTTTTAAGTATCCAAGCATCTTAGAGAATGTTACATAATCTGGATTTCTGTTTTCTTATGACTCAGATTAAACAGTCTGAACTCTGTTCTCTCAGGGAGGCATTTGTTATTTCAGGGAAAGGCCGACAGCAGCTTCCTTGAGAAGCTGGGAGTGAGTCCTCAGTTTCTGCATTTCCAAAGCACAATCCTTGAGGGAACAGGGCCAAACAGAGACAGAAAGCACCCTCCTGAAGGTTGCAGGGTGCTGGGGAAGAGGAAAGGGAGCAGAGAAGGAGACTGTTCACCGTCCCTGGGTCCCTGAGAACCACCCAGAGGCTGCAGGTCAGAGAGCAGGGAGGCCCAGGCTCCCCTGTAAACTTCCTGCTCCCCAAAAGTTTGTGGGTCCCCAAGCATTTTGGAGTCCCCACCCCATAGCCTGAGAGCAGAGAAAGAAGGCTCAGCCGTAGCCAGGAGCAGCACAGGGCTCAGGGTCCTTGTGGCCAGGCCAGCAGGACAAAGCCACTGTCACCAGTGGCCTGAGATCCAGAGACCATGAGGACCCCCAGACCAACTGAGATGAAGTTCCTACCACCAGCACTGGAATGAGGTTTAGAAAAGAAACTTAAAATGAAGTTGTATCAGGACTTCTCTGGTGGTCCAGTGGGTAAGACTCTGCACTCCCAATGCAGGGGACCCAGTTTCGATCGCTGGTTGGGGAACTAGGTGCTGCACACATGCCGCAACTAAGAGTCCACATGTCGCAACTAAGAAGTCTGCATACCGCAACTGAGAGATGCCATGCCACATCTAAGACCTGGCACTAAATAAATAAATAAATAAATAAAAATCTAAACAAAAAAATGAAGTTGTATCTCCTACTGATATGAATCTGGCTGATGTGAAAAATCAATGTGGTCCACACTGCCTCTTCCTTCCCACAGGGACTCCTCGAAAATCCCCCTCTGCTCAGGACCCTTTGAAGCCTTCCCAGTACCAGCAAGAGAAAATCCAGCCTCCTCACCTTGGCCTTGGAGGCCTATGCCCACCTTTCTAGGTACATCTCCCATGGGAGCCCATCCCCTGCTCTCTGCCTTCCAGCCTCACCTCAGGCCTTGCACAGGAAGCCATGGCTCCCCCACCAATGCATCTGTTCTTTCCCCTCAGCTCTCAGGCCAACTGGCATTTCTGCAGTGAAACCTTCCCAAAGCACCTCAGCCAGGCCAGGTTGGTGCAAACTCCCTGCTCTAACTCTTGGAGCTGGACAGTCACTTCACTTACCTTGCTTTGTTGCTGTCACTGATGCTTAGATCTGTGAGATTACTTATGAATATCTGTCTCCACCAGGAAACAATGGGCTCCCTGAGGGCAGGAATCGAGTTTTTTTTTTTACTAGTCTCAGTGCCTAGCACAGAGGAGAGCCTCAAGAACTGTTTTCTAAATGAATGACCTTGTTGCGGAGAGTAGAGGTGGGACTTCACAGAGAAGGTAATGTTTGAGCTGGGCTTTGAAGGATGAGCAGGAGTTCCCCCCCAGCTGTGGCAGTGAAGGGCACAGCAAGCAGAGGCAGAAGTGTAAGACTGTGCTGCTGCTCAGGGCAGGGGTGGTGCTGGACAAGCCTTGAATGCCAGGTTAAGCAGTAAGGGCTTTTACCAGCTTTGAACAGAGCAAGGACACTTCCTTCCACAGAACCCAGCTTCCCATAAGACAGGAGCCCCCAGTCCCAGCCTCCATGGAGCCATGGTACTCTGGTGACCCAGTCAGCACCAGGGTTTGTCTCTAAAACATGTCAGCAGACCCCAGGCCTGGTGAAGCCCTGTGACCAACAGGGGACATGGGCCCTTGGAGACCCTCAACTGCTAATGGCTTTAACCTTCTACAGACTGACAACTCCTACATCTAAATCTACAACCTGTACCTTTCCTTGAACTTTGCACTTCCCACTCACCACCTCCACTTAGAGGTCTAACAGGTAATCTCAAAGTTAACACGTCCACCAACCAGTAAAAGGAAGTGAGAATGGTTAGAAAAATCACCCACTTGACAACCATCGTAGTAACAACTGGATCATCAGTGCGTGTTAAAAGCCATGGGTAAGTTTGATGAGGAACTGAATATTTAGTCTCAAAGGAGCACCCCACAGATTACCTATTAATGAACATATTAATTACAAAAGGGAAAAATAGTGATTTTCTGATGAATAAATCTGGCAGACACTAGATGGCCACAGTTAATGTTTCCCATCACTGGTAATAATAACATCATACGTGTTTCCTGATAAGATGCACTGGGATGAATACAGCATCACTTCTGTGATATTCCTGTCAAAAATCCATACCCTGGGGCTTCCCTGGTGGCGCAATGGTTGAGAGTCCGCCTGCCGATGCAGGGGACATGGGTTCGTGCCCTGGTCCGGGAAGATCCCACATGCCGCGGAGCGGCTGGGCCCGTAAGCCATGGCCGCTGAGCCTGGGCGTCCGAGTCTGTGCTCCGCAATGGGAGAGGCCACAACAGTGAGAGGCCCGTGTACCGCAAAAAAAAAAAAAAAAAAATCCATAGCCTGAAGCTAATCATGAGGGAGCACCAAGAAACTGGCTGGGACTCTCCAAAAATGTCAGTGCATGAAAGACATAGAAAAGCTAAAGGACAGTTCTAAGGGACAGAGATTAAAGACATTTCAATAGATGCAGAATGAACATTTGATAAAACCCAACACCCTTTCATGATAAAAATGCTCAACAAATTAGAACATCCTCAAGCTGATAACAGACATCCAAAAAAAAAAAAAAATCCACAGCTAACGTGTTTAATGGTGAAAGACTGAAAGCTTTCCCCTCAAGATAAGGAACAAGATGAAGAGGTTCACTCTTGCCACTTCTACTCAATATCGTACAGTAGGTTCCAGCCAGGGCCTTTAGGCAAGAATAAATAAATAAATGAATGGGGCTTCCCTGGTGGTGCAGTGGTTGAGAGTCCGCCTGCCGATGCAGGGGACACGGGTTCGTGCCCTGGTCCGGGAAGATCCCACATGCCGCGGAACGGCTGGGCCCGTGAGCCATGGCCGCTGAGCCTGGGCGTCCGGAGCCTGTGCTCCGCAACGGGAGAGGCCACAACAGTGAGAGGCCCGCGTACCGCACACACACACACACAAAAAAAAAAAGGAAAAAAAAAATAAATGAATGAATGGAAGGCATCTAAATTGGAAAGAAAGAAGTTAAACTACCTGTCTTTGCAGATAACATGATCTTTCATATAGAAAACCCTAAGGTATCCACAAAAAAATTATCAGAGTTAATAAATTAGTTCAGCAGTGTTCCTGGAAGTAAGATCAATATACAAAAACCAATCGTGGGCTTCCCTGGTGGCACAGTGGTTGAGAGTCTGCCTGCCGATGCAGGGGACACGGGTTCGTGACCCGGTCCCGGAAGATCCCACATGCCGCGGAGCGGCTGGGCCCGTGAGCCATGGCTGCTGAGCCTGCGCGTCCAGAGCCTGTGCTCTGCAACAGGAGAGGCCACAACAGTGAGAGGCCCGCGTACCGCAAAAAAAAAAAAAAAAAAACCTATCGTATCTCTACTGTGATATAATAAATAATAAATATTTGGTCTTTGTCCCTAGTTCCTGGTACACAGCTCCTGAAACCCTTGGACTCTCTGGAGTGATGAGAATCTTTTGTATGCTAATGGCAGGACTGGTGGCTGGGGGCCCCTAGATAGCTTCAGGATGGGGACTGGTTGCTACAAAGACCAAGGTATGTCTAGAGGGTTAGAAATTTCAGCCTCGTTCCCCAACTTCCAGGGAGGGAAGAGGGGCTGGAGATTAAGTCAGTCATAATGGCCAAAGATTTAATCATGCCTCTGTAATGAAACCTCCGTAAAAACCCCTACACAACAGAGTTTGGAGTGCTTCCAGGCTGGTGAACACTTCAAGGTGCTGAGAAGATGGCATCCCTGGAGAGGGCATGGAAGCTCCCCCCTTCCCCTGCCCCCACTTTATCCTGTGCATCTCTTCCATTTGGCTGTTCCTGAGTTGTATCCTTTATAGTAAACTGATAATAGTAATTAAACTGCTTTCCTGAGTTCTATGAGCAGTTCTAAGAAATCATTTATCCTGGTGTTTGCAGGAAGGGGGCCCCTTCCAGGGCCCGAGAGCGGGCTCTTGTCTGACACTCAGAGATGAACTGTCCAAGGAGACACACGTGCTGACAAAGCAAAAGAATTTATTGGGAAGGGGCGCCCAGGAGGAGAGCAGGAGGGTCAGGGAACCCAGGAGGACTGCTCTGCCACGTGGCTCCCAGTCTCGGGGTTTATGGTAATGCGATTCGTTTCCGGGTTGTCTCTGGCCAATCATCTTGCCTGGCCCATAGTCTCACTCGGGATCCTTCCTGGTGGCATGCTCATCTCTCAGCCAAGATGGATTCCAGTCCTTATCGGGACTTCCTGTTGTGAGACAACTCAGGCAAGCGAGCCTGGCTAAGGCTGGTGGTTTTGGTCAACAGTTCCCTAACACTGGCGGGGAGGGATGTGTAGTAATCCGCAATTTGTAGTCAAGCTGGACAAAAGTAGGGGTAACCTGGGTCTGATGTGAGGGAAATCTTGTGGGACTGAGCCCTTAAACCTGTGGAGTCTGACACTAACTCCAGGTAATTAGGGTTAGAATTGAACCAAATAGTAGGACATCCAATTGGTGTCCAGAGAGTTGGAGAATTGACTGGTGTGAGGAAAATACCCACATATTTGGTGTCAGAAGTATCGTGAGTAAAAACAGTTCAACTACCAGACTTTTCAGACTTGTAAACTGAAAACTACAAAACATCATTAAGAGAAATTTTAAAAGATCTAAGTAAAAGGAAAGGCACTTCATGTTCATGGATCAGAAGACTTAATATTGTTAAGATGGCAATACTCCCCCAAATTAACCTACAGGTTCAGCACAATCTCTATCAAAATCCCAGCTGCCTTTTCTGTAGAAATTGACAGGCTGATCTTAATTGATATGGAAATGCAAGAGACTCTGAATAGCCAAGCAATAGTGAAAAAGAAGAACAAAGTTGGATGAAACACTTCCTGATTACAAAACTAAAGTAATCAAGATTGTGTGGTACTGCCGTAAGGGTAGACATATGTATCAATGAAGTAGAATTGAGAGTCCAGAAATAACCCATACATTTATGGACAACTGATTTTCAACAAGAGAGCCAAGAAAATTCAATGAAGAAAGAATAGTCTTTTCAGCAAATGGTGCTGCGACAACTGGATATCCACATGCAAAAGAAGGAAGTTAGACCCTTACCCCACTCCATATACAAAATTAACTTAAAGTGAATTAGAGACCTAAATTGAAGAGCTAAAACTACAAAACTTTTAGGATAAAACATAGGTATAAATATTTACAACCTTGGATTAGGCAATGGTTTCATGGATATGATAAAAAAAAGGCACAAGAAACCAAAGAAAAAATAAACTTCATCAAAGTTAAAAACATTTATGCATCTTTAAACAAACCAAAAAATGAAAAGATAACCCACAGAATGGGAGAGAAGATTTGAAAATCATATACCTGGTAAGGGTGTAATAGCTAGACTATACAAAGCACCTTTGCAACCCAACAACAAAAAAAGAAATTTTAAAATGGGCAAAATATCTGAATAATCATTTCTTCAAAGAAGATATACAAATGTCCAATCAGCACGTGAAGAGGTGTTCAAGATAACAAGTCTTTAGGGAAATGCTAATCAAAACCACAATGAGGGGCTTCCCTGGTGGTGCAGTGGTTGAGAATCTGCCTGCCAATGCAGGGGACACGGGTTCGAGCCCTGGTCTGGGAGGATCCCACATGCCGCGGAGCAACTAGACCCGTGAGCCACAACTACTGAGCCTGCGCGTCTGGAGGCTGTGCTCCGCAGCAAGAGAGGCCACGATAGTGAGAGGCCCGCGCACCGCGATGAAGAGTGGACCCCGCTTGCCACAACTAGAGAAAGCCCTCACAAAGAAACGAAGACCCAACACAGCAAAAATAAATAAATTAATTAATAAACTCCTACCCCCAACAAAAAAAAAAAAAACCACTTCACACGCAATAGGATGACTAGAAGACTAGTGTTAGTGAGGATGTGGAGAAACTGGAACCCTCACACATTTTTGGTGGTAATGTAAAACAACGCAGCACTGAGGAAAACAGTTTGTTAGTCCCTCAAAAGTTTAAACATAGAGTTAACAGATGACCCAGCAATTCCACTCTTAGATATATATCCAAAAAATCCACACATAAACTTATACACCAATATTCATAGTAGCATTATGTATAATAGTCAAAAAGTGGAAACAACCCAAATATCCATCAACTGATAAATATATAAACAAAATGTGGTATAGCAATAGAATGGAATACTATTCAGCAATAAAAAGAATGAAGTACTGATACATGTTATAACATAGATGGACCTTGAAAACATTATGCTAAGTGAAAGAAGGCAGTCACAAAAGGCCACATATTATATGATTCCATTTACATTAAATTTCCAGAGTAAACAAATCTGGAGACAGAAGGTAGATTAGTGTTTGCCAGGGGATGAGGGGAAGGGGAAGTGGGGAGTGACTGCTAATGAGTATGTTGATTCTTGGGGGATGATAAAATGTTCTGGAATTACATGGTGGTGATGGTTGTATTACTCTGTGAGTATTCTAAAACCACTGAATTGTACACTTGAAAAGGGTGAATTTTATGGTATATAAAAATTATATAAATTTTAAAAATTATTTTAAACAGAGAAGTCCACAGAATGGAAGAAAATTTTTGCAAATCATATTATCTGATAAGGGATCTAGTTCCCTGACCAGGGATCGAACCCGTGCCCCCTGCAGTGGAAGCATGGAGTCTTAACCACTGGACCACCAGGCAAGTCCAACAACCTGATTTTTTAAATGGGCAAAGAATTTGAATAGACATTTCTCCAAAGAAGATACACAAATGGTCAATAAGCACGTGAAAAGATACTTAACATTAGTTATTATGGAAATACAAATCAAAACCACAACGAGGTATCACTTCACACCCATTAGGATGACTATTATTAAAAAGAAAGGAAGGAAGGAAGGAAGGAAAGAAGGAAGGAAGGAAGAAAGAAGAACAGAAAATAACAAGTGTTGGCGAGGATGTAGAGAAATTACACCCCTTGCGCACTGTTGGTGGGAATGTAAAATGGTACAGCTTCTGTGGAAAATAGTATGGCGGTTCCTCAAAAAAATTAAAAACAGAATTACCATATAATCCTGCAATTTTGCTTCTGGATATATACCCCCAAAGAATAAAAAGCAGGGACACGAAAAGATATTTGTACTACACCCATGTTAACAGCAGCATTATTCACAACAGCCAAAAGATGGAAAGAACCACATGTCTGGTGACAGATGAATGGATAAGCAATGTGGTCTCCCCACACACTGGAATATTATTTAGCCTTAAAAAGGAAAACAGGGCTTCCCTGGTGGCGCAGTGGTTGAGAGTCCGCCTGCTGATGCAGGGGACACGGGTTCGTGCCCCGGTCCGGGAAGATCCCACATGCCGTGGAGCGGCTGGGCCCGTGAGCCATGGCCGCTGAGCCTGTGCGTCTGGAGCCTGTGTTCCGCAACGGGAGAGGCCACAACAGTGAGAGGCCCGCGTACCGCAAAAAAAAAAAAAAATTGTGAATCACTATATTATACACACCTGTAACTTATAACACTGTACATCAACTATATTTCAATAAAAAAAATTTTCCTAATTTTAATCACTGTATTATGGATATGTAATATAATCTCCTTTTTAGGAGATACTCACTGAAGTATTTCGGGGTAAAAGGGCTTGATGTGTGCAACTTACTCTCAAATGGTTGGGGAGGAGGACACACACAGAAGACAGTATAATAAAGCCAAATGTTAACGATTAGAGAACCTGGGTGAAGGTATATAGGAGCTCTTTGTACAGTTCTTATAACTTTACTGTAAGTTTGAAACTATTTCAAAGTAAAGTTTTTAAAATTTAATATGTCCAAAACAGAACTTCTGATCTCTCACCAAACCTTCTCCTTCCATAAGAGACTCATTTTAGAAAATGTTAGCTCTTTCTTTCCAGCTGCTCAGACCAGAACCCTTGGAGTCTTCAAGTCTTCCTTGACCCTCACACACATACCAATCTATGCGAAAATCCTACTGGATTCAACTTCAAAGTATGTCCAGATGGGAATTCCCTGGTGATCCAGTGGTTAAGACTCCACGCTTTCACTGCCGAGGGCCCAGGTTTGATCCCTGGTCGGGGAAATAAGATCCTACAAGCCGCACTGCATGGCCACCCTCCCTCCCGAGCCAAAACAATATGTCCAGAATCCCATCACTTCTCCCACTGCCACCACACTAGTCTGGACACCTCATCCTGTTGAATAGCTCCTCACTGGTCTCCCTGCTTCTCCCTCCCCAACCCCAAAGGGGATTCAGTTAGAACATAAGCCAGATCATACCACCCTTCTGCTCAGAACTCTCTGATGTCTTACAGCGGCCTACGAGTGTAAGCAGGTAAATTAAGGGGTCCCTGGAGGAAGAGAACCAGGAATGGCTTTCTTGACATAAGAGAAGCCATTTTGGCCTAAGTCATTTTGTGATCGAAGCCTGACCACAATGCTTGCCCTTGAACAGGTCTCAGTAATTACTGATCTTAAGAGAACAAAGCAATGCAGGAACAGAGAAAAGGCAGTCAAACAACAGTGCACTGATAAAGCAGAGTCCTAGCTCCTCCTCAAGGGATAGACATAATAACTTGTCTTTGCGCTCTGCAGGGACTAAGACCCACCCCCCCAGGTGGAGGACAGAATGATGATGCTGACCCTCCTGACTTCAGCTAAAGCTTGGACCTTGGCCCCATTTCCATGCGGATTTCTCCTCTGCTCAAGCCCCTTCATGAATATGCATGTACCCTTAGCTTAAAACTTCCCCAGTTTTGCTGTTCAGGGAAACACTGCTTTGGGAAAGATCACCAGGATTCTCCTTACTGGCTGCAAGTAATAATAAATCCTTCCTTCTCCTGATCTTTGGCTTGTTAGTGTCTATTGGCTTGACACCCACCAAGAGGCAAACCCAGTTTTTGGGTAACACAAGGATCCCTGGGCTAGGTCCCTAGTGCTTCTCAGACCTCCTCTCCCACCCCCCTTCCCTCAGTCACACTGACCTCCCGCTGCTCCTTGACCGTGACCTGGGCAAGCTCCCCCTACAGGGCTTCTGCCTCAGAGGCTCAGCGGGCTGGCTCACTCCCTCACATCCTTCAGCGCTGCCCAAATGTCACTTCCTGGGAGGCAGCCCCACCTCCTGTTACTCCCTCTCCCCTCACCTAGTTTTATTCTCCCTCAAGGCATTTATTTCTACCCTCCAAGCCATGGAGCTACTTGTTCATGGTATTTCCCTCCACAAGAACAAATGCTTCCTGAGTGCAATTACTTGAGTATTTACCCCAGCACCCAAGCACAGTGCCCAGCAGGTAGCAGGTGTCAGTTAATATTTACAGAGCAAGTAACTGGGCGTTGAAAAGTTCCCTTGGGAACGTCCGTGTTGGATCAAAGGGGAGAGAGAGCAGGGCGGGAGTCCAGGTGGGGGCTGATGGGTAAGGTGTTCCTTCACGGGTCAAAATGATGGACCTGATGCCCGATGGCAGAGCGGATGGGTCTGTCCTTCCAGACTCCATCCTCCAACTCAGGCCAACAAGAGAGGGACAGGGGGTGCAGCCCCTTTGGCAACGATGCTCCGGGGGTCCGCTAGCCCCTGCTCCTCTCGCTGGCTCCCCAGGGTCTACGTGGGTCTTTCTGGCCACTCTTTCACTGAATTCTCACCACCACACTCCCATTTTACAGGTAAGGAAACTGAGGGCACCTAGAGAGAAGAATGACTTGGCTGAGGTGGGCTGTCCCCAGTGCGGTCCCACCCAACTTTCATGTGCGCCCCACACCCCAGGAGGCTGACTGATGGCTCGGTATGAGGATAGTGGGTTCTCTCTGACACGCCTCTTCTCTGGGACTGGAAAAAAGCCATACTTGGCCTGGTGGAAGGAGGCCCTCCCCCGGGAATGGGCCGAGCAGCGCGCCTTTGGGGGAAAGATGGGGGTAGGGTCTGAGGACCAGAGGCTCCTCTGGATGTTCTGCCGGCCTCGCAGGGCCGGCCCAGATAAACCCCCTTCCCCGGGCAGTCCAGGCCCCCTACTCACCCCCATCACCTCCCCGGTCCACGATGGGAAAGGCCCTGGCAGCCTGGGGGTTCACCCGGGAACACCCCACCTCCCGGGCCCGTGGGTCAAGGCCAAATAAGGCCGGGCTGCAGCGGCCCCGCCCCCGTCCCGCCGCCGCCGCACATTCTTCTGCCTTGTAAGGCCCGGCGCCGCGCCCCGCCCCGCGCCCCCGCCTCGCCCAGCCCGGACCCCAGCGACGGCCCGCCAGCCCCGGCTCCGCACCCGCTCCGCGCACCGAGCCAGCGCCTTCTCCGCACCAGGTGGGAGCCCGGCGGCCCGGGTGGTCTAGCGTGGGCGGTGTGACGGCAGCGGCCCGAACTTGGGGACGCAGGGAGGTGTCAGAGGGCCCCTGTGCAGGGACAGCTCGTGGGCCTGGCTGGGGCTGCGATGTTGCTCGGTCTGACGGGGATTCTGGCTGGGTCTGGGCAGCAGGGAGACTGTTCCCGGCTCTGGGAACCAGTGGGCCTATGGCCAGGGAAGACTGTCCGGGCCCTGCCCCTTTGCTGTGCAGTTAGAGGTGCCAAGCCCAGGACTCGGGATGCCCGGGAGGACGGGAGGGCGTTGTGGCTGCCGGTGTTCCCTGCCCTAGGGGACCCATGTGTGTCCTCCAGAGCGTCCGTGTCCCATCCCCCATCTCCTGGGGCAGGAGAGAGGGATGGAGACCGGAGTAACCCCCGCCCACACACACGGAGGCTGTGTGCCGCGCCCCGGGGCTTGCCCGCTCTGAGCCATCTGCCCACCTGGGCCTGCCGGGTGGGGAAGTTGCGCCAGGGGCCCTCTGCGGGCTCACCCCGCCCCCCGGCTGGACAAGGACCTGGGCTTCAGGACCTGGTCCCTGCTCCTCCCCAGCCCTCCAGCTGCTCTGGCTACTCTCAGGAAAGGGTCAGATAACTGCCTCAGATGAGGTGAGTTTACCAGCAAGGCATCTGGCACTGCCAGCCATAGGGACCATGAGGTAATGGGGGACACGGGCCTTGTCTTTGCTGTTACGGTGGGATGTCGGGCACCAGAAAGGGGGAGGTGGCACCTAGTTGCAGCAGGCCAAGTACCCGCTATACCGGATCGCTGGTGCCTAGGGTCCCCAGGAGGAGGAGGGGACGGCTCCAGGGCTAAGAGGCCAGCCTGTCTCTGACCCCAGTCCCTCAACCAAGACTGGAAACTGCCTCTGGTCACAAAGAGTCCTCAGCCCCTCAGGAGCCATCCGCCCACCATGAAAGGCCATCTGCCACCCCCAGACCCACCCCTAGCCCAGGGGTCCTGGCTTCCAGTTGGACTCTACCCCTCTCATGGACACACCACTTCTCGGGCCTCAGTTCTTTTAATTGCACAGTGAGGGGCGCCCCACTCTCCCCACCCTGCTTCCCAAGACTGCTGGGATGGACAAACTGTACAGTTCAGTGCTCCAAGCCCTGTCACGGCCCCTCAGCACAAGAGGGCGGGGATGGGGTGGCCAGGGAGGCAGGGGAGCCCAGCTAGTATCAGAGCAGTGGGTGAGCTCTTGGCCGCTCCCGCCTCTGGTCGTGGCTTTCTCCCTCATCCTGCCATGTCTGCCCTAGAACTTTACGGGGGGCAGGGGGAGGGAGGGAGTGACAGTGATGATAACCATCACGGCCTCTGCTGGGCCCGATGGACTTCTTCTCGGCTGTGGGTGCCATGAGTCCAAGTCCCCAGAGAACATCTGGCTCAGGGAAGGAGTGGGCCCCTCAAAGCACTAACCACAGGACAGCACCATCCCACTCCCACCCAGGTCAAGGGTGGGAAAGGCTTTTGTCTACGCACCCTGAGCCACAGGAGAAGCCCTGAGGGCCAGGTGTGTCAGTCCAGTGGGACCCAGTGGGACAGTCTATAACTATAGGCAGCTGTGGCTCTGGGGAAGGGCTGGGGCTGGCCAGTGTCCCAGCTCAGGGTTTAAGATCTCAAAGGCCAAAGACGGCAAATGGCTTGAACAGGGTCATGAGATAAAGGCCTGGCGACAGATCGAGGAGCACTTAAGGCTTCCTGCAGATCCTCGACAAAGGGACTCAGGGCAGAGGAAAGAGGGAGGCGAGCAGGCTTGGGGCCTCGGCCAGGCCCACAACTGCCCCAGCTGAGGGGCACATGGCCCTAGGTCTTCAGGGGCACAGTCCCCACTAGCCATGACAAGGGTTCAGGGAAAGAGCCCTTGCTGGGCCTCAGTTTCCCCATCTGTACAGTGGGGCCAGCAGACTGGCTGCAGTTGCCTTCACAGTCATTCATTAAACAAGCATCTATGAGCACCACCGTGGCTTAGCTTTAAACCGGGGGACTTACACCAGCCCTGATTGACTGTGAGGGAGACAGACCTTTAAGTGCTTACTGTCAAAGCCAGGGTGGGGGGACTGCTCCCCAAGGGCTGTCTGAAGAACTGGGCTGGAGAAGGAAGGGCATTCCAGGGGGAAGGACCAAGAAGGAAAGTCGGCGGGGGGGGGGGGGGTATCTGGGGAGCAGACATAGATGGCAGGAGGGACGCCATGAGGGATGCCATGGCCGGTCAGAGACCAGGGCAGGAGGGGTTCACACAGGGCCTTTGATGCCAGGCTGAGGGGCCAAGACTTGCTAGGGGAGGGGAGGGTATGGCAGGAACCCTCAAGGGTTTCAAGGTGAAGTGTCTGGGTCTGTATGCAATGGGTGAGACAGGCTGGAGGCTCGGAGACCAGGTCTAAACAAGGGTGACAGGAAGCTGGGGTTCTGAGCCCGGGGGGGAACTTTATGCTCCTATACGCACTGAGGAGTGAGAACAAGGAGTAGGGCCCAAATCAGGTCTATCTCCCACCCTAAGGGGCTGGTCAAGTGTGGACAGGTCGGGGGAAGGGAGACTGCCCAGAGCACTGGCCTTCCAGAACCTCCAGAGGAGGGAGGGCAGAGGGATGGGGAGGAGGAGAGGATGAGGAATGTCAGGAATGCAGGGCCGCTGACCCAGCTCCTTCCTGCTGGTGGGGGCAGGGAGCCTCAGAGCCTCTTACAAGGCAACCCACCTTGTAAGCTGGAGAGAGATGGACAGTGTAAATGCTATTAAGGCTTAAAGGAGATAAAGCACGGAAATGGTTGGCACTGAACCCAATCCTAAGTGTCTTACCCAAACAGTTACAGCAAAAATAGCTTCCTCTGTGCTGGGCACCATGCCAGGGGCTTCTTGGGCACTAAATCAATTAATCCCTTCGGCTGGGCACTCCTATCCCATTCCCAGATGAGTATACTCAGAGAGGTAGAGGAAGTTGTTTCAGATCACACAGGGCCAACGCTGTATGCTTCTGTGATGAGCTGGGTGGCAGGAGCCCCAGGCCTATGGGAGCACGAAGACTGGCCCAGGCGCTGACAGCCGAGCAGGGGCAGGCCAGAAGATTCTCTGGCCCGGGGTCACAGGCTCTCCCACTTACACCCACTGCCTACAGGAAAGCCCCACACGCCCGCAGCCAAGATGTCCAGTAAACGGGCCAAGGCCAAGACCACCAAGAAGCGGCCACAGCGGGCCACATCCAACGTCTTCGCGATGTTTGACCAGTCCCAGATCCAGGAGTTTAAGGAGGCCTTCAACATGATTGACCAGAACCGAGACGGCTTCATTGACAAGGAGGACTTGCATGACATGCTGGCCTCGCTGGGTGAGCAGGGGCGGGGTGTGGGAGTCCAAGTGGGCCCAGCAAGGGCTGCAGCTGGAGCAGGCGGTGGGGCTGCTCATCCCTTACGGGACACTTCCTGTGCACTGACATGAGGCACCCACCCTGGAGAGTAGCTGCCATCACTTTCTCCATTTAGCAGGTAGGGAAACTGAGGCACAGAGCAGTTCGCCACTGGACTTGAACCCAGACAGGCCCACTCCAGGGCAGGACTGCCTCAAGCAGATTTGTGGATTGGGCTGCCCGGTACCATTTCATTTAAAGAAAGGGATCCGCAACTACAAGCAAGTTTGAACTGCATGGACTTTCCATTGTACAATGGGGAAACTGAGGCCTTAGAAGGGAGGCCAGGGTATCTGCCCCCCTCATTTAGAGGTCACCTGTGTCAGGCTCTGAGAGGCTGACTCCAGCGATTTCCCCAGAATCAGAATCAGAGCTGAAAGGGCTCAGGAATCTAGTGCATCTCACCATTGCTCAGATGGGGAAACTGAGGCCCAGGGGCCAGGCCTCCAGACACCAGCCCCCAGCCTGTGGCTCTGCTTCTACATCCCTCCCCATGTGCTAGCCACAGACAACCACCCTCGACCCAAGTTCCTGGTGCCCCCTTCATCCAGGTGAGAGCACCTCAGCCAGACACTGGCTGGGGGAAGGGGTGGTCTCTGGCAGTAGAGGCGGCAGCCTAGGGTCAGATAGGCCTGAGTCAGTCCCTGGCATTGCCCCTCACAGCTGGGCAGTCCCGCTCTGTGCCTGTTTCCCCTCCTGTGCAATGGTGACCCTTGTGTGCACCCCAGGGTGTCTGGTGGGAGAAGCAAGCAATGTAGAGGGAGCAGGAGGGCTGACATCACACACTGCCCCCACCCTCGGCACCACACCCCTCCCAGCTTCAGGCCAGACTCACCTGAAGGCTCCCTCCCTGAGGAGGTCACCAGCAGGAAGGAGGACTGAGGCCTGGCGAGGGGAGGAGCTGTGAGTCCCAATGTCACAGCTCTTCAGGCCTCGGCCATCCCATGGGGACAGAGCAGAGTGTGTGAGGCTCAGAGGAGACAGGGACACGAAGACTCCCTTCCATTTATTGAGGGAGCGCCTGCACCCAGGGCCCTCAACCCCAGAGACTTGATGACAGTCCTGGGCATCTACCCAGAAAAATCCTCACTCCTGTTTGTAGCTCGTGTCAGTGAGTCCACAGATCAACCATGGCCTCTGGTTAAGAACATCAGCCTCTGGGAATTCCCTGGCAGTCCAGTGCTTAGGACTCCACAATTCCACTGCAGGGGGCATGGGTTGGATCCCTGGTCGGGGAACTCAGATCTTGCATGCCGCACCGGCATGCCCAAAAACAACAAAAAAAGGAACATCATCCTGAGGTTAAAAAACAAGAGCAGCAAATAATAAAATAATAACAAGAAGCAGCTCTGCAGGTATTATCTTAAATCTCAAAGCAATCCTATTAGGTAGGTGTGATTATCATTCCCACTTTATACATGAGGAAACAGAGGCTCAGAGAAGTTAAGTAATCTGCCCAAGGTCACACAGCTACGAAGTGGTAGGGTTGGGATTTGAACCAGCAGTCGATTCAAATCCATAGGGCCAATGCCAATCATCGTTTTGCCCATTTTACAGCCATTGCCTTCTTCACCTTCACAATCCTCCTCAGAGGCAGGGGAAACGGGCATAGAGCTGGGATTCAAACCCTGGCCTGTGTGGCACCAAAGCTCACTGGTTTAACTACTTTCAAAACTGTGCCTGGGACCTGGGGTCTGGCTGCCTGGCTTCAAATGCTGGCTCTACCCCTTACCCGCTGTGTGACTAAGGACAAGTCCTAACCTCTGGGCCTCAGGTCCCACCCCTGTGAAGGGGGATAAGAATGCTGACCTCACCGGTGGTGAAAGTTAAAGCGATAAGGCACATGGAGCACGGGACGCAGTAAGCGGTCAGCAGATGGGGGCCCTTATACTTCAGTGAGCATTACCCGGGGCGGACATCCAGACCCCAGACCTGAGGAGGAAAGTGGTCAAGGCCACCTGCCAGGAGAGCGGGGAGGGAGCAGTCAGAGAGCCGTCCGTCCCAGAGAGATGCTTTACAGTTTACAAAACGTACTGTCTCCTGTCTGTGGGGCCATGAAGGGAGGGGACAGGGAGGAGGGAGGGGACGGGAGGTGACAGCAGGCACAAATGGCCCTCCCACCACAGGGAAGAACCCCACGGACGAGTACCTGGAGGGCATGATGAGCGAGGCCCCGGGGCCCATCAACTTCACCATGTTCCTCACCATGTTTGGGGAGAAGCTGAATGGCACAGACCCCGAGGACGTGATCCGCAACGCCTTCGCCTGCTTTGACGAGGAGGCCTCAGGTCGGCAGCCTCTGGATGGAGGCCTGGACAGGGCTGGGCCTGCACACCTCCCCCAGGGCACCCCCGTGTATGCCGGGGGGACCCGGCCACGCTGGGACTTCAGGGCCCCTTGCCCCCAAAGGCCAGAACAGAAATCACCCATTTCTGTTGCCAGAACTATAAAAGCTATGCTACTTTCTGGTTTTCTCCCCCAAATGCGAGACTAAAACAGCCCACATCCACCAAGCTTTCCCATTTCCTAGTTCACCTGTTGGCCCAACGCACTAGGCCTCTGCTTTTTACCCTTCCAGACACCAAACCATTTCAGGCCCTCTGGCCAACAAGGTACAGAAACCAGCCCCCATCCTCAAATCTTCCAAAGGGCTTCTATCTCACAGCTGGTTTCTCCCAGGGACAGGCCAGAGCGACGCTGGCAGTAGTTGTTTCAGCAGTTTCTCAGGGGTCACAGGCACACCACTGGCCTAAGCATGTTCGAACATTTTCCTGACTGCCATCACAGTCCCCTACCAGGTTGGCATATTTTCATCCCCATTTTCCAGATCAAACAGTCAAAGAGAGGTTAAGTAACTTGCCCAAGGTCACACAGCTAGAAAGAAGGGGGGATCAGCATTCAAACTCAGGCAGTGGAACTCTGGGGCTCAGGCTCTTAAAGCAGGACATAGCCAGCACCGCCCCACAGCCCCAGGTCCCCTGCAGAAACACCTCCGACAGTTCCATGGGGAAACTCTTCCCTATGGGCCCTAGCGACCTTGAACTGAACAGAGACCAGCGCTGTGGCTTTTCCTGGCCCCTCCGGGGTCTGAAAGGGCTGGTGGGGGCCCCGGGGATAGAGGGTGTTAGGTGTGTCCTGGCCCGAGTCCCTGTCTCATGGCCCTGGCCCTGCCCTGCAGGTTTCATCCACGAGGACCACCTCCGGGAGCTGCTCACCACCATGGGCGACCGCTTCACAGACGAGGAAGTGGATGAGATGTACCGCGAGGCGCCCATCGATAAGAAAGGCAACTTCAACTATGTGGAGTTCACCCGCATCCTCAAACATGGCGCCAAAGACAAAGACGACTAGGCCAGCCCAGCCCCCCTGTGCCCAGGCCCGCGTCCCAGTCACCCGCTCCCTCAGACACTGTCTGCACCGGCTCTGCCCACAAACCCGCGAGCCCACAGGCCCCTCTCAGAGGATCCTCCCTCTGAGGGGTTAGGGTCCCAGCTTCCAGTGGAGGAAACGGGCTGAGAGAGTACAGTGCCAGGCAGGGGGCAGAGCGAACGTGAGGCGGGGGCTCCCCCCGTGACCCTCCAAGGAAACCCCATCTTCTTGGGACCTGGGCTAGAGGCTGGACCTGGAGGCACCAGGGGAAGGCCCCTCAAGAGAGCCCAGACCTCGGCTGCTGCCCGCCCACTCCCAGGCTGCTCCCCACGGGCAGGGCCCTGCGTCCTGGTCTGGGACACCACTGCACGTGCAACCCTGTGCAGGGCATGAAAGCCCTTCCCCAGCCACTGCCACAAGCACGCGAACCTCACCCAGGCCCCCTCTCAGAGGACAGGATGCCAGTCCTGTCCCCTACACCCTGCCCAGCCACCAGAACACACGCCACCCCGCCGGGAGTGCGCTCCAGATGAATGTAGGGTGGGCGTTTGTCTCGGCGAGACAGAATGTCTAATAGAAGGCTGAGCACTGCCTTGAGTCTGTGTGTCAGTGACTGGGGTGGAATAAAGGAGCCCCTATGCCCCAAACACCCTCCCACCCTCTCCTTCCATCCCCCAGGGCTGCCCCGATCTCTCCAACCCGGCCCCTGGCCCAGGGGAGGCTCAGCTGAGACCAGACCAGCAGTGGGGAGCAGACAGGTGCTGAGGGGAAAAGCCCTCCTGGCAGAGAGAGGGCAGAGTGGGGAGGACCCACAGGAATCACCACAGCAAATCCCAGGGGGGGTCTGGGCCTCTGAGGGGGCAGCGGTCAAGGTCACAGCGTTCAGGACCAGAGCCTGGATCTCCAGGGTCACCTCAATGCTCCTGGAAAGTCAGGTGGTCCTGGAAGAACAGGGAGGCTTTGGGAACAGTGAGAAGGGCTCATCCCATTAGCTCAGGATGGAGATGAGAATGAACGGATTTCTCGCGGGCAGCTCCAGGCAGCTACCAGGTGTGTTCTGAGCTGCACCCGCCACAGCTGGAGGGTCAGTTCAGCCACATGACCAGCAGCACAGCAAGCCAGAGCTTTTCACATCCCACATGTGCAAGAGACGGGCAGGACGGGATCCCTGTTACATCTGAACGATGGTGACACTGACCGCGGTGCCTGGAGCATAAGGGGAGGGGAAATAATGGCTGAATGAACAGAGAGTCAATAGCGACAGGGACTGCCTGAGGTCACCCAGTGGGTCTGGGGCAGAAAGAGCTGGACCTTGGCCTCTGGACCTTCCATGGGGCTCAGGCCAGGGCTGGACACATCCCACCCGACCCCAGCAGGGAGCAGGTGCTGGGCCCCTCTTGGTCCCGCTGCCTTCCCTAAGGGTCACCCAGAGCCAGCCAGCCACAGTGTACGACAAAGGTCTGAGATCAGAGCCAAGGGAGCACTGAGCACTAAGGCGATCCTGCACTGGCCCAGGAGGCCTAACCTCCCACAGGTCTCTGGCCCTATCGGGGCTCCAGGCCCCTTCCAGCCGAGCCCTGGTCAGAGCCCCATGAAACCCCTCCTCTTGCCTCCAAATTGAGCCCCACAAGTCCTTGATC
The DNA here is from genome assembly GCF_025265405.1 of Mesoplodon densirostris. NCBI lineage: Eukaryota > Metazoa > Chordata > Mammalia > Artiodactyla > Ziphiidae > Mesoplodon > Mesoplodon densirostris. The sequence goes on along the minus strand of NC_082676.1, from coordinate 23,251,158 downwards.
TCAACTTTAGACGGAGCCAGCCCCAACCAGGCCCAAACACTCCCCAGACTCAGTCCCAACCACACCGCACCCTTGACCCCGACCCCAGACTGTGGGCCCCGAGCGACCCTCACCCCAACCCCACGCTGAGTCTGGCCACCCACTCACTGCAGCCAGCTCCCAGGACTCCCAGAGCACTGGCCACAGATCACTCGGCGGGGCCACTGGGGCATCAAAGGCCTTCCTGGAAGAAGGCAGGGACGTGCCGTCAGGAACAAACCTCCTCGATCCCAACCCCCGGTTTTGTCACAAGCCTACTCCCCCTCCACCCCAGAGAGAGGAGGCTTCACACCCAGGTGTGGGCGGGACAGGCCCAGTGCAGCCTCCCTGGTTCCAGAGCTGGCCTGGGGCTCACGGGACCCAGCGGATGGGAAAGGGGAAGTGTTCTGTGTGGAAGGGCAGGCCAGCAGGCCAGGGGGAATCTGCAGGAGGCGCTAAGAGGGAAAGGGTGTTGCAGGGAATGGAAATGGCCTGAACAAAAGTCTGGGAGCAGGAGTGCATGTGGCACATACTCAGGAGCCAGGGGGAAGGCAGTTTTTCACTCATTAATTTATTAACATCTCACAGCAGCTTTTTAGAAAAGCAGCAGCAGCAGCTAATGTCTTATTTCTCACAGGCAACATTTAGAGGTAACAGTGAAGCACCCCCAGAACTTTCAAAGTCTGGCACAAAACTCAGAAGACACACACACACACACACACACAAAGACCAGTGGATTTAAATGCATGAAGACTAAATGCTTCTGTAGGGCTAAAGAAACCATAAGCAAAGTTAAAACCAAATACAGATCGGGAGAAAATATTTGTAGCGTGATTAATAAAAAATATCAATGACACTATCCTATAAAAAGAGCTTCAACCATTCAATATGAAAAAGGCAGGGAGTCCCCTGGCAGTCCAGTGGTTAGGACCTGGTCAGGGCAGCCAAAAAAGAAAAGACAATGGTAGGAAAAAATGGGCAAATAATATGAAAAGAGAATCTCAGAAGAAATATAAACACTTAATAAACATGTTTTATTTTATTTTATTTTTTGGCCATGCCACACGGCTTGTGGGATCTCAGTTCCCTGACCAGGGATTGAACCCAGGCCATGGCAGTGAAAGGCTGGAATCCTAAACACTAGGCCATCAGGGAACTCCCTTTTTTTCTTTTTTTTAAATAAGCATTTTTTAAGTGTTCGATATCATCATATAATTGTAAAAATATTCTATTTTTCCTAGTTTTTTCTAGTTTTAATTCTTATACTTAGATCTTTGATGAAAGTGCCTGGGTCTTTGACAATTATATTCTCAGGAACAATAGTTCTATCTGGAAAAAGTTGTGTGACCTCAGACAACTCACATGATTGTATTACTTTTTGTTTGTTTGTTTTTTTCTTAATTAAAAAAGTTTTTAATTGTGATAAAATACACACAACATAGAATTTGCCATCTCAGCCATTTTTACATGTCAAGTATATTCACATTATTGTGTAACCATCACCACCATCTCCAGAACATTTTCATCTTCCCCAACTGACACGCTATTCCCATTAAACGCTGAGTCCACATTCCCCATCCCCTCAGGTCCAGGCAACCACCAGTCTACTGTCTGTCTCTATGACTTTGACTACTCTAGGTACCTCATTTAAGTGGAATCATAGAGTATCTGTCCTTGTGTCCCTGGCTTACTTCACTTAGCATAATGTCCTCAAGGTTCATCCATGTTGTAGCAGGTGTCAGAATGCCCTTCCTTTTGAAGGGTGAATAATATTCCATTGTGTGTATATACCACATTTTGCTTTTCCATTCATCTGCCCATGAATGTTTGGGTTGTTTCCACCTTCTGGCTATTGTGAATGATGCTGCTATGAACATGGGTGTTGATTAGGTTTTTAATATATGTAGAGCACCTACTATGTGCCAGGCACATAATAAGCACTGGAGCTCTCAAATGGACAAATCACAGTTCTGATATTAAAGGAGTTCACAGGGTCATGGGGAGACTGTCCAGAAACCAGAGAGCACTGAGTAGTTCAGTGTGATAGGATCACAGAACAGGGATGCCCTCAGGTGGGAAAGCAGGCAAGGATCCAGGAGAAGGTGAGAAGTGAGGCATAAATCAGGCCAGGTTCCCTCAGGCAGAGGAAATCACTGATGCAGAAGGCTGAGATCACAGCTAAAGGGCCTCTAGCACAGAACAAGGAGAAAGAGCCAGGCTGTGGCTCCCTTCACCACCAACCCAGAGACTCCAAGCAAGCCAGAGGGAGGTTAAGGGAACTGTCAACACCACCCCAAAACAGAGAGTCCTCTGGGACCATGGTTGGGCTGCAATGGATGAGGTGGGGATGTGTAAGAGAAGAAGGGTAAAGAGCAGCCCAAAGCAGAACGGGGATTCTGGGAGGGGTGGAAGTCTCTGGGCTGCGATTTTTTTGCCTCCACCATTTATCCCGAGCGTCAGGGTAACCTTGGGACAAAGACTGGAGACCACCCAAGTCCCTAGGCTTTCCTCTTGTTCCCATGAAGAAGACAGCACTTGAAAAAGAACTGCGCCAGGGTGGAGCTAAGACTAACACCGAGGCAAAGAAGAATTAATGAACCAAGACCAAGAATTTATTCGTATTGTTAACAACTATAGTACAAGCCAACAATTCTTTTTAAAATATTTATTTATTTATTTTGGCTGCACCAGTCTTAGTTGCGGCATGCAGGCTCTTAGTTGCGGCATGCGGGATCTAGTTCCCTGACCAGGGATCGAACCCAGGGCCCCTGCATTGGGAGTGAGGAGTCTTAACCACTGGACCACTAGGGAAGTCCCTCCATGCCAACAATTTTGAAAACCTAAACAAGTGAACAAATTCCTAGAATAGAGCCTTAGAAATGGCTCAGAAAGAAATAAGAGTTATAATAAAACATTTAAAAATAGGAAAAAAGTTAAAAGAGAGCCTGAGTTTTCTTCTAAGTATTGGTAAAATAGAAGCAGTGGTTAAAAATCTTCCCACAGCAACTAAGAACCGACACAGCCAAAATAAGAAAAGAAAAAGAAAGAAAGAAAAGGAACATTAAATTGAATTAAAACAAAATCTTCCCACAAAGATGACATTGGGCCCAGATAATGTTATAGGCATGTTCTGCCAAACTCAAGGAACAGATCATCCTGACTGTTCTAGCATAACTACGACACCAAAAGCAGAAAAAATATTATCAGAAGAGAAAATAACAGGTCGAAGGAAAAAAATAAATAAATAAAATGAATTAAGAAAAAATTGTTTTTGATTTTTAAAAAAATGTTTTAAGAAAAAAACAGATCAGTTTCATTCACGAATATAGATGTAAAACTCTCATACAAAATATTAGCAAGCCAAATGTAACCATGTATTTTTTAAAAAGATAATAAATAATGACTTAGTTGAATTTATTCCAGGTATTCAAGGATGGTAATGTAATTCACATTAACAGATTAGAAGAAAATAAAAACACATATGATTATTCAAGGATGGTAATGTAATTCATATTAACAGATTAGAAGAAAATAAAAATACATATGATTCTTTTTAGAATGTAATTAGGTGTTTACTTATTTTTTTAATTGGAGTTGATTTACAATGCTATGCCAATCTCTGCTGTACAGCAAAGTGACTCAGTTACACACATACATACAATCTTTAAAAACACATATGATGATAGCAATAAATGCAAAAAACCCCCCTGATTTTAAATGATTTTTTAAAAATCAACTCCTATTCATGTTAAAATTTCTTAGTAAATTAGAATAGAGGAGAATATCCTTAACTGGATTAAGAATATCTACGAAAAAAAAGGTGGATCAGGGGCTTCCCTCGTGGTGCAGTGGTTAGGAATCCGCCTGCCAATGCAGGGGACACAGGTTCGAGCCCTGGTCCAGGAAGATCCCACATGCCGCAGAGCAACTAAGCCCGTGTGCCACAACTACTGAGCCTGTGCTCTAGAGCCCGCAAGCCACAACTCCTGAAGCGCGGGTGCCTAAACCCCATGCTCTGCAACAAGAGGAGCCACCGCAATGAGAAGCCCATGCACCGCAACAAAGAGTAGCCCCCCCTCGCCGCAACTAGAGAAAGCCCTCATGCAGCAATGAAGACCCAACGCAGCCAAAAATTTAAAAAAAAAAAAAAAAAAAAAACTTGATCAAGATGATTCTAAAATTTATATGGAAGAATAAAGGGCCACAAATTACCAGATAATTGTGAAAAAGAAGAGTGAAGAAAAGTTGTGCCTTCTAGATTTCAGGGCTTAGTATGAAGCTATAGTAAACATGACGGTGTGATATTGGTGGAGGGATAGACAAAATGATCAATGGAATAGAATAGAGAGCCCAGGAACAGACCCACACATTCATGAAACTTGTTATATGAAATAGGTGGCAGATCAGTGGGGAAAGGAGGGACTCAATAAATGGAGCTGACACTCATCAAAGGGGCTACAATGAAAAAAACTCTCAATACTACACATAGATGACGGTAAGAACGGGGAGCAACTAGAATTCTCACAAAGTACAGGAGAGAGTGTAACAGGTATAATCTCTTTGGAAAACTGTCTGGCAGCATCTATTAAAGCTGAACAGGGCTCCCCTGGTGGCGCAGTGGTCGAGAGTCCGCCTGCCGATGCAGGGGACACGGGTTCGTGCCCCGGTCCGGGAGGATCCCACATCCCACATGCCGCGGAGCGGCTGGGCCCGTGAGCCATGGCCGCTGAGCCTGCGCGTCGGAGCCTGTGCTCCACAACGGGAGAGGCCACAACAGTGAGAGGCCCGCGTACCGCAAAAAAAAAAAAAAAAAAAAAAAAGCTGAACATACATCTGCCCCATGACTCAGCAATTCCACTCCTAGGTATGTTCATATCCAACAGAAATGTGGGCACTTGTTCACCAAAAGAGAGATGCAAGAATGTTCACAGCAGCACCACTGTAATAGCCCCATACTAGAAACAACCCAATCTGCCCACAAACAAAATGGACAAAGAAATGACAATGAACTACAGCTACATGCATCAATGTGGATAAATCTCACAAATATCAAGTCAAGCCAAAAAAAAAAAAAAGAAAACAGACACAAAGGGGTACACATTTGTATCAGTCAGGATTCAGTCAGGGGGACAGAAACCACACTGGTTATTTCAACAGAGATTATTTGATACAAATAACTGTTAACTAGGTATAAAGTTTAATTAAGTAACTGAAAGGTTGAAAAGAGAACTCAAGAAATTTGAAAATATGGGTGAATTTTTTTTCTGAGGAAGTACAAGAAAGAACAGAAAATTTGAATAAAGTGATTCATATCAAGAAAATGAAAATAAGGGAATTCCCTGGTGGTCCAGTGGTTAGGACTCTGCGCTTCCACTGCAGGGGGCGTGGGTTTGATCCCTGGTTAGGGAAATAAGATCCCACATAAAAAAAAAAAAGAAAACGAAAATAAAACAGAGAAAATACCTGCAAATCATGTATCTGATAAGGACTTGTATATAAAGAATTCTCACAACTTAATAAAAAGTTAACAATCCAATTGTAAAATGGGCAAAATATGAATAGACATTTCTCCAAAAAAGATAGGCACACAGTCAATAAACAAATATAAAGATGCTCAACATCATTAGGGAAATGGACTGTAATAATAATAATAAAAACAAACAATAACAAGAGTTGGAGAGGAGGCAGATGTAGAGGCATTAGAACCTTCATTCACTCCTGGAGGAAACGGAAAATAATGCAGCTGCTCTGGAAAATAGTCTGTAGTTCCTCAAAAGGTTAAGCACAGGTACCACATGACCCAGCAGTTCCACTCCTAGTACATACTGAAGACAATGAAAACATCCACACAAAAACTTGAACACAAATCTTCATAGCAGCATTATTCAAAAGAGTTAAAAAACAGTAACAACCAAGATGTCCATCAACTGATGAATGGATAAATAAATGTGGTATATCCATGCACTGGAATTTTTTTTTAACATCTTTATTGGAGTATAGTTCCTCTACAGTGTTGTATTAGCTTCTACTGTATAACAAAGTGAATCAGCTATATGTATACATATATCCCCATATCCCCTCCCTCTTGCATCTCCCTCCCACCCTCCCTATCCCACCCCTCTACGTGGTCACAAAGCACGAGCTGATCTCCCTGTGCTATGTGGCTGCTTCCCACTAGCTATGTTTTACATTTGGTAGTGTATATATGTCCATGCCACTCTCTCACTTCGTCCCAGCTTACCCTTCCCCCTCCCCATGTCCTCAAGTCCATTCTCTACGTCTGTGTCTTTATTCCTGTCCTGCCCCTAGGTTCTTCAGAACTATTTTTTTTTAGATTCCGTATATATGTGTTAGCATACGGTATTTGTTTTTCTCTTTCTGACTTCACTCTGTATGACAGACTCTAGGTCCATCTACCTCACTACAAATAACTCAATTTCTTTTCTTTTTATGGCCATGCACTGGAATATTATTCAGCAATAAAAAGAATGAAGTACTGATTCATGCTACAACATGGATACACCTCAAAAACATTACACTAAATGAAACAAGTCCATAACAAAAGACCACATATTGCATGATTCTATTTACATGAAATGTCCAAAATAGGCAAATCTACAGAGAATAAGGTAGATTAGTGTCAGCCTAGGGCTGGGGTAAGGAGGGTGCAGAAGGAGAGTGAAATTACAGATTATGCTGACGGTTGTACAACTCTCTAAATCTACTAAAATTAATTGAGCTGTATACTTTAAATGGGTGAATTTTATGATATGTAAATTATATAGCAATAAAGCTGTTAAAACAAATAACTAGTCAAAAAAAACCCTCTTGGGCTTCCCTGGTGGTGCAGTGGTTGAGAGTCTGCCTGCCGATGCAGGGGACACGGGTTCATGCCCCGGTCTGGGAAGATCTCACATGCCGCGGAGCAACTGGGCCCGTGAGCCATGGCCGCTGAGCCTGCGCGTCCGGAGCCTGTGCTCCGCAACAAGAGAGGCCGCGATAGTGAGAGGCCCGCCCACCGCGATGAAGAGTGGCTCCCGCTCTCCACAACTAGAGAAAGCCCTCGCACAGAAACGAAGACCCAACACAGCCAAAAATAAATAAATAAATAAAGCAAACTGTCAACAAGTAAAAATAAACACTATTGTATTTAAAAAAAAAAAAACCCTCTTAAGCTAACATTTTTGTAAAGCTTAGTTGTTGTTGTTTTTCTCTTCAAAGGCTAGCACATCTAAACTGCTAAACTTCCATGTCTTTATTTTCTTGAAATTTCTGTATTTCCTTATATTTATGTAAGCCCCATTAGCTCTGATAAACCTTCTTAAATTTAAGAGGTATAATTTGACTTATTAATTAACATTCTGTGGAGGTAATAAAATATTTCAGACTCATAGAGAAACACTGAAAACTTTCAGCTTCAGTTCAACAACCTCAGCCATGTGCCAAAATAAACCAAAAAAACACAAAAACTCACTGGCCTGTATCTCAGTGGGCTGCTCCTTTCAATGCTTTCTATTTCTCTCAGTATTTTCTTAACCGATTTGAGCTCACAAATAATAAGCAAACTATCAAAAAACAAAAAAAACAAAAAAACAAATCAGATTCTCCCTCTTTTCCCACTGGATAGAGAATAGACCCCCAGTGTCCTGACAGAGATCAACAAACAGACCATAAAACCAACTGTCAATCATTGCTGGCCACCATGAGAATAGCCTGAACTAAAATAAAACACAGTCAGAAAAAAAGCAACCAAGAAAAAAGAAAGTTAAAAAAAAAAAAAGAGATGGTATGAGGGGAGAAACAGAGTCAGTGAAGGTAAAGTTTTATTGACGCTTAAAATTCACTCCAGGCGCCAGAAAAAAGGTGTGCCTTAAACAATCCACGAAACCCCCTTCACAGACAACAGCTTAATTGGCTCTGGCAGGTAAGTTAAGTCCACAGAGCATCACAGTGGGATGCCCTGCAAAACTCAAAGGATAGTGTTCAAGAAGTTAGACATTGGGGCTTCCCTGGTGGCATAGTGGTTAAGAGTCCGACTGCCAATGCAGGTGACACGGGTTCATGCCCCAGTCCGGGAGGATCCCACATGCCGCACAGCGGCTGGGCCCATGAGCCATGGCCACTCAGCCTGCGCGTCCGGAGCCTGTGCTCCGCGAAGGGAGAGGCCACAACAGTGAGAGGCCCGCATACCGCAAAAAAAAAAGAAGTTAGACATTGCACAGAATACCTGATCAGGACTACTCAAAACTGTCAAGGTCATCAAAATCAAACTGACACATTTGGAAACAGTCCAAATATCCTTTAAACAATAATCGGGGACTTCCCTGGTGGTGCAGTGGTTAAGAATCTGCCTGCCAATGCAGGGGACACGGGTTCAATCCCTGGTCCAGGAAGATCCCACATGCAGCAGAGAAACTAAGCCCATGAGCCACAACTACTGAGCCTGCGCTTTAGAGCCTGTGAGCCACACTACTGAGCACACGCACCTAGAGCCGGTGCTCCACAACAAGAGAAGCCACCGCAATGAGAAGCCCGCTCACCACAACTAGAGAAAGCCCACATGCAGCAACAAAGACCCAACGCAGCCAAAAATTAAAAAAATAAAAATAAAACAATAATTGGATAAACAAAATGTGGGTTGTTCATCCAATGTAATGCTATTCATTAATAAGAAGGAACAAACTGCCTACTGATACACACACAACAGAGAAATGAACCTCAGATGCATTATGCTCAAAGGAAGAAGCAGATTCAAAAGGCTTCCCTGGTGGTCCAGTGGTTAAGACTCAGCGCTCCCAATGCACGGGGCCCTGGTTCGATCCCTGGTCAGGGAACTAGATCCCACATGCCGCAACTAAGACCTGGCACAGCCAAATAAATTTTTTTTAAGGCTATATACTATATGATTCCACTTGTATGACAGTCTGAATATGACAAAATTATAAGACAGAAAACAGCTTAGCAATTGCCAGAAGCTAGGGGTGGGAAGAGAGACTGACTGTAAAAGGGACGTCAGGGAATTCTGGAGGTGGGGTGGGGGTGGGGACGATGGAACTGTTCTCTGTCTTGATTATGGTGGTGATTATATGATTGTTTATGTTTGTTAAAACTCATTTTTTAACTAACACAACATTGTAAATCAACTATACTCCATTAAAAATTAATTTTAGAAAACTCATTTTTTATTTTTAAATTTTTCTTAATTTTTATTTTATATTGGACTATAGTTGATTTATCAATACAATGTTGTGTTAGTAAAACTCATTTTTTAGAAAGGGTGAATTTTTACTATATTAAAATGAAACAAGGAATTAATATCTAAAATATTACAAGAAAAAGTTATAGAATCTAATAGGCGAATGAGCAAAGTGTATAAACAGGAGACTCATAAAAGGGGAATTTCAACTAACAAGAACAATATATCAATCTCACTGGTGTCCAGAAAGCAAAAGCAAGAGACCACTTTATAGTCATCAGATTGCCAATCAGAGAGATGGATAACACTGAACATTGGCAAAGATGGAGACAAAGGGGAATTCTCCTACGCTGGGTGATCAGGGATGGGCTGGTCCCCCATGCGGGACAGCACTTGCCAGTACTTGTGAACAAGTAAAGCCCCTCCGGCTCAGCAACTCCACACCTGGAAACATCTCCCAGGGAAACAGGGCAAGCCCAGAAGAGGCAGGACAACATGTCCACTGCCAGCAGCACTGCTGGTAGCAGGGTGTTGGAGGGAACCCCCATGTCTGTCACAAGGAGAATGAGTAAGTGAAATGTGAGGATGCATGCTGTGGGAATACCATGCAGCACTCTGATGCAATGAACTCAGTGTTCCTGCATCAACATAAACAGATATTAAAGACAATGCGGGGGGCGGGGGGGCAGAAACAGAATGAGAGCTATCGCCTAACAACTTAAATGTAATTTTAAAACGTGCATAAGATTTTAAAACCAGCATAGGATTGTTCAAGGGACTGTTTGGACATTACCCAAGGACCCAAAGAAAACATTTTAGAGGGGATTTGTAGGGTGGGGGAGGGGCACAGGAGACAGGGAGGAAAAGGAGGTGGGAGTCACCTGGATTGGGGAAAGAGAAACAGAATGCGACAGAAAAGAGCACCTGAAATTAACAGGGTGCAACCTGATGGATAAATGATAAATCTCCACAAGGACAGGCATGCAATGATATGTACACAAGAAACGAGTGAGGTTAATCTGAAGTTCAGAAGGAAGCTTGGTCAACTTAACTGAGAAATAAAGCAAGTCAAACAGGGGAAGTGACTTTGCCCACAGTATCAGTGCTGGAGCGTGAGGCAGGGTGGGGAGAAAGACGCAGAGCCAGACCTGAAAGGACCTGAATGTGAGGTGAGAGCGTTTGGTTTTTCCTCCTGCCCCCAGAGCACCAAGGAGTCTTTGATGCATCTGAAGCAGGACAGAGCTTGATCAGATTTGCTCAAGAAAGACCAATGTGGATGTAGGTGAGGGGCCTCTACTGGAGATTGGATACCAGGTACAACAAGCATCTATTTAGAGCCTATTATGGGAGGTTGCAGGTGCTGGGAGATTCCACAGTGAACAAAACAGTTTACCGTTGAGCAGGGGAGAAAGAGAGAGACAATAAACAACAAAACTAACCATCACCAACTAGGTTAAGTGTGATGTAGGAAAGAGATTAATGGGGGGAAGGGAGTCCTGAGTGGTCAGGGACAGCCTTCCTGAGGAGGTGACATTTAAGCTGAAATCAGAGGAAACAACAAGAGGTTAAAAACAAAATAAAACAAAACAAAAAACAAACAAGGGACTTCCCTGGTGGTCCAGTGGTTAAGAATCCACCCTCCAATGCAGGGGACGCGGGTTTGATCCCTGGTCGGGGAACCAAAATCCCACATGTCACAGAGCAACTAAGCCCACGCACCACAACTACTGAGCCCGCACGCTGTGAAGCCCACGTGCCACAACTAGAGAGAAGCTCACGTACCGCAACAAAGAGCCCACGTGCCGCAACGAAAGATCCTGTGCGCCGCAACTAAGACCCGATGTAGCCAAAAATAAATAAATAAAAATAAAATTTTTTAAAAAGAATGGTCTTTATATTCAAAAAAAAAAACCCCACTGTATACATATGAACTTGGCATAAAGTAAGTGGGGTTGAGGCTGGTATGAGAGAAGGGGCCAAGATGGCAGGGGCCAAGTGATGAATTCAGAGTCTTCTAGGACCCTGCAGGAGTTTGGATAGGACTATAAATGCCACGGGAACCACTGGAAGGTTTCAAGCAAGGACAGACTTTCATTTTTATTGGACACTTACTATGGGCCATGTGGCAAGCTCTACATTTTACATGGACAATCACATTTTATTCTGTACAACTCCCCCATAAAGATGGGCTGTTATTAACCCAATCCACACCCAGGAAACTGAGGCAGGAAAAAGTTAAGTGACCTATTCAAGTCAAGGTCACACAACTAGTAAGACCCACACTCAATCACTGTATAAGATGTTGCTTAATAAATAATGGCTGGGCTTCCCTGGTGGCGCAGTGATTAAGAATCCACCTGCCAGTGCAGGGGTCATGGGTTCAAGCCCTGGTCTGGGAAGATCCCACATGCCGTGGAGCAACTAAGCCCGTGTGCCACAACTACTGAGCCCACATGCCACAACTACTGAAGCCCGCGCACCTAAAGCCCATGCTCCACACAAGAGAAGCCACCAAAATGAGAAGCCCATGCACCACAACCAAGAGTAGGCCCCGCTCGCTGCAATTAGAGAAAGGCCGCGCGCAGCAACAAAGACCCAATGCAGCCAAAAATAAATAAATAAATAAATTTATTTTAAAAAAAAATTGAGTAAAAGCAACATGTGAATAAAATAACTTTAAAAATAATGGCCCACACTTAATGAGCAATTACTATATTTAGGTAGTCTGATTTCAGGGATGAAAGGGATCTTTTTAAGAATTCCTCTGGCTGTAAAATTATATGGGCAAATCCCTGTCCCTCTCTGGGTCTCAGCATCCTCACACATAAAATGGAAATGTTGGACTTGTATCATGGAACACCATAGCTAGATGGACCTCCAGTATCCTAGCTGTGGCCCAGAGTAGGGTGGAGGCAAGCACAAGGTTGCCCAGATAAATTTGGGACAAAGAACTTGGAATTCAAGCAATAATACTCCAATAAAGATGTTAAAAAAAAAGAACTTGGGACTTCCGGGTAAGATGGCGGAAGAGTAAGACGCGGAGATCACCTTCCTCCCCATAGATACACCAGAAATACAGCTACACGTGGAACAACTCCTACAGAACACCTACTGAACGCTGGCAGAAGACCCCAGACCTCCCAAAAGGCAAGAAACTCCCCACATACCTGGGTAGGGCAAAGCAGAGAGATTCCCGCACAGAGGAGCCGTGCCGAGCGGCACTCACCAGCCCGAGAGGCTTGTCTGCTCACCCGCCGGGGCAGGCGGCGCTGGAGCTGAGGCTCGGGCTTCGGTCAGAGCTCAGGGAGAGGACTGGGGCTGGCGGCGAGAACTCAGCCTGAAGGGGGCTAATGTGCCACAGCTAGCCGGGAGGGAGTCCGGGAAAACTCTGGAGCTGCCGAAGAGGCAGGAGACTTTTTCTTCCCTCTTGGTTTCCTGGTGCGCTAGGAGAGGGGATTAAGAGCGCCGCGTAAAGGAGCTCCAGAGACGGGCGCGAGTCGCGGCTGAAAGAGCGGAGCCCAGAGACGGGCGTGGGACGCTGGGGCTGCTGCTGCCGCCGCCAAGAAGCCTGTGTGCGAGCGCAGGTCACTGTCCACACCGCCCTTCCGGGAGCCTGTGCAGCCTGCCACTGCCGGGGTCCCGGGATCCAGGGGCGGCTTCCCTGGGAGAACGCACGGCGCGCCTCGGGCTGGTGCAACGTCACGCCGACCTCTGCCGCTGCAGGCTCGCCCCGCACTCCGTGCCCCTCCCTCCCGCCCGGCCTGAGTGAGCCAGAGTCCCCGAAGAGGCTGCTCCTTTAACCCTGTCCTGTCTGAGCGAAGAACAGACGCCCTCCGGCGACCTATATACAGAGGCGGGGCCAAATCCAAAGCTGAGACCCAGGAGCTGTGAGAACAAAGAAGAGAAAGGGAAACCTCTCCCAGCAGCCTCAGAAGCAGCGGATTAAAGCTCCACAATCAACTTCATGTACCCTGCATCTGTGGAATACATGAATAGACAGCAAATCATCCCAAATTGAGGAGCCAGGAGTCAGTGCTGTGCCTGAGGTGGGAGAGCGAACATCAGGACACTGGTCCACAAGACACCTCCCAGCTCCACATAATATCAAACGGCGAAAATCTTCCAGAGATCTCCATCTCAACAGCAGCACCCAGCTTCACTCAACGACCAGCAAGCTACAGTGCTGGACACCCTATGCCAAACAACTAGCAAGACAGGAACACAACGCCACCCATTAGCAGAGAGGCTGCCTCAAATCATAAAAAGTCCGCAAACACCCCAAAACACACCACCAGACGTGGACCTGCCCACCAGAAAGACAAGATCCAGCCTCATTCACCAGAACACAGGCAGTAGTCCCCTCCACCAAGAAGCCTACACAACCCACTAAACCAACCTTAGCCACTGGGGACAGACACCAAAAACAACGGGAACTACGAACCTGCAGCCTGCAAAAAGGAGACCCCAAACACAGTAACATAAGCAAAATGAGAAGACAGAAAAACACACAGCAGGAGAAGGAGCAAGATAAAAACCCACCAGACCTAACAAATGAAGAGGTAATAGGCAGTCTATCTGAAAAAGAATTCAGAATAATGATGGTAAAGATGATCCAAAATCTTGGAAATAGAATAGACAAAATGCAAGAAACAGTTAACAAGGACCTAGAAGAACTAAAGATGAATCAAGCATCGATTAAAAACACAATACATGAAATAAAAAATACTCTAGATGGGATCAATAGCAGAATAACTGAGGCAGAAGAACGGATAAGTGAGGTGGAAGATAAAATAGTGGAAATAACTGCTGCACAGCAAAATAAAGAAAAAAGAATGAAAAGAACAGAGGACAGTCTCAGAGACCTCTGGGACAACATTAAACGCACCAACATTCGAATTATAGGGGTTCCAGAAGAAGAAGAGAAAAAGAAAGGGACTGAGAAAATATTTGAAGAGATTATAATTGAAAACTTCCCTAATATGGGAAAGGAAATAGTTAATCAAGTCCAGGAGGCACAGAGAGTCCCATACAGAATAAATCCAAGGAGAAATACACCAAGACACATATTAATCAAACTGTCAAATATTAAACACAAAGAAATCATATTAAAAGCAGCAAGGCAAAAACAACAAATAACACACAAGGGAATCCCCATCAGGATAACAGCTGATCTCTCAGCAGAAACTCTACAAGCCAGAAGGGAGTGGCAGGGCATACTTAAAGTGATGAAAGAGAAAAACCTGCAACCAAGATTACTCTACCCAGCAAGGATCTCATTCAGATTTGATGGAGAAATTAAAACCTTTACAGACAAGCAAAAGCTGAGAGAGTTCAGCACCACCAAACCAGCTTTACAACAAATGCTAAAGGAACTTCTCTAGGCAAGAAATACAACAGAAGGAAAAGAACTACAATAACGAACCCAAAACAATTAAGAAAATGGGAATAGGAACATACATATCAATAATTACCTTAAATGTAAATGGACTAAATGCTCCCACCAAAAGACACAGACTGGCTGAATGGATACAAAAACAAGACCCATATATATGCTGTCTACAAGAGACCCACTTCAGACCTAGAGACACATACAGACTGAAAGTAAGGGGATGGAAAAAGATATTCCATGCAAATGGAAACCAAAAGAAAGCTGGAGTAGCAATTCTCATATCAGACAAAATAGACTTTAAAATAAAGACTACTAGAAGAGACAAAGAAGGACACTACATAATGCTCAAGGGATCAATCCAAGAAGATGATATAACAATTGTAAATATTTATGCACCAAACATAGGAGCACCTCAATACATAAGGGAAATATTAACAGCCATAAAAGGAGAAATCGACAGTAACACAATCATAGTAGGGGACTTTAACACCCCACTTTCACCAATGGACAGGTCATCCAAAATGAAAATAAATAAGGAAACACAAGCTTTAAATGATACATTAAACAAGATGGACTTAATTGATATTTACAGGACATTCCATCCAAAAACAACAGAATACACATTTTTCTCAAGTGCTCATGGAACATTCTCCAGGATAGATCATATCTTGGGTCACAAATCAAGCCTTGGTAAATTTAAGAAAATTGAAATTGTATCAAGTATCTTTTCCGACCACAATGCTATGAGACTAGATATCAATTACAGGAAAAGAGCTGTAAAACATACAAACACTTGGAGGCTAAACAATACACTACTTAATAACGAAGTGATCACTGAAGAAATCAAAGAGGAAATTAAAAAATACCTAGAAACAAATGACAATGGAGACACGACGACCCAAAACCTATGGGATGCAGCAAAAGCAGTTCTAAGAGGGAAGTTTATGGCAATACAATCCCACCTTAAGAAACAGGAAATATCTCGAATAAACAACCTAACCTTGCACCTAAAGCAATTAGAGAAAGAAGAACAAAAACATCCCAAAGTTAGCAGAAGGAAAGAAATCATAAAAATCAGATCAGAAATAAATGAAAAAGAAATGAAGGAAACGATAGCAAAGATCAATAAAACTAAAAGCTGGTTCTTTGAGAAGATAAACAAAATTGATAAACCATTAGCCAGACTCATCAAGAAAAAAAGGGAGAAGACTCAAATCAATAGAATTAGAAATGAAAAAGGAGAAGTAACAACTGACACTGCAGAAATACAAAAGATCATGAGAGATTACTATAAGCAACTCTATGCCAATAAAATGGACAACCTGGAAGAAATGGACAAATTCTTAGAAATGCACAACCTGCCAAGACTGAATCAGGAAGAAATAGAAAATATGAATAGACCAATCACAAGCACTGAAATTGAAACTGTGATCAAAAATCTTCCAACAAACAAAAGCCCAGGACCAGATGGCTTCACAGGTGAATTCTATCAAGCATTTAGAGAAGAGCTAACACCTATCCTTCTCAAACTCTTCCAAAATATAGCAGAGGGAGGAACACTCCCAAACTCATTCTACGAGGCCACCATCACCTTGATACCAAAACCAGACAAGGATGTCACAAAGAAAGAAAACTACAGGCCAATATCACTGATGAACATAGATGCAAAAATCCTCAACAAAATACTAGCAAACAGAATCCAACAGCACATTAAAACGATCATACACCATGATCAAGTGGGGTTTATTCCAGGAATGCAAGGATTCTTCAATATACGCAAATCAATCAATGTGATACACCATATCAACAAACTGAACGAGAAAAACCATATGATCATCTCAATAGATGCAGAGAAAGCTTTTGACAAAATTCAACACCCATTTATGATAAAAACCCTGCAGAAAGTAGGCATAGAGGGAACTTTCCTCAACATAATAAAGGCCATATATGACAAACCCACAGCCAGCATCGTCCTCAATGGTGAAAAACTGAAACCATTTCCACTAAGATCAGGAACAAGACAAGGTTGCCCACTCTCACCACTCTTATTCAACATAGTTTTGGAAGTTTTAGCCACAGCAATCAGAGAAGAAAAGGAAATAAAAGGAATCCAAATGGGAAAAGAAGAAGTAAAGCTGTCACTGTTTGCAGATGACATGATACTATACATAGAGAATCCTAAAGATGCTACCAGAAAACTACTAGAGCTAATCAATGAATTTGGTAAAGTTGCAGGATACAAAATTAATGCACAGAAATCTCTGGCATTCCTATATACTAATGATGAAAAATCTGAAAGTGAAATCAAGGAAACACTCCCATTTACCATTGCAACAAAAAGAATAAAATATCTAGGAATAAACCTACCTAAGGAGACAAAAGACCTGTATGCAGAAAATTATAAGACACTGATGAAAGAAATTAAAGATGATACAAATAGATGGAGAGATGTACCATGTTCTTGGATTGGAAGAATCAACATTGTGAAAATGACTCTACTACCCAAAGCAATCTACAGATTCAATGCAATACCTATCAAACTACCAATGGCATTTTTCACAGAACTAGAACAAAAAATTTCACAATTTATATGGAAACACAAAAGACCCCGAATAGCCAAAGCAATCTTGAGAACGAAAAACGGAGCTGGAGGAATCAGGCTCCCTGACTTCAGACTATACTACAAAGCTACAGTAATCAAGACAGCATGGTACTGGCACAAAAACAGAAAGATAGATCAATGGAACAGGATAGAAAGCCCAGAGATAAACCCACGGACATATGGTCACCTTATCTTTGATAAAGGAGGCAGGAATGTACAGTGGAGAAAGGACAGTCTCTTCAATAAGTGGTGCTGGGAAAACTGGACAGGGACATGTAAAAGTATGAGATTAGATCACTCCCTAACACCATACACAAAAATTAGCTCAAAATGGATTAAAGACCTAAATGTAAGGCCAGACACTATCAAACTCCTAGAGGAAAACATAGGCAGAACACTCTATGACATAAATCACAGCAAGATCCTTTTTGACCCACCTCCTAGAGAAATGGAAATAAAGACAAAAATAAACACATGGGACCTACTGAAACTTAAAAGCTTTTGCACAGCAAAGGAAACCATAAACAAGACGAAAAGACAACCCTCAGAATGGGAGAAAATATTTGCAAATGAAGCAACTGACAAAGGATTAATCTCCAAAATTTATAAGCAGCTCATGCAGCTCAATAGCAAAAAAACAAACAACCCAATCCAAAAATGGGCAGAAGAACTAAATAGACATTTCTCCACAGAAGATATACAGACTGCCATCAAACACATGAAAGGATGCTCAACATCTTTACTCATTAGAGAAATGCAAATCAAAACTACAATGAGATATCATCTCACACCAGTCAGAATGGCCATCATCAAAAAATCTAGAAACAATAAATGCTGGAGAGGGTGTGGAAAAAAGGGAACACTCTTGCACTGCTGGTGGGAATGTGAATTGGTACAGCCACTATGGAGAACGGTATGGAGGTTCCTTAAAAAACTACAAATAGAACTACCATATGACCCAGCAATCCCACTACTGGGCATATACCCTGAGAAAACCATAATTCAAAAAGAGACATGTACCAAAATGTTCATAGCAGCCCTATTTACAATAGCCCAGAGATGGAAACAACCTAAGTGTCCATCATCGGATGAATGGATAAAGAAGATGTGGCACATATATACAATGGAATATTACTCAGCCATAAAAAGAAATGAAATTGAGCTATTTGTAATGAGGTGGATGGACCTAGAGTCTGTCATACAGAGTGAAGTAAGTCAGAAAGAGAAAGACAAATACTGTATGCTGACACATATATATGGAATTTAAGAAAAAAATGTCATCAAGAACATAGGGGTAAGACAGGAATAAAGACACAGACCTACTAGAGCATGGACTTGAGGATATGGGGAGGGGGAAGGGTAAGCTGTGACAAAGTGAAAGAGCGGCATGGACATATATACACTACCAAACGTAAGGTAGATAGCTAGTGGGAAGCAGCCGCATAGCACAGGGAGATCAGCTCGGTTCTTTGTGACCGCCTGGAGGGGTGGGATAGGGAGGGTGGGAGGGAGACGCAAAAGGGAGGGGATATGGGAACATATGTATATGTATAACTGATTAAATTTGTAAAAAAAAAAAAAAAAAAAAAAAAAAAAAAAAAAGAACTTGGAATTCCCAGCCTAGTCTGCTATCCTGATGTTAGCTGCCTCTAAAGGACCTCCAAGGTCCCTCCAGGTCTAACATGTTAGGATCCCACCTCAATGAGCCAACAGTCTAGGCCCATGGAGCCCGCAAGAGCCTCTGGCTGGCTCTTGGACACTCAGGCTGAATAGTCCCTTTCTTCAAAGCTAGCACTCAAGGTGGGGCAGCAATGGCCAAAGGCAATGACTACAGCAGCAACCAGAAAGGACATCACAAGGACTAGAGTCTCACCCACCCATAGCCTCGCCTGATTCCCACTCACATTCATGAATCACCTGGGAAAAACCATTGACCCCCTTTCCCACCACATCTGCCAAATAAAGGAAAACAAGAGAACCAGCTGCATCAGTCATTGTGAAGTTAGGAATTACTTTATATCACCTCTTAAGGTGGGACTTAATTCTAATAAGAAATTACCAGGGCCTCCCTGGTGGCGCAAGTGGTTGAGAGTCCGCCTGCCGATGCAGGGGATACGGGTTCGTGCCCCGGTCTGGGAGGATCCCATATGCCGCGGAGCGGCTGGGCCCGTGAGCCATGGCCGCTGAGCCTGCGCGTCCGGAGCCTGTGCTCCGCAACGGGGGAGGCCACAACAGTGAGAGGCCCGCATACCACAAAAAAAAAAAAAAAAAAAAAAAAAAAGAAATTACCAGCAATTACCATAGAAATTATCATAGAAAGAAATTACCATAGAAATTATCAGCAATTTTCCCCTGGCTAGAAATTAACTTCCAGGAGAGGTAAGGTGGGGATGTTCATTAGAGCTAGTCTTCCCTTCATCCCCAGGACATTTATGGGAGGACCACTGTGTGTAAAATCCTGTGCTAGGCTTGGGGGCGGTATATGCCAGACCTTCTTTGTGCATCAAAATGGATCTGAGGGGGCTTCCCTGGTGGCGCAGTGGTTGAGAATCTGCCTACCAATGCAGGGGACACGGGTTCGAGCCCTGGTCTGGGAAGATCTCACATGCTTCGGAGCAACTAGGCCTGTGAGCCACAACTACTGAGCCTGCGCGTCTGGAGCTTGTGCTCCGCAACAAGAGAGGCCGCGATAGTGAGAGGCCCGCGCACCGCGATAAAGAGTGGTCCTCGCTTGCCACAACTAGGGGAAGCCCTCACACAGAAACGAAGACCCAACACAGCAAAAATAAATAATTAATAAACTCCTACCCCCAACATCTTCTTTAAAAAAAACAAACATGGATCTGAGGAAGGAAATATAAGTGTAAATAAATCAAACCTTAAAACAACTCATATAATTCTTCACATGCCCACCCCCATTTTACAGATGAGGCCTAGGGGACTTGGGGTCACTCACTGTGAAGAGGAACTGAGGCTCAGACTTGAGGTTAAGTTGGATTAAGTCCAGCTGTTAGTACCATCTTTATTGGTTTATAAGATACACAAGTACATAAGATGCATCCCAATTTTACATGGAAAGCTTTGCAGAAATAATTTTGAGGTCACAGGTAACACAGGAGAATAATTAAGAGAACAAAATTAGGTTGCAATCCTGGTTCTGCCATTTATTAGCAGCATGAACTTGAGCCCGTTATTTTTTTTTTTTTTTTTTCTTTTTGCGGTATGCGGGCCTCTCACTGTTGTGGCCTCTCCCGTTGCGGAGCACAGGCTCCGGATGCGCAGGCCCAGCGGCCATGGCTCACGGGCCCAGCCGCTCCGCGGCATATGGGATCCTCCCAGACCGGGGCACGAACCCGTATCCCCTGCATCGGCAGGCGGACTCTTAACCACTGCGCCACCAGGGAGGCCCTTGAGCCCGTTATTTAACCTCTCTGAGGCTCAGTTTCTCAACTATTAAGAGGATAATAACATTCACCCTCATAGAGTTATTATGAGGATTAAATAAGTTTATAAAGTACACAGAACAGTGCCTGGTAAGCAGAAAGTGCTACTTTTTTAAAAAGCTATTACATAAAATGAATTTTTAAATACATACATTGAATGTGATCTTAAAATGGTTTTATAGGAGAAAACACTTTTGTTATGTAAATACAGTTCAGAGGATCCTAGTAGGAATTCACAAGCTCTGAAAAGGACAAAAATCCCAAAAGCTAAGGAAAAAATGACATCAGTAACAAGGTATACTAGATTTGCCAGTAAACGAAAGGCCCTTCCATACATACACTGGTGTAACTGAGAACACAGGGCTGAATCCAAGTGAATAAAAAGCAAGCCACAATGCCAAAAATACACTGACGGAATTTCTACCTGGGACCTGCAGCAAAAGCATGTATTTTCAGCAAAATCTGGTACAAAGCTGCAAAACCCACCCTTGCAGGCATGTCGTGTGTTGTCACACTTCTCCACTAGGGGTCGCCCAAGGTCACCCAGAGAGTTCGAGGCAGAGAAGTCAATTCCCAGCCCCCTCTGCTTTCCGACATGCCCGCTGCCTCCCCAGAGCTGCCTTCTGTTCTAAGACGCTCAAGGGACTGGTGGCCCCAGGCCCATGGAGCCCTCAGGAGCTTAAATAAAGGAATTCTTCACCCAGGTAACCAAGAACCACCCTTTGCACCATCCCCGTCCATCTACGATATGAGCACATTACAAGGCAACAGGGAAATTGCAAATTGCATTTTCCTGGGGAAAACGGGGCAAAAGTCATATGCGAGCAAATAAGGTATTATCCCCATTTTACACGTGAGGAAACTGAGGCTCAAAAATGTTAAGCAACCTGTCCAGGGTCACACAGCTAGGGAACTTCAGAGCTAGAATTCACACCCAGGTGGGTCAGACCCTTGTCACGTGGTCACTAATCCCCCACCCTCAGATCTGGGAGGCAAACAGGTAAGGAGGGTGTATGAAGGAGGGGTCATAAAGGGACGTCTACTTCCTCCCTCAAGTCCCTCCATGCCTTCCCCAACCGGCCCAAGAAGGCTGTCCCCTTTCCCCACTGAGCCATGACACTCGAGGATGGGGTCTAGGTCTTCTCTCGGCTCCATCCTAGCAGAATCCGAGAGCTACAAAGTAAGTTTATTCACTCAGCCAGGGCCCCTGAGACCCGCTCAGAAATGCTCATCTTCAGTGCTCAAATATGACCTGGCTTCCTCCCTCTCCTGGTCCCCCATTCCTCCCCCGGTGCTTTCTCTCAGTTTCCCAACCTCTCCTCAAACCCTGTCAGTTCTACAATCAGAATCCCACTCCAGTCTCTAGACTTGTCCCACTGCTCTCAGACTGGCCTGGAGCCCCTTTCTCTGGCCACTGGACTTCATGTGGACTATTGCAACAGTCTTTTGTTCTCATTTTTTAAAAAACTGAATACATATATAATTTATATATGGAAAAATGCATACATTTGAAGCGTACGGCTCCATGAACTGTTCCAGCCTCTTAAGCGGCCTTCCTGATTCTCCCCCCACGTGCCTCTCATCCATCCTCCACAGGGCAGTTTCCAGTTGCTCTTTCCAAGTATATGGGACCAGGTCACTGCCCTGACCGAAACCCGCCAGCACGTCCCCCCTGCTCTAAGCATAGAGACCTACAGAAACAGAATATAAGTGTTCCTCACCTCTGAGAAAGAAAAATATGAAGTCAGATATAAATCCTCCCTTAAGAAAGAAATTCACCTCAGCTAAAGGGAAACTGTCAGGCACAAGGTATTTGGATCTTAAAGGATTTTGTTTATCCAGACGCTGAGCTGTAAAATGTCCCCAACTGGGATGATGAGAAAGTAAATTTACAACCAAGTGAACAAAGAGCATGTATGTAAGCTGTTGATCAACTTAAATTTATTTATTTATTTTTTGGCTGAGCCACACAGCTTTTAGGATCTTAGTTTCCCGACCCGGGATCGAACCCACATCCTCAGCAGTGAAAGCACGGAGTCCCAACCACTGGATCGCCAGGGAATTCTCAACTTAAAATGTTTTTTTAAAATATTTATTTAGGGGCTTCCCTGGTGGCACAGTGGTTGAGAGTCCGCCTGCCGATGCAGGGGACACGAGTTTGTGCCCCGGTCCGGGAGGATCCCACGTGCCGCGGATCAGCTGGGCCCGTGAGCCATGGCCACCGAGCCTGTGTGTCCGGAGCCTGTGCTCCACAGCGGGAGAGGCCACAGCAGTGAGAGGCCCGCGTACCACAAAAAAAAAAAAAAAAAAAAAATTTATTTATTTGACTGCACTGGGTCTTAGTTGCAGCATGCGGGATCTTCATTGTGGCATGTGGGATCTTTAGCTGTGGCATGCAAACTCTTAGTTGCGGCATGTGGAATCTAGTTCCCTGACCAGGGATCGAACCCGGCCCCCTGCATTGGGAGCTCAGAGTCTTAGCCACTGGATTGCCAGGGAAGTCCCCCAACTTAAATTTAATGTATGATTAAATTTAAACGTTTATTGTTGTTGCATTTGTTTCTCTTTACTATTGCTTTTTCTGTGTCCCATTTGTTTTTTTTTTTAATTTTAAATAAAACTTATCCACTTTAAATGCAAAATGAAATTCGTTTTGGCAAATGTTTGTTCATTCCCCTTTTTGGTTGAGCCCTTCTTCCTATCTCTCAGTTCATGCAACCACTGATCTACCTTTTATAGATTTCTCTGCCTTTTCTAGAATTTTAAATGAGTAGGTCATACAATGCTTACTCTTTTGTGCCTGGCTCCTTTCACTTGGCATTTTTTTTTTTTTTTTTTGCGGTATGTGGGCCTCTCACTGTTGTAGCCTCTCCCGTTGCAGAGCACAGGCTCTGGACGCGCAGGCTCAGCAGCCATGGCTCACGGGCCCAGCCGCTCTGCAGCATGTGGGATTTTCCCGGACCGGGGCACAAACCCGTGTCCCCTGCATCGGCAGGTGGACTCTCAACCACTGCACCACCAGGGAAGCCCCACTTGGCATATTTTTGACATTCATTTCTGTTACTGCATGTACCTGTGGTTCCTTTTCAATGCTGAGTAGTATTCCATTGTAAGGATATAACACAATTTATCCTTTCACCAGTTGATAAACATTTGAGTTGCCTACAATTTGGGGCTATTATGAATAAGGCTGCCATGAACATTCATGCACAAATTTTTGTGTGGACATATACTTTGCTCTTTACCAAAAATAACAGCTTTCTCTGTGGTGCTTCCTGCCATTCCGTGCAAAAAGTAAGTATTCTCTTGCTATGGATTTCCTGCAGAAGCCTGTCTTGCCCATATGAAACACATATACACTGATTTGTGAAACAGACTGGAAAATTGTCAGAAGTCATAGAATGTAACTAAGTGAAGATTTTTTGCGTAACTTTCCCTTGCTATTTGCCAAGCATTAGGCAGAGCATGACATAAGCATTTTGTCATTTATCTCACAATAGTCTTGGGACGAGACAGTGCTCTTATTCCCATTTCCCATATGGGAAGTTGGGCTCAGGGATGGGAAGGGAATGACCCAAGGTACATCCAGCATCAAGGTCCACCAGGGTCAAGGAACATCCCAGGGCTGGGGCTTGAGGACTGGCTCCACCACTAACTTGCTGTAGGCGCTCCCTGGGCCTCAGACTGATGATTCACTCAGCATCACAGATCTCGAGACTCTTCTGAAAACTCCTGGCTTCAAATATTCTGCTCCCACAAATAATCAAAATGTCCAGGAAATGCCAACATTTCACCCAACCACAGCAGAAAGACAGGACAATAAACCCAGCAAAGCCAGGTGGAAAGTTTTCTTATCTAACTGCTGGCCCCACAATACTCTTTTTTTTTTAGTATACATATATATTTTTTTTTCTTTTTTAATTTATTTATTTAGCTAGCTGCACTGGGTCTTAGTTGCAGCATGTGAACTCTTCGTTGTGGCATATGGGATCTAGATCCCTGACCAGGGATTGAACCCAGGCCCCCTGCATTGGAAGCATGGAGTCTTATCCACTGGACCACCAGGGAGGTCCCTCCCACTACTCTTAAGTTAGTCTGGGTTTAGGGAAATTCCTTAAGGGGCTCAACCAAAGCAGACAAGCCTGACCCTTGAGAATCCAAAGAAACAAAGACAACAAAAGCACCCATTAAGTCACTCTGCAGAAAGCAGAAAGGGAAATTTGTTTTTGCTACAGAGAGGAAGGGGGTGAGGGGAGAGAGAAGAAGGACCTCGAAATAGAAGGGAGAGGAGACCAGAGCCTGGGGCAGGTGATGGAAGGCGGGATACTGCTGGGTCATGACAAATCTTCCAGGAGCTGAGGCACCAGAGGATGCCCGTGGATGGAGAACATGGAAATGGAAGTCCTCTGTGTTTCTGTAAAGTACGCCTTCCCTCTCACCCTCCTACAGTAAATGGCTTACTCCACCGGTATAAGCAAGGTTTGGTGAGGGATGGGGAGACTGAGGGGAGACACTGGGAGAGGTGAAGGCGAAAGTGATTGAACTGTGAAGACTCTACAGAACCAGGGCATGCTCGTGGGCAAGCAGGCTCCAGGGCCCAAGATGAAGAGTGAAAACGTCTAGTAATCTGCAGGCATCCTGGGAAGGGTTTGGGACTTGTCCAGAGTACAGAATGGAATTTCAGCTGTCTTATTAAGACCCAGGGCAGGAAGATCCAGCTGACATAGAACACTTGGGTGAGTCTGGAATGACTGAGAACATAAGAGCTGGAGGAATAGCTGAAGATGCACCTTCCAGAAGCAGGACAATTGGTAGGAGGTTAGGAACATGGGCTTGAGAATCACACTGACTGGGTTTAAGATACTATCCCCTAGGGAACTCCCTGGCAGTCCAGTGGTTAGGACTCCATGCTTTCACTGCCGAGGGCCTGGGTTCAATCCCTGGTCAGGGAACTAAGATTCCATAAGCTGCATGGCTAGGCCAAAAAAAAAAAAAAAAGAAGAATATTATCCTCTACTAGTGATAAAGAAGGACATTTTATAATGATAAAAGGGTCAATCCATCAGGGAGATATAAGAATTTTAAACATATATGTACCTGACAACAGAGCACCAAAATACATGAAGCAAAAACTGACAGAAATGAAGGGAGAAGAAGACAATAAAAGTTGGGCACTTCAATACCCAACTTTCAATAATGGATGGAGGGAATTCCCTGGCAGTCCAGTGGTTAAAACTCCACACTTCCACTGCAGGGGGCATAGGTTCAATCCCTGGTCAGGGAACTAAGATCCTACAAGCCATGTGGCACAGCCAAAAAGAAAAAAAAGAGGATGGAATAGCTAGGCAAAAGATCAACAAGGAAACAGAAGACTTGCACAATACCATAAACCACCTAGACCTGACAGACATCTATAGAACTCTCCACCCAACATCATGATACACATTCTTCTCTTGTGCACATGGAACATTCTCCAGGATAGACTACATGCTTGGCCATAAAACAAACCTCAATAGACTTAAAAGTGCTGAAATAACACAAAGTATGTTCTCTGAGCACAATGCAATGAAATTAGAAAACAATAACAAAAAGAAATTTGGGAAAATCACAAATATATGGAAACCAAACATATTCCTAAATAACCAATAAATGAGGGACTTCCCTGGTGGTCCAGTGGTTAAGCCTCCGTGTTCCCAATGCAGGGGGCCCGGATTTGATCCCTGGTCACGGAACTAGATCCTGCATGCCGCAACTAAAGATCCTGCGTGCAGCAACAAAGATCCTGCATGTTGCAACTAAGACCTGGTGCAGCCAAATAAATAATTATTTTTAAAAATAACCAATAAATGATGCAAAGAAGAAATAACAAGGGAAATTAGAAAAGACTATGAAATGAACGAAAATATCAAAACTTATGGGATGTAGCTAAAGCACTGCTTGAACGGAAATTCATAGCTGTAAAGGCTTATTTTTTGAAAAAGAAGAAAGATTTCAAATCAAAAACCTAACCTTTGAGAGAGTGGCATGGACATATATACACTACCAAATGTAAAACCGATAGCTAGTAGGAAGCAGCCACATAGCACAGGGAGATCAGCTCGGTGCTTTGTGACCACCTAGAGGGGTGGGATAGGGAGGGTGGGAGGGAAGGAGACACAAGAGGGGAGAGAGATGGGGATATATGTATATGTATAGCTGATTCACTTTGTTATAAAGCAGAAACTCACACACCATTGTAAAGCAATTATACTCCAATAAAGATGTTAAAAAAAAAAAACCCTAACCTTCTACCTTAAGACACTAGAAAAGAGGAAAGAGGAGAAAATTAAACCTAAATCAAACAGGAGGAAATAAATAAAGATTAGAGCAGAAATTAATGAAATAGAGGACAGAAAAACATTAGAGAAAATTAACAAAACCAAAAGTGGGTTCTTTGAAAAGCTTGTAAAAACTGACAAATCCTCAGCTAGACTGACCAAGACAAAAAAAGGGAGAAGACTCAATTACTACAATCAGAAAGAGAAGAAGGGACATTACTACTGACCTTACAGAAATAAAATCCTATCTCCTCCAATGACCAGAGTATAGTCACAGGCAGGTTACTTAAACTATCTGTATCTCCTTTCCCTCTACTCTTCAAAAAGGTACCATTTGTCTCAAAGGGTTATTTTGTTTATTTATTTTTGGCTGCGTTGGGTCTTTGCTGCTGCGCGCGGGCTTTCTCTAGTTGCAGCGAGCAGGGGCTACTCTTTGTTGTGATGCGCGGGCTTCTCATTGCGGTGGCTTCTCTTGTTGTAGAGCTCGGGCTCTAGGTGCACAGGCTTCAGTAGTTATGGCATGCGGGCTCAGTAGTTGTGGCGCACAGGTTTAGTTGCTCTGCAGCATGTGGGATATTCTCGGACCAGGGCTCGAACCCGTGTCCCCTGCATTGGCATGTGGATTCTTAACCACTGTGCCACCAGGGAAGCCCCTCTCAAAGGGTTATGAAGAGTAAACGAAAGGATCTGTGTCGAGCACCTAGTCAAGCTCAATCACTGCAGCTCCGCTAGTTGATAAGGTCAATCTTTTCCTTTCCACCCATATCCAGTCCTTCAGCCCACCTGTTCTGTTGGCTCTACCTTCAGAATATATTCCAGAACCAATAGCTTCTCACCTGTCCACCCCACCTCCCGTTAGCCCAAGGCACCTCTGTCTCAGCAGGTTAGGACAACAGCCCAACTGTTGCCACTCCTGCCTCCTCCCCGAAGTCTGTTCTCTGCACAACCACCACAGCCTTGTTTTTAACATGTAATGATGCTTATGTCTCCATTCTGTTCTCAACACTAAAATGACTTCCCGTTGTGTGTGGAATAAAATACACACTTTTGGCCACAGCCTACCAGGCCCTGCAAAATCTGGCCCCAGGTACCACTTCCCCCCTTGCCTGCAGGGCTCCAACCACGACTGTTCTTGTTATTCCTCAAACTCACCCAGCTCATTTCTTTTTCTTTTTTTCCTTTTTTGGCCACATGGCATGCGTGATCTTAGTTCCCCGAGCAGGGATTGAACCCACGCCCCCTGCAGTGGAAGCGCGGAGTCTTAACCACTGGACCGCCAGGGAAGTCCCTCACCCAGCTCATTTCTATCTCAGGGTCTTTGCTCTGGGTATTTCCTCTGCTCGTGACACCCCCCTCTCTAAAGATCCATGCATGGCTGAAGTTTCCCATTTATAAAGATCCTATTCATCATCACCTCCTGAGATGGCACTCCTCTGTTGGTATCTACAGTAGCTCAACCTCTCACTCTCTATGCCTTACTCTATTTTTCTTCCTAGTACTTACCATTGCCTGACATTATTTATTGCCTGTCTCCCTTCACTAGAATGTAATCTCCAGGAGGCGGAGGTTGTACTTTATACACTGCTTTTATCTCCAGTGCCTAGATCACAGCCTGGCCTAGATCAGAGTCTGGCACATAGAATATGCTCAGTAAAGACCTGTTGAAACAGAAGACAAAGCTCAGTAATAGGATCCACAGACAAATGGGACCTGCTTGGTGTAGGATAAGGCTGGCATCTCAACCCAGAGGGAGAAAGGTAGACTACTCAACACAAGGGTGTTGGGACCATTGGGAAGCCATGTGGGAAAAAAATTAAGTTGAAGATGGTAGATGTATCACAGGTATGTAATGTGGCTCCCTTTTGTAACTCTACTTTCAAAATGCATAAACCCACAAGAAAGAGGAGAATGGGAGAGGGGAGCGCTACAGAACTGTTGAGGGTAGAAAGTAAATGGACAAGGGGACTTCCCTGGTGGACCAGTGGTTAAGAAGCCGCCTTCCAATGCAGGGAACACGGGTTCGATCCCTGGTTGGGGAACTAAGATCCCACATGCCTCGGGGCAACTAAGCCCACGCGCCACAGCTACTGAGCTCACACACCTCAACTAAAGAAACTGTGTGCTGCAAACTACAGAGCCCACGTGCTCTGGAGCCCCCGTGCCACAACTAGAGAAGAGGAAAACCCCCGCGCCACAACTAGAGAGAAGCCCATGCGTGTGCTGCAGTTAAGAGCCCGCAGGCTGCAATGAAAGATCTCACATGCCGCAACAAAGATCCCGCGTGCCACAACCAAGACCGGATGCAGCCAAAAATAAATAAATAAATAAAATTTTAAAAAAAAAGAATATGGTCTCTGCTTTAAAAAAAAAGTAAATGGACAAGTACTATCAGATGGCAAAACCAAGCAGGCAATAAGGAAAGGTGAAAATTTAACCTAATTTATACCACAGAATCCTCAAAAAACTCAGAAATCAGTGGCACCTCTAGAAGGGGGCATGAAGGTGAGGTTGGGGGAGGGGCTGCTATAGCAAGGACGATGGGCAGAAGAGGGCTTAAAAAGCTGCCTAAATATAAACTAATATGGCTTCCCTGGCGGCGCAGTGGTTAAGAATCTGCCTGCCAATGCAGGGGACACGGGTTCGAGCCCTGGTCCAGGAGGATCCCACACAGTGTGGAGAAACTAAGCCCTTGCGCCACAACTACTGAGCCTGTGCTCTAGAGCGTGTGAGCCACAACTACTGAAGCTCGCGTGCCTAGAGCCTGTGCTCTACAACGAGAGAAGCCACCGCGATGAGAAGCCTGCACACAGCAATGAAAAGTAGCCCCCGCTCGCCACAACTAGAGAAAGCCCTCATGCAGCAACAAAGACCCAATGCAGCCACAAATAAATAAATAAATAAAAATACTTTAAAAAATATATACATATAAAATAACAGACTCTTAGATCCCTTTCCTTACATTACTCCCCACCCACCATGGCTGCAACCCAGACCCTGGCAGATCAGAAGTTTATTTTTAGGAGAAGGTAGAAGAACGTCCCTGGACAAGTACCCACCAGGCACAGGAGACAGAGGAGATACCAACAAGGGGATTATACGGAAGTTCATGTAGTAACTCTTGAAGATGTCCAGACCCTCAGCCCTCTTCCTCCGCTCAGCTCTGGGAACACTGCCAGTGAGGCACAGAGCTCATAATACTAAATGGTGAGACCCTCCCACCCCCACCCCCCTGGCTTTCACCCCACTCTTGACTCCCAGAACTCTCAGCAATAGGGGAAAAAACAGACTCATATCAGGACATATCATCAAGAAATTCCAGTTCAATAAGGATTCGAGAACATTCTAGAAATTTCTAGAGAAGAAAAAGTAGGTCATATACAAAGTATCAGTATTCAGAATGACTTGGGATTTCCCAACTGCAATACTAAAAGCTGAGAGACAGCAGAGTAATGCCTTCAAACTCTGATGAAACTTCTGGGTATCTACCCAAAAGCACCAAAAACAGGAACTCAATGGACTTCTGCACATCCATGTTCATAGGAGCTATTGCCAATAGCCAAAAGGTGGAAACAACCCAAGCTTCCAAGGACAGATGAATGGATAAGCAAAACATGGTATGCATATACAGCAAAATATCATTCAGCCTTAAAAAAAAAAAAGGACATTCTGACACAGGCTCCAACATGGATGCACCTTGAGGACATTACTCTAAGTGAAATACGTGAGACACAAAAAGACAAATACTGTATGATTACACTTTTATGAGGTATCTAGAGTAATCAAATTTATGGATACAAAAAGTAAAATGATGGTTGCTGGGGGCTAGGGAAAGTGGGGAACAGGGAGTTACTATTTATGGTACAGGGTTTCAGTTGGAGAAGATGAAGAAATTCTGGAGATGGACGGTGGTGATGGTTGTACAACAGTGTGAATGTACTTAATACCACTGGACTGTACACCTGAAAATGGTTAAAATGGTAAGTTTTATGTTATGTATATTTTTCCACAATAAAAAAATCTGAAGAAAAATTTTTTCCAACTTAAACTTTTCTCATACACTCATGGGAAGACAAATCCTGAAAATTTATCCTACGACTGTACTCTGTGAAATGACAGATGTATAAGGTTACTTACTGCAGCACTGTTTGTGATAGTAATACTGGAATCAACCTACATGACAATCCACGGGACAGCAGTAAGATAAATATGGTATATCCATACCAAGAAGTAAGAGGTAATTGCTGAAAGGAACAGGGAAGTTCTTCACATATGAAGAGAAAGGCCTCTAAGATATACTGTTAAGTGAAAAAGGCAAGGTGAAGAACAGAATGCATAAAGTATCATTCACTTAATGACCCCTTTAAAAGTTTTATTTCCGTGTCAAAATCAGAGTAAAGGGCAAGAAATTTCATTTCCAAAGGGCCAGAGGGGACAAATTATAACCAGAGCTTCTTAAGGGGTAAGGCTTAATCTTTACCGATATATTCATCCTAAGGGTTGAAGGCAGATCCAGGTTTTGTGGGAACTGAAACATATAATTTGGAGGGTGGCTTCATTAAGAAAAAAAAATGTAAAATTAAATATATAAAATTTGGCACAAATGTGACTCTTTATTCAAAATGAGAAAAAAAAGATAGCAAACTACAAACTACAAACTACATATTTTAAAAAAACTAACATATATCACAAAAATCACAAAATCCAGAAAAATAACATAGTATTTCTTAATTAACTGCCTGAAACACCTCTCCAAGTATTTTTTCCTACTTTTGGGGGCATTTTCTTTGACCTTATATGATAATAGTTTCATAATATGATTTTATAGAGAAAAATAAAGATGATTCAGTCTTTCTTATGATGTGTTCATTTATAATTGTGTACACTGCATTATCAAGTACATTCTTGGAAGAAGAAAAGTTCCTTTTTTTTTCCAATTTAATTTAATTTTATTTTTTGTCCACACCACACGGCTTGTGGGATCTTAGTTCCCCGACCAGGGACTGAACCCAGGCCCTTGGCTGTGAAAGCGCAGAGTCCTAACCACTGGACTGCCAGGGAATTCCCGAAAAGTTCCACTTTTAATAAGTGATGGTAAAAACTGAGTCCTCGGGACTTCCCTGGTGGTGCAGTGGTTAAGAATCTGCCTGCCAAGGCAAGGGACACGGGTTCGAGCCCTGGTCCGGGAAGATCCCACATGCCGCAGAGCAACTAAGCCCGTGCGCTACTACTACTGAGCCTGAGCTCTAGAGCCCGCAAGCCTGCGTGCCACAACTACTGAAGCCCACGTGCCTAGAGCCTGTGCTCCACAACAAGAGAAGCCACCACAATGAGAAGCACGCGCACCGCAACGAAGAGTAGACACCGCTCACCGCAACTAGAGAAAGCCCGCACGCAGCAACAAAGACCCAACACAGCCAAAAATAAATTAAAAAAAACAAAAACTGGGTCCTCTGCTTCCATTTTTACAATCTTCATGATTGGAAGAATTTGCCACAGACCAGCTTCTGATCCATGTTTC
This sequence comes from Mesoplodon densirostris, assembly GCF_025265405.1. NCBI lineage: Eukaryota > Metazoa > Chordata > Mammalia > Artiodactyla > Ziphiidae > Mesoplodon > Mesoplodon densirostris. Next base: position 23,218,675 of record NC_082676.1, on the reverse strand, counting down.
CAACCTTGTTTATCTCCTTTTACTTATAGACTTCTGGTGTGGATGCTATAGAACACCTTTATATGGTGCCACTACCTCTGTTCCTGCAACTTTGTGTCAGGAAAGGCTTTCCTCTACCAGGACAGTTGTCAGTATTTGAACTGTTGGTGGAGGTGACTACAAGCTACATAAATAGATAAACCCAAGCTAAATGCATTCTAACTCAACCCTTAGCCAGATCCAAAAAAATGTCCAGAGCCAACAGAAGGCCAGTTAGCAGGAGGGGAACAGTGAGGAGGGAAGTCATAGTGGAATAAGACAGTGGTCTTAAGTGATTACAATGACAATTTCTTAATTTGTACGCGTTATGAAAACATATGACCTCTTCCAGGGCCTTGGAAGAGACAGGGGCAGGTAAGGGTCCTTAAAGCCCAAACATCATTAGCTTCACAGAGGCGAATCTGTCTCCACTACAGAAATTCAAAGGCTTTCCTTCCCTGGCCAAAATCTGTCTTTTCATCATCTAAAGTAGTAGTCTCAAGATACCCCCTCCTTGGGATATACCATGAAAAACAGTGTAATAACTCAATGCCTTAGAAGAAGTGGCATCGCACATAAGGAAAGATGACAAAAAATCGTATGCCATTAAGAAAAAAGATGTATTGGGATTCTTACCTCACACTGTAAATCAAAATAAACTCCAGATGCAGCAAAGGGTTAAGTGTTAAAAATTAAACCTTAAGAAACAAAATCAACAAGAAAGTCTAGGTGAATATCCTTGGATCACTGATATTCTTTCTGAGCCTAAAAGCAATGGGCAACATCACAAAGACTGACATTTGACCAAACGAGAAGTTTAAAAAAAAAAAAACAAAGAAAAAAAAGGCTTAGAAAAGTCTTAGAAAAAAAGCAAACAATAATACTGGGGGAAAAGACTACCTGCAACCAATAGGACAAACAAGGATCAAGTATCCTTACTACTAGAAAACTTCCAGGTCAGAAAAAAAACTCATAATGACCTGAAAAGATGTGGAGATAATTCACAGGTGACAAATGTCCAATAATTATGAAATTTTAAGATATCCAATCTCAGTACTTGCCTGGTGGTGCAGTGGTTAAGAATCCACCTGCCGGGCCTCCCTGGTGGCGCAGTGGTTGAGAGTCCGCCTGCCGATGCAGGGGATACGGGTTCGTGCCCCGGTCTGGGAGGATCCCATATGCCGCGGAGCGGCTGGGCCCGTGAGCCATGGCCGCTGGGCCTGCGCATCCGGAGCCTGTGCTCCGCAACGGGAGAGGCCACAACAGTGAGAGGCCCACATACCGAAAAAAAAAAAAAAAGAATCCACCTGCCAATGCAGGGAACACGGGTTTGAGCCCTGGCCCGGGAAGATCTCACATGCCATGGAGCAACTAAGCCCATGCGCCACAACTACTGAGCCTATGCTCTAGAGCTCGCGAGCCACAACTACTGAGCCTGCGTGCCACAACTACTGAAGCCCACGCGCCTAGAGCCCGTGCTCCGCAACAAGAGAAGCCACCACAATGAGAAGTTCGTGCATCGCAACAAAGAGTAGCCCCCACAAGCCACAGCTAGAGGAAGCCTGCACACAGCAACGAAAACCCAACATAGCCAAAAAAAAAATTTAATTTTTAAAAAAAGATAACCAATCTCACCAATAATAATAAGAAATGCACATTAAAAGAACCAAAGGCGATTCCTCAGCCATCAAATGAGCAAAGATTAACATAAAACTGCTAACACTTGATGTGGCTAAGGACGGGGCAAGACAAGCACTCAAACACTACAAATGCTGTCATGGAGAGCACTTTGGTAACAGGCCTTACAAATATTCATTCTTACTCTTTGTCCCAGTAATCCCACTTCAGAGAATCTATTTCAGGAAATTCTCAGAATTGCAAATATCTTTATGTAGGAAATGTTATTTGCAATAGTTGAAAATTAGGAAAAAATGTAAATAAGAGGGAGGAGAGAAAACACCTCTCAGGATGTGTGTATATATTTGCATGTGTTTACATGAACATGGAGAAAGGTGAGGAAGAATACATACCTGTTATCACTGCTAATGCTGAAAGGTGGGAATGATGGGGGGAGGTTATTCACTTTTCTTTATATGCTTTTGCATTGTTTAACTTGCCATAATTAACAGTGTATTTCCTTTTGTAATTTAAAAAGTACTCCAGGGGACTTCCCTGGTGGCACAGTGGTTAAGAATCCGCCTGCCAATGCAGGGGACACAGGTTTGATCCCTGGTCCGGGAAGATCCCACATGCCGCGGAGCAACTAAGCCCGTGCGCTACAACTACTGAGCCTGCGCTCTAGAGCCCACGAGCCACAACTACTGAAGGCTGTGTGCCTGGAGCCCACGCTCCGCAACAAGAGAAGCCATTGCAATGAGAAGCCTGCACACCGCAACCAAGAGTAGCCTCGGCTCTCCTCAGCTAGAGAGAACCCGCATGAAGCAACGAAGACCCAACCCAGCCAAAAATTAATAAATTAATTTAAAAAATAAAAATAATAAAAAAGTACTCCAGGAGGTAAAAAAGTTCCCACATATAAAAAAGATGAAACCATGCCAAACAGAATCTGATCTCCCACTGTCCTATCACCTGGGATCCTAATAAAAAGAATGAAGAAAAATACAGTCATTAAATCTCCCAGGCCCCACAATAGCCAGTTCTGACAGCTGATTTCTATGGCTGTGATTCCAAGTACCAGTACCCAGTGGTTTACAGGTAGGACAGCAGACTATCAGAAAAATCGAAAGGGATTTTTTTTAATCCCCGAATTAAAAGCACAACACTCACTAATTAATCTGTCTAGAAGCCAGAAGGCATCAAGAGAAGAGACTGTGGTATCTCTACCTGCAGGTCACTGCCCATCCCTGCCACACGGACATCCCTAAGTTAAAGTGCTATAACTTGGGGCCCATTTGAAACGTAAACTGCACAGGAAGAAAATCAGATAATCAAGTGTAACTAGAAAGCTATTTAAGAAAGCCATGCAGACAGATACAATTTTAGGTAATAGTCCTCACCACTTAACCCAGAAAAGATAAAATTTTAAAAAGATTTTTTTGGGACATCCCCTGCAGTCCAGTGGTTAAGACTCTGACTTCCAATGCAGGAGGTGTGGGTTCAATCCCTGGTTGGGGAACTAAGATTCCACGTGCCATGGGGTGCAGACAAAAACTTAAAAAAAAAAAAGATTTTAAAATCTTAATCCAGTGTTTTAGTCTTTAACCCAGTGTTGCCTAAACTGGGCAAACAGACATTTATATATACAATACGTTGCTTTCAAAAACATTTAAGCCTTAGATGGTAGAATGCCAAAGAAGGAAGAGACCTTTAGGACTATCTTTCAACACTGTCATTTCTCAGATGAAGAGAAAGAAACGGGAACTTGGATTGTCAAATGCCACACAGCTATTAGAAGCAGAGCTAAGACACCCTGATAATGGTATCTGCTGTTCTATAAACGCTGAATGCTATTCACAAACGGTTTTTACACAGCCTTTATTTCCTCTGACCCCCACCAAAGCCAGATGTTTCCACAGATGAGAAAGCTGAGGTTCAGTGTGTTTGGATAACTTGCCTCCATCACCTGGCTAGTAGCTCCAAATCCCAAATCCCATATCCTTTCCACCACCGGGCACTGTAGCCCAAACCCCCCAGCTTCAAGCACACAGCCTGTCAAGCACTGGGCACTCAAAAATTAGATGAATGAGTGCATACCCAACAACTAGGAGAAAGCTAAGCAAATTGTAGCTGATCAACAAAATACTAGGGACTTCCCTGGTGGCGCAGTGGTTAAGAATCCGCCTGCCAATGCAGGGGACATGGGTTAGATTCCTGGTCCGGGAAGATCTCACATGCCATGGAGCAATTAAGCCTGTGCGCCGCAACTACTCAGCCTGCGCTCTAGAGCCCAGCAGCCACAACTACTGAGCCCGCGTGCCACAACTACTGAAGCCCACATGCCTAGAGCCCCTGCTCTGCAACAAGAGAAGCCACCACAATGAGAAGCCTGCGCACCACAACGAAGAGTAGCCCCCGCTCACCGCAACTACAAAAAGCCCGTGCGCAGCAACAAAGACCCAACAGAGCCAAAAATCAATAAATAAACAAATAAATGTATTTAAAAAAAAATACTACAAGACTTTTAAAGTAAGATGTTGATAAACTGAAATCCATATTAGATGAAAATGCACAACCTCACGGAAGAGAGCTACAAACCTCCTAGACTTCAGAGACACGTCTCCATCTGTTTGGTCTCAATTACCCAGAGCTGGCTCACCTGATCACCCTACCTCCAGTCTCTTCCCACCTCTCCTCAGCCACTGTCTCAGCAGCCCTGCAGGGGCTCCCTACGACCCCACACTGCCAAATCCAAATTCTTCACTTCAGCCTTCAAGGCCCTCAGCTGATCAAATCCAGCTTTTTCCTGAATTACTGACTGACCCTGGCCTTTGCTGGATTCTTCCCCTCTACCTCCCAGAACCCTATCTCCTTTGTGCTACTGGATCTCGCCTTGGCTCCTGTTGGAAGCCAAGTGAATATAGTAAATATCAGTCTCTTTCCCCATTTCCACAACCCCAGGTAAAAAGAGTAACGGCTGGCCTTTTTTTTTTTCCCAATGAAAATAGATTTGCATAACATTCATTTGAACCTATGCAGGCAATAACCAAGTTCACTAGAAACAGGCACAATCAAGAGAAAGCCCCATCATCAGGAGCCTCTAATTTGGGTTTTCAGGTACAGAGGAGGAATTGCCTCATGCAGCCTATCCAGTCCCTTTTCTGGCCTGAGGGATCTTGAGTTCCTGGGACTCTTCCTAAAATGGCCTCCTGGCGGCCACCAGGTTTGCATGGGCTCTGATGCCACGCCCACCTCTCCTTCCCCTCCAAGCCCCACCCCAGATCTGTGCCAGGAGTCAGGACCCCAGGCAGATCATGGGGCAAGTCCCTTCTTCTCTCAGGGACCCAGTTTTTTCATCTGTGAAAAAGAGATGGGGGGTGCAAAACTGGATGAGAGAAAAATGACAATAAGAATAACTTCCCAGTTGGAAAATGTTTTCCCACGAAAGTTCTCACCAGGTATACCCAAAGCCCCTCCTTGCTAGGACATTGCAAAGTGTCATAACAAATATTCCTTGGCCATCTCCTAGGTAGTGCTCACAGACTTACCCCATTACAACATCCCGCTGTGCAGAGGTCCCAGAGTGCCTGTAAGCAGTCAGCTCCTGCTGAGGGGCATGTAGCTGTTTGAAATTTTCCAGCAAAATAAATAGGGCTGCAAAGAACAATCTTGTGTAAGCATTCATCTTTGTTCTGCAATTATTTCTCGATATAGATTACTAGAAGTACACTTACTGGCTTTTAAAGGATGCACATATTTTAAATTCTGATAACTTACAGTTGAGAAACACGCGGTAAGTCTCAAATTTGTTTACAGTGCACAATCTAGACATACTACCAGCCTCCCCTCTACCTCCCAACTCTCCCCCTCCCCCTCCAGGAAGTCTGGGGAGGGGCTCCTGAAGCTGCTTTGTTATCGGCTCTCAGGTGGCTCCACTGCAGGCTAAAAGCAGGACAGAAGTGCTCTCTTCCATTTGCCCCATGCACCTCGTCTAGCATAAGACGTGCAAAGCACTGGCCTAGGGGGCTGCTGCCGGCTGAATTTGCCGGGAGGTCTCTGGGCTGCAGCCCAGGTCCCCTGTGGCTTCCCCCAAACGGGCAGAGTCTGGCTCTCATGCACTGACACCAAGTGCTGGGAACCGTCGCATCAACAGGCTTACCTGGCTGCACCCATTTTCCCTTCCAGGCTCCCCCTTGTGTAGGCCCCCATCCCACACATGTTCTATGATCCTAGGCGCCAGGGTCTGGAGGTTTTTAAAAAAATTTTTTTTTTAATTTTACTTATTTTTTTATACAGCAGGTTCTCATTAGTTATCCATTTTATACATATTAGTGTATATATGTTAATCCCAATCTCCCAATTCATCCCCTGCAACTTTCCCCCCTCGGTGTCCATACCTTTGTTCTCTACATCTGCGTCTCTATTTCTGCAGGGCCCGGAGGTTTTACCTTTTTTACCTGAGACTCCCCAAGCCTCCCTTTTTCTCTCAGGCTGTGGACAGAGCGCTCCAAGAAATTGGGGCCTCCACTCTGGGCTCTGGTTTCCCCGTCTGTGTCATGGAGAGCGTTGGGCTGCAGCACTAACACCCTGGCTACCGCTGTGAGGAAAGCAGTGTGGCCAACTAGCTTCTAAGCATTTGCAGGTTAGTCTGGCTTCAATGGGGAGTCCAGGTGCACCTCAACAGTCATTTAATCAGCATTCTGATTGGCTTAGGGTCTGGGGAGCAAACTAGATCTTTGTTCTGAGTTCTCCATAGCTAAAGGGCAATTAAGACCAAAAACCATTGCAAAGCTGCTGATTTCCAAGCTCGAGGGTCCTACATATCTGAGACCAGATGAGGAACCAGAGGCCCAGAAAAGGCCTTACCCAAAAGGCCTTACCCATTTCTAGGCTGACTCTGTGCTAGGCTCTGCGGGGCACAAAGTCTCCCCAGAAGGCCAAAAGGTTGGTCAGTAGGTATTTTACAGTACGTGCAACAGAGAGCAAAGAGCAGGGAAGAGAGTACTGGCAGGGTTGGGGAAGACCAAGGGAAACGTCCTGGAGTTCGGTGTTGAGGGCAGAGGAAAAAGAAACCAGGGAGCGCTGAGAGCTCTTAGACGGTGATCTGCCTCCTTCCAGGGCCCGTCTCAATCAGATAAGCGCTCGGCCTCCCGCTATCGGACCCACCTGGGCTGAATGACACTGGTTGACTGTGTGACAAGGAGCAAAGTCAAGAACAGCTCATGGGCAAACCAGGGACTGACATATATAACAGGACCTACCCCATAACCCGAGGGTGATACACACGCTTAACGTCACTGCCTTATAAACACTCCTTAAACTTTGGCTATTTTTACCTCTGGCTGCCCCTGTGTTACAGACCCTGGGGCTACGTGCTTTGGGGCTGTGTCCGAGGGAGACTTCTACCCGACTCTACGCGACCTTGAGGCCAGAAGAGGCGCCGCATTCAGACCCCAGTCCTTACCAGCTGGAGGTAAATCCCCGGACTACCTGGGCCTCAGTTTCCTCTCCGGAGATTTGACTAACAAACATCGGTATTTGCATTATTTCTCCTCTCGGTAACGACCCCCACCCCCTGCTTGGAGCACACAGTAGGCGCTCCGGAAATGCTCTCCGAAAGGAGGAGCGGGCCACTTCCTGCCCCCAAGCGCACTATCCCGATCCGGGTTCCCACCACTCCTCTTCGGAGGCCATGTGGCATTCCTGAGGGTGGGGGTGGGCGCAGGAAGAAGGTGCCCTCCCGGCTCCGCCCCCTCCGGGCGCGGTGGGCGGGGCGAAGCCCCCAGCCGCCGCTGGCCCGCCCCGCGGGGGGTGGGCGTCGCTCGCAGCGCTTCTCACAAAGTTTGTTTTCTCCCTCCGGGCGGGTGGGGGAGGGCGAGGAGATCGCGGAGGGGAGGAGAGGGGATCTGACGTCAGGCCGCGAGGTGCTTTCCAGCCGCGAGCTGTCAGGCCGAGTGTCAGGCCCGGCAGGTACGCGGCGCGCTCCCCCGGCGCCTCCCGCCCCCTGCCGGGACGCCCGGGACCGAGCCCTAGGCCGCGTGGACGGAAAAGCTGCTGGGAAAAGTCAGTGAGGGGCGCAGGAGGGGGGCAGATGGGGGCGGGGGGCGCGCGGACAACTTGGAAAGTTTCTTTTTCTCGGCCGGGCGGGGGAGGGGGCGTCGTCCAAGCGCGTGCGATTGTGGATGGGTGACCTCGGGTGTGTTTCTGAGTCCCGACTGCGGTGTGCTGACTGGGACCGGCGGGGGGGGCTGTCCCACCCCCCCGGAAAAAGTTCGCTCGCGGCCCTTTTGGGGGACCCAACTCCCTAGGAGCCCACCCCGGTAGAGGGCCGCCCCTGCCCCGCGCCGGGGTGAGCGCGCGGGGGGCGGGTTTGTTTGGTTTCAAAAGTGCACGTTGCTAACCGCCGGTAGCCCCCCCCACCCCCCGCCGCGGCCGAGCCGGGGAGGGGCCCCCCGAGAGTGACAGCTGCGGGTGGGGGCAGCCGGAAGGTCTCGGAGCTGGGGGAGCCGGGGAGCCCGCGCGAGTTCCCTTTTCCTTTGGAACAAAGGAAAGTCTGTCTCGGAGGCATCTGTCACTCCCAGGCGAGCCAAGGAAGCGGGGCGCGTGGGGCCGGCGACCCGAAGAAAGTTTGTGCGCGCCGGGTCCCTCGGGCAGGCCGAGCCTCCCGCGGGCGAAGCGCGCAGTCTCCGGGGCAGGGGGCGGCCAACATGGAGTCTGGGCGCAGGATTGGGGGGGCGGTGCGGAGGTGGGAGCCCAGCCCCCTCCCCTCCCCCTCCGGGCCGAGTTCGGAGCACAAAGCCGAGCGCGCAGGCTCGGCCAGCCCCGCGCCCCGAAGAGTCAGGAGCGCCGAGCGGCGGGGGAAGGGGGTGGGAACCAAACTTTTTCCTGCCCCGGGACAGACACGTGAGTTTTCTTTCTTCCAGAGCCCCCGCCCCACCCGGATTGCAGGCCCGCGGGGGAACAGAAGCGCCGAGTCTGACGCGGGGTGGGGGGCTGAGGGGTGCAGGCGCCCCGAGCGCAGGCCGATTCCCCGCCGCCCCGGGAGCCATGTGCTCCGACTCGGGTCTGGGCCGCGGGGGAGGCTGCGCGCTTTGTGTGAACTGCTGGGAATGCAGCGTGAGTGTTCGGCCTGGGGGAGTGTCGGGCAGAGCTGGGGAAGTTGTCAGAAAGTTGGCGCGGGACTGGTTGCAGGTCAGCGTCGTGGCGTGTGTAGGAGGGTGCCCTGGGTGTTATGTCGAGAGGGTGCTACCACAGGCCAGTTAGGGTAAGAACTGACCCTTAGTCTGATGTCGTCGAGAGTTGTCCCAGTCTGAGAGATCGTGGGTGGGCGTATATCCAGGAATTGGTTGTGTGGTACCAGTTGTTCGTGCTAGACGTGGGATTTGTAAACTGTGTGTCTGTTGAATTTGTCGGTGAAAGTCCTGGGGGTTCCAGGGGCTGAGTGATGGGTTGGTGCCAGTTATCTGAGTGCTCGTAGAGAGTTAGTTGCCTGGTGTGAGGCTGGGTGGGAGTGTGGGGTGTGTGTGTTGGGGGGGAGCCTCCTGGATTGGGATTTGTAAACTGTGTCTGCTGTATTTGTCGGTGAATATCATGGCTGGAGTGCAGGACACTGCGGTAGAGAGGTCTGTGTAGACGGAGGGGGTCACCTCCACACGCCACCCACTGGAACCCTGCAGACTGGGACTTGACTGGCAGCCAGGGTGGAATCTGTACAGATAACCTTGAGTAAACTTCTCACAGCCTGCCAGGGCTGCATCCCTGCCTGAGCTCAGATCCCAACTGCCCTGGCCAGCTAAACCTCAGAAACCTGACCTCAGAAAGCAGCCTGCTGTTGCTGCTCTCTGAGGAGTGGCACCTCTAACCAATGCCTGTCTCACCTCCAGGTGGCCCGGCTGGGAGGGTGGACCCTTCCCTCGAAAGCCTGGCCTAGCCAGCCCGGATATCTGGGCTCAGGCCCAAGTCGAGGAAACAAAACCTGGGAGATGCCAGAGTCTGTTGGCCCAGCCTGCTAGGGAGCTGTTAAAAGGCTGAGGAGGGAGGGGCCTTAAGATTCTGGCATCAGCTTGTCCTGGAACTTTTGGTTTTAAAATGTATAATATCTCTTTTGCGTGTGCGAACAAGAAGTTTTGTCAGGGGGATAAGCAACTGAGTTGGATTGTCTAGGGAAACACCTTCCTTCAATTAACAGATGAAGAGGAGGCTCAAGCCCAGAGAGGGAAGGATGCTTGCCCAAGGTCACACAGCCAAGTTGGAGGAACTAGAGCCCAGCCTTGCTTATTTATCTGGATTTTTGAGGCACTGATTCTGGGACCAGGCCAGGGGCTAGATGACAAAGGAGAATGAGAGACAACCAGTAAGGATAACTCAGCATCTCTGTAGGGTATACATAGTAGGTACACAGTAAATGTTACATGGATTGCTGTAGGACTGTGGAGATTGATAGGGTTTCCAGACTCCTCACTGGGTCCTGGGAGACCCTGGAAGCAAGATGGGATGGGGGTGGAGGATGGGGCAAGCTATCTGGGTCCAAACCCTACTTCCATACCATATCCTGGAGGTGAGATTTTTATATATATATATATATATATATATAACAGCTTTATTGAGATATAATTCACATACCATACAACTTACTCTTTTAAAGCAAACCAGTGTTTTTTTCACCAGTTTTTTTCACTGTATATTCACAATTATGCAACCATCACCACAGTCAATTTTAGAACATTTTTATCACCTGGAAAAGAAACTTCATACCCTTTAGTTATCACTCTTCTATCCCCTCCAGCCCATTCTGGACATTTCATAAAAACGGAATCATATAGTATGTGTTTTTTGTGACTTGCTTCTTTCACTTAGCATAATAGTTGCAAGGTTCATCCGTATTATAGCATGGATCGGAACTTCCTTTTTAGGGCTGAATAATATTCTATTATGGATACGCCACATTTTGTTTAACCATCTGTTGGAGGACACTTGGGTTGCTTCCACCTTTGACTATTATGAATAATGTTACTATAAACATTTTTGTACAAGGTTTTGTGTGGACATGGGTTTTCATTCCTCTTCGTAGCTTAGCTACCTTAGGAGTGAAATTACTGGGTCACATGGTAACTGTTTAACAGCCAGAGTATCTTGGGTGACTTTCTGAATCTCTCTGGGCCTTGGTTTTTCTCATCTGTAAAATGATGATGATATTAGTGTCTCCCTTACAAGGGCATTTGTGAGGACTGAATGAGATAATAAAGGTGAAATGCTCAGTACAGAGCATGGAAAACAGGCCTCAGTGGTAGCTGTAATTCTAGTCTGGTTCTGCTTATTAATGATCTGCCATTTATTTCAGTAGTTATCTACCGGCCTGATGAAATAGAGGCATTTTGGACCCTTCCCTCTACCTTGCCCAGGCTTTGGTATGGCCTGAGACTTTGAATTCCGATTACCCCGTTTCTGGTGTCCTAGGCTCTAGTAATGTTGTGCTGGAAGACTAGGGAAAGGGTCAAAGGCACCGCACGGTAATAATGTTCCCCTCCCCTTTGTCACCTGTTTTAGGCTTGCCTGAGGTCCAGCGTAGCCCCTCGACACCATGTCAGACAGTGACCTGGGTGAGGATGAAGGCCTCCTCTCCCTGGCAGGCAAGAGGAAGCGCAGAGGGAACCTGCCCAAGGAGTCGGTGAAGATCCTCCGGGACTGGCTGTACCTGCACCGCTACAACGCCTACCCCTCAGAGCAGGAGAAGCTGAGCCTTTCTGGACAGACCAACCTGTCGGTGCTGCAGGTGAGGAGCGGGTAGCAGGAGACCTGGATTCTGGTCCTGTCCCAGCCCTGTCACTGACTCAACTGTGTGGCCTTGGGCTGGTCACTTCCCCTCTCCGGGCCTCAGTTTCTTTGTAGGTCAGATGAGAATACCCACCCTCTCTGCCTCAAGGGAAGACAATTGCATGAAGTCATTGCAGCTAGACTTCAGATTTTGGAGAGTTAGGAAGAGGCAAGGAATTGTTTGTTATTAATGCCTAGGTGTCGTCATTAACACTGGAGGCTGGGAGAGGGTGAGGAGGCATTGAGTGTCTGGGATTTGGCCTTTAGCCCCAGATTGGTACTTGGATGGCAGTTTGGTTTCACGGGGCAGCTGGTGATCTGCAGAGTGGTTAAAAGTGAGTTGGAGTCACGGTTAAGGAAAGGGCAGAAGTCAGAGGTTCTGGGGTCGAAACCCCATTCTGCCACGCAGGAGTTGTAAACCACATCTTGATTTCCCATCTGTAAAGTGGGATTAGACTGCCTGACTGAACCGTTGGGAGGAATAGATTCAGAACTGGATGTGAAAGTGCTCTGTGAACCACGAACATGAACACGCTCAGAAGATCATGTTATCCACTTTTTTTGTGTGTGTGTGGTACGCGGGCCCCTCACTGTTGTGGCCTCTTCCGTTGCGGAGCGCAGGCTCAGCGGCCATGGCTCACGGGCCCAGCCGCTCCGCGGCATGTGGGATCCTCCCGGACCGGGGCACGAACCCATGTCCCCTGCATCAGCAGGCGGACTCTCAACCAGTGCGCCACCAGGGAAGCCCATGTTATCCACTTTTGGTCAGAGTGAGAGGTATTACCCCCTTTGAATTGCCCCAGTTGCTGACCTACAGGTGTTTTTGTTCTGTTTTCCTGATGCTGAGGTGAGACCCCCAGGACTGCCGCTGCCTTGCCTCCAGTTGGGCTCTCACCTATCTGGGAGACACAGAACAGGCCCCCAGCCTAGCAAAGGCCCACCCTCTGCCCCGCTGGCGCCCCACTCCCCCCACCCCACCCCCTGGCGCCGTCTCTCTTTCCCTTACCCTACTCTGAACCCCCCACCTCTTCCAGCTGCGCCCTCTTCCACGAAGCCTCATGGTGAGTATTCGCCCCTCAGAATTCCTGTCACCTGACTTTATACTCGCTGGGCAGTGGCTGATCGGAGGCTGTCTGTGAGAAAGGCTCTAGAGCTACTGACCCTGACTCGGATCCCATCTTCTCCACAAGAGAAAGCCTGGACATTGGCCAAGTCACTGCCTCCTCTCTGAGCTTCGTGTTTCCTCACCTGAAAAGGGGGCTGATTATAGCACTTTCCTGGCACGTAAGGGTTGGGGGCAGGACTGAGAAGAGTTCAAGGCCCGCTGTGAGGTGTTGGGAACAGCGTGGGCGCTTCTTCCTCCCCCTTTCATCCTCATCTCTCCTAGATCATAGGTCTCGCTTAGCAGTTCCTAGAACCTCACGAGTTTACCGACAAGCGCTGCACTATGCCCAGCTCTATGCGGGGCAGGGTTGGGATCCCAGAGAGGATCCAGGCACATTCCTACCCTAGGGAGTGTCTAGTCTGGGATGGGAAAGCAGGGGAAGACCTGGCCACTGATGTTTGCAAAAAGTGATCCCCACTGGGACAGATGGCAGGAGAGACTCAGGGCAGGGCTTCTGAGCAGGCCTGGAGCCCCAGAAGGCCTCCCAGAAGAGGTGGCCTTGAACTCACAGCATGCAGAACAGCACAAGCCAAAGTCTTGGTGCCTAAGAGCCAGGATTACCTAGATAGCCTCTTTGTTAATCTTACTGCCTGCAGCCTAGTTCTTCCTGTCTCTGGGGCCCCTGAACGCCCAGCCCTCCGGGCCTTCTCCCTTGGTTTCTTGACCTCTCTGAGCCTGGCTCACTCTGTTTAAGCATTTTCTCATGAAAGCATTCTCTGATTCCCCCAGCTGTGTATTCCAGTGTGCCTCTTACCTGTGCGACCAAACCATTCCACACTGTATTGAAATTGCCTTTTATCAGGGACACTTTCTCAAGTCTGAATAATGTACTGACTCCTCTTAAAGAAAATCTTTTTCACGGACTTGCCTCCCTCACAATGTACACTCGAATAATGTTTATCACGTCACTTAAGCATGTACAGACATAAAACTGGGTAAAAAAAACCTCTTGCTTTTGCTCTTATACACAACTGTGAAATAACCAAACAGTTTTCCAAAGTACATAGATGTAAAACGGATGAGAGTCCATCTAACTGCATTAATAACAAATGGTGGATGGTGTTTTGTTGACTGCGCTATGATGTGTAGTATGACAGGCACTGGCTCCAGAGTTGAGCAAACCTGTGTTGCCAGAGGCCACGGCACTCCTACTCGTGAACAAATTGGAAACACAAAACCAAAACATTCCTGTGGGGAACTAGTGGGCCCCTAGGACGGCATATCCCCAGATGCCACTTACAGAAATGTAGGTCTGGGGCTACAGCTAATCCATTTCAGGATTAGCTGCTGGAGACTTCTGAGGAAGGGCTGGCTGGATCCTGGCATCCCCTGGTGGAAGGGGTTCCACTGGTGGCCACCCTGTTCTAGAGGCTGCTGAGAGTTAAGGAGCGGTGGTGGTGGGGCTTCCCTGGTGGTCCAGTGGTTAAGACTCCACATGGGTTTGATCCCTGGTCTGGTCAGGGAACTAAGATCCCACCTGCTGCACAGTGCGGCCAAAAAAAAAAAAAAGGAGCAGTGGGGACCATCTAGTGCTCCTTGATGGAAACTGTACCATGAATTCCAAGCAGCACCAGCCATACATCTGTGCTTGAAGGTCTCACAGGCACCCCAGACTTCCTGACTGATAACAGGTAGTTTGTCCAAGCTGGGTCCTTCCCTTTCTAAGGGGCTCCCCTTGATAGCCCTTTCTCAGCTCCTTTGGTCTCACCAATTCCTATACATTTACCCCTTAAATATTTCCGGAATATAGCTTCTTTCCTACCCTAGTCCAACCTATCATCATCTGATCACGTCACTCCCCTACTTAAAACCCTTCAGTGGCTCCTGCCAACCTGTTGACAACATCATCTTTCCCAATCTGTGCAGCGGGCCTCATCCCTGGCCCCCCATGTTGCTGCCACACTGATAGATACCCCCCACCGCTTTGCTCCCAGCCCTGACCAGGGAGACTCCTGACCCCTAGAGGAGCTCTGTGCTCCCACAGCACCGGGACTGGGTCAGCATTTGGACTTGACCGATTGCTTTTTAGAACACACTAAACTCCAGAGGCCTAGACTTATTTATCACTACATCTTCAGTGTTAGCTCAACGCCAGGTGTCTGGTGGGTGCTCAGTAAATAATTGTTGAAGTGACAAAATGAAGATAAAAGTGCTAGAGGGAATTCCCTGGTGGTCCAGTGGTTAGGACTCTGAACTTTCACCGCCGAGTGCCCTGGGTTCAATCCCTGGTCGTGGAACTGAGATCCTGCAAGCTGCGCGTGGGGCCCAAAATAAAAAAAGAAAACAAAAGTGTTGGAAATGTCAATAGGCAGGGCCTCAGAAATAAAGGAAATGTAGTGGCTCCTCAATCTGGAAAAGCTGGTTTAAGTCAGTCCCCGGAGGCATCTCTTTTTCCTGTATTGAATTTTAAAAATTTCCATTGCTTATTAGGAACGTTTGCAGATAACCGCAAAAGTAAGAGAATATTATAACGCACCCCTGGCACCAGTCACCTGGCTCCAGCAAGCATCAACATTTTGCCAAGTTTGTTTTCTCTCTCCCTGGGGACCTCCCTTTCGATTGTCTTCTTTAACCGGCCCAGGAGCAATCTCATTAGCAAGTCAATGAGTTATTTAACTAACTGGTTAGCTGGTACTTGCCCGGGGCGAGGCAGTTGGGAGGGTAAAACCAGAAAGTCATTTGTGAAGGATTTTCACAGGTCCCAGTGACACCCTGTAAGCCCACTTTATTGCTGTGGCTTCTGTTCTGAGGGGCTGCCAGTTGGGCAGGGGAGGTAAGTGTGGCGGGGACGGTTCGTGCCCATTCCTTCTCTGTGTCATATTGATTGGGGGTGTGCTCTGTGCCAGACCCAGTGCTGTGTGCTGGGAACAACACAACAGTAGAACTGGCACTGTCCCCCCTGGGGGAGGGAAGACATCGAAAGGACTGAGAAGTCAGTGTAATTAATTACCCGTGTGTGTCAGCTGAGCTGCCCTGGTAGGCAAGGCTTCTCCGGAAGCTGTATATGAATGGAATCCTGACGGACTTGAAGGATTGGCGAGGTGGGGAGCAGCAGTCTCTCTGGTACTTGTACTGGGCAAGAAAGGAGCCTGGTGCAGAAGCTGTAGCGGCCTGCTGTGTGGTGAGGGCTTGGCCTGGCTGCTGTCCTTACTCTGGCTCCACAGATTGCTGCCTCCCGCTTCTTCCTCCTGGTAACCCCTGTCTCCCCACCTTAAGGCCTTTCATTTGTATATTTTTTGAGCTTTTGTGTAAGCTTTTTTGCTTAAGTAAAGAGTTTGGCCCGCACGGACAAGTTAAACCAGTGGCTTAAACCACTGATTGGTTCCTAAGCTTGGGTGGCAGAACTCTGGAGAGCTTGTTTAAACACACATTCCTGATTCCACCCAGCCCTCTCCCCGGCCCCCCATCTATGAAGCAGATGAGACCGAGCAGTTTTTTTAAATCACCCTCAAGGTTATTCTCATACAGCCAGCAGCCTTTAGGAGCACCTGGATACGGGTGGTCACAACGCAGGTTGAGGGATCGTGGTGTTTGGGAAAGGTCTCTCCATGCCCTCTCTCTCCCCTCTTTTGCTTCTGTCTTTCACAGTTGAAAAGACATTACAATTAAAGCACTTGTGTCGCCTTCAAAAGCCCTGCTCTGGTCCTCTGGGGCCTTTATCTGCTCCCCAGGGCCCCTCCCACTCCCATTTGCCACAGTGATTCCTCCCGTGTCCTTCATCTCAGCCACTGATTAAAAAAAAAAGAAAATACTGACAGGGCAGCAGCTTTTCAGATAGAGCCCTGTTTTATGGTAGAGACAGGCTTTCAGGCACCCAGCCTGTGTTTTGCCGAATCAATCACAGAATTCACCTTGGCATTCTCCTACCCCCTCCCCAAGGACCTTGAATTGGGGCAAGTCACATGCTTTTTTCCTGACTTAGGCGTGGGTCAGGCTGCTGGAAGGGGCTACAGAAAATCCGCAGAGCCCATTATCACAGCTGGCACTGGTGGTGCACTCGGGCCATGTGCCCTTGCCCGGCTGCCCTCAGCTGTGCATTTCTATCGGATGAGAAGACAAAACAGTAAGTAGGCTGCCAAGTTTTCTGTGGACCAGGGTGAGCACGTGGGGGGGAGTGTGTTTTTCTGCTGTTCTCTTCTCAGAATTAGAAGCCAAAATGGGAGGTGCAGCTAGAGGCTAAGTGCCCACGCATCTGCTAGTAAACACCAGGCTCCCCTCCCCAGGACTGGTCTCAGCAAAAGCACTAGTCCCTACTCCTCTTGACCCAGGTCACGTTTCCCCTGCGTCCTGGGCTGAGGTGGAGAGGTGTAGTGCTCTCCTGTAGCGCAGGTAGCCAAGGAGGCAGCTGTAGGATGGAGAGATGGAAGCATCTGAACAAGGAGAAAAGGCCTCAGGCTGACTCTCCTCCGTCTCTTATCTTCACCTGACAGCCGTAGTAGCCTGGAATCAGGCTGTCTGGATCACATCCTAGCCTTTGCCCTTGTGCCCTTGAGCAAGTTACTGAATCTCTCTGATCAGGGCCTCTGTTTCTTCAGTGGTTCACATAAAATGGAGATCATCACAGAACCTGTCTCATAGGCTGTTGAAGATTAAATGAGTTAGTTAGATGGGAAGTGTTCAGAACAGCACCTGATACATTTTGTGTTCAGCCAGAGTCTGCTTTTAGGATTATGGTGATGCCTTGCAGCTGTCCATTTTGTTCCTCTTTTGGTAAGACAGCAGACCAGAATGGGAACAGCAGCAGGAGACCTGAGTTTGAATCCCAGCTCTGTACTCCGAGGCTGTGTGACTTTGGGCAGGTTCTCTCATCTCTGAGTTCCAGGTCTCTCTGTAGTACTTTGGGGACACTGCTTACTACCATCCAGGCTGTCATGCAGATTAAACATAATGCAAGTGAGATGGTTGGCGTGATACCTTGTGTCAAAGATCCTTAGTTCCTTCGTCCACTCAGCTGTTCAGTCTTACTTCTCCTTTGGGGCTCCCCTGCAGCTCCAGCCAGGATTGGAGTGAGCAGCTCAAACAGTGTCAGCTGATGCCTGCTGGCGCGCACACGCACGCGCGTGCATGTGTGTGTGTGTGTGTGTACGTGTACACTGAGAGGACCGGAGAGGTAAAGGGGTAAATGAGAACCCCAGAAGCAGGGTCCTTCCAGGCTGGAATGGAAAGGGAGAGAAGCCCCAAGAAGGCTCTGGCTCTGCCCTGCCCATGAGCTTTCCCAGCCTGACAGGACCTGGAGCCTGGTGCTATCCTTGGGCCACCTGTGGAACAGGTACAGCTGCAGGCTGCTGGGCAAGGAGCCATGCCAACTCCAGGCGCCCACTCTTGTCATAGGTGGCCATCCCTTTGTCTGGGTAGTGGTACTCAAGGCCTTGCCCAGGTGTCAGCTAAGGAAGGTGATAGGCAGGGGTAGAAACTGGTGTGGGAGCCCTGAGGAGAGTTGGGCCTTTGATCCAGTCACCCATTAGAGGAATGTTAGGCATTGCTGCAGCCCGCACAGTTCCTGGCCTCTCAGCACAGGAGGGGTGTGCGGGAGGGGTTCCTTTCATTTCTTCCCCTACAGCAGCTACTGCGTGCTCTGTAAGTTTCCGTTGATGAACTAAGAGGAGAGAAAAGACAGGACCAGGAGAAGGACGTACAGTTTGAAAACTAGCTTAAGCCACTGTTTAGGCCCCTTTGGTGGTTAACCATGGTGTTCTGGCCTAGTGGGATCAGCCCTGCCTGCTTTCTGTCTGTTCCTTAAACCAAACCCTTTCCTGCCTCAGGACCTTGACATTTACTGTTCCCTCTGTCTAGAACACTCTTCCCTCAGCTTTCTGTGTGGCTGGCTCTTTCTTATCTGTCAGGTCTCAGCCTTCCCAGACCCCTTATCTACGGAGGTCTCCCTTATCATTATATACAATCTTTTTATTCCTGTCTGTCTCCTTCCTGGCACTTCTTGTTGCTATAGTGATGTTCGTTCATTGCCAGTCTCCACAACTAGACGGACTATAAGCTCCACAAGGCAGAGTGCATATCTATTTAATTCACAGAAGCATCCCCAGCACCAAGAACTGGCCTGGCACATAGCAAGCATCAATAAATATTATTTGAGTGAGCACGAAGCCTTGAAAGGGAGAGCAACAGGAAGGTGAGAAGTTCTAAGTTG
This sequence comes from Mesoplodon densirostris, assembly GCF_025265405.1. Classification (NCBI taxonomy): domain Eukaryota; kingdom Metazoa; phylum Chordata; class Mammalia; order Artiodactyla; family Ziphiidae; genus Mesoplodon; species Mesoplodon densirostris. Next base: position 23,199,917 of record NC_082676.1, on the reverse strand, counting down.
ACCATTCTAGTGAGTAAAATAAGCTGGGCTCTGGGGTCCTGTGATAGTCTGAGAGAAAGATTCAGAGAGTAGGGGTTCTTGTTCCTCCAGATCCAAAGGTCCAGGCTTGGGGATCCTTGGCTAGAGGTAGAATCCTGCCTGACTTCTCCAGGCTCAGCTTTATATATGTTCGTCAGTAAAATGGGAGCTGATCAAACTCACAGGGCTGATAAAACTGTTAGAAGAAAATTGCGTAGATGTACAGTGCTTAGTAAACGGCAGCTATTGGTAAAGCTTCTCAACGAAGGCTCCCAGAAAGATGCCTAGATATGTGGAGGCATACCATGCCACACCCAGGCCTCATCACCAACACACTCCCACAGTTTGTTTCTTCTCTCCAGCTACTTTTCTGTTAGCAAGAAAGTTTAGGCAACTTTTCCCCTGTGGCAGCTCCTCCAGTGGAGGGCAAGAGGGAGAAAGACATGGAAAAAATGATAAAGGGTTGTATTTGCCTATTTAAGGAAAAACGGGTTTTGTATTTATGAGCTTACACCAGCCATGCAGCTAAGAAACTGTTCTCTAGTCTAATCCATAACTTTTAAAATAATGCCCAGGTGAGCTTGTTAAAGGACTGGTCTTGTCACATCTCCAGGCTGTTAGGAGTAAATGAAAGGAAGGAGGGGGTAAGTGGCTGGTCTTTTAGCTGATCAGTAATGATGCCATGATTAGGTGCCTTCTCCTCTGGGGTGTGCAGAAACTATTCACACTCTTCCTGAACAGTTATCTACCCTCATGGTGTTATTCATTCAAGTATGAAAAGAAACTGCCAGGCCCTACAGCAGCTGTACGTGAGGAGAGATGTTTTGAAACCATTTCCTCTGCCTCAGCCCAGTCTCTAATATCTTAGATCAGCCAAGACTTAGAATAGTAGGCATTCTCCAGGTAGAGAAGAGGGTGTTCCAGAAAGAAGGAATGTGATGTGCAAAAGGCATGGAGTTGTGTTGTGTTTTGTTTTTTAAAGCACAGGGCCTCAGTGAGGGCTGGTGAGCAATTTCACATGAAGAAGAATATAGGGACTTCCCTGGTGGCACAGTGGTTGAGAATCCACCTGCCCATGCAGGGCGACATGGGTTCAAGCCCTGGTCCGGGAAGATCCCACATGCTGCAGAGCAACTAAGCCCGTGCACCACAACTACTGAGCCTGAGCTTTAGAGCACACAAGCCACAAGTACTGAAGCCCATGCGCCTAGAGCCCATGTTCTGCACCGAGAAGCCACTGCAATGAGAAGCCCACATGCAGCAACAAAGACCCAACGCAGCCAAAAATAAATAAATAAATAAAGAAGAAGAAGAAGAATACAAGGGCTGGAAAGATAGGCCATGAACAGGGGAGGCTTTTACCACCCAGGCCCAAGAGTCTGGAGTTGTTCCTATAGGGAGTAGGAGACAAATGGCAGTTTTTTAGAACAGGAATAACAGTACTGCATTTTAGAAGGTGAGTGACAACCAGTGACGAGGCTGGATTGGAGAGCTGTGAATCTGGAGGCTATTATAAAGGGTCCAGACAAATATAGGATGGGTGCTAGATATGCCTTGGTTTTGCAGCAGACCACTTAACAGTAAGAAATGTCATGCCTCAGGCATAGGCCCAAGAGGATTGATCTAAACAATCAGCTGGACAGGAATGGGGTCACGGTTAATGGTAGCTTTCTCAGCAGCATATAGGAAAAAAGGATTTAAGGATGTTGGTTGAATGCACATTCAACCACTGACCTTGGTTTTGCTTGGAAACAATAACTTTTCTTCTACCTGAGAGTCCCTTTAGTGTCTTTGTGGCTCTTTCCCTGGCATACAGCAAGACTCTCTTCTAGAATCTTAGGAGTGAATGACCCTTGGCCCCATCCCCTCTCCTCTCACACACCCATATCCAACTGGGCACCAGGTCCTGTCATTTCCAGTTTCCCAGACAGATCAAACGTTCGTCATCTCCTCATCTCCCTTAACCTAACTTGAACTACTAACCTTGCACTCTGCTTGCACTCTGTTCTCCACATAGCATTTTTAGCATTCTTTGCCTAAAACCCTCCTGCGGCTCCCCATCGTCCTTAGAATAAAGAACCAGATCCCCACCACGAGAGGTAACCTCCAGTTACCACTCTGAACTCCATCCAGACGGGACTTCCTTCTCTGAGCTCGTCGTAGGCACTTCTCAGGTGTTGACCCTTCTCAGTCGAATGCCCTTCTCCCCTCCGGCCTCCCACCTAACCTACTGCTTATCCTCCAGATCTCAATTCGCAAGCCGCTTCCTCAGAATACGACCCCGCGTCCACGAAGACTGGATTGGGTCTTCCCATTACTGTGTCCAACAGCACCGACGTACCTTCCCTTCATTGGCTGGATCACAGTTGCAGTTTATTTTCAATGATATGATTTCTTCTTTAACTCTCTCTGCCCAACATAAATCTGAGGGCTGCGATTGTGCCTGAATTGTTTGCTGCTGTGTTTCTGGGGCCAGGAATGCAGGTGCTTTGCAGCCGGTTTTGAGAGAGTAAACTGATCAGTCTCTCGAACTCATTCTCATTCCAGATTTGTAACTGGTTCATCAACGCCCGGCGGCGGCTTCTCCCAGACATGCTTCGGAAGGACGGCAAAGACCCCAACCAGTACACCATTTCCCGCCGTGGGGGCAAAGCCTCCGATGTGGCCCTCCCCCGAGGCGGCAGCCCCTCAGTGCTGGCTGTGTCTGTGCCGGCCCCCACCAGTGTGCTTTCCTTGTCCGTGTGCTCCATGCCGCTCCGCTCAGGCCAGGGAGACAAGCCGGCAGCCACCTTCCCACAAGGCGAGCTGGAGCCCCCCAAGCCCCTGGTGACCCCTGGTAGCACACTCACCCTGCTGACCAGGGCTGAAGCTGGAAGCCCCACGGGTGGACTCTTCAACACACCACCGCCCACACCCCCAGAGCAGGACAAGGAGGACTTCAGCAGCTTCCAGCTGCTGGTGGAGGTGGCGCTCCAGAGGGCTGCGGAGATGGAGCTCCAGAAGCAGCAGGACCCGTCACCCCCATTGCTGCGCACTCCCATTTCTTTTGTCTCTGAAAACCCCAAGTAGGCATCTGCCAACAGGGGTGCTCGAGGCTCGAGCCAGCTGTCCTGGGTTTCCGTTTTGGTTCCCCTTCCTACAGAGGGTTTTCTTTGGATCACTGCCAAACATCGGGATCATCTCCTCTGTCCAGAGGTCTTCAGCAGGAAGATGCCAGCTGGTGTCACTGCACTGTGATGGGACCTCTCCTCTGCTGACTCTGCCGTTTCTCCAGGCCTCCTCAGTGATGAGACCAAGAGACTGGAGACAGGCATGGTGCTGCTGCTGCAGAGAATCCCCGGGACCCCTTTGTTCCCACCTGCTTTCCTGGGCTGGGCACAGGAAACCTGCCAAGTTCACTCACACCTGTGCTGGGTCCCAGTTGCCCCTGACAGGGCCTCTTTTTGTTAAGTGTGGACATTCCAGGTTCATAAGTGTGAACAGAAGAAAAAGAGGAGCCCAGCAGATGTAACAGAACCGACTCCGGTTGAATGTTCAGGTTTTTGCTAAACTTTGTGTTTATTTTTCCCTTTGCTGTGGTTTGCATTAACAGGAGTAGTTAGCCCAGGTGTGGGGAATGAGAGTGCATTGCTTGGTGGAGTCTGATGAACTGAGAAGAATCCACCACTGCAATTGGTGATTGTTTTACAAGGAAGGAGTATTTTCATTTGGGGGACCAGCTAAATCTCTGCAAAATTCCAAATGGTTGTTTTATTGTTGGTTTGGTTTACAAAAAAAAAAAAAAGTTAGAAAAAAACTTTTATGGGCTTTGGCTTTTCTGCATCATGCACAGAAGGGAGAAGGGGATAAAGGCACAGCCAGAGAGAGGGTCCAACAAATCTGACCAAACCTTCTAGGTGCAGAGCAGAGAAGGATGATAGAGGTGTTTTTCTGGTTGGTTGGTGGTTGTTTTTACTGTATTGTGGGGGAGGGGAGGGGGAGGTAAGCTAGGCTGAGCAGTGGGGTGGTGTTTTTTTTTCTCTTTCATGTTTTCCCCTTCTTTATCTTTGAAAGCTTCACCCCACGGCCTGAGTTCTGAATTACTTCTAGGAACTTGGCTTAGTGGGGCCAGAATGTCAAAAGCTCCCTGTTGCTCCTACTTGGAGAGAAGTGAGCCATCTAGTGGTCAGGAAGGCCTTTTCGCTGATCCAGACGGGCAGCTTTTCCCATGATGGTGGCCGGAAACTGTTCCTGGAGGAAACCTGGAATAGTTCCCCCAGCTGCCTGTGGAACTGCCCCGGGAGGAGGCTGGGGCTGGGAATCGGTCACGAAGCCTGTTCGCTGTGAGTGTCTTTCTGTTGCACCTCTCTTTAAATTGGAGTTGCAGAAGCCCCTGCCCTGAACTTCACAGTGAAACGGATCACAGTTAGTCTTATTCTCCTCCCGCCTCCCCCCGCCAGGCCCCACTTTTTTTTTTTTTTTTTTGCTGTTTCATTGCTGATAGCATTCAACGGCAATATACCCCATCTTTCTAGTATATCCTAAGAAACACTAATCCTAGGTTATTAGCTGAAATATTTTTGTTCTGAATAACATTGTTACTGGGCCAAAAGACAGGTCAGGATCCTCAGCCTGTAGTTTCCTGAAGTTGCCATGCTGGGCACAGGGGGAGAGTTCCTGGGTATTGGCTGACGTGGGTGGGCTTGGCTGGGAGAAAGGCAGCAACATGTGTTCTATCCTTTCTGGGATGATCCCTGAAGACTTCAGGGAGGCTCCCCAACTTCTGAGTGGCTTGGCCCACCCATTGCTGTGGGAGTGGGGATTGGTTATTTAAGAGAGGGGGCTTTGCTCTCTGTTAGTGGGCAGGCTTTCTAGGCTCTCTCTTCTGCCTCCTCCCCTCTCTGTGCCCTCTCCTGGCATGCCCCGGGGGGGATCAGGGACCCTCACCCTCCTGAGGCCCAGCTGGGGAAGAATGAACACGGCAGCTTCAAGATCAGTTGAAGCTGCTGCTTGCCCGGCCTCTTGCACCCCACCCATGTCTCTGAGCCCAGGTCTGTTGTCACTGTTGCAGGACTCTTGGCAGCAGGGGACTGTGGAAGCGTGTGGGGCTGGGGTGGGAATTTCCCTCCCACAGTGCACTGAGCAGTGGAGGGTGGTGAGGGGTCAGGGAGCCATGCTGCTGAATTCTGGTTGGCACTCCCCCCTTGTACAAGACGGGGAGGCTGGGGGCGGGGCAGCCTCTGCTTGGTTCGGTTCTGAGGTAACCCTGGAAGCACAGTTATCCCGTTGGATTATTTGAGCAAAAAACTACTGTAAATAACTTTGGTTTTTGTCTTTTGTCAAATAAAGTTTTTTTGTTTTTTGGTTTTGGTTTTGTTTTTCAAAGCAGAAGGACTGATCCACTATGACCCTGGGCCCAGCCTGGAGACAGGACAATTGCTGAGTTCTTACTCTGCCTTACCTCTTTCACCCTCCCTCTAGTAGCTGCCTGTGAGTGTTGTGTACTCTGCATCCCTATTTCCTGGGCCTCACGAGTATTCCACATCCTCTTCATCACAGTGTGCAGGGGGCATATGTATCCCAAGCTGGACCAGTCTTCCTTTGTGTCAGCAGTCAAGCTTTGGGGTTGCTAAGTGGTAAGGGAACTTAGTGAGCTGGTAACTTTGTCCCCCCCCTCTCCTAATGAGGAAGGAGCATGACTACAGGATGAAGCCAGCACAGAAAGAAGCAGAGATGTTATATGGATACTCTAGACATGTCTGAAACCAGTACCGTCTCTGGACTTCCCTATTATGTAAGCTAGTAAATTCCCCTTTTTGCTTAAGCTACTTGTAGCATTTCTGTTGAAATGACTGTACATTGTAATTGCAGCCCAAACATTACCTCTTAACTTTTGTACACACATTCACCAAAAAAAAAAAAAAAGAAAAAAAAAAAGAAAAGAGAGGGCTTCCCTGGTGGCACAGTGGTTAAGAATCGACCTGCCAGTGCAGGGGACACAGGTTCAAGCCCTGGTCCAGGAAGATCCCACATGCCGCGGAGCAACTAAGCCCGTGCACCACAGCTACTGAGCCTGTGCTCTAGAGCCCGTGAGCCACAACTACTGAGCCCACGTGCCACAACTACTGGAGCCTGTGCGCCTACAGCCTGTGCTCCACAACAAGAGAAGCCACGACAATGAGAAGCCTGTGCACCGCAATGAAGAGTAGCCCCTGCTCACCGCAACTAGAGAAAGCCTGCGCCAAGCAACAAAGACCCAGCACAGCCATAAATAAATAAATAAATAAATTTTTTTAAAAAGAAGAAATATAGCAACACTCTATAATAACACATTTATTTATTTATTTATTTTTTTTTAAAAGAATCCCTAGGGATTCAGGACTCTGGATTATTTATTTATTTATTTATTTAGGCTGCTCCGGGTCTTAGTTGCAGCACACAGGATCTTTAGTTGCGGCATGCGGACCTCTTAGTTGCAGCATGCATGTGGGATCTACTTCCTCGACCAGGATTGAGCCCAGGCCCCCTGCACTGGGAGCACAGAGTCTTACCCACTGACCACCAGGGAAGTCCCTGGATTTTAAAACTACACGCTAGGGACTTCACTGGTGGCACAGTGGTTAAGACTCTGCGCTCCCAGTGCTGTGGGAGGGGGTGGGGAGGGTTCAATCCCTGGTCAGGGAACTAGATCCCGCACGCTGCAAAGATGATCCCGTGTGCTGCAACTAAGACCTGGAGCAGCCAAATAAATAAATGTTTTTTTAAAAAATCACTTGCCCAATACCACACAGCTTTTAAGTGGGAGAACCCAGAGAAGTAGTTCTCATGCATCAGGAGAGCTTACAAAAATGCAAATTCCCAGACCTTACCCCCAGAGAGTCCAGGAATCTGCACCCTTCACTGATGCCACAGGAGATTCTCATGCTATTGCTCCAGAGACCTGATCATTTATAATCAGGACACTGACTTATCCCCAGGAAACTGCTGGGTTGGGAAGACAGCACCTCATCTTTCAAAGTTACAAGGTGAAAGACAAATACCGTATGCTAACACATATATATGGAATTTAAGGAAAAAACATGTCATGAAGAACCTAGGGGTAAGACAGGAATAGACACAGACCTACTAGACAATGGACTTGAGGATATGGGGAGAGGGAAGGGTAAGCTGTGACAAAGCGAGAGAGAGGCATGGACATATATACACTACCAAACGTAAAATAGATAGCTAGTGGGAAGCAGCCGCATAGCACGGGGAGATCAGCTCGGTGCTTTGTGACCGCCTGGAGGGGTGGGATAGGGAGGGTGGGAGGGAGGGAGACGCAAGAGGGAAGAGATACGGGAACATATGTATATGTAAAACTGATTCACTTTGTTATAAAGCAGAAACTAACACACCATTGTAAAGCAATTATACTCCAATAAAGATGTAAAAAAAAAAAAAGTTACAAGGTGAGAGGAAGACTGCCACCAAGTAGTCCCCCAAGACCATTTGACTTCCCTCGGCTCCTAGGAGTTTATAATGTCCTGAAGGTCAAGTGTAGCCTTCCTGAGGTTGTCATTTTAATTACATAAGTAGTCAACATTCACTATAGAAAAATTTTAAGTAAAGGTACAGTAGTCCTTTCACTTTCTGCAGTTTCAGTTACCCGTGGTCAACCTCAGTCCAAAAATATTAACTGGAAAGTTCCAGAAATAAACAGTTCATAAGTTTTAAATTGCATGCTGTTCTGAGTAGCATAATGAAACCTCCCACCCTCCGGCCCGGGAACGTGAATCATCCCTTTGTTCCGCTTATCCATGCTGTAGGTGCTCCCCACCCCGCCTATTCGTCACTTAGGAGCCTGCTCTGTTATCAGATCCAGTGTTGTTATACTTCAGTGCTTGTGATCAAGTAACCCTTATTTTACTTAATCATGGCCCCAAAATGCAAGAGTAGTGATGCTGGCGATTCAGATATTCTCTTACTGTGCCTAACTTATAAATTAAACTTTATCATAGGTTACGTACACATAGGAAAAAACATAGTATACATAGAATTTGCTACTATCCATGGTTTCATGCATCCACTGAGGGTCTTGGAACATGTACCCTGTGGATAAAGGAGGGACTACTGTAAAAGGAGAGGAGTTCAGTACAGTGACTAAGAGCCCAGCCAGCTTTTGGAGACAAATGTATGAAAAACATTTAGTAAAGTTGGGACCTGGTAAGGGCTCAATAATGCTAGTAAAATATTTCTTGTGGGCAAAAAGAAGAGGACCAGGGCTTCCCTGGTGGCGCAGTGGTTGAGAGTCTGCCTGCCGATGCAGGGGACACGGGTTCGTGCCCCGGTCCGGGAAGATCCCACATGCCGCGGAGCGGCTGGGCCCGTAAGCTATGGCCGCCGAGCCTGCGCGTCCGGAGCCTGTGCTCCACAATGGGAGAGGCCACAACAGTGAGAGGCCCGCGTACCAAAAAAAAAAAAAAAAAAGAAGAGGACCAGCATACAAACTCAGACCTCTACTTCACAACCAGTGCTCTTTCCACAGCTCCTTGGTTTTCCCCCACATGGCTCCTGATTTCTGTGATTCCATCTATCTCTGTCTGAGGCCACAATCTTACCCCTCAGAGCACACCTTCCTCCAAACCCTGCTACAGGCAGCTGGCAGTGGTATAGGGGCATTCAACTGGAAGGGACACCCTCAGGCCCAAGACTGACATCATATGTTTAATTGGTGCTAAAAAGCCCCAACCTCACAAAGGCAACATTTCCCCTACTTCCAAATCTGTCTCTCCCACTTCCAAATCTGACTCTTCATTAAGTTCTTTTCCATCTTAGACCACCCAAGACGTTTATTTTAACCAGATGGATGCACTGGGTTTCAGCCAAATTCCCCACTTCCTAAGATAAGGAAAGCTTTGGGTAAAAGCAGAAAGGGAACACGTCTCAGTCCCATGAATACCTTCTCGGCAAGGGCTTTCCAGGCTGCCAGCTTGGCTTTGTCTGCTCCTAGAAAGCTAAGAGGAGGGACACAGATGAGGTTTCAGATGCCTGTTGGACCTCTAACTTTGCTGTGTGACCTTGGGCAGGATCTAAGCACCCTTCCAAATACAACTTTCTGCGACACTCTCCTCTCCTCCCATGTAAACACAAACTTACAGAATCTTGGAGTTAATAGCAGAGCTTCAAAATATGATACAATATGACAAATAAAGAATTAACTTTTGCGGGGGGGGGGAGGCGGAGAAATAAATTTATCTCTGTTTGCACGTATGATCGGATATGTAGAAAACCCTAATGATTCCACACAAAAAACTGTTGAACTAACAAACGTATTCGGCAAAGGTGCAGGATACAAAAATCAGCACACAAAAAGCAACTCTGTTTCTGCAATGAAAAATCTGAAAAGGAAAATAAGAAAACGATTCCATTTACAATAGCATCAAAAAGAATAAAATACTTAGGAATTAACCAAGGAAGTGAAAGACTTATATGTCGAAAACTACAAAACATCACTGAATGAAATTAAAGAACATACAAATAAATAGAAAAACATTTCATGCTCATGGATTAGAAGACTTGATATTGTTACTACCAATGCAATCTACAGATTCACTGCAATCTCTATCAAAATCCCAATAGCTTTATTTTTTTCAGAAATGGAAAAACTCATTCTAAAATTCATATGGAATCTCTAGGGATCCCCAATAACCAAAACAATCTGAAAAATAAGAACAAAGTTGGAGGACTCACGTTTCCTGATTTCAAAGCTTACTACAAAGCTACAGTAATCAAAAGAGTGGTACTGGCATAAAGACAGACAAACAGACCAATGGAATAAAAGAGACGGCCCTGAAATAAACCCTTGCATATATGGTCAAATGATGGTGCCAAAACCATTCAATGGGGAAAGTAGAGTCTTTAACAAATGGTGCTGGGAAAACTGGATATCCACATGTTGAAAGAATGAAGGTGGACCCTTACCTAACACCATATAAAAAAATTAACTCAAAATGAATCAAAGACCTAAACATAAGAGCTAAAATTATAAAACACTTAGAACGCAGAAAAACTTGATGACATTGGACTTGACAATGATTTCTTGAATGTGGCACCAAAGGCACAGGAAACAACAACAAAAAATAGACAAATTTCACTTCATTAACATTTAAAACTTTTGTATATTAAAGGACACTATCAACAGAGTAAAACGGCAACCCACAGGACAGAGAGGTATTTGCAAATTACATATATGATAAGGGATTAATATCTAGAATATACACAGAACTCCTAAAACTCAACAACAAAAAACCAAAAGACTAGACTCAAAAACAGGTAAAGGTCTGGAATGGACATTTCTCCAAAAGAGATATACAAATGGTCAGCAAGCAAGTGAAAAGATGCTCAACATCACTAATCATTAGGGAAATGCAAATCAAAAACAATGAGTTACCACTTCACACCCATTAGGTTGGCTGTTATAAGAAGAAAAAAAAAACCCAGAAAACAGGTGTTGATGAGGATGTGGAGAAACTGGAACTCTTGTGCAATGTTGGAATGTAAAATGGTACAACTGCTATGGAAAATGGTATGGCTATTCCTCAAAAAATTAAAAACAGTATTATCATATGATCCAGCAATTCCATTCTGGGTATATACCCAAAAGAACTGAAAGCAGAGACATGAACAGATATTTGTACACCCTTGTTCACTGTAGCATTATTCACAACAGCAAAAAGGTGGAAGCAGCCCAAGTGTCCAGTAACAGATGAATGGATAAATAAAATGTATATACCGTGGACACTTAACAAAGCTATTATTCAGCCTTACAAAGGAAGGAAATTCTGACATGCCATGACATAGATGAACCTTGAAGATGGTGTGCTAAGTGAAATAAGCCAATGAGAAAAAGACAACACTGTGATTACAGTCTTATGAGGAACTCAGTCAAATTCAGAGACAGAAAGTAGAATGGTAATTGCCAGGTGCTGAGGGGAGGGGAGAACGGGGAGTTAATAGTTTAATGGGCACCAAGTTTCAGTTTTGTAAGATGAAAGTGTTCTTAAAATGGATAGTAGTGATGGCCACACTACGAAGTAAATGTACTTCACTGTGTCACAGAACTATAGACTTAAAAACAGCAAATTTTGTTATGTATATTTTAGAGCAAAATTTTTTAATTTTTTTACGTTTTAAAAAAGAATTAACTTTTATTATTTTAATAATAAAACTTTAATGATTAATAAATTTATTATTTAAATTTAATAATAAAATTATTAAATTTAATAATTATTAATAATAATTATCATTATTTATTATAAGTTTTATTCCAATTTTCTCCATCTTCACTGCCCCCACCAAATTTCACCTGGGTAAACTAGTCTCCCAGGGCTTCCCTGGTGGCCCAGTGGTTAAGAATCTGCCTGCCAATGCAAGGGACATGGGTTCGAGCCCTGGTCCGGGAAGATCCCACATGCCGCAGAGCAACGAAGCCTGTGCGCCACAACTACTGAGGCCCGCACGCCTAGAGCCCGAGCTACGCAACGAGACGCCACTGCAATAAGCCCGCGCACCACAGCGAAGAGCAGCGCCCCCCTCGCCGCAACTAGAGAAGGCCCGCGCAGTAACAAAGACCCAACGCAGCCAATAAAAAGAGAGGAAAAAAAAAATCTGATCTAAAAACTAGTCTCCCACTGTGATCCAGTCCTTCAAATAGCAGCCAGGGTGATTTTGTCAAGATGCAAACCTGAAAAGTGAAGTGTTCCCTGCTGAAATCCTTTCTGTGGCTTCCTCCACGCTTGGGATAAAAACAAATTCTTCATGGCCATCATCAAAAAGACAAGAAATAACAAATACCGGCGTGGTTGTGGAGAAAAGGGAATCCTTGTGCACTGTTGGTGGGATTGTAAATTGGAACAGTCACTGTGGAAAACACTGTAGGGGATCCTTAAAAAAATAAAAATAGAACTACCATACGATCCAGCAATTCCACTTCTGAGAATATACCCAAAGGAAATGAAAACACGAATTCAAAAAGATATTTGCACCCCCATTTTCATAGCAATATTATGTACAATAGCCAAGACATGAAAACAACCTAAGTGTCCATCGATGGATGAATGGATAAAGAAGTTGTGAGATACATACATACACACATACACGAATATTATTCAGCCATAAAAAAGAGAACATCCTACCATTTGCCACATCATGGATGGAACCTGAAGGCATTATGCTAAGTGAAATAAGTCAGACAGAGAAAGCCAAATACTGTATGACCTCACTTACATGTGGAATCTTTAAGTATAATAAACATTTTAAAACTCGTAGCAAGGGCTTCCCTGGTGGCGCAGTGGTTGAGAGTCCGCCTGCCGATGCAGGGGACACGGGTTCGTGCCCCGGTCTGGGAAGATCCCACATGCTGCGGAGTGGCTGGGCCCGTGAGCCATGGCCACTGAGCCTGCGCGTCCGGAGCCTGTGCTCCGCTACGGGAGAGGCCACAACAGTGAGAGACCCGCACACCGCAAAAAAAAAAAAAAAAAATGCAAAACTCGTAGCAAAAGCGATCAGACTTGTGGTTATCAGAGGCAGAGGGTGAGGGGAGAGGGAAGTGGAGAAAGGTGGTCCAAAGATACAAACTTTCAGTTAAAAGATAAATAAGTACTAGGGATGTAACATACAACATGATGACTATAGCTAACACTCTGCCATACAATGTATAGGAAAGTTAAGAGAGTAAATCCTAAGAGTTCTCAGGACAGGAGAATTTTTTTTTCCTTTTTCAGATTCTTCTTTCTTTTCTTTTTATTGTATCTATCTGAGAAGGTGGAGGTTAGCTGATCTTACTGTGGTAATCATTTCACAATATATGTAAGTCAAATCATCATGCTGTAGACCTTAAACTTATACAGTGATGTACATCAATTATTTTTCTATACCACTGGAAAAAAATTATTCAGCATGATTCTCCTCGTCCTTCCCCAACTTGTGGCTTTATACCTCACCATTAGCCGACATGGTTTCATCTCCTGGAATGCCCTCTTCCCTTCCCCTCCCTCTCCCTCTTCTTAACTCCTATTCTTCCCTCAGAGTTCAGTCTTCCCTAACCCCCCAGATCAAATTCCCCATTACAAACCTTTGCCACCAGACCCAGCAGACTAAAAACTTACCTCTTCTGTCTTTGACTCCAGGCTAGGTATTTTCCCAACATTCTATGACAGAATGATCTGTCTGTCTCCAGCACTGCATGCCACCAGGGAGTCTATAAAATAGGCTTTATATCAGTGGTGCACATCCAAACTGGAGTGAGCTGGTTAGGCTTTACCACAGTTTTGCTTATGGGAGAGAAACTGTTCAGAGAAGGGAGGGCTGATAAGAACAAGATCCACGGGAAAGTTAGTACTAAAGTTGTACGTCCATGTCAGGTATATGGCTGTCCCACCAGGTCCAGACAAAGTAATATCTGTTGAAGTGTGTATCATCTTTGGGGTCCAGCCCCACTCAGCCTACTGAAACAGGATCTTGGGATTGGGCTGTGGGAGAAAACAACAGCTATGGTATTCTGAAAAAGTTTCCTAGGAGATGCCACTGTTCACCTAAGGTGGAGAACTACATCTGAATGTTGACAGGTATGCAAAGGATGTTCTGACCTTATTGATATTCCTTAAGACTTCAAGTGTAAGATTAAGAGTGAGGATTTAAAAAAAAAAAAAAAGGGCGGATTTTCCTCTTTTTTTTTTTTTGGCCTCGCCGCCCGGCTTGCAAGATCTTAGTTCCCTGACCAGGGATTGAACCTGGGGCCATGGCAGTGAAAGTGCGCGGGACCCCAATCACTGGACCGCCAGGGAACTCCCCAGAGTGCAGATTTTGAAGTCAGACAGACCCAGGTAACAGTCGAGTGATTCTGAGTAAGTTTCTTTGCCTATAGAAACCCACCATGTAGGATGATGGGCCTTGCTACATAGCACAGTGCGCATGACACCACCTGGAGGGCTTACTGAAACGCTGATTATGGGTCCCACCCACAGAATTTCTGATTCAGTAGGTCTGGGATGGGGATCTCAGAATTTGAATCTCTAATCAAGTTCCCAGGTGATGCAGCTGCTGCTGGTCCAGAAACACACTGTGAGAACCACTAACCAAGTCCATAGCGAGGCCACGATAGATAAATACCCAGATCTTCTGATAGCCAATAAAGTACTCTCGCAACTTTACTCCCCCGAGGAGTCCTCAGCTGGTTCCAACATGCTATACAGCCTTAGAAAATCACTTCCCCTTTTTGGATCTCCGGGCTCACATTTGTCAAGAGGGTGCTAGGCATGAGGAGACACTAAGTTATTACAGAAAAGAGTTAACTCTGTGAACAAGGTCCTACGGGACTTGAAGGGTTAGGGGAGAAAACGAGCAAGGGCTAAATCCTGAGGGGCAACTTGTGGCTTCCGGGGAGCAAGGTTTGGGCTCGAAAGGACGCCTCGGGGAAGGTAGCGCCGCGTTCTGCCCCGCTGCTCGACGGGACAAGCTGTGGTGGATTGGACGACGCTCCTGTCCCAACCTCTGCTTTCGCCTCAGCCACCGTTCTTCAGTCTCCGCAGCACCTCCTCGCGCTCGTGTCGCCGTCCCTACCAAGATTGTCCCTTCCCTCTCACTCTACCGCGGGGCTGGCGGAAGCGTCCCGTCACTTCCCCGCGCGTAGAGCGCTTGCGCCGAAGCGGCGGTTGCTCTTTCGCGTAGATGGCTGTGCGGCCACCGATTGGCTGCGTGGGCACGTCGGCGGGAGGACGCGCGGCGCTGCGTTGTTCCGCCCTCCGCGCTCCTGGTCTCGGCCGAGCTAGCAGAGCCAGGGTGTTTGGGTAAGTGGGTGCAGTCGCAGGCGCGCCGCCGAGCCGATTCGTTGATCCTGTTGCTGCCCGCCGCCGCCGCCGCCGCCGCCGCCACCGCCACCGCCACACCCCGTGCGCCGTGAACCGCGACCCGCGACCCGCGACCCCGACCTCTTTTAGATCGGCCCGCGCGCCCCAGGCTCGGCCCGGGCGGCGCGACGGGAGGATGAGCGGCGGGCGGCGGAAGGAGGAGCCGCTTCAGCCGCAGCTGGCTAACGGGGCCCTCAAAGTCTCCGTCTGGAGCAAGGTGTTGCGGAGCGACGCGGCCTGGGAGGACAAGGTGCGGTGGGGCCTGGCGAGGGCGCACGTTCGAGGAGCCGGCTGGGACTCGGGGACGAGCCTGCCCCTGCCCCCGTCTGGGCGCTGCCGAGTGTTCGGGTTGGTGGGGCGGGTGGCCCAAGGGTGTCGGGGCGAACTCGGAGGGCCCGGCTGTCGGGCTCCGGGCTCACTACGGAGTGGCCTAAGAGTGAAGTCGCCCGGGTCAAGGAGGGGGCGGAGGTGTTGCCACCCCGCGGGCAGGTCGGGTGCCTGAACGGCGAGAGCGAGCTGAATTCGATTCGATCTCCGCCTTTTACTCCCAGTAGGATCTTGAGTAAGTGACTTACCTTGTCGAATTAACTACTTACCCCCGTGGTTAGCACGAACAGTAACGGTAACAGACTTCTACTGAGTACTTGCTGTGTGTTGTGCGCCCTCTGTGCGTCATCTCACTCAAGTCTCCGAACAACTCTGAAGTGGGGTACCGTGGTGCGGTAAAGCATTTAGCACATGGTGAGGCTCACTAAAGTTGAGCTGCCAGTGCTTTACTGCTGAATGAGAAAACAGAATAAGTGTGAGAGTTTAGAGGGGAGAATGAGACCACCTTTCAGGGGTGAGTGTGTGTGTGTGTGTACACGCGAGGGAGTGGGGGAGAAACCACCAAATGTGTGTGAGGAATGGTTGGGGGACTTCAAGATGTCCTTACTAGTCACGTTCATTCAGAAGATCTGAGTGTAAGCACTTCCCCAACTCTGGTCCATCGCGTGGAAGGAACCATCACAAATAGCTTGATTCCAGTTGGCCTGAAAAGAATGTTAGATTTGCAGTCTTCCCCCCCCCCTTTTTTTTTGGACTGATGAAGTAGTTTTTCATCAGTTACTTTCATCAGAAGTAGTTTTTCCTAGAGTTCCTGTAAAGGGGGGGATGGGAGATACTTCCTGAAGGTGCCCTTGTCCTGCCCATAGTGCTGCCCAGCTGTTGTAAAATCTTTCTGATTTGCTGTGTCATTTCTTTCCTTCCTTGTGTAAGGACTGGTTTCTGCAGTCCAGGGCAGGTCAGAAACCTGAGTCTTCCGTGTTCTTGTATGAAAATTAGATATGCTGGCACCTGCCTCCTGCACTTTTGTTTCTAATCTCTTTTCTCTTTTGTGACTTACTCAAAATTCAGAGTTTGGGAAGGTGGTACTGAATTGGTTAACAGTCAGCCCTTCTGCCTGTGGATAGTCTGTTCATGTCTCTCCAGGTCAGATAACTGGCCAGTAGCTCAGTTACTATCACAGCAATTTCATTTTTGTAGCTTCTGAAAAAATAAAGTAAATGATTTTTCTAAAGATTTTTATGTAGAGCACAACGCCCTGGAAGCCATCACTTAAGATAACTAAATGCATCATTTTTTAACCACATTTTAATATAAGAAGATGTGGAGATTCAAGAACCATATACCATTGCTTTTGGGGAAAATTCCTCTGGAAGATAAGTTTAACAGAAAGCTTTTCTGTTCCTCACCTATCACAAGAGGCTCTCTTGTGGCACCCACTCCAGATTATGCACACATTCTCTCTCTTTTCTACAGGATGAATTTTTAGATGTGATCTACTGGTTCCGACAGATCATTGCTGTGGTCCTAGGTGTCATTTGGGGAGTGTTACCATTGCGAGGTTTCTTGGGAATAGCAGGGTAAGTCTTGGGTTTTTTGTTTTGTTTGGTTTGGTTGGTTTTTTTTCCCTGTGTGTGTGTGTGTGTGTGTGTGTAATGACTAAATCAAAAAACTGGCCCCATGATGGCACTCCTGGGTCTGATACAGCACTCCTCAATTCCACAGGCTTGGGAGCAGCTTGGGTCAGGCATGTTACCTTTATGAAGATCCGGGTTAGTTTATTCATTCATGGGTCCATAGTGACCTCATGCAAGAGGTTGCCATATTGCCTGTTGGCAGCAGGCATCTAGTTCTGACATGACCTTTGTTGTCTGTGGAAGAGCTTCTAATACTTGATGACCACTCCCTTGTGCACTGTGCTGGATGTCCTGAATCTTGGACTTGGCAGAAGTTGTTTTAGGTCCCTCCTTTTTTTTTTTGGCCACGTCTTGCAGCATGCGGGATCTTTAGTTCCCTGAACAGGGATGGAACCCGTGCCCCTTGCACTGGAAGCGCGGAGTCCTAACCACTGGACCGCCCGGGAAGTCCCAGGTGCCTACATTTTAAAGGCAGTGAAAAGTAGGAGATGAAGCCCTCAGTTTTTTATTGTGTGCCTGTGGCAGCAGTTGACACCAGCTCCCGGTCGTGGCTCAGCTTGTTAACCAGTCACTGAGAGCAAGTCCGAATGCCCGCCAGGTTGACTTAATAGGATCTGTGGAAATTGTCTTTTTCTTTTTTTTTAAGATGTATTTATTTATTTTTGGCTGCATCGGGTCTTAGTTGCAGCACGCAGGATCTTCATTGAGGCATGTGGGATCTTTTGTTGCGGTGCGCGGGCTCTTCGTTGTGGCGTGCGGGTTTTCTCTTCTCTAGTTGTGGCGCGCAGGCTCCAGAGCATGTGAGCTCTGTAGTTTGCGGCACGTGGGCTCTCGTGTTGAGGCGCACGAGCTTAATAGTTGTGGTGTGCGGGCTTAGTTGCCCCATGGCACGTGGGATCTTAGTTCCCCAACCAGCGATTGAACCCAAATCCCCTGCATTATAAGGTGGATTCTTTACCACTGGACCACCGGGAAAGTCCTGGAATTGTCTTAGGATAGGAGTTGTGGGCAAGTTATAGTAGAAATGGACAGGCAGGCCTCTGGGAATACAAACTGTCATACTCACCCATGGAAAATCACATATATGGTTGTTGTTTTTTTTTTTTAATAAATTTATTTATTTTTGGCTGTGTTGGGTCTTCGTTTCTGTGTGAGGGCTTTCTCTAGTTGTGGCAAGTGGGGGCCACTCTTCATCGCGGTGCGCAGGCCTCTCACTGTCGTGGCCTCTCTTGTTGCGGAGCACAGGCTCCAGACGCGCAGGCTCAGTAGCTGTGGCTCACGGGCCCAGTTGCTCCACAGCACGTGGGATCTTCCCAGACCAGGGCTCGAACCCGTGTCCCCTGCATTGGCAGGCAGATTCTCAACCACTGCACCACCAGGGAAGCCCTCACATATATTGTTTTAACCGTGATCACATACATCTCTTATTCCTTACTCTGGGGTGAAAAGTGTGAAATCGTTTCAAACTCATTTGAGTTGCCTGTTTTTTCAGAAGATAACCCAAAGGAATGTACAGTCCCCTCTCCTAACTAAAGAGTTGTTGTTGTTGTATTTATGTATGTATGTATGTATGTATGTAAGTATGTATGGCTGCGTCGCGTCTTCGTTGTTGAGCGCAGGCTTAGTTGTGGCGAGAGGGGACTACTCTTCATTGCGGTGCGCGGGCTTCTCATTGCAGTGGCTTCTCTTGTTGTGGAGCACGGGCTCTAGGCACGCAGGCTTCAGTAGTTGTGATACACGGGCTCAGTAGTTGTGTCTCGAGGGCTCTAGAGTGCAGGCTCCGTAGTTGTGGCACTTGGGGCTTAGTTGATCCGCGGCATGTGGGATCTTCCCAGACCAGGGCTCGAACCCGTGTCCCCTGCATTGGCAGGCAGATCCTTAACCATTGCACCACCAGAAAAGTCCCTAAAGAAGTTTTCCATTTATGATGCTGAGCTTCATTTGTCCAAGGAAACTGTAAGAGTTTATCCTCTGACTGACTTTGAGTGGACATTTGATGAGGACTCATTGAGGGTCATGAGACACAGGCAGGACCTGGCGTTCACAGAGGTCTTCTCAGGGTGGAAGTGGTATGTAGATACATTTTTAGAATGTTGGTCACCCAGTTTTAGCTTTCTATGAGGGAAAAAAAAAAAAAAAAGGCAGATATAAGGAAAATGCCAGAGAAGGCAGAAGGCAATCTAAAGGCAAAAGGTAGTCTCCTGTCTTCCCCAGATCACTTTTCTAGGAGAGGATGACACTGGTTCAAACCCCCAGCACCTATCTCGTCTTGTAGGAGTCCTATGGGATTTTTCCGAAGTCACCCAATCTGGAAATAATATAGCAAAGACTAGAGCTGGTCTAGTATCCTTCCCACTGTGGCAAATGAGTAAGGCTGCCCAAACAGATTTTTTTTTTAAACTTTCTAGAGAGCTCTGGATTCAAGTTCCAGCTCTGCCACTTTCAAGCTACATAATTTGGAGCTCACTTTCTGAGACTCAGTTTCCTTATTATAATGGGGGCAATAAAGAAGTGCCTTCCTCATGAGATTGATGTGTGAATTAAATGAGATGATACAAGTAAATTGCTAAGTGTAGGGCTTAGTACATCGTAGGTACTCCATAAGTGGTTCACTGCAATCATATGATTAGTTTTACAAAGAGTGATAAAATATGGCTGGCTATTGAGAAAGCAAGAAACAGGGTGTTTGCAGTGAATTCACCTTGGAGTGGCTTACCCATCATGCCACTTTCTCAGGACTGCCTGTTTTCTAGGGTTCAGTCCCACACTGTCCTGCCAGAGCCAGTTTCTCTCACTCCAAAGGAATCCCTTCCCTCCTTTGGTTGGCACCTTTTTCCCAGCTCTTGGAAAGTGCCCAAGGACATTGATTTTTCCACACACAACCCCTTTCCTCCATCTGTCTGACTCAGCTGCCTGGTGCTCAGTTGTGGTGACCGTCTCCTCCCCACTTCCCGCCTCCGCTGCCCTCTGTCTGGACCCGCACTTGACTTCTCTTCATTTCTGGTGTGGCCACCAGCTAGGGCCTATTAAGGTAAAGCCATTTCCTTGGGTCTCATTACTTAAAATTTGCCTGGGAACTGAGTGTGATGGTTCTGCTCTGTCTGCCGAGGTTTTACATTATTGGAGAGGGGTTCTATTCATCCCTTTCTGCCTCTCTGTCTCTCATAGAGCTTGGCACATGATTAAGAGGTGCTCAGTGGATGCTTGTTAAAATTTTTGAAAAGCTGAAATGAGTTCCCATTGACCCTTGGAAGCAGAGTCATATATTACCTTCCAGCCCTGAAGTCAGTATTTGTTAGAGATGCATTATTTTGTTAAGACTGGAGTTTTTAAGATAGAATTGTTAAAAATCCATTTGAGAGTCAGTCTTTTTTTTTTTTTTTTTTTTTTGCTGCCCCATGCGGCATGCAGGATGTTAGCTTCCCCACCAGGGATCGAACCCCTGCCCACCTGCAGTGGAAGCCAGAGTCTTAACCACTGGACTGCCAGGGAAGTCCCCAGTATGTTCATTTCTTTGTCCACCCATTTGCTATGTCATTCTCTCCCATTTCCAATACAGAATTTATGCCCATCCTTAAAGCTCAGTGTGAGCCTTTCCAGTCCTTTTCCTGACCCCTCCCCCTTGTACACCAGACTTTTAAATGCCTTTGTGTCTGTGAATTCATTTTCTACTTAATGTGTGCCCCTTGGAAGGCAGGGCCTCTGTCAGCCCTTTTCTCTCTCCCGTCATCCTTTATTTATCTCTTTCTCTTATATTTCCCTTTCTCATCTCACTAAGCAACCACCTCACAGCTGGAGACTGTCAGTGAGTCTCCATTCACTGTCCAGCCCTAGCTTATTAGCTGAGCCCCAGAGTGACACTGCTAAGTCCTGATAGTAGGCTCTGTCTAGAGCCACTAACTCAGCCTGGCCAAAATGAAACGCCTGTCAGGGGGAGGTGGCCAGATTGGCTGGGTCCCAAGATTTCTAGTAGACGATCAGGATATGGCCATGACATAGCCAAGCCAAGGACTGTATTTCGTGTGAAATCCAAGAAAAACCATCTGTCCTTCCTGACTCCCTGCTTCTGTTACTGGACCCATGGTTCTCCCAGGTCCTTAGGCTTGAAGCCTTTGTGGATTCTTGCCTCCCCATTCAGCCATTTTCCCAGTCCCTGTCCTCAAACTTTATTTGTACTTACGTCCTGAAACAGGTCTAAACCAGCCTCCTAGCTCCTTTTCCTTCCACTCACGAGAAAGCCCATACTCTTGACTACTCACAAACTAGACTTCCTGGTGTATGTACACCCTACCTCCTTGTTACCTTGCTCAGACAGCCCCAGGGTCTGTTCCCTGCCCCGCCCCTCCAAATACCGATTTACACTCATCGCCATCATACTGCCCTGCCCTACACCAGCTCACACTTAACTGCTAGGAGGAACCTGTTCTCTTTGCATTTTCTACTGCAACCTTCAGAAGGCATGTGGCCTAAGGCTTATAGTCCCCCATTGGATTAGGTGCCGTAACTGGAAAGATCATAAAGAGAGTTTTGATCACTTTATGAATATTACTTTTACATAGTGACAGTACCAAGAGATCAGTAGAGCAGAGTGATGTGTTACTACTCACAAAATGTTATATACGCATACAGTAGAATATTACTTGGCCATAAGGGTATTCTGATTCCTGCATCAGTTAAATCATATGTGTTAGGGGTCAAAGACCTTCCTGGAAGTGCTCACAAACCTCTGGTTTCAATTCACTCTGACTGCTGTTTCTGGCCCCTAATAGGTGGTGAGCTGAGGGCAGGAACTGTCGTGTTCACCTCTGCATCAAGTGCAGTAGCAGACAGTGGACATTCAGAAATTGTCTCCCGTTGGGAATTTTGCAGAGGCTGCTTTACTGTGCCCTTGCTTGCTCAACTAGGCCATGAAGCAGCAGCTTAACATGTGTTTTCCCCATGCTCCCCCACCCCTACCCCCCGAGCTGGAGCTACCTGGAGGCCCATGTCAGGTACTGGACCTATTTGGGGTTGTTCAGCAAGCAGCCTTCTGTCATACTTCAAGGGGACTTGGAGAACTTATATGTGCTTTATTTTTATTTTATTTTCTGCTTTTGCTGGTCAGCTAAAAAGAGTTGCTCCTTTTTTAAGTCTCTAGCACAACCAAGTGGGCAGCTCCATTGAGGGCCTAGGCGTTTTTATGTATTATTTCATTTGCCCCCATAATAGAGTTAACTGTGCAACAGCAAGTGCCCTGATAGAGCTGGACCATGTTGGTGGGAGTTCTCAGTCTTCCAAGCTCACAGTTTATGTTTGGTGCTTGTCCTCCCTTGCTCCAGATTCTGCCTGATCAATGCAGGTGTCCTGTACCTCTACTTCAGCAACTACCTACAGATAGATGAGGAAGAGTATGGCGGCACGTGGGAGCTCACAAAGGAAGGGTTTATGACATCGTTTGCCTTGTTCATGGTATGTGTAGCTGATAATTTCACAGCAGGTTTTGTCATTTCCTGAGATGTCAGTTATTCAGGGGGAGCCCCTTGATTGAGTTACAATGTGTGATTTGGGTACCATTTTTCTAGACTCCCGAGGCTGGAGGGCATGTCCTTTCTTGAGTTAATGTCCCAAAAGATGTGGTGTGATACACTGTATAGTCTCCCTGTGGTGAGAGCTCATTGTCAGTTTCTACATCTAATTCTCAACTCTGGCTGCATATTGAAAACTGGAAAACATTTAAAAATATATTCATAACAGCCAAAAAATGCAAACAGCCATCACCCGATGAATGGCTAGATAAAATGTTATATACCCATACAGTAGAATATTACTTGGCCATAAAGAGGAATGAAGAACTGGTACGTGCTACAAGGATGAACCCTGAAAACATTATGCTACGTGAAAGAATCCAGACACAGAAGAACACATGTTGTATGAGTCCATTTATGTGAAATGTCCAGAATAGGCAAATCCGTATGGATAAAAAGTAGATTAATGGTTGCCAGTGGCAGGGGTGGGAGGGGAAATGGGAAGTAACTGATAATGGGAATAGATTTTGTCTTCAGGGTGACGCAAATGCTCCAAAATGTTTTCGCAACTCTGAATATACTAAAAAACCTCTGAATTGTATCCTTTAAAAGGGTAAACTTCATGAAATATGAATTATATATCAAAGTTATTTTTTAAAAATTATAGAACCTAGCCCAAACAACAAAATGAGAATCTCTGGGAGGTGGCGCCCAGGCATCTCTCTGTAGGTTTTTAAAGAGCCCACAAGATTGCAAAGGCGAGTCAGGTTTGAGAACCTCTGTTTTATTTGATATGAAGCTGACAGGGTATGATGTAGTTTTGTTTTCACGTTTGTTGCTAATGCTAACACTTCCTAGCAGTACAGTTTGCTTTACCTGTATCATTTCCACACCTATAACTCGAAGCCCTCACACTCTGGTCTCTGTTTGGCAGGGGGAGAGACTTGTCCAGGGTCCCTTAGGGAGCACAGGATGGTGGTCCTGGGCTCTATTAGAGACAGCTTGATTTCAGTGAAATTATGTAAGCCCCCAGGCAGCTTATGCATTGGATAGCCCCCGGGAAGTACACTGTGCGCACATTCTTAGGATGCTTTTGATTTGTGGAATGGGAGCCTATGTTGACCCTGTTGGTGAGGGAGCCCATGAACATTGCTTGTTTCCTCTCTAGGTCATTTGGATCATCTTTTACACTGCCATCCACTATGATTGACGGTGCACAGTCCCCACCTGCTCCCTGTCTGGTCCAAAGGACCCTCTTAGTTACACCACAGAAGCACGATTGTTGGGGGGCACCCCAGCCACGCGGAACCTGGAAGACCCGTGTTTCCTGGACCGAGAATCAGTGTGTGGGGCGTCAGTGTTTTCTGCAAGGGTTGTGACCTGAAACTTTTTAAAGAACCATCCACCTTTTGGGGAAGCATTTCTGAATTGTCCATCACCAACCGTTTCTTCTTGGATACCATCATGAAACACCTGTTTGCCGATTGGAGCTGTCCTTCAATTTGGTGCACCTCTGGATCCGGATGAAACATTAAATTGTCTTCCTTTTCCATCAGGTGTACGGTTTTTAAACTATATCAAACATTGGCATTTCAAGTCTCCTGAAAACAGTATGGCAGTACGTGCGTGGTCCATAGCACAGTACAAGCAGCATCTAATAACAGTTTTCGTTGTAGAATGTTTTCAGATACTTGAATAAATCAGATCTTTAATTGAGCCCCTGTTGGTGATACCTGATGAAGCCTTTCCCACCTCACCTCTAGCCTCAGAACCCAATAGGAGCAATAGAGGTGGTGCCCTCCCATCCCCTTCCCTCTTCCCCCTTCCCTTTTCCTCCTCTCCCTGCTCCCTTAACACCTCTATCCAGGCTTCTTTCCCTTAATGTGCAGCAGGGAAATCCAGGGCTGGAGTTGGTGTAGGCTGTGGCCTTGACTTTGTGGAGGGAGGGCTTACCGCCTTCTGATGCCCTGATGCTCCCGCTCAGCACTGAGACGTGACTAAGCTCACCGCAGTGTGCTGGGCTCAGATGGTGTCCTTTGCATTTGGGTACAAGACGGCAAGGCTGTTGTAGCCGAGAAAGCTTAGCCAGGTTCAAATGATGAGCCACAAAATGAAAGATCTGAGAGCTAGGACTGTCCAGAGAAGGGGCTTAATGGGGACGTGGAGGACCCGGACTGTCAGAGGTCCTGCTCTTTGCCGTGGCGGTCAGGTGGAAGCTGGAGAGCCCAGGTTCTGCTGCCGTTTAAGCCACCCATCCCCTCTTCCTTCCTGTCCCTTCTAGGCCGTAGTTCTACCTTCTGAGGTGTGGTGGCATTCTGAGTGAGACTGGTCAGTTTTCCTTAAATGATGGTTTTTTTCTCCTTGATGCCAGTGGGCGTTCTCTGCCCCGTGGGAGTGGTTGTGGGGATGTAGAATGAGACTCGACAGGCAGAGGGAGGAAGGTGGTACTGGGGCTCCCAAACTCGGGAACTGGCTGGGTCACACCAAGGACATCTAGTCTCTCTGGAGTCCTGGCCCTGTTCTTAACTGGTCTTTACTTGAACTAGAGGCTGTAGGTCGGGTCATGGCACTGGGAGGAGGTTAGGTGACTTCTTAGGGCTGAGAGAGGAAGGAACAGAGGATAGAGGTGGGACTCTGGCCGTGCCTCTGTGTCCCAGCCCTCCCCTCACTCTGCACAGTCTTTGCCTCTGGGGTGCTCGGTCAGGCTGAGCTGAGTTGGGGTTCTAGGTGCTGCAGCGTTGGTTCCCCTTTCGGCCTCTGCTTTGGGCCTTGGCATCGTCCAAGGAGATGTCATCAGTCAGGCTGATGTAGGAGCTAAGGGCCTCCCGGAGTCCCTCACTGAGGGGGGACTCCTCCCCTGTGGCAGATGCTTTGGAGAACAGGAGAGAGCTGTGGAGAGGGGGAAGGAGTTGCATCAGGGAGCCTCACCCTCCTCCCTGCACCTACCACATGGTTCCCTGTTCTCAAAACCTGCTGAAAAACTCACAGTGGTTCCCTGTTCCCTGTCATATCAAACTCCCCTTGACTTCACTCAGGACTGGTGCTCTCTGTTGTACCCCATCTTGTCTGACCTTCCATCCTGGCCACCTTGGTGCCCAGGCATGCCCCATATCCATGCCCACTTTGGCCTCCCTGCTAGTCCCCCCAGCAGACCTGCTGAGCCTGGGCTGGCCTGAGTTCAGTCAACGCTTATTGGCTCCCAGGTGTCCCTGAAGGTGACAAGCCCATTCTGGGTTCCCAGGGGTGGGTCCTTCTAACCCTCCTTTGTTCTGCCTTCACGTTCCAGGGGCTCCTCACCTGTCCAGCTCTTTCCAATTGAGTGGTGTCCTCTGCACAGTCACAGGTAGAGGTATGGACTTGCCAGGGGGTGAGCCGGCCCTCTGCAGGGCACAGGGCTTCTTGAGTAGGCAGCAGATGTCATCCGCCAGCTCTGAGGAAGAGACCTAGACCCTTGACATGGCTGGCTCCAGCCCTGCCTTCCTCCCCAACAACTCCACCCTCACCCTGACAGCTTTCCACACTTGGCAGGTGGGAGCATGAGCCCCAAGCTGTTAATCTGGAAGCTGACATGCAGTCAAAGGTCATTCTGGGCTAGGTTTCGGGAGACGTAATTTACCGTGTGATTTCGGGTAAGTTGATGAACCTCTTTGAGCCCCAGTTTCTGGTTAGAAAAGTGCTTTGGAAAGAAGAAAGCTAAGGGATGATCAGTCTCTACTTGTTCTGTCAGTATCTGCTGCATGGAATGACTGTCCTGAAATCCCCCGATCAGTTTTCCCAGTAGCAGTCTTTCCTCTCTGCTTCTCTGACACTCTGCTGGAGTGGCTGCAGTGCCTGTTACAGAACAGGCACCAGAAAATGCTGAGAATCAACTGAATTCCACGATAGCAACAGCTCGGGGCCTAGTTCCTGTGGAGAGAACCGTGCCAGCCATTGGGGACTTTGACTCAGAACCACAGTGGTGGGTGAGGCACTGGCCTGCACTAACACGGGACACCTCCGTGGCTCTGTTGGCACGAGATGAACTTGGGGCTTCTGGGCTGTGTTTCGTGGCACAGGGACTGGCATGGAGAGAGGGGAGGTCCCTCTTCTGCCTAGATATTCTCCAGCAGGCAAAGTGTCCAAGGGTATGACTAACTTCCCCACAGACCCAAACCCCAGTCTGCTCTCATGGAGGTAGGGGATGGCCATACCAGAGTAATGGTCCACCAGGGCCTGGAGTGAGGGGAAGGTGAGGCGCGGTGAGATGTACAGCCAGCCATTGTCAAGGCGTTGGATCCTGTAGTGTCTGATCCGGTCCCAGGATGCAGGGCGGCTGAGGCGGACCGACAGGGAGTAACAGCCTGAGAAGGAAAGGGTCCAGGGTGGGATTAAGGCTATGCTGGGACCAAGCCCAGCCCAGAGTGGAAGAAGGAAGACATGAAATGGCCACAGAGAGTGGGCACTGGGCCCAGACGAGGGAAGGGGGAAGGGAGGGACAAAGACTTGCTCCCTTGCTCATAAGTGACAACACACTTATCATAGCTAGGGCTCTCGTGAGGATGAAACAAGACCACGCACACAGTGCCCAGAACAGGGCCTGCCACAGTTTAAGTGAGCATTAAGTGTTGGCTGTTCTGATAAAGACTCAAGTGGGCAGAAGTGTTAGGATGTGAAAATGTGTCAGGAGATGTCAGCAAGGATGTGGAGAAAGGAATTCTTACCCTGCTGGTGGAGAGAGAAATTGTACAAGCCACTTTGGAAACAGTTGGCATTATCTAGTAGAGTTGAACATGCTCATACCTCACAACCCAGCCGTTCCATCCCAGCACAATGCCTTGCAAATACATGAACAAAAATATTCATAGCAGCATTGTTCAGAAAAGCCCCAAACTGCAAACAGCCCATATGGACTCAAGAAAATGGTAGGTTCTTGGGGCCTCCCTGGTGGCGCAGTGGTTGAGAGTCCGCCTGCCGATGCAGGGGATACGGGTTCGTGCCCCGGTCTGGGAGGATCCCATATGCCGCGGAGCGGCTGGGCCCGTGAGCCATGGCCGCTGGGCCTGCGCATCCGGAGCCTGTGCTCCGCAACGGGAGAGGCCACAACAGTGAGAGGCCCGCATACCGCAAAAAAAAAAAAAAAAAAAAGAAAATGGTAGGTTCTAGAATGTAACACTATTCAGCAGTAAAAGTTAATAACCACTACACACATAAGCATAGATAAATGTTTAAAATAATGAGCAGAAACAGCAAGTCACAGAAGCATACGTTCAGTATGATTCTATTTAAATAAAGTTCAGAGGCAGCCAAGACTACTGCATAGAGACACGTGTATGGCAAAACTATGAAGAAGGCTTCCCTGGTGGCGCAATGGTTAAGAATCTGCCTCCCAATGCGGGGGAAGCGGGTTCAGTCCCCAGTCAGGGAACTAGATCCCACATGCATGCCACAACTCAAGAGTTTGCATACCACAGCTAAGGATCACGTGTGCTGCAACTATAAGGAACTGGTGAGCTGCAACTAAGGAGCCCACCTGCCGCAACTAAGGAACCCACCTGCCTCAACTAAGACCCGGCATAACCAGGAAAAGAAAAAATTGTGAAGAAAAGTAACTGATTAACACAATGAAGCAGGCAAAGGGCTTCAAAGGGACTGTTGCACAATTTCTTAAGCTGGTAAGTGGGCATATGGATGTTGGTTTTATTATTAGTCTTTTTTTTTTTGGCTGCACCACACGGCATTTGGGATCTTAGTTCCCCAACCAGGGATCAAACCCACACTGCCTGCAGTGAAAGCACAGAGTCTTAACCACTTGGACCGCCAGGGAAGTCCCTGTTATTAGTCTTAAACCTATACCTGAATATTATATTCACTGATGCAAGTGACAGAATTTTTCCAGTTTAGTTTTAGTTTTGTTTTTTTTTTTGGCCGTGCTGCGTGGCTTGTGGGATCTCAGTTCCCAGACCAGGATTGAACCCAGGCCTTGGCAGTGAAAGCCCAGGATCCTCACAACTAGGCCACCAGGGAACTCCCTGTTTTAGTTTTTTAAATCAACTTTATTGAGGTATAATTTATATAAAATAAAATGCATATGTTTAAAGTGTACAGTTTGATAGGTTTCAACGAAAATTTTCATTTAAAAGATAACTGGCTAGAAGAGGAAAAGCACATGGTTGAAAAATGGATAGAGAGAAAAGACTATATAAAATCATAACTATATAACTATATAAAATCAGGCCTCCAGCAGTAGTTTTCAGCAGAGGAGGTTGCATATGAGTGATCTTTATAACTGTAAAGTGGGATTCATTTCTAACACTTCATCAAAGTCAAATGGGAAGAGGGTGCTTAGTGGAATAATAGTAATAACCTATTATTACTATCTAATTATTTAAAGCTATCTGTAGCTTTCATTTATTTAAGTGCTTACTGTGCACTTTTTATATGGATTATCTCGTCTAATTCTCATAACCACCCTGTGAGGTAGGTACAGTTATCCCCAGTTTACAGATGAGAAAACTGGCACAGAGAACCTGGAGGAAGAGCCAGTGACCCTGTCACTTCACCTTTCCCTGTGGAATGCCAACAAAATGCAGGAGTGACTTTCCCAAACCACAGGCAGTGCTCAGTTTTAGGAAGCTTTTACTTTGAGGAAGTGGTCTAAATACTCCATTAAAAGGCAGAGATTTTCAAACTGTATTTTAAAAAGCAAGACCCAACTACATGATAAACACACTTTGAATATTAAAACACAGGCTAAAAGTAAATATGTATCATGCACACATTAATCATAGGAAAACTGGAGTGATTATATTAATATCAGAAAAGTAGAACTCAAGACCAAGGGTATTACCAGAGATAAGAGGATATCCTGAATTTCTATGCACCAGTTACAGAGATTCAAAATATAGAAGCAAAGCCAACAGTATTAACAGAAAAAATAGATGTCCATAATTATAACTGGAGATTTCAACACTCCTCTCTTAGTACTTGATAGGATAGAAATCAACAGGCATATAGAAGAGTTGAACAATGCAGTCAGCCCATTTGATTTAATTAACAAACCTTGGGCCCAACAAGAGCACATGGAATATTCAAGGCAGACTATAGACTGGGCTGTAAAAACAAATTTAAAAGGATTGAAATAATTAAAGGTATGTTTTCTGACCACACAGAATTATGAATTAATAACAAAAAGACATATGGAAAATCCCCAGATGCTTGGAAATAACCCAGGGATCAAAGAAGAAATCATAAGCAAAATTAGAAAATATTTTTAACTAAATAAATAAATTTAAATAAATTTGTGAGCTCAGCTAAATCAGGACTTAAAGGTATATTTTTAGCTTTAAATCTTACACTTGAAGAAAAGAAGGCATAAAATAAAGTTTCTACTTTAAAAAGCTAGAAAAAGGGGCTTCCCTGGTGGCGCAGTGGTTGAGAGTCTGCCTGCTGGTGTGGGGGACGCAGGTTCGTGCCCCGGTCCAGGAGGATCCCACATGCCGCAGAGTGGCTGGGTCCGTGAGCCATGGCCGCTGAGCCTGCGCGTCCAGAGCCTGTGCTCCGCAACGGGAGGGGCCACAACAGTGAGAGAAGCCCGCATACGGCAAAAAAAAAAAAAAAAAGCTAGAAAAAGAATAAATTTAAGTGGAAGGAAATAAAAATAAAATAGAAGACAATGGAGAAAAATCAAATGCTGATTCTTTGAAAAGGTTGATAAAATTGATAAAGCTCAAACTAGACTGATGAAAGAAAAAGAAAAACACCACACAAATTACCAATATCAGGAATGAAGAGGGGACATCGCTACAGATCCTACACACATTAAAAGGATAAGGGCGGGCCTCCCTGGTGGCGCAAGTGGTTGAGAGTCCGCCTGCCGATGCAGGGGATACGGGTTCGTGCCCCGGTCTGGGAGGATCCCATATGCCGCGGAGCGGCTGGGCCCGTGAGCCAAGGCCGCTGAGCCTGCGCATCCGGAGCCTGTGCTCCGCAACGGGGGAGGCCACAACAGTGAGAGGCCCGCATACCGCAAAAAAAAAAAAAAAAAAAAAAGGATAAGGGCATATTGTGAACAACTTTATGCCAATAAATTCTACAACTTAGATGAAATGGACAAATTCCTTAAAAGACACAAATTACCAAAACTGACACAAGAAATAGAAAATTTGAATAGACCCATATCTATTGCAGAAATTGATTCATAATTTTAAAACTTCCTGAAAAGATAACTCTGGGTCCAGATGGCTTCACTGGTGAGTTCTATCAAACATTTAAAGAAGAAATAATATCAATTTTATACAAACTCTTTAAGAAAATAGAGAAGATAACATTTCCCCACCCATTTTATGAAGCCAGCAATTAACTTGCTAAAAAAAACAGACAAAAACATTATGAGAAAACTATAGACCAATATACCTCATATATGTAGACACAAAAAATCTTTAACACACTGTTAGCAAATTGAATCCAGCAATATATAAAAAAGATAATATATTATGACTAAATTGGCTTTATCCCAGGAGTACAAGTTGATTTAAAAATTGAACGTCAGGGCTTCCCTGGTGGTGCAGTGGTTGAGAGTCCGCCTGCCGATGCAGGGGACACGGGTTCGTTCCCCGGTCTGGGAGGATCCCACATGCCGCGGAGCGGCTGGGTCCGTGCGCCGTGGCCGCTGGGCCTGCGCGTCTGGAGCCTGTGCTCCGTGGCGGGAGAGGCCACAACAGTGAGAGGCCCGCGTACCGCGAAAAAAAAAAAAAAAATTGAATGTCAGTGTTAGCTCACTAAGTTAGTAGAATAGAGGAGAAAAAGCATGATCACCTGCAGAAATGTAGAAAAATAATTTGACAACATTCAACATGCACCATGATTTTTTTTTTTTGGCAGTACGCGGGTCTCTCACTGTTGAGGTCTCTCCTGTTGCGGAGCACAGGCTCTGGACGCGCACGCCCAGCGGCCATGGCTCACGGGCCCAGCCGCTCCGCGGCATGTGGGATTCTCCCGGACCGGGGCACGAACCCGTGTCCCCTGCATCGCCAGGCGGACTCTCAACCACTGCGCCACCAGGGAAGCCCCCCATCATGATTTTTAAGAAACAAAAAGAAAACTACAAATAGAAGGTGTAATAATTTCCTATTGCTGCTATAACAAATTACCATATATATAGTGGTTTAAAACAACAAAAAATGTGTTATCTTACAATTCTGGGGGTCGTAAATCTAAAATGGGTTTCACTAAACTAAAATCAAGGTATCAGCAGGCCTGTACTTCTTCTGCAGGCTCTAGAGGAATGTCTATTTCTATGCCTTTTCAGTTTCTAGAAGCCCCCTGCATTCCTTAGCTCATGGCCCCTTACTCCATCTTCAAAGCCAGCAGCATAGCATCTTCCAATCTCTCAAACTCTTACCCTCTTGCCTCCATCTTGTAAAGACCCTTGTGATTTCATTGGGCTCATCTGGATAATCCACGATAAACTTCCTATCTCAAAATCCTTAATCATGTCTACGAACTCTCTTTTGCAATGTAAGGTAAGTCATATTCACATGTTTCAGGGATTAGGACCTGAACATCGTTTTGGGGGCTAGTCTGCCTACCACAGAAGGGTACTTCCTCTTAACCTGACATAAAGCATCTGTGAAAAATCTATAAGTAACATCATAGTTAATGGGAAAGACTGCATTTTTCCTTCTAAGAACAAAGCAAGAATGTTCTTCCCACTTTACTTGTTATACTAGAGGTCCAGTGCAGTAAAGCAAGGGAAAAAAAAAGGTATATGAATTAGAAAATAAGTAGTTAAACTATATTTATAGATAATGTGTGATCATAGATGTAGAAAATCCTAAGGAACCTACAAAAAAGCGACGAGAACTAATAAGTGAATTTAGCAAGGCTACAGGATACAAAGTCAATATACTTTGAGAAGTATGGAGTAAGGTCCTTGCTTCCTTTTCGTTGTTTTCTACCTGACTCTGGAGACCCCTTGACTCTGTACCTTTAAGAGGAATCTCTTCTGGAGCTGTGCTGTGACCCTGAAAAAGCTCTGTGGTTGGGAAAGGGATACATATCTGAAACTAGGCCCTGGAAGCCAACCAACCAGCTGAACTAAGTGACCAAGTCCCTCTATGGGGCCTGGTTCTCCAGCCACCCCACCCTGGCCACTGTCATCACAGTTACTAGACCCAGGAGGGATCCTCACAGCTACACTGAGGATGTGACTGGTAGACTCAGAGATAACAAGCAAGCTCTGTCAAGCCCATGTGGGGTTGTCTACCCTGCTGTGGGGACAGGTCACCTACCAAGGCCACCTTCGACTACCCTGTGTGCCTGCTATCCTGCTGTTCCTTCTCACTGCTGCTCAGCCAGCCCCAGATATCTGCAGCTGGCTCCCAGTTCCAGGACGTCTTTTAAACTCAGACTCCCTGGTTTCATATCCCACCCAGAGTCACACACTATAACACCCCTACATCCTATAACCCTAGCTGTGTCTCTATGACACATTATTTGACTTCTCAGATCTGTTTCTTCCTCTCTAAAGGGGGATAATAATTGTCCCCGCCTCAATAGATTGCCACAAAGATGCAGGTGGTAAAGTAGGTAAAGCACTTAGCAGTGTCTGGCGCATAGCAAGCATCCAGTGCTCCTTATCAGTTCCCTGGTTCTTTGTTCACGCTGTTCCTTTTATATGGAACACTCTTCCACCTGCGTAACCGCCAGCCTTCCTTTGACGACTCAGTTCCTACTCAGACAACTCCTCTCCAGAACACCTTCTCTGCCTGGTAGAAACCCCAGCTCTAGGCTGCCCAGACACAAGTGCTAGCGCCAAAGGTGCTACTCTCCCATCGTCTGTCCCTCAACACTACCCCACCCCACCATATAACCAGCTGTGAGCCTCACAAGGGATTGTCCTAATGTATCTGCCCACCATCTTCCCATCTCAGAAAACAGCAGCACAATCCATTCACTACTAAGCTCCTAACCCCGGCATCATCCCTGGCAGCTCCCATTCTCCCTCACCTCCCATCCAGCCCCACAGAAAACCCTACCGGCTACATTCAGAACATATCCGGAATCTAACCACTTCTTAGCCTGCAATAACTTCCCATGTGGCTTCCCACTTCCGCCTCATCCCCTGCCAAATCCTCTCTGCACCATAGAGGGATCAGATCACATCACTCTCCTGCTTAGAACCCTCCCTGAAGCTCTCACCCTGGAAAGGCCTTGCATGACCTGACTTCCGGTGACCTTGGATCTGCTCCAGGCACACCTGCCTCCTGCTGAGGATGCACCTGTTTACTCTGTTCCTCTTAACTGTCGCTTGATTGTTTCTTTGTGGCACTTGCCATGATCAGTTGCTCAATTACTATTTGTTCACTGTGCACATTGCCAACTGGATTGTGGGCAGGGATTTTGCTTTTTTTTTAACCTCTTTATTGGTACTTTTTATATTGTTGAATCCCCAGCACTTAGAACAGTGGCTGGCCCAGAGTCACCATGCAATTTTTATTTGTTGAATGAATTACTGAGTCTCTGTGATAAACACTGGACACGGCCATGATTACAAGCAGACTTGAAGAGTCCTTGCCACCATTTGCACTCCTACCGCTGTGAGCACAGATGGTGTTGGGGGTCAGTCTGCCCTACCCCAGGCTCTTCATCCTCTCTCCTCCCCTCAACGTACATGCATGCACTCCTTCACTCATCCATTTATACAGTAAACATCTGTTGAACACTTGCTACAAGCTGACACTGCACTAGCCCCAGACACAGGTAATCAGATCTTCATACTCTGGGGAAAGAAGTACTGTCCCTCAGCGTATCCCTCAGCCAGAATTTTCCTTTATGGTCCTCATCTCAAGTATTTAGTTCCCCTGCTGTTAGACCACATACCCTGACTTTGTTTTAAGAAATGTTTATTGCAGCTACAGAAGAGGTCTTTTCAGGATGCTGTGGGAGTTGAGAGCAAAGAGTGACAAATAACCTGGGGAAATGGCATTGCCATGCATCGGGAAGGATCAGTGTGGGTTGGCCAAGTGGAGGACTGGAGGAGAGGGCTTTCCAGGCCCTGAGGGAGGCTCGTGTGCAAGGATGCAGCAGTGGAAAGAACAGGTGTTCATTCGTGGAGTGTCCCGGTGGGCAGTGGGCCAGAAGGTGGGCTGTGGGAAGGAATGGTAGGAGCTATGGCTGGGTGCAGGGCCTGGAGGGAGACCCACTGGGAAAAAGGCAAGGAAAGTATGAGGTCCCGGATTCCAGAAAGCTCCAGCAGGCTGAGCCAGTGTCACACCCTGGCCTGCAGTGACCCGTGGGCTCAGGAGCCATGTTCTCCCAGGTGTTCTGATGATGATGCCGGGAGGAGGGGAGGGGTCCACAGTGGTGTGAGGGAGCACATTAAAACCTGTTTGGGGGACGCAGGTCTAGCAGGACCCTCTGAACTTCTTCTGAGACCTCTAAGAAGCTGATAGCCTCGAGGACCCTTGACTGCACCCTGGACCCTTGACTGTGTGAAGCCTGAGGGCAGGAATCACAACTTATCAGGCCTGACTCAGAGGACATGCTTTTAAGTGTTTCTCGGCTGTCAGAAATCACAGAGGTGAGTCCCTCAGGGGCAGGAAGCGTGTCTTGCTCATCAGTCTCTCTTGCAATGCTCAACACAGTATAGACACATAGTAGGACAGTAGGAAGGCAAGAGGGTGACACTCTTGGGGTCTGGCCCTGGCGCTGACCTCTCGAGCAGTCCTGGGACCTCCACAAACTCTGTGCCCCTTCACACACCAAGGTTTTCGGCCTGACTTGGGCCCTGTCGTGGCTCCCCCCAGGCCTAGAACACAACCAGGTATGCCAGAGGGACTCTGGGGAAGATGGGGGGGTCTTCCCCTCCCCTTCCAGACTCTTGAGTAGTGTTCTTGGGAGCTCAGTGGCCCCAGGCCTTCCTCCATGGTCCACCCACAGGCTCAAAGCCCCTACAGAATTCCCTTCCCAGAGGTACGTCTGGATCTTGGGCCAAAGAAAAGCTGATCCTGATATCACTCACTCACTTGGTCAGTTAATTACTGTTATATATGACAAGATGCATTATGTAAACATGAAAAACATTGTCTCTCATTACTTAATTTTGGGTTCCCTAGATTGGAACTGTGTTTTCAAACTTAAAAGAACATGAGAACCATCCGGAGAGCTTGTGAAGGAAGCAGATTTCTGACCTCTGTACCCAACCGTCTGATTTGGCAGGTCTGCGGCGGGGCCTAAGAGTGCATTGGCAAGACGATACCCTGACAATTCCTGTACACTCAAATCTGAGAACCACCATCTTGTGGCGTCACTCGGGCCCGTACAGATTTAGTGTCAAACTTCTTTTGACCACAAACCACATATGAAATTTTACAGTGACCCAGGACACACTTAAAATTATCGAAAACAAAAAGTTTGGTGAAGCAATGGAAAAAGTTTTGGTGAAGTTTCCTCTCCAAAAGGAAGCCCAGGATGAGAGATTAGAAATCAGTACTGGGAAACTGTTGCCTTTCCTGCAGAATTGGCAAATTCTTCCTTTTTCGATAATGAGAGCTGCATTCTGATCTATCCCTTTTTGGTGTTGCTATGGGGAACCTCAGAGTCAAATCTAACCTTAATCCCAGCAATTTTGTGGATCCTTAAAGATCCTATGGATTCTTTACACCTTAAACTTATGCAGTGCTGTGTATCAATTATGTCTCAATAAAACTGCAAGGAAAAAAAAAAGATCCTATGGATTCTTATCTGCTTTCTCCTTTATTTCTCCACCAGTTCCTCTTGTATATGTGCCTTCTTAGAAAAGGGGCTCAGAGAGGCAATAAGTTTCGGTCACTATGCTCTTCGGGTTGAACCAGGCCAGAGAAGGGGTGTGGGAGGGGCAGGTGAGCACGGAGCACTTCCTGTGACTTCTCACGCTCACTGGGGCCCGGTCTACAGTGCCCCTGCCCCCAACAGCACCGCTATGGTTTCCTGTTTGTAGCTGTTGCACTTGAGCCAGCCCCCAACCCTGGCCTGCCTATGGGTGTATGTGAGGGATGCTGGCGCTGCCTGGAAAATAGTAGGAGGGGCTGGGGAGAGGTCAACCCAGGGGGCTCCCAAAGGAAGGGAAGGAGAGGCAAAGATGCACTGGAAGGGGCCCCAGGAGGGAGACTGAGTAGAGAGCAAAGGACCCTGACGACGCATCCACGTGAGTTCAGTTAAGGGAAGCACAGGCAGCCCGTCCTCACTCCTGAATAGCTTCTCCCTAGTCTGCCCCTGTGCTTGTGATGCCACCGTTACTGTCACAGGTGGGCCTCTCTTGGGTGTCTGAAGTGCGATGAACCTCAGCGGGGTCTGAATCCCAGCTCTGCACTTATTAGCTGTGTCTCCCCAGGCAAATCATTTCTCTTCCCCCAAATCTCCAGTTCCTCATCTGTAAAACGGGGACATTGGAAGTACAATCCCCACAGGGTTGTTTGAAGGCATTTAAAGAGCTAACATAAACGAGGGCACTGCCACTCCTTCAATGTCCCTCTCTGTCCCTGCTGTAAGGGACTCAGGGCAGCTCAGAGAGAAGCAGGGGCATCAGAGACAGACTCAACTTCGTGTTTCGTTTGCACCTGGGGTGGGAGAAGTCCCATATGAACGTGCAGTGTGACATGTCCCTATCCCTCTGTGGGCCTCTGTTTCCCCATCTGCACAGCACAGAGAGGAAGATCATGAGGTGACTCCTAGTGGGTTTTCTGGCTCCGACTGGCTGGTGACCCAAAGCACAGAGACCTTGTCAAGAGATCAGGGTCATGTTGTGTCTTGAGGAGGGAGAAATCACTGCTGGTCAAGGCAGAGAAATCCTGTGACTATACTCTGTTACAAGTCCTGGTTGCTGGAGTGTTGGTTGAGCTGGATCCCTCCTGTGGGCAATTCACACCACTTTTAGAAATGCAGGTTATTGCCCCATTGTTGTTTTTTTTTGTTTGTTTTTTTTTTTTTTTTTTTTTTTTTTGCTGTACGCGGGCCTCTCACTGCTGTGGCCTCTCCCGTTGCGGAGCACAGGCTCCGGACACACAGGCTCCGCGGCCATGGCTCGCGGGCCCAGCCGCTCCACGGCATGTGGGATCTTCCGGGATCGGGGCACGAACCCTAGTCCCCTGCATCGGCAGGCGGACTCTCAACCACTGCGCCACCAGGGAAGCCCTGTTGTTTTTTTTTGTTTTTTTGTTTTTTTTTTTTCCTGCGGTACGCGGGCCTCTCACTGTTGTGGCCTCTCCCGCTGCGGAGCACAGGCTCCGGACGCGCAGGCCCAGCGGCCATGGCTCACGGACCCAGCCACTCTGCGGCATGTGGGATCTTCCTGGACCAGGGCACGAACCCATGTCCCCTGCATCGGCAGGCGGACTCTCAACCACTGCGCCACCAGGGAAGCCCTACCCCATTGTTGATAGGCTCTCACAGCAGCAACAAGTGGTCAGTCAGCCAGACTGCCCGACTCCAAGGCCAGGTCTCCAGCCCTCCACATGTGGCCTCCTACCTCTACCCCCAAGTCACATCACATCTGGCTCTTGGCATGAAAGGGAAAAGCCCATGGCAGGCTGAGCTTACCCACCTCTCCTGGTCTGGCTCTCCCGGATGAGGAAGGCCCCTCCTGGGTTTCCAGGTAACAGCAGAAGTTCCTCAGCTTTCTCCCGGCTCAGGCCCTCATATAACCACCTGGGAGTAGGGAGATGAGCAGAGAGAGGGTCAGGGGTCAGCCTGGGGGTGGGTGGCCCAAGACTCTCCTGGAACCTCTCTTCCCTCTGTGGGCCTCAGACTTCCAAACGTCCCATGAAGAGCTGGCCTCAGGTCTCTCAGGGCTCCCAGCTTTGTCCTTGTCCTCTGAGGCCCCTGGAGCCAGGACCATCTCATGGGGTCAGCCCCAGCCTTTTCTAACTGAAGAGCTCATTCCCAAGTGGCCAGGGTCTGGGGGCAGGTGAGGTGATCCCAGACCCTCTCCTGTCACTGCCCAGTTCCCCCAGCACCCCTACACCATCCACTCACCTGTCTAAGCCTTCACCTCTCCAAGAATTGCCTCTCTTATTTTTTTAATTTTAGTAAATATTTTATTTCAACAGTTTAAAGTTTAACTCTGTAGCCAAAAGGTATGCAGGTGAACATTTACTCATTATCACTGAAATCTAACTTCCACTGTAGCTTATTTGTGGGTAGAAAGTTTGGAACTGGAATGTTCAAGACATTCTAAAATTTTGAAAAAATTCACATAGCCCATCAATAGCCATACGTGCCTCTTCCAATGCTGGGATTGTTGATAACTCTGAGTCCACACCTTCCTTTTCTCTCTTCACTTAATCCCTCACCTATGTATGTCCATGAAGGACTTCACTGCAGTGAAAAGTTCAAGGAGTCGTGCAGGAATTTTTTGGCTTACAGTCCATCAGCTTCTTACTGTCCCCAGAGACATGTCCAGGGGTCCCAGGCAAAGCCTCCAGAAGCCAATTTGATGGAAATGGTTGCCTCCCTGTCATTTTGTGAAATGCCAGAGTCAGGGTTGAGTTGATTCCAAGTAAATAAAGTAGAGAAGCTGTGATTGTCTTGGGGCCAGCAGCAAACTGAGCCTAGTGTTATAGTAAATAAAATACACCATTCATACAACTTAGGAAAATCGAGGCTATAAATGAAGCAGAGGCAAGGAAAGGGGCCTCTTAGAGGTAGTCGGTGTTTCCTCTGTTTAAACTTCACGCCAGGCTGTGGAGGCAAAACCCTGCCCAGCAGGCCCAGGCCACTGGGAGACGCGAGCTGATTCTATGATGTGTCCACGTGTCTCAGGATCCTATGCTGCTTTCCTCAGAGCCAGACATACCACGAGCTTCAGAAAGGAAGGCCATCCAGTGTGGGAGCCGTGCTTTGCCTCAGAACTGAAGCGTGGCTGTCACAGCACACACAGTGACACGGGGACATGTCCCTGGCTCCAGGTTATTCACTGCCTTTCTCTCTCGACATAGAATTTGCTCTGGAGTCGGTCTGCCCCTTACTCTGGGCAAGGGATGGCTCACACTTTTTGAGAGACCCTGCGTCCCCGAGTCCAGCCCTCCTGAGGAAGTGCCTCTTGGAAGGGCAGCCCGAGGAGGCTCTCTGGGGACATTGATGCAGGCTGCCCCCACCTCCTGCAAGTCCCTTCCAGCATTCTCCACCACCAGATTCCCGGCCACCCTCCAAAGCGCAGGCGCCACATCTCCATGAGGCCTTGCCGAGCCCTCTCCTCTGGGCTCCCAAGTCTCACAGGCTGACCTGAGACAGTCAGTCGTCAGCTCCTCTGGAGGGCAGGGTCTGGGCCTGATTTTCCCCTGACCCCAGCTTTGCTCAGCATAACACTGGGCGTAAAGAACTACACTTGTGGGAGGAGAAAGCAGGAAGCTCCCCGGAGGCAGGGCCTGGGGTGTGAACTCACCCATGGGAGATTTTGGCCACGTGGATGCTGGGGATGATGTACTCTCTGCCTGAGATGTCCGACAGCACCGTCCACCAGTCTCCATCCCTGGAGAGAGAAGGGCGAGGGGACCCCTCTCAGAAGGGCCAAGGCCCTGGGCACCGCTCATGTGGGATTCACAAGGACCCTCCAGGTGAGGTCCTGCGGCCACCTATCCCACCTGAGTTTCCCAGGTTTCCTTGCACCAGCCAGTCTGGGTACCTCCTGGGCAGTGAATGGCCTGATTCAGGGCCCCCCTGCAAGGCCCTACCCACCCGCTGCTTTTCCCTACAGGTGTGTCAAGCCGCCTAAAATCCCATTAGAGTGCTGTGTGAGCTCAGCACAAAAGTCCATGCTCTTTTCTCCTGGAAGGGGCCCCTCCTCCCACTAGTGCCTCTTCGGGGATCGGGGGAGGGGAGAGAGCACCCCACCCAGTGCCCTCAGAGGGACTTACTCAGAGACGACGGTCAGTGGCTCCCCCAGTCTCAGAGACAGCTCTGCCTGCTCGCCTACCGGGCAACTGCCCAAGGCCACAGCTTTGGCCTTGCTCCTCTCTGGATGGAGGGACAGAGATGGTCACCCTCTGGCCAGACATGAGTTCCAGTGGAGGCTGGGCTCCCACCATCAATCCTCCCACGGGCACCCTAGGGCGGCATGTCTGCTGGGATCCCGGGATGGCAACCTGGAATCTGATGCTTTTCCATAGGGCTCTGCAGAGCCCTGGGGGTGCCCAGACATCTCTTGGGGGCCCCTCGGGGAAAGGATTGGTGTGGCAAGAGGAAGTGGGGTTCCTGGCTACAATCCCATTTTTTATACAGATCATCGCAGGAGATTCTGATAAAGGAATTCAGCCAACTTAAAGCCGACAGCTCTAAGCAGGTATCAGCCTGGATCTCTGAGCTCAGCTTCTGAAAGGCACCGATGAGGTGGCCACCAGATGGACTAGCTTTGAGGGGCTGGGAGGTGGCCACGGGAGGGGGAGGGCTCCTGGAGGGGCCCAGGAAATCACTGACCTGGACGGGCTTTGTAACTCTGGAGTGCCGTGCACGTGGGCAGAGTGGCTCTCCCGTGACCTCTGTCCAGAGCGACAGGCGTAGGTCTGTGCTGCCCCCTCAGAAGAGGCGCAGCCCCCGGGCCCACTGGGACAGGCCTGGCCCAGAGCAGACGCCCGGCAGGAATGTGTGTCTCAGCCAAGTGTCCTGGTCACACACCTGCCACCTCTTCCTGAGCACCTGCTCTGTGTCAGGGCCTGACGGGTGCTGTATGTGTCTTCTCCATTCAGCCCCATTACACAGCAAGGCAACTGAGGCTCCACGGAGCAGTCTGCCGGGGAGGGCGGGCACAGCTCCTATGCCACATCACCCTGTCCCTGTCCCCCCATGGGCCCAGGGTGGGGGGACTGGGCTGGACAGCAGCAGCACGTCTCTGAAAGGCCCAGACTCCCCGGGAGGCTGGCGTTCAGAGACGGAGTCACAGAGACAGGACACCAAGCCGCCGCACCCCACCCCATCACACCAGGACTGGTCCTGAGCACGTGGTGGCCTTGAGGCCCAATTCTGAGGTTGGACAGCAGGCGGCCAGCGGCTCCCTTAGCACAGGACGCTCATCCCCTCGTCCCCCACTCAGGGACCAGCCTGCCCCGACCATCTAGACCTCCTGATGCCTGTCCAGGCCTACTCGTCCTGAAAACACACGGGCTGCAGAGCGCCCTTCACCCACACCCCATCACCCTCCCTTCTCTTCCTCCTACCCCATCTCAGTAGGGGTCTCTGCATGAAGCTATGAGAAGCAGTGAGGTCAGCAAAAAAGGTTTATGTGCCTCACAGATGCTCCTCAGAGGCTGAGAGGCCTCTGTGAGGCCCTCTAGACAGAGCTGGGGCCCCAGGAAGTGAGGGAGGGAGAGCAGAGGACAGACAAGGACCCAGGGGACGGGTGGGACAGACACAGAGCTGGACGCTATGCGGGCTGAGGGCCTCTGGGACATGAGCAGAATGAGACTGTGGTTCTGGAAATGGACCAGTTCCTACATGTCCTCCCAGACACACATGGAGCCCCCCGTGGTGAGCCCAGACAGGAGCTCCTCAGAACGCAGGGCCTGGCCGTCCCCCCGGTGCAGGGAAATGCCTGCCTGATGCCCGAATACACGGTGCAAGTAAGTCTGGGGAGGGTGTCCTCTGACAAGAACAGAGCCAGGTGGCCAGAAGGGCCCCTCCCCCTCCTGGAAGCCCTGGCCTTGCGCCCCAGGAGCCACTGAGCTGCACATGCTGTCCCCCTGATGGGTCCCCTCCGGTGGCTGAGTCACCTTCATCCTCACTCCTTGGATGAAACGTCCCTTCCCTGATGAGCCCCTCAGCACACACTCTTGGTCAGAGTCCCTTAAAACACTGTCATCAAAATCTAACACAGTTGTAATTGATTACTGGTTTAGCACCTGTCCCTGAGGTTCGACTGT
Source organism: Mesoplodon densirostris (assembly GCF_025265405.1). Classification (NCBI taxonomy): domain Eukaryota; kingdom Metazoa; phylum Chordata; class Mammalia; order Artiodactyla; family Ziphiidae; genus Mesoplodon; species Mesoplodon densirostris. The sequence goes on along the minus strand of NC_082676.1, from coordinate 23,157,699 downwards.
TCCTGAACCCAGGGACTGTATCCGTCTTGTCCACTACTGTGTACCCCGGTCCTGGCACAAGGCCTGGCATGGGGTAGAGCCTTGGTAGATTTTGGATGGATGCAAGGCTGATGGACAAAGGAGTTGCCCAGAATCCATGCTCCTGCTGGGACCAGGGGTAGAAGTACTGAGAGAAGCCCATTCGTCCCCTGGAGACCCTGACAGAGAGGGGAACACAGTGCCCCTCAGTTCCCACAGGCAAGGAGGGCCCCAGGACACCTGCCGGGGGGTCACCCCCTCAGCATCCTGGGCATGACTCAGAGCAGCCTCGGGGCCGCTGCCTGTGGCTAGATTCAGAGGAAATGAGGTGGGGGTCTGTGTGGTTTCCAGATCTCTTCCTGCAGGGCCTGCTGGGCCCCAGGCTCTCGGCGCACACTGCGTGGCTAGAAGGAGGCAACTGCCTCCCCAGCAGGAGTCTACAGGGTCCAGGGTGCCGATCGATGACCAAGGGGACTAGGGGAGGCTGCTGTTAAAGAGAGGAGGAGGACGTTGGGGCTTCCCTGGCCGTCCAGTAGTTAAGACTCCACGCTTCCAACACGGGGGTGCGGGTTCGATCCTGGGTCGGGGAACTAAGATCCCACGTGCTGTGCAGCGTGGCCAAAAAGAAAAAAAATTAATAAAAAATAAGAGTATTTAAGAAAAAGAAAGGTGGCTATTGGGGATGGGGGCTGAGGAGCAGAAAGGAAGCCCCAGCCATTGCAGAGGTCTTTTCAGTTTGAGGGAGAGCCTGCCAAACACAGAGAGCCAGTGTGGCTCTGCAGTCTTCTACCTCTGTTTAACTGTGTGTGTGTGTGTCCTTCCTCCTAGAAGTGCTGCTTGGTTTAGAGTCATCTTGTTATCTCTGATGGCTGATTTTATGTGTCAACGTGGCTAGCCCACAGTACCCAGATATTTGCTCAAACACCAGTCTAGATGTTGTTGTGACACTATTTTTGAGACGAGATTAACATTTAAATCAGTAGACTTTGAATAAAGCAGATTACCCTTCACAACGTGAGTGGGCCTTATCCAGTCGGTTGAAAAGTTTAAGAGAAAAAGACTGAGGTCCTTTGAGGAAGGGAGGATCCTGCCTCCAGACTCCACTGTGGAATTCTGCAGCATCAACTCTTCCCTGGGTCTCCAGCCCTCTGGCCTGCCCTACAGACTTCAGACTGGCCACCCCACAGCTGTGTGAGCCAACTTCTTAAAAAATTCTCTCTTACACACACGCACACACACATTCTACTGGTTCTGTCTCTCTGGGGAGCCCTAACAAATACATTATCAAAACTCCAAATCAGAATGTGATTTGAGAAAGGATTTGTGAGCTGTTTCAGGGAACGAGAAACAAACTGGGGCTGTAGCTCTGACATCAAAGTACTAGATATTGCAAGATACTTTGATTGCCTAATCGTCCTAAAAACTGGTATTTTTTAGTCAGGACTGCTTCAGAAAACCACAATTACAGGGTCAGCCCATGCATTGCATGAACTCATTTTTTCCAATCATCATAGCTCTATTTTGCTTCAAGTATTTCACAGCACCTCTCAGGATAAGAGCATTTCTGTCCAGTAGGACTTTCTGTGATAATGGAAATATTCTATAATTGTATTGCCCAATAAGGTAGCCACTAGCTTCATATGGCTGGAGAGCACTTAAAATATGGCTGGTGTTACTGAGGAGCTGAATATTTAATTTTATTTTATTTTAATTAACTTCAGTTTAAACTGAAATAGCTACATAAGGCTAGTGGCTATCATAATGGACAGTGCAGCTTTGGAGAGCTACGGATGTGGGTTGGTCTTAGGGTTGCAGCTCAGGCTCTGGATAAACTGGTTTAGGAGGAGGGAAGCCATGGGAGATGCCTGGGGGACCATCACACACTCCTGGTTAGTTCTGGTCACCCTCACATTTTCTAGTTTATCTGGTTTAATGTTCTGACCACTAATATGTAAGCTTCCTAAGAGCAGGGACCCTGGCTGTGTGGTTCATGGGGAGGGCCTGGTATACAGCAGGTCCTCATTGATACTTGAGGCTGGAGTGGCTGCTCAGGAAGGGCCTGGCTGCCCTGGGGCCCTCGGCCTACCTGCTTGCATGGGCTCAGGACCCTGGCCTTGCACACAGGGCCTCAGGCTTGGGCTTGGAAGGGCTTTCCCCCTGCTGGGCTGACTTCCCATCGTTCCTCAGCAGAACACTCAGAAGTGCATCACCAAGAGAAATCTGAAAGAGATGCTGTGATGGGGACAGAGCCATGGTTCCCAGCCTGGTGCCCAGACACCTTCCCTCCCCAGCTCAGCCCTGATGACCTCCTTGCTGACACAAGCAAATGAGATCCCTCCCATCAGGACCAGGTTCCAGCCCCTCCACCAGACTGTTAAGGCTTTCTGCAAACCGGACCCTGTTTTCTTTGCCCCCCATCTCTTCTACACTGTAACCGTGCTCCATTCTTTGTTCCTGGGCCTTTGCGTGTGTGAAGCCCCCTCCCATTACTGGAAGACCCTTTTTCCACTTAGGGCCTGTCTGGATCCCACCCTTCTCCAGGAAGCTTTCCCCGAATCCCCCAGCCCTAGCTGATCATTCCTATGGCTCCTCAGAACCACTGCCTGACCTGGGATCACATTCTGCCACTGGGTGGCAGGGGCCAGTGATAGGACAGAGTTCACTCTAGGCACACCAGGACCCACGGCTAGGTGGGCAAGGGGGATCTGAGGGGGCTTGGGAGCTGGCTGGCATGTCTCACGCGCTAAGGTGACACTGAGCACACTGTTACTAGTGTCACAGGGCAAAGTAAGATGCCTGGGAGACTGTATGACACAGTGATGACTTGCAAGCCTTTACAGGATTGGTTGTCGAACCACTTCCCTCTCTTTGCCTCCATTTCTCCATCTGAAAAATGGGGATAACGGTACCCACCATACGGGTCTGAGAGATAACGCATGTGAAGAGCCAGGTCAGGGCCTGCTTTTCCTTTTTCACGCTCCGAGTGTCACTTCCCCAGAGGCCATTCCTGGGGACCTTCCCTTTTTTCCCTCTCGGGGCTCCCTGCTGTGCTCTTCCCAAGTTTTAATTATTCACGTACTAGGGTGCTTGTTTAATGAGCCATCATTCTAGAGCTTGTTGAGAACAAGGACCTCTCTGCCCATTTCCTCAGCATTTTCACCCACACAAGTGTATCACCCACACTTGATACACATTATCTAAATGGACGAAGTGATTATTAGCTCTTTGGACAGGTGTCTTATCCTTAGAATAATTTAAATTCCCAGGTTTCCAGGGTAATGCCGTTTTTTCAAACACTATACGTATTAAGATGTTGTGGGGAGACGGTTTCATTCTTTCAGATGGTTTTCAGTCTCTTCGTTAGAGACAAGGCATAATTATACCCGTTTAGGGACATAGCAGGCTCCGTCCTTGCCTTTGACCCTTTTCCCACACCTGGGTGAAGACAGGTGTCCGTCATGATGGTGGAGTGACTCCCATGGCCTCACGGGCCTTCCTGTCCGAGGAGCAAGGATCCGGCCCTGGAAAATGAACAGCCGTCTGTAGTCTCATGCCATCCACACGCGGATGACGGCCTGTTTGCTCCTGCCTCCCGGGGGAGCTCCGTATTCACGGGACAGGAGAGCTCTCTACCACAAACAGGCCCACCGTTCGGGAATGGCTCCCGGCAGCCACCTCCTGCTCCGACTGTGGGATCCTGAAGCCTTGGCTGCCCGAGACGGCGTTGCTACCTCCGGGGGTCTCCGCTTCCCTCAATGCCAAGGCACCCCTTCAGGCCAGGTGTTCAATAGTCCTTTCCCCTTGGGTATGGGGCCCATGCTCTGTGCTTAACTATGCAGACAGACAGGGGTCCAGAAAATCCCTGGGAGAGATCATTCCTGGGGAGCACGAGTGATTCAGACCAACCAAGCTCGAGCTGTGTGACCTCAGGCAAAGCGTGTAACTTCTCTGAGTCTCACTGGTGCATCTGGGATAATACTGACTCCATGGGGCTGTGAGGAGAAGCTGAGGGGCCTGGCACGGAGTGTGTGCTCAGTAGAGGTTAGTCTCCTTTCCCCTGCTTCAACAAGACAGTCACCAACCACACTGAACCGAGACTTCTCCCCACTGCAGGTGGTGCCGGGGGCTGGGCCCATGAGGCCGGAGAACCCTGCACTCAGGCCGGCAGAGCCCCCAGCACTCTGCCAGCTCCCTTCACCTGGTCCCGTCAACGTCAGGCCTTCTAGGGGCAAAATGAAGACGGTGGGTGGGCAGACCTAGGAGGGGGAGATGGTACTGGCCCGAACTTTTAAGAATCTAATCATGTTAGGTAGGCGCTTTCTAGGGGACCCAGGCATGGGCGGAAGCAAAGAGTTAAAGGCAGCCACGGTCAGCATGTGGAACATCTGGTGTTTTGACCATAGTACTTGACCCTTTGAGAGGTCGGCAGGGTTTGAATGCCATTCAAAACAAGGACCAGGGCCCAGGGAGAGCAACCTCGTGCTCACTGCTCGTAGCTGGTTAGTGCAGAGCTGGATCTACAATCCGCGTCTTTTGTGTTTTTCTGAAGATAATTTTCTGCAGATAATTTCTCAGTGGCGGCGTAAGTGATAAATTTGGATTGAGCTGAAGGGAGACCTCCCTCCCTTTCAACTGAGAAAGATCACCCTTTTAAGAATTGTAGACTCTAGAGCTGAACGTGACTTCAGAAGTTATAATCGAGACTCCTCTTAGCCACTGACACTGCGTCCCAACCGTAAAGCCCACTCCCAGTCTTGAGGGGACCATCCTGCCACACAGTTCCAAGGCCATCGGAAAACAAAAAACAAGCGTACTTACTGTTTTCCTGTCATCAGAGGCTTGGGGCAGGGGCTCGGCTAGGACGTATGCTTTAGCTGAAGAGGTTAGGGCTTTGGGGGGCCCCTTCTGGAAGTCTGCCAATGTCCTTAGTCCTAGGTCACCCGGGACCCTCTCAGCCTGGGAGTCTTCAGGGAGAGGCTCTTGATATTGCTTTGGGGAGCTTGGCATCTGCCTGTGGTCAGCAGTCTGTACCCCGGGGATGGGACAGGAGCCCCATGCTCCTTACAGACCTCCAACTGGCTGGCCCTCCCAAGCACAGCCAGGCCAGGACGCAGGCTCAGGGCTCCTCAAGGTCTGTCACAGGGTCCTTGGAGCTCCCAGCTCGCATCTGCAGGCTCTGTGGTTCTCACAACCACCCGTTTCCTCTGACGGCATCACAGACCATCGAGGAGCCACCTTCCCCAAGTTCCTGTTTATGGGGGAGAAGCAGCTGCCTCATCATGATCCTGGAGGGAGAGGTTTCTCTCTGACTTTGTGGCTTGGTCTGATCCAAGGAACACAGAACCAAGCTAAATGAGCAGGAGTTTCCCATGCTTACCTGGTCATAATAATCACCTGAGGGGCTTGTTAGTATCAGATTCCTGGGATCTCCCCACATCTTCTGAATCCAAGTCACCAGAGGAGCAGCCCAAAAATGTGAATCTTAAACACTCCAAGAGATTCCTTTGACTAGCGAGTATGGGAAGCACTGCCTTGGAGTGTCCCCACCTTTAATGTGCATAGGAATCCCCTGGGGATCTGGTTAAACAGATTCTGGTTCGGTGGGGTTCAAGATTCTGCATTGCTAACAACTCCCAGGCGATACCCATGTTGCTGGTTTGGGAACCACACTTTGCGTAGCAGGACCTGGACAGTGGCTCTTCAAGTGCGGTCCCTAGGCCGGCAGCCTCAGTATCATCTGGAAATTTGTTAGACATGCCAGTTCTCAGGCTCCATCTCTCATCTACCCAATCAGAAACTCCATGGTAGGGGGCCAGTAACCTGTTTTCACAAGCCCTCCAGGTGATTCTGATGTACACCCTAAACTTAAGAACCACACGGCTGGCCCTTTGATTGGTATGTTTAAATCAGTCATTAAAATTTAAATTTAGGGAATTCCCTGGTTGTCTAGTAGTGAGGACTCCACGCTGCCACTGCTGAGGGCCCGGGTTCCATCCCTGGTTGGGGAACTAAGATCCCACAAGCCGTGTGGCGTGGCCAAAAAAAAAATTTTTTTTTGAATTTAAATTAATAAAAATCTCAGCTCATTAGTATCTAAATAACCACCCATTCACTGCCTCCCCATTAGGGCTTAGCAATCCTGGAGACAGATGCTTTTAACATGAAACCGCTATTTCACAGACAATGCAGCCTTTTCTGGGGCCTTGAGCACACCTGGGCTCTCGTTCTCCCTTTCTCCCGGGGACGGCTGGTTTGAGATTTAACTCCTGCGGCACCTGGCGTGGAGAGCTGAGGGAGCCAGAGTGGAGGTTCTAACCAGGATGTTAGGGTGGGTGACGGCCACTCAAGGATGTGGCCTGTGGCTGGGAGGGAACTGATCACAGGCCCACCCTCCTGCTCTTGCCCCCACACCACCACGATGTCCATCTTTTCATCTGACAGGCAGACTTTTGGACTGGCCTTAAGGAGAGGCCCATGAACGAGGAAGGAAGTAGGGAATGACCATCTATGGTCTCAAAAAAAATCCTACCATATCCTCTCCCGTTCCACTCAGGGAGGCACCTGAGAATTAGAGAGCTTAAAGCCTAGATCTGCTGCTTTGTTAGTTTTTTGACCATTTGTAAATTGGTTACCTCTAGGCCTGTTTTCTCATCCACAAAACTGGAATAGGGTCTCACTGGCTCAGTAGGAGGAACATTCAGGAAGGTGTAAGGGCGTGGCCTGTAGTTAATAAAATACTAAAATGCATCGATTTTGGAAGAACTGGGAACTTTTTCTAGCTAGATGTCCTTGGCCAAATCACTTAACTTTCCTCAGCTGTTCTTTGTCTGTAAAACACACTGCCACTTTGCAGAGTTGCCATGAGAACTGGGTGAGACAATTTATACGGAGAAGCTTCACACAATCATCTTGGGTAGGTAGCATCGACCTGGCCACTTCCTTGCCTCTCACAAAGCAGGTACCCCAACTTTTTTATTTTTGGAATACATTGAATAGGAAGAAAGGAAATGAAAATGAGAAGAGGATGAGTGTGGTAAGGACCAGCCAGTTGGGGCCCGAGTCCACGCACACAGCCAAGGTGGGAAACAGGCAACCATCCCTGCCGATGTGTAGCCAAGGCAGCTGGAGCAAGGTGGGTTCGTAGAGCAACTGTGCCCATGAGACCACCTCCAGCTCTGGAACTCTGCTTTTGCCTGTTTTGTAAGGACCTCAGCACAGTCACCTGTATCGGCCCACATGCATTTGTTTCCTGTCCTCTACCAGGATGGACAGGGTCGAGTCATTTTACAAGTATCTGCCACAGACACAGCAACCTCGATGTAGTGGTAGCTGCAGCCCCTGGACCATTCAAAACTGACCTGAGACGGCTGCCTCCTGGAATTATCCTTGGTGGGTATGAAGACAGCCCCTTCTGGCAAAATACAGTTTGGTCTGTTGGAGGAGCCTGGCAGGTGGCTGCAGATCACTACGTGAGGGGTGGGAGGTGGCAACTGCACAAAGAGGGCAGAGCTGAGATGCAGAATGCCTTTGCAAGAGCTTGGCTTCTCCCGCATCACCTCACGGTCAGGCTGCTCACGGTCAGGTTTTCGGTTTGAGAGGAATATAGGCGTGTCAGATGGACTCAGGGCTCAGTCTCGGCTGGCTTACTGGTATGACCTCGGGCAAATGATTTATCCTGGGTCTTGGTTTCCTCACTTTAAATGGACAGCGTTGCTGGGTGGATAATCATCAGGTATGTGAGTACACCCAGCGCGGAGCCCGCACGCAGTCACTCAGTACCCCCCTGAGCCCCAGGAAGTGGCTTGAGAGAAGTCACACCAACCGCCAGGTAACAATGAGACATATACAGCTTTATTTCACCATCCGTAAAAAGTTGTACTCTGACAGAGTAACGCATTCTGTATCTCAGCAGAAAGCAAATGCTACATCCAAAAAGCCCCTTCCTAAGATCAGAACTGTGTAACCCTTCTCTATGTAACATCTCAATGCCCTCAAAGCTGGGCCCTTACTGGGTGGCAGTTGCTTTCACCCTCCTCCTGGTGATACTCTGTGACTGTGACTGTGACTCCCTCACATAGCAGCGGACTGAACAAAATTCTACCCGGACAGGCTGCCCTTACAGATTGGTCCCTTCCCTCCTACAAAAGGGAGTTCACAGGAATAACTTCCTGAGAAATGGGTTCTATCTGAATTTCATTTAGCTTCCATTAAGTCTGCTGAAATCAAGTCGATACTGTTCCTCTCTCCCCAGCCGTTTCCTCATCATCTACATAATTTTCAGGCTATAATACCTCTCCCTTCTGGGGCAATCGAGGGATGGAGAGTGTTCCTCCTGGGAGGTGCTTCCTGCAGACGTCTGGTATGTGGTATCAGACACTGCAGAGACTCAGTTTTGTTCTGACAGAGCAGAGGCCTGGAATTTCGTTTTCCCCTTCCTGTGCTAAAAAAGTCCAGTGATTAAGCCACACTCACTCCTCGGGAAAAACTCCATGTTGCATCAGAACCTCATTATTCATGGGCTTCTAAGAGAACATATCCCTCCCTTTTATTCACAGAAGAGTATATGTGAATTCATTTGGAGAGGAGAAGGTGGCTGGCCACCCGGCCTGCTTCTCTATGTAACAGGCTCCCTTCTGTTGGTCACAGTCAACAATCCAAACAGGAATTATGATCTTCCACATTCCTCAGAACTGCTCTCCTGAAGTCACTTTGCAGATCTTGTTGACCAATATGGAAGCGAAAGGGAATGCAATGGCCTACCCAACCTAGAAACCTGTTCTGCATATTTCCCCTAAAAACACCACTGAAAATGCAAAAAAAGAGTCCCTTTTTTTTTGTTTTTTGCAGAAGCTCTACAAGAAAGCCTGTCTAAAATCACAGAACTATGCACACACAAACACAGACACGCGTGCTCACACACATACATCAGGATCAAACAATCTTAGCTACATAGTTGGGAAAGCACAGGGAAAAGCTGGCAAGAGAAGATATGGAGATCTGACCAGCTGAAGATGTTGGAATGCTACAGTAATGGCATGGAAGTGGTTCTTGGTACATACAAAAAGGGGGGTGGGCAGGCAGAGAGGATGATTCCAGGATACCAGAAAGAGAGAGTCAGTGGCCATGCAAGACTTAAAGATAGATAAGATGCCAGTTTGCTGGATGAAGTGTTATATTATGGAGTGCTTGTTTGAAGGGGTGTGGACTTGCATGGTCCAGGGGAGGAGCATCTGCTTAGCAGGACACCTCCATGGTCTGGTGTCTGTCCAGAACATCAGGAGACTCAGAGGATTCTTGAGCTCCATCTGAGTGATTGCTGGTGACAGATCGGCTGAAGGCACTTTCTCCAGAGCCGATGCTACTTGAGGTGGAGTGGGTCCGTGATCGGGCGAGCCGGGTCATGCTGGCAGATGGGACTGTAAGAAAGAACCAAGAGGACTATAGGAAGGAGCCCTGGTTCAACTCAGCTAATCTAGAAGTTTCACCAAAAGCTTTACATTTCGCTTTCCCAACCCATTTAAGGTGACACCAGGACAAGACAGAGCCATCCCCACTTTGCATTATTGGCTCTAGGTGAGGGGCTATAGGCAAGGCTGCTTTAATCCTCTGGTTCTGGCTGGAATCTCAGCTGATTCTAGTCCACAGCAGAACAAGGGGAAACCTAAGTCCAGAGTATAGCCTCTTAGCTGTGCCCATGCCATTCATAAGGTGATTAGGAAGCAGGCTTTGGGAACCCAAGCAGGTAACCAAAACCTGCAGTGCATGCAAGACTAAACCAAAGAAAGACAAACCACACCACACAAGTAGGAAGGTGTTTCACAAACACAGTGCAAGCCCGATACAACAAGACTACCATCCGTGTCCACAGGCGACCCTTGCTACCTGGGGAGGAGACATGGAGGAAGATGAGGTGTAGGGAGGGCAGGCAGGCCTGGAGCTGGTCTCTGCACAGGGGCTGAGGTACAGGCTGCCTGTGAGGAACAGCACTGGAGGTGGCTGTTTAACTCAGACTCCTGCCTACTGCCACTGCTTTGTCTGTAAGGTCCTTCCAGCTTGGCCAGGAAAGGGCCTTACACAGCATACCCCCCTGCCTATCTTTCTGAGACACGAGCCACTCCCCCAGCTGCCGTTTCAACGCTGGGGTCCGAAGATGCCATCACCTGCAGTTCTCCGGGCACAGGCTCTGACGCTCCTAACTGAGAATCCAGTGTCTGGGCTTCAACTCAAGGGATCAGTAAGTAGGTGGTGGTGGAGGGGCCCTGCCTATAAAGTTTCAGCTGCTGCTGTGACCCTGGCTGTTACAACCCGCTCCTTTCCTCCTGGGGGACCAGGGCGGGACCTGGAGGCTAACTCGCTCAGGGCACAACGAACGAGCCACGTTCTATCGGGCTCTCACCGCACAGGAAAACCACGGACATGCTGCGGGCAGCCAATGCAGCCAGGAGAGCATGGCTGGGAGGCGGGGGCAGGGCCCAGCGTAGAGAAAGGTACCTGACTCGGTGCTCAGGTGACTGAGCTGCACATACGGGACTGGAAGCAGGATGGACACAGGAAAAGGCAGGTTAGTGACCCGACAGTGCCAAGCGGCAACCTTGGCTGCCTAGCAGACACTGACAGAACACTCTAAGCCAGGGGTGAAGTTTTATTTTAAGGCCCAGAAAGGAGGTGAGGCCAACTGATGCTTCAATTACATCTCAGATGTTACTTCTCTCAACTAGTCAAAGGTTTTCTCCTTCACTATAAATAGCCAACCTGCTTGGATCAGAAATGGATCCAACAGCTGGAAGATCAGCTGCTTCCTAGGAAAGGAGAGGGACTTTTGCTCCTCCCAGAGGGATATGGGTGTGGGCTCGGTTGGTAGTGGCTCACAGACGGGGATGACACAGCCACTCTAGACGAGACATACACGAGCTGCCTGCCAGGTACAGGGCTGTACCCAGGGGCCCAGCTGCTGCCCAGAGCAGCTGCCCAATCGTCATTAATCACACTGATACCAAAGACAGGAGAAAAAAAAATCACCCTACTGGATAAAGAGCTCTGTACCTGGGTAGAAGAGTTTTCCTTTTTATAACTCCAAGAAAGGAGCAAGTGTGGATATTCTGTGACAAATGAGAAAGCTCAGGGGTCTCACAATACAAGAGACCAGGACAGTGGCACATGATATGGACACATCCTTGGATTCACTCTAAAATACTCTGCAAATTCATCTCCTGTGGTGGAGCAGACTCAACTGATTTAACTCCTTTTCTTATGGAGTCTCCATTTTGTTTCTCTAGTCCAGGAGTCATTAACCAGCTGAGTTCAGATGCAAATAACAACTTCAGATTCATAGCTAGGTCTGGCTAAGCTTCAGTGGTTGAAAATGTGGGCTCTGGAGTCAGACTGCCAGGGTTTGAATCATGGCTCTGCAGCTGAATTGTTACCCTGGGAAAGGTGCTTAGCCTCTTTGAGCCTCAGTTTCCTTTTCTATAAAATGGGACTAATGACAGAACTTACCTCTCAAGGTTAAGAATATAGAGTGCCTGGCACAAAGTAAGTGCTTAATAAGCATTAGCTCATCTTTATATATATGCACAGATGAATGTTCCATAAACATTTTGGTTTCTACTTGATTTCAGGCTGGTTAGCACAGAGGTTAAGCCCTGAGAATTGAGTACTCATCAGATGCCGAAATGACCCCATTATCAATAAATCTTTGGTAGAATAGAAAGCTGTGTACTACTCACTGTAGCCCATTCCCTGCAAAAAGTACTTGAAGGCCTCGGTGAGTTTCCCGGGCTAGGGGGACAAAATAAGAAGGCATTAATCTTTGCACAGTCAGAGAGCTGGAATCAAATGGGTGCTTTTATAAAAATCTCCTTACCTGAACTACTTGGGGTAGTCCACCACAGTCTGCCATCTAGAAGAGGAAAAATATGTAAGTCAGATGAGACTTACACTTAAGGGAAATGCTCCAAACATCCATGGGTCCTTTCAAACAGGACAGGATCAAATTTTAGGTTCCTTAACTTAATGTTTAACTACATCCAAGTGTCCATCTGCTCAATGCACTCTTTTTTTTTTTTTTTAAATAAATAAATGTATTTATTTATTTATTTTTGGCTGTGTTGGGTCTTCGTTGTTGCACGCGGGCTTTCTCTAGTTGCGGCGAGCGGGGGCTACTCTTCACTGCAGTGTGCTTGCTTCTCATTGCAGTGGTTTCTCATTGTGGGGCATGAGCTCAAGGCGTGCAGGCTTCAGTAGTTGTGGCACATGGGCTCAGCAGTTGTGGCTCGCAGGCTCTAGAGCACAGGCTCAGTAGTTGTGGCGCACGGGCTTGGTTGCTCCGCGGCATGTGGGATCTTCCCGGACCAAGGCTTGAACCTGTGTCCCCTGCATTGGCAAGAGGATTCTTAACCACTGCACCACCAGGGAAGTCCCCCTCAATGCACTCTTACACAAAGACTTAAATCCTAGCAATAACCTTGGATGTAATTTTGAAGGATTATTCAACATTAATGAGTAGTGCAGGGCCTAACTTTCAGGCCCATGTCGGGAACTTTCCATTTGGGTGATAGTGAAGTTAACCACTACCTTCAACCATGGTTCTGCCTGAACCTGGAGAACATTACTTTCAGAGTCCTCAAATAGTGTGATCCTAACTTCTCAGGGTACCACACTTTTAAGGTTTCCTCTCAACTCTACATTGTCTTCACTTCACGACTAAGGGGATGTCTCCAGTCAGGCACTGAGGCTGAATTCAGCCAACCTACTTGGTCAGCCACTTTCATTTCATAGTTGGATTTGGTAAGGCTGTCTCTCAATTCATAAATCTTTACAGTTGGTTATTCTCACCTGTGCAAAGATTTCTAGAGTAGGGTTTTATTAGCATGCATTGGAATTACCAGGAGGACTTAAAACTCAGATTCTTGAGTTCCTGCCCTAGAGATTCTTTTTTTTAAAAAAATATTTATTTATTTTGCAGCATGTGGGATCTTCACTGCCCTGTGCAGGATCTTTAGTTGTGGCGTGTGGGTTCTTTAGCTGCAGCATGTGGGATCTTTTAGTTGTGGCATGTGTGATCTAGTTCCCTGACCAGGGATCAAACCTGGGCGCCCTGCATTGGGAGCATGGAGTCCTAACTGCTGGACCACCAGGGAAGTCCCTAGAGATTCTTATTTAATAGGTTTGGAGCGGGTCTCAAGAACTTGCATTTCTAACAAGCCAGGTGATGCATATTCTGCCAATCCGCAGAGAACACTGCTTCTAGGGCATGATGGCCAACCATGAGGCCACCCTCCTCCTTCCAGCTGTTATGCATTCCATACTCAGATAGTAGCCTATTCAGGCTGACTGGCATTTTTTAAAAAAGAGACATGAACCCCATGGTCTCCCTTCACTAACATGAAAACTTTCTTTGAGGGTGGACTGTTATTCAGCAGATGGGATGCCACAGGAGACACAGGAATTTGAGGTTAATAAGAACAGTTCCCTGAAAGTTCTACGTGTAAGATCAGGAACAAATATTTAACCTGAATAAGTATCAAATAGACCTAACTGGCCCAGGCTGTATTTTCATGAAGGTTAGGAGTCAAAGTCTGATTAGAACTGTAAAACAGTTCCCGTATGCAGAGAGAATACTGGGAAAGACTGTTTCCAAGCTTGATACCTATCAAACAGAGAATCAGTTCCATCATGCTGTTGTGGATGGACATTTTTGCCCAGAAATAAGCACATCTATGGCTACTGTAAAGTTGTTTTGCGCTTTTGGAAAACTGATTCAAACCTGCAACAAAAGCTCATTTGAAACCACATGCTTTAAAAAAAAAATTCAAATTTTAGACTAGTTCATCAATCACCTGGACCCCAGAACACTCTGAGTTTTGTCACCACAGAGCATTAACCTCATGTTATATTTCCAGGAACTATGGGCTGCTTCTGGTGGCAGCACTTCCCTTTTAATCTCACTTCAAAGAGAAAGGGAAGAAAGCAGAGGTCTTTCAGGCTGAGATACTAACAGTGAGAAGCATAAGATCAGTACTTAAATCTACTGTAATCCAAATTCAAACCAGGAGGTCAGGCCCTTAAATATGTCACTAGAGCCTCCAGAAAATGTGAGCCTGGGGTACAATCAAAATGGGGAGAAGCTAGATATTAACCCTAGAAATTTAGTACAAGAGTTACTCTCGGAGTGAGCCAGAGTCCCCGAAGAGGCTGCTCCTTTAACCCTGTCCTGTCTGAGTGAAGAACAGACGCCCTCCTGCGACCTACACGCAGAGGCGGGGCCAAATCCAAAGCTGAGACCCAGGAGCTGTGAGAACAAAGAAGAGAAAGGGAAACCTCTCCCAGCAGCCTCAGAAGCAGCGGATTAAAGCTCCACAATCAACTTCATGTACCCTGCATCTGTGGAATACATGAATAGACAACAAATCATCCCAAGTTGAGGAGCCAGGAGTCAGTGCTGTGCCTCTGAGGTGGGAGAGCCAACTTCAGGACACTGGTCCACAAGAGACCTCCCAGCTCCACATAATATCAAACGGCGAAAATCTTCCAGAGATCTCCATCTCAACACCAGCACCCAGCTTCACTCAACGACCAGCAAGCTACAGTGCTGGACACCCTATGCCAAACAACTAGCAAGACAGGAACACAACGCCACCCATTAGCAGAGAGGCTGCCTCAAATCATAAAAAGTCCGCAAACACCCCAAAACACACCACCAGACGTGGACCTGCCCACCAGAAAGACAAGATCCAGCCTCATCCACCAGAACACAGGCAGTAGTCCCCTCCACCAAGAAGCCTACACAACCCACTAAACCGACCTTAGCCACTGGGGACAGACACCAAAAACAACGGGAACTACGAACCCGCAGCCTGCAAAAAGGAGACCCCAAACACAGTAACATAAGCAAAATGAGAAGACAGAAAAACACACAGCAGGAGAAGGAGCAAGATAAAAACCCACCAGACCTAACAAATGAAGAGGTAATAGGCAGTCTATCTGAAAAAGAATTCAGAATAATGATGGTAAAGATGATCCAAAATCTTGGAAATAGAATAGACAAAATGCAAGAAACAGTTAACAAGGACCTAGAAGAACTAAAGACGAATCAAGCATCGATTAAAAACACAATAAATGAAATAAAAAATACTCTAGATGGGATCAATAGCAGAATAACTGAGGCAGAAGAACGGATAAGTGAGGTGGAAGATAAAATAGTGGAAATAACTGCTGCACAGCAAAATAAAGAAAAAAGAATGAAAAGAACAGAGGACAGTCTCAGAGACCTCTGGGACAACATTAAACGCACCAACATTCGAATTATAGGGGTTCCAGAAGAAGAAGAGAAAAAGAAAGGGACTGAGAAAATATTTGAAGAGATTATAGTTGAAAACTTCCCTAATATGGGAAAGGAAATAGTTAATCAAGTCCAGGAGGCACAGAGAGTCCCATACAGAATAAATCCAAGGAGAAATACACCAAGACACATATTAATCAAACTGTCAAAAATTAAACACAAAGAAATCATATTAAAAGCAGCAAGGCAAAAACAACAAATAACACACAAGGGAATCCCCATCAGGATAACAGCTGATCTCTCAGCAGAAACTCTACAAGCCAGAAGGGAGTGGCAGGACATACTTAAAGTGATGAAGGAGAAAAACCTGCAACCAAGATTACTCTACCCAGCAAGGATCTCATTCAGATTTGATGGAGAAATTAAAACCTTTACAGACAAGCAAAAGCTGAGAGAGTTCAGCACCACCAAACCAGCTTTACAACAAATGCTAAAGGAGCTTTTCTAGGCAAGAAACACAACAGAAGGAAAAGAACTACAATAACGAACCCAAAACAATTAAGAAAATGGGAATAGGAACATACATATCAATAATTACCTTAAATGTAAATGGACTAAATGCTCCCACCAAAAGACACAGACTGGCTGAATGGATACAAAAACAAGACCCATATATATGCTGTCTACAAGAGACCCACTTCAGACCTAGAGACACATACAGACTGAAAGTAAGGGGATGGAAAAAGATATTCCATGCAAATGGAAACCAAAAGAAAGCTGGAGTAGCAATTCTCATATCAGACAAAATAGACTTTAAAATAAAGACTACTAGAAGAGACAAAGAAGGACACTACATAATGATCAAGGGATCAATCCAAGAAGAAGATATAACAATTGTAAATATTTATGCACCCAACATAGGAGCACCCCAATACATAAGGGAAATATTAACAGCCATAAAAGGAGAAATCGACAGTAACACAATCATAGTAGGGGACTTTAACACCCCACTTTCACCAATGGACAGGTCATCCAAAATGAAAATAAATAAGGAAACACAAGCTTTAAATGATACATTAAACAAGATGGACTTAATTGATATTTATAGGACATTCCATCCAAAAACAACAGAATACACATTTTTCTCAAGTGCTCATGGAACATTCTCCAGGATAGATCATATCTTGGGTCACAAATCAAGCCTTGGTAAATTTAAGAAAATTGAAATTGTATCAAGTATCTTTTCTGACCACAATGCTATGAGACTAGATATCAATTACAGGAAAAGAGCTGTAAAACATACAAACACATGGAGGCTAAACAATACACTACTTAATAACGAAGTGATCACTGAAGAAATCAAAGAGGAAATTAAAAAATACCTAGAAACAAATGACAATGGAGACACGACGACCCAAAACCTATGGGATGCAGCAAAAGCAGTTCTAAGAGGGAAGTTTATGGCAATACAATCCCACCTTAAGAAACAGGAAACATCTCGAATAAACAACCTAACCTTGCACCTAAAGCAATTAGAGAAAGAAGAACAAAAACATCCCAAAGTTAGCAGAAGGAAAGAAATCATAAAAATCAGATCAGAAATAAATGAAAAAGAAATGAAGGAAACGATAGCAAAGATCAATCAAACTAAAAGCTGGTTCTTTGAGAAGATAAACAAAATTGATAAACCATTAGCCAGACTCATCAAGACAAAAAGGGAGAAGACTCAAATCAATAGAATTAGAAATGAAAAAGGAGAAGTAACAACTGACACTGCAGAAATACAAAAGATCATGAGAGATTATTATAAGCAACTCTATGCCAATAAAATGGACAACCTGGAAGAAATGGACAAATTCTTAGAAATGCACAACCTGCCAAGACTGAATCAGGAAGAAATAGAAAATATGAACAGACCAATCACAAGCACTGAAATTGAAACTGTGATTAAAAATCTTCCAACAAACAAAAGCCCAGGACCAGATGGCTTCACAGGCGAATTCTATCAAGCATTTAGAGAAGAGCTAACACCTATCCTTCTCAAACTCTTCCAAAATATAGCAGAGGGAGGAACACTCCCAAACTCATTCTACGAGGCCACCATCACCTTGATACCAAAACCAGACAAGGATGTCACAAAGAAAGAAAACTACAGGCCAATATCACTGATGAACATAGATGCAAAAATCCTCAACAAAATACTAGCAAACAGAATCCAACAGCACATTAAAAGGATCATACACCATGATCAAGTGGGGTTTATTCCAGGAATGCAAGGATTCTTCAATATACGCAAATCAATCAATGTGATACACCATATTAACAAACTGAAGGAGAAAAACCATATGATCATCTCAATAGATGCAGAGAAAGCTTTTGACAAAATTCAACATCCATTTATGATAAAAACCCTGCAGAAAGTAGGCACAGAGGGAACTTTCCTCAACATAATAAAGGCCATATATGACAAACCCACAGCCAGCATCGTCCTCAATGGTGAAAAACTGAAACCATTTCCACTAAGATCAGGACCAAGACAAGGTTGCCCACTCTCACCACTCTTATTCAACATAGTTTTGGAAGTTTTAGCCACAGCAATCAGAGAAGAAAAGGAAATAAAAGGAATCCAAATGGGAAAAGAAGAAGTAAAGCTGTCACTGTTTGCAGATGACATGATACTATATATAGAGAATCCTAAAGATGCTACCAGAAAACTACTAGAGCTAATCAATGAATTTGGTAAAGTTGCAGGATACAAAATTAATGCACAGAAATCTCTGGCATTCCTATATACTAATGATGAAAAATCTGAAAGTGAAATCAAGGAAACACTCCCATTTACCATTGCAACAAAAAGAATAAAATATCTAGGAATAAACCTACCTAAGGAGACAAAAGACCTGTATGCAGAAAATTATAAGACACTGATGAAAGAAATTAAAGATGATACAAATAGATGGAGAGATGTACCATGTTCTTGGATTGGAAGAATCAACATTGTGAAAATGACTCTACTACCCAAAGCAATCTACAGATTCAATGCAATACCTATCAAACTACCAATGGCATTTTTCACAGAACTAGAACAAAAAATTTCACAATTTGTATGGAAACACAAAAGACCCCAAATAGCCAAAGCAATCTTGAGAACGAAAAACGGAGCTGGAGGAATCAGGCTCCCTGACTTCAGACTATACTACAAAGCTACAGTAATCAAGACAGTATGGTACTGGCACAAAAACAGAAATATAGATCAATGGAACAGGATAGAAAGCCCAGAGATAAACCCACGGACATATGGTCACCTTATCTTTGATAAAGGAGGCAGGAATGTACAGTGGAGAAAGGACAGTCTCTTCAATAAGTGTTGCTGGGAAAACTGGACAGGGACATGTAAAAGTATGAGATTAGATCACTCCCTAACACCATACACAAAAATTAGCTCAAAATGGATTAAAGACCTAAATGTAAGGCCAGACACTATCAAACTCCTAGAGGAAAACATAGGCAGAACACTCTATGACATAAATCACAGCAAGATCCTTTTTGACCCACCTCCTAGAGAAATGGAAATAAAGACAAAAATAAACACATGGGACCTAATGAAACTTAAAAGCTTTTGCACAGCAAAGGAAACCATAAACAAGACCAAAAGACAACCCTCAGAATGGGAGAAAATATTTGCAAATGAAGCAACTGACAAAGGATTAATCTCCAAAATTTATAAGCAGCTCATGCAGCTCAATAGCAAAAAAACAAACAACCCAATCCAAAAATGGGCAGAAGACCTAAATAGACATTTCTCCACAGAAGATATACAGACAGCCAACAAACACATGAAAGGATGCTCAACATCTTTACTCATTAGAGAAATGCAAATCAAAACTACAATGAGATATCATCTCACACCAGTCAGAATGGCCATCATCAAAAAATCTAGAGACAATAAATGCTGGAGAGGGTGTGGAAAAAAGGGAACACTCTTGCACTGCTGGTGGGAATGTGAATTGGTACAGCCACTATGGAGAACGGTATGGAGGTTCCTTAAAAAACTACAAATAGAACTACCATATGACCCAGCAATCCCACTACTGGGCATATACCCTGAGAAAACCATAATTCAAAAAGAGACATGTACCAAAATGTTCATAGCAGCCCTATTTACAATAGCCCGGAGATGGAAACAACCTAAGTGTCCATCATCGGATGAATGGATAAAGAAGATGTGGCACATATATACAATGGAATATTACTCAGCCATAAAAAGAAATGAAATTGAGCTATTTGTAATGAGGTGGATGGACCTAGAGTCTGTCATACAGAGTGAAGTAAGTCAGAAAGAGAAAGACAAATACTGTATGCTGACACATATATATGGAATTTAAGAAAAAAATGTCATCAAGAACATAGGGGTAAGACAGGAATAAAGACACAGACCTACTAGAGCATGGACTTGAGGATATGGGGAGGGGGAAGGGTAAGCTGTGACAAAGTGAAAGAGCGGCATGGACATATATACACTACCAAACGTAAGGTAGATAGCTAGTGGGAAGCAGCCGCATAGCACAGGGAGATCAGCTCGGTTCTTTGTGACCGCCTGGAGGGGTGGGATAGGGAGGGTGGGAGGGAGACGCAAAAGGGAGGGGATATGGGAACATATGTATATGTATAACTGATTAAATTTGTAAAATAAAAAAAAAATAGTTTTGCAAGGGAAAAATAAAAAAAAAAAAAAAAAAAGAGTTACTCTCTATTTGCCCTAAGAGAAAGAAAAAATGCATTTACCCTTATCATAAGAATGTTATTGGAAGCTTCCTTATCCATACAAGGGGATTTAGCCCGTAAAGAATTTCCATTCATTATCTAATTTCTCACGACAATATTAAATAATGCTTATGACGTTTTTAGTGACACAGGAAGGTGTTTATATGTCAAAAAGTTGAGGAAAACAGACACAGGGTTATCAACAGCCTATGATCTTAAATGTAAAATGTATAGGAAAAAGACTGATATTTTTACCAGAAGGTTACCTTTGGGTGGCAGGATTAGGGTAATTTTTATTTTATTCTTTTTTATATTTCCATTTTTTTCCTATTTTCCAATTTTCTACAATGAGAATATATTCAGGAAAAGAAATTTTTTTTAAGAGAATGAGAGAATCAGACAAAGAGAAGCTTTCCTTCTTTCTGGGCAACTATTCCAGAAATAAAGTAATTTGAACCACATATAATTTACTCACTAATGGTTGGCAATGAGGAAAGAAGACACATTACCTTTAGCAAAGTTGTATTTACAGGATTCAGGCGAGAATTGCATTCAACCTTAAAAAAGAGAGAGATAGAGAGAGACAATTTTATGAACTGCTAGAAAAATCAGAAATAGCTTGGCATGAGATTGATCTTCCAAGATCAATGGCTCATTTGGAGATGGCTGAATCAGCCAAATTACCAAAATACAGAGTGGGAGACATATTTATATGAAGTACTTTATATCATATATTTCTTAGTAGATCTAAAAATCTGGCAATGTTCATTTTCTGAATCCGTTACGAGTAGAGTCTTTAAAGGACTACATGTTGAATCTAATTCCTCCTACCCGCTACATAACATGGGGACAAGTTGCCTACTTTAAAAAGTGAACTGGACTGTGGCCCGCACCTGCTGGGGTCTTGATGATTTCCCAGCGCAACCGGCCCTTATGACTGGCCCTTATACCCCTCCCCTACCCATTTCTCACCCCTTTCCCGTGCCCTGGAGGTAGTGGGTTTGCCACTCCTTACACCCTGACTCTCTTCTGCCTCAAGATCTTTGGCTATCCCACAGAAAGTTGAACTCTCTACGGTTTTTCTCTCACTGTAGCAATTACAATTAAGAATTACAACCTTGTATATTTACATGTATCGTATCTCATACCTTTGTTATCCACAAAGGCAGGGACCTCAAAGAAAATGTTCTGGGGAGATAATCTCCGGGTTCAACAATGTTTTATGGTTAACTTGATTAACTGGATCTCTTCTTTACACATGCTTGCCCAAGCACACATATAAAACACTGTGCTAAGAGCATGGAATCTAGTGGGGTGGAAATGTAATAATGTAATATGAGGCAGAATGAGATCACTTGAAAATTTCACTTCTGAGCTGAGTGAGAATAGGAGAATGAGTAGAATTTCTATAGCTAGAGTAAGAAGGGGTGGGCGTTTGAAGGCTTCCAGAGTCAGGGGGAAAGCATAAGCAAAGACCCAGGGGATGCAAAGTGAGTGTGCAGGGCATGCGTGGCGTTACAGAGAGAAGCATGGCGTGAGGGTGCACTGTGGGGAGAGGTTGGAAAGACTTGAACTGACTGTGGAAGGCAAAAAGCCACAGAGGGTTTCTGGGGTGACAGGATGTGAGTTGTTTTAGGAAAATAACCAGCCGTGGTCTGTATGACAGACTGCAGAGGCAGCGAGCCAGTTAGGGAGTTATTAAAATTACCTAGGCAAGAACCAGTAACCCAGCTGAACGTTTACTCTGGGGATTGCTGATGGGTAGGTATTCAAAACTCTTCTAAAATCACAGGATGATCTAAAAGCCAGAATCACCAAATGAAGGTTTTTGCTCTATACAAATGACAACGCAGGCAGTGACAAACAAATGTACCCGTTTACTTACTATAGAAGGTGCTCTAAAGGGCAGAATGTAAAAACCGGATCCCTAACTGCCAGGCACAATGCTGGGAACACAGTAGATATACAATAAATATTTTCTGGAGGAATTAACTCCCAAGTCTGTATTTAATATAATAAAGCATGCTTTCCTTGGTTCACCACGTTGTAATTTCTGTAACTTTATAAGAAGTCTCAGTTTCTGGTAGGCCAAGAACAACAGTTGGTTTTTGACACGTCTACTCTCTCCCCAGCTCCAAGTGCAGAGACTCCGTCTTATTCATTTTTGTATTCTCCACAGCATCGAGAGAATAGGAGATGCTCAAAAAATGATGCTGAATGAATATGTGAGCAAGAATAGCTAGCAACAGGGCTTCCCTGGTGGTGCAGTGGTTGAGAGTCCGCCTGCCGATGCAGGGGATACGGGTTCGTGTCCCAGTCCAGGAAGATCCCACATGCTGCAGAGCGGCTGGGCCTGTGAGCCATGGCCGCTGAGCCTGTGCGTCCGGAGCCTGTGCTCCGCAACGGGAGAGGCCACAACAGTGACAGGCCTGTGTACCGCGAAAAAAAAAAAAAAAAAAAGAATAGCTAGCAACAGTGACCAGAATTTGTGGAGTTTCTTCCTGCTCTTCCGTGCAAGGATATAGCCCTTGAATCCCTACCAGCTTATGGGATAAAAGGCTCTGGCAGGGGAGCTGGTTTTGAATGCGTCTGGAAGAGCATCTAGTTTGTGGCACAGATGGGGTTCCTGAAGTTCTTCTCTATAAACACTGAAGGTGTGGAAATCAGAAAGAGAAAAAGATCTTATCTGTATTGGCCAACTTACACAATCTTGAAAAATAATTGGTAATGTTGCTTTAAGTCCAAATAAGTTCCAAAAGGCAACTCAGCATGATTAGAGAATTCTGATTAAGGGTATTTTCTGTAAACGATACTATTTTCATAAACACATGTTTATGAAAAAATGGTTTTGATAGATATTTTGTAGCACGTATCTCTACCTTTTTAGCCAAAAAAGACTGACCTTTACAAAACTCCTTCTTGATGAGATCTTCACTATAACTTTATCACCTTTGGGGATTTTTTTTTTTTTTTTGAGTTGAGAGTTATTTGCCTCTGTGCTCAAGCCACACTATGTATTTTACACTAGACACAGAATGTTTTACAGGGTAATTCAGGGAAGTGTGAATATATTCTATTGTCACACCTATCTCACCCTACCAACACTCCCCCTGCCCACCAACCTTCTCATCTATGTCTGCATCTCTGATTAATTACTAGATTCCCTTTCTAAAAGCTTTACTTCCTTATGTTTTGTTATAGGGTAGAAGTGAAGTAGGCCAAAGAAAACCAGATAATTTCACGCAGATACTTAAGTTATATATGCTGTGGGAAAGACAAGCAAGTGATAACAGACTTATGAAAAACTGTCAGCTTCATCTGTAATTATAGAAGTGCAAATTAAAAAGTGGGAGACCATTTTTAATCAAATTAACTACTAATGAAATTTAAAAGTCCAATGCTGAACAGCATGCTGTGAAACAGGCACACTCATACACAGGCAGTGGCAACACACTGTTATGTCTTTTCTGGAAAGGAATCTGGCAAAACGTATTAAAAACCTTATAGAGGTTTATGATTTTTGACACATTATTTCCATCTCATCCCAGGGAAATGATCAAAGATTCAGGCAAAGATTCTATAAGGATGTTCAACAGCAACATTATCAATGGTGCAAAATCAGAAATAATCAGCAGGAGAATGAGGTTATATAAACAAGGGTATATTTATAAGACTGACTATTATACAGACATCCTGACTTTATAGTATGGAAAAATGCTCTCAACAGTGCTAAGTCATGAGGTCCCAAAACACTGTATAGCTAATATCATCCTATCTATTGTAAAGAAAAACATAATGGCTTGTCTTTGAGTAATGGGCTCATGACTTCTCCTCCTGTCCTCCTATTTACTAATTTTCTACAATGAGCACATATTTTTTTTTGCCAGTGTGCTACGTGCTTGAGGAAAGTATACAGGCTCCCAGCAGCCTTCTCTATCTGTGGTAGCTGCAGAAGGCCAAGGCTGTCAGAAGTCTGACGATAAGCCAGTGGCCTTTACCTGTACTGCTTGCCACAGAGCGAGCTCCACCACCCAAAGCACTCAAGGGCAGTCCTGATCCCTTCTGATGAAACACAGTGATCAACGAGGAATTCTTCCTCCAAACTGGGTAACAAAGTACAAACCCTGGTCTGTGTAATGAGAAATCACAAAAACTAGTACCTACCAACTGTTTCGAGTGCGTCAGCAGTGTGTTACACACAATTTATTGCATTTCATCTTATTCACCTTCACAACATCAGGATGTACTTACCACAGCCTCAACTGCAGGTGAATTGTCACCTACCACCAATAAAGTAGAACACCTGGGGAAAGGGAAAACAAGAAGACACTCAGCAAGGAGCACATATACTCCACTGAAAATGACTCTGTCTATGAAAGGCAAAGATGTTGAGCAACGTAGTGGGGGAGACTGAGGGACTTACTTTAATGTCTTTGATTTGGTATCATTTTGTCCCAGAACGGGTCTTTCGATCTCCAGGTCTCTGCGTCTAGCGAAACACAAAGGAATCAATGCACTTTTCAGGTAAAATCATGGCAACTCAGGTTACTTCCTGGTTGTGAAAAACAAAATGTATCAAGAAATCTGAAAACTATCTTTCTTTCACACAGATGAGGGAAGGGGCCCTTGTGCACTTTGTTCAGTGGCATCCTGAGTGGTACAGAGCAGGAAAAAGGGACTCTGCAGGATGCTAAAAGGAGGCAACTTCAAAACTCAATAGCAATGCTGTTGAAATCCTCAAGTCTTAAGTGTTCAACTTTCCAACTAGTGTATAGGAATAATTTCTTAAGGGGAACTTTTTTCTTTTTTTTTTTGGCCACACCACATGGCATGCAGGATCTTCCCCGACCAGGGATCCAACCCGTGCCCCCTGCACTGGGAGCACAGAATCTTAAGCACTGGACCGCCATGGAGGTCCAAGGGGAACTTTTTTGGGGGAACATTCTCCTGGTAACTAACAGTTCAGTGCAGTACTTAATAACCTTTCTGATTTCAACGAAAAATAAGGAGGCTTTGTTACACAAAGGAGCTAGAGAGACTGGGTTCAAAACCTGGCTTTGCTCCTGACCGGCTGTGTGACTCTGGGTAAGTTACAGCTGACCCATTTCCTCAATCTTTTTCCATGTACCCAGAAAGCTAGAAGGAGCTAACATTTTCACCTTGGAGAAGCTGGTCCCAAGATAAGAATTAAGCTTCTCTCCGTGTGTGATAAGAATTAAGCTTCTCTCCATGTGTCACTTCTGCATGATGACAGGACACCAGCAGAGAGACTGAATTGGGGCCCAAGACTTCTATTCTTTGCCTCCTCTACATGCATCTTTCTGTGCCACCTCAATTTGTGTGTTTTGTGTGTGTACATAACTTTAGGTACTTCTGGTCTCAAAACATCTTAAAAGTACAACTGGTAGTTGAACATGCCTGAAACAGCCTTCAATTCATGCATTGCTCTTGAAAGCTGTCTTCATTTCTGTCTGAAAGCCCTTCCCCTTCTACTGTGGTGAAAAGTATGAAAGCAATCCCATCACACAACACTGGAAGAAGTAGTTTATTTCCTCTTCTCCTTCTCTCTTAAATATCCGTTATCTTCTTAGACCTAGTCTGCATTTAAGTGAAGGAACAGAAACAACTGTACCCATTATAGGAACCCAGGAAGAGCTGCAGGTTTTCTTGGTTGATATCTTGGGCAATATGCAGTCTGTAGGTTTGAATCAGGTCCAGGTTGGCCTGCAACTCTTCCTAGAACAATGAAAAGAAGACACAGGTGAACTTCTGAGCTACAGTACAAGTCTATCTTGTTTGGTTTGCATTCTCAATGCCCAAAGCCAAAGCTCCCTGCCCATGATGGGAGATGGGGCAGAGCCTGGGGGGCCTACTTATGTACTGGGAGGCTGAATGGCTTCTTTTTTATTTGCATCAGACTGGTTCAGTGCCATATTCTGTGTTGAATGAGGGCACCAAAGAAGCTATGATGGAAAAGGTCGGTAATCAACTCCAAATCAAGCACAAAAACTTGGGGATATGCTCTGAATACCTTTCTCTGCAGCACAGAAGAAGCTGCACTAAACTTGGATTCGAGTACTAGATGTGAAACTTAGGTGACCTAACCATTCGGAAGCCTAGTTTCCTTATTTGTGTCTTATTCATGTTCTGCCATTCTCATAAAAATAGAGTGTCTGTAAATAAAGATAATAACCAGCTACCTGCCAGGGCTGTTTTAAAAATTAAATAAGAAAAGTTATATGGACTGTAATGTATAAAATAAGTGGAAAGTAACATTTCTCTTATTAGCCATAAATCTGCATAATTAACTTATCTGTATCTTCATCAATATAATGGGTATAATATCTATTTATATACTATCATTTAATAATATACATTGTAGTATTATATATTACATTCCACTTATAATACTTTATTAAGTCAATTTATCATTTATTTATTCTTATTACCAATACTATTTTTTGTTGTTGAGGTAGGATTGATTTATAATATAATATTAGTTTCAGTTGTACCACAAAGTGATTCAAAATTTTTATAGATTATATTCCATTTAAAGTTATTAAAAAATATTGGCTATATTCCCTGTATAAAATTCAAGAGAAACAAAATGGTCTATCAGTAAAAAGAGAATCTCCCTCTCCATTACCCATTGTCCAGCGGTCCCTATCTTGCTGGTCTTCTTGGAGGCCACCAGAATGAGTTGCTAGGTTTTTGTGTACATAAGCATGTATGTACATATATGTATACACACACACCCCCCCCCCAGTAAATAGTGTTAAGCAGAACGGAAAATGTTTACACTGGAGGAAAGAAATGTATCAGGGATAGTGAGAGTCAGTAAATCTAAAGCAGTGTGTAAAGGTCACTACCAGCAAGCCTTGTAGAGAAACAGAGATAAGGAGAACGTGTATTTGCATTCTCACTACTATATGGGTTAAGTGAGCCAAGAATACAGTAGGAAACTTACCAACTGGATCAGAGGCTACCTGAAACTAAAGGGCACTGGAGCCATTCCAAAGAAACGTGATAAATGCTGAAGATACTAAGAAAAGTGAACAACAAATGAACCACATGGCAATTAGAGATGAAATGACCTATCCAGCTCCCCCTTGAAAGTCTGAAGGGGAACTTGAGCAGCAAAGTTTGAGATAAAAAAAAGAGAAGGAATGATATTGGTATAAAAGGGGTAAAACTGGCTTAAGTGCTAATGGAACTTCCCAGGAAAAGCTGTTACGTATAAATTGCACCCCCCACTCACATTTTTTTAAAACACAAAGTGTAGTCGGCTACACGTACCGTTCTACACTGTGCTTTTCCACTTAAAAGTATGGCAGAGGTCGTCATTCCTTATCAGGATATATGGAGCCATCTCATTTATTTATTCTACCTGTTTTCCCACAGGCTTGCTAGCACAAATGATCACTTTTGATTTTTGCTAATTTGATAGATAAGAAAGGGGATATCACTGTGGGTTTTTCTTCTTATTAGAGAAGATGAGATTATTACCGTTTAGAAAACTTATTTGCTTTCATTTCAAAGCAATAAGAGCAATACAAGCATTTGTTTGCTTAAATTTTATTTATTTTTATTTTTTATTTAACATCTTTATTAGAGTATAATTGCTTTACAATGCTGTGCTAGTTTCTGCTGTACAACAAAGTGAATCAGCTATACATATACATATATCTCCATATCCCCCCCTTCTTGCATCTCCCTCCCAACCTCCCTATCCCACCCCTCTAGGTGGTCACAAAGCACTGAGCTGATCTCCCTGTGCTATGCAGCTGCTTCCTACTGGCTATCTATTTACATTTGGTAGTGTATATATGTCAATGCTACTCTCTCCCAGCTTACCCTTCCCCCTCCCCGTGTCCTCAAGTCCATTCTCTACCTCTGCGTCTTTAGTCCTGTCCTGCCCCTAGGTTCATTAGAACCTTTTTTTTTTTTAGATTCCATATACATGTGTTTGCTGGCTTAAATTTTAAATGAACTCTTCAGCCTTGTGACAACCCACTGTCTGTGACCTCACACATTTTTAATTAAACACACATTATATATATGTTGTGAGGCTGTTCTTACTTTACAAAAATCATTAAAATTCTCTCCCCTATTCCAGTGCAAACACCTCAGGGCCTCATTCTTCCAGGTCAGGAGCTGTTTTGGCAATTAACCTCCCGCAGGTATCCTACACTAAGTCTACCACCAGGTTATTGAAAACCCCCAAATGCATCTTATAATTCCTTCCTCTTTGGCTTTTGAACAAACTATTCCCCCTTCCTGGAATGATCCCCTTCCCCCCAAAATCTGAAATGTTGAATTTTATCCACCCTTCAAGGCCCAGCTGGGATGCCTCCACCTTGAAGCCTTCCTTGATGCTCTCCTGCCTTTGAATTTCTCTAGGTCCCTAACGGGGCCTCTCCTAAGATACCCTGACATGGTAGAAAGAGGAAAGCTTCAGAGTTAGACACACGTGGCTTCAAATCTCCCTTGATATGTTATTAGCTGCTGGCCTTGTATAAAACAATTCATTCTTCACCTGGAAAGTGGGACTAATACAATTCCCATTATGAGATTATTAGATTGAATTGTTTAACGTACATAACACGTCTGTCTGAAATCTGTAGACGTTCAATGAAAGGTATCAATAGTTCTTATTACTTATCCCTTTTTACATGTGCCATAGCAGTATTTCTGTACATCTCATCTCTCCACAGAGTGAGCTCCTGGAGAAGAAGGGCCATATCTTATATACATTTGTCTCTCCCAGAGCACTTAGCATGGAATTTTGTAAATTCTGTGAACTGGTTTTTAAGGTCTACAGTCAAAACCAAGCAACCTTTGTCTTCAGGAAAGTACCCACTCTACCTAGCACTATGCAGTGGAAAGATCATGGTCTTTGAAACTTCCAATTAAAGATCCTGGATTAAAATACAGTTTTACTCCTTCCAGAAAAATCATAAAAATAACAGTAAATTTTTTTCTTTATAAGCCATAAACTCATAAGGACAAAGACAACAAAGAAAAATGACAACAGCAATAACATTTGAAAGTGGGAAAGCAGAAGGAAGACTGTAATCACTCATTTAACAGACTCAATAAGGCGGCTAGGCTGGCAGTGGGGAAAGTGAAAAAAGTAAGTGATCATGTACCAAGGAGCCTGAAAAGGCCCAAGATTTGTCTGCACCAGTTCTCTCTGTAAGCAGAGGGTAAACATGGTACAAAGGATGATTGGTTGAAAGTCCTGTTTAATAAAGACGTAACATCCGGGACTTCCCTGGTGGCGCAGTGATTAAGACTCTACGCTCCCAATGCAGGCGGCCCAGGTTCACTCCCTGGTCAAGGAACTAGATCCCACGTGCATGCCACAACTAAGAGCTCACATGCCACAGCTAGGGGGCCGGCGAGCCACAAGTAAGGAGCCCACCTACTGCAACTAAGACCCAGCACAACCAAATAAATAAATATTTAAAAAAAAGACATAACATCAGGAAGACATAACAATGAAAACGGATGAAGCAAAATGAAACAGAATTGAAGAGAGAAATAGAATATTCAACAACAACAGTTTGCAACTTTAATACCCCACTTTCAATTAAGGATAGAATAACGAGGCAGAAGATCACAAGGAAATAGAAAAAATGAACAACACTATAAACCACCACACCTAACAGACATCTACACAACACTCCACTTAGTAGCAGTAGAATGAATACATTTTCTTCTCAGTGTACATGGAACATTCTCTGGGATAGACCATGTTAGGACATAAAACAAGTCTCAATAAATTTGAAAAGGAATGAAATACTAAGAATATCCCCTGACCACAGTGGAATGAATTAAAAATCAATAACAGAAGGAAATGTGGGAAACTAAACAACATACTCCTAAATAATAATGGATCAAAGCAGAAATCACAAGGAAATTAGAAAATACTTTGAAATGAATGAAAATACCTTATAGGATGCAGCTATGTTAATATTTAGAAGGAAATTTACAGCTGTAAATTCCTGTATTAAAAAAGAAGAAAGATCTCAAATTCATAGCTAGCCTTCCACCTTAAGAAACTAGAAAAAGGAGAGGAAACTTAAAGCAAGCAGAAGGAAGGAAATAATAAAGATGAAAGTGGAAATAAATGAAAGAGAGAATAGAAAAAGAATAGGAAAAATCAATAAAATCGAAAATTAGCTAGACTAACCAAGAAAAACAAAGATAAAACTCAAAATTACTAAAAACAGGAATGAGAGAGGAGACATCACTATCAGCTTTACAGAAACAGAAATAATTATAAGGGAATATTATGAATAATTATATGCCAACAAATTAGATAACCTACATGAAATGGACCAGTTCCTAAAAAGATGCAAACCACCTAAAGTGTCTCAAGAAGAAACAAAGATTAAATTAGTAATATAAAAACTTTCCATAAAGAAAAACTTTGGCCCAGATGGCTTCACTGTGAATTCTGCCAAACATTTAAAGAATTAACAGCAATCTTTCCAAAATTCTTAAAAAAATAAAAGGGAGAATACTTCTCAACTCATTCTCTGAGGCCAAGTATTACCTTAATACCAAAACTGCACAAAGACAACATAAGAAACTTATAGACTAATATCTCTTATGAATATGGACACAAAAATCCTTAACAAAATACTAGGAAACCAAATGCAACAACATATAAAAAGGATTACACACCATGAGCAAGTGGAATTTATCCAGAGAATGCAAGGCTGGTTCAACATACAAAAATCAATAAATGTAATACACCATATTAAAAGAATAAAGAACATAAGTCACACATACATTTCAATAGATACAGAAAAAGCATCTGACAGAATCCAACACGATTTCATGATAAAAGTGCTCAACAAACTAGGAACAGAAGAGAGCTTCCTCTACCTGATGAAGGACATCTATGAACAATCCACAGCTAACATCATACTTAATGATGAAACACTGAATGGCTTCCCCTAAGATCAGAAACAAGATGAGGATGTCCACTTATCACTTCTATTCAACACTGTACCAGAGGCTCTATCCAGGGCCTAGAAAGCTCTGCTTAGGCAAGAAAAAGAAATAAAACATAGCCAGCCTGGACAGGAAGAAGTAAAACTATGTCTATTGCAGATGACATGATCTTGTATGTAGAAAATCCTAAGGATCCACAAAAAAACAATTAGAGCTAATAAATTAGTTCGGCAAGGTTGAAGGATACAAGATCAATATACAAAACTTAATTGTATTTCTATACATTAGCAATAAACAATTCAAAAATGAAATTAAGAAAGCTTTCCATTTATAATAGCACCCCCAAAATAAAATACTTAGGAAAAAATATAACAAAAGAAGTGGGAAGACTTCACTACAAAACGTTGCTGAAAGAAATTTTAAAAGACCCGAATAACTGGACAGGCACTCCATGTGCATGGATTGAACCAGTATTGTTAAGATAGCAATGCTCCCTAAATTGATCTACAGATTCAACACAATCCTTATCAAAATCCCAGTTAGCTCTTTTGCAGAAATGGATGAGCTGACCCTAAAATTCATATGGAAATGGAAGGAATCCAAAACAGCCAAAACAATCTTGGTAAAGAACAAAGTTGGAGGACTCACACGTCCCTATTTCAAACCTTACTACAAAGATACAGTAATCAAGACACTGTGATACTGGCATAAGGCTAGACAAATATCAATAGGATAAAAAGAAGCCTTCCAAAATAAACCCTTACATTTATGGTCAACTTGTTTTCAACAAGGGAGCCCAGACAATTCACTGGACAAAGAAAAGTCTTTTTTAAAATGGTACTGGGACAACTGGAGTTTCACATATAAAAGAACGAACTGGTACCGCAACCGCACACCATGTACAAACAATTAGCTCAAACTAGACCACAGACCTAAACGTTAAGAGCTAAAACTATAAAAATCTTACAAGAAAGGATAGGAGTAAATCTTCATGACTTTGGATTAAGCAATGGTTTCTTAGATATGACACTAAAAGTGCAAGCAACAAAAGGAAAAATAGATGGGATTTCATCAAAATTAAAACTTTTGTGCTTCATGTAGAAAATAAACTTATGGTTACTGGGGGGGGTAAGTGGGGGGAGGAAGAAAGTGGAAGACTGGGATTGACACATATGCAATACTACATATAAAATAGATAACTAATAAGGACCTACTATATAGCTCAGGGAATTCTACTCAACACTCTGTAATGACCTATATGGGAAAAGAATCTAAAAAAGAGTGGATATATGTATAACAGACTCACTTTGCTGTACACCTGAAACTACCACAACATTGTAAATCAACACTATACCCCAATAAAATGTAAACAAAACAAAAAAAGATGCTTTCATTAGGTTAAACGAACAAAAATAAATAAATAAATAGATAAATAAAAACTTTTGTGCTTCAAAGGACACCATCAAGAAAGTTAAAGACAACCCACAAAATGCAAGAAAATATTTGCATTTCATATATCTAAAGATCTGTATCAAGAACCTATAAAGAAATCTTCAACTTCATAATAAAATGATAAATAACTCAACTAAAGAATGGGTAAAAGATTTTAATAGACACTTCTCCAAAGAAGATTAAACAAATGCAAATCAAAACCATAATGAGACATTAGTGCACACCCACTAGGGTGGCTATAATCAAAGAGACAGACAACATCAAATGTTGGCAAGGATGTGGAGAAGCTGGAACTCTCATGGTTTGCTGGTATGACTGTAAATGGTGCAGCCACTTTGGAAAACAGTCTGGCAGTTTCTCAAAATGTTAAACACAGCTACCATGTGACCCAGCAATTCCACTCTTAGGTATATACTCAAGAAAACCGAAAACATATGTTCATGTGAAAACTGGTATATGAATGTTCATAGCAACATTTTTCGTAATAGCCCAAAGGTGGAAAACACCTAAATGTCCATCAACTAATAAACCAAATGTGGTGTATCCATACACCGAAATATTATTCAGCCATAAAAAGGAATGAAGTATTGCTACATGCTGTAACATGGATGAACTTCAAAAACATGCTAAGTGAAAGGAGTCAGACACAAATGCCACATATTACATGATTCCATTTAAGAAATGTCCAGAATAGGCAAATCCACAGAGACAGAAAGTAGGTTAGTGGTTGTCAGGTACAGGGGGAAGGAGAATAGGGAGTGACTGTTAAGAGGTATGGTGTTTCTTTTTGGGGTGATGGAAATGTTCTGAAATGGGATAGTGCAATGTTACACAACTCCATAAATATACTAAAAACCACTAAACCTTAAAAGTCTGAATTTTATGATATATGAACACTTAAGACCCAGCAATTCCACTCCTAAACTTACACCCAAGATGGATTTTTGTACGAATAAAGCAGGAGGCATATACAAAACTGTTCACAGTCATCCAGCAGTAATGTGGATAAATCTTGGCAATTTTAAGTGAAAAAAGTTTCCCATATTACATCAGCATAATATCCTTTTATAATTAGAAATATGTACATAATGTAAAAGAACACATATAAATTCAGTAACACTATCATAAAGGTAAACAAAGGACTGACAAAAGATGATAGTTTCCTCAGGGTGAGAAAAGAAGGGGGACAGGTTAATTCAGAGTATCATTTGGTTAGATGCAGGTTACTGTCAAACCCTAGCTTTTGCTTTGGGTGGTAATATCTTGGGTGCTTATTACATTATTAAAAATAACTAGCTAATTAACTAAATAAAAGTGGGTTATGTGCATGACCAATGAATGATGAGGGTGTATTACAAACCAAAGACTATGATCATTCTAATTATCTGCACCTGTGGTCCAATGGGAACAAAGCATAAAGCAGCCAGAGCTCCAGATCCCTCCCCTGCATTCTGGGGGACTTCCCTTTTCCCACCTCAGAAGAAGACTGAAGGTCTATTCTCTGGAAACAATAAAACACAAGGTCTTTGATCTGGAAGACCACAGGCCCAGATGGGTAGATACACCATACTGAAAAGTGAAAGTTTAAAGCCTGAATGTTGAGGCTCTCTGTCTTTTTCTGAACTTGGCTCCAAGAATACTAACATTAGTGTCTGGTGTGTAACCTCAAAGCTTATCTGGGGAATCTGACCAGTCCCAGAGAAGAGACCTAAAGCTGCTGACATCAGGGGCTCCCCAAGGAAATGGCCCAGTCTAATCACCCAAGGGATAAGCCTCACCTGGTGCACACAGGCCTTTCAGTGATCCACCCTTATAAAATTCGGACAGACAGGGATCACTAGCCATTGGGCAAAGAACCTGGGCCAGTTATCCTCAGCCTCAGATCCACCGTTCTTTGTAGTACTGGAGCTAGAATGCATAAACATTTTCCGTTTGCCAGTCCCTTTTTAAAATTTAGCACAGGAGCCACTGGCTCAAGGTGTCAGGAATTCTCGTAGAAAAGCTGTAGCTGCACCCTAGGCCCAGGTTCTCCCCCATCCAGCTGCAGCTTCTGGAGCTTCTGCAGCTGTTCAGACCTTATTTTAGACAAATGTCTCCCTCATCTGGTGAGTGGCTCTATGGACCAATTACAGCCCTCACCCTCTGGCAAGTTTTTTCACTCCTGCCCGGTTGTACTTTCTGTGGAAACCTTACCTTCCTTGAAGAGGCATGACTGTCAGGCTTGGTGGGGGTGGGCCCAACTAAGTCCTTAGTTCCCTAAGTGTCCACATGCACTCTGCCTAGGAGTAGCTGCTGGTTTCCACCTGCTACTTTTAGACACCTGAGAGTCCTCTTTCACCTCTTTGAGAAGTAAGCAACCTTCTACTAGTTAACAATATTCTATGTTAAAGTTTCTCAACTCAAAGTGTGTGGTTTCTGTCTCCTGACTGGACCCTGGAAACAGCCCACAGGATGGAGAAAGTGTGACCTGAAGACTGCTGAGACGAGTGTCACCAGGGCTTCTGTATGGCAAGCCCTGATTCTTGGGCTAAATTTTTTTTTTTAATATATTTTTGGCTGTGTTGGGTCTTCGTTGCTGTGCGCGGCTTTCTCTAGTTGCGGCGAGCGGGGGCTACTCTTCATTGCAGTGTGGGGGCTCCTCACTGCAGTGGCTTCTCTTGTTGTGGAGCACGGGCTCTAGGCACGTGGGCTCAGTAGTTGTGGCTCGTGGGCTCTAGAGCGCAGGCTCAGTAGCTGTAGAACAAAGGCTTAGCTGCTCCGAGGCATGTGGGATCTTCCCGGACCGGGGCTCAAACCCATGTCCCCTGCACTGGCAGGCGGATTCTTAACCACTGTGCCACCAGGGAAGTCTTAAATTTTTTTAAAAAAGGAAAGGAAGTGCCTTCCTGCCACTATCACCTTGCAGTGTCCCCCCAGTGGCCCTTACTTTAAAATTCTAACACTGTCACTGGGTAAAGGGGAAATGTACAGAAAAAGAAATCTGTCATGGCACAGCTCTGAATAACATTTATATGCTAGTGTAAATGCTTGAAATTGATCTAATCCAAATTACATTATAGTGGGAGGATGGAGTGGTAGAAAACACAAACGTGTGTCATGGGGTCGGTGTGTATGTGTATATGAGAGAAATCATCTTTCATAATGGAATGCCAACAGATAATGCCTATAAATGAAAAATCAACAAGTGGAAATATATGCATATTTAGAGACATGGAAGCATATGTCCAAAAAGACACATATAAAAATGTTCATAGGAGACTTCCCTAGTGGTGCAGTGGGCAAGCCTCTGTGCTCCCAATGCAGGGGGCCTGGGTTTGATCCCTGGTCAGGGAACTAGATCCCATATGCACGTCGCAACTAAGAGTTTGCATACCACAAAGAAGGAGCCCTCCTGCCATAACTAAGACCCAGTGCAACCAAATAAATAAATATTAAAAAAAAAAGAAAAGAATGTTCATAGAAGCTTTATTTATAATAGTAAAACAGGGCTTCCTTGGTGGTCCAGTGGATAAGAATCTGCCTGCCAATGCAGGAGACACAGGTTCGATCCCTGGTCCAGCAAGATCCCACATGCCACGGAGCAACTAAGCCCATGTGCCATAACTACTGAGCCTGCACTCTAGAGCCCGCAAGCCACAACTAATGAGCCCTCATGCCACAACTACTGAATCCCGTGTGCCTAGAGACTGTGCTCTAAGAAGAGAAGCCACCGCAGTGAGAAAGCCTCGCATTGCAATGAAGAGTAGCCCCTGCTCGCCCCAACTAAAGAAAGCCCACGTGCAGCAACAAAGACCCAACACAGCCAAAAATAAATAAATAAAATTAAAAAAATAATAATAAATAAATATAATAGTAAAACAAAAACAAAAGATTGGAAACAACCCAAATGTTCATAGGAACATTCATGGTGTATAACAATGGACTGCTACACAGAATAAAAGAATGAACTACTGATACATAGAATGACATGGTTGAATCTCAAAGACTATACCAAGCAAAAGAAGCCAGACCCAGAAGAGTGTACACTGTAATTACTTTTATATAAAGTTTAAGAACAGGCAAGATAATGTATAGAGGTAACAGAATAGTGAATACCTTGTTTGGGGAGGGGGATTATAGCGATTAGGAAAGGGCATGAGGGAAACTTTTGGGGATGATGGAAATGTTCTGTAACTTGATTTGGTGGTGGTTACAAAGGAGTATATGTATGTAATATAAAAGGTCACTGAGATGCACTTATGATTTGTGTCCTTTACTATATGCAAGTAAATACCTTAATTAAAGAGGCAAAACCCAAAAGAATCAGCTCAAAGAATTAATCTAAGAAGAAGGAAATAGGGTGAGTGGCAGATTCTTTGTAATAAGCCCTGCAGAACGTCTCTACTCTCAAATATGTGTGAATTTGTACCTTTGATAAAATAAAATCTCAATGAAAGAAAAAAACTATGGGCTTTGGAGTCAGCTTGGCCTGCATTCAAACCACTTGCCATCTGGACCGTGGTGGCAAGTTATGCTGCCTCTCTGGCCCTTAGTTTCTCCATTTTAAAATAAGTCTAATAGAACCACATGAAAAATAACTGAGTTTGTACCTAAAAGTACTTGTCAAAGTGCTTTACAGAGAATGAGTACTCAGTAAATGCTAATTTTCTCCCCACCAACCATTTTCCTTCAGTACAGAGACTACAGTTGAGCCCGCATTACTCCTATTTATATTGTTTTCATCTCCCCAACTCCAGACACCTCACAGCTCCCCAAACTCATTGCTCATTTATTGCTTCTTCATAGGTCATCTGTGATGTTGTGATTTATAATAATAAATATGTGTCTGGGGGGCTTCCCTGGTGGTGCAGTGGTTGAGAGTCCGCCTGCCGATGCAGGGGACACAGGTTCGTGTCCCGGTCTGGGAAGATCCCACATGCGGCGGAGCGGCTAGGCCCGTGAGCCATGGCTGCTGAGCCTGCGCATCCGGATCCTGTGCTCCGTAGCGGGAGAGGCCCACGTAGCACCAAAAAAAAAAAAAAAAAAAGAAAAGAAATATGTGTCTGGTCTTCATCCCACTCCTGGCACAGAGCTCCTAAAATGCTTGGAATTTCCAAACTGATGAGATTGATATCTTTTTTTGATATGAGACTGATATTTTTTTATCTGCCCTAAAGGTATTTTTTTTGTTAACAATGTGATTTTAGGAGAGCCCCTAAGTAACTTCTAGATGGAACCAGCCCCTGTGAGTAGAGGGTGGGAACTTTCAATCCCACCCAGTCCCCACCTCCGGGGAGGGGAGAGGAGCTGGCCATTGAATTGATTACCACATAATCATGCCTCTGTAATGAAGCCTCCATAAAACCCCAAAAGGACGGGACTGGTAGAGCTTCCAGGTTGGTGAAGGCGTGGCGGTTCTGGGAGACCGGTGCACCCTAGAGGGCATGGGAGCTCCGTGCCCCTTTCCATATGACTTGCCCTATGCATCTCTTTCATCTGGCTGTTCCTGAGTCATGTGTCCTTTTACAATAAACCGGTAATCTAGTAAGTACAATGTTTCTCTGAGTTCTGCTGAGCCGTGCCACCAAATTAACTGAACCCAAGTAGGGGGTTGTTGGAACCTCTGATCTATATAGCTGGTTGGTCAGAAGCACAGGTGACAACCTGGAGTGGCAACTGGTGGCTGAAGTGGGGGAAGGGGGAGCAGTGGTGGTGGCTTGGTTGTTAGGACCGAGCCCCCATCTTTTGGATCTGACCTATCTCCAGGTAGACAGTGGCATCATTGAGCTGAACTGCAGGACACCCAGCTGGTGTCTGAGAATTGTTTGGTGGTGTAGGAGAAAACACACATTGTAATTGGTATAAGACTTCTGTTATCCAACTCACTTTCTCTCTGAAAAGAGGACTGGGATCCCCTCTTTCACGTAACAATTATCCATATAATTGTCATTTCCTCCGTGGACTTGTTTCCTCACCAGTAAGACATGGGGTTTGAACAAGATAATCTCTAAGGTTCTTTCAGCACTAACATTCTTGGTTTCTTTTTCTCTGAAACTTCTATTTCTGTGAAGCCCTTCCCAGACCTCATTTTGGCTCCAGACATGCTTGGTGAAGCACATGATGTTGTCAAACATGAACAGATGGCATCTGCTCACATGGAACAGGTCGGCGGTGGGGGCTGCCTTCTCTCCTCTCTCCAAATGCCGAGAGCCACGTGGCACTGAGTTCATGCCTCTCCCCTAAGACTGGCCTTTGCTGGGCCACGTGCATCTCACACTGAAAGTGGTAACCCACTGGGATCAGGTGAGTTCTGGGGCACCCCTTCTTTCCTGAGGTGAGTAAGACTTTGCACACAAGCCAGTAAACACACCCCTCTCCTGGCTGGCGCAGGCACTTACCTGCCCAAAGTGATGAGCCAAAATTATGTCCACAACATTGGTTGTCAAGCCCGAGAGCTACAAAGATAAAAACTTGGTGTCAAGGGAGTTAGCATGGGTAAAAATTTATCAAGCTGTGCACTTTCTTGTATATATGTTATCCTTCAACAAATAAACAACACAACTCAGTGTCACACATTTTCGTGAGATGGTGGTCCCAGGAAACCTGAGAACAAGGAACAAGTCAGAAAAAAACGAAAAGTTTTCCTTCCAGGGTAATAATATAGCCTGCTTTGAAATAGGTGGCTAGAAGAAATGCTGCCATTACTTCTTTGAAAACGTGGGACCGAGAACTCACAGCTATTAGCTGCTTCATTCCTGCCTGTATTTCTGCAGTTACACTGGGTTTACAGTTAATAAGGAATGACTTACAACTACTCCCAAGCCATCCAAAAGAAAAAATGATTTTTCTCTTTCTCTTTCAAGTAGTGGGAGGAAATTGCTATGTTTACAGAATGTTCTTGCATTTTGAACATTTTCCTCCTAATTTTTCCCATTTCAAAACTATGCACATCACAGTCTAATAAATGCATCAATCTGTGTAAATCTGCAGACTGTTAGTCTATTTTCAGAAAAATTTCCATCTCAAATTACGTTGCTGATTTCCTTAAGCCTTCCTTCTTTGTTGATTTTATGCTCAATTCCTACTGCTGACTTGGATCAGAGGTGAAGTACTGAGTTGGGGGTGGAGATGGACAAGAGGAAATCAGGGGGACAGATGTGGATATGGGTGGAGCAGGATCATGTAGTCCCAGAAAGATTAAGGAAGAAAGAAGCCCAGAAATCTTCACATGGGTTATCAATGATCCACAGGTTATACATTAAAGATAATAAGAATTAATAACCTATTTCATTTCATGTTTAATACTCATAAGGTCATTCTAAAGTTTTATAAGAATTTTTACTAGGTTGTATCACGTTATTAAGAGTGTTCAGGTAAGTTTTAATGTACCCACATCCTAGATAGGAATTAAAACAAATTTTAAATAAGTCAGGTTGTAAGAAAGAATTTCCATAGCATCTGGCAATAGCATTGTTAATATATTTCATCCAAAGCTAGGAAATACATCATTTCTCCAGAAGTTAAATGTGGGGAGGAATGGATAAACTTTTTAGAATCTGGTCTGCTGGCAGGTGGAATAGTTTAATATTTTAAAGTAACTATGAAAGCAATACATGTTTATCATAGAAAATTAGGAAAACATAGAATACATAAAATAAAAATAAGAATCATCTGTAATGCTACTAGCCAAAGATGTAACTACCGGTAGCAAATTATTTTCCTTATAAATGCATATATGTATTTAACAAAATTTTATTATCTGTTTTTTTAAACATGAGAATTTTCACATTTCCTTAAATAACCAAAAAAACCCATAAGTTTTCGGTTGCATAGTATTCCATTAGTGACTGAGACTCACAATGATGAATCAAAGAAGCAAGATACACAAGAATATATATTCTATTATTCCAAGTATATGAAGTTTAAGAATATATAAAACCAATCTATGGTGGTAGAAGTCAGAATAACAGTTATTTCTGGGAAAGGGAGGAAGTATTAAGCAGAGAGCTTGAAATATTCTGTATATTGACTAAGTGGTGATTACATGTGTAAACATTCATCAAGCTATATACCTAAAACTTCTTGCCCTTGACCGTATGAATGAAAAAATAAAAATAAAAACCAGATAAGCCATTTTGAGAAGGGACCAAGAGATGAGCCAATGGACACTGGTCTTACTTTGGAAGCTGCCCAGTCAATCCAGCCTTTGGCACAAGGGTCAACGTTAATGAGCACGAGACCTTCCACGAGCTCTGGGTGATTGAGCTGAAATAAGACAAAGACAACAGTAAAGAGCCCCACTCTCAGCTTCTTCTAAAAATACTGCAGCATGGTTAGTCACCTCTTACAAGGCCTCAATGCCTCAGAGTTGAAAGTAAGAAAGGTCAGAGAGGTGCTAGGGAGGATATTTAGAAAAATAGCTCTATAAATCTAGCTTAGCATCTGGAAAACCAGCTTCCTAAATTACCATCAAATGATCTCGCCTGGCAAAGATCTACGGGGGAGATGGTTTTTATTTCCACAGCAGAGGACGACACCTGGTATCTCTACAGTTGTTCAGCTCATGGTGGGTCTCCCCTGCTGGGGCAGTGCCCTTGGGACTACACGGCCTAAGGGGCTACTGAGGCTTAGACTGGCTATTTCATACTCATACACCTTGTCCCCAAGAGCAACTTCTTAAGTTTTTTTCTAAAACCACATGAATAGGTGATACCACCCTCCAGAAGACCCCCCTTCACCCAGGAGGCATTTGGGAAAGAGTTCCTTAAATAGAAATCAATAAGAACATTTCTATGTAAACTAAAAACTTTCCAGCTTACATTTTCCCCTCCGATTATGCTCACTATAGAAAATTTGATAAACAGAGAAATTATAAAAAGCAGAAAATAAAATCTCATATTATCTAACCATACAACATCAATCTGTTAGTATTTTCATGTTTTCTTTCAGTGCTTTCCTATACCTATGACAAACTTTATGTGCATCTGTATTCTAACCTTTTTGTTAAGGTTATGGTGTATGTGAATTGCATATCATTACAAGCTCTTCTTATAAAATTTTAATGGTTGTAAGAAATTCCACCATAAGTATTCTCTGAGAACTATTTTTATTGATGATATCTTGCCCTCATCTGTTATTCTTCAGGTGCTCTAAGTACAAAGCAAGGCCTTATACAAACC
This sequence comes from Mesoplodon densirostris, assembly GCF_025265405.1. Taxonomy (NCBI): domain Eukaryota; kingdom Metazoa; phylum Chordata; class Mammalia; order Artiodactyla; family Ziphiidae; genus Mesoplodon; species Mesoplodon densirostris. Next base: position 23,116,062 of record NC_082676.1, on the reverse strand, counting down.
TGTATCTGTTGACAGAATTTATAGAAAAACTGACATAAGATCCAAAACAGTTCCTTGTCATTTAACACAGCAGTAAGAGCTGTGACCTAGGCAGTGCCTCAAGGGTGTTGAGACTAATCCTCCACGTACTTACTGCAAATCTGCTGAGGATGTAAGCTCCAGCTCCAACTCCAACCCCAATGATGCTTTTCAGGCTGTGAATGGGACACACCAACATTGACAGGGTTAACTCATTTGGAGGTAGAATGGCATAATGAAAAGAATGCAATTGGGTTCAAATCTGGCTCTGATGCTTACTGGATGTAGAATTTGGTCAGGTTTCTTTAACTTCCTGAGCCTGGGTTCCCTACCTATAAAACAGAATATGACCACCTACTTCTAAGTTGATTTTAAGGATTAAATGAAATATGACTAAAGCCTGGGAGTCATCCTTGACAGCTCACTCTCCTAATACCTCCATATCCAACCCATCAGCAAATCTACCTTCAAAGCATTTCCATCTGCCTTCTCCTACTCCATTCCATCCCCTGGGCAGTATCCAGTACCAAGCTATCATTATCACTTGCCTGATTGTTGTAACAGTTTAACCTGTCCCTTGTTTTTTCTCTTTTACCCCTCTCTAAACCATTCTCTCCACAGCTGGAGTAATTTCTTTTTAAAAATGTAAATTGCTTTGCTGATGTGCAATTTACATATCTAGAGTGATCATTTTAAAAGACTAAATTGGATAGCACTTAAAACCCTTCGGTGTTTTTTGTCTTTTGAATAAAATCCCAAATTCTTACCTGATCTGTGAGACCTGTGCAATCTGGTCCTTGTCTATTTCTCAGATTTCACCCTGTGACTTTCTCCCACTTGCTCACTTGGCTCAGGCCTTTTGGACATATTCCTTCTGTCTGGAATCCTCTTGTCCTGGCTCTCTGTTTAGGTAACTCCTTTTTATCCTCCAGGTCTCAATCTAAAGGACTCCTTCTTAGAGAGGCAATCCTCCATTAGCCTTACCTGTGTACACCCTGCCCTTATTCTCTATCACAACATCCCCACTGACAGCACGTGGGTTGTGACTATTTGCTTGCTTACTTGTTGTCAATTATTTCCCTCACCAAAATGGAAGCTCCACACTCCACGAGGGTAGTGACGATACTGTTTTGCTCATCGTCATATCCCCCAGATCAGACACACAGTAGAAAGTGTGAAAAAACAAAAAACAAAAACCATGTGAAAGAACTGGAGAATGAACTTACTTTAAGTGGGTGAGAACAGGAGGCAGCATTTCGGCCAGCTCATCCATTGTCGGATACTGGTACCTGAAATCCAGAAGGATACCTCCCGAATTAGAATGTATCACAGTTCCCCATCGCTAGAACAGCTAGAAAAGTACAGGGTTCTTAGATAAAAGCATTCCCTTTACCAAAGGCTCAAAGGAGGTGATGTGGTACCCGGCAATGATTGTGGCATGCTGTGTGACTCTCTACAACTGCCACACTAAGAGGAAAGTAAAAAACAGACAAAAAAACCTCCTACGTGTTTCTATAACCTGAAGAGCAATCTCTGGGATGAGAGGAAGCCATTTGAAAAGAACAGGTAATACGGTTCTCTCCAGGGTATTTCCAAACCCCTAATAACCACTTCATTTGGGGTTCAGGCTCAGTAAACTTCTAGTAGTAAGAGTCAACCTACTGCTCTTGGTCTGCTGCTTAGGTTTAGGCAGCTAAGTGCAAAAGTAAACAAAGCTCTACTGGGCCTAGGCACACAGTTGCAAATCCTGGGCTCCCCATCATAGAGGCTGATTTGTTTTACTTAGGCCTAGAATAACCCAGTTACTTTATTATTTGCTTTTGAATTTGGTTCATGATCTAAGCCACTGGATCCTAAGATGGTCAGGCAAGCCCGAAACTGACTCAGACCAAGAATCCAAGAAAAGTAGGAAGTGTCCATAGAAATTACAGCATCAAAGATGGAAGGGATCTTCAGACAACCCCCTACATATAGGGCAGGATCTGCTCTACGTTTCACAGGGAAGTCAGCCTGCCTCTGCTTGAAACACTTCAAGCACTGGAGTGCTCTTGAGCCATTTGTACATAAAACAGAAAAAAGGAACTGGATCTAAATCTTGTTGGATATAAACTGGTCACCGGCCAATTTGTGTTTAAGAGACAGAATAGCTTGGACATAGTCAATAACATAGATTCTGGAGCCAGACTGCCTGGGTTAAAATCCCAGCTCTATTACTTATTTGTTATGTAAGCTTGGCCAAGGTACTTAATATCTCTGGGCCTTAATACCCTCCCCTGTACAATGGGAATAACCGTAAACCTATCCCATAGGGTTGTAAGGATTAAATGAGTTAATAAATGTAAAGTATGCAATGCAGAGACAAGAATACTGTTTGAGTACTAGGTAAGTGTTAGCTATTATTCTAACACTGCAATGGTCTATTTCACAGCAGTCACTGGCAAAGGCAGCTCTGGAGATGAGTAAAGGAGAGGGGAAGAATTAGCATTCCACAGCTTGTGCTTTCATTCCTCCTCCAAGGTCTCCTCAATAATTATGCTGTCCAGGGAAGAGTCAGGGAGACTGTGGCTCCACCATGCAAAGCAGGCTTAGGCTGAGGCTGAGAGCTCCATGTCCACGTCCAGTTAAATGCACCTCCAGCTGACAGGGCAGCCTCCTCCAAATAAATGGTTATAGTGATATTCAAATTCCTGTCACCAGATTGAAGGTAAGGGTGGGAAGGCGCTCCCAGGAAGCTCAGAGGGATCTGAGTTCGGGCCTAGGTAGTTGGGAGTTTCAGGGAGGGACACAAAAATGACAGATTTAAAATAGATGAGGAAGGAGACGGTTAAAAGACAGTGAGAAGTGGGTGTTCCAGACACTAATGCCTTGTGATTGGCTCCGATTCATGGAGGGCCATTCCTGGATATGGGGAAACATGCAGCTTTCGTGAATAGACTGTACATAACAGTCCTCTCAGAACAAGGAGAGAAAATATGCAGATGGTCGGTTGACAAGTATAACCTGTAGGCTGTGCTAAAACCAGCTTGGAGGGAAGCACACGGCCACTGCTCCCGCTGGAGCTTAGCCGTTTGCTCTCTGAGTGCGTGTCTTCCAGAAGGTCTTGCTTGTGGTCTTACCCAGCTGGGAAAGAGGGTGCACCTTCCTGCTGGCCTGGGGCATCAATGTGACAGACAGCAAAGTGCTGGGTGATCTCCTGCATATCCTCAAAGTTAAAGAATGCATTGAAACAGGATTTATCTGCAAGAGCAAAACACTCGTAAGTCACAAGCTCTCCATTTCTCCCCAGTTTTCCTCTACTCAATCAATTCCATATCATCGTCCTCTTTCACCCCCTTTTAATCACGGTCTCACTAAAGTGAAGTGTCTGAACAATCTGTCTGATTCAAGCTGCCCTAAAGGCTGACTACCAGACATCTCAACAACTTGAAAAGGATAAGTAATCCTCAATTCTACAGAATGTCTACAAAGAGGAAACCAATCCTGGTGTTTCACAGAACAGTCTTACGCCCATAATACTGTCATTTTTCATGTGTCTTATTCCCCTACCTAACAGAGAGATACTGACCATATCCCAAGAACCTGGCCGAAGTGAGTATCTTAGGCTGCTTACATTCACCATGTGGAAGACCGTGTCTCTTGGCAAAATTGCTGGGGTGCAGGGAGGGGTTTCTGCTTCAATTTCTACCCTGTTGGTGGAACTGCTTAAACCCCTTCTCATGCTAAAGAGGCAACAAAAGCTCCAGCACTAGACTGTAACTTCAAATGCAGGCCACCTCTGAAAGCCAGAGGAGCGTGAAAGAAAACAGGTAGGCTCTGTATGCCTGGGGCTAGGGCCAGAATCTTATATTACCATCTAGCAAAGTCCATTTAAAGTTACTTATATGCTAACACATATATATGGAATCTAAAAAAAAAATTGTTATGAAGAACCTAGGGGCAGGATGGGAATAAAGACGCAGACCTACTAGAGAATGGACTTGAGGACATAGGGAGGGGGAAGGGTAAGCTGGGACACAGTGAGAGAGTGGCATGGACATATATACACTACCAAATGTAAAATCGATGGCTAGTGGGAAGCAGCCGCATAGCACAGGGAGATGAGCTCGGTGCTTTGTGACCACCTAGAGGGGTGGGATAGGGAGGGTGGGAGGGAGGGAGACGCAAGAGGGAAGAGATATGGGGATATATGTATATGTCTAGCTGATTCACTTTGTTATAAAGCAGAAACTAACACACCATTGTAAAGCAATTATACTCCAATAAAGATGTTAATTAATTAATTAATTAATTAAATAAAGTCACTCATGACAGGCTATAATAAGAATACTTTTACTAATTTATTAAAGAGCTCACAACAAAGTTAAGTTCAAGCTCTGAATTTTCTAACCCGAAATATGAAAAAACCCAAAGCACAGATTGTTTTTTTAAAAAAAACTAATTGCAGTTCTACTTTCTTAACCAGTTCATCATATAATCTTCAGTCCTTTAGCAGATATCACACAAAGTGAGATATAATCCCAGTATCCCCCAAAACGCATTCAACTGCATACTTCCCAGGAACTTTAATTCTGCCATTAACATGTAGCAATGAGGAGGAAAGGTTAAGGCAGAGAGGAGAAAACCTATGGTTTATCAGAATCCTGGGGTTTCTTGTGTGTTTTAAAAAAATATACAGAGATTATGTATTATAATAAAATAGGGAAGGTATAAAATCAAATACATACGATTGAGGCCAATGTCATGATACGTCAGAATAACTGGTCTGTTTCCCTTCGGTAGGCCTCTTACAGTGACGTGGACCATACCGTGAGTTGTTTCTATATCATGTTCCTGTAACAAGAGAACATAAAGGTCTCAGCAAGGGCAGAACAGACTTCCCAGGTTACTGAAGTTTCACAATACCCAGTTCACTGCTGTTTCCCACTAGCTGGGGCAGGACACATCGCTGAATTACAAGCCAACTAGAGGGATGTTGTATCATACAGAATATTCCTACCTTTTAATTCCTTCCAGATAAACAAACAAACTAAGGAAAAATGTACCTTATCTACAAAGCTCACTTTCTTTTTTCTTTTTTTTTTTTTTTGCGGTATGCAGGCCTCTCACTGCTGTGGCCTCTCCCCGTTGCGGAGCACAGGCTCCGGACGCGCAGGCTCAGCGGCCATGGCTCACGGGCGCAGCCGCTCCGCGGCATGTGGGATCTTACCAGGCCGGGGCACGAACCCGTGTCCCCTGCATCGGCAGGCGGACTCTCAACCACTGTGCCACCAGGGAAGCCCCTCACTTTTTTAAGTGGGGAAGCCAGGGATCTGTTGAGAATGTATTCGCAACTGGCTATGGCAAGGAGATCAGCGAGTTGAGTGAGGAGCCAGGTAAGACCTGGGGAAAGGAAAGTCAAGGAAGCAGAAGATGGGAAGAAGCTGCTGGGTAAAAAGGCAGAGGCTTCAGAGCCTCTAAATGCATGTTCAACAACTGATAATTTCAACAGCACCTATGGGTGTTTCTGCCTAAAATCTCTCCCCTTCCCTGGGAGCTGCCCTTCTGTGTCATCCATACAGTACAGGAGTGGCTCTTGGCCGCCTTGTCTGTAGACTAAAACCTTATGGCCATGGCTCACTGGAGTCACGTGGGCATTTGGTCCATGCTAGGTCAGCATCCTTCCCTGAGAATTTGTAATTGGGACTAAGAGATTCCATCCTCAGCTTGGTTCTTCTCTTGAAAGGAGAAGTAAACTTGGGAGTTTATAGTAGGCATTTCCACCACTTTAATTCCTGGTTCCGGCTGTGTGTGCTGTTAAGTTCTGAGACATCCCTGGATTGCCTCTGGTTTAAGCAATTTGGGTGGGTTTGTTCCCTGCATCCTAAAGGGTCCTAACCAAGGCAATGAGTAAAATTTAAGATGCAGCCAGAGCAGAGCTCAGGAACTGAATAAAGCTAGAACAAGATGAAATCAGAGCTACTGGGACCAGCACTAAGAGTGGTTGGGTAGAAAAGAAAGAGACTCTAGAAAAAGTAACTGAGATTTATTCTAGTCTTCTTCAACATCTATATTTCTTAAAAATGAATTATCACACCTAGCCTAGTGAATTTTTGCTGACAAAGTCCGTACCTATCTCAGGAAGTGTTATAGTAGCTGAGACAAAATAACTCTGTCAGTGAGAATCCCAACAAAGGCAAAGCACTTCCAACTTAATTTCCTATCTAATAATGAACCTCATCGGAGCCTTGGTTTCTTCTCTCACGTGGGGCACAGAACAATCTTACACTAACTGAACGTCAGTATATCTCAAATCATGGGCTGCAAGCGAGCAGGTATCTCTCTAGCAAATCAAACCACAAGTGACTCAATATTTCTGCTATTCTCTATTACTGCTTGCTACATCCTCTTCAAAGGCTTGAAAAGGGGGAATAAGAAATGAAGGAGAGAATCAGGTACTGTGAACTGGCTATGAAATAAAGTACAGGGTTTGGATGGGAGAAATATAAAGACATAAATTCCTGTTGCTGTATAAGCATTTCTCACGTGGTAACATCACTTATTGAGGAACCCCCTCCACCACCACCATCAGGCTCATTCCCTAAACAACTACGTTTCTACTGAACCCCTACTACCAGACCCTGGACTGAGCTCTGGGCACAAAACAGTGAACAAGAGAGATGTGATCCCTGCTCTCACAGAGATTACATTCTACACAGGGAGGCAGACAATAAACACACAAACCAACCAACCCATAACAATAGCCTGTGATCAGAGCTGTGAAAGAAATAAATAGGATGCTGTGATGGAAAATTGAAGAGGAAGACATTAACTCTATTAGCAGTCAGGAAAGTATAAATTAAATTCAATGAGATGCAATTTCATACATACCAGAATGGCAAAAATTTTTAAGTCCGATAATGCCAAGTGTTGGCCAAGATGTAGAGAAATAAGAACTTTCATACACTATTGGTAGGCATGTAACCTGGAACGACTACTCTGGAGAAAAATTTGGTAATTTCTAGTAAAGTTAAGAGATGTCTACCCTACAGCAATTTTACTTTTAGGTATAATCTAAAGCGATTCTCAAACACACTCACACAGACAAAAAGATATGTGCAGATATATATACATATATACATAAGATATGTGCAGATATATATACATATATACATATACACTGAGGCCTTATTTATAATGTCAAAAAATTGAAAGTAGTCTAATTAGTCATCAATAAGGAAACTGATAAATTATGACATTCATATAATGAGATGCAGACAAAAGTGAATGAACTAGAACTATAAGCATTAATACACAGAGAAAATCTTGAAAAAACAATGCTGAGTAGAAATGCAGAAGGATCTGTATATGATATATGACTTACATATGTAGATTTTTTAAAAAAGCAACACTATACAGATTGTATATGTTTACATATACATAGATATATATATATTTTTAAATATTTATTTATTTAGTTGCGCCGGCTCTTAGTTGTGGCATGCAAACTCTTAGTTGCGGCATGCATGTGGGATCTAGTTCCCTGACCAGGGATTGAACCCAGGCCCCTGCATTGGGAGCTCGGAATCTTAATCACCGCACCAGCAGGGAAGTCCCTACATACAAATATTTAAAGTATAAAGACTTGGAGAAGGAATGTACACTAAAGTTAGGACTTGATTCCTTCTGGGAGGTGATATATTCCGAAAATGAACTTAAGGAGGCTTCGGTCTCTCTCATGTTTCATTTCTTGAGAGAAAGAAAGAATAAAGAGGGAGACAGGGAGAAACCAGCCCCTGCCAGATGAGTGACAATACAGGAGAACCCAAATTGAAGAGAATGCGCAACCATCTGTCATCTTGACAGTTAAGTTGCTGGAGCCTTCCTGTGTCATATCTAAGCCTTCAGTAGAGTCTTGCATAAATATCCTGGCTTGGTCTCAGCTGTGCTACTGAGAACTGAGGAAAAAAAACAATTTACACTTTGGCCCTAGGGTTAGCAGGACCTCCTAAGACCTGGTAATTGATGGGGATAGTGTGTGCAGGAAAAGGGAGGGTGCCAGGTGGAGGGTGGGGGATAGTGAGCTGTCAGGGAAGTTCAGAAGGATGATGAAAAGGGGGATAAAACAGATGGGGCAAAAGAGAACACATTTAAAAAGCAGACGAGGCGGGCTTTCCTGGTGGCACAGTGGTTGAGAATCTGCCTGCTAGTGCAGGGGACAAGGATTCGAGCCCTGGTCCAAGAAGATCCCACATCCCACATGCCGCGGAGCAACTAGGCCTGTGAGCCACAACTATTGAGCCTGCGCGTCTGGAGCCTGTGCTCCGCAACAAAGGCCGTGATAGTGAGAGGCCCGCGCACCGCGATGAAGAGTGGCCCCCACTTGCCGCAACTAGTGAAAGCCCTTGCACAGAAACGAAGACCCAACACAGCCAAAAAATAAATAAATAAATAAATAAATAATAAAAATTAAAGAATTCCTTAAAAAAAAAAAGCAGACGAGGCAATAGGGCAAAGTAACTACTTTGTCATCATTTCATAATCTGGACGAAATTCAGAGTTAAAATCGGCTTACAAAATTTCAACTTTTTACGGAGATCTTAGCCCCTACCTCCCCATAATATGCCCTCAAATTGTGTAGTGACCAAAGTACCAAAAGGCCAAGTCCTGGGCCCTGTCTGTCAATCCTGTTGCCCTATTTGGAGCAACTCTTGATGGTCAGTATCTCTTATGGTTTCTCTTCATTTTCAAAGTAATATGAAAAGAAAGGAGACATTCACATCCATGTGGATTTGTAAATATATCCTTTGTGACCTTATATGTGAATGGCTTGACCAAGTCTCCATCTGGAGATGAGTGTGCAGAGACCTTGGCTATGGAGCTGATTCAGTGGTCAGGCCACTGCAGGGGCGATGCGGCCGCCACCTTTCTGCTTTAGCCAATATAAGCTGCTGCACAGGCTGTTTCTCCAGATACCTCACCCTTCACTCCAGCATTCTAGAGGGTGTGACTGCACAATGAAAGTGTCCAATAGGCTCTGGTCATAGGTCTTTCCTAGCATTCTCTGATTACTTACCACCTCCAGGACTATGCACTTTTAAAACATGATCCTTTATTCTCCAGGCTTATAAAACCACCTGAAATCATATCGGTCCACAACACACAGAATCCATCTTAGACTGCCTCTCCCTCTTAATCAAAGATGTAGTTGAGAAATTAGGATATTACCATTAATTGATAATAATCAGTGTTCACCTTTTTTCTGAGTCCTTTTCCTTCTCCTAAATGTGCAATCACCAGAGTTATTACAAAATCTGACTTGTCATACCTCTCTGAACTTTGTTAAATTTTGATCACATCATGTGTATCAGTGCTTCTTCCTCTCCCTGGCCAGTCTGAAACAGTTTAGGTAAACTTGTAGGACAACATACTCTTGGAAATGTCAACATTCTTATTAGTATGAGTTTTATTCTGTTTCTAATAAGCAGGCTACTGTATAAGCCTTGGGCATAGTTTTTGTTATTTATTACATAGGAAATTTTAATATAATGCCCCCACTGCCTTACCCCTGTGTAGTGGTATAAAGTTCATTTGCATGACTTCATTTAATCCCATAGTAAAAGAATCTGCCTCCACAATTACTCAGCCTTTCTGCCTATGAGTAAATCATATTTTCCTTCTTAAAGTTCTATAATACATTCTCCCTGACTCCAGCCTCAGTTCTCTCCCCTCTTACCTCTTAGATCTTTCAGCCTGGTTAAATCAATATTCTTTGAGACATTGACTTTTACTTTTCAACTACCCACACTCTCAGACTTCCTACAAATCATGCTCTTCTTGTGAAAGCTTCTTCTGCAATATGTCAACATAAAATCTATCTTTTCCTATCTGTCTTTTCAAAGCCGACTCCAATATCTTCTTCACACAGCCTTAGCTAACAATGAAGAGAAAAAGAGTGAATGACTATTTAACCCACATGCAACAGCCCAGAACACCTTCAGAACATGGACTCTCTAGTCCAGGTAGGAAGGGGTCCAGGTTTGGCCAATTCAGACACCCCAATCTCTGGCCACAGTGAGCAGTCCAGGGATATGCATGTGACCCCCACACACGTGACCCATACTAAGCCAATAAGATTCCTCCCCTAGCCTTTTCCCTCAAGTTACAGGTAAAGATCTCTTCTCTTAGCAGTGAGGCTGTTGAGCTGGAAGGATCTGAATTTTGGACAGTTGGCAGCTGTCACGCCCATGCTATGACAGAGCTTGTCAGAGAAATAAACCCTCTAGGCTCGTAATCCATCATGGCGGCCGCGGGGGTCGGTGACCATCCCTGAACAGCGTTGGAGCCGGAGCCGGTTCCCGGGTCCTGCGGCTGAGGAGCCCTTCCGTTGTCCACGGCCCCTACCTGGGGGGAGGTCGGGTCCTGCGACGGAGCCCGGGGGATGTGACTGCCTGGCGGCGGCGGCCGTAGCAACGTCCGGGGCCGGGGGAGGGGGTGTTTCGGGCAGAGACCCCCAGGATCGGAGCAGCTGAGGCGGCCGGGCCTCCTCCCCCGCTCCGCCCGCGACCCGCCTTCGGGGCCGTGAGAGTCCTTTGTCCCTTACAGCCCCGCCCCGGCTCTGGGACCCTCGGGGTGGTCTCTTTCCCCAGACCTGGGACACCCCGTTTCCTGAGGCGTGGAGGAGCGTCGCCCCCGGAGTAAGCCGCCCATGCCTCGCCCCGGCAGCCTCCCTCTTGCCCCCGAGCCGCTCCTTGCTCCGACTCCCGGCCCCAGGTTTGGTCTCGGAGCCCCCCATTCAAATCCCACCTCTGCTGTCAAGGGGCCTCCCCTTCCCCCCAGGTTGCTCCTGTGAGCCTCTAATGCCCTGACTTCTTCCAATGTCACCTACGGCCCCCTTAGTCTCAGCCCAGCCAAAAACTTTAATGCAAAGGAAAAGCTTGGACTGGTTTCACAGGCCTTTTAAAAAGCGGACTTAAAAGTTGCTGGCAATGCATTCCTTCTCGTCTGAGTGGAGGGCCAGCTCTCGCTGAAGTCGGGGTGACCCGTGTCCTTTTCCGGAGAGCAGGGTAGAGAAGCAGGAGCGGCAGCTAGTGCAGCAGGAAGTTTGTCGGAAGATGAAGACACCAAGATAGGGGTTGGGTGACTTCCCCAGGAAAAGTTCTGGAGGAGCATCCAGACACGATCAACGTTTCCTTGATGTGTGGAAATCGACATGACTTTAGCCTTACTGACCCTTGTACAGCATACCCTGTGAATATTTCTGTTTAGGTTTTTCTCCTTGAAAGGGAAGAAACTTACTCAGCCAGTAAAAGACACTTAAAATCAAGAAACTTTGGGATCACGTCGCAATTACATTACTTCGAATTGATAAACTGCGAATATAATCTGAACTCCTCTGTTTACATATGTCAACCTAAAATCTTCGCTTCCTTTCATTATGGAAGAGGTCTTGTGATTGACCTCAATGACTGACTTGTGGAGATGCGGTGAATGTGAAATCCCACATATAGATCGTTTTCCTTCTAAGCTCACTGATCATTCTGGAAGATCTTGAACCCTCTTCTGGAAAGGGGTGCCTATCGTTACTTTATGGGTCAGCAGCCTGGAAAAGTTCTTGGGGACCAGAGAAGGCCAAGTTTGCCTGCCCTGCACTTTATCAAAGGAGCAGGGAAGAAAGAATCATCGAGGCATGGGGGTCCACACTGCAATGTTTTTGTGGAACATGAAGCCCTTCAGAGGCCAGTAGCATCTGACTTCGAGCCCCAAGGTCTAAGCGAAGCAGCTCGTTGGAACTCTAAGGAAAACCTTCTCGCTGGTCCCAGCGAAAATGACCCCAACCTTTTCGTTGCACTGTATGATTTTGTGGCCAGTGGGGATAACACTTTAAGCATAACTAAAGGTAAAAGAGCTGTGGGCAGCTGGTGATCGTTGCAAGAGACAGAAAGCCGGGGAAGCCGGAGCCGGACTGGCTGCCCCTTTGCTGGCGGAAAAAGCAGCTTTAGTTTGGAATGCAGAGAGACCCGAAAAACTAACAGCATCCTTGCAAGAGTCACTTTTCCTTAAGGAGAAGAGATCCTGCATAGTTCTTGGCAAAAACAGAGCTTTCCCTATTTTATATTGAAAAAGACATCTGGACCAAACACTGAAAACACTTTTTTTTTTTTAAGAAAAAGTATCTTTTCACTAAAAGCTTCCTTATATTAGAAACAAAGCACTTGAGTAATAGATTTATAAAAACTGAGGCTATGTATTTATCTGCATATGTAATATAAACAGGAAGCTTCCTACTCATACGCTTGTAAATACATATATTTATGTGGACTTGTTAAAATGAAATAGGTATTTAGGAATTTGGAGATCTTTAGTAATCATAGAAGAGTACATGAGAATGAACGAATTAGCTTCTAAAACTGAAAAAAAAAAAAAAGAAATAAACCCTCTAGTGACAGGGGAAAAGGGAACTGAGATTGGGGGTGGTGATAAAAGGTCTTAGCTTTTTCTATAAGATTCTTTTTTCTCCCCAAATGAGAATAAAGTCACCTCTATCTTTAGTACTTAATCAATCTCCCCCTTACCCCCCACCCCCCAAAAAAAACCCCAACAAAATCAAACCAAAAGGGGAGACTGATTCAAGATGGCGGAGTAGGACATGCTCTCACTCCCTCTTTCGAGAACACCTGCATCACAACTAACTGCTGAACAATCATCGACAGGAAGACACTGGAACTCACCAAAAAAGATACCCCACATGCAAAGACAAAGGAGAAGCCACAGTGAGATGGTAGGAGGGGCACAATCACAATAAAATCGAATCCCATAACTGCTGGGTGGGTGACTCACAAACTGGAGAACACTTACACCACAGAAGTCCACCCACTGGAGTGAAGGTTCTGAGCCACACATCAGGCTTCCCAAACTGGGGGTCTGGCAACAGGAGGAGGAATTCCTAGAGAATCAGACTTTGAAGGCTAGCAGGATTTGATTGCAGGACTTCGGCAGGACTGGGGGAAACACAGACTCCACTCTTGAGGGCACACACAAAGCAGTGTGCACATCGGGACCCAGGGGAAGGAGCAGTGACCCCATAGGAGACTGAACCAGACCTACCTGCTAGTGTTGGAGGGTCTCCTTCAGAGAAGGGGGGCAGCTGTGGCTCACCAAGGGACAGGGACACTGGCAGCAGAAGTTCTGGGAAGTACTCCTTGGCGTGAGCCCTCCCAGAGTCCACCATTAGCCTCACCAAAGAGCCCGGGTAGGCTCCAGTGTTGGGTTGCCTCGGCCAGACAACCAATGGGGAGGGAACCCAGCCCCACCCATCAGCAGACAAGTGGATTAAAGTTTTACTGAGTTCTGCCCACCAGAGCAACAGCCAGCTCTACCCACCACCAGTCCCTCCTACCAGGAAACTTCCACAAGCCTCTTAGATAGTCTCATCCACCAGAGGGCAGACAGCAGAAGCAAGAAGAACTACAATCCTGCAGCCTGTGGAATAAAAACCACATTCACAGAAACATAGACAAGATGAAAAGGCAGAAGGCTATGTACCAGATGAAGGAACAAGATAAAACCCCAGAAAAACAACTAAATGAAATGGAGATAGGCAACCTTCCAGAAAAAGAATTCAGAATATTGATAGTGAAGATGATCCAGGACCTCGGAAAAAGAATGGAGGCAAAGATCGAGAAGATGCAAGAAATGCTAAACAAAGACCTAGAAGAATTAAAGAACAAACAAACAGAGGTGAACAATACAATAACTGAAATGAAAAATACACTGGAAGGAATCAATAGCAGCATAACTGAGGCAGAAAAACAGATAAGTGACCTGGAAGACAGAATGGTGGAATTCACTGCTGCAGAACACAATAAAGAAAAAACAATGAAAAGAAATGAAGACAGCCTAAGAGACCTCTGGGACAACATTAAATGCAACAACATTTGCATTATAGGGGCCCCAGAAGGAGAAGAGAGAGAGAAAGGACCTGAGAAAATATTTGAAGAGATTATAGTCGAAAACTTCCCTAACACGGGAAAAGAAACAGCCACCCAAGTCCAGGAAGCACAGAGAGTCCCATACAGGAAAAACCCAAAGAGAAACAAACCAAGACACATAGTAATCAAATTGGCAAAAACTAAAGACAAAGAAAAATTATTGAAAGCAGCAAGGGAAAAACGACAAATAACATACAAGGGAACTCCTATAAGGTTAACAGCTGATTTCTCAGCAGAAACTCTACAAGCCAGAAGGGAGTGGCATGATATACTTCAAGTAATGAAAGGGAAAAATCTACAACCAAGATTACTCTACCCGGCAAGGATCTCATTCGATTCGATGGAGAAATCAAAAGCTTTACAGGCAAGCAAAAGCTAAGAGAATTCAATAGCACCAAACCAGCTCTACAACAAATGCTAAAGGAACTTCCCTAAGTGGGAACAAAAGAAAAGGACGCACAAAAACAAACCCAAAACAATTAAGAAAATGGTCATAGGAATATACATATGATAATTACCTTAAACGTGAATGGATTAAATGCTCCAACCAAAAGAAACAGGCTTGCTGAATGGATACAAACACAAGACCCATATATATGCTGTCTACAAGAGACCCACTTCAGACCTAGAGACACATACAGACTGAAAGTGAGGGGATGGAAAAAGATATTCCATGCAAATGGAAATCAAAAGAAAGCTGGAGTAGCAATACTCATATGAGATAAAATAGACTTTAAAATAAAGAATGTTACAAGAGACAAGGAAGGACACCACATAATGATCAAGGGATCAGTCCAAGAAGAAGATGTAACAATTATAAATATATATGCACCCAACATAGGAGCACCTCAATACATAAGGCAACTGCTAACAGGTATAAAAAAGGAAATCGACAGAAACACAATAATAGTGGGGGACTTTAACACCTCACTTACACCAATGGACAGATCATCCAAACAGAAAATTAATAAGGAAACACAAGCTTTAAATGACACAGTAGTCTAGATAGATTTAATTGATATTTATAGGACATTCCATCCAAAAACAGCAGATTACACTTTCTTCTCAAGTGCACAGGGAACATTCTCCAGGATAGATCACATCTTGGGTCACAAATCAAGCCTCAGTAAATTTAAGAAAATTGAAATCATATCAAGCATCTTTTCTGACCACAACGCTATGAGATTAGAAATCAATTACAGGGGAAAAAAATGTAAAAAACACAAACAGGGCTTCCCTGGTGGCACAGTGGATGAGAGTCCACCTGCCAAAGCAGGGGACACGGGTTCGTGCCCTGGTCCGGGAAGATCCCACATGCCGTGGAGCGGCTAGGCCCATGAACCACGGCCGTTGAGCCTGCGCATCCAGAGCCCGTGCTCAGCAACGGGAGAGCCCACAACAATAAGAGGCCCACATACCGCAAAAACAACACAAACATATGGAGGCTAAACAACACGTTACTAAATAACCAAGAGATCACAGAAGAGATCAAAGAGGAAATCAAAAAATACCTAGAGACAAATAACAATGAAAACACGACAATCCAAAACCTATAGGATTCAGCAAAAGCAGTTCTAAGAGGGAAGTTTATAGCTATACAAGCCTACCTCAAGAAACAAAAAAAATCTCAAATAAACAATCTAATGTTACACCTAAAGGAACTAGAGAAAGAAGAACAAACAAAACGCAAAGTTAGCAGAAGGAAAGAAATCATGAAGATCAGAGCAGAAATAAATGAAATAGAAACAAAGAAAACAGTAGCAAAGAACAATAAAACTAAAAGGTGGTTCTTTGAGAAGATAAACAAAACTGATAAACCATTAGCCAGACTCATCAAGAAAAAGAGGGAGAGGACTCAAATAAATAAAATTAGAAATGAAAACGGAGAAGTTACAACAGACACTGCAGAAATACAAAGCATCCTAAGAGACTACTTACTACAAGCAACTCTATGCCAATAAAATGGACAACCTGGAAGAAATGGACAAATCCTTTGAGAGGTATAACCTTCCAAAACTGAACCAGGAAGAAACAGAAAATATGAACAGACCAATCACAAGTAATGAAATTGAAACTGTGATTAAAAACCTTCCAACAAACAAAAGACCAGGACCAGATGGTTTCACAGGTGAATTCTATCAAACATTTAGAGAAGAGCTAACACCCATCCTTCTCAAACTCTTCCAAAAAACTGTAGAGGAAGAAAAACTCCCAAACTCATTATATGAGGCCCCCATCACCCTGATACCAAAACAAGACAAAGATACTACAAAAAAGGAAAACTACAGACCAATATCACTGATGAATATAGATGCAAAAATCCTCAACAAAATTCTACCAAATAGAATCCAACAACACTTTAAAAGGATCATACACCATGATCAAGTGGGATTTATCCCAGGGATGCAAGGATTCTTCAGTATACGTGAATCAATCAATGTGTTACACCATATTAACAAATTGAAGAATAAAAACCATATGATCGTCTCAACAGATGCAGAAAAGCTTTTGACAAAATTCAACACCCATTTATGATAATAACTCTCCAAAGAGTAGGCACAGAGGGAACCTACCTCAACATAATAAAGGCCATATATGACAAACCCACAGCAAACATCATTCTCAATGCTGAAAAACTGAAAGCATTTCCTCTAAGATCAGGAACGAGACAAGGATGTCCACTCTCACCACTAGTATTCAACATAGTTTTGGAAGTCCTAGCCACAGCAATCAGAGAAGAAAAAGAAATAAAAGGAATACAAATTGGAAAAGAAGTAAAACTGTCATTGTTTGCAGATGACATGATACTATACATAGAGAATCCTAAAGATGCCACCAGAAAACTACTAGAGTTCATCAATGAATTTGGTAAAGTTGCAGGATACAAAATTAATGCACTGAAATCTCTTGCATTCCTTTACACTAATGATGAAAAATCTGAAAGAGAAATTAAGGCAACGCTCCCATTTACCACTGCAACAAAAAGAATAAAATACCTAGGAATAAACCTACCTAGGGAGACAAAAGACCTGTATGCAGAAAACTATAAGACACTGATGAAAGAAATTAAAGATGATACCAACAGATGGAGAGATACACCATGTTCTTGGATTGGAAGAATCAGTACTGTGAAAACGACTATACTATGCAAAGCAATCTACAGATTCAATGCAATCTCTATCAAATTACCAATGGCATTTTTTATGGAACTAGAACAAAAAATTTGAAAATTTGTATGGAGACACAAAAGACCCCAAATAGCCAAAGCAGTCTTGAGGGAAAAAAACAGAGCTGGAGGAATCAGACACCCTGACTTCAGACTATACTACAAAGTTGAAGTAATCAAGACAATATGGTACTGGCACAAAAACAGAAATATAGATCAATGGAACAGGATAGAAAGTCCACAGATAAACCCACATACCTGTGGTCAACTAATCTATGACAAAGGAGGCAAGGATATACAATGGAGAAAAGACAGTCTCTTCAATAAGTGGTGCTGAGAAAATTGGACAGCTACATGTAAAAGAATGAAATTAGATCACTCCCTAACACCATACACAAAAATAAACTCAAAATCGATTAGAGACCTAAATGTAAGACTGGGCACTATAAAACTCTTAGAGGAAAACACAGTAAAAACACTCTTTGACATAAATCACAGCAAGATATTTTTTGATCCACCTCCTAGAGTAATGGAAATAAAAACAAAAATAAACAAATGGGACCTAATGAAACTTCAAAGCTTTTGCACAGCAAAGGAAACCATAAAGAAGACGAAAAGACAACCCTCAGAATGGGAGAAAATATTTGCAAACGAATCAACTGACAAAGGATGAATCTCCAAAATATATAAACAGCCCATGCAACTCAATATTAAAAAAACAAACAACCCAATCCAAAAATGGGCAGAAGACCTAAACAGACATTTCTCTAAAGAAGACATACAGATGGCCAAGACGCATATGAAAAGCTGCTCAACATCACTCATTATTAGAGAAATGCAAATCAAAACTACAATGAGGTATCACCTTACACTAGTTAGAATGGGCATCATCAGAAAATCTACAAACAACAAATGCTGGAGAGGGTGTGGAGAAAAGGGAACCCTCTTGCACTCTTGGTAGGAATGTAAATTGATACAGCCACTATGGAGAACAGTATGGAGGTTCCCTAAAAAACCAAAAATAGAATTACCATATGACCCAGCAATCCCACTACTGGGCATATACCCAGAGAAAACCATAATTCAAAAAGACACATGTACCCCAATGTTCATTGCAGCACTATTTACAATAGCCAGGTCATAGAAGAAACCTAAATGCCCATCGACAGACAAATGGATAAAGAAGATGTGGTACATATATACAATGGAATATTACTCAGCCATTAAAAGGAACGAAATTGGGTCATTTGCAGAATCGTGGATGCATCTAGAGACTGTCATACAGTGTGAAGTAAGTCATAAAGAGAAAAACAAATACCATATATTAATGCATATATGTGGAACCTAGAAAATGGTACAGATGAACCGGTTTGTAGAGCAGAAATTGAGACACAGAAGTAGAGAAAAAAACGTACGGACACCAAGAGGGGAAAGCGGCGGGGGGTGGTGGCGGTGGTGTGATGAACTGGGTGATTGGGAATGACATGTATACACTGATGTGTATAAAATGGATAACTAATAAGAAAATAAATAAATAAATAACAGTTTAAAAAAAAAAAGAGAAAAGACCCAAAAGGGGATGGGTATGCATCTCAAGGGGAGGACCTGTGAACAAAGGCCATCAGAAAGGAAAAGCACAAAGCAGAAGGATGGGTAGGTCAGCAATAATTCTAGTTTTCCTGGGAGTGGGTGGAGTGTACAATGGGAAGCAGTGGGACAACAGGCTGAAAGGGGGACTGGGGCCACAATCACATCCTTCAAGGCAAGGGGAGGAGCGTGGAACTGGTCAAGCTCTCTAACAGACTGTAGCAGGTGGCTGAATCCCAGATGTCTCCAAACACCTCTTTTCTGTGGAAGGCACTTTCAGTTATTTACTTCACTGAATTCTTATTTTGTAATAGTGCCCATTCACCAAGTGACGTGCAAGAGTTTAAAGCTGTTTATACCCCTTTAGAAGAGGCAGTCACATACATACATTTGAACTGTGGTACTAAAAACCAGTCCTCACAATAGAGTTCTGTAAATGAGTCCTCCTAAGAGCTACTGCAATTAAACAGCCAGCATGAAATTACTCAGCCCTTGGCCAGGCCTGGAGTTCTTAACCTAGGAGCAAGAACTCCAGTCTTGTGAGTTCACTCCATCATCAGCATCTTCTACACGAATGATATATTGTGGCAGACAGCAGCTTTTCACTTTCCATTAATATTTCTTGAGTACCCCTCTGGTGGAATTGGAAGGCAGTTTGACAAGATATGCCAAGAGCCTTAAGTGTGTTCATTCCATGAATCCATCTAAGGAAATAATCCAACGTGTATGTAAAATTTATGCACAAAAATGCTCAGTGAACTGAACATATTATAAGCAATCTAATTTCCAAAAATAATGGAATAGTTACGTCATGGGACAGCCATATGATGAAATAACAGGCAGCCATTAGAGTTTTTTTTTTTTTTTTTTTTGGCTGTGCCACGTGGCTTGCAGGATCTTAGCTCCCTGACCAGGGATTGAACCCGGGCCTCGGCAGTTAAAGCACCAAGTCCTAACCACTGGAGCACCAGGGAATTCCCCATTAGAGATTATTTTTATGAGAGTTTTAAAATGACATGTAAATGAGATTGTGTTCTAATGTTAAGTCAGAAAAGGAGATACATAATTGTACATCCAGAGTGACCAATTATATAAGCTTTAAAAATTATATTTTAGAAAATAATATACAGGGACTTCCCTGGTGGTCCAGTGGGTAAGACTCCACGCTTCCAGTGCAGGGGGTCTGGGTTCGATCCCTGGTCGGGGAACTAGATTCTGCCTGCATGCCGCAACTAAAAGTCTGCATGCCACAACCAAAAAGCCCGCCTGCCGCAAAAAAAAAAAAAAAAAAAAAAAAGATCCCTCGTGCGGCAACTAAGTCCCGGCACAGCCAAAATAAAAATAAATAAATAATATAAATAAATAATAATACACACAGACATACATCTCAACACTGAAC
The DNA here is from genome assembly GCF_025265405.1 of Mesoplodon densirostris. Taxonomy (NCBI): domain Eukaryota; kingdom Metazoa; phylum Chordata; class Mammalia; order Artiodactyla; family Ziphiidae; genus Mesoplodon; species Mesoplodon densirostris. The sequence continues at coordinate 23,095,925 of NC_082676.1, read as the reverse complement.
ACATTAACATGGTTGCCCCTGGGTTCTAGGACTGTGAGCTTTTCTCTAGCTACTTTATAATTCTCTGTGCTCTCCAAATATTTAACTATGAGCACATACTCTTTTGATAACCAGAATATAAAAGTAAAAACTGGAAAGAAATATAATAAAATACGGTTATCCCTAGGGAACAGGATTATAGGAAACCTTTATTTTCATACTTTTCTGCATTTTCTAAATTTGATTATACACAAGTGTTATCTTTTAACATATTTACTCATGTGATATACACACATTAAATACTACACGTGAAGTTTTAGAAACATGTGAGAAATAACAATGATGATATTTATACAAACATAGTGATCACAAGTTCACAAGTGTGCGTGCGTATGGAGAAGTACTGGAAATGTCCATGGAGAGAGCTGTGTGAAAATTAAAAGCAGTTTTGTGTACTTTTTAACAAAAGTAAACATTGGTCCCCCCGCAATATTTTATCATGAAAACGTTCAACCATATGCCTAAGTTGAAATACCTTACAGTGAACATCTGTATACCCACCACCTGAACTCTACCATTAACACTTTACTATACTTAATTATCATGCATCTGTCTATCCATCCCTCTATCTGTCTTATTAATCCATCTTTTTTTTTTAAGTTGAGGTACCGTTGATTTACAGTACTATATTAGTTTCAGGTGTACAACACAGTGATCCAAAAGTTTTACGGATTATACTTCATTTAAAGTTTCTGTAAAATATTGGCCATATTTCCTATGCTGTACAATATATCCTTGTAACATTTATCTGTATATAGTAGTTTGTACCTCTTAATCCCCCGGTATAATTATTTTTTAAAGCAATATATCACAAACACAAAGAAGCTATATAGCATTTGTCTCAGCTCTAATTCCAAATTTTTAAACAATCTCATAAGTAGAAGAAAATTAAGCAGCACTGAAGTAGATAAATGGACAATAAGCCTGCTGATTCACTGTTTCAACTGGCAATAGGCTTTCTCCTTTTACAGAAATTCTAAGCATGTCACCTCTAAGCACCCCTCCCCTCATTACTCTTATATCCCAATATAACTGCTTTTGGCCTCAGGGGAGCTATATAGCAATGAAGTCACTAGGACAATCAAAGAACCAAGAGAAATGGTACAATTTTAATTATATTTTCAATTATTGGGGGGGAAAAAAAAGCATGTAGGTGATTAGTAAAGGAAACAGAGGGAAAAGGCAGTTCAGACTGAAGTTATGGTCTCTCACGGTTGTGATGTTAAGATAACTTCCTCGAATATCATCAAAGATTCCTTAAAGATCTCTCTGAGGCAAGACAGAGACCAGAAGGAAGCCCAGATTAACTGGCCTCAGTTAGCCCCGTGCCACATTTATGCTAATGAACAACACCAATGTCAAGGCTGAATGCCTTTCCATTAAGTGACAGTGTCAGTGGGCGGCTTTAAATTTGTTCTGCTTTGTCTCCTAAGAATGTCCAGTGGTCTCCGGGAAGGCTTCAGGCAAACTGGGCCACTCTAGATGTCTCACGGCACAGTTCCTACTTCCTAGGCCTTCTATCACCTGTCGCTAGACTCCTGACCCAGATGCCCCCAATATCCAGAACACCACATAAACCTTTAACAAAGAGACAGATGAGAATGAAGAGCATTCATGAGTGTTGAGAGAAGAAAAAAAGAAGGGCCTATGATATTTTCTTCTTTAGAACACAGAGAACCTACACATTCATAACCAGTAACAGACATGTGACAAACAGTGACAAACATTTGCCATCATTCTATTTGTATCAGAACTGAACTAAAAGTTATATTTAATGAGGCCAGAACATGTTAATATATTAGAGCTTCACTCAAAACATCAAGAATTTTTGCCAGACTATTTTCAAGCCTTTATATTAAAAAGTGATTGATAATTATATCTCTAAAACTCAATTTCATTTATATCTAAGTATGTTTATGTGTGAAAGAAAAATCCTGAAGTATATATACCAGAATATTAACACTGGTGAAATAACAAGTGATTTTTTTTTTTTTTGCTTTTTGGTATTTTCTTATCTATTTTGCAATAAGCACATAATTTTTTAATATTCCATTTTTTTGAAGGGGGGTGCTCAATTTGATGAAAATAAATGCTTCCACACTTTTAGGTAGGAATATATATACTATTTCTGGAATTCCTCACCTTGAATTTTACTGTCACCCTCTCTCAAATGATCTCCTTCTAGGTAAATTATATCAAATATTAACAGCAATCAAGTTAAACTGGTTCAACCTAGGATCGAAACCATAACTGAAGTTAGATCAAATTAAAGACAACTAACCCCAAACTTGATTGCCACCATTCACCAAAAAAATAATATGACTTCTTGGGGTTTTTTTTTTTTTTTTTTTTTGCGGTACGTGGGCCTCTCACTGTTGTGGCCTCTCCCATTGCGGAGCACAGGCTCCGGATGTGCAGGCTCATCAGCCATGGCTCACGGGCCCAGCCACTCCGTGGCACGTGGGATCTTCCCGGACCGGGGCACGAACCCGTATCCCCTGCATCGGCAGGCAGACTCTCAACCACTGCGCCATCAGGGAAGCCCGACTTCTTGTTTTTGAGTAAGTGTCTATAGCAAATGATTCCCTAATAGCACTTTGCTGATTATGTTGTATATGTAAGTATACCAAATAGTCACCTCAAGAGGTGTGTGGCACTGGGATTAAAAAGTCTGTAACAGGGAGACTGTCCCTTCTAAAGTGAGTCTCAGTCTCATTTTCCTGCCAAGGAACCTCAGCTTTACACACAACTCAACTCCTTGCCACATCTCAGCTCTGGACATTCCCAAGTGAGAAAGAATGAGCAATGGATTCAGGACAAAGTGGGTTTTTCAACTCCAATTCCACCCAACGGCAAGTTATGAAATGTGATTCTCAATTTCCTCTTCTGTAATAAAAACCACCTAATGATATTGTTCCAAGCACTAGAGATATGTATGTTTAGTATCTATAGTAGGTGCCCGATAAATTATTATGATAGAGGTTTGCCTATGAGATAGATATTAGTTCTTCCTTTTGATTCTAATGCTATATGGAGAGATTCCACTGTACTTAACATAACTTAATATATCTGAAAATAACTATCTGCCTGTGGGTATACACATTGGGTGAATCCTGGACACGAGGAAGTTGGCTTTCCTGCACCTTCCTTTCCTGCCTAGTACCCTCTGAGTCTACTTCATGTTGCCTCTGATAGCCACTCTTATGACATCTACCCCAAAAGTAGGAGAGTCAGGCTGCACGGGCTTATAAGGTTCCCATTTCCATACTCCTTCCTCCCATTTCTTTCAGGGCTAGGCAACAGATAAAGTAGGAAGATGGAGGGAGGGCTGCTGGTTCACTTTCTTGATTTTCAAATTGGCAATAGAGCTATAGGCAAAAGCAGACTAAGACGAACAATATCATTTAGGAAAATACTAATGAGCCAGGTTGAATTTTGCGTTTCCAAAGATAAAGCCAAGAGATATCTGCATTTTATATTAAAAACACTTAAGGTGTCTTTTTCTTTTAGGAAAAGATTTTGTTGTTGGTTAAGTCTCCCCTCAAAATGCCCCTCCCCTGCCTTCTCTGCAGTGAGGTGACAACCATTTGACACCTGTAACGAGGGTTTCTAATATCATTTGAGGAAAGGAGATCTTAATTACAAAGAGAAAGCTCCACCCAATAACCTACAACCACGGAACAGGTACCTGGCAGGCAATTTTTGAACACAATGGCAAATCATTTTAAATAAACTTGATCCAATGACCAAAAGAACATGAAGGAGTCATGATTAGCTACGAAGAGAGATCCACCTCTATATAACACCACCAGCACAGGGAGAGAAGCACTGTAGAGATCCTGTACACAGCCCTCCTTGGTGTTTGTACAGTCCTTACCTGACAGTCAAAGTCCTGGAAGTTTCGTGTACCATTCTGTCAACAGAAGGCAGAAAACACAGTCAGTTTCCCCATGTGGCTTCCCCAAATGTGCAGCAAATTCAGTTCACAGTGAAAGCAGTGTATGTGCAGCCTCTTGGTTGCCATAAAACTAAAATGGTTCTCATCAATGGGCTTCAGAGGAGGCCGGGTGGGTTCCTAACGTGTGTTAGTAAAAGGTGAGCCTTTAGAGGTAGGGTTACACTTTGGCAGGCTTCCTGTGAAGATGAAGGAAAGGAGCCTAGTTTCCCAGTAAAGCCTGTAACTTCTTGTCTCCCTACCTAAGGAGAGCAGTGAGAGAAAGTAAAACACGCATCAGAGTCTGAGAGCACATTCAACCCACACGGGAGGTATCTGGGAGGAAAGGAGCTAGAGGCCAACCCTGAGACGTGCAAAGGAAGGCAGGAGCCAGAGTGCCCGGGACAAGGAAGCAAAGAAAGGATTAAGAAGAGAACAAGGACTTCCCTGGTGGCGCAGTGGTTAAGAATCCGCCTGCCAATGCAGGGAACACAGGTTTGAGCCTTGGTTCAGGAAGATCCCACATGCCGCGGAGCAACTAAGCCCGTGCGCCACAACTACTGAGCCTGTGCTCTAGAGCCTGCGAGCCACAACTACTGAAGCCCGCGTGCCTAGAGCCCGTGCTCCACAAGAGAAGCCACCGCAATGAGAAGCCTGCGCACCGCAACGAAGAGTAGCCCCCGCTCTCTGCAACTAGAGAAAGCCCGCGCCCAGCAATGAAAACCCAATGCAGCCAAAATAAATTGAAAAAGTGTCTTTAATTAAAAAAAAAAAAGAAGAGAACAAAGATATAGGTGGATCAGAAATGGAAGATCTGAAATTTAACAAGGAAGAAAGGCGGTGTCATTGAGGGAGGGAAAGAAGGATACAACAGGGTTCCTAATACACTGGTAAATCCCAGGAAACTGCTAATAGGAAAAAGGACAAATCATTGAATCGTTTAAAAAGTAAAACACAAAAGTCAAAAGATCCGAGGAGAATTCACCAAGCTTCTAAAAAGAGATTGTATCATAGTAATGTTTGATTGCCCAAAAAAAAAAAAAAATCAATGGCAATGACTCAGAGGCATTTTTGTAGCATTTCAGATGCCAGAGTTGCAAGAGTATGACATAAGAGTAAAAACAGCGTAATGAGTGACGTGTTTGGGAGGAAAAGAAAACCTTCTGACTTGATTTTTCATAAAGTAAAAGCTCCTGCCCAGAAAAAAACCCCTCTCATTCGTTAGAAACTGTGTTATATCTGTCTACAAAGCTTCCAGAAGGTGTGGAGCTATAATAATTATCAGCACCTTCCCCAAAGCTGCCCCTCCGGAGAAGATCAAGAAATCTGATGCTGAGGGAGTACTAAGCAATCCCATCCCCCTTCAAGAAGATCCTCTTAGAAACAGTTCTGTATCCTACCACCTCATTTCTGTAAAGGTGGCAGTAATGTCACAATAGATTACCAATCACAGAGAGACTGCAAATGACACAGAGGACAGAGAGTGGTGGAGGCAGCCGGTCTGAGGCATTAGTCCTGGCATGAAGCCAAGTTCACAAAGTAAAGTCTGATGCAGTCCCAGCGTGGAAAGACAACTAAGATGTCACGTAGATGGGACTGGGTAGCACATTTCCAAGGAATGCCGCCCTTGGTAAAAAGGATCACAGGGCTTCCCTGGTGGCGCAGTGGTTGAGAGTCCGCCTGCCGATGCAGGAGACGCGGGTTCATGCCCCAGTCCGGGAAGATCCCACGTGCCACGGAGCCGCTGGGCCTGTGAGCCATGGCTGCTGAGCCTGCACGTCCGGAGCCTGTGCTCCGCAACGGGAGAGGCCACAACAGTGAGAGGCCCGCATACTGGAAAAAAAAAAAAAAAAAAAAAAAAGGATCACAGAGTTCCCTAGCTCCCCTCTAGCCCCATACAATTCCTGAGAACTCCTTCAGAGAAGTCGTTGTGTTGAACATCTAGTTAGACGATGAGAAGCAGGAGGAAGGGCCCTCTCAGGGACTAGGGCAGATCGTTGTAGTAGGATATAAATGACCAGCCAGTGAGCCCCTGATCCCTGATTCAACTTGCACCTTCCACCACACATAGCACAGGGCCAGGTATAAGTTAATATATATTTATAAAATCAATACACCAATATAACAAAATTAAATGCTGAAATACTTCTGTTAAGACTTTGGGTGGAAAACAACAAAAAATTCCACTGCATTCCAGTTTAAGACATGATACGGTTATTAAATGATAATAAAGTAGGCTACAGAATGGTCTTCAAAGTTTGACCTCATCTACATTAAAATATGCACTAAAAAAGACTACAAGAAAAAACCCAAAACATTAACAATAGCAGCTGTTTCTAAATAGACAGATTATGGGTGATTACAACTTTTTTTATACTTTTCTACAATGAGCATATACTTTACCTTTTGTAATTAAAAAATTAGAAAAAAAGGATTTGGTATGGCACAAAAAATATGTTTGCCGGGACTTCCCTGGCAGTCCAGTGGTTAAGACTCAACACTCCCAATGCAGAGGGCATGGGTTCAACCCCTGGCCAGGGAACTAAGATTCCGCATGCCATATGGCGTGGCCAAAAAAAAAAAAAAAAAAAAAAAGTTTGTAACTTAGTATTTTGTAATATACAACTTAAAGATTCATTAATCTTTTGAAGAATAATTTATAATGATGTCAAAACAGACCATATTAGAGCTTCAATCCTACTGGGCTCCCAGAGGTTCCTTTACAGATTATTTAGAAAGATTAGGGAAAATCGCTCTAGTCTGAACTAAAATCTTGGTCCTGAAACAGAGAAACACAAATTCTGATGAGCAATTTGAGAAGCAGCTGTCCCTGTATGCATGAATTCCCTTACTCACTATCATGTGATCACAGTCACGAAGCATTTTGTGAGGCCCTGAAGCCTGAGAAGAGCGCAAAGGGAAATACCAAAAGCAGAAAGATGCAATTCTCTCCAGAAACCAAAGTGATCTTTTCTTTGTTGAGAACCTAGCAAAAAAACAATACCACGGGGCTTCCCTGGTGGTGCAGTGGTTAACAATCCGCCTGCCAATGCAGGGGACACGGGTTTGAGCCCTGGTCCGGGAAGATCCCACATGCCGCAGAGCAACTAAGCCCGTGTGCTACAACTACTGAGCCTGTGCTCTAGAACCTGCGAGCCACAAGTACTGAAGCCCGTGCCTAGGGCCCATGCTCCGCAACAAGAGAAGCCACTGCAATGAGAAGCCCACTCGCCACAACTAGAGAAAGCCCGGTCGCAGCAACGAAGACCCAACACAGCCAAAATAAAAAAATAAAATAATCAATTAAAAAAAAATTCCACGTTCCTTATGCAATGTACACAGCTAGACTCCCAAAGAAAAGGTACTAATAATCAGAGGAAGACTATATAACACTTGTTTTCTTGGCTTTTTTTTTTTTTTTTCTCAAAGGGATGCCAGATCCTCTTGGAGAATGGCTTCAGGCTTCACGAGTGATTGATCATCCTGGAGAAAGGATATGACTGGGTCAGTCTGAAGTGTCTGGCATCCAGACTTTCTTCTTCTTCTATTTTTTTAAAATTAATTTATTTTTTTATACAGCAGGTTCTTATTAGTGATCCATTTTATACGCATCACTGTATACATGACAATCCCAATCGCCCATTCATCACACCGCCCCCCCGCCGCCGCTTTCCCCTCTTGGTGTCCATACGTTTTTTCTCTACTGCTGTGTCTCAATTTCTGCTCTGCAAACCAGTTCATTTGTACCATTTTATAGGTTCCACATATATGTGTTAATATACGATATTTGTTTTTCTCTTTCTGACTTACTTCACTCTATATGACAGTCTCTAGATCCATCCACGTCTCTACAAATGACCCACTTGCGTTCCTTTTTATGGCTGAGTAATATTCCATTGTATATATGGACCACATCTTCTTTATCCATTTGTCTGTCAATGGGCATTTAGGTTGCTTCCATGATCTGGATATTGTAAACAGTGCTGCAATAGGGAAGGGATGTGGGAACAGATGTAAATGTATGTCTGATTCACTTTGTTATAAAGCAGAAACTAAAAAAAAAAAGAAAAAAAAAAGAACCTGCTGTATAAAAAAATAAATAAAATTCAAAAATTAAAAAAAAAAAGTGCTGCAATGAACACTGGGGTGCATGTGTCTTTTTGAATTATGGTTTTTGCTGGGTATATGCCCAGGAGTGGGATTGCTGGGTAATATGGTAGTTCTATTTTTAGTTCTTTAAGGAACGTCCATACTGTTCTCCATAGTGGCTGTATCAATTTACATTCCCACCAACAGTGCAAGAGGGTTCCCTTTTCTCCACACCCTCTCCAGCATTTGTTGTTTGTAGATTTTCTGATGATGCCCATTCTGACTGGTGTGAGGTGATACCTCATTGTAGTTTTGATTTGCGTTTCTCTAATAATGAGTGATGTTGAGCAGCTTTTCATGTGCTTCTTGGCCATCTGTATGTCTTCTTTAGAGAAATGTCTGTTTAGGTCTTCTGCCCATTTTTGGATTGGGTGGCTTGTTTTTTTAATATTGAGCTGCATGAGCTGTTTATATATTTTGGAGATTCATCCTTTGTCCATTGATTTGTTTGCAAATATTTTGTCCCATTCTGAGGGTGGTCTTTTCATCTTGTTTATGGTTTCCTTTGCTGTGCAAAAGCTTTGAAGTTTCATTAGGTCCCATTTGTTTATTTTTGTTTTTATTTCCATTACTCTAGGAGGTGGATCAAAAATATCTTGCTGTGATTTATGTCAAAGAGTGTTCTTCCTATGTTTGCCTCTAAGAGTTTTATAGTGTCCAGTCTTACATTTAGGTCTCTAATCCATTTTGAGTTTATTTTTGTGTATGGTGTTATAGACTGTTCTAATTTCATTCTTTTACATGTAGCTCTCCAGTTTTCTCAGCACCACTTATTGAAGAGACTGTCTTTTCTCCATTGTATATCCTTGCCTCCTTTGTCATAGATTAGTTGACCATAGGTGCATGGGTTTATCTCTGGGCTTTCTATCTTGTTACATTGATCTATGTTTCTGTTTTTGTGCCAGTACCATATTGTCTTGGTACTGTAGCTTTGTAGTATAGTCTGAAGTCAGGGAGTCTGATTCCTCCAGCTCCATTTTTTTCCCTCAAGACTGCTTTGGCTGTTGGCGGTCTTTTGTGTCTCCATACAAATTTTCAGATTTTTTGTTCTAGTTCCATAAAAAATGCCAGTGGTAATTTGAAAGGCATTGCACTGAATCTGTAGATTGCTTTGGGTAGTATAGTCATTTTCACAATGTTAATTCTTCCAATCCAAGAACATGGTATATCTCTCCATCTGTTGATATCACCTTTAATTTCTTTCATCAGTGTCTTATAGTTTTCTGCATACAGGTGTTTTGCATCCCTAGGTAGGTTTATTCCTAGGTATTTTATTCTTTTTGTTGCAGTGGTAAATGGGAGCGTTTCCTTAATTTCTCTTTTAGATTTTGCATCATTAGTGTAAAGGAATGCAAGAGATTTCTGTGCATTAATTTTGTATCCCGCTACTTTACCAAATTCATTGATGAGCTCTAGTAGTTTTCTGGTGGCATTTTTAGGATTCTCTATGTATAGTATCATGTCATCTGCAAACAGTGACAGTTTTACTTCTTCTTTTCCAATTTGTATTCCTTTTATTTCTTTTTCTTCTCTGATTGCCATGCTAGGACTTCCAAAACTATGTTGAATACTAGTGGTGAGAGTGGACATCCTTGTCTCGTTCCTGATCTTAGAGGAAATGCTTTCAGTTTTTCAGCATTGAGAATGATGTTTGCTATGGGTTTGTCATATATGGCCTTTATTATGTTGAGGTAGGTTCCCTCTATGCCCACTTTCTGGAGAGTTTTTATCATAAATGGGGGTTGAATTTTGTCAAAAGCTTTTTCTGCATCTATTGAGATGATCGTATGGTTTTTATTCTTCAATTTGTTAATATGGTTTATCACATTGATTGATTTACATATATTGAAGAATCCTTGCATCCCTGGGATAAATCCCACTTAACCATGATGTATGATCCTTTTAATGTGTTGTTGGATTCTGTTTGCTACTATTTTGTTGAGGATTTTTGCATCTATATTCATCAGTGATATTGGTCTGTAATTTTCTTTTTCTGTAGTATCTTTGTCTGGTTTTGGTATCAGTGGGATGGTGGTCTCATAGAATGAGTTTGGGAGTTTTCCTTCCTCTGCAGTTTTTTGGAAGAGTTTGAGAAGAATGGGTGTTAGCTCTTCTCTAAATGTTTGATAGAATTCACCTGTGAAGCCATCTGGTCCTGGACTTCTGTTTGTTGGAAGATTTTTTTTTTTTTTTTTTGCCGTACGCGGGCCTCTCACTGTTGTGGCCTCTCCCGTTGCAGAGCACAGGCTCCAGACGCACAGGCTCAGCGGCCATGGCTCATGGGCCATGTGGGATCCTCCCGGACCGGGTCACGAACCCGTGTCCCCTGCATCAGCAGGCGGACTCTCAACCACTGCGCCACCAGGGAAGCCCTGTTGGAAGATTTTTAATCACAGTTTCAATTTCATTACTTGTGGTTGGTCTGTTCACATTTTCTATTTCTTCCTGGTTCAGTCTTGGAAGGTTATACCTTTCTAAGAATTTGTCCATTTCTTCCAGGTTGTCCATTTTATTGGCATAGAGTTGCTTGTAGTAGTCTCTTAGGATGCTTTGTATCTCTGTGGTGTCTGTTGTAACTTCTCCGTTTTCATTTCTAATTTTATTGATCTGAGTCCTCTCTCTCTTTTCCTTGATGAGTCTGGCTAATGGTTTATCAATTTTGTTTATCTTCTCAAAGAACCACCTTTTAGTTTTATTGTTCTTTGCTACTGTTTTCTTTGTTTCTATTTCATTTATTTCTGCTCTGAGCTTTATGATGTCTTTCCTTCTGCTAACCTTCAGTTTTGTTTGTTCTTCTTTCTCTAGTTCCTTTAGGTGTAAGGTTAGATTGTTTGAGAATCTTCTTGTTTCCTGAGGTAGGCTTGTATAGCTATAAACTTCCCTCTTAGAACTGTTTTTGCTGCATCCCAAAGGTTTTGGATCGTTGTGTTTTCATTGTCATTTGTCTCTAGGTATTTTCTGATTTCCTCTTTGATTTCTTCAGTGATCTCTTGGTTATTTAGTAATGTATTGTTTAGCCTCCATGTGTTTGTGTTTTTTACATTTTTTTCCCTGTAATTGATTTCTAATCTCATAGTGTTGTGGTCAGAAAAGATGCTTGATATGATTTCAATTTTCTTAAATTTACTGAGGATTGATTTGTGACCCAAGATGTGATCTATCCTGGAGAATGTTCCCTGCGCACTTGCGAAGAAAGTGTAATCTGCTGTTTTTGAGTGGAACGTCCCATAAATATCAATTAAATCTAGCTGGTGTATTGTGTCATTTAAGCTTGTGTTTCCTTATTAATTTTCTGTTTGGATGATCTGTCCATTGGTGTAAGTGAGGTGTTAAAGTCCCCCACTATTATTGTGTTTCTGTCGATTTCCTCTTTTATAGCTGTTAGCAGTTGCCTTATGTATTGAGGTGCTCCTATGTTGAGTGCATATATATTTATAATTGTTATGTCTTCTTCTTGGATTGATCCCTTGATCATTATGTGGTGTCCTTCCTTGTCTCTTGTAACATTCTTTATTTTAAAGTCCATTTTATCTCATATGAGTATTGCTACTCCAGCTTTCTTTTGATTTCCATTTGCATGGAATATCTTTTTCCATCCCCTCACTTTCAGTCTGTATGTGTCCCTAGGTCTGAAGTGGGTCTGTTGTAGACAGCATATATATGGGTCTTGTGTTTGTATCCATTCAGCAAGCCTGTTTCTTTTGGTTGGAGCATTTAATCCATTCACGTTTAAGGTAATTATCGATATGTATGTCCCTATGACCATTTTCTTAATTGTTTTGGGTTTGTTTTTGTAGGTCCTTTTCCTGTCTTGTGTTTCCCACTTAGAGAAGTTCCTTTAGCATTTGTTGTAGAGCTGGTTTGGTGGTGCTGAATTCCCTTAGCTTTTGCTTGTCTGTAAAGCTTTTGATTTCTCCATCAAATCTGAATGAGATCCTTGCCGGGTAGAGTAATCTTGGTTGTAGGTTCTTCCCTTTCATCATTTGAAGTATATCATGTCACTCCCTTCTGGCTTGTAGAGTTTCTGCTGAGAAATCATCTGTTAACCTTATGGGAGTTTCCTTGTATGTTATTTGTCGTTTTTCCCTTGCTGCTTTCAATAATTTTTCTTTGTCTTTAATTTTTGCCAATTTGATTACTATGTGTCTCAGCATGTTTCTCCTTGGGTTTATCCTGTATGGGACTCTCTGTGCTTCCTGGACTTGGGTGGCTGTTTCCTTTCCCACGTTAGGGAAGTTTTCGACTATAATCTCTTCAAATATTTTCTCGGGTCCTTTCTCTCTCTCTTCTCCTTCTGGGGTCCCTATAATGCGAATGTTGTTGCGTTTAATGTTGTCCCAGAGGTCTCTTAGGCTGTCTTCATTTCTTTTCATTCTTTTTTCTTTATTGTGTTCTGCTGCAGTGAATTCCAGCATTCTGTCTTCCAGGTCACTTTTCCATTCTTTTGCCTCAGTTATGCTGCTATTGATTCCTTCCAGTGTATTTTTCATTTCAGTTATTGTATTGTTCATCTCTGTTTGTTTGTTCTTTAATTCTTCTAGGTCTTTGTTTAGCATTTCTTGCATCTTCTCGATCTTTGCCTCCATTCTTTTTCCGAGGTCCTGGAGCATCTTTACTATCATGATTCTGAATTCTTTTTCTTGAAGATTGCCTATCTCCATTTCATTTAGTTGTTTTTCTGGGGTTTTATCTTGTTCCTTCATCTGGTACATAGCCCTCTGCCTTTTCATCTTGTCTACCCTTCTGTGAATGTGGTTCTTGTTCCACAGGCTGCAGGACTGTAGTTCCTCTTGCTTCTGCTGTCTGCCCTCTGGTGGATCCAGAGTTTCTGAATGACTTTCATTAGCTGGTCCTCAGTTGAGCGCAGTCAACTGAAGCCAAATTCTCTGAACTCATTAAAAATTCAGTACTACTGGGGACTTCCCTGGCAGTCCAGTGGTTAAGACTCCGCACTTACACTGCAGGAGGGCTTGGGGAACTAGGATCCTGCATCCAACGCAGCATGGCCAAAACAAAAAAAATTTCAATACTACTCACTTGTTAGACTCTGGAAGGAGAAAGACCTCCCTGGGGACTTATTTGTCTCTTATATTTGTGGTACAAGGTTCCACTCCAACAAAACTTCCAGAAGTTTCAGGCTCTGTGTGCTTTCTTTCTATTTTCTGTCCATTTTGAATATACCATTAATTCCATGTTCAGAGAGATTCTTGCACTAAGCAGACTTAAGTAGCAGAAAGGGATTCAAGAAAAAAAATTTTAAATAGAATAATGTGGAGGAAGAGAAAAAAAGAATAACTCAAGGAAAAAAAGAAGTCATTACTGAAAGTTGCAGTCAAGGTAGAAGCCAACTAAGGGGAATGTATCCTGTTGAGGCTCAGTGCCAAATGCAGAAGGTAAATGAAGCAGCTCAAGAAAGTGAATTAAAAACAAGTAATTCTCTCAGTTCAAGGCTGGAGAATAAGCAAAAAGCAACGGAGAATACATCAGTGTATGAAGAGAAGTATGAAATAAGGTGGGGAAGGTAAGGAGGAAAGTTTGAAAAACAAGGAACTGCTAGAGAGAAGAGAAATGTAATTTCCCAACATGAGATCTAGTCAATGCACAGAGTTGTCAAAAGACAGAAAGCAACAATATAATGGAAAGACAAGATACATAAGACCTTAGAACCAACTACCAACAGGAAGAGATTTGGGGCAAATCTACCTGTTCTGTGAACTTGATGTGGGGGGCTGTGTCCGATTCACCACTCTATTCCCAGTTCTGGCACTTAGTAAATGCAATAAATATCATTTTGGAATAGATTATGAGCATATCAAAATAGAGATACTCAATTTGAGTAAGAAATGAATACCAAAGAGGAAGGGTTACGTGCACTTGAGCTCAGAACTAAATCACTTTAGTGATTTAGGAGGAGTTGTTATGACAGTAAAAGTTTTAGAAACAAGCTGATTAAAAACAGTCAAAGAGAATAAAATATGGCATTTCTACTAAAAAAGGACAATAATCCTTTTTAGATTATTGTAGAAAGGAGAAAGATGGGGAACTGTACAAGCAATGCTGCACTTCACAAATACTCTTTAATGAAAATGTCAATAAATCTGTGGGGTTTTTTTGTTTTTGTTTTTAATTTATTTATTTAACTTATTTATTTCTGGCTGCCTTAGTTCTTTGTTGCTCTGCGCAGCTTTCTCTAGTTGCGGCAAGCTGAGGCTACTCTTCATTGCAGTGCAAGGGCTTCTCATTGCAGTGGCTTCTCTTGTTGTGGAGCACAGGCTTTAAGCGCGCAGGCTTCAGTAGTTGTGGCATGTGGGCTCAGTAGTTGTGGCTCGCAGGCTCTAGAGCACAGGCTCAGCAGTTGTGGCGCACAGGCTTAGTTGCTCCACGGCATGCAGGATCTTCCCGAACCAGGGCTTGAACCCGTGTCCCCTACACCGGCAGGCGGATTCTTAATCACTGAGCCACCAGGGAAGCCCTGTGTTGTTTTTTTAAAAGAGACATTGGCATAAATCCTTTGGCCTGTCTCTGTTGCCCTGGAGGTTACAAAAATGCTCATCCTTGGGTTCTCCCTGCTTCCTCTTATAATATCCTCCCTTAGGGTCTACCTCACTTTCTACTGTAACAACCAAAGCAAATAACTTGTTTCTGTTCCCCCCACTAAGTATTTATTCCCCTTCTTGATAGGTCCTCAATTTTGCTGAAGCCAACTGTGGTCTACTATTTATTTTCTCAAGCCTGGTCTTCAGCTTTCACAGGCTCAGCAGTATCTGAACTAACAGTAGGTAGAGGAGGGCAGGGAAAATGAAGCACAAACCAGCCAGCTCTCCTGCTTGTACAAGGTCTGTTGGGTGAAGAGGTTGGAACAACCAGCTACAAGGGCAGCATATGGTGGGAAGAGCCCTAGACCCCCTGATCCAGGCTGAAGTCAACAGCTGTGGGGTCTAGTCCCGGCTTCACCACCTCACTAGACACCAATGTTAGACAACTCATATAACCTCTCTGAGCCTCATCTGTAAAATGGAGCTAAAAATACCTTTAACTACCTACTTCACAAGAGGTCAGGAGATTCAAATTAGATAGTATTTGTGAAAGTGCTCTGAAAATGGTTAAATGTTATTTTTAAAAAAATCATTTCACATTCCTGTGCGATATCTGCCTCCAAAAAAACAAACAGAAGTGCCGGCAGGTGCTTCTTTTCATCACTGGAGCCAAAACAAGCACGGCAAAATTACCCACTTCTTCACAATTCTGAGCCGTAGACAAAATCACAGGCATACTAAAAGTAAATGGGAAAAGTACCAACAAACAACAAGAGAAAAGTTAACATAAGCCTCGCCTAAAGCTATTTTGAGAATGCTTCCTTATAGTCAGCTCAGGACAAATTTCTGCATTACAGGTTGGGTCTAGACTTCCTTTAGCTCCCTGAAGCCTGGAAGGGCACAGCGATGTCTCTGGCTAAGAGTGTCTATGAGGAGAACGGACAGAAAGAGGAAGTGAAATAATACGTGCCTCTAAGCTTCTCCTTAAAGAGAGAGGGCAAGCCTCAGAGCTGATGCCAAAATATCTATAGTGTGAACACAGTGGAAAGGCCTCAGGTTGTGGAGTAGGAAAGGTTTGGGTTTCAGTCCTGGCTTGGCCACTTACTGACAGGGCAAGCCCATCTTTCAGTCAGATTTTCATCTGCTAAGTGAGGAATACTATCTACTTCAAAGGGATATTCTGATGGTTAAAAGAGAGAAGGTATGTAAAGCACCTGGCACATAAAAAGTGCTTAATAAATAATAGCAGGATAGGCTATTAGGCAAAATAAAACTTCCCCAAAAACAAAAAATTTCAAGACATTTCCTAGTCAAACCTGGAGGCTTATACCCTAACAGCAGTGGTTCTCAAATGGGGAGATGCTGCCCACCCCCCCAGGAGACATCTGACAATGTTTGGAGACATTTTTCATTGTCATGACTCCGGGGTACTACTGGCATCTAGTGGGTAGAGACCAAGGGTGCTGTTAAACACCCTACAATGCACAGGACAGTCTCCCACAATAAATAATTATCTAGCCCAAAACATTTACAGTGCCAAGATTGAGAATCCTGCCATACAGCAGGGGTTCTTAGGTACACAATCTGAGTAAGCTACTTCAGCTTTCTTAGCCCTAGTTTCCTCATCAGCAATATGCAAATAAATTGATCTGTGTGTCCTACATCGCCAGGCCTTTGGGAGGATCAAATGAAATAATGGATTATTATTATTATTATTATCACCATTATACCTTTCAAAATAATGCAAAAGCACCCACTTATTGGGCCAAGCTAGAAGCACTGATATACTGGTGGAGTGTGGGGTGTGATGAGGTAGAATGCTTTGGGAATGATACCATCTGAAGAGGGCCCTCTTGCCAGTCTACTTCAGTAAAGCTTGGCTGGAGCAGGACAGTGCTCATGAATAGTGATGGGCTAGAAGCACTTCCCAGGAAGAGGAGGGAGGGAGATAGAGCGTGGGAAGTGGGTAGGAACAGCACAGGCTTATCAAAGAAGAGCTAACAGATGTGAAGGAGTGAGACAATGCTTGGTATCTTAGACTGCTCAGGCTGCCTGAGTGGCTTAAACAACAGAAATTTATCTTCTCACAGTTCTGGAAGCTGGATGTCCAAGACCAAGGTTCCAGCAGGGTTCATTTTTTGGTGAGAGCTCCCTTCTTGGCTTGCAGATGTATCCTCACCTGGCCAGGAGTGGGAGTGGAGGGTGGATCTCTCTCTTTTCCTCTCCCCCAGTCTTCTTGTAAAGCCACCAATTCTACTGGATTAGGGCTCTACCATATGACCTCATTTAACCTTAGTCACCTCCTTAAAGGCCTTATCTCCAATAAAGTCACATAGGGAGCTAGGGCTTCAACATATGAATTTTAGGGGAGGGGACACAATTCTGTTCAGAGAACTTGGGCACACATCAGACATAGCTGAGGAATCACTATGGCCTCAGAGATGAGGACCCAGATGTTAATTCAATGCTTTTCTGTGGTTATGGTCACCAAATCTTTTCTTTTCCAGCTGCCTTCTCTACGAGATATCCAGTCAATTAACTCCTGCAACTCTTTTTTTGGCCACGCTGCGCGGCATGCAGGATCTTAGTTCCCCGACCAGGGATCGAACCCGTACCCCCTGCAGTGGAAGTGCAGAGTCTTAACCACTGGACCGCCAGGGAAGTCCCTCCTGCAACTCTTCATGTAGGTGCCTCAGGCATCCTGTGGATTTCCGGGGTCAAGGAAGAATCCTCCTCTTATCTGTGTCCTAGTCCTCAAATGTCTGAGATCCATCAGGTCATGGGTTTCCAATGTTGTCTAATCAGAATCACTTTAGGTGTGGTTCTCAATTTTGGAAGCTGTTAAAAAAGTTCACCCCGGACCAGTTCAATTAGAACCTCTGGAGGTAGGACCTAGGCATCGGTCATTTTTAAATCTCCCCAAGTAACTCCAATAAGCAGCCAAGGTTGAGGACCACTGATGATAGAGAAGTGTGTGTGTCCTGTCCCCCTCCCCTCAGATTCCAATTTAGTTGTTCTAGAGTGGGGCCCAGGAATCTGTATTTTGAAACAATTCCCCAGCTGATTCTGACTATCAGCCAGGTTTAGGATAAGTTACTACCTTCCTGAAGCTAAACTGCCTACCCCCACTTGCCCTGTAACTATTCATTTCTGTGGCTATACATAAGCTTTACAGATGCAGATTTTATTTCCTTCCTCCTCTTTGTAGCAAATCATTTTGGGGACAGCTCTTCACATGCACCAAAAGACAGGGCTTAAAGGAGAGAGTTTTCTGAAAACATGAAGGGAAGCAGCAGAAGAAACCAAATGGGGGTTTTAAAAAAGTGTGCAGCTTGCCAAGGGAGAGAGCAAGAAATCTGGTGAAAGATACAGGAAGGAGTGGGAGTGGGGATGGAGATGAGGTCACAGGGACGAAAATGGGGTTGACAGGTTTCAACAGCAAATTAACGAACACACAGTAGGTCAACAGCCCCAGAAGTTGTAGGTGAAGGGCCTTGCTTTAGGCAAAAGAGATAACAGGCAACAGCATCTTCTGGTATAGCCCCTGCCCCCATCCTGACCTCACCCATCTTTACCCTTACTCTCCAACAATACTTCCCTCAGGAAAGGATGCCATGGACTCATCCACACCAAGCTAGAACAGTATTTTAATAGGGGACCATGACAATAAACCAAAAGAATAGGGCTGAAAAGACAGAATTTCAGGCACATTTACTGAATGGAGAGGGAGAGGAGAGCAGATAAGCCTTTCTTAGCTTTTTGGTAACTCCCACCATCACAGCACTCTTTACTTGCTGAATCCTGGTGGCTGTTAACTATGATGCTTATTGTGTAGCTCTCTGACATGAACATAAAAATGAGGTGTATTACCAACATCCAGGCATCCCTGATGAAAACCTCAACGTAAACAGAAAGGTCACATCACAGGCTTGACAAATTTTAAAGAGAGCACTGCAGCCTGTGTACATCACCAGCCATGGATGTTAAGTTTTCCTTATAGAAACTGAAAGTCAAGACACCTGGATTCTAAGTCAAACCCACTCTCACACTGTCTGCTTAACATCTCTATCTGTAAAACAAGAAAATTCCAAGGATAACTTGATTGAATTTGGCCAATGGAAACAAAAGTAGGAAGAAAGGGAGGCAAGACATCAAGAAGAAGGTTAAGCAATATATTTTTTAAAGTATTCTCTCCATAGAAAGTCAAGTTAAATATGTTTTGAGTTAGGTACTATTTAGATAATATAGAAAATGAACTAATCACAGAAGAAAAGACTTACATACATTTTAGTGACAACAGCAGTCTTTACCTTATCATTTAGAAGTGGTTTGATCTCTGTGAGTTGAACATCCTGAAGTTCATCCATGAGCACAGATGAGAGTAGAGGATTCTCAAGAAGAAACCAGTGACTCTGAAACGGAAGAGAAGCAAAAGGCTTCAACTAGGAGCTGGAAACATAATAGTCACACTACACCCATTCATTCAAATATTAGAGCTTAGTATGTGTCATGCATGGCTCAGGGTGCTGAAGACACATTAGACTAGATGCTTAGGGCAAACAGACTCTAAAGGTGGCCTCCGTGATCTCTGTACCTCCTAGCATTCACACCCATGCATAATTCCCCACCCCACCAATTGAGTGTGGGTGGGACCCATGGCTTGCTTTTAGCCATTAGAATATGGCAAAAGTGATGGAATGTACATGAGTATCTGTGTATGATTACATTACAAAAATATTTAACATCTGTCTTGAGGAGAGACACACTTTCCCCTGCTGGTTTTGAAGAAGCAAGTTGACATGTTGTGAGAGGGTCATGTGGTAAGAAAGAGCCTCCAGCCAAAAGAGCAAGAAACTGGGATGCTCAGTCCAACCACCTGCAAGGAACTGACGGCTGCCAACAACCATATGGGCCTGGAAGTGGATCCTTCCCCCGTCGAGCCTCAGATGAGAAGCCAGCCCTGACCAGAACCTTGATTGCAGCCTTGCAGAGGACCCAGTCAACCCAGCTGGAATCCCAACCCCCTGAAACTGAGATGATAAATGTGTGTTGTTTTCTACTTTTTTTTTTTTTTGCAGTACGCGGGCCTCTCACTGCTGTGGCCTCTCCCGTTGTGGAGCACAGGCTCCGGAGGCGCAGGCTCAGCGGCCATGGCTCACGGGCCCAGCTGCTCCGCGGCATGTGGGATATTCCTGGACCAGGGCACGAACCCGCTTCCCCTGCATCGGCAGGCGGACTCTCAACCACTGTGCCACCAGGGAAGTCCATGTGTGTTGTTTTAAACCACTAAGGTTGCAGTAATATTTTTATGCAGCAACAGATACTTAATACAATAGTCTTTGCCTTCATGGAGAATCCATTTTAGTTACTTTGTATAAGTAAGAGAACAACACGCTCACAGTTACACTTCAGAAAGCAACAGTTTGGAGGGTGGATTAAGGGAGAACAAAAATTAAAGGTTAATGCTGTAGCCTAGGATAAACAGATAAACCAAGGCTAAGCTCACTAGCCTTCACCTGGGGAATCAAAGCAGTAGATGGAGAGTATGGCAGCCAGCCTCCACCATGGCCTCCAATGAGCCCAAGGGTCCTTGACTCCTGATACTTGCACTCATGTGTAATCTCCCATCCAAAAAAATCAGGGATGGCCTGTGTAAGTAACAGAATATGGCAGAAGCAACAATATGTGACTTCTGAAGCAACAATATAAAAGGCATTATAATTTCTGTTTTAAGACACTGTAGTCTTGATTCACTAGCTCTGGGGGAAGCCAGTCACCATATAGTGAGGACATTCAAATAGCCCTCTGGGGAAAAGAACCAACTTGTCAGAACCAACCTACCAGCCATGTGAGTGAGCCACCTCACAAATGGATCCTCCAGCCCCAGTCAAGACCGCAGACGACTGCAGCCCTGGAGACGTCTGACTGCAACCGCATGAGAGATCCTGAGCTGCCCTGCCAAGCCTGCTCGCCAATTCCTGACCCAGGACCATGAGACTTAACATATAACTTTGTTTTGGAGTGATTTATTACATAGCAATAGGTAACTAGTACAAAGAGGGGGAAGTTAGGGAAAGTTGGAATCGAGAGGCAAAGCCTCCATCCTACTGTAAGGAAGCCATGGGGAGAGGCGGCAAATCCTGGATACTGCATGCAGGTGATTCCCACCCAGACTTCAAAGCTCTAGGCTTCATCTCCTCTGCCTTGGCCTTGCAGGGAAAATGCTAAATTCATGAGTTGGGAATTCAGACATTCAACAACCATGTATTGAGTACTCACTGTGCACAGCATTATGGACGATACAAAGAAGGTCCCTGCCTTCCAGGAGCTTACTAAAGAGTAGGGACGACAGCTATCTATAAAGCTAACTACAAAATGAGAAATAAAAAGAAGAGCCAGACGGGCTTCCCTGGTGGCGCAGTGGTTGAGAGTCCGCCTGCCGATGCAGGGGGATACAGGTTCGTGCCCCGGTCTGGGAGGATCCCACATGCCGCGGAGCGGCTGGGCCCGTGAGCCATGGCCGCTGAGCCTGCGCGTCCGGAGCCTGTGCTCCGCAGCGGGAGAGGCCATAACGGTGAGAGGCCCGCATACCTCAAAAAAAAAAAGCAATTACTTCTGATTGATGGGAATCCTTCACAAGATACTAGTTTATTATATTAATCCACTTTTCTGTTTTTCCCTCCAGAGATAGGATGTATGGCTTTGACTTGGTTAGCTATGGAGAGGGTATGTGCTCCAGGCAAACTCTTAGCTATTAATGACCAATACACCAAAATAAATCCTGCTCTCAACTATGACTACATCAAGGCTGACTAATAAGACCTCTTCTACCATTACTCTGAAGAACCCAGAGGGTGCCAATAGGGACCACTGCTCAAACTATGGACCCCAGATGCCAATAGCAGGACCCCAAACATCTGTACCAGTTAGAGAGCACAAGCCCGATATTTAACCTCCCTATAGGACATGGTTCTTTTCTCAGATCCCAGGTATTCTATAAACTTGACTGAGCTACTGAATGCCCAGGAACTGAATTTTTATTTTATTTTCATATCAGTCACACTTCAAAACGGGATGAGATGGCTTGAACTTTTTATCACCAATTTCAGCCAGCATCTAAAATTTCTCTTTTATAGTCCCCACTTCAACCCAGTTAACTCCCAAAATATTGGCCTAACTGGGATCTACTCACTGTGTTTATTAATCACACTATAAACTGTGGCTACTTTTCATTTGGATTTCACTACTTACCAGTAATTTAAAATGGCAATTTCAAACAACTTCTTCCTATTTAAAAGTAATGTGTGCTCACTTTAGAAAATGTGGAAACCATGGAATAATGAAAAGATATTTTACTCATAGCCCTTCCTTCTAAAAACCACCGCTGTTAACATTTTAGTCTATTTTCATTTTCCCCTCCTGTAAAATGGTTATTTCCTGAAACTGTTTTTCTAACCCACCTCTTTATTCCTTACTTTAATTCACTCATTTGAAAGCAGGGCGCTGCAAGATGTTAATTATTCAAATGTGACTCCACGTGGGGAGGCCTGTCAAGGAGCCTCAGGGACAGAGGGAAGCCTGCGGTGCCCCCAAAGTGACGCATTCACCTAGTGTTCCCATGCATTTTTTAAAGATGAAGAAATATGCAGTTTGTGCCAGGACAAACACTTAAACAAGGGCACAAATTAAATGAGAAGGTCGTCCCTATCAGCCAGGCCCAATGCAGTCAAGGCAGGACACTGTGACTAAGGAACTGGCAACAAGACAGTAGATGTTCACCTTCCACATTACAGGGGACCCAACATGTTCTTCCAGACACTCAGAAGAGACTCAATTTCTGCTCAGTTCTCACTGCCCTGAACCCTTGCCAATGAGCAGTTTTATAACACCTATAAGAAAACTAAGATCACATGGTGGAAAACTCCATCTCCAGATCCCTCAGCTACACAGACTGGCTCCCTCCTGGGGATCTAAGGCCTGCAGTGCCCTCATCTGCACAAATGATATGGCTGCCAGATCCCATCCTGGAACTAAGAGCTATTAATATTTTTAAGAGGCTAGTACGGATTTTATAAACTGTAGTAGATAAGAACTCTTTTCCATTTTATGAGATAGAGGGGAGAGTGACAAGTAAAAAACAGCCATCCTCAAACTGAGGAAGCAAACCTTGTACCAAAAGGCTAGAAAGGGAAAGAGGAAAAGTATATTCTGTGCCAGAAATTATAATACAAAGACCTTATGTTTAATTCTCCTCCTCCCAGAAGTTATGTTCAACACTCCTCCCAAGTAGATATCTTCATTTCTTACTTTATAAGCAAAAAAACTTAGGCTTAGAGAAGTTAAGTGACTTTTCCAATATCCACAACTAAGTAAGTAACAAGGCAAGGATTTAAAAACCTTTGCTTTTCCCACTATACCATAATGTCTATGCCAGACCCCCATCTACTGGTTGTAGGACCCTGGGCAGGTTTCCTCCACTCTCCCCACAGAGGCACCTCCTTGAAATAAAGGTGACAGAAACTCAGAGCAATCCTACACCACCAATGACTCGGAAGCCTCAGAATGAAGGTTTGAGTCATCACACCAGGACAAGAACTCTCATTATCTCAGTAGTCAGCTGAGGACAAGGAGAACAAGAAATGAGTAGGGAAAAGTGAAGCAAAATCCCAGCTATTACTTGGTACTTAGTTTCTGAAAAGAGGGCTATTTCTTGCTTGTTTTCAGTATGATGAGCCTCAAACTTTAATGTACAATCCATCACCTGGGGATCTTGTTTAGGATCTCAGGTATAATCAGTTTTGAGCACTGACAGTCCAATATATGACCTCATCAGCTGAGGAGAGAGGGGATCATCTGAGGTGAAGGTGAAGAAATGAAGGGCTTGATTATTAGCAACAATCCTTTATAGAGATGATGAGGGTGAGGCAGAGATAGACTCTATTAATCTAATTTCATCCTGCCTTCTTCCAAAAATGATTTCAATAAATTAGATGGGATTTTTAAAAGATTCAACAGGCCAGACCAACTAGAGGGGGAATACATTGGAGAAAGAGAGAAGATTGCTGCAGAAATCTAGCTGAAAGATGACAAGAGTCTGACCATGCTACTGGAATCACAGAGATAAAGAAAAAGGGAGATAGCCTCATTCACCAGAGGGCAGAGAGCAGAAGCAAGAAGAACTACAATTCTGCACCCCGTGGAAGGAAAACCACATTCACAGAAAGACAGACAAAATGAAAAGGCAGAGGACTTTGTACCAGATGAAGGAATAAGATAAAACCCCAGAAAAACAACTAAATGAAGTGGAGACAGGCAACCTTCCAGAAAAAGAATTCAGAATAATGATAGTGAAGATGATCCAGGACCTCGGAAAAAGAATGGAGGCAAAGATCGAAAAGATGCAAGAAATGTTTAACAAAGACCTAGAAGAATTAAAGAACAAAGACCTAGAAGAATCAAAGAACAAACAAACAAAGATGAACAATACAATAACTGAAATGAAAAATACACTAGAAGGAATCAATAGCAGCATAACTGAGGCAAAAGAACGGATAAGCGACCTGGAAGACAGAATGGTGGAATTCACTGCTGCGGAACAGAATAAAGAAAAAAGAATGAAAAGAAATGAAGACAGCCTAAGAGACCTCTGGGACGACATTAAATGCAACAACATTTGCATTATAGGGGCCTCAGAAGCAGAAGAGAGAGAGAAAGGACCCAACAAAATATTTGAAGAGATTATAGTCAAAAACTTCCCTAATGTGGGAAAGGAAACAGCCACCCAAGTCCAGGAAGCACAGAGAGTCCCATACAGGATAAATCCAAGGAGGAACATGCTGAGACACATAGTAATCAAATTGGCAAAAATTAAAGACAAAGAAAAATTATTGAAAGCAGCAAGGGAAAAATGACAAATAACATACAAGGGAACTCCCATAAGGTTAACAGCTCATTTCTCAGCAGAAACTCTACAAGCCAGAAGGGAGTGGCATGATATACTTCAAGTGATGAAAGGGAAGAACCTACAACCAAGATTACTCTACCTGGCAAGGATCTCATTCAGATTTGATGGAGAAATCAAAAGCTTTACAGACGAGCAAAAGCTAAGAGAATTCAGCACCACCAAGCCAGCTCTACAAAACATGCTAAAGGAACTTCTCTAAGTGGGAAACACAAGACAGGAAAAGGACCTACAAAAACAAACCCAAAACAATTAAGAAAATGGTCATAGGAACATACATATCGAGAATTACCTTAAACGTGAATGGATTAAATGCTCCAACCAAAAGACACAGGCTTGCTGAATGGATACAAACACAAGACCCCATATATATGCTGTCTACAACAGACCCACTTCAGACCTAGGGACACATACAGACTGAAAGTGAGGGGATGGAAAAAGATATTCCATGCAAATGGAAATCAAAAGAAAGCTGGAGGGCCTCCCTGGTGGCGCAGTGGTTAAGAGTCCGCCTGCCGATGCAGGGGATACGGGTTCGTGCCCCAGTCTGGGAGGATCCCATATGCCGCGGAGCGGCTGGGCCCATGAGCCATGGCCGCTGGGCCTGCGCATCCGGAGCCTGTGCTCCGCAACGGGAGAGGCCACAACAGTGAGAGGCCCGCATACAGCAAAAAAAGAAAAAAAAAAAAAAAAGAAAAAAAGAAAGCTGGAGTAGCAATACTCATATGAGATAAAATGACTTTAAAATAAAGAATGTTAGAAGAGACAAGGAAGGACACTACATAATGATCAAAGCATCAATCCAAGAAGAAGATATAACAATTATAAATATATACACACTCAACATAGGAGAACCTCAATACATAAGACAACTGCTAACAGCTATAAAAGAGGAAATCAACAGTAACACAGTAATAGTGGGGGACTTCAACACTTCACTTACACCAATGGACAGGTCATCCAAACAGAAAATTAATAAGGAAGCACAAGCTTTAAATGATACAACAGATCAGATAGATTTAATTGATATTTATAGGACATTCTACCCAAAAACAGCAGATTACACTTTCTTCTCAAGTGCGCAAGGAACATTCTCCAGGATATATCACATCTTGGGTCACAAATCAAGCCTCAGTAAATTTAAGAAAATTGAAATCGTATCAAGCATCTTTTCAGACCACAACACTATGAGATTAGAAATCAATTACATGAAAATAATGTAAAAAACACAAACACATGGAGGCTGAACAATACATTACTAAATAACCAAGAGATCATTGAAGAAACCAAAGAAGAAATCAAAAAATACCTAGAGACAAATGACAATGAAAACACAATGATCCAAAACCTATGGGATGCAGCAAAAGCAGTTCTAAGAGGGAAGTTTATAGCTATACAAGCCTACCTCAAGAAACAAAAAAAAAATCTCAAATAAACAATCTAATGTTACACCTAAAGGAACTAGAGAAAGAAGAACAAACAAAACGCAAAGTTAGCAGAAGGAAAGAAATCATAAAGATCAGAGCAGAAATAAATGAAACAGAAACAAAGAAAATAATAGCAAAGAACAATAAAACTAAAAGCTGGTTCTTTGAGAAGATAAACAAAATTGATAAACCACTAGCCAGACTCATCCAGAAAAAGAGGGAAAGGACTCAAATCAATAAAATTAGAAATGAAAAAGGAGAAGTCACGACACTGCAGAAATACAAAGCATCCTAAGAGACTACTACAAACAACTCTATGCCAATAAAATGGACAACCTGGAAGAAATGGACAAATTCTTAGAAAGGTATAACCTTACAAGACTGAACCAGGAAGAAATAGAAAATATGAACAGACCAATCACAAGTAATGAAATTGAAACTGTGATTAAAAATCTTCCAACAAGGCTTCCCTGGTGGCGCAGTGGTTGAGAGTCCACCTGCTGATGCAGGGGACACAGGTTTGTGACCCGGTCCGGGAAGATCCCACATGGCAGGGAGTGGCTGGGCCCGTGAGCCATGGCCACTGAGCCTGCACGTCTGGAGCCTGTGCTCCGCAACGGGAGAGGCCACCGAAGTGAGAGGCCTGCATACCGCAAAAAGAAAAATAAAAAAACAAAAAAAACCTTCCAACAAACAAAAGTCCAGGACCAGATGGTTTCACAGGTGAATTCTATCAAACACTTAGAGAAGAGCTTAACACCCATCCTTCTCAAACTCTTCCAAAAACTTGCAGAGGAAGGAAAACTCCTAAACTCATTCTATGAGGCCACCATCCCCCGATACCAAAACCAGACAAAGATACTACAGAAAAAGAAAATTACAGACCAATATCACTGATGAATATAGATGCAAAACTCCTCAACAAAATAGTAGCAAACAGAATCCAACAACACATTAAAAGGATCATACATCATGGTCAAGTGCGAATTATCCCAGGGATGCAAGGATTCTTCAATATATGTAAATCAATCAATGTGATAAACCATATTAACAAATTGAAGAATAAAAACCATATGATCGTCTCAATAGATGCAGAAAAAGCTTCTGACAAAATTCAACACCCATTTATGATAAAAACTCTCCAGAAAGTGGGCATAGAGGGAACCTACCTCAACATAATAAAGGCCATATATGACAAACCCACAGCAAACATCATTCTCAATGCTGAAAAACTGAAAGCATTTCCTCTAAGATCAGGAACGAGACAAGGATGTCCACTCTCACCACTAGTATTCAACATAGTTTTGGAAGTCCTAGCATGGCAATCAGAGAAGAAAAAGAAATAAAAGGAATACAAATTGGAAAAGAAGAAGTAAAACTGTCAATGTTTGCAGATGACATGATACTATACATAGAGAATCCTAAAGATGCCACCAGAAAACTACTAGAGCTCATCAATGATTTTGGTAAAGTTGCAGTATACAAAATTAATGCACAGAAATCTCTTGCATTCCTTTATACTCATGATGCAAAATCTAAAAGAGAAATTAAGGAAACGCTCCCATTTACCACTGCAACAAAAAGAATAAAATACCTAGGAATAAACCTACCTAGGGATGCAAAAGACCTGTATGCAGAAAACTGTAAGACACTGAAGAAAGAAATTAAAGGTGATATCAACAGATGGAGAGATATACCATGTTCTTGGATTGGAAGAATTAACATTGTGAAAATGACTATACTATGCAAAGCAATCTACAGATTCAGTGCAATCCCTATCAAATTACCACTTGCATTTTTTATGGAACTAGAACAAAAAATCTTAAAATTTGTATGGAGACACAAAAGACCCCAAATAGCTAAAGCAGTCTTGAGGGAAAAAAATGGAGCTGGAGGAATCAGACTCCCTGACTTCAGACTATACTACAAAGCTACAGTACCAAGACAATATGGTACTGGCACAAAAACAGAAACATAGATCAATGTAACAAGATAGCAAGCCCAGAGATAAACCCACGCACCTATGGTCAACTAATCTATGACAAAGGAGGCAAGGATATACAATGGAGAAAAGACAGTCTCTTCAATAAGTGGTGCTGGGAAAACTGGACAGCTACATGTAAAAGAATGAAATTAGAACACTCCCTAACATCATACACAAAAATAAACTCAAAATGGATTAGAGACCTAAATGTAAGACTGGACACTATAAAACTCTTAGAGGAAAACACAGGAAGAACACTCTTTGACATAAATCACAGCAAGATATTTTTTGATCCACCTCCTAGAGTAACGGAAATAAAAACAAAAATAAACAAATGGGACCTAATGAAACTTAAAAGCTTTTGCACAACAAAGGTAACCATAAACAAGACGAAAAGACAACCCTCAGAATGGGAGAAAATATTTGCAAACAAATCAATGGACAAAGGATTAATCTCCAAAATGTATAAACAGCTCATGCAGCTCAATATTAAAAAAACAAACAACCCAATCCAAAAATGGGCAGAAGACCTAAACAGACATTTCTCCAAAGAAGACATACAGATGTCCAAGAAGCACATGAAAAGCTGCTCAACATAACTAATTATTAGCAAAATAAAAATCAAAACTACAATGAGGTACCACCTCACAGCAGTCAGAATGGCCATCATCAAAAAATCTACAAACAATAAATGCTGGAGACGGTGTGAAGAAAAGGAATCCTCTTGCACTGTTGGTGAGAATGTAAATTGATACAGCCACTATGGAGAGCAGTATGGAGGTTCCTTAAAAAACTAAAAACAGAATTACCATATGACCCAGCAATCCCACTCCTGGGCATATACCCAGCGAAAACCATAATTCAAAACAACACATGCACCCCGATATTCACTGCAGCAGTATTTACAATAGCCAGGTCATGGAAGCAACCTAAATGCCCATCGACAGGCGAATGGATAAAGAAGATGTGATACATATATACAATGGAATATTACTCAGCCATAAAAAGGAACGAAACTGGGTCATTTGTAGAGACGTGGATGGATCTAGAGACTGTCACACGGAGTGAACTAAGTCAGAAAGAGAAAAACAAATATCGCATATTAACGCATATATGTGGAACCTAGAAAAATGGTACAGATGAACCGGTTTGCAGGGCAGAAATAGAGACACAGATATAGAGAACAAACGTATGGACATCAAGGGGGGAAAGCGGTAGGGTTGGTGGATGTGGTGTGATGAACTGGGAGGTTGGGAGATTCTTATTTTAATAAGAACCTGCTGTATAAAAAAATAAAGAAAAATCAAAAATTCAAAAAAAAAAGAAAGAAAAAGGGAGATCTGGGGTATATGGTTGGTAAAAAATAGCCTGAGATCAGAGAAGAGTCAGATTTTGCCAAGGTTTCTAGGGATAAAAGAATGATGGCACTGTTAACGGAAATGGGGGAACTGAGATACAATACCAGAGAAATTGGTGAAAAAAACAATTTTGATCCACAGCTGAAATTTGGGCTTCCAAGAGATACACAGGTAGGAGTGAGAATTAGTGAGGAAAATCTGTAGGCGCTCACCAAACCAGAGACAAGGAGCTGCAGGCCCTGGGTTCTTCTGAAAGACAGCTCAGTGACGGAAAAGAAACGAAGAAAAAGAAAACTCAGAGGGACTTCCCTGGTGGCCTAGTGGATAAGACTCCACACTCCCAATGCAGGGGTCCTGGGTTCGATCCCTGGTCAGGGAACTAGATCTCACGTGCATGCCGCAACTAAGAGTTTGCATGCCACAACTAAGGAGCCCGTGTGCCGCAACTAAGGCCTGGCACAACCGAAAAAAAAAGCTCATAGATGCAAGAGGAAAAGCAGAAATACAACGTCAGAGAAGCCAAGGAAGAAGCCGAGTTACATGGAAGGGGAGGGAAACTGTCAAGTGCTGAAGCAGAAAAGAGGAGGAGGACTAAGAAAGGGCCATTAGCAGGAATTCCCTGGCAGGCCAGTAATTAGGACTCTACACTCTCACTGCTGGGGGCCTGGGTTCAATCCCTGGTTCAGGAACTAAGATCCCACAAGCTGTGCGGCATGGCGAAAAATGAAAAAAAAGGGGGGGGGCATTATCCTTTTTTAAAAATAAATTTATTTATTTAATTATTATTATTTTAATCTTTGGCTGGGTTGGGTTTTCATTGCTGCACACAGGCTTTCTCTAGTTGCGGCGAGCGGGGGCTATTCTTCTTCACAATACGTGGGCTTCTCATCATGGTAGCTTCTCTTGCTGCGGAACCCAGGCTCTACGCACGCGGGTTTCAGTAGTTGTGGCACCCGGGTCAGCAGTTGTGGCTCATGGGCTCTAGAGCGCAGGCTCAGTAGTTGTGACACATGGGCTTAGTTGCTCCGCAGCATGTGGGATCTTCCTGGACCAGGGATCGAACCTGTGTCCCCTGCATTGGCAGGAGGATTCTTAACCACTGCGCCACCAGGGAAGTCCAGGCCATTGTCTTTTTTTTTTTTTTTTTTTTTTTTTTGCGGTATGCGGGCCTCTCACTGTTGTGGCCTCCCCCGTTGCGGAGCACAGGCTCCGGACGCGCAGGCTCCGGACGCGCAGGCTCAGCGGCCATGGCTCACGGGCCCAGCCGCTCCGCGGCATATGGGATCCTCCCAGACCGGGGCACGAACCCGTATCCCCTGCATCGGCAGGCGGACTCTCAACCACTTGCGCCACCAGGGAGGCCCCAGGCCATTGTCTTTTGACAGGGAAAGTCAATGGCATTAAAATCTAGAAAAAATAAGATTCAGTACTCCATGCTAAAAAGCCCATGACTATGACTTATTAAACATCTAGAAAATGACATTTCTGAATTTAAGTGCAAGCAAAAATGACCAAGAGAGGCACCAGTGTTCTTTGATACTCAGAGTCAGCACTGAGAGGGCCTTTAAAGATCATCAAGATCACTGACTTTTAATTATTGCACCAAAACCCTGATTCTTCTAGTCATGGAAAGAGTGCATCAGATGTGGACTCTAGACCTAGGTGGGCCCCCACCTAGCTGAGTGGCACTGGGTAAAGCATTTCTCCTTTCTGGACCTCAGTTTCCCCATCTGTCAAGAGAAAAGGCTGGGCAGGATGACACTTTAGGCCCCTGAGAGGACTGACATTCTGTGACCCAAAAGCTCCCTGTAAATGTAGTACTTTACATATTCCCCAGGGTAAGCACTCCCCTATCCTCTGCTTCATAGGGCTCTTACTATAATCCTATGAGGTCACCCAGTTATCAGTCTAATGAGGTTCAACGATTAGCTGAAGGTCACTCAGCAAATCAGTGAGAGGGTGCACTTGGCCTGATTCCAGGGACATGAGGGTCTCAGGCTTTTATCTTACTCTACACTGTTTATTTAGTCAGAAAAAGCTCACTGAGATTTCCAGTGCTTAAAAGCATTGTTTTGCTACTTTAAAAAGACAATAAGGGACTATACATAGTATTGGCTTCCTAAACTATACACTGTCTTTTTTTTTTTTTTTGCGGTACGCGGGCCTCTCACTGTTGTGGCCTCTCCCGTTGCGGAGCACAGGCTCCGGACGCGCAGGCTCAACAACCATGGCTCACGGGCCTAGCCGCTCCGCAGCATGTGGGATCTTCCCGGACCGGGGCACGAACCCGTGTCCCCTGCATCAGCAGGCAGACTCTCAACCACTGCACCACCAGGGAAGCCCTACACTGTCTTATTTTGTAGCTTTTCCCTATGACCCAGGTAATTTGTTTGGCCTTCATCATGCTTTGCCAGAATGTACTGACACCCGGCCACTAGTTTGTATTCTAAGGGCAGAATCAGTCACTTTTGGTTTTGGCAAGATTGCAGGCAGATAACCAAACCAAAATGAAGGCAGCCTACGAGGGAGGCAAACTAAGGAGACTGAGCTGGAAGGGGTCAGCTGGAGCTGGTGCTGAAGCAGTTATGACTGGAAAGCTGCAGGAAGTGGCCAGAGGACTGGCTGGGAAAGTAGACAGTGGTGTTCGTACAGCAAGCTGACTCATGTCCTCTCTTTTTACCTATAAATCCCTGGCTAAATGATTATTACAGCACTTTACAATTTAGGTTAAAGACTTACCATCTTACTGGAGTATCTATCAATGGCAGTGTGAGGTAAAACACTGGGGCACTGCATCATTTCTATTTCAGAGATGAGGAAACTGAGGCTTAAAGAGGTGAAATGGACTGACCAAAAAACACAACTAATAAATGCAACAGCTCGAACCCAAACCCAATTTTCTCCTCATCTCAAATGCTTATTCCTCTATGCCCTGTACCACACTTCCTCCCAGGTTATCACAGATGGAAAGACCTGGAGGTAAAAAGGAGAGAAATTCAGCTGACTGCCTTACTGCACCCATCCCACACTAAGGACCTCTTTATCTCTGGTCCTCAGTTACACTGTGCAGTTAGGATCTGGCCACAGGCTCTAGGATTAAACCTTAATATGAAGTTAATAACAAGAAAGCCCAGATTTGGAACTGGAGTCTGCCTTCACCCGTTAATTCAATTGAGTGGGGGAGATTAAGTCTATAAACAAATCACTACAGTTCAAGGCGGGATAAACGTGAGTCTATGAATTGGACAAACTCTAAGGCATTTTCTCAACCTCAGCACCACTGATATTTTAGGCCAGATAATTCTTTGTGGTGAGGCTGTCCTGGGTAGAATGTTTAGTAGCACCCCTGGCCTCCATCCACTGAACGCTAGCAGCACCCTCCTCCAGCAGTTGTGACAACCAAAAATATCTCCAGGTATTGCCAGATGTCCTCTGGGGGGCAAAATCACCCCCAGCTGAGAACCACTGCTCTAAGGGTTACAGGGGTTTAGAGCAAAGGTCACTTAATGCAGGTTGTGGTGCTGAGAAAAAGTTTCATGGAGGAGGTAATATTTGAACTGGACCTTGAAGAATAGATACCATTCCTATAGGTCAGAATGAGAGAATAAAAGAAGGAATGCCAGAAAGGGAGGAGAACGAAAAAGCAAGATGATGAGAAAGCACTGCTGGACAGCGTTCCAGTTTGGCAGGAGCAGAAGCTTGCTGTTGGTAATAGGTGATAAAGCTAAAAATGTCCACTGGAGTCACGTCACAGATAGCCATCCATCAACTCACAGTTACAAGATACACACCATAAGGAAACAGCCAACAATACAAGATACTACACAGATGTTTAACAGTATCCAAGTCAAACCAGTGGTATTTCCATGTGTCCCACCTACCCAGGAGGACAGAATGTTGCCCGAGTATCATGTCTTACATTGATTGCATCTAGTGTTCATCACGTTTAGCCAGAGTTAAAGGAAGCTCGGAACCAGTGCAGAAGTGGGAGAAACAACTAAGAACTGGGATGGTCAGGAGTTTCCCAAAGGAGTTAAGAGTGGTGGGCCTTGAATGGATATGTTCTGGAGAGCTGGAAGGGAGGAGAGGACATTCCAGGTGAGGACATTTGAGCTGGGAAAGAAATAAATGTACACAACATATCCAAGAGACACCGGGAAGAACAATGTAGTTGGGAAAGAAGACAAGGCTGGTCAGAACACAGAGCACATGAATCAGACATCACTGGACAATCACTGAGGGTTCCTGAGGAACAAAATGACACAGTTGTTTAAAACGTGGCATCTTGTCCAGCAGTTCTCTTAGCTATACACATTAGAAAGACCTGGGGAGCTTTGAAGAACATCAATACCCAGGCCTCAACCCTAAGGATCAATTTAATCGGGCTAAGACAGGGCCCAGGTATTGTTTTTAAAGCTCCACAGGTGATTCTTACTCGCAGCTAGAACTGAGAACCACTGGTCTACAGTCATGCTGTCAATTTCAGATGAGAAAAGAGGCCTAGAAATTTAAGTGGTCTGCCTAAATTCACATAGTCGGCTGGGTGTAGGGTTGGGACTGGCATCTGGACTCCTATTCCAGGCTCTGAAAGATACCATAGAGTCCTGGGCTAAATTCCATACTGCAGTCTTTAAGAGGCACAATCTGATGACTTGCCTCTTAAGTTTTGCCAGGGTTAAAGCCTGAATTAATCATATCATAAAACTATTGACTTAAGCATCCTCTCAAGTGTCTAGGGTAATGGATGTTGATTTCGTTGCTGTCTCCTGAGGGCCCTTAGGAAAGGAAAGGGTCTCAGGAGACTCCCCAGAAAGCCAGGTAAACAAGCCAAACCCCCAGCTTCGTGGAAGAAACAATGACTTTTTAAAATACAGCTCACTGACATTTTGCACGGCATAAAGGAAAGTCTGGGTTACTCTCCACCAGGAAAATACTTTCAGAAATGCTATGCCATAAGCAGAGGTGGGGGACGGGGAGAGTGATCAAAGGCAGCTGCTGAAGCATGCCCACAGACCCTCATTTTAACAGTAAATCTCTCTACAGTCCTCAGCTCTGGATAAGGGCTGTCCACGCACCTTGTGTTTTCCTAAAAGGAAAAGAGCAGCACCCCTCACAACAGGTCCGCCTTCCTGTTGTGTCACTCCTGGATTCTGGCAGCAGGTGGTAAACGGGAGGTCTGCAGAGACTGCCAAGCTGGGAATCTGAGTCTGCTTCTATAACCATTCTATTCATCCCAGGATACTGGTACAGATAGCTATTAGAACAAAGCAACACACATCTAGGGGAGTTCTTGTTAATCCCAGACACCCATCAACCAGCTGAAGCTCTAACAAGGGGGTCATACTAAAGTCACTCTAGAAGCAGAAGCACTACCCTCTGTCTCCAACTCTTGACACCAGGAAAGCTACTGCTGGCAAGGCTCTGGTACGTGCTCTTGGGATGGGTTCCAAGTGCCCATCAGCTATAAGATAGAATCTCTGAAAACAATCTGTTCTTTAAGACAACGTGAATGGAGGTAAAGGACAAATAAGAGCCCTAAGAGGCAGTACTTAATACTCATACTAACTTGATGCTCATAATACATTGATCACTGACTCTATGCCAGATACCAGAATAAGCAGTTTCATCCATTATTTCATTTTATTTTCCGACACACTTATAAGATAGTAATCCCCCCATTTTATAGATGAAGAAACCGAGGCTTGGAGAGGTTCTGTAATATGCCAAAGGTCACACAGCTAGCAAGTGGCAGAATAAGGATTTGAACCTGAGCAGCCTGCAGCTAGAGTTTGGGCGGGCCTCTATAAATGACTTTTCCACTTGATGCCAACTGACCATTAATTCTTCCACTTATTTTTTTCAGCTTTGGCTACTGGAGTCTACCAGGATCTTAATGATCAAAGAATTCTGAAAACTGAGAAGCACCAAACAAAGTTTAGGTATTATTATTATCATCATCATTACTTCAATGAATAGGAGAGACCTGCACCAATCTGGAAGTATTTGAAAAGCAATTACCCTGTGGACTGTCTAATCACCCAAAGTTACACTTTAGTCAACATCCTGGTTAAAAACCTGGGTCCCAGAAAGCCTGGTCCCCAGAGCTTTCTCAACTACAGGGATAAAGAGATAATAGCCTGATTCCTCTCTTCTCCTTTCTCTGCCAATTATTAGGTTTCAAATGAAATGGTTTTAGAGCTAAGAAATCTCACAGTTTCAAAAAGCATTCATTTTTATCCTTAAGTTGAAAGTTCAGGCTTAAAAGTATAGAAGGTAAAACTGTCATTTTTAATAAACAACTGTGTCTCTTTTGAAAGCAAATGGTATTTCTGGAAAGATTATCATATGACAACTACCAATTAAATGAAAAGCTGACATGACTTCTCCTCTTATCATTAGAAAAGGGAAGCAAGTTTTTATGAGCTAAATTTTCCTTATCCTGATATATGAGTTTTTGGGCCATCACACTCACAAACATAACTGGCTCCAAACCTGAAATAGCATTACCTTTAAAAAGATACTGCAAAATTTATAACAACTAAAAAAACCTTAAAATAATTAGTAATAGGGCTTCCCTGGTGGCGCAGTGGTTGAGAGTCCGCCTGCCGATGCAGGGGACGCGGGTTCGTGCCCAGGTCTGGGAAGATCCCACAGGCCGCCCAGCGGCTGGGCCCGTGAGCCATGGCCGCTGAGCCTGCGCATCCGGAACCTGTGCTCCGCAATGGGAGAGGCCACAGCAGTGAGAGGCCCACGTACCAAAAAAAAAATAATAATAATAATTAGTAATAAAGTCAAGTATGAAGAGTGGCTGTATCAGAAATTTATATTTGGTCAATTGAAAACTCAAACTGTAGACTGTGGGCTTTTTTAGGTGGTAAAGGGATTACAATCAAATGATATAGCTAAACCCCTCTACTAAGGAAATTAATTTTAATTTTCTATATTAAATCTCTGAAGAATATAAAAAGTAGCACCTCCAAACAAAAAGTGGGGGAGGGCTTCCCTGGTGGTGCAGTGGTTGAGAGTCTGCCTGCCGATGCAGGGGACACGGGTTCGTGCCCCGGTCCGGGAAGATCCCACATGCCGCGGAGCGGCTAGGCCCGTGAGCCATGGTCGCTGAGCCTGCGCGTCCGGAGCCTGTGCTCCGCAACGGGAGAGGCCACAACAGTGAGAGGCCCGCGTATGGCAAAAAAAAAAAAAAAAAGGGGGGGAGAAGGGACTTCCCTGGTGGTCCAGTGGTTAAAACTCTGTGCTCCCAATGCAGGGGGCCTGGATTCGATCCCTGGTCAGGGAACTAGATCCCACATGCATGCTGCAACTAAGAGCCCACATGCCTCAACTAAAAAGATCCCACATGCCACAACTAAGACCCAGTGCAGCTAAATAGATAGATAAATATTTATAAATACATTAGAATTAGCACTGTGATTAAAGAAAAAAAGTTTCATTTACCAAAGAAAGCCCTGGTAAATACTCATACTAAATCTAGTTAAGCTTTTGCATGCTATTTTCAAGCAGTCTCTTAAAAAAAGAAAAAAGTGGGACTGGGGGGATGGTTTAAAAAGGTCTTTCAGAATAGATGACTGGGCATCCAGTTCTGCAGTAAATCCAAATGTTATCAATCTTTGGACTTGAAAGTACTTGATACACCCCTTCTTTTCATCATCTCTGTTAAGGCTTGTCAATTTTTCTTCCAGAATCTCCCATTTGCCCTTTCCTTTTCTTTCTGACTGTCCTTACTTCTTGCCTGGATTTGCTCATTCATTCATCATTTACCAAGTGCTTATTATCTGCCACGCACAGAGCTAGACCCTTGTCCTTGAGCTTAGGAAGCTCACGTGATACTCAGTAGAGCTGCAATCTACCCATCTCGATCACCAGACTGCAAGCTTTACCAAAGGCTTTGTATTTCCAGAACCAGCAGCAACTGGCATACAGCAGACACTCTAAAAATGTTTGTTGTATGACACTAGATTACTTTAGCAAGCTCTTTTTTTAATCCATAAATATTTTAGTGCATATCTTCAAAAAGGACTCTTACTTTTCTCCCCTTTTTAAAATACAAAAGCTATATGTGCACAATGCAAAAATAGTATTGAAAGGTATGGAGTGAAAAGTGAATTCTCCAACCTCCTAAATCCCACTCCCAGAAATGACTACTATTACAATCTGGAATGTATCTTTCCAGAACTTTCCTACGCTGGTATATAACACACACACACACTCTTACACTTTTTTGGAACAAGTTCTTTGACAGTTTCTGACTCTAGCTTCTCAATTTTTAAAAAAATATATTTATTTATTTATTTTTGGCTCTGTTGGGTCTTTGTTGCTGCGCACGGGCTTTCTCTAGTTGTGGCGAGCGGGGGCTACTCTTCGTTGCGATGTGTGGGCTTCTCATTGTCGTGGCTTCTCTTGCTGCAGAGCACGGGCTCTAGGCGTGCGGGCTTCAGTAGTTGTGGCACGCGGGCTCAGTAGTTGTGGCTCACGGGCTCTAGAGCGCAGGCTCAGTAGTTGTGGCACACAGGCTTAGTTGCTCGGCGGCATGTGGGATCTTCCCAAACCAGGGCTCGAACCCATGTCCCCTGCATTGGCAGGTGGATTCTTAACCACTATGCCACCAGGGAACTCCCGCTTCTCAACTTTCTAATCCAGCTCAAGTTCTCAAAGTGCTGTCCCTGGATCAAAAGCATCAGCATCATCTGGGAACTTGTTAGCATTACAAATTCTCAGGCTCCACGCCAGACCTATTGAATCAGAATCTCTGGAGGTGGGGACCCCACAATCTGTGTTTTAATTAACTCTCCAGGTAATTCAGATGCACACTAATGGTTGAGAACCACTCCTCTAACAGTCAAGCCACCTTGGTCAAGCCGGTTTTTTTTTTTTTGGCTGCGTTGGGTCTTCGTTGCTGCGCGCGGGCGTTCTCTAGTTGCGGCGAGTGGGGGCTACTCTTCATTGTGGTGCGTGGGCTTCTCATTGCAGTGGCTCCTCTTGTTGCAGAGCATGGGCTCTAGGCACATGGGCTTCAGTAGTTGTGGCTCACAGGCTCTAGAGCACAGGCTTAGTAGTTGTGGCGCACGGGCTTAGTTGCTCCGCGGCACGTGGGATCTTCCCGGACCAGGGCTCGAACCCGTGTCCCCTGCATTGGCAGGTGGATTCTTAACCACTGTGTCACCAAGGAAGCCCCAAGCTGGTTTTTTATTTTTACTGTCCCTTAAACATTATATTGTCAGGCATTGTAACCTTGTTTTGGTTTTACCACCCTACTTCAAAATGCATTTCTTGTCCTTTTGATTAATTCTGATCATACCAATCTGTCAAAGCCCAGAAAGTCCTTGATCCTCCCCAAAGTGCTCTCAGTACCACAGCTCTTACTGATCCCTCCTGCTCGTCCCCCTCCTATGACATACCTAGTTCCTCTACCATACAATTTCACCATTAGGTACGTGCTGTCTCCAATGATAGAGAACAGTTCTTTACTCTTCCCTTGAAGACATGAATCATATTTTTGTCACCTCTTCCTCACCCCTGTTCTAAGCACAAATTTTAATAAAGTTGCTGGTCTTTAAGGATAAATTCACCAAGAGAAATACTGATAAACTTTTAATGGATAAAAAGTCTACATTCAAGTTGTAGCACCAGTTCTGCGACCTTGGACAAGCTCACTTCTCAGGATGAAGTCTGTAAAAGCAAGACAGATGGACTCAATGACCTAACACTTCCTTTCAGCCTTGAGCAATGTATGACTTTATGAAACGTCTCACATTGGAATATCTTATTCCATTATACTTGAGTATACCATTATACTCATATTGCTTTGCTAGGAAGCTCTTTGAACAAGAACTATGAGAATCTTCCACCATACCCAGCACCATGCCTTATGCATAACAGCTCCATCTATTTGCAGAAGATTATTTGGAAAACATTATTTTAGAAGTTTCATTTATGTAGAGAACCTATGCACTTTGGCAGATCTACTGCCTCCCAAAGGGCCCTTTCAAATATTTATTGTCATAAATACTATGAAATGATTTATGGTAAAAATTGGGATTACTCTGATAGCACTGGGGCAGTCAGCCACATAAGGCGAAAGAACGTAAAAATGAATCTCACATGTATTTAGGAATAGACTAAAAAGCTATAAGCCTCAGGCTACCTTAGTGCAACATGCAAATAAAACCAATCCTGTATGGGCTACACTGGTGGCGCAGTGGTTGAGAGTCCGCCTGCCGATGCAGGGGATGCAGGTTCGTGCCCCGGTCCGGGAAGATCCCACATGCCACAGAGCGGCTGGGCCCGTGAGCCATGGCCACTGTGCCTGCGGGTCCGGAGCCTGTGCCCCGCAGTGGGAGAGGCCACAACAGTGAGAGGCCCGCGTACTGCAAAAAAACAAAAAACAGTCCTGTACACTTAGGTGACATATACCAACTCCACTCTTGGCCATAAACAGGCTTCTTGATGTAGGACCTTTTTCTGCAAATTTTCAGACACAACAGGGTGCACTAGAGACCTCTGAGTGGCCAGTGATGACCAGAAGTTGAAACTAAAAAGAAGGACAGCTAAGAGAAATTGAAGAGCAAGAAGGAGGAACAGAAGGGCCGCAGGAAAACATCACCTTTGAGTAATGAAAAGGAGCAATGGAAATTCACTGAGTCTTTACCAAGGGCCTACTATGAGCCAGTCACTTGGGGCTGCAAAGATGGCCCCTGACCTCAAGGGGCTAACAGTCCAAAGGGTAAGACTGAAGCCTCTACCCTATCTATCTACCTACCTACCTACCTACACACACATATATACGTATGTATGTGTGTGTAATTCTAATTGGGAAAATCAAGCAAGGAAGGCTTCACAGAAAAGGTGGTAAGTTAATGGAGTTTTGAAGTGTGTAGCAGGGTTTGCTAAGGAAGAAAAAAAAAGTTTGAGCTAGTTATTTTGGGGAAGAAACAGTCACATATTTTTACAGCCTTTCCTTTGGGACTTTAAATCGGTGAGGCTTCTTAGATCCAACACTACTTTGTCAACGCTCTCCTTCTCTTTTTACTTCATCTTAACTGAGATGTTCAAGCCCAGCACTGGAATAGAGCCAGAAAGCCCCAGGATAAGGGGAATGCTCGCTAGATTCGCTCTGTCACCTCCAAATTCAACCAGCCCAGCTATCCCAGTCTTGCCCTCCTGGCAGCCAGAAAAGGAAGGCTAATAATATCCTCTGGGGACAAAATCTGGACTCAGGCAGACAAGGCTTACCCCTGCTCTGCCAGTAAGCCACCTTGAGAGCGTCCCTGCCTCCTAAGCCTAGTTTATCTGTGACAGGGAGGCCAGCTCTGCAGGAAAAAAAGCTGCATGAAAAGGAAGAAGGACGCATCCGATGGCGAAGCGCTGAGATACTGAGATAATCTTAAAATGTTTGGCAGGAGCCCTGGCACACAGCAAGCGGATGAACGTGAGCCCTTAATTAATAACATTACTATTACCATTATTACAGTAACACCTCAATTGTACTCCAACAACAAGAAAATGCTGGTTTTGAAGCCTACTTTTATGACGTCGAAGAAGCAACTCCAGAGATGAAAGTGTATTTCAGATTTTTTTTAAAGGGACAAGATCGAATTCCAACCGCACTAGCCTGACAGCCCCAGACCCTGAATTCTAGAGCCATTCCAGCCTCTCGTCTGGCGCGTGACCTTGGGCAGGGCACTTCACCGTTCTGTGCCTCAGTTTCCTCATCTGTAACGCGGGGCTAAGAAGCCCCTCCCTCGCATGGTCGTCGCGGGGTCCAGCCAGAGGGTACTCTTTGCGGCACCGCCACCCCACGGGTGCAAGGCGAGCTCCCGGCCCATCTTCCAGGCCCCCCGCCGGGCGGACGGGGCAGACGAATGCCCGACCCCGAGGCCCACCGAGCTCCGCCACCTGCAGAGCAGGAGCGGGAAAGGGGGTCGCGCCTGCGGTGGGTCCCTGAGGCTGAGCTGTTGGGCACCCAGAGGCTCGGCCGCTGCCGCCTGCACGCTGTCGCTGGCGGGTTCGCCCTGGGCCCCGCCGCCCAGGTGGGGAGCGGCCGAGGGAGGCCGGGCTGCCCCCGGGTCCCCAGGAGAGGAGGGCGGAGGGCGCTCGGACACCTAGACGAGGCTGGCAGCGCTGACCCGGTGCCTGGCCGCACTGGGGTGATAAGGCGGGGAAGGAGAAGGCAAGAGGAGGGACGACCCCGCATGCAGTACGGCGCGCGCCCCGCCAGCCGGGCTGAGGCGCTCACACTCACCCGAAGCTCCGGCAGCCGCCGTCAGCACAGCAGCCGAGGCGGCGGGAGTGGGGCGGGGGAAGGCTCTGCGCCCGCGCAGGCGCGCTGAGGACGCCAGGCGGCGCATATGCGCCGTGCCCGCCCGCCCGGGAACCTACGGAGAAGATGGTGGCTGAGCTGGCGCCATTTTCCGTGTACAGTAGTTTGCCTCATTTTTCGTGGTTTCAGTTCCGCCTGGCCGACTCTGGTCTGAAACTACTGAATGGAAAATAAGTAAATAATTTGTAAGTTTTTAATTGCTGTGCTGTCCGGAGTAGTGTGTCGAAATCTCTTGTCTTGCTCCCTCCCCCTGGGGAAGTGAATCATTCCTTTGTCCAGCATATCCACGCTGTATATGCTACCTGCCCCCTTAATCATTTAGTGACGGTCTCTCATCAGATGGATTGTCTGCATATGGCAGTGTTTGTGTTCAAGTAACCCTTACTTGGCCCCAAAGTGCAAGAGTAGTATGGCTAGTGATGTGGATAAGCGAAAGAGAAGCTGTAAGGGGCTTCCTTTAGGTGAAAAGGTGAAAGTTCTCAATAAGGAAAGAAAAAAAACCGGTATGCTGAGGTTGCTAAGATCTACAGCAAGAATGAATTTTCTGTGAAACTGCAGGAAAAAAATTTGTGCTAGCTTTGCTGTCGCACCTCAAACTGCAAAAGTTAGGGCCACAGTGCATAAAAAGTGCTTGAGAGTGAAAAGGCATTAAATTTGTGGAAGACACGAACAAAATACATATTCTGTTGACAACAACATGTTGCCCCAGAAAGCACTGAGCCTATTGTCAAACCCAAGTTCATGTGTCTGACACCCAGTGAGGCCAAACAAACCAAAACTTTGGAGTTCGGAGCAGACAAAGATCCATTGCAGGGCCAAGCAAGGAACAATTGACTGGTGCTCAAAAGACCCAAACTCCCTGATGTCTTTCAAGGAAGAAATTTTAAAGGCAACATTTGGGGTGAGGGCTGCAGGGTGCATAACCTTCTTCTGATTGGTTGGTGGTGAGGTAACAGGGTGATGTTTCAGGAATCTTAATCACGGACTTTCTGCTTCCAACCAGTCTGGGATCTAGTGCTTGTGGTCAGCATGCAGTCACCATCCTCCACCTGGGCCTAGGAGACCAAAGCCTCTTTCCACAGACAAGAAACGGGGACATGGAGGGACTTTTGTACCCAGGAGGACCCCACTGGGTCCTGCTCAGTTTCAAGCCTATATAAAGACTTCAGCAAGGGGTCCTCTGAAGGGAGTGACACCAAGCCATTTACTGCAAATAAGGGATTGTTACACAGACTCAGGAATATTTTGGACTGAAAAATAGAAAAATTGCTGGAGAGACTGAGTCTGCCAGTGAAGAAGTGATACCGAGCAGGACCCTGTGGGGCTCCTGGGCACAAAAGCCTTTCTTTCTTTTTTTCTTTTTTTTTTGCGGTACGCGGGCCTTTCACTGTTGTGGCCTCTCCCGTTGCGGAGCACAGGCTCCGGACGCGCAGGCTCAGCGGCCATGGCTCACGGGCCCAGCCGCTTGGCAGCATGTGGGATCTTCACGGACCGGGGCACGAACCCGCATCCCCTGAATCGGCAGACGGACTCTAAACCACTGCGCCACCAGGGAAGCCCACAAAAGCCTTTCTGTGTCCCCTATTTCTTTTCTTTTTTTCTTTTTTTGGCCACACTGCTCGGCTTGCAGGGATCTTAGTTCCCCAACCAGGGATTGAACCCTGGCTCTGGCAGTGAAAGCACCGAGTCCTAACCACTGGATGGCCAGGGAATTCCCCAACCCACGCACGCCATTTCCTGGTTACAGGAAATAGGCTTCTTTCGGCCTCCATGACCTTCCTGAGTTGCAAAAGCAGATTCAGTTGTAATTAGGGAAGGGACGGGATGCTGAGACAAGGTAGGGACAGTCAAAACCAACAATAATGCAGCCTTGGGGCAGGGTCCTGTTTCCCACTCAAGCGATATATGTAACAATATCTTGTTGTCTGTTATTTTGCAGATACTGAAACCCCCACCAAGTGGGAGAAATCAACTGTATGCTGCCCACAAGCACACAGATCCCAGTTGGAACTGGTTGGAACTAGAAGGTTGATGATGCTGACCCCCACTTACCTCACCACCAACCAGTTAGAAGATTGTCCACGAGCTGATCACACCCTCCTTGAACAGTACTATAAAACTTCTCACTACCCCCTCCAGGTTGAGATACACAGTTTTGAGGGCATTAGCCCACTGTGGCCCTTTGCCTGGAAAAGCAATAAAGCTATTCTTTTCTACTTCACCCAAAACTCTGTCTCC
This sequence comes from Mesoplodon densirostris, assembly GCF_025265405.1. Classification (NCBI taxonomy): domain Eukaryota; kingdom Metazoa; phylum Chordata; class Mammalia; order Artiodactyla; family Ziphiidae; genus Mesoplodon; species Mesoplodon densirostris. The sequence goes on along the minus strand of NC_082676.1, from coordinate 23,051,965 downwards.
GAGAATTAATTTGGTGTCAGGGTATGGAGGCTGGATTCAGCTTCAGAAGCTGTTTCCAGCAGAGTTGAAGAATTTGACTGAAGAGAAAGGATACCATCCAAAGCAAGTCTTCATGTGATGAAACTGGGCTTTTCTGGAAGAAGATGCCTAATAGAATCAAAAACCGTCCGGGAGTTCTGTTTTTTTTTTAAGCATGAGCCATCCATTCTCCTTGTTCGGCCCTTGCAATAAAACTTTCTCTGCTCCAAACTCGGACGTTTGGGTTTGTTTGGCCTCATTGTGTCTCAGGCACACAAACTTGCGTTCGGCAACAAACCTACCTTCATAGAAGTGCAAAGGAGGCACCAGGTCATAAAACATGGAAGAACAGATTAACTCTGTTACTATTGGCAACGCTGCAGGGCATATGTTAAAGGCAGGAGTTGTGTACAGAATGAAGCATCTACAATCTCTCAGAAACAAAACCAGGAATTATCTGCCCGTAGTCTGACAACATAATCAGGTGAAAGTTATCTTGTTTATGAAATGGTTCCACCAATGCTTCTTTCCAGAAGTGAAAAACATTTGGAAAAGGAAGGGTTGGAATTTAAAATCCTATTACTAATAGACAATGCACCTGGCCATCCTGAATCTGCTATGAAAATGAAAATGTCAAAGTTGTATTTTTACCTCAAATACAACCTCATTGCTTCAGCCACTTGACAAGGCATCACTTGGTTTGTCAAGGCCACATACACCTGCCTGATATTTGATCACAATTAGTCAGCAATTAACGCAGACTTTCATCTGGACATAAAGCAGTGCTGGAAATCATTCGCTATTGTCAACGCAATACATTCATCAAAGCTGCTGTGAATGAATTAAAACCAGAAACTGTAAATGCATGCTGGAAGAACTTATGAAGTTGTGAATGATTTTAAAGTTTACTGAGGCTCGATGGAGAAGTTAGGAAATACATTCACGTAGCAAGGCAAGTTGGTGGAGAAGAATTTGCCGACATGAAGTGGAAAAACATATTGAAGGCCAACGAGAAGTGTTAACAAGCGAGTTATTGGAAGAACTTGTGGAGTCATCTAGAGGAAGAGGAAGGTGAAGAACCTGAAGCAGAATCAGCAATGTGGGCATTACTGAAACTTGCCAAAGTGTTTCGAATTTCACAATCAATTTCAAAATTATGGAATATGATCCTCAGATGAAAAGAAGCACCGTAGCCATTCATGATCACCAAAGGATTACAAACTCTGCAGCAACACTGTGATGAGTTAAAGAGACAGCAACTCCAATTACAATGTTCTTCCAAAAGCTTTCAGCAAAAAACCCTTCAACTATCTATCGTGGATCCCCAACCATCAACGTCATCTGCTCCTGACATCCAATCATTGACATCATCATGGCTTGATGGTCCTCCTTCTGATGTATGGTCAGAAGGTCAATAGTAGCCTAATGCTATGTCACAATGCCTCACCTCATTTCATCACATAGGGATTTTATCACCTCATATCATCTGTGAGAAGGGTGAGTACAAGACAATACAATATTTTGAGAGTGAGACCACATTCACCTAAATTTTATTACAGGGGACTTCCCTGGCAGTCCAGTGGTTAAGAATCCATGCTTTCAATGCAGGGGGTATGGGTTCGATCCTTGGTTGGGGAACTAGGATCCCACATGCTGCATGGTGCAGTCAAAAATTTTTTTAAATTAAAAAAAAATTTTTTTATTACAGTATATTGTTATGATTGTTCTATTTTGGTATTGTTGCTGTTAATCTCTTAATGTGCCTAATTTATAAATTAACTTTATTGTAGGTGTGTATATATAGGAAAAAACTTAGCACATATCAGCTTTGGTACTGTCTGCAATTTCAGGCATCCACTGGGGTCCTGGAACGTATCCCCGTCGGTTTCTTGCTGTGGAGTCTCCCTGGAGAACCTTAAACTAGAACTGCTCAGAGGGAGGGGAGTTGAGTGCTGTGTCTGGCTGACTTCTCCCATTCTGCCGAGCTGCATCCTTAGGAAGCCCCTAAGAGCTCTTTACAGCAGCAGACCCCAACCTTGTAGGTACCAGGGACCGGTTTCATTGAAGACAATTTTTTCCACGGACGGTGGGGGGCTGGGGGGTGAGGATGGTTCAGGTGGTACCAGTCCGCGGCCTGTGGGTTAGGGACTCCTGCTTTACAGGGCACAGCATCCTCCTTTGACGTGGGCCCTGAGAGGTACCCAAGGTCACATGGCACCTAGCACAGTGTTTGGCATGAGGAAAGGGCTTAGTAAGTTTTTGGTGAATGAACCAGTAACTTAAGAACTAGATATAGGACAGGGAACTCTACGCAATACTCTGTAATGTCCTATATAGGAAAAGAATCTAAAAAAGTGTATATATGTATATGTATAACTGATTGACTGTGCTGTACGGCAGAAACTAACACATTGTAAATCAACTATACTCCAACACATTAAAAAAAAAAAAGAACTAGAATCCAAGACAGGGCTCCTAATTCCTAGTCCTCCATTGTATCACCTCTACTACCGCCACCAGCCACACCATCTCCTTTTTAGAGTGCAACATGAGAAATGGAATTTTTTTTCCCCAGAATGATTACATTAAGCTTAATTACACCCAAATTTAAAAAACACCAAAATGTACAGGACATACTCCCTTCCTTGAAAGAGCTTATAATTTGATCTATTATTTCTTTAGTGTTAAGTATCACTGACTAAAAGCAAGATATTCTCTTAACTAAAGTAGGGCAAATGGAAGAATATTACCAAACATCTAAAGGGCTGCAACTGTCTATAGTATTCATCAAGTGCAAGTCCTGAACCAAATTTGGGGAGAGGGAAAGCTAATACTGAGCACAGCCTTTTATTATATGATTTGTGTTTATCTGTTAACATTTACTGAGTGCCACATGGGTTCTAGTTGACCCTCCACTCCTATATATATGTTCTTGGTTAGATTATTAAGCCCCTCCATGCCTGAGTTCCTCACCTATAATGACAAAAAATAGAAGTTATCTCATAAAGTTGTGGTCTGTATGTGTATAGAATACTCAGAGCTTATTAAATATTCTTTTTCTGTGCTCTGTCTCGCATAGCTGTTGAAGACACAAAAACATACTTCCTATCCTTGGGCTTAAACAAATTATCAACAAAAGATGTAATACAATGCAGTAGATAAAATGGGGCTGGGGAGGTACAATCACCTTTGGAGAGAGGTGATCTCTCCCCGTTTCACACAAAGGAAATTCAGGATAAGGATGAAGATTCACTCCAAATTCTACACTCTTTCCACTATACTATTCTGCTTCTGAGAGTAGGCAATTAACACCACTCCTCTGACTCTTAAAAGCTTTCCTTGGGTCTGTCCAGTTTCCCTTCCTGCTCTACTCTGGACAATATTATCTACTCTTAAGGCTTTAATAACTAGGTATCAGTAACTTCCAAATTTTATTTCTAGTCCAGGTTTTCCTACCCAGTTTTCCACCTGTATATCCAACGTTCTAGTTGACATGTTTGGCATCCCAAACTGAACTGCAAGCTTTCCCATCTCATTATCTGCTCTATTACCCACCCCCTCCATCATATTCATACCACTGTTCTAAACTTCCGTTATTTAATCTAACCCTTATAGCATCCCTGTGATATAGATTCTATCATTCCCCCAATCTTACAAATTAAGAGGTTAAATAACTTTTTCTCGGTCAGTTAATACGTGGCAGTTAGGCGTGTAACACGTAGGTGACATGCCTGCTATGTTCCAGACACTGTGGACAACTCCCCGCACTCATCCATTGCCAACTCCCAGCACAGGCTGTCATTCCCCACCTGATGACTACAAAGGCCCAACTGGTCTCTCACACCCACACATACTTGCTTCTGTCTGTTCTCCAAACAGCAACTGGAGTGATTTTTTTTGGCTGCTTGCCGTGTGGCATGCAAAATCTTAATTCCCTGACCAGGGACCGAACCCGCGCCCCCTGCAGAGGAAGTGCAGAGTCTTAACCACTGGACCACCAGGGAAGTCCCTGATCTTTTAAAAATAAAGCTCTGATCCCATCTCTCCCTCTCTCAAAACCTTCCAATGACTTTCGATTATCTTTGTCTCACGTGGCTCTTACACTTTTCTCTCTCCCCTCAGACCTCTGTAAATGCTGCTCCTTTTACCTCAAATAACTGCCCTATTTAACTCCTTTCTCCTTCCCAAGTTAACGAAAGCATCACTTCTGTGGAAAAGGGCTCTCTTCTTGTTCCCTTGTCCCCACTAGACTGTGAGCATCATGAAAGGAGGTCCCAGGTCTGTTTTTGTTCTTTGCTCTCTTCCCAGTTCCTGCAACTGTGTGTGGCATACAGCAGGGGCTCTGCAAATCTATGAAAGAATAAGGAATGTAGGTCAAAGCAAGGAGATATCACCTCTCACTAACTGGTGGTTAGGCGACGGCTTAAGACTTAGGATAATGACTGGGTATTTAAGTGAAATGGATTTTGTCCTAATAGGAGGATCAGAGAATAAGAGACACTAACAATAAATTAGTTGGTGTTTTACTAGTAGTTAATGCTGAGGCGTATCTCCACACTACTGTTCACTTCCAGATCCTGGCAAAGAATCCTATTTTCTGCTAAGCCTTCCCTGCCTTTTCATTTTTTTATACACTCAAAATATACACAGAGGGCTTCCCTGGTGGTGCAGTGGTTGAGAGTCCGCCTGCCGATGCAGGGGACACAGGTTCGTGCCCCGGTCCAGGAAGATCCCACATGCCGCGGAGCGGCTGGGCCCGTGAGCCATGGCCGCTCAGCCTGCGCGTCCGGAGCCTATGCTCCGCAACGGGAGAGGCCACAACAGTGAGAGGCCCGTGTACTGCAAAACAAACAAACAAAAAAACACAGAGACAAGGGAAAGCTTTTAAGTATGTGCAATCTTATAATGCAGATTATTAACAAATATGGAGAACAATGAAAAGAGGTACTTAACCCCTTCTTGCCATGAATCCAGGATTTAGGATGTCGACTCAATATTAAAAGCTAAAGCACACTACAGACATCAGGATATAGAGAATGAGTGGTACTTCCTTCAATTTGGACATGTCGTGATGTGATTTATGTATCCACACGATGCTAACAATGCTCACAACTCCTCTACCTAAAATCACCTTCAAAGCCACACTAGCAATCAGTCCCATCCCTTTACAACCAGAACGACCCCTAAAATGTTTATTGGATTTGGCCCTGAATGACTCTGCGTTGTTTCAAAACCTGAAAAACACCTTCACAAAAGGAAGGTTTCTGATCACAAAGGATATTTAAAAGAATGGGCCACTAGTTCTCAAGGTCATTCCAAAGCAGAAGTCTCAAGCATTTTGCACATTCTTGGAAAAAGTTTCTATATGACATTCTTTCAGATGCATAAATTCCATCATTTTAAGAAAAAAATCGAAGTGCTTTATAGTCAGCCAGTTATCTTCAAAGGCAACAGGGCCGATGTCACAGCTTAGCCCGTCGTGCAGTTGCCGTGCACTGGGGCACTCTTCCTGTTTCTCTCCTCCGGAGCATCCTGTGGCAGAAAAGCTGCATACGGTCACTGACAAGACTTAGAGCAACGTGTGCTAGGTTGCTTCCGTAGCTGAAGCTTGAGCAGTTTTCGAGCTGGTGAAGGATCTAATTGTTGCGTGCTTCTCTTCCCTGCAGAGAAAAGGAGCCAAAAAATAAATTTCAATTGAATTCAAATACCATTTGTTGAAAACTTACTGTGTGGACACTGTGCCAGACACACAGAAGGGCATTCCAACAACAAATTAGAGCATGTGCCCTCTACGAGATGGCAGTCTGGTAGGAAAGCCAGCTGCAACTACAACCACAATACCATCCAACGAATAATGAAATGAAGGTATGTATAGCACATAATTTAGGGCTGGAGGTGGTCAGGAAAAGTGATGGATAAGTAATGTCAGTGTCACTTAGTGGATTCTTGAAGAATGAAAAGGGAAAAAAGGAATGGGTATTTCTTAAGTCTTGGATTTACCCAAACAACACAGTTTGTGGATATTTAATTCTCAATCTACTGTGCTTCTGTGGAATTTACATCTACAAATTTCCCATCAACTTTGAGTACTCACAAAGTAATAGTTATTGTGAGGGGAAAAGAAACCCCACCAGATATAGGCCTTACCCTCTGAGACCATATGTTTTGAAGGGCAGTGTGTATCCAAAGGGCTATGAGGCGTAAAACAGTACAAGCTCTGGTCCCCTTAAGACAGGCTTACCGAGCTGTACTGACACCTTCTGGAGGCACTGGGTACTTTCCTCCATAAAGGCGTGCAGCTGCTTCATGGATCCTTGCAGTTCGTCCATCTGCAGACAAAAGACAGCTGTCAATTGTAAGGGTCCAGGCGTCTTTGAGGCTCCTCAAACACGTCAGGCGAGCTCCTGCTCAGGAGCTTTGCTTTTGCTGTTCTTTCAACCTGGAATGCTTATGCCAGACATCCCCACTCCACTCTTCTCCACACTGCTCTATGCCCCACCAGGCTGACCTGCACAACCTCCAACAAGATCCCATGTCCTCTGGTTTCTGGGTGGGCTTGCCCAAGAGGGAGCCAAGTGCCAGGGAGCTGAATGAGGTCAGGGTATTTTACCCAGGCCCGCTTCCAGAAGGGTCATCTAGAGTTAGCTGTGTCTCTCAACTGAACGTCACGGCTCTCTCAAAGCATCCCACTATATGACTCCCTGCCAGGTGCCACGGTAACTGTTCCTCCCTCCAGCCGACAGGTAATAGCTCAGCTGCCTCTAAGCCCCAGATTACTTTTGGTTTCCTGAAACCCACACTTTTGTACTTAGCCCCTCTGTAAACAGACTCTCCTTGAATTATCATAGGATATCAAATGCCATGTGCTTCCTGTTAATACTTGGGTTGATACACTACTATTCTCCAAAATGTCCTCATGGATCATTCCTCACTTCTTTAAAGTCTTATTAAAGTAGAACCTTAGCAGGACCTTCAACCCCTCTATATAGCAACCTACAGCCCTCCTTCCACCTGATTTATTAGCACTTATCACCATTTATTCGTTTCTTTTCTTCCACTGTCTCTCCATGTTTCCCCAAGGTAGAGTTGAATATACTCTTATCTCATCTAATTATGCATATTCTCCACATCTTTTAATTTCCAAGGATGACAAGGTAGCAAAGCTGGATAACTCAACAAAAGAAACATGAACCAACTTACCACCAACTCCATACAATCAAAGACTTTATTCTGGTTCTGTAATATTTTCTGGTAGTCAGGCTTTGTATTAAGGACTTCACTCTGGGAAGACCCAAGATATGCTGTAGGTTCAACTTCAGTATTTTTGGTTTCAGTTGATCCTCTAAACACAAAACAAAAGCTTTCAAATAATTTTATAATCATTTTCTGGGGAAAACAGTAAAGGTTACCTAGGGAAAAAACCTCCTAGAAGGCTTTATTAACCTGAATCAATATTCTTCCACCCTGTACTGAAAGTACAGGCTCTCTAACTAACAGAAGATTCTGAGATCATTATCCAATATTAATATTTTTATACCCCTGGACTCCAGGAAATGCTAGAAGGTTAGCTGACTCCACCTAACAGTAAGGTCCATTTACAAAAAGGACTACGCTTGGGGTAAAGCCAAAGCCTGCTATCCTGAAGTCAACGTCTATAATCTTCTCTTTTTTTTTGCTGTACGTGGGCCTCTCACTGTTGTGGCCTCTCCCTTTGCGGAGCACAGGCTCCGGACGCGCAGGCTCAGCAGCCATGGCTCACGGGCCCAGCCGCTCCATGGCATGTGGGATCTTCCTGGACCGGGGCACGAACCCATGTCCCCTGCATCGGCAGGCGGACTCTCAACCACTGCGCCACCAGGGAAGCCCCGTCTATAATCTTTTACCAAAGAGATGCTGGCCCACTTCAATTATCTAAAGTAACTGAATATAGGGAATTCCCTCGAGGTCCAGTGGTTAGGACTCCGTGCTTTCATGGCCGAGGGTGTGGGTTTGATGCCTGGTTGGGGAACCAAGATCTTGCAAGCTGCACAGTGTGTGGCCAAAAAACCCCAACGACAACCACAAACTGAATATAATGGACAGTTCACGAGAACTGATGATGACTCTTCAGTAACAGCTACTACAATTTACTAAGCGCTTACTGGGTGCCAGACACAGCCGAGCACTTTGCATTTAACCTTATTTAACCCTCATAATAACCCAACGAGGTATGAACTAATATTATCCTCATTTTCAAATGAGGCACTTCAGATTGCTCAAGGTCACAGAAGTAAGGAGTAGTTAGGATTTGAATAGAGACAGTCTGCTTCCAGAAGCATTCCTCTTAACTATTAAGCTATGCCCCCATCAAGTTTTTATTCTGAAACTGCCATCTTATACATTATCTATCTTCATAAATAGAACATTTAAAGGGTGAAGAAAGTAACTGATAACCATCAATGCTTAGATTGGGGGAGTTTTTCAAACTGTGTTCCTCAAAGCACCTCTCTACTAAGAGGCCACTTTTGCGATTACTATTTTGGCTAATGTTTTATAGTTACATTTCTAGCTAAGATTCTGTTTGGGAAAAAAAGCTTAAAATCATTGGTTTGGATGGTAAAATGAAATCAAAATCTAACACTTACCCATTTTCTTATGCCTTCAAGACCCAGACAAAGATCCTCTCTCTCCTACACCTCATCTGCCATTACCCATTTCATGTCTGTATCTCCATGAAGGCCCTGGCCAGGGTTCTCTCCCATACCTGCAGCTCAAAGGCCATGTGCTCACTGAAGTCCCTTGATACTGTCCTTGGCCCAGCCCCAGGTTGCCAGGTACAGGCCAGAAATGTGCCTGTCTCCCCCACGATGTGGAATGGCAGCCAAGGACACAGAACAGAGGCAGTTCTGTTCTTTGACTGAAAATAGTGACAACTCTTCCTTCCCTTCCCCCTCACTCTCCATTTACAAAGTGCTAATATACCCATTACAGAGAGCTGATGAGTTGATTGGCCTCTAAGAATGGATTCATCGTTCAATTTGTGCTCAGAGAACTGAAATCAATTCAAATCAAATTCCACAAGGTAAAAGCTTCCTATTTCCTGTCACAGATCTAACCTGGATATGATCTCTTCAGCCTCCTCCTGGTAGCGCAGCAAGAGCTGATCCCAACTCTGACGTTCTAAAGAAAACCTATAGGAACAGAAAAAAATTCAGTTAATTTTTGATCACCTCACTCTGAATCACTCAGGGCAACAATAGGTGTGTTAGGTGTCTACTCTGGTTCTAAGATATGAATAAAAAGGTCATAAAAGGATGAGAAAGCATGACCAATTCAGAGGCTATTAATTTTTTTTTGGCGGTACGCGGGCCTCTCACCGCTGTGGCCTCTCCCGTTGCGGAGCACAGGCTCCGGACGCGCAGGCCCAGCGGCCATGGCTCACGGGCCCAGCCGCTCCACGGCATGTGGGATCCCCCCGGACCGGGGCACGAACCCGCGTCCCCTGCACCGGCAGGCGGACTCTCAACCACTGCGCCACCAGGGAAGCCCGCGAGGCTATTAATTTAATCAAATCAAACATGAGTTCTTAATATCAAATCCAGATCTTTAGTCTCTAGACTCCATTCTATGAAACTGGCCATCAGTACAGCCCATAAAATCCCAGTGTGCAGCTGTCTAACTTCCAGTGGGGATACACTAGTATTGACACACTGAACAGGATGTTTACTATTCCTTTTTCCCAGGTTTAGTTATTTTCCCCAGATGAATTTAGATTTTCCAACAAAGGTTCACTCATTTTCACTTACTTTGTTATATATTCCTTCATCTCAGCCACTGATGTTTCCAGAGACAAATCTGGTGCTCTTCTAGAATACAGACAGGGTGATGAGATTAACACAAACCTTCCAAGAGCACTTGCTATGGACACCTTACATAATTTTAATGGCAATAAAACATGTTCAGAATTTATCTTTCTTTAAAAAAAAAAACTTTTCTGAAGATTTAAATTTATTTATTTATTTAAAAAGTTTTAATTTATTTTTTTTTGGCTGCGTTGGGTCTTCCTTACCACATGCAGGCTTTCTCTAGTAGCGCTGAGCAGGGGCTTTGTTGTGGTGTGCAGGCTTCTCATTGCGGTGGCTTCTCTTGCTGCACAGCACGGGCTCTAGGCACGTGGGCTCAGTAGTTGTGGCACACGGGATCTAGAGCACAGGCTCAATAGTTGTGGTGCACGGGCTTAGTTGCTCTGCGGCCATGTGGGATCTTCCTGGACCAGGGCTCGAACCCGTGTCCCGTGCATTGGCAGGCGGATTCTTAACCACTGCGCCACTAGGGAAGTCCCAGAATTTATCTTTCAACAAATATTTATTCTTGGGCTCTATTTCACTTTTGCACCAGGTAACAGCTTTCTCAGTGGTCTCTTCATCATCTATTTCTCTCACCAATTCTAATTCGCACACAGCCAGATTAACCTTTCTTAAAATATTCCTTTAATTTTTTTCCTTGCTTAAAAATTCTGTGACGCTCTACTGCATTCAGAAGAAAAGCCAAAACTCCTTAACCTGGCACTTAAGGTTCACTTAAGGTTCTGGCTCTGTCCAGCTCATTAACTTTGATTCCTATTACCCTTTATCTATTCTGTCTCATATAATGCCATTCAGCATCAAACATCTGAGGGTTTCAATCTCCAAAGTTTTGTTCGTGCCATTTTTTAGCCTCTTCCCTTCCCACTAATCAAAACCTTAATATCTTTTAAGAACCAACAATACTTTTCCATATAACCATCTTGTCTTCCCACTTAAACTGAAGCTACTGGTTGGATATGTTTTACTTAAACCAATGCCTCGGCTCTGTAGGGCGATTAATCCTAAAGGATAAGCAGGAGGCATTGAAAATGCCAAAATTTTGCAGAGGTACATGGTACTCTACCTGGCAAAAGCAAATCAGTTGTGTCACCGTTCGTGTTTTCCTACCAAGGCCTGTGAAAAACAGCCTCTATCACCTCTGGCTGAGATGCAGCAGCCTGTGGCTTAAATATACTGCATTAAGTTATGGGAATATAAACCTTAGTGCCGTTTCATTACCATGCAGAGGCCAAATATGAGCAAAAGAATAGCATCCTATATTAATCTTCCAAAGATTGGTTTATGGGTAACCCAAGTGATTGTATTATAGTTTAATTAATGGAATAAGAAGGGAATAAATAGCTTCAGTGCTGCCTGATAAATGTAATTCTCTCATGGTAAGATATGTACAGTGAAAAACAATAAAGGAGTGCTGATGGAAAAAATATATATATACTGTATTAAAAGAGAAGCTATGTTGAACTAAAATATTTTTCATTTCCTGAGTAGTAATGTTAATTCTAAGGATCCACAGAAAGGTAGACCTTTCTGAAGTCGAAAGTGTAAGCCCAAGTTACATGATTTGTTACAGGCAGTGGGTAGAGGGCTGGGTGCTACCCCTGAAGAGGAACGACCAGTTTGGGGGTGCGACTGCAAAATTTCTCCTAATATTCTTGCTTGCCAACAGCTAAAGAACATAAATTTATCTCCAACTTGCATGGCTAGTGAAGATCTGAAGAGCACTTTTCCTCTCATCTTTCCATGGCTAGTTCCTTCTCACCATCCAGGTCTTATAGGTCTCAGTGCAAAGGTCAAATCACTAGAGGACTTCTCTGAACACTCTAGCTAAAGTTGCCCACCCCTCAAGTCACTCTCATATTTACTGACTTCTTAGATTATCACTATCTGAAATCATTATTTTCTATGTATTTGTTTGACTGTCTCTCCTATTACAATGTATAAGAAGAGAGGTTTTGTTTGATTATTTACCACTATTTATCTCCAGCTTCTAGAAGAGCCTGGTACATAGGAGATGCTGGATAAACATCTGTTGAGTGCATGAACAACTGTCTAATTAAAATAAGAAGTTTTATTTCTTCAAAGAAGACACACAGATGGCCAACAGGCACATGAAAAGATGCTCAACATTGCTAATTATTAGAGAAATGCAAATTAAAACTACAATGAAGTATCATCTCATACCCATCAGAATGGCCATCATTAAAAAGTCTACAGGGAGTTCCCTGGTCTCCTACTGGTTAGGATTCCAGGCTTTCACTGCCGTGGCCTGGGTTCAATCCCTGGTTGGGGAACTGAGATCTCACAAGCCGTGTGGTGAGAAAAAAAAGTCTACAAAATATGCTGTGGAAAAAGGGGAACCCTCCTAACACTGCTGGTGGGAATGTAAGTTGGTGTAGCTACTATGCAGAACAGTATGGAGGTTCCTTAGAAAACTAAAAATAGAATTACCATATGATCCAGCAACCCCACTCCTGGGCATATGTCCAGAAAAGATGAAAACTCTAATTCAAAAAGATACATGCATCCCAATGTTCATAGCAGCACTATACAATAGCCAAGACATGGAACCAACCTAAGTGTCCATCGACAGATGAATAAAGATGTGGCGTATGTGTGTACACACACACACACACACACACACACACACACACACACACAATGGAGTATTACTCAGCCATAAAAAATAATGAAATAATGCTATTTGCAGCAACATGGATGGACCTAGAGATTATCATACTAAGTAAGTCAGACAAAGAAAGACAAATTCCATATGATACCACTTATATATGGAATCTAAAATACAACACAAATGACTTATTTACAAAACAGAAACAGACTCACAGACATAGAAAACAAACTTATGGGGGACTCCCCTGGTGGTCCATTGGTAAAGAATCCGCCTTACAATGCAGGGGACGCGGGTTTGATTCCTGTCAGGGAACTAAGATTCCACATGCCACAGGGCAACTAAGCCCACGCACCACAACTACTGAGCCTACACGCCCCGGAGCCTGTGCACCACAACTAGAGAAGAGAAAACCTGCACAACTAGGAAGAAACCCACGTGCTGCAATGAAAGATACCGCATGCCTCAACGAAGATCCTGCGTGCTGCAACTAAGACCCAACGCAGCCAAAAATAAATAAAAGTAAATAAATAATAAATGTAAAAATCTTAAAGAAAAAAGAAAACAAACTTATGGTTACCAAAGGGGAAAGGGGGTGGGGAGAGATAAATTAGGAGTTTGAGATTAGCAGATAAAAACTAGTGTATATAAAATAGATAAACAACAAGGTCCTACTGTATAGCACAGGGAACTACATTCAATATTCTGTAATAAACCACAATGGAAAAGAATATATGTACATGTAACTGAATCACTTTGCTGTACACCAGAATCTAATACAACATTGTAAATCAACTATACTTTTTTTTTTTTTTTAACATAAAGGTGTCACATTTATTATCTTTGGCTGTGCTGGGTCTTCGTTTCTGTGTGAGGGCTTTCTCTAGTTGCGGCGAGTGAGGTCCACTCTTCATCGCGGTGCGCAGGCCTCTCACTGTTGTGGCCTCTCTTGTTGCGGAGCACAGGCTCCAGACGCGCAGGCTCAGTAGTTGTGGCTCACGGGTCCAGTTGCTCCGTGGCATGTGGGATCTTCCCAGACCAGGGCTCGAACCCGTGTCCCCTGCATTGGCAGGCAGATTCTCAACCACTGCGCCACCAGGGAAGCCCCTACTATACTTTAATTAAAAATTTTTTTAGGGACTTCCCTGGTGGTCCAGTGGCTAAGACTCTGCAACCCCAATGAAGGGGGCCCAGGTTCGATCCCTGGTCAGGGAACTAGATCCCACATGCAGCAACGAAGATCCACACATGGCAACAAAGATCCCATGTGCCACAACTAAGACCCAGTGCGGCCAAATAAATAAATATTTAAAAAAAAATTTTTTTAATAAATAAATAGAAAGTCCTAATTCAATTACAATTTTGGACAGAAGGGGAATTGCTCTTACCCTTCTGAATCTTCAAAACATTTTTGTAGAGTTCCATCACTTTCCAGTCTGTCTGCAAAATGTTTCAATTCTTCAGAAAGAGAAGATGCTAGAGAGAATAGAATAAAATTATATGTTATAAAATAAAGAGAATATAAATTTTCACAGTGAGCTGCTGACAAATATATAACGTACTTAATGTGGTCCCAGCTCTAGGGTCACCTGTTACATTCTCACCCATTTAAAAAAGTGGTATAAATATGCAGGAAGATTTTATCTTTTTTCTTTGGATGGGTATAGATAAAATGAAAGACAACTCCTTTTTATAACATTTATAATAGTGTTTTTTACACTTGACTGGTGAAAAAGCATTTAAAAAGATGTATCTGCACGGACATTTCATTCTTTTCAACAGATCTGATCTGCTGGCACTGGGTGGAAGAACATTACAGAAGTCAGGCAATGGGCAAGAGTGTAATGAGAAATGTTGGAGGCAGATAAAGAATTATGGGCATAAGGTAAAAACAGGTCTCTGCTTAAATTTTGAAGAGTTCACAATTAAATTCAGGTGAGGAATGCAGAGGGGAAAAGATATGTTAAATAGCTATCAAAATAACCTGGGCATATCTACTCTAATTATGGTGATAGTGCAGTTCTGAGATACATAGCTTTAACTGGCAAGTAAGTCTGAGTTCATGTATTTTCTAGGTCTTTTAAGTGGGTAACACTGAGTATTTCTGACCTGGATGATTGTGTAATGACACTGTAAGGAGAATAGCTACTTTCTGGAAAGCTGAAAACTGATTTCTAGGAAAGAATATTTATAACTTACATCACAGACAAACAGCTAATTTCCTTAATATATAAAGAGTTCCTACAAAATCAATATAAAAGAGCCAATATCCCAATTTTTAAAAGTGAACAAAGGATATGGACAGACAATACACAGAAAATAAAGCACAAATGGCTCTCCTCTAAAAATATGAAAAAATTATTATCCTCTTCAAAAGAAAAAGAAACACAGATTAAAAGTACAAAAAAATACCTTTTATCACCAATTAAATAGTAAAATATCTAAACTTTTAAGTACAGTATAATTATACTAGTTAATTTCCAATCTAGAAATTTATCTTACTTTTACTTGAATATGTGCCAAAAGGCTGGTATAAAAAGGTATTCATTATCCATGCATTGCAACAGTAGAAGACTGAAAACAACTCTAAAAGTCCACCAGTAAAAAACTGTTTAAATCAAATATGGTACACTTATAAAATGGAGTATCATGGAGCTATTAAAATGTCAAGACGGCTCTGTAAGTGTGATATAGAACTATCCGCAAGATAAATTAAGTTAAAAAAAAAACACAAGGTGAAGAACAGTGTAGAGTGGTTTACTCATTTGATTTCGATGGATAAGTGTTTAGAAATGCAATAAATCTCTCTGCAAGGATACACAAGAAGCTGGCGACTGCGGTTGCCTCTGGGAGGAAAGAACTGTGATTGGGGTCACGGTGGAAGAGAGGCTCACTTTTGTCACTTTTGGACCTTCTGAACTTCATAAACATATACTCTTATTTTTTTAAATGCAACTCCCCCAAAAAGGAGGGGAGCTGGTTTTGTGAGGCAGCAGTTCCTGTAAGTGGGGATCCTGAGAATGTGGGGCTTCAACTGACCTTCACAGGTACAGACCAAGGTCAAAGCTCACTGGTCTAGTCTTAGTAACTTACCTTTGGCTCTGAAACTTTCAAGACTGAAGCCCTCAGTGCCCCTTAGGAAAGGTTCAAGTTTCTGAACAGAGAACTAAATAAAGAAAAGCATTTTCAGTACAACAACCAAGATTACCCAGACCAGTCCCAAGTTCATGTAATTTTATGATGTTTAATAAATGTGAGTAAACATGATTTAACTCTACACCTAAGATTTTTCATATAAGCAAAACAAAATGAGAAAATCAAAAGGTAAGGGGAAAACTCTCTGTTGCCTAGACTATATGATTTGATTTTTGATTCAGGAAAAGAAATGGTCATTTAATTCACACAAATGACTTGCTTATCTAAACTGATGTGATCACCGGTCAGCCATATAACACCAACTTAGAATGCAGTCAGACCTCAAATGACTGCTGAAACTTAGATTTGACCTCCACTCACTGTAAATTCCCATCATTTGCTGCCAGTGAGCACAATATACTACATCAGGGAAATCTGACTGTTAAGTGCTCAGCGACAGCAGCACCGATGGGACTGGTAGAGCCTAGTCCAGAGACAGATCAGCTCGTGGGATTAAAGCTGGCTTTTAAATGAATCCCACTAGAGAGAAATATCTTTTACCCTTTACCGATAAATCACACAGTATTGATCTCTCTTTGGGGATGTCACAGTAACAGTTTAAAAAAAAAAAAAGAAAAGAAAAGAAAAAGAAAGCATTTCCCAATCGTGAGACTCTCACCTGGAAACTGGAAAGCAGGAGACAGCCCAGCCGTTTGCTTTCTGCTATGTTGACACTGATGGATCTGCAGAGCTCTAACATAAAATATCACCACATTGAAGGAGATGGATACTTAGACAGGTAGCAAAGTAAAAAAAAAACTGAAAAATTCCCTCCCCCTTGATGCAGTCCAACTTAAGAAAACCCAAGCAGCCTTCTCTAATTAAAGGGAGAATTCATATATAGTCACATCTAATTTGTTAAGATCACCAAAGAATGACATTTACCCATCTGTGCATCCTAACTTTGAAAAGTTATAAGAACCTTTTATGTACTACATTAAAATCTTGTCTTGCTAAACAACGTAGATTAAAAAAAATTTAACTCCTTTTATGTTTTATATTCACCATTTGAAGAAAGGAGGTGGGAATATTTCAGTATTTCTATGACAGGCACTGCAGTGTGCTTTAAATACACTGTCTTGGGACTTCCCTGGCAGTCCAGTGGTTAAAGACTCCATGCTCCCAGTGAAGGGGGTGCGGGTTTGATCCCTGGTCGGGGAAGTAAGATCCCACATGCTGTGTGGCGCAGTCATGAATGAATGAATGAATGAATGAATGAATGAATACATACATACATACACTGTCTTAAGAATCTTCTTATAAACTATGAGCTCCATTTTACAGATGGGGAAATTGAAGCTCAGAGGGGATATAACTTGTTTGAAGCCAGAAACTGGTGGAGCCAGAATTCAACCCCAAGTCCATCACCAAAACCTGTTTTCCCACTAATAACATGCTGCCTCTCTATAATGACCTAATGATACATTAATAGTAATTTGTTGAACACTTGCTATCTAAAAGGCATTTTATTAAACGCTATACACACCTCATTAAAACTTGAGGCAAGTATCTTATCTGGGTGAATCTTTATTTTTTTCCCCACACTGCCCAGCATGTGGGATCTTCCAAGACCAGGGATCAAACCACTGCCCCCTGCAGTGGAAGCACGGAGTCTTAACCACTGGACCGCCAGGGAAGCCCCAAGTATCTTATCAACTCCATTTGACAAAGGTTAGGCAATAGGTAACTTGCCCAAGGTCACACAGTGAGTCAGCCAGAACTGAACGGGCATTTTACATAATTATGCCACTGAATCCTCAAACAATTAGAAGACATAGATACTGTTTTTTCGATGATGTTCATTTAAAAACATCAACTATTATACAGCAAAGGAAATTTGCTTTGAGAATTGGGAGAGATACATGTCTTTTTGCCCTCCAGCTTCAGCTGGCTGTGTTTTTACAGTTCTTTTGTGCCCTCTCTTGATTACTTCTCCTTGCTTTTAGTCATGAAAAACTGGATACCTTCTGCCTATAACCAAAGAAACTTGGCAAGTGGCTGGTAGTGACCAGGAGATAACAAATCTTACTATGCATCAGTAATTTTCTATTACACAGAACTTTAGGCCCACATGCTCTGGAACAGAGATGCAGGTTAGGGCAATCTTAGGAAACTGAAGTTTCTTGGCACGTCCATGGAGTAAAGTGAATGAGCCTAATTGTGGTAGCAATTTTCTGATATGCTACATGGCTGTTTTTACCCAGAATTCCTTCTAAACATCAGACCATCTGGAAGTGAGGTGATGTCTTTAAAATAATCATCACGCTTAACACTTGAACTATTTCTTTACCATGTGCCAAGTACTGTGCTATATATCAACTCATTTAATTCTCACACAACCCCGTAAAATAGGTATTATTTCATCCCATTTACTGATGAGGACCGTAAGGCAAAGGAGGTTAAGGGACCTGCTCGAGGTCATACAGCTAGTAAGGTCTTCCTGAAATGTGTTACTTTCCACATTAAATCTTGTACTTCAATGCTTACTGAGATGATATTATTATAAATTCATACAAAATCACATTCAAATACAGCATGTCTAAAAAACTAGGTTTTTACCCTAGATATTTTTATGTGTCCTTCCCTCTGAGATATTTTCAGTTATAAAGCCTAAAATCAGGTAGCGACCCATCCACCTTCTGTTCTGCTTAAGGATATGAGGCCAAAAGCCACAGGAAGAAATCTTTACTTCTAGCAAAGGCGAATGTTGAACATTCACTTAGCAGAGGTGAGTGTTGAACAACCATAAATCAGGTTTTCAGTTCATGGTATAGATTATAGTGGGTAGCTAATAACATGATATAAATAGCAATGATACTGAATACTTACTAGGTGTTTGACATCAGTACTTATAATCTTAGGATACTCCTACAGATGAGGAAACTGAAGCTCAGAGAGATTTGCTCAGTCACATAGCTAGTAAGCAGCAAAGTCAAGTCTATCTGTCTCCCATACCTCACTGCCTCTTACTGAGCTGGAACTCCATTGTCTTATGTACATGGCACCCCACCTGTGATGCCCTGATGAAAGGGAGGCAGTGACTTCCGCCGGTTCGTTTCTTTCATACTTGCTCGCCGCCAGGATTGCCTCCTGTCTTGGTGACGGGCACACTGTTCTTGGGGGGACAAATAAAGGGACCTGGACTGAAGTCCTTCCTGGTGGCTGGGATCACAACTTTCCCCTTTTTTAGGGCTAGAGCCAAGGTGAATCTGTTCCTTTGAAACGCCTTCAGTCATCTCCAGGGAGGTGGACGAATTACCACACGCTTCCGCAGGCTTGCGATCTGATTCCAATTGATGATCATGAGTCTTGGATGCCACTGGTTCCTCTTCTAGCACTTGTTATAAAAAAAAGTCAAAATACAGAATCAAACCCATCACAACTAAGTATCTGTGCAAAAAAGTGGAAAAAGGAAATGTATGCCCCAGATCATGGAAACACTGAGGAAGCATCTCTGCAAATACGTGAATAAGTGCTTTCAAGTCCACCAGGAGCCAGTAAAGTATTTAGGTAAAGCTCAGGAACCTGAACCCAAGAGGTACTGAATGTCACTACAGTACTCACCTTCTACAATCTCTGATCTAGAAGTCATCCTGGGTGGAGAGCCCTGAAAACAGGAAAATGAGGTGATCTGTTCTCCACATTTCAGTCCCAGTCTTGCTGGGGCTTTACTACCCCAGAATCGGCCTTGTGCTTTCTAATCTCTTTGAACTGCCCCTCTTTGCCCCATGAAATTCTACCTGCCTGACAAGGCCCAGTCCAACCCCGCCTCACCCACCTCCTCCAGAGAACATCTGCACAGCTCATCACCTCCTGTTCTCAATTTCTACAGAATTCATCACTAGAAATACTCACCTTAACATGTAGCCCATCTTATTTCCCAATTATTTTGTGTTTAACAAGTGCCTAAGTGCATAATTCAGTTGATGGCATTATGATCTATATGGTCTTCAAAACATGAAAAAATCACATTATCCTTGATTAATTCTAAGATCCAAAGGCCTGTTCATTCTACTTCCAACAGTCTCTACAACTCTTCCGTTTCCCATTATCGATTTAGTTCAGATCTCATAATTTCTACCACTCTCCCCCACATCCCCCAAGAATCTGTCTCTCCACTAGTTTTTCCTACATGCAGCATTGCTCCTCTCCAATCCATTCTTATTTATTTTATTTATTTTACTTTTGGCCGCGCCGTTTGTGGGATCTTAGCTCCCCTGCCAGGGACTGAACCCTGGCCCTCACAGTGACAGCACGGAGTCCTAACCATCGGACCGCTGGGGAATTCCCTCCAATCCATTCTTTAGACAGCAGCAGAGATTCCTCCAGTGTACTCAACACCTTCCAGAAGCTAGTCCTAACTAGTACCCATTCCTGCTTTCTCCTGCCACTCCCATTCCATGCACCACTTTTGACTCTTTGCACACATTGCCTGTAAAGCTTATTCATCCTTCCCAATCGAGCTCAAGTGTGACGCTTTCACACCACTTCTCTTTGGCAGAGTTGGCTGCTCCACCCCTAGGTCTCCCTAGCACTGGCTGTAAAGTCCGTTTACATGTCTGCCTCCCCGGCCAGACTGTATTTCTAGAGCCTGTTACAGACAACTAACGGATTGGAAAAGGGCAGGGACATGACTGAGGCATCTCTACATCGTCCATGCTTCCCCCACCCCCATCCCCAACAGAAATCGGTGCGTTGCGGGGTGCTTAGTAAAGAGAAATGAATATATGCGAAGGGACAACATGGCAAAGATAACAGAACAACGAGGGGTAGGTCGAGGATCTACATCGCCCCAGTAACGACTGTATCACTCAGATGAAAGCCTGGATAATAGCAGCAATCACTGTCGCCCGTTAAGCGCTTATTACATGCCAGGACCTGTGTGTGTATGCAAACAATTTACTTGCATCACTATCCCGTTTAATCCTTTCCAAGCTCTGTAAGTACCATCATCAATTCCACGTTGCAGATAGGAGGACTGAGGTTCAGAGAGGCAAAAGCCTGGCCCAAACTTGTTGTGCAGCCAGCCTGGAGCAGAGGCGAAATTCCAACCCCGGCCTGAGACCCACCCCCAACCTTCAACTACTGTTCTGGAGTTTAGACCGCTGGCTCGGCAAACAGGCCCCGACCGAGAGGCGCCGCCCGGCCTCGGGTCTCCTCTTACCCGGAGATGGCTGCAGCGCCCCCCTAGTCCCCGCTGTCGGGGGTGACGACGGGTTGGGTCTGGGCTGGGCCGAGGTGTCCGATCCCAAAGAGGATGGTGCGCGGGTAAGCGGGGCCGCGTACAGGGAGAGGTCTGCGACTTCCTGACCTCAGAGCGACGCCCGTCCAGCCCAAAGCCTCCGTCCCCGAAAAACAAGGCCGCAGGCCACTCTCCGCGGCCCCGGAGACCCCCGCACGCCCTGCGCTAAAGCGTCTGCTCCTTCCTGGTCTGGGCCCGCTTGGCGATCCGCCGCCCGCGCCCGCCCCGCCTCTGGTGAAACTCCCGCCAGCCGAGGGCGCATGCGCCGCCGGCGACTTCCAGGGCTGGCGCACGCGCACGCGCAGAATGCCGGCTTCACTCAAGGTGCATGCGCAAACTGGTGTTCAAGACTCTTGTTGCCCCGCCCTCTTCGTCCAAGTGCTTCCCAACCCAGACTTTGTCATGTTACACCTCCTCAGTTACGCCACGCCCAGGGAGTCATTAACTGGGTCCCATCACACCTGTGTATCCTTTGCGCCCAGTATGCCTAGAGTCTTTCTAAGATGGGGAACAGAGGTCCAGGGAGGTACTTGCCAAAGGAATACAAGGCATTAGCGGGTGGGCAGTGATGCCTGCTCCGTCGCTAGGCCATGGTCACCCCTCCTTTTATCTTCTTAACGCTGAAAATGTGGACCATGACTCTCACACTTTTTCCAGTCCTGCTCTAGCACATATTCTCCCTTTGTGGTCCCTTCTATACTTGGCAAAGTTCAAGAACTCTCCTTTGTAACCTCACTGCAGGCCAGCCCCTCCCCAAACTGCTTGCCTCTCCTCTCGTCATCTCCCATTGCTTCTACTCCTTTGCTCAAGCCATTCCCTCTGCCTGGGAAGCCCTTCAAGCCTTTTGTTCTTGGCAAAATTCTCCGATTTTAAGCCTCAGCTGAGGATTCATCTCTCTCAGAGCCTTCTCTGAGGCCCCAGGCTGAAAAGCAGATCCCCCTTCTGTGCTCCCAGGAGCCCAGCCTGTGCCTGGTCCACTATCCCTTGCTGGCTTGCGGGCTCCCAGATAGCAGACTGCTGCTTTAGCACCCAGCATGATCTTCCAGCCCCAATCACGCCTTCACATGATTGCAGCCTGATTGACACTTGACTGCACCCTCAGGAGACCCTGAGTCAGAACTACTCAGCTCCCGAATTCCTGACCCACAGCATCTGTGATATAATAAACATTTGGGCATAATTAATTCTACTGTAATAGATAATTAATCCATGTCCTTTTTTTTTTTTTTTTTCTTTTTGCGGTATGCGGGCCTCTCACTGTCGTGGCCTCTCCCGTTGCGGAGCACAGGCTCCGGACGCGCAGGCCCAGCGGCCATGGCTCACGGGCCCAGCCGCTCCGCGGCATATGGGATCCTCCCAGATCGGGGCACGAACCTGTATCCCCTGCATCGGCAGGCGGACTCTCAACCACTGCGCCACCAGGGAGGCCCAATCCATGTCCTTTTTTATGATAAATTTTGGAAAGTCTTTTGTAGAAAGTTTCAATTCCTTTTTTTTTTTTTTTTTTGGCCAGCAGGATCCTAGTTCCCTGACCAGGGATTCAAACCCATGCCCCATGCAGTGGAAGCACAGAGTCCTAACCAATGGAGCTCCAGGGAATTCCCTCAATTCCATTTTTGATGACTCTGCATTTATTTCTCAGTGGCCATACCATCCTTCATGGGAGACTCTGAGGTGTCAGTAGTCAGTAGCCAGGAACCCCTGGTGGCTCCTCCCAAGTGACCCCCAAACCAGCCAGCTGGCTGTGGCATTCCCAGGGCTCCTTCCTTCCCAGGCAGCTGGGTGTGGGGTAGAGTCAAGTTTCAAATCTGCTGAGCACCCCACCCACCCAAAATGAGAAATCAGAGAAGAGGCCAAGTCCATGGAAACTGTTCATATGACATACTTTATTTCCAATCTACAACCATTAAAAACGCTTTGTAAGTTTACACTGTACAGTTAGTTATTCTCATGTCTGAAATAAGACACGGGGGCAAGGAGAGCTGGCGGATTGGACCATGGTTGTCCTAGCACCCAATCCATCCTGGGAAAGAGCCTTCTGAAGACAGGAGTGGGGAGGAGAAACAGCGGACAGGAGAGGTGGACAGTTTGGCCCAAGGATGCCCTTAGTCCCTTCCCGCCCAAAGGCCTTTCCCTGGGGAACCCTTAGGGCCCACAGCTGCAGGGTCCACACCAGGAAACCAGGATGGTTAGGAAGGGGGCTTCACAGTATTGGCGGGGTTTGGGGAGGGGGGCCAGGAGGAGGAGGAGGAGGGACAGCTTCTGGCTCTCTTCCCCAGCTGCTGGGGGTTGGAGCTGCTTTTTGGCCCTGTCTACAAGGTCTCCCTAGAGGTGAGAGGAAGAGGAGCTGGCTGGGGATTTAGGAGTCTTTCTTTGAGGAGTTGTTTCTTTCCATTTGAAGAGAGGCCATAAGCCTATGGTGAGGTTCCCAAGGGATAAACGGTCTCAGGGTCTTTTGCCTCCCACCCCCACCCCCCAGGACGCCCACCTGCTGCCCGGCTGGCACAACCCTACACAATCTTTTGTAAAACCCAGACAAGTAGGAGAAGTGGGTAGAACTGGAACCAAGCCAGGGGCAGGGAAAGGAAAAACGTATGCCTTCTGCCAGCCCCCCAGTTTCCAGGAAGAGGAGAACATAGTTTTGTTTTGCTTTGGGTAGGGGCAGGGAGGGTTCACAATCTCTCAGGAGTCCAGATGAGGTTGGTGTTTCCTATTCCTGGTCAGGGCCAGCCTCAGTCCCTCACCAGGCCACACTATTTGCTGGTCTAGATCAGCAGGTGGCAAACTCCTGTGTATATCAGAATCACCTGGAGGGCTTGTTAAACCCCAGCTTGCTGGCCAACACCCCCTCCAAAGGTTCTGTTCCATAGGTCTTGAGTGGGCCCAATACTTTGCATGTCTATCAAGTGCCCAGGTGTTGCTCCTGCTTCTTTGAGAACCTCCAGGCATCTCATCCTCAGCAACCTGGTGCCCCAAGACAGTGCCAGGGAGCTGGGCCACAGCTGGCAAGGCCTTGCCTTAGGGGCACCAAAATATCTGGGAAGCTGCTGGGCACAGACTTGTGGTGAGCCCCCTGTGCGGAGAAGTAAACTAAGGCACAGAGATCAGTGGCAGAGCTGAGAGAGGAGCCAGGATACCAGGGCTCAGTGGAGAGAGGATGGTGATGCAGGACTCCAAAACATGAGGGGTGCTCTGGGGCCCTAAGGACCATCCTCGTGCTTATCATAAAATCATACAACCAGCCAAACACAGAGAAGTTAAGACATCTCCTGGGCCAGGTCTCCAGACTCCTGGCTGAGGTTCCTTTTCATGGGAGCAGTCTGAGTGGTATCAGAATGGAGAGTGACAAGGTGGCCAGGCCCTGAAGACTTCGGCCCTTCAAGGATGCTTAGGGGAAACCAAAGCTCCTTTCCTTAGACCCTGGGGTCCAGGGGGCTGGTGAAGGGCAGTAAGGGAGTGGAGTAGGGCTGATGGGATACACAAGGTAGGGTCCAAGAAGAGTGCAGGAGGGGCGGGGAAGAGCCCTGGGCAGGGGACTCAGGCCCAGCATCATGTCACCAGCCCCCTTCCGTTCTTGGGTCTGTGGACTTTCCAAACCGCAAACACTGTTGGGAGGGGTAAGGGGTAGTGCCAGGGTGGGCTACAGGTTCTGCCAGGGAAAGCTGTTCCAGAGGCCGTGAGGTCCAGGGAAGAGTGGAGAGTATGGGGGATGTCAAATGGACAGACAGATGGACGGATGGCCAAGGAGAGAAGAACCCAAGCCAGGCTGTATCTACTTTCCAAACAAGGCCATGTGGGACTGGGCAGGATAGAGAAGGCCAAAATGGGGGATCCAAGTTCCCCCCCAGTTCCCAGTGGAAAGTGTTGAGGTCTTGCCGGGAGGCTGTGGACAGAAGAAAATGGGGCTCAAGGGTGGGATGTGGGGATGTCTTTCTGGGCTTGGGTGGGGGGGGTGGTCACTGGGGCCAAGCCCAGCCTGAGGCATTGGGGAAAGGTTCCCCCTTGGGTGTGAGGAAACACAAAATAAAACAGAACCCAGGGAATACAACCAGGTCTGAAAGCAAACATCCGGAGTTGGGAGACCACAGACACGGGAGGATGGGAATGTGAGGCTGAGGGCACAGGGAGGGGGTTGCCGAGGTTACAGGGAAATCCACGGGAGACGAGTGGAGCTGGGGAGGCCGTTCTGGGAGGGCTGAGGCATGGGTGCTACAAGGAAGCCTGGGGCTCAGAAGAGGAAAACCTGGCCATGGGTCAGGGCCACTCACTCTGCTGGTGGGAATCAGCTGGAGAAGAGGAGGGAGGAGGAGGGGAAGCTTTGGAGGAAGATGTTAAAAGAGAGGATGGGTGGGCAGTAGGGAGCAAACATACAGCCCAGAGAGAGGAAGGGGTTCAACCAAGACCACGGAATGGTAGGTGGGGGGTGTCTCACTCACCACTGGGGATGCAGAACCTGATGGGAGTCAGGAAGCCTGGGTTCTGGTCCTGATTCAGCCTTTAACCTGCTGTCTGACCTTGGGTGAGCCACTCTCTCCCTTCTCTGGGCCTGACTCCTCATCCAAAAAAGTGAGGGGATTCGACACAAAAGGACAAACACTGTATGTATGATTCCACTTATATGAGGTGCTTAGACTAGGCAAATTCATAGAGACAGAAAGTAAAACAGAGGTTACAGGGGCTGGGGGAGAGGGATGGGGAGTTATTGTTTAGTGGGTATAGAGTTTCAGTTTGGGGTGATAAAAAGTTCTGGAAGTGGAGAGTGGTAATGGTTGTATCAACACAATATTGTGAATGTATTTAAAGCCACTTAAAAATGTCTATGTCTTATGTATGTTTTGCCACAATTTAAAAAAAAGCGAGGGGGTAGGTCCAGTTTATTTTTCTTTCTATTCACTAAGACTAGTGAAGGGTGTATCACCCCTAGGGCCAGGGCACCAGGAGGCTGGTGTGGGGACAATGAGTGTGATCAGACCACTTTCCATGGGTGTAGAACCTTATGCTTTCCCAGGTAGATTCACAGGCACAGTACTGTATTTGGTCCTCAGCACAGCCATGCCAGGGCATTCTCCCACTTTATAGCTGGAAGAACTGAGGTACAGACTAGCCACAGGCTCCGGGGCCAAGGTCATTCAAGTTGGTGGCCATTTATTATTATTTTAAAAATAGTGACCTGGAAACCATCCTTGCATCTTAGGTTCACACTGCAACCGGCTTAGTGGACTTTGAAGGAAGGACACATGCTCGAAATTAGCAGCAGAAGAGTTTGTCTCCTGGGGCAACTATGGTTACATCCCATGACTGGATGATGACATGCTTCCCTTTTTACCGTGATGTGCTTCCCTTTTTACTGTGGCTGCCAGGAAACTCAAGAGTAAAATTTAATTGCAGGATTATGGGAATCATGTCAGATAGATTTAGGGCATGATAATTCCTCTTGCTTTTTTACTTTCTTTGTACTTTTTTTTTTTTTTTTTTTGGCTGCGCCGTGAGGCATTTGGGATCTTAGTTCCCCTACCAGGGATCGAACCCGTAACCCCTGCCGTGGAAGCACAGAGTCTTAACCACTGGACCGCCAAGGAAGTTCCTGACTTTCTTTTTTTCTGTTGTCTTACTGATCCTTATGACTAAGATTGTAAATTACCTCCAGTGCTTTTTGGAAATTCTCAGCATAATTAAATCAGAGCTGGCTTGAGGACCAGGTCCCCTAATTACCAGCTCAGTGCTCTTTTTAAGATAGAACATTATGGTTATCTGGTTAAAAAAAGATGGCCTAACTGTCAGGGCTGTGAACATCAATGGTGTGGCCACTGGTACTCAGGATATCCCTAGGAATTTGTTAGATACGCAGATTCCTGGCCCAGAGGTTGAGGCGGGTCCCAGGAAGCTGCATTTTGGACATGCCCTAAGAGGATTCTGATGCAGGGGTCCCCACACCACCCTCTGGGACACACAGGTCCAGTGATTCAGAGTTGACTGGTTTTATGTCTGGGTTGGGCAGTGGCATATTCTCGGTGTCCTATACCCACACAAAGCCCCCAGTGGGGCAGTGGGTTGACACAGCAAGCAGGACAGCGTTGGGCTGGGGGGTCCAGTCGACCCAGGTTCTAGTCTAAACTTGATGACTTCCCAGTTAGGTGACTCAGCGATGAGACCTGCACTTCAGTTTCATCATCTGTAAAATGGGAGCACTAACCCCTATCCTGCCAAGGTTGCCTCCCAGAGTTGGCCCTTAGAAGTCTGAAGGAGATGTGGCATGGGGAAGCAATTTCTAAATAGCAATGTGCTCTAGGAGGGGTGTATGGGGTGGGGGTGGGATGATGCTGGTGGGGCTGGAAGGCTGGCAAAGCTGGGATGGGGAGGACATTCTAGATGGGAGAGGAGAGGGAAGAAGGGCCTGGAAGTTGGATGGGCAAGAGGAGAACAGGCCAGGTGATGAAACCATGAAAGGTGCATGGGGGCAGGCATGAGGGAGCCATGTGGCAATTAGGGTGTAAGAGGGTCAAATCTTGGGCCCTCAACTTTGTCACCTGGGAGAGCAGCTGGTAGAGGAGCGTCCCTCGGGGGACCAAGGGGAGGGCCATTTTGAGCAAGACCTCTTGGAGGAGTTTTTAAAATTGGTCAGCCTTTGGTGGGGAAAGAATTAGCAGGGGGGTGTGGGGGGGGAAGGGCTGCCAGGGTGACAGGGACTTGGATACTGATGCTTTGTGCATGCAGGATCTAGGGACCACTGATGTGCCAAAGTGGCTTGACTTTCATTTCAAATACAGACATCATTGCCCCCAGGAGGGTTTAATTTGGCTCTGGGAAGAGATCAGACATAAGAAACACAAGATTGTCCAGTTTGGGGTCAACCATGTCAACTGGTCTCCCATTTCCCCTCAACCAATTGGTGCCAACACAATGGATCCAAGCCTAGGGGTCTGTAGGGAATTAGGACCCCAGGGTTCCTTGGGACTTTGGCTGCAGAGAATAGAGATGGGGAAAGGAAAAAGAAGGCTAGAGGAGGAGGAGGAAGAGAAGGAAGAAGAAGCTGCTAGGAGTAAAAAGGTAAGGGGCAGCAGGAAGGGGAAGAAAGGGGGAAAGGGCAGTGTTCCTTCCTGGGACCCAATGCTCCAGGGGAGTCCCCACAGAGGGCCAGGCAGTTTTCTGCTTTGGGAATGTTACCAAGACTTAAAAAGGCATTTGAAGAAACAAACTTAGAAATTACATTCCAAAAGAGTAGAGAGTTTTTACAAACCAACCCCCCACCCCAAAAAAGAAAATACAACCGTTACTAATTAAAATGCTAAAAATCAAACCAAACCAATATTTACACGTAACAGTTTCAACCCCATCAAGCCCCTCATCCAGAGGCTTCTGTAGGAACAGTGATGAGTGACCTTGTACAGTGGCATGCAGGAAGCAGAAACTGGGACTTTATTGAAAACCAAGATCTGGGGTCTCTGACACTGGCTGAGGGCTGGGTGGCCAGGCTCTAAGACAATGAGAATGCAAGGACAATCTTGGATGAGAACGACGGTAAGGCTGAACGGTCCGCAGGGTTCAGATCTCATGAGGATTTCTCCCCAAGGCTAGAAGCACAGCCTCCCTGGCCCTCTGCAGCTCTGGGAAGTGCCAGAGGCCTCTGGTGGCTTGTGGCCTTGTGTGAATCCCCTCCCTTGGAGATAACCTTGGAGGGGCCCCCTGACCTCTTGGGTGGGAGCAGTGGCATCCTAGAGGGGATTGGCCCATGGCTCCATCAGCCTGCCTGCTCTGCCCGCACAGGTCACTATGGCATGAGGAAGTGGCTGCTTGCACTAACATAACCCCAAGTTCTGCTGATAGGGAATGGCAATGAAGGAATTTGGGTAACTGGTCCAGGCGCCCCAGAAAGGGCAAGACCGGGAGCTGGTAGGTGGGAGCGCAGAGGCATCTCCTGAGTCCTGGGGGCAAATTAGCCAAGCTGCTGGCTTTTGGTCTTCCTGATGGCAAATTCACAGATAAGCCACTCTATCCTGGTGTTTCCACTCTGAGCCCCCAGCCCGTTACAGGCAGATGTGTGGGCATGTGTGTAAACAAAACGGGCTCACTGGCACCAAGGGGGAGGCCATCTGAGTACCCCTCCCCCATCACCACACTGTGATGAGCCACGGTGCAATCCATCCGATGGCTCAGGCAGCTCACATGGGACATGGGGAAGGGTGGGCAGTGGAATTGGGGCTGGGAGGCGAGCCGGGAGAGCCCATAGGCAAAGGAGAGAGGCTGGTGAAAAAGCTGGCAGGCTGGTGAGAACTGAGGCAGGCTGGCAGACACTCTCAGATCCATGTGCAAAGCTGCAATAAACAACATTCTTGAAGTTCAGTCCTGTTTTCCTGTGAGTTCTCACTTGGGGAACTTGGAGAGATCTCCATGCTCTTGATAAAGCCTTAGTAATCCGTGTTTGACTCATCGAACCAAAAAAGGTGTCAGAGGGAGGGAGGAAAGTGAGAAAGAAAATGGAAAATGTTTGGGAAGCGGTCCAGCCCTCCACCCTGTCTGTGAGCATTTACAGACTCACGTCTGGGGGTTGGGCAAGTACCGGGTGTTGAGTGTAAAGTGGTGCTCTGAGGCCAAAGGGTCAGCAGTTTTGGGGGAGCAGACTGCAGGGCTCCAGCTTTGCTGGGGGGCCCTCCAAAGCTGACCTGGAGACCAGAGCTCGGCTGCGGAGTTGCCTCATCCACACAGGGGACCCTGCGCCTGTCCATCGTGTTAAAGACTTGCATTGTCCCAGTGGCGAGAGTACATGGATCAACCTCCAATAAATTACCTTAGGGGCTTTGGGGTAAGTTAAATTATTAAAATAAAGTAAAACCACCTTAAATATTTATAGTAAGAAAAATTCAAATAAACAACCGAGGCAAGAAATGTGTTTCCAGGCCCCAGTCTATTGCCATGTCCTGGGGCACTGGCCTCTCGGCATGCTCCTTGGCCTGACCTGGCCATCTGGGAGTCTCTTACTGGGAACGTCTTTGCCCTCCACCAGCTGCAGGATGTAATCACAGTGGAGATGCAGTGCCCCTCCAGGGTGCCAGGGAAAGAGACCCCAGCGGTCAAGGCAGTGGGCAATTAGGCATTTATTTATCTGTGCACCAGGTCTTGAGATGGACTTTACCTATTTCTGTCCTCAAGGAGTCTCCTGGGAAGGTTGGGGCCCCCCAAGTCACCTTGGCAAGAAAGGCAGTTCCAGTGGCTCCCCAACCCTGAGCCCCTCGTCTTCTAGTCCTTGCTGCATCCAAGCTACGGGCAGGGAGATCCAGGGCTCCAGGATTCCAAGCAGATACTTGACCCTGGTTACCGCCCTATCATATCCCCTAGAGCCACAGCAATCCAGAGCAGAAGGCTGGGGGGAGGAGGCGGTGGAGGGAAGAAATGGACGGGGTGATGCCCATTTCAGCTCCACCAAGAACCCCAAGTTGAGCCCTAGAGCAAAGCCTGTTCTTCTCATTGGTGTTTCTTCCCCGTGAAGAGGGATGTGGTTGTCAGGGAACGTCTCTGTGAGCCCTTTTCCCTGAGGGGCATGGCCGGAAGTGTATCCTTTCCTTGGCTCTTCTGAGAAGTGGGTGTGCCTAGAACCAGGCAAGCCTCTCCGTTATGACCCAGGGATCAGCTCCCAAGGGATCTCTCTGGAGATGCTTCTGAAGCCCAGTTTTGGTCTTTCTCCCACTCGCTGCCTTCCCCCCTGGAAGTCAGAGATCGCCACCCAGCAGTCAGCAGGAGGCCCCGCTTTACCTGGATGGGAAGCCCTTCTGCGGCGGTGGTGCAGCTGCTGTCCGTCCTGGGCGAGAGATGCAGGGGGCGCGGGCCCCTCACCTCGTCTCCTCTCCGCGGGTTCCCTTTGGCTGTCCAGGGACTGGGCTGGTTGAGGTGGGGAGCTCGGCTGCTCTGTCACTCGCTGGGGGGGGCTGCCCTCTCCTCCCCACCCCAGGCGCACTCCGAAGGGTGCAGCCTGCACTTGGAAGGAGAGTGGCGGACGGCAGAGCGGGATGGCCGGGCGAAGCAGGAGGCGAGAGACTGGGTGCTACAGTCACACACGGCATCCTGGGAGGAGGGAGGAAGAAGTCGGGAGGAGCCAGGAGGCACTGCCCACCCAGGGACTGGGTGGCCAGGCAAGGAATTTGGACTCAGCTGTGCCCAGGGACCAGTTCCCAGGGGCTGTAGCCCCTCTCTGGACCAATTTTTAAAAATTATTTTCTCCCATTAGAGTAGTAATGAATGCTCATAAACAACCTTCCAGAAGGTAATAAATTCTGCAATACACAGAGAAGAAAGTAGACATTGTCCATGAAAGATAAATTCTCAAAACATTGCACACACATGCATTTACCCAAATGGATTCAAGCCCTACAGCTTATTTTGTAATTGCAAAACATGAACACTTTTTTGTCATGTATGTCCAGATCTCCTTCTTTTTAATGGCCACATACTATTCCACTGAATGGAAGTAGCTTGATTTATTTATCCAATGCATTTTTTATGTGGATATTAGGTAGTTTCTAATTTTTTTTTACTATTACCAACACACAGGGATAATGGTTAAAAGTGCTGCTGTACATTATTTACAATTGCCAAAGCCTAAGTGTCCATCAACAGATGAATGGATAAAGAAGATGTGGTATATATCTACAATAGAATACTACTCAGCTATAAAAAAAGAATGAGATTTTGCCATTTGCAGTAACATGGATAGACTTGGAGGGCATTATGCTAGGTGAAATAAGTTAGATAGAGAAAGACAAATACTGTATGATATCATTTGTATGTGGAATCTAAAAATTACAACAAACTCCTGAATATAACAAAAAAGAAGCAGACCCACGTATACAGAGAACAAACTAGTGGTTACCAGTGGGGAGAGGGAAGGGGGGAGGGGCAATATAGAGGTAGGGGATTAAGAGGTACAAACTATCAGGTATAAAATAAGCTATTGTACAAGGATATATTTTACAGCACAGGGAATATAGCCAGTACTTTATAGTAACCATAAATGGACTATATCCTTTAAAAATTATGAATCACTATATTACACACTTGTAACTTATATAATATTGTACAGCAACTATACTTTGAAAAAAAAAAGTGCTGCTGTAAAACTCAATTGCTTGGTTCAAATCCCAGCCCAACTGTCTACCAGCTGTGTGAACTTGGATAAGTTATTTAACCTCTTTGAGCCTTGATTTTTCCTGCTCTAAGATGAGGGATGTGATACCTCTGTCAAAGTTGTTGTGAGGGTCACATAAGATATATGTGAAGCATTTGATAGAGCCTATTAAGTATTCAATAAATCTTAGCAATTTTTATTAATAATGCAATACATTTCTTTACACACGTATCCACCTCTGTGGATATTTCCATAGGCTGCATTCCTAGGAGAGCTACTGGGTCAACAGGTAATAAGTACATTTTACATACTGAAAAACATTTGGATCAACTGTGAAACCAACATTCAAAATACGGCCAGCTTTGTACCTCTGTTTCTTTATGTAGAGTGTGGTTATGTGGGTGTAATGATTAATTTCATGTGTCAGCTTGACTGGGCCACAGGTCCAGATATTTGGTCAAATATTATCCTGGGTGCCTCTGCAAGGATGCTTTTGGAAGACAGTAACATTTAAACCAGTAGACTGAGTAAAGCAGATGGCTCTCTCTAATGTGGGTGGGCCTTATCCAATCAGTCAATGTACTGAATAGACCACAAAGGCTGACTCCCCCTGAGTAAGAAAGAATTCTTCCTTCCTGATGACCTTTAGATTGGAACTACGTCAGCTACATATGCTGTACCGGAGCTATATTGGCTCTTCTGGTTCTCAGACTTTTGGACTCAGACAGGAACTAAATCATTGGCTTTCCTGGGTCTTCAGCTTGCAATATAATAAATCTCTCTCTCTCTCTCTCTCTCTCTCTCTCTCCACACACACACACACACACACACATATAACCACAAAGCCTATTGGTTTTGTTTCTCTGGAGAACTCTAATACAATGGGTGTGTTCAGTTTGTGAGAATTCAATAAGCCATATTCTTACAATATGCTCAGTATGTATATTAACCTCAAAAAGGGTTTTCTTAAGTTAAAAAAAGAGGAATGAATATTTAAAAGGTTTTTTTTTTTTTTTTTAAATGCAGCCAGAGAGTATAGAGAAGTAAGGCACTCACCATACACTCCTGGGGGTTCCAGAAATTAAACAAAGTCTTTGGAAAGACAATTTAGCAACACTTATCAAATACCTTTAACAATTTACAGTCTTTTATTCTGGAATCCCACTTCTGCAACTCAAATGTAAGGAAATAATCTGCAGTATGGAAAAATGCTTTAGTGTCAAGATGTTCACCACAGCATTACGTATAATAGGGAAAAACTAGAAACCAGCTAAACATGCACCACGTACAAATCACATGGGTCAATCCCAGCCCATGCCACCTCTCTGTGCCCCACCTACAACCTTCCTTCACTCCGTGCACTGCAGACCATGATACCACCCCTGACCACAGCTGACTGGACCAAGGGGTTACACTGGACTCAAGTTACACTAGTCAGTTTCTTCCTGAAATGTGGAATGGGGACAGAGGGATTTGAGTCAGTCTCCCTTAGGTGCTGGAACTGGAAGATGTTATAAAAGCAGAGTAGGCAGAGCCCACCTGGACCATATTCCAATACAACAGAGACAGAGGGAGGAAGAGGACATCAGAGAAAATGAAGCTCAAGAGAGAGGAGAGGGAGACAGAGCAGCCACTGGGGCCTTTGGGTCCCTGCCCTTGGGTTCCATGAGATCCTCTGCAATTTCCCTTTCTGCAAAGCTAACTTACATGCGTTGTTTTACTAACATGCACGCAATCCCTAACTAAATCTGAAATTGGTATCAGGAGTGGAGTGAGCAGCAAAACAGTCCCAGAGAAAATGGAAGCACTTAGGGATAGAGTCTTGGTGAGGGCAGTGGTGTGCTGGTACATGTTTAATGACTAGTTTCCCAGGAGTAAGAGGAGAAGCCCTGATTTGCAGCATTTCCAATTTTCACAGAGTAAATCCTCCCATGCAGCATTTCTAATTTTCACGGAGTAAATCCTCCCCTGGTGGCCGATCTCAAGGTACTAAGGTGACATCACTAAACACAGAGATGTACACGATTGGCTCTCATGAACCAAAGGAGCTGGCTCCCGCACACCACTGGGTAGCAGGAGGGCAGTGAGCATGCCTCCTCCCTGGAGGGGATGCCGGCAATCTCTGGGGTGTGATGGCAAAGCAGGTGGGTATGCCACCATGCTCACCAGTCTCTCGTATTCAGATGGTGTGTCCATCAGGTCTGCTGTTCCAGGTCTGGGGCCTTCCAACCCCCATCCCAGAGCAGCACAAGGACCTTTTGAAATACACAAACCACATGCCTGAGTTTGAAAACCAAGAGCGGGACCTTATAAGCCAATCTCACCTCCCAAGAAAAAGGGCAGACCCCACCCACCTACCTCATTGGGAAGGACCGTGGCTCCATCTCCATCACGAGGGACCCCATCCTTCCCCACCTGGGGGAGCATAGAAAGCCTGGCCTCCTCGCTGCCGCCTGACTTGGCTGCCTTCTTGTTCAGGATCCTGGCCATGCCCTCCGGCTGGTGGTAGCTGGCAGGGGAGATGGGCTCCAGCTTCTTGGCGCCCTCCTCCCCGGGTATGGACGTGGGGCTTGGCGCCCGGCCACACACGTTGCGGAAGAACTCCTGCACGATGCCATACTTGGGAGGCTCGGGCTTGGCCCGGGCCTCGGACACGCCCAGTTTCCAGACGGACTCGGTGCTCCCCGAGTGCTCCACCACGCTGAATAGGCTGGACAGCCCATCATTGATGTTCCTCAGCACGGGGCTGTCCCGCGTGGTGGTGGAGCGGGCCCAGGCCGAGCCGTTCTGCTTGCCCTGATGCAGGTTCCACAGGCTGCGGTCCTTGGCCCCGTCCAGCTTGGACACGGACCGCCTCTGGAGCTTGGGCGAGCCGTACTTGGGCGAGCAGCACGGCCGCTCGATGCGCGAGTGCACCTTGTCCAGGGAGGAGGATATCTGCTTGCTGCGCACGGACACCAGCGAGGAGCCGCGGGGCGACCAGCTCTTGCCGTGCAGGCTGCTGCGCGGCGGGTCGGTCTGCAGGCCCACGCTGACCGTGCGGATGGTCTGCGTGCCCACGCTGGCCAGGCCCACCGTCTGGCTGGACGCGCTCTTCACCTTCCGCTCCAGCGAGCCCGAGCGCATGGCCTGGCGCACGCAGTTGGTGATCTCCTTCATGTCGTCGCTCATGTTGCCCGACATCTCAAAGTCGTGCAGGGCCGCCGGGAAGCCGGGCCCGGCCGCCGAGGGGCCGCCCCCGGAGCCCCCGTCCAGGTGCTGCCGGGAGAAGTTGCAGAGCCAGCGGCTGTAGGAGCTTTCCGCCAGCCCGTCCTCCTCGGCCGACTCTTTGGGCTTGGCTGTGGTGAAGAGGAAGCCGGGCTCGATGATGATCTTGCCCTCCCTGTCATGGACCACGGGGACGCCCAGGCGCCGGGCCACCGGGGGGCTGTAGTAGACGCGGATGCCCGTCTTGTCGGGAGCCGTGTAGCTGCGCTGCATCTGCCTCCCCGACGGCTCCTGGCAGCCCAGGGCACCCAGGCGGTTGCAGTCACGTGGTGAGAGCCCTGGCTGTTCCGGGGCAGCCTTCTCCGGGTCCACCGGCTGGGGGCCCACAAAGGCAAAGGCAGGGCTGTTGGGCAGCTTCTTGCCCCGGGCGGCTTCCCCTGCGAGGTAGGGGGAACAGTCCAGCAGACTTTCAAACTCTGACATGGAGGAAACAGATTTGGTCCTGGGAAGAACAGAGGAGAAAGGGCAGAGTTAGTGGAAGATGCCTCATGCGGAGCAGGTACTCTGGTCTTCCTCCCTGGCCCGTGCACTTCGCGGGCAGGGGGCGGTGGGACAGCGGGGAGACGGACCATGACGGGTCCTGCTCACCTCTTGCGTTAGATGCTGTAGGTGCCCTGTCCCTCATCCCCTCCACACTCACACCTACACACACAACACTGCATCTCTGAGCACCTGCCATTCTCCACTGGAGGGCTTTTTTTCTGTCTGCAGGAGCACACTTGGCCTCCACCCACAGGAAGCTAGACATTCACACAGTTTATGGCCCTAGGCACAGCCCTCAACAAACAATGAGTGGGCTTTGGTGGCTTGGTCCAGCCTCCCTGTCCCCAAGGTGGGAGAACTCATGTTCTGCTCTGGCTCTCAGAGATCCTGTGAAGTTGAGCTCCAGTTGCCCCCGTGTATCCTGGGTGATAACACCTCCTTTAGGGTGCCTTCCCTTCCCTGTCTCACTTCCAGGCTTTTCCTGGAATCCCCTCCCAAATATACCATTTGCACTTAAATCCTTGCCTCAAGGTTTACTTTTTTTTTTTTTTTTTTTTTTTTGGCGGTACCCGGGCCTCTCACTGTTGGGGCCCCTCCCGCTGCGGAGCACAGGCTCCGGACGCGCAGGCTCAGCGGCCATGGCTCACGGGCCCAGCCGCTCCACGGCATGTGGGATCTTCCCAGACCGGGGCACGAACCCGCGTCCCCTGCATCAGCAGGCGGGCTCTCAACCACTGCGCTACCAGGGAAGCCCCTCAAGGTTTACTTTTGAGGGAACCCAATCTAGGACGCCATTTAATCTCCAGCCCAGACCTGGCACATGTGCTGCCTGATGACTGTAAGTGCCAGGCCTACGTGACAACATTGCACACGTCAGACCATTCAGTCCTCCAACAACTCTAGGGGGCAGTTCCTGTTATCCCAGTAGGCAGAAATGGGAAGTCTAGCCCAAGGGCACAGAGCTAGAAATAATAGTGCTGGAATTCAAATCCCACACTATGACTCCAGAGCCACCCTCCTATCCTGGGGCCCACCTGGTTTCATGCTACTCGCACGGCCCCTGGGAGGTTCTGTTACCCTGAATCTTTTCATAATGGTTTCTCAATGGTGGAGACATGGTCCTGATAGCGCTAGGGGTTTTCCTGGCTATAGCACAGGGCTGGGCCCAGAGGATGCTGCTCACTAGTCCCAGGAATAGATGTCCAGCTGGACTCTCCCAACTCCAGAGACAGGAAGAACCCCAAGAGGAGCTAAACAGTTTCTTTCCCAGCTAGGATATTCTGGGGCCCCCGTTTTCCACGCCCAGAATCAAAAAAAGCACAGGCTACAATTGCCATCACCCAAACTTTCCCAGCTCCTAAGTGGCTTGGGTTCCATAAAAACCATATCCCAGGGGACTTCCCTGGTGGTCCAGTGGTTAAGACTTCACCTTCCAATGCAGGGGGTGCAGGTTCGATCCCTGGTAGAGGAGCTAAGATCCCACATGCCTCCGGGCCAAAAAACCAAAACGTAAAACAGAAGCACTATTGTAACACTATTGTAACAAAAAGCACTATCGTAACAAATTCAATAAAGACTAAAAAAATGGTCCACATCAAAAAAAAAAAATCTTTAGAAACCATATCCCAGTGTTCTCCCAATTCAGCTGAGGTGCGGTGGTGGGTGCGCAGGGCAGAGGAAGAGAAGAGAGGCGAAGGGGCAGGGCAGCCTGCAGGGTGGGGCTGGGGGGCAGAGCAGGGGGAGGGGCTGCTAGCACCTCTTTAAGCCGGTTCCCCCAAGCTCAGCTTCAGAAGCAGCCTCCTTGCTGTGGATCTTCTCACTGTGTGTCTGCCATAGAAGAGAGACAGGAAAGGGTCAGTCTGGCCACGAGCACACAGAGGGAAGGTAACAGGGGGCCAGTGTGGGAGCTGGCCCCAAGCCCCACGCATGAGTCTCCTTTTGTAGAGCAGGAGTGATGTCAGCCCTGATCTAGAATGCTCATTGGTCAGTTTCTGGCTACAGTGCACCTACCTCCTCTCCACACACACATAGGTATGTGATCCAGGCATGGCCAATCAGCGGTCCAAGAGGGAACCCAAGGAAAGAGACTCTATTTAGAACTTACTCTGAATGTAGTGGCAGCGACAAAGCACCCAGTAGTCGCTGCTCAGCTGAAGGTGAAAGCAGTGACCTGAGGTCCTGCTTGGGGTTTGCCCCACCCTGGTTCAGAGACCTGCACCAGTTTTCTGACCCTGCATCACCAGCCCTCTTGAGCCCCTAATGAAATCCTCTCCTGCTTCAGTTCCCCAGAATTGGCTTTTATTGCTTCCTCAGGCTATCATGAGCAAGGGCCCATATGTTCACTGTTTGGTTACTCAGTGTGGCTATATGGACAGTGCACCTGAGGCTTAGAAGCAAACTTCACTGATGGATCTCCACAACCAGGGCTGGGCTAAGGCAGAGAACGTGATTCTCCTTTTACCAATGAGGCAACTGGGGCCCAGAGAGGGAGAGTGACTTGCCCAGGATCACACAGCTCTTTGGAGGCTCTGCTTTTGAGAAAGGCACAACTGA
The DNA here is from genome assembly GCF_025265405.1 of Mesoplodon densirostris. Taxonomy (NCBI): domain Eukaryota; kingdom Metazoa; phylum Chordata; class Mammalia; order Artiodactyla; family Ziphiidae; genus Mesoplodon; species Mesoplodon densirostris. The sequence continues at coordinate 23,013,620 of NC_082676.1, read as the reverse complement.
AACACAGAGAAACACCTAGTCTAGCCTTTGTCCCAGGCATGGAAGGATGGAGCTAACAGGGGGCTCTTTACAGGTCTCAAGGCTGGAACCATGAAGTAGAGACCTCAGGATTGAGGAGCCCAAGGGGGTGAGGGTGTGTGACCTGTGGGACAGGATTAGCACCCTCCCTGTTACATTCCCCACAAGTGAGAGACTTGCCAGTGTAGCCAGGAGCACAGCACATGGGTGGCCTGCCACCCCACTCACCTCTTTCCAGCTGTTATCCTGCTTCTCCAGATCCGAGTGCTTCAGGACCCAAGGGTCAGCAGCCTTCTGCAGCTGGGCAAGAGTAAAGAAGATGGTCATGTGCAGGCTAAGATGGTGAGCAGGGCCCTATTCTGTGCAGGGCCATTGCCCAGGCTCCACTCTGCAGCCCAGATGACCCAGGTCATGGACTCAGAGCCACCTTCCCAGTGGGCAGCAGCTCTGAACCAAAGGAGTGGGTTTGACAAATGATCATGAAACCAACCACTTACAGGCATCCTTATAAGTGTAATATATCAAGCACGGTAATAGTTGTTATTACCATGTTAATTCATGCTACAACGCCTGCAACAGCTATGTTAGCCAAGCAGCAGCTGAATGACATCAAAGTGGTATCTCCACCTAGGTATGCTAAGCAGCAATTAAACTGAATGAGAGTGGCCTCTGCATTCTGTCATGAACAGCTCTCTATGAAGGAGGCAAAGTGTAAATAATATGTATATTAGGATTCAATTAATGATTTAAAAAAATCTCTGAATGTAAATTTTTTTTAAAAGGGCTTCAAATGCTTGGCTTTTATTTAATTAATTTATTAATTTATTTATTTATTTTTGGCTGTGTTGGGTCTTCATTTCTGTGCAAGGGCTTTCTCTAGTTGTGGCAAGCGGGGGCCCACTCTTCATCGCGGTGCGCGGGCCTCTCACTATCGCGGTCTCTCTTGTTGTGGAGCACAGGCTCTAGACGCGCAGGCTCAGTAATTGTGGCTCATGGGCCTAGTTGCTCCACGGCATGTGGGATCCTCCCAGACCAGGGCTCGAACCCGTGTCCCCTGCATTAGCAGGCAGATTCTCAACCACTGCGCCACCAGGGAAGCCCTGAATGTAAATTTAAACAGCAAGAAAGGGAGGGAGTGGGTTGTAGTATGCTTTTGTAATATTTGAGTCTTATATAAAGATGAGTCCTGACTTATACAATTGAAATAAAAAATAAACAAAGGAAAAAGTCACAGTGGAGCACAGCAGCTTGATAAGCTAGGTGCATGTTAACTGTAGTGGGGCTGTAATGGTCAATGATTGTTTTTCCTATTTCCCCCTTTTGGTCAGAGGACTCTAATTTTCATGGGAAATCTCTTGGTTCCGAGGTTTTGGCAGGTTCTAGGTGTGGGCACGTAACTCATACCTGGCAGATCAGAGTCTTGTGGAAAAGGAAAACTCTCTTTCCACTGAAACTGCTAAGCTGTGAGGATATGAATACAATACTAACAGAGGCCATATTTGAGAACGGCTTGCTTCAGAATAAAACACAGAGGAAAGCAAGCCTGTGAGACTGGCAGAGAGGAAGACCTGGTCCCTACTGCAGTCTCTGAGCATACAGATCCATCTCTACCTGAAGGAGTCTTCCCCCTGGTCTGTGCCTATAGCAACTTCCCCCTTGTGGCTTAAGCCATCTTGGGCTGGGACAGATCTCACCTGGCTCAGGCGATTCTGCAGCTCCTTTACCTGCTGCTCCACCTGCTGCTTCTCACCCTGAAGCCGCTCCACCAGCTGCAGCTTCTCCTGGCCCCAGTTGTGCTCACTGATCTGCAGCTGCCGCGTCAGCTCCATGACTGCACTGTAGGACTCAGCCAGGAGGTGCTGCTGTTCCTCCCGTTCCCTCTGCAGGGCTGCCTTCCAGTCGGGCCCTATCCGATCTCCAGCCCCCTTCCCAGCCTTCAGCTCCATCTGCAGAAAGAAGAGCAACCTGGGTGGCTGGCACCAGGAGGACCCTTCTCTCTGCCCTCCCTCGTCCCTCCCCGGGCACCAGCAGGGGGCAGGGGGAGGGTGCTCTCCTCAGAGGACCCCTCACCCAGGAACCTCCACTGACCTCCTCAGTTAGAACTAAACTTTTCTCACAGTCAAGGCTTGTGTAGCACAGCTTCTACACACCAAGCTCCGTGCTAAGGGCTTTTCGGGCATTATCTGTGCCCTCAAGAAACCTCAGCAAGATAACCACCATTGTCGATATTTTACAGAGGAGGAAGAAGTTCACAGAGGTTATTTGTCCCTGGTCACATAGCTACAGAATGGCAGAGGTTCCTAGTTATTGCTTCTCATGATATTTCATCAACACTTACCCATGTTTACCAGGGTTAACGGTTAGTGGGGGACATGCACAGTCACATAAAGAATGTGGGCAGGAATCACCTGAGCGTGATGGCTGTCTTGGCCCAAATCTTGGGGGGCAGGAGGGAAACGTGCAATCTCTAGAATCAATGTACCCCACACCCCCAAGCTGTGGTCAGATTCCCATGGTGGGAGGGACACCTGGAATGCCTGGGGTTGGGGGGGGCAGTGGGAGCAGGGGACACTGTGGAAGGTGCAGGTGGGGCGGGAGCTGTGAGATCAGCAGGGGGGGTTGGGAGGAGAGAACGGTGGCGCCAGGAAGCCAGAAGTCTGAGAACTGGGAAGAAGGTGGGACCACGGTCATGAGGAGCCAGGAGGGCAGAGGTTGGGGGAGTGAGGGTCAGGTCTGCCACTGGCTAGCTGGGTGACCTTGGGAAAGAAGCTTAACTCCTCTGTGCCTGTTTTGTCACTTGCCCAACAAAGATAATCAGGGTACCCACCTCTGAGGGGCCCGTGATGCCTGGGAAGGCAGACTGCAGCAGGGTCAGTGGGGAGGAAGTTGGGCCCCGCAGAGTTCTGGTGTGGGGTAGGGGTTGGGGTGGTGAGAGCATTCTTTCTGAGTGGGAGGAAGCCCATCCCCTCACTTCTCAGGCCAGAGTGGGGGGCAGCACCTTGCCTCCAGGCACACAGCAAAGACCAAATATCCAGGACTCCTGGTTAAGGCTCCTTTGATCATCTGAGTTGTAGGGAGGGGAGCCCCCCAGTTTGGGTGGAGGGAGCAAAACAGAGTCAGGTAGCAGGGGCTTAAGGGGATCCTTATGAGGACAGCAGGCAGCAGAAGTCTGGGTGTGAGGATGAAGGATGTCACCAGGTGCAGACAGGCATTTAAGTGTTCCGGCCTCACCTGTGAGCTCATGGTGCGGCAGAGGCGCCTGTGATGTCCCCATGGCTCCTTTGCCAGTCCCTCACCTGCCTTCCCTAGCTCAGGGACCTTCAGTTCCCACTGTTTCTGGTACCCTTGCTGTGTGACTCTAGGTAAGTGTCTTGCCCTCTCTGGGCCACAAGGTAAGTGAAGGGGTTCCTATGCTTCTAGGAACATGGCTTGGGCATCCTCCTCCGCAGTCTGACAGCTGAGGCCTTCGCAGAGAGGGGAACAAGGAGGGGGATGTCTCTGACAGGTGGGAGGCTCACCAGGGCAGTATGGCTCTTGAGCTCTGCCCGCTCTGTCTCCCAGGTGGCCTTGGCCTTGGCAAACTGTTGCTGAAGCTCAGTCAGACCGCGGCGTTCATCCCGAAGCAGCCAGCATAGCTCCTTCAGCGTCACCTTCATGTCAGCCAGTGTCTTGATGTACTCATTGGGCTGCAGATGGGGGCAAGGCCTGGGTCAGGAGCTTTCAGAGCGGCAAGGAGGAGAGGCTGGGCTGGGAACTCATCCAGAGTCCAGCCTGGGACTCTACCAGGCCTCAGGCAAGTCCCACGACCTCTTCGGGTCATCCCCCCGTAAAACAGGCATAACAAGCCCAGCCCTGGCCACCTCTTAGACTGACACATGCCCCAGTCTCACAAAAACACAAAATTCTGTAGTTACAGCAATTATTCAACCTAATCTGAGCTGGGTCCTGGCTTCTCTGAGGCTCTGCAGCATCTAGGCCTCCATCTTTCTCCTTGCCCAAGATCTGCCTTCTCTGACCCACCGTAGGCCAGATGGGGAGTCTGAACCACGGAAGCTCCCCGACTGCCCGACTTGGGCTCAGTCTTCTCTCCTGGGCCCATGACCTGTTTCCCACCTGTAACCCAGCTTACTGTGGGTGCCCCTGGGAGCCTGACCCTACTGCTCTATACTACCCTGTGGCTTGATTTGATGGTTCCTGATCCTCGGCCACAAGGTCCTTCTTCATACAACTCACTCTAGCCTGATGTCCTTACCCCCACTATGCACATCCCAAGCTGCAGCCAGACTCAGAATACCTTGCCACATCTCAGTATATACAGTTCTCTTGGTACAGAATGGCCTTTTCCCTATTCTCTATTAGGCAAGCTCCTATTCATCCTTCGAAACCCACCACCTATGACTCCTTCTCTGTAAACCATCCTCTATACTCCAAACAGAATTAACTGCTCTCTCACCTGAGACCCCACAGTCCATCATCTGACCCTCTTGTCACTGCCCTGGGGTGACTTACATACCCCATAGCACTGAGCATCTGGGGCCAGTGACCACGCAATAACCCTCTGCCGCTCCAGTGCCTGGTGTAGGTCAGAAAGCAGCAAGATGTGATCACTAAACAGACAAAGGAACAAATGGACAGGACAGGACTGGAAATGGGCTGAGAACGCACCGTGTTTTGGGTCCAGCTGTCCCCCATGCAGGTCTTGTTATCAGAATGCTGGGCGTTTAATTCCTCTTCCTCCATTAGCAGGTACAGCTCCTTCATGCTATTTACCTGTTTTTTTAAAAACCACACTCAGTAGCGGGTAGGAGGGCATCATGCCTGGGGGTCTGACCCTCAGGGGGAGGGGATACAGGCTAGTGGCCCAGATAGAAAGTGGGCTGCATAGCCAGGCAGGAATAAAGAAAGGGGGTTTATGGACCAAAAGTACCCCAGCTGGGCACTGACTTCCCAGATTTTAACTTTGAGCCCTGGGCACCATCCAGGCCAAGGAGCACAGCTGGAGAGTCAGACCCTTCCTCCCCCCACACCATCTCTTCTGCCCCAAGGACCATGAGGCATCCCTGAGAGCTACTCAGAAATAGCTATGCTGTCAAGGTAGGCACTGTGGTTGGAATAAAGGGCCACAAGGCACCCTCATAATTATAGATAAGGGCAACCAGAGGCTTGGGTGGGCAGAAGGGACCCTTCCTGGGAGCGGAGGGGTTTGCTGCTGATGGATTCTGGGCAGGAGTCCAGAGCCAGCCCAGGAGACCAGGGTCTAGTTTATGACGGGAGTGAAGCAGAAGAAGTGGGTGCTCATTCACTATTCATTTCATTCGTTCATTCATTCATTTGACAAATATTTATTGAACACCTACCACGCACCAGGCCCTGTGTTCAGAGCTGGGAATACATCAGTGAGCAAGACAGACAGAAGCCCTGGTCCCCTTGAGCTTCCATTCCAGTAGCAGGAAAACAAACAAATATGTGAAATATTGATACATGAAACATCATTAAATATATGGAATGTTCCATAATAATAAGTGCTATGGAGAAAAAGAGAGCTGGGAAAGGAGCTAGGATGTGCTGCACTGGGTGGTCAAGGAAGGCCTTAGAGAGAAGGTGATATTTGGGCAAAATCCTGAAGGAGGTAAAAAAATAAGCCACGTGAATATGTGCAGGTTGAGAATTCCAGGTTAAGGTCACAGCAAATGCAAAGGCCCTGAGATGGGAACACATCTATTTGAGGAAGAGCAAGAGAGCCAGGGAGGAAGTGAGAGCTACGGGGACCAAGGCTGGTTGAACAGGCTTTGTAGGGGCTTTGGCTTCTGCTCTGGGTGACATGGGAGCCAGGGGAGGATTGTGCTGAGGAGTGACATTGGCCTGACTTTCAGTTTTACGAGATCACTCTAGCTGCTGTGTTGAGATACTTTATAGGGTAGCAACAGAGCTCCATACTGCACAACACCAGGGGGCACCATCCGCGTGGAGTACACGCGGCCTGGTACCTCCCTGCTTTGAATAGAAGATGCTCAGTGGAAGGGTACAAGGGCAGAGGCAGGGGGACCAGTTAGGAGGCTACGGTGATAATCCAGGCAAGAAGTGGTGATGGCTCAGATGGGGGTGGTGAGGGGGTAGGCAGTGCAGCTGGGTCAGATTCTGTAGATTCTAGATAGATTCGCAGTGTGCAAGAAAGGCCATGTAAGCCAAGTGCCTGGACAAGCTCCCCAAGGAGGCAGGTGAAGGTCAAGGAGAGACGCGGCCTGAGGGCTGAGCCCTCGGGACTGTTGACGTTAAGGGGTCAGTTCAGGGAGAAAAGGAGGGTCCAGCCAAGGAGACTGAGAAGGAGCAACCAGTGAGGTGGAAGGAAAACCAAGAGAGTGCAGTGAAATCAAATGAAGAAGGGTTTCTGGGGTTCAGGGCAGGCACTGAGGCTGGAAATATGTGGGGTGGAGCAGGGCCTGTGTGAATAAATACCCAGTTCCCTCCCTGGTCACCAGTGTCTAAACATACTGACTTTTGATTATCTGTATACACAGGTACACAATTCTTTCTCTGAAATTCTTTGGGCCGGGTGTGCTGGGAATTCAGAAGTAATCGAGATTTAGAAAGATAATATGGTACCTACACTGTATATTGTACAACAGCCCCGTCTGGTGAGATACCCTATGCTCGTGTACACCAATATTTCCCCTTCAAACATGTGAGTACTAACAGGAAATGGGGTAAATAAAGGTTTTGCTGCCAAATGAATGTCAGGTCAATTTTTTCCAACTGAGTTAGACCCAACAAAACACAGTTCTCAGAGCTTCTGGATTTCAGAATTGAGGACAAGGAATCAAAGATCTTTATCTGCAGTAGAATGGGGATAATAATTGTTTCCACATCATAGGGTATGTGTAAAAGTGAAATGCAATTATCCAAATAGAGCATTTAACACAGTGCCCAGGACACTATAAATACTCAATATATGAGGTTATCATTCATATATATAGTTTTAATTCTACATGTGTGGACACACATATTCTTTAAAAGTATGAATGTACATCAAGTTTGTAATTTATATGGTTATCTGTATTTTATTATGTACTTGTTTATATGTATTTTATACACATGGGCTTTATATCATATCTATGTATATATGTATCTTTTACAATGTGGGTGGTTATGTTTCTTATCATGTCTATCTCAGTAAGTATGTATATTTCTATTTATTATAGGCATGTATATTATTTTATTTTCTATGGTTACACCTTATTTTTTTCCTAAAGTAAGTTTCTGTTTCTCTCTGATATCCCAGTACACTGAAATGGCTAGAAAGATTTTCACCAAATATGGAGAGTTTGCCTGAGACAACCTGATTTACAATCAGGCTACGTGTCCTGAAGGCAATTCATTTTTTTTGGTGGAGGGGGAAACATCTTCCCTAGCAGCCAAAAGTGGGCTTCAGCTATGGAAAACAGTATAGAAGTTTCCCCCAAAATTAAAAATAGATCTCCCATACGATCTAGCAAGCCCACTTGTGGGTATATATCCAAAGAAAATGAAATCTGGATCTCTCTACGTTCACTGTGGCATTATTCACAGTAGCCAAGATATGGAAACAACCTAAGTGTGTGTCTATGAATGAACGGGTGAAGAAAAAGTGATATATACATACAAGGAAATATTATTCAGTCTTAAAAAAGAAGGAAATCCTGCCATTTGCGACAACATGGACATGGATGAACCTGGAAGACATTATGCTAAGCAAAATAAGCCAGAGACAGAAAGAGAGATACTACAAGATCTCACTTATATGTGGAATCTAATGAAGTCAAACTCATACAAGCAGACAGTAGAATAGTGGTTGCCAGGGCAGGCGGAGGGGGGAATAAGGAGTGAATGGGTAAGAGTTTCAGTTTTACAAGATGAAGAGTTCTGGAGATGGACAGTGGTGATGGTTACCCAACAATGTGAATGTACTTAATGCCAGTGAACTGTAAACTTAAAAATGGTTAAAATGGTAAAATTTGTTATGTACAATATATTTTACTATAATATAAAAAATAAATTTAAAAAAAGTTATTAAAAAAAACCAAACTGGGCTTCATCCAGAGGCTTGTGTGGGACTTCCAAACAGGAGGGACAGTCCTAAAGCAGACAGTGGCTTCAAATAGGAGTCCCCAGGTGTCACAAAGAGTGATGCTCGAGGGGCAGCCATGCTGGGCTTTCCAGGTGCTTCTCACAGGGGTGCCTCCATGTCAGACATTCCTGGGAGAGGGCAGCAGGGAATGTGTTCATCTGAAGATGGTCAGCAACTCTCTCTAGAGGCCCTTGGGGAGGAGGCGGGTGGCCTATGAGCCCCACTGGGGGTGGGAGAGGAAACTCCTGCTACAGATTCAGGTCCAACCACCATCCCCTGCTCCTGGGATTCAGGCTACTCTGGGGGACCCCTGACAGGGGTACATGGGGACTGCCACTGGTCCCCATTGGCTCTGGAATGAGTAGCTTGAACCGGAGAAGGGCCAAGCCTGGGCTAGGGCAGAGGTACCTGTACCTAAAAGGCCAAGGCCAAGGTGAGCAGTGCCAACTCAGGTGGGTGTGACTGAGGTATGACGTCCTTACATGCCCCCTTCTCCTAGCAATGTCAGCGTGCTGATCGTGACAGGAGGAACGGGATTTGAGGACAAAGGGTCCTGCACAGGCTGAGGGACAAATGGGCCACGTGAGTCCTTCCCAAGCTTCACACATTCCCAAAGCCCCACTCGTCATGTTTCCTGCCACACCCAAATACTACCTGTACTATCAGTAATGCTTTTAAGTCAACCTACTCTTTCTAGTTAAATAAACATATCTAAAAAAGGAAGTTGACATTACTAAAAATGGAAGGCCAGTGTCCACTATCATTGTCAAAGGTAACATTAAAAATAAAATAGGTATGTGCTTCCTTGGTGGCGCAGTGGTTGAGAATCTGCCTGCTAGTGCAGGGGACACGGGTTCGAGCCCTGGTCTGGGAGGATCCCACATGTCGCGGAGCAACTAGGCCCGTGAGCCACAACTACTTAGCCTGTGCATCTGGAGCCTGTGCTCCCCAACAAGAGAGGCCGCGACAGTGAGAGGCCCGCCCACCGCGATGAAGAGTGGCCCCCACTTGCCACAACTAGAGAAAGCCCTCGCACAGAAATGAAGACCCGACACAGCAAAAATAAATAAATAAAGAAAGAAAGAATAAGGTCTTTAAAAAAAAAGAAAGGTATATTCATAAGTGAAAAATAAGCAGCAATAAAGAATCAATTATTGGGCCTCCCTGGTGGCGCAGTGGTTGAGAGTCCGCCTGCCGATGCAGGGGATACGGGTTCGTGCCCCGGTCTGGGAGGATCCCATATGCCGCGGAGCGGCTGGGCCCGTGAGCCATGGCCGCTGGGCCTGCGCGTCCGGAGCCTGTGCTCCGCAACGGGAGAGGCCACAACAGTGAGAGGCCCGCATACCGCAAAAAAAAATAAAAAAATAAAAAAATAAATAAAAAATAAAAAGAATCAATTATTTTTATAGGTAAAATGTGGATGAATCTCAAAGAATTATATTAAGCAAAAGCCAGACACAAAAGACTACACGCACTTGTATGAAGTTCTAGAATAGGCAAGATTAATCCATGGTGTAAGAAGTCAGAATAGTGCTGACTGCTGGGGTGGGCACATCCCCTGTGGCACCCGGGAGCCTTCTGGAGCGCTGGAAATGTGCTCATTGTGATCTGGGTGATGCTATACTCTGTATCTGCAGGGTGTACACTATAAAACTTCATCAGCTGTACACTTAAGATGTGTGCACCTTACTGTATATAAATTGTACCTTAAAAGAGTAAAAAACATTAACATGTACTATATTTGCATATAATGCAAAAACAACGAAACCAGATCATTAAATGCATCTATAACCTATTGCCAGCTCAAGACTCAGGTTTGTTAAAAAGGGCAACCAACAAATACCAGAGAAGTGTTAAAGACCTACTGGCCCCCCAAGCAGATTTCTTCCTGGCAAGGCCGGGACAGAGTCTGTTGTCTTCACCACGGTCTCCCCGGCATCTGCCACAGCACTCTGTAAAGAGCTGGTTCTCAACAAACCGATGCTGAAGGAATGAATGAATGAATGAATGAATGCAAGGGTGGAAGCTGCAAGCTGATGCCTCGTATCTGAGCCCCAGGGCTATGTGCCTCCTGTCCTCTCTCCTCTACCCCACCCCACCCCAGTCCCAGTCCCAGGGGGACCATACCTCAAGGAAGTCATCTCCCTCGCTGGGCAAAACCTTGCCCTGCCGCCAGCGCTTGAGGAACCACCTGAGCTTCATGAAGAGCAGGAGGAAGTTGTGCTTGAACTGCTGGGACTCCTGAACCAACATGTTCTTCTCCTGGCTCCAGAATTTCTGCTCCAGCCTCCGCTGCAGGCTCAGACTCTGCAGCTCAAACTCCCGCCGCAGGAGTGCCCTCTGCTGGTCCTCCTTCAGCTGCAAGGGGGACAAGAGTGTGAGCTACCCCAGCTGTCTAGGGGACCCTAACTCACCCCATTCCAGGCCTTACACAAGGGCCGAGAGGAAATTTCAGGTGGTGCCCGGTGGTGACCCCTGACGGGGATTCCACCACTAGCAGTTCATTGTGTTGAAATAAACAGTTCCCTCTGCTACTCCAGGGGAGAGAGACTCATAAAAACAGCAGCAATCACAGTAACAATCAGTGAAAAAGCTGGGTTCTGAATCCGGCTCTGTCTGATTATAAAAACCATGACATCATCTAATGAGCCCATACCAGGAACCAAGGTTTCACATGAACTCTCACATTCACTGGGGCACCTGGGAGGGTGAGCAGTGATGGCAGGGAGGGGTGACCCACATGCAGAGCAAAGGGCACTCTTGGGGTGAGGAAGGCTGACAGCATTAATACCCTAGGAAGCAACGCGGTGTAATGGCTCAGAGGGAGCCAATAACCTGGATTAGAATCCCAGCCCCAAGGACTTCCCTGGTGGTCCAGTGGGTAAGACTCCATGCTCCCAATGCAGGGGGCCCCTGGTTCGATCCCTGGTCAGGGAACTAGACCCCGCATGCATGCCACAACCAAGAGTTTGCATGCAGCAACTAAGGATCCTGCATGCCGCAATGAAGATCTTGCGTGTTGCAACTAAGACCCGGCGCAGCCAAAGAAATAAAATAAAAAATAAAAAAAATATTAAAAACAAACAAAAAAAAGAATCCCAGCCCCACCTTGCCCTGCAAGTGCAACCCTGGACAAAGCACTTCAGCACTCTGGGCATCAGTTTCCCCACCTGTAAAATGGGGACACACTTCACAGGGGAAAACATGAGGATTAAAGGACATGATGTGTGGCAAGTGCCCTGACATAGAGTAAGAGCTTAATAAAGAGCTTTCTACTAGCAGAGCTACCATCTTGATTACCAGCCAGGCCTACGGCCTTTCTAATACAGATTTTCAACTCTGACGGGGCAATATTTCATAGATGGGAAACTGAAGCACAGAGAGGAGACAGAATGGGCCTGAGGTCACACAGACAGTCAACGACAAGCCCAGGATTCCAGCCCAGCACAGCTAATGCATAAGCACCAGTGCAGCACGGGGCGAGAAGACACAGGTTTCCCCTGACATTCCTGCCTCTGAAGACCCATAGACCGCTAAGATTTGGTTCAGGGAAGACAGGCTGCAGTAGGTGCAGGAGAGCACTGGGCACCACCCACCTGCACCATTTTCTGGTTGAAGTTTTCAGCCTCCTCCTTCCGCAGCTGCCGCTCCTGGGAGAGCTGCTCTTGCAGGCCCCGGAGGCTGTCATGTGCTTCGGCCAGCACCAGCTGCAGCTCCTTGATCTGGGGTCGAGATGAGGGACACAGATAAGGAGGAGGGAGAGAGCAGGAGGAGGACAGAAGCTGCAGTCAAAGGACGAGAGTCGTAGGAGAGCAATTGCAGTAAGTCAGGCCCAAGCTGTCCTTCCAGTATAAACCTGGCACGGCAGCTGTCCCTACCTCTGTGGGTTGTCATGACGATGAAATGAAACAGTGCACATCAAACCTAGCTATTGTTATAATTTTAGCTTGATAATTTCATGCAGAAATTTACTTGTAGAAAATAAATACTATGAAAAACTCAGTTGAATTCACAAAGATGTTCGTCTCGTTTATAATTGCAGTAATTTACAAACAACACAGATAAGTTGGGGATCAACCATATGTGTTTAATGGGTCTATACTTATGTTAAAATCCATACAACTGCACACTTAAGGATAGCGCCCTTGGGAATTCTCTGGTGGTCCAGGGGTTAGGACTCCACACTTTCACTGCCGAGGGTGAGGGTTCGATCCCTGGTCAGGGAACTAAGATTCTGCAAGCTGAGTGGCATGACCAAAAATAAAATTAAATTTAAAAAAAAAAAGGATAGTGCCCTTTACTGTATGTATATTATTATGTTATACTTCAATAAAAAGTTAAAAATATATATACTCAATAGAAAAACATGAAGGACATGGACACACACAAACTAAATGTTCACAGTGGTTAATTATGTGATAATCTTGTGATCTTGACTTTCTTCTTTATGTCCTTATGCAATGCTGCTTAGGGACTTTATTATAGTTATTTGTTGTTTATAATGACTATATAATAAAACCTTACAAAAAAGACAATAAAACTCCACCTTTGGTGTGGGGAGGGGCGGGGGGATTGGGTTTATAAGGATTTGTAGCTAAACAAGCAAAAAAAATCTATTTTGTTAGAAGTCAGGATGGTGACTAGATGGGGAGTAGAAGGGAAGCTTCCAGGGCCAGGTCATGCTCTGTTCATTGATTTGCTTGCTGATTACACAGTAGTGTTCAGTTTACGAAAATTATTTGAGCTGTACACTTACAATATGAGTGCTTTACTGCATGTATGTTATACTTCACTTAAGATTTCTAAAAGTATTTCTACTAATAAAGGGAAATTCTTATGCTGCCATGTTAAGCAGGAAAACAAAAAAGGGAAATGTCAGCTCCAACACCTACATAAAAGGTTTCCAGGTATGGCAAGATGTCCCTCTGTGAAAAAAACAAACACTCGTTATCTGGCCAATAATGTAAAAATTTGGCACTGGAAGGCACTCTGGCTTGAGGTATATCCTGTATGCCTGTTTTTGTTTTTAATATTTATTTGGCTGCGTCAGGTCTTAGTTGAGGCACACAGAATCTTTTGTTGCGGTGCATGGGCTTCTCTCTAGTTGTGGCGCATGGGCTCCAGAGCACATGGGCTCAGTAGTTGCAGCACATGGGCTCTCTAGCTGTGGCGTGCGGGCTCAGTAGTTGCAGCATGCAGGTTTAGTTGTCCCGAGGCATGTGGGATCTTAATTCCCCGACCAGGGATCGAACCCATGTCCCCTGCATTGGAAGGCAGATTCTCAACCACTGGACCACCAGGGAAGTCCTGTGTATGCCTGTTTTTTATTAAAAATCCTTAAAGGGCTCAGTACTACCTATCTCTGGTATTTTCCTTAAACTCAGTGCCCAACATGGTGCCTGGCGAATTGTGACTTCTCAGTAAAGAGTGGCTGAATGAAACAATAATTGAGGGCAGGTAGGGAATTATTTTCTCTGCAGGGGAGCTGGCCTATCTCTTTTTCTCAAAACATAAGAACTAAGTATCTCATGATTCCTGCCCCCGCCCCTCCTCTTTTGCCATGGCCGCTAGGACGCTCAGACCACTTCAAGAGTTTGATCCATCAGCTTCACGGGAGCTGCTCCCCCTTCACAGTTGCAGACTGGCTTCCCTGGGACCAAAAGTTGCCTTCCTAGGGATGCTGAGAAGAAAAGGACGCTCAGGTTGGGGCACACATGAGACTCTCCATGGTTCTGGAGTCTCAGGGAGGCCCCATCCAGTCCATAGGAGACTTTTCCTGCTTCAGGTTCATTATGAAGTGCTGGGCAGAGGCTCAGTAGGCTTGGGAAGGGCTCAGAACCATCCAGAATTCCTCAAGGACCAGGGAATCCTAGAAATTCTACAGCCACCATCCACTCTAATCCTCCCATATTACAGGTGAGGAAGCTGCAGCCAGCGAGTGGGAACATGCCTGAGGCCACACAGCCTGGCAGGTCTCTCCTGAGGCCCAGTGATGTGTCGTCGTCCTCCTCCTCACCCAACATGGACCAGGCCTTAAGCTAAGGCTTTTCACGTATTTAATCCTTTCAACAACCCTATGACACATTACCTTTATTTTAAAGGTGAGAAAACTGAGGATCAGAGAAGTAAAGTGACACTTTTACAATTTTACAACTAGTATACATAGATCCACAATTTGAACCCAGTCAGCCTGACTGTAGAGACTGCTGCCTTCCTGCTAAACAAATTACTGTTTCCATTAAATGACATAAATTATTAACTTCCCTGTGGAATTCAGTAGTATAGGAGAACAAGATCAATTTCCTCGGATAAGTTTATAAACTTCCTTTCATCAGGCCCTGAGAATGGCCCAAACTTCCTTGTTTCCCTCTCAGCCCTTGCTGTCAGGAAGCTTGGAACCAAAGGAAATACTCAAACCCCATATCATCACCAGCTAAGATTCTCCACAGCTCATTCTGCCCTTGAGCGGCCTCAGCCATTCTCCTCCTACCCTCCCCGCTGCCTGCTCAGGCCTATGCCCACCTCAGAGGCATAGGAATCATTGTCTTCAGCTCGGTAAGGCCTGAAGCTCCGGCTGGGGTCGGGCTTGGAGTCCAAGTCGCCGCTGCGGAAGGCCTCTCGTATCCTGGGCTCCCATTCCGGCAGGTCCCTGAGGTCAGGTGGCTGCACCTAGAGGCAAAGGCAGAAGAGACTAAAGGTAACCATGGGGAGGGGACACAGGGGTGCTAGAAACTGCACCCACCCAGGCCTCTGGCTCTGTAAGAGGCCTCTGACTGCACACCTGAGGGCAGGGGCCTAGGTGGATTTACCTCCGAGGCTCAGCCCCAGCCCTGGCTGGCACACTGCGACTGCCCCATGAATGCCTGCTGAAAGGCTGAATGACTAGCGGTGAGTGAAAACACTGATTCTGTGAATGCCTGTCTTGTGCACAAACCTTCTGAGCCAGCTTCAACTGTCCTCCCACACATGCGGCCCCAGCTCATTCCTACCCCAAGGAGAACCAAGAGGGAGACCCAACATAGGGCAGTCTGCTTGCTTAAGAAAAGCAAGATCGAGGGCTTCCCTGGTGGCGCAGTGGTTCAGAGTCCGCCTGCCGATGCAGGGCACACGGGTTCGTGCCCCGGTCCAGGAAGATCCCACATGCCGCGGAGCGGCTGGGCCCGTGAGCCAAGGCCTCTGGGCCTGCGTGTCCGGAGCCTGTGCTCCGTGGCGGGAGAGGCCACAGCAGTGAGGCCCGCGTACCGCAAAAGAAAAGAAAAGAAAAGAAAAGAAAACCAAGATCAAGCCAGATGCATAAGGTACTGATTAAAGAAACTAGCTGTCAAAAAGAAAGAGCTAACCCTCCCTGTACAGACATGGGAAGACGCCCCTCCCCCATTGCTCTCAGGATGAAGATCAAACCTCCCGACACTGAGGTCCAGCCGCACTCTTTCCCTTAGTCCTTGGACACATCCTGCTCCTTCTGGCCATGATGCCTTTGCACAGGCTGTTCCCTCTGCTTAGAACACTCATCCCCTGGTAATCCATCCTTCTGATCTCAGCTCAGATCAGAGGTCCTCTCTGACCCAGGGTCTAGGTCAAGCTTCTCGTTCACAGAAGCCAGCACCTTTCCTAGCGAGCCCTCATCTCAGTTTGTGATTTCCCATTCAATGGCATGATATTTTGATTAACATCTCTTTCCCCACTAGATGATACAGGCTGGGGGGCAGGAATCATAACTGTTTATTTGCTTACCATGGCACCTCCAGCACTAAGAACAAAAAGCATATGAACAATAAATACAGTGTCGTAAATAAATGAACAAATAGATACATTACACAAGAAAAACAAGTTGTGTGGTAGCAGGAGGTGTAACATAAAACAATTTGAGGCAAAAACAAATATATGAGAGTACATGGAGAGAAAGAGTTAGAAGGGCATGCTGTGATGATGAAACGTTCTAGGCCTGCACCACTTGACACACGCAGCTACAGAGCCCTGGAAATGTGGCTGAACTGAAGAAGTTAATTGTCAATTATATGTATCGTACTTTTTCTTAATTTAGTTTTAAGCAGCCCACATGTGCCGATGACAGCAGTGCTCCAAAACCAGTGTCAATAGCAAAACCTTGAAGGAGTAAGAAGCAGGGAGGAGGAGGCTTCATCTTTTTACCAGAGGCACTTCTGAAACTCTTTGCATGTTTATGGATTACTCTTGCAGTGATGCTTTTTGAGGGGACAAGTGCTTTGGCTATTTTAATTTTTCTAAGTAGTAGTTTATAGATATCAAGGCTGGAAGTTCATTACCTTCAGAAAGCCAAGTTTCTGGCCTTTGCACAGGATCTGACCAAAGCTTTTTTTTTTTTTAAATAATACTCATTTTAAAATACAGCGTTGCAAAAGAAACATGAAGAGGAGAAAGGGCGACCTGGCAAAAAGATAGGGCTTTGGAATGAATCCCTTTATCAACAGTAAATGACTAAGAGAACTGTGGTATATTCACCCCAAGAGATCATATTCAGTCATGAGAACACACAAATTATTGCCACCTGAGACAACAGACATAATGGTGAGTGAAAAGTCAGGCACAGGTGAGTGTGTTCTGTGTGATTCAATTTATGCAACGTTCAAAGACAGGCAAAACTGAATTGAGAGGGGTTACCCTTGGGAGTGGGGATAGTGGCTAAAAGGGGACCTGAGGAGGGCCTTCTGGGGTGTTGGCCATACTCTAGTTCTTGTCCTGGGTGATGCTTACACAGGTGTGCTCACTTTGGGAAAATTCATTAAGCTGTGTACTTGTGTTTTGCCTGCCTCTCTGTATGTATGGTTCAGTAAAAAAAAAAAAACAACATACATACATATATAAAAAAAGTAATAGGGCCTGTGACTGGGACATCTTACCTGGAAGTCTGAGCCAAGGTCTTTGGCCAGAAGAATCTCCTTGGAGGGTCCCTGGGAGCCCAAGGCAGGCAGCGTCGAGAAGGGCTCTGGCTGCTCCTTGTTGGGGCCCCCGAGGACCGAGTCCGCCTTCCGCGTGAAGGCGTGGAGCTCCTGCTGGAGCAAGCTCAGCCGCACCAGGAGAGCGTGGATCAGCTTGGTGTCCCTGGGGCCCTCGCTGTTGTTGCCGGGGGCCTCGTGCAGCCGAAAGTCGGCACACTCGTTGTCCAGATACGGGCGGAGGCCGGCCGTGAAGCCGTTGGCATCGGCCACCAGGACGTCGATGGCCTTGCTGACCAGGACGGCCTGCTCCCTCAGCCCTGGCAGCACCTCGGCCTCCCGGGCCCTGCAGAGCCGGGCGCTGTGGGGTCCGTGGGCCTCGCCAAGGGCCGCGGGCACACACTGGGCCGAGTCCCCGGCCTCGGCGTCCGTCTCCAGCATCGGCCGCGTGCTCTGGCAGGAGGCGAGGTCACAGCGCTGGAGGTTGGAGAGGAGCACCCGGTTCTCGTACTGCAGCTTCTTGACCTTGCCGCTGAGCTCGCTGATCTGCAGCTTGGCGGCTGCCAGCTCCTCCTGCGAGGGCTCGCTGAGCACGGAGCAGCTGTCCTCCGACAGCGTCACGTCCAGCTCGTGCTCCGAGCGGTACTTGGCCAGCTCGCTCAGCAGCAGCTTGTTCTGGTCCTCCAGCTCGGCTGAGGAGCGCCGGAGCAGCTCGGCCTCCTCCTCCACGAACTGCAGGTGTCGCCGCAGCTCCGCCAAGCTCTCCCCGCACTCGCCGCCGCCCAGAGCGGAGAAAGCCAGGCGGGCCTCGGGGCCCCCGCAGCCTCCACCGTGATCCTTCATGTCGTCCATCTCGGCCCGCAGGCCGCGGTTTTCCACCTCCAGCTCCACGATGCGGCGGCTCAGCAGGTTGGCTTCCTCCTCCACCAGCTTCAGATGAACCTTGAGCTCGGTCTCCCGCGAGTGGGGTGCGTCCGCCAGCTCCTCGGCCGACAGGGCGCCATCCAGGTCCCCGTAGAGCGAGCGGTACTTGAGCAGCTCCTCCTTCATGCTGTCATTCTCCTTGGCCAGCTTGGTGAGCTTCTTGCACATGAGGGCCGACTCCTCCTTTGCAAAGTGCAGCTGGCACTTCAGGTCGGCACTGTCCTCCTGAGGCCCGAGGGGGAACAGGGACAGGCACGACCCAGCAAGGTTAGTGTTGGGAGCCTCAGCCACAGCATTTCAGGGAGCACTAACTACGTGCTGGGGACACAGCCCTGACCCTCAAGGAGCTGTGGGTCCAGAGGGGAAGCAGAGAGGGGGACATACCTATTGCAGCACAGATGGGACACCGCATGTAGCCTGGGGAGTCCAGGAGGGCTTCCTGGAGTAGGCAACATTTTGCCAGGGTCAGTGTTGCTGCTACTACTACTACCATTACTACTGCAGTTTTCTCATCTGTAAAATGGGGCAATAACATTCCCTCCCTCACAGACCATGAAGAAAATTAAATGAGACAATATATAAAAAGTGCCTGACACCCTGACCATCCAGGACCACTAGAAACTAACTATATTCTATGCCTGACCTGTGCTACATATAGCACTTTCTCTAGCAGAGCATGTGAGAACCATGGGCTCAGGGTGTAGTTTGGGGAAGTAAAGTACACAGCGAAGCTAAGAGAGTGAACAAGGGGAGGATGGAGTAGAAACTGGGGCAGGGTGGGCACCTCTGGGGACTCCCCAAGCCACATGGAGTTGGGCCTGGGGCCTTCAGACTGAAAGCGACTGCTGGGGGCTGCACAGAGGCTGTGGAGGCTGATGGGAGGTACCTGCATGGAAGGTTTCTTGTCCGTCTTCCCAAGGGAGCGGGTTCCTCTTTTCTTCAAGGAATGCTGGAGCGAGATTAAAAAAAACTGAACTGAAAGCTCACAAGGGTAATACACATCCAAAGAGCAGTCACAGTGCCTAGGGTTCCGCTGAGGGCCCCTGCCCTCCCTGGCCAGTGCAGCCCAGCCATGTCCAGCCTTGACCAGCATCAACTGCTGAGCCAGAGGAGTCTCAAGACCACCCAATGGGTTGCAAATGGGGAACAGGACAGAAGCACTTGAGACGATTCTGAACCCACCTGCCCAGGGTTCCTCCCCTCTCTCCCACCCTGAAATTGTGATCCAGTTGGGTTGAGCCCAAGACCCAGAAATCTGGATTTCTGTTCTTGTTTGTCTTTCATTCATTCACCAAAGACACCCTGAGCACCTATCACGTGCCAGGCATAGTTAGGCATGGAGAATACAGCAGGGACCATGACAGACAGGGTACTTGAGGGGGATGCTGGAGTGTTATGCCTAGATCCCCCCTTTAGGTTGGGGGCACGCATTCCCCTGGCTAAGACCTCAAAGTTGAGTCCCTCCCCCAGCGATGGCCATTGGCTGAGGGCAACAACCTCATCCAAGGTCATGTGCCCTCCCTGGGTGGGGGTGCTGGGGGGGGCGGGGAACCCACATCCAGTGACTGGTCCATGCCCCCTTCCCACTTCAGCTCCAGAGCTCCCCATGGGATAAGCTGAGGCCATTGGTGTGAATGCTCTGCAGCTCAGCTTCTCCCTCTGCCTCGATCCCTGATGGTGTTATTCCAAGGGGATGTTTCCAGAAGCCTCTTGTATGCAAATCTCCATCTCAGGGGGAATCCTGAGCTCATGGAACTGACATTCTAGTGAGGACTTTAATTCAGCATGGATACTAATAAACAAAATGAATATGGTAAAACAGATCATAACTATACAAGAGGCTTAGAAATGATGAGGAACTGATCATTTTTTACAATTTAAATGGTAGGTTTTCATGCAGATTAAAGCAAAATAAGCCTATAATAATCATCATGATTCAAAACTACAGAAACAATAGGGGAAGAAATCGATACATTTGATTAGATAAGCAAATTCTACATGGGAAAAAAATACCCTAAGAAAAGTAAAAATAGAAATGATTAACTGGGAAAAAATATTTGCAATGTATTACACTGACAAAGGGTTAATATCTTAAATAGGTAAAGAGATTCACAAAATAGAGGAAAAAATCCAACAAACCTATAGAAAAATGGGCTAGAGATATGAAAACCGGTTCAGATGCAACAAAAGATAGATGGCTCCAACCACAGGAAGATGCTCAACCCTAATCATGGTAGAGAAATGTGAATTAAAACTATACTGAGATACAATTTCTCACCTATCAGGTTGGCAAAAATCCAAACACCTGACAACACATTCTATTGATGAAACTATGGAGAAACAGGATCACTCATATTTCACTGGCAAGAATGCAAAATGGCACAAGCCCAATGGAGGGGAATTTGAGGAATTGTTATAAAAATCATTTCTGAACTTTCTCAACGTTGAAAAAAGTCACTCAGTTAGATGCAAGAGTCCACTGAACACTTCTTCCCAAGAGAGGGGTGATTCATGTTAGTGGCATATAAAATCACCCTTGCGTTACATTTGACTTTTCAAGTCAGGCAGGTAATTTTCGAGCATGCTTCCAGGTAGTCCGAATACATGGGCTCCTGATCCCCCACATCTCACACCCAGTCGCTGAAGGTGAGAACCACTGATCTAATCCAAGCCCCCAGTTTACTGAAGGCTAGAGAGAGGTCCCACAGCAAAACGAGAGCTGACCTGGAACCAGTTCTTTTTTTTTTTTTAAGTCTTTATTGAATTTGTTACAATATTGCTTCTGTTTTATGTTTTGGTTTTTTGGCCATGAGGCATGTGGGATCTTAGCTCCTGGACCAGGGATCGAACCGGCACCTCCTGCATTGGAAGGTGAAGTCTTAACCACTCTTAACCACTGGACCGCCAGGGAAGTCCCTGGGACCAGTTCTTGACAGAGCTCTTGTTCTGGCTCCAAAGACCTGGAAGGAGAAAATGTGCCTTCTTGGACAAGGAACAGAGTGGAGCCAGCACGGTGGTTCTCAACCTGGGTGCACATCAGAATTACCTAGGGAAAGTTAAAAAGAAAAAAAAAAAGATGCCCAAGGTCCCAACCCCAGAGAGTCTCACATCATTGGTCTGGGTAGGTCCCAGGCATCAGTATTTTTAAATAGCTTCCAAGGTGATTCTAATGTGCAGCTAAGCTTGGAAGCACAGAGCCAGGGAGATGAACCCCAGACAGGCTCTTAAATTCATCTTAGAGCCGAATCAATTCCTAAAGAGACCTTTTGAAATGCAAATGAGGCAAGAAGGCAGAGGCTGATATTTCAGACGCTGGGTGCCAAGAGCAGGGAGCCAGTATTTGAGAAGGACTGATGGGGGATCTTTCCAAGGCAAGGAGGAAAGGGTAGGGAAGGCGGGGGTGAGGGCCACAAAACAAGTCCTTCCCCAAAGACCCCCTCCTACAAAAGGGGCCTGGGAAGGGGATGCTCAGAGACCCCTCCTGGAGTGGTGAGGTGGGGGCCCGGGAGTCAGGTGGTCAGGCTTGCAGATCTGGGCCCGCCCATCACAAGCTGATGGGAGGGGCTGTGAACTCAGCTGGGACCCCGTCAACACTGAGTTTATGATCCTGGGTGAACTCCTTCCTCTCTCTGAAACTCCATTTCATCATCTATCAATACAAAACTGAACCACGGATTAGGGGACCACTGTAGACTTTCTGGAGGAGGGAAGTGGGGGGACAGTAAGGGGAACCAGGGGTCTCCAGGGGCACTGAGAGGTCCCAGCCATCACATATAAAGGAGTGAGATAACACAAAGCCTGAAGCCATGAAAGAGGACAGAGGGAGAGTGAGATTCACTGACATGGTAAAATCTCTGAGACAGCTTGGTAAGGGAAAGGAGGAAGCTGCAAAACAAAACCTGCAACCCTATGTCCACCAACTGATGAATGGATGAACAAAACGTGGCATAGCCACACAAGGCAATATTAGCCACGGAAAAGAATGAAGCCTTGCTCGATGCTACAACATGCTTGAAAACATCATGCTGAGTGAAAGAAGCCTGTCACAAAAAGCCACATAGCGTATGAATCCATTTACGTGAAGTGTTGAGAAGAGGCAAATCCATAAAGGCAGAAAGTAGATTAGTGGTTGCCAGGGAGGAAGAGGAAGAGGGAATGGGGAGTGACTTGGGGTTTCTTTCTAGGGCGATGAAAAGGTTCTGGAATTAGAGAGTGGTGACGGCTGTACAACTCTGAATATTCTAGAAACCACTGAACTGTATCCTTTCAAAAGCAAACTATATGGTATGTGAATTATATCTCAATAAAGCTGTTATTTAAAACAAAGCTAGAACATGTTACCATTTTTATAAAAATAAGACGTGTGTGTGTGTGTATACACGTGTGTACATGTGCATGGTGGGGGAATATGGTCTGAAGAATATGCACCAGGCTGATAACGATGAGAGTACAGGGAACTTGCACTTTGCACCTTTCTTCCCCCACATTTTTTCAGGAGGGAAGACATAGTCCTCCAGCGTTTTCCCTTTAAAGTTTTTAAAAATTATACAATATTTAAAAAAATAAATTAATATATAAAGACACATTCTCACTGTAAATCTGTACTGTTCTGAAGAAGCAGAAGCCCCCCTGTTTACACCCCCATCCCTTCTCCTCCTGAGGGTGACCACAGCTGAGGGTCAGCTGGAGCTCCTTCTAGATCTCTGGCTCTGTGTTTAAAATACTGAAATAGATGGTGTTCTTTTAAACTTTCCTTCCTATGTTTACTCGACTCTGTGATCTTTGACTTTTATAATAAGCACCTTAAGCAGAAGAAAACCCCAAAACATCCAGCATTTAAAAAGACAGTCTGTGTTCATGCTATATTATTCTGTATGTTACAGAAACTGTGCATGTAACATAATCCCATCTTTATGAAAAAGAAAATACATAGAGGAATATACATCATATAAGCACAGAGAAAGGCCTGAAAAGACACAAACCAAACCAAATCACAGGTTAGGCTGAGTCAGGCGTCGAATTGAGGGAAGTGGTTAGGGGAGCCTTTCTTCTTTTATTTTATGTATCATTATTATTTCTTACATTTTGGAGAACACACTCACATACTTCAAACTTCAAAAAACCCAAAAAGAGGGCTTCCCTGGTGGCGCAGTGGTTGAGGGTCCGCCTGCCAATGCAGGGGACACGGGTTCAGGCTCCAGTCCAGGCGGATCCCACATGCTGCGGAGCGGCTGGGCCTGTGAGCCATGGCCGCTGAGCCTGCGCGTCCGGAGCCTGTGCTCCGCAACGGGAGAGGCCACGGCAGTGAGAGGCCCGTGTACCGCAAAAAAAAAAAAAAAAAAGGAATACAGTGCAGTGAACCCTGTGACCAGCTCTCTTGCCCGAGGCAACCAATGCAACCAGAGTCTGATGTGTCCACCCTTAGAGGTATGCTAGGCATGCATTTATATGTTTTTGTAATGAAATTTTTGCTTCACTGAGCTTATATTACTTTTTTAGTAAAAAATAATGCATATATACATTTCAATATGTGTGTGCGCATACATAGAAAAATGTATTGGAAGTACAACATACTGGGAAGTACTCCCACCCAAATAGTAATTTGGTAATTACTCGGAGGAATTCCCTCTGAATATTGGATTACAGTTGAAATTTTTTCTCCTTATGGCTTACTTGTATTTCCTAGTCTTTCTCTACTACGCATATATTTTACCTGTTGGGTGGGAGGAGAAAGTTATAGTAAAATGTTTTTAAAATGTACTTCCCCAAGAAAAGTCATGAACACCATTCCAACACATTTGCAGAGGGTGAGTTCTGAGTGCCCACCAGAAAGGGAGGGCAGTGGGCAGAGAAGAGGGGCTGAAGCAGCAAACCTTTTCAGGACCAAAGTGGTTCCAGCCTTTTCTGGATGGAACTGCCCGTCCCTGCCCCCCACCTCATCTAAGCCATTTGGGCTCCCACACTGCTCCGCGGCTCTGGAGGGAAAACAAGGCAGGCTCACAGAGCACAAAGACCTTCCTCCTCTCTGCAGGGCAGCAGCTGGCCAGGCGGCCTGGGGGACTGCGGTGCCCCTCCAGGGAGCCAAGGCCCGTCAGAGCCCCTCTGTCGAGCCCCCAGGGGCAGATGTTCTGGCCCTGGGCCTCAGGTGGGCGGGCTGGGGCAGGGCAGGACAGCACCCAGGCACCAACAAGAATGCCAGTCACAAGCGCCGGACCCCGAGGGCACAGTCGTTGGCCTGGCACGCAGCAGGGGCTTCCCCACCCACCAGCAACTCACAAGGCCGCTTTTGAGCAGCCAGGGTGGTGCCTCTAAGCACCCTTGGTCTAACGGCTCCTAGTAGGAGCAGAAGCTCTGCCCTCCCTTGTCCCTCTCCAGGAGATTAGCAGAGGGTACCTCCGCCCCTCCAGCCCACACGGAGAGGCTGCCTGAGCACAGCTCTGGAGAGGCCCCCTGTCTTCTAACACCTTCTATGCTTCCATGCTGCCAAGAAACAAGGACCAACCTTCAAGGAATAAAATGAGCCTTCTGCCAAAACAGTTGGGTAGATTTCCATCCAATTTAGAGGGGATGTTTGAAAAGGTCTCACTGAAAACACAGACTGTGCTGTGTGTACCAAATTTACTCCAGGGGGGAGCCTGGGGTAGGGGTGCATCTCAAAGACTGAGGCATTCTTCCTCCAAAGTGGCTGAAGCAGCTAGAGAGGCGGTGTGGCTCCGGGCTGAGGGAGACCAGTTGGGTGGAGGAAACAGAGTGGTTTGACATGGACCCCAAATCAAAGTACAGGGGCAGACGCTGCCAAGTGCAGGCATTGATTTGCTACCTAACTGCTCCTTCCATGGGCTACTGGCAGTTTGATATGGAGAGCTCCTTGCTAGAGGCAGCAGAAGGATATTTATTGAACTAAGGTAAATGCTTCTCCAGGCCCACAGCCATTGTAGAGGCTGTGAGGGTGATAACACTGATAACCAGCGTTTACCGAGCTCCTATTCTCCACTAAGCATTTTACCTGCTTGTCTTGATTAATTCTCATAAACACCTCTGAGATGTAGCGATTCACGTTCCCATTTTTTAAAATTTATTATTTATTTATTTTGGCTGTGCTGGGTCTTAGTTGCGGCACGTGGGATCTTTAGTTGCAGCATGCGGACTCTTAGTTGCAGTATGCATGCGGGATCCAGTTCCCCAACCAGGGATCGAACCTGGGTCCCTTGCATTGGGAGCGTGGAGTCTTACCCACAGACCACCAGGGAAGTCCCCATATTCCCATTTTATAAATGAACAAGCTGAGCACTGGAGCAGTTACATGATTTGCCCAATGCTACCGTTATTTGCAAATAAGTGGCAAAGCCAGGATTCAAACTCAGGCCGTGTGACTCCAAGTTCGAGTTTGCCCTGCAGCACACAGGCCACGGCTAGGCTGCATCAGATGACGATGCCAGCAGAAGCGAGATTTGAACCCCGGTGAACTGATACTATGGTGAGTGCCCTTTCTACCCCATGAGAGTGGGAATCAGGCCAAGAAGCCTGGGCCAGAGAAGGAAGTACTCGTTGGAGTGAGTGGCCTCTTCAGAGGTTCCGAAACACAGCCGGGTTCTAGGAAGGCCCCTGGATGGGGCAAGGAGGGCACGGGCATCGCCGTAAGAGTTAGTGTGGCTTTGGGAGATGGAGAGTCCTGGGTTAGGATCCCATCCTTGTCTTTCCCCTGTCCCATCTATATACAGCAAGTCCACGCTTTCACTGCCGAGGGCCTGGGTTCAATCCCTGGTCCCGCAAGCTGTGTGGTGCAGCCAAAAAAATAAATAAACAAAATAAAATAAAATGGGGACAAAATCACGATGTACCTTGGGAGGCTGCTGGCTACACAACGTGAAGACACACATAAACTGCTTAGTGCAGTGCCTGGTACAGAGCAAGCACTCAGACACAGCAGCTATGTTATTATAAATCCCATCAACACTGATATTGGCTTTCTGCCTAAAATACAAAGACGGGGAATGATACTGGATTGGGGGTGGCGGTGGCTCGTGTTACGATTTTTGAGCTGCAGCCCAGCTGGCAACGGTGCCACTGCAGAACACAGCTGGGGCAGGCCACCCTCCCTTCTCTCTAGTGAAGAGCCATCTCCATAGCAACCACATCAGCTCAGGCCAGGGGCTCCTGTTCCCAGCCGGGTGACAGCATTGCCACAGCAACCTGTCAGGATGGCAAAGGCAGATCTCGATGGTGGGACTGGGAACAGCTCTGGCAGAAGAACTGCTAAGGGACCCTCGTCTCCATAGAAACCATATCAGGAAGGAGAGGGAGGAGAGAGGGCAATCAGCAAATAAACACAGGGCCACGCCTCCTTCCGCAGATCTAAGACACTGAGGGGCACATCAGGGAGGGCTAGGCCAGCCGCACTGACATCACCTCCAAGAGGAAGTGAACCAGTGTTTCCTGAGCACCAACTGTGTGCCAGACACCACAAAGGGCTCTTTACATGCTTGACTTTATTTAAAATGTCACTACTAATAACCACGCCCCCCCCCCAAAAAAACCCCTAAATACAGCAATCATAGAATAAAAAGCAAAAGCCATTGCCTACCATACTCCCACCATTTCTAATGCCTCAGCTCAGTGGGTTTTCCTCCAGACTTTCCTCCAGGCTATGCATTTGCACATATAGACACATGCTTCAAAATCAGTTCGTTCTGTATGGCTTTCCAAAATAATTAGTGGGATTGCACAATATGTATGATTCTACAGCTTTCTCTTCCTGCTTGACAATGTACCTTAGAGATCTTTCCACATGAGTGCATATGTATCTGCCTTTTTTCTTAAATCGTGGGAAAGTACACCTAATATAAAATTTACTATTTTAACCATTTTTTTCTTTTTTATGGCAGTAAAATATATATAACATAAGATCTGCTATTTTTAGCCATTTTCAAGGGTACAATCCAGTGGCATCATCACCATTCACCTCCAGAGCTTTGTCATCATCCCAAACTGAAATGCTGTACCTATTAAACAATATCTCCCTACACCTGCCTCCCTCCAGGCTCTGGTAACCTCTAACCTACTTTCTGTCTCTAGGAATTTAGCTACTCTCAGTATCTCATCTGAGTGGAATCATATAATACTTGTCCTGTTGTGTCTGGCTTATTTTACTGAGCACAGTGTCCTCAAGGTTCACCCACGTTGTAGCCTGTTTCAGAATCACGTTCCTTCTTAAGATTATACATACACTGTAAGTATATACTACATTTTTGTTTGTTCATTGATGGACATTTGGGTTGCTTACACCTTCTGGCTACCGTGAATAATGCTGCTATGAACATGAGGGTACAAATATCTGTTCGTGTCCCTGCTTTCAATTTTGGTATATACCCAGAAGTAGAACTGGCTTATTTGGAAATTCTGTTTAATTTTCTCAGGAACTGCTATACTACCTTATTCTTTTTAACTTCTTCACAGTGCTCTATGGTTACCCAATCTTATGAATGATCATGAACAACCTCATAAACTGGGTACTGTTATTATCCTGATGTCACAGATGAAGAAACTAAAACTTAGGGGAGGTGGCTTCAGGGTCTCAGCCCCATCTCAGCCAAGGAGAGGCTGGGTGAACTCAGGCAGGCTTTCCCTCTCTGGACATCTGTTCCCTCTCCTTTACAATGGGAAGAGGCTGACATCCTAGGCACCTTCTGAAACTGTCTCTCCTTTTCACTATCAAGGGTAGCAGCAATGAGATGTGTGAAGATGGTCCCCTGTTATTGGCCAGGCCATGGAGGGCAGGAGGCTGCCTGGGGGAGGGGGCCTCCCACACAGCCCTGGGCAGCCCTGAGTAGCAAATACCTCCCAGAAGCCTTTGGCATGTCACACCAACACACCCAGCGGGGAGGGCAGCAGAAGGATTGTTATGGCCTCAGGGCTGTGGTGTCTGTCCTGGAATGCTGGCACGCTTGCCCTTGGGAAGGTGAGAACTGTGCCCCAGAACAACATTCGATCCTAGCATGCCTCATGAGCAGCCAGCCAGCTGAGGCCCAGCTGTGCCTCTGGGGGCAGAAGGCACCCAGGCCGCCTGGGACACAGACCCCTGGATTCTGGAGGATTCCAGCCCTTAGGCATCACCTGGGCTGATGGTTTCCAATCTGCACAGCCCACTGGGCCCTACGTGACCTGGAGGACATCGCTCCCTCTCTCAGGGCTGTGTTTTCATCCATAAAACTGGTACAATCACAACCTCATTGGGCCTTTCTGAAAATCATGGCGAGTGTCTAGCATGGTGCTTAACATGCTGTACACCTAACACACAGCAGAAGGAAGAATGGAATGCCAGGTGGAGGGACTCTCATGACCAAAGACGGAGAAGCTGGTGCCTGGGGTCACACTCAAGAAGCATCTGGGGCTTCCCTGGTGGCGCAGTGGTTAAGAATCCGCCTGCCAATGCAGAGGACAAGGGTTTGAGCCCTAGTCCGAGAAGATACCACGTGCCACGGAGCAACTAAGCCCGTGTGCCACAACTACTGAAGCCCATGCGCCTAGAGCCCGTGCTCCGCAACAAGAGAAGCCACCACAATAAGAAGCCTACGCACCGCCATGAAGAGTAGCCCCCATTCGCTGCAACTAGGGAAAGCCCAAGCGCAGCAACGAAGACCCAACGTAGCCAAAAATAAATTAATTAATTTAAAAAAGAAAAAAAAAAAAGCATCTGTGTCCTGGAAATGTGTTGAGACACCAGCCAGAAGCCCAGACCTGGCAGTGACTTTATACCGAGTGGCAGTGCCAGGCAGTCCCTAAAGCATGTCCACAAAATCTATACCACTTAGTCCTTCCAATGATTCAAAGTATTACTATCCCATTTGATAGATGAGGAAACTGAGGCACAGAGGGCTGGGTCCCCTGCTCAGCACTGTTGCATGTTTTCTCAGGCAATCCTCTCCCAGCTGTGGTCCTTTGATGGCTGACTGTCTCCTTCGTTAGCCTGTGGGCTCCTCGAGGACAGGAACCAGGTGTCTCTCACGCACCCCTGTGTCCTTAGTATCCAGCACACAGTGAACACAGTAGGTGCTCAGGGAGCGTGTGCTGGAGCAGTGAATGAATAGACAGCTCTGCCAGGGAGGCATAACTGTGCAGGGACAGAGGTTCAGAAACACTGGCTGGATGGGGCTGGCACATGCCTGCCCGGCCCAGGCCTAGCCCTGCCGGGGTGGACACGGGCCTCACCTCTCTCGGCCGCTCCAGCTCCGTCTGCAGCACCTGCTTGGCCAGCTCAGTCTCAATGAGCCGCTGCCGAAGCTCCTCATTCTCCTCCTCCAGCCTCGCCCGTTTCTTCTCCACCGCCTCGAGCTCTTTATGCAGCCGCACGGAGATGTCCTTAGAGACCTGAGCAAAGGTGGGTGATGAGCAGGGCATGAGCAGGCCATCCTACCTCTACCACAGAGCAACCCCAGGGTAGGCAGGTACTCTCATCACCCCCACTTAGAGAAGAGGAAACTGAGGCACAGAGAGGTCAAGTAACTCACCAAGGGTCGCACAGCCAGGAAGTGGTAGAACCAAAACCCAAACCCAGGCACCCTGTGCCTCCTATGTCCACATCATAGTTCAGCTCCCAGAAAGCTACAGAGGCAGTGCCTGCTCTTAGCAATGCCTTTACTTTTATCTGGGCCTTTTGATGCTTCCAAAAGCCTCTCCTGTCCACGCTCTTGCCCAGTTCTCACCAGAGCTTAAGACAGGACCAGAAGATCATTTTATTTTTTTTAATTTAATTTTATTTATTTATTTTTATACAGCAGGTTCTTATTAGTTATCTACTTTATACAAATTAGTGTATATATGTCAGTCCCTATCTCCCAATTCATCCCACCACCACTACCCCCCAAGAAGATCATTTTAAAGAGAGGGGAAACACAGAGCAAGATGGGCATCCCCAGGGACATTTGAACCCCATCTCTGCCAGTGACCAGCACACGTTCCTGAGCAAATTACTTCCCTACTCTGGGTCTTTCCTTAACTACAAAATGGGTACAATAATAACAGCACCAACCTCATGGGCCGACAGGAGGACTGAATCAGCTATTGCACAAAGGCTTGGCTGAGAGCCTGCACAGTGAGCACTGGGTAAGTGGTGGCTGCTGCTGGGAGGCGCTGAGTCCAGAGGGGGCATGACTTGCTGAGGGTCACAATGTGACACAGACCCTGAGGCCTATTTCCAGTTGTCTGGGATACAGAACATGCCCCCAGTGACAAAGGCTGGGCAGATGTCCAAGTCATCCCTACAGAAGGAGCTAATGGAGTTGCAAACTCCAATCCGGTTCCAGGACTCTGCTGTAAGAGCACCCCGTTTCCTTGAGGACCCCTCTGTCCTGTCCCCTGCTGGCTGGGGTGAAAGGTAGGAAAGGGGGTCTCTTCTCTGGGGATGAGGAAGGCCCTCTGAGCTGGTAAATCACAACTAGCCTCCATCCCCAAGTGGACTAAGTACTAGCACTTGTTGAATACCTGCTATGTGCCAGATTCATTCCTCTTCACCCCAACTCTGCCCCCATTTTACTGGCAAGGAAACTGAGGCTCAGAGGGCAAATGCCTTGCTCAGAGTCAAACAGAGCTAGTGTGGGCCAAGCTGGAGGGAGCTCAGGGGCTTTGGCTGAAGGGCCAGCGTGGCCCAGGCTCCACAAGTGGTATGAGGGCTTTGCCAGCAAGGGGTATGTGTGAGGCAGGCAGCCCAGTGCCTCATTCCTGCCAGTCTCGGAAATGGCCGTGGCACCTCCTCCCTGCCGGAAAGGAAGAGGGCCCTCCCTGGCTCTGCCTTCTGCGGGCCCAGGCCCAACTCAGCACGGACCCCTTGGCAGTGTGCAAGGAAGGCCAGGAAAAACAACGGCCAGAAAGGAAATCGAGCCCTGCCTCCCCCTCCTCCCTCCGTTGCCCACTGCCTCTCTCAGCCCCCTGAAGATCTCCTAGGACAGCTGGAAGCTGGCCCACGAGGCTCCTCCCACAGTCTCTCTAGGCCACCAAACCCTCCTCATCCACAAAGTGGGGGGAGCAATCCCTCACTAGCAGAACGAGGACTTTGCAGGTGGGAAAACTAGATTCAAGCCTGATTCCAGCCCTCACTGGGTGTGCAACCCAGGACAGGTTATTTAACCATTTGAAGTCTCAGTTTGGTCATCAGTAAAAGGGGGTTGATATAGCATAGTCACGAGGCCTGCTGTGAGGAATAAAAGACATAGTGCTTGGAATCCCACTACTAGGCATATACCCAGAGAAAACCATAATTCAAAAAGACACATGCACCCCAATGTTCACTGAAGCACTACTTACGATAGCCAGGTCATGGCAGCAACCTAAACGCCCATCGACAGACGAATGGATAAAGAAGATGTGGTACATATATTACAATGGAATATTACTCAGCCATAAAAAGGAATGAAATTGGGTCATTTGTAGAGACATGGATGGATCTAGAGACTGTCATACAGAGTGAAGTAAGTCAGAAAGAGGAAAACAAACATCGTATATTAATGCATGTATGTGGAACCTAGAAAAATGGCACAGATGAACCAGTTTGCAGGGCAGAAATAGAGACACAGATGTAGAGAACAAATGTATGGACACCAAGGGGGGAAAGTGGTGGGGGGTGGGGGGGTGGGGGGATGAACTGGGAGATTGGGATTGACAGGTATACACTGACGTGTATAAAATAGATAACTAATAAGAACCTGCTGTAAAAAAAAAAAAAAAAAAGACATAGTGCTTGGGCTGGTGGCTAGAACATAGCAGGTGCTCAAAAGTATGATTTTTAATGCATTGTCAAGATTACTGCTTCAGATCTGTGCACTGATTTTAATCCAGGTTGGCCCAGCACCCCACAACCTCACTCTTGAGTTTAGTGTCCGGGTGTTCAGCCCCAGGTCCCAAGTTTTAGGCTATTAGGTCACCCAGTGAGTCCCTGTCCTGATCAATACTCTATTCATTCATTCATTTATTCATTCATTCATCTGCTTAGCCCCTGGGGGCAGGAGTGATGGAGCACAGAGGTCCAGGCCCCAGGCCATGCCGGGGCTCCTTCATATCTCTGTGTCCCGGTAGCAGCGCAGGGTCTGGCACACACTAAGTGCTTAATAAATGCCTGTTGGATGAACAAACAAATCCAAGACCCCAGCAAGCAAAAAGGGAGGGAAATGAAGGAGTAAATGACTGAAACATGGGGAGCTGCACATGCCCTAGCTTGGCTGGGGATGCTCCCCACAACTGCCCACACCCCCAAATGTCCAGAGAGGGCTGTGTCCCTGACTGGGATGAGGGATCAGCTGCTGGGAGGAGCGGGGGCTCCTCTCCCAACTATGCTCCCACCTGGGCCAGCTCCTCTCCACCCGGGGTTCACTCCATCCCCACCATGGCCTTGACCTGGGACCTGACACTCCCCACCAAGAAGTCATGATCCATGTAGATTCCTGGATCCTCTTGGGTTCATGATGGATTTCACCCCTTCTGTGAGGTGAGTCCCCAGTTGCCTCTGCCCCATTCTCCATGGAACCCCCTTCTCCAACTGCTTTCTACCCACAAGGGTGCTTTGTTAAGAAGGCCTAGCCCCAGGCAGCTTACAGAATTCCAGTGTAGACAAAAGGGCCCTTAATCTCAGATCCCCACAGAGCCCTGTGCCCCTGATGGAGGCCCACAGGAGCAAAGAGCATGCCTGCCTGGAGGGCAGGAGCCCGGTTGCCTGCGCCTCTCCCTTTCTCTCTCTGAGCCTCAGTGGTCCTGGGCCCCCTGGCTCTCACAGGTAATCAGGCGGAATCAGCTGTCGCTCCCGAGCACCCACCACATGCCTTTCATCCCCTGGGAACGTGCTTTGAATATCATCCCCACTCTGAGGCTCAGAAAGAAAAGGTCATTTGCCCAAGGCCACACAGCTAGGAAGCTACAGAACCAAGAGCTGAAAGCAGGTGGGTCAACTCTGGAGCCTTGCTCTCAATCTGAGCCGCTGTTGGCCTGCAGCTTGAAGACACATTATATTAATATCAATAATAAGAGTATTAAAAATAAGCGCAACAGTGGGCTCACTGTGTCAGGGGCTCACGGGGCCCCACCTGCCTGTCTCATTTGATCCTCTCATGATCCTCCCAACTATCCCGAAGGTTGGGGGGCTGAGATACTACAGGAGGTGAAGCAGCTGCAGCTTCTGGAAACCAGGGCAAATCCCCAAAGCACAAACAAATGCTCTCAGCCATGAGGTCACTGTTACAGCGCTGGGGCCTGCCAAATGCAACCAGCAGCCTCCAGGCCACAGCCACCTCGCTCATTGGCCCCTCGGCTCCTGGGCCTAAGGCTTTAAGGGGTCTCTGTCACTCTGAATCCCCAGGGTGTGGGATAGGAACCGTCACTAAGGAGCACCCCCTGTCCAGGCAGCATCTGGGTTCTGTGTGGTGAAATCCTCCCAGGAAACCCAGGAGGGTGGGAATGCCACCCCCATTGTACAGATGAAGAAACTGAGGATCAAAGAGAGAAAGTAACCTGCTCAGGTCACCCAGGGATTAAACCCAAAGCCAGAACTTTTTCTCCAGCAACATCGATTTCTAAGAATTGTTTTACTGGTGTGTCCTCGGGCCTCCCACAAGAGTCCCTTCAGGTGGGAATTTTCATCCCTGATTCCCAGGACCTGACACCCTCGTACAGGACCCCAAGCCCTGAGGGTGGGGCCTGGGAATCTCCATGGTAAACAAACCTCCAGGCTATACTTATCTACCCAGGGAGGTAGAGATTCTGGCCCCCTTCTCCACCGTGGTCCAGCCATTTGTTCCACTAGTGCCTTTTAAGTTCTTCTCCTGAACAGTTACAAGCAACATTTGCTCATTTGCTGAGGGAGCAGCCCGAGCCAGACTTTGTGCTCAGCACGCTCTTTACTTGAGCTATTTCATTTTATCCTCACAAAAATCTCTACAGGTAGAGACTTGTTGCATCTCCATTTTCCACATGGGGAAGCTGAGGCTCAGGGCTGTCAAGGAGCTTTCCCAAAGCCACACAGCAAGCAAGTGGTAGAGCAGGTCTCTGCACCCCCCACCCCTGCCCTCCTCATGCTGAACAATGTTCCTGCTGAGCTTCTGTGGGTCCTGCCAGCTGTGAGAACCAGCAGACAGTGAGAGAGCCTGGGGGTGGGGGTGAGGGAGAGGGAGGGCCAAGGCCTGAGGTTTCTTTCATGTCACCCTCACCAGTAATCTACCTGCTTGCTTAAACCACTGGGGCTGCAAAAGCCCTGAAGACTCAGCTGCTCTAAGCCCTCCTTTTAACAGAAGGGGAAACTGAGACTCCAAGAGGTGGCCTCACACCTGTCTACTCTTGCTGGCAGGGCAAGTCAGAGGGCCCCCGGGGATACCCTCCCAGGCAACATCCAGTTCCCTCCACACTTGGGTCTCTCAAGCCCTCCCAGGCGATGCCAGGGAAGTTAGCGTTCTGAAAGCCTCCAAAAAATGCCCCAGAACATCCCCAGCACCTGCGACACAGAGAGGCGGCCAAAGCTGTCCAGCCCAGGCCAGTGTGGATGAGCTCAGTGCTCCAGCTGCAGGCGCAGGGAGAGGAGGGAGGGAAGGGGCCAAGCCAATTGCTGATTGGCTAGTTCAAATCCCAACAGAAGGGGCCGCTCCCTTCCGCCCAGACTCCAGAGGGCCTCCCCCCCTCCCCATTCTACACACACACCAGCTGCTCTCAGCTCCTCCCACAGAGGCAAGCCAGCTAGTCTGCTCCCAGCTCCAGCCTTCCTCCACCTCTTCCTCACCTAAGGCTGACTTTTCAGTGTCTTCGCCCCAAAGCCCCAACTACCTGGACACAAACTCAGATTCTTCTAAGCTTCCAGGGCTCTCCCTCACCCCACACCCTCTCAATCTGATACCTGGAATTTGAATATTTGTATAACAATTTATCCCAAGAGCTGCTTTCTCAGGTACAGGTGACTTTGGCCTTGGAGATATAATCTTTCTGAGCTGTTTCCTCACTTGTACAGCAGACCTACAATCCCAATGTGCCCACGGCACGTGCAAGACAATGGGAGACGCAAAGGCCGGTGTGGATCTGGTGCTCACTCTTCACCTCCCCTTACAAGGGCCCTCTTCCTTCAACATTCCTTCTTCCACCTCAGGCCTCACCTCAGAGGTCACCCCTGCAGGAAGACTCCACAGGCCCCCGGGCTGTGCCAGATGCCCCTACCCCCAGCTCCTACATCCCTGGATAACACTGGGCTGAGCTCTGAGAGCAGGGTGCTGGGCCAGGTCCCCTGGAGTTCTCAGCCCCCAGACCAGGGCTCATACAGACAGGCAGGGCAGACTTCTCTTCTGGAAGCCCCATCTGCCAGCCTCCAGGCCATCCCTTTCCTGCTCTCTGAGGCCAAGATCAGCAAAGTCAGGCAGCAAGCATGGGAGGCTGGTGAGTCTGCGCTCTGCCAGCTACATGGAGGGTCACATGAACTCGGACAGGTACTTCCTTTCTCTGAGATTCACTTTCCTTATCCGGAAAATGAGAATAATAATAATTATTATTAGCTAACCTTTTCCAGTGCCTACAGTGACCTCTTACCTACCTGATCTCATTTGATCCTCATAGAACCCCGTGAGGCAGGGGCTGCCGTTACACGTGTTTTACAGATGAGGAAACTGAAACAGGTGACTTGCTCAAAATCATAAAATTAGGGCATATTGGAGCCAAGATTTAAACCAGCCTTATTCAACTCCAGACTTTCACTACTCTCCATCAGCACAAAAAGAAACCTCCATGGAACTATGCACGGATAACTTGGAGCCCGGCACCAGGTGTGTGGCTCACACAGCAGCTGCTGTTGGTAGGTATCATCTTATGATACCACTTTGGGACAACCGTGGTAGACGGCCTATCAGTTCCTAGGGATCCCCATTTTACAGATGAGGATGCTGAGGCCCAAAGAGATGATGGAACTCGTCCAAGGACACATGAGGAGGGAGCTGACCTGGGCACTCAGGCTCATGGTCCTACCCCCCAGCAAGGGCACCTGTGAGGGTTGGGAGGGCCCTGGGCTTACCTTGACGTCCTGCTCCAGGCCACGGATGAGCTCGCCGTCCACCTGGCCAGTCTGGGCAGCACGGAGGCTGCGGCGCTCAGCCTTGCGCAGCCGGTACTGCAGGATGCGACAGGTCTTGCTGGCCTGGTCCAGCTGCTGCCGCAGCTCCTGCAGCTGGTATACATCCTCCTCCATATAGACGTCCCGCATCTCCAGCATCTCTGCCCGCAGCTCCTCAATCTCATCCTGCAGAGGGAAGGAGAGGTCAGGTCGCTGGGCCCTATGGCAGTGGCCAGGGTACTTGAGTGCAGGGCACACTCGATGCTGTCCTAGGCACACCTCGGGGGGTCTGGGTGTGGCAGACTGCGTAATGGCCCCCCAAGATGCCCACGTCCTAATTCCCAGAATCTGTGAATATGTTACCTTACATGGCAAAGGGATTTTGCAAATGTGATTAAGTTAAGGATCTTGAGATTGGGAAATTTTGCTGGATCATCTGGGTGGGCCCAGTGTAATTACAAGCATCCGTATAAGAGGGAGGCAAGGGGCTCAGAGCGGGAGAAGGCGATGTGGCAGAGGTTGGGGTGATGTATATTGAAGATGGAGAAAGGGCCATGAACCGGGGAATGCAGGCAGCCTCTAGAAGCAGGAAAGGGAACGGATTCTCCCCAGAGCCTTTACAGGGATGGAGCCCTGACAACACCTTGGCTTTCAGACTTCTGACATCCAGAATTATAAGATAATAATCTGGGATTGTTTTAAGTCAAATTCGCGGTAACTTATTATAGCAGCAATAGGAAAGTAACACACTGGGGAAGCAGAAGAGGCTCACTCAACAAGCATTTATGAGCACCAACTGTCTACCAGGCTCTGTGCAGGCACAAGGGGTGGGGAAGGAGAGTGGTGACCAAGACAAACGTGGCCCTTTCTGTATTGTCTGCATGGAGCCCCAAGTCTCATTGGCAAGACACACAGTAAACTGAAAGATAAAAAAACCCCTCAGATACTGTTAAGAGCTGTGAAGACAAAAAACCAAAAAAACAGAACCAAAACACCTGGGTAATATGAAAGAGTAATGGGGGAAGGTGCTATGTTAGAGGACAAGGTTGGGGAGGCCGCCTCTAAAGGGACATTTATGCTGAGGCAAGAAGGAACAGCCATGCAGAGAGACAGGCAGGGAGCAGTGTGTGCAAAGGCCCAGAGGCAGGAAAGAGCTCAGTGTGTCAAGATACAGCAAGGCAGCCAGGGTAGCTACAGGGGTAAGTTGAGGCTGGGGAAACTGACAGGGGTCAGCCATCCAGGGCCTTGAAGGGTTGAGTAACGAATCTGAGTCTGGGTTTTAAGTGGAAGGAGTTGAGAGGGATGACCTCACTTCCTCAGGGCAGCTCCTGACCACCTCTGTCATCAACTCCCAGATGTCCTTCACTTCCCCTTTGTTATGGGTATATCAGCAATTCTTCATTTAAGACTTTGTCTCCCAGAGAGACCGTGAGTGCCTGGGGGGCTTCCCCACGTCTACCTCACTCCCCGCTGTATGCCCCACACCCAGCGCAGGGCCCAGCATCCTGCAAGCTCCTAACAAATACTGAGTGCAGGAAGGAATGTCTTGTTAGGTAAACAATCACAAAAAGACAAACCAACATGAAACAATCATTAGACACAAAGTGCAGGGGGATGAGTGGGGAGACCCAGGAGAAGAAATGGATGATTCCTATGTCTAACAGCAGATGTGAAAGCTGAGTCACAAATGGAAATAATAATATCTACCCTTAGTGTGATTGAACAGATTAAATAAGATTGTACACTAAAAAGAGAAACCGATGGGCTTCCCTGGTGGCGCAGTGGTTGAGAGTCCGCCTGACGATGCAGGGGACACGGGTTCGTGCCCCGGCCTGGGAAGATCCCACATGCCGTGGAGCGGCTGGGCCCGTGAGCCACGGTCGCTGAGCCTGCGTGTCCGGAGCCTGTGCTCCGCAACGGGAGAGGCCACAACAGTGAGAGGCCCGCGTACCGCAAAAAAAAAAAAAAAAAAAGAAAGCACCTAGAAATGGTGCTGATGGGAAAGCGGGGTGGGTCCAAGAAGCAAACAAACAAACAAACAAACAAACCACTGTGCAGGCTCTGGAGAGGGACCACATCTGAGCTGGGTTCACCAGCCCTCTGAGCCTCCCTTTACCCAAAGAAAATGGGTGGCTCCCTATGGGGGAATGGCCTGGGCTTCCCAGCGCCCCTGAGACTGGATGGGTTGGTTTAATTCAGGGTTAGGAAGTGGCACCTTCAGGCTGGTTTTTAGTATGAAAGTTCATGGAGGTTTTTATATCCATCTGCACTCAGTTACTCCTGGGACTATTCCTCAACTGGTTCTGAACACAGGAAAGGAAGACAGAGGGGACGACAGGGTATCTTCTTCTCTCAACCACAACAGATACTGTCCCATTCCCACCAGCAACTGAAGGGTTTGATTCCCACCTGGCACCACAGCCTTGCTCCCAGTTGGTGGGGGGGGTTCAGCAGCACACCACAAAATGAATGATTCTACCCGCATCAAACTGCAGAGGAATGGTCCCCTCATCAGGAACCCCACCTCTACCCCAATATATACACAGACTCAGCCTCCCCACCATGCCAAGCAGACAGAACTAAAAGTGGAGAAGGAGGAAGTGGGACAGTCAATGATCACACCAGTTAAAGAAATGAGGAAGTGAGGGGTCCACACGCATTTCAGCTGACAAGATTAAGGAAGCATAAAGGAAACAGCACTCAGGAAGTGTGGGCCAGTTGGCTAAATCCAAGCTAAACCAGCCTCCAGATGGGCCTGTGTCCAAATCCTCACCATACTATTTACAGAACACGTTGACAGGGAGGATTTGGGAGTCGGAGTGGACCCAAAGCGCAGGGTGAGCCAAAGGGAAGTGCAGGGGATGCACAAGCTAATGATGCTGGGCTACTTTAAAAGATGTATGACATTTAGATCATGGGAGGTGACATCCCACAACACAGGACCACACCCAGGGCACTGCAGTCATTTTTGGGGACCGCTTATTTTTCTAACTTTTAAATAACTGATTTTTTCGGGACTTCTCTGGTGGTCCCGTGGTTAAGAAACCGCCTTCCAATGCAGGGGATGCGGGTTCGATCCCTGGTTGGGAACTAAGATTCCACAAGCCGCAGGGCAATTAAGCCCGTGTGCCACAATTAGAGAGCCTGCACACCACAAGTACTGAGGCCGCACACTCTAGAGCCCGAGTGCCAAAACTAGAGAGAAGCCCATGTGCCGCAATGAAGAGCCCGCGTGCACAACAAAAAAAAGGTTCCGCATGCCGCAACGAGGATCCCGCGTGCCGCAACTAAGACCCGATGCAGCCAAATAAATAATTTTTTTAAACTGATTTTTCTGTTTATAAAAGTAAATGACAGGACTTCCCTGGTGGCGCAGTAGTTAAGAATCCGCCTGCCAATGCAGGGGGCACAGGTTAGAGCCCTGGTCCAGGAAGATCCCACATGCCGCAGAGCAACTAAGCCCATGCGCCACAACTACTGAGCCCACGTGCCACAACTACTGAAGCCCGCGCGCCTGGAGCCCATGCTCCGCAACAAGAGAAGCCACCGCAATGTGAAGCCCATGCACTGCAACGAAGAGTAGCCCCTGCTCACTGCAACTAGAGAAAGCCTGCATGCAGCAACGAAGACCCAACACAGCCAAAAATAAATAAATTTTAAAAAATGTTAATCATAAAAAAAATTATTAAAAAAAGGAAATGACGATCATAAAGACAGTTTTGAAAACAGAAAACATAAACCACTCATCATTCCTCCACCTGGTCTTGAATCACAGTGGTTCTCAAAGTGTGGTCCCTGGACCAGCAGCATTAGCAACACTGGGCGGGGGGGACTTGTCAGAAATCCTCACGCCCTGACTGAGAACTACTGAATCCGAAACCCTGGAAATGGGGGCCCCCGAGTGACTCTAATGCAGAGTGTTTCCTTCCAGTCTTTTTTTTTTTTTTTAATTTATTTTTTGGCTGCATTGGGTCTTCGTTGCTGCACGCAGGCTTCCTCTAGTTGCGGCGAGCGGGGGCTACTCTTCGTTGCGGTGCACGGGCTTCACATTGCGGTGGCTTCTCTTGTTTCGGAGTACGGGCTCTAGGCACACAGGCTTCGGTAGTTGTGGCTCACAGGCTCTAGAGCTCAGGCTCAGTAGTTGTGGCGCACGGGCTTAGTTGTTCCACGGCGTGTGGGATCTTCCTGGACCAGGGCTCGAACCCGTGTCCCCTGCATTGGCAGGCAGGTTCTTAACCATTGCGCCACCAGGGAAGTCCCTTCCTTCCAGTCTCTTTCCTTAAATGGGCAAGAGTCACGTGTCTCAGCACACAAGTCCTCAGCCCAGAGCCTGGCACAGAGCAGGGTCTCAATAAGCATCTATTGAAGAAGTGAATGAATGAATGACCTTTCTCACATGAGCAGCTGTCTCTCCAGGCCTGCCCTTCACCACAGTCCATTTATGCAAATGCAGGATGTTGCATTCATGCCAGCTCCATCTCTCCGTGGTGGCCAAGGGGGGCCCAGGCCCCTCAAGGGCTTGTCCCAGCTGCAGGCAGAATGCGGTCAGCCCCTCCTGGCACCGTCCACGTGAGAGGGTGAGTCCACAAAGGCTGAATTGTGGCCCGCACGGCTGGGTCTTCTGGGGTGTGTGCAGCAGAAGCTGAGCTTTCGGGGTCTGAGGTGGGGGCTGGGAAAGGGGCTGCTGGGCCATGGGGAGGGGGCTGAGGGTAGGACTCTGCTTCCCTCCAGAGGTTCTTGGACCTCACCAAGCCTCCCAGTCTCCCAGGACTTCATCCAGGGACCGTCTGATCCAACCGAGGGAGCTGGTAGGGAATCGCCGGCAGGTAGTGGGTGGGGAGTTCAGGCTTCCCTTCAAAGACAGCTCAGTGGGGATTCCCTGGTGGCGCAATGGCTAAGAATCTGCCTACCAATGCAGGGGACACAGGTTCGAGCCCTGGTCCAGGAAGATCCCACATGCCACGGAGCAACTAAGCCCTCGTGTCATAACTACTGAGTCTGTGCTCTAGAGACCTCAAGCCACAACTACTGAAGCCCGCGTGCCACAGCTACTGAAGCCCGCGCGCCTAGAGCCCGTGCTCCGCAACAAGAGAAGCCACCGCAATGAGAAGCCCGCGCACGGCAACAAAGAGTAGCCCCTGCTCGCCGCAACTAGAGAAGAGCCCGTGCACAGCAACAAAGACCAAACGCAGACAAAAATTTTAAAAAAAATTAATTAATTTTAAAAAAAGTTTCCTCCTTAAAAAAAAAAAAGCTCGGGCCTCCCTGGTGGCGCAAGTGGTTGAGAGTCCGCCTGCCGATGCAGGGGATACGGGTTCGTGCCCCGGTCTGGGAGGATCCCATATGCCGCGGAGCGGCTGGGCCCGTGAGCCATGGCCGCTGAGCCTGCGCGTCCGGAGCCTGCGCTCCGCGACGGGGGAGGCCACAACAGTGAGAGGCCCGCATACCGCAAAAAAAAAAAAAAAAAAAAAAAGCTCAGTGTCTGCTGAGCCTCTCACCCCAGCCGTGGGGGAATGCGGAGACAGGGGGCCAACACCACTGAACTAAGCCAGCCCAGTGGCTATACAACAAGGTTGTCAGAGACCCCCCAACTTCCGTGGGGAAACCTAGACTTCATCCCCCACTGCAGACAGGAAGAGGCCACACTGCCCAGCAGTGCCCACCTCAGAGCCCAGGGGCCCCTGATTC
Source organism: Mesoplodon densirostris (assembly GCF_025265405.1). Lineage (NCBI taxonomy): Eukaryota > Metazoa > Chordata > Mammalia > Artiodactyla > Ziphiidae > Mesoplodon > Mesoplodon densirostris. Next base: position 22,971,910 of record NC_082676.1, on the reverse strand, counting down.
TCAAACCGCACCCCACCACCACCCCCCAGTCAGAATGTCTGGACTAAAGAAGCTGAGCAAAGGTACTCAGATCAGGCACAGCCTGCCAGGCCTCCAAACCCACCCCCTCCAGCTGCTCCTTCAAGGTAACCTCTCCTCCCCTTGAAGCTTAACCTGATTATTTAACCTGGACTGAGAACGGGGAGTGGAGCGGGGAGGACGGGGGACAGGATCGGGCACCCCCGCTGCTGCCAGGGTAGCCAGCCTTTCCCTTTACAGAGAATGTTTATTTTGCTCTGATTATAGAGGTAATACCTGTTCATTGGAAAAAACTTGGAAAAAAAAAAAGCAGATAGCTTTCTATCTCCTCCACTAGTTCCCACTGGTCTCTGCGTTAGGTACAAGCTTCTTACCCTGGAATCTGAGCACACGCCTCTCCCACCGCCTCCCCACCCACCCCGGGTCTCCTCCCCACTTCTGTCTTGCCTCTGCCCTCCGTGTCCAGGTACACCACGACGAAGAAATAGCCACCACCTATCGGGAAGCTCACTAATTACCAGGCCCAGTCCAAGCACAGTACGTGCACAATAGTTTGATCCCTTACCAGCTCTGTGAGGTAGGTAGGGAAAGTGTTCCCACTTTGCAGATGAGGAAACTGAGGCTCAGAAGTTTCCCAGAGCTGCTCAAGCAAAGGAGCGGTGGAGTTGGAATCCAAACAAGCCCTGTAACCCTGGGCCAGTGCATCTTAACTGTGTGTTCTACTCCCAGGGTTGCTTGGGCTATTCCCTCTGCTAGAGAGCCTTTGCCAGGCTAACTGCTAACTTTCTCATCCTTCCAGAGTATTCCCTCCTCCCCCAATCTGATTCAAACCCCACGCTCTGAACTCCATTCTTCTTGGGCTAACAACTTTAGGTCGCATTTGCTCGTCTTCAAGTCTATCTTCCCCAAGAGCTGGTGGGGAGGGCAGGTGCTGGGTCTGACTCGTGTCTGGTCCCCAGCACAGCCCTGGACAGGACATGGGACGGAGCAGGCACCCATCACTGTCTATGGATGGGTAGATGAATGAGTGGAAGGAGTATGGCTTCTGCCCTGCCCAGCCTCTCTCACAGCCCAGAGAGGGCAGGCCCTCCTGATCCCAGCCCCAGGTCAGCTGCAAAGAGTCAGGGAGAGCCTAGGCTGCTCCAGGGCTGGCCTCAGACCCCCATGCCACCTCAGGAGGATGGGCAGGGTCTCTCGAACCTCAGCTCACCCACCCACTCCCTGCCCACAAGTACACCTCTGTCCATCCTCCCTCACATGCTGTAATGACCCATGAGGTCAGCCTGCAGGAATCAGCCTCTCAGGGGCAGACCCGCTCCCTGAAATGGATTGGTTCCCAGGAATCCTGAGGGAATTGGCCAGGAAGAGTCTTTTGGTCCACGCTGGGCCGGAGGGCCAAACATGAGCTCACACTACCGCTAATAATAGCGTGGCACTGCATGGCAGCACGGGGCTTCACAGTTTACAAAGACATTCCATGTGAATCATCTCACGGGTCCTCAGGTCCACAGAAGCCCCATGGACAGGCAGGAGAGGAATCACCATCTCTGTTCTAGAGGCAAAGAACCGCAGAGGAGCACAGGGGAGGTGGGCTGTGTCCAGGGTCACACAGAGATACCTCCAAACGGGACTCGGGTTGCAGACTTCAGGTTCTTTCATCTGCACCAGAATGCAGGGAGTCCATGAACTTGGATGGGAAGGGTAAAAAAAAATCACGTCTTTACTTTCACTAATGCTAACTAAAAATTAACATTTCCTTCTATTCTGGACAAGCCACAGTTGTATCAGCAGTACTTATAGCTTTATAACCAAAAGAAACCACAGATATTTTCATATCCCATAACAGTTGCTGCAGAAATGTCAAAATATTGTATACACTCATCAGTACTTTGAAATTACAGTAGTTAACAGACCTGTTTCCAGATTATGAGTTAATAAACACACATATTACTATATCATAATTTAAAAAATATACTTTGATAACTATATTTCAATATGCTTGCTTTCCTTTATATTTTGTTTTAAACATTTAAAAACATTATTCTGAGAATTACTCTCAGTAGAGAGCTTATTCTGAGAATTACTCTCAGCACATGGCGCAAAATACGATGGAGTCTGTGTTCCCTCTGGAGCCGCCTCATCTGTGGGGTCTGGGTTGCCACCCCAGACCCTCGCTCTCCACCATCAAGGAATAAAGCTGGAGAAACAGAGCTCCGCTTTCACGCCACATTTAAAGTGTTCCAGGAGGGACTTCCCTGGTGGTGCAGTGGTTAAGAATCCGCCTGCCAATGCAGGGGACACAGGTTCGAGCCCCGGTCTGGGAAGATCCCACATGCCTCAGAGCAACTAAGCCCGTGCGCCACAACCACTGAGCCTGCGCTCTAGAGCCTGCGAGCCACAACTACTGAGCCCCAGAGCCACAACTACTGAAGCCTGCACACCTGGAGCCCATGCTCCGCAACAAGAGAAGCCCCCGCAATGAGAAGCCCGCGCACCGCAACAAAGAGTAGCCCCCGCTCGCCACAGCTAGAGGAAAGCCTGCGCGTGGCAACAAAGACCTAGCGCAGCCAAAATAAATAAATAAAAATAAAATTTAAATAAATAAAAAAAATGTTCCAGGGAATTCCCTGGCAGTCCAGTGGTTAGGACTCGGTGCTTCCACTGCCGTGGACCCGGGTTCGACCCCGGGTGGGGGAACTAAGCTCCTGCAAGCCTTTCCGTGCGGCCAAAACAAAATAAAATGTTCCAGGAAAGAATGCTTTCTTCAGGAAACCTACAGGAATGTAAGATGATTAATCTCTGCACAGTGAGGACAGAAGGGGGGGTGAGATGTGGGGCTACTGGACACTCGCAGTGACTCCACATGCCTGGGTCTGATGGAACTGGTCTGGAAAGTAGATGGTGAGAAGGTCTCCCGACCCACGGGGCTGGAGGTGAAAGTGACCAAACACGAAGCCCCTCTGCAGAAACACAGCAAGCAGCAATGGGTGGGTGAGCCTCAGCAACAGCTCCCAGCTGGCCCACAGGGGACAGGGAAGGAACCAGGGGGACAGGAGGCTCCTGAAGGCACGAGGAGGCAGCCTCTTACCAGCCACCAACGAAGAGACTGTTCCAGCGCAGAGGTCCCCTGGCCAGCTCCCACCCAAGAGAATCAGCCCCCACAGGGCTAGGGTGGACCCTGGGAGGGGGCTGTTCACCCAGTGTCCCCAGGGAACTCTGATCTGGGCCCTGCACACCACATTCTAGAAACCCTGGGATACTAAGGCTGGGTCAGGAGCAGGGAGCCAGGGTCTCAGCCCACCCAGCTCCGACGGGGACTCTGCACTGCCTGGGCCTCCTTCCATTCTGCATCTGTCTCCCACCTCCTCACTGCTCCACCTCAAATGTCACCTCCACCAAGAAGCCTCCCTGGCTAGCTCGGAGCACAGCCGTTTTGTATGAACAATTAGTGAATATCTATGGTGGGCCAGATTCATCACCAAATCACTGGATTTAGTCCCCATGATGGTCAATCTGTTCTTCACTTAGTACATGGAGTGATTTTTTGTAAACTGTTACTCTCCTGTTTAAAACCCTCCAACAATCGCCAAAATCTGGAAACAACCTAAATGTCCCTCAACTGGTGAATGGATAAATGGTGGTACATCCATATAATGGAATACTACTCGGCAATAAAAAGGAAGGAAATGCCAATACCCACAACCACGTGGTCGGAGCCCAAATGCATTATACTAAGTGAAGGAAGTCAGAATCCATTGGCTACGTACTGTATTAAGCCATTTCCATGACACTCTGGAACAGGCAAGACTATAGGGACAGAAAACAGATCAGTTGCCAGGGGCTGGGGGAGGAGGGAGGAACTGACTACAAAGGGGCAACGGGGGAGTTTTGGAGGTCGATGGTTCTCTGTCTTGATTGCGGTGGTGGTTAACAGAGCTGTGTGCATTTGTCAAAACTCATTTCACGGTATGTAAATCACCGGACTTGAAAGCAAAACAGAAGGCTGATCCTGCCTACCTGTCCACCTTCATCTCCCCCCATTCCTCCTCTTGTTGGCTACACTCTAGCCACTCGGGTCTTCTCCCAGCAGCCAGAAGACTGTCCTACCTCTAAGCCTCTGCCGGGATTCCCCTCCCCCACATCTCCCACTGCCGGCTCCCCGTCCTGCTTGAAGCCTCCACTTAAATGCCACCTCCTCAGAGAAGCCTTCCAGACCCTTCTAAGACCATTATGTTCATCTCAACCCCGTGTTTCTTTCAAGGAGCGTATCACAGGTCCCAGCCCAACTGCGTCCCTGCCCAATTTCAAACCTTACCCAAATTTATCACCTCCTGCCCAGGTTCTAGGGACCCAACCCACCAATGGGCAACAGACCCAGGAAGAATGACAGCTGAGCTAAGGGACCCAGAACCTTCACTCTGCGGGAGCCTCTGCCTGGCCCGCCTTCTCCCACACCACCCTGCCTCCCACGGTCCCTCCCTCAGGCCAAAGCCCAGGCTGCCTGCCCATCTGCCACCCTGGCTCTGGCCCGGGCCACTCACCCTAGCCGGAAGGGCTGACCTGCAGTTTGGGCCAGCAGTGGCCACAAGGGTGGCATGCCAGACCCCCGAGAGGCCAGGGCAGCCATCTGCTGTCCCTTCTGCCTGTCCTCCAGGGTCTGTCAAGGCTCCAGATGAGATCCTCACACTTGGACCCCAAGGAGGGCAGAAGGCTCTGCAGAGCTCCACTTTCCTCCCAGCTCAAAAGCCAAGACTGTGGGAGTAGCAGCAGGCGGAGGGGAACCCAGAGACACCATCCCTTCACAAGCAGGGACACTGAGGCCTAGAGAGGGACTTGGGACAACTCCATAGTCCCCCAGACTGAACAGAGTCAAGCAGGGAGGGACTCTGGGCTCCCGCCTCCCAGCTTAGCCTCATTGCCTGGAGGCTGGGCTCTAGTTTTAGGGGAGTCAGGGTCAAAGGTCCTGGAAGAGGAGGGCCAGGACCCCAGCCAGGCACGGCCATGCTACACAATGCCCCCTCCTACTGGCATGGAGGCTGCCTGGTCCCAGTGACCCACAGGGTCATGAGGGAAGACAGGGTCCTGAACTTACCTCTCCAACAGCAATAAACAGTAACAGGCACAGAGCTCGCTGAGCACTCCCCGGGTGCCAGGCACGTGCCAGGTAGCACACACTATCTCACTGTATCCCCAGCCACCCCACTGACCGGTGAGGAACTGAGGTCAGAAAGGTCAACTCAAGGTCACAGTTCAATGGCACAGCCAGGATTTGAGTCCAATTTGAGCTCTAGTAAACTAGACTAGACAGTCTCTATAATGGGACAACAGTGAGAATCATAATAGCTAACATTTACAAGGGTTTACTATGTGCCAGACACCGGGCTGAGCTCTGAATGAATGTCCGTTATCTCAATGACAGTCCCTTTGAGGAAAGTGTTATTACTTTATGCCCATTTTACAGGCAAGCAAACAGAGGCTCAGGAAGATGAAGGCTCCAAAGGCAATCAGGAGTGAGCCTCCCAGATGTGGCACAGCCCTGTGCATGAGGCCACAGACACTCTCTCTGTTGGGGAGCTGTGTGTGTGTGTGCATGTGTGGAAGGGGTGGGCAGGGAGGAGATGCCCGGAGACCACTGCCCACCAAGGCCAGGCCTGGCTTGTCACTGCCCCATTCCAGGCCTCACCCGCCAGAGCAGGGAGACCTGTGCAGTCCCTGATGCCTCTGGGGGGCACTGACAGTGGGGACACCCGACAGTGTCCCTCCTGTCCTTTCTCTGTTGACAGGAAGGAAGGCAGCTTTTGGATCTGGATGTGTTTAAAACATCCCCCAAAGGGCCTCTGGGCTACAGCCAAATCTCTGAGCAAAGAGCATCACGAGACCCCAGTTCTTCTGCCTCTTGCCACTTGCAGGCTGTGTGACCTTTGGCAAGCCCTTTAACCTCTCTGAGCTTCAGTTTACTTACGCTTGTGTGAAAGGAAGGGGTTAAGTCCCACCCTGGTAAGATCCCTGCCCTCATGCAGAGCACACAGGGGGAGGGGCTGGAGTGAAAACTGTAATTATGCAATTAATAATCTAATTACTGTAGAGGTAAATTCCCCAAAGGAGCCTATAGGAAGCCCCTATGTGTCTAACACAGGAGGCTGGCCTGGAGCTGAACACATGAAGGTGGAGGAGGAAACCAAGGGAGGCGGGAGGGAACTACAGTAAACAGGCCCCCACAGTGGGACGAATGCAGGGATAGAGGCTTGGGGTGCATGGAGCGCTCAGAACTTGGGTGGAGCAGGGGTGAGGTGAGGCTGAGAAAGGCAGGACCACACAGGCCACCCAGGCACTTGGGCAGGGCCCAGGAGGGGTGTGGAGGGGAGAGGCTGATGCAACTGACCCAGAAGATCCCATGCGGATCTGGGGCAAAACCAGGGGAAAGATGTTTAACTGGTCCAGCCTAGCCACAGGGACCCAAAACAGTTTTTCTATTGGAGCCCGAGCTTCTCTTTGCAGTGCAGGCAATGGGAGATTATTCACCCCAGTCTTAGAATGTGGGACCCCAAAGCAACCCTCCATCAGCAAAGGAGTATCAGCATCCCCATTTTACAGATGAGGAGACTGAGGCTTATAAAGGCAAAGCTCATAGAGGAAAAGGCGGAACCAGGATTCAAGCCCAGGTGGGCCCGGCTCTAGACCACAGTGCTCTTCACCACCTTGGACCCCAGAGAAGGGAAAGGCTGGCCTGCTGCTTCCACCTTCTCTGACTCCCTGCCATTCCTCAGGGAGGCCAGCGACATCCGCTGACCTGTGGGCCTCCAGTGAATGCCAGGGCCAGCCTGGCCCAGAACACCCCAGAGTCTTTAGATATTTCCCCATCCCAGCTCCAAGTTCCTTCTGGCACCAGAAGGAAGAGAATGTGACTACAGATGAGGTCACGGCTATGGGGCACCCGGGGCAATGACCTCAGTAATAACTTTGGCTGCTGGTCAGGCCTCTGCTTAGAACTTAGCCGAGCCCCTCCTCTGGGGAACTCTCTCTGCCCCAGAGGCTACACAGGACAGGGAAGGGATCCCTCCCTTCCGCTGTGCCCAGGACAGTGCTGGATGTGCCATATACCTGAATACTAATCCTCCCAAGCGCTCTGCAAGAAAGGGATTAAGTTCCCATTTTACAGATAGGAAGACTGAGGCTTGATGAGGGGGCCTTGCACGTGGGGTTCACGTACAGGGAGGAGGTGACAAAGCAAGGTTTGGCCCCAGACCTGATCCCAAAGGTGGAATTTGTCCACCTCCCTCCCGAGAGGCCCTGGGGCCTTGTGTCCGGTGCTACAGACACATGGAAAGGAGGCAGCTCCTAGCTCTGCTATAGGTCAACACGGCCCCCTCCCAGCAAGGTGTTCACAATGCCTCGGCTCAGTTCGGCATTCAGTGCCCTTCCCCAGCAGGCCCAACTCCCCTTCCCAGCCTCTCCCTCACTACTGCCCCCACCAACTCCCTCCAGCTCTTCTGTTTTAAGCGTGCAGCTGGCCTGCAGCCCATCTGCAGACCCTGATCACTGCCTTTCCTTCAACCATGCAACAAATATTTATTGAGTCCCTACGATGTGCCAGGCACGGTCCCAGCAGCTGGACACAGAGGCAGTCATTCAAGGCTAACTCCTCAACTCTAATGCCTCCTCCTCCAGGAAGTCTTCCAGGTCCCTCCTCTGAGTGCCCACATGTCCTCCAACCTTCTCTATCCCGGCCTCTTTTCCCAGGCAGAATCAGGCGCCCTTTAGGGATGGCAGTGGCATGGCCCTCCACAGTCCCCAGCAGAGGGGGAGGGGGAGGAGGCCGGAGATGAGGGCAAGCAGGAAATTCCAAGGAAATTAGAAGGGAGTTGCCCCTGGGCGCTGGCAGGCCTGACAATTGCTGCATTTCACTCAGCTCATTGGGCCCTGGCCCAAGTGCTGGGTGTCCGGGGCCTGTGGGCCTTTGGTGCATCTTCTCCCCCTTGGTGACCTGCCAGCCCCTTATCTGCCTACATACCACGCAGCCCCAGCCAGGCTCCTAGGACCCCCAGATCCAGAAGATTGCAAAGTCAAGCCCCTGCCACACTCCTCACTGTTCCCAGCAGCCTAGTGGAAGGAAGCCTCGTGGAGGAGCTGAAAACAGTAGTTTGTACACATGAGCTCCAGGGAGACACGGGCCAGGATTTCCTGTGTTTCTGTGTAGCTGAAATGTCACAGCCAGTTTGTGTGTGTGTGTGTGTGTGTGTCTGGGTAACCTGGTCTGTGGCTCCTGTTAGCAAATGCTACAGGCCTGACATCTGAGTGTTCTGTGCTCGTGTCCTGCTTCTATGTACGTGGCTACATGTGTTGCTCATGTGTGTCTCTTGGGTGTGTGTCTGTGAGCCCCGAGTGTGCAAGGACCTCTGCTGCTTGCTCTATTTGTGGAAGAGGCAGCGGGGGTGGCTGGGTGATGAGCTGTGTCTGTGCCCGCTTGGCAGGGGCGTATCTGGATTTCCGCGGATGCGAGCACCTGTGTGTAATGACTCTGTGTGGGTTTGTGTGTGCGCCCGCATATGCGTGTGTGCTTCCGATATGTCTGAGGGTGTCTCCAGAGTGTGCCCATCTCTGGGACATGGCCAAGTGTGTCTGGGGGTGTGTAAGGGTGTGTTTCTGAGCCAGCAGTCTCCTAGATGGTGTGAGTCTCTGTTGTGTCTGTTTGATAACTGCGGGTGCGATGAGACAGGACGTGGTGTATCTTGCATGGGTTTGTGTACTTCTCTGAGCAGGTGTCCTCCCTAATAAGTCTGGAGGTGTGCTTCTGCAAACAGACAGCACAAGCATGTCCCTGGATGTGTATGTGAGACATGTATGAATAGTCATGGATCTCTGAGCACACGCTGTGAATATGTGTACATGTGTTTGTGCGTGCAAGAAAGAGTGTGCCCAGGGACACAGGCCAAACTCCTCTGTAAGGAATGCTGGGAGCCCTGGTAGCTTCGTGGTCCCCCTAAGGCCTCAGCAGCAGCCATCTCACCTTCTGCATCTCATTCTCCATCTCGCTGGAGCTGTCCCCCGCCCCCCACGACAGGCGACCAGCTGAGGATCCTTAAAGACCCAGTTCTCAGAGCAGCTTCTTTCAGGCCACCTCTCAGCTGCCACAGGGAGGGCTGGGACTAGCCAGGAGCTTTGCTGACCATGGTGACCACTCCTCTCCCCCCAACAGTGACAGATATACTGGAGTCCTCCCCCTACAGCTCCCAGGAACTGAGAGCTTCACAACTTGTGGGTTACTGCCCCAGACACCTGGCACAGGGCCTAGAAGCAGGTATGGGAATGGTGACAACCAGGACAGGCACTAACATTTACTGTGCACTAGATCTATATCATCACTCGGAAAAGGGTCCCCATGACCCTGGGGCAGGCATGCTTATCTCCCATTTTTCAGAAGGAAAAACAGACTCTGAAAGACTGAGAATCTCACCCAGAGTCACAAAGCTTATAACTGGCAAAACCAGGTGAGAACCCTGCTCTGTGAAACTTGGAGGCACAAGCTGCCTCCTGCGTGGGAGAGGGTGGAAGAGAGACTGGGGAAGGGAGCTCCTTGGGGTTGTCTAGTGAGGTTCCCAAGTATATCAGCTATGCAATCTCGGGCACATTACATAACCTCTCGGTTTCCTCATCTGTCAAATGGGTCTGATATCAGAACCCTCCACACAGGATTGCTGTGAGGAGTAAAGGACTGACTTAACCCAGGGCCTGGCACACTGGAAATGATCTAATAGTTGATGGCATTTGTGAGCAAGAACCACAGAAGGCCGGGGATCAGCGGTCTGGGGGTCTCCAGGCCAGCTCTAACATCCCAGCACTCTGGATTCCAACCTAACCATTATCTAACCCTTAAGTCTTGATCCAAACCCCCATCACTTCCTCCAAGACCTCAGATCCCTGGTCCCAATCACACTTTCTACTGGTGCAGGGTACATATTCATGTACACACACGCAGGCACATGTCCCCCACACACTGCCTGCAGGCTCCAGGTTCTCGGTCCCAGCAGATGTCATTCTCTACTTGCTCCCAAGAAGCCTTAGCCTAGAGCCCTGCACACAACAGAATTCCTCTCGACAACCTATGTCCCAGACTAGACACGTTGTTAGCGACCACAAGCTCATGCTCCAGTCGGACTGTAGAAAGAACAGGACCCAGGGTTAGACCAACCAGGTTTGGAATCCTGGCTGTGTGACCAGGAGCCTCCATTTACCCAAGTGTACTATGGGAACTGGAGGGGAATCAGATGCTTCCTCTGGGCCCTTCTGGCTGACATCTAGATTGGCTACACTTCAAACACTCACATGTAGAACCTCCAAGGAGGTGGGGAGGCCTCGCTTCATGAAGCCCACACAGCATGGAATGTGATCACTCCTTCCTGGCCTCCTCGGAGCAGCTCCTGATTTATCAACATCCTAAAGCTAGGGGGATCCAGCCTCCTGGCTTCTCCCAGCTCCCTCAAGAATGAAGGCTTTGACATCCTATCTGCTCATTGGCTGACAATAATAACAATTCCCTAAAAGATGCGGAATTTCACTGCTTGCAAAATGTCTTCTTATCTATTCACACCTCCCTCCCTGATTCCTGAAAACAGTCCTATGAAGTTGCCCAGGCAGGTTCCATCATCTTCATTTTATAGATGAAAAAAAAGAGCTCAGAGACACCAAGTGACTTGCTCATGGCCACACAGTAAATAGCAGAGTCAGGTCTCTAGACCAGGTCTTTGGGCTCCAACGCTCAGATTCTTCCATCCACACCAGGTGGGTTCCCAGCATGTCCTCAAAAGGTGCATGGGCAACAGTTAGTGGTGACAGGGAGATGGAAGACTTCAGACCACCAGGGTTTTGAAGGTCAAACAGTCCACATGTCTGCCCTGCAGCCAAAGCTATCTCTTAGAATCCTGGAACCTTAAAAGTTAATAACCTTCAGACTTCCTAGGCTGAGGTCAGGCAACTCAACTACAGCCTCCACATAAATATCCTCCTCAAGTAATCACAACCACCACATTTTGTGCCGTTTGCCAGCTGCTTTCCACAAACCCCATGTCTTTATCCAACATGCAAGGTTGAATAACTCTGAATAACTCAACGGACAGCAAGCTCACTCCCTTCTCTGTAGCAGCTCCTCCTATCGTCTCACTGAGAGAGAGCTGCCCCATTTCCACTTTTTCCACTCGGGCCCCAGAGTAAGCCTCATGCCACAGGAGATCTGCCGTCACCCGCAAGGTCTTCCCCAGTTGATGGTTCCCAGTGCTGCCCGCCAGCTGGGAGGTGAGCTCGAGCAGGGCCCCACTGGACTCAGTGGGACTCAACCCAAGGCAGCACGAGGACTGCTGGGAACACGCTGGGGATCTGAAGTCCTTCTCCTGGTAACTCAGATCCTGCATCTTAGAAGCAAAGTGGCCCAGAGGGGCAGGAAACACGTCAAGAGTACAAGGTACTCTTACTCCAAGCCTGGCTGCCTGGAGAACAGGCTCTGGGACCTGGAACAAGTCCCCTCTCCGCTGTGGCCACAGTTTACCCATCTGTAGAATGAACAAAACAACACCTCCTGTAACAGCCTCTACATCTATGGCCCACATCCATGGCCTCTAGACTTTCATCTTGCCTCTGTGAGGCTGGCAGCTGGAGAGAAGTTCAGGGACTGACCCATGTATACACAGTGTAACCGCACAGTCTGGTCCTGCTCACCTCTCCATCCAATCTCCTTCCTCTCTCCAGCCTTGGCACTGATCCTCGAAATCCACGAGCTTTTTCCTACTTCCCTTGGCCTGGAATGGTCTTACTCCAGCTCCTTATACAGCTGGCTCCATCTCATCCTTCAGCCCCTGGCCTCCCTTAGCACCCCCAGCCCCAGCTTCATGTGCTCTCGGCACACTGTGTCCCTCCCCACCCTTATCACGATCCGTACTGTGACGCAGTGTGACTATTGTTTAATCCCAGTCTCCCCACTAGACGAACAGCTCCATGAAAACAGACACTTCGTCCTCGCCCATGGCCGTATCCTCAGATCTGCGCTAGTGTCTGGTACACAGTAGGCCTTAAATAAGTAGTTGGTGAATGAATGAACGAGGGGCCAGGACTGCTTCAGGTGGGGAGGAGGATCTATTCTGCCCCCATGGAGTCCACAAGAGAACATGATAAGCGCCCACGGAAATGTGTCACGTACCACTTGAGAATAGCAGTGATCGAAATTACCCTCATCTGAGGCTCGCTACATGCCAGGCGCTCTAGTGGTGTTTGCACACATAACTCATTTAACCCTTAAGGCTGGAAGATGTGTGATGTCCCTTTATACAACGAGGAAACTGAGGTCCAGAGACATTAAGTAACTGGTCCAAGATCACACAGCCAGGAAGGCACAGACCCCAGATCTAACAGTGGCCTAAGGCCTGCACATGAAGCCAGAAACACTGCATGAATGGGGGAAATTGAGGCTGCACCCTGACCCAGGCAGTGGAAGGTCCCCAGCCTGGCCCTGGACACTGTGAGACCTTAGGCTCAATCCCCAGCCTTCTGGAACTATTTTCCATCTTAACAGTCATGGGTGGCTCATAGGGACTCCAGAGCTCTGCCTGCTGACTTCCTGGAACGAACAGGAGCCCACAGGGGTGGGTGTGTTAGACCCTAAAGCAAAGCTCTATGGCCCATCTTCCCTTGCCAGGGGGAGCAGCTGGGGCCAGGAGACAGGAGTGAGAAGCTCGGGGTCCGAGTTTAGAGCAGCTCAGGCAAGGAGTACCGGAAGCAGCTCAGAGCACCAACTGGGCAGGGCCAGGCCTCCTTCTGGCTTGTCTCCCTCCTCTTACCCACCCTCCACTTGTCTTCTCCTCACCACTGGCTTTTGAATACTATAGGAGCTGACTGAACCCCTGATCGTCAACAGCGAATGGGGTCTTTAGGAAGGCTTCCCCTCTCAATTAACAGATGAGAAAACTAAGCCCTGGCCTGAGGAAAGGTTAGAAGCTAAAGGGGTAGATTTATTCTGATTCAGACAGACCCTGTCCTATTCTACAACAGTGACTAAACGTACGCTGGATAGCAGATGCTGGGGAAAATAGGGAGGGGGAGACACAGTTAAGTAAGACCTTACAAACTCTAATGAGAGAGAAACCCTTTTGGCCAGAAGAGCTACAATGCAAAGCTAAGTGTTGCTGGACAGACATAAATTAGCAGAGTGCCGTGAACTCGGTGGCTCTTGGCCAGGGGTGCTCTGGGTATTGTGCCAGGACATCAACTAATAAGAGTAGGTACATTTCAGCCTCTTCCAAACCACGTCCAGCCAGTGGCGGCAGAACCCATGAAGCTTCCCAGGTCAATATCGACACACAGGGCTGGGCTGTCCCTAAAGCTGCCTCGGTGCCAGGCAGTGGGCAGACAGAGCCTGGCTTGCACCCAGCAGGTGCTTATGTCCACTGAAAGCGTGAAGGCCAAGCCTGCTCTCCCGGGGAAACTCTCAGGTCCACACCGCATTCCCCCCCACCAGAGGAAAGGCCCCTTTCAGATGTCAGTTTCCCTCCTCTCACTGGGAACATGGGAAGGAGATGGGCACTGCCGTGGGGCACCAATGCAGCTGCTGTGTGTACAGGGCCTGTCCCAAATTGGGCAGAAGACAATACCCTGGGATTTGGGAAGCTGCCTCTGAACCGGTTCTCCCACGACATCATCCTCCCAGGCTGTGGGACCGTTAGGGCGGAAGTCGGACTCTAGCCAAGGGGATGTTCCCAGATGTCAATGCTTTCAAACAGGACCCGCCCTGAAAGGCAGGCAGGGACAGGCCTGAGCCAGGAAAGCCCTGGGTAAAGACTCAGGATGGTGTTCTGGCCTCTCCTTGGCAGGGGATGGCCACAGGTCTCCCTGGCAGCACCGCACAGCAGTGCCTGTCCCAGAAAAAAGAGCCGCCAAAGGCCTGGCCTCTGGCTTCGGGGTGGAGGCTCTGAGCAGCTGCATCAGAGGTCCAGCCCCTCACTGAGTACCCACCCCCATCCCAAGTACCGCATCTAGGCATCCTCCAAAGTACTTTTCTCAAGCCCCCCTTCCCAAATCAGGGTCCTTTGGGCAGTCTCCTCTTCCAGGTTCCTTCCTCAGGAGAAGGTGTCCCAGATACAACGGGAAACGGGATGTAAGGGAGCCCCTGAGGGTTTAGGCCCCTTTCCCAGCTCGTGCGGTAGGACAGCGGGCCGGCTGATGCCTCAGGCCGGTGGAGCTGACACCCGCGCCTCCCCGCCGCCTCCCTTTCCCGCACCAGCGCCCTCACCTTGAGATAGTCGTTTTCTGAGCGCAGCTCCTCCAGCTCTCGCACGAAACCGCCGGGCCCGCAGTCCAGCATCTCCTCAGTGAGGTCGGAGAAGGCGAGCGAGGCACTGAGTGGCAGGCGGCTGCTCCCCACCGACGACGCGGCCACGGACGGCTCCTCGGGGGAGGTGGGGGGCCGCGGAGGCTGTTGTGCGGACGGCGCAGGCTGGGACGGCTGCCCGGTGCGGGCTCCCCCCGGGCCCCCGGCCGCCGACTCAGCGTCGCTGCTCAGCGCCAGCTCCAGGCCCAGCAGGCGCGCCTCCTCCGACGCGCAGTCCGACACCTCCGAGCTGCTGTCGGTGAGGCTGGGCGGCGGTGGCGGCGGTCGCGGCCCGGTCCCCGGGCGCGGACGGCCCTTGGCGCGGACCCCAGTGCGGACACCGGCCACCCGGGTCCCTGAGCCCCGCGCCCCGGACGCCACCGCACGCCCCTTCTTGTCGGGCCGCGCCGAGGACGCGACGCTGCAGGCGGCTGCTGAGCCCGGGCCTGGGCCGCGGCGGCCCTTGGCCAGCGACCAGCCGGCCACGTCCTTGGGCCGGGCCGGCGACGGCGCGCGGTGGCTCTTCTTCCTCTCCGGAGCGGGAGCGGGCGGGGGGCCGCAGCCCCGAGCCGGGGACTCCCCCGCCGGCACCTCCATCGCGGCCTCCCTCGGCCTCAGCGAGCGGCGCGCATGGCCCGGGCCCGCCCGGCCTCCGCGCCCCGTGGGAGGCTCCTGGCGCCCCTCCGGCCGCTGGGGCCGCGGCTCCTCTCGGCCCACCTCAGACCCCCGGCTGCGCTCCGGCCCCGACCCCCGCCGCACGGTCTCTCCGCTGCCCTGGGCTCGGAGAGAGCGGCCCGATCGCCTCCAGGCGCCCCGGCTCCGGCTCCGGCTCCGCCCGGCGCCCGCCCCTTCGGCCTCGCCGCGCCCCCGGAGCGCGCCCGGGCCCCGGCTGCCTGCACGCCGATCTCTCTCTCGGGCTCCGAGTCCGGCTGCTGCCCGGGCCCCGGCTCCGCCCGGCGCGGCCCGCCCCCCGCGCAGCCCCGCCAGCTCCCCGCCCAGCCGCCTCGGCTCGGGGGCGCGCGGCTCCGCGAACAAAAGGCGGACGCGGCGGGAGCGGCAGGGAGGGACACAGGCAGCGAGCGAGGGAGGGATCTGCGAAGCAACAGCGACCCCCTCGAGGGTCAGGCGGGCCGGGGCTGCCGTGGCCCGGGCTCCCTTCCCCTCCGCTCCGCCGCCGCCCCCTCCCCTGCTGACCTGGGGAACGCACCCGGCGGAGGCGCCCCTGCTCCCCTCGTCCGCGCAGGGGTCGCGCGAACGGCGAGAGGGGGGACTCCTAGCTAGAGGCCGGGTGGACCTCAGATCGCGGGAGCCAGCATCCATATACACGCCGAGCACCTCGCCCCTCGAGGCTGTGCAGAGCGTGCGCGAACTCCGCCCCCCTGAACCTCGCAGAGCAAGACCGATTATCCCAATGTACAGATGGGTAAACTGAAGCCAAGGGAAGACAGGCGATCAGCCCACGGTTAGCGACAGAGCCGGGATGGAAGCCAGACCTCGCGCCTCCAGGGCGTGCTCCGCATCTTCTGGCTTGGCTTCCTTCTCACAGTCGTGGGGAGCGTCGGGCCCTGGGTGCATGCCCGGCTCTGCACGCCGTGAGCGGCTTGTGATCCCAGGCATACTCCCTCCTCCCCTGACCCCGGTCTCAGGTTCTGCAGGGCTAAAATGGAGGCGACCCATTCTCAGGAGTCAGACCAGCGCATGCTTTGGGAATAGGTTTTGGCTCCCGTGAGGGCTGGTCCGAGCTGGACACGGTTGCCCTGATCCCCACACGTCCCCCACAGGAGCAACTCCGGATAACCCCGGAGCCCCGGCTCTGGTGGGTGTCGTTTCTTTCCTTCCATAACTGTGCTCCTGTGTTGCTGATTTTCCCTTGTGTCTGTCACGCCTTCCCCGCCCCCGCTCCTCGCTGCTACTTCCCATCGCCACCGAGCCGCTGTTGGGCAGAGCCACTTGCAGTCCTTTGGCTACCCGGCGGGCAGGCGCTCACTCTCAGGGTAGCACCCCCTGGCGGGCGTGGGGGGCAAGGCTGGTGTTTACCGGTCTGCAGCCTCTTCTTCCTCCCTCTATTCCCCTTCCTTTCCTTTTCCTCCTCCTTCTCCCCCTTTCCTCCTTCCTTTTCTATTTCTCTCTTTCCCTCCTCTTCCTCTTCCCCCAAACCTGTTGCTTCACCTCCTCCTGCCCTTGACACACAGCTGGCCCAGGTCCACTCTGTTTCTGTGCCACCTGCCCCGCAGCGGTGAATACACTCCCGGGGTATGCCCTCTCCCGGTGAGGCACGGCTTTATCCCCATCTAGGTGTGTCTAGGTGTGTAAGTGCCCCCTCTATCCTCGGATCCTTCCTCTGGGCGCCCCCCCCACGGAGCCAGGTAAGGAACAGGGCCACTCAGCAGGTTCTCTGCAAACACTTCTTCAGGGGCATTTCCACCCCCATCCTGGCAAGGCACCTGCTCTCCTGCCCCCACTGACTGTCCACTCACCCAGTCCACAGGCACCAGGCGGGACCCTGAGGGACACACTGGTGGACTTGTCAATGGTGAGTTCCTGACCTCATGGAGCATGGCATTTCACAGGGGTAAGGGCAGCCCCAGAAGAGCCTGGGGAGGAGCAGCAAGGCCCTGGTGGGGAGGGGCCCAGGGGTTGGGTCAAGGTGGGGCTCTGGACTCAGGTCAGACCAGGGCAACAGTGAAAAGAGTAAGACTAGCCAGGGGCCCAGAATTGGCTCCATGCAGGCGGGGAGGCCACCTGGGGTTTCCTGAGCCCTGGGCACTCATGCCAGGCTCTGTGCTCAACACTTCAGCAGCGGATCTCAGAAAGGGTAGGAACTTCTTGTGGCTGATTATATTTTCCAAAGATAGGCTCAGCAATATATAGCTCATCCCAATTATTCTTTTTTACAGTGTGGCACTGACACTCTTCCAGTTGAGTCACGTGATCTATGTTCCCTCTCCTTGAACCTGAGCAGACTTTTGTGACTGCCTCAACCAATAGAGAATGGCAGAAGTGACAGTGTGAGGCTAGGTCATAAAAGGCAATATGGCTCTTCAGCTCAGTTTCTCTCTGCCTCTGTTTCTCTGTGTCTCTCAGTCTCTGTCTCTCTGTCTCTCTCTCAATCCACTCTCCCTTGAGACGCAGCCACCATGTTGGGAGTAAACCCAGGCCTCATGCAGAGGCCACGTGAAGGTGCTCCAGCCAACAACTCCAGCTCCGGTCCCTGCTAAGCCCCGGACATGTGAGAAAAGGAACTTTCATATGATTCAGCCCCCAGCCTTGGAGCTGCCCCAGCTGATGCCAAGTGGAGCAGAAATGAGCTGTCCCAAACTGCAAAATATTGTTGTTCTAAGCCACTAATTTAGGGGGTAGTTTGTTACGCAGCAATGGGTAACTGGAATGCTTGTTCAAGGTCATACAGCTTGGAAGTGGCAGGGCTGGGGTTGATTGGAACCCAGGGCCATCCAGCTTCAGAGCCTGTTGTGCTGCGCTGTTGGGTGGTGTCCAGCTCAGGCACACAGTGTGTGCCATATAAAGCTCTACTCCAGAAGGCATGAAGCGTTAAATGATTGTAAGAATTATGTATCACATTGTACAAAATGAAGATGCTGATCCCCCAGCGGAAAAACAGTTTAGGTTCTCCCATTCAAGTGGCTAAATTGACCAACATGATAGAAACTGAATGGAGAGTAAATCCTGGAAGGCTCCAAAGAGGAGGTGATTTTTAAAAAAATAAAGGCTATGTTCCTTATACAAACCACTGGCTGAAGGAGAATTAGAAGAATTAGTAGGGAAACCTGCTTTTGTTGTTGTTGTTGTTTTTGGCCGCACCACGTGGCATGCGGGAAGGATCTTAGTTCCCTGACCAGGGTTCGAACCCATGCCCTCTGCAGTGGAAGCATGGATTCTTAACCACTGGGCAACCAGGGAAGTCCCAGAACCTGCTTTAAATAGGGTAGTCAGGGAGGCCTCTCTTAGGAGGTGACATTTAAACTGAGTTATTCAAAGAGCCAGAATAAGAGAATTCCAGAGAGAGAGCACAGCAAGGGCGAAGGCTGAAGGAGGAACAAGCTTGATAGATGTTCAAGGAAGTAAGAAGGTCAGAACGACTGGCACTTGATGGGTGATAGAAGAAGGACAAGACAGAGCAGGACTGTACAGCGGGAGCCTCAGCAGCCCTGGGCAGGGCTTTATTGTTTGTTTGTTTGTTTTTAAAATACCTTTTATATATATATATTTTTTTTAATTTTTTGTTTATTTTTGGCTGCATTGAGGCTTTGTTGTTGTGTGGCTTTCTCTAGTTGCAGCAAGCGGGGGCTACTCTTCGTTGCAGCGCGCGGGCTTCTCATTGCAGTGGCTTCTCCTCTTGCGGAGCACGGGCTCTAGGTGCGCGGGCTTCAGTAGTTGTGGCATTCAGGCTCAGTAGTTGTGGCTTGTGGGCTCTAGAGCGCAGGCTCAGTAGTTGTGGCACACGGGCTTAGTTGCTCTGTGGCATGTGGGATCTTCCTGGACCAGGGCTTGAACCCATGTCCCCTGCATTAGCAGGCAGATTCTTAACCACTGCGCCACCAGGGAAGCCCAGGCCTTTATTGTTGATGCAGTGACTAGCCACCGGGGACTGTGGAGTAAGCAGGGGTGAGATATAATCTAATTTGTGTTTTAAATGGATCACTCTAGCTGATGGCAAGAAGATGCTAGAAGGTGGGTAAAGGGCCTATTGAACCAGCCTCTGAGAGGTAACGGTGCCTTGGATGAGGGTGGAGGCAGTGGAGCGGGAAGAAGAGGGGTAGTTTTGAGATCTGTTCTGGAGCTCTGAAGAGTTAGACACCCTTGGTTGGAGGTGAGGGATCAGAGGAATGAAGTCAAGTTCAACTCCCAGGTTACTGGCTTTCGTTACAGGATGAGTGACGGTGCCATTTAACAAGACAGGGAAAACAGCTTAAATGTGGTCGGGGGTAGAGAGACCAGGTTTAGAGGGGGAAGTGGAGAGTTCTTTCTGGACCCGATCAGTTTGAGATGTCTGTGGAGACATCCAAGTCATGTAGGCAAGAGACCTATGAGTGTGGAGCCCAGGGTAGCAGTTAGCCTGGAGTCATGAAGAGTCATCCGCATTTAGACAATATTTAAATCCATGAGACCAGATAGGGTCACATAGAGAGAGGGTCTACAGAGAGAAGAAAAACCAGGAAGTTAAGAATTCCTGGCTCTACAAAATTGGGTCATTTGTAGAGACATGGATGGACCTAGAGCCTGTCATACAGAGTGAAGTAAATCAGAAAGAGAAAAACAAATATCGTATATTAACACATATATGTGGGATCTAGAAAAATGGTACAGATGAACTGGTTTGCAAGGCAGAAATAGAGACACAGATGTAGAGAACAAATGTATGGACACCAAGAGGGGAAAGCAGGCGGGGTGGTGGTGGTGGGATGAACTGGGAGATTGGGATTGACATATATACACTAATATGTATAAAATAGATAACTAATAAGAACCTGCTGTATTAAAAAATAAAATAAAATATTGAAAATAAATAAAATAAAATAAAGAATTCCTGGTTCTATCACAGATACAGAGAACAAACTAGTGGTTACCAGTGGGGAGAGGGAAGGAGGGAGGGGCAACATAGGGGTAGGGGAGTATGAGGTACAAACTATTCTGTATAAAATAAGCTACAAGGACATATTGTACAATACAGGGAATATAGCCAATATATATATATATATATATGTATATATATATATGTATATATATATATATATGGTTTTTTTTTTGTTGTTTTTTTTTTTTTTTTTGCGGTACGCGGGCCTCTCACCGCCGTGGCCTCTCCCACTGCGGAGTACAGGCTCCGGACGCGCAGGCTCAGCGGCCATGGCTCACGGGCCCAGCCACTCTGCTATAGCCAATATTTTATAATAACTATAAATGGAATATAACCTTTAAAAATTGTGAATCACTATTCTGTACACCTATAACTTATATAATGTTGTAATCAAGTATACTTCAATTTAAAAAATAAAAAATAATATAAAATTTAAAAATTAAAAAAAAAAAAAAAGATTGATAGTTGTTACCTCCAGGAGTGGATGAGATTGGGAGAGGACAGTTGAAGAGGGCCTTCAATAATTGCTGCCAAAACATCTATCATGAATTGTTTGAATCTTATTAAATAAAACTATCCATATATCATTTCTTTCATAAAGTAGAAAATTGAAAAAAAAGGGGGGGGGGTGGAATTCCTGGTTCTAGCAAGTGGTTAAGAGAGGAGAAGCCGGCCACAAAAGACAGAGAGGGAGGGAGTGGCTGAGGAGGGAGGAGGGAGATGAAGACCGCGTGTTGTCAGGGAGAACCGCTCTGTCAAGCGGCACAGGAGCTGAAGGAAGATGAGAGCAGTGTCCTCTTCCTAGGGCGACACGGAAGCTGCTGGGGACCTTGCAAGAGCAGGCGTGGTAGAGACAGATGCCAAAGGCAGGGGGTTGAAGAGTGAAGAAGAGGTAGAGGTGGAGTGTAGGCAGATAGAGGATGGAGCAGTCGTGGAGGGGACGGTTGTGTCGAGAGGGGCAAGCGAGAGATGGGTGAGGCCGAGAGAAGCCGGGCAGGAGAAGCGGAGAGCGACAGAGCCAGGGAGGCCCAGGGGACTGGCTTTCGAAAGCAGCAGGGGCCCTTCCTCCGTTGTCCTGGAGGGAAGGCGGAAGAGATGGGTGAGATGCAGGTGGGTCTGTCGGGAGGCGGAAGAGATGGGTGAGATGCAGGTGGGTCTGTCGGGAAGGTGAGGGAGCGACGGATGGCTTCCGTTTTCTCAGTGAAGAATAAAGTTGCCGGCTGAGTGAGCAGCCAAAGGAGTGGAGCTTGTGTGAGGAGGGCAAAGACCGTCTGTCACAGCGATCAGAGAAGAAATCAGACCTCTCAGGATG
Source organism: Mesoplodon densirostris (assembly GCF_025265405.1). Taxonomy (NCBI): domain Eukaryota; kingdom Metazoa; phylum Chordata; class Mammalia; order Artiodactyla; family Ziphiidae; genus Mesoplodon; species Mesoplodon densirostris. Next base: position 22,950,637 of record NC_082676.1, on the reverse strand, counting down.
TGTGAAGGGGTATGTCACGCACCCATCCGAGGGTCAGGGTGAAGCCAGTCGACTCAGCAAACCACAGAGCTGAAACTGTGCCGCATATCCAGTTCTATATCCAGCTTTTTTCATCTTACAGGGTGGCAGAAGCATTTCCCCGTGCATTTATGAACTCTTGGCAAACGTCACTTTTAATACTTAGAAATAATCCACAGAGGGGATATTCATTCCATGGGTCGCTTAAACTTTTCCCCTTTTACTGGACATTGAAATTGTTTCCTGGCTGTGACTGTTTCAGTTCTCAAAGAGGCGGCCTGTGGTCTGGTGGGGAAAGGACAAGACAGGCTGCAAGGCAGAGCTGGGACATTCAGCACTCTGGTGCCTAGAATCTCATCGTGGAAGCTTTTTAGGGGCCAATTACATGGCAACTGGCTTTCCTGCCAGGTCGCATTCCTAGACTTGAGGATGAAGAATGGGACAGCAAGGCACATCTCACTGGCCTCCCAAAGTACCCAAAGGTTCAGGAACTGAGCGTGGAGGAAATAGATTTGGGAGAGGGGTCCTGAGAGCAGGGAAGGCCAGACGTGTGACCCCCAAGCTGTTGACAGCTCAAACACATATAGCAACAGCCATGTTTGAGGTAGCAACAGGGCTCCTCACTTGAATGTTTTCCCCATAATACAAGTCCTTTTGGTATCCCACCTTCCCGGAGCGGGCATTGCCCCAGGAGACCTGGTCATGGGGAGAGGATCTGGGGACCCGAGTCTTTTCCACCAAGGCCAGCAGGAAGGGGGTCTCTTTCAGGTCTATGAAGCTGGAGTGAGCCACCCGAGAGAGTGGGCTTACCCACCCAACACGCTGGGGGACCCTTGGTGGGCATATTTTTTCAGGAGTTCCTGCCCTGGGTGGAGACCGCTTGTTCTGGGACTGGCTGAAGCCCCTTCCAAACTGGAGGTTCTGTGTTTCAACAACAGCATTCACTGAAGTTCCCCTATGAGCCAGGGATAGAGAAGTACCCCACTGACAGTGTGCCTACTGTATGCCAGATGCTGGGCTTCCTGGACAAGATCTCACCCCATGGCACAACAGGCCAATGAGGAAAGAATCAGCACCCCATGTGAGAGTGGGAAACCAGCAAGGCTGCCCCTTCTCACCTCCCAGCCCCGGGCCTCCCCTGCAGCACAGGGTGATTGGTGGGGACCCCAAAGAAGGACCCTTTCCTGGACACTTGCATCCCTTAAGGAAGCACCTTATGTGATGGGCTTCAGGCACCACGTGGCACCTAGTAGCTGTGGGTGAGAGGCTCCGGGTTAGAGACAAGGAGCTGAGTAAACCCCACCTCTTTGGGCTGGTGGTGGCAGAGCTGGGGGCCTGAGGTGACAAGGTCTTGTTTGTGGGATTTGAGTTTCTGATGGACGACAATGACTGCCAGGTCTTTCCAGCTGGAACCGGAGCAGGCTCGGGGCCAAGGCCTGCCACCCTCTGGGCAGGTATAAGAGCTGGGAGGAGGGCTGGAACCTGGCTGGGGCAGAGGTGCCAGCTGCCCGCTGGGGGACCAGGGTGCAGAGCTAAAACTGCTTTGTACAGACCACCAGGTAGACAGGGTCAGTTCTGGAAGTGGCCCCTTCTCTGTGGGATCCAGGAGATGCACTAGGGAAGCCGTTGGGCTGGACAGGCTGGAGGTGGTCACCTGAGGCTGAGACTCGGCAGGGTGAGTACATTCTTCCATGGTTCCTGCCTTTCCCTTCTCCACTGAGCTACTCCCCTGCTGCAAGTGACTGAGTGACTCTCTGTCCCAGAGGTGCCCAGGTGGAGACTGAGTGGCCATTTGTCAGGGACTTGAGCCCTGAATCTCTCAAAGGGGCAATGTGGGGGGATAGCCATAGCACTATCATTTGTCCAGTGCTCACCAAACACCAGCCACTGTGAACAGGAAGACGGAGGCCTGGCTCAGCATCCTAGTTCTTCAGGCATTATCTTCATTTACTCTTACAACAGCCCTATCAGGTAGATAGGTATTAGTATTTTACAGATAGGGAGACTGAAGCACAAAGATGTTAAGTAACTTGCCCAAGGTCACACAGCAAGGAAGTGGCAAAAACCAGGATTTAAACTCCCTGACTCCAGAGTGTGTGCTCTTAATGACTGTGTTATTCTATCATGTGGCTGTGGTTAGTCCCTTCTACTTTCTGAGTGGCAGTTTCCTTATCTGCAGTTTAAGGGTGTAAAACATGATGATCAGAAAGATATTGTCTTGGGCTTCCTTGGTGGCGCAGTGGTTGAGAGTCCGCCTGCTGATGCAGGGGACACGGGTTCGTGCCCTGGTCCGGGAAGATCCCACATGCTGCGGAGCAGCTGGGCCTGTGAGCCATGGCTGCTGGGCCTGAGCGTCCGGAGCCTGTGCTCCGCAACAGGAGAGACCACAACAGTGAGAGGCCCGCGTACCGCAAAAAAAAAAAAAAAAAAGAAAGAAAGATATTGTCCTGAGATTCCTGAAAGATATCTGGACATGGGTCAGCCTTAAGCACTGGGAAGCCATGTTAAACATTTATCAAGAATGTGTGAATAGGGACTGCCCTGGTGGTCCAGTGGTTGGGACTCCATGCTTCCAGTACAGGGGACACAGTTTCGATCCCTGGTCGGGGAACTAAGATCCCACATGCTGCGTGGTGTGGGGAAAAAAAAAACATATGTGGGGATGCCCTTTGATCCATTATTCAACTTTTGAAATTTATCATAAAGGATATCATCAGATTTATGAACAGGGAGGTTCATTACAGTTTTGCTTGTAATCACAGAAAATTAGAAGCAAACAAAGTGTCAGACATTTGAGAAATGATGTACATCCTGTGATGAAATAATAAGCAGCCATTAAAAATCATGTGTTCAAAGGGTACTGAATATAACTGGAAATTTTTCATTTGTTAAGTTTGAAAAAGCACTTTATAAAATGATACACAGTATGATCTATTTATAAATGTGTGTATATACTTATATATGAAATAAATATAAAAGATGGGAAAAAATACCCCTGGGGTTGAGAGTTTATCTCTGAGAGGCGGAATTATGAATATTTTTGTATTTTTCTTTATTCTTTTCTAAATTCCTCAAATTTTCTATAGTAAACATGTATTGTTTTAATTAGAAAAATGATTTTTTTTTTTTGTTTTCAAGATCTGTTCTTTTGGTCTAGCTTGGCCCCTTTCAGGCTTTGAGAGGAAACTGAATTGCAGGCTGTCAGTCTTGTGAGGGCCTCTGAAATAATCTGGTCTCAGAAAAACCAGAGGGGAAACAGTGTAATATGTTACATGTGGGGAAACCCAGTTACATGTGGGGAAACTCAGGGGTGCAAGGGACTTATGCAAGGTCATACAGGGAACCAGAGGCCCCAGACCCCCAGTCTGGGGGCATGGGCCAGGCTGCCAGAAGGGCAAGGAGGTAGAAGGGAATCACAGCTAGAATTTACGGCTAACGTGTTAATTGCTAACTACAAGTGTGGCCTTGAATGCCCGGCGTAGCTGACCTCTCAGACCCACCCAGGGACATACTGGCCTGGGAATGACAGGTGAATGACAGGTGAGAGGGAGCAAAGGGTAGGTGGGTGGGCATGGAGCCAGCCGGGTGTGCCCCAGGTTTCTCCCTCTCATCTTTAGGCCTCACCAAACTGCTGCCTCCCCCAGCAAGGCTGAGGGCTCACTTACTGCCCTCAGCCGGGCTCGAACAGAAGAATGAAAGGTCTCCGCTGGCGTTACAATCGGCTGGTAAGGGGCCAGCTTGGGCTGGAGGTTGGTCAGGAGAGGCGGGGGAGAGGGGGTCTGGGCCAGGATTGGATACAGGCCGGTGTCCCCCTTCCAAGCCCCTCCCCAGCTGGCCCAGGGTTCAGAGCAAGGACTCAGGAACCTGGGGCCTTAGCGCCCAGCCCCATGGTCCCAAGACCCTCAGGGAGCACAGGCCACTGTCTCCATCCCTTCCTCCCCGGAGTGGGTGCTAGATGGGGCTCTATCCAGAAGCCCACACAGCTAGGACCCTCTCCCTAGGCCTGAACCTGGGGAAGAGGAAAGCAGTGTCCTGTCCTTCTCTCCTTCTCGAGGAAGTCTGTCTTTTTTTTTTTTCCTTTAATGGAGTAGCCCCTGCTGTTTTTAAAAATTAATTAATTAATTTTTGGCTGCGTTGGGTCTTCGTTGCTGCGCGTGGGCTTTCTCTAGTTGCAGCGAGCAGGGGCTACTCTTCGTTGTGGTGCGCGGGCTTCTCATTGCGGTGGCTTCTCCTGTTGCAGAGTGCGGGCTCTAGGCACGCGGGCTCAGTAGTTGTGGCGTGTGGGCTTCAGTAGTTGTGGCTCGCAGGCTCTAGAGCGCAGGCTCAGTAGTTGTGGCGCACGGGCTTAGTTGCTCTGTGGCATGTGGGATCTTCCCGGACCAGGGCTCGAACCCATGCCCCCTGCATTGGCAGGTGGATTCTTAACCACTGCGCCAGCAGGGAAGTCCTTGAGGAAGTCTCTCCTGATGAAAAGCCCCGAAGTCATTGTGTGTAGGCGTGCACACACACACACATACACACACACATACACACTCTGGTACAGAGTGAGAGCTCAATGGAGTGAATGAATGAATGAATGAATGAAGACCCCACCATACATGCCCACTGACACACACATATATTTACACAATCCCAACTCACACTCACAAACACATTGACAGGTAACACACGAAGTCGCACTCGACACCTTCTCACACTGCTTTGCCCACACAACTCTATTTTAAGCCCACACACCACACACATTCACACAGACAAATGTGCGTTTTATACGAATCTGCGAACCTGCATGCTGTCCCGCCTATGACTACATGCGTTGTTCCACTGGCTGAAAGGGCCTTCTTTCTTCCTTTGTAAAAGGGGGGTAGTAAGCAGCACATTCTGGGGAGCTCCCTGGTGGTCCAGTGGACTCGGCGCTATCACCGCTGTGGCCCGGGTTCAATCCCTGGTCGGGGAACTGAGATCCCACAAGCCACAGAGTACGCGGCCAAACGGAAAAAAAAAAGCAGCACATTCTTCTTAGAATTCTTGGGACAATTCAGAGAGATCACGCACAGCAAGCATTTCACACAGGCCTAGTCAAGTGTGTGCTGTATATTGTATATGTCAGCCACTACTGTTGTTGTTATTATTATTATCGTTATTTCACGTACAAAGGCACAGCTGCGCCTCCCAGAGCTGGGCTGTCATCTGTCCTTCTCTCCTGCCCACGAGCTTAGAACGCAATCCCTGGCATCCACTCTGGATCCAGAGAAACCAGGCAGACGAACCACAGGGCCCACGGCCACATCTGATGGGCATGGCTGGCAGGGGCCTGGGCCGGGGTGACGAGGTGACGAGGTGGCCGAGGCTCTCAGGCTCTGGACATGTGGAAGCTGGTGTCTCCTTGTCTCTCCACTCACCAGGCCTCTTTGTGTATTCACAGCCCAGCCAGGTGGAGGACGCTCTGTCTGGGGAGGAGGGTGAGGAAGAGGAAGAGGAAGAGGAGGAGGAGACAGCCCCAGCCCCAGCCCCAGCTCGTGCTCCCGAAGATCCAGTGCAGCCCCAGCTGGCAGAAGCCAGCCAGGTTCTGGGAGCCTCGGAGATGAGGCAGGTTCGGGCACAGTCCATGGTACAAAGATTTCAGCCCTGAGCCTAAGGGTCCCACCCCCCTGCCCCACCCCAGCCAGGCCCAAGGACACCCAGGGTCACTCCTGCTCTGTCCTCTGCTCACTGTGTCACCTTGGGCAGATCACTTCTCTCTGGGCTTTTCTTCCTTTCTTGTAAAATGATCCAGTAATCCTAGCACCGCCTTCTTCCCTGGGCCAGGAGGTTAAGGATATAGTGAACTAATCTAGTCCTTGGGGATTGAGCCAAAGCTGGGGTGGGGGTGGGAGGATGAGGTGGGGGGATTAGGAGGAAGGGTTCAGCGTCTCATCTCTTCTCTGGCTGCTGGGGGCCAAGGTGACCCCTCTGACCTGGGTTCAAATCCTGGCTCTGCCACTTACTCCCCATGTGGGCTTCAGGCAGGTTGCTTCACCTCCCTGAGCCTCAGCTTCCTCATCTATAAAATGGGAATACTAATCCCTCTCTCTGAGGCTTCCTGCTAATTGGCGTGAAAGTCCCCTGGAAACAGTAAAGTACTCTGTAACCTGCAAAGCACCATGCTTGGGTGAGTGGTGGCTGTTCACCCTCAGTCCTCCTGGGACCCGAAGGATATGGGGCAAGGAGGGTGGGAGGACCGGGAACCCTCACTCACCTCCAGTCCTGTCCCTAGCTCAGCCTCCACCTCCCGCCGAGAGTCGCTGGACACTCCTGGAGTCTGGCCTTTTGCACGTCAAGGGACGGCTTCAGTCTGCGGAGCCTGTACAGGCAGCTGGAGGGCCACAGCGGGCCGGTGCTGCTGGTGCTGAGGGACCAGGATGGCCAGGTGAGCCGTGCTGGGAGTGTTAGTGGAAGGGATGCATGTCGATGGGCCCCCGAGGGCCTCTGCATTCCCCCGCTCTGCCGCAGGCTCCCCAGGAGCCTCCCCAGGACGGGCCTGTTACCAAGCCTGAAGGGTGGTGCTGCCAGTGGACCTCCAGCTCCCGTCCAGCTGCAAACTGCAAACTCTTCTTTCCAGATGTTCGGGGCCTTCTCCTCCTCGGCTATTCGACTCAGCAAAGGCTTCTACGGTACTGGCGAGACATTCCTCTTCTCCTTCTCTCCACAGCTGAAGGTGATGTTCTTAACCTTCCAGGCGGGGAGTGGGATCTATGGCAGGACAAAGAACCCGGGGTCCCAGTGGCCCCCAGCTCCATCCCCCGTGCTGGGTGCCTGGTGTCCTTCCATCTTTCCACAGAGGGAGTAACAGCAGGGCAGTGGCAGGCAGAGCTTCCCCCTTCATTTAAAAAGTGCTCAGGGCTTCCCTGGTGGAGCAGTGACTGAGAGTCCACCTGCCGATGCAGGGGACACGGGTTCGTGCCCCGGTCCGGGAAGATCCCACATGCCGCGGAGCGGCTGGGCCCGTGAGCCATGGCCGCTGAGCCTGCGCGTCCGGAGCCTGTGCTCTGCAGCGGGAGAGGCCACAACAGTGAGAGGCCCGTGTACCGCAAAAAAAAAAAAAAAAAAAAAAAAAAGTGCTCAGTTCCTGGCAACCACTGACTGGCTTGAGAGGAGGTGTGTCGCTCAGCAGATACAGGCTGGAAAGACAAAACTGGTCCAAGTGCAGGTAGCCCTGTGGGTGTGTGGGTAGGAAGATGAAGACAGACATGACCAGCGGCTTATATTTTCTTAGGCAGTGTCGGGTAAGGCCATCAGCTAAGGGTGAGGATGGAGAGGAGGGTGTGAAGGTTGAGGGGAGAGGAGACGTGGCAGGAGTAGAAAGGGAAGCTGCTGGAGAAAACTGGAGAAACAGAAGGGCAGCTAGGCAGGGCTGACTGGAGGTCTGAGACCGTGAATGTAAAGGCCACTTACTTCAGTGTGTGCTCTTCTCTAGCAAATTCAGCTCCTCAGGTTCAAGCACGGAGAGCGCCATGGGAGGGTTCAACCACGACTGGGGTTTTGCCAAGCTGCTCTACTAGAGGGAGACAGGCAAAAGGGAGTTGAAGGGCGTGGAAACACAGAATAGATGAAGCACTAGTTGCAGGTGCATTGGTTTGCCATTAGAAACCCCTGTCTCATGCACAGAGCAAGACACCTACAGATACATGCAACAACATAGGCATCTGGGTACATGACAAGGAGGTCACAAGCTTGGACTGACTGCCTTGCCGAAGGCAAAACACACCATATCTGCTGCATTGCCTCCATCACCAGCCTGGAAATCTTATCAGGGAAGAGGAGAGGGGACAGTTGTTTACAATAAACCCATGCTGGATACTAGTCCTCACCGCTGGCCTTCCAGGGTTCACGTACTAGAATCCTCAAGTTGTACAAGGTTCCTCCTACTGCTCCGACAGTTCCTTGGCAGAATCCTTTGCCGGTTCCTCCTCATCTCCCCAACCTTTTAACGTCATGGGGTCCTAAAGCTCGGGTTTTGGTTGTCATCTCTTCTCTGACTACCCTCTTTTCCTTCGAGGTCTCGTCCATTCTCACAGCTTTCCATGCCATCCAGGTGCTGATGGCCTCTCCGCCGGACTCCACACTCACATACATCCAACCACTACCCAGTGTCTCCAGTTGGATCTAAATGGCATTTCAAGCCTCACATGTTCAAAGCTGAGCTCCTGATTTTCTTCCAGAAAACTGGTTCCCCCTGCCACCTTCCCTGACAAAGTTAATGGCACCTCTATCTTTTCTGCCGTCGAGACCAAAAGTTTTGGAGCCCTTCTTAACGCCTCTTTCACACCCTACATCTGAGCTGTCAATGAATCCTGATGGCTCTTCTCTCTCTTTCTATCGCTATCCAGAATCCATCACTTCTCACCATGTCCTTTGCTGTCACCCTGGTTCAAGCCACCATCATTACTTGCCTGTGTTCCTGCTATAGCCTCCTAATGCTTCCACCTTCAGTCATCACAGTGCCTGGAGTGAGCCTTTTAAAAGGTAAGTCAGGGCACGTCACTCCTGGGCTCCAAGCTGCTGATGGCTTCCTTTCTCCCTCAGAGAAAAGCCAAAGTCTTTACAATAACCTACAAGTCTCTACATCTCCTGGCCTCTCTCTGATGTCATTTCTTGCTACTTTCCCTCTCCCGCACTCTGCTGTAGCCACACAGACCTGTCGGTTTGTTCTTAAACAGGCAGGCCTGTTCCTACCTCAGGGCCTTTGCACACACTGCTCTACCTAGTGTGCCCTCCACAGGATCTCCATGTGGGTTGGTTCTCACTTCCTTCAGGACCCTGCTCAGATGTCACCCTCTCGGCAAGGCCCTCCCTGGCCACCTGCTTTAAATTTGTAACACTCCAGCCCCTAGAAATTCTTATTGCCCTTCTCTACTTCTTTCTCCTTAGCTTTTATCGCCACCTAATATACCATTTATTTTACTTATTTACCCGCCTCCTGCCACTAGAGTGGGAATTCCAGGAGGCAGGAATTTTTGTCTGTTATGTTTGCTGTGCTCTCCAGTGACTAAACAGTGCCTGGTGCTAAGTGCCAAAAAAATTCTTCAAAGGAACTTATGATTTTTTTTCAGGGGATCACTATAGTCTTCCCAGGGTACTGTTATGGAATCTCATCCTTTCAAAAATTGGTTAATTTTTGCCTGTCTTTGGTCTTCTGGCACCTCTTGTGTTCTTCATGAATTCCCAGCCGTTCCTTGACCGCTCTTCCAAGAAGCACCATGAACATGGCCTTAATTTTTTCTGCAGCAATGTTTATCTTCCTCCTTCAAGTCTGAAGGTCATGTTCCTTGAGGAAAGTAAAGGAGGAGCTGAATGGTTCTGTCTTCTCGTGGCCACTTGTTAATATTATCTCACCTCTTCTGAGCCCAGGTCTTATCTTTTATTAGTCCATTTTCTTGCTTAACACCCTTTGGTTGCTCAGAGCATTTTTGGCAACTAATTACAGGCAATAATATGCTATACTTTTGCAGCCTTTAAAAAATCTTTTTATTAGCTAAATTGACCCTTGAATAATTTGTTTATTCAACAAACATCTATACCATGTCTCAGGAATACTGCCGGAATCAAGGCAGCCTTCACAGAGCTTACCTGTTAGCTGGGCAGGCAGTGGCATATTCCCACATGAACAGGGCCTGGGAGGAAGGGCTACTTTCAGTTCCTCTGGGATGACATTTGGGCTGAAAGATGAGAAGTGGGCCATTTGAGGATCTGGGGGAAGAGCATCCTAGGCAGAGGGATCAGCAAGCGTGAAGATCCTAGAGCAGCAATAGCTTCAGGTGTCCCGGGGACAGAAGGGCCAGGGTAGATGAAGTGCAGTCGTTAAGGGGGAAAAGAGGTCGGAGAGAAAATCGGGGGCACAGCAGGCTGGGCTTTTGGCTGTTGTAAGCGGTTGGATTTTTTTTTTTTTTTTTTTTTTTGCGATACGTGGGCCTCTCACTGTTGTGGCCTCTCCCGTTGCGGAGCACAGGCTCCGGACGCACAGGCTCAGCGGCCATGGCTCACGGGCCCAGCCGCTCCGCAGCATGTGGGATCTTCCCGGACCGGGACAAGAACCTGTGTCCCCTGCATCGGCAGGCGGACTCTCAACCACTGCGCCACCAGGGAAGCCCTGGATTTTATGTCCAGGGCCATTGGAGGGCTTTAGCAGAGGAGGGCTAATATCCGATTGGATTTTGAATAGGTCACTGACCGCAGTACGGACATGGGCTCTGGGCAGGAGACAGTGGAAGCAGAGACCCATTAGGAGGCTGTGATCCAGGGAGGAGTGACTGGCGGGGACGGATGGGACAGAAATGGTGGTAGTGAGGGTGTCTCTTTGGGGTGGGGCCCACAACACTTGCTGAGGAACTGGGTGTGAGGCAGCACTAGGGAGTGTGCAGGCTTGGTGTTGCCTCCAGCGAGCGGAGGAAACAGTTAGGGTAGAATCAGGGCCCCGCTCCTGACCTGGACTTTCCGCCTCCTCTCTCCAGCTTTGGAAGCAGGAAGCCTCAGAGGGTTCTGGTCTATTCCTAGAACAGAAGGGCTTTGGGGCTGTGGGAATTCAGACTGGAGGGCAAAAGGAGATGAGCTCCAGGGAGACTGGAGAGAAACTGCGAGTTCGGAGCCCAGAGTAGTTCCTCCGCCTTCGTTGGAGCCTGGAGGTTCTGTTTCCTCCACAACACTGCCGCCCAGTGGTGTAGAGTCAAAGTGCAAGGGCAGGACTCACCCAATAACCGCAGGTTTCTCCTATCATCACAGGTCTTCAAGTGGACAGGAAACAACTCTTTCTTTGTGAAAGGAGACTTGGATTCACTGATGATGGGCTGTGGCAGGTGCGTGTCTCAGTCCTCCCCGAGTCTCGAGTGTCGGGGTGGCCTGTGCTCGGATCCCTTCTCCCATCCGGAAATGCGAGCTAGGCTGCCCCAGACAAGATGGGGAGGCTGCTGGTTAACCTTCAAGCCTCTTCCTTCAGCAGCTCCTGGGGCCTGCTCAGTCCCCTAGCCAACCCCCTAAACCCTGCTCTAAGTCAATATTGAGAGGAGAGGGTGGCGTGAACTCTCCCCCAAAGTGTTTCGTTGGTGACAGCTTAGGCTGAATTTATATGTAACTTTGGAAACAGTATTCCATATGGTTGGATGAAGCTAGATTCAAGGGATGGGCAAGCCTCAAATCTACCTGTCAGCTCCATGATCGTAGGAACATAACTCACGGGAGGAAGGCAGGCATCTTCCTGGAACCGGGCATGCGTGCGTGCGTGTGTGTACGTGCACGCGTGTGTGTACGTGTGCACGCACCTCTTGGGGGTGGGAGATGGAGTGCGTTAGGAAGACAAGGTTAGTCTCGCCTCTGGTATGACCTGCAAATTCAGGCAGAATAACCCTTATCCTGAGGGTACAGATGAAAGCATTGCTTGCTTAGAACCAGGCAAGTTCTTTGCTCTCCCAGCTGCCTGAAAAGCCTCCACTGAGAGGCAGATTGACACAGAACGCACCAGCCACGGCTGATTTGCAGTAAGCCACTTCCCAGCTACAGCCTAGGTTTGCTGTCAAACGAGGGGATTAGAATGGATGCCCTCTGACGTGTTTTGGGCTCAGAGTCCACGCTTGCAAGAGTCCCTCCTTTGGTTAAGCATTGCCATCTTTAACGTTCTGAATGTTCTAAAACTGGATTGTGGTGATGGTTGCACCACTGCATATATGTATCAAAATCATTGAACTGTAAAAAAAAAATGCTCCAAACCCTGTGGGGAACAACATGCGAGCCCCTAACAATCAGGATACATTGGTTTAAGGGGAGCTGAGACAAAGGCAAAGTGTGGCTGCAGTGGTGGTGTAGCCAAGCACCGCTGGTGCAGGTCCGAAAGGTGTCAGCACCCAGGAGGGAGCGATGCCAAGACTCTCCTCTCTCTTTAGTGGCCACTTTGGGCTGTGGTTGGATGGAGACTTGTATCACGGGGGGAGCCACCCCTGTGCCACCTTCAACAACGAGGTGCTGGCCCGACAGGAGCAGTTCTGCATCAAGGAGCTAGAGGCCTGGGTCCTGAGCTGATGCCCCGTGGGCAGCTTCCTGGGGCAACAGGGGCTTGGATCTGCCCCCGGATGCTGACGAGGCCTCCCTCACCCTGGGCAGTCCATTCTGTCCGAAACACAGATGGCGAAGTGTCCTAGTGTGGACTGTGGCTGTGAGCCAGCCTCCCGTCGCCTGAGGACCAAGACAGGCATGGGCACGGCCCATGTTCTCCTGGAGAGGGGACTTTGAAGGAGTGAAAGCACTTATACCTCACCCAAGCAGCACAAAGTCCCTCAGGAAAATGATCTTTTTAGAAAGTATACAGTTAATACATGTTTATTGTAGAAAACCCAGAAGATATAGAAGAATTAAAGTTGCCTAAAATTCAACCACCCCCCAAAACACTAACATTTCATGTATATCCTTCCAGACAATTTTCTAAGGAGATATATATATATCTTACAAAATGGGATTCTACTCTATATGTGTTGGACATTATTCTAACTTAAAGAATATTGTCGGGCTTCCCTGGTGGTGCAGTGGTTGCGAGTCCGGACGCCTGCCGATGCTGGGGACACGGGTTCGTGCCCTGGTCCGGGAAGATCCCACATGCCGCAGAGCGGCTGGGCCCGCAGCCTGTGTGTCCGCAGCGGGAGAGGCCACAACAGTGAGAGGCCAGCGTATCCCAAAAAAAAAAAAAAAAGAATATTGTCAAACCACAGACACCAGGACTCAACCAGTGAAATTAATAAAGACTCCAGTAGCATCCTTCTTTTCCCAGAACAATGAGGGCTTTCTGTCTGCCACCAGTGTGCCACCGGGTGCTTGCAAATCTCTTATTTAGTTCCATGAGGAAAATATGAAAGCAGCAAATGAACAATATGCATATTTGGGTAAAGAATTTGAAATTCTGTAGATGGGAACCTCAGGGAGGTTAAAAAGGAGGAAGGGTATGTTTTCTGGCAAAACAGGAGCTCAGAAAAACTAAAAAAAAAAGAAATCCATACCCCTCCTCATGCTAGTGCCTGTCTCCTTCCAGAAGAAGATTCTTTATCAGACCATTACTTGCCATTATTGAATGAGGAAAACCAAGTAACATAGGCCCTGTTAATACCATCCCCTCTTGAAGACCCAATACAGTGCTGAGGTATAAAGAAATATCTGGGCGCATTCCTAGACCAAACACAGTTCTGTTGCACAAAAGGGTCAAAACTGGGCACACAAGTGTGACAGAAAGTCATCAAGGAAGACACGGTTGGTTTCAAGATAGAGATACATTCATGAGGTTTTATTGCAGCTGTTTCCCTCACCCAGATGAAATAACCAGTCACTTGAACTTGCAGTTCTATTTACATTCTCAATGTGACAATGCTCAGTAACTCTAGAGGCCAAGCTGTTAAAGTCTCCGTTTTTATACAAATAGTGAAGATGTTTCTTAAGAAAAAGTTAACCTTGTCAGTGGCACATGGTTCCCATAATTAAAACAGTTGCAAAGAACATAAAGTGCAGCTGCCTGGTATGTAACAAAAGATGCAAACAAAATAGATTCAAGTTGTTTCTCAGAGAGCACAATGATACTACAATACTGAGACCACAAAATTGCAGAGTAAAACAATGATTTAAAGTAGGAGGTGCAAAAATAAAACAATCTTGGCAGAGAAACATTACATTCTTGACCTTGGGTCCGGGCACATGAAGTCTGGGACGGATGCTTCTCCCTACTGAACATTTCAGAGGCACCTTGGTTAAAATGGACATGACCCAGTACCACGGACCACTTTCCTTGTGCTTCTATGAGCCCGTGTGTGACCACATCCCCACCACACAGCACCGTGGTGGGAGAGGAGAAGGGATCTAACTACTCTATGAATTAGGGTCAACTCTTGATTATCTACTGAGGGATGGGGTAGGGGTGATAGTGCACAACGGCAGACATTCCAAATACCTGTCACCCTAGAGTCTACAGCAGAGAGCCTGGTTACACAGTGGATGGTGCAGCACTCCTAAGGCCCTGTGGATAATCCGCTGGCCTGTGGTCTGAGTTCCTCCCCACTCCCTCTTGCTCTTGCCCAGGGCCAGGGATGGCTCTCCAGGCCCAGCCTGCCAGGGAGTGTCAGGCTTTTGTAAGGGAGTGTCGAAGCACGAGATGTTAGGGGCTCATGACTACACTCCCCGCTGCCCTGCCTCCGGCAGCCACCAGCTTTGGCTCTAACTCCAGACTTTGCTCTTAGTGAACTTCTGTAGCACTGGGGATGTGCGTATGGGAGGAGAGCCCTCAGTTCAGGAGCGCTGCTCAACCACAGTGGTGTAGAGACACAGAGGGGAACCTGGAGTTCACTGGGCAATCACTTCATCTCTGCACGGGCAGCTACCAGCAAAAATGAAGTCCCAGCTCTGAGGAGCCCTGAGGATGGATGGTTCCTGTCATGACTTCTGATCAGCACCCAAGCAAGATGCAGAGAGCAGGTGGGAGGGAAGCTGCCTTCTCCAGGCTGGGCAATGGTAGAACCCTCAGGGCTTGGGCAGTGAGCGCTCAGGAGAGAAAGAAACCAACACGGGCTAGAGCTACAGCTGACCCAGAGAACAGCTTGGTTTGGGGGATCCCTCTGCCACTGGGGCTAGGGGTCTCCTATAAGGTAGCCTTATGCCCCACTTCAGAGGAGGCCAGAGCCCTCAGATCTTTTCAGCAAATCAATCAGGCCTGTCATCAAAACGCTGGAGCCCCTCCTGGCCCTCAACTACTGTTGATCCCACATGGCAGCTTACAGGGGGCTAAAAGGGTGAGGGTAGGTGCCTTTCACTAATGTTCCAGCCACTCAAGGAGAGCTCTCTTCAAATTTGGGGTGATGGGCATCTCCTCGGGGGCGCAGGATTTTACATTTTGCTTTTAACTGTGGCTGTTCGTGAGAATCCCAAATGCAAATTCCAGTGTGCACCTTTGTCTGATTTCCAAATTTTTAAAAAAACAATCATACGTCCTAAGAGTTCAAAGTACATAAAAGAGTGGTTATTCTAAGAAAACAGGCTACTAAAGAAGAAAGGCTTTGATTAGTATTAAAAATAGGCAAGGCAGTGCTTTCCATAGCTCATGTAATAAAGTTTGCCTAATACCTGTTCCTCTAAATAAAAATGACTTAGCATGTGCGTACATTCAAAATATAAAATAAAAAGCACTAGTTGTCAATACATTTGTAGAACTCTGTAATCAAATTCCCTAAATTAATTGTGCTGGGGGGAGGACGGAGAGGCTTTTTGTAAACAACTGATTGCAGACATTCACACTGAGTCATCTGGAAAAAGCTTGACTCTGAATTTGGATGCTTCTCGGGTGTGAGCTGGACCCTGGGCTGAATCTGTGTAATTCCACTCCAATTTTCGAGGTGTTATAAGTGGGGCTACAATATCACCATCCTGTCAAAGAGAGAGAAACTAGAAATAGAGAAAAGCCAGTTTTCATGGTTTTGAGCGAACGCCTCAGGTACACATATCTTTGTCCTGAAGACAGATTGCTTCTGGACAGACTTACTCTTGGGAAACCCCAGATTGTATATATGCTCAGTGTGTGGGCTGAATTAGAAACACCACGGTCCTAGGAAGGGAAGAGCCCTCAGAGCAAAAGCCACCAGACCTATTCTTTTCACATGGCTAGGTTTTACGGCCATCTCCCTTCACACACTTCCACGGCACACACTCTGTCCTGGTTTTCCAGGAGAAAGAGGGCCCGCACTTGGACCCTTGCTCCTGTCTTTCCTAGTCTCCCCTGTAATAAATGTCCCAGGTCCGTAAGACGGCAAAGGGGGGAAGGACAGCGTGCGCCTGCAGAACTTGAGCTTCGCTCCACAATCAAGGCTATAACTTTGGCCCCATCAGCACTGACTCCACCCAAAACAAGGGATGGTGTCAAAGTGAAGTGACACTACAACTTGAAAACAAAGAGTGTGAGAAGCTAGGCCCTCTAACACCTGACTCTATCCTGAATCGTTCTTGAACTTGTGGATGGATTCTCGAGGTTATATGAGGGTACAGGATCTGTGAGAGCCTTTATTGCACTAGGAAGAGAATGCTTGTGACAGAATATCGTGGCCCTCATTTGCCTACTTGCTCTCAGATCCACTCTTCGCCTCCCTCTGCTGTGCTCTGTGTAACAGGAGCTGCTCTTGTGAACTACGTTTCCCAGCTCCCGTGTCTACCGGCCTCCAGTCAGGTTTGGCCGATGGGAGGCACCGGTGGGAGGCTGGAAGAGAGGGGGCAGAGAAGCCAGGGTGTCTCTCCCCTAACCCCTCTGGCTGGGTACAGTGGCTGTGATTCTGCTGTGGTTCTATGCAGATGGCCCAGCACCTGGACTCCCACCTCCTACCCTACCCTCCTGTTGTCTCACTGTTCTGTTTGCCCATTTAGCTCTTCTAAAGCTTTCGGATCTCATGCCCCGTATCACATTTCTTCTGCTGACCTATGCTGGATCTGACTTATAGAGCTATTATTAAAAGCAGCCACACTACTGCCATGACACTCATATTCGGAAGACCCGTACCTCAAGTCAACATTATTTGTTTTCAAACTCATCTCTATTTCTACCAAACATCCTTATCTCTACCTGTTCTAATTTCACCTCTAGTGAATTTTATGAACGCCGACTTGACTATGTCACTTTCCTGCTTACACACCCCAATGGCTCCCACTGCTCTGGTGCTCTTGGCTTACAGCACTGTGCACAGCGTCCCACCCCCGTCCCTAAATGCACCCTGTTCTCTCTCACCTTCCGGCCTCCCCCACACCCCCCTTTACCTAGCTGACTCCTCATCCATTCTTCAGGTCTCAGCTTCCAAGTTCCTCTTTAAATAAGCCTTCTCCAACCAACCAGACTTAAACCCTTCTCCTTTGTGCTCCTCTAAGACTGTCCACACTGCCCCTGACCCCAAAGCACTCACCACACCATTGTGATTGTTATTTACTCATGTGTCTGTTATCCCCAAATAGAGCGAAACCCGTGGGAACTGTCTCAGGTACTGTTCCATCCCTGCCCCCTAACATAGGGTCTGGTGAAAACATTCATTCCCTGACTGAATGTATCTGGATTTAAGGTCACTATCACCACATGGCTGAACTTGAATAGCCTCTTGTCTCTCTGCTTCCAGTCTCTCCACATTCCAATCCATCTGCTGCTAGAGTTTTCCTTCTTCATCAGGGGTTTAGTCTCCTTAGGAGCTACAGTACATAAGACAGACATACTTCCTTATTTCCTCTGGTCTCACTCTAGCTGGAGACAAAACCCAGAAGTAAATAATAATTACAGCAGCATTGTAAGTCTTGAATACTCTCAACAATTCCCTGCCCACTGTACATAACAATAAATCTTTCTTAGCTGATTACCCACGCTTCTCCACAATCCAGCCGACTCTTCCGTTTCCCCTGTCACCTCAACAATAAGACTTTGAGGCCCCCAAACACACCCAACTTGTTCCAGTTTCATTTTTGTGTAGCTCCCATTTCTCTCTGCTACTCATCCAAACACAATCCAGACTTCTGGATGTAGTAGAATCCTCCCTCCTGCCTAAGACTTTTCTTTCTTCCTTTTTTTTTTTTTTAAACATCTTTATTGGAGTATAATTGCTTTACAATGGAGTTAGTTTCTGCTTTATAACAAAGTGAATCGACTATACATATACATATATCCCCATATCTCCTCACCCTTGCGTCTCCCTCCCACCCTCCCTATCCCACCCCTCTAGGTGGTCACAAAGCACCGAGCTGATGTCCCTGTGCTATGCGGCTGCTTCCCACTAGCTAGCTATTTTACATTTGGTAGTGTATATATGTCCATGCCACTCTCTCACTTCGTCCCAGCTTACCCTTCCCCCTCCCCGTGTCCTCAAGTCCATTCTCTATGTCTGAATCTTTATTCCTGTCCTTCCCCTAGGTTCTTCAGAACCATTTTTTTTAAGATTCCATATATATGTGTTAGCATACGGTATTTGTTTTTCTCTTTCTGACTTACTTCACTCTGTATGACAGACTCTAGATCCATCCACCTCACTACAAATAACTCAATTTCGTTTCTTTTTATGGCTGAGTAATATTCCATTGTATATATGTGCCATATCTTCTTTATCCATTCATCTGTCAGTGGACACTTAGGTTGCTTCCATGTCCTGGCTATTGTAAATAGTGCTGCAGTGAACATTGTGGTACATGACTCTTTTTGAATTATGGTTTTCTCAGGGTATATGCCGAGTAGTGGGATTGCTGGGTCATATGGTAGTTCTATTTTTAGTTTTTTACAAACCTCCATACTGTTCTCCATAGTGGCTGTATCAATTTACAGTCCCACCAACAGTGCAGGAGGGTTCCCTTTTCTCCACACCCTCTCCAGCATTTATTGTTTCTAGATTTTTTGATGATGGCCATTCTGACTGGTGTGAGGTGATACCTCATTGTAGTTTTGATTTGCATTTCTCTAATGATTAGCGATGTTGAGCATCCTTTCATGTGTTTGTTGGCAATCTGTATATCTTCTCTGGAGAAATGTCTATTTAGGTCTTCTGCCCATTTTTGGATTGGGTTGTTTTGGTTTTTTTTGATATTGAGCTGTGTGAGCTGCTTGTATATTTTGGAATTCAGCACCACCAAACCAGCTCTACAACAAATGCTAAAGGAACTTCTCTAAGGCTTTTCTGACAGCTCTCCCAAAGCTCTGAGTCCTAACAGACTCACCTGTGTCCCTCCCTCTGGCATCTGACAAAGAGTCGATATACTGGGCTACTCTTTCACGTCTCACCTTTGGTTTTTGTTTCCTTCAGCACCCAACACATGGGGGCGGGGGTGGGAAGCAGCTAAGGTGTTGTGAGGGACAGCACTAGGCCAGGAAGTAGAACTCTGTTTCCCACCTGCCTGCCAGTCATATTCATTCAGTCAACAAATATCAACTGGTCACATTCTCTGTGCCAGGCACCCACCATGTGCAGGTCAATAAGGGATAATTTCAACAACATTCTCTATGGGATTGGCAACTAGAGAATTTAAATAGGTTACAGGTTTGGGAATGCTGAGTTTGAAATAAGTTAGAAAACTTATTATCAGTTATATGTGGCCTTCAATAAGTTAAAACTCAGCTTTGGTAACCTTCTCTTCAGGATGAGGACACAATATCTCACCTCCCAGAGTCACTGGGAGGACTGGGTGAGACAACTGGTGAGAACACTGTCAAGTACTATTCACATATTCACCATCTTAAACTTTTATTACTAGGACAATAGTGATAAACAGAGCGCCCACTCACAATTGCTGTAGGAAGAAACTGCTGGTGGACACAGATTCAGGCATTTAAAAAGGAAAGCTTAATGTGGAAAAGCCTTTTTTCCCCAAACCAAAACCAAATGACATTTATTTATTTATTTACTTTAAACTTTTTATTTCATATTGGAGTATAATTGATTAACAATGTTGTGTTAGTTTCAGGTGCACAGCAAAGTGATTCAGTTATATATACACATGTATCTATTCTTTTTCAAATTCTTTTCCCATTTAAGTTATTACATAATATTGAGCAGAGTTCCCTGTGCCATACAAGGTCCTTGTTGGTTATCCATTTAAAATATAGCAGTTTGTACATGTCAATCCCAAACTCCCCAACTATTCCTCCCCACTACCGTTCCCCCCAGTAACCGTAAATTCGTTCTCTAAGTCTGTGAGTCTGTTTCTGTTTTGTAAATAAGTTCATCAAATGACTATATTTAAATGAGAACTTTCCAGAGGGATGTAAGGATTGCTTGTGTTTTTTACTTAAAAATGTGTGCAACGTATGT
The DNA here is from genome assembly GCF_025265405.1 of Mesoplodon densirostris. Lineage (NCBI taxonomy): Eukaryota > Metazoa > Chordata > Mammalia > Artiodactyla > Ziphiidae > Mesoplodon > Mesoplodon densirostris. The sequence goes on along the minus strand of NC_082676.1, from coordinate 22,930,811 downwards.
GAATGTTACCCACCTGTGGCTTGGTGAAGTTATTGATTAAACACCAGTGAACGAAATGCTGTTGTGCAGCATGCAGACTCCTTTTATCCGTCTTCTTACAATAAACTCGAATCAGCTGCTCAGCAAATACCTCTGGCAAAAACTGTGAAACCTTTTTAAAGAAGGAAAAATTTCACTGTCACCTTGAATTCACACACTGAAGAGAGATCAGCTGTTCCTAAGCTCCATGCTTGATGTTATATTAAAAGCACCATGTTGTTTTGCTATTTTATCCCAATGATAATCTAGAGAAAAGAATTCAAGGCAGCTGTCATATTGCAAAATGTCCCGCAATTTTATGTCCATTAATAAAAGATGAAAGGTTTGTATGATATAATTACATGAACACTACTGACTCTCACACAGAAGATATGCAAATACGCACATTTCACTTGGATGACTTCAACCATATGACACTCCCTTCCCACCAGACTTATAAGCTAGCCTCTAAACCAAAAAACAGAGCTTTCTTCTGTGTTCAGCAAACAGGAGAAACTGGCTCTTAAGATAGTCTAGGCTACACAAAATTAGGTATACTTTAATTTTAAAGATATGCTTCTGCTTCTTTTTTTTTTTAACGGTACACATTGACTTTAGGACTCAACCTGAAAGTAAAATGCAATTTACGGTAAAGTTCCAAATGCCACTGTAGTATATTTGTTTTACCTAAGTAGTTACCTGATTTTTAGTAATCATGATTGCCTGGCTGGGCTCACTCTTACAATAGAAGCGAACATGATCAATAGGATTCTTGTCTTCCATCCCATAATCCATGTTGATAACCTTAATACAAGCAATAAATAAGTGATCGTGTACATAATAGCAATGAGAGTTCAATTCAGGGTCATGGGGCATCACAGGAAACGAAGCAGAGCTCTCTGGAGGTTGAGAAGTAGGAGCCCTGGTAGGGTGGCTCATAGCGGAATAAAAGTAGCTCTGGTGCATGACCCATAGGGAACTGGTCTTTGAAATCTGGGTGGGGTGGGAGGGGTATTTGTGCTTTCAACGTAAGTAGGGTATAACGTCAATACCTACTACGTGATAGACACGTGGCAGGCACTGTTGTGTAGAGATACAAGGACCCTTGATAAAATCCCAGCCCCCATAGACCACATGGCCAAGACTGAGGTAGAACAAATAATTTAAAAAGTAACTATCGGGAATTCCCTGGTGGCTCAGTGGTTAGGACTTGGTGCTCTCACTGCCGGGGCCCGGATTCCATCCCTGGTCAGAGAACTAAGATCCTGCAAGCTGTACAGCCTGGCCAAAAAAAAAGTAATTATCTAACCCCATTTGTTATAAGAGCTACCAAGGAAAAGCAAATGGTACTGTGAAACTTTGTAACCTGGGAACCTAGTAGTCTGGGGCTCCTAGGCAATGACTGGAAATGTTTTCCTGGGAAAGTGACTTTACTAATAAGTGAGCAGGAATTAACCAGGCCTAGGTAGGAAAGAAAAGAATTCCAGGCAGAAGAAACAGCTCTGAAGCAGAGAGGACTGAAACTTGTCTGCTCCTTTTAGTAACACTGAAGTCACTGGTGATCTTAGTGAGAGTAGTTTTAATACAGGCTGACCTCAGAGAGATTGCAATACAGGCAAAGTGCAATAAAATGACTTGCAATAAAATGAAATATAGCTGTATAGTGATGGTGACAGAGAAAAGGTTCAGAAGTAGATGAGAAGGGACTTCCCTGCAGGCTGGTGGTTAAGACTCTGCGCAGGGGGCACGGGTTCGACCCCTGTTCGGGGAACGAAGATCCCGAAAGCCATGTGGCGTGGCCAAAACAAACAAACAAAGAAAAAAAAACAAAGCAAAACAAAAAAGAAGTCGATGAGAAATGAGAAAGACAACTTTTGGAAGTTTGGCTGTTGAGAGGCAAGAGGGGAGAATATGAAGCGGACCGTGGTACGCAGGAAAGGTAAGGGGACACAACTTTTCAATGAGTTTAACCCTGAAGAAGAGAAGATGGGTAAAGAGGAGTGCAGGGTTTGTTATTTTCTTAAGATGAAAGTCTGTTTAACTGCTGATGGGAAAGTCAAAGAGGGAGAGGAGAGAACGCATACTGTGTGGTTCTGCAAACATTCTGAGACAAATTGCTCTGTGGCTGCACTGCCCAATGGGGTAACCACTGGCCATGTGTGGATTTTTACATGTCAAGTCAATAACATTAAATATAAGAATAGGGCTTCCCTGGTGGCCCAGTGGTTGAGAGTCTGCCTGCCGATGCAGGGGACACGGGTTCGTGCCCCGGTCCGGGAAGATCCCACATGCCGTGGAGTGGCTGGGCCCGTGAGCCATGGCCGCTGAGCCTGCGCATCCGGAGCCTGTGCTCCGCAACGGGAGAGGCCACAGCAGTGAGAGGCCCACGTACCGCAAAAAAAAAAATTAAAAAAAAAAATATATATATATATATATAAGAATAAAATTAGTTCTTCAACTGCAGCAGCCACATTTCAGTGCTCAATAGACATGTGTGGCTAGTCACTACTGAAATGGACAGCACAGATACAGACCATTTCCATCACCACAGGAAGTTCTATTGGACAGCCCTGGCCTGGAACACAATTAGAAGGGTTACCCTTAGCCTTTTGATAGGAAGAGAGACACTTCCCCACTGTACCAGAGCGAATTCTGAACACAGCTGCACGTGGAGGCAGGCTTGCTTGTTTGACGGTGTAGGTGGAGAGAGTTCCTATCTAATAACCTATATTTTATCTCTGAAATAAGAGCTGAAGTGGGGTTAGTCACTGAGAGTGAATACAGTTGGGGTTGGGAAGCAGGGCTGGAGATTTGGGAGGAGCGAAGATGGTTTGAAAGAGTCCCTGTGGAGACTAGGAGAATTGCACTTAGCTTGCCAGAAAGTCCAGAGGGCCCACCTAGGGTTGGTGACCATGAACTGTCATTCAGCATTTTGCGAGGGAGTTGAGGGTAATTGCAAAAAGTGACTGAATTAATGGAAACACGATCTAAGTTAGACTGGGAGAGAAATAAAGACAGAAGATCACTAACCAGCTGGAAGAAAGTCAGGAGACAGTAAACTGGAGGTCCCAATGAGCTAGGAACTCAGGGGACAGCCAGGCTGCAACAAAGGCAAAACGATAGTCAGAGAAGAGGCTAAAGATAGAGGGGAGTTAGTTAATTACGGAGTGGACATTCCAAAGGGCTCCACCGACAGGTTTGGGACAAGGGAAGAGATTGGAAGTGAAGTAAGGGGAAGAAATAGAGTAATGTGGTGATGATGGTTCAGAAAAGAACAGATGATAAGAGGGGCTTATCCTGTGAGTGGTGACTGAAGAAAACCGGTATGTGAGCTTTGCTGGCTATGCTGCCAGTGGCCTGTGAGACAAGGGTGGACATCTGAGATTCAGCCATGGTCCAGAAGTGAGACCAGGGGTCTGCAGTACACGGCCAGCCCTCCCACTCTGCATGGTCTACTGGCTTTGACAGCTGCATTCCTTTATCTGTGAGGGAGAATTGCTCAGTCCTCCCCACAATCCCAGGGCTGGTGCTGTCATAGGTCTCTCTCCTGGGTGTTGTTTCATAATGGAGGACCTGATGCAGCACTGACATTTTACCCATCATGGTAAGGCATGAACACTAATCAAATTTTCAACAATTTAAGTGCCACTATCTCTTCGGTATTTATTTCCTTGGCTTTAGAATAGTAATAAAAGGCAATCCCTATTTTCTTCATAATGCATAACTGTAAATTCCTCCTTAAAGCAGATTTGATAAAACAGTTATTTTCCAGAAGAGCAATGTTATACAGAGATCCCATTCTTAACCAAGGACTCAAGAGTAAAAAAGTAGCTACAGATCAACAACAATGAATCTTTAATTCTAAATGGTAAATTATGTTTTATAGCCCATTACATAATCATAAGTTACTACATACAGTCCCCAAAGGGGCCATGTATGGTAAGATGCACCACGTAAATGTATTACACCGTCAAGCTAAAACTAGATGCTAATTCATGGTAAGACATTTAATTAGCAATTTTATTGCTTTCTCAGAATACAGATAGGCTTTACCCATCTTAAAATGGAAACAGTTTCAGATTATGAAACTCTTGTACCATACTCACTGTAAAAAAAAAAAAAAAAATCACCTGCAATTCCACCACTCAGGTAGAAACAATGTTAACATTTTACTATTAATATATCCAAAATTTTTTCAATATGTTCACTGCACACACACATTTAAATGTAATGTATATACATTTAAAGAAACAAAAAGAAAATCATTCTGTATGTACTTTTTTTCACTTATTATAAACATCTTTCGATGTTAAAAACAACTTTTAATGTTTGCATTATTCCACTGAATTTCCTATTGAGAGACATATATAGGGACTTCCCTGGTGGTCCAGTGCTTAAGACTCCACGCTTTCAATGCAAGGGGCGCAGGTTCGATCCCTGGTTAGGGAACTAAGATCCCACATGCCGCGTGGCATGGCCAAAAAAAAAAAAAAAAAAAAAAGACATACACATTTTCCCCCTAATTTCACACTATAATAAAGCCACAATAAATATATTTGTGCTTTCTTTGAAAAACTGATCACCTCCTTTGGACAAATGCCCAGAATAAAACTGCTGGGTCAGTTAAAATTGACCCTAGTTTGGTCTTTTGTATCAATTTACACTCCTATTTTCACATACCTTTATTATCACAAAATCTTATAAAAATTTTTTTATCTTATATGTCTGATAATCAAAAAACTCGTTGCACCAATTTGCCTATAGGTTAACAAGAAAGTTAAACTTCTTTCATGTCTATTGGCCATGTGTATGTCATCTTCTCCTGTGCATGGCAGCCACCTGAAGTACCTCTGATCCTCTAACCATTGGGAGATGGGGAGGTGGGGGACTGACTAGGAGTAATGCCTGCACTGAGGGCAAGGGCAGACACATGGGAGCCCAGGGATAACATTCTGGAGAGTGAAGCCTTTCAGAGCCTCAGCAAGTCAGGATGTGAGATCCCTTTATTCTGGTGGAACCTCATCTAATGAAACAGGAAACTGCAGCCTGATCTGCAGATCTGAGGCACTTCAACACGCAGTCAAGCGAACAGAGAGAGGGTCCAAGGGCCGTTCACCCACTGTGTCCCTCGGCAAAGAATCGTTATGGAGAGACTGCCTTTTGCTCAAAGATGCATCAGCAAGAGAATAACAAATGAGAGGCTTATGGAAAAAATACACAGAGAACACTGTCCTGAGATTTCAGAGGAGTAGAACTCTGAAAAGAATTTCTTAGAGGAAACAAGAAAATCTGAGAAAGCCATTTGGCATTATCATTAGGATACAAGAAGACACTACATCCTCTGAAAATAGGAGTCAAAAAGTCTTAACTTTTTCCTTTGTGTGTGTGTGTGCAATTAAAATATTATTGGTATGTATTATTTTTTTGATCAAGAAAATATTCAAAAATCACTATATACAACGTTCTATTAATGACACGACCACAATTACATAAAAATATTTACAATATTGACATAAAAATGTCAAAGGTTTTAAAACTGCTTAATGTTAGTTTTTTTCTGTGATATCACAGGTGATTCTCTTTCTTCCACCTTTCTGTATTTTCCAAATTTTCTATAATGAACATGTACTACTGTTATAATGGGGGGGGTAGTGGTGCTTTATTTTAAATAAATTCTTTGCTTAGTATGTTATTGGACTAACTACTTACATCCACTATGAAATCTTCAGCCTTCAGTTCAGGTTCTAGCACCATGTCACTGGGTTTAGCACTGGCGACCCCTTTCGGAAGGCTTTCGTAGTTTTCCTAGAAAAGACGAGGCTCCTCATGTTAGAACTCCAGTTCTTCATTCTACAGTGTTTGTTTCAGGAAGAGGTTCCCTCTCTAAAAACGGCACTTTACCAAAAAAAGTGGGTAGAGATTTCCCTAACAAATATATGGCTTCTGCCTATGCCATCTTTTAATCAAATCACAATAGTGCGATTTTCATAACAGAATTTCACGTTGAAAAAAATGTGGCATTAACATATTAGTAAAACAAGAAGTAAAATGTGACCCAAGGAAGTATCATGAGGCAGGGTGTGATTATCAGTGTGGCTTTTGTTATGGGCTTTCTGGCAAAGAGAAAACCCTTCAACAAGCAGGAGAGATAACTGGTAACTGAACTAAAGAAGGCAAGCAAGCACCATCTGCGAGAACCTGATAATCTGCGAAAGAAAGAAGTAGTTAAAGCAGGTCCTTAGAGTGTCAAAGAAGCTCATGCAGATACCTCATTTTGAGGCCCCTTTTTCTTACATTCATTTTCTTGCCTTTGGATCTAGACAAAATTTGAGGCCCCCCTCTCACTTCTGAAATGAGAGAGTAAAGGTTTTGGAGTAAATGAGACTTGGCTTTGAATCCTGGCTCACTAACTGTGCTTCCATAGGCAAATTATTTAATCTCTCCCAAGCCTCAGTTTCTTCATCTGCAGAGCAGGCCTCAGAAGACTGATGTGAAGATTAAATGAGAACGTGTAACGGGCTTAGAATACAGTCATGGTATTGTGATGGGCTAATGGTTTCCTCTTGGGGGTCAGAGGACCTTTCAACTTACCCTTTTTTTTTTTTTTTTTTTTTTGCTGTACGCGGGCCTCTCACTGCTGTGGCCTCTCCCGTTGCGGAGCACAGGCTCCGGACACACAGGCTCCGCGGCCATGGCTCGCGGGCCCAGCCGCTCCGCGGCATGTGGGATCTTCCGGGATCGGGGCACGAACCCGTGTCCCCTGCATCGGCAGGCGGACTCTCAACCACTGCGCCACCAGGGAAGCCCTCAACTTACCCTTTTAATCTTTATTTGTCCCAAAGGCTGAGTCTCACCCACAAACTTGTATAGATTACGGCATTCAATTTTCTTTAAAATCGCTCGTGCAGCATCCAATTTGGGATCAGCAGAGTATAAAATCTCCAGAAAAATGTTATCTGCCAATTTGATGAAATTTCAGTTGCATTAAAATGAAAAAACAAGATTTTAAAAGACTCATACATTGCTGTATGACTCATACATCGTCTGAAATGATTTCAAGCAGTTTACAAACGTAGGTACACTATGATTATAACAATATGAAAAAAAATTTAAAGCCTGAAGTGAAAAAACCTTTGTAAAAGTGTTGCAGTCAATGTCTCAGATTTGCTTCAAGGTAATCTAATGAGTGGGAAAGGGGAGAGATGAGACAAGACTGCACTGGAGTTGATGACTTGAGACTGGGTTTTAGGTACAAAGGGGTGTATTAATTTATTGTTATGTTGGTTTTTAAAAAATATGTATTTATTTTTATTTATTTGGCTGCGCCAGGTCTTAGTTGCAGCATGTAGGCTCTTAGTTGCAGCATGTGGGATCTAGTTCCCTGACCAGGGATGGAACCCAGGCCCCCGGCATTGGGAGCTCAGAGTCTTAACCACTGGACCACCAGGGAAGTCCCTATATTATGTTTTTTTAAAGAGAATGATACTTAAGGATTACAAAATTATGTCTGAGATCTGCTTCAAAATGGCCCAGGGTCTGATGGGGTGAAGGGATGAAGCAAAATTGTCATGCGTTGATAATTGCTGCAGCTAAGTGATGAGACTAAGTGATGTAAATTTCCTTAATAATAAGTTTTTAAGGGAATTCCCTGGCAGTCCAGTGGTTAGGACTCCGTGCTTTCACGGCCAGGGCCTGGGTTTGATCCCTGGTCGGGGAACTAAAACCCCACCAGTCTCGCAGTAAGGCCAAAAAAAAAAAGTTTTTAAAAGTTTCATTCCATGATGATAGAAGGTAGTTTATTTTCCTTCTTTCTTTTTCTTCCAACTTTTTATTTTGGAAATTTCAAAATTCACTGAAATTCACTGAAATTTATCCACTGTTAACATTTTCCCACATATGCAAACACTCTCTCCGTGTGTGTGCACACATAAATTTTTGAGGAAACATTTGAAAATTACAGACATCAATACCTTTCACTCCTAAATACTTCAGCATGTACCTCCCAAGAACAAGACCGTCACCCAACATAACCACAATCATGCCAAGAAATTTAATACTGATATAAAAATATCTGACATACAATCTATATCTGAATTTGCTTAATTGTTCCAATAATGCAATTTATGAATTTTTGTTGCTGTTTATAGAGAAACCAATCAAGTATTACAGATGACATTAGTTTTTTTTTTTTTTTTTTTTCTGGTATGTGGGTCTCTCACTGTTGTGGCCTCTCCCGTTGCAGAGCACAGGCTCCGGACACGCAGGCTCAGCGGCCATGGCTCACGGGCCCAGCCGCTCCACGGCATGTGGGATCTTCCCGGACCGGGGCACGAACCCGTGTCCCCTGCATCGGCAGGCGGACTCTCAACCACTGCGCCACCAGGGAAGCCCACGGATGACATTAGTTACTGTGTTTTATAGTCTCCTCCCATCTAGAACTAGGATAATTTCCTTGACTTCTTTCATGATGTTGACATTTTAGAAAAGTTCAGGCAGTCATTACGTAAAATGTCCCAGACTTTGAACTTGTTCGACTGCTTCTTCACCATTAGATTCAAGGAAAACACTGTTGTTGAGAACACTGTATAAGTGTTACAACATCTAAGAAGACTATATGAGAGCTTGGCTCAGTGCATCACATCACAAGTCACATAATGAGCTTTGTTATATTTACGGGTTATGTTAAGTTCCAACAGCTGGTTACAGCAATAACCACCACCCCGCCCCGGATTTCTCTGTTATAAATGTATCTTTCCCTTTGTAATTAACAATCTGCAGGGTAATATTTTGAGTCTGACTATCCTAATAGGTTGTCAACCAATGGTTTAGCATTCATCGATAATCATTGATTGAATCAGTCACCGCATTTTGCAAAGTGAGTTTTATTAAAATGCCTTTTCTTGGCAAAATAAAATATTAGTAGTCTATGTCATTCACGTCACCCACAAGTATATGTACCAATCTGTGGTTAACACATTCCTCACCCTCTCAGTATGCTGTCTACAAACCCATCTCTCCATCTTTAGTTTTCATTATTTCTTTACACATTATACACACAGTTTGAAAAACAGAACAATTTTATTTTAACATAAACAAGACCACAGGTGGGATGAACTGGGAGACTGGGATTGACACATATACACTAATACGTATAAAACAGATAACTAATGAGAACCTGCTGTACAGCATAGGGAATTCCACTTAGTTGTACAGTAGAAACTAACAACATTGTAAAACAACTCTACCCCAATAAAAAACAACAGCAACAACAACAAAAAAAACAAGACCACACTTTTCTTATCTATGCTTTTATCTACCCTATTCCCAGGTGAATTAAAGAAATGCTTTTCCCCATGACAGAATCTCACTTCCTGAAGGCCTAATCCCTGAGGTTCATCTCAAAAGGCACCTGATTGTGAAACCTTCCCTAATTCTTCCAAACCAGAGATGTAATTCCTCTTTGAACCCCATGGAACTCAACTGATACTCTTCTTATGCCTTTCATCTTATTCTACCAGGTACAGGTTTTGGGGTGGACTTATATTTCCATTTCTGTTGGCTAAATGGGTAAAAGAAGGATTACTGGATCACAGGATACATATATGTTTAAAAGAAAATGCTCAACTTTTCCCAAGTGGCTGTACCACCTGCATTCCCACCAGCTATGTATGAGAGTTCTATTTGTTCTACGTACATGTTTTCAAAGAGTCATGTACAAAAGTAAACTGCTGTCTATTAAATTTAATGACTAAAATATCACTAAAATAGTGTAAACAACATTCAACTTGGGAGTCAGAAGACTTGGTTTGAGTTCAGCTTTGCCATTTTTTAGGATAAGCTGCTTTCCCTCATTTGGCCTGTTTCCTCATTTGAGGGGTTTTAAGCAGATGATCTCTAAGGTTCTTTTGAATTTAACATTCTAAGACCTCAATTTAATTAAGGGTCTTGCAGGGGAAGCGAGGGAAGGGGTAAGGTCCACCTATTGCTTAGGAATATTGAGGGATAAAGACCAAGGTTTAGCATTGGTATTTGCTAAATGTATTAGCATTTAGAAAATGGTTACCTAAGACAGTGGTCATAACATTTGCAATGCTTAAGATAGCTACATCCAGATAAGCTGAAACATCCATTAGAAATAGGAATTTAGGAAGCAGAGAGAACAGATAAAGAAACAGCATATTCAGATGATAGACTACTACTCAGCAATAAAAAGGAATGAACTACTGGTACATGCAACCTGGATAAATCTGAAATACATAATGCTGAGTGAAAGAAACCTTACACAGAAGAATACATATGGTATGATTCCATTGATATAAAAGTCTAGCACAGGCAAATAGTGGTTGCTTCTCGGGGTGCGGTAGGGACAGGAATTGACTGGGACAGGGCATGAGGGAATTTTCTAAGGAGAAGATAAGGTTCTGTGTCCTGCATTTGTTTAGCAAATGTTACACTTACCATTTTTACATTTATACAAATTGCATGTAACTTTTACATCAAAAGAAAAAAATCTATAAACAATTAGTGAACTTTAGTTAATCTGCATGCTGAAGGAGTTAGGGTAAAGTATACTGATGTCTGAAATTTACTTTAAAATGCATCAAACCTTAGATAGATTAATAAATGGATAGAGGGATGGTAGGTAATAAATATGTGATAAAGCAAGTCCAGTAAATGCTAGAATTTAGGTGGTGAGTATACAGGTTTTAACTGTAAAATTCTTTCAACATTGCTGTATATTTTCAACACTTACCCCCAAAATGTGAAAAAACATTCTAAAAAATTAGGAAATAAGAAGTGGAGATTTGGGACTGCCCTGGTGACACAGTGGATAAGACTCCGAGCTCCCAGTGAAGGGGTCCCGGGTTTGATCCCTCGTCAGGGAACAAGATCCCACATGCATGCCGCAAATAAGAAGCCCGCCTGCCACAACTAAGACCTGGTGCAACCAAATAAATAAATAAAAGCAAATTGATTTATAAAAAGAAGTGGAGATTTTTAAAATAAAGATAAGGTGAGTTGCTTTTGGAAATGCAGCAAAAGTAAGGAAGGCTCTCACATGGTCCTATTTCTTCAAGGTCATGTAGTTAAGGAGAATAAGGATCATATGACTGCTCAGAATAATATGCAAGAAAAGTACAATGATCCCTGTTCTCAAATGAAGAAAGCTGGAAAGGCTATATGCTTATTCTCCAATACTCTGGCAGATAAAGCACAAAAATGTAACCTAATTTCTTGTCTGGGATTTTTGACATTGTTACAACATCCAAGTATGTGATCAGTGAACTCATCTTACCGAATGGGGTAAAAACCAGTTTGGGTGTTTTAGAACTTTCATGGTGAGCAAGAGCTATGTATAATCATGAGCACTTAAGACCTCATTAAAATGTATGATATTTTAATGGTTTGTCAGTTAACCCCAAAGTGTATAAAATGCAGAATTCATTTCTTTTCACCAAAAGATAATTTAAATGTAATATAATGTTACAGGATGAATGCTTGGGACTGGTCTCTGAGGAAAACTGAAGATGATTTTTTTTTTTTTTTTTTTTTTGTGGTACGCGGGCCTCTCACTGTTGTGGCCTCTCCCGTTGCAGAGCACAGGCTCCGGACACGCAGGCTCAGCGGCCATGGCCCACGGGCCCAGCCGCTCCATGGCATGTGGGATCCTCCCGGACTGGGGCATGAACCTGTGTCCCCTGCATCAGCAGGTGGACCCTCAACCACTGCGCCACCAGGGAAGCCCCTGAAGATGATTTTTTAAAACACAGCATCACTTGCTTCATTATGAGCAAAAGTTAAAAATAAATATCCAGGGAGGCGCCTTCAAGATGGTAGAGGAATAAGATGTGGAGATCACCTTCCTACCCACATATACATCAAAACTACATCTACATGTGGAACAACTCCTACAGAACACCTACTGAACACTGGCAGAAGACCTCAGATTTCCCAGAAGGCAAGAAACTCCCCACATACCTGGCTGTTTGGCTGACACGGTCTGGTGCTCTGGCTGGGTGTCAGGCCTGAGCCTCTGAGGTGGGAGAGCCAAGTTCAGGACATTGGTCCAGCAGAGACCTCCTGGCCCCACGTAATAACAAACGGCGAAACGTCTCCCAGAGATCTCCATCACAACGCTAAGACCCAGCTCCACCCAACGACCAGCAGCTACAGTGATGGACACCCTATGCCAAACAACTAGCAAGACAGGAACACAACCCCACCCATTAGCAGAGAGGCTGCCTAAAATCATGAGGTCACAGACACCCTGAAACACACCATCGGATGTGGTCCTGCCCATCAGAAACACAAGATCCAGCCTCATCCACCAGAACACCGGCACCAGTCCACTCCACCAGGAAGCCTACACAACCCACTGAACCAACCTTACCCACTGGGAGCAGACACCAAAAACAACGGAAACTACGAACCTGCAGCCTGTGAAAAGGAGACACCAAACACAGTAAGTTAAGCAAAATGAGAAGACAGATAAACACACAGCAGATGAAGGAGCAAGGTAAAAACCCACCAGACCAAATAAATGAAGAGGAAACAGGCAGTCTACCTGAAAAAGAATTCAGAGTAATGATAGTACAGATGATCAAAAATCTTGGAAATAGAATGGAGAAAATACAAGAAACATTTAACAAGGATCTAGAAGAACTAAAGAGCAAACAAACAATGATGAACAACACAATAAATGAAATAAAAAATTCTCTAGAAGGAATCAATACCAGAATAACTGAGGCAGAAGAACTGATAAGTGACCTGGAAGATAAAATAGTGGAAATAACTACCACAGAGCAGAATAAAGAAAAAAGAATGAAAAGAATTAAGGAAAATCTCAGAGACCTCTGGGACAACATTAAATGCACCAACATTCAAATTATAGGAGTCCCAGAAGAAGAAGAGAAACAGAAAGGGACTGAGAAAATATTTGAAGAGATTATAGTTGAAAACTTCCCTCATATGGGTAAGCAAATAGTCAATCAAGTCCAGGAAGTGCAGAGTCCCATACAGGATAAATCCAAGGAGAAACACGCCAAGACACATATTAGTCAAATGATCAAAAATTAAATACAAAGAAAAAATATTAAAAGCAGCAAGGGAAAAGCAACAAATAACACACAAGGGAATCCCCATAAGGTTAACAGCTGATCTTTCAGCGGAAACTCTGCAAGCCAGAAGGGAGGCAGGACATATTTAAAGTGATGAAAGAGAAAAACCTACAACCAAGATTAATCTGCCTAGCAAGGTTCTCATTCAAATTCGAGGGAGAAATTAAAACCTTTACAGACAAGCAAGAGCTAAGAGAATTCAGCACCACCCAAACAGCTTTACAACAAATGCTAAAGGAACTTCCCTAGGCAGGAAACACAGGAGAAGGAAAACAACTACAATAACAAACCCAATAACAATTAAGAAAATGGTCATAGGAACAAACATATCAATAGCTATCTTAGATGTAAATGGATTAAATGCTCCAACCAAAAGACATAGACTGGCTGAATGGATACAAAAACATGACCCATATATATGCTGTCTACAAGAGACCCACTTCAGATCTGGGGACACATACAGACTGAAAGTGAGGGGATGAAAAAAGATATTCCATGCAAATGGAAATCAAAAGAAAGTTGGAGTAGCAATTCTCACATCAGACAAAATACACTTTAAAATAAAGATTATTACAAGAGACAAAAAAGAACACTACATAACAATCAAGGGATCAATCCAAGAAGAAGATACAACAATTGTAAATATTTATGCACCCAACACAGGAGCACCTCAATACATAAGGCAAATGCTAAAAGCCATAAAAGGGGAAATCAACAGCAACACAATAATAGTAGGGGACTTTAACACCCCACTTTAACCAATGGACAGATCATCCAAAATGAAAATAAATAAGGAAACACAAGCTTTAAATGATACATTAAAAAAGATGGACTTAATTGATACTTATAGGACATCCCATTCCAAAACAACAGAATACACTTTCAAGTGCTCATGGAACATTCTCCAGGATAGATCATATCTTGGGTCACAAATCAAGCCTTGCTAAATTTAAGAAAATTGAAATCATATCTGGTATCTTTTCTGACTACAATGCTATGAGAGTAGATATCAATCACAGGAAAAAATCTGTAAAAAATACAAACACGTGGAGGCTTAACAATATACTGCTAAATAACCAAGAGATCACTGAAGAAATCAAAGAGGTAATCAAAAAATACCTAGAAACAAATGACAATGAAAACATGATGACCCAAAACCTATGGGATGCAGCAAAAGCAGTTCTAAGAGGAAAGTTTATAGCAATACAATCCTACCTCAAGAAACAAGAAACATCTCAAATAAACAACCTAACTTTACACCTAAAGCAAGTATAGAAAGAAGAACAAAAAACCCCAAAGTTAGCAGAAGGAAAGAAATCATAAAGATCAGATCAGAAATAAATGAAAAAGAAATGAAGGAAATGATATCAAAGATCAATAAAACTAAAAGCTGGTTCTGAGAGGATAAACAAAATTGGTAAACCATTAGCCAGACTCATCAAGAAAAAAAGGAAGAAGACTCAAATAAAGAGAATTAGAAATGAAAAATGAGAAGTAACAACCGACACTGCAGAAATACAAAGGATCATGGGAGATTATTACAAGCAACTATATGCCAATAAAATGGACAACCTGGAAGAAATGGACAAACTCTTAGAAAAGCACAACCTTCTGAGACTGAACCAGGAAGAAACAGAAAATATAAACAGACCAATCACAAGCACTGAAATTGAAACTGTGATTAAAAATCTTCCAACAAACAAAAGCCCAGGACCAGATGGCTTCACAGGCAAATTCTATCAAACATTTAGAGAAGAGCTAACACCTATCCTTCTCAAACTCTTCCAAAATATAGCAGAGGGAGGAACACTCCCAAACTCATTCTACAAGTCCACTGTCACCCTGATACCAAAACCAGACAAAGATGTCACAGAAAAAGAAAACTACAGGCCAATATCACTGATGAATATAGATGCAAAATTTCTCAATAAAATACTAGCAAACAGAATCCAACAGCACATTAAAAGGATCATACACCATGATCAAGTGGGGTTTATCCCAGGAACGCAAGGATTCTTCAATATATGCAAATCAATCAACGTGATACACCATATTAACAAATTGAAGGAGAAAAACCATATGATAATCTCAATAGATGCAGAGAAAGCTTTCGACAAAATTCAACACCCATTTATGATAAAAACCCTGCAGAAAGTAGGCATAGAGGGAACTTTCCTCAACATAATAAAGGCCATATATGACAAACCCACAGCCAACATCGTCCTCAATGGCGAAAAACTGAAACCATTTCCACTAAGATCAGGACCAAGACAAGGTTGCCCACTCGCACCACTATTATTCAACATAGTTTTGGAAGTTTTAGCCACAGCAATCAGAGAAGAAAAAGAAATAAAAAGAATCCAAATTGGAAAAGAAGAACTAAAACTCTCACTGTTTGCAGATGACATGATACTATGCATAGAGAATTCTAAAGATGCTACCAGAAAACTACTAGAGCTAATCAATGAATTTGGTAAAATAGCAGGATACAAAATTAACGCAGAGAATTCTCTTGCATTCCTACACACTAATGATGAAAAATCTGAAAGAGAAATTAAGGAAACGCTCCCATTTACCACTGCAACAAAAAGAATAAAATACCTAGGAATAAACCTACCTAAGGAGACAAAAGACCTGTATGCAGAAAACTATAAGACACTGATGAAAGAAATTAAAGATGATACCAACTGATGGAGAGATATATCTTGTTCTTGGAAGAATCAATATTGTGAAAATGACTATGCTACCCAAAGCAGTCTACAGATTCAATGCAATCTCTAACAAGCTACCGATGGCATTTTTCACAGAACTAGAACAAAAAATTTCACAATTTATATGGAAACACAAAAGACCCCAAATAGCCAAAGCAATCTTGAGCAAGAAAAACGGAGCTGGAGGAATCAGGCTTCTTGACTTCAGACTATACTACAGAGCTACAGTAATCAAGACAGTATGGTACTGGCACAAAACCAGAAATATAGATCAATGGAACAGGATAGAAAGCCCAGAGATAAACCCACGTACATATGGTCACCTTATCTTTGATAAAGGAGGCAAGAACATACAATGGAGAAAAGACAGTCTCTTCAATAATTGTTTTTTTTTTTTTTTTTTTTTTGCAGTATGCGGGCCTCTCACTGCTGTGGCCTCTCCCGTTGCGGAGCACAGGCTCCGGATGCGCAGGCCCAGCAGCCATGGCCCACGGGCCCAGCCGCTCCACGGCACATGGGAACCTCCCAGACCGGGGCACGAACCCGCATCCCCTGCATCGGCAGGCGGACTCTCAACCACTGCGCCACCAGGGAGGCCCTTCAATAATTGTTGCTGGGAAAACTGGACAGCTACATGTAAAAGAATGAAATTAGAACACTCCCTAACACCATACACAAAAATAAACTCAAAATGGATTAAAGACCTAAATGTAAGACCAGACACTATAAAACTCTTAGAGGAAAACATAGGCAGCACACTCCATGATATAAATCCAGCAAGATCCTTTCTGACCCACCTCCCAGAGTAATGCTAATAAAAACAAAAATAAACGGGACCTAATGAAACTTAAAAGCTTTTGCATAGCAAAGGAAACTATAAACAAGATGAAAAGACAACCCTCAGAATGGGAGAAGATATTTGCAAACAAATCATGGACAAAGGATTAATCTCCAAAATGTATAAACAGCTCATGCAGCTCAATATTAAAAAAACAAACAACCCAATCCAAAAATGGGCAGAAGACCTAAATAGACATTTCTCCAGAGAAGATATACAGATTGCCAACAAACACATGAATGGATGCTCAACATCACTAATCATTAGAGACATGTAAATCAAAACTACAATGAGGTATCACCTCACACCAGTCAGAATGGTTATCATCAAAAAATCTACGAACAATAAATGCTGGAGAGGGTTTGGAGAAAAGGGAACCCTCTTGCACTGTTGGTGGGAACGTAAATTGATACAGCCACTATGGAGAACAGTATGGAGGTTTGTAAAAAACTAAAAATAGAACTACCATATTACCCAGCAATCCCACTACTGGGCATATACCCTGAGAAAACCATAATTCAAAAAGAGTCATGTACCACAGTGTTCACTGCAGCTCTATTTACAATAGCCAGGACACAGAAGCAAACTAAGTGTCCATCGACAGATGAGTGGATAAAGAAGATATGGCACATATATACAATGGAATATTACTCAGCCATAAAAGAAACGAAATTGATTTATTTGTAGTGAGGTGGATGGACTGCGAGTCTGTCATACAGAGTGAAGTAAGTCAGAAAGAGAAAAACAAATACCATATGCTAACACACATATATGGAATCTTAAAAAAAAAAAGGTTCTGAAGAACCTAGGGGCAGGACAGGAATAAAGACGCAGACGTAGAGAATGGACTTGAGGACACAGGGAGGGGGAAGGGTAAGCTGGGACGAAGTGAGAGAGTGGCATGGACATATATACACTACCAAATGTAAAACAGGTAGCTAGTGGGAAGCAGCCACATAGCACAGGGAGATCAGCTCGGTGCTTTGTGACCACCTAGAGGGGTGGGATAGGGAGGGTGTGAGGGAGATGCAAGAGGGAGGAGATATGGGGACATATGTATATGCATAGCTGATTCACTTTGTTATAAAGCAGAAACTAACACACAATTGTAAAGCAATTATACTCCAATAAAGATGTTAAAATAAATAAATAAATAAATAAATAAATATCCACAGCTTGCTCACATTGTCTTATAATCTCTTCTTCCAGTCCTATCCACACAACAATGGGAGACTAGTATACCTGCTATGATGTTATTAAAACAAAACACAGAAACAGTTTAGATACATTATCCCCTATAAGTAACTTTGTCATCAATCCAACCCAGATTAATTAACAAGCAAAGAGCAAACTCACTTGTCACATTATAAACTGTAAGTACTGATGTACAGTGTTGTCAGTGTGCACAGACATTTGATACAGGGAATCACCATTTCACTTCTAATCTTTGATTTAGTTATAATTGGAAAATGACTAATATTTACAAGTGTAATGGGGACTCTCTGTATTATATGTATATAAAATAAAATCTAGCAGAGATGGAGCAGGAAGTTGATTGTGTCTGTGTCTGAGGCCACTCAGTTTCTGTTGTTCTTGCTTGGTTCAGAACCTCCAGCCTTTCCACTGATTCTGTCATGTTGTTTTTAGTTAAGCAGAGACAGTTTTAGGATTTGCAACTAAGAACTCTGACTGGTATACGCTTTTTGGTTCACCTCTTTTGCTTTACTGATCTTTATTTCTCAGTCTACACTTTCCCACATTAAAGAATGAGCTGCAACCCCTCACCTCTCTTCCTTCACACCCTAAGCCGCAGAGCTTGTTTCTGCTGACGTGCGGAGAAATGTTTCCACATCCTGTGTTTTGCAACAAAAATCATGTTAAAAGGGCAAGCCAGCTTTTTGATACTGGTATGGTATTAGTCCAGCTGTATTATAAGTTAAATAATAATTAATATTGAGTACTTATGTGCCAAGTACTATTCCAGGTGCTACATGCCTCATTGAAGCATCACAACAAAACTATATGCTAGGTGTCATTACTCCCATTTTAGATGAGGAAACTAAGGTTCAGAGAGGTTAAATAACTTTATTAAGGTTACCTTGTTAGTACAAAGCAGAGATAAAACTCAAATCCAATAGTATACAATCACTTTAGAAGCTAAATACATTGGAATGTTTGGAAAATAACTCATCTGCAATCCAGGGAACGTTTATACTTTATCTGAGATGGACCACCTATGTTACCTTCTAGTTCTTACCTGTTAGCTTAGTGAAGGCTTCCATGTCATCAATTGCTGTAGAAATGTGATACTTTTTTCCTTCAGAACCTGTTATCTCTATGTAAGGGTCTGCTTTGAGGAAGGCATCTGTAATCCTAAAGATCATTTTATAAACATTTATGTTTATGAGAAAATTTGCTTTATGCCTTGCTTAAAGTTAAGGAAATCTTTCTACTTTAGGGAAATAAAATCTTGAGACACAATGTTCTAAAGACAACTGCTTCTCAGACTTATAGATATAGAGAACAAACTAGTGGTTATCAGTGGGGAGAGGGAAGTGGGGAGGGGCAATATAGGGGTAGGGGATTAAGAGGTATAAACTATTAGGTATAAAATAAGCTACAAGGATATACTGTACAATGAGGAATACAGCTAATATTTTATAACAGCTATAAATGGAATACAACCTTTAAAAGTTGTGAATCACTATATTGTACACCTGTAACTTATAATTTTTAAAAAGCAAAAAATAAAAATAAAAAAGACAACTGCTTCTCAAGCATGCTAAATAAATCCATGGTGATTTGTGAACTACTACATTTACTGTGTTCCAGGCACTATAACAGAGCTTTAAATACATCATCTTATTTAATCTTTCCAACTATAAGATAGGTGTAATCAGCCTCAATTTTACAGACGTAGAAATTAAGGAATTTTCATTTAATCAAGTTAGGAAGAAGCGGTACCAGGCTTTGTACCTACATCTCTCCGATTCTCCACATTAAAAACAAACAAAACAACAAAATCTCTTACCAAAGTGACAACCATACAAATAGGAGAAAGAATTCTAACTAGTGTGCTCATGAGAAAAGATGAGGAAAAAAGTAGAAAAGAAGGTAAATTTTCTCAACACAAATATTAAACATGAACATGAAAGGCTTAAAATAAATCAATTTAAAATTATTTTAGAGACATGGAATTAACTTGACTCACACCCAACTTTTGGTAGTTCCTCATGGGGTCTTTGAGTCACACAGAGACCTGGCTGTACTTTTCTGCTTTGGTTCTGACTGCATCAGGGAGAAGAGGTGAAATTCCTGTAGGTTTTACTATTTGCTACTAATTTTGATAATTGACAGGGTAAGGAGAGACATTAATCTTAATCTTTAAAATTCATTTTTGTCATTAATTTCAGAATATCAATTATCCACGTCCCACCTCTCACCTCCATGACTAATATCTGGTACCTAAGCGACTACCTGTGCAGAGGTCTAAGCCATCCCAGCGTGGCCTCCTTCCTGCCTAGCCTAAACCCCATCTTCTGCTTGAATCTATCCTCTTTACCCACTTTCCTCCTCACCTCTAACGAAGTTCACTTTATGCTAGTTTTTGTTTTATTTGTTTAAGGGAACCATTTTAGGTTTGTTCACTTAAAATTCACTTGAATTTACCTAGAAATCTCAACTTGACCCAAGTATGATACTCTAGCAAAGCATCATGGAAAATTTTATAGGGAAATAACAATCGAATTTCTTACATTGTATCAATGATGTTGCCAACTTTGTGTTGATAAGCTCTGCGATGCAAAGAGTTGCGTGTGTGGAACATGTCATACAGGTTTCCAACCTCCTGCAGAAGAATGTGGAACAATGTAGGATCAGATTAGGTCCCCTTGTTACTAGACAAGTATATAAGTCAAGGAAAAGGGATGGTGGCATAAAAGAAGACTAGGCACAGGAGCTACTTCATTAAAACTTCATTAAAAATTTGCAACTTTTGTTCTTAGTAAACCAAAATCTATTGAGTGTTTTAACTCAGTGACACATTCTGTTTTAGGCATCTTAAATATATTCTTTAAATTTCCCAATACCTCTAGAAATTAGGTATTATTATTATTTTTTTTTGAAATTAGGTATTATTATTATTCTTATAGTCTTCACCCTCAAAAGAAAGACCTTCTAGGGCCTCCCTGGTGGCGCAAGTGGTTGGGGGTCCGCCTGCCGATGCAGGGGATACGGGTTCGTGCCCCGGTCTGGGAGGATCCCATGTGCCGCGGAGCGGCTGGGCCCGTGAGCCATGGCCGCTGGGCCTGCGCGTCCGGAGCCTGCGCGTCCGGAGCCTGTGCTCCGCAACGGGGGAGGCCACGGCAGTGAGGGGCCCGCATGCCGCGAAAAGAAAAAAAAAAAAAAAAAGAAAGACCTTCTATAGTATAATACTGTAATATTCTTTAGTTACATGATTCTAACCTAGCAGGGGACTTAATGATTTTAGGATTTTAACTACCATGAAACACGTAATATAGTGATTAAGGATAATACTCAAGCCAGACTTCCTGGATTGAAATTCCAATTCTGCCATTAATTGTAAGTCTTCTCTGTGCTTCAATTTGCTCATCTGTTAAATGGGATAATAACAGTATCTATTCCATAGGGTGGATGAGGATTGTGTTAATCCCTCTAAAGCACTTATAACAGTGCCTAGAACAACATTCAATAAATGTCTATCATAATTTTATTATTTAACAATGCAGTAGAAGTGAAAGGAGCCTTAAGATATTTCCAAATGCTAAGCATGAAGTAAAGAGATTGACAATTTACCAGGTAGTGATTTTTCCAAATTAGTTAAAGGTTAGTTCTAGATTTCACACTAGGAACTATACCTTCCTCATTGTTCTCTGACATAGCTTACCTTTTCTCTAGTACAAATGTGCTTCCTATCATCTACCTCACAGACACGGGCAAACTTAATAAAGCGCTTGTAATCAAAATTATTTTGGATTCCAAGATGATGGCAGTCCCTAGAAAGATTCCAAAGCAGAGAAATGAAATATTTCAACAAAGGAAACTGTTCCTTAAATATCAACACTAAATTTATACAAGAATTTTATTTTGTTTGTTTATTTAAATAAAAATTGTATATACTTAAAGTATATAAGGATTTTAAACAACTTTTCTGAAGTGTTCAGTGCATACCTGGCAAAATAATCCCATTTGTCCACATCAATGCCATTTCTTTTATTGGCCACTATCTCATAAAGGAAGCTTTTTTCTTTAGGACGCCCTTTATACAGCCACTGGAAGACAAGAAAACCCACAGAAAGTTTTAGGATAGGAGCCAAATCTATTTGTAAGCAAAGCAAAGGAACTGTATTAATCTGAAAATTATAAACAGACATTTGAACGGGAAGGTTAGGTAAGTGAGAAGGTCCTACTCATTCCTTCTTACATTTAATTCCTAAATTAGTAGAAAAGGGAAAAGAAATGCTAAAGTGTGATACCCTGTTAATACTAAACCTTGTGCCTTCGGAAGGATCCTAACTCTATTACACTTCCCATAACCAACAAGCTTTCTTTTTTTTCTTTTCTTTTTTTTTTTTACGTGGGCCTCTCACTGTTGTGGCCTCTCCCGTTGCGGAGCACAGGCTCTGGACGCGCGGGCTCAGCGGCCATGGCTCACGGGCCCAGCTGCTCCGCAGCATGCGGGATCCTCCCGGACCGGGGCAAAAACCCGTGTCCCCTGCATCGGCAGGTGGACTCAACCACTGCGCCCCCAGGGAAGCCCCAACAAGCTTTCTTGTTTTCTTTGTTTAAAAAAAATTTTTTAATATAAGATCTAATTATGAACTAGTAAGAATGTTCCTTATATTCTAATGCTTAAATTCAGGCATGAAAATAGTATTGTCTTTCAAAGCAGCCACACATCTAGTCTAAATGATATGTACCATTCAAAGAATTTTTGGAACTCTGTATTTTGTTTGGGTTTTTTTTGGCGGTGCAGTTTGGCCCGTGGGATCCTAGTTCCCCAACCACGGACAGAACCCGGGCCCTCAGCAGTGAAAGCGTCACAGTCCTAACCAGTGGACTGCCAGGGAATTCCCAGGAGCTCTGTTTTTTGGAAATAGGATATTTGCTATAAAATCCACCTCTTTATCTTATGCCTTACAAGTAGCTTTGTATATTTTAAGGAAAAAAAAACTTTAAAAACCACACAGGGGGGCTTCCCTGGTGGCGCAGTGGTTGAGAGTCTGCCTGCCGATGCAGGGGACGCGGGTTCGTGCCCCGGTCCGGGAAGATCCCACATGCCATGGAGCGACTAGGCCCGTGAGCCATGGCCACTGGGCCTGCGCGTCCGGACCCTGTGCTCCGCAATGGAAGAGGCCACAACAGTGAGAGGCCCGTGTACCAAAAAAAAAAAAAAAAAAAAAAAAAACCACAAAGGGAAATTCTTTTTTCTAAGTAAAATAAAAAAGATCAAAAAGGAAACAAAACATATTTCCCTCTGAACTAATTCAACTTTTTTCTAGGTCTTCACGTATCTAAATATTTCAAATATGTTAATTTTAATGAATAAACAAGACACATACTTTTACATTTTCCAAACTAAGTTACTTTAGGCTTCTATATAAAATACTGCATACATATACATTAAAAATATTTATATATGTATTTTAATTTGGGGGATAACTTCTGAAGAACTCAGTTAAGAGCTGGAAGAACTATATAAGTCTTTTATTTTTTGCATTAAACAGTAGAAATGTATCACATATTTTATCATTTAGTCTCTCTAAAATAGCCAAATGTCACCTCTTTAAATAGATCTGAAGGAATCAAGCAGAGAGACTAGATGAAAGGAATCAGTCAGTTCAAATTAAGTTGTACACAAACTTACCTTTGAAGAATTTTTGATGGGTGATTCAGGTGGTCCTGTAATTTGTTCCTTGATAAACCAAATATCTTCTTCAGGGATGAGACCATAGTGTTCCATGACATCTCTGAGTCCGTTAGAATTAACTAGGTGCTCAAACATCATAACCGAGCCCTGTTCATGCTGGGAAAAGTCAGCACAGTATGGTCTGTTGTAGACTCTAGTCCATCAGAGACCCCTGATTATTTAAATTACTCTTGGCTCCAGGTAATTCAGAGATAAGGTTCTAATGCATGTTAATTATCAAGTTTTCAACTACAATCTTACAGATATTTTAAAAAATCTGTCAAATTTTTCTATATTGGGACTCCCGTGGTAGTCCAGTGGTTAAGAATCCTCCTTCCAATGCAGGGGATGCAGGTTCTATCTGCGGTCAGGGAACTAAGATCCCACATGCTGTGGGGCAACTAAGCCCATGAGCTCTAGAGCCTGCGTGCCACAACTGGAGAGCCTGCGAGCTGCAATGAAGAGCCCATGTGCTGCAATGAAAGATCCCACATGCTGCAACGAAGACCCAGTGCAGCCAAATAAATAAATAAATACCAGATGGGACTGGAAAAAAAAAACTGTCTATATTTTACCAGTCTTAAACCTTTACAAACTAGGTTCATCACTATTACATAAATATATTTAATGAGATATAATCATTTATAATACATAAGTATTGTACAGTACAACTGAATATTACCAGATCATAAAGATAGAATAGCTTTTTTTTGTTTTCTGAGATGTACCACTTGCAGAATCTTAGTTCCCGGACCAGGGATTGAACCCGGGCCCCAGCAGTGAAAGAGCTGAGTCCTAACCACTGGACCGCCAGGGAATTCCCAATAGAATACTATTTTAATGAATATCACTATAAAATTTAGTTGTATTGTTTCATCAGCTTTGGAATTTGTGAAGATACAAGTTCTGTAAGCATTTCCATCTACTGATAAAAAGGGGGTAATTCCAGGGCTTCCCTGGTGGCGCAGTGGTTGAGAATCTGCCTGCCAATGCAGGGGACACGGGTTCGAGCCCTGGTCTGGGAAGATCCCACATGCCGCGGAGCGACTAGGCCCGTGAGCCACGGCCACTGGGCCTGCGCGTCTGGAGCCTGTGCTCCGCAACAAGAGAGGCCACCTCAGTGAGAGGCCTGCGCGCTGCAATGAAGTGTAGCCCCCGCTCGCCGCAACTAGAGAAAGCCCTTGCACAGAAACAAAGACCCAACACACCCAAAAATAAATAAAATATAAATTTAATTTTTTAAAAAAGGGGTAATTCCAAACTTGCCAGTAAAAACAAAAATGTCTCAGAGCCCTTAAGTCAAGATCTGGAGTGGAATCTCAAATTAGACTCATTTTACTCATCTGTCTCTGCTTGCTCATTTATAATCGTTATAAAGATCAAATGGCCCCCTGGAGGGAGACATCTGCCCTATCACAGGTCTTAGCAAAAACAAACTCAAGAAACATGAAAACAAAACCCTGAATGGTCCTATATCTATTTTTTAATTGAATCAAGATATATATTAATTACATAGAGGAAAAACAGTAAGTTTATGAAATTTGGCAGCCATTGCCTTAATCAGGTGATTGAAGTTAATATTACCAGTAATAGCTTAAAAAGACCTTATGTGCCTCTGATGGGATACACTAAGAAGGTCACAACTTGGCATTCTGCCAAAAACAGATAGTCTGACAGTATGAGGAAACCGAAAACCGAAACTCAAAGTGAGGGGCAATCCACAAAATAATCTACCTGTATACTTCAAAAAATGACAAAGTCATGAGAGATAAAGACCGAAGAATTGTTGCAAATCAAAAGAAACTAAAGAGAAATGGCAACTAAGGGTAAAGTGTGATGGATCAGGACCAAAAATGGTTTTCTTTCCCCTTTTCTATATGGACAGTTGTTGAAATTTGATAGAAAGTCTGTAAATTAGATAATAGTACTGTATCAATAATAATTTCCTGATTTTAATAAATGTACTGAGGTTATGTAAGAGAAATGTTCTTGTTTTTAGGAAATACCCACTGAAGCTTTAGGAATAAAGGGGCATGCCTACAACATACTTTCAAATGATTCAGAAAAAAACTTATACATACAGAAAAATTCAAGTTCCACAAAGATAGCACAGACAATAACTAAAATTATAAGCAACTTAGAAGTAAATATAATAAAAGAGGTATAAAACCTTTATGGAGAAAATTATAACATTTATAATAGAAGAGCAAAAGGCCAAAGATACCTAATAAAAGAAACAGCTGTCCTACCAGCTATCAAGACTTATTATAAAGAAGTAACAATTATGGAAAGTGTGGAATGGAACAGAATCCAGAAAGACTCATCATTACGGAATGTTAAAAAAATGTTGGGGTTGGTTATCACAGAATCAGTAGGGACAGTGGTAGAGCGTTTGACTGCAGATCACTGGGGAAATTCAATAAACATTTATCCATATTAAAAAAGAAATCAGATTTCTACCACACATATGCAGAGAAATAAATTCCCATGAGGTAAGGACTTACATATTAAAGGCAAAATATTTAAAGAAAAAGATTTGGAGATGGCTGAGTAGATCCTATTTAAATCAACCTTGTTGGAGAAAAAAACTATTAACTCTGGACAACTTCTTGAAGGTATTGGATTACAACCAAAAGCAGGCAGATGTTAGAGGGAAATAAACACTTGGAAGAGAAAGGCAGTGGGCAATATTCCAGTTCTTTTATGGCTTTTAGCCTGAGGGAGGCCCTAAGGCTGCAGAACTGGAGAGAAACTATCCATCTTACTAGGTTGAAGAACCAGAAATACTTCATTAAAATTAAAAATTTTTGTTTCTTAAAAGCCACCTTCATTAAAGAAATGAATTGGTAAGTCAGAGACTGGGGTGCGGACAGGGACTATATTCATAATACATGTATCTGACTATATATATAATTACTCAAATTGATAACTAAAAGGCAAACATTCAAATTTTTTAAATGGGTAAATGGAAAAACTCTTCACAAAAGATGATTTATCGGGCTTCCCCGGTGGCGCAGTGGTTGAGAGTCCACCTGCCGATGCAGGGGACACGGGTTCGTGCCCCGGTCTGGGAGGATCCCACATGTTGCGGAGTGGCTGGGCCCGTGGGCCATGGTGGCTGAGCCTGTGTGTACGGAGCCTGTGCTCTGCAACGGGAGAGGCCACAACAGTGAGAGGCCCGCATACCGCAAAAATAAAAAAAAAAAAGATGATTTATCAAGGACAAAGTATAGACAATGGTATTCAACATAGCACAGAGGATGCCAAAACAAAAAAAAATCCCATAAGAGACTATTTCACACTGATTAGAAAGAATAACTTAAAAAACTAAATGTTGGGGAGGCTATGGAACAACAGGCACTCTCATATTGCTGGCAGAGTGTAAAATGGGAAACGTCTGGTAGTTGCTTATATTTTTATTTTTATTTATTTATTTATTTATTTTTGCGGTACGCGGGCCTCCCACTGCTGTGGCCTCTCCCGTTGCGGAGCACAGGCTCCGGACGCGCGGGCTCAGCGGCCATGGCTCACGGGCCCAGCCGCTCCGCGGCATGTGGGATCTTCCCGGACCGGGGCACGAACCCCTGTCCCCTGCATCGGCAGGCGGACTCTCAACCACTGCGCCACCAGGGAAGCCCTGGTAGTTGCTTATAAAGTTAAGTATCCATCTATTTGATGACCCAGCAATTCTACTCCTAGGTAAGGAGAAATGAACCTAAGACAAATGAAAACATTTTCCATAAAAATCGTGTACAGTAACATGCATAGCATCCTTATTCGTAACAGCCAAAAAACTGAAAACAACCCAAATTCTACAAAAGGAGAAAAAATAAACAAATCATAACTTATTCATACAATGGAATACTACCTCAGCAATGAGCAGGGACCGACAACTGACTCATGACACACCAACGAATCTCAAAATCATTATGTTGAGTGAATAACAGCAAGACACAAAAGAGTACCTATTATAGGATTCTACTCTTATCAATTCTAAGACAGGCAAAACTAGCCTGTTTATAAAAATCAGAAGGTGATAGTGGGAGGGAGATGTAAGAACTGACTGAAAAGGGTCACAAAGGAATTTTCCAGGAAGATGAAAATATTCTATATCTCAACTTGGGTAGTGGCTACATGGATGTATACATTTGTCAAAACTCACTGAACTGTACACTTAAGATCTGTACAACATATTGTATATGAATTACCTTGAAAGAGAGAGAGAAAAAATAGTGGTTGACATGTAAGAAGTGTTCAATATGTATTAATACCTTTTTCTACTCCAAATATAGTGTGGTCAAAAATAGGAGTTGACCTAACTTTACTTCTCAAAAATTGATTCCAAAAGTACGGGTCAGTCACCTGCAAATCTTTAAGTATAAAATGAACTTAGCTGGTATTAGTTACTTTATGGTCATACAAAATGAGTCAAAGCCAGAGTCAGCCTTTTATTTTTTTAGTTTATACTAGTGTGATAGAGTAGAAAGAGCATTAAATTAGCAGTTAGGAAACCTGGTTTTCTAGTGTTGGCTTTATCATTTAACAACTTTGTGATTTTTGGTGCATCAATACACCTCTATGAATTTCAAGTTCCTTTATACTTACAAAAATGGAGATAATGATTTCCTCCTTAGAGATTACTGTGAGGATCAAATGAAAGCATTATATATAAACACTCTGAAAAACTGTAAAAGGAAGAATACTTTAACACAGCAGTCATTGTTTAGTCTTTATTTTATTGACTATTAAATATATGAATACATACCGTCCATTTCACATCTGGGCGAGCAAGTGGAATAAATCTTCCATCGAACATATGAGAAAATGGCCCATGACCTTAAAAACAAAAGCAGCCTTAGAACAAGAAAAATGTTTGTAAATTGGTAAAATGTAAATCTTTTTAGGTAAATCTGAATATCAATAGAAATTAATAATCTATAAATGCATCACAAAAAGGAACAAATCCTTCCTTCCTATTTTCTAAAACAAGAGAACATGAAGCAGAACAATACAGGGAAGTAAGCTCTCCATTGAGGGGTCTCTGAGTCACCAGAGTTTACATAAATCTGATGAAAGGACAGTTTTGTGTTAACTAAAGGAATGTTAATGACAAAAACTTTTGGCTTCTTCAGATTATATATTGGTAGTGTTAGAACAGCAGTTTTAACACAATCCACTAGGGTTAGGAAGAAAATATTAGAACTTTATTACTCTCAACCTTTTAAAACATCTATTTTTATGTAAATTTTATAATATATGTAATTTATTGTATAATAAATATACACATATCAGGGTTTATCTTGGGTTTTTACTGATGATATGGGCAATCAAAAGTGGAGATCACTACTTTATCTTCTTCATAAGCGATCTTAACATTCCACAACATCTAGTAATATGAAACTTTGCTAAGGCACAACTCTGCAATTATCAGAATTTCTGAAGGAGTTACAGTTGGCCCTCTGCATCTGCAGATTCGATCAACCTCGGACAAAAAAATATTCAGAAAAAAAAATTCCAGAAAGTTCCAAAAAGCAAAACTTGAATTTGCCAAGCTTGCTGGCAACTATTTACATATAGTTTACATAGTATTGGTATTATAAGTAATCTAGGATTGATTTAAAGTACATGGGAGGATGTGTGTGGGTTATATGCAAATTTTATATAAGGGGCTTGAGCATCCAGGATTTTGGGTTGGTTTTTTTGTGTGTCCGCAGGGGGTCCTGGAGCAAATCCCCTACCCTCTTCCCTGATAAATGGGAGAGGGAGCCTACCTGGACCAGCCCTGGGTCTTTTTGCATGTTGCAGTCTGTACACAAAGGCTTGTTACTATAGAGCTCAGACTCCTAGAAATTGGCAAAAGTTTCCAATGATTCCCTCTCAAAATACGCAAAATCTGTTAAATTTATGATCTAGGGCTGATACTGGTCCTACTGAAATCTCCAAGGGGACCTGCTGAAGAGAGTGCCCTATGCCTTTAAGTATCTGGCTACTGAAACCTCCCTTTCCCTGCACTGAGGGCACATGCAAACTCTTAGGATCCTCCAACAGGTAGGAATAAATTACAAGGATAGGGCTTCCCTGGTGGCGCAGTGGTTGAGAGTCCGCCTGCTGATGCAGGGGACACGGGCTTGTGCCCAGTCCGGGAGGATCCCACATGCCACGGAGTGGCTGGGCCCGTGAGCCACGGCCGCTGAGCCTGCGCGTCTGGAGCCTGTGCTCCACAACGGGAGCCCGCGTACCGAGGGAAAAAAAAAAAAAATTACAAGGATAGGGGAAAAAACTCCTGTGATAGAAGAGAGCAGTCCTTTTTCTCTTTCTTTGACCATGGAAAAGGATGATATTCTTCTACTTGTATTTAAGTGGCCCAAGACCTCACATGGGTCAGGGAAGAAAAGGAGATCTCTTAATCTGTTGTTAATCTGTTAGAGCAGATTGTGTATTCTAGGTGTGAGAAGAATAGATCTGACAAATTATCTAAAGGAAAATGGCAATTTTATTTCAACCAAGATAAAGGAAAAATCAAATTCACATCATCCAACACACAGTAGTCAGAAAGAAATCACTATCAGAAAGTCCCTTCATATAACCTGCAACAAAGATGTTTAACATGGGAAATTCACTAAAAGACTACAAAAAAAAATAGCAATGCTTTGGGCTTATGAACCATTCTAGAAAGAAGCAATGGCACATTAATGTTAACTGAAGAATTAAAACACAACTTTCATATTCTCCTAGTTAGTTGGATTTTTTAATTTCAAAGAGAGGTACCACGTGGTTTTACATTAGAACTCTGGCTCTTGGAACTGCTTACCGAGATCATGACAAAGACCAGCGATCTGAACACAGAGCATATCTCGTTCACTTATCTGCAGCTCTGGTTGTCTTTCACTCAGTTCACGAACTAGACGTCCTGCTAGATACCCTACGCTGCAGAGCGGAAAAAACAAAACAAAAATGAAAAAGTTAGTTACTCTTCTGTTTGAAAGATGAGCGACTGTTAAGATTTGTATTTGTCCTTGATAAATCCTTAAGGAGGCTGTGAATTAGACTTTGGGTGAAGGAGACTTCCCAGCAGTTTGAGTGTAAAAAGCCCTCTTTTTCCCTTTTTGTTTAAGAGTCTACCTGATTGAGCTAGCTATAGGCTCAGTCTCAGGTCATTGTGGGCTGTATTACATTTCTGATTTGTAGAGATTTGCAAGACAAAGACAGTTGCTTTTAATTCCCCAAAGAACTGCTCTGCTGCCTAAATGATTTTAAAAGATTGATTTGCCCAACTACATTTTCTTTAATTTGATTATTATTAGCTTCTGAATATTAGCCCCTAGTTTTACATTATATTGTGTGGGTTCAGGTAATCTTACTGGGTTTTTTATTTTTGGAAACTTAAATTAATATTTTCTGAGGGGCAGATTTACATACCCTGTCTTATAATACCAGGCAGGGGAAGCATTCCGCAGTGAGACATAATGTCTACACACAACATAGGGAGGCAAAAGAGATATAAACATCTTATATTAAGCCCACTTAAATATACCTACTTTTATAAACTGTCATCTCAATTCAGTCAACTCTTACACCTTTAACTTTAGCCTCCCTTAGGACCCCATCAACAAGCTGTGGTCTTACAAGGAGTCCTAGAAACTTTCCTTTTTATTCTCTGGTTATTTCATCTATTTTTTATAAAGGCTCTGGGGTCTCCAGGGAGGGGTTGAGCCAAGGGACACAGGCCTTTTAAAAAAATCTTTAACTTGGTCTAATTGTTGCCCCAAACAATTGTTCAACTGTTGATCAGGTATCTCAGTGTAATTTTCTTCCAGCCTTTTAAATGTGTGTGTGTGTGTGTGTGTGTGTGTGTGTGTGCCCTTGGCCCATCCAACCTTACATAGTGTTGTATAAAAAACTTTGTTTTAATCTCACTACCATCCATTTTATTTATCCAATTTCTTAATAACCACCTAAAGATTTTTATCCTGTTGGGACAAGTCCCTTTAAAATTTCCACCTTCTTAGGAAGAAGTCTCTTAACTTTCCCCTCAGCATTTTTTCCCTATTAACCAACCCAATTAACATTAATTAACCTAATGTTTTTATTAGCATCTGTAAGGCCCATTGAGGGTAACCCTAGAGACTATAAATAAGGCTTCCCAAACTGGTTTATTTTTGTCTCTTTTAAACTAAGGGAATTCTGAAATTGGGTCATTTGTAGAGACATGGATGGATCTAGAGACTGTCATACAGAGTGAAGTAAGAAAGAGAAAAACAAATACCATATGCTAACACATGTATGTGGAACCTAGAAAAATGGTACAGATGAACTGGTTTGCAGGGCAGAAATTGAGACACAGATGTAGAGAACAAACTTATGGTCACCAAGGGGGGAAAGCAGAGGGAGGTGGGGGGTGTGATGAATTGGGCAATTGGGGTTGACATGTATACACTGATGTGTATAAAATTGATGACTAGTAAGGACCTGCTGTATAAAAAAATAAATAAAATAAAATTCAAAAAAAAATTGGATAAAGTCAGTGTCAAGATAAATTCAACACCTATGTTAAGTCCACAAAATCAAGAAGAGATAAAAAAACAGAAAACAAAAACCAAAATACCGAGTATAGTTCCCTGTGCTATACAGTAGGTCCTTGTTGGGTATCTATTTTATATATAGCATTGTTAAACTAGATAATATGGTCTCTATTCTTAATGGAATATGTGGTGAATTTACAACAAAAGCTAACATTTAAATTAATGGAATTAAATCCACAACTTATGACAAAAAAAAATGTATCAAATCATGTTATACACCTTAAACATACACAATGTTATACATTAGTTATATCACGATAAAGCTGGGGGAAATAAAATATTCAACTTTTTTTAAAGTTAAGAAAAAAAACTAAAAATGCTAAAAAAAAAGATAAATAAATAAACTAAGGGAGTTCTTAGGTTAGTCGTTGTATATATACTACCATCTTCTAATTTGTTTTTTTATAGGTAAAAATAAAACAGCTGTTTGTAATGAGAGCTCTCTAAAAAATTTACCAATTTAGCAAGTTTCTCCAGTTTTAAGGATTCACTGTCTGGTCATTGATGAATAATATCTTTTTTATTTTTTATTTTTTTTTGCGGTACATGGGCCTCTCACTCTGTGGCCTCTCCCGTTGCGGAGCACAGGCTCCGGACGCGCAGGCTCAGTGGCCATGGCTCACGGGCCTAGCCGCTCCGCGGCATGTGGGATCTTCCCGGACCGGGACACAAACCCGTGTCCCCTGCATCGGCAGGCGGACTCTCAACCACTGCACCACCAGGGAAGCCCGATGAATAGTATCTCAATAGTGACTCAAACCAATAAAATGCAAGAGGCATCCCCACAGGAGAGTGCAAAGGATGCAGCCTTCATAAGATCTAGAAATTTCCTCCCCCAAACAGCCTAAGAGAGTAAAGTCCTTCGTTGTACAGGTGGTTGCAATGAAGGTTGAGATGACAAAGGCCCCTTATGGGCTGGGACCCCTTATGACAAATTTTCCTGAGAGTTGACACAGCTAGACAAAAAGATTGCTCAGAATTCCAGTCTATTTGACTGGTTGCCAAATGTACACCATATGTGTACCTCCTGGGTAGCAGAGATCAAGCTCTCAGAACACAGGAGAAAAAAAAAAAGCCTAAGAAGATCAGGTAGAACATTTACATCTCTAAGACACAGGTAGAGAAATGCAAGTTCTCCCAGAAGGGCTTTTGTTTCTTTAAGTTCAGAATTTTGAAAAGATGTTTTATCAAGTTGGGTTTTTCTAGCTGTATATGAAAAAAAAATTAATTTTGGAATGTCCAAAGAACCCCAGTTTGGCCATTTTTAGGATGAGCTTTAATTCCCAATTAAGCAAGTACTTGCAAGTACAAATTCTGTACGTATATAATAAAAATTTCCCAGTGTCTGTCAATTGGGGTAACCCATCAGCGTTTTTTAACTGAGCAAAATCTTCCCAGTGTCTTTCAAGTGAGGATAACCCACTCTGTCATTCAACTGACCAAAATCGTCCTAATGTCTTTCAACTGAAGATTACCCAGGTACCTCTTTTTGAAACTAAGTTCAAGGAAAACCTACTCCTCCAGTGAGAAGTTTAACACCACCAAATAAAACTTAGGATCATAAGCGAATAACATGAGATCCAAGATCCAGGAGACACTCATCCAAATTCATCTGGACTCACTGAGGAGACAGACGGGCACAAGAGGCCTCTGCTAGTATTAAGGCTCCAGATCCTCATAAAGTTCAAGCAAAGGAGAAAAGTTGGCTCTGGATCCCTTCGTGGTCACTGAAACTGTCAACTGAAGAAAAACACTACCTAAAAGTTCCAAGTTATGTTTTATTCAGAGATCTTACTGAGGACTCTAGCCCGGGAAACAGTCTCAGACAGCACTGAGGCATTGTTCCAAAGAGGTAAGGGAGGAACCAGGGTATATAGGAGTTTCTGGTGAAAAAACAAAAACAAAAAAACCATTTAGTCCAACATCAAAAGACTACTGCTAATGACAAAAAACAGTCACCTCAAGTTAATAATTTTTAGCATTTTCCTATTTATGGGAAGATGTAAGAGTCTGGGGTCATTAAAATTATTCCTTAGATATTCATCTGATCTATCTAGGGCCAGGATACTGTTTTTCTCCACCCTGAATTCCCCTCTGGGTGCAGCATTGGGGGCAGCTACAGTGGCTTGATGGCTTGATGGCGGGCAATATTTTTTGTTTACTAGAATGACAGGTAACATTTTTTTTGTCCACATTTGTGATTAGCAGTAATCTTTTTACACTTGACCACATGTTTTCCCCAGCAAAAAAGTTCACATATATACTGGCTCCTCCCTTACCTCTCTGGAGGAGTTCCTCAGAGCTATCTGAGAACTCCCGGGCTATAGTACTCAGTAAGGTCCCCAAATAAAACTTAACTCATAACTTTCACATCATGCATTTTTCTTTCAGTTAACACTCAAGAACTTCAATATGTTTTTCAAATGTTCTAATATACCTCGAGGGTAACTTAACAGAATAGTCTGTTTCAGAACTAGGCAGAAACACACAGATTCCCAAAAGCAGGACCTCTTGACTCAGAATCACTTATCATTAGGGAAATGCAAAATCAAATCACAGTGAGACACCACCTCATACCCATTAGGAGGGGTTTTTTGTGTTTTTTTTTTTTTTTGGCTGCTCCACGCAGCATGCAGGATCTTAGTTCCCCAAACAGGGATTGAACCCGTTCCCGCTGCAGTGGAAGCACAGAGTCTTAACCACTGGACCACCAGGGAAGTCCCTAGGATGTCTATTATAAAACAAAACAAAAACTAACAAATTTCGGCCAGGATGTGGAGAAACTGGAACCCTTGTACACTGTTGGTGGGAATGTAAAATGGTGCAGCCACTATAGAAAACAGTAGAGCAGTTCCTCAAAATATTAAAAATAGAATTACCATATGATCCAGTAATTCCACTTCTGGGTATATACCCAAAAGAAGTGAAAGCAGGGTCTTGAAGAGATATTTGCACATCCACGTTCATAGCAGTCACAATTGCCAAAGAGGTGGAAGCAACCCAACAGTCCACAGATGAATGAAGGGATAAACGAAATGTAACATATACATACAATGGAATATTACTCAGCCTTAAAAAGTAAGGATATTCTGACACATGCTCCAACGTGAGTGACTCTTGGGGAAATTATGCTAAATGAAATAAGCCCATCACAAAAAGACAAATACTCTATGAAATCACTTATATGAGGTACCTAGAACAGTCAAATTCATTAGAACAGAAAGTAGGATGGTGGTTACCAGGGACTGGGGAGAAGAGGAATGGGGAATTGTTATTCAACGGGTACAGAGTTTCAGTTTTGCGAGATGAAAAAGTTCCGGAGCTTGGTTGCACAATAATGTGGATATATTTAACACTATTGAACTATAAACTTAAAAATGGTTAGGGGCTTCCCTGGTGGTGCAGTGGTTGAGAGTCCGCCTGCCGATGCAGGGGACACGGGTTCGTGCCCCAGTCCAGGAAGATCCCACATGCCGCGGAGAGGCTGGGCCCGTGAGCCATGGCCGCTGAGCCTGCACGTCCGGAGCCTGTGCTCCGCGACGGGAGAGGCCACAGCAGTGAGAGGCCCACGTACAGCACACACACACACACACAAAAAATAATAATAATAAGGCTATTATTACCATTTTATAAAACTATTTGTTTTCTAAAAGGTACGATGTGACTGAGAAGGGACTTAATAACTGTAAGTTCCCCACCCCAATACCCTTCTTACCCTAGACTATGCTCAAATCGATTGTGTGAAGCTCCTGGAAAAACATAGTAACCGCCTCCCAACTGCTTAATATATCGCAGGCGCTGAAATTGAGGTGTGTCGATGATTTGGATGAGAAGAGGGTGAAATTCAATGTGACCATGGATAGGATCATTAATCACCTAGAAAATTATAAATTAATGTGAATAACAATACATAACACCACATAAAATTTTTGTCCAGTCATTCCTATCTACAGTGCAAAGTCAAAGCTATTCATTTTTAAGTAAGAATAATACTAAGGGAAATGACAAGTTACGAATATCTTTACTTTATTTAGGTATCACTACCAGACAAAGCAAGTATATTGGACCTGATGGGTTCTAACAATGGATTAATGGATTCTAATAACAGAAGGGTAAAGATTTCAATCTTTCTTTTATGTATATGATTTCATTAGCCTTTAGTAAGTTAGTCTGGTATTCAAGTTAAACATACTCATTTAACACACTCATTCAGATCACATACACTATTTTACCACAGGCACCGTGTCTAATTTCTTTGTAAATGTATCCACCCATCACTATAATCCTTAATTAAAAAAAACAACCCTCCTACCATGTAGTAAACAATCATAGGCAGGAAGTACTATAAAACTCTACAGCACTTAATGTCTCTAAGAAGTACTTACTTATACTTAGTAAACCTACATTTCATAATTATTCATTACTCTAAGCTTAAACCGGGGCTTTAAATATGGGTGAAGATTTAATGCTCCTCTATGTTTCTTTAAATAAAGGTAACATCTTTCTTAATTGTCCATAACTGTCTTTTAAAAAGAATGTTTCAGGGCTTCCCTGGTGGCGCAGTGGTTGAGAGTCTGCCTGCCGATGCAGGGGACGTGGGTTTGTGCCCCGGTCCGGGAGGATCCCACATGCCGCGGAGCGGCTAGGCCCGTGAGCCATGGCCGCTGAGCCTGCGCGTCCGGAACCTGTGCTCCAGAACGGGAGAGGCCACAGCAGTGAGAGGCCCGCGTACCACAAAAAAAAAAAAAAGAATGTTTCAGAATAAAAAAAGAAACATGATAAATGATCTAATCCATGATTTTCAAACTGCTTCAAATGGTTCCATGAAGTTCCTAAAAAATGTATGGAATTCTGGGAGGTGAAGGGCCTTGTCTGCTTCATTTACTGCCATATTCTCAGAACCCATCAAACAGCACAGTGCCTGGCACAGAGTAGGAACTCAGACACATTTTGAATGACTACCGTTGAAACATTATTGCAAAGTAATACATGTT
The DNA here is from genome assembly GCF_025265405.1 of Mesoplodon densirostris. Taxonomy (NCBI): domain Eukaryota; kingdom Metazoa; phylum Chordata; class Mammalia; order Artiodactyla; family Ziphiidae; genus Mesoplodon; species Mesoplodon densirostris. The sequence continues at coordinate 22,893,622 of NC_082676.1, read as the reverse complement.
AACAAGCTCTTATAGATACAGTGTACCAAGTATATCTTTAATAATACACCAAGAATGATGTCAAAGTATCTCAGGAATAGAAGGATGTTGTAATTCAACCCTGTGAATGTCCTTATCAGAGAAGAAAAAGTTGAACAATTTTTAAATACATGAAAATCATATACTGGTCTATTCTTTCTCCCTTATACAAGATCAATGTAACCATGAAACAAATGAGAATCTATTTTTTAAATTAATGAATTTATTTATTTATTTGTTTGTTTATTTATTTTTGGCTGTGTTGGGTTTTAGTTGCTACACGTGGGCTTTCTCTAGTTGTGCAGTGTGGGCTACTCTTCGTTGCATGCAGTGCATGGGTTTCTCATTGCGGTGGCTTCTCTTGCTGTGAAGCACGGGCTCTAGGTGCTTCAGTGGGCTGAAGGGCATTGTGGGCTTCAGTAATTGTGGCATGCAGGCTCAGTAGTTGTGGCTCGTGGGCTCTGGAGCGCAGGCTCAGTAGTTGTGGCGCACAGGCTTAGTTGCTCTGCAGCATGTGGGATCTTCCCAGACCAGGGCTTGAACCCGTGTTCCCTGTATTGGCAGGCAGATTCTTAACCACTGCGCCACCAGGAAAGTCCCAAGAATCTATTTTATTTTGAAAAATTATCAAAGAAAAATCCTATAATCTACTTTTAATCCATTTAAAGATCTAAAAGTCTTCACTGTCAATTTTTCAGTGGTTAATAACTGTTTTTAAAAGAAATCAATGAAAATTATTTTTAACTTAATATCATAACACACTCTCCTTTCATGTCAAAATGCATCATCAACAGTTTCTCATGTTTTTACAAATCTTAATAATTATCACTGTAATGGCTCTATTTCATTGATAAACCAACATTTTTAAACCATTTCCCTAACACTGGGCTTTGCAAAACCAGAAATTCTATTTAGTCAATTTCATATTCCCTTCGCAACCCTTAGCGTGTATATGTGATATTAAAGTGTTTTGATCACTTTTTAAAATTAATTTTTATTGGGGTATAGTTGATTTACAACATTGTGTTCGTTTCTGCTGTATAGCAAAGTGAATCAGTTATACATATACATATATCCACTCTTTTTTAGATTCTATTCTCATATAGGTCATTACAGAGTATTGAGTAGAGCTCTGATCATTGTATATAATCTGTTATTTTTGTTCTTGCAGTATTTTTTTGAGGTATAGTTGACTTACAATATTATATTAGTTTCAGGTTACAACATAGTGATTCAAAATTTTTATAGAATATACTCCATTTACAGTTTTATAATATACTGGCTATATTCCCTGTGCCATACAGTATATCCTTGTAGCTTATTTTTTTTTTTTTTTTCTTTTTGCGGTATGTGGGCCTCTCACTGTTGTGGCCTCTCCCGTTGTGGAGCACAGGCTCCGGATGCGCAGGCCCAGCGGCCATGGCTCACGGGCCCAGCCGCTCCGCGGCATATGGGATCCTCCCAGACCGGGGTACGAACCCGTATCCCCTGCATCAGCAGGCGGACTCTTAACCACTGCGCCACCAGGGAGGCCCCCTTGTAGCTTATTTTATACATAGTAGTTTGTACCTCTCAATCCCCTACTTCTATTTTGCCCCTCCCTCTTCCCTCTCCCAATTGCTAACCCCTCGTTTGTTCTCTATTATTCTTGAGGTTTTTTCTGTTTTGCTATATTCATTTGTTTCATTTTTTAGATTCCACACGTAAGTGATAACATACAGTATTTGTCTTTCTCTGACTTATTTCACTAGGAGTAATGCCCTCCAAGTCCATCCATGTTGTTGCAAATAGCAAAATTTCACTCTTTCTTTATGGCTGAGTACTATTCCATTGCGTATATATATCTTCTTTATCCATTCATCTGTTGATGGACACTTAGATTGCTTCCATATCTTGGCAATTGTAAATAATGCTATGAATATTGTGATACATGTATCTTTTCAAATTAGCATTTGTGTTTTCTTCAGATATATGCCTAGGAGTGGAACTGCTGGATCATATGGTAGTTCTATTTCCAGTTTTTTTGAAGAAACTCCATACTGCTTTACACAGTGGCTGTACCAATTTCCATTCCTACCAAGAGTGTACAAGGGTTCCCTTTTCTCTACACCCTTGCCAACATTTGTTATTTGTGGGCTTTTTGATGATAGCCATTATGACAGGTGTGAGATGATATCTCACTGTGGTTTTGATTTGCATTTCTCAGATAATTAGTGACGTTGAGCATCTTTTCATACGTTGGCCATATATATGTCTTCTTTGGAAAAACGTCTATTCAGGTCTTCTGTCCATTTTCCTTCTACTAATTTTGGGTTCTGTTTGTTCTTCTTTTTCTAGTTCCTTTAGATGTAAGGTTGAGTTATTTGAGATTTTTCTTTTTCCTGAGGTAGGTTTTTATTGCTATAAAGGTTCTTCTTAGAACTGCTTTTGCTGCATCCCTTAGATTTTGGATTGCTGTGTTTTCATTTTCACTTGTCTCCAAGTATTTTTTGATATTTTCCTTGATTTTTTTCAGTGATCCATTCGTTATTTAGTAGCCTAATGTCTAGCCTCCACAGGTTTGTGGTTTTTTGCAGTTTTTTTCTTGTAGTTGATTTCTAGTCTCATAGCATTGTGGTTGGAAAAGACGCTTGACATGATTTCAATTTTCTTAAATTTACTGAGACTTGTTTTGTGGCCTAGAACGTGATCTATCCTGGAGAGTGTTTCATGTGCACTTGAAAAGAATGTGTATTCTGGGACCTCCCTGGAGGGCCAGTGGTTAAGACTCTGAGCCTCTACTGCAGGGGGTGTGGATTCAATCCCCGGCCAGGGAAATAAGATCCCACATGCCACACGGCACGGCTAAAAAAAAAAAAAAAAAGTGTATTCTGCTGCTTTTGGATGGAATATTCTCTATATATCTGTTACATTCATTTGGTCTAATATGTCATTTAACGCCTGTGTTTCCTAATTGATTTTCTGTCTGGATGATCTGTCCATTGGTGTGAGTGGGGTGTTAAAGTTCCTTACTATTATTGTGTTACTGTCAATTTCTCACTTTATGTCTGTCAATATTTCCTTTATATATTTAGGTGCTCCTATGTTGGGTGCATATATATTTACAATTGTTATAACTTCTTCTTGGAGTGATCCCTTGGTCATTATGTAGTGTCCTTCTTTGTCTCTTGTAACAGTCTTTGTTTTAAAGTTTATTTTGTCTAAGTTTTTGTTACCCTGTCTTGCTTTTGCTTTTGCTTTTTTAATATTTATTTATTTGGCTGCACTGGGTCTTAGTTGGGGCACACGGGATCTTCGTCATTGCATGCAGGATCTTTAGTTGCAGCATGCAGGATATTTTAGTTGTGACATGCGTACCCCGGCTTTCTTTGGATTTCTATTTGCATGGAATACCTTTTTCCATTCTCTCACTTTGTCTGTGTTTCTTTAGGTCTGAAGTGAGTCTCTTGTAGGCAGTCTATATAAGGGTCTTGTTTTTGTACCCATTCATCCACTCCATGTCTTTCGATTGGAGCATTTGGTCCATTTACATTTAAAGTAATTATTGATAGGTATGTACTTATTGCCATTTTGTTAATTGTTTGGGGGTTATTTTTGTAGTTCTTTTTTGTTCCTTTCTTCTTCCTTTGTTCTCCTCCCTTGTGATTTGATAACTATCTTTAGCATTATGTTTGCATTCCTTTCTCTTTTTTGTGTATGTATCTATTATAGGTTTTTAGTTTGTGCTTACCAGGAGGTTTAGATATAGCAATCTATATATATAAATGATTATTTTAAGTTGCTGATCTCTTAATTTCAAATGCATTTTAACAACCTTACATTTTTACTCCCCTCCTGCCATGAGTACTGTTTTTAGTGTCATATCTTACATCTTTTTGTTTGGTGTATCCCTTAACTACTTACTGCAGATATAGATGATTTTACTTTTGCCTTTTAACCTTCCTACTAGTTTTGTATGTGGTTGACTGAATACCTTCACTGTATATTTGCCTTTACAAATGAGCTTTTTACTTTCATAATTTTCATGTTTCTAGTTGTGGTCTTTTATTTTTTGCTTAGAGAAGTGCCTTTAGCATTTCTTGTAAAGCTGGTTGCGGTGATGAACTTATTTAGGTTTTGCTTATTTATAAAACTTGATTTCTCTATCAAATCTTACTGAGAACCTTGCCAGGTAGGTTCTTGGTTCTTGATATTCTACCACTCCCTTCTGGCCTGCAGAGTTTCTGCTAATAAGTCAGCTAATAGTCTATGGGAGTTCCTGCATACATAACTTGTTGCTTGTCCCTTGCTGCTTTTAATATTCTCTCTTAGTCTACTGTTGATTCCTTCTAGTGTATTTTTCATTTCAGTTATGGTATTCCTCATCTCTGCTTGGTTCTTCTCCATATTTTCTAACTCTTTGTTAAAAATTTCTAACATCTCGCTCTGTGAATCCATTCTTCTCCTGAGTTCTTTGATCTTATTTACTATCATTACTTTGAACTCTTTATCAGCTAGATTGTCTATCTCCACTTCACTTAGTTCTTTTGAGGTTTTATTTTGTTCAAATAAAATAAACATATTTTATTTAGTTTGGAACATATTCCTCTACTGTCTCATTTTGCCTAAATTGCTCTTTTTATTTCTATGTATCTGATATGTTGGTTATGTTTCCTGATCTTGGAGAAGTGGCCTTTTGTGGGAGACGTCCTATGTGTCCCAGCAGCGCACTCCCCTCTGGTCACTAGGGTTATATGTTCTAGGGATGCCCCCAGTGTGAGCTGCATGGGTCCTTCTGTTGTGGTGGGCTGACTACTGTGGGTGGTCTGGTAGGCATGGCTGGCACCCCAATTTGCTTGGTTGCCAGGCCCTACCTTGTGTGGAGGCTGCTAGCCACTGGTTGGCAGGGCCGGGCCACAGGGTGGCTGGCTGCAGAGCCCCAGGGGATGCTGGGGCTAATGCTGGCTCACTGGTGGGCAGAGCCAGGTTCTGAGATGAGTGGTTGTGAGGCTGAGGTTCCTGAATCTGGTGTTGGCCTGCTGGTGGGTGGGGCCAGTTCTTAACACTGCTGGCTGTGAGTTCCAGGGTGTCCCAAAGCTGGTGCTAGCCTGCTGCTGAGTGGGGATGAATTCCAGGGTGGCTGGCTGAGGAGTCCAAAGTACCTCAGAGCTGGTATTGGCTTGCTGATGGGTGGGTCCAGGGGCTGGGGCGTCACAGGGCTGTTGTCGGCCTGCTGGTGGGCAGGCACAGGGCCCAGGGTGGGTCCCAGGCTAGTGCCAGCTCACTGGTGGGTGGAGCTGGTCCTGAGGTCTCTGGATGCAGGGCCCTGGGAGTCCTGAAGCTGACCGTCTGCTGATGGGTGGGCCTGGATCCCAGGGCCGCTGACGGAGGCACCCAAGGTGCCCCAGAGCTGGAGCTGGCCTACTGGTGGGCAGGGTTAGGAGGTAGGGCCCCAGGACTGCTGCTGGACTGCCGATGTGTTGGCTGGGTCCTGACAGGGCAGGCTGTGGGGCTGCAGTGGTCCTGGGGCCCGTGTCTGCCCTCTGGTGGGCAGGATCGGGGTCTAGGAGCTCCTGGGACTGGTGCCCACCCACTGGTGGTAAAACTGGGTCCTGAGGCTAGTGCTGGCCCAATGGTGGGGGCACAGCTGGGTCATGGGGTCTCTGGCTGCAGGACACAGGGGTCCCAGAGCTGGTGTCAGACCACTGGGGGGGTGGGGCTGGTTCCTGACACAGCTGGCTGTAGGGTCAGGGCTGTCCTGAAGCTTGTGTCAGCCCACTGGTGAGCGGGGCCAGATCCTTGGGTGGCTGGCTAAGGTGCCCAAGGTGTCTCAGAGCTGGTGTCTCCCAGTGTTATTTATATAATCTACTCCTTCTATAGTTACATGGTCCACTTACTTATCACTTTTAAAGGTATATGATATTCTATTGTGTTACTAGCCAAGCAGGATGAAACAATTCTATTGCCTTCTGTATATGCCAAGCACTGAGGATGAGGGATGAATAAGTTACCATTCCTGCCCCCAGGAAAAATAATAGAATCTATTTGTAGAGTAGTGGGGAAAGAGAATGGGGAAAAAGAAACAAAAGAAGAAGCGGTCAGTTCTACCCTGAAGAAAGGGGAACAGGAGCCCTCAGAAAAAGATTCAGAGGTGGTGATTCTATAATTTCACACATATTAGGTAGACATTTCACTGTTTTAAAATTCACCAGGGACTTTCCTGGTCGTCCAGTGGTTAGGACTCTGCACTTTCACTGTGGGGAGGGCACGGGTTAGATCCCTGATCAGGGAACTAAGATCCCCAAAGCCACACAGCATGCCCCCCCAAAAAAAATCAATACATTTGACAAATTAGTGCCTACTATGTCAAACACTGCACTTCATCCTCACTACTATGCAATTCCTGGCTTCAGAGGCCAACTGAACTAAATTTAGCATGAAGAAAACTAAGCCAAGAATAAGAGGTTATAGTCTTGGGTTAGGCAATGGTTTCTTAGATATGACACCAAATGCATAAGAGACAAAAGCAAAAATAGATACACTGGACTATATCAAAATTTAAAACTTTTGTGCTCCAAAGAACACCATCAAGAAACTAAAAAGAGGGGACTTCCCTGGTGGCATGGTGGTTGAGAATCCTCCTGCCAATGCAGGGGACATGGGTTTGATCCCTGGACCAGCAGGATCCCACATGCTGTGGAGCAACTAAGCCTGTGCGTCACAACTACTGAGCCTGCGCTCTAGAGCCTGTGCTCTGCAATGAAAAGCCCGTGCACTACAATGAGGAGTGGCCCCTGCTCACCGAAACTAGAGAAAGCCTGCACACAGCAATGAAGACCCAATGCAGCCATAAATAAATAAATAAATAAATTTACAAAGAAGCAATACTGATTAAAAAAACAAAGCTAAATTAAACTAAAAAGATAGGGAATTCCCTGGTGGTCCAGTGGTTAGGACTCTGTGCTTCCACTGCTGGGAGCCCAGGTTCAATCCCTGGTCAGGGAACTAAGAGCCCGCAAGCCTCATGATGTGGTCTAAATAAATAAATAAAAAGACAGTAAAAAGATAATCCAGAGGATGGGAGAAAATATTTGCATATTATATATTTAACAAGGGAATTGTATCCTGAATATATAAAGAACTGTTACAATTTAAATTAGATTGTGGTGATGACTGAACAACCTTGTGAACTTTCTAAAAAACACTGACTTGTTTATTTAAAATGAGTGAATAAAAGAATATATCTGTGTGTAACTGAGTCACTTTGCTGTACAGCAGAGATTGGCACAACATTGTAAATCAACTACACTTCAATAAAAAATAAAATAAAATAAAATGAATGAATTGCAAGGTAAGTGAATTATATCTCACTAAAGCTGTTTTTATTTTTTTAAAAAGGTTAAAAAAGGTAACTAACACACCATTGTAAAGCAATTATACTCCAATAAAGATGTTAAAAAAAAATTAGGGTAGGAATCAATTCTTTGTTCAACTGTACTGCTGATGAAGCTAAGGTCAAAAAAGGTATCAATTTCATTACTAGACAGTGACTCACTGACTCAAGTACTTAGTAGCTTTAAGATCTATTTTCAATGACTATAGTTTATATATGAGGTTAAACAATTTTGTTAATGAAAAATAGAAAAAATAAATAAAAGGGGGCAAATGAAACTACTGACTGCCTTGAAAATTACTTCAAAAAGATTTTTTGTTGCAAACTGTGAAAATGTGACCTCAGAGATTATCTGAGATGATCTCAACTAATGAAGAAATCTCATCTTATCTCTGCCCTGCCTGATGAGAACACCCATGCTTCTGCTATTGAGAAAGGACAAAAAAGAATGCAGGACAGCAACTGTCTCCCAATTGCAGGACAAAATATTTAGATATCATCTTTGGTAAGTGATTCTTCTATTTACTTCTTCATGAAAATGAAGTATTTTAATATTAGGTAACTTTTTCAAAAAGGGCTGCGATTTGATCATTCCTCAAATAACAGATTTGCTCTAAGAACTACTTTGTCTGTAAAAGAAGATTCTTGTAGAATTGAACCAAACACATTTATTAAATATCTTCAAACATGATTTTCCATGAAAAATAAGCAGACTAACTTGTAACAGTAAAATTGAAATTCATGTGCTCATAGGATCTGAGATAACTCAATACATAAAACACCTCTGATGAAAAGTGCAAAAGATGACTGTGTAAAAGGGGAATGAGACCCCATCCCCTCTTCCAGGTCTGAAAGTAAGTTTTCTTACCCTATAGATGTCAAAAGCATAAACAATGTGGTACATTTCCTGTCACCAACCAATCAAGAAACATTTAATTACGGTATTAGAACCATCCTGAAGAGCTTGTGAAAAATGCACATTCCTGGGTCTCTACTGTAAGTTCCCAGAATCAGAATTTCTGAGATGGGAGCTAGGCAGCTGACTGCTTGTTAAAATGATTCTTGGGACACTGAGTGTGAAAAACAGGGCTTTTGAAATGTCTGGAAGGGGGTGGGGGATGAGAAATAAACAATTATTGATAGATCAAATTGTAGGCATATATCTATTCTTTGGTCTACTATTTGACAAAAAAGTTTAACAAAACTGATAAGTAATTTTAATTTAAAAGTTATTCGGTGACTAAGGGGTAACTAGGGCTATATGTGTCGATATGGATATTTCTCAAAAATATAACATTATATGAAAGTTTAGAAGGTTACTTCTAATAAAATGAAATTCCATTTATAAATGTTTAAAAAATATGTAAAACAATACTATACACTGTTTATGGCTATACATACATACATAGTAAAAATCTAAAAAAACATTCAAGAAAATGATTAAACACTTGGGGAAAAAAGGATGGAAACAGAATTCAAGAGGGGTACAAAGGAGGCCTTCCATTGTGTCTAATATTTTGTTCTAAAAATAATAGATCTGAAGCAAATTAGGCAAAATGTTAAGATCTGACAAGCTGGGCAGTAGTCTATTTATGCTTTTCTGTGGGCTTAAAACATTTTAGTTTTTCTCGTGGTTATTTTAGAAAATGCAGAAAGTTTAGAAAAGTAAAAACCCATTACTCACAATCCTGTTACTGAAAAGAGATTTCTTTCCATTCTTTTAAAAATGAATTCTACATAATTGGTTATATCACTTTATATTAAAAAAATAATAAACTCAGATTCCTCTTACCTTCATTGTATAAACATGAGTTTGATCCAGTTGTTGGATATTATTAAGCAGCTTTATTCTCTTCCCATAGGAACTAAAATTATAACAGGATAAGCAAATCTATCATTATTTGCTAAATAATAACCCCTGGAGTATATAATAGTATCTAATCAACTTTAGGTTGTTAGAATAGAAGTCAGATTAAAAGGAACAGTTAATAATTCAAACATACTCCTATTAGAAACCCTCTCCCTTCCTTTGCTTCTACGACATGAGACTCTTCTGCCCTCAATCCTCTTCTCTCTTGGTAAATTCAGACTTCAATACCTCTCATACCTGCATCACTGAATGCTCAATTTACACTTCAAATTTATTTTAACCTAATTGAGGCCAACATCTACCCTCATGATCCTAAATTTGCATGGCTCACGTAAGCGAAATCTCAAGCTAGGTAAGTCTCTTTGAAGTAGAGCCCAGTGATAATGAAAAAGGTCTTTGGAATTGGGCAGAACTGGCTCACATCTGCACGTGGAATCTATATGATCTTGGAAAAGTCACTTAACCTTTTTTGGTACACTGATGTTCTCATCTATAGCACAGAGATAATACTATCTCCCTCACAGGGCTGGAGAGGGATTAAACAGTGTGTTCGGCACTGGGGATACAAAAGACTCAGTTCCTGCCCTCAAGAACTATAGGAGAATTTTAACTATGATTACAGGTGTTACAGAAATTATGATTGATGTTAAATTCAATATTTATCCCATCAGCAGTGTTTTAAGTACAAGAATCTGGGAGTTTATTAGTATAACCAAGTGGTGAGTATGCGAACAAAGTTATCTAACTAAACTGGCCAAAGATGTTACATATAGGAAGACTACATTTGTTTGACAAACTGAGACTTTGTCATAACAAAATAACTTTCAAAGAGAAATAATTATTGCTTACATCAACTAAGAAATAGTCACATCAAATGCAAATGTCTAGGATACAATGAAAGGAAACGCAGGACAATATAAGACTTCTTGGCAGGGGTGGTTGTCAGTCACGTGATCAGTCCTTGAATGGATTTTTAAAACTCTTTATAAGTGATGAGTTGCAAAGGTCCAAGTTTGACTTATGAGCATCAGGTATGAATTATGCATGAATCAAGTATATATGGTTTTAGCTTCATTTATACCTATTGTCCTCTATCAGTAATTACTCATAATGCTCCAGTCTTGAGAAAGAATTTAATAGGAATTAAACAACTCAAAATCCTATAATTCACTTTCTTGCTCCATTTACACTTACTAATTGGTCTAGGCATGTTAGCCTGATACCTGGCTGAAGCAGGAGGCAAGGGGTTAGCCTTTATCAATCCTTTAGCTAATTTGACCGAAATGTAAATCTTTTGCTAAAAGTCCTAGATAGACTCGGAGCCAGAAGTACTACAATTGACCTCTATGTTGTCCCCCGAGACCCACGGTAACTACAGAATCTAAGAATGATTTTTTTGGAATGTACAGAAGCATCATTACAGCTGATAAACCATTAAAGCAGCATAGCTTGTGTTCTACTATTCCCCTACCCTCATCAGTTTGAAATAACAAGCACAGGGAGAGGCCAGCCTCCAAGAAGTACTTTAAGGCAGAGCTGTAACTGACACAGGTTAAGTATAGTTGCACAGTGGAGCATAACCAGGAATCACAGCATAAAATAATACCAAACCTAAACCAACCTCACAGCCCAGTCTTTTCCTCAACTGATACTCAGTATTCATCACTTAATTAGAACTCAAAAAGAAACTACTGTATTCATAAAGAAATCACATGGGGGGGTGGGCAAAATGGGTGAAGGGGCTTCAAGAGGTACAAACTTCCAGTTATAAAATAAATAAGTCATGGGAATGTAATGTACTGCATGATGACTATAGTCAATAATGTTGTACTGCATGTTTAAAAGTTGCCAAGTGATGGTATACAATTTATGTTTTAAGCAGGGCAAGAAAATTTAAGCATAACATGTTCCCTGCTTGTACTGGGCCCTCCCTAATATGCAGTGTGCATTATACATTAACCAGACCTCCTCAAAGTTGGGAATGCCTGCTCAACTGTAAAAAACAATGCTTTTTTCCTTCTTCTGATGCCAACAATGTAACTCCTTAGAAGATTAATTTTTCCTTTCCTAATCCTGTAAGGGATCATGGTGACATACTGCTCCTATGTGCAGATCTGGACTATGTATCTTTGGTGAACTTTACATAAAATGTCAGTGTGTCACTTTGATGTACAATCTGTTTTCTCGAAAATGTATATGACTGTTCCTTTGACTTCTAACAGGCAGAAGAGTCCTCAGAGTTTTCTAAAAGACTGTCTCTTGGGTTATAATCCTCAGGTTGGCTTGAATAAAACTCTCCATTTCTCCTTTACATCGAATACTGATTAATTTTTTGTTGACCCAAGAGAGTAAATAGTTTTTTTGTTGTTTTTTGTTTTGTTTTGTTTTTTTGCACAGCTTGCAGGATCTTAGTTTCCTGATCAGGGATCGAAATTTCACCCTTGGCAGTGAAAGCACAGACTCCTAACCACTGGACTGCCAGGGAATTCCGAAGAGAGTACATCTTAAAAGTTCTCATCACAAGAAAAAAAATTTCTTTGTAATTTTGTATGGTGACAGAGGGTACTAGACTTATTGTGGTAATCACTTCGCAATATATACGAACATTGAATCATTACATTGTACACCTGAAACTAATATAATATTATATGCCAATTATACCTCAATAAAAATATTTAATTTAAAAAAAAATCACTGATTAAAGTATATTTTAAAAGCCACCCAAAACCTGGAGGTGTTTTTGTTTTGGCAAAGGCTATGGCAAAATAAATACTTTAAACAAAGATTTGGGCCAGAATAGTTGGACTACAATAAGATTTTATTTCCATATTTCATCATTTCTGAAATCTGTTTCTTACAACTGATGTGTACATTTAATGTGACAATATTTCTTATTTTTTTAGAAAAATCTTTTACCATCATCAGTTAATCATAAAACTGAGGAAATACAGGAGTACTTGTCTAAACTGGATTCCCCCTAGAAAGCAGAGTCTAGGACAAAAGCTTGCATACAGTTAATTTATTTTGGATGTGAATCCTGGGATATGGAGTGGAGGGCTAGAAAAGGTGAAACAGGAAACGAGGGGAAAATAATGCAAGGGTACATTAATAAGTTGGTTGCATTGGACCACTGTGAACAACTTCAACGGATCCCACTGAAATCCTCAAAGGCAGCTCTGTCCAGGAGAACTTTGTCATGATGGAAATGTTCTATTATCTGCCCTGTTCAGCATGGTAGCCACCAGCCATAAGTGGCTACTGAGCACCTGAATTATGGACAGGATAACTGAGAAATTAAAATTTTCACTTCATTTAATTTTAACACATAGGTAGTGGCTGCTGCATAGGAAAACACAGCTCTAAGGAGTACTGCAGAATCCACCTCAGAGTTAAGAGGTGGGCACAAAAAGACATGACATATAGTGTTCCTTCTGGAATTTTTACTATTTTGTTAACTCATGTGTCCCAAGTTCCTGGAAGAATGCCTAACGCACAGTGAGCCCTCCATAAATATTTGTTGAATAAATCAACAGTATTTGGGTCCACAAAGTATATGGTTCCCTTTAAAAGCAAAGCTCTATTAGAAAAAATTCCATTCAGTTCAAACAATAAGCTACTATTATACATAAGAAATAGGTAGTAAGGGGGACTTTGGGGGGACAGAGGGGGCTGATACATAATTATGAAAGAGGCAAGATTAGGTTCCCAAGGATTCTGACCCAAAGAAGGCTTATTAAAAGTCAGTAAAATGTTCTAAAGTGATCTTTTCCCTCAATTTACTTGCATATCAATTACTAAACAACAGTGCATGAAGTAATTCAGTATAATCTTTTGTTCTGATTCTTTGGTTACTGTTTCCACAAACAACACTTAGCTAAGTGGAATTCCAGAAGAAAAGACCATATTTTACCACTGTTGCCAAGTCCCTAATAGAAACAAAGTCTCTACTTTAAGGAAGGTTTAAATATTGATTGGATCTTCAACTGAGATATTTAAAGTGGACTTACACAAATCTAGACCCTAGGATCTCCAGTCATATACAGGGATCTCAACCTACATATATAATTTATGAAGGGCTTAACATGTGCTAATCACTCTACATACATTGTCTCATTATTATTATCCATTTCACAGGTGCAGAAACTGAAGGGTTAAATAAATTGTCCCAAATCATACAACTGAAAAGTGCCAAACTACTTTGGATAGTGTCTTTAAATCTAATACCAAGGAAGCATTCCAGCCTTAAGTAGCTTTAGAAAGACCTAGAAATATACTCAAGATAGGGTTGTAGCCTTGATTTTTCTTGCCAACATTTTTTTCCTATCAATTCTTCTACATTTTCTGGAGTGTATAATTCAATTATTCTGAACTTGAGAGTAAAAAGTTGGTCACTACAAACTTCATGAAGGCTTACTAGCAAAATTTTTAAAAACAGGAATCATTAGTAATATCTAACATAGGATTTGCACAGCAAAAACAAACAAAAACAACTCTTAGACAGCAGGTGTGGTATTCTGTTTTAAAACCTGTGCAGATTTAAAATGAGGACACTTAATATCAGCAGTTTTGGGCTTTGTCTCCTCAGTGTGAATAAAAAGGTCTTAAGTATGCTTGGCTACAACGTGAATTTTATCATTCTTACCTTATTCCAAGGTCTTCAAGAAGAGACTCATCAAGAAAGGGCAGTATTGAACCTGTGATTTTCTTCTCTATGGAAGAAAAGGGAGGGAAAAAAATGAATGATTTCAATATTCACAGCACATGCTTTTTGATTTCTTTCAATTTGGATCCACCAGAATTTACTCAGATCAACATTTTTTTGAGCACCCAGTACTGGCAACAAACTGTGCCAAGTACCACATTTTTGATTGCTACTTGGAAAGTCTTAATTTTATTTATTTTTAATTTTATTTTTTAAAATAAATTTATTTATTTTTGGCTGCGTTGGGTCTTCATTGCTGCACACAGGCTTCCTCTAGTTGCGGTGAGCGTTGGCTACTCTTCGTTGTGGCGCGAGGGCTTCTCATTGGGGTGGCTTCTCTTGTTGCGGAGCACGGGCTCTAGGTGCGCGGGCTTCAGTAGTTGTGGCATGCGGGCTCAGTAGTTGTGGCTTGCAGGCTCTAGAGCACAGGCTCAGTAGTTGTGGCATATGGGCTTAGCTGCTCCGCGGCCTGTGGTATCTTCCCAGACCAGGGCTCAAAGCCGTGTCCCCTGCATTGGCAGGAGGATTCTTAACTACTGCGCTACCAGGGAAGCGCGGAAAGTCTTAATTTTAATTTGATAACTATACCAAGAGGATTTTTTTGATAAACCAGGTAAAATTTTAAAAATTATTTGAGTAAATTATTTGCAAGGAAGTCCAGCTGCAAAACTGGCAGCTTCCTCCTGAAACAGGTGAGGTTTGGGGTGGGGGCGGGGAAAGAAATGTCAGTCTATTGTTAGAATAGTCAGGTCAAAACCATAGCCTGAGGGATGCTCCACATGTTGACTTAGTTCTAAAACCTCCAAAGAAAGCACACAATCTGTTTAGTAAGGCTTATATACATTTTTTTTTGAAATTTATTTATTTATTTATTTATTTATTTTGGCTGCGTTGGGTCTTCGTTGCTGCACGTGGGCTTTCTCTAGTTGCGTCGAGTGGGGGCTACTCTTCGTAGTGGTGCACGGGCTTCTCATTGCAGTGTCTTCCCTTGTTGCAGGGCACGGGCTGTAGGCACACAGGCTCAGTAGTTGTGGCTCGCAGGCTCTAGAGCGCAGGCTCAGTAGCTGTGGTTCACGGGCTTAGTTGCTCCACGGATGTGGGATCTTCCTGGACCAGGGCTCAAATCCGCATCCTCTGCATTGGCAGGCGGATTCTTAACCACTGTGCCACCAGGGAAGTCCCACATGGTTTATTTTTCTTTATCTTTCTATATAGTTAAATCCAGACCTTCCTGACCTCAGATTCCAGAACACTGGACTATTTTCAAACAAACAAAAGTCTTTCTAAAGGTAACAAGAGAAAATGAGGATGTAATTTTCCAGAAAGAAAAAAATCATTAAATGAAAATGGCATTTTTGGGGGTGTTTTTCAAGCATAAAAAAAAATCAATATAAAAAATCCAAACAATATAAAGTATAAAATATCAACTTACTCATATTCTCCCAATAATCATAAATATTTTAGACAACAATGTTCAAGACATTTACCTATGCAATTATGAAAGTTACACAAATGAAATTATGTTGTTTATAATCTATTTTTCCCAACTAATAGGTCATAAAGATCTTTCTTGTTAATTATTAACAATTATTAATGATGTAGTTTCATCTTTTTTTTTTTTGCATTACGTGGGCCTCTCACTGTTGTGGCCTCTCCCATTGCGGAGCACAGGCTCCGGACGCGCAGGCTCAGCGGCCATGGCTCATGGGCCCAGCCGCTCCGTGGCATGTGGGATCTTCCCGGACTGGGGCACGAACCCATGTCCCCTGCATTGGCAGGCGGACTCTCAACCACTGCGCCACCAGGGAAGCCCCAGTTTCATCATTTTTAATGGTTGTCTTTTATTCCACAATACAGATGCACCATAATACATTTAACCAATTTCTTCTGAACGTTATGCTCCTCACCACTAAAATGAGTATAACTGAACCTATGTCACAGAGTTATTGTAAAGATTTTATAAGATGAAACATGAAGTGCAGAGAATAGTACTTCACGCAAAGTAAATGCTCCATAAATTGTTAATCATCAATATTATTTACTACTATTATCAATGGATATTTAGATCATTTCTACTTTTTTGCTATTTATAACTAGTGGTTAGAAGAATAATCTTGAATATATTTCTTTGGACAGTGTACAAATGTTTCTGTAAACTCCTACAAGTGAAATTTTCTGTAAGTAAAAAGGTATTCCCAAACTGTCCAGGGTTAAGCAAGTTGATATTTCCATCAACTTTATTGGATTACCAATCTTTAAATATTTTTCTATCTAAATTTTAAAATCAGTGTTTTTAAAATTACTGTTAAGACTGAACGTTTTTTCTGTTTTTATTGGCTGCTTGTCAATTGTCTGTTCTTGTGTTTTGCTCATTTTCCTACTGGGGTGTTTTTTTCCTTGTTCTTAGTTGATTTCATAACTTTGGTTATGTTCTCCATTTTTTTTCTTTTCTCATTGGTTTGTTTATTCCCTTATTGTTGAGGGAAATCCAATGTATTTTGATGAGAACACTTGTTAAGGTATAAGTGGCATGAATGCTGGAGTCCAAAGACCTAACTAAAATCCAGCTCTGCTTTTTTCTAGTTGTGTGGCCTTTGAACCTCAAACACGTCATTTACTAAAAAATACATATTACAGTCTCTAAATTCCTGTGAAACTGTATTCCAAAATGAGGAAAGGGACCCAGCACCTGTGCTTAGTTTTGTCAAATAAAAACAAATTTTGACTTGCAAGCTGCTGTGTATAAAACAGATAAAAAACAAGGTTCTACTGTATAGCACAGGGAACTACATTCAACATCTTGTAATAATCTATAACAGAAAAGAATCTGAAAAAGACTACATATATATATATATACACACACACACACACACACATATATCACTTTTCTGTATACCAGAAACTAATACAACATTGTAAATTAACTATACTTCAATTAAAAAAATCTGGACTTAGATAGGGACAGACTAATTAGGGAGAAAATTACTGCAATACGGAGAACGTTCTGACCTCAGAAATCTGCAAGCGGCTCAAAATCAAAAAGGTGTTTTTTGGTTGGTTGGTTGGTTTTTTAATAGGATAAAGTAGGGGCAAGCAGAGATAAGCAGAATCTTTGGAGGGGAAGTGACCCCAGTCTGACAGGACATTGGCTGTGGTCAGCCAGTTCTTAGGAGAAGCTCATCAGGGAGCATATTCCACTTCTTTAGTGCTTGCTCAAGTTTGGGGGCAAGTAGGAGTTCAGAGGCCAGTAGAAGAGAGAGAAGACCTGACTAAAGTTTGGTCAAAACAAAGCAGACAGTACGAAATTAGCAACAGTGAACACTTGGTCAGTTTTTACCAATTAAATCATGTAATGTCTTCTAGTATTAGACTGTGGGTCAAGACAACAGATCATTCTGAAGACTGATGAATGAATCTACAGGACACCACTGAAACAGGCAGCCAACAGTATAGCCAATCACATTTTGAAGACATAAAGCTACTTCATCCCCACCTACTGCTACTCAAAAGAAAAATTCCACCCCAGAAAGGGAGGAAAACCAAGGCTGGGGGGGTGGGGGGGGGCGGTGGTGGTAGGGAAAAAGAGAAGTGCAATTTCCTTCACCCATCAAGCTATCTTTAGGTCTTGAACACTTCTTTAGTTCCTCCCACCCAGCCTAAGCAAACAGGGCTCCACCCCGCAATTGCAAAAGTTTACTGCATTTGCAAATGACACCATTTTTCTATTGAACACTTCAGAGGGTAAAGCAGAGGTCAAACTTCATCCCCCTTACGGGCAGTTGCGTAGATTTCAAGTGGATGGATGCTTGAACTTAAGCCAGTAAAGTCGCTTAAAACTCAACCTACAGGCCAAGTTGTGGGCACCTGGGAGTTCAGTGGTCAACCGAACCACCCCAGGGTTCAGATTTAGCGAGGGAAACTTTTGGAGAACAAAACATGATCTTTACTAAGCTTTGCAAGTACAGTCATCACGCATGTATTGAGTCCTACCGGGATGCTACGGTAAGGCGATGCGGATTCAGAGATTAACATAAAAGTTCTTTCCCGGTTGGACAAACCCCGAGTTGGGAGGGGAAAGGAGGAAACAAACTTTAAAGCACCCAAATATACTCTCACGTGGCAAGTGTTCAGGGAGCTGCATCAGCAGAGGGGGGTCTCCCGAGCCTGGTGAGCTTGAATGACAGCAACCCTCCCACCAAGGGTCTTCTAACTAAAAAAGGGACCTGAGTCCCGCCTGTCAGGCGCTGGGGTGCCAAGTTCCTGAAGAAGCCCACCAGAGTTAGACCAGCTGCCCCCTCCCCGCCCCCGAAGGTTCACAACCTCCGAAGTCCGCTCCCTTCCTACGGGTCCGCAACGCCAGACGCCCCATTTCTCCTTCCTCCATCTCAGGGTATCCCTCCTGGGCGCCGCCCCTCAAGACCACCCCTGCGGGTGCCTCCCGCGTCACGTTTCCCTCCCCCGCCTCAGGCAACCTTCTCCGAGGGCTCGCCGCCTCAGGTTTCCGTTCTCCGCCTCAGGTCACCCCTCCTGGGCGCCCCCGCCTCAGGTCCACCCCTTCGGGTGCCTCCCGCGTCCGGTCTCCCTCGGCCGCTCTTGCTCCTCTTTGAGGCCCCCCCCGCTCACGGCCTCAGGGAGCCCTCTCTCAGGCCCGGCTGTCGCGACCTCGGGTCGCCGGCCCCCGGCCCCTCACCCCTACAGCCCTGCTACCTCGGCAGCGTTCCAGCAGTCCAGAATCGCTGAAGCCACAGTCCCTTAGGAAGGAGCACACCTGCTCCGGGCCCCAGGTCCGGTGGTCGGGGTGAAGGTCGGGGCTCGGGGACCTCTCTGTGTCTGCGGGAGGGGTGTTTGGCGGGGTTCTCGGGCTATCATCGCGCCGGAGCCGCTTGGGGGGCTTCTGAGAGTCGGCACTCTGCATGGCTACACCCAGCGCCCCGCGCGGCACAGTCAAGAACCCCGGCGCCCGACCCGCGCGCAGGCGCACTCGCAGCTCAGTGGCGGCGGCGGCGGCGAGTCAGCTTAGTACTGCCAGCCTATTGGCCGGCCGCGCAGGCGCACTGACAGCTCAGACCTTGGGGCCAGGCCGGCCACCCACTTCAGGCCCCCAACCCCCAGTCCCGGCGCAGGCGCAGTGACCGCCCAATGACCCTTAGCCCCACCCAGGCGTTTACGGTAAAGCGAGTGAGTAGAAGCAGAACTGAGAGTGGTGCTGATAAGGGCGGGGGCCGGGAAAGAGTGTGCCCAGGACATCCCGCTACAGTCCAGAGCAGGGGCTCTTCTGGTGAGCTGAACTTCACATGAGTACCCCAGGCTTAACCCTTGGCCGTGTTGGTAAAAGGACTACTACAACTGCCACTACTAAAGCCAGTACACCTTCCCATCAACACAGCCATAGACCCATCCAGAAGATACAGGGTGAGTGAGGCAGATTATCATCAAGCAGCGTGAACTAGTTAGTGGTCTAGGGTTGAGCAAAATATTTTCAGCAAACACTTAGAGCTTTACTGTGTGCCAGGCGCTCTTCTAAGGACTTACAAATATTAATTAATTTAGAACCCAATAACCTTAAGATGTAAGGAACTGAGGTACAGAGAACTGAGTATTTTGCCCAAGGTCCCCCAGCTAGGGAGTGGTGAAGCCTGAATTCAAACCCAAGCAATCTAGCCTGGCTCTAAAGCCCATGCTCCTACTCACTTGCCAACAATTGCTCACTAATGGGAGTTTTGATATAAAATTATTTTATATTAGTTAACCCAAATTTTCCAATTGCTCCCTTATCCCATAGACCCGTGGGGGAAAGTATGGAGAGGTGACCTTGCCCTCCTCTGCACAGAAGGGCCAGGCCCAGAAAAACAAACCTTTAAACCACAGAATATTTTGAGAAAAAACAGACAGTTTTCAAGACTTGTGAAACCAAAACAAGGGGAGAGAGGTCAAAGAGACAACAAAGAGCATAAATGTGAAAGACATATTTAAACTTGGAAATGGCTATTTGAAAATTTGTGTTTATAAGACTTGTGGGAAAATCTGCCCTGACAGCAAGGTTTCTTGGGCAGTAGAAGGTGATATAAGCAGGGTTTTAAGTTTACTCAGTTGGGTTTGTTCAAAGCAATTGCTTTTGAGAATTTAATTTTTATTTGTTTTTGCTTGTTAAAGAGTATATAATTTAATGCCATATTTATTATGTTTCCCCTAATCTCCTACTTTGTAGGGGCCCTAGATCTTGCACAAGGTGGTTTCTTGAGCAAGGTCCCATGACTAAGTGATAGAATCAACGTTTAAAGCTGACTCCAAAACTTGGGTGGTTCCTAGTTTGCCACTTCACTTCCACTTGGTCCTGGTGATCCTATTCCATCCAGTCATTCCACAACGTGGAAACAAATGCCTACTAGACACAGGCCCTCTGCTCTGGTTGTACTGAGAGAAGTGAGTATTCAAGCTCTCCTCTGATGTCAGTCTCACCATAGTTGGGACTAGAAAAAACTCTAAGATCAATTAATTTAAGGCCCATTGCTTAATGACCTTGAGTACCCCCAGCAGTTCTTCCTTGCCCTTCCTTGCTTCCACCCACCCAGCTGAGTTGGGCAATTTTATTTCTGGCAGTATTAACCTTGTAGTTTTACATCTCCCTACAACGTCCTCTTAAACCAGTGCTGCTAGTTCTCAGTGCCACCTACCACCAATCCCTGGTTCTTTCTTTGAATCTAACCTCCTCAAGACATTCTTTTTTCCATCTGTCAAAATCCCAAAGCAAGCCAAAATTCATTTTTAAAAATGTATTGGTTTTCTTGTCTGATAAAAATAATGCTCAAGAAAGAAAACTTGTAAAACAAAATGTGTACACACACACATACAGATCCAAAGATCACCTCCTGGTATGTGCCCCATAAGTCTTTTTCTTTTTTTTTTCTTCATAAGTCTTTTTCTGTTCGTAGATGTAGAAACTTATTTCCAGATCTGTCAAGGAATTCTTTGAAAAAAAAAAAAAGAGACCTGGCAAAATGATAATAGCTACCATATTTGAGTATCTACTATTATTATTATTATTATTATTATTATTATTTTTTTTTGCTGTACGCGGGCCTCTCACTGCTGTGGCCTCTCCCATTGCGGAGCACAGGCTCCGGACACACAGGCCCCGCGGCCATGGCTCGCGGGCCCAGCCGCTCCGCGGCACGTGGGATCCTCCGGGATCGGGGCACGAACCCGTGTCCCCTGCATCGGCAGGCAGACTCTCAACCACTGCGCCACCAGGGAGGCCCTGAGTATCTACTATTGATCTTGGGTGGCCACAGCCTGCAGCGGCTTGGAGCAGGGTTTCAGTTCCTGGCCAGAGATTGAGGTTGGGCAGCGACAGTGAGAACGCTGAATCCTAGCCACTAGACCAGTGGCCAGTGACAAGGACCTGGCCCTTCAGCCTTGCAGAAATAAATTCGCACCATACATAGAAAGTAGTGAAACAAAGTGTTTAGTAGGAGGAAGAAGTACATGTGGATAGAGATACGGGTGGGCTCAGAGAGAGAGTCGCACCCTCGTGGTAGTTTGAACCACTTTCATGGGGCATTTCTTCCGGGTTTCCTTTGGTCAATCATCTTGCTTTTCCTGGTTCAGTGTCTGTATTTGGTATATCTCAGGGTTTTCCCATGTGTGCACACGCATCTCTTAGCCAAGATGGATTCTAGCGAAGAGGCCTATGGGTAGGTTGACATCACTTACTATGAGGTGACGCCCCCCTCCCTTTTGACCTCTGAGGAACCTTTCTGCGAATGTATAGTTGGGAAGGTCTCCTTGACCTCAAGAATAAGAAATATGTGATCTCTATCTTTTATCTGGGCAGGGCTCAGCTCTTCTCTCGCTTCTATTTTGGAGTTTCTGTCCACAGGGGATGAGCTCCAGCTGTTCAACCTGGGGCCCATCTATCTCCTGCTTCACTATGAGTCAGATTTGTGCTTTACTTTATATCTATAATTTCTAATCCTCATAGCAATGTCATTAGGTGGTATTATACTAGCTGGGCTTATTTAGTTATAAATACATTCATTCATTCAACAAATAATAATGTTTACTGGGTACTTACTAATTTGCCTGGCACCTGAGACATATTGATGAGCAAAAGAAACAAAAATCCCTGCCCTAGTGAAACATATTCTAGTGGGAGGAGACTGGCAGTGAATAACAATATAATTAACAGTAATAAACTTAGAAGATAGTACTTGGGAAAAAAGTGTATTTTAAAGAGAAGTAGAGGAGGATAGAGTCACAGTTTTGAATAGGGTGGTCATAATATGGCCATAAAAGGTGGTCATAGGCCTTTTGAGAAAGTGACATTTAAGCAGACTGGAAGGAGATGAAGGAGTCAGCCATGCAGGTGTCTGGAGGAAAAGCATTCCAGACAAAAACCATTCCAGCCATGCAGGTGCCTGGAGGAATAGCAAGTGCAAAGGCTTTTGAAGCAGGAGCATGCCTGGTGTTGAAAAATAGCAGAGAGGCCCGTTTGGATGGGCAAAATGAGTAAAGGGGAAGAGTTAAGAGATAAAGTCAAGGAGGGTGCAAGCCATGTGGGAACATGAGGGCTACCCGCTGCAGGCAGCTTTGAGGTCCCAGCTTTACGGCTTCACATCTAGAGATGAAAGAAAGCCTCTCTCCTCCAGTTCCAACATAAGTGAATGACTTCAACAAGTCTGATAGCATTCATTCCTGGACCAATTGCTGTGTTATAAAATGATTGACCCAAACAGGTCACATGTTACCCATTGGGTTAGAGGGTAAGGTCTAGTATCAGGAAGAAGAGAATTGGTTTTGGATAAACACCCCAGGTGTTATTTAAAAGATTTGGAAATGAAGCCCAGGGAGGTGAAATGACTTGCCAGAGGTCACACACATGTGTTAAGTGCTTTGGGATTTTAACCTAGGTCAGCCTTGAAAACCATTGTTCTTTTCTGTAACTAGAGCTGGGTACAAGTTCTATTGCTTTTAGGCAGTCACAGAGAGAGGCCATCCCATCCTATAGAGTTTTGCTTGTGGTGACTTCCTGGGAGTGCCTCAATGTTTGGGGTGGGGTGACCATGTATTTGGGGGTTGGGATGCTCAAACACATGAGGGAGTGGCCAGACTTCAATGGGTTACTCCTGAGTAAACATAGTTGATGAATCCTTTTAAACTCATTGCTAAGAGCCAATCTCAACACATATTTCAACTCATATTTTAGGAGCATTGGCTCCTAAATTCAAATGGTAGTTTTATCAGCCAGCCTGATTCCAACATAGATTTTCTTGGGAGCCCCTAAGATATGACAAAAGGTGAATTTGCCATTGCTATGGTTAGCTCTCCTGAAATCATTAGGAGGAAAGCTTTTGATAGAAGCCAAAACTGTGGAACAGACTTTGGGTTTTGATGAGACTATTCAGCCATTTGATCAACCAACCCAAAAATGCACCCTATCTCTGCACTTTGTGAAAGGAAAATCAAAATAAAGTCAGTATCACTAGGAGAGCTCTCTAAAATGGAGCTGAGAGGCCACTGAGGAAGTGGGATTTTTGCATGTCTCAGCCCGGATGAAATCTGAACTTTGGCCACTTATTGTCTTAAAACAGTGATCCAGAACATCTGCACAATGTTCTAGAAACTCAAGATACTTATGAGACCCTTACCCTAAATAACCTGTCACAGTCCATGATACTTACCAGACCATTACCCTAAGTAATTCATGAAAGCTGTCCCTTAAGGATGAATATTTCCTTTTTGCTTGAGAGCCAAACATAATTCTTACAACTTGAAAAACCTTGTAGCTTTTGCCCTAATTCTGTCCGTTCCCTGGAACACTCTTTTGGTTTTACCTGAATCTTAGGCATTGCAATTTTTACCAAATTGCAATGCCTAAGACCCCAAATAACACTCTTTGAACTGTGCAGCCTTGAAACTGATTATTGTTGGACATTACATGGTGTCAGAAGTGGGAGCCAAAGTGACTCGCTTCTACCCCTGGAGCTGCTGCAGGCACAAGTAAGGCACCTACAGGAGTCCTTTGTACTCAATCGTCTCCTCAGTGGTCTTGGGTCTTAGGGGTAAGTCTTCTTGGTTCCGAACCTCCCAGTAGGGTTGAGGTTCTGAGCCTTTATTTGGGTGTCCTCTGTTGCTGGCTTTATCTGGGAAGGGAATGGTTCATCTTGGTGAGTACTCAGTTACGGGGAGTTGGGTTTCTACAGGCACTGCCACCATCCAGAACTCCAGATCGATTTATGTTTAAAACTTATGGGCCTTCCTCTTGTAAATTTCTTTCACATTGGACTAAAATCACCCACAACAACTTGAAACTCTGTTGGTCCACTTGTGGCTCATTCAAAATTTCTAAATTAGTTTGTGTGCTCAATTGGAGAAAAGCTATAGAACAAGACAAAGAGAATGGGAAGCATATTTCAATTGGTATTTTGAGGCCTCCAATTGTAATAATGAATCGACTACTATTGCTTCCCCCAGAGAAACCAACTCTCAAAAAATTTCCAAACTAGAAAAATCCTCTGAGGCTTCTGAGAACTCTCTCTCTCCAAATCTGCTTTTTTCTGTCCCTCTGAATGTCCGCCATAAGGCTCTCCTTTCTATCCATCTCTCTCTGAACTTCCTTTTTTATAACACTGAGGTTGATCCCCTGCAGAAGACCATCCATACTGCCCATCCTGTAATGGCAGACCCTTTTAAAGCCAGGTCCAATGAGGATGGCACCAGCACCATCACGTATACCCCCTGGACTAAGGCATGTAAATCCGCCCTTCAAGCACTATTAATTGGACGTGCTAAAGGGAACCAACAACATTGCCTGGGCAAAACATAAACATTTTTTGACTTACATCTCAGTTAGAAATCTCCCTAATATAAAGAAGCAAATTGAGGATAAAGTAGCTGGATGGGTGGATCAGCCTATGATGTCATTTAAATTATACCATATGAATCTTTGTGAAACTGGAAATGCAGTTCTAGAGACAGTTCATAGTTCACCCATTTCTTTCTTTTTTTTTTTTTTTTTTTTGCCGTACGCGGGCCTCTCACTGTTGTGGCCTCTCCCGTTGCGGAGCACAGGCTCCGGACGCGCAGGCTCAGCGGCCATGGCTCACGGGCCCAGCCGCTCCGCGGCATGTGGGATCTTCCCGGACTGGGGCACGAACCCGTGTTCCCTGCATCGGCAGGCGGACTCTCAACCACTGCGCCACCAGGGAAGCCCCCAGGACTGGTGTCCTTATAAGAAAGGAGGAGATAGCAGAGATCTGTTTCCCTTTGTGCACACAGAGGAAAGGCCATGTGAGGACACAGCAAAAAGACAGCTGTCTGGAAGCCAGGAAGAGATATCTTATCAGAAACTAATAACACCATGCCCCATGGAGTTAACATAAGCTGATAACTAATAGAAATTGTTGAACTTTTTACAGAACAACACATAAGGGAACCGCTTGTTAAAACTGCCTTCATTGATTAACTTCACTTTCATTTTCTTTCTTCCTTTTTTCCTCTCTTTAATTGCACACCTTCCAAGCTTCACAAAGCCCAGTTGTTTTACAGGAAGTTGGAGTCAGCTCCTGCCCAGTATGAGCCAGCTGGGGGTTGGTTGGGACCACCAGCCCTAAAACTGGGCCTGCACAGCTGTCCAGTGAAGGGCCTTTTGATGTTAGAGGGTTGGAAAACTCCACCCTCAGATCATGCTAAGCACCTCCATTTTGAATATGCAGAAGCATGTAACCCAGAAGCACCTGTGCAGAACACTGATTACCTCACCTTTTTCCCTACCTCAAGTCACCTGTCCCCATACGTAAGACTGTTACCAAAATGAACTTCGGTCCACTCACTTGCCTCAAAGCAAAACCAATTTACTGACACCCGGTTGTCATGAAGGAAAGTATAGCTTTTATTGCAGGTGCCAAACAAGGAGCATGGGAGGCTCGTGCTCAAAAGGCCCAAACTCTCCACTGATGGGTTTCAGAGAAGAGTTTTTAAAGGCAACTTTTGGGGCGAGGGCTGCAGGGTGCATAGCTTTCTTCTGATGGGTGGATGGTGAGGTAACGGGTGGTGTTCCAGGAATCTTGTGCTCTGCATGAAGTCACCATCCTCCACCTGGGTTGGGGCCTTAGTTCCTATAAAACAAGTCTAGATATGTATCAGATTGTTATGAATATCTCTTGAGGAGGAACTAGGACTCTGTTTTATTGCTGCCTGTTGTCATTACTTTTCTTACTTAACTGGTTTTCCTTTGTTTTTGCATTCCCTCATTTCTCTAATTAGTATCTGCTTGAATCTGCCCTTTGGAACTCAGAGAAGGTCTAGGAGGCTGAAGCCTTTTTCCCACATATGAAAAGTAAGGGACATGGAAGGGCTTTTGAACCCAGGAGGGCCCTGCAGTGTCCTGCTCAGTTTCAAGACCACCTTGCTTATCCAATAAATACTTCAATCCTCTTGCCTTCAGGGAGGTGGACCTGAGACTTGTTCTCCCATCTCCTTGCTTGGCTGCCTTGTGAATAAACTCCTTCTTGGCTGTAAACCTTGGCATCTCAGTGTTTGGCTTGCTGCACGTTGGGCAAATGGACCTGGTTCAGTAATGCTAACTGTGCTAGCACCTTGATCTTGGGCTCCTAGCCTCCAGAACTATGAGAAAATAAATTTCTGTTGTTTAAGCCACCCAGCCCATGGTGTATTGTTATGGCAGCCCTAGCAGACTGATACACACAGCCAACATGTTTGTACTATGTGACATCTACTCCTGAGTTGATGGCCTAAGGTTGGGCATTTTGACTTAGTGGTTCCGTCTTTGGGCCCCAGGCTTCTGCTTCTGATGACTATGAAGCTGGTTACAACCAGGAACCCCTGTGCTATTGGATACCATGCAAAATAAAGTCTCATATATACTTGTCTATTCTTCCACTCTAAGTGTGCTATCATTAACAAAGTAGATATTAATTCAAATGTTAAGGAAGGCTTTGATCTTTTTTTTAAAAAAATATTTTGGCCGTACCACACAGCATGTGCCATCTTATTTTCCTGACCAGGGATCTAACCTGCGCCCCCTGCAGTGGAAGTGTGGAGTCCTAACCACTGGACTGCCAGGTAAGTCCCCTGATCTTTTAAAAAATATTCTTTCCTCAAAGTTAAATATCTTGTTACATAATAATCCTTCTCATCTAAAAACGTGACCCTTATCTCAAGGAGAAGGTCTGAAGGCATTCTAGTGTTTGGGTCTTGTTAATCACTGTGATTAACAAGGAAAATAGTTTCAGAATTTTTATAAAGGTGGGGTTTAAAGCCAGTAACCTGGGTAGGACTGGAGGGTTGTCTTTGGAGTTGCATTTGCATAACAAATATATTGTATTTCCCTATATTGTGAGTTAGAGTACACCAATACACATAGTAGTATTTAAGATGTTCTTATTTACATTGTTTATAAGACTGAGAAAACCTCAGTTATCCCTACTAATGAGAAGCATAATTTACATGTGAGGTGGCTTCAAGGGAATTGAACTTCCCCCTGTCTACTGTGCTCTGAGTATCTGGGAATAAGCTGGCAGTAGATTCTGAGAAGGAGAGCAGTGTTCCTTGGAGAAAAAGACCCTTTTCAGTGCCACCTTGACTCAATCTTCAGGACATTGGTGAAAGCTGGTGCTAAGGCTTCTAAGGTGGAAAGTTTAGGGAAGATGTATTAAAGGCAAGTAATCTAGGGCTCCCAGGAGGCAACTGGGAGAGAGGGTTTGGAAGACAAGGATTGAGTGAAGGGAGAAGATTGTCATTGGACCACATTAATAACCCCTCCCCCCCAAATATTTGTTGTAAGCAACTTTTTGAAAGGAAATCTTTCAACAAGCTGAGTTTCCTCTGTGTGTGATGCAAGTGAGAAGATCTGCTCCAAAACAGAAACAAGAAATGAGAATGTTTCACATGGCAAAGGAAGAGAGAAGCTTAAGGAAGACAGCCCAGGACTTCCCAGAATACGGAGGATATAAATCTGTCACCTCAAGATTAATATCAAAAGACACAGTACAGCTTACAGATTAAAATTGAGGTGTAATCCATCCAAGGGTGAATGGATAAACAAAATGTGGTCTATACACACAATAGAATATTACTCATCCTTAAAAAGAAGGAAATTCTGACACATGCTACAACATGCATGAACCTTGAGGACATTATGCTAAGTGAAATAAGCCAGGCACAAAAGCAAAACTACTGTATGATTTCACTTAGATGAAGTACCTAAAGTAGTCAAAATAATAGAAACAGAACGTAGAATGGTGGTTGCCAGGGGCAGGATGGGAGGGGAAAAAGGGAGTTGTTGTTTAATGGGTATAGAATTATAGCTTTGCAAGATTTTTGAAAACGTTCTGGAGATTGGTTGCACAACAATGTGAATGTTAATGCCACTAAACTGTATACTTAAAATGATTAAATGGTAAGTTTTATGTTATACATATTTTACCACACAAAACCCCCCTAATTTCATTGAATTAAAAAAAAATTGGGGAACCAGAGTGCTTGGGTTTGACTCTTCAGACCTTGGGCAAGTTACTTAAAATCTATGAGCTCTAATTTCCTCCTCTGTAAAGTTTTGTTACAGGGCTTTATAAGAATTGAGTCTGGCACATAGAAAATGCTTAATACATGTGAGATATAATTATTATAAAAAGCAACCCTGGGGACTTCCCTGGTGGCGCAGTGGTTGAGAATCCGCCTGCCGATACAGGGGGACACGGGTTCGTGCCCCGGTCTGGGAAGATCCCACATGCCGCGGAGCGGCTGGGCCCGTGAGCCATGGCCACTGAGCCTGCTCGTCCGGAGCCTGTGCTCCACAACGGGAGAGGCCACAACAGTGAGAGGCCCGCGTACCGCAAAAAAAAAAAAAAAAAAGCAACCCTGGGACATCCCTGGTGGTCCAGTGGTTAGGACTCTGTGCTTCCACTGCAGGGGACGCAGGTTTGACCCTTGGTTGGGGAATTAAGATCCCGCATGCCGTGCAGTGTGGCAAAAAAACCCCCAAAACCAAGACAAACCACCCCCCAAAATAAAAACAAAAAGTGTCCCTGCCTTTCTTCAATTCACGAATTTGACAAATGTCAAGCCCATACTTCCTTCAATGCATCATTCTGCACTCTGGGAAAACTACAGAAAAAATGTTCCACCTACATGGAGCTTAATTACTAGTGGTGGATTCAGATAATACATGAGTAGATTGTAAATTCTGGGAAGAAAAATAAAACATGTTAAGAGTATAGGAAAGGCTGGGAAGTGCTGTGACCTGACACTTGAGCAGAACCCAAATGAAGTAAGGAGCCTGTGGGGTACTCCACTGTGTAATGAATATCTAGTATTTTAACAA
This sequence comes from Mesoplodon densirostris, assembly GCF_025265405.1. Taxonomy (NCBI): domain Eukaryota; kingdom Metazoa; phylum Chordata; class Mammalia; order Artiodactyla; family Ziphiidae; genus Mesoplodon; species Mesoplodon densirostris. Next base: position 22,864,317 of record NC_082676.1, on the reverse strand, counting down.
CCTTGTATCATAGTGTTATAGATTAAATAATGCCTAATTCTTAACTTTGCGAACACTAGACTCACTAAACAAAATTTATTCCAAATGCCAGTATCTGAAACAAATTCAGCAAAGAAATAAAAAAATTCCAAAACCTTGTAATCTTTCCTGTATTTTTTTCCTTGAAAATACTAGATTTAAAAGAACATGTCACATTGTAAACAAGTCCAGTGATCCATTAGCTTAAAACAGAATGACAGCACAATCACATTATAAAACCTAAAAATGAAACACTGGTACCAAACACAGCAGTTAAAGAGAGGCCTGAGCCAGGCGCTGAAAGATCTTTCCCAGAAATAGAGGCGGCAGCAGCTTCAAAGAGGCACAAAAATTGGAAGAAGGAGGAGGCAGCATTCAAACCATCGAGGCATAAGAGTACAAAAAACCCAGAGCAATAGACTCATCTTGTGAACAAGGGGTGAAGGACAAAAGGGCAGAAGTGTACTTCCTGATGTTCTGGGAACATCAGACCACGCCACGTGAACGCAGGTGGGTTAGAAGGACAGTTTTTTAAGTGGAGAAAGGATATTAGTCAACTTTAGAAGCACTTGGTCTGTTTCTTGGCACTCAACTCTCAGGGACACAGGAAACACGTCACTCTAGTGTTGTTTCTAAATTCATAATGGAGCTGCTTGCCCTGACCCCATCACCTTGGCTGAACATAACATTGAATCTTGGCCATGTCTGTTGCTCCCGTGGATGTCCTACTTATGAATGAGTATGTATAAGAGAGGCGCCAGAGTGAGACCTTGGAACAAAACACAGGGCTCTCTTGGGAAAAGGGTTTCTGCCTTCCTCCCAGTGCTGGAGGGTCCCTGAGGGATAGGAGTTTGATGTGGCTGGGCCCCTTGAGGCTCCGAGTTCATCAGCAAAACTTTCTCTTTAGCCCCACCCACCCAAATCCTTCCCCAAGGAGGCCTCTGAGTTCATGGAAAGGCCAACTGAGAGAGCAGAAAAAAACAGCTGGGGAAAGAAAGTAAGGGATAGTTTTCTTCCTGTGGCACTTGTTACTGACCAGAGTGACTACTTCCTTATAGTGACTTTAGACATTGAGAGTTCCTTAATCTGGAACACTGATTCTCAAATAAGGGGCAGGCCTTCCCAAGAGGGGCTCTTAAGACTCTCCGAAGAGGTTTTGTCCAATATACATAAGCCCCAAACTCCCTCTCAACTGAGATCAGTGTATGTAATGACAGAAATTCCTGACTGGAGTGTATTGTACATCTGAACAGTGTTAGAGGCACAACAAAAAGCTAAAAACCCCTTATCTGTGGGGCAGACGTCAAAATTATATAGTGATTTTTTTCTCATTAAGTTACAAATAAGTAGCTAAATTCCATGATTAGACTCCACACCGAACAGCCAAGAATGACAAGTTCATCCATTCAACTAGTAACCACACTAGATTAAAGCAATACAGTTCTGTCCTCCTAAAGACAATTTCCAGAAAGACCCGCCTGTCCCAGTGAGGTAGTTGACACTAGGATTAGCACAAGCTAATCACTGTACGGTTTCTTAGAAGACTGGCTTTTCTCTGTTTCTTTCTCTTTCATAGTTCACAAGGGGTCCACCAACTTGTTATGAACAAGCACTAAACCTCTGAAATACTTGACAGTCTTCACTTTCAACTCTAGGGTGGCATCCTCGTCGCACATAAACACCGTGTGGGGATGCTACTGGAAGGCAGACATATGGTTCACTCCCTCCTCCATGGCCTTATACAGAGCAAACGCCTTGTGAGCACCTGAGATGAAGATTATCATCTCTCTAGTACCCATCACAGTGCCCACGCCCACCATCAGGGCCATGGTGGGCACCTTGGTGAGATTTCCATCAAAGAACCTAGCATAGGGCTTCCTTGGTGGCTCAGTGGTTAAGAGTCCGCCGGCCAATGCAGGGGACACGGGTTCGAGCCCTGGTCTGGGAAGATCCCACATGCCACAGAGCAACTAAGCCTGTGTGCCACAACTACTGAGTCTGTGCTGTACAGCCCACAAGCCACAGCTACTGAGCCCACGTCACAACTACTGAAGCCCATGTGCCTAGAGCCCGTGCTCTGCAACAAAAGAAGCCACTGCAATGAGAAGCCTGTGCACCGCCATGAAGAGTAGCCCCTGCTCGCTGCAACTGGAGAAGGCCCATGCACAGCAACAAAGACCCAACACAGCCAAAAATAAACAAATAAATTTATTAAAAAAAAAAATATATATATATATAAAAGAACCTAGCATTGGCCAGGATGGTGTCCATGGTCAGTGTCTTCACACGGGTCCTAGACAATAGACTGGAGCCCGACTCGTAAAAGGCAATGTGTCCACCAAGGCCGATGCCTCCCAACAAACAGCTCAATCCCTCCCGCAGCCTTGATCTTCTCTTCAAAGGCATCACACTCAGCCTGTAGGCCAGCTGCATTCCCACCCAGAATGTGGGTGTTTTCTGGGTGGATGTCAATGTGTTTGAAGAATTTGTTCCACATGAAGGCATGGTAGCTCTCTGGGTGGTCTCAAAGAAGGCCCACATACTCATCCATGTTGAAAGTCTTCACATATTTGAAGGACAGGTCTCCATTCTTATAGTACTCAATCAGCTTCTTGTAGCAGACAAGTGGGGTGCTCCCAGTGGGGAGCCCCAGGGTGAAGTACTTGTCTGGCCCTTGGCTAAACTGGATGATGCAGTTCCTGATGTGTTTGGCCACCCACTCATTGGCCTGAGAAGACTGGTCCAGGATGGTGAGCTTCATCTTGTTGAGGACACCTCCTACGGTGGCTATAGAGACTGTGCTAATCTTTCCTTGTTTAATGATAACATAAATAATTTATTGGAACATAAGCATTAAAATTGTCAGAAAAGTAACATTTAGACATTGCAAAGATGATATATTAAGTGACATATATGATCCATTTTTACCTTAAAAATACAATGATTTTTTCAATATGCACTGAAAAAAGTCTAGGAAGATTCACATCAAGAGGTGGCTACAGTGCAGCCATTATGGAAACCAGTATGGAGGTTCCTTAAAAAACTAAAAATAGAGTTACCATATGATCCAGCAATCCCACTCCTGGGCATATATCCAGAAAAGATGAAAACTCTAATTCGAAAAGATACATGCACCCCAATGTTCATAGCAGCACTATTTACAATAGCCAAGACATGGAAGCAACCTAAGTGTCCATCAACAGATGAATGAAGAAGATGTGATATATATATATACAATGAAATATTCCTCAGCCACAAAAAAGAATGAAATATTGCCTTTTGCAGCAACATGGATGGACCTAGAGATTACCATACTAAATGAAGTAAGTCAGACAGAGAAAGACAAATATCATATCATTGATATGTGGGATCTAAAATAATGGTACAAATGAACGTATTTACAAAACAGGAACAGAGTCACAGACGTAGAAAACAAACTTATTGTTACCGAAGGGAAAAAGGGTGGGGCAGAGGGATAAATTGGGAGATTGGGATTGACATATATACACCACTATATATAAAATAAACAACAAGGATTTACTGTACAGCACAGGGAACTCTATTCAATATCTTTTAATAAACTATAATTGATAAAAATCTGAAAAAAATATATGACCAAATCACTTTACTGTACACCTGGAACTAACACAGTATTCTAAGTTAACTATACTTTAATTTAAAAAAAGGGGGGGGGGCTGTAATGTGGAGCAAATGGACCTCTTACACACTGCTGGTAGGAATGCAAAATGATCCACTTTGAAAAAAGACGTGGATATCTTACGAAGTTAAACACGTACTTACCATTTGGCCCAGCAGTGCAACTCATAAAGGAATAAAAGAGAAATAAAATTATATGTTCAAAGACTTGCATACATATGTTCATAATTATTAATAGCCTCAAACTGGAAACAACCCAAATGTCCATCAACTGGTAATGAGATAAAACAAATTGAGTATAACCAAGGTATGGAAAATTGCTCAGCAATAAAAAGAAATATTTATACATACCACATGAATGAATTTCGGAAACATTATACTAAGTGACAGAACTCAAATACAAAAGATTACATGCTGTGCATACATATATTTATATGAAATTCTAGAAAAGGCAAACCTATGGTGACAAAAAGCAGACCAACAATTGCCTGGGTAAGTGGTGGGGAGGATATGGGGAGGGCGGGGAATATTAGAGGGAAAAAGAAAACTTTTTAAAGTGATGGTAATGTTCTATATACGCATACCTCAGAGATATTGCAGGTTCAGTTGTAGACCACTGTAATAAAGCAAATATTGCAAAAAAGTGAGCCACACAAATTTTTTTGGCTTCCCAGTACATACAAAATCAGTTGTTTTTACACTATGCAGTAGTCTATTAAGTGTGCAATAGCATTGTCTAAAACAACAGTGTACATACTTTAATTAAAAAATACTTTATTGCCAAAAAATGCTAGCCATCATCTAAGCCTTCAGCGAGTTGTAATCTTTTGCTGGTGGAGGGTCCTGCCTCGATGTTCATGGCTGTGGACTGAGCAGGGTGGTGGTTGCTGAAGGTTGGGGTGGCTGTGGCGAAGTCTTTAAGACAACAACCAAGTTTCCCACATCGATTGACTCCTCCTTTCACTTGAACACTTAGAGGCCATTTAGACTTATTACTTGGCCTATTTCAATATTGTTGTGTCTCAGGGAATAGGGAGGACTAACGAGAGGGAGAGAGACTGGGGAACGGCAGGTCAGTGGAGCAGTGAGAACACACACAACGTTGCCATCTTACATGGGTGTGGCTCATGGCACCCCCAAACAATGATAATATCATACGTCAAAGATCACTGATCACAGATTACCATAAATATAATAATAATGAAAATTTTGCAGTATTGTGAGAATTACCAAAATGTGACAGAGACATGAAGTGAGCAAATACTGTTGGAAAAATGGCGCCAATAGACTTGCTTGATGCAGAGTTGCCACAAACCTTCAATTCTGGTAAAAAAAAACGCAGTATCTGTGAATCACAATAAGGCAAAGCACAATAAAACGATAGTTTTGTAGTGGTAGTTATACAATCATATATAATTATGATTATACAAACTATACACTTAGAGTGGGTACATTTTATTCTATGTAAATTATACCTCAGTGAAGCTGGAAAAAATTCATCATAATATAAAACTTAAGATTTACACAATTTTCTTCATGTGAAAAAATAATAAAAAATTAAAAAAAATTTGAACAGGTGACCTCTGGTTGGTGGGAATATAGTTTTTATTTTTTGCTTACATATACTGAATGTTATACAATGAATGTTATTTTCCATAATTAATCAATTATTTCTTGAAGTGATGATGACCTACCTGAAGTAAGTAAATAAGCCCAACTTGGTTTGGTGAGACAGCGTCAGGGTGGATGTTTGAACCTGGATCTCTATACTCTTGGCCATTATACAGGTACATTCCAAGCTTCCTGGATAAGAATAATAGCCTGGGATGCTTAACAAAACTGTTTGTATGCTACACTTTTAAATCTGCATAGTTAATAAGCCCTCAAAGGTGATTCTTACCACGGGGAAATTTGATGGAACCATTGCCTACATGCAGAATCTGAAACCTCAGGAACATTTTCTTTTATATTAAGGGTCTGTCATTGATGCCAAATAATCCCACATGTGTATTAGTTACCCCACCTGGAATCTATTACCATTAATCTTTCCTAGAAAGTCATCTTCCTTATGAAGCTATCCCTAACTGGGACCCCATACCTGCCCAGAGTTGGGTGACCCTTGGTGGTTCCTTTTCTATCCCCATTATCAGTACAGTAAAGCATATAGCTCTTCTTGTCCAAGTGTTTACTTAATTGGCACGACTGACACGGGGGCTGGATAAATTCTTTGCTGTGGGGGCTGTCCAGTGCACTGTAGGATGTTTAGCAGCATCTCTGGCTTCTACCCTTAGATACCAGTAGCATCAACCTCCCATGCCCAGTTGTGACAACCAAAAATGCAAAAATGTCTCCATTGTCAAATGTCCCTGAAGGTGGCAAAATTAACCAAGTTAAGAACCATTATCTTGACTCCCGTGTCAGTCTAAATAAACATCTTCTAATCAATCCTCTGCATAGATTCCAGATTTCTAAAACTTGCAGTTCAAAGCATAGTCCTCAGCCCAGCAGCACTGGTGTTAGGTATAAGAGCTTGTTAGAAAAGCAACATCTCAGGCCCAACCCCAGCCTCTGCATTTTTAACAAGATTAACAATCCCTGGTGATTCCTATGCTCTTAAAGTTTGAGAACTGCCAGAAAGTCTCTAACTTGCCTGACGGTTAGTATCACTTGGAACAGAGGTTAACAAAATTCCTAAGTCCTTCTCCTGGAGATTTCATTCCATTGGTCAAGGGTGGGGCCTAGGAGCCTGCATCGTTAATATGTGTCTCAGGTAATCCTTATCTTTGGGCAAGTTAAGGAACTGCCAAAATAAACATTAGGGAATTCCCCAGAGGTCCAGTGGTTAGGACTCGGCACTTTCTCTGCTGGGCCTAGGTTCAATCCCTGGTTGGGGAACTAAGATTCCGCACGCCTTGCAGCTTGGCCACAAAAAAAAAAAAAAAAAAAAAAATTCAGATTTTGTCATTATCCACATAAAATTAAAACCTCTGGGCTTCCCTGGTGGCGCAGTGGTTGGGAGTCCGCCTGCTGATGCAGGGGACACGGGTTCGTGCCCTGGTCCGGGAGGATCCCACATGTTGCGGAGCGGCTGGGCCCGTGAGCCATGGCCGCTGGGCCTGCACGTCCAGAGCCTGTGCTCCGCAGCGGGAGAAGTCGCGGCGGTGAGAGGCCCGCGTACCGCAAAAAAAAAACAAAAAACCCAAACCCCCACAAAACCTCTTTTGTGGCTCCCCATGACCTGGAGCAGTGGTTCTCAACCTTAGGTACTCACCTAGGGAGTACTTAAAAATCCTAATACTAGGTTGTTCCTCAAACCAGTTAAATCAGAAATCTCTGGGGGAGAAACCCATTCGCTGATGTGTGTTTTAAAACTCCCCAGCTGCAGCCAATGTTGAGAACCACTGGAAATGACCAAGCCTGAGCTCCTTAGCCTGGCATAAAGCCCAACTAGAAAGGTCCCTTTCTAGCTCCGCTTTGCACTGCACTTTTATATATGTACACTTTACTCCTGCCTCACTAAACTATCTGAAATTCTTACCCCTATAGTACTTTCAAGTCTCTGGGCCTTTCTACTGGTTATGCTGTCTTCTACTGCCCTGGCAAACAGTTATTCACCCCTAACGACTAAATTACCACTTAGCCCCCACTTTAGAGTTAATTAATTAATTGATTGATTAATTAAGGGTGTGCCACGCAGCACACGGGATCTTAGTTCCCTGACCAGGGATCGAACCGGTGCCCTCTGCGGTGGAAGTGTGGAGTCCGAACCACTGGACCGCCAGGGAATTACCTAGAGTGATTTTTGATTTCCCTGACAAACTCGTTCAGGCAGAGTGAATCATTCATTCCCTTCTCTGTGCTAACACCATCCGTCTTTGTGTAGACTTGTATTACTATATTTATCCCAGTATATTAGTAGGCTACAAATATTATATATTGAGGACAGGAACTATGCTTGGTTCACCCTTATATCCCTAGCGCCTAGCAAAAGGCCAGGCATACAGTAAACAGCCAATAATGTCTGTTGACTTAGTGAAAGTACTGTAAGGAACAAAATAAAAACAAGCGGGAATACTACCTTCTTTAAAAAAAATTTTTTTTTGATTTAACATAATCTAACCACATAAAAATCTTAATTAGAAAAGAACTTTTGTTGAGAGGGAGACGCAAGAGGGAGGAGATATGGGGATATATGTATACGTATAGCTGATTCACTTTGTTATACAGCAGAAACTAACACACCATTGTAAAGCAATTATACTCCAATAAAGATGTTAAAAAAAAACAAAAAACTTTTAAGCTGTGATCCTCAAATGAAGAAATACACCTGAAAGCACTCCTAAGAGAGAAGACTTTTCCTTGATTCAGCATCATAATTTGGTCCATTCCAAGGCTTTGAAGTAATTCTGTTTTTTTATATGTGTCTAAGGCATTTTTTTCAATTAAGGTGAAATTCACCTAACATAAAATTAACTATTTTAAAGTGTAAAATTTAGTGTCAGTTAATAAATTTACAATGTTATGCAATCACTACCTATATCAAGTTCCAAAATTATTTTCATCACCTCAAAAGAAAACCCTATACTCATCAAGCAGTCACTCACTCCCCATTCTCTTCCTAGCTCCTAGAAAGCACCAGGAACATTAACTTTTAAGTTACACTAAGATATTTAAAAGATATAAAGCAGATAGTTAAAGAGATACAGATTCTATATGGTTTCACAATTGCATCTAGTCACACAGAAGAGCTCAAGTGTAGTTTTTTCAATAATCTCAAAAAAACTCCATTATTTTATTAACCATTTTATGTACATTGATATTCAGTCTTGAAAACTGATAAAAACACGTCCAGAGTTTCTTATAAAGACAACGTACAAATGCTCATTTACATTCTGCACATTAATAACGATGATGAAAATGACACAATAGTTATAGCTACATAAAAGTATATACAAGGATTCAAACAGACGATGGTATTTGGCTTATAACATGTGTAGATACTACACAAAAAAATGAGGATGTAATTTTCAGAAAAGTAAAATGTGACCAAAATCACTTTTCATCTTAAAATTTAAAAATAAAATTCCTAACAATTACAATTACAATTACAATTATTCCTAGTAATTACTAGTTCATACTCAAATCTCAGACTAATTCAAATTAGCTACGGTTAGACATAGGTTAAGTTAAATTTTTTTTTTTTTTTTTGCGGTACATGGGCCTCTCACTGTTGTGGCCTCTCCCGTTGCGGAGCAGTTTCCAGACGCGCAGGCTCAGTGGCCATGGCTCACAGGCCCAGCCGCTCCGTGGCATGTGGGATCTTCCCGGACCGGGGCACGAACCCGTGTCCCCTGCATCGGCAGGCGGACTCTCAACCACTGCGCCGCCAGGGAAGCCCCGGTTAAGTTAAATATTTGTTAAATATTTTGCATTTAAAAAAATAAGGTCTGTGGTTTAAAAAACATACATTTGATAACATTTTCTCAAAATTAATTAAGAATGGCTTATCCATGTCCTTCCAGATTCTGGAAACATACTAGAAAAAGTGAATACCAAACAGCTGACTCTTTGGAAAGTTGCACCCCAAGCCCCGGAAAACACCCTTAAGGGGCCCAGTGATCAAACCCTAATGGGAAACTCATAATGCACCGATGATACTGAGAACGAAGAGGGGGAAGTAATATGGCATGAGGTGACATTAATGTGGTTTTGAAAAAGGTTTCAACTATTCTTAGTGAATCAATTAGACACTGAGAATGACCAATCTCATGATAACCTCAAAAACAGTATCTCACATATTATCCTGGTGCTACCTCACTAGCAGGAATATGGTTTCTAACAACTCTTTTCTGTATTTTACTCTACTGGCTTGAGAAGCAGCTTCCTATTTTGAGAATTATAGGACATAATATAATCATACATAACTAAGTTAATGGTTTGGAAAACAAAATGATAGTAGTTTTAAAAAGAAGCAAGTATCTCTTTTATCAGGTTGTGACACCAGGCTAAGAGGGCTTAGGGCTGGAAAGCAAGGAGTGGGGGTAGTGCAGGGGTTCAGGTACAAATCTGCTTCTGCTCAAGGAAAGGAAGGGCACAAGAAGTGTCTGGACAACCCAGAATGGTCTTGGCACCTGGATGTGCAGCTACCACACTGGGTCAGAGACAGGCCAGGCATCATCCTCTGGCCCAGATGCCATGGAACCCAACCCCTACTCAATACTAAATTAGGAACACAAACCTCTCAAACGACACTTACCAAAAACAGATTACTCACCCTCACATTACAAAGCTCAGAAGAAGAAGACATTTACTTATTTAAAAAAGTGAGCCAAAAAATTATGAGGTTTCTCCTTACTTCACCTGAAAAACCCAGGGAACAAATATTTTAACAATTCTATGACTATTAATATGTTTAAAAGGCACTTAAAACATTCCTTTACAATCCAACTCAAAATACATCTGTCAACTACATTTTGGATAAATGTAAAAAAAACCCAACTTTGGTGTAACTTTTCTTGTAACTCAGTGATATTTACTACCTACAGGGCTGAATGTTTTGAAAGATAGAGCCCTAACTTTCTGCAAAACAACCTGAAAGTGCTTTTATCATAGAAATGGGAAGGGCACTAATGATTTGCTCTTTCACTGACAACATCCTGTAGTCGTTTAAGTAAAACGTCATCATTTTCTTGACAGAGGCGTTTGGCAGGTGATTCTGCATCACCATCCATGGCTATTGCTCGCTTCTTGGTTCTCTGCTCACCTTGCCTTATCATGTTGTTGATATCTTTCAAACTCTGTGCAAAAATAGAGGACATGTGTGAGTAAAATGGGAAAAAGGGAGAAACAGCAGCCAAGAACTAAGCTAACTGCTTTTTCCTGCCCTTTATCCTCTATCCAAAGCTAAACACTGGGGTAGAGATTATTTTTTGAATCTAGGCCAACCTAATAAGGGTGATTAGAACTAATCTTTTCAGGTGATTTTAAAAATTGGATTTACCTTATAGCAGTAGTTTTCAAAATGTGGACATAAGACCAGAAGCAGCAGAAGCATTTGGAAACTTATCAGGAATGCAAATTCTTAAGCCTCACCCTACACCTACTGAATTAGACATTCTGGGGGTTGGGCCCAGCAATCTATAGTTTATCAAGCCTTCCAGGTGATTCTGATACTCCCTAAAGTTTGAGATCCTCCTCCTGAAGCAATGCTTTTCAAACTTTAATGTGCTTACTAATCATCTGGGGAATCTTGTTACTATGCAGATTCAAATTCCATTGGGCTGGTGTGAGGCCTGAGAGTCTGCATTTCTAACAGGCTCCCGGGTGAAGCTAATGTTGCTGGTCTGTAAGGCAGCCTTAGAGAAGTTGCTCCTGAAAGCTGTGCATCACAACAGTCTAGGGGATCTGCTGCCAGAGCTCTGTGATACAGGAAGTCTATGGGACAGGTATCTGTGTTCAACAAGCTCCCCAGATTCTGACCTCTGACTGTGAAATCACTGCCTCACAATTCAATTGGTCCCATTTCTGATTTTATGCAATAATTTCTTCTAAAAGTCCTCATATGAAATCAACTTCTATAAAGAAGAAATGCAAGCCTGTGCAGTATATCTCAGTCAACTTTGTTTGCTAAGCATAGCAGGAACTTAATAGATGTCTGTGGAACTAAATGAGAAACTAATGAGTTAAGGAGCTGCCATGTATTTGGACTGAGTTACAATCTGTCCCACTACAGTTTCTTCCAGTTGGTAGTGATTCTGGCTTCTGGAGACATACTGAGTGTATCTACTTGATAGCCGTTGAATTATCTGAAAACAGCAATCATGTCCCTATCACATCTTCATCATTGTATGGGAATAAAGATGGGGATAACCATAGAGCTGTCTGTGTAAGTAAGAAGAGGCCTCTGTTTTCAGACCTTTCACTATCCTGGTTGCCATCCACCAAATGAACTTTCACTTCCAAGGCCTTCCTTTACACATATTGTTCCCCATGTCTGACCACTTGCAGGTGTTGCCTTACTGGTCCTTCTCAAGATCGTGCTTGAGCAGGGACACACCAGGCTCTTGGAGTGAACTCCCCCGATACCACGTCAATCGTAAAGGATTAAACTACCTCAACTGAATACACTGCTCTTGATCACAGGAAACTTGCCATAGTAATGGTTCATATTTATTAGCAGTAACTTTGCAAAAAAAGGGGTAAGATTAAAGATTACTAATTGGAAATCTGAAATCCAGTATTTAACACATGTACATCATTGTTTTGGAGTAAAGTTTGTGTGCAACTTACCTTGGAAGGGCTGCCGTTGAACTTATAGAGCAGAGCGCTCCTTGGTGGAAGGCCTGACCCGTTCTTGTGTGGGGACACATAAATGGAGTGCTGCTGGGAAACGCGGCGCGGGGAGCCTGGCTGTTGCTTAATATGCGGAAAAGGAGAGAGTGGTGGAGCTTCCATCTGAAATAATACAAAAGTAAAGTTTTTATAAGACAAAAGGTTTTCTTTCTTTTTTTGGATCCCACCATTTTTATTCTGCACTATCCACCCTGTCCCACCCCAGCCCCAAGCCAGGTGAAGGGTCAACATGGAACATTTTTTTCTTTGCCATGTTTTTATTTTGTTAAAAAAATAATTTATTTGTTTATTTATTTATTTTTGGCTGCATTGGGTCTTCGTTGCCGCACACGGGCTTTTCTCTAGTTGCGGCGAGCGGGGCCTACTCTTCATTGTGGTGCGTGGGCTTCTCACTGCGGTGGCTTCTCTTGTTGCGGAGCATGGGCTCTAGGCACATGGGGTTCAATAGTTGTGGCTTGCGGGCTCTAGAGCGCAGGCTCAGTAGTTGTGGCACACGGGCTTAATTGCTCTGCGGCATGTGGGATCTTCCTGGACCAGGGCTTGAACTTTTGTTTCCTACATTGGCAGGCAGATTCTTAACCACTGCACCACCAGGGAAGCCCTGTTTTTATTCTTATTGCTATCTCCTAGTTAGGAGTCAGTTATACTGTAATAGGTTATTTATGGCTGAAGAAAATCAAAAAATGGTTCATTAACCCTTGTTTTTCAACAATTACTAATAGATAAACTAAAATTTATTTTCCTGGATCTTTCAGGAAATTCTGAAGAATTCAGAGCAAGACACCAGAAGCAGTAAGCCAGGAGCATAGGAACCTTATGTCAATGCTCAGAAAGTGGAGCAAAGAGTAATCTATGTCCTAACACTTGCAATAAGAATCTCTCTCCACACGCACATCCCCACAACCAAATTAGTAGCACAGAGAATAAAAGAGAGGCAGAGCATTCTGTGGGCCAGCAGGATGAGTCCAATATGGAACAAATCTCCTAATGAAATGGCTAAGACTTGATACTGAAATGCAAAAGATTTAGAGATAAAGTGAGAAGGGACTCACTTTTAATAATCTATACAATGTTTCTATTCCAAGAATAAATGGAAATGACTCCTTAATTAATATTTCATTCATCATCTTCACTTGAAGCTAGGAAAACTAGTTTTGTTTTTTAATTGGCTGATAATAGAGATATTCACAGTATAGCACATGGTGGGGGTGGTGGAACTGAGGGAACAGAATGAGTAGTCATGGCTTCTGAGGATAATCATAGACCATATTCCTTGAAAGGGACAAAGACAGAAATATAGAGAGATACATAGACACATATATGGCTACTGCCTGGATGCAGCTTCTACTAGGTCCCTCTTTCTTATAACTGAAGTCTGGTCTCCTGTGAACCAACTTCAGCTTATACACTGATAATACTTTCAAAGGCCTGCTGGTACTGTCAAATCTAGAGTCTGCATAAAAATTTCTTAGTGTTGCTTCTATTATTGATTCAAGCATATTTATTTCCTTTTCTTTTTATCTTGAGAAAAATACTTATCTCAGAGATATAACAATAGGAATCAAAAACAAAGGAAAAACCCACCAGAATTGTTTTCATTTTTCCATGTTCCCATCTAATCCTTGCCCATATGCATCCATAATTTCTAACAACATAATCACAGTGTGGATAAAATTTCCATGATTTCCTCTGGTCTCTGTTGTATCACAGCCTTAATCACTCTAATTACTAGTATGTTTTCTCCTATAAAATGTAACAGTAAGGCTTTAGCTTTGAAACACTTATCTAGCAAAATAAACTCATAGTAATCCAATTATGAGTACAGATATTAATAAAGTAGTAAAATATAAAACATACCACATGGTCCTGATTTGACAAGTCGTATTTCAATGCAAATGACTTCACTCTTCCTACATATATTGTATTGTAAAATTTGATAAGATCACCTCTTTCCTCTTTCACTGGTCCACTGGAACAGTCAGGTGTTTTTGTAGCATCTTCCAAATCTGCTAAAAGAATTCAGTGTTGTACAATGGAATATTACTCAGCCATAAAGAGGAATGAAACTGAGTTATTTGTAGTGAAGTGGATGGACCTAGAGTCTGTCATACAGAATGAAGTAAGTCAGAAAGAGAAAAACAAATACTGGATGCAGGGGACGCGGGTTCGTGCCCCGGTCCAGGAAGATCCCATGTGCCGTGGAGCGGCTGGGCCCGTGAGCCATGGCCGCTGAGCCTGTGCGTCCGGAGCCTGTGCTCCGCAACGGGAGAGGCCACAGCAGTGGGAGGCCCGCGTACCGCGAAAAAAAACAACCCCCCCCAAAAAACCCCAAATACTGTATATTAATGCATATATATGGAATCTAGAAAAATGGTACTGATGAACCTCGTGGCAGGGCAGGAATAAAGATGCAGATGTAGAGAACAGACTTGAGGACACAGTGGGGGAAGGGGAGGCTGGGACGAAGTGAGGGTAGCATTGACATATATACACTACTAAGTGTAAATTAGATAGCTGCATATAGCACAGGGAGATCAGCTCGGTGCTTTGTGATGACCTAGAAGGGTGGGGTGGGGAGGGTGGAGGGAGGCTCAAGAGGGAGGGGATATGTGTATACATACAGCTGATTCACTTTGTTGTACAGTAGAAACTAACACAACATTGTAAAGCAATTATAATCCAACAAAGATGTAAAAAAAAAAAAAAAAAAAAGAATTCCGTGTTGTGATAGGTGTACCTTAATCTATAAGTTGGCAATTTGAATCACAACTCTGTCTACAATATAAAAGGAAAAAAATCAAATAAACCCAAATCTTTATGTAAGACGATTAATGTTTTTAGAAAAGGTTCAGAAATCCATCTATATTATAGATAAATTAAATTGGAATCATAGAAATGCAAACACGTAAACTTAAGCTGGTACTCTATTCTCTAGATATCACTTCAGCAAGAATGTTTTCACAACCCTACCTTTTGAGCTCACTGTCACCGGTGGCTCTTAGAGGGACACCAGCCCTGGGTTGAAGTTTACCTAAACTGAGCTTCAGAGTATGGGTAGCAGTGGTAAACCCTGAGTTTCAGATAACAAAAGGGCCTGCAGATATTCATACTGACTCTTTGAAAAAGGTGGAAAGACTCTGAAAGGTAAAATGTATCCTCATAGTTTAAGGAAGAAGCAAGGTGAATTGCTTATGTTTATTTTTCTCCAAGTACATGGCAGGTGACAGGTGTTCAGAAAGTCTTATTTTCCCATGCACAACAAGAACCTTAGTGCTGTCTATAACTGGCGTCCTCAGTTGTAAAATGATAGCTTGCCCCAAGGTTCTTTCCTGTTTATTACCATAATTCTGGAGTAGCTTGTGACACCAGGCAGAACTTTATACTATTCTTTTTTGGGAAAGAGTATTACAAACCATCTTCTCCTTGTACCTACAAGAATCATCTATGCACAGGAGCTAAGAAAACTACCAGCGATTAAAAAGAATTCAACATGTGAAAAAACTTTCTCATTCTCAATACTGAAAATATGGGTAGAAACATGCTTCCACCTTTGGAAAACCAGAAAAACTCAAACATGGTCCAAGGGCCAGGCAGCCACAGGGAACCTCCATAGGGATCTCCATTTGGATGTCTTTTTAACTCTTGCTATTTTTGCAGCATCTTAATAGGGCAGAAAAAAGCTATGTGATCAAATAAGTTGAAAAAATGTTGCATAGTAGTATATCCTCCTCTTAGGAATTCAGAATACATGTTAGTATATTAAAGGTTCTGAGAACTTTTGCAATTAGAAAAAAAACACATGTTCACTTTAATTCCATACTTCTCAAATTTTCTACGCAGTCGCTCTTCCCCATAACAGTTACTACCATCCTGGTGGACACCGTCCCAAGGCAGTAAACAATGGCTTAATAACAGCTGTTGTAGGTTATTCTTGTTATACAGATGAATTAAAATTATTATGTGTCCTCCTTGGATTAGAAATTTCTGGAGGCAGTTACTTCTTCATGTTTGTGTTATTCCATTTCCAGTTGTTAATAGTTACATAAGGTAAGGAGCTATACTTAATTTGAAGGAACCAAACATTTAAAACTCTCTGGGACCTTGGATTCTAACTAAACATGATTTTATTTAGCTATTTTCATTTAGCTGTTTAGTGTTTTTTCATTTCAAAACAGAAAACAAGATGTCAGTTGTCCTTTAAGCAGGAAAAAGATCTCTACCTTCCCACCTCTTTAAGGACTTTAGCACTCAGAAATCAAAGCCTCAGTAGGCCTGGTGACCATCTTACCAAATATACATTAGGAGATGGAACTTATGAAAGACTGGGAAAGAGAATGAGATCTCCCTGCCTGGTGCTATAATTGTTTCGAATCTGTTTCCCCTCAGAAGGCAGGAGGGACCTCTGCCTAACATAATTTGAGGCACACGGTATACATTTGATATACTTTCATGAAACGAACCAATGAACTATTATGGTTTCATAACTTTCCCTACTGTTCCCATGAATAAGAGGAAAGTCTTTTTTGGATTATCATACAACACTGTCAAGCAATTAAAATGTGGTTTTATATAAACTACCAGTGAATGAGACTAGCCCTTAGAAAAAAGGAGATATTATCTGCAGAGCTCCAGAGAGACATGCTGAAATTTTTAGCCTGGATTTCTGACTTCAGAATTTTCCAAGGATCTGAAGTGAAAGTGGGAAGGGAGAAGGCAAATTACCCCAGGGCTGCAGGTGGCCAACAACTGCAACCATAATACATGCTTAATTTCATATCCCAGGACGATATAAATGCATTCAGGGGAAAAGACATTGAGGGCACAGTAGATACCCATTTCTCAGGGGAACGGTTTCAGAGGATGGGCACACCTAAATTGTTTGGGCTGCACAAATTAATGAAACCCCCAGCCATCACCCCCAGAGGAGTTGCTCAAGTGACTGACACTGGTTTCTTTGTATACTGTCATTAGTCTTCAGTCTGAGAAGAGGCATAAATAGTGATTCTCACCACTTAAAAATGGAGAAAGTAAAGAAGCAAAATTATTTTAAGATGAAAGTAAGAAAGAAGATCACAATTTATTTATAAATCCAAGGGTCAGGTTGAGATATGATGGGCTTGATCAGCACAGCAGCGCTTCCCTGGAGTAAGCACTTAGTGTTTGTTTTCTACTTCTCCTACCACGTCGTTTTTGCTCCTCACCGTTAACAGTGCGCAGTAAGTATTTCAGACTGGCTTTCTGATTGAGAGGGCAGCGCCATTTAGCTCCAGTTATGCAAAAGTCACTGACCACAGGCCAATTTAAAACTACTACAGTGGTTTTAGACCGTTTCGGCAGTTTCTCATGAGCTCTAAAGGGCATAATTATAATCTAAAACCAAGTAAATCTTGTTTAGATTAAACAGTCTAGAAAGAAAATGTGCTCCATCCACATCTTGGTTGTCTATCTGGTGACTATAAAATAGTTTTAATGTGAATAAAGTCACTTAATTATCAATTTGCAGTTATCGATGTTACACATCTCACATGGAAACGGAATTTTTGTCCCTTGAGAGGATTTGCTTTAAGTGTTTTTGTGTGTGTGACTTAGTTTTCAACATTTAAAGGATTTTATGTAAGGAATATGGCCTTAGAAAAATTAGCTTTAAAAAAAAGACATTTAAAGAGCCATATACTCATGAATAAAATACAATAAATTTTATATTGCTTATAAACAAAATAATAAATAATAACTACTACTACTTACTGAGGCCTTACTATGAGCAGGCCTTGTATTAAACACCACACACATGCATCTTTTTTTTTTTGCGGTACGCGGGGCTCCCACCGCTGTGGCCTCTCCCGCTGCGGAGCACAGGCTCTGGAGTGCAGGCTCAGCGGCCATGGATCATGGGCCCAGCCGCTCTGCGGCATGCGGGACCCTCCCGGACCGGGGCACGAACCCGTGTCCCCTGCATCGGCAGGCGGACTCCCAACCACTGCGCCACCAGGGAAGCCCCATCATTTTTTTTTTAATTCTGAAAACAAGCCTCTGAGGAAGTACTGTAAAGTTTTCAATTTACTATCATACACTTGGGCATTATGTTTGTGTTACTTAGATTAAGCTATAATCTGGGTCTCTCAAATGTTCTAATCAAGAATGCCAGTCTGGGGACTTCCCTGGTGGTCCAGTGGTTAAGACTCTGTGCTCCCAATGCAGGGGGCCTGGGTTTGATCCCTGATCAGGGAACTAGGTTCCCCATGCCGCAACTAAAAAAGATCCCACATGCTGCAATGAAGATCCTGCATGCCGAAACTAAGACCCGGTGCGGCCAAGTAAATAAATAAATATTAAAAAAAAAAAAAAAAAAGAATGCCAGTCTGGGGTGCTCTGCTAATATGATAATGAATGCACAGTCCATGAGTATCCAGCTGGTGTTTTAATCAGGAAGCTCATTCTCCACAGGTGGCTACTATAAGGGCGTCTGTTAGGCATATCTCCATCAATGACCAATGCTCAACATCACTAATTATTAGAGAAATGCAAATCAAAACTACAATGAGGTATCACCTTACATGGGTCAGAATGATCATCATCAAAAAATCTACAAACAGGGTTTCCCTGGTGGTGCAGTGGTTAAGAATCTTCCTGCCAATGCAGGGAACAAGGGTTCGAGCCCTAGTCCAGGAAGATCCCACATGCCGCGGAGCAACTAAGCCCGTGTGCCACAACTACTGAGCCTGCGCTCTAGAGCCTGTGAGCCACAACTACTGAGTCCACGCACCTAGAGCTTGTGCTATGCAACAAGAGAAGCCACCACAATGAGAAGCCTGCACACTGCAACAAAGAGTAGCCTCCACTCACCTCAACTAGGGAAAGCCCGTGCACAGCAACAAAGACCCAACGCAGCCAAAAATAAAATAAAAAAAACAAAAAACAAAAAAACCCCATCATTCACTTAAAAAAAAATCTACAAACAATAAATGCTGGAGAGTGTGTGGAGAAAAGGGAACCCTCTTGCACTGTTGGTTGGAATGTAAATTGATACAGCCACTATGGAGAACAGTATGGAGGTTCCTTAGAAAACTAAAAATAGAACTATCATATGACCCAGCAACCCCACTACTGGGCATATACCCAGAGAAAACCATAATTCAAAAAGACACGTGCACCCAATGTTCACTGCAGCTCTATTTACAATAGCCAGGACATGGAAGCAACCTAAATGTCCATCAACAGAGTAATGGATAAAGAAGATGTGGTACATATATCCAATAGTATATTACTCAGCCATAAAAAGGAATGAAAATGGGTCTTATGTAGAGACGTGGATAGACCTAGAGACTGTCATACAGAGTGAAGTAAGTCAGAAAGAGAAAAACAAATATCGTATATTAATGTCTGTATGTGGGATCTAGAAAAATGGTATAGATAATCTTATTTGCAAAGCAGAAATAGAGACACAGATGTACATAACAAGTGTATGGATACCAAAGGGGAAAGGGGGGTGGGTAGGATGAAGTGGGAGATTGGGATTGACATATATAAACTACAGATACTATATATAAACTAGATAACTAATGAGAATCTACTGTATAGCTCAGGGAACTCTACTCAATGCTCTGTTGTGACCTAAATGGGAAGGAAATCCAAAAAAGAGGGGATATATGTATACGCATAGCTGATTCACTTTGCTGTATAGCAGAAACTAACAAAACACTGTAAAGCAACTATACTCCAATAAAAATTAATTAAAAAAATAAAATTGCATTAAAAAACCCTTAGAAATAAACCTCACCAAGGAGGCAAAAGACTTACATGCTGAGAACTACAGAACATTCATAAAGGAAACTGAAGATGATTCAAATAAATGAAAAGATATCCCATGCTCTTGGACTGGAAGACTTAATATTATTAAAATGGCATGGTACCCAAAGCAAATACTACATCTATAGATGTAATATGATCCCTATCAAATAACCCATGACATTTTCCACAGAACTAGAACAAATAATCCTAAAATTTATATGGAATCATAAAAGACCCAGAATTTTCAAAGCAATCCTGAGGAAAAAGAACAAAGCAGGAAGCATAACCCTCCCAGACTTCAGACAATACTACAAAGCTACAGTAATCAAAACAGCATGGTACTGGCACAAAACCAGACATATGGATCAATGGAACAGAACAGAGAGCCCAGAAGTAAACCCACACACGTATGATCAATTAATCTTTGACAAAGGAGGCAAGAATATACAATGGGGAAAAGACAGTCTCTTCAGCCAGTGGTATTGGGAAAGCTGGACAGCCACATGCCAACCAATGAAGTTAGAACACACCCTCACAGCATACACAGAAAAATGCCTCAAAATGGCTTAAACATTTAAATTTAGGACATGACACCATAAAGCTCCTAGAGGAGAACATAGGCAAAACATTCTCTGACATAAATCATACCAATGTTTTTTTTAGGTCAGTCTCCCAAGGCAATAGAAATAAAAGCAAAAATAAACAAAGGGGACCTAATTAAACTTATAAGCTTTTGCACAGCAAGGGAAACTATAAACAAAAAGACAATGTATGGGGAATTCCCTGGCAGTCCAGTGGTTAGGACTCTGCACTTCCACTGCAGGGGGCATGGGTTCAATCCCTGGTTGGGGAACTAAGACCCTGCAAGCCACGCAGCACAGCCAAAAAAAAAAAAAGTCTACAAATAACAAATGCTGGAGGGGGTATGAAGAAAAGGGAACCCTCCTACACTGCTTGTGGGAATGTAAATTGCTGCAGCCACTATGGAAAACAGTATGGCAGTTCCACAAAAAACTAAAAACAGAGTTGCCATATGATCCAGCAATCCCACTCCTGGGCACATATCCAGACAAAACTATAATTTGAAAAGATACATGCACTCATATGTTCATTTACAATAGCCAAGACATGGAAACAACCTAAATGTCCATCAACAGATGAATGGATAAAGAAGATGTGGTATATAGACACAACGGATTATTACTCAGCCACAAAAAAGAATGAAATAATGCCATTTGCAGCAACATGGGTGGACCTAGAGATTATCATTCTAAGCAAAGTAAGTCAGAAAGAGAAAGACAAATACCACATGATATCACTTACATGTGGAATCTAAAATATGACAGAAATGAACATATCTACAAAACAGAAACAGACTCACAAATGTATAGAACAGATTTGTGGTTGCCAAGGGGGGTGGGGGAGGGAAGGATTGGGAGTGGAATTAGCAGATGCAAACTATTATACATAGGATGGATAAATAACAAAGTCAGACGCAAACTATCGTATGTAGGATGGATAAATAATGAAGTCCTACTGTGTAGCACAGGGAAATATATTCAATATCCTATGATAAACCATAATGGAAAAAATATGAAAAAGAATATATATATGTATTAAAAAAAAAAAGCAGATTGATTAACATATTTGAGACACTACCCACAACAGCATGATAGACATGAGAGATCCAGTGAGGTCTGTGGGGCTTTACTATTATGAATGATGCCCAGGCCTGAACTCTGATGCATGTTGTTTGCTTGATCTTGGCTTTAAGTTTAACAGAATCCTACTCTGGAATCTTGGCATCTACTCTGAGTGAACTTTTTATGTGAGGAGGTGGTTGGTCAGGTGGCATAGGATGCATAAACTGTGTGTTTTTTAAAATAGTAATTATTTTATTCCTAATTATGAATTTGTTTATAGAACCAGAACTGTTCTTCCCAAGGTGGTGTTCTTTGGTGTGTCCAAGTCTAGGTCATAGCAACTAGCCACAGCTCCAGGAACTGGAACTTGTCTTATCTGAACACAGACTTGCGAGACTGTATCCTCCTCAATAACTTTGTCCCTTTTTTGGTGCCGGAATTCCTCAGTCTATTATCACTGGATACTCTCCCTGCTCTGTGCCATCACCAGTGGACAGGATCTTAAGAATGGTTTTTTGTTTGCCTGCTAATAAATATCTAGTTAATAAATGTATATAAAACAGAACTGGACCTGAAACCTTTATGTTGTAGAGAGGGTAGCTAACCTTCAGTTACCTCAAACTTTATCATCAAACTTATCAAATTCTGTCTTGAACTTCACTGCTCCTTGTATCCCAAACACTCGCTAGCAGTTCCTTTTTTCTCATAGAACACAGTTTCCCAGCTAACCTGATGCCTGGTTTTGCAAGGACAGAAAAACCACCCAGGACAGGTGAGCAACATATATAACAAAAATAGGAAGGTTTTTTTTTTTTGTATTTTGTCAGGTTTACTTCCTAATGTACTTCTTCTCATTGCCTTGAAAAGGCTCAGGGATAATTTATCTATGTAAAAAGAATTGAGTTTGGCCTGTGTAACCTTAGATGGGATCAGATTCTAGGACATTATTATTAAAGAATTTTTTTGTTAAGATCTTAAAAGTTCAGATACCAGTAGACACCATAATGATCATGGATATTTGGGTAATTAAAAAAAAATGTCTTTGACCCAGTCAATTTTCTCTAAGAATTTACCCTAAGGATGTGGACCAAAGATCAACCTACAATGATGTTCCTCACAAAGCTGTGTATAATTGGAAACAATCTAAGAGTCCCACAGTGTGAAATTAAATAAATTACAGTACTTATATACACATGTACACATATATATACATTAAGTAATGGAAAGTGAGACAAGGAAAAGGAGACAGATGAGACAAGGAAAAGAGATGGGCTGAAAAGGCATTTTTACAACTTATCAACATATGAATACTGAACATTTGATTCTTCTTTCTTTCAAAAAAATTACTAGTGCCTGAAGTCTTAGCATGATGGTAGTAACAAGGTGGCGACCTTGCTTTTGCTGATGGTGGCAGAATACCTATACACTTATTAACGAACAGGACATTTCCTTAATGTTCTCCACAGGTGGATCACTGACAGCTAACTTACTTTCTCTGTCATTCAGATTTATTTTTGAATTTTATTGTCTTTTATGAGTTTTTATTAATGTGTATAAGTATACTAGAAAACTTCTAAAACACAATTAACATGGGATAAATTAATGGTTTCAATACAACCTCTGTGGAGGGAGGTACCTGACCCATACTTACCTCAAAGTCATTTGCTTCTTCCCAACACGTATGCATTATCCACCCCACCTACACAATTAACTCCAGGACATCCACTGTATTATATACAATGTAACCAATAGTGTACTACATATAGAATCTTAAATTGGGCAACTTACCACAATCTGTCATTTCAAAATCACCATTCAGGTTTTTATTGTATGTCACAACTTCTCTTGGAATACTTTTCAACAGTACACTTCTGTAAACCTATATACATCAGAGGGGACAAAAAGGACTGCTGAGTCACAAAGAGGCACAGGTTAAGCAAAACCAAAATAAGGACAAGATATCAAGCCAATTAAAAAGTATTTGTCTGTATGGGTGATAATCAAGGGCAAGATGTTAGTAGCCTTGGTAAATGCAGATTATGGCAAACATCTTAGAAGAGGGGATACTGAAGCAGAGCTTACCACCTCAAAATAACCACTGCAGAAGGTTACAAAACAGAAGAATTAAGTAAGGAGCAACTAAACACTGATGAGCAGGTTTTGCCAAATAAAAGCAACTTAAAAGATATGAACCTATTTCTTCTTCTTTTTAATTTCTTACATGAGACTCATTTGATCTCACTGGGGCTTGTTTTCCTGCTCCCATCCCATGCCCATCTCCTTTCAGATGGCCACATGAAAATCTGTTCCCCTCCCTGCCCCTAAACTGTTTTTAACCTCCAAGGTAGCTGAAAGGAATGATCCATTCTCCCTCATCCTATGGATATCGGTATTGAGAGAATATTTAGGAAGCTGTGGCTTAAACCATTTTTGACCCATATTAACTTCACCTTAATGATCTTAAGGGATACTCTGAACCTCTCTAAGCTCTGTTCCTAAGGGACTTTTCTGAAGAGGCCTGGAAACCAGGCCTCTTCCACCCTGTCACAGGATGTAAGAAATACCTATACTTGGCTCTTCTAATATCTCTATATTGCTAGCAGTGTATTTGGGGCTTAAGTAAAGAAGTGAAACTAACTGTGGGGCTCTCATAGAAGGGGGTATGGCTACTAGCACTGGGGCCAGGGATATCTGAGCTACCACATCTCTCTTTTTGTCTAAGGTGGCAGATCACTGGGCCAGAGAAGAGGCCATTATGCTCCTTTAGAGCAGAGCAATCAGGTTCTTGAATGACCAAGGCCTTAAGGTAACCTAATCCTGTGTTCTTCAGCTACAATAATAACAATAATATAGAGCTAACAGTTATTAAATGCTTACTATGTACCAGGTCACTACGCTAACATTTTATATTTCCATGACTGAAAGGTTGTACAGAATTCTCACCAGGGCTATTATATCAGAAATGCCTGGTATCTATTCAAAGATGCAAACATTAAGATTCTTATCAAATGGAAAAAGAAGCTAGACTTAAGTTAATATATCCTCAAATTTCACTGGATTTAAACATCATCAGAGAATCAAGTTTTATATAATTAAAGAATATTATTATAAACATTTTTCATTAGTGAAAAATTAAATAATTTTTAATTTTTCACTCAAATAAATGAACAAATGGAATACGAGAACGTGTGAGAAGTATATGCATATATAATATATAGGGACTTCCTTGGTGGCACAGTGGTTAAGAATCCACCTGCCAATGCGGGGGAAACGGGTTCGATCCTTGGTCTGGGAAGATCCCACATGCCGCAGAGCACCTAAGCCTGTGCACCACAACTACTAAGTCTGCGCACTAGAGCCCGTGAGCCAACTACTGAGCCTGTGTGCCACAACTACTGAAGCCCGTGTGCCTAGAGCCTGTGCTCCGCAACAAGAGAAGCCACCACAATGAGAAGCCTGTGCACCGCAACGAAGAGTAGCCCCCACTCGCCGCAACTAGAGAAAGCCCGTGTGTAGCAATGATGACCTAATGCAGCCATAAATAAATAATAAATAAATAAATAATATAGATTAGTCAGAAAGAGCAAGATTTTTGGCTTCCACTGAAACTGTTTTTTAATTAAAACTGTCTCGAGTTTAACGGTGTCCATTAAACCAAAAAATCTATAGTAAAACTAGAAAAGAAGTTTACCTTTTACATGACTTGTCAGCAGAGAAATAGTACAAATCTATTTTTGGACAGAAGGAAAAATAATGTAACTCACATGACTATTAGCTTGAGGCTGATTCCTATAACTTTTCATTATTTCTTGAAAAGTTCTTTCTTCTTTTGTTACCTAAGGAAAATAAGAACTGCATTTATCAATTGCTTTTAAAAGAAAAATGGCTCTGAACAAAAACTTCAATTACAGGTCGGCATTGAGAGCGGTCTTGCAGAAAGCCATTAACCCCAGGCCACTCAATAACTAAAATCTACTACCATTTTATGACTTTTACTACCTTAAAAGTTCAGGCTTGGGGACTTCCCTGGTGGTGCAGTGGTTAAGAATCCGCCCGCCAATGCAGGGGACACGGGTTCGAGCCCTGGTCCAGGAAGATCCCACATGCCACGGAGCAACTAAGCCCATGCACCACAACTACGGAGCCTGCGCTCTAGAGCCTGTAGGCCACAACTACTGAGCCCGTGTGCCACAACTACTGAAGTCCGTGCACCTAGAGCCCATGCTCTGCAACAAGAGAAGCCACTGCAGTGAGAAGCCCGAGCACTGCAACGAAGAGTAGCCCCCGCTTGCCGCAACTAGAGAAAGCCCACATGCAGCAACGAAGACCCAATGCAGCCATAGATAAATAAAAAGTAAAATAAAATTAAAAAAAAAAAAAGTTCAGGCTTTGTGGCCTGTGGGGACTCAGCTAATAGTTTCATTAATCAAAAGCACTAAGACTGCTATGGTATCACTACCAAAAATGCATCTCTTTATAAAAAAGAATGATATAAGAAAACTCAGATCTGCTGAATCCCTTGCAGTCTCCAGTTGTATTAGTTTTTAAGTACTTATTTAAAATTAACCACATACTAAAGGATAGAAAACGTCTTGTGATTCACAATAAGACAGAGGTTATTACAGGATTAGGTTTTTAATAGTTCAGAACAGACTGTAGGGTTTTAACACTTAGAAAAGTCACAGTGGTGGCCAAAAGAAAGAAAATAAATTAGTGATCCATAAAGGAATCCCTTCTAGTCTATTTATTATCACAGAGTTCACTTAAATTACTCTTTTCTTCTCCTTCACTGTCCATTAGCACTAAACCTGTTCTCCATAATGATATTCTCCATAGAAACGGCAAAGCCTGAGCTATGGTAGTTTTCAAAAAAACACAAATGATTAGTTAAGATGGCAGACAGCAGAAGCAAGAACTACAATCCTGCAGCGTGCAGAATGGAAACCGCAATCACAGGAAGTTAGACAAAGTGAAACGGCAGAGGAATATGTCCCAGATAAAGGAACAAGATAAAACCCCAGAAGAACAGCTATAAGTGAAGTGGAGACAGGCAACCTTCCGAAAAAAGAATTCAGAAAAATGATAGTGAAGATGATCAAGGATCTCAGAAAAAGAACAGAGGCAAGGATAGAGAAGATGCAAGAAATGTTTAACAAAGACCTAGAAGAATTAAAGAACAAAGAAACAGAGATGAACAATACAATATCTGAAATGAAAAATACACTAGAAGGAATCAATAGCAGAATAACTGAGGCAGAAGATTGGATAAGTGACCTGGAAGACAGAATGGTATAAATCACTGCCGTGGAACAGAATAAAGAAAAAAGAATGAAAAGAAATGAAGACAGTCAAAGAGACCTCTGGGAAAACATTAAATGCATCAACATTCACATTATAGGGGTCCCAGAAGGAGAAGAGACAGAAAGGACCTGAGAAAATATTTGAAGAGATAACAGCTGAAAACCTCCCTAACATGGGAAAGGAAACAGTCACCCAAGTCCAGGAAGGGCAGAGAGTCCCAGGCAGGATAAACCCAAGGAAGAACACACCGAGACACAGAGTAATCAAACTGACAAAAATTAAAGAAAAAATACTAAAAGCAACAAGAGAAAAATGACAAATAACATACAAGGGAACTTCCATAAGGTTATGAGCTGACTTCTCAGCAGAAACTCTGCAGGCCAGAAGGGAGTGGCATGATGTATTTAAAGTGATGAAAGGGAAGAAACTACAACCAAGAATACTCTAACCAGCAAGGCTCTTATTCAGATTTGATGGAGAAATCAAAAGCTTTACAGATAAGCAAAAGCTAAGAGAATTCAGCACCACAGAGCAGCTTTGCAACAAATGCTGAAGGAACTTCTCTAAGCAGAAAAGAAAAGGCTACAACTAGAAACAAGAAACTTACGAATGGAAAAGCTCACCAGTAAAGGCAAACATACAGTAAAGGTAGGAAATCATCCACATGCTAATATGATATCAAAATCAGCAATTACGAGAAGGGGAGAACACAAATTCAGGATATTGGAAATGCATTTGAAATTAAGAGGCCAGCAACTTAAAACAATCTTGTTTATATATAGATTGCTATATCAAATCCTCATGGTAACCGCAAATCAAAAATCTACAATACACAAACAAAAAAGAAAAAGGAATCGAAACACAACACTAAAGTTAGTCATCAAATTACAAGAGAAGAGAACAAAAGAGGAAGGGAACGAGAAAAAATGTTTCGTAACTCTACGTCTCTTGATTTTTTGTATTTTCCATCTCTGTGATATGCTGTTTTTTCGTTTCCTCAGCTCTATATTCTCATCCATGAGTCTTTTGGGTTGGAATTTGGTTTCCATTACAAGTTTCATTCAGTTCTTTTTGACATCTTTCAGGTCCTTTTTAAAGTGATTTGGCCTTTGTTCATAAAAAGAATTTTCCTTTATACATTGAATCATTTTAAACATATAATTGCATAATTTGAGATCAATAATTCCATTACCTGAAACTTTTGAATATCTAACCTGCTCTAAATTTTATCTGTTGACATACTCACATTGGCTTATTTCCTTGATTGTTTTATAATTTTGGATTTTTTAGTTCTGTTTTAATTAGGATTTAATTTGTGTGAATACTGAATGGCTTCAGGGTTGAGTGTTTCATACCTCAAAGTAGTTTGCTTCTGCTGGGAACCCCAGTGATATTATTAGCTCTAGGACAACTTTTGGTTTTGTTGTTGCTATTATTGTTACTGTTTTGACTTTGGGGATTCTTTTTTTTTGGCCATGCCGTGTGTCTTGTGGGATCTTGGTTCCCCGACCAGGGATTGAACCTGCACCCTCGGCAGTGAAAGCGCAGAGTCCTAACCCTAGAGATTCTTGGAATGGTAAAATAAATGAGGTATGCAAATTGGTGTGGTTTTAAAAGTGGAAAGAGTGATACCAATATAAAGGATTATTAGTATGGATGCCAATGTAGAATGTGACTACAAAAGGGAAGTAACTATGTGGTCTTTTTCATGTTGTGTGTTATCTAGCTGTTGTGGAATAAATGTATAAAAACTGTAACCACAGAAGGAAATATTTGTAACTCTCTGTAAGTTATAAACCCAAGGCTGCTTTTTAGGGTTCTGGTATCCTTAAGAGAAATAATAAAAATAGTAACAGCTTAAAAAAAGATTAGTTAATAACATTTATTAATACCTATTTTGTATAGAGATTTTAAAAAGGTAATGTGAGAAGTCACAAAGGAGTTTGAAAACATGTCTTCTGCCTCAGAAAGCTGAAAAATTAGGTTGTAACATGTACATCTGCTAGGACTGGTAGTATGGCCAATATGATCAAGACCAAAGTTACAGATGATTGTTTCAGACATATTAGAATTTTTAAAAACAAGTAAGATATGCCATTTTATGACTTAAAACATACTGTAGCAACTAGAAAGTAAAATGCTCTTCTGAGGCAACAGAATAAATCACTGGAAAGCAATATAGTATAGAAGCTATTTTATACCAGATTTCTGAATCAGGAGAACATAGGTTGTCACTTATTGTGTAACTTTGGCCAAGTTACTTTCAGCTCTGGGCCTCAGTTACTCACCTAAAATGTAACGATCATTTTACTTTAAAGTACAAGATTAGAGGTGTCACGGGGTGATGGTGGAAATGGTTCTCCATTAATAGTGTGGAGAACCATTTTACTACAAATGGTCTCTAAGATATTTTCCAATTTTTTTTACAACCAGTGAATTCTTATGAAGCGAGAAGGCTGATTACTATGAAAGTAAATGAAGGACTTCCCTGGTGGCACAGTGGTTAAGAATCCGCCTCTCCCAATTCAGGGAACATGGGTTTGATGCCTGGTCCAGGAAGATCCCACACACCACATACCATGGAGCAATTAAGCCCGTGAGCCACAACTACTGAGCCTGCGCTCTAGAGCCCACAAGCCACAACTACTGAGCACATGTGCCACAACTACTGAAGCCTGCATGCCTAGAGCCTGTGCTCTGCAACAAGAGAAGCCACTGCAATGAGAAGCCCACGCACTGCAAGGAAGAGTAGCCCCCACTCTCTGCAACTAGAGAAAGCCCGCACACAGCAACGAAGACCCAACACAGCCAAAAATAATAAATAAATAAAATAAATAAATTTATAAAATAAAAAAAAAAGAAAGTAATGAAGAGTCCATAGAAATAGATATAGTAGCTGGAATTTACCACTGTTGGCTTGCAGCACTTAAGGCAAACTAACAATCAAGTGCAACAGATTTTCACCTCAGGTCTCAAATACAGGTAACTATGGCAAAGAGCTTCCCCCAACTTATACATTACCTTTGCCATGATGTAAAAGGCACAAAGGAGGAGCTGATCCAAATGTCTGTCTTTCATCAGATCAGGACAGTGAACTAAAGTGAATTCAAAACATGTCCATATCTTCCTTCTTAACTCATTTGAAACATCCAGTTTTAAACATAAATCACGTAAGCGTACACTTGCCAAATGATAGACCTAAGATGAAAGATAGCACATTGATGCAAAAAAACAAGTAAATAATTTCTCAAATTTATGTCTTACCATGAACATGGGCTTTTAGGCCAAGATTAATAAACACCTAAGGCTGCTGATGCATTAAGTTACATAAAATTCTGTCTGTCTTTTTTTTTTTTTTTAGTATAATTTTTGGCATTTATTCTCATTGGTGGATTTGTTTTTTGGTTTGGTTGCTCGCTTCTTTCTTTTTCCTTTTTTTACTTTCTATTTTTTTATTTTTAATAATATATTTTTTATTTTTCAATTTTATAACTTTATTTTATTTCTCTTTCTTTCTTTTTTTCTCCCTTTTCTTCTGAGCCATGTGGCTGACAGGGCCTTGGTGCTCCGGCTGGGTGTCCGGCCTGAGCCTCTGAGGTGGGAAAGCCGAGTTCAGGACAGTGGTGGTCCACCAGAGACCTCCCAGCCCCACATAATATCAAATGGCGAAAGCTCTCTTAGAGATCTCCATCTCAATGTGAATACCCAGCTCCACTCAATGAACAGCAAGCTACAGTGATGGACACCCTATGCCAAACAACTAGCAAGACAGGAACACAACCCTATCCATTAGCAGAGAGGCTGCCTAAAATCATAATGAGGTCACAGACACCCCAAAACACACCACTGGATGCGGTCCAGCTCACCAGAAAGACAAGATCCAGCCTCATCCACCAGAACACAGGCACCAGTCCCCTCCACTAGAAAGCCTACAAAACCCACTGAACCAACCTCACCCACTGGGGGGCAGACACCAAAAACAACAAGAACTATGAACCTGCAGCCTGCGAAAAGGAGACCCCAAACACAGTAAGTTAAGCAAAATGAGAAGACAGAGAAATACACAGCAGATGAAGGAGCAAGGTAAAAACCCACCAGACCAAACAAATGAAGAGGAAACAGGCAGTCTACCTCAAAAAGAATTCAGAGTAATGATAGTACAGATGATCCAAAATCTTGGAAATAGAATGGAGAAAATACAAGAAACGTTTAACAAGGACCTAAAAAAACTAAAGAGCAAACAAACAATGATGAACAACACAATAAATGAAATTAAAAATTTTCTAGAAGGGGCTTCCCTGGTGGCACAGTGGTTGAGAGTCCGCCTGCCGATGCAGGGGACGCAGGTTCGTGCCCTGGTCCGGGATGATCCCACATGCCGCAGAGCGGCTGGGCCCGTGAGCCATGGCCGCTGAGCCTGTGCTCCGCAATGGGAGAGGCCACAACAGTGAGAGGCCCGTGTACCGCAAAAAAAAAAAAAAAAAAAAAAAATTCTCTAGAAGAAATCAATAGCAGAATAACTAAGGCAAAAGAACACATAAGTGACCTGGAAGATAAAATAGTGGAACTAACTACCACAGAGCAGAATAAAGAAAAAAGAATGAAAAAAATCAAGGACAATCTCAGAGACCTCTGGGACAACACAAAATGCACCAACATTCAAATTATAGGGGTCCCAGAAGAAGAAGAGAAAAAAAAAGGGACTGAGAAAATATTTGAAGAGATTATAGTTGAAAACTTCCCTAATAGTCAATCAAGTCTAGGAAGCACAGAGAGTCCCATACAGGATAAATCCAAGGAGAAACATGCCAAAACACATATTAATCAAATGATCAAAAATTAAATACAAAGAAAAGATATTAAAAGCAGCAAGGGAAAAGCAACAAATAACATACAAGGGAACCCCCATAATGTTAACAGCTGATTTCTCAGCAGAAACTCTGCAAGCCAGAAGGAAGTGGCAGGACATATTTAAAGTGATGAAAGAGAAAAACCTACAACCAAGATTACTCTACCCATCAAGGATCTCATTCAGATTTGATGGAGCAATTGAAACCTTTACAGACAAGCAAAAGCTAAGAGAATTCAGCACCACCAAACCAGCTCTATAACAAATGCTAAAGGAACTTCCCTAGGCAGGAAACACAAGAGAAGGAAAACACTTACAATAACAAACCCCCAAAAATTAAGAAAATGGTAACAGAAACACATATATTGATAAATACCTTAAATGTAAATGGATTAAATGCTCCAACCAAAAGACATAGACTGGCTGAATGGATACAAAAACATGACCCGTATATATGCTGTCTACAAGAGACCCACTTCAGACCTAGGGACACATAGAGACTGAAAGTGAGGGGATGGAAAAAGATATTTCATGCAAATGGAAATCAAAAGAAAGCTGGAGTAGCAATTCTCATATCAGATAAAGTAGATTTTAAAATAAAGAATGTTACAAGAGACAAGGAAGGACACTACATAATGATCAAGGGATCAATCCAAGAAGATATAACATTTGTAAACATTTATGCACCCAACACAGGATCACCTCAGTACATAAGGCAAATGCTAACAGCCATAAAAGGGGAAATTGACAGCAACACAATAATAGTAGGAGACTTTAACGCCTACTTTCATCAATGGACAGATCATCCAAAATGAAAATAAATAAGGAAACACAAGCTTTAAATGATACATTAAACAAGATGGACTTAATGGATATTAATAGGACATCCCATCCCAAAACAACAGAATACACTTTCTTCTCAAGTGCCCATAGAACATTTTCCAGGATAGATCATATCTTGGGTCACAAATCAAGCCTTGCTAAATTTAAGAAAATTGAAATTGTATCAGTTATCTTTTCTGACCACAATGCTATGAGACTAGATACCAATAACAGGAAAAAATGTGTGAAAAATACACAAACATGGAGGCTAAACAACACACTACTAAATAACCAAGAGATCACTGAAGAAATCAAAGAGGTAATCAAAAAATACCTAGAAACAAATGACAAAGAAAACACGATGACCCAAAACCTATGGGATGCAGCAAAAACAGTTCTAAGAGGGACGTTTATAGCAATACAATCCTACCTCAAGAAACAAGAAACATCTCAAATAAACAACCAAACCTTACACCTAAAGCAATTAGAGAAAGAAGAACAAAAAAACGTCAAAGTTAGCAGAAGGAAAGAAATAATAAACATGAGATCAGAAATAATGAAAAAGAAATGAAGGAAAAAATAGCTAAGATCAATAAAACTAAAAGATGGTTCTTTGAGAAGATAAAGAAAAATGATAAACCACTAGCCAGACTCATCAGGAAAAAAAGGGAGAAGACTCACATCAATAGAATTAAAAATGAAAAAGGAGAAGTAATAACTGACACTGCAGAAATACAAAGCATCATGAGAGATTACTAAAAGCAACTATATGCCAAAAAAATGGACAATCTGGAAGAAATGGACAAATTCTTAGAAAGGTATAACCTTCCAAGACTGAACCAGGAAGAAACAGAAAACATGAAGAGACCAATCACAAGCACTGAAATTGAAACTGTGATTAAAAATCTTCCAACAAACAAAAGCCCAGGACCAAATGGACTCACAGGAGAATTCTAGCA
Source organism: Mesoplodon densirostris (assembly GCF_025265405.1). Taxonomy (NCBI): domain Eukaryota; kingdom Metazoa; phylum Chordata; class Mammalia; order Artiodactyla; family Ziphiidae; genus Mesoplodon; species Mesoplodon densirostris. Next base: position 22,830,928 of record NC_082676.1, on the reverse strand, counting down.
AACATTTAGAGAAGAGCTAACACATATCCTTCTCAAACTCTTCCAAAATATAGCAGAGGGAGGAACACTCCCAGACTTATTCTATGAGGCCACCATCACCCTGATACCAAAACCAGACAAAGATGTCACAAAAAAAAGAAAACTATAGGCCAATATCACTGATGAACATAGATGCAAAAATCCTCAACAAAATATTAGCAAACAGAATCCAACAGCACATTAAAAGGAACATACACCATGATCAAGTGGGGTTTATCCCAGGAATGCAAGGATTCTTCAACATACAGAAATCAATCAATGTGATAAACCATATTAACAAATTGAAGAATAAAAACCATATGATCATCTCAATAGATGCAGAAAAAGCTTTTGACAAAATTCAACAGCCATTTATGATAAAAACTCTCCAGAAAGTAGGCATAGAGGGAACTTTCCTCAACATAATAAAGGCCATATATGACAAACCCACAGCCAACATCGTTCTGAATGGTGAAAAATTGAAACCATTTCCACTAAGATCAGGAACAAGACAAGCTTGCCCACTCTCACCACTATTATTCCACATAGTTTTGGAAGTTTTAGCCACAGCAATCAGAGAAGAAAAAGAAATAAAAGGAATCCAACTTGGAAAAAAAGAAGTAAAACTGTCACTGTTCACAGATGACATGATACTATACATAGTGAATCCTAAAGATGCTACCAAAAAACTACTAGAGCTAATCAATGAATTTGGTAAAGTAGCAGGATATAAAATTCATGCACAGAAATCTCTTGCATTCCTATACACTAATGATGAAAAATCTGAAAGAGAAATTAAGGAAACACTCCCATTTACCACTGCAACAAAAAGAATAAAATACCTAGGAATAAACCTACCTAAGGTGACAAAAGACCTGTATGCAGAAAACTATAAGACATTGATGAAAGAAATCAAAGAGGATACTAATAGATGGAGAGACATACCATGTTCTTGGACTGGAAGAACCAACATTGTGAAAATGACTATACTACCCAAAGCAATCTACAGATTCAGTGCAATCCCTATCAAACTACCAATGGCATTTTTCACAGAACTAGAACAAAAAATTTCACAATTCATATGGAAACACAAAAGACCCCAAATAGCCAAAGCAATCTTGAGAATGAAAAACAGAGCTGGAGGAATCAGGCTCCTTGACTTCGGACTATACTACGAAGCTACGGTAATCAAGACAATATGGTACTGGCACAAAAAGAGAAATATAGATCAATGGAACAGGATAGAAAGCCCAGAGATAAACCCACGCACCTATGGTCACCTTATCTTTAATAAAGGAGGCACGAATATACAATGGAGAAAACACAGCCTCTTCAATAAGTGGTGCTGGGAAAACTGGACAGCTACATGTAAAAGAATGAAATTAGAACACTCCCTAACAGCATACACAAAAATAAACTCAAGATGGATTAAAGACCTAAACGTCAGGCCAAACACAATAAAATTCTTAGAGGAAAACATAGGCAGAACACTCCATGGCATACATCACAGCAAGATCCTGTTTGACCCACCTCCTAGAGAGACAGAAATAAAAACAAAAATAAACAAATGGGACCTAATGAAACTTAAATGCTTTTGCACAGCAAAGGAAACCATAAACAAGATGAAAAGATAACCCTCAGAATGGGAGAAAATATTTGCAAATGAAGCAACTGACAAAGGATTAATCTCCAAAATATACAAGCAGCTCATTCAGCTCAATATCAAGAAAACAACACAATCCAAAAATAGGCAGAAGACCTAAACAGACTTTTCTCCAAAGAAGATATAGAGATTGTCAACAAACACATGAAAGGATGCTCAAAATCAGTAATCATTAAAGAAATGCAAATCAAAACTACAATGAGGTTATAATCTCACACCAGTCAGAACGGCCATCATCAAAAAATCTACATACAATAAATGCTGGAGAGGGTGTGGAGAAAAGGGAACCCTCTTGCACTGCTGGTGGGAATGTAAATTGATACAACCACTATGGAGAACAGTATGGAGGTTCCTTAAAAAAGTAAAAATAGAACTACCATATGACCCCGCAATCCCACTATTGGGCATATACCCTGAGAAAACCATAATTCAAATAGAGTCATGTACCACAATGTTCATTGCAGTTCTACTTACAACAGCCAGGACATGGAAGCAACCTAAGTGTACATCGACAGATGAACAGATAAAGAAGATGTGGCACATATATACAATGGAATGTTACGTAGCCATAAAAAGAAACGAAATTGAGTTATTTGTAGTGAGGTGGATGGATCTAGAGACTGTCATAAAGAGTGAAGTAAGTCAGAAAGAGAAAAACACTTGTATTTCACAATATTGTGAAAAACCCTTGTATGTTGCTATCAGGAATATAAATGGTGCAGCCACTGTGGGAAACTGTATAGCATTTTCTCAAAAATTAAATTTAGAATTACTATTCTACTTCTGTATATACCCAAAGAATTGAAAGCAGACTTGGATACCTGTACACCAATGTTCATAGCAACACTATTCACTCACAATAACCAAAAGGTAGAAAGAACCCAAATGTCCATCTATAGATGAATGGATAAACAAAATATGGTATATACATACCATGGAATATTAGTCAGTCTTAAAAAGGAAGGAAATTCTGACCATGCTGCAATATGGAAGAACCTTGAAAACATTATGCTAAGTGAAATAAGCCTGTCAAAAAAGGACAAACCTTATATAATTCCACTTATATGAGGTACCTAGAGTAGTCAAATTCATAGAGACAGAAAGTAGAATAATGGCTACCAGGGGCTGGGGGTGGGGGGAAGAAATGAGGAGTTACTATTTAATGGGTACAGAGTTTCAGTTTAGGAAGATGAAAAAGTCTGGAGATGGATGATGGTGGAAGCTGCACAACAATGTGAATGTACTAATGATATTTAGCTGTACACTTAAAAATGGTTAAAATAGTAAATTTCATGTATATTTTACCACACACAAAAAAAAAGAAGGCTAAAGCTGCCCTCTGTTACTCAATCTTTCTTGCATTGATTAAAGGAGACCTTTATAGATGCTATAAAAACACGTACCTTTCTATAAAACAGTGCTAAGGACCCAGTTCTCTTTGGTTTGCTTATTCCAACTGAATGTACCTCTTGTGCTTTAGTCAAATGGGTCTGTTTTGGAGAAGCACCAATTAATGACTGAGCCGTAAGTGATACAGGACTCTCGACTTTGGACTCCTGAGTTGTATTCATGGAAATTGGTATCAGTGTGATCTCTCCAGCATCATTTGCAATACCTGAATGTACAAGCAAGAGTTCTTAGTTTTAGAAATGTGTCCCAGAAAAGTTGTCAGTTCTTCCTTCCTTGCTTCCTTCCTCCCTCTCTCCCTCCCTTCCTTTCTTTACTATCTATCTATCTATCTACCTACCTATCTATCTATTTATCTATCTATCATGCATAGGAATATGTTAGAAGCCACAAAAATAGTAATTCTAGTTATGATACTCTTATTTTCTATTTCTGCTCTGAAACAATAAAATTGTTTTCTTCTGAGCTCTAAAGGAGATGTTTTTAATCAATAAACAAAATTCTTCCTCAATGCACTTATTTGTAAAACTCAGATAAGAAAATAAAATAAGTCCTAACAAAGAGGGTTGTAAATTTATAAAATGTGAAAATTCAAAAAACAGTGCAGGCATACCTCAGAGATATTGCGAGTTTGGTTCCAGACCACTACAATAAATTGAGTATCATAATAAAGTGAGTCAATGAATTATTTGGCTTCCTAGTGCACATAAAAATTATGTTTATGCTATATTACAGTCTATTAAGTGTGCAATAGCATTATGTCTAAAAAATAATGTACACACCTCAATTAAAAAATACTTTGTTGCTAAAAAATGCTAATCATCATGTGATAACACAGGGTTGCCAGAAACCTTCAATTTGTAAAAAAAAAAAAAAAAGTATCTGTAAAGTGCAACAAAGCAAAGTGCAATAATAATAGGAATGCCTCTATAGGTTCAAAACAAAACAAAAGGGTGGAGCACAGAGGATCTTTAGGGCAGTGAAACTATTCTGTATAACAGTATAATGGTAGATATGTGTCATTAGACATTTGTCAAAATTCATAGAATGTACAACACCAAAGAGTGAAACCTAACGCAAACTATGGACTTAGGGTGATAATGATGTGTCCATGAAAGTTCATCAATTGTAACACATGTGTCTCTCTGGTGCAGGATGTTGATGACAAGGAAGGCTCAATTTTGCCATGAACCTAAAATTGCTCTTAGAGAAAAAAAAGTATGGGTTCAGGGACTTCCCTGGTGGCGAAGTGGTTAAGAATCCGCCTGTCAATGCAGAAGACACAGGTTCGATCCCTGGTCTGGGAAGATCCCACATGCCACGGAGCAACTAAGCCTGTGTGCCACAACTACTGAGCTGCACCCTAGAGCCCACAAGCCACAAATACTGAGCCCATGCGCCACAACTACTGAAGCCCATGTGCGCTCGAGCCGCAACTACTGAGCCCTCGCGCCGCAACTACTGAAGCCCGTGTGCTGCAACTACTGAAGCCCGCACGCCTAGAGCCCGTGTTCCGCAACAGAAGAAGCCACCACAATGAGAAGCCCGCGCACTGCAATGAATAGTAGCCCCTGATCCCCATAACTAGAGAAAGCCCGTGCACAGCAACGAAGACCAAATGCAGCCAAAGAGAAAAAAAAGTATATAGGTTCAAGCAAAAATACTGGAATAATAAGACCATGTGATCAATCCAATAAGACATTTCTTCAATTTTCATCCACCTCAGAAAAAATATAAAATAAATGCATCAAAATGTTACCATGCAATGGGATTGTAACTTTATGTCCTGTTGTCCCTGTTACTATGGCTGTGGCCATTGTTAGAAGACTTTGCCCAGGTGAAATTGATATATTTTCAGCAGTAATGCTTGAAGAAGGAGCAATTTTCAATTTTGTTCCTTCTGTTATGATCCTGTCCATAAGCATTTCCTTTGGGGGGTCTTCCCCAAAAAGTCTTCTCTTAGCACTCCCAGCGGTAGGAGAACTGTAGCGTTCATGGACAGAAATTGGAGACAATGGTTGCGTATCTAATAAAGAGAAAAATTTATAACAGTTTGACATGTATTCCAAAATAATAAGTCAGGTTTACTCACTCATTCAACAAATAGAGATTGAGTTACTATGCTAATAACATGGCCTCTGTCCTCATGGAATAAGCGAGTCTAGTGGGAGAGAGAAGAATGAAGTAAATCTTAAAATAAAATTATGAGAGCTCACCTTCCTGGTTTCTTGAACCTCTGCCTATATTAAAGAAGCAAAATATTAAGGGTAAAGTAGAAGATGAGAGGTAGAATGTGGTGACTGCTAAATTTCAAAAGTAGTCCAACTAGCTTCTGTCTCCCAATCTTATCTAGTAAATAACTCCTGATTAGAAGGAAAAATCAGTGATTTGGTTCACAATTTTGCCTTCGCCACATGCCCACACTTCAAACAGTTTAAGGCAGTAGCTGTGGCTTTCTGTTTTAGTAGAGGCAGAATCATCTTTTAGAAGTCCACTAGAAGATAAAGATGAGTAGAAGTGTTATGACTCTGCTTAACTTGCCTTAATCTGAGGCATTAGTGTGTTGATCAAAAAGAAAGTAAGGTATGGATTAAACCTCTTTTCCAGTGCTATCCTTCTGCAGAAACTGCTCTCCTTTCCATCTCCACTAGGTGCAAAGCCTCTCCTAGCCAATCTTACATCTTTTCCCACCATTTTCCCCCTACTTCCCTCAACCCACTGTTTCTTTACAGGTATATAACATGTTTTTAAAGTAGGGCTTCCCTGGTGGCCCAGTGGTTGCGAGTCCGCCTGCCGACGCAGGGGACATGGGTTCGTGCCCTGGTCTGGGAGGATCCCACATGCCGCCGAGCGGTTGGGCCCGTGAGCCATGGCCGTTGGGCCTGCGCATCCGGAGCCTGTGTTCCGCAACGGGAGAGGCCACAACAGTGAGAGGCCCGTGTACCAAAAAAAAAAAAAAAAGTAAAAACATTTCAGTAATTATTTTTACAATTACTAGATAATTAGATAGCCATGTCATCTATTTGCAAAACATGTTTATAAGGTATAAAAATTACCTCTGGCAATAATTTGACAGCTCTCTGTATTACTGAGGTAAGTGGGGAATAGTCATGGTTTAATAAAAATCTCTCCACAATTCTGGAGGTTATAAAAGCAGCTCTGACTTCCAGTCTTAATAAAAAAGTGGAAAGTTCTATTGTAGCTCCCATTACCCTTTAACAGAAGTCTACCTGGATACCTTATATCTAAGAAAACCAATGCAGCCCTTGAATCTGACTTGGAATGTTCAGAGCTGACATTTCAAGGGAAAACTCATGTTATAGTCATGAAGTTAGCTACAATCCCCTTGAAATGATTCTCTGCCTAGCACAGTACTGGAAAAGCTGCAGTAGACAATAAAAATTTAACAAATATATGTTAATAAATTGTCTTTTTTCTCCCAGAGTCAAGGCTCAATATTATTGTTTTCTAAGGCTTTTCCATTATTCGATTCTCTTGCCTGAACCCCTGTAAGAAAATACCTTTTTCTTCTAATTATAAAAATAATATATCACCTGAATGTTCACAGCAGCGTTATTCATAAAAGCCAACAAGTGGAAATAATCCAAATGTCCATTAACAAATGAATGAACGAACAATATACAGTATATCCATACAATGAAAAATTATTCAGCGTAATGAAGTGCTGACACATGCGACAACATATATATACCTTGAAAACGTGGTAAGTAAAAGAAGCCAATCACAGTGGTCACATATTATATAATTCCATTTATATGAAATGTCCAGAACAGGAAGATCCATAGAGACAAAGAACAGAGTAGTAGTTCCAGGGTCTTGGTAGAGGAGGAAATAGAGAGCGATTACTATTGGATACAGGTTTTTTTGGGGGGGGTGATAAAAATGTTCTGGAATTAGATAATGGTGATAGTTGTATAGTCTTGTGAATATACTGAATTGTATATTTTAAAAGGGTGAATTTTATGGGATGTGAATTATATCTCAACTTTTAAAAGCTCACTGAAAAAACTCAAACGAGGGCTTCCCTGGTGGCGCAGTGGTTGAGAGTCCGCCTGCCGATGCAGGGGACATGGGTTCGTGCCCCGGTCTGGGAGGATCCCACATGCTGCGGAGTGGCTGGGCCCGTGAGCCATGGCCGTTGAGCCTGCGCGTCCGGAGCCTGTGCTCCGCAACGGGAGAGGCAACAACAGTGAGAGGCCCGCGTACCGCGAAAAAAAAAAAAACCTCAAATGATACCAAAAAACTGTAATGAAAAAGGTAACACTCAAAATTCCACCACCAGGGGCCTCCCTGGTGGCGCAGTGGTTGGGAGTCCGCCTGCCGATGCGGGGGACACGGGTTCGTGCCCCGATCCCGGAGGATCCCACATGCCGCGGAGCGGCTGGGCCCGCGAGCCATGGCCGCGGGGCCTGTGTGTCCGGAGCCTGTGCTCCGCAACGGGAGAGGCCACAGCAGTGAGAGGCCCGCGTACAGCAAAAAAAAAAAAATTCCACCACCAGGACAGAATTACATTTTAGTGACCATTTCTTCATGATCTTAGTTCTGAGATCTCTAGCTAGGCTGAAAACACACACACACACACACACACACACACACACATAACGTATATTTTATATATATAATATATATTATATACACATACACGTTATAGTCAGATACACACACACGCATACGCACAGAGTTCATGCTTTGTACAGTTTAAGTATGCATGACTTTCAGTTACCATAGCATAAATTAACGACAGCCTTAACAAAAAGGTTCAGATTTCAGTTGTCATGGTATATTAACTGTGAGTAACTGCATAAACTACAAACTTTTCCCATGAGGATTTACATAAATCATTGTGTGAAAAATAGATGTGCATCATGATCAGTGACCAATCCTGTTACTTCTTTCAAAGTCTGTTGGTGATTGTTCAGGGCAAATCTGCTGGTTCAATTCAGGCAGGCAGCAAAGCCTGGTTGGTTATGTTGTCTCCTTATTTCCCAGTGATAAACCCGCATTTCACAAAATAGACAAATGAAAATAGACAAATGAAAGAGGGAATGGCTCCTCCAAAAAAGTGAAAGTCCAACAAAGAAATGAAAAGTGATAATGCTGAAAGTGAAATTAAAATGGTTAATGAAGTTACAGAAGAAATAGCTGACCCTAGGAATGCTGACACTGCTGCTATTCAAGAGATTAGATATACAGCCAGAAGAACTGTGTGAAGATGAGACTTACTGATATAAATGTGAAAAGTTGTTAAGATAAATAGGATGAAGACATCCAACAGGAAGTTATGATGGCAAAACACTTCACTTTAAAGGAACTCTCAGAAATATTTCACAACACTGAAAGCACAAAGGATAAAATGTTAAGAGCTGGTCCAAACTTAGAAAGGAACATGACAGTTCACCAAGGCACAGGAAAGAAGCTCACTCAGTATTGTAAGTTATATGAGAAGAAAGTAGCAAGCACCATTTAAACTATTCTTTATGACTTCTTAAAAAACAAAACACTTTCATTCTCAGTGTTACCAATGTTTTAAATTGTAGTGTACTAAGTAAATATTTTTACTATTTTTAAATTTGTTTAAATATTAATAATTGACAGTAAGAGAGTTTTTAGGTTTGACAAGATTTTTAAAGGTCATAAAACAATCCTAATTATTCCCCTTGCTTAATGAAGATTGTTTTGCATGCACAGTGTGCACCTTTTTATGACCTTATACTACGTGTAAAGCAAGACACACACACACAATTATAGTCCAAAAGTGGGTCTTGAGCTACTTGTACATCTGAGGTTTATTCAGGGATATTGTCATCAGAAGATTTTAAGTGATTTTTAAAAATCCAAGAGTTAAATAATCCAGAAGATGCACACATTAGTTTGCTACATCACAAGAGAAAATAAAGAATAATGCACTAAAATCTTCCTATTAGTAAGGCTCAAATGAACTATTTTGAGAGAGTATAGATAAGTAATTTATTGGATGAATTTAAGTATCCCAAAGAGTTCTTTGTTCTGCTTTAAACGTTTATTTTTCTTTAAAGACTTAAGAGATAAAGAATATAACTTTTATCACATTTGGAAAAGTAGGTATTTAGCTTAAATAGTTTTCCATTAGCACTGAGGAAAAATTGTATATATTTATGAAAAAGCCAAAATACTATTTCCACAATAATAGACATTGCAATTTAAAAAATTAGATTCAAAATCAGAGTGGAAATCTTATTACTTTAATATAAAAAAGTATATAATGAGCCACATGGGGTGTTGGCATAAACATTAATCCCCTTTCAAATCCTGATAAAAAAATTGTATTTCTTAATAATATGTTAGGCAAGACTTGAAATTTTCTCTAAAAAAAGATCTGTTATTTTTTCATTGTTTTACCAATGCTGAACCTACCCTTTCGAAGACTCCCACTGTCAGTCCGAACTTCTTTGACCCTTGGATGCATTAGAGGAGACATTGGCATCATGGGAAGATGTCCCTGTACATTTCCCCCATTTCCCGTTTCAAAATTATTTGGGAAAATAACCTGTAGAAAACAAAAACCCTCTGCTTTACACACAGATAAACCCACTGATCAAAACATAACAGAAAAAATGAGAAAGAAAGTCTTCTTAACTTTTTTACTGTTTTATTTCCCTGTCCTTCACAAAATATACCAACTTGCATAAAGTGCTCAGTAGTTAACATTGTTAAAGATATGTAAAGAGTTCATCTCACTTAATCTTATACCTAGTAAAGTTTACTGACCACTAGAAGTAAACCTATGAGGTTGGCACTGCTGTTCTTCACTTATGGATGAGAAAACTGAGGCTCAAAAATGTGAAATCTGCCCAAGGACACACTACTACTAAATACTAGAGCAAGGGCTTCAACCCAAATCCTTCTCTTTTAAGTTCATAGCTTTTTTTTCCACTTCCCAATGGATTCCATAATGGAAATACTGATGAATACTGAAGATTGCCCAATTAATCACAGTCTGCTGCAAAAGACCAAAGAGGCATGGAAGAGAGGCTTTAAGAAATCATCTTTTCAGTTCTTCCTAGTCTTAAATAGTTCTTTCAGTTGTTTGAGATTAGGGAAAAACTCAAGAAGATTAATGAAGTATAAGGAGACACAGAAAAGCAAAGAAGGGTGTATAGACAGGAGTTTAAAAAGAATAACACAGAGGTGAGGGGAAAAAACTCAATTTCTCATGATACTAAACTGTTAAATGTGCAATTTGTGTGCATTAGGCAGAAGCTTTTGATCTTTTTATTGTAAATACTACTAATTAGAAGTGTTTAATTCTTTATATGGATATTTTAAAAAATTAAAAATGATGGGATTAATGGTTTTTTAGATCTGATACTGAAAGCACAAGCAACAAAAGAATAGATAAACTGGATATCATCAAAATTTTAAACTTTTGTGTTTCAAAGGTCATCATCAGGAAAGTAAGAAGACAACCCATGGAATGGGAGAAAAGTTTTACCAATCATATATCGGATAAAGGAGTGTATCTAAAATATAGAAAGAACCCTATAACTCAAAAATAAAAAGACAACCCAAATAAAAAATGGGCAAAGGATCTGAGTAGATATTTCTCCAAAGATGATAAAGAAATGGCCAATAAGCACGTGAAATGATGTTGAACATCACTAGCCATCAGGGAAATGCAAAAAAAAAAAAAAAAACCACAGTGAGATAATACTTCATGCCTACTAGGATGGCTAGAATCAAGAAGACAGATAATAAGCACTGGAGAGGATGTGGAGATATTAGAATCTTTATACACTGATGGTGGGAAGGTTAAATGGTGCAGCAACTTTGGAAAACAGTCTGACGGTTCCTCAAAAACTTAAAGAGAGTTACTATATGGCCTAGCAATTCCACTGCTAGCCATATACTCAAGAAAAATGAAAACATATGTCCACACAAAAACTTGTTCATGAATGTTCATAGCAGCATTATTCATAATAGTCAAAAGGTGGAAACAACACAAGTTTATCCATTGATAAATGAATAAACAAACTGGTATATCCATACAATGGGATACTAGTAAGCTGTAAAAAGGAATGAAGTGCTGATACATACAACAACATGGATGAACCTAAAATCATTATGCTAATAAAAGAAGTCAGTTATACTCAGCCATAAAAAGAAACGAAATTGAGTTATTTGTAGTGAGGTGGATGGACCTAGAGTCTGTCATACAGAGTGAGAAAAACAAAATACAATATGCTAACACGTATATATGGAATCTAAAAAAAAAAAAAAAAAAAAAAGGTTCTGAAGAACCTAGGGGCAGGACAGGAATAAAGACGCAAATGTACAGAATGGACTAGAGGACACGGGGAGGGGGAAGGGTAAGCTGGGACGAAGTGAGAGAGTGGCATGGACATATATACACTACCAAATGTAAAATAGATAGCTAGTGGGAAGCAGCCACATAGCACAGGGAGATCAGCTCGGTGCTTTGTGACCACCTAGAGGGGTGGGATAGGGAGGGTGGGAGGGAGACACAAGAGGGGGGAGATATGGGGATATATGTATAGCTGATTCACTTTGTTATAAAGCAGAAACTAACACACCATTGTAAAGCAATTATACTCCAATAAAGATGTTTAAAAAAAAAAAAGTCAGTTTAAAAGGACCACATATTGTATGATTCCATTTACATGAAATGTCCAGAACAGGGAAATCAATAGAGATGGAAAGTAGATTACTTGGTTGCTTAGGGGCTAGGTCAAGAAGACAGAGGTTAGGGAAGTGATACGTAAAGTTTCTTGTTGAGGTGGTGTGTTCCAAAAGTGACTGTCGTGATGACTGCACATACCTATGAATATACTAAAAACCACTGAATTGTATACTTATGGGTGAATTGTATGGTATGGGAATCACGTCTCAATAAAGCTGCTTTCATAAAATGATGGGATTATTAGCCTTGCCCTAACTCACTTCTTCACAGGTAGGAACTCTGTTTGCAGAAGCCTGGAGAGCCTCCCACAGCGCAGAATCATGACTCCATGCTAAACTCTCCAAAATCTGTTCTTCAATGCTGTTCAGGTGTTTCACCATGTCCCTGGAGAGTCCCTCCTCTGAGCGGATCACCACCTCAATAACCTGGAGAAGAGAAAACTGAGAAAGTAATGTGGTCTCAAGTAGTCAGTTCTAGACTAGGCTTACATGTATGTCTAGCTCTGCTGTTATTAATGACACAGAACCAAGAATATCTTTGAACCATAGTTCTATGGCTTATTAATATATTTTTAATTTATAAAGAAGTTTTTAAGATTTTCAAAATACTTTCACATACATTTCTGGTTTTCATGTTTTATTTTATACATGGAAAACAGAGGCAATGATAGGTGAAAGTGGTCAACAGCCCAATAGTGGTAGAAGTCAGGTCTTGGGTTCCCAGTCCAGTGCTATTTTGAATTCACTGCCCCTTCTCAGACTATTCCTCCCAACAGCTCAAAAGAAAGAATGAATAACATATTTAAAAGGAACTTTGCTTACATACACTATAGTTCCATTTTAATAAGAGTAAATATCTAGAGCAAAGTCTGTAAGCATATATATAAAATATTAATAGTGATATTATTTGTAATTAGGATTATAATGTATGACTTTAATATCTACATTTGTGTGTATTTTCTGTTTTTCTTCAAGGAGTATGTATTATTTATGTGGTTAAAAAACAACGTCATTGGGTTTCCCTGGTGGCGCAGTGGCTGAGAATCCGCCTGCCAATGCAGAGGACACGGGTTCGAGCCCTGGTCCAGGAAGATCCCACATGCCGTGGAGAAACTAAGCCCGTGTGCCACAACTACTGAGCCTGCGCTCTAGAGCCTGCGAGCCACAAGTACTTAAGCTCGCGCGCCTAGAGCCCGTGCACAGCAACAGGAGAAGCCACCGCAATGAGAAGCCCGCGCACCACAACAAAGAGTAGCCCCTGCTTGCTGCAACTAGAGAAAAGCCCACACGCAGCAAGGAAGAACCAACACAGCCAATAAATAAATAAATAAAAAAAAATTTTTTTAAAAATGAATTGTTATTAGGTGAGGGCAAAAACTAAACTTTTTCCTCAGATAAAACTACATATATTTCCTAAGGGAAAATCTGAAACACATACATAAACATTAAAGTAAATATAGAGAAGCAATTTTCCTTACAGAACTAAAAAGAATTTAAATTCCACTCAGTCAACAATTAAAATGGATAGGGTTTTCAGTGATCTGCATTTCTGTAACTTTAGGTATAAAAATTTAACTCATCAAACTAGCTTTTCTATAATCAATAATTTGCAAGTAACACAGATGACAAAATATTAACTAAATTATGCCAACCAGTATAATAATAGCATCAGTCTTAAATTCAGACATCAGGTAACATTAAATGTTACTGCAGCTGTGACCTCTGTGTTCTGTAAGAAAAAGGTTCTAGCAGGTAAAAAAGGGTAAGTAAGTAAGATTCATCCACAATGAATTAGCTCAAATTTGGGGAAGGAGCACCACCTGTTATTACAGCCTCATTAGCTAGACCATGACCACAATTAATTTTAGACCTTTTCTTTCTCCTGAGAGAAAGAGTTTTTGTTCTTCATCATACATCTATTTAACAGGATTATGATTTTCATTCATAATATGGAAATTCAAACTTAACGACTTAGTTCCTGGCCACATTTCCAAGTCAGTGATGGAAAAACTGAAGCTACGAGATTGGCTTAATTTACTGATCCCCTCTCTTCCTCTCCCTTTTGTCCTTGATTCCACCCTAAAAAGAATGCTTTCACAATACCTCTGGAAATATTTTCCAGACATCACTACAGCTCACTTCTTCAGCATTAAGACAAACAGAATGTTTACCTGAGGCACACCATAACAGAACTTTGCTCTCATCTCACCTTATAAAAATAAAATGGTCGCAGATTAAGAACTTGAATAATCCAGGGAAAAGTACGAGGTGAGCTATAGGCAAAGAGCACAATCTCCAAACAACAGGCCATCAAGGAATGATGAAATATATCCTGCTCTAAAAGAACCTTGGGGAAGAGAAAGACCACAGTTTAATAAATTTCTCAGCAATTTTAGCCTCTGCCATTATATAAAGAAGACTATAGAAACAAGAAAAAATAACTTATATCTTACGTAAGTTATAAACCATAACTTATATAGGTGCACATTATATTATACTAGATTACCAGAGATAAAAATCTGAGTTCTTAAACTGATAGTTTTCTTATAAGATATAATCTTGCTCAGTGACAGATGTTAAATTCAAATGAGGCATAAACAACAATCTACTTTGAAACTGGAGTAAATAATAAAATAATATTCCTGCCAAGAGAAAAGCACAAGAATTGGGCTCCTTTATTTAAATGACAGTTTTATGTCAACATGAAGGCAGTGTTTATTAATCAAAACACTAAAATCAAAGGTGTAGTATATCACAGCTAAGATTTTTAAAGTTCAGAGAAAGAAATATTTTACTAAGATAAAGTCTTGGGACTTCCCTAGCAGTCCAGTGGTTAAGACTCCATGCTTCCACTGCAGGGGGCATGGATTCGATCCCTGGTCAGGGAACTAAGCTCCCGATGCCACATGGCGTGGCGCAAAAAAAAAAAAAAAAAAAAAAAGATAAAGTCCTATTTCACCACTGAGTTTAAAATTTAACATAAGTTTTCAGTTCTATAAATGGTGTTTGTTGCCATCCTTCTTTCAAATACCATTCCAAATCAACAAAGAGAATAAGCAATAGAAAATATCTTGGATAGAACAAGGAGTTAACTGTAACTGCAAACCATATATGAAAACTGAAACTGGATGAAAGGATGACAAATTACTCAGCAGAAAGTAGGATGGTCAAACATAAGGGCCTGAAGAGAGACACTTAAACAAATGAATCTGCTCCACTCGACTTGGGAAAAACACAGCAACTGAAGGCACAGGCAGAATGGAAAGTCCAGGATAGGCAGTGCTGACATGGATGGGTGATTTTTAAGTTTTTGGTAGTCAGAAGTCCTCAGGTCCCCACCCAACATCCACTCTAAGGAGTCAGATGATAGGTCTCTAGTCTATCCCAACAAGGATCTAGAGAATTATTCTCTACAGAAACTGAACTAGAGAGAATCAGAGCTTGAGAACACCAGGTATAGAAGAGACCATGGTTTTAGGTGAAAGTCTGCAGACTGAATTGTGAGATCAAGTTTCCTTTCCTTGCTCTGCTCTGTAACACCAACAGCCAGGCAGATACTTTCCTAAAGAAACTGAAATATTCCAGAGAAGTCTTAAAGACACCAACAGTTGAGGGTCCCTATACTACATGATCACTTGAGGCTACTGGACTTTTATTCTCACTCTTGCACACAGAGCTTTGAGCCAAACTGTTTTGTCAACATAAGGGTTTTTATGTTGTTGTTGTTGTTTTTTTTGCGGTACACAGGCCTCTCACTGTTGTGGTCTCTGCCGTTGCAGAGCACAGCTCCAGATGCGCAGGCTCAGCGGCCATGGCTCACGGGCCCAGCCGCTCCGCGGCATGTGGGATTTTCCCAGACCGGGGCACGAACCCGTGTCCCCTGCATCGGCAGGCGGACTCTCAACCACTGCGCCACCAGGGAAGCCCAACGTAAGGGTTTATTAATGTCTCATTTTTAGTGATCATTCAAAAAGTAGACATTTGAGGAAAGCCTCCAACTGAAAGACAAAGGTGTAATCCAACATTTGAGGAATAATCCAACATTTGAGGAAAGCCTCCAACTGAAAAACAAAGATCAAAACAAATGGAAAAGAAACTCAGAGGAAACAGAGACAACGCAGGCATCAAAAGAAAACCTCAAAGAAATCTAAATTAACCTCAAAGAATAAGTCTTAGAAATGAAAATACAGCTAAAATAAAAAATTCTTTAGAATTGGATGGTGAAAAATTGAGTAAATATCCTTAGAAGTAGAACAAAAAGACAAAGAAATAGAAAATAAGAGGATTAATCCAGAAGGTCCTTTATCTGAATCATAAAAGCTCCAGAAAGATAAAATTGTGGGCAATACATTATCCAAGAAATAATGCAATAAAATGACCCAGAACTGCAGGACGTAAATTTCTGGACTAAAAGAGCAACTCTGTAGGAATGCCCAACACATGAATGAAAAGACCCACGATTAAGGCACTCTATTATAAATTTCAGAACATTAGTGATAAAAGAATGATAACTAAGATTCCAGAAAGTAAAAACAGGTCACATACCAATACAAAGAATTAGAATGCCACTGGATTTCTAATTAGCAATACTGGAATCTAGAAGATAATGGAGCAATGCCTTTAAAATCATAAAATTATACACAGACAACTATTAATCAAGTGTGTCTAAAATAAAGACATTCTGGACTTCCCTGGCAGTCCAGTGGTTAAGACTCCATGCTTGCAATGCAGGAGGTGTGGGTTTGATCCCTGGTCAGGGAACTAAGATCCCACATGTCGCGTGGTGTGGCCAAAAAATTAAAAAAATAAAAAATAAAATCAAATAAAGACATTCACGCAGTTTTAAAAAAGACACTTAAGGCAAGGCAAGGTAAGGTTTCCACGCTTTACTTGAGCTGATAAAATGTCTATACCACTGGATTGTGAAATTATGTATGTATAATGTAATACCTAGAGCAACCAGTAAAGAAAAAATCTATACAAAGATACACAGTCTAAAAATGTTCAAAGTGACCCACAGGAAGGTAGGAAAAAGAAAACAGAAAACAAAATATAAAATGGCAGACTTATGCCCTAACAAATCAATAATTAAATTTAATAGGTAAATTAAATTTACCTATTAAAACAAAAAGCCTGACACAGTAGATTAAAAAAAACATGACAACTATATGCTGCCTACAAGAAACTAATTTCAAAGGTTGTTACAGGTAGATTGAAAGTAAAAGAATGGAAAAAGAGGGCTTCCCTGGTGGCACAGTGGTTGAGAATTTGCCTGCTAATGCAGGGGACACGGGTTCGAGCCCTGGTCTGGGAAGATCCCATATGCCGTGGAGCAACTAGGCCCGTGAACCACAACTACTGAGCCTGCGCATCTGAAGCCTGTGCTCCGCAACAAGAGAGGCTGAGATAGTGAGAGGCCCGCGCACCGCAATGAAGAGTGGCCCCCGCTTGCCACAAATGGAGAAAGCCCTCGCACAGAAATGAAGACCCAACATAGCCAAAAATAAATAAATTAATTAATTAAAAAAGAAAGAATGGAAAAAGATATACAGGCATACCAGGTTCCAGACCACTGCAATAAAGTGAATATGCAATAGAGCAAATATCGCAATAAAGTGAGTCACACAAATTTTATTGGTTTCCCAATGCATATAAAAGTTATGCTTACACTATATTATAATCTATTAAGTGTGTAATAGCATTATGTCTAAAAAATAACTTAATTAAAAAGTATTTTATTACTAAAAAAATGCTGACCATCACCTGAGGCTTCAGTGGGTCGTAATCTTTTTGCAGTAATAAAGATCACTAATCACAGATCACTATAACAAATACAATAGTAGTGAAAAAGTTTGCAATATTGCTACAATTAGCAAAATGTGACACAGAGAAATGAAGTGAGAAAATGCTGTTAGAAATATGGCACCAATAGACTTCATGCAGGGTTGCTGCAAACCTTTAATTTATTAAAAAGTCACTATTTGTGAAGCACAAAAAAGTGAAGCACAATAAAACTAGGTATACCTGTATAAACATCAGCCAGATGACTTCAGAGCAAAGACAATTACCAGACTCAGAGAGGGATGTTCTGTCATGATAAAATGATTAATTAACCAAGAAGACATAGTAATCCTCAATGTCTATGCATCAAACAGCAGAGCTTCAAACTATATGAATTAAAAAAAAATCTGATAGAACTGAAAGGAGAAAGAGACAAATCCACAATTTTATTTGGAGACTTCAATACCTTTCTCTCCTCTCAATAACTGATAGAACTAAACCAAAAATTAGCAAGGATACAGAAGAAGTCAACACCATTAACCAACAAGATAGAACTGACATTTACAGAACACTCCACCCAAACAACAGCACACATTCTTTTCAAGTGCCCAGAACATTTACCAAGAAAAACCGTACCCTGGGTCATAAAATAAACCTCAACAAATATAAACAAAAAGAACTCATAAGAGTGTATTATAAAAGTTTAGATATGGAAAACAAATTAGTGGCTAAAGAGACTGAGTGTCACTTAAAAAGGGGTAGTATGAGGGAGATCTTTGTGGCGAAAGAACAGTTCTGTATCTTGATTTTGGTGGTGGTTACCTAATCTACACATGTGATATAAGGGTAAAGAACAAGACACATACATTGTTCTAATGTCAATTTCCTGGTTTTGATATACTATGTAAAATGTAACCACTGGGGGCAAATGGATACATGGGATCCCTCTGTACTACTTCTGCAACTTTCTGTGAATCTATAATTATTTCAAAATAAAAAGTTGAAAATTTACTTCTTTCTCCAGAAGCTATGGGAGCATATGCTCTATCAAGTGTTAGTAAATCATGAAAAAGAAAGACGTGGAATCCAGGAAAAATGGGGAACCAACACAGAAGAAAACTTCCATGGTGCAAACACAGAGAAATTTTATTACACTAGTTAAGCAGCACCTCCAAACATCAACTTGTTCTTACTGGAATTGAAGGTCAGAAGGCTCCAAGAGTGACAAGAGAGAGGAGGAGGAGGAAACAAAGATCATATGATAAGTTTGACTTCTTAGAAAAATTCCTTTACATAGCTATTGGAGAGAGTGATCAGACTTGATCAAATGTCCAAAGAAAATGAAGCAAAAAAAAAAAAAAAAAAAGCCATCAACATTTTATTCCTCAAAACTCCCTGAGTGGTATGCCTAGATATCTTAATTATCAGTTGGTTTAATAGTTGGGGGATTTCATTATTAGCTAGCTAGGAATGAAGGACAAAAAACCGACCAAAGGGAAAGGATAATGATGGTGCAACAAAGAAAAATTTTACATATTTCACATTTCTGCCTAGAGGTGGCTAGCACTGGGTGTGCCAAAGACAACTAAGGCCAATTAATATGTCATCATGGGTAAGTTTGCCATTAACTGCTGAGCCCCACAATGAACTACAGAGGCTCTCAACACATTGCTTCCAGGCTTAGGTTCTGTAGACCTTGCCAGTGGCTGGGAGAGTGAATTTACTTACTGACATGTCCATTCCATGAAGTCTTCGTGTCTCCTGAACCATTACAGTCTCTAATATTTTATAATACAAAATTTCTGCAAGCTTTAGTCTGTTTACAGCAAAATCTATGGGAGGAAACAAAGGGAAAACATGTGCTAAATAAATGTAGCTGTTAAGAACTAAAGAACAAAACTTATATAAGCTTCAATCAGATATATTAAAAATTGCAGGGAAAGAAAAAACTTGAGTTTCTATTTTTCTTGGAACAATCTATCTACTTTCAATGCTTTATCAATTTCAGTTTTGTCTTCTTACCTATGTGAGACCCTGGCTGTTCATCTGTTGATTGGGTATAGTGTTGGCAGAAAGTCTCTCCTATTACTTTCACTGTTTTCATAATGTTTTCCATAGGATTACGCATACAAGACCTAAAAAATACAAAAGGAACCTAATTAACAAAAAAAATTCCAGAGTACCAACATTTCTTCATTCAAGAATTAGTCTAGTTTTTAGTGACCCAAGTCCTATTCTCAGGTGTAAACCTAGATATGTAAACACAGCATATTTCAAACCAGTCTACAGCCTTTAAATATAATCATTTGGCATATTATTTTGGAATTTCAACAGTAGGGGAGTCAATGTTCTCTCTATTATGCTTCTATTTATATGAAATTCTAAAAAGACAAAATTCTAAGGACAGAAAACATATCAGTGGTTTCCAGAGGCTGGGGATGGCATAGGGATTGACTACAAAGGGGCATAAATATGGGGGGACTGTTCTATGTCTTGATCGTGGTAGTGATGGTTATACAACCGTATACATTTGTCAAATCTCATACAACTGTACAGTAAAAAAGATGACTCTTGTATATAAATTATACTTCAATAAACCTGATTTAAGAAATATTTCTTCATCTGATTTAAGAAAATGATAGGCAGCATTTATGTATATATTGTGCTGGAACAATAAACTGCATTTAGTTCTTATCAAAGCCAAAAGAATAACAAATAAAAAAAATGTAGCATTAAAAAGGAAGATAAAAAAAAAAAAAGGAAGATGGACTTCCCTGGTGGCACAGTGGTTAAAGAATCTGCCTGCCAATGCAAGGGACACGGGTTCAATCCCTGGTCTGGGAAGATCCCACATGCTGCAGAGCAACTAAGCCCATGTGCCACGACTACTGAGCCTGCGCTCTAGAGCCCGCAAGCTACAACTACTGAAGCGCGAGCGCCCTAGAGCCTGTGCACTGCAACCACTGAGCCCACGCACCACAACTACTGAAGCACTAGCACTCTAGGGTGCACGTGCCGCAACTACTGAGCCCGAGTGCTGCAACTACTGAAGACCGTGCGCCTAGAGTCCATGCTCTGCAAAAAGAGAAGCCACCGCAATGAGAAGCCCGCATACCATGATGAAGAGTAGCCCCCGCTTGCAGCAATGAAGACCGAATGCAGCCAAAAATTAAAAAAAAAAAGACATTTGGCAAGAAGCAATTAATCCTGTTACTTTTATATTATTAACTGTTACCTTTCTATCAATAAAACACAGAATACAGGTCTTAATTCAGAAATGACAAACAAATCCAAGACTGTGAGAAACAATGTGATTTTACCAAAGCCAAATAACTAGTGCTGGGTTCAGAATTCCCAGTCCCATGTTCAAAAAGACCAGCATCATGTGCAGCATCATGTGCCATGTAGCATACATGGCAAAAACATTTTATGTTCTTATCAAGTTCTTCTAATGCAAAGCTGTGCCTCTTGAGTTATATTTTCTTCCAACTAGGTTGTCTTTTTAAAATTTTATTATGTAGTAAAAACACGTAACAAATTTACCCTCTTAATTTTTAAGTGTACATTACTGTCAGCTATGTGCATGTTATTGTATAGTGATCTCTAGAACTTTCTCATCTTGCATAAATGAAACTCTATACCCATCAAACAACAACTCCCTGTTTCCCCCCTCCCCCACCCCCTGGCAACCACCATGCTACTTTCTGTTTCTATCAGTCTTACTTTAGATACCGCATATAAGTGGAATCATGCAGTATTTGTCTTTTTGTGATTGGCTTATTTCACTCCGTATAATGTCTTCAAGATTCATCCATATTGTAGCATATGACAAGGTTTCCTTCTTTTTAAGGCTAAGTAATATTCTGTTGTACATACCACATTTTCTTTATTCATTCATTCATCAGTGGACATTTAGGTTGGTTCTATATCTTGGCTCTTAAGGGTAATGCTGCAATAAATTTGGGTATGCAGCTATCTTTTTGAAATCCTGTTTTCAACTCTTTGGGATATATACCCAGAAGTGGGATTGCTAGGTCATAAAAATTCTATTTTTAATTATTTGAGAAATCTCCATACCGTTTCCCATATCAGCTACACCATTTATAATCCCACCAATGGAGTGCCAATTCTGATACTCACCAACACATTTGTTATTTTCTGTTTTTTTGATAGTGGCCATTCTAACGGGTCATATCTCATTGTGGTTTTAATTTGCATTTACCTGATGACTAGTAATGTTGACAATTTTTTCACGTGCTTGTTGGTTATTTGTATGTCTTCTTTGGAGAAATGTCTATTTAAGTCTTTTGCCCCTTTTTCAAATCAGGTGTTTGTTTTTTTTTTGTTTTGTTTTGTTTTTTGTTGTTTGAGTTGTAGGAGTTCTTTATATACTCTGGCTATTAACCCCTTATCTGATATACGGTTTGCAATTACTTTCTTCTATTCTAGTAGGTTGCCTTTTCATCCTACTGATTATTTTCGATTCTGTACAGAAGTATTTAAGTGGGATATAGTCCCATTTTTCTATTTTTGCTTTTGTTATCTATACTTTTGATGTCACATGCAAGAAATTACTGCCCATTACAGTGTCATAAAGCTTTTCACCTATGTTTTCTTCTAGTTGTACAGTTTCAGGTCTCATGTTTAGGTTTTTAACAAATTTTGAGTTAACTTTTGTACATGGTGTAAGATAAAAGTCCATCTTCATTCTTTTGCATGTGTATATCTCAAAGAGATATTTGCATACTCAAGTTCACTGCAGCATTACTCACAACAGCCAAGATGTGGAAGCAACCTATATGTCCACTGATGAATGAATGGATAAACGAAGTGTGGTATGTATATATATACAATGGAAAATTATTCAGGCTTAAAAAGAAGGAAATCCTGCCATATGCTACAGCATGGATGAACCTTGAAGATATGATACTAAGTGAATTAAGCCAAACACAAACAAATACTGCATGATTCCACCTATAACAGGTATCTAAAGTATCTTTTGTATATGTTGTAAGATAAGAGTCCATATTCATGCTTTTGCCTGTGGATATCTGACTTTCCCCATAGTGTAGTCTTGGCACCCTTGTCAAAGATCATTTAATGATATATGTGAAGGTTTATTTTGGGACTCTAGTCTATTCCATGTCTAGTCTACATGTCTGTCTTTATGCCAATACCATACTGTTTTGCTTACTGTAGCTTTGGAATGTGTTTTGAAATCAGAAATGTGAGGCCTCCAGCTTTTTACTTCTTTCTCAAGATTATTTTGGCTATTAAAAGTCCTTCAAGGGCTTCCCTGGTGGCGCAGTGGTAGAGAGTCCACCTGCCGATGCAGGGGACACGGGTTTGTGCCCTGGTCTGGGAAGATCCCACATGCCACGGAGTGGCTAGGCCCGTTTGCCACGGTCACTGAGCCTGTGCGTCCGGAGCCTGTGCTCTGCTATGGGGGAGGCCACAACAGTGAGAGGCCTGTGTACCGCCAAAAAAAAAAAAAAAAAAAAAAGTCCTTCAAAATTCCTTATGAATTTTAGATTTTTTTTTCTATTTCTGTAAAAATGCCATTGGGAATTTGATAGGGACTGTACTGAATCTGTAGATTGCTTTGGGTAATATGGACATTTTAACAATATTAAATCTTCCAATCCATAAACATGGAATGTCTTTCCATTTATTTGTTTCTAGGTTCTTTGTCTTTTGCATTCTATGTTTTCTTCCTTCCTTCCTTCTCTTGTGCTTTAAAATGTCTGCAAGATGCTTTGCCATTTCTTTTTAACTTGTTCATGCTAAATGGATAGTTCAGTTCAGATCTATTTATTCAAATGCTATGAGGGTAGATCTTTATGAGTCTTCCTACTTTACCTGCAATCTGCTTACCTTCTGAGCTGTGGTTGAGGCTGGGGATTCTTCTGTCCACTTTTCTATAGACTGAGGTTTGGGGACTAGGGGGAGGACACAGATGTGCTATGTTCAGCTTTTGTTAGAGGACCAGGGCTTTGCTTTCTCTTCTGAGATTTAGTTAAATGTCCCCATTCCAGTGTTCACTATACCTAGGTCAGGGATATCTTCTAGTTCTATGAAGATCTCTCCCCAAATAAGCTAGGAACCTTGGGAAATGGCAGGCCCTGAGAATTTTTCATATTTCTGCTATCTTGGTGGTATACAGGGGCTTTCACTTGGGGAGGTTTCTATGACTTTTTACTCATCTGCGTACTCACTCCATTTGTTTCTCTCCACATCTGGGGTATTAATGAGTATTTTCAAGATCCTATCAATAGGACTTCCCTGGTGGCGCAGTGGTTAAGAATCTGCCTGCCAATGCAGGGGACGTGGGTTCGGGCCCTGGTCCGGGAAGATCCCACATGCCGCGGAGCAACTAAGCCCGTGCATCACAACTACTGAAGCCCGCACACCTAGAGCCCACACTCTGCAACAAAAGAAGCCACTGCAATGAGAAGTCCATGCACCGCAATGAAGAGCAGCCCCTGCTCGCCACAATTAGAGAAAGCCCACGCGCAGCAACAAAGACCCAACGCAGCCAAAAATAATAAATAAATAAATAAATAAAAAGATCCCATCAACACATCCTTTTCCCCCCAGTAACGCTTCTTGGGGATGGACATACCAGAGCATCCATTTCCTTTCCTGACCACCACTTTGGAAAATTATAGCATGAAATCATATCCCTCTCCTCATTTGGTTTCTGCTGATAGATAGTCTGCTGATTTTCACTATTCTGTTATTTCATTAGGTATTAGGAAATAAGGTTCTCTAATCTGGCCTCACTTTATCATCTTTACTACGAAATATGCTTCTTTTTCTTAGACAATTGCATAAAATTCCATTTTACAGCTGTACCATCAATATGTAACCAGTCTCCCATTTGATGGACATTTATATTGAACCCATTTAAAAACAATGTAAAAAGAAAAACAGTAATGCATAAATTAGGGGTGTTATCAGAATGGAATGTTGGAGCTAAATAAACTTTAAGATGCATTTAACCTTGAAAGTCTATAATAATATGAAATAAAATTTATATATAATTTTTAATAGGTACTTCTATCTGATTTTAGGTCAACATACTTTGTGATGGAAATGGTACAGTAAAACTTGCCAGATGTATATCCACTATCTCCAGAATTCGGAAATACTGAAAACAGAATGGAATACAGAATCTAATTTAAAAGAGACATTTGGAAAAATACTAGTATTGTACTCACTCAAAAATGTTTATAAGTTGTTCACTTGGTGCATTTTTCAGTCCAGCCACAATACTCTGTAACCGGCTCACACTTTGGGTGGCTGAAGCAACAGGAGTAATGACTGCTTCTTTTTCTCTTAAATATCGTCGTCCTGTCAGTGGTGTAGAAGGTGCAAATGATGTTTTCTGTCAGAAAAGAAAATTATGTGAGATTAAAAAGCTACCTTCTTCCCCATTATGTGTTTAATTCAGTACATATGCCATCTTCTCTATTCATGTTTAGTAGGTTACTTTTTCCCCCTCTTCTGGTTACCCATCAAATTTTTAGCAATATTATGCTAATAACATCCTACCTTTGAATAACACTTTCCCAAAGTGCTTTCTACCCATAATCTCATTTTATCTTCATAACATTCATTTGAAATATAAGAGGCACATTTTCATTTTACGTATGAGGAAACAGGCACAGAGAAGTTACAAAACTTGTTTAAGCTGACAAAGGTAATGGCAGAGCTGGGACTAAAACATAGGTTTCTATCTTCTGGACCAGTGAATTTTCCATCAGACCTCATCCTCCAACCCACCTAACACATAAATACAGAATTAAGCCTTGGCTATTAACAATCAAATTCAGAGTTATATGGCTGAAGTTTGGGAAGAGCACATAGTTCGTCATGGGTAGGAAAGCAAACTAAATTTTAAAGCAAGAGAAGAGTGGCTAAACTGATGCAAAGAAAAAACAGGAAGAAAGCATAAATCCTTCTTCATATCCAAAGACACATACTCTACTGAAAACCCAGGCATTCTGGGAAAATATCCAAATATGAAAAATTGCAAGAAATGAGGTAAAAATACTAAATGCCGTAGTCTTGAAAGCTACCTTTAAGGCTTTCATGGAAAATATGGATTAGTAGAAGAAACTCAAGATTTAACTTGAAAGATGCTTCTGCTGTTAGTAGAATCACACACACAGAGAAAAAGATCATTCAAGACTGAGGCCAGGCTAGGTTAATTACTTTTTCAAAGTGTTGTTGAAGGTTACACTCCACATTAGTCTGTGCTGTCAGTTTCCCTAATGGGGCATCACCAGTGAACTTTCGAGGAGTTCCAATTTCCTCTTCTGCATCTGCTCCCAAAAAGATCCTCTCATCAAAGTCACCAACAGTTAAAACATATTCTTCATACTCCTTGTTCACTGCTTTGCTGAAAAGAGAATTATTTTAAGCTGCTAGAATAAAACTAAGTTACACAATGGATTTATCTTGACTTGAAGATAGATTTTGACTCCACAGACTAGAAAAGCTCATGATTTTCTAGTTTTTATTAACTTTGCCCTTCAAACAATATCAGAGGTTTCTATCCGATCACTGACATTCTTCACATTCACATACATGGCAATAAATTACTTTGAAAGGTGAGTGAAAAGAACATACACTTAATCTGGAAACTAGGTGAACCTAATTAAGACCTGATCATTGAGGAAATAATTGTGTGTGGCCTTGAAATACAAGCACATTCTGAATTTGCCAATATTTGATTAATTTGCCAATATTAGTTTACAAAGAATGTAAACTCAAATACAGAAGTCATTGGGTCTGTTTATGAGTTTCTCAGGAGAGCAGCTGTTTTAAGAGCCAGTGGGATCTTAAGATAAATGTACTTCAAGACAGCAAGGCTTAGTGATAACACCCAATCAATGCCACCAAAGCAGAAGGAACTTGAATTTGGAGCAGTTACCTTCATACAACATTTCACTTAACAAACTGCAACAAATCATATTGACAGCTTATGATATGCCAGATACCATCAGTGCTAAACACTTACCTATTATCAGTAAAACTAGAAAGGTCCAGAAGGCATTCTCCCTTTAAAATCTGGGGGAAAAAAGCCATTTTGTGACTTCATGTAAGTAAGCATATTAACATACACACAAAAATACTACATTTATCTAAATTTTCACATTGGTAGTTATTATAAATAACACACACACACACACACAAAATAGAATTACTAAATATTTCTTTCAGACCTTTGAATCCTATTTAGTATGCAAATAAAATATTAAAAAACATTTAAAGTCAAGTTTTGAAAATACTTTGTAGTCTATAGCAGTGGTTTCCAAATTTTAGTGACATAACAATCATGTAGAGGAACTTGTTAAAAATGCAGACTGACAGACCTCAAGGTCTCAACTAAGGCAGCAGTTTTGTTTTTTGTTTTGAGGTACGCGCACCTCTCACTGTTGTGGCCTCTCCCGTTGTGGAGCACAGGCTCTGGACGCGCAGGCTCAGCGGCCATGGTTCACGGGCCCAGCTGCTTCGCAGCATGTGGGATCCTCCTGGACCGGGGCACGAACCCATGTCCCCTGCATCGGCAGGCGGACTCTCAACCACTGCGCCACCAGGGAAGCCCAAGGCAGCAGTTTTAACAAATTCCTCAAGTAATTCTCATGAAAGCTGTCCAATTTTAAACATTGGTCTATGGAAAATGGAAACTAACAGTTACTGAATGATAATATATGTCAGGCAAGCAAAAGATTTGAAAGGAATATAGGTACTGTTATTGGTGACAGAGGAAAACTACACTGTTATCAATATTTTCTGTGTATCCACACTATACTTAGATTACTACATAACAGGGTTGCAAACTCAAATGAGTTCAGGGGTCAGGGATCAACATACATAAATGAAGACGGCAGAAAGCACACTTCCCATCCTAAAAGACGTGGCCATCATTTAGCTTGACAACAGTTACCATGTAGAAATTGCAAACCAGTATTGCCATAGCTTCTGATTTTAAAAAAAATTTCATATAAAAGATCTTTATGTGTAAGTTAAAAATTGAACAAAAGAAAAATGAAATAAAAAATTAAAACACCCTAAACAGGCCAAATAAAGCATCTGGCCCATGGGCAGGAGAACCACTGTCCAAACCAGGATACTTCTGGAGTGAAAGAAGACACTATAATAATTATGCCAAGACAACAGCCAAAACCCAGATAATTCAGGCAAACCAAGATGAATGGTCATCATAGCTAGAGGCCACTAGTGCCTTGCTTCTGCAAAGCACAATAAACATAATCCTTGAGTTCCTTTAAAAGTTTATTTTGCTGGAGATTAAAGTTTTACAAAGAGATATTTTATATAGACGTACACATACACACAAAAATATATACTGTGTATAGGGCTTCCCTGGTGGCGCAGTGGTTGAGAGTCCGCCTGCCGATGCAGGGGACACAGGTTCGTGCCCCGATCCCGGAAGATCCCACATGCCGCGGAGCGGCTGGGCCCGTGAGCCATGGCCGCGGAGCCTGTGTGTCCGGAGCCTGTGCTCCGCAACGGGAGAGGCCACAGCAGTGAGAGGCCCGCGTACAGCAAAAAAAAAAAAAAAAAAAAAAAATATATATATATATATATATATATACTGTGTATATATACACATAAATAAATACTTGTTTGTTTGCTGAAAGATAAGACTAAATACAAAATGATGTCCAAGAGGGACTTCCCTGGTAGTCCAGTGGTTAAGAATCCCCCTTCCAATGCAGGGGATTCGATCCCTGGTCGGGGAACTAAGATCCCACATGCCGTGGGGCAACTAAGCCTGTGTGCCACAACTACCAAGCACACGGGCCACAACTACAGAGCCCATGCACTCTGGAGCCCGTGCACCACAACTGGAGAGAAGCCGCGTGCCACAGTGGAGGATCCCTCATGCTGCAACTGAGACCCAATGCTGGAGATTGGTTCAAGATGGCAGAGTAGAAGGATGGGCTCCCACTTCCTCCTGCGAGAGCAGCGGAATCACAACTAACTGCTGAACAATCATCAACAGGAAGACACTGGAACTCACCAAAAAAGATACCCCACATCCAAAGACAAAGGAGAAGCCACAGTGAGATGGTACGAGGGGCACAATCACAATAAAATCAAATCCCATAACTGCTGGGTGGGTGACTCACAAACTGGAGAACACTTATACCACAGAAGTCCACCCACTGGAGTGAAGGTTTTGAGCGCAATGTCAGGCTTCCCAACCTGGGGGTCCGGCAACGGGAAGAGGAATTCCTAGAGAATCAGACTTTGAAGGCTAGCGGGATTTGACTGCAGGACTTTGACAGGACTGGGGGAAACAGAGACTCCACTCTTGGAGGGCACACACAAAGTAGTGTGCGCATCGGGACCCAGGGGAAGGAGCAGTGACCCCATAGGAGACTGAACCAGATCGACCTGCTAGTGTTAGAGGGTCTCCTGGAGAGGCGGGGGGTGGCTGTGTCTCACCGTGAGGACAAGGACACTGGCAGAAGTTCTGGGAAGTACTCCTTGGCATGAGCCCTCCCAGAGTCCGCCATTAGCTGCACCAAAGAGGCCAGGGAGGCTCCAGTGTTGGGTCGCCTCAGGCCAAACAACCAACAGGGAGGGAACCCAGCCTCACCCATCAGCAGACAAGCAGATTAAAGTTTTACTGAGCTCTGCCCACCAGAGCAACAGCCAGTTCTACCCACCACCAGTCCCTCCCATCAGGAAACTTGCACAAGCCTTGTATATAGCCTCATCTATCAGAGGGCAGACAGCAGAAGCAAGAAGAACTACCATCCTGCGGCCTGTGGAACAAAAACCACATTCACAGAAAGATAGACAAGATGAAAAGGCAGAGGGCTATATACCAGATGAAGGAACAAGATAAAACTCCAGAAAAACAACTAAATGAAATGGAGATAGGCAATCTTCCAGAAAAATAATTCAGAATAATGATAGTGAAGATGATCCAGGACCTCAGAAAAAGAATGGAGGCAAAGATCGAGAAGATGCAAATGTTTAACAAAGACCTAGAAGAATTAAAGAACAAACAAACAGAGATGAACAATACAATAACTGAAATGAAAACTACACTAGAAGGAATCAATAGCAGAATAACTGAGGCAGAAGAACGGATAAGTGACCTGGAAGACAGAAAGGTGGAATTCACTGCTGTGAAACAGAATAAAGGAAAAAGAATGAAAAGAAATGAAGACAGCCTACGAGACCTCTGGGACAACATTAAATGCAACAACATTCGCATTATAAGGGTCCTAGAAGGAGAAGAGAGACAGAAAGGACCCGAGAAAATATTTGAAGAGATTATAGTCGAAAACTTCCCTAACATAGGAAAGGAAATAGCCACCCAAGTCCAGGAAGCGCAGAGTCCCTTACAGGACAAACCCAAGGAGAAACATGCCAAGACACATAGTAATCAAATTGGCAAAAATTAAAGACAAAGAAAAATTATTGAAAGCAACAAGGGAAAAATGACAAATAACATACAAGGGAACTCCCATAAGTTTAATGGTTGATTTCTCACCAGAAACTCTACAAGCCAGAAGGGAGTGGCATGACATACTTAAAGTGATGAAAGGGAAGTACCTACAACCAAGATTACTCTACCCAGCAAGGATCTCATTCAGATTTGATGGAGAAATCAAAAGCTTTACAGGGCTTCCCTGGTGGCCCAGTGGTTGAGAGTCTGCCTGCTGATGCAGGGAACACAGGTTCGTGCCCCGGTCCGGGAAGATCCCACATGCCACGGAGTGGCTGGGCCCATGAGCCATGGCTGCTGAGCCTGTGCGTCCAGAGCCTGTGCGTCCAGAGCCTGTGCTCTGCAACGGGAGAGGCCACAACAGTGAGAGGCCCGCGTACCGCAAAAAAAAAAAAAAAAAAGTATGTGTAAGAGAAGAAACCAGTTAGGGAAGACTCTATGCTCAGAGGAAAATCTCATAACAGTATTTGCAAAGAAGGGAACTATAATAATGACCTTATCCATATTCGTATTTTTTTTTTCCAACCAAAGAGAAAACTCAAGTCGTAGCTGGATTAAATGGCTCAGCGTTGGGGAAATAAATTGAGACCCAAAGGAAAAAGCCAACTCAAACATACAGAAATAGCAAGGTAAATTACTGAGAAAAAAAATCCAGAATGCATGTAGGTAGCCCACAACTGTAAGGGATTTTCTGCTCTACTCATATTGAATTAAAGCTACAGTTGTTATATTGATACATCATCCTACTTTTAATAAACAGTCAGCAGTTATTCAAATTGTGGCAGTAAACTAGCTTACTCTGACCTCCTGCTTTTCATAATTCTTTATCAGGCGTACTCTTATGTTCTGTTCTTTATAATTCTCTATCAGAACCTCCTATAGTTGCCTCTGACAGTGCATTTACTTGACAGTACATACAGATGGTCACATTCTTCAACACCTCAGTTTTGCACATCACAGAAAATCACAGGACAACTCCGCATCACATCAGAGACTGAAACCTGGGAATCTTGACCCTGAGTCCTATAATGTTAAGAACTTGCTTAAAATATTGCTTTTCCCCTTGAGGCTGCTGCTGCTGCTGACCCCCCAAAATCTGAGTCATTTAATTGTAAGTATAGTACCTTCCTGTCAAAGAGCTTTGAAATATATGGCTTAAAGTAGTGCTCCTTTATTCCTTTGGCTTCTACCAGAAGTCCGTCATGTAGTTCACACAGTACGGGAATGATGCAGGGAGGCTCTTCAGAAGCCCTAAAGTCAGCAGTATGGAAATCAGATGGTAAACCTAGTTTGACAGGGTATAAAGAGCAATGGAGGGAAAAGAGAATATGGTCAATTTTTGAAACTCTTTTTCTAAAAATTGATAATCAGTTTTCAAAAATACATAAGGTCGGGCTTCCCTGGTGGCGCAGTGGTTGAGTCTGCCTGCCAGTGCAGGAGATGCAGGTTTGTGCCCCGGTCCGGGAGGATCCCACATGCCGCGGAGCGGCTGGGCCCTTGAGCCGTGGCCACTGGGCCTGCGCGTCTGGAGCCTGTGCTCCATGGCGGGAGAGGCCACAGCGGTGAGAGGCCCGCGTACCGCAAAAAAAAAAAAAAAAAAAAAAAAAGAAAAACATAAGGTCTTACCTTTAAATGACGGATTTAGCAAGTCTCGTCTATTTGGGCACATAATGGCATTGGCAAAAATCAGATCCAAGCAGCACAGAAGTAAATGATAAGAGTTTACTAAATCATCTCCGATCATACGAAAATTACCTTTAGAAAAAAAGAGACATAAAACCCAGAAACCTTTCAAGTCAAATAGCACCAAGTTCCCATAGTAGAAATGTAAAACACTGGAAAGTGTCACCTTACCCTTAGTATAAACAAAGAGTGTCCAACAGAAATTAAAGAGCTCCTTAACACTGCAAGGAATCCTCCTAAAAAGGGGGAAAAATGTACTTTTTATCTGACTAACTTTAAATATCATTCCACATTTGTCACTTAAATTGAAACAGCAAATATAACAAATAGTAAAGTCAAATTACATATAAAATCTCATTCACAAAGGACAGACAACTATGTTTTATTAAATGGAATTAAAAAGTAGACTTTTAAAAATGCAAATTCCCTTAATAAGTTTGTATCATAATTTCTATGTCAATTATATGAGGATTAAGTGTCTCACCTCTGCTTCCTGCTTCGTGGTAACTTTGGTGGCTCTTCATATGGATTTTGAAATATATCTAAAAAAATTGGCTCAAATTTTTTGAAAATTACAGTAGACACCTCAAAATTTCTTTCTAGCCTTTCTATACGTTCACGAAATTCTTGTGGCAAGTTTGACATGTCCATCCACTTCTTCATTTTACTAAAAAACTGTATTAAACTAAAAAAACAGAAAAAAAGCAACTTTAAAATGAGTCCATATAATGGAAGGAAAAGAAGACGCTCTACTTATGCCTAAGAATCTTTATTAAAATGCCTGATTTTATTTAAAAAAAAAAGAGAGAGAGAGAGAGAAAACAAAAACCTCACTCCAAGTGCTATGAAATTACTTTGGTTCCCAGAATCACTGTGGGAATGTAGATTTTGAATTAGTAGTCAATACATAAAATACCTTCTACTATGCAGGGAGTACCTATCTACTTCTTTTATTCCCTGCAGCACCTAGGCAATACTCTGCATATAAATTACAAAGTAAATGTTAGGCAACAGACTGATGAGTTCACAAAACTAGTTTGAGGAAAGACAGAATCTCCCAATACTGGATTCTGGAATTTGATCACAAAGCACCAGACTGTTACAGGGCAGGAATAAAATTCAAATGTTTGTATTCCAACGTGTGGTTCTACCACCAAATATAAACTAAGAAGGTAGTACATACCCAGAAAATCACTTAATGGAAAATGGCTCTACCTTTCTGGCTTATTTAATTATGAGTGCATTTTTTTAATGTCCTCATGTTAGTATGGTCTTAGACTGAAATTTTGTAGTGTTAAAGCTCATTTAAGTGTCTAGCACTATATACAGAACAATACTTGTAATTTTTTTCTTAAAAAAGGTGGTGGAAGAAATCATCAGCTAGTTGTCCATAGGTGTTCAAACTCCAGACATGCTGACTGAAATCTAAAAATCTGAGTTTTTTAAAAAGATCTTTATCAGGGCTTCCCTGGTAGCACAGTGGATAAGAATCTGTCTGCCAATTCAGGGGACACGGGTTCGATCCCTGGTCCGGGAAGATCCCACATGCCGCAGAGCAACTAAGCCCGTGCACACCTACTGAGCCTGCGCTGTGGAGCCTGCGAGCCACAACTACTGAAGCCCGCCTGCCTAGAGCCCGTGCTCTGCAACAAGAGAAGCCACCGCAATGAGAAGCCTGCCCACCACAACGAAGAGTAGCTCCTGCTCGCTGCAACTAGAGAAAGCCTGTGCACAGCAATGAAGACCCAACACAGCCAAAGGAAAAAAAAAAAAAAGTATATCATGATACCCTGTGTGTGAGAATTCTCCTTTTTGGTTTTCTTTTTTTAACGGGCCATATGCATAATTACAAAATTTAAAAGGTACTAAAGGACATATGATGTCTGCTACCACCGCCCTCCCAGTTTTTATCTGCTAAAGCAATCAACTTTGCCTTAGTGACTAATTACATTGTTACCAGTTACTTATTTATCCTTGCAGAGCTTTTTAAGGCATTTATAAACATATACCTACTTAAATTTTTTCCCACTCATATGATACCATACTACCTACAATATTCTGCACTTCATTTTTTTTCCTGTAATTTATTTTGTAGATATATATATATATATATATATTTTTTTTTTTTTTTTTTTTTTTTTTTTTTGCAGTACGCGGGCCTCTCACTGTTGTGGCCTCCCCCATAGTGGAGCACAGGCTCCGGACGCGCAGGCTCAGCGGCCATGGCTCACAGGCCCAGCCGCTCCATGGCATGTGGGATCTTCCCAGACCGGGGCACGAACCCGTGTCCCCTGCATCGGCAGGCGGACTCTCAACCACTGCGCCACCAGGGAATTTATGACAGTTCATGTAATACTCCTTCCATAATTTTAAGAACTGCATTTTATTCCACTACATGAATGTACCATAAATGTATTTAAACATTCCCTTTTATCCCTTAATCTTTTTATTTTGAAATAGCATCAAACTTACAAAAAAGTTGCGAGAATAGTATACAAAAACTCCTTTATTCACCAATAATTAACATTTTGTGTATTTGCTTTGTCATCCATCTTTCTCACTCTGTGTATATATGTGTATACAAGTGTTCCTTGATTTATCATGGGGTTACATCCCGACAAACCCACTGTAAGCTGAAAATATTATAAGCTGAAAATGCATTTAATATACCTAACCTACCGAACATCATAGCTTAGCCTAGCCCACCTTAAACGTGCTCAGAACACTTCCATTAGCCTATAATTGGGTAAAATCATCTAACACAAAGCCTATTTGATTAAAAAAAAAAGTGTTGTCTATCTCATGTAGTTTAATGAATACTCTATTGAAAGTAAAAAACAGAATGGTTGTATGGGTACAGAATGGTTGCAAGTGTATTGGTTGTTTACCCTCCTGACTGCATGGCTGACTGGGAGCTATGGCTCACTGCTGCTGCCCAGCATCATGAGACAGTAACACACCATCAAGTCACAACTCTTAAGTTGAATCATCATCTGTATATGTATCCACATGTGATGGTTAATTTTAGGTGTCAATTGGACTGAGCCACAGTGCCCAGATGGTTGGTCAAACATTATTCTGGATGTTTCTGTGAAGATGTTTTTTGGATGAGATTAAAATTTTTTACAAAAGTTATGTATGGGCTCATGGATTTCCACTGCCAATATGGACCAAAGCCAATCTGCCTACAGTCACTGCTGAGTGTCCAATCAGCCAGCAGCAGAGCAAGGTTCTTTAGGAGGCTGTATATGCTCTGAATTAGCAAACAATATAGTGCTGTTTCTTCCATAGCCAGGATTCACAGGTCCAGGAATCAAGAGGTGGGGGGAGAGTGGCACCACTCACTATTACCCCTATTGACCCACCAGCAAAATTTTTGCTTCCTGTCCCTGTCACATTATACTCTGTTGGCCTAGAGGTCTTAGTTCCAAAGAGAGTAATGCTTCCACCAAGAGATACAACAATAATCCATTGAACTAGAAGTTAAGACTGCCATCCAACCACTTTGGGCTCCTCATGCCTCTAAAGCAACAGGCAAAGAAGGGAGTCACTATGCTGGCTGGAGTCACTGATCCTGATGACCAAGGAGAAATTGGACTGCTACTCCAGAATGGAGGTAAAGAAGAATAGAATACAGGAATCCCTTAGCGTAGCTCTTACTATTACCATGCCCTGTGATTAAAGTCAATGGAAAACTACAACAACCCAACACGCAGGACTACTAATGGCCCAGACTCTTCAGGAATGGTTTTGGGTCACCTTACCAGGTAAAAAATCACGATCAGCTGAGGTGCTTGCTGAAGGCAAAGGAAATATGGACTGGGCAGTGGAAGAAGGTTATTAATACCAACTACAACCATGTGACCAGCTACGAAATGAGGACTCTAATTGTAATGAGTATTTCTTATTTTGCTACAAATATGTTTGTGTGTGTGTATTAAGTCTTTGTATTCCTTCCTCTCCTACCCACTTGTTACGTAACATAGCATGTACTGACTTTACACCACAGTATTGTTAACTTTACTTCCAAGTATTTAAGTTATAGGATATCAAGAAGAAGAGTAAACATACCCCAGGGATTTTGCATCCTCTTTTGGGGAAAGGGTTAGGGCATTTTTGGTTGTACAAAGTATACTTATCTCATGTTAGGCTAATGTATGATCTTGTTATGGCTTTTATTTGCAGATTAAGTATGGCATAAGGAGATGTGGATGGGTGCCCAGATATTCAGTCAAACATTATTCCAATGTTTCCATTAAGGTATTTTTTGGAATGAAATAAACATTTGGATTGGTGGATTCTGAGTAAAGCAGATTACTCTCCATAATGTAGGTGGGCCTCATCTAATCAGTTTGAAGGTCTTAACAGAAAAAGACTGACCTCCTCCCAAGTAAGAAGAAATTCTGCCAGCAGACCGCCTTTGGATTCAAACTGCAACTCTTTCCTGGGTTGCCAGCCTGCTGGGCTACCCCATATTTTAGACTCTCCAAGTCTCCACAACCATGTCAGCCAATTCCTTAAAATCCCTCTCCCTCTCCTCTTCCCAACCTGTGCAGGCGTGGGACATGCTATTTTGCGTGCGCGCTCTCTCTCTGTGTGTGTGTGTGTGTGTGTATATATATGTACACACACACACACATATTAGCACATTCTATTGGTTTTGTTCCTCTGGTGAACCCTAATATAACATACATATAATTTTTTTCTGAAGCATTTGAGAGTAAGGTGTAGATATCATGCCCCTTTACTCATAAATACTCTTCTATTTTCATAAAGAGAAAATGTATTTACTCAAAAATATAGTTTCTATTTCCTGAAAAAGAGGTCTTACATGATTAAGTGCAATTATCAAAATCAGAAAATTTTATATTGATAAAATACTATTAGTTCATATATAAAATTCACCAATTGTCTCAAGAATGTTCTTGATAGCAATCTTAAATTTCCCAATCTAGGATGTAATCTAGTAGCATGAACTGCATTTATGTGTTATTTCCTTTTAGTTTCCTTCAGTCTACATCAGTTCTTTAGACTGTCTCTTGTGACACCAACATTTTGGAAGAGGACAGGTCAGTTATTTTGTAGTATGTCCCTACATGCTTCCCTCATTATTAGATTTAGGCTATGTATTTTTGACAGAGTACTACATAAGTGATGTTATATCCTTCTCAGTGGGTCATAACCATTTGTCCCATCATTGATAATAACTCTGCACTTGATTTAGGTGGTATCTGCCAGGTTTTCCACTTTAAAGTTACCATTTTTCCCTTTGTAATTGATAAGTGACTTGTAGGGAGATACTCTACAATTATGCAAATATTTAGTTGGCATTCTAATATAAGGAAGAGATTTCCCTCCTCCCCTATTTATCATCAGTATAGATTTTATTCAGTGAGTTATAATCCATTACTGTCCCTATTCATTCTGATGCTCAAGTTATCCCAGGTATGGTTACAAATGGGAGCTTTTTCAAACTAGCTCCTATGCCCCCTGGACATGTCCCCAACATTTTTTTGAGCACTTCCTTACTTTCTGGCATAAGTTGTTTCAGGTTCGTCAGAAAAATAGGTCTGCCCCAGCTTCTGAATTAGCCATTTCTTTGAAGACATTATGCTAAGTATTCATTTGTTGTGTCCTTCCTTGGAGATATTATGCTGTTATTTGAAGACATTAGGCTAAGTGAAATAAGCCAGTCACAAAAAGACAAATACTGTATGATTCCACTTATGTGAGGTACTTAGAACAGTCAAATTCAGAGAGACAGAAAGCAGAATGGTGGTTGTCGAGGGCTAAGAGGAGGAAGAGGGAAGTTATTGTTTAACTGGTATGGAGTTTAAGTTTGGGAAGATGAAAAAGCTCTGGAGATGGATGGTGGTGAGGACTGAAAAACAACATGAATGTATTTAATGACACTTAACTGTACAATTAAAATTGGTTAAAATGGTAAATTTTATGTAATGCATATCTTATCACATACACATACACTTCCCCCCAACCCTGCCACCAAAAGCAAAGTATGGGGTAGGGATGGTAATATGGAACATACATTCCAATAGTGGCACACTACCTAATTTTAATGGCACTCAAAAGATTAAAAAAAAAATTACTCTGTAAAAATTAGTATCATCAATGTTCCAATTAAAATTATGAAAAATCATTTTTCATTCAGGTTCTATTATACTATGAAAATAATGAATGAATGAAAGTTGTCTTGATTTAAGTTACTGAAAAACTTGTAAAAAATATGGAAAAATTAGTTCTCAATACTTAAAACAATAAGATGTAGACAACTAACTGCTTTATTAAAATGAATTTAAAATTCAAATTATAAAATAAATACCATTTTTTAATACCCTTAATAGCAGAACAAATTTTTACATGAAACTTTCTTTTTAAGTTGGAAGTTGCTTTGGTTAAATTTTTTTTGTTTTGTAGACTGAAGCTAAATATAGATACAGTTCAAAAGGAGACATACTAATGTATATTTGTATATAGATATATATGTAATACAGCATGACTTGGGAGGCTTGCCACTTTCTTAGGTATATAACCTCTGGGAAGTAAGTTAAGCTCTTGGTGACTTGGTTTCCTCATCTTTAAAATGAGATTTATTTAATACAATTACTGTGAGGATTAAATGAATAAAGGTATGCAAACTATTAGCACATACTGTGTGTCACACAGGTAAATATTCAATAAAAATTTGCTAGTTTTACATGTGTATGTATAAATCTATACTTAAACAGTATTTTGCAGTATAATTTATTAACAATATTTGATGGATATTTTCCCATACCTATAAAGATCTACATAGTCATTTAAAATTACATTTAAAGTTGAAATTTTGAAAAAAATTACATTTAAAGTTGAAATTTTGAAAATAGCCCGAATTATTATAAATCAATGTAAATAATAATCCTCACTTGAAATTCTTTTTTATTTGTCTGAATGAACATATTGATGTTGGTCAACAGCTCTTTTAGCAATTAGGAATGTGACACTTAAAAAATTTTTTAAAAACCAATCCACATTTTAAAAAGTATCTTTTGGGCTTCCCTGGTGGCGCAGTGGTTGAGAGTTCACCTGCCGATGCAGGGGACACGGGTTCGTGCTCCGGTCCGGGAAGATACCACATGCCGCGGAGTGGCTGGGCCCGTGAGCCATGGCCGTTGAGCCTGCGCGTCCGGAGCCTGTGCTCCGCAACGGGAGAGGCCACAACAGTGAGAGGCCCACATACCTCAAAAAAAAAAAAAAAAAAAAAAAGTATCTTTTGACTCATCACTACACTTTTAGGAATTTATCTGAAATACACACTTACAATAATGTTAACTTGTCTGTAATCACAAGGGACTGGATATAATCTAAATGTTCATCAATAAGGGGGCTGGCTAAATATATAAAACATCCTTATAACTTAAAATATCCCACAGTCACTAAAAAAAAATTAATGAGGTAGAGCTATACATAGTGATATAGAAGGATTTCCAGAATATAAAGTAAGAAAAGCAACAGAAAAATACATACAGCAATGATCTCATTTATGCTTACAAATAAAACGCAAAAAACTGAAAAACAGATTTTTTCCTGCTTAACAATTTAATAACAGTAAATTGCTAATAGTGGTAAATTCTGGGGGATGGAAAAAGAAAGAGACATCTTTCTATTTTCAACCCTTCTGTATTATTTGAAAATTTTTAAACCTTTTTTCGTTTATTGTGGTAAAAGTATACACAATGTAAAATTTACCATTTTAACCATTTTTAAGTGTACAGGTCAGTGGCATTAACCATTACCACTGTCTACCTCCAGAACTCTTTTCATTATTTGAAATTTTTATCCTGAGCTTGTACTGTTCAGTTTCCGTAACAACTTATTATTACAAAGATTTAAAAATTTAATATGGTCAGTGATGAGAAACATCAATAGAAAAAGATCATATGACAATGGACAAGGTTTTGCTCAATTTAAAAAAATTACCTTAACTCCTTTTATCTTAGTTATATTTTCATTTTGTTTTTATCATGAATGACAAAAATTATATTTACTAAAGTTTTAAAAATTGTCTTGACTTAATTCTTTTTCCATTTATAGAAACCAAACTTGTTCTGAGGATTTTTTTTTTTTTTTTTAAATTTAGCATGAACTGAAACTTAACCCTCGCTGGGGCTTTACACTTTCTCCTCTGTCCTGGAAACCCAGGAAAGCAAATAGACAATGACCTCAAATAGTCATTATGAACATTAGCAACTATCCAAATCTGAATCACTCCATTTCTGTTGTTTGGTATTCAGGCAAATAGTTCCATACAGTTGATACCAGAGCAAGTAAAAGCTATAGCTAAGACCCACCAATTGCTTAGTATTTGCAAGGGAAAAAATATTAACCATACAGTAGAGAAACAAGAGAACATCGTTAGCAGATGATCAAAATTAACATCACCAATGAGAGGCAGAAGGATATCATGTGCCTCTAGATGTGATATACTGAGGACACAAAATCACTTATGTAGTTTTCCATCTAGGAATGTAAAACCTGCACCTAATCATAAGGAAATATGAAACAAATCCAAGACGAGGAACAATCTATTAAAAAGGGGGGCAGGGTGATTGTGAACTATACTTTTCAAAAATGTCAATGTCATAAAAGACAAAGGCTGTGGAAATGTTCTTGTTTAAAGGAGACTAAAAAGACATGGTAAGTGAATGCAATACCTGATCCTAGATTGGATTATTTTTTTTTTAGGATTGGATCTTGAAGGAAGAAAATGTTATCAAGAATGTTACTGGATTAACCAATAAAACTAGAATAGAGATGCTAGATTATATAAAATTACTGTATCAATGTTAACTTTGTTGAAGTTGATAACTGTACTGTAGTTATTTAAGGAAATACACACTGAAGTATTTAGGGGTAAAGGGCTACAATGGACACCACTTAAACTGAAATAGCTGAGGAAAAAAATACTGTTTAAGAGAAAAAGATCAAATGATAAAGCAAATGGAGTAAAATATCAATAAAAGGTGAGTCTAGGTCAAGGGTACATGGATGTTCTTTGCCGTTTTCTTATTTCTGCAACTTTTCTGAAAGCTTGAAATTATTCTCAAATTTAAAATATTAATGAAAAAGTTACAGAGGAAAAAGATTTAGAACCTCTAAATCTAAAGAGATTTAGAGGCCTCTGCTTGAAGTTAGAATTTAAGGAAGAAAGGCAGAGAAAGAATGTGAGAATTGGGAAAAGATACCTATATGGATAACAAACTTCGAATGGGATGAAGCTAAATGATTTAAAATAAAGAGAAATTAAATCCTAAAGTTAAATTTAGGACTTATAAAATAATGTTTGAAAAATCAAAGTGCTTTACCTTAATTTAGCTGAACGTAGTATTCTGGTAAGTGAAACACAATTTCCTTCCATGATACCCTTTCCAACTGTGGGAATAATGCTTTTGCGGCAAGCAACATATAATGAACATGCCAACCAGTGTATAACTTCTCCCTGGCAGGCAAAAGATAAAACAGCAAAATGGATATACTACATTAAAACGCTTGAATTTTAGAATCAAAAGAGATCTTAGAATTATCTGGTCTAATTTTCATCCTGTATTAACAGGCCAGAGAAATGAAGATATTTGCCCAAGGTCACAAAACTTAGTTGGTTGCAGTAATGGGTATAAAACTCCTTACTCTTAGTCCTGTGTAACATGCTAAATCCGTATTAATCTAAAGATAGATTTCTCACCTATACCCCAAATCTAACATTATTGAAGAGTTTTCAATTTCTCAGCATTAGCTTTCTCAATATTATTACACCAGTCATGGCCTTGATGATGCTGAAGTTCCTACCATTTTAGTTTTAGGTTTCTTTTTTAACCAGTTTGGCAGAGAAAGGAAAGAACAGAGTAGAAGATGGCAAGAGAATTACACATATAAAAATGAAGGGCTTCCCTGGTGGCGCAGTGGTTGAGAGTCTGCCTGCCGATGCAGGGGACGCGGGTTTGTGCCCCGGTCCGGGAAGATCCCACATGCCGTGCAGCGGCTGGGCCCGTGAGCCATGGCCGCTGAGCCTGCGCGTCCGGAGCCTGTGCTCCACAACGGGAGAGGCCACAGCAGTGAGAGGCCCGCGTACCACAAAAAAAAAAAGAATACCCATCACAACACAAAGGAGACTGTCAGTTTTGTGAGGTAAAAATTTGGGGAATTATTTACCCTAATCTTTAAAATAGTAAGTATGGCTCTCTATCTTAGCAGACACTTCAATTGACAATGCTACAAAAAAGTTGACTTTTGGGAATTCAACACTTAATTCTCTGCTTTAGGCTTGAGATATCCAAGCTAGATTCACTTTATGACTTCACTGATGAGCTTTACAAAAAATTAAGAACTAGACTCAAATCTCATAGCACAACACAATACTGTTGTCCAGATCCTCTTTAAGATCAGACTCTAAAAGAATAAAATGATTGATAAAGGTTTCTTGCAATAATCCAAAAGGGGTGGGTAGAGATGGGCAGCCACCAATAAAGCTAAGACCTAGTGTTCCTACCCTAAAGTACTATAGTGAAAAGTCTCATTTGCTCAAGGCATTAAAGGAGGCAGGTAAGCTTAAGGTTGAATACTTTTAGAAGCCTTGATTAACGAATTGTTTGGGTATAGCATCCAAGTACTCTACAGCTTTTGGATACAGGCTACTAGGTGAAAACACTATTAAGACAGAGAAAATTTAAGAACCAAAATTACTGCTTTGATTTTTTTCCTTAAAAAAAAAAGCACCTAATAGTATTTAATTTAGTTCCTTTACGCTAGGCCTTAGAAATACAAAAACAGTTTCTAACATCAGGGTACTCCAAGTGTAGAGCTAAGAGGAACAGATATTATACTATTATCTATAATTGGTGAGATATATGTTTTAAAAAGAATTGAAGAGAAAGTGTTATGGGAGAATATAGTGTAGTTACTGATTTTGACTGGGGGTCAGGGAAGGGCTCACAGACGGAGACAAAAGTGGTAAGTGGTGAAAAATCACCAGAATGTACGGGGGAAGTGGGGTGGGTAAGCAGGAGCTAGTCAGGTAGACTAGAGGGGATAGGGGCTGGGCAGAGGGGTTCTTAGGAAGCAGCAGATATATGAAAATGCCCTCCACCAAAAACAAAGCATAAAAGAAGAGGAAAATAAAACACTCTAGATAGAATATACACTCACAAAATCTTAATTCACACAGCTGTGAATTCGGTCAAAAATTTAAGATATCCTGATCAACTCGGCCTAACTGGAGATTCAGCTCTTCAACCTGCACTGCAGTCGGGAGTGAGGGAAAAGTTTCCAGGCAGAGGGACTGGCATGGAGAAAGCACACAAGTAGGAACAAGCTTGGCATATTCAAGAATGTGAAAGATGTGCCCAGTTTAATACTTTGACCTCCGTCTGCACTCAGCAGTGCTATTCAGTGACAGACCAAATGAGGACTCGATGTCAGAAATGCTTTCTCAGACTTTTAAAAAGTTTGTTTCCAATCTAGAGACCATAATTTATAATCTCCCTTAGCTTCTTATTCTTTCCTCAGCTTTCCAGTCGTGTCACCCAGAGATGCACATCACTGTCCTTCATCCAGTCTATCCAGTCCTACCCTGGAGACATACAAGAGTCTCTCTTCTTCTCCCTCATACACACACACGCACATTCAACTCCAAATTTCCAACTCTATGCCTTAAAGCCCACCGATTAATTATTTCACCAGGTGGTGAGTCAGCAGAGCAGTCTGGGTGAGTCCAGCCCTCTTGGATCACAAAAACCTTTGACCATAAGGCTACTGGAGTAATTGCAAATACATTCCCTCACAATTCTACCTCTATACTGGGCTTATGCTTGTCTGGGTTCCTAGGACAATTAGCAGAACGACCCTGGGCAAGACAATCCTCTGGGCCTTGATAATATTGCCTGGAAAGCAGGTTTAATACTCGCTGCCGTGCCATGTTCACAGGGCTGTTGTGAGGACTTA
Source organism: Mesoplodon densirostris (assembly GCF_025265405.1). Classification (NCBI taxonomy): domain Eukaryota; kingdom Metazoa; phylum Chordata; class Mammalia; order Artiodactyla; family Ziphiidae; genus Mesoplodon; species Mesoplodon densirostris. Next base: position 22,787,189 of record NC_082676.1, on the reverse strand, counting down.
ATGCAAGAACGGTTGGGGAAAATCTAATGATAGCCTACATTTATTTTGTTTAGAGACAGACACTGTGCTTAGCATCAAGATAATCTAATTATCCCCATCTGAGAGAGGAGGAAGCTGTGGCCGAGAGATAAGCATTGTGTGCACACTGGCTCTGATCAAACTGCTGTACGGTGGCAATACTGCCAAAAGAGCAACCCACACCTCGAGGCGGAAGGGTGGAGAGATTATGGCTCAGACTCCTTACTCCGGCTCCACCTCTAACGGTGCGACCTTGCGCTTAACCTCTTCGGGGCTCAGCTTCCCCATCTGTGTAACGGGGATCACAACATGTTCGAAGAGGTGTGGCGGCGAGAACCAAGTAAGATGACATATTTAAAGAGCTGGGTAGTGGCGTCTGGGCACACAATTCACGTAAGCTTCTGCCATTAGAGTAACTGTTTGTTTAAGCAGATTTAAGGGCAGTACCATGACGTTTGTGGCACTGGTCTGAAGACTAGGGGACCCCTGAGTGGCGTGTGACCTTGGACAAGCCACTCCTTTTCCGGACTTCGGTTTCCCGCCTCAAAATAAATGGAGACATTTATCTACACTCGCCCTTCCAGCTTCGCACTCCTCGGCGCGGGGCTGGGCAGAGACCCTTCCCGGTGGGGAAACTCCCACCGCCCCATAGGGTGGGGTAGGGGCGGGGCGGGGGTGGGGCCTGCCGAGCTCGGTCTCGCCGCCCCACCTGCTGCCGCTTACCTCTAGGCTGTAGTTGCCCCGGATGGCGGTGAAGTCGTCCAGGGCTTCGGCCGCGCTCCCCTCATCCAGGTTCAGCTCCTGGCACAGGGCCTGCAGCGCCTCCCCGGCCGCGGCGACCACCGCCGCCCCCTCAGAGTGGGGATCGTCCTCGTCCATACCCTCAGGCCTGGCGGGCGGCGCAGTCACAGGCCCCCCAGCTTCTTTCTCCCTCCTGGGCGCGCTACCCACAACCACCCGCGCCAAAAGCGCGCGAAAATCGGGAGCCGCAGCACGACGTCTCTTCGGTGGTCTGCATCCGCGTTTCTCCTCAAAAAGGTCCGTTTCTCCTCCAGGGCTCCCAGCCGTCACTCTCCGGAAATGTGATAAGAAGACGGACTTCGGGGCCTAGAAAACCTGGACTTGGCCCTTGGAGGACAGCGGTGGACACAGCCGGCAGGGCAAATTGGGAGCGGAGGGATCGGCGGTCCGCGCGCAGGATCTGCTGGGAGTTGTAGTCCTTACCTGCCTTGGAGCCGGCTGCGCCTCCCTTTCTTGGTGGCTCTTTGGTTTGGGCCCCGCTGGGCTGCCAGTTGCGAGGCGGCCCCGTTCATCTTAGGGAGAAGCCTCTTCTGCCCGGCCAAGCCACGGGCCTTGTTTGTCACTGCCCCGGGACGCCAAACATAGTCTGATCGAGAATTGCCCCTTGAGTTTGGAGATGGAGGAGGGACCTGAAAAAAGTGGTCTCTCGACAGCGAGGGCGGGGGAGGGCCTCGTCGGCCTCTCCTCAGCGTCTCCAGCGCCTAGTGAGTGGTCTTTTGAATGACTGAAGGGTTGGTGAGGCAAAGTTTATTGGGGGACACCTGTCCATCTCTTCTTGATCGCTAAACGAGGCTTGACCTGGGCTGAAAGAAATGCAGTAGGGGGCCACTTTCTCAGCTTCCTGGGAACTGGGACCCTGGAACCCTGTAAAGACTGTTATTCCAGACTTAGGAATGGCCTGAGCATAAGCCTGAAGGCATGGAGCTGGTCTCGAGGCTTACCCTTCCGCTTCACCAAAAACACCTTCTCCGAGAAGAGCCAGAGTGATCATTTGAAAAGGTAAATCAGAGCACGTCAGTACTTCACACAAGATCCTTCAGTAGATTCCTTTTGCCCTTAAAATAATATCCAGACTTCTTGACCTGGCCTATAAGGCCCCATGTGATCTGGCCTCACCAGGGCATTGTCCCCCTCCTCAGGTAGATAATAAGATCCAACCTCACTGCTTTGTTCTGGAACCTTGGAAATGCCAAGCTGCCAAACTAGTTCTTGCCTCAGAGCCTTTTTCCCGTGCTGCTCAAACAGCCCCACATACTCTATGCCAGATCTTTGCTTGTCTGGCTCCTCCTCATCCTTCAAGTTCAGCTAAAAGTCATCTTGTCAGGCCACCCCTGAGCACTGTATTTAAAATAGCTGACCCTGGGTCTTCCCTGGTGGCGCAGTGGTTGAGAGTCCACCTGCCGATGCAGGGGACACGGGTTCGTGCCCCGGTCTGGGAGGATCCCATATGCCGCGGAGCGGCTGGGCCCGTGAGCCATGGCCGCTGAGCCTGCGTGTCCGGAGCCTGTGCTCCGCAACGGGAGAGGCCACAACAGTGAGAGGCCCGCGTACCACAAAAAAAATAATAATAAAATAAAATAAAATAGCTGACCCGCATCATCCCCCCCATCCACCCCATTTCATTGTCTTCATAGCATCTTATCATTATCTGAAATTATCCTATTTGTTTATTCGCTGGCTCTTCCTACTAAAATGTGAGTTGCATGAGAGCAGGGGCCTTCCTTTCATGTTCAGTGTATTCCAGAGTTTATAGATGAGTGACCAACTCGTAGTTGATACTCAGTACTTAGCATGGTGCGTTTGAAAAACTACAAAGAAAACCTTTGTTGCTTGGATGAGGGAAGGAGTCACCAGAGATGAAAATGGAAGACAGGTCAAGTTAGGTTGCAAAGGACCTCATAAAGGTAAAAGCGTGCACATTATCAGTGGGGATTTTAATGAAAGGAGGTGAATGATCAGTATGTGTTTTGGACAGGTTCCTCTGGCTGCAGTGTCACACGTGGATTGCGTGGGGTAGAGAGTAGAGGTATGAAGATGGTGGGAGGTTGGCCCAGCGTAGAAAGGAGCCAGTCTGCAGAGACAACTTTGTCCTAGAACTGAAGGGGGCACTACTGAAGAGGAGGCGTCTCCAATAACAGGTTTCCATCTGGCCCAAGAGGGTGAAAGGTGATACTGTGAACTAGAATGGGAGTGCAACCAGAGGGATAAGATCAGTTCTGGAACTGTTGTGTATGCGATGCTTGCAGGCAGTTTAAAAGGAGGCTGTTGGATCCTGGAACGTAGCCCCTCTCTCCTGGGCAATTTCCCAGTCTTCTACATTCTCCACATGTGGGGAGGGGTGGGACTTGGGAACCAGTGGCAAGCTGGGTCTCAAATGAGTAAAAACTCAAACTCCCCCTAAAAACTCAGACGCAAACTGAACTGCCCATGTGGTACTTCCAACTGCTTTCTTCTAGCTGACTTCAGGGCCATCTCATTATTATTTTCTGAAAGGGATGTCGGCACAGAGTGTCCGTACAGAGACTTACCTCCCATGAGATTTTACTTAGAGGTTATGGGCCGTTAAGGGGAGGTCTCTCTCCAGTGCCAAGGGTTCTGTAACAGGGCTTATCATTCCTCCTCCTAACTTCCTTTCCTGTCAACAAAGAAATGTCAGGATTAGTGGAGGTGAAATGGATGAAGGTCTTCCTGTACTGGCTCATTTGTTTTCTAATTAACCTACTGTGCTTCTTTAAGAGAGAGCTCCAGGAGTGGAGACAGCCTAGACATGAAGATGTGGGAATTTTCAGGCAGTACCTGAAGTTAAGGGAGCAGGTTCATATCACTCAAGGAACGTGTTGGCATGAGAAGAGACTCAGGGGTAGAACCTTTAGGAACACCAACATTTCCGGGATGGGGCTTCCCGGGTGGCGCAGTGGTTGAGAGTCCGCCTGCCGATGCAGGGGACACGGGTTCGTGCCCCGGTCCGGGAAGATCCCACATGCTGCGGAGCGGCTGGGCACGTGAGCCATGGCCGCTGAGCCTGCGTGTCCGGAGCCTGCGCTCCGCAACGGGAGAGGCCACAGCAGTGAGAGGCCCACGTACCGCAAAAACAAAAAAAAACAAAAAAAAACCATTTCAGGGATGGGCAAAATTTTAGGAGTGAATGAAAAAAAAAAAAAAAAAACTGTCCAGAGAGGTATAAAAACAAGGAGCAATGTTTCAGAGGCCAGGAAAGAAGCAGTCCATAGAGTACTACCAACACTACAGAGAATTCAAATAGGATGAGGAATTCAAAGAAGACCTCATGTATTACCTTTCATATGTTTTCAGTGACCTTTGCCAGAGACAGCTGCCTTTAGCACAGTGGGAGTGGAAGCCAGATTACTGTGCTTGAGGGGCTAATGGGAGGAAGGTCAGAAAGTTGAAGTAGGAAGTAAAAACTTCCCTTTAAGTAGTCTGGTGGAGGAGAGCCAAATGGAAGGGTATTTTCTAGGACTGGGAAATGCAAGCATGCGAGTAATCAGAGACAGGCAGCAGGCAGAGATTGAAAATAAAAAAAAGGTCATCAATATAGTCAGGCTCCGGAGAAAGTGGCCAAGCCGGGGATCCAGAGCCTGCCCTTCCTCTTCATAGCTCTTGTCTGGAAGGGGGTCACCTTACATCTAGATTAAGCAGAACTCCTAGGTGCTCTGGTGAGAGCAAAATAGCAACATGCAGTCGGGAGTTGAGAGTGGGAAAGGTTTGGAACAACTTGAGAAATATCACTGGCTCTGTCAAATGCAGACATCATGGTTGGAATTTTTTGAGGAAAAATGCAGTAAAAGTAAGTCTACCCCATGAGATCCTGGGTTTCGTAGCTAGTCCCGGACAAGATCACAAGAGCTGAGAAGCCTCAAGTTTTTTGCCTTTGCCATAACTAATCAATCTCTTTTTTATCCAGATCTGAACTTCAGAGGGTCATTCTGGCCTTGAAAAGAAACCAAGATAAAAGGAAACAGCTCTCAGGAATAATAAATCAAATAGAACCTGAGACTCATTGCCCCATTTTTCATCCCTTTAGTAAGTAGTTGGGTTTTCAGTGAGTTGCAGTACCCGTACTATAGCCCATTTCTTCTTTGCAGCTGGATTTGATTCTCCTGATTCTTGTCCCACTTCATGCATACTTTGTCCCACTTCATGCATACTAAGTCCTGAAAACCCTTCATTTCTTCATTCCAAAAATGTTTACTGAATGCCTGCTATGTGCAAGATACTGATTCTTCCTTTGCTGTGACTTTCAGATCATCCAGACTTGAACTGAGGGGCATTGCTGGCTTGAAAATGATCCAAGAACAAAAGAAGCACCTCTCAAAGGTCATCCACCGAACAAACAAAAACTGAGAAACACTCTCTGTTGTTGTTTTCTCCTCAGGAGTGAATCTGGGCTCTAACTTTGGATTTTCAATAAGTCATATCCTATGTATGTAAAGCCTTCCATTTTCCCCTCCTATGTTTTGATTCATCTGATCTGTAACCCTTTACATCCAATTAACCACTCACGTCTATGACTTTTCCTTTTGCCATGTTGTAATTCGCAGACTATCCTGAATTGAATTATTAGGAAGTGCAGGCCTTGGAAATGAGGCCACGATAAAAGGAAAATACTCTTGAGTTCCCTTATTTCCCTTATGAAATAAAGCAGATTTAAGCAGTACTCTTTTTTTTCCTCTTTGGACTGTAACTAAACTGTATCATTGTTTTGTTTTGTTTTGTTTTTTTACATCTTCATTATAACAATTGCTTTATAATGTTTTGTTAGTTTCTGCTGTATAACAAGATGAATCAGCTATGTGTATACATATATCCCCAAATCCCCTCCCTCTGGGGCCTCCCCCCTACCCTCCCTATCCCACCCCTCTAGGTGATTACAAAACACCAAGCTGATCTCCCTGTGCTATGCAGCTGCTTCCCACTAGCTATCTGTTTAACGTTTGGTAGTGTATATATGTCCATGCCACTCTCTCACTTCGTCCCAGCTTACCCTTCCACGTCCCCATGTCCTCAAGTCCATTCTGTACGTCTGCATCATTATTCCTGTCCTGCCCCTAGGTTCATCAGAACCATTTTTTTTTTTTAGATTCCATATGTGTGTGTGTGTGTGTGTGTGTGTGTCTGTGTGTTAGCATACGGTATTTGTTTTTCTCTTTCTGACTTACTTCACTCTGTATAACAGACTGTAGGTCCATCCACCTCACTACAAATAACTCAATTTCATTTCTTTTTATGGCTGAGAAATAGTCCATAGTATATATGTGCCACATATCCTTTATCCATTCATATGTCGATGGACACTTAGGTTGCTTCCAAGTCCTGGCTACTTGGTGCTGCAGTGAACATTGTGGTACATGTCTCTTTTTGAATTATGGTTTTCTCAGGGTATATGCCCAGTAATGGGATTGCTGGGTCATACGGTAGTTCTATTGTTAGTTTTTTAAGAAGCCTTGGGACTTCCCTGGTGGTGCAGTGGGTAAGCACACTCCCAACGCAGGGGGCCTGGGTTCGATCCCTGGTCGGGAAAGTAGATCCCGCATGCGGCAACTGAGACCCGGCGAAGCCAAAATAAATAAATAAATGAATAAATAAATAAAATATTTTGGGCTTCCCTGGTGGCGCAGTGGTTGAGAGTCCGCCTGCCGATGCAGGGGACACGGGTTCGTGCCCCGGTCCGGGAAGATCCCACATGCCGCGGAGCGGCTAGGCCTGTGAGCCATGGCCACTGAGTCTGCACATCCGGAGCCTGTGCTCCGCAATGGGAGAGGCCACAGCAGTGAGAGGCCCACGTACAACAACAACAACAACAACAACAACAACAACAAAAAAGAAGCCTCCATACTGTTCTCCATAGTGGCTCTATCAATTTACATTCCCACCAAGAGTGCAAGAGGGTTCCCTTTTCTCCACATCCTCTCCAGCATTTATTGTTTGTAGACTTTTTGATGATGGCCGTTCTGACCCGTGTGAGGTGATACCTCATTGTGGTTTTGATTTGCATTTCTCTAATGATTAGTGATGTTGAGCATCCTTTCATGTGTTTGTTGGCAATCTGTATAACTTCTTTGGAGCAATGTCTGTTAAGGTCTTCTGCCCATTTTTGGACTGGGTTGCTTGTTTTTTTGATATTGAGCTGCATGAGCTGCTTGTATATTTTGGAGATTAATCCTTTGTCAGTTGCTTCATTTGCAAATATTTTCTCCCATTCTGAGGGTTGTCTTTTCGTCTTGTTTATGGTTTCCTTTGCTGTGCAAAAGCTTTTAAGTTTCATTAGGTCCCATTTGTTTATTTTGTTTTTATTTCCATTTCTCTAGGAGGTGGGTCAAAAAGGATCTTGCTGTGATTTATGTCATACAGTGTTCTGCCTATGTTTTCCTCTAAGAATTTGATAGTGTCTGGCCTTACATTTAGGTCTTTAATCCATTTTGAGTTTATTTTTGTGTATGGTGTTAGGAAGTGTTCTAATACCATTCGTTTACATGTAGCTGTCCAGTTTTCTCAGCACCACTTATTGAAGAGGCTGTCTTTTCTCCACTGTATATTTTTGCCTCCTTTGTCAAAGGTAAGGTGACCATATGTGCATGGGTTTATCTCTGGACTTTCTATCCTGTTCCATTCATCTGTATTTCTCTTTTTGTGCCAGTACCATACCATCTTTTTTTTTTTTTTTTTTTTTTTTTTGCGGTACGCGGGCGTCTCACTGTTGTGGCCTCTCCCATTGCAGAGCACAGGCTCTGGATGCGCAGGCTCAGCAGCCATGGCTCATGGGCCCAGCCGCTCTGTGGCATGTGGGATTTTCTTGGACCGGGGCACAAACCTGTGTCCCCTGCATCGGCAGGCGGACTCTCAACCACTGTGCCACCAGGGAAGCCCGATACCATCTTGATTACTGTAGCTTTGTAGTATAGTCTGAAGTCAGGGAGCCTGATTCCTCCAGCTCCATTTTTCTTTCTCAAGATTGCTTTGGCTATTCAGGGTCTTTTATGTTTCCATATGAATTGTAAAACTTTTTGCTCTAGTTCTGTGAAAAATGCCATTGGTAGTTTGATAGGGATTGCACTGAATCTGTAGATTGCTTTGGGTAGTATACTCATTTTTGCAATATTGATTCTTCTAATCCAAGAACATGGTATATCTCTCCATCTGTTTCTATCATCTTTGATATCTTTCATCAGTGTCTTATAGTCTTCTGCATACAGGTCTTTTGTCACCTTAGGTAGGTTTATTCCTAGGTATTTTATTCTTTTTGTTGCATTGGTAAATGGGAGTGTTTCCTTAATTTCTCTTTCAGATTTTTTGTTGTTAGTGTATAGGAATGCAAGAGATTTTTGTGCATTAATTTTGTGTACTGCTACTTTACCAAATTCATTGATTAGCTCTAGTAGTTTTCTGGTAGCATCTTTAGGATTCTCTATTTATAGTATCATGTCATCTGCAAACAGTGACAGTTTTACTCCTTTTCCAATTTGTATTCCTTTTATTTCTTTTTCTTCTCTGATTGCCGTGACTAAAACTTCCAAAACTATGTTGAATAATAGTGGTGAGAGTGGGCACCTTTGTCCTGTTCCTGATCTTAGGGGAAATGCTTTCAGTTTTTCACCATTGAGAATGATGTTGGTTGTGGGTTCATCACATATGGCCTTTATTATGTTGAGGTAGCTTCCCTCTATGCCCACTTTCTGGAGAGTTTTTATCATAAATGGTGTTGAATTTTGTCAAAAGCTTTTTCTGCATCTATTGAGATGATCATATGGTTTTTATCCTTCAGTTTGTTAATGTGGTGTATCACATTGATTGATTTCTGTATGTTGAAGAATCCTTGCATTCCTTGGGTAAACCCCACTTGATCATGGTGTATGATCCTTTTAATGTGCTTTTGGATTCTGTTTGCTAGTATTTTGTTGAGGATTTTTGCATCTATGTTCATCAGTGATATTGGCCTATAGTTTTCTTTTTTTGTGACATCTTTGGTTTTGGTATCAGGGTGATGGTGGCCTCATAGAATGAGTTTGGGAGTGTTCCTCCCTCTGCTATTATATCATTGGTTTTTAGTAAACAGTACTGCCAAACTCACCAGAAAAAACCCCAGCACATGCTGTCCTCTTTGTTATCACTGACTACCCCGTTCCTTCATCCTCTATACCTGATTACGAAGTCCTGTGGATTCCTCCTCCACCACATTTCTAGCTGTCTTTCAACATGTTGTATTTTCTCTTACAATCCATCTTATGTTTACTTACTAGTCTAGTCTTTCTCAAACAGCATTTGTAACATGTCTCTTTCTCAAGACTCTTCAGGGCTTCACTATTACCAGTTGAATCAAATTTAGGCAGCTAAGCGTTGAAGCACATCTGTCAGGTCCAGCCTCACCTGCATGCTTTGCTTATTTTTTCCTTTTGTCAATATGCTCTCCCTACTTTTTCTAAGGGTACATGTTGGGTTTTATTTTTCGTTATTATCCAATGGCCTGCCGTGTTAACACTCAACTGAGCTTTTTTGAATAGAAAATGAATTATGGGTGGTGAGATAGATTTACTCTGCCCTTCATTTCTGATCCAGATACATCATGAAGGTTGTTTCTATTTTGATCCCATTGTGGCTCTATGATTAGCCTCCCAGTTGTGGTTTAGTATTTCATAGTTCCCCAGAGCATGTGTCGAGAGCCTGATGAAGACCTTTAGAGGCTCCAAGGCTAAAAAGATGATAGTATACAGCCTTCCAAATGTAATTCAAAATATAAACAATTCCAACCCCCAAAATAAGGGTAAGAAAGTACAACAAAGTTCTGATTATTTTTCCCAGCATGACTATTTCATTTTGAAATTCTTTTTTTTTTTTTTTTTTTTTGTGGTACGTGGGCCTCTCACTGTTGTGGCCTCTCCTGTTGCGGAGCACAGGCTCCGGACGTGCAGGCTCAGCGGCCATGGCTCACGGGCCTAGCCGCTCCGCGGCATGTGGGATCTTCCCGGACCGGGGCACGAACCCATGTCCCCTGCATCGGCAGGCGGACTGTCAACCACTGCGCCACCAGGGAAGCCCTTGAAATTCTTTACCAAAAAAAAAAAAAAAAATTTTTTTTTTCCCCAACTTTGTTCTGCCCTAAGCAACTACTTAGTCTGCACATGCCCCTCTTAGGAAAAACTACTCACCAGCTAACCTAACTGTCAAAAAAACCACAGTTAATAGTTGTCGGGGAGGGGCAAGACCAGCCCTCATCATTCTTATGGTTCTTGTTCCTCAAAGGAAAAACTAACGTGGTGGTCCTTAAGCTGAGTCCCTACAGAGAAAGTAGTGCCAGCCCTACTCAAAAGGATAATTAACGATTTTTCTACCTAACTTAGACTTTAGATAAAGAAATTAAAAACCGAAAAGCCCAATTTAACTTACTGTTAATTCTAAGGCATTTATCCATCAAAATCTATGTCCAGGGCACTCGATTTAGTCACAAGAATATATTTCAGAATAGCATTTTCTTTTTTTTTTTTTTTTTTGCGGTACACGGGCCTCTCAGTGTTGTGGCCTTTCCCGCTGCGGAGCGCAGGCTCCGGACGCGCAGGCTCAGCGGCCATGGCTCATGTGCCCAGCCGCTCCGCAGCATGTGGGATCTTCGCGGACAGGGGTACGAACCCATGTCCCCTGCATCGGCAGGCGGACTCTCAACCACTGCGCCACCAGGGAAGCCCTGGAGTTTTTTATTTAAGTAGTAGTTTATTCTTTACATTCATCACGTTTATTTCCAAAATGGAATATCTGACTAGTCTTTAGTTTCTTTCAGTTCTTGCATTAATATCTGTCTACATGTTCTGCAGAACACAAGAGAGCAGACATCAATTTTGGAATCCAAAGGAGCTGAAACCTATTTTGTCATGAAATTGATTTAAAGTCATATTTAAATTTTTATTTTTGTTTAAATTTAACTTAAAATTACCTGTGATAAATGACATAAACTTCTTCAAAATAGAGTGCTAGGATGTTCTACACTATTTCTAAGACAGATAAACCACTGTTAGGGAATAAAGAGTGTGGGATTATTCCATTAGGTTTAACCATGTGAGATTGCTGATACTTGACTGTTCTTGCTTTACAAAATGGCAATTTTCTGTGGTTCATATCGTAAATATACATATCCTAAATCTTCTATATAGATAACTTTAGAATGGAAAAGGAACTTTTGTTCTCCAGTGTTTTAGATTAGAAAATAATTTCCTTTTAATTGACCAGAATCAACCATGTGGAATCCTACCTCATAGAATAAGATAATCTACTGACTTTTCCTATTTTATTTTATTGTATTTTACTTTATTTTTTGCTTCTGATATCTGTGAGGAAGTAGGAGACATTAGAGAAAAGTGGCATGATCTTTCTTAAGTAAGTTTTAGCTTCTGCCTCTTTTACCAGTTACATATTTTTATTTTAAAAGAAGAGAATTGCTCAGGACTTTAATTTGGTTCTCGAAGTACATGCTTTTGGATAGTGAGACTTAGTATTTCATGGCACTTTCTAATTGTAGGACTACTTATTCAATGGAAATAGATAATTCTTTGAGTGTTAAATCCTCAAGGCTGTACAATTATAGAAAATCATTTGCATGATGGTTGCCTCACACGACTACAAAACTTCTCTCTTAGCAAGTCCCCCCACCTTACAGGACAACTGCCACTTATAGACAATAGTGCTGCAGTCAATTTCTGTGGTACTTATAGGGTGTCATCATAATTTACTAAGATAGTATTTCTACATAGTTTCTTATTTTCTGACAGACAAAGTTCAGGAATTGTATTGGCATTCAGTTAAATTCTTCAAGGGCACTTTTTACCACAAAAGTCAGGCTTTCTGGTTCCCAGAGGCTCAGCTCTGCCACAGTCACTGCCTCAGATACCTTCCAAAATATGGGGCGCCCCAAACCCAAGTGTTTATCACTTACCATCCTCTATCCAGTCAGTGCCCTTCATCCTGAGCTCACTGTGATCCACGTACCTTGATAAGAGCCCTAAATGCAGGATAAAGTCAGTGAGTCTGTGATCTGGATGTGGCTTTAAGCATCTGGCAGAACTGGCCTTTTGATAATTAGATTCTAAAAACTGAACTCCTGGGGGCTTCCCTGGTGGCGCAGTGGTTGAGAGTCCGCCTGCCGATGCAGGGGACACGGGTCCGTGCCCCGGTCCGGGAAGATCCCACATGCCGCGGAGCGGCTGGGCCCGTGAGCCATGGCCACTGAGCCTGCGCGTCCGGAGCCTGTGCTCCGCAACGGGAGAGGCCACAACAGTGAGAGGCCCGCGTACCGCCAAAAAAAAGCAAACAAAACCAAAACTGAACTCCTCCAAGAGCCTGATAGTTACCTATAGATAACATAGCCCCTTTCTCCAAAGAAGTATTTTCAAGGTCATCTTCATAAAGAATGGGGATAATCAAAAACACCATCTGGGAAAGTACAGGATAAAAGTGACTGTAAAAATGAAAGGATTTTCTTTGTACCTACAAACAAGACTGCTGCTCTTCTGATAGGAAGTTTTGCATTCTTGGAGAACATCAATGTTTGGGCTAAGATGTTAACCTTCCCCTTGCATTTTTTTCCCTAAGTGGGGAAAAACGTCAGAGTATAAAGGAGTGAAGTAGCAGCACTATTATTATCAGCCTCACTACAGTTTCCAGAGTCAGGGACAATGTCAGATACACATACAGAGTATCGTTGAAATAACCACAGTTGCTCAGCGAGTATCATGCCACAATACCAAGGCCCTCGGCAATGTTAAATCCCCTGAATACACCTTGCTCACACCCACTCACTCTGCATATTGTGCCTGTACTGCCTCTAATCTGCCTTCACTTCTCTGTCTAAGTCTTCTCAGGCCTCTAAGCTCAGCCTTGAGCTCTGCCTCCCTATGAGCTCTTCCCCGCCAGCTCTTGCTGTCCTGACATAACCCTGCTCTGAATGTTTTGCCGGTCCTCCTCTCTTGGCACATACCAATTTTCCACGTTGAGTTTCCATTCAGTGTTTCACAGAGGTTTGATCTCCCTCGCTAGCTTGTAAGCTCCACTTAAGAAGATTTAATCCTTGGCACATTTCTGGGTTCTCCACGGCCTGTTGCACATTGGATGTGTTATGCTTATTGGATGAATGAATTCACCCCTCAGTGGATCTCTTACAAGGATAGGCACCTCAGGGACAGAAGGAGGAGGACAGGAATTCGTTCTCATAGAACTTACAATTTAACATGGACAAGCTGTAGTCTCATCCATTGAGAGCACTGAATTTCTTGCTGCAAATGCTGTCATCCCTACATCAGCTATAGGTTTGGTTGCAGGTCAGAGAGATAATCCCCAGTGGAGAGCCTGACATGACTGTGGGGCTTCCTAGCCCTGCAAGTCTGGTCAGAGGAGCCCATACTTGGTCCTAAATGGCTACACATATGGAAGATCCCTGGGAATAGTCAGTCCTAGGGACTTCATAATAGGATCCCAGTGGTTCTAGACTCAGTTGTCCAGAAGAGCAAGGATGGGCCTCCTTGGGCTGCCGTGGCTCAAACCTGCCCCTAAGATCAGCCACAGTAGCCTCTGTCAAGTTTGTGAAGAGAAAGGATGCCATCTGGGTCCTGGCAGAGCCAGTGGCATGCTGCTGTCATGCTGCATGGCGTACAACAGCACAGCATCCCTTGCTCGGGGCTCATGCTCTGATGGGGGGTAAACAATCCACTATATCCAAGGAAAGGATTAGAGATCATTGCAAAGGCAATACATAACCCCATTTCTATTCACTCCATAAGTAGTTTTTTGAGCATATACTATCACCCTGACTCTGTAGCCTCTGACCCAGGTTAGTGGAGTTTCTAAGAGTTCACCAGTCTTTTCTGTGAGGAAGGGTGGTGATAGAAAGTGAATTTTGATTCATTTGGGAGGAAGCTATGGAAAAATGGATTCACAGAACAAGACAGTTCACAGATATCAACTGTTGATGTGAGAAGGGATGGGAAATGTTTCCTTTATGTCATATTCCTCCATTAAAAACTATGTCTGAAAAAAATAAGCATGTCAGCATGTTATGGAGTTAGCAAAACGATATTGTTCACATACAAAGAATCTGCAGATTGTTCCAGCTTCACTAGGGTTGATGCACCAGGGATCTCTGCAGTACACTTCTTGGGGCAGCTTCCACTTCAGGAACTGGGCACATATAGTTAAGACTTGCCTACTCTCCTATGAAAAGGATTATCAGAGATCAGCATTTTTCAGCTGAAGTTACCTTTCTTTGAATAAAACTGACACTAAAGTCCAATATGAAAAGCTAATAAACTCAGAATTATCCTGGTTGAAGTGAGGTGGGAGGTGGGAGTTGGAAAGGAACCAGGGTTCTGCCCTCCTTCAACTTTCCCAAACAGTCCCTAAAGAGAACCCATAAAATCGTCAGGGTTCTGGGGAAGATGTAGAAACCACTGGTCTAGGGCAAAAGTGAGAGCTATCAAGTGTATTACCCAGACCAGAGATTTGGGCAGGAGTTCCCACTACCCCATGCTCTAGAGATAGGGCTCCTACGCCCACTCACCGCTCCTATGTCATTTTCCTCTCACTCTACACAGGGGAGTGTAGCTCCCGTTCTCACAGGCCTTGTGAAATCTCTAGCTTGGAAGAAACTTTGGAGAGTATTGATCCTTTCTTGGTCGCGATACTTGAGCAAAATTTAGCAAGTGGGCTTCTTCTCTACTCACTGCTCTCAGCAGAATGGCTCCCATGTACCATATGACACCCCCGGTGAGGCTCCAAACAAGTATTTTGTCCCAGATCCACTAGATATTTGGGCCATTAAAATTCCTCTGGGGACTGATGGGAAAACAAATTAGTTCAGCTACTTAGTTAGGAATTTGTAAATATCTAGTAAAGTTAAAGATACCCCCCCCAAAAAAAAAAAAAAAGATACCCAGATATTCCACTACTGGGTTGATGCCCTCAAGAAACTCTCATACATGTACACAAAGAAATACGTACAGAAATGCTCATTGCAGCATTGTAATAAGGAAAAAAATGAAAATTATCTAAATGTTCAGGAATAGAAGAATGGGATAAGTTGTAGGATATTTACATGATGGAATTCTATATAGCAGTGAAAAAATGAACTAGAGCTATATAACATGGATAAATCTTATAAATATGTTAAAGAAAAGCAAGTTGCTGAAAGATTTATAAATGATATAAAGTTTTTTAATATATAAAGTTTCTTCTTTTTTTTCACAGAAAGTTTTAAAACATGAAAACTAATACCTCAGAAATGATAAAAACAAAATTCAGGATGATACTTATTGGCGTAATTCAACTGGGGATACGTGTGTGAGTTTTTTCATGTTTTATTTCTCAGAGTAGGTGGTAGATGTATGGGTATTTATCACGTTGTCAGTGCCAGTGATTCCTAACCTGTTTAATGTTAGATCCCTCCCCTCTGCTTAGGCTACCCTCTGCGAAGACTTGAAGAGCTAGCTAGAGGTTGTTCAAGGTTTGAAGGAAAATAAACCCAGAGCCTTGGCTGCTCTATGCTTTGCCTGATTGCCAGAGGCTGGCACGGGCGGACGAGGGGGTGGGTATCAATACTGCCACATATCCGTAATCTCCACGGGGCATATTTTCCCAGCACTTGGTTGGGCAGCTCTGCTCTGTACTTTATTGGGGTCTGAAATATTTTATGTTTATGGCCACAAGGCCATAAAACTTCCCCCATAACAAGGTACCAAGGTCCACCGTAATTTTAAGTCCTGTTTCTGAATCTTTCTGTAAGGAGCATAGGTAGGTGAGAGCTCCAGCATTTTTCCAGAATCCTTGCAGCCTAAACCTACCTCTCTGGTTTGCTATTAACTGGTGGTCATAGCACCTTGGAAAGGACAGGTTTCTGAGGTATGGGACAGCACTAAAGATGATGACATCTCTCCCACAATTCTTATGGCAGAAAGATTAAGGTGAGGTAAAGCCATCTCCAGATTGTCAGAGAAGCTACTGTATCTGACTTAGCCTCAACACAAGTCTATTTGTCTCAAGGCCATGACACAGTTCTTGAACAAAAGAGGAAAGACAATAGAATATTATCATCATTAACAGAAAGAGTGTGTTGAATTGGGCAGTGTGTTTAGGGCTCTGTTCTAGGTTGAATATTGGGGAGGGGCTACAAAAAGATATAATACATGATTCTTACCCACAAAGGGCCATGATTTGCTATACAGAAACAAGGAGTAAGATTTTTCGCACTGTTCACTTAGGTAAAATAGTTGAAAGGAAGCCTGTGCCAGAGGAAATGGGGAATATAGATGGTACCACAAAGTCCCTGCCCTCAAAGACATGAATACCTGCTTGCACATTTGGCTCTGGATTTGAACTTCTTCAGGGCTGAAAGAAGTTGACAGTAGACATTACCTCAGCTACTGCATTGTTTTCATCCTGAGAATACAGAAGAAGTGGGACCAAGCTGTCCAGGACTTGGCTCTCTACACCCTTCTTATCTGTGTATTTCACAGACTTTATGGAGGCTCCAAAGAGGGTCATGGAGAAACGACGAACATCAGGTCTTACCTATGAAGGGAGTGTTCAAAGGGAAGCGACTCACTGAAGGTGTTCATGCTTAACTTGTAAGAGCTCTAGGTCAGCTGAAATGTCAGTCCCAACATGAGTATATTTAGCTGTCGGTAGCTAAGGACAAGAAACCAAATATAGGGCTTCCCTGGTGGCGCAGTGGTTGAGAGTCCTCTTGCCGATGCAGGGGACACAGGTTCGTGCCCCGGTCTGGGAGGATCCCACATGCCGCGGAGCGGCTGGGCCTGTGAGCCATGGCCGCTGAGCCTGCGCGTCCGGAGCCTGTGCTCCGCAACGGGAGAGGCCACAACAGTGAGAGGCCCACATGCCGGAAAAAAAAAAAAAAAAAAAAAAAAGAAACCAAATATATGTGGAGATAGCCATACTTGCTGCTTCACGTGACTTAATCTCTCACTCTACAAATGAGAAGCAGGTCACTCCTACCTGTAGTCATCACAGCTTGTACCTGCTTCCTGATATTAACCATTCATGCAAGCTGTTTTGCTGAAATTCAAAATCCCAGCCTTGGCATATTTGACTCTTCAGAATGTGGTTCACTGTGCCCCATGTATTTCTTTTTTTTTTTTTTGGCCGCACCTTGTGGCAGGCAAGGTCTCAGTTCCCCGACCAGGGATCGAATCCACGCCCCCTGCAGTGCAAGCGCAGAGTCTTAACCACTGGACTGCCAGAGAAGTCTCCCCATGTATTTCTTTTTTGAGAAGTCTTTGGGATTTGCGATGGAGACATGCATATAGTCCACCGTCTTGACGCAGTTCTGATTGTTCCTTGAAAGGAAAGACGATGTCTTTTCTTATATAAACTCCTTCCTCATCCCATGAAGCAGGGGAGTACCTTGGGAAGTCTCTATGTCTCAGTTTTTTAAATCTGAAAAATGGTAACACCAGCCCTAACAACACCATGGGTTACCTGGAAGGGTCTTAAGAAAGTGCTCTGAACATAAAAGTATTATCTAAAATAGAGAATATTTATTACCAACTTCTATTTGCTGTTATGCCAATTACCTTCCCCATAGGAAAGTCTCTCCTCTCCCCTTGTCTTACATCACCAAATAAGGAGAAGAGGGTACTCATCGTGGCAGTCGGGGTGGTGAAATCCATCGTCCTGACGAACTGCAGGAGTATCTGAATGGCCAACAAACAATATTCTCGTCGGATTCATATAAGAAGTCTAAGATGCACGGCAACAAGCTCTTGATGTCTTCCCTCTGTGTGCCCAAAGGGAGCATATCACCACCCCTCCTGATAGCACTTCATCTGGTACCAAAGTAGGGCTTCCCGCCTGTACCCTGTACCTGGTGCTTGAGTTTTTGGTAGTGCTGGCCAGTCAAGAACAGAGAAGGAGTAAAGAGGGCCTGGTGCCCTCTCTCAGTATTGGCAGGGCTGAGATGTAGAGAAGGGGGCAGAGCTGTTGTGAGTTGCCTCACAGGACAGAAGTGGGACCAGGTGGAGATGGTCCAGCAACACAGACTTGGGCTTAATGTAAGGAATTGCTCGGGCTTCCCTGGTGGCGCAGTGGTTGAGAGTCCGCCTGCCGATGCAGGGGACACGGGTTCGTGCCCCGGTCCGGGAAGATCCCACATGCTGCGGAGCGACTGGGCCCATGAGCCATGGCCACTGAGCCTGCGCGTCCGGAGCCTGTGCTCCACAACGGGAGAGGCCACAACAGTGAGAAGCCCGCGTAACGCAAAAAAAAAAAAAAAAAGGAATTGCTCTCCTAAAGGTGAGAGAAAGTGGAATGGCTAGCTCAGGTCATAGCAATTCCTGAACGTGGAAGGTGTATCCAAAGAGAGGCTAAAAGACTCCTTGCAGGAATTCAAGCAGAAATTAACTGAATTTTAATTCATTCTTAATTAAATTCTGAATTGGGATTCTGCTCTTCTGAAACCCCCAAAAGGAGGCAGTCTCAGCATTTTAAAGTTTAAATCATACATGTTAAAAAGTAAATAGAATAAGGCAACAAACATTCAAGTATCTAATCAACCAGAATTAACTTATGTTAGCATTTGCCATTTTTGTTTCAGATCTGTCTATCTATCTATCTTTTACATAAAAGAAAGAGAACTCAAGTGATAAAATTGAAGATTCAGGGGTTAATCTTCTCTTCTGACCTAGTTTTATCAATAGTTTCTAGCTAGGCTTGTGGAAAACTTCCAACATGAATGTCTGTGATCTTTGTCCTGGATGATAAGCATCTTGGGAACTGATACAATGGCTTACCAAATTTACACCATAGGGCAACATGGTACAAGGCATAAAGAGACACCTGAATGTTCCCCAGGTTGTGAAGATAATGAGGATACCTCCTATACAAACTGCAGATTTAAAAAATTATGAATGTATGACTTGGACTTCTACTTTCTTTTAATTTCATTAAATGTTTAATTGTCGGTACTTCCATATTTCCTAGGCATAAAATTCAATGTACTCCCAATTCAATGTACAAAGGATGGACTCCCACCCACTCCTGTTCCCAGGCTACCCAATTTTCCTTTTCAGCTGTTACCAGTTTCCTGGGTATATTTCTGGGTATGTTTTATTTGTGACTGAAGAATCAGGGGTCCTACCATCTCCTGGTGTCTGATAAGATAGTGCAGTCTCCTCAGGGCAAGAATTTTAAAGAGATTATTTCCATGAAGTAGCCAGTCTTTCAAGTGGGCAACAGAGTATATGCTGGGCAGTCTCCTAGCCACTGGACTCTGGAAAAGCTGAAAGAACCCAGAAATCAGCCAAAGAAGTTACCTTTAAGCCCTTTTCATGAGGGGAGCCACCTTCCTACCAACTCCAAAATACATATTTTCCTTTGAATCCTCTACTATACAGCACATACATTACGGGGTGATGCTTACACTGTAGGTACATAAGGAACGCTGAATATGTGGGCAGAAGAATTTCAATAGGATTAAATCTGAAACTATTTCCACCCCATGTCTGAATAGGATCCCAGCCTGCCAGTAAGTTGGATAAGGCCTAGGAAGGCAGGTGCTGCTGCTTTATAGGCTTCCTGAATCCAGCTTCTAAAGAATGAGTCTTGGGCTTCCCTGGTGGCGCAGTGGTTGAGAGTCCACCTGCCGATGCAGGGGATGTGGGTTCGTGCCCTGGTCCGGGAAGATCCCACATGCCACGGAGCGGCTGGGCACATGAGCCATGGCCGTTGAGCCTGCGCGTCTGGAGCCTGTGCTCCGCAATGGGAGAGCCCACAACAGGGAGAGGCCCGCGTACCGCAAAAAAAAAAAAAAAGACTGAGCAGTAGCAGGCTGGTTAAGAGCATGGACTTCTCTCAGTTTGAGACTAGTTTGAATCCTGGCTCTACCACTTACTTGTTATATGACATTTATTAAATTAGTTTGCCTCTTGAAATCTTAGATTCCTCACCAATAAAACAGGGTTATTGGAAGGATTAAGTGAGATAATACATACCAATAAAACAGGGTTATTGGAAGGATTAAGTGAGATAAGTGGGAAAAGACTTATCCCAATCTGTGGTCCATAGTAAGCACTTAAATGGTAGATATTATTATTCAAATTCAAGTCTTTGACCCTGGGGTGACTAGAGCTTAAACTATAGCAACGCTTGGTGCTGATCTCTTCCCACTAGAGCAGGCTGCAGAGTAAGTGCTTGAGGTACCTCCTTCCCAACCTGCGATATACTTTGGGCACAGGCTCCAGAGTCTGCCTCGGCTCGGATCCGTGTTCTGCCTCTTTCTAGCATTCTGACCTTGCGCTCCCTTACTTTCTCTGGGCCTATTTCTACATTTTCAAAATGGGGATGATAAAACTTTCTTCATTTGGCCGATACAGAGCCGGCTCCAGTGAAGTGTTGGCAGATATTATTCTTTTGCTCACTGAGTGACAGTGATTATGGTGGCGTCATTGTCCTCTTCATGTAGCTTTACATTCTTGCCTCCTCCATTTTCTAATATCAAGTTCCTTATTCCTATTGGGGCAACAGGGGCTTCCCTGGTGGCGCAGTGGTTGAGAGTCCGCCTGCCGATGCAGGGGACACGGGTTCCTGCCCCGGTCCGGGAAGATCCCACATGCCGCGGAGGGGCTGGACCCGTGAGCCATGGCCGCTGAGCCTGCGCGTCCGGAGCCTGCGCGTCCGGAACCTGTGCTCCGCAATGGGAGAGGCCACAGCAGTGAGAGGCCCGCATACCGCAAAAAAAAAAACAAAAAAACCCAAAAAAAACAAAAACCTATTGGGCCAACAGTCTTCCTAGTTTCTCCCTAACACACCCATCGTCTGTGGGTTTCTACCACTCTACTTTTGTACTCTTCTTGGTTTCCTGAATAGCCTCTTCTGCAAATTCCTCCTACTCTCTGCCACATGCCTGTCGTCCACTAGAAGCCATGTTCTCGTTCACCTCTGATCTTTGCACAGGCTTTCCTTCTGCCTGCATGTTTCTTCCTGTCCCCCACCTTCCCTTACCTCTCTTTGCCTAGCTAACCCCTACTCATCCATCAGAGCTCAGCTCCAGCATGCCTTTCCTGAATCCCCTCTTTGCCCATGTTAGCTAAATATCCTTCTAGCTGCTAATAAACCTTTCTCTGTCTGCTCCCTACTCCCTCCCCAACCCTTAATCATGCACATTATATTGAGTTCCAATCATTTGTTTATAAGTACACTGTGTCTATTCTGCAGCTAGATCAGTGTTAAGATCACAGTAGGGCTTCAATAAATATTTGTTGAATGAATGTACAAGTGAATGAATGTAGTACCTTAGACACACTGTAGTCTTTGCTGCCTAATGCACATGCTGTTCTACCTACCTGAAATGCTCTTCCCTCTACTTCTCACCTGGGTTGGTCTTTCATAGCCTTGAGGCCTCCTTTGGCTTTAAACGGCGCCATCTCAGACAGGTGTTCTCTGACAACCATGGTTTAAAGTAGGTTCCCATCGCCCTTATTTTTTGTCTCAGCCCCTTGTTCAATTTTTTCATAGTATTTACTGTAAACTTGTAATTACTTTATTTATTGTCTGTTTACTTTTTTTTGGTCCTTTTCAGCACTATAATGTAAATTCTATGAGGGCGGAGACCATGTCGGTCTTGTTCACTGTCGTATGCCCAGCAACTGGTTCTCAATAAATGTTTGTAGAAAAAATGAAAGATAGTTATTCTGTAGTCTCATCCAGCTTCCATCCACACCTACCCTTCCCTTCTCAGAATCCTTCTAGCACTTAGACTCTGTCCAAGTCTTCAGTATCACCTGTCTTAGGACAAACTTTAGATTACTATATGTCTAGAATAATGCATCTTATCTCATTTTGCCAATCATATTCCAAGGTCTTAAAGTCAGGGACCAAATTCATTGTCACAGTATAGTCAAGAGCTAGACTTGACTTGAAAAGATTCCCTTTGCCCTGCCCCCTCCCCCTTTCTAATATTTCCCCCTTTCACCTGTACGTTCAAGGCTACTTGGGCCTTTTTTAATAGCCTCTAAGTTGCTCAGCTGCAAATCCACACTTCCTGAATCATTGTCAGAAGCACAAGGGACTACAGATCCTACGGATGAAGAGGGGATTAGAAAAATTAGTTTTTCAGCACTGCTTCTGTCTCATCACTCAAGGGCAAGCTTAAATGTCTCCTTCTCAGAGAGGCCTTTATTGATCACCAATTTAGATTAAGTAAGCTGCTTCCCACCCCAGCCCCACATTTATTTTTTCATAGTATTTAACCATTACCGACAATCACCAAGTTCATTTGTGTTTGTTTACTGTCTCCCATCAGACTATAAGTTCCATGAGGGAAGAAACCTTGCTGATGTGGTCACAGTTTTATCCCTGATAGGGACAAAGTAAAGGGTGATGAAAATAGTTAATCCCACTAAGGGATCATAAGTAAAGGAAAAAGTATCTGAGACCCCTGTAAATTAATGATCACCTAAGAAAGTAGGTTTGCTTAACCACAAAACCAAGCAGGCTTGCTTAGCAACAAAACCGTACAACAGAAGCATGAGACATGCCCTAAAACAGTAAAACTGTTGTCGAATGAGACCCACATCCTGCCCAGTGAGCTCAGTAAGTTAACGATTCCTAGGATATGCTCCTCTGTGCACACTAGAAACAAAAATATAAGGAAAAGGTGACATTATATTGAAACCTGAGATGACTTACCATTTTTAGTCTATATTACCACCTTTTTGCTCATTTTCATCATGCCATGACAGTCCCAGTTCCACCATGTAGGGACAAGAAAACTCCCTCGCCCGACGTGGAGGAGGAGCTGATGATGGAAGCTTGACGTCTACTCAAGAATGAGGAAGAAGGTGGTCTTCTCCCCCTCCCCACTTTTCCTTTGATTATAAAACTGTAGCCCACTAAGTTCTGAGCATGGCACCCTCTTGCCCGCCCACTTGTAAACCTCAGAAGCGTTCTATTCTAATAAATCACTTCTTATCATGTTGCCTCTCACTGAATTCTTTCTGCGTGGAGAACCAGAGCTCCTTGGAGCCCCCCGAAATGCATTGCTGTGGTTTCATCCCCAGTACCTAGCATACTGTCAGCCTCATGAGGAGTGAATGGATAGGTAAGAGATACTATGCCACTGTTAAAGAGACTGAGGTAGAACACCATCCTCACCTCCCTCAATCCCCTTTACTCTTTCTTACTTTTTCTTTTTTCTATAGCACACAACACCTTCTAATATATCATTCACTTGTTAATGATATTATTTATCATCTCTTTCCTCCTGCTAAAATGTAAGCTCCATAAGGGCAAGGATCTTTGGCTATTTTAAAAATTTTTTAGTTTTTCTTGTTGTTTTTTAATATATTTTTCTTATTCTTTTTAAAAAATTTATTTCATCTTCTTGTTTGTATGTTTGGCTGTTTTGTTCATGAATGTATTCTAAGAGACTAGAATAGTGCCTGGCACATGGCAATGCTCAATAAATATTGATTCAGTGAATGACTGGATAGATCTATATTTGCTGAATAGCCTATATTAGTGAATGAAAAAGCAAGTTGCCAATCTGTTTTCCAAAATACCTGTTGCACTTTACATTTCTTTTTTTTAAAACTTATTTATTTTATTTGTTTATTTTTGGCTGCATTGGGTCGTCATTGCTGCATGTGGGCTTTCTCTAATTCTGGCGAGTGGGGGCTACTCTTCATTGCGGTGCATGGGCTTCTCACTGCAGTGGCTTCTCCTGATGCAGAGCACGGGCTCTAGGCGTGTGGGCTTCAGTAGTTATGGCTCTCGGGCTCTAGAGCGCAGGCTCAGTAGTTGTGGTGCATGGGCTTAGTTGCTCCGTAACATGTGGGATCTTCCCAGACCAGGCCTTGAACCCGTGTCCCCTGCATTGGCAGGCGGATTCTTAACCACTGCGCCACCAGGGAAGCACGCACTTTACATTTCTATCAGCAGTATATATGAGAGTTTCAGTTGCTCCACATAATTCCAATATTTGGTATTGTTGGTCTTTTTATTATTAACCGTTCCAGTGGATGTGTAGCAATATTTCACTGTGGTTTAATATGCAGTGCTGTTGGTCATCTTTTCACGTGCTTATTTGTTATTTATTTGTATATCTTTGATGAAGTGTCTACTCAAATCTTTTGTCCATGTTTTTTTTTTTTTTTTTTTTGCGGTACGCGGGCCTCTCACTGTTGTGGCCTCTCCCGTTGCGGAGCACAGGCTCCAGATGCGCAGGCTCAGCGGCCATGGCTCACGGGCCTAGCCGCTCCACGGCATGTGGGATCTTCCCAGACCGGGGCATGAACCCGTGTCCCCCTGCATCGGTAGGCGGACTCTCAACCACTGCACCACCAGGGAAGTCCCCATGTTTTTTATTGGATTGCTTGCAAAATTATGTTGGTAAATGTTTAAAAAAGACTCTCTCAGTGTAGTTCTGAAGTTTGATATTTTCATTTATATTAACGAGTAAGATGTAACTGAAACTTTAGAAGTGACTTCTTTTCTGAATGGGATAATAGTTTTCAAACAGGAGAAGAATATTTCCTCAAGTTTTTGTGCTATTGACAATGTGAAATTGATTGATGCGATATACTTTTAAATTTAATCTCTATTAACATTTTCTCCAATATTAAGTTTACACAGTAACAAAGCAATAAGTCAAGCTCTGGTCTGTAGCATGTGCTGATTGTATGGGGTAAATATTCCTATTGTAGCCAAAATTCAGCTATCAATGTTACTGGGAAGAGATCTGTAGTAGCACACCATGATATAAAATTTTCACTATTCAGATATTATAGATATAAGCTACCGCAAAAACATAGATGATGGTAAAATACAGCAAAATAATTAGGAAATGATGACTTTGGTTTTCAATATACTTTATCTCATTGTAAGTGCGTATAGTTTAATTTTTCTAAATAGCTGTATTTAACAACCAATTTGCAAAATTCCTTTTATTTATATATGTTTATTGAAGTATAGTTAATTTACAATGTTGTGTTAGTTTCTGGTGTACAGCAAACTGATTCAGTTATACATATATACTCTTTTTCATATTCCTTTCCATTTTGTTTTTTATTTATTGTTTTTATTTATTTTTTCCATTTTGTTTTATTACAGGATATTGAATACTGTTCCCTGTGCTACACAATAGGACCTTGTTGTTTATCAAAATTCCTGATAAATTTAACAGTTGACTCTCCAAGCCAGTATGAGGCTTCAGCACACCATTGGTTGTCTTATTACTGAGTTGGAAGAGTTCTTTATATATTCTAGATCAGTGCTGTCCAATAGAATTTTCTGTGGTAATGGAAATGTTCTATAATTCTGCACGGTCCAACATGATCTCCACCAGCCACATGTGGCTACTGAGTGCTTGAGATGTGGTAAGTACAACTGACAAACTGAATTTTTAATTTTAATTAATTTAAATTCAAATTAAAATATCCACATATTTAATGGCTAGTATACCATACCCAACAGCACAGTACCAGACATAGAAAGAACTGACTCTCCCTTATTTAGGATAATAATTTCCGGGACACTAATTATAGTAAGAGTTATCGCATAGTGAATACTTTATATGTTCATAATAGTTAAAAGCACAGATTATGGAGTCAGACTGCCCGGGTTCAAATATTTTAGTTTCCTTCTCTATAAAATGGGAATACAAATAGTGCATATTTCACAGAATGGTGATGAGGAGTAAATAAAATAGTGTACGTGGAGTGCTCAGTACACTGTCGGGCTATCCCGTAAACTCCCAATAATCGGAGTTAGCTATTATTGAGTTCTTAGATAAGTCACTTCCTTTTTTGAGCCTGTTACTTCGTCTGTAAAATTGGGCTAATATTCTTCTCATACAAATGCTGTGCAAATCAGTTAAAAAATCACTCGTAAGTCAGTTATTAAGAACCGAAACAATCTTTGGAGAAAGTTGCCATAATTTTTAATTTTCTAACAAAACCCAAAACCCCTCGAACATTGCTGGCCCTTCCCCACCGGACCCTTCCTATTCCTTTAAAATCGGCCGGGCTGCAGAGAGACGACTGAGTGACAGTGCAATCGGCCAATCACAGGAGGACGCGTATGAGGCCCACCCCCAAAGGCCTCGTCCAACCGCGTGCCGGCAGCGCCCGGAATGGGACGGTTGCGAGGCGGTCGGTTCCAAGTGGGCCAGGGCGCCGGGGGGAAGCGGGCCTGTACGCGAGGAGTGCAACGCACTCTGCGCGCGAGGACTGGAATTCCGGCCGCAGCTGCTGGGAACGACCCCGCCCAACGGGACGGCGGGAACTCACCTGTGCCTAGAGCCCATCCTAGCACGCGGGGTCTGCCGCGAATCCCTGGCGTCCCCTCCGGCGCACTCTTGGAGCCACTTTCCCGAGCGGAAGTCCGCCTGTGTCTCGGGCCCTGGTGGGACCTGCTAGGAGGAATGGCGCCGCCGGGTGAGGCGTTGCGCATGGCTCGACAACGGGGTCCCGCGGCCCGCAGGCCTTGGCGAGTGGGCCCTCGCCCGCAGGAGACTAGTGCTCGCCACGCAGGAGCCGGCTAAGCGGGATCCCCTTTCCCTGCCGGGCATGGGCATGGGCATGGGCTCGGGCTCGGGCTCTTGGGGTCGAGGGTCTGACGAGGGGCTGGCCAGCGGGTGGGACTGCCGCGGAGGAGGGGTTGGGTACGGGTGCGGTGAGGAGCTGCGGGTCCCCCCGAGGCCCAGCCAGGGACCGCGGCCGCGGATAACGCTCGGGCTGGCTTAACTCATTCATTTGACTTGCGCGGGCTTTCGGGCCAGGAGGCGTAAGAGTGAGCTTTTGACCAAATCGTCCTGTTTTTGGACCATGGTTTCCTTTTTAATGAAAGGGGCAAGACAGTCAGTCACCTCTCTTTGGGAGCTTAGAGCATGAGTCCTGAAATTAGCGTCTCCGGTACAAACTTGCAGTCTGCCACGTATTCGTTAATGTGACCCTGTGCAAGTTACTTAACTTCTCTGCCCCTCAGTTTCTCATCTGTAAAATAGGTTAGTCAAGTTATCTACCTCATGAATTACGGTGAATGTTAAATCAGATAATCTCCTTGCGTAGCGTGGAACAGTGCGGCACTAAGTAAGCACTCAGTAAGCTTAACTATATTGCTAGGTATTGAGTGGGCGCTGTGCAGGATGGAACCTCATGTAGTCTCACAACAACTTGGGAAATGTGTACTGTTATTATTTCCATTTGACAGACGGAATATCAGAGAAGGGAAGTAACTTGCCCCAGGTAAAAATGAATAAGTCAGTGAGCTCACTGCTCCATTATTTGAGAGGTTGAGGATAATAGAGTTCCTGCAGTTTGGTTCTCAGCTAGTTATGTGTCTTAGGGCAGGTAACTATTTCTGAGACTCAATTTCATGGTCTGTAAACCGCACTCACTTGGATGTTGTGAGGATTTAATGACTAAATGGATGCAAACTACTTAGCATAGTGTGGGCATACCGTACACATGTTAAGTGCTCAAATTTTAGACCCCGCAGTTGTTATGATTAATATGAGGTGGGAATATCAGGATTCTGGCACAGATGCTGTGTTAGGGGAACTTACAGTCGAGCTGGCAAAAGCTAGTCATAGTTACTCACTAGATATTAAGGTATTGAGTGCGTGCATATATATTCAAGGCACTGGGGATTCAGCATAAGTATCTTTTTTTTTTTTTTTTTTTTTTTGTGGTACGCGGGCCTCTCACTGTTGTGGCCTCTTCCGTTGCGGAGCACAGGCTCCGGATGCGCAGGCTCAGCGGCCATGGCTCACGGGCCCAGCCGCTCCGCGGCATGTGGGATCTTCCCGGACCGGGGCACGAACCCGTGTACCCTGCATCGGCAGGCGGACTCTCAACCACTGCGCCACCAGGGAAGCCCAGCATAAGTATCTTGATTCCTCTTTTACATCTTTCGACCCATTATCAGTTCTGGCTTTAACTTTGAGTTCTAGCCAGACTTCAACCACTTCTCAGTACCTCCATTGCTGTCACCCTGGCTTAGACCACCACCATCTTTTTTTCCTGGGTTATGGCAGTAGTCTTCTATTCTTACTTCTCTATAATCTCAACACAGTATTGTTTATTCTCAACACAAAGTTTCTGTTAAAATGTAAGTCGAGTCACTCCTCTGCTCAAGATTTTCCCGTGGCTCCCATCTCACTTTATAAAAGCCAAAGTCCCTATAATGCCCTCTGGATTTGGCCTCTGCTGTCTGTTACCTTGTCCCTACTTCTCACCCCTTGCTTAATCCTCTCCAGCCATATTGTTCTCTTTGCTAATGCAAAAAACACCATCTGCACTCCTGATTCAGGGTATTTGCCCTTGCTTTTTTGGGGATAGTTTCCCTCCAAATATCTTTATGACTTGCTCCTTTTCCTTCAGGTTTACACACAATACCTTTATTTCTTAGGGCTTCACAGGCTACCATACTTTAAATTACAGCTCTTCCCGATATTCCTTCTGTGCTTTATTTTTCTCCATAGCACTTTACAGCATCTAATATGATAAATAATGTTTCATAATTATTTTGTGTAATGTCTTTTCCAACTGGAATGTAAACTCCATGAGATTAGGGGTTTTTGTTCTGTTTCCTGTTGTATTTTTAATACCAAAAATAGTGCTTGGTACATAGTAAGTATTTAATAAATATTTGATGAATGATGATCCACATTATAGATCTCTTTCTAGTTTTTTTCAAGAGCTTTTGCATTCTTCAGGTTATTTAACACACACGAGGGCTTAAATAGCACTAAGACTCATGCCCCTAGTGTAGGCATCCCTTCTACAACATTCTCTAAAAAATAGTGGAGTGCGAACTCCATAGATCTGGGTTTGAGTCCAAGATTGGCTATCTCCAAGCTGTTCTGGTCCTCAGTTTTCTTATTTGTAAAATACCTTTTTTAAGGGGTTCTAGTTCAAACCAAATTTGACGCTATAGGCAAAGGAGAATTAATCACTAATGTTAACCTTGTGATTACTGTTACTTGGAAGGCCGACTGTTCATGAAGCTGCCCATTTGAAAGTGTTGTTTTCCAAATGAAAAGTAGAAATGTTCCACTCCTATGATTTCTCTCTGTCCCCTGGGGCATAATGCATGAGGATTGATTTTTCTTTCCATTTATTCAGCAAATATTAATTCAGTACTGCTATGTGCCAAGCAATGTGCAAGACCTGGAATTACTGGGATGAATAAAAGCAACGGTCTCTATCCTCATGAAGCTTACAGTTTAGCAGAGGAATCAGACATTACACTACTAATTTTAGTTGTGAAAAATTCTACATAGAAGTGCAGGTTGCTGTGAGCGGATATAGGAACAACAACAACAATAATGTAATAGAAGGAGTAGCTAACATTTATATAGCACTTACCTATATATGTGCCAGTCACTAACATTTTCTGTATTAACGCATGTAATCCTAACAACCCTGAGGTAGATACTGTTATTATCCCACGTTACACTTGAGAAAACTGAAGCACAGCTAGTCACATTGTAACTGCCATGGCCATCTTGCTAAGAAGTGACAGAGCTAGGATTTAAACCTGGCCCCAGAAACCTCGTTCTTTGCTACTTTATAGTCCTGGGACCTCATCCAAAGGAGGGCTGTTGGGAGGCTTCTTAAGGAAGAGAGACTCGAAATCTGAAAGTCAAAATTAAGCAGGAGAAGGCATGCAAAAGAGCTGGGTGGGAAAGAACACGACTACTTAGAGGAACAGAGAGGAAAGCAGAGAGCAACAGATGAAAGAGTGGGGTAGGAGATCTGGTTGGGACGGGCAAGGCCACGGGGAGGATTCAGGATTGGGTTTGTCCTACGAGGCATACGAGTTACAGATGTACTTGAGAC
This sequence comes from Mesoplodon densirostris, assembly GCF_025265405.1. NCBI lineage: Eukaryota > Metazoa > Chordata > Mammalia > Artiodactyla > Ziphiidae > Mesoplodon > Mesoplodon densirostris. The sequence continues at coordinate 22,757,526 of NC_082676.1, read as the reverse complement.
GGGAATGGCATGAGTCCCTTGCTTTAGAGGCACAGAAGCTGCTAGGAGGACTGTCGTTCAGAGTTGAAGACTGTGCCCACCACTTCCCCAAGGCGTGTCACCAGGTTGAACCTCCCAGTTCCCTCACCCTTCCTCACATAATTTGGTTCCCAGACCTTGGTGTGCCTCATCATTGGAACTTTGTATAGAACTTTGGAATAGTGTGGAGTGTATTTATTTAATAGTCGTTTCCCCCCAAGGTTCAAGCACTGTCTTGCTGTTGGCCCTGACAATCATAGCCAGCGCCCATGCTCTGACGCCCACTCACTACCTCACTAGGCATGACGTGGAGAGACTGAAAGCCTCGCTGGATCGCCCTTTCACAAGTTTGGAATCTGCTTTCTACTCCATCGTGGGACTCAGCAGCCTTGGTGCCCAGGTGCCAGATGTAAAGGTAAAGACCACTTTTGTCTTGGTGGCCTCATCCCTTCACTGGGTTCCTTTTGTGTACTTGAAAACTAACTCTTGCTCATTTGAGGATAACCAAGGCTGACCCAATATAATAAATACTTATATCAATCTGACAGATCCTTTTTTTTGTTTGTTTTTTGAATGCCTAATATATATTAGGACCATGCCAGGTGTTTTAGTAGAATATAAAGGAGAGCAAGTCATAGATTCTTTAGAAACTTTTACTGTAGCTTTTACCGAAACGTTTACAGTGAGACTATACTTGTTAAGTGTCCTATATGTGTCCCTAATGAATAATAAAGGAGTTCAAGATGGGGAGCATTCACCGTTATTGAGCACTGACAGTCACAGCATCAGGCATTTCGATATAGTTTTTGGACCTTTGAGGAGGAAAATGCATCATAACTGAAACCTTTCTTGGATTTAGGAACAGTCTTAAATTGTGAATTTACATTTTATTCATAACAGCAGCACAGACAGCTAGGGTGAGGAATTAGCGCCAGGTTTCTCACGTAAACCTTGTGTATTAGTTTTCTAAGGTTGTGTAACAAATTACTATAAACTTAGTGATTTAAAACAACATTCATTTATGACCGGATAGTTCCGTAGGTCAGAAGTCCAGGCAGACTTGGCCAGGCTCTCTACTTAGTGTCTCATGGGTCGAAATGAAGGTGTTGGCCAGGCTGGGTGGGCTCTTACCTGGAGGCTCTGGGCAAGAATCTACTTCAAGCTCCTTGAGGTGGTTGGCAGAATCCACTTCCTTGTGGTTGTAGGTCTCAGGTCCCCGTTTTCTTGCTGGCTGTGAAGCCAAGGACTGCTCTCTGCTCCTCAAGGCACCGAATTTCTTCTCATCTTCCCCCTCTCTATTTAAGTCAGTAATGGCATGTCGAGTCCTTCTTGCTCTTCAAGCCTCTCTGACCTCCTGCTCCCAGTCGGAGAAAACTCTGCTGTTAAAGGACTTACCTGCTTGGGTCAGGCCTACCTGGATAATCTCTAAATTTTAAGGTCAGCTGATTTGGGGCTTTAATTACACCTGCAAAATCCCTTCATGGCAGTTCTCTATTAGTTTAAATAAATATTCAGTAGATGGATATCGAAAGATGGCATCTTTAGAATTCTGCCTCTTCTTTTTTTTTTTTTGGCGGAACGCAGGCCTCTCACTGTTGTGGCCTCTCCCGTTGCGGGGCACAGGCTCCAGACGCGCAGGCTCAGCGGCCACGGCTCACGGGCCTAGCCGCTCCGCGGCATGTGGGATCTTCCCGGACCGGGGCACGAACCCGTGTAACCTGCATCGGCAGGCGGACTCTCAACCACCGCGCCACCAGGGAAGCCCTGCCTCTCCTTTCTTGTATTAGTGTAGAAATGACCCCAAATCTGAATGGCTTATGACTAAAGTTTATTTTTTGCTCTTACTATATGGCCATCAAGGGTCAGCTGGGGCTTTGCTCCATGTTTCTTCAGTCTAAGATTTAGCCTGGGGACTTCCCTAGCGGTCCAGTGGTTAAGACTCCACACTCCCAATACAGGGGGCTCGGGTTTGATCCCTGGTCAGAGAACTAAGATTCCATGCCACAGGGTGTGGGCACCGCCCCCCCGCAAAGGTAAAAAAAAAGGGATTTAGCCTGATGGAGGAGTCTCTTTCTGGACTGTGTACAAATGAAAGCATGGCTTTTAAAACTTCTGCTCAGAAGAGATACTTGCCACTTCTTTTATCTTTCTCATTTCTTTGCCTAAAGCAAGTCCCTTGGCCATGTCTGGGTTCAACAGGTTAGGGAAATGTTATCTTCTGCAGAGGACAGTGCATTTTAGTGAGCAGTAACTTGTCTAATTAGCCGCTTAGTCCCTTTGCCTCAGACCTGTCCTGAGATCCTCCCTGGCTCTCAGAGCTCCTGCCCTTTGCTTCCTTCAAGATCATTGGTTCTTCTTGTGAGGAGGGTGGTGAGTACCTGACCCACTGGGTTGACGGTTTTATATGAACTACTATTGCTAGGTTGTTTACTGCCCTGGGCTAGGCCCTGGGCATGCAGTGGTGGATCAACCAGTCAAAATCACTTCCTTCAGAGAACTTACAGTCTAGTTCGAGTTAAAAGAACAGCTCTTTTTGTTTCAGTCTTTTATTATGGAAGTTTGCAAACATTCACAAAAGTGGTGGGAACATATAATGAGTTCTTCTCATACCATTTGCCAGTTGGAACAAGTGTTCACATTTTGCCATTTTTATTACATTTACTCTCCCTCTGCTTATTTATTTTATTTTTTTGCTGGTGTGTTTTATAGCAAATACCAGACATATTTGACTTATATCTATACTTTTTTTAACATGACAGTCCTTTTATTTCACCTAGCAAGATTAATAATAATTCTTTAATGTCATTTAATTCCCAGTCTGTGTTTAGTCATCTTGAGCTAACAAAAAATGTTGGTTTGAATCAGGGTCTAAGCAAGGTCCACACATTGCATTTGTTGATGTTTCTCAAGACCCTTTTCATCTATAACAATCCCTGCCCCCATCTTTTATTTATGGAACAAGCCAGCTCACTTGTCCTGGAGAATTTTCCACATTCTGCTTTTGATTGATTGCATCCTCATGCTGTTTTTTTTTTTTTTTTTTTTTTTTTTTTTTTTTTTTTAATTTATTTGTGGCTGTGTTGGGTCCTCGTTTCTGCGTGAGGGCCTTCCCCAGCCACGGCAAGAGGGGGCCACGCCTCATCGCGGTACGCGGGCCTCTCACCGTCGCGGCCTCTCCCTCTGCGGAGCATAGGCTCCAGGCGCGCAGGCTCAGTAATTGTGGCTCACGGGCCCAGTCGCTCCACGGCATGTGGGATCCTCCCAGACCAGGGCTCGAACCCACGTCCCCTGCATTGGCAGGTGGACTCTCAACCACTGTGCCACCAGGGAAGCCCCTCATGCTGTTTTTGAACATATTTCCTTATCTCTTTAATTCCTATAAACAGATAGTTAGCTCTTGAGGCTTAATTATAATCAGGGTCAGTTTTCTTGGCAGAAATAGTTCATAGGCAGTGCTGTGTGCTTCCTATCAGTGGATGCATAATATCTGATTGTTTCATTTTTAGTTATGATAAAGTTGAATCAGTGGATTCAGATATTGTCACACTAATCTATCTCTTGTACACAGTGTATAGTAGGGACTTGTTTTTTATCCATTCCGGCAATCTCTGTCTTTTAATGGGGATTTAGTTCATTTATATTTTTTTGTAACTATACTGTTGGGTTTAAGTTTACCATCTTGTTTTCTATTTTTTTTTTTTTTTTTTTTTTTTCTTTTTGCGGTATGTGGGCCTCTCACTGTTGTGGCCTCTCCCGTTGCGGAGCACAGGCTCCGGATGCGCAGGCCCAGCGGCCATGGCTCACGGGCCCAGCCGCTCCGCGGCATATGGGATCCTCCCAGACCGGGGCACGAACCCGTATCCCCTGCATCGGCAGGCGGACTCTTAACCACTGCGCCACCAGGGAGGCCCTTGTTTTCTATTTGTTTATCCATTTTTTTCCTCCTCCTTTCATGTGTTAGATTGAATTTTTTTTTTTTTTTTTTTAGTATTCCAGTTTATCTCTTACATTGGCTTTTTAGCTTACTTATTTTTTTAGAGGTTGCTCTAGAGATTGTAATATGCATCTTAACTTATCACAGTACACTTTTTTTTTTTTTTTGCGGTATGCGGGCCTCTCACTGTTGTGGCCTCCCCCGTTGCGGAGCACAGGCTCCGGACGCGCAGGCTCCGGACGCGCAGGCTCAGCGGCCATGGCTCACGGGCCCAGCCGCTCCGCGGCATATGGGATCCTCCCAGACCGGGGCACGAACCCGTATCCCCTGCATCGGCAGGCGGACTCTCAACCACTTGCGCCACCAGGGAGGCCCCACAGTACACTTTGAATTATTATTTTGCCACATCACGAATAAGGAAGGGAATTTATAACAGTATATTTCTCTTTAAACTCCCATCATTTGTACTATTGTCATACTGTTCACATTCTTTCAAGGGTCGCGGCCTTGTCCTGTCTGTTGTCCAGCATCTCAGCTTCATCTGTTTTGTTCAGTTTTATAGCTATTTATGACAGGCTGGTAAAGTCAGTACGTTTATTTCTGTCCTGGTCAGAACTGGTAGTCCCTGTTGATGTCTTGCAATCCATTGCAATTGTTATTGTTTTTGATGCTCAGAATGTCCCATTTTTGCCAGTGGGCCAGAATGTCTCTGTGTGTGTGTGTTTTGTTTGTTTCTATGTAATCCAGTAGTCTTTGAGAGTTTCTGATGTCCTTGGCTTAAATATTCTCTGGCTGAGACTAGAATCAGTAATTGTTATTATTTATTTATTTATTTTTGTGGTACGCGGGCCTCTCACTGTTGTGGCCCCTCCCGTTGCAGAGCACAGGCTCCAGACGCACAGGCCCAGCAGCCATGGCCCACAGGCCTAGCCGCTCTGTGGCATGTGGGATCCTCTCTGACCAGGGCATGAACCCGTGTCCCCTGTATCAGCAGGCGGACTCTCAACCACTGTGCCACCAGGGAAGCCCCTGTTATTATTTATTGAATGTTTCATATGTGCCAGGTACCCTGAATATGTTATCTTGAGTTGTCTTCATTCTGTATGGTCAGAAATATTATCCTGTAATAGAGGAGGAAACGCAAGCTGAGAAATGTTAAGAAAATTGTCCAGTGTCTGCCAACCATCCTCTGCATAATGGCCCCCAGGGTCAAATCCAGCTTGAAGCCTGTTTTTGTAAATAAAAGTTTACTGGAACACAGCAATGCCCATCACTCACATATTGCTATGACTGCTTTTGCACTGTAACAGTAGAGTTGAGTAATTACTGAAGAGACTTATCTGGCCCCAAAAGCCTAATATTTACTCTCTGGCCCTATCCCTGCTATATGAGAGCTGTGCTTATTCAGATTTCTTCCCGACAGCTATCTCTTGTTGCTGCCCAATATTTCCTTCCTGTGTGTGACTGTTAATGAAACAGACTTCCCTCGTGTTGTTTTAAACCCTCCAGGTCAATGTACCTCCTAATAAAATTAGTTTTGTTCAAGAGAAAAGAGTACAGGCAGCAGAGTCGCTAGCCCAAGTTTTTAATTCTGGCTCCATCTCTCTGTAAAATGGGAGTTGTGATGCCTTCCTCATGGGATCATTGTAAAGATAAAGTGAAATCATACTATGCCTAGTAAGTGACTGGCCCACGAAAGGCCCTTTGAATGGTAGCTATAATTATAATTATATTATTATATTATATTATAATTATTTAATAATTATTATATTATAATTATAATTTTAAAAGTTTTGCTTCTATTTATAATTTATTCAGGTGAGTTCAGACGATGCTGGTGCAGATACTGTATGGAAGGCCCACAGTGTCTGTAAAGGGCTTGGGAAAGAGAGAGTACAGACAATTGGGAGACGGGGTGGAGCAGTCTTGACCAGTAGAGGTTTTGTATCATAAGGTGTAGGAGATAAAATTGGAATATTAGGCTAATATTAAATTTTGGCGGGTCTGAATGCAGGATGAGAGTTTTCTGCTGGTCTGTTTCAAAATTCTGTGGGACCATAGGATTCCATCCAGGGGCCTCCTGGAGGAGTGAAGAGTGAGGCACTCTCACTCTAACTGAAATGATACTTTTTAAAATTAATTAATCAGTCAATCAATTAATTAATTTTTGGCTGCACTGGGTCTTCATTGCTGCACGCAGGCTTTCTCTAGTTGCGGCGAGCGGGGGCTACTCTTTGTGTGGTGCGTGGGCTTCTCACTGCAGTGGCTTCTCTTGTTGTGGAGCATGGGCTCTAGGCGCACAGGCTTCAGTAGTTGTGGTACTCGGGCTCAGTAGTTGTGGCTCGCTGGCTCTAGAGCAGAGGCTCAGTAGTTGTGGTGCACGGGCTTAGTTGCTTTGCGGTGTGTGGGATCTTCCTGGACCAGGGCTCGAACCCGTGTCCCCTGCATTGGCAGGCTGATTCTTAATCACTGTGCCACCAGGGAAGCCTCATATGATGCCTTTTTATCTGTCTCATGATTTAGAGCTGCACATGGATTTAGGTTGAACTCATGCCCCTGTAGGTGTTCTCTGCTGATGTAATGGGTTTGAGGGCACGTTGGTCAGGGCTGAAGACATAGGCTGAAGCCATCCAGACAGCTGCAGTACAGTGTGATTTGGGGGTAATTGCATGATTAGCTGTGGGCTTTTTGTTCATAATACAGACTCTAAAGTCACATTGGTTGGCTTCAAGATCTTGACTTCACAACTACACCACTGAGTAACCTGTGCAGCTTACCGAACCTTTCAGAATCTTTGTTTTCTCATCCGCAAGATGGAGATAGTTATAGCGCTCAGCTCACAAGTGATGGATGTAGGTTGGTTGGCATGGTGATGCCATGTAGTAATGGGTGTAATCAGTATTAGCTCTTAGTATTACTATTACATGGTAGTAGCGGTAAATGTAAGAGTACTGTTACATGGGAGTAGCGGTAAATGTATGTTGATGGACATTTTATTTTTTCTCCTACTGTCATCCCCATTGCTTAATGCCTAATGAAGAGGATGTTCCACAACTATTTGTTGAACAACTGAATTGTAACTTTAGCTTAATAGAAATGAAAGCTTTCTAAATGTGCCTCTTAATCGGAAAATAAATGGGTTAATCACGTACTTCATTTTAATCACTTATGAAATGTGCTGTGGTGATGGTGTGATGTGTACATTGTAAACAGTGGAAGGAAGGGAGTTGTATGGACATTTTGGAGCTGGTGAATTTCCTTATTAAAGGTGTGCACTAAAGAAATCCATTGAGAGAGAGTCTCTGTCACTGTCACTTCCATGTAGTGGGATGTGTCCTGCTCAGCTGTTGTTGCTTTCAGCTGAGTAGAGAGAACTCCCTCAGTTCTTCTAGATGCACTGAGTTGGTTGTTCTCACAGATAGATCGTTAGGGGAGATTTTGGTTATTTTGTCGAAAGAGATTCAGCAGCAGAACTGAGAGGAATGGGGTTTAGTAAGAATATGAGAGTAGAGCGCAGCTCTGGGAACGGTGGAGTGTGGAATGAGAGTTGGTTTTAGGTGTTACGAAGACGGAACATCTTTCATTTTGGTATCAAGTACTGTGTATGTATGTTTTAAAAACATAATCACATGAGAACGGCAATTTTATAGATTTTAAGAAAAAATAAATTCATTTTATTTATTTATTATTTGGCTGTGTTGGGTCTTCGCTGCTGCACGCGGGCCCTCTCTAGCTGCTGTGAGCAGGGGCCACTCTTCGTTGCAGTGTGCTGGCCTCTCACTGCGGCGGCCTCCGCTGTTGTGGAGCATGGGCTCCAGGCACGTGGCTTCAGCAGCTGTGGCACATGGGCCCAGCAGTTGTGGCTCTCGGACTCTAGAGTGCAGGCTCAGTAGGTGTGGTGCACGGGCTTAGTTGCTCCGTGGCATGTGGGATCTTCCCAGACCAGGGATCAAACCTATGTTACCTTGTGGGCTTAAGAATCCCCACAGGCAGGGCTTCCCTGGTGGCGCAGTGGTTGAGAGTCCGCCTGCCGATGCAGGGGATGCGGGTTCGTGCCCCGGTCTGGGAAGATCCCACATGCCGCAGAGCGGCTGGGCCCGTGAGCCATGGCCGCTGAGCCTGCACGTCCGGAGCCTGTGCTCCGCAACGGGAGAGGCCACAGCAGTGAGAGGCCCACGTACCGCAAAAAAAAAAAAAAAGAATCCCCACAGGCAGATCCTTAACCACTGTGCCACCAGGGAAGTCCCTATAGATATTATTGCTTAGCTTTTTATAAGACTTAGGAACATTGAGGGTTATTTTGTATTAGTTTTAATGAAAATATTAAGTAAATGGGAGACATACTATGCAAAAATTGTGATGGTAGATTAGATTCTAATGACTGAAATCAGGACACATTAGACAGTGTTCACAGGTTGTCAGTCAATCAGGCACTTTCCTGATCTGTGAAAGGGGATAAGAATATCTACCTTATAGAATTGTGAGAATTAAATGTGATAATAAGTGTAAAGTGTATCTGGCACATGGTGAGTGCAAGGTAAGTATATCTGTATCCATTCAACAAGTACTGAGTGCTTGTTGAGGGCCAGGCACTCAGCCAGTTACTGGGAAGAGCAGAGAAGCAGGCACTCCTTCCGGCAGTAATCATTTTATGGAGCATCTGCTATGTGCAAGGTATTATGCTAAGTGCAGAGGAGCTCATTATCTAGTGAGAGACAGGAACCATAACAGAGAGACCAGGTGTGAGTACAGAGACACCTGTAACGTGTAGTGCGTGGAAAGTGCCAGGGGAGTGCAGAAGAGGGAGCTGCTCACTCACCCGGTCTGCTGAGAACACTTACTCTTAGTTCCAACCTTGTACAGGGGGAATTACCATCTGTGCTGGCTGCTACACGATTCCTTTAGTCATTCATCAGATGTCTAGTGAGTTTCTGCTGTGTGCTGAGCATGATGCTGGGCACCGGGGATTCAGTATTGAACAACAAAGAGAGCGTCTGCCTTTTGGAATGTATCCTCTAACAGTGGAGACAAGCATTAGTCGTGTAATAAATATATACATGACTATTTATAACAATGGTAAGTTTTATGAAGGTGAGATGTATGGTGTTATAGGTGTGAAATAGGGGACTTTGACCTGGTCAGGGAAGGCACTTCTAAAGAAATCTCTGAACTTAAATCTCACTCTATATACCCCTAAATTACAACTCCTTGGGGGCAGGAACTTTGTTGATTTTATTTGTTGTGTATTTCCAGTACCTAGAGAGCACCTGGCAGGTGGTAGTACTCAATAGCTGTTTATTGAATGAAGGAAGGTATGATGGATCTGAATTCTAAAGGGAAAGTAGGATTTAACCAGGAGATGGGGAGGGAAGGGACTTTAGCCAGAGGAAATAGCATGTGCAAAGGACCTGTGCAGTTAGGGAGCAGATTACATTTGAGAGACTGCGAGGAGGCTGTGTAAGAACAGAGAATGCGAGAAAGCTAGAGAGGAAGGCTGGGGCTAAGCCTCCGTGCCTTGGTAGTCAGAGGGAAGATTTTGCTTTTTCTCTAAAGAGAAGTTGATTTTAAGCAGCAAGTATCAGGATCTAGTTTTCATTTTGGAAAGGTTTCTCTCCTGCCTTGTGGAGGACAGACTTTCGCGGGGGAATATGGCACAAGATTGAATGCTGGCGGGGTACAAAAGATAACACCTGGACTTCTGACTTTTGCCACATGGATGGATGGTTGGGCCATTCCTTAGGATAGAAACACAGGAAGAGAATTAGGTTTGTGCAGGAAAGATCATAAATTCGGTCTTAAAGATGTTGAGCTTAAAATGCCTTTGAATCATGTAAGTGGACTTTGAGAGAAGTCTGGGCTGGGGGTACAGATCTGAGAGTTATCTGCATAGCGGTTCTGGATGAAGCCATGGGCATGATTGAGATCGCCTAGGAAGGGAGGGTATGGATGAGAAGTGGGCCTAGGAGTTGAAAAACTCCAGTGTTAAATGGTCAGGCAGAAGAGGATGAAACTTGAGGAGCAGCTGAGAAGGAGGAAGAGAGCCAGGGGAGGGCAGGGGAATCCCGGAAGCGAAGGGAAAGGGAGTGTTTTAGAACAAGGAAGGTTCTATCCAGTGTTAAGGGCATGAGCATTGGAAAATGTCCTTTGGCTTCCATAATTTGGAGGTCACTGGTGGGAAGAGAGAGGAGGTAGCAGCTGGAGGGGAGCGAAGGATCAAGGTAAGTTTTACTTTCAAATCACTCTTAAGTTTTGTTGATACATTAGGAGTTACCAGTCGAGAGGGAGAAGCTGAACTGACGAGATGGATGGGCTTCCTGACGGAGAGAACAGCCCGTACTAAGCCTAGAGGCTTAGAAGTGTTTGTTGTGTTTTGGGGGCCGTGAGTTGGCTGGAGCAGAGGGGTGGTCAGAGAGCACGTGGAAAAAGCCGGCCCAGCTACCAAGACCTGGTGTGGATGGAGGCTGTCGCCAGCGTGTGCCGCAGTAGCCTGACACAGAGTCTGGCGAGATTACAAAGCCTAGGCTGAGAGGAGTTGGGAGTTGGGGGCTGCTGCTGGAGAGGAAAGGGCAGACGAGAGAGAGATTTACTGTCTTCTTGGTTGCTGATTCAGGCTGGGGAGTTGTAGGGAAGAATGGACTGAGAAAAGCACTGATGTCCTTCACTCAGGAGGATATTTAGATAGTTGGGCACAGAAAGTTGGAGGGGAACAGATAGGGGATGGACGTTTAGGAGGTGATGTTCAGCCTTCACTTGCGAGGGTGAGTGTGCAACTAGGGCCGCAGGAGTTGGAGTTACAGATCTCCTGCAAGCGGCCAGCTGAAGCCTCAGATCTGGGTGGGCTTCCTGAGGGTCCAGAGTATGTTTTGTGAGGTCCCTCATTTCTGCCGCTATTAAAACTAAGCTGTCGACATTTTGAGCTTTGAAGGCACAGACCCTTGGTACTGTTTACCTAGATCTGTCTGTGCAAACGAGTAGGCATGATGCTGGTTTTATTCAAGAACAGGTCATTTTTAATAGTCCCTTGAGAGAGAGAGACAGGTTGTATAGCTCAGACTCTGGAGCCAGGCTGCTTGGGTCTGAATTCCAGCTCCTCCATTAAGAGCTGAATGACCTTGGACAAGTCAGTTTCCTCTCTAATGCCCCAGTTTTCTTGTCTGTAAACTTAAGGTAATAGGAGGACCTAATGCATAGATCCCCTTATTAAATGAGAAATGCGTATACAGCACTTATCAACAGTGCTTGACACATTTTAAGTGCTCAAGAATTTGTAACAATGACCATAATCATTGTTTGGGGCCTTGGGTGTTGTTCTATTGCTAAAGCACCAGATGGCGACAAAGCACACGTCTTAAGCTTGCCCGCATTCTGCTGAAAGGATTCCTTGAATAGGTTGTTTTCTTCAGATCCCTAATTTGTGCAGTATGAAGTATTTTGTTTCTTTTCTTTTTCTCTTTGGATTCTTTCAGACTTCTGGTTGAAACTCATTTGTCTGAGACTCTTATTTAAGTGTTATTCATAACATTTAAAACAAAAGTTTTTTGGTTGAAGTAGCGCATGCATACAGTAAAATACCAGATAATACAGAACAGCTATTAGTGAAAAGCAACCATCCATCCCGTGGCCCACCTTGGCCTACTCCTGGGAAGCATCCACTTTTAACTGTTTTTATTACCATTTAATTTTGAATAGCTGAATTTTATGTTACCTCAACCAAAGTATTTAGTGCTATAACTAGCTATTAAATGTTATTTCTTTATATAGTAGGAATAGCATGGGTTTTCTTATGTGCCCACTCTGTGCCAGGCACTGTGGTGGGAATTTCTCAAAGTCTCTGCTCTCAAGTAACTAGTCCCTGGGGGGGAGGTAGTTAGTACAGTGTGGTAAGTGCTTTGGGGGAGTGCTCGGGAGGGAAGGCACCTGGCCTGTCCTGGATGAATGTCAGGGAAGGTTCTCTGGAAAAGGTGACATCTGAGCAGAGATGAAGATGGGACCTGGTTTGGCAGGCAAGAAGGACAAGGGAAAGGTGCTCCTCGCACGGGGTGGGGGGTAGCAGGGTCAGGAACATAAATGGTGAGAGCATGTTATGTCTGGGGAGCTGCGGTGGGGTGGAGGGTAAGATTTTGGAGTTGGAGGTGGGGCTGTGGTGAGGAAGCTGGCAGAGAGTGAGGGTCAGTCATGAGGGCATTTTTTTTCATATATATATAAAAATTTATTTATTTATTTATTTTTGGCTGCATTGGGTCTTCATTGCTGCACGCGGGCTTTCTCTAGTCGCGGTGAGCAGGGGCTGCTCTTCGTTGTGGTGCACGGGCTTCTCATTGCGGTGGCTTCTCTTGTTGCAGATCATGGGCTCTAGGCGCACGGGCTTCAGTAGTTGTGTACAGGCTCAGTTGTTGTGGCTCACGGGCTCTAGAGCGCAGGCTCAGTAGTTGTGGCGCACAGGCTTAGTTGTTCCGCGTCACGTGGGATCTTCCCAAACCAGGGCTCAAACCCGTGTCCCCTGCATTGGCAGGCGGATTCTCAACCACTGTGCCACCAGGGAAGTCCCAGTCATGAGGGCATTTTATGCCAGATCAGAAACTTTGAGTCTTGTTCTGAGAAGGATAAAGAACCACCCAAGGGTTTTAATAGCAGAGAAAGGTGGATACACTTGTTACCAAGATGAAGCTTGTGCTGCTGGCCGCATGACAGGCCAATAATCGAGAGCTGAGGTGTTGGGGCAAGGAATAAAGACTTTGTTCAGAAAGCCGGCAGACCGAGAAGATGGGCTCGTGCCCCAAAGATCCATCTTGCCTGAGTTAGAATTCAGGCTCCTTTTATAGTAAAAGGGGTGGGAATAAAGTCAGACACTTCCCGGTTCCCATCAGCCTCCAGAGGGGTTGTGTTAATTTCTTCCTCCCTGCAGTTATTCACAGGTGGGCCTGGTCAGGATGTTTCCTGTGAGCTAAATAAAGATATTTTAGCTTAATGCTCATTACCTAGGAGGTCATTCCTGGAGTTGGGTCATCATGTATAATTTAAGCTTATAGTCAGCATCCCTTTAGTGATTAACTTTTAATAGGATACAAAAGGTTCTCCCCTATTACACTTTTGCACCTTGTAAAGATCACTCTTGAAGCAGTGTGCAGAATGGATTGCATGACTTGAGACCAGTTAGGAGATGAGTGTTAACAGTCTCCCTGAGAAATGGCAGGGGCCTGACATAAGGCAAGGAGGGAAGCCAGAGAGTGGGGATCGGGCTTGAGAGACTCGATAGGCTTGGAGGGTGAGGGAAAAGTCGAGAATGAGTCCTAGGTTTCTGATTTAGGTAGTAGGTGCATGGTGATGCCCGTACATGAGCCAGAAGGTCCAGATGAAGAAATAGAATGTTTCTAGCTTATGTTAGATGTGTTGAACCTGACTTAGCTGTGGAGACATTGCCATTTATTAGCTTTGTCACCTTCATTACCTTACTTACCAACTCCAAGCATCAGTTTCTTATTCTGTTAAGTGGGGATGATAGTATCTACCACGGGTCCTTATGTTCATTAAAAGGAAGAGCATCATAAACACCCCACACAGGTTATGGCCAGAGCAGGTGATCAGTGGAAGTGGTTCCTTTCCTTCCTTTTCTAGGTTCAGAAGGACGAGAGTGCCTTCAGGTTTGTTGCTCTTTCTATGAAGTTAGCATTTTGGGATAATACAGTGTTCTGTGGAAAATATCTGCTTGAAAAATGAAATCTTGTGTAGCTCTCATACTTTAAGCCATCATGGATTGCTGAGAATTTTATTTGTCATCCAAAAAACACGTACAGTTTTCCTAATCCTGTGTATTTCACCACTTATCATTGACTTTCCCCCCGTTTAGCAAGCATGCACCTTCATTAAATCAAACCTTGATCCAAGCAACGTGGATTCCCTTTTCTATGCTGCCCAGTCCAGCCAGGCCCTCTCAGGATGTGAGGTGAGTCCAGCTTCTTACATTTACATTTACTTTAAACTGTAAAGTGTATTTTTGAAAAGGGAAAGTCATGTCAGAATTTTTTTTTTTTTTAGCAGTAAGACCCCATTAAGTGTGGGTGGGAATTCCATTCTTGTGATTTTTTTTTTTCTTAAAGAAATAGACTTTTTATTTTTCCCAAGTTTTCACTTTTCGTGAATTTTAAATAACTTTTTCCTATAGTTGCCTCTCTTCTGGGAAGTCTTATTTTTTTCTTTTAGTCTCCCTTTAACCTTTAAAAATGTTTAAAGCAAAAGAAGAATGCCCCCCACACCAGATTTCTAGAAATCCATTTTTTTGAACACAGGAGAAGAGCCATATCAGTAGACAAGTGACTTGCCAGAATCTTTTCTAAAGTGTTATGCTGAGGTTTTACAGATATTTAATTCTGGCATCTGAGATGTCGAAGAGGGGTGTTCACAGCCCAGGCGGGTGGTGTGACCTCGGCAGTTGCTCTGCCTGCCATCTTTGGCGTGCCCACCACAGGCTGGCAGCAGCTGTTCTGAACTCTGTGTCTACCCATCCTTTCTTAGATCTCTATTTCAAATGAGACCAAAGATCTGCTTCTGGCAGCTGTCAGTGAAGACTCCTCCGTGGCCCAGATCTACCACGCAGTTGCAGCCCTAAGTGGCTTTGGCCTTCCTCTAGCTTCCCAAGAAGTGCTCGGTGCCCTTACCTCTCGCCTCAGCAAGGAGGAGACCGTGCTCGCGTAAGTCACCATCTTGAGCGCTTCTCAGGCTACTATCCTGAGAGGCTTCATCCACTGGTTCCACAGGTATTGTCTGGGCACCTGCTATGTGCCAGGTGCTCTGCTAGCACAGCAGATGTCATATTGTGCTAAGGCAGGTAAGGTCCGTGTCCTCGTGCAGCTCACCAAGACACGGTCTCCCTCAAGCTGCTCTAGCAGAGGCAAATACTGAGTCCGAGCATAAACACACTGCCACAGAGACACGACTGCCTTTGAGGTTAGGGGCTGAAGCAAGGGTAGGGGTGACCGAGGGAGAGTGAGGCCAGAGAGCCACGTGCGTCTCTTACTGCGGCTTGGCCAGGCCATGGTGAGATGTTGGCATTGGAGGCTCCGCCCTGGAGGAGGGCTCACAGGGTCCCTTGGAGAGGTGGGGGAAGTAGGGCCTCAGAGGGGAGAGTATTCTAGGGATCAGACCCTGCTCCTCTGCAAAAGGCTCAGGCGAAGGAGAAGCACCTTATAGGAAGGAATTGTACATTTAAATGTTGCAACTGACTTAAGGATGCTTACTAAAGTTAAAAGTAATAGTATACGTAGTTTTTTTTTTCCCTTTGACACTGAAACTCCTCATTTAACACAGTATATGTATTTTTCGTTTTCTATGTGTCTCCCATTTAATTGCAACCCTGAGACAGATTGGAGGCACCTGGACTCCTGTTCATTGTTCAGCAAGATGTTAGTGACACCAGTTCCCTACTGCAGAATAGTTCAGTTGTTTCCCAGGGTTTTTGTTTTTGTTTTTGCTAAGAACCAAAATGTTTCTAAACTTGAAGCTTTGTTAAGGGCAGGGCTCACAGTCAGTTGACGTTCTCCCTGTCACTCTCACGCCCTATTCATATTCACGTGGTCAGTAATCAGTGACTTTGGGACTGGTACGTTTCTCAGGAATGACATTTTGCGCACCCTTTGCCCAGTGCTTGGCCCTTGTGGTCCTCCTGTTTCAGGTTACCTTACTTTGATCTCGTCCCATAATCCCTGTGGAATGCTTCTGAAATCACCACCATATCTCCTGTCATGAGATCACTCTCAGTGCCCTACTTTGATGCCACCTACAGAAAAATCTTTCCCTTTCCCTTTCCCTCTGAGCAAAAAGGAAAATCTCCCTCCTCTAAACCCCAGAACAGAAAGAAGTACAAAGAAAGTACATCCATTTTGGAGTCAGTTAGACTTGGGTTTGAACACCAGCTCTGTTTCTTCCTTGCTGTGTGACTTTGGGCAAGTTAGTAACCTCTCTGAGCCTCATCTGTAAAACATTACCAACAAATGTCAAGATTAAGTAAGATAATACATGTGATGAGCCTACTGCAGTGCCTGGTCTCAGTGGGCATGGGACAAATGGAGTTTGTGCTCTCTAGAGCATTTCCTTCTTAGGTCCCTTTCTTAGGGAGCTGGTTACTTCCTTGGTTGTATTGTAGTATTTTCTGTATTAGATTTTAAGCTTCTTTACTTATAGTGCTCAGAGAGCCTGGCACATGGTAGATGCCCAAGAAAGAGTTAATAAAGGCTGAAACTATACTTTTTTTTTTTTTTTTTTGCTGTACGCGGTCCTCTCACTGCTGTGGCCTCTCCCGTTGTGGAGCACAGGCTCCGGACGCGCAGGCTCAGCGGCCATGGCTCACGGGCCCAGCCGCTCCGCGGCATGTGGGATCCTCCTGGACCGGGGCACGAACCCGCGTCCCCTGCATCGGCAGGCGGACTCTCAACCACTGCGCCACCAGGGAGGCCCTGAAACTATACTTTTGTGTTTCTATTCTATCCTCTTGTAAAAAGCTTCAGGTAGAAAGACCACACGCTTGGGGTGAGAGAGAACTGTGTCCAGACTCTTCTACTTAATACCTCTGTGGCCATGAGCAGGGTGTTTAACCTCCCCTAAACCTCAGTGTTTCCATATGTAAAACAGGGAGAACGATATCTGTCTCATAGGGTTATTGTGAAGATCAAACTGGCAGGATGCCTTATATAATATTACTACTAATTTACCCTATTTAAGCAAATCTGATATAGATTAGGACTCTTCTAAATGGGCCTTCTACATTTAACTGGACTTATTCTAGGAAACGAATGTTCATAAACTTGTCTAGAATGGTAAAAAACATTAGTAGCTTTGAATGAACAATTTGAAAAGATGCTATTGTGGTCTCTCATAACCCAATTTCTTTGAATCATCTGCTGTTTATTAGCAAGACAGGATTTGCTTTCTTAGGGTTTGAATATAGTGCTCCAGAGGGAGAGAAATTGCTGACTGGAGTATAAGTAATTAAAGCCAATGACAAAGCTTTTCAAAAGCTAAGTGGATTAATTTCATTCTAAAAATTCTGAGGTTGTTACCAGCATGACGCTCACTCGTTCCAAAGAAGAGAAAAATGATATCTTAATTGAAAAGTTCTTTCTAGGCTCTCCTAGCAGCCTTTTCTGGGCTCAGCATTTATCACGGGCAGATGTGGGATTTTTATCTTGTTTGGAAATTCAGATTTCATTTTCTCAAGTCTTTTCTAACAACAAGCATCCCAGAGGAGTCACTGAACACTCTGGGGCTTCCCTCTCTGTGAATTGTGACCCCTCTGTTTTCCAGCTTACCATCTTAATGGAATTCGTTTTCCATGGAGGGAATGTAAATTGTTATGATTGTGATGAAAGCGGACAAATTCTCGCTCTACATTCCCCAACACACTGACTTGATAAATGGTGGTTTTACACAAAGGCCCGGTCATCCCTTGGGAATTTGGGAACCTTTCTGGGGTTGACCAGTCGGCTTAACCACCAGGGGTCCTCAGCTTTCTCTTTTCTACCCCGAGAAGCACCATTTCTATTTTTCAAGTTATCCACATTAAGAGACTAGAACCTAATAAAAAATCTTATGTGGACATACTTACTACATTCCGCCTTAAAAAGTTTATCTTACAGAAATACACTCATAAGTGGATAACAATATATGAATAAACCATAAAAAAGAATGAGGTACTGATACATGTTACAGAATGGACAAGCCTTGAAAATGTTATGCTAAGTGAAAGAAGCTAGACACAAAGGGTCACATTTGTGTGATTCCATTTATATGAAATATCCAGAATAGGTAAATCCATAGAGACAGAACACAGGTTGTCAGGGGCTGGGGGGGAGGGGAGAGGGCAGGTGATGGGAAATGGAATGAAGCTGTTTAATGGGTATGGGGTTTTATTTTGGACTGATGGAAATGTTTTAGGACTAGATAGAGGCGGTGATTGCACAACATTGTGAAATATACTAAATGCCACTGAATCGTTCACTTTCAAATGGCTAACTTTATGTGAATTCACTTCAATAAATTAAAAGTTATATATATACATATACAGCCATGAATAAGGGTTAACAGTTACAGCGTTGTGTGACCTAGTAAAACATAATGTTCATCAACTGGAGATCAAGTGAGTAAATTATAGTTCTTCTAAGCAGTACAATACTATGTCGTTGTTAATAAGGATGAAATATATTTATATGTCCTCACGGAAAGATCTGTACAATCTAAATAAATTGCAGGACAGTTATCTTTTAGGGGTAGGCATTACAGGAATTTTAACTTTCTCCTTTAGTAATGTATTTGAAGTTTTGACAAATATGTACTTTTATAATCAGGAGTAAATAGTAGGAAAAGAAAAAAAGAACAGACGCCGGTTTGAGAACCAGATCTTCTGTTTCTTTCATCTTATTTAATGCCTAAAGGACGGGTGGCTTTCAGGTCTCCGAGCAGGATGGCGACAGCACAAGCGTTAGCTGAGTGTTTACCGAATGCTTCCTGTTTATATTGCATTAAGCTGGTTTCAGAAAAGTTGCTCCACATTCTACCCAACCACCTACATATGTAGATTCCACAGTGCTTCTTTGGTTTTGGAGTAGGAAAAGTAGAAAAGGGGCAGCCAACCTCTGCCCAGCCCAGTGCCTCTTACAACACGGGCATATGCCAGATACACCTTCATGTGATGAAGTGGCTCCTCTTCCCCCTCTACGTATATCTCTTCTGAATCTGATTAAGTCTTAGTCTGGTGTTCTATACGTGATGCCATTAGGAACCAAACAGATTTTCAGAGGGGGGTGACCTGGTGCACCCTCTCTTCTCTCCGCCCTCAGTTCTTATGTGGATCCTGCTGCCCAGATTGCCTTCTCTCTAGCTGTAGTGAACTTTGTAATGTAATGGTCTTTTTTGAGGGGGGGGGCGCTGCATCACGTGGCTGATAAAATGTTAGTTACCCGACCAGGGATCGAACCTGGGGCCCTGGCAATGAGAGTGCAGAGTCCTAAGTGCTGGACCACCAGGGAATTCCCTGTAATGTAATGATCTTTGTTACGTCTTTCCCTAGACTGTAAACAAGTTCCTTCGTGGCCGAGGCTGTCTTATAGTTCTAAAGAACAAGAGCGGGATATTTGTGTAGGTATCCCAATACAGGAAGGGGAAATGGAGACTTGCCATTCATTGGGGTTCTATTCTCTACCTTTCAGAACAGTCCAGGCTCTACAGACAGCATCCTACCTGTCCCAGCAGGCTGACCTGAGAAGCATCGTGGAGGAGATTGAGGTACAAATTTATTTTGGCAAGTGAATTTCCCAGCTTCTGTCTTTGAAACCCTTTAGAAGAGTCTTGCAGATAGACATGAATGATTTGTTGTGGCCAGTTACCTTTCTTTTCATATCCGTGGCACTTTTGTTCTTTGTATCAGAGCAATATTTCCTAGGGAATATTTGTTAGGCTCGTATAGTTACACCATCAGTTAGGCAACAAACTACTTCAGTCTGTTGTAGGTATAGTCTCATAGTCTACAGATTTTAGAGCCTAACAAACCTGAAATTCAAATTTTTTTCTACTTCTTACTACTTTGTAATCTCAGGCAAATTGTTAATGTCTGAGCCTCAGTTTCCTTGCGTGGTGGTGGTTAGGAGCAAGCGAAGTTCTAAAGTGCCTAGTACAGAATTGGTGCTCAGCAAGTGGTCACTGTGGTTTTTGTTAGTCCACTACCCTTTCCACTGCCCACGACCTCCTGCTGCTCAGAGACGGCTTCCATGGACTGCCGAGCCGGGGATGACAGGCACTCTGACAGTGTCATCGCCGGATGCCCCACAAGCACATTAGCTGCCTCGTCACGTTGCCCAGAAGAGCAGTATGTCTCTCTTCATCCTTTAGAGCATTGAATAAGAAAGAGAAATGCTCTGCCCTGGAGGTTGTTTCCAAATGGATGGCCATCGAATCCACCTGTGTCACGAGGCTTCCAGGGTGAACTGTGGCTGGGCCCACTGGCCCGCCCAGAGCAGTGGGTGCCTTCAGTGCCATGACTCCTGGGCTTGGGCTTGAGTCGAAGGGGTCAGGGAGGGAGCACTCCAGAGCTGCAGAAGATACTGTTCTCTTCAGATGCCTATATGATATACTTTACTCTCTGCCTAAGCACCTTTTTTGAGAAAGCACTAAGTGACTGGGGTGGTCTGCAGACTTAGAGTGAGATTTCTCAAAACTGTGTCTGCACTGGGGTGACAGTGGTTTGTCCGTCTCGTCTCTGTTATCACTTGACTTCCAATCTGCCTCTGTTTTGTTGTGACAGGACCTTGTTGCTCGCCTGGATGAACTGGGAGGTGTGTATCTTCAGTTTGAAGAGGGACTGGAAACAACAGCATTGTTTGTGGCTGCCACCTACAAGCTCATGGACCACGTGGGCACCGAGCCATCCATTAAGGAGGTGCCTGTCTATGTAACAGTTCTTGGGCGTGAAAACCAAAGACGTTGTTGGCTTTATCTGCTAAGGGTAGCTTTTTTCAGAGAGGGCAATTCAGTTAGCTTTGGGGTGTCTTGGGTTAGGCATTGAGAATGAGAAACAGAAAAATGTAAAGCCTGTTCCTGAGAAACTGGTTGTCAGTGGGATAGACATGTAAAGAAATTGTTAGACTTGCTTTAAATGGGGTACGGACACATCATGAGGTAGTGGCAAGAAGGCCAAGCGTATTACTCTCGATCCACCTCCCATTCCTTCCTGATGCTCCTTCCTGCCTGTCTCATGAATGCTTTCCATGCTGGTGGCCTGTGCAAATCCTCTTCCTCTTAAGAAGTGCCCTGTACTTCAAAATGGCCTGTTCTCCTCTCTCCCCACTGACCCTCAGCAGTGCCTAAGTCTGAGCTAATCTGTGCTGATTGACATAGTTCACTGAGAGGCATGTGTGTCTACCAGACATCCACCAAGAGTTAATTCTTTTCTTTCTTTCTTCTTTCAAGAGGAGCTTGTTAACCTGAAAGAACCTTTAGTTGGAATGTGTGTGGGAAGTCTTGTGAGTAGGACCCTCTTTGTACCACTTGTTTGTAAGGTTACCAACCCTTGATCTAAAGGACTTAAAATACAAGCTGCTGCTGTTTTAATTTTAGGAGGAAAGATATGGGTTCCAAGTCAGAACTTTCACTTCTTTTGTGAATTATGAATGCATTGTGAGTTCTGTGCTGAGTTTCAAGTAAACAGTAAATAATTACCTGTCTTGAGTAATTTGAATTAATTTCGTATTTTCTCTGGAGGATATGATCTAATAATTTATTCATGTATTGGCCTTTTTATGTTGTCTTTTCCTTCATCCTAAGTTTAGGAGACCTAGAGATACCACACTCTATTTAAATTTCTATTATGGGTGAAAGTGCAAGAATGTGGGTCTTATGGTACAAATCATTTCGGGATTCTCCTATACACAGTACAGTACATGAATTGGCGATATTCTACGTAAAACAACTTAAACTTTTTCTTGCTTTATTCCCAAGCTGCTACTAACCAGGTATTTGGCTGGGATAATTTTGCTGTCACTGCTTTTGACATAACAATTCTGGTGAACAGTCCCCCATTTTAACATGTCAACATGTTACTGATGGAAAATGTAATTGGTACAATTAAAGAAAATTATTTCATGTCGACTGTGAATAACACTGTCGGGAACAGGGAACTCTTTTGTTAGATGGTAGATTTTAAAAAACAAAACTGATTGAAGTGGAAAATGTTTCCTCTTAAGCAAACAACCTCTAGAATTTTAATAATGCCTTTTAGGTTCTACTTTTTTAAAAAATTGCTTTCAGTTTTCCCCTCTAAGCAGCCCATTAGTTCGTAATGGAGAGTTATTTTAGTTTCTTTCTAATGTACACTTTAGCTGTGAAGTTTGGTCTTGTAAACACCAACTTAGCCCCAGCATACTGCTTAGAGGTGGGTTGGCAAGGAAGGGAGCTTGGGTGGGAGGGTGAGGGGAATCAAGAAAGGACATATTTTATTGTGGAAGGACTTTGGAGACAAACAGACCTACGTGTGAACTTTGGTTCTGCTTTTTTTCTTTCCATCGTAACTTGTAGGAGTAACTTAACTTCCTTTAGCCTCAGTTTCCTTATTTGGAAAGGATTGATATCAGTCTTTTCAGGATTTTTGTCAAGATTTGAGTTAATGCTTGTAAAGCACCTGTCACAGTGCCTGGCACATATAGGTATGGAACAAATGGGTACTGCTATAGGTGTTCTATAATATAGTTTCATATCTCAGTAATTATCTAGAAGTACCTTGCATTTGTATAGTAAGCATCCATAAATGGTTGACAAATAAACGCATTAATTTCAGTTTGTACTAGAAGATGGAAAAAACCAACCAAATTCAAGTTTTATGCTTAAATGCAGAATATGTGCTTCCCCCACCCCTACCAATTTGGGTTAATGGCTAAAAGACCTTCCCAGTGAATGCCTAGAAACAGATAAGGAATGACTTGAGCCAGGTGGGGAGGGAGGGGTGGCTGTCCCACCTGCCTGACTGCTGCATTTCCCTTTTCTTTCAGGATCAGGTCATCCAGCTAATGAATGCCATCTTCAGCAAGAAGAACTTTGAGTCACTCTCAGAAGCCTTCAGTGTGGCCTCTGCTGCCGCTGCACTTTCCCAGAATCGCTACCATGTGCCTGTTGTGGTTGTGCCTGAGGGCTCTCCTTCCTACACTCAGGAACAGGCTGTCCTACGGGTATGACTTCTATGCCCCACATGCGCTGCTCTGATTGCCATTTCCAGTGTAAGGCTTCCAGAAATCCAAAGACTGGTACACAGCTGATTGTAACCCCCGTGAGGATAGACCCCTTAAATGAAGAGCAAATGGGGATGGCCACTGGGTGAACTAGTCACAGAATCCTTCCAGCAAAAGTGTGGAGTCCTAACCCCTGGACGGCCAGGGAATTACCATTAGAGTATTTTAAATAGTATAGCTTTCACTAAATTAAGTGCTAGAAAATTGCATTTCTGGATTTGTAAGTCCATATGTATAGAGAAGTCTTACTTCTAAAATGTATTTTCCAGTACCCAGACTTTCTAAATACATTATTTTAAGACAGTGTTGTAAATTCCCAGGTAATTCTGGTACTTATAGTTGTTAAAATCAATATCAGGTCTCTTCTTCCTTGGAGCCGACAGTGTATCTTTCTGCCTCTTCAGAGCATAGCCATCCCTCTCACTCAGCAATAAGCACGGACTGTTTTGGTGTGTTAACTCTCTGAACAGAGCAAAATGCACACGTTTAGAGTTTTCCACTCGTCATAATGAGGCATTTGTTGCTATTGTTTGGAAACCAGGTATAAGCTAAAATCTTTATTAAAAATTAGCATTTTATTTATGTCTAAACACACGGGTTCCACATAGGACAGTTCCATGTGTCCCATAAGTTCTTCTGCTTCAGAGGACCCTACAGATACTCTCCTGAAGAAGTGCCCCATATTCCAAAGTTGCCTCTTCTCTCCCTACCTACAAGTCACATCCCCTCAGCAAAGACTGGGGTGAGAACTAACCTGATTAATATAGTTCATCATGAGTTAGGGAGAGCTCAGAGAGCAAAGTAGAAAAAAATACTGGATTTTGAAGCTAGGTAGGCTGGGGTTTGAGTTCTTAGCCATGTGGCCTTTGGCAGTCTTGTAACCTCTTCGTGGCCTCAGTTTCTTCATCTGTAAAATAAAGATAGATTATACTATGTCTCAGACGATCGGTGGGAGGATATATATAAGGGCCTAGCCTGGTATCTGGCAAATAGTCGACTTTCAATAAATGAGTATTATTACTGTTATCCATATTACTTCAGTTTTCCCATTGCCCATACCTTCCTAAAGTATTTTTCTTGCTAATAATTTTTTTTTAAAGATACTGTAGTAGTGAAGTAGAGTGGGTAGATTAGGGGATCAGAGAGAAGGAAGCATTAACTGTGTGATCTGGAGCCAGTCATTTTCTTTCCCTGGGCTCTGGTTTCCTCATCTGAAAAATGAGATCATTGGGTAAGATCATCTTTAAGATCTTCCCCACCTCTAACGTTCTGTAATCTGTCCCATTCCCAAACTAATTGTGTTTTCCTGTATTTGATTTCCCATAGTAGACCAAAGGTCAGTGATGGTTTCCTAAAACAAGATGGTTCTTTCCTGGCAGAGCTTGCTCCCTGTGGATAAAGCACCCCCCCTAGAAGCAAAATCTGTACTCTCTTAGCTTTTGTTGCTACAGACAATTTTAAAATTTATTTCCAGTTGCAGGTCACCAATGTTCTGTCCCAGCCTCTGACTCAGGCCACTGTTAAACTAGAACACGCTAAATCTGTTGCCTCCAGAGCCACAGTCCTCCAGAAGACATCGTTCACCCCTGTGGGGTAAGAACTGAGCACATCTCTGTAGAGTGCCAATATACTTATTTTGGAAAATAAGCCTGCAGCCAATATAACCCAGATTTATGTGGTTATTACCAAGATCATAAAACCAAATTTACCTAAATTTAGGATTATGCTTTACTTATAATAATATGTCATGAACATTTCCCCCATAGGATTAAGATTCTTCTATAGTCTTATCTTCAATGGCTGTGTTATTGTTATGTAAATTTTTTAAAAAATTAAAAGTCAATTTTTATATGAAACTTTGTTAAGTATTACATTAGTAAGTTAATGAGATTGGGAACTGAGTTTAAGAGAGAAAATGCATTTCTTACACAGTCGTAAAGATACATAGGCAATATGTGAAATTAAAAAGCAAAATCGTTTTTATGAATGATCAGTAGAATGGTAAATGACATTGGGGGTTTTGTGATGTAGTTAGAGTTAAGAATTCTCTACCATTTTTCCCCTTTAAAGTAAAAATTATTAATATTTTAAAATTAAATTAAAAGTAAGATGTGCCCTTTTTAGGAAATTCACAAAGCACAGGAAAGCAGAAATAATGCAGAAAGTTACCTACAATTATACTACCCTACACCAACCTCTTTGAACATTTCTACGCTTTTTTTTTTTTTTAACGGAATTGGTATCCTACTGTAGACTTAGCTGTTTTGCATTTAATTGTGGAAGACTTACCCGAAGGAGGTAGGATTTTTAGGAGCTGAGGGGGAAAAAATGAAAAGAAGACTTTCGAGACGTGAAAAAGGAGGTCATTTTAGATCGTTTTGAAGTTTGCCCCTCATTATAATCTGTAAATGAGCAGGAGGTGGCCCAGGCGGGTGGGAAGTTGAAAAGTGAAGAAGTGGTGCGGCCCTGGACCATCTCAAGGATCAAGGAATGCCTCATTTTGTAGGCCGTTTGTTGTATTTGTGACTTTCCTATGTGAGTTCTTGCTAACCCCACTGTCATTCTTAACAGGGATGTTTTTGAGCTAAACTTTGTGAATGTCAAATTTTCCAGTGGCTATTATGACTTCTCTGTCAAAGTTGAAGGTGACAACCGTTATATTGCAAATACTGTAGAGGTAAGTGCTTTTCTTGTTGTCCCCATTGCCACGTTAATATACACAAGGAAATGACCAAACAGGCACATAACATTAACCATCTGGTATATTGACTTCACTTATGACCAAGTTCACGTGAATATGTTGAGAGGGATAGGTTTGAACTATGCTGTTTGACAGACTTAGCCAAGAACTTGATCATAGCAAGTTTTCTTTTATTTGCAAATTGTTCATTTTCCATTATAATTTAGCATTACTATCTTACATAAAATTTAGGAAGTAGAAAAAATTAAAATCACCCATAATTCCACTGAGATATAAATATTCTTGAGATGTTTTCTGTGGTTGGCCTTGATAGATTTATTTATTTATTTTTAATTTAAAAAAAATTTTTTGTTTTATTATTCCCCATGATAGATTTAGAAAAGTGCTTGATGCTAATTAGGGGACCAAAAGCATCAAGTGACCTGTAGCACCATAGTGAGTCTGTCTGGGTAAAGTACAAAAGAAAATTGGTAATCCTTCATAATGAACTATGTTTCAGATGTTTAGCTGACTAGTTTTGTTGAAGATCCACGTGTTTTTTTTTTTTTAATTTATTTATTTTTGGCTGTGTTGGGTCTTCGCTGCTGCGCGTGGGCTTTCTCTAGTTGCGGTGAGCGAGGGCTACTCTTCGTTGCAGTGCACGGGCTTCTCATTGCAGTGGCTTCTTTCATTGCAGAGCACGGGCTCTAGGCGCATGGGCTTCAGTAGTTGCGGCACACGGACTCAGTAGTTGTGACTCACGGGCTCTAGAGCACAGGCTCAGTAGTTGTGGCGCACGGGCTTAGTTGCTCCACGGCATGTGGGATCTTCCCAGACCAGGGCTCGAACCCGTGTCCCCTGCATTGGCAGGCGGATTCTCAACCACTGTGCCACCAGGGAAGCCCCAATCCACGTGGTTTTAAGGATGGAAAGCTGTGCCTCATTTATCTGATGCTTTGTGGGAATGTGGTATTTCACGTTGGTGGTTTTCCTAGCTAATTGAAGTTTGCCCCTTCAGGCACTGTGGCTTTCATTTTAACCTTTTTGGGTAGAAGTTTATTTAAGATGAATAACATATTTTCCTACTTTTTAAACTATGGGATATGGTTTATCCTCTTCTTATTCTGGCTTAGGATCATAAGTATGAACCCTTTATTGAAAGCCTGTGACATGAACAGTAAAGTTCTATGTGCTTCTGCTTATTTTATTCTTACAACAATCCTAGCAGATGCGTGGAGTCCTCTTCGTTTCACAGACGAGACCTAGAGGGGTAGAGTAACTTGTCCAAAACCTCCAGCCTGTCTGTGCTTGGGTGGATCCCCTACACAATACTGGTTTAGTCACTGTGCCCTAGGAAATACTGAGCTAGCTTAGAGGCTGCAGAGCTGTGTGCAGCTCCAGCCTCTGGCCTGTTTATAATATTACTTTGTCCTTACTGCTGTCATTTCTCAATGTTTCTGCCACTGTGTCTTTGTTGCACTTACTTGACCACATTGTCACGCATTCTGTTGGGTCAGGGGAACTGGAAGTAGTACAGTGTCTTTCCCGAATAATTAAATATATGCTGTTTGTGACAGCTGTTTTCTTCACTATTCAAATGTCATTTTCCACTCACTTTTCTTTTTTAATGAAACTTTTTCATTTTGAAACAATTTCAATCTTAAGTTGTAAAAATAGTATGAAGAATTCCTGTATACCCTTTACCCAGCTTCCCCAAATGTTAACATCTTATGTAACTGTAATATTATTGTCAATACAAGAAAATTAATAATGATACAATACTATTAACTAATCTATATAGCCTTAATTCAAATTCCACTAGGTATCTTACTAATGTCCCTTTTCTGGTCCCAGATTCAACCTGGGATCACGTATTCCTTTAGTTGTCATGCCCTTTTACTCTCCTCCAATTTAGGATAGTTTGTCTTTTGTGACCTTGACACTTTTGAAGAGTACTGGCCAGTTAGTTTGTAGAATGTCCCTCACTTTGGGTTTGTCTGATGTTTCCTCATAATTAAATTCAGGTCATGCATTTTTGGCGAGAATACACCAAAAGTGATGCTGCTTCTCAGTGAATCCTATTAGGAAGTATATGCTGTTGATATGTCTCATTGCTGGTGATGTTAACCTTGATCACTTGGTTAAGGTGGTGTCTGCTAGGTTTCTCCATTGTAAAGTTGCTGTTTTTCTGCTTTATAATTAAGTGTCTGGTGGAGTGATATTTTGAGACTCTGCAAATATCCTTATGATCTTGCCTGTAAGAGTTATTAATGTGGTATTTGCCAAGAGGTGATTTTCTCTTTCATTCTTTCTACATTTATTAATTGGAATTCTACTGTAAGAAAAAGCTGTCCCCCTTCCCCTGCATTTAGTTATTCAATTACGTATAATACTTTGGATTCATGGATACTTATTTTACTCTGTAGGTTATAATCCATTACTGTCATCATTTATTTTTTTTGCTTATATTATTCCAAATTTGGCCTTTGGAGAGCTCCTCAGGTTGGCCCCTGTGTCACTTTCTTTTACTGAAAGGACAAGGCAGCTAGAAAGTTTGACCTTTTCAAAAGTGGGGCATTACTTAACATAGTTAGATTAAACATTTATATTAAAAGTTTGGCAGAAAGGAGGAGATTTTCTGGAACTCTAGTTTCTCTGCCTTTTCTCTACCTCATGTCTGCCCTTTTTGGGCAGGAGACATCTGATCCTACTCCATTCACTAACACAAGATTTGGATAGAAATTATTGTAGTGTGTACCTTGAACCTTGAAAATCCAGATTCTTTAAATTTTAGTTTCCTACATTAAGGGGCCCTATTTGCAACTGAACACATTGGAAGGCAAACTTTTTTTTTTTGGCCTGAAACCTCCTTCCTTCTACCTGTACAATCTTGATAACAACATATCCAATATAAGTGCCATAACCATACATCACAGCCGTTCTTAACCCTTCCTTTCTTTCCACTTCTGACTTCTGGTCAGTCACTATGTCCTGTTGATTCCACCTTTAAGTGTCTTTTGCATGATTCCTTTGTTCTTCAGCCCCAGTTTTCCTACTTGGGTAGATCCTGAGTAGGTAGATAGGTAGTTTCCA
Organism: Mesoplodon densirostris; assembly: GCF_025265405.1. Lineage (NCBI taxonomy): Eukaryota > Metazoa > Chordata > Mammalia > Artiodactyla > Ziphiidae > Mesoplodon > Mesoplodon densirostris. Next base: position 22,729,037 of record NC_082676.1, on the reverse strand, counting down.
GCCAGTTTCACTGTCTTCAGTCTCTGCCCCTTCCATTTAATAAGCACTGTAAACACCACTAGAATTATAAAATCACAGTGTTCCCCTAGTTAAACATTTCTTTGGTTCTCTATTGCCTGTGAATAAGGTCTAGACTCCTCATTGTGGCTTTACAAGGTCCTCCACAGAACACATGCGCATCCTTCATCGTGGCTGCATCCCCGTCCCCTCAGCTCTAGCTGCTCTCGACCACATACTCGTCCTGATAAACATTTTATGTGCCCAGTACACGTAAAGCCTTTGGACTTCTCTTGTTTCTTCCATGGGGAATGTTCTTCCCCTCCCTTGCTGAACTACTCATTCTGTAAAGTGTAGTTCAAACATTGCTCCTTCATCTCTGCTCCCATAGGATTTTAATTTTATTTTTTATTTATTTATTTTTTTTTTTGCGGTACACGGGCCTCTCACTGCTGTGGCCTCTCCCATTGCGGAGCACAGGCTCCAGACGCGCAGGCTCAGCACGCGCAGGCTCAGCGGCCATGGCTCACGGGCCTAGCCACTCCGCGGCATGTGGCATCTTCCCAGACTGGGGCACGAACCCATGTCCGCTGCATCGGCAGGCGGACTCTCAACCACTGCGCCACCAGGGAAGCCCACTTTATTCCTTTTTATGGCTAAATAATTTAGTATTCCATCGTGTGGATATACCTCATTTTGTTTATCCATTCATCACTTGATGGACATTTGTGGTATTTCCATGTTTTGGATATTATAAATAACACTGTTGTTTACATTCATGTACAGGTTTTTGTTTGAACACCTGTTTTCAGTTCTTTCAGGTTTATGCCTAGGAATGGAATTGCTGAGTCATATGATAACTATGTTTAACTTTTTGAGGAACTGGCAAACTCTTTCTCAAAGAAGCTTCACCATTTTACATCCCCACCAGCAATGTGTGAGGGTTCCAATTTCTCTATATCTTACCAACTCTTGTTATTTATTATCTGTCTGTTTCATTTTGGCCATCCTAGATGGGTGTGAAATGGTATCTCATTGTGATTTGATTTGCACTTCTCTGATGGCTAATGATTTTGAGCATCTTTTTATGTGCTATTTGGTCATTTATATATCTTTTTTGGAGAAATGTCTATTTAGGTCTTTTCCCCATTAAAAATATTTTATTTTGTCTCTTTATTTCTTCCTTCCTAATCTGTATACTTCTTTTTTCTTTTCTTATTACATTGTTTGTCTTTTTATGTTCTTGAGTTATAAGAGTTCTGTATATATTCTTAATACAAGTTCTTTATCAGATATATGATTCACAGATATTTTCTCACAGTCTGTAGGTCGTCTTTTCCCTTTCTTGATGTTGTCTTCTGAAGCACAAAAGGTTTTAATTTTGATGAAGTCCAATATCTTTATTTTTCTTTCATTGATTGTGATTTAAGTGCCGTATCTAATAAACCGTTGCCTAATCTGAGAGCATGAAGATTTACTCTTATGTTTTCTTATAAGAATTTTATAATTTTAGCCCTTACATTTAGGTTTCTGATCAATTTTGAGTTAATTTTTGTATGTGGTGTGAGGTAGGGGTTCAGCTTCCTCCTTTTACATGTGGATGTGCAGTTGTCCCAGCACCATTTGTCAAAAAGACTTTTCTTTCCCTATTGACTTGTTTTGGCACCCCGGGTACTGTCTGACAGCTCCCCATTTGCTCTAGTTCCTGAAGAGAATAGGGCAGAGTCCCCACATTCCAGCCCTTTCCCCCCGATCCCTTTCCCTTTCCGGGGCTCCCCCAATAAACTATTTTCGTGCTAGCTGCAAAAAAAAAAAAAAAAAAAAAAAAAAAAATCAGTGTGACCATAAATGCTTGCAGTTATATTCCATTAATCTATATTTTTATCCTAATACCAATACTATGTTGTCTTGATTGTTATTACAGCTTGGCTTTTTGTTACATCAAATCTGGTGTTTGCACAAGTGTTTCTATGGTCGTTGGAAAAATTAAATAAGTACAAAATAAGAGAAATGGCTAATAGCTGTTACTCATGCAATGATAATAAGCTCCCATAGAGGCCATTGCTGTCCTTTTCCTTCCCAGTGATGGAGTAAGCGTTAAAAATCTCCTCTCTTCATTATGTTAAGCTTTATGTGTGTGTGTGTGTGTGCGTGTGTGTGTGTATGCCTGCCTATGTGCACGTGCATGCTCTGACCTCTATCACATATGCAACTTTACTTTGTAATTTCAGTAATAGTCATGCTTAGAGCCTCAGAGCGGGTCAGCAGGTCCTGTTTACTCTCCTGGGAGATGCTTGACATTGGTCAGAGTGCATTAATGGTGGTTTGGTGTGGAGGGTCTGTAATAGCACTCATTGACATTGGACTTGCTGTCAGGGGAAGCATGGGTTTTAGAAGCTGTCATTAGCATTAATTGCCCCTAATGCACCATCATTTTTGACAGTAATGAGCTAAACAGGGAGGTTATTACTCTCAGCAGAAAGACTGCATTTCCTGACGTTAAAACATTTTTTGAGGTGTATGTGGCGTGCAGCACAGGCAAAAGAAGGACTAGTTGATTCACTATAAAGCAGGCTTAGCTGCATTTAAAGTGGCTAAACAAGTCCCTTTCTTACTATAAAAACTAATCCTGCAGTGTTAGTTTGAAGGAAGAAGCAGCTAACCAACAGGGATCCTACTCTGAACCTTTAACAACAGGGTTTTGAAAAAACCTCAATTTGCTTTAAGAGAGTAGCATAAAAATGCTTTTCTTTTCAGTGTTTCCAGAGACCCATTTGTAATAAGATTTTAGGAGTGGAAGGACTTGTTTTAAATGGTTCCTTATTTAAGAACAGCCCTACGGTGTTTCTGTGCAACACAGAAAGCTGTAACATAGGGGGCCTTTTAAAATTAGGGCTGAGAGCAAACCCAAAATGACTTGAGTTCACTGCAGTTTGCCCTTTCATTATTCCATGTGTCTATATTGTGAATGCTTATAATGTCTTCAGAACAAACATACAGTTGAATCTTGATTAGCAGGCTTTAGTGACCGTGTTACTATTGTAAGTTTATAGTCAGGATTCTAAGTAAAAACCCGCAAGTTGATGGCTTCCTTATCACTATAATTAGGATACACTGAGGAGCCTTACACAAGTCTTTAAACATGTTTGTGTTTATTCATCTGTTGAAAGGGAGAGTGATTGTCTTTTAAATCATATTTATTGGGTGGTACTTTTTTTTTGGCCATACTGCATGGCATGTGGGGTCTTAGTTCCCTCCCCAGGGATCGAACCTGTGTCCCCAGCATTGGAAGCCTAGAGTCTCAACCGCTGGACCACAAGGGAAGTCCCTGAGTGGTGCTTTTTAATACAGAATCGTTTATAAAGAAGAAAGTATTTGTCACACAATGCCATTGCTCAGATAATCTCTATTTTATTTTTATTTATTTATTATTATTTTTTGGCTGCGTTGGGTCTTCACTGCTGTGCGTGGGCTTTCTCTAGTTGCGGCGAGCAGGGGCTACTCTTTGTTGCAGTGTGCGGGCTTCTCATTGCAGTGGCTTCTCTTGTTATGGAGCACGGGCTCTAGGCGCTCAGGTTTCAGTAGTTGTGGCTCGTGGGCTCTAGAGCACAGGCTCAGTAGTTGTGGCGCACGGGCTTAGTTGCTCCGCGGCATGTGGGATCTTCCCGGACCAGGGCCTGAACCTGTGTCCCCTGCATTGGCAGGCAGATTCTTAACCACTGCGCCACCCGGGAAGTCCCAATCCCTATTTAAAAAAAAATAGGAGTAAAATATTCATGTAGTTAAAAAAGTTCAAACTGCAAAAAGGTATATAATGAAACATTAGAGCCTTCTCTCATCCCTTCAGTCCAGTCCCTCTCCTTCGAGCAGGGGTCCCCAACCGCCAGTACCACTCCGCGGCCTGTTAGGAGCGAGGCCGCACAGCAGGAGGTGAGCGGCTGACCAGCAAGCAAGCCAGGCTTCATCTGCCGCTCCCCATCGTTCGCATTACCGCCTGAGCCACGCCATCCAACCGCCCACTCCCCCACCCCCACCCCCACCCCCGTCCGTGGAAAAACTGTCTTCCATGAAACTGGTCCCTGGTGCCAAATGGTTGGGGACCCGCTGCCTTAGAGGAGTCCATTAGTAACAGTTAACTGTATACTTTGAAAAAGAAGGATGCCCATATCATTGAATGTATGCATATCCTTTCTTATTTAGACAAAAGTGATCATTCTATGAACAGTTGTATTCTTTGCTTTTGTTACAAAGTAGAGGCTCCCAGCTTTCCCCTTGGGGTCTATTCAACTTGATGGCCTTCCCACCCCCGCTCACCCCCCCACTCCCCTGCCATAATTCACCCAGTTGCCTGGACTCAGTGACAGGCGATGTTAAATATAATTCTGCCAATAGATGGCTGTGTATTCAAAAGTAGGAGGTGGTCTCCGTATCAGTCCATAGACACCTACGTTGTTCTTTTTAATTGCTCCATATTAGTTCAAAGTGTATGTATATATATCATTATTTCTCTAACTAGTCTCCTCTTTATTGACATTTAGGTGGGATGATGATTTTAAAATCACATTTACAAATTAAATGAGTGAGTCCTTAAGAGAAGGAGTCGCAGAAGTGAAGAGGGAATTATCTAGTTAATATTGATAAAGATTGCAGAGTAATTACCCGTGAAAACAGATTATTTTTATAGCATGGAGTATTGCTAAACTCCTGCTTCTCCTGAAACCGGAGGACTGCCTAAGCCCTCCTGCTACACATTTCCCACTCCCCAAACAGGGCTGCCCGAGGCGGACTTGGGTCACAGTTCCTTCTGCTGTGCTTCCATAGCACTTTGTCCATCCCTGCATTAAAGCAGCAGCCTGGTCTGTTATAATTTAGCTTTGCCTTTATGCTTCCCTTTAGGACAGGAAGTGCATCTTGCCATCTCTGTCTGTCCCTGCACCTAGGTGTTCCAGATGCTCTAGGGGGACATAGGGAAGTGGTCTCAGTGGGGTGTCTTGCTAAAGATCCAAGCTCTTTGGCTCCTTCTTTGCTTGAGCCTCTTCCACTCCGGTGTTCCTTCAAATGCAAGCGCTGTCAGTGCCTCTGTGTTGAGCTTTATAACAGCAAAGTTGGCTCTGGTTCCACGCCCTGTATGAGTTGTGAAGCTGTTTGCTCAGCAGAGCGCCCAAGAGCCAAAGTGGAGGATACCAGCTCTCCCCTTGGTGGTTTATTCAACTTGAAGGCCATTTGTTCCCCTTCCTCCCCCACCCCCCACCATAGTTCACCCAGTTGCCTAGATTCAGTGGCAAGCTATGATGCTAAATATAATTCTGCCAATAGGCGGCTGTGTATTCAAAAGTAGGAGGTAATAATACGCTTATAGCCTTCGGTAATCTTTTACATTTAGGGTTTTGGTTTTTTTTTTAAGCAAAACAGAACACCCCTTTTCAACCTGATAATTGAGGTTGTTGTCACAAAATAGTTATTATGGAGGCTGTTAAAAGGAATTACTTGATAGCTATCTTTATCTCTTTTGAATTTTTCTTCTTTGCCCTTGATTTGAGGTTCTCATATCTTGATAGTGCACTTTAGAAAAATGCTGAAGCTATCCTTCAATTATTTGCCCGGCCTTCTATCTCTATTCCTTGATCCTAACCTAGACTGTAAACCAGTGTATTTGGCAAGGATTTCTTTAAGCATTACATTCAAGCTTATCAAATATTTGGAAGTCTCACAGATATGTTTACACATTAAAAGTGTCTTGGGATTGCATAATTTACACATTCAAACTTAGATTTTAAATAAAAAATTTAAATAAAAAATTTCCCCTGAGTAGACTTTTGGCATGTTTTCTGTCTCTTTTGGAATTTTATGTTTATTTTAATCTAATTTTTAAAAATTTCTTGTTTACTAGCATTGGCTGGCCCCTCTCTGTGAAAATGTTTATAGGGAATGTATAGAATTTAAGCAACGTAAGAGTTAAGATGGACTGGTTTGTGCTTGTAACAAACTCCAAATCTCAGTGGCTTAAAACAAGTTTTTTTTTTGCCCATGCAAGGTATCTTTAATGTGTCAGCTGGAGACTCTACTTCACGTTGCCCTTACTCCAGGACCCAGGCTGAAGTAGCAAGCCCCTCTGTAGGTCGTCTATGTCCATGTCAGAGGAGAGGAGAATCACAAACCGACTCTTAAGCTTCCACTTGGAAGTGACACGCTTCTGGCCAGAGCCAGTCACAAGGCCATAACTGACTCCAGGAGGGCAGGGAAGTACATTTCTGCCACATGCTCAGAAGGAGAAGCAGAAGTACTTGGTGGATGGCACAGATGACTGCCATAGCTTCTTAAATCTTCCTGGGCAGACCTATAGTCTGCTTGGCACAAACTTAAGTGTTGGCTGGGAAGTTGGACAGGAAGGTGCCTAAGAACATGGACTCTAAGTCAGGATGCCTGAGCCTGAACCCTGGCTCTGCCTTACTAGCTATCTGAACTTGAGTGAATGGCTTCATCGCTCTAATCTTTAATTTCCTCATCTGAAATAGCACTACCTTAGAGTTGTGGTGAGGATTAAATGAGATCATCTTTAGAAGGTCAGTGTCTTTCACATAGTAAACACTCAATAAACATTAGCTGTCATTAGAATTGAGTACTTGTTGATATAAATTATTTGAAGGTTACTACTTAAGGAGTGTCTCCCTTATTTATTTTAAAGTAATAAATAGATTAATAAAAGAAGATACCTACTTTTTTTCTTTTTGTTTCTTTTTTGATATATACCATTCATTCAAATCCAAAGAAAGGAAGAAGGGCTAAGAATCAAGGAGTTACTTTTAGGCCTCAAGATGGAAGAGGTAGAAATACTACTGGGATGGGTCAGTTTTACTAAAATCATTGAAGACTCCTGTCCTAGGATTTTTTTCATGCCTTTACTCACAAGTAAGAGAAAAATTTGGATATGTATATTCATTCCTGGTATACTCACCAGCTGACTTGGCGATTTTCTTCTGTGTTTCACCCTAGCTCAGAGTCAAGATTTCCACTGAAGTTGGCATCACAAATGTTGATCTCTCCACTGTGGATAAGGATCAGAGCATTGCACCCAAAACCACACGGTAGGTGGGATGCCTCCTGGGCACAGTGAATCCAGGCTTGAGCTGGGAGGAGCATGCCTAGGCACCGAGCCCCTCCAGACGTCATTTCTGTGTCAGCAGTGACCCAGCTTGTACTCCAAATTAAAGAGGCTGTCATTCCTCTGGCACTGCATCAGGGGTGCTGCTTGGCATCCAAACAAATTTGGGGGTTGTCTATATCAGTGATCAGTCCCTGAATAAACTGTTTATTAACAGTCCACCACGAGGTAAGGAGCTTACCTCAGAATGTAAGTCTCCATCAGTCAGCTGTGTTACCAAGCACATTATTTAGTTCAGATGACAGTTCTTTTTAAAACAAGACTTTCTTTGGTTTTTTTTTTTTTTTTTTGGCCGCATTGAATGGCTTGTGGGATCTTAGGTCCCCAACCAGGGATCTAACCCTTACCTTTGACAATGAAAGCGCAGAGTCTTAACCACTGGACCACCGGGGAATTCCCTAAAACAAGACTTTCTTAATGGAGGAAGCAGTGTATTAACTTATTTTCTGATGTCATCTCTTTTTTTTTTTTTTTTTTTTTTTTTTGTGGTACGCGGGCCTCTCACTGTTGTGGCCTCTCCCGTTGCGGAGCACAGGCTCCGGATGCGCAGGCTCAGCGGCCATGGCTCACGGGCCCAGCTGCTCCGCGGCATGTGGTATCTTCCTGGACCGGGGCACGAACCTGTGTCCCCTGCATCGGCAGGTGGACTCTCAACCACTGCGCCACCAGGGAAACCCTGATGTCATCTCTTTATCTTCACAGTCTTGAACTTGCTTTTAGGGGCCTCATGGCAACTCTCTTTGGCCCACAGTGAGCCTGAAATCAGTTGTACGTCTCACAGGTCCTTAGAAGTGAGATGGCAGATACCCAGTGCTAGGGCTGCGAGTCCCTTTCTCAAGTCCATGGAGGGCATCACTGATCAGTCACAGCATTTGTTCCTGCTGAACTCAGAATCTCTTTTTTTTTTTTTTGGCTGCGCCATGTGACTTGTGGAATCTTAGTTCCCCGACGAGGGATCGAACCCGTGCTCCTTGCATTGGGAGCACAGAGTCTTAACCACTGGACTTCCAGGAAAGTACCTCAGAATCTTTTTTAACACAGACTTCTAGGTAACCATTAGTAATTGATCAGAGTTGGGCCAGAACATTGTATGAAGCCATTTCTCAGCCCTCTCCCAGATCCTCATTGGGTGCGGGGGGAGGGGGCATCTAGACATCTGGGTGTAGTTCAGACCCCAAATTTACTCAACTGGGGTGGCTATAGATGCCAAAGAAAGTAGGGGAACCTTCGAGGCTGTTTTGAAGATGGGGTATTAGCCAGAGACTAGAAGCCAAGCATTCACTCATTCCTTTTAAGTCACGTGGAGGGGCTAGGCTTTCTGCCTCTGGCTTGGATATTTTTATAGTGACATTGGAAATGAGAGCACTGTTGAGAATCCACTGAAATAATGTCTGTAAAAGTGCTTTGCAAAGTTTAATACTCTACGTAGATAAAGAATTGGTATTATTCATAAGTAAATATAAAGCCTAAGCATGAAACGTGACCCGTTGTGAGCTCTATAATCATTTGGCTTGTTTTTTATCCCCTGGCCATCTTAACCTAAAATCCCAGGAGATAGCTCTGAAAAGAGCAGTTTCCTCATCATCCTGCCTTTTGAGAGAATAACTTTTTAAAACTCAATTTCAGGCAGAAAAATAAATTGAAACGGTGTCCAGGGGAAAAAATGCAGCATTAAAAAAAAGAAAAAACTAAATACCTTTCTGTCCTTTGCGTCTCCTACCTCCTAGTCTCCCGACCCTGCTCACATATGCTGCAAACGTTGATCCTGTGATTTTTTTTTTTCTCCTTGTGGTTTTGCCAGCGCAGCGCTCCAGTCCACCTGTGAGCTTGCATGGGGACACGTGAGCCCCATTGGTGCCTGACTTGGTTGAGTTGATATCCTTAGGTCCTTGAAGTGAAAGCCTGGAGCATCTGCACATAGCATTTTCCCCAGACCCTGATGAAAGTTTATTCTGTGCTTTTCTCAGTCCTGGCTTTATCAATCCAATTTGCCCTCAGGCCACAGACAATTCTCCACTCTGTCCACAGCAGAAAAGTGTTACAATTGGGAGAGGGAGGATTAGGCAATGAAGTGAAGTTTGTATTCTTCCCTCTTGTCTCAGAGATCTGCAGATCCTCCTCTCTGAAAACTTACCGTATAAATGTCTCTTTCAGGGTGACCTACCCAGCCAAAGCCAAGGGCACATTCATCGCAGACAGCCACCAGAACTTTGCTTTATTCTTCCAGCTGGTAGATGTGAACACTGGTGCTGAACTCACCCCTCACCAGGTCAGGAAAAAGCGCAGACGGTTCTCTTGGCCTGAAACATTGATGTACACGATAGTTGTTGACGTGGTATATAACACTGAGTCGAGAAAATTCCGAATTCCTGCTTTCAGATCTTCACTCTGAGCCCTGACAATCCATGGGGTTCTCCCACATGACACTGCCCCTCTTATACTGGTTGTAACCCTGAACCTGGAATGCACTCTTCTTTTAAAGAGATTAACTGGCATAGAAAAGATATATTTAAGGCAGATAAGCACTTAATTGAGGCTTTTTTCTTTCTGACTAAAAAACATATATTAAAATAATTTTGAAACAAGGAAAACCTAGGAAGTGAGCCCAAAGTATGCTTTTGTTCTGGCCAAAGCAGATTTTGTAGGAATCTGAAAACTAGCACTTTTTAACTTGTGCCTCCTTCATGTTATGAAAGCAATAGGCTTCATTTTTGTTTTCCATATATAACATAATGATAATTATTATTTAAAAGACTTTCAAACTGTATCTTTTCCCCAGAGAGTCTGATATGGCCCTTGTCCTCTCAGACACCTCCTTTCCTGCCTCTGTCATCCCACTTGATTGAGAATAACTGCTCTGAGCCCTGCCCCATCCACGGTTGTATTGTAAAGGGAAATTCAGAGAAGTACTTTGAATGTGGAAAGACAGGAAAGAACATGGGACCTAGTGGCCTTGGTTTAGGTGCTTTGTAGCAGTACTTTAGCAAGAGCTAGCGGACTTGTGTCCATGCTGAGGGGCAGCTTCAGAACAGACCATGGAGGTGAGTGGACTTAACTTGGAAACCTTTTTGCTTTCTGTTTCTTGTAGCTGCAGCTACTGTGCTTGTGCCCAGGCCCAGAGTGGCTGCCGCCAGCACCGCCGTCCCGGTCCTTCTCTGCTTCTCTGCTTCTCCTCCCTCCACACCCAAGCTCCAGAGAGCTCGGTCAGGCCACTTGGCCACGGCTAACTTTTCAGCCCCTTAGCACTTCCCAGCTCCTTCTCAGAATGGCATTTGCCAATGAAACAGCACAAGGGAAGACAGAATATGAAGAGAAGTAATTACAAGACAAAATTGGTGGGATTAGGGTTAGGGCAGGAAGAGTTAGTGAGGAAGTATAACTTTAACTGAATACTCGTCTCATCCAAGATTTTGTTTTTGAAACCCTGGCTTAACAGACCTCCTAGGTAGAGACGACATTTTGTAGATGATCCTGGCTCCTGCCTGTGCTTGGCTGTGACAGGAGGAAGATCAGGCATCCAGGCTTCTAAATCCCATTCTTGGCCAAGACTGCTGGAGTCAGGAGGCTTCACAGCTCTGGGCCTCTTTCCCTAAATACTTTGATGGTTGTTCTTTGTTGCCCAGGTGTAGAGTAACAAATGAGATTTATGTTTTTTTCTGTGGATCCAGCACTAGCTCTGTGACCATGGCAACTCATTGATACTCCGTGCCTTATGATCTGTGAAATGGAACCAATCTACCTGCTTTGTTGAATTCTTTATTTTGAAACACTTGAAAGAAAAGCTGAGTGGATATTAAGTTTTGCTGCAGTTCTAATTTGCAGAAACCTTAGTTTCTTAGGCCATTGGGGGGATAAAGTGATTAGACTCATACCATCATTGATAAATGTTTGTTGACTAGCTAGTATATAGTGGGTCCTACGCTAAATGCTTTGCCTACATTATTGTGACTCTTCACACAGATATACCACATGTAGAAGTTAATCTATCTTAAAGATGCAGAAATCAAGGCTCAAGGAGGTTAAGTAACCTGCTCAGCCAATAAGTAGTGTAACCAAATCTGTTTGTCTTCAAGCTAGGCTCTCTCTGACACTGGGCTGCTCTGCTCGATTAGAACTCTGCCTTGCTATCAATCCCCAAGCCTTCTCTCCTAAATCTTTAGCTGGAGGCACTAGGAAATTGAAAATGAGCTTCTTCAAGTTCCACCTCATTTCCCTTCTTTTCACCCTCTGGTGAAGAAGTTAATTGGGCAGCAGAGTGGCCAAAAGCCTGGCAGAAAGAAGAAATTACAGCAACAGCAAAGGGCTTAAATCATCCACAAACTGGGCATTCGGCCTACAAGTCGTTGAGAATTGGCTGGACCCCTAAGTTAAATTTCTTATACTAGCAAAAAGTTATCTCTGATCTCTGAGCTAGTAAGCAGGGTGGGACGGCCACTCCTCCTGCTTTCTCGGGCAGGCCTGGCAGATCCCAGAGCTCCCAGTGCGACGAAAGAACTGACAGCCTGCTGCCTTGTTGATTTGATGTTGAGCCCAGAGGGAGTTTTGAAATTATCAGATGAAGGGTTGCATTATTGTTCTATCCAGACATTTGTCCGACTCCATAACCAGAAGACTGGCCAGGAGGTGGTGTTTGTTGCGGAGCCGGACAGCAAGAACGTGTACAAGTTTGAACTGGATACCTCTGAGAGAAAGCTCGAATTTGACTCTGCGTCCGGCACCTACACTCTCTACTTAATCATCGGAGATGCTACTTTGAAGAACCCAATCCTGTGGAATGTGGTATGTGCCTCCATGTATCTTGACCCAGGCAAGAGTGGCTGTGCTGCAGTCAGACACAGACAGCTCCTCTCCAGGGCATGGGCTCCCTACCCTGGCCTCGCCCTGCCACCCAGGGCGCACGCATTGTGAGGTGAGGGGCTGTGTGCTGTCCCCATTAGTAGTCTTAGGGGCATGCACGTGGCCTTGCACGTCTTAGGGGTTTAATAAATAGTGATTGAGGGAATGAATGATGTATAGATTTGCCCTCATGGGTTCTAGCAAATTTCTATAAAAGTTGTACTAGAAGAAGGTTTTCATAATACAGCAAAGCACTGTGGGGGGGTACATAGATATGAGATAAAGGCTTTGAGATATGACGTGGCCTCACAGCGTGGGCCAGGGAGGGGCCTAAGATTTGAAATCCAATTCCAATTCAGGATGGTGTGGGACCGTGAATTGTGGGATATGCAAAATGTAAATTAACTAATAACCAACAACTGCAAGGTGTATTAATAGTTTACATAGTGTGTTTCACTTACATAACTCACTTTTGACTGGTGTGTTGAGAGAAAGCTTGAAAGACATGACATTTGAACTAGGGAAGAATTGCAGGGGTTTATCAGATAGTATCTGGGGGACTATAGATTGATTGCTGGGGGAACAGCTTCCAGAAAAGCTTGAGGTGCTTTCAGTGAGATATGAGTTGGGTCCATTTTGCTGGAGCACCTGAATCTGGTCAAGGGCAGTAGGCGGTGAGGTTGGAAAGGTAGCAGAGGCCAAACTGCAGGTCTTGAGTGGTGGTTGGCTCCCTTTGCAAGACAAAGGGGCAGCTGCATTTTCTTATGTTGTATTCAAAGCTCCTTTTCTTCTCTTGGACTTTGGGCTGCTTTTTGTATGAGAGCACGTTTTCGTTTCTTTTTTTGGGGGGTCTGAGACTAAATTACACTTCCCAGGGACATGGAGCAGTTTCTGATTGCAACTGTAACAGCCTGAGTACCAACTGGGATTTTTGTATTAGGCAGCTCTGTGGGGCTCACCAGACCAGTAGAAAATTGGAACTCTTGCTCTAAAAAGCATTTTCAACAAATACTTATTTTGTTCTTGAAATTTTTACTGCCTCAATTTGTCGGCTAATGGATCAGAAATGGTTGGACTGCTTGGAGCTTTTTTCAGTTATGGTCCTGGACGTGAGTTAGGAGATACTGTCCTGCTGATGAGTTTCACCTCCTTCTCTGCCCCTGTGCCTTTAATGGCTGCATGTATTTTTTTAGGCTGATGTGGTCATCAGGTTCCCTGAAGAAGATGCTCCGTCGACTGTCCTGTCCAAGAACCTTTTCACCCCCAAACAGGAAATTCAGGTAGATCCCAAAGGGGTTCTTCACTAAACATTGAAGAGAAATGTGAAATGGGCACAGTGAGAGAGGGCAGCAGACCCCTGGACACTGGCTCTGGTCCCTTCTTTAACCTGTTTATATGATATTTTATAGTTTGGTCTTTGCCACCCTGTGGATCAGGCAGGGCAAATATCAGCCCCATCCTAGTGCTGAAAAAACAGGCTCAAGCTGCCCACTGACCAGCTCCCAGAAAACAGATAGTTGGAGACAAAATCAGAACCCGAATCTGTTTTTCCTAAACATGCAGGAGGTTTAGCCCTCAGATCACTGCTTGATACTACAGCACAGATGGGTTTGGCTTTGTTCCTCTCTGCTCCTGCATAGACCAGGGCTGATGGGGCCCACAGGTGGACAACTCAACTGGAGAACAGGGCTTTCCTCCCCTAGGCAAGCCCTTCCTCTCTCCCGGAACTCACTTTCCTTGCATACAAATATTAGCAATCCCTGCCCAGCCCAGCCCATAGGACTGTTGTGAGGATCAAAATAGTTCACAGATAAGAAAAGAAAAGCTTTGAAAAGTTTCTAAAGCAGTTCACAAAATAAGCAATAATTATTAAACAGTTTGAACACTGGTTAAAGGAACTGAGGTAGAGCCACTCGGTAGACTGTTTTGCAGTCGTGAGAAATGATCATACTGCAGTAACGGGGAAATCCCCATTTGAATTAATGTTGACGTGTTCCAAGCAGACTACTTACTCTTATCTCACCGTTAGAAAAAGGACAAGGGCCCAAAAGCTGAGTAGTAGGATTTCTTTTTTAAAATCCTCCTAATGTTGCTATAGCATTGTTTAAGAATGTCAAATGCAGTTACGTAGTGGAAGGTATAAGCATGATGACGGGGTGCTGACTGATTTTTAGGGTGGAGTAGGCAGCAGTGACTGCCACAGGCAATGTTAGAAGTCCCTTCATGACTGGCAGCAAAGAGGAGCTGAGGTTCAACAGTTGGGAGCAGGAGTCTCGGGTGGAGGAGCTGCCTTGTTATGGCGCTGGGTTGGCTGGACACTGGCAAGCAAGAAAATTTAAAAATTTTAAATTATTATACACCAGTTAGCTAATTTAGGTTGGTTAGCACAATATGATAATGCTACCCTAGGAACCCAGAAGCATTATGAAATCCAGAGTCCTGCCTTGGATGTGTCACCCCAGCCATCCAGATACCCCGGCACCATCTTTGATACTAGGCAAATTCTGCTTGATAGGTCGCATTCTCCAACCTCTAAATGGCAATATGTCTTGGAGGGAAAAAGAGGGTTGGTCAGGAGTAGTGAACTGGTGTAGTGTCTTTCGAAGCAGGCCTCTGGAAGCAGAAGCCCGTGTTGAGAAGAGGCGAAAGGCCAAGTGGCCACTCATGGCCAGGAAGTTTCAGCCTCTGGGAGGCATTTCCTCTTCTTGACTGTCATTGGCGTTTGGTTCCTAGTACGTATACATGGCAGCCCCTGCTGGGAAGAGCACATTTTAAAATATTCCTGGCCTGTCTTCTTTTGGCAGCACCTGTTCCGCGAGCCGGAGAAGAGGCCCCCCACGGTGGTGTCCAATACATTCACTGCCCTGATCCTCTCGCCCTTGCTCCTGCTCTTTGCTCTGGTGAGTAGCTGTAATTAGCATGGGCAGCGTGTGTCTGGCGCCAGACTCAGCAGATGTAACTGTTCCAAAGGAGGCTTTGTGCTCTGGCCTCAGCACAGCTCCAGAGGGGTCCAGCAGCTGTGACCCAAACCGATGGTCAAAAAATTTTAGAATAACTAAAATTCCCCGTTATGGGGGAGCAGCCAGAAAAACTGATCCATTATCAAGGGGCATGAGAAAGTACCCAGTAACCATTAAAAATGGTAAAAGTGTATAGACAGGGATGCTCTGTAGGAACGTTCAGATGAGGTCAAGTGTGAAAAAAGCAAGACCGGATGCTAATAGCTATAGAAAAAGTGAGTACAGAGGTTGTGCATTTCAGCACTGTTTGGAGCATAAAACTATAAACAACCTAAAGTCCTCATAAAAGCAAGTGTTAAATAAATTGTGTACATCCCTACAGTGGAATAATATGCGGCTCATTAAAAGAGTGGATAGATTTATGTACTTTTCAACTGATAGGACAAGGTTGCCAAGATGTCCTATTGAGTGAAGAAGGCAAGGGGTAGGATAGTACGTTTAGTACAGTGCTCTTTGTTTAAAAACCTTAAAAAGGCATCGTCTATTAGTGTTGGCCACCTCTAAGGAGGGGGCCTTTTAGGGAGTATAGAAGGACATTTTTACCTTTTATACTTTAATGTACTGTTTGAATTTTTTTTTAACCAACTTTCTTTTCCCTTGTCTCTTTTTAAAAAATTATAAACATAGATGCAAATCCTCAAAGTTCAGAGAATTTGGAGAACTGTATGGAAAACTCATTAGATCTTACTTTTGGAAAGTTGCTTGTGTTCCTAATTCATTCATTGATTTTAATAAAAGAATTATTGGTCAATCTAAATCTGGAAGGCATGCCACAAGCTTTCAGAAACCAGACCTAGGGTATGGGCACCTGTTCTTTTGAGTGATCAGAATTTCAAAAAGCACGGAACCCACAGCAAGAGCATGTGCATCCTCCCAACTGCTGGTGGGTTTATCTCACCAATACTTAGAGAAATTAGCAGGGGTGCCAGTTACTTCATCACAAATACAGTTTCTGACCTTTCAGCCTTATGGTTTCACCTGTTTTTGAAATAGAAAAGTTTGCTGTCATTAAAAATGATGTTCAGGTTTGAGTTACCCAAGCTCATTTGAGAGCAGGTGTTGGAAGGCCTTTCTAAAGAAAAAGGGAAAGTTTTTCCTGAGGACTTACAATAGGGTGGTCGTCACTTGGAAAAATGCCCTGTTCTTCAGGTACGCATGAACTTTCAAGCCCTTAGGGCTGTTTATTGGATTAGCATTGGCATGGCATGTGTTACCTCCCTTTCAAGTTCTAATGTCTTTTTAATTTATTTCTCCCCGTCGTTCAGTGGATCCGGATTGGTGCCAATGTCTCCAACTTCACTTTTGCTCCTAGCACGATTATCTTTCACCTGGGACATGCTGGTAAGCGCCCCAGGCTGCTAATTCCATTTAACCTCCTTTGACATTTTGCCTGCCCACGCAAAAGCCCTGTTAAGTAGACCCACAACCTATTAACTATAATGACTTAATAGCATAACATTTCCCTCTTCCTCCTGGCCTTTTACGACAGTTAATATGATGATAAACCTGTTTGGCCCATCAGCTTAGAACAGCTGTCATTATACTGGGTTTCATTGTACTAGGCCGCCGTTGGCAGGCCGTTTTACCCTCATTTAATAGCTCTGTTCATTTCCAGAGATTACTCACTTATCGTATCTTTACATTGAGCCATCTTCCTGAGTGAACAGCATTAACGCAGTTTCCAAAGGTTATCTTCCCCCAACGTATCGATCTTCACATTTGCTAGCGGCTGTGTCTGGACTGTAGTAGAAAACAGCCCCTTCCACAGTGAGACATGCTGTCCTGCATTGTTCTCTTGAAAACTTAGGACCTAAATGTTACAAGACAGTAAATTCACAAATCAGTTAGGCGTTTCAGAAACTTTCGATACTATTGAATTGGTGACCGTTGCATTTCACTGAGACATTAATATTCTTTTCTGATTTCTTTGACTCTTCCAGGAGTCACCCTCTTTGTGTCCCTAGTGTGCTGATTCTGTAGGGGTCCACAGATGAATCCCTTGAAACTCTAGGCAAATGTGTATCTCTGTTTTCCTGGGGAAAGAGAGAGTCTGTAACTTTGATCAAAATTCTAACAGTGGTCCATGACCTCGGAAAGGGCTAAGAACCCCTGCTGTAGTTCATCTGTCATCCTTCTGGGCAGAATTAGGATGACCTTTCTCTCCAGCCCAGTTAACTGAATTTGAGTGATAGCCCTCCCAGGTCAGGCTGAGAACAAAACCTGAATATAAATTTGTTTAGAGCCATGACTTCTTTTGCCAGAGTGCTTTTTGTGTACATTCCCTCATTTGATTCTCATCGCAACCCTGATGGGGGTGACCAGGGTAGGAATTACGATCCTTGTTTGATGGGTGAGAGAATTTAGGCTCAGAGAAGTTAAGTGGCTGCGAAGGGCAGAGCCTGGGCCAGAGCCCAGGGTCCTCAGCGCCCAGACCTGAGCCCTTGTGACTAAACCTTCCTCCTCTGTCCTCCTTGCTTCCTTCCTAGTCACAGCGGCAAATCAGCCCTCAGAATTTTTTTAATGAAAAGAAAAAGGATTCATTTCTTTAATCCTATGGGCTTTCATTGAGAATTTAAAAAATCAACTGAACCCCAGATATAACAGGACATAACTTAAAAAACAAACAACAACAAAACCTGCGTTAAAGAACAAAGATGCGAGCTGGAACGTGGAGCCAGGTTGCTGAGATCTGGTTTTTACCTCTGGATTTCTTGGTAGCCAAGGCTGAGAAGCAAGTATATTGAGCTGTTTATTTTCTGGCATCAGATAAAGGGAATAAAACAAGCTGGTCTATAAATACAGACCTCTTAGGATCTGCAGTTACTGGCTTCTAACTGTCCTCTGCCCAGAGCAATGTCACTGTTTGACTTAATTGACTGTCATGACGCCTGTCCTTGTAGCTATGCTGGGGCTCATGTATGTCTACTGGACGCAACTCAACATGTTCCAGACCCTGAAGTACCTGGCCATCTTGGGCAGTGTGACGTTTTTGGCTGGCAATCGCATGCTGGCCCAGCAGGCAATCAAGAGGTAAGGTTGGGGACGGGCTAGGGACCCAGAGTGGGATTAGAAATATTGTTGTCAGCTCTGTCCACCCCGCTCTTTGAACAACGGTATGTGGCAAAATGATTCATGTCCTTAGGGGCCAGTGTGACACCTTAATCCAGCCCAATACAGAAGCCTTATAAATCAGAAAAGAGCCTTGGTGATAAGTTTTAAATATGTTAAAACCACAACAATTTATGCCCCGGCACATTAAAACAAGAGAAGAAAATAATTGCTTTCTGAAGATTAAAACGGGTTAGGAGAGGTGGCAGAAGGTGGTTGTTGGCGTGCTGGCTGTATAACAGCTTTCTCCTCTGCTGCCGCAGAAAACCCTTTTCTGCCCTCCTCCCGCGCCCCCGAGAAGGACTCTTCTGTAACCACCACAGCCTCCCGGAGCTCTTCCTCCTAAGTATGAGGTCCATGCTCTTCCCCCCAGAAACCGTGTCGGGCTTTACAGAGGCCCCCAGCAGGGAGCACTGCTCAGTGGCCCGCATCACGGCCCCAAGAACCAGACAAACTTAGGTTCACACAAATGGTCAGGTCCCCCCGCAATGGCAGCTCGCTGGCAGCTTGACTTTCGAACCTGGCTTAGAAGGAAATTTAAATGTCACATAGGTATTTCTCATTGATTTGACTTTATTAGAACTTGGGTGATTTCAGCCACGTAAAGGTCAATAAGAAAAGGTCAGAATTGCTTTCACCTTTGGAAGTTCACAATTTCAGACGTGCCCTACTTTCTCCTCTCCAGGACTTTTGGTGGAAGAATGTAACACGATAGCGTTAGCCCCCCAGTGCGGCTGCCAGTCAAGTTGGTCAGATCAGAGAGAGGCTTGCTCAGAGACTGTTACGGGCGGGAGAGCCCCACGTCTCCTCCCTGCCTGAGCCTCCATGGAGCTCTCTGAGTGCCTCACCGTGGATACCGGCCCCAGCGTGCTCCCTGCCCCGCCTGTGGTCGTCCAGATTCCGCTAGAGCTTCCCTTAGCACCAGCAGTGGCCACTGGCTCACTTCTCTGCCCCTCCAGCAGCCTGAACTTGGCGGCTCTGCACTGCATCTGAGAAAGAGCCAGGACTCAGCTGTTTTCTCTGAGCAGAGCCCTGTTCCCTCAGAGCAGCCCATCCAGGCCCCAGGGAGCCAAAAGGCTGTCCTCTGCTGAGTTCACTCTTTTCTGGAGGTTGCCCACCCAAGACGAACAAGATTAAGGAGAGATGGGAGTGGAAACCATTTGATTTAGATCCTGCTCAGCGGGAGTTCCTAGTCTGGAAGGCTAACATTGTGTACACTTTCTGGGGAGGAAGACCATGGTTCTCATCCCACCCTCCGTCCTATATAGAAAGTCACAGCCCACTCTGTTGCCGTCTTCCTGAGTCCTAGAGCAAGCTCTGCCCCTGGGGAAAACGGTGACTAACAGAAGCTCTGGTCGGGTGTTTGCCATTTCTTTCCTCAGCTTATTTCTCTTCTTACTGTCCTTTCTTGACTCTCAAACCCTCTTTCCTTTGGCAGGATCGCTGCAGAGCAGAGCAGTAGATTGGCAAAATATAGGACACTACGGTAAAGGTGAAGGGCGACTCACCCCAGGAGCAGGGCCCCTTTCCATCTTGCCTACCTCATGCATGTCAGTTATTTATCTGATTTTCAGCACACTTGTTCCTCCCCATCCCTCCCTAAGCCAAAGCTGAATTCTGAGGCCATTTCCTCACTTCCTGGACCAAGCTGTAACTGGACCAGGGCAAAAGCCAAAGCCCCCTGAGTTAGCCCAGCTGGTGGTAACTACAGCAGAGCAGCTCTGACCTGGCTTTGACTGTAAGGCTCCATCCTCCCGTGTGTCCCACGGGGTACTTTATAGACACAGCCCCTCTCTGTGTTCATAGGAGAACAGAGTTGAGGACAGACAGATTCAACCTTGGACTTCTTAAAAGGGGACCCCCCCCCCGCATTCAGGACATCTAAATTCATGAAATGATGGTCCCATGGCAAATCCTGGCACACCTTGTCACTGTTCTAGGCCTTTTTGTAATATTAACCTCTGATTGGGCCAAACAGTGTGGTTTGGTGAGACACTAAATTTTGAAGACTGATGGCCACAGATCAAAGCCAGCATCATCAAAACCCAGGTTCCTAGAGCTCAGGATATATGGTTCAGGGCAGCTCCCTGTGTGACTAAAATGTCAAGTGAAATATCACCCATTCTCCATGGTGTCAGTCCTAGGATGAGGATGGGAGTGGAGGAAGGTGAAGGGAGGGAAGGAGAAGAGAGGGTCTGATGCTTCCCTGATCAGCTCCTTTAGACCAAGGATTGGCAAAAGTTTTCTGGAAAGAGCCAGATAGTACTTTAGGCTTTGCAGGCCATACGGTCTCTGTTACAACTACTCAACTCTGCCACTATAATGTGAGAGCAGCCATAGACCACGTAAACAAACCCGCATGGCCATGTTCCAATGAACCTTTGTTTACAAAAACAGGTGGTGGGCTGCATCTGGCCCGTGGGGCACAGTTTGTTGACCCCTGTACTAGACCAACAAAGAGGAGGGAGGTATTTGAGTTTCCAAGTCATGTTCCCTCTCGTCCTTTGCCATGGAAATGGCTTTCCCTGCCAAAGCAACAAAGCCATCTAATTTCCACTCCTCTGAAAATAGGAGAAATCAACAAAAGCATAGAATGTAGAACCTTTTTCACTGATGTGTGAACATAAGCTGGAACATCTAGTTCTCAACACAGAAAGCGACTACATTTGTTTTGGTTTTGTTTTTTCAGGATTAATTCATATACAGTAAAATTCACCCTTGTTAGTGTACAATTCTGTGAATCTTGAAAGACGTAGTAGACAGTCTTGTAAACACTACCTCAGCCGAGGTACAAACCTATTTCCACACTCCAGCGAGCTCCCGTGTCTCTTAGTGGCCTGTCCCTTCTCCCCACCCGCCATTCCGTAGCCTTATCCATTTGGTTTTGTCCTGAATTATAGTCGCTCTCGCTGAGATTTGCTTTCAGAACGAGTCCTTTCTGCTAAGTACTGAGCTCTTTAATTCTTTAAAACTAACTGGATGCGTTTTGTTTTTCTTGATTTTTAGATAGTCTGCCCCCACCCTGCTACCCCAAAACCATACTGCTTGAGAAAGGGGAAAGTCACTTGATCATTTGGACATTTGGGACTTCCTGAGGTTGGGACCTTGTGTTTTAGAGGAAAGTCCCTAGTAGCCAAGTGTTTTTTTTGTTTTGTTTTTTTTGTTTTGTTTTGTTTTGTTTTTTTTTGCGGTATGCGGGCCTCTCACTGTTGTGGCCTCCCCCGTTGCGGAGCACAGGCTCCGGACGCGCAGGCTCCGGACGCGCAGGCTCAGCGGCCATGGCTCACGGGCCCAGCCGCTCCGCGGCATATGGGATCCTCCCAGACCGGGGCACGAACCCGTATCCCCTGCATCGGCAGGCGGACTCTCAACCACTTGCGCCACCAGGGAGGCCCGCCAAGTGTTTTTGATCTAAGAACAGGTATCGATTTGATCAGGCGTAACAGAGGGTTAATTTCTTAGCTAAGAGGGAGGCTTGTGGGTCACTACCCTTTCTGCTGTTCTTATTTCATAATTAACGCTGTCCTCTCTGCATGGACGTTTTGGAACACACACACTTTTATTTTCTTTTTTGGCCGCACCATGTGGCTTGTGGGATCTTAGTTCCCCGACCAGGGATCGAACCCGTGCCCCCTGCAGTGGCAGCTCAGAGTCCTAACTACTGGACCGCCAGGGAATTCCTGGAACACACACCTGGGAACCTCTGAATGCTGGCAGAGAATTAGGGGCACTCACTTTGGCCCTCAGGATGAGTTCCATGCCTGTGCATGCGTGCCCCTTGGAACTGTTGATTAATTGGTTTGGAGCCTGTCATTCTGCAGGACTGCCTTGTCATCACATCAGCTGCCTGCTGAGGACGGCATGTGTGGAGCACCTTGCTTCTGCTCAGCAGAACCGTCTGAATCACTCACTTGGTGCTGTCACCCTCTGGCTGCACAGTGTCTGTCCAGATTGTCATTTCCCTTCTTGTGTTTCCCCGTCACTCCCTGGAGTCTAGCGGGGGCGGCTGTGGAGAAAGAAGGAATAAAGAGAGTTAGTGTTTTTATCCCCTCAAACTTTTTCTGTGAGCTGAGTCCAGTTTTTGAGAATCATTCTTTCTTAAGCTTAGACATCGAGTCTGATCACTGACAAGAACATGACCACATGGTAGGAATATGGTGCAGATTTCTGTACCGAAAGGTCAGAATGTCATCTTCCAAGCTATGTGAGGGCGTGTACTGTTTGGCAGACCTGGAGTCCGGGAAATTGAAGACGAGCATTCTTCTATTCATCTAATTGAAATGTACAGTGTCTTTTTGGCCTTGTACTGTGAGAGGTGTGCCTGGAATTACCTCATCTTGTGTTTTCACATACCACACTTAGGTATCATCAGGTGTGTTTCATTGTTTATTTAAGATGTCAGCTTCAGTTCGAGCTATCTGTCTTATATTCTTTTGTGAAATGAGATGGGGCATAAATAAATAGAATTAATAGATGAATGATTGTTCCCTTATAAATGGGATCTCCTAGTACCTTGGTCTCTCTGTTGTCACCAGTTAGGAGTTGCAACACTGAATTGAAATATTCAGTAATTTTGTGTTTGTCTCCATTTTCTTTCAGAACAGCACATTAGTTCCAGGAAAAGGGAGGAAATTCTGAAAGCTGAAGTGAATATCAAGAGAAAGAGTCAAGAATAATTCATAGTTTGAGAAGAGGAATGAAAAAAACCCTTTATTTAAAAAGAAAAAAGTCAAAATCGTTTTGCTTGTTTTTCTATTTCCCCAACGCAGAGCAGGTACCTGTGAGCCCAGATACTCTGTTTCTTTGGCATGGTACCCTAGCAAGATGCTGTGAATATTCTAACTTACCCACATGTTGCATTGAAAAGTTGAAATCTGTAATCAATCTGTTATGGAATAAAGAGAATAACAGGAATGAAGACCTGAGAGTTTCTTCCGGTACTTTGGGGCTGATTGGATTCCCAGGGCACATAACATGAGGCCTTCGTTGGGAAGTATGCTTGACACAGTGGCCAGGGTGTTTCTCCAGGATGTTTTACATTGGTCCTTCTCACCTCTTTTTTTTGGCCGCGCCGCATGGCATGTGGGAGCTTAATTCTCCGACCAGGGATCAGACTCGTGCCCCCTGTCACCTCTTTCTTAGCAGAGCTGAGGATTACCTGGAAAAGCCAGCGTCCTTTCTTCATCTCCAGCACTGGGTACCAACTATGTCCTGTCGATGTCTGAAGACCCCTCTGCTTTTGCCTTGAAAGTTTGGTCTTGGCGTGCAGTGGGGAAGGGAAGGGATTATCTTAGAAGAAGGCTGAGCCCATGAGCTACCTTAGGTTCTTAGAGGGACACATGCATCTCAAGAATGCCCCTTTGGAAGTTGTGCCCGGGACGACCATTACATGGAGGTTATACGATATCCCTTAGAGAAGTAATATTGAGCAGTGTGTTTATGTGTGCAGACTTCAGTGTTGGGCAAGCCTTGCTTTTAAATTTTAGTTGGGTGGCTCCTAGTGTCCCTAAATGTCTCTAAGCCTCCATTTTTTTCTTCTGTAAAAGATAATAACAGTACCTCCTCATATGGCTGAAAGAGTTTCATGCATCTGAAGTGCTTGGCTCAGTGCTTGGCTCAGTGCTTGGCATCTGTCCTAATTGTCCCATAGTTATGTACTTTGGCTCATTGCCTCTACTTCTATTAATTGAAACATAATAGTAGATAACTTTTGAAATGCAGGTAATCCTAGGAGTATTTATTGAGTTTGGGGGGTAGAAATTATTTTAATCAGATGGCTTTCCAACGTAGCTGGACTTGCCCCTTCAAAATGGGGATTTTAATTGGGGAAAGAGGAAAGGAGATTCTGGAACTTCGGCTAGTTCTCAATGGGACTCTGCAGGGGAGAGGCTGATATGGGCAATAACGGGTGCCTCTAATATAGGAGGGAGACCTCACCTTTCCCAGAGGTTGCAAACCGGTGGCCCATGTTTTATTTGATCCATAGTGTTTTTTGGTTTTTTTAAATTGAGTTAGTTGCTAACATTTACAAATTGAGAAAATTCATATAAAAATCCAATTTGGGGACTTCCCTGGTGGCGCAGTGGTTAAGAATCTGCTTGCCAGTGCAGGGGACATGGGTTCGAGCCCTGGTCCGGGAGGATCCCACATGCCACGGAGCAACTAAGCCCGCGAGCCACAACTACTGAGCCCGCATGCCACAACTACTGAAGCCTGCACACCTAGAGCCCATGCTCTGCAACAAGAGAAGCCACCACAATGAGAAGCCCGCGCACCGCAGCAAAGAGTAGCCCCCGCTCGTCGCAACTAGAGAAAGCCTGTGGGCAGCCACGAAGACCCAGCGCAGCCAAAGATAAATAAAATAAATTTATAAAAATAAGTAAAATAAATAAATTTATTTTTTTAAAAATCCAATTGGGGGTTTGGGATTCTCTGGAAAAAGAAAATCAGAGCCGGCAACATTGGGCCTGATTCCTGTATGGCAACAATCAGCTGAAGCTGAATAGCATCTGCTGCCTTTGGGTTGGGCCTGCACTCTCCAGTCTGCCACAGTCCTGCCCCCACGGGTTCCACCTACTCTGGCATCGGTCCTCCCACAAACTTTGTGCGATTGGTACCTGCCTGGCTCCTGTAGATGTATGACTTTGAAAGCCTTGCTTTTAAATTTTAGCTTCTTATCCCACCCTGATGGGAAAAGGTGATGTTGGTCTCCCACTGCTGTTGGGTGGCTCCTAGTGTCCCTGCTTATGGGTGCTGGGACCTCAGGAGCTCAGAGTGGTGGAGAAGGGAGGAGCAGGAGACCCACCCACCTGGTACTGTCGCACCTGTAACCAGACC
This sequence comes from Mesoplodon densirostris, assembly GCF_025265405.1. Classification (NCBI taxonomy): domain Eukaryota; kingdom Metazoa; phylum Chordata; class Mammalia; order Artiodactyla; family Ziphiidae; genus Mesoplodon; species Mesoplodon densirostris. Next base: position 22,704,077 of record NC_082676.1, on the reverse strand, counting down.
TGTATAGTTCTGGAAAACAGACTGGTTGAGGCCTGCTGGACAGAGGTGTAGAGAAGGGACAGTAGGGCCTGAGCATAGCAGTGCAGTGGCTGGAGGGCAGGAGATCAGGAAACGGCTTCCTAGAGAAGGGGCTGGCAGGGCTCAGGGGCGCCATGGCTGCTTCAGAGCTGGCCTGCAGACCTAGGGGAGCTGCAGAATAACGCACAGCGGACATCTGCTACATGCCAGGCTCTGTGCTTGGTCCAACTGTGGCAGTGAGCAAGACAGATTGTTCCCTGCCCTTGGTCCACTTACATCCCGGAGGGGACAAGGGAAAGGGAGCAGGGTAATCACAAATCCGAAAAGGAATAGTTATCTCGAGGGGTTGGGAAGGCCAAGCTGACAGTCGAAGGGAAAGAGGCAGTCTTTGCAGAGCTGGGGAAGAACATTCTAGGCAGAGAAGCAACATACGCAAAGGTTCTGAGGCAAGGGCTTGGCGTATCTGAACTGAAAGCAGGCCAGAGTAACTAGGGCGGAGCTAGCAAGGAAGAGAGTATCCTTGGAAGCCATAGCAAATACGGATTTTAAGGGCCGTGGTAAAGGGGATAGATTTTAAGACTGACAGCAAATTAAGGGAACTTGAATTTTATGCTGAGATACAGCAGAGGCAGAAACAGCTCGTATGCTGTCTTTCTGGCCCTACCCACTGGGAGAAGCCTCTTGAAGGCTGCAGGAGAGAGTCTGCTTGCTTGTAGCCTCGTGGTAGGTCTGGGGAGGCTGCAGTTGAGAACAGGCCTAATGAAATCCACTGGATTTGTTGCTCAAATTATTTGCTACTAACAAAGATCCTTTGCTTGACCAAACTTTAGTCAGGATCCTCAAATTTCTCCTACGCCCATCTGTACTCTTTCTTTTAAAATCTAGTTTTAGCAAGAACCCTGCTAAGCAGTTTAACCAGACCCTCCCACCTCCATGTCTGATCACCCTGATGATATGTGGTCAGACTCCTCACGCTCGACCATCTCCCAGGTGATGTCTGATCTTCCTGGCCTATCTTCAGCCAGAATCCTATTAGGTCAGCTTAGCTAGAATCCCCTTACCCCTGATGTATCTTCTTCGTAAGTTTCCATCCACTGTTCCCCACCCTGCTCGTTGGCTATCAGTTCCCACTAGACCATGCTGTATTCAGAATTGAGCCCACTTCTATATGAGGTCTCTTTCCCCCTATTGCAGTAGTCCTGAATAAAATCTGTTCTTACCTCTTTAACTGCTGTGCAGCTCTGGTTTTCATTTGACACCACAGTAGTGCCTGGGCCTTTCCTTCTCTATAACGAGTACTCAGCACAGCAGGTCAGAGTCCGACTGACCTTTCTTCAACCCCCTGAGCCTTAGTTTCTTATCAGTAAAAATGGGATAATACCTCTGAGGGCTTTATAAGGTTTAAATGAGGTCACATCCAAAACACAGACTACAGTGCCTGGCACTGACATTGACTCAGAGTTTTCTTGGATTAGTATAGATATTACCATTGTTATTTCCTGTGTGTCGTTGGCAGGAGCCCAGTAAGCAGTTTGTACCAGGTCCACGTTTCTTTGTTGATTGGTTGAATTCACTTGCTTCCCCAGCTGTCATTTCCTGAAGGGCCTGGAGGCTTGAAACAACACAGGAGCACTGTCCTGGCATCAGGAGTCTGTTCCGAGCTTTGCCCGCTCCGAGCTGTAGGACCCGACCTCTTGCCTCTGCTCTGCCCTCCCCCAAGGGCTGTGGTAAGGGAGCACATGAAGCAATGGATGGGAGGCCCCTTTGTGAACTTTAATATAAACATAAGGGATTATCATAAGCAACAAGTCCCCCATTGATTAGAGCATTTCTTTAGGGGGGAAAAAAATAATAGCACTCCATCTTAAGTGGGACCCCCCAAAGGAATGGGAAGCTCCCAGTCCCTCTGTGGGGGGGGTTTAAGTCCTGTAAGCTGCCATTAGTGTTGTAGTTAATGGAGATAAAGCACCGGAATTGTCATCACGGTCTTTTCCTTTATAATGGCATTCACGTCGAAAATCACAAGTAGCAGCGGGGCCCAGTGCTCGTTGTCTCATTTGAAAAACACATTGGAAGTTGAGAGAGCCCTCAGTCTTTGCTTTTGTCGGGACAGGCGGAGGAAAGAGATGAGCAGGTGGGTCTGGGGGAAGGAAGGGGGGACTTGGGCTGGCCTGGCGAAACCACCATTCAGCAGCCTCCTCCTTTGTTCTCCTTCCTTGGCAGGTTCTCGGCCAGCCCGCTCAGCCTGGTTGAAGTGGACCGCGGCCCTCAAAGGCCAGCCTTCTCTTCTGAAGGGGGCTTTTGTTGCCCATTGTTGGTATTGTCTCCTCCACGGAGCCACGGTGGCCCCCCCGCAGAGCCTTTCCCACGCTTCACATTCTTTCTTGGAGGGCAAACTGGGGACTCCCAGAGAGAGCAGGTGGTCTGAACCGGGTGAAGCCCTGAGCTGGCTTTACAGCCCTGGTGTGGGAGACGGGCCCATGGGATGCGGGTCCAGCACTGTGTGTGCCAGGTCGGAAAAGGCCGGAAAAGGTGGGACTGCTCACCTCTGAGTCCCCATCAACTCTGAGATGCTACAAATCTTCTCGTACTTTTAATCCAAACACACATCCCATCATCCAGACGTTTCACTTTTTTTTTTTTAGATTTAATTTACTTATAGTAAGATGCACAAATCTTAAGTGTATAGCTCAATGAATTTTTACATCTAACTACGCTAGTGTAACCATTACCCAAGTCAAAATATAGAATGTTTTGATCCCCTCTCGGAAAGTTCAGAGTCTAAGAAGAGTCTATGTGTGGGGTGCTGTGTGGTGGTGTAGGTGATGTGTGTGGGTATCTGGCCCAGGTAAAACTGTTCATGAATAGAAAAAGTTGGGTAATCACCGACGTAGGTACATCTGGTCAGTGGCTTCAGCTCTCTGCTTCCCTGTATAGCAAAACTTCTTCAAAGAATTGTCTCTACCAGTGCTGTCCAATAGAAATGTAATGCAAGCCCCATAGGTGATTTAAATTTTTCTAGTAACCATAACAAATAAGTAACAAACAGGTGAGGGCTTCCCTGGTGGCGCAGTGGTAGAGAGTCCGCCTGCTGATGCAGGGGACACGGGTTCGTGCCCTGGTCCGGGAGGATCCCACATGCTGTGGAGCGGCTGGGCCCGTGAGCCATGGCCGCTGAGCCTGTGCGTCCGGAGCCTGTGCTCCGCAATGGGAGAGGCCACAGCAGTAAGAGGCCCGCGTACCGCAAAAAAAATAAAAAATAAAAATAATAATAATAATGAAAAAAAGAAACAGGTGAAGTTCAATTTTAATATATTTTATTTAACCCAATCTATTCAAAATATTATTTTAACATGTAATCAATGCAAAAAACATTACTGAGATAGTTTGTATTCTTTTTTCATACCGTCTTTGAAACACACTTAAAGCACATCTCAGTTGATATTAGCCACCTTTCAAGTGTTCAGCAGCCATATGTGTTCAGTGGCCACCATATTGGGCAGTCAGGTCTATACTCACCATCTCGGACTCCTCTCCTGCCATTTTCTCTCTTTTTTTATTTTTAAGATTTTTTGGATGTGGACCTTTTTTTTTTTTTTTTTTTTTTTTTTGCGGTACGTGGGCCTCTCACTGTTGTGGCCTCTCCCGTTGCGGAGCACAGGCTCCGGACGCACAGGCTCAGCGGCCATGGCTCACAAGCCCAGCTGCTCCGCAGCATGTGGGATCTTCCCGGACCGGGGCACGAACCCACGTCCCCTGCATCGGCAGGCGGACTCTCAACCACTGCGCCACCAGGGAAGCCCAAGGCCAACTCTTGAGGGACTTTACTCAAATGTCCCTCATCAGAGAGGCCTTTCCTAACCACCACACCGCATACATATTCACTAGAGATAAAATAATCCCCTCCCACACTCCCATCTCCTTAATTATTTTCCCTTTGCAATCGCCACCATCTTACATATTCTATACAGTAAGTCCCCTACATACGAACCTTCAAGTTGTGAGCTTTCAAAGATGTGAACATGCGTATGTCCAGTCACGTAAGCTAGTTCACGTGTCTGGCGTACATTGTCACGTGTGTGCATCCTCTATAAGTGGTTGTGCTTTTGTGTACTTTGCTGTGCAGTACTATATAGAATACAGTAGTTCAGTATCTTTATTTCAAACGCAGGATGTCCGGAAGCAAGCGTAAAAGCAGCGGTGATGTAGCTGGTATGGCTAAGAAGCACCAGCTGTTGTACTGTGCTACTGTACTTTTCAAGGTACTGTACTGTAAAATTAAAAATGTTTCTTTATTTTTTTGTGTTTGTTCTTTACGTATTATTTGTGTGAAAAGTATTATAAACCTATTACAGTACAGTACTCTATAGCCGATTGTGTTTGTTGGGTACCTAGGCTAACTTTGTTGGACATAAACGAACAAATTGGGCTTACGAATGCACTCTCAGAACGGAACTCTTTCGTATGCAGGGGACTTACTGTATTTACTTGTTTTTATTATTCTTTCCCATTTTTTTAACATCTTTATTGAAGTATAATTGCGTTACAATGTTGTGTTAGTTTTTGCTTTATAACAAAGTGAATCAGCTATACATATACATATATCCCCATATCCCCTCCCTCTTGCGTCTCTTTCCCACCCTCCCTATCCCACCCCTCTATGTGGTCACAAAACACCAAGCTGATCTCCCTGTGCTATGTGGCTGCTTCCCACTAGCTGTCTGTTTTACATTTGGTAGTGTATATATGTCCATGCCACTCTCTCACTTCGTCCCAGCTTACCCTTACCCTTCCCTGTGTCCTAGAATATAAGTTCTATGAGGTCAGGGACTGTGTTTGCTCACAACTGTATTCCCAGTGCCTAGAACAGCACTTGGCACATAGTGGGAGCTCTAGAAATATTTGTTGAATGAATAAATGGTATTGCTCATAGGTGAACAAGTCGCCAGTGGATGAAGGATGACTTTCGCCCAGAGTAGACAAATATGGCTAAGAGTCCGGTTCTGGGCTGGACCCCCTGGGTTTGAATCTCAGCTCTCTCCTTGCCAGCGGTGACTGTGGCAATTCAGTTCACCTTTCTGTGCCTCAGTTCCTCGTCTGTGAAATGAGAAGGATGCCAATACCTCCCATTAGGCTGTGTGAGGAGTGCATGAGATTCTACACGTGAAGCTGCTTGGCTGACACTGAGTGTTTGGTAAGTGTTAGCTTTTTTTTTTTTTCTTTAATATTTTGTAATACCACTTTGGGAAATGTAACTATGTAAAACATGAAAAAATTAGGTTGAAGATAAAAGAAAAATTGAAATGCAGACCAGTATGGGGGAATTTTATTGTATTTATAAAGGAAAAGGTAGGTCAGAAATTAAATAGGATTAACCGATGCTGTTGTGTCTCAGCTGCAGGGAGCAGGAAATATATGCAGAATCTTCATCCTTGGGAATTCCTGTCACAGAAAGAAAGATAAATCTCAGTCTGGGGCCACTGGCAAGATGGGACAGGACACCTGGAATTAGGGTGATGGAGGCTCCGGTGTTAAGACCGACTATCTGGGTCCCAAAAGGACCTCAGTCTTAGCCCCAGTTCTCCCAACCTACTCCCAGTGAGATCCTGAGCAGTCACTTGCCTGTGAAGAAGCTGCTTCTAATCCCCAGACAGGGTTAGATTAGGTTATTCTTTCCAGCATACACATTCACCACACCCTTTACATCTCTTACCATTTATCACACATAAAATAATCCACTGTACAAGTACTTGATTAATTTCTGTCTACCTCAGTGTGTTATGAATTCCATGTGAGCAGAGACCACGGCTCTCTCATTCACCGCTGTCCCCCCAGCCCAGAGCCTGGCCATCTTTGGATGATTTTTTTTTTTTTTTTTTTTTTTTTTTTTTGAGGTACGCGGGCCTCTCACTGTTGTGGCTCTCCGGTTGCGGAGCACAGGCTCCGGACGCGCAGGCCCAGCGGCCATGGCTCACGGGCCCAGCCGCTCCACGACATGTGGGATCTTCCCGGACCGGGGCACGAACCTGTGTCCCCTGCATCAGCAGGCAGACTCTCAACCACTGCGCCACCAGGGACGCCCTTGGATGATTTTTAAGGGTTGGGAAGATGGATAAATCTGAACTTGTTACCTTATAGGACTGTTATGTGGACACAAAGTGTGGTGAGTGCAAAAGAATGCCATCTGCCAAATCATTCTACTCTGCACTCTTAAAGTGTAAGAACTCATTCTGCTGTTATGTTTTCTCAGGCCCACTGTGATGTGCTGGTATTTGCAGCAGTTGAGCTGGAGGGGGAACAATGGCTGGAGCAGCCTCCAGGCCCCTTCCTGCTGCTCTGTGACTTTGAGCTCTGTGAAGCCTCTGGCTTTTAACCTGCAGGAACAAAGCCTGCATTCTTAGGACTTGGCCCTCCTTAGGGCCACTCTGCCCCACTGCGGCCTGGTGGGAGCCATAAAGCAGGTGAATGATGACCTAATCCCAGCGTGAGAGGCACAGGGGGAAGCATTATTCTTAGGGGCATTTTTTAAAAGAATTCTAGCCTTCGGGACCTTGGCGGTGATTGGAGCGAACCCACTCCCTTCACAGAGGAGGGAACTGGGAAGCTGACTTGCTCTGTGCGGAGAGTTGGCTGCAGAACCAGACCTGGGCCTCACGTATCCATCCTGCCTCCCAGGCTGGTTCTTGCCCCTCCTGCACTCTTCCTGTCACCCTGCTGCTGCTTGCATCTCCCCAGGACTGTACTTGGTGAGATCTCTGAGCTCTTGGTGTTTAATTAGGCTGGGACGAAGGTGAGGGGGCACACGGAGAGCTCTGCTGGGAGCTGAATTTGCTTAATAGTTTGGTCCAGAAGTGCCTGGCAGAGTCGTGCTGGGACACGTTTGTGCTCACAGTTCAAAGTCAGGCTCTAAAATATAGCAGAGTTTCTCCAAACAGTCGTGTCATTTTGGGGAAACTTTGTCTGCAAAGTGGAGTTCATGTGAAGCGCTCCAGGGAAGCAAGGCAGGTCTTGGGCCTGCCTAGTCCCTGACTTGGGGCCAGATGCTGCCCCTTCTTTGCCTCAGTTTTCTCCTCTGTAAAATGGGAAAACTCATTCCTGATCTCCCCTGACTCCTACTGGGATTGTGAGGGTCAGGGAGAGGGGAACTGACTGTCACTCCCATCTCTCCCTCTCACGAACGCTGCTCACACTTGTCCACCCGAGGGTGTTGGGAGGGGCTGGTCTTCCTTTGGCTTTACAGTTTTATGAACTTGGTAAGGGATCCAGGGCACTCCTTCTACTACATCAGCATCAGAGTCCCCTGGGACCCTTGTTAAGATGATTTAGATTCCTGGATCCTATCCCAGAACTGTTGAGTAACATTTCTGGACACAGACACTGAGCCTGGCCTCTGGCTACACACTGGAGACACAGCAGTGGACAAGACCAGTCTCTGTGGCACATTTTCTCCCCTTCTTCCAGTTCTTGATGTGTGGAAGGAGGGACCCCATTCCTAGTTTGCTTGGTAGAGCCCCACACCTTTGGAGATGAGGAGTTTCTTTCCTTTTCCTGCCCACCCTCTGGGAAAGAAACCTCTGAGGTCCCTAAACACACACACATGCACACATGCACATGCACGCATACACACACACATACACACGTATTCCCACCTGTGCTCCTGCAGCAGGGTCACCAGGATGTTCTCCAATGCCATCTGCTTTTGGTCTGCCCACATGCTGTCCACCTGACGGCCAAGCCGTACCTTTGCTCCTTGCTCCTGGTTTCTCTCTCTATTCGATTAGAAAAAGAGAAACGACTGAGGTTGCTACTTGAATAGGACGCAGAGAGGCCTGCGAAAGGCCAGGGCAAAGTTAGCAGAGCAGGGTGCATCCCGCTGCCTATTCCAATATCTGGCATAGACTCTTGCACCCAACTGAATTAGACTCAGCAACATTTAAGAAGACAGTATCTATAGGAGTGAAGACAATAGACTATGAAACACATATCTTCCTACAGTTGACTTATTAATTACAAAGGAGAAAATGTTAACTTTACAGAGGAGAAACCTGGCAGACATCATGCTAACCAAGTGATCAAAGTTACCATCACCAATGGGACAAATTGACATCATGTGCCTCCCGATAGGATGCACTGAGAAGGACTCAACATCACTTCTGTTGCATAAGATGAATGTGATCATGAGAAAGCACCAGGCAAGTCCAATATGAGGGACATTCTATAAAGAACTGTCCTTTACTAATCAAAAATGTCAATGTCACCAAAGACTGAAGTCCAGATTAAAAGAAACTAAAAGAAACTAAAGAAACTAAAGAGACCTGACAACTATGATGCCACCTGTGATGCTGGATTGGGTCCTGGATGAGAAACATCCAGCTGGGGACAACTGGTGAAATTTGAATATGGACTCTAAGTGATAATTATACTGTGATTATGTAAGAGAGTGTCCTTTAATTATATACTAGGAGACACACAGAAGTACTTAAGGATAAAGGGTCATGAAGACTGCAATCCACTCTCAAATGGCTCAGCAAAATAATAATAATAATAATATGTACCTGGGTTTGTGTGTGTATGTCTAGATACAAAGTAAGCAAATATAATAAAAATATTAGGAACTGTTGACTACAGGGAAGGGAATGTGAAAGCCCTTTGTACTATTGCTGCAACTTCTCTGTAAGTTTGGAATTTTTTCAAAATAAAAACTAAAAAGTGGGGCTTCCCTGGTGGTGCAGTGGTTAAGAATCCGCCTGCCAATACAGGGAACATGGGTTCGAGCCCTGGTCCGGGAAGATCCCACATGCCGCGGAACAACTAAGCCTGTGAGCCACAACTACTGAAGCCCACGCGCCTAGAGCCCGTGCTCTGCAACAAGAGAAGCTACCGCAATGAGAAGCCCAGGCACTGCAACGGAGAGTAGCTCCCACTCGTCACAACTAGAGGAAGCCCATGTGCAGCAACGAAGACCCAACGAAGCCAAAAATTAATTAATTAATAAAATTTTAAAAAACAAACAAAAAACTAAAAAGTGTTCAGGCTGTAGAGTCAGGCTGTTTGAATGCTAACTCTGCCACTCTTTGGTTGTGTCCTTTAGAAGCTATTAATGTAGCTTCTGTATGATGGGGGTAAGAGGACCTGCTCTGTAGAGTTGTTGGAAAGAGCACATAAGAAACTAAGAATAGGGACTTCCCTGGTGGTCCAGTGGTTAAGACTTTGCGCTCCTAATGCAGGGGGCCCTGAGTTCGATCCCTGGTAAGGGAACTAGATCCCGCATGCTGCAACTAAAAGATCCCACATGCTGCAACTAAAAGATTCCCACGTGCCGCAACTAAGAGTTTTCTTGCCACAGCTAAAGATCTCGTGTGCTGCAACTGAGACCCAGCACAGCCAAATAAATAAATAAATACAAAAAAAAAAAAAATGAAGAAGAAGAAAAGAAACTAAGAATAATGGCTAACACTACCAAGGGCTTACTCTGTGCCCAGCACTGTGCTGGGTGTGTGTAAATGTCCCAGGGCAAAGTCTTTGTTTCTGGCAGAGCCACAGTCAAGCGGTGACTACCACTGCTGTTGTCACTGTTGGAGCCCATCACAGGGACAAGCACATAGTGGGTGCTCAGTGATCATTTATTAGTTAAGTTTAAGCTGAGGTTTGACATTGGAGCCCTTCTGCTATGGCGAGTCCAGAAATGACAGATGCTGCGCAAGGGGAGAGACCAAACTTGGTCCCTCCAAACCGCGATGCACTTGGGGTACGGGAAGAAGTCACGAGAACGTCAGCTCACCCCTGCTGCCTGCTCATGATGTCCTGGAGAAGCTTGCGGGCAGACAGCTGGCCCAGCACCTTCCGGTAGCTGTTGGTGAAGATGGCGTCTGCGTACCTCGGCATCCTAGTGGAAGGAGGCAGAGGTCAAAAGGCAGGGTGGGAGGCCCAGGAGGGCTGTGCTCATAGGGTCTCTATAAGGTCCTTCTGTGGCCTGTCCCCAGAGAGAGCTGAAACCTGGGCTGAGTGACCTCTCTGGGGCTCAGAGTCTGCCTCCCTCCCAGAGATGAGCAGTGGAGGCTGACCAAGGAGATAGCTGGGGACCAGCTGGTGGCTTGACTCTGCATCCCCTAAGTAGCAACCCTGGCAGGGCTGGCTTTGGGGTGGCAGGAATCCAGCAGGTCCTGTTGTCAGGACTGCTTACCTGAGGGGCTGGGAGGGCAGGGAGCCGTGGGAGCCGCTGCTGAGGGTGAGAGTCACGAGGAAGAACACCCAGAGCAGCATCCTTCACCCCTGTGCTGGCACCTGGGAAGTGACAGACAGGAAGAAAAGGTCAGGTGAAGCCATGGCCACTGGGATGCCTTTTGCTGGGTGGGCCCAGCCCTGGGCTTGGCTCCATGCAAGTTTGGCCCTTGTCTTTTGGAAGCTGTTGGGTAGGAAAAGGAACCCAGACACACCTGGGTTCAAGTTCTGCCTCTGGCAGTCACAAGCTCTGACCTCATTTTCTCCATCTGTAGAATGGGCATGATAAGGCTACTCTGCTGACCTCACAGGGTTGAACATAAAATGAATGATAATGGTGAAACCGCCCCTCCTTGTAAGGCCTTATACATGGGATTCAGGCCTCAGCAAGGAATAGGGGAGGAGCAAGCACCTTCCCCTAGTCACCGAAGTCACCCACCAGCCCAGTGTGGCTAACAGCTCAGGCTCTGAGTCAGACAAATCTGAGTTCACATCTGGGCTCTGCCATCACTAGCTGTGCATCCCAGGACTAGTGGCTTCTTCTTTCTGGACCTCAGTTTCTCTATCCATAAAATGGAGTCAATAACTACACCTACTGCATAGGGTCCTTGTGAGCATGAGGTGAGATGAGGCACCTGAAGTGAGCGCTTGGCATGTGGGCAATTCTCCACACACCTCTGCTCCAATGACCTAATGCTCAAGGAGCAGGCTGTCCTGATTTTGTGAGGAGTTGGAGGAAAGGGAGGAAGGCTATACATCTTGCTCCAGATGCTTAGATTTTGCCCTGGAAGAGACCAGGGAGCCTGGGGAGCCCGTGAGGCAGAATCATCTCATAGGTCACGTAATTGTCCTTCATTGGGGCCTGCTGACACCGTGCTCGGCAGTTAGGGGAAGAACAGTCTACAGGGGGAGAGCTGCATCGGCTGGGGCGGTACCACGGGCTGTCAGACCACGGTGTGGAAGCGGCTGGCCTCGAAGTGACTCAGCCATCTCAGAGTTGAGTCTTCTCATCTCCCACGGGCACTGCCTCTCAGCAGGATGTGCACTCCATGGGGATACAGACCCCTCCGGAGGCTCAGCCAGCCCCCGAGGGGGCAGGACCCCTCATGTTCCACCATCTCCCCGCATCGCTCCATTTCCAGCTGGTCCTGCTGAGGAGGGGTTTCCGGCAGGCAGGACCAGCCCTGAGGGAATCCACTTCCTTTCCCGGGCTCACTTGTCTTCTCAGGGCATCACCCCTGTTCTCCCAGACACTGGGGTCTCGACTAACCCAGGGATGCCCTGAGACTCCAGGAAGCACCCCGGGGACTGCTCAGTGCTGCCCGAGACCCCTGCACCTCCAGAGCTGGAGGGAGCAGCTAGCCAGGCCTCAATCATCAGCCCCTCTTTGATGTGCACCCCTTCACCCTCCCCGCCCAGAGACAATGCTCCAGTTTCAGCTCAAACACTTGCTGCCGGTAAGTGACAGGGAGCTCACTAACTCTAAGCCAGTCTGTCCCATATCCAGGCAGCTCTTCCTGTTAGGAAGTTTTTCTCGTTGCACCAAGTCCAAGTCCCCTTATCCTGCAAACACTTGTTAAGCGTTTACTATTCTGGTAAGGATCGGGGCTAGAGAAAAGATGAGACCGTCGTGTCGGCCCCACGGGCTGCCCCTTTGCCATCCACCTGCCGTGCCTCCCAGACCTTCTGTGCCTTCATCAACACGACAAGCCCTTTAGATGCATTTTGCATCTAACTTAGAACTTGGCCCCCCCAGACCAAGGATCTTCAGTCTTCTGTCCTCACCACACACTATCACACCTGGCCCCCCTTTCCTGACCTGGTCCACTGCTAGAGTTTCCTAAGTAAGGAGATCTTTGGAGGCAAAGGGGTCTCCTTGACATAACCACTGTTCTTCTGTCTCCCAGCTGCATCCTGGGCTTTCTCGCCTTCTTTCCTGCTGATCTTGTAATGACCTGAGCACATCCAGGCCCCCAGTCACATCACTCACCTCTCCGAAGCCCGTGACACCTCAGTCCCTCCAGAGCGAAGCCTCACCTCAGCCTCCCCACCCACTGCCCCTTCTCCCAGGGCTGGCACAAGTGATTCCCAGCCCCTGTGCCCACCCGGCCCGCACAGCCCACCCTCACACTCGCCCTCGGGAGCAGGTATCACGACCTCCAATTTTACAGCCAAGGAAATGAGCCCAGAGAGGAGAAGGGCCTTTTTCCATGGTCCTCCATCAAATTAGTTTCGGAGTGGGCACTTCAGAACGGGCCTCCTGATCTGCACGGCGGCCTCTCAGAAATAAGCCCTTATTCACAAGACTCCCTATTCATGGGGTGCTTCAGAATTCATCACCTGCACATGGGAAACGGTTCTGAGAAGACTGAAAGCTTTTGCTCTTTGTTACTGGGTCTCTGGGGAAGAAACAAGGGGGACAAACAGGAACACCTGCTTGGTTGGCTTGTCCCTGTGCACATCCGATGGTTTTAGGGAGTTGAAAATAACCTGATATTGGCAGACTTTGGGGGGCAAGTCATAGTAAATCTAGTAACCCGTGGTCATGCAGAAGGAGGCTGGGCAACCTCATAATCTGGTCAACCAAGAGGCACAAGATTTGCCATAAACCGCTTGCCCCAGGGATGGGTCAAGCCACCACTGTAACCTCTGGGGTATGAGAACCTAATCCATGGGGTGGCAAAATCCCATTGGACAAAGAGGGAAAACAACAAGAATTATCCAGTTTCTGGTATGATGAGAATAGAGGTTGTGTCACTAGGACTAAAATAGCTATTGGCAGACATCTTCCACCTGGCCAGTCTAAGGAGCTAGAATTCACTGAATTAAATCGAGCATGAGTCCAAGAGGACCACTGACACCCCCTTGATGGCTCCGAAGGCGTTTTAGGGTTTATCATCTATCATGATGAGTATCAGTTAGCTCTCCGCAGCACTTACAAACTAATTCTGTGATTACATATATTTGAGGTCGTCTGGATTCAGGATAAATGGGCATTTGATTTACATCAGTTGGCACTTTTTGCCAGACTTCATGCCAGGACTGCTACAGGAATTCTGCAGATGAACCTTCAGCTAACAGCAGAGGTCAGGTCTCAAGTGCCAAACTAGCAAGGCCATTTTTGATCTCCTGGAAAAAAATCTTTTACCTTTCTTAAATATTCTGCTGTGTAATTTAAGAACCCCAAAGCATTGGCATCCTGATTCAGTTTATAAACTGTTTCACCGATAGTGTTCCAAGTCAAAGGAGATCTAAGTTTTTCATGAGGAAGCATCTTGAATGGTCATTCAAAAGAGTGACACCCCACCTCCTTCCAGAAAGGGTTTGAGGTGGTTTATGGTAAAAGATACAAATACTTCAGGACCATTAAAGCCCGGGTCGAGAGACGAGCGTGGGGGTAATGGAGTGCTCCAAGGGCAGATAATTGTATCTAAAACCTAGAGTAAGGAGCGAGGCTGCAATTGAGCAAGAAAGCAAAACGTTATCAATTTCCAGGCAATTATGCTGAATCGGCTCTGAGCGATCGGTGCGCGGTATTGATTTGCACAGGCACTTGGTTCCTTTCTGGTCCATGGCAGAATCCCGTGCTTGACAGGAGAATCTAGCCAGGTGATGTCTTGCCCCAGAAGCCCACCTGCACACCCTCGAAGGAGCACTGAGACCTCATCTGCCCCAGACAGACACCTGACACGTGTCTGCTGCCACCTCTCCAGGGATTGAGGTCCACGCATTCGAGATAACCTCAAAATGGCACCCACCGTCAAAAGCATATTCCAGAGCCCCTAACGAGGGGCCTAAAATGTACTCACCAGTCCACGGGCAAAGAGGATGGCAGTGGCCTCTTGGACGTGGAGTCTCTGAGTTGCTCTCAACTTTCGCACCCCCATCCAGCCCAGCCCCCGGGGCCGCCCCCATCTCACCTCCGAGGTGGTGAGTCTCCCTCTGCTCTGAGACGCTGCTCCAGCTCCACGGGCCCGCGCTCCGCGTTTGCTACGGCGGCTGCGTGGCGCTCCCATCATTTATACCTTCATTTTCCCGAGCGTTGTCAGCGTCAGAGAATCAATTACTCACAAGTCCACCAAAGGATCATTTTTAGCATCACACTGACAAACCCTAATAGGGGAAAGAGGTTTTGCCCCTTGCAGATTAAGGCTCATAATGAACTTTCCCTTTATCTTTGAGAGAACAGACAGAGCGGAAAGTTATCATATTATTCCAAGAGGAATAGAGAGTCTAATACTGCTCCTCTAATAATTGGAGTACTCCTTACAGTGAAACACCAAGGGTTCATTTACTCTCTGAGATAAATGAGCCTTTTGAAGAGTTCATATAATCTTGTTTTGTCCTTGTGCAACTTTATTTCACTTCAGGGCAGTCAACTTTACAGACTAAGTGTTTTGTGTTTTTCTCCCCTTAGTGAGGAGAGTTGTTTGCGATTTCCCTTATCCATTTATCAAGATTTCCCTCTATTTGACTTAACCCGCTGTGGCCACAGACTGGTGTAGGCAGCTAGCCTGGGGGGCATCCATAGTCGCGTGTTGGAGCAGCCAAACGTTGATAGTTGCCTCAGAGGTGTGTGAAGTGAGAGGGAAGAGATGGAAATCTTGAGACAGTGGTGTTTCCAGATTTCTCTAGCCTATAGCTAAAGAATCTTCAAGAATGGCATGAAAGTGTGCGAGGCAGAAGCTCTGGTTTCCCATACGGCTGTTGTCGAGGAGTGGAAATAGCCCTAAGGTAAGAGTCCAGACACCTGCTGGCCCTCTTGTGCCTGTCCATCATGACCTCGGTGACCGTCAGCAAGCTACTTCTACCCTCCAAGCCTCAGCTTCTATACCATCAATTCCCACTTGCACCCCCAGCGAAACAGCAGAGAACAGTAGCTTTCAAACTTTTAAAAGAGTTTGAAACATGGATTTTCTTTGGAAATCTTCTATGAAAGTGCAGTATATAAAACAGATTTTTAAAAACGGGGCTGCTCTGGTTGAAGAATGGAGGCTGGAGACTGTCTTTGCCTGCCCTTGGGACAACTCTACGGTTCACATTTAGAACCAGTAATGTCTGAAGGAACCTCCTAGCAGCAACATTTGTGATCCTGTTTCTTAGCTTGCACTGAGCCATGTTCTTGGCAAACATGGGTTGTTCCCCAGAGAAGCAGGGACTGAGTGGCATGTTGCCCTGAAGGCCTGGACACAAAGTGGTCAGGTCCGGCCAGATCTCCAGGGACTAAGAATAGGCTGACAGGTCACAGCAGCAGGTGGCAGATGGAGGAGTTGGGAGCCCCCAGGGCAATGGGCTCTCATACAGTCAGGAGGTGTGGGGTTATCTCAGCCAACACAAGGTGGGGACCACAGAGAGCTGGGCGCCCAGAATGGACACAAGGCCAGGGGACAGATATACGACACACAGAATTGGCTGAAGAAACCATGGGACTCAGAATTCAACCCCAGCTGAAGCTCTGTGCCAGGGATTGAGCTAAAGACTTCATGCTCGATCTCAGTTTCCTAATCTGTAAAGTGGGAGTGAGGCTCATGAGGCTGTTGGATGAGGATTAAATGTGACAGTGGATAAGGTACAGGCCTGGAATAGAGTAAGTCTCATAAATTAGCTCTTACCACTGCTATCGTTGTTGTTATAAATGAGGAAACAGCCACAAAGAGGCTGCCCACTTTCTCACAGTCACACAGCTGGGCAGGGGACTCAAAGATTTCTGACTTGCAAATTCAGTGCTCCACAACAAGTTAACATTCCATGGTCCACCAATTCTTACTTTCCTACTTTTTTTTTTTTTTTCAAAGAACTTTAATGGTTTTATTGAAGTACAATTCACACATCATAAAAGTCATCTGTTTGAAGTCTACGGTTCAATGAGTTTTCATAAGTTTATCCAGTTGTGCCACCATCTCCTCAGGCAGGTAGACCTAGAGAGGGACACACTAAGTGTTTAATTGATCTGAGCCTCAGTTACCACATCTGTACAATGGGCACCCTAATACCTGCCTCCCCAGGTTGTTGTGAGGATCAGAAATATGCTTGCAAAGTATCTGGTACACTTGGCCAGTGTCAGCTGTTAACTGTAGTTCTTATGATCAGAGCTGAGCTCTGAAAGCCGGACAGGGAGAGCTGGGAGCCATCCTGGGTGATGAGCTTAACTTGCTGTAAATTCTCAAACCCATCAAGGAAGAGGATGGAGGGAGGAAGCCAGGACGAGCCTTGAGACTGAGAGCCCAGCCCCCTCCACCAGTTCCGTCCTCATCCTCCGAGAGGGGTGGGAACAGCTCGCTCACCACCCGGCTCTCTTCCCAGGATGGGTTTTCATCCAGCGTTAATTAGCGAGATCGGGCCTGTGTGTAAGGGTTGGGGGCTTGAGCTGTGGAAAGAAAGCGCCCCAGAGAAAGGCTGGCTTTAAAAGACTCCAAAAGGCTGGGGCAGTGAGGCTCCGCTGAGAGACAAGCCGTGCATTTGTGTTGCAAATTTGCAGTGTGCTGGAGCCAGCCATTCAAAGAGGGTGATGCTGAAGGCAAGGGGCTTGGGGGTGGGGAGGACAGAGGAAGTCGACAAAGGGGGCCTGTCCGAGGGCCTCGGACCCTGCTTTGTAAAAGCTGCTTTCATTGCCCTCCCTGGATGATGGCAGCGTTCCCAGCCCGAGGCCACCGTGCAGGGACGGAAGGCCTGGACCCCAGACTCCCAGATTCCCTTGACATCCCCTGCCCCCCACTCCGTGCCTTCTGGGACTGGTTTTATGGAGTCAGTGGCAGCAGATGGCACAGGAGTGCTCATGAATGCTATGTCAGAGTGAGGGGCTAGTGGTTGGCCTTGCTGGGTGGCCTCAGGCAAAGTGATGTGACTTCCCTGAGCCTCAGTTTCCTCTTCTGTGAAACAGGGCCAGTGGGGTCCTTTCTCCTACTTCACGTCCTACCCAAGCAGGAGGGCCTGTGATTGGAGGGTGATCCAATCACCGTTAGAGGTTCATCTCTTTCTGGAAAAGTCTGCATTTGGGAAGGTCATTTGAAGAGTTCTTTTAAAGAGGTAAAGTCGATTATACTTAGCAAGTCAGTTAAGTGACTCTGGGTTGCTCAGAAATGTTACTCGCATGAGTATTTTAAACAGTCACCTTGCTTGGAATCTTTGGGCCTGTCCCAAGTCAGTTATTATGGCTGTTAGTCAGGTTGGTTTTCTGGGTTGGTAGACACAGTGCAGGTGCCAGGCATGAGGGACAGGAAGGCTGTTCCCAGCTGATCCTTTAGGCAAGCTCTCCTTGGGTGACCACCCTTCAAAGCACCCTTTGGATCCCGCCTCTCCCAGAAGCATTCCCTACTGGTCTTGCCTTGTGATTCATAAATTTTATATGTGGTAAAGCAACTCCTTCTCTGAGACCCTTGGGATGTCTCGGACCAGATCGGATTCATATCTGAACCCCCCCAAAGCTTTTAATTTCTTCCAGCTTTATTGAGATATAATTGACATATATAAAACTTTCTAATCAAGGTGCCGTCCCTAGACCAGTGGTATCAGCAGCTTGTTAGAAATGCAGGATCTTAGGCTCCACCCTAGGCGACTGAATCAGAGGCCAAATTCCCTTTTGTTCCAGGATTCTAAAGGCGTCGGGCACCTAAGATGGTCTCGGAACGCCCTGGGATTCTCCAACCATGGAGGAGGGCCGTGGCCGCAGGCAGCCAGGAGATGTCGCTCTTCCCCAGTCATTGGCTGTGTCGGGCTCTGCGAAGAAAGCCAGAGGCCCCAGAGCCAGGGCTTTGTCCATTTTGAAAGCCTGGGAGCACCGAGGGGTCCAGGTCAATTACATCCACCAGGCCATCCTCTCCTCAGTCACCCCATCTTTCTCTGCCCAGTTCCTGCCCTGGGTTCTCACCTGTGTTTCCAGTTAGGAGAGGCTGTGTGATCCCCAAGCCCAGCCCCTGCCCCAGGATCCCCAGGAGGAAGCCCAAAGGAGAAAACTCAGCCCTTGGAGCCTCCCTAGGGCCTGGCTCATCAGGCAAGAACATGGCCCGGTGAGGACGAAGACATCCTTTGGGAGGCCCCTTCTCACTTGGAGTCTGAGTTGTTGCATCTCAGTGACAACAGGACTTGCAGACACAGAGAGAGAAAGTCGAGTGTCTATAGGAAAAACCCAAGGCCCGCCTGGCACTCTAGTTTCTAGTTTCCCATCTGAAATCGGTGCCCAGTGCCAGGGGCAGGGTTATGGCTTCACTTCCCCTCTGTGGTTACAGTGCAGTTAAGGGAGCTCCATTAGCCGTGGATGCAGCAAACCTGGCCAAAGAGCCCTTACTACAGACTGGAAGCAGAATTGCTGGGGTTTCCCTCTGGGGCTAAAGCTCCCCATCTGGCCATATCCTCCTGGCCTTCCCTCACCCTGCATCATTTTTTTTCTGAACATCCAGGCTACAGAGCAGAACGAAGATCTGTTTCCATACTCAGCATCACCCTTGGAGCTGGAATTCTCCTCTAAACTGGGAATCCATCCCTAGTGGATGGCAGAGACTTGGCTTCCTAACTCCTGTCATTCCAGCCTCTGGGTCAGCCCCACTCACCGCCACCCAATCATTTACAGGAATCTAGTTGTCCTGGGTCACAGCAGCATAAGAGTATCATCTCTTGATGCTTACTATGTGCTAGTCATGTAACATACATGATCTTCAATAACCTTAAGGGTTAGGAGCATAAAGTGATCTCATTTTATTGTGGAAGAAGCCATTGGGCTTGGAGCCATTGGGTAACTTGTCCAACCTCACACAGACAGTAAATGGGGAAGCCAGGGCTAGAAGCGGCACCCGTCTCCCTCCAGACAAGCCTTACTGCCCTCGCTCCAGCAGTGCTACCCGCTACCCCAGCCTCAGCATTTTTTGGGGGCCATTCTGTGTGGCTTGTGGGAATCTTAGTTCCCCGACCAGGGATTGAACCCGGGTCCTTGGCAGTGAAAGTGCAGAGTCCTAACCACTGGACCTCCAGGGAATTCCCCAGACTCAGCATCTGAAGGCTGATTTCTGCCAGCTTGTCATGACAGATATCAGATTTCCCTTTGAGCAGTATCAGTAGGCTGTCTGTGGACCCTGTGAGGTGGAATGATAAGTGCAATAAGTGAGAATTTCCTATGGCTGATGCCAGGGAAGTTGTGATGGGAGATGGCCCTGTACTTTTCACATGGCACTCATCATGGTGACAGTGACATTTCTGATTAATATCAGAACTTTGGTGATTTCAGCAGTGAACCTGGAACCAAAAGTCCTGGGCTCACATCGGACCCGATTCACACGTCCTTTAGGTTAGAGATGGTCTCAGGCACACACAGGTTTTCCAGAATACTAATCAACGATGAAAATTCATCACTGGTTTATTTACATATTTCATCATTCATTTCAGGCTCTCATCTTTCCTTTGATAATTCATCCATAAGACATCATTGTAGTAAAACCTTGCCGGGAGCTAAGCATTATGTTTAAGATCCAGGAGCCAAGAAATAATAAGATACAATTTAAATTAATTAATATTTATCAAGTGCCTGCTGGGTGCCATTCACTGTGTTGGGGGCTCCAGGCATTCTGTGGACTTGCTTTGGTGGAGATTTCATTCTAGCTGGGAAGGCAGGCAGGCAGCAAACAGATAATTGCATACAGTGTGATACACACGGTCTACAATAAAGGTGTGTGCCTGGTGCTATAGGAGCAGAGTGGGTGGGGAATTCACTCTGCTGGGGAGCAGGAGAGGCTTTGCAGAGGAGATGACATTTAGGTTAAGCTTGAAGAGACGGGAAACATTAATACAGCATGAACAGAGGCCTGGAGGCATGATCCAGGCAAGCAGTTTGCTTTGGCTAGAGTGAGGATGCTCAGCTTTTGTGTGCATCGGGCCTAGACCCACCCCCCCCCGCCATGCAGTTGTCTGGGGTAGGGGCCAGGGTTCTGCATTTTCCACCAAGGCCCCAGATGATTATGGTGCAGATGTGAGAGATGGCAGTCTGAGAAACCCAGGCCTAATGCTTCCTCTGCAGGGAATGCAGAGGACGATTCTGGAACAATAAGTGGAGGCCAAGCTGTGCAGGGTGTCAAATACTTTGCTAGGGAATTTGGGTCTTTTCTCTTCTCAGCGGAGAGAGCCCATGGGAGGCCTTCAAACCCAAGAGTGATGGTTTTGGAAGGAGAGTTTTGCCAGCAGCCTGGATGGGGGACTGAAAGCAGAGGGGCCCCAGGGAAGGAGCCCAGGTAGGAAGCTTTTACAGCTGGCCAGGCCTGCGGTCCTGAGGTCCTGAGCCAAGGCCCACGGAGGAGGTGGGTGGGGCACCTGAGGAAGATTTGAGAGGGCTCTCTGGAAGATGGGACCACGGGCCTGAGGTAGACGGGATGAGGGAGGGGGAGGAGGGGGGAGGGGCTGGGGGCCTTGAGGGCTGATCGGATGCTTTGGGGGGCACATTGGGAGGAAGAGCAATGAGTTCCAATTTACAAATGTTGAGTTTTTCCGGACTCAAGGCGCCTCCAGGAGGAAGTGGGTAACAGGCTCTTGGATCCAGTCTGGAGCTCCATCTGGGCTGGGGGTGTGGGGAGCCGGCACAGAGGAGGCAGTGGGGGTGGTGGGAGGGACCGCTAAGAGCCAAGGGCTGGAGAGAAGACACAATTTCAGGGCAGTTGGAGGCAGAATTGGAAAAAGTGGAGGAAAAGAACAAATTAGAAAAGTAGGGTCTTTGTTGTCAACGTATTATCTCCACTTTGCAGATGGGAAAACTAGAACTAAGACACTTAAATGCCGTGTCCTTGGTCCCTGTGCTCATCAGGGTGGGGCTGGGATTTGAATCTAAGCCTCTTTGGCTCCAGCACCTATATATTCTCTTCTCTGCTTCGACCCCAGGAGGCAAATCCCATCCCCAGATATGAAATAAACAGATTCATAGATTGGGGGAGGGGCAGATGCAGCAAAAAATCAACTTGCGAGAGAAAGGCAGTGGAGAACAGTGTATTAAGGGAGTGTGTTTTTCTTGACCTCTCCCCACAAGAGTATTCTGAAGCAAATCCCAGACTTCATATCACGTCATCCATAAGTATTTCAGTCTGTATCTCAACAAGATAAGGGCTCTTTCTTTAACAGCGTCACAATACCATTATCACACTTAAAGAAAAATCTAACCGTAATTCCTATTAAGTGAACCTATTGAGGGCAATTTGACAAGACCTCAGAATGTGCTTATCCTGAGCCAGTATTATCACAAAGCCACGATAAGGAATTTAAATTTTCCCAAGATAATTACAGTGAGGGCTGAACAGGGGATTGGAAATGCAGGAGATTTGAGAAGCTTTGGGGGCCCTGGAAAGGAAATGTTATAAAGGAAAAAAAAAAAAAAAAAAAGTCTGGAAATGTTTGCAGAGTACAAACGAAAAGAATCTTCTTCCTGACTTCCTTTTCCTCACCCAACGGCCTGTAGTCATAAATGTGAAATAGAAACCGGGTCTAAAGTTAAACCAAACGGGTAAAAATAACACAACAAGTAGCTGTTAAAGGTAACAAGACAGATTCATTGGGCCGGTTTCCTACCAAGCCTCTCCAGACCGCTCACTTCTTAGATAAGGACTGTCTTGCTGCTGCTGTGAGAACGTTAGCTTCCTGGGAGGTCATGTATATTGTTTATTACCTGGTGCATTAACTGGACTCTGCCTTTCCACTGAGCTTCAGGAAACCTGGTTTATAGGACCAGCTCCTCTACAAACTTTCTCTGTAACCTTGGCCAAGTTACTTCACCTCTCTGAGCTGATCTGCATCATGAGAGCGTTAGACCCCAGGATCTCAAAATTGCCTTTTAACTTCTTAATTCTGTGATTCAACGAACACCTCATGAAATGGCGCTCATCCCCTGGAGTTTAGAAAATGTTACCAGGGTTTGGTTCCATGTTACCTCATGTCTGCAAAATGCTTGGCTAACCTAGATGAAGGATGCCATGGAGACACCACGCTTTTACCATACAGGTTCATGCTCCAGAATCACCTGGGGTTGCACTTGGCTGAGCCCCTGAAGGAAATCCAAAAGGCAGCTCCATATGAGCTCTCAGGAAACCAGCGGTGGATGGAGACCAGATGGAAACTCCACAGAGCCATCCACAGATGGAGCTGGTTGCCTGAGGCCCAGGAAGCAAATTGTAGAAATAAGTTTAAATGACAGCCCAGTGGGTTTTTTTTATGGTAAGTAAAGGGGTTGATCGATGGCAACCAGGGATTTGGGGCTGAGATGGAGCTAAAGGGAAGGGGCCAGTGAGAAGCTGTCAGCTCACATTGCCATATGTTGCTGGGATTCTGGACCTTGGCCTGGGGAGCTGCATTCGAGCAGAATCTTAAGACCTGGGGTCGGAGGGGAGCCAGAGGAAGATACATGAGAACGTGAGCCGGAAAGTGTAGGGGAGAAACAAAACAGACCTCATCCTGGGCCAGAATAGCAGCCCTTTCCAGAAACCCTGTCCCGGACCCAGCTCCTTGCCATTCTGCTGGGAAGGAGAGGATGTGTAGGGCTCAGCTCCAGCTGCCCTGATTTCTTTCCTTTGGTTCCTCCAGTGTGCTCTGCTCTTTCCCATGAAGACCTCCTGCCGGAGCTGTGTCCTCTGCCTGGAAGGCAACTCTCCTCCTCTGATCAACTTTCACTTAGACCTCAGCTCAAACCTGCTGCCTCCAGGAAGCCCTCCTTGACCTCCCTATCTAAGACAAACCACTCTGTCTTTAGATCCTTACACCACTACATACTAAAAAAAAAAAAATAGCACTCTTCACTGTTTATAATTTGTCATGTATTTATGTGAGCCTTTAAATTTTTTTTGCATATTTATTCACTTATTTATAATGAAATTATGGTCTAAATATTTACAACATATAGGAAGACAGAGGATACGTTTATACAAAGCCAGCCTGCAAAGTATTCAAAGGTGCAAAAATGACAGTTCAGTATCTCAAACTACTCCTGGTTCAGCAGACCAGTTCCTTCACTTCCACACATCAATATTTGACACAAAAAAGTTCCTTTGGCAAAATCTGTAATGCTAAGAGAAAGGACAAGTTGCAATTTCAGAATGTGATCCTTTTTTAAATTTCTAATTTTGAAATAATTTCAAGCTTTCAGAAAAATAAGAATGATACAAAGAACTCCCTCCCGTATACTTTTTGGCCCAGATTCAACAATTAACATTTTGTCACATTTGCTGTATCATTTTCTCTCTGTCTGTGTGTGTGTGTGTTAAATATAATCATACATGTATAGATAATATATTGATTGTTATTTTTTTCTGAGCTTCTTGAGAATAAGTTGCAGACATCTTGCCCCTTTACCCTTAAATACTTAAGCATTATTTCCTAAGTACAAAATCATTCACTTATGTAACCACAGCACAATTAAACCGTCTGATTCTCTGAATAATGTCTGTTTCCTTTTACTTAAATGTAGGCTCCATGAGGGCAGGGGCCACTCTTGCCCACCACCCATGTGTGCAGCACCCAGCAGAGTGTCTGGCACAACATTGGTGCTCTAAAAATATTTGTTGAATGTACAAGAAATCCTGAATTTGAAGGGACTTGTCACAAATATTGCATCCTGCCCCAGCCATGAACTTTCTCACTTGGGATGCTGTGTGCGTTGGATGGGGTTGGGTGTTTGGATTTGTCTGCTTGCCTCCATTTCTGTGGGGAATCAGAATCCCACTGCGGTAAATTACAGTGCCTGAAGATTTGGCTTCTGTCATTTTCAAATCCTCTCCCACCAGCTCTGGCCCTTGCTCAGCCACAGTCTTGACTTGCAGACGCCTTTCCTCTGGCCCAGTGGCACCTGTTGGCCATCACACCCAGTTAACTGGCCCCATGAGAGAGTTCTGGCAAAGACAGCTGGAATGCTGGCCAATCTTCCCAAGCAATTGCTCGTATGAGGTGCTGTCTTCGGCTTCGGAAACTGCCCTCTAAGCCCTTGGTCCACCAGGTGCTTTGGGCTACCTTACAACCCACGTGGGTCCTCTGTCAGGATGTTGTAACTACTTAGTTAATAGAGGAACTGATAGAGGGGCTGGATGTGCTTTACCCCTAAATACTTAAGCAGTATCCATTTCAGGGTGAGCGGGAGGTGGAGCCCACAGCTCATGGAATCTTGAGTTGGAGAGGCCTTTAGAGATCATTAGGATGGTGGTCCCCAAACGTCGGTTTCCATACCTCCTGGGAACTTGTTCGAAATGCTCCAGCCCAGACCTATTGAATCTGAATCTCCGGGGATGGGTGGAGCAATCTGTGTTTTAACTGGCCTTCCAGATGATTTGGCTACAAGCTCAGGTTTGCAACCCGCTGCTCTAGGCTGACCCCACCAGTTTTCAAGGGGGGACCTCAAGCTCCAGGAAGGTCACCTTGACACCTCCTCTCATGCAGGTACCTTCTCTGCTCACTACTGCAAATCTGCAGCTTGCTGGTGGGCTTTTTTTTTTTTTTTTTATGTTTTCAGAATCATAAATAAGCTTACCACTGGCTATTACATTACCATGGCAACCTGGCAGCTGGCTAGAAAGAAGCAGGTAGCACAGCTGCCTTGGGGTCTCAGCGGCGCTAAAGTAATTGTGGATTTTTTTCTCTGTCGGCCTCTGCCTGGCCTCTTTGTTTTTCTCCTCATTTCCTCCTCCTCTCTTCTCCGTTTGGCCCTTATTGCTCCCTCATCTCATTAGGAGCAACATGTGCTCTAATTGTTTTAGATTTTCCAAGGGCTGCCAAATCTAACCTCTCCTTTGAAACTAACAATAATACCACCAATGGGCCCACGTGAGCCTGGCTATTTGACTGCTTTTTTATCCCCATCAAAATGTTGTATTAAAATGTCCTTGAATTTATGTTTTGATAAGGTACATGCACAGAGTGCAAAATTCTAAAGGTACAAAATGGCACACATTAAGAGTAAGTTGGACTTCTCTGGCAGTCCAGTGGTTAAGACTCCGAGCTTCCAATGCAGGGGCCACGGGTTCGATCCCTGGTCAGGGAACTAAGAACCCACATGTGGCGCGACCAAAAAAAAAAAGAAAAAAAAAAGTAGGTCACCCCATGACTCCCTGGGGTCCAGGTCTTAGGGATCCTTCTCCAGCATTTAGAGTTGCCTCATGCTTTTTTTTTTTTGCTGTACGCGGGCCTCTCACTATTGTAGCCTCTCCCGTTGCGGATCACAGGCTCCGGACGCGAAGGCTCAGCGGCCATGACTCATGGGCCATGGCTCATGGGAGGAGCATGGCATGTGGGATCTTCCCGGACCGGGGCACAAACCCGTGTCCCCTGCATCAGCAGGCGGACTCTCAACCACTGTGCCACCAGGGAAGCCTCCCTCATGCTTTTTAATAGCTGCATATTCCAGGGTGTAGATGTACCACCACTTCTTTAAGTGGTCCCCTGTTGATGGATATTTGGGTTACTTCTAGTCTTTTGCTATTTTCATCCCCATTTTACAGCTGGGAAAGCTGTGATTCAGAGAGGCAAGTGGTTTCTGGAAACTCCCAAAGCAATTGTGGGCCTCTGTAGGCATTGCTTAGCTACAGAATCTAAGAAAAAAGGAAGAGTTGACTGACTCCTGAATTGCAGACAAGAAAGAGCCATCCAGGGCTTCCCTGGTGGCGCAGTGGTTGAGAATCTGCCTGCTAATGCAGGGAACACGGGTTTGAGCCCTGGTCTGGGAGGATCCCACATGCCGCGGAGCAACTAGGCCCATGAGCCACAACTACTGAGTCTGCGCCTCTGGAGCCTGTGCTCTGCAACAAGAGAAGCCACGATAGTGAGAGGCCCGCGCACCGCGATGAAGAGTGGCCCCCGCTTGCCCCAACTAGAGAAAGCCTTCGCACAGAAACGAAGACCCAACACAGCAAAAATAAATAAATTAATAAACTCCTAGCCCCAACACCTAAAAAATAAATAAATAAATAAATAAATAAATAAGCTGAATGTTTAAAAAAAAAAAGAAAGAGCCATCCAGAGACCTGATTTCTTTTCTTGCCCTGCTAATGTCTTAGTTAAATTCTGATAACATGGACTGATGCCTGGTATAAATGATTGTGGAAGTGTTTCACATCTGTCTTCCCTGCTAGATGATAATCTTTGTTAGGGCAAGGATCATGTTTCCTTCCCTACTGCATCCCTAGCAAGTGTTATACTCCTGGCAAGCACTGGGTGTACCATAGGTGCTCAATTAATACTTGTTGAATGAATGAATGAATGTGCCAGGATTGTGTGTGGTTAAGACAATGGGCTTAGAGGCCTGGGTTTGAATCCTGACTAATTAGTTGTGTAATCCAAGACCCATCACTCAGCTTCTCTGTGCCTGAGTTTCCTCAGCTGTGAAATGGGAACACACACTCAGTGTTGTTGGATCAAGTGAGTGAATGCTGTCAACTATCCATCACAGAGCTCTGTACACAGTGAGGGTTCAGTCATTTCTCTCAGCTTCTTCCAGGGTCATGTATGGCAGGGAAATTCTGATGGGGGAACCAAAAAATCTTTTAAGATGAGGTAATTTGAGCTGGGCCCTGAGGGAGGAGTAAGATTCCAGTTTATGCGGCTGGGGCCAGATCTCTTTACTGAGTCCGTGCAACTATAAAATGGAGATGACGACACCCAGTTTCTGGCTCCCTCTGGGAAGATGGTCCCACCTAAAGTCCCCCAGGAGGAAGACAGCACGCAATTAAAAGGCACCATCATTATTCAGCTGGAAAAGCACCTTCACAGGACAAGCGAACTGAACCCCACCAAATATGATTCGCTTGTGCTGTGTGTAACTGACTATTTAGCGTGGATTTAACCCAGGGAGCCAACTATGCTGTTGGTTTGAGTCAAGTTTAATGAGGCACTTCATAAACGTGGAGGTAATTAATACCATCCAGATGCTGGTTGTGTGTGAAGCTTTTGCTGCTTCCATGGCTGAAGAAGGGAGATGAAGTTCCGGACTCTTTCCTCAGGGGGATTTGGAAGTATGAGCTCCAGCCTGGGCCTTTGCTTCAGTTGTAACCTCCTCCTATAGATTGAATGTCACCTACTCTGGGAAGCCTTCCATGATTGTCATAGGCAGAGTCTGATGCTTCTCCCGGGTTCTTATGTCATTCTGCACAGACTTCCTTTGTAGAACTCAAAATATCCTACTGTGTTAGTGTCTACGTCTGTCTCTCCCACCAGAGCCCAAGATCTTGTCTCCAGTGTTTCCCTGACATACAGTTGGCACTTAATGGATGTCTGCTGGATAAAGCTTTTCAGATTTCAAAACTGTGGGAAACCTTGGGTCTCAAGAACAAGTTATAGCATTTGGATTTTCCTGGGAAGGGCAAACCCTCTGTGGTGTTGACGTGTAATCTACCTTCTGATGGAAATTCTGTTTGATGACCTCTCTAATGAGCCCAGCATTGAAATGTGAACGGCACCTCCTTTGTAGCAGACCTGCTCCTGGAAGATCCTACAGCACAGGAATAGAACCTGGGTACCATGGGTTTATAGACACCCAAGTGTGGAATCCAGCCCTTAGTTCACACCTTGTAGAAAGCAAGAGGACAGGCCTTGAACTATCAAAGTTGGTTATCTGCTAGAAGGCTCCTGGAGGCCCAGAAAAAGGCCCAGAATATGATGAGCCTCCACTGTTGTTTGGGCTCTGCTGGTTCTGAGATGAATGTATTGCTGGTCTTTCTGGCATGTAGAAGATGTCCTCACCATTTGGAGGAAAGCAGCCCCTTGTTTTGGTCCTGCATTCTGGATTCATCAGGATGTACCATGCTCAGCATTCTGGTTTCTCCCTGGAGCTGAACCTAAGGGCAGAGAAGGAGTTGATGGAACACTGCAGAACTGGGCTCAGGCAGGAACCCCACCCAAGGCCAGGGGTGGCCAAGATCCCTGCTCTGAACAAGGTCCTGGACTCAGAACTCACCACAGTCTCTGGCTGACCCTTGCAGCTGGCATTGCTGCCTGGGGTGGGGGCTTCTGACGGGTCGTGGTTAAGTTCAGTATCTTTGCTCCAGCAGGGACTGAGGAGAGGGTGTGTGCATCCCATCCATCTGCTTCTTCCTACCTCTTGGAATTCCCACAAATGGGGGTTCAGATTTTGGGCAGCCCAAGTGACAAATACCAGCTTTCCCCCTATTCTGTGAATTCCATGTTGTCTTCTGGTACTCTTCAGAAAGGCTCCATCTCCTGGTCCCAGTTAGTCACTCAACAAACATTCATTTGAGCCTACATGTACCAGGCAGTGTGCTAGGTGCTGAGAGGCAGGAGTGAACAAAGGAAATAGAGTTTACATTCTAGAGGGGGAGAAACTGATGATAAATAGGCAAATAAGACAATTACAGATTGTGATAATGTTATAAAAGAAACAGGCAGGAAGCTGTGATAAAAAGTAAGGAAGGTCTACTTAGAAAGAGAATTTCTGTAATCTATACCCCAAAACTTAGTGGCTTAAAATACCCATTTATTTAGATCATGATTTTGTGGGTCAGGTATTTGGGAAAGACTGGGCTGGGAGGTTCATCTCTGCTCCATGTGGTATCAGCTGAGGTGTCTGGGGCTGGGGAGTCCACTTCCAAGATGGTTTCTTTTTTGCCCACAACTTTGTAGTGAAAAATTTCAAACATACAAAAAAAAGTTGAAAGAATTATACAGCACACGCTGTACCTACCACCTAGATTCTACACTTAACATTCTACCATCTTTGCTTTATCACACACCTGTCCATCTTTCCACCTCTCCAAGATGGCTTCTTCATTCCTGGGGTCTGGTATCTGATGCTCCTCTGATTCCCTTCCTCCCCACGTGGCTTGGGCTCCTCCCAGCTCAGTGGTCTCAGGCTGGTTGCACTTCTTACATGGTGACTGACTTCCAGGCCAGTTAAGTGCCATGCCTGAAATGGACGCGACATCTCTTCCACTGTATGCTATGGGTCCAAGCAGTCATGGGGCTGAAGAGCCCCTGTGGGATGGGCAATACTGCTGGAGCCATTTCTAGAAAAAACAATTAGCTAGAAAGGGCGATCACGGAAGCCCTTTCTGAAAAATAGTATTTGGGCCGAGCCCTGAGGGATGAGAACGAGCCTGTCTTGTAAAGAGCTGGGAGAAGAGAGCATTCCAGGCAAAGACACCAACGAAGGCAAAGGCTAGGAGGTGAAAAAGCAAGTCTTGCGCCTCTACTTTCCTTTGCCCATATCCAAATCCAGCCCATCATCCGGGACCCACATCGAGCCACCTCCCTCATGAAGCCTTCCCAGATACCTCATTCTCTGCTGATGCCTCCCTTCATCCTAGAGCACTCATGCCTGGAGTGCTCATCTGGCTTAAACAGCTTAGTTGGGTAGTGCAATGGTTATGCATGCAGTCTCTGTGGGGACTTGGGGAAGTTGCCTAACTTCTCCAGCCCTAGGTTTCTTCATCTGTAGATGGGAATAATACCTGCCTTACAGGTTTGCTGGGGGGAGAATATTGATATATGTAAAGTGCTGTGCACCTGGTGAATACTCAATAGATGGCAGCTATAATTAATCATTTCAAACTGGTTCACCCCGTCATGTTAATCTAGTTTAGAAAATTTTCTCAGAGCAGACACCATGCCTTTTTCAACTTTTTCTCTTTCATCGTGCAAGCAGTGTGCCTCGCATAGATATTATGGATAGGAACAAGCACGCCACAGAGCTCTCCACCATGCTGTGGTGCTAATGAAGCCATGCAGGGCACAGAGATGAGTAAGACTCAGCTGGATCCCTCCAGAAGCTTCCAGAGAGTAAGAAAGTAGCTGTGCTTGCAGCAGCCGTGCTGGGGATCTTTCACATTTGGATACAGATAGTAACAGGTTTCAAAGCACCTGCACGTCTGTATTAGTTTGCTACGGCTGCCATAACGCAGTACCACAAACTGGGTGGCTTAAATAACAGATAATTATTTTCCCACAGTTCTGGAGGCTAGGAATCAGAAATCAAGGCTTAGGACTGTGGGGAGGAATCTGTTCCATGTCTCTCCCGTAGCTTCCAGTGGTTTGCTGGCAATTTTTGGCATTCCCTGGCTTGTAAAAGCATCACCCTGATCTCTGCTTTCATTTTCACGTGGTATTCTCCCTTAGGTGTGCATCCAAATTTGTGTGCATCCAAATATGTGTCCAAATTTGTGTGCATCCAAATATGTGTCCAAATTTCCCTGTTTAATAAAGACACCAGTCGTATTGGATTAGGGTCCATCCTAATAACCTCATTTTAATTTGACTACCTCTGCAAAGACCCTGTCTCCATATATGATCACATTCTGAGGTACTGGGGTTAGTTCTCCAACAAATCTTTTTGGGGGAACACAATTCAACATGTAAGACATCTCTGTCTCCTATGACCCTCCTCATTCACACCCCACAGTGAGCCCCTCCAGGACAAGTACCAAGTCTTGTCCTAAATATCTGTATCTTTCCTTCCTTCTTTCTTTCTTTCTCTCTCTCTCTCTTTCTCTCTCTCCCTCCCCCCCTTTCTTCCTTGCTTGCTTCCTTTCTTTCTCTTCCTTTTTTTCTTTCCTTCTTTTTCTTTCCTTTCTTTCATTCTTACTTTTTCTCTCTCTCCCGCCCTTCCTTCTTTCCTTGCTTCCTTTCTTTCTTTCTGTCTCTCTCTCTCTTCATTTTTCTTTCCTTCCTCCCTCCCTTCCTTCCTTCCTTCCCTTCCTTCTTCCCTCCCTCCCTTCCTTCCTTCCTCTCTCTCTCTCTTTCCTCCCTCCCTCCCTCCTTCCTTTTTTTTTTTTTTTTTTTTTGACTGTGGCGAGCGCAGCTTGTGGGATCTCAGTTCCCCAACCAGGGATGGAACCTGGGCCTGGGCCTACAGCAGTGAAAACACCGAGTCCTAACCACTGGACCACCAGGGAAGTTCCCTAAATATCTGTACCTCTCAGGCCTCAGCTTCTCCCCACTCTCTTATGTGCCAAGCCTTTCCGACAGCCTTTCCACCTCCCACCATGCTTATTCCTTTTGTGCCTGGCAAATTCCTATTCATTCTTTGTTTCTAAGTTTAAATGTTACCTCCACAGAGAGGCCTTCCCCCATCACCCTTTCTTGATTGTATCTCCCATGTTACTTATTCTCTCATGGTTTCCTCTTATTTCCTCCCTACACACCTCATGGTTCATAAATATACATTTCTTTGTGATTGATTTATGAGGGTGTCAGATAACCCCTGGTCTGTAAACACAGTGAGGGTAGGGACCCACTTACTCACTATTGCCTTCCTGATTCCATAGTGTATGATCCAGAATAGAAACTCCATAAGCATTTGTTGAATGAACGAATAAATAATACATCTTTGGATCCTCCATATCATCTCACATAGTATGGGATTAGTGGATGTTGAATGAATTATAATTATTTCTGTCTCTGTCCTCCAGGAGAGAGTGAGCTCCTTGAGGCTAAGATTAGGTATCATTCTTTTTTTTTTTTTTGCAGTATGCGGGCCTCTCACTGTTGTGGCCTCTCCCATTGCGGAGCACAGGCTCCGGACACGCAGCCTCAGTGGCCATGGCTCACGGGCCCAGCCGCTCTGCAGCATGTAGGATCTTCCTGGACTGGGGCACGAACCTGTGTCCCCTGCCTTGGCAGGCGGACTCTCAACCACTGCACCACCAGGGAAGCCCTAGGTCTCATTCTTTTTTGAATCTTTAGCATCCAACCCCTCCTCCTTGATCTTCTCTGTACTAGTTATCTATGCTGAAAAAAATTTACCTTGAAACACAGGAGCTTAAAGTAGTAATATTTATTATTTCACAACTTCTATGGGTCAGGAATTCAAGAGTGATTTTGTTGACTGTTTCTGGCTCAGGGTCTCTCATGAGATTATATTCAAGATTTTGGCCAGGGCTGCAGTTACCTGAAGGTTTGACTGAGGCTGGAGGATCCACTCCCAATATGGCTCACACACATGGCTGGCAAGTTGGAGGTGGTTGTTGGCAAGAGGCTTGGTTATTATTCATGCAAGCCTCTCCCCAGGGCTGCTTGAGCATCCTGACAACATGGGTCCCTGATGGATGATCAAGAGAGAGAGCAATGAGGAGAACAATGTCTTTTATGTCTTCATCTTGGAACTCATACTCCATGATTTCCACAATATCCTATTGACTATATCTGTCAGCCCTATTCAGTGTGGGAAGGGGCTATACAAAGGCATGGATACCAGGAGTCAAGAATCACTTAGGTTCATAGTGGAGGCTGATGACCAAGTCCTACTAGATCTCCTTTCTCCCCATTACTTGCCCCACCAATACTCAGTCAGGAACTCTGTACTGCCATCCAAACACTTATTACATTATATGATAATATGTTCAAACTTAAGCTCCACAAAGGCAGAGACTCCATCTGTCTGGTTCAACAACCAGCACAAGCCATAGAGTAGGTACTCGGTGAATGTTTTGAATGAATTTTAATAATTTGCTTCTGTCTGAATTACAAAACTGTGCTTGTTTGTCTCCTCTCTGCACTTCATTGTAGGCTCTTAGCTCAGGGCCTGGCATAGAATTAAGTCTTCTATACAATGTAAATCAAAACTACAATGAGGCATCACCTCACACTGGTCAGAATGGCCATCATCAAAAAGTCTACAAATAATAAATGCTGGAGAGGGTGTGGAGAAAAGGGAACCCTCCTGCACTGTTGGTGGGAATGCAAATTGATACAGATACTATGGAGAACAGTATGGAGTTTCCTTAAAAAACCACAGTTACCATATGATCCAACAATCTCACTCCTGGGCATATGTCCAGAAAAGATGAAAACTCTAATTCAAAAAGCACATGCACCCCAATGTTCACAACAGCACTGTTTACAATAACCAAGACATGACAGCAGCCTAAATGTCCACTGACAGATAAAGAAGATGTGGTACATATATACCATCTACTCTGCCATAAAAAAGAACAAAATAATGCCATTTGCAGCAACATGGATGGACGTACAGATTATCATATTAAGTGAAGTAAGTCAGAGAAAGACAAATATCATAAAATATCACCTCTTTGTTGAATTTAAAAAAGTGATACAAATGATCTTACTTACAAAACAGAAATAGACTCACAGATATAGAAAACAAACTTGTGGTTACCAAAGGGGAAGGGGGGAAGAGATAAATTAGGAATTTGGGATTAACTGATACACACTACTATATATAAAATAGATAAACAACAAGGACCTACTGTATAGCATAGGGAACTATATTCAATATCTTATAACAACCTATAATGGAAAAGAATCTGAAAAAGAATATACATATATACACATATATATGTATATATGTATATAACAGAATCTCTGCCGTACACCTGAAACTTACACATTATAGATCTACTTCAAAAAAAAAAGGCTTCTATAAATGTGTATAAACATTTGCTGAAATGGGCTGTGATAAAGGGGCTTGAAGAATCGACGGTGTCTGGATCTCACTTCCGTAGTCCTCTCCGTCAAGCTCAAACCCACTGGGTTGGGACAAAGGTCTGACAAACCCCAGCGGCCCGGATCCACCAACCGTAGCAACGAGGGCGGTCGGAGCTGAGCCCGCTGGTTTCTCAGGAGCGTCACTTCCGGGACCGAGGTCGCAAGGAACCACTTCCGGGGGCGCGGTGCGGCGGCGCTGGAGGTGAGTGCGGTGACGCCGTGGCCGGTCACCGGGCTTCGGGGCGGGTTGGAGTCGCAGATGCTGAGGTACGGAGAGGGGCTTAAGCTCAGGCGCCGCGGGCGGCGCTGTTCTGCCGGCCCGGGGGCCACCCCGTGCGCGACGTAAATAACTTCCTGGGTCGCTCTTTCGGAAGTTACTTGGGAGGGGAGTTTGAGTCCCAGTGGGGCGGAGAGCCTGTCTTGCTGTCCCTCAGTGCTTTAGTTCTGAGCACGGCCAGAACCCGGTGCTCCTCACAGTTGTGACCTGGCCTTTCTTCCCACTGACGGAGCTTTAGGAGGAGCCAGAGCCCTGGAGTCAGTCTGGCTGGGGTTTGACCCCTGAGTGTACGCCTATTGCTATGTAACCGTGGGCGAGCTCTGGTTGCGTCTCTGGTTCTCAGTTTCCTCCTCTGTAAAATGGGCTCATAGGGTTAATCTGAGGATTAAATGAGTTGGTGAATGCAAGGCGCTTAGTAAATGCACAGTGCATGTTCGCTGATTTATTTCTTTTAAAGGGAAGTGGGAAATGATATGTGAAACCTCACTTTTTAAGTGGTGGCAACAAATTCGGATTTAATAATTACATTTTGTAGGACATCTGCCCACTAGCTTCAGCCTACTGGCTGCCAGTTTTGACTGCTCTAGGAGATGGCTTACCTTTCCACAGGACAAAATTCTAACCCAGTTTTGAGCAGTTTTGGGGAATTTGTTGTAATGGGACAGGTCTGGGTATACAGCCCATGGCTGTAAGGCAGTAATTCCTGACACTGATTTTCTGTTCCCCAGTCTGTTTCCTTTGAATTCTCAGGACAGAATTTTAAAATCACTTCATTAGAAGCCAAGGATCCCCTACCAACATCCTTGGAATCTGCTTCTTTCAATCTAAGAGAAGACTTAGTTTCTATTTGCTAAGTCTGGACAGCTATACATGTCTTAGGGGTTATTTATTTATTTTGAAATAGTGACTTTTTTTCCAACAAACTTTTTATTTGAGAACTATTTTATTTATTTATTATTAATTTATTTTATTTATTTTTATTTTGGGGGGGCTGTGTTGAGTCTTCGTTGCTACGTGTGGGCTTTCTCTAGTTGCGGCGAGTGGGGGCTACTCTTCTTTGTGGTGCGTGGGCTTCTCATTGCGGTGGCTTCTCTTGTTGTGGAGCACGGGCTCTAGGCGCGCGGGCTTCAGTAGTTGTGGCACAGGGGCTCTAGAGTGCAGGCTCAGTAGTTGTGGCTTGCGGGCTCTAGAGCGCAGGCTCAGTAGTTGTGGCGCACGGGCTTAGTTGCTCCGCGGCATGTGGAATCTTCCCGGACCAGGGCTCGAACCCATGTTCCCTGCGTTGGCAGGCGGATTCTTAACCTCTGTGCCACCAGGGACGTCCCGAGAACAATTTTAGATTTACAAAATTATTGTGAAGATGCTGCAGTGAGTTCCCATATATCTCCCACACAGTTTTCCCTATTATTAACATTTTACAGTAGTATAATACTTTTGTCACAATTAATGAACTGATATCAGTAAATTATTATTAACTGAAGTCCATGGTCTCTTCACATTTGCTCACTTTTCTCCTAATGTCCTTTTTCTGTTCCAGGATCCCACATTACATTTAGTCGTGTCTCCTGAGGCTTCTAGGACTGTGGTAGTTCCTCAGACTTTCCTGGTTTAGATAAACTTGACAGTTTTGAGTATTACTGGTCAGATATCTTGTAAAATGGCCCTCATCTGGGATTTGTCTGGTGTTTTTCTTATGATGAGATTGGAGTTATAGGTTTGGGGGAGGAAGACCACAGAGGTAAAGTGCCATTCTCATCATATCACATCAAGGGTATATACTTTCAATATAAGTTACCACAGTTGATGTTAACCCAGATCACTAGCTTGAGGTAGTCAAGTTCTTCCACTGTAAAGTTACTCCCCTTCCCCCACTTTTCCATATTGTACTCTTGGAAGGAAGTCATTACACACAGCCCATGCTTAAGGAGTGTGGAATTATACGTCACACTTTAAGACAGATTATCTACATAAATTATTTGAAATTCTCCATGGGAAATTTGTGTATTTATTAAATCATTTATATCAGTATAGTCTTGGATATTTCTTTTCATACTTTGGGTTATAATCCAGTACTACTTAATTTATTTTGTTGTCCAAATTGTTCTGGCTTTGGCGATTGGGAGCTCTTTGAAGTGGCTTCTATATCCCTTTGACATACCCCGATCAATGTGTTTTGGTTTTTTTTGAACACTTCCTTACTTCCGGTTACAGGTTCATCTTGTGTATTTCCTGCTTCAGTCCTAGAGTTAACCATTTCTCCCAGGAGCCCTGGTTCCTTTTATTGGAGAATGGTATCAGACACCAAGATCTGGGTGCTAAGTGTGCTCACTGCTACTGGTATGCCCATGTTTCTAGGCTCTCTCAGCAAAAGAGCAAGAGATGTATGTGTGTAGACTAATCTCCCTCTCCTCTCCCTCTCTACATATATATATATATATATATATATACATATATATATATATATACACATACACACACACACACATATATATATATATAAATATGTAGCCTTCTGTATCTATATTAATCTAAATATGAGTTTATACTGATGTCTGCA
This sequence comes from Mesoplodon densirostris, assembly GCF_025265405.1. Classification (NCBI taxonomy): domain Eukaryota; kingdom Metazoa; phylum Chordata; class Mammalia; order Artiodactyla; family Ziphiidae; genus Mesoplodon; species Mesoplodon densirostris. The sequence continues at coordinate 22,667,610 of NC_082676.1, read as the reverse complement.
ACACTCGTCCATTTCACATGGATCATTCTAGCCTCCTCTGGCTTAACTGTAACCTTCTACTCCAACTGTAACAAACCTAGCTCCCACCATCTACCATCCATTTACTTAATTGTTCATTTCCAGTGTACATGTATAGTTGTTTCAGAATTGGTAACCTATATCCCATGTGGGAACAACTTTATTAACTACAGTACAGTGACATATACAGTTCCTTTTGCCTTTAGTCTTACAAACTCCATCTGTTTCCTAAGTTACTGAGGTCAGCACCTGATTCCCCCTACCCCTTCAGTGAAATCGCTTCATCCATTTCTAATACATTTAGATTCAGAATGTCACATTCTGCATTCCATCCTGGATACCTAAATGATTTTTTTAAAATTCATGTACATTAAAGTTTACTCTTTGTGCTGTGAAGTTTGCTGGGTCTTAGTTGCAGCACGCAGGCTCTTCGTTGTGGTGTACGGGCTTCTCTAGTTGCAGGGCGCAGGCTTCTCTAGTTGTGTTGCACAGGCTTAGTTGCCCTGCGGCATGTGGGATCTTAGTTCCCTGACCAGGGATCGAACCTGCGTCCCCTGCATTGGAAGGCAGATTCATAACCACTGGACCCCAGGGAAGTCCAGTTCTATGGGTTTTGACAAATGCTTAATGTCTTGTATTCACCATTACAGTATCATACAGAATAGTTTCACCTTCAGGTCTTATTTTTAATTTCTCTCGTTCAGATTTCATCTCAGAAATCTTGTTGGCCCTCTCTTCAAAATATATCTACAACCTGAGAATTTACCGCCTCTACTGCTACCTGGTGCAAGTGTGTCTTTTTGACTATTATATAGTAGCCTCTTAACTGGCTTCCCTATTTCCACTCTTGCCCCTCTACATTCTGTTCTCAACACAGCAGCCACAGGGACCATTTAAAAATGAGTCAGATCATGTCGTTTCTTTGCTAAGAACCTTCCAGTGGCTCCCCTTTGACCCAGCGTTCTACTGGTCCTACACAGCTGCTCACCCTACTCTCTTCTCCATGGTCATAAAGTTCATTCCTGCCTCAGGACCTTATCCTTTGCTGTTTCTTCACCTTGGGGTACCTAACAGGAATTGAAATGACTTGTTCTTTCACTTTTTTCTTGCCTCTGCTGAAATGACACCTTCTCAGAGAGGCCTTTCCCTGACTACCTCATATAAAATAGCACCCCTTATCTCCCTATTTATATTTCTGATAATACTGCTGCCATTACATATCTATATGTGTGTGTTTGAGTGCCTCCGATTGGATGAAAACTCCATGGCATGACCTAGAATGATGCTCAGTAAATATGTGTCCAGTGAATGAATGCTTCAGACCACTGGTATCTGGCATTCACAGATGAGCCTCAAGGGGTCTGATAACATTATGAAGTTATTTGCTGTGTTTGATAATAAATGGCTCTGTACTTTTTATGAAATTCTGGTGGGAATATGAGTTTCCCCCCATGTGTAAAAACCTTTGCTCTTAAAAGAGCAAGTCTGGAGCATCACAGGGTTAGAGACCTAGCGGGATGTTCAGTGTTGCCCTGACTCACTGGTAGAGCCTCAGCAAGCACCGTGCCTCTCCACTCCCCCTCCTCCTTGTTAAATGAGGCTGTTGGTTGGGACATCTGCTCTTACTTTAAAGGTGGGAAACAACCATAGGTTTCATCAGTTACCAAGTATCTGAGTCAGGCCCTGGAAGAAACTCAAGATGGACCCTGGGTCCCTGCTGTCCAGTAGCTTATAGTGGAGCGGGTAAAAACATTAGACTGTGTAGTATTTCTCAAACAATAAGAAATACATTTTGAATTTTGACCCAGAACATCCTTGCTTGGATGTAGATGGATATAACTGGTTAAAAAAAAATAGCTTCAGGACACAATACTCACCCTTACTGATATGATATTTTCTATTGTCATTTACTTAATTAATTAAAGTACTGGTTAATAAAATTGAAGAGGAAAAAATGTCAGCTGTAGCCCCCTTAATGGTTTCCATGGCTCACAAATTGGCCACAGCCTGCAGTTTGAAAACCATTGACCACCAGCTAAGTTTCAGTCGTACCCACCAGCCAGTTTGAATCCTAACTTTAACACTTCTCAGCCAAGTAATCCTAGGGTAGGCCACGTAACCTCTCCCAAGCCTCGGTTTCCTCATCCTTGTTAGTAATACCCGCCTCCCAGAGTGGTTGTGAAATGAATGAGATGCTGACTGTAAAGTGCTGTGCACATCTGGCAAATGATTCGCTTACTGCTACTGCTGTGACAGTGTCGGGGGTGGGGTGTGGGGAGCAAAGCCTGTCAAGGAGTCTGGGGGATAAGAGCCTCCTTGTTGGGAGCTGAAGGATGAGTAGGACTCTTGTGACTTCTGTATTCAGGCAAGGAAAACCCAGAAATCCTGGCTGGCAGACTGAGAAGTAAAGCATAGGGGTACAGAGAAGATTAGACAGGAGTTGTAAAGCAGACACAAGATGTATAGAGCATTTTATGTTTTCCAGAACTTTATTACAACCACCCTCTGGTTGTACCTGCGCTGTCCAATGTGGGAGTCCTCTAGCCACATGCAACTATTTATAAATAAAGTAAAATGAAAATGAAAAATTCAGTTCCTTAAGCCTCATTTAAGTGCTTAATAGCCACATGGGGCTGGTGGCTACCATATTGGAGAACAGAAGTATAGAACATTTCCATCATTGCAGAAAGTTCTCTTGGGCAGCATTTCATTAGACCCTATAAAAGCCTTGTGAGAGGAGTAGATAGGCATGGAGTTTTCTTTTAGATTGTATTCAGTTTTTTCAGTGATATTCCCCCCACAATTAAAACTTATGAGCCCTACACTTTAACAGCAACTATTTACATTTTCTTATGGCCTCTTTTGATCTTTAGCCAGTGAAATCATAGTTTATACATGGCTGCAGTCAGTGTTTATGTAATTATTTTCTTTTTTCATTTAATATAATTTTGCAAAGACTTTCTGCTGACCTGATACTTGCCATTTTAGCCAACGGGGAATATCCCATGATGTACCATAATTGGGTTAACTGCTTCTTTATTGTTGGACACTTTAGTTGCTTCCTGCTTTTCAGTATTATGAATAGCAGTGCCATGAACTTTTTTGTACCTGAAGCCTTTTTCTTCTTTTGAATTGTTTCCTTACTGTAGATTCTAGGAAGTGAGTTATTCAGTCAAAGGATATAATCACTTTTATGGCTCTTGTTATATTGCCTAATCGCCATTAAAAAAAAAAAGCCTAAATGCATTATAGCGTTGAATAGATATTATTGTTGTTGTTCGGCTCCTGAGAACATCAAGTCTGTAGGAGGTTAAGAGATTGGCCCAAAGTGTAGCTAATTGCTGATAGAAGCAGGGTTTGTGCCCCTCCCCCGCCTGACTCTTGGCCCCATGTTTTTATTGTACTACAAATATTCTTAACAATGTTGCTGTGAGTAACACTAATAAATCTAAGTATTGATAAGCCCACTAAGCTTGTTACAGCCTTAAATATAAAGTTTAGGGCCAAGGGCATTTTTAAAAAGTGTATATTTATGAGGTGCAACTGTGAAGAAATGAGAGAACTTTTTTATACCTTGCTGTTCACATAGTGTCAGGATATAGTGTCCTGTCTGGGCTGTACGTTTCCTCCAGTAAAGCTGTTCTTGCAGCAGCCTTGGAATTCACTTCAGGGCCAGTTTCTGAGCCACCCCAAACAATCTGCCTAGGGTCTGAGCGTCATAACCTTGTATTTGACCAAAAATGGTATTCCTGGGCTTGAGGCTCCACCTGATTCACCACACTTGGATCCAGATGATGTTGGGTTCCTTCCAGAAATCAAATCCTTCCTGGGAGGATGAAGATCTGCCAGCTCTGAGGATTCTGGGGGGGGGAAAAACAGTGAGCCTCAGGCTTTGAAAGCCATTCGCAAAGGAGACAGAAGTGGTGGGAAACAGTGGCCACCTTGTCGGCTGCTCGGGCACATCACCTTCCTAAATGACTAGGTTGAAAGGTAGACAAATGCGCATTTGCACAAACCCCAGTCTGCTCACTTGGAAGGTTGTTTTTGGTCATCCTTTAGTCACTCCTCCTTCATGTTGGAAAAATGTTGCAAAGCAGTGAAGCCGCAGAGCCGAAGTGGAGGAAGGTTTTAGGATAGTCTCTTAGCCCAGAGCCATCCATAGGAATATAATGCAGGCCATGTGGGTAATTTAAAAGTTTCTAGTAGCCACATTTAGAAAGTAAAAAGAAACAGGTACAATTTGTGTATGTGTGTGGTAAAATATCCATAACATAAAATTTACCATTTTAACGTTTTGTTTTGTTTGTTTGTTTGTTTGTTTTTTGCGGTACGCGGGCCTCTCCCTGTTGCGGCCTCTCCCCGTTGCGGAGCACAGGCTCCGGACGCGCAGGCTCAGTGGCCATGGCTCACGGGCCCAGCCGCTCCGCGGCATGTGGGTTCTTCCCGGACCGGGGCACGAACCCGTGTCCCCTGCATCGGCAGGCGGACTCTCAACCACTGTGCCATCAGGGAAGCCCATTTTAACTATTTTTAAGTGTACAGTGTGTGTAACCATCACCACTGTTTCCAGAACTTTTTCATCATTCCAGACTGAAACTCTGTACTCATTAAACAATGACTCCCTATTGCCCCTCCTCCAGCCCCTGTTACCTATATTCTAATTTCTGTCTCTACGAATTTGCCGATTCTAGGTACCTAATGAGTGGGATCATACAATACTTGTCCTTTTCTGTCAGACTTATTTCATTTAGCATGTTTTCAAGGTTCATCCATGTAGCATGTATCAGAATTTCATTCATTTTAGTACCTGAATGTTGTTTGTCCTTTGTCTATACCACATTTTGTTTATCCATTCATCTGTTGATAGACTCTTGGTTGTTTCCATCTTCTGGCTACTGTGAATAGTGTAGCTGTGAACATTGGTGTACAAGTATCTGAGTCCATGCTTTCAGTTCTGTTGGATATATACCTAGGGGTGGAATTGCTGGATCATATGGTAATTCTACGTTTAACTTTTTTAGAAATTGCCAAACTGTTTTCCAGTATGTCTTTTCACTCTCTTGATAGTGCCCTTTGATACACAAAAGTTTTTAATTCTGATGAAGTCCAATTTATTTTTTCTTTTGTTGCCTGTGGTTTGGTGTCACATCTAAGAAGTCGTTGCCAAATCCAACGTCGTGAAGACTCCTCCTATGTTTTCTTCTATAAGTTTAATAGTTTTAGCTCTTAAGTTTAGTTCTTTGATCCATTTTGAGTTAATTTTTGTATACGGTGTAAGATAAAGGTTCAGTTCATTCTTTTGCATATGGATATCCAGTTTTCCCAGCACTATTTCTTGACAAGACTATCCTTCCCCATTGGATGGTCTTGGCACCCTTGTTCAGAAATAAGTTGACTATATATGTGAGGATTTACTTCTGGGCTCTTCATTCCATTCCATTGGCCTAGATCCTTATGCCAGTATCACACTGTTTTGATTATTGTAGCTTTATACTAAGTCTTGAAATCAGAAAATGAATCCTCCAGCTTAGTTCTTTTTCAGCATCGGATGAAATTAATAATTTATTTAACCCAGTATATTATTTCAACATGCAGTCAGTATAAAATACTGTTAATGAGATATTTTATTGATATGTTCTTTTTTAAAAATTAATTTATTTTTATTTTTATTTATTTTTGGCTGCATTGGGTCTTTGTTGCCACGCACGGGCTTTCTGTATTTGCGGCGAGCAGGGGCTACTCTTCATTGCGGTGCACAGGCTTCTCATTGCGGTGGCTTCTCTTTTTGCAGAGTGTGGGCTCTAGGCGTGTGGGCTTCAGTAGTTGTGGCACATGGGCTTAGTTGCTCTGTGTCATGTGGGAGCTTCCAGGTCTAGGGCTCGAACCCATTCCCCTGCATTGGCAGGTGGATTCTTAACCACTGTGCCACCAGGGAAGCCCTATTGATACATTCTTATGTTCATACTATCTTCTAAATTGAGTGTGGACCTAACTGAACAGCTATTTCAGTTTGGACTACCTGTGTTTCAACTCTCCATAGCCACATGTGGCTCAGGGCCACCATATTGGACAACTCAGATTTAGTGGAAAGTTGCCTTGTGGCACAGATCCCTGAAAACACAAAGGGCTTTGGAGTCAGGTGGGCCTGGTTCCCAAGTAAGTTTTCCCCTTTCTCATTGGGGTGGGCCAAAGGAAGCCACTCGTGGGTGCTGTGGTAGAGGGGGAGCAGTTCAGTCCTACCAGGGTAGGAGGAGGGCAGTAAGAAAGGCATGCTGGGGGGGGTGGGCATGAGCTCAGCCTTGGAGGTAGAGTAGGGGCTTCGCCAATCAGTCGTAATGGGAAAGGGCATTCTTGGCAGAGTGTGCCACTTGGGTAGAGGCCCAGAATTTGAAAGAGCTCAGTGCTCTTGGAGAATTACAGACAGGTCTTTCAGCTTGACCATGGTATTAGGAGTGGGAGACTCTGGTGAAGTGAGAGGCTAGAGAGGTGGGTTGAGGCCAGACCTGCCACCCCTGGCCACCACTGTCCCTGTCGTCCATGTTCCCAGCATCTCTTATTTGGGTTACTGGTAGTAGCTCCCTCACTGGTCTCCCTATGTCCACTCTGAACTCCCCCCCACCCCATTTAAAATGTAAATCAGGGAATTCCCCGGTGGTCCAGTGGTTAGGACTCTGTGCTTCCACTGCCAGGGGCCTGGGTTCGGTCCCTGGTCGGGGAACTAAGATCCCACAAGCCATGTGGCATGGCCAAAAAAAAAAAGTATAAATCAGATTATGTCACTTTTCTGCCCAAAACCCTTCTGTGGCTTTACATTTTACCCAATCAAATCAGAAGTGTTAGGGTCCTACAAGGTCAGTCGCCACTCCTTCTGATCTTACCTTCTTCTACTCTCCCTCCTGTACGCCCCTCTGGCCATTTTGGCCTCATATCCCTGCCCTGAGGCCTCTACACTTGCTTTTCTCTCTTCCTGGAATATGCTTCCCTGAGATTCTCCACTGGCTCAGTCTCATACTTCCTTTCTCTGTCATGTCATTCCTGTCTCTTCTTCAGAGAGGCCCTTCCTGTCACCCTATACAAAATAAAATGATGCCCTTCTGAAGCTTTTTTCAAAACAGTTATCACTAGATGGTATGTCCCATCTGGATGTGTTCTTTGTCCGCCTCTGTCCTGAGAGGTAGGCCCCGAGAGAGCAGCGATTTGTCTGTTTTACTCTTCAGTGCTTGATGTTCAATAAGTATTTGTTGAACGAATGACTGGATGTATAAATGAACAAATAAATAAAACCTGAAACAGAGCAGGCCTTCAGCAAATGTATGTTGATTTGAGATTTTTGTTGAAATGTTTGCATTTATTTATTTATCTCCTGTAACTTCATTTTTGGAAAAATTTCAAACATACAAAAAAGTTGAAAGAATGGTCCAATGACTCTCCATGTTAACATTTCATCACAGTTGCTTTATATATTCTTGCATGTATGTGGGTGTGTTTGTGGAAGTGAAACCATTTAAACGTCAGTTGTAGAAACATGACATTAACTCTTTGCATTTAGAAGTTGGCTCTGGAGAGTGGTGAATCGGAGGGGACCTCGGGCAGCAGGCAGCTGGGGCCATGGCCTCCGACCTGGACTTCTCCCCTCCCGAGGTGCCTGAACCCACATTCCTGGAGAACCTGCTGCGATATGGACTCTTCCTGGGGGCCATCTTCCAGCTCATCTGTGTACTGGCCATCATTGTACCCATTCCCAAGTCCCACGAGGCGGTGAGTCCTTCCCTGTGAGCCTCCGCTCCTCAGACTGGGTTCTAGGTACTGAAAATAGATATCACAGCAATGAAGACTAGCAGGGATTACACGGGGCTTTATTGATTTAGAGTGTCCCTAAATTCCCACCTGGTGGCATTGGGCCATATGGTTCATACCTTATTTGTTCACATGTGCGTTAAGCAGATTTTTATTTAGCACATACTTACTGTGTGTCAGACTCTGCTGAAAGATGTGGTGTGTGCCCTCAAGGAACTTCTGGTCTTTGGGAGAAGGGCAGATATGAAACAAATACACATGTTTCCCTGAGAAGTACAGAGTACTGTGCGGGTGTATAACAAGGGGGAAGGACCTAATCTTACACTGGGGCAGGGGCTGGGTTGTTCCCCCTCCCCCAAGGAGAGGGAACTGTGTGTGTAAGGACCCGAGGAATGAAGGAATGGTCTAGGAACTGAATGCAGGTAACTGTGGCCAGAGCACAGAAAGGACACAATGAGAACAGCCAGAGGAGTGGCGGGTCCCCAGGGGTTTTAAGGAAGAGAGTGACATGATCAGATTGACTTTTTTGTTGTTTTGACTCTTGTTCTATAGGTCTCTGTATTCTGTAGCTCTGTACCCTCCTTCCACCACCCCACTCCCAATTTTCTCACGACCTTGGTTTGCTGGAGAAAGCAGGTCATTGTCATCTGCCACATCCACATCCAGGACTTGGCTGATTGCTTCTCTGTGGTGTCATTTGACATGTTTCCTTGTTCCCCATATCTCCTATCAACAAGAAATTCAGTTTAGAGGCTTGGTTCGATTCAGATCAAGTTATTTAGTGAGAACACCTCATAGCTAGTGCTGTGTACTTCTTATTCCATGTCATCAATCAGCACTTGGTGTCTGGTTGTCACACAGAGATTCTAAGATATCTGTGGGTTCAGGTGATAATAGCTGATCCCTCTGTTATAAAATCTTCATTTTATAACTCTTTCACCTAAATGGTTTTAGCATCCACTGATCATTGCTTAGATCCATTATTTCCTTCGGCCTTTATTAGCTGTAATTCTTCAATGAAGAAGACCTTTTCCTCATGCCTATACGGTTACTCTGAAATGCTGTTCATAGTAAAAGGCAGGATAAACGCTTGGTTCTTTCCCTTTATTAGTGTTCATAATAGTGAGTTTGGGCTCTAGCAACCTCCAATCTTGACCAATAAAGCTTTGATTTTCAGTGGGAACCCCATCAAGTTGTATGAAATATTGTCTACCAAGGAAACCCATTAGAGACTCATTGCCTAGGGTTTTACTGGGGACAGGTCACATAAGCACCCTCTGCCTAGCACAAACCAAAATTCCTGACTTCCAGCAAGAAAGCAGGTATTCAGCATAAACCATATTGTTTCCACAAACAGGTTAGGCATAGTGAGCCATTCTCTTTTTTTTAGATTTTTTTTTTTTTTGATGTGGACCATTTTTAAAGTCTTTATTGAATTTGTTACAGTATTGCTTCTGTTTTATGTTTTGGTTTTTTGGCCACAAGGCATGTGGGATCTTAGCTCCCTGACCAGGGATTGAACCCATACCCCCTGCATTGGAAGGCAAAGTCTTGACCACTGGACTGCCAGGGAAGTCCCATAGTGAACCATTCTTATCAGTTCTGGGAATTGTGGGAACCACCCAAAATCCAGTTTCCCAGATGCCAGCCAAAGACCACCCTTGCAAGCTGGCTTTTCTAAGGATAGCCGTTTTTTTTTCTTTCTTTTTTTTTTTAATGTAAACTCTATTCTGCACATCTACAGCATACTTATTACAGTTTTCAAATAATTATGTGTTTTTTTTCTCTACTAACAATAAGACTCAGAGTGAAATTTATGATTTCTTTGTGGTTCTTTTTGGGCCCCAAAATATGTCCCATAATTCAGAGTACTATGTTTAGTAAAGTCTTTTCTTCACATAAGTATACTCCCACCATGACATACATTAATTTGCCTCAATTTGTTTTTAATTTTTAGAGATTTTTCCTTTTGATTTAATTTAAAAATTATATAAAACTTTTATATACAACATTTCCCAAAGTTAAAACTACATAACAGGATAGAGTCACAGAAGTTTCCTTTAATCTCAATATCTTCCACCCTTTTCCCTTTCTCCCTTGATAGGCAACCATTTTTATTTTGATTTATCCCTCCTTTGTTTCTTTTTGAAGAAGTACGCAAATGAGTATGTGTGCCTGATATTTATTTATTCATTTATTTTCTCCCTTTGATGCACAAAAGGTAGCATCCTACTAAACACAGTTTTACATGTTTCTTTTTTTACTTAACGATATACAGTATATTCTGAAGATACCTATCTGGAGATGACTATGTACCAGAGATCCTGCTGGTGTAACTGGGAGGAACCCTGGCAAAGGGGCAGGCTTGGAGTGGGGATGGGGAAGGAGCATGCTGGGTTCAGTTTTAAACAGGTGCCTTTAAGATGTCCAGGTGATTCTATCAAGTAAGTAGTTGCATCTGCCGGTCTGTATCAGGAGGAGGGCCTGTGCTGAGTGTTGATCAACGCTTGAGAGTCAATAAGATGTAATTAAAGCCATGAGAGAGGATGAGGTCTCTTAAAAGGGAATGTGGAATAAGATGGGGAGAGCCTTGAGGAGCTCCAGCATTCAGGGAACCAGCAGGGAAGAACAGCCAGCAAAGGTGGGGAAAACCTTGGTAAACATAGATAGGCACGTGGGCTCTGGATTGTTCTGTTCCATCTACATTTCTTATTTTGGGGTTTTGAGAAGGAGGTCGTGATTGGAGTTTTTCTGCCCACAATTGTATCACACTCTAAAGACGTAATCTTTGTGCTCTGTGGTTCTGTCCTCACAGATGCAGCATGCTGCTGGGCATTATAAATAACAAAAATTTTTATTGTCATTGGCCACTGATGAAGCCCGCCAAGACTCCCGAGGGAGTGAGGTGGTGAATGTTCTTGTTTTACAGGCAGAGATGTATTCAGAAGTGTGTGGTCTTACGGAGAGCCACAGCTCACCTTCTGTTGTATTCTTAACCCTTTGAGGCCAGCCATAGAGGCCCAGGTCCATTTATCAAACTTTCAGAAAAAGAGGTGCCCTTTACTGATCTCTGAGGATTTTAGTGACATCTTAGGTTGAGGTCTTTGAAGGCAGGGGGTTGACAAAGGGCTCAACAGTATGCTTCTCCCTCCCGCCCCCCCCAGCCAACCCTGCCGTTTAGACACTTAGAGGTTAATTTTGGACAACAACCTCATCTTTTATAATTTTTTTATTATTACTTTTTTATTGAAGTAAGTTGATGTACAATATTATATAAGTTACAGGGGTACAACATAGTGATTCAGTGTTTAGAGGTTATACTCCATTTATAGTTATTATAAAATATTGGCTATATTCCCTGTGTTGTACAATATATCCTTGTAGCTTATTTATTTTATACATAATAGTTTGTACTTCTTAATCCCCTACCCCTAACTTGCCCCCCCTTCTTCGCTCTTCCTACTGGTAACTGCTAGTTTGTTCTCTGTATCTGTGGGTCTGCTTCTTTTCTGTTATATTCACTAGTTTTATTTTTTAGATTCCATATATAAGTGATATCATATAGTATTTGTCTATCTCTGTCTGACGTATTTCATTTAGTGAAATACCCTCCAGGTCTGTGCATGTTGTTGTGAATGGCAAAATTTCATTCTTTCTCAGGGCTGAGTAGTATTCCATCATATATATTTTATATACCACATCTTTATCCATTCACCTATTGATGGACAGTTAGGTTGCTTCCATATGTTGGCAATTGTAAATAATACTGCTGTGAACACTGGGGTGCATGTATCTTTTCAAATTAATGGTTTTTTTTTTTTTTTTGGTTATATACCTAGGAGTGGCATTGCTGGGTTGTACGGTAGTTCTGTTTTCATTTTTTTGAGAAAACCTCCATACCGTTTTCCACAGTGGCCAATTTACATTTCCACAAAGAGTGTACAAGTGTTCCCATTTCTCCACATCCTTGCCAACATTTGTCATTTGTATCCTTTTTTTTTTCTTCTTTGTGTGTGTGTTCTTTTTGATGATAGCCATTCTGACAGGTGTGAGGTGATACCTCATTGTGGTTTTGATTTGCATTTCTGTGATGATTAGTGATGCTGAGTATCTTTTCATATGTCTGTTAGCCATCTGCATGTCCTCTTTGGAAAAACGTGCCCATTTAATCAGGTTGTTTATTTTGTTGATGTTGAGTTGTATGAGCTGTTTATATATTTTGGATATTAACCCCTTATTGGTTATATCATTTGCAAATATTTTCTCCCATTCAATAGGTTGTCTTTTCATTTTGTTGATGGTTTCCTTTGCTGTGCAAAAGCTTTTAAGTTTAATTAGTTCTCATTTGTTTATTTTTGCTTTTATTTCCTTTGCTTTAGGAGACAGATGTAAGAAAATATTGCTATAATTTATGTCAAAGAATGTTCTGCCTGTGTTTTCCTCTAGAAGTTTTACAGTTTCCAATGTTACATTTAGGTCTTTCAGCCATTTTTAGTTTATTTTTGTATATGGAGTTAGAGAATGCTCTAATTTCATTCCTTTACATGTAGCTGCCCAGTTTTCCCAGCAGCATTTATTGAAGAAATTGTCTTGTCCCTGTATATATTCTTGCCTTCTTTGTCGTAAATTAATTGACCATAAGAGTGTGGGTTTATTTCTAGGCTCTCTGTTCTGTTCCATTGATCTATGTGGCTCTTTTTGTGCCATTACCATACTGTTTTAATTACTGCAGTTTTGTAGTATAGTCTGAAGTCAGGGAGTGTGATTCCTCCAGCTCTGTTCTTTTTTCTCAAGATTGTTTTGGCTATTTGGGGTCTTTTGTGTTGCCATGCAAGTTTTAAAATTATTTGTTCTAGTTCTGTGAAAAATGCCCTTGGTAGTTTGATTTCACTGATTCTGTAGATTGCCTTGGGTAATATGATCATTTTAACAATATTAATTCTTCCGATCCAAGAGCATGGGTTATCTTTCCATCAGTTGTGTCATCTTCCATCTCTTTTATCAGTGTCTTATAGTTTTCCAAGTATAGGTCTTTTACCTCCTTAGGTAGGTTTATTCTTAGATACTTTATTCTTTTTTTTTTTTTTTTTTGCGGTACATGGGCCTCTCACTGTTGTGGCCTTTCCCGTTGAGGAACGCAGCCTCCAGACGCGCAGGCTCAGCAGCCATGGCTCACGGGCCCAGCTGCTCCACGGCATGTGGGATCCTCCCGGACCAGGGCACGAACCCGTGTTCCCTGCATCAGCAGGCGGACTCTCAACCACTGCACCACCAGGGAAACCCACTTTATTCTTTTTGATGTGATGGGAAATGGGATAACAATACTTAATTTCTCTTTCTGATAGTTCATTGTTAGTGTATAGAAATACAACAGATTTCTGTGTATTAATTTTGTATCCTGCAACTTTATCAGATTCATTGATGAGCTCTAGCAGTTTTCTGGTGGTGTCTTTAGGATTTTCTATCTATAGTATCATGTCTTCTGCAAACAGTGACAGTTTTACTTCTTCTTTTCTAATGTGGATTCCTTTTATTTCTTTTTCTAGTCTGATTGCTGTGGCTAGGACTTCCAATACTATGTTGGATAAAAGTGGCGAGAGTGGGCATCCTTGTCTTGTTCCTGATCTTAGAGGAAATGCTTTCAGCTTTTCACCATTGAGTATGACATTAGTTGTGGGTTTGTCATATATGACCTTTATGAGGTTGAGTTATGTCCCCTCTGTGCCCACTTTCTGGAGAGTTTTTTATCATATATGGATGTTGAATTTTGTCAAAAGCTTTCTCTGCATCTGTTGAGATGGTCATATGGTTTTTCTCTTTCAATTTGTTAATATGGTGTGTCACATTGATTGATTTGCAGATATTGAAAAATCCTTGCATCCCTGGGATAAATCCCACTTGATCATGGTGTATGATGCTTTTAATGTATTGTTGGATTTGGTTTGCTAATATTTTGTTGAGGATTTTTGCATCTATGTTCATCAGTGATATTGGCCTGTAATTTTCTTTATTTGTGATATCTTTGTCTGGTTTTGATATCAACAGCCTCATCTTTTAAAATATAAGTGTGGTACAGAATATCTCATTTTTCATTTATCTTGAAGTTTAGAGGAGTAAGGCTCACACAAGTGAATTGTCTTTGTAACTGAAGGTTACTGTATTACATTTTTTTGTTTTTGTTTCTGTTTTTGTTTGTTAGTTTTTCAATGGATCAGTAGCAAAAAATACAGTACCATTAATTTAACTTTTTATTGATGCACCATGCCAGCAAATGGTCCTCAATTATTCAGGGATTCTACTGCCAGCTATCCTCTGCATGCCCCCATAAGGCAGCCTTTTCTCACCCCTCGAACTATTAAATAAATGGAAAGGAAAAACAGTATTCTGTGTGTATAAACAGTCTTACAAAGAGAGGGTGAGTGCTAAGACTGTGCTTAGAGGTTGTGCTTAGTAGCAAGCTGGGTTTGGAATTTGGATGGGGAGGGAAAAAGAAAGGGATTTTAACTTGGGGCTGGGGAGCTCTTATGGCAAAGGGGGGACAGCTGTGGGGGCTCTAGGCAGCCTAAGGGCAGGAGGGAGGTCCCTGAAAGTGGAAGGTGGCAAGGAGGTGGGAGAAGGTGGATCCAGAGAACAATCTTTCTCTCTGTCACTTCACTTAGGGCAAAATCACCCCTCTTGCTTAGCCTATAGAAGCAAGGTTTATTAGTGGCTTTTTGGGTCAGAAGATAATATTTTTGGCTCCAGATGATGGGAAAGGCTTTGAAAAGCAAAAGAATGTCTTTCCTGTTGTTCTAGTGAGCTGATTTTTTGCAACTAGTTTATGACTTCAGTATTTCAATAGTTAGCAGATTATTTGAAAGCTCTTTTGGGGGTAATCAGGGAGGAAAAAAAGGAACACATAGAAATGCTTCCCACCCCACCCCCTTTCTTTTCCATAGTAGGAGCAAGAACTAATTCATAAAATTAAAACCAAAGTCCCTAGAATCCTAAGCCAAATGAGAACATTTTCTCATTGACACCTCATTAAACTAAGACCTGAGAAAAACATTTGTTTGAGCCTGATTGAGGCCTGGGTCACACTTAATCCGAGCATTTTCTTGTAGGCTAGGTTCTAAAATATAAGATGGTAGATCCTTGTACTGTTTCTGCCTATTCCAGGATGCAGCTGTGTTTCATCTCTCATGCCCAGTCTGATTGTTTGTATGGTGGCCATGGTGGAAAGGATTCTGGGGCTGCTTCTAGGCTCCAGAGTAAAGAAATTACTCATTGATGTCTGCCTTGAGCGAGGGACTGGGGAGTGGTAGCGTGAATTGCCTGTCCTTGAGCTGGTGCATGTTTCTCTATCTGGCTGCACCCACCTGGGGAATTTTCAAAGGCCTGGGCTATACCTATAGAGATTCTGATTCAGCTGTTCTCTGAAGCCTTGGATCAGTGTTTTCTTAAAGTGCCCAGGTGATTCTGTTACGTAGCCACTGGTCTGGTCCTTAGACCGTTTCGCTGAAGCACAAACCAATTTGGGGAGGACAGGAGGTGTTCAGTTCTACGTGTGTTAAGTTTGTAATAATAGCATGACATCCAAATGGGAAAGGAAGAGCCAGTGAGAATTTGGGGAGGGAGACCTGGGAATTATTTTAACCAACGTAGTATTATTTCTTGAAACCCTAAGAATGAGTTGCTAAGCTTTTCAAGGGAAATGAAGATTCAGGGAAGGCCTGAACTTGGGGCATGCCCAACCTTGAGGTAGTTTCTGTGCAATGTAGAGGTACTGAAAAGATGCGGGTGCTCTCCCAGAGCAGGGATGCAGCTGGGCCTCTGGAAGGAGTGGGCACCAGGGGCCCCCTCACTCACCGTCTGCATCCCCTCTGTCTCTCACTTCTCTTGCCCTGCTTCCTCTGCTCACTGTCCCTGGGGTAAGATGAAACATGGCCACTCACAGCTCCCAAAGTTTACATCTTCAGCTGCAGCATCTGGAGGCTGCCTTTCTGCTTGGTCCCAGTTCCAAATTCCCTAGAGAAGAAACTGTAGCTGACCCAGCTTGGGACTGCTATGGCCATTGTGGGGGAGGGGAGCATCCTGTGGTATGACCTCTAGGGGTGGAGGGGAAGGTCATTTCCCAAAGGAGCAGAAGTGCTGTGCAGACAAAGCTGGGGGTCTCCATTCCTTTAGCTCTCTCGGAGATGGGCAGACTAGTGGGCAGAGGGCTAGGAGACTGTGGTCTCCCTGAAAACCCCCGAGTGGTTCAAGGCGGGCACAGAGATTGGGCAACAACGGCTGAGTGATGGAGGAAAGGCTGCTCAATGTGACGATGATGCTGTGTTCAGGCTGCTCTTCTTCAAAGTTTGGTTTCAGGAGAACTAAGTTCTTACTAAGGAGTTCCCAGATCCCTAGGGCATCCCTAGATAAAGACTGCAGAAGTCTGTGAGCTCCCTGCAGTTGTGTGCAAAAATGTGATGTTTTCATGCTTAGGCACATTTTCTGGGAGGATAGTCGATTGCTTTTCTCAAAGTGGAGAGCCGCAGTTTTAATGAGGTGGGAGCCAAATTCCAGGGGTGGAAGAGTAGGTAGTGAGGAAGCAAAGGTCGGGAGCCCTTCTGCCCCTCCCCCACAGCCTGCCGGAGCTTCCTCCCGAGCCTCTTTTGTATCTTTTCCTGCCCAGAATGTTGATCCAGTCAACACTAAGCAAGCGGGTGTTGACTTTTAGTGCAGTGACTCACGTAGCAGGTAGTATTTGTTCATCGGGCAATTAGTTGTTCCTAGTAGTTTAAATGTTGACTATTCTCATGTCTTCATATGTTTATGTCACATCTGCCCAGCCAGATGCCAGCCCCTGGGCAGGTACCTTCACTTCCACCCTGCCGTCTTTGCGTGATTGCCTCAGTCTCTTCTGCTGAAAGCTCAGAAACTGGGTTCCATCAGTTTCCTTAGAAAGAGACTGTTTTGGCTCTTAGAACTGGGAATTTCAAGGCACACCTGGGTTCAGAAGGTCGCAAGGTCTTCAGGGCTCTGTCTGTCTCTCCATCTCCTGACTCTCTAGGAGTGTTCGGTTCATTCTGAGGCCCTTGCCACGTGTCAGGAGGATACAGCAGCCCCAGTCTGTGTCCTTATCGCTCATGATTTACAAGCAAGAGAAGCCATTTCTCTGTCTATGCTCACTTTCCAGATCTCATTGAAGACCTCTGCTTGGCTCTGGCTTGGCCACATGTCTGTACTTTGCCCCATAGGTGGGAAGGGGCATTGGGTCCATTTCTGGCCAGGCCACATTTAACTGGCCACTCCTGTGGTCACAGTGAGTCCCCCAGAACCATATGGGACAGGGAAAGGGCATGGCCCCGATGGAGAGTGGGTGCTGGGCAGACAAAGCAGCTGATGTCCAGCACTGTGATCCGGCAGAGGACAGCTCACCAGAGTTGATGGCAGGAGTGGTGGCTTTCTGTGTGACGCCCACGTAGACTTCACTGTCAGCCAGAAAGCCCTGCAGTGTTTGGAGCCCTGAAAGGGATGGAGCCTTCCCGGGGGCAGCGGGGCAGTGGCCTAGATATTCAGGGGGTCTTGATTTTAAACTAGACCCCCGATTGCCAGCGAAGGCTGCCGTAGTAAATAAGTAACTCGGGCAGGTGTACACCCATTCTCAGCACCTCAGGAGACGGTCTCACAGAACCAACTTTGCAGTTCTGCCCTGTGTTTCTTTTTTTAAGCTTGGGAGGCGTTTGCAGTTGAATTGGGCGGCAGGGTGTTTTTTGCTTAACAAGCAGTTCTTGAGAGACTGCTGTGCGGTGGGCAGGGCGAAGGTCTAAACATGGTCTCGAGATGTGTACCGGCTCATGGGAGAGACGGCGGAATACACACGGAGCCGCAGACCAGCCGGTGGGCAGGGCCTGCGGTGGTGCTGAATCGCGTCTGGAATGAGCTCCCGAGGCTGTTCTCTCTAATCACAGTTCTCCTCGCCTGCCAAGCGCATCCTGGACTCTGTCTCCGTTCGCCTTGTGGAGCCCACATGGACGGCCTCCCCCGCTTGGTTTCAGCTAGTCCTGTCTTCCTCTCAAGGCCAGTGCTAGTCCCAGCCCCGCAAGGTCTCCCAGCTCCCATCCTGCCCAGGGCCTCGGGCAAGAGCGTGCAGCAGGATGGGCCAGAGCTTCAGCACTGGGCGCCTCCCCCTCCCTGAGCCCGTGTCCCAAGCTGGAATAGGAGGGCATTCATGCCCGACCCACGCCATTCTTGAGGATCAAGTGAGTCAAGGTGCGTGAGGCTACCTGAGCATAGCACAGTGGTCTTCTTTCCCTGGACCATTTTAGAGGAGAGAAGAGTTTCAGTCTGTGTAGAATGACATTTTGTCCTGATTTAGTGGACTAAATACACACTGAACTGTATAGTGGAAATCATAAAATTCTGTGTGCTTTCCCTGCTGGAAGAGATTTGATGCATTGTGGCACAGATTCGATTATTTGAATCTGATGAATAGCAGCAATTTTCTGGCCTTGTAAGTGGCTGTGGAGCTGCTTCATTATTGATGAGGCCTGCGTCACAGAGGACACCTCCGCAGAACCACCTGGTGGGGTGGGGAGTGGGGCGTGGTTTCTTTTACTCCCCAAAGTGAGATTGCTGAGGGAACTGAAAATTTGCTTCAGAGAAAGCGTGATTGAAAGGTGGGGCCGTAGTGTTGAGGGTCCGCCGTCTGCCTGGCTTGTACCAGCACGTGCATTTGAAGAGAAATTAAGTCAGCCATTGATTGAGTCATCCTTACCAGCTAAGAATTAGGAGCTACATCTCTGTGTGGCTAGGACCCCAGCATCCGAATCACATGTGTAACAGCTGCCTTTGCTTCCCTGTCCCTTGGGGGGAAGGTGGATGTGCCCCACTGGGTTAGTTGGTATGTCTAGGTGGACCTCAGTTTCCTTGTCTGTAAAATGGGGCTCACGGAGATGGGCTTATCAGGGTGATGGGAGGCTGAGCAGCTGATGTTTTTGAAGCACCCACGTGGTGCACATCATGAAGTGTACATCCTTTTCTTCATTACGCTGCACTGCCCGGCACAGAGGCTGCATGCACAGGGCACAGATAGGTTGGTGACAGGTGCCGAGCACCTGTGCAGAGCATGAAAGAGAACAGAGCATCTGGGAGATACTGGCTGGCCAGTAGCCCAGAAGTGACAGGGTGGGCTGCATGAGAGGGCATGCCCTGGGACAGGGCCAAGGCTGCAGTGGAATAGCTCTGGAGGCCACTCGGGGGTTCTTGGAATCTGATTTATACAAACAGGAACACCTGGAGGCTCTTGGAATCTGTCTTATACCAAGAGGGAACCAGCAACACGTTTAAAGCAGAAAACAGACTGGTCAGGACGGTCGTTTTAGAACAATAGGCTCTGAAAGCAGTGTGGTGGGTGGTGAGGAAAACCTTGGGAGGGGGAGGCAGGAGACTGGGGGCTCAGAACCGGCTCAGTAGTATGTGTTCAGAGGGGGACCGGGCGGAGTTGAGAGCCGCATGGAAAGCAGAGTGGACCGGCCACGGGGACAGATCGGATGTGGAGGCACACAGGGAATGGCGAGAACTCAGAGATGGCTCGGCAGTATCTAGCTTGGGTAACTGGATGAGTGACGATGCCAGAAACTGAGCTGGGGGAGAGAGGAGGAGGTCTGGGGTGAGGAGGAGACAGATAATGCACTCAGATGACTCAGTGGCTGTACTCTGTCCACGCGCCCACAGAGAGCTGCTCTCAACTGTAGGAGCAAAGCCTGACTCGAGGAGTGCTGACCCACTTCCCTGACTCCTGCCACAAGCAAGGGGGTTCTGAGCGACCCATCGGCAGGATCCGGAACAAACTGTTGTTGTCATTCCACAGTCACCTGTGCTTCTAGGCGCTGCTACCTACGGAGAAAGTAGATGTCACAGTTAACTCTAATTCTTGGTTGCCATCAGCGCCGAGGTCCCTAGGAAACCCGGGAGAGGCTATACCATACAGCCACTGAGAGCTTAGGTTCATCCTGGCCCTGCCGCTCGCCAGCTGAGACCTTAGGCAGGTCACATAACCTCTCTGAGTGTCTCTTCTTTCGTCTATCAAATGGGGCTCATTATGGCACTTTGTGAGGCAAAAATAAGATATATCCAGGCCTCAGAACACAGGGCCTGGCATGTTGTAAATAATACTAGCAGCTGTTGTGGCTGTTATTATTAGTATTCTTATTGGTGGCTATATCTAGCCGTGCTTTAGGGTATGAATATTGGGTTTAAAATCTGCTTGTGTCCTCTCTACTTATGGGATAAGTGAGGCTTAGTCTAAAGTGTTACATCTTCATGATGATGAACAGCAGTGAAGTTCCCATGCTTACAGGAGACCTTTGTGTTTTCTTTCATTCATTCATTCATTCATTCATTCAGGAACAATTGAAGCTGTCCAAGGACTAGTAGGGGAGACCATCATGAACACATGTAGCTTAGGTAAAATGAGTGGCATTGTAAGGTTCCTGGGTGCCTGGGGCATAGGGGTGGAGGAGGGGATGCACCTGCTGGAGGAAGAGGCGCAGAGGAGGAAGGCTAGACAGTGAGTAGCAGCCCTTGGGCTGGGCCAAACCATGGGGAAAGGTTTACTGGGTGGCCAAGGAAAGAAGGGTGCTCCTCTTGTTTAGGGGTGAGCAGCAGAAGCCCTGGGGCCTGGCCCAGTGTGGGGGGTGGAGGAGAGCCCAGGGGAGGCTGGAGAGGTGGTCTCCTTAAGCTGCCATCCCAGGAGCAGGACATGAGACTGTGGGGGATGGAAGCCACTGGAAGGTGTAAGGTGGGGAGATCTGCATTTTTTTTTTTTTTTTTTTTTTTTTTTTGCGGTATGCGGGCCTCTCACTGTTGTGGCCTCCCCCGTTGCGGAGCACAGGCTCCGGAGGGAGATCTGCATTTTAGAAAAATTCTTTTGGCAGGTGCACAAGGCACGGCATAGAGCAGAGAGGCTGGTTGGCAGTGAGGCTGGTTGGCAGTGGGGGAAGTGAAATAGGGCCTTTGATGCTCAAGAGAGTGGGCAGGTCAAGGTGGAGGAGGTCTAATCAGCAGGACTTGGTGACTGATTGGACGGAGGGGAGGAGGGGGAAGGTGGGGTTGCCAGGACCCTGGTTGCTATGACCATGGGTGGGGAGGAGGGCCAGGCCACATGGAGATGTGGGGCCATGCTCCGTCTGGGACAGTTGAGTTGGAGGTGCCTGGGAGGTGCCAGTTCCAGTCATCTGACAGACAGCTGGGTCAGGAGAGAGGTGAAAGAAAGGATGAGGTGAATGAGAAGATCTGTGGCGTAAGGGAAGTAAGGGAAGCACTGGGGACACAGCTGGGCGTCCTCACCTCTGGATTCTGAACTGGCCCCACTGAAACCAGAGGAGGCGCCCAGCTTGAGCTCAGAGCGGGGCTCCATCCCTGGAGATCCTGGTGGGCCTCGGCAAGTTCCCTGTGCATAAACCCTTTGTCTAATCAGGCCCTGTTTGCCCAGGGCATGCAGGGACTGACTGGTTTCCACTGGCCGCACAGGTACTGCGCTGGGGATGGTTTCCAGCTCCCAAAGTCTGCAAAGGCATTGTGCCCTATGGGGTTTGCCTTAAACAGTAGCCTTCCTGCTGGGCTCTGCAGCCATCAGCCTGTGCACTTGACACAGTGGCTCCTCTGAGGTTTTGTTTTGTCTGTTTGTTTTTCTTATGGGCTAACTTTTTACTTTTCTTTCTTTTCTTTTCTTTTTTTTTTTTTTTTTTGCCAAGTTACAAAAACAGTATCAGCACAAGGGGACAGGCTGGGGAAGTCCAGAGCGCAATCAGAGACCTGGCCAGGGGAGGGGCCAGTCCCCTGGTTATCTTGGGAAGATCCCCCATGGGTGCCTGGGACTGGGCTGGGCCTTTACACCTGGTGTCTCAGCTGGCAGGCGGGCAGGGTGGAGAGCAGACAATGGTGGCTGATAAGAGGGAGCTGACGGACCTTTGGACTGGGCCTTGGGTGGGGACCGCCCCTCCACAGCCGTGGTCCTGCCTCTTCTGTCTGACGGAGACTCGAGGCTGGGGCCAGGGGCTGACGGTGAGCAGGGAAGGACAGAGAGTAAGGCAAGCTGGCAGCTCGGAGCTGGCCAGTCAAACACGAAGAAATACTTTCTAGAAACAGCGTGCTCCCTCCTCGTATTCTTAGTCTGCTATTTGTTTTCCCATTTTTAATAAAAGAACACAAGTACCGGAAACATTTCCTTACTATTAGTGCTGGGGACAGCGGGGGCGGGGGTCAGGGCACCTGAGTAAAGGGGCAGCCACTGCTCAGCTCGTTTCTTCCATGAGGGGGTTCGGGGCCAGTGTCACTGGATGTTTAAAGTTTTCAGGGAAAGCAAGGACTCCAGATCGAATGGGAAATCTCCCAGTTGGCTCAAATTCTTAAAAATAAACACTTCAGGCCAAGTGAAGTCTGCCTGTGGGCCGGACGAGGCCTATGGACTGCGGTTCGTGTTCTCTGGGCTCGATGGGACTCTGTTAACATCCTGCCTGGCCGTGGCACAGTGTGATTTATCACCCAGGGAGGAGGGGACACCCGACGGGACTGAGGCCACTCCAGAGTCTCCTCTGACATGAGCCTGTGAGGCTGTGACAGGCCGAGTCGCTTCCCCAGAGTCCACTTTCTTTATCAGCTCAGTGAAGGCCAGGGCTGGCTCTGTGGTTTTGAACCTTTTTTTCAGCAGTGGAACCTTTGTTTAAACCAAATCTTACAGGGAACAAATCACAATGTACATGACAGATAAAAACCAGAGCTGCCCCAGATGTAGGGAGAGTCTGGAGTTCTGCCCTGAGGCTGCCCTCTCCCTTTTCCCACAGGACACCTCTGCCAGGCGCTGCAGAACTCTGTGTAGTGGCCGCCCGGCCGCGCTTTCCACCCTTCCCTGCCCCGGCATCTGTGCTTGAATGGGCGGAGGAGAGTAGCAGGGCCGGCAGGAGGGCAAGCCACAGTAGGTCTGCCCAGTCCCTGCCCACGGTGGGTGCATTTGCACTTACTGGGGGCTTTCCATGCATTTTTGCCTCCTCACATCAGCCCTCCAAGTTGCGCGCCACTGTTTCCATTATCACAGGTGGGTAAGCCAAGGCTCAGAAAGGGGAAGGGTGTTGCCCACAAGGTCACTTGACTGGAACTTGGGGAGCCTCGATTCCCCCAGGACTGTGAGACTCCAAAGGCTGCCTCCTCCCCTCGGGCCTCCTCCCTTATCCTTCACCTGCTCCCCGGGGACAGTCCCAAAACATGTGGATCCTGGGGCCTGGCAGTGACGGTTTCCATCCCTTGTGTCTCTGCGGCACGCTTCCGTTTGCAGAGTCCCCTCAGACATGATCTCATTTTGCTGGTGTCAGGCTTGATTTGTCTAAGCAGGACTCTCCTTTCTGTCACCACACAGGAGGCAGAACCATCTGAGCCCCGAAGTGCGGAGGTGACGAGGAAGCCCAAGGCCACTGCTCCTTCTGCAAACAAGAGGCCCAAGAAGGAGGCCAAGAAGAAGCGGTAGAAGAGGCGGCCTGTGGAGCCCGGTGGGCGGGCAAGGGCCTTGGGGGCAGCCCTCCCGGGGCTCAACGTTCTGTTCCCTCACTTTGTCCCGGGCTCAGGGTCTGAGGTGGCTGGGACGCCCTCTGACCACAGAGATCTAGACAGTCATGATAGTCCCCAGGCCCCGGTGGGCAGACCACCACTTCCTCTTCCTTCTGCTTCCATGATGGTTTAGGGCCAAGGGGACTAAAACACCCTGTGAGCAGAGACTGTCTTGGAAGTCTCTTCAGAAGTTGGGTCAGCTCACAGAGTTGCATTTTCTTACTGAATCCTGTGTCCTGCGTTTAGTCACCCACGTTGTAGATTTACACTACATTTTCGAGTCATTATCTAATGCTGACAAGCCCCGCCCATCTCCCATTATCTGTGCCCCGCAGATCAGATCTGCTAATCAGTCCCCTTTGTCTCTGCTTGTGTAGATGGAGCTGGGCGAGGCCTCCCCTGTTTGTTTAGATCAAGGTTCCAAAGCCACTGCAGTGCTAGGGGTCCCACTAGTGCAGCAGCCAGGCCTGAAAGATGCCTGGAGTGAGAGCCAGTGGAAGACCCAGCTGGGGTGATGCCCCATCCTCCTCCAGCACATGGAAGGGATTTGGCTGAATGAGTGTGTTTTCTAGGGCCCAGATTTCCTGAGCATCTGAAATGGGGGAGGGCTTGTCAATCTCAGACCACCCTCTTTTCAGCCCATCACAGCACATTCAACGTGTACCTTTTGGCTTCTGTCTGTGCCCCCTCCCACACCCCCCAGTTCTTTCAGGCCCTGACCGGTGAGGAAAAGTCATTTGGGGAAGTAAACGTTAATAAACGGCCCCACACGCTGAGCTGCCTGTGTGTCGCCTGTGCTGAGGGGGAGCGCTGGTCCCTCCCCTGCGGGGTGCAGGAAGGGCGCACCCCCAGAGAAGTGGGACAGTGGGGCCGGGGATGGCCGGAGCGGGGGCCGTCTGGTCCGAGCAGCTCCGGGACGAATTTTAGGAAGGGTCCAGCCAACTGCTTCGTGTGGCCCTTAGTCACTGGAAATGCGGTGAACGTCCGTGTGTGTGTGTCAGGGTTTCCACCGGGGCCGGGCCCCTCTCAGTCCCTGGTTCCTGCTGCCTGAGGAAGACGCTGCTTGTCTTCAAAGCAGCTTGAGGAAAACTGAGTTGGAGGCCTTACCTGGCATGGGATGGGTCACATAGGTCCTGTCACGTGCCCTGAATCAGCCACCAAGGAGAAGCCTTGATCTATGGTACCTCTGAACGCCTGGCTGGTTTACAGTTTGCCGAACACTTTCCCAAATGTTGTCACAACTGATGAAATGGAACTTCAGGGATGAGTGTGTGTCATCTCCCTTTTAGAGACAGGAGACTGAAGTCCTGATGACTTGAGAATGCCAGAACTTGGACTTGGGCCCAGTCCTTGGCCCTTTTTTCGACATTTAACAAATATTCAGTGAGTGTCAGCAGGCTGGTGCTGTGAGGGGCCAGCCTGCCACGGAGGGCCTGGCAGGATCCCAGCACCCCAGGTTTCAGGAGGAGCCCGGGGACTGGAGTGCCTGCACAACAAAGGGCCAGGCACAGCCAGATCCTAGTGGAAGGGGCTTCTGCTGAGTGTTTCTGTTCACAGACATTTACTCAGAGTCTCTTAGATGCCTTATGCCACGCTAGGGCAGGGGATGCAGAAATAAGGAGGGCTCCCAGAAGCCCAAAGTGAGCCTGGCCCAGTGGGAGACTGAGACGTGTACACAGCCTGGGTGTGGAGGGCTGTCCAGCGAGGGAGCAGTGGGTGCTGTGGGAGCTGGGTGGGGGCCCCCAGCTTGGCCTTGAGGCAGGCAACACAGCCTCCTGGCAGAGTAGAGTAACTGAGCTGAGTCTTAAGGGCCCAGCTGGAGTTGAGACCGGAGGGGAATTATGCTGGGAGAGTAGGGGCCAGACCTCTAGAGCAGACGCGTCCAGCTAACGGGAGGGGAGACAGCCCTGGAATCACAGGAGCAGGGCCGCCTCGGTAGGTCTGACCCCCTTAAATTGTCTCCTGTGGAGGCTGTTTGCCAGAGAACAGCCCTAGGAAAGTAAAGGTGGTCACCCTCTGCTCTACCAACCCCTCACTCCACACTTGCTTGGACAGGGTTTGCAGCATTTGGCGCTCCTGGCTTCCAGGACCCCACCCTCGCCTGGTTTTCCTCCTACATCACTGGTTCCTCCTCATCAAAGGGGGCCCAGGTCTCAGTCCTTGATCTCTCTGCCCGCATTCCCTGGGAGATCTCATCCAGGCCCATGGCTTTAAATACCACCAACATGCCTATGTCTCCCAAAGAAATCCCATCAGACCCCTCTTCTAAACTCCAGACTCATATATATCTGACTTCCTACTCGGTATCTCCATTTGGATACCCAACAGGCATCTCAAAGTCCTGACACCAGCAGCCCCAAGTCTGATTTTTGTGGTCTTCCCCTTTTTAAAAAATTTATTTTATTTATTTATTTTTGGCTGCATTGGGTCTTCGTGGCTGCACGTGAGCTTTTCTCTAGTTGCAGTGAGTGAAGGCTACTCTTTGTTGTGGTGCGCGGGCTTCTCACTGCGGTGACTTCTCTTGTTGCGGAGCACGGGCTCTAGGCGCGCGGGCTTCAGTAGTTGTGGCACGTGGGCTCTAGCGCGCAGGCTCAGTAGCTGTGGCACACGGGCTTAGTTGCTCCGCGGCATGTGGGATCTTCCCAGACCAGGGATTGAACTCATGTCTTCTGCATTGGCAGGCAGATTCTTAACCACTGCGCCACCAGGGACGTCCCAGGTCTTCCCCTTCTTAAAGGGCATCTTAATCCTTTCAGTCGTTCAGGCCAAAAGCCTTGGAGTCATCCTTGACTCCCCTCTTTCTGTGACACTCCACTTTTGATCCTTAAGTGGTTCCTTGCAACTTGACCTGCAAAATCCAGAATGAGACACATCTTACCACTTCTCTCTACTATCACAGTCCAGCCACCATCATCTCATGGATATTGCAGCAGGCTGCTCATGGTTAGTCTGTTCTAGACACAGCAGCCAGGGGCATCCTTAAAACCCATAAGATCACATCCCTCACCTGATCCCATCTCACTCAGGTAAAGGTCAGTCTTCACTGGGACCCATAAGGGCCTGTAAGAGCCATTTTACCTTCTTCACCTGTCTGATCTCGTGAGAGACCACTCCCCGCCTTGCCCACTCTACTGCATCCTCATTGATCTCCATCTTCCTCAGGCAAGTCTGGCAAGCCCTGCCTCAGGGCCTTTGAACTTGCTGTCCTTTGGATACTGTGCCTCATGTGGTGGACAGAATAATGGCTTCCTCAAAGATGTCCGCATCCTAATCCCCAGGACCTGTGCCTGTGTCACCTTACATGGCAAAAGGGACTTTGCAGGTGTGATTAAGGATTTTGAGATGGGGAGATTATTTTGGATTGTCCAGATGGGCCCAGCATAATCACAAGGGTCTTTATAAGGAAAAGGGGGAGGGAGGAAAGTCAAAGAGAAGGAGATGTGATAAGGGCCGCGGAGGTTGGAATGATGTGGGTCCATGAGCCGAGGAATGTGGGCAGCCTCTAGAAGCGCAGAGGCAAGGCATGAGCTCTCCCCTGGAGCCTCCAGAAGAAAGCAGCTCCGCCAGGACCTTGATTTCAGCCCAGTGAGACCCATTTTGGACTCCTGACCTCGAGAAACGTGAAATACTACATTTGTGTTGTTTTAAGCCTCCAAGTTTGTGGTAATTCGCTACAGCAGCAAGAGGAAATGAAAACACCTCATTACCCTTAGAACATCACTCAGGGAAACCTCTGGCCACCTAATTTGACATTCTAACCTTTTGGGACTTCCCTGGTGATCTGGTGGTCCGCTCCCAGTGCAGGGGGCCCGGGTTCGATCCCTGGTCAGGGGACTAGATCCCACATGCGGCAACTAAGAGTTCGCATGCAACAACTAAAAACATCCCACATGCCGCAACTAAGACCCGGAACGGCCAAATAAATAAATCTTTAAAAAAATAAAATTCTAAACTTTCCCCCAAACTTCTTATCCCTCACCCTTTATGTTTTCTCCTTAGTATTTACCACCATTTAACATATGTATTTTACTATTTATTATCTTATACCCCGATTGGAATGTTAGCTCCAAGAAGAAAGGAATTTTATTGCTGTTCTTGCTTATAGATGAGTCCCCGAGGCTAGAAAATTGCCTGGCACATAGCAGGTGCTCAGTAACTATTTGCAGCACAGGTGATAGTAGGAGAAGCTGGCCAGCCCTGACAATACAGCTTAGTAGAGAATAAACATTACGTGTGCCCAGACACTTTACATGTCTGATGTCGGTACATCCTCACAACAACTCCACGAGGTTGTAGCATTAGCACCCACATTTTAAGGTGAGGACATGGAGGTGCCTGGAATTGAACTCAGGCAGGCTGACTCCACGGCCCCCTCTGGGTCATGCTGCTCTTTCCTCCCTGGAATTCTCAAGCAGGGAGGGGGTTCTCTGGGAAAGAAGAGCTTGGGCCCAGGTGCTGGGGGCTTTACTAACCAGAGGACTAAATCATTAATGGTAAAATTATGCTCATTAATGAGGAAGAGACTGCAGGGTGAACTGTTTGCTTTTTGAATCTTATTGAGGTGAAATTCACATAAATAAAATTAACCATGTTAAAGTATACAATTCACTGGCATTTAAAACATTTATTAGTGTTGTGCAACCACCATCTCCATCTAGTTCCAAACCATTTTTGTCACCCCAAGATAAAACCCCATGCCCACTGAGCGGTTTCTCCTCATTCCCCTCTCCCCACAGCCCCAGGCAACCACCAATTCACTACCTGTCTCTAGGGAGATTTACCTGTTCTGGATATTTGGTATAACTGGAATCACACGGTACATGACCTTTTACGTCTGACTTCTTTCACTTAGCATGATGCTTCTGAGGTTCAGTTTGTAGCATGTATCAGCACTTCATTCCTTTTTATAGCTGAATAAAAGGCAACTTGAAGGAAATATTGGATCCAGACAGTCTCATTTTGAATCTGGATCTCAAGGAGATGTAGCTGTGTGGTGTTAGGCAAAAAAATTCACATCTTTGATGTTCAGAGTCCACCAAATAGAGATCATACAACAACCTTGCAGGGCTATTGTAAAAATATATATACTGTGTATATATAAGGTACCTGGAGCATAACAGGCAGTTTATGTAAATGACAGCAGTGAAAATGATTATTCAATCAGGGACAAGTTTATCATTAAAACATTCTGACCTCAAGTCAGCCATGATCTTGCCCCCCAACTCGTTCGTTGGAAGACAAAACGAGTCCTTAGCTCCCCAGTCCTGGGAAACCCAAGTCAATGGGAGGGTTCCAGGGCTGAGCTCATGTTTGATTTTGTAGAGCTCTTTACATTTCTAGTAGATTTTGTCATCAGTTTTTCCCTTCCTTATATGTTCAACAGTCCTTCAAATCATGGAGGTTGAAAGCTCCATGGCAACGAAGGGGAGAGGAACTACCTTTAAAAACGAAGTAAGCACATGACAGGAGTTCATTAGTCATGGGGCAATGCAAATTAATACCACAGTGTGATACCAGAATGACTAAAATTGAAAAGACTGACCACACCAAATGTTGGGCAGGGTATGGAGTGACTGGAATGCTCATACATCGCTGGTGGAAGTGTAAAATGGTACCACCACTTTAGAAGACCATTTGGGAGTTTCTTTAAAAAGTACAATATATATCTACCCTATGACCCAGCATTCCACTCCTAGGTATTTCCCCAAGAGAAAAAATATTTCTCCTTGAAAGTCTTGACTAAATTCTAGCTAGAAGGTTCATAGCAGCTTTCCTCACAATAGGCAAAAATTGGACATAGCCCAGATGCTCATCAACAGCAGAGTGGATGAGCTGTAGTGCGTTTATACGGTGAAATACTGCACACCATAAAGGACGCATCCTACTCATACACACGATAATATGAATGAATCTCAAAACTGTTATGTTGAGGGAACGAAGCCAGACATACCCACAAACACACAAATACAATATATACTGTCTGGTTCTATTCATATGGAATTCTAAAACAGGCAAAACTAACCTGTGGTGATAGAGATCAGATCAGTGGTTGTTTCTGGGAGAGGGATTGCCTAGGAAGGGGCATGAGAAAACTTTCTGGGCTGATTGAAATGTCCTGTATCTTGATATGCAATCATCAAAATTGAATGCTTAAGATCTGAGCATTTCACTCTGTGTAAATCACACCTTAATAAAAAATTTTCCTGTGGGCCTAGCACTAAGCTATGTGCTTTGTACACATGTTATTTAACTTGTCAGCAATTCCCATAGGTAGATGTTATTGTCTCTGCTTTACAGATGAGAAAATTGAGGCTCAGGAGGTTTAAGTAACTTGCCTCAGAACACACAGCTAGAAAAATGAGGTTAGAACCCAGGTAGTATGACCCCAAAGCCCATGCCTCTGGGGTCTCCTCTACCCATTCTCTGCCCCATGATTTTACAGATGGGGAAACTGAGTCCCAGAGAGGCGACTTAGCTCTTTGGCATCAGAATCAAACGAGAACCCAAATTTCTGGAACTTTCTTAGTGCGTCACACATCCTCGCTTGGGCAAAGTGGTCAAGTTCACTCCCACTTCTGCCCAGCGGGGGCTTGGGAGCGAAAAGTACAATTTTTAAAGAGTTGAGTATAACATTCATATTGTAAGAGACCCACACTCGGGGCGTAGAGATCCTGTGACTTCAAAATGAGAGATCGAGTTCTCCGTCTGTCTTTGCACTGCTGGAGTAGTTCCCGTGGTTTTCTGTGAGGGGTGGAAGCTCACCATTCAGTCTCCCTGCAGTTAAACCCTGCTCCCCGCTAGGTCCCCTTACCAGACTCACCTGTTACCTCCCTCCATGTCTTCTTGGGTTGCAAGATGTCCAAACTCTCCAACACATGCAGCAAGCTCCCCTCTGCTTAATTTAAGAGCAGCAAGCATGAGTTTCTCATCTTCCCCTTGACAGTCAGAGTTCTGGAATGGATTAGCACCAAGAACAACAAAAACAGCCAATCTGATTTGGTTTTAACCCACAACCAATCAGTCAACCCTAAGAGCGGCTGTTGTCAGGTTCAGTCCATCGCGCTGTTTATGAAGCAATGTTGTCCCTGGTGTTCGTTAAGTTTACCACCTTGCATTTTGGGAGAATTTGGCTCAAACCATGATGGTTTCTTCCCCCCAAAACTTGAATCTCTGGGAGGAAAAATATATATGTCCCAGCTTGGTTTCTGTCCACTAAAGAGAAACTTCATCTTGAAATTTCTTTGTCTCCTCTTTAAAAGTTGCAGAATGTATTTCATGGTCTGCCTTTTCTCTGGACCTGGCAAATGGTGCCGTGAATGAATCACCCTGCTTCTTGGGAATGTTTTGCTCCAAGAGCTCAAGGGGGTACAACAAGATGATAAACAGCCTCTTAAGTGATCCCTCCTCCCCCCACTGTGGCGCCTGTGAGTTCATAGAACTGGACCGTGGCTGAGCATTCAGAGACTGCTGTGTCCAGCCTGGTTTTGCAGATGAGGAAACCTAAGCTTTAACATTTCCGGGAGGGGAGCCGTGGAACAGGGCCAAGGCCATCTGAGTGTGATTCATCCACTCTGATCGCCAGCCCGTGGATTGTGCCTTCATTGCTCTGAGCTTCAGCTTCCTCCTCTGGAAAATGAGGACGGGAAGCCTGATGTCCCTTTTGGTTTCCTATCATTCAGGGGCACTGTGCATCTACACAGCCGCTTGGTAGAGATGCTTAACCTGCAATGTAGTTCTCTGCCCGGGAGCCAGAGAAGGATCAAGGCCTGTCCAACAATCAGTTCAGTTCAGTTCAGATGAGATCCATTCAACAAACACACCCACACCTTTGCTCTGTCCAGACCCTGAGCTGGGCACTGGGGACACCAAGATGGATCAGATGTGGCCTCTGCCTTCAATCTGTGGGGCCAGATGGACACACAGACAATCCGATAGACTGTGGCAAACCTGGTGATGTTATGCCTGAGGGGCTTTGGGGATGGAGGAGAGTCAAGGAAGGCTTCCAGAGGGAGGTGACAATGCCAGAGGATTAACATCTGGTGGCACTGATGAAGGAGGAGATGACGAACGGAAAGAGGCATTAGGCAAGCCCCTTCCCCACTGTGGGCCTAAGTCTCCCCAGAGCACACTTGCGGGGGATGGCTCACTCAGCTGAGGGTCGTGGTCACCCCACTCTGGACTTCTGAGGTGAGGAAAGTGTTGATGTTAGTTTCTGAGCATGGAGGGCACCTGGTCCAGCAGCCAGGAGAGACTTCTTGTTCTGGCATTTGAGGCCTTGGCCCTCCTGGTCTCCTACAGGCCCACAGCCCCCGGGGAGCATCAGGGCGCCACGCCCTACAGACCTCTCGGCTCCGACCAAGTCCCGGTTTGTGTGGGAACGGCCGGGGTTGAGAGAGGTGAAAGTGAGTCACTCTTGCCTCCCCTGACCCCATGCCCTGTCCTCGGTCCACTGGAGAATTGCTGCAGGCGGGAGAGAGCTCTCCGTGCTAACACAGGGCTGAGGCACACCACTGGCTGGACAGTATCAAAAAGGAAGGTATTCTGAGGTCTCCATCTCTCTGGCAAATGGCTGGAGTTCCTGAACCCAGATGACCGGGGCAGCATCCCAGGACCCTCAGACCCCTGTTAGCTGCTCCCGTCTCTCTCTGCCCTTCCCAGCCAGGCTTAGATGCTGGAAAGTGTGGGGACACTTGCTCTGTCCACCTCCTTCCCTCCCATTCCTTCCTGACCTCTTGTGATCCCGCCATCCCCCACCCGACTCCTTGGCCACCGTGCTGCCCAGGGGCAGCTCTAGCTGCTCTGTGGCTCAATACCCTGGAGACTTTGTTGTCCCTGCCTTCTCTTATGTGACCCCTGGTGACATCAGGCTGACCCAGGAGAACCCCCTTCCAGGAAGCCCAGAACTCCCTTTGGAGGCCTCTCCTGCAGTCTTTTAGATGTGAGCACTCCTTGGGGCTCTGCCTGGCTTTCTTCTCATCCTATATACAACATCCTACTCCAAGCCTCAGTTTCCTCATCAGTGAAATGGGCATAATATGGCACCTATTCTGAGGGGTTGATGAAGGGATTAAAGGTGTCTGATGCAGACTGTGTTCAATAAGTATTGGCTGAAGTATTAATTTTTTCAACATTACCACGGATACCTAAAAGGTTTCTCCAACATAATTCAGCCAAAACTGAACTCGTGACTTTTTGCCCTCAGCGGGCTCCTACCCATCTCAGCAAATGGCAACTCCCTCCACTCAAACCAAAAGCCTGGGAATTAATCTCGATTCCGCCCTCTGTGTGCTCCCACGCTCCCGATCCAAGCAAGGACGGTGGGTGCTTCCTTCAAATGCACTTGAATCATGCTCTCCCCGCCACCTCCCCTGCCCGGGCTAAGCCTCCTTCACCCCCTCCTGGAGGTGTCCCAGCCTCCTTGCTGACCTCCCTGCTTCTACCTGCCCCCCTTTAATCCCCCTCCAGGCAGCTGCCAGAGGGATATTTCAAAAACATACATCAAATCTTGTCACCCCTCTTGCTTAACATCTACAGGCTTCCCAGTGCATTTAAGTAAAGTTCAAGGCTCTCACCACAGCCCAGGAGGCTCCAGGCCCTGCTCCAGGCTCCAGCTTCACCTTCCACTATTCTCTCCCACCGTTGCCCCCACCGCACCACTGTTCCACCCAGAGAAGCCCGTTCTCACCTCAGGGATTTTGCCTGAAAGCTCTTCCCCCCAGATCCTTGTATGGCCACTCTTTTTATCCTTCAAACTTCAGCTAAAATTCATTTCCTCCGAGAAGCCCTCCCTGATCTCCTGTACTCAGTGGTCCCCACTCTTCCCCATCACATCCCGGGCTTCCTCCCATCCTAGCAGGTAGCACAGTCTGCCTTTCTGAATCAACAGGTTTGTTC
The DNA here is from genome assembly GCF_025265405.1 of Mesoplodon densirostris. Classification (NCBI taxonomy): domain Eukaryota; kingdom Metazoa; phylum Chordata; class Mammalia; order Artiodactyla; family Ziphiidae; genus Mesoplodon; species Mesoplodon densirostris. Next base: position 22,634,334 of record NC_082676.1, on the reverse strand, counting down.
TCTGGTTTATCCACCACCCCTCACACCAACCTGTGAACTTCACGAAGGTGGGAGCTGTGTGTATTTTATCAGCCAGTGTGTACCCACAAGATGGTAAATATTTCGTCAACTCCCAAGACCTTAACCAGACCTCCACCCCTGGGCTCTGTGACCTTGGGGAAGTTTCTCACCCTCTCTGGGCCTTCAGTTTCCTATGCCTGGCAGGTAGAGGGGTCTGGCTGGTGATGGACTCCTCCCTCTCACCCTGGCCCAAGGTGCAGGCGGGAGGGAGGCTGGCCCTATCACCTGCTGCACACAGTGCTCCACAGTGTTTGCTGAGTTGAACTGAGTCAAATGGCACCAAGGTTCTAGAAACACAGATTCCAGAACCTCCAGGAATGAGAAGACAGCAGGGGAGCTAGCTCAAGGGGCCAGGGAGCTCGTTTACCTATTGGATGATTAAATATGTTTAATTATTGGGAGGTAGCTGTGGTGAAAGTCGAGGATAGACCACAAATCGCAAGAGGCAGCAAGAGGCCTGGTTCAAATTGGGGTTGGGGGGAGGTGACTTCCCCAGATCCAACCATCTGCATGGGAGAGGTCTCAGCCAGGGACCATGGTCCCAGGGGGCGCTGAGGCCTGGGCCAGCACAGGGGCTGGCTTCCTTCCTGGCTCCTGCTAGGATCCCAACCCCCCTGAGTCCCTCCCTGAGCCAGCAGGGGTGTGGGGAGAAGGTGAAGCCAGACCCAGGCTGCGTCCTGGGGCAGGGTGGCTGACTCAGTTCTTGTTCTGGAAGACTGATTGAATGTGCTAGCCTCAGGCAGGGGCTGGGACTGGCCTTGCACTGTTCCAGTGGACCTGGGGAATCCAGGCCTGAGATTCCTGTCCCAACAAGCATGGGGCCTATTCAGTGTCAAGCCCTGGTGGGGGCAGTGCTGTGGCACAAGGATGACCCAGGTCCAAACTATACGCCCTTGGAGTTCTTGGCCTGCAGTGGGGGAAATGGATGGGTAAAATTGACATTCCTTGTGAGAAGGCGTCCATGAAGCTTTGACCCAGACTGGGGCTGGGGGGGTGGGGGGGTCAGGGGAGGGGCCAAAGAATGTACAGGATTAACCAGGGAGGAGAGGTGGGGAGAGGTACATCCCAAGTGGAGCAAAGAGCAAAGGTGAGACAGTGCTGCTGGTGGGGAGTGACCAGGAATTCAGCCCTGGGGGAAGATGCAGACAGCAGCGGAGAGGCTGTCCATCCCGCCCTCTGTGGCCTTCTTTATGGGCTTTGGCCTGAGGCCACAGGGGAGCCCCTGAAGGACCAGAGCTGTGTCCTGGAAAGAGGAACATAAAGGCTGTTAGCGCTTGAGTCAGGGATGGGGAGACCAGAGGCCGGGAGATCAGGAGGAGGCCAGGCTGGTGTCTGGATGCACCAGGCCCCACCTGAGCATGGCGGAGGGACCCACGGACGGGGCGGTTAAGGAGGGCGTGGTAGAGGTAGTCGGTCTTGGGTGTGTGGGTGTCTGGGGAGGCTGAGGGTGCTGCGTTTCTGAGAAGGTGGAAGAGCTATTCCTAAGCTGGGGACCCAGGATGGGGGCCGGCCTCAGGGAACAGAGGGCGTGCTCTGCTTAGGGTAAGTAGAGTATCCAGGATGCCAGAATGGGGGTTGGGAGAGTGTCCTGGGGAAAGGTCTGGAGGATGACGGACAGATGGACCCCAAGCTCTAGAGAGAGGCCAGGCTGTGGGAGGGGGACTGGGGTGAGGCTGGGTGGGTGGTCCCTTCTCAGATCGTCTCCCTTTGGCTCTCTGGGGGCAGGGAGCAGGCTTGGTTATGGAATGTGAGGGAGTCAACAGCCCTGCGGGAATCCCGAAGCCAAAGAGGGTCAGGAGTTGGGACCAAAGGCCCCGTAGGATGGGCATTTGTGGGAGGCATGTTGAAACTCATTTGAGGTCCCGGAGGAATGGAGCTCCCGTCGCCTCTGGCAGTGACCTGGATAAGCCTCCTTTACTGGCCTCTCTCCTCCCCTGTCTCTTCCTGTCCCCTCACTGCAGCTTCTGGGGTCACTTCCCTAATGAGTACTGGTCTCAGGCTCTGCTTTGGGAGAAGCCGACTAAGATAAAGTCGAGCGGGAGCCACCAGACTGTGGGCTCCTCCTGGGCTACTACTGGCTGTGTCTTCGGCCCCAAAGCCAGGCCCCAGGCAGAGGAGTCCCCCTCCTCATTACCTGCCTCTGCCGCATCCTGGAAGAGTGTGCGGACGTAAACAGGGTGAGCCAAGGTTGAGGGAAAGGGGAAGAGCAGAGCCCCAGGATGTCATGGAAGAGAAGTGGGCACTTCCCCTTGGAGTCTCTCTCTTTCTCATCAGGCAGGGCCAGGATCCCAGGCAGAGGCACCTGGGGCAGGGGGTGGGGTGAGGGTTGGTGGCCAAGTGCATGGCCAGCTCACCCTCGTGGACTTTGGCCCCCCGGGAGCCCTGAGCTGTGGAGTCCATGACCAGGCCTTGCATTGGGCCTCCGGAGCAGTTAGGGAGCAGATCAGAGTCACAAGTAATCTCTATCCCTTTCTATTGCCCCCGTATCATGACCTCATTTTCAAAAACTTAAAGAATAAAGACAAGCACAAAAGAAAAAACTATTAAGCTCATCTGTGAGTCTCCCCCTCCCCACTTCCCTGGGACAACTGCTAGAAACATGGTAGTGTTTATTGCTTTTGTTTTCCCTACTCCCACATTTTTTTTTTTTTTTGCGGTACGCGGGCCTCTCACTGTTGTAGCCTCTCCCGTTGCGGAGCACAGGCTCCGGACGCGCAGGCTCAGCGACCATGGCTCACGGGCCCAGCCGCTCCGCGGCATGTGGGATCTTCGCGGACCCGGGCACGAGCCTGCGTCCCCTGCATCGGCAGGTGGACTCTCAACCACTGCGCCACCAGGGAAGCCCTACTCCCACATTTTTTAAAAAACAGAAATGGGATTACAGTGTTAATACTATAACATTTACATTTACTAGTATAGCATAAACTCTTTCCAGGGCAAAACATATAGATGTACATTGTTAATTTTAAGACTGTCACAGTTTTCCGCTTTTCTAATGGAACTTTAAGTTGGCTACACCAGAAATAATAATAATAATAACAACAACAACAATATCCATTTACTGAGCGTCTAGCACGTGTGTGTCACGCTGATCACTGAACAGCCAAAGGAGATGTGTACAGTTATCCCCAGTTTACAGATAGACCAGTGAGGGTGAGAGGGGTCAAGTGCCTTGCCAAAGGCCACAGAGCTATCCAGGCAGGATTCAAAGCCCTGTCTCCATAGTTGCTCTTAACCATGATGTTGGCCACCTGGTAAGTCCCCTTTCCCGGGCCCCCACGTTCGTTTCCACCCAGATATTCTGATGAATTGAAGTCCTGTGTATGCTTTCACCTGTTCCACTTAGAGGGAAGCTTTGTACTGGAGTCGGCAGGGTGGGTGGGGGCGATCCTTTCCATCCCTCCTGCCTGTCCCTTAAGGCTCCCTGGACATGACATTGAACCTCTTCCCTCAGCTATGGAAACAACGCTGGCCAGAGAGGGGAAGGGACTTGCCTAAGACCACACTGTGTAGAGGCTGCACCAGACTTCCGATTCCCCACCCAGGGGGTGGACAAAGCATGCAGGATGCACAGGACATAGAGGGTAGAGGCCCCAGCTCCAGAGGACAGGGTCCGTTTCAGTCTTGCTCACTGCTACATCCATCCCCGACCCTGGCACAGGGCCTGGCATGCAGGAGGTATGAATGAGTAGAGAGGATACAAGGACCAAGAGGGGTCTCTGCGGAAGGCTTCCGGGAGGAGTGGCGGATGGGCCGAGGAGGGCAAGGGGGGTTTGCACAAGCTGAGGGGAGATGGTGGACGATACTGCAAAGGCAGATGTATGGAGCGGGGAAGGAGAAAGTGTACGTTGGAGGGCAGGAATGGGACACGAGACCAAGTGTCTACGAGTCTTTGAGAGACCAGAGCAGACCCCAGGAGGCTCCAGGCCCAGCCTCTGGGGCAGTCCCCCAACCAGCACGGAGCCCTGGCCGGGTAATTCCTGAACAGGAACAGAAGGAGGAAGTTGTATAAGCGACACTCAGCTGGTGAGTGGGAGGCAGGGCTGGGTTTCATTTCCAGACAGTCCTGGAGTTGTTCGGCTCCAGTGCTCGCCCCCACCCTTGCGCATCCCCTGTTGCCTCTGTCCTTGACTCAGGCAACGGTGAACCCCAAAGCCCAGGGAGGCTGGGAAGGAGGCATCAAGGCTAAAAAATGGGGAAGTCCCCTGGAGTGGGAATGCCCTTGGAGAGTGGCCCGATGCATCTCTTTCTCTGCCAGACCAGCTGGTGAACTCTGGAGGCCGGGGCTGCAGCTTCCACATCCTCTCAGCCTGGCAAATGCCTTTCCATTCTTCAAGACCTAACCCAAATGTCCTTCATCTAGGAAGCCCCCCAGGAAATCCCCACCAAAGCAGATTGACAAATCGCTCCCTCTCTGAGCTCTCCAGCACTCAGACTGCCCTTAAAAATAAAAAAAAGAATCATTGTTTATTGAGTGCTTATAGCGCCCAAGGCACTGTGCTGGATGCCTCACAGCTCTGACACCTTATTGGATTCTCTCAGCATCACTGAGAGAAGGTTCCATCGCCAGCTCCTTTTCATCCAGCAGCACAGTGAGGCTTAGCAAGATCACATGGGTTGCAGATGGTGGGGCTGCATCTTCTGGACATGGAAGCTCATAGCTCTCTGGCTCTCCTGCTCAGGGTGTTTCAGCACCTGTTTCCCCTTCTGGTTTGAGAGCCCCCAATGGGCAGGGTCTGTGTCCCTGGACACCAGGCTCAGGGGAGCTACTGACCCATGGACAAATCTTTTTTTTTTTTTTTTTTTTTTTTTGCAGTACGCGGGCCTCTCACTGTTGTGGCCTCTCCCGTTGCGGAGCACAGGCTCCGGACGCGCAGGCTCAGCGGCCATGGCTCACGGGCCCAGCCACTCCGCAGCATGTGGGATCTTCCCGGACCGGGGCACGAACCCCTGTCCCCTGCATCAGCAGGCGGACTCTCAACCACTGCGCCACCAGGGAAGCCCCATGGACAAATCTTTGAACCTCTCAACCTGCCTTCATCATGATGAGGACCTAGACTGGTGTCTTGTATACAGCAGGCATTTGATAAACACTTGTGACATTGAGAACCCTTGATCCTAGTTCAAGCTGTCATAAACTTGCATATGACCTTGGGTGAATCTCTTCATTCCCCAGTCCTCAGTTTCCCAAGCTTTAAAAGGAAATGTTTAGGGACTTTCCTGGTGGCCCAGTGGTTAAGAATCAGCTTTCCAATGCAGGGGATGCGGGCTCAATCCCTGGCCGGGGAACTAAGATCCCACATGCTGTGGGGCAACTAAGCCCACGCTCCACAACTACTGAGCCCTCGCACCTCAAATAGAGAGCCCACGTGCTGCAAACTATACAGCCCATGCGCTCTGGAGCACTCGTGCCACAACTAGAGAAGAAAAAACCCGCATGCCACAAGTAGAGAGAATCCTGAGCATCACAACTAGACAGAAGCCCGCACACCACAACGAAAGATCCCGCGTGCTGCAACTAAGATCCGACGCAGCCAAAAAAAAAAATTAATTAATTAATTAATTTTAAAAAAAGGAAATGTTTAGCAGCAGCTCTCTTGGCTTCCTGTCTGTCCTAAAATTCTGTCCTTTGCTCTAGAACATGATACGGCATATACCCCCCAACCAATTTCCCCTATAACTAACATCTTACATCAATATGGTTCATTTGTTCCAACTAATGAACCAATATCGATGTATTATTATTAACTAATGTCCATACTTTATTCAGAGTTCCTTAGTTTTCCCCTAATGTCCTTCTTTTGTTCCAGGATCCCACCCAGGATGCCACATTACATTTAATCATCGTGTATCCTTAGGCTCCTCTTGGTTATGACAATTTCTCAGACTTTCCTTGTTTTCGATGACCTTGACAGTTTTGAGGAGAACTGGTCAGCTATTCTGTAGAGTATCTTTCTACTGGAATGTGTCTGATGTTTTTCTCGTGATTACACTGGGATTATGGGCTCTGGGGAGGAAGACAACAGAGGTGAAGTGCTATGCTCACCACATCATATCAAGGGTACATATTATCACAGTGACTTATCCCTGTTGGTGTCGACCTTGACCACCTGGCGGAGGCAGTGTTTGTCAGGTCTCTCCAAGGTAAAGTTACCCCTCCACCCACCCAGGCTGGCCTCTTGGGAAGGAAGAAAGACGCTGTGAGCAGCCCACACCTAAGCAGCCGGGAGTTATGCACCCCTCCTTGAGAGCAGAGTATAGTATTCGCATTTTCTCCTTCTTTAGTATCTACTTTTCAAGTACTCCCACAAAACACTGCTACATTCCATCTCCCCAACAGGCCTGGGAAATGTGGGAGATGGAGACGTTCCATGAGGTGGAAGCAGAGGCTCAGGGTGGGAGGGATCAGAGGTTGGGTCAGGCTCCGTGGGTCTTGCCTCTCCCTGTTGGATGTGAAAGACATCCAAGGTCTGGGCAGGACAGGACCGCAGAGCCTGAGCTCCAGACTCAGGAAGGCTTGAAATTGAGGTCCTGCCCTCCCCTGCCGTGGCACATAGTCTTGCTGAGCCTCGGTTTCCTCCATCTGTACAATGGGGATAACAATAGCTCCTACATTGTAGTGCTGTGAAGAACAAACACCTTGCTACACACGGACCCCAGAACAGGGCCCTGCCCAGGAAGCTCTGCACAAGGTGACTGTGGGCTGTTGTGACGATGATTATTTTTACAAGCATTCTTTGAAGACCTCCTGTTGCAGACTTGTCTCCTCTCTGCTCAGCAGGTTTCTAAGCCCCTCTGATCTGTAGGGTCACAGCTCTGGCTGCAGATTTCCGCCCTGCCCTCTGCCCTCCTGCCAGGCCTGGCAGATCAAGGGCCCTGGCTCCTTTTATCCTTTCTCACAAACATTCTGAGATATGGCGGAAGGAGGCCTGGGCTGGAGGGGGGCTGGCTCTGCTTGCCGGTGACTCTCTGTGTGACCTTGGGAGAGTGTCTGTCCCTCTCTGGGCCTCTACTGTGGCCTGAGGGGAGTGATGTGATGAATGGCTGAGTTTCTTGGGGGGGCAGCCAGGTGTCTCCCCCATTTTCACGTGGACAGGGCTTTTCCTCCTGTGACACCCCCCTGCTTTGTCTCCAGACTCCCAGCTGAGAAAAATGTTTGAACAGCACGTTTCCCATCTGTGAGTTGGCCGTACAGCCCCAGAAGGTGAGTGTGTGTGGCGACACTCAGAGGTCAACACTGTCATTGGCTTGTCATCACTTGGGCTCCACCTGCTCAGTTGCCCACTGTCTCCATCCTTTCCCTGGAGGTGGAAGGATGCTGGAGGACCCTGCTGGTGGCTGACCACCCCTGCCGGAGGCTGGCCTCTGAGGAAGCACCTGCTCATTTGCTCCCAGCTGCTTTCGACTCTCATGGGGCTGGGGAGGCTTCCCTGGCGTCCTGTGTCTTAGGCCTTCGGGCCAGTTTGGCCTCGCTCCTTGGGTCACAGGTAGGTGCCCGTGCACACACACCGATGTAAGCCGGGGGCTCCACCTCTGCTGGTCCTCAGCTGTGGTTGCCATCAGCCCAGAGGCCTCCAGACTGCTTCTCCCTGCCCCTCAATCTGCCCCCCACTCAGTGACAGCACGTCTCCCCAGGCTCTTCTCTGTTCACAACTCTCCATGGCTCCCCACTGCCTCCAGGACAGAAGCCAAGCCTGGCATTCAAGGATCTTCAGAGCTCCCCTCGGCCTCCCTTCCCTCCTCCCTTCCCTCACCCCAGCCCATCCATCACGTGGTTCCAAACACAGCATGTTTTTGGCCTCTGTGTCTTTGCTCATGCTGTTCCCCCGCCCAGAACACCTTCTCTTTCGTCCCATTTTCACCTGCAACTGCTTCCTCCGGCTTCTATACTTGCCATAGATGACCTCCTTCTTTCACCAGCCCTCCTACGCCAACACACGTGCTGAGTTTAGAACCCCTTCCTCCGGGCCCCACCAGCCCCCGATGCTTGTGCCTAGGACACTGTCACTCTTCCCTGCCCCTCCAGGCTGTGAGCAACTCCAAGGCAGACACCAGATCTGGTTTGTTCACTGCTGTATCCCTAGCATAGAGCACAGACCCTAGCACGTGGTAGATGCTCTGTAAATATTGACTGAGCAGAGGAAGGAAGAGTAAGCCTTAGCCAGGGGCTGGTGGCTGGAGAGCATTCCAGGCAGGGGGACCAGTGCAGAGGCCCCAGGGCGGAATAAGCTTCTGTGATGGAGTGACAGCAGGGAAGCAGGCTTGACTAGGAGGGAAGGGGACCAGGGCTCACAAGCGAAGCCTGAGCAGTTGGCAAGGGCCAGATCAGGCTGATGCACTGAGGCACTGGGCACCTCTGTGTAAACTGTAAAGTGCAGTGCCATGAGAGGTGCCAAGCCTCAGGCCAGAGCCTGCCCACTTTTCCACCTTACCCTGTAGCCCTGAGCCCAGTTCTTCGAATAGACAACTCACAGCAAACCATCTGGGGAAGGACAGGGCTGGTCTGGAATTTCCCACCGAGTGCCTGTGATGGGTCAGCTTCCCAGTTGCTTTCCAAGGATGAGCTGGGCTCAGGGTGGGTGGGAGCCAGAGCCACCAGGGCCCTGGGTGAGGCGCAGGCGGTGCCCCTGATCCCGTGGCATGAGAAAGCTCTCGCCACAGGTTTGCTGCTAGTTGTGGCGGGCCAGGCCTCACCTCCCACGCTCCATCCTGCCCTCAGTTGTGGCTTTGACCCAGGTCGGGGGAAGGAGGGGAGAGGAGGTTTCCAGAGACAGAGAACTGTATACAGCTGGTGCTCACCATCTCCACAGTGTTGACATCAATAACATCTGTCATCTGCTGGGTGTTTTGGGTTGGGAAATTATCCCTCTTGGCGTTCCAGGCCCGGCTCAAACTGTGTATACCATCGGTGGTCAATAAGTGTTTGCTGTCCATTAATGATGATGAATGATTTACAGGTATTAAGCAATGAGTTTCTGTTTTACTATCTCTTTTTTTATTATTATTATTAGTTTCTGCTTTATAACAAAGTGAATCAGTCATACATATACATCTGTTCCCACATCCCTTCCCTCATGCATCTCCCTCCCTCCCACCCTCCCCATCCCACCCCTCCAGGCGGTCACAAAGCACCGAGCTGATCTCCCTGTGCTATGCGGCTGCTTCCCACTATCTATCTACCTTACGTTTGGTACTGTATATATGTCCATGCCTCTCTCTCGCATTGTCACAGCTTACCCTTCCCCCTCCCCATATCCTCAAGTCCATTCTCAAGTAGGTCTGTGTCTTTATTCCTGACTAACTATCTTTTAAGCAAAATAATGCACCAAGAGTCACTTACTGATCCACCAGGCCAGACTGTCAACTCTTGCATCTACATAATCCCGGAAGGTGGTAGGATTGTTGCTCCCACTTTACTGATGAGTAAACTGAGGCTCAGAGAGGGTGGGGTCACAGAGTCGGTGAATGGAAGAGTTGGAACTCTTGTATGTGGATCCCTAGGCCGAGTGCTCTCTCTGGCCAACCGGGCAGTGCCTGCCCTGTGCCAGGCACGGGCCAGGCCATAGTCCCTGCCCTGTGTATGGGGACACATGCACCCTGAATGGCTTGGGGTGTGTCTCCATCAGAGGTTTGTCAGGAAGCATGTCCTGGAGGAGGTGGCACTTACTTAGGACCCTGATGGACAGGGAGGGCTGGGCAGCTAGAGATGCGGGGCAGGCATTCCTGGTAGGGTTTTACAGCCTGAGTGAAGGCCCAGGGGGGTGGTTGAAAATATGAACTCTTCCAATGCTCAATCATGAAACCACTGTGCTGGCCACATCCTCCTGAACGACCTCCTGAGAACCTCAGCCACGGAGCCGAGCCCGTGGTGGCTCCAGGTGGAAGGCTGCATCTGTGCTCATAGAGCCAAGCTGTGTCCCAGCCGCCCCCACTCCTCCAAGAGAGCGGGTAGGGTATGAAAAAGGCTCAGACATACTGGGCATACATTACTTCATTTCATCCTCACGTGAGCCTTCTGAGAGGAGCATTATCTTTAGCCCATTTTGCAGGTTGACATAGTGAGGCTCAGAGAAATGGCCTGCTCAAGGTCACATATCCACAAAGGGGCAGAGATGGGACTTGAACCCAGATCTGTGGGTCCCAAGTCTGTGCTTTTAAGCCCTCTGTCATCCCAGCTCTAGAAGAAGCTCAGAACTTTCAATTGAACTCCTGGGGATGAATCTAGTGATATGCCAGTAAATATTTAACAACTAGCTTTCTGGAAGGAAAAAAGCCTTGATTCGTAGTGTTTGCTGATTTCCAACGTGTTAGTACTTCCACCACGGCTGATGTCAAGGTACCAACATGACATCATTGAACTTGGAGTTGGGAAGAGATGAACACAGTCTTTCGGAAGAGCCAGCTCCGCACACCACTGGATGAACAGCCCACCCCTAGCCCAGGCCTCCAGTAAAGGCCTTCAGGCCTGTCTGAGGAGTGAATGAAGGCTGAGAAACCTGCTCCTCCAGCTAGGGGCCCGCCCAGTATCCTGGGAAGCTGTGGTTAATCTTTAAGCCAGCCTTGCAAATATGTGCAGCCATTTCACCAGCCCAGGCTGGCTTCCGGTGCTGGCTCTGCTGCTGACTTGCTGTGGGGCTTCAAGCGGCCCTTTCCCCCTCTGGCCTCAGTTTACCAACCATAAGAGCTACGCTTCATTGAGCACAAACTCAGTCACCCTCACCCTTGTCAGTTTTAACTTTCCCAGGAGTCCTCTGTGGCCATGTTCACTCCTGTATCATAGTTGAGGGGACCTGGGCTGGGGAAGTTGATGGACTTGTACAAGGTACAGTGGGTGGGCAACTAGTCTAGATTTGAACTCAGATCAGTCTGGCTTAAGGCCGTGCTCATTCCTGGTCTCTTGGATACTATATTGTACCCTGAGGTCTTTGCCTCCCATATTCTAGGGTTCCCCTCCCAGCTCCTTTCCGGAGAAGCCCAGGCTGGTACCATTTGGCCCGGCTGGGCCTTACTTTCCCATCTGTGATATGAGAGAACTTTCAGAGAAGGAAAGTAGAGGCAGATGGTGGCATTTAAGGCTGGATTCAGGCTCACCTTCCCCTGTGCCATAATTCCAGGGAGACATGTGAAAAGCCAAGGGTGGGGCACCCAGCCCCAGTAGGGCAGCCTGGGTCCGGAGATGGTGGGAGTCGGGGGAGGGGTCAGATAGTGGTGCGGGGAGGTTTTGTGGCTAAACCAGCATTTCCTCAATGTCTCCTCCTTTCTCTGCTGCACTCCCTGCCTCCTGTGTCCAGATGTACTCAGCCTCTTTATCTACTTGGAAGTGTAATTGCCACTAAATACCTGCTTCAGCCCCCTCCTAAGCAGGAGTATCTGGAACCTGCTGACTTCGGACGGGCTGCCTTAGTTACTTTTCTTCTTTCTGATGCACATTAAAATGAATGCATATCTATTTAGATAAACGTTGCTCTTTACCACACCGTCCTTCCTGCTTCAGTCCCCACTTTGCGAAACTCAGGTCAAGGCCAGGGTCTAAGGTCTGGTTCTTGTCAGATGACTCCTTTCTCTGTGCCTCAGTTTCTTCATCTGTAAAATGGGGATAATCGTTGGCCCGCCCAGCCCAGTTGGTTGGTAGGAATAGATCCTAAAATTGACCTGAACCGCCTAGCCTGGCACCTGGCAAGAAGTGAGCGCTCCATCAGTGCTGCTGTTGATTATTACTAATAATTTCGGGAGAGGTAGATTTGGGGTAAATGGGGTGGGTGGGCTGGGGGGGAGTTAGGGAGGGCATTTTGGCTTGAGGGCTGATGGGTGCCCCGAAGGGTAGGGAGCGCTCTCAGGGCGGGGTGGGGGCGGGGCTTCTGTGCCCGGTGCCTCCGCCCCCCATTCCCCGGCCCGCCGGGACCCTTGGCGTGGGGAGGCCGCGCACGGGTCTCTCCCAGGTCACCGGCGGGGAACTGTCCCGGCGAGCTTCCTCCTTCCTCCTCCTCCCGGCGGCTTGCCGGGCCCCTCCTCCCTGCTCGCGCGCTCCCTCCCTCCTCTTCCCCTCCCCAGGCCGCCGCCGCCTCCTCCTCCTCCTCCCTTTCTCTCTCGATCTGTCTCTCCCGGCCCGGAATCCATTCCGGCCTGGGAGCCGGAGCGGCCAGGCCGCCGTGTGCCCGAACCCCTGGCCGTCCGGCGGTCGGTCCTCCGGTGCGTCTGTCTGCCGGTGCGTCCGCCTGCCCGCCGGCCCAGGTGAGCGCCCCCCGGCCCTCCGCCGGCCCCCAGTCCTGGCCCGCGTGAGGGAGCCCCCGCCCGGGGACCACCCTGGCGTCGGATCGCCGGGCCGCGGGGGCTCCTGGCCCCCCCTCCAACCCCCACCCCCCCGGGCCAAGCAGCGATCCGGGAGCGCAGGGCGGGCGCACCGGGACTTGTCTGGCGCGGCCTTTTGTTGTGATGCCGCGGGGGGAGGGGGCTGGGTGGGGGGTGCGTAGGGGTCCGGTCCGCGCGGGGACCCCCTCCGGCTCACCGTCCCTCTACGGGCCCCCTGAGAGCAAGCAGCGAGCCGGGCCTGAGCCCCCGGGCCAGGTCTAGGCCAAATCTGAAATCTGAGCCAGTCGGCGCCGCCTCTGGCCGCGGCTGCCCGGCCTGGCGCCCCCAGCCCTGGATGGGGGGTGGAGAGAGGGCGGGCAGGGTGGGCCTGGGGGCGCCGGGTTGGGGGTGCCGGGCCGGGGCACCAGGATCTGCCTGTCCTCGTGGGGCCTCGGGTAGGGCCTGGTGCTGCCGGCCTGGAAGGGACTGGCCAAACTGTGCTTGGTCCGTGCTGCCCACAGCCCCCAGCCTCGCCTCTCGACAGGCCCAGCTGCCTGTCTGCTCAGAAGTTGGCAAAAGTTTTGGGATTTCGCCACCAGGCTGGGTCCATTTGTCCGCCTGGGCTGGGCTTGGTGGTGGGTTTGAGTCCTGACAGGGGCCACCACTTACTTGCCCTGCTGTGTGTCCTCAAACAACTGCCTGCCCTCTCTGAGCTAGGGGTCCTCATCAGGCCCCGCTGTGGGTCTGGCTGGGCTTACTGGGCTGGTGGAAGGATGGGGTGAACAGAAGGGGTTCACCTGTGGGGTAGCAGTTCAGCCTCTGGGGCCTTCAGGCAGACTTGAGAGTGGACGGAGCCCGTGCGTGGCCCTGGGTGAAGCTTCCCGGGCTTCAGGGACTCTGTCCAATTGGGACAGTGCTCTCTGGGTCACCTGGGGTGAGTCCAGGCCCAGCCATAGTGCAGCTGAGACCAGACGATTCCAAGAATGGACCAGGCTGGTCCTGTTGCTGACCCTCATCTTGGCCTCCTGACTGGGGAGACAAGACCTAGGCTTCTCGTCTCACTGGGTGACCTGGGCCAAGGGACCACCCCTCTGAGTCCACATGTGTGCAGTGGGGATCCTCAGGGGAAGACTGTAGGCACTTCTGCAGGGAGGGGCTTAGCATGTGGTAGGTGTTCAATAAATGAGCACTTCACTGGATGAATTACCTAAAAAAGATGGGTGGGAGGTGAGATGGCTGGTCCTAGGGGGGTGGATTGGTGCCCCAAAAGCCACCTCCTAACCCTCGAGAAAGAAACAGCCCCGGCACAGTCTTGCCACCCAGCAGCTGTGTGACCTGAGACAACTCACTACTCCCTCTGGCCTCAGTTTTGTTAAGTATAAAATGGGCCCATGATAATGATAGCTGCTAACATCTACTGAGCACCTCCTATGAGGCAGGGACTCTTGTGTATCTCCATTTTGCTGGTGAAGAAACTGAGGCTCAGAGAGGGGAAGTGACTTGACCAAGCCACACAGTTTGAAGCTGGAATGAAAGCCTAGACCTCAGAGTCCCTGGTCTGGCTGCCCTTGCATCCTTCCAGTGGTGGGGGAACTAGGGTTGCCCAGTATGGGACCAGGCACGAGGCAGTGTTGGAAAAGACTCTACTGATGAGTGAGTGATTGGGTGGAAGCCACGAGGCCCTTTTGGTGATGTGGTGATGTGGTCTTTCCACCCAGGGGAATGATTTACAGTGTGTCACCTCTTTCAGCTGACTGCCTGCCTAGGCCCTCCTGTGCGGCCCCTGGGCCTTTGATCCTGAAGGTATCCCCGCTGGGAGTGCCCTTTCCTCTAAGAGCCGCTTGTCTGCTCTTGCTCTTTAAGGCTTAGCTTAAGGCTAACCTCTCCCAGGAAGGCCCCCCAGCTCTCTCCTCTCCTCCCCTAGCTTCTTGCCACAGCATGAAATATCCCCAGCTCATAGCTAGTTCCTGCTTTGGCTTCTTCCCTGATTGTGACCTGAGTCACAACCTGGGTTGGCGGGGTGGGGAGGGGGGCTTCTCTAGCTCCCCCAAAGCCCCAGGAGCCAGGGAGGAGATGGCTCAGTGGCCTGTTGACAGACCGCCCATCCCCTGGTCCTCAACTGACCCCGTTTCCCCAAACCTGCTGAGATACAAGCATCCATGGTCCTGTATTGAGCGCCTACAATGTTCTAGGGGCTTTGAACTTGGGCTGAGCAGTGTGGTGATGGGTTAGCAGTGGGAGCTGTAGGAGGCCTCAGGAGGCTTCCAGGAGGTGGTGACAGGAGCGGGCAGCAGTTCCCTCAATGAAGAAGGGGCGGAGCGCTATTTCTTCCCTTCAGCTCAGATGTGCCCCAGGGCCCCTGGGGTTGTGGGGAGCGGTCAGCCTGGGTGCGTCCTTGCTGGGGAATTGTGAACAGGTCCCTGGCTGCCCAGAAATTTAAGTCTAGAGGGTGAGCCAAGTAGCAAACAGGTTGCCAAATAAATTAATATATAATCACAGATGTGATAAGGGCTCAGAGGGAGAGGCGTGGGGTGCAGAGGAATCTCGGAGGAAGCGTGGAGGAGTTGGCCAGGCATGGAGCTAGGGGTAGGGCTTACCGGGCAGTGGGAACTCCACATGCAAATGTCCTGAGGTGGGGAAACGTGTGCTATTATGGAGAAACAATGAGAAAGCCTGTGAGTCTGGAGCGTAGAAAATTAAGGGGAGTGGGTGAGAGGTGAGTGGGGGGGTGTTGTCAGCAGGACTGAGCCATGTGGGGCCATATGGGCCTTGAGGAGGAGCTTGGCCTTCATCTTCCCACAGGGGGCTGATTGGTGTCCCCGGTGTTAACAGCCCCATGTTGGGGACCAGGGGTGCAGAGGTGACCAAGGCACTTGGTGGAAAAAATCTGTGGGCTGGACTCCAGGTATTCTGTGAGGGCCTAGGTCAGATATCAAGAGGAGGAGGCATTTGAGGCTGGGCTTTGAAAGCAGAGTAGGAGCTCGGTAGCTGGAAGGCAGGAGAGGGTGAGAGCCAGGGGTTGGGGCAGTGCCACGTAGGGTGGCTGGAGACTGGGAGTGAGGTGGGGAGCAGGGAGGGGTCGGCTGGGGAGATGGAGACAAAGCTAGGGTAAGGGCTCAGGACTCAGACAGGCTTGCATTCAAGGTCTGACCGTGCCCGCCTGCTGTGTGTCTTTGGGTCATTCATTCTATCTTTCTGAGACTTAGCTTCCTTGTCTTGCAAATGGGAACAGTAAATATCTTCCTATCAGGTGAGGGTTAAAGAAGGGCCATATGCCCAGTGCCTGGAGCCAGCAGGTGTCAGGAAATGGGACCTGCCTTGTATGGTGTGACACTGGGCGGGTCAGTTCATCCAGTAGGTCTGGCCTCCCCAGCTGTCCGGTGAAGGCTTTGAGTAGATGATTCCCACTGATTCTGAAGGTGCTGGTCTAGGAAAGGATGCTGGCGGCCAAGGCCATCTGTATACTGGGTGACTTGAGTCCTGCCTTGCCCTCTGTGTGTGAGGAGGCTGAGCTGGGAGAGTTCTGCTGGTGTAGCCCATCCCAACTTCTTGAAAGCTTGCCTTTGGTGAGATTAGCCCCATTTTCCACATGTAAATTCTAAGACCCAGAGGGGAAGACACTTGTTAGGGTCTCCCAGTTGCCAAGTGACAGGGCCGCACCTAGGCTGTGGGACTCTGGGCTCCTAGTCCAGGGCTGGGCCTCCCGTGTCTCTGCAGGCCTTACAGCCCCTTCAAAGGCCTCCACCCCCCTGCCCTGGGCTTTTTGACCGGAGCCTCATTTCCTGCCTGAGTTGTGTGGCCCCTGAGCCTCTATCTCCCTTTGGGTTTCCCCAGCCCTTTACTTCCCCTCCATTGCTCCTACCACCTTATCTCCATGGTAAACCACTCTGGTTTCCACTCGAGCCCCTAGAGGGGTGGGGGCCCCTTCCTTTGGGGGCATCTCAGTTTCCTCATCTATGAAGTGGGGGTAGTATGAGTCATGGCTCCCAGGATATCCCAAGGGGACTGAAGTAAAGCGTTTAGGACACATTAGCTCGATAGATAGGGGTGGGGAACAGCCAGACACCTGCTCGAGTCCATTGCTTTCTGGCAGCTGACACCCCCTTCCTGTGACTCAGTTTCTGAAGCTGCAAAATGGGCATGGAGGTTGCACTTAGTACGGCCAAAAGGAGGATGGGGTGAAGCTGTACCTTATGCTGTCACCTGGTAGATGGCTCTGCATCACTGTTCCTGGGGTGGGTGACCCAGTAGGTACCTCCCCTGTGTTCAAGGCCCTGTTCCCAGCTGTCTGTCCAAAGGCAAATCACTCAGCCTCTCTGAACCTCAGCTTCTGCACACCTCCCTTGTGAGGATTAAATCAGAGAATGTCTCCCAGCAGCTTGAAATTATTGGATGCCCAGTAAATGTTACGTCTTTCTTTCCCCCTTCCCCTCCCTTGCGGGGACTCACATATTACCCAGTCTAGGGATGGCCCAGGGTTAGGGTTAGGGTTAAGGTTAGGGTTCGGATTAGGGTTAGGCCTAACCCAGACCTAGATTGCTGTGTTGAAAAACCTTCTGAGATCCAGTCTTGGCTTCATGGGAAAGAGTGCTCTGATAGATTAGTAATGTCTGCCCCAGGCAGAGGATTAGACATCACTGTATGTGTGCCATGAGTTTGTCATTCCTGATCTATTCTGACCTTCTCTTTTCACAGATGGAATTGAGGCCAGAAAGACCCAGGACATATTGTCCAATCAGGGAGAAAAATGCACATCTCCTATCTTTTCATCCAGGGCTCTCCCCACCCAGCCAGCCTGTTCCTTCCCACAATACAGTGCAGGGGATGGGGGGCTGAGTCAAGGAGTAGATGATGGGGGAAGATCCCAGAGGTGGAAGCCAGAACCCTGATTTCCCTACCCCTTTCTGTGGGACCTTGAGCAAGTGACTTCCCCTCCAACCTGAACCCCAGTACCTCCCCTCCCCTTGAAACTACCCAGAGAAGTTCCAGAATAAAATGAGAAGCAAGAGAGGAGAAGAAGCCAGGTGATCTTGCCCAGGTCCTTTCCTCCTCTGGTCTTCAGTTTCTTCATGTGTCCGGCATGGGATCTTCCCTCCTGAGGCTCTGCGACAGGGATCCTAGCCGGGGTTCTCCAGGGGGCTGGCCCGGCTGAGTCCTCTTTGATGACGTGTGAGCCTGGCGATGTCAGCGGGGCTGTGGGGGGCTGTTGAGAGACTGTGGGGATGGGTCCTTGGAGTCCTCAGACCTGCTGGGCTGTGAGGCCGGCACAGGTGGTCTCCCGGCGGGGGGATGGAAGTTGGGGTTAGGGTGGTGTCGGGAAGCTCAGCCTCCCTGTCAAGGTCTGATTATCTTTTCTCCCGCTGCTTTATCCAAATTTGTGGCCTTGACTTTTACTCTGTCTGATGTCGAGGTCCTCACTTGTGTCCCTCTCCGGCCAGGTCATAGCAAGGTGACTTATTCTATTCTTTGTCCCATCCCTGGGGTGGGTGGAATTTTTGTTTCTATTACACAGAAGAGGGAAATGAGGCTCAGAGAGGCCAAGGGCTGGGGCCACAATCACCCAGCAGAGTGAGATGTGAGCCCAGACTTCTGGCTTCTAGTTGATGTGAGGCATCTGAGTCCCACAGGGTGTGCGCTCAGCTTGGCTGAGCTCTTTCCCTGGGTAGAGGGTGGATGTGTTTCTGGGCGGGCAGGTGATCCTGACTTTCTGGGCTTCCACCTCTGGCTGGTGGATCTCCACTCAGATCTGGAGGACTGGGATCTTGCAGGGATCCCCCAGCTTCCAGGATTGGCACATAATGGGTGCTCCATGGATGCTCACGGACTAAAGGGAGTGGAAGTAGCCAGACCTTTGGAACGAATTGGTTCTGGTTCGAGTCCTGGCTCTGCCACTTGTTTGCTATGTGTGATTGTGGGAAACTGGTTGCTCTGAGCCTGAGTCTCCCCATCTCTGAAGTGGGGACGACAATGCCAGTACAGCTTTGACAAGGTGGCGTGAGGGTCAGGTGAGTGAATTTGTGTCTGCTCCGGCGCAGGGCCCCCACACAATAAGTGTTTACGATTTCTGAGTGTCTGTGATTATGAAGGTAATTCCCTGACGAGGCGGGAATCCTGGGTCTCTGCAGGTCAATTGATCCAGGAACGCTAGGGCTAAGACTGGACGCCTGTGTCCAGGCTAGTCCTATGGGGTGGGGCTGGGGGGGCAGTTAACTAGAGACAGACAAATTTGGTGGCTGGACCTACTGGAAGCCGCCAGCTCCAGCCAGCCTCTCTGAGCCCACCTCCCGCCTCAGCCCTTGCCCTCCTGTGGCTTGTCAAGGCCTCCCAGTGCCCTGAGCCCTGGCATTCAAGGCCCCCTCACTGAATGGGTCCATCTCTCTGAAGCTGGCTGCCATTTGAGCACTGGGTGCTTTGCGTCTTTGCCCACGTGGCCTGGAGGCAGGGGCTGTTACTGCTCTTGTGGTTTGGGGAAGGTCCCCAGCAAGGGCCCCTGGAGGTGCTGGTGGTCTGGGCCGAGCTCTTCCCTCTGCTTCACCCTGTCACCTCCCACACTTCCCTTTCACTCAGGGGACCTGTTAGCCTTTCTGAACCATCAGCTGCCTTCCTGCTGGCCCCGGGTTTTCCAGCGTCCATGCTTTACCCTGTGGGTCCTGCTGCCTGGTGTGCCCTCCCTCTCCACACGCATCATGGCTAAGATGCCTCTGCCTCCCGAAAGCTTTTGCTGACCATCCTCTCTGCCCCAACCCAAGTCCATACTTTCCATGCTCCCCTCCTCTGCACCTGCCTTGCCCATTCTCTGCCCTCCCTCATGGCTCTAGCACATTCTGCCTTAGATGGCAAGTCATAGGATTCTTTTTGCCTCTAAGGGAGTACGGTGATAGTCATCACTCCCAAGGGTGCCACACTTTACAGTTTACAAAGCACTTTCCTCAATCGCCTCTGGCCATCCCCAGCAGGGCTGGGAGGGAGACAGACCATCATAAAAAAATCTTCATTTGGGGAATTCCCTGGAGGTCCAGTGGTTAGGACTCTGCGCTTCCATCGTAGGGGGTGCGGGTTCGATCCCTGGTCGGGGAACTAGGATCCTATAAGCCACGCAGCATGGCAAAAAAAAAAAAAAAAGGCTTCCCTGGTGGCGCAGTGGTTGAGAGTCTGCCTGCTGATGCAGGGGACACGGGTTCGTGCCCCGGTCCGGGAAGATCCCACATGCTGCGGAGCGGCTGGGCCCGTGAGCCATGGCCGCTGAGCCTGCACGTCCGGAGCAACGGGAGAGGCCACAACAGTGAGAGGCCTGCGTACCGCAAAAAAAAAAAAAAAAAAAAAAAAAAAAAAAAATTTTCATTTGGCAGATGAGGAAACTGAGGCCTCAAGACGGGGTCATGCCAGACACTACTGTCTCTGCTTGGGCAGGTGGAACTGAACCACCCTCCCCGCATAAGCCCTTAGTCTTTCCAGTGAGGAACTCCTCTTTCAGAGCCCTGTGAAAGCCTCGACTTATTATCAAAAGGAAGATCCAGAAGTTCAGAGAGGTGAAGTGATTTGTCTGAGGTCACACAGCCTGGAAAGCTGGTAGAGCTGGGAGGGTTCCATCTAGGAATTAGAGAAGAGGCAGGTTGTGCCCCCCTTCCCACCCCTTCGGAGTGGAGAGTCAGATACCACCCGGATCCTACAGGAACAGTGAGCCCAGTGGCCCAGCCCTGAGGATTCCTTCCATTGTCATCTGTTCCTTGAGCACATAGTTGAGCCCTTGCCCAGTGCCAGGTGAATAGCTGTGTCTGGTCCCCACAGCATCCCTGCGAGGCGGCAGTTCTGGCCCCATTTTACCAAAGAGCAAACTGAGGCTCAGAGGAGCAAACAGGCTTGCCCAAGCCACCCACTGCATGGATTTGGACCCACGGCCTCCTCAGCACCGCAGGCCGTCCCTGCCTCCTCTGGGCTGAGCCCCACTCTGCCTCCTGCCTGACCCCTGACCCCTCCTCCAACCCCTCCCGCCGCTCCTCTCTGGGCAGCGTGAAGGCCAGGAGCCTCCTCTGGGAAGCCACCCCGCCCCTAGCCCCACGGGTTTCTCCTCTACCTCCATATTAGCTGTGTGACTTTGGTGAGTCAGCTCACCTCTCTCTGCCTCAGTTTCCCCATTTGAAAAACAGGCCTGATGGCAGTATCCACATCACAGACTTGTTCTAAGGATTGAGTGTGGCACTATGCGTGATGCTCTGAGCAATACCAGCATGTGCTAAACGCTCAATGAATGTTAGCTGTTTTATAATTTGTTTCAACCTGGGGAGGAAGGGAATCACAGCCCCATTCTCCAGATAGGAAAACTGAGACCCAGAGAAAGGAAATAGCATCCACCAGGCCACAGGGGGATGTCACAGCCAGAAGGTTCCTGTGGCACATCTCACTTTCCAGATGGGGAAACTGTCCCCTTCCAGGACTCAGTTTTCTCATCTGTGCAGTGGGTCTGTGCATATTTGAGGGGAGATAATTCCATCACTTTGTACCAATGTGGCTCCTCAGTCCTCAGCCACCCTAGGGTGGGGGTCAGAGGGATGTAGGGGCTCTTGTTCTGTCCCCTGTGCCCTGTGGGGCTGTGCCCTGTGTTCTCTGGCCCTGAGTTATGCCAAGTCCCCAAGGCTGGGCCTGTGTAGGAAGCTGAACCAGGCCCTGCCAGGCTTTCTGGGTGCCCTCTGGCTGTCGCCACCCAGGTCCCACCACATCACCTGGTCCACCTGCCTCCTCTGCTCTGTGTCCTGGGCAAATGGCTTCTCTTTTTGAGCCTCAATTTCCTTATCTGTGAGATGGGGGCAGGAGTCTTTTCCTCATAGGACTATTGGGAAGATGTGATAAGCTCATTCCCCCCAGATGCCTGCCCATGTCGGGCTTATAGAAAGTGCCCAGTCCGTGGCTACGGTTACAAGGATTGGCAGGATTCTGACTAGCAGCAAGGGGAGCAGCATTCCAGGCAGAGGACCCGGCTGAGCATAGGCTGGGAGGTGGGATGGTTTAGGGAGCACCCCATGGGTGGGCGGGGGAAAGTGGGAGAGGACCCCCCACCTTCCAGGATTTGGACCAGCCCTGAGGGAGGTGGGCAGGGTGTCAGTGCAGACTGCGGTGGTGTCGACCTCCCCACCCTCCAAACTTTAGATTTCCTTTCACAGCTTTGGGAGCAGCCACCTGCCCTCCCCACCCCCACCCCTGCCAGGTGTTCCCGGAGGCCCTGGAACCAGATGAGCCACAGTTCTATTTGGGGACAATTCTGCTGTTCCCGTTTCTCTCCTGTGCCCTAGTTTCAGAAACGACGTGGGTTTGGTTACCAGTTGGCCGTTGGTGGAAAGCCCTCTCCCCCACTCCGCCCCTACCTTAGATCTGTGGGCAGTGTGGGCAAAATCGGACTCAGTACTGCCTTTGGGAGCTGCTCCTGGCTTCTGCCCCTGGGCTCTCCAGGCAGGGAGTCGGCAGCTGGACTTTTGATTACCTGCTGGTGAGGTCTGGGCCTTGTGCTGGGTGCTGGGGACCCCAAAGATTCACTCTGGGAGCAGCCTACAACCTGGGGGAGCCAGACACAGACCCTGATCATTGCCCTACCATGAGGTAGGCACCATAAGAACTGGGGCAGCTCTTATGATGCCAGAAGGGCTTTGCAGAGGAGGTGATAACCTGGCCTGAAGCTTAAAGGGTGAGCAGGAGCTCATGAGGGGAAAAGAAGGGTGAGGGCCTCCCAGGAAGAAGAGATAGCATGAGCAGAGATCTGGAGGTGGGAAAGAGCCTGATGTGTGTCCATGTAGCCTGGGGAGGTGGGGAGCGGCAGGTCAAGTACAAGGTATTTAGATGATGACTGAGTTGATCAGGCAAGGCTCTGGCCTGGTGCTGCTGGGAGCAGGGCAGGCCTCCTGCGGAAGGTGTAAAGGGAGGACAGAGAGAAGGATCAGGCCGGGCTCAGGTGCTCAGTTACTGTTGCCAAGTGAAGGTATAGCCCACAGAGGCTGGGGTTCAAGATAAGAATCAAGAGCCCCTACCTGGGACAGAAGGTAGGGGCTGGTCTGGGGTCTTGGAGGGAGTGGGTCAGGGAAGACTTCCTGGAGGAAGCGGTACATATGACATACCTGGAAGAATGGAATGGTTCTCTGGGAGCAGGTGGAGCTTGAGAAAGGCCTGAAGATGCAGTGTGAATAGTTGCTCTTGTTGGAGCTCAGAGGAGCGGTAGAGTTTGGCCCTGAGAGGTGGCTGGTGCCAGTCAATGGAGGGCTGGGAGTACCCGCCTGGGGAGACCACACACTGCCCTCGGGCAGCGAGGAGAGGCGCGGAGGAGGGGGTGCAGAACTGATTTGTCTGGTGCTGTGGGTAGTGCCCAGCTGAGGGTAGGTGTCCCGTCAGCAGTGTGGCTCTGGTGACTTCCCTGAGAGCAGATGGGCCTGGAGAGAGGGTGGGTGGCGGCCAGGCAGGTGGCAGGTATGGGACCGACAGCGGAGCGGCGGGTGAGGGGTGGGGGATGTCTGCCCCCTGGTCTGCCTGCCCACACAGCCTTTCCCTGTGCACACCTGCCTGGCAGGAAGCGGTGGAGACATGTTGGGGCCGGCAGACTCCAAAGGCACCTGGGGCACGGGCTGGGCGTGGGGCGAGGGCTCCGGGGTTCAGGGCCCGACCTCCCTCCCTTGTTGGGTAAACCTCGCCAGGTGGGTAGTCTCCTGGTAGCATGAAGGGTCAGGCATGGTTGCCCACTTGTACCTTCAAAAGGCCCCTCCACCCTGCTGAACCCAGAGGGTCTATACTCCAGACATGGTGAGTTGAGAGCTGTGGCTGAAGACTCTGGTGCCAGGTGGGCCTGGGTTTGAATCCCAGCTTTGCTCTTGGCTGGCTGGGAGACCTTGGCCAGATAACTTTGCCTCAGTTTCTATATCTAAAAATTCCGGTCGTCCTAGAACCTCCCTCCTAGGGCTCCTAGGGAGGATTAATGAGATTTTAGAAGGCTGTGCCCAGTACTGTGTCAGTCCCTGGGATCTGGCTTTGGAGCTGTTGGCCCAGCTGACGGGGGGGGGGGGTGCCGGGACCTGTTGGGAGGCTGAGGGGCAGCTTCCGGTCTGCCCCGGGCTCTCAGCACTGAGGACAAAGCTCCTTTGTGGTGGGACAGATGGAGTCTGGGAGCCCCCCCTCTTTGGGACCAGGGGGCCATCGGCCCCGCCTTCTCACCCAGTTCCCCTGGGGGAAGGAGCTTCCTCAGACAGAGAGGATGGGAAATGAAAGTCGGGCTGTGTAGGAGGAGAGGCTGCAGTTGCAGAGCCTGTCTGGTGAGCTTGGATGCACCCTTCCCTTCTCCGGGCCACCTTTGCAGAGCCCTGGGCAACCCTGGTAAGTCCCAGGCCCACTGTGTGTGCCCTGTTCACTTACCCATCCATCCATCTATCCATCCATCTTATCCATCTATCATCCATCCATCCATCCCTCCATTCATCCTTTTGTTCATTTGTTCATTCATTCAGTAATTACCAAGTACCCACTCCATGCTAGGCCCTGTACTTTGGGCCAGTGTCTATTCTGACCAGATGGCGCCGCAGCATCCCAGCTGTTAACTATTTTGAATATTACGCCCACTGCAGAGTATTCAGCTGTGAGTGAGGCAGAAGTGGCCCCTGTCCTCATCAGACATGTAGTCATACAGTATGTTACGTCATCAGAGCCATGGTACATGCTGGGAAGGAGAAGTTGAAGGTTCTCACTTGGGCTGGGGGAGGTCAGAGAGGCCTCCCGTGAGGAGGTAGCTTTTGAAATGAGACTCAAAGAGAGAGTGGAATTGGCTGGGCGTGTTGCTATTTAAAACGGTGGTCAGGAAAGGCCTCTCTGAGCAGGAGACATTTGAGTAAAGCACCTGAAGGAAGTGAGGGAGTCAGGCATTTGTCTGGAGGAAGTATGCTCTGGGTGGAGGGAACAGCTAAGTGCAAAGGCTCCGAGACAGATGTGTATTGGGTTCTCAGGGAAAGGGGAAGTGGCCAGTGTGGGTGGAGCAGGAGTGAAGGGGGTGGGGCTGGTAGTGTCCACTGCAGGACCTTGGAGGCCCCCCCGCGAGGACTTTGTCTTTTGTCTTGGAGTGTGAGCTGTGAGGGGTGTAAGCAGGAGGGATGGGTTCAGATGGACATTTCAAAAAGGCTCTCTGCCTACAATTGGCCAGCCTGGAGGGCTGGACGAGGGGGCGACCATCGTGGGAGGGAAGGAGGTGGATTCAGGATGTGTTTGGAGGTGAGACTGACAGGGCTTGGAACTGGATTACATGGGGCACAGGAAGAATCATCCTTCCTCTCTTGGGCTGCTGGTGATGAGGGGCTGAGCCTCTGCCACAGACCACTGGGCTTCTGGTTCATGTTCACTTTCCCTCCCCCTAATCCATCTGGAGGCCCGTAGGCCCAGCAGCTTCTCCACCTTGTCCTGAGGGTTGGACTGAGTCTTCCAGTTCCCGTGGCTATTTGTGGCTTTAAATAGCGGTATCCCTTAGGCAAACCTGGCAGGATCCTACCCATTTTACAGATGAGAGAACTGAGGCTTCGAGTGGTACACCCATGGCCTGGGTTACACAGTGAGGGCAGGGTTGGGGCTTGGCCTCTAAAGACTCAGGAGGATCAATGGATTTGGGGAATATGGACCCTGCCATTTCAGGGGGTACCTGAGATTTCTTTCCTACCCTGAACTATCTTGGGGAGATAGAGGCTGCCCAGGGGTGGGGTGGGGGCCCGAACTCCAACTTGCCTCAACTAGGCCTCAGTTTCCTCTGCTGGGAAATGGGCACAGTAACAGTCCCCATCTCACCGTGTTGTTGGGAGGACCGGGTGAAACAGTGCATGTAAAGCTGGATGCCAGGCATAGAGTTAAGTGTTCAGTGATCAACACGTATTTTTTTAAATTTATTTTTTGAATTTATTTTATCTATCTTTGGCTGTGTTGGGTCTTCACTGCTGCGCGTGGGCTTTCTCTAGTTGTGGAGAGCGGGGGCTACTCTTCGTTGCAGTGTGTGGGCTTCTCATTGCGGTGGCTTCTCTTGCTGCGGAGCACGGGCTCTAGGTGTTCAGGCTTCAGTAGTTGCAGCACGCAGACTCAGTAGTTGTGGCTCACGGGCTCTAGAGCACAGGCTCAGAAGTTGTGGTGCACGGGCTTAGTTGCTCCACGGCATGTGGGATCTTCCCGGACCAGGGCTTGAACCCGTGTCCCCTGCATTGGCAGGCGGACTCTCAACCACTGTGCCACCAGGGAAGCCCTCAGCAGGTATATTTTATCATTGTTCTTTCTGTGGGGAGTAAGGACGTGTGTGAGTCCGGGCTCTGGCCATGTCTATCCTCAGAGGTGGGCTTTGGGGGCAGGGCTGGAGTCGCCGAGGTGGCCTCTTCTAGATAAATCGGCACCTTGGGATGGAGGGTCCCTGGAATCCATGCCCAGCACTGCTTTCCACCTGGGGAAACGGTCCTGAAAGGGCCGCGATTGGCTCAGGGCTGTGCAGCACCGTGGGGCAGAGCCAGGCTTTACACAAGGTTCCCTGCTGCCTTGCCCTGCTCCGGCGCCGACCACTTCCCGGCCTTGCCCTTCTGTCTCGGGCTTCTAGGCTGTGGACGGGTCCTAGCGGGAAGGGATCCTGCCCTTTACAGAGCAAGTCAGGGCCTGGGGTCTGGAAAGGGAGCCCCCTACTGCCCAGGAAGAAACCCAAGAGCCGCACGGGCTGGAACAGTTCTGTCTCCACGGGGCCGGGATTAGTGGGAGCAGCACCGTCCACTCGCTTAGCTTTCTCCCTCCCTGAGCGGCGGGTCCCGGCTCCGGCAGCACGGCTCCGGCAGCACCCCTCCGTCTGCCCGCCGTGCCAGCCTGAGCCTGCAGCGCCCGCCCCGCCCTGGCCGCACTGGCAGAGCCGGTTTGAGGCCTGCCAGCCCTGAGTGTGTTAGCACCGGGAACACGGGACCAGACACGTTCCGGATGCCCTGGCCCACGGACGGGCCCTGGCTCACGCTTCACTCACTCCTGGCTCATGCAGCAGGCATCCCCGGTACCCATGCCATGCCTGAGGCCGTGCCAGGTGAGGCTCGGGGTCTACAGCTGTCTCAGACTTGCACACTGTCCCATGTAACCAGGGTGGTCAGAGGCTCTGCCACGGGGGCATGCCAGGCAGGAGAGTGCAGTGGTCGGGGCATAGGCTGTGGGGCTGGGCAGACCTGGGGCTGAGGCCTGTATCTCTTTATCTCCTGGGGCCCCGGGTAGGACCCATTCATCCCTCCCTCCACTCCTCCCTCCCTCCCTCTATCCATCCCACCATCCTTTTCTCCCTCCCTCTCCTTCCATCCCTCCCTCCCTCCCTTCATCCCTCCCTCCACTCCTCCCTCCCTCTATCCATCCCACCATCCTTTTCTCCCTCCCTCTCCTTCCATCCCTCCCTCCCTCCTTTCATCCCTCCCTCCACTCCTCCCTCCCTCCCTCTATCCATCCCACCATCCTTTTCTCCCTCCCTCTCTCCTTCCATCCCTCCATCCCTCCCTCCATCTACCCCTCCCTCCCACAAATATTTACTGAGCGCTACTATGTGCCAGACAATGTTCTAGAGGCTGGAGATACAGCAAAGAACCAACCAGACAAAAATCTGTGCTCTCACAGAGCTGACATTCTAGTGGGGGAGACAAAAACACAACCAATAAGGAAAATATGCACATGGTCTGTTAGAATGTGATAGGTGTCATGGGTCAAATGTAAAGCTGGGAAGACTGGCTGGGTTGTACAGAATGGGTTGTGATTAGATAGGATGGCGGGCCTGAGGGTGGGGGGGTGGGAGTGGAGACCTCTCCCAGAAGCTCACCTCCCAGGAGGGGTGGGAGGAGCCACGTAGCTCCCTGGGGCAAGAGATCCCAGGTAGAGGGAACCGCCAGTGCAAAGATCGGAAGGTAGTGGCAGGCTGGAGTGTTGGAGGAACAGCGAGGAGTCCAGGGGAACAGAGCAAGCGCGGGGAGAATGACAGGAGGAAAGGGCTGAAAGATGCGGGAGTGTCCAGGGAGGGCCTCTGGACCCTTCTGATGTTGGCTCTTACCTCCCAGTGAGGCGGGGGCCGCAGGAGACTTTCTGAGAGCATCTGGCTGCTGTTGTGGCGAGCAGACTGGGGGCTGAGCGTGGAGACAGGCGGACCAGAGGGACGACTGCATTGGTCCAGCGAGGGGAAGGGGTGACAGTGGTTGGCCCAGGCTGGGGCAGTTGGTGGGGCAGCAGGGGGTCAAACATTGTTTTGCATTATTTTATTTCATCTTCCTTTTTTTTTTTTTTTTTTTTGTGGTACACGGGCCTCTCACTGTTGTGGCCTCTCCCGTTGCGGAGCACAGGCTCCGGACGCGCAGGCTCAGCAGCCATGGCTCACGGGCCCAGCCGCTCTGCGGCATGTGGGATCCTTCTGGACCGGGGTACGAACCCGTGTCCCCTGAATTGGCAGGCGGACTCTCAACCACTGCGCCACCAGGGAGGCCCTCATCTTCCTTTTTAAACTCTTTGTTATGGAAGCATATTAGCATAACAAACCTCATGAACCTGTCACTGAGCCCCAAGCACCACCCATGGCCTGGCCTGTCCCCTTCACACCTGTTCCGTCCCACCCCCTTCCTGTGTCATTTTAAAGCAAATCCCGCACGCATGTCTTCGTTCACGTGTAAATCTTTCAGTGTGTATCTCTAAAAGATAAGACTCATGTTCAAGAAAGTAGCCACAAAACCATAATCTACCTGAAAGAAATGCACAATAGTTCCTTAATATCCACAAAATCCCCTTCGTCCCCAGATATATTTTGAGGTGAAGCTGATGCCTCCGGGCCTCCCTGTCTTTGCCATTTTAAAGCGAGGTTCATAACGGCCCCTCCTCCCAGGCTGTTGTGAGATAATCCAGGTAAAATACTGAGCACCGGGCCTGGCATACAGTAGGTGCTCAACAGGTATCAGCTGCTACTCTTATTGGTTAATGGCAAATACTTACAGCACATTTGCTAAGGTCTGGGCTCTGTTCTAAGCCCTACAAATATGACTTCATTTAATCCTCACAACAATCCTTGGAGGTAATTATTATTTTTATCCCTATTTTATAAGTGAGGAAACGGAGGCACAGAGAGGTAGAGTAACTTTTCCAAGGTCACACAGCTAGGAAGGGTCAGAGCTGGGTTTTGAACCCAGACAGTACAACTTTTTTTTTTTTTTTTTTTGGTTGCACCACACAGCTTTCCGGTCACAGTTCCCCGACCAGGGATTGAACCCAGGCTATCACAGTGAAAGCACTGAGTCCTAACCACTGGACTGCCAGGGAAGTCCCCAAGCAGTACAACTCTTAGTCCCCATGTGATGCAGGCTATGTGAACCCAGAAAAAGAGAGGTACCTCTCTCAGTTGGAGGGTAGGCAAGGTCAAGTATGACCTGTGGTCAGGCCCATAGGGTGCCCTGGAGTTCATGGGGGGCATGGGGAGGTGGGTGGTGAAGCCTCAGGAGAGGAAACAGCATGTGCAAAGGGCTGGAGGCTAGAGGGTGATTACGAGTCCAGGGAGGGTTAAGTGGTGGGGAGGAGGGAGTGTGCAGCAGACTCCCCTCCACCCTTGGCCTTGATCCCACGAACAGCCCGTAGGAGCATTAAGGGTTTCGGCTCTCTTGCTGACCACTGTCCTCAACCTCAGGCTCGGATGCCTTCTCCCTCAGAGACCTGCCAGAGCCCCCATTTCATGGATGAATAAAGGAAGGCCTGGACCCTCCCGAGGTCACACGTCCAGGGTGGCACCTGTGAGCTTTGAGTGTGGGGGGTTGAGCACAGGGCCGGCAGTGTGGAGGGGCCTGGCCGCCAGGTGCTTCTGCCCACCCGTGTCCCTGGATGGAGCTCCTGCGTGGGTGGGGGCGGGGACGAGGGGGCACTGTGTGTTCCCAGAGCAGGGAAGCAGCCAGAGCTGCTGGCAGGAATAGCGGGCACCATGGGCAGGGGCCGGCTGGCATCTGTCCCCCCAAGGCCTGTCAGCCATCAGCCAGTGGGGGTGGAACCACGGGGCGGGGCCTGGGAAACATGACCTTGGAGAGGCTGGGAGAGAGCAAAACGTGTCACCTCAGTGTTCCCTGTGGTCACCACTGATGCTGGGGGTCTGTTAAGGAATCCTTGGCATGCCAGGGCCTTTGTCCAGGTGCAGATGCTGAGGCCCAAGAGGGGGCGTGACTTGCCGAGGTCACATGGAGATTCTGATGGAGGCCTTCCACTTAGCCACATGGTGGCCAGCCCTCATCTGGCCGGGCCAGGTGGTACCTTTCTGGATCCCTGGGACTTGCCTGGTCTGTGGTCCTTTGGGGCCAGCATCTCCTCTTCTAGCTCCTCCTCAGCCCAGCGCTCCTGGGCCTGGTGCCCCAAGAATCTTATCTTCAGTCTGGGTCCCAGTCCCACACCCTCATTCAAGAGCTGGCCTCCACCTTGCTGTGTGACCTAAGGCTTAGTGCTCCCCTCCTGGCCTGTGAGCTGCCCTCCCCATCCACCTGCCAGTCTGCCTGGCCTGGATTCTGGGATAGAGGGTGTCGGAGGGGGGCGGTCAGTGAAACCTCCCAACCCTGCCAACCTCACCAGCCCCAAAGATGCTCCATGGCAGGAGGACCCAGCAGCCAACTTCTCAGTGCCCTTCCTCTTGGGTGGGGGCCTTGGAGAAGGGAGATAGTGGGTGTGGGGGAGATGGAGGCACCCACTGTGTGCCTGTCTTTCCCCCCATTTTGCTGCTGGAGAAACTGAGGCTACATGACTTAAACTGACCTGGCTCTTTGCCTTTCTCTAAATGGTCCCACCTCGGGGCCTTTGGCCAAGTAATCCCTTCTGCCTGGATCATGCTTCCCCTTCCTCTTTTCACAAACTGCTCAGCCTTTGGACCTCAGCTGAGATGTCCTCTCCTCTGGGAAGTCCACCATAGTTTAGGTGTCTCCTCTGAAGCTGATCACTGTGCTCTGATAGGATCACTGTGGGATGAAGCCTCAGTAACCTCCCCACCCCGTCCCTCCCAGCACACTCAGGGGCCTGAGAAAATCTTCATGGGCTTCTCTCTCAAATTTTCAGGTCTTTCTGACCTAAATTGCTGGACGGGTCCCTCTCGGGGCCTCCCTCTGACCTCCTCGTGCCTGGGCCAAAAGCCTGCAGCGACCCAGTTAAGCTGGAACCCACTCAGTCCAGACCTGCACATCTGACCTTCCTGCCTCAGGGCCTTTGCACTCCACTTCCTGGCTGGGGCAGCTTCCTGGAGTCCTGTGTGCTCATGTGTAAGATGACTGTGGCCATAGCTTGTTCCAGGGCTGTTGGGAGCATGGAAGGGGTAGTGTGAACCCCAGGTGGGAGGGCATGAGGGGGAAAGGTGTGGTCTCCACACCGCCATCAGCACGCCCCATTCCACCCCACCAGCCTGCACTGGAGCAGCCGATGGTGTTGAGTTCTGGGGAGGAGCCTGAGCTGGCCGTGGCCCTGGCTTCTTCCTTGGGTCCTTCCCAGTGGCCCAAGGGGTGGTAGCCCCCCTTCAGGGAGAAGCTCAGAGAGGGAGGAACTTGTCACTTAGCTGCTAAGAGGCGGGATTTTAATCACATCATTTAACCTGTCTGTGTTTCCGTTTCCTCTTGGCTGTCAAATGGGGTGATAAGAATGGCACATAGGGACTTCCCTGGCGGTCCAGTGGTTAAGACTCTGCGCTTCCCTTGCAGGGGGTGCGGGTTTGATCCTTGGTCGGGGAACTAAGATCCTGCATGCCACACGGTGCGGCCAAAAAAAAAAAAAAAAAAAAAGCGCTAAATGAATATTAGCTGTTGCTACTGCTGTTAATCTTACTACTGTCATTATTCACACTCCCGTGCTCTGAAGCAGGACTCTCTTCTCTATTCCGAAACCACTTGTAGAAAAACACCTCAGGTGAGCACATCATTCTTTTGAAAGTCTG
This sequence comes from Mesoplodon densirostris, assembly GCF_025265405.1. NCBI lineage: Eukaryota > Metazoa > Chordata > Mammalia > Artiodactyla > Ziphiidae > Mesoplodon > Mesoplodon densirostris. The sequence goes on along the minus strand of NC_082676.1, from coordinate 22,603,064 downwards.
AAGGAAGAAAGGGAATCAGAAGATTCCTGCCTACGTGTGGGAGGCTCCAGGGGAGGCAGGAAAGGGTCACAGCCCCCACTTTTGGGATGGGCATGATGGGCTGGCACCCTCTCCCCCGCTCCTCCAGCCTCAGCTTCCTCCCCTGTGGACACGGGCCAGTGCTGGTGGTACCTACCCCCTAGGGCTGTTGCGAGGAGGGCAGAGCATCAGCTGGGGACCCAGCCTTGGAGGTTCACAAGGGTGACAGGTTCATTCCGTAAGTGGTCCTTCTTGGGCTGTGTGGCCTTGGGCCAGCCACTCCCCCTATCTTGGCCTCCATTACCCTAGTAGAAAATGGACTGGCTGAGGGCCCTGCTTAGTCCCTGGTGTAATAACTCCCTGCGAGAGCCCAGCTGGGACTGGTGCCCTTGGAGAGAAGGGTCAAAGTGGCCTGGGGCCAGGAGAGCCAGGATCCCCAGCTGGTCCTCTGCTGTCTTGGATGGTGGCCTGGGCACCTGACTTGGCTTTTCTGAGCCTCTCTCTGTTGCCTTCTCTGGGAGATGGGGGCTGATCGTCCCTGTGAAGCAGGGTCCTGGTGGGAACTGGAGAGCTGAACAATAACCACGGAAATAATAAGGTAGCAGTGGTGGTCGCGCCCCCCTTTATCCAGCATGGCCTGCATGCCCAGGGCACACGTGGTTAGCTCATTTGCTCTTGCAACTGTCTGGGGTGATTATGGGTGTCTCCATGGTACTGAAGGAGGCTTTGGTTGACTTGCCCAGAGTTCTCCCAGGGCCACAGCAGGAGCCCCCTTAACCAGGATGCTGCAACCCGCCTGACTCTGATGGGTGCCTGATGGGGCCTTTTTGCTTCCTCCTCTCCAGAGGCAGGACAGATGGACTCAAATGGGCTGTGGCCGCCCCCCCCCCCCCATTCCCCACACAACCACCACCACCCACTCCTCCCACCCCCGGTTGGGCCACTGTTATCAGGAGACATTCCTGGACTGGCTGAGAACAGTTTCCACCTTGGGTGCTTTTTTTTTTTTTTTTTTTTTTTTTTGCGGTACGCAGGCCTCTCACTGCTGTGGCCTCTCCCGTTGCGGAGCACAGGCTCCGGACGCGCAGGCTCAGCGGCCATGGCTCATGGGCCCAGCCGCTCCGCGGCACATGGAATCTTCCCGGACCGGGGCACGAACCCGTGTCCCCTGCATCGGCAGGCGGACTCTCAACCACTGCGCCACCAGGGAAGCCCCACCTTGGGTGCTTTTGAGAAGGGATGTGACTGCTGATACAGGCCCTGGCAGTGGCTCCCTTGGGGGATGGGCCGTGGGAGGCTACGGAGCCCAGACAATCCGAGTCTGCCTGCCGCTGCTGTCTCTTATGAGCCGTGTGGCCTTAGGCAAGTAACTTGACCTCTCTGGACCTCAGTTCCCTCATCTGCAAAATGGGGCTGACCACATAGCACTGCAGAGGGTTCACCTGCAGTAGTGAACTTCTCAGCTGGTGCCTGGCACACAGGAGCCTCTACCCATCAACCAGGTGCTGTTATCATCTGAGAACCAGTTGTCCCTCCTCTTTGTTGGGGCCCCCAGTTTAGACGGCATCTTTATGCACCTTCTGATGAGTGCACATTGGGATGGCCCTTGTGGGCTTTCTCTTCTCCAGGCTCGTGGGACACGGGAAGGGTGGAGCTGGGAGAGGACCTTTCCAGAAGTTGAGAAGGTGCTGTGTGACCTTAGGCAGCCTCTCTCCCTCTCTGAGCCTCCTTTTCCTGGTCTGCTCTATGAACACTTGGACCTGGGTGAGGCTCTGCCCCAGCCCCTTGTTGTCTTCACACTCTCTGTAATTCCTCCCTTCGATGGTCCAGCTACTTGGCTTTGTCTGTCTTTCCTATGAGAGTGTCTGGCGCATAGTCGGTGCTCAGCTGAGCTTTGTTGAAGGAGCCAGTGAATGAACGACTGAGCGAATACCCAGGGCTTTCCTACCTCCAGGCCTTTGCCTGCACAGCTCCCTCTGCCAGAGGCACAGCCCCCAGTTATCTCTATTTGTGGACCTCCTTCTCGACCTTGAAGCCCTTCTCAAATGCTGCCTCCCCCAGGAATCCTTTCCCAGTTCCTCCCAGTTGGAGGGGATTGCTGATGCTCTGAACACTTGGTCCAAGCCTCTCTGGCACTTGTTAACAATCCACCTTGGTGTACGTAGTAACATATTAATAACCAGCATGAACCATGCACCTACCACATGGAGTAGGACCATGCACCTACTGCTAGGAGCCAGACACAGACACGGTGGGGAGCCCTGTGCGTATGTGCGTGCGGGGCCTTGTCTTATTTAATCCTTCACAACAACTTTGCAAGGCAGATACTATTATTATCCCTCTCTTTGCAGAGCACAGAGGCTCAGAGAAGTGAAGTGACTTCCCAGCTATGAGAGAGAGCGCCAGGATCTGATACCAGGTAAACCTGTCTTTTTTCTTTCTTTCTTTCTTTCTTTTTTTTAAATTAGTTTTTATTGGAGTATAGTTGATTTACAATGTTGTTTTAGTTTCTGCTGTACAGCAAAGTGAATCAGTTATACATATATATATATATATATGCACTCTTTTTTAGATTTTTTTCCCATACAGGTCATTACAGAGTATTGAGTAGAGTTCCCTGTGCTATATAGTAGATTCTTATTAGTTATCTATTTTATATATAGTAGTGTGTATATGTCAACCTTTTTCTTAAAAAGGAAAGAAAAAGCATTAACACACACAGTAAAAAAGAATTCAAACAGTACAAAAGAAGGCAGGGAAAAGTAAACCTCTCTGGCACCCAGGTCTCCTTGCTAGAGGCAGCCACGGGAGGAGTTTCTGGTGTGTTCTTCCAGGGAGTCCAGGCATATGTAAGCATGGATATTAGAAAAAATAATTTAAAAACCTCAAGTGATCATGCATGGTATACTCAGCTCTACATGTGACTGTTTGCTCTTGACAGTGTGCCTTGGAGATGATTTTGTGCTGCTTCTTTCCTTTTCCTGATTGCGTAGTATTCATTGTGTGGATGGAGACCATGCTTTATTTAATTAGAGAAGACTACTTTTGGTTGTTTCTAGCCTTTTACTTACTGCAGACCATTCTGCAATGCATATCTTCCATCGTGTGCTTAGTGTTCATGTGTGAGGAGACCTCTAGGATTAATCCCAAATTGCAGTGTCCGAGAACGTGTGCAGTTGTAATTTTGTTAGATATGGCCAGATGGTCCTTCACGGAGGTGGCACTTGATGTACCTTCACACCACATCCACTTCTTCCCCTTGCTCTCACCAGCACAGGTTGATCTAGAATTTGGGGATCTGTCAATCTAATAGATGAACAGTGGCCTCTGGTGTAGTGTTTTTTTTTTTTTTAAACACAGCTTTATTGAGATAGAATTCACATACCAGACAATTCACCCATTTAAAGTGTACAGTTTATTTATTATGTATGTATCTATGTATGTATTTATTTATTTATTTGAATTTTTATTGGAGTATAGTTGATTAACAATGTTGTGTTAGTTTCTGCTGTACAGCAAAATGAATCAGTTATACATATATAAACTTTTTTTTTAGCTTCTTTTCCCATATAGGTCATTAGAGTATTGAATAGAGTTCCCTGTGCTATACAGTATATCTATTTTATATATAGTAGTGTGTATATATCAATCCCAACCTCCCAATTTATCCCTCCCCCAAAGGGTACAATTTAATGGTTTTTAGTGTAGTCACAGAGTTGTACAACCATCACCACAATCAATTTTAGAACAATTTCATCACCCCCAAAAAGAAACTGTGTAACCCATTTAGTCAGTCTCCACTGCCCCACAAACCTTCCTCCCCCAGCCCCAGGTGACAACTAGTTTAATTTATGTTTCTATAGATTTGCTTATTCTGGAACTTTCATGTAAATGGAATCATACAATACCTAGTCTTTTGTGTCTGGCTTCTTTCACTTAGCATGTTTTCGAGGTTCACTCATGTTGTAGCATGTATCAGTACTCCATTCCTTTTTCTTGCCAAATAATATTCTGTTATATGGATATACCACATTTATTTACCCATTCATCAATTGATGGACATATGGTTGTTTCCACTTTTTGGCTATTATGAATAATGCTTCTATGAACACTCATGTTCAAGTTTTTATGTGGATATGTTTTCTTTTCTCTTGGGTCTATATCTAGGAGTGGGACTTCTGGGTCATATGGTAACTCTATATTTAACCTTTTGAGGGACTGCCAGACTGTTTTTTCAAAACAGCTATACCATTTCACATTCCCACCAGTAATGTATGAAGTTTCTAATTTCTCTACATCCTTGCCAACAACTTGTTGTTTTCTATCTTTTTAATTACAGCCATCCTAGTGGGTGTGAAGTGGTATCACATTGTGGTTTTGATTTGCATTTTCCTGATGACTATTAATGTTGAACATCTTTTCATGCAGTTACTAGCCATATATTTTCTTTGGAGAAATGTCTATTCAGATCTTTTGCCCATTTTTAAGTTGGGTCATTTCTCTTTTTGTTTGTTGAGTTGTAAAAGATCTTTATATATTCTAGATACAAGTCCCTTATCAGATATATGGTTTGCAAATATTTTCTCCCATTTGGTGGATTCTTTTTACCTTCTTGATGGTGTCCTTTGACACACAAACGTTTTTAATATTTTTTTGTAAATTTATTTATTTTATTTATTTATTTTTGGCTGCATTGAGTCTTCATTGCCGTGCACGGGCTTTCTCTAGTTGTGGCAAGCGGGGGCTACTCTTCGTTGCAGTGTGTGGGTTTCTCATTGCGGTGGCTTCTCTTGTTGCAGAGCACGGGCTCTAGGCTTGTGGGATTCAGTAGTTGTGGCACACGGGCTCAGTAGTTGTGGTGCACGGGCTTAGTTGCTCCGCGGCATGTGGGATCTCCCCAGACCAGGGCTCAAACTCGTGTCCTCTGCATTGGCAGGTGGATTCTTAACCACTGCGCCACCAGGCAAGTCCAAACGTTTTTTAATTTTTTTTTTTTTTTTTTTTTTTTGCGGTACGTAGGCCTCTCACTGTTATGGCCTCTCCTGTTGCAGAGCACAGGCTCCGGACGCGCAGGCTCAGCGGCCATGGCTCACGGACCTAGCCGCTTCGCGGCATGTGGGATCCTCCCAGACCGGGGCGCGAACCCGTGTCCCCTGCATCGGCAGGCGGACTCTCAACCACTGCGCCACCAGGGAAGCCCGAAACGTTTTTTAATTTTGATGAAGTTCAGTTTATCTATTTTTTCTTTTGTTGCTTGTGTCATGACTAAGAAACTATTGTGATCCAAAGTGGGGAAGTTTATGCCTGTATTTTCTTATAAGATTTTTAAAGTTTTACCTTGTACTTTTAGATTTGTGATCCACTGTGAGTTAATTTTTGTGTGGGGTTTGAGGAAGGTGTCCAGCTTCCTTCTTTTGCCTGAGTGTATCCAGTTATTCCTGCAGCATTCATTGAAAAGATTCTTCTTTCTCCATTTAATTATATTGGCACCCTTGTCAAAAATCAGTTGACCATAAATGTGAGTGTTTATTGCTGGACTCTCAATTATCTCCCATTGATTTATAAGTCTATCCTCATACTAGTACCACACTGTCTTGATTTCCAGAGCTTTGCAGCAAGTTTTGATATTGAGAAGTGTGAACCCTCAGGCTTTGTTTCTGTTTTTCAAGATTGCTTTTTCTATTCTGGGTCTCTTGACTGTCCATATGAATTTTAGTGTCAGTTTGTCAATTTTTGCAAAGAAGCTAGCTGGGATTTTGTTTGGGATTGTGTTGACTCTCTAGATTCGTTTGGGGACTGTTGCCATCTTAATAATGCATAGTCTTCTAATCCATGAACATGGGATGTCTTTCCATTTATTTAGTTCTTTAATTTCTTTCAACAATTTTTGTTTTTTTCAGAGTATATGTTTTGCACTTCTTTTGTTAATCTTATTCCTAAGTCTTCTTTTGATATTGTAATTTATTTTCTTAATTTTATTTTTGGATTGTTTATTGCTAGTGTATAGAAATACAATTTATTTTTATATACTAATCTTGTACCTTGCAAGTTGCTGAACTTGTTTATCCTCATAATTTTTTTAGTGGAATCCTTAGGAATTTTTATATACAAGTTTATGTCATCTACAAATAAAGAAAATTTTACTTCTTCCTTTCCAATCTGGATGTCTTTTATTTCGTTCTTCCTTTATTGCCCTGGTTGGAACCTCCAGTACAATGTTGAATAGAACTGGTGAGAGCAGACATCCTTGTCTTGTTTCTGAGGGGGAAAGCATTCAGTCTTTCCCCATTAAGTATGTTGTTAGATATGGCTTTTTCATAGATGTCCTTTGTCTGGTTGAAGAAATTCCCTTCTATTCCTAGTTTGGTGGGTGTTTTTTATAATGAAAGGGTGTTGGATTTTGCCAAATACTTTTTCTGTATCTACTGAGATTATTGTATAGTTTTTGTCCTTTATTTTATTTGGTGTATTACATTGACTGATTTTCAGAAGTTAAAACAACCTTGTATGCTTGGGGTAAATCTCACTTGGTCATGATGTATAATTCTTTTTATATGTTGCTGGATCCAGTTTGCTAGTATTTGGTTGAAGATTTTTACATCTTATATTCATAAGAGATAATGGTCTGTAGCTTTCTTTTCTTATGATGTCTTTGTTTGGCTTTGGTGTTAGGGTAATACTGGCTTCATAGAATGAGTTGGGAAGTGTTCCCAAGTGAAGAATTTGTATTAATTCTTATTTATATGTTTGGTAAAATTCACCAGTGAAGCCACCTGGGCCTGAGTTTTTCTTTGTGACATGTTTTAAAATTATGAATCCAATCTCTTTACTTGTTTTAGCTTTATTTAAATTTTCTATTTCTTCTTAGTTTCAGTAGTTCGTGTTTTCTTAGGTATTTGTCCATTTTATCCAAGATATCTAATTTGTTGGCATGGCATGGCATTGTTCATAGCATTTCCTTAAAATCTTCTTTATTTCTGTAAGATTTGTAGTTGTCTTCTCTTTCATTCCTGGTCTTAGTAATTTGAGTCTTCTCCCTTTTTTTCTTGTTCAGAACAATTTTCTTGTTTGTCAATTTTGTTAATCTTTTCAAAGAACAAACTTTTGGTTTTATTGATTTTTCTCTATTGTTTTTTATTTTCTATTTCATTAATTTCTGCTGTAATCTTTTTTTTTTTTTTTTTTTTTTTTTGCGGTACGCGGGCCTCTCACTGCTGTGGCCTCTCCCGTTGTGGAGCACAGGCTGCGGACCCGCAGGCTCAGCAGCCACGGCTCACGGGCCCAGCCGCTCCACGGCATGTGGGATCTTCCCGGACCAGGGCACGAACCCATATCCCCTGCATCGGCAGGCGGACTCTCAACCACTGCGCCACCAGGGAAGCCCTGCTGTAATCTTTATTTCCTTCCTTTCACTTGCTTTAGGATTAGTTTGCTCTTCTTCTTCTTCTTCTTCTTCTTCTTTTGCTAGTGTCTTAAGGTGGAAGTTTAGGTTACTGATTCAAGATCTTTCTTCTTTTTTAATATAGGCATTTACAGCTATACATTTCCCTTTAAGTTCTACTTTACTGCATCCCATACATTTTGATAAGTTGTGTCTTCATTTTCATTCATCTCAAAGTATTTTCTACTTTTTTGGGTGGTTTCTTCTTTGACTCATTGGTTATTAGGTGTATTAATTTTCACATATTTGTAATTTCCCAAATTTATTTCTGTTACTGATTTCTTAATTCATTTCATTGTGATCAGAAACATACTTTGTATGATTTCACTCCTTTTAAATTTATTGAGGCTTGTTTTATGGCTTAGCATATGGTCTATCCTGGAGAATATTCCATGTGCACTTGAGAAGAATGTGTATTCTGCTGTTGCTGGGTGGCTTGTGTACTTTTAATGTGATTTATCTTCTAAGTGAGATTGAGCATCTTCTCATATGTTTTTTTGTTTGTTTGTTTGTTTTGCGGTACACGGGCTTCTCACTGTTGTGGCCTCTCTCGTTGCGGAGCACAGGCTCCGGACGCGCAGGCTCAGCGGCCATGGCTCATGGGCCCAGCCGCTCCGCGGCATGTGGGATCTTCCTGGACTGGGGCACGAACCCGTGTCCCCTGCATCGGCAGGCGGACTCTCAACCACTGCGCCACCAGGGAAGCCCCCTCATATGTTTAAGTACCATTTCATTTGCTGTAAACTATCTGTGGTTATTTTTCTTATTTTATGGGACCTCTCTCTCTCTCTCTATATATATATATATTTTAAATATTTATTTATTGATTTATTTTTAGCTGTGTTGGGTCTTCGTTTCTGTGCGAGGGCTTTCTCTAGTTGCGGCGAGCGGGGGCCACTCTTCATCGCAGTGCACGGGCCTCTCACTATCGCGGCCTCTCTTGTTGCAGAGCACAGGCTCCAGACGCGCAGGCTCAGTAGTTGTGGCTCACGGGCCTAGTTGCTCCGCAGCATGTGAGATCTTCCCAGACCAGGGCTCGAACCCATGTCCCCTGCATCGGCAGGCAGATTCTCAACCACTGCGCCACCAGGGAAGTCCCGGAGCTCATTATATATTAAGGGAAAAAAAAAACTTTGTCTATCTATGAGTTACAAATGTTTTCCTAGTTTTTGGTTTGTCTTGTGAACTTATGATGTTTATCAAGCCATGCAGACATTTTAGATTTTTATGTAGACTGATTTATAATTTTAAAAATGATTTTTAGGTTTTTGGGTCATGTTTAGAAATGCTTTTCCCATTCTGAGATTAGAAAACTTATTCTCCCACCTTATTTTAGAGCTTTATGGTTTTATTTTTGTGTGGTTTAAGTATGATTGATCTGGAATTTATAGGCATGTGGAGTGAGATCGAGATACAGCTTTGTTTCCTGGTGGCAGATCATTGGTCCCAACTCTGTCTTAAAAATAGTCTACCTTTTTCTCACTGTTATGAAATGCTACTTTCATAATATATTAAATTTCCATATGTTTGGGGACAATTTTTGGACCCTCTTTTCTGCTCCATTAATTTATATATTTTTGTAGTGATATCACACAGTTTTAATTATTGTGACTTTATAGTAAGTTTTACTACCTGATTGGACTATTTTCTCTTCATTACTCTTCTTTTTAAGGTTTTCTTGGCTATTCTTTCTTTTTAAAATTTTTTTTTAATTAATTATTTTTTTGCTGTGTTGGGTCTTCATTGCTGTGTGTGGGCTTTCTCTAGTTGTGGTGAGTGGGGGCTACTCTTTGTTGCTGTTCACCAGCTTCTCATCGTGGAGGCTTCTCTTGTTGCGGAGCATAGGCTCTAGGCATGTGGGCTTCAGTAGTTGTGACACATGGGCTCAGTAGTTGTGGCTCGTGGGCTCTAGAGTGCAGGCTCAGTAGTTGTGGAGTGTGGGCTTAGTTGCTCTGCGGCATGTGGGATCTTCCCAAACCAGGACTTGAACCCGTGTCCCCTGCATTGGCAGGTGGATTCAACCACTGTGCCACCAGGGGAGTCCCATTCCTGGCTATTCTTATACATTTACTCATAAACTTGAAAATTGACCTGCTTAGTTAGAAAAAAAATCCTGCTGGGGTTTTATGGGGATCACATTCAATTTGTAGATTTATTTAGGAAGGATCGATATTTTTGCAATGCTTAGCTTTCTTTCTTTTTTTCTTTTTTTTCCGGCCATGCCACACAGCTTGCAGGACCCCAGTTTCCCGACCAGGGATCAAACCCGGGCCCTTGGCAGTGAGAGCTCAGAGTCCCAACCACTAGAATGCCAGGGAATTCCCATGCTAAGCTTTCTTTCATTTTATTTTCTGATTGCTGTTGGTATATAGCTACATTATTGATTTTTGGATATTACATTTAATTTCCTTCTGCTTTACTTAATTCACTTTTTGTTCAATAGTTTTATAGAAGATTCTCTTGGATTTCTCAGACTTATATTGATAACAGCTGCAAGTGATGATACTCATCTTCTGTTTTCCAATTCCATCCATTTCTTTTTCTTAGCTCATCGCACTGGCAAGCATCTTAGAGCAAGGTTAACTAGTGGACATGCTTGTCTTTTCTGGACTCTTTCCCTGTGAAGTGGCTTTTGTAGGGCTTGGTTCCAATCAACTCTACCAGACAGTCTCTCCAGGGCCATGCACAGGGTTTTACACACAGTTGGAATTTTGGAAGCCTTTGCCTAATTGTAAGAGTGGTTAGAAAAGAGAGCAAGGATCTGAAGAGACGTCTTCCACAGTGATGATAATAATAGCTAGTATTGAGAACTTCCTATGTTCCAGGCACTTTATCAGTATTACCTCATGTTTTCCCCTCAAGCCCAATCATATAGGAGCAATTACACAGATTCCCATTTTTGATAAGGGGTAAACTGAGGCCCCCTGGAGGCTGCATGACCAGGAAATGGAAAGTTGGCATCTGAATCTGGCATTCTGGCTCCAGGCTTTCCATGATGCTTCTTTTTCCTTGGAGGGTCCAGAGATATGGATGGTGATGTCGGAGGTTGACCTCTGACCTGTGTTGCCTCTGTGTTAGGGAGGTGGAGATGGTGGAATGGTGGGGGTGCCTGGGGCAGGGAGGGTATCAGCACAGTGGGTGGGGCACCAGAGGTGCCTTCTGACATAGGTAGCACTATTGCCCCCATTTTCTAGATGAGAAAACTGTGGCCCCGAGTGACCCAGAGGACATTCTACACTGCCATCTTCCTCTTCACTTAATAGTGTGTCGTGAGCATCTTCCCAGGCCACACTGAGCTCTCATTCTGTTTGTTTATCTGCACAGCTGTCCACTTGATGAACAGACCATCATTTATTTGTCCAGTCCCCCTCTGATAAACATTTAGGTCTTTTCCAGTTTTCCGTGGACAGTGTTGAGCAGGGGCCCTATTTGTTTGTGTGCGTTACAGAGATGCCTCTGGTTGCTGGACGAGGGCGCCCTGGAGGGGCCCCCACTGCTGTCCCAGGTCAGCACGACAGGGACCTGGCCTGAGGGAGTGGAGATGGGGTGTGGGGAGGGATGCATTTGAGGAAGATTGGCGGGGAGGATAGGCAAACCAGCCCTGAGATGGAGACATGGGGTGAGGGGTAGTCGTAGAGGGAGATGCCAAGTTAGTTTGGGACCCTCTGAGCACGAAGTGCTGGGGGCACTGATGGGGAGGTGCTATAGGGCATCCCAGTACCTCTCACGGTAGCGATAGTGCAGGCCTTCTGTCCGGAGCCTGTGGTCAGCAGCAGCTCCCCAGAGGAAAGGAGCTACCTTCCTCTGGGAGCCTCAGACACCCCAAGGATGGAGCCCCCCCACTTCCTCTTGGACCCCAAGGATCTATCTCTGCCTTGGAGTGAGCAAGTGGCGGAAAAGATGTGGGGAGTTGTCCCTTCTCAAATGGGCAGCTCATGGTGACTTAGCGTTTGGGCTCTGAGACAGGGTCCTGCCTCGAGAAAGGAGACCATGGTCCGGAAGGGCGGTCTCTCTCAAGGTCACACAGCACTGTGGCAGCCCTGCAGGGACTAGACCCCACCCTAAATGTGCTGTCCCTCCTCTAGCACACTCTGCTATGTCAAAGCTTGAAATCTTGGGCTTTCTCTAGGCATGGGGCTAGGCTGCCTTATCCACTCACACCCCATCTTGCTGTTCTTGTAAAAGAGAGGTCCGGAGGGCAGGAGGTGGACCCTGTGAGCAGCCCCTGATTCCTGCCGCCCAGTGTGGTTTCATGTCCCCACTTCTTTTCATTCTCACCCTCGCTGTGTTATCTCAGGCAGGTGCCTCAACCTTTCTGTGCTTCTGCTTCCTCATCAGTAAAATAGGGACACTATTAGTATCTACTTCCTAGATTATCATGGGGATTTGATGAGTCAATATTTGCAAAGTGCTTAGAGCAGGGCCCAGTACAAGGTCCAGGCTCTGGGAGTGTTTGATTATTGCAGAATGATACTTGGTCTCTACAACATGGCATTGCAGGAACAAAGCAGGATGCAAATCATGTCTGTGCTCATTTAGTCTTTTGTCTGTTCTGCAAATATTTCAGAGCACCTAGTAGGGAAATGGAGATGGGTCCGACCCGGTCCTTCCCGCAGGGAGCTTAGAGTCAAGGGCACTAGATGGATCCCAATATACAGTCCTATGTTCATATGATGCCGGAAGGAAATGCACCGCCATGCCCAGGGGCTTGTTCTCCGGAGGCAGGTTGCCAGCATGCCACAGCATCCCAAGCATGTTCTGTGTACTTCCTCATGGATTCTCCCAGCAGCCCTATGACATGGGTACTGTTGTTATCCTCAGTTGACAGAGAAGGAAACTGAGGCACAGGGTCCCACACTGGGCTTATAGGGCTGGGATTCACACACAGGTAGTCTGCTCTGGTACTCTGGCCCTTAACCTCGACCCGCCCACCTCTCCACAAACAGGTGGTACTTGTATAATCAGAATCAACCACAGGGACAAAAAACACCCAAAAAACCCAAAACAAAAACCCAAACCCCACAAACCAACAAACATTGCAAGCAGAGGCCCTGGGCCACCTTAGTCTGTTCTTGAAGGACCTCTTATGTTTTTCTGAGTGTCTCAGTGGGGAGTGGTCTTCTGGGTTAGTGTAAGAGCTTAGGGGTCAAGAGCTTTTTTCTTTGCCCCCTCCCAAGTGGGCACATGCATCCTCTTGGTGCTGGAAGGGCCTTCAAGTTCCAGCCCTGGCTTTCCCTCCCCCTCCATGGCACATCAGCCAAGTATACTTTCTCTTGTCCTTGATCACCTCCAGTGACAGGGGGCTCACTCTTCATCATTTAGTTCATTCTAAAGAAAGTTTGGGCTCTTAGAAAGTTCTTCATTAAAATTTAAAAAATATTTTTAATGTGTTTTTATAACTTTTATTTCCTCTCAAAGTCCCACAAACAAGTCCCCTGTTAGAGCATGCACCCTCTGAGGCAGGACCTGGCCAGTTCATCTCTGTGTCCCCCTGTGGTGACTGGCAGAGGGCTTGCTGTACAGTTGGTGCTGTGAATACTATACCAGGGAGCAGGTGGGTGGGGATGTGGTGGTTGGGGCTCAGCCTCTGCTGTGGGTAACCGGGTTAGTAGATCCCACAGGACACCAACTGTATGAGCGCTGATGGGCATCGTGACCTCAACGGATTGGGTTGCCGTAGAAATTGGCCTTCCCAGGCCCGTTGGCATATCCCTTGAGCAGGTCTCCCCAGGGCCTCCCCAGCCCCACATTCTCTGAGCTGGATGGCCCCCAGGGAGCATGCAGGCCACGCCCCCATTGTGCAGACGGGCAGCCTGAGGCCCAGAGGGTTACACGGACTGGCTAAGGTTCACATAGGGAGGGGTGTCACAGAGCTGGCCTTGGCGCTCAGGGCAAACAGTCTTGCCTGAGGCCCCAGCCAGTCAAGGGGACTTTTGCCCATTCACGGGTTCCCAGAGGAAGTTCTGGACTGATTTCAGGGCCTGCAGCATCCCCTGGAGAATAATCAGAGCTCATATCGCCAGTGTGTCCAGAATCACAGTATAGCTGATGTGGCAGGGTGACCTACTGTGTTCCCAGCACTCTGCCTTGCCTCCTTCAGTTGTCACAGTCATTTCCAGATGAAGAAGTGGGGCACAGAGAGAAGTTAAGTCACTTGCCTGAGGTCACACAGCTGATTAGGAGCAAAGCCAAGATCTGAGTCTAGGGAGTCTGGCTTCAGAGCCCACCTTTAACTGCCATGCCATACACGGCCTCACTCTCACTCTTACTTTTGGGGGAGTGAAGGATATTTCAGGTCTGGGAAGCTCTTAGTATCGGGCCTGCCAGAGTCAGAGCCTGATAAATCATGACCCAAGAGACAGAACCCTGATGATTTCTCTTTCTAGTCATATCCTTCCAACAGTTCTGAGAAATCTGTTTTATCCCTACTTTGCAGATGAGGACGCTGAGGCCCAGAGAGGGGAAGTGACTTGCCTAGGGTCACACAGCGGGGAGAGGTAGAGCAGGGCCTCTAGTCCGAGACCGCCGACTCTACACCTGGTGTTCGTGCTGAGACCTCAGGTTGCTTCCCAGGTCCTCTGGGATAGCCCCTGCCTTGCACCAGGTGAGGTGATGACCCATCAGGGCTGCCAAGATGAGGGATCTGGGAGGGGCGGCCATGGTGTTTGGGGAGACCCTGGCTAGGCTCCATGAGGACCTGCGGATGGCAACGTGGGGAGCAAAGGGGGGTGGCAGGGCTATGGGCGTCACTGGGGAGTTTGCAACTTGGGTTTCTCTGTGTTTCCCGATCTCTAGCCCTCCCAGATTTCTGGCTCAGAACTCTCTTAACTATTGAGTAGTCACACAGTCACACTCATTCATTCAGCTGTTTATTGAGCATCTACTGTGTGCCATACCCTGTGCTGGGTACTGGGAGCACAGCAGTGAACTAGACAAAAGCCCATGACGATAATCATGTAATCTCTCTCTCACACACACACACACACACACACACACACACACACAAAACTGGGCCACATGTTATCAAGGAGAGGCACAAAAGGCAAGGGACTTAAACCAATGAAAGAAGTTGGGGAACACTTCCCAGGGAGGTGACTTTTTTTGCCTTAAGAGCTTTATTGAGGTATAATTGACATACCATAAACTGCACATGTTTAAGGTGTGCAGTTGGATAAGTTTTGACACGTGGATGCACTCATGAAACCATCGGCACAGTCAAGATGATCCATCACACCTAAACATTTCCCTCCCACCCCCCACTTGCTGCCAAGGAGGCAACATTTGGGCTGAGAACTGAAGGAGGCATGAGTTACTCTGCTCAAATGGTCAGGGAAAAGCATTCAGGCAGAGGGAACAGCATGTGCAAAGGCCCTGGGCCTGGAGTGAGTGCCCAACCATCTCTCCTTAGTTGCCCTAGTTGCAACTTTTAGCACCTTTCCCCCAGGTGTTAGACAATTTCAGTCAGTCATGTATTCACTCAGCAAACCCTCAGCCTTCTCCTATATGCCTGGGACATAGACATAACTCAAGATACTATCCCTATCCACGAGGGACAGAAACAGTGACTCAGAGGAAGGTGGGGAAGGTTAGAGCTTCTGATTATGAGGTGTTTCTTCTGTGCTTAGCCCTGTACCCAGGAAGCCCTTTATGGTTGCCATCACTATTCCCATTTTATAGATGGAGAAACTGAGGTTCTGAAAGGTAACTTACCCAAAGAGGCCTCTTTGGGCCTCAGTTTCCCCATCTGTAGAATGGATGGGAGTGCAGGCTAAGGGGCCTAGGCAGCCCTGCCGGCTCCCAGAGCCCTTCACCCAGGGTCCTCTCTCGTCTCCAGCAGGACCATGGGCAGCAACAAGAGCAAGCCCAAGGATGCCAGCCAGCGGCGCCGCAGCCTGGAACCTGCTGATAACACCCATGGCGGCGGTGGCGGCGGCGGCGGCGGCGGCGGCGGGGGTGCCTTCCCCACCTTACAGACCCCCAGCAAGCCGGCCTCCGCTGATGGCCACCGGGGCCCCAGCACGGCCTTCGCCCCTGCAGCCGCCGAGCCCAAGCTGTTCGGAGGTTTCAATTCCTCCGACACAGTCACCTCCCCGCAGAGGGCGGGGCCCCTGGCTGGTCAGTGCGCCTGGGAGTGTGGGAGCCGGGTGGCCCTGGCCCCTCCCCCAGGAGGGCTGTGTGCCCTGGGGGAGCGACGCCCCCTCTCTGGGCTGCTGTTTCTTCCGCTCAGTGACGGGGAGGAGTCTGGGGGTTACTTGGCTTTAGGGACCACTGGGAGTTTCCTGGAGGCTTTATAAACTGGAAAGTGTGGTGCACACTCCATTGCCTTTAGGGGTGAATCCGATGTAGCGTATAAAGGGCCCTAGAGATACAGGACTATAGGCGGAAACAGGCCCAGAGAGCCGGGGGGTTTCTCGGAAGCACGGGGACGGGTCTGAGGCATTGCTTTTTGCTCTGGTCAGCCCAGAGATGGATCAGGACAGGAGGCGGTGAGTGGCCAAGGGGGCGGGGCGGGTTAGAAGGGAGAAAGAGAACTGGGGTCTTCAGAGGCCCGGCCCAATGCCGAGATGCGTCCCTGCACCCTCTGCTGGCGCTTTGAGGGTATAGCAGCACCAGGCAAAGGATGCTTAGAGATGCAGATGTGGTCCTGGAGACACACAGACATAAGACCCTCAAACAAACACGTGCATTCTTACCCGGACACCCTCACACAGAGCCCCCCCCCCACATATGCACACTCACACACAGTCAGCAACTCATTCAGAGACACCCATACAGGACATTTACACGTGCTGAACTAGAGACACTTTCATAAACAGACACACCATGCACATAGAGACACACTCAGGGACACATGGATGTGCACCCTGCAGGCACAGACACACACCCAATGCAAATGTACACAAATACAAACACACATATGCAAAAAACCTTATACTCCCAGATGGAGACAGACACATGTGGTCAGAAGCCCTTCAAAAGCACACACATGCCCAGCTAGAAATGCCATCCCAGAGATCCACAGACTCACAGATGCACAGATGCACATATGTGCAGTGAGAACACACAGGCACAGACACACACCCAAGTGAGACAGACCCACAAACATACCCATTCATTTGTTCAAGAGATAGTTGTGGCGCCCCTTCTGTGTGCCAGGTCTCTTCTGGTGCTGGGGTCACAGCAACGTGTAAAACAGACAAAACCCCTGTGGGGGAAAGAAGCAAAGGGCAAGGTGTGTAAACCGTGCAGGGTGTTAGTGGGTGGTAACTGCTGTGAAAGGGCAAAACGGGCAGAGAGTGGTGTTGGTGGATGTGAGGCTGGAGGTTGTAACTTCACATGGGGGGACAGAGAGGGCTTCGGAGGGGACAGTTACCTGCAGCCGAGGTCTTCCCTGACACACAGAAGCATCCAGAGCCATACCTCCCCAGAACAGAGCCACATCCCTAGGTGCAGTTTCCTTCATTCACTGCTTCATTCATCTAATGGTTGTTTCTTGAGCACGTACTATACACCAGGCTCTAGGAACAAGACAAAGATGTCTGTTATTGGGGACTTCTGGTGCTGTGGGGAAGACAGATAGCAAATAGAGAAGCCAACACCCAGCATCCCCTCAAGCCCAGTGGGCGCACTCACAGGTGGAGAGACGCACGTGCTTCCTACATGCCCTCACAAGCGTGCGGGACACACAGACACAGGGGGACATGCGTAGAGGCCCACCCCCAGTGAATGGGACCTGGCGTCTGGGCTGGCGGTGGGAGAGCAACCCCACCCCCGCCCAGGGTGCAGGGCTCTCTTGTCCACCTCTCCCCCCAGCCATGGTTCTGGCCGTTCTGACATGCCCCACCTTCTGTGCAGGCGGAGTGACCACCTTTGTGGCCCTCTATGACTATGAGTCGCGGACAGAGACTGACCTGTCTTTCAAGAAAGGGGAGCGGCTCCAGATTGTCAACAACACGTGAGTGCCTCCCTACCCCACTGCCCCTCAGGACCCCAACCCTGGGCCTGGTCTTGGGACAGAGCCACTTCTGAGCATCCCAGGGCTAGCTTGATGGGCAGCAGGCAGAGCTGGGTGTCCAGGCAGCTGAGGTGCAGGGAACTGTCCTGGGGCCTCTGGGGGTGATGAGGCAGGCGCCGGTGGTCGGGGGTCTGGGACGGCTCCAGGGACAGGGATCTGGGTGCAGTAACTGGACAGCAGGGCACAGCACTCCAGATCCCAGAACCCGCACAGGGGCGTGTGATCAGTGCAGGACTGGGCCGGCGACCCAGGACTACAAAAAGCAGGGCCTGTGGAGCTGGAGGCTGTGCCCACAGAGGTGCTGGAGAGCCTGGGCAACGAATAAAGCCAGAGTCTGCAGCTGTAGAGGGAGGGCCCTCATTGGGAGGGTTGGGGGACCCATCCTGGGGACCCAGCGTGAGAGGGGTCAGGATAGGGCATGGGGGTGAGATGGTGGGATGGGATGTGGAGGGCGGGGCACCCTGGTGGGCATCTCTGCTTCACCTCCAGGGACTCCAGCCTTGGGGTGGGGCATCCTAGGGCCAAGTTGGCGTATGGGGGGATGGGGGCCGCTGCCAGGCTCGGGGGCCCCTGTGAGCAGGGATAGTGAACTGGCGAGGGGTGGGCGAGACTCTGGCCATGGGGTGGCGTCCTTCCGCTCCTCCCCACTTCCCTCCTTTCCTTGCCTAGAGTGCAGTGAGGTGGGGTGCAACACCTGTCATGGCGGATGGGGGGTGCAGGCTTTGGGTCATGTGCCCAGGGGTGGTCACAGCTGGGGTGATCACACTGGGGCGGAGCTGCCGACAGAGGGCGGGCTACAGCTCCATGCCTGCTGCATTCCTGCCTTCGGAGGGCCTGCGGTCCCCTCTCCCCACCTCCCATCCCCTCAACAGCCTCGGCGAGCCCCCTCCCTATTCCTGGCCCGTGCTTCCTCCCTCCAGCTCTCTCTCAGCTTCTCCCTCTCTGCTTCTCTCTCGCTGGCCCTAGGAGGAAGGTGGATGTCAGGTGTGTACACACTCCGTGGGTGGCGGGCTGGGTAGGGGCGCTTCACTGGTGGGGGTGGGCTGCCGCCGGCATGTGCTTCATCTGGTCTCTGGCTCCCTTGGTTGCACCCTTTCCGGCTTCCCCAGCTTCTGTCCTCACCCCCAATAGTTTGACCAGATCCCTACCTTAATCCCAGGCTGCGAATGGGGAGGGTCCTCCCATCACCCCTGGCACTCCCCATCCACCTCATGCGAACCCATCCCCTCCCTGTTCAGCCCACACTGAGTGCCAGCTGCATGCAGGGACCAGTGCTGGGCCCAGTGAGGCCTGGGTGGAGAAGGCCATGCCCTCCTGGAGCCAGAGTGTGGCCGGGATGCAGCCCCAGTCCAGGCCAAGTGGCAGGCAGAGGGCGGGGCCGGGGTCGGCTCAGGCCTTAGGGCCCCTGCTGTGTGCTCCCCCCTCTGATGGTGACCACAGGGGCTGGGAATTTCAAGCAGGACCCTGAAGGAAGCACAGTGAAGTCGAAGGGATGGAGGGAGTGGAAGAAGGCGGTCCCCCTCACAGGAAGGCAGCTCGTGGGAGGGTGCAGCGCTGGAGGGGGCTGGTGGCCTTCAGGGCTGCGGAAGGGCGAGAAGGTTCTAGAGGGTAAAGTAGAATCATCCATGAGCATCCTCGAAGGCCTGGCTAAGGAGGCTGGACGTCTCCACCGTCTCCAAGCATTTCTTGCTTCTTCATGCCTCCCTGCCCTTTGTGCATGTCGTTCTCGCTGCCTAAAGCGCCCTTTCTCCCATCTCTGTCTGGCAAACTCCTATTCATCCCTCAAGATCCAGTTCAGAACTGCCCCCTTTGTGAGGCAAAGGGGAAAAGAGGTAGCAGGCATTTTTACCCATGTCCTTGTATTTGCTCTGCTGCCCTCCCACCAGGGCTGTAGTGATGGGGGAGGGGCCATCTCCATTTTGCAAATGAGGAAACTGAGGCTCAGAGATGTGAAGGCCTTTGTCCAAGGTCACACAGCTACCAAGTAGCAAAGCTAGGATTGGAACTTGGGGAGCAGCTCTCTCCCTTCCTTAAGCTGCTCTCCCGGGGGGAGGGGGCTTTCCCAGCTCCCCCCACCCCCTTCTGTCTGAGTCCCAGTGCCGCTCCAGTTCTCTTATGGTTCCGGCTGTTTGTATCTCCCTCCCCTCAAACTGGGAACTCCTTGAGGGCTGCTCTGGGGCCTGCCACATTTCTGGGTCCCCCATCACCTGTTGCTCAGCACACTATGGGTGCCCGGGTGGTGATTTTGCACGAGATGAGTGAACAGTCATAAAATAGCCACCGTCTCTCGTGCCTCAAGTGTGGGCCTGTTCTCGTGTGGAGCAGTCGCGTTGTTTTATTTATACAGCACCACAGCCCTGGAAAGTGGAAATGCCTACTTGCTCCATTTTACAGATGAGGAAACTGAGGCCCAGAGAGGTGAAGTGACTTGCTCAAGGTCACACAGCTAGTAGTGGCAGAGCTGGGAGGGGTAGGCCTGACCCCAAGCCCTTGGAAGAGGAGCTCTGTGGAGGTGCAGAGGCTCCAGGAGGAGGGAGGGGCCCGAGCTGGGGAGGATGCCTCAGGTTAGAGGCTTGGACGTACTGGAGGATCTCAACCAGCAGCAATGGGAAGAGTGTCTCAGGGGGTCACGGCTTGAGCAAAGCTCTCAAAACTTTGATTCCGCCTCTTTCACTCAGAGTCAGAGGGCAGCCCTCACTTCTTCCTTTGTCCAGCCCCTTCCCTTCCTTCTTCCTGCCTTCCGTGATGGGCTGGGGGCTGCCAGGAAGTGATGGAGTCCCATCCGTGGGAAGCCCTTGGGTGGCAGTGAGGCACCCCATTGGAGGGTGGGGGAGGGTGGGAGTGGAGGGGGAGCCCTTCCTCACATCGCAAAGCTCAGCTGGTCCTCTGGGAGAGTTGGGGGCTGGCATTAGAGAAAGAAGAGGGATAATGGGATGTGGGGGAGAGGCTTAGTGGAAGATGGGCCACCCACATTTGAGGTGCTCAAGTCTCATACCTCACCCAGGGACCACCCTGCATGTCCTTCCACTGTCACTGCTTAAGGTCTATTATTGTGAACCCCCTGCTCCAACCCCCCTCCCTGTAGGAATGAGGGACTTTCTGAGTCTAGCCTGTGACTGGGCTGGGAGTTGGGGAGGGAGAGCTTAAGGCTGAGCCTGTCTGTTGGGGTTTGGCCAGGGCTGGCTGGGTTGGGGTCCTCACAGTAGCAGCCTGGAGCCCGCACTCCCTGGATCTCCATGCCAAATGGTTCTGCTCCTAGAATCCTGGGTGCTATGCGGTCTTGGGTCCGAGGAAGCCACTGGGGTCTGAGGTGTGACTGCCCTGAGCCCCTGCCCCGGGGTCTAAGTCACCAGGAGTCAGAGCCCCTCTGGGTCTGACTCTGGGATGCTTCCTAAATTGCCCTTTCCTCCTACCCAGATTATTCCAGCAGCTTCTCTGGGGGAGTGCTCCAGCAGGCACTGACTTCTGTCCCCTTGCCCTGGGCACTCCAGTTCTACTTCCCACCATGGGGTGAGGGACCCCTTCCTGCCCTCCTCACACGACTTGCCTTGGCCTCACCCTGCTCTCTCCCCACCAACCATGGGTCCAGCCAGGCCTCAGGGCTCAGAAACTTGACTGCCTGGGCCGTACCCAGCTGCCCTGGCTTGCCTGTAATCCCCAAACGGCTCCTCTGGCCAGTCGCAACAGCCCAAATGAGTTAAATAGAAGGACCCAAACTGGCAGAATGTCCCAGGTTCCAAAGCTGCCACACTCCCAATCCACACGCCAGCCTGAATTAGCCACAAGGATTAGGCTCCAAAAAGAGGATCCTGAGGCTCAGAGAGGTGAGGTCAGTAGCGTGAAGTCACACAGCTAGTGACAGCAGTTGGGATGTAAAATTGTTGCTTGGGGACTCCTGGTCCAGTGCTTTCTCCTCTTGCCACATGTGGGAAGGTGAGGGGTCAGGCAGGGAATGTGTGATTCCCTTCCTTCCCTCTTCCTGCCTATCTGATAGGAACCAGGCCCCAGGGAAGGTGCCAGATGCACCTGTTAGGTTTACACCGCTGTTACTTCTGAGCCGGGCGCAGATCGGTATCCCCACCAGGCTGGACTGATCTGGGAGGCTTTGGGGCCCCTCATTGTGAGGGCAGTCCCTGGTCCTTGGCTGAGACAGCTCACAGCCACCCGAGGCAGGTTTGAGCCTCCCAGACCATTGGCATGGGAAGATGGGGCTTGATATCTCCATTTCACAGGTGGGCAAACTGAGGCTCAGATGATAATCACAGTAATCAGCTTACCCAGAGCCTGGCTTGATGCTGACTGATTTACACACTTTGCCCGCAAGGGAGATTTTGTGAATATTATCTCCTTTTTACAGATGAGAAAACTAAGACCCAGAGAGGATAGGGTACTTGCCCAAGGTCACACAGCAAATCCTTATCGGAGACTGGAACTGAGCTGCTTTAGTTTTTAAAAACATTTTGGAGAGTGGGGAGGAGTACCACAGAGTTGCAGATTTAATTGTTTTTCTTTTTTTAGCCAAATCAAGATACTAACAGCTCATGCAGGCTGAGCACCTACTATGTGCCAGGCCCTGTGCCGGTGTTTTACATCCTCAGAGGGAGGCATGAGTATCCCCTTCCTGCAGATGAGGACCAAGGTCCTGCAGGGCCAAGGTAATGCAGCCTGCAAGTGGTGAGCTGGGCTGACGCCAGGATGCTCTGATTCTGGCGCTCAGCCTCTGAGGTACCTCTCAAGCTGGGGCCAGGCTGAAGGTGGACCTTGGACCCTTAGTGAGATTGCAGTGCACCTCCGTCCCTGCCCTTGTGAAATAAAACCCCCAAACTGGACTGTGAGCCCAAACTCACACATGGGCTGATGTTAGGCAGGTGATGTTAGTCAGAAGTCTGGGTGGTGTCAGCAGAGCTGAACCCTCACCCTTGCTTCTGGGGCCCTACTTGGTGGGCCCCTGGGCACATGCTCCTGACGGCCTTCCACTGCGAGCGGGTGGCTGGGGGCTTCCCAGAGGCCAGCCAGCTTGCACACTCGGGCTTTGTCAACCTGCCTCATTTTTTTTTTTTTTTTTTTTTTTTTTTTTTGCGGTACGCGGGCCTCTCACTGCTGTGGCCTCTCCCGTTGCGGAGCACAGGCTCTGGACGCGCAGGCCCAGCGGCCATGGCTCACGGGCCCAGCCGCTCCGTGGCACGTGGGATCTTCCCGGACCGGGGCACGAACCCGTGTCCCCTGCATCGGCAGGCGGACTCTCAACCACTGCGCCACCAGGGAAGCCCAACCTGCCTCGTTTTGTAGCCTCTGACCTAGACCTCGGCCCAGTCCTGCTGCCTCCTCCTCCACCGTCCCCTGGTTTCCCTGAGGGTCTCTGAGCCTCTGAGAGGCCTGGGGAGGGTGCAGGGGTCCAGGAGGCCTGCTGTGTCTGTCTGTGGGCACACAGGGGCCCTGGTTCTCACCCTTGCTCTGCTGTTGATTTGCTGTGTGGCTTTGGGCCTTATTGTCCCCCTTGGTGAAATGAAGACGTGGGACTGGAAGATCTCAGCTCTTCCCTGTGATCTGAGTCCTTGCTGTGTAGCCTTGGGAAGTCTCTGCCCCGCTCTGTGCCTCAGTTTCCCCAACTCTACAAAGAAAGTGCTGGGTTACTCCAGCCTGGTTGCTGTGTGTCCTTGGGCTGGTCCCTAGACATCTCCGAGCCATAGTTTCATCATCTGGGGGGCTGAGGCCTGCCTTCCTTTTTGCAGGGTGGCCTTGAGGGTCAAATGGGACAGACAAGTGTGGATCCCCCACCCCATGTGGGTGCACACAGAGAGGTAGATGGAGGGCCTGGGCACCTTTAGGCTCTTTCCTTGAGGCGGACCTCGCCCTCTTACTCCAGGGCCCTCCCTCTCCCGCAGAGACCCCCATGTGAGCTTGTGCCCCTGCCTGAGCATGCGTGCGGTGATCTCACAGCCAAGTCAGACCGCACAGCCCCAATCTCTCTCTCTTTGCCTCACTCCATCCAGAAGGGACCCACACTCTCTGGTTGAGCCTCGGCCCACCTGGCTGGGCCCCTGGCTCTGGGATGCTCACCTGTACTCACCTGTTCTCAGAGAGCTCCCCCAGCCCCACTCTCTCCCGGCCTCAACTTCTCCATCTTCAAAATGGGCTGAAGAATATGGGTCAGAGGCAGCTCAGAAAAACCAGGAGCCAGGGATCCAGGTTCAAGTCCAGACTGTGGCTGTGGGCAAGGGCCTTTCTCTCTTTGTGTCCTGGTGATGGGGAGTGGGGGAGCACATCCTGCTTGCTGTGTGTCTTCTCAGGGTTGTGATGAAATCAAAGGCAGCCTTGGATTGAGAAGCTCAGCAAGGTATCAAGCCCCGCTGCACCCTGTAGGGAAGGCTTCCTTCTCATCTGGGAGTTAGGAACCTGGGCCTGGCAGCGTGACGTGACCTTGAGCAGAGGCCTTTGCTTCTCTAGCCTCAGTCTTCCCATCTGCACAGTGGGAATGGGAGGGGGCTGGACCCTATTTCCCAGGCAGCCCTTCCCATTGGCCTCTCCTCCCTCCCCATAGACCCTCTCCCTGTCCCCTTTGATTGCTTTGGATGTGAGGCCCTAGTGGCTGCCCCGCCTTGTCCCCCCTCCCCCGTCCCCAGCACCGCCTGGCGCTCAGCTCTCTCCCTGCTCTTTCTGCCTCTCTCTCTCTCACCACCCCCATTTCTGCCTCTTCTTTCCTGTTGGGCTCTCGCTTTCTCCTCCCTCCTCTGTGTCTCTGGACCCCCGCTCCAGCCAGACCTGGTTCACATTCAGATGGCTGCAAAGGTATTTCTGCCCCCTCCCCACTCCCACCCAGACCCAGGGGACCCTCCCTGCCGGGGGCTCTTCCTGCCCATCCCCCTGTCCCCATCACCTCCTCCTCCTCCTCCTCATGGGGCAATTAGTGTAGAAGGGCCCTGGGTACTGGGGCTCTGCCACCTCAGCTCCCTCTGACACGACTCGCTGTGTGACTTTGGGCAAGTCCCAGCCCCCTCTGGCCTCAGTTTCCCCCATAGATGGGTAGGCTGCAGGAGGAGGCCTGTAGTTTTCAGTCAAGGAGCCCTGTGGGTGTGACCCATGATCTGTGACAAAGGCAAGCATTGCTCTAGTTTGCAGGGTTGGCGCCTGGATTGTCACCAAGCCCCCAAAGAGCCACCCCTTGCCTCCACTCAGGTCTTACCAGCTCCCAGGCTTGGGCTTCCAAATCTCAGGACTTGGGGAGGCTTTGAAGGTCTGATTTGACGTCCATCTCAGGAGGAATCTTCTCCTGTTACAACTTGCTTGCTCCCCAGAGACAGGGAACTCCCTCCCTCAATCCCAAGGCGGCTCTTGGCATCTTGAGACTGCTTGGTCTATCTGAAGGAAAGCAGATCACTTCCTGTGAATTCGGGCCTTGTCATCTGAGTCAGCTTTGGCCAAGAGGCATCTGGGGTAGGGAGGGGAAGAGTCCCGGGCCACCTCGGCCTGGCAGCTGTGAGAGGCCTGATCTCACTGTTCCCTGCACCTCACTCAGCCTCAAGAGCCCCCAGCACAGCACCTATAAAGATTGCAGGCATCGGGGTCCATTGCTGATGGTTCCCTTCTCCTTTGCTCCCTCCCTCTCCCCATGCTCAGAGAGGGAGACTGGTGGCTGGCCCACTCACTCAGCACAGGACAGACGGGCTATATCCCCAGCAACTACGTCGCGCCCTCCGACTCCATCCAGGCCGAGGAGTGAGTATCGACTCTGGCCTCCTGCTTGCTTACCATCGCTGCCAGTTCAGAGCTTCTCTCCTGGGCTAGAGTGGGAGGTCTGGCTGCCCAGGGCCCCAGCCACATCCCAGGAAGAGGCACTGTGGGTGGGCGGAAGCCTGGACCACCAGCACCACCCTCCTCCCTCCTGCCCCAGGTGGTACTTTGGCAAGATCACCAGACGGGAGTCAGAGCGGTTACTGCTCAATGCGGAGAACCCAAGAGGGACCTTCCTAGTGCGAGAAAGCGAGACCACGAAAGGTATGAGTGCTTCTGCTGACCAGTGGGAACTGAGCCTTTTGTGGGTTATTTGAGCTGGGTATTGTGGAATGAATAGGAGTTTGGTATATGGAGTGGGGTGGGACGAGCCCTCTAGCTAGAGAAAAAGACAGGATCAAAGGCAGGGAGGTCCATTTGAGGAACACTGAGTCACTCTGGGTTGACCAGAGATGCAGCAAAAGATGATGCAACAGGTGCAGCAAAAGAGGCCAGCCTCTCTGGCCTCAGGTTCCTCAGGTGAGGAATGGGCACAGGTTGTCAGGGAGTCTGAGGGTCACAGAGCAAAAGGCTGTTCCCAGGGAGGGTGCTGATGCAATGGGCCCCTCTCCTTCCCCTTCTCCAGGGGCCTCAGGGGCTAGACTGGGTGCTGGGACCTGGCTTTGCCCTTCCCCCAACAGTCCTGGCCTCTCTTCCTCTCCTGTCCCTCCCCCGACAACCAGAGAATCATCACCCCTTTCTCTCCAGCCCCTCCGCACGTGGGTTGCAGACTCTCCATCACCATAGCTATGAAGCTCTCGCTTCCTGTGGGCCTGGGGCTCAGTGGGAGATGGGAAAGCAGAGTATCCGTGTCATGTGTGTGCATTTATGAGAGGCCATGTGACTGCATGCCGTGTGTGGGTCCGGGCATGTGTGTGCACACGTGGGGGTGGAATTGTCTGTGGGTTGCTGTGTGGGAGTGAATTTTTATGGGTTTGTCCTTGTGCCCAAGGGCCTACGGAGTGTGGACCTGTGTGATCATGCAGCCACTAGACACAGGCATGCCCGCGTGTGTGCACATGTGGTCAGGGCTTGGCCTTAGACTCAGGCCTGTGGCTTCTACACGCACGTGGCCTGGCCATCTGTAGGAAGTCATGGTTGTCCAATGCAGGCTTTAGAGACCCAGGTATGGGTTCAAGTCCCAGCTCTGTGCCTGACTTGCTGGGTGACCTGAGGCTAGCTGCTTTCCCTCTCTGGGCCTCATTTTCCCTTCTTTACACTGGAGATTATAACCCCCACCTGAGGATTGTCCAGAGGTTTTGTGGGCTGTGGGGACTGGGCTTCTAGTATGATGCCTGTGTGCTGCTTCCCGAGAAAGGCTTTCTCTGGCCACTGGCGCCTCCTCCCCTACCCCTGGGGCTCAGCCTTGTTCCCTGATGCCACCCCAGGCATCTTCTAGGCTCAGGTTAACAGGCCTAGCCAGGCCTGTTGGGCAGAAAGAAACTTTTCCAGCCCAGAGCTCTTCCAGGCTCAAGGGAAACAGGGAGGGGGCCATCGGGATTGGCCCAGCTTAGCTTTGGCAGCCTTCAGGCCACACCCGGTACGTGGTCTTCTGCCCAGGATCGCCCCAGCCTCAGCCAACCACTGGCTGCTGCCTGAGCCTGGAGTCTTCAGGAAGAGGCAGGGCCCGGACAGTGTGCTCGTGGGCAGACCCACAGAGGGAAGGCAGTTAGGCCAGGGACACACAGCCACTTGGGACCATTCCTGTTAGGCTCCCTGCCAACATTTATCGAGCACCTACTGTGTGCCAGGCCCTCTTTTTTTTTTTTTTTAAATGTTTATTTGTTTATTTGGTTGTGCCGGGTCTTAATTGCGGCATGCATGTGGGATCTAGTTCCCTGACCAGGGATTGAACCCAGGCCCCCTGCATTGGGAGTGCAGAGTCTTATCCACTGCGCCACCAGGGAAGTCCCCAGGCCCTCTTATATGTAGTCTCATTGAATCTCCCCAGCAGCTCGGGAAGTAGCCCCATTGTGCAGCGGAGGAAACCGAGGCCCAGAGAGGGCTAGCCACTTGCTCAGGTCACACAGTTGGGATGCACACCTGGGCTTCAGAGGTCTTGCTAGGGCCAGGCGCTCACGGAAAGGCTCTCCGGTCAGGCGCCCCTTTGTCACTTGGCTCTGCCCCAGTGGCCGCCCCAGAACTGGGTCTCTGCCCGTGCCTCCCTTCCGTCCCGTGTTGGGTAGGTGTGCTCAGTGCCGTGGCCCCTGGGTGGGCCGGCATGGTGGTCACGGCTCCCCTTTGGCCTGCCCTGCAGGCGCCTACTGCCTCTCAGTGTCTGACTTCGACAACGCCAAGGGCCTCAACGTGAAGCACTACAAGATCCGCAAGCTGGACAGTGGCGGCTTCTACATCACCTCCCGCACCCAGTTCAACAGCCTGCAGCAGCTCGTGGCCTACTACTCCAGTGAGTGCCGGGCAGGCCTCCCGGGCGGCCAGCTGGGCGCAGGGGAGAGTAGGCCCTCGGAGAGCATGGGGGGGTCTCCGCCTATCCTATGAGCTGCAGACCCTGAGGAGGGGGGCTTTGGGGCCAAGAAGGGCCAGGACTTCTGTCGCCCTGAGGATGCGGGCTCCCGTTCCCCTCCCCCCTCTTCCTTTCCCCTTTCTCCCTCCTCCCCCCCCTCCTCCCACCCCCTCTTTTTTCCTTCTCTCCTCCCTGTGCCCTCTCTTCCCTGTTTCCCCTCTTCCCTCCCCCCACCCCAACCTGCCCCTCTATCCTCTCTCCTCCTCCGCATCTGCCTGGTGAGGAGGGGGCTGCCTGGAGGGGTGAGCTGGGAAGGAGGGGGCATAGGCTGGTGTCATTTGTCCCTGCAGCCTTAGGACCAGTTAGAACTGGTTACCAGGAGACAAGGAGGGGGCGGCTCTATCGATTGGCTTGTAGCAGAGAGCGATTGGCTTGTAGCAGAGAGCGGGAGAGAGATCGCAGGCGGGGAGCTCACGTGCGCAGGTCGTGGGAGCGGGCCGGGCCGAGTGTGCAGGAGTGTGGCCGATCCATCTGGATGTTCAGGGCTGCCCGGCTGGACTGAGGCGTCATGGCCTGGGTGCTCCCATGCGGACAGCTCTCTGTGGGTGTCTGTGGGCCTGTGGCATGTGGCCGTGGCCTGGGCGTGCACGTGTGGCCTTTCCTGAGAGCGCACGCTCCTCCTCCTCTGTTGGCTAGGCCTCCCGACTCCCTCTAGGATCTGCCACCCCGCTCTGTCCCCTTGGCCTCCACTGTAGGGTTCATTCTGAACCCCGTTCCCCCAGATCAAAACCCTCCAGGGGTTACCTTGGAATTTTAGGATAAAGACCCCCATGTGGCCTCTGAGGCCTTGGGTGGTCTAAACCTGGCTGGCCTCCCTGCCTTACCTGGGGCCCTCCTTCCCCCAGTCACTCTCCAGCAACCCCCTGGCCTCCTTTCAGTTCCTCCAACCCAGGGGCTTATTTCTCCCTCAGGGCCTTTGCACATGCATGAGGCAGGGTACCCTCCGCCTGGAGGGCTATTTTCCCGAGTCAACCACTCACCCTCCTGCAGATCCAAGCTCAGGTGCCGCTTCCTCTGGGAAGCCTTCCAGGATGCCACCCAGCCCACCTGCTATTGCATGCACAGCTCTCCTCTGTCACACTCGTGGTCCTGGGAGGTGATTAAGGGACGTTGGGTGTCATCCTGGACTATGCACTCCCTGAGGGCAGGGTTCCACTGGGTCCCTGGCACCTGCCTAGGTAGCCCCCGCTTAAAGTCTGATGAATGAATGAATGACTC
The DNA here is from genome assembly GCF_025265405.1 of Mesoplodon densirostris. Taxonomy (NCBI): domain Eukaryota; kingdom Metazoa; phylum Chordata; class Mammalia; order Artiodactyla; family Ziphiidae; genus Mesoplodon; species Mesoplodon densirostris. Next base: position 22,574,078 of record NC_082676.1, on the reverse strand, counting down.
AGGGAGCAGATGCATGAGGCGGTGTGGGCCTGTGTCGGGGACGGTTGTGTACACACAGGTATGGACGCCTGGCCTTGGGGGTGTCCTGTGCCTCCCCGAAGCCTGTGTGCATACAGTGCGTAAGTCTACACACACACACACCATGGGACATGGAGACCCCAGCACGGACGCCGGGCCTGAGCTCCACCTCCCTGCCTCTGTCTTCAGAACACGCTGACGGCCTGTGCCACCGCCTCACCACTGTGTGCCCCACGTCCAAGCCACAGACTCAGGGCCTGGCCAAGGACGCCTGGGAGATCCCCCGGGAGTCGCTGCGGCTGGAGGTCAAGCTGGGCCAGGGCTGCTTCGGAGAGGTGTGGATGGGTAAGGCCTTGCCCCGGCCCCGCACACCCCGCCATGTGCCCACCTGCGAACCAGGCAGATGTCTGTCCAAAGTGGCAGCTCAAGGCCCCATGAGTCCCCCAGCCTTCGCCTCCACGAGTCCCATCACCTCTGCTGAATAGGGGGCCCTACTTTCAACATGGAGCTCCCCCAGTGGTGGCTGACAGCAAGTTGGGGTATAGACCACCACACCTCCGCACACCGTGGTACCTGTTTACCCAGAACTGCTCAGGGCTGGGCATCGTGACTCCCCAGTGACGTGCCGTGTGGCCTGGGCTGGGTGGCTTCACTCTGCAGGGCTATTTTCCCGAGTCAACCACTCACCCTCCTGCGGATCCAAGCTCAGGTGCCACTTCCTCTGGGAAGGCTTCCAGGATGCCACCCAGCCCACCTGCTGTTGCATGCACAGCTAGCTCTCTTGTCACTCATGGACAGAGCCTCGATCTTCCCAACTGTAAAATGGGGCTGGTGATAATAGGACCCGCTGGTGGGGTTGAGAGAACGCTGGCCCCGTGTGGGTCCACACGTTAGCTTCAGCTGCGGGAAGAGAAGCCCCCGCTCACAGAAGGAATACAGGGTCTGACGTGTTCCAGGCCTGTTAATGATCTCCTGTCTAACTCTGGAGCGACGGCCAAACCGTCCTTGAAAACAAATGCCGCGCGGCCCTGACAAAACCCAGGCCCCCTTCTGCTTTGGTTTCTGCTGACACAGGAGTTGCGGAGGCAGCGGTGAGGCAGACCTGGCTGCCGCGAGCCTGCGCGTCCAGCGAGGGGGGTGTGTGGGGGGTGGGGGTGCATGGCCGTGTGCTGTTTTCAAGGTGGTTTCATCTGAGCCTCAGTATTCACTTGGCGTCACCACCACCCGTTCCCTCCCTTCAGAGGAAGAGATGATGGAGGAGAGCAGAGGGGGTTCCTGGGTGGCAGCAGAGGCCTGCAGGCTGGAGGTCAGGCCAAGTCAGGAAAGGGGAGGCTTTGAGCTGGGGAGAGGGGAGGGGGATGAGAAGCCAGCTCCCAGGCACAGGCACAAAAAGAGGATATGAGCAAAACCTGAAAAATCCATGGCGTCAGCCATTCCTGTGGCTGCAAAACTCATTCCTGGCTTGGGCATGCGGTGAATAGTCAGTGGGGGAAGCTCCCGTTCCTCCGTGGATGATCCAGGTAGACTCAGGAAGTGCCTGGTACGCATGCCCAGAGGGCGTGTGCTGGGAAGGCCACAGACAGGGGCCCGAGCCCCAACTCGCACCTGGAGGCCCAGAGATGGGCAGGAATGGGCCCAAGGCGCCTCAGGCCCGGCTGGGACAAAACTCAGATTAAACACACTGGTTTAGAACACAGCTTCCCCTGAGGCCTCACAATTTAAAAACCAGATAATAATAAAATGACAGCTGCAGCTATTATTAACTGTGTCCTTACAGTGGGCTTGGCCCAGTGGCTAAAATCTCATTTAATCCTCAAACAGCCCACAGGTGGATACTATAGCATCCCCATTTTCCGGATGAGAAAATCAAGGCTCAGAGAGGGGAACGGACTCACCTATGGTCTCACTGGTGGGAGGAGGCAGAGGTGGGAGCCAAACTCCTGCCAGACTGACCTCCGAGCCCTTCTACTTAGTGTGATGCCTTGCTGTTTGGGGAGTGTGGCTTGAGACAAGCTCTTGTTCTGGTGGCCTTGTTCTGTGGCTGGCTCTGCCGCACCCCCCGCCCCCACGAGTACATGCTCCATCTGCTAACACCTGGGCCACCCAGAAGGAACATGACTACCCAGGAGGGGGCAGTTGAGTTGGAACCATCGTCCCCCAACTCTCAGATGAGTGTGCTGCTTTGGGGGACATTTCTAATAATCAGCGTCCGAACAACAGCTCTTGTTTCTGGAGCGTGCCCTGTGTGAGGAGCGCCCTGCCCATCTGCAGATGGGGACACTGAGGTCCGGAAAGGGGCTGGGCCTTGGCTGGGCTTGTCACGTGGCCTGGCCTGGGAGGCCAGAGCTGAAATTGGTACCCAGGCAGGCAGATCCTGGTCCCTATGGGGTGGGAATAGGGGTCCTCCCATGAGGCAGCCTGCACCCCTTTCCACACAGGGACTTGGAATGGCACCACCAGGGTGGCCATCAAAACTCTGAAGCCCGGCACGATGTCTCCGGAGGCCTTCCTTCAGGAGGCCCAGGTCATGAAGAAACTGAGGCATGAGAAGCTGGTGCAGCTGTACGCGGTGGTGTCTGAGGAGCCCATCTACATCGTCACGGAGTACATGAGCCAGGGTGAGGCCTGCGTGATGGCGCGGACACATGGGTGGCCCCTGTCTGGGGTCCTCCCAAAAGGGCAGGTGGGATGTGCTTCACCTCCCACCACATCTAGAGCATATGCCTTTAAAGGTGGAATGAATGGGAAGAATCAGCTTCCCACGTCAATGGAAAGTTAAACCAAAGGTTGCCTTTCTCCGTTCATTTTGTTTTTAATGATTTCCCACAATGCATCTATGTCCCCCCGTTTGCTGGTTCTGTAAAGCCATTTGCCATTCTGGGGCTGGAAGGAGAACTCCCTGAATCCTCCAAGCTGAGCCACATCTGGGTCAAGTTCCTGGCTTGACTTTTACTTAGTTTTGAAATTAATTATTTTTCAAAATTCCACTTTTTGGAGGTATAATTTACATGTGATAAAATACACCCATTTTAAGTGTCCAGTTTGGTGAGTTTTAACAAATAGGTATGCTGTGTATCTCTTAGCACAATCGAGATATAGATCGCCATCACCCCAGAAAGCACCCTTGTACCCCTTTGCAGATAGTACTCTCCAGCCCCAAACTCACACAGCCACTGATGTGCTTTCTGTCTTCATAGAGTTGTTTCTTCTAGAATTTCGTATAGGTAAATCTTTTACATCCGAGGGTTTTCCTTCTTGTTGTGTGTATCAGTAGTTTGTTCCTTTTTGTTGCTGAGTAGTATTCCGTAGTATAGCTGTACCACAGTTCTGTTTGCCTAGAGGCAGACATTTGGTTGTTTCCCATCCTGCTTGCCTTTTGAGTGACAAACACAGACTTTATTCAGAGATGGGTTTGCACAAAATCTGCTGTGTGGTTAAAGTGAGGCCAGCCTGCCCCGGTGGACAAGATCTGGAAATCACTGCTTCCTGGCTCAGGGAGGACGGGGCCGGGGCTAGAGCTGCTTTCTCTCTCTCCAGGGAGTTTGCTGGACTTTCTCAAGGGGGAGACGGGCAAGTACCTGCGGCTGCCTCAGCTGGTGGACATGGCTGCTCAGGTGAGTCAGCCCCTCCCCGCTCCCACACCTGACCTTGAGCTCTCTGACCCACCTGGCTCAGCCATGTCTGGCCTCTTGAGTGCCCCCTCCAAGGAACTTGTCTTGATATCCCCACACTCACTGATCTCATCCCATGTATTACTGGGACCACTTACAGGTGCTGTGAGTGGTGGTTTGGGCAGAGGAAAGAGCCCTTCCCTGGGCATCAGGAGTCACTGACTTGCTATGGGACCTCAGACCTCAGTTTTCTTCTCTGTCAACGTCAGTCACTCATCAAACATGTATTAGTACTTGCTTGCTGTAGGCAGTGCTCAACAACTACTTTTTAATTTAATCCTTAATACAATCAGGTGGTAGAGATGGCTACTATTCCATTTGACAGATGAGAAAACTGAGGCTCAGGGAGGGGACTTGGGACAACAGGCAGGACCTGACACTCATCTGTGTCTCTGGGAGCATCTGGGGCCTCTTTTGCGTGGTCACCCCACTTCCCTGGCTGCATCTTGTCTCGTGCCTCCCCTTTGTCCTTTGCCCTATGCTACCTCTTTCTGCTGGGCACTGGTCATGCTTTTTGTGCCAACAGTATTTATTGTAAATTGACTTCATTGCCTGAGGAACTGGGAAGGGTGGGGCATTCCTGGGGATAACACCACCCCTGGGCATGTGCCGTGTGATCTGGGAAGGGCAAGGGGTGGCCCCTGAACCAGGCTCCTGGGTTCTGCCTACAGATCGCTTCAGGCATGGCGTACGTGGAGCGGATGAACTATGTCCACCGAGACCTCCGTGCTGCCAACATCCTGGTTGGAGAGAGCCTCGTGTGCAAAGTGGCTGACTTTGGGCTGGCTCGGCTCATTGAAGACAATGAGTACACAGCCCGTCAAGGTGGGCAGGCTCCCGGCAGATGCCGTGTGGCTGTGGGGAGTCACACCCCTTCTCTGAGCCTCAGTTTCCTCCTCTGTCAAGTGGGGCTAAGAATGATGCCTATCTGGCAGAGCGGTCATGATGTTCTCCTGAGCTCCCCCAACCCTTCTTGGTCCTGCAGGTGCCAAATTCCCCATCAAGTGGACGGCTCCAGAAGCTGCCCTCTATGGCCGGTTCACCATCAAGTCAGATGTGTGGTCCTTTGGGATCCTGCTGACAGAGCTCACGACAAAGGGACGGGTGCCCTACCCCGGTAAGAGGGCTCCCCACAGCCCATCTTTGGTCTTTCTGCCCCTGCCCTGGTGACCCCTCTGCTCAGGTGACCTTGGGCAAGTCAAACCCCATCCAGGGCCTCAGTTTCCCCATCTGTATAACAAAGAGATTGACCATCTGATCTTAGGCTCTGTCTTTGGTCAGGGCTCCCAGGCTTGGGGAGGGCCTTACCCACGGTCACAGCCACCCTCTCCTAGGCAGGAAGCCCTCTTTGTTGTCCCCATCAACTTCCCTCTGCCCGACTTTCCTCAGTGGAGCCAGCCTACTCATGTTTCCCTCTGCCCACAGGGATGGTGAACCGCGAGGTGCTGGACCAGGTGGAGAGGGGCTACCGGATGCCCTGCCCGCCCGAGTGTCCCGAGTCTCTGCATGACCTCATGTGCCAGTGCTGGCGGAAGGACCCAGAGGAACGGCCCACCTTCGAGTACCTGCAGGCCTTCCTGGAGGACTACTTCACATCCACCGAGCCCCAGTACCAGCCCGGAGAGAACCTATAGGGCGTGGGCTACAGGGCCAGACTGCCTTCTTGGCTTGGATCTTGAGCTGGGTGGCCCCTGACGTGGGGTCTTGCCTGCCTCTGCCTGCCCGCCCCCCGTTGATCCTCTCTGTGGGGCTGAATTGCCAGTGACGAGGCCCCTCCCTCTTTTGTGGCATGGAAGGGCTTGGGGCCTGGGGCTGCCCTGGGGGCGGGGTCCAAGACTGGCGCAGTGACTGTGCCCCAGCCCCTGGCCAGCCGCACGCCTCCTCCCTGCGTTCCCTCCTGGAGCTCCGCGCGTCTCAGCAGGAGGAACTGGGAAGAAGGGCTGGGCTGAGAGCACCCTTTTCTTAGCCTCAACCTACTGCACGCACTGGCCCTTTCCCACTTCCACGCCACCCCAGGTCTGTCTGCAGAGCTAGCCAAAGAGCCTTTCCAAAGAGGAGTGATGGGCCACTGGCCCTCGGCCTGCCTGCCACGCTGCCCCTTGCCATCCATTTCTGAAACGCCTGTTGGTGGAGGCTGCTGGGTCCAGCCCCCTCTGCTGTGGCTCCCAGGCTGGTGAAGCCTAGCTTGACTTGATGCTGGTGGGTGGGGTGGACACCTCCCTCAAACCCTGCCCTTCTTAGACCTGAGGGATCCTTAGAGATCTTCAATTCCTTGTCCCCATGCTACCCATGGGGAAACTGAGTCCAGAGAGGGGATGTGACTTGCCCAAGGCCACAGAGCAGTTCAGGGTTGAGGTGGGATTGGAACCTGGTGCTCCCTCTGTCTTCCTCAGGAACCAACAAGATTGTCCTTGGAGGCACTGTGGACAGACTGGGGCAGCCCAGGGGACAAGGGGCCTGAGGATGGGTTAGAGATAGCAGAGAGAGTCCTGCTGCCACTGTTTGCTCAGTGGGCTATTGTGGGGGGAGAGAGTGGAGGTAGATGTGGGGCTGAGCTAGAAGTGAAAGGTACAAGGGTAGGGAGGCAGGTTTCAATCAGAAGGTGGGAGGTATTTGACCTTTGGAGCTAGCCAATCATGAAAGGAAGTGAGCTCACCGGCTCTGGAGGCAATCAAACAGAAATAGAAGATCCAAATGATTGGGAGGCCCTGGCCTCAGGAAGGAACCCCAGGTCCTCCTTTCCCCAGTTTGTCCTGTGTCATTTCAACGCCTGGCCCCTGCTTTTCTCCCCAAGTTGGCACCCTTAACTCACGAGTACGGAAAGGAGTGCCTAGACTGGGGTGAGGAGAGAGGACTGGGGTGTCTATTGCCACACACCAGGACTGGCTGTGTACCCTCGGGAAGCCCCTGCTTCCTTCTCTGGGCTGCAGTGTCTGCCTCCATTTGTGGCCATGGCCTCTGCAACTGCTCCACTCCCGTCCAGACCCTGTGGCCTGGCATCACGTGGTGTGCTCAGCCCATGGCATCAGGAGACCGTGTTTTGGCCCTTGGGCTATGTGGTGGCTTCTCCCTGGACCTCAGTGTGTCCTTCTTAAATGGGGCAGCCAACAGTTTGTAGGCATCTTGCCAAGGGCCCCTGTGTGTGCGTGTGTGTGTGTGTGTGCGCGCGTATGCACATGTATGTTCCTCCATGTGTGTTCATATTTAACATGTAAAAACGCCCCCTGCTCTGTCCCCCAGACCTGTTGTACATTTCACCCACAGCCCCCCCATCATAGCAATAACGTTCCCGCTGCCAGGGGTTCTCGAGCCAGCCAGGCCCTGCCAGTGGGGAGGGAGGCCAAGTGGTGCCTGCCTATGAAATTTAAACTTTTCCTTTCATACATGTTTATTACCCAAGTCTTCTCCTGTCCTGTCTCCGTCCCAGTCGAATCTGGACTCACTTACCCCAGCGCGCTCCCAAATCCCCTTCTGACTGCCCAGTGTCCTTTGTATAAGGTGTCCTAATACTGTCTTTTTTTTTTTTTTTTAAACAAACAGTGTTTTGTAGATTTCAGATGACTATGCAGAGGCCTAGGGGACCCCCGGCTCTGGGCAGGGCCTGGGGTTCCTGCGTTCCTCGGCCGAGGCCTGTGGGGGGAGGGGGGATTTGGAATTGGTTGTAAATACTTTGCATATTGTCTGATTAAACACAAACAGACCTCAGAGTTTGGTCAGCGGTTTCTTGAGTATCTATTGTGTGCTGGAGAGTGAGAGGGGGTGGGATGTGGGGACAGGCTGTGTCAGAGGGGTCTTTGTGCAGGCAGCATTGGTGGCTGGAGGGCTTGAGGCCAGAGAGGGACATAATCAGATTGGAGATCTCTGGAATGCGGCTGTGTGTGCACATCCATCCCTGAGTTTGGGGAGTGACTGTGCCTGGCAGAAACCTTGCTTGTGTCTGAGATGCACCAGGCGAAGCCCAGGGCTTGTGAGCAGGAAGTGTGAGCAGTTGAAGACTCTTTGCCCTGGGTGGATGGTGGCAGTTGACACTCTGGGGGCCCCGCAGGGCTGTCAGGCCCTTGTGGAGTTGTGGATGTCCTCACAGGGAGATGTGGCTGTGTATGCTGTGTGTTTCCCAGGAGTGCTGGGCTGGGTGGGTGTGGGGGTGGTGAGACTGGGTTAGCAAAAGCCCTGGGCACCCTGGAGAAAAATCCAAAGACCCTTCCTCTCCTCCCTTCTCGCCTCCACCAAGGCACACAATCTGGGAAGTTCATTTGCAACAGTCTATAGGAAGAAATTTATTTTATATCAGATCACACACAGATCCATGTAAGTTACCTCTGGTAGTAGTAACACTGTTTAATCTGTATAATTAAAAACAGATCTCAAAATCAGGATGTTTCTCTGTTCACTGTTATTTTCACAAGCCAAATACCACAATGTCCGGTCAGAATGGACACCTGGAGACCCCAAGGGTGTACATATGTCTTGGGAGCAGAGGTAGGAGCATGGGTGTGAGTGTGCGCTCGTGGGTGTGTGCCTTTGTGCTCACTGGGGTATGCGTGTGGCCCTGTTTGCTCATGGGTGTCTGTGTTGGTGTGTGGACACGTGTCCAGGTGGCCTGTGAGTCTGGATGCCCAGATGTGTGAACCTGTTTTTCCTGGCCCTGTGTGCAGAGATTTGTGTGTACTGCGGGGACACCACTCTAGGTGGTTCTGTCTGAATCTGTGGGCTCCCCCGGGGGCACGGGCCCCGATGTGTGTGGTGGGGCTCTGCTTGTCTGCTCGGGGCAGTGTGTGTGTCCGCGTGGATGATTGTGGGCTCAGGGCGTGCACGGGGCGCCGGCCTCTCCGCCAGGGCCCACATGCACCGGGGGGCGCAAGGACACGTGCGAGCAGCCCAGCCCGGGGACGCGCCCCAGCCCCGGCGGGGACAAAGCGCTCGTCCGCGCTACCGCGGCGGGTCGGGAGTGCGCCTGCGCGGCGGCGAGCCGCGGGTCTAGCCGGGGAAGAAGCTCCGAGACCCCTTTATCTCCATCTCTCGCCGGTCTCACCAAGTGGTTCAATGCGTGTGTCTCTCTCTGCCTCCTCCGTCTTTGTCTCTCTTTGTCTGTCTGTGCCTCTTTAGCTCTCTCTCTGGCTCTCTGGCCCTGGCTCTCTTGTCTTCACAATTTTTTGCGTTTCTTTCCTCTTCCCTAAACCCCCTCCCCCCGCAGTCATTGGTCTTTCTCTGGGTGCTTCTGCTTTTCTGTCTCCGCTTCTATGTGTCTGTTTCTCACTGTTGCTAGTTTCTCTTTTTCTCTGTGCCTCGTGGCCGTCTCTATTTCTCTAGTCTCTCTCTCTCTGTGTCTCTGTCTCAGATTTTATTTCCTTATCAATCTCTGTACGGCTCTGGTTCTCCTCCAGACCCTCTCACACCTCCGTGCCTTTGCCCAGGCTGTTTTCACGACTTAGAGTGCCCTTTCTTTCTTCCCTGCAACCTGGCAAACTCCTCTTCATCCTTCAAAACATCTCAAAGGCCACAGACCACCTCTGGGTGCTTTCCCTGACCCCCTGGAACTTGCAAGGGTGGTCACGGCCGTTCACACAGCTCCTCCCCTAGAATGAGAGCTTGAAATTCTGGCTGATGCACCCAGATCTAGCACACCGGGGTGCTGCTGTCTGATCAGAGAAGGGAGGCAGGAGTTTGCTCTATTGTCTCTGGCTCCACTGGTTTTGACTTCCCCACTCTGGGCCTCTGTTCAGTTTGCTTTTTTTTTTTTTTTAAGATGTTGGGGGTAGGAGCGTTGGGCCTTCCTTTCTGTGTGAGGGCTTTCTTTAGTTGTGGCGAGCGGGGGCCACTCTTCATCGCGGTGCGCGGGCCTCTCACTGTCTCAGCCTCTCTTGTCGTGGAGCACAGGCTCCAGACGCGCAGGCTCAGTAATTGTGGCACATGGGCCTAGTTGCTCCACGGCATGTGGGATCTTCCCAGACCAGGGCTCGAACCCGTGTCCCCTGCATTGGCAGGCAGATTCTCAACCACTGCGCCACCAGGGAAGCCCTGTTCAGTTTGCTTTTGCTCGACTCTTCAAGAGAAAGAGCGAAAAGGCGAGTGACGTCTACTCTGCTGGGACCACCATCTCACTGCCCCGCTGCCTGCTCCTGCTTCTGCTGCCCTGTTCAGTTTCCAGCCCACTTCAGGCGATTGGAGACCCTGGGACCCCCTCGTCCCCTCCGCCTTCCCTTCCTGGTTTCAGTGGTTTTTCTCATTCTACATGCATTTTTTTTTTCTTTTTGAGAAAAGTAAGATGATGTTTGCCCCCATGGGAAAAAAATATTCCTTATAGTAGGGTAGGAAAGATACAGAAAAGCACATACAAGAAGACGGTAATTTGTGCTCTCTATCCCCTCCCTCCCACCTAGAAAGGACGGGGCATGTTTCTGGGTGCGTGTCCATCTGGGCCTGTCGCCTGTCCTCTGCACACTGGCTTCAGTGTCTCCTTGTCTCTCTGTCTCTCTCTGAGTGTGTCTCTCTGTCTCTCCATCCTCTGGCCCATAGTTACTGGCTGCCACTCTGGGTTGCTGGCCTATCGATTCTTTCAGATATTCATATGTAAAACTTATATTAAAGGTGAACCTTGGGCCCCATCCTGCCGCAGCCCTGCTCGCCCCTGTGAGTGCATGCGCTCGCCTGTGGATCTGTGTCAGGCCCCCTGTGCCGGCTCTTTCTCAGCCCCCTCCCTGCCTTCCTTTCCCCATGGTTTCATTGACCTCCCTTCCACCAGTTGCACTTCTAGTGTGTGCAATGTGTGTGTGACGTGTGCAGTGTTCGGGGCACGTGCGTATTCCTGATCCTTCCAGGCTGCGGCTCCGTGCTGCTGTTGGTCTCGGCTCATCCTCTGCTGCTTTCATCTCCTCCCTCCCTCCTAAAATTCCAACTAGACCTTGTGCTGGACACACACACACACACACACGCACACACACATGGTCCCTCGTCTTTTTCTCTCATCTCTGTCTTCTTTTCCCATGTTTCTCTTGGGGGCTCCAAAAAGCTGTGGTTTGCAGAGAGAAAAAGAGAGACTGACAGAGACAGAAACATGGAGATAGAGATGGAGATGGGGGGGGTGGCATGGGGGTGGGGGGAATCAGGCCGGGAGATGGAGCTCTGTCCATCTGTCTGTCCATCCCAGTCTCCCCAGCCCTCCCTCCCTGGGGCTTTTCCCACCCAGTGCTGGGCTGTGCTTCCCTCAGAGTATGTCCCGTGGGATCCAGGGCTCTGCCTTCTGTCCATCTGTCCAAGCGTCTGTGTGTTTGCCTCTGCCGCCACGCCTCCCCCTTGCTGTGGTTTCATTAAATGCCCTTCTCTTTATCTGATTGTCCTGCGTGTGTGTGTGTGCATGGGTGCGTGTGTCTGCGGCTGGATCTCTGTGCCAGTGGGTCTGTCTCTACCTCCCACCTCCAACTTCCTGCAATTTTATTAAATATCCTTCTCTTTCTTCTTCCCTTTCTTGCCGCCCTCTCGGTGTGTGTGCATCTGTGTACATGCATGTCTGCGAATGAACCTCTCGGCCACCCCCTTTCCCCTTCCCCGGGATTCCTGGGACTTGGCTTCTGGGGTCACTTTCTGCTCACTCCCCATCCTGGCCCCAGACTCAGCCCCATGCTCCCTCCAGCCTCTGCCTCAAGGCCTCCCTCCTGGACAGTCTCCCTGGCGACTATCCCCAGGACACCTCACCTTTGACCCTCCAAACTCAACTCACCTCCTGTCCTCTCCTGCCCGCTCTGGGGAGGGCCCCACCATTCAGCCTCCAGCCAGCCCTGGGCCGCACTCACCATCACTCACCCTCCCTCTGCCATGGCCTTCCTTTTTTTCTTCCCACCTCTGGCCCTGCTCAGAATCCTTTGTCTCTGGTGGAGGAAGCCCCATCTCCCTCACCTGCCATTCCAGGCCTTGCCAGGCTGGCTCCAGTTGCCCGTGGCACGCTGACTGCCTGATACGTCTTTCCTTCCTTCAGCCTGGACATCCACCTCCTCTGGGAAGGCCTCCTGATTGCCCCTTCCCTGGCTTCCCTGGGCTCCAGCACTCCCTGCAGTAGGGTCCTTCCTAACCTTGGCCTCGTGTTATGCAGTCCCAGGCTGGGCACCCAACCAGGGCCCCGTTATGACTTTCATGGGCCCTAGTCAGCTTTGCCTTCATGGACCCCTTTCTCCATAAAAAAATATATATATATTTTTTGCAGTACGCGGGCCTCTCACTGTCGTGGCCTCTCCCGTTGCGGAGCACAGGCTCCGGACGCGCAGGCTCAGCGGCCATGGCTCGGGCCCAGCCGCTCCGCAGCACGTGGGATCTTCCCGGACCGGGGCACGAACCCGTGTCCCCTGCATCGGCAGGTGGACTCTCAACCACTGCGCCACCAGGGAAGCCCCATAAAAAATATTTTTAAAAATTCTATTTTACGACAACATTGATATAAAGTTGAATATATTAACATTATATATGAAAACATTTTCTTTGAGTTAAAGTTCATTTTTCTTCCGAGTTTAAAAGAAGTTAAAACATTTTTCACGGGCACCTAAAGGTATGGTGGGCTGTAGGTTTACGGAGCGCTGTAGGTTTACTGAGCGCCTTCTCTGTGCTGACCATGGGCAATGGCTGTTGGGGGCAGGCTGTGTGTCCTCCGCACATTCCACCCTCTCTGAATCTCTCTTCCTCTCGACTCTGGCCCCTGTGGACTGCCCTTGACTTCCGTGTGAGTGCATCAAAGCCACATGATGTGTGTATCACCCGGCCTCCTGAGTCTCCGTCCCTCTCTGTCCATTTCTCTCACCCTAACAGGTTTGTCCCTTGCTCTGGGGTCCCCTGTTGATTCATTCATTCCCCCAACAAACATGCGTGGCCCTGGTGTCTACGTGTCTGCCGGTGGGGGAGCAGGGATCTGGCTCCCTGACTCTCTCTCAGGCCTTCTGCCTTCCCAGATCTTCGGGCTTGTTGAATTTCCAATGTGGGCTCTCTCCCTGTAGCCCCCTCTCCTTGCCATGAGCTGGGGGTGGGTGTTTCTTTTCATTCCCTGGGCTCTTCAGGCTCTTCATAAAGCACTCATCACGGAGCAGCTGCCCCTGCCCGGCCGTGTGTGCGTGTACGTGTGTGTTTGCCTGTATCCGCGAAGTGCATCACCGCCCCCCCTGCCCCCCCCCGACTACCCACCAGCTTCCAGGGATCTGCCCCACCCCCATACCTCCATCTAGATTATTCCAGCTGTGCCTGCCCCCTCTTGCCGTCCCCTCCAGGGCTCTCCCTCCCTCCGCCCTCCTCAGCCTTTTCCTTCCACATTCATCCTAAATGCCTTCCAGCTTTGCTCTCACTCAGGTGTGTAAGCATTCATTGAACACGTTTCCGGTGGGCACCTACTGTATGCCTGACCCCGGTTGGGGGTTAGGGGGTCAAGGGGGAGAAAAATCTGCTGGGGAGCAGCCGTGGACAAGGCACTTAGTGTCCAGAAGGACAGATGAGCAGAACAGATGCAGAAAGGCCCACGGTCCCAGTAGAGTAGAGATGGGGTCCTGAGCTTGAACAGAGCATCCGGGAGGGCTCCCTGAGGAGTGGGCTCAGTGAGGCCCGAGGGCAGCAGGTGGAGAAGCGGGGCAGGGAGGAGGGTTGTGGCCGGGCGGGAAGCACTCCAGGCAGCAGGACCGCCATGCGAAGGCCAGGAGTGGGGAGCCAGCGGGCTGGGGTGGGACAGCCATCGAGTCATCACATCCCCTTGTTTCTCTGCCCAGCCCCCATTCACCCCTTTTCTAGGGGGTGTGATTGTGTGCGGGGGAGTGAGCGAGAGGGAGACAGACAGACTTACAGACCAACACCGGGAGAGGGCGAGAGAGGTGCACGGAACTCCGCTCTCCCTGCTTCTCTCCAGCTTGCTCCTTCCCCCTTCTCTCTGGGGCTTCTCAAAACCTTATCTTTTCTCTGGGCTTCCTGCAACTGTTTATGTATGCACACACCTGTGCTGTGTATATATGGCGTGCATGGGCCATGTATATGTTGTTCATGTAGTATAGTGTGTGTGGTGTGTGTATGTGGTGTGTGTGTGTTGTGCGTGGTGTGTGTGGTGTGTGTGTCGTGTGGTGTGTTGTGTGGTGTGCGTGGTGTGTGTGTGGTGTGCATGCTGTGTGTGGTGTGAGTGTGGTGTGTGGTGTGCATGGTGTGCATGGTATGTGTGTGTGGTGTGTGGTGTGTGTGGTGTGTGTGGTGTGTATGTAGTGTGTGTGGTGTCTTAGTGTGTGTGGTGTGTGTGGTGTGCGTGGTGTGTGTGTAGTGTGTGTGCGTGTGGTGTGCGTGTGGTGTGTGTGGTGTGTGTGGTGTGTGTGGTATGGTGTGTTTGGTGTGGTATGTGTGTGCGTGGTGTGTGTGGTGTGTGTGGTGTACATGGTGTGTGTGTGTGGTGTGCGTGGTGTGTGTGGTGTGTGTGTGGTGTGGTGTGTGTGGGGTGTGTGTGTGTGCGTGTTGTGTGCGTGGTGTTTGTGTGGTGTGTGGTGTGGTGTGTGTGTGGTGTGTGTGGTGTATGTGGTGTGTGGTGTGGTGTGTGTGGTGTGCATGTTGTGTGTGTGCGTGGTGTGCGTGTGTTGTGTGTGTAGTGTGTGTTGTGTGTGTTGTGTGTGGTGTGTATGTGTGGTGTGTGTGTGCGGGGTGTGTGGTGTGCGTGGTGTGTGTGTGTGGTGTTGTGTGTGTGTGGTGTGTGGTGTGGTGTGTGGTGTGTGCGTGGTGTGTGCGTGTGGTGTGGTGTGTGTGTAGTATGTGCGTGTGGTGCATGTGGTGCGTGTGGTGCATGTGGTGTGTGGTGTATAGCATGTGGTCCCTTGCTGACCCCCTGGCTGCTCCCTGAATCCAGCATGGGCTGTGCTGAGGGTCCCTCCCATCCATTCAGGCATCTTTCTTTCTTTCATTCATTCCTTTGCTTGCTGTGTCTTAAAACCCCAATCTAGCCGTCCTCAGAGGCAGCCCTGGGTGGCCTGGGTGCCTCTCTCTCTTCCTCTGCCGATCTTTCTCTCCCTCTGTCATTTGGCCTCCATCCCTGTTTTCTCCTTCCAAACTCCCTTCTCAGGGTCGCTCCTTTGGTTGTAGACGTCTGTGTCCTTCTTGCATTCGTGTCTGTCGGTCATCTCTCCATCCCCCGCTCCGCTGCCTTTCTCCTTTTCTCTCTCTTTGTTTTCCTGCCTTTCTTTGTCTCTGTGTCTGTGTCTCTGGCTTTCTTTTTGTTCTGTTCTTTGTTTGTCTCTTTCCGTCTCTGCCTCTCAGTTTTAGCTTGACTGTACGTGTTACCTGCATTAATTCGTTTTTTCTGCCAAGATGTGACTGCACAGTTGTCTGTGTGCGTGTGTGTCTGTGTCCCACAACATGTCCCCCCATTCACTTACCCACCCCCCCAGCACTTGTGCAGGGTCCTCAGGCTTGTGCATGTTTCCGTGTGGCCAAGCCGGGGTCTGGCTCATCTGACCCCTGAGGCTCCTGCTCTCCTGTCCCTGTGGCTTGTCGAATTCCCAGTGTGGGCAGCCGCCGCCTCCCGCGCTCCAGTCTGGGGGGTGCCTGCCATCGGCTGGGGGCTTTGTTTCCTTTCACGCCCCCGGCTCTTCCTAGATCACTCATCGTGAAGCAGCTGCTCCTTCCCCGGCTGGTGTGTGTGTGTGGGGGGGGGGGACACAGAGTGACTAACAGGGACACAGTTGCCCCCTCCCCGGACACCCTCTCTTTGGGGTCCTCGGCTGTTGTGCTCATTCTCTGAGTCGTTTGCATTTGTCCCTATGTTCAGTCAACTCCCTGAGCCTCTCCTGTGCTGGGGGTTATTGTGTGTGGCCACCTGTCTCCAAGGCAGTTCTGAAAGCGGCCCTGGCCCTGTGCGCCTGGATTCACAGAGAAAGGTTGTGTGTGCATGTGTGTGTGTATCTGTGTGTGACAAGCTGTCTGTCACTGTGTCAACTCGACTACTTTACCTAAATCCTCTGCTCGCACTCTGGCGGGCAGTTCCTTTGTATTTTCTTTCGGTCAGCACACATTGAACACCCCCTGTGAGTGTGTCTGTGTGTGAGTGTGTGTGTGTGTGACAAATCTCCTCTCACCCCTTGCTCTCTGCTCGCCCTCCTTTTCTCCGGCTCCATTTTGATTTTTCCACACACACTGGAGTCTGTCTCTCTCCCCACCTCCCTCTAAGGCTCTCTTTCTCCTTCCACATCCATCTCCAAGGCTCTGTCCAGCGTTTGCTTTCGCTCTGCAGATGAGCATCCTTCCATCCATCTAGCCATCCGCCTGTCTGTCCGAGAGTTATTTCTGGGCCCTTTTCCTACCCCCTTTCCTGGGTCCACTGTCATCCTTGCCCTCTGGGCCGTCTCGGCGCCCACGCCCACCTCTCTCGCCCCCTGCTCCTGGGTTATGAGCTCCAGACCAGAGCACGAGGCTGCTCCCGGGCCCCTCACCAAGCCCGGCCCCTGCACCTCTGAAGTCCACCCCAGCCTCAGCACCTTCCCAGCCCCCTTCTCCCCTTCTGCTTCATGCCCATCTCCAACGGGTCACCCTGGCCAGGCCGTTCCACGGCTGGTGGTGGACGCCTTCCCCAGGAGACCCCACCCTTGGTGCCTCGGGCTCAAGGGGCCAATGTTGGCGACTTCCTTCCTGCCCTGTGGACCCCCCTCCCAATTCAGGTCTCTCTGGGGTCTCTCTCTCTTTCCATGTGAGGGTCTAGGCATCAGGCTTTCTCTCTTGGTCGCATTAGCTTTTTACTTCTTTTCTTGTCAGACTTTGTCGGGGTTTGTTCTGACCTGGACACTGTTCCATCATTTGTGTGTGTGTGCATGTGTATGTGTGTGTGTGTGCATCTGTTCCTCTCTCGCCACCTGACATTCATCTTTCCTTCCCTTTCTTATCCTCTTTCTCTCATTAAAAAAAATTGAGGTATAACTTACATACCATAACATGCACACATCTTAAGGGAAAAACCTCAATGAATTTTACCCATGTCTACACCTGTGGATCCACATCCCGGAGCAAGAAACAGACCATCCCAGCCCTCAGCAGCCTCCTTCTCGCTCAGGACTACCCCCGCCCCTCAAGGGAACAGTTATTCTGACTCTAGTACTGTTTATTATCATTGTTTTAAATCCAAAAGTTGATCGGGATTTTTTTTTTTTCTCACTGTATATATGTGTGACATTCTGTCTATCCGTCTTGGAACTTTCTTAGGCGCAGCTTCCCTTCTGAGAGTCCCTCATCTTTGTTCCTCCATTCGATCAACAATTACTGAGTACCTCCTGAGACGGGGCTGTGTGTGTCTGGCTCTCTCCCTCCGCCCCTCCCGCCCCCCGCTGCTCCACTCTCGCTCTCTCCGCTCTGCGCTGTCTTCCAGTCATTATTGAATTCTGCTTCCATTCTGTGCGTCACTGCAGGGGTGTATGTGTGTGTGAGAGTGTGTTTGTGTGTGCCCTGCTCGCCCACTACCTCCCCCTCACTCCTGCTTCCCCCACCTCTGCCTCCCTCTCCTCCTCTCCCGCTCCTGGGGGCTCCATCTAGAATTTTCCAGGTGAGCCTGGCTCTATTTCTCTCTCTCTCTCTCTCTCCTCCTTTCTTCCCTTGCTGTCTCTGAGGGTGGGTGGGCGCTGGCTGGCAGTGTGTGCGTGTGTGTGTGTGTGTGTGTGTGTGTGCCAGCCTGGCCCTCCCCCTCGCAGCTCCCCAGCCCCCTTTGCAAACTCTATGTGGTCCACAGGCAACCCGCTGCCACTGGGGTCTCTAGCCAAGCTGAGCCCCAGACCCGTCCACCCACCGTGGTCCATCTCCCCCCCTGCAGAGCCCCCCCTCCAGGCCCCCACCTGTCTTCCCATCCCATCCTAGGGCTGCCTTCATGTCGGTTCCTCCCTCTCACTCCCTGTCTGGTGGCATTTTGTTCCTGACCACCTGAAATGGCTCTCACTGTGGCCTCTCCCACCTTCCAGCAAACCGGGGTCTGACACTGCACCTCGGGGACACCGTCCCCTTGACACTCCCCCTACTTCCCTGCTGGCTCCTTCTCCATGTCTTGCCCCGCACCAGCTTCCCTGTCATCTGTCACCTGTTGCAGTGCTCTGGCCTGCACTTGGCCCCCCAGAGTGACCCTCTGACATCAGGCAAATTTGGTTGTGCATTCAGTCAACAAACATAGTTGCTGCCCCATAGCAGGGTGGGAGGCCATGAGGGGGACAAACATCCCCTGCTGTGCGGCAGGCCTTAGAGTCAAAAGCATATCCGTGACTGGGCACCCTGGTGTGGAGTGGAGACCCCGAGCCTGGTGGGCGGTGGTGGGGGGCGGGCACCTGGCCTCACACCATCTCCTCATCTTCATCTTCCCACTTCTATCAACTTCCCTGTCCTTCCGTCTTGCCCT
This sequence comes from Mesoplodon densirostris, assembly GCF_025265405.1. NCBI lineage: Eukaryota > Metazoa > Chordata > Mammalia > Artiodactyla > Ziphiidae > Mesoplodon > Mesoplodon densirostris. Next base: position 22,556,030 of record NC_082676.1, on the reverse strand, counting down.
TGTAGGTGTCCTGCCCGTCTCTCCCCGCATGTCAGTGTGTGTGTTTCTGTCTGACTCAGGGTGAGGGGCTGTGCGTCTCTGTCCATGTGAGGTCTGTCTGTTTGTCCCTGTGCACCAGTGCGTGTGAGTATCTGGTCCTAGTCTCTGTGTGTCCGTGGATGCGTTTGTGTGTGAGTTTGACCGTCTGTTGTCTTTATTTGTGTGTATGTATCTGTTTCTCTGTGTTGATATGTTTGTGTGTTTATCGGACGGTCTGTGTGTCCTGACCTGGGTTTCTGATTGTTTCTGCCCGTGTGAATGGGAGGGTCTGCTGGTCTCTGTGTGTGTTCTGCTGTGCAGCAGCTGTCTGTCTGTGTGTCTGTGTGTGCGTGTGTCTCTGTCTCCTGTCTGTGTGCAGTGTTGAGTGTATGCAGGATGTCTGTCCGTGTATCTCAGGGAAGGCCCCTCCTGGCTGTGTCTCCACGTGTTGTGAGGATCATTGTGTCACTGGCTGTGTCTCTCTGAGTGGAGGGATCTGTCTGGCTGATTTTGTCTGTGTGTCCTTCCCTCTCCCTCTGGGGGCTCCTTGTCTATCTGTCTGGCCACAGATCCCCCCACCGCCTGCCCATCTGGCTCACGTGTCTCCCTCCCCCTCCTCTTCCTTCTCTGCATCCCCCTCCTGGGGGCTTTGTCGGGGTCGCATGTCACCGTCTGCGCCTGGCAGCCTCGCCAGCCTGAGAGCCAGCGGTGTGTCACACCCCACGAGCCCCGCGTGGGTCGGGAGTGTGCGTCATCCCTAGCCCCTGGCGGCATGGGGGCCTCGCCTCGCCGCTCCCGCTCTCCCCTCGCCCCTCGCACTCTCCCTTGGAGGCTCTCTCAAGCTTTCTTCTTTCTTCAGGCGTCAGGCCTGCCTCTGTGTAAGTCTGTCCAAAGCTCCTCACTCTTTTGCCCCTCCTGTTGCTTTTCGGTTGCTGAGTGAGTTTGTTGGGGAAACTTTCAGGGTTTAATCAAATCTCCATCAACCAACCCTGCGGGGGGCAGAGCGGGCAGCGCTTGGGCCAGACAGGTCCTCCTTGTCCTTCTGTTAGTCCCCCTGTCCTTATTAGGGTCCATCTCCCTGAGGGGCACCCCCTGCAGAACCCAGGCACTCACCATCACCCACATGGAAGGCCCTTGGCTCCCGGCAGGGCTCTGCTGCTCCCTCCTCACCACCAGCCCCCACCTGCCACCCCTTCTGCTCCAGCCACCCCGCCCTTGCCTTTCCTTGAATGAGACGTGCTGCTCCCACCCCAGGGCCTTTGCACGTGCAGTCCCCTCTGCCTGGAGCTCTCTCCTGAGATCTGTGTGCCCGCCCACCTCCTCAGGTCTCCGCTCCACAGCCCCCTCTTCAGAGAGGCCTCTCTGGTGACTTAGTCTAACACAGCATCCTCCGTTTTAGCTCTCCTTACCCCTGTCCTGCTCCTGCTGTCTTTGTCTTCAAAGCACTTTTCCCTGCCAGCTGTCATCTTATTTTTTTTAATAAATGTATTATTTATCTTATTTATGGCTGCATTTGGTCTTCGTTGCTGTGCACGGGCTTTCCCTAGTTGCGGCGAGCAGGGGCTACTCTTGGTTGAGGTGTGCAGGCTTCTCATTGAGGTGGCTTCTCTTGTCGCAGTGCACGGGCTCTAGGCACATGAGCCTCAGTAGTTGTGGCTCACGGGCCCAGGTGCCCTGCAGCATGTGGGATCTTCCCGGACCAGGGCTCGAACCCGTGTCCGCTGCATTGGCAGGCGGATTCTTAACCACTGCGCCACCAGGGAAGTGCCCCAGCTATCATCTTATATGTGGATTTCTTGGTTTATTTTCCATCTCTCACACTATCCTCTCTGCCACTGTGCTGTGGGGCCCAGGAGGGCGTGGAGTGTCTGTTCAGTGCTGTGTCTCCAGCTCCAAGAATACTGCCCGGCCCGTGGAAGGTACTCAGTACATGTTCTCTGACTGACTGAACAACCTAATTTCTAAACGCTGCCTGGCCAGGATGCAGGGACGTGCCTCTTCTTGCCCACCCAGTCCCCAGGGAGGCAATCCCTAGCTCCCGCCTCGCTACTCAATCTGCTCTCACCTGTGCCTAACTGGTTCCGAAGTCCCGAGACCTTGGCTGAATCACCCCTCAACCCCAGCGCCCGCTGCTCACACCTCACCAGCCCCCACTTGAGTGGCTGATACCTGCCTCCTCTCTGGTCTCCAGTCTCTGATCTCACCCTAGGGACTCCTTCACCACTTGGGGACCAGTCACAGCTCTCCCACCTCATAGGTCCTCAAGGCTCCCACCTCCAAGAAGTATTCAAGCACACCCGCCTCCCATCTCCTCTCCTCATACTTCCAAGCCCCTCCCCCTGCCACACCCCTTCCCACCCGCTCACGTGCCTGCATGTCGCTACCCCCTCTGCAGGTGCTGGTCCCTCCACCTGGAAATCCCTTTCCTCACGTGCCTGCTTGGTGAACTAGGTTTTATTTTTTTAATAAAACAAAAATTTTTTATTGAGGTGAAATTCATATAAAATTAACCATTTCAAAGTGAACAATTTAGTGGCATTTAGTACATTCACAATGTTGTATGACCTCTAGTTCCAAGACTTTTTTTTTTTTTTTTTTTGCGGTATGTGGGCCTCTCACTGCTGTGGCCTCTCCCGTTGCGGAGCACAGGCTCCGGACACGCAGGCTCAGCGGCCATGGCTCACAGGCCCAGCCGCTCCGCGGAATGTGGGATCTTCCCGGACCGGGGCACGAACCCGTGTCCCCTGCATCGGCAGGCGGACTCTCAACCACTGCGCCACCAGGGAAGCCCCCAAGACTTTTTTTTATCACCCCAAATAAAACCCCCTACCTGTTAAGCAGTTATTCCCCATTTCCCCTCCCCCCTTCCTGTCCCTGGCAACCACCAACCTGCTTTCTGTCTCCGTGGATTTGTCTATTCCAGACATTTCAGAAAACAGAGTCCTACCATATGTGACCTTTTGAGTCTGATTTCTTGCACTTAGCGTAATGTTTTTGAGGTTTATCCACGTAGTCGCGTGTGTCAGGACTTTGTTCCTTTTTATGGGTGAATAATATTCAATTGTAAGCAGAGACCACACTTTGTCCACTTTGCCTCTTTTTGAGTCTCAAAAGCCCTCCTGTCTTGGGACACTGGGCCCTCCCTTTTCTGGCCCTCCCATTCCTCGAATGATCTGGGCCACCCCTGGCTGGCTGCACACCCTGGACTCCCAAGGCTGCGTCTCCCTCCTTCCTGAGCCACCTACCATGACCACCTCTTCAATCTCACTGACATTCCCCTTTGCCAGTCTGCTTCCTGCTGCCCGTTGACTGGCCGGCCATCCCCGCTTCCACCAGATCAAACTCCCCAGACAGCAGCACCTTCTCAAACATGCCTCTCACCACGTCTGTCTACCCACTGCATCACTCCCTGGCTCCCCACCCCTACCCCAAACAAAGTCCAGGCCTCAGCCCCCACTGCCTGCCTCTCAAGCCTTCTCCCTCCTCCATCACCCCCAAGCCCGCCGCCCAGACCCGTCCCCTGGCATTCTCACCCCTCTGCCCCTAGTGTCCCTTCCTGACCTGCCTCAGAGCCACCTTCCCGGACTCCCTCTCCCCCAAGCAGAGTGAGTGTCTTTCCCCTGTGGCTTCTGGAGGGAAGGGGTTTCCAGAATCGTTCCTGCCCCACTGTGTGCTGATGGCATCCCTTTGTCAGTTCAGGCTCTAGGTCACCCATGCCCAGGATGGTGCCTCCCCCAGGCAGGTCTGGAGGGGGCCTACCCCACACCTCCTCTGAGAGCCTCCTGCCCCGTGTTCTCTCCCACCTTCCTCTCTGGAGCATTAGGTGGCTTTGTGCTCCTTTTAAGCATCAAATGCTTTGTCGCGCGCGCGCGCGCGCGCGCGCGCGCGTGTGTGTGTGTGTGTGTGTGTGTGTGGTACTGTTCTGTCTGTCCACCACACTGGACTCCTCGCTGTCTCTCTGCTCCAGCCTTGGGGGTCATTGTCATTCTTTGAACGTGTTCTACACACACACACACACACACAATGAGACAGGGAGAGGGAGACAGAGACAGAGGAGCCCCCTCCTTGGCCCGTCTCTGCGGGGTTCTTGCTTTTGTGCTCACTCTGTGAGTCTCCTGTGCGCTGGGCTGTGTGTGAGTGTGTGTGTGTATGACTCTCTTCTCTTCCCCTCCCTCCAGCACGTTCCCTCTCTGTCTCTAAGGCCTTACAGAAGCCTGCCCTTGCTCTGGGAGGAGGAGGAAGGAGAGGAGAGGGGCGCCCCCTCCCCACTTCCCTTCCCTCTCTGGGCTTTCTGTCAGACTCTCCACCTCTCAGCCTCCGTGTGTGTGTGTGTGTGTGTGTGTGTGTGTGTGTGTGTCTCCAGCTCTGTCTCTTGACTCTGGGTCTCTCCTTCTCTCTCCCCATCACGGGCTCTTTATCCCTCTCTCCCTCTCTGCCCGGCACCGTCTCCATCTCTGTCTCTCCGCTCCCGCCACGCTTGCCCTTTTCCTCTGTCTCTTGGCCTCCCTATTCTTCCTCCTCGATGTTTCCAGATGTGTCCATGTCTGACTCCGTCTCATGCCACGTATTTCCCTCAGTCCCTCCTCCTCTCTCGGGCTCCCCTTCCTCCCGACCTCTGTGTCTCTGTGTGTGTCCGTGAGTGTGTCTGTGTGTGTCTGTGAGTGTATCTTCACATCCGGGTCTCCTTCCACTCCCTTCACCTGCCCTTAACCTGCTGGAACTCCCAGGGGCGCCCTGCCTGGGGAGGCTTGTCTTCCCAATGGCACCCCCCAGCTGTGACTTCATCCCCTTTTGGGGCATCATGCTTGAGGGGTCCTCACACCCCTGCCACACATCTGGCAGGAGCCACTAATCTAACCCCACCCTCTCTTCCTGAGACCGCATTGAGTTGGGGGTCCCTGTCATTCCTCTAGTTGCTCAGGTCAGCCTGATCCTCCCCCCACCCCCATGGTAACCTGTCCTGCAGATGCTGTTCCCTAAGCATCCACCCACCTCTCCCCCAACGCTGGTCGGGTCACCCCATCTCTCCCTGGAAGGCTCCACTGGTTTCCTCTCTGGCCTTCCTGCTTCTCCTCCCTCCTCCCAGGGATCAGAAACAACCCCCAACCCCCAGGCCCTAAATCCCTTAACTCTTTTTGTACAGAGAACAAAGCCAACTTCTGAGCTCTTCCAGGCCCCAGGCTCTGGCTGCGGGGCCCTGCAGCCTACTTCGCTTGTCTCTGCCTCCGTCTCTCTCACCATGCCCTCTGCTCCTCCAAGCCTTTGTCCTTGTGCTCAAGCTTTCCCCCTTTGCCCCGTGCCTTCTTCCTCATCTGTTTGACAAACTCCTCTTCCTTCCCCACCCCCACACCGCCCCCGGGGCCCTGCTTTGAGTTTTGGGCTCTGGGACCCTCCTCTGGGAGACCGTCCCCTGCCCGGGCCTCTGGGTCAGCCCAGACTTACCACCCAAGATTGCATTAGGCAACCTAACCCTAGGCTCCCGGACACACTAGGTGATCAACAAATGCACCTGCACTCTCCTCCAGGAGCTTGTCCTCTCTGTGAGTGCCAGTATGTTTGGAAGTCTGGGGCTCCGAGCCTCAGTTTACCTACTTCCTCTGCCCCCCACTGCTCCCTGCTCCCCCCCTCCTCAGGTCTGCCCTCAGTCCCGGAGGGTGTGCGCACGTGGGCGTGTCTGATCACTCCCCTGCTTGTTCTCTGTAGCTTCATCTCCATTCAATCTCTGTACCAGTTTTCTTTCTTTTCTTTCTCTTTCAAGGCACATGTTTTCTCCTGATCCGAAAAGTAATGCATCCATCTTCATGATAAATCGTTTAGAAAATACAGAGAAGCACAGAGAAAACAATAGAAGTCCCCTATTGATCCCATTTCCTGGAGGAGGGGCCCCTGGGAGCGTGCTGGGGAGTGGACCCTGGGCTGGACTGTGACCAGGGCCCCACCTCGCAGTGCCCCTCATGCCCCCTCCATCGCCCTTCCTCCTGTCTCGCACTCTCGGTCCCTCTCAGTCTCTGTCACTGTCTCCGGTCTGACTCGGAGCCCCTCTCTGCGTCTCTCTCAGCCTGTGCCTCTGTCTCTGGGTGACTGTCTCTGTCTGCATGGGTTCTGCTCTCCCCCTGGGGGGTCTCACCGTCATCCACATTCATTCATTCGTAAAGCCCGTCCTGAGGATGCCCAGACCAGGAGTGTGTGTCTGTGGGATGTCGGGCCTCCCTCCCGCCACTCAGGCCTCCCTGAATTTTGCCCTCCACTCTGTATGAGCTTCGAGGGGTACATGTTGGGCTTGTGTCCATGTGTCTGGCTCCCTGGACACCCATCTGCTTGATTGTCTGCTTGCCACCTCCCTCTCTCTGCAGCCTTTCAAAATTGCCATCTTGCCCTTGCCCCATTGTGTGCGCCTGTGTGTGTGTGTGCGTGTGCGTGTGCGTGTGTCCCTCCACAGGCTCTCGCCTCTCTCTGCCTCTCTCACTTCCTCTCTGTGGTTTCCTCACAGTTTGCTCGCCCTCTGTCTCCGTCGGTCACTCCCATTCATAAGTTATTTTGCTCATTCAAAAAACAGAGCATCATTTTTTCTAAATTGTCTGCCAGGAACACAAGTTGCATTATTACCTTCGTAATAAGAAAAACCCATGAAAGTGATGACCACAAGCACCATCAGAATACCGAGGGCATTAGGGGCGCATTGTCAGCAGCCGTGCTGAGTCCTGCCCTGGGCTAGAGGGTCGTGTGTGTGTCTGTCCATCCATCTCCAGGCTTCCCTGTCTGCCTCTCCTTCCTCCTCCTCTCCATCCTTTTCCTTCCTTGGAGATTTCTGGAATTTCACTCTGGCTGTTCATGCTGTGCGCCTAAAGAATGGGCCTGTGTGTGTGCGTGTGGGCGGGAGTACTGTGATCGTGGAGGAGTGTGTGAACGTGTGAGCCCATGAGTGTGCAAGCATCTGTGGAGGAGTGTGTGTGTGCACGCATGTGGTCTACGCACTCGCTGCTTCTTTGCAGCTTTGGCAGGCTTTGTCCCCCACCCTGCCGCGGATGTTTTCTTTCTCTCAGAAATGACATTTATTGTTTTCCTTTGGTTTCAGGAGTAATATGTGTTCACCACAGAGAAGGTGGAAAATACCAGAAAGAACGTGCAGAAGAATATGAAATAAAAATCCCCTGTAATCCCACCTCCCAGAGAGAAAGGAACCACTATTCATATTTGGAGATCTTTTTGCAATGTTCTTTGTATCTGTGAGCCTTTTCTCTCTGTGGCGTGAGTTTTTCTCTGCAAATTTGATTTCACTGTGTTTACTCATCTGTTCCTTCAGGAGCATTTTGGGCGTCTCCACTCGGGACACCCCTGTGTGTCTTTGTCAGCCTTTCTGAATGGTCTGAATGTCTTTGTCTGGGAAGTTCTGTCTGTCTGACAGTCTCCTCCGTCCCTCCCTTCCTCCTTCTGGGGCTTTATCTGACATGTGTGTGTGTGTGTGTGTGTGTGTGTGTGTGTGTTGAGGGGGGGGGGAGAGAGAGAGAGAGGGAGGGAGGGAGGGAGGGAGGGAGGGAGAAGAGGAAGCTAGACAGAGAAATCCAGAGAAAAAAATAGCAGAGGTGGGTTGGTTAGAGAGAGAGAGACAGAGACCCCATCCTCCCTCCCCTCCCTTCCCTCTCTCTCTTCTGCTGCTTCCCTCAGGATGCTGGGTGCCTTCCGTGTCCCACCATCCCTTTTTCTGCTCTCGTCACTTTGTTCTTGGGTTGCTTAAGAATGAAGAAGAGCTGGTGGGTGCGGGTGGGGCTTTCGTGGGTAACGCAGTGGAGCCAGGACACGGGACAGAGGTTCTGGGAACTTTCCTTGTGCAGCCCGGGAGATGAGGGTGGCAGAAGACCAGGTGCCGGGGCATGGAGGGGCTTCACTCTTGTTTCAGTCTCATAAGGGCTGGGGGCCGGGAAGTGGGACGTGGTTCACGGGCAGCAGGAGTGGGGTGCTCTGAACCCTCCCAGCCTCTCCCCGTGGCCCAGGTCGCCTCCTGCTCAGAGAACTCAGCCGTCTCCTCTCCACTTGGCTCTGCCTGTGCCTCCTGCCTCTCACCGAGACACGGTAGATAAACAAACCTCTGGACTTCGGTGCCCAACACCTGTTCACATCTTATGCTGGTCCTCAGAGCAAAGGGAGGACAATGAGAGTTCTGAGGCTCGGTGGGACGGCTCATGTCAAGGATGCCCAGCACAGTGCATGCTGGGTAGTGCTGCTGCCACTGTGCTGGCATCCTCTCTTCTCTCTGGCTGAATCACAGCTCAGCCTACCCCCACAGGTCCCTTCCTTCCTCCCTCCCTCCCACCCAGGTGTGGCTCCTCTGAGGTGTCCAATAGATACTCAAGGAATTAGGGAGCGAGGGAAATCAGGGAGGCCTGTGGGCAGTGGGGATGGGGGAGGGAAGGCTGGTTGGGAAGCCTGGGGACACCAGTGACCTTCACAACACGGAGTGCCCACCTTGAAGACTTTGGCTATGGCCGTGCCTGGCCTGGGATGCAGTTCTCCTTCCTTTGTCATTCTCTTTACCTGGCTCCCTCCTCTGCTTCTTTATGGTGCTCCTCCTGTCACCCCCAAGGGGGCATCCTGCCTTGAAGCTCCCATGACTTCCTGGGCACATCCCTGTTGCTGCTGTTACCATGTTCTCCTATAACAATCTATTTCTCTCATGTCTGTCTCCCCCACGAGACTGGGAGTGACATAAGGAAGTGGGACGGTGCTCAGTTCTTCTCTGGAGCTTTGGCCTCCCCCACCCAGCACAGGGCCAGGCATGAGCGAGGCACTCGGGGGATCCTGGAGAGAGGCTGGAAGAATGAATAAACCTTTCTCCTCCACCTGCTGACTCGTATGCATCCCTCAAGGCCCAGCTGAAATGACCCTCCCTCACTAACATCTTTCCTGACCCCGTATTAGTAAATGGCTTCCTCCTGGGCTCTCTCATAAATGTGGCTGTTAAAACAAATCTCAGGTCACATCACTGTTCTCTCTTTGTATATCTGCCTTCCTAAAGGCTGTGGGTATTCAGGGGCAGAGTGAGACAGAATATAACCACAGCAGCAAGAACAAGAGCTAATCTCATATAGGCTTACTACACGTCTGAAACTGTCCTAAGTGCCTTGCCTGTAGTTTTCATTTAACCCTTACAATATGATTCTTGATACTATTATTATCCCCATTTTACAGATGGGGAAACCAAGGCTCAGAGAGGTTAAGTGACTTATCCCAGCTCACACAACAAGTAAGTAGTGGAGGTGGGTTTTGAACCAAGATGTCTGGCTCTAGAGTCACCCTCTAAGTGATATAAGGTGATATGTATTAAGCATTTTTCTCTCAAAGTGTCAAGGGCCCTGAAGTCTTTCTCTTTTCGGCATCTCCTGTCCTACCCTGAGCCTGCTGTCCCCGCACTCTGCCCCTTTTCCCCGGGCAGTGCATCCCCTGCTCCTGCAGTCCACAAGGATAAAGACATGATGCCAGCACGTGTCTCCAGCTGGGCCTCTCCACGGATGCCTGAAACCCACCACCTTGTCTCTGTAGCCCCCAAACATGTTTTTCTCCTGTTCTCATTAGCGCCCACTGGGGGCAGCAGCCAGGAGCCCATCTGATTCCTCAGCTCCCTCGGCCCACAGCCATCTGTCTGGCTTCCTGCTGACTCTCCCTCCGGGAGCCCCTCAGCAGCCCCTGCGCAGCCCCTCCTGCAGTGTAGCCCCCACCTCTGCACTCATCCTTCCACTTCCTGCTCCAACACCTGTCACCTTCCCAAGTCCCCTCGTCTGTAAATGAAGCCACAGACAGCACGTTCCTCATGGGGTATCACAAGGATTAGATGAATTTTGAAAAGCTGTTATGGAAGGGCCAGCCTCACCATCCGCAGCTGTTATTAAGGATTAAATGGATAGCTGTTATTAGAGATTTTCTGAATGAATGAATGAATGACCCAGTGGGTGCGCCTTTCTTCTCTTCATTGTCCTCTTCTCAGTACCTGCTTCCATCTCCTTGTCTCACAGGCTGTACTTTTGGAAGGATGGCTACCCTCTGAAAAAAATTTTGGATCCCACCAGCCAGTGTGAAAATCTCTCCTATCCTAGAAAAAGGCCCTCCCCATGACCCCATCTCTCGCCTAACTATGGCTCCATCTCTCTCCTCCCTTCTCAGAAAAGCTTGGGGGAAGAGTTGCCCTCTACCTCAAATAGCCCTACCTCCCCGCGCTGTGATCAGCAACCTCCCATCAAGGTCATTGCTGTGGCCTCCAGGCTGCCAGATTTAACGGACATTTTAATTTTAGTCTTTGCAGCATTTCAACGCTGTTCTCAGTTTCCAGGACATTCATCCCCATCTCTCTCCTGTCTTTCATGACTGGCCACTGAAGAAAAGCCGGAGAACCCCTTGTAAGTGCTGATGAAATATTAGTAAGCCAATGGCTCAGTCTTTGGATATCTTCTCTCTCTGTCCCTCTGGTCTCTCTCTCCTTACTTCCTTGGGAATCTTGATTCATCCAGTCCTATGACTTGAAAACCCAGCAAGCCTTATGCTGTTGACTCCCAGCCTGAACCCTAGACTCTTACACCCACATCTCCACGTGGGAGTCTACCGGCAACTCAACTCTAACATGCTCCAAATGAGCCCTTGACGTCCACTCCCCAAGCCTGACCCCCACCTCGCCTCCCTCACTTCAGTACCTGGTACAACCACCATTGGAACCTAAAACAACGAAGCGTTGCCCTCCTCATCCCTAGACTGTGTCCCCAGCCCTTCTCATTTCTCTTCCTACCTGTTTCCCTGCCCCCTGTCTCAACAACCACTCAAATACCATGACTCCTGAGTTTTTATTTCCTGCCTAATCATTATTTGGAGCCTCAGATCTGTATGATCAGCCATTTCCTAGATGCTTCCACCTGGCTATCCTTCCAGGCACCTGCCACTCCATGTGTCCCAAAGTGGACTCAGCATCTTCCTTACAGGTACTCCTCCTGCTGGGGTCCCTGGGTCAGTAAACAAGACCACGATGTGCCCTATCATGAGGGTGGTACCTCCGCATCACTCTTGACTCTGCTTTGTTCACTCCACCAGCACTGCTTGTTGGGATGGTCATTTTCCAGTCTCCCATTGTGTCCCCTCAATCACCGAGGATTGTATTTCCTGGTTCTCCTCTCTGTTCCTAGTCCTGTGGCCATCCTTGATGACTTCACGACCCACATGGATGGTGTAGCCAACACCATGCTCTTGACCTCCCAAGTGCTAACAATCTCGTTCTCTACTCGACCTCAACCACGATCGTATCTTTGACCTTGCAACAACAGCTCCAATTCCAAAGTCCCAACTTCCAGCTATCCTACTCCCAAGCCATCGCTTGTTGTCATTCCACCTCATTTACTAGAGCATGTCTTGGATCTCAGCAAGACCTTGGAAGTCAGCCCCCACCATTCTTTCTCTAACCCCTCTAACTAGCCCTTCACCCTGACCTCACTATTGACACAACTCTTGGCAAGGTCACCAGTGATCTCCATCTTGTCAGATCCAATGCTCAGTTCTCAGTCCTCATCTTCCTGTCCCATCAGTCATGTTGGGTGTGGTCGAACACTTCCTCAGTCTTGAAACATTCACTTTTCTTGGCTCTCAGACATTTCTCTGATTTTACCTCTTGGTCTCTATTTCTTTTGCTGGATCCTCCCACTTCCCCCACTCTCTAAATGGCCCCCTTCTCTTCTTCAGTTACACAATCCCTGCAATTCAACAGTTTGGCGTACTCTCTGTTTTCTGACCACTCCCAAACTCTACCTTTCCCTGAACTCCAGACTCCACTGCTCATTCAACTTCTCTGCAGGGATACCCAACACGCATTTCAAACTCACTACACCGAAATCTGAAATCATCCTATCTTCCTTGAAAACCTGTTCCTCCCTCATTCTTCCCCAGATCAATAAATGGCACCACCCTGAAACCCTGGAAGTTATCCAGGAGTCCCTTTTTACCCTCATCATTTCATACATACTCGTGGTCAATTCATTGTCCGGTCCCCCCAACTGAACTTCCAAATCATTCTGTTTTCTTCACGCCACCTGCTCCATCCTAACTCAAGCCCCCATCATTTCTCTGGGACAATAACCCAGCCTCCTCCCTGGGCTCCCTGCTTCTAGTCCTGTGTCCAGAACCAGAGGGATCTTATAAATCAGATCGGGCCACTGCCTGCTTAAACCCCTCCAATGGTTTCCCACTGCATTGACTGTAAAACCCAAGCGTTGTGCCAAAGTCTAACATGATCTGGCCCTGACCATGTTGCCAGCTTCATCTCTTGCATTCTCCTCTCACTCAGTCCGGCTCCGCCCACCTCCTTTCCACTCTTCAAACATGGCAAACTCATTCTTGTCTTAGGGCTCTAGCCGTTTTAATTCTTTCAGCCTGAGAAGACTCTTCTCCCAGAAATTCACAAGACTGCCGCCTCCTGCCTTTCTGTCACTCAGTTCTCAGCTCAGATGCCACCTCCTCAGGGAAGCCTTCCTTGATCGTGCCTCCCCTCCCCCTGGGCTGTCTCACCACCCTGCACTAACCTCCTTTGAATTCTTACCAATATCAGAAATTATCTTTCTACCTTACTTGGCCTTTTCCTGTCTTCTGTACTAGAAGATCAGTTCTGGGAGAGGAGGAGCTGAATCTCCTACAACAGAAGCTCCCTGTTGTAATCTGCTCGTTACAGTGTCTGGCACGTAGTAGGTGCTCTATCAATGCTCATGAGTTACGTGCATGTATCTGAATGGTGACCACATCCTGTCAAGTCTGTTCCTTCATAGCTCTCCTCCTGTACCCTCCACTCCAGCTCACCCCTCTGCCTCCCTACCTTGCTCTGCTGTGATCGTCATTCTCTCCTAGCTTCTGAGTTCTCTCTCTGAGCCCTGACAGATTTGGCCCTCCCTTTGTGAGTGGATCATCCTGTGTGTGAGTGTGAACTCACACCCATGCCTGGGTGTGTGCATCTGTGTCTGTCTCACTGTGGGTTATACGTCTGTCTCTCTCATTTATTGGGTTTTGACCTAATTTCTAGTTTGCTTCATTCATTCTTTCCTTTGTTAATTTATTAGTGTATTCAGTTATTCCATCTTTAAATATCTTGTGGTGGATGCTATGCTAGGCAGTGTATGTGTGTGATGTGTGTATGTGGACATAGGTGAATCACTCCTGTTCTGGGCCCTTTATCAAATTTTATTCTCATCTCTGGATTACCCTTCCAACCATCCATCTGTCCATCCGTCCATCCATCCATCCATCCATCCATCCATTTACCTATCCATCCACCTATTGATCCCATCCATCCAGCCAGCCAGCCAGCAAGCCAGCCAGCCAGCCATCATCTAACAAGTGCCAGATTCTGTGCCAGTCAGTGAGACTGAGTGTGTGTGTGTGTGTACAGGGTGCCTATATCTGTGTCCTGCTGTCTGAGGGCCCCTTCCCCCTCCCTCACTGCCTCCCTTTTTATCACACTCCAAAGCCACATTCCCTTTCTCTCTACAGAAGAGCTCTGTTGAATTTTTGCTCTGAGTCTGTGAGCCATTCGTGGTGTGTGTTTGCGTGTGTGTGTGTGTGTGAACATCTGTCAGTCTCTCACGTCATTCCCTCTAGGGCTTGGGCTGAGGTAGTTCCCAGTCTCTGGGTCACTGTCATTCACGCTTTGTCCAACTATTTGTTAATTCACCCGCAAGAAGTTTATTAAACACCTGCTTCCTGCCAGGACTTGGGTTGCTCTGGGCTGTGAGAGTGTGTGGTGCGAGCTCACGGCTGTCTGCTGTCCACCACACTGCCTCTCCTGTCCTCTCCCTCTCCTGTCCCTCCACTTGCCTTCACAGCCCGGGCCCCCAGTGTGTGTACTGGGCACTACCCCTCCTCTGTGCGTGTTCCTCCTGCAGCCTGCAGGCCAGACTCCCATTTCACTCACAAGCTGAAAACTCAAAGCCAATTCGCAGCTGACTCTGGTACCTCAAAAGCCCAGCATATGACAAGCTCACCGCATCATTTCCGCACCTCTGATGGGTTTCTCTCCCTGTTCTCATTAGCGCAGAGTGTCATTGCCTGCCTGGGTCCGCAGCCAGGAGCCCCGAGTCATCTCTGAGTCCTCACTCTCCTGCCACCCACAGCCCATCTGTTCTCTTTCCTGTAGAATCTTCCTCCAAAAGCTGCTCAGCACCCAGCCCCCACTGTCTTATCAGCCCCTCCCTCAGCCGGCCCAGAAAATTGAAGCCTGGACCACTGCATCCATCCATTCATCCATCCAAGCAGCAAACTTGCCCCAAGCACCCACTGGATCTCTGCGGAGGACACAGGCCCCAAAGCCCTAGCCCACGTCGTGCAGGAGCTCATCAGAGTCAGGGGAAAGACAGACCAGTCATCACTGCTCTACGAGACGTGTGATGGAGCTTCCCAAGATTTTCTGTCACTTTGGTCACTACACTGTGCGTGTTTTTGGGGGTGACATCTGTCTTATTTGCCTTGGCCACTTTTTCAGACCTTCTTCCTCCTTCCAACCCTCCAGAATCGGTGCTCCCCAAGGCTGCGTCCTCCTGCTTCTCTCCTCTCCTTCCACGAGCTGTGCCCAGGGTTTCAGAGATCCTTCCCCATGCAGAAACTCCCTCGTGCACATTCCCTGTTCCTTCCTCAGCCCCATTCGGATGCCCCAGCAACATCACAGACTTACCAAGATAGGATCAAACTCCCCATCATCCCCACCCTCCTCCTAGATGGGAGGTTCCTACCTCCCATCTCCAGGACCAGAAACCCAGACATCACCTTCTCTTCTCCTTTGCCCTCCATTTCCAATTCAGTTCCAATTTTTTGCCGATTCTTCCTCCAACATCTCTCTCCAGTCTTCCCCCTTGTTTCTGCCCATCCTCATGGCCAATATGGTTGCCCTGGCAACGGCCATGCTCTCCCTTCTCTCCAGGCTCCTCTCAGCAGGGGAACGTGCTCGCTTTCCTCTAACTTGTAGAGAAGCACTCCATCTTGTCCTGTCTCACTCCTGTCCACTCTCTCCATCCATCTGCAGAAGGCTTGGCTTTAGCAGAGCCGCCCCCAGGTCCTCTGGGCCCGCCATGATGCTCAGCAAATCCCCCTACCGACTTCCTGTTCGCCAGATCAGCAGTCTCTATCCCACTGTGAAAAGAAAATCCGTCTGCCCAATGGAGAGGCCCCTGTGGATGTCCCCTCCTCTCTGTCAGCAAGGCTGCAATGGTCTCTTTCCCTTCCCCTTCCAAACCCATCTTTCAAGAGTAAGGCATCATATCCTCTTTGATGAAGCCTCTGACAGCCTCTCTCCCAATATCCCATTATATCCCCATCATATCCCAGGAACATCCAGGCATGCCTTGGTTTGGGTGCCTTTCTGCCCACCAGACTGAACCTTGTGTCTGATTTCTTCTCCGATGTCAGCACAGAGGAGGGGCTAGGGGATATTTGGGTCTGGGGCAGGAAGAAGGATGGACAGACAGATGGAATTTGTACCTGTGGGTTTCCTCTTTCTCCTTGTTCTTTGTCAGTTTCCATCTCCCCTCTCCCCTCTCTGCCACCCTAAACTCTTTTTTAATAAAGATTACTTTTTGCTCTCACCTGTGATATACAAATATATTATCTTAAAATATTAAAACATTACATATGAGACCAAAGTCCCTTCCCCTGTCCCCCTCAGCCTACATCCTGTTCCTCAATTCCTTTCCCAAGAAGAAACTAGCATTATCAAATTAGTGCAAAAAAATTCATCTCTCTCTCACACACACACACACCCCTAAATAGCAGCTAAAATAATACTCAGTGGTGAAAAACTTCTTTCCCCCTAAGATCGGAACAAGGCAAGGATATCCACTTTCATCACTCTTATTCAACATCACATTGGAGGTCCTAGCCAGTGCAATATAGCAAGAAAAAGAAGTAAAAGAACATACAGATGGGAAAGGAAGAAATAAAATCTTCTCTCTTAGCAGATGACGTTATTGTCTACATAGGAACTTCTAAAGAATCTACAAAAAAGACTAGAACTATTAAGTGAGTTTAGCAAGGTCAGAAGATACAAAGTCAATCTACAAAAATCAATGAGCAATTGGAAATGGAAGCGTATATATTCCCCTGGAAAATGCAGAATGTGGTTTGGTAAACAGTATTCAAAATACCGTTGTTGTTCTTGTTTTTAAAAGAAATCGCCTCATACTACGTATATTATTCTCTCGTGAGCTTTTACACTCAACAGTTCTCTGAGGGCTCCTTTTCCTTATTAGAACATATATTGCAGTCAATTCTTTTCCTCTGCTCACAGGATTCCAGAGAAGGGCTGAATTGGAGTTTATTTAGCTCTTCCCCACCAAGGATGGACAGTTTGGTTGTTTTTACTTTCTCATCATTACAGATAAGGCTGTACCAAACACATGCTCTCTCCTTCTGGCTCTCACTTCTTCGGGTCCTAGGGGTACTCCAAACCTTGTCTGTGCATTCATCCGTCTCCTGGCTCCCTGAGAGCTCTGTGTATCTCCTTCCTTGCCTCATTCTCTCTTAGTTTGTCCCTCGTATTTCCCAGTTCTTTTTGGACTTGGCCCTAGTTATTGAGTGTGTGTGTGTGTGTTTCTGTGTTGCCTGTTCCCCACCCTGTATGTAGATCAGTAAAGGTCCCATCAGGAAATCGATGTCACAATCAAATTCGGATAATCTGAGGAGGTTTCCTCTCTCTGGGGACTTTCTCAGGTTTTATTCTCATCTCGGGGCTACTCCATCCTCTCACCTACCAACAAAGACATATGGAGCCTGTTCCAGGAGAAGAGCTTAGATTGTGTGTGTGTGTGTGTGTGTGTGTGTGTTAGGGGGTGTGTGCCTGTGCATGTGCCCATGTGTCTACCTGCCTGCCTGTGGGTCCCCTGAAGGCCCCACCTCCCTTCTTGTTTTTCTTTTCTAACTTTTTTTTTTTTTGTACGCGGGCCTCTCACTGCTGTGGCCTCTCCCGTTGCGGAACACAGGCTCCGGACACACAGGCTCCGCGGCCATGGCTCGCGGGCCCAGCCGCTCCGCGGCATGTGGGATCTTCCGGGATCGGGGCACGAACCCGTGTCCCCTGCATCGGCAGGCGGACTCTCAACCACTGCGCCACCAGGGAAGCCCCTCTTTTCTAACTTTTTAACCTACACCTCATCTTGCTCCTCTTGCTTCTGTCTTGATCTCTCTCGCTCAGCCATGTTCTTTCCCACTTTCCTGAGAAAGTGTTATTCATTTTGCTCTGCATTTGTGCATCATTCCCGCTGCGAGTGTATGTGTGTTCATGCGTGCGTGTGCGCGCACACCTCGGCCCCTCAGCTCTGTCTCTTTTTTTCTCAAGCTTGTAGCTTTTTACTTTCTCCATGTCTTACTGTGGGTGTGAACACGCACAAGTGTACACGTGTTTGGATAATGCTTACCTCTGTGAGGCAGGGTCACGATCGGGTCCCACCCTCTCTGTCATCCTTCATGACTCTATGTCCGTATGCCTTTCTGTCTGTCCACAACACTATTGCTGATCTGCTTACTAGGGCCTGTCTGTCTGTCCTTCCCATCATTCCTCCCTGAGTCCTCCTGCTTCATACATCCTCACATCGCAGGGCCCCTAGTTCTTTATCCTGGATCTTTCCCTCTCCTACTTTTTTTTTTTTTTTTTTTTTTTTTTGCAGTGTGTGGGCCTCTCCCGTTGCGGAGCACAGGCTCCAGATGCGCAGGCTCAGCGGCCATGGCTCACGGGACCAGCCGCTCCGCGGCATGTGGGATCTTCCCAGACCGGGGCACGAACCTGCATCCCCTGCATCGGCAGGCGGACTCCCAACCACTGCGCCACCAGGGAAGCCCCCCTCTCCTACTCTTCACCTGCTTCCTGGATGAGCTCACAGAGTACCTCTTGGCACTGACACCCCAGTGTCCTCCTTCAGCCCTGGCCCTACTCATTCTCTCCCACTCCTGCCACTGATTCTGGGCTCGCACGCAAGCCCAGTGCGTCATCTCTCAGGTCTCCAAATGTGTTTCTCTCCCAGCTCTCATTAGTGCTGAGCATCACCGCCACCTGGGGCTTTGCAGCTGGGTGTCCGTCATCTCTGACTCCGCTCACTCCTGCCGTCCACCCCCAGCTGTCCCCTCTTCCCGTCAAGACTCCCTCTGAGGGACTGCTTGGCACTTCCCTCCCCACCCCAATCCCTTCAGCCTCTCAGGGCTCGGTCATCAGCTCTTTGATGCCTGGACCATCCATCTATCCATCGATCCAATAAACTTGTCCCAAGCACCCACTGGGTCTCTGCTGAGGACCCAGGCCCACATCCTGCAGGAGCTCAGAGAGCAGTTATCACTGCACTACAGGATGGGTGATAGGGCTTGTCACGTCTCTATGTCACTCTGAACATCAGTGTGTGTGTGTGTGTCTGTCTGTCTTGGTCACTTTTCCAGATGCTTCTCCCTCTTCCTGGTGTTGGTCCAGCAATGATGTTCCTTGAAGCTGCACCTTCCTCCTTCTCTCCCTCCTAGACTTCCTTGTTGTTCACTCCTGGGGGTTCAAGGGCCCCCTCCACAAGACGCTGCCCCACCTCATGTCCCCCCCTTACCCCCAACCCAGGCCCTTTGTTCGGCATAAGTTCCAGAGCCTAAATATCCACAGTTCCCTCCTTGGTTCCACTTGAAGGTCCCACCAGCATCACAGACTCCCCAAACCAGGACCAAACTCTTCATCCCCCAACCAGGGCCATCCCCCATTTCCAGAGCCAGAAATCTGACCACCCTTCCCCTTTTCCTGCCCCCAGCTTTAATCAGCCCCCAGTTCTTCATGATTCTTTCCGCAAAGGCTTTCTCCTACCTCCTCCTTGCTTTTCCCCATCCTCACGGCCAGTGTCGTTGCCCTGGCAACAGCTGTCCTCTCTCCCTCCTCCTGGGTCCTCTCAGTTGGTGGGTTTGCTTGCCTTCCTCGCACCTGAGGAGAGATGTTCCTGTCTCCCTCCTGTCTTCCCTCTCCTTCCGTCCACAGACGAGCTGGGGTGGGGGGACATTAGGCACTGGTCACTTCTCCCCGGTCCTCTGCAGTGAGGCCCCCTGCCTCGGCCCCCATAGCTCTCCAGCAAGGCCTCCTCCACCTGCTCGGTGATGACGAGCCGGCCCATTTCTCTCCTCACTCCCTTTGCCCCTCAGGGGCCCCTGATGGTGGGGGCCAGCACTGAGCACACCAAGGATGCCTGGTTTTCCCCCAGCTCTCAGGCCATGCATCCTCTGTTTCCTTTGGAGGGTTCCCCCGCTACCCCGCCAGTCTCTGTGGGGTCTCAGGTCTCCCCAGAGCCCTGTCCTGGCTCCCACCTCTCCCTAGCCATGTTGAGCTCCACCTGGCTCAGACTCAGGCCACTCTGCCCAGCCTGCACCCCAAGTGTTGGCATGAGGGAAGCTCCCTTTGGACTGGGTGCCACAGGCCCCTCTCCTTCTCCAGACCCCCACCTTGGGCAGAGAAAAAGGCCTTGGGTCCGGGGTCCTCCCTGGAGGAGCCCTTGCTGACCCCTCCCTTGGGGCCCCGTGGGACCCAGCAAACACTCACCGGGCAGCACGAAGCACTGCGTTGGTGGTCATCTTTCCCCTGCTGGGCTGGCCTTCTCTTGGGGTCTGCCCTGGAGGGAGGCTGGACAAGTAAGTGTCTGTGGGTCTCTTCTCTTGCACTCTCTTGTTCTTTCTCCCCTCTGGCTTCATCTCTCCTTTTGGAAAATAATTTTTAAATTCCACAGGAGATATAAGAACCGATTATATTTGTTAAAAAAAAATTAAGGCTTTCTATATAAGACTGAGGTCTCCGTTGACTCCTGTTCCCATCCTAGCCTCAGTCAGGCCCCAGCAGGACTCTCCACAATGCAGAGACTTTGAGGAGGGTCTGATGACATAGGTACCGAGGTGTGGGTTAGGGGGCTACTGGAAGCCACGGATGGTGGCTGTGAATTGTTACCACCACTGGGAGAAGTTTCCAGAATCGTGTAGAAAGGGCCGCCTCAAGAGGAGGAGGACACAGCAGCCTGAGGTCCAGGGGACCAAACATACTGACCTCCCCCATCCCTCTCTCCCTCTGACCATCCCACTGGCCAAGCTCGGCAGGAAGCTGGGGGACTCGGGCTGGGGGTCCGCACAGCCCAGCCTCTTGAGGGTTGAGAGCTGGAAGGAGGCAGAGGGTGGAGCGTGGAGCTGCAGGGAGTTGTCTGGGGCACCCCAGGGTCTGTCTGTCTCTGGGGCTATCCTCGGGCTTAGTTCTTGGCCCTTTGGTTGCATCTATCCACTTGCAAACGCACGTGAGCGTCTCCTCGGAGCCCGGGCCCGGGCTGGGTGGCGTCTGTGCTGAACTGTGGATGCTCCACACCTCCACCCCATTGCCTCCCTTGAGGTTGTTCTCCCCTTCTTCGGATTTTGAAACTTTGACGTGCTGCTCCCTTGCTTGCTGCCTCTAACTTCATCTCCTTCAGCTCTTCAGAGGAGCCTTATTGAATTTTGCTCTGTTTGTGCATCATTTCTGCTCTGTGTGTCTGTGTGTTTGTGTGTGTGTAGCTGCTGCTTCCCCCACAGCTTTCTCTCTCTCGTTTCTGAGGCTTGTGGAGTTTTTCTTTCTCTGTATCTCACTGTGTGTGTGTGTGTGTGTGTGTGTGTGTGTGTGTGTACAGGTGTGTTCATGGTCAAAGTTGATTCCCACCTTTTCTATCCTGCTTCATCTGTCTCCCTGTCTGTCCATCGTCCTTCCATCCATCCATCCATTCATCCATTCACCCACCCACTCATTTATGGGGTTCTTGGGGAGCTCTGGGCCAGGATCTATGTGTCTGTCCTGTGTCTCTGCATGTTCCTCCCTAACTACTGCCCCTTGTCCACTCTCACACCTGGGGGCGCCTCGGGTCCCCTCCCGTGCCCACTCTCTCTACTCCATACATATTCCGTGGACCATCTTGCCCATGCCCTCCATGTGTGTGTCCCCCACTATGCTCCTGGAGATGTGACTCTCTCTGAGCCAACACTGGCTGGGACCCCCCTCAGGTGTCTTAAATCCAGAGCATCACGTCACCTCCACCACCTCTCCACACCACTGGTGGGTGTCGCTTTCTGTTCTTAACAGCACTGAATATCACTCTGCTGCTTGGAGCCCTGAGTCACTTCTGTCTCTCTCCCCTACCACTCATGGCCCACACGGCCCCCCTTCCTGTCCAGTGACCCTCGAAGAGACTGCTCAAGACCCCTGCCTGATTTTTCAGTCCTGCCTCAGCAAGGACCCAGAAATTTGTACCTGGATGATACTCATCCACCCACTTACCCATCCACTTACCTACCCGTCCACTTGCCCACCTATCCTCCTATCCACCCACCTGTCCACCCACCCACCTGCCCACCCACCCATCCACCCACCCACCCACGCATCCAGGAGACATTCAACAAATGCCATGAAACACCTACCACGTGCTCTGCTGAGGGTCAAGAGCCCAAAGTCCCAAGCTGTGTCCTGAGGAAACTCAGAGTCCAGGGGAAGACAGACCACTTATTACGTCATGAGAAGATCAGGAGAGGCATAAACGCTCCCTACATTGCGGTCTCTGAGTCTCACACTCAGGCTGTGCATGGGGTCTTTTTGTATGTCCACTTCTCCAGACGGTCTCCCTCCTCACCCTTCCAGCATCAGTGTCTGTCAGGCTGTGTTCTCCTCTTTCTGCTCATCTCCACTCACCAATTCTCCCTGGGCCATGCCATCCACACTGGGGGTTACTGACACCCGCCTCATTCTTGCCTGTGTTTACCCAGGCCCATGTATCTAAACGTCTTCTCATCCCCACTTAGGTGTCCCCAGCATTGCAAACTCACCAAGTCTGGGAGGAAATCCTTGACTTTCCATACCTCGTCCCTGTTTCCCCATCTCCGGGAACAGAAATTGAGGCCCCCTGCTCCTATCCTGCCTTTCACCTTTGAGTTTGGCTGATTCTTCTTCTGAACCCCCATCCCCATCTTCTCCTTCACTTCTCTCCATCACCCTTGGTCAGTGTGGTTGCCTTGGCAATGCCATGTTTCCCCTCTCTTGGGTTTTTCCGAGACAAACACACTCACCTCCCTCCATGACCTTTTGTTCCCAGTACCTCCTGTCTGCTCTCTCCTTCAGTCCACAGAAGAGCTTGGGAGAAAACATTAGGCTCAGGCTTTCTCCCCATCCTCTCCAACCCCCCTGCAACCACCTGCAGCTGAACTGAGCCCATCGTGGTGCTCGACTGAGGCCTCCACTGACCTTTAAACAGAATCAGGTCTTTACTCTCCCCCTCTCCCCTGGTCCATAGGGACCCTGCCTCTGGAGACTGGTTCTGCCATTTGGAGACCTGCTCCTCCCTTAGCTCCAAGGACGCTGAGAGTCCTGGTTTTCCTCCCACCTCTTGAGCTGTCTCTCCTCTGTTTCCTTTGGAGGCTTCTCTTCCTCCCGGGGCTGCAGCATCTCTGCTCTCCACAACCTTTCCCTACCTCCCTCACCTGTCCTGCCTGCTTCTTCCAGGTCAGTTCCACCCCTCCCGGGGCCTGGGGACTATTTGCACTTTGGCCACATCTGACTGTGTCTGTGGTCCAGCCTCTTCCTGCTGAGCCGGGACCTCCACATCCATTGGCCGGAGGGGATGCCTCTCCCTGGCATGGCCATCACGGGCCTCCCCCTCCCCCTCCCATTGTCTATCCAGAAGAAGGCCCGTGTCCTCCTAAGAAATGCCGGCTGACCCTTCCCAGAGGGAAGCACCCCCAGGGGTGTCTGGAGCACCCAGACACGTGTGGGTTTTGTATGTCTTGGGACAGGGTCTTCGTGTCTCAGCACAGAGGAGGGGCTGACCAATAGCCATGGCTGGAGGGGAGGATGGGCGGATAAACGAATGGAAGCTGTGTCTGTCTAGAGGATCTCTTATTTCAACTTTCTTGTTCTCTTTCTCCCCTGTTGCCTCCCCTCCTGTTAAAATCAGTATTTAATTACCTAAGTGACACACGAACACATCATCTTTGTATGAAAAAGAAAGTATCACAGATAAGACTAAGGGGTCCCTCACCAAGGGGGGAAAGTGGCGGGGGTGGTGGTGGTGGGATGAATTGGGAGATTGGGATTGACATATACACACTAATATGTATAAAATTGGCAACTAATAAGAACCTGCTGTAAAAAAAAATAAGTAAAATAAAATTCCAAAAAAAAAAAAAAAAAAGGCTAAGGGGTACCTTTGACCTTCCTCCCATCCTGTTTTCCATCTACTTCCTCTGGGGAAACCACAGTCATTACTTTAGCAGGAATCATTCCATACTAGATACATGTACACACACACATTCATAGATCCTTACACATACATATATACACATATACATACATGTATGCTTTTTTCCTATGGAAATAGAAAATGTTTTTGGTAGGTTTTGGTTTAGGGTGTTTTTCTCCATAGAAATTCTATTGAGCTGTGACTATTGTTCAGCAAGATATTTTTTTTTTTGGCTGTACTGTGTGGCTTGCGGGATCTCAGTTCCCCAACCAGGGATCCAACCCGGGCCTGCAGCAGTGGAAGCGCTGAGTCCTGACCACTGGACCGCCAGGGAATTCCCAGCGAGACTTTTGACTAAACAATTTTTGGGGATCTCTCTTCCTCTCAATACGTAAGGGTGTACACCGGCCTTTTTATCAGCTGAATGGTATTCCAGGGAACAGACACATCATGATTTATTTAGCCTTTCTTCTGGTAATGGACATTTAGATGATTTCTACTTTTTTGCCATTAAAACAATATTGCCATGGACATTCGTGTCCCCGCTTCCCTACTCTGCTTGTGCATTCTCGTGCTGCCTTCTGGGTCTCTGAGTCACTCTGTCTCTCCTTGCTTTCCTCATTCACTCAGCTTCTCCAATGTCCCTGTTCTTTCTGGATGTGGTCGTTACTCTGTGTCCCCACGTGTGCATGTGTGTGTTCATGTAGGCACAAGTATGTGTTGTCTGTTCTTCTCACTGTGGGTTTGTGTTAGTCAGGATCCCGACAGGAAAGAGAAGGAACTTTCGAATTTAGGAACATTTGAGGAGTTTATTTACAAAGGCACTGTGCTGTCAAGTGCGGTAATAGAAGAACCCTGAGGGATTTTGCAGAAACCTGGGGATGATAGAGGTAAGGCTGTGACCACCTCTGCTACGTAGGGGATGAGGGGTGGGTGTAATGACCAGAACTTGGAAGCAATAGTTGTGGAGGAGGGCTGCCCCGAGAGGAGCAGTGACCTTCAGTCAAGGGAGCAGCCAGCCGGAGGTGACCCACGGAATCCCTCTCCTCCCCGACCTGTCTCCTGCTAGGGCATCCCATGGGCCAAACCCAACTGGAAGCCAGAGGGCAGGGAGCCCACTGATGGTAGTCAGCGCAGTCAGCCTCCCAGAGCAGAGGAGAAGCGTGGAGGTGGGAACTGGAGGAGCCAGTAATAGGCATCTAGAACTTTCTCTGTCTGGGCCCTTTATCAGGTTTTGTTTCCAGTCTCTGGGTTGCTTCATCCATCCATCCATCCATCCATCCATCCATCCATCCATCCATCCATCGATCCATCCATCTCCCTCCATTCATCTGCCCATCCCTCTCCACTCATCCATCCAGCCCCCTCCACACATCCATCCGTCCATTCATCCATCCAGCATTTCACCCGGAGCCTCTCCCCATGCCCTGAGCGGGGTGGGGTGTCTCGTGAGGTGCGTGTGAGCACACATGAGCCTGTGCCTCAGCGTCTGCCTGCCCCCCATCTATCTGCCCACGTGGCTTGCCGCCCCCGCTTCTTTTCAACTTTCTTATTGACGTCTAATCCCCCTTCTCTTCCTGTATCTGACTGTGTCTTGCTCATCTCTGCTCTTTCCCTCTCTCCAGAGGAGAATTATTGAATTTTGCTCTGAGGCTGTGCGTCATTCCTGCTGCGTATATGTGTGTGTGTGCTTGGGCTGCCTGCCCTTCCCCCGCAGCTCTCTTTCTTTTCTGGGGGCTTGTGGAGTTTTGTTCTAAAGCCTTGAAATTCTTTTTGATTCCCTTGATCCTGGTGACCACCCCCTTTCCTCACAGGAAATCTGTTATCGGGAAGGTGACCAGCAGAGTGGTCACACATGAGTCTTTCTCTTTCGGGTCCCATTATCTGATTTTATTCTTACTCCCTGAATTTCTCCATCCATCCATCCACCCATCATCCACAAACACACAGCAGCAGGTGCCAGGACCCACGTCCTTTCTTTGCTCCATCTTTCCATGTGTGAGCACGTGTGTGTCTTGTCTTTTCCGCTGAGACGTGATTAGAGCTGGCTCCTACCCTCTCTCTTGCTCTCCCTGCCTGTTTATCGGCCGGCTCCTCTACATGTTCGTAAACAGCTTAATTAGTTCAGTGTCTGTCTGTCCTGTCTGTCCTGTCCTTCCCCAACTCCTCCTCCTCCTGCTCTCACACCTCCCAGGTCTTCTGCTCACTACACATACATTCCTGGACACGCTTGTCCCCTGTCCTCTGTGCTGATGTCCCCACCGGGCCTCTGCAGCTCAGACCTCTTTCTCTTTCCCTCCAGCCACAGACTTGAACTTGAGGAAGCCCTTACCCAGCTCCTCAACCCCACTGCTCTCTTTCTACACCCACTCGATGTCTTTCTCTCTCCATTCTCATTAGCACTGGGTATCACCACCACCCAGGGCTCCACAACCAGGAGCCCCAAGTCATCTCTGACTGTTCCTATTCTGATCTCCATGGCCCACCTGTTCCTCCCTTCCTGCTTCTCCCTCCAAAGCACAGGTTAAGACCCCCTCTCTATCCCCTGAGCCCCTACCTCAGCTCAGATATAAGAATCTTATGCTTGGGCCATATCCATCCATCCATCCATCCATCCATCCATCCATCCATCCATCCATCCACCATTCCATCCTTCTAACCTAATTGAGCGTCCACTGGGCTCTTTGCTGTGGACTTCAGAGCCCCAGGGGAGACAGGTAAGCTAACATGCCATGAGAAGACAGTGATAGAGCAGTCCCAAATCTTTTTGTCACTCTGAGCTGCATGCTGTGTGTGTGTGTGTGCGTGCATACACGTGCACACGGGGAGAGAGAAAATGGGGAATCTGCCTATCTCCTTCCTCTCTTGGTCCCTTCCTCGCTGGATCCTTCCCCATCTTCCCATTACACTGGCATCAGTGCTCCCCAGGGCTATGCCCTCGTCCCTCCTCTCTCTCCGGGACCACGTCATCCATCCCCAGGGCTTCAGAGGCCCCTCCTGTAGATGTGGCTGCCTCATTGCTGCATCTACTCCAGCCCCTGCTGACGAAGCACTAGACCCACACAGCCGGCGCCTTCCTCAGTCCCAGCAGTGCAGGCTTAGCCTCCTCACCCTCCCATCCCTCACCTAGGTTCCCCGTGGCCCCACCTCCGGGGTAAGAACTCCAGAGACCTCCCCCTCCCTACACCTTGACCTCCCACCTCCAATCTTCCTACCAATTCCTCCTGATTCCTCCCTCAGCTGTCTCTCCCAGAGTCCTTTTTCTCCTCTCTTTCCTCAAGGCGACATCCAGCATCCAGATGAACAGTCACCTCTCTCCCAGAGAAACAAAATTTTCTCCCCGAAATTTGGTCCCACCCAGCACCTGTCCTCCTCTTCCTTTAGTCCCAGAAGAGCTGGGGAGGAATGGGATATCGCATGCCTCCACCCCTCAGCCTTCCCACTGCGCCCGACGCACCCAGTCATTTCTGAGCCCACCCCAGTGAGGGAGGAGGGCCCCACTGGTCTCTTGTTTCCCAGATCCCAGAGCCTTGCTTCCCTATTCATCTCCCAGCCCAATGGGGGCCCCTCACCTCACTTCAAGACGCCCCCTCCTTTCTTGCCTCCTACTCTCCTCATGGGCCACCCTCTACTCATGATTTTCCTCCCACCTTTCAAGCACCCCGTCTTTATGTTTTTTAAACAATTTTATTGAGATATAATTCATATACCCATTGAAGGTCTACAGTTCAATGGCTTTTTGTACGTTCACAGAATTGTGTATCCATTACCATGATCAAATTTAGGACATTTTCATTACCCCAAAAAAGACACCCCCCTCCCCTCAGCCATCACCTCCCTTCCTTCTCCATCCCCTCCAGCCTTAGGCAACCATTAATCTGCTTTCTGTCTATGAATCTGCCTATTCTGGACATTTCATAGAAATGGAATCATACAATATGTGGTACTTTGTGACCGGCTTCTTTCACTCAGCTTAGTGTTTTCAGAGTTCATCCGTGTTGTAGCATGTACCAGTATTCCATTCCTTTTCTTGCCAAATGCTATTCCATTGCATGGACAGACCACATTTTATTTATCCATCATGAGTTGAAAGACATTTCAGTTGTTTCCACTTCTTGGCGATGATGCATAATGCTGTTATGAACATCCATGTACAAGTTTTTGTGTGGGCATGTATTTCATTTCTCTTGGGTATAGACCAGGAATTGAATTGCTGGGCCAGATGATAACTGTATGTTTGATCTTTTGAGAAACTATCAGATTGTTTTCCAAAGCAGCACTGCTTCTAGTGCTGAGGATTCCAACACCCTCACTGATACCTGTCATTTCTCCTCAGCCTCACCAACACTTGCTTATTGTATATCTTTCTGATTATAGCTCTTCTAGCAGGTGTAAAACGATATCTCATTGTGGTTTTGATTTGCATTTTCCTGATGACTAATGATGTTGAGCACCTTTTCATGTCCTTATTGGCCATTTGTACACCTTCTTTGGAGAAATGTCTATTCAAATCCTCTGTTCATTTCTTAAATTGGGCTATTTGTCTTTTTATTATTGAGTTGTAATAGTTTTTTATATATTCTAGATGCAAGTCCTTTATGAGATATGTAATTTGCAAAATATTATTCCATTCTGTTGGTTGTTTTTTCACTTTTTGGTGGTGTCTTTTAAAGCACAAAAGTTTTTAATTTTGATGACGTCCAGTTTATCTATGTTTTCTTTCATTGCTTGTGCTTCTGGTGTCATATCTAAGAAATCATTGTGGTCCAAGGTCACGAAGATTTATGCCTATGTTTCCTTCAGAAAGTTTTGTAGTTTAAGCTCTCTCATGAGCTATGGTCTATGATCCATTTTGAGTGAACTTTTGTATATGGTATGAGATAGGGGTCCAAGTTCCTTCTATTGCCTGTGGATGTCAAGTTGTTCCAGCACTATTTGTTGAAGAGTCCATTCTTTCCCCGATTAATTGTCTTGGCAGCCGTATTGACAACGCGTTGACCATATTTGGGCAGCCCTTCCTAAGTTTCCTTTGCTTCCGCTTCCTCCTCCATCCACCCCTCATAGGTGTTGCTCTCCAGGGCTTGGTCCTTTCTTTCTCGGATTCCTGAGTTGCCTGATCCCCTGGAGGAGATTCCTGCCCCCTAGGTGGCACTACCTGTCCACACGCTAACCTCCCAGCGCTCCTTCTTTCTTGGACCCAGATGCTCTGCTGAGCCCCAATGGCACATTGAAGGATGCCGTGGACATCCATGGGCACCTTCTCACACTTGGTGTGATCACCACAGGCCTTACCCTTTCTTCTTCCCAAATCCGTGCCCTCCTTCTCCCTCCCCACTGCCCACCTACCCAGGTCAGAACCTATGTTAGTCTCCTAGGGCTGCTATAACAGAGTACCACAAACTGGGTGACTTCAAACAATAAAGATTTATCCTCTTACCATTCTGGAGATTAGAAGTCCAAGATCAAGGTGTGGGCAGGGTTGGTTTATTCCTGGGGGCTCAGAGGGAGAATCTGTTCCATGCCTCTCTCTTAGTTTCTGGTGGTTTTAGCTACCTAACTCCAATCTCTGCCTCTGTCTTCACATGGCCACCTGCCCTCTGGGTGATAAGGTCATATTCTGAGGTTCTGGGAAAGATGTGGATTTGGGAGAACACTCTCCAGCTCAGTACAGAATCCCAGGCTACCCCTTCTCCCACACCGTCCATCCCACTGCAGCTCAGCCCCTCTACCTCCTTAGTGACTAACTCCAAGCTCTCCCACTTTGCCCAGCCTCTGCCCCCAGTCAGGCCACCAGGCTGATCCCTGAACACAAGCTCCGGCTTCCTCCTGCCATACCCACGTAGCTGCCTGAGCACCCTCCCTAGAAAACTTTTTTTATTATTGAAGTATAGTTGATTTACAATGTTGTGCTAGTTTCTGGTGTACAGTTAAGTGATTCAGTTATATATATATATATATATATTATTTTCCATTATAGTTTATCATAGGATAATGAATATAATTCCCTGTACTATACAGTAGGACCTTGTTGTTTATCCATCCTATATAAAATAGTTTGCATCTGCTAATATCCAACTCCAATTCCATCCCTCCCCCAACTCCCTCCCTCTTGGCAACCACGAGTCTGTTCTCTATGTCCATGAGGCTGTTTCTGTTTCGTAGATAGGTTCATTTGTGGCCTATTTTGGATTCCACATACAAGTGATATCATATGGTATTTGTCTTTCTCTTTCTGATTTACTTCACTTAGTATTATAATTTCTAGTTGCAGCCATGAAGCTGCAAATGGCATTGTTTCGTTCTTTCTTACGGCTGAGTAGTATTCCATTGTATATATGTACCACATCTTCTTTATCCATTCATCTGTTGATGGACATTTAGGTTGTTTCCATGTCTTGGCTATTGTGAATACTCAGTACCATACCTGGCCAGCTTGCTTCTCCCCAGCCTGGCTGTTACCTGGTGGCCTTCTACTGCACCCAGGCCCTTGGTCCAACTTCAAGGTCTTTCTGCACCGGCTGCTGCCAGCTCCCCTAGCCGTCTCTCTCTTGGTGGCACTCCTCCCATAGCCCAGCCCCCCGAACCACCTGAGGTTCTTAGAAAGTCTGTTTCCCACCTCCAGGCCTTTCCTTGTGCTGGATCTTGGCCAGGAATGTCTTTCCCTCTGGTCTGACACACAGCTGGGCTTCTCTTGGGACCCAGCACTCTGTCTTCCCTGAAGGAGCCTTGCTGACCCTTTTCCACTGGGGACACCCACCAGCGCACATGATCACCCCCTAGGGGAGGCCAGACACCAGTGTGCGGAGGTCTTTTCCCCACTGGATTGTAAGCTTTTGAGAGCAGGGTGCATGATTCTTTCAACAGGCTGTGGGATGTTTGGGCAGGAGGATAAACGGATGGACACACAGACGTTGTATCTGTCTGTGGCTCTCCATCTTTCTATGTTAGTTTCTCCCTCCTTCTTCTGCCTTCTCTCTCTTTTTCTAAAAAAAAATAACGTTTCATTACAGAAATAGCACAGGAACAGTTTTTGTTTACATACTAACATTTTACAGACAAGACTACATTTTCTTTGGACAACCCCCGATTCCTTCCGGGAGGGAACTGAGGGGATCAGTGTGGGGGGATGAGTCCTTTGCACCCCCTTTCCTAGGTACTCATAGAAATGCAGTGTTTTTAGTTCTTTTTTTCCTCTTAAATCGAAATGCTACTGTAGGGACTTCCCTGGCGGTCCAATGGTTATGACTCCGTGCTTCCACGGCAGGGGGCCCGGGTTCTATCCCTGGTCGGGAACTGAGATCCCATATGCTGCACGGTGTGGCTAAAAAAAAAAAGCTACTGTCAGTGTGTATTGTTCTGTAATGGGTTTTCACTCGACGATCCAGCTTGGATTACTTTCCCTGGCAGCTCATGGGGAAGCTCTGCCATTCTTTGATCAGAGGCGTAGTGGCCAGAGGACTCTGACATGAGTGTTTACTTAGTTGATCCCTTGTTTGATGAGTAGTTAACTTGTTTTCACTTTATCACCATTCCGTACACCGTTCCAAACAACAGTGATAAAGTGACAAAAGTGAAAACAAGCTAACTACTCATCAACGAGTAGTTGATGGACGTTCCATACCAACCTCCAGGGCCCCTGCCTCCTCTTCTGTCCCCCTCTTCTAGGTTCTAGGCCAGTCCTGTCCAATGTAGTGGGAGCTACATGTATAATTCTACATTTTGTAATAGCCACACTAAAAAAGTAGAAAGAACACGTAAAAAGAAATAGGTGAAATTAACTTTAATAATATATTTTATTTAATCCAATGTATACAAAGCATCACTCTTTCAACATGTAATCAATATAAATATTTAGTAAGGAGTTATTTTACTTCTTTTAAGGTATGAAGTCTTTGGGATCTTGTGTGCATTTCACACTTGCATCAGATCTCGATTTGGACTACTCACATTTCAAGTGCTCAAGAACCACATGTGGCTCCTGGCTCCCCTATTGGACAGTATAGCTTTAGAGGGTTCTCAGCATTTGTCCTTAGCCTGTCCTTTTTGTCTGTCTGTCTGAGCTTTCACATGTCAGCCGCTTGTGTCTCTGAGTCACTCCGTCTCCCCTGTGATCCCAGCTGTTCATCCACCGTGCGCTCCTCTGTCTATGCCTCCCTGAGGATTCTGCTCCCCATCCTCTCTCTGCCCCGTCTTCATCTCTATCAGCCGGGCTCCCTCCTTCTCTCCAGAGGGACCTTTGTGAATTTTGCTCTGAGTCTGCATGTCATCCCTGCTGTGTGAGTGTCCACATGTGCCACCCATCCCCTCAGCCCTCTCTTTCTGGATCTGTGGCATTTTCTCTAACTGTATGTCAGCCTCACTGTGTGTATGTGGTATGCGTATGTATCCATACATGTCTGAAACGTGTTTCTCTCTTCGGGGCGTGGTCAAGGTCCCTGGTGTAAACGCCATCTGTCCACCCATCTTCCCGCCCGCCCACAGAGTGCTCACTGAGCTCCAGGCACGGTCAGGCCTTGTCCTTCCCTCTCCTTCTTGGCCACCTCCGCCCTCTGCCTTTGTGTGAGGCCCCTGCTCCCTGTCCTGGCCCTGCTCCTCTGGTTGACACCCCCGTTTCTCCCCCACAGCCTGGACTCTGCCCCAACTGCAGCCTCATATCTGAAGCCAGTGCAGACCTAGAGCTTCTCAAGGCATCCTCACACCCCAATTGATCACCTCCCAGGGTCAACCAGACACTTCGTGGCCTCACTAGCACTGAATCGCCACCCTCCTGAGGTCAGAGGCCAGGAGTCTTCTCTGATTCCTTCCTCTCCTGCCACGCATGCCCAAATGTGTCTCCCTCCTGCTGAAATCTCCCTCCAAGTGGCTGTTCAAGACCCCAGCCCAATTCCTTAGCCCTTGTCATGACTCAGGCATGGCTCAACCACTCCATTCATTCTTCTACCCACCCACCCATCTGTTTGTCTCCCCTCCTTCCTCCCTCCTTCCTTCCCTCCTTTCTTTCCTTCCTTCCTTCCTCCCTCCCTCCCTCTCTCTTTCCCTCCCACCCATCCATCATCCATCCATCCATCCATCCAACAAAGCATGCACTGAACACCTACTGGATGCTCTACTGAGGACACAGACCCCACAGCCCAGGCTACATCCCGGTGGAGTTGAGTCCACAGGGAAGCAGTTATCTGTAATAAGAATATAGGGGTAAGTTCATCTCATGTTTTTATGTCACTCTGAGCATCGGTGTATGTGGTTTTGTATGTGAAAGAGAGAGATGTCCCCACGTCTGTGAGTCCACTCCAGGCCCCTCTTCTGAAGCACCGTGCACCCCACTGAGGACCCCACCAGCCTCATAGACTCACCGAGTCTGCTATCAGCTCTGTGTTGCCTCCATGTCCCAAATCCGGGACTGAAAACATAGATTAGTCCCTTGCCCTCTACCTGCCTCCCACATCCAACCCATGGCTGATTCTTCCCCCGAAGTCCCATCTTCTCCATCCTCCCAGTAAATGTGGTTGCCCTGGCAACAGCTGTCCCCTTCTCTCTCCCTCCCCTGGGCTCTCTCAGCAGGTAGACATGCTCACATCTCTCCCACCTGAAGAGTCATGTTCTCCCTTGACATTTTGTTCCCGATTCCCTCTTGTCCTTTCTCTTTTCATCCACAGAACAGATGAGGAGGGACTCTCAGCTCTGGCCATGTCTACCCACTCCTTCCCCAATCCTTGGTCCTCTGTAACCTCCCATGGCAGCCATTCTGTGCTCACTGGGGTGGCTGGATGAGGCTTCCAGACCCCATGGCCCATTTCCCCTCACCTCCCTCATCCATCCACGGTCTCTGATGATGGGGGTCTATCTTGGTGTCTGGACCTCCTTTACTTCCCTGACCCCCACCTCTGGGGTCCTCTGCTTCATCCACCCCTCTGTGCCCGTTCTCCTAGGGCCCCATCCTCCCACTTCCCTCTCTGTCTGCTGCCCTGGGTAAGCGGCCTCATCTTGACCATGCCCGGCACCCTTCTCTCTCCCTGCTAGAGCTCTGCTGAGTGGGGTCTCGTGTGCTCTGCAGGAAGCCCATGCCCTCCTCAGAGAAGTATTTGCCCACCTCTCCCTGGGGCCCCCACCTTATCAGGTGAGGATTCCACACACCCCCGGCACCCAGGAGTACGTGTGTCTGGGCATCTCCCCCAATCTACTTCCCACACCACTCCCCCAGCCTCCAGGGGCTGGGAGCTCCGTGAGGGCAGGGTCTCTATCTGATTTCTCTCTCTGTCTCAGCACAGAGGAGAGGGTTGATGGACAGACAGACCAAAGATCTGGAGGCCTCTTCCTTCTCCTCAGTCTCATTCATCCCTTTTCCCTCTCCAATTTTCTTCCTTTTCTAATTAAAAAAAAATAGTTTTTAATTATACATGTGATATATGAAGGCATCTTCTATGCAAAAACTTAAAGCATGATGGGAAAGACTGAGAGCTCTTTGCCTCTCCTCACCCCTAACCCCACTCCAGGGGAACCACTGGGACCCAGTCTGTGTGAGTCTGTCCGTCTTCTTATTTAGATAAAATGGAGTTGCTTTGGCCGGGGGAACCCAGTCTGTGTAAGCCTGTCCATCTTATTTAGATAAAATGGAGTTGCTTTGAAGGGGGGTGTTTCAAATATACGTGCTATTTACTGTGCGCAGATTTTGCCAACAAGCTTTCTTCCCAGTGGCAAGTCTTTGAGCTCTTTGGTGAACACGCCGACCCACGGTCACTGTGCTGGAGCCGGCTTGTTCCAGCTGCAGGAGCCAATGGCAGCCATCTCTTCCCAACTCTGTCCAGTGGTGGCACGTTGGTAGCTTGAAATAGACCTTGGTGGTTGTATTTACACCACAGAAATCAACAAAAGCTACAAATTGGGAATTTCCCCCCCAGAGAGCCAGCCTGCCAGCCAGGCCCAGAATGCACCCTGTTTTAAAAATCTGCTCCGGAGCGCATTCCAGAATACATGTGGTTGATTAGCTCCCCGTGTGGATGTACACGTAGGCTGTTTTCTCTTTTTCACTATGACAGATAGAGTTGCCACAAACGTCTGTGCTCGGACATCCCTTCCTGCCGTTTTCTCTTCTTCTGGGTTCGGGGTTGGCCTCCAGAATGTGTCCCTGTAACCCAAGTATGTGGTCCTTTTCTGTCTGTCTGTCTGTCTTGAGTGTTCACATAGCTGCCTGCGCAGAGGTCTGTGGGGCTGCCTCTCTCCTTCCCTCCTTTCTGCCTCATGTTTTTTTCCCTCCAGATTTGGCCCTTGCCCTGAGGGTCACAAGCAGTGTCTGCTTCTGTGTGGACCGTGGGTCACAGGGGGGCCCCTCTCTCTGAGGCTCCATAGCAGGCTTTCCCTCCCACTCTGCCCCCCCACCCCCGCCCGCTCTTCTCTGTGTGTGTGTGTGTGTGCGTGTGCGCGCGTGTGCACGAGATGTGTACCTGCATCTGCATCTGCCTGCCTGTGTCTCACTGAGGCTCCTACATCGTCCTCTTCATTTTATTTTTTGACTTTATTATTGATGTGCCCACCACCCCCGCCTCTGTCTTCATCTCGCTCCGCTCTCCCGAGGAGCCTTATTGAGTTTCGCTTCGAGTGTGTGCGTCATTCCTGCTCTGTGTGTATGTGTGCCTGTGTGTGTGCGTGTGTGTCTGCTACTCTCCCCTCCAGCTCCTTCTCTCTCTTTCTGGAAACTTGTGGAGTTTTGCTCTTTCTCTGTGTTTCTCTGAGTGTGTGTGTACCTGTGTGTACACATATGTGAGTCACGTCTCTCCGGGGCATGGTCAGGGCTGGTTCCCACCCTCTTCATCACTCTCATGGACTCTTCATCTGATGGCTCATCCATCCATCTGTCCACAGAATGTCTGGTGAGCTCTGGACCAGGGTCTTTCTGTCTGTCCTGTCTCTCTTCTCTTTCCGTGATGCCTCTCCTCTCACACCACCTGCTCTGTGCACAAACTTACCCACTGCCCTCTGTGAGGACACTTCAGTCTCCTCCTGCACTTCAGAACTGGCCCACCCCCATTCTCTCTTGAGCCACAGATTGGAGCCAGTGTGGACTGGTCCCCTCCACAGGTGCCTCAAACTCATTCCATTTTCTCCACGCCCCCAACCAGCCCCTTTCCTGTTCTCATTAATGCAGAATGCCACTGCTTCTCCGGTGTCGTCCTGCAGCCAGGAGCCCTGAGTTGTCTCTGAATACTCCTGTTTAGCCACCCATGGCTTGTTTGGTTCCCCCTTCCTGCCAACTCTCCCTCTAAGGGACTGCTTGAGATCCCCATCGTCTCAGCCACTGCTGAGGCATCATGTGGATGGATGAGTGGATGACTGTACCATCCATCCATCCATCCACCAGCAGACATCCATCAGGCACCTGGGCGCTCTGAGGATGGGAGTTCTGAAGCCCCAGGCTGAGTTCTAAGGAGTCCAGGGGGAAGAAAAACCAGTTATCACCCACTAGAAGACGGAGTGTGGGGACTTCTAAAGTCTCCAAGTCACTCTCAGCATCGCTGTATGTGTGTGTGTGTGTGCATGCGAGTGTGTGGTCTGCCTTGGCCACCTCTTCAGACCCATCTCTCTCCTCCCGGTCTTCCCTATCAGTGCTCCCCAGGGCTGTGCCTTCTCCTCCGCGTGCTCTCATACACCACACTGTCCACACCAGGACTCCAGAGACTCCTTCCACACCAATGCCCTTGTTTCTGTGCTGGCCTCCCCCTCTCCCAGACCCTTCAGCTCCAGCCCTGTGCATCTGCTGTTCCCTGCTCAGCCCCACTCCATCATACCACCAGCATCACAGACTCACCAAGCTAGACCAAACTTTATCCTGTCCACCCCTCATCTACACTCCCCTCGCTCCACCTCCAGGAACAAGAATCCAGGCATCACTCTCTCCCTGACTCCATCCTTCAAGTTTGTGCTGCTTCTTCCTCCAAAATTTCTCATCTTTCCTTGGCTCCTTTTCCTTCCCATGGCCAGTACGTTTGCCTTGGCAGCAGCCATCCTTTCTCCTCTTTTGGGGTCCACTTTTCTCCAACACTAGGAGAGACGTTCTCCAGTGATCCATTGCTTCTCCCTCTTACTCCATCCTCTGTCTCCATCCACACAAGCGCTGGGAAAGGAACCCTCAGATCTGATTGCCTCCATTCCTGCCCCACCCCACCCGAGCCTTTGCACTTGACCACAGCTGCCCCTACTCCATCGTGATTCTCAAGTGAGCCCTCCATAGACCTCCTGCTTGACAAATCCTGTGGCCCCTTTTGTCTGCTCACCTCCAGTGGCCCATCAGGGGCCCTGATTGCGATGCCCATCTTTGCTTCCAGACCCTCTCTCCTCCCTCAGGACACTGGATGCTCCTGGCTTTCCTCCCATCCCTTGGGCCACTTCTCCTCCATCTACCCCCATCCTCCCACTCCCCCACCCCCCGTGCTGGTGCTCTCCAGAACTCAGTTCTCCCGAGCTGGGACCTGCTCATCCACGTACCTGGGCAGGGAAGTAGGAGACAGGGGCTTCCTATGGACATCCGAAGACTACCCCGCCATTCCCACACTGGTTTTCTCTACCAGCCTCCTCACCCCTGTGTAAGTCACAGCCATCTTCCTGAGTCCTTCTGGCCACACCCAGTGCTGCCATAGGCCTGTCAAATCCCCTCCATAACAACTAGGGACCCTCCTCTGGCAGACCACCACTGTCTTATCTGGCAGCCAGCCTCCAGTCTTGCCCCTCCCATCCACACTTAGTGCAGCTGCCCAAGCCACCTGTCTACTAAATCTCCCATTCGGCAACTCACCCTTTACTGGCCTGACCCCTGCTCGGCTGGTACCCCACTGCCCTCCTGGTCAAGTTCAAGTTGATTGGTCGTGCTTCAAGGCTTTTCTGGATCAGACTCAACTCTCTCATTCTTGGTGACTTCTCCTTCTGCCCCGTCCTCAGACACACTGAACCTCTTGCAGTGGCAGGAAAGCAAGGGTTTTTTCTCACCTCCCCATCTTCACTCAAGCTGGCCCTCTGCACAAATGACCTTTCTCCTGGTCTGTCAGACACCCAGCAAAGCTGGCTCAGGCATCTAATCCTTCTTGAGGAAGCCCAGTGGCCCACCTCCCCTGAGAGCCTCCATGGTAACGTAGGAGCCTCTGGGAACAAGGTACGTGGGTGTGGTGGTGATGGGGTTCTTTCCCACCAGACCACGAGCACCTTGAGGGCAGGGACTGAATCTGAGTTCTCTCTGGCTCTCAGTGCAGAGAAAGGGCTGAGGAATGTTTGTAGCTGGAGGGGAGGATGGATGGACAAACAGAAGACATGTCTGTCTGTGGGTATCTTCTCTTTCTCCTACTCTCTGTCTCTTATCCCCTTTTCTGTTGCCTCTTTCGTTCTCTTCCTTTGGAAAATTAATTTTTAATTATCCAAGTGATAGTGTAAATACATTCAACTTGATAAAAGGAAAACATTCCAGGAAGGACTAAAGTTACCCTAAATCCTGGTTTCTAACTTATTCTCCCATATGGATCCACATTATTAGATTGGTGTGTGTTATTCAGGTGGATAGATGGAAGGAAGGAACGGAGGGAAGAAGGAAAGCTTCCACACACAGCCTCTTTCTGCGTCTCGCTTGTCTGGGGTCCCGTGTCAGGCTGCGGAGCACCTGTTCTTCTATCCGTCTCTGTGTGCACACCTCTTCCTCTCTGGATCTCTGACTCTGAGTTTCCTTCCTTCTCCCATTGTCTCTCTTTATTGGTGCATTGTCCTTCTAGATTTGGTCCTCACACCGTGTCACAATTGTGTCCATGTCTCTCACCACAGGGCACACTTGTGGGTTCCTCTTTATCATTTTTCTCATTCTCATTCTAATTTGCTGAGTGACTTCAAACTCACTCACCCTCCCATCAATTCATCCACCAGCTTGGACACCGAGCATCTTCCAGGTGTTGGCGCCTGGGAGGGCTTGCCTCTGTGGGTCTGTGTGTGTGCCCTCCCCCGGGCTGTGTCAGTGTCTTGCCTGTCCGTGTGTCTGTCTCTCTGAGCCCCTTTCCCTCTGCACCTCCCTTTCACTGCCTCTGGCTTCACCTCACTCAGCCACACTCTTTCCCTCCTGCTCTCCAGAGGAGCCTTATTGAATTTTGCTGTTTGTGAGTCTTTCCTGCTGTGTGTGTGTGTGTGCGTGTATGCGCGCGCGCGTCTGCGGCCCTTCCTTCACTCCTTCTCTCTTTCTGGAGTTTGCAGAGTTTTGCTGTGTGTGTGTGTTTCACTGTGCGTGTGTCTCTGTGTGTTTACATGTGTGTACCTGCCAGTGGGTCACGTCTCTCCAAGGCCTGGTTGGGATTGGCTCCCACTCTCGCTGTCACTGTCACGGTCATTTCGTCTGTCTGCCCATCCATCCATCCATCCATCTGCCAACAGCATGCATGTTAGCTCTGCGTAGGGTCTGTCTGTCTCTCTGTCCTGTCTCTTCCTTCCCTCCCCCTCCTCTCATCCCTGCACACTCCCCGGGGGAGCTGACCCCTGCCCTCTGTGCTGACATCTCCCACCTGCTCCTGCAGCCAAGACCCTCATCCTCTGTTCCCTATCTCTCAAGCCATAGACTTGGAGCCAGCGTTGGCTGGACCCGCCCCAGGTGCTGCAAACCCCTTGCAACAGCTTCACCCCTGGGAGGTACTTCTCTTCGCGTCTGTACCAGCAGCCAGGAGCCCAAGTCATCTCTGGCTCCTCCCCCTTTGGTTGCCCACAGCTGTCTGTCCCCTCTTCCCGTGGAGTCTCCTTCCTCGGGGCTGCTCCAAGACCCCTCGAATCGCAACCCCTTTAGCCCCCAACTCTGGCCAGGCTCCAGCAACTTGTGTCAGGATCACTGAAGAGGCCTCCTCCGTGGTCCTCCAGCCCCCACTGTCACCCCCTCCTCTTCATCCCCCATTAACTTCCAGAGAGATCGTGAGTCTCCTTTGCTCAAGTCCTCCCATAGCTCCCGTGTCACTTGAGTAAAAGCCGATATCCTCACGGTGGCCCACAGGCCTTCCCTAGTCTATCTGCCCTTTACCTCTGCTCTCATCCCCTCCTCCTCTCCCCCTCGCTCATGTTGCTCCAGCCACGCCAGCCTCCTTGGTGTCCCCTGAACAGAGAGACGCCAGGGCTGTCACCTGAGGTTAAGACGCACCCTACATGAGGGGACCTGGCTGAGGGTGTCCATCCCCTGTTCTCTTCTCCAAGCCATGAGCTCTGGTTTGGGGTTCCCTTTGCCTAGAAGAAAAGTTGCCTTTTTCTGTTAAAGACATAGATACAAAAGCTCCTTTAACATTCTTGCCAGCTCTTCCACCATCTGTGTTATTTTTGTGTTTTTTTTTTTTTGTTGTTGTTTTATTATTAGTTTCTGCTTTATACTGTGTTATTTTTGTATCTATTTCTATTTACTGATTTTACTCCTAGTTATAGGTCACATGTTGTTCAGTTTCTTGGCCCATCTAAGAATTTTTGATTGGATGCCAATCACCGTGAATGTTACACTGTTGATGGTCTGGGTTTTTGTTGTCTTCCTTTAAGACGTGGCATGCGATTACATTACCTGTTAATTACTTTGATCATCTTGAGGTTCATTGTTAAGCTCTTTCAGGGTGGGTAGCCTTCACTCATGGGATAGTTTATCCCTTCTACGAAGGCATGATCGAATGCTCCATCGGGTCATTGAGGACTCAAGCTCTGGCTGGTCTACGCATGAAGGTCCCCCCACCCTGTATAAGATCTGGGCCTTGTTCAGCTTAAAATTCCCCTGTCTTTCTTTGCCTGGCCTCATGGGGTTTCACTCTACATATGCAAACCTCCCACTTAGTAATGATTCAAGGGGACCCCTAGGTAGATTTCTGGAGCTATTTTTCTCCATAGCTTCCTCCTGTCAGGTACTCTGAGCTTCAATTTACAAATTACTCAGCCTACCTGAACTTTGATCTCTGTCTCAAAGACCAGCTCAGCAGTACTCCGGGCTCTATTTGGGTTTCCCTTCTCTACAGTCAAGATGTGTCCAGGTAGAAAGCTGGGTCAGTTGTAGGGCTTACCTTATTCGCTTAACTTTTTCTCATGGATCACTGTCTTATGTTGCTTGTTGTCCAATATCTGAAAATCATTTTTTCTAAAATTTTGTCTAGATTCTGGCAGAAGGATGAATCAAGTTCTTGTTCCTCATTTAGGATGCCTTTTTCTAATTTGCATGAAGGCTCTTTATTGGTTAGCGAGGTGCTGATAGTCATGATCTGTCCACAGGGCCTTTGTACTTGGCCGTTCACTTTGCCTGGAAGACCGTTTTCAGTGTTCGACTGGAAGACTGATATCAATGTGGCTACCTTGCTCACTTCACAGGTGTTTGTTCAAATTTTATCTTCTCAGTGAATTCTAAGTAGATGGCGCCTACTTAGGGTCACAACTTGTAATCCTCATTACTCTGTATATTTCTTTCTATGATATATTCACTCTTTTGTTTTGCTTGTCACCTGTCTCCTTCCACCAACATGAAAACTTGATGAGGGCAGGGAATTTTGCCTGCTTGTTCACTTCTGCACCCCCAGTGGGGATGGGCCAGCACAACTATGGGGTTCATGGTGGATTTAAGTTGAGGTGGTGTTCTGTAGATGTCCAATACATCTTGGAGCAACTGCTGGGGCTGGTCTAGGCTAGGGTGGGGAAGAGGTGGGAAGGCCTGGCCAAGCTCTGAGCATCTGGCCCTCACAAGCCTTCCAGGGCTGGATTAAGGCCTTCAGAGGCTTCAAGATTATGCCTCCTCTACCCCAACAATAAATAAAAACAACTGATAAATCACAAAATAAGTATAAGGGAGGTCCACAGAGTTCTAATTTTTCTCATGTTGAGAATTTAAATAATATTTCTGAGGTATAATAAAATTACTGAGGTATAATTTACATGCAATGAAATGTATCCATTTTAAGTGTACATTTTGATGAGTTTTGACAAACTATTACAGCAATATAACCACAACTACAATCAAGATATAGAATTTTCCATCCCCCCAGAAATTCCTCTCAATGTCCCTTGACAGTTAGTCTCCTACCATTCCCCACCCCAAGTAACCAATCATCTCTTTTCCATCATTATAGATTAGATTTGCAGTTTCCTGAGTTTCATGTAAATAGAATCATGTAGTGTGTATTATTTTGCATCTGACTGATTTTGCTCAGCATAATGTTTTTGAGATTTTATCCATGTTGTTGGATGTATCAATAATTTTTTCTTTTTTATTGCTGAGTAGTAGTCCTTTGTGTAAATATATAGAAATTTACTTAACCTTTTGCATGTTGATGAACATTTGTTCTTTTTCCCCCTAGTTTTAGGCTATTACAAATAAATCTACTATGATGTTTGAGATGTCTTTGTGTGTTTCATTTTATTCACATGTTTTTCATTTCTCTTGGGTGAACATGTAGGAGTGGAATTGCTGGATTGAATGGTTAGTGCATGTTTAACTTTATGAGAAACTGTCAAAATGTTTTCCAAGGTGGTTGTACTCCCACTAGCTGTGTATGAGAGTTCCAGTTGCTCCACATTCTTGCCAACATTTGATATTGTCGGTCTTTTTAATTTTAGCCATTCTAGTGGGTGTGTAGTGGTATCTCACTGTGGTTTTAATTTGCACCTTTGGAATAACTAATGATGTTGAACATCTTTTCTTGTGCTTATCTGCCATTCATATATCTTCTTTGGTGAAATATCTGTCCAAATCTTTGCCAATTAAAAACAAAAACAGCTTGACTATCTTATTATTGAATTGTAAAAGTTCTTTATGTATTCTGGCTATGGTGTGAGGTAAGAGTTGAAGTCAATTTTTTTTCATATGGTTTTCCGATTGTTCCCGTACCATTTGAGAAAAATCATCCTTTCCCCATTGATTGCCTCAGCACTCTTGTCCAAACATCAATAGACTATATATATGTGGTTCTATTCCATTTATCCATAGGCTAATACCACATTGTCTTGATTACTATAGGTTTATAGTAAGTCTGGAAACTAGGTAGTGCAAGTCCTCCTACTTCGTTCTTTTTTTCTCAAAATTGTTTAGACTATTCTAGGTCCTTTGCATTTCTATATTTGTTTTAGAATTAGTTTGTCAATGTCTACAAAAAGCCTACTAGTATTTTGATTGCAATTGTGTTGAATCTATACACCAATTTGGAGAGAACTGACATCTTAACAATGTTAATTCACATGCTGTGTGACCCTGGACCAATCACGTGTCATCTCTGAGCCTCTGTTTCCTCCTGGTCCCTGGGGGAGAGGTTTTAGTGAGCAGGCAAAGCTGAGCTGAGCAGTTCTGGGCACACAAGGGAGTGGGTTCAGTGAATATTTGGGTTGGGAGGCAGAGAGCTGCAAGCCAGCAGAAGGTAGCAGGGCCATGGGGGCTGCCCCAAGCAGGGGTCAGATCCCTGGGCTCGGCCCCACCTTACTTCCATGTTGCAACACTCCGGGCACGTGGTCTCCTCTCCCTGGGCCTTAGTTTCCCCATCTGTAAATCAGAGGTGGCCAGGGTTGCCGGCAGATTAAACTAGACGGCGGATGAGCAGAAGCTAAGAAAACCATCTGTTTTCTCCATTCCACCTCTGGGCTGCCAAGTTCGGTAGGCGAAAATCACATCACCATGCTGATTGGCGCCAACACAGATTAATTTTCTCCAACCTCAGCTGGGTCTTAAATGCAGCTCAGCAACCCCTCAAGTGGTCCCCAAACTCTTTCCCTTTCCACCCTTGCAACAACTGTTCTGCCTGAGCCACCCCCCCACCCCTGCCCCGTGCCCCATATTCCCCCAGGCTCAACAGACAACCTGGGTTCCCGCTCCATGGAGGAAACAGAGGCCTTTGCGGGGGCACCGGCTCCCCCTACTCCCCTTCCAAACGTCTCTGGAGCCATCTGCCAGCACTTTCGGATGTCTAAGGCCAGCTGTCCCTTGCCCATCTCCTCTTGGGCCTCACGCCCCCTTTCTTCTGCTTCCTCCGATTTCTCCCAATCTACCGGCTTTTTTCTCTCTGCCCATAAAAATTCTCAGCGGCTCCCATCCCACCGCCTCTGCCTTCAGCAGATCCCTCTCCTCACCTTCCTGGACAAGCATCTCCATCAAGCTGCCTCCATCCCTGCCGGCCATCCTCACCTTCTACCCCCAGGTTGGTGTTCCCAAGGGCTCCCAGGGGCTCGCTTGCCCACTCGCCCTCTTAGGGGCTTTCGATGTTGGCCACAGTTAAGCGGGACAGCTAGCGGGGGCCCCAGGCAGGATGCAACCTGCCCTTCCCGGGGAGCATTCGGGACCCCAGGAGGTTCACCCAGGACAGAGGGATAAAGTTTCCCGCTGAGAACTTAATTAATTCACCTCAGGCAGCTCAGCCCAACACTGAGGTATTGTTTAAAACTAATCCTGCCACCTGGCCTGGATCCCGTCAACATGCCCCTCCCCACGCCCTCACTGCTCCCAGCCTGTTTCCTCCC
The DNA here is from genome assembly GCF_025265405.1 of Mesoplodon densirostris. NCBI lineage: Eukaryota > Metazoa > Chordata > Mammalia > Artiodactyla > Ziphiidae > Mesoplodon > Mesoplodon densirostris. The sequence continues at coordinate 22,512,306 of NC_082676.1, read as the reverse complement.
TCTGCCAACAGCCTCCCTCTCTCCTCCCGCCCTGTCTGCCCCCAGTCCCCCTCCTCGGTCTGCCCCTTCCGGTCTTGCTCCAGGTCCTCCGGGCATTGAAACCTTCCTAGCCAATTTCATCAGCCTGTTCGGCCAGGTCACAGTCAGCGGCTTAACTCGGCAACATCCGAGATCGCCAACCACCTTTTCTTCCTCAAATATGTTGTCCCTGCGTCTCCTCAGCGCCTACCTGTCTCCTGGTTTCCCTCCCCGTCTCTGGCTACCTTCTCCCCACCCTCTGTGGCTCCCCTTCCCTGCGCTCCAAGCCTCTAAGTCTTCTTCCTTCCAGCTCCTCTCTCCTCTCTCCACGCTCAGTTTCTGTGCCCAGCTCTGAGCACCAGATCCTTACTTAAAACTGCCCAGGGTGGTGCAGTGGTTAAGAATCCGCCTGCCAGTGCAGGGGACAATGGTTCCATCCCTGATCCGGGAAGATCCCACATGCTGTGGAGCAACTAAGCCTGTGCGCCACAACTACTGAGCCTGTGCTCTAGCGCCCGCGACCCAAAACTACTGAGCCCGTGTGCCATAACTACTGAAGCCCATGCCCCTAGAGCCCGTGCTCCACAACAAGAGAAGCCACCATAATGAGAAGCCTGCTCACCGCAACGAAGAGTGGCCCCCGCCAGCTGCAACTAGAGAAGCCCACACGCAGCAACAGAGACCCAATGCAGCCAAAAAAAAAAAAAAAAAAAAAAGAATCCGCCTGTCAATGCAGGGGACATGGGTTCGATCCCTGGTCCAGGAAGACCCCACACGCCGTGGAGCAAACAAACCCATGCGCCACAACTACTGAGCCTATGCTCTAGAGCCCACGAGCCACAACTACTGAGCCCACATGCCACAACTACTGAAGCCCGTGCGCCTAGAGCCTGTGTTCCGCAATGAGAGACGACACCGCAATGAGAAGCCCGCGCATTGCAGCAAAGGGTAGACCCCGCTCACCGCAACTAGAGAAAAGCCTGAGCACAGCAACAAAGACCCAATGCAGCCAAAAATAAATAAATAAAATAAATAAATTTATATATACATATAAAACTGCCCACTCTACCCATCACTGCCTCAGGGTCATCAGGTCTCAAACCAAACTCTTCATTTTCCCTCTTGAACCAGCTCTTCTCCTTGAGTGTCCCATCTCAGTGGCTTCTGGCACTCAGTCAGTCAACAGGATTTATTGAGCATCTGCTAGGTGCCTGCCCTGGTCTAGGTGTTGTGATGAGACACTGGGACTGGATAGTGTGGCTGCTCTGTCTACATCCTTTCAGATCTCTTTTGACCAATTTTTTTTTTTTTTTTTTTTTTTTTGTGGTACACGGGCCTCTCACTGTTGTGGCCTCTCCCGTTGCGGAGCACAGGCTCCGGACACGCAGGCTCAGCGGCCATGGCTCATGGACCCAACCGCTCTGCAGCATGTGAGATCTTCCCGGACCAGGGCACGAACCCACGTCCCCTGCATCGGCAGGCAGACTCTCAACCACTGCGCCAGCAGGGAAGCCCACTTTTGACCAATTTTTTGTGCCCCCCAGTCCCCATCTTTGGTGTGTTTGGTTTCCTATAACTAAAACCTGCAGTTTTGGGGGAGGCGATTATCCTTAGGTGTCAGGAGCTTCTTTCCCCACAGGTATTGAGAACCAGAAGTGCATGGGGATTTACCGCTCCCTCCTCCAGCCCCACTATGCACCCTCAAATCCCTTAGCCAATGCCTGATTCGTGCAGGAGTGGGCAAGCCCAGCTTTCTTCCTTCCAGGGGGGACAACTTGGAGGTGTGCCTGACTCTCCTGAGCTCCCTGTGGGATCAGACTGTGTCTACCTTCTGTGGGACCTGTCTGAGATGGCAGCCTTGCCAGGCCTCCTCCCCTTCCCTGTCCCACATCCCCATTCCCTTACCAGTTTGTCTTGGGATCTCTTCCTTAATAAGCCACTTGTCCATAATTCTTGTCCTATGTTTTGCTTCTGGGGACCCTGACCTCAGTCAGTGGTGATCACAACAGCCAAGGTGGGACTTCCCTGGTGGCGCAGTGGTTAAGAATCTGCCTGCCAATGCAGGGGACACAGGTTCGGGCCCTGGTCCGGGAAGATCCCACATGCCGTGGAGCAACTAAGCCCATGAACCACAACTACTGAACCTGCATTCTAGAGCCCACGAGCCACAACTACTGAGGTCCGCGCACTTAGAGCCCGTGTTCTGCAACAAGAGAAGCCACCGCAGTGAGAAGCCCATGCACTGCAACGAAGAGTAACCCCTGCTGGCCGCAACTAGAGAAAGCATGTGCAACAATGAAGACTCACTGCAGCCAAAAATAAATAAATAAATAAATTTATTTAAAAAAAAAACCCCAACAGCCAAGGCTTACCAGCTCCTCCTGAACACGTTTGCAGCCCCTTTCAGATTCTTTCACTCTCTGCATCCTCAGGGTCACCCCTGGTGTGGTCAAAAAGTGCACCCACCCCTCCTTTATCCCAGGATACAGACTCATCCATTCTGGTCCCCTCCAGCCAGCCCTCGAACACACAGCTGACATCTGATCATACCCTTCCTCCACTCAAAACCCTCCCAGTCGACCCAATAAGGACACGGTCAAAAGACATGAACCACTACATACCCACAGGAATGGCTAAAATGAAAACAAAACAAAATAAAACAAAATTTAATGATATGAAGTGCTGTCAGGGATGAGGAGAAACTGGAACTCTCATACGTTCCTGGGGTCAATGCAAAATGGCACAGCCTTTGAAAACTGTTTACAGTTTCTTGTAAGTTACACATATATTTTACCATATAACATAGCAATCCCCTCCTGGGCATCTGCCTTAGAGAAATGAAAACTTTTTTCTGCATAAACACCTCTACATAGATGTTTATAGCAATTTTGTCCACAATTGTCCCAAACTGGAAACAACCCAAATATCCTTCAACTGATAAAGAGATTAAAAAGATAACAACAAAAACTATGGTACATCCATCCAATGGAACTGTTCTCAACAATAAAAAAGAACAAATACTGAAACACACAACATGGATGAATCTCCAATGCATTATGATAAGCAAAAGAGTCAGACCCAAAAAAGCTACACCCTCTGTGATTCCATTTATGTAATATTCTGGAAAAGGCAGGAAGAGAACAGATCAGGGGTGGCTAGGGGCTGGTGGTGCTTGAGGGGATTTGAGGGGTGGGGGATGAAATGGTGGCAGTTATGCAACTATATGCATTTGTCAAAACTGTATACACCGGTTCCATTCATGTGAAGTTCAAGAATGAGCAAAACCACTCTTGGGTGATAGAAGTCAGGATAATAATTACTTCTGGATGGTGGGTGCTAACTGGGAGACTTCTAGGAGGATGAATTTGTTTTTGTCTTGATCTGAGTGTGGTTTCATGGATGTGTTCATAATTTAAAACTCATTGAGCTGCACACTTCAGATTTGCCCGCTGTACTTCTTCTGTACTAAGCTTTAATACAAAGCTAAATATATTCAGCACTCATCGGTTTTACTGACTGTTGCAAGTGGGCAAGGGTGACAGAAGGTGGGAACACATGACCCCAGCCATGATGCTAGACGGAACTGGTACCTACGTGGGGCCCCATCACCATGGAGAGGAACACAGAACAGATCGAGCTTTCCAGGAAGAGAGGCGGTTTAATTAGGTGTTGGACTTAACACATGTCCAATGATAATCCCCCTACCTACACCCTTGGCCTCATCTGGTCCCTAGTTGTCACATCCCTACTTGCTCAATGTCCCTGACGTGTCTTCTCAGAAAACTAGCATATCAAATTTCCCTTTCCAGAGATCAGGTCCCCACTGGCCCCTACCTCCCCACCTCTCCCTTTCCTGCCTTTCCCTTCTTAGGGTGGCAGGGGGATTCCCAACCAGTTGTCCCCACGACTCCCTCTCCTGACCAGCTCCTCTCACAGTGGTTCCCCAAAGCTTCCCAGCTGCCAAGCCCAAGGGTCACCATCCTTTCCTCATCTCCTCCATTCCAACCTTTCTGCTCACAGCCCACGGGTGACGGCTCCCACCTTCCCGAAACGTCCTCCTCCTTCCCTTGGCACATCATCCTCTCCTGTCCCCCTGACCCCATCTAGACCTTCCCCAGTCACCTTGCTGGGCTTCTCTCCTTGCATCCAGCACCCTGTTCTAGCGAGGCCCAGGGCAAGGCCCCTGGATTCCTCTCCACAGTGTGTGTCCTCAGCTTTGTGGACTGTGTCCTCACCTTCGTGGACTGTCTCCTCCTTCCCCGCCCGAGCTCTGGGTTAGATTTGGTCTCTGAGCTGTAGACCCGGCCACCTAAAGCTCCCTGGATGTCAACCGTGCCAGACACCTCTCAGTCCCCTCCCTGCTTGGGTGTACACAGATGGCTCAGGCCTTCCTGTTCATCTCTTCCTAGGTCCCTAGAGCCACTGACTCCAGAAATCCTGCTGGCCTTCTGGCTCCTCCAGCTTACGTTTGGAGCCTGTCCTTTCTGTAACATTGTCTTGTCTCCAGTTGCACTCTTGTTGGACCTCCTCACCCCCTCTCTTGTTGAAAGGGCTCCCACAAACAGATTCAACTCTGTGCCAGTCATTCTCTACAAGGCAGCCAGAAGGATCTTTACAAATGGGAGCCATATCCCAGACCCACAATGCTCCCCACTGCACTTAGAATAAATAATACGCTCAACAAGCTTGAGGTACTTGCTTGTCCCCACATCATCCTTGCTCTCTGTTGCAGCCACCCTGGCCTCTTTGCTGTTCTGGGAACACACCAAGCTTGTCCTACTACAGGGCCCTTGCTCTAGAGGCCCTCTCTTATGGGTTGAACTGTGTCCCCACAAATTCATAGATTGAAGTCATAAGCACCGTTATCTCTGAATGTGGCCTTATTTGGAAATAAAGTCACTGCAGATGTAATTAATTACGATGAGGTCACACTGGACTAGGGTGGGCCCCTAACCCAATGTAACTGATGTCCTTATAAGAAATTTGGACACAGATATGCAGACAGGAAAAAAAAAAACATGTGAAGATGAAAGTGGAGATTGGGGTGAAATGTCTGTCTACAAGCCAAGGAATGCCAAAGATTGCCAGCAAACCTCCAGAAACTAGGAGGAAAGCGTGGGATAGATTCTCCCTCAGAGCCCTTGGATGGAACCAAGCCTCCAACACCCTGGTCTTGGACCTCTAGCCCCCAGAACTGTGAGCCAATAAATTCCTTTTGTTTAAATTTGTTCTGCTTGTTACAGCAGCCCTATCAAACTAATACACTCCCTCTTTCTGTCATGCCTCCTTCCCCCGTCCTCACATGACTCACTCCCTTGTGTCATTTAGATCTCTGACCGAATGCTACCTCCTCAGAGAGGCCTTCCCTGTTTATCCCATCTAGATAGACTGACCCTTCCCCCACCTCACCAGCAAGGAAGATCTCTGACCACTTTCAGCATTTTGCCCTCGTCCTGCATTTCATCATCACACCTATGATCACTGAAGGCCAAGGATGTAGTTATTTGTGCACCTGTCTGTTGCCTGTCTCCTCTACTTGCTTATGAGCTCTATGTGGTCAAGGGCTTTTGGCATCTTCACCTGTACCTCCTGCATCTTTGCCTGGCATGTGAGTGCTGCTGGTTAATTTCTCCACTTGGATACAGTTAGCCAATCAGAAAATACTTAGTGAGAGGGACCTCCCTGGTGGTCCAGTGGTTAAGACTCCGAGCTTCCACTGCAGGAGGCATGGGTTCAATTCCTGGTTGGGGAACTAAGATACCACATGCCACAAGGCACGGCCAAAAGAAAAAAAAAGAAAAGAAAATACTTAGTGAGAATCTATGCTGGGGAACAGGACAGCCCCAGTTCCAGTCCTCATGGAACACCCCATGTGCAGGTGAAAAGACTCATATTAACAAGCAATCTTACAAAAAATAAGATATGAAGGAGATAGACCAGGTGCTTGCTGTGGCCTTCAAGGAAGGCTCCCCATGAGAAGTGATGTTTGGGCTGAGGCAGAACATTCGTGGGCGTTAGCTGGCTGAAGCAGAGGGAGACATGCACAAAGGGAGGTTTGTTCAAACAGTAGAAAGAGCGTGTGCAAAAGCCCTGAGGCAGGAAGAAGAGGATAATGTGTGAGGGGTTAATGGGCCCTTGTGGTGGGAGTGTAGTGAGTGAAGGGCAGAGTGGTGGGCGATGAGGTTGGAAAAGAGGTCATAGGTCAGAATCATGCAGTATGGATTGTATGCTAAGAGCAGTGACGAGCCACTGATTGTCCAAAGCTGGAGATTGTTTTAAGCAAGAGTGGACCTGAGGGAAGAGGTCAGGCGTTATTACAGTCATGGACAGAGTGAGAATAACACCTGGACCAGGCAGTGGGGATGGAAATGAGGGGGTGGGTCTGAGAAATATCAGCAAGACTGAACAGGTTGGATTTGGTTCTGACTGTCGGGAGAGGTGTGAGAGGAGTGGCGTCGGTGATGACTCCTACATTTTAGGGCAAGCAAGACAGGTGAGATCAGGTGGGTGATGTTACACGGGTCTGGAGCCCAGCGCCTGGCTGGGTGGGCTGGATATTTGGGAATCGGCAGCAGTGTGTAGATGGTCTTTACAGTGATGTGTGGAGGGGGTGCGAGTGAGCAAAGGGCTCTGGGTCACCATGAAGGACTTCAACACTGCGGGGCTGAGGGGAGAAGAAGTCTTGGCAAGGGATATGGAGAGTGAGGGGAGAGCCAGGAGAGGGTGGCACCAGGGACCCCAGACAAGGCTGTAGAAGGGACAACGGTTGATGGTACCAAAGGCGCTGAGAAGCCAAGTAAGGTGAAGGCTGAGAGGTGGCTGTGGATTTGCCGGGACCTGGATGGGAAGGGTTTCAGGGTCTTAGTAGGAGTAGACCCAGCTTGCAGGGTGGAAGAAAATGGGAGATTTGTCATGATGTTGAGAGAGGCAGGAGCTGGAGGGGCGTGGGGTCCAGGGAGCAGCTACACAAGCATGTTTGGATGGGGTTGGGGTCCTTTGCCCAGGGAGTGAGGGCTTGGAGATCCAGGAGGGAGGGGTGAGCCTGGGGAAGACCTGCTGACATCGGGTGGAAGGGTTCAGAGGCAAGGTGGTGCCCACCCTGGAGCAGGGGCAGGACCACCCGGTGGGAAGGGAGCAGGGTGGGAAGGAAGGTCAGTGTTTTGTGGAAAGTGGAGAGTGTATGAAATAGTGGCTGGGAACACGGAGGGGAAGCTTCTAGAGGGACAGGGAAAGGTGAAAGGCCATTTGTTCCTGGTGAGATGGGGCCAGTCTGCTGGGTCAGGCAATGTCCCCCACCTGACGTTCCTGTCCCTCGGGCCTCCTGAAGCCCAAGATGTCCTACATCGAATCCATTGTCTTCCAGTGAGAACTGTTCTTTATAAATGGTCCTCGCAGGGAACACTGAAGACACCCACCAGGTCTCCCAGGTGGGAACACCCCAATGCTCTCCCTCCTGCACCCCTACCTCCGATGGGTCAACTCGTCCAGTACACCTCCAGTCCCTCCCCTTCAACCTGACATCAGCCCCATGAAGGCCTCAAAGATTCATAACAGCCAGGTGACAGGGGTGGCCTCTGGGGAAGGAGCCTGGGGCACTCACCCCGTAGATGTATTCATTTTCAACTACAAATACTAAAATGTACGTAAAGAGTGTTAGTGTCTTAGAACATTTTCCCAGATTCCTCCTTCTCAGGGGCCATGGCACTTAATGAGGCCCTCGAAAGCCACTTTCCAAGGCAGCAGGAAAGGGGGACCAGCATCGTGAGGGCGGCAGGGACTGCACTGGCCAGAGCGCCCATCATACTGTGAGGTGGTGTAAGGCCCCCCTGTGAACCCCTGAACCCATGGACTCTACCTGGCTCCCCAAGGATGCACCACCCCCAGTTCAGGAGGAACCCTGGGCCCAGTCCTCACCCCTCCAACCTACCAGAAGTTTGTCTTTGGGGATGCCCACTGACCCCAAAAGCCCCCTTGCTCTGGTTCCATGAGGCTGGTGTGTATTGGACAATGGAGTCCTATGGACAGCGACCTGGGTCCTGGTGGCCTCCCGGGCATCACTATAGATAGAGAAGGTGGCCCATGGATCCTGAAAGTCCAACGTGGTCAGGGCCGAAAATGGTGGAAGCAAGGAAAGGTCAACCAGTACAAGCTCTCCTCAAAACTCTACCCACCGTTTCTACAACCAGAGGGACTGAGGCCCAGCGAAAGCGGCCACCTGCCTGGAGTCACAGAATGAGGCTGGGGGAAGGCGCTGGGGGACACAGTGACCCCTGACCCTGAGCCCATCTCCTAACCCCTTGGGCCTCCTCTCAGTCCAGCCCCTGCCTCTGATGAATGGGGGAGGGGCGCTGCTAAGGTGAGGGGAGCAAACGCCCCCCACCAACTGTGAGAGGGGTCCGGCGGCCTTGGGAATGATGGCCCTGCTGCTGCAGCCTGACTTTCTGAGGCCACAGGCAGCCAGAGATTCAGGAAACTTCCGGTGGGTGGGCAGCCTGGTCTCCGCCCTGCCTCCCCCCTCCCCCTCCCCTCCCCTCCCCCCCGCCTCCCCCCCTCCCCCTCTGCCTCCCCCTCCCCTCTCCCCCTCTGCCCTAGAGGTTCCCTTCACGTCCCCTTGACACTCCAATTGGTTTCAGTAATTAAAAAAGAAGATTGAGCTGCATTTCAGACATTTCATTTCATGTCAGAAAACGTTTCTCGAGCAGCTGGCGGGATTAATTCGGCGGCCAGGTGTGGAGCGTTTCAAAGGCAGGGCCGGGGCTCCAGCTGTGGGGCTGGACAGACTCCGGAGAGCGGGAGCTGCCACCGGGCCCGGGCGTCCAGAGGGCCCAGGAGAAGGCTGAGCTCACGTCTTGGCAGCAGCAGGACGATTTAATTTTGTTCCATTCAATGAAACACACATTCTCATCCAAAACTCATTTCCCTACACCCCGCGAGCCCCCAGCTCCTGTGTCCCTCTGTTCCATCACTGACTCTGCAAGGCATCCTTCCCCTAGGAGCTTCAATACTCGGAAATTTCTTTTTTCTGTGTATTTACAGCATTCCAGAATTCCACATAGTGACTTTTTCTTTTCTATCTCTGGAAGGATAGGCTGGTTGCCTTTACGGAGGTGACCTGGGGGGACAGGGGGAGAGGGACCCGAGGGAGACTTTTCACCTGGCATCCTTTTGTAGGTTTTGAATTTTGAACCATGTGAATTCATTTTCTAGTTAAACTTTTTTAATTAAAAAAACCCCAATTTCGGGACTTCCCTTATGGCGCAGTGGTTAAGAATCCTCCTGCCAATTGCAGGGGACACGGGTTCGATCTCTGGTCCAGGGAGATCCCACATGCCTCGGAGCACTAAGCCTGTGCACCACAAATACTGAGCCTGTGCTCTAGAGCCCACGAGCCACAACTACTGAGTCCGCATGCCACAACTACTGAAGCCCGCGCGCCTAGAGCCCGTGCTCCGCAACAAGAAAAGCCACTGCAATGAGAAGCCCACGCACTGCAGTGAAGAGTAGACCCACTCGCCGCAACTAGAGAAAGCCCGCCTGCAGCAATGAAGACTCAACACAGCCAAAAATAAAAATAAATTTATTTTAAAAAAACCCAATTTCCATTAAAAAAATAATACTTTTCTGGACTCTGCATGTCTTCCTAGCTCCCCTCGTCCCTCCTTCCTTCATGGGCAGACCCTTGCTTGATTGCCTCCTTTTTTTGGGGTTCCCATGCCTTCCCCTGAGGCTGCTTGGCAAAGATCCCCATGGTCAAGTCACCTCCCCTCACCCTGGGGACAGGGCCCACTGTCGGCCACTCCACCTTTGGGAGTGACACTTCTCTCCTCACCTGCCCTCTGGCCCTCTTGGCTTTGCCTCGTGGCTTGCGGCATCTTAGTTCCCCGACCAGGGGTGGAACCTGGCAACCCCCCCGCCCAGGGGAAACATGAAGTCCTAACCACTGGACCACCAGGGAAGTCCCTGGCCCTGCCTTTTCAATCTGCCTGGTGGGCCCCTCTTAATGCTGGCATGGTCTGGGCCACAGTATCACCCGTCTCTAAAGCTCCAACCCCCTTTTGGACCCGGTGATACCCGGGGTGCCCCCCCCACTGGCACCGGGCTGAGGCAAATCAGGGCACTTCCCTGCCTGCGGCTGCTTCTACACCTCCCCACCCAGCCCCCCACCCTACCCCCAGCCTAGATCCACTGGTATCCTGATCCCCATTTGTTTATCTTGGGGAAGGGTGCTCACACCAACTTGTCCAGTTTGCCTGGCTTCAAATCCGTACTCTGCCTTTCCTTGCCATGGGCAACTTTCTCAAACTCTTGTGTCTGATTCTTCTTGTGTAAATGGCGATATAAATGAGTTAGTAGCTACTTTATAGGATAGTTATAAGGATAAATGAATTAATATAAGTAAAACTCTTAGAAAAGTGTCCAGCACATTGTCAAAGCCAAAATGTGTTTGTTAGATAAAAATGTCCCAGACGGAACTCCTGATCTTCCTCTTTCAGTGTTCTCCACGGCTGTCCAGTCCCTTCAGAAAGCCAGAATCCTGGTGGGGGGGGGGGTCTTGCTTGACACTGCCCCCTCCTGCTCCAGTGTGCACCGCATCACCAACTCTGGTCCATTTTACCTCCTAAATCTCTTTCCATCTCCACCCCCTCACTGGCCCACGATCCCCTGAAGTTGTTCTTATTAAGCTCATCAATGTCCTACTAATTGCCAAATCAAAAGAACATTTTAAGCCTTCACTGGTTTGGAATTTTCTGCTACATTTGGTCCTGCTGATCCCTCTCTCCTAGAAATGCTTCACTGGCTCAGTTTCCATGACAACCTGCTCTTGGCTCTGCTCATGTGGCCACGTGGCTCTGACATTTCCTTCTCTCCACTGCTTTTGTAGGCGCCCCGGGCTCTGCCAGCCCCTGAAATGGCGGGTTGGGGGTCCTCAGACTCTGGTGGGCTCTCTTTACCTCTCAGTCTTCCCAAGCCACAGCCATTGACACGGTGACTGCCTTTGCTCTGCGCCTCCAGGTGAGATGTCCACCTGAGAACCAGACTTCTAGCCCTGACTCCCTGCTGGTCATCTCCCCTAGGTGTCCACAGGCTCCTCAAGGTCAACTCTGAACTGTGGCAATGACCCCTCCCTGGTCCACCTGCTTCTCCAAGTCCCAGTGAGATCTCTGCAAAACAAAAATCTGGCACAAGCTATTCCCTGTTGAATTTTCCAGTCTCGTTTTCCAACAGTGCTTCTATCATCCCAAACTCCTGGGACACCCAACTGCCACCAAGCACACACCTCACAGTTTCTGTCCTCTATGGAGTTCATGCTTCTCCCTCTGCCTAAAAACTTTTGCAGTCTCTTTTACCCTGGTCCCGAATCCTTGAGAAATCAACTGAAGTGTCACCTTCTCTAGGCATCTTTTTCGTGACCACCTCCCAATTCTGGGTCCCCAAATGAGGGTTACAGTCCCCTTCATCTGTTCTTATAACACTCCAGGCTTATCTCCATGCTATTCAGAACACTTTGGTTGTAAGCAACAGAAACCAAGCTTGAAACAACTCAGGCAAAAGGGGAATTTATTGGCTCAGGAAAGGCAAAGGTTCATCTGGGTTCCAGGGAAATTGAATGCAGAGGTGAGAGACTGGGGAAAAGTCCCTGATACCAAGTTGCATCCAATAAAAGTCCTATTTTCTTATTTATTTATTTAATAGCTTTATTGAAGTATAATTGACATACAAATACTACACCTACTTAAAGTGTGCAGTTTGGAAAGTTTTTACCTATGTATATACCCATGAAACCATCACCACTCAAGATAATGAACATAACCATCACCACAAAAGATTTCTTGTGTTCTTCTGTCATCTCTTCTTCCCTTCCAGCCTAACCCTCTCCCTCTATGCTCCAGGTAACCACTGATCTGCTTTCTGTCACTATGTATTAATTTGCAATTCCCAGAATTTTATATAAATGGAGACACATATACTCTTGCTTTGTCTGGCTTATTTCACTCAGCATAATTATTTTAGATTCATCCAATTTGTTGTGTATGATAGTTTATTCCTTTTTAATGCTGAGTAGTATTCCATTGTATGGGTGGACCACAGATTGTTTAGCCATTCGTCTATTGATGGATATTCAGACTTTCTAGTTTGTGGCTATTACAAATAAAACTGCTATGAACATTCATGTACCGTGCTTTGTATGGATACATGCTTTCGTTACTTTGGGGTAAATATCAAGGAGAAGAATGGCTGGATCATATGATAGGTGTGTGTTTAACTTTTTAAGAAACTGCCAAATTATTTTCCGAAGCGTTTGTACCATTTAACATTCCCACCCACGATGTATGAGAGTTCCAATTGCTCTGCATCCTCACCAACACTTGGTACGATTAGTCTTTTTAATTTTAGGCATTCTAATAGGCATGTGGTGGCATCCCATTGTGGTTTTAATTTGCATTTCCCTAATGACTAATAATGTTGAGCATCTTTTCCTGTGTTTATTTGTCATCTGTAAATTTTCTTCGATGAAGTGTCTGTTCAAATCTTTTGCTTATTTTTAATTGGGTTTTGAAAATTGATTTTGAGACTTCTTTATATATTCTAGATACAAGTCCTTTGTCAGATATATGACTTGCAAATATTTTCTCCCAGTCTGAGGTTGGTTATTTCATTCTCTCATCGGTGTCTTTCAAAGAACATAAGTTTTTAATTTTGATGAAGTTCAACTTATCAGTTTATTCTTTTATGATCATGCTTTTGGCGTCATATCTAAGAAATCTTGCCTAATCCAAGGTCACAAAGGTTTTCTCAGATGTTTTATTCTAGAAATTTTATAGTTTTAGATTTTACTCTTTTAATTTTTACTTTTATTTTTATGCCTGAGTTAGCTTATGTTGGGTGTTTGATATTGCAAAGAACAGAATCCCTGCTAATGTAATCTGTCTAGAAGGAAAAGCTTAAAAATCTTCAAAGGGTCCTCATTGTCTTTAGGATAATATCCTAACCCCTCTGGTATGGCTCAGTGGTGATTTCCTACCACTGAACTTGGTCCTTTGCTCTAGATGTACTGAACAAATTGTGATTTATTTTTTTATTTAAAATTTTTTTTATTGAAGTATAGTTGATTTACAATGGTGTGTTAATTTCTGCTGTACAGCAAAGTGATTCAGATATATATATTATATATATATATATATATGCATTTAAAAATATTCTTTTCCACTATGGTTTATCTCAGGATATCAAATATAGTTCCTCGTGCTATACAGTAGGACCTTGTTTTTTATCCATTCTATATTTAATAGTTTGCATCTGCTAACCCCAAACTCCCAGTCCATCTCTCCCCCACCCCACCCCCAAATGGCAATATCTTGAGCTCAGTGTCCAGTGCAACCCTTTCTTTGAGCTTTAGGGCAGGCTGAACCAGATAACCAGGCTGAAGAAAGACTCCACTTTCCTGCTTCTCCAGATACAAAGTTCTTTGAATTTGAGAAGACAACCAGGACCCCACTCTGCCATGTTCTATGGCTCAACTATTTATTTCCCTGTCCTCCATCAAAATTGTCCTGAGTCCCATGCCTTTGGGTTCAGGGTCCCAGCACATTTCCTTTTAGCCTTTTAAAAATGTTTTTCTGTTATTTGTTTGTTTCCATAGCTGAGGTCATGTCTGGCATACATTTTGCACTCTGGTTTCTCACTTGCTGCTCCACTTTCATATCATAAGAATTTTCCAGATCTTTTGGTAAAAATCATGGTTAATTGAATAATAGTCCACTGAGTGAATATAAAATAATTTGCTTAACATTTCCCCAACAGTTGATTATTTTTGTTGTTTCAATTTTTTTTTTTTGTCATGAACAAGGCCATACTACCTCTCTTTGTACATAAATCTTTGTCAATTTGAGATTATTTTCTTCTGATGGAGTACCGTAAGTGTAATTACTGGGTCAAAGGCTGTAGTAATTTACATTCCCAACAGCAGTATTGTCGGTTTCATCACACCCTTGCCAGCATGGGGTATTCTTTAAATTTTTTTCTTTACTCTGTGATGGGCAAAAAGTGTTATCTCACTGTTGTTTTAATTTACTTTCAAAAAAATAATTAGATATTGGAAAATAGGTTCAACCTATGAGCCATAAAAAATTAATCTTCTGTTAATTGAGTGTCCCTCTCCCTTCACATTTATCCAGCAGTGATGTGAATTTTTAAAACTCAATTTGTATGGATTCTTAAACACCAAGGTTATTAACCCTCGGCGTGACATCTTTAAAAGCTGCTTTCAGTGTTCGTATACTTAAGTCTAAAATTTCAAACCTGTTTTCTCTTTCTTTTCTTTGTGAATGCTTCCCTTGCTTTTAAACCTAGAAGGTAGCACTTATCCAGAGTTTTGGATGAATATTCACTTCTACTTTATTCAAGTGTGATTTTTAATTTAAATCTTTAATCCATCTGAACTTGATATTGATGTATGACATGAAGTGGAGAATAAGGTGGATTTGCTTTTCCAAACAGCTTAGCAATCATTCCAACACCTTTTATTGACTAAGCCCTTCTTTGTTCACTGCTTCGGGGTGCCCGTTTTTAACTGTGTGGTGTACGGTAATACTTTTCTCTTGTACTGTGTGTACGTAGAAGTCCCTCTACCTCACCACCCACCCCACCGTCCAAGCTTTCTGAGTGCACTGCTCGTGGGGGTCCTGGGTGACATTATATAGAGTCTCTGACATGGCTTTTAGCTTCTGTGCTGTGGGCTTTTGTAAGCCCATAGCACAGAAAATGGTTGTGCAGACCTTTGTCTACAAGGGAGCCTACAGAACCAGAGCTGAGGTGAGAGCTTTTCAGGGTGAGAGCTGAGGCTTGAGAAAGGAAAGACTCTGGATTCCACAAAGTTTAGAGGATTTGGAGTCAAAGCTAATGCAAGAGGCATCCTGGGATAAATCATAATGGAAAAGAATATAAAAAAGAATGTATATGTAGGTATAACTGAGTCACTTTGCTGTACAGTAGAAATTAACACAACATTGTAAATCAACTATACTTCAATAAAAAAAAAAAAACGGCTAACGGAAGAGGCAAAAGTTTATGCATAGATGGTAGATTGAAAAGACAATTCACAAGGTTGTGCTTGGGCCCCATGAGGGGGCGAAGGGTTGAACCTGTGCGCAGGAGAGAAATCCAAGGGGATTGAACGGAACTTTGGTCCCAGGAGAGGCTCAGCCCCTAAGCTGAGTCCCAAAGAGGAATAAGATGGGGTCCCAGACAAGTCTGGGGATCCCAGAGCAGAAGTCTTAAGTCCAACATGGTGCTTACATCACAGAGAACACTGGCAGAGCGCCTGGTGCAACCTTGTGGGGGCATCTGAGAGCGTCTGGGGTGCCCACCAAGGGACTAGAGGGGCCGAGTGAGCTGGTGGGCCTGAGGAAGTTAGGGAGAGCTGGGGAAGATGCAGAACTCGTGGAGACAATGGCCTGTGGCTGCCAACATGTGAGGACGGGCCCAGGAGAGGTGAGGTCCTGCCGGGTAAAGCTGCACTGTCTATTTGGCCGACCTGCGATCACGTGACATTTCCTGAGACTAGGGCCTGGACCCACACTTGGCCACCGCAGCCTCACTGCTGTGGTTTTGAGTTATGTTTTGATGTCCAAGAGGGCTGGTCAAACCTCAAGCTTCAGGAAGCCTTCTGCTGAATGTCTTCTCTTGATGATCCACAAACTCTCTGTTCATCTTTCATAACTTTTCCTTCTGATTCTGGACTTGATTTCTGCTAGCAGTCAGCTTTGAACAGCAGCTCCTGTCGGAGCTCATCCTGGGATGTAGAGAGGCTGGGATGCTGGAATCAGAGGCAGGGACAGCCAGCCACCAACACATTCTGAGGTTTTCCACAGCAAATGTCCCATGCTGGTCTCAGCTTCCTTCTCTATCTGCCTCAACAGCGTCTGTAGCAACCACATGATGGCTACGACCCCACTGTGTAAACTGTAAAGACCTGTGCCAGCCATCTCTTCCATTCCTCCCCCGCCCCCTGCCAAAACCCCTCTCCTAACCTCTCATCCACTCGCCCACGCAGAACTCAGCACACACACAAAAATGTTTTTCTGATTGTTCCATTAATCACCAACTCTTTTTGGCTAAAAGGTTTTGATCCTCCATTTTAGACATTTTATTTCAAGTCAGAAAATAATTTTTTCAGCAGCCCCCAGCCCCCAGGCTGTGGGTGATTCCAAAATGGATGAGACAGAACCCTGGCCATGGGCAGGATGAAAACTTCCTGCTAATGTGAGACACCGTTAAGTCACAAAGGTCACATAAAAATTCCCTGAAAGGAAGTGGGATGCAGGTAAAAGGCTGAGTATTGAATTCTCTCCCCGGGGTTGGATGCACATTATTGCTCAGGATGGATCCCTCTTGTCCACGTGGCCTCATTTAGCTAATTGCCCTGTTCTGCAATGGCTCACATCCCACAGGTGCCTTCCTCTGGGAAAATTAATAGGCGGATATTGCTCTTCTATTAAAAACAAAGCCAAATGAAAAATCCTGCACACTTTATCTACCCTTCCTCCTTCACAGGTAGACCCTGGATCACCCTCACCCCTGACCCCCCCAAAGAAAACTGGCAAAGTTCCCCAAAGGCCAAGTCCAGAGTAGCCAATCAGCCTTTACCTCCCCTGACCCTCCGTCCGTGGCCCATGAGCAGCCACTCTGTCCTTCCGGAAACTCTTCTCCCTGGGCTTCTGGGGACTCCCCCCATCTTGCTTCTCCCCCCTCTGTCCTTCCTTCTCAGCCTCCTTTTTCTATATCCAGCCCCCTAAATGCTGATGCTCGCCTGGGCTCTGTCCTCTGCTCGTTCCCTCCATACTCTAGTCTTTAATTTCACCCATTGCCCGAGCTGCTACAGTACCCCTGCAACACCCCCATGTCGGAAGCCCCCTGCCAGTCCTCATCTCCAGCCCAATCTCCAGAATCCAGAAGTCCAAAGGCACCTCATACTCCACACACTCAACAGACAACTCTGTTTGTCCGAAATCTGGTCCTTCACTAGAGTCCCGCGTCTCATGGAAAGACACCACCCAACAGACACCTGGGCTCTTCCTCCCCCACTTACTTGCACTTGTCCCCCATCTACAGGCTGCCTCGTGCCTTGGAAACTTGACCTCCCAATGGCTCCTGAATGCTTCCAGCTCTCTTCAAGTCTACTGCCAACGTGTTAGTCCAAGCCACAGCCCTGGTCTGGATCATGGACGGGAAGTTGCCCTCTACCAGGTTTCCCTGCACCCCTGCAATCCTTTCCTCACTAGAAGCCAGAGTGATATCTTCAACATGCAAGTGGGAACATGTCACCATTATTTTAAAACTCCTCCATCCACTGGTTAGGACACCGCGCTCTCACTGCTAAGGGCCGAGTTTTATCCCTGGTCAGGGAACTAAAATCCCACAAGCCGCACGGCATTGCCAAAAAAAAAAGAACTCCTCTAAAACCCCCTCCATCACTCTTGGGATCAAGCCTCAAACCTTCCCAGCCTGCTGAATTCTCCAGCTGATTTCTCACCCTCTTCGCCATCACTCACCCGCCTTCTTTCCCTTCCCTTCCCACGAGTCCTGCCCCTCCCACTGCAGGGCCTTCACCTGGAACACTCATTCTGATTCCCCTTAGTGGTCGATACCTGTTCATCTTTCAGATCTCTCTAGGAAACATCAGCAGACCCTCCCATCCCTGACTTCGGGCCCCCGGGCTGCTCTCGGCACCATGCACCTCCCCTTTGTGATTATCATTTTTGTTATTATCCACTTACTCCTATGACTGTTTGATTCATGTCTGTTTCCCCGTTTAGATGATCAGCTCCACGTGGGCAGGCACGTGTCTGCCCTGTTCACACCGTCTCCCCAACAGCCAGCCAGCACATAGGAAGGAGATACTCCGAAAATATTTGTTGACCTGAGTCGAAAACTTTCCCCTGAGTCCACAGTTCACTTTCTAGCTCCCAAATAATCCTTGAAACTTTTCTAATTATCTAAACTTAATTATCTAAACTTTGGCAAAAGGGGTGTCTTCGCCAACTATCTATTATCCTCAGGCGTTGCAGTCAGGGTTCTGCTCCATCTCACCCCTGAAACCACTCTTGCTGAGGGCTCCGATAACCTCCTAATTACCAACTTCAGTGGGTGTTTTTCCATCCCTGTCTTATTGGAATTCTCTGCAGGGTCTGATATTGTTGATCACCCTCGCCTTCTTGAAACGCTCGGCTCTCTTGGTTTCCATGACAACACCCTCTCCTTGTTTTTAACCCGTCTCTATGACGCCTTTTCCTTCCCAGTCTCATTAATCAGAGCCTCTGACTCAACCACCCTTGAAACGTTAGGGTCCTGAAGACTCGATATTGTGAAGATGTCAATTTTCTCCAAATTAATGTACAAATTCAATGCCTTCCTAATCAAAATCCCACCAGGGTTTTCTAATGGGAACTTAATAAGCTGATTCTAAAGGTCATAAGGGAGAGGAGATGGGCAAGAAATAGCCAAGATAATTTTGAGAAAGAAAAACAAGTGGTGGGAACACAGTAGAAGGAAAAGGATTGAGTTTGCCCTACTAGGTAGCATAGGATAAAGCAGCAGTGATTAAACAATGTGGCCAGGAACAGACACATTGATCTATAGAACTGAAGAATTCTTGCCATATTCTAGGACGGGCATTTCAAATGATGGGCATTGGTTTCCAGGAGCATGAAGCCCCCATTCCTCAACTCTTTGAAAGGGGCCCTCCCAAGCAGCCTTCCTCACGCTGGACCATTTTCTTTCCTTTTCTGATCATCCCTCCTCCCTACCTTCAAAACTTGTCTGATGCAGGTACCATTCCCTTAAGACTTGTTTTTTTTTTCTTTTTTCTTGGTTTTCCTATTATAAAAGTAATATATGATCTTGGAGGGTGAGTATATTGTATACTGTGTTCATTAGCTATTCTTTTTCTTGTCTGTAGTTTTGAAATCTATTATCATAAGAACAGTGATACCTGATCATTGCAGAAAATGTGTACAGTGACTAAAGCATGAAGAACAGAAACACCTCGAGTCCCAGCACCCACAGTCATGTTCTGTGAAAATGCATCTGAAAAACACATCTTTTCTTAGCCTTTTTACGCATTTGTTTACAATAAATACTTTTATTATATATATAATTTTGCACCATCCTCTTACACTGATTATATGCTAAGCACTTCTCTGTGTTAGTCAACATTCTTTGTAATTATTATGTTTAATGGCTGCCTAATAATCTATTTAATGAATGAAACGTAATTTGGTTAACCATTCCCCTGGGGTTGGAGATTTTGATAGCTTCTTTTTTTTTCCTTTTTATTTTCCCTCTCTTAAATAAAGCCACAGTGCAAATCCTTCTGCACTAATCTTTCTTTCCTTTAGATCATTTTCTTGGGATGAGCTTCCTGTAAATGGAATTCCTGAGCCAAACAGTATGAACCTTTTTGAGGCTCTTCACACGTCTTAAGCAAATTGCCTTCTAGAAAGGTTTTGCCACTTCACAGTCCTGCCAGCTGTGCATAAGAGGTCCCATGCCACTAGGACCTAGCCAGCACTGCCAGCCTCTTGTTTTGTAGTGCTCCTTCAATGGGCCCAAAGTGGTATCTCTCCATCCTAATTTACATTTATTTTATTATGACTAAGTTCAACATTTTCAACTGAATTTGCCTTTTGAACTTCATCTTTCATAAATGGACTCTTGCTGTCTTTTATTGCCCCAACATTTCATTATGAAAATTCTTACTGCTCTGTGAATGTTTTATTTATGAGAATTTTCAACACACAGAACCTAACATTTCCTATAGTCAATTGTATTTTCCTTTATAATTCTCTCTATGGCTGTGAAGGCTACAATGGCCTCCCTCAATCACAGTTTAGATAATGAATCATTTCTATTTTTTTTTCTAGTTAGTAGTATAAATTTTCCTTTTTTTTTTTTTTTTTTTTTTTGCATTGAACTCTTTAAATCACCTGACATTGATTTTGATCGTTAGGACAGAGGGAGGTAAAAATTGCTTTGGGTTTCCTAAATAGAATAAAGATCATTTTGCTGCCCCATTTAGTGACAAATCCTTCCATTCTCCATTAATTTGTGATGCCTCTGCTCTTCTCAGAAGGCACAGTGATATTCTAGGGATCTCCATCTGGGTTTTCTATTCTATTCCATTGAGATGTTTTTCTATTTTTGAAAAAAATATTATTTTGTTTTATACTGCAGTATCTGTTAGGGTTAGAAGCCTTGAAAGCTCTATTTATTATCAGATCAGTTGCCCAAGCATCCAACCCCCACGTCCAACTTCCTTTTGGGTATCTCATCTTCGGTTTCCCACGACACCACTTGTCCACACATATACATGTTCTTCTAGCTATTTCTTCCCCCTGGAAGTCAAATCGTATCATTGTGCTCCATAGGGGTAGGCCAGTGGCGGGTACAGCCCTGAAATCTGGAGGCGGGGTCAGGAGATCTGGATTTAGCACTGCCCCTGCCAGTCAGGCACTGTGACTCTGGATGCCTCAGTTTCCTTTTCTGTAAAATGGGCTTGCCATAACCAAATGAGGTGGAGAACATCAACACAGCTTCATTCTCCACTCAACAAATGTGTGTGAGGAGCAGGAACACCAGAATGGGCAGGGAAGAAATGGTCTCTGAAGAAATGTCCTTCAGGGAGCTTTTAGGAGAATAAGTAAGAGGAAGGACTCTTTCAGGGGAGAGCCTTTCAAAACAGAGGAAAAAGGCAGCTACTGAAGAAATGGTTACCAGGGCCATGAGGGCAATGAATGGAACGTTGAGGAAGGAAGTGGGGCAGGGATCCTGATCTGGACAGGTGGCCAGAGAGGGCCTCCTCTGAGGGGACATTTAAGCCCAAAAGACTGAGAGGAGGTAGGGGAGAGCTTTCCTGGGACAAGGGACAAAGTGAGCAAAGCTTCCAAGAGAGGAACTGGAGGAATTCGCTGTAGCCTGAGGATAGTGAGTTGGAGCAGCCAAGGGGATTGCAGAGACGGATGGGCAGATCGGGCCTTGCTGGCCTCGAGAAAGGGTGCAGGGAAGTCACTGCGGGCTGCTGATGGGGAGGAAAATGACGTGATCTCTTTTACTTTTTAAGTGTCTGCTTTTACTGCTGTGTGATAAGTGGATAGGTCAGGAGCAAGAAAGAAGCTGTGAGGCCCTTGCGGCAAGGGAGATGGGAGGCGGGAGGTGGCGGGAAGCAGGTGGGGGGGATGGGCAGAGGTAAGGGTCAGACTGGGGATGATTCTGGAGACGGAACGGCCAGGATTTCCTGGGACTCCATGGGAGGGGTGAGGGCAGGGGAGACTCAAGGCTGACTCGAAGGGCCAGGTTTGGGGAACCAGGTTGAAGCCCAGGCCTTTGGCAGAGAAGGGGAAGGCAAGCGAGGAGAGAAAGTTTTGGGGAAAAGAAGTTAGCATCCTGATTGGCTGTGGCAAGTTTGGGGTGTTGGTGAAGGACATCGGAGTAGAGATGTCAGCCAGGTAGTTGGGCAGGCCAGTCTTAAAAGGGCAGGGCTGGGGTCATTAGTGCCCACCTAGGGTGAGAAGATAGAGAAAGATGGAAATGGCCCAGATGTGAGTCTTGAGGGAACCCAACACTTAGGTGGTGGGTGGACGAAGACAAAGAATAGACAGTGAGGGGGTAAGTTAACTGGGGGGTCTTGGTGTCATGAAGGCCAGGGAAAGGTGTTTTCAGGAGGGAGTATCAGCTGGGTCAGTTTCTGCCACAAGGCTGAGTGATGTAAGGAGAGAAAAGCTGGATCGGGCAATGGGAGTTGTTGAGAAGAACAGGTGGGGATGACACCTGGCCAGTGGGCAATGCCATCACCTGTGAAGAGCTGGGTCCACGTTGGGAGGAGAAGTCCCAGCCCTTCCTCCTGTGCACATCCTCTGAGAGACTCTCCCGGCGTCCAGCCATGGAACTAACCTGGTGACATTTCCAACCCCCAACGCTTCCACCCCCACTTACACTAACAGCTTCTTTTGCCTCTAATCTCACTCCCTCAGAAGTTCTCCCAATGTCTTTTTGGTAAAAAGAAAAAATTCTGAACCTCCATTTCAGACATTTGATTTCAAGCAGAAAATAATTATCCTGCCTCTACCTAGCTCGCTGCCTGTTGCTAAGTACCAAAAGGCTCAAAAAAAAACGAATAAAGACATGGCCCCAGACATGAGGCAGGATGAAACCACTGCTAATTAGAGCTGTAGTACTACTCAGAGGGCAGAGACAAAGCCTCCAGAAAAACATGGAGATCAGGTTACTTGGTAATATGTACATGATTTAATTTGCCCCTTTCCACAAACACAACTAATCCCTTCACCTATACACTTAATCCCACTGCTCTGGGACCCCTTTTACCTGTCCGTGCTTTTCAAACTCAGGCTCATACAGCCCTCCTCTCTCCAAATGTCAACTTGAAAGGAACAGCACCTTCTAGAACCTTCTTTCCCACCCCATCCCCGTCCCTCTTTTCCCTCCTGCTTTCTCAGCCAGTCTCCAGATCATCCTCCACCCAGCTGGGCTTTGCCTCCTCCCCCAAAGTCATGGTGGCAGAGGTCTCCAAAGTCCAGGTCCAGGGCGTGCCCTCACCTCCCCCGATGTCTGTGTACCTGGCCCACCAGTGGCTACTCTGTCCTGGAAACTCTCCTTCATTGGCTTCTGAAGCCCATCTTTCCTTATCTTCTCTTTCTTACACTCCACTTCCATGTCCAGACCTGCCCCATCCAATGTCAATGTTGTCCAGGGCTTGGTCTTCTCTTTCACTGAGTACATTTCCCCTCAATCTCATGCATACCTAATGCTTTGGAGACCTCCTGGGAGCTGATTCTCCAAACTGACTGTCCAGTCCAATTCTCCTTTGAGCTCTAGACCAACACATCCATCCTTCTCTTTAATGACTACCCTCCCATGTGCAATGCAGAGCTCTACCCTGAGCTCCAGAACCCGAGAGCCAAATATCTACCAGCATCTCAGACCAACACGTCCATCCTTCTCTTTAATGACTACCCTCCCATGTGCAATGCAGAGCTCTACCCTGAGCTCCAGAACCCGAGAGCCAAATATCTACCAGCATCTCAGACATCTCAACCCTGTGACCGAAACGAAACTCCTGGTCTGTTTTGAATCACTTGATTACCCTTTTTTAGTTCAAATTCCTAATCCTTCTTCCCCCCAGTTATCCTCATTTGCTGTTTCCTACTTTTAAAAAAATTAATTAATTAATTTTTAATTAAAAAAAGATTTTTTGGGCAGCATTGGGTCTTTGTTGCTGCGTGCGGGCTTTCTTTAGTTGCGGCGAGCGGGGGTCACTCTTCGTTGTGGCGCAGGGGCTTCTCATTGTGGTGGCCTCTCTTGTTGTGGAGCACAGGCTCCAGGCGTGCAGGCTTCAGTAGTTGCGTCTCATGGGCTTTAGAGCGCAGGCTCAGTAGTTGCGGCGCACGGGCTTAGTTGCTCCACGGCATGTGGGATCTTCCCAGAGCAGGGATCGAACTGGTGTGCCCTTCATTGGCAGGCAGATTCCCAACCACTGCGCCACCAGGGAAGTCCACCTATTTTGGAGAATGACAACGCTGCTACGGTAGTAGACACTTGGCAGTCACCTAGAATCTCCTCCTACTTCGCCTGAGACATCCCGTCGTGAGGCCGGTGGATCTTACCTCCTAACTGTTTCCATCATGATCACCAGTAGCTTAGTCCAAGCCATCATCTCTCATTTGATCCACTGCAGTTGCCTGCTAATCGGTCTCCTCTAATCCACCCTTCCTTCCAGTGATCCAATCTTCACAGAGCAGCCAGAGGGGTCCTTTAAGAATACACACCTTTGTCATGCCCACCTCCTACTTGAAATCATTCAATGGCTCTTCGAGAAAGATCGACTTTGATTTCTCCAGCTTCACCATACACCACGGTCCCTCGCTTTTTGACATTGTTCCTACCTGACAGTCATTTCTCTTTGGTTCTTGCTAACAGAAACCACTCCAGGTGACATAGATTGATCTATGAGAGTCACAAAGGGCAGGCCTATTCCTCTTGTCAGTGACTGGCTTCTGAGTGGGCATGTGGTGCAAATCTAATCAATAAGAGTTGGTGGTGGTAGAGTCTTCTGGGAAGGGTTTCTTAGTCCTCAAAAAGAAGTATCAATTTAAGGAAGAACCACTTTCTTTCATCCATCTCTGGATGTTGGTATGGTGGATACAATGCCTGGAGTGGCTGCAGCCATCTTGTGACCATGGGGACAGGAGCCCATAAGCAGAGGATGGGAGAACTGAAAGATGGACAGAAACTGGGTCCTTGATGACATTAGAGCTGCCTCCCTTGGGACTCCTCATTATGTGTGATAATAAATCTCTTATTGTTTAGCCTTTTTTGAGTTGGGTTTTCTGTCACTTGTGTCAAAATCGTTCTTCCTGATAAGTGCTGCAGCCATGATGGCCTCCGGTTTCTGGAATGTACCACCCTCCTAGCACAGGGCTTCACACATGCTGTATCCTTATACGCAAAGCTCTTCTCATTTCTAGTTAACATCCACTCCTCTGATCAAATGTTACTTCTCTGATCTAGGAAGATTTCTCCATGGCACCTATCAGAGTTTAAAATTAGGGATTTCTTTATTGTCTTGATTAATATCTGGCTTCCTCGCTGGACTGGCAGTTCCATGTGGGGAGAGACAATGTCTGTCTTTGCTCAGCATTGTGTACCTTCCCAAGCATCTGTCCCAGTGCTTAGATGAACCACTGATTCAGTCAAGATTCTGGTAGGGTGGTGCACCCAAAGGATTTAACTGAAATTATTATTTTTTATTTATTTATTCTTGCGGTACGTGGGCCTCTCACTGTTGTGGCCTCTCCCGTTGCGGAGCACAGGCTCCGGACGCACAGGCTCAGCGGCCATGGCTCACGGGCCTAGCCGCTCTGCGGCATGTGGGATCTTCCTGGACCGGGACACGAACCCGTGTCCCCTGCATCGGCAGGTGGACTCTCAACTACTGCGCCACCAGGGAAGCCCAACTGAAATTATTTTAATGAAAGGACTATTCACAAAGTGTGGCAGGATGAAGGGTTCCAAGAGATGACAAAGGACCCAGAGATGAGCAACAGTTGGAAGCCATCAGTACCTCTAGGCCTGAAGAGAGGAGAGAAGGGTGTGGGATTTCAGAACCTGGAGAGAAAGCTGTGGCTTTAAGAAAAGGACCCCACCTGTGGCCATGAGTAAAGGATGGTAGTCACTGCCAACCCACAGCCCATAGGAAGGCAGCCAGGAGAACCTCACTCTCCTTCCCCCTCGACTCTCCCACTGGTTCCTCCATTGGTCAAACGCAACTAGAAACCAGAGGGTAGAAAGCATGGGTGGTATAAAGGTTGGTCATCCAGGGCACGGAACAGGATGCAAAAAGGGAATGGCTCTGGAGGGGTCAGTGAAGAGTATCCAGAACAGTCACCAAATGACCCTCTAGCCACTCAGTTCAATGCACCTTTTCCCTTTGTTATCAGTCTTAACCACCCTGCAGAATTTGACAGTGTAAACAACCTTGCCATCAAGTTTTTCAGGATCAGAAAGGGCATCACAGGGAGTCTTCTCCATGGTTCCCTCTCCTCCCTCGAGGCATCTCCAATCATGCCCACTTGTTTCCTTTCAGCTGGGTTCAGAAGATGGATCCCAGCTCATAAATCATTCCTCTTTTCATCCTCTCCCTCTCTGCTGATGCCCTGTTTCAAGAAGAGAAAATTCTAGGGTCTCTCATTTTCAAAAATCCTCCATTGATCACTCGCATTTTTCTTGCTGCCACCCAACTCCTCCCCTAGTCATCCAGCCTCAGGAGAGGTCTGCGTCTCCTCCACCCATTCACTCCATTGCCCCTGTAAACTAGCTTTTACCCCTTCACCCCCCAAAACAGTACTTGCTGAGGTTCATAATAGCCCCCTGATTGCTAAATTCAAAGGGCTTTGCTTCTTATTTTTCTGAGATTTGGGCCATATCAGAGTGTTGATTACTTTCTCCTTGAAACTCTTCACTACCTTGGTTGCCTTGGCAACCCCCTCTCCTAGTTGTTTATCTCATCCCTCAGGTCCTTCCTTCTCTCTCTCCTTTGTCGACCGCCCACACGTCAGTCAGCCCCTCAAATGTCACCATAACTCACAATTGTGCCCTGGGTCCTCTCCCATTCTCTCCCTGGCGATCTTACTCACTCCTAGAGTTCCTGTTACCCTCTGTCCCTGGGTCAGCCCCTCCAGTCAAATCTCTTCCTGGACTGGGATCCAGCTGCCTGCTGGGGCCCACATGGCTGTGCCCCCAGCCCAGCTCTACCTGAGACTGAGCCCCCTCAAACTGCCCCCCATGCTGTGCTTCCCCTTCCAAGCACCTCCCCGCCATCCACTGAGGGCCCCACCCAAGACACATCGGAATCACCCTTGGTTCTTTCATCCCAACAGCCAAAAATCACCATGCATTTCTGACTTTATTTTCTAAAGGTTTTTGAGTTCCGTCCATCCCTCTTGCCGTTGCTCCAGGTCAGGTCTCATCCTATCTTACCTGGACCATAACCAGAGTCTCTTAATTGATCTCCCTATCCAGAGACCATCACTTTCCAAATCTAGCCTTCACACTGGCTCCCACAGTGATTTTCCCACACCACAAATCCGAACGTATCGCTAGTGTAAAAAATAGCATCCACTGACTGCAGGATGGTGTCCAAACTCCTTGATGCGGAGGGCAGCCAAGGCCCTGAAGGGTCTGATCTCTGTCCACGTCTGCAATCCACTCTTCTCATTCCATCTTTCTTCTCTAGTATTCCAGGAACACCAAATGCTCTGAAGCTCATTCTTGCTTCGCCTCACTTCTGGGGCTTAGCTTGTGCTGCTTCCTTTGCTTGGAATGTCCTTCCAGTCCCTTCTACCTTGCTTATTCCTACTCATCTTTAAGAAATCAGACCAGTGGTCACCTGCTCTGGAAAGTTCTGTACATATCTGTGTTTCATTATTGCACTTACCATACTGTGTTATAATGGTCCACTTACATGCTGTGTAGTAGGACACTATTCTGTATGTTTCTCAATGTGTTTCCCACCACCACCACCCCCACTTCCTTGCCTGTCACTGTTTTAATGCGTAACAAACAGGTCCAAACTTTAGTGACTTGAAAACACAATTTATTATTTCTCATGGTTCTGGGTGTTGACAGGGCTCAGCTGGGTGGTTCTTGCTTAAAGTTATTCATGCAGTTGCGGTCAGAAGGCAGCTGGGGCTTGAGTCATCGAAGGCTCAACTGGGCTTACTGTGCAAGATGGCTCATTCACACAGCTGGCAGCCGGGGCTGTTGATCAGAGTGCTCACATGTGGATTCACCATAGGGGTTGGACTTCTCACAACATGGCAGCTGGGTTGCAAGAGGGAATGTCCCAAGACCAAGTGTTTCAAGAGGCCTGTGCAGAAGCTACAAGGCTCCCAATGACCTAGTCTCCCAAGTCCCAGAATGTCTTTTCTGTTATTGGCCCTATGTTCTATCGGCCAAGGAAACACTAGTGGCAGCCCAGATTCACAGGGAGGGAAAGTATATAGACTCTACCTCTTGATGTGAGGAGTAGTATGTGCATACAGGGAGGGCAGGAATTGATGGTGGCCATCTTTGGAGACTAGCTACCATCGTTACTCTCTCTCCATTCAGTCAGAGCTTTGGGGGAGGATTTGGGTTGTTACAGCATGAAGGCAATGAGAAAAACAGTCAGTGATTTCAAATAGTCTCTTGAAACCTACAACAGAGACACGGTGTTTGGTTGTGGTCACTGATCTTTTGTAAAGAGAAAAGAACCCAAGAGACTCAGAACTTGAAATTGATGTCATGAACAGGAAATAGGGAAGAATGCAGAAGCTGTCTTTCTGCCTGTAAGGGATAAAAGTTTGACCAGCTAGAGGGAGGAGGGGAATCACATGGAGACAGAACTAACAGTAGATGCTAGGTCTCCCAAAAGAAATTTGGGGCTATCCCAGAGCAGAAGGGGATATTGCCTGGTTCCTCATGGTGTTTGCCAGGAGACCAACACCTCCCAGCAAGGGCTGGAGAGGCTGACAGCCCTGATGGGAGCAGGTGTTTGACAGATGGGCCTGGGGGTGTCCTCCACAGTCCTCTGTGTCCCTGTAGCAAGGTGATCATGATGAGGGTATAGGGTACAGCGTGAGTGTAGCTGGTGGACTTGGAAGTGCACTGTGGTCAGGGCAAGGGTTCGGTGGGGACGTCTTGGTTCAGTGGATGGCAGTAGATAGAGCCTGGGATCCAGAATGAGATGTACACCCTGGGACCAGGACAAAATAGGAGAGCCCAGAACATGGACCACCCTTAAGGAGAAGGGAAGCAGTGGTGGAAAGTGGAGAAGCTGAAAGTGGACCAAGAATCTACTTAAGAGAGACCCAGGGAACGTCCAGATGTGACTGCATTTACCTCAAACCGACTAAGTTTGTGCTACTGAACAGAAAAGGAGTGGGGGGGTAAGAGTGACCTTGAGACATGGAGAAATAAACTGCATTTTGGCAATACAGCTGTATCTGTTTGTGGCAGTTTCTGGGCCAGCAAACTGGGGCCACCTTCAGCTTTTCATCTTCTTTCCTCTCTCGTGCTTGGTTGGCCCCGGGGCTCCTATTTCTACTTCTAATCGTCTCTTCAATCCACCTCCTCGCCACGTGCCGCGTTGTTTAGCTCGGCACTGCTTCCCTTCTCACCTGGACAGCTGTGGCGGCCTCTTAGATGTTCTCCCTGCCTCCAGGCTTGTGGGGGGCCCCTTCAAACCCTTTTCTGCAGGCAGTCAGAGAGGTGACAGGATTTATTTATTGTTTTCTTTACCTAGACCAATGCAAACTCTCCTGGAAAATCATTTTGCTGTCCCGTTTTGAACAAAGTTCACCTTCTTATTACATTACCCACCTTATTGGCCATCACTGATTGCCTCTTAACCAAATTCCTGCACTCTCACCTCGGGCTCTTTTGGTCATGAACCTGAGGAATGGAAAACATCGGTAGCCATGAATGCCAGCATGTGGAGAAGCAGGTCTGGGAGGGTGGGGCTGGCATGCGGCGAGACATGGAGACATGGAGATGGGAGAGCAAGGGTCTGACAGTCAAGTCTCTGGCTTCAGGGGACCTGGACGCCCAACTAGCCTGCCTATGGTTTGGCTACAGAAGCCAATCCAGTTCTGTTTCTGTCTGAGATGGTGTGAGTTTTTTTTCACTGGCAAAGAAACATGACTAAATGAAAACGTGATCACATCGGTCTCTCTGCTTAAGCACGTTCACTGGCTCCTCACTACCCTTGGGATAAAAGCCCAAATTCCTCAGCATGACACACAGGTCACTGCTCTCCCTCGTGTTGCATCCAGGCCCCAAACCTGTGTGCCCCACACATGCTGAACTCATTTCTGTCCTTGGTGTATCCCATGGAGGCTGCTGGCCTCATGGGGATCAGGTGAGAAATGAAATCCACACCTACTCTGCCTGCTCCCCTCATCTCCTCCCAATCTCGCAGCTCTCAAGTCTTTTGAATCCAAGTCTTTATCTAGGATTTCACCTGGGCAGTCTCTTCTAAACTCTGGGCCCTTCCCTTTCCTATATCAAAACTTACCTCTCTCGGGCTTCCCTGGTGGCACAGTGGTTGAGAGCCCGCCTGCCAATGCAGGGGACACGGGTTCGTGCCCCGGTCCGGGAAGATCCCACATGCTGCGGAGCAGCTGGGCCCATGCACCACAGCTGCTGAGCCTGTGCTCTGGAGCCCCTGCGCCGCAACTACTGAGCCCGCGCACCACAACTACTGAAGCCCGCGTGCCTAGAGCCTGTGCTCCACAACAAGAGAAGCCACTGCAATGAGAGGCCCGCCCACTGCAACGAAAAGTAGCCCATGCTCGCCGCAACTAGAGAAAGCCCGTGAGCAGCAACGAAGACCCAGTGCAGCCAAAAATAAATAAAATAAATTTATTAAAAAAAGAAAACAAAAAAACCCCCGAAAACTTACCTCTCTCGTGTTTTATCTCCTAAGAACTTGGGTCTTTGCATTTTTTTAATTGCAAAAATAATTTGTGGACATCTTAGAAAATTGCTAAGTACCCAAAGTACCCAGAGGCAACCACTGTTCAATCTTGATACACTTCTTATCAGAACTGTTTTAAAACAAGTCTTCTGTTTCTTTCCATGTAATACATACACAATTGTTAAAAAAAAAAAAATCCAAGAGGATATAAGAGCAGCCTTCTCTGCCTTCTCCCCATCCCCAAACTCTCACCCCAGAGTATGTGATCTGTTCCTCGAGGTCACCTCTCAGCTCTAAGAAACAATTAGATCCCTTGCATTAGGAAGGATGCTTTCACCAGCATCTAACAAAACACCTGAGAGTGGCTTAAACAGTAAGACCATTTTATTTATTTCAAAGAAAGTCCAGAAGTCAGTGGTGCCAGGTGTCCGAACTGAGTCAGCACAGAGTTGCATCTCCTGGCCTTCCCCTCCTGGTCACAAGATGGCTGTCAGAGCTCCAAGTATCACGTTTTTACCCAACAGCACCTAGGCAGAAAGGAAGGGGCAGGACCAATAAAGCTCTCCAGATGCATCCCTTTAACCAGGGAGGAAAGTGCTTCCTTGAAGCTGCCTGACAATGTCCACAAGATCCTAGTCAAAATCGGGTCATGAGAGCTTTCTGACCAGCATCTATGACACCCTATTTCTAAACAGTTCATAAGACCCACTGATGTCCCATGTGGCAGATTAGGCTTTGGGTCACTTGGAAACGACTCCCCTCCATCCCTGCTTCTCCCACCACAGTTGTCAAGTACCTCTGTTGGTTATCTTTTTAATTTTAAGAAACCTACTTGCCCCTTCACTCCTGACTCCACTGTGTGTCCACAGACGCTCCTGGGCCTCCCATTACCGTCCCTGTCAGTCCTCTGACCCCTTCCTTCCACTGCTATCTCCCAGCTTCTACATCTTTACTTTCACATCTGCCTATGGTTTGGCTACAGAAAGTCACTGGTCATCACATCGTGATGGATGATGATACTGATATTCTGTTCTGTAACCATAATAAAATCCAGGTCAATACAAAAATTGAGTATCAATGAAAAGTGAAAAGGAAAAGATAAAATTCTCATTACTTGAGACAACTATACCATGTAACTTCCTGTGGGTACCTACCTATGTATTTACAAATTTTTAGAGAGTCTAGAAAAGTGTACATTGGGCCCATTACAGTAGCAACCTCTGGGTAAGAAGGAAATGGGATGGCAGTGGGTGGCCAAAAGGGACTTTAGATTCATCTGCAATGTTCTGTTTCTTAAAAAGGAGAATGTATTCATGTTGCGCTTATGTCATTAAACTTTAATTTGAAAAAATTCCCATTCATTTTCAGCCAATTATGCCATCTCTGTGTGTTTGGCAGTGCTTGCACGTCTGTGTCCAGGAAGGAAGAACGTTTACTTTGTGTGTGTCTATGAATGAAGTACAGTGATTAGTGGATTAAAAAAAAAATGTAGCAAGCAAAAGAAAAACAAAATGGGGTGCAGAGAGAACTCATTCACAACAACAATAAAAACTATAGGAATAAACCCAGCAGGAAATTGGTAGGTTCGTTATGGAGAAAACCATAAAATGGGACTAAAGGGCAGACATGATGATCAGAATGAGTGCAGGGCTATGCTGTGTTCATGGATTGAAAGACTCAGGATTGTACTGATGTTGATTTTCCCCAAATTAATCTTTAAATTCACAGAACTTGACAAGCAGGTTTTAAAATTCATGTGGAGGAGTTAACGTGCAGTAATAGTTAGCTGAGTTAATTGAACAGGAAGCACAATGAAATGGAGCATTTTACTTAACAGATATCAAAAGGTGGTCGCAAGCTAGAGTGGATAAAACAGTCTGATACAGACAGAAATATATAGACTGGTGAAAGAGAACCAGCGCCTCAGACCTACCTAGACATGGCAATTCAGTATATGAGGGAGTTTCACTTCAGATCAATGGAGAGAGAAGGAACTAGACAGTCTGTCATGTCGCAATAATCAGCTGTATGTTTGCAGAAAGGTTAGATCATATCTCATTTCAGTCATAAACATATATTCCAGCTGCATTAAAGACCCAAATAGGGCTTCCCTGGTGGCGCAGTGGTTGAGAGTCTGCCTGCCAATGCAGGGGACACGGGTTCGTGTCCCGGCCTGGGAAGATCCCACATGCTGCGGAGCAGCTGGGCCCGTGAGCCATGGCTGCTGAGCCTGCGCATCCGGAGCCTGTGCTCCGCAACGGGAGAGGCCACAACAGTGAGAGGCCCACGTACTGCAAAAAAAAAAAAAAGATCCAAATAAAACAAAATTACTAGAAAGGAATAGAGTATTAGGAGTAAGAAAGGCCTAAACATGATATATAAATACAAGGAATAAAGGAAAAGATGGATAAATTTGATTATGTCAAAATTGATAACTTCTGTCTAACAAAAAAGCCCCTACAAAATTTGAAGGCAACAGACAAGCTGGAAGAAAACATTTGCCATATATATATATATATATATATACACACACACACAAAAGATTAATATCCAGATTGTATTAGGAAACTCAAAAATCAATAAGATAAGGACAAACAACCTAATTTTTTAAATGAGCAAAAATGAACAGATCATTCAGAAAAGAGAAAATACAAATGCCTAAAACACATATGAAAATCTCACTAGCAAACAGTTATGTATAAACTTTAAAAAATGATTCAATTTTTCACCCAGCAAATTGGCAAACATTTAAGACAATCACTTATGGTGTGGGGAGTCCTCCCATACCCTCTGGCTAGAAGTTTAAATGGTACAGAAATTATGGAGGACATTTTGGTAACGTCTAAACTAAAAATGTGGAAACCCTGAGAACACAAATTCCACTTCTCAATCACTACCCTAGAGACACATTACAGAAGAGGCACGTGTAAGGCTGTTTTTTGTGGCGCTGCTTATGATGGAGGAAAGAAAAGGATGCAACTAAATGTCCATGGATCTTAGGAAGGAAAAAGGTAGCACATTCATGGGAATGAATATAACACAGCTACTAAAAGGAACTGCCAAGAGCTATTTGTGTCAGTGTATCTTAGAAATATAAGATGGAGTGAAAAAACACAGCTTACAGTAAAATCTCTATAGAGTGGGATGATTCATTCAAAATACCTCCATCGATACTTACATTTCTATGGAAGGAGACACATAAAACTGCGGGGGAGGGAGGGAAACTAGGATTTCAGAGGGTGGCCAAAGGAAACTTTAGTTACATTCATATTGTCCTACTTTCAAAAGGAAAATGTATTCATGCTTTACTTCGTCAATTAAAGTATAATCTGAAAAGATTCTAATTTGTTTTCAGCCAATTATGCCGGCTCTGTGTGTTTGGTGGTGCTTGCATATTTGTGCACCCAGAGGAAGAATGTTCACTTTGCGTGTGTGTCTGCAAGTCAAGCCCACTGATCGGTAAACAGGTTGAAATGAAATATGGAAAAACAAGGGCCAAACAAATAAAGGGAGAGGAGACCCTATTCACAGCTGACAACAAAACCTGTAATAAACCTAGGAATAAATTTATCAAGAAATATGCAAGACTTTAGAGAAAACCATAAAACTTCCCTGAAAGACATAAGAGTGACCGGAACTGAGAGATAATAGCAACGAGCATTGGCAGAAGACTCAAATATGATAAAGGTGCCAATTTTCTTCAAACTTACCTAAAACTCAATGTGATCCCAATTAACATCCCAGCAGAATTTTTCCTAAAACTTGACAGGCTATTTTAAAATTCAGTGGTGGGACAAATATGCAAGGATGATCAAGGCAATTTTACAAAAACAACAGAGAGGGTGGGATTTGTCCTGCCAGTTAGCAAAGCATATTATCAAGCTCAGGAGTAGACAAATAGATCAGTGGAACAGAAAGAGCTCTGACATAGACCCACATTGGAATTTAGTGTCAGGCAGAGGCAGCAATTTTAAATTACTGAAGAAATGACAGATTATCCAATAAACGGTATTGAAAAAATTGGTTATCAGTTTTGAAATTTATTAAAATAAAGCACTGATATCACACTTAAAATTAGCTTCATATGCAGTAAAGACTTAAATGTGAAAATAGTAAAATAATGTAAAATATATATGCAAGAAAGAAAACTACAAAAGCTTTAGAAAAAATACAGGAAAAATGGTTGTGATCTTAGTACAGGGAGGGCCTTTTTTTTTTTTTTTTTTTCGCGGTACGCGGACCCCTCACTGCTGTGGCCTCTCCTGCCGCGGAGCACAGGCTCTAGACACGCAGGCCCAGCGGCCATGGCTCACGGGCCCAGCCGCTCCGCGGCATGTGGGATCTTCCCAGACTGGGACACGAACCCGTGTCCCCTGCATCGGTAGGCGGACTCCCAACCACTGCGCCACCAGGGAAGCCCAAGGGACTTCTTTTTTAAAAAAATATTTTATTTATTTGGCTGCATTGGGTCTTAGTTGCGGCACATGGGATCTTTAGTTGTGGCATGTGGACTCTTAGTTGTGGCATGCGGGCTCTTAGTTGAGGCATGCATGTGGAATCTAGCTCCCTAACCAGGGATCGAACCCAGGCCCCCTGCATTGGGAGCGTGGAGACTTAACCACTGGACCACCAGGGAAGTCCCCAGGAGGGCCTTCTTAAGGCAAGATAAGATCCTAAATTTGACAAAGAAA
This sequence comes from Mesoplodon densirostris, assembly GCF_025265405.1. NCBI lineage: Eukaryota > Metazoa > Chordata > Mammalia > Artiodactyla > Ziphiidae > Mesoplodon > Mesoplodon densirostris. The sequence goes on along the minus strand of NC_082676.1, from coordinate 22,477,569 downwards.
TGAAAAGTTCTGTAATGAAAGATACAACACAGCTAAAATGACAGGGGTCAGAATAGTAGAGAATTATGTGCAATGCATAGAGTAGACAGGGAATTAATATAAAAAATACATAAAGAAATCCCGTAAATCAATAAGAAAAAAACAACACAGAAGAAAGATGGACAAAGGAGATGCACAGATGATCCCAATGAGAAGAAATATAAATGGCGAGGATGCCCAGGAGGAGACCACAGCGTGACCAGGAAAACACAAATGAAACCAAGAAGAAACCACTTTCTTTCATCCATCAGATCCATAACCTTTAAAAGCTGGCAATGGTCTGGAAAAAGGAAGATTTACATTTACTTGTGGAAGGAGCTTAAACTGGCACTGCAACTTCAGAAGACAACCTGGGCTGTGTCTACTGAAACTAAAACAGTGGACACCATAGAGACCAGAGTTCCACTCTCAGTACCTACCCTATAGAAACATTTCTGGAGCAGGCAGGTGCCAAGATGTTACCGGCAGCATTCTTCATTATAGGGGGTGGAGGGGAGGAACCCCTCAGGGTCTATGGATGTCAGAGAAGGGGAAACATGGTACAGTCACGGGAAGGAGTACTATACTGTACGGCTGTTAAAAAGCATGAAGAGCTGCTACATCACGGTCATGGGTAGATCCCAAAATATAAGATTAAGTGAAAAACACAGGATATAGTTTAAAACCTATGACATGGTATAATTTATTCAAAATACCTCCATAAATACTATCTATATATTTACTATGGAGGGCAAAACATAACACTCTGAACAGTGGCCACCTCTGTGGAGGGGGAAGGCACCAGGATCTCAGGTGACCAAAGGAAACTTTAGTTACATTCATATTGTTCTACTTTCAAAAGGAAAATGTATTCATGCTTTACTTCGTCAATTAAAGTATAATCTGAAAAGATTCTAATTTGTTTTCAGCCAATTATGCCGGCTCTGTGTGTTTGGTGGTGCTTGCATATTTGTGCACCCGGAGGAAGAATGTTCACTTTGCGTGTGTGTCTGCAAGTCAAGCCCACTGATCGGTAAACAGGTTGAAATGAAATATGGAAAAACAAGGGCCAAACAAATAAAGGGAGAGGAGACCCTATTCACAGTTGACAACAAAACCTGTAATAAACCTAGGAATAAATTTATCAAGAAATATGCAAGACTTTAGAGAAAACCATAAAACTTCCCTGAAAGACATAAGAGTGACCGGAACTGAGAGATAATAGCAACGAGCATTGGCAGAAGACTCAAATATGATAAAGGTGCCAATTTTCTTCAAACTTACCTAAAACTCAATGTGATCCCAATTAACATCCCAGCAGAATTTTTCCTGAAACTTGACAGGCTATTTTAAAATTCATGTGGTGGGACAAATATGCAAAGATGATCAAGGCAATTTTACAAAAACAACAGAGAGGGTGGGATTTGTCCTGCCAGTTAGCAAAGCATATTATCAAGCTCAGGAGTAGACAAATAGATCAGTGGACCAGGAAGAGCTCTGACACAGACCTGCATTGGAATTTAGTGTCAGGCAGGGGCAGCAGTTTTAAATCAGTGGAGAAATGATGTATTATTCCATAAATAGTGTTGGGACAATTACCTATCCATTTGGGGGGAATGGGGAGCAATTAAAGTTAGATCCTAAGATTTCTGCATATGGAATTTATTTTTTGTATATAGTATAAGGGCTTAAATATGTATATATACAGAAACTATAAATTTTAGAGAAGGAAATACAGTAAATACTTATGACCTTGATACAGGGAATACTTTCTTAAATAAGACTGTAAAAATGGCCCAAAAGTAAGATTGATAAATTTGATCATATCAAAGTTAAAAGTTCTCTAAGACAAAAGGATACTACACAATTAAATGACACAAATCACAATGTAGAAAACATCTGCGATATACATGACGAAGTATTAATATTCAAATAAAGAACTCTTAAAAATCAATAGCAAAAAGACAAAAAAAAGCTTAAAAAAAAAAAGAAACAGGCAAAGGATATGCACAAGCAATCCAGAGGAGGAAATGAAAATGGACAGTAAACACATGAAGACTTCAGTCTTGCAGGTAATTCAGAAAAATGCCAACTAAAGCAAGATACTATTTCTCACTCATCAGACTGGTTAAAAATGGAAAACTTGGACATGGTCTGGGGAAATGGACACACACACGCGGCTAGCAGGAGATTACATTAGAAGGCAATTTGGAGAACACTTTAGAAATTTCTATTAGAATTTAAGATATGAATACCCTATGACCCATCAGTTCCATTTCTAAGTATCTATCCCAGAGAAATACTTGTACATGTGCAAAACGAACAATTATAAGATGCTCTTACAGGTTTGTCTTAATGGAACGACACTGGAAACATTTTAATAGTCAATCAGTAGGAAACAAGAAAATCAAACATGGTGTAATCCTAAGGCCACCAGTCGCCAGCTGCAAGGAACACTTCGGCAGGGCACGTCGGCTACACCAGGAGTCCCACAGGGTGCACTAAGCTGAGAGCAACACCTCCAGCTTGTACACATCATGTCTGTGCAAACAAACACACGAAAAGAGAACAGAAGATGTGTTTCAATGGGCATTGGAAAACATTTTGGATGAACAGCAAAAGGCTAAGAGCAGCTACCTCAGGAGCGGGAGAGGGATCTAAGGGTGGGGGGGGGGTGTTCAGTAGAGACTTCTTTATCTGTAATACTCTAATTTTATTTAAAGGAAAATGTATTCATGTATTACTTGTATAATTAAATTTTAATTCAAAAATTCGAATTCATTTCCAGCCAATTAGTTCTACTTTATACGTGTGCTGTGCTCTCATTTGTGTGCCCAGGGACAAAGCACATTTACCCCGAGTGTGTGTCTGTGAATGAAGCATCGTCATTAGTAAATTGATTAAAATTTGGAAAGCAAAAAGAAAAAAAGAAAAACCTTTTACACTCACAGAAGGAGCAAAACTGATAAGGTACTCAGGAATAAACCTAATAAGAAATGTGAAAAACCTTTATGACAAAAGCGACCAACCTTTATTAAAAGGCATTAAAAATCAAACCAAACAAATAAGACTTTGATTAAATGGAGACAGATACCGTGTTCACGGATGGGAAGAACTGATATCCTAAAGATGTTATTTCTCCCTTCAATGAAATCCCACACAAAATTCCCACAGGATTTTTTTCAGGGAACTTTGACAAGCTGATTCTAAAGCATATATGAAAAAGTAAATGTGCAATACGACCAAGGTAATTTTAAAAAAGAATAAAGGGCAAGGAAGGGAGGGGTGCTTAACTTACTGGGTAGTAAGATCAAGCTTTTGCTCATTAAAATCTGGTATTGGCCCAGAAGTAGACAAACAGATCAACAGACCTGAACAGAGGGTAGACATAGGGAACTGGGAGAAAAGATAGTGTTGGGACAATAAATGATGCTTAGCCAACTGGTTATCCATTTGGAAAAAAGATCAAATTAGATCTCTATGTCACACCATACACGGAAATCCGTTTCAGATGGGTTAAAGAAAAACATTTTAAAAAAATACAGAGGGCTTCGATGTAAATACAGAATGTATGTATCATTCATGTGGGGGGGGAGGTTTCCTAGACAAGAGTGCTACCTGCCCTAGTGCTAGCACTGCAGATGTTATCACCGCAGTTTGATATGATGCTTTAATATCCTGTTTCCAGTCGGACCATACCTCCAAGCTTCCGCACGTGCCTGCGGAGCGTCTCCACCTGGACCTCACAGACCCCTCTTCCTCCTCCTCTCAGCTCAACTTGGTCCTGGGAAGAAGGACTGTGATCCTGGATGGGCTGAGGTTGAATCCAGCTCCTGCTACTTGTGCTCTATGTCAGAAAGGCACTTGCTTCTCCAGTTTCTGTTCCCTCCTCTATGATATAGGGTGATGCTCTGTTGCTTGTGGGGGAAGGTGAAGTTCACATGAGATGATGAATGTGAACATGCATAAATGGCACAGAGCTTATAAGGATGAGGAGAGCCGACTTCTCTACTTTTTCTCCACCTACCCACCCATGCAAACCCCTGCCACCATGACTTAATACCCCAATTCTTTCCTGCATCATAATTCCGGAGAATCGTTACAGATTCTTCCTGGTCAAAAAGTGTGAATGTTGACTTCAGATGTTTTATTCCAAGGCAGATAATATTGATTCAGCACCCAAAGAGCTTACTGCCTGTTGCTAGGTGCTGAGAAACACAAAAAATAAGAAGACAGGATCCCAGCCATGAGACAGGATAAAAATGGTGCTAATTAGAGCTGTAGTTGGTACATAGGTCAGATAAAAGCTCCCAAAAGAACATGGAGATCAAGTTACCCTCTAAAAGGTAAATAACTAAATTTTGCCCCATTCAGTCAAATACACATTATTGCCCCAAACTAATTTATCCATCACCACACTTGAACCCAACCGCTGTGGGAACTCACTTCACTAATTGTCTCCATCCTTAATCACTCCATTACTCAGGCTCCCTTCCCTCAGAATATTCATACGCCAGCACTGCTCTTTCCTTGAAGACTAAAATTTAATTTAAAGGGCCTAGACTTTGCTGCCTCTCTCCTTCCTCTCCTGAATCACCCCCGGCACAAGCTGCCTCCGTTAAGGTCCCCAGAGGTCTCCCATGGGCCCTGGGGGTGGCAATCAGCAGGGACCCCTGGCTGCCCAATTCCAGGGGCACTATGGTGATTGTGCAGTTGCACATCAAAGGGGCTTGTGGATGTGCCCTTGACCCCTGACCTTTCTGCACACACCCACTGATGACCACTCCATCTTTCTGCTGAAAGACCTCTCTGGCCCTTTCTTTTCTGTACCTTAGGAGGGTCGTTCTTTCCTTTTACAGGCCCCAGTTGTTGGTGCCTGGCTTCTTCTTCCTCAGCCTCCCTCATCCCCTCAGAATGCTCCAGAAACCTGATACCACTTCAATTCACATTTCCACTCAGGACCCCTCAGGAGTTCTGAACTGGTCTCACTCTGTGTTCCAGGCCCATGCATTCAGCCACCTCCTCCCCATGTCCCAGCTTGGGTGCCTCAGCTGTCTACCACCAGACTTGGGGTCTGCCTCACAGGCCTAGTTTCTTTGTAGAAAAGCACTGCCACGTCACCAGTAAGGCAAGCCAGAAACTCAGGGGACTTCTGGAATACCTCCTCCTCTCCCTCCCCGTCTTCAATCCATCCAGCACCAAGACTGACCAGAATGTGTTGTGTCCAGACAGAAGCTCCCTAACTGGTCTACCTAACTCTATCCGTGATTCCTCTAATGACTTCTCCATGGACCAGCCAGAGTCTCAGATCACAGGAAATACTAGGGCAGGCCTCAGGCACGCGTCCCTCACTCTCAGGATGGACACAGGAGCTCAGCCCTGGCCTCTAAAACTCTGCCCAGCCAGCACTGCCTGCCTCTCTGGTCTCACAGCACCTCGCTTTGCACACACTGTTCCCTCTGCCCCGAATGCTCTTCTCCAATCTGTTCTGTCCAGTTAACTCTGTCTCCTTAACTTGGTTCAAGTGTCACCTCCTCAGGGAAGCCTCCTGGAGTTGGCCTAGGGCAGGTCCCCTTGTTGTGCACCCTCCAGCACTTGGTACCTTTCTTTTGGAGTGCCTGTCAAAAGTTATACATTTATGTGTGCGATTTATCTGATTCACGTCTTTCTCCCCTACTACCACACGAGCTCCATGAGAACAGGAAATCTGCCTATTTTAACTCATTCACCACAGAATCCACAGTGCTAGGCACAATGCCAGGCACAAAATAGGTGGCAAACTAGAATATGTAGAATGAATAAACTTTTGTCATCACTAAACACATCACGTTTGAGCGTTGACATCTGCCTGTGAACTTGCTCCTGTCTTTCCTACGCTCAACTCTCCCACCCCTGTCCTTCACATCTCCAAGTCTTCTTTCCAGATTCCTCAAAGGACTCTCGGCGACAGATTCACCTCTCCCTCACATCTCAACTTTATTTAAGCTTATGCCCCATCACTCCTCCAAAATGCTCTTATTAAGGTCATCAAAAGCTTACTCATCATCAAATCTAAAGAAAAAAAATCCCATCTTTATCTTACTGGAATTCTCTGCTGCATTTGACAGTGTTGATCACTTTCTCCTTGAAACTCTTCACTACCTTGGTTTCCATGGCAACCCACTCTTCTGGTTGGTTGTCGCACGCCTCAGGCCTTTCCTTTTCTTTCTCCTTTGTCGCCTACCCACACCTTGATCAGTTCTTCAAATGTCACTGTAACTCATGATTCTGCCCTGGGCCCTGCCCCATTCTCTGGTGATCTCACTCATTCTCCGGGTTCCCATTACTCGAGCGGTCATGGCCCTGGGCCAGTACTTCCAGTAGCATCTCTTCCTGAGCCCCAGACCCTTGATCCAAGTGCCTGCTGGGCTCCACTTGGCTATGACCCTGACCCCTTGGCTGTATCTGAGACCACTGTCTTGCCCCTCAAACTGGCCCCCCATGCTGTGGTCCCCTTCCCAGAGGTCTCTCCACCGTCTACCCAAGACACATGGGAGTCTTTGTCTTCACCCTCTCTCTCCCCCTAATAGCTAATGATCCATCATTTCTGGTTTTTATCTCCAAGTTTTGGATCTATTTCCATATCTACTGGTCTAGTTCAGGGCTCTCCCTCTCTTATCTGGACCCTGGCCTCCTAACAGGTCTCCCTGCCTCTGCCTGGTTACTTCCTATAATGGATGCCTGGGGGGGGGGGTGCTTTCTAGCATCCCTTATTCCACCCTAACAATGCTTGTTTAGGGAGACTTCCTGTTCCCTATTTTACGTGGCTGTGGTGGGACATGGGATGCTCTCTCACACAGAAGCCACAGAGGCCTCTCCTTCAGGTCTTGCCTCTCACCACCCCAGTCCTGTCAGAGGATGGCATGAGGCTCGAGCTCAGCCAGTTAGACCAAGGCTCCCTCTTGACTTTGGAAAAAATAGAATTACTTGATGTCTAGGAGGTACCACCAGGTAGTGGTGGTGAAGACCCTGAATGAAGCATTCAAGACTGTGCCCTACCCCCACCGACTTCAATGCCCATCATTCCTTCCCTCTATCCTGCCTCTCTGGGTCTCAGCTTCCTAACCTGCGAAATGGGACTAAAGGTAGCTGTCCGCCTCACTAGGGGAAGGAGAGTGGGTTTGCCATGACCAGATGAGACAATGGTCACAACCTCACCATAAAAACTATAAAGAGCTGTGCCCACACCAGAGTGCAGAGTGCATTTCCTGAGACCCAGACAGCCTCACATACAGACAGCTTGACTCTTATTTCCCTCTTTGTTAATTCCTTGGTATTTGTCATGAAATCTTTGTGGTTAAAAAATTCTGAACCTCCATTTCAGACATTTGATTTCAAGCAGAAAATAATTATTCTGTCTCTACCTAGCTCGCTGCCTGTTGCTAGGTACCGAAAGGTACAAAAATGAATAAGACACAGCCCGAGACATCAGGCAGGATGAAACTACTGCTAATTAGAGCTGTAGTCAGTACTGGGAGGGCAGAAAAACAACCTCCAGAAAAACACAGAGATCAGGTTACTTGGTAAAATGTACATGATTTAATTTTTCCCCTTTCCACGAACACAGCTAATCCCTTCACCTATACACTTAATCCCACTGCTCCGGGGGCCCCGTTCGTTACCTGTCCCTGCTCTTCTGTCCTCGCATAGCCCTCCTCCCTCCAAATGTCAGTGTGTAAGAAACAGCACCTTCTAGAAACTTCTGTCCTCTCAGGTCTCCCTTTTCCCTCCTGCTTTCTCAGCCAGTCTCCAGATCACCCCCACCCAGTTGGGCTTCTCCCCCAAAGTTGCTATGGCAGGGGTCCCCAAAGACCAGGTCCACGGGATGCTCTCACCTCCCCTGACTTCTGTGCATCTGGCACATAAATGACCACCCTGACCTCTGGAAACTCTCTCCTCCCTGGGCTTCTAGGGCCCCCACTTTTTCGGTCCTCTCCTCCGGCCACTGCTGCTCAGTCTCCTCAGCAGCATCCTCTTCCTGCATCCATCCCTGAAGTGTCAGTCACAGCTCAGAGTCTGGCCCTGCTCCATGAGCTCCGCACCTTCTCCTAGTTCTCCATCTACCCCCTAGGGAGATGTCCACACTTCCTCTGTGAGCTCCAAACTGGCATGTAGACTTTCTCACTTGACAACAGCTCTAGTCAAGGTCACCAATAGCCATTTTTCCTCCTTACCACCCATGCCCTTTGATCTTGCCTCTGATTTATACAGACAAGAGGACTTTAGGTGACAACAGCCCTTTCAACCTCTTTTCCATCATGTCTATCCTTGTTTCCTCTCAGCCCAGCCCAGAATTTCATCCTGACCCAAATCACAGCCCTAGCAGCTTCTCCCCCATATTCCAAACTCCCCAGGACAGGTGCCATGCTGCCTGCTTTCCCTCCTCCTTTCACTTTCCTCTCCCCACCTCGTGGGGGCTTCTGACCCATCTCTCACAGGAACTGCTCCTGTGAGGATCTAAGGGGCCCCTAAGTGCTCCATCCAGTGGGCCCTCAGTCCTTACTTAACTGGCTTTTCTCTTTTGTCGGCTGATTATTCTCTCTTGGAAACGCTCCACGTCCCTGGGTTTCCATGCCAACACAGGCTCCAGGTGCTTTTTCTATATCTTTCTGCTTTCTCTTTTGCCTTTGTGGGCTTTTCTTTCTCTCTGCCCACCCTTAAGTGGGGGAGAGGTTCTCCATCTTAGACCCCCTTTCTCTTCTCAGCTGCCACATGCTCCCAGGGCAGCTCACAAAAGTCCACGGCCACAACTGCCACCAGTCACAACCCAAATCTTTCATTCAAATCTCTGCTGGGATCCAAGCTCTCTCTTAGCTCCTCACAGGCCGTCTCCACCTGGATGCCCACCTTTCATTCAACTTGTCCAAAACTGAGCTCAACGATCCTCTTCTAGCCCCCCAAGCCTGCTCTTTCTCCTGGGTATTCTCCTATCTGCCCAAGACACAAACAGGGGAGGCATCCTTGACTCTCTTTCTTTGACCCCAGCAACAGTCAGTCAGCAGCTTCTCCTAACTTTACCTTCTCTTCATCCTCTTGGCCCCCACCCTAATTCAGGCCTTGCCCTCTCTACCTGGACAAAAGCAATCATCTCCTCACTGGTTCTCACACCTCCAAATGTCTCCAAGTAACCAGAGTCATCATCTTAAAACAGAAATCTTACCATGGCATCTGCCCACTCAAAATGCTTCAGTGACTCCCTGTTGTCAAGAGGAAAAAGACCAAACTCTTCAACTAGACAGTCATGGGACTAGGTGATCTGGTCCCGCCTTCTCCATCCCCTGCCTCTTATTTCACACTTTGGCAACCCTGTCTATGAGTTCATCCATGACGCCTCTCACTTCTGTCTCTGCCCTCTACCTGAATAACTCCTACTCATCCAGGCACCTCTTCTAGGAAACTCCCTGGATACTCCCATAAAGCTTCACACTTGTACCACCCACCCCAGCTGCTCCATGCTTTGCATGTGTCCCAAGCATATCTCTGGCCTTCTTACTACATATCATTTTAGAATCTGTGTGTTTTTCTACCTCTTTGACTGTGTGCCCAAGAGCAGACAATATATCTTATTTATCTTCACATTTTAACACCCAGCACCATGCCTGACACAAAGTAGACACTCAATAAATGTTGTATAAATATATAGGCCATTTGCCCTTTCTTGAAACTTTCATCTCTCTCCTCTCTTTGACTATCATATTACTTTCCAAAAAGTTACACCAATTCACATTCCCCTTTGCACTTAGTGCCTCTTCCACTGTATCCTCACCAGCATTGAGTATTCTTAAACTTTTTTCCCCTAATTTGTTGGTGAAAACTAGTGCTTCTTTTTTGTTTTTTATCTTTGATCTTCTGTTATTAGTGAATTTGAATATTTTTTCAGAAAAATTTGTCAGTTCTATTTCTTCTTCTGTAAACTGTTTATATGAATTACATACCTACCTGTTGCATTTTTACTGTTAAGGTTTTGTGTGTGATCTTTTACACAGTATGGACCTGCAAATAGTTTACCCACTCTGCCTTTTGGTTCTGCTTGTGATATTGTTTGACTTTGGAAATACTTAGTTTTGATGTATTCAAATTGGTTGGTCTTTGCGTTCTTGCATTTTGTTGCTTTTTAGCTTAGAGGGGCTCCCCCTTTCAGACACTTTAAATATCAAATTCCTTTTCTCTCTGGTTTTTTTTTTTTTTTTCCTCTCTGGTTTTTAATGGGTTTATGTCTCCTTTCTGATCAAAAGTTTTTGAATTTGGGGGTGTGCTCTGAGGTGAGGTTGAAAATGGATTATTTTTCTTTCAATAGTCAGAGTTCCAACTTTGGACAAGTCCTCCCCTTGTGGCTCTGACAATGAGCTAAGTTGTTCCTGGCTGATTACGGCATCAGGACCACAACAGCCTCAGAGAATATGCCACCTGGACAGGGAACCAAAAGGCTATAGGAAGGTATGATTCTAGACACAATAACAATGAAATGCAGGGAAGCATTTAAGGGGTGGCAGCAGAAAGTCTTTCTGCAAGCCCTGCCAGGACAGTGTGCGGCAAGACGGTTCACCCACTTTGCCAATATGAGTGGCTGAATCTAGCTGGCACCCAACAGACAGTGCTGGAAACTTCTGACTCTGCAAGGAAATGTTACTCGGGGACCACAAGGGAGGGACAGCCCAACCCCTCCCCTCACCTGCATCAACCTACCTGCACAGACTCTGCCAGGACATTTCACCGTCAGCCAAAAAATCTCTCAGCCCGTTCCTGCCACGTTCAGCTTCCAGGGGGCTGCAGCCATCGATTCCACCATGCTCCAAGATGTGGACTGACCCAGATCCTGGGGTCACCATGCCCCTTGTCCAATTACTGTTCTGGGTACCAGGGCATCTGAGGGTGATGCTAGAGCTAGAAAGGAACTCAAGGATTATCCAGTCCAACTGCTTCATTGTACACATGGGGAAACTGAGGCCCAGGGAGGGGAGGGGATTCACAGCCACCTGTTGCCACAGGAAGGATACCAGGCTACAGAGCCTTTTACAAGGTTCTTCTCACGTATCTTTGGTGACATATTAGTGTCTGTGATATCTGTGTGTAAAATGTGAGCTTAGAGGCTGGAAAATACTGCCACTTCAGAGTTGCCAAGGGGAGACTTGGGAGGCAAACTGAATTCCCTCACTTCTAGGAGAGTGAGGGCCACTTCACTCCTTAGGGAGTCTAGAGATTGACTGACTGAGCCTTCCACCCATCCACGCCCCTGGCCAGCCAACCAGCAGGTTCTATGCCAGGCCTGGTCAGGGAGGTACTGTGCCTGGTCAAGGGACAAAGATCAAGCCCCCACCCTCAAGGGTGGTGGTGCAGGGCTTTGACAGCCAAGCTGAGTCAGGACCACAAGCAACAGGGAACCAAGGAAGGGCTATGTTTGCTTCCTCCCTCAGAGACCCTCCTAAGTCTGCTTTGACTCTAAGATTCTTGACACTTCTGCACCCCAGAGATGTAAAGTTTATTCTTTAATGCAAAAAACCCTTTGATTAAATGCTTGCTTGTCTTAACATACTTTCTTTCAACCAATACCTTTAAGACTGAAATAACAAGGATAAAGTTCACTGATATTTCACAGAAGATGGCTTTGGAAACGTTAAAGACTTCCTGGGCCAGCCCCTCCTAGGTGAACAGATGGGGAAATGGGGGCGGGCGTTGGGGGGCGGTGCCTGGAGAAGAATGAGCAGAGGAGAGCAAGGTCACGTGGCAAGGGGGTGGGGATCAGGCCCAGGGGCTCAGCTCCCTGCCCTGCCCTAGAGGGAGGCCACTAGCAGTGTGGGGCGGGGATTGGCAGAGGTTAGCTTCGGAAGAAGCTGTGAGGCGTCCCGCTGTAGACTCTCCACAAGTTGTCCAGGAAAAGAGGTGAGAGGCCAGAACCGCTCAAAGGGTTGGTCTGTGGAGAAGGTTCGTGCTTACCCCGTATCTGACAGGGCACTCTCAAACATCCCCGCACCGGGTCCTCATGAGGAGGAGGCCGAATAGGCAGTGATTTCTTTCCAAGAGGGAAAAGTCCATGGACGGTCCTAGGCGAGCTGGTGGCCAAGCAGGGATGCAAAGCCAGGGTTCTGGCCTCTCAGGAAAGAGCACCGTCTAGGTGTTCCTCTCCCTTTTAGGCTCTTGTCATTTCGGGGATTGTAAAAAATAATTAAGGGAATTCACGGAGAGGTGCTGACATACGGCCTCGCAAATGAGGTCTCTCCCTAACTCCACAGAGCCCCGATGACACAGCACGGTAATCATGCGCCTGCACGACTGCCTCGATGCCCTCCCCGCTGCTGCAGGTGCTCCTCACAGAGGGCACGGTCTTATCAGGTGCGGGAATGAATGAGTGGGAGAGCTGGATGATCAGACCGCATCCCTATATAGCCTGAGCCCAGTAAGAGTCGGTGGAGGGTGGGAAGGCACAGAAGAGAGGCGGTAACATTTGTGAAGACTTGGCCTTGAGCCAGGCTACAGGGGGTGTTACCATCTCTGTTTTGCCAGTGAGGAAACTGAGGCTCAGGGACGTGTGGTCAAAGAGGCGGGGGCATAGGGCTTGGGCTCCCCGAAACCTCGTCGCTCAAGGTTTGTCGGTCCTAAACTGTTCCCCAAGTCCACGCCCACTGAGTCCCGAGAGGGAGACCCAGGGCTTCTGTCTGAAGTCTCCAGCTGCTGCTCAGCCAGCTCCTCCCCTTCATCTTGAGCCCGCCCTATAATCAAAGTTTTTCTCGCGATATGGAATTCTCTCCCTGAAGCCTGGCAGACCAAACTCTGCCCCTTTTAGTCAGGATCGCCTTCCCTGGCTTGCTGAGGAGAGCACTGCTTAGTTCCTCCCTCTTTTCAGAGCAGTGACCCTTTCTCCCTTTAGGGGACCGGGGGGATGAGGGGTGAGCTTTGCAACAGACGCCAGGAGACTGGGCTCTGGCTCCGGCAGCCAACTGAACACAAGGGACGACCCCTCCCTGACCTCACTTCCTGCAGCTATTCAACGGGAGTCTCTCATCTTTCCGTGTCCTCCCTCCCCAGCCTGCTCTCTCTCCTGCCTTCCCCTCCTCACCCACCGTGGCTCCCTGGATCTACTTCTCCCCATTCCCAATGATCTAGACAGGGCAGTGACCTTCTTGACAGTCCTGCTGCTGTTACTGCTCAAATGCTATCCTGTTCCCTACTGAAAAAAATCCCACGTTAAATTAAATGCTGTTCTGATTGGGTCACCGCCTGCTCCCGTCAGATCCTTGTCTGTGATGGTTCCAGTCAGTTGGAAACTGAAGACTTCTCACTCAGGACTGAGTTTGGGGGACCGCCACCAACACGTCAACCTTCAGCCCCCTCACTACCTCCCAATACAGCCCTCCAGGGCAGCCAGATACTGGTGGTCCTTCAGTTTGCTTTCAGCCCAGTCTCTTCAGCTGTAAGCAGAGATGCTTGATTAGATGGTGAGAAATAACATCTCATTTGTTATTTCACTGCTCCAACATTTACACTTGTCCTCAGGTCTCAGCCTGAACATCAGTCCTCCCCAGCCCACACCAGGTCCCCCCCACCAGACTCCTCTTAGGGCACCTGCCACAGTCCATATTATATCTATCTGTGGGATTATCTGCCCAAGGTCATCCCCTTTCCCATTAGCTTGGATGACTCCCTGATGGCAGAGATGGCCCACCTTGTCCACTGTGTGACCCCAAGGCCTGGTCCTGTACAGGATTCTGACAAGTACCTCGGATTAAATAACAATACAAGCCCCCTAGGGAGGTGGGGGGAGCCCAATCACTGCGAAAGAGAAAGTTTGCATGACCACTAGCGCTAGCACTCAACAGAGGGCTGAGTGACGTCATCGAGGCAACTGGATCTCTAGGGAGAGGGAAGAGTCCAGGAAGGCTTCCTGACAGAGGCATATCTAGGTGCATGTGGTACAATCATTAAAGCATAAAGCATATGCAGGCTGCCCTGCCAGGGCAGTGCCACCTTCCCAGAGCTCAATCACCTTCCTCAAATGCATCCAGGAGGACCCGAAGATCCTCTGAGAAAGGATTCCCAGTATATTAGGGGTAGGAAGACTGTGTTTGCTCCAAAGCCCACATCTTACCTCCAAGGAAACTGAGGCACAGAGCAGGGCACAGACCAGTTCCTAAAGGAGCCCAGACCTAGGCCTCATGGGATCTTGTGGTTTACCAGGTACCACATGAGCTACCATTTCACACTAGGAGCCACGACGACTGGCAGAATTGCAGGGTGTGGTTTTCTAAGACCTGGTACCCTGCTCTTTTCCAGAAGAGGTATCCACTTCTCATTTTCCTGAAAGGCATTTCAGGAAGAGGGGGCAGGGTGCTGCTGGTGCTATCTTGGCAGGTGGAAAGCAGTGCTGGGCAGACAGAATGCTGACGTGGCATCACCTTGGGAAAGGGTGGGCTGCAGGCTCCCTGCTGGAAAGGGCCACAAATTTTTCAGAGGGAGGCCTGTTTGTGACTCTTTAGTGAGCTTGACCTATGACAGAAAGCTGCTTTCTGAGGGAGAGCAAAGTAAGCAATAATCTTGGCTTCATTTATCATCCAGGTGCCTCCACGGGAGAGCGTGGCCACAAAAGCCTTGTTTGTTTGTTTTGTTTTTGGAATTTGCAGTTGTCTATTTTCTTAAGTCTTCCCACTAGGCTAGAGTCAGGCGCTCCTGGAGAGTCAGGCCTGGGTCTTGCCCCTGAAATCCCCAGCAAGCTCAGTACAGGGGCTCAATGTTTGCTGAACAAACCATCCTTTCCACGTGTAACACTCCTCAACTTGTCAAGACTTTGCTGAACCACAAAATACATCCAGAAACGCAGAAAAAAAAAAGAATGCAGAGGTAAAAACACAAAAGCATCAGATAGGAAAAATACCCAGCTGATATAATCAATAAGTTTGGTTCTCTGAAAATACCTTTAAAATGAACAAACCTTTGGCAAGTTTTGACGAAGAAAAGGAAAAGCACTGATAGGCGATGGTAGGAATGAAAAAAGGGATACACTGACAATGGGGAGATTGCAAAGGGAAGGAGAAAACTACACAAAACTTCATAGCAATAAATTACCAATCTAGGTATAACAGATGACCTTTTATGAAACAACCCAAGCCCTTTTACAACAATAAACTCTCACAACAGCCCTGTGCCTTGGACAGGCAGTGCTCCTGTTATGTTTTCTAGAAGGAGAAGAGATGGAGAGGTGGACACCCAGCCCAGGGCCCTGGCAAGCCACCCAGCTTTGTCTCAAAGGTCACGGCCATGGGAGCACGTGCACATTGACGGCACAGAACCACGCCACTCCCGCACTTCCAGCCATCGCCCGGAGCCCCCTGCGTGGACGGCCAACCTTATTTATTTTTCCACTTGAAATGCCATAAGGGGTTTCACTTTATTTTTACTTCAAAAGCAGCGCCATAAAAATTCTTGATGATTAGAGCTCCAGCTGTCTTAAGTTGTTTGTCAAGGGATCGGTTACTCAAATCTCCTACGGAGGGAAACAGTTTCAGGCGAGAAGCCATGGGAGCTGAGAAACGCAAATGTCTCATCTCTGAAAACTTTCAGACTCCCTCCTGTTCACCGCCTGGCCTGCCCCCTGCTCCCCCTCCCCCAATCCCACCATCTGCTCTCCAGAGAGCAGATCAAATTTTCAGCCTAAGGTACTGTGGCGCCAAGGACTCAGCCCCTCCATGCTACCCCCTGCCCCCCACCAACTTAGAAATCCAACACCACGACCCAAATGGACTGCAGCCACATAAAACCACAGAGTAAAGTTTATAAAGCTTTATTAAACATTTCAAACAGCTGTGCAACGAACACACCAGAAATAAAAGCTCCAGAATAGCAGTCCAAATGTTCCACAAGTGTGGCCCCGCAGTCCCATTCCCTAGATGGACTGCCTCCAGTTCTGTCCTCTGCCTGGCCCACCTCCCTCCCCCTTCAGGCAAGAGAAAGATGGATGGTTTAGACTGGAAGGACAACCATGCTGATCCCCCGCGGGCAGGGGCCAGGAGACAGTCTCATTTGCCAACACTTTTACTGAAGCGCAGAAAAAGAAAAAAGCAAGTGACAGTCACAGAGTCTTCCCGTGTATTCTTCGTAACGTATACAGTCTATACGCGCAGGACCGGAGAAGCTCCTGGCACGAGGACGATGGCCACCGCTCCCCTCTGTCTCGTCTGAACCACCTCGGAGTCCAGTGTGCTGGTCACTCTGCAATCCCCGTACTAAATACCAACTGTAGCGGCCCCTACAAGCTAGCTATTGCTACACCTCAAAATCACAACACGTTCGATAAAGCTTCTTTACAAAGGATTTACACATGTACTTGTACACGTACGTATACACACACGCGCACGCACGGCACACCACACCAAAAAATATCCAAACAGCTATCAGGGGATCGTGGCTGTTATGAAACACACAAGTACTCTCCCATTCACTCGGCTGGGGACTGCTAGATCTATGTAAACACACCACACATCAATCCTGCAGAGCATGCATGGGAGACAAAATGAGGCCCCCTCCTTGCAACAGTGGAGAAAGGCAGGAGGAAGGGCAAAGGAAGCGAAGCTGGGCTGCTGAGCAGGAGCCCAGACCCCCAGGTGAAAGAGCAACAGGTATCTGTTACTTCTTCCTTCAAAATGAAGTGGGGAAAATACTGAAGATTTGTGGACAGCAGTCAAGACACAATTCTGTCTAGCCTGCCAGCCAGGGAAGAAGAATGAAAAAGCGAGGCTCTCGGGCATCAGCAATCTCTTTATATTCGAGATAAGTGCAAAACTGAGCCCTGTCTTGGACAGGTGCTCCCCAAAAAAGGAAAGGGCTAAAGAGAACTAACAGGAAGCCAAGAGAGGGACGGAGGAGTCAGTAACACTCTGAGAAGGGAGGAACCCCTGACAAGGAAGGGTCACGGAGGTGACAATGAGACTGGCATTTTATCTGCCCGGATCATGCTGGGGCAGTTGACCAGGATGGGTGCAGGCTCCTCGTGGGAATGAGACGAGGCGGGTGGCCATACTGCCAGTCAGGGGCCAAGACGCGGACAGAACACACACAACCACAAGACCACCCACGACTACAGGACTCTACGATAAAAGCACCGGTCAGTGCTATTATTCACATTATAAGGATAAAACGTCACAGGCCAAAAAGGCGCCATCAGGAATGTGGCACCCGCAGGGCCGCGGGATTTGAAACTCCAATGCTTTATGACCTATGTCAATGCCTCCCCTCCCGTCTTCTGCTTCCTTGGAAAGCTAACTGGGCTGGCTGTTAGGTGCCCACAACGCCGGGGTCGTGTGCCGATTCCGGAAGCGGGGAATCGGAGCAGTGGTACAGGAAACAGTTTCCCCAGCAGCTATAGCAGATGAGGAACAGGGCTGCCAGGAAAACCAAGGCACAAATTGTGCAAGGCTTCCGTTCCAGGAGGAAGCTGAGCAGGTAGAAGCCCATGAACATGGAGTGGCTGAACCACAGGGCGGGGTTGAGGGGCTTGGGGATGAGGAGGACGGGCAGCAGCCACTGGAGGCAATACATGATCTCTGCTGGACAGGGCCTTCGCCAAGGCCACCGGGCACCGCTGCAGGAACCGACCTAATGGGAGCCAGCGGGCGCAGGCGGCTGCCCTCTGCTTTCTTCAACCCTCGCTCTCCAGGAGCTGAGCCGCTGTGGTCTCTGGCTGTCAGCCCGGGATCACCAAGGCAGCAGGGATCCTGAAGAGAAAAGTCAACACAACAGACAAACAGACACAAAACAGACAGACAGACAAAAAAAAAAAAAAAAAAAAAAAAAAAAAAAAAAAAAAACAGGAACAGAATGTATACTTATTTGGAAAAATGGATCATGGTTAACAACAGCAAATGTGAATGCCCTTTCCTCCCTGCCCACCCATGGAAGTCTACTCCTCTCCAAGTCACCCTTTCCAGAAGCATCCTGGGTGTCTCCCCTTCTTGGGGGCTAGGCCAGAGGGCTCTAGGCAGGTCCGGCACAGTGGCCTGGCTTTGCCTGGGCCCTGCCCAGCAGAGATCATGTATCGCCTCCTGGGGCTGCGGCCCGTCCTCAAGGGACCCAGACCTCACAATACCGCCCTGTGGTTGCCACCGGACGGCCATGGGCTCCATGCTGTGACCCCTGAGGAATAAGAAAAGGATTCTGTATCTAGTATCTCTCACAGCAGGTGCTCAGTGGAGAGTTAAAGTAGTTAGCGGCGCACTGCCGGGGGGAGAGTGCCGGCAATGGATCCTTGCAAGCTCTGGGAAGGCTCCGCGGCAGCATCAGCGCATATTTCGTTTTAAGATGGCAGCCCAGAATGAGCTTGCCTTTTTCAAATAATCCGGCGTCATTCTGCCAAAATCAGCCAACTTCTTCGAAAGTCAATGTAGGGGGAAAAAAAATCACCATGCTACTTAGTCCAAACTGACCTCTCTGGGCTCACTTGCGCTCTCCATCTGCTGCCGGCACTGTATAGAACTTGACCTCTATGAGCTTTTAATCAAAATTAATTTTCTATCCACATAGGGGCAAATGGCAGTTGGCCCCTGTGCCAGGCAGTTTGCTGGAAAGTAGTGCTCCCGAGCAGCGGGCCACCGGTGCGCCAGGGCCGCGCTCGCAGACCGCATTCCGGTCTTCGTGCCGCGCCAGGAATCGGAGCGGCGGCCGCCACGACCCTCTGGCGGCGGTAGCAAAACCCTCCTCCAAGCTCCAGAAGCCCAGCGCAACGGGTACAAAGAACCTCGCTGGCTGAGGAAGACCCACCAGCGCCTGGGGGGTAGGGGAGCAGAGGTTGAATAACCCGCCTAGCAGAAAACTATCCCAGAGCGCATTCAGACCACTTCTTTGGAGAGCTCATCCCATCCCTTCCGCGCATACAAAGGCGCCATCCCTCCTACAGGGTAGACACCCGATGACTATCGCTTTTGCACCTAGGGCTCAGTGCCCTGGCTCAGGGAGCCGCCACCGCTGTAGATCTAGCAACCGTAAGAAGCGGGATGCGGGCATCAGGGAAAGGTTCCGCGCTCAGAGGCTCTCGCAAAGCAGAGGACGTGGTCTTCTAATACATCAAATATTAGAAAAAGAGTGTTGAGCGGGGGGCCTGTGGAGCCAAGGCTTCTGGAAGGGGCACCTGTTTTTGCTCCGCGGGGCAGATGATCCCTCTCTAAATTAGGTCCCCCTGCTTTTTCATCCTTGCCCAGGTGTGATCTGGCGCGGCACCGGACACTGGGCTCGAATTAGCAGGCCCGGGCTCGGAGGGATGGGCTCCGCTACCAAGGGGCGCGCACCCGTACTCTTACCCTATGCGCTAACTCAGAGTTGCATTTCCCCTCCACTTTACATTAAAATTCAAACGCGGGCACAGCGGAATCTTCTGGAAAGGGGCTAAGATGAACTCAGGAGGCGGGGGTCGGTGTGGAAAGAGCAGATGGATTATTTTTTTTCCTCTCCTGACGAATGAGGAGCGCCCCCTGCCACCCCTCCTCACGGACCCCCCCACCCAAGCGCGCATGCGCACTTGGGCGGTGGGCGGATACTTAAGGCGCGGCCACCGCGGCTGCGGCAGTGCGCCCAACAGCGGACTCCGAGAGGCCAACGGACGTCGGAATCGGCAGCACTCGCTCTCACCCACCCACCCACCACTCTCGGAACCATGGCGGCAGTGGCGGCAGCCTCGGCTGAACTGCTCATCATTGGCTGGTACATTTTCCGCGTGCTGCTGCAGGTAAGTGTGCCCGGGTTCTGGGTGGGAGAGGGTCGCGATGTGCGCCCCCTGAACCGGCAAGCCCGCGTCACAATTGCCGCATCCTGACTCGTCCTGTCCTGATTGCCGCGATCCCTGCCAACCCAAGTGCCGCAGCCGGCACCGCACGCCCCCGCCCGTCCCCTGCGCCCTCCTCCTTGCGTAGACCCTTCCCAGTGCGCCCGCCCGGGAACAAAGAGTTGGGGCGCGGCGGGCGCCAGCCGCGGACGATCGCCGAGGCTCTTAGCGACCAACGTGGTAAGAAAATACCGCTACGTGAGACTCGACCTCAGGAGGGAGGCGGGGCACTTCTGTTTTGCGAAAAGAGACTTTACCGCTCACACAGCGGAATTTTTCCGCCTTAAAAAAATTGCGCATTGCGGGGAAATTTTCCTTTAGAAAATACAGTACTTGAGGGGGTGGGACAAAAAATAAGTTAGAAAAAGGCACTTCTCAGGGGAAAAACAAAAACAGCACTCCGCAAACAAGATTACAACAAATCAGAAAAATTCGCGGGAAAAAATGAATAAGAGAAAATGCGCATTGCAGGAAGAATAAATCAGACAAAAGCACTTGGCAGAAAAAAATGCATTAGGTAAAAAGCGCCTTGCAGAAAAAATATTAGACAAAGGAGCTAATAAACTATGAATCGATAAGAGCGCTTTGAAGAAAACAATTAGAGGAAAAGGTTCTTTTCAGGAAAAATAGAAAAAAAGCGCTTCCGAAAAAGGACAGTTCGCTTTATTAAAAAATAAAATAAAATAAAATAAGAGGCAAAGCGCTTTGTGTAAAAAGAAATAAATCAAAAGAAATTGCTTTGCCCATAAAATCATCTACCCTAAAAGCACCCCTTGCAGGAAGAATTCCCTGCTAAAGGAATCCTTTGCCAAAGGAATCGCATATTTCCTTCAAGGTGTTCCTGGAATGCTGCATTTACTGGGTAGGATTCGCTTTTCGAAATCCTCCAGGGACACAGCCCATTGCGAGAAGTGAGGTATACCTAAGTTGTGGGTCCAATCAGCTTGCGGCCATGCAGCCTTCAGCACAGTTGGAAAAGCTCCAGCTGCCCTGACTCGTGGACAAGCTGCGCCCGCACCCGCCTCTCCTCATTGGACAGGCGGGCGGGGCAGGGGGCGGGGCGGGGGCGGGCACGGCAGCACTACAGACACGCTGCGGGTGCTCGCCTCTAAGGGCAGGTCCTGGGTCTCTCTCTCGCCACAGGTGTTCAGGTACTCCCTGCAGAAGCTGGCGTACACCGTGTCGAGAACCGGACGGCACGTGCTGGGAGAGCGCCGCCAGCGGGCCCCCAACTGAGGCTCCAGCCCCCTCCCCTGGGCGGCCGTGTCACCAGGTGCTCCTGTGCAGTTCCACCAGCATGGGAGCCAGTGCCGCGCAGGAATGGGGCGTCCCCTGTGCCCTCTCGCCAGAGGAGCACTTGCCAAGGTCAGTGAGGGGCCGGTAGGCCCCCGGAGAAGCAGCACCGACAATGACGACACCAGATCCCTTCCCCACCCCTTTGCACCCGTCCTACTGCGGGTGGCGTAGAGGGAGGAGGGAGGAATGGGGGGAACAGACCCCTGAGATCTGGGCACAGGCAACGCATTCAGATCTGAACCAAGTCGGGACAGCGCCATCCCAGCCCCACAGCCACGGCCATGCCAGCAGGCCGCACCACAGAGATCCAGACAACCACACCAGCCAGCAGAATGGACATTCCAACTTCACCAGCCGAAGCCCTGAATCTCCGTGCAGCAGACAAGTGACAACTGCGTGCCTGTGTGGCGGGACTGGAGGGCAGAGGGTGAGGGAGGAGGGTTAAGAAACGTAGCGGGGCCCTCTCACTGTCCCTTGCCTACGGCATGTGCATTCCAGCCTTGCTGCCTTTGCTCCCTCAGTTCCTCTTTCCCTCCACTCTCACCCAAAAGAAATGTGTCACTCAATTTGGACCTACTGAACAAGAAAACGAATCCCATCTTTACCAAAACACCTTCTCCAAGCCCCCAGCCCCTCACTGATCTTGCATCCCCCAGGTCTCATGCAATTGTGGTCAATATTGTGGTAATCGCTAATTGTAATGATTGTATAAGTGTGCATTAGTTGTGTCTCCCCGGCTAGATTGTAAGCTCCTGGAGGACAGGGACCGCCTCTACAAAAAAATTAAAAAAGTACCTCCCCTGTCTCGCACAGTGTCCCAGGACCCTGCGGGGCAGTGGAGGCGCACCAAAAAGTTTTGTCTCCTGTGACTTCTTTTCCGGCTTCAACACATACTTCTAAGACTGGGCTGATGTGCCCATTGTGGAGTGGGCACTCTACTTGGGAGAGGGACAGAGGGGAAGCAACAAAATGGGAATAAACCTTCACACACCCAGTTCCATCTCAACACTGTCCTGAGATAAAGGACCACATCCCCGCACCACCACCCAAAGAAAAAGGTGGACATCTTCACTTGTGGTCTCGGAATAAGGGACCACTTATACCTCCCCAAAGGTGTGGGTGCCTTCAGTTTTCCTGGGATAAGGGGCCTTGGCAAGTAATCAGTGGGAAAGATGGAAGGAGGGAAAAGATAGGAGGGGGAAAAGTGGGAAGAGCCCTCAAAATGGAGGTACTAGGGACCAAGAGGGTGATCAGGAATTCACAACACAGTCTTATCTCCATCCAAGATCCCCAAGGAAATGGGGGGGCACTGGTTTGGACAATGACTATGGGGTAAAAGGTGTGGTGTGGCGCCTCCCCCGCCCAGCTCATCCCTCCAGGCCCTATCACCTCTACCAGAACCACTACAAGGGCATCCTGCCAGGCCCGCCTACTTTCCCAGGGTCTCCTCCCCCACCCTCAGGAACCTCTCTCCAGCTCACTCTCCCCACTACTGGGTCCTCTGCTTCTCCCAGCACTAGTCTCCATAACCTTAAGGGTGCTTACCAGGTCCCGGGCCCTGGGCTCTCCCCTGCCATCATGCCAGGGTGGTGGGGTGGGCTGCCTGCTCGGCTCCCAAGTTCTCTCTCCCACTCCTCAGTGAGTCAGGGCTTCTTTTACATGGGGTCAGCTGACTGCCTCACCAAATGGCCCTGCCGCCTGTTCAGCCTCGTCTCTGGCTTTGTGTGCCTCTGTCACCACACACCTGTTCCTGGGTCAACATCCAGGGAGTGAGTTGGAGGGCTATAAATCTTTCTGCCACTTCCTCAAATCCCTTAGTCACAGTTGTCACAAACAATTCTGGAGCACAAAGGACCTCAATCCCTTGAGCCTGATGTTACCCGCCCCTGCGCCAGACCCTAGCGTTTCTCAGCCCAACCACTAGAACCTTTAGAGGCACCTGTAACTTCAGTTCAAGATAAGAGAATTATGGGGGTGGAGGGTGTAGACCTCAATTCCAGTATTGGCTTTGCCATCAGTCAGCCCAGGGAACCTGGTCAGGTCACTCCTAGCCACCTTCGGTTCTCCTCTGTAAAAGGACTGCTAAGATCCCAGTGAACCCCAACATACTAGAAACATTCTGCCATCAAAGTGGCAATCAGGACTCAATGGGACTAAGGTGCGGATGGGCGATCGGAGCCTCATCTTCCTCAGCTGGGTGGTTCCAGCCCCTACTGTAGCCTGTAGGTGGGGTAGGTCTCTTGCCCCAGGGTGACTCAGCAGCAGGCAATGCCCACACCTCCCTTCTGAAGCCTGTATCTTGGCAAGCCTCAAGACTGGGAGTTTCTGTGGTTTTCCACACTAAATGCAGAGAACCATGAACATATTTCAACATGTGTTCTCAATAAAGGGTGCCCCTCCCCTCAGAGACCTCAAGGGGTGTACCCACGGCCCCACTGCCCCAGATGCTCTAATCTCAGCCCAGTTATAAGGTAGCTGGGTTCAGGGGGACAGGCTGCAACAGCATTGAAGTGTCTGGCTGCTCTCGACACTGTAGGCTCCCTTTTAAAAGGCAGGAGGCTGCTGGCAGCCCCAGGGCTTTCCAGATGATCTTGGCAAAGCCCAACTGCAGGGCTTTCTCCATCCATCCATCAGCAGGGCTCTGAGTGTGGCATGATGAAATGACAGACTTCCAGGCAAGGGCTGCCCTGATGGGCTGCACCCGCATGGGTAGCTTGAATGTGCAATGTCCACTCCCGCCTTTCGTGCCCCATCCAAACCCTCACGTTATGGCAGGAAACACAGTCCACCAAAGAAGATGGAAGGAATGTGTTCACTTTCTATTCCTGTGCAATGCTTAGAAGTCTAGTCCAAACACATCTTGTTTATACATTTTTTTCCAGAAGCAATACCATTAAAACATTTTATTCTGATAGAGAGCAACAAAAAGAGTTGAAAATGACTACAGTTTTGTTGCAAAGCCCTTAGTCCACAGGCCCCCCCTTTTGCTTAAATTTTCTCTACCACATCCTCAAGACTTTGCCCCGACGAGGCCAAGGATAGAGCAGTTGAGTTATGAGGGAACTGGAATGGCTTTGTGAGACTCCAGCAACAGGCAAGACTCTTGGGACTAATGCCCCCAAAGGATGTTAGTTTCTTAGCCTAACCAGTTGAGGTTAAACCGCAGAGGGGTTTAGGTACCATGACTGTCGGAAGTGTGTGGTGCTATGTGACACTGTTACCTCTACCTGTGGAATATCTGGATTGCGACTGAAGGACAAGTTTCTTGAGCTTCAGCTGCAGGACAGCAACAGCTTATTACATGTGGGTTGGGTTGGGTTGGGTTGGGTTGGATTGGATGAGGGAGGAGGTGTGCTGTGAGTCATTTGCTAGACATTTATTTTCAAACTTCTATCTACTCAGAAGCCAGTACCCTACAGTGAGATTCTGAATTTGCAGTGAGTTTTACCCCCAGAGATTTAAACGTGCATATATATACAAAACATTAGTCTAACAACAGTCTCTTTTTCCCTGGAGACCTCTGATTTCCTCTATATGCCCCAGAGACATGTCACCATCTTCTCTGGTTATGATCCTGCTCCCCCTCCCCCTCCCTTTCTCCCTCCCACGGGGCCCATTCCCCAGCAGGATCCAGATTCCAGAGCATTCCCAGAACAGGAAGTCAGAGAGGCAGGCAACACATGGTCCTTGGTATATCATACAGCGACAGGCTTGAAATGGAATGCATATGTTTCAAAGATAAGAGAACAACAACAGAAAAAGACAGCCAAACCCAGACTTCCAGATTCCTCTTTGAAACAACATGTTACAGATAAAAGGTTAAACTGTTTTTGGCAGCAGTTCTAACAAGACCAATTTCAGATATGGAAGCGATCTGGTCACTGGAAACCGACCAGGGCTCGGCAATCTTTCAACAGATTTGCTGACATTAATTAGTCTCTGATTTAAAACAAACAAACAAATAAACAAGATCTAACACTTGGTATTAGCACTTAAGCTGGAACTTTGTGTGTGTGTGTGTGTGTGTGTGTGTGTGTGTGTGTGCGTGTGTCCTGGCTTTAGTGTTGCCGTCCAGAAGGCTGAGGGGATGGTTGTACCATGTCACGCAGGGCAAACAGAAGCTGTCCCCAAAACACCAGTTCCCTGAAAGGGATAAAACATGATCCGATCCTATAAACAGAAAGGCCGTTTCTTTCCCAGGACAGACCCCAGTCCGCCCCAACATTTAGCGTTGAAACGGGACACGGAAGCCTGGAAGGAAATTAAATAAGGTGTGGAAGAGGGAAGGAAAAAGCAACTGTCCCCCATCCCCCATTCTTCTCTCCAGGCCATTAGTGTGCCAGGCAATCCATTCCTTCAGCTGCCCTTGAGGGCCACTCCCCACATATATTGTAGGAAAGGGAACGGGTGTCCAGACTTGGTGTAAGATTAGAGGGAGTAAGAAGCACCCGCGACCCAAAGCACAGCGTCAACCTATCACCCCAGACACCAAGGCGGGGACCCGGGGAGGGAGACCCTTTTCTCCCCTCTCCCCCACGCCCCTTCTGGTTTTTTTTTAAAAAAAAGGCAACTTAAGTGGCGGGGACAGAGTGACGGGAGTCTCAGAAGCTGGGTCCCCTGCCACGGGCACCGGGGCCGGAGAGAAGGCTGTCGCACCCCCAGCCCCGAGCTCCCCAGCTCTGCCTGCCCCATCCCAGAAGCAGACAGGCAAGTGCTGACCTTGGAGGCCTGAAAGAGAACCCAGAAGTCCAGTGATCTGCCCTCGGACCAGGAAGAGACCCTCAAGGCCCAGGCTGGGGGCCAAACAGGGCAATCACGTGACACCGGACAGGGGCGGCCCCCAGGGTGCGCGGAAGGAAAACCCCAGAGAGGGACCGGACGACGCCTAAGGTGACCCCGAAGGGACAACATGGCGGCGCGGCCGCATTGAGGGCCTCTCATCCCGCCCCCAGGAGGCCGACGCCACGGTACCTGCGAGCCCTGCCATGGCGCCGCCGCCACCGCTGACGCCTTCGCAGCCGCAGCCTGCCTCCACCTCAACTCGCCTCCGACGCCGCAGGAAGCAGGGTAGACGCCCCCTTCGTCTTCTAGTCGAGTCGACCGAGGACCCCTTCTGGGATCGGGCTGCCTACGGCAGATGCCTGATAATACGACCTAAATTGGGAGGGTCTTCTATGCCCGATATCCTCCTAACATGTGCCACAGATGACCATTTGAAGACTTTTTGCTAACGTGTTCAGAAATCTGGGGGTTCTGAAGTCTTCAAATCCGAGGAATTTTTGGTCAGGCGCATCCAGGACAGCCCCGAATCACGCCCCCCCCCCTTGGTCCCCTCATACATATGCAGTAGATTGTGATCTTTACACATTTAGAGCGGAGGGGGCGTACCCCTAGTCTCTATAGGTGAACGTTTGTTCGCTTTGGTCCTCGTGAATGACCCGTGTAACCTGTGAAAACGTTCCCGTGGCTCAAAGTCCGCCTCCTCCCTGGCCCCTTTACCAAGGCCAAAGGTCAGGAGCGGAAATATTCCGGCTCAGAATTTAGGATTTGACTTGGGTCAGGACCTGACTCTTCTTCTTGCCCTGTACTTTGGGCGAGCCACTTGCCCACCCCGACTGTTAGCTTCCCCGAATCTGATGAAATGCCTACTTCACAGGGTTGTTATAGGGATTAAATGAGTCAATGTATCGATTTATTAGCTAAATAAGCACATTCCTTGAGCGCTTACTATGTGTAAATGCAGTGCTAAAGGCAAGAGGATAGAATGGAGCGTGAAATAGGCGCTGTTCTAATTCAAGGCGATGCCTGGCTACTGGGGGAGAGTGGGGGAGGGGTGGAAAAACAATCATCAAATTACTTATATGTGCAATCTAAAATATGACACAAATGAACATATGTACGAAACAGACTCATAGATACAGAGAACAGACTTGTGGTTGCCAAGGCGGAGGGGGTGGGGGAGGGATGGATTGGGAGTTGGGGATTAGCAGATGCAAACTATTATACTGTATATAGAATGGATAAACAAGGTCCCACTGTATAGCACAGGGAACTGTTCAATATCCTGTGATAAACCGTAATGGAAAAGAATATGAAAAAGAAATGTATATATAGGTATAACTGAATCACTTTGCTGTACAGCAGAAATTAACACAACATTGTAAAGCAACTATACGTCAATAAAATAAAAATTTTTTAATCATCAAATGATCACTATCTGTTAATAATTTAAATCAAATCAATATATAATTATGCATGATGGGAAATGCTGTGGGGGAAGATGAAGAGTGCTATGAAAAATTAATGGAGGGGAATTCCCTGGCAGTTTGGTGGTTAGGACTCCATGTTCTCACTGCCGGACGCGCGGGTTCGATCCCTGGTTGGGAAATTAAGATCTTGAAGGCTGCGCAGTCTGGCCAAGAAAAAAAAATTAATGGAGCCTTCATGTAGTGCGAAGGGTAAGGGTGGAAACTCCTTGAAGCTGGCATTTAAGCTTAAAAACCAAAGATAGTTTTGTAGGGCAAGAGTGAGAGGGGAAATGTTGTAGGCAGAAAGAACCGCCTGTCCCAGATGTGGAGGTGGGAAGGAGCAGCTGAGGGTGAGGAAGGAGCAAGTAGGGTAGGTAGTGCTACCTAATGAATTTGGATTTTATCTTTATCTTTTTATCATTTTCATCAGGGGAATGATACCAGGTTTGGGTCTCTGAAAGACCACCCTACATGGCTTGGAAAACATTTTCGAGTGGGTGTGGGGAGACCAGCCAGAAGGCTGTTGTAGGTTTCCAAGTGCAAAGGAATGGTGACCCTGGCAGGGCGGTGGCTTGGGAAGGTGGAGAAGTAGAGAATGTAAGATGGAATGTGGGTGGGTGTTGAGGCATTGGCAATGACACCTAGATCTTTGCCTTGAGTATGAAAGAATGAAAGAGCCCTTGACTAAGGTGGTAAAGCCTGCAGAAGGCTCACATTGAGGGGGAAGATCAAGAGTTTGGCTAAGAAGGTAAGTTTGAAAAGCCTGGGCAATGGTTGGGTGGAGAGGGTCAATAGGCAGCTTTATATGAGACTGGTGCTCAGAAGAGAGATCTGGGCTGGAGATACATATTTCAGTAACATCAGCACACAGTGCACACATCGTGGTGCTGGATGAGGTCCCAAAAGAGTGAAGGTAGATTAATAAGTAGGCAGAGGAGGAGGAGCCAGGATAGGAGTCTGGGAAGCAGTGACCCGTGGGGTAGGAGGAGGACCAGGTGAGCATGGGATCCCAGAGAGGAGGTTTCAGGAAGGAAAGAATGCTCAGTGGAGCTGACTGCTATGGAGGACAGAAATGGCACCATTCGGTTTGGTTACAAGTTGGGGGGGGGGGTTAGGGACTATATCCTTTATGATTCAAGTTCCAAAAACAAGACCCTAAATCACTTGGCTTAAAAAAATAAGTACCCTGCCACTCAGTGGCAGGTTAGTTGAGTGGCTTGACCATGTCATCACAAACATTCCACCTCTTAGGTTCATTCCATCTCTGCTGTGCTGTCCTCATGTTGGTTTCATGCTCGTGGTCATAAAATTGCCCCCCCAGTTCCTGGGGTCTCATCCACATCAAGGAGATGACCATTCCTCCTGTAGCTGAGACTCAAACAAACTAGATGTGACCTCTGTCTTGCTGCTTCTGGGCTGAGGGATCTATGCACTCATGCCAGGCACACCCAATATCCAACACTGGAAGAAAAGAGGAGTCTCATAGTGGAAACTCTTGTTTAGAAACAAGAAAGGCTAAGCGTTGGCAAGGATGTGGAAATTCTTGCACACTGCCCGTGAGAGGAAATTGGTACAACCACTTCAGAAAACTGGCAGTTTCTACTAAATGTAAACAGACACGCTATGACTAGAATTTCCACTCTTAGCTTTTCATTCCAGAAGAAATAAGTGGCTATTACAAATAGACTTGTGCAAGGATTTTCATAGCAGATTTACTCATAGCTCAACGTGGATATAGCCCAATGTTCATCAACAGGAGAATGGATAAACAAATTATGGCATGTCCATCCAATGGACTACTATGTTTTACATATAAAAGTACAAATTGCTGGGAGTTCCCTGGTGGACTACTGTTTTGGATTCTGGGCTTTCACTGCTGTGGTCCGGGTTCAATCCCTGGTCAGGGAAAGGAGAACCCACAAGCCGTCTGGCGTGGCATAAGAAAAAAAAGTAAAAATTGCTGATACACGTGACACTATAGATTATACTCACATATGGTATATGTGGACTAAAAGAGTCCAGACACAAAAGCAGTACATATTGTATGATTCCATTCACAGGAGGTTCAATGGCAGGCAAAACTAATCTATGGTTCTAGAAATCAGAAGCCACCTGGGTCGGAGGGGGCTGGGGGAGGGGGAGATAGAGATGGGGGAGGAGCAAGAGGGACTTTTCTGGGGTGCTGGAAAAGGTCTATATCTTAGTCTGGTTGGTGATTACATGGGCAAACATTCAAGTTGTACCTTAAGATTAGAGGACTTTACGTACTTTATATATGTTATGCCCTGAGAAAAATAAAATCTAATAAGAGAGGAGGATGTCCTGCCATCCATGGCGTGTGATGTGTGCTGCTGAGCAAGAATCAGAAGGTCTGTTTTAGGAGGGACTTCACGCTCCAGTAAACTTCATGCCAGGTCTAGGCATTGACAAAGTCATGGTAGCCAACCCTCTCCCCCTCAGGGCCCCAGAAAACAGGAGAAGGTGAGGCAGGGGCTCTTATTCATATGGAGCTGACTTCTCTTCCCTTCCCCTGGACCCACAGGACTGCTCCACCACCACCTCCAGCTCCGTTCCAGGTGGGAGAAATGACACCAGAGCTGAGCTCTGACTTGAGGGATCTGGAAGTTCCTTCTGCCCTACAATTTTGTTCAACAGACCTTAACTTCCTGTCAAGGCCTCTCCAGCCTGCCCCCTCCCCCAGACAGCTGGACACACCTGTGACTCCTGCCCTCTCGTGCTCTGTGCTCCCCATGTCTTGTCCATCCCTTCAGAATCCCCCTTCGGGCCTTTTCTGTCCCCGCTCCAGGCCACAACCCTCTCTCTCCTCGGCCCTGTACCAGCCTCCTTGCTGGTCTTCCTGCCCCCCGCATCTGCCCCAGAACCATTGTCCTCCACACAGCAGCCAGGATGATCTTCCTAAAATGATCCTGTCACTCTTCCTCTTGAGGGAGTGTCCCATCTCCCCTGTCTTCCCCTGTTGAGAGCCTCTCCAGTGTCCAAGCCCCAGGTCAGCGCCACCTCCTCCATGAAGCCTTTGCATTCATTCAGCAAACATTGACTGAGCTCCTAAAATGTGGTCAGACACTGTGCTGGGCATGGAGGAGAGAGAAATGAGTAAGACCAATGCGGCCTGTAGACAGTCTGGGGAGACAGGCAACCAAGCAACGCCTATGTGTGTGCACTCCCTGTGTCTGTTCACTCTGACTTGGCTATGAGCTCCTTGAGGGCAGGGCTCATTCTAAGGTCACTGCTTAGCCTCAGAGCCCAGTAGAGGGCCTGGCAGGGAGGAGGGGGCAGTCTGTTGAATGAATGAATGAATGAAAAGCTAGGCCAACCTCCTCCCTGTTTCACTTTCCTCCAAGCCTCCGATTTAGCTGGTAACCAGGTCCATGGAATTCAGTTGGAACTGGATGGCAAATTTGGAGCTAAATGATAAAGAATCAGCAAAAGGTTGGTATTTATAGAACAAGGTTTTGTGAAGGCATAATACCTACTTTCCTACATCATCACTCCAATTGACAATTTTTTTTTTTTTTGACTGCACTGCATGGCATGTGGGATCTCAGTTCCCCAACCAGGGATCGAACTCATGCCCCTTGCATTGGAAGCGTGGAGTCTTAACCACTGGACCTCCAGGGAAGTCCCCAACAATGATGTTTTTTGAAGATCAACATTATTTCCTTACCAAGACTTAGGTTCAGGAAATTTAACTGTAGTAGAGCAATAGTTATTTCTTAAATCAGCAAAGAAGCTACATGATATCAAAAGATTTAAAATGTAATAAGAAACAAATGAACAAATATAACAAAACAGAAACAGGCCGACAGATATTGAGAACAAGCTAGTGGTTATCAGTAGGGAGAGGGAAGAGAGGAGGGACAAGATAGGGATAAGGGATTATGAGATACAAACTACTATTATAAAATAAATCAGCACAACAAGCCTGCGTGAAGCCATGAAGACCCAACACAGACAAAAGTAAATAAATAAATAAATAATTTTAAAAGTGTATATTGTACCACACAGAGAAATACAGCCATTATTTTGTAATAACTTTAAATGGAATATAATCTATAAAAATGTTGACTCATTATGTTGCACACCTGAAACTAATACTGTAAATCAACTATACTCTAATTAAAAATATGTAATAAGAAACATTGTTACCAAGGTGACCAAAGAAGTGAGCTCTAGGGTAGTACATACTGCAGCCAGAATGATGGGTTGTTTTTTTTTTTTTTTGGTTTAATAGTTAGCTATTCTTTTTTAAAAAATATTTATTTATTTGGTTGTGTGGGATCTTAGTTGTGGCAGGCAGGCTCCTTAGTTGCGGCATGCAAACTCTTTGTTGAGGCATGCATGTGGCATCTAGTTCCCTGACCAGGGATCAAACCCGGGGCCCCCTTCATTGGGAGCACGGAGTCTTACCCACTGCACCACCAGGGAAGTCCCCAGAATGCCAGGGTTTTAATCCCACTCAGCATTTACTAACTGTGTGTCCTCAAGCAAGTTACTTAACCTCTCTGTGCCTCACTTTTCCCATGTGTATAATGAGGAAAACTTGAGACTCTACCCCAAATGTTTATTTCTGGGAATTCAGTAAGTTCATGTTTTAAAGAGCTTAGAATAGCACCTGTCACAAAGTTAGCACTCAGAGGGCTACCTATTAGTACAAATGGATAAAACAGCCTATCCCAAGGACTGGATGAGCTGTGGGAACCCAGATGGGGAGGGCCCCTCCCAGCCATGGCCCTTAAGTTTGCCACCCTTAAGGAGGCAGTACAAGTGGGTTCAAATCCCAGCCCTGCTCTCAGGACCTCGAGAGGTCCCTGTGTCGCTGTCTTCAGTTTCTCCAAGGTCCTTTTGTTCCAGCCTGAGGGCTTTTACATTTGGGAAGTTAGTGCTGCTGTTTTAGCCTAGTCCGTGGCGACATCTAGTGGTAATATGGGGAAATGCCTAACATTCTTATTAAAGTGTCTTCAACCTATTAATGATATGAACAATAATGGTACAGTATATTAAGTTCTTCCTATGCTAGACACTGAGTGTTACACGAGCTGTATTAGTTAATTTTAAATGTAATTCTATAAAGAACAGACTGTTATTAACCTTATTTTACAGAAGTCAGTTGCCTAAGGCTACACAGAACTGAATTTGAATTCAGGCCATGCAGACCTGAAGTTTGCATTATTAATCCCTCTACATCAGGCCCTTGCATGAGTACTGGGAAAACATGAAAAATTATATTCCTGCCTCGTGCAGAACATAACTATAATCTATAGTTATTTTAGGGAGAATAAATGAAACTTAGACTTCCATGTTTGAATAAGCTGTAAAATGTCTCTTGAATATTCCTTGGAGAATTTAGGACCTAGGGAGCTCTTCCTTTCCAATTGGTCAAGTCAATCCCAGAAGATTATGGGATCCTGGCAAGGACTATCTATGAAGCCTAGATTCCTGAGTCCCAGCTGTCATTCATTCACTCAAGCCTACGACAAACACTTATTGAGTACCTAGTGTAAGCCAGGCATTGTGCTAAGCTCTAGGGATACAGGGGTGAACAAGAAAGAGAGAAAGCCCCTGACTTCACTGAGCTCACAGTCTGATGGCGGAGGAACCAGACATGGAAAATTAGATTATAAACATGTCACTGTATCATGGCGAAAACTCGTAAACAGGGGAAACTAAGTTAGTGTGGGGATGACCAAGGAAGACTTCCTGAAGGTGATAACATCTAACCTGAACACTGAGGATGAGTAGGGAGTTTTCTGGATCATGAATGTGGGTGACAGCATTATAGGGAAAAAGAATAGAATTTGAGACAGCCTAGAAGTGAGAGATTAGGGATGGTCCAGAGAACACAAACAGGTCAGCGTGGCTGGATCTCTGAGGGTGAGAGGGGATTGACCTGGTCATGGTCATATCACACAGGGTCTTACAGGCCAAGGAGAGGGTTTGGATTTTATCCTAAGACAATGGAGAGTCAATGGAGGGCTTTAAGCAGAATATTTGTATCTTTAAAAGATCACTCTAGGTGAAGTAAATGGATTGAGAGCCAGAGAGGTTGTGGGGAGATGGAGGGGAGGCTGAGGCAGATGTCAGGGTGGTGGTGGTGGCTTCGTGGAGGGTAGAGGAAATGATGATACAGGGAGGTGGACTAGTTTGTTTCTTTGGAGGCAGGGCTGTCAGAATTGACTGACTGCTTAAATATGAGGGGGTAAGGAAAGGAATTGAGGATGATTCTTGGGATTTGGGCTTGAAAAATGGGTGGATTTACTTAAATGGGTAAGACTGAGGGAATAGCAGACTTGAGGAGACTATCTTGAGTTCACATCTACCCCAGCAGGTAGAGATTCCTTTTGTCATTGTTGTTTTTTTTTTTTTTGCAGTACGCGGGCCTCTCACTGTTGTGGCCTCTCCCGTTGCGGAGCACAGGCTCCAGACATGCAGGCTTAGCGGCCATGGCTCACAGGCCCAGCCGTTCCGCAGCATGTGGGATCTTCCCGGACCGGGGCACGAACCCGTGTCCCCTGCATCGGCAGGCGGACTCTCAACCACTGCGCCACCAGGGAAGCCCTGTCATTGTTGTTTTAACTCAGGTTATGCTGTGACATTGCCCCAGACACAGGGATGGGAGGAGGTAATGGGTGCCAGAAGTGTTGCTGAGAGAGACCACTGGGCTCTGATGCCCTGGTGTGTATAGGATCGTGCCAATGACTTCTGAAGAATCAACGCGAGGAGAAAAGGAAATCAGAATGCTTTCCATACTTTGTTGCACAAAAGAATACTTTTTTGACTTTTCCTTGGAGAAGGCAGATGGGCCCACATGTCCATTAGCACAGGAACTTCTTTCTGACCAATGAGTCCATTGAGGTGAGGATTTATTTGAAACTCAAGTTGATGTGACTCTGAGGAAAGGGTGCAGACTGTGGTCAAAAATTCCCACCTACAATTTGAAGTTTTTACTCCTTTGGTGGAAAGCAGTGCAATTTCAGCTACTTTAAGTAAAAAAGGAAATGTATCAGCAGAATCTTGGGGCTCACGGAATTGAGAGGCAATTAAAGAAGCAAGCATCAAAACCTCCCTTACTGCCTCAGGGCCTTTGCACATGCCATGCCCTCTACCATTCTACTGGAATACCTCCCCTCCCCTTCTTCATCTCGCTGACTCAAACTCATTCTTTTCTTCTTTTTAAATTAAAAAATATTTATTTTAATTTTTTGGGCTGCCTTGGGTCTTTGCTGCTGTGAGCGGGCTTTCTCTAGTTGCGGTGAATGGGGCTACTCTTCGTTTCAGTGCACAGGCTTCTCATTGTGGTGGCTTCTCTTGCTGCACAGCACGGGCTCTAGGCACGCAGGCTTCAGTAACTGTGGTGCATGGGCTCAGTAGTTGTGCCTCACGGGCTCTAGAGCACAGGCTCAGTAGTTGTGGCACGTGGGCTTACTTGCTCCGCAGCATGTGGGATCTTCCCAGACCAGCGCTCAAACCCGTGTCCCCTGCATTGGCAGGCAGATTCTTAACCACTGTGCCACCAGGGAAGCCCTCAAACTCATTCTTAAGGTCTTGGTTTTACTGTTGCTTCGTCAGATGTCTCCCTGGTTTTCCAGATGAATTCAGGTACCCTTATAGATGCTGTTCCCAGTAGCAAGTACTTTTCCATTGTAGCCCTTAACATAATATTGACTAAATAATTATTCATTTGGTTAGCATCTGCTTTCCCCAGTAGAGTGTGAGCTCCGTGAGGGAGGAGACTAAGTCTGTCTTGGTCCCTGTTGTACTTCCAGAACCTAAGACAGGGGGTGATATATGAGGTTATGCTGCAAGGACAAACCAACCCAAGACCTCGGTAGCTGATGACCACAAATGTTTATTTCTCATTCATGCTTCATGTCCATTGTGGCTCAGCTGTGGCTCTGCTGTAGATTGTTTCACTCTGGGACCCAGTCAGACAGAGCACCCTCATACTGGCAGGGACTAGATCTGACTCATCTGTGTGTGCTAAGACCCTAGCACAGGACCAGGCAAAATGGTGGTACCACCTGAAGTTGGTTGAGTGGAATTGTGCTGAGGTCCTGGCAGGGAATGGGGGTTAGTCTTAGGAGTCAGCTGAGTGGGAACACCACAGACTCTCCCTTTGGGATCTTTGTCAGTCATCACACATGCCTCATATATCCTTCCAATAGTAAATCTGAGTCTTAGGTTAAGCAATTTGCTCAAGGTAAAGCTAAGGAGCAGCCTGAAGTAGAGAAGAGTGGTTAAGACATAGGCTTTGGAATCAGAAACATCTGGGTTCAAATTCTGCCTCTTGGGACAGTAAAACATCAGCTTAAATAATGACAGTAATACATTATTTCCCCTGGAATAAAATAAGAATCCATGAGTCCAAACTGTTAATAAAGAAATAAATGGGAGAGAAGGGAGAGCTCTTTCTTACAGCAGAATGCCAACTAATACATACAGAAGGGATGATGGGGTTAGAAAAATCACTATTTTGCAACCACAATAGCAAAATACAAAATACGAATACTCTATGAATAAGAATAAGAATCATCAATGAATGCTAGAACCTCTGGGTGAAAGTTTGATGAGGAATAGTATATTCACAGTCTCAAAGTGTCTCCTTCCAAATGGCTTATTAGTTACAAAGGAAAAAATGATGATGGTGGAGAAATCTGGCAGACCCCCACCTTAGCCCAGGGATCAAGGTTAACATCACAGTGACAGGACAAACCGACATGTGTACCCCTCAATGAGATGCACTAAGAAGAGTACCACTTATGTGGTCTTCCTGCCAAAAGGGCAGAACCTGAATCTGATCATGAGAAAACAATTAGACAAACTGAAATTTGGGATGGTCAACAATGTAACTGACTCTCCAAAAATGTCAATGTCAAGAAAGAAAAAGAAAAGAACTTAAAGGAGGATATGGAGATGTAACAACTAAATGCAACATGAAATTCTGTATTGAATTCTGCCCTGGAAAAAAAATGGCTATAAGGGACACTATTGGGGAAGTTGGCGAAATTTGGATGCAGACGATGAATTAGATAATGGTCTATTTTTCCATGTTAAATTTTCTGATTTTCATAGTTATACCATGATTATGTAAGAAAATATCTTTGTTCTTGGGAAATTTAGGGGGAAAAAAGGCATGATGTCTGTAATTTACTTTCAAATGATTCAACTATACATGTACATATAGAGAGAAACAGCGAGAGAGAGAGACAGAGAGACAGAGACATAGAGAGAGAGACAGAGAGAGAGGGAGACAGAGAGAGAGAGCGGGAAAGAGAGGGAATTTTAAAGTAAATGTGGCAAAATGTTAATAATATGGGATTCTGAGTCAAGGGCATATGGTAGTTCATTCCACTATTGTGAATTTTTAAAAATAAATTTATTTATTTTAAAATTTATTTTGGTGCATTGGGTCTTCTTTGCTGTGCACAGGCTTTCTCTAGTTGAAGCGAGGGGAGGCTACTCTTCATTGTGGTGCGGGGGCTTCTCATTGCGGTGGCTTCTCTTGTTGTGGAGCACAGGCGCATGGGCTTCAGTAGTTGTGGCACACGGGCTCAGTAGTTGTGGCTCATGGGCTCTAGAGCGCAGGCTCAGTAGTTGTGGAGCACAGGCTCAGTTGCTCCATGGCGTGTGGGCTCTTTCCGGACCAGGGCTCAAACCCGTATACCCTGCATTGGCAGGCGGATTCTTAACCACTGCGTCACCAGGGACACCCTTCTGACTCTTTCTTTAAGTTTGAAGTTATTACAGAAAAAAAAGTTAAAAATAAAAAAAAACTTTAAAAATCATGGTTTCCTCATTTTTTTCTATATTTCATCAAAATCCTAATCTTAGCAATGTGAAAAAAAACTGCATATTAGAACTGAATAAACATAGAAGTTGTGTGATCAGAAAGCAAGGCGCACAGTAAACACTCAGGAAGCAGTCGCTGCCCTGATGATCTCTGGGACCCCACACAACCCCCTGTGCCATAGGAGGGAGATCGCCAATCCCACACAGTCTGTCAGCCATAAGACAAATGCTGAAAACCTTTTTGTGGCCTCAGTGCTCCGGTTATAAACTCAGCTCAAGGACTCACTGAAAGTATTTTGCACAAGATAAAGAGACACTTAAAAATTGAATTGAAAGATCGTGAGTGGGCTTTCCTGGTGGCGCAGTGGTCGAGCGTCTGCCTGCCAATGCAGGGGACATGGGTTCGAGCCCTGGTCCGGGAAGATCCCACATGCCGCGGAGCAACTAAGCCCGTGTGCCACAACTACTGAAGCCCACACACCTAGAGCCTGTGCTCTGCAACAAGAGAAGCCACCGCAATGAGAAGCCCACACACTGCAATGAAGAGCAGCCTCTGCTCGCCGCAACTAGAGAAAGCCCACGCGCAGCAGCGAAGAACCAACGCAACCAAAAATAAATAAATAAATAAATACATTAAAACAAAACAAAACAAAAAGACTGAGTATTTTTCCAAGCTGGAAAGCAGCCCCGAGAGGTTAAGAACACTTCTCCTATCACTTTGCGGACATTGGTAAATAACTTGACACACTCCATGAAAGACTGATCCTGGAGATTGCTTCAGATGGTTTCCAGAAACAAAAGTTTCTTGTGCGAAAGTCGTGACATCATGTTGATAAGGAATTAATTCTCAGTGTCTGACCCTGCCAGAGAAGGGGGTTAATATCACTCTTCTGAACTGTCGACTGGATACCATCGCTTGGATATCTGGCAGGTATCTCAAACTCAGTGTCCAGAACAGGAATCTTGACCCTTCCCCCACCCCAGATCTGCTCTACCTGCCGTCTTTTCCATCTCAGTTGATGGCAAGGCCCTCCTTCCCTTTTCTCCATTTTCTCCTTAGAGTTATCCTTGACACTTTCCTTACCTCTGGTCAATCTCTGTGGCTCCTGCTTTGAAAAAGCTCCAGAATCCAACCATTTCTCACTATTTCTGCCACTAATATCCTGATCCAAGGTACCATCATCTCTTACCTGGATTATTGTAAATGCCTTCTTACTGGCCTCCTCGTTCCAGCCTAGCTCTGCTGTGGTCAAGACCCAGCAGCCATGGTGATTTTGTTAAAAATAAATCAGATTGGACTTCCCTGGTGGCGCAGTGGTTAAGAATCCACCTGCCAATGCAGGGGACACGGGTTCGAGCCCTGGTCCAGGAAGATCCCACATGCCTCGGAGCAATTAAGCCTGTGTGCCACAACTACTGAGCCTGCGCTCCACAGCCCACAAGCCACAACTACTGAGCCCACGCGCCACAACTACTGAAGCCCGCGCACCTAGAGCCTGTGCTCCACAACAAGAGAAGCCACCACAATGAGAAGCCCATGCATTGCAACGAAGAGTAGCCCCTGCTCGCTGCAACTAGAGAAAGCCGGCGCACAGCAACAAAGACCCAGCACAGCCAAAAATAAAAAAATAAATCAATTAAAAATAAAATAAATCAGATCATGTCAAGACTCAAAATCCTCAATGTCCCTTTATTTCTCCCAGAGTTAAATCCTAAATCCTGTAAGACTCTCCCTGAGCTGCCTCCCTGCTACACCTTGGGCATCACCTCTGCAGCACTCCAGACTCATGCTTGTTCTTTGCAGATTGCACACATCTTTCCCCCCCCACCCTTATGAATTTGCATGGGCTGTTCCCTCTGCTGGAATGCCCTTCCGTCAGATATTTGCACGGCTTATTCCCTCACATCCTGTAAATCTATATTCAAGTATCATCTATTAAACAAGGCTGACCTCACTATCCTATCTGAAACTGCAACCTACCCCACACTCAGATCCCTTTCATTCAGTTCTATTTTTTCCCATAGCACTTACCTTGTAACATGTTACCTTGAAACATGTTATGTAATTTATTCATTTAATATGCTTATTGTTTATTATCTGTCTCCTCCTCTTCCTGGGAGGCAGGGATGTTTGCCTGTTTAATTCACTGATGTAACCCTGTTTTCTTGCAGACTACCTGGTGAAATAGTCCATATTTGTTGAGTGAAAGAGTCTGCACACTTTCTGAGGTATGTATATATACATATCTGAAGAGGGATTCTCACTGCTGGATTTTTAAAAACTCTGAGAATGAGAATCGTATAATTGCCTTATTGTTTAGAACTTTATCTTCATCCCAAACTAAGTAGCATTGAAATGAAGGGCTTGTTCTGATTGATCATAAATATTTCTTTCTCTTTACTGAGGAGCATATATACTAACATGCTATATTCTTAAATTTTAAAAAATAACAGAAGTAAAACTGGAAAATTCACACACTTGTGGAAATTAAACAGTACATTTTAAAACAACAAATGATCAAAGAAGAAATCACAGAGGAAATTAGAAAAATCTTACAGATGAATGAAAATGAAAACATAACATACCAAAACTTATGAGACATAGCAAAAGCAATGTTAAGGGGTGATTTATAGCTATAAATGCTTATATTAAAAAAAAACAAACAAGAAAGATCTCAAATCCATAACCTAACTTTACAACTGAAGGAACTAGAAAAGGAAGAACAAATTAAACCCAAAGCCAGCAGAGGGAAGGAAATAATAAAGATCAGATCAGAGATAAATGAAATAGAGAATAGAAAACAAGAGAGAAAATCAATAAAACCAAAAGTTGGTTCTTTGAAAAGTTTAATAAAATTGACAAACCTTTAACTACATGGACTAAGAGAGAAAGAGAAGACTCAGATACTAACACCAGAAATGAAAGTGTGGGCATTACTACCAACTCTCAAGAAAAAAAAGGATTATAAGATCATACTAAAATAATCCTACACCAACAAATTGGATAACCTAGAGGAAATGGGCAAGTCCCTAGAACACAAAGCCTTCCAAAACTAAATAATAAAGAAATAGAAAATCCAAATAGATCTATAACTGATAAGGAGATTGAATCAGTAATCAAAAATCTCCCAACAAATAAAAGCCCTGAACCTGATGGCTGTACTGGTGAGTTCTACCAAACATTTAAAGAAGAACTAATACCACCCCTTCTCAAACTTTTCCAGAAAATTGAAGAGGAGGGAACATTTTCTAACTTATTTTATAAGGCCAGCATCATTGTCTTGATATCAAAGCCAGGTGAAGATACTACAAAAAACAAAACAAAACAAAACAAAAAAATCTACAGACCAACCTCCTTATGAACTATGACACAAAAATCTCAACAAAATACTAGCAAACCAAACTCAGCAGCATATTTTTTTTATTTTTCTATAAATGCTTTTATTTTTTTAATTATTTTTTTATTTTATATTGGAGTATAGTTGATTTACAGTGTTGTGTTAGTTTCAAGTGCACAGCAAAATGATACAGCCACACACATACGTATATCCATTCTTTTTCAGATTCCTCTCTCATATAGGCCATTACAGAATATTGAGTAGAGCTCCGTTCACCACGGAGTAGGTCCCTGCTGATCATCCAGTCTACATACAGCAGTGTGCATATGTTAATCCCAACTTATCCCTCCTCCCCACCCCTCCCCTTTGGCAACCACAAACCTGCCCCTGAAGTCTGTGAGTCTGTTTCTGTTTTGCAGATAAGCCCATCTGTATCATTTTTTTAGATTCCACATATAAGTGATAATCATATGACATTTGTCTTTCTCTGTCTGACCTACTTCACTTAGTATGATAATCTCTGTGTCCATCCATGTTGCTGCAAATGGCATTTTTTCGTTCTTTTTAAATGGCTGAATAATATTCCATTGTATATACATACCACATCTTCTTTATCCATTCCTCTGTTGATGGACATTTAGGTTGCTTCCATGTCTTGGCTATTGTAAATAGTGCTGCAGTGAAAGCTGGGGTGCATGTATCTTTTTGAATTATGCTTTTCTTGGGATATACATCCAGGAGTGGGTTTGCTGAATCATATGGTAACTTTTTGTTTTTTAAGAAACCTCCGTTCTGTTTTCCATAGTGGTTGTACCAATTTACATTCCCACCAACAGTGTAGGAGGGTTCCCTTTTTTCCACACCCTCTCCAGCATTTATTATTTGTAGACCTTTTGATGATGGCCATCCTGACCATATGAGGTGTGAGGTGATACCGCACGGTAGTTTTGATTTGCATTTCTCATATAATTAGTGATGTTGAACATCCTTTTGTGTGCTTTTTGGCCATCTGGATGTCTTCTTTGGAGAAATGTCTTTTTAGATCCTCTGCCCGTTTTTTGATTGGGTTATTTGGTTTTTTTGATATTGAGCTGCATGAGCTGTTTGTATATTCTGGAGATTAATCCCTTGTCAGTTGTTCGGTTTGCAAATATTTTCTTCCATTCTGTGGGTTGTCTTTTTGTTTTGTTTATGGTTTCCTTTACTGTGCAAAAGATTTTAAGTTTCATTAGGTCCCATTTGTTTATTTTTGTTTTATTTTCATTACCCTAGGAGTTAGATCCATAAAGGTATTGCTTCAGCAGCATATTAAAAAGATTATACACCATCACCAAATGGAATTTATTCCTGCAATACAAGGATGGTTCAACATACAAAAATCGACCAGTGTAATGCACCACATTAACACAATGAAGGGGAATAGAAACCCACATGATCATCTCAATTGATTCAGAAAAGCCCTTGACAAAACGCAACACCCTTTCATGAGAAAAACACTCAACACAGTAGGAATAAGGAAGCTACTTCAACATAATAAAAGCCATACATGAAAATCCACACACACATCATACTTTATGGTGAAAGACTGAAAGCTCTTCCTCTAATATCAGGAAAAAATGCAAGGATGTCTGCTTTCACCACTTCTATTCAACACAATTCTGAAAGTTCTAGCCAGAGTAATTAGACAATAAAAAGAAATAAAAGGAATCCAAAGTGAAAAGCAAAATGTAAAGTGATCTCTGTTCATAGATGATATGATCTTATATGTAAAACCCTAAAGATTCCACCAAAAGAACTGTTAGAACTAATAAATGAATCCAGCAAATTAACAGGATACAAAGTCAATGCACAAAAGTCAGTTGCATCTCTGTATACAAACGATGAACAATCTGAAAAGGAAACTAAGAAAACAATTTCCTTTACAGTAGTGCCAAAAAGAATAAAATACTTATGTGTAATTTACCACAATAAAAAAATTTAAATAAGTTGTATAATAACTAAAGTGAATAGGAAGATTGGCCAAGATGGTGTAGTAGAAAGACCCTGAACTCCACCGCCTCTCACAGGCACACCAAAATTATAGCTAGTTATACAACAGCATTGACCAAAATTACAGCTAGTTATACAACAGCATTGACCAAAATCACAGCTAGTCATACAATAGCATTGACTAAAATTACAACTAGTTATACAACAGCATTGACCAAAATTACAACTAGTTATACAACAGCATTGACCAAAATTACAACTAGTTATACAACAAGCATTGACCAAAATCACAGCTAGTTATACAACAGAATTGACCAAAATGACAACTAGTTGTACAATAAACATTGACGAAAAAGACTGGAACCTACCAGAAAAGATCTTCTATGACAGACGTTACAAAGAAGGAACCATAACAAGACAGGCAGATTCTTTCCAAGGAGCGAGGGGCCTGAGCCCCACATCGAACTCCCCAGTCTGGGGGTCCTGCACCAGGAAGATGGGTCCCCAGAATGTTTGGCTTTGAAGACCAGCAGGGCTGGTTTTCAGGAGTCTTAAACGGTGCACGCAAAGTTGCACACACTCCAGGACCCAGGGCAGAAGCAATAATTTGAAAGGAGCTTGGGTCAGACCTACCTGCTGACCTTGGAGAGTCTCCCAGAGAGGCAGGAGGCAACTGG
Source organism: Mesoplodon densirostris (assembly GCF_025265405.1). Taxonomy (NCBI): domain Eukaryota; kingdom Metazoa; phylum Chordata; class Mammalia; order Artiodactyla; family Ziphiidae; genus Mesoplodon; species Mesoplodon densirostris. Next base: position 22,434,356 of record NC_082676.1, on the reverse strand, counting down.
AGCTCCCCCTGGGGACACAGACACTGCCTCCCGTTTTGGGAGCTCCTTCTACCACGTAGACACTAGTGCTGGCAAGTGCCATTGTGGAATCCTCCCTAGAGCTTACTAGCCTCAGGAGCCAGCCCAGCCCCTGCCCAACAGTCTGTAGTACTGGGACACCTCAGGCCAAGCAACTAACTGGGTGAGGACACAGTCCCACCCACCAGCAGATAGGCTGCCTTAAGACCCTCTTAACCCACAGCTAGCCCTAGATTTGGCCTTGCCCACCAGAGAGCCCAGGACCTGGTTCCACATACCAGTACACAAGCATTAGACCCAGGACCCCCAGGGCCCTGCAGCCTTAGTCTCCGGGTCCCAGCTCTACCCACCAGTGGCACCAGCCCCAGAACAATAACAGCCCCCCAGCCTGTGGACCCAGCCCACCCACGGCAAGCCAGCAAGTGCCCTGGGACCAGCTGGGGACTGACCCCAGCCAGCAGCAGGCTAACACAAGCTTTGGGACGATCGGGACCCCAAAGTCAGGAACTGGCCCCATCCACCAGCCACCTGACACCAGATCTGGGCCCCCTGGGCCCTGCAGCCAGACCTTAGGGCCCGGCTCTGCCCACCAGTGGGCTGGCACTAGCTCCAGAACCTGGCTTCACCCACCGGTGGGTGGGCACCACCCTGCGATCTCCTGGACCTTGGCTCTACCCACCAGAGAGCCAGCACAAGCCTTGGGGCCCCCGGGGGTTCTGCAGCCAGCCACCTTGTGACGTGGCCCCACCAATCAGTGCCAGCCGTCTCTGCACAAGGCAGGGCCTGGCAACCAACCGGACTGGGGGCCAACCAAGCCTACCAGACCACCCTCAGTAGTCAGCCCACCACAACAGAAGGACCCATGCAGCCCACATAAGGGACACCCCTAGAACATATAGCTCTGGGGACAAGAGGGGAGTGTGTTGCTGGGATGCTTAGGACATTTCTTACAAAAGGCCACTTCTCTAAATTCTGGAAACATAACCAACCTATCAGATACATAGAAATAAAAACAGAAAGTTAGATGAAATGAGATGATAGAGGAACATGTTCCAAACGGAGGAACAAGATAAAACCCCAGAAAAAGAAGTAAATGAACTGGAGATAGGCCATCTACCTGAGAAAGAGCTCAAGGTAATGATTGTAAAGATGTTCAAAGAAATCAGGAGAAGAATGGATGTACAGAGTGAGATTTTAGCACTTTAAAAAAAGAATTAGAAAATATAAAGAACGGGCTTCCCTGGTGGTGCAGTGGTTAAGAATCCACCTGCCAATGCAGGGGAAATGAGTTCGAGCCCTGGCCCGGGAAGATCCCACATGCCACGGAGCAATGAAGCCCCTGCACCACAACTACTACGCTTATGCTCTAGAGCCCGCGAGCCACAACTACTGAAGCCCGCGTACCTGGAGCCCGTGCTCTGCAACAAGAGAAGCCACCACAATGCACTGCAGAGAAGAGTAGCCCCTGCTCGCCGCAACTAGAGAAAGCCCACGCGCAGCAACGAAGACCCAAAGCAGCCAAAAATAACAAATTAAATAAATAAAATTTAAAAATAATAAAAATAAAAAACATTAAAAAAAGAAGATATGAAGAACAACTAAACAGAGATGAAGAATACAATAACTGAGGTGAAAAATGCACTGGAAGGAATCAACAGTAAACTAACTGATACAGAGGAATGGATCAGCAAGCTGGAAGACAGAGTAGTGGATGTCACTGATGCTGAACAGAAAACACTTTTAGAAAAAAAACATAGGAGAGCATCTTCAGGATCTAGAGCCGGGCAAAGAGCTGTTATACATGACAGCAAAAGTATGATCCATAAAAGGAAAAACTGACCTCATCAATTTTGACCTCATTATGAATTTTGCTCCATGAAAGACCAGGTGAAAAGGATAAAAAGACAAGCCCTTCCCACCGCCAACCCTACCCGGACCCTGACCCTCCCTTGCTCTGAGCCCTCAAATGCACACTCCTGCCACAGTCTCATTTTCCACTATTTAAGGTCTGTCTGGCATTTTGCAGCTTCTAAGAAGCTTCCAAGAAGTAGGGACACCCTCTCACAGCCAGTTCACGTAGTCTCTCCCTGCTCCTCCCAGGCACTCTGGGCTCTGGGCAAACCCACTTCCTTTCTCTTCTTTTAGAATCCTGTCTCTTGGCCTTCGTTCACACTTTGCCCTCCACCGGGATGCCACACACACAACCCCATCTTTTTTTTAAAATTAATTTATTTATTTATTTATGGCTGTGTTGGGTCTTCGTTTCTGTGCGAGGGTTTTCTCTAGTTGTGGCAAGCGGGTGCCACTCTTCATCGTAGTGCGCGGGCCTCTCACTGTCGCGGCCTCTCTTGCTGTGGAGCACAGGCTCCAGACGCACAGGCTCAGTGGTTGTGGCTCACGGGCCCAGTTGCTCCGCGGCATGTGGGATCTTCCCAGACCAGGGCTCGAACCCGTGTCCCCTGCATTGGCAGGCAGACTCTCAACCACTGCGCCACCAGGGAAGCCCCACAACCCCATCTCTTGGAATCTCACAATGACCCCAAATCCCATCCCAGACACCACTGTGACCTAGAGGTTTTCTTGTCCCTTCCCACCCAGTTCCATTTAATTCTACAAGCAGCTACCGAGCACCAGGTTCACGTCAGGCCCTGTGCTGGTCCACTTGCTGCTCGTGGCCCTGGTAAGTCCATCTCGGATGACGGCAACTGGGCCTCCCTGGTCTTTCCCACCCACTCGGGATGCCCCACACTCTGTTCCCCTCAGGGAAGTCAGTGTGATCTTTTAAAAGAGAGATCAGGATCCGTCACCCATCTGCTTAACACTCTTCAGGCTCCGCCCATCGCCCTTGGAGAGTTTCCATTTTAATTCCTCACTGTGACTCTCCTGGCAATATGTCTTAGCCCAGGTTCCCCTCAAACAGACCTTGAGACAAAGATTTGGGTGCAAGAACTTTCTATGGGAGGTGATCACAGGAAGTACACCTGAGAGTTGGGAAGCGAGATGAGAGGGAGGGCCAACAGGGGGTGCTGGGATGGGTACATTCCTGCTGTAGGCCACGGGCTCAATCCACAGGGGACCTTCAGAGCGACTGTGTGGAGATAAAGGTACCTGAATCAGAAGGCCGAGGAATCAGGAGCCGGGACTAAGGTGAGGCGAGCGAGGTACCTAGGATGCCAGAGCTAAAGAGAGACCACGAGGTACCCCTTCACACCCCGTGGATGGCTCCAATCCAAACGACAGACTAGAACAAGTGTTGGCGAGGATGTGGAGAAATTGGGGCCCTCATACGCTGCTGGTAGGCTTGTAAAATGGTACCGCCGCCGTAGAAAACAGCCTGGCAGTTCCCCACACGGTTAAACACGGAGTTACCGTATGACCCTGTAATTCACCCAAGAGAAATGAAAACGCACATCCTCACAAAACTATACATGAATGTTCATAGCAACATTTGTCATAATAGCCCAAAAGTAGAAACAACCCAAACGTCCATGAACTGAGGAATGGATAAACAAAATGTGATTTATCCAGACAATGGAATGTTATTCAGCCATAAAAAGGAATGAAGTACTGACACACACTACAGCACGGATGAACCTTGAAAACATTACGCTAAGGGAGAGAAGCCAGTCACGAAAGGTCACATACTGTAGGATTCCATTTCTGTGAAACGTTCACAATAGGCAAATCCGCAGAGACAGAAAGCAGATGAGTGGCAGCCTGGGGCTGGGGGGCGGGGGGGGGGGGATGGGAGGTGAGCTAGGAAGTGACTAACGGGTACACGGTTCCTTTCAGGATCAGGAGAATGTTCTGGAATTAGGGAGTGGTGATGGTTGCCCAATTTTGTGGAAATACTAAAACCATTGAATTGTACACTTTAAGAGGGTGAACTTTATGGTAAGTGAATTACATCCCGGTAAAGCTGTTATAAAAACATTTAAGAAGGTGCTTGCTCTTGGGTGCTGACTCAACGCTTGCACAACCCCGAGAGGATCTCACATTTCGTGCCCCAGGTGTCTCCCTTCCTGGGGTACCAACTGGCCTCATCCTGGCCCCGAGGGAAGATGGGGTATTTATCTTCTAAACCCTGATCCTCATTGATCAAGGGTCACCCTTGGGGTTTAACTCTCCAGACTTTTCCTCTGCACGCAGCCAAGCTCAGGGTTGTGGGTAAGTGACTCCCTCAGGCAGAAAGACATTGGAAGCCACCAGGGTGTGAGGGTGCTGTTAGCTGTAGCACCGTCAGTGTCTCCTACACCCTGTGTCATAGAGCCACAACCACCCTTGTAACCTCACCTTGCTCTCCTCCTCACCACACTGCTCCAGCCACCTTGGCCTCCATTCTCATCAGGGAACACATCACTTTCCCACCTCAGGGCCATCGCACGACTGTTTTCTTTGCTTGGAACACTGCCCTCAGCCTTTCTTCTTGCTGGCTCCTTTAGGATTCAGCTCAAATGTCATCTCACAGAGGCCTTCTCTTCTTGCCCTATCCAAATGGGTTCCTCATTATTCTCTCTTCAGACACCCAGAGTGATTTCTTTTTTTTTTTTTTTTTTTTTGCTGTACACGGGCCTCTCACTGTTGTGGCCTCTCCCGATGTGGAGCACAGGCTCCAGACGCGCAGGCTTAGAGGACATGGCTCACGGGCCCAGCCGCTCCGCGGCATGTGGGATCTTCCCACACCGGGGCACGCACCCGCGTCCCCTGCATCGGCAGGCGGACTCTCAACCACTGCGCCACCAGGGAAGCCCCAGAGTGATTTCTTAATAGCACTTACCACAATTTGGAAATTATATACTCATTTGTTTGTCTGTGTATGTAGTCCCTTAAGGCTGCAAGATTCAGGGGAGAGAGACTGCGTCTGTCTTGCTCATGGCTGTATCCACCATATCCTTCACTGTGCCTGGCATACAGAAGTTACTAAAGAAATGCTTGTGAACTTTATATGAATAAGACACACCCCAGACCCTTCTCCTCAAAACAAACCCAGCCACGTAGGAAAGGAAGCACCTGGAAGGTGTCTATGGCACCAGATGGTTCATACTATAACAGGTAGGTGAGCAGAGGGGTATGGGAAGCCTGCTGAGGGAGAAATTGATTATTCTGGGAACTCAGAGAGGGAAGAAAATGCTGAAAGCAAATGTTATTTGAAATGGATTTTGAAGGATGAATAAGAGAGCGTCAGGTATATAAGGATGTGGGAAGAAAATGTCAGGCAGAAGGAACAGCGTAGCTAAAAGTCTGGAAGCAGTGCTGCTCTAGCTGTGTGTGTGTGTGTGTGTGTGTGTATGTGTAGGGTGGGAGATGAGGAGGGAGTGGATGTGGAGGCGGTGAGATCAAGGAATCCTCCAATGCTGAGGGGATGAGTTTGGACCCTGTCCCAGGGGTATGGGAGCCACTGAAGGGGGCTGAGCAGGGATGGAGTGTGGCCAATTCTGGGATTTAAAACGTTTGTCTGAGGTGGCCTAGATGGGGTTAGGGGGACAGGAGGCAGAGAGGGCTTCCACAAGAGGGCTGGTATTCTGGGTGGGAGATGCTAAAGCTTAAACAGAATGTCAGGGGAGCAGCTGGGGGCTGGCAGTGGTACCCAGACCCAGTCGCCCTGCTGATGGGCATAGGCCACCTGGGATGCCCACCCTGACACCCACTCCTGATCCTCAAGAGGATACCAGGGAAGGAAGAGGAAAGAGGCTGGATGATTTGAGATATGACATCAAGTTAATGATTTCACAAGAATTTTAAAATAGTATATGATTTTAATAGTTTCGTTTTGAAGATAAATGTACATAAATCAAACAGGCAATTCAACTTGAAGAAAATATTAAGTAAGTAACAAATGCAGGTGGGTCAGGGAGAGATGATTGATAAATGCTGCTGAGGCTGGTGGGAGCCACAGCAAGGACGGAGAGAGGGAGGAGCATGGCGAGGCTGGAACCTTGAGGTTTACTCTGACACCTCATTGGCCTGGATTGACTGGGGAGTGATAAGGAAGACATGAGGCTAGGAGGCCATGTCCTCCCTAGAGGACAGGGAGGAGGGCAGAATGCACAGGCCTCGGGGCCTGACTGGATATGGGAGTAAAGAAAGTGAGGCGTTGGGGGAAGCCCTGGGTTTTGGCTTGAAGGGACCAGGCTGCTTCTAACAGGAGGTGCCAGAGTCAGCCATGTTAGAGAGGCTGCACCTTATAAGATTCAGATCCTTATAACCTGCAATGAAATAAAAATTGCAGAACTCTCTGTACCTCCTGCCCTGTGTCCCCAGTCAGATGCTGTAGCAGATGTGGTTGGTGCCCTGCCCATACCCCTCCCTCGCCCCATCCTGGAGGTGGCCCGCAGACAGTACTGCCCTCACCGACATCCTTCTGTGTCTCTCTCTGCCTGAGGGCCTTCTCTGGCCAGAAGCAGGTCAGCCCACACAAACCGGGCAGCTGGAATCACCAAGGAGTTCATGCCCCAGGACTGGCCCTCGACCATGTGCTCCAGGCGGTGTCCTGGAGGCCTCCAGCCAGATCAGCCCCAGTTGCACACAGCGGGGACCTCCTCCTTAACCACCCTGTACTGGCTTTCTTCCCTTCCCAGGCTCGCTTTCTGCTCTCAAACTGTGCTTCCTGGGACCACCACCCACAGAAATCACCTGCATCCTAATCTTTGTCTCAGAGTCTGCTTTCATGGGAACCCAAAGGGAGACAGGGAGGCAAGAAATGCCAGGGACACCCCTACTTCCCTCTCCTGCCCTGGAGCTGCAGGTTTCATTCACTCAGATGAAACCCAGAGCTGGAGTGGGCCCTATTAGCACACCACTTACAGCAGTCTGTGGGCACAACCAGAAAACCAAGACCAGCATGAAGGGGGAGCAAGCCCCCTTTTTATTGTTTTATTTAGGCCAGAAATTGGCAGCCCTTGGGTATGTGAAGGTATAAGCTTTGTTTCAGTTATTTGGGGCATGAAGGGAGGGTCTTTCCTGCCTCAGGGTCTTTGCCCTTGCTGGTCTTTCTCCTGAGATGTTTCCCCTAAGATACAGCCAAGTCCAGCTTGCCTATTTCAGCTCTCAGTCTGAATATCAGCTCCTCAGAGAGGCATCTCTGACCACATTATCCTAAATACACCCTTTCTCCATTCATCCTATTGTCTTTATAGCTGTTGGCACTGCATCTTTTAAAAAATCAACTTTATTGCGGTATAACTTACATACAAGACACTCATTTAAAGTGTGCAGTGTGATGAGTTTTGACAAATATGTATGTCCGTAACCAGCACTGGAATCAACGTTTCTATCACCGCCCCCCCAAAGTCCAGTTAGATGGCTTTCTCCCTGCCCCAGGGACACACTGGCCCACTTTCTGTCACTGTATCTCAGCTTTTCCTTTTCCAGAATTTCACATACATGGAATAATTCAGCACGTGCTCTTTTGCATTTGTTTTCTTTTGCTCAGTGTAATGTTTTTCAGATTCACGCACTTTGTTGTGCGTATGGGTAGTTCATGCAGTTCTATGGCTGAGTTGTATTCCATCGTATGGTTGTACCTCAGGTGGTTTGTTCACTTTCCTGTTGAAGGACACCTGGGCTGTGTCCAGTTCTCAACGATCAGAATTAAAGCTGCTATGAACATTCACATGCAAGTGCGTGTGTGGACATATGGACATATATTTTCATTTCTCTTGGGTATACCGAGCAGTAGAACTGCTGGATAATCAACTGGGATCATGTTACCTATTTGCTTGCTTTTTGTATATGGTCCATCTTCCCCACTAAGTGTCATCAGGGCAGGACTTTGCTCACCACCTGATGTGAATAGTGCCCAGCAAACACGTGGCATGCCCACAATGAATGAATAAGAAGCCGGCAGGGCTGATTTCCAAATGTAAGGGCTCTGAGCCAGGGATCTGCTGGATTTTGGGGTCCTCCTCCCAAGTGGCAGGTTCCTGCTGTGGTTCCTGGGATAGCCTGACACTTTCTGAACCCCGCAGGGGAACAGTGTACACAGGAGAGGAGAAACCATGACATGGTGGCTCCAGGAGTCTCAAACCCCACACCCGGAATTTCCTGAGGGTCTCCTGGTGATTTTCTGGGCTCCTGGGACCACTGGAAGGGCCCGGGTGGTATTGGGCCCATGTTTTAGGGTGGGCCTAGAATGTATCTGTGTCTCCATGTGTCCGAATCTCTCAGCAGCCACCCGTGGCTCCAGGCCCTGGGGGCGCTGTCCACCCGGGAGGCCACGCGGCCATCCGCCTGCAGACAGCACCCGCGGCGGCCGGGACCAGGACTGCCCTTCCGCCTCTCTCCAGCAGGGGGCGCCAGCGCTCCGCGGAGAAGCGGCACCCCATCCACGCTCGTCTGCCGCGGGCGGAGGGCGGACTGGGACCTCGAGAGACCGCGCTCGGCCTCATGTGAGACTCCCGCAGTCTCAAAATACCTCCCCTAGTCCAGAAAGGGAAACTGAGGCCCAGAAAAGGGGAGGGAGGCTACTCAGATCTCCTAAATCCCAGTCCCAAATCTCCAGACTTAGCGTGGGAAAAGAGGGGGTCTCTCGGAGATAGGGTGGGAGTACTGCTGTCTAAATGGGCCGCTCAGGCTTGCTCTGAGGCAGAGGGATGGACTCGAACTCTCAATCCCCTCTAAGTCCTTCATTAGCTGCTGGGGAGTCTGTGAGCCCAGGGGAGAGGTCTGGAGGGCAAGGCTGGGGAGGCGCCCCTCTGGAGGTTGCCCAATATAAGGGAGGGGTTGAAGGGACTGAAGATGAGATGTTTACTCATCTGTAAAATGGGTATGTAGGGAACCAGCACCTCCAGTTCTCTCCTGTCCTTTCTGCTTCATCCTTGCTCAGGCTAGAGGCTTAAGAGGTGGCTGGACCATGTCCTGGGGACTCCATCCTTGCCCCGTCCAGACAACCACTTCTAGACGAGACCACCCTGCTCCTTCCTGGACCCTGCTCACTTGGAAAATGGGAAAGTGATATGACTCAAGAGTGTGTATTTTTATTACCTAAGCAGCCTGATTCAAAATGATGAATTGGGCCAATCAAGTATCTGCTCTTCCAGGAATGTATACGGGGCCCCCACAGGGCAGCAGGCCTTGTGCTGGGTCCAGGGGACACAGCAGTAAACAGGAAAATGAGGCCCTGCCCTGGGGGCCTCGCCATCCTGAGCGGGGAGGCAGATTGTCCAACAAGTAAACCACAAACAAATAATTACAAATTGGGATCAGTGCTGTGAAGGAAACCACGGAAGGGCAGAGATAAAGAATAACTGAGGGGCTTCCCTTCCCTGGTGGCGCAGTGGTTAAGAATCTGCCTGCTAATGCAGGGGACGCGGGTTCGAGCCCTGGTCTTGGAAGATCCAATATGCCGCAGAGCAACTAAGTCCGTGTGCCACAACTAATGAAGCCCGTGCACCTAGAGCCTGTGCTCCTCAACAAGAGAAGCCACCGCAATGAGAAGCCTGCGCACCGCGACGAAGAGTAGCCCCCGCTCGCCGCAACTAGAGAAAGCCCGCGTGCAGCAGCAAAGACCCAACACAGCCAAAAATAAACAAATAAAATAAAAAAAATTTTTTTAAGAAAAAGAAAAAGAATAACTGAGGAGGGGGAGGCTGCCCTTAGCTGGAACTGTCAGGGAAGGGACTCTACTGAGGCAGCATTTAAACCAAGAGCTGAAAGATGAGATGGAGCCAGTCATGCAAAGGTGAGGCAAGTGGAAAGGGTGAAATAGGGCAAGGAAAATGATCAGATTCATATTTTTAAAAGATCCTTCTGGCTGCTGGATGGAGAATAGGCTGGGGCAGGGCGTGAATGGAAGCTGGAAGACCAGAGAGGAAGCTGTTGCAATAATTCAGGGGAGAAATGCTGGTGCCTCAGGGTGGTAGCCAGGGAGGTTGTGGATTCTGGATATATTTTAAAGCAGGGGTGATGGTTCTTCTGTTAGATGAGAGGTAGGGGACAGGGAAGAATCCAAGATGATGCCTTAAAAAATTAGGTGGTTGGAATGCCCTTTGCTGAGATGGGGGAGGCTGTGAGGAACGCTGGTGGAGAGAGTCACAGAATTTAAGAACTGCTGGCAGAAACTTAGGGATCCCAGAACGGAGTCCAGCCCTGCCTCTGTATTCCCCTGCCTTTGGGGGTGGGTTGTGGTTCTGAACTCAAGGATTAAGGCTCCTAAACTTGGCCTGGCCTCGGCATCACTCTGGAGTGTTGGGAAATATCCCTGGGCCCCAAATCTACTGACTCAGAAGCTTCCAGGTGGTGCTGATTCTGGGTGCTGGTCTGGGTCTATGTGTGGGAGGCCCTGCCCCAGAGCTCAGGGTTTCTGTTCCCACTGGGACCCTGGTGACCCCTGTCTTCCTCTGCCCGGTGACTCTACCCAGGAGAGGGAAGAGGCAGTGGCGAGAGAATGAGGAGGGAGCCCTGAGAGAGACAAATGGGCAGAGGCTTCTGGAGATTCTGAGATGCTGAGAAATGCCAGGGAAAAACAAGCCACCTTTTAATTTTGACCTCGTTTCTAAACGATGCCAGCTACCAAGAAAGATATTACTTTGCTTCCTGGGAAGTGACTGGGGGAATCACCAAGAGGAACGGGCAAGCAAAACAGGATATGGAGGTTCAAGTCCTTGCACGATGTACTTGCAGAGGTTTAGGCGGGGGAGGCTGAGGCCCTGAGGGCCACTCAGGCCCCAGGCTCACTCCAAGCTAAGCCTGCCAGCTGAGGGCAGCCCAGTTCATTCTGTACTCATCCCGCTAGTGGGTCTCAAATGGTCTAAAGATCCCTTGCCTTGCTGGCCTGGGAGGTATGGAATATTGGCTTGGGAGAGAATGGAATATTTTCTCTCCCTGACCCTCTTCATCTGGAGTCATCCCTTAGGTCTCTGGCACTTCTCCAGGGAAGCCCTTTCTCACCTCCCCCACCCCACCCCCCCGCCCCATAACTGGGTCGCATCCCCAGTTGTGAGCACTCTCTTGGCAATCTCTTTCCATGTTCACATACACCATCTGATTTCACCCTGCAAGGCAGGCCTGCAATCTCCTTTTACAGACGAAGGCACTAAGGTTCAGAGAGTTTAAGCAGCTTGCCCAAGGTCACACAGCTAGCATATAGCCTTGAACATCTGCAGCTGCAGGAGATCTGGGAAATGTTGCCCCCAAATCCTTTGTTATAGCTGAATACTACTGAGCAGCGGAAAGCTATGGATACCCAAAAGGGTCAGATGAACCATCTCAAAGGACCAAATAAATATCCACGCGGGGCTCAGACACAAGGTAGGGATCTGACTTTAGACTCCATGCCCTCCCCACGACAGGATCCCAAAGGCCAACCTCAGCTGAATGGAGCCCTCCCCTTTCCCAAAGTCAGCTGTTTCTCTTGCCTGGAAATGCCTCTAAAATGTCAGTTGTGGGCCAACCTCCCTCCCTCCCCTCTATGAGTCATGTAGCAGCTCAAATATATTACACATATTAAGAGAATATATTCTCTGGAAGCCCCGAAGGGGATAATGAAATATATATATATACACAATGGATTGGCTGAAAATGCTCTAAATATCCCTCCAGCTGTGGCAACCCTTTGAAATATGACACTCCAACAACACCTCCCCCAGTGGTGGGCTGGCGGGAGACATTAAAGATTTAAAAAAAGGGAAGGAAGGAAGGAGAAGAAGGAGAAGAAAAAGGAGGCAGCTGCTTTTGCCTTTGGCTGTGCAGCAGCAAACTGTGTTTAAATATTAAAAGCACCCATCACCCGGCCCAGCTGTCCGCCCCTTCGGTGGCCTGGGTACACACCAAGGTCTCCTGTGGCTCCTGTGGTTGAGGGTTGCCATGCAGAGCTAACCTGCGCCCCCCAACCCCAGCCCCGGTGATGGGGGCGGTGTTGGGAGACCAGTGGCAGGGAGGCTCTGCTTTAGATCTCAGATTCTGGCTTGTCTAGGCTGGGCTGGGAAAAGGGGCCTGATGCAGGAGTGGGGTGGGGGGAGTCGGCAGGATTTGAGGCAGAAGATGCAGGTTTGGGGCTTCCCTGGTGGCGCAGTGGTTGAGAGTCCGCCTGCCGATGCAGGGGACACGGGTTCGTGCCCCGGTCCGGGAAGATCCCACGTGCCGCGGAGTGGCTGGGCCTGTGAGCCATGGCTGATGAGCCTGCGTGTCCGGAGCCTGTGCTCTGCAACGGGAGAGGCCACAACAGTGAGAGGCCCACATACCGCAAAAAAAAAAAAAAAAAAAAAAAAAGAAGATGCAGGTTTGGATCCTGACTCTGCCCCTTAGGTGCTGTGTGACCTTGATCTTGGGCTGCAATTTTTTCATCTATATTATAAGAGATTTGGACTGGCTCATGGGACTTTAGGGGTCCATGAATATTCAGAAATTACATGCAAAATTGGGGGGAGTGGTTTCAAGGGGCTCATCAGGCTCATTAGAGTGACTGGTCCTTCTCCGAGTGCCCAGAGCATCATTTCTATCTCAACACTGGCACTTTAGGGCTCCCCATCCAGGAGGGGCTTAATTTTCTCCGTATCCCAGCTGCTGCAGGGGAGGAGCTTTGAGATGTTCAATAATGATCAGAACTATAGGTACATCTTGTTCCAACAATATAATTAAAGATGAGCCAAAGTGATAAGACCTATCTTGCAAGGTGGTGAACTCTCTACCACTGAAGGAATTCAAACAGATGCCGAATGAACGCTTTGGGGGGATGCTGTACAGGAGACTTCAGCATTTGACAGGGCCTGGCTGTGAGGTCCCTTCCACCCCCAAAGTCTGTGATTTTAATTTTCTTTGATTGAAGACTATATAGAGCTTCAACTATGACTGGGGAGGGAGAGAGAGGGAGAGAGCAGTTTGGGGTTTCCGCATATGTCACGAGAATGCAAAATGGCAGAAATGTGGCTTTGCCTCCTAGGTACCTCTCATGGTGGTTGCGGCATCTTGCCACCTTGAGTGACATTCCAGGGTTTAAAGATATGTACTTTACTACACCATAGCCCCTAAACTCACACCAAATCCTTGATCTTCAGCTCAACTGAAAAGGCAGGGATTTGTTCCATCCCTGGACTCACTGAACAGTGGATGGCTCCAGCATGGGGTCTCCTGAAGAATTTACAGGGGGAGGGGGTTGGTTTGACTGTCCCGGGTTGGAATATTTGCTCACCTGCTAACTCTGGAACCAAATCCTTGAATAAGATGTGACTCCCCTAAATGGGATACTCCAAGTCTAAGATCAGGAGTCAAAGATTTCAGGATTCCAGAATCTAAAGTTTCTATAACTTGGAGTTGCTGGGAGTCAACATTCTTAAGACCCTTTGAGTCAAGAAATCTTTAAAGAGGAGGTCAAGATGGGTCTTTTTTTATGAGGAACATATATGGAAAGGTGGAGGTGCCGAGAGGGAGATATGAAATCTTTTTTTGGTTCCCAAGGTGAACCATCTACCCACAGAAAAGAAATCTGTGAAAAGACCACATGCAGAATGCAAAGTAATTTAGCTTTTTAAACTGAGAAATATACAAAATATTTTATACCTCCAGACAGCACTGGGGTTCAGGTGGGGGTCTGCTAAAGGTATAGAGTTCATTGTGTGCTGGTAAACCAGCTCTTCATAAAAAGCCTGGTTTGTAGCATTTGCCAATTTCCATGATGGAAATATTCCCACTGTGGCCAATTCAAGTTGCCAACAGTTTAACCACCAGTTCTCAAAATTCCCAGCAATTTACCCGTCGTCTCTTATGACCTAGCAAAAGCTGGCTGTAGCACATCTTGGGATGGGGTGGCTGCCCAGGCCGCTGTAGTTGCATCTGGAAGGGCTGGGGGGAGGTTGTGGTTCTGAAAGCAGTTGTTCAAGTAGGATGAGGGCTGATCTGATTTCAGCATAACTGGAGTCTGATGGGAAGCCTTCCTGCTTATAAGGGAGGGAATCAGAGGCTTCTTCCTCTGGGTCAGGGAAGCATGGCAGGGACAGAGGCGGGGATTCCTAGCTGCTGGGACTTAGGAGGGCAGCTGGGAGGTGGGGGTGACAAAGAAGGGCAGAAACTGTGCTTTCACCCAGGGCTACCCCTCAGCTAAGGTGGGACATGTGTTTATTTGTTCAGTCAGTTTTTCACTGCAGGTTTATGCAGAGCAGGTATCAATGTGCCCATTTTACAGATGAGGACATTAAGACCTCGAGAGACAAAGGTATTTGTTTCCAGTTGCCAAAAATTAAAATGATAGTAGCTAAAATGGATTGAGCCTTTACTCTGAGCCAGGCCCAGGTTGAACAGATTGACTTGTTGCTGAGGCCAGGGTCCCCAGAAGCAGACCTGGAGATCAAGATTTCTTTGCAAGAAATTTATTAAGAAATTGTTTCCAGATAAGGTGATGGGTAAGGGAGCAGCGTGATCCCATGGGGAGCTCTGCAGTGTGAGGAATGCCTCAGAGTTTGTCCTACCTGGAAGGAAATGAACTGGGCTTTCATACTCCTGTAGCTGTCAGTCATTGGCTATGGACCCCTCCATGGGTACATAGACTCAGGCACTTCAGTGCAAGGTCAGGCTTCTGAATAAGGTTTGCAAACCCATAGGAGGTGAGGTATGGACACACAGAACAGGTTAAAGGGGTTTGGGGCATCCAGTGTCCATTCCACTTGTATCAGCTCATTTATTTCTTACAACAACCCTAGGTGGTATTATTATTCCCCCCACTTTGCAGAGAGGGAAAATGAGGCACAACTTGGCCAGCATCACACAGCTAGGGAGTGGCAGAGCTGGGCAGAGCCCAGGCCAAGCCAAAGCCTGTCCCCAGATCCCTTTATCCTCTTCTGGGAGGAGAGGAAGGTGGCAGCTGGTGAGGGATGAGAAGGGTGGCCAGGGGAAAGATGCCAGCAGCAGGGGAAAGAGAGAGCAAGAGAGAGAGCTACAAAGGAAGTACGGAGGTGGGGTTGCAGAGATGGGGCTCACACAGGGTCTCCTTCTCCTTCCCACAAACTTCCTAAACCAGTTCTCAGAGCCTCAGTCTTTTTCTCTGTAAAATGGGGCGAGTAGCGGTACCTGTTCTCTCATGGTGCTGCTGAGAGAATGAAATAAGAAAGTGCCCGTCAAGTGTTTGGTCAGGGTGGCCCACTGTGTGGACTGACAACCACAGCTGTGCTCTCTGCCTGGCTAAGAGGCACCAGCCTGGGCGCCAGATGAGAGCTCTGCCTCTGGCCTGGGGGTGCCAGGGCTGAGTGTATGTGTGCGAGGACTGGGCAGCATCCCCGTGGTGGGACCAGCTTGGGGCACTTTCCACTCACCAGTACATTTCATTACCCATTTCACTCCAGGGATTATTTATTTATCCCGATCTTGCAAATGGGGAAACTGAGCCTTAGAGTGGTCAAGTCACTTCTCTGTGTCACCTAGTCAGAAAGGAGCAAGTGGGATTTGATTTTGGGTCTCCGAATTCCAAGTCGTGCGTGTTTGCGTATTTCTCTCTCTCTCCGGGTGTGTATATATAAAGACTTGACCATTATTCATTCATTTCTTTATCTACTTATTCCTTCATTGCATAAATGCACATGAAATGTCTCCAGTGCCATGCCCTGTGACAGGCACTGGGGGTGTATGTGAAGGAGGCCAAAACTGACACGGTCTCAGGGAGCGCCCAGCCTAATGGAGGCAAGAGAGAAAAACATCACACACTCACATATCTCGTCATTGCATCTCTGCCCAGTGCTTCCAAGGAGAGCATAAAACAGGGAGATCTGAGCAGGACCGTGGCTCAGGGAGGGCTTCCCCGAGAATTGGTGTTTGAGCTGAGAAAGAGTCAGTCATTAGGCAAAGAGGAGGGGGTGAGGGGCATGTATTCCAGCACGGGAGCAGTGTATGCCAAAGCCCCAGGCCTGGAGCAGTGTGGGCCTCAGGAGGCTCGGTGAGGAGGCTGGTGAGGCTGGAGAGTGGGAGTGTGGTGAGCTGAGGAGGGCAGTGGGCCTGTCAGGGTTTGGTCTTTGCCCTAAGAGCAAATGTGTGTTTGCAAATTTGTGTGCGTGTGTGTCTGGCCCAAACCCAGCAGGCTGGGGTGGCAGAGGGGCTGGAGGCCCCGAACAGAGGCCTGATGAGGCAGCCTTAGCATCCTCTGGAGCACCCACTCACCGTAGTGAGTTTCCTGACTGAGCAGGAGGGATGGTGACTGCAGACCCCATCCGGACAGTGCCATCACCTGGGGCTGGAGGAGGCTCACAGGGTCTGGGGAGGGGCCGAGCTGGAGGGAACAAGGATGGTGAGTGGAGCCGGATGGGCCTGGAGGAGACTGGTTACACACCTAGGACAGAGCCACCTCCCTGGGCCTCTGTGTCTGTGAAGTGGGCCTTGATGAGCAACCTCAAAAGGTGAAGGTGACTGGACCCTCCCACATCTGCTGGTTCAAACCCCACTTTACACCCACGGCCCAGAGAGGGCAATGACTTGATAAGTGTTGCCCAGCAAGTCAGTGACTGCTTGGAGGTCAGACCCCAGGCCTCCTTTGGCCTCCTGGGCCAGGGCCCTCTCAGGAATCCTGGAACACCAGCACTGGGGCTCCTATTCTCCAGATGTCATGCAACAGAATGCTTCAGCCTGAAGGCACAGGACTGATAGACAATGCCCCTCATATCCTGGAAGATCCACAGGCTGCCTTCAAAGCCTGAAATGACATAGGAATCCCACCACCGTCACTCCCACCCTGTCCATTCTTTAGGATTTCAGGGCCAAGAAACAGTTTTTCTACCTGCCCACCCGTCTTTCCACCATTATCAAGTCAGTCATTTGGCTGTGTGTATACTTCAAGTGTTCCTTTTAATAAATGTAGGTCTTTTCAAGAAGTGTTCTACTTTCCATCTTGGTTGTCAGGTAAGATTGGGGTCAGGGGGTTGGGTGGGAGTATCTGTGGAGCCAGTTCGAGGTGTGGCAGGGGCGTGCTCTGAGACCAAGCCAGTTCCTTGTACTGGTCCTGAGGAGCCCCAGGCTGGGAGAAAGGAGACACTCCAGTGAATCAGGTAATGAGAAGGAGAAGGGAGGAGTATGTAAACTGAGGCACCAAGGCTGGGGCCACAGCAAACATCCTATGAACAAACATCTTAGTTAATATTTAACACCCTAGTTAATAGCCAGTACCTTCATTAACTATTAGCATCCTAGTTAACTGCAAACACTCTGCTTAACAGAAACCTTTCTTGTTGTTGAACATCCTAGTTGACAGTGAACACCCTACTTAACAGCAAACATCTTTATTAACAATTAACACCCTAGTAAACTGCAAACATGTTACTTAACAAAAACCTTGGTTGACGATGAACACGCTAGTCTGCAGTGAACACATCCTAGTTAACCGTCAACCACCATCATTAACAGTTAACACTCAACAACAAGCACTTTACCTAACAGCTGATTCTTTGACAGGAACTCAGCCCTGCGTTCCTGCAGCAGTGCCTCACCTGCCCACTCCACACCGCGACGGGCTGCAGCCAGGCTCCACTCCAGAACCCAGGTTTACAAAGGGAAAGATAAAATAGCCCTGGAACGTGAAATGCATTATTCAGCTCCAGCCTAAACGCCCCTAGCTTCCCTCAAGGGGAGCTCGGGTTCTTCTCGAGTCAGAGATGAAAGTCCAGGCGGTGGAGGGAGAGGAGCTGGGAGTAATTTGCCGTCTCTCTCTTTCCTCTGAACCCTCCCTTCCTCCCTGGCTCTTTGTCTCTCTGTTCATCCCCTCTCTCCCCAGCCCTCAGTCTGTCCAGCTGACTGAGTCTGGCTCGCTACTCTCTACCTCACCCTCCAACTGTCTCTCTCATTTCTGGCTCCTTCTCTTTGATCATCATCTTCTCTCAAACTCTCTGACTCTGTCTTTTCCCCTCTCCGTCTCTCTGTCTCTACCCCTTTCTCCCTCTCCTTTTGTCTCTGCTTCTCTCTCTGCCTCCCTCCCTCCCTCCTCATCCTCCAGATTTCAGCCCCAACATCACCTCCTTCGGAAAGCCCTCCCTGACCCACCTCCCCATTAAAAAAAAAAATTTTTTTTTTTGGCCACGCTCCACAGCACGGGGGATCTTAATTCCCTGACCAGGGATTGAACCCGTGCCCCCTGCACTGGAAGTGCAGAGTCTTAACCACTGGACCGCCAGGGAAGTCCCCAGGCCCAGCTTATGTCCCTGCGTCACACACTTCTAGAACCGTGTTCCTTCCTTTCAGAGCCCTTACCCCTACTTCTAATGAATGATTACAAATCAGGGTGATTATTTAATGTGTGTCTCCATCTCCCCACCAGAGTGTAGGTTTCATGGCTGCTTTCGCCTTGCTCACTGCTATATCCGCAGTGCCTGGTATACAGGAGGTGCTTAATAGATGTTTTTTGTGTTTTGCCTTTCTTTCTGCCCCTCCTCCTCTCTGCTGTGTCCTGGCTGCCCGCCTGCCCCAGCCTGAGACTCCTCTTCTTGTCTTTCATTTATCCTCCTGCCCCCTGGGCCCCACAGCTCCCGGTGACGCAGGGTGGGCCTTGGCTCTCAGCCTGCTGACCCAGGACCCTCACAGCCCAGAGTGGAGAGCAGCGACCATATGAGGCCCCAGAATGCTAAGCCTGACCCAGCCAGCAGGTGCTCATTGTACTTTTGTTGAAGGAATGAGTGACACAAAGAGGAAGGGATTTGGCATTCCAGTTCCTGCCATCCCCGCTCAGCACCATGTGACCCTGGGCAAGTCATGACAATTCTGAGTTTTTTTCTCCATCTGTGAAGTTGACGGGGCGGGACTGGGGGCAGGGGCGACAAAGACATTTGATGAGAATATGCGCTGTAAACCATAAAGTGCCTGGTTGGTGTCAGTGACCATCGGATGTGAGCACGTTTTCTTCTGCTATCCGAGCACTGAGGGGATGAAAAGCCAATTTGCAGCCCTCCGCCTCCAGGAACCCAGACTGCGAGACTTGGGGTGCTGGGGCTCTTGGGTGAGGGGATTGGGGGGAGAAGGAAGTCGAAGTGTAAAACAGTTCTTTCATGTGTGAATTATTGAGCACCTACTGTGTGCCAGGCACTGGTTAAGACTCAAGCTCTGTGAGCAAACAAAGCAGAACCCTGCTCCTCATTTCCCATGCGGTCATTCCACCTTCCATGCATTCAGCAGATGTGCACTGAGCACCTACTGTGTGCTGGGCATTGCGCAGGCGCTGGGAGACGCCATGAAAGAGCCGGGTATGGCCACTCCCCTCTCCCACTGTTCTGTCTATGCTCGGGGCTGGGCGCCCTTCCACACTCAGCATTACTTTCATTCTGCCCCTTCGAACTGTGAGGAGGGCCTCTCCTCCCCATTTGTCGGATGAAGAAACTGAGCATCAGGCCACCTGCCCCAAGTCATGTGTGCTAGAAAGCGGAGGACGCGGGTCAAGATTCAGATCTGTCTGACTCTAGGGTCTTAATTCTCTGGAGACATTGGGTTCGACCTGTCGTCTCTCTCCAAGCCTTAGTTTCCCTGCCTGTACGCTGAGGAGGTGAACGGGGTGACCTTGGAGGTCATCCTGTAATGCAGGTCAGTGGAAAGAGAGCTGGGGCCAGCAGAGGTGGGGGGAGGGTGTTTCTAGGCAGCTCCGCCTCCGCGGGACTTTCGTGGCCTCACAGTCCGGAGTTGGTTCTTATTATTGGCTCCAAGTGACATTTGCATCCATTTATTTGCTGCATTTTGATTTTGCATTCAATTCCCGGGCCGTTCACGGTGTCTGCCCTACCTGGGGGATGCGAAATCGAGGCAGCCAGGGGCGCAGTTTGGACACGCCTGGCAGCCACCGCTCCTCAGAGGCAGAAACGCTTGACCGACTCCACAGCGGAAGGTGAGCTGGAGGCTGCCCTGCTCCCCGCACCTTCCCCACCCCCAGCCAGAAACTGGCTGATGTGCCTTCTGCTTGGGAGCTGGACTCCTCCACCCCTCACACCCCAGCAGGCGTATCTGAGATGGGGCCCTCACCAGCACCTGGGCCCTGTAGGAAAATTAGGCTCTGGTCTGCACAAAGAATTTGAAATCCTACTGGAAATACGCAGGGGCACTTGAGAAGGGAGACCAGATTTGAACCCCAGTTTGACCCCTCCAACCTCTCTTCCTCAGTCACCGTCAGTGGTATCTTTCTAACAGTCTGACTATGCCACTCTCTTACTCAAGACCCTCCCATGGCTCCCCCTTGCCTCAGGCTTGGTTGCAAGTTCCTGGCCTTTCAAGCCCCGCCCACATCAGCCTCCTCTCTCAGCACTTCCTGCCACACACCCTAAGCTCCAGTATCTCCCAGCAGATCATATTTCCCAATGTCCACACCTGTGCACGGGCTGTTCCCTCTGTCCAGACTATTTGCCTCCACCTTGTCCTCCAGGCAAACTCTTAGTGCTCCACAAATCGTGAGAACATCAGCTAGCCTTCTGTACCAAGCGTTACACTTAGCACCTTTCATGCCTTACTCACTTGGCCCTCACAGCCCCCCAAGAAGGATTGCCACTACCAGCTCTCCAGAATTCAATGGAGAGGCTCAGAGAAGCCAAGCAAATTGCCCAAGGTCACACAGCAGGATACCAGTGCAGGCAGCCCCACTCCAGAGCCCACGCTCCCAACCTCAGAGGCTCAGAACCGAGCTCAGAGACCGCTTCCTCAGAGCACACCCTTGACTATACACACCCATCCCCTTCCCAGCAGATGGACCCCCTTCCTTGTCTCTGACACCTATGTATCCAGGAAATTTTTGATTATTGCGCTTCTACACTGGGGTGTTTGCTCTTATTTTTTTTTGCATGTCTGGCTCTCTCACGAGAGGCCGAGGCTTACCAAGGGCAGTGGCGTGGGTCCCCCGTGTTAGGCATGGGGCTTGGCACAAAGGGTAAATAGAAATTAGGATTATTCCCACCAGGTACCCTGCAGTATGATGAGAAGAACAGATGTAGTAAGAGCTGTAAATAGCCTTGTGTGGCTTCTGGGGGAAGAAGTGGGAGGGGGTTTTTATACAGAGAGGTGACATGAATCGCCCGAGGCTGCCCAGCTGTGATCAGTAATGTCTTCCCTCCGCAAAGACAATGCAGGGATATCGTGTCCTGAATGTTCTCTTAAAATGCATGCTGTCAGCTGGTTCAGTAGCACTCCAACCTCCCGAACCCCAGCCTTGGGGAGTTTGGGGGAGAAGGAGGGTGCCGCTGGGGTAGGGGGCTCTGATGGAGGCCATACATCACAGCGGCAGCTAAGACAGAGAGACCGGGAGTGATTTTTCTTCATGGTTTGCAGACAAATGAGGTGGACAGAAAATGGATGGCAACCTTTGGCAGTGAGACGCCCGGGGCCAGGGGAGCCGGCCATGACTGCCCAAGCAGAGGGGAACACATTCCCAGGCGATCTCCGACTCCCACTGCAGGCTACTCTCCCTCTCTAAGGGTCGGAGGCAGCCCGGAGTGGGGAAGGAGTCATGACAGGGAACGGGCGGCAGAGTGTGTGTGAGATGGCCTGGGTCTGCGCTGCTGGCTGCGCGACCAGGGCAATTCAGTTCCTGTCTGGGCCTCAGTTTCCCCTCTGGCCCAGTGAATGGACCAAGGACTCTACAAGGGAAGGCCATACAGCTTTGACTGGTGGGAGTCTCTGTACCCTGCCTCATCAAGGCCTGGCAGAATCTAGGGCCAAGAAGATCAGGGGCTTCCCTACCAAACCTCTTTATTCCTTAGCTGCCCGGAGGGGGGTTAGAGAGTCAGGAAAATGGACACAATCCTTGCAGAGGTCTCAGGAGCCACAATGCTAGACTTTCCCTACTTCCAAATTGTCCTTGAACCATGAGGTTTGGGAAGCTTGGAATCTTAGAACCTGGGACACATTTTCCTAGAAATCCAGATTCCTCAATGCCAAGTGCAGTGGGTGTAATTCTCCACTCCCAGCAAGTGTACAAGGAATGTTGCTTCCTTCGCTTTTCTATAGTGCAAGGTCACTTCCACTTGGGGGCCCTGTTCTGCCATGGTGGGAGAAACTCAGGGTGATGGGGGGCCCCTTTTTCATGGGGCTGGAAGACATTTTGGGGACGACATGCATTGTGGGGGAGGACAATTGACCCTCAGTTGTTGTCCGCTATCAGACGTGCTGCCTTCCTCTCTCTGTTGCTGGCCACCCTGGGTTCTTGCGGTCCAGGGGCTCCTCTGGGTCTGGGGAGTCTCCCTGATACACCTGCACCATGCCAGGCCCGGAGGCCTCTGTGAGGCCATCTCAGGCCTGTGTACCCAGACTTCTCTGGGGTTCAGCCTGGAATAGGGCACAGGTCACCCCTGCTCTCAGGTCCTCCAGACGTGGCTGCGGGGCTGTAATCACCCTCAGCCCTGGAACCGGGATGGGACTCCTTTCTCGGGGGCTTGCAGCTTTCAAGGCTCCTTCTGATTCCTCTCCCAAAGCCCAGCCAAGGGGACATTGTTGGGGTCTCAGGGGTGACTGAGAGCCTGGTCAATCCCCAGGCCATCAGCCCCTCTCCCCCCGCTGCTCTCTGCCCCCAGGCACTCCTCTTCCCCTCATAGCTGCGGCTTTGCAAACTCAAGACCAGGAGGACACCAACTGTTCTGAAATAAGAAAATGGATTCATATTTCAAAAGCATCATTCGACTACATAGAAATATTAGAATGATATAATTTGGGTATCTTGGAATCTCAAAATCACAAAAACCAGGATTACTTAATTCCCGTCCACAGGAGGATGGATAAATAAAGTGTGGCAAATTAGTATAAATTGAATTTACCAGTTATAGGTAATGAACTTCAGCCACATGTATTGGCATGGATAAATCTCAAAGCTATAATGGTGAGTGAAAAAAAATAAAAAACAAGTCACAGAAGACTATGTATGATTTAATACCATTTATGTAAGTATCAAGACCTCACCAACAGTATGGATATGTTCACAAGCAGTTAAAACACAACACAGATGGATTCCCTGAGAGTGTTTCCTTGGGCTGGGGAGAAAGAGAAAGGGATTGAATTGGGGAGGGGGTATATACAGGGGTCTTCAATTGTAGCTGTAACATTTTATTTCCTTTAAAAGGTCATAACTAATAAACTGTGTATTTATATATATATAGAAATGTACATGCTTGTGTAAGTTGTTTATAAAGATTTTTTTAGAATGGCATGCTCTATGCATCCTTCTTTCACTTACTACTGTATTGCTAAGATTCATATTTATTGTTGCTTGTTGCTATTGTTCATTCATTTTGACGGCTGGATAGCATTCTATGTGTGAGGATACCAGAGGATGTGGACCCCCAAGACTTCTCAGACACTGCTGGTGGAGTGCAAATTGATACAACTACTTTGGAAAAACAGTTTAGCGGTATCTCATGAAGCTAAATTTTCAGCAATTCCACTTCTAGGTATATACCCAAGAGAAACTCTTGCACGTACACAACAGGAAACATGACAAGAATGATCATAATCATACTGCCCACAATAGCAAAACACCTGGAAACAAATCCAAATACTCATCAACCTGAGAGTGGGTGAAGGCATTCATATGCTGACAAAATTAGTTTGAAAAAATAAGAGGTAAGAACTGAAGCAAGTCATTCTGATATAAGTTAAAACTGGGTAGTGGAGCAGGACACTCTATAACATAAATCACAGCAAGATCCTTTTTGACCCACCTCCTAGAGAAATGGAAATAAAAATAAGAATAAACAAAGGGGACCTAATGAAACTTAAAAGCATTTGCACAGCAAAGGAAACCATAAACAAGACGAAAAGACAACCCTCAGAACGGGAGAAAATATTTGCAAATGAAGCCACTGACAAAGGATTAATCTCCAAAATATACAAGCAGCTCATGCAGCTCGATATCAAAAAACCAAACAACCCAATCCAAAAATGGGCAGAAGACCTAAATTGACATTTCTCCAAAGAAGATACACAGATTGCCAACAAACACATGAAAGGATGCTCAACAACACTAATCATTAGAGAAATGCAAATCAAAACTACAATGAGGTATCACCTCACACCAGGCAGAATGGCCATCATCAAAAAATCTAGAAACAATAAATGCTGGAGAGGGTGTGGAGAAAAGGGAACCCTCCTGCACTGTTGGTGGGAATGTAAATTGATACCGCCACTATGGAGAACAGTATGGAGGTTCCTTAAAAAACTAAAAATAGAACTACCTTACAGCCCAGCAATCCCACTACTGGGCATATACCCTAAGAAAACCATAATTCAAAAAGAGTCATGTAGCACAATGTTCATTGCAGCTCTATTTACAATAGCCAGGACATGGAAGCAACCTAAGTGACCATAGACAGATGAATGGATAAAGAGGATGTGACACATATATACAATGGAATATTACTCAGGTGTAAAAAGAAACGAAATTGAGTTATTTGTAGTGAGGTGGATGGACCTAGAGTCTGTCATACAGAGTGAAGTAAGTCAGAAAGAGAAAAACAAATAGCGTATGCTAACACATATATATGGAATCTAAAAAAAAGAAGAAAAGAAAAAAAGGTTCTGAAGAACCTAGGGGCAGGATAGGAATAAAGACGGAGATGTAGTGAATGGACTTGAGGACATGGGGAGGGGGAAGGGTAAGCTGGGATGAAGTGAGAGAGTGGCATGGACATATATACACTTCCAAATGTAAAATAGATAGCTAGTGGGAAGCAGCTGCATAGCACAGGGAGATCAGCTCGGTGCTTTGTGACCACCTACAGGGGTGGGATAGGGAGGGTGGGAGGGAGACGCAAGAGGGAGGGGATATGGGGATATATGTATACATATAGCTGATTCACTTTGTTATACAGCAGAAACTAACACAACGTTGTAAAACAATTATACTCCAACAAAGATGTTAAAAAAAAACTGGGTAGTGAGTACATTGATCTTCATTATATTATTCTTTAGATATTTGAAATAATTCATAATAAAAAGAAATTTGTTTTGTTTTGCTTTTTGGCTGCGTTGGGTCTTCGTTGCTGCGCATGGGCTTTCTCTAGTTGGGGCAAGCGGGGCTACTCTTTGTTGCAGTGCACGGGCTTATTGTGGTGGCTTCTCTTGTTGCGGAGCACAGGCTCTAGGTGCGCAGGCTTCTGTAGTTGCAGCACACGGGCTAGGTAGTTGCGGCATGCGGACCCTAGAATGCGTGGGCTTCAGTAGTTGTGGCGTGCGGGCTCAGTAGTTGTGGCCTACGAGCTTAGCTGCTCCGCGGCATGTGGGATCTTCCCGGACAAGGGATCAAACCTGTGTCCCCTGAATTGGCAGGCGGATTCTTAACCACTGCGCCACCAGGGAAGTCCAAAGAAATTGTGTTTTTAAAAATCCAGAATTGCAGTATCCTGGGCTTAGGAGACCTGTAATCTTTGGTGTCAGCAGGGATTCGAGATGATCTAGTGTGTCTGTAACACCCGGGGTCTCACCCAGCTAGCGTCCAGCCTCTGTCTATGTGCTCCCTGCAGTGGAGTGGCCTGGAACTGAAGATGAGATGAACTCTGGGGGTGGATGGGGTCAAGAAACAAACATAACCCTCATCTGTAAAAATTGCTCACAAGGAAGAGAGGTGACCTAGGGTGATATAGGAGGAGTTGATAACACATCAGGGGGACCAAGGAGGGGCCCCCAGAGACTGTTAAAGCTGTGCCTCAGAGATGGGTTGCTGGGAAAACCAGGTTGGGGTCTGCTTAGCTGGAAAGGGATGTTCCAGAGCAGAATGTGGTGTACAGGTCCAGTCTGAGAGAGGAGAGGCTGGTGGGCCCTGGGTATCAGGCCTGGAATACCATACCTCCCTCATACCCTCCCCTCTAGAACACTCTTCTTCTCACCAAGTCCCCTTATGGCTTACAGTCCAGTCCTCCAGCTCCTCTTTAACTTCAGCAGCATGTTCCAGGATGCGTGTGTGCCTGAACACATGGACCATGTACCTACATATGTATATGCCTGGGCCTGTGTACACATGGGGTGCCCAGGGGTAATTAGCCGTGGACATGTGTAGCTCCCCCTGGACCAAGTCCAGGCCATATCATCACTGTTGCCGGATGACTCCCAGCCTCTTCCTGGCTTCTGCCTCCCATCTCATCCTCTCCATCTCCACGTTGAACCAAGAGTGGGGGAGATCTTTCTGAAGCACAAAACTGACACTCTCACTCCCCCATGTGGATGAACAAATATGTGTCACAGACAGATTAATATGCTTACACATATGGGTGCCTGCATTAATGTGTGTGCACATGTACATGTGTGTAAATACCATTTTTTGGTTTTATATATATTAATTTTTTGATTGGATAATACCTGAACGTGGTAAAAACCTCGTAGAGTGCAAAAGATACATAGGAAAAGTTAGTGTCCTAGTGGCTGACTTCTGGAATGGTGGAGGAAAGACTTCCAAAAATCTAATCCTCCATAAAAGCAATAAGAACACTGGAAGAACTCTCAAATACACTTGTTTTGAATGCTGGAAATTAACTAAAGACATACAACAAGAAAAATGGCTGAATCTTGGTAAGAACAGTGAGTTTTATGATGTTTTAATTTGCTTTAATCCCATCCCTTCTCCCCAGCTCCATAGTAGCCTTGAAAACCAACAGCCTTGCAACCATAGTAACTGTGTAATCCAGCAGCCTAGCAGCCCCTAGAGAGGACAGAGCAGGTTTGGAGGTCCCCAAAAGCTCCATTCCCAGAAAACTGTCATTATTTGACCTGTCTGGCAGCTTGCTCAAAGGCTTCATTTCTTTATTTGTCCTGAATTAGAGCCCTGTCTATGCAGAAGTTCTACCTCCAAGGGCTTTTGTGACAACAATCAGAGGCAATTGTTTAACATCACAGCTGTCTGAGGCAGCATTACCTCGGTTAGAGCTAAGAAAAGACTAACCAGAAATCTTAAAAGAAAATTGAGGGAATGAGTGAGGGACTTTGACAATTTTTAACATATTCCTGGGAATCTAGAAGTCCATGTGCATGTGCATGCCTAGGAAAGATGTGAGAAGGCCATAGTCTTTTACCTGTGGCTGACCTGAGGCTCTGTGTAAGCAGCAAGTGAAGACAGAGTTTTAAATTCCCCAACACATACACACAGCCCCATGGCAAAGACTGTGAGACTTATTGGTTCACAGCATTTAAGAAAGCCTTAAATGTCCAATTATTAGCTGACCACTAAGTTAACTGAGCAGAGACATCAATGACCACACATGACAAAGAATACAGGCTTTACAGAAGTAGTAGAGGAATGTCACTAAGCAAACAAACAGCAGCAGTGACTACAGCAAACAGAGACAACAACCACAAACCCTGGAGAGGGGAACTGACTTCCAGAATTCTCTATCCAGCAAAACTACCCTTCAACAAGGAAGAGGGAATATTTCCAGATTTTTTTGTTCATTAAAGAATGTGTCACTAGCTGACCTGTTTTATAAGAATTATTAAAGGGAGTCCTTTAGGCTGAAATGAAAGGACACTAGATAGCAATTCAAGTCTGCATGAAGAAACAAAGAGTGTAGAAATAAAGAGCAATGGTAAGTATATAGGCAAATATAGGACAGTGTAAATGTAATTTTGTTTGTAACTTTTTTTCTTCTCCTACCTGATTTAAAAGACAACTGCATAAAGCAATAATTATAAAACTATGTTGATGAGCTTATAACGTACAAAGATATAATGTGTATGACAACAGTAGTACAAAGAAGTAGGCAGGGAATGGAGCTATATTGGAACCAAGTTGTTGTATACTATGGAAACTAAGTTGGTATTGATCCAAACTAGATTATTTTACGTTAAGATGTTAATTATAATCACCAGGGAAACCACTAAGAAAATAACTCAAAAATATAATAAAAGAAATAACAAGAGAATCAAAATGATATACTAGAAATTATCTATTTAACACAAAAGAAGGGAGTATTGGAAGAATAGAGGAACAAAGAGACATAAGACATACAGAAAACAAAGCAAAATGGCAGACACAGACTCTATCAGTAAAAAGTTGAAAAAATATATAACATGCAAAGGGGAACCAGATGAGAGCTGGAGAGGCTACCCTAATATTAGAAGAAATAGACTTTAAGACAAATATTGTTACTAGAGACAAAGGAGGTCATTTAAAAATGATTAAAGGGTCAATCCATCAGGAACTTATAATTATAAACACACATGCACATAACAGTAGAGCCCCTTAATATATGAAGCAAAAACTGATAGAACTGAAGGCAGGAATAGTTCAATATTAGATGGAGACATCAGTACTCTACTTTCAATAATGGATAGAACAACTATGCAGAAGACCAACAAGGGAATAAAAGACTGGAAAAATACTGTAAACTAACTTGATCTAACAGACATCTGTAGAATACTCCCCCTCAACAACAGCATTCTTCTCAAGTGCACATGGAACATTCTACAGGATAGACAATATGTTAGGTCACAAAATAAGTCTCAATACATTTAAAAGGATTTAAATCATACAAAGTATGTTTTCTGAACACGTGGAATGAAGTTAAAAATTAACAGTGGAAGAAATTTAAGAAATCACAAACGTAGAAATTGAGCAACACTACTAAATAATGAATGGGTCAAAGAAGAAATCACAAAGAAAGTTAGAAAATATTCTGAGATGAATGAAAATGAAAACACAGCAAAACTTATGGACTTATGGAATGCATCTAACACATTGCTAAGAGGGAAATTTATAGCTGTAAACACTGATATTGGAAAAGAAGATAGCTCTCAAATCAATAACCTAAACTTCCACCATAAGAAACTAGAAAAAGAAGAAAAAACTAAACCCAAAACAAGCAGAAGGAAGTAAATAATAAAAACTAGAGAGGAAATAAGTGAGATATCACTTTATACACATTAGGATGGGAATAACAACAACAACAGCAACAACAAAAGGCCAATAACAGATGTTGGCAAGGATTTGGAGAAATTGGAACATTCATACACTGTCGTTGGGAATGTAAAAGGGAACAGCCTCTTTGGAAACAGTTTGGCAGTTTCTTAAAAGGTTAAACATGAAGTTACCGTATGGCCCAGCAATTCCACTCTTAGGTGGATATCCAAGACAAATAAAAATGTATATTCACACCAAAACTTGTTCATGCATGTTTATAGCGACATTATCCATAACAGCAAAAGGTGGAAACAACACAAATATCCATCAACAGATGAATGGTTAAACAAAATGTGGTATATCCATACAATGGAATATTATTAAGTCAGGAAAAGCAATGAAGTACTGATAGATATTATGACATGGATGAACCTTAAAAACATTATGCTAAATGTAAGAAGCCAGACACAAAAGGCCACATATTGTATTATTCTATTTATACAAAATATCCAGAATAGGCAAATTCATGGAGACAAAAAGTAGATGAATGGTAACCTGGGATTGGGAGCAGGAGGGAATGGAGAGTGGTTGCTAATTTGTATGAGGTTTCTTTTGGGCTGATGAAAATGTTCTAGAATTAGATGGTAGTGTTGGTTGCACAACTCTGTGAATACACTAAAAACACTGGATGTATACTTTTAAAGGATGAATTTTATGGCAAGTGAATTATATCTCAGTACAGTTGTTATAAAATAAAATTTAGTATCCTTCCCATGCTGTTTCCCTGGTTTCTTGTGTGTTCTTCCAGAGATAGTCTAGGCACATGGCAGCACATATGTGGATATCATATTTCATTAAATCTAAGACTCTATCAATGATAATATGTACCATCATTTTACGTACCAAAAAAAAAAAAAAGCTAAAAAAAATCAGGGAATTCCCTGGCGGTCCAGTGGTTAGGACTCCGCGCTTTTACTGCTGAGAAAAAAATCACTGCTTATTTTAATTGTAAGGCATATGTCAGTTTCAGGGGTGTTAGAATGTTTAAAATGTGCCTCCTAGGACAAATGCAGGTAGTATAGCTTTTTATGTACTTTTATCCCTCCGCCTTTTTACTTGTTTTTGAGAGCATATGTGTTGTCGTGTACCTTGTGTGTAGTGGACACTTTCAGTGACCTGCTCATATTCCTGGCCTACCTTGTAGGTCTCCCGTGGACAGCTCTCGCTTACGCTTATGGCTTTCTGTGTCTCCATCTAAGGGCATGTACTCAGCTTAGAAATGCAAGAGAGTTAATGCCCAAGGGCAACACTCAGCCAATGAGGGACAGGAGTTTCAGAGAAACACTCCAACTTCCAATGCACAATTCCAAAGTGTGCTCCAGAGTGTGTCCAACTCAGCAGGACTGAGCCCCAGGGACCTCCACTGGCAAATCATTCATTAACACATCTTCCTTGTCTCCTGTCTTCCACACTATGCTTCCTGCAATCCCAGATCAACTACTTGCATCCAAATCTCTGTCTTAGAGTCTTTTTTGGAGAGAACCCAGATTTAGACTCTGAGTGTACATGTGTGAATGTGGTGTACACATGTTCGTGTAGGAATCCAGGCATGAATGTGTGTATGTGTGCACCTATGGCAGCTTTTCTGTTAGAGAACAGGTGTGAATGTGTACATGTGCGTACTCATGTTTGTGCATGTTTACACTCCAGTGCAGATGCAGCCACTGCCGACTCTGCACGTCAGTGTCCACGCACATGTAGATATTTGTCATATGGTGCATAGATGGACTCTCAGACCTGTTTAAGGGCATGTTTGTGCACAGGCATGTGCTGGCGAAGTCAAAGGAGCCTGAGAAAGGCCCCCAGAGGCTCTCTGGTGATTAAGAGCCTCTTGTCGGGTGGCAGTGGGGAGCTGGCCAGGGTATGCACTGTAATAGCAGACCGTATCCCACCTCTCTCTCCCTCTGCAGCCGCCTGTCTAGAGACAGCCTCATCAGGCTAGTCTCAGATGTGTGTTCTCTCTGATGGGAGAGACAACTGGAGCGGCTGTCAGGGGCCTCGCTGGCGATAGCCAGCAGTCTGCCTGGCACCTGTCGGCAGCACCTAATCACTGTCCTGGTGACAGCTGCTGGGAGGGAGTGGAAAGGTGATACGGGGCAGCTCTTCTTGGGGTCTGGGTGCTCTTCACTGTTCCTTGACTCCTCCACATGGAAGGGTGAGTTTCAGTTCCTGTATGTCTTCTGGAATCACAGACCCCTTCCCACTCCACCACCAAAGGACTGACCTCACCAGCTTTGACTCTGGCCTCTGCCATCCACAGTCCCCACTCCTGCTCTTTTTGGAAGACAGCGTTAATGTTATGCCTCCCTGTGTTTCCCTCTCCATCTGCCTCCAAGGCTTTGGCTTCCCTCTTCTGCCTGGTGAATTCACCCTTTCCAGGGCCAGCTCACAATCTTCTTTTTCAGACAGCCTGTCCTGCTTCACCCAGGCCGATGCTTCCTCCCCAGACCCCACCCCCACCCCAGCTCTTTGCTCATTTCTCTGCCATTATACATATTAGTTGCCCGGAAGGACAAGGTGGACACGTGCCTCTGACTCCCAATCCCAATGTTTGAGGCTCGAGGAGGGAGACCAGGTGGGCTCAGGGGCTCAGGTGCCCTTAGTCCAAAAGAACAAGGGCCAGAGGCAAGGCAGCATCTGAACCCCAGGAAGGCGACTCTGTTGGTGTTAACATGATACCACCATCTGGTGGGGAGGAGAAGGCATAGAGGGCATAGAGAAGTACCCAGAGCCCTCCTGCCTCTCAAGAGTAGGGGCTGCAGACCACAGAGCACGGTGTCAGGGTCCCAGGAAAGAGGCATAGAGCTCAGGACAGGGCTGTAGTCCAGCAAAAACTGGAGGGAAAACCTCATGCTTCTAACTGAGCCCACCAATCATGAAGTAGGCTGGAGCCCCCTGGGCCTGGGTTCAAATCCCATCTCCTCCATTTATCAGCTGTGTGACCTTAGGTAAGTGGCTTCACCTCTCTGAGCCTTGGTTGCCACCATTATAACATGAAGATAACAGTACTCAGTATAAGGAGATGATGTTGGGGAGGGCCCCCACATAGAGATGGGCACATAGCAAGCACTGGTATCTACCTTGGGGAAAGAAAACCACAGCTCTGCCTACGAGGGTTGTCCGAGAAAAGTTAGGGAGATAGTGCCAACTCTAGCTCCCTATTGTTGGTGGGCAAGGACTCCAGGCAGCCCTCAGACTGCACTTGACCCCT
This sequence comes from Mesoplodon densirostris, assembly GCF_025265405.1. NCBI lineage: Eukaryota > Metazoa > Chordata > Mammalia > Artiodactyla > Ziphiidae > Mesoplodon > Mesoplodon densirostris. Next base: position 22,402,323 of record NC_082676.1, on the reverse strand, counting down.
CAGTCCTTCACTTCCTAACTGTATGTATGACCTCTCTACACCTCAGTTTCCTGTCCAATAAACTGGAGATGCTAATAGAAGACAAACAAATGGAGGTTGGTTGTAAGAATGAATCGCTATTAGTTGCTATAGGAGTGAACTAATTGTTAATTGCTATGAATGTTAAAAATTAATGGCTGTAAGAATTCATTGCTCTAAAGTACCCATCACAGTGCCTGACACGTAGTGAGCGCTCAGTACTTATTAGCTATAATTATTGTCCTTACTGAGTCAACATTCGAGTGCCTGCTCTGTGCCAAACTTCACGCCAGGTACCAAGGGTCTTGGGAGAGAGTGCAGAGCTGGACATGATTTAGTCCCTGAGCACTCAGTCCACTTGGGAGATGGCAGAAGGGAAAGATGGAGGCATCCAAATGACCCGTGGAAAGTACAAAACATTACCAGAGAGAGTCAGAAAAAGGTGAGGCGTGGGAGGGCTTCCTGGAGGAGAAGGACTTTGACTGGACTGGTGCTTGGATGACTGCAAATGCAACAACAATGTAATTAATGTTTATTAAGCAGTTACTATGTGCCAATAGTATTGTGTTTTACCTGCATTATGTTATTTAAAGCTCATAATAGTGGTAATTAGTTAGGACTATTGTACCCATTTCATGGATGAAGAAACTGAGGCTTAGAGAGATTAAGATACCTGCCAAGATCACTCAAGCCTGAATTTGAATTCTCAATTACTTGAGCTCTGAAACCCCACACTCCTCTGCACTCCAGGTAGAGGGATGTAAAGTTGCAGAATTAGAAAAAGGCTGGGTGCAAGCATTAATTGCACCCCTGTTCTGGAGGTATGCCAGACCCTGGGCTAAGCACTTGGCCTACTTGGTCACATGCAATCCTTATAACAAGCCATATGAAGTAGACAACATTTTATCTCTATTTTGCTGATGTGGCAATTGAAGCTCGAAGTAGTTGAGCATTTTGCACAAGATCAGACTAGAAAGTGGTAGCACTGGGATCTGAGTCTAGGTCATCCAAATCCCAAACCCGTGTTACTTCTTTGAATAACACAGAAATCAGGCGTGTGCCCTGGGAACAGAGAAGTGATTGTCTAGTGTGCCTAAAGATTTGGGTCCTTAGGGGGTACAAAGCGTGGAGCAGTTGGGGCTGGATGGTGGAGGGCTAGATGCCCGTTCATGCAGTTCATACAGTAGGCAATGGGGAGCCACTAAAGATTGTAGAGTAGGGGTATGACAGGGCCAGAGCTGCGTCTTCCAAAGATAAATCTCACTGCAGCACCTAAGATGGATTGGATGAGGGTAAGAGAGGCAGTGGGAGCCCCATCAAGAGACAGCACCAGGTGATGCTGACATTAGATGACAAGTGATATGAACAAAGTGGCCTTCTGCTGGGGAAGGAAAACAGACAGCTCAGAGATGAGAAACAGCCAGGGGCATGGCCATTAGCCTTATCAAAAAGCTGATTGCTCTTAGCAAAGTATTTAATACAATTTCCTGCTATTAGGGCCCAAACCTGGGCTAGCAATATTATTAATTCTAAAGATAATCATTAAGCTGGGCAGATGGTATTTTAATATATGGCAACAGGTGAGCTATTGTCATTTTTTCCCTTCTATCTTGATTGTGGGTCACCCAATTAGAGCTGGCTTCAAATGCCCCTTCCTGGAGGTAGTGAGATAAGGCTTAATGTCCTCAAACAAGAGCTATTGGCTGTGACAAAGGTCCATAAATATTAATAAATCTATAATTAGTCCTGCGAAAAGGGGGTCAATCTAGGTGAAGTTTCCACCCATTAATACTAGAAATCACTTTTGCAAAGTTGCTGGGAAAGCAAGGCTTTTCTATTCCAAATGCCAGACTGTTCTTTGTTCTAAGAGGATGCAGTTCTGTTGAATCTACCAGATTCTGATTCACATCTTATTCTGAGAAAGTACCCCAGGGGTGGTGAGAATACCTGGAGGGCTCAGCAGGGAAGAAAGGCTTTCCAGAGGCAGTGAAAGGAGATGGTTGGGGTCCCCATGATCTTGTCTTTACTTATTTTAATGTTTTTTTTTTTGTTTGTTTGTTTGTTTTGCGGTACGTGGGCCTCTCACTGTTGTGGCCTCTCCCGTTGCGGAGCACAGGCTCCGGACGCGCAGGCTCAGTGGCCATGGCTCACGGGCCCAGCCGCTCCACGGCACGTGGGATCTTCCCAGACCGGGGCACGAACCCGTGTCCGCTGCATCGGCAGGTGGACTCTCAACCACTGCGCCACCAGGGAAGCCCAGTGTTTAACTTATATTGTTTTAAGTTGTGTTTCAGAATCTCAATGAAGAAAAGACTTCTTATTTTCCATATAAAATTCGTGTGGGATAGTGGGCTAAATGAAGGGGACTTGTAGAGCTGTAAGGTGCCCAGAGATATGAATATGTTACTTTTCTTTCTTTCTTTTTTGGCTGCGCCGCCTGTGGGATCTTAGTTCCCAGACCAGGGATTGAACCCGTTCCCCCTGTAGTGGAAGTGCAGAGTCTTAACCACTGGACCGCCAGGGAAGTGCAATATGTTACTTTTCTATTTAAAATTTTTTTATTGAGGTCTAACATACACCCAGTAAAATATACAGGTCGTGAAGTGTACAGCTCAATGACTTTTACATATGTATACCACCACCTAGATTGAGATAATGTTTCCATGACTCCAGAAGCCTCCCTTGTGGTCGGCTAACCAGGTAACCACATTTCTGACTTCTAGTACCAAAGACGCAGTTTGCTCGTTCTTGAACTTTGTTGGAATGGAATCATAGAGCCTGGTACAAAGGTGGTGCCTTCAGATATTGTTGACTAAATGGATGATAACAGCATTTCTCAAGCATTCACCGTGTACCAATTCTCCATAATTTTCTAGACATCTTGCTTTTTGCTCACAACTGTCTTCTGTGGTAGTATTTTGATTTCCATATAACAGATTTGCTCTTTTATTTCTGTCACTATTTATTTGCTATCGAGTGTCTGGGGTGTGCAAGACAGGCAAGATACTGGCTCCCTTTCACGAAGCTTACAATCTAGTGGATGGGGAAACTGAGGCTGGCAGAGGCCGAGCGGAGTGGGGCGTGGGGGGGTGGGTGGGATTGGTAGGAGGAGGCCCTGCAGGCTCCATCTGGGGGAGCCCAAAATAGTGATGAGAGAGGTCACCCGAGCTCTGAGGTGGGCTCAGAGGGGAAGGGGTCTCTGCAGCTTCTTCCCTGGGAGCCCGGACCGGTTTCAGCCAGTCCAGGGCAAGCGGGCTGCTCCAGCCTGGCCCTCTCCCTCGCTCTTCCCCCTCCTTTTCTTCCCTCCGCTGCCTCCGGCGCAGTGATTGACGCGGTAATTGGCGATCTTAGGCTTCGGGCTAATTGAGGTCGGGCTGCAAATTGCTGCATCGGTGGGCGCGGGGGATACGCGCTCTCCCTCCCTCTGCAGCGCCGGGTGTGGAGCCGGGGCGGGAGTGGGGGGGGGCGAGCGACCCCCCCTCCTTTCCTGGTGGAGGGGGGACGCTGAGGGGGCCCTCTGATTCCGACGGGATGGGACACTGCAGGCGGGGTGGGGGGTAGTGGGGGACAGGGGAGCCCCCCCAACCCAGGTTGAATCCCCTTCCTGGTGCCTGAGCTCCTGGGGAGGGAGGGAGCAGGGGAAATAGCCCAGAATCTATCCTTGCCTCTTGGAGCAGCTGGCGGCCAGTGCTGAATGCTTTCTCCTCTTCGAGCCCCGATCTCAGTCATCTACTCAACTCATTCATTCATTCCCTCATTCACTCAACACATTTATTGAGCGCCTGACGTGTTTCAGGCACAGGAGATGAAGGTGAAATCAGACAGACACGGTCCCATCCTCTGGAAGCTAAACGTCAGTGGGGAGACAAACCAACCAACCAGTATTTATTATTACAAACAGAGGTGCTGGGAGAGACATATTCTGCAGGACAGCATTCCTAATGGGGTGGTCAAGGGGGGCCTCTCTGTGGAAGGGAAGTTACAACTGAGGTCTGAGGGATGAGAACACGGTGGGAGTGGGGTGTGTGTGTGGGTGTGTGCGCGCGTTTGTGCATGTGTGTGAAGGGGTCAAGGAAAGACCACCTCTCCAGGAGAGGCCTGATGAACAGTGGTCCAGTATTGTGCATGTCCCTGCAACTTGCTTGTTTGGACTCAGATGTCCCAGAGATGGAGCCATGTTGATACAGAACCCAACATTGCAGGGGTGATTTCTCATCTGCTACCCAGCAGGACTCAGCTAGTTTGGGGAGGGGCAGAAAAGCTGACAGGGCTGGAGGCTCAGTGCAGAGAGCTGGCATGGAGAAGGAAGGGCAAGCCATGTACGGGGAAATATTTATCTAGCCTTGCAGTTACGCCCCAACACTTACCAGCCTGAAGGAGTCAGGGCGAGGGCATGGACTGAGAGACAACGGGTGGCCCAAGTCCTCGTCTCAAATCAAACTCAGTGTGAAACTTTGGGGAGGTCCTTTACCCTTTCCCATCTGTAAAATGGGTGTATGTGTGAAAACAAGACAAGATAAGAGGTTTTCTACTGGGTTTTTCTTCTAAATCTGTTTTCTGAGATTCTGAATTTGTCTTTTTGGCATCCATTAGTCACAGGGCCAAACTATGGCCAAAGTTGTTTACAGCTTCTCTGGGATCCAGAGCCCATACTCTGAACTACCTCCTTTAGCTAACCCTCACACAACAAGCCAGTATTTCCCCTGCCCTAAATCCACCCAGGGCCAAGTACCAGACAACTAGGGACAGCCCCTATGCCCCAAAGCCCACTGGAATTATTCAAAGTAACCAGTCATAAGCTGTCGACTCTGGCCACCTGCCCTTCCTGTAGAAGTGCCAGTAAAGGCTGTGGCTTCTGTCTTCCCCTTGCTCCCGCCTCCTGACCAAACCTGGCCCTTCCTCGTGTAGCCCCGTGTGGTGCGGTACAGCAACCCCCAGCCTTTTTGGCACCAGGGACCAGTTTCGTGGAAGACAATTTTTCCACGGACGGGGGCAGGGGATGCGGTGGGGTGAGATGTTTCAGGCGGTAATGCGAGCGCTGGGGAGCGCTGGGGAGCTTCACTTGCTCACCCGCCGCTCACCTCCTGCTGTGCGGCCGGCTTCCTAACAGATCACGGACCGGTACCCTCTGTGGCCCAGGGGTTGGGGACCCCTGGTGTGGCATGCTCCCTGCTCCCGGGAATTGTAAGTAATAAATTCTTCTTTCAATGGCATGTCGTCCCTCAGTCATCTTTATAAATTTAGACCTGGACACAAGTCATTTCCTCAGAGTCAGGTGGTTATGTGAAGTCCCTTGAGGGGCTTGGCAGGAGGACTACGGTGAGGAGGGGGCCAGCTGCGGAGAGGGGACTGGATGTGTGGGTGACACGTCCCCTCTTGACCTCAACTAGAGCCGCTCTCTGGGATACATGCAGCTGCCACAGCTGGGAAAAGAGTTTTGCTGCTCCTTAAACTTCAGAAAATGCTGGTCCTAAGGACTCCCCCATATCAAAGATTTGTCTGGCTCCCACCTTGGTGCTATAACTGATGTAAATCCATCCACTTCTGTTTGAGGTTATCAGAGGGGTTCTTATGTTATTAGCTTTGATGGCTGAAGAGGTCTGTGGGCAAATTATTTGCTGTTGGCCCTCAGTCCCACCTCACCCCTCTCTGCTCCCTTGTTATTGCCAGGGCTAGAAGCCTGCAAACTACATTTCTCAGATGATTTCGTCAGCTGGGGCTAGTAGGTTCTGTTAATGGGAGGTCCTAGCAGGAGATGAAACGTAGCAGTGGCAGCAACAGACAACTTCAGTCGACCACTGGCAAACATGGGCTCCAGCAGTGCCAATAGTTTCAGTAGTGACCATGGTGGTGGCTTCTGCCTGGTGACAGTGGCAGCACCTGTGGCTACTCAACTCCAAGTGGTAGCAGCTTCGGGTGACCTTTTTTTCCTCTGCTCCCCCATCCCAGCACCTTTGTTATAAATTTCATGCCTTTAATTTCTTCTTTGCTTGAAATACCTAGAGCAGTTTCTGTTTACACCTCGGTTAACTAGAAACGTGTGAAAAAGACCTCATGCTTACGTGGACATGAGTGCCATCCTTGGCTGCATTACTAGGAGTACAGTGCCTGGATCTAGGAAGGTGATGTCTAGATCCCTTCTGTGCTGTTTAAAAGTCCAACCTGGAGATGGAAGTGATCTGGACAAGGTTCTGGGGTTCTCAATAAACCTGAGGAGGCTGGTGGACGGTGTAGTAGCTGGTTAGAAGGTAAGATTCTGAATCATCTTTTCTTGTCTGAATGACAGCACCAGCCTCCACCCTGGTCTGCCTGCCTCCAGCCTTGTCCCTTTTGCCATTTATTTTGCACATGATGGTCTTTCAAAAACTAATCCAACCCAGCAATCTCCTCCCCCTTAATTAAAACCCTTTCATGGCTCTCTGATGCTAACAATTTTTAACTTGACATTCAAGACCTTTCCTAATCTGACCCCTCCAGCCTGTGCCTGACTTCTCCTTGCCTTGCAAGTTATAATCCAGCTGCCCTGAATCACTTGCAGTTCTCTGAACGTGCCATGCTCTATTTACTCAACAGATCTTTATTAAGCATCTACTATGTGCCTAATGCTGTTCTAGGCACAGTGGGGGGATGGATAGTAAACAATTCAAAGTCTCTCCCTTCATCTCTCCTCCAGGCCTTTGCAGATGCTGTGCCTTTTGCTCTTTCTTCCCATTTTCCCACCATGCTCCCTCATTTTATCTCACTATCTGCTGCTTTCAGAGCTCAGTGATGCAACGCCTCCTCTGGAAGTCTTCCTAGACCCTGACTCCATTCCCTAGACTGTATACGTATTTCCTTTGTGCTCCTGCAACCCCCTGGGCCTCTTCCAGCCCAAAACATGCATCCCTGAGTTGTCGCTGCTGATTGACACTGAGTTTCTAGAGGGAGGACCATATCTGATGTGGGTCTGTGTCCCTAGACTTGACAGTTTCTGGCACATTAATTTGTTGAATGAATGAATAAATGAATGAATAAGTGAATGAATGAATACCTACAGGCTAGAAAACCAGGAAACACTTTTTGGAGGGAAGTGACCATGAAGGCCTTAAGGGGGCACCTAAGCTCGTTCTAAACAAAGACTAGAGGATTTGGGATAGACCCTTCCTTGGTTCCCATCATCCCCAGCCTTGGTACTGAAGGCACTTCATGATCTGGTCCTACTGACCTCTCCAGCCCTGATTGTACTTTCTCAACCCAGTTCCAGCCCTTTAAGCCAAATAGGATTTTGGATTTGGGCTCAGCCAGATGCTGGCTGTGTGAACTCAAAAAATGACGTCACCTCTCTGTGGCTTCATTTCCTCACCTTTCAAATGGTTCAGATGATCTCTGCCTCCCTGGGTCTTTGTGAAAACTCAGAGAGACGATCCATGTAAAGCAGGTCTTGGGCCATGGTCAGTGCTCAGGCAGTGGATGCCCTTGTTATTATTATTTATGCTGAGGGCAGCAGGGGGTCCTGGGGAGCTTTCAGCAGCTGTGGGAGTCGTGGGATTGGATTTGCTCCTTAGAGGTCTGGAGGTGGCTGTGGGGAGGACGACCTGGACAGAGCAAGACAGGAACAGGCTGGGGCAGGCTGGTAGTTTACAAAGCTGTCAAAATCAGATCTTTCATGCCTTTGGCCAATGGCTATTATAAAAATTTTAGAGTGAAATATAAAATACAATCTAATCTTCGGAGTAAATTATAAAACACGAAGCAGAAACAAATTAGATAGATGATACAATCTCATTGAACCAAACCAGACATTTCCCAGTGACAACGCTGGGTGGTGTGGAAACCACTTCTCTTCGGTCCTCAGAGCATCAGGTTCAGGCGACTAGAAGAGTCATAAACATACATGTGGCTTCCAGGGACTTGAGTTTCCAGATTCACTCTCTTTCGTTTGGAAACTAGTTTAAAAATCATTACAAAAGAAATATAGGTACACAGTTAAATATTCAGTTATTACCAAAGACACAGAATGAAAATTCTCTCTCTCACCCCAGGCTCCCAGCCTTCCCTCTCACTGACAATAATTTATTGTTTATTTTACCTGAAAACTTCCATCCCTTTGCAAGCACGGATATGTACAAATTATTCCTTTCTCACCAACACAGTCAATATTTTACACCTTGCTTTTTTCACTTAATGATGTGTCTGGGAGATCTTTTCATATTAGTTCTTTTAACAGCTGTATAATAATCCAGTGTGTAAATGGGCCATAATTTACCTAACCAGACCCTACTAATAAATATTTCGGCTCTTTCTTCAGTGTATTTGTAGGAGAAATTCCTAGATGTGAGATTGATAGTTAAAGGGACAGACATTCTTTATGTTGATAAATGTTTCTGAAGGATCCCCTTGTAGGGGACACTGTTGGTGCTCTACCGTGATCTCCTTGGATCTCTTTTACGGGTTTGGTGTAAGTGCTCCAACTTTTGTGTGCTTTGCTTCTAATAGTTCACACCTGTGACTTTCTTCAGCCGACTGTCCATAGGCTACTGGAGCTGCCTTGCCCATAAAACAACTGAAATGCCTGGATGTAAGTCCCACCTGGGGGGACTAGTCAATGACTGGCCCAGTAGTATGAAAGCCCAGTTCTCGTGTCTTGAGGCTGGACACACTCTAACATGTAATTTATACTCCAGAGCTCGCCATGGGACCAAGCTGAGGCTGGAGTTTTGCCTAAAGTCTCACTGTGGCAGGCAGCCTCTAAGATGCTCACCTCCTAGTAGTTATACCCTTGTGTGAGTCCCACCTTTTGAGTCTAGACTGTGACGTGACATTACTTCCAAGAGTAGGTTATGAGAAGACTGTGGCTTCTGTTTTGGGAACTCTCTCTTGCCCCTGCTCTCTTTCAGATCTCTCACTCTGCCATGTTCTGAGCAGCCCTACAGAGTGGTCCACGTGCCAGGGAGCTGATGTCTCTGGCCAGCATCCAGTGAGGACCTGAGGCCTGTCAACACTTACAGGGATGAGTTTAGAAGTGGATCCTCCCTCAGTCAAGCCTTGAGATGCCTGCAGCCCTTGCCAACACCTTGACGGCATCCTCTTGAAAGACCCTGAGCTAGACCATCCAGCTAAGCCATTCCTAGATTCCTGACTAACAGAAACTATGAGATAATAAACGTTGATGGTTTCAGATTCTAATTGAGGGAAATTTGTTATGCAGCAATAGGTCACTGATACATGCATCTTGCTTGGCTTCCTCCCTTCCCTGTCTTGCTTCCCCCCCCCACCCCATCCTTCCCATCCTTCCCAGTCTTCCCAGGGAGCATTCCCTTAATAAGTCATGTGCACAGGAATCCTCGTCTGCTTCTGGGAAACCAACCCACCTACCCCTATAGGGTTTGTACAGTGTCCACTGCTGGCATTTGGAGGGGAGAGTGGCTGTTTCCCTCACAGCCTCACCAACACCATGTGCTATCACACTCTTAAAGTCAAATATAGTCCCGAATTGGACATGACAAAAGAACTCTGATTCCAAAGAGGATTGATTACCCAGTGAGGTCTGCACGTCAGAGGTACAGTCACACTGACCCACGTGCCCCTCCTTCTGCGCTGCTTGTAAATTCCCACCTCTCTGCCCTTACTTAGGCTAGGACTTTGCTTACTTCACCTGTCCATAGCTCTGTCCTTCCCATAAGGCCCATGTCCTATTTACCACCCCCTCTCCCTGCAAGAAGCATCTCCTGACCTCTGCTCCCAGAAGTGACGCTTCCCTCCCCCAAGGTCCCTCCGCTCATTTGTCCTGTTCTGATGGCTGTTCTGATGGCTTTTACCCAGCTTATTATTTCTGCTCAAGAGAAACTCAGAGATCGTTGCAGGCCAGGACTCACCTTCCAGGAGAGTGCTTTGTACAGAGAAGTCGTGGAGCCATTCTTTGTGAATGAACGTGAATGAACGCCCAGCCCAGGTCATGTTCAGTGAGCCTTCCTGAACTCCTTCTGCCCTGTCCTCCTCCAAGTCCTGCCCCTTCCCCTCATTAGCTCTGGTTCAGACTTTGACATCTGTGCTGATAATCAAGGCCCTTGACAAGTCCTGTTCCATCCCTGCTTCCTCCTCCTGACTCATTTCTTCCTGTCCTCCACCTTCTATTCCAGCCCTGCGAACCATTCACGGTTCCCTAAAGATGATAATGGTGACTGTTGTCTGAGCCACTTCCAAGGCCCTGTGCTAAGCATTTTACATCCACATGATTCCTGTGCAGGAGGTACCATTATCAGCCCCATTTTACAGATCAGAAAATCAAGGCACAGAGAGGCTAAGTTCACACAGTTGGCAAGCAGTGGATGCAGGGGCAGGCAGGACATGCAGGGAGTTAAAACCTCTGGGACAGCCCTACTTCAGGGAGGGCAGGATTCCAGCTTCCTTGCTCCATCCACCAGAGACAGTTCTGCAGCCTGTTCTGCACACGCTCTCGAGGGTCCCCAGCAGGACTGGGGTCCAGTTGCCCACAGCAGCCGCCCACTCATGAACACTCCCTGCACTGGCTTCCTTCCCTTCCGTTCCCGGTCTCACACCCCTCACTGTTGTGGGGTCACCTCCCAGATACATCGCTTGCATGTAAATTCTTGTCTCAGGATCTGCTTTGAGGAAAACCCACATGAAGCAGCCTCAGACTGGGATTTGCACTCAGTCTGTCTGCCTGGGGCTACTCTGTTCACAGCCACATGCCTTAGCCCACCCTTACCCCTAAAACCCTACCTGGAATACACTCTCCATCCCTGATCACCTCACCTTCATTTCAAAGACCCAACTTAGATAGATTTTTATAAGAAAATTTGTCTGACATCCCCTCCCTCAGAATTGGCCACCCCCTCAGTATCTCAGTGGACAGACCTCTAGTCCCAGCCTCTATACTATCCCCGTGCTCTTGTTTCTGGGCTTCTGGCTCCCCTGCCACTCTGGGAAGGATCCTGTCTAACTCATCTTGGAAACCCCCAGGTCCACTGGGGACTAAGTAACAGAGGAGGCACTAATCCATGTTCAAATCGGCTGCAGCTGTGCACTCAGATCCCTCTTCTTCCCTGTGCCTCTCTCACTCCTTTACACCTCCCCACCCCCCTCCCAACCATTTTACATCATGTCCCGGGGGCCAGCCATTGTTTCTGTCTCTTAGCCTGCTTCTTTGGGCACACCACCTCCCCTACGGTGCCTCACCTCTCTCTCTCTGGCACGCAGTCTCTCTGCGACTTCCATCACACTTCATTGCACTAATTTATTTTCCTATCTGCCTTCCCAACTGGATTGTGAGTCCTTTGAGGCCTCCCATGTATCTTGTTTATCACTGTATCCACACTGTGCCCCTTGCACAGTACTTATTACATAGTGGGTGCTAATAAATGTTTGTTGAATGGATGAATGAATTAATTACTTAATACATATATCCCCAGATCCCTGAATGGAAGGATAAAGGAACCGGTATACATTACTTAGGGATCTTAGGGTTGTAAATCAGAGAAGCACATCTCAAGCTGGCTTAAGTAAAAGAGGGACTTTATTGGCTTCATCACTAGGATGCCCAAGTGGCCTTCAGGCATGGCTAGATCCAGAAACCGAATAAGGTCAGCTGCAAATGCTCGCTCATTTCTTCTCTTTGTTTCTCTCTGTCTCTCTCTGTCTCTTTCTTTCCCTCTCCCCCTCTTCCCCTTTTCCTCTCCCTTTCTTCTTCCCTCCCTCTCTGTATATTTCTCTTCATGTTGACTCTGTTTCTCTTTGAGTTTTTTTTTAAATATAACTTTCTTTCTTTCTTTCTTTCTTTCTTTCTTTATTAGTTTTGGCTCTGTTGGGTCTTCGTTGCTGTGTGCGGGCTTTCTCTAGTTGCTGCGAGCAGGGGCTACTCTTTGTTGCGGTACGCGGGCCTCTCACTGCTGTGGCCTCTCCCGTTGCGGAGCACAGGCTCTGGACGCGCAGGCTCAGCGGCCATGGCTCACGGGCACAGCCGCTCCACGGCATGTGGGATCTTCCTGGACCGGGGCACGAACCCGTGTCCCCTGCTTCAGCAGGTGGACTCTCAACCACTGCGCCACCAGGGAAGCTCGATCCTCTGTTCTTTTCATCTGGAAAATGAGACAATAACAGCAACAATGAGCCCTACCTTCTGGGCTGTATCGAGGACACCAGGAGGAGATGAGAGTAAAGCTCTCAGCACAAGGCCTGGCAGAAGCAGCAGGGACAGAACTCATCCCCTTTGTCTGGGACCATCCTGATTTTACAACGTAAAGTCTCACAATCCAGGAACTCCTCCATCCCAGGCAAACTGAATGGCTGGTCACCCTATCAGGCAGGCACCCACATCTGGCAGCAGGGAGGGAAGGGTGTCCGCAGAGGACCCCAGAGATCAGGATCAAGCAAGCCAGATGCCTCAGAGCAATGGAGGAGTCTTGCCCAAGGCGATGCTGGGAAGCGTTTCTGGGCCCTTTGCAGTTCAGAGCCATTTGCACAGTAAGGAGGCCTGAGATGCGGCAGCTGCCTCCTTCCCTCAACACCCTTCCCTAGTTTCCCGAATATTCAGGGGCTCTCAGAAACTCTGACTCCGAGAACTCGTAGCTGGAAAAGACCTTGACCCTCACCCAATCTCACTGGGCACACTCCTGTAGTACAGATGGCAAAACCAAGGTATGGAGGGGGGGAAACAACTGGCCCAAAGTCTCATGGTGGGCTGTCTCCAGCACGTCTGACTTTGCAGATGGGCTCCTGGATGCTTTCAGGGAAAATTCACAGTTTACACATATGCTGGGGATGGGAGCTGGGAGAGACCCATGAGTGATGTCAGAGCCCAGCTTTCCTAGCTACAGACTTGCTTAGTAAGCTCCCTGGGCCTAAGTGACCCATCTGTGAAACGAAGGTGATAATCTCACCTGGCATGCCCCTGGGGCTGTGGTTTAAGAGTGCCCAAGAGCATTTGGTATTAGTCCTTGCATGGACGGCAGGCTGGAACGAGCCTAGAAAGACTGCTTTAGTGTTTCCGAAATCTTGGACATTCCCAGATCACCCTTTAGGTACCACCTGTATTATTAGTTAATATTTTTCTTTAAAATAACTTGCTTTAAAAAACTTAAATAAATGTGTTTAAAGACATTATGTCACATCAGTTGTTTGATGTACTGGTTGTATATCTTTAAAGTAAGTTCAAAACTATTCAAATAAAAAGGTGTTATTCTGAAACACCCCTAAACCTAGTGTATACCCCGAGCAGCATGCACATAGTACTTTGCAAAACACTGATTTCATCTAATCCCCACCCTTTGTATCCTGAAGGATGTAAATCGAGGTTCAGAGAGGAGCAGGGATAAGGCTTAAGTCACACAGAGCAAGTGTTGAGGCTGAGTGCAGACCCTCCCTCTGTTGCCACCAGTCTGGGGCATGAGCTGGTGCCCAAAGGAGCCAGGGCTTTTCCTGCTTCTAGGCATTTGCATAGCTTGTGCCCTCCCCTGGAAAGCCCTTTTTGCCCAGCTGTCCCAGGCCAATTCCTGTTCATTTGAGACTCAAAGAGTCATCTTCTCTGGAGCATTCTAGGCAGGCAGAGTGAATCTGACTCACCCCAGATTGTAGTGACCTCCTTGGGAATCTCTGTGCACTGAGACAGAGAGACTCTCAAAGGCTGCGCCAGATCTGGTTCATTTCTGCCGGGAATATGTACGCTGGGGCTGGACACCCTGGAGTCCCTGAGCAGTGTTGGTTAATTAGGGGAGGCTGAGGGCAGTGGGGCTCAGAGGCCTGGATCAGTCCTGTCCAGGGCCCAAGAGGGACAGGGCCATCAGGCCATCAGCTTGTCCCAGGTGATGAAATACTTCAGCCGGGGCCCCCGTCACTCCGCCAGCTACATTGCAGTGGCTAAGAAAGAAGATCAAGGGCTCACCTGGGTCCGTTGCTTAGCAACAGGAGGCTGTAAATGACATCGCTCCAACACTTAACTAACCCTTCCATGTCAGGCAGAGGATAATGAAGGTAAAGGCAGATGGCGAAACAGAGTTAAAAACCAGACCCAGGAAAGAGCAGGGGCATGTGCTGGGGAAAGTGGGAGCCTGCAGCAGGTAGATGTGGGCCTGGGGAAGAGATGCAACTGTCTCTGAGGCACTTGGTGGCTGCTCTGTTCCTGGGAGCCTTGATCAGGAGTTCTGAGCATGTTTGCTAACCTAACAAGGGGATTTGCTGGGCTTGGTCCTTAATAACAGGTTAGTCCTTCCAGGGCATGATGCCTGTAATTCCAGCAGTTGCCACTAGGAGGACAGCAACGACTCTAAGGGTAGCCAACTCACGGTAGACAGAACGCTTTAGAGACCTTTTATGGCATCTCTGAGTTGGCAGGGAACCTAGATGGTGGTGGGGGGCAGGGGGAGCATTTATTAAGCACCACTTTACTTTTATTAACTCATCTGATTGTCATAATAACTCCATGACTTAGGGAGGTACTTCCAATTTACAGATGAAGAAACTGAGAGCCATTCATTAAACAAATATTTATTGAGCTCCCCCGTGGGCCAGGTCCTGTTCTAGGCTCTGTATATAGAACCATGAGCAAGACAGACAAACGCCTCTGCCCTCATGGTGCTGCCATTCTAATCAAGGGGATAGATAATAAACAAGAGAAATGTAAGTAAAATATATCAGCTGATGACAAGGGCTATGGGGGAAAATAAAGCAGGAAAGGCTGAATAAACTGAGTAGTCGGAAAAGGCCCTACTGAGCGGCATTTGAGCAAAGATTTGAGGGAAACGAAGAGCAAGCTGTGTGAATATTCAGAGGAAGTGCATACCTGGCAAAGATCCTGAGGTGAGGGTAAGGTTGGTGTCTCTCAGGTTTGGTAAAGAAGCCAGTGTGGCTGCAGCAGGGTGAGAAACCAAGAAAGTAGAAAGATGGGAAGTGAGGGGCGGGACCGGAACATGCAGGGCCCTGGAGGCCAGTGTAAGGACTCTGGGTATTTCTCTGAATGAGATGGGAGCCATGGGAATATGACTGTTTAATTTATCAAATAAAAATACAGGATGCCCAGTTAAATGTGAATTTCAGGTAATGAACAGCTATTTTTTTAGTGTAAGTTTGTCCCATATAGCGCATGGGACATACTTACAATAAAAGTTACTTGCCATTTACCTGGAGTTCAGATTTAACTGGGCAGCCCATATTTTACCTGGCAACCTAACATGGGAGAGTATCATACAGAAGGGTGACATGGTCTGACTTGTGTTTCACTTGGATCACTCTGACTAGTGTGGGGAGCGTGGACCAAAGGGAGTAATGGTGAAAGCTGGGAGCCTGATAAAGAGGTTGTTACAGATGATCCAGGTGCGAGATGATGGAGTCTTGGACCAGGGTGGTAGTGGGGCAGGTGGTGAAGAAGGGGTCAGATTCCAGGCACATGTCACAGGTAGAGCAAGCACGGTTTCCTGTTGGATTAAATGTGGGCGATGAAAGAAAGAGGAATCAAAGGTGACTCAGCGGGTTTTGGCCAGCGTGACTGAAAGGACAAAGTAGCCACTCACTGAGATGGAGAAGGCTGAGGAAGAAGCAGGTTTGGGGGCAGAAAGGGAAGATGGGGGTTCAGGTTGGACATCTTAAGTTTGAAATGTATTGAGGCATCCCATAGCGAGATGTTGAGTGGTGTATTGTACAGGGTTGAATAGTGTCCCCCTCCCCCAAATTCATGTTTACCTGGAACCTGTGAATATGACCTTACTTGGAAATAGGGTCTTTGCAGGTGTCATCAAGTTAAGATGAGGTCATACTAGATTGGAGCAGGCCCTTAATTAGATGACTGGTGTGTTATAAGAAGAGAGAAATTTCGATACAGAGAAACACATAGAGTGAAGATGATATGAAGACCCATAGGGAGAAAACCATGTAAAGACGGAGGCGGAGGTCAGAGTGATACATCAGAAGCCAAGGCATGCCAAGGTGCTGGCCACCACCAGAAGCTAGGAGCGAGGTAGGAAACATATTCTCCTTCAGAGCCCCCAGAAGGAACCGACCCTGCTAACACTTTGATCCTGGACTTCTAGCCTCCAGAACTGTAGGAGAATAACGAGTTGGTGGTAATTTGTTATGACAGCCCCAGGAAAAGAATATAGCTATAAAGGTCTGGAAGAGAGGTTCTGCATAGAGATATGACTTGGGAGACATCAGGGCACAGATGATATTTAAAGTCATGAGACTGGATGAGATCACCAAGGCAGTGAAGGTAGATGAAGAAAGAAGAGGACCAAAGCCTGAGCCCTGGGGTCCCCACACTGAATAGATGGGGATTTGAGGAGGGGCTGGCAAAAGGTGCAAAAAAGTAGCAGCTGGTGATGTGGAAGGAAAACCAGGCAAAGCCAAGTGAAGAAAGTGTTTCCAGAAGGAGATCATAATCAGTTGTATCTATCGTGACTTTTGGAGCAAGGAAGATGAGAACTGAGACTTAACCATTGGATTTAGCAGTCCGGGGGTCATTGGTGACTTTGACCAAAGCAGTTTTGGAGGAATAATGGGAGATTTAGCTTGTTTGGAGCAGCTCAAGAGAGAATGGAAGATTCTTCCTCTTCTTTCTCTCCTCTCCCTCCCTCTCCTTTTCCCCCCTTCTCTTTCCTTCCCTTCTCTTGGAGGGGACAGCATTGCCAGGGGCTGTAAAATGACAGTGGGACCAAAGAGGCAGCAGGGCCAAGGACAGGGTTGGCATGGTTGGGGCACGGTTTACATATGGGGGGACTGAGCAAACAAGTAAATATATTGAGGATGATGGGAACGAGGTGCCCCAAGCTCGAAAGAAACTTGAGGTATGAGGCTGGAATTGGAGGTGTTGACAAGAACTGATGGTTACAGGTAGTTATAGATGTGGATATAGGTATTCACGTATAGCTATGTGCAGTGTGTGTGTGTATGTGGCATAATACTTCCTAGCTCTGTTGAGAGGGCCTGTAAGCAATGACACTCGGTCATTTGGGGTTTTTTGTTTGTTTGTTTGTTTGTTTGGCTGCACCCCACGGCTTACGGGATCTTATTTCCTTGACCAGGGATGGAACCCGGGCCCTCGGCAGTGAAAGCGCAGAGACCTAACCACTGGACTGCCAGGGAATTCCCCATTAAAAATTTTATTTATTTATTTAATTTATTTTTGGCTGCGTTGGGTCTTTGTTGCTGTGCGTGGGCTTTCTCTAGTTGTGGCTGGCAAGCTCCAGAGCACAGGCTCGGTAGTTGTGGCATGTGGGTTTAGTTGCTCCCCAGCATATGGGATCTTCCCGGATCAGAGCTCGACCCCGCGCCCCCTGTATCGGCAGGCGGATTCCCAACCACTGCGCCACCAGGAAAATTCCCCATTTTGTTTTTTAAATACCATCTCACACTAAAGAAACACAGGATCCAATTTGAAGGGCCTCCCATTGGCAACTGGGGCAACTTGAGCCTCAAAATGAATAACAAATGGTAACAAATGACAATCCTTCAAATAAAATAGGAATCCATGAGTCCATACTGATACAAACAAATAAGTAAATAGTAAAAAAACCAAACAAACCCAAACCCAGCAAACAAAACAAATAAACAAATAAGATTAGAAGGGAAAACTCTCCCTTATGGTAGAATGATAACTCATCAGTGTAGAAGAAATGATGGAAATAGAGGATCTCCATTTGGCAGGCTTCATTGTGGTGGCTGGTCAGGTGGATGTCATAGTGGAAGCTAAAAGCCTGTTCCTCTTCCAGAGGTCATGGGAGTTAGGAAAGGACTGAGGGACTGCTCCAGATTGAAGGAGACTAAAGAGACATGATGACCATGTTAGTCAGGGGTCTCCAGAGAAGCAGACCAACAGAATAGATAGATAGATAGATAGATAGATAGATAGATAGATAGATAGATAGATAGAGATTTTTTATGAAGGATTGGCTTACATGATTATGGAGACTGAGAAGTCCCAAATCTGTCATTTGCAAGCAAACTAGAGGTCCAGGAAAGCTGGTGGTGTAGTTCTAGTCCAGGCCCAACAACTGAGAATCAGGGGAGCCAATGGTGTAAATCCCAATTTGAGTCTGAAGGCCTGAGAACCAGGAGCGCTCATGTCCAAGAGGAGAAGATGGATGTCCTAGATGAGGCAGAGGGAGCAAATTCACACTTCCTCCACCTTTTTGTTCTGTTTGGGCCCTCAGTGGATTGGATGAGGCCCACAGGAGGGTGATCTTACTTACTTCGTCTACTGATTCAAATACTAATCTCTTCCAGAAACACCCTCACAGACACACTGGGAGATAAAGTTTTACCAGCTATCTGTGCCTCCCTTAGCCCAGTCAAGCTGACACATGAAATTCACCATCACAACAACTAAATGGAATGGATGATTCTATGTGGGGTCTTAGACCAGTAAAGAAAATGAGACATTATTGGGACCACTGACAAAATCAGAAAGTGGTCTGTGGATTGGACAATGATACTGAATTAGCATTGACATCCGCCTTTAGATGGTTGTTATGAGGGTCCATAAGAGAGTGTTCTTGTGTTTGAGGATACATACACTAGGATATTTAGAGGTGATTTCTTCAACCTGCTCTCAAACAATTCGGAAAAAAAATGGTATGCGTATGTGTGTGTGTAGAAGTGGAGCAATGTGGTAAACTGTTGACACCTGGGGAATTTTGATTAAGGGGATATGCAATTCTTTGTACTCCTCGTGATTTTGAAATGATTTCTAAATAAATTATTTTAAAAAGTGAGAGAGGGAATTGGGGGTGAGGGCAATTGGAGACAGCAAGTATAGACCAGTGCTACTCAAACTGTGGTCTGTAGACCAGTGCTGATCTGAGAACCATTTGTTCTTGATCTGATATGAGATGAGCAGACAGACAGTGAGAGTAGGTGTCTAGAAATATTGACAGAAATTCAATGCTGTTACAACACCCAAATGTGATCAGAGCATAGACCAAAAGAATGTCCATGACAGTCTGGAAAAGACAATCTGATTCTTCACCGCAGATAGTTTGGGAAGCACTGGCACAGACAACTAAGAGTTTTGTTTTAAAGCTCGGAAAAATGAAGTTACTGTCCCAGGATGGCCCAGCAAGTAGCAAGGCTGGGATTCAAACTCTGGTCCTACTGAAAGCATAAGGTTTTCCATAATGCTCGAGTTCATGCCTTTGCCTTCCTCTGCCTTGCTCCTTCCCTCCTCCCTCCCCATCCAACCAGTATCCCAGTCCTGCCAATTCTTCCTCCACAATATCTGTGAGCTTCGTGAGACATGCCTCTGCACAAATAGTTACTACAGCTCTCATCACTCATTTGTTCAACAAGTATTTTTGAGCCTGATGCTGAACTGAACTCTAAGGAGAAATCTGTGAACAAGGTGTAACCTCTGCCCTCATGGAGTTCACATCCTAGAGGGGAAGACAGGCATTATTCCAAGAATCATACAAAGAAATGTTCAATTACAATGATGACAGGTACCATGCAGGAGAGGTCCATGGGTGCTTAGCACACAGTCATAGGAGTTTGACTTGCTTTTGGAACCGCACAACTCGGATGGGAATCAAACCCAGACAAAACCCAGATTGAGACTTGAACCCACAGGTTGGGACTCGAACCCACTTTTAAAAAAAATTAATTAATTATTGGCTGCGTTGGGTCTTCGTTGCTGTGTGCCGGCTTTCTCTAGTTGCAACGAGTGGTGGCTACTCTTCGTTGTGGTGCGCAGGCCTCTCATTGCGGTGTGCAGGCCTCTCGTTGCAGTGGTTTCTCTTGTTGCGGAGCACAGGCTCTAGGTACGCAGGCTTCAGTAGTTGTGGCACGTGGGCTCAGTAGTTGTGGCGCATGGGCCTAGTTGTTCCGCAGCATGTGGGATCTTCCTGGACCAGGACTCGAACCCGTGTCCCCTGCATTGGCAGGCGGACTCCCAACCACTGCACCACCAGGGAAATCCCTTGAACCCACTGTCTTTTTTTTTTTTCTTTTTGCGGTATGCGGGCCTCTCACTGCTGTGGCCTCTCCCGTTGCGGAGCACAGGCTCCGGACGCGCAGGCCCAGCGGCCATGGCTCACGGGCCCAGCCGCTCCGCGGCATATGGGATCCTCCCAGACCGGGGCACGAACCCGTATCCCCTGCATTGGCAGGCGGACTCTCAACCACTGCGCCACCAGGGAGGCCCTGAACCCACTGTCTTTTAATTGAGATCACACACCTGGTCTCAGGACTTAATGAAGCTCAGCTTCTTTATGTCTCAATGTGGAAGGAATTCAGCAAGAGGCAAGGTGATAGGTAAGAAGTGGATTTATTTAGAGAGATACACATTCCGGAGACAGAATGAGGTCCATCTTGAAAGGCACGTGGCCCAGGGAGAAACACCCTCTACAGACAGAGTGTGGGCATCTCAGAAGACAATAGGCCCCAGAATATGGGATGGTTAGTTTTTATGGGCTGGGTAATTTCATAGGGTAATGAGTGGGAAGATTATTCCAACTATTTTGGAGAAGGGGTGGGAATTTCCAGGAATTGGGCCACCACCCACTCTTTGGCCTTTTATGGTTAGCCTTGGAACTGTCCTGGCACCTGTGGGCGTGTCATTTAGCATATGCTAATGTGATACAATGAGTGTATAATGAGGCTCAAGGTTACTGGAAGTCGAATCTTCCGCCATCTTGGACCTAGTTGGTTCTAAGCAGTTTATGTTGTATCCACAACGACTCTGTCATTCTTTAAGGGTGTGCCCTGCCTCCTTCCATCCCGTCTCACTCTGACCCAAGAAGGTAACTTTGAGTGGAGTCTTGATGGCTGTAGGAGTTAACTGGGCAGAGAGACAGAGAGGAGCGGTCCAGGCTGAGGACACAGCATGGCCAAGGCCTGCTGGGGAGGGGGGTGGAGGGACCAGGCCCAGGTGAGGCAGGGCAAGAAGGCTTGTGCTGTTGCAGGATAGAGAGGAGGAGTGGGGGGCACGATGAAGCTGGAGAGATGAGCAGAGCCCAGAGCACGCAGGACCTGCAGGTGACGAGAAGGAGTTTGGTTCCGTCCCAGGAGCAATGGGGAGCCATTGTAGGGGTTTAACAGAGAAGCAACAGCACTGATTTGTGTTCTGCAAAGATCTCTTCGGGTGAGGTCTGGAAAATGGATTATGGGGCTGCAAGCGTGGAAGCAGAGAGACCAAAAAGGAGGTGTTTGTAGTAGCCTGAGAGAGAGGGCAGTGGCTGGACTAGGGTTTCGGACATGCAGAGGGGGCAAGGGGGAATAGGAGACACAGCTACCAGGAGGCGGGGTGCCTTGCCTCTGGGGCATAGTGAGGGGACAGGTGTGGAGCTTGGGAATGGGGCAGGTAGTGGGCTGGGCCCTGAGATCTCAGAAGGCGGGGAAGAGCAGCAGCTTTGGAGGGACGTTGAGGTATTTGATTTTGAACTTGGAGCAGTCTAGTAAGCTGCTGGGTGTACAGCTTGGAATTCATCTGCCTCAACTTACCAGGAACAAATATCCAAACAGGCCTAAATTTTACTTGTCTCAACTCACAGATGGTGATGAGCTGTCCAAGAGAGATGACCTAGGCTGGGACGATCAGGGAAGGTTTTATAGAGGAGGTGAGACTGGAGCTGGGACCTGAATGATAGGATTTGAGGAGGGGAGGGAGGGCACACCAGGAGGCGTGAGCAAGACACAGAGGTGGGAACAAACATGGTGCACGCGTAGGATCACGGAAAGCTGTGTGTGCGCATGTGTGTTCATCTGGGGAGAAGGTTGAATTGACCCAGAAAAGACTCAGCAAGGATGTCTGGCCCTCCTCTGAATCTGCAGACGTATATCAGAGGCAAAGTCAACCTCTTTCTCACTGTCCTGCCTCCGCTTGCCTTCTCGCCTGCCTACTGCCTGCGGAATATTTGCAGACCTCCTGGCAGCAGAACCCCATCCTAGGCCCCCAGGACAGCCCCTTCCTCAACTCAAACGAAGCAGTTCTGCTTTTATCTGCTTTTTATGTTGAGCTTCCACAAAATATTTCTTTTGAAGAAAGGTTTACACATTGCGGAAAGCTGGGAACAACCTAAATGTCCATCAATATGGAGAATAGATAAATAAACCATGGATTATTCATACAGGGGACCGATACGCAACAGCAAAAATGAATGAAATAGAGCTGTTAGGATGAAGCTCACAACATAATATCAACATAATATCAAGTGAAGAAAAAGTAGGTTGCAGAAAGATACACAGAGGATGATGCTCTTTATATAAAATCTAAAAGTGTATAACACAGTACTGTCTAAACATACGCACCAGAGTAAAAGTATTAAAAACATGGATACAAATGCTGAACAGTCAATTTTGCATGATGGTTACCTCTGGAGAGGCAGGGAGGGAGGGATGGAGTTCCGGAGGAAAACTTAGGGAACCTCAAAGGTCTCCGTGATGTTCTATTGTTTAAGCTACGTGCTGGGCACAGGGGGCATTTGCTACATAATTGACTCTATATTTTGTAGGTCAAGGTCATCTTTGGTCATCAGTGGTCTAGAGGCAGGAGCAGACTTGGGAGTCTGCCGGGGCTGGGTTTATATCACAGCTTCCTAGAGGTGTGGCTACAGGCCTATGGGCAAGGGACTTCACTTATCTGAGCCTCTTGAGAGCTGTAAAATGGGCATAAAGAACTCTTACCTCATGGTCTCTCTCTTTCCTCCCCCCTCCCTCCCTCCCTCCCTCCTTCCTTCCTTCCTTTCTTTCAACGGATATTTACTGAATGTTTACTGTGTAGAAGGTCCTGTACAGGTACTGGTGATAAGGTCCCTCAAGGTGCTTACAAGTCTTTAGAGAGACAGACATGCCTCAGACCAATAAATTACAACACAGTTTGCAAACAATGATGGGTTAGGAAGAAAATAAACAAGCTTCCGTGACAGAGAATCACCAGAGACTCAGATCCAGTGGTTGGGGATGGTATCTCAGAGATCTGAAGGCATGGGGGTGGCGAGAGAGAGGAATGTGGCAGAGGGAACAGCATGGGCTAAGGTCCTGAGGTGGGGAAGCACCTACAGTGCTTGGTGTATTGGAGTAACAGTGAAGCTGGGGAGGGTCAGGTGGGGGAGTGGGGCGTGACACGAGAGGCTGGGGAGGAGGGGGTGCATGATGAACCATGGGCTTGCAGAGCACGTGGCAGGACACTTGGCATATGTGCTCAGGAGATGCTGTGGCTTTCCCCCCACCTCTTTTTGGGGGGATGGCTGGAGGGACAAATGGACATCTGAGGGCAGGAAGGGAGCCTGATCCCCAGCCTCCAAAAGCACCTGCGGTAGCCTGGATTATGGTTCCAAATCTTTATATCCCTCAGTACTTCCCTGTTATAGGTCCCTGCTCTTTGCCATGTTACTTTGCAGTGACTTCCCACTGTGACTCTGACTTGACATTGCTCAGCTGTGTGACTTGCTTTGGCCAGTGGGATGTCAGGAGAGGTGCCGCGAGCAGAGGCTTGAAAAGCACTTGTGCGGTTGTTCTCCTGCCATTGCCACAAGAACGTGCCCAGCCTGGCCTGCTGGTCCTGGGAGGAGGTGGGGGCAGAGGAGAGCCACCCCAGCTGAGCCATAGATTTGCAAGCTAATTAAATGCTTGTTGTTTACCACTGAGATTTCCCCCCCGCCCCCCGCTGTTTATTATGCAACACCCAGTTCCTTGCTCCAGTGCTGTTCCTGGATGCTGGGCCTTTCTTCCTGCCTTCACCCAAGCCCAGGAGGGTGGGAAGAAAGATGATTGGGCTGAAGCCCAGGATTCTGGCCTTGAATCTGCCAAACCCTCATCCTAGGCACTGGGCAAACCCTTCCCCATGTGGGGTCTTGGTTTTCCCATCCATAGAGTGAGACATCTCCCCCTGATTGTGAAGCCCCTCATAGATTATAGCCACAAGGAATAAGAGCTTAGTCTGTCCAGATATAGCCATGTCCCTCCCCTACTTAAAACCCTCAGTGGCTCCCTGTGACCTTAGAGAAGTCAAAGCTCCCTAAACTGGCATTCAAGACCCTGCATGACTGCCCCTGCCCACATCTACAGCTTGCCTCTTCCTACCCACTCTTTGCTCCAGGCATGACTTATGGTTCTCAGTCAGCTTCCTTATCACCCTGTGCTTGTTCATGCCTCTGGGTCTTTGCACCTGCGGTTCCATCTGTTTTCAAAGTCCGCCACTGCATTTCTCTGCTTTGTGAATTCCCATCTATAGAGCGTGTTTTGTTTTTAACCAACGTTCGTCAAGCTCTTACTGTATGCCAGGTACCATGCTAAACCCTTTATATATGTGTTCCAATTTAGTCTTCCCAGCAGCATGATGAAGTACGTATTATTATCAACTCCATTTTAATTATGAATAAACAGAGGCTCAGAGAAGTAAATTGACTGGTTCAAGGTTATACAGCTATAAAGTGGTGAAGCCAGGACACAAATCCCGGCAGTCTGACTCCTAGTCAACAGGAAAATAGACAACAGATTTGAACCCAGGTCTATCTGTTTCCAGAGCCTATGTATTTAGTCACTTTTCCATGCCTCCTCTGCCTGCAGAATTCCTACGCAAGTGCGTGAACTATATTCTTTCAACGTACAAACATTTTTTGAGCACCTGCTTGGTGCCAAGCACTAAGCCAAGCTCTTCAGGAGCAGTCACTTCCTTAATCCTCACACTTGCCCTAGGCAGTCACCATTTTTACTGATCCCATTTTGCAGATGAGGACAACTGAGGTCCAGAGAGGTGAAGTGAAGGTCATGCAGCCAGTAAGTGGTGAAGTTGGGACACATACCCAGGCAGTCAGATGTCCAGGCTCAAAGTTGACCTCTTGGCCACACTGACTCTCAATTTGCCATAAGCTTCAAGATCCAGTTCAGATACCATCTCCAGAATGTTGAATAGTGGAATCCCAGGGGATTCATGGCTTTGGCCTCTCCATCAGCCCCCTCACCCAGGGGCTTCACAGCTGACAATGCAGTATACAGTGTGGTTTGGACTGAAGTAGGGTACCTGATAACACTGTCAGGCACCCCCCCTCTAGTTTCCAGCCTGATGTACCGACACCCAGCTCCCACCCCACCTCATCCCTACCCCTTGGGCCTCAGGCTTTGAATCCAAACAAACATGAAGCCAAATGACTTTCACTTTGTCCCTTCCAACTCAGTGATTTTGGAGGAGAATAAATACCGAAGCCACTGGCATGAATAAAAATTAATGTAGAATCGTGCTAACTGTGCAGGGATGCTTTTTAAAAAGAAAAAATCCTCAATTTAGAATCTCAATGCAAATAGACTCTTATAAGGTCAAATGAAAGATAAATGCCTCTGGAAAGCAAAGAAGTCATCATTTGGGCTGAATTCTCTCTCTCTTTCTCTCATTTCCTCTGCCTCGCCTTCATTCTGTCGCCCGCCTACATTTCTTTTTAGTCCCTGTCTTCGCCTCTCCTCTTACCAGTCGCTTGCTCTTCCTGACTGTGTGTTTGCATGTGTCAGTTTCTCACTTTTAATTCAGTGCAGAATTTCAACCTCCGGAGAGTAGTATGACCTTGGTGAAGTCATTTTTCAGCTTTGTGCTTCAGTTTTCCAATCTTCATAAAAGGAAGTATAATTATTCCTTGCAGAGGGACACTAAGCATAACAAGACAGCCCTTCGTAAAGGAAAATGATGCTTCCAACCAGTGATGGGCAGTCTCACCCATCCTCTGGGTTTGGGCCTGGAAGGTGGGCAAAGATTAGGAGCAAGCACCATCTGGTCACCAAGTGATGCCAATGAACCACTGTGGTGAATGGTCTTCTGAACTTGGCCTTTTTACTGTCAGTCTGATTCAGCCTAGACTTATCCTAAGAAGATGATTCTGGTTTTTAAAAAAGGAGAAGCTGAGAGAAAGGCAAGGCCTAGTGAGGAGGAGTCTCCTCAAAGGTGAGATAAAAGACACAGTGAATGGGAAAATAACCACATGACAAATTTAAATTAAAGTCAGAGGATTGTGACTAGCAGAAGGAAATGTCCTTGACAACTAAGGGAGAAAAAAACCCTGGGAAAACCCTATTGGAATGGGAGACACTAGGCTGTGATCTCTTTAGGGAAGGGATCACATCTTTCTTGTTCACTGTATCTCCCCAGGGCACAGCAGAGGTCTTGACTTTATAAATATTTGTTGAACAACCAACTTAATGAATGAGTATATCTATTCCTGGAACCCCCTAAGATAAAGACTAGACACGATTTTCCCTAGAGCACAGCATGTGCTCATCAACCATTGGCTGAATATTGAATATGTGAGTTTTCTGGTTGCAGATCTGCTGCTACTGCCCAGGTATCTCTTGAGGACCAAGTGGATATGAGAGGGGAAGGGGGGCATCTCCAGGGTGGAGCAGGAAGTGGGGGCACCTGAGTAGCCCAGGCATCTCTACCTGGTCTACTTGAGACATTTGAGACATTTTGATAATGGGAGGCAGAGGGCTGGATTGAAAGAATGACAGTAACCCACGTATCGTCTCCTTCCAAGGGGCACCAAGCCAGTAGACTGAGAGAAGAGGGATGGGACAGTGGAAACACTGGAACCGACAGCTTTTTGGCCCAGTAAGGCACTTACTTGACTGGGAGTCAGGAGCCTTGGCTTCTAAACTCAAATTGCAACAAGAACATCAGGAAAACACCCAAGAGCCTGCTAACCAATAGGATCTGATATAGTCCTATATCACAGACTGGGTTTCCTAGGAGGCAGACTCAGAGATGGAGCTCAGTATGCAGGGTGCTTATTAGGGAGTGCTCTTAGGGTCAACACCTCATGAGAAGGGAAAGGACTGGGATTGAGCAGGGGGAAAGTAGAGCTGTAATACAGCCTCCACAGAAGTCTCAGCCTACCCTATGGATGGTTCTGAAGCTAGGATGACATTTCAGTTGTCCAGAGTTGGGATGGGCCTTTACACTGCCATATAAATCAGTTACTGATGGAGCCTGCCCCAGGAAAATGTGTTATGTCGAGTGAAGCAGCTCTCTTCAGCTGAGGCAATCCCTATAGGGGACTGACAGCTGGTGACTTTCTGATGATGACACCCCCCATTGGTGGAAAAAATCCTTCAGTTCTGAAGGGGGACCTGGGTGTGCATCACAGCATCCAATGTAGCTTGCTATTTACTTCCATTAACACTAAACCTTATTGCAATCCTACAAAAGAGATATTACTAGTTTCACAGATGAGAAAACTGAATTTTGGAGAATGTATCTACTGGGCTTTTCCCAAGCCACACAACTAGTAACTATTAGTGGTGGTGCTAATTCAAACCCAGGTCTTTTTGGCTCTTAACCCCTTCCTTTTTCAACTACATCTCACTGGCTTGAGATTCATTCACCCCACCCAAAATTCTACCTGTTCGCTCTGAAGCCTTTGACAGATGGCCTCCTCTCCATGGGGCTCAGCCTCTCCATCTACAAAATGAGGGGTTTAAACTAATCTGAGTTTCTTAACCAGGAGTCCACAAACCCCATGCAATAATAGGCTAAGTTTGGTATATATGAGCAAAATTTTGGACTTGTATATATTTCTGGGTAGAGGGTCCTAAAAGGTTTTTGAATCCCCAAAGAGGTTGAGACATACCAGGCTGGATGGTCTAAGGTCCTCTTCAGCTCACATGTGCTGCAATTCTGCACCCTTGAGAGCCGAAAGATCACAGCCCCAAAGCTATTCAGCACCACGGACAGAGCCACAGGCCGCTGTCTTCTGTGGCAAGGTCCCACCAACTTTTATACTGACCCAAAGAATGGATGATGGAAGACCCTTGACTACCCAGAATCGGTGAGATAAGAAGTCAGAGCTTGTAATAGATACAAATGGCTTTTCCTCTCCCTCCTGTTTTTTTGTGAAAGAGTCCCAAATGTTGCAATTGTCCTCACAGTGACATTTCCCCCATCCTGGGGGCCTCTCGTTCCTCTCCTCCCAACAGTGACGAAGAGGGTATTGAGCCGGGCAGTGGAGTACCCCGGTGACTGATTAGTGCTGCCAACCACCGACACAAAACCATTTGGTGTGGGGAAATGATAGATGCTAACACTCATTTTAAACACAGGCAACTGAATTCCTGCAGACAGGCACCGCGGCTGGAATTTAGGGCACAGCTGCTAGGTTCAGATAAGGTGCAGAATCAGTCCTGCATACCTCGATGTTACTTAATAATGAAAATGTGGTGATTGATGCTGCTGTCTAGAGGATATAACCTCTCCATTTGGAGGTTTTCAGCTTCCAAATCATCAATTCCACCGTTTGTTTGTTTGTTTTCTTTCTTTCTTTTTTTGGAAAGGCAATGTGGGTGAGGAGTGGATAAAGTGGGGGGATGCTTGACAGCAGGAAGCTCATGATCCTAAAGAATTTGAAAAAGTCCAAAGAGCTTAAGTTGAAAGAATTCAATTCTGGCAACTCACATGGGACAGTAAGTTTAACACGAAAGACTGGGTTAGACCAGTTATTCTCAATATTTTCATGGTCAAAGGCTACTTCTGCTACGCACTCCCCATTTCTATGATGTCACAAATTGCCAATCAGAGTTTCTGATACAGAACTTTACCTCCCCCCTCCCCCCTGAGCTACAGGAGAGATGGGCCATTTATCTGCTACCTCCTGAGCGTTTCCCCTGGAGAAGCCTCAGATTCGGCATGTCCAAAACAGAGCTCATCATCCTTCTACCCAAATCTGCCCTTTTTTCCCCCACTTCAGCAAGTGGTGCTACCCATGACAGACACCTGGGCATTATCCCGGACTCCACCTTCTTCCTCAACGCCCATGTCCAGACCCCAATCCTGCTATTTTTATCTCCTGGATCCCTCTCTCTTGAATTCACCTACTTTTCTGTATCCCCATGACCTTAAAATACAATCTCACCCTCTTTCCCCTAAATAGCCTTTGGGGCTCCAGTTTTTCTCTCCAATTCATCTTCCATCTTGAACATGAGTAATTTTCCTAAACAGAAACATACATGTTCCTCCTCTGCTTAAAACCCAGCAGTGGCATCTAACTTCCTCTGGGACAAAGTCCAGTTTCCTTATCTTAGTCCCCAAGCCTTTTAAGATCTGGTCCCAGCCTGTATCTGCAGTACACCCCTCAATGTACCTCGCACTCTTTGCTGGAACTATCAGTACATGAAACACATGTGGATCTCTGCCTCCTTGCCTTTGCATGTGCTGTTCTCTTTGCCTTGCGGGCCCTCCCTCCTCTTCATTTTCTTCAAGACTCTATAATGTTTTCTACTTAGAGAAAGGTTTTCTTTACTATCCTTCACAACCCCTGACAATGTTGATTTCTCTTTTTTATGTGCCGTTATAACTATAGTCACCCCGTAGTACAGTGATAGGTAGCCGTCATCACCTCACTTGCTAGAACTGGGTTCAAATCCCTGTTCCACCATTTATCAACTGTATGATCCTGAGCAAGTTGTGTACTCTCTCTGACCCTCAGTTTTTTCCTATATAGCATGGGGATAATAATAGGACCCATCTCATCAGGTGGTTTTGAGGATTAGATGCTAGATGTAATTGATTTAGCATGGACTCTGGCACACAGTAGATGCTTAATAAATATTAATTGCCCAGTAGGGAGATGTTGTTAAGGTAGAGCCCACGGAAGATGGCAAGTGCCTGTCTCAAGTCAGAGTCCTAGAAACAGAGTGTGAGAAAGATTCAGTACAGAGGATTTACTGAGGAAGTGCTCTTAAGAAAAACCAGTAAAGGAGGGAGGGAAGCAGGAAAGGGAAAGGAAAGAGGACAAGCACAGATGTCATCTCAGGTTATCCACGGGGGGCTCTGGAACATACATCCCATTGTCACCCATCATCGGCTATGAGCTGCCTCTGGGAGGGAGATGGAGGGTGTAACCTCCCAGAAGAGGTGGCCTGGTCAGTGAGGGCAATTTTGCAGAGAAGGGAGCAGCTGTTGAGGGGGCATCCAAACCTACAGCAGCAGGGGGATGGGTATGCCTGCCTGGGAAAGGGGGTCTGGATGGGGTACCAAAAAGACCCACTACAGCGTCTTAGGAGAGAGTCACTGCTTTCAGGGGACTGAGAGGTTGTTCATGGAATGAAGGCGGAGTCCAGACTTTATAGCTGCCTCAAGTTTCATTCACTCAATAATTCATGTATCCACTCTGAAGTTATTTATTGAGCATCTCCTATGTTCCAGAGACATTACTAGGCTCTGGAGAAAAGCTTGGAGAGCAAAAGGTGCCCGTAGGGACCTCACAGTCAAGGGCAAGTGACAGATGGTTGTCAAATAATCACACCAAAAGACAAAGGTCTCTGAAGAGAAGGAACTCAGTTTTGTGAGGATGTATAACAGAGGGACCCAGGTCAGCCTGGAGGTGAAGGAAGGCTTCCTGGAGGAGAGACTTTTGAGTACAGGTCTGAAGGATGAGTTTACCAGTGAAAGATGGGGTTGTAATTAGGTGGGGAAGGGGGGATGTGTGGCTCTCTTCCTACTTCCTTCTTACAGTCCTACTACAATTGGAGGGATTGCCACTGCCCTAAAGCTGTTGTCAATCATCTACACTTGAGTATGGATGAGATTTTTAATTCTTTTCTGAGAAAAGAGCTTGCTGAAGAAGAATGAAGAGAAAGTCTAGGGGCTATAAATGCTTTGGTGAAAAGTTATTTTAAAAAAACAGAAAAGGGGAGTTGGGCAGAAAAGGAAAGCAAGAGCTTTGAGAAAAGCTTGATTTTGCATCGTGCAGCTGCCCCACCTTCTCTTATAGCTTCTCTCCCTCTCTCATGCAAGCTTTAGAAGCTGGGGGAAAAGCTTGGCCTGGAGCCACCCATGCCCAGGGTCTGCTTTGCTTGAAGCCAGAGGTGGCAGCTGCCTATGCAACATGATATAAATCCTCCTCTCTGTCCAATCTTGCTGCTGACTTGCCACTGGTCACTGCCTGAAATTCCCACCATTAGCATCTCAAAGCCTAGGCTAGTGCCAGGAGCTTGGTTCTCATTCTGGCTCTCTTCTTCTGACATTGGGCATGTCCTTTCCTTTCTTACACTCAAGGGAAGGCCTGGACTCAATTTCTCTGAGGTCCCTGCAGCCCTAGCTGTCTGTTTATTTCTTGCACACTCACTATTGCCCCACTAAGATTGCAAACTCAAGGTGGTGATCTGGAGACTGTCTAGAGGGCTGGGGGATGCCTGAGCACCTGGAACCCAGGCTGGGCCCCTTTCTCAGCCTTCTGGCTCTCAGAGGAGTTGGGAGGGAGGAGGGCACTGGAAGAGGCCTTCGGCCTCCGGTGGCCCTTTAAGTGCCGCGAAATGACTTCTACTCCCCAGATGGCTGCCTGTGGCTGTCAGACACGCCTCAAGGTCAGGGGTGTGCATTTGCCCCAGACACAGCAATAATGGCTTCTAATGGACTATAAACAGGTGAAGTTTGCTGCAAAGATGCTGCCACCATTGCTGGAAAAATAAAAGCTCCTTTCTCCTTAACCCTCTCCTGGATTTTGACCGCACCATAACTGAACTATCTTTAAACAGTGCCTTCTCCAAAGACTATCTTGCTTGACATCTCATCCACCCTTAAACAACAGGTCAAGAGGAAGGCTATTATTATGTCCACTTTATAGATGGGAAAACTGAGGCCCAGAGAGGGAAAAAGACTTGCCTGAAGTCTCAGAGTTACGATGTGGCACAGTCAGGACTAGAACTCAAAGCTTCTCTGGTCTCATAGTCCACGTTGCTGTGAGACCCTGCTCCACTCTGTCTGCAGCCTGCTAATGCTTTGTGGTGGACTTTGCCAGGAGTTGCAAGAGAAATAAAAAGTGACCTTGAGGACCAGAGTTCTAAATGAAGGCCTTTGAATCAGACCAACCTGAGTTCAAATCCTGATCTGCCTTGTACTTGCTGTGTGACCTTGGGCCCATTAATTAACCTCCCTGAGCCTCAGTTTCCTCTCCTAAGAGGGAGCAATAGGATGATCGTGAGGGCTAAGGGAAATTGTGTGCATGAAATGCCTGGCACAGAGGTCTCAGTAAAGGTCAGACTCCTCTCATGCCCCGTCTTGAGTAAAGCTGAGATGTCTGAGGCTTCCTAGAGGATGTGACCCTAGCATTGGGGCTGCCACATGAAAGGCAGTGACCCAGGTTCCAAAACCCACCCCTCCTCTAGGGACCCTGGGGGACACTGTCCCTAAGGTCATCTCGCACCAGGCAGGCAGACAGCAGCGCCCCCTCCCTCCCTCCAGCCCCACACTAGAGGGCAGGAGTGAAGACAGTGAGGGCCATAAATAAGGCCAACGAGGAGGCAGTAACTGGGTGGCCATTTCCCGTCACGCTGCTACTTTTAGTGCCGCCACCATCACAGCGAGGCTGGAAGGGCTCTCCCGCCCTACCCCTCCATGCTGCCCTCCACCCCCCAAATGGAGATCTGTCTCCTCTTACATCAACTTCTCCCAGTGGACCTCAGAAGAGGGACCTTGTCCTACACTACAGATGCACATGTGTTCATGCTCTCACCACCCCCCCGACTTTATTTCTCTCTATAGCCCTTTTCACCATGTGACGTAGTGATCCTTTATTTACTTATTTTTTTGTTGCCTGTTTCTCCCCAGCAGGCTGTCTCCTCTCACCAGACTCCCCGAGGGCAGAGATTTTGTGTTTTGTTTACTGCTCTATTCCAAGCACCTAGAACAGCACCCAGCACTTAGTCGGTGCTCAGTAAAGTGCGGAACGTGCGTATGCACGCGGCCACTCTTTGTTATCTCATACTTCATTCAAAGCATATTGATGCTAATAAATGAACCTATCAGTTCCAGGTACCGGGTGAAGCGCTGGTGGCATCTAAATGAACCCCACAGCCCCCATCCGTGCCCTTGAATTGGGGGGACACACAGCAAGGTGGCACAACAGGGGAGTTACGACTACTGACTCTGGAGTCAGAATACCTGGCCTGTGTGACCTCGGGAGAATTTCCTATACCTCTGAGCCTCAGTTTCCATATCTGTAAAATGGGGATGGTCGAAGGCATCATAAGGAGTCAGTGAGGGCATGCATTGAAATGTGCTTTGTAGCGTCAGGTACTAGGAGTGCTCAGTGAACAATGGCCATTGATCTACGATTCCTATGATGTGAGCTCTAATAGAGGAAGAAACCACGTGCTGAGGGTCTGCTGGGAAGGAGCAAGTGATCCTGACATGGAAGGTCAAGGGTATAGTCTCCAAGGAAGCAGCATGTGATCAGGGCATCCCGGAGCCCAGCGTTCCTGGTGGAGGAGACAGAGGAGCAAAGGCACAGAGGTGTGGGAGGAGCTGCAGGCTCCTGGTGAGTGTGTGTGTGTGTGTGTGTGTGTGTGTGTGTGTGTGTGTGTAGGGTGGGAGACGAGGAGGGAGGGGAGGTGGAGGGGGTGAGATCAAGGGAATCCTCCAATGCTTAGGGGATGAGTTTGGACCCCGTCCCAGGGGTATGGGAGCCACTGAAGGGGGCTGAGCAGAGGAGGAGTGTGGCCGCTGGGATTTAAAACATCTGTCTGAAGTGGCCTGGATGGGGTTAGGGGGACAGGAGGCAGAGAGGGCTTCCACAAGAGGGCTGGTATTCTGGGTGGGAGATGCTAAAGCTTAAACAGAATGCCAGGGGAGCAGCTGGGGGCTGGCAGTGGTACCCAGACCCAGGCTCCTTGCTGATGGGCATTGGCCACCTGGGATGCCGACCCTGATGCCCACCCCAATCCCCAAGAGGGTACCAGGGAAGGAAAGAGGAGAAAAACCTAGGGTTTACGTCCCCTTTCCCCTCCTGAAATATCTATGACCCTCAGATACCCCAGTCATCCACCCAGTTTGGTGGGTGGAAATCCCAGCTCCTCCACCTACCAGCGGCATGACCTTGGGCAAGTCACTTCTCGCTTCTGGGTCTGCTCCTTTACCTGAAACAGGGGGGAAGGCTGAGAAGGGAATAACCCATGAGTCCCTACTCTATATCAGGCCCGCCACTCGCAGGGGAAATGCCTCTTCTCTTGGGTAGTTATAAGAGTTCCACATGAAGCCTCCAGAAGGAACCTGGTACTCAGTGGGGGCTCAGTCAGCATCCTCCCTTCCTCCCCCACCCCTTTTTCTTATTTCCTTGGCACTCCAAAGAGGTCTTCTGTTTTCAGTTCTCTGCTCTGGAATATCTGGCCCATGAGAGCATTATCATCTGGACAGGACTTCATAGTTTACACAGCATCTTCAGCTCCATTAGCTCACTGGATGCTCCATATCAGAGGAATTTTGAGCTCCATTGTATGGATGAGGAAACAGGTCCAGAGAAGTTAAGCAACTCTCCTAAGCTCGCACAGGATTCAAACCCAGGACTGTTTGGTCCAAACCCAAAGTGTTTTCCCTTAAACCTTGCCTCCACCCCAGCACGTGGATTTCCTGAAGACAGGGCCCATCTGCTGTGGCTCCATCCTCCAAAGTATCTCCCCCTAAGCGTCTGTGTAAACAGGCAGAAGGTGTCAAGGGATGCTCCTGGATTCCTTGAAACCTGCTACGTGCCACGTTCCTTACATTCCTTCTCTCTCATCTTTATGATGGATTCTGTGAGCTGGGACTTGTTCTCTCCAATTACAGATGCAGAAACCAAGGCTCAGAGATGTGCCAGGTCCGGGGTCAGGGGTGGGGAGGAACAGCTGAGATTCAAGCCCCACAGCTGCATGAATCCTTGCGCCAAAGTGTCCCTCCATGGGCAGGAGGTTGGTGGTCCAGGTAACAGGGATGCAACAGTTGGTGGGGGAGGAGAAGCAGGGCAGGGACAGCTGTGTGCAAAGGCCTTGTTTGGGTTAGATCTCTGCCTGGGGTCAGGGCTGGGCCCGGCCAAGTGTCCTTGGGTCACAGCCCAGCTGGCTTCTCCTCTCTGTCCCCGGAGCCCCCTCTCCAGCGAGCTTCCTTGCTGGCCTTCCTTTGGCTTCTTCAAGCACAGGAGGACCCTCTGGGCAGCCAACAGGTGCTTGCTGTCCACTTTGAAGACCTTCCCAGGAACCTGGAGTATGGCTTGGGGGCAAAGTCTCATCAGGAGTCAGGCCCTGTCCAGAAGCCACAGATCCAGCCAGTGCTTCCCTCAGTCCCGACTTAAACCTCCCTGGTCTACAGACTTGGTCCCACTGACTCCTCAAAGGGCCAAGGGGTCAAGGAGGTCAAATTACTCAGCCCCCGATTCAGGCAGATTGAAATTCAAGTCCCACCCTCGCCACCCCCTTCCTGAGAACCTTTGGAGAAGCCACTTTACCTCTTGGAGGCCTCATTTTCTATTTAGATTTATATGGGGCTAATCCTTGCTGAGGGAGTCTTATTCCCATTTTGCAGATTGGGGCACTGAGGCTCAGAGAAGAGAAGTGAAGTGATGGAAACAGGCAGTCTGGTTCCAGGGTCTGAGATGCTCTTGACTCTGTCTTAAAATTAAGTGTAGTAGAAACCTCATTGCCTGCGGAATTACACTAACCTTGTGCTTTCATCTCAGCTTCACAATATATTAGTTTTGTGGTCCGGGGCAAGTGACCTTCCCTCTCTGAACCTTAGTTCCTCACCCATAAATTGTGCGTTATTGCAAAACAATGAGAATAAATGGTAATGAGTGTGAAAATGCCAGGTATATAGTAGATGCACTGTAAGGTAGCTCCAGCTACAGTTTCTCCATCTGTAAAACAAGAAGGTGGCACCAGAAGATCTCTCACTGGAGGGTCAAGTCAAACCCGTAGCTCCCATGAGAACTGTTGACGTGGGCAGGGCTGTTTAGGTGTCCCCAGACCACCCTGGGCAGGCTCCCAGTTTCATCCTTCCATGAACAATTGGCCTGCAAAGGGAGGGGTTGGCTTAGGGGTGGTCTGCAGGAGGGGAGGATGAGAGGTGGACAGGTGAGTGAGGAGAGGATTTTAGAGACATTGACTGTCAGCCACCAGAGCTCCAAGTGTAGGGCTGGACTTCAAGTACAGTCAACTGTAGAGGACTTGGGCCCCTGAAGGGAAGCTCAGCTGAGGCTCAGACCCAGGGGAAAAGGAAAGGACACTGTTAACAGAATGTGGCTTTGTTCCCGGGAACAGAGTGTGAAAGCCTTAGCTTGGCAGAAATGATGCTTAGGAACCTGATGTATTAGGAGGTGCCATCTTGCAATACAAAGAGCATTGGTACATGTGATCAAATTGTATGAAACACACACACACACACATACACGTGAATACAAGTAAAACTGGGGAAATCTGAATAAGGTCAGTGGATTGTATGTTCATATCCCGGTTGGGATATTGTATGATAGTTTTGCAAGAAGTCATCATTGGGGAAAACTGGTAAAGGGTGCATGTTATCTCTCTGTACTGTGTCTTCCAACTTCATTTGAATGTACAATTATCTCAAAATAAAGGTTTAATTGAAAACTGAGGGACAAAGACAGACAGACAGACACACACACACACACACACACACACAGAATGGGGTCTAGAGTGTCTTGGGTCCAAATCCCAGCTCTGCCCCTTTCTCATTTTGTGGCTTCAGGCGAGTCTTTTTACCCCTTTGACTCTCAATTTCCTTACCTAAAATGGAAATAAAATACAAGCCATTTAGAACTGAAAGGCAATGATAGCGTGTCATATCCCCACTGGTGGCATGCACACAAGAAAATATTCAGAGGGAGATTTATAGCTTTTAATGCATTTGTTAGAAAGCAAGATTGAAAAATTAAATTAATTAAATCTTCTGTTCAAGGTAGTAGAAAATAAATCCATAAAAAAAGGAAGGAAGGAATTTTAAAAGATCAAAGCGGAAATGGACAAATCAGAAAATGAGATGATAACCCTTACAAAGTAGAGCTGTGGCATGAATGAAATAGGATCATTCATTCACTCAAGAAAAGTGCGTGGCACACACTGTTATGTCCAGCACATCCTGTATTCCAGGCACTGTGTTTAGTACTAGGGGGACAAAGGGAAGCAAAGCACACAGCCCTGCCCGCAGGGAGTTTTCAGTCTAATGAGAGAGGCAAAAGCAGTATGTACGATGTCTAGTGAAATCAGAGAGGAAGCGAAGGGGGCTGGAGGAGTCTCCAGAGGGAGCAGGAAGTGTTCTCCCCGGAGCTGATGTCTAAGGTAAGCACAAAGGATAAATGGAGTTGTCATAAGAGTGTTTCTGGCAGTGAAAACAGCAAGTACCAGTGTCTGATGCAAAACAAGTTATGTCCCCGAAGGAAAACCAAGCATTCCTGACATTCACGGAGTACTTACAACAACCCTGTGAGGTAGGGACTATTACTATCTCCATTTGTAGTTGAGGGGATTGAGGCTCAGAGAGGTTCCTTAACTTTCCTCAGATACTTCAGCAAGAAGTGATGAAGTAGGGGTTGAACGCAAAGGCTGAGGCAAAGCTTACATACTTCATGGGGGTATGATTCTGGGGCAGCAAGAATGAGGGGGAAGGGGAAGTGAGGTAGAGAAGTATGGAAACACACAGTGATATGTTTCCAAGCTGGCCCCAGATTGGAGTCAATGCAGCGGGGCACTAGGTCATGTGGGGGTGGCACATCCACAAGCCATGTGAGCCTCCATTCTTTGGAAGAGTCCATTCATCTGTGGCTCCATCCTCTCTCCCAACTGAGTATTCCCAGTTTCCTCCATGGGGTGCAGTTACTTGGCATCTCTGGGAAGCCACTGGGGAAGCCATATCCCATGCCCTGCACGTCGTTCTTTATCTGAATGTGAAAGGGCCCGAGCTTCCCTCAGATTGGGTTGGACCCAAGTGTCAGCTGCTGCAGCCTGGCAAGCTTGATGGAGTCCATGCTGAAGGGAAGGCTGGTCCTCAGCCAGAGGAGACTCAGGCAGCTGGGTTAGACGATGAGGCAAAGGCAGAGGCAGGGCTCGCCATTGAACGAGAGGGCTCAGGTGGGAATGAGTCAGTCCGAGAAGATGCATAAACTGGGTCTGGGGCACCAGGTCTGCCTGATTCTGGAATTTATGCACAAGTGGCCAGAGCTGAGTTTGCAGAGGTGGGCAGGGCCTAAAGCCCAGAAGCCTAATTGGTTGACTGGAGAAATGGGACTTGATCTGCAGGGCAGTGGGGAGCCATGGGAGCATCCTGAATGCCTGGCTGGATGGCTGGCACCAAGAGCAACTCAGGACCAGCTAGATCCCATTGGTGGGGAGTCGGGGGCTGCCCCATCGGCCACTCAGTGCCCCCTCCCCCAGGTCCAGCCATGACGACTGCAGCGCACATCCTTCAGTGTGACACTGGAACATCGCTGGGGGAGCGGAGGGTGACGGAATGCCATGCCGTGCGGTAATGGCTCCAGCGCCAGGAGGAAAATGACATAAATAATATCCCATTAGAGGCGCCGAGCTGCTCTGCTGAGTGCCTTGTTTTCCTGGCAACATTATGGACTTCATAAACAGATTCATTTATTTTCCATCCCTCACTCTTGTGAGGTTGGGGGCTGGGGGTGGCTGCCAGGGAAGGTGACTGGGGGCTGCAGAGGCGATGGGGGGCAGGATCTTCCAACCTCAGCCGGCACACCTGCCTGCCTGTCCCACCCCTAGCCTTTCCCATACTCCCCTTCTCCACCTGGAATGCTCTCCCCAGCTCAGTCTTTAGAAATCACACTGCAGGACTTCCCTGGTGGTCCAGTGGGTGAGACTCTGTGCTCCCAATGCAGGGGGCCCAGGTTCCATCCCTGGTCAGGGAACTAGATCTCGCATGCTGCAACTAAGAGTCCACACGCCGCAACTAAAGACCCGGCGCAGCCAAAATAAATAAATAAATAAATAAATAAATAAATATTTTTTAAAAAAGAAATCACACTGCTTCCTTCAAGACCCGACTCCCTCCCCCATGCAGCCTTCCTTGATTCCCTGTTCTTATGGGACCTCAAGGCTCCCTTAGCTCTTGTCAAGGACGGATGGCATTCTGGAAGGAGTCCTGGTGACAGACAGATCTGGATTCAAATCCCGACCCTGCCACTTGGCAAGCTTGGTGACTGGGGTAAGTCCTCTAACCTCTCTGAGCCTCAGTTTCCTCTTATGAAAGGCAGTGATAAGAATACCTTATAGGCGTGTTGAGAGAAATATCTTTTAGGCTCATCTGACACACAGTAGATTTCCATATATAATTGCTCTTCTTGTCCCCTTTGTTTTGTACATAGGAATTTGGGTTCTCTTCTCCTTAAAGGGACAACTGATTTTCCTGCCTCTGTCACCTCCTGGAGTCTAGACTTGGCCTTGCATGGTAGGTCTTCAGGGCAGCATTGAGGATGTAGCTAGAAGAGCTCTAGGCTAGGAATGTGGGCTCTGGGTCTTGTCCCAACTTGAACATCGATGAGCTGTGTGACTTTGGGAAAGTCCCTTCCCCTCTCTGGGCTTCTCTTCCTCCAAGTGTAAAACAAAACGACATTTGTGGTCCCTGTTGGCTCCCACTTCCAGGGTCCCAAACCAGTACCTCATTCCTCTTCCTATCCGGAGATGGGCTCTGGCTTCGGGGTCAGAGGGAATCAGGCTAGGATCCTGCTCTGCTGTGTGGCCTTGGGCAGGGACTTGTCATCTCTGAGTCTCAGTTCCTTTAGCTGTGAAATGGAGAGAATAAAGCCCACTTTTCAGGGCTAATGTGATATTTTAGTGAAATCATCAATTCAGTGGTATTTACGGAGCACTTATTATGTGTCAGGTGCTATTCAAGGTCCTGGGGACACAGCAGTGATCAAGGCAGTGATCCTTTCCCCCTTCGCAAAGCTCATATTTTAGTGGAAGAAAGAGAGACAAAAATCAACCATCACATAAATAACTGCATAATTACCAACTGTGATACGTGTCATGAAGAAAAATAAAATGGAACTAGGAGGATCTGACCTAGTGCCTTTAGTTAGGGAGGGCTTCCCTGAGGAGGTGATGCCTGAGCTGAGATCTTGTCCTGGTTATTGATGCTGCATGACAACTGAACCTAGTGACTAAAACAACAGCAATGATTTTGTTGTTGCTACTGGTTTCTGCGGCTCAGGGATTTGGAAAGGGCTCTACTGAGCAGTTCTGGCTCTGGGTCTCTCAAGGAGTTTCAGTCAGATGGTGCTGGGGCTGGAGCACCTGGGGGCTGCTGGGTATCCCTTTCTCTCTCTGCATGTAATCTCAGGGCTTCTGCATGTGGTCTCTCTGCATAGGCTAGCTTGAGCTTCCTCATAGCATGGTGTCCTCCAGACAGTCATGCTGCTTACCTGGTAGCTCAGGGCTCCAGAGTCGGTGTCCTCAACCTCTATTCAGAAGTGTTCTAGTGTCACTTCTGCTGCATCCTATTGGTTATAATCAAGTCATAAGCCCACCCCAAATGAAGGGGGAGAGTGTCAAGGTTATATTTTATGAACAACGTGTAGGATGTGACCATCTTTGGAAAATACACTCTTCAATAGATCTAAAGGATGAGTAGGAGTTAAATAGGGGAAGAAGAGAGAGAAGAGATTCTAAGAAGAGGGATACTTAGTACAAAGACCCTGGGGTGGAGGACACTATCTGTCCTGGCACTGAGGAAACATTCAGGATCACAGTGGTGAATGAGACAAAAATCCATGACCTTTTGGAACTTACCGTCTAGTGGGGGAACACAGACAATAAATAAATATATAAATAAACAACATAATTTACGGTTGTAATAAGTGCTGGGAAGGGCATACATTGGTGCTGTGACAGAGTGAACTTAGAGGCTGGGATATTATTTCAGGCTAGGAAGACCTCTTTGGGGAGGTGTTAACTGAGCTGAGATCTGTGGTTGAGGAGGAGCTGGCTGGGCATGCAAGGAACTAGGGAGAGAGCTTTCCCATCAGAGGGAACAGCATATGCAAAGACCAAGAGATGGGAAAGGACTTGGCAGTGTAGCTGGAACTTGATGAGCAAGTGGGCAAGAAGGTACAATGTGATGATGGACAGGAGGGGAGACCAGAATTTGCAGAGCCCTGGCAAGGAGTTTGGATTTCTTTCTTTTATTTTTATTTTTTAAATTACATTTATTTATTTATTTAGTTTTGGCTGCATTGTGTCTTCGTTGCTGCGCAGGCTTTCTCTAGTTGCAGTGAGCAGGGGCTACTCTTCGTTGGGGTGTGCGGGCTTCTCACTGCAGTGGCTTCTCTTGTTGCAGAGCACGGGCTCTAGGTGCGCAGGCTCAGTAGCTGTGGCACACAGGCTTAGTTGCTCCGCGGCATGTGGGATCTTCCCGGACCAGGGCTCGAACCTGTGTCCCCTGCTTTGGCAGGTGGATTCTTAACCACTGCGCCACCAGGGAAGTCCTTGGGTTTATTTCTAAGTGTGAAGGAAGTCATTGGTGAGTTTGAAGTAGGGGAGTGATATGTAATAAAGATTCTGTAATAAAGATCCTTCTGGCTCCTGTGTGGACAGTGGAGTATAGGGGCAGGAAAGGAAGAAGGGAGCTCAGGCAAGAGATGATGGTGACCTGAACCAGGGTGGTCCCAGTGGAGATGATGATGAAAAATGGACAGGATCATGACAGACTCAGAGGCAAAACCAACGGAACCTAGTGATTGGATATGGAGCATGAGGAGAAGGAGAAAAAAAGAGGAGCCTCAGGTTTCTGGCGAATCTTAATCTCATTTTGCATCCCAGAGAGGTTAAGTGACTAGCCCACAGTCACACAGCATATCCATGGTACCACCAGAAACAGCATCATACCCGGCAGTCAGTGCCACCCTCTGGATCAACCCTGGGCCTGGGGATGTTGCTGTCGTGGGGTCCTCGGTTCTCCTCTCTCTGTCTGTCCTGCCCCACCCCTCCCATAACCCCTCCTCTCTCCTCCTGGGATGCTGGCAGCTCTGGCTGATTCAGGCCCAGCAGGTGTGCCTTGTCAAACTGTCGGCATGATGAACAGTCTCCCTTGGCCGAACAGATAACAGTACACACACAGGTCAGGGGAGCCCCATGTAGCCCATCCATCAGGCCCAGGAGCGGGCGGAGGGCCGGTACACCCTCGTGCCTGGTATCTACCACAAATGTGTTTTTCCCCCAAAGTTAACAGGAAGAGTGACAGCCAGGCACCTGACATCAGCAGGGCTGTTGCTTGCGGGAGCTAGCCAGGCCTCCCCTTTCTCCCTCAGCCTTTGAAGACTCCTTCCTGCCTTCCCCAGGAGGAAGGCTCAGCCTCTTGGTTGCAGAGACACTCAGAGCCACAGAACTGCAGACTCTTCAAGCCTTGAGCACTGAGTCTTTGAAAATTAGATGCATAGAATCCTCAGTTCCTAGAGGCAAGATCGTGTGGTGGTTGAAAGCATGGACTCTGGATGCTGCCTAGCCTTCCTGGGTTCAAATCCCAGGCCTGCCACTTACTAGCTGTGTGATCTAAGGCAAATTACTTCATATCTCCGTGCCTCATTATGAGGATGATAATAATGTCTACACCACGGGTGGCAGATTCAAGGAGTTACTCTTTGTAAAGTGCTTAGAACATTGCCTGGCACATAGTACATCTCTCACTATGTTAGCACAGATAAAGAGCTCTTAAAGACACAGTGTCTTAAATTCTCGGTCTTAGAGACACAGAACCTTAAAACCTTTGAATCTTCTTAGGGACATGGATTTTCAGAATCTCGCTCTTATAGACTATTACAGCCACACCTGCAGTGAGAGTGCTAAGGGGTGGCTTAGTGGGGCTTTAACTCTCTAATTCCCATTAGCCCTTTCTCCTTTCTTTCACATGGACAGCTGATAGTTTCTCAAACTTATGTAATTTGTTCTTTGAATATAGTGTCAAGCCCCTCTTTCAACCAGTTTGTTGTACCCACATAGAAATTATTGGGTATCCACTGCACAGCACCTCGCAGTCCCTGTATACTCGATCTATCCACCCATCCATTCATCCAGCCCCTCATTCATTTACCCATCCATCCTCCCATCCTCCCATCCTTCTATCTATCCATCTTCTCATCCACGGATTCATCCATACTCTCATCATCCACCCATCCATTCATCCATATGCCCATCCCTGCTCCCTCCCATCCATTTATTTTCTCCCTTCCTTCCTTCTTTCCTTCCTTCCTTTCTTCCTTTCTCTCTCTCTCTCTCTCTCTCTCTCTCTCAGCACCCTCCTTCCTTCCTTCCTGAAAAAAGTACAAAGAGCAGAAAGAATACCCCGACTTCTCCCTCCCTCCTGCCCTCCAATCTCTATGTGCTATGGTCCGGGGCGACAAATCAAAGAAGATAGCCCCTGCCCTTAAAGCCTACAGAGCCTAGAGTATTACTTCATAGAGTATGTTCCTCAA
Source organism: Mesoplodon densirostris (assembly GCF_025265405.1). Taxonomy (NCBI): domain Eukaryota; kingdom Metazoa; phylum Chordata; class Mammalia; order Artiodactyla; family Ziphiidae; genus Mesoplodon; species Mesoplodon densirostris. Next base: position 22,359,160 of record NC_082676.1, on the reverse strand, counting down.
GATACTGTCCTTCCAGACAGTTCTTGAAAAAACATGTTCAGAGTCAAATCAAGAATGGAAATGCTAAGTGCAAGCACTCTGTCCTGCAGATCTGCCAGGCTCGTTAGTTACCACATTGAAGACTAGTAACAAGTCAGTGGTTAAGAGCCCAGGCTCTGTAGTCAGACAGTTCCTTCATCTATCAAATGGGCATAGTAATTAATTAATTAATTAATTAATCAACAAACAGACTTCTGTCCTCAAGGAGCTTACAGTCTAGTAGAATATAAGCTAACAGATTGATTGGACTATAAGGGAATAAGGTGATGTATGTAAAGCACTTAGCATAGTGCCTGGCATATAGTAAATGCTCAGTAAATGTTACCCTTAAAGGCTCTGAAAAGTCTGGCAGTAGACCTCTCTCAAACCCAGGGCTTTCCAAACTTATTTGACCTTGAAACTTCCCTCTCTTTTTTCCCCTATAGCTTGTACACATGCTCACACACAGAGAGACACACAAAGATACAAATAACTACTACTGCTGGATAGTAAAATATTAATCAGGCTTTAAGGAATTGAGAATAGCTCATCTCTTGTTTTACTTTAAAATGACCACATTTTGTGTAAATCTGTTCCTAGGAGGGTGGGCAATGGTGTTCACTTTCGTCAGTTCTCTCTACCAACCATGGGAGTCATTCATTCATTCAACAACCATTTATGGGGACTTCCCTGGTGGTTCAGTGGGTAAGATCCCGCCCTCCCACTACTGGGGGCCCTGGTTCTATCCCTGGTCAGGGAACTAGATCCCACATGCCGCCACTAAGAGTCTGCATGCCACAACTAAGACCCGGCACAGCCAAAATACGTACATACATACATACATACATACTAAAAAACCAAACCAAACCAAACCAAAAAAACAACCATTTATGTCATCTTCCTCCATTTTGTGCTGCATGCCTGGCACAGGGATACAGAGATTTCTCTAATCTGTAAAGGGATCATTCTAATGCAATGTGTAGGATCTAGATATGCCCTATATATTGGGAGTTTGAAGAGAAACTGCCCATGACCATCTGGGAAGGCTTCCAGGAGGAGGTGTTGCTGAGAAAGGAGTTGAAAGGTAAATAGAAGTTAGCAGAAAAGAGGGCCCCTATAGGCATGAGTATTCCAAGAACCAGCCTGGCCTTGGCCCTGACGCCTTGGGGTCACAGTCAACCATAGGCCCAGGAGGAAGGCAGATGTGAACTGAAATGTTCTGGCTCCCATTTGCTACTGCTTCACTTGTGTTAGGGGTTTGGGGTCCATGGGAAGATCACCATGCTGGGAGCCTGACAGTCCTGAAGGCAAGCCCAGTCCCCTTACTCACCAGCCTGTGACCTTGAATAAGTCACTCCCCCACTCTCTGAACCTCAGCTCCCTCATTGGCAAATTGGGGATAGCAAAGCTTACCTCAGTGGGCTGATGTGAAGAGCAAAGGAGATGATGGATAAGGAAGTGCTTTGTAAACTGTTAAGTGCTTTGCAGACTGTCGAGTGTTGTGTATACTGTAAAGTCTTGTGTATATGCAACGTGTTAGCTGCAGGTCTTAGCTCAGGGCCCAGCTTGTAACAGGGGCAGGAAGAATTATAGAACCAAATTATTCTGCCACCTTTTGAGCTCTGTTCCTCTGATTCTTGAAATCGTTTGGGTCTTCCTGAAGTTCCTTATTAATATGCCAACACCTCGAGAGGTGTTAATGCTTACTAGCTAATACCTTAGTTAGTGCTGGCACTTTCATTAGCAGTTAACACCTTTAGTTAGCAGCTAACTCCTTAAAGGGAATCACCTCGCATTCAGCTGTGAGAAGAATGGGGCCAGGAATGGGGCCAGGAGGGGCTCCTGGTGGTCGTGGGGCACAAGGAGCAGAAGAAAGGGGTTCTGAAAGGAGAGAAGATTGTCCAGGAGAGATATCCCTGACTGAGCTGTTTTGCCAAAGGACAATTCCATTGCCTCTCCTTTAACTGAGCCCCAGACAGCAGTACCCAGAATCTTCTTTTCCACCTTCCCTAGCTGAGAGACTTTAGGCAAACGACTTAGCCATCATGAGCCTCAGTTTCCTTCTTTATTACATGGGCTATTTGGGGTCACCATGGCCAACACGACATTTTTTGAATTTGCTGTGTATTTGTAGGTGCTACAGAAACATTTTTCATTTTAATAGTGATGCATTTATATCAGTCAGCTTAAATAATGTCGTGCTGTGGTGACAAATGACCCTCCCCCAAATCTCAATGGCTTTCAACAATAAGGTTTTATTTTTTGTTCACACTGCGTGTCGGCCACGGGTCTGCTTTGATTCTACTCTGTATCATCATTCTGAGGACCAGGCTAAAGGGGCAACCCCTGCCTTCAATGCTGCTGGTTACATGGCAGCAGGAAAAGAGCAATGGCAGAACCACATGAGAGCTTTAAAGCTTCCATTCAGAGAAGACACACACGGTTCTGCTTACATTTCATTAGACAAAGCAAGCCATATGGCCAAACCTGATGGCAATGAGGTAGGAGGAACAACTCTTTGCAGGGGGGCACCTGGTAACGAGGGCAACAAGTATCTTTTTTTTGATACAATGTAGTATAGTGTTTACATTAAGGTGTATTAGAAAAATACAGAACTATGCATATATATGTATATATACTTACGTATGCATAGCTCTATATGAGAGAGAGGGAGAATGGTAAATCAAATGGGGCAAAATGTATATTACTGGTGAATCTGGGTGAAAAAACTCTGTGTGGATGTTCTTTGCAACTTTTCTGTAAAGTTTAAAATCATATTAGGGAATTCCCTGGCGGTCCAGTGGTTAGGACTCCGTACTTTCACTTCTGAGGGCCCAGGTTCAATCCCCGGTCAGGGAAATAAGATCCCACAAGCTGCATGGCACAGCCAAAAAAAAAAAAAAAAATTATATTAAAATTAAAAGTTATATATACATATCAAATCAAACCATTATTTCATGGTAGCTTAAGGCAAAGCAAACACAGAGAGAATAAAAACTAATTGAGCCAATTTAACAAATATTAAATAATAGTGCCTGGTATTTGTGAAAGTTGGATTTGAAGATGTTTGGGCAACGCTTGGTTAGGTGTACGGTGATCCTCACTCCTTGCCGGGGGTCCTCCGGCTGGCAGCCCCCCTTCTCATTCATTCATTCTACACCTAGTTATTGAACACCTACTGTGTGTCAGTCCCTTCCAGGGCACTGAAGATGCAGTGGTGGATGACAGGTGGCAGCCATGTGCCCTCCCTGGAGCAGCTCACGACTCCTGGAGGTGTCAGCTAGAGAGACACATGTGAGTGGCCCCGGGGAGGCCAGCTGCCATCTGGTTGTCTGTGGAGGGAGGATGGGCTGTCTAATGGCCCACCACTGGCAGTTGGCGGGGGCGGGGGAATCCACCTAGAATCCTGTGGTGCTGGGCTTGAATCAAGCATCCCTGGGTCTGCTTGACAGTGTGTATATTAGGGTGGGGGTGAGGAGTAGGTAGGCAGAGTCACAGTGCAAACACCGCACACCTTCCTGGGATATTTATTTTGATGCCAAGATTTGTTATCATGGGGCCTGGAGAACCTATTATTTTTACATTAAAAATAACAGAAGGACTGAGAAGGGACACAGAGGGACTTTTTAGGATAATAAAGATGTTCAGTTTCTTAATCATAGTGTGGTTACATGGGTGTATACATTTATCAAAACTCATGGAAATGTACACTTAAAATGGGTACATTGTATCATTTGTAAGTTACACCTCAGTAAAGTTGATTTACAAAAAGCCCCACAAAACCTAAGAAACAGAGCAGTGTGAAAATTATGTATTGAATATTTTGGAGAGATTCAGAAAAGTTCAGTAACTTGCCTAACATCACACAGCTACTGAGGGGAGGGGCAGGAAATGAGACCCAGGAATGCCTGACTCCAGAATTGGTACCATTAACTAGGCTTAATACATGACCTTTATTTTATTTATTTATTTATTTATTTTTTTGCGGTACACGGGCCTCTCACTGCTGTGCCCCCCCCCCCCTGTTGCGGAGCACAGGCTCTGGACGCGCAAGCCCAGCGGCCATGGCTCACGGGCCCAGCCGCTCCGTGGTATGTGGGATCCTCCCGGACCGGGGCACGAACCCACGTCCCCTGCATCGGCAAGCGGACTCTCAACCACTGTGACACCAGGGAAGCCCTACATGCCCTTTATTTACCCACATGAACAAAAGCACTTCCATATTGAAAGGCAACATTAACAAACAGGGCGAAATCTATCCCAGGCATAAAGATTTCAGAATTAGGAAGGAGTTAAGTGGTCCCAGAGTTCTGCCTCTTCCTCCTCTGCCCCCTGCCCCACATGAATGCCCTTGTCTTTGGCCCTAGTTAACCTCTGGCTCCTTGAGGGCCTCTTTGGAAACTTCCATCTATTCTTGGGCTGGTCAAGCCTCCCTTACCATCAGCCTGTCTCTCCTGCTTTCTGCTCTGGCCCTGGGGTTTCTGAGGGTCTGCCCACCTTGGCATATCCCAGCGAAACGTCCTTGTGTTGTTCTTCTGTTTATTCTTTACAGTCTGGAAGGTTAAGAGGGAGCCTTTTGATCTGGGTGGGAGGCAGGGACCAAATTAGAGGGCTTACCGTTGACCTACTTTATGGATGAAACAAGAAGACTCAGAGAGGTACAGAACCTGCCTAAGGTCACACAGTATACATGGGTTAGAGCCTGAACCCACTCAGTTCTGTCTGATTCCAGATCCTGGTCCCTTACCCAAGAAGGCAGGAGGAGGCCAAGTGAGGATGAATGTCAGCAGGAGATACAGAGGGAATGGGAAGCCCCTTCCACATTTCCCCCACTCCAGAACCAGCTTTGCTGTCAATGGCTGAGAAACCCCCAGTCCCTGAAGGGACGGGGCTGCCAGGGCCTTTTGCCGAGTGACTGCAAACCACATTTTTCTTAATCTAAATTGAAAACTGCTCAAGTAGAAAAATCATTTCACTGCTTCATCTCAGAAAGGAGAAGAAGAAGGGAGAAGGGAGGGGTCAGGTGTGGGGGGAGAGGAAAGGCTGATGGCTGTAGAAGGCTGGGTCCCAGCCCTGCTCCATCTGGCTGTCCACAGCCCTGGGCCCAATGGTGTGGGTCGGCCACGTTGCTGATGTAGTCAGTCAGCAATTACTGAGAGCCCTCTTGTATGCCTGGAGACCCTGGGCCAGGGTCTTGGGACAATAAAACACTGTCGGGGCAGCTCCTGTCCTTAGGGAGCTTCTAATCCCCCCCTTTCCTCCTTTCCCTTATCCTGTCCTTCAACAAATATTTATTGAAGACCTACCATGTATCTGTTGCTAGATGCTTGGGATAGAAAAATGGTCCTTGCCCTCCTGGAATGTACTGCCCAGTGGGGAAGACGAATGAGCAAATAAATAGAGAATAACAAACTGGATGCAGCTCTGAAAGACAGTAAAGAGTAGGGTGAGCGATTATTCCTCTGGCAGGGGTGGGAAATGTAATTTAGGCTGAGCAGTCATGGAGGGTCTCCTGCAGGAGGTGATATTTCAGCAAAGGCAGGGTCGGTAGGAATTATTCAGGCAAAGGCAGAGGAGGGGTCAGTAGTGGGAGTGGGGTAGCACCTTCAGGACAGAGGGAAGTACTATATACGGTTGACCCTTAAGCCAGGCTGATTGGATTCAAATCCCAGCTCTGCCACTAACCAGCTGTATGATCTTGGACAAGTTGACTAGCCTCTCCTCGCCTCAGTTTCCTCATTTGTAAACATCGGCTTATGGTGAGGATTAAATAAATTAGCAAATGTAATATGCTTAGAATGATGCCTGGCACATGAGTTTTAGCTAAACAAGCAAACAAAAAGCCCCATTATATGCAAAGGCTCTGGGGCAGGGAACTGCAAAGAGAGTCATGGGAGAAACGTCTATAAACAAGCTCAGCAAACACAAACCAAGTACACAGTATGGAAATCCACAGGGTGCAGCAGAAAGGGCATAGGCTAAAATCCTATGTAATTTACATTAAAATCCTGTAGTTACATCAGCCGTGTAATTATAGCAAACATGCACTGGCACTTTATACCCCTTTCTTTATATCATCTCCATAACTTAGTGGAGTATTCATGGTTATCCCCACTTTCCAGATGAGCAAACTGAGGCCCAGAGAGGTCAAGTGACTAATCCAAAGTCATATCACTGGGTTTGAGCCTCAGTTTGGCTAATTCCAGAGCTACAGTTTCTTACCACTGTGCTCTCTGCCTCATTTCTGAGACATGACAAAATAGAGTCTGTGTCTAGGTTTGACTATTTGTGTGTTGGATCCTGGGCTACGCATGTCACACAGGAAGCAATTTATAAGATGCAGCCTAGATAGGGTAGTTATATGATATTTGGCTTAAACTGAGTCACTATGGACAATGAAAGGAGGCATTTTAATACTTAAACTGGGACAGCACGTGTAAATTGGAACCCAGGGTCTCCCCAGGTGTAGGGGAAGGTGACTAAAAACATGGGGTCAGGTAGAACTAGCTGGCTGAGTGCCCTTGGGCAAGTCACTTAACTTCTCTGAACCTCAGTTTCCACATATGGGCGTAATAATACCTACCTCCTAGAGTTGTGGGGATTAAATGAGACAATGGGATGACAGGTACTTAGCATAGCCTGCAGTGAAAGTTAGATGTTATTACTGCATATGCAGTCAATGGAATTCTCTCTTTGTTTCTTTCCATCTATCTCTTTGTCCATCTTCCTGTTTCTCAGTTTGTCCCCTGGTTCTCCCCACCTCTTTTCAGGACCCAAGTCTAGTCTGATTTGTTGTGTGTCCTTGGGCAAATCCCTTCCAGTCTCTGGGCCTGCTCCCCCATCAGACTAGATTGTGTTGACCAGGCTGTTAAGGTCCCACTTCTCCTCCCTTCCTCCCTTGCTGGCCCTCCTGCCCTGCCATTCATCCCCAGACTCATTTTACAGGTCAGTTCCCTTTAATTAGCGAGGGTCTGAGCCTTCTCCCTCGCAAAATGAAAACTGCAGGTTCATCAAAATCTCATTAACCTCCATTCCCCCTGTGCCCCTGTGGGGGTCAAACCTGTCTTGGGCTGGGGGAAGCCACCTCCCAGCAAGCCAGGGTCCAGGTTTTGTCTGAGGTTGGGAGTAGGGTGGGCGTTCTTGCTTGCTGGTTCCAGACAATATTCTGGCCATAACCCCCAGCCCTGCCCGCCCTCATCGTCTCTGGGTCAGGGGAGACAGGGGAGTGTTCAGCACTTTAATTTGAAAACTTGCCAGGGGACCAAGGGACATTGGGAGCAGAGGGAAAAGGCTGACTTCAAATGAATTAACACTTGGCTTGTAGCTGGCAATTTTCTCCACTTTCATGTCGCCTGGTTCTTCTTTCTTCTTCTTCTTTCATTATTTTCTTTCTTGGAGGGGTTACATGGTCCATTGCCATCTCCTCTGTCACGGTCCTAATTTTTAGTCTGGAACTTGTCTGAGTTTGGCTCTGGGCAAACCAGCCCTCACCCACTGACCCTGCTCATGAGAGCGGCCCCTCTGGAGGACCTTGAGAGCAGGCTTTTCCTGTGTGGGATCTGGGGGCCCAGCACTATCAACTACTTACTGTGGGGCCTTGGGCAAACTGCTTAGCCTCTCTGGGCCTCACATTCCTCACCTATTCTGAGGAGAAAATGAGATAATGTATTTAGTACCTGGAAATCACTTCAAAAAACACTGTGGCGGTGTCTTACAACATTAAACATGCGCTTATCATATATCCCAACAACCCCAATCCTAACATATTTCTTCGAGAGAAATGAAAACCTAGGTCCACCAAAGACCTATCTGCAAGTGTTTATAACAGCTCTATTCATAACTGACCCAAACTGGAAACAATTCAAAGGCTCATCAACTGGTGAATGGATAAATAAATTGTGGTACATCCATACATGGCAGATGGCTTGGCAATAAAAAAAACAAACTACTGGTATCCACAACAACATGGATGAATCTCAAAAATATTCTGCTACGTGAAAGAAGCAGTCTCAAAAGGTTAAATGCTGAATGATTCCATTTAATGACAATCTGGAAAAGGCCAACCTATAAGCACAGAAATGAAATCAGTGGTTGCCAGGAGCTAGGGCTGGGGGTGGGGGTGAGGAGGGTGGGAAGCAACTGCAAAGGGGCACAAGGCAGCTTCGGGCGGGGGATGGAAATGTTCTATATCTTGATTGTGGTGGTGGTTATGCTGGTGTACACATCTGTCAAAACTCATCCAACTGCATACTTTAAAAGGGAGGATCTTATTGCGTGGAAATTATATCTCAATAAACCTTACTTTAAAAAATAATGTTAGCCAGGGCTTTCCTGGTGGCGCAGTGGTTGAGAGTCCGCCTACCGATGCAGGGGACACAGGTTCGTGTCCCAGTCTGGGAAGGTCCCACATGCCGCAGAGCGGCTGGGCCTGTGAGCCATGGCTACTGAGCCTGTGCGTCCGGAGCCTGTGCTCCGCAATGGGAGAGGCCACAACAGTGAGAAGCCCACGTACCACAAAAATAATAATAATAATAATAATGTTAGCCAATAAAAATGTTAGCAATTTCAAATTTTATTTTGCTTTTCTATTGAGGTATAGCATACAGATAGTACTGTACTCATAAAGTGTACCAATCTTACGTATATATTGTGACAACTTTTTGCATTTTCTTACTTCCCATCTACATCAAGATATGGGACATTTCCAACCCTTCAGCTCCAAGACCACAACCCTCAAAGTTGACCAATATTTTGATTTCCATCACTACTGGTTAGTTTGGGGAGATCTCTGGATTTCACATAAATAGAATTATCAAGTATGTAATCTTTTGTGTTTGGCTCCTAGCTAGTTACTGAAGTCATCTTTTAAAATCACAAATCAGATCATGTCATTTCTTGATTAAAAGTCCTCCAGTGTCTTTCCGGTAAGCTTCCAGTAAAACCCCAAACCCTTACCCTGCCCACTCTGTGCACTGTCTGCCCCTGCCATGAGCCCCACTCCCTGGCTTGCCCTCTCTGGCCACACAGGCCTCCCTGTGAGCCCACGCGGCTGTTTCCAGCTGCGAGGTCTCTGCCATCAAGGATTCCTCTGCCTGAAATGTTGTCCTGCAGGCCCGGCTCCTTCCTGTCCTTTAATTCCCTGCTTCTAAGTCATCTCTTCTGACCCGCCATCCCCATCCCACCTCTTGATTATTTACCATCTCCAGGCTCGATGGCCTCTCTATAACCCTCATCATGGGTTGTAATTGTATGTTTGGGGGTTGGTTGTCTTTATCCCTGCTTAGTGTGAGACTTCCTGCCAGGGCCAGGACTGGGTCTAATCTGCCTGCACGTCCGAGGTGATTAATACGTATTGGAGGAGTCAACACATGCATCAGTTTTTGATTTAGAAGTTGGTTTCTGACACACCTCCCCAAATTCTCCTCCCAATTACGTGGCAAGGGCAGCAGGCAGCATCAGCCCCTCCCTAGTGGAAGAACCTGAAGCACTTGATCTTGTGACCCAGTTCACATAGCAGGTCCTGACAAAGCTGGGACCTGTCACTCTCTCTCCCACCTCCCTGGGCCAGCAGAGCCTGCCCCTGGCCCTCACCCATCTTTTTGTTGATGTTGTTGTTAAAACATAACTTATGTGCCATAAAAGCTTAAGCATACATTTGATGAGTTTTTACTTAGGTATTACTCACAGAACCCCCGCCCAGACTGAGATGTAGAACAGCACCTTAGAAGCCCCCTCACAGTGGACCCCTTCCCAGTCAATACCACCCCCTTCCAAGGGGAACCATTATTCTTATTTCTATCACCATAGTTTGTCTGTTTTTGAACTTCACGTAAACGGACTCATTCAGTATGACCTCTTGTGTCTCAGTCAACGCATCTGGGAATTCATCCATGCTGTTGCTTGTAGCAGTAGCTTGTTTTTTTATTTTATTGCTGTGTAGGATTCCATTGTATGAATACATCATGATTTGTTTATCCATTCTGCTGATAGGCATTTGAGTTGTTTCCAGGTTTTAGTGATCGTGAGTAAAGCTTATATGAACACCCTTTGGTAGACGTGAGCACTTACTCTGTTGGGTATGTACTTAGGAGCAGACTAGGTATGCAGTTAGCTTTCCCAGATATTGTCAGTTTTCCAAAATGGTTGTACCTTGTACATTTTAGGAACCCAGCAACTAGAAGGTTCAACACTGTCTCCCCTGCAGCCCCCAAACTTCCTGAGATTGGGTAAGTCACAGAGCTACTCCTCTGCTGGATGCTGGGCCCCTGAGCCACCCTGCTCCATTAGCAATCATAGCAGAGAAAGGAGGGTCGAGCTGAGTGGCAGTGCAGACCTTTCTGCTGGGAGGCTGGCTGGCTCCTGGAGCCCAACAAAGGGTAGGCTGCCTTCCATTTTCCCCTCCACTGATCTCAGCTCTTAGGGACAATTAGCCATCAGTAGAGCAGAGAGCTCAGAATACTAACTAGACCTGGTCTATTCTGGGGAGCATTTTTTACCCTCCACCTGGGCTGAGGCCTCGCCTTGCTGATGGGGCACCTGAGTGGAGGTCCAAGGGAGGGGAGCATCCTTTGTTATTGCCCCTGTGCATTTTGTCAGTCTTCTGGGACACCAGATGCTCTTTGCTGGGGAAATGGAAATGGCATCTGGTGCCACTCTGCTGTTGCTTGCCTCCAGGGACAGGATACTCATCACCACCCCTGACTGCTGGTTGCTCCTTCAGGCTGCCCTGCCCTGTACTTCTTTTTTCATTGTAGTGCTATTTGTAACTGCCCTAAATTGAAAATAAGCTAAAAGTCCATTGGAAGGGGACCAATTAAGTAAGTTATATGTTACATCCAATTAAATATATAATGGATATGCTGCAGCCGTTATGTACAGGAATAAGACATGTGTACATCATGTACCCCTGATGTGATGCCTGGAGAAGGTCGCAATATTACTCTTGTGCTATTCTTACCAAAAATGCAAACTCTCCATCTAATTGTGAGAAGATATCAGACAAATACAAATTGGTGGACAGTCTACAAATTAACTGGCCAACACTTTTTAAAAAGTGTCAAGATCATGAAAGACAAGGGAAGACTGAGAAATTATGACAGATTGGAGGAGACCAAGGAGTCGTGACAACTATATACAATGTAAGATCTTGGATTAGGTCCTGGAACAGAAAAAGGACATTAGTGGAAAAACAGGTGAAATTCGAATTCAATTTAAAGATTTCTTAATAACATTGTACCAATGTTAATTTCCTGCTTTCAATAATTATTTTTTGATTATGTAACATGTTGACATTAGGAGAAGCTGGGTGGGGAGTACCTGTACTATTTTTGCAACTTTTCTGTAAATTTAAAATTATTTCAGAATAAAAATGAAGAAAAAATGTGACAGTGTAGATCAAAGTTTCTTAACCTTTGCTGTGCCATGGACCTTTTCGGTGAGGCCCGTGGACCCTTTCTCAAGAATAATGGCTTTAAACATGTAAAATAAGATGTTTAAGCTTTCTAAGAAGACCAATTATATTTAAATTCAGTTATTTAAATATTTTTAAATTTCTGATATAGTCGTATTCATGTTTCTTTATTACATTCACTAACAAGATCTAGTGGCAGGTGTAATAACCATTGGCATTTCCAAAGAGTGATGAGAGTAAACAGTATTTCAAGCAACAATGGTAATTTGCTATGAAAACATCTATGATCACTACCGACGGCAAGGATACTGCTAATGCTACTATGTCTTGTTGCCGACATTCAAGTTGAAAGAAATGAGAAACTTCAGTTAGAGGTTAGTGGAAGTAAGGATATAATTTTTTTCCCATTCAAATTCATGGACCTCCTGAATTGTATTTGCAGTCTGGCAGTATCTATTACATTCCTAATGTAAATGCATATTTATTGAACTGGAAGGAAGCTCATAATATACTGGTAATGGGGGAAGAGAAGATTATAAAGCAATATGTACAGTCGGGTCCCATTTCTGTAAGTTAAAAACGTGTGTGTGTGTGCGCGTTACGTATTCATTCAATAAGCATTCCATGATCATCTACTTACTCTGGGAACATGACAATAAAAGACAGACAGCTTCCCAGGCAGGTCATCTAGAAGCCTTAATAACTTGCAACAAAATGTTATGTGAATATGTGGGGTTTTTCCTTCTCCTTGCTTAACTGTATTTTCTCATTTTTCTAAGTAAACATGTATTTGGGTGAAACAAAATATCTTTTTAAAACAAAGAAGAAGAAAATTCATCTTCATCTCAAGCTGAACCCTGCCTGTAGGTAACACACTCCATTGTCCCAGGATCTGTCTTCTCATCCCCACTAAACTCATCCCACTTCAGGGGATGATTGCTCACCCAACATCCCAACATCATCTTGAGTCTTTTCACCATCGCAGTGACCTTTCTCTGGACCCACCCTGGTTTTCCCACGTTCCTCTTCTAGTGTGGCCTTGAGAGCTGAGCTCCAGAAGGAGTCTGCCTCACTTAGATTGCAAGCAGACCATCACCTTCCTCCTTCTAGACACCATGCTTCTATTTATGCAGCCTAAATAATAATCATTCTAAAAACAGTTTTACTGAGATATAACTGACATACCATATGTATTAGTTTTCTACTGCTGCTGCAACACATTACCACAAATTCAGTGACTTAACAAAAATGTATTATCTTACACTTCTGTAGATCAGAAGTCTGACACAGATCTCACTGGGCTAAGATTAAGGTGTCAGCAGGGCTGTGTTTCCAAAGGCTCTAGGAGAATCTGTTTCCCTACATTTTCCAACTTCTGGAGCTTGCCTACATTCCTTGGATTGTGGTTCCCTTCTTCCATCTTCAAAGTCAGCAACTTTGGGATGAGTCCTTCTCACAATGCCATCTCTCTGGTTCTCTCCTCAGATTCCCTCTTCCAATGTTTAAGGTCCCTTGAGATTACATTGGACCCACTGGATAATCGAGGATAATCTCCCTGGTTTATTTGTATTTTATTCTATTCTATTTTAAAGTCAGCTGATCAACTACCTTAATCCCACCTGCATTCTTAATTCTTGTTTGCCATGTAAGCTAACTTTCACTGGTTCCAGGGATTAGGACACAGACATCTTTGAGGGGTTGCCACACCATACAGTTCACCATTTAAGGAGTACAACTTAATTGTTTTTACTATATTTGCAGAGTAATTGGAAACCATAACCACTTCAATTTTAGAACACTTTCATCACCCCCAGAAGAAATACTGTACCTATTAGCAGTCACCCTCATTTCCTCCCAATTCCACACAAACCCTCCCCTGACCCTGCTAGAGGCAACCACTAGTCTACTTTCTGCCTTGATAGATTTGCCAGTTCGAAACATTTCATATAAATGGAATCACACAATATGCAGTACTTTGGCTTCTTTCACTTAGCATAATATTGTACATATATCAGTATTTTATTCCTTTTTATTGCCAAATGATATTCCATTGTATGCATATATCACATTTTATTTATCCATTCATCACTTGATGGACATATGGGTTGTTTCCACTTTTTGACTGTTATGAATAATGCTGCTATAAACATTCGTGAACACTTTTTTGTGTGAACGTATGTTTACATTTCTCTTAGATGTATACATAGAGTTGGAATGAATGGGTCATATGGTAACTCTGTATTTAACATTTGAGGAACCTCGAGACTGTTTTTCAAAGCAGCTGCACCATTTTACATTCCCGCTAGCAGTGAATGAGAGTTCTAATTTCTCCACATCCTCACCTACACTTGTTATTATCAGTCTTTTTTTTTCTTTCTTCTTCTTCTTTTTTTTTAGTAACTATCTAGTAGGTATAAAATTGTATCTCTTGGTTTTCATTTGCATTTCTGTAGTGGCTAGTGATGTTGGGCATCTTTTCATGTGCTTTTAGCCATTTATATATCTTCTTTGGAGAAACGCCTATTCAGATTCTTTGCCCGTTTAAAAAATTGAGTTAGTTATCATTTTATTATTGAGTTGTAAGAGTTCTTTATATGTTCTGGATCCAAGTCCCTTGTCAGACATATGATTTGAAAACATTTTCTCCCATTCTGTGGGCTGTCTTTTCACTTTCTTGATGGTATCATTTACAGCACAGATGTTTTTGGTTTTGATTAAATTTAACTAGTTTTTCTTTGGTCGCTTGTGCTTTTGGTGCTCTAAGAGACCAAGCCAAAGTAATGAAGATTTGCTCCTATGGTTGACTTATTCTTAAAGTTTTATAGTTTTTGCTCTTATACTTAGGGCTATAATCCATTTTGAGTTAATTTTTGCATATGGTGTGAGGTAGGTCCAACTACAGTCTTTGGGATGTGGATATCCAGTTGTACCAGCACCATTTGTTGGAAAGACAATTCCTTCCCATTGGCACCTTTGTTGAAAATCAATTTACATAAATGTAGGGGTTTCTTTCTGGACTCTCAGTTCTGTTCCATTGATCTATGTCTATCCACTACCATGATGTCTTGATTACTGTAGCTTTATAGTAAGTTTTGAAATCAGAAAGTGTGACTCCTCTAATTTTGTTGCTCTTTTTTAAGATTGTTTTGGCTATTTGAAGCCCCCTGAAACACCATATGATTTTTAGAATCACCTTTCCATTTTCTGCAAAAGAAAGAAAGAAAGCTGGAATTCTGGTAGAAATTGCATTGAATGTGTATTTCAGTTTGGGGAGTACTGCCATCTTAAAAATATTGTCTTCTGATCCATGAACATGCAATATGTTTCCATTTATTTAGATCTTCTTTAATTTATTTCAACAACATTTTGTAATTTTCAGACTACAAGCTTTGCACTTCTTTTGTTAAGGTTATTCCTAAGCATTTTATTCTTTTCACTGCTATTGTAAATGGAATTGTTTTATTAATTTCATTTTTGGATTGTTCACTGCCAGTGTATAGAAATACAATTAACTTTTGAAAATTGATCTTGTATCCTGTGACCTTGCTGAATTCACTTATTAGTCCTAAAATTTTTTTTGAAATATGGATTTCCTAGGATTTTCTATATATAAGATTATGTAATCTACAATTAGAAATGGTTTCACTTTTCCTTTCCAGTCTGGATGCTTTTGTTTCTTTTTCTTGCCTAATTGCCATGGCTAGAACCTCCAGTATAATCTTGAATAGAAGTGGTGAGAGCAGGCATCCTTGCTTGCTCCTGATCTTACGAAGAAAACACATTTGGCCACATTGAGTACATTAGGTGTACTTTTTTTGTCGATGGCCTTTATCAGATTGAGGAAGTTCTCTTCTATTCATAATTTGATGAGTGTTTTCTTTTTTAATAGTGAAAAGGTGTTGGATTTTGTCAAATGCTTTTCCTGCATCTATTGAGATGATCATGTGTTTTTTTCCCTTTATTCTATTGCTATGGTGTATTATATTAATTGATTTTCATGTATTAATCCAATCTTGTACTCCTGGGATAAATCCCACTTGGTCATAGTGTATAATCTTTTTTATCTATTGCTAGATTTGCTTTGCTAGTATTTTATTGAGGATTTTTACATCTGTATTTATAAAATATATTGTTCTATAGTTTTCTTTCCTTGTGATGTCTTTAACAAACAATTTTTTTAAAGTCACATCACATTGTTGACAGCAATTTTGTTGTCAACAATCTCCTCCTGAACCAGCCAATATATTTGGAGACCTGGACTGGTCCCAAAGTTGAGAAAAATCATACATTGCAATCTTGAAATTGCCTTTTCTGGACCTCAGTCTCCTCTTCTGTAATTATAAGATTTTAAACTCTTCAGAGTCAAAGAGCATGGCTGGAATGGAATCCCAGTCCAGTGCTCTCTCCCTGGCACCAAGTCTTAAAAGGTTTTCATTGCTCCCAGTGGTAAATAAGATAGATGAGTGCTTTTAACACAAAGTATACATGGACAGGTATATAAATCACCAGAGAATCTTGTTAAAATGCAGATGCTGCTTCTGTAGGTCTAGGGAGGGTCTTGAGATTCTGTATTTCTCACAAACTCTTAGGTGATGCTGCTGCTGCTAATCCATAGACCCCACTTGGAGTAATAAAGAACTAGAATATTGTTTCCCAAACTTCAGTCACATAAGTGCCAACTTCATATTTTTTTGCATATTCTTCTTCCATCTCTACTATTTTTTAAAATATTTTTTCTTTTAATTGGCAATTAAATGGCTTCTTTTGGTGAGGTTCAGACTCATTCTAGACATCAAATTTTATGTGCTAGTTATAGGTTTTATGTGCTAGCTATATCTTTTCTAACACACGTGAAACGTCCCTATTCAAATTAAAAAATTGTTCATCTGTGTACTGCCAGAAATTGTCTCATGTACCACTGTTCCACACATCCTCATGGTAAGTGTTGCACTAGAACTTCCAAGGGACTGAGAATGCGGTTCTTGCCCTTTAAACATTATCACACTTTAATTGGATACCTTTGAGTTACGTCTCATGATTTTGCCCCATTTTTCTCTGCTGCAATTTGGCCAGTGATTCCTGTCTTTTCCTCTATTATCCACTCTGATTAACTCAGCTGCACCTGTCAGCCTTTATTCCTGCCATCGCATGGAGCGAGGCATGCTGAAGTCGTTAAAATGCATGAGTTTGATCAGATTCACTCTTTCCTGTGCAGAGCACAGCATTGGGAGCTGAGTGCTTGGACCCCACATCTGGGCTTCGTTCCATAGGCCTGGGGTTCGTGGCCCTGGGTGAGGACACCTTTGGGAACCAAGAGGACCAACCTGCAGGCTTCATCTGGTGGACATTGTTGGGGGCACAGCTCGGCTGTGTCTCTGAGAGCTTTTGAGTTTCCTCTGGAGTGCCGGATGCCACTGGCTGTGGGAAGCAGGGACCAGGCTCTTCAGTGCATTTTACCTGGATTCTCCAGGAATGGTGCTCATGAAAATGGAGCAAGGCTGGCTTAAAGAATTTTGATTCCTCTCGTTTCTGCTTGTTTGTTTCTTTCGGGTATTTGTAGGACAAATCACTTCACTGAGCCTCCTTGTCTTCAACTGTAAAATGGGGATAATAATGACTGCCAGGTGATGTGGGAGGTGCAATAGTTAAGAATTCAGATTTTAATGTCCAATAGGCTGGTTCTGTCATTTACAGTGTGTGTGTTGTCTATTTCCTCCTCTGTAAAATGTAGATAACAATACCTACCTCACTGTGACAGTGGGAGGATTAGTGGTGTTAAGCCGGGGGCTGGCATAGAGGGAAGACTCAGTAGATGATAGCAATTACTACAATCACTGTCATCATCACCATTATTATTAGGTAAAATATTTAGCAAATCCAGAACATTTTGGTACTTAACACTAGTTTACTCTTCCTTCCTCTTTCCCTCTCTTCCTTTCTCCCTTCTTTCCTGTCTTCTCACCTTCCTTTCTTCTCCTTCTTTTTCACCTTCTCACCTTCCTAGATGCATCTGATTGCAGCTGTGATGGGTACTTAAATTGGAAAAGTGGATTTGTGGTCAGATCCTGGAGGGACTTAAATGTCAGAAGAAGGAGTTTAATCTTTAGCCAAAGGGCAATAGTGAGCCACTGAAGATTGCAGAGCAGAAACAGAATGTAGTGAAAGTGGGGAGATGAACCTGACAGCACAGACTGGGAAGGAATGGTGAGGGCAGAAGCTGGAGCCACAGAGGTGAGACAACTAGAGGGTCCTGGAGGTCAAGGGTTAAGGGTGGGAGGAGAGTCTGCCTCTCTGCTCAAAGCTTGTCTCAGAGACACAGCCCCGTTCCCAACCTGCCCATAGAACCCAGGCGGAGCGCCCTACCTCGCTGTGTGACCTCACACAAGTGCCTAACCTCTCTGAACCAGCAGTAAAGGAGATCCTAGGCTTGGATGAAACCTTCTGGTTTCCCAGCAAAGACACTGCTGGATCCTCCAGGCTTCCGTCGTCTTCCAGGCTGCTCCCTATTCAGAGATTAATTTGTTTACTCCCTTGCCTGGAGATGAACTGAGAGAACTAATCGTCCATCAGCCACAGCTCCTCCAACCCCGCACCACCCCGCCCGAATGTCCATTTTCTGGCAAAATATGTTCTTGCTGCTGCCAACACTGCTTGGAAAATGCTAATTTTATCCTCAAATTAAAATTTGTTCCTTTATCCTCATTTTAATAAAAATGAAGCATCGGGAAACATGGCCACAGTGCGGAAGAGAAAGATCTGACATAATTTTTTAAATGCCTTCAATCACGCTGCCTTCTGAACAGTCTGTCCTCTTGCCCTGACACCCCCATCTTCCCACCCCCTGAGGCAGCATTTACATTTCTTAATAAGCCCTCATTAATATTCATGAGAAGGGGCGGGTAATAATGGCTGAGCACACTGCACTAATTCAATTTCTACCGCCTCGGCGTGTTTACTTAATCACCAAGGGACCTGGGTTACTCGGTACAATTATTTATTTGGAATTAGATCTGGAGGCATCTGGACTGAAAACAGGGAACCAGGAGCAAAATGGAAATCAAATTCTCTTTGTCTTTTCCTCCCAGCCGCCTCCTCCTGACTGTCTGCCAAGGCTCCAGGCGGCCGGCAGGGTCTGGAAAACAAGCTTCAGTGCTGGTCAGGCTGTTCCTGAAGGCACTGGCTTGTGCTGGGCTTGAATGCATTCCAGGTGCTCTAGCCCAGGCAGGAATCTCTCATCAACGGTGGCCTAGGAGGTATCGTCAGGCCCAGTGGTGGGCCAGGCCATCATTTCAGCCAAGAGTGTGTCCATGCACGGATGGCCAGAGGTGGGGTCTCCGGGCGATGCTGGGAGATTGGCCCAAGCTGGACATGCAACAGGGCCAAGCATTCGGTCACAGGCCCCTTTACAAGTAACAGTTTGTGATATGGAATCTAAATAATGCCTGTTCATCATTCACCCTCAGCTTAACCATCACCTCCTCCAGGAAGTCTTCCTTGCCCCCCAGACTAGGTTAGGTTCTCCTATTACACACCTCCTTGTACAACCAGTATGGGCTTGGTCACAGCACCTTGCCCATTATGGGTGTTCACACAATCATTTCTAATAAGTTTTTTAGGGTGTGTTTCTCCCAGTAGACTGCCAGCTCCATGGGGGCAAGTCCCATGGCTGTCCTCGTCATCCTTGTATCCCCAGCATCTAGCAATGGCCAGAACAGAGGAGATGCTCCACAAATACTTGTAGGCACTTCATCTGCCTTCCGTGCCTCAGGTCCAGGGGTGGTGGCAGCCACCAGCTGTTACTTGTCCAGTTGGCTTCTCACCTCTTCCATCGCCTTCCATTTCCTAAAGTTCTTCTTTTGTAAATATTCAAGTGTTCCCTGGTTAGACTCAGACTCAAATCCTTCCCTGCCAGGCTGCAAGCTCCTGGTGGGAAGGGCTCCATCTTGTATCCCCAGGGCCTGGACACGAAGAAACAATCAAAAGGAGAATGAATGAATGAATGAATGAATGAATGAATGAAATGAATTTCGATTACATGACTTCTCTAGCCAGGCTCTACTCTTCCTTCGCAAGGTGAAGGGAATTTCTCCCTGAGGTTAATAAATGTTTGTATTAAAACAACATCAATAATAGTACTAATGAATTATCTTGTAAATAGAAAAGGCTTTATAAACAGCTCTAAGCCTGTAAAGTTCTTGGTAAACTATAAAGTTCTGTAGTCACATTGGGCTGTCCTGTTTCAGCCCAGCTCAGTCTTCCTGCTGAGGTGGCTGAGGGCTGGGGAGGCTGAGAGAAGAAAGGGAAGATAATGGACTGGAGGTAACATCTCAGCCAAAGCACAAAAGGCGGGGAGGAGCACAGGGACAACAGATGATTTAATCATTACAGACTTGTTTAGAGAGGGCTTTTCCTCCCTGCCTGTCTCCAAAGCATGTGGACCCCCCACGTGCCGTGTCAAGCCCCTTCACTGAAACTTCTCAGAATGAGGGCCAGGTTGGAAGATGGTCAAGACCTGCCAGCTTGTCTGCTGGATGGAGGAGGGTGGGTGATTCTCTAGAAGTCACCTGGGAACAGCAAGGCAGGTGGAACTTGGGGTTCAGAGAGGAGAATGAGCAAAAGGGAAGTTTTGAGATGCAAGGGAGTGACCCAGAGTGTCTTAGACTGGGTTCCCCCAAAGCAGAGCCTGAGACAAGGACTTGGTACATGTAATTTACTTGGGAGGTGAGCACAGCAAGGAGTGAGGGAGTGGGGAGACAGGGAAGGAGGTGGTCGCTGCTGTGGACAACTGGGGCTCAGTCCTGGGAAGACCCTCTGAGTACTATGTAGAATCATTCACCCCGAGGATGGGAGGCTGGGGTACTTATACACCGACTCCCATTCCCTCTAGGTGTTAAGCATCGCCACAGGGGGCATGAACTCCCTTGTACTTCTGGGCTGTGCCTATGTGTGGGCTGAGCAAGGGATCAGGGCTCCCAAGAAAGCCTTGAGGTGGAAAAGCTAAGAGACTGAGCGGGCACCTGAGGGAGGATGCTGCCAGTGTGCATGGGTGCTGTGCACGATGGCTGAGGCTGAAAGGTAGGATGAAAGGCTCTGGCACAGGGTCCCCACAGCATCTTCTACCCTCTACTGCCCCTGATGTTCTCCAGCCTGAGTGCCCAAGCTCCATGGAAGGAAGTCTCCCTTCCTCCTTCCTCTCTTCTTTCCTTCCAAAAACACTTCCCCAGCACCCACTATACACTAAAAACTGTGCTAGGTGCTGGGGAGAGTGTGTGAAAAAGACAGACCTGGCTCCCGACCTGACAGAATGTGCTGCTTACATTCAAATAGAGAAAACACTATAAGTAAGTGTGTGTGCACATTAACAAGATGCTTGCTAAGAGTGTGTGTTCTGAATGGAAGAAAGAAGGAGATGGAGCAGAGAGAAAACATGGGGAGAGGGAGAGGGGACATTTTAGGCAGGACTGTGAGGAAGGGTCACTCTGGGGAGGTGACAGAAGGAAGATCCCAAATGATGAGATGGAACCTCCTACCACCAGTGGCTTCTGACTCGGCAGGTCTGAAAATCTGAGGCTTTGGGGAGTGGTATGACGTAAGAAAATTTTGTTTTGAGAACCAGTGTAGGGTTATTAACTTTTTATTTTGCCAAGTGAAAACACTAAAAAAATCCAAACTGTGATGATCATTTAGTGTCACCTAATTTCATAAATGAAAGCCCATTTTCAACACCCCCAAAGTAGGAAGGACATGATCTTGGAATAAAGAGAGACCTTTAAGTGAAATAAATTTAGCTTTATCAAAAATGCTTTCACTTTGGCCCCGACCCTTGAAAATATCTCTCCATTTCAAGGTCTAACTTGGGCTCAGGACACATTGTTATTCCCTCTGTATTCTTGGCTTGGGCATTTTAGAAACAGGAAACAGACGTGAAGATTGCTTGGATATGCCCGTGTCCATCAGTTTTTCCATTTGTAAAGTCAGAGTGGGTAGCTGCTTGAATTCATACCTAAGGTATGGATTAGAAAGGGGAGACCTTGCCAGTTCATTTAACAGACACAGAAAGTGCGTGGAATTCTCCTCCTTCCACCACCACCCCCTCTGCCTGGTGAACTCCTCTTTTACTCTCAAAACCCTGTTCAGATATCCCCCTCCTGGGTTTCTTTCTGTGATCACTCATCCATCCTCCTGCTCCCACAGAAACGTGTCCTGGCCTGTACTGAGCACAGGTCCCCATACATTGTGACAGGTGATTCTTTCTGTGGGTGGGGTGGTGGTGAGGGTGGAATCAGTTCAGAGTCTCCCTTCCAGATAACCTTGTATTTTCCCAAAATTCCTCAGTGTGAATGTGGATAATTTGGAAATGTAGAAAAGAGAGAATTGTGAGCAAAAGTGAAAGGGAAGTGAGGTAACATTTATTACCTACAATGTGCTGGTCAGCTGATTTACTTGTGTTGTGTCATCTGAAGCCCTCACTTTCATAAAGACAGTCCTCCCACACAACTGCTGTTCCTCATCCCATCCCTACACACCGTTCTTTCCAGCTATGATACCCTCCCTCTTGTCTAAGTTCCCCGCTTGCTGTAGGGTCTGTTTTTTTCTCCTGTGCACCTAGAGGAAGGTGGTAAGTTCCTCCAGGCCACACGATTAGGGTCTGCACTCAGAGTTCTCAGAGAGAGAAACGCTCGAATGAAGAGCCTTCCTGGCCCCTTTGGCCTCAAAATACCAGGATCCTTTAACCAGAGATTTTCTTGTTCCAAGACTATAGCATTGTTTCCAGTTCTGTGACGGTCCTGGAATGCTGAATCTCCCCTTCCAAGATTCCCGATCTCTTAAGATTCTACAAAAAGAGGAGGGGGCTTCTACTTTAGGACTTGAGTGGTCTCTGCCACCTCTCCAAGGGCCACCAGGCCTCAGGCCCCTGACAGGCCACTTGGGGCTGGGCCCAGCATGGAGGAGAGCCCTGACTTGCTTGTCTTCAGGCCTGCCATCACGTGTTAGACCTCATTCATAATTGATCCAGTTGCTTGGCGAGCAGGGGGCTGCAGATGCATGGGGGTGGAGCAGGTGCCCCTGGAGAGACCCTCCTCTCCTCTCTGAGGAAGCAGCTGCCTCTGCCAGCCCCAGGCCCCTTCCTCCACAACAGCTGCTTAACGCCTGGCAGTCCCCACACCAGCCTCTGTTGCCTGCCCCAACTGTTTGCCGTTTCTCACTCTCCTGAGCAAGGAGCCAGTTTTCACTAGGTAGACCTGTATCAACAGACTACTAAGTGCCAAGTGCTGGGTTAAGCATTTGAAACATCTATCACAGATTGGGATTTCCATAAGCAGAGTTTGGGATGCAAGATATTTATTAGGGATCAACACCTGTGAAAGGAAGGGGAGAAAGCAGGATTGGATGGTGCGGGGAAGGGGGGAAATCAACTGATGCAGGTTCTACAAAGCCTCAGCCAGCCCAGCAGGCGGCTCTGGAATGAACACTGCCTGGCAGAGTGGTTCTTTTTTTTTTTTTTAAACATCTTTATTGGAGTATAATTGCTTTACAATGGTGTGTTAGTTTCTGCTTTATAACAAAGTGAATCAGCTATACATATACATATATCCCCATATCTCCTCCTTCTTGCCTCTCCCTCCCACCCTCCCTGTCCCACCCCTCTAGGTGGACACAAAGCACCGAGCTGATCTCCCTGTGCTATGCAGCTGCTTCCCACTAGCTATCTGTTTTACATTTGGAAGTGTATATATGTCCATGCCACTCTCTCACTTCGTCCCAGCTTACCCTTCCCCCTCCCTGTGTCCTCAAATCCATTCTCTACGTCTGCGTCTTTATTCTTGTCCTGCCCCTAGGTTCTTCAGAACCATTTTTTTTTTAGATTCCTTATACATGTGTTAGCATACGCTGTTTGTTTTTCTCTTTCTGACTTACTTCACTCTGTATGACAGTCTCTAGGTCCATCCACCTCACTACAAGTAACTCAATTTCATTTCTTTTTATGGCTGAGTAATATTCCATTGTATATATGTGCCACATCTTCTTTATCCATTCATCTGTCGATGGACACTTAGGTTGCTTCCATGTCCTGACTATTGTAAATAGAGCTGCAATGAACATTGTGGTACACGACTCTTTTTGAATTATGGTTTTCACAGGGTATATGCCCAGTAGTGGGATGGCTGGGTCATATGGTAGTTCTATTTTTAGTTTTTTAAGGAACCTCCATACTGTTCTCCATAGTGACTGTATCAACTTACATTCCCACCAACAGTGCAAGAGGGTTCCCTTTTCTCCACAACCTCTCCAGCATTTATTGTTTGTAGATTTTTTGATGATGGCCATTCTGCCTGGTGTGAGGTGATACCTCATTGTACTTTTGATTTGCATTTCTCTAATAATGAGTGATGTTGAGCATCCCTTCATGTGTTTGTTGGCAATCTGTATATCTTCTTTGGAGAAATGTCTGTTTAGGTCTTCTGCCCATTTTTGGATTGGGTTGTTTGTTTTTTTGATAGTGAGCTGCATGAGCTGCTTGTATATTTTGGAGATTAATCCTTTGTCCATTGCTTCATTTGCAAATATTTTCTCCCATTCTGAGGGTTGTCTTTTCATCTAGTTTATGGTTTCCTTTGGCAGAGCGGTTCTGCATCAAGCATTTAAACCCTGGCTCCCCCACTGACCGAACACAGGCTGTCCTGAGAAGAGTGTGACCTCAGGCCAGGTGGCTGTCTGCGGCTGAGGCAGCCCTGGAAGGGCTGACAGCTGTTTGCTGCCGCCGCCCGCTCCCCGCTGGGCAGCAAGCCCTTTCTTGAAGGGGTGTATGGGCATCCCCTCTCTTTGTCCACCACACCAGCCAGGATCTAATTGAACCCTGCCCTTACCCCCACCACACATCTGTGCAGGAATTAACTAACCTGTTTTTCAGATGAGTTCACAGAGGTTGAGCACCTTGCCCAAAGCAGCTTCCAAAAAGAAAGTGAGAGAAGCCAGGTCTGTCCACGGCCAAAGTTTTATGGTCTTCTTATCGCATCATAGGGGATCTTTTACACTTTTACCCTGAGGATCCATTTTTATCCTTTTTTTTTTTTTTTTTTTTTGGTTGTGCAGTGCAGCTTGCGGGACCTCAGTTCCCCAACCAGGGATCGAACCTGTGCCCACAGCAGTAAAAGTGCTGAGTCCTAACTACTGGACTGCCAGGGAGTTCCCCTATCCATTTCTTATAGGCACAAATGGTAGCTGGATGGGGAGCACCAAGGATAATCATCCCCGAGTTTTACCCCCATAAATTGTCCTTAGCAGCCAGCCTCCTGTTCCCTCATCTTCCTTTAGGAACACCTCCATCCCCCACTCTCAGTCCAGTGGTCCAAGTGTGGCTCCACCTCCTGCTCTGGGATAAAGCATGTGACCCAGACTGAGCCAGTCAGTGTATTATGTTCCCCTGGCCAGGCAATTATTTCATAGCTGGCACATGACCCAGGGGAAACCAATCAGAGTGATTCCAGGACTTATGCAGGGGTGCCGGAAAGGGCTCTTTCTAGTTGCCCTTGAACCTGCAACAAGGTACAGCTTGAGCTGCTGGTATGTTTCGGTTATTCATTGCTGTGTAACAAACCACCCCAAAACTTAGTGGCTTAAAGCAACAATGATTTATTATTTCCCAAGATTCTGTAGGTTGACAGTGGTGCTTCTGCTCCACATGATGTTGGCAGGGGTCAGTCAAGTGGCTGCATTCAGCTGTGGCTGGACTGGAAGGGCCAGGGAGCAATAGAGTTGTGTGTCGGGCGGGGGGGTGGGGGCGGGCATGGTCCACCCCAGGTGCTGGCAATAAGGAGAAGCATTTTTTGCAGAAAGCTTAAAAATGATAATAACAGGGCTTCCCTGGTGGCGCAGTGGTTGAGAGTCCGCCTGCCGATGCAGGGGACTAGGGTTCGTGCCCCGATCCCGGAAGATCCCACATGCCGCGGAGCGGCTGGGCCCGCGAGACATGGCCGCGGAGCCTGTGTGTCCGGAGCCTGTGCTCCGCAACGGGAGAGGCCACAGCAGTGAGAGGCCCGCGTACAGCAAAAAACAAAAAACAAAAAAAAAAAAAAAAAAAAAAAAAAAAAAAATGATAATAACACTAACTAAAAGTCAGTCTGCTTTTTATCACTGGATGCTGGCAATTCTAAATGATGTTAGAGTTAAATACCTCACACCTCTAGGACAAATCACTGTTCCCCCCTTATTACAAAGGCATCTCTCTTAGGGTCTGGAAACTTTGTGGCGACTACTAGTTGGGGTACCTCAGTTCTCCCCTGTGTCGCCTTTTTCCCCATGTGGCAGGTCATCTTCCTGGATCTTTCTGCATGGTGTCTCCTCTTCAGCAAGATACCCTAGTATTCCTTATAGCATGGCATCAGGATTCCAAAAGGGAGCATTCCAAGACGTCAAGCACAAATGCACAAGTGCTTCTGAAGCCTCTTCTTGCCTCACCTACGCTAACATTCCATTGGTCAAAGCCAGTCACATGGCCAATTCCAGTGTTCACTGTAGGAGGGGACTCAGAAGGGCACAAATACTGGGAGGCATGGTTCACCAAGTGCCACCCATGTTACAGTCTACCACATGGGGCTTACTAACCGCCAGGAGAGGAGGATCACACAGAAGCGTGAGCTGCCGGGGTGTACCAGGCAGGGTCCTTGAAGGAAACAGAGGCACTCAAGCTGTAATTTCAGGAGAGTGTAATAAAGGGGCTATTTACAAAGGTATTTAGGGAATCACAGCAGTGTTTAGGGAATCCAGCAAACGGTGGTACAGTTCCTCTGGGCTAGACAGTGGGGAGCCTTTGGCACCCCTAGGTCTGAAGGGCAAGACCACTGTGTGGTTACTGGAATGCAGGGAGAGTAGCTGTGGCTCCAAGAGGCTTCTGCCTGGCAGGAGCTGGGGCCTTTGGTAGAGGGAGCTGACAGGGAGGAACCCAGGAAAGAGAAACAGTCTGCCTTCTTCTTCTCCCTTCCTCTGATTGCCTGCCATTGCTTCCCATTGGCCAAACCCTATCGGAAGCCAGAGGGCAAGGGACCTTGCTGATGTAGTTGGCCTCCACGCCACACAGCAGAGTGGACCAGGGTAGAGAGCAGATCTGCAGGGCCCAAGGAAGATAGCCAGCATGAAGGGCTGGCCTTGGGAAACCTGAAAATGAAACAGGACAGCCCAAGACAGTGAGGTTAGGTGGAAAGAAACTGGATCCTGAATATGTCTTCTGGGCCCCTGAATCCAGCAGAGCCTAAAGCAGGCATATTCCTGGGCTCTTTAGCTACATAAACGAATAAGCTCTCTTTTGCTTAGGGCACTGTGGGTTGGCTTCTGTCTTTTACAACCAGAAGGTCCTTTATTGATATACTCCCGTTGAGGAGCTGGCCCTTTAATGGAATGACTACGTTTCACCCTCACCAGCGTCCTGAGAGGTCGGGGGGGGGGGGGGCAATTCACATTTCAGGTGAGCAAACCGAGGCTCAAAGAGGATAAGGGGCTTTGGTCTAGGTCACCTGGCTCATTAGTGGCAGAGATGGGATCTGAACTTGGTCCCGTCTCAAATGTTCCAGCCACATTTAGCCACTCTCTGTCTCTGAATACTCTCTGGCCTTTGGGGCTGTACTGGGTTGAATGGTGTCCCCCTAAAATAGATATGTTCAAGTCCTAACCCCAGGTACCTACAAATGTGAACTTATTTGGAAATAGAGTCTTTGTAGATATAATTAACTTAAGGATCTCAAGATGAGATCATCCTGGATTTGGAGTGGGCTCTAAATCCAGTGACATGTTCTGATAAGAGAAAGGAGAAGGAGACTTGAGACAGAGACACAGAGGGGAAGCCATGTGCAGACAGGGATTGGAATGATACATCTGTAAGCCAAGGAACAGCAAGGCTTGCCTGAAACAGCCATCAGCTAAGAAAGAGACATGAAACAAATTCTTTCTCAGAGCCTCCAGAAAGCCCCCGACCTGCCCATCCCTTTGTTTTAGACTTCTGGCCTCTGGAACTGTGAAAGAATAAACTTTGGTCATTTTGGGTCACCAAGCGTGTGGTAATTGATTACGACAGCCCCAAGAAACTACTACAGAACTTTGCACGTGCCATTCCATTTGCCTGGAATATGGTTCTCTTCCCCAGATCTCCACTCCACTCTGCCCTTTGGGGTATAAGTAGACAAACCTGCAGAGAAGAAAGAAAGGGAACCTTTTAAGGAGTTGCTCACACTGTACCCTCACATGTCTTTTCTTCTTATCCTGCAGGTCTCAGCTCAAATGCCACCTCCTCCAGGAAGCCTTCCCTATGTTCCTACCCTTCTCTGTGCTCCCATAATCCTTAGACTGCCTTTGCCACAGTTGTGCGGGCACTGTCTGTTGAAACGGCTTGTTCTCCACTCTCCCACTGCACTGGGCACTGCTCAAGAGCAAGGCCTGTGCATGATTTCTCTCTGTGGCTGCAGCTGTGCCTAACACAGGGTCAGGACAGTAGAGGTATTCATTAATGTTTGCTAAATAATTTGGATAACTGAATGAATGTTCCCCTCCAGTTCTGCTCCACAGCTGGACCGCTGCCTCTCTCCCTTGGAGGAGAAACGCTTTCTGAGAGCACGTGTGAAATAGCTCGAGATCACCAATGGCAGGTGCGGGTGGGACACCCACCCTTGAGTCCAGCCATACCTTAGCACAGCCCTCCTGCCTGCGATGCCAAGGCCCTGTCACAGGCGTGACAAACAGCTTGGCTGATGGCTTATAATGTCAGAGATGATGGAAACAGGGAGGCGACGGCTGAAAGATGGGTCGGGGACGCTTGTCATAATTTTATTTGTGGGAGGTGAGTTCCTGTCGGCCAGGTGATGGATGGCGACAGGGCAGGCACAATACAGACCCTGCCACTGCATCTCCCCCTTCTCTCTAAACCAAATGACTTTGGGGATGAAAAATGACTTTCTTGGGAGAACGAGGGGGAGGGGACCTTCAGGGGAAAGGGGCTGTGTGGTTGGCAACTTGGAATGAGTTTTGCTTTTCTTGCTGAGAGTTGAGTTTTGCCTAGTCCGGCCTGAGAGTTTCTTTTCTTCCTCCCTTTCTTCCTTCCAAGGAGATTACTGAATAATCCCAGACACATTACCTGCTTTAATCCTCAAAACTGCCTAAAAAGGAATGTGTACTTTACAGACAAGGAAGCTGAGGCTTGAAGAGAGGAAGTAATATACCCAAGGTTCCCTGTGAAGGAAGTGGCAGACTTGGATATGAACTTGGGTCCAGTTGCTCCAAAGCCTGACCTCTCCGCATAAGGATGTGGTAAAGACCACGTAAGTGGCATGTGCCAAGTTTCTTGAAAGCACAGTAAAGAGAGCGATTAATCTGATGGGGAAAAGTCAGGGAAGACTGCCGAGAAGAAATATTGGAGTTGATTCTCGAGGGGTGAATAAAATGTTAACTGGTAAAGAAAGAGAATTTTGGAGATTGCGAAGAAAAAAGAGAGGAGTAGCATACATTTTTGTTTGTTTACCCCAAACTGGGCACTGCCCTCATTCTCCTTTCTAACAGAGCCTTGATTTTGGGGGGTAATCCATCCTCCTACAAATGGCCATGGGCTCTATCAAACCTTTCATGAAGTTTCCATCTCCCCTGTGAATGATTGGTTTGGAAACAGGAGTGGGAACAATTCTGGCCAATAAGGTATAAGGAATGTTTTCTCAAGGGCTTCTGGGAGAGGTTTTCTTGCTCAGAAAGAGAAAGTACCTCTTCTTTTGCAGGATGTGGTCATGTCTGTACGTGATGCCTGGAGGTGTAGCAGCCATCTTGTGACCAGATGGATGAACCAACACACTGATGATGACACCGTGGGAAGATGGAAGGGACATCATTGAGCTGCTGAATTAATGACTCCTATAGCCATCAAAATTTTGAACTTAATCTTTGAGTTGATGCATTTTTCTCATTGTTAATCACCTAAGTTGGTGGTTTCATTTTTGCAACCCCAAGCATTCTGACTGACACAAGAAGTAAAAAGGATGCCAAGCCAAGTGGTTGTTTTCACCACTCAGGCTTGGGGGAGCTTAAGGTACAGGCTTTGCAGTCAGATGGAGACAATTCAAGTCCCAGCTTGGCTGCTACCTAGCTGTGTGACCTTGGAGCAATCAGTTAATGTCTGTGAGATTCAGTTCCTGGGGAGGAGAATACTCACATCTTAGGCCTTTGATGGTAAAATAAAGTAATGCACGAAAAGGGCTGCTTAGCACAAGTGCAGGGTATGTAATAACTATTCGATATTTCATACTGGTGCTGGCTATTGCTATGGTCATTACTGAATTTTTTGCCTCTGTGAAAGCCTCTACACTCTCCCCATACTCATCCTAAGACTAGACTCATCTGATCTCTATTCGCCCAAATCCAGTTCCCATAACACTGGTGGTTATGTAGGTTTTGAGGTCTTAGAATTGCATTCCTGAATCTGGAGGAGGAGAAAGGAGGTACTGGGGTCAGGTCATGGCACTTGCTGGATCAAGACACTCTCTGGCAGGAGTTACCATGGGTGGGATTGAGGTTCTGCGGCCATAGGTCAGCCCCAGATGGACAGCATCTCCATCTCAGCCTGGGCCTGCCCAACAGTGCTTGGCTTGAGCCTTTGCTTTCCCTCCTTGATCTGTTTGACTCTCTGGCTCCCCACCGTTGCGGTTTTCATTGCTGAGAGGCACCCCTTGGACTTAATGCTGAAGTCACTAGCTCCTGATGTCAAGGATATCCATTGCTATATTGGGCCTACTTTCATCCTGCCATACCTGCTCCCCTTCCCCACCCCCGACCCCCCGCTCCCCTCCTTCCTCTGTCCATATGGTTCCCGAAGGAGTGGGCATATTTTAACTTGGCTCCACCCCTCTGGCCATAGTTGATTGGATCATAGGTGGACAGTGGACTAGAGCTAGACCAATCAGAAAACTTCCATTGGCTTTTTAAACCTAGAGGCAAAGCCAATCTCTTTCCAAGGTACAAGTTGTGGGATTTAGATCTGGAGGCTACAGGTAGTCATGCTTCCCATTATATGGAAGGAGTCAGGATGCAATGTGAGAGAACAAGGAAAGCAGAAATGAATGATGGAGAGATGGTCTTGGCAGCCTCTGAGCCCATGTGCCTGATTCGCTGAGGCCCAAGGGCACCACTGCCTGGCCTCAACCTAGAGTAGCCAATCTTTCTTACATACCAGGAGCAAGCACATTCTCCTTTCTGCCTTGATTAGTTCAAGTTGAATTTCTGTCCCAATGACAAGACCTGCTGCCTGACACCTTCCCAAGCCCCCGTGCTGCCCAGGGCCTGGCTTGTCCTTCACATTTCAGGGTCTCTGCCCTGAAGATGGATTTGTGCAACCACCTCCCTCTTTTCATTTCCAGCCTTGTCCCTGAGGCCCTGGCAGGGCTTCTGTCCTCTTGCCCCACTCACTGTCCCTGGGAGGCCCCATTCACTTCTATAGCACAGCCTCGACAGCCCCAGTACACTTATAATGTCCAAACTCTTAGCTCCATTCTGGATCCCATCTGAGCTTCAGGCTTTGAAACATGGTGGAGACACATTGTTCACTGAAACAGTGGGCACCAGAATTCTTCCTGAAAACAACTATTTGGGTTGGGGAGATACCTTGATAAGCTTCCTTGGAGGCAGGTGAGCCCCGCTTAGGGCATGGAAGTGAGCAGGCACTAAGATGTCAAGTGAGGTGGCTAGAAGGTGATGATATGGTTATGGAAACTGCTGGCTAAGGGCCAAGGGGAGGAATTTGTCATTTGGGCTAGTGAAGGGTTGGAGGAAAGAAATGAAGAGTTTGGGGGTGGGAAGGGAGAGAGAGAGAACATAACAATGTGTGAGACTAGATGCTATATCAAGGACAGAGAGAGCCCTCTCCCTCCAGTGGCATGGGGATCCCCCAACACTTTGAAAATAGGAGATTTCTTATCTGAAGGAGAGTAACGTGTAATGGTTAACAGGGCATGTGCAAGGTTCACATCGCTTTATCTGAATTCTGGCTACACCTGGCTGTGTGACCTTGGGCAAGTTACTTAACTCCTCTGAGCCTTGGTTCCATCAACTGTAAAATGGAATAGAGTCGTTGTTAGGATTAAATAAGTGCTAAGCACAGTGCTGGCATGTGCTGGGCCTTGAAACAACACCACCAATAAATTGAAGTTCAGAGTATCCCAAGGTCACAGTCAAGCAGTGTGGTGGAGGCAGGCTGCAAACCCAAGAATGCCTGATCTCAGAGGATCTGAGTTCCTCCCTGAAGGTAGCTCCCTGGAGACAGGACCAAGACCAGAGCCTGCAGCTCAGGGCTGGGTTTCTGGCAGCTGACTCCTTGCTCCCGGGTGCTGGCTCAGCCAACTGTCGCTAAGAGTTGACTCTACTTCCCCCACCTTCCCTCCTCCTTGCTCTCTTGGACAGTATTTCCCTGGGGCTCCCGTTACCAGTTTGCAGAGCAAAGGCATGCACAGGCAGTTCAGGGGTGGCGCGAGTTCAGCGGCTCTGGTATTGTTTTTAATTCAATATTTTGCCCCTGTGCGCCAGCCTCCTTTATTGGATGAGAACACTGTTATTGGATCCTGCCCTGAAGGAGGAAACACAGGCTTCCCCCGACGATGGCAGCTAGGTTGTTCTGGAGTCTGATGAGTCAAGGCAGGGCAAGAAGACAGCAGAGAGTTCCAGAAAAGCTGATGGTTTCAAGCTGTTCTGTGACACACAGAAAATTATTAACATATGTATTCTTGACCTTTCCCCCTTGCCCTCCCTTCTAGGGACGACAAAGCCCAGGAGGCAGCCTCCCTATCGCCCTCTTCCTTTTCCTGCTCATCCAGTGTATATCTTGGTCCCGCTGATTTTCCCTCCACTTTTCTCCATGCCCAGTGTCACTCAGTCCAAGCCCCAAGCATCTCCTGCCTGTCCAACTGGTGTGCCCATCCTGCCCTGCTGTGCTCAATGTCTTCATGATACACTATCCTATTTGGGATCTCCCAAAAGCCTGAGATAAGAATTCAGATAGGTGAGATTTGAGAGCCTTGTCTCCCGTGTTAGTCGGCCTTGCAGTAAAGCTCTTTTCTCCAAAACTGTTGCCATAGCGTTGGCTTCTGCGCACACAGGGCAGTGAGCCCTTGTTCGGTAAGTTTTGGCAACCCAGGTGAGATTTGGGTCTTGTGACCGCCTGCCTGAGGCACTGTAGCCCCTGGCAGAGTGTGGGCCCTCGGCACCAACCTTGAGTAGCCACCTAGACTGAATTTGTCTAGAAGGTCGGCTTTTGGGTTCCTGCTTCCCCGCCATGGCACTCCAGGCTCCTCGGACTACTTTCACTTTTGAGAAAAGAAACAGCTCCTGGATCAGACGTCTTTTGGATTCTTTTCTCATATAGGTTATCACAGAATATTGAGTAGAATTCCTCGTGCTATACAGTAGGCCTGGTTGGTTATCTGTCTTATATATAGTAGTGTGTATGTTAATCCCAAGCTCCTGATTTATCCATTCCCCCCCACCATGTTTCCCCTTTGGTAACCATAAGTTTGTTTTCGATAATCTGTAAGTCTGTTTCTGTTTTGTAAGTAAGTTCATTTGTGTCATTTTTAAAAATTAGATTCCACATATGAGTGATATATGATATTTGTCTTTCTGTCTGACTTATTTCACTTAGTGTGATAATCTCTAGGTCCGTCCATGTTGCTGCAGACGGCATTCTTTCTTTCTTTTTTATGACTGAGTAATATTCCGTTGTATATATGTACCACATAGTTTTTATCCATTCCTTTGTCGATGGACATTTACGTTGCTTCCATGTTTTGGCTATTGTAAATAGTGCTGCAGTGAACATTGGGGTGCGTGTACCTTTTCAAATTATGGTATTCTTTGGATATGTGCACAGGAGTGGGATTGCTGGATCACATGGTATTTTTAAAAAAAATTTTATTGGAGTATAGTTGATTTACAATGTGTTAGTTTCAGGTGTACAGCAAAGTGATTCAGTCACACATATACGTATATTCGTTCATTTTCAGATTCTTTTCTCACACAGGTTATCACAGAATATTGAGCAGAGTTACCTGTGCTATACAGTAGGTCCTCGTTGGTTATCTGTCTTACATATCGTAGTGTGTATGTTAATCCCAAGCTCCTGATTTATCCCTCCCCCGCGCCCCACGTTTCCCCTTTGGTAACCATAAGTTTGTTTTCGATATCTCTAAGTCTGTTTCTGTTTTGTAAATAAGTTCATTTGTGTCATTTTCTTTTTCAACACATTTTTTTGGGCATCTTTGTTGGAGTGTGGTTGCTTTGCAGTGGTGTGTTGGTTTCTGCTTTGTAACAGGGCGAGTCAGCTGTGCATATACATATGTCCCCATATCTCTTCCCTCTTGCATGTCCCCTGCGTTGGCAGGCAGATTCTTAACAACTGCACCACCAGGGCAGTCCCGGAATAAAGTTTTTATCTCAAAAGCCAGTGCCATAGTATTGGCTTCTATGCATGTCAGGCAGTGAGCCCTTGCTGGGTAACACTAGTAAATGACAGGCCTGGGACTAGACTGGTCTGAATTCCTCTATATCTCACACTGTTATACTCCTCTTGGCCTAAAGCAGAGCTTGTATTCCTTGACACTCAAATGTATCTTGGGATAAAGAAGATAAGGACTGTGTGGCTAAGAACGGGATTGGAATCTATCCAAAGCATTGAAGAATACCTCAGTAAATGCCAGTTAGGAATAAGGAGGAGGAACAGGAATAAGGAGAAGAAACAGATGCTGCTCAGTGACAGTAGGATCATCTCTATATGCAGTGTCAGATAACCTCAATCAGGGGAAGCACAAAACCATCCTGGGCAGCTCCTTTCCTTTAGAAGTATGCGCATATCTCAGATACTGTGGGTTGGGTTCTAGGTCACCGCAATAATGCGAATATTGCAATAAAGTAAATCGCACGAGATTTTGGGTTTCCCAGTGCTTATAAAAGTTGTTAATCCTATTGTACACTTACTAGACGGTGTCTAAAACAATGTACACATCTTAATTTAAAAATACAAAACAGTTACAATAATAACAAAGACAACTGAGCAGAGAACCATAAGAAAATAATGGAAAAGTTTAAAATAATTCAAGAATTAATAAAATGTGGCCCAGGGACCCCATGTGAACACATGGTGTTGGGAAAACGGCAGGGCAAGAAGACAGCAGAGAGTTCCAGAAAATCTGATGGTTTCAAGCTGTTCTGTGACACACAGAAAATTATTAACATATGTATTCTTGACCTTTCCCCTTGCCCTCCCTTCTAGGGACGACAAAGCCCAGGAGGCAGCCTCCCTATCGCCCTCTTCCTTTTCCTGCTCATCCAGTGTATATCTTGGTCCCGCTGATTTTCCCTCCACTTTTCTCTATGCCCAGTGTCACTCAGTCCAAGCCCCAAGCATCTCCTGCCTGTCCAACTGGTGTGCCCATCCTGCCCTGCTGTGCTCAATGTCTTCATGATACACTATCCTATTTGGGATCTCCCAAAAGCCTGAGATAAGAATTCAGATAGGTGAGATTTGAGAGCCTTGTCTCCATTCACATGTTCAATGCACAGTAACCACAAACTTACAATTCGTAATAAAACAGAATATCTGTGAAGCACGATTAAGTGAAATACGATAAAAAGAGGTATGCCTATAAATCAGTTAAAACAAGTCACAGGTGAGGCTAATTCTGGCTATTGAGAAGGACAGATTAGCATTATTTTTCTCTGGGAGCCCACCCCTGTCCTGGGCCCCCTGCCTTATTAGTTGCATTTTCCCCATCTCACGTCAAGTCGGGGACATGAAACTACAAGGTTTGCATTAGGTACACTGCTCAAGAGTTTGCAGGGATGTGGCATTCCCCAGGAACCTTTTAATCCAAGAGATAGACAAAAGGAACACGCCCCCACCCCCCCACCCCCGAAATGAGTGAGGACTGGAGAGACAGCCACGCCAAAATATAGGTCATTCAGAGACCTGCCCAAACGTGCTCTCAGACCTAGAATGCCCAGGCAGGGCATCCTCTCTTCTAAGTCTCATAGTTCTCAGCGAGGTCAAAGTCTTGGTCTAAGAAGAACAGCCTCAGTTCGGTAGAGGGAGAAGCTCAGGTTGGAGGGTCAGGGAGGATCCGGTCCCAGGGCTGGCCAGGAGTATGGTGGGGTCCCTGATTGAGGAAAGAGGTATCACTAGACCCACAAATGAGGGGGCTTTACAGACCCTTGCCCCCATTCTTAACCACGAGAGGCCCCAGGCAGAGCTCTAGGGATGAGAAGCCTCCTTGTTTCTGTCTGTCTGGTCTCAGCAAGGGAAGGGCTTTGTCTGTCAGGATCAGGTCCCAGTTCTGCAAGGGAAGGGGTCTTGGCCATAACCAGACAAACCAGGGTCAAGGTGAGGACCTCAGTGCTATCGAGAGGGTCTCTCTCCCAAGGAGGGAGGCTCACAGGGTGGCGCCCCTCTTGTCAGGCAGAGATGGTCAGAGCAACGCCCTGCCTTCCCCACTAGGGACTCAGGGAGGTGAGGGCTTTGTTTGGAGGCTGGAGGACTCGGGACCACAGAGGGAGGGGTCACGGGCTCTAATAGACGGCACGGAGAGAACCGCGAGGGAGGATCAAGGGACGGCAGACCTCTGAACCCCGGGAACCCGTAGAGCCCCGCCCCTCGCGTCAGCCGTTGGAACCCCACGCAAGGCAGCCGTTAACGGAAGTGGTTCCACACTTCTGTCTGCTCCGGGGGCGAGGAGCTGGACGGTTGTGCACGACGTTTGTTCGGCCAAGGGCGGATTCCCAGGGCTGATCTGCAGTCAAGATCACCCGCTGTCCTACCTGCACTCCTGCCTGTTGTCCCTGACCACAGTCACCATGCCTCGGGGTCAGAACAGTAAGCGCTGCACACGTAGGAGACGGCGCCAGGCCCCAAGTGGGACCCAGGGTCTGACGGGTGCTCAGGCCACTGCAGCCGAGGAGGAAGCTGCCTCGTCTTCTTCTCCTCCTCCTCCTCTTGGAGTTACTACTCCTAGAAAGCCGGCTGCTAAGTCACGTAGCAATTTCAAGAGTCGTCAGAGGGCCCTAGCCACCACCACTAAGCCTGCAGGTGTTTCTCCCACAAGATCATCCAAAGGAGCCAAAGGCCAAATGGAGCAAAAGCACAGTTCAACTCAGGCTCCCGTCTCCGCCCTGCGGTCTCGCAAAGGCCCTCTAAGGCAGACAGTGAATTTGTTGGTGCAGTTCCTGATGCACATGTATAAAAAGAAAAGGCCTGTTACGAAAGCACATATGCTGAAGTTTATCAATAAGAAGTACCAAAAGCAATTCCCTAAGATCCTCAGAAGAGCTTCTTTCAACATGGAGGTGGTATTTGGTGTTGACTTAAAGGAGGTCGACCGTACCAAGCATTCTTATACCTTTGTCAGCAAAATGGCTCTCCCCAACAATGGGACCGTGGGTCGTGCCAGGGGATTACCCAAGACCGGTCTCCTGATGTATCTCCTGGGTGTGATCCTCATGAAGGGCAACTGCGCCACAGAGGAGAATATCTGGGCATTCCTGAATAAGATGAGTGTCTATGCTGGGAAGAGGCACTTCATATTTGGGGAGCCCAAGAAGCTCATCACCCAAGATCTGGTGAAGCTGAAGTATTTGGAATACCGGCAAGTGGCCAACAGTGATCCAGCGCGCTACGAGTTCCTGTGGGGCCCGAGAGCCCACGCCGAAACCAGCAAGATGAAAGTCCTGGAGTTCCTGGCCAAGATCAATCACACGGTCCCCAGTGCCTTCCAGTGTTGGTATGAAGAGGCTTTGAGAGATGAGGAAGAGAGAGCGCAAGGCAGTGGATCTTCCGGGGTTCTGTCCAGCTCCTCCCACACACAAACTGAGGCAGATTCTGCACTTTGTGGCTGAAGAGAGCGTTCAGTGTTCCAAGTAGTGTAGGGCTGGGTGGGACGGAGGGAACAGTGTATAATACCTTTGTGTTCCTGTTCTGTGTGGGGAAGTTGGAAATACGTGTGTGTTTTTGTTTTTTGCTGTCTTTCAAACATTAACTCCTAAATGAAATCTTATTTAGCGTTATAATGTAAGTTTATGAAGTACAGTAGTCATACTTATTGTTGTTTATCAGGTTTAAGAATAAGAGTTTTGCTGTTTTGTAAAACAGATTGGGAAAACTTCCATCTTATTTAGTAATTTGGTGGAAGATAACATGGCATTGCAATATGCAATTCCTTGAAAATGTGAAAAAGTTAAGTATAGTATAGTATAGTATACTGTAGTATAGTATAAGAAAAGTAAGATGGTCAATATTTGGTTTCCTAATTCCTTTTACTCTGTTTTATAAAATTATAAATAACAGTATGTGCTTGGCTCATTCAAAAATGCAGAATTAAATCATAATAAATTAGAAAAAAAAGAATTCAGATATACAGAGTTTATTAGGGGAGTGACCCTAGGTGGTGGTATAAACAAAAACGTATAACATAAATATAAATAGACAATGTAACAAGCTCTCTAAAAGCCTATTCCTAAAATACCAACAGTGGTTATTTATCATGGAGAGAAACAGGATGGTGAGAGGTGTGTTGGGGGGAGGGGAACAGTGTGCATCCAAAAGGAACAGATCTATGTAATTTTACAAAGCCCAAGGTGTGGCATTACAAATAACTTTAATACATAGCATGGAGATTTAAAAAGGTTTTATTTTATTACCTTTATAGATACTTATATATCTTATATATTTACTTTATTATTTACTTCTGTAATACTTGTTCAGGATAGAAATTGAGAAAATACAAATAAACCAAAAGAAGAAAATGAAAGCCACTCATAGCCTACTACTCAGAGAGCATCATCACTAACATGACAAAGCCTTTGCATCTTTTTCATGTAAGATTCAAAGAAGGGGGGTGTCCCAGCAGATCTAATAGGGCTTAGAGTCTGAGGGACTAAATATATATATGGATATGCATAGCTATTTTTCGAAGTAAAAATTTGAGATTTCACTCTGAGTAGAGGATTTTCTGAAACTTCTGAGGAGGCTGACATAGAGCAGTTTTTCTTAAGGTGTGTTTCCACAGATGTTCCATGAAAAATGGTTTCTGTAGTCAAATAGGCTTGGAAAACATTGAGTAAAACAGTTAAACAGGTCTTCCCCTGCAAGACTTGCTTGGAGCTTTTAACATACTAAGGTGCATTGTGATCCTCTAAGAGAAGATGTAAACTTAGCAGCTGCCCCTCCAGTAGACCTGGGGTGTGGGGCCATTCTCTGCCTTCATTGATATCTGCCAGGAATGGTCTGGGGAGTCTAATGGGTATTAATCAGATGCTCAGTTTATCAATAGGTCACAGTGGCAGTCAATGATGGGAATGTCACTTTTTGGCACCTAACCTGCTTCAATTTTGTGTATCTATTTCTGCATAGCAAATTACTGAAAAACTCAGGAGTTAAAATACCAAAGCATTTATTATCTCACTGTTTCTGTGGATGAGGAAGTTAGGACCAGATTAGATGGGCAATTCTGGCGCCCCACGTCTCATGAGACTGCAGTGAAGATGTGAGATGCATCATCTGAAAGCTTGACTGGCATTGGAGGCTCCACTTCCAAGATGGACCCAATGAGTCTCCCTTCCTGGCATCCATGCCCTGTGTAGTCCCCGCCCACGAAGAATAGTTCTGACTCATGCAACCCACAGGATATTGCAGAAATGACGGACTGTGACTTCTGAGACTAGGTCACAAAAAACATTGTGGTTTCCACCTTGATCTGTCTTGGATCACTTGCTCTGGGGGACACCAGCCATCATGTTATGAGAACACTTGGGTGGCCAAATAGATTCACGTGGTAAGGAATGGAGGTCTCTGGCCATCAGGCAGCATCAACCTGCTGGGCATATGACTGACCCATCTCAGAAGTGACTGACCTCTTGACTTTAATCTCAAGAGAGACCTTGACTATCCTGCTAAGCTGCTTCCAAAATTCCTGATCCACACAAACTGTGTGAGATAATAAATGTTCGTTGTTGTTTTAAGCAACGACATTTTTAGGTAACGTGTTACACAACAATAGATAACTAATCCATGTCCTTAGTGCTAAGGCTGGGTAATAAACAGCTGCTTCAGCTCACTGGCAAAGAGTTTGCTTACTTCCTAAGCTAGAAGTGGTCTTGACCAATGTCCTTTCACTGACCCCAAATAGTGACTGCAGAAAGAATTCCCTCCAGCCCTTATTATGAAAGCCTCTATGGAAGGTGTGACTCATGAGGCTCATTGGTGTGGGGCATTGATGAGGGGATCCCCTCAGAATTAAGTGTTTATGAGACTCATTACATTCTTACGAACCATTGTGAGTAGTGGCATTCATGGCTTTTCCAGCCCTACTTACTTGACTGGAGAATCCTTTTTTGTGCAATAGACGAAGTTGGTCCCTACCGGCATCCTTTCTTCCTTCTCCTTCCCTCCTAAGAGAAAGCCTCAGGAAAAGGTAGTCCTTTTTATTCTTTTTGATGTTATTGTGCCTGGAACTGCTGCCAACATTGTGTTGCCAGGAGAGTAATAAAATGAGCTCCCATGCATCCATCGCCCAGCTTCAACAATTATGAACTCACCAATAACCCTCTCATCCATGCTTCCACCCACACCCACACCTACCCCACCTTGGATAATCTTGAAGCAAATTCCAGTCATAATATTATTTCATACATGGATTTCAGTATGTATCTTTAAAAGATTAGGACAGTGTAGTTCAATTCTATTATCATACTTCAAAAAAAAAAAAAACACCCCAAATAATTCCTTTTCATTGCACATCCCGGACTATTGAGTTCTTACTTGGCTCACAGCGTATCTAAGGACATAAATTCTCCTTGTGTCTAATTGGGACCAGTGCCTGCTGGGAGAGATAATTACTCTTTAGCATTCAATAATCAGCTGTGCCTGGATCATAAGTGTCAGTCCTGTTTGAAAGGTTAGCTGAGCCCAAATCCCTACTGTGTAGTGCATAGTGTCAGACAGGCTTGGATTGGAATATTGCCAATTACTTATACTACGACTGTGGGCAAGTAACTAAACACTCTACATTTTAGTTTTCACTATTTAAAAATATTAGAGAGGATCTGGAGACCTGGATTTGGGGAGTGAGAGGCAGAGGGAACAGGGACTCCTCTTGAACCCCAGAAATTGCATAATTGCATTCTGCTCTCCAGAAAAATATAACTCCCTTTCCACTGCCTACCCTGCAACTCTTCCCCACCTCAATCAGTGCCTAAATGGAGGAGTCTGGATTTCTTTGGCACTGTCATATGTTTCCAGTCAGTCCGTGGTGGCAGCGTAGGAGCTCAATATTGGTGATAAATATACTTTATGAGTGTTTTTCTGAGGATATTTTCTTAAAGGCTGTTCCCACAAATAATTTACTGGGGCAATGAAAGATGGAGGAAGCGACTCTGATTACATCTTGGAGCATCTAAAGCTTGAAGTTTAAGGAAACTAGGTAGCCCACAGCTATTTAAAAATTTCTAGAAGGGATAATTCTTCCACATAAGATTTTTTTTTAAAGGTTACAGCCCAGCAGTTGGTCTCTAGGGTGGTGCCCTTCTCCCATCTCTCTCGTGGATGCCACTCTCAAATCATCATCATTATCACATGTTTTTGGACTGCGTGGTGCATAGCACATAGCTCTTCCTTTTTTTTCTCCCCCCTTAGCTTTTTTCAGGCATAATTTACATCACATTATGTTAGCGTTCAATGTAATGATTCGTTATCTGTATATGTTGCAAAATGATCACCACAATGAGTCCAGGTAACATCCATCATCATACTTTGTTATAAAAATTATTTATTCTTGTGATGAGAACTTTCAAGATCCACTCTTATAGATACTTTCAAATATGCATACAGTATTATTAATTATAGGCATCATGCTATACATTACTATCCCATGACTAATTCATTTTATAACTGGAAATGTATACCTTTTGATCCCTTTCACCCATTTTGCCCACTCCCCACCCTCTACCTCAGGCAACCATCAATCTGTTCTCTATTTCCATTGTTTTGTTTTGTTTTAGATTCCACATATAAGTGAAATCACATGGTATTTATTTTTTTTCTGTCTGACTTAGCTCACTTAGCATAAACAAAGCTCTTCTGAAATTTCATTTCCTCATCTTTAAAATTGGAATAGCATTTTGTTAGGAGGGGTGAGGATTTAAAGGTATTTGATAATATTATTTCCAGGAATGTATCAATCAGTTAGTAGATTGATTGGCTTACCTATTTTTTAAATTAATGCCCATTATGTAGATTAGCTGTTTAGTCATCGGAAGGGAACAGTCTTCCTTCTCAGCCTCTGATTTTTTGTTTGTTTGTTTGTTTTTTGTTTTGGCTGCACCACGCACCTTGCGGGATCTTAGTTCCCTGACCAAGGATCGAAACTGGGCACCCGTCAGTGGAAGCACGGAGTCCTAACCACTGGACTGCCAGGGATTCCCTGGCTCATCTATTAAATCAACAACTTTAGGGAGTGCCAGTTGAGTGCTAGGTGTTGTGTTAGGTTCTAAGGTTACCATGATGAGCAATGCAGCAATATTGGCTTTCTGGAGCTTAGAATATGGAAGGGAAGACAGACACTCACTGAGGACACAGTGAGAAGGCATTGTCCGTGAACAGTAAAGCAGGCCCTCACCAGACAAGGAAGCTGCCAGCGCCTTGACGTAGGACTTCTCAGCCCCTAGAGCTGTGAGAAATAAATTTCTGTTGTTTATAAACCAGCCAGTGTATTTGTTTCATAGCAGCCTGAACGGACT
Source organism: Mesoplodon densirostris (assembly GCF_025265405.1). Taxonomy (NCBI): domain Eukaryota; kingdom Metazoa; phylum Chordata; class Mammalia; order Artiodactyla; family Ziphiidae; genus Mesoplodon; species Mesoplodon densirostris. The sequence continues at coordinate 22,316,937 of NC_082676.1, read as the reverse complement.
AAGACAAATATCATGAACATGTAAAACAGGGGGCTAATGGCCAAGAGGACTAAGGCAGAGGCTTAGCCCCCATTGAAGACAGAGCCTTATTTAAATCCCAGGAGCTCAGGTGCACTCTTTGAATGGTTCTCTTCCAATAATGGGCAACTTTCTCCTATAGAAAATCTTTTTACATCTCTTGGGTAGAAACAAGATCATCCAGTTTCTGGCCTTTGCACAGATGAATAAACAGAAGTCCAGACAGGGAAGTGTGATCACCAACAGTTTTGAAGGCAGTAATAGTTATATGGACTTGGACAATACACTTTCTGAGCCAGCACTGTCCAACAGAAATACAATGGAAGCTACACGTGTAACTTACATTTTCTACTACCCACATTTAAAAAAGTAAAAAGAAATGGGTGAAATTAATTTTATATTTTATTTGACCCAATATACCCCAAATATTATTTCAACATGTAATCAGTAGAAGTCTTAGAAATCCGATGGGTATTTTATTTACAATTATAGCACATTTTAATTCAGACTAGCCATATTTCAAGCCCTCAGTAGCCACATGTGGTTAGTGGGTATAGTACTGGACAGTGAAGTCCAATGCCTCAGTTTCCTTATCTGCGAATTGAGGATAAAATGAGGGATAAAACTGCCTAGTCACTGAATGGACTGTGAGAGCGCAAGGGAAACACCCTGCACGCCAGAGGCGCGTGATAAAGCTTGGTTCCTTCCATCTTTTCTCTCACCGCACCGCCCTCCATCAAGTCTCCGCCCCCTTTCCCCGCCCCCTTCAGGCTCCGGGAGGAAGTAGTACTGGCCAATGCAGCGCGCTTTACGGTAGTGTGGCCGTAAAGCTGCACTTTTACCGCAGTGTGGCCGGCTCGCGCGACGCGCGCACTTTTACCTCATTGGCTCTGCGGCCCCTGCTCAAGGCGCTTTACAGCCGTGTGGCTGGAGCCGCCTATGTGGGGCCTGCGGTTTGGTTGTGAGTGGAGGGACTCAGAGTAGACGGTGTTGACTGAACCTGGAACCATGGACGTTGGCGAACTTCTGAGCTACCAGGTATGAGGGGCGAGGAGGGCTGGGGGGGCCGTCCTCTCACCCGGGCAGGAGTCTCAGGACCAGGGTCCCTTCATCTCACTTTCTCCCACCTCAGCCCCGGGTCCCCTCACGTTTCCTGTCACCCGGGTCCCAGCCTCTCATTTCACGTTAACTCCCTCGAATTTCTCCTGGGCTCTTTCATTTTATTTCTTCCCAAGGCCCGGGCCCCTTGTCAACTAAAGGCTGGGCTCCTTCTCACCAGGCCCTGGGGCCTGGCTCCCTTCAACTATTCTGAAGGCCCCAAACACTCTTCACAACCACCCCCCTTAAACTCTCTTCTCCAGTCATTGAGTTGGTGGTCGTGGTGGGAGAGCACTGGCCCTTCTTGCATTTGAGCCCCATCTTCTCTACTGACCGGCTCTGTGGCTGTAGGACAAGTCCCGTCGCCCTCTTCGAGCCTCAGCTTTTGTATGTATACAGTGGAGACAGTACTAGCTACCTGTTAGGTTTGTTTCAGGACTGTATCAACCAATGGATGTGAAAGCTGATTTTAAAGTGTGGAGAGCCGGACCCATGTTAATTGCAGTTATTGACAGATGTTTGACATTCCAGCATGGGATGGGTACCTTGGAATCTTCTTCTTGTCCCGCTTGCTCGGAGTACTTGTGGGGAAACAGTGGCCCAGAGGGTAGAAAGGACTTATCCAAAGTCACTCAACAAATAAGAGCTGGGATTAGAGATGAGATCTTTTGGCTCCCAGCTCAACGTTTTCCCCCCACTTTTGACTTCCTAAATGTCCAGTATGGTAGCCACTAGCCACATATGGCTATCGAACGCTTGAAATGGGACTAGTCTGAATTGAGAAGTACTCTAAGTGTCAAATCACACTGGAATTTGAAGAATCAGTATTAAAAAAGTAAAATTTTTAGATTGATTATATGATCATGTCGATTACTTTGATTATTGATCATACTGATTAATTATATATTTCACCCATTACCCGTAATGGGTGAAATAAAATATATTCAAAATAAGTTTTACCTACTTCTGTTGAGTTGTTTTTGGTTTTTTTTTTGCGGCACGCGGGCCCCTCACCGCCGCGGCCCTTCCGGCCGCGGAGCACAGGGTCTGGACGCGCAGGCCCAGCGGCCATGGCCCACGGGCCCAGCCGCTCCGCGGCACGCGGGATCCTCCCGGACCGGGGCACGAACCCGCGCCCCCCGCATCGGCAGGCGGACTCCGAACCACGGCGCCACCAGGGGAGCCCCCCTCTGTTGACTTTTTAATGTAGCTACTGGCCTTTTTGTGTCACTACTAAAATCACATGTATAGCAGGCCTTACATTTCCATTGGACAGCTCTGCAGTAGAGAATAAGGGATTCAGAGCCATGAGTCTGAAGCCCTATGGCTTGGAATCTCTGTTTTGCTGCTAACTGGCTGCTGTAACCTTGAGCAGAATACTTACCCTCTCTATGCCTCAGTTTCCTCATCTTGTAAATGGGGGCAATGAAAGTAGCTATCATATAAGTCTGTTTTGAAGCTGCTGTGAAATGTAAAGTGTTTAGCCCAATGCTTGTCAAAGAGTTAAACGTTTGAAAAACGTTAGCAATTCTATTCATGCAATTCCCTCAGCCGGTATACATAGAACTGACCTTGGAAACTAGACATTGTGGGAAAGAGCTTGTACGCAATGGGGGGTATATAGCCAGGTGATTTCCTTTTTAAGACAGTAATGGGATGTGAAAGAAGAAAGGAAATAGCGTTGTTGAATGAGTGGTTATATGCCTGTTTGGCCTACATATGAGCCCACTGACTCATAGAATATTAAAGCTAGAAGAGGTTCATTCATTTGCTCAACAAATATCTATTGAATATGTACTGACTGCATCTACTGAGCATACAACATTGAACAAAACAGACAAGGTTCTTGCTTTTGTGGAGCTTGTAATCTGGTGGGGAAGTAACAAGATAAGAAAGTAAACAAATGAGAAATTCAGATTGTGGTAAGTGCTTTGAAGGATACACAGGGTATACTACAGAGCTGTGCTGTTTGGTGTGGTAGCCACTGGTCCCATGTTACCCTTGAACACTTGAAATGTGGCTAGTTAGAATTGAGATCTGCTACACCTGTAAAATACACACTGGATTTTCAAGATTCAGTATGAAAAAAGTGACTGTAAAATATATTAATTTTTATATTGATTCCATGCTGAAATGATAATACTTAGGATATGTTGGCTTAAAGAAAATTATTAAAATTAATATCATCTTGTTAAAAACTTTTTAAATGTGGCTACTAGAAAATTTAAAGTTACATATGTGGCTTGTTTGTGGCTCTCTCTCTCTCTCTCTCTCTCTCTCTCTCTCTCTCTCTCTATATATATATATATATATATTTTTTTTGTGTGTGTGTGTGTGTGTGTGTGTGTGTGTGTGTGTGTGTGTGGTACTTGGGCCTCTCACTGTGTGGCCTCTCCCATTGCGGAGCACAGGCTCCGGACGCGCAGGCTCAGCGGCCATGGCTCACGGGCCCAGCCGCTCCGCGGCGTGTGGGATCCTCCCGGACCGGGGCACGAACCCGTGTCTCCTGCATCGGCAGGCAGACTGTCAACCACTGCACCACCAGGGAAGCCCTCTCAATATATTTTTATTGGACAGAGCTGCTAAAGAAGATAACCGCTGGGAGCAGGAGACAGGACCTATTATTTTAGGTAATATGGTCTAGGAAGGACTTTGAGGAACGGACATTAAAGGACCGATGGTTGAGAAGGAGCCAATCTTGAAAAGCGCAGAATAATCAAGGCAGAGGGAATGAATAGCAAGTACACAGGCTGTGAGTTGTTAAAATAGAAGCTGGTGCAGCCTGTTAGAGGATCAGGAAGAGGACTGATGTAGCTGGAACTTGGTGAATGAGCAGGGGAATGATAAGCTGTAAGGTTGGAGATGTAGGCAGATGACAGACTATGTAGGCCTTCCTGTGGGCCATGATAAGGAATTTGAATTTTATTTTGAGAAATCTTACAGATAACCTCATTCAGCCCACATATTTATAAATGAAAAGTGAACTCCATTTTGGTAAGGGACGTCCCTGAGGTTGTGGGCCAAGGTAGTGACAAGAGTTGAAACCAGAATCCTGATCTTATTTCCAGCTCTGTTCATTCCCCACGTGCACTACTCATGCACTTTTCTTTCTGTAAGATCAGTGTCCACGTTTCCTGTTCCTAAAGATGGTACAGTCTAGAATCTAGTCCATAATAAATGCTCCCATCCTCTTGTAGAAAGTCATGAGGATTACCTGAGTTAATGGATGCAAAAGCTCTTTGAAAACTAACTTTTTATAGACATGAAAGATGCATTGCATGCCTGCATCGTTTCTCTAAATCCTTATAACAACCCTATGAAGAAGGTACTGTTTTAAATCCCTGTTGTACAGATGGGGGAACTGAGGTACAGAAAAATGCCTGCCTCAGAGTTGGAGTTCCTAACCACTGTGCTGTGCTGAACTAAAGTGCTTTCAGATATGTTCTTACATTAATTGTCAGCATGCCCTTTGAGGTAGGTGGCATGCCTATTTTATAGAGACGGAAACTCAAGCTAGAGAGGTCAGTTACCGGCCCAAGATGAAACAGCCAGTAAGGAGGAGAGCCAGAACTGGAACCGACCGAATACCCAAATCTCGTTTTCCAATTTTAAAAACTTTTCAAGTTGAAGTATGGTACACGTATAGAAGAATGCGTAAATCTTAAGCGCTTTTGATTATACTTGTCATTTACAAAGTAGACTCAATATGACCACTAAAGTTCATTTCTCAGGGACAAAGGTGGTCTGATTTGAACATCCCCACCCCCAGAGTTTGATTCAGTAAGTCTCCCATGGGACCTTAGAATTTGCATTTCTAACAAGATTCCAGGTGATGCTTAAGCTGCTGGTCCCGGGACCACACTTTGAGACCCACCCCTGGTCTAGAATGATCTACATTCCTCTTAAAATCTTCTCTGAGACATTCACCTACCTTCTCATGGCCATTAGTTCACAGTATTTTGAGCTTAAGGTATACTTTGCCCCTGCCATCTCAGATATTGAGAGCAAATCACTTAATCTTTCTGGGCCTCAGTTTCCTTATATGCCTAATGAGGGGATTAGGTAAGTTTCTCTGAGGTCCCTTCTAGCTTTAAAATACTATGGTACTGATTATTTAGGCGAAGAGCTCCAGAGATTTCAAGGGATAAGAAAAGCTTGATGTAGAAGAATGAATTGGGACTGAAAATCTGGGAGACTTGAGTTTTAATCCTACCTTTATCATTATTTATCTGGGTGATTCAGGATAAGTCACTTCCCTTCTCTGTACATCTTTTTTTTAATCACTTGTAAAATGAGGAGATTGAGCTATATGACTTCTGGTTCTTTCTTTTCCTAAAATTCAGAGACTAAGGTAAATAAAGAAAATATGTAATGCCAAAAATGTTTATTAAAAGTATTTGACTTTTTTTGGATGCTTACTAAATTTCACTTTTGGGGCAACTTGGTGGGAAGATTCCAATTTTCTGCTGAGATTGGTTCTTCTAGTAATAGAGTTAGGCAGCAGGTGCCTCAGTATATGCCTTATATCCTTGACATATGTTAACTGTTCATTTGAAAAGACAGGAGAATTATAATGTGGACAGGTGGTGGTGGAAAAAGTCTTAAAGAGGAAACCAGTTATGTTCCCAATATGGAAATGTACTTTTTTGATGCCTTCAGGCTTAGACATCTCATCAAGAAGTGTGCCCAGCAGTTCCCTTGGCTGAGAAGTTTCTGCTGCGTAGGCACGTATATGAACTCCGGGGCATTCTCATTAATACTGATTCCACAGATGTCTGGAAAAAGTTCTTACCTTTGAAGTTTTGCAATAAAGAATTCACATTTAGTGCAGTTTGGCTCATTGGGAATGACTTATTTTGTGACATGAGAAGTATTCTCTTTGAGGCAGATTGGGGTCAGGGAGCCTTGGTTTTGGCAATATTGCAGACACCCACTCCTCTTGTCACCTATCAGTCAGTAATATAGCATTTCCTTGGATTGCAGGGGTTTATTGGAATCTATAATCTTTCTCCTTTTCCCTTCTTATTTCTTTTGAAGTAAAACATTTTAATGACAATAATCTGACAGGAATAGTATTAAAGTATTCAAGAAAAGGGAAACTACTACCCTAATCCAATAAAATATTTTTATATTCCCACAGCCCTTATGTATTTTGCATGGCTGTAACCATTGTATATATACTGTTTTGCGTTCTGTGCTTTAATTTAACATTGCCAGAAATATTTTGTGTTTCTACATAGTCTTCATGTTGTTTTTAATGTTGACATACTTTTTGCTCAAGTGATAGACCAACCATTTTTCCCTAACTTGCTCCTCTATAATCAAGTACTTAGGTGGTTTCCAGGTTTTGTTCTTGGAGATAATATTGCAGTGAACTTCTTTATTCATGTGGCATTTTCCCCCTCACATCTGTCGTTAGTCATTATCATGTGCCATCATCTCCTGTGCGAAGTATTGCATGGGCTAAAATGATTAAGCTATGGTCTTGGACCTTAAAGAATTCATAGTTAAGGAGCGAGACAGACCTTTCAACAACTAACTGTATGAATAAAGTATTATGGGAGCACAATGGAAGGAACGATTGGATGTGCCTGGAGAGGGGATGTATTGCTGGGAATGGATTTGGTTTGGCCATTGAGGAAAAGGAGATGACACTGGAATCTCAGCCCTGATGAATGAATAGAAATTCTGTGGGTACTGAAGGAGGCTGAGGAGAGTCACTCTTGACTAGGATTAGTGACAGCAAAAACATGGGAGTGACATGTTCAGAGCATTGAGTGAATGGAGCCGAGCGGCAGGAGATGATGGGGTTGCCTCAGCTGCAGGTATGTCAGGCAATACACAGCGCTCGTGTGGAAGTAATCCTTTATCAGTTTACAGTGCTAACAGTAGGGTGTGTTCCCATTTTACTGCAATCTCGATACTACTAGTTGTCATAATTTAAATTTTTCTCATTAATATAGTAGGTCTATAAAGTGTTAGTTCATTTGCTTTAATAAACATTTTTCCCTTGCATGTGTTTATTGTTTGTACTTCTTATTATCTGCTTTTATTTTCTTAGGGTTGTGTTGTAGCTTATAACCGAGCTTTTCTGTTCTGTTTTTTTGTCGATGGTGTGTGTATAAGAAACATTATTGGAAGTCTGGACACTTGTGCTCAAATATATCTTTCATTCTTTGGTAGCCCCATTTTACCTCTAACTCTGAGAATATTGTCATAATCATGATGTCACTTTACAGCGTCATGAAACAGGCTCTTTTTGCGTGACAGTTTAGACTAGTGCTTTTTGAAGTTACTTATTGTTAGTGGGACTATAAGTAACAAATAAATTGCTATTCTTATTGCTATTCCCACTTCAGGGTGTTTTCTGTTTCATCTTCTGAGTGACGTTTTTTCTTAAGTTCACTTCCTCCCTTTGCAACCTTATCATCTCTTTTTCCTGTGATGAGTTCTTTTCATACTCGCAAAATTCATTGTATTTATGTGTCCCCTTCCACCCTAGGCAGTGAACTGAGAGGCAGGGACCAGCACCTAGAGAGTGTCTCTCTGCTAGTTGATGCCTAATAAATCATTGTTTAATGATTGAGCGAATGAACCAGTATGTGCCTTCAAATATGCTCTTTTGGAAAGCTTTTGTTCTAATACCTTGTCTGCTTGCTGGCTTGTATCTCTTTGCTTTCATGTTAGACTTCAAGAAAGTTTGATTCAAATCCGTTACTTCAGTTACTGAATTGTCCTTCCCTGTGCCGTACAGAGGACCTTGTTGTGTACCTATTTTATATAGGTAGTTTATATAGTAGTTTGTATCTGCGAATCCCAAACTTCTAATTTATCCCTTCCCCACCCCCTTTCCCCTTTGGTAACCATAAATTTGTTTTCTATGTCTGTGAGTCTGTTTCTGTTTTGTAAACAAGTTCATTTGTATCACATTTTATATTCTACATATAAGTGATATCATATGGTATTGTCTTTGATTTACTTCACTTAGTATGATAACCTCTAGAGCCTCATTTTTTTTTAACATCTTTCTTGGAATATAATTGCTTTACAATGGTGTGTTAGTTTCTGCTTTATAACAAAGTGAATCAGCTATACATATACATATATCCCCATATCTCCTCCTTCTTGCCTCTCCCTCCCACCCTCCCTGTCCCACCCCTCTAGGTGGACACAAAGCACCGAGCTGATCTCCCTGTGCTATGCAGCTGCTTCCCACTAGCTATCTGTTTTACATTTGGAAGTGTATATATGTCCATGCCACTCTCTCACTTCTTCCCAGCTTACCCTTCCCCCTCCCTGTGTCCTCAAATCCATTCTCTTCATCTATGCTGCGTCTTTATTCTTGTCCTGCCCCTAGGTTCTTCAGAACCATTTTTTTTTTAGATTCCATATACATGTGTTACCACACGCTGTTTGTTTTTCTCTTTCTGACTTACTTCACTCTGTATGACAGTCTCTAGGTCCATCCACCTCACTACAAATAACTCAATTTCATTTCTTTTTATGGCTGAGTAATATTCCATTGTATATATGTGCCACATCTTCTTTATCCATTCATCTGTCGATGGACACTTAGGTTGCTTCCATGTCCTGACTATTGTAAATAGAGCTGCAATGAACATTGTGGTACACGACTCTTTTTGAATTATGGTTTTCTTAGGGTATACGCCCAGTAGTGGGATTGCTGGGTCGTATTGTAGTTCTATTTTTAGTTTTTTTAAGGAACCTCCATACTGTTCTCCATAGTGACTGTATCAACTTACATTCCCACCAACAGTGCAAGAGGGTTCCCTTTTCTCTACACCCTCTCCAGCATTTATTGTTTGTAGATTTTTTGATGATGGCCATTCTGCCTGGTGTGAGGTGATACCTCATTGTAGTTTTGATTTGCATTTCTCCAATTTTAGTGATGTTGAGCATCCTTTCATGTGTTTGTTTAGAGCCTCTTCACTAGAATTTTATTCTATAACCTGGTTCCTCATCTTAGAGGAATCATCCATTCTTTTGTCTTTCAGCATCTTTATGTAAACTCTTAGCTCACTAGTCCTGATTTAGGTTTCATGTGACTACTGAACATTCTGACCGTATGCTCTGGTATCACATAATTCTCTGCATCTCTCCACCCGCCCCCTTATCACCTACCCCCAATTCTGCCTTTTAGTCAAAGGTGTAGCTGTCCAGCAGATTTGAAAAAAGCCCTGGAGCTAGTTCTCAAAGATGAAGGAGCTTAAAGATGAAAGGCAAGGTTGTTTTCCTCATGGAAAATGCAAACTCTTGGGCAAAAGGCTAGCTCTTTTCTCAGGAGTCAAGAGGATGTTAGGGTCTGAAAATGCATAAGTCACCGTTCTTGCTCTCATGGAGCTTACAGTCTAAGGGGCAGCATCCCACAGATTTGAGAATTGATAATCCAGTACACAGTGCCATTGCATGAACAAGATGTGGTGGCATAGAGGCAGGAGCAGTCCTGCCATTGGGAACTTGGGAAGGCTTTGCAGGGGAGTTGTTGCTTCTTTAGGAGCCTTTTCTCTATCCCTTCTTTTCTATTTCAGTTGCCACCATCTTAGTTTAGACTCTTGGGACTTTGTCAAATAATTAGCTTTCTAGTTTGTCTTCATTTTTTTCTTTGTGGATGTCATATTGGCACGATGAATGTGGGTTTATTTCCTCTGTGTACCAACAGAACACCCTTCTCTGGTCATAGACTCCAGTCCTACCTATTTCAGCTTCCTTGGAGATAGGTCTTATTGTGATGCCTAATTTTGGAGGTGAATTTGAGGAAGACAGCCATACCTTTCTGCAGTCTCTCACTAGGTGTCACTGTTTAAATTGGGGGTTGCATTTATAAGACCCCCATACAGAAGTTTTCACATGTATAAATGACTACATTGGAGAATGTGGATGGTTCAAGATACCTTGTTAGCACTGTTGGAGAAAATAATTCAAAATACATGCCCTTCTGAGTGTGCCCATTTTAGACGTCTTTTAATGTTTAGTGTAGTGGATGAACAATAACTCTGGGTCAGGCAGACTGCTGCCTGTGTTTGAACCCCACCTCTGCTACTGGGTAGCTATGTGACCTTGGGTCACTTAATTAACCTCTTTAAGCCTCAAGTCTTCATCTTTAAAATGCAGATTATATAACAGTGTCTGTCTCTGCCCCACCATCTTTTAAAAAATCTCCACTTTACCATCTTTTTTTTAAAGATACAGGATTAAATGAGACAGTGTGGGTAGTGCTAAGTAGTATAGTGCCTGACACATGGTAAGTGCCCAGTACATGCTAGCTGTCCATTTTTATTATTGATATAATTATAGACAACACATATGGTATAGCAAAAGGAAAAAATGTTTTTCTCGAATTCTGCAAAGCTGCCTTAGTATTCCCAAGGTCACTGGTGTCTTGGAGATTAAGCTTTAGAATGCTATAAAAGGAAATGAGAACAGTTTGTCACGCACACATTCCACAGTATAGAACTGTTCTCAATAGATTAAAGTATAACCCTAGTCTACCACAGTTAGCAGTCATTGATATCAAGGATTATGTCATCAACACAGTAATTCTTTTCCCCAGGTCGCTTTAATATTACTAAGATATCTCAGTTTTCCTCTTTTCTAGTGCCAGGAATCTCATTTACAAATTACTCCTTTCTTTTTTTTTTTTTCCCTTAATGTTCCTGAAGGAAGTGATTGGTTTTGGTCTGAGTCTTGTATAGCTGTAGGGAAAATAGAATTAGGAGAAAGTATAGCAGGAATACTCTTACCTTCTCCAAGGCCAGCCATTTGATTCTAGTATTTCAGCTGAATAGTTCAAGAACATTTTCTTTTCCACAGAGTTCCAGGAGTGAGTGATCTGAAAATGTGTTGGCCTAAACTTTGGAACCCCAGCTCCATTGTGGGTTGGTGAACAAACTAGATTACCTTCATCCTGAGTTCAGTGAAAGATCTAGTGAGACTACCACAGTGCATTTTCATCTCTTAACTCATTTTAGATGATCAGTTTCCTGTAAGCAGATTGTCTACTTTGGCTCCTTAGACTTCCCTTCAACTACCCAGCAGTGTCCAAAGTCAGTGACTGAACTGAGAAGGATTTGAAGTCAAGCACAGAGTATTATGATGCTTCTCTCTGACTGTGTCTGACTATATTCCAAAGGCAGGTATGATCAATTATTGAACACTTTGGCATTATTCATGTGCTTATTCTGTTAGTACATAAAATTGAGGATTAATTACATTTTTATTTGACCCCCCCTCCAGTTAAGAGCAACTAAGTTAAAAATTACTTTTGGAATCTTTAATAGACTTAACCATTAATAGTACATCAGTTCTCTGCTGGTGTTTTGTATGTTTCTAGGGCGTTATGACACATGCTCATCGTCAGGCTGTGAGCCAATCCAGATTTTCAAGGGCTAGTAAACTTCATTCAGATTAGTAATCCATATCGAGCCTTTCATTTTTAAATTATTCAACAAATTTATTAAATGCCTACTAAATGCAGGATGTTATACTAGGCATCAGGAATAGAGTGATACACAAGACAGTTGCTGTCCCTTGTCTTTATAGAACTTATACCCAGGGAGGCAAGACAGAAAATATACAAGAAAAACAAATACAAATAAATAAGAACACCTAAACATGCAAACAAATAGCACTAGAGAAACAAAAACAAGATATTTTAAATAGAGATATGAAGGGAAAAATGGGCTGATGTAATTGAATGATTGGGGATCATCAGAAGATCCCAGAAGGCCTCTCTGAGGAGGTAACATTTGAGCTGAGAATGAATAACGAGAAGGATCCAGCCACATGAAGAGCTGTGGGAACAGCAATGTAAGCCAAGGGGAAAACCACTACAAAAGTCCTAAGGTGGGACCAAGCTCGTCATGTTTGAGGCAGTATGGCCTAGAGCATGACGAGTGAGGCAGGGACAGAGATAAGGACGGAGAGGTCTGCTGTGGGGAGGATGGGAAGCGCTAAAATGTTTAGATGTTATTGTTGGTACATTGGGAAACCATTAGGGGTTTTAAGCTGTGGACTGACACAGTTTGGTTAAGTTTTAAAAGATCACTGCCTCTGCCGAATGGAGAATAGATTGTAGGGAAGCAATCTGGCCAGCTTAGTCGTTCAAAGGGGATAGAATTCACCTTTGTGCTGCGGAGGGCCGCAGCTGAAGCTGTGCTCTCCCTAGAACAATTGCTTTCCCGCCTAGGTTGTTTTCAGAATCTCCCAGTTCTAAACATTTAATCTGCATTCTGGCTTAATCAAGAAGCAACACTCTCCTAGTGCCAGGCTTGGCACAGAAAATGTGGGGTTGGTGCCTTTTGTTGAGCACGCTGGCCTGGAGAGAACGAAGAAAGCAGCCTCTGGTGGACCTGAGGACAATGCAGCTGACCCTCAGCACCTGGTAACTTGTAGGAAGCTTTGGAATCCATAAACTTCATGTGCTTCTGCAAAACAGTTGCAGATGGTTTGGACTGATGATTAAATATCACCACTGTTTTGCCCAGATCTGCTGTGGCCATCCTCTCTATGTCTGGTTTTACATTACAGTGGGTAGGTAATTAAAGGGGCACAGTCATTTCTGGTTACTTCCAGGACATCTTTTTCAGTTGGCTTGGGGGAAATTTCAGTTTCTGCCAGTTGTATAAGTGACTGCAGTGAGCAGTGCCTGTGAATGGCTACTTGTTGTTTTCAAAATTAAAAAAAAAATTAAAAAGAACTCTCTCTAATGAAGGGGAATAATTGCTTGCCTTTGCTGTCTGCTGATTCTCCAGTGGGAGTTCTGCCATCAGACTTGTCAGAGTTAGTCGGTAGGGACTTTTTTTCCTGAGTTAGCACATAGAGATCTGAACGGGCAGAGATGAACACAAATTAGCAATGGTACAAGCATATCCACAGAGGAACAGATTTCCTTCTGACCAGAGGTGCCATTGGTGGGCACCACCTAATTTTCTGTGCATCTCTTACCACTGATGAGAGGAGGATGACAGGACTTCTCAGCAAATAGAAAGAATTACTTAAGCACCACTTGAGTTGGGCAGTTTTTACAAGACTTGAGAGTTTCAAAGGCCCTCAGTCTGCTTAGCCTGCCAATGTAGTCACTGAATATTATCTCCCTGGCTTCTCACTGGGGGATCCTTACACCTTATTCAGCATAGTGAACTTGGGGAGACAAATTCTGATTCTTGTACCTCATTTTTTTCTTTTTCCAAAGATTTCTTCTTCCATCCCCACAGAACTTATAAGGACACAGAAGGCCCAGTGGGGGAAAAAGAGATGGCATTTGCCTTCTGGCTGATATGACTTGTGCTAGTGGTTGGTGGGGATTCCATAATGAAGATTGCAAATCACTTTCCATATTCCTGGAGCCTGTCCCATAATTAGAGGACTAAACATTTTGTTTAAATTAGTAATTTTCCCTCTACTTTTCTGGGTGCTTCAAACCACCATTAGAGCAAGATGGAGGCTGGTTGACAGTCTGATATTGGGCTCCACATTCTAGTTGTGCTGAGGTTGAGGAAGTCTTATTTTAATTTAAAAAAGCAATTTTTAGCCATGGTTCATCTTGTGTGAGGCAGAGGCACTTTGATTGCTGAGTGCAGTGAGTATAGCTTTTTTCGGGAGCATGACACCAAGCCTAACAGGATAATATCCGGAGGTAGGTGTGCAGCTGGGCTTGAAGTATTGCCTCTGCATTAATGGCAGATGTGCCTTCAATTGACAGTTTCTCTTTGTGTTTGCGGGAGAAGGGGTTACTTATAGGTTTAGTATGTTCCTGATTTGCAGTGAATGAAAAACACCTCATAGAGGAGCTTGTAGGAATTGTCATACTTTTAATGAGATAAAAGAATATGTGTTTTCTCCTCCCTATGTCACCAAGCCAAAAGAACAAAATAGAAGGCTGGGAACTACCAGGTATTGAAGCCTCCTGAGAGCCAGACATTGTGCTATTTGATTTGATATGTTATTCTGTCTCACCCTAAAGGCAACCCTGGGAAGTCAGTATTCTTATTCCCATTGTGCAGGTGAGGAAAGTTAGTTCACAGAGGTTTAGTGACTTGCCCAAAGACACCCAAGAAGTAGGTGGTAGAATCTTTTTCCTAATAGAGGGCTCCAGTGGATGAAGGTAGCTTAAAAAAAGAAACACACTAGAGAGTAGAATGCAGCAGAATGCTACCATCACCCTACCTTGTACTTGCCTCCAGTCTACCATATATATCATTCTTGTCCAGTAGAACACCATGCCCTGGTTATCAAATCCGGGGAAGCAGAACACCGTGCATCAGTTACCAATCCCAGGGGAGCGCTTCAAACACTGTCCATTGCATCTTGGTATTGGAGTTGCCAAGGAAAACACAACACAGTCAAGCACTGGATGGAACAATGCTTTACTCACATAGAGAAGAGACAGAGCACGATCAGCTCCAGTAGTGTACGTCAGTCCCTTGTGGCTAGCAGGGCCCTCCCCCTTCCAACGCTGGTCGGTTAGCCTATGTGCACCCCTCTTTCTTGCAGCAGCAGAAGGACCCAGACCTGAAAGCTAGTGGCATGACTAAGGGCCATTGACACGCATGCTTAAGCAGAACAAAGGAACACTTGCTGAGCCTGAAACAGGGAAAGATATTCCTATACAAAGTGATAAGCCAGGCATAGGCTGTATGGGCTCCTTATCTCTTGTACAGAAGTATTCCAAGCCCAAGGCCCGTTTTTATGTGACTGAGTGGGGTTTGAAATACTGCATGCATGAGACTGCCTTTCCCAACAATTTTGTATTGGAATTATTTGATTACATATCTTTCTTCCCATTGGACTTTGAGTTCCTCTAGGGCAGTGACCAGCTCAGTACCTGCTGTAACTACTCAATGAATGTCTCTTGACTGAAGAAAGGAAAGAACGAGGGATGAATGAATGAAGCAGTGAATCAATGATTAGGTGGCTGAATTTGGGTTTCTTCCAGGTATCTTTTTATGTTAACTCTTAGCACTTCCACAGTTGTCTTCTCTTTCTTGTCTCTTACATCTTGATGGAGAGGAGATTAAGCTGTGTTTGTGAATGATAGTGGCCCTAGTCATAGGAGACAGTGGGTTGGGTGAAACTTGTCTTAAATAGCAGTTGATGATCTTGATAAAAGTCCGATTCCAGTACTTTAATAACCCGAGAGTTGACTGGAGTTGTTTTAAAGACCGAGCTGTCTTTGACTCCAAAACAAGAGATTAATCATTTATTAGCCAGATTTATACCAACTCTACTGTGAGCCATAATTGCTGTTTTCTCTTTACCCAACCTTATAGGCAAAAGATAGATAAAACTAACAAGGTTAGTTTTTATTTCATGTTGGTTATGTCTGGCACATGCATTTCCATTTGATTTTTTTTCTTAAACATTTATTAAGTACTTTTTCTGGGTTAGGCACTTCCTCGCTGTGAGAGCTTCTTCCAAGGATGATCTCAGTGTGTGGTGATTTGACCAAGGTCACATACTGGTAACAACAAAGTTAAGTGTCTGACCACTAACATCCATTTTCTTTTCCCTGCACCATGCTCCCCTATAAGTGGGACTACTTTACCATCATTTCTTATGTACATTGTTTTGTACAGGCCTGGGACACACATGGGTTTCTAAAACAGAAAGTGGTAGAGCTGCTAAAAGTACACTTAAGTTTAAGTAGCCTTGGGAAACAGATTAGTAGTAAGCACAGAAACCAGTTATGGTGGGGTGATTTCCCAATCACACGGTCGTAGGTAGTATGGTGTCCTGGTAAGAGCAAGAGCCTTGGGCTTAGATTGTTTGAGTCCTGTCTCCACTATTTTCTAGCTCTTTGACCTTAGGCAGTTCGCCAAGCAAGCCACTACCTGAGCCTTGGTTTCCTCACTTGAAGAAACAGGGAATGGTATTACCTACCTGACAGAGTTGTGTGAGGATTGAAAAGATATTGAAATGTGAAGTTCCAGGTATATAATAAGCACACAGTTAATGGTCATTGTTATAAAGCTTGGATAATCGCTTGGTGAGGAAGAATTCTTCATGGTTTCTTTAAATCCTGCGATTCTCTGACCTCAGTGCCTCCTGAGAAGCTCTTTGTAGGATTTATATCTGACTTTGCCTATTGAGGCCCATCCTGGCTTATTTATGCAGCTTTGTTTAAAAGAGGTGACCGAATTCCCTTGTGTACAGGGTTTTCAGCCAGTGACTCTCTGGTATTTAATATGTTTACCTGAATTCTCAAGTTTCTAAGTAATTTCAGTCTGAGACGAGTAGGATTGATGTCAGGCTGCTTTAACACAGGTGTTATAAACAAGATTAAGAGGTTGTTGAAAAGATACTGGTGGAGCTCTGGGGCTAGCTTTCTAGAATCATTCTAAATTGACAGCTAATAGGTAGTTTGCCTTGATGGCTCTCTCCAGTTGGTTGTAACCAACTAGAGATGCACCCACAGAGGAAACATGCTTATGAAAATTCACTTTGCTTTCCTTTATAAAAAAGTAAAGGTATTATAACATGTAATGATGTCTTTGCATGATGCAAAAAAAAAAAAAAAGTTGTCTTTGCACTGTTTTAAGGTAATTTTTTAAAAGGCAGTCAATTCTTAAGTTTTTTTGATGCCAAAAGCCTACCAAGGTTCAAAGAAAACTTTAAAAAGGAAAAAGATGGTTCAAAACAATTATTTTATTCTACTATTTATTTAATTTGTTTCTGTATAAGACACTTACTTAATTATCTTAACCCTTGGTAGAGTTTCTTCCCACCCAGCGAGGTGTGTGTTTTGGCTTATCTGGTCTATTAGATGCTATTGCTAGGAAATTGAGTACCCTAAAATGTTCTTGGAGTGAGCAGTTATTAGTTTGAAATCACTTTGAAGTCAATTTTATAGTCTTCCTGAGAGAGTTGTGGTGGAGATAGAGCTTGTAGGGGGAATTCATAGCTGGGCAAGAGGCTACCCAGGCTACCAAAGAATTCTTTTGATCATATTCCACATGGCCAGGTGGTCAGGGTGCCTTCTGTTTCTGGGTGGAGGAAATATTTCTGACTCTAAGAATAATTCATTTACCATCCTTGTCTTTATTGGGAACAGAGGTATTTTGCTAACTCTAGTGGTTTGTAAAGCTTCTAGAAATAGTAAAACCTTTGGGTTGAGGAAAATAAAATGCATCATAGAAGAAAACAGACATGAAGTCATCTCTTTTCATTGTTTTTGATGGACTCATCAGCAGGCATGTACAGATGCCATAACACTAGATATTTCATTCAAGCTGAGAGAGATAGGTAAATCAGCACTCCAGTGCTGGAAATTGTGTTGTAAAATTGTGCTACATTTTCAGACCCATAATGTTGAAAAATACTCTTTTTAACAAGATACTCAGGGTAAAGTTTCATGTGAGTTCTGTCTTCCTTGAAATAAATGTGGCAGCTATTGTGTAACAGACTTATGTAGATAAGTTTTAAGCTTTAAAAGAAATAATGGTAATAGCTGATGTCCTAGGCTCTAGAGATCAAAACCATGTTGGAACCCTTAAGGAATTAATAAGCAACTGTGAAAGACCTAGATTTTGTAAATAAATAACATGACTCGTTTCTCACGTATGATCTGGTTCTCACTCATTTAGTCCCAGGCCATTCAGTATGCTCTGAATATTCCCCCCCCTTCCCATTTTCTCAAAACACCTCCACTTTTTTCTTTCCTCTCTGTCTTCTTGCTAGTATACGCTGCCCCGCCTCCCTGCCACAATCACTCCTGCTGTTTGAAAAAGGAATGCAGTTTTGAGTCTCGGCAATGACCTTAGAGGCAACTTATAGAAAAAGTAGTTAAAGATTTCCTTCCCCACTTTAGTCTTAATGGAACTGTGCATTGCTCGAGGCAGTAGTCCACTGGCTGGAGACGTCTCTGTCATCACGATTACATGTAACAGGTGTGTCATGTAACTTGCAAAGCCATTGTGTGGGTCTCTTGGTTGCTGAATGCATACTCCACCTCCCCCAGCCTCTATGACATGCACTTACAAAATATCTAACCTTTGTGTTAGATATTTAAATAATAAAGTGAATGTCTTGTGTTTGAGCCTTTGGAAATAGTTTAAATAATTTAAAATATCTTTGCCATATTAATTTGTTATTTAATGTTTAAAGATTCAAAGTGGACTGGTGTTCAAGGTGGATAACCCCTGGGCTCAGTATGGGTTCCCCAGATGATCTGGCGGAGGGAGTTTTACCGAAATCTCCATATAGACAGATGACAGTAAGCGCTTCTGGTCAGTGAGCTTCCAAACAGGCAAGAAGCAACTACAGAAAAGAGCTTTCCTGGCTAACAGCATGGGCAGAAAAGTGGCAGGGAGGATTTTAGTGTTGGTTGAACGACGGTGGCAGCAGGGAGAGATGATGCAAATTATTCCTTTAGATGATAGTTTCTGAAGTTGTGACTAAGGAAAGCTGACTGGAGGGTTGTGTATACTGCTGCTGTAAAAGTGAGAGTTAGATTCCAGACCCAACTCTATGGCTTCAGGCTCAAGTCTTGTCACATCCTTGAGGCTTAGTTTATTCGTCTGTAAATTATGAGGTTGTATGGATACACTTTGTCTGAATCTGAGTTTTACTCTTCTTACCCTCTGAATATCACTTGGTGCCACCATTAGAAAATTTACTAAGCTATATAGCCCAGGGTGGCATAAAATGATTAAATATGTAGATAGAACACATAACAGATGAATTCTGCCTGGTTGCAGTAATCTAATGATCCAAGAAATTCTGAGAATATGCATACATTGTATACATTTGCTAATAGTGAATTATGATTCTTGGGTAGTTCATTGGTTTATCTGCCCTCTTCCCTTGTCTCCCATTGATTTAGCAATGTGGGTTAAGTACCTGCTATGAGCTGGACACTGTGGGGTGCTGAGGTGTTAGCAGTAAGGGTCAGATCTCAGGGCACCTACCCTTGAGGACCTAGCATATGCTAGGTAGAGGAGATGGAGATTTATTAATGCACATGTTGTGTGCTGATAATGTGTTGTGTGCTGATATGATACATTGCTGAGGAAGCTCAGAGGTCTTACTGGAGCATTTGGATGACTCCTAGAGAAGGTGGCCTTTGAGCTGGAATTTAAGGCTGAGTAGGATTTTTCTAGCTGGAACAAAAGGGGAAAGGAAGGTGGTCCGCTCTTCATGGTAGCACTATATGTGCTTACTCCATTCCAAGGCATCATTTGAGTAACTGAAGGTGACTCTTGGGTCTCTCCCTAATTCTTCTCTCATTCCTTTATTGGTTTTTTTCTATGGCAAGGTTTCCAGACCCTGTACTATCCTGCTCATGCAATATTGAGATTGTAATGCCTCTTTTCAAGTGTGGTAGCTAACTCAGTGTTACAGGACTGTACTCGAATTAGATGTTATGCTTCTAATGGTGCACCCTTAATATGCATTAGATTTTTAAAAAATTAAAGTTGGCCATTCTGTTGAAAATGACATTAACTAAAACCATCAGCTGTTTCCCGAATGAATTATTTTTAAGTCATATTTCCTCTGGCAGGGACTTTATATATTTGCTATTTTGAATTTAAACAAGGGACTTTATACTGCTCATACTCTTTTGGTTTAACCTATTATGAATCTCTCTATATATACTACCATTCACCCACATTTCTCCGTCTGCCCACTTGAGTGACTTTGTGAAAGATCTTGTTGAGATAAAGGTGCTCTGTAGGTATTTTAAACCCTTAACCTTAATCAGCAGTAACAATATCAAGGGACTACAACCAGTTGGGCATGACTTGTTCTGCATGATTCCCTGCTAGCTTCTAGTGGTCTCCTTTTTTTCCCCCCTAAGTATGTGCATAACCATACCGTTTTGCCAAGTTTATTTCAGATCATTATTTAAGAAATAAAATATTATAAATACAGTCAAAGTGTCCTGTGTACCCTTCCCTAATCCCATTTCATTGTGTAGCCGTCCTTAATCCAATTTCTTTATTACCCTTCTTAGAAGCGATCACTATCCTGAATTTGGTGATTATTATTCCCAGTCATTTTTTTAATGATTACTGCTTATGTATGCATCCAGTGATCATTGAAATTTTCTTTTTTCTTATTACAAATATGCTCCACTGAACATTCTTTAAATATGTCCTTGTGCATATGTCTGAGAATTTCTCTAATGTGTATATCTAGGAATAGAATTGCTGGGATAGTCAGAATATATGCATCTTCAGTGTTACTAGGTATCACCAATTAGCTCTGTACTCATTTACTCTTCTATCAGCATGTTTTAATTTGTTTCTCTATATCCTCACTGACACATGATATTGCCAGATTTTAATTTTTTTTATTTTTGTCAACCAGATGATATTTCCTGGTTTTTATATGCATTTCCCTGATTTCTGATGAGATTGGGTCCCTTTTTACATGCTTATGGGCTCCTCAGTATTTTTTCTTTTGAAATCATAGTTGTGATTATATTCCTTGTCAAAAGCTGATTTTAAGTAATTCTATAAGTCTGTTGTATATATAGGACTTTGCAGTTAGCTGTCATTAAAAGAAGTTGAATCCTAGGCTCTTTTTTCTTTCAAGTGCTGTATCTTTATTTAATCTTATTCTCCCTTATCTTACTAAAGACAATCCTGTGAGGTAGCAGAGCAAGGGCAGAGATTTTTTGTTTTGTTTTTTGCGGTACACGGGCCTCTCACTGCTGTGGCCTCGCCCGTTGCGGAGCACAGGCTCCGGACGCGCAGGCTCAGCGGCCATGGCTCACGGGCCCAGCTGCTCCGCCGCATGTGGAATCTTCCCAGACCGGGGCACGAACCCATGTCCCCTGCATCGGCAGGCAGACTCTCAACCACTGCGCCACCAGGGAAGCCCCAGAGCATTTTTTAAATGCAGTGCTGGTAAGTCAAATGACTTATCTAAGGTCATGTGACTTTTAAGTGATTCACTAGCACCCAGATTTTTATGATTATTGGTCCACTGCTCTTTGCATTGTATACTGTGTGCTTTTTTTAGGTCAGTGCAGTTCTGTTGTTGTTGTTCTTGGTTTGATGTCTAATATTCCCTCCAACACCTAGTAGAGTGATGTTCAGGTTCTGTTAGCTCAGTAAACACTTCCTGAGTGAATGATCATGGTTCTGATGTAGCTGACAAAACATTCATAATGTCTGTTAAAATGGAGGTAGTTTACCTTACAATGATTTTACAGGTATCTGCCTCTGTTAGGCTTGATAAAGAAACAGAATCAATAGTCAGCTTACTGATGCAGCTGTAGAATTAAATAGAAAAAATGTCAAAGTAAATCATGAATGCTAAAGAATAGTTTGTACTTCCAAAAAAGAAATCTACACACCCTTTGGAAACGAGATGGATATATATTCAGGCTTTAACAAGGAGTAAGAATTCTTTTGGTAGGAAAAATTGATTAAGTAGAGTCTTCATGACTAGTGATTTAAATTATAAATCATATTCATGTTACTTGTCAGCCAGTCAGATTACAGATCATAAGTGAGACCTTTGGTAATGTTAATTTTTGATACATTGATTCCCCCTCACCCCCTCCACCGTGGACATTGGTAAAACCTACATTCTCCAGTAATTACTGTACTCTTAGTACCTGTAATTTTTTAAATTGGGAATTAATAAGTACGTGAGAGTTCTTTTTAATATTTGCAATGACTTTGCTTGGAGATTTTTTTTTTTTTTTTTTTTCCTTTTTGCGGTATGCGGGCCTCTCACTGTTGTGGCCTCTCCCGTTGCGGAGCACAGGCTCCGGACGCGCAGGCCCAGCGGCCATGGCTCATGGGCCCAGCCGCTCCGCGGCATATGGGATCCTCCCAGATCGGGGCACGAACCCGTATCCCCTGCATCGGCAGGCGGACTCTCAACCACTGCGCCACCAGGGAGGCCCTGCTTGGAGATTTTGAGGAGTTTTTGGTACCTTGTTTTTCTTCCAGAAAAAACAGGTGGCATATTGCCATGATTCTTGCAAAGGCATAATATATAATTGTATATGAATATCTGGAATTGCCACTCAGATATTTCTTTTTTTTTTTAATCAATACATATTTATTGAGCATCTATTTTTTTTACATCTTTATTGGAGTATAATTGCTTTACAATGGTGTGTTAGTTTCTGCTTTATAACAAAGTGAATCAGTTATACATATACATATATCCCCATATCTCTTCCCTCTTGCATCTCCCTCCCTCCCTCCCTATCCCACCCCTCTAGGTGGTCACAAAGCACCCAGCTGCTTTCCCTGTGCTATGCGGCTGCTTCCCACTAGCTATCTATTTTACATTTGGTAGTGTATATATGTCCATGCCACTCTCTTGCTTTGTCCCAGCTTACCCTTCCCCCTCCCCATTTCCTCAAGTCCATTCTCTAGTGCGTCTGCGTCTTTATTCCTGTCTTGCCCGTAGGTTCTTCATGACCACTTTTTTCTATTTTTGCTTTAGATTCTATATATATGTGTTAGCCTACAGTATTTGTTTTTCTCTTCCTGACTTACTTCACTCTGTATGACAGACTCTAGGTCCATCCACCTCACTACAAATAACTCAATTTTGTTTCTTTTTATGGCTGAGTAATATTCCATTGTATATATGTGCCACATCTTCTTTATCCATTCATCTGTCGATGGACACTTAGGTTGCTTCCATGTCCTGGCTATTGTAAATAGAACTGCAGTGAACATTGTGCTACATGACTCTTTTTTTTTTTTTTTGCGGTACACGGGCCTCTCACTGTTGTGGTCTCTCCCGTTGTGGAGCACAGGCTCTGGACGTGCAGGCTCAGTGGCCATGGCTCACAGGCCCAGCCGCTCCGCGGCATGTGGGATCTTCCCGGACCGGGGCACGAACCCATGTCCCCTGCATCGGCAGGCGGACTCTCAACCACTGAGCCACCCGGGAAGCCCTACATGACTCTTTTTGAATTATGGCTTTCTCAGGGTATATGCCCAGTAGTGGGATTGCTGGGTTGTATGGTAGTTCTATTTTTTGTTTTTTAAGGAACCTCCATACTGTTCTCCATAGTGGCTGTATCAATTTACATTCCCACCAAGAGTGCAAGAGGGTTCCCTTTTCTCCACACCCTCTCCAGCATTTGTTGTTTGTAGATTTTCTGGTGATACACATTCTAACTGGTGTCCCATTTGTTTATTTTTGTTTTTATTTCCATTCCTCTAGGAGGTGGGTCAAAAAGGATCTTGCTGTGATTTATGTCATGGAGTGTTCTGCCTATGTTTTCTTCTAAGAGTTTAATAGTGTCTGGCCTTACATTTAGGTCTTTAATCCATTTTGAGTTTATTTTTGTGTATGGTGTTAGGGAGTGTTCTAATTTCATTCTTTTACATATAGCCATCCAGTTTTCCCAGCACCACTTATTGAAGAGGCTGTCTTTTCTCCACTGTATATTCTTGCCTCCTTTATCAAAGATAAGGTGACCATATGTGCGTGGGTTTATCTCTGGGCTTACTATCCTGTTCCATTGATCTATATTTCTGTTTTTGTGCCAGTACCATACTGTCTTGATTACTGTAGCTTTGTAGTATAGTCTGAAGTCAGGAAGCCTGATTCCTCCAGCTCCATTTTTCTTTCTCAAGATTGCTTTGGCTATTCGGGGTCTTTTGTATTTCCATACAAATTGTGAGATTTTTTTGTTCTAGTCACTCAGATATTTCTTAAAAACATGATAATGATATTCCCTTACATTGACATAGCACTTTATAGCTTACACAAAGCCCCTTTGTAAGATGTTTTAACCATCACAACAACCCTTTGAGTGGGTAGAATTTTCTGTCTCTGATGACTTTGATCCCTAATTATGAACTTTGGCTGATGATAGTTGCAGCATTAGAGATTGTGAGCTTTTTCAGTTCTGATGCCTTAAGCAAATTTGCAAGAGAGCTCTGATGTTAACTTTGGCAGGTTTCATGCCTGCAAATATTGATTGAGCCAGAAGCCCTAGTTGTAGAATGTCACCAGTGAATGTGCAGCCAGCAAAGGCAAGGGAAAACTCATTACTGCAGCTCATCTGTAACTTCTGGGTCAGGCCACTCACTACCATCTGGTAAAAATGAATGTTTGAAAACTCCTTTTTATTCTGACAAAATGTAATTAGGTGAGGTTAACAGCAGATGATTTCTGAGCATTTCGAATTGGTTAGAGCAATCCGTCCACAAGCTTGGGTTTGTGACATTCCATATGTCGAATCACCTGAAGAGGTATCAGAAAGCTTTGAAATTATGAAATCCCCAAATAAAGGTAGGAAGGAATTTAATTATGTGTACACCTCCCTTAACTGTGTTGCATACATTCTTCGCATCTCATATTGAAAGTGTTTATTCTGAAAAAGAAAAGGTAATGAGAGAGGAAGAATGAAATAGGATTACTGTCTTAAAATAATATAAAGTGTTTTTTTTTTTTTAATGTGAGAGTGAGACTAAACCTATTTTATATTGCTTTAAGGAGAAAGGTTATGGACTAGGGAAGAAAATTATTAAGTTGCAATGTTTCCCCTTAATTGAATGAACTCTCTGAGTGATCCAGAGATGGAGGAGGCGCAGTTTAGGAGGAGGTTAAGTTTCTGGTCACCGGAAGTGTTAGGAAACCCCAGCCTATGCCTAGCAGAAATGTTTTAAAGGGTTTTCAAACCTCAGAAAGATAATTGAGTTAGATCAAGGATTCCTAAAATCTGGATTGTCTCTAGTGACTCAGAATTATTACAAGAGGTTTTGAATCCAGATATACACAAGCATTTTCTGTAGAATGAATCTCAATCTCTCAAAATCTCTCTCAAAATTAATCTCTCTTTTTCTGTTTCTCTTTGTCTTCTCTTCTCTTCTCTCTCTCATAAATGTGGGAGTTAAAAACACAAATTCAATGAAAAGTATTACCAAATACATAGAAATTTGTTTGTTGTCATTGTATATTTTCTCAATCATTGGATACTAAAAAAATGCAGCTGGGGTGGGGTCTGTCAAATATTTTGACGTTAAAAATGGGATCCTTGTTTTAACACCTATTAATGGTCAACACCCTCTCCAACCTTGAGGTTCTTTGATTTTAAGTCAGGAGTGTCTAGGAGAGATACATGTATTGTCTTCTGTGGGCTAAACTGTGATTAGCACTTTAGAAACATTGGCCTTTGTGTGTGTGTGTGTATATATATATATATATATATATATATAAAAGTCTGTGTGAAAGTGTGCGTTGTTCCTAGTTTATAGATTGAGAAAACTCAAGCCTGGAATGGGTAAGTTACTTTCCAGGGCTGCTAAGTAGAGGGAACAGGATTTGAATTTAGGAAAATCTGACTCCAAAATTCATTCTCCAAACAGGATATCACCATTGCACACAGGTTAGGAATGACTAGTTAGTATAGCAAAGGAGGAGACGAATTATATTGAGAATTAGAAGCCTTATATTATTGCCTACCACAGACAAGGTGCTTAAACCCACCGAGCTCAGGTTTCCCTATTTCTGTAAAAAGAGGGATAAACTAGATTATCTCTTTCAGCTCACATTTGAGTCTTTCCCATTGTTTGATATTTAGGAAACAGCACTTTATGCCCCCACTTGGAAGCCCCTTTTCTGAAGATATGTGACCTTCTTGATGCTAGGTGAAGAATTCCTGGTTTATTATAAAGTTAATAGAAGATTTCCTTTGAATTTTTCCATTTCCTTAATAAAAGTGAACATATTTTTCTTCCATTAACATGAAAGTACATTTTATGAAAATTACTCCATTTCTTAACCAGGTGACATGGAATATTGAGCTATATTTAGATGTTCCCCCACAGTATACATCTACATTGTTATAGCCTGGTACAAATGTGCTCTGCACATTAATAATTGCACTGTGTGTTTTCATAATTTATCATAATGATACCATTATTGCTTATTATAGAAGTCCCCTTTCTTCTCCCCCACCCCCAAGTCTAATTGAGGTCAAGACAGACCATAAATGCGATAATATAGATTGCATGCTCAGAGGAAATGGGGTTGGTTTCATAGTGGAGTTTTAATTTAGGATTCGTTCTGGTGATGTAGCCTCTTCCTATGGTACATTACTTTGAGCCCAATATAACTGCATTTTCCCACAGCCCCTCATTATAGCTACAGCTTCTCACTGCTTTTTAATTAAAAAGAGAGAGAGAGGGAGAGAGAAATGAAACCTAAAGCTTAGGTTGGATATTGTCTGGGTATGCAGGGACTAGTCTAGGCAGATTGCTTATTTAATTTTTTAATTCTTTCAAAGCTTTCATGGAGATGTCTTGATTTCTATTTCTAGGGGGATGGGTATATATATCATCCATCATACACACACAAACAGACACAAGGCATCAAGATTTTTGGAAAGTAAAGACATATATATATATTCTTGGAGCTTCCTATAAGCTTTGAGCAAGTGGGAATCCTTTGTGTATCCTAGAAAGGGTACCAGCTGTGTGGTTGGATGGTGGCAAATGCTTAGTGAGTATTTATTCCGCTCACCACCTATTGGGAATAAGGCAGGGAATGTAGAAGATTGTAAAAATCCTTAAAAGGCTGATGTTCTAGTACATCAGAAGTTAAGAGTTAATCATTTTTCTGCTGTGGGCAGCAGAAGCAGAGAAATGACTTTATTAAGAACAATTTCTTTTGTCATTCCTTCATCTTGAGGGATTCCAAACACCTTTCAGATAGCAAAACAAATTAATCTCCAAAGGTGACTGGTAAGACTGGCTTAATCCTCTTGGTATTGGTTGTGTAAAACGCAAGGAGAGCTCAGGCCTGAGCTCTCTGACAGGCTGTGAGTGTTCCCTTTCTGGATCCAGAGTCCTTTGTCTCTTCTGTAGTGAAATCAGTTTGGCAGTTCCTAGGTTCTTCCCCACTTACGTATTCTTGCTTTTTTTTGTATAACTGATCACCCTCTCAGTGGTGAATACTGGTAAATATAATCTAGAAGTTTATTTCTGGGGCAGGGTGTTGTTAGCTTCACAGATTTTAATGGGGATCTTGTACAAATAGGACTTCAGCTTTATATGAGTCCCTATTTCATTCAGTGTTGCCAGAAATCCAATTTCATTTTGACATTATCAGGGAACAGGAACCCCTCAGATGAAAATTCCCTAAACCTGGGATGTCTATTATGGTAGCCACTAGCTGCACATGGCTGTTAGGCACATGAAATAGGGCTGGTTCTGTGTTGAGATACACCACGAGTGTAAAATACATCTACCAAATTCCAAAGACTTAGTATTTTTTTAAAAAAGTAAAATACCTCATTAGTAATTTTTTATATTGATTACATGTTGAAATGGTAATATTTTAGATATATTGGATTAAATAAAATATATTATTGAAATTAATTTCATCTGTTTCTTTTTTTATTTGGCTGCTAAAACAATTTTAAATTATATCTGTGGCTTGCATTATATTTTGATTGGACTGCTATGTCCTAGATTGTTAAGCCCCTTGATAGCAAAGCAATGTTTGTCTTTATGCCATGTGTCCCCAGTCCCCAGCACAGTGCCTTATATATAGTTGGCACTTATTATATATTTGTTAAAGAAATGAATTTTAACCTTTATTACTCAGAATGGTCAAATTTCAGAAATGAGTAGGAACTTCTCTATTTGGAGCGTTAGTATCTGAAAAAGAATTGAGAGTTGAGAAGAGAAGTAAAGAACAGAAGTTTTTAAAATTTTGCCTTGGGAGAGAAAAATGCTGAAATGAAATATATCGGGCCTTTGGGAGGCTTATCCATCTGTTGGAGAGGGAGGTGGGAGCTGTTATGTTTGTCAAGGAACCATGTCAGAGCATCCCAGTGGGGTGGGTTCTTCTGTGCTCTGCTAGAGTTGTCCTCCATGAGGGGAGCTAAAGCCGAATACCCTGTATGAGGGGGAAGGAAATTGGAGATACAGTGGGTAAACCTAAAGGTTGCCCTCTTAGGAATGTGCTTAGACTATTCATAAAGATTAGCAAAGCTATTCTTGTCTCAAGAATCTGTTCTAGCCCTGTCTATCCCTGTGTCCCCATTTAGACATTACCCTAATGGAAGCCTGGGACTGGTACTAGGCCAGGCTAATTACTTGAGGATCCTTCAAGCCTTGGAATTCTTTAATAAATTATTTGTTGAATGAATGGTTTAACAAGTATTATTTTAACTTGGCTAACGTCTTGTATGACTTACGTTTATGGGTATATGTTCTTGCCTGAAAGTCCCTCAGATCTGTCTCAGCTAGGGTCCTGGAATCATGGAAATTGGCAAACTTCCCAGAGATCAGTTTCAACTTTTAGAAGTCACCAGGTTGTCTCTGCAAGAGTTTATTAAAGGATCTCAGGCATCCTGTCTCCCTGCTTATAAAATAGAACTGTTAACTACTTCTCATCCCCAGAGATGGGGTGAAGATTAAAAGGAGTGCTTTAAGTTCTGCAGAAGGAAAGTGCCATTTCAGTGGAAATTATTAGTGGTAAAAATGAAACTCCTCCTGGACCTCTGAAATGTTTGTTTTCCAGAAGTGGATCGGAAGATGTGTTCAAAAGAGACATTGCCATTGTTCTTTTTTTTGCATTTCTTAACTGTGGCAGTATTTAGCTTTCTCCTTTTAATTGTGGTCCACTGCCTTTTCTCTCTGCGCTGAGATAAACAGTGCAGAAATCTCTCCATGGGGGACTGTGGAGCTCACGCTTTGATTTGGCTGCTGCAATAGGCTCACGCTAATCAGAACCGCAGCAGGGCTCGTTTTAGGAGCCTGAAAGAATCAGTGCTCCCAGGGGGCTGAAGTTCCTTACCTGCTGTGGAGCTACCTAGTTTGAAGCCTGCCCTCCTTTAGGAGCAAGCTACCTCCTTCTCCTCACATGAAAACCACCACCCCCTTTTTGGGTACTCTTTGGTTACTGGCATGTTGATTTCCTTTTTCTTTTTCTTCTTTTTTTTAACGTGTAGAGTAGTAATGATGACACCAGATTTTTGTAATTTTTATATTTATGGAAATAGAGTGTGATCATATGAAATTATAATCCATCCCAGGGAGACTCAGGAACAGAGTGAAATAGCAGGTGGTACCCCACAAACTGAATTGTCTAATGTGAGTTTTCTAAGCAATGTCATATGCTTAGACTTACTGAAGCACCTGGTATGTGGAACCAGCAGGGTACATGAATATAGAGGGGAATGCCTTTGTACCACTAGGGTAGCAGAGTTCAGTAACAGTGTGGGTTATAAGTCACATGGTGAGATGTGTATCATGTATAATAGAAATTTGTCTGTTATCACCAAAAGCAACTTAGCAGGCTGGCAGTGAATGTAGCATTTTCTTCACTTTGGTAGTAACATACCACATTGCACCTAGCACACTGTTGGTGTGTGCAGTTATTGTAACAGATAAAGAAAAGCTCGTTGAAGAAGAGCCTAACACAAATGTTTTGTGTTGGGGAAGACAGAATCATTTGGATTAATTAACTCATAGTAATAATTTTATATAATTGTTTAGTATTGTTATAGTTTAGTGTTCTTTCACTACAGTTTGCCACCGTTTGGTACAAACTTCCAGTTATAAGGTAAGTAAGTTCTGGGGGCCTAATGTATAGCAGAGTGACTGTAGTTAATAATACTGTATCGTATACTTGAAAGTTGCTGAGATCTTAAATGTTCTCACCATCAGTGGTGGTGGGGAAAGGTAATTATGTGAGGTGATAGAGGTATTAACTAACCTTATTGTGGTATCATTTCACAATATGTATGTGAACCAAATCATCACGTTGTACACCTTAAACTTGCACAAGTTATATGTCAGTTATACCTCAATAAAGCTGGAAAAATTTTTTTAAATACACACAAAAACATCTTTTCTGAAGTTCGCAAGGAGAAAAGGGTGATAATCTCCACTTGCAGATGAGGAAAGTAAGGCTTAGAGAGGTTAAATGATGTGCCCAAAGTTGCACAGTAGTAACTCGACCTGAATGGAGATATTGGGCTGTTTGATATCTAGTGCGGTGCTCTTTTTCCTCAGTTCTGAGGCCCATTTCAGTAGTGCCCAGTTTTATTCCAGCTGAATGGCAAGCAATTGTAAAAACTCCTCCATGGATTGCACTGTCAGAGGGAGAATGAGACCCTAACAGTGTGGTGGGAAAAGCCCTGGACTAGGAGTCAGGAAGTGCCGTTCTATTTTCAGTGCTGCTCCTGGTTTTGTGACCTTGGGTGATACTTGACCTCTGGGCCTTACTCTACTCTGCTGTAAAGTAGGAATTTAGAATGTTGTAGACCCTTGGAAGTTATGTATGTAATATTCTCTGTTTGAATTACTTGTGAGTGACTATAATCTTTTTAAAATCTGAATTAAAACCAGGTACTAAGGGATTGGTGTTGGGGACTGAATCCTAACTAGTAAATTCAGCTTAACCCGGCGTTCCCTTCTCAAAGTAGCCTTGTTCCCCGTGATTTCTGTATATACAGGAACTTTTGTGAAGTGCTAAACTTTGCATATTGAAAAATACTTGTAACAAAACCCAGCTACCTTGTAGGTGACTGTAATCATGTATTTATAGAATCGTTGCGGGTCTGAAAAATAACCACTTAGAGCTTTACTTCATTCTGTGGGAGAAATTGTATGCTCTGGTGTTTCTCAGTCAGGGAATTCCGAAAACTTTTAGAATGCTTGGTATGTATGCCCTTCTACATATTTTCCAGCTCTAAAGTCCTGTGTTTCTTTTTTCTCTTTCTTAGCCCAACAGGGGCACAAAACGTCCCCGGGATGATGAAGAGGAAGAGCTGAAGATGCGTCGGAGACAAGCTGGTACTCGAGAGCGTGGCCGCTTTCGGGAGGAGGAAATGACTGTGGTAGAAGAAGCAGATGATGACAAAAAACGGCTGCTTCAGATTATTGACAGAGAGGGTGAGGAGGAAGAGGAAGAGGTAAGGTGGCAGAGTTGGGCTTGGAGCTCAGATGCTCGGCCCTGACACAGCATCTGTAGAGTGTAATTCAGTGCTAAATGCTTAATTTCCCTGAACTTCCCAGCTTAATCTGTAAAATGGGGTTAAGAATACTTATTTCACAGTGTTGACATGAAGGCTAAGTGGAATAATGGAGTTGGGAAAGCATTTTACAGACTGTAAAGAACATTACAGATAGAGTTTTAAAATTATTCTGGTTTATATATTATAACCGAGGCCCAAGCACTGAACTGTGGGGCAATTAGTATGGACTGAGGAGGGTCAGAGAGGCTTCCTAGCCAGTACTGAGGACACATAGAGGGCACTCATTTTTAAGTACAGTCAGTAGTCTTTGAAAGAGGAGTAGAATTTTGTCAAACAAGTGGAAGAGGGGCTTTTCAGGCAGTTGAAATGGCCTTCGCAAAGCAACACAGTTGAAGAAGTTAAAGGCGCGGCTAGGGGATTAGGTATTTAGATGTGACTGAAGAAATATGGTTTAGGGAAAGAGAGACCAAGGCCCTTTCTATTTGCTGTTCCTCAAGGTGCCTTAGGGCCTTTGCACTGACTCCTGCCTCTGAACCTTTTTACTTCTGTGTCCTCTGCTGGCATGCTCTTCTTCCCCTGATGCTTTTTACATGACTAGTTTCTTCTCATTCAGGTCTCAGTTCAGATGCTTCCTCCTCAGGGAAGTCGTTCCTGTCTCTGAGGTAGCCCTGCAAGTCGTTCTCTTATTCTCTTATCACGTTATTCTGTATACTGTCTTCACAGCACTTATCATGATCTGAAATTCCTGTTTGTTATTTTATTGCCCTCTCCCCAACCTCTGTTGAAAACAGGGACTGGCTCTGTTTTGTTCACAGCTGTATCTCTAGCATTCAGAGCAATGCCTAGAACTTGGTGTAGGCCCTTAACAAATATTTATTGAATGAATAAATGAATGAAGCTGAAAAGAATAGAGGTAAAATATCAGTGATTAAAAATAATGTGACCTTACCTTCTGTGTCTCTTTAAATCCTTAAGTGTTAACTTGTATGTTATTTCACTCTGGCATTTTGTTCAGTATGAATTAGATTCTTAAGAGCCAGCTGTTTTTTGGTTCCCTCAAAGACTTGATGCTAAGTTTGGATTTAAAAAATGAAGCTGGAGTGTGAATCTGAGAAGAAAAAAAAATTGATTCATATTCCCAAAAGGTCTTTCTTGTGTTATGACAGTAACTCTCTCCTCATTAGGATTTCTACCAGTGGTAATTTGGGGGTCTGCCCCTAAGAGATGGTGACACTTTGGAAATCTGTGGTGGGAGACAGTCCTGGATTTCCTCTCTGAGGGCAGCAGCCCTGCCAGCCTTAGACAAACAGTGTGTGTAGCACATCCTCCCTCTCTCCCTCCCTCCTTACTAGCTTCTGATCAGTCTGTTAGCCCTGCAGCAGCAGTTAATTGGCAGGTATAATTCCCGTGTCGGGCAAGGCTGGTACTGGAGGATTAGGATAGTAGCTGTCATGGGTAAATGGTTTCTAGCCTGGAAGACAGAAATGGGATGTGGGACCAGCCCTTCTGTTCAGGGACAGGGAAAAATAGGTCGCTTTGTAAAAATGACGCATGGAAGGCTACAAGTCCAGGAGTTATTTTCTCACTGCCACCGAAGTCCCATTTGATGAAAAACAAGTGATGTTTGCCCCTGTAAAGTCACGTGAACTTGTAAAATATTATTGTCCTTTTTGTGCTACATCACCAGCATTCATCTTTCTGAAATCTCCCTCTGGTTTCTGACGTTGAGCTATTGGAGATACTGCTGTGGCTGATGACTAAGACTGATAATTCGGTTTTCCCCCAGTGTTGGAGAGAAATTAAAGGAGGGAAGGCCAAACCCTGGAGAGGCTAAGACTTTGGGAATCCTACGAGAGCTGTATTATTAACACTAATAAAGTTTTTTCCTACAGGGTTGGCAGGATGTTAGCTAAGGGAAAGAAAAGCTGTAGGTACTGAGATTGCTTGAAAATGATTTAACCCTTTCCTAGCAATTTAAATTATTTTAGTTAAATCCCAGCGATAAGTTGGGTACATTAACAATCATGCTAATAGTTACAATAACAGCTTATATTAATAGAGTGTCATATAGTTTATAAAACAATTTTATGTACCTCATGTCTTTAGGTCATCTCTATGACCTTGAAAGATACAGGTAGTAGTTTTCCCCTTTCTCCTTGCCTTCCTTCCTTCCTTCAACAGATCTTCATTGGATGTCTCCTGTGTGCCAGGCCCTATCATGGGCACTGGAGAGTCAACAGTGAATAAGCAGACATGGGCCACTAACAGAGGTTTGGGGTTGGAGAGATTACTGGGCCAAATCCTGCCAGGCCTTCCTTATACAGGTCATGTGAAGGATTTGGGACTTTATTCTAAATGCCAAGTGGATGAATTCACTTATGTGGTAGAATCAGTTAGACTTGGTGAGGGTTTGAAGATTATATTCAGCAAAGTAACGTTGCCACGTGGGTAGTAAGTAGTGAAGCTAAGCTCTGAGTCCTGACTGAGTCAGGGCACTGACTTCAGTTTTTTTACCAAGTCAGGGTGCCTCTCCTTAAAGCTGTAGACACTGGGGAGCGGGTGGGGTTCCAACAGAGTACCTCAGGGTCCAGGAGTCATTGATAAAATCTAAGAAAGGTGTTACGCCCAAAATGAATGTATAGGTATCTCCCACTTAAAACTCAGTATGTCGGGGCTTCCCTGGTGGCGCAGTGGTTAAGAATACGCCTGCCAATGCTGGGGACACGGGTTCGAGCCCTGGTCCGAAAAGATCCCACATGCCGCAGAGCAACTGTGCCCGTGCTCCACAACTGCTGAGCCTGCGCTTTAGAACCCGTGAGCCACAACTACTGGGGCCTGTGCACCTAGAGCCTGTGCTCCACAACAAAGAGTAACCCCTGCTCACCGCAACTAGAGAAAACCCGCAGGCAGCAATGAAGACCCAACACAACCAAAAATAAAAAAAGTAAATTTAAAAAAACCCTCAATATGCCAAAATCTAAATTTAATAACATAATAGCTAACATTTTTAGGTACTTAAAAAATTATGAGATGATTCAGTGCTTTCCAAAAGGATCTATTTCTGGTTCTCTTTTTTTTTTTTTAATTTTATTTATTTATTTATTTTTGGCTGTGTTGGGTCTCCGTTTCTGTGCGAGGGCTTTCTCTAGTTGCGGTGAGTGGGGGCCACTCTTCATCGCGGTGCGTGGGCCTCTCACTGTCGCGGCCTCTTGTTGCGGAGCGCAGGCTCGGTAGTTGTGGCTCACGGGCCTAGTTGCTCTGCAGCATGTGGGATCTTCCCAGACCAGGGCTCGAACCCGTGTCCCCTGCATTGGCAGGCAGATTCTCAACCACTGCGCCACCATGGAAGCCCTATTTCTGGTTCTCTTAATAGCAGTTTCTTTATTGCTTTTAGGTGTGAGTTTTGGTCAACGACTCAAAGTTACGAAGCTAGGAGTTGGGAGAGTGTTAGAGAGGCAGAGTGCACTGCAGCACATTACTTTAAACTGGGAACTAAGCTGAGGAAAAAACACTTCTGAAACTTTAGTGTAGATTTTTTTTGGGGGGGGGCGAATGATTCTGTTTTCAAAAATTCACTTTATTTACCTTTGTAGGTATTATTCCACTGTATGAAGTAAGAATATTCTGTATGGTCTGCTAGTTTTTTTATGCTTCCTCTGAGCGAGGTTACTAAATTCTTGTTGCTGTATCGGGATTTCAGGTACCTGTCTGATACCCTTCTCAGTAGCTAGTAAGGACTAGATACAGTAATGTATAATATAAAAAAGTGACTATTGCTAATTAACAACCATTCTTATGGGTGTACAAAAATAGGCTATAGGTTGAATTTGACATATGGACCATAGTTTGCTGACCCCCGGTGTAGGGAAAAGATTGAGGGGCACTCTCACTGACTCAGGGTTTGACCTTAAACAAGTTCTTTAAACTTCTAAATGTTTTCTTACCTGTACAACAGAAGAGAAGGATGAAATAAATATTAAACAATATTCATTTAATATCGTTGCTTACTCCATGCCATACAGTATGCTCAAGAAATATTTGTTGAATGAGTGAGTCTTTAATACCTTAAGTTGAACTTCCTGTGCTAGATGTGAGACACACAGAGTGATGATACAAAGTAGCATGTGATGTACACCCTTAACCCTCATTCTAATGGGGGAGATAAAGTATTTACTG
This sequence comes from Mesoplodon densirostris, assembly GCF_025265405.1. Taxonomy (NCBI): domain Eukaryota; kingdom Metazoa; phylum Chordata; class Mammalia; order Artiodactyla; family Ziphiidae; genus Mesoplodon; species Mesoplodon densirostris. The sequence goes on along the minus strand of NC_082676.1, from coordinate 22,281,707 downwards.
TACAGTTAATCCAGAAAGGTGAGGGGCAGAATGCCATGTAAGAGCCACGGGAAAGAAGTAGTGATTAGCGAATAAGAAATCCCTTTGGACTGAAATTGTTGCATTTGTCTCTTTACCCCAGGAAGAACCATTGGATGAAAGCTCAGTGAAGAAGATGATCCTTACATTTGAAAAAAGATCATACAAAAACCAAGAGTTGCGGATCAAGTTTCCAGACAATCCAGAGAAGTAAGTCTCTGTTTTGCTGTTTTTGCCCTTTCTCCTCTGAGATGTTTTGTTTGCTATTTTGTTTTGCTCTTTGTGTGTTTTGTCTTCCCACGATGACCCACATGTTTGGGAAATCACTAAAAGTACTCCCAGGACTTGGAGTCGGTGGTACTCAAGGATACACAATAAGATCAGCAAGGGGAAAAGACACATCAGGCAGTTTGGAGAAATTCAGGTACAGGTTTCCTGTTTTCTCCCTTCCACTGGGAGGGGTCCACAGACCTGCTCCTTTTTCCAGCAGTGAAATACATCATCACATGTGCAGTGTTTCTGTTAGGAAAACCCGTTTGAGACTCTGAGACCAGGGTATTTATTGAAGACACATCATAGCATTCTCTGCCAGCAACAGCTACCAAAATTCCAGACTCACAGAAGGAAAGCAGATGTTCAGTGCCCCAGATGGGCAAAGCAACCTTATCACTTAGGAATTGTTTCAAAAGCCAGGTTCCCAGCTGCCAGCCTAGGACCAGGCCCTTCTAAGGATCAGGCCTGTTATGTTAACTCTTTTTTGCATTACTCTTCTCAAGGCCCCAGGAAGACTGACCATGGCTGCCATTAGTGATAGCTTTACTGTTGAGAAATGTCAAAGGCTTTGGGGTTAGACAAATATGGGTGTGACTCCCACATGACCTTGAGTAAGTTATTTCTCCTTTCTTAGCCTCAGGTGTCTCATCTGTATAAAGAAATAGTACCTTCCTCACAGGGTGGTTGTGAAGACTAAGTGAAAATAATGGCAAGTGTTTAGCTCAGTATCTGGCACATAGTAAGTGCTCATGAAATGATAGTTAATATGGTTGTTACTACACCAGCTCCTCAGTGCACTGTGAAGTGCTATAATGAGGAATCTGATAACTTTGCATCAGTTTTGAATCCTAAGTAAATGGATTTTCGTATTTATACAGATTTTTTTTTTTTTTTTCTGTACGCGGGCCTCTCACTGCTGTGGCCTCTCCCATTGCGGAGCACAGGCTCCGGACACACAGGCTCCGCGGCCATGGCTCGCGGGCCCAGCCGCTCCGCGGCATGTGGGATCTTCCGGGATCGGGGCACGAACCCGTGTCCCCTGCATCGGCAGGCGGACTCTCAACCACTGCGCCACCAGGGAAGCCCTATACAGATTTTAATGTCCTAAATCTCTCTTTCCCTCCCTTCCTCCCTCCTAGGACATACACTTTTAATGAATCTTAATATGCCTAAGGCCCCTAGGCAATTAGGAGTTGAATAGTATAGTCTTTGCACTCAAGTTTAAACGTTACTACGGAGACTGACTATAAATGCATGGTAGAAGGAATACAAGCAAAGTACTGTGGGGGCAAAGAGGAAGAAGCAGTGAATACCAAGTCGGGGGATATTGAAGGCTTCACAGAAGAGGTGGTATTTGAGCTGGGCCTTGAAGAATGATTTTGATTTTAGTTAGGCAGAAAACATGGAAAGGCATGCCAGGCAATGTGACTAGCAGGAACAAAGGCACAGAAGTATCAGAGAGCATCCTGTTGTCATGGCAACTTGGTAAGGCTAATGTGGTCCACTACGTTCTCTCTGTACTGTGGATGAGGAGGTGGAGAGGGGAGAACCTGGTTACTGGACCTAGGGCCACACCCCGCATTTGACAGTAGGAGTAGCTAGATCAGAACTCAGCTTTCCCCGCACCAGAGTCCTATCAGTTTTTGTGCTGACCTCTGCCGTACAGCAGTAATTGCGCTTGTCATACTGCTGTGTGCATGTGTGTGTGTGTGTGTGTGTGTTTGATTATATAAGTAATACACGAATAGATTGTCATCGTAAAAAATACCAATAGTGCATAGTAGAATGAAAAATGAAAGCTGTCCTTCACTGCACTGATCCCCTTTCCATTCCTCTACTTAGAGATAGCGCCTGTGAACACTTCTGTGGGTATCCTTTTTGATTGTTTTCTGTACACTTATTTACACATATATAAATATGCAAATATTTTTCTCCTACCTAAGTCATACTGTACATATTCGGCACCTTGATTTTTTTGGTCACATAACGGAAGATCTTTCAGTGTTGGTGCATGCATATTTACCTTATATTTTGTGCCTGGTGCATAGCATTTCATGGTTCGGAGATACCATGATTTATTTATTATGTTTCTATAGATGGACATTTGGTTATTTTAAATATTGGCTTTTATGAACAACGCTGTAGTGAACCTCTGTGTACATGTGTCTTAGTGTACATGTATTTCTATAGGATACACATCTAAACGTTGAATTCCCAGATTGAAGGGCACGTGCATTTTAAACTTTGATAGCTGCTGCCAAGCTCCCCACCGTATCCTTTAGTTCTGTCACCAGCAGGTCTCTTTCCCTACGTTCTTGCCCACAATGAATTTGATCTCTCAACATCTTTGCCATTTGTTTTATTGTTATTTCTTTACTCAGCGGTCTTCCTGCATTAGACTCTGTGTTCCTTTTAGTTGGTGTGTATGGTTTGTCTCTGTAGTACCCAGCACAGTACCTGCCCTACTGTAGGCACTCAGTAAACAAGAGAGATCTTATATAGTTGATGTCATATTTACTGCATCCCTATTGCTTGGAACCCAAGGATGCATTATGAGGCAGCTATGCCACAGGTTGATGACACTAGAAATGTAAGAAATCCAATTTACTTCTTGGAATGGCAGTATTACCTCTGCCCGCTTGGTAGATATACTTGTCATTTTAGAGCAGCGAGTTTCAGCAGCTTATGTTCACCATCTACATCTTAGGTACCACAGATGCTATATTGTTACAATTCATGAACTGGTTTTAAGAAAATGTTGCTTTATTTAAAAATATCAACAGTGTTTTCCATTCACACAAAATTTATATACTATTTTAGTTTTAAGATCTAAACATTTGAAAATTGAAATTATGCATAAAGAACATTTTTTTTTTTTATGTCCAAAAGCAGTTAGGAAACTACATTGTGTTTTAACTTTGAGTTCTTGAATTCTTAACTGGTGCAGTGTCTTTTATAATTCTCTAGACCAGCAAGGTGCAATTAAGATGAAAATTGCTGGAGCATATTTGAATGAAACTTTCCGGTTGAGATCAGAAACATTCAAATTTATTTTCCCATGTATGCAATTGTCATTTTGATTGCATACCAAAAAATGCCTCTCTTCATTTGGCTGCATTTCAGATTCAATTGACAGTTCTCTTATGCAGCCTCTACTTTGCACTGTGTGATCTTTCTCCCAAACATCACATCTAGTAGAGTGTGCTGTTTCCCTACTAAGTCCTTTAGTAGTTTTTCTCTTCATTTTTGCAGGGGCAGAACTATTTAGTTTAGTGGTCCTCAAATTTTTTAGTCTCGGGATCCCTTTGCACCCTTAAATTATTGAGTACCCCAAAGTACTTATCTAAGAAAATTCTAGAATATTCAAGTACACATTTCATTAGCCATTAGGGCAATGATATCATCACATTGTTGTATAGTTGTCTGAGAAACTCCACCATACCCTCCTGAGAGAATGAGAGTGAAAAAGGCAAATAATGTTTTGGAGTTGTTGTAAAAATAGTTTTGATCTTATAAACCCCTGAAAGGATCTCCAGCCACCACCTGCAGTCCCAGGACCACACTTTGAGAACTGCTGATTTAGCCAGGTGAAGGAAGCATCATGTTCTCTGTGTACTTACAGCTGGTTTTGTGATTGCAGGAGGACTCATTGGTTTCTGTTGTTCTTACAGTGTTTTTGAACATTGCTGATCACTTGCTAAAATTCACTTTTGTGGTTGAGGGAGAACATCCTGCTGGTCTGAAGCAAATGTACATGGGCAAGCTAGCAGAATATTCTCCGTCCTACCAGATGGAATCAGTGACCCCATCTCAGCCTGGGTTACTGTTTTAATATGTTGCTCTATTGCTTTCCCATTGGCCTCTAGCTTGATCCTCTCCCCGCAGCTGTGAGTCTTCTGTTGCTGAAGTATACCTAATCCCTAGGCAGCCATCTGCAAATACTGTAGTGTGTGCTTTTAAATGAGTGGGCTTGTACTTTTGTCAGCAAAAAGAGAATTTTCTTTGTTATAGTGTAGCAAACTTGAGGGTATCTAGATTCATTGACTATCTACTATGTGCCAACACTTGTTAGGCATTTTATTTTCTCTTTTAATCCTCACTATAATTCAGATAGGAAGATTAAGGACGTTGAGTTTTAGAGATAGGTTAGTTAATATTCTGTCTCCCTTGACGAGGTTGGAGCCCAGTGCTCTGTGTTCCAGTGGCAACTTTCTTGGGCAAAGCTGGATATCCTTACAATGAATCGTACGTAATAGATTATTTATATATGTGCTAGGTTAGGAGCTCGGTGAGGACAGCAACTGGGATTATTTTGCTATCTGTTATATCCTCAGTACCTAGCACAGTGACTGGCACCTAGTATGTGTCCATAAATACTTATTGACACACTGCTAATGGTTACACAGCCAGTAAATAATGTTGCTGGGGTGTGACCCAGGTCAATTTTATTCCTACGTCCAGGTATTTCCCACTGTATCTCGTTACTCATGTCACATGGGACCCCAGTGGCATTTTTATGCTGTTTCCCTGCTCACAGTTGACTTTCTGCTCATTTTGTTGTGATAATTTTCTGACTTTCTAAACTTAAAGATATTTGGTTAAGATTGCATATTTGGAAGAAGGATTTCAAAGTTGGAAGGGACTGAAAGGTACAGTCCGTTTCTCCCTTCTTATCATTGATTTTTTTTATATCACCTTTTATTAATTACCCCCAGTGACAAAGATCTAACTTTCCAGAGAAACCTATTTCACCATTTGGCATCTCTGACCCTTAAGATTTCAACTCCGAATGAAAAAGAATTTCAACAAATCCTCCTGTGAGAGGATATCTAGACTCCTTATAACCTCAGTTGCTTCCCCAAATTAGTTACCATATCCCTCCTAAAGTATGGTTCCCATAACAGATGTCACAGGCTTCTACGGTCATCTAATCAGCATAACTACCTTGTCTTCTTTGAAGCAGCCTAAAACCACAGCAGCATTTGTGGCAGCTACTTTCCTCCGCTCCTTCATTTGGAAGGCATCTGCTGAATTTCTGCAGTGGACCAGGGAGTGTGCCCAGTGCTAGGTGTCCAGAGATGACTGAGAAGTTGTCTGTCCTGGCAGAACTGTTGCGTGGTCTGATTTGTATTGTGGTTACAGTTGACTAAAACCATCAGGTCCTTTCTACACATGTCCTCTTACTACACTGTGTCTTTCCTGCCCCATGCATTTGTACTTGACTTTTTGGTTCAATGCGTTCTCCACATAGACCCTAGGTAATTTTTCTCCTGTTAGATTTGGCCCATCATCATTGCCTGTCAGAAACTTTTTGAATTGATTCTGTCAGCTGCTGTGTTCACTATAAACTTTGTGTTATATGACATTTGTTAAGTTTGCCTTTTATATATCTTCACCCAAGTTGTTGATCAAAACATAACAATAAAATAATATAGTTGATCTAAACAGACCTAAGGATGGAGCCCTGCAGGATACCACCAGAAGCTTCTCTCCAGGCTGACATTCATTCACTAATTATCACTCAAGTCCCCAAATCTCTTCCTTGCATGCAAGATGATTTTGTTTGTTACTAGTTAGTGCCCAGTCTCCCTTGCTAATTCTTCCCAGTGAGCTGCAAAAATCTTTTGTCAAGTTACTCTCAAGAAATCAGATTTTTTGTTTTGTTTTGTTTTAAACTACCCATGTAAGGCAAATAAGCCTTAGAGGTTTGCTGAGCCCATTAGATTCAAAGATTATACAGACCTACTGCCCCGTGGAATATCTGAAGTCTGCACCAGCCCTTCCATGTCATGATTCTGATTTGGTTTCCACACTTTAGGTGATGGGGAACTAGTGATTTAAAAGGTAATCTATTTGTAAGCACTGTGGAAGGAGACTTAAAAAAAAAATGTGGATGTGGTATGGGTGGGGGGTCTGACAAAAATAATTTTGAAGTTTACTTGGAGTAATAAGCAGGTGAGAATAGACAAGGAAACATTCAGAAAGAAGGCTAACATAGGAGTGTTTTGCAGTAACAGATATAAAATATATTGTAACACTATGAAAGTATGGTCCTGGCTCAGGAATTTGCAGACAAATCAATGAAATGGAGTGAAAAGCCCATAAACAGATTAGAGTACACATTAAAATTTAGTGTATGATAGAGGTGGCATTTCTTTAAATTTGTGGAAAAGAGATAGATTATAGTATTGGGGCAATTGGCCAGACATTTGCAGAGTATAAAGTTAGATCTTTGCCCTATATTATACACTGAAATAAATTTTAGTTTTATTACTCCTAAACATTTTAAAATGTATAAACATAAAAGTACACCATATGTCTGATCTTAGCATAGAAAAAACCTTGCTTAGCATACAGGTAAAATAGAGTTCATAAGGCAAAGGTAATTAAAAACCTTTATGTCAAAAAGCACAATGTACAAATTAAAGGACAAATATTTTTCTCTGGGTTTTTTTTTTGCAATATATGACAGAGATTAATTTCATTAATATATAGAGTGCTTATAAATCAATAATAAAATGAACATCCTGATATAAAAATGGGCAAAGAAGAAATACAAATAGCTAGTAAACATTAACAAAATTTTTACCATGGTGGTATCAGAAATGCAAAATTTTAAAAAGTTACATTTCCCGTCTCAATTAGGAGATTATAAATAGATAATACTTTTTTTGAAGAGAGTGAGGGGAAACAGGAGGGAGTTCATACACTATTGGTGCCTTTCTGGCAGAATATATCAAAACCTGTTAAGTTATGCATACTCTTTGACTTGGGACTTTCCTTCCTGGGAATTATCCTAACACGATAGTTATGAATACATGCATCTTAGTGTCACTTGTTTTAAGGGAAAAAATTGGAAACCATCTGAATGTCTGACAAAGGGGGATTGGTAAAATAAATTATGGAACATCTATACAAGGGAACACCATGTAGCTTTTTAAAATGTATTATTTAGAATAGGACTTTCAGATAGGCCTAATCTGTTCCCTCTCCATGATTGATTGGTAGTCTTTTCTTGGAACACTATGTTGCGAAGGATTCTGAAGCCATATCTGGGCTCAGCGGGGGAGATGCTGTGCTCAGTGAGGGATTTTGCCAAGGGAGAAGAAGGACTGACAGCCCTGTTGGATACCGGCTTTTCCTGCTGTAGAAGAATGTTTAATGATAAGAGGAATTGTTCGGACTATGTTAACAACAACAGCAAAAATTATATATAGAACTGTATACTGTGTAGGCTACTTTTGGGCAGGGGGAAGGCTATGAGTTGAGAAAAATGACTTAAACATACCAGAGTATTATCAATGGTTATTTCTGGTTAATAAGATTATAGATGATTTCGGTTTACTTTTTGAGGGCTCTTCTTCCCTTTTCCCAGTTTTCTACAAAATGTGGTGTTTTATAATCAGAAAAAAATACATAAATGTTATGATTAAAAATAGTAGTGGAGAAAAACAGTGGTAAGATATTGTCTAAATTATGGACATGTTTTAAAAAAAATTACAGTCTCCAGATTTTGTTCTTACAGAATCTCCAGAGTTCTGGAGAGGTGGTGTTTGCCCAACTCCTCAGCATCTGGAGGTTGATGAGTCCTTTATGACTTCAGGAGTCCCTGCTTATGTTCCTTTTCTTTGTGGCCTCAATTCAGTTAAGTAGGCATCTGTGGATACATAGAGACAAAAGATATAATTCCTGTCTTTAAGAAGCTTACATTCTGGAAGAGAAGATAGACATATTATATGTGTTAGTAGTAGTCATAGAAATGAGAGCAAAGGTATAGTGCTTTTTGCATGTCAGACATTTTTAAGTGCTTTATGTGTATTTGTTCATTTACTTTTTACAGTAGCCTATGAGATAGGTAACTTTATTATCCCACTTATTATACAGATGAAGAAACTGAGGCAAAGAGAGGCTAAGTAAGTGGTGAAGTGAGGTTCAGAGCCAGGCAGTCTGGCTCCAGAGTGTGTTTAACCACTGACTCTTCTCAGCCAGTTATTTTTTCAGTTGCTTTACATGGATTAGCTCATTTCCTTCTCAGAACAAACCTTCCTGTCTTGTTCATCAAAGGCTTAGTGGGCATTTCTTCCATGTCAAACGCTGGGGGAGGGCATACAGAGGTGAATGCAAAGCAGTTCTGTTCTTTGTGCCTGGGCATAGGTTTGCGGAAAGGTTCAGGTGTGGAAATGTGAGTGAAGTATCATGCTACTTAAGGTATGGTGGTGATTACAGGATGCCAGACTTTACTTTGGGATCTGTCTTTTAATCAGCTCATTGGAAGGGGTGTGGGGGAGGGGAAGGTATTTCTGGATGGCAGCAGAATCTCTGTACTTTCCTTTGGGTAAGGGGAATAATTGGCTCTTGATCTGAAGTGGTAGGTAAGGGAAGCCCTTTCTGGATCAGTAGGATAACTGTGTTCAGGACAACAGAGGGAATTGCCACTCCAAGGGGTAATGGTAGCTAATCCACAGGACTGGTAGGCAGTTAGATCATCTAATGCTGCAGAATGCTTTCGAAGCCTCTAAAAGGCCACTTGTGCCTGCAAGAGTAAGGGGAACCCTGTAGTGAGATCTGAATCCGAGATTGATTTTTGTAATGAGGAAATCGATTTCCCAAGGAAATTGTGTGACAGTATGATTTTTGGACGAGCATACTTCTTGGTTGGTCTGTTGTAGACACTTTGACAGATTGTCTCTCTGTCTGTATTATGTTGCTGTTTACTCCTCAGTACTGATTGTACCCCTTCCCTTTCAATAATGCGGTCTTGTTTTCCCTTCCTAGGTTTATGGAATCCGAGCTGGACCTAAATGACATCATTCAGGAGATGCACGTGGTGGCCACCATGCCAGACCTGTACCACCTTCTGGTAGAGCTGAACGCTGTTCAGTCTCTCCTCGGGTTGCTTGGACATGATAATACAGATATCCTTTCAGATCTGTCCTCAGTAGGAGGGCAGACGTGGTGGGGGAATGCTGTTTACTCTCTTCTCCTGTCTGTCTCTGCTGATGTCTGCTGTCACGCTTGGTTTTCTATTTCCATTTTAATTTTCTCCCATCTTGAATCACACACGCTCTTTACTCATTCGAAAGTCTGGTTTTTATCTAGTAATAAATCTTGGGCAACCCTTAATTGTCCTACTTGCTCTTGTTAGTGTTAGAATTCATCGTGATGTATCCTGTTCATACATTGACAGCATTAATTTTTCAGGATCTTGATTTGGGGGCCCATTATTATAGGCAAAACCAGGCAGGATTTACATCTGTTGATCTAGACATCATTTTGCTAACAGATGGCCCAGTGGAGTTGAACTCTCCTCTAGTCTCACGTTGGAATGTCCAGGAAAACAGGGATTTTTATCTACTTTGTCTACTGCTATATTCCCAATTCCTTAAAAGAGGCTGGGTGCACAATAACATTTAGTATTTGTTGACAGCATTAGACCTAAACAGGCAGTCTAAGTTTGATTCCCTGTATGAAATTTGGTGCCCCTCCAGCCCTTAGTATTCTCATCTGCAAAAGTAGATGAGTTATGTCACTGGGCCCTAACCAGACCTGGATACCTTAAGGTCTAACAGCCTTAAGGGCATAGAACATTAAACTACCGAAGGATCTAAAAATTGTGAATTCAGTTGTCACCTTCTTTTCAAGACTTAAATGCTATAGACTCTTCTGTGGGAATGATACTGTGTATATTCGTGGATGGCATTTACTGGAAAAAATATAAACATTCATATATATAGATATAAACTTTTGCCTTGCAGTGTTATTGAGAGGATCAAAGGAGTTCATATAAGTGCTAAGCAGTTTCTGATACGTAGTAGGTATTTAGTAAATGTTATTTATTTATTTTTTTAAACAGTTACTTCTTTTTTAAAATTAATTAATTAATTAATTTTATTTTTGGCTGTGTTGGGTCTTCGTTTCTGTGCGAGGGCTTTCTCTAGTTGTGGCAAGCGGGGGCCACTCTTCATCGCGGTGCACGGGCCTCTCACAATCGCGGCCTCTCTTGTTGCAGAGCACAGGCTCCAGACGCGCAGGCTCAGTAGTTGTGGCTTACGGGCTTAGTTGCTCCGCGGCATGTGGGATCTTCCCAGACCAGGGCTTGAACCCGTGTCCCCTGCATTAGCAGGCAGTTTCTCAGCCACTGCGCCACCAGGGAAGCCCAGTAAATGTTACATTTAACTGAAGCTGAATCATGACTTAAACCTTTTTATACTTTGTCTTTGCTATCAGATGTGAAACAGCTTTAGTGGAAAAGGTTTTTGATATATCTGTGGTTGGGGTTATGGACATTAAAGCAAATTCTCTTCCAATACTTGTTCTGTTTGAATACAGGTTTCCGAAGGTAAAAGACAAATGTAGTTAGTCTGCTTGAGTGATATTCATGGGAAATCTGCTGCTGCTTCGTGTTATTTTCATCTTTCTGGTAATCTCTCTCCTTAGAGCATGTCTGACTAGGTTCTTTCCTGCCTGATAATTCTCATAGATATAAGTCAGTGAATAATCTTAATGCAGGCTTCTTGAAGGGTGATTTTTAAGCCATTTCTGATAATTCATGGAATGTTAGACAGTATTGAGAATTGCTGTCAGTCCCTAGATTGATGAGTATATTCCCCATACTCATCACTGGGAGGTTCCAGGTTGTACGAGGACCCTAGTCAATTAGCTTGTCTCTGGGTGAGCTTGGTATAGGTCTCATGAATTCATTTGGTAGACATGGCTTTGAATGCTTATCAAGCACTGTGCTAGACCCCCAGCAACCATAGGCTGCACTGATGCTCAAGCAGTATCCGTCAGTAAACATACTGAGTATCTAGCATACAAATAGCCCTATTCAAGGTACTAACTGGTCCTCACAGAGTTAGTAACCAAGAGTTCTAATTGTGACTTCACATTTCAATTCACCTAAGAATGGTAGATTTTCAGAATCCAAACAGACCTTAGAGTTGACTTAGTCCAGGGCCTTATTTGTTTAGTTAGCAACAAGTCTAAGGTCTAGATGTTGGACCACTAGCTGTTGAGGTTGAGGCTGGCACTCCAGGCCCCTGATTTCCAGTCCAGTGTCATTTCTAATGCACCTTGAGTCCTTTCCCTGTAGGATTTACTACATCCCTGACAGAGTTGTATAGTCACCCATTACCTTGTGTATTAATACAGCAATCACCTATTTTGTTTCTGGAAACACAATTCGTATTCTTTTTTTAATTCTTGCTAACTCAAAATAATAGTGGCAGCTTTCTGAAGATGCTGACACTTTGCTGATTCACCAGCCTGGTTCCTGCTGGGGAGAAGACTGACACAAGAAGTGTGCTTGACATCGGGATGTTTGGGAAAGACAACGGCACAGATGTTCCAAGTTGTTACGTTCTGGTCTTTAAGAAGGGAAAAAAACAAGTTCCCCCTATAATAACTTTGACAGACTGCCATTTCCCTCCTGTTTTCTGAGAGCTAAACCGTTTTTTCCCCTTCTTGTCTGCTAACCTTCACCCTGCTGCCCTAATGATATTTTTTTTAAATCTAATTTTTTAATTATGCCCTACATCAAGTTTAAAGTGCATTTGAAATTTTTTAAATGACCTCATTTTAATTAGATGCAGCGATTAGGGTAAATGTCATCCTCCTCAAAGTACCGTTTTTCTTGAAAGTGGTTTCAAGAAAGGGTAGGCCCTCTTGACTTGCATCTAACATATCCTCTATCAGTTGGAATGTTGATCTCCCAGTAGCATTGCACTCTGCTTCTTGTCGTATCTGTGATCTGTAATGGAAATTTTTCTTCGGGAAACGGTTGTTAACAATTTACTGTTGTACAGCTGTAACTGCCCGAAACACCTTACCGTGAATAAACAATTTCGTGGCAGTCAGGACTTAAATTTTTCATCTTTTTAACTCTTCATTTATCAACCAAGACCATACATGGCTGCTTATGGTCCCAGCAAGCACAGGTCATCTTTGCTTTGTCCTTCTCTGAGAAAACATAAACTATAGGGACTTTAATTGGATCAGAGTCTGGTTTGTTGTAACCTTAAGAGGCAGAGGATGTGAGAAAACAGCTTGTGCCTCGTCCTTTCAACCGTGAGAAGCAGCTTCAGAGTTTATTCTGGCGCTCTGCATCACTGCTGCTGGTGAGGGCTTGTCAGCGCTTCTGTGCCTCATCTCCCCCCTTGAGAGGCTGGAGCTCAGCCATCAGTTGGCTGTGGAGAGGAATTCTGGTCCGTGAAGAGCACCTCTGGGGGTGAGGGGCAGAGAGGGAGGGGCACACCCCTCACATGGATTGAAGAGTCACTCTGAATGCATTAGGAGGGAACACAAGGTGGGATTCAACAGCTGCTGCCTTTTAGAAATATTGCTTTTTAAAACAATTTTTCCTTTAAAATAAATCATTTAAACATGTTCAGAGCCCTTTTTTGTGACCCTTTTGGAGTGTTTCTACAGAAAAATAAAGGTACATTTAAAGGTATTTTATTATTTATTTATTTATTATAAATCAATTTATTTTTATTTTTGGCTGTGTTGTGTCTTCGTTGCTGCACACGGGCTTTCTCTAGTTGCAGTGAGGGGGGACTACCCTTTGTTGCGGTGCGCGGGCTTCTCATTGCGGTGGCTTCTCTTGTTGCGGAGCACGGGCTCTAGGCACGCAGGCTTCAATAGTTGTGGCACATGGGCTCAGTAGCTGTGGCTTGCGGGCTCTAGAGTGCAGGCTCAGTAGTTGTGGCGCACAGGCTTAGTTGCTCCATGGCACGTGGTATCTTCCTGGACCAGGGCTCGAACCCTTGTCCCCTGCATTGGCAGGTGGATTCTTAACCACTGCACCACCAGGGAAGCCCTATTTATTTATTTAGGCTGCGTTCAGTCTTTATTGCTGCTCATGGGCTTTCTCTAGCTGTGGCGAGTGGGGGCTACTCTTCATTGCAGTGCACGGGCTTCTCATTACGGTGGCTTCTCTTATTGCAGAGCACAGGCTCTAGGCATGCAGCCTTCAGTAGTTGTGGCATGAGGGCTCAGTAGTTGTGGCGCATGGGCTTAGTTGCTCCGCGGCATATGGGATCTTCCTGGATCAGGGCTCGAACCCATGTCCCCTACATTGGCAGGCGGCTTCTTAACCACTGTGCCACCAGGGAAGTCCCTAAAGATATTTTCTTAAGATATTGCTAAACAGTCAGTTCTGTGGCCCAGTTTAAACCAAATTTACTCAATTTGCCTAAAGGACCAAGGAGGAATAAAACAAGAGGAAGATAGAACCCCAGTTGGTGGCTAATCACCTCTTCTGCTATCAACAAAAGAAAAAAAAAAATTAGGGCAGCAAATCCATAAATATCTTATTTTTATATGTCATTTGCTGTGTTCTCAATTTGAGGGAAGAGTCAGTGGAATCCTTTCTAAAGTCCTTAGGGCAGATCATGGCATTTACCGGGTTCCTCCTTTGTATGATAAGCCCTGTTGGGCGCTATCAGGGAAACAAATAATAACTCTAGTTGAGGACTTCCCTGGTGGCGCAATGGTTAAGAATCCGCCTGCCAATGCAGGGGACACGGGTTCGAGACCTGGTCCGGGAAGATCCCACATGCTGCGGAGCAACTAAGCCCGTGCGCCACAACTGCTGAGGCTGTGTGCCACAACTACTGAAGCCCATGCGCCTAGAGCCCGTGCTCCACAAGGAGAAGCCACCGCAATGATAAGCCCGCGCGCCTCAACGAAGAGTAGCCCCCTCTCGCCGCAGCTAGAGAAAAGCCTGGGCGTAGCAACGAAGACCCAATGCAGCCCAAAATAAATAAATCAATTATTAAAAATAAATAAATAACTCTAGTTGATAGCAAAAACACTCACATTACTATGTGTGGTAAGTGCCCTTGGAGTGTTATGCTCAGGAAGTACCATTGGTGTTCTGAGAAAACGTAGGTCATCTCTGGTTTGGCAGTGATTAGGGAATTGGGCATTGGAGATGGGTAAGCTTTTGATAGATGTGGAGATTAGTGTGCATTTCAAGTTTATTTTCACAATTTCTACCGTGGCAATGGAAATTGCCATTCCTCACGTGCTGGAAGCTGATGTGCTCACGTAGTCACTACAAACTTATAGGGATATCAGGTCCATGGCTTTATTTATTTTTAAAATCATGACCACTGCTTCCCAGCTAAGTGCCCTATTCTTTAATAAAAACTATTGAATAATATAAATCAGATTTTTTCAAATCTGCTTTCTTTCCACCCAGTTGTGATTCAGAAAAATGAGGTCTCATTGTACTGTTAACTTAGGGCATCAGTACAGTTGGTTGCATGCTAATATGCAGGAAGGGGGAGATTTGTTTTGTTAATTACAGAGTAGATCAGTGGTCCTGATGGGACAGCTCTATTTTGTCTCAAATAGGGAGTGGTCGTTAGCGCTATTCTTTTCTAAATTACTGCTTAGTTTTCTCAAACTCTAGAAAGCCAGGAGAACTTGCAAAGTTGTCCCGTTGGATTTTGTGAAGAATTATTGTGGGAATTGGAAAATAAAGGGCAGACAGGTTTTTTTTAGACCAGCAGGGATCAGTTGCACTTGAGCAGTTTGGGTCTATATGACACACCATATTATCCCAGAGGGTGTGTACAATAGTCAGGGGTGCCTTGTGTTCGAGCCCCAGTGCTAATGAGCAGGAATAGGGCTGGGAAGGGTTTGCGCCTCCTAAGGGCTTTCTTCTAATTGGACTGGGAGGGAGTTGGCTGTTGCTCCAGTGCTTTCCTGCAAGCACTGTCTAACAAGACTTTATATGTCAAGCTGTTGTTTTGCTAGGAGCTATTCTTGTCTTGATATTTCTAGAATCAAAATTACGATGAAGGGACTTCCCTGGTGGCGCAGTGGTTAAGAATCCGCCTGCCAATGCAGGGGGACACAGGTTCAAGCCCTGGACCGGGAGGACCCCACGTGCCACGGAGCAACTAAACCCGTGTGCCACAACTACTGAGCCTGCACTCTAGAGCCCGGGAGCCCCAACTGCTGAAGCCCACGCGCTTAGAGCATGTGCTCCTCAACAGGAGAAGCCACCGCAATGAGAAGCCCGCGCACAGCAATGAAGCGTAGCCCCCGCCCACCGCAGCTAGAGAAAGCCTGCATGCAGCAACAGAGACCCAATGAAGCCAAAAATAAATAAATAAATAAATTTATTTTTTTAAAAAAATTACACTGAAAAGAATTTACTTCTTTTCCTGATTGGTAGTCTAACTTCCCTGATAATCTGTACTGATAAACCACCCATTTTTTGGAGCCATTTAAGTATGCTCTGAAGTAAGTCAGATTAGGAGAAGAGTGCCAAAATGGCAATCTAGGAAAAGGACCTCTTAATGTGACTTTTGATCCTGTTTATGAGTTTTAGGTGAATTCCATGTCCTTGGAAGGCTAAGGTGGTCGTAGCCTGCTTTGGACATTTCCCCTGTGGCCTAATAGTGCCCACTAACATTTAGTAGGTACTTAATGAATGTTGAATGAGGACATTTTTTTCCCTCATATTATTTTGATTAAGGATTGGGGTAAAATTAAGAATCTAGATTCATTCTAGGTAGTTCTGTGCCATTATTTTAAAAGGAGAAAAAGACCGTTTTGTCTGTTTAGAAATTCATCTGCATTAATTGAGCTATATCTAATCACTCTTCTAATCTAGGAATAAAAGAAAAAAAGGCTTCTAAAAAACCCCAAATTTGTTCCATTAAATCAGTTACATACTGTGAATCTAGACTGGTCATTTTTCTTAAAGAAGCATTTTTGAAAGGACTTAAAAAAAAGCCATCTGCTTAATATATTTTGTTCCTCTTTATCTTTTTTTCTTTTAATAATTTTGTTCCTTATGGTCACATCTCACTGGAGATTAATGAAATTGACGCCCCATTTCTGTCCCTAGACTCTACATGAGATGAGGCCAAAAAAACAAATATCTAAAGCCAAAATAAAAGCAAACACCCCTCTTTTTCTAAAAGCCATTGTGTTGTGGGCCATTTTGTACCCAGCTGGTCTTTTCTACTTCACCTCTTATTATACTGGCTTATTGCCCCAGTAGTGGACAGGTGCAGAGGGAGTGATTGGGGTGGCCTTTCTACCCGATATGACAAAATAGGCTATCAAAAACTATGTTTTAGGGCCTCCCTGGTGGCGCAAGTGGTTAAGAGTCCGCCTGCCGATGCAGGGGATACGGGTTCGTGCCCCGGTCTGGGAGGATCCCATATGCTGCGGAGCGGCTGGGCCCGTGAGCCATGGCCGCTGGGCCTGCGCATCCGGAGCCTGTGCTCCGCAACGGGAGAGGCCACAACAGTGAGAGGCCCACATACCGCAAAAAGAAAAAAAAAAAAAAAAAGAACAACTATGTTTTAGTAATTCGCAAAGAGACAGGCTCTCTGTTTTCCTATTGCACTTGGATGGGAGAGCCTTTTACCTTGTGAAATGAAATTGTAGCTACAGTGGAAAAACCTATCACCCATGCCCAGAGTCTGCTTGTGAAGAAATGCTGGATGGGTGGCAGACCATGCTGAATTTTCTCATTAAGACTGAGAGTTCATCTGTTTATCTTTAGTTTCACTTCTTATTCCTCTTTCTGGTCTTCAAATGACCTCTATCTTCTGGATCATATTATATTACTCGGGAGTTGATGATTACAATTATGGACTCATTACTGCCTTGCTGAAATGCTATTTGGTGAAAGTTGAGAATTTATGTAAAATCAGTTAGTGGTAGGGTTGATGAGTTGTTTACCAGACCTGGTAGCTGGTAAGTGATTTCTTGTTTGACTTCTCAACTGAGGCAGGAGTGTCGTAGGCAAGGAGATACCTACTGGACCATTATAAGGAATGACTTTTCTTGGTAAAAGTTAGACATTTATTCTGTTCCTATATAAAACGATCACCATTGTCAAATTTTCTTTTCCTTTTTTCCCCCAGGTTTAATGTGACCCATTTGTGAGCATGGTATAAGAATAATCAAAGAAAAATATGATACCTGTCCCATAAGACCTTAGAGGCTGAAAAAGGACTTGATCAATCTGAATTTCTGTGGCATAGCTGAAATATAAAATTAGATCTTCCAACCCATTTTGACCCAGAAAGGGAGGATCATGCTGTTGTTAGCTTAAATTTTAGATTTTAGAGGTTTTAGAAAAAATGAAGGCAATAGTGAGGGCTTGGCCATTCTGTGGGAAGAATTGACTAACAACAATCTTTATTATAGTGCTTTCTTATTTTCTCAGTACTTGGATTTACTTGCCCTTTGACATACATGATGTCATTTATTCCTTATAGCTACTGGGTGAGATAGGCTGGGCAGAGATCATTATCACCTTTTTACAGATGAGGAAACTAAGCTGTAAGGAAATAAAGGAGCTTGAGCAAGATTCCATAGTATTAACAATTTGGGGACAGTTTGGTTCACTAAAGATAGGAAGCAAAGATAAATATGATATGACCCCTGTCCTCGAGTTTGCTCTGACTCTTCATCTATTGTTCTTTCATATATGCCCCACCTGTCTCTTGAGGCTAATGTTTAATTAATAATCATAGTTATTAAGTACTTAGTGGGGCATGATGTTATTCAGGGGATGTAGTGATAGTACTTATTACATGCCCAATTCACATCCTTGTCCTATAGACATCTGACTCTATGGTGGATGGATGGATGGATGGATGGATAGATGGATGAAATGCCATCATGCATATTAAATACGCAGGTGGATAAATAATAAGATTTTTACATCTCATATGTAAGAACTTTCCAAGAGAATAAATATGGGAGCTTCTCAGGTGAGGAGAATGAGGAGTTGTTAGCATTTTGTTCTTTTTCCTGGGATTTTAATAATTTATGATGAAGTAAGTGACAGTCCTTTTCTCTGTCATTATAGTAGGGTCAATAGCTAGAATTTACCTGAATCTAGCTGTTTTTAAACCTGGTTTATACTCCCCTGTGCATTAATATGAAGAGTACGGGCAAAGGTATTGTTTTTGGAATCAGGTGGACCTAACATTCTCCCTTACTATTGCAGTGACCTTTAGATAAGTTACTTAACCACTCTGAGCTTTCGCTTTCTTATCTGTAAAATGGGGATCACACTTATAATGCTGCTGTGAGAATTCAATAGCACAGTGCTTGGCATAATGATGACTTTTTTAAAATGGTAGTTATTATGATGGCACCTACAGCAGTGTTCAGAGAGGGAGAACTACTAATTCCTACTACTCAGAATTTCTAGAGGTTAGTTTGGTTAGGCTGTTTTGTTTTGTTTTTTAATTCAAACAATTTACGTATTTTAGTTTACTATACATCATGTTTGATACATGGTCTTTTGTGTCAAGAACTTTCTGGTTACTTTGTTAATAAAGACTATATACTATATGCATGAAGGAGTTTTATCCAAAGACCTTTAATCTCATTATACACATAGAGTTTCATAGCACACCCAAGTTTTGCATATATATTACTTTAAAGTGTGAAAGAATAAGACACAGAAAGCTTAATTACTTATTCATGATGGTCAGCTGGTCAGGTATAGATAAATAAAGCAAACCTTTGAATAATTTTTCTTTTAGCAAAAGATGTTCATAAAATACCTGTAACATCAGTTGGCAGTTAGCAAGTCCTATCATTCTTGTTAATATGTCCTGTATCTTTCTTTTTATTTTTTCTTTCCAGTTTGCATTGAAACTGCCCTGATTCTGACCCTTGTCATCTCACTTCTGGACTCTTTTGTGTGTGGTAGCTTCGGAACAGGTCTTCCTCCTTCAGGCCTGGCTTTTCCCCATACCCCCCATCTAGCCACCCCCAAACCCAACACTCACAGTGCTTTAGTGCATCCTGCACACAGCTATTATATTATTCTTTCAATTTATTATTTTCTTCATATGAGTCTAGTTATAATTTTCTCCCCTCCCCCGTCCCTAATCCTCTTTCTTCTCCTCTTCATATACCTTTGTACATTCTAATCTCTCTGTCTATATTCCTGATGTTTTGCTTTCTAGCCTACCTGCCCTCATCTATTTAGTGGCCTGTTTTCTGACCAGTCATCTTCTAGCAAATCTTTCCTTATTTCCCAGTTCAGTTTGCTCCTTTTTCAGGATGTGTGCAGTTCAAGTTGTCTGTATTCCTCATTTGTTACATGTTGGTAATTGCCTGTGGTATATACTTTTTTTAAAATGTCTTTAGTTACCTTAACTTCCTCATTTTATCAGTGAGGAAACTGAGGCCCAGAGTGAATAGATTTGCCTTTGTCACTATCACAGTGCTTTACTCATCATAAGCATTCAGTAAATGCTGGTTGACAGAGCAAGTGGGGTGTGTGTGTGTGCGTGTGTGTATGCGTCCAAGGTGAGGGAAGGGAAACTTAGTTTAGTTTGGGCTTCCAGGTTCCAAACATAACTCCTTTTTTCTCTCCTTCATGTTTTCTTTCTCCTGTATGTCCCTGTCTCTCTCTTTTTGCCTTGTGTTTAATCATCATTGTTCACCTTCCTTTTATGTCCAAAGCAACATGGTATTTAAGAGGAAGGGAGGTTGGTGGGGTCTAGCACAGTCCAACGAAAAGCCTTCCCTCTACATTTTAAGCCTATTTTGTCACGCCCTGATTTCTGAAGACTCCTTGGTGAACACCAGCCTTCTTATCTCAGAAGAAATCATTACTGTCTTTGAAGGTGAAGTGTAGAAGATAGTTAAGATTATACTGAGTTCCAAGAATTTAAATTATGAGGTAAGGTTAAGGGTGTTGGCCTTTTTCTCACTGGAAAAGTGACCTCCTAAGTGATCTATTTGAAGTTCTGAAATTTATGAAAATGCACTGAACCTATGGAATAAGTTGCCAGGAAGGCAGCATAAGGAAAGGAACTAAGTGAAGCAGTTACCAACATTTATTGAACACCCACTGTGAGTAGAACCTTGTTGAAGAGATGTTAATAAAACTAGAGTGTATCAAAGGTAAATGGTGATGAAGCGATTGACCAGGAAATGGAAGGGAACCAAATATTTTAATAAAATGTCAGTTGGGTTTTCATAGGTATGTGTTACCCTTAACGTTTTTCACATGTGTCCATAGCTGTGGTTGATTTGCTTCAGGAATTAACAGACATAGACACCCTCCATGAGAGTGAAGAAGGAGCAGAAGTACTCACTGACGCTCTGGTAAGTTACGTGTCCCTCTGGGGTTTTGCAGGTGTGTGTACGGTGTTGGCATCCTCCCCACCATTGTCTCTCTGAGTGGCACGGGCTGGGTGTCAGGAAGAGCTCTGTGGCAAGGCGGGACTGAATGAGGAGAGTAAGAAAGTAAAGTGCAACCTGTGGGGTACTTTATTCTTCGGAACTGTGTTAGGGCAGGGGTTGTAGAGTCCTGGTATTTTATTAAATATGTGCTGTAGGCAGGCGTTTTCTTGTTTTTTACACTTTATTTAATCCTCACTGTAACCTCTCAGAAGGGTATTACTGCTATTATTCCCATTTATAGCCGTGAAGCTGAGGCTTAGAGAGGCAAAACAACCTGCCCGTGGTCACACGGCTGGGATTTGAACCTGTGTTCTCCTTGACTCCACGTTCCTGCTCGCCTGCCCTCACTGTGTTGCTTCTGACCTTTTTACAAAGAGTTTTTGCAGAGGAGAGTTTCTTTTCTTCTCTGGGCTTTATAATCCCAAGCGCTAGTAAAGAGAGGTATCATTATTATTTGTTGTACCGATAGGGAATCGGAGAGTGGTTAAAAACAAGAACAGGGCTTCCCTGGTGGCGCAGTGGTTGACAGTCCGCCTGCCGATGCAGGGGACACGGGTTCGTGCCCCGGTCCGGGAAGATCCCACATGCCGCGGAGCGGCTAGGCCCGTGAGCCATGGCCACTGAGCCTGCGCGTCCGGAGCCTGTGTTCCGCAACGGGAGAGGCCACAACAGTGAGAGGCCCAGGTACCACAAAAAAAAAAAAAAAAAAAACAAGAACAAACCTTCTAGCTCATCCAGGCCCAAGTAGCAGCCATTGACTGCAGGAGACAGGGTCAGCTGATTTCTGTGTTCCTTTTTGTGCAGCCTAGGCAAGGCCTCAGAATCTTCTTCAGGTATTATTCCAGGAAGCAGCCAATCCAAAGAATGTATATGTGAGGTGAAGTGATGTAATCTCATCAACTCACTCTAGCCTTGAGGAAGCCCAGGTGCAGAAGTGAAGCCTTCCCCTGCATCGCTCTCAGCCAGTCCCTGTAACAGCAAAGATGAGCTTCTGCACGTTGTGATCGCCACTGCAGTCCTGTCCCACAGCACCAGTTTCCCTCTTACCAGGCATGGGAGAGGCCCCAGGGCCCCACAGCTGGCCAGTGGCAGGAGTGACTCTTCTCCAGCCTCTTACCCTGCTACTGCCTGTGGAGCTCTGTCCACCCACCAAGCCATCACCCTCCTCAAGTTTCTGTTGATTTTCCATCCTTTCTGTTGTCTTCTGCTGTCTGGTCTTTTCTCTCTGGTTAAGAATGTTGATAAGTAAAAGGTCCATGTAGCCACTTGTATTAGAAGCACCTGGGGTGCTTGTTAGGCTGCTTTCTGGCCCCATCCAAGACCTGCTGAATCAGAATGGCTGGGACGAGGGCCCCAAATGATTCTGAGACCCCACTGCTACACTCCCCACCCCCTCCTCACCCTTTCTCTCTTGAGGTTCTTTTTTTTTTGCGGTACGCGGGCCTCTCACTGTTGTGGTCTCTCCCGTTGCGGAGCACAGGCTCCGGACGCGCAGGCTCAGCGGCCATGGCTCACGGGCCCAGCCGCTCCGCGGCATGTGGGATCTTCCCGGACCGGGGCACGAACCCGTGTCCCCTGCATCGGCAGGCGGACTCTCAACCACTGCGCCACCAGGGAAGCCCCCTCTCTTGAGGTTCTTGACACAAGAAATTTCCCATGTGCCTTGCTCACAGCTACCATTTGGTGTGAATGAAGGGGCTGTGAACCCACTGGATATGAAGGACTGTCTCTTACAGAGAGCGAGGCTGGAGTCCAGCAGGGCCATTTGTGACTGAGTATGATGAAAATTTCTATGGGCATTTTTCTTTCAAGCTCCTTCCTAGAGCCAACTGCCACTTTTGTAGAATTCAGGACCTTTATTTTTCCTTTGAACCACTGTGCAGACAGAAAAGGGCGATGTCAGGGTGTCCTTTTGTTTGGAGGAGCATCTGAAGGAAGGCTGTGGCACTTGCTCCTTCTCCATGTCCCCACAGTGTCATTTGTGTAGTCTTACCTTTCAGAGGTTAATTACAGTGGCCCTGAGTGAGCCTTCCTGCCTGGACTCTGGGCTGATTTTAATTAACATCCTTTGCCTGTGTGAATAGAGGAAACAAGACAGGAACAACTAGCTGGTCTGCTGCCTGTAAAACGTACCCAGAAACAGCAATTCACACAAAAGCCCCCTTTGTGTTTTCTGTGTTGCCAAGCCCACCAATGAAAGCTGGATCTTGTAGATTTTATTGTTTTTTGGGGAAGAGACAGTTCATCCTCAGTCTGGGGAGCCATTAGGTAGCTGCTATACAGGGTCTTCTGTTTGTTTTGTTTAGTTTCTTTATTGTTATATTATTTTAAGATTTTGACTCTTACAGCTTTATACTGGTGGGGCTGGTGTGAATCACAAACAGTTGAACATTTCTAGACTCCCATATATTATTTGCTTATCTGCAGCCAGTCAGGAGCCATCAGTAAATATCAGAGAGCAGAACTGGTAGGTGGTCTTCATCTGTTTTTTCTCTACCCTTGTGCTGCATTCAGGAAGAAGTTTGATAAGTATTCTCATATTACAAGGGTTGAGTTGTCTTCGTAGTTTTAATTTGGGGCCAATATTGGAGGCCTGGAATTGCATGAGCAGAGGCTAGAGGACATGTAGTAGAATTTATTGTGACGTTCAGTTTGCAGTTATTGCCTTGGTCGTTTTCTCATCTGGAAGTCCTAAGCAATAGAATAGCACATTTGTGGGGAGAGAGTGCTGTCCTGGTATTCTCAGGGATCTTTGGGGTTTAAAGTTTGGTTTATATCCACTGCTATTACTTATGCAAAAGGCAAATATTTGTGCTTTGTAACAAGTTGATTTGGTAGCCTGGAAAACAGACTCTTTTCTGAAAAGCGGGAACTCAGGGTATTTGCTTTGATGGCAGTTCTTTGGCATGGCATGCCTCTCTGAAGAAGACATTGGACTCCTTGAGAGTCATGATTAGACTATAGTCATTTCCCTACTAGTCCCAAAATTTGCCATGTGCTTGGCAATCCCATGCCTTTGCTCACATCTGCCTTCAGCTTGGCAAGGCTTGCTTCCCCGGGCTATCTGGAATACCCCTCCTCATTCTTTAAAGCCTCACTTAAACCTTATCTCTCCTGAGTTTTTTTCAGACTCATCACTTCAGCAGAATTTGTGTTCCCCTACCACTGTGTATATCCTGGCACTGTTTTTAAGTTTGTCTTCCCTGAGATGTGATCCCGATCAGGGGAGTGGCCAAAGTGGTGGCTTTGTCACTTACCATCTGTGTGACCTTGAGAAAGTTACCTATCCTCTCTGTACTCAGTTGATTCTGCTGTAAAATGGGGATAACAGTAGTGCCTATTGCATAGAGCTGAAGTGAGGAATAAATGAGATACTTAGTAGATCTTTAGAACAGTGTCTGGCACAGAGTAAACACCCAATAAATGGTGGCCATTGTCTTAATAATGGTATAAATGTCTGGGACATATTAAGTACTTAGTAAATGTCAAGTTAAAACGATATATATCACATGCCACACAGCGAAATGTTTATGAATGTTTGTTGACTTCAACAAACATTTTTTTTTTTCATTTCAGCAAATGTTCAAGAAACATTTTGAACAAATACCCAAAAACACCTGAAGGGTGTGGACCTAAATGAGACATGGGGGGATAGATGTTTAGTTTAAAAAAAAAAAAAAGAGGATGAAATAAGTAATGATGATAATACAAGGCAGAGCATTAAGAATGACTGTGAGAGATGCAAGCTTCTTTGGAAATGAGGAGGAGAGAGCCATCCCTTCTGATGGGGAAGAACCAGGAGGGGCGGCAGAGCTGTAGGTATTGGCCATGGCCCCTGTAGGGAGTCTTCCATGTGAGGGTGCTTGGAGGGGTCACAGCCAGAGGAGGTGGAAATGTGGCTGGGAGCCACCACTTACTATAGTTTTCCAGTGTGGCTTTGATGTGGAGGGCCAGGAGATGGCCCTATACCCATTCTTGCCCTCAGTTAACCCTACTTAAATTTTGAAGCTTGAGCTGGTGGCAATGCATTTGTGCTGCTCAGGTGAGGCTGAAGTTGGCAGGTTTTTGGTTGTTCTAAGGGTACTTATGTAAATTTCTGGGTGCTACCACTTTTATCCCTTCCCATGTCTGTTCACGTCCTCACCTTCATCTGTATTTGTTCTCAAGCAGAATTCATTGGGTCATTCATTTCACTAATTGTTTATTGAATGCTTAGTGTGTTCTGGATTCTAAGAATTGCTTATGTAGCAGTGAGCAAGACTGACAAAGTCTGTTTTTGTGGAGCTCGTATTCTAGTGTCGGGAGAAACAGTAAATTAGTAAACGAGAAAACAGGTAATGACTCCTTGTTACATAGAGAATTAACATAGAATGATGTCCTGTAGAGCAACTGGAGAATCACATCAAATTAGATAGTCAGGAAAGGCCTGAGTTCTGGGTGATGAGAAGAAGCCAGCCATTCAGAATGACCAAGGGCAAGGAATGAGTTTGACATACTCAAGGAACAAAAACAAGGCCGGTATTGTTGGAGCACAGCTGGGGTGAAGGGAGAGAGCACCGTCAGGGCCAGACCACACTGGGCTTTGTAGGCCTTGTAGTAAGTTCGGGTGGGATTGCCAGTGTGCAGGGGAGTAGTAACATAGTCTGACCTAACATTTTCAGAAGACCACTCTTGGGAGCTGCGTCGATAATGGATTGGAGGGGCAAGAGTGGAAGCTAGAATATATTAGGTTGCAGCAGGCCTGAGTTTTACATTATGACCACATTACTCTGTGTATTTTCAAAACTCATTGCTTGGTCAAGATTCAGTGGGTGGGTGTGTAGGGCAGGGGGAGGGTTTATTATTGTTTTTTAAATATGAAATTTCCAGAACTCATAGTAGGTAGAAAAACTCCAGTCAAACTCTTGAGAAACCTTGTTAGCAGATTGTGCACGGTAGAAAAGGAATCCTTCAAACCCTCTCATCTCCCCTCATCTATCCCTTTTTTATTTCCTCATCGTCTCTTGTATCTACCCTCTCTGGTCAAGTGGAAAAACATGACTGATCATGCCCTTGAACCCTGTCTCAGTAGGGCCTGGTGGAGTATTGTTTCGGAGACCTGGTAACAAGCGGAAAAAGCCAATGACTTATCAGAAAACATCAGGCTTAAGACAGTCATGATTTCCAAGGCCAGGGTTACTCTAGCTGATGCTTTAATCCCTAAGCAGGATTTGGTTTTAGTTTCAGAGTTAGTCACAGGTCCAAAACAGTCAGGACGGTGGTAGACCCAAGGGTTTAGAGGGACAGAATGCTAATTTGTGCTTCTTACTAGATGATATCTGGAGCTATGCATAATATAAATGTTTTCCTGAGGGTTTTCTCAGCTAAATGTATTTTGACTGCTTTGACCCTCCTGCAGTCAGATAAAATTGCATTTAACCCAGCTAAACATGAAGTTTCACACTTTGCAAGCTTAAAAAGGCTGTCTGTTAGAAGTTAGATTTTTGTAGCAAGAAAAAAAGATTTCCTCCAGCCAGACACCCATTACCAATAACCATTCAGTTCTGGGATTTGAATGTGTCGCTTACTGCCACTGTCCCCACCACTCTCCAGACAGCAGACCATGGGTAACATAACTAAGAATCAAGGGGACGGGGGGACAATGCACATAAAGCATCAATAAGCAGTTGAAACCGGTGAGGCAGTTTGCAGAACCGACAAGCAGTGTGATACCGAGCGGAGTTGCAGTGTCCGCTGCTTTAGGATTCAGGGAGATTATAAGTCAATCAGGGTGATTTAGGGAAAAACAAACTGTGATATGGTTCATGTTTTTCCCCCAGATGTTTTTCTGTTTTCTCTCACATACCCCACTTGTCCAATTAATTAAAGAAGATATTGCAGTGGATTTCTTCGGTGACGCTCTTGCTGGCTGTGAGATTTGAGAGCAAGACTGTATATCTCCTTGATACAAGGGAGGGAAACAGCTCTTTCTCATATTTACAGGAGTTCTCAATTCTGGCATCAGTATCCCCTCCAATCTGCAACTAGTGTCTTTCATTGCTTCTCACACCAGGGCATAAAGGAGAGCCTAGAAAAATCTGCTTCATTCGTGATTCAGGTATCCCAAATTAGTCAACAACTTCAGCTTTTCCCCCATCCAGATGCTTCCCTTAAGTCTCACCCAGAAGGAGTAAAGAGGCCTTCTTTGAAGATCTGTCCCTCTTGCCATTGTTCCATCCTCAGGCTCAGTTTGAATTGTCCATAGAGTGCCTTATATGCAAGTGTTCAGGAGGCATCAGTGGAGTGAGATCATTTCCTTCTCTCTCCTTTCTTTTCCCCTCATTGAAGTGACAGGATATGATGGGAAAAAATAGTCTCGGAGTTGGTCACTTCTGCCACAAGCTTTGTGACTTTGACCAGGCTAATTAACATCTCTGGACCTTTGTTTTTCTCACCTGTAAAAGTTGTGAGGATTACATGAGAGTAAATGGAGCAATGTATATAAAAATATGACTACAGGGCTTCCCTGGTGGCGCAGTGGTTGAGGGTCCGCCTGCCGACACAGGGGACGCGGGTTCGTGCCCCGGTCCGGGAAGATCCCACATGCCGTGGAGCGGCTGGGCCCGTGAGCCATGGCCGCTGAGCCTGCGCGTCCGGAGCCTGTGCTCCGCAACGGGAGAGGCCACAGCAGTGAGAGGCCCGTGTACCGCAAAACAAAACAAAACAAAAAATATGACTACAGTACACAAAATAAAGTGTTTTGTCAGTTTATTTAAATTTAGCAAAATTACTGAATGTATAGTATTGCACTTGACTTTGAGGAGTGTACCAAGATAAATGAGGGTGCAGTGCCTTCCTTCAAAGAATTTGAGTTTTTCTTAGCCCGTGGGAGATATGAACAGTGCATAATCAGGTATCAGAAGAAGTAGAGGGCTAGATTCAAACTCTCTACTTAATTTTTGAACCAGACCCGGGGTAAAGTATGCCATATAACTTCATTTAATCTTTACAACTTTTTCCCATTTCCTAAGTGACGAAACTGAGGTGGTGAGAGAGAGGATATACCATGGGTATGCAGCAGATCTTATCTTCCAGTATAGGTTTACTTATTGGCTGTGACTTAGAAATGTATTACCAGATAGATAATCACTTCTTGATTATTAGGTGTTTACTTAGTTATCTTCCTTGGTGTGCCTCAGGGTTCCCCAAGGCAGTCTCTATAAGGGCACACATTGTGCCAGAAGGTAGTGTGAAGCGGTGTAAGCATGATTTCACCTAAGAAGGAAGCTTGGTTTTTGCTTCTGCTGCCACTGCTTAGTAGCTGTGTGGTCTTGGCTAAGTCATTAATCTCTTGAATATCATCTATATGATGTGGCTACTAAAATTTTCCCATAAGTGTTATGTGAATCAAATTAAATAAGAGAAATGTAATTGCTTTCTTATGCATTATGTGTAATACAAACATAAGGTATTTTATTCTGTTAATATTCTTTTCGAGAAGGAGTCAGAAGTTCTTCGAAAGTAATAGTTTCATAAAAGCTTGATGTAGAAACTTAGGAATATTTTGAGTTTAACCCTAAATTTTGATGTCAGTGTAAATATGGCAAGTAAACTTCCCAACTGAATATCTCTTGGTGCTGTGGTCTAGAAATGTGCTTTTGACTTGAATGAACTTGTGACTTGACTTAAGATGGCATTTTTGTAAGGTGTTTAAATACCGCATAGAAGTAGAAAGAGCACAGGACTTGACTGCAGAGGCCTAGGTTCAAGTGCTGGTCTGTCACTCAGTTAAATATGTAACCTTGAATTTTACCTTGTCCCCTTAAGCTTCCATCTAAAGTTAGGGGTAATGATGCCTTCCCTTCTTTGCCTCAGAGTCACTTCAAGCCTCAAAAGAGGTATTGGGATGGGAGAGCATACTGTAAACCATAAGTGGCAGGTTGTTTACTTTGTTCATTCAGTAGAGGAGTATGGGAATGACAACATTTTGGAGACTGTTTGTGACATGTATCCCATTCTCCTTTTGCTCCCATGTTGCTGCAGGTGGACGGGCAAGTGGTAGCACTGCTTGTGCAGAATCTGGAGCGTCTGGATGAGTCTGTGAAAGAAGAGGCAGACGGCGTCCACAACACTCTGGGTAAGGGGGAGGGTGCCAGCATCCTCTGAGTTTCTTTGTGTTTGTTTTGGGGTTTGGTACTCATTTCCTTCCTCCTTCATTATAGAGTCAACAGCAGGAGGGTTTTCCTTTTTTCTGCTCCCAAACTGCCTTTTCAGAAATGAAGACCCTTGTGTAGATTTCATATAACTGCTGCTTTGGTTTGGCTTGCGGTAATAAAAGCAGAAATCATTCCTGGACAGAAACTGCTGGCTTCTTTGAGCAGGCCTTTGCCTTTGCCTCCAAAAGTTAGGATGAAGTCTATGCAGGATGAATTCTTTTTTTTTTTTTTTTTTTGCTTTGGAAAGTGTTTATTTTACAATTTTTGAATCCCCTTCTGTTGGTTCTTCTTCACATTTCCCTTCAGTGGAACTACAAACTTTTGAACAACTGTATACAGGCATACCTCATTTTATTGTACTTTATCGTGCTTTGCACATATTACATTTTTACAAATTGAAAGTTTATGGCAACCCTGCATTGTCAGATGATAGTTAGCATTATATACTAATACAGTATTTTTAAATTAAGGTATGTACATTTTTTTAGACATAATGCTATTGCATACCTAATAGACTACATACAGTATAGTGTAAACATAACTTTTATATATAATAGGAAACCAAAATATTCATGTGATTTGCTTTATTGTGATATTCGCTTTATTGCAGTGGTCTGGAATCAAACCCACAATACCTCCAAGGTATGCTTGTACCTTTATAGGACATTTTATTTGAAAAAGAGTTAGTATTTCTTTGCTTCTTATGTGTACTTTGCCGTGTAAACTGTGAGTTGAAATATTGCTGTTAACTTGGCTGCCCCTTTATCATATGTTCATTTAAGTGGATTCCTCTGCAATATTTCCCCTCCTCCTCCTTCTCCTTGAGTCTCTCCAGTCTTTCCCCCTGCAAAGTTGCTGAACCAATAGCCTATTTAAAATTGTGCTTTGGGGTAGTTCTCTTTATCACTGGTCACTGTCTTATAAAACCAAAGGTGACATATCGGTAAGCAGAGCTTGAGAAATGAACAAGGCCCAGCAGAAGTAGAAATTTTGATGAGATTAGATTTTCTTCCAGCTCCTTTGTGTCTAGCACAGATTTCTCTTATAGTTTTATGCTCTCTACTGTGAAGATTATCATAAAGAAGGAGGAAGACATGGCACCTAGGGAGTAAGAGAAGGGAGAACACAACAATCTGTGATTTGGGGGTTGGCTCTAGTCTAGAGCCAGAATTTGGCATTGCCATATGTTAGCCTAATGCTGAATTTTGCTGAGTAGAAAGAGTATCAGAAGTCTTAACTGACAGTTAGTAAAAAGAGCCTGATGGGGCTTCCCTGGTGGCGCAGTGGTTGAGAGTCTGCCTGCCGATGCAGGGGACACGGTTCGTGCCCCAGTCCGGGAGGATCCCACATGCCGTGGAGCAGCTGGGCCCATGAGCCATGGCCGCTGAGCCTGCGTGTCTGGAGCCTGTGCTCCGCAACGGGAGAGGCCACAACAGTGAGAGGCCCGCATACCGCAAAAAAAAAAAAAAAAAGCCTGATGTAACGGAAAAAGCACCGGCCTGGCAGTCTATGAAGTTCTCTCTACTTTCAACTTGGTCCCTTACCGACAGCTCAGGAGATTCATCCCTCTTTCCCTTATTAAGCATCCGATGTTTGTCAGGCACTGTTCTAGACACTGGGTAAATTAAAGATGAATTAGGTACAGTTCTTCTTAAGAGGCAGACTGATGGGAAAGTCTTGAACAGAAAGTAAAGGTAATACAGGGTGACAAATGGTAATAGTGGGGAGCACTGTGGAAGTGAAGAGGAAGGGGCTCCAAATTGGTGGGTAGGAGCAGGTAGCTGATTAGGGCTGAATATGAAGACAGGTGCTTTTTAAAAATTATTCATTTATTTATTTATTTTTGGCTGCGTTGGGTCTTCATTGCTGCGTGCGGGCTTTCTCTAGTTGCGGCGAGCGGGGGATACCCTTCGTTGCAATGTGCAGGCTTCTCATTGCGGTGGCTTCTCTTGTTGTGGAGCACAGGCTCTAGGCGCACGGGCTCAGTAGTTGTGGCACACGGGCTTAGTTGCTCCGCAACAAACGTGGGATCTTCCCGGACCAAGGATCGAACCCGTGTCCCTTGCATTGGCGGGCAGATTCTTAACCACTGCGCCACCAGGGAAGTCCCGACAGGGGCATTTTGACGGAGAAATGTGAGACGGGCAGGGCAGTATCATTTGTAAAGCCATGAATGGGCAAGGGTTTTGGGGGAAGACTAGAAATGTACTGTGGCAGTGTGAGGTAGGTATGGTGGGAGATGGGACTGGAGGAGTAAGTTTGTCCAGATTATGGAAGACCTTCTAAACCCTGGCAGGATGTTTGGATTTTATCCTAGTGGACAACAGAAAGCCACCTAAAGTGTACGCAGAATAAGATAAAGGCATTGGAGATTAAAATGAATGAGCTGATTTCTTAGAAAATGTGAGACAGTAATTAAGCGATTAAAATGATCTTCATCTCTCAGGGGTCTCGTTGCTGCTCTGCTGCCACAGCTCTGTATCCACTCCCTGAGGGGCTGCCTGGTCATTCTTTAACTTGCCATTGGTGAGGCTGGCGTGAGTGAGGAAGCAGATAGGAGGTGTAGTGCTTTCTTCAGCCCTTTCTCTTCAAGACTCAGACCCGCTGGGCGTTGTGCTTAAAGAGCACAGAACTCCGATCCGCTTTATGATAGATAATAACATATCCTGGGATGGGGAGCGGGTGGAGCCCTGAAGGAAGGAAAGCACTGGATGCAATAGAATGAGACTACAGGTTTGGGGTTCTTTTTTTTAATGTCCTTTTTTTTAGCATCATAATCATACAATCACTTTTTTTTTGCCTCCTCATTTAAAATTTTTCCATTAAACAGCAATTTGGTTGTTGTAGGAGATAGCAGGACCAATTATATTTGCTTCTGAGTACCTGACGGTTACCTCTGCCAGCATGGTCTTTCCCCTCTATGCACATTATTTTGTTCAGTTAAGATGATGCAGTATCCAGAGAAAGAGATCTGAAAATGGATGAATCAGGAGAGGAAGAGGCTCTGAATTCATCCCCTGATTTTTCCTTAAGGCTTCTGCCTAGCCCCCTGTTTCTTTAGTCACAGGTCTCAGGGACTCTAGTACAGTGAGATTAAGAGGGCCTTCTTAGGCAGATATTCACACCTTTGTGTGTTCTGCTGTAGTGTTGTTCCCTGTTAACAAAGAAAATCTTTCACTATTCCTTTATTGAATTCCATCACATTCAGTTATGAGTTTTACTTGTCACATAACTTGAAGAAAAAAAAAAAAACATAGCATCTCCCTGGTTAATCTGAAAATGACAACACAGCATCTGGCTGGGAGGAATACAGGGAAGTGGAAAGAGGAATAAAATGTCTGTCATGGGAAGCAAGCTTGTTGAAGATGGAAACAAAGTTGCCCTCCCACATTACTGGTGTCTGTCTCCCTTCAGCTATTGTGGAGAACATGGCTGAGTTCCGGCCTGAGATGTGCACAGAGGCTGCCCAGCAGGGTCTTCTGCAGTGGCTGCTGAAGAGGCTGAAGGTAAGTTTGGCTTTGTGGGACTGTAGCTCAAACCTCTCTTTGCTCTGGGCACAGCTCATGCTGGGTCATCGGCACAGGTTGTTATTCCTAGGCTATGTGATCTAGTTTGGGAATCTTTTGGCAACTCTTGCCTCTTTCTTTGCTTCTCTTCTTTTGTTTGTTTTAAAAGTACCCTTTAATGCCCCTGAAAATAATATAAACATGTTGTCAACACAAATTCATGTGGTACAGAAGGTTTATACTGAAAATAAAAGTCCTCCTCTGCTGATTCCTTCTAGTTCCACTTCTCAGAGACAGCCTCTGTTAACAATATTTTATCTATCCTTCCAGAAATTTTCTGTGTAAATAGGAGTATGTGAGTGTGTGTGTGTTTGTGTGTGTTTCACAAATAGAATTATACATTATTTTCTTTTGCAAGTTGATCTTTTCGCTGAACTCATGGCTGCCTAGTATTCCATTTTACCGTTGTGCCAAAGTCAATTTAACCATTCTCCTGTCTATAATAGTTTTTCACTGTTAAAACAGTGCTGCAGTGAATATCCCCATGTACACATGCACATGTTTTTTTCCTTGAATGCTAGTGTTAGTTTATTTGTAGGATAAGTTCCTAGAAATAGAATTGATAGGTCAAAGTGTATGCACATTAACATTTTTGGTAGATATTGCAAAATCTAATAGTTGAGAGGGTCTGTCTCCCTTACCTACACTGGGTATTACCAAACTTAAAATTTTGTTAATCTGATAAGTGAAAACGGGTATTTCATTTTAATTTGGAATTTTAAAATCGAGGACAGTGTATTGGCTTTCAGTTGTTTATTAGCCATTTGTATTCATCTCTTTTAGCTTCCTGTTTACATCCTTTGTTCATATTTCTGTTGGATTATTCATTCTCTTCTTAGCATAGTCCTTTTGACCATCTTTTTAACATTTAGTGCTGTCACAGAGAGTAAATGAGGAAAGGGAGAGGTAAGAGCTTTTCTCAGAATAGTGTTAACCAAAGATATGGTGGAAGGCAGTTTGGAACTGCCTATGTGCTACTGGAATAATCTCGGCAAGCAAGGGTTCCCAATTTTTCAGTGAGAAAGAGGAAGACGTGTTTGTAGCTGGTATGATTCTTTAAGTAGTCCTGGCCTTGCTGTGCTTCAGAGTGTCATAGAGATGCAGAAAGTCTGAGGTGCATCAGGTCCGATTTGTCCCCCACTGTCTTGGTTAGGGCTAAGGAAGAAGATTCTGCCTAAGATATCATATGCCCCATGGTTCCCTCCCTCTCTGACAGTCTAGGTCTTCCCCAATCCTTCTTATTTAATCCTTTGTTCCCATTAAATCTGTAACATAGACTTATATAACATGGCTTGAGGATATTCAGCTAGCCTGCTGTATATTATCATCAGTGGGTATGGGCACATTTGCTGGCAGAGTATAAACTTAATGCATAGTTCAGTAGACTGCAACTTCCTACCCACACACACACCCTCACCCTCGCCTTTCCTTTCAGGAAAAATCAGGTCTGGTTAATTCATTCATTGTCATTTTTGCAGCTTCCTTTTGACCTCCTCTCATGAGTTTTGATGTCCTTTGGTTTCCCCTTGTAATTACCTTCACATCTCCCTCAGTTTCTTCTTTCCTCAGTATTCAACAAATCTTTGTTCTCCAAAGCCTTGAGACATTTTGGGGGTGAGGAGTAGGGGAGAGGAAAGTAAAACACGTAGTTAAGGGGGTAGGGATAGATGGCAGAGACCTGAATTGTTGATGGGGTGGCCATAGATTGGGGCCTTAACCTCAAAATATACGAAATAATCCAATAGTTTTTTTTTTGAAATCAGGACCAATTTTTCCGAGTTACTTGAGACTTGATACTGAATCAGGGATTCTTCATTAAACCAGAATGTAAGGCCTCTTCTGCCTTTTGAAAGGTGTTTAAACTTGCCAGTCTTTTTTTGGATTAGTAACAGGAAGGGAAATAGAGACCTTTGGGTGTTTGGCTTGGATACCATTACCCTTATGAGAGTAATAAAGAGGTCCATTTGGTAGTCTTGCAAGCTTTTGACTCTTGCAAAGGGCATAGTGTTTATGCAACCCTCAAGGCATAAATAGCCATGTTGCTGTCTCTGGAACAGTTTTTCAAGGTTTTGGGGTATCTAAACATTAAAATGCTATTTGGTTATTTTACTAGTAAGCAAGTACCCTTAGAAAAATCCTGTGCTGCCCAGAACATTAATGAAAGAAGGTTCTGCTTAAGGGCGAGGCCAGTAAGAAGGCATGTCTTTAAAACCAATGCCTTGCTCTTATTTCTCATAATCTAGGAAAGTGCTTATTCCCAGACTTACTGTCTCAAGCCTCTGTCTTCGGTGTATTTTAGAGAAGTTCCACCTGTGATTATAAATGTACGACCCTCACTAAGATCCACTGGTCTCCAGAAATGTGAGCATGTTTGTTCCGCACTGCTCCCAAACTAATTTAAAACTCCATTTTCATTATGCCATTCCCTATTTAAGAACCTTCCTAGAGTGATGCTACTGCCCTCTGCATCAGATCCCACCATCTCTGCCTACTTTTCAAGGCCCTTTAACGTGGCCTGATCTTTCTTTTCTTTCCTTTTTCCTTTCATTTCTCAGTTTTGAAACACTGGCCTTATTACTGTTCAGACATCTCTTGTACCTACCCCCTTTGCAAAGCTCAACAAGGGTCAACAGTGTTGACCTCTGTGTCTGTCTTTGTTCATGTTCCCCCCTCCCCCAGGAATGACTCCTGCCTATGTAATTCTAAACTATACACCACCTTCATTAACCAACTTAAATCCCTACTCTTCCACATTGCCTCCATCATTTTTTGAACTGAAAGGAATTTTATAAGTTCTGTTGCCGATAAAAAATTAAAAATCAAGACCTGTAGAGATTAAGTGCCTTGCTCAAACTCATGCAGCTAGTTAGAGATAGAGCTAGAATGAAAACCCAAGCCTCCAGACTTTCTTCATGCACCCTTTCCATAGCACTATTTTGCCCCCAGCCCATATTGCCCTCTTTCTTTTCTGAATATCAGTCATTTTATTTTTTTCCTACTGGTTCTCTTCTGGTAGTTAGCAGATCTGGGTTGTAACATATGCCTATAACTGTATGACCCTTACCCTCATGGAGCATCTTTTCTTCATCACCTGGCAGATTTTCCTCTTTTTATGTGTGCTCCTTGTCTTTCTCCCAATGTCCTTAAACTCCTTAAGAGCAAGGACTGGGACTCCATCATATGTGTATCTCCTCCTGATTGTTGTCAGGGTGTGGTTCCCAATGGGGAGCATCAAAATTACCTGGCAACTTGTTGGAAATGCAAATTATTGAACCCACCCCAGACTCACTAAATCTGCCCAGCTTGGGGTGGAGCCAGCAATCTGTGTTTTAGCAGGCCCTCCAGGTGATTCTGATGCATGCTGAAGTCTGAGATCCCTCATCCTACAGTACTTATGTTTACATTGCTTGATAAAACCCTGCTATTTAACTGTCCCCTGTTTATTCAGTAGTCCTTGAGTAAGTGAGTGGCACATTGGTGAGTCTCCTTTATGTACTGGTAGCCTAGCAGTTTACAGAGATACTCATGGATTTCTTCATTCACTAAATGAAACCTCACTCATTTGTGCTGCTAATAAGGATAAAACCCATTGCGGAGGATTACATTAAATGGTTTAACAGGTAAGCAGATAACAGTAGTATGAGAGACACTGCACCATAGTTCACTTTTTAATGGGGAATACAAACTTATTAGGATATTGTCTACTATTGAAAATAACACCAAAACTTTTTTCTTTTCCAAAGAAACAAAATTGAGATTGCTTTTTGTTTCTCAATTAAATCATTGCTTCAAAAACAGTTGCAATGTTTGGCGCTTGAGCTAATGAATTGAGAATTGGCTATGTTATTACTACATGTACAACTGGTTGATGCGAAGTCCTTAGCCTCTTATGACCAGGAGATGGGATTTTTGTAGGGCACAATCTGCTTTGACTATTGTCCAGGGCTGTAGCTGTGTCTGAACCTGCCCCATGTGTTCCAGGTACCAGAGGTGAGCTGCAGAAATAATCTACAGCTTCTGGCTGTGGGTGGTAGCATAAATGTCTTGTACTTTCCAAAAAAGCAGCAGCTCCCAAAAAGGTGAAGTTTAATTTTATTCAAGGCCAATACATGCTGAGTACAAACCTATGCTTGACTCTGTAATTACTCTGACAGCTGAAAGATTTAGGATCACCAGGCTCCTGGATAGAAGAGATCCCCCAAAGCTCCAACTCCCGTTGACTAACTTTGCAAAATCCAAGAGACTATACCTGCTAAATAAATTCTCCTTCCTCCTGATTTTGACTAAATGTCCTTGTAATTTGGCAGTTTGGTATTTTGCAGGCTTGGAGGCTGTCATCTCTGGCTGAGATTTAAACAGAAATAAAACTTCCTTGGTGACTTTTGGTTTTGGTTAGGCATGAAAGATTAGTCTCCTGCTTTCCCATCTAGCCCAGTTTCACTCAGCGTAAGAGATATCAGTCAGGTTAGAGAGTCAGAGTAGTTTGGCCAAGTTCACATAGCTGGTAACTGTTAGAGCTGAGATTCTAACCTGGATATTTCTGATCCCAATCCTCAGAAAAACTTATAGCAACTATTATGTATTAGGTACTTCCATATTATTTAATTCTCAGAGTAACTCTCCAAAGAAGATGTTATTTTATTGTTTCCATTTTACAGATAAAGAAACTTGAGACCAGGAAATGTTACTTCGGTCATAGATGACCATTCTTAATTTATGGTGCCATCAGTATCTCAGTAATTTTGTTTTTACAGGGTTCTATGCCAAAAAGGACCTACCAGTCCCATTTAAAGTATTTAGGTCCAAACAAATTTAATACATACTTATGTCCTAAGACTTTAGTAGCCGTTCAAAAAAATAATATGCATGAATTAAAATAAAATATATTTTTTATTTCATTCTTAAATATCACAATTACTTACCAGTAGATGTGTGTGCCTCTTGTGTAGTTGTACTACACAACTTCTAAAACCTTGGAATCAGATTGAACGCAACCATCTTCATTCCTGTTCCACATTGATTTTCACATAGTTCTTTTATCACAGCAACCACCCAAACCCAGCTTCACAAAGAAAAGATGTCATCAAAAGAAATGTGCATGATTCAAAAAGAGACATGTACCAAAATGTTCATTACAGCTCTATTTACAATAGCCAGGACATAGAAGCAACCTAAGTGTCCATCAACAGATGAATGGATAAAGAAGACATGGCACATATATACAATGGAATATTACTCAGCCATAAAAAGGAACGAAACTGAGTTATTTGTAGTGAGGTGGATGGACCTAGAGATTGTCATACAGAGTGAAGTAAGTCAGAAAGAGAAAAACAAATACCGTATGCTAACACATATATATGGAATCTAAAAAAAAAAGAAAGAAAAGAAAATGGTCAGAAGAACTTAGGGGCAAGACGGGAATAAAGATGCAGACCTACTAGAGAATGGACTTGAGGATATGGGGAGGGGGAAGGGTAAGCTGGGACAAAGTGAGAGAGTGGCATGGACATATATACACTACCAAATGTAAAATAGATAGCTAGTGGGAAGCAGCTTTGTGACCACATAGAGGGGTGGGATAGGGAGGGTGGGAGGGTGGGAGGGAGGGAGACGCGAGAGGGAAGAGATAGGGGGACATACGTATATGTATAACTGATTCACTTTGTTATAAAGAAGAAACGGACACACCATTGTAAAGCAATTATACTCCAATAAAGATGTTAAAAAAAAAAAAAAAAAAGAAATGTACCTGAAGCTAGTGGTTAACGTGCTCACTAATCAGCAGATGTGCGATGTCACTGTGCTTTCCTTGTAAATCCTGTAAATCCTTGCAGTCCCCTGTGAATTCAATATGATGTCCCAGGTACCTTGGCACACAGTTTGGGAACTGCAGACTTAGTGTCACATAGGTAGTACATGCTTATGAGTTAAATCTAGGTATGTCTAATCCCAGGTTCATGTCCTTTTTTTTTTTTTAATGTAAATGTATTACTTGATGAAATTAACTTTAATTCAGTGTAATTTTTTAAATGACATAACAATGGACCAGATTCATGTCAAATTCACCTCTGTTTGCTGTCACGTTCAACTTTGTGTCTTGCATATAGCAGGTGCCCAATAAATATTTGTTGAAAAAAAGAGGAAACCTATCTCCTACCTTAGAGACAAGAGTTTATAAAATCAAATAAAAGACAAGAGACATTGGAACCACAGAAAGGCTATTGCTCTAGTGGCCTGATGTCTTTTGGCTTCTTTCAGTTGAGTGTATCTTGTTTGCAACAAGAATCCTGACCCTTAAAAAGCTGCATATAAGTTGGTGTGGCTTAAATAATTTAAACTAGCAATACTTGAACTTAAATCGTTTGAGTAAGTGATTTTATTAGCGAATCCTTCATTCGAATAGACATGCTCACCCCTTGGCTTTTCACTTTTGTATTTTGACTTGTACAAAACTGTTTTTCTTAAAATGAAAAATGCCACAGAATGCATTTAAACCCTGGCTGTTGTACTGAATTTCTTGAAACAAGGCCTTAAGCTTGCCCAGGGAGCATAACTTGCAGTCAGCACACATAAGACCTTGTATTTACAGATCTTTTAACCTAAGATGGGTCATACCTGGTCAGCCTTCTGAAACCCTATGGGGTGCACTTAGGCTTGATGGGGAAGACATGCAGAGAGAACTGAAAAGATGCTGGGTGTTGCTTCATTAGGGGCCACTCTTCCTTCTTAAGTGCAAGATCAGTGTCCAAACAGAACTGTGAATGGCGCTAAGGGGATGGAGGTATTAGCTTCAGTATAAACACTTCCCCTGTCCTTTCCGGGCACAGTAATTATTTGTTAGTTCAAAAACCTGGATAGGTAGCAAGGCTGCTGCTGATTAACAGTCATGGTCTTTGTGCCTGCATTTTAAGGATCAAGGGTACGGTAAATAAAAACACGTCGATGAGGCTTGTGCTCCTCTCTGTGTACCTTTATCCAAGGGGCATTGTTAATGATGAGACACTTGAGTCTCACTACTGGGGCAACAATGTGGATGACCATGAAAAATAGGCTCTGCAGTAGATGTGTCCCCTCTGCAACTCCAAGTAGCAGAGCATGCAGCAGGGAAAGAATTGTGGGTAGTAATTTGGGTGTTAAAATATTAACACATTTCTGAATATTTAATGTGGTTTCCTTTTTAAATAGTAGGCAGATTATGGCCCATGAGCAGATAGGTTTATGATTTCAAATTAAATTTTAAGCATTTAAAAAAAATCCAAAAGAAACTACTTTGTTATAAAGACATTCAACTAATCAAAACAAGAGCTTGCTTTCTTTTCAGCTTCTCTGATCATCTATCAGCTAATTTACAGCCTAATTTTATGATTGTAACTTGTGAATGAAGCTTCATGGTGGATTTTAGTCTTAAATGTTCAAAACTTTCAATCCTTTATCTAGTTCACATTTGAGTATGTATTATGTGCTAGAAATAGTCCCTAGACTCAAAATGGGGAATCTGGGAAGGCTTCACAGAGGAGGTGACATTTGCACCTGGGCTTTAGGAGTGTGAGAGCTGTTGTGTACATCTACTGTTTATGGTTTTACTATGCAGTGCTTGAGTCTGGTCTCCTGAGAGCAGAGGCAGACTTTTTTTTACCCTTAACCTGCCCTTTCCCTTTCTAATGTCTACTTCTCTCTAACTCAGATCCTAGTACTTGTGAAAAAATTTGTCCTGGGGAAGGAAGCAAGGCCCCTTAACGTTTTTCTCATTTCTCCTATTTCCCAACAGGCAAAGATGCCTTTTGATGCCAACAAACTGTATTGTAGTGAAGTGCTGGCCATATTGCTCCAGGACAATGATGGTGAGGCTCCCTCTCGGTATTGATATTCTGTTAGGATAGGAGCCAGCCTTGTTTCAGATCATGACAGCAAGCTCTCTTGCCTTTGGCATCCCCTTGCTCTCCCTCTCGCTCTCTGTGCAGCTTTTGTACTCTGTCAAGCTGTATTGATTTTGTTTGCTGATGTATCAGTGTTAGACGGCTGTAAAATCTGACAGTTAGCTTCATTTTTTTTTTTCTCCTTCTATTTTTTTCCCCTTTTAGAAAACAGGGAATTGCTTGGGGAGCTGGATGGAATCGATGTGCTTCTTCAGCAGTTATCCGTGAGTAATTCTTATGCTTCCTGTCTGCCGTGAAGATACATGGCTTGCTTTAAATGGGAGGTGGAGCTGGAAATTGTTGGAAGGAATAAGCCATGTGATGCAAGCCATATGGAGTGTGTTGGTAGGTTTGAGGTCACATTGGAGGTACATGGTTTGCCTCCTTTTCTTAGTCATTTGCTCTTTATGACCAGATATCACTGTGTATCTGGTGTGGACTTTCTCAGTCTTCTGATATTTATCAATTCAAAAGAGGTGTGTGTGCTTCCTGCTTAAGTGTATATTCTTGAGCCAAGAATGCCAAATTATTTTTAGTTGACCCACTCCCAAGATTATTCACTTGCTTTCCCGTCAGTCTGCCACTAAATTGGAGTCTGTTCAGTTAGGATCCAGATAAGCTTCAGGAGTACAAGTTCCAACACAGTGGGATAGAGGTCAGAGAGGAGGATAGGGAAGGATGTGGCACTGGAGGCTGGAAAAAGAAATTAGAAATTGCCATTTGCTCGTTGTAAGAAATGTAAATCCTGTTGAAATGTTGTTCTGCTGGCATTCTGAAAATACTGTTAAGATTTTTTTTCTAACAAATCTCATCTGTGCTATTCCAAAACCAGGACTGAAAATAGATCATTTGGATAAAATCTTAAGACTGTTGGGAGTGTCTGAGATGTCAGTTTGCATACAGCTTTCGTCTTGGTGCCAGCAGCCTGAGTGGCTTGGCCTCCACCCCAAAAAACAGAGCTTTGAAACATGAATCTCCCAATTCTGGGAAAGTGCTTAGTCCTGTTCCCGCAAGATTATTGATCATTTTGTAGTAGACTGTATGGGTATGCATACACTGTTAAAAGGCTTTCCTCTTAACATGCCATATATTTCTGGCAAAGATAAAACTGCTTTTCGCTGTTCCCATGATTTAGAGCCACAACTAGTCTATGAGGCAGTTCAGTAGCCCTGATGGTTAGGAAACTGTTCCTTATATTGAGCCAAGATTTGCCCTTCAGGACTGTGGTTTCTTTTAGAAGGGGAAGAAATGTGGTTGCGTAGCGCAAGTGGAGGGCTTTGGGGAGTAGCTGGCAAAGTTGTTTCTTGATCTGGATGCTGGTTTCAGGGGTGTTCACTTTATTCATTTAGCTATACTTGTCTTTTATAGAGTTTTCTACATGTTAATATATTTCACAATGAAAAGGTTTTGTTGGTTTTTGTTAAATTGCCTCCTTGGAACTATCAGTTATTCGTGGACTCAGTGGTCAGGTTGAGTGTTCTGATTTTTTGCATGAACTGGTAGCCATTTATTTAACCTGTGCATCAGAAAGCCCAGTTTCTTTATAATGGAAACTGATGAGAATTTTGTTTGGTAAGCTTCTGTTTCCTCAGTTGTAGGGTTTTTGGAGTAGATAGGCTTTGGAAACTGTTGAGTGCTGGTTGATGAAAAGACATTCTCTTATGGTTCTGTGCTTTCTGATATCTTTACTTGACAGGTGTTTAAAAGACACAATCCTAGCACAGCCGAGGAGCAGGAGATGATGGAGAATCTGTTTGATTCACTCTGTTCCTGCCTAATGCTCAGTTCTAATCGTGAGCGCTTCCTGAAGGGTGAGGGTCTTCAACTGATGAATCTCATGCTAAGGTATGCTTCTTATCTCCTATTATCTCCTAGCTCTCCATCTTTTTTTGCCCAACTCCTCACTGTTAGCCTGGATTCAAGAACATGTAGCTATGGTCTTTTATTCCATTGAGTTTGCTAGATATATAAAACAATAAAGTCTTCAAGTGTGTGTATGGTCTTTTCTAAAGTTAGATTGGATGAATAAAAAGTATATTTCAGTCTGTTTGTGCCCTATTGTTAGGTCATTTGGTAATAGGACCACTCCATCAAAGGGAAATGTTTTTTTTTGCTCCTCCTTATAGTGTGTTGGTTTTGGGAAATCTAGTCATTAACTTCTCAACATATCCTATATTAATTTCTAAACTTAGCCCAGTTTTCTTTATATTCCACAGAGACCTGTCTATGCCATATGTTTGTCCATATTTTTATTATTGACAGCAGAATATAATTCATATTTTTCACTTATACATATTTTTCATTATGTGTTATTTTCAATAATGCATTGCACATGTGCTATGTGGCTAGCATAGGAGATATGAAAATGTGCAAGACAGTTCTAGAACTTTTCTTTATAGTGCTTTCCTTGTATATCTTATTATTTATGCTTTAATTTCTTA
Source organism: Mesoplodon densirostris (assembly GCF_025265405.1). Taxonomy (NCBI): domain Eukaryota; kingdom Metazoa; phylum Chordata; class Mammalia; order Artiodactyla; family Ziphiidae; genus Mesoplodon; species Mesoplodon densirostris. The sequence goes on along the minus strand of NC_082676.1, from coordinate 22,239,108 downwards.
AAATATTTATAGTAAATATCATGTTAGTATAATTCACAGAATCCTAAAGTTGGAAGTAAATAGAAGATAGCTTGTTATGGATAACTCTTTTGAGAAATCTGGCTTGGAAGGGAAATAGAGAAATGGTGTGAAGGGGTAACCAGAGAAGGGGTTGTAGTATCAATGGTCGGTTTTTTCAATTGAGAGATGCAAGAGACTATAATCATGGGATTATTTATGAAATTGAGCCAGAGTCTGCTGTCTTGAAACATATTCAAGTACACTGAAAATTCTGTTAATTTATTTCATTGAAAAAATTTTTAAATAAATTTGATAGCTTAGAATATAGACATGCAAAACTACTATTAGTAGTAGGACTGATAAGGTACTATGTTAAGTGCTTGGCTTATACAGAATTGGAGGACAGGATTCCTGCCTCCAAGAAGCTAAAAAACAGCTCTGTCACTTGAACACAGCCCAACTTTGGATGCATATTCCTTGTAGTCTTTTTTCCCATAATTGTTTTCTCTTTAACAGCTTTTTAGGCCTACCACACATGTAATTTTCTCTACTGTTTTTTCTTGTTTGTTTGTTCGAACTTAACATGCTGTTTCCCATGTTTTGACATAACCTTCATGAGAGTTTTCAATAACTGAATAATACACTCTAAGGGAATATAACGTAGTCTTACTTTGTTATTGATATTGAAGGTATTTCCATTGTTTTGTTGTTATAAAAAATTCTCCAATGACAAATTCTACAAATTTTTGTGTTTAAACTATTTTTGTATTTAAGATTATCAAGGTATATGTTACTAAAACCTCTCCTCTTTAAAGGCTTGTGTAGGCCCAGGGGCACAGTAGACCTCTTGGTTTGTCCAGTGTATACCAGACCTTAGATTGATTGAAGAATCTTCCTTTGTGGAATTGTTTTTAAAAATTTATTTTAAAGTGCAGAGAGGGGCATTGGAATTATTCAGAAGCCTTTAGTGTTCAGCTGATTTTTGCTAGCTTTACTCTCTTAAGTCTTTTGTTTGTTTATCTCCTTTACCCTTCTAATTGCCTGTCCTTTTGTTGAAATGACCCACCTTCTCTCAAGCAAATAGCATATAAAGAAGATGCATTTGGCTTCCTGGACCTTCTAACCTTAAAACTATACTCTGCAGGGACTTTCCTCTAAGCTTCTTAAAGGTCTGAACTGTCAGTGTCTTTGGATGTTTGAGTGCAAATATGAGGTGATGTATTCCTGTAGCATATGGCTTGTAAATGTGCAGCAGTGGGGAGCTGAATAAATAACCAGAAATATGGATTATTCAAACAGGAATGCTGAAATTCTGGGAGCCTAATTAAAAAGGAGCTCCAAAAGACTTAGAAACTGTACTACCTTTGTAGGATCTCCTAACTTCATTTTTGAATGCTGAAGTTACTGTTAGATTAATTCTTTCACATTAATTAACTATATTAGCAGATTCGGCATTTCTTTTTTTCTCTTTCCCATGCTCTTTGTTCTGGGTTATTTTTCTTCTTCAGACTCCCAAATGGAAAGTTTAATTGGGAGGGATTTTTTTTTTCCCTACTAGATTCATCCTTTCTGATCTTCTAGCAAGAGCTGCCAAGTTGCTCTCTGTCTCAAGGAAACCCATTCAAAGACTATGAAGCTGTAACACTAGAAGTTCAGGAAAATTTCTGTGCTTCCACTGCCCCTAAATACTAATCTTTATTTTGATTTAGACGTTCATCAAACAGTTATGAAATGGCCACCTGGAGAGGTGGCAGTATGATGTAGTGTGGAAGAACGGGCTGTGGAGTTGAGGCAAATGTGGGTTTGGAACTTAGTTCTTTCACTTACTAGTTCTGGATATTTGGTGAGTTACTCTAAGCTTTCTGTCCTCTGACCCTCACTTTTTTCATATGAAAAATGGGAGTAATAATGCCAAATTTGCAGGGATCTTTGTGGGTATTAGACTATATATATAAATTGGCTGGGACAGTTCTGCCGTTCTTAAAACATTGGTAAAGTGCTATGTTAACTTACTGTGTTAAGTGCTAGGCTTATACGGACATGAACAAGACAGGATTCCTGCCTTCAAGAAACTCAGTTGCTAGTGATGGAGGCCAACATTAAATAACCGTAATATAATTTCATGTGTTAACTATTGAGAGGCACAGTTAATTTTGCATGTCCACAGAATTTTTTTTTATGTTTCTGATTATTGATAAGGAAAGGTCACCAACAAGATAGTCATTTATACATTTATATGCACAAGTTATCACACACACACACACACACACACACACATATATATAGTGGGTTGGCCAAAAAGTTCGTTCGCGTTTTCTGTGCCATCTTACAGAAAAATCCGAAAGAACTTTTTGGCCAACCCAATACTACCCAATTTAATAGTTTTATCACCTTTATTGAGGCATAATTTATATGCAATCAAACACTAATTTTAATTTTGACAAATGTATATACCTTTGTTTTCACCACAATGAAGATGCAAGATACTGCCGACTGAAAAGAATGCACAACGTGAGAGTTGTGAGTTAAGTTTTATTTGGGGCAAAATGAGGACTATAGCCTGGGAGACAGCCTCTCAGATAGCTCTGAGGAACTGTTCTGAAGAGGTAAGGGGGGAGGTCAGTACATATATGATTTTGGTGAAGGGGAATACGTGCAATCAAGCACACATTTCGGCAGAGGGTTGCTGCTAGTTGTGAGGAGAAGATTAATGATTTTACTGTTTTTCTAGATATGAGAGGTTACAAGAAATTAGGCTCATAAAATCTTCTCCTGCCCTTCCACCATACACAAAAATAAACTCAATATGGCTTAAAGACTTAAATATAAGACACGACACCATAAAACTCCTGAAAGAAAACATAGGCAAAACATTCTCTGACATAAATCATAACAATGTTTTCTTAGGTCAGTCTCCCAAGGCAAAAGAAATAAAAGCAAAAATAAACAAATGGGGCCTAATCAAACATATAAGCTTTTGCACAGCAAAGGAAACCATAAATAAAATGAAAAGACAACCTCCGGAATGGGAGAAAATATTTGGAAACAATGTGACAGACAAGGGCTTAATTCCCAAAATATACAAACGGCTCATACTGCTCAATAGCAAAAAAACAACCCAATCAGAAATTGGACAGAAGACCTAAATAGACATTTTTCCAAAGAAGACATACAGATAGCCAACAGGCACGTGAACAGATGTTCAACATTGCTATTATTACAGAAATGCAAGTCAAAACTAAAATGAGGCATCAGCTCACACCAGTCAGAATGGCCATCATCAAGAAGTTTACAGGGCTTCCCTGGTGGCGCAGTGGTTGAGAGTCCGCCTGCCGATGCAGGGGACACGGGTTCGTGCCCCGGTCTGGGAAGATCCCACATGCCGCAGAGCAGCTAGGCCCGTGAGCCATGGCCGCTGAGCCTGCGCGTCCGGAGCCTGTGCTCCGCAAGGGGAGAGGCCACAACAGTGAGAGGCCCACCTACCAAAAAAAAAAAAAAAAAAAGTTTACAAATAATAAATGCAGAGAGGGTGTGGAGAAAAGGGAACCCTCCTACACTGTTAGTAGGAATGTAAATTGGTGCAGCCACTATGGAGAACTGTATGGAAGTTCCTTAAAAAACTAAAAATAGAGTTACCATATGACCCAGTAGTCCCACTCCTAGGCATATATCTAGAAAAGAGGAAAACTGTAATCTGAAAAGATACATGCACTCCAATGTTCATAGCAGCACTATTTACAGTAGCCAAGACATGCAAGTAACTTAATTGTCCATCAACAGATGAATGGATAAAGAAGATGCTGTATGTATATGTGTATATATATATATATATATATATATATATATATATATATATATATATATATACAATGGAATATTATTCAGCCATAAAAGAGAATAAAATATTGCCATTTGCAGCAACATGGATAGACCTGGAGATTATCATACTGAGTGAAGTCATTCAGACAGGGAAAGACAAATATTATATGGTGTCACTTATATGTAGAATCTAAAAAAATGGTGCAAATGAACTTATTTACAAAACATAAATAGACTCACAGACATAGAAAACAAACTTATGGTTACCAAAGGGGAAAGGGTTGAGAGGAGAGATAAATTAGGAGTTTGGGATTAACACATACGCACTACTATATATAAAATAGATAAACAGTAAGGACCTAATGTATAGCACAGGGAACTTTATTTGATATTTTGTAATGACCTATAATGGAAAAGAATCTGTAACGGAGCTGAATCACTTTGCTGTACACCTGCAACTAACACGACATTGTAAATCAACTATACTTCAACAACAACAAAAAATCTTCGGAAAATATCTAACTCTCTGGAGGCCTGTTCTGCCAGTTCTTGCCAGAGCACAGAGTGCCTCATTCCTGATATCTCCACCCTGAACTCCTTTCAGGGTGTGTTGAAGGTCAGCGACTGCTGTGGTTAGTGACCTAATCCTTGTAGAGGCAGATGGCAAGTGACAACCTTGAGTTGGCAATACATAGTTTTATATTTTGTAGTAGCCACAGTAAAAAGTTTCAAAGAAACAAAATAATGGGTTTTATTTAATGCCATATATTATAAATCAATTCAACATGTAATCAATAAAAATATTATTAAGCCATTTTGCATTATTTTTTCCTACTAAGTCTTTAAAATCCAGTGTGTATTTTACATTAACATCTGAATTCAATGCTAAATTTTCATTACAGTACTTGATTTGTGTTTAGATTTCATAAAATTTACAGTTGAAAAAGTAGATTCCCATACTTAGGTTTCTCTGAACATACTTAACTGTTTCCCAATAACTGAATCAAGTATCAATTTTTAAACTTAAATTTATTTAAATTAAATTAAAATTTTAGCTCCTCAATTTAAATCTGAAATTTAGCTATATTTCAGATGCTCAGTGGCTACATGTGGCTAGTGGCTACAATATCGGACAATGCATATGTAGATCATTTTTATCACCCTCCAAAATTTCCTTGATCCCTTTTGCAATCAGTTCCCACCAATCCACCTTTGACCCCAGTCAAACATTGTCATTCTAGAATTTCATATAAATAGAATCATACAGTATGTGTTTTGTTTAGCTTATTTAACTCAACAGGTTGTTTTTGAGGTTCATTTATTTTGCATGTATCAGTAGTGTGATTCTTTTTTTATGCTTAGTAGTATTCCATTATATTAATCCATTCCCGCATATCAGTTTGTTTATTTATTCACCTGTTCTAGACATTTGGGTTGTTTCCATTGTTTTGCTATTGTGAATAAAGCTGCTTAAAAGTCTTTGGATAAACATATATTTTCATTTCTCTTGGGTAAATACCTGGGAGTAGAATGAGTGAGTCATATATTAAATAAAAATTTACTATTAGAAACTACCAAGTTGTTTCCCAAAATGATTGTATCATTTTATATCCCTACCAGCAAGGCATGAGAAATCCAGTTGCTCTGTATCCTCCTTAATACCTGGTATTGTCAGATTTTAGTTTTAGCCATTTGAGTGAGTGTGTATTGTGGCTTTAATCTGCATATAACTGATTACTCAGGTTGTTGAGCATCTTTTCATGTTCATATTGACCTTTCTTATATCTTTTGTTAAAGTCAAACCTTTGTTCAGACCTTTTGTCTAAATTTTATTTGGGTTGTCTTACTGAGTTTTAAGTGTTTTGTTTTTTTTTTTTTTTTTTTTTTCTTTTTGCTGTATGCGGGCCTCTCACTGTTGTGGCCTCTCCCGTTGCGGAGCACAGGCTCCGGATGCGCAGGCCCAGCGGCCATGGCTCACGGGCCCAGCCGCTCCGCGGCATATGGGATCCTCCCAGACCGGGGCACGAACCCGTATCCCCTGCATCGGCAGGCGGACTCTTAACCACTGCGCCACCAGGGAGGCCCTAAGTGTTCTTTACTCTAGAGAGAAGTCTTTGTCAGATACATGTTTTAGAAATATTGTTTTCCTAGTCTGTGGCTTGCCTTTTCATTTTTTAGCAGTGTCTTTTAAAGAGCAAAAGTTTTACTTAGATAAAGTCTAATTTGTAAAAAATATTTTTTAAATTGTGCTTTTGATGTGGTATATAAACTGTGTTTGTCTAACCCAAGGTCTCAAACTGTTCCTTTCATATTTTCTTTTACAACTTTCAGTTTTAGGCATTTATAGGTCTGTGATCCATTTTAAGTTAATTTTTATATGTAGTGTTAGATATGAATTGAGGTTCTTGGTTTTATTTATTATTTTTGCATATAGATGTCCAGTTCTGGCACCATTTATTGCAAAGACTGTCCACGTTCCGTTTAATTGCCTTTACACCTTTGTCAGAAATCAATTATGTATGTGTGGGTCTATTTCTGTGCTTTCTATTCTGCTCCATTGATCTGTGTATCTATCGTTTTGCCAGCACAACCCTATTTTGACTTTATGGTTAAGTCTTGAAATTACATGGTGTGAATCCTCTGACTTAATGTCTTTTTAACTATTCTAGTTCTTTACTGTCTTTGTCTTTCTGTATAAATTTTAATATCAGCCTGTTAATTTCTAGAAAAACTCTGCTGGGGTTTTGATTGGTATCATATTGAATCTGTAGGTTCTTTTGGAGAGGATGGACATCTTTGCAATAATGAGTCTTCCAATCAATGAACATGGTATATTTCTTCATTTATTTAGGTCTTTGATTTCTTTCATCAATGTTCTGATTTTTAAAGACAATTTGATACGTTATGTTTTCCTAGAAATTTTCAATTTCATAGATGTTCAAGTTTATTAATATGTTGTCCTTGTATTTGTATCATTCTTTTCTGTATCTTCCATTTCATTTCATCTTTTTCTTTTTCACCTCTTTACGTCTCTTTTATAATCCTTTTTTTTAATTTTTGAATTTTATTTTATTTAATTTTTATACAGCAGGTTCTTATTAGTCATCCATTTTATACACATCAGTGTATACATGTCAATCCCAATCTCCCAATTCATCACACCACCACCACCACCCGCCACTGCTTTCCCCCCTTGGTGTCCATACATTGTTCTCTACATCTGTGTCTCAATTTCTGCCCTGTAAACCGGTTCATCTGTACCATTTTTCTAAGTTCCACATATATGTGTTAATATGCAGTATTTGTTTTTCTCTGTCTGACTTACTTCACTCTGTATGACAGTCTCTAGATTCATCTACATCTCTACAAATGACCCAGTTTCATTCCTTTTGGCTGAGTAATATTCCATTGTATATATGTACCACATCTTCTTTATCCATTTGCCTGTCAATGGGCATTTAGGTTGCTTCCATGACCTGGCTGTTGTAAATAGTGCTGCAGTGAACGTTGGGGTGCATGTGTCTTTTTTTTTTTTTTTTTTTTGGCGGTACACAGGCCTCTCACTGTTGTGGCCTCTCCCGTTGCGGAGCACAGGCTCTGGATGCGCAGGCTCAGCGGCCATGGCTCATGGGCCCAGCTGCTCCGCGGCATGTGGGATCCTCCCGGACCAGGGCACGAACCCATGTCCCCTGCATCGGCAGGCAGACTCTCAACCACTGCGCCACCAGGGAAGCCCGCTATGTGTCTTTTTGAATTATGGTTTTCTCTGGGTATATGCCCAGTAGTGGGATTGCTGGGTCATATGGTAATTCTATTTTTAGTTTTTTAAGGAACCTCCATACTGTTCTCCATAGTGGCTGTATCAATTTACATTCCCACCAGCAGTGCAAGAAGGTTCCCTTTTCTCCACACCCTCTCCAGCATTTGTTGTTTGTAGATTTTCTGATGAAGCCCATTATTTATTTATTCTTTTAAAATTTTTGAATTTTATTTTATTTATTTTTTTATACAGCAGGTTCTTATTAGTCATCAATTTTATACACATCAGTGTATACATGTCAATCCCAGTTGCCCAGTTCAGCACACCACCATCCCCAGATGCCCATTCTAAATGGTGTGAGGTGATACCTCACTGTAGTTTTGATTTGCATTTCTCTAATAATTAGTGATGTTGAGCAGCTTTTCATGTGATTCTTGGCCATCTGCATGTCTTCTTTGGAGAAATGTCTATTTAGGTCTTCTGGCCATTTTTGGAATGGGTTGTTTGTTTTTCTAATATTGAGCTGCGTGAGCTGTTTATATATTTTGGAGATTTATCCTTTGTCCATTGATTCATTTGCAAATATTTTCTCCCATTCTCAGGGTTGTCTTTTTGTCTTGTTTGTAGTTTCCTTTGCTTTGCAAAAGCTTTTAAGTTTCATTAGGTCCCATTTGTTTATTTTTGGGTTTTTTTCCATTACTCTAGGAGGTGGATCAAAAAAGATCTTGCTGTGATTTATGTCACAGAGTGCTCTTCCTTTGTTTTCCTCTAAGAGTTTTATAGTGTCCAGTCTTACATTTAGGCCTCTAATCCATTTTGAGTTTATTTTTGTGTTTGGTGTTATGGAGTGTTCTAATTTCATTCTTTTACATGTAGCTGTCCAGTTTTCCCAGCACCACTTATTGAAGAGACTGTCTTTTCTCCATTATATATATCCTTGCCTCCTTTGTCATAGATCAGTTGACCATAGGTGCATGGGTTTATCTCTGGGCTTTCTATCCTGTTCCATTGATCTATATTTCTGTTTTTGTGCCAGTACCATACTGTCTTGATTACTGTAGCTTTGTAGTATAGTCTGAAGTCAGGGAGTCTGATTCCTCCAGCTCCATTTTTTTTCCCTCATGAGTTCTTTGGCTATTCAGGGTCTTTTGTGTCTGCATACAAATTTTAAGATTTTTTTTCTAGTTCTGTAAAAGATGCCATTAGTAATTTGATAGGGATTGCATTGAATCTGTAGATTGCTTTGGGTAGTATAGTCGTTTTCACAATATTGATTCTTCCAATCCAAGAACATGGTATATCTCTCCAGCTGTTGGTATCATCTTTAATTTCTTTCAACAGTGTTTTATAGTTTTCTGCATACAGGTCTTTTGTCTCCCTAGGTAGGTTTATTCCTAGGTATTTTATTCTTTTTGTTGTCATGGTAAATGGGAGTGTTTCTTTAATTTCTCTTTCAGACTTTTCATCATTACTGTAAGGAATGCAAGAGATTTCTGTGCGTTAATTTTGTATCCTGCAACTTTACCAAATTCATTGATTAGCTCTAGTAGTTTTCTGGTGGCATCTTTAGGATTTTCTATGTATAGTATCATGTCATCTGCAAACAGTGACAGTTTTTCTTCTTCTTTGCCAATCTGGATTCCTTTTATTTCTTTTTTTCTCTGATTGATGTGGCTAAGACTCCAAAACTATGTTAAATAATAGTAGCAAGAGTGGGCACCCTTGTCTTGTTCCTGATTTTAGAGGAAACACTTTCAGTTTTTCACCATTGAGAATAATGTTTGCTGTGGGTTTGTCATATATGGCCTTTATTATGTTGAGGTAGGGTCCCTCTATGCCCACTTTCTGGAGAGTTTTTATCATAAATGGGTGTTGAATTTAGTTGAAAGCCTTTTCCGCATCTATTTAGATGATCATATGGTTTTTATTCTTCAATTTGTTAATATGGTGTATCACATTGATTGATTTGCATATATTGAAGAATCCTTGCATCCCTGGGAAAAATCCCACTTGATCATGGTGTATGATTTTTTTAATGTGTTGTTAGATTCGGTTTGCTAGTTTTTTGCCTCTATGTTCATCAGTGATATTGGCCTGTAATTTTCTTTTTTTGTGATAAATTGTCTGGTTTTGCTATCAGGGTGATGGTGGCCTCGTAGATGAGTTTGGGAGTGTTCCTCCCTCTAATATTTTGGAAGAGTTTGGGAAGGATCGGTGTTAGCTCTTTTCTAAATGTTTGATAGAATTCGCCTGTGAAGCCATCTGGTCCTGAACTTTTGTTTGTTGGAAGATTTTAAATCATAGTTTCAATTTCATTACTTGTGATTGGTTTATTCATATTTCCTATTTCTCTGAGCTTCCTGGACTTGATTGACTATTTCCTTTCCCATGTTAGGAAAGTTTTTGACTACAGTCTCTTCAGATATTTTCTCAGACCCGTTCTCTTTGTCTCCTTCTTCTGAGTCCCCTATAATTTGAATGTTGGAGTGTTTAATGTCCCAGAGGTCTCTGAGACTGTCTTCAGTTCTTTTCATTCTCTTTTCTTTATTCTGCTCTGCAGCAGTTGTTTCCACCATTCTTTCTTCCAGCTCACTTATCCATTCTTGTGCCTCAGTTATCTGCTATTGATTCCTTCTAGTGTATTTTTAATTTCAGTTATTGTGTTGTTCATCACTGTTTGTTTGTTCTTTAGTTCTTCTAGGTCCTTATTAAACGTTTCTTGTATTTTGTCCATTCTCTTTCTGAGATTTTAGATTATCTTTACTGTCACTACCTTGAATTCTTTTTCAGGTAGCTTGCCTATTTCCTCTTCATTTATTTCGTCTTGTGGTTTTTTATCTTGCTCCTTCATCTGCAATATATTTCTCTGTCTTCTTATTTTGTCTAACTTACTGTGTTTGGGGTCTCCTTCCTGCAGGCTGCAGGGTCGTAGTTCCTCTTGTTTCTGGTGTCTGCCCCCTGTGGGCGAGGTTGGTCCAGTGGTTTGGGTAGGCTTCCTTGTGGGAGGGACTGGTGCCTGCATTCTGGTGGGTGGAGCTGGATCTCATCACTCAGATGGGCAAGGCCACATCACATGGTGTGTTCTTGGGGTGTCTGTGGGCTTAGTACGACTTTAGGCAGCCTGTCTGCTGATGCGTGGGTTTGTGTTCCTGTCTTGCTTGTTGTTTGATGTGGGGCATTCAGCACTGGAGCCTGCAGGCATTTGGGTGCAGCTGGGTCTTGGAGTTGAGATGTAGACCTCCAGGAGACCTCTTGCCATTTAATATTACCTGGAACTGGGAATTCTCTGGCATTCCAGTGTACTGGACTCAGCGCTCCCACACCAGAGGCTCAGGCCCAAAACCCGGCCTGGGAACCAAGACCCCACAAGCCGCACAGCTTGGCAATAAGAGGGTGGGGGAAAAAAAGGGCAGGAAGAAAACAAATGAAAACTGAAGACAGATAGCAAAGATAAAAACAAGCAAACAACAACAACAACTAAGAACAAGCAAACAAATGAAGCAGACAAAGCCCCAGACAGATGGTAAAAGCAGAACCAAACAAAAACAAAGAAACAAAGAAACACAAAACGTACAAAAAAAGAAACAAAAACAGGGAAAAGAAAAAACAAGAGAACAAGCAGACAAACAAAAGAACCCCAAAATGAAATCAAACAATTAAAAACAAAATTGACAAAAAAATAAAAAACAAAACAAAAGCAGAATGCAAACTGAAGGAAAAAGCAAAGAAAACAAAACAAACACACAAAGATAATTTTTAAAAGATAAAGATAAGAGCAAATAGAACAAAGCAAAAAAGATTTAAACAAAACAGAACAAAGAAAAAAACAGAAAAGGAAAAAACACAGAACAAAAAAGTAATGTAGAAAGAGAAATATTAAAAAATTAAAATATATTTTAGAAGTTTTTAAAAACTCAAATGAAAATAAAAACAATAATAATAAAACAACAACAGAACAAAACATTTTAAAAAATAGTAATCATTATATTTTCCTGGGTCTCAGCTTTCAGCATCCTTGCCCCCACCATGAGTCACAGCCAGCACTTGCCTCCCCAGGAGGCCCTCCACAGCCTCTAGTTAGGTCTCTGGTCCCACTGTGGGCACTGTGGGGGCAGCTCAGGCTCTGACCTGGTCCACCTCCTGCACGTACTAGTCTTCAAAGTCTGCAGCTGCTACAGCTAGACCAGTTTCATTTGTGGGAACACTCATTGTCCATCCAGGTATTCTGTAGATGCGGGGTTTACCAAGCTGATCTCGAGGACTTAATCTGAGGCTTGTGCAGCTTCACGGGAAGGCTTTTGTTCCTCTTCCTTAGTCGCCCTGCCCTGGGGCTCAACTGTGGTTTTAGCCTCACCTCTGCATGTGAGCCACCCACAGGAGTCTGCTCCTGAGGCTGCCCTGGAGCACTTGGGTCTGCCCTGGTGAGGACAAGGTGCGAAGGTGGCATGACTCCCTGGGTCACAGCGGCCCTGGTGGCGACAGGTGCATGGGAAAGCCAGAGGCCACGGGAGTGATAGATCCAGTCTTAGCGCCTGGCAGCCAGTGCGAGAAGGTCAGCCCTGGGGGAAGCTTTTCTTAGGCCTGGCCACAGGCGTGAGAAGGTCTTCTTTAACATTTTATGTCATTTTATATTATATGTGACTCCTGTTAAGAGCATATAGCTGTTTCTTGGTTTTTTAGTCCAATGCGAGAGTTTGTTTTTAAGTAGATGAATTTGATGTACTTGTTTCTATTACAATGACTATTATGTTTGGCCCTTTTCTTCTGTTTGTGTGTTTATTTATTTATTTATTTTTAAACATAGTGGGTTTTTTTGGCTGTGTTGGGTCTTCATTGCTGCGTGCGGGCTTTCTCTAGTTGCTGCGAGTGGGGGCTACTCTTTTGTTGTGGTGCGCAGGCTTCTCATTGCGGTGGCTTCTCTTGTGGTGCACGAACTCTAGGCACATGGGCTTCAGTAGTTGTGGTGCACAGGCTCAGTAGTTGTGACAGGCTCTAGAGCACAGGCTCAGTAGTTGTTGCGCACAGCCTTAGTTGCTCCGCGGCATGTGGGATCAAACCCGTGTCCCTGCATTGGCAGGCAGATTCTTAACCACTGTACCACCAGGGAAGTCCCTCTTCTGTTTATTTTGTCCTGATGATTTCCTTCATGGTTTTATTTTATTTTGTTTTGTCTTTTAGTTCTTTCATCCTTTTCCTTCTTCTGTGAAAATATGGAAATTATTCTGTTTCTTTTCTATCAGTGAAATTTACTTTTTAAAAAATGAAGCTTTATTTATTTGTTTATGAACGTTTGAAACGCTACCAAGTCCCTTCAGGATCTGGTCTCTGCCTAATTCTCCTGTGACCATGTCTTCTCATTCTCCCTTTTCCACACATTTACATTCTACTGTCTAAACCAGACTACTTTAGATTCCTTAACACATTGCTGTATTCTCCAGGTGATTCACCCTTGATGTTTAGGCTAAACTTCTTTAAGAAGCTTCTGCCCCTGTATCACTTCTCCTAGGCCTGTCCTTATATCCCCCACCCACCCCCTAGATTGTAGAGATTAGGTTGTGGTATCCCTTGCATACCTCTGTGGGAGCACTTACCACCCTGTGTGGTGAACATCTGTTTGTCTCTGGCTGTACTATAAGATTCTTTTATATATATATATATATATAAATTTATTTATTTTATTCATTTATTTTTGGCTGCATTAGGTCTTCGCTGCTGCACGTGGGCCTTCTCTAGTTGCGGCGAGCAGGGGCTACTCTTCGTTGCAGTGTGCAGGCTTCTCATTGCAGTGGCTTCTCTTGCTGCTGAGCACAGGCTCTAGGTGCACGGGCTTCAGTAGTTGTAGCATGCAGGCTCAGTATTTGTGGCTCATGGGCTTAGCTGCTCCCCAGCATGTGGGATCTTCCTGGACCAGGGCTTGAACCCATGTCCCCTGCATTGGCAGGTGGATTCTTAGCCACTGAACCACCAGGGAAGCCCACTATAAGACTCTTGAGAGCAGAGACCAGGTTTTCCATTTTATATCCCCAGAATCTAGCAACAGTATACATTAGGCTCCCAGTAAATATTTTCTAAATGAATAAGAAAAATCTGAGAAATATTTTTGCTGTTTAGAGTCATTGGGTCATAGCATTGCTGGCAGACCCCATAGATAGACCCAAAGAATGAGGAGTGACTTATTAAAAGCCATGTAGCTGAGAACACAATTTCCTGCCAAGAGATATTTAGTCCTATTTTCCTATGTGAAATTTTTTAGTGTGTGAAGAACATAGAACAGTCTACAGGATGGTTGTGAACCTGATCTTCAAGGTTCCAGGGAAGCCAGGCATCAGCTCTAGTCCTGGGCTCACTGTCCTGTTTGGCCTGTGTCCATGCTGGGCTTCAGAGCAGAAACCAACTCAAGTGCCCGCACTTTAGTTTACCCCCCTTTGGAATACTTCACCCTCTCGACTCTTCTTCCATCATACTCCTAGGTGTTACAGGGTTATGTTTTAGTTATTCATTTCTTATAACCTTTCTACTCAAGTTTCAAAGAAGTCCTTCATGTAGATTTGTAGTTGAGTTTCAGCTTTTGTTTCTGGGGACTGTTCAGAGGTCCAGTACCTCTTAGCCCTTACCTAACAAGCTTTTCCCCTCTGGTTTACCCTTCCACCCCAGTGTCAGTTTAGTTGCCAGGTGACTTCTTTTCATTCCTGTGTTAAGAGTGCCTGGATTTCACAGTGCCTGACAGAATCAATAAGGAAAAAAGGGCCATTTTTTTTGTTTGTTTTTTTCTCTCTCTCTCTCTGCCAAAGGATAGATGAAGACATTTTGGAAAAGAAGAAAAGATTGCTGAGGTGATATTTTAAAATGGAACTCATGCTGTGGAAAAAGCAGCAGGTAGCCGTCCTAGAGTATAGGAACTCAAAAAAAAAAAAAAAAAAAAAGAGATTTCTCATTTGGCTGTAGCGTTCTGATAAGGAAAGAGAAAAGGTGAGGTGAGGGTGGGACCTTCAGGGCCTCTTAGGCAGTGGAGAACTGTGTACTGAAAGGAAGAGAGAGCCAGAGTCCCTGTGTGTGTGTCAGGCATCTTGGCCTCATTCTTTTCGTTTGGTAGTCAAGAGTTAGGGTACAGAGAGGATATTTGGATGGTCTTTGGCTAGCAGCAGGAGAGTTAAGATATGAACATGAGCCAAGTAGTATTAACAAGACTAGATTATACCCCTGGGGGTATAGCCATTTTAGAATTTGGCAGGAAATGAGGGTGGAGCTATAAAAATGCCCTCATTGCCCCTGGATGGGGACTGGTTTGCCATTTCTTTGTACTTGGTTACAGATGCCTATCTTTGGTAAGATTTTGCTACAAATAGAAGATTTCAGTATACTGGGCTTAATTATAGACTGTACTCCAAATGTTTGCTTCTTGCCTCCACAAACCACTTTTTAACAGTATGTCCTTGTATCAAATGGTTCAGTGTTCTTTAAGAAACAACAAAGCCAGTGGGAGACAGAAGAACTACATTGTCAGTTTCCTTGGAAATGTTGACGTGAAGCTTATTACTTCTGTTGTAAAACCCTGTTCCATTTAGAAAAAGAAGAGACCACCGTGATCCCAAGGGATGTGTACAATTGCAGCTTGGGGTTGTGTAACAGAAATACAGTGAACCGATTCTGGTTATTAACTGTATAGGCAAAAAAAAAAAGGGAAAGGAAAGAGAAGGGTACATAGATACATCCATTTCAGAAGCCATCAATTCTTTTTTCCTATGAGTTTTTTTTTTTTTTTTTTTTTAGTAAGATTTTCCTTAATCTAAAGAAAATTGTCTCTGACAAAGAAAACAAATAAAATGGTGATGGTATACCATTTGCAAAGTAAGTCTTTGCAGGCCCAATTCTGAGCTGTAAGTTTGTACCAAAGCATATAGGTAGGTAGGCCAGCCTGGTGAATTGTTTTTAACCTTGAAATTTTATTCCCTTGGTTTTGTTCTTTATTGGTTTTGTTCCTAATGAACATGTGAAGATCCAAACTCTATCGCAGTTTTATTCTTGTGATCCTTTACAAAAGGTTTTGTTGTTGCTGTGGTGGTGGTGGTGGTGCCTTTAAATTCTAGAACCTTTTCTTCTGACCTTCAGTCTCCAGATTCAACTGCAAGAGCAAAATGGTAATGCAGATCTTTTAGAATTCAGCTGTGCTTCCTAATGGGGCTGTAGCCAGTGTGTGCTCCAAGTTGCACACACAGATCTTGCTGTTGTTTGTCCAGCAAACATCCCTTTCCCCACTCACTGAATATTGCCATTCTCACTTAGATGAGTAATAGGAGTCTGCACCTGATCTCTAGAAATAGAAAGATGCTTCAGAAGTACAAAGTAATGCTTCCAGCAGTCCTCCAGGCTGGTGTTACCTCTTCATAAATGGGAAAGTGCTATGGCAGAGACGGCAAATTAAACTGAAGCAAGATTACCTGGCAGGAAGTGGTGTAAGACCTATCTTTGAGCCCTTCCATCAGCTTAGACTCATCCTGCCATCATCACAAGCATGATAACAAACATATTTATCATATCCGAATGTTTCCTTGTGCCCCTTAGTAATCCATAACCCCTCTCCCCTATTTCAGTGTTTTCAGGCAACTATTGATTTGCTTTCTGTCCATTATAGGTTAGTTTGCATTTTCTAGAATTTTATGTAAATGGAATTATAGTATTTACTCTTTTTTTAGTTGGGCCTGTTTAACTCACTATGAGTATTTTGAGATTCTGCCACGTGTATCAATAGTTTGTCCCTATTTCTTTGTTGGGTAGTATTCCATTTTCTGAATATTTCACACTTTGTTTATTCACTTGTTGATGGCCATTTAGATTTTCAGTTTTTTTGCTTTTAAGAACAAAGCTACTATTAATATTCATGTAAAAATCTTTGGGTGGACATTTACTTTATTTGATATTAATATAGCCACCACAGCTTTCTCTTGATTAGTGTTAGTATAGTATATCTTTTAACGTGATTGTTAACATGGTGGTTTATAGTTAAGTTTAAATCTCCCCTCTTGTGGATTGTTTTTATTTTTCCCATCTCTTTTTCCGGTTCCCATTTTTGCTTTGTCTGCCTTCTTTTAGATTCACGGTATTTTTTTATTATTCCATACTATTTTCTTAGCTCTTCTTCTTTGCCTTTTTAGTACTTGTTTTAAGGTTTATAGGGTACGTCTTTAACTCTTCACAGTCTGTCTTCAAGTAGTGTTATATCATTTCAGCTATAGTGTAAGAACCTTACAACTCTAAGCTTCCATTTCTCCCTCCTGATTTTTGTGCTCCTGTTGTCACATGTTTTACTTCTACATATGGTATAAACCCCATTATATACTGTTGCTCTTTTTCTTTAAGTGGTCGATTATCTTTTGGGTTTTTTTTTTTTTTTTTTATTCTTGGCTGCGTTGGGTCTTCGTTGCTACGCGCGGGCTTTCTCTAGTTGCAGCGAGTGGGGGCTACTCTTTGTTGCGGTGCACGGGCTTCTCATTGTGATGGCTTCTCTTGTTGCGGAGCATGGGCTCTAGGCACGTGGGCTTTGGTAATTGCAGCATGTGGGCTCAGTAGTTGTGGCTCGTGGGCTCTAGAATGCAGGCTCAGTAGTTGTGGCACATGGGCTTAGTTGCCCCACAGCATGTGGGATCTTCCTGGACCAGGGCTTGAACCCATGTTCCCTGCATTGGCAGGTGGATTCTTTTTTTTTTTTTTTTTTTGCGGTACACGGGCCTCTCACTGTTGTGGCCTCTCCCGTTGCGGAGCACAGGCTCCGGGTGCGCAGGCTCAGCAGCCATGGCTCACGAGCCCAGCCGCTCCGTGGCATGTGGGATCTTCCCAGACCGGGGCACGAACCCGTGTCCCCTGCATCGGCAGGCGGACTCTCAACCACTGCGCCACCAGGGAAGCCCGGCAGGTGGATTCTTAACCACTGCGCCACCAGGGAAGTCCCCTGGGTTTTATTTTTTTAATTAGTTAATTAATTAATTTGGCTGCGTTGGGTCTTAGTTGAGGCATGTGGGATCTTTTGTTGTGGCTCACAGGCTCTTCATTGTGGCTCACAGTCTTCTCTCTAATTGTGGTGCACAGGCTCCAGAGTGCACAGGCTCCATAGCTGTGATGCACGGGCTTAGTTGCCCCACGGCATGTGGGATCTTAGTTCCCCAACCAGAGATCAAACCCATGTGCCCTGCATTGGAAGGCAGATTCTTAACCACTGGATCACCAGGGAAGTCCATAAGTGGTCAATTATCTTTTAAAGAGATTTTTTTTAAAGTAAGAAGAAAGTCTTTTATATTTACCCACATATTTGCCATTGCCAGTGCTCTTCATTCCATTGTGTAGATCCAGATTTCCATCTTGTATCAGTTTTTTTCTTCCCAAATGATTTCCTTCAACATCTCTTGTAGTGCTGGTCTATTGGTGATGATTTCTGTCAACTTGTGTATGTCTAAAAAATTACTTGCCTTCACCTTTGAATGATATTTTCACCAGATATAGCATTCTAGGTTAATAGGCTTTTTTTTTTTCTTTCAGTACTCTGAGTGTTGCTCCACTGTCTACTGGATTGCTTAGTTTGCAATGAGAGGTCTGCTTTCAGTCTTATATGTTCTTCTGTATGTAATGTGTCTTTTTTTCTGGATGTTTATAGGATTTTCTCTTTATCATTGATTTTGAATAATTTATGATGTCCCTTGGTGTTGTTTTCTTCATGTCTCTTCTGTTTGGTGTTCATTGAGCTTCTTGGATCTGTGAGTTTATAGTTTTCATCAAATATGGAAAATTTTCAATCATCATATTTTCAGATATTTTTTTTGCCCCCATCCTTCTTTCAGGAACTCCAGTTACATGTACAGTTGGCCCTTGAACAACACACGTTTGAACTACATGGATCCACTTATACACAGATTTTTTTTCAATAGTAAATACTACAGTACTGCATAATCTGCTGTCGGTTGAATCTGTGGATACAGAGGAACTGTGTATGTGGAGGAACCACGGATATGGGGGGCCAAGTATAAGATACGTAGATTTTTGACTGTGCACAGGGTTGGTGTCCCAATCCCTACTTTGTTCAAGGGTCAACTGTATATTAGGCTCTGTGAAATTGTCCAAGTACAGCTCACTGGTGATCTATTCATTTTTTCAGTCATTTTTCTTTCTGTTTTATTTTAGATAGTTTCTAATGTTATGTATTTGAGCTTACTCTTCTTCTACAGTGTGTAATCTGCAGTTAACCTCATCCAGTATGTTTTTCATCAAACATTGTATTTTTCTTCTCTAGATGTTCAACTTGGGTCTTTTTTATATCTTCCCTGTTTCTAGTTAACATGCTTAAGCTTTTCTCTATCTTCTTGAACATATCATATGTAGTTATAATAACTGTTTTAACATCCTTGTCTTCTAATTCTGTCATTTCTGTTATTTTTACTAATGATATTTTTTCTCTTTATGGTTAATGTTCTCCTGTCTCTTTGAATGTCTGAATGCTTAATTTTTTTTTTTTTTACTGAAATTTAGATTTTGTGAATTTGGATTTTTTTTCTTGGTATACTTATAAATATTCTTGTATGTGTGTGTGTGTGCTTCTTTATTTTTATTTTATTTTTAAATTTTATTGGAGTATAGTTGATTTACAGTGTTGTTAGTAAATATTCTTAACTTTGTTCTAGGTTCTAGTTAAATTAATTGGAAATAATTGTTCCTTTTGAGGCTTACTTTTAAGCTTACTATGAGGTGGGACCAGACTAGCATTTAGTCTATGGCAAATTTAACTCATTACTAAAGCAGTACCCTTCTGAGTACTTTACCTGCTGCACTGGGAATTCACCAAGCTTTTCCACTGCAACTGGTGGGAACACAAACTATTCCTGGCCCTTGGTGAGCTCTAGGGATTGTTTCCCCCTTCTTCTTTAAGGTGTTTCTTTTCTACAGCTTTGGTTAGTTTCCTCATGCATATTCTAATCAATACTGAACTGAAGACTCAGCGGGTACCCTCTGCAGATCTCTGTGCAGCTCTTGTTTCTGGTACCCTGCTTTGTGAACTCCAGCCACAGTGGTCTCCCTAGACTCCTCACTGTGCCTCCTCCCTGCCCTGAGGCATGGAAACTCTCTCCTACCAGCCAACTGGGCTCATTGAATGTGTTTCCCTCTCTCAGTGATTACTTCCTGTGCTACCTGATGTAAAGTATCTGAAAACCATTGTTTTGCATATTTTATCCTTTCATTTTTTTTGTTTTAGGCATGGGAGGGGATGTAAATCCAGTCCCTGTTACTCCATCTTGACCCAAAGTGGAAGCCTAACAGTATATTATATACTGAAAAAAAAATACATTCTAAACTATATTTTCTTACCATTTATTGCTGGTAGATAGTAATGCAATTAACTTTTGTGTTTTGATCTTTTATTAACAACTTTGCTGTGTCATGTATTGGTCAGCTTTTGTTGCAATAACAATCCCCAAATCTCAGGGACTCTCGATGGCAAATGTTTGTTTTTTACTCCTGGTACATCTATCACTGGCCATCTGAAGCTCTGCTTCACATCTTTATTTGGGGATTCAGGCTGAAGGAGCAGTGTTTGATGGGACATGACTCTCTCATGGCAGAGGCAAAAGACTGGATAATGCAATAAATCTTAAAACTTCTCTAAAGACACATATATTACTTACACTCACATCTAATTGGCCATAAAAAGTCACATGGCCAAACCTGATGTCTGTGGTGGGAGGAGGGTGTATAAGCAGTGATGTGTTAGAGCTGGCTCATATAGGCTCATGAAAGCTGCTTGTACACCTCTCTTTCCAACACTGCGTTTAGTGATCATGTTGGTGACTTGAAATATACTATGATGGGAGTATTTACACCATGTAAATTGTCATACACAACAAATCAGCCCTTTTTTTCTGGAGAGCTAGCTGAACTTTTAGTTTCAAACCACTGGGTATATGCCTCTTTTAGAAAGTAGTGGTTAATAGTTGGAAACAAGATTATTTTCTATCATGTTTCTTTTTAGTAATTTGTCAACTTGTGTGTGTGTTTAAATTTTACTAGCTATGACCTCCAGTGTAGCATTGAGTATGAGTAGTGATAAAGGGCAAACTTGTCTTGTTCCTGGTGTTAAAGGAAATGCATTTTGCCATTGAGTAATATTTGCTCTCAGTTTTTTGGAGATAGCATTTTCAGATTAAGGAAATTTCTCTAATTGTCACAGATTTCACATAATTGATCAATCAATTTTATCAAATGCTTTTCCTACATTTATTGAGATGATCTTTTAATATTAATATAGTGAAAATTGCATTAATGAATATTCTGATATTGAACTAACCTTGCATTCCTGGAATGAGCCCATCTTTTTTATGTTTTCTAGGATTCTGTATATTATTTATGATTATTATACCTATATGTATGAATGAGCTTGGCCTGTAATTTTACTCTCTCAGAAAAGTTTTGCTGTCAGAGGTTGTTAATTGTTTGTTTTAGCCTTATTAAATGAGTTGAATAATGTTCCTTATTTTTCTGTTTTCTATATGAGTTTAAGTAAAATTGGAACTATTTTGCCCTTGAATGCTTAGTATAACTTGATAGTGATACCTTCTGGACCTTGAGTTTTCTTTGGGAGGAGATTTTTAACTAGCTCTCCATTCAGATTTTTTTGTTTTTCTTGAGTTGGGGAAAATATATTTTCCTAGGAATTTGTCCATCTCACCTGTTTTCCAAGTTTATGGCATAGAATTATTCCTTTGTTCTGTTGTTCTTTTTTTTTTTTTTTTTTTTGCGGTACGCAGGCCTCTCACTGTTGTGGCCTCTCCCGTTGCGGAGCACAGGCTCCAGACGCGCAGGCTCAGCAGCCATGGCTCACGGGCCCAGCCGCTCCGCGGCATGTGGGATCTTCCTGGACCGGGGCATGAACCCGCGTCCCCTGCATCAGCAGGCGGACTCTCAACCACTGCGCCACCAGGGAAGCCCAGCAGCCTTCATTTTTTGCTGCTGCCCCTCGTGCTCTTTATATTCTGGCAGTACCATGCACCACTTCCCTGAATGTTCCATGCTTACTCATGCCTTTGCATGTGCTGTTGTTTCCTTCTGCTTGAAATACCCTTATCTTTTTTGCCTGTCTGGGAAGGACATCCAGTGAAGCTTGGTTCAGGCATCATCTGCTTTGTGAAGCCTCCCTGACTCATAGTCAGCCCTCCTTCCTGCATTCTTGTTCTACTTTGTGTACACCTCCATAGTAGTACTTGGCTCTTCATTGTCTGCACGTCTGTCTCCCCTGTGAACTAAGCTCCTCGGAAGCATGAGCTGTGCCTCTCTTTACATCCTCAGCTTAATAACTGGCACCTATTAGATGCCTCATAAATATTATATTTGATGAAAGAGCAAAAAAATTATACTCAGAATGCATGTTCATTACAAAAGTATTTCTGTATAATAAAGAAGAATAAGCTAATTAAAGCAACAATGGAAACTTCCCACTCCTCACCTTTCCTTCTTATCAGAAGGCTCACCTGGGCAGAAGAGGGAGCAGTAGGTGACTCAGTCATTTCCCACAACCATCCATGTTATAGAGGCCAGCATTCACATTGGTCCTGGCATGATCAACAACCTGATGAACCCAGCCAAGACTAAGATAAACTGCTTGTCCTCGAGTAGAATAAATATTTCAAATAAAGTCAACCCAAGAAAGGCCAAACAGCTATTGATTGCTAAAAGCCTGAACTTGAGCCCAGTGAGTATTCCAATGTTCACCTCCATGCAGCTTGCCTGATCAATATGCAATTACTGCCCCCTTTAAACATGTCTTACACTGCCTACCTGAAGAAGGGTTTTACTTTTAAGATCTTTTGTTTGTTGAATTTGCTTAGGCAGGGAAAAAAAGAGACTTGGCGAAACCAGCGTCATTTATCTTTAGCATTTCAAGCAATTCTGTTATATGTGAAATGGTTTGAATGTATGCTGCATGGTAACGGAAGGTGCCCTGTTACATGACTGTAATTCATTTCAAGAGGACTTTTTCTGAGTGACTAAACAGTAAGGATATTGTATTTCAGTTTCCTAACTTCTGCTCACATGGTTATCTGCCCTAGCCATAACCTTTGTAAATTTAAGTTTGTAGAGTAGGGTACTCAAGTCCAGCTGCAGTGAAAACATATATATTATTTGTCTACTCTCCTTTTAGAATTTCATCTTGGTGTAAAAAATACCCTTCCTATTGAATTTAGAAATTTATTTACCCTGCTCCAGATATTTAAGATTTCATGTCTCACAAATATGCCTTTCTCATACCACTGCAGTGATCAGAACTCTGTCGTTTTCACTTACACTCTTGTCATATTCTCTTAAATATGCTTACTGACCCCAAGCTCTGTTGCTCCAGTCCCTTCATCACACTACTGCCAGGTTAAGCTTTCTAAAATCTATCTGTGTAGAGTCCTCCTTTTCTTGAACATTTCATGGCTTCTCAATGTCAACAACATGGAGCCCAGGTTCCCTGGCAGCACATCTAGGGCCTGTCATGACCTGTTCCTGCCCACCTCCCCTTAGTCATCTTCTTAACCCTTGGTCATTTTTATTTATTTATTTATTTATTTATTTGCGGTACATGGGCCTCTCACTGTTGTGGCCTCTCCCGTTGCGGAGCACAGGCTCCGGACGTGCAGGCTCAGCGGCCATGGCTCACGGGCCTAGCTGCCCCGCGGCATGTGGGATCTTCCCGGACTGGGGCACGAACCCATGTCCCCTGCATCGGCAGGCAGACTCTCAACCACTGCGCCACTAGGGAAGCCCCAGCTTTGGGCTTTTGCAATTATTTTTATTTACCTGTTCTTAAATTGGCTAAAGACAGGGAGCTTATAATTCCTAGCAGCTAGTGTAGTGCCTGCTGTATGGAGGCAAGTGCTTAGTAGAAGCCTGTTTTTTTTTTTCTGTTAAACTCAGTAGTTGGGTTGAATGTCATTTGTGAGTATCTTGTATTGTTTTGATTGATTTGTTTATTCCCCATAGCAAGGGGAATAAAGGTAGGAATATTCACAATACATCCTTGATCTTTTGAGGTTGGCACCACGTAGGATGGCCAACTATCTCGGTTTGCCCAGGACTGAGGGGTTTCCCAGGATGTTGTACTTTCTTTTCAGTGCTAAAAATGGAACAGTCTCAGGTATACTAGCATGGTCTAGCACCAAAGGGCACTGTCAGCAAGCTTTTTATCTACTCTCCTTTCCTCCACTCACTGGGACCCAATTCTGGCTGGCTATTCTGACCCAGGATAGCATGCTTTGTCATCATTAACACTTTAATAGTGAATACAAAAATTAACTCAAAATAAATTAAAGATCCAAATGTAAGAACTAAAACTAGTAAACTCTTAGAAGAAAACATAGGTGTAAATCTTCACGACACTGGGTTTGGCAGTGGTTTCCTTTTTTTTTGACTGCACAACATGGCTTCCAGGATCTTATTTCCCTGACCAGGGATTGAACCCAGGCCACTGCAGTGAAAGCACCAAGTCCTAACCACTGGACCACCAGGGAATTCCCTGGCAATGGTTTCTTAGCTATGACACCAAAAGCGCAAACAGCAGAAGAAAAAAATAAGTTTTGTGTTTCAAAGGGCACTGTCAAGAAAGTGAAAAAATATCGCCTAGAATGGAAGAAAGTATTTACAAATCATTTATCTGTTAAGGGACTTGTATCCAGAATAAAGAACTCTTACAACTCAATAATAAAGCTAGTTAAGCTAATTTAAAAATGGGCAAAGTATCTGAATAGACATTTTTTCAAAGAGGATATATGAATGGCCAATAAGTACATGAAAAGATGCTTGACATCATTAGTTATCAGGGAAATGCAAATTAAAACCAGAGTGAGATACCATTTCACACCCACTAGGGTGGCTAGAACCAAAAAGTCGGATGATAAGTGTTGATAAAGATGTGGAGAAATCAGAACACTTATATGCTGCTAATGGGAATTTTAAATGATGTAGCCCCACTTTGGAAAAGTCTGATGGTTCCTCAACAGGTTTAAACACAGAATACCATATTCCCTAGCAGTTCCACTCCTCGGTATACATATATACCCAAGAGAAATGAAAACATATATCCATACAAAAACATGTGCATGAATGTTGATAGCAGCATTATTCATAATAGCCAAAAGGTAAAAACACCCCAAATGTCCATGATGGATGAATGGATAGATAAATGGTGACATTTCCATATGGTGGACTACTCCTCAAGCATAGAAAAGAATGAACTACTGATACATGCTACAACATAGATGAACCTTGAAACCATTATACTAGGTGAAAGAAGTCAGTCATAAAAGACTAAGTATTGTATGATACCATTTAAATTGAACAGTCCAGAGTAGGCAAATCCATAGAGACAGAAAGTAGATCAGTGATTGTTTAGGGCTAGGATGGAATGGGGAGGGTAGAGGGATGGTAGCTTAAGAGTAGAGGATCTCTTGTCAGGGTGATGAAAATGTTCTATAGTTGCCTATGGTGATGGTGACACATACCTGTGAATATTCTAAAATTCATTGAATTGTACATTTTAAATGGGTGAGTTGTATGGTACGTGAATTATATCTTGATAAAGCTGTTAAAAAGAAAGAAAAAGGAAGAATAGGTGACCCATAATCCTACCACCTTGAACATGTTCGTATCTTGATCTGTTTCTTTCCAGTCTCTTTTAATGCATATGTTTTACATAATTGAGATAATGCTTCATACAGAATTTTGAATATTATCTTTTGTGCTTATCATTCTGACCATAAGAACTTGTTCATTCTACCACATACGCTCCTAATTGTTAACAAGTGCTAACAATTCCATGTAGATATACTATAATGTAATAATTTTTTTACTGGTGGACATTTTAATTGCTTTGTTTTTATTTTTCTTTTTTCCATTGTAATGAGTATTGCAGTAAATACACTTTTTTTTTTTTTTAAGACTAGAACACACTCATGAAAACCTCTTTTGTTCCCAGAGAAAAGAAGATCTCCCGGAGCAGTGCCCTGAAAGTGCTGGACCATGCCATGATTGGACCCGAGGGCACAGACAATTGCCATAAGTTTGTTGATATTCTTGGCTTACGAACCATCTTTCCCCTTTTTATGAAATCTCCCAGGAAGATCAAGAAAGTGGGAACCACTGAGAAGGAGCATGAAGGTAGGGTTCACTGGAGAAGTCAGCCTAATGAAGATGCATTAGGAGAAATGGGAGGCAATGAGGGCTACTTTGAAAAACTCCGTCATGCAGCTGAGGAGTTGACTCTTAGGCGGAAGTGTGCTACCTTTTTCTTTTTTACCTGCTTATTTTCTGTGCATGGAAAAGCAACCCAGAGACCCCTGATCACTGATGGCCTTTGTTGCACTGGTTCTCTGCTTGTTTGAATCCTAGTGGTTCCATTCCCTTCTGGCCTGTGAATAAGTCTGTGTGTGAAGGTTTTGTTTTCTTCACTATAATTTGTAGCGAGGAGTGTCTCTGATGGAAGACCCTTTTGAAAAGAGTAATGAGGTGGCAACACATGTCACCGCCAGAGTAGTGCTTTCATGTATTTCTGTATTAAAGTGTGATTCAGCCACCATTAGGAATTGCCGAAATAAACTATTTACAGCCCAGGTTCCCCTTTTTATGTTTCTCCTCCCTGATGGTGCATACTCCCAGCAAAATGCCATGAATTGCGGTGCTGTAAGCAGAATAGTTACTGCTAGGACATTCTCTTCCTGCTGTTGTCTAGTGGCCTGCTGCATCCCTCTCCCCAGTAAATAGCCGCAGTGCAATCTGGAGGGCCCTGGATTTATGAGCATTGACGGTTCTGTTGGAGGCTAACAGATACTTGCACCAGGGAATTTACGTGGTTGGGTGGTTATTTTAAAGTATGGGGAGGGTGCTAAGAGGGGAACGAGGAGGTGGTGTGTGTGAAGGACGAGGACCTGGGCTGATTGGCTGGCTAAGTTGGTTGTCTTGTCAGAAGTTAACATCTGTCCCATGGTTTGATTTTTTTTCATCATGATTAGTAGAACAGCATAGGTATCTGCAGGATCTTTTGCATTCCTTACCCTCCTAGGTAAAAGTTTGGGAGTTCCTGTCTATCAGTTCTCAAATTGACTTGACTTAGTCTGTACCAACTTGGAGTGGCTAAAGGTGAAGAGGATGCCTTCAGTGGTCACCTCCAGTGATACCTTCTCTGATGAAAGCAGCTCTCCAGAGACAGCAGGAAGTCTGGCAGGGGAAGAGCTATGGACTAGAGATGTGAGAACATGTAGAGAGTTCAGTTCACCTCAAACCAGAGACTGACCAAACACCAGCTGTGAACATGTTAAGCCTACTGCTGATCTCTTTTCTTTCCTCAATGGAAATTCAGCAAAATGAGGCCATGGGAGAGGGAATGGGTGGTATTGGAGAGCGAGGAGATAAAATTTTGGAGACAGTCGCTGTTCATTGAAAACCTGCCACATTCCTAGTGCTGCTGCATTATATGCTATCTTAGTTGGGCCTTACCCATGAAGTAGATGGTGGTATCCTTGTTTTTTAAGATAAGGAAATCAGCTAAGAAAGGAACCAAGCTGTGGTTCTACAGCTAAATAGCTGTGTGACTTTAGACCCTTGGCTTAACTTCTCTCAACTGCGTTTTCCTTCCTGCTCTGTAAGATGCGGAAACTAGACTAGTGAATTAGAAGCTCTGATATCTGTACCTTAAGATCCTGAGGCACAGGCCCTAGTTGTCAAGGCTTTGTCCTATAATCCAGGAAACTCCTCGAGGACTGTGGGTGGCTGACCTGCTGGGTTGTATTGAGAGGCTTGATGCTACATTTTGAGCATGCTTGAAGAAAGTGAAGGGAAACAGCCCTTAGCAGGCTCTTGCTCTGTGTGCATGGTGCTGAGAAGAGAAATGACAGATTCAGTGAGTAGCTGTTTTCCTTCTGAAAAATGTGCCTGGTGGCATGCTGGTAACAGTACATTTGCTTTAGAGTACCCACATTAGGAATTTGATAACATTATATTAGTGAGGGCAGTGGATCGGGAAGACAGCTCCTGGAGGGCACGTTTGGACTGTAATGGCTGGTGAGGATGAGCTCTGCATCCTGAATACACCGGCACCCAAAGAGTGACCCCCAAGGAGAAAACACAGCCCCGGCCCTTCTCCCACCCCTGCTCCTGCTCCTGGCCATGGTGGTGGGGTGAGGATGGAGGCAGGGCAAAGCAGGGGCACCTTGTGCAAGGTTTCTTTGTCCTGTCTTCTGGGTTGCTCTCTATGTGCTGACCTTTCTGAAGGAAGTGGACCAGGTTTGTGTGGTAAGCTAGAGCACGGTAGCTCAGACCATCAGAAATATTTGCAAAGATGCCCAGCCCCAGGTTTCTACCATGCTCTTGCCTCCATCTGTAACAATTTTCTCTGACCTGTCTGCTTGCCTGCCTTATAGTCATCCTTCAAGTCCTTAGTTTTTCTGTTTGTTTTTTTTGTTTGTTTTTGCGGTACACGGGCCTCTCACTGTTGTGGCCTCTCCCGTTGCGGAGCACAGGCTCCAGATGCGCAGGCCCAGCGGCCATGGCTCATGGGCCCAGCCACTCTGCGGCATGTGGGATCCTCCCAGACCGGGGCACGAACCCGTGTCCCCTGCATTGGCAGGTGGACTCTCAACCACTGTGCCACCAGGGAAGCCCTAGTCCTTAGTTTTGAGGTCACTTTCTCAGGGAAACATAACATGAGCTCCTAGGCTTGAATAGAACCTCCTATTAAGTGGACTCTTGGACCCAGGACTTTGACTTCATAGCCCTTAAGATTATGGAACCAATAGTCTTGTCACCTCTGCATCCCAGGGCCTAGTCCCGTGCTTGGCATGTGGTAGATACAGAGTGTATATTTACTGACTGCATGAATGGATAACTGCTTCCCTAAAAGACTGCTCATTAAAGACAGACATGGATTTGGGGCTCTCCCCAGAACCTTGCAAGGTTGAATCAATACAGTTGACAGTTGTTGGTCATACACCTGGGGTGACCAGCTTGTTTGGAAGCAAAACAAGTGGGTTCCTAGCCTTAAGTTTTTCCTTGTCTCATGGGCTTAGAAATTATGGCAGAACTCCTCCCCGCTCCTTTAGAGCTATGCCTTTAAGAGACATGTTATGGATGGAACTTCCTATAGGTGAGGCCACCCTATGACAAGCTTCTTGTGGTAATCCAGCAACTCCTAATAAAGGACTATGGGCTGGGAATCAGCTTGCCCGTCCAGAACCTCTGGAGGGTTGCCCTGTAAGCTTCCCTTTCTTGTCAGATTCAGGGGCTTGTCACATATCAGGGTTAAGTTCATCCTGGTTCTCAGCCCCTGTCATCACTTAGAATCTTCCCCAAACTCCGATGGTAGCAATATAGCCTGGTGTGGTACAGAATGATCCACTGCTTGTCAACCATGTGATCTTGGGTTAATTCTTAAACTCTCCGAGCCTTACTTGAGCCTTACGTAAAATGCTAGATCTACCACATAGGGTGATTGTGAGGGTCAGGTGAGGTGACAGATATTAACTTAGCACAGACTCTAGAATAGAGTAGGCACTTCAAGAAGTGTAAGTTCTCTCCTCTACTAAATCTGTCTCCAGTTCTGCCCACCCTGACCTTAGTCACACATACCCATTCTTCTAAGGGGTCACTGGGAAGCCAGGCAAAGAGACTGCCTACACCTTGGGTATGGGAGGATTGGGAGAGTGTGGGTGTTATCGGCCTGTGGTCTAATCGCTGTATGATTGCTGCATGAGAATGGGCAAACTCATTCTTGATGGGAATGTCAGGAGTCATGATATGCTAAATAGTGGGGCGGCATAAAAACAACGTGTTCCTAAAGCCAACAAAAGAGCTTTGAGAGAGGACAGTCTCTAGATTAAGCTGCCTCTAGAGAGGAGGGAAGAAGCAGAAACCACCCTTATAACCTAGAATTGTGGGTAATGTAGTTCTTCTTTTGTGAGTTGGGATGGAGAAGGAAAAGAATTACCATAATTGAAATCCATTCAGTTTTGCATAATAAAACCTTCTGAAATAGATCAGGGGAGGCACTTAACTTGGGGGATGGGTTGGAAGGAAAAAATTTGCCCTTGGGTGCAATAGCATGATTGGCTGCCTCCTTGGTTTTATAAAGAATAGCACAGTATATATTGTCTCCTTGGAATTAACTGCTTCAGAATATGAGGGAGGAAGAAAAGAGCTGGGATCCAGAAATGGCATTTGACCTTTACTTCTTGTCTCTTTTAAAAATTCTTATTAAAATAGGTCCAATTTTCCTTGTATTGCTTCATTAGGTAGGTGAGTTATTGAGTTTATAGCAGTTCTAGTTAATTGCACTGTTTCAGCATGGTTCCCCTAGAGGCTATTATGAGCTTTAAGGGGGTGAGCTACCAAGCAGTGTGTAGGTGTGTGTGTGCATGCTAGGCATATGCACACATCTTACCTCATCAACAATGACAGCAGTTGATAACAGGTCACTGCTTTAAAGAATACTTTTCTGTCATCTGCAGAGAATTGTAGGTGATTCTCATGGACTCCCCAGGTCAGGAGGTATACAGTTGCCTGGTGCTTCTTGGACTCCTAACGGTGAGGAATTGCAGACCAGAGCTCCCACCACCTACCAGGCTTAGGAGAGGGAAATAGCAAAACCTTTCCTGCAGTCAGAAAAGAAGGGAGTTTAGCCAACATAGGCAAAAAAGAAATATTTTTAATGTGTCCATGGTGGGCTGTGGTAATGACATGGCATCGTTTGGGGCCAACTTTTACTGGGGCTCCTACTGTGTTCAAAATTTAACAGACCTAACATGTGACAGGAATAAAACTGAATACCTGTCCTTGGGGGAGCTGCTCTTTCCCAGTGTTCCGAATCTCCAGATCCTTTGCCTCAGCCTGTCCCTCAGTCATTCATTTTTGCCTGTCTGGATTGGCGGTGTCTTCCCCCAGTTCTTTTTTTTTTTTTTTACTCCCCATACTCTCCTTGATCTCATCTACTACCTGTAGCTTTAACCTCTTATCTCTTTGCCACTGATTCCCAACTCTTCAGCCTTGTCTCTCTTACAGGCTCTAATCAGCACAACTAATTAACCAGAAGACAACTGCACCGGATACTCAAATTCAGCTCATTCAAAACCTTACTCATTCCTTCATCACCCAAGTCTCTTCTGCTTTTCCTGTCCTGGTAAATGGCACCCAAGGCAGAAATCAACACACCATGCTTAACTCTAATATTCCCCACATGCACAGGAGAAGACCTGGGTTGGTGTCTTGGTTCTGCCATGTACTAGCTCTATGACTTTGGAAAAGTAGTTTAACCTCCCTGAGCCTGTATTTCCTCAATTGTAAATTTGGGATAATATTGGAATCTATCTCATAAGGCTATATGTGAGGATTAAATGAAATAATACAGATCAAATGATTAGCCTAGTGCCTGCTTCATTAATATTAGTGGCTGGGTTGCGGATAGGTTTCCCATTTGTGTTCCTCTTCCTTCTACTTTATTGGTAGTTTTAGAAGTACCCACAGAAAAAAATCCTTTTTCTCCCTGGATCTGCCATTCATAGGGGTAGACCGTAAACATGCCAGCCTTATGTGGAATGTAAGACAAAAAC
This sequence comes from Mesoplodon densirostris, assembly GCF_025265405.1. Lineage (NCBI taxonomy): Eukaryota > Metazoa > Chordata > Mammalia > Artiodactyla > Ziphiidae > Mesoplodon > Mesoplodon densirostris. Next base: position 22,207,920 of record NC_082676.1, on the reverse strand, counting down.
CTCTCCCATAGAGGATGTACTAGGGAGCCCCAGGTCCCCACTTCTCCACATCATGTAAACAGAGAATTCAAAGATTTCGCCCCCTCCTTTTGTATTCCCCAAGCTTAAAAATCCCAGAGAGTTGGCTGTAGTGCTCAGAATAATGAACAAGTGAAGAGTAAATGGTATTTAATTTTAAGAGTAGCATTAAGCCATCTGCTACCAGGGACTTTATGTTAAACAAGGATGGAAATGTCTGGCTGTTGTTTTTTTGTCGCTATCTGAAAACCTTATAACTGAATAGTTCCTGGATCAATTTCTTTTTTCTCCCTCCAGCTGCTTGTCTCATTCCTGACCTCAGATGACAAAATATAAGGATGCTGAAATAAGCAATGTGTTTGGACTTAGGGTTCCTCTCATCAGGCTTGAGGGGATGATTTTGAGTGTTACACATCTGGTTTGCTAACTGGTTCCAGTCATATAAGGATTAACCCACGGGCCTTTCCCAAGTAGAGCACAGCATAGTTGTTTGCCACTGAGGAAGACAGTGAAACAAAGGATGTATTTACCATCCTGGAAAACTGCTCTTCTCTTTTGTGGGAGGAGGTTAGTGGCCAACTCACATTTTATTGAGCATCTACGAGTATACTGAGGGCTTTACAGGTGTATATACTTTATGAATTAGGCATTTCTATCTTTCTGTCTTTTTACAGATGAGTCTCAAAGAGTTTGTTCATTACCAAATACCTTCTAGCAAGTGAGTGACACAAGCAGAATTTGAGCCTAGGTTTGCTTCTAAAGCTTCCTCTAACACCAAGGTGGCTCCAGTGGTCTCCTGGTCGGTATCCAGAGGCAGCACAGTGTAGGGGGAGGAGGATTGTCTTTGTAGGAGACAAACCTGGCTTCACATCCCAGCTCTACCCCCAAAATAGCTGGTGGCCTTAGACAAGTTATTCTTTCTGGACTTTGAATTCCTCTTCAATCAACAAGGCAGATAAAACCTTTCTCAAATTGTTGTGTGAAGAATAATGATCATGAGCATCCTACATAGTCTCTAGCAAGTGGACATTTAATAAATGGTAAAATAGTTGCTGCGTGTCAGCCTCCTTTCAAAAATAGTCATCCTTACCTCTCTCAGTTTTCATGTTTATATGTAGGGAGCAAAACTCCTTGGCTTTCGTGGGTGTGAAGCCCAGTTGTGCACCAGGACTGCATATGTAGAGAGGCTGGGTCATAACAGGAGCTACCAAGAGATGGGACAGCCAGTCTATCATGATGGCCTACTAATCTGGACCCTCAGTTATAATCCTGATTGTGCTGGTCCTGTCAAGATTCATCACCTTGAATGAGGTCCTGCACCCTTCTATTTCAGTTTGATGCTCTTGCAGAGGGTCTGTTTCATGGATAAGAGCCCTAAAGGTAGGTCAGTGAGGCTTCATTCATTCTTTCATTAAACAAACCACTAGCCCCTTCTTTGTGCCAGGCTTGGTGCTGTAGATGGAAGGTGAACAAGCTCACAGTGCAGCTAGGGAGACATGGAAACCTGTATTTATATTACAAGGTAAAGTGGTAGAAGAGAGCTCGGAGCAGGAGCTCCTAATCTAACCTAGGTGGTGAGAGAACAGGTGGAGGTTAGAAACAACTCCACCTTAGAAATGTGGCTCTTGAGCCAAACCTTAAGTCTGAGTTAGCCACGTGAAGGAATATCAAGTGAAAAAAGCAGCGTGTATAAAATAAAAGGTGGGAGGCACAGACTACAGTGAGCCTTAAACTAGCTGCCCCTCAGAATCATCTGGAAATTTGTTTAAAATGTAGCCTTCTGGGACATGTTCTCAGAGTTTCTGGTTCCACCAGTCTGCGTAATGCTGGTGGATATGTAGTTTTATTAAGCTTGCCATGAGTACCCTCTGAGACCAGTCTGGCACCAGCCCTTGGTAAAAAGAGCATGGAGCCAGAAGCTTAGATTAGTTAAGCAGAAACCAGACCTTGAAGGACCCTGCAGAGCTGTTGTGAGGATTGACTGAGTTAATATATGTACAGTGCTTAGGGCAGTACCTGGCACATGGTAAGCATTCATTAATGTTAATAGTTACTGCTGTTCTTACAGTTATTTTATTGTGTTATAGTAAAAAAGGACTCCCCCCAATTTTTATAGGTCATAGGTAGAGTACTAATTTTAATTATTTTGACTATTTCAGCTAATTTAGCACAAACTCAATTTTGATATTGAAGGCCTGGGTGGAAAGGATGAAGGAGAAACATCTATCACTGTTTTTCTTTTTCGTTTTTCATTTTGCCAGGTAGAAACTTAGTTCTTTAGTGGTAGCATTAGCTGAATTCTTATTTTGGATGTAGAGTTTTCCACTGTTACTTTATTTTGTCAATATAACTCTGTTAGTTTTCATTTATAATCTTGATTAAGTTTTATAGAAATAGTTTAGTGTGCAGTGTATCTCCTTTATAGAAGTAAAACAAATACCGGGAATGTGGAAGCAGCAGCCGAGAAATAGCCAAACCTTTTTAGGTTATTTCTTTAGCATTAGGTGGTGCCAAAATGAGGAAATAACTTAGGGGCTAGGCAGTAATTAACTGGTTTATTAAACCTGGTTTATAATAACCTGGTTTATTAAAATTCAACACATAATCTTTACTATGATATGCTTCCTAATGTTACCACTGGGGGCTTTTTTTGTTGAGTACTCTGATAGGCAAAAACCTATCAGGTGAAAGCATTCATTATATCATTTCACTTAATCCTCACAAGAACCCTGTGAGCCATGGATTATTACCTACATTTTACAGGTGAGAACACTGAGGCATAAAGAAGTTGTCATTTTCCGAAGACACAGCTAGTACATGGCCTTACTAGGATTTTAAGCTAAGATTTTTCCATGGTTTCTGAAAATTAAATCATATGCAGTACTCTCCTAATTCTTCTTTTAATCATAAATCAGTGTTGCTTAGTAGTAGTGGGCCTAATTTAAACTGCTTGGTGTCTTTTCCTGTTTGATTTCTTTTAAGTCATCAGTAGTCCTGCAGCCAGTACTGCATAAACTCTCTCAATTCCAAACATTTTGCCCTGCCACACTTTGTTCACCTCTTCTTGGCTTCCGACTTTAGGGTGTATCTGTCCACTGATATTCTACTCTCTTCTCGGTGGCCTCTCAGGCCTGAAGCTCAGCACTGCTTCAGCCTTCAATTTCTGTTCCTAAACATTCCCATCTGCTTACTTTGCAGTTGCCTGCCTCTAAACACTTCACTCAGCACTCTGGCCTATTTTCTCCCTCTGTTGGCCCCCTTGAGAATGAGACATGAATCCATAGTTTTCAACCCTCCTGAGTTGAAGAGCTTTGACAGAATACACATGCTTGGGCCCCACCTCCAGGAATTCTGATCATCGGAATGCCAAACATCTGTTTTTCTTGTTTGTTGTTTTTTTTTTTTTGCGGCACACGGGCCTCTCACTGTTGTGGCCTCTCCCGTTGCGGAGCACAGGCTCCGGACGCGCAGGCTCAGCGGCCATGGCTCACGGGCCCAGCCGCTCCGCGGCATGTGGGATCTTCCCGGACCGGGGCACGAACCCGCGTCCCCTGCATCGGCAGGCGGACTCTCAACCACTGCGCCACCAGGGAAGCCCAAACATCTGTATTTTTTAAAAGCTCCAGAGCCTGTTGCTCAGCTAGTGCTGAGACCCACTAGCCAGAATGCTCAGAGCATAAGCCTTGGTAAGCATACTTTTTACTTTCTCTCTGGGCCAAGAGAAGATTGTTGACATGGTGGGTCTTAGGGGAAGCCTTGTTAAAAATATGTTTATTGCTTTTTCTGAGTATGAATAATTAACCTAATGTAGAAAAGTCAAGCATTGTGGAAAAGAAGGGTGGGAAAGTTAAAATCACCCCCAGTCTCACCACCCAGAGTTAATGACTAGAAACATGGTGGACACTATTCATTCAAACATCTGTGTTATGGGTGGGGGTTGGATATATGTGCATATAATTTTGTATAAGTGGATCCATGGTGTATATGCTGTTTTGTAACCTGCTGTTTTTACTCAGTGTGTCTTGGGCATATTTGACAGGGGTGAGTCTTTTAATAAAATTAGGAAACAGGACTGTATATTTTTAGAAGGCAGGATAGATTTCAGGTTAAATAATTAGGTTGTAGAGGTGATAGCAGTTTGGAACGGTAAGCTGTGCTTGGATGGTGATGTTGGCTCTTCCAAGTATTGTTAATGTGCTGGGACTTCAGGATGGTAAGGAAAGGAGGTGCGGACTGAAGGCTAATACGTCTGAGTTCACTTGGTTATAGTATAAGGGCAGTGAAGATGCCTTTCAGATTTTTTTTTTAATGTGTGAATATTTTAATGTGTTAGACATGTTGGCATCTAACAGTAGATATAAGGTAGAAGGAGATAAACTGAAAATAAACCTGTATACATTTCACTGCTCATAAAGAATACAGTTACGTGTGTGAGATATTTGTTAGTGTCCACCTTCCTGGACTTTTGTGATATTGGATGTGATTTTTATACACAGCAGCTTGCAGGTTGCTGGGGAAATGCTCTGTGTATTTAATCATGTTGCAGTCTTACTTGTTTGTTTCTCTTATGGTAAGAAAATGTCTTTGGCTTGCTTTTATAGTCAGATTGATTTTGCTTATGGGTGTCCAGATGCTGATGAAATATAATTAGCATAAGAAAGAGGTTGAAAAGATGTTGACTCTTCTTTTCTGGTAGCCAAACAAAGGCTCTCCAAACAAATTATTCTCAGGTATCAGGTTAAAGTGAAGCAGCTCTTTTCTCTTTAAGATTCAGGTTTATTAAAGGATCTATGTGTTGAGCTGGGGAGGTCACCCTGGGGATGCGGTTGGAGAACCTTGCTGTAACCATCATGGGGTGATTTTCTGCAGCTGAGCACCTCTGTTTGCCAGTAGTAGCTTCAAATCCCTTAAGTAGCCTATTAGAAAGGAGCCCTGGGCTGGGTTCAGGAGGTTTGGATTTGTGTTTCTACCATAGGCTCTGTGACTTCGTTAAGTCATTTACTCTCTGAACCTCAGTTTCCCCACCCTTAAAGAGGGAGATAGTAATATTTCACAGTGTGTGAGAATTGGATAAGATGGTATATGGGGAAGTGCTTTTATATACTATAAGGTTATGCACACATACGATATGGTTGTGGTGTGTATTACATTCAGTGTTTTTCCCTTGTCTCTTCTTCATTCCTTATATTTTTTTCCTTGTAACACTTTTCTTCCTTGTCTCTGGCTCCAAAGTAGAAAGAAAATGATGGTTAATTTGTTCCGTATTTGCCGCAGGGTTACCATAAAATAAATTAAGTGATCATTTTGATAATCACTAAAAATATGCCTACAACTTTCTTAAAAGTATCGATTACTAATAAGTCATGTCTCTGTTAAGTATGCCTGCTGGCTGGCAAACTCGTGGAAAAGCAAACAGTGTTTGCTTTTCTCGTTAGCAGGCTGATTTTCCTGATGATGTGCCAGCCAGTCTGAGGTTACTGTTGACAATGATGGCTGTGGTGGTGTCTCGCATTTATTGAGTATTTGCTGTGTTCCAGTATATCCATGATGTCATTATCCCTGACATCAGCCCTTTGTGGAGTATCATTAGCCTGGTTTATTACTGAGGAAACAGTCCCCAAGAAGTTAAGCACTTTCTCAAATCGTGAACAGTTTAAATTAATGTCTGCTAGAACCTAAAGCCTATGTTCTTGATCCTACGCTTTAGTCTCTTAAAGAGACAACTGAAAACCAGAGTTAAATGACTTTTAATCATCACCAAAGCAACCTTTAGTTATTTCTAGAAATAAAACAGGAAAATTTATAATACTGGCAAGGCAGGGCAGAAAAGCTCTATTACCAAGTTTTTTTGTATTATGTAAGATGTGAATTTGGCGGGGGGGGGCATATTTGTAATGTGGGATGTGAACATTTTTTATAACATCAACCTAAATTTTTGAAATAATCTTGTTATAAAGTTTTTTCTATGTGTTTTATATTAAGTTAGATGTGTTTTTCTAAGCTGTAAGCTTGGCATAGTTCTTAATAGTGTAGGGGGAAAAGCTTATAGAACATGCAGACTGGAGTTCAAATCCCAGCTTATACCAGTTGTGTAACTAAATTAGGTGTTCTGAGACTCAGTTTCCAACGTGAAGGTGAGGGTGGTTTCCGCATACCAACAAATAGTTCTCGAACACCAGCAGGCTGTCTTAGAATTCAATACAATGCTGACATTATAGACCTGGGATAGGAGCATTTTCCACAGGTTGAGGGCTCAGTCCTACAACTGCCCCACTCCTATTCCTTTTGGACACCATTCGCAAGCCCAGGTTGTTATCAGTACTTCTGATCAATTAATTGTTTATAAACCAGAAGTTTCCAAGACCTGCTCCTTGGGTTCTGTGCAGCTCACAGAACTCAGAGAAACATTTTACTTACCGGTATATTGTAAAAAGATATAACTCAGGAACAGCCAAATGTAAGATATGAATAGGGCAAGGCATGGGGATAGGGTGCGGAACCTCCATGCCCCGCCTCTAGGCACGCCGCTCTCCCAGCACCTCGATAGCTCTCCACACCCCATCCTTTTGGGGTTTTTATGGAGCCTTCATTACATAGGCGTGATTGATTAAATCATTGGCCATTAGTAATTGATGCAATCTCTAGCCCCTATCCCCTCCCAGATCTGGGGTTGGGACTGAAAGTTGCAATCCTCCAATCACTCTAACCTCTTGGTTGGTTCTCCTAGCAACATAACATTAACATAACAAGAGACACCGTTGTAGCTTTCATCACTTAGAAAATTCCAAGGGTTTTAGGAGCTCTTTGCCAGAAATGGGGACAAGGACCAAATATAATAGTTCTTATTATAAATCACAATATCACATTAGGCACATTAATTAACTTCATTGATCTCAGATATACTGCATCTACAACAGTGCTTCTCAGTGTTTATATTGCCGACAGATTACCTGGGGATCTTTTAAAAACACCGTCTGCTCCAGTAGGTCTAGGGTGAGGCCTGAAGTTGTGTGTTGATAACCAGCCCCCAGGTGGTGCCGCTGCTGCTGGTCCTCTTACCACACTTTGAGTAGCAGGGATCTATAAAACTGACAGGGACAAGGTGAAGGGACAAAGGAGGTGATTAAATAGTTAATCCCACTAGGGGACTGTAAGTAGAGAAAAAGTATGGGAGACCCCTTGATCACTCAAGAAAGCAGGTTTGCTTACCCACAAAACCAAGCAGGCTTGCTTAGCAACAAAACCGTGCAACAGAAGCATGAGACATGCCCTGAAACAATAAAACAGTGGTGGAAGGAGACCCACATCCTGCCCAGTGAGCTCAGTAAGTTATCTGTCTCTCAGAGTCATTGTGGCATATAGTAGGTGCTTAACAAATGTTAGCCCTCTTCCCTTCTCCTTCCAACATGGCCTTTTTTTAAGAAGTACTTCTGGAAATGTGTATTCCCAGCATGTCTTATCTCTGTCAAAGTTCCAGGCTACAGAAGACATTTTGCAAGTAGTAAATTCAGGATTAAGCATTAAAATGAGAGATGCCCACATCTGAGCATAGCTTGATGACTTAGGAGGTCATCTTGAGGTGTTTGCCCAGAACTAGGAGTCATTTAGGAAGTCTGTGAAAACCTTTGTAAGGTGGCCTTTCAAAGGAATCCTCGACTGACGTCTTCCATGAGTTCATTCGCTCTAAAATTTTCTTCAGCCATTATTTGTTGAATACCTAATGGTGCCAGAAAGGAAGAGTGCCTTTCTGATTATTACTGTACTTATTCGTGTCATGCTGGAGAATAAAATCTCTGTTTTCCAATCCCTGTGCCAACATGTGTCCTACTATCTTACACACGGTTTCCAGGAGCTACCAGGGTGAGGTCAGAGGCTTCCCAGGAGCAGGAAGACTTCCTGTAGTCCTCGTGGGGGTGTCTCACTGAGCAGGGAAAAGCACGAAGCCAGGCTGAGGGGAGTTCTGGGATACCACTGCCAGCAGGGACAGTGATGATGAAGCAGGCTGGGGAATTCTTTCCTTGGGAATGCATCTTGGATTCCATAGTGGTAAACAAGTAGGATTTGTTTCAGAGAAATTACTTCGAAGTCAGTTTTTTCCAGAAACCATCTGCTTTGTATAAAGCAAGGGACATTGACATTCAATTTATAGCTATATTCAAAATGGGCTCCCTGCTTATTTTTTACAGCTCAGTTTTCTAAGAAGTACCCCAGAAATTTGGGTGCTAGTAAATTTAGTTTACCACTAAAAAGGCAGATTTGAGGCAGTGGAGAGAAAACTGGTCAGATCAGTCTCTGGCTCTTACTAGCTCTGAGAACTTGGATAAAACATATAACCTCTCTGGGGAGAATTCATTCCAAGTGTGGTCATGAACATAAAGTGAGAAAGAGTATGTGAAGCACCTAGCACAGTAACCTGGCATGTAACACTAATAAATGGTTTTTTTCCTCTTAAGAAAGACCCATTGGGGAGTTCCCTGGTGGCCTAGTGGTTAGGACTTCGGGTTTCACTGCCATGGCCCGGGTTCAGTCCCTGGTTCGGGAACTGAGATCCCACAAGCTGAGCAGGCAAAAAAGAAGAGAGAGAGAGAAGGGAAGGAAGGGAGGGAAGGAAGGAAGAAAGGAAGGAAGGGAGGGAGGGAAGAAGGGAGGAAGACCCGTCAGGAAAGGCACGTAAATCTCTCAGACCCTTAGTTCTTTATTTGTACAACTGTAAAATGGTTGCACTGAGTATATGGAAGAATTAGCTTGTGAGAAAATGATGATGGTAAAGTACTGCATATATCTGCCAATTGTTGATTATATCTTGTTCGTAAAACAGAATATGGACTCTGTCTTCCCAAATGCCATGTGTTTTTTAGGATTAGCCAGGTTCCTTTGTCTCCACCCTATTATGAGTCTAATAACTGTTAGAATATGATCCTGAAGCCACTTCGCAGAGATGCCTGCATGTTTTCCCAGTAGTTTTTGTGTGCGCAAGATTATAGGATGGTTTAGTTTGTTAGTCTCACAATGGAAATGAAAGAACTGTGTTAGTGCAGCACTGAAATTCCTTCTGTACTTTCACTGCTGTATTACCGGCTGATGGAAAAAGGGTTAAGACGTCAGACTTCAAGAAAATGAACGTAAGTCCGCCTTGGGTCTGCGAGCAGGTTTTTCTGGTTTCTGTGGAAATCAGCGAAGCCCTGGAGTCTGGAGGAAGAGTGTGTGGAGCCCAACAGTTGGTGAGGCTGCAGCGGCTTACAAGAGGACTTTACTGCTAAATGTGGGAAGACTGGGAGGAGGAGCCGTGGCTGTTGGAAGAGCGCAAAGGCAGGACTGGTGAATAGATGAAAGTCGTGCAGAGGCAGGTTTAGATCATTCCCTGAAGGCCCTGGAAACAGATTTTTCTTTCTTTTTTTCCCCCCCTAAACTGAATTTCTGATCTAAAGCAGGCATCCAGGGATGGCTTTCAGAGGAGTGTGAAAATACCTCCCTTGCTTTGGGGCTGTGGTGGTCCGCTCTTCTGAGCCAAGGCAGGTTGATACTTGGAAAGTGGGAGATTGGAATAGCAAAGAAATCACTGAGGAAGGGGAGAATGTGGGAGAATTCCGGCACTTAGGTTTAACCTCAAGTATACCCAAATCCATGTTACGACAGGGTTCTGCTGTGCTTTCCTAACCTCTTAGGCTTATTGGAGAATACAGTAAGCTAACCATTGAAAAGGACTCTTTAAAAAAAAAAGCCACATTACAAATACTCATAGTGATTGTCTCATTTTAGGATCTAAAGATTTTTTCATGTTTTTTGTAGGGCGTGGGTGGGGAGAGGAGTGGTAACTGTATAATTTACCTTTTTAAACCTGAAAGAGCTTTTAGGCCACAGTCAGTTTAATTTAGATGAAATACTCCTAAGTGATGTGCTAAAGGAAAGTAAACTCTAACCAGCCACACCTCACATTCAGATGGCTTCATCACGGGGGCTCACTAAAGGACTCAGGCTGGTGAGTCAGAAACCAGGCATCTGAGCCTCTCATACCAGTTCTTCAAAATACTGCTGGGTGTGAGTTCTGCTTATATGAGTATTGGTGGGAAGGCAGAGAGGAAACAAAGGTGCTGAAACTCCAGGCATGCATTTCTGCCATTACAAGGATGAGGGTTAATCTTTTTAATTAAAAAAAAAAAAAAAAAAAAAAGTTGTATCAGTCCTTCCAGCCAGGTTCTCCAGAATATAATGGAAAAGTGTCCTGAGGAGATCCTTCAAGACAGATGAAAAGAGGGGAATGTGCCTTTCACCAGCAGTTACTCCTGGTTCTAGGATTTTCCCCACTGGGATGTGTGGCTGGTTCCAAACATGAGTGAGACTGCACACTCAGCTTTCTTGGGGTAAATACCTGACTCTCAGGATGCAGTCTGTCTTTGGACTTCCTGGAAAAGGACTTACTGAATTAGTATATCAGTTAGGAATTGCAGTTGGTTGCTAGTAACAGAGGCTCGAAATCACAGTGGTTTAAACAAAATAGAACACATTGAGGTTTATTTCTGTCTCATGTAAAGTCAGCCCAGAGGTCAGCAGGACTGGACTGGCACTTTCACAGTGTCAGCCCGAGCCCAGCTTCCTTCTGTCATTCTCTTCCTTATCACAGGGCCAGGGATGTTTGCTTGCTTGTTTATGCACCCCAGGCACCTATAAAATGCCTGGCTTCAGTTTTCAGGATTGCCTCATGGTCTTAGATGGTTCCTAGAGTTTTAGTTACTGTGTCTACATTCCAAACTACAGAAGATCAAAAGGGGAAGGGAGCAGGGCAGAAGGGGTCATGGCCGTTCCTGGAAGTCCCAAATACCAGTTCATCTTAAGTCTTGACCCAAAGTTAGTCACACAGTCATACCTAGCTATAAGGGAAGTGGTGGTTTGTTTGTTGTTGTTTGTTTTTTTTAAGCTGGGCATATTACCAAGTAAATATAGGTTCTATTAGTAAGACATAAGAGAAATTGGGTAGGTAGCTGGCAGCTCTTCCAGTCAGGATGCTGCCACTTGGTATAGAACACCTCTCTTGGGCAGAGCTTGTCTAGGCCATCTCAGAGTGGTACTCCCCAGAACGAGTACCATTCCCCAATCCGCACTGCCGCTGCCTGAGTGATAGGGTTGGTTTCACTGACAAAGCACCTTGTAGGAGCCATAGAAAACTACAGACTGGAATCATTTTCCAAGGAGACAGTTGCGTATGCACGTGGCAGACACTTAGAGTTTCATGGACCTCTCCTTCAGCCCATCTAAGATATGGGCCTTCCCTGATATATGAACATTAGACTTTTAGGGAACTTCATGCTTTCAGCTCAAGCCCTGAGTTGGGAGGATTAGATGCCACATCCCTCTGTTTTTGTTTTTGTTTTTTTTCACTCTGAGTCCTTGGAGAATAATTGTGTAGCAGAAAGAAGCATTTCTTGGGCACACATATCCCTTTCTTGCTGTAAGGCCCATTTCCCCACAGATTCAAATCCGTAAATTAGTTAAGCTAGCACTTAAACACTTTCTTAAATCCATAGTGCTACTGGAACTCTGAAAGGAAGGAAAGAAATCCCATGGGAAAGTGGAACTAAATTTTTTAAAAGCAACACCTGTCATATTGCTTTGTACCCAGTAGATGCTTAGACACTATGTAGAATCTCACCGTAACTGAAAAATGAGAATACTGAATTAATTTTGGCTGTATTTCAGGTTAACTGGATTTCAGTGGGCCTGTTTCGATGGAAAATGCATTCAAAATTGCAAACAACAAACATATTTAAAACTACTTTTTGGAAAAATGGCCTTCAGGAGTCTCATCATTTATATTCCAAGTTCACATCTGGCTTACCATGCTGTTTAGTTAGGATGTCAAATTCAGTATTAGTTGAATCTCTGGCACAAGGCTAGACACTGAGCTGTGTCAGTGAAAAAGATGGACCCTGCCTTGGAGGAGCTTACCATCTGTCGGGGAGATTCACAGAGCAAGAGAGGTTTCAGTACTGCGTCATCAGTACGTACAGGGCCAGCAGTGTAGGAGAGCTTACGGGAGCTCCCCACAGCCTTCCAGGCATCAGGTATTTTGAAAACTTTATCAAATGAAACTATCTCATGATTTTATTTGTATTACTATTGAGGCTGAATGCCTTTTTAATATGCTTATTGGGTATTTTTTAACTCTTGAGGAAAATAATCAAGTTTTATTATAGTGGAACTAATGAGGTTACTTCCTAATTAGCTGTGAAACCCTGGGAGGCAAATTTCTTTTCCTAGCTGAGTCTCTAGTCTCTTATCTGTAAAATGGGGAGGATAATAAGCATGGTTCAAAGGATTGTTGTGAGAATTAAATAAAGTAATACATACAGAGCACACATAGGCACATAATAGGTTTACAATAAATTTTGCCTCTTTATGTCCCAGTCTGTAGCCCAGTGCCTGCCAGGATTCAGTAAATGTTTGTGAAGAATAGGAATATATGTATTTTGTGTACGTGTTAAAAGGGACTATATATAGATGCTTAACACAGATCCATCTGTCTTGAAAAGAGTGTTCGATTTGACTTGCATCAATATTCAACTGGAGTGGCTGAGTGCACATGCATGACTCTTCTTGGGTTACCACATCCCCTGGTAGGCAGATGTCCATTATAATGAAATGTAAAAAAGGAAAAAATAATAATAAAGGCAGAGCAGTGTGATGTTATGGCTTGATTTGACAGGGCCTCCTGCTGCTTCAGCTGCCAGTGCCAGGCATGGAACAGATTAATCTGTATTCCAACACACCAGTGCTGAAGTCAAGATCGATCTAATTAAGGTATTTTAAACATCCTGTTTGCATCTAGAGTCTTACCAGAAAGCAGGATGTCTCTCCATCTGGGGGGAGCTCAGGGGGAGGTGGGCAGCAAGGTTCAGCAATAAAACAGAGATGGCTTTCATTTTAGAAATGAGGGAAGATCACTTCTGTGTGATCCCATTAAAACAAAAGAGCTAATGGACTTAAACAAAGGCAGCTCTTCAGCATGGCCTTGAATTTTAAAGTGGCCCTGCAAGATCTTGCCATGACATGGCACTGCTGGTTGAAGTACAGGGACCATTTCCGTCCTAAGAATAGAACTCTGGCTGACCCATATCTTTCTTAACCATTTGGGCTGCTGGAAGGAGGTGCAGGCTCTGAAGCTGGGTGGGCAGATCAGCCCTGAATTCATTCCCCAATGAGCCATGCTGGGCCGGTATTTAAATGCCAGGCCATTGGGGTGTTGGTTAGGGTCCACTTTCCATAGTCCAGCATGTACATTTATCCATTATCTGCACCCCTCCCCACCTTTCCAACCTAATCACCTTTTGTCCCCCTTGCCTCCCACCGTGCTGATATCCTCCCAGTTCTTTGCCTGCACCCTGTACATTTCAACTTAATGCCTTTGCTTCATGCTTGTCCATCTGTTTGGAATACTGTTGTTCCCATTGCCCCTTCTCCTGCCGAGGCTCTTCTCTTGCCTGCTTCTGTTCTTCAAGGCTCCGCTCAAGTGCCATCTTGCCTACCAGCCTCCCCAGATATCCTCACTGGAAGAGTATTTGACTCATTAGTAGTTTCTGCCCCTTTCCCATTCACTATCACGTTCTGTCAAGTAATTTTAGACATAGTATACCTCAGTCACCTAGAGGGCAGGATTGTCTGATTGTCTCAGTCCCCAAACACTGAATCTTATATGTTGTAGGATTCTATCTTATGAATAAATGAATAAATCAGTGTCAGTTCCGGTCCCAAAGATAGTCCTGTGGCCCAGCTCAGCTGGTTAATGCCTCCTTTTCCTTTCTGGTAAATATAATCTTCCCCTGCCTCATGGGACCAACAGAGATGCAAGTGGGACACCTCTGAAATCCAGAGGCACAGAAGGATGAAGAAGTCACATTTGGGGATTATTACTGTGCACCTTGTCACTTTCTTCCCTCTGTTCCCTACCTCTACCCCAGTCCTCACCTTGGGAGACTTGCTAATATAAATAGTAGTCCATTTGTCCCAGGATTCGAGAATGTGGTCCAAATTTGTGCTTCAAGAATTAAATGTGCTCCTAGAACCCAAAATTCTAGCTTCTGTCTACCAGCTTTGCCATAGAAAACTTGGGGTTGTTAGCTCACAGACATTTACTTGCCAGTGTAACACCTCCAGCCTTGCTCATAAGATGATGAGGATGAGCTTCTCTAGAGTGGACCATCATCTTTCATCTCTACAGTCCCAGTACTTAGCACATTGCCTGGCACACAGTAGGTACTCAGAAGTTTGAGTAAAGGAATGGCTGGTGTATGTACCACTTTGTGCCCTGTAATTACTTGTCCTGTGGTTATAAAACTCATAAAGGAGAGTGTCTTTTTCATTTCCTCTGCAGATCATGTGCTATGTTTTCAGTTCTTGCAACAAGATCAAAAGGCAAGGACCATCTCTGCTTAGATGTGCTGTGTCCTTCAGCTTACTGATAAATAGCCACGGCCCACCTCAGGGCTGTTTGCAGGTCTCCCAGAATCTTGTATTATTTGGCTTTATAGGCAACCACACATAAGGTCTTTATTTTAATTTATTGTGGGATTAAAGAGTCTGAGTGAATTTGGCCTTGTTCCATTTTAGAGTTAGAACAAATCTCGAGTTGTAGAAAATAGCCCTACCAGCTGAGAAAGTCAAGCCATCTAAGTTCCTATTTTTCTCAGCAGGGGCGAGTTAGAATAGCCCAGGCCGACTGAAACATGTTCAGTTGCCAACATGTGATCAGCATGCAGTACGGAAGGAGTGAGGTGGCGATCTCTGGCAGGTGCCTCAGTGAGAGAATCTCTTGTGATGCTCTTTTTCAATGCAGCAGATCTCAAACTAATGTCTGTTGAGTGCCTACTGTGTACATATCTCATTTGATACAATGGATTTAATCATAGAAGGGACAGCCGCATTTTACAAATTAAGAGAACTGAGGCTCAGAGATTAAACAGTATGCCAGTGGTTTAGTTTAACCAGCTAGTGAGTGTCAGAGGCAAGATTTGAATCCAAGTCTGATCCTGAAGCCCCACATAATTAATTAATTCACTTGGCGTTTCTGGAGGAGGTCCCTGGAGTTAGTCCTCTCAGTGTACCTCTCAGCAGTAGGACACTGATAGGCCTAGTTGTTTATAGGCCCATCTGGATGAATAACTCTCCTCACAGAGAGAGGTGACGTTAGCCTATTGGGATTTAGACTATACCTTTTTAAGAATGAGGATGGGAAATGCACTTCCATCTCATTCTTTAAGAAAGTGGCACATACTGCAGGAGGCTGGTTAGAGTGATTGCCGCAGTCTGGTTGTGCCATTCTGGAAAGACCTCTGATCTGGGTATACTAGATCTTGGGTTCTTAACCCAAGAGCCATCCCTAAGAGATGGGAACACTCTGAAACTTCATGGAAATGTGGCATTTGTATCTATATATACAGGAGGGAATAGCATGCATAAGGGTTCATCAGATTCTCAGAAGTGTTTGTCATGATTTTAAGAAGGAAAAAATAAGAAGGGGGGGGACAAATTGCAGATCTAGATTTCAGTGACCTAGAAAGGTACTTTTGACTGGAAGCAGCAAATCACATCCTTTATCAGGGCTCTTGTTTCTATACTCGAAATCCCAGAGGAGTTGAACCAAAGATTTCTAATTCTCCTTTCAGCTCTGAAAATTACAGAATTCTGATTGACCCTGGAGAATCAAACTTTTAGCCCCCCTTGCATATATCCAGGGGGGTCTAACCCATTGCTAATCACTCTTGAGAGGCCCTGAAGGGATTTGAGCTGGGGGAAGAATGGGCCAGAACCACTCCTCTAGGCAGTTTCACTAATTAGTGTCTGAGGCAGTCAGTTGTCTGACTGTTGAGCAAGGCACCCAGCAGGCAGGGACTCACACTGGCACACAGTTTCAATACTGGCTCTCTAATTCTCCACCAAGACCCCTGCCTCCTTACCTAGTGACTTCAAAGTGTAGATTTGCGTGACCTTCCCCTCCCTGCGCTTTGTGGATTCCTTTAATGTGTGTGCACGTGCGTGCGTATGTTCTGCTCTTCCTGGGTCCTGCCTTAGGTCTTCCTGGGTCTCTGCAGTGGGGCCACCACATCCACCCTGTCTATACTGACAGCTCCATAGCCATCCTTCACCTCCATTTTATCCTGTCGAAATGACAGAGCAGCTGAGCGGTGTTGGCCAGCAGATAAACCTGTTATCTCCCCTGCGCTCTGTGCCAGCATCTCTCCCCATCTCCTTGGTGCATGAGAAATTGACACCACCTTGGGCTGAAATCTGTTCCTAGGGAAGTTACATTTATTAGTGGCTAATGAAAGCATGTGTGTGTGTGTGTGTGTGTGTGTGTGTGTTTGCACTCACGTGTATGCGCAAAACTTAGGGTGAATGAAGTGTTTTCCTATCTGGCAGGCACCAGTGACCTACGACCAGCCACAGCACCCAGAGAGAGAGATGCAAAGAACATAGGCAGATTCAGGTCTGCCTTTGACAACCTGTCCTTTGCTTAAAATCCCAAACTAATAGGTATATGTCATTTGTTCTTAGTATACCACTGCAGTTGATCAAGGTATCTCCTGTTCCAGGCTGGGATGAGCTGTGGAAATACATGCTAATATGATCTAGTTCCAGAAAAAATGATTCTCCTCTATATTATATTTTCCTCTTTGAAAATTACAGCTCCTGACACTCTCTCTGTGCCACCAGCACCCCACATCCCATCTTGTTGAGGTATATAAAGAACATTCTCTTGGGAATTCCCTGGCGGTCCAGTGGTTAGGACTCTGCGCTCTCACTGCCAGGGCCTGGGTTCAATCCCTGGTCGGGGAACTAAGATTGCACAAGCCGCGCAGCATGGACCCACACACACACACAAAAAGAACATTCTCTTGCAACTCCTCATCCATCTTAATCAGGAAGATTAAATGGGAGAATTATTGAGAAGTTTTGGTTTAGTATTTGTGGAACTGCCCAGAACTCAAAGTCACTTCTTTATTTGGACTCCACTAGAAATTGCTTCTGGAAAGAGTAATTCAGTAAAAGAGAAAAGAAGGGTGTTATTCATGTCTTACCTCCATGTGGCCTTTCGCTTCACTTTCCTCCTGTTAAAACTATTGACTTTTTTGTTAATCCACATTTACATAGTGCCTGTCTTTTGGACACAGTGAGCCCCCCCTGATGAAGCACATTTTCAGGCTTTGCATGGTTTAGTTTCTGATCTCTTTTATCATAAAAGTTTCTTCTTTAAAAGCTTTGATGGTTACCTTTTATATGTGGGAGCATGTAACCTAGTAGGAAAGGCTTCCATTTTGGAGCCAGACAACACGGGTTCAAATCTAAGTTCCCACCACTCTCTCAAGGACATGACCTACTAAGTAAATTGATTAACCTCTCTGACACTTGGATTCTGCATACTAAATCAGAAATGAGAATTGTACCTTTTGCATAGCTTAGTAGTGAAGATTCAATGAGAAAATTGTTTACAGACTCAAGCCTACTGTTATTGATACACAATAAATTGGTGACAGTTATTATTGTACCCTACTTACTTTCATACCGGAATTTGAAGCAACTTACAGCAAAACAATATGGTGATACTAAATCTTAGCTTTGAGTAAGAATTTGTCAAAAGACAGATGTCAAACTGGGGGAAATATCTGCAGTGTAGAAGACAAAAGGGTAATATTCTTAATTTACAAAGAGCTCATAGAAATCAAAATGGGCAAAGGATAAGGCCGGGCAGTTCACACAGAGAGCAATACAAATGGTCAGTAAACATCAGAAAAGGTGTTTGACCTTATTCATAATAAAAATAAAAACATGCTAATCGAAAGAAGATCCCATTTTTCACCTACAAGGTTGTCATAATTTCTAAGTTGGATAATATCCAATCTGAGTGAGGATATGGGAAAACAGATATTCTTTTTCACTATGTATGTAAAATTATACTTCCACTCTCAGTGTGTATGTATGATATATGTGTATGTGCATGTAGGTATTTCCCAGCACATTCTGGTTAATTAACTTACTTAAGGTGATGCCCTTGAGCAAGTGGTAGGAGCTTAGATTTGAACCTACGTGGTCTGACTCCAAAATGTAAGCTTTTCCTACTAAATTACATGCTTCCCACATATAAAAGGTAATCATCAAAGCTTTTTGTATGTACAAAACACATAGACACACACACATACACATACTGAGAGTAGAAGTTAATCAGTACAACCTTCTTGGAAGATAATTTGTCAATATCTTTCAACATTTTATATGGTTTTTTTTGACTCACCACTTCCACTTCTAGGAATTTGCCATAAGAATATATGTGCAAAAGTGTATCCAGGGGCTTCTCTGGTGGCACAGTGGTTGAGAGTCTGCCTGCCGATGTGGGGGACACGGGTTCATGCCCCGGTCTGGGAAGATCCCACATGCCGCGGAGCGACTAGGCCCGTGAGCCATGGCCGCTGAGCCTGCGCGTCCGGAGCCTGTGCTCCTCAACGGGAGAGGCCACAACAGTGAGAGGCCCGCATACCGCAAAAAAAAAAAAAAAAGTGTATCCATGCCAGAAATAAAGGTATACGTGCCAGAATACATGTACATGGACGTTCATTGCAGCATTGTTTCTAATAGCAAAAACAACAAACAACCCAAAACTGGAACCCACCTAATATCCATGACTGGGGCATTAGTTAAATTATGATAAATAAGTTCAGTGGAATTCCTGACAGCCATTAAAAAAAAAGTATGTGCTGGTATAGAAAAATATAGTAGAGAATATATGTATGTATATATTTACACACACACGTATGTATATATACATACGTGTGTGTGTATGTATATATATTTTTCCCCTCCTGTAAATGTACACAAGATACTAGTAGTTTTTTGTCCTTTGGGAGAGATGAACAGGGTAGTGAGAGGAGTATGGGAAAAGAAAAATATTAGTACGTGCTCAATAAATATTTGTCGAGGACATTCATACCTTTTTGTATAGTTTGGTTTTTACCATATGCATCCATTCCTTTTATTTTAAAATCCATTGGTTGAGGATGGAAAGAGTCAATAATAAAGTAGTAAAAGAAATTGACTCCTGTGATTGAGCATGGACTCACCTTTGAGCTTCTTAACAGCCAAGGCAAAGAGGTAACTCAGGTAAAAAACACAAAAAATTTATCAGGAAAGAGAAACATTATCTTGATCTCTCAAAGGACTCTAGCAGCCAAGGATTGGTCTAAACTCATATCTAGTCTTATCTGTCTACAGCTTAAAATTCATTGGTGCATCCTTGTCGCTTTTTTCTCCAGCCTTTCCCCACCTGACTGGCCTCTCCTCCCCCATGTGTATGTGATACGCCATCCAAACCAGCCTTTGCATATATTGTTCCTTCTGCCTGGAGTGCTCTATCTTCTCTATCTAGTTGTCAGCCATGGCTTTTTAGTTTTGTTTTGTTTTAAGATTTTCAGTTGTTTGTTACCTCCAGTGGGAATTCCTCTAGGTCAGCTATACCTTGTCTGTGCTCCCCAGATCCCCTCTGCCTACCTCAGTGATGGAACTTGTCACACTGCCCTGTAATTATTGTTCTGTTTTCCCCACTAAATACAGAGCTCCTTAAGGTTAGGGATACTATGTTGTTTGGAGGCCCTGATAACCAAGTGCTTGCCAGGCACAGAGGTAAGTGGTCAGTGAATGATTGAGTGAGTAATCTGAAATTTGGGTTCTACCTCTTTCACCAATTAGCTGTGTGGACAAGTCACTTCTCTCTGGGCCTCGATTTTTCTATAGGTACAATAAGAGATTTGGCCTAGATAATCTATGAGAACTCTCTGGCTGATTTTTTTTTTCTTCCTCTGTGGTTGTCAGATTGTCATATATATACATGGAAGTTGTTACCAGTTGTCATGCTGAGTAATTTCAAAGTTTCAAAACTAAGCTTGTTAAAATTCACTGCATTTTTTATGGCCTGTCCCACATCTGTTCACCAACTTGAAGAGATCAGAGCCACATCCAGTTGCTTGGCCCAAGATTGCAGAACTGATTACGTCCCCCACTCTTTCTTCCTCTGATCTTCTCTCCTTGACATACACAGAAGTTTGTTTTTTTGTTGTTTTTGCCTGATGTGAGCCTCCAAAGACGTCCCTTCTTATTATACTTTGTCACCCTGAGCTGAGCTGTCTTGGTTCCTTACCCTAGGTTCATGATGTTTTTTGCCTTCCTGTGAAGACAGGTCCTATTCTGTCCACTCGCCACTTTCTACCCTCATCTCACCCTCCTCCTGTTCCGTGCCCCTTCCTTTTTTTCAAGGTGGAGCTTATACCAGCTCAATCCCAGCTTTACATCGGAAGTTAGAAGAAAGATATTGGGGTGAACTTGGGGTCTTGAGAAGGTATAATACCTCTCTCCACAGCGTATTTTAAGAAAAAATTTATACTTAAAAAAGTGAATCTGCTGGGCTTCCCTGGTGATGCAGTGGTTGAGAGTCTGCCTGCCGATGCAGGGGACATGGGTTCGTGCCCCGGTCTGGGAAGATCCCACATGCCGCAGAGCTGCTGGGCCCGTGAGCCATGGCTGCTGAGCCTGCACGTCCGGAGCCTGTGCTCCGCAACGGGAGAGGCCACAGCAGTGAGAGGCCTGTGTACCGCAAAAAAAAAAAAAAAAAAGAAAAAGAAAAAGTGAATCTACTGACTAGAGATATTTTATTCAAACTGATGGCTCCCTAAGAAAATGTCATCCACTTACTCCCAAATGCAAAATATCTTTAAGGACCGTTTTGTAACTGATGATTTGAGAGCATATTACCAATGCAAGGGTGCTATTACTCTGAACTTGGGATAGGCACTATATACAAAAGGTGAAAGCTATTCAAAGGCATTTGAAAAATACCCAGAGTTCAAGAGTGATTTGTTTGTCTGGTTCCACCACCACCACCACCAAAAACTTGTATT
Organism: Mesoplodon densirostris; assembly: GCF_025265405.1. Lineage (NCBI taxonomy): Eukaryota > Metazoa > Chordata > Mammalia > Artiodactyla > Ziphiidae > Mesoplodon > Mesoplodon densirostris. The sequence goes on along the minus strand of NC_082676.1, from coordinate 22,186,969 downwards.
GAGGGCCTGCTTTCTTCCCATTTATTCAGCAGGTATTTCTAAAGCACCTACTATGTGCTAGACATTGTTGTGGGACCAGGGATATACCAATGAACAAAGCAGACTAAAATCCCTTCCTTCAAGGAGCTTATATTCTAATTGAAGGGTGGCAGTGAACAAAACAAATAATTAATTATACAGTATTTTAGAAGATAATTCATGCTGAAGAGAAAAATAAAGCAGTTAAGACTTGGAAATCGGTGGTAGTGGAGCACTGCATTTTTAAATAGGGTGGTCAAGGAAAAGCCTCGTTGAGAAGATGACAGTTGAGTAAAACTAGATTTGAAGATTGAGCCATGCAGATAGTCTGGTGAGGAGCATCTCAGGCAAGGAAAGCAGTAAGTACAGAGGCCCCAGGGCAGAAACCTGTCTGACGTTAGAAACAGCATTTAGTCTGAGTGAGTGGGGAGCCATTAGAGGGTTTTACACAGAAGAATGATAGGGTCTGACTTAGGTTTTAACCTAGAGGATCATTCTGACTGCTCTATGGAGATCAGGCCAAAGCGGGCAAGGGTGGAAGCAGAGAGCCCCACAAGCAGGCTGCTGAGTATTCCAAGCAAGAGGTGATGGTGCTGTGGACCAGCGTAATGGCAGTGGGAATAGCAGTAAGAAGACATGGAGTCCTGGCTGTAATTTGAAACTACAGCTGACAAGGTTTCTGTGGGACGTGTGAGAAAGAAGAGAATCAAGGATATCGCCACTGTTTTTGGCTTGAGAAACTGGAGGACCTGGTTGCCATTAACTCAGTGGAACAAACTGGGGATGGGCCTGAGGAGGGAGGTCAGGAGCTTGGTTCCAAAACCATGTTCAGTTTAAAGGATCTGTTAGACAACCAAGTGGAGAGAGCAGGTAGACAGGTGAATTCATGAGCCTGTGTTCAGAAAACAGGACTGGCCTATAGACACAAGTTTGGGAGTTGTCAGCACGTAAATGATCTTTAAAGCTGTAGCACTAGATGAGATCCCCAGGGAGGTGAAAGTAGATAGAGGAAGGAGTAGGAGGTAGAAATAGAAGTCTAAAGACTGAATAACTCTAGCATTAAGAGATTGGGGAAATGAAGTAGTGAGGAATGCTTCTCTGATATAAGTGAGGAAAGTGACTTCTTGAGAACTCAAACTTTGGCATATGAAGATGTTCAGTCAGTTTTCAAACAGAATATTTGTTGCCCACACTGTGAAGCATTTTATTTCAAAACAAACTTTACTCTGCCATCTCCTTTTCAACGTCATTATCCTTGGTTTTTAAAAATTCTTTTTAAAGAAAAGAACCTCTTTACAGCTGAAGCCTATAATATACCCTTCAATTACCCTCTTCTTCCCTGGCTAGAAGAATAGCATCTCATAATAGAAGCCTATAGGTTATGTGGACTGAAAAAACATTGTTATCCTTTTGAAGTCCTTACTGTCCTGCTGTCTTTAAACTTGAGGTAGGGATTTTAGGTGCACCAGAATGTAAGTGATAGCACTGGGACCCTTTCATATTTCTTATTTAATTCTCAGATATTTACCTGGGAAAGTTATTAGGTAATTTGAGAATATGGTAGAACATGTCTTATTTGTTCATTATGTGCTCACCTCATGGTTAGTATTCATACTCTATTTACAGGTTATTTCTGTAAATGGGGGGATTAGTTTGAGGTTCTGTTGCGGACAATAAAACTCAATTATAGGCAGAACAGAAATTCTAACTTAGTTTTTTTTTTTTTTTTTTTTTTTTTTTTTTTTTTTTTTTTTTTTTTTTTTACTGTACGCGGGCCTCTCACTGCTGTGGCCTCTCCCGTTGCAGAGCACAGGCTCCGGACACACAGGCCCCGCGGCCATGGCTCGCGGGCCCAGCCGCTCCGCGGCACGTGGGATCCTCCGGGATCGGGGCACGAACCCGCGTCCCCTGCATCGGCAGGCGGACTCCCAACCACTGCGCCACCAGGGAGGCCCCTAACTTAGTTTTGATTCACTTGCTCAAGTTGTCCTTGGGGATATAATCCCTTTTGAATATGTTTCTTGCACCATATGTGAAAATCAGTTCAATTTTCCATTGACACAATTTAGGTTCTTGTCTTATTAATCAATAGCAGCAGTCAGGGAAGACCTACTTATTCCTCCTTCAATAGAACCAGACCAGGCTTGAAGAGAGGTAGTAATTACTGCTCTGATCACAACATGTTCTCTTTTCTCCTTCCCAACCCAGAGCATGTCTGTTCGATCCTGGCTTCCCTTCTGCGGAACCTGAGAGGGCAGCAGCGGACCCGACTTCTGAATAAATTCACTGAAAATGACAGTGAGAAGGTGGGTGCTTGTTAGACTGTAAAGATGGGACTGGGACCAGCGGGAATAGAATCACTATCTCCCTGATGCGATCTGAGGAGTGCTGGGTTAAGTGTTCCTGCCCTAAAATATCTTCTCCAGCATCTGGACTCCATTGGTTTGGATCTCAAAGGTTTTTCTGGTTATTCTGCCTTTCATCTCCTAATGCATTGCCCTTGACCCCAAATATTTTGAAACCACTTCTGTACGCAACAGTGTACCATTATGGATCATTAAGATGAGGAGGAAAAGATCAGGTCAGTACTTTAAAAATTCTTAATATGCAGTGAAACCATTTGTTACCATGTAAGTAATACAAATAAATGCAACTGTTGTTTGCAAAAAAAAAAAAAAAAAAGAAGAGGCCATTGGGTTAGGACACAGAACCTATCTTAGCAATCATGTCACCCCGGTGACATTATCTAATGTCTGTGCGTCAGCTCCCTCATCTTTAAAATTAGGGTTGCTCTCTATCTTCTCTGCCTGCCTTATCAGGTTTTTCTAATGTTTAAGGAAATAGTGGATATGAGAATACTTTGTAAACTGAAATATATAAGATCTTAGGGTCATCATTGTTAACCAGGGAAGGTTTGGGCACAGTCTTCCTGACTGTCTGATGCTGTGTTGAAGCAACATCTACTATTAATCAATACCAGCTCCTGGGTAAATACCAGGGCTGCCAAGAACCATAGTGGTGCCAACCCAGTAAAAAGAGAGGTTAGAAGTTTAGGCTGGCTTCACAGTGTTCCTTCAATCTTTTGGAAGTCTTAGGGAAAAAATGAAACTTTCAAACCCACTCAGTATTCCTCAGGCCATGTTTGAAGCATGACTTTTGCTAAGTTTGAAACTGATTTTTAGGTTATTGCTAAGCAAAAGTCAGGGGCTTTTTTTAAGTTGTGAAGGAGTTTTTCTTGCACTCTCTTCTGACTGAAAAGCAACTAAAGAGATTTTACTTAGACCTTTTTAAAAAAAAGATCAGCTCTGGGGCAGAATCTGAACATGAAAGGTTTCAGTTTGAAAAAAGAAATTTCTATATAGTTCTAAGTGAATATCAAGTATGTAACTTCATGCTTCTTCTCTTTGCAAGAAGGGACTTGAATTTTTAATCTGTTTGTTTTTAACAACGTGAATTCAGGGGAGTCCTAGAAGGGCTGGGAATGCATAGTGTCCTTCGGGAATGGCCTGTGTTCAAACTACATCCATGCCAAGTGTTTGCTTTGTTCTGCCCGATTCGTTTGATCCATTCCTGATGTGTTCCGCAGCAAAGCTCGTATCCAGAGTGAGAAGTGGTAGAGTGGCTCTCCCTTTGTGGGGAGTGACAGTAAGACGAATAGGAGCTCCAGTGTCCTCTTGCCTTGGTATTCTCTTTCTTTCTCACTCATGCCTGTGAAGTATCTCTCTTTCAGGTTGACAGGCTGATGGAATTGCATTTTAAATATCTGGATGCAATGCAGGTGGCCGACAAGAAGATTGAAGGGGAAAAGCACGTACGTATCCCTGCCTGTCTTTTGCCAGCTATTGACTTGCACTCCATTGGGTCCCTTGTGCACCTCGTATCTCCCCACAGGACAGGCAAGGGCAAAGGTGCCATCTGCCTTTGTGTGCCACCTAACATGTCGTAAGAGCTGGGCAGATGACAGTCCGCCAGCGGTTATAACTGCTCTTTTAACAGGAGTGAAGTCCCTGAAGAGGATGGATGTGTACAGTTGATCCCAGTCTGACCTGGGAGTCTGGGTGGTAGTACAAGTACCCTTGACAAGAGCTTCTCTTCGAAAATCTGACCACAGCACAGTGCTGTGACTTGGTACCACAGTGGCAGAGTGTGTCTCGGCACACACACTTGCTGGCTTCTGTAGTCATAGGGAGGCACTGGAAGGAAACTGTGAGGTCATTGAATCCAGTTCCCGCATTTGTAGATGAAACCTGGAGACCTAGAGAAGGGAGCTCAAAGCTCTGCAGCACGGCCTGCACACCGGGTCAGAGTGACTGAGCCGCATTGTCTGATGCGGTGGTTGCTGAGGGAGATGAAACCTGCTAGATGTTTTTTCTTGACAAGCCATACTTAACCTAGGGTGTTATCCTACCTCCTGTATTTTTCATCTGCTTCTGTTTTGTTCTCTGCTGTCTCTGTCCTCTGTAGCTTTCTCATCTGTCCCTTTAATCAGAGCAGGTTTTCATATTGGTTAATGTCTGATTTGTATTCTCTTTGTTTTGGGCTGCGTTGGGTCTTTGTTGCTGCGTGTGGGCTTTCTCGAGTTGCGGCGAGCAGGGGCTACTCTTCGTTGTGGTGTGCGGGCTTCTCATTGCGGTGGCTTCTCTTGTGGAGGAGCACGGGCTTCAGTAGTTGCAGCACGTGGGCTCTAGGGCGCTCGGGCTTCAGTAGTTGTGGCACACAGGCTCAGTAGTTGTGGCTCGTGGGCTCTAGAGCACAGGCTCAGTAGTTGTGGTGCACGGGCTTAGTTGCTCCACGGCATGTGGGATCTTCCCGGACCAGGGGTCGAACCCATGTCCCCTGCATTGGCAGGCAGATTCTTAACCACTGCACCACCAGGGAAGTACCCTCAGTCTATGGTCATGTTGCACAATGATCCTTTTTTTGCTTTTTTCAAAGTCTGTAGTAGAGCCCATTTTCTTCGTGATCTGGATTTGCTATATCACTCTATTTTCTTTTCACTCTTCTTGCCTTAAAGACACACTGGAGGCTTTTGAGCCTCACTGGTGGGAGAGCCTGCTTCAGCACCCCTCCCGTCTGTGTTGGGGCAGGCCAGCCATGAGGCAGAGCTGTGTACACTGGGAATTACACTAGCGTCTTCCCTCAAGTTGTGCCTCAGGCCAGGGTGAGAGACTAGAGCTTGGGGGAAACAGCGACCTTGTTGTCTGTGCCCTTCTAGACACCATGGGGAAGCCACCCATTCCCTTTCACAAACTGTACCTTCATTTATGAATACCAGTAGATAGGTAACCATATGTATCATTCTTGTGATTTCCCTGTGCTCTCTAAACCTAGTAAGTCTTCAGATGTTTGTTGATTGATTGAATTGATTGACTGGGACTTTCTTCTTTAATGTGGTGATACTATTACAGGGTAAATGGCAGAGACTCTGAATTCTGAGGCTGGACTTCAGATACCAGCATGTTCCACACACAGTCCTTTGATTCCACACACCTCACCCCCTTTATTTTATTCTTTGATTAAACTTTCCTCTTCCCTCTTTTCTTCCATTCACAGTAACTTGTACATGGTTGACACTTAGTGATTGTTAAAGTGCCAAAGTATATATTCTTCATCTTTGACTGAATGATAATTAGAAACAAATTGAACTTTCCCTAGACTTTTGTAGGGAAACAGCCATGGGACAATTAGAACTCCTGCTCTGACGGAATTCCCCAAGTTATCTGCTGAAGGAGATTTTCAGGGCTGGTTGAAGGAGCACCTGGGAGTCCGAGGACTAGCTTTTTAGTGCAAGCACCCACCTCAAAATCACTGCCTCGCCACACCTTGTCACTGCGCCTTGTGTAGCCCCAGATTCTTAGCCATAACGTGGCATAAGCAAAGGAGGTCTCTCAAATCCCCTCCAACTTAACGTTTTCCCTCAGATTCAGGTGAGCATACTTCGGTAACTGCCATTTTTTGAAAATGAAATGGGTTAAAAGCACAATGAGAGGTTGATCAGCGACTTCTTCATGGAGTGCCAGCAGCAGCCTAGTAGAAAGGTGTGCATGAGGTGGGGGGTCAGATAAGCCTGGATTTGAATTTGAGCTCTGCTGCTTCCTAGCTCTGAGACCTTGGACAAATGAGTTGACCTCTCCGAGCTGTGATTTTCTCATCTGTAAAATGGCCATAACACCTCCCTTTCAGTGCTATCATGAAGACTAAGCATAAACTATGTATTTACTTTGCTCAATAAGTAAAAGCTACTGCTGTTGTTAGATTTTCCTAGCTTCCTTTGGAATTCCCATGTAACTTTTAAGTATGCCAGGCAGTCCTTTTCCTAAGATCATCCTCCTTACCAGATAACCCAGAAGGAGTTGTCCTAGCAGACCAGGGCATCGGCACCATCAGATGCTTCATCTGAGGCGAACCTGGAATAGACTTTGGTTTTTTTTTTTTTTTTTTTTTTGTGGGGAGGGTGTTGTTTTCTTTTGTTTTGTTTTTTGAGAGAGACCAGAGTAAGCTGTTGGGCATCAGGGAGCAGGAATCTAAGGGGAAAAAAAAAAAAAAGGTCACGAAGAACCTAGGGGTAAGACGGGAATAAAGACACAAACCTACTAGAGAATGGACTTGAGGATATGGGGAGGGGGAAGGGTAAGCTGTGACAAAGTGAGAGAGTGGCATGGACATATATACACTACCAAACGTAAAATAGACAGCTAGTGGGAAGCAGCCGCATAGCACAGGGAGATCAGCTCGGTGCTTTGTGACCGCCTGGAGGGGTGGGCTAGGGAGGGTGAGAGGGAGGGAGACGCAAGAGGGAAGAGATATGGGAACATATGTATATGTATAACTGATTCACTTTGTTATAAAGCAGAAACTAACACACCATTGTAAAGCAATTATACTCCAATAAAGATGTTTTAAAAAAAAAGAAAAAAAGGAAACTTGGGCTGCTTCCCACAAGATTATCTATTATCAACATTGAAGAGGGTGTGAAATTGATTAGCACTGACGGAGAGTAATGGCTGCAGCCACTCTCGCCAGCGCTCACGGTGCTTCTGTGTGCCACAGGCGCAGGGCCCTGCCATTCCCTGACAAACACCTGTCTCCTTGATGCCAAGGCTGTTTTGCTGGGCACTGGCAAACATTCCAAGGCTATTAGTGCTCAGCAGCCTCAGTGTTGCTGGGAGAGTCGTGGCGGGGAGCGGGGGGAGGGACGTGTTTGTGAGCAGCGCTCTCTGCCAAATGAGCCGCCTCACAGGTATGAAGTGACCTGGAACAAACCACCTCTTTTCGTCTCTCCTTCATGCAGCCTACTCTCTTAAGTCTCTCTTAAATGATTTGTTGTCTCACCCCACCCCACCCCCATTAAACTTGAATGTCCTACACCTACTGGGAATTCAGCAAATATTTGTTGACCTGAATTGAATACTTTTTTCTCAGGCATTTGATAACATTGACTGTCATATCCATAATGAATAAATATCTCATATACTCTGCCAAGTCTGCAACAAAAAAACACCTTAAATAACAGGGTCAGGTATTGACCAAGAGAAGGGGGATCAAGTATTGACATTTTTAGTGTCTCGGAGCCACCATCTTCCCTGCAAACTTCAGATTCCCATGGGCACGGTGCAAGTGTCCATGGTTTGCAGTTGACCAAGATTCACTGAAAAGAATCCAGTCAGTTGGCAGATGTTTCTCAGGCACCTGCTCTGTGCAAGGCACTAAGCTAGGCACTGGCTGGGGGTGAGCACAGGTGGAAGTGTCAAAAGAAGAATGGGCCCCAGGGGTACTGCTGCCGCTGCTGAGGGCTGGAAGAATCCAAGGAGCAGGAGGGAAGCCATCTGTACCTCGAGTCAACCCTAACAGTTTTGTGGATGAGGCAGAATTCAAGGTGAACCTTAAAAGGAGGAGACATATAAGACATTTCCAGACTAGAGAGGAACAGGGGCAAAGGAGGGGCAGTGGGAAGCCAAGTTAAGTTTTGGGGCGAGTGATAAGTTATATTCCAGGGCAGAAGGTGTGAGGGGGGAGCATGGGCTTTAGAGCCAGGCTTCTTCTGGTTCTCCAACTGCGGACAAATAGCCTAACTTACCCAGCTTTATTTTCTTCCTTTCTGGTGTTTTGTTTTTACGATATACGTCCCAACCTGTGGGTCTGTGAGGAATTACATATTTAGGAATTTGGTGACACAGCTATAACACACGTGAAAGCTGCTTCCACAGGTCCTGGGCTGTAGAGGTGGCCAGAGAACCTTTAGTTTTCTTTTCTCTGTGAGCACTGTTTCTACCACCACCTCTCTGCACACATGATTTTCTTCCTTCCCTAATACTGCAAGATTTTGTGTGATCTGAGTCCCCTCTACTTCTCCCACTTCCTCTCCTGCTGCTGTGCGTTAACTTCCAGCTGTATAGCCTTTGCATTTGCTTCTCCCCTTGTCCTGCCTCTTCTCACGCTGGTGCCTCCTTCTACTTTCAGGTCTCAGCCTAAATGTCACCCCCTCAGAGAGCTTTTCAGTGACACCCATATGTAAAGTAGTGTCCCCATGCCAGTGCTTCTTCGTAACCTGTAATTATTTTATATGTTTGTTTACTCTCTGTCTGTGCGACTCTAATCTCTTGTTCATCATATTCTTAGGACCTACATAGTGATAACATGCAGTAAATGAAGGACAACTACTCATGAGATAAAATTAATATTTGTCCATGGGTATTAAGGAAGATAGAGGGTCCTGAGTTTTCTACATTACATCTAAACTCTCATTTTAACCCTAATTTTTGTTTTCTCTGAATAGCCCCATCATCAAAAAAATATTTTTTACAACTGTGTAAATTCTGTGGCATACCTGTAGTTATATTAAACACAGAAAGATACTCCTATTTAGAAGAGTCTACAGGACAAACTGATAATTGTATACATACTCAGTTCAAATCACATTAGCTACAGCAATCTGTAACTAGGAAAGACTTTCACATCTTGGGCAGTTGCCCAATGCTTTAACGTTATATTCAGTGTCCATGCGACTTCAGGGCCACAGTGTATCTGAACATACCCTTGGGCTTCCTGGTTAACCTTTTAAAGGGCATGTAATTCTTAAGACTCTTCTAGTGAGCAGCAGTTCTCTGTGATCTATAAATACCCAGGGTGCTTGTCTCAGCAGATTTCACCTGACTCCCCAAGCAGCAAGAAGCCCAGAAAATGCCAAGGCCCCTGTTGTTGGGAAGATATCCTGACTTCTCATGGGTTCCTTCTGGCTTCTGTTGGTTAAATGTACAGAAATGCCAGGCTTCTGAGTGTCAGAAGTAAGACATAATTATATAGATACTGGCAGGGATTTTAAAAGAAGGAGGAGAGCCTTGATGAAAGGTTTTCCTTTTTTGAGTTCCTAGGAAAATTATTCTCAGCAGGTTTATTCAATAAAGTGTTCTCGCCACATACTTTGCACCATAATGACTTACAAATTGCATGCAAATTTTGCCACAGTTGAATCATCCCAGGCTTTATCCTGGAAAGAGAAAGAGGGACTCCTTGTAATGAAACAGTATCCACAGGCCGTGATGTCTGAAACAGACTTAGACTATTTCCTTAGCATTTGAAACTCATTTAAGGATTTGTACAAAGGGGGTAAAGCGCAGGAACGAATGAGTGGGATTGGTGATCGTAAAGCACTGGTAGGTGTGTAGACAGTGGAAGTGTGAGACTGCCGTCAGGTCTTCTGCTAACTGCTGGAAGCTCCTGGGCAAACCTAAAAGAAATGGAGTCCTGCTGAGAGTTCCTCTCAGCTGTTCTTGAAACAGTGGTTCCCAAACTTGTCAGTCTATGAACTTGGCAGAACACATTTTACAGTCAGTAGAAGCCAGAGGTGGTGGGGCAGGGGATGCTATGGTGCTTTTCCCTGTCCTGCTTGCCTCTTTCCTAGATGCAGATTTAGCCATATGCCCCTTCACCCGCTCGCTCCTGCCTCCCTGCCCGCGCCTTTCCCGATCACAGTCATCCTTCCTACCATTGGAGAAGTTGGGGGGCCTGAGTTCTGGCCCCCCGCCTCTGACTCTTACCTTGCAGTGTAGCCTTGAGCACTCTGTTTTTGCTTTTCTCATCCTCTCTGTCCTCTCTCAGGGGGCGGTCCACAGTCTCTCCCAACTTCACAGAAGCCCTGGTTCTCTCAAGGCTGGCTTATATGTTGTGAAAATTCAGATGAATAGTCTAGTAGTCTAGTTGTTTGTTTGTTTTTAGTGAATTTAGAAATCCTGCCTGTGATGGAGGCATCATGGTACCATAGAAGGAACATGAACCCAGGGGTCGTACAGCCAAAGGTTAAATCCCAGCTCTGCCACACATAATTCTGTTCTTTGGGGAAATGCCTTGCCCTGTGTGTGTATGTATATTCGTTTTCATGATAGTTTTATTAGAGGGTCATTTTGAAGATTAATGAGATTGTTTGTAAAAACCTGGCACATGCTCATGTGTTAAGGCTGGCCTAACACATAGTTTTCCCTTTGTTGGGCAAACTCTGGCCTGATATCCTTGGATTCTTATTAGAGCTGCTATCAGTTGGCTGTATATTCTCAAAAAAAAAAAAAATCCCTTTTACTTATTCTCCAGCCTCTGTTTCCCCTGCTGAAAGTGACCTGCAGTCCTAGGATCCTTCTCTAACAGTCTGCCCTATTTCAGAAGCTCTTGGAGGAAGATTCTGTTTTGCTATTGCTTGTGCCTCCCCCAACTCCACATACCTATCTCTCCCTTTGCTTTGGAAGAAAAAAGGAAATTGGCCTTTTCTCAATGGTGGGGCAATTCCTGCCCATGACTACAGACAGTAACTGTGACCCCCAGTGGGTTTCTGAGTCATGTCCTCTCTTATTAAGAAAAGAGGGATTCGGCGAGGGGCAGCTCGCTGCCTGTCAGGGGCAGATTAGGAGTAGCATCCACACGCCCATTTGGAGGCTTGCGACTCGCCTGCGGAGAGCGATAGAGACACCTGGAAAGGTAGTGATTTGGTAGTGCTCCCAAAGACAGATTAACGTTTAAAGTGAGGGTGTGGCTGGAGGAGGGTTAGAACACACACACACAGCCCTGCAGAAATGGCACCTTGATGCGCCACGTACCACCTCCTTGTGTGTCTTAGGAGACGAAGCCGTTTATTTTAGCAGCCCCCAAACAGGCTTATGCTGCTGTGAATTGCAATCTGTTCTACTTAATGAGCTATTCACTGAATTACCATCTAAGTTTTTTTATTCTAGCCCTCTCTTATGGAATGAACAAAATAAAACCTTCCAGAGTGTCTTTTTTTTTTTTTTTTTTTTGGTTTAACTCTCCCAAGTTGTGTGTGGAATTTGCTGGTCTAGCTATAGGTTCCCACCCCCCTCTTTTTTTTTTTTTAAGTTTCTTCAATTTATAAGGAAAAGACAGGCAAAGGAGCCAGATGACCTTACATTTAATGCTGCTGGTTTGCAGTAGTTCCCAGATATAGCATAAAGAACTCATATGCTCATATGCTAATACCAGAAAAGGTCTATAAAACAAAGACTTTCCTTCTTTGAACTATGGAAGTGCTCACAGGCTTGGAGCCAGTCTTGTGTGTGTTTTTATCCTGTCTCCAGCACTTAACTCAGCTCTGAGCCTGTGACCTTTGGAGAGTTCCTCAACTCTTCTAAGCCTCAGTTTCTCATTTGAAAGTGAAAATAGTAATGATTCTTACCTCTTGGGGTTTAAGGAAAAATGAGAAGTCCATGAAAGTGCTTATTAGCACAGTGCCTGGCACACAGTAAGGACTCAGGAAATTGTGCTGTTATTATTCCATTTTTGCTGCCCATCCCTTGTCAGAGTGAAAGGACTAACAGAAAAAGGTTTTGGACTAGGAAATCATGTTCCAGTCAAGTCTCTAACCGAAACTCAGTGACAGTCATTTGACATCTATCTCAATATTTCCATCTGTGAAATCTGAAAATGGTGTTTGCTGTACATATCCAACACTGGGCATATACAACAAGTGAGGTTAATGCAGATCCACTGCTTTGAAAAGTAAAAAATGCTGTATGTGGATGTTGAGTTGTCATTGCTTCACAGAGAAGACGGTCACCTTCACTCTTCTCAAAGGTGAGAGTTGAATGAATTAATTTGTGGAAGACATCCTTTAAATCTTAACTCTCCTGTCATATTTCAAATACAATTCAATGTATATATAGATTTTCACTTTGAAATTTTGTAAAGTACGGTATCTTTACAATACTTAAGGAGGTTACTGATTTTTTGGAATTTCTCTTTAATCTCTATTAATCATATTCCCATTTTAAGAGCACTTGATTTGCCTGCCCAGATTGTTTTAAAATAGCCTGTCTAATATAATAGCAGATCCAGGGGTTGTCTCTTTCTTATAGGGAAGTTTAATTTATCGATGAGAGGACGAGCTAATTGTCCTGTTGAGGTGACAGTTTGTGTCTTCTACTTGAGGCATGTCTCCCAGTGGCTCTTCTGACTGTCTAGGAGCACTGTCAGTCAACAGCTCCCGTCTGTCCATTTACCCATATGCAGGCAGAAACTCACTGCATCTGGTTATGAAGGTGCTTCAGTCCTAGATTTGCCACAGGTTATCAAAGCTAAAAGGAACCTTCAGGAAGGCCAGATCAGGGAAGACAGAGGTCAGCCCCCCTACACTCCCCAACCTGTGATTGGTGTAAACAGTGCTGACTGATTTCAGTGTTCTTCCCCTACTAAGCTCCAACTTGGCTGCACAACGCTTTTCCAATATGGTAATCTGCAGCCATGACAGTGAATTAGAGTTGGCACTCAAGAACCCTATTTCCCTTCCCTGATCCAGCTTAGGCTTCTAATTTCCAAGCAAAGAAGCCAAGGCCAAGAAAAATTAAATGACTTGCCTACGGACATTAGTAAGTTAGTATTAGAGTTGGGATCTGATCCCATTTGCTTAGTTCTTTAAGATGTCTGGGTCTTCCTCAGGCACAGAAATCCAAAGAACCATATCACGTCCTTACCTCAAGATCAAATTTTTATCTAGTGTCTTAGAAATGGAGAAAAAGAGCCAAAAATGCATTAATCCATTTATAAGACGTTGACTCTGTTCACACATTGTAAGACGGGTGGATAATAAAGGTGACATACCATCCTACTTCTTTCTAAAACAGACCAGAACTTGAGAAGCCTAAAAGAACTGTACCCAAACTTCCTTATTTTCCAGCAGAATAATACATAATCACCCTGCTTTTTTTAATTTCCCTTTAAACATGGAGTACACATTTGTACTCAGCTTCCGTGAATCCACTCAGCAGTAAATATTCCATGCCACAGAGTTGTAACAGGCTAGATTAGGGACTATCCTGACAGCAGTCACCTTCTCTGTGTGCTGGTTTCTATGATGCTTCTAAATCTGTCAGGGCAAAACTTTGTCTTAGAAGCCAGGCTGTGTTTCATCTTTGTGCCTGTTCAGTGCGGTGATGGTGATGCCTCTCTTGGAGATGAACTGTAATCGTATCTCAGATCTACATTGGAAAATTTCACTTTCAAATCATGTGGCCTTATGTCTAAAAGTAGAATGTTGAATTGAACGTTGTTAGAGTCTTGAAGTTCTGAGGAAAGAGGAAAAAATAGGATTTGTCAGTGCTCTCTTGGGTCCATCCTTTCCACATGACAGTATTTAGAGAAATTGGAAGGTACATTATGTCTGGTTAAAAGAAGATCAGATTGTGGGGAAGAGTGTGAAAAAGAAAAAATCACCAGGGGCACTTCTGACGTAATTGGAGAAATTTAATTTTGCTAAACTCTATTTCTTAAGCCTTTCTGTTATTTAGTATCTTCCTTTGTTCTCCAAACAGCTCTAAAACGTATACCTACACAATCATGGTAGTATGAAAAGAGCACATTCTTGGATTTGAATCCTAGTTCTCCTACCCACTAGCCTTAGGCAGGTTGCTCTGCCTGAGTCAGTTTCCTCATCGGAAATGGGGGTAACAATCCCTACCGCGTAATATTTGTGAGAAGTAAAGGAATCAGTATAGGAAAAGCACTTGGCACTATAATAAGCCCCCAGTAAACATTAGCTGCTCCTCCCAGGTGGGTAGATGGTGGTAGCAATGGCTATTCAGACTGCCTCACACAACGCCTGGTATGTAGTAATCAATCAAAAACTATGATCTGCCGGTAGCTAGGATCTAATAAGCAAAGGAACACTCCCTTCTTTCTCTTCTTTCTGTCTGTTAATGACGGTGATATTCCACTCTTGTTCTCTTCCACCCTAGCCGAGTTGACCCATGCTATTGTTCCCTCTGTTTAGAATGTTCTTTCCAGATTGCCAAATTCCTTCAGAATCCAGCTCAAATGTTACATTTCCCTTGAACTCTGCTGACTCCTCAAAACAAACTTAGTCTGTCCTTCTTCTGGAGTCCCATGGCACTCAGTACAGTTTGAGAGGTCCTTCATAATAGCCGTTAATGCATTTAAAAAAGAAGTTTGTTCATATTTGTTAACCTCATTAGACTTTAATCTCCTTGATTATGTAGACTGTCTTATTCCTTGATTATGTAGACTGTCTTATTTATCTTTGCCGCCCCTGGTACATCATGTAATACCTGGCCCATAGTTAGGTGTTCAGGAAATTTTTACCAGGTAGATGAATGAATATGTTTCTCTCCAAGTTCCCATGTTTGGAAACTTCTAAGGGTTTGGTCTCTGTCCTCTCCTCTCTTCTGCTCCCCTCCCCTCCCCTCCCCTCCTCTCTTCCCCACCTGATATACTTCTCACCTAGGCTGATACTGTGGCCTCCGAGCTGTACACCCTGCCTGCCTCTCAACAGTTTAAGCTGATGTGTCCGTCATAGAGGTGTTGGCACATTCTCATTCACTTTCCTGCACAGTGTAGTCTGCAGCTCACCATATCTCACTTCTCTGGCCAGCATTCAGGCTTCCCACCAGCTAGCCCTCCAAGGCACTGTCCCTCGCCATTTCCTAATGTTTCCCCTCCTACCCCATCCACAGAAGTCTTAGCACACACAGCTCATTAATACAGCTGAACTTAACCTGCATTTTTCCAATCCTGTTTCACAAATGCTTTTCAAGAGTCTGCTATGCAAAAAAGTACCATGCAAGGTGCTTTCTAGGTACAAAGATGATTTAAAACTTTACACCTCTTGCTTTCAAGGAACCTACACAGGAAAGAGGCACACATCTGAATAACTGTTGCAGGACAGGGCATGGGAGGTGCTGTAAAAGAGGTACAAATCCAAAATTTGGGGGGTTTGAGGATTGAAAAATCATAGCAAGTTGGAAAGCATTGAGAAGTTTTTAAAGATCTCAGGAGAAGTTTTGTAAGGAGTATCACGTTTTAGACTTTAAATACATTATGATAGAGATTGGGGGTTGGGGGGAGTACCAACATTACAAGCAAAAGTGATGGGGCCAGAAAAGGGAGGGCAGGCCAGTTTGTGCTGTGTGCATGGGTCGGGGGCTAGTGAGCAGAAAGTATGAACTGCATAAGGCATTTTGCATAAGGCTTCAGACCACAGGAAGGCCTTCATTCTTAAGGCATTCATTCTGCTATGTCTGCCAGTCAGGAGCCTTGAAACCTTATCTAAAAGTCACTTCTTCCCAATGTCCTAGCATCTTAACCAGCCCTGATTAGCACCCACCACTTGCAATGACTTTAAATTTGTGGGCACACTGTATCCGTTTACTTTTTGGTCATTTTCTGTGTTACTGTGACCTTCCCGGATAGACAGTCAGCTTCTTGGTGACTAAGACCAGGGCATCCCCTTACCTCCATTTTCATTCCTTTTCTGCCTTAACTCAATGCTTAGAAAGGTGTTCTTGCCACTAGGCATTTAGCAGGGTCCAGATCTGAACCCTGTGCTTCATGTTATTCATTTCCACCTCAGAGGTGAATCAGACAGGATTCCTGTCCCCGGGGAGTCCATATTCTAGTAACTGGTAATTATGAGCAACTTACTTAACCTCTGTGTGCCTTGGATTCTAATTTGTACAGTGGGATTAATAATCCCTTCCCTGCTCTCTTCAAATTTGGTAATAAGGACCATATACATAATAACACTTTAAACTCTGCAGCATTATAGAAATGTGAAGTATTAGCAGCAAATGCTTTCTGCATGAGTGAAAGTCAAGAGTAATTTTCCTTCCTGGGCCCCCAGCTGCTGAACACTTAGGAGTTCTGGAGCAGGAAGTTATGATTATGAGCAAATGAGAAACTAAAGAGGCCCTTCTACTTTTACACTCCTTGGACATCAGTCCAATGCTCCATGACTACCTCATGAACGTTAGCACTATTACCAGATTACCAAGGAATTTGCTACTAAACGAAGCTATGAATTAGTGGTGGTGATTTACTGGGCAGTGCAAGGCCTGGCAAATCTAGAACCCTCTTTTGCCTCTCAGACAGAGACCTTTGGGAGTGAGATGAAAAGTAGCCTTGTGTAGCTGCAGGCTGGCCCCCTGGGCAAATAAAGAAGCATGTTATCTGCGTCTAAATAGTCTCTGCAGGATGCTGGTTGGAGATTGATGACCACAGTGGTAAGTCCTTCGAGTTTGGGAGAGTGGAAAGCAGAGTCCCAAGGGCTTCTGTCAGTGACAGGAGCCTGAGTTGTCAGAGGGAACCGTGGCCATAAAACCACTGACGGAATTAAGAAATGGATTGTTGTCATCAAAAGCATGTATTCAAGCACCTGTCTTCTTAGACCAATCGCTAGTCGTGTAGAATGAGTCCCTCCTCCAGTTCTGACTCCTGAGAGCTAACAGCCTGAAACAGAGATGTCTTTTTCCTTTCATTCACTGCATGGATGTTTACTGAGCTGGGGATGTAAAGACAAAGTTCAGTCCCCACTTTCACAGAGCTCACAGTTCACCCTCATGAAATAAAGGGAGTTATAGAAACAGGGAGCTGATGATAACTGAAATCAGTGTGAATATGACGTGCCAGAAGAGGTCGTGTCATGGAGTGACCTGCAAGGGTGCTGTCGGGAATTTTGGAAAGGGGGTGTTTTTAGCTTTAAGTAATCAGGGAAGGCTCTGTAGGAGAGGTGGCTTAAAAATAGCGTTGGCTTGAGAGGTACCCCAGAATCCCTAGGAAGGAAGGCCCTAAAGTCCCTGAGTTGGGAAGAAGAGCCCTCTTGGCAGAGGTGGTGATAATCCACAGGATGAGGGACTTTGGAGGTGGCGGGGAATGAAAATATTCTACAATGATTGTGATGGTGGTTACACAACTCTGACTATACTAATTGTATGGTATGTCAATTGTATCTCAATAAAGCTGTTTTTGTTTTTGTTTTTGTTTTTTCTAAAGAATCTACTAGAGAGGAATAGATATGGGGACAGCAAGTCTGATAGGTCTGGGGTTACAAAAGTTTAGGAAAGAGACTCCCATCACTCATTAGGACTTTGGCCTTGAGGGAGTATTGAACTTGTGGAATGAAATGGAAAGATGGGCAGTATTTTGCATCTAACAAAATGTAAGCCAAAAGGGACACATAGATTGGGTACCTGTGCCATCACCAGGGTACCAAGACAGAATTGTAGAGAAAGCAGACCTCTCTTCCCTAGGTTAACTTGATCTGGAAGGGAAAGAGAGTTAAGTATATCTGTAGAGAGGTTATTTATGGAGGCTGGAACGAAAGAGTAAAGAATGAGTAGAAGCAGATGAATAGATTTGTGTCCCCATCAGCTTATTTTTTCAGGTTGAATATGTTGATGGGATCATTTTGGCCCTGAGTCACTGTGTAGGAAAAATGGACTTTAATCTTGACTCCCTGGGCCAACAAGAGAACATAAGATACTTTAGAATAATGGGAGAAGCAGGAGGCAAATCGAGGCAGAGTGGTTTTCTTCTGTTGTTGTAGTGGTAATTACTACTCTTCTGTGTATTAGGGGTGGACTAGAAACCTATTCTTTCCTCCTTCACTCACTGTGTGGCTTTTATTCCCAAACGTTCATTCATTTCTAGGACATGGTCCGGCGTGGAGAAATCATAGACAATGACATTGAGGATGAGTTCTACCTCCGGCGCCTGGACGCAGGCCTTTTTGTTCTCCAGCACATCTGCTACATCATGGCAGAGATCTGCAATGCCAATGTGCCCCAGGTAGGAGGGGGCTGCCCCTGGATGGGCCCTTCCTTCCCTGCCTCCTTGCTTGCCACCTGCTTAGGTAGAATGGAGTGAATCACACTCTCCTTGAATTACTTCACTCTACGTGGGCCCTCTCTTTTAGGGATGGGGGTAAGGTGAATACTTTCAATACGACGTATTCTGATGTCTACCAGGGCAAATGATGCTTTTTCTTTCTCTTTCCACTCTTCCCCTTCCTTATTAGATTCGCCAGAGGGTTCACCAAATCCTAAATATGCGCGGAAGCTCCATCAAAATTGTCAGGCACATCATCAAGGGTGAGTTGCACATTGCTTGTGTCTGGGGCTCCAGGGAATTAGACGATGCTTTCTGTCTCTGTCAATATCCCTGGAATTTGGTGCATAGCATTCTCTGCACTGAAGGCTTAAGTGTGTTGTCCAGTTCAGTGTGTATCCAGGTCATCTTGTCAGAATACCGAAGACTACCCTAGGTATTCTCTGCCTCTGACCCTCTAGTTCCAGAATTTTAAAAACACATAACAAACAAGAAGCACTAGGTGTTGGAAATATAAAAACAAAACAAAAAAACACCAAACAAGAAATAAACAAAAAAATCCAGTTCCAAACTGCATGTAATGGATGGAAATTGCTTTCTTAGGGGAAAAAACCAAGGAAGTAACAAGAACTACCTGGAATTAAGGCAGAAGGAAGTGAATCTGAGGCAGTGCGGTGTAGCAGAAAAAGCATGCCTGCTTTCCAGTGCTAGCTCTGCCTTCCCCCAGCTGTGTGAGCATGATCTAGAAGACATTTTGCAGAAGTTCACAGGATACCTACATGATAGCATCCAGTGTAGTGCCTGGCACACAGAAAGTGCTTGGGCGAATTTCCTTCACCTACCCCAACGGGTCTCTCCAATGCTGTTGTATCTTTGGCTGGGCCTGACTCAGCTGGAGTGGCTCCCAAGGGGCCTCCAGTCGGTGAGCATGCTCTCAATCAGCTCTGTGGTGCAGTTCCACAGACTAACACACATGGCGGCTAGAAGCCTGTATTGGCCTTTACAGTACTGATAATGCCAGAGTTCAGAGAGAGAGTCGTGATGGACGTAACTGCAGGCACGTCATCTCTCTCTCTCTCTCTCTGACCCTTGTCCTGCCCACTTCTAAGATGAGAGATTAGGCTAGATTTACTCAGAGGGTTTGCCTGTAAGTGGCTTATAACTCCTGTTACATGTGGGAGATGAAATGTGGAGATAAATGATACATAGAATAAAGTGAGGAGAAGTTAAGAGCCATGGGTTCTGGGATCTGGCTCCTGAAACAGAATCCTGGCTCTGCTGTTTACTGTGATACCTTGGGCAAGGTATCCAATTGCTCTGGGACCTCATAGATTAGGTAAAAGGATTAAATGAGATGATATATGGAAAATATCTCAAGTTAATAAGTTCTTGGCAAATGTTAGCTATTATGAGTATTATGAACTATTATGATGATGATTATCATTAGCAGCATTATAAGTGAGGCATGGCTAAAACCCCATGGGAAGCCTTGTGGGAATAGTAACACTGAGCTGGGCCTTAGACATTCCAAAACAAAGGAACAGCGTGAGTGAAAACATAGGACTGGAAATCACATGATCGGCACAGCCCTCCCAGGAGGGTGGGGATGGTAAATCCGTCGTGCCCATTTTGTAGATGGAGCCTTCAAGGCATTGGAATTTATTGTCTTCTCCCTCAGAAAGAGGAAAGAGGGACCTTGTTCATGAGCCTAGCCTAGCATCTTCCACAGTGGCATCATGGGTGCTCCCTCTTTCTCAGTGTCACGTTCACATGAGTTACTGCTCAGAGTGTCATGCCACCTCCTCCCGAAGGTGCAGCTCTGGTGATTTGCAACCCCAGCCTTTAAATGGCATTTACTTCCAACGCCCACATGTTCAGTGAGAACTTTTTATGACTCTCAGCTCTACTCTCCTGCATTTAGGCTTCTCCCTCCACCTCCATTCCTGTGATCAAAACAGTGATCTGAGAAAGGAGAAGTGTTTTTAACAGGTGCTGACACGTAGTAGGTGGATGCTTTTCTTTCAGAGATCCTAACACATATACCTGAGGTTATTCAGGATTTTCAGCTGCTGTGAGCCAGCCTCTGTCTCCCTCAGATCCCAGTTTATTCCCCAAGTGCCTGTTTAAGCACTGGGCGCATACTGGGTGCTGAATAGACATTTGTTGATTGTCTGGGCAGGTGAGCCCGTGAGCAGCCTGCACAGATGCTGCGTTCATTCCCACCACTCTTGTTCCTCTCCCCTGTTGCTTGCTTTTCCCGCTCTGTCCAGACTCCCAGATCCATCCTTCCAGACCCAGGTCCAGCCCTTCAGCTCTCTCGCCATCACCCTTCACAGCCAGTCCATTAGTAAAGCTGCCATGTCTGCTTCCAGTCTCCATCCCGAATCAATCCACTTCTCTCCATGTGTTATTTCCCATCATAGCACCCAGTTTATTTCCTTCCTAGCCCTTATCACAGTCTGTAATTATTTTTATTTATGTCTTTGTTTCCTTGGTTTCTGTGTCTCATACATTAAACTGTAAGCTCCGTGATGTAGGGACATTGGCTCATTCTCCGTGTCTCCTCAGCACCTAGAGCAATGCCAGGCACATAATGGACACCAGGTGAATATTTTAAACATTGTTGAATTAAACCCTACCCTGTGTGAATTGAAATTGGCAAATGTTTACTGAGACTCTCCTCAGGGCTCGGCACAGTGCTAATACTGTGCTACTAAGGTGTCACACAGCACCTGCCCTCATGGAGCTTATAGTCTTCTGGGGAACACAGATGTAGAAATCAAGCTAAGTGAAATACACACTCCAACAACTACTCAGCTGGCATTGCTGGGTGCCAAGCTCTGTATCCAGTACTAGAGATACAAGGAAGAATAAATAAGCAAGATCCCTGTCCTTGAGGGTTCATGGTCTAGCTGGGAGAGATACTCAAAACTAACTATGATGTGCTAGGTGCTGCATTAAAGTTGTGAACAGCGTTAAGGGAGTGATAAGGGGGCAGTAATGGAGACACAGGCCATACCAAGGAATCCCAGGGGAGGAGAGGCTCCTCCCAGGACTGGGAATGGTGTTCCAGAGGGACAGGCACGTCCCAGGCAGAAGGAGCAGAGGTCCAGCACAGGACATCAGTGGCCTTCATACGGACCCTGCCACGTCAGTGGAGGCCAAGCAGGGGTGAGGGAGGCTGGAGCATTGGGTGGGGTTGGGAGTATTGCTGGGCAAGTCTCTCGAGTTCTATTGGGTACACGGTGAGTTTGGGTTACGGGTAGCGCCTGCATCCCTTTGTTGGCCAGCAGAGGGTAGACATTCTCATTAGGGCGGGAGAGGTGCTTGTTTGGACAATTTGAAGTCAGTAGTATGGAGGTGATATTTAAAGCCAGGAAATTAGATGTCATTGCCCAGGTCAAAGAAGTCCTCACAGGACGCTGACCACTGAAAACAAACAAAAGAAAAGAGTTCTCTCCAGATGGAAGGTTAAGGTTATAATAAAGGGCTCACGCTGGCCCCAGGAAGCCCATCTGCCTGCGGTGTTGGACGGTGGAGCTGTGCCACAGGCTGCCTCTCAGCAGCCCCTGAAAGTGGTGCAGTGAGCAAGCTCCGGGCAGTGCTGAGGTTGAAAAGGGGCGAGGCTACCGCAGGGCTGGGTAGGGGTGGCGTCTGGGCTCTGCTCAGTCCCACCTCTTAAAAGCCTTCACGCCCTCCCCCTCCTGCCCCCACCCTCCGTTCCATCACAATGCACGAGAAAACAAAGCCTCACAAAGAAAGCCAGCTCATCAGTCTGTGCTCTTTGATTTTAATTTTGTTTTTCAGTTTGGGTTGCTTCCTTTTTTTTTTTTTTTTTTTTTAACGTGCTAATTAGATGCAAGCTTTTTTCTTTGATTTTATGTCCTATATATTTCCTAAGTTTTGCTGGCAGGATGACAGCTGATGTATCCCTTGAGGTCTCAGGAAAATGCTGATGAGGCAAGCCCAGCAGGGGACTCTTCCTGTTATATTTCAGTCCCCTTTCTCAGGATCTTCCTCCCTCCTTTTCTGTCGGGGGTGCCAAGAGAGCTGGGAAAAATTGATGGCTCATTAAAGTCCCTTGGTTTGCAGACTGCTTACTCAGTGTTCCCAAAGTCCAGCTTTCCCTGAACTGGCAGCAGCTCTGGCCTGAGGCCTCTGGTGCCCGCCTAGGGGATGGTGGTCTCTGTGCCAGAGAAGGACCACGCGCTCTGAAAGGGCAGTGACAGTCGTCCCTGGCTTTTACCTTCTGGTGCCTGGCCCACGCCTGGCACAGAGAAGGGGCTCAGCTAATGCTTATTGAGGGTACTGATGAGGTGGTGCTTCAGGCTTCTTTGTGCTGTTCCAGAAATCCAGGACCACAGTAGGTAGAGTGGTCTCTCCCGAGCACGTCCTCTGTGCCAGGCTTTTAATGTATGTTCTCTGGTTCTCACGACGGTCCTAAAAGCAAGATTACAGTCTCCATTTCACAGATGAGGTAACCAAGGCTTGTGGTTAAGGTTAAGGGATGTTACCCAAGTCACTATTAATGCTGGAAACTGGATCCAGACTCAGTCGGTCTTGCATCTGGCAGAAAGGAGAGCTCTAACTGTACCAATTGGCTGATACACTCCTACTGCATTTAAGAAAGAAAATTCAGTGCATGCACCTTCACAGAGTACCCACTGGCATCACAGAGCACTAGGTGGGCTCCTTAGATGAGTGAGACACTTAGGAGGCCCTGTCCCCAGGGCAATTCAGTGCCATCACATGTGAAATAAATAAGCACAACACAAAGCAGATTGAAGTCAGTGCTAAGATATGGAGGGAGACTCAAGAAAGCACAGTTAATTCTGCTGGAGATTATAAAGGAGCTTGCAGATCCAGAGAGGCTGCACAGAAGAGGAGGTGCTTGGGTTTTTTTTTTTTTTAATTGTGCTAAAATATGCATAGGAGTTACCATTTTAACCATTGCAGCTATCACCACCCCCTGTCCATAGAAGTTATTTTCATCTTGCAAAACTGAAACTCTGTACCCATGAAACACTTACTCCCCATTCCCTCCTCCCCCAGCCCCTGGCAACCTCCCTTGTATATTCCGTTCCTGGGAGGTTGATGACTGTAAGTAAGGAGATGGCTTCCTGAAGCCTGTGAAGGACCTCCATATGCAGATGAAGGTGTGCACTGAGTGGTCCTCACCTTGGATATGGAGTAGGCGCTGTGACCTGGGAATACTTCTTCATATAAATACTTGTGCCAGGGGTTAGCATGGAAGCCTCTGGTGAGTCTCCTGGATGTTTTAGTCACTGGTGAAAGTTGTTGGGAGATCAGGTGGTGCTGGGCTGTTTGGCAGAGGAAAGCTTAGAGGATTACTGACTCAAAACTCTGTCACTGGTGGCAAAAAGACTGAGCCAAAGACTTCAGAATGCTTTCAGAGATTGGCTCCCGGCCCTTTGATTTGCTTGTGTTCTTTATGGCTTGAAGTCTTCTCTCAGAAGCTCATAAACATGTATTTCCATATTGATTTCAGCTCTTGGTTGAAAGCTGCAGAAGCTGATAGGGTTTCTCTTCCGGTGACATGTTGATGTGTGAGACTTGCACCAGGCCATTGCTGCTATGGCCTCTAGGGTTGAGAGGCAGGAAAGGACCCCGGAAGGACTGTTTAACCTTAGGCAGCTACTTGCCCTCTCCCTAAGCCACAGTGTCTATAAGATGAGGGTAATCTGCCTCAAAAGGTTGCTGTGGGAATTAGATGAGGTGCTGCAGGTAAAGTGCCTACATGTTGGCACGTAATAAGTGCCTGATAATGGTTGCTACCGTCACCGTTGTGATTCGCATCCCAGCTCACGCAGGAATAAGCAGAGCTGAGAGGCACAGACCAGCAAGAATTCTGGCTCTCTGTAACTTGGGGTAAGTTAGTAGATAACCGGTTTGAGCCTTCCTTTACTCCTCTGTAAGAAACAAACCAAAAGTGAATACTGCCCCAAGGAAGGCTGAGGTTGAGATGCAGGAGGGGGCCTGGGACAGAATACTTGCTCAGTAAATGCAGGTTCCTTCCTTCCCTTCCTTGGCCTAATCCTTTCACCGGTGCTGGCAGGAAAGCCCACGGACCAGCACCCGGGCCATACTCCTCAGGGCCTGGTGGGGGTGGAAGGGGTAGGTGGTGCTTTTTCAAGCAGCTGAAAGGTCTGTGGGAAAATGGTCTATAGGGATGTGACCCTGTTAGCGCCGTAAGCAAAGGGTAAGTTTCCGTCTCCTCCTCCTTTAAGTAGGTTTCATTTTAATCGGATCCCTGATGAAGCTTCTATCCCCAGTTGCAGCCCCAGCACATCCTCCTCCTAGAGAAGTAACATTAGTCCCCCCACGCTCATCCTTGTCATTAAGGACTCTCTGTTAGACCTCAAGGATTTTCCTTTCCCAGTTTCTATTTTGTGATTATTTCTATGTCTTCAAGGGTTTTCAGTGTAAAAATATTGGCGTTCCTCTTCTCCCCACTCACCCTTCCTCCCGCACTTTTTCAAGGGTGAGTGTTTAAGGCTTAAGGTCCAGGGACCTGAACCAGGCTTGTGAGCGCCGGTCCCAGTCTTTGTCCTCAAAGACAGTCCTTCCCCTTCTGCCAGCCCGGGTGTCCCTCCCTCTTCCTCTTACCAAAAACAGAACAGCTTGTATTCCATGTCTGCATAGTAAACCTGCTGTCTAAAGTTTGCTTTAATATTTATGCGTTCAGCACTGCTGCCTGTTTTTGACCTCCATCAAAGCCTTTATTGTAAGAGCATTTGAAAACGCTGGGGAAGTCGAGAAGGGAGTCTATGTGTACACCGTCTTTCTCACTCTCCAGCCCGACTCACGCTCTTCCTGTCTCCCCTCTCCCTCTCCCCCACCCTGAAGTCCTCCCTTCATCTAGCGTCTCTCTTTTTCCTGCATTCTCTCCCTTTCTTACACACACACACACACACACACACACACACACACACACGTGCGCGTGCGCACAGAGCAAAGAGGACTCTTTCCCAAGACCTCTGGGAGGAATCTGTTCAATATTTATAAACTGCTGCAGCAGCTTTAATAACCAGAGGTAGCTGGCACCACCAAGGTTTGCTCCAAATAGGATTCTACTCTGGAAACAAAGAATTAGTTGGGGTAAGGGGCAGAGGGTGAGAGGTGAGGTGCACGGTTGGTACCAGCTGCCACGGCCAGTGGGAGAGCACTTGGGTGGGGCCTGTCAGACCCGGTGGGCCTGGCCCTGTGGCTGGCTCACCGCGGGACCCTGGCCGGTCACCTGTCCATCCAGTTGCAGCACATTTCTGAGAGGCCTGCCAGCCCTGACACTCAGTGACCTGGCATGAGGGAGCACGGCCCCCGCAGCCCACTCCACATCTGTTCTGGCTGCTGAGGCCCCTTTACTCCAGGACATGCCCTCCAGAGCCTTACCTCTTTTTTTTTTTTTTTTTAAACATCTTCATTGGAGTATAACTGCTTTACAATGGTGTGTTAGTTTCTGCTTTATAACAAAGTGAATCAGCTATACATATACATGTATCCGCACATCTCCTCCCTCTTGCGTCTCCCTCTCACCCTCCCTATCCCACCCCTCTAGGTGGTCACAAAGCACTGAAGAACCTTACCTTTTATGAGGACGTTGTAGCCAGATGCCCTGCCATGGCTGGGCTGCTTTGGAGATTTTTTTCCCCAAAGGATGGGGAACAGGCAGGGTCAGATAACTGCCTAGGTAAGAGGATGCCACTTTGGGGACCAGCTCCCCAGCCCCACCCCCATGGCTTTTGACGTGCCTTTTTCACTTCTGACACATGTTCTTGGTGTGAATATCAGCTCCTCTACCATCCTAGACTTGGGCAGGTTGCTTCAGTTCTCTAATACGCCTCAGTTTCCTCATCTCTAAACAGAGATGGTGCTCTTTGCCTTATAGGATTGCTGCAAAGATTATATGGGACAATATAGATAAATGCCTGGCACGTAAACAGTGTTCACCACATGTGAGGTCCCATTCCGTTCTGTACAGGATAGCCCCTCTTCCAGATCCTACTAACTTCCTTCACAGCCCATCTCCAGAGAGCAGGTAATCTGACTGTTTCCTCCTTCCCCACATGCAGAGCAACAGAGGAGACTTGTCCATTGGGTGGGTGCTCTGTGTACAGCAGTGGCATGTGTTTTTCTAAGGCCTTGGGAGGGGTGATTCAGCAGGGGATTGATACAGACTTTGGTCCTCTCCTCTGCGCATCCCTAGAAAGAGATTAGGTCCCTCCAGGGAAGTTGGCTTTACTTGGAAAAAAATCACTGCCCCGAAGGATCAGACTGTTTCTCCACTTCCCTCTCTCCTGGGTCTGAGAATACATTAGGAGAACAAAGTGTTAGTTCAATCCATTAAGACTCTTGCTTTCAGACCATGCCTCTGAGGGTATTAAATGCTATAATGGTCATTTCTCTCTCTCCTGGGGCAGCGACTAGATCATTCACATGTGAGTAAGAGATACCACTTACATACAGCCCCTAGCCTTCTCCTGCAGCCCAGTTTCTGTTCTCCCATCACCCCAGCCCTCCCTTTAAGGAGCCTTAATAGAAGGGATCACAGCTGTTTGCTGTTGGAGGTGATGGGTGGGCCTAACAGAAGAGGATGATTTCCAGGGGGAGACACACAGCTGGCACATGTCGGAATCCCAAGTCCCGTTTTCCGGCACATGTCCAAAGTAATAAAGAGGATGGAGGAAAAAATGAAGAAGTGGCAGGGGCAAGGTATTTCTCCATCGTGGTGGGGGATGGGAGGTAGGGGAGGGTTTGCAGGCTTTCTTCCCTTTCCCCACTCTTTGTCTGATTTGGATGAGCAGATGTTTTATTATGCAGAAGCCTCTTGCAGGAGAGTTTTCTATTGTTCCATCTCAGGCCACCCCAAGCAGGGAGCTGGGGGCAGACCCGCAGGCACTCATTCCTGATCCACTGCTCTGAGAGCTTATTCACAGCACCAGACTGGTAGCTGGCTCTCAGCCAGGCTCTGCTGGGAATTTAGCTGAAAGTAAGGCGAAAGCCCCTACCTTCATGAAGCTGTCAGTCTAGAGGGAGAGAGGGGACAAGTAGAGGATGATCTAGAAGTCAGGCCTGCGGTGGAGACAGAGGCCTGAGGACAGGAACAGGAGTCAGAGGTGAATGGGCGGGGCTTCGCGGAGAAGGTGTCCTTGAAGGATGTGTGGTGTTTCCCCGAGAAATGTTGCTGGCCTGAGCAAAGCAGGCTCGGGGAGGGAGCTAGCGTATCTTGAACATCTGTTATTATAGGTTCTTTACATGCATTTGCGGAGGGGGAGACCGCGCAAGGCCACCTAGGATTGTGAGTCAGAGTCAGGATACAAACACAGCCCACAATGTTGCACCATCTCCTGTCTGAGGGCGCGGGCAGGGCACGGTCAGCACACAGAGGAGTTGGCTCTCCGTCCCCCCTCCCCGTCCACTGGGCTCTGGGCGCCACTGCAGGAAACTCAGGGCCCCACTCACCACGCAGGCCCTGCACTCTCGTCCCTAAGCTCCACACATCACTTCTGTGCCATATCGCACCCCTTCCCGCCTCCTAAAACCAGCTGACCACATAATCTGGGGGGGCCAGGACACTTCTGAGAATAAAATGGAGGTGTGTTAAGTACTCTGTTGGGATAACAGGGGAAACGGGACCATATGTTTACCCACCTTACAACCCTTCGGTTATGTTCTGTCATCAGCATCATGTCCTGTATTCCCATCCTCTTTAGGCCTATTTCCTTTATCTTCCTACTCTAACTAAAACTGTCTCTACCGGGGATGGGTCCTCTCAAGTGGTACCTACTTTCTCCCACATGCCTTTAACCACTGGAGACGGGGGAGGGGCCTTCCACGCTCCTCCTGGGCGTCTCTAGACCATTCTTTCTCCCTCCCTCTTTCCAAAAAACACCCATTTGTTTCAATCTCATGTCAGTGGGCTGTACCCCAGCCCCCTCCTTGGTGGTGCAGACACCTGTTCCCCTTATTCCTTGGAGGAATTCCAAGCTCCCTGTCTCCCTCTCCACTACCCTGTCGTATTTCTTAGCAGCTTCACTATCCACATCTCTTTCTCTCACGCCCCATTTCCAGTCTCTCAGTAAATCCTGCTGGATCCACCTTCAGAATACATCTAAACTCTGAAGACTTCTCACCCCTACCATGACCTCCTTGGACCAAACCACCAATCAAATCACATCTCCTTCCCTCTGCCCTTGCCACCTTAAGGGTATCTTCCACACAGCAGCTAGAGTGAGCTGGTTAAAGTCAAATCATGTCATTCCTCTGCTTAAAACTCTCTTATAACTTCTCATCTCAGGGGAAAGTCCAAAGTCCTTACAGTGGCCTGAAACGACCTGTGCCCCGCCCCATGCCCCGCCCCTCCCTGGCTCTGAGCTCCTTGCTCACCTCACCGCAGAGGGTCCAGGCGTGCTCCCCTCTCAGCCCCTGCTCTGCTTGCCCCTCTGCCACTTGCTCCCAGATATTCCCCCACACACCTGCTTCAAGTCTTTAATCAAATCCCCCATCTCTGTGAGGCCTTCTGACAGCCACCCTATATATTTTATTTACCTTTCGGTTTGTCTCCCCCACTAGAAGGTAGGCTCCACAAGTGCAGAGATTTTCACCTGTCCTGTTTTGATCAGGACTCTATCCCCATTGCCTCAAATAGTGGTTCTCAAATGTGAGCCGCATCAGCACTACCTGGAGGACTTGTTCACACAGACTGCTGGGCCCCATCCTCAGAGCTGCCTAATAAGGAGGTCTGAATTGGACCCCCAAATCTACATTTCTTTTTTTTTTGGCTGCGCCACTCAGCTTGTAAAATCTTAGTTCCCCAACCAGGGATTGAACCCAGGCCCCGGCAGTGAAAGTGCCGAGTCCTCACCACTGGACCGCCAGGGAACTCCCCAGATCTGCATTTCGAACAAGTTCCCGCGTGATGTTGCTGCTGTGGGTTGGGGTCCCCGCTCTGAGAACCACTGGGTCTGGGGTAGCACCTGCCCATAATAGCATCCACTGTGTGTGTTAAGTGAAGAAAGGCTGCAGCCAGCAGGGGAATGCGGGCAGGGACAGGGGAGTTGCGCCCTTTCCACCATGGGCCTTGAATGCAAGACCAAGGAGTTTGCACACAACTGCCACCATGGGTGCCACTGGAGGCATTAGAACAGCACACACCCCACGGGAGCTGGGGTTCAGGGAGAGGCATGGTGTGACCCGGCCACGAAGGACCCCACGCCTCAGATTCATGCCTAACCCTGCCTTTGTCTCCCCAGAGTATGCGGAGAACATCGGGGACGGCCGGAGCCCGGAGTTCCGGGATAGCGAGCAGAAGCGCGTCCTGGGCTTGCTGGAGAACTTCTAGCGGCCCCTGGCCCTGGGCAGCAGTGTCTCTCCCTGGGCCTCCCCCAGAAACAGTTTTTACGGAGCTCCATGTGACTTTTGGACAAATAAAAGCTAGTTTTGGTATTCCTGGGCTGGTGTTCTCTATACCTTCTAACCTTTACCCAACGCCTTTCCCAGCAGTGCTCACGGAACGCGTCTGAGGAAGCTTAGTGGTTGTCCTCCCCCTTCCAGTGAGGAAACTGAGGCTCTGAGAGCTGATGAGTGATAAAGTGGCCACGGTGGCTGCCCTGGGGGTTGCGGTGAGGCCGCCCATCTGCAGCTGGGAAGGGGAAGGCATGGACTGGGGACCTCTCTGGGGCTTCCAGCCCTGACACGAAGAGCCTGGGCGTGTAACACGAGGCACGTGGCTCGTGCAGAAGCACCCTGGGGAGGGCTTCCTGGCACTGCGAGGCCACCCGCAGAGCACACAGTCCTCAGAGCAGCGGTCTGAACCCCGGCCACGCGTCAAAGTCACTCTGGTTGGAAGGGGGCTTAAAAGTACATATCTGTGTTGGGCCTCACCCCAGAATGATGAAATCGGAATGTCCAGCGAGGCCCAGATGCTGGTACTGTCCTAAGCCCCCAGGTGGTTCCTAGTGTCAGGGTGAGAGCTACCACTTTAGAGTAGACAGGGGGTCCAAATCCAGCTGCATTGTTTACCAGCTGTGGCAGTTTGGATAAGTGACTTCACCTTCTTGAATCTCACTTCCTTCATCTGCGGAGTGGGGGTCATAATACCCATTTGGTGATTTCTTTTGTCCTTCCCTCACACATCTGTGGCTTCAGAATTGCAGTCTCACCCCTTTTACAGGGACTGTGAGAAAGCTGGTCTCCTCCTCTACAGAAGTCAGCGGTCCTTTAGCGTGTTTTTATTCTGTCGCAGAGAATAGAGTCCTCGTGAGTGAGGACTGACTTAGAATGAAGTGTTTAGCCCAGGGTCAGCAGGTCAGCTACGAGGGACACCGCATGCTCTGTGCTGTGCCCGTGGCCACCATTCAGTCAGAGCAGCTCTGGCTGCTCAGTGAGCCCCCAGGGACAGGGCTCCAGGCGGCCACTACCATCTGGCCAGAGTTGACATGCCAGGAGAAACTGTTCGCCATCCCAGGCACCCCCCCTGGGGGACTCGGAATAAGATGGCACCTGTATCACCCCGGATTGGGCTGGTGACGGAGCAGTGAGTGAGGCAGGCTCTACCCTCTCGGTGCTCACGTCCAGCCTGGCGGGAAGATGGACGGTGTGCCTGTTATTATCATGAGGTAAGCATTCCCCAGGGTCCCGTTACAGAATCAGAGTTGCCCTACCGTCACATTTGGATTGTTATTTTTTAATTTCACTTTTCTGTAATTATAATAGCGACCATGTATCAAACACCTGCTATGTGCTACTCACTTTACGTCCGTTCTTTCTAACCTGCACAATAGCCCTGCTGGCATCATTATCCCCGGTTTACTGAAGCCAAGACTGAGGTCCCAGAGAGTAAGTAACTTGTGCAAGGCCCTGGGACCAGTACGCACGGAGCCAGCATTCAAAGCGAGGTCTGACTCCACAGCCCGTGCTCTGCCCTCCCTTGAGCTGCCTCTGTTCAGGAGACAATCACAGGTCCCTGACTGATACAGTCCACTTCGATCTGTTCCACTGTCCATATGGGATTTAATGAATTCACAACGAATGTAACCTATAGAATCTTAAATTTTTTTTAATTTATTTTTTATTGAAATATAGTTGATTTACAATGTTGTGTTATTTTCTGGTGTACAGCAAAATGATTGTTCCCTGTGCTATACAGTCGGACCTTGTTTATCCATCCTATATATAATAGTTGGCTTCTGCTAATTCCCATCCCAGTCCATCCCTCCCCCACCCCTCCTCCCCCTCGGCAACCACAAGTCTGTTCTCTATGTCTGTGAGTCTGTTTCTGTTTCATAAATAAGTTCAGAATCTTAAATTTTTTGAACTAAGGTTTGTACTTAGATCATTAATCCTTCAGCTTTATTTTCTTTTTAAATTTTGTTTTTACCCAGGTAATGCTTGTACATGGTACGGAAGTTCAAATTTTAACAATAGGTATGCAGAGAGGAGTCTCCCTTCCCATCTCCCACCCGCCCCCAGGCCTCCCCATCCCCGGAAGCAACTGCTGTCGCCTGATTATCCAGCCAGAGAAATTCTGTCCCGCAGTTTTCCAGCTGTGTTCTACCTGAGCCCCAGGCTTCCCACAAGTGCATCAGAAGCCAACATAGAAGAGAAGGTGGGTAGGGCTTCAGGCCACTGACCCCCTCAACTACAGTCCCCCCACTTTGTCCTGCTTCCTATGTTAGACTGCCTCCTGAGAGTTTGTTTTTCCGATAAGTCCCTGTACTAAAAGCAAGTTTGAACTCACACCTTCACTTTCAAATGAGGATGAGGTCCCCTTTTCCATCAGTTTTGTGATGGGAGGGTTTGGGGGGAATGTGAGGTACAATCCCTTAGGATTCAGAAAGAGTGTACGGTTCCAGGGGCTGGGAGACCAAGGAGACGGGATGGGGAGAAATCTCTAAACTCAGCTAACTTTGACAACCCGCCACTCAAGGCTGAGAAAAGCTTTAAGAACAAGGGAAAGATCCTCATCATTAACCTTGCTCACCCTTAGGCTCAAGGGGTGTGGTCCTACCTCTTGCGTCTGCTCATGGCTGAGATTCTGCCTCACCAAGCAGCCCCACCCCTCCAGGAGGACTTCTTGGGCTCGAATAAAGGCCCCATTTGCCCTGTGGCTCTGAACGCGACTTCTGCGTCCGCCACTCATGGGCTTCCCCAGCTCTCCCCTTCAAACAAAGCCCCTGGTGTCCATCCTTGTGTCCATAGCTGAGTCCAGGACATGGCACCCCAGCCAGGCGGTATTCCTTTTCCTATCTAAACACGGCAATAAAATAGTCTTTCAGCACTGTTAGCCAGAATTTCTTCCAGAGGGAAATGAGGATTTTATTTTCCTCTTCCTTTGCAGCTTGCTGCTCTGCTCATGGTGGTCAGCCTGAATTCAGCGGCGTCAAGATGGGCCGTGTCTAATTTAGAGAGATTTGCATGCAGGCTGCATTCCTTCTTTATCTGGGGGAAATGCATCGTCAGGGAAGCTGGAAGGCAACCTTCAGTCACCCTCACAGCAGCACCAGTGCCCAGGTGGCATCTCCTGCCGTTACCAAGAACGTCAATTTAGTGTCAACAGGGAGACCAGACTCGCTTTCCTAAAGGCGAAAACTTCTTGATTAGATTTTCTTACTCCACAGTAGAGATAAAAGTGGAGCCACATTTTTCAATCTGTCTTGCTCCCCGGTACACGTGGAAAGTGGTTGGTATCACAGAGGTGGGCCTTCGTTATCTGTGCCGAGAAAATGGCAAGCGCTCCTCCAGTCACCTTTCCCTTGATAGGTAACACATGCCCTTGGCATAAACTTCAGAAGGTACATAAGGAGATTCAGTGCATAAGTCTCCCTGCCAGCTGCATCTCCGGCCAACCCAGGCCCCTCCCCAGAAGCAGCCAGTGCTAATGAGCTGGAGTATCCTTTCGGAGGCAGTCTTCAGTGCCTTCAAGTGAATAAAATACAGCCAACGCAAACGGTGGCATCTCCCGGTCTCTGGTCTGCACCTTGCTTTTCACTCTACATCTACCCAACGTACAGAGTCCCCCGCCACTACTCCTTTAGTAGCCGAGCTCCATTGCAGAGCGGTACCATAATTCAGTTAATCCCGTTAATGGACATTTAGGTTGTCTTCGGTCTTCGGCTATTACAGTGCCGCAGTGAACATCCTTGTATAGAACGTCATTTCACACATGTGTGAGTTTAAATTCCCAAGCAAAACTGCTAAGTCAGAGGGGATGTGCAGTTTTCACCGTGATGCATATTGTCACGTTGCCCCCCTTCCGTCAGTGGTGGATGTGAGGGCTGCCCCACACCCTCCGTGGCCGTGTTCGCCGTCTCCGTCTCTGCCTCTCTGATGGGGGAATGGAGTTTACTGTCTTAATTTGCATTTCTCTTATGAGTGAAGTCATTTGGTGTTTCGGAAGAATGGTTTTATTGAGTGTGTGCCATATTAGCTGATACTCATTGAAGCTCTTGCTATGAGCTCGTCAAATTAGCACATTTCACCCTCGTTCGTGAGGTGTAGGTCCTTTTATTATCAATCCATTTCACAGATGAGGAAAGCAGATCGAGAGGGTCGGTGGCTTACAAAGTGACGGAGCTGGGTGGGGAACAGCAAAGTGGTTTCAAAGCCCACACTCTTGACCCCAGAGCCACACTGTCCCCCAACTACGTGGCAGAGAAGGGGCTCCGCCCTATTGCACTGGAAGCAGAAGCCCCAGAGAAGCACCGACTCAGCCTCATGACTGAAGCCCCCAGCGGCCCTGCAGGGTCCCTGCTTTCTCCCTGTGTCTCTCACGCCACATCTGAGCAGTGGCTGCAACACTCACCTGCGTGAGGGCCCCGGGGCCAGGGTCCCTGGCTGCTCTTCCCTGGAAGAAGCTTAGGCTTTCCCACTGCAGCAGCGAGGAGGAGAAGCCACTTTCAAGCACGCTTGGAGCGAGGCCCCTTGCCTGCCGTTCCCATCATCGCCTCCTCTGCCCGCCCACCAGCTCACACCCCTCACCCAGCACCTCCCTGCTCCTGGCTCCGTGTCCCACGTTGCCTCCTGCCATTCACCTCCCGGGAAGCGTTTGCTGAGCGCCCACTCTGTGCCGGGCCCCATGCTGGGCTCTGGAACCGTGCCCCCAGATTGAAAGGCAGTGTGAACCACCCCCACGGTAGCTGGACAGGGTGTCATGAGAGAGCGATGATGGGCTTCGACAGAGGTGAGGGGCAGAGAGGCGCCCCCAAACCTAGCAGGACAGATTGGGGGAGGCGGGACCCGGCACCATGACTGTGTCTTGAGTGACTTCCACGGCGGCCTTGGGATGGCCGAGAGTCTCAGCACCCGAGAGGTATCAATAGAAAGTCATTCGAGGCAGAGGGAACTGCACGGGCAAAGGAACGGGGCCGTGACAATGCAGGGGGCCTTGGGAGATGAGGGGTTTTTCACGGTTACCTCACCGGATAGGCCCTGGCTACCCTGAGGCCAGCGAGGCCGGGGTTGAGTGAGCTTCTGGCTGTGGCAGAACCTGCCAGAACCACATATGTGGTGATTTCCTGGGAGTTCGGGGGTCCCGTTTGTCCCGAGTCACAGCTTGTTCCAGTTAAATCTCTACAGTCCCTGAGTGATGGAGAAACAGATTCCATTGGATGGTGATGAAGCCTCCATTCTGACCCCTCAAGCAAGATCCGGCCTCGCAGGTCATGCAGAAAGTGCCCAGGACCCAGATACACTGATATTAGCTGAGCAAGGAGCAAGGCCACCACCCCTAAGGCAGCAGGAAGGCTGCAGGAGGCTTCCCACAGTCCCTGGGAAGAGGCTCTGCTCTAAAGCCCTAGAGAGCAGCTGGGGAAGAGCCACCAGAGCCGGGTCTTCAGAAACCAGGCCGTGGTCTGAGGAAGGTTACAGCCCGGCTCCAGCCCCTGAGGCCTCAGCAAGCCCGCCCATCCAGGAAACACCCAGATGCAGGAGGGCAGAGGACGAGGGGCAGGAGCCCCCAGCCCACGCTCTGTGAGACATGAGCCTCACCCTCTCGGAATCTCAGCTCTCCTTCATCTGGGGACTGAGAGGGTCTCTGAGGGCCCAGCCCGGGGAACTCCACACCTGTGACCAGCTCATGGTGCCTGGGAGTTCATCACCCACCTCCCCCGCACCATTTACTGAACACCCACCAGAGCTGGAAACAAAACATACATTGTCCCTGCTCTCCAGGAGCTCACATCCTCGTCCTCGTCCTCGTGGGACAGACTGAAGGACAATGAACAAGTAAACAAATACGTAGAGTGATTACCGTCAAGGAGCAAACTCAGTGCAAAGCGCTAGAGACTAGTTAATGGGGGACCCTGAGGATGGGTGGTCTGCGAAGTCCTTCTCAGTGAGGTGCCTTTGAGCTAAGCTCTGAATGATGTCAAGGAGCTGGGCAGCCCAAGAGCTGAGGGAAGAGGGTTCTAAGCAAAGGCACAGGTGCAAAGGTCCTGAGGCAGAGAGAGCACCGTCCTTCTCCAGAAAATAGCCAAAAGAAGCCACTGTGGACCCACGCGTGAGGCAGGGCTGGTGGAGGATAAGGCCAGAGAGGGGGGCAGGGGCCAGGTCTTGCCGGGCCTGGAGGGCCACGGAGGGTTTTGAGCATGGAAGGGATGTGATCTGGTTTTGAAAAGATCCCTTTGACGGCTTGATGGAGCTCACACTGCGGAGCCCAGCATGGAAGCAGGAGACCCAAGAAGAGGGGATACTGGCGCTTCGGACCGGGAAGAGGTAGTGGGTTAGAGACAGGGGGTTAAGGATGTGGCTGGGGCAGAGCCAGCCGGTCACTCTATAGGGAGGGGCCCCCTGCCCTGTGGAGGCTTCCCCCAGCACTGAGGACTGGGAGCAAGTTCACGGCCCGGCAGGAGTCAGGTGGGGCCGGCACAGGGCTGCTCAGTAATAAATATCTTTAATGAATAAATAGAAGTGCTTTTAGGGCTGACGGAGTCATATCATTTCCACCTGCCGTAAAATGTCATCAGAAGCAGGCGCTGCAGGGGGAGAGGAACGGCTGCAATCCACGTGCCCACCCCACCTCAGGCCCTGCCTCCACTCTGAGCTGACGCAGCCCCACGCCCTGGAGAATCCAGACCCAGACCCCTCTCCCCAGGCCTTCCTGGGGCCCAGGGGAGTCTGATCCCTCCCTGCGCCAGCCCCACAGCTTGAACAGGCAAGAGGGAGCAGTGGGCAGGGACATGGGTCTTGCCATTAAAATTCAGGGGCTTCACTCTCCTTAGCTGGGAAATGGGCACAAAAATTCCGGCCCCCACTTTTCCCCCCTCCCCTGGACACGAGGACTTTACTCTCTCCTCATCTAAAGCAGATGAGGTGGGTTTCAGAGGAAGCAGTAATCAACACTGCTGAACTCCTGGAATGACAGAGCTGGGGGGAAGCAGAACTTGGGGTCAGATGTTTTACAAATGAGAGAGCAGAGGCCCCAAGAAAGTAGGTGACTGTCCTAAAATCACACAGGGTCTGCAGATCCAGCCATCCAAAACTACCCTAGTGTCAGCTACATTATAGCACCAACTAAATGCCTGCCTCCTCGAATCCTCCCCACATTCATGTGATGTGGAGACTATCGTTATACCATTTTGCAGATGAGAACACTGAGGCCCAGAGAGAGCTAGGGTCCAGGTCACCCCTTCAGTTAGAGACAGCCAGATGAGA
The DNA here is from genome assembly GCF_025265405.1 of Mesoplodon densirostris. Taxonomy (NCBI): domain Eukaryota; kingdom Metazoa; phylum Chordata; class Mammalia; order Artiodactyla; family Ziphiidae; genus Mesoplodon; species Mesoplodon densirostris. Next base: position 22,150,168 of record NC_082676.1, on the reverse strand, counting down.
GTCCAGTTCTCCAGCCTCTCACGGCAGGCTTTTTCTGCTTTATTCAAGCGTGGTAGGGCTGAGATTGTTTTCTTGAGGCCTTTGAAGGACTGGGCTGAAAATTTTGCTGAGTGCCTACTACATGCCGGGTAGTCTCTGAACTGAAGGCCACTGTCCTCAGCACCTTGCTGTGTCCCTGTAGCATCCTCCAAGGTGCCGCGCTCACCTCCATTTTACAAATAAGAAAAGGAAGTACAGAGAGATCAAGGAATTTGCCCAAGGTCACACAACCGTGTCACTGATGCTGGCCATGGCTGCCAACACTCAAACAACTGGAGATCCTCAGGCCCCTCCTTTGGCCCCAATGCCACCCTCCCCCAGCCAGTGGGTGTAAGGCCAGGAAGCCTGGCCAAATGAACAGACCCAGTCGGCAGCCTGCCTGGGCCCGTGGTTATCAGTTAAGCTCATTAAGTGGCCATGGCAGGACATGGGCTGTGCCAGCTGCCTTCGACCCTACCCCCAACCTTGCTCTGGCCCTCTTGGGAGCAAGGCCTGAGGACAGGTTCTTGCTTTTAGCAGCTGTAAGCAAAAGTCTCTCTGTAATTGGGAAAGATTTAAAGATGCACAAACAAGTTTCACCAGGCTGGCCTCGTGGACCCACACGGGCAGTGAACACAGGGCATGGATGCTGGAGACAGGCTACCTGGGTTCAAATCTAATCCTGCTTCTCACCAGCTGTGTGACCCTGGGTGAGTCACTTCACCTGCCTAACTCAGTTTCCTCATCTATAAAATGGGGTGATCGTACTATACAATACTACTCACTGTCTAGACCAGCAACAAGCTGATACACAGGAAGCGCTTGAGCACCTATAATGTGCTGATCAGTGGTCATATCATCCTCCCTGATAGCCTTATCTTGTTGGGTGTTCTTGTTCACCTTCCCCACTGGACTGGGAGCTGACTCATCTTTGTTTATACCTTCCAGAATGAAGGAGAAAACCCATGAGGGCATCAATCCATCCATCAGCGAACACCCAAGCCAAGGTCCTTTAGGAACAAAGAGTGAGCAATGTATTTTATACAAGTGCTTTTTTTTTTTTTTTTTTTTTTTTGGCTGCTTTGGGTCTTCATTGCTGCTTGCAGACTTTCTCTAGTTGCGGCGAGCGGGGGCTAATCTTCATTGCCATGCGTGAGCTTCTCTTTGCGGTGGCTTCTCTTGTTGTGGAGCACGGGCTCTAGGTGCATAGGCTTCAGAAGTTGTGGCTCATGGGCTCTAGAGTGCAGGCTCAGTAGTTGTGGTGCACGGGCTTGGTTGCTCCGTGACATGTGGGATCTTCCCAGACCAGGGCTCGAACCCATGTCCCCTGCATTGGCAGACGGATTCTTTTTATTTTTTTTTAATTTTATTTTATTTATTTTTTATACAGCAGGTTCTTATTAGTTGTCTATGTTATACATACTTGTGTACATATGTCAATCCCAATCTCCCAATTCAGCCCACCACCACCACCCGCCGCTTCCCCCCTTGGTGTCCATACGTTTGTTCTCTACATCTGTGTCTCTATTTCTGTCCCGCAAACCGGTTCATCTGTACCATTTTTCTAGGTTGGCAGGTGGATTCTTAACCACTGCGCCACCAGGGAAGTCCCAACAAGTGCTCTTTAAGGGGTTGGGGAATTGAACCAAAGTGCCATGGGTGGGCCTGAGCTACTGTCCAGCCACTGCTTACAGCCCGCACTGATGTCCCCGACCCCAGGCCCTTGTCCACGCCCTTCCTTCTCTGTAACCTGCCCCAATTCCCACTTCCCCCTTCCCCAAACCCCTGGTGACCCTACTCATTCCTTGAGACTGGCTCCCTATCTGGGAAGCAGGAGCACAAGTCCTGCCCTCAGGGGGCTCCCAGCCTCACGGGAGAGACAGAGGCAGATATAACCCCCATCAGCCAGAGCGTGATAAGCAGGGGTGCCGAGAACCCCACACACTCTGCCCTCAGCCCTGAGGCCCCCCAGCGCCTCTTCCACCCCCTCTCTGCCCTCCCCAGACCCCCAGTGAGCTTCCCCTGAGCCCACTTCTCCCCACCTGCCCTATGAGCTGACTGAGGGTGGGAGCCGCGTTTCATCCATTTCTGCTCTGCTGTGCCCAGCGCAGGGCCTGCCACCCAGGTGGTGCTCCTGCAACATTTCTTCAGCAAATACATTCTGAGCACTTACTCTGTGCCGGACCCCGTGGGAATAGAGAACAAACAAGGCAGACACGCTCCTTGCCCTGCTGCCTTCCAAGCAGGGGAGACAGAAGTAAACAAGCAAGAGATGAACCAGCAAGGCAGCCTGAGATGGCGCTTAGGAGCTATAAAGAAAATAAAGGAGTGACTGGAAGGAAGCGTAGCTACTCTGGTCTGGATGGTCAGCCTTTCTGAGGAGGTAATGTTGAAGTTGAGACAGGACTGCTGAGCAGAGCAGCTGCCAGGGGGAATTGGGAATAAGATTCTAGACAGAGGAAATAGCAAGCGCAAAGGCCCTGGGGCAGGAGTGTGGTTTACCTATTGAGGAACGGCCAGATGTGCCATGAGAATGAGGAGGAGAGCGGGAGGAGATGAGTTTGCAGAGCGGGGCTGGGACCAGACCCTACAGGGCCTTGTCAGCCACAGTAAGGAGTTTGGATTGTCTCCCACGTGCAATGGGAAGCCATCAGAGGATTGTACGCAGAGGAGAGAAATGCGTGGAATACGATGACTGAGTCAAGGAGGGAGGGAGGGAATGGGTGAGGGGAGGGAGGATGAGAGGATGAATGATGGAGTGAAGGGTGGAGACTGAGACTCTGGCCGCCCGCATGGAGGAAGTGCCACCGTGTGGGACAGGATCTGTTCCCCTCCTGTCCTCTGTGTCCCTCTGGCCCACTGTCTGGAGGGGCCGGCGCCCAGCCTGGGCTCACAGTGGTCAGAGCGGCAGCCACAAAAGCGTCTTGACTCAGAGTGGGAAGCAGTGGGAACATCGGAACTGAATTATGTCTGGGAAGGTCCCCGCCACTTCCTGGAGGAGGCTGCTCTGGCCCAGGAATAAAAGGGAGAGTGGAAATTCCACAGGTGAGAAGACGGGAGGCGCTTCCAGGAACAGAAATGAGCAGGCAGAGGTGGGGAGGCAGGAAAGAGTCCAGCTCTGAGCTGGGGGCCTTACAGACCCAAATCCAGTTAGTTGTCACCACAGCCCTGTGAAGGGCAAGCGGCTGTCCCCGTTTTATAGATGGGAAAATCAAGTGTCGGAAAGAGGAAGAGGCTGGACGGTCACAGGCTATTGCGGGTGAGAGCTGAGACTTGAACTCAAAGCCCAAGAAGGGTTAATAAAATACGTTCCCACATTCTTGTGGAAAATGGGGATTCTACCTGGAAAGCAAGTGGGGAGTAGGGGGAGAATACTGTCAAACACCCACAAAAACACTTGTGGGCAAGCAGAGTAGCTCATTCTCCCTGGGGCATCATGGAGGGCTTCGTGGAGGAGGTGGCATCTGAATTCAACTGTGAAAGGTGGAGAGGAGGGAGCGAGGCAGGAGGGGAGAGGTTGCCAAGGGAAGAGCATGGCAAAGGCCCAGAGGGGGAAAGCGTGTTGGAGGAAGTGTGCCCACTCCAGGGTGGCCAGAGCGTGTGTGAGTAAAAGGAGCGGGCAGGGAGACGGGCAGGGCAGTAGTAGAGACGGCGACGGGGAGGTGGGCAGGAGCCAGATTAGGAATGCTCCAATGCCAAGGCCAAGCGTTTGTACTCTTTTCGGAAGGCCCAGAGGGGCCCTGGAAGTGTTCTGAACCAGAGAGAGGCAGGTCACATACATATATGAGTCCCAGAGCCGCTCCGGTTTTGCACATAATCATTGATAGAAAGGGGTAGCTCAGGAGGCTGTGAGAGCCAGGCAGAGGCTGGTACTGCTGTCTAGGCAAGCGTGCTGGTGGCTTCAGCCAGGACCATGACCTTGAGGATGGAGAGGGGGAGACGTATCTGAGAGCTATTATGGAGTTCTAGCAGGCCGGGCTTGGTCAGGGAGAAGGGGGCTGAGAGCAGAGGTGGGTCCCCTCTGGGGGTCGGATAGCGCTGTCACCTCCCTGGCCCGAGACTAAAGCCATTCATTAATGCATTTATCCATCTTTCCAACCATCCATCCACACACCCGCCCACTTACCTTTCCTGCCATCCGGTAGGTATCAGTCCCCTCTCTGGGAGGATTCCTCTATGTTTTGAGGGGTGGAGCGGGGCATGAGATGCCTGGACCAGTCCCCAGCTCTCTGGAGCACTTCGTGGTCTAATAGGGAGACCATCGTGACAAGCCATGGTCACAACCCCGTGTGCCGAGCACGGGTGAAAAGGGAGACAAAGTTGGAGAAACGGGGCTGGCGGGGAGAGAAGAGGAGGAGGGAGGTTCAGTGCAGCCCAGCTCCACTTTGGGACGGTGGGTCTGCAATGTCATTGTCCCAGACAAAGGACAGGACATTATTAGTGTTATTAATGATCATTAATCTAATTAAATGGCAATTACCATTAAGAACACAGAGATAAATTGCCACCACCTTGGATTTAAATGCCTCTTCTCCGGCATCCGAGTGAGTGATGCTCCACGAACTCAGCCCACCCTCCACTGTGGCACCACCTCCAACCCTTGCATCTCAAAGTCCCAGCTGAGGGGTCACAGAGTCTGACTCCCCTCGTTTTACAGATGGCAAACTGAGGTCCAGGGACAGGAAGTGACAGGCACCGGGGTCGCCCACACATCTGTGGCTAAGGTGAACTTAAGCCAAGAGACCCCATTCTTGCTGCTTCCCAACTCACGCCATCCCTAATAGCAGTTTTTTCTGGGAAAAACAGCTGTCAGAGGCAGCCATTCTGTTACTGATTAAACAAGGCAAATTCTATCGGAGCAGAATCAGAGACACCCCTGGACACCTACTTATATGGGCTGAAACAAGGAACACGGGCAGGGAGTAGAAATATGAACAAACAGTGCAGGGAGACAGCTGAGGTGCCCTCTCTGTCACCCGAAGCCATCATATCCCTGAGGCTTCCAGACAGGATGCATCTCCCAGTCCTTGAATAAGACACCTGCTCCCCAAGAAGGGGCTCCCCAGCCGGGGTTCACACACACACACCCCAAAAGACAAAGAGACAAACTGGAGCTTGTGCACGCTGGACTGGAGCCGTTCCCCCTCTCAGAGCTTCCTCCAGAGCCTCACGGACAACTGGTGTCATTTCAGGTCTCCAGCCAGGGCCATCGGGGCTGGGTGAGATTGGGCAGAGCTGGGCTGGAGCCCACACTGGCCTGGCCCCAGGGCTCTGTCTGGATGCTGCCCCAGGCGCACCACCCCTCGTCTGGCCAACCCCCCAAGAGGGCTGTCCCAGGAGGTTTTATCCCGTCAGTAGTGTTAGGTGCAGGGGGCTGGGCTTTGCTGAGATCCTGCAGTTACATATTGGGCAGGATTGTGAGCGTGTGAGGGCAGAACATCCGTCTAATTCCATTTCTGCCTCCCCCACATCGACAGGCACCAAGGCAGATACTAACGAACGGGTGAATTCAAAGTTCATTCCACCATATTTGTTGAGCTTTGCTGGGCTCTGGGGAGATGGAAAGGAACAAAACAAAGCTCTCTACTCTTTTTTTTTTTTTTTGGCCACACTGGGATCTTAGTTCCTCACCCAGGGACCGAATCCGTGCCTCCTGCAGTAGAAGCGCAGAGTCTTAACCACTGGACCACCAGGGAAGCCCAAAGATCCCTGCTCTTAAGGAACTCATGAGTGGAAGGGGACACGCACAGAGCAACTAAACCAATCAAAAGAAGAAGAATGAAACGACATAACTTCAGATAGAAATAGGTGAGATGAAGAAAATAAGGTAATGAGGTAAAGAGCAAATTAGAGGGACTTCCCTGGTGGCGCAGTGGTTAAGAATCCGCCTGCCAACGCAGGGGACACGGGTTCGAGCCCTGGTCCGAGAAGATCCCACATGCCGTGGAGCAACTAAGCCCGTGCGCCACAACTACTGAGCCTATGCTCTAGAGTCCTGAGCCATAACTACTGAGCCCGAGTGCCACAGCTACTGAAGCCTGAACGCCTAGAGCCCGTGCTCCGCAGCAAGAGAAGCCACCGCAGTGAGAAGCCCACGCACCGCAACGAAGAGTAGCCCCCGCTCGCCGCAACTAGAGAAAGTCCGCGTGCAGCGACAAAGACCCAACGCAGCCAAAAATAAATAAATAAATTGATTTTTTTTAAAAAAGAGCAAATTAGAGAGTGTGTTGTATGGGAGTGACGAGGTTCTACTTGAGATAAGATGGCTATGGAGGGCCTTTCATAGGAGGTGATGTTCCAACTGAGACGTGAAAGGTGAGCAGGGCCGCCAAGGGCAGAGCTGGAGGAATGTTCCAGTCAGAGAGAACAGCGAGTGTGAACAGAATGAACCCGTGAGTGGGTGTACGTATGAGTGAGGAGGAGGGGGTCTCCTGTGAGAAGACAGGCTGGGAGCCAGGGCCAAGCAGGTGTCCCGCCATCGGCCCCCACATTCTCGATGGCTCACAGGCCTCTCCGAGAGTCCCACGTACTGGCCTGGTGCACCGTCAGGGCGTCCTCCCTCCACCCTCCATCTCCCGCAGCCCCCGTGAGAGGCCTCCTCCAAGGTGACTTGCTCATTGGTTACTGTTACTATTATTGGTACACCATTAATAATCATCAACCCTCAACTGCCTCCCTGCTGTTCACATTCTACCTTTTTTTTTTTTGGCTGTGCCATGTGGCTTGTGGGATCTTAGTTCCCCGATCAGGGATTGAACCCAGGCCCCAGCAGGGAAAGTGCCGAGTCCTAACCACTGGACCGCCAGGGAATGCCCTACTTTCCACCTTAACATAGGTCAAAGGGCCTAAGTCACTGGGCTGTCTGAGTCTCGGGTCCCCCATCCCAGGGTTCGGCCTCTTCCAGGCCAGGCTCTTCCAGGGCTCTGACTCTGGCCTTCATGTCGTGTGACCTAGAACAGGTTGCAGGTCCCCCTTAGCCTCCCTTTCCGCCTTGAACACGGAGAGGGGGGCAGTACCCGCACCCCCTCTACCACATTGCTTCCCAGCCATCACCCAGCGGCTCGTTGAACCCACACCCACAGCAACCCTGCAAGATAGAGGTGAGATTGTTACCTTGACCGCCTGCTTTAGATGTGGAAGCGGGGCCTAGGAGGGGCCCTGTGGCTTGGCTGGAGTCACACAGCCAGCAAGTGATGCAGTGGGCTTAAAACTCAGGCCCTGGCTGAGATTAGACAGCAGTGATGTTTCCACACAAATGTCCCTATCCCTGTGGTTATATTGTGGTTATGTAAGAATATGTCTTTGTTTTAGAAAATGCACACTGAAATTTGGAGGTAATGGCATATCACATACCATGCTGGCAACTTTTCTGTAAGTTGGAGATTTGTTCAAATTTTTTTAAATTTAAAACATCCCAAATACAGGAACAAAAACCAAACAAACACGGCCTGTGTTCCTTCCACCCTGAGCTCGGTGTCCAGGCACGGCTGGCCAGGCTGCCGCCAGCAAGTTGGGTGATGTGACTTTACCCCTCACTTTGCAAACCTGGAAACAGAAGCTCAGAGTTGTCCAGTCATTTTCCGAGGCCACACAGCCAGTGAGGGGCAGGGTGCATGCCCATGGGGCGCTCCCCACCTAGTGAGGCAGAAAAACCAGAGAGAGGGGAACACAAGGGTGGGGAGGGCAGGTGGCGGCTGGTGATTTACGGCTGGGGGCCCCAGCAGGAAAGCCCTCTGGGGGATGTGGGGCTGGGTTGGATGCCAGGCTGCTGGGGGCCAGGGCACTGGGCCAAGTGGTACCCTTGCCCTTGCCTTGTAGACCCCTTACTGGGCTCCCACCCTGGTCAAGGGCTGATTGATCCTCCACCTCCCTGGAGCTGGTCCCACGTACGCACCTTGAGCTGCTGCATGTTTTCTTGTCTCTGATTGTAAACAGATTTGACTAAAGAGGTAAATTAGAAGTTAATTAGAGAGAACATGATTGATGAGGCAGTTTGCTGTGATTGGGAGGCGTGGAAAGGTTGGGCCTCCCTGCATGGAGGCGACGGGAGAGGCGGGTGGAGGAAAAAATTCACAGGCCCGTGGATCTGGAGGGGGCACCCAGCGTGGTGAGGGGCCCACTCAAGGCTGCCCTTTCTCCTAGGCTCCAGGGTCAAGACCAGGGCCACCTGGGCACGAGGGCCCAGGTGAGCCCTCCATGAGACCCTGTAAATGGGGCCCAGGCCCTTGCTGGGCTTGGAATGAAGCAGCTAGTTTGTCCTGTGAATGGCCAGAAGTTGCATCCTCGATGTGCAGGCTGGGCTGGGGAAGATGCTGGCACTGACCAAACACTTACATGGCTCCAGGCCCTGTGCAGCTTCTCAAAACCTTGCAAGGTCAAGGCTGTATCTCTGTTTTCTAGATTAGGTGCCCTTGGAGATTCAGAGCTAAACCAACTTGCCCAAGGTCACACAGCTAATAAGGACGGAGCTGAGACTGACCTCTAGAGTCTGTGTCTTTCCCAGTTCCAGGCTGTGTGCCTGGTCATGTGTCCAACTGCCCAGGCAGTGCGGGGCTCTTTCCCCACAGCGCCCCTGCTTACATACCTCCAGCAACGGTGAGCTCACTTCCTCATGAGGCAGCCGGCCCAGCAGCAGGACAGCTCTGACTGTGGGAACATTTGTCCTTATGTGGACCTGGTCAAAGTCCCTCCAGGCCCACCTCCAGGCCCCGGCTCGGCCACTTGCCCGCTTCCTTCATAACCCCCTGCTACCCTCCACGTTAGAGGTCACCTCACCCAACTGCCTCATTCTTCTGGGGAAACTGAGGCGCAGAGAGGGAGCAAAACCCCAGAGTGACACAGTGAGGGGGTGTCAGTGCAGGGCCCGGGCTCCCCTGTGGCCGCAATACCATCCCCCACCCCGTGCCCCACATCTTTTGCTCCCCAGGCTGAAGAGTCAGCTCTGCATTTATTTATCCATTATTTCCCTCGCTCATTCAATCAGCGAGATCCACCAAGGCCCCCCTACGTGCTAAGCTCAGAGAATATGAGTGAGGGGAGTCAGGCTGATCCCTTGGGGTGCTCAAGCCCAGCTGAGGGTGGCAAGGCTGCAAAGGAGAGGGGTGAGGGGCTAAGGAGAGGCCTCCAGAGGGACAGCGGGCCCCTCCAGGAAGTTGCTCTAGAGCCGAGCTCTGCGAGAGGTGTGAGAGTGCTCCTGGCAGAGGGAACTGTGGTGGGAGGGGGCAGGGTACATTCTAGAAACCGCCAGAAGGCCAAGTGGCTGGAAGTGAGAGTGAGGGGAAGCCAGTGCGAGGCGAGGCCCCAGAAGGAAGCTGTTTGGATTTTTTTCTAAGTGTGAGAAGCGTTTAGAGTTTTAGGTAGGGGAGGCTGATCAGGAGATGTTCACTCCAGGCTGGGGCGGGGCAGGGGGCTTGGGCATGGATCCCATCTCAGGGAGAGGACAGGTGGATGGACGGGGGCCGCTCCTGAGATGGGAAGCCCAGATGAGGGCCAGGCTGGAGGGGAAAGATAGAACTTCAGGTGGGGATGGGGCGTGTTGGGTTTGAAGAGCCATTCAAGAGGAGATGGGCTCTAGGCAGGGGAATACCGGAGTGAGGGCTGACCAGAACCAGAGCCAGACTTGGGTCCTCCAGAGGCTGATGAACTCACCCAGGTGAAAATATGTGGTCTGCAGGCCCGCCCGGTCCTGACACCCCCTTCCCTGCCAGTGAGTCAGTGTCCCTCTTAAAAGGGGTGGGAGGGTTGGGGGAGGGCTGGGGGAGACCAGGGCTGGACAGAGCAGGGCAGGCCATCCCTTCCCTTGTTCTAGGCTGTACCCTCCTGTCAACGTTACCAGTGGCCTCCTGTCAACGCTACCAGTGGCCACGTGGCCTGGTCACTGGCCTCACCCTACTGGTGTCAGTGGAGCTGGAAGCCTCCCGAGGGCCTTGAGGCCTGACTGTCAGCTTTCCTCACTCCTCAGACTCCTCCAGACCCGAGCTGAGCCCATCGGGAGAACGTCCACTGAACCAGACCAGCGACACGGGAAGTCGGGCCTCACAGCTACCTTTCCTGAGCCTGAGCCACCATCCACCAGGTGCTGCAGTGAGTGATGGGTATTTAGCTAGACAACGATCCTATATGCTAAGTTCTGTTTTTATTCCCATTTTACAGATGAGGAAACAGAGGCTCAGAGAGGGAAAGGGCCCAAGGTCACACAGCCCAGAAGAGGCAGAGTTGAGATCCAAACCCAGAGCCAGCTGCCTCTTGAGAGATCGACGGGGCCTTCCCAGCCTCATTGGGGTGGGTGTGGGGAGTGGGACGGAGGCCCTGCTTAGAGGCAGTGGGGCCTTGCACACCACATCTGGTTGAGGGGACAGGAGCACGGGAGAAAAGAACAGTGATCCTTAGAAACTACCTTTCCAGGGACCAGGGAAGCAGGAACAGCAATTGAATATTGGACCCTGAGACCAAGGTGGAACGGGGGCCCAAAGGACACACACTTGACCCATGGCCAGAGGTGGCCTCCTTGAGGACACAGGCCTTCCAGCCTGGTCAGTGCTGGGGCTTCTGCTTCCTCCGGGCATGAGTGGCCAGTGGGGCACAGGGTGGAGGATTGTGATGGGGGGGTGCCCCGGATGCAGGCCTCTTTCTCCCTATTCATGGGATGTGTGGTCTCATAATTCTCTGCCCTTCCCTGAGCCTCAGTTTCCCCACCTGTACAATGAAGTAGGCCAATAAGATGACATCCAGAGACCCTGACAGCTATAGATTATCCTAGAGAGAGTGAGGACAGACAAATCAAGAGCTAACATTTATTGCGCCTCTACTGTGTGCTGAAGAAGGGCTTGTCATGCTTATCTCACTTAACTTTTTTTATTATTATCTCACTTAATTTTTATGAAACCCAGTAAGATAGGGATCACTATCTCCACTCTAGAGATCAGGAATCTGAGGCTCAGAGAGGTTGAGTAGCTTTCTCAGGATCACACAGCTGGGATGGGGTGAGACCAACATCAAGCCTGCCTCTGTCTGGCTTCAAACGAGCCCAGTGTTTGTTCCGCTGCACACAGCCCTGCACGTGGGTTGTGAGCGTGTGTCCCTTCGGAACTCCACCCTCAAGGGTGTTGAAACAGGTGGGGTTTGGGGGAAAGGGGTGGACGGGAGTATGGAAAGAAAAGTGCGGTGAACGTGGGTAGAAGTTAGCAAGAATAAGTCAGTGTGTGACTCTGGGCAAGTTTCTTTACCCCCTCCAGTCTCCGTTTCTCCATCATGAAATGGGGGTAATCCTGGCCTCCCTCCCTGGGTGGTTTAAATGCGATGATACATTTAAAGCCATAGGCACAGTGCCTGTTGGTAAAATGGATGCTGAGATTCTGTCTCATCTGCTCTTGCAACAGCCCTATGGTTGGGGGAGGGGAGGTACACAGGCGAGGAAACTGAGGCTCAGAGAGGTGAAGAGACCCTCCCAAGGTCACACAGGGTAGGATTTGAAGCCAGTGGGTGACCTCTCACCACTGCACACACCGCACTAGCAAAGAGGAGATATTGGATGGATGGATGGACAGAAAAATGAAAACATGCACATAGTCCTGGGAACTCTCTTCCCTCAGAACCTCTGAAGCTGCCTTGTGGCTCTTAACCAGGTTTCTCCTGGTGGGGTAGGAGGGCTGCACCTCCAGGATCATGGGCTTCTGCTCAGCCTCCTGTGTCCCTCGCCTACTTCTGCTCCTGGAAGGCTGCCTTACCCTGGGGGTAGGGAGGCTCTGAAAGCCACACACACACCCCAAGGTGCTGTGCTGCATTCAAGATCACAGCTGGAGGTGTTCCTGAATTAGAGGGGAATTTATCCCCACCCTGAGCTGCTGTGGCATGATTTACAGGCCTTGGCAAGTGGCATGAAACTCTGGAGCAGGTTCCAGCTGTTTAAATATAATTACCTGGCACCTCCATCCGGATTCTCCCAATAGATCGTTAATATGAGAGACCCAGGATGCCCGATGATGTGTTCACTTCAGCAGGGACCCCTGGGGAAACCCCTCTCCCCCCACCCAGGCCCAGCAGCCTGGGTCAAGTTGGTCAAGACTTTTCCCTCCCCCCAACCTTGCCTGAAATTTCACCATTAGAATGTCATTCCTTTGGTTTAACACTACAGCTCTGGCTTTAAAGGGCATTTTCTTCAGGGTGGAGAACAATGGCCCAGGTGTCTAAAGATCTGTGTTGGAAACCTTGTATACCTTGGTCAAGTCATTATCCCTCATTTCCTTCTACGATATTGAGCTGGAAGGGCTCTGCAGTGATGATCAAGCTATACCCTCCCATTTTCGAGATGGGAAAAGCTGTAGTGCAGAGAGAGAATGGCTACTAGGGGTGACTTAGAATGCAGGGAAAGAGGGCCTGATTAGGGCCTGGCGTGCCTGACTCCCAGGTCCACCTGATGGGGAACAAAATCCCAACAGCATCAAGAGTGGGCCAGGCTGACCCTCTCCCCTCCAGTCAACAGAGATTTTGGCCCCAAACAACACCCTTCTTGCGGTTAAGAGCTCACCCCTAGAGACAGGTCACCCGGTGGCCACAAGCTGTGTCATCTTCAGCACACGTCTGATCCCTCTAAGTCTCAGGCTGCTCATCATTAAACAAGGATGTCAATGGTGGGACCTCATGGGGTCACTGTGGCTGCGAGGAGGACCGTGAACATCACACTCAGCTCAGTGCCCAGAGGGGCCAACGCAGGGAGTGTTATTTCCTATTTGGAGTCAGGAAGAGCCAAGCTGGACCCCGGATCTGCACTTGCCAGCTAGAAGACCTTGGGTCCCTCTCAGGACTCAGTTTCCTCATCTGTAAAATGGGCATAAATATCTACCTTTCAGTGTGGTGAGGATTTAATGAAAAAACAGGTAAGCCCTTGACGTATGACCTGGCACATTCTAGACCCTCAGCAAAAAACGGCTGCGAGTCATGGTAACACAGAAGTCATAACCCTTCCTGGAGTGTGGTGTGTCCAGTTCCACACGGCCAGTAGCAGCTGAGGGCCCACTGTGTGCTTGGCTCTGCAGGAGCAAAGTGATGAGCAAAACGAGCTCGGCCCCTCCCTCGAGGACATCCCAGTCCCTAGGGGAAACCGGCACAAACAAGTTTCAAAAACCACATTTGTGTGTTCATTCAATAGTTAGTTCTTGAGCACCCACTCTGTGCCAGGATCCAGGCTGGAGAACAAGACAGCCACTGCCCTTGTTCTCATGGGGTTTCCATTGTAGTGAGGGCAACAGAGAGTCAAGAAATAAACATGTAATGAGGCAGATAATGGTCAGAGTTCAGAAAAACAGAAATGTAAGGGGCTTCAGAGGGCCGGGGACCGCAGTTTTATATTAGATGGTCAGGACAACATTTGATCAGACGCTGGGGGTCTGAAAGGACCGTGTTCCGCGGAACACGAACATCAGATGCAAAGGTCCTGAGGCAGGAGTGTTCCTGGAATGTTTGAGGAGCAGCAAGGAGGCCAGTGTGACTGGAGCAGGGGAGGCGAGGGGACAGCAAGAAAGATAAGGGCAGAGAGGTGACGAGTGACAGGCCCAGATCACGGTGGGTCCTGTGAGGTGTGGTGAGCACCCGGTCTCGACCTGAGTGACAAGATGAGCACTGTGGAGAGAGTCGCCAGCCTCGGGACCCCTCAGGTCTAGCTCTGGGGTAGGGCACATGGCAGGCACTCCAGACACGCTTGAAAGGAAAGAAGGAAAGAAAACAAGCAAAGGCCCTCAGGCGGTAGAGGGGGCTGGGGACACCTGGGCACAGACAAGAAAACATGGGGGCCTGGTCCCTGTCTTCAAACATCTGAGAGGCACAGAGCCCTCTTCTCTGGCCCAGAGGGTCCACCGAGGGCCCACCTGTGGATGTGACGTAAGTCCCATGATATTAATAAAGGCACCAGTGGTAATTGACACAGACACAGCAGAGAACAAAGTGCGTCCCATGTGCCTTTCCCTCTGGTCCTAAAACAACCCCATGAAATGAGCTCTTTTATTCCCATTTTACAGGTGAGGAAATTGAGATGCAGGAGGCTTAAGTGACTTGTCCAAAGCCACGTGTAAGTAAATGGCCGAGCAGGAGCTTGAGCCCAGGCCTGGGACTGCCTTTTCAAACAGATCGTGCCTTTCAGAGGTGGAAGGAGCCTCCTCTGGAGCTCCTTGTGATGGAGGAGGTTCCAGAAGAAGTGAACTCAGAGCCTACCAGGTGCAGCTGGCTGGGGGGCAGGCTGTTTGGCCTTGAGGATATAGTGGGGAATAAAGATCACATTGTTTTTCCTTGTAAGAGCTCACAGTCGAGGAGGGGAGACAGACACTAAACAGCTCGTTGTACAACTAATTAGTTAATTAAAATCGTGATACGGGTTCTGTCGTTGCTGCCACCCCGGCACGTGTGCCCTGCTCCCTCTCCAAAGCTCCGGACGAGGCTGGCCAAACCCCTTCCACAGGCTCCCTTTGCTCGGCAGCCAGAAATCTCAAAAAGATGTTTGAGGGGGAAACAAGAGGGAAATAACCCCTGAGGATTCAGGCTCATGTAAGGCCAGCTCGCTGAGCCTCAGCAGAAGTCTCGGGCAGCGGACCTTGGTCCCAGCCACTGTGTGACTTCAGCCCAGTCACTTCACCTCTCTGAGCCTCAGTTGTCCCAGCTATAAGATAGGTGAACACCACCTACATCCCAGATTCGTCGTGGGGATTTAGTGACATCAGTCCCAGTGCCTGGCATATAGTACGTGCTCACTAGATCCCTGTTTCCTCCCTCTGTGTGAGATCTGTTGGATACCCCAGCCTCCCCTTGGAGTGGTTCAGCTCTTCATCGTCCGCTAGGGTAGTCGAGAACCACATGTGGCTACTGAACACCAGAAATGCGGCCAGTCCGAATTGAGATGTGCCATCAGTGTGAGATACACACCAGATTCTGATGACTTATACATGAAAGGAATGTAAAATAGCTCATGAATAATGTTTTATAGTGATTATGGTTGAAATGACAATATTTGGGGGTTACATCAACTATATTATTAAATTAACTTCACCTGTTTCTTTTTACTTTTCTTTATTGTGGCTACTAGAAGCTATTTTTATTTATTTACTCTTTGGGCTGCGCCACGCGGTTTACAGAATCTTAGTTCCCCAACCAGAGATTGAACCGGGCCCTCGGCAGTGAAAGCGAGGAATCCTAACCACTGGGCCACCAGGGAATTCCCGAAAAATTTAAATTACACATGCAGGCTCGCATTTGATTTCTACTGGACAGCGTTAGTCTAGCTAATTACTCACAGCCATGGAATATTTAGACTGGCATTAACCACACCATTAACGTCATTTCAGGATTTTAAAAACACTCCCACAAGCAGAGCCTCGAAATTGGCAGAGACCCTGCTGTCCTGTCGTGTTTAATAAGCACCCGGTTGGCAGGGTGAAGGGCCCTAGGAACCCCGTCTTTCTGATGCAATTAATCGCCCTTGATGGGGATTATCATTAGGCTCCTTGCTGGGACAACACAAATACACAGCTCGTGCACATTTCACTGGCCTTGGTAGAGTGCAATTTATGGGCTTGAGTTCAAACCTGAGAGCCAAGGCCTAGAGGGGTTCTCTGGACCTCAGAGAGGTGCCCCCTTTGGGAAACCCCAGAGTGGGATGCCTCTGGAGTAGCTGCCTGGCTGCAAAGTTGATGATGGGTTCTGTCTGCTGTCCTCATGACACGTGGAGGAAAGACTCCAGCTGGAGTCAGGAGACCTGGGTCCTTGGCCTGGCTCTGCCATTTCCTCCCTGTGAGACCCTAGGCTTGTCCTCACCCCTCTCGGGCCTCAGTTCTCCCATCTATACAATGGGGCAACTGTGGTTGATCCTTGATGACCCTTCTCCTTTAAAAAACAGAGTTATTTTAAACTCTAGGTTTTAGATGATGTCTTCACTCTACGTGGTCCACCCAGGCTGCAATCCAGAAAGAAAACCTCAGAGTGGCCCCACAGGTCTTCATGGGGTTACTCAGCCTGGAGGGGACAGGGACCAGCCGGATGACCTCCCCCTGTCCCTGGCTTCTGGCCCAGGCATGGCCCTCAGCCTAGCTAGGCGCTTCCTAATTGGCCCGTGAGTTCTGAGGGAGGCAGAGTGCAGATGAAGTTTCAGAATCCACAAAGATGGGAGGATCTGGGTCTGCATCATGGGTGAGCCACCTGGGCAGAAGGAAACCTGGAGGCTCACGTGACAGAGACATGGCCTGACTGTAGAGGGCACTCACGGCTCCTGCCCAGCTTGTGGGAGAACGGATAAAGGAATCAGCCATCAGAGAAGAGCGTCCCAGACCTGGGTGGGAGGGGGTCACAGCTCGGCCCCCTGTGCTGCCCTGCACGTGAGAGCTGGGGCAGGTGGCCTCCTTGCCCCAAGAGGCTGGCTGGACCCAATTCGAGGACCAGAAGAGGAGGAGCCCCTGTCCTCCCGTCCTGTCGGGGTCCTCACTGTGGCCCACTGGATCCCTGCACGAGGTACACCTGAGAGCTTGGTAAGCCAGCAGATTCCCTGACATCTCCCCCAGCCATACTGGAAGAGACCCACCCAGGAGTGGGGCCTGGGACTCTGCAGACACAACCAGCCTCCCCAGAGAGTCTGAAGTCCACTAACATCTCATAACTCTGTGCCTAGGCCAGCGGTGCTCAACCCCAGCTGTGCACTGGGATCACCTGGGAAATTTTGAAAAAGCCTGATACCAGGCCTAGCCTCACCCAAAGCTGTGGGGTCAGAATCTCTGGGGTGTGGTCTGAACATCATTATTTTTTTAAAGCTCCCTAAGTCATCCCAGTGTGCATTCAGAAGGGTACCCCAGACCCCAATCAACTCTAAAAGCCTCCAGATGAATGTTTGGAGAAAAAGGGAACTCATCGAGCTCAAAGAGGGGAAGTAACTTGCCCAAGGTCACATAGCAAGATGATGGCAAAGTCATTCCCAGAACCCAGGCCTCTTTTCTGAGCCTGGGCCAATTTTTCTCCTGAGGCTACATCTCCTTTTACAAACCAGAGCCCAGGCAGGCAATGCCCACAGTATTTCAGTTTAATAATATTGGATCCTGGTACAGTCAGGGCCACCACAATGATGGGATGGGAACCGTGATGGAGATTAGGAGAGCTGTAAGTCTTTTGCTTTATCCAAATTTTGGGCACTAATTTAGGAAATTTAATTAAAGGGGGAGAAATGGGAACACCTCAAGCTCCTTGCCTCCTGTTATAATGAGTGAAATACACCAGGCTGTAAAAGGAAATGCTGTCTGAGACACAGCTCTGATGTTTTATTGCCAAGTTTTATTCGCTGATGTAAACATAATCGCTGGAAACCAGAGCTCTATTAACGCACATATTTTCACCCATCCAGGGCCCTGCCTGCCCCTCTTCCCCTCTGGGTTTGCTCACCCCCTCCCAGGGTCAGCCCTAGTCCTTTCTGGGCATGTCTCTGCTAAGTCTGGATTTCCCCGCAGCTTTCATACCCTCCCATGACAGATAAGAGTTTAATAGAATTCCACTGCTCCTCTGAGCTCAGTAATGCATTCTGGAAATTAGGCGGTTACACACTGAAGCCATTGTTCCCCCTTATAAATGGGCTCCCTCCAAGCCAGCGACCGTGGGGTCTCCGATAAGCTCTCATGAAGCCGCGCTCCACATGTTATTGGTGTGTTAAAAGGGGCAACTCGGGGCTCAATTGCTCATTGTTAGGAGATGATACATTCAGGTAGTTTCTCCATGAATCAGGCAGCTTAGGTATTTCCCCCCTCTTGGCATTGATAAATGAGCAGAAGGGGGCCATTTAGACGGCGCTATATAGCACCCTGGCCCACATGGTGAGTGATTCCCAATGCCTGGTTTATTTTTAAATGAAATTTGTTATCGATTCTGGATTAAAAGGACAAATCTTACGGCTGTTACCACTAACAGAGCCATGGTGCTCAAGTGACACCTCTCAAGGAGGAAAAGGAGGCTGGCCTCCCTGGGTCAAGGGGAGGCTGGGGACTCTCCAGGGAGCTTGGGTCAGAGGCAGGGGACATTGCGAGATCCCCTGCTTGAGGGGAACTTTTAAAAGATCGTCTTTCCTGACTGAAATCCTTAACATGATGTTCACCTTCTGAGCCTCATTTGGGTCATGGAAATAACAGTGATATTTGCCTCTTGGCATCCACATGACCACTAGATGCTTGTTTAATTGCCTCCAGGGATGGGAAGCTCACCATCTCCTAGAGCATTCCCAGAGTGAAATGAGTGACAACAGCCACCCGCCCTGGTGAATTCCTAGAGACTATTTCCTGGAATAGCTTTCGTTTACCTTGTGCCTCCACTAAGCTCTTAGCTTCCACAGTGTCTGCTGTTTGCACTTGGATCGCAAAGCAGAAAAGAGGCAGAATTACACAGAGGAGAAATATGGGCTGAGGATTCATCCTTTCACATCCAGCTTTTGCCCTGCTTCCCTGTGCCATGTTGAACAGGTTACTTCATCTCTCTGAGCTTCAGTTTCCTTATGTGTAAAAGAAGGAAGGTAATAATAGTGGCCTTGGGCTTCCCTCGTGGCTCAGTGGTTAAGAATCCGCCTGCCAATGCAGGGGACACGGGTTCGAGCCCCGGTCCGGGAAGATTCCACATGCCGTGGAGCAACTAAGCCCGTGCATCACAACTACTAAGCCTGTGCTCTAGAGCCCACGAGCCACAACTACTGAGCCCGCAAAGCACCTAGAGCCTGTGCTCCACAACAAGAGAAGCCGTAATGAGAGGCCCATGCACCACAACGAAGAGTAGCCCCCGCTCGCTGCAACTAGAGAAAACGCGCACACAGCAATGAAGACCCAATGCAGCCAGAAATAAAACAAATAAATGAAATAAATAAATAAAAAATAATAGCGGCCCCAGGGGTTGTTGCGTGAATTATACGCGAGCATGGGTGTAAATGTGATTCATAAGCTGTAAAGTACATTTTAGGTGCTGTAAGAAATACAAATGGGACAGTATGGTATTTTGGGAGAGCCCTGAGCTGGGAGACAGAGGTCCTGGATCGAGTTCTGTCATGGTTGGCTCTGTGACTGAGGAATTCACTCATCCTCTCTGGGTCTTAGTTTCCCAAGCTGGGTGGGTTGAACTAAGATGTGCTTAGGTATTATGCCAAGAGCATCGGCTCTGGAGTCAAACATATCACGGCTCTACCACTGTCTTGTGAGACAGTGGGGAAGATACTTAACCTCTCAGAGCATCTGTTTACTTATCTGTAAATAATAATAATAGCCAACATGTATATGGCTATGTATTTACTGTGTATTACTATTTACTATGTGCCAGGCAATGTTCTAAGTGATTTCCATGTAGCAAGTCATTTAATCCTCACTATAATCTTATGATGGAGGTATTATTATCTTTAGTTTACAGATAAGGAAGCTCAGGCACAGAAAGGTTAAGTAACGTATCTTAAGGTCACACAGCTAGCAGTTGGCAGGATTCAAAATGAGAGCCCATACTTATAACCACACTATTCTACCCTATAGGCTTGGTAGTTCTGAGGATTAAGTGGGATAAGTAAAGTTCTTAGCACAGCGCTGGGTAGACAGTAATGGGCCAACAGAGGCTCAGAGATTGGAAGAAGGCAGCAGGCATTTCTTCCTGTGGGGGATGCAGACTGGACCTTGGCCAATGGAAGACTCAGCTAGACAGAGGGGAAGGCATGCATGTGGAGGGGGAAGCACTGGGAAGGGTAAGGACGTGATGAAGCTAGGGCATGTTCAGGGAGAGAACACGGGGCGAATGATGTATGGTATGTGCAGGAGGTGAGGCTGGGACCTTGAATGCAAACCAGAGACGACAGGATTTCTGTGATAAACAAGGCCATGGGAGGGTTTTGAGCAGAGCCATTACAGCATGAGCCTTTTCAAACTCATTAAATCCCTGGAGGTCTGTCCTTGAAGGAACCTCAGAGGTTAGAGGGTTTAACCCTGTCCCAGACTATGAGAAAAAAGGATTCCTGAAGGTCAGTCGGTGGGTTGGTGGCAGAGCTGCTGTCCCACCCTGACCTCGTTCCTCTGCAGCCCGCAAGCAGAGTCTCTTGTTTTCTCCTGTCTCTTCTAGTCCCCGATCTCTCCCTGTCCCCTTGCCTCTGCCCCCTTCCCTCCAATCTGAGGTTTAAGAGGAGAAAGCCCTGGGTTTGGGCCCCGTTTCTGCCATTACATTCTCCTGGAGAGGCTTCAGCCTGGGATTGAAAGAATCCTGGGTTCCAGTCTTGGTGCTGTTATGTGATCAATTTTTTTTTTAAAGATTTATTTATTTATTTATTTAAAAAATGTTTGGCTGTGTCGGGTCTTAGCTGCAGCATGTGGGACCTTCATTGAGGCATGTGGGATCTTTGGTTGTGGCATACAGGCTTCTCTCTTGTGGCATGTGGGTTTTCTCTCTCTAATTGTTGTGCGCAGGCTCCAGGGTGCGTGCGCTCTGTAGCTGTGGCACGTGGGTTCCAGAGCGCGTGGGCTCTGTAGTTTGTGGTGCGGGCTCTAGTTGAGGCAGGTGAGCTCAGTAGTTGTGGCAGGTGGCCTTAGTTGCCCTGCTGCATGTGGGATCTTAGTTCCCTGACCAGGGATCAAACCCGCGTTCCCTGTATTGTAAGGCAGATTCTTTACCACTAGACCACCAGGGAAGTCCCTGCTATGTGTTCTTGAAGATTCTCAGTTTCTCCATCTTTATAGTGGGGACAATGAAGCCCATTTCACTGGGAGTGAGAGTCAATCGAATAAATGAATGAGGAAATACTTTCGTAGGGCCCAAGACAGCTGGTCAACCCAGGAAAGCCTAAATACCACCTCTGAGTGGGAAGGAAGTGAGAAGTAAGTTAGTCAGGCAAAAAAATAAATAAATAAAAGGCCACTCCTCCAGATAATATGGGCGGGAATGAGCTAGGACGGGGTTTTGTCCTTCTGCGGTGCTGAAGGCAGTGCTGTGCCACCGGTCCTGTGAGGGCTGTCAGTTGTGCAGAAACAGTATTTGTAAGTGCGCGACACTTCAGGATGCTGAGCATAGTTTCAAATAAACTGTACTGTTGCTGGTGACCACAGGCCCCAACTGGTGTGCTGCCCGCCATACTATTGTAAAGGGGTGTGCGGCACAGAGTAAAGATGGGGGTGGAGGGGCGGAGGGAGAAGCTGTCCTTCGGGCTCTAACTTCATTCTCAAAGTTGGGGTGCTGTCCACAATGCTGGATCCACCTGTGTGTGGTCTGGAGACGGATGTGGGCCGTCTCAGGCGCTGACTCCCATTCAGCGGGAGCGAGGGAGGAAATCAGAAGGTCTGTCCTTGGTGCTGAACCTGCCCATCTAAGAGCCCGCGGAGGTGAGGTCGGTGAGGTTGAAAAGATGGGTGTCCGTGGGGCTTCCCTTGTGGTGCAGTGGTTGAGAATCCGCCTGCCAATGCAGGGGACACGGGTTCGAGCCCCGGTCCGGGAAGATCCTACATGCCGCGGAGCAACTAAGCCCGTGCACCCCAGCTACTGAGCCTGTGCTCTAGAGCCCGTAAGCCACAACTACTGAGCCCGCGGGCTGCAACTACTGAAGCCCGCGCGCCTGGAGCCCGTGCTCCACAACGAGAGAAGCCACCGCAATGAGAAACCCGCGCACCGCAACAAAGAGTAGCCCCCGCTCGCCACAACTACAGAAAGCCTGTGTGCAGCAACGAAGACCCAACGCAGCCAAAAACAAATAAATAAATTTATTAAAAAAAAAAAAAAAAAGATGGGTGTCAGGGTTAACGCTGTCCTCCTCCGTGGTGCTGAAACAGCGGCGGACAGGCCGTCGGGAATGATGCCTGGCAAAGCACAAGAGATGAGAGCAGGAGGCACCCTGCCCGGGAATCAGGGACTTAGCCCCAGACTCTCTGTGGGGCCTCGGAGAAGCTACTTCTCTGATTTAATGTGTTTAATCTTCTTTTAAATGGGGCCATAGTAGGTCCGCCTTGTGTCTGTACTGAAGGTCTGTCCCAGCAGCCCCAGTTAAGCAGTTGGAGAAGGAATCGGAGGATCTCGTTGGATTCCTGCTCTTGGGAATGAAAATGGCTTCATTCACCACCACCTCCTTCCCCCTCACCACCCGCCCAACATTCCACTATGCCCATCTGTCCGAGGAAGGGAGCCCTATAGTCCAGAAGGGGGCGATCCAATCCACTGTGCAGGGCCCAGCATCTCTAAGCTAGAAGAAGACCCAGCAACTAGCCTGCCTTACGCCCACTATTACAGACACGAAAACTGAGTCCCAGAGAGGGAAACAACAACAGTAATAACTATTGAGCTCCTACCACGAGGGCGGCATTATGCTTAGCGCTTTACACACACGATTTTGTAAATCCTCACCAGGATCCCTGAAGGCAGCTATTATTCCCACTTCTCAGTTGAAGACCTTGAAGCTCAGACAGGGGTAGACACCCGGACACGATCACACTGGGAGCCAAAGGCTGAGGCAGGCAGGTCTAACCAGGTCTAACCAGATCTCCTGTGCCTCAGCCCAGGTTCCCATCCTACCTCAACCTCACCTCCACCCCACCGCCACGTGCCTCCCTGACCCCGGCACCGCCCGGCTAGCAAAGTTGAGGAGTCCCTCCTGAGCGCGCTGGGTCTGGCGGCTGGTCAGCTGGTTTTTCTCCTTTTCCCGATGGAGAGCATTTCTGTTTCTCAAGCCAGCGGTGTTATGCTTTGCAGGAACCGGGTCCCTGGGGTGGCTTCCTCCACCCCATCTCTCCCCCGCCTAGCCGGGGAAGTTGCGGGTACCGCTTTAAAAATCCCAGCCTGGGCAAAACTTTGATGATAAATCAAGCGACAGATCCCTCCGCCGCCTCCTCCTCTGGGCGGGCGGGAGGGAGGGGGTGCGGCGGCAGCGGCACCGAGCGAAGTGGCCTTCCGCGGAAGGGAAGAGTCCCGCAGTCGGAGACGGTCGGCAGGGCGTGCGCTCGCTACCCGCAGCCGGGGCTGGGCCGGAGCCGGGCGAGGACTGGAGCCGGGGCCAGACCGGGTTCAGCGGGCGAGGGGCAGCAGCCGCAGCGGGGCAACCAGGCCGCACCGGGCAGGGGACGGCGGGCGTGGTGTCTGCGGTCTCCTGAGCCCCGATGTGAGGCGGCGGCGCCCCCGGCCCGAGCGCGCACCATGGGGGCCCTGCTCGGCGTGGCGCTGGGCGCCCTCCACTACCTGGCACTTTTCCTGCAACTCGGCGGCGCCACGCGGCCCGCCGGCCACGCGCCCTGGGACAACCACATCTCCAGCCACGGTGAGTTGGGTCGCCGCCCTCGCGGACTTCCACGCCAAACCCCACCCTGGGCCGCGCGGCTCCAACTTGGCCGTCCCCAGGCTCGAACCCATGCTGCCGGTGGCGGGAGTCCTGGGGCGCCCCCTGCCGGGTCTATGGACCGACCCTGGCTCTCTGGCCACCCTTGCGGAGGAGGGGGCACCCCCTATGCCCCTCTCGCGGAGGACTCTCTCCTCCCACACCCACACCCCCCCACTCGCTGCGATACACACACCTCCACGGCCACACAGATATTCACAGCCACGGACGCACAGCCACACTCACTGCTTTCTCACACTCACAACTCCTACTCTCCTCACACATCTCCAGACACCATCTCAGATCCCCCTTCTCACTCATATGCTCACTACACACTCAGCAGGCACTGGGGCTGGAGGACTCAGACCCTGCCAGCTGGCACCCAAGCGCACAACTCTTGCCTGCCCGCCTGCCTGCAGACACACTGGCATATACAAACACTTTGTGAACACACTTTGCTCACCCACCGCTTTCCGCCCATCTGCCTTTCCCCTTTGTGGGTTTAACCCCACAGCTGTCCTTGTCCCCTCCCTCTCCACACCTCCCCCACTGGGAAAGGTCCTGGGGGACAGAAGACCCCACCTCTTGAGAACTGGTAGCCTGGGCTGCAGCCACCCCTGTCAGGTGGGTGGCATCTTGGGGACGAAGGCTTGGTGGGAGCCCCTCCAAGACATTGGAATAGTTGGCATTGTTGCTTCCAGCCAGAGGCATGGAAGAGAAAGAGGGAAGCCAGGAGCTTTTGTCTGCCTCTGGGGAGGGGGTGGGACAGGAAGCCTCTGCCATCCTTCTATAGGGTACCCACCCGTCCTCATCTTTGACCCTGGAGGACTGAAAGGTGGGAAATCTCAACTCAGCCACTGTGAGAGCCGGGGAGCAAGAGAACATTCCCAGCACTGGTTGCCTGAATGTCAGAAGCTCCTTCTAGCCCCAGAGGAGCCCAAGTTGGCAGTAGAGTTGGATTGTCTGAAGCTGGCAGCTCTGGGGGCGCCCCCTGCCCCCATGAGCCGGGCTCCTTCCGGTCTGGGGACCAGGGCGTAGATGAAAATGGAGACCCTTTGTCCATCCATCTCCTCCGTACAAAGGCTTCCAATCTGGTAGGAGAGGCTGTAGCACCAATGCTGGGCACTGTATGCCCAGGGCTGGGGAGAGGTTTGCACAAACGGCAGAGAACTGGGTGATTGATTCTGATGGAGAAGAGTGAGGGCCATGGTAGGTAGTCGGAGAAGGCTGCTGGGGCATGACGCATGAGTGGAATTGCTTCGGAAAGTAGGGGGCACTTCCAAAGCCCTTCTCAGGGTCTCTGCGTTTGGGAACCATGACTCCCTGCACCCTTCCTCCTTACCATGTTAAATAGAGACCTCTCTGTGTACCATTTACGCACCCTTCTTAACCTTCAGCTAATTTCTACCGACCTGGCTGCAGTGGTGGTAAATAGGGGAAGGCTTATTTTGATCCTTAGTTTACAGATGGAAAAATCAAGGCTCAGAGAGGTAAAGGGACTCGCCCAAGGTCACACAGTGAGTGAGTGGTTGAGCTGAGACTGGCCCCAGGGTCTGTCGGGCAAAGACACTGCTTTTTCCAGGACATTCATCTCCCTGTCAGATTCCCTCCCATTCAAGGGAGACTGGGAATTCCTCCTTCCACTCCCCTCCTGGTTCCACTCAGTTCGCTCAGTTCCTTGGCACAGTTGGAACTTACACTAGGAGGGTTTTCCAAGGAAGGGCTTTCCTGAGTTTGCGGTCCCGAGACATACAGGGACTGGGGCTCTGAGGTTTACCATCATCCTGTCCCTGGAGCACCAGACCCCTAGGATCTGGGTGCCACTCTGTCATTTCTGAGGCCCCAAGGTGACCCCCCCCCATAGGAAAGCAGGGTTTGCCCTTTGTGTGGCAATCTCCGCCTGCCCCCCGGTGCCAGGCGTGCTTAGGGCACAGCTCTGCCCCACTAGCTGTAACGTCCCTGCTGAACCCTGGGGAGGGCCAGCGAAGGCCCAGAGGAGGGGCTGGATGTCAAGGACACAGCACTGGCTGCGGGGGAACCTGGCTTCTCTTACTGACCCGCCTTGCAGTTCTGGGCCAGCGAGTCACCCCTCTAGGGCTCATTCTGTTCCCCAAGAAGCGAGGAGGCCAGGCTGCTCTGCAGGGGCCAGACTGCCATCTCCCAACACTGCCAGGTTCAAAGTCACCAAGTAGCAGACGCCGAGGAGCCCCCAGTGCTGCCCCTCTGCCAGGCCAAACACCCGAAACCACGGGAAGGGTTTGGAGCCACTCACTTAATCACAAAAAGAAACTGTTATTAATGATAGTGAGACACGGCGGATAAGTGGGTCATGTCTAATAGCCGTTTGTGTTCAGGAGGAGAATACCAATTTAATAAAAGCTATGTGTGCTGAAAAAGCCCAGAAATTGCTGTTTAGCAGATTGGAGCCTGATCATTTCATTATTCCTGGGCTCCGCGTGTCCTCAGCTGATTCAGGAAACGTGGCTGGGTTAGGCAGGTGTCTCTGCGTCTTGGGTAGGGGTAGGAGGCTGGAAGCGGCGGGGGCGGGGGGTGGTGCCCAGGAGGAGTCCATTGACCCCAGCCGCCTGGTGGCTGCTCACCTCTCCAGCTCGGTCCCAGCCCAGCCACCAGGCTAACGCCTTCCGCCTGCTCGCCCCGGGGCTTGTCACAGGGAAAGCCCGAGGTCAGATGGGTCCGCAAGGACATCTGTCTCGCTTCCCCTCTCCCTGCTACCTCCACTCAGTCTGCTTCACAGAGGGTTTTTTAAAGGCATGAGGAGTGAATGGGGAGTGAGTGGTACCTGCCTCTTAGGGAGACCTCAGGGAAGTGGGAGGCAGGGGTGGTGATGGTCAGTGTCTATGCCCAGTAGGTATTCAATTGATGGCAGCTATTTTGATTTTTCCTCATCAGACAGGGTTAGCTCATTGCCATGAGCACAGCGGGTGGGAGGAAAGGGAGCTGACCTTTATGAACTGCCTACTGTGTGCCAGGTGCTACCAAACCCCTTGCCAGTGTTAACTCACTGAGGCTGACATTATTTGTGCAAGGCTGGTGCTGGACACATGAGGAAACAGGTTAGAGAGGGCCAGTGACTTGCCCAAGGTCACTGAGTCTGTACAGAGAGCTGGGGAGCTGTGCCTACACTGAAGGTGTGTCTGGCAGTTCTGCTCCGGGCCTGCCTCCTCTGGGACAGCCTTGAGGCAGGCTTGGCCAGTCGTGTGATGGGTCTCCTTCCTCTGCCCAGCTCTGCCCAAGGGACTCCCTTCCACTTCCCCAGAGAACTGGTAAGGCAGTGGGTTCCACCGGCAGGAGCCAGTAGCTCAGAAAGGTGATGGGATCTTGCTGAGGCCACGTGCACGTTAGAAGCAGGAAGCTGGATTAGCGTCCTTCTCCAGGACTCTTGCTAGATCTTGTCCACGGCAGGCAGGATCTTGTCTTCTTTTTTTTTTTTGGCCACATTGCACGGCATGTGGGATCTTACTTTCCCCAGACCAGGGATCAAACCCATGCCCCGCTGTGGTGGAAGCTCCGAGTCTTAACCACTGGACTGCCAGGGAAGTCCCCGGAAGGCAGGATCTTTATGAAGATCTCTGTGGACCTCTTGCATTGCAATCACCCCGGGAGTTTGTTAAAATGCAGATCCTGGGGTCCTCCCCAGACCCATTGGCCAAAATGATTGTTGATGGGACCCTGGAATTTGCATTTTAATAAGCTCCCGAGATGATTACCAAGCCACCTGGAGTCTGGGAGCCACTGCCTTAAGTATTCACTCAAACCTGATGAGACATGTAGGGATGGGAAATTGTCTGGTGCCGGGGGCTGCTGGATTGGTCTGGTTTTGCAAGGGAGGAAGAAGTCCAGGCTGGAACACGTATGTGGACCCTCAGAGGAGCCCCAGGAAGCCTTACTCTGCAGCAAACATCCATCCTCCCGCCCCTGCCCTGACACACACACACACACACACACACACACACACACACACACAGACGTACACACACACACACAAACCCTAGGCCAGCACCTTCAATTATTAATACACCCCGCTGCAGACAAAGATCCTGGCTTGGCCTGGCGCTTTGTCCATTGAGCTATTCACTGTCCTGAGGTTTTCTCTGTTGCCAGGAGGGAGCAGCGGGGCGCTGGGGGAGGTGGGGGGGCCGCCGGGCCATTTGGCAAACAGCCTGTGCACTGAAAAGTGACTCTGGCTTTCTCACGTTCCTTAACGAACTGTTGGTATCTCCCCATCAGTAAGCTGGCTAGTTTGGTGGCTGGGAGATGGAGAAAACTGAGTGCTGTCTTCTGAAGGTTATGATGTTAAAAATGTGTTCGTCGTTGTCTCGGGTGTTGGTGATTATTCTATCAATTATGCCCGTAAACACTCCACCTTGGGCTGAGGGTTTCCCGGCCTCCGGCAGGGAATTGACCCTTGCAAGCAGTTTTCCCTAAGTCCTTCACACCAATTGCTTTTGACACTTCGCCTATCAGTGGCTCCCTCAGCCTTTTCCCCAAGCAAGGGGAACCACAGGGAGCCGGCAGGACGAGGAATTTGGCTCACTGCCACCCTGACAGCAGGGGTGTTGGGGAAAGTCTCCTGTTGACAAACAAGTGGGCAGGGTCGGGGGTGCCAGGAAAGTGGTCCCTTCCCACCCACCAGCCACTGAGGCAGGAGATGGAGCACTTGGAATGAATCACTAAGGCTCAGGCCAAGCCAGCAGGACCTCTGGGACCATTTCTTTCTACCCATCTAACAGAGGGGAAGACCAAGGCCACGGGCAAGAGAGCGTGGGCCCAAATTGCCTGGGAGGTTAGTGCTTGGCTTTTGGGATCACCTGACCCAACTCGATACAAAGAGAGTGAAAATTATACGCAAGCACATGTTTATTGTCATGCCAGGGCCGTAAATGGCATTGTCTCATCTGATCCGCATAAGAACCCTAAGGGGAGGGGACTTTCCCTGGCCCGATGTTTTCATGAGGAAACTGAGACGTGAGGTTAAAGGCTTGCCCAAGGTCACACACCTAGCAAGTGTTGGAGCCCAGAGCGGAGCCCAGAATGTGGCTCCAGGGCCCACGCTCACAGTGCCGTTGTGTCCCAGAGAGGATGAGGGAGAGGCCCAAGGTCACGAGACTTCCTGTGGTGGAAGGAGTGAGCACGGGGACCTCCACATTCCATGCCCCAGCTGTGCAGCAGCAGACATGGCAACCCCCAGACCAGGACCCTGCCTCAGTGACTTTCCAGCTTCTGTTGGAGGTTGAGAAAATCATGTGCGTAAGGAGAGGAAGTACGTGGTGTGAACAGTGATGCTGGCACCCACGTGAGGGGCAGGTGTCAGAAAGAGGGGAAAGGGGGCATGAAGCAACCCCACCTCCTGGTGCTTGGCCATGACCTTGGACTTCAGGGACTGAACCAGCTGTTGAGGGGGTTATGGGAAGAGTCTCTCAGCCCCGAAGGGAATTTGGGGCCCGCTGGCTCTACAGTGGCCGGCATCCGGCCACTCTCACCACTCCCATTGTAATGACCGGGGGTACGGGTCAGATTCCCTTGTGTCCTGGTACCCTCCACGATGCCCAGCCTGGGGAGGTGGCAGGGAATGACTGAATGGGTGGCAAGGACGATAAGGCAGAGGTCTAAGGTCTGAATTCTTCAACTTTTGCTCATTCCAAGTCAATATTGTTTTAAACATTCAGGTAATTTTAATTTCATTAGAAATCCATGTTATTAGTAGAAAAATCACAAAACTGGAACCCCTCCTCATCCTTACTGACCACAGCAAGGACATCTGGGGTGGGTAAGGCTGATTTCACCTTGCAGTGGGTGGACTCAGACCCTTGGGGTGCATATGAGATGCTGCAGTCTTGAGGGTAACGGGGTCCCAGGATATATCTTCTCCCAGACCCCAGTGAGATTCTTCCAACAGGAAAAGGGGCAGTGGTCTCACTGGGGGAATAAATCCGCTCCTTTCCCAGCTGGTGACCCCGGGATCCCTCTGGTACCTGCTGCTGTGGAGAAGGGAAGTGGGGACGGGGGGGCAGAGGGGCTGCTCCTCCTCCGGGTCCCCCTGCCCACCGCTGTGTCCCCTCCCCTTTCTCGAAGCCAGCAGAGGACTCAGCTCCACCATACCCTGTTGAAACCCTTCTTTAAGAAGCCCCCGCGCCCTCAGCAAGATTGGGTCCTACCTGAGAGATGGTTTTAGGAAGAATGCAGACAAACCTCTTACATTTTAAGAGTTATGCATTTATTTTAATGTGGATTGGAAAAATATAACCAGCACATCAAAACTGTGATTTCACAGATATGATTGCTTAGGATGAGCCTAACGGGGATATTAAAACATAGCGGGGGGCTTCCCTGGTGGCGCAGTGGTTGGGAGTCCGCCTGCCGATGCAGGGGACATGGGTTCGTGCCCCGGTCCGGGAAGATCCCACATGCCGCGGAGCGGCTGGGCCCGTGAGCCATGGCCACTGAGCCTTCGCGTCCGGAGCCTGTGCTCCACAACGGGAGAGGCCACAACAGTGAGAGGCCCGCGTACCGCAAAAAAAAAAAAAAACCCATAGTGGGTTAGTTTATAGAAAAACACAAATGACATAGTAGTACGGGTGGTACCCAGGCCCATCTGTGTGCGGGGATGACTGGACTTGGGGGCTGCTGGCCTGCAGGCCAGCCCCTCCCATTTCATACTCCGTACTCCTCATACTGGGAACTGCTGGCCTAACGGGCTGCTGCCATTTATTGGAAGCTTGATCATTCCTTCCTTCCTTCATTCCTTCAACAAATATCAGTTGAGAACCTGCCATGGACCAGGCTCTTTTAGCCACTGGGGACATATCAGTGAAGAAGACAGTTAAGGCTCTTGCTCAGACAACTAAACTTATAAGATACATATAAGTATAGATTGTGATGAGTTAAGAAGCAGGGATGATGTTCAGCCTGGAGAAGGGCGCTCACTCTTGGAGCAGTTAAGGTACCCAGTGGTGAGCTCCCCATCTCAGAAGGTATGTAAGCTGGACCAGTTATTAGCTGGGGATGTCACGGGGGGATTCCTGCCTTCTTTCCCAAAGGAGCAAAGACTGGTGAAGTGGGCAGAGAAGCCAGAACACAGTGGGCAGTTAATAAGGATGTGTCACCCAGCGTTTAGTGGTGGGGCTGGAACAAGGGCTTAGGTGGGTGGAGCTCCGGACTCCGGGGATGCCTGGTCCCACACAGGACATGGTGGGAGTGGGGCCTTCGCTGCTCCCCATGTTGAGGGGTGGGGATAGTGACTCCTTTGTCATTTCAGCCCCCAGTTAAAGTGCCAGAATTGGGGCGGGGAATGGGACCTGGGTTTTTATCCACCCTCCCACTGCCTCCACCTTCTGGGTGGCTTGGCACGTCCCTGCCCCCCTCAATTTCCCCACGTGAACAGTGCCGAGTTCTCCTAAGCTCTAGGCATCTAGAATACCTCCATCTGTATCCTCCCAAGCGCTATTCTTTGTCCTCCAATCAACAGGTGAGGATGGAGCCCACAGTGGCGGGGGATTCCATCCAGCACATGGTGCTTAGCTCTCAGTGGCCTTTTGGGCTGTGAACCAGAACACCAGCCAGCACTCATGGGGGATTTTCTCCGTGCCTGCCACTTCCCCCTCCTCCTCTCATCTAATTCTCGCCCGCCCTGTGAGGAGGGCACTCCCATTTTACAGATGAGGACTCTGAGGCTTGGGGGATGATGCAGTTTGCCTGAGGACACACAGATGTTGGATGGCAGAGCCAGGCCTGAGCCCAGCTTGTGGCTCTTAACCCCCTCATCTGTCCTCTCCCGGCTGCCAAACCGCCTGGGCTTGTGGGCAGGTGCTTTATTCCGCAGCGGCGCCCTGGATTCGTCAGATTCTCTCAGGGTCCGTGATGCCAGAATGCTGAGAAGGCCTGGGTCTGGCTGAAAGAGCCCGGGGCTGAGAGTCTAGGCTCCTGGATCCAAGTCCAGCATAGTCAATGGGGAGCAGCGGGGGTGTGGGCGCGCCTGCCTGAGTGTTCTACTGGGCGGCTGCTGTTTTTATCTGAGCCTGAGTCTAGAGTGAGTGTTCGGGTAGGGTATTTGCTCACGTGCAGTTGGAGGAGCTGTGGCAGTGGGGGAAGGGGCCTGGGAGGTCCTTTAGCGGACTGGCCTAAGGGGCCAGGCGGGTGCCCTCTGCCTTTGCATCAGTACCAGCCTCCCCAGCCCCCTCCAAGCTGGTGCCCCTGGGATGCGAGGCGTGGAGGCTCTGGGAGCATCTGGAAGGTTAGAGGCGGAGCCGGGAGGGGGGCCTCGCTCAGAGCCATCAATTAGGGGGGCTGGCATTGCCCATTGGTGGCACATGCTCGCCTTCCCCTCTTCCTCCAGATCTCTCTGTGGGTTTGTCTCTCTCTCTCTCTCTCTTTCCATCTCTGTCTCTGTTGTTCAATCTCTCTCCATCTTTCTTTGTCCCTTTCCCTGTGTCTGCTCTATCCCTCTCCCTCCCTCTTCTCATCTCTCCCACCTTGGTCCCCCCTTTCCCTCCTTCTCTCTGTAGACACACACACACACACACACACGCACACACACACGTACGCTCCTCTCTTCAGGTGACATCTCAGGATTACATATACACAGATTCTGTGCATGATGATGACACCCACACCGAGCAGGCACCCAAGAAATGTTGGTTGAATGAACGAAGTGAATAAACGAGTGAATGACCACGTGGGGAAGCTACAAGGGACGCTGGACATTGTCTAGACTAGTGGTTCCTCATTTTTTTGGAGGTCGTGATCCTCTTGAGAGCTGGAATGTTGGTGAAAACTGGATTGTTTCCTCAGAAAAATGCCACATGGTTTTGTCCAGCATCAGAGGGTTTGTTGAGGCCCCCAAAGCCCACCTGTGGTCCTCCAGGGAAACAGCCTTCATTTCACTGGGGACGTAACTGAGGTCCAGACAGGAGCCAGGGCTGGCCCTAGGACACAGGGCCGGTGTGCAGCAGAGCCAGGCCCTGGAGTCCTTCCCCCCACCTCCCCCGCACAGTGCTCTCTTGTGACCTGGAAGAAGCTTCATTCACTTTCCTGGCAAGTCCTTGGTGAGTGTCTTCAGGGGGTGAGTTTTGGGAGAGATAATGGAGGACAGTCAACCAGAGGTGGGAGCCCAGGAAACAGGGCAGGTGAGCCATTGGAGGGAGGTCTCTGGAGGTTTCCAGCGAGAGTGGTTGCTGCGTCCTGGTGCAGTCAGGGACGACTTCCTGGGGGAGATGGACTGCTTTTCTGCCTGTATCCGGGGACCATCAGGGCTGAGAGGAGACTGGTGGTCAGTAGGGAGCCTTGTCTGACTGCCTGGGTCTGGGAGGGGCTTCATTTGGAGAGTCGTGTGTGCATATCCGGAAAAGCAGGCTGCAGCTGGAGGTACTGAGAACAGGCTGGGAAGCTTGTCTTTTGTTTTTTGTTTTGTTTTGTTTTGTTTTTGCGGTACGCGGGCCTCTCACCGTTGCGGCCTCTCCCGTTGCGGAGCACAGGCTCCGGACGCGCAGGCTCAGCGGCCATGGCTCACGGGCCCAGCCGCTCCGCGGCATGTGGGATCCTCCCGGACCGGGGCACGACCATGTGTCCCCTGCATCAGCAGGCGGACTCTCAACCACTGCGCCACCAGGGAAGCCCGAAGCTTGGTTTTGATCCCCGGGGCAGGGGCAGCCCTGGAGGGTTTCTGAGTGGGGAAGACACAGGGCGTGGCTGGCGTTTGGGTGGGGATGGCCCTGTGAGTTGAAATGGGGCTCAAACAGGACTTGGAGGCTGGAGGGGCTAACGGAGGAGGAGAGGCTGTTTGCCAGGGGCTGGGGGGCTGAGTTTCTGGGCTCATAGTATGATGGGGCTGGTCCAGGTGTCCAGGGAATGATGGGAATGTGGGCTCGAAAGGAGATGGGAGCCCGTGTGTGTGTGTGTGTGTGTGTGTGTGTGTGTGTGTGTGTGTGTGTGTAAGTACACTCGCTTCTTTTCTTGAACACCCAAGCTCCTCCCTCCTCCTTTTCCCCGAGCGATTTTCTCCCCTTGGCAGGCTCTCTTCCTGCCTCTCCTGCCTTCTGGTTCCCTGCTTCATGTACATCCTCAGAGAGGCCCGTGACCTCCTGTCAGAAGCTCGTCATGGTCACCCCAGCAGGCACCCCAGGCACCCATCAGCACGCCCATCTTGACCAGGAGGAAACGGGCTTAGAGAGGTGTCTGGGGCCCCCCACCGAGTTCAAAGCAAGGGAGCAGAACCCAAACTTTGTTTCCCCCCAGCCTGGCATGTTAAGGGTGTCTTTGGGGTTGGGGGGGTCTTAACTGAACCCCCCCTTCTTGGAAACCTCAGGCTTGGTTCCCGGCTGAGGGCAGGGAAGGCGAGAGCAGACGGCAGGGTGTCTGTTTTGCTTTGTGAGGTTTAAAAAAAATCATTTCCGACCTTCAAGGCGGCAGCAATTACGGCTGGCTCGCTGGGGAGCTGTTGGCTGCCTGTCATCGGCCCCAGGAAAGGGTCCCTAATGGAGGCCCGGCAGCCAGAGCACATCGTAGTGGAAATAGTGCTCAAAACAAAGCCTCACTAATGGTCTCAGGCAGGCAGAGGAGAGGGAGGGGGTGGGCAGGCTGGCTGACAGCTGACAGGAGGGCCTGGGGGGGCAGGGGCCCTGAGACTCACCAGCTGGTCTCCTTATGTCCCCCAGAGACCCCCAGCAGTGGTCACTGAACTCCAGCTAGGTGCTGGGTGCCCCAAGCCCCATCCCAGCTCTGCTGCTTTCTGTCAAGTCCCCTTCCAGGCAGAGGGAACAGTAAGTTCAAAGGCCCTGGGGTAGGGCAGAACCCCTTCAACTAGTGCTTGTTTGGTTCTAGAATAGTCCTTGTGTTTAAACGGCCAGATCAGGCTAGTCTTCTAGGTGAGGAAAAGGGAGGTGGGAGCCTTGGGGAGGCAGGAGGTGGACCAAGACCCCCTGAGAGAGGAATAGCCACCTGACCATTGCCGTCATGATAATGCTCCATGGAGCCCACCATGTGCCAGATGTTTACAGGTATGTATGATCCTGTTGAGTGCCCACAATACCCATTCTACAGATGAGGAAACTGGTGCTCAGAGATTTGCCTACCTCGAGGAAGTGTAGTTGGAGTTCAAAGCCAGGTCAGCTTGACTCCAGAGCCCACATGTTTATAGCTGCATTCTTGGATTTCTCAAACACAGTTGGACAGGAGTAGGAGGGGCTGGGACGGGGGCAGGAATGAGGTCCCAAGTGGGGCCAGGTTTAACCCAGGCCAGGCCCTGGCGGGGAGGGTGTGGAGGAGGGGCAGCATGGCCACTCTGCTCTCTGCCACTGCCTGCTGGGCACCCCGAGAAGCTCTGCTCTGGAGCATCCCTGGGGGCTGCCTCAGTTTTACCTCTCCAGTTGGTCTCTGCACCTGGCTTTCAGATGCCCTTGTCTCTGCCTCTCCCCTTCTGCTCTGTTCTGCATGGCCCTGGCCTCCCTGGCTCCACACTTGGTGCCTCCAGACATTGCTCGCTTTTCTCTCCTCTTCTCAGTGGATCCGGGGATGCTCCTTTCTGGGGTTCTGGGGTAACCACTCATACTATGGCTGATGCAATCTCCCTATGCTTCCTCCATTCGCCCCCTCTTTGCCTGTGACAGGCATTAGGGATGGGTACATGCCTGGGCTTTGAGATCAGACACTGTTGGGCTCAAGTTCTGGCCCCCACTCAACCTCTCAGAGCCTCACTAGCCATCGGTGCAATGGGCTTACCCCACCGGCTTTGCAGGATGTACAGGTGAGTTTGAAAAGAAATGGTACCTGCACAGACATCAGGATGCCTATTTGCCTTCTCCCGTCCCTGGCTGCCCCACCCTGTCCCTGCCTCCCTGCACATTCCCACACTTGCCTTTCTCCCTCCCAAACCCTTTCATCTCCTGTGGCCCAGATGTGTGGGAAGAGGAGGCAGGAATTCCACTGGGGAAACCTCAACTCCCACAATCCTCAAGTGCCAGAATATTCTCACTCTCCTCACATGTCCCTAGGTTTGTAATCCCACTGCTGTCTCCTTCAATATGCGCTGGTGGCCTTGGGACGCACTCTGCCCCCACCTGGCTGTGTTGGGGCTGCCTGGCAGGGGACCTGGGCAAGTCCCCACCTTCTCTGTGCCTCAGTTTCCTCATCTGTAAGAAGACGAGGGTGATAGTGGCTACTTCCCAGGTCGTGTTGGGGATTCAGTGAGATATTTTATTAAAGAAACACCTCTACAAAATGGAGTGAAATCTGATATACGCTACAATGTGGATGAACCTCGAAAACATTAAGTGAAAAACACCAGTCCCCAAAGACCACGTATTCTATTATTCCATGTATGTGAAATATCCAGAATAGGCAAATCTATAGAAACAGAATGCAGATTGGTGGTTGCCGGAGGCTGGGGGAAGGGGGAGTGACTGCTTAGTGGGTAAAGAGTTTCCTTTTGGGGAGATGAAAATGTTTTGGGACTAGAGAGAGGTGGTGGTCACACAACATTGTGACTGCACTAAATGCCACTGACTTGCACACTTTAAAATGGTTAATTTTATGTTATGTGAATTTCATTTCAATTACAACTATGAATGAATAAATAAAAAGGAAACATCTTTATAAGCACATACTTGGTGTCAGGCAGTCACTTTATAAATGTTAACGCATTTAATCCTTACAACAGTCTTATGAGGTGGTGGTTGTTATTATCCCCATTTTAGAGATGAGGAAACTGAGGCACAGCATCTCCAGGCACTTAGCACATAGTCAGTGCTCAACAGTGTTAGCTATTTTAATTGTTATTGGGTGGGTCATCAGCCAGGGCTGGGCAGGGGCCCCACCTGGGTGAATGTGCTTGTGTGTCCCTAAAATTCAGCAGTGAGTGGGCGTTGAGGCCCTATTGTGTCCCGAACACTGAAACAGGCTCTTCACCTGCATGAGTTCATTTAATCCTCAAAATAAGCCTTTAAGCAGTGACACACGTGGGAACTGAAGCCCAGAGAAGTGCAGCAACTTACACGAAGCCACACAGCAAGTCAGGGTGGAGCCGCAACTTGCATCTGCATCTGTAAATCCTGGGCTTCACCCTCCCCCAGCCCCTCTCTTTCCTCTTGGTCCCCTGCCCCTTTTGCCGACACATCGACACTCCAGTGTGCAGAGCATGGTCGGAGGAGCCTGAGGCTGCAGAGGTGAAGGCAGCTTCTGATTGGATCGGATGGAGGCCCTTGACGAGGGGTTCTCCCCATGCAGGAGAGTAAACAGCTTCCGACCAGGGACAGTATTTCTTTGATGTCTCCTATTTCATTCAAAACGCATGAATTCTGTATTCTATGCCATAATATATTCATGTTTGTTTTAATACAAAAACAATGCTCTTTCCGCATTTGGGGGGAGGGAAACCAATGCCTCAGGAAGTCACTTCCCTGGTTTGAGCAGCACAGCACAGAAGGGAGCCCTCCGTTCATTTCTTTGGTCATTCATTCTACTAGCATGCATTTGGGCCTCCTCATTCCTGAAATGGGTGTTAGTCCTCGCCATGTGCAAGGCACACGGAAACTTACAGCGAATCAGACAGGATGCTGCCCTGGTGACAGTGGTGGCGGTGGTTGCCCACTGATGCCCACTGGCGTCAGCTGGACCTGCATCCCAGGCCCTTCTGATCAAGAAGAAAGTTTCTGCTCGATGCTGCTCTGAATTTAATGCCTAACTCTCGCCAATCTCCCCTGTTAATGAGAGGAATGGGGACCGAGGCCCGTAGCCTTCAGCAGTCAACCTGCCCTGGCTAGAATTTACGAACGCTGTTTGGTTTTCGTAGTGTTCATTTTTACTGTTACCCTCTCTTTATGGCTAGTGATGCTGATTTTCCATTTATGGCAGTAATAAAAGTCTCCTTTTAAGCTGAATTTATTTAGTAAAAAGGGAAAGATGCTTTCGAAAATAAATATTAAGTAAATGATGGTGCAGGTGGTACCGGGATCCTGCAGACATGGTAAAGGTGGTCCCCCAAAGGTTGGACTTGGAAAACTCTATCTCTGGTATGCCCTTTCCTGTCCTGAGCACCCCCAGCTGTGCAAACCACATCAGTGTTTAAGTCCAATCATGTCCCCACTTCCCAGAAGCCTGACTCTCCAGGCAGACATGGGCCTGCCCTTTCCTCTCTTAGCACGTGCACCTCCATCCAGAGCTTCTGCATGCAGCTGTGCCCTGTACATCTCTGTGCACTTATGATTCATGGCTCTGTGAATGGTGCACACCCTGAACAGCTGTACGTGCCAATCCAGGCTCAGTCCCAGCTGTTGTCCAGACTGTTCTGTGTGTTTGTCACTCCTGCAGAGTGTGGGCCCCTTGAGAGTCAGGGCCTGGCCTAAGCATCTTAGGAAGCCCAGCACGGGGCCTAGCTCAGGGTAGGAGTCTATGAAATTTGATCTCTTTCATTCCTTCTGCAGGGAGCACTTGAGCCCCTGCTGCGTGCCCAGCCCCCCATCTTCCCAATAAGGCATACTGCAGTTCCTCAAGCTTTAGTACAAAATGCATTCCCTGTCACTTCTTGAGAAGAGGAAACCTGTCCACTCCAAGATGAAACAGCCTTCATTGACTCACACCTCGATCCCTATTGCTGCAGGCCGCCTGCCAGAAGCTGGGGGCTGCCCAGGAGGAAACAAAGAGAACCCTCAGGTGCCTCCCCTGGGTCCATCCCAGGGCAGATGCCCTGCACCCATCCCTTCCAGCCTTCTCATTCCCTGGAGGCTTTTTCATCCCACTTAGTTAGGTTTTCCTCTTATGGACATTTTACATCCCCTGATTTCAGGAGCTCTGTGAGACTCGCCTGTGAGCTGGGGCTTCCTTGTAAACACTCCCTCTGCAGCTCTTTTTCCTATTCTGCTTCCCAGCTGGGAGTTCTGGGGGCTGCAGGCCTCCCTGACCCCGTGTCACACACTCTTTTGGCCCCGGCACCCTGCTGAGCTGGGTACAGAGCACCCTTTCTGGAAATGGCCCTCAGAGAGTCACACTTTTTATTTTTTAATTTAATTTAATTTTTAAAATAAATTTATTTATTTTAGTTTTGGCTGCATTGGGTCTTCGTTGCTGCGTGCGGGCTTTCTTTAGTTGCAGCGAGCAGGGGCTACTCTTTGTTGAAGGCTTCTCATTGCGGTGGCTTCTCTTGTTGTGGAGCACGGGCTCTAGGTGTGTGGGCTCAGCAGTTGTGGCTCGCGGGCTCTAGAGCACAGGCTCAGTAGTTGTGGCTCACGGGCTTAGTTGCTCCGCGGCATGTGGGATCTTCCCGGACCAGGGCTCGAACCCGTGTCCCCTGCATTGGCAGGCGGATTCTTAACCACTGCACCACCAGGGAAGCCCTACTGATACATTCTTATGTTCATACTATCTTCTAAGTTGAGTGTGGACCTAACTGAACAGCCATCTCAGTTTGGACCAGCTGTGTTTCAACTCTCCATAGCCACATGTGGCTCAGGGCCACCATATTGGACAACTCAGATTTAGTGGAAAGTTGCCTTGTGGCACAGATCCCTGAAAACACACCGCTGCAGGGCTGGGAAGCTACGGGAGGTGTTTTTTTAAAAATTGTGGTAAGATATGCATAATGTAAATTTCACTGTTTTAACTATTTTTCGGCGTACAGTTCAGTGGCATCAAATATAATCAGGATGCTGTGCTGCCATCACCACTATCCACATCTGGGAATGTTTCATCATCCCAAAGTGTAACTCTGTACCCATTGAACAATGACCCCCCCCATCCTCCCTCTTCCAGCCCAAACATTCTGCTTTCTGTCTCTGTGAGTCTGACTTTAGGAACCTCATGGAATCATACAGTATTTATCCTTTTGTGCCTGGATTATTTCACTTAGCCTCATGTCCTCAGGGTCCATGCATGTTGGAGCATGTGTCAGAATCTCCTTGCTTTTTAAAGGCTGAATAATATTCCACTGTATGGAGGGGCCACATTTTGCTCATCCATTCATCATTGGAGGTCTTGAGTAAGCAGTGACTCAGTGTGTCCTGGCAAGAGATGGGGCCTGAGATAGGGATGACCAAGGGGCCCTTGGGGCCGCACTGGCTCTCTCTGCTCTGCCCCCTTTGTCTCTCTCTAGCTCCAGTTCTGCCTTGGTTCCCCTGACTAGGGGATGCCCCTACCACCAGTCCCCAAGGGGAATCCTGCTGTCGCTCTGGCAAAGACGTATGGGTGGGCTGGGTCCAGTCCCTGCAGGCTTCCTGGACCAGAGGGTCTGGGATGGGGAACCTGAGCTCAGAGATGGAGGGAGGTGGGGCCTGAGCTGGGGTCACCTTGGTTGACAAGCCCCCCAGGGCCTGTGTGGATCCCCCTGGCTTGGCGGGGGGACGGCTGTTGAGAGCAAATGAGGAAGGAGAGGAGGTACAGGACTGATGGATGAGAGGTCTCGTGGTGTGAGTGAAATACAGATGTTGCATCCACCGTATAATCTGATGAGGCTGCAAAGAAGCATCTTTAAAAATCTTTCTGGTGATGGTAGAATTTTGACCTAGAAGGTGAGAGAAGGGAGTGCTAGTTGGTGAGCACCTACTATGTGCTGGGCATGAGGCGTATGTTGCCTTGTATAACCCTCTCCTTGTCCTCTCATTCTCCCCTTTTTTCAGCTAAAGAAACTGAGGTTCAGAGAGGTAAAGGGGCTTATCCAGCTCACACAGCTAGGGACTAGAGGAAACAGGGTTCGAATCCAGACCTGAGGCCAAGCCCTAGGTGTGTGTGCTGAACCAGGGCCTGAAAGGTTAGGAAGAAGGTTAGGGTCCTGCTCTTGAAGGGCAGGTGAGATCTTCCAGGTCATCCCCTGCCTTTCCCAGAAGCCAAACTCAGTGACTCAGGCCAGGGCCACGAGCTGTTTCCTGCAGATGATGCCCTGTTAACCAGGCCTGGGGTTAATTAATACAATTAAAAGCAGAAAGGAAGGAGATGTTGCATTCAGTGAAGCCCCTTTCTCATTCTCCTGTAGAATCCTAATTTGTGGACAGTGGTTTTAATTGTCTTCCCAGCGAGCCTAGCCCTGCTCGGGCCCTGGGGCTGGAGAGAACAACTGCATCCTTCTCAAAAATCTATAATTAGGGCTTCCCTGGTGGCAGAGTGGTTGAGAGTCCGCCTGCCAACGCAGGGGATGCGGGTTCGTGCCCTGGTCCGGGAAGATCCTGCATGCCGTGGAGCGGCTGGGCCCATGAACCATGGCCGCTGAGCCTGCGCGTCCGGAGCCTGTGCTCCACAACGGGAGAGGCCACAACAGTGAGAGGGGACATGGGTTCGTGCCCCAGTCCGGGAAGATCTCACATGCCGCAGAGCGGCTGGGCCCGTGAACCATGGCCGCTGGACCTGCGCGTCTGGAGCCTGTGCTCCGCAACGGGAGAGGCCACAGCAGTGAGAGGCCCGCATACCGCAAAAATAATAAAAAAAAATCTATAATTATACCAGCCTCCCTAGGCACAGGCTGCGAGGAGTTACCTGAACAGGGAGGGGGGCTCAGGGGTGGGAGGATGTCGGAGAGGAGAGAGGCTTTTAATGTCCTGAACTCAGCAGGGATGCTGACGTGGAGATGGGGTGGTGTAGGGGGTTGGGGATGGGAGATGGGGTTGTCTGAATGGTGAAGGGAAGGAGGTTGGGGAGACTGGGAAGAGGGGTTATAGGAGCATGGTCTAGAAGTTACGGGCTCCCACTCCTCAGTCCTCTAGATCTGGGTTCATATGTAACCGCTTACTCACCCTGTGATCTTGGACAAGTCACTTAACCTCTGTGAGCCTCAGCTTCCCCATCTGAAAAATGGGGATGGTAATGTTCACACCTACCCCATAGCATCCTGGTGGGGGCATGAGAAAATATGTGTAAAGAGCTTGGCAGAGGGCCTGGCAGTTTCTCCGAATTTCTCAGAGATCATCATCATCCTCATCAAAATTAATGTGGATCACCTTCCAGTCTCGGGTGCTGATGCCATGTCCTCATCACAGAGTTAGGAGAGGGAGCAAGAACCTCTTGCCGATTAGAGCTGCCCACTTTCAGTGGATGCAGGAGAGACTGAGCTCCCCATCTCTGGAGGTGTGCAAGTGGGATACAGACGTGTGGAGCCTGGTGGCTAAACTCGACCCGATAATTCAGAACAAATTCTGATGGGAGCTGATGGACCCCTGGGTCTTGGTCATGCCTGCTGGTCAGACCCAGGTTCAAATT
Source organism: Mesoplodon densirostris (assembly GCF_025265405.1). NCBI lineage: Eukaryota > Metazoa > Chordata > Mammalia > Artiodactyla > Ziphiidae > Mesoplodon > Mesoplodon densirostris. Next base: position 22,108,644 of record NC_082676.1, on the reverse strand, counting down.
CCAGCTGTGTGTGTGTCTTGGGCAAATGATGTCACCTTTCTGAGCCTCATTTTCCTCATCTGTCTAATGGGGGTGAGTGGATTAGAGACTTAGAGACGATGTCTGCCCCATGCTAGGTGTGCAGTAGGTGCTTCGTAAATGGTGGACGATGATGATGATGATTTGTGGCTGTGCTGCTTGGTACGCAGGATCTTAGTTCCCCGAGCAGGGGTCGAACCCGTGCCCTCTGCAGTGGAAGCTGAGTCTTAACCACTGGACCACCAGGGAAGTCCCTATTATTATCATGTTTAAACAAGGCTCCCTGGGTTTCCCTCCTTTCCTCCTTGGTTCACACCATCCCTTTTATCCTCCTCGGCTTGTCAGTATCCACGCCTCCTTCGGGGCCTGGCTGAATGACCAGGCCATCTCCTCCTCCCTCCAGAGTCCCCTTCTCCCCCAAGTAGGAGGGACCCCACCCCTTCCAATGCCCAAACCATGGCTCTTAGGACATACATCACTTTCTCCCTCAGGCCGTCTGAGCTGGTGGGGGTCTCAGACCATGAGGTACAACCCCCATTGTATAGAGGAGCAATCTGAGGCTCAGAGAGGGGGAGAAATTCTCCCAAGGTCACACAGCAAGTCTGTTGGCAGAAACAGGCTCAGTCCCTCCTCCCCGGCTCAGTCCCTCCTCCCCAGCTCAGTGCTGTGCTCCTGGCAGTTATCTGCACACAGCTTCTTCCTGGGGGGAGGGGCTTCCTTGGGGTGGAGCCCAGACAAACCTTCGTGTTGCTGCCTCTGGAACAGGAAGACTCAGATATGCCATCAGATGTCTAGAGCCTCGGTTTCCCCACTTGTCCTGAGGATGCATTGCCCCCATCACCACTGAGGTTGGAGTCAATGGGATCCTGAGGGCGCCTCCCCCAACCCATTCCACCAAGTGCCTCCAGGCAGGGTCTGAGGGGATCAGAGCCCACCGTGGTGAGGAAGAGCTGGTGGCTACACCTGCAGACAACTCTCCTGGCTCCCAGGAGTTCTTGGAGCTGGGTTCTCCCTCCATTCTCCCAGCCAATGCCCCTCCCCACTCCAGCTCAGGACCATCTGGCCCACCTGGGGATGGGGGGAGCAACACCCCCTCTGGAAAGCCTCCCTTGATTGCCTCAGCCTGGGTGAAATGCCTCCTCTGTACCCACCCAGGCCTTTACACTCAGAATAAAACAGACTCCCCACCCTGTCCCAGAGGAAGGGTCCTCTCCAGGACCTTCCAAGGCAGGCTTGGCCATTTGGGACTGTTCCTTTTTAAGAAAGAGCCCTACCACCAAAAAGAGTTTGAATTCTCTGGGAGTAGCATGGCCCTGGGAGTCAAAAACAGTCCTGGATTCAAATCCAAGCTCTGCTGCATGGCCTTGGAAGGGTTACCACCCTATGCTGGGCCTGGGCGCCTCCTCTGAGCAATGGGGACATGTGAGGGGGAGGGGAGCTGAGGCTGGCACAGCGTCACCACCTGCCAGGACACCCGCCGTACGTGGCAACTGAGCAGTGGGAATGTGGCTAGTCTAAATTGAGATGTGTTGTAATCATGTAAAATACATGCTGGATATCCAAGACTTAGCACAAAAAAGAATGTAAAATATCTCATTAATAATTTTATACCTGCTGAAATAATTTTTTGATATCTTGGGTTAAATAAAATAAATGATTAAAATTAATTTCATCTGTTTAAAAAAATTGTTACTTTTTATTTTTTTATTTTTGTGGTACACGGGCCTCTCACTGTTGTGGCCTCTCCCGCTGCGGGGCACAGGCTCCAGACACGCAGGCTCAGCGGCCATGGCTGACGGACCCAGCCGCTCCGCGACACGTGGGATCTTCCCCGACCGGGGGACGAACCCATGTCCCCTGCATCGGCAGGCGGACTCTCAACCACTGCGCCACCAGGGAAGCCTAAATTGTTACTTTTTAAAATACAGCTATAGCAAAGTTAAAATGCCGTATGTGTCTTGCCTGCGTGGCTTGCATTTGGTGTCTGTTGGACAGTGCCCTCTAGAGGACATTTATTGGGATCCGGGTTGGGGGATAAGGGCTGTGTGTTGGGGGTGAGAGGGCCTGAAGCCTGACCTTGCTGACCCCTGGCTGCTGAGTAGCCCCAGGCTAGATACTGCCTGCTCTGAACCTCATTTTCTGCATTAGTAAGAAGAGCTGGTGGGCCAGGGTCAGGGTTTTTCAGTCAGCTGGGGGAGCTTGTGGGCAGGGGGAGGCTGAGTGAGGGTGGATGGAGGCTGGCCCTTCCCCGGGCCACCCTCATGGAAACCGCACCCAAGGACAGCCCGTCTCTGCCTTTCCTTCCACCCATGAGACCCAGATGTACCATTTCCCATCCTCCTGTCGGACAGATGTGCTTCCCCCACTCAGCCATCTCTGGGAGGAGAAGGGCCGTGGCTGAGTCACACAGGCCCAGGCTCCAGGGCTGGCTCCGCCCTTCCTAGCTCTGTGATCCTGGGATGAGCAAACCCCCCCACCCCCCAGTAGCTCTGGACCCCCCTTCTCCATTTGCAGGAGGGAGAAGTGTGGGTACTTTCTGATTCCCATGGCTCAGGCAGTAGCACCTGGAGAGGGTCCCAGCTGTGTCCCTCCCACTGTCTCTTGGTCAACAGGGTCACACCGCCAGTTACCTCGGATCCAACTAGGGGGCCTCACTACTGTCCTCCTTCCCCTGTTTGCAAAGAGTGCTGGGTGGGCAGGGGCCTGGATCAAAGCCGAATCCGGCTGTCCCAGGACCGGAGGCCAATGGCTCGCTCTGATCACCTCCTAGCCCTCCTGGTGGCTTGGTCCTTGGCGGCTCCCTTCAGTCCTGCTCGAGTTGGCAAGTCAGCATCAGAGCAGGCATGGAGGGCTGGGCCTGGCCTGGGACTCTCGGACAGGGCCCCTCCTGCCTGTGGACGCTGCTCCACCACTGACCAGCCAGGTCTGCTCATTTGTTTATTCAAAAAGTATTTATTGAGCACCTACTATGTGCCAAGCTGGGGATATATCAGTAGACAAGGCAGGCACCGCCCCTGCCTCCTGGAAGGGAAAGCAGACCATAAACATAAGTAAAATAAGTATATTAGCTGTGCTGTCCAATATAGTAGCCGTTACCTACAAGTGGCCATTTACATTTAAGTTTAAATGAATTTAAATGGAATAAAACTTAAAATTCAGTTCCTCACTCACACTGGTCATATTTCAGATGCTCAATAGATACATGTGGCTGGTGGCTACTGTATTAGCTCAGATATAGAACATTTTCCTTGTCACAGAAAGTTCTAGTGGACACAGCACTATTAGTATGTGGGAAGGGAAGAGGGATTTGAGGTACTGGGTTGGGGCAAGGGATGCAGTTTTTTTTTTTTTATTCAATTTTGCAATTTTCATTTTTTAAATTTTTATTTATTTGTATATTTTGGCCGTGCAGCTTGTGGGATCTTATTTCCCTGACCAGGGATCAAACCCAGGCCCTGGCAGTGAATGCGCCCGAGTCCTAACCACTGGACTGCCAGGGAATTCCCAGGGATGCAGTTTTAAGTGAGGTGGTCAGGGTAGGCCTTGCTGAGGAGGTGACATTTGAGCAGAGTCCTGAAGCAGGGGAAGGAGGGAGCCATGTGAGAATCTGGGGGAAGAGCCTTCTAGGCAGAGGGAACAGCATGCGCAAAGGCCCTGAGGTAGGATGTCAGCTGGAATGTTGGAGGAGCAGCAAGGAGGCCATCGTGTCAGGAATGGAATGAGCAAGTGGAAAAGTAGCTGAGGACAGAAGAGACAGGGATTGATTTGTGTTTTGCCAAATTACCTCTGGCTGCTGTGTTGAAAATAAATTGTCGGGGAGGGGGCAGGGAGGTCAGTGAGGAGGCTCCCCCACTGTTACGGGTGAGAGGTGGTGACGGCTGGCCCAGCGTGGGGCAGTCGGAGTGGGCAGAAGGGACCAGATTCAGGAGATGTTCTGGAGGCAGAACCCATGGGATTCCCCAGAGACCGAAAGGGGGTGTAAGAGGAAGAATGAGGGAGGCAAGGGCAACTCTACAGTTTGGGGCCTGGGCACCTGGAAGGCAGAGGCAGGTGGGCGGGTACCTTCCTCCAGGAGCCTGCTGCCCACTGGGAATAAGGACAGGCCCAGCCTCCAGCTGACCGCACACCACGCCTGGCTTGTGTTCAGTAACTCCAACAACACCCATTCTTATTAAATGGGCCTTGTTATGCAACAGCGGCCAGTCCCTCCGGAACCTCAGAGGATGTGGGCAGCCCAAACCCATGACCGTGGAGGTCAGGGATGTCACAGACTTTCTCTTAGCCCAGAGACTCGTTGCTGGAGTCAGGCTCCACTTGGAAACCCTGTGTGCAGAGCAGAAAAAGCAATTTATCAATCCCGATCCTCCCAAAGCCCTCGGGATCATGGGGAGGGGGTGGAGGGAGGTGGGCCCAGAACAGGACCCCCGCCCCCAGTCAGACTCTGCCCTGAGCTGAGCGGTGCCTTGAGGGACCACCGGGGCTGCAAGGTGGGCTTGTCTGCCCGCTGGGTCGGGGTGTCTGGCGGGCTGCAGCAGCAAGGTGGGCATGGGACGGGGGCACTGATGGATGCAGCATTCCCTGGGTGACCTGCCTGTTGCCAGGTGTCTTTCCAGGGTGAGAAAATCTCTCCTGAGAAGAGGAAAGGATTCTAATTACATCTCAGGACAGTATTTATTTGGAGAGACGAGAGTCAGAACATATGGTGGGGAGTGGTGCTGGGCCGCACTGAGTGGGGATTTGTTTTCTCTTACCTGCCAGCGTTGGTGGGCATGGCAGTGGGTGGGGCTCCTGCTGGGTCCCAGGAACCGCCTGCTCTGGCATTTGGTGGGCGAGCTGGACCCTGCTGGAGGGATGGGAGGCACATGTGTCTCCCACCGCCTCCTGGGGCTCTTGAGAGGATGGAGGATGTATCACCCATTCGGGGCACCTACGAGGTGCCGGGAGATGTGTAGCCACAAGAGAGCTGGTCCCTGTTCTCATGCAGCTTGCACAGGCAGTGCAGTGAACCGATGCAAGACCGTGACCATTCCCCAGGCAGGTGGGAGGTGGGGGGTTGAGGGGAACCTACCCAGGTCGTCAGGGGAGGCCTCTCTGAGGGGGCCAAGTTTCAGCTGAGCTTTGAGTGGCTTGCTGGACAAAGAGGGACCAGGGGAAGAACATTCCAGGCATTGGGAACAGCGAGGGCAAAAGTGAGGTGAGAAAGTGAGGCATGTTCACAGGACAGAATGGAGACCAGGGGGAGGTGGGCCGGCTTGCCCCCCAACCTGGTGCAGAGGGGACCCGAGGAAGGGTTCCGAGGGGGCCGGGGGGTAGGTCTGATTTGGTTTTGCAAAGACCGTGCTGAACCCTGCGCCCTGGGGTGGGGAATAACCCAGGATGGGGGCAACTGGAGAAATCGGGGAAGAACTGATGAAAACGGCAGCTTCCTCCCTGGCCTCCTTGCTCACACCTTCCAACCAAGCCCTCCTCGGATCCATCGCTCCCTTCTCGAGAATCTGGTGCCCGCGGGCTCCGGGATCAAGGCCCAGCTGTGTGGGGCCTTCGGGGCCCCGGGCCTACGCCTTCATCCCCAGGTCTGGCCAGCTGCCGCCGCCCAGGCCTCTGCGCAGCCTCGCGGAGCTCGTCCAGGCGCCCCACCTGCAGCCAGGCCACCCCCGCCCGCAGGCCCGGCCGCTCCCTCTCTCTCCGCTCCAGCCCCCGCACCATACCCGGGCCCGCCAACCCGCTGTCTCCTGAGCCCCGGCCTCCCCTCCCCCGGTTTCTCCGCACAGCCCTGTTCACAGAGACGCCCCACGACGTGACGGCGCGGACGGGCGAGGACGTGGAGATGGCCTGCTCCTTCCGCGGCAGCGGCTCCCCCTCCTACTCGCTGGAGATCCAGTGGTGGTACGTGCGGAGCCACAGGGACTGGACGGACAAGCAGGGATGGGCCTCGAACCAGGTACCGCCCCCAGGGAGACTTCCGAGTGGGGCTGGGAGAGCCCTGGCCCATCCACCCCCGGGGAGGAGTGTGTCTCTGCCCCTCATCTCCTCGGAGGGGCGTGGGCCCCACCTATGTTCGCCCTCTGGAGCCCCCAGCTGTCTCCTTCCCTTTCCCCACCCACCCCCCACCCCCCCCCCCCGGAACGGAGGCCTGTTTGTGGGGAGGGGCAGGGGGCGGAGCCAGGCTGAGCACTTGGGCCCAGTCAGAAGCGCCTTCCAAGGAGTAGAGTCCCTCCCTTCGTGTACAGGTGGGGAAGCAGGCCAGAGGGACAGACGCTGTCACACACACGTGGACATGCATGCCTTTCCACGTACGTGCAGGCACACGAGGGAGCCCAGTCACGGCACACACATTCACCTCTGCACTCGTACACGCTCCCACGCACACACTGTGCCAGCCTGCGGCGGGGAGGCGGGGAGGGGATGGCGGGGTGCAGACGCTCTTGGTGTCCCCGCCCGCGTGCCGGGTAAGCACCATCCCCTGCCACCAACCCCGCTGCCAACCCCTGCAACACTGCCTGAGGGTTTTCTCTGGACAACAGAGCCTGCTGGCCAGCAAGGCAGGCTGGAGGAGCGCCCCGTCAATGACTGACGGGAGGTGGAGGGTAAATACCCCAGCTCCCTTGCTCCGCAGTTGGGATAACTGAAGAGCATCCTACTCCCTTTCCCCCAGGTGCCCATGGGAGTAAGTTCCAGTTGCCCAGGGTGGTAACTGGCTTGATGACATACCCATTATCGACTTCCTTCCCTCTTTTGTCTCACTCACTCATTCCTCTCCTGATGTTTCCTGGGATCACCTACCAGATAAACCACTTGCACCTGAATCTTTGTCTCAGGGTCTGCTTCTGGGGGAACAAACTAAGACACTCTCATTCTTACGCTTGTGTATATGTAAATATTATGCAAACACATATGTATCTGCCCACCTGTTCACTTACATGACACACCTTCATATGCACACACGGGCATGCCCACACATTCTTGCATGTTTCATGAAATGGCCTCTAACATATTCACAGATATATATTAAACTCATCTAGCTCCTGGAGGTGTCAACCCCCCAGCACACAGGCTCAGAGGACTCCAGTGGTCAGAGAAAGCCCTTAGGCAAAGAGTTGCAGGCTTTGTAGTTGGATGCCTCTGGGGTCAGCTTGCAGGGGGATAGTATGTGGGCAGGGCTCCGACAGCGTCTGCTGCAAACACTCCTGAAAAGACAACACATTCACAGATAGAGAGATGCAAGTGTACAGACACTCCTACAGACACACCAAGCCCGAATCACATTTTTGCCTGTTCACACGTACCCTCCCTACATATCAGAATGTGTAGCACATGCACATGCACAGTCAGTTTTACAGGCATCTCCTTTATCTTCCTTTGCTCTGACTCACCTCCATCCCCTGAGTGGATATAGAGCTGAAGGACCCCAACCTCTAGACCCATAGTCCCCAGAGCATCACTTGCGTCAGGAGAATCTTAGCCATTGCTTGTATCCCCACCCTGTGATCCTAACACATTGTGTCTGTTTTCTCCACCCTCCCGCTCCCAACAGCTAAAAGCATCTCAGCAGGAAGACGCAGGGAAGGACGCGACCAAAATAAGTGTGAGTTTTGGTAATGACTTCTCACAAGGGCTCTAATGGAGGACACAGCTGTAATTAAAAAAAAAAAAAAATCCAGTTCAGCAGGGAGCTTGGGCAAGAAGATGGAGGAGAAGGAAAAAAGAAGGGGGAAAAATTGGCCTGGCTCTGTTTTTTAAAAGCCAGAGATTTTTCAAGTTCATTGAATGACAGACACAAACAAATGACAGGGGGAGAGAAGACGCATTCTCTCCTGTCGGGGCCAAGGCTGTGTGCATCCCTGATGCTTCATGTCTGTCTCAGCAGCAATTTTTGTTTGGGGAACCAACAGGGTATAATGAGACTGAGCCGGCTTCTTTTGACCTATCACGAATGACTGCTGTGGCATCTCATGGTCACTTGGGTCATCTGGCTCCGGACGTGAGGCGGGACAGGGGAACTACAGCTGAAGGATTTCAAGACTGGCCGGGCCATCTAATGCATTGACACATTTTATCGTTGCTCCATCTCTATGGGGAAGGGCAAGCTTTCACCCATTTTACAGGTGAGGCAACTGAGGCTTAGAGGGGTCAAAGCCTTGCTGGAGGTCGTGACTTGGCTGAGCTGCCTCCAGCTTTTCGTCTCCAGGCTATGCTGGAGCCCAGTGAGGTGGGGCACCCAGGGGACTCAGGGATTGACAGTTTTTTAGAGGAGGGTACCCAAAGCAGGGCCTGGAAGAGGCAGGCAGGATCGAGAAAGAGACTGTGTAGAGGGGACCAGCCTGGAGACACACGTGGCCATGGGGCCAGGTTGGGTTTGTGCACAGGGCATGTGGTCAGCCTGGCAGGAGGTTAGAAGTCCACTGGACACATACTCAGAAGATTTAGGTGCCCGCCGGGGTATGAATGTGCATGTGTGGGAGTGACCTCCAAAATCACTCTTTTCTGTTGCTCCTTCTGAAGTCCTTCAAGGACCTTCGGGGGAGCTCGGGACCCCAAGGCCAGTTAGATGCAGAGGAGCTCCCTGAGCGGAAGTCACAGTGTAAAGAGTGGGCGTTGGGAGGCATGAGGTGCTGTGCCAGGCACTGGAGGTGGCAGGATGGAGGCAGGAGGGCCAGGAGGGAGCCTCCCACAGAAGCTCAAGCAGGAGGTAGGCAGATGACAGACAAGGGCCTTCAAAGCATCATTTGTGCAGTCTGCCCCGGGGCCTTTCTGAGTTGCGATCTGGAAATTTGAGCCATTTCCAGCTCAGGGCAGCTGCTGGTCCACCCTCTCTAAATCCCTAGCCCCTCACCCTAACCCTCACTCTCTGCCAAGGGCACACCCATACGTAATACCCCATTTCTTGCCCAAACACCCATCAGTTAAGCCCAGGAAGGTAGAAATCTGTGTGTGTATTAATATACCCGTTCATGGCAACTCTCTCGCTGATGATTTTGTTTGGGGTTTAAGGAGTGTCTCAGGCAAAGGAGAGAATAATCTAATTGACTTAGAGGATTAGAATTCAAGGCTGTTGGGCTCCACGTGAGGGGAATGCGAAGGTGCTAACTAGTTAAATAAAATAAATGTGCTCAGCATGATTGTGCAATCCCCCCCACCCCATCCTAGCCCCGGCGATTCTTGCACCAGCTGGGGCTCTGGGGCTCTGGTTAGGAAACTCACAGACAAGCACAGACCCAGTTCCTTGTGCAGACAGCGTCTTGCGCGTGACCGTTCTTAAATACACAGACGTGCAGTTAGTGGACACCTGTAAGCAGAGGCACACCCCGGTTTCCTGCAGCTTAGGAGAAGGCTCAGACTTTTCTCTGTGAGCTTCGAGGTTCTGTGCAACTTGCTCTGCTCACCCTCTGGGCTATCTCATCTTGCTTGACCCAGCTCACACTGCCCCTTTCCACCCGCTGCCTTCCAGCCTCCCATTCCTTCCACCTCTGGGCCTTTGCACAGGCCAGTCCCTCTGCCTAGAAAACTGTTCCTCTCCCTTCCTGCAGAGCTCAGCTCAGCAAGCCTCCCTGGACCCTGGAACTCAGCCGGCACCCATTCCTTCTCCCTGCTGGCTGCATTTCTGTCTGCACTTATCCATGCCTGTGAGCATTTGTTTCAGGCCCGTCTTCCCCGGAGATAGTGGGGCTGGGACTGTGCTTGCCTGATTGACTGTTACATTTCCAGAGCCTGGCACAGTGCCTGGCAGGTAGTTAGTGCTCAATAAATATTTATCAAGTGACTGTCACACATACCCACACACCCCCAGGCCAATGGCAGTGTAAAGCCAGACACAGATTTTGATAAACGGACATGCCAACACGATGTGCATCATGCCTGTGCATGGATGTGTACAGGGGATGTGCAGCCATGAAGGGGCTTGTGTGAAACTATGGGACCTGGGGACCGCAGGCCCTATATCTGTAGGAGCTAGATGAGCCAGGCAGGAATTCCGGCCCCATAGTCCCATGTCACCTAAAAATTCCGAGTTCCATGGAATAATCTCCCAACTTTTAACTGTTGGGACTTAATTTGATTTTTGAAAAACTGTGAAAGACAAACGGCTCAGTCTCCCCGCTGGTAGCGTCAGCACCTGGGGGGCCTCAGGTTCGGAGGAGGAAATACAGTGAGTTTCTGGGAGTTTGGTGTGGGCAGGGCTCCATGATGGGATATATATATACAATGGAATGTTAGCCATAAAAAGAAACGAAATTGAGTTATTTGTAGTGAGGTGGATGGACCTAGAGTCTGTCCTACAGAGTGAAGTAAGTCAGAAAGAGAAAAACAAATACAGTATGCTAACACATATATATGGAATCTAAAAAAAAAAGAAAAGTTCTGAAGAACCTAGGGGTAGGACAGGAATAAAGACATAGACATAGAGAATGGACTTGAGGACACAGGGAGGGGGAAGGGTCAGCTGGGACAAAGTGAGAGAGTGGCATGGACATATATACACTACCAAACGTAAAATAGATAGCTAGTGGGAAGCAGCCGCATAGCACAGGGAGATCAGCTCGGTGCTTTGTGACCACCTAGAGGGGTGGGATAGGGAGGGTGGGAGGGAGACGCAAGAGGGAGGAGGTATGGGGATATAGGTATATGTGTAGCTGATTCACTTTGTTATAAAGCAGAAACTAATACACCATTGTAAAGCAATTATACGCCAATAAAGATGTTAAAAAAAAAAAAAAAAGAAAAAGAAAAACTGTGAAAGACAAACGGCTCAGTCTCCCCGCTGGTAGCGTCAGCACCTGGGGGGGCCTCAGGTTCGGAGGAGGAAATACAGTGAGTTTCTGGGAGTTTGGTGTGGGCAGGGCTCCATGATGGGCTCTGTAACCCATTGGGGCCGCCATGGTGGCCCTGGGAAGGTTGAAATATGGCAGTGCTGAGTGTGGGGGTGGGACAGTGAGGACACAGTGGAGCCAGCCCTGAATGTCACAGGACCTGAGTCCTGGTCCAGCTCTGCCAGTTCCCTGGGCCTCTCTTTCCCCCCTTCACTGCTGTCTAATGAATATATGAAAACACTTTGGCAACTGTAAAGTCCTCTGGATTTGGCCGTGTGAATGACAGTGGGTACTAGAGTGGAAACTTAATATGAGTATTCAAATCACGTGACGCCTATCCTAGCATGTGTGGAGCAGGGAAAGGAGGCCCAGCTTCTCTACAGGAAATGGGAGGAAATGAAAAGAGCTCAGAGAGATCATTTATATGGGAGGACAGGCATCTGCGATGATGATGATGATAATCATAATAACAGTAATAATAAAGCAGCTAACATTTATTGAGTGCCCGCCATATGTCAGGAACCATGATGAGTACTTCACATGAATTATCTCATTTAACTTGGGGCCTGGGAAAAGACCCCCTGGCCTTAAAAATATCTCCCTTGGGAGCTTGTATATGCTGAGGATTCTACCATCAGGCCCTTATTCCTGTGGCTCAGGTAAATTTTGCTATGTCCATTTCAAGTTCTGGAAACTTTTCTTTTGACCTAACTGAAGTTCTGTCTTTTGGAATTTAGGTTAATTTCCCCTTAACCAGTTTTGCAAGTTGAGATGGCCCCTCACTTCCTAATTGTAAAATAAGGTGAAATTCTCCACACACCTTCTTTCCCAGGGGGCTTACCTGCCTTCATTACTGTTAGTTCCTCCTTTGGTCTAACCAAAGTCGTTTGTGCTGTAGATTTAGTTCATGTAACCTGTTTCAGTCCAAAATAGCCATGGGCAGCCTGGGTCCCCATATACATATGGCCTTGTGCTCCAGCCCACTTATCCTAAGCCCCGCCTCCTCTCCAGCTAAGCCCTAAAAGCCAGGTACATCCAAAGTGGCCTCAGGAAGCATACGGCAGCCCCCTGTCCCCAAATCTCCATAAATGGTTAAAAGGCAGCTTCATTGGTCAGATCAACCAAGTGGCCCTATAGATCAAGCCCCTGTTTACCCCGCTTGGCTGCCCCACAGGTATGATACACATATGGATACCACCTCTTTTCTGGTGCGGGGGATGGGGGCTGGGACCACTGGAGCAGCACATGAGGTCTGCATCCTTCACTAAGGATTAACAGGCCAAGCGGCAGGTCATGGTGTATTATGACTTTACTTTCTGCAGTAGACGTTTCTATATTTTCTTGAAATTCCTGCCGTGATCCACAGTACACAAAGGGTATGGAACTCTGAAGTCTGAAAGGGAGGCAAGATTCATGTGGAGTCAAAAATCACTCCATCCCTCTTGGAGATCCCTTGAGACATCCATAGAGCAGCCAGCCTCTGGCTGGGACTGAAAAGATTACTCTGTGAAGGGCATGGTCACACACTCCCAGTCCCTGCTCTCACGGTACTCCCAGTCAGTGTGGGGGATGGATGTTAATCCAATAATCCCTCATGATAAAAAGTAAAATTAAAACTGTGACCATCAAAATGAGAAGGAGCGCAGCCAGTAACAGAGGAGCTGACCTAGTCTGGTGGGTCTGGAGGGCTTCCTGGAGGAGGTGGAGTGAGGTGAAGTGAGCACTGAAGTGTAGAGAGGTTGACTAGGAGTAGGGGGAACTTCTCTGGGTGTGTGTTTTGGAGGAACTGCAGGAGGCTGTTGTGGCTGAGGGGAAGGTGGGGATGAGACCCCAAAGGTCCCCCCAGCAGCCACTGCTGGGAGCCATCAAAGGAAGCGTTCTAAGTTGGGGGCGTTTTGGGAAGATCTGTCTGGCTGTCACGGGAGGATGGATTGGAAGGAGCCAGAGTGGCTTTGGGGAGACCCTGGAGGAGGCTGCGATGTCCTGGCCACTGCCTGGGGATCTGGATTCTGGAGAGAAGGGGAGGGGGCCCAGTGATGTTTAGAGGGAAGGTCAGTGGGATTCAGAGATGGGTTGTGCCAGAGTGTGAAAGGAGCAGTGGGGATGATGACTTGGGAAGGTCTAGCTGGAATGGGTGCAGCCTTCTGGGGCCCAGATTTGGGGAGACTCTGGGTTGGGTTCTGGACATGCCAAGGGGCTGGCGGCTGGGTGTTGCTGATGGAGGCACGGGAGTGGCGGAGCTCAGGGCAAGCCCTGGCCTGGGGCAGGGACCCTCTGACCCCTCTTCCCCACCCAGCACCTTCCCAGGGCCACCACGTCACTCTTAGGCTGAGGCCACGTGGAGGAAAGGTCTGGCACCATGGACGCAAATTAGCATCACCCATTCTTCCTGGCTCGGCTTGGGAGAAAGATCCCAGCCTGCCCACCCGATGGTCTGTGGGCTCCTGCCGTGTCCAGAAGGGCCGGGGCCGTGGGCAAGCAGGGAGGAGGCTGAGCTTGGTCCTGGTGCGGACTGGCCTTGCCTTTTTCAGCATAATTAGGTACTTAATTGCACTGCTAAGGCCTGTCGATGCCTGTGCCGAGGTGATTATGATTTACAGCCAGGCTGCCGCCTGGGGGTCTCTTCCCCTCATAGCCTCTCCGGCTGTGTTGGAGGCCTGAGCCGCAGGATTTTTCTGCTCAGTCTGTGAATGTTGAAATCCAACAGGCTGCTCCACCACCCACAAGAAGCCTGGGTAGGATGATGGGCCCCCTCCCACAGGAGATGCTTCTGAGGAGGGACTGGGCTCCCCCAAGACATGGAGGGCTGGGGGCCTATGGAATGACGGGGGAGGGGGTAGAAAGACCTGTGGTTTACTGGTTCCGGGAGGCTCCCCAGAGATATGGTTAAGGCCTGGTCTCTGTCACCAGCTGGGTGGCCTTGGGCAAATCACTTCACCTCTCCGAGCCTTCGTTTTCTGACCCATACAGTGGGTATCCCACCAGTGCCTACATCACGGGGTTAGTATGAGGTTTAAATAACGTGTAGACTATTTAGCGCATCATTTCACAGGGATCAAGTGCTCCATAAACACTAGCTACCAGCAATACCGCTACTGTTGTTACTGCTTTTATTAGTTGCCTTCTCCGGATGGTGCTTAAAGGCGCAGACCCCTGGGGCTGGGAGGGAGCAGCCTCTGATGTGTGTCCTCTCCCTTCGTCCTGTTGGAAACCAGCTCCCTGGGGTGCTTGGTTGCAGGTGTGAGGTCTGGGTTTTCCGTTAGACCTGGAGCCCGCGCGGATGTTGCTGGGGTCTGGCTGATTCACAGCTGTATCCCCAGTGCCCAGCTCGGAGTGGGCACTCGCTAATCGTCAGCTGGATGGATGGATCTAGCCCAAGAAAACCGAGGCCAGGGTGCTGGTGACTTGTCAGGATCAGAATCAGCCTCCCAGCACCGTCTGCTGTGCTCCCTGTCTCCCTCCTCCTCCCTGAGCGGGGAGGCCACACAGAGGGGCGACAGGGCAGGAGGGAGCTGGTGCCCAGGCCTTGGCCTCTGGGCCAGGGCTGGGCAGAGGGGTGGGCTGGGCTCGGTGCTCCCTCCCTAGCGCTGCTCCCAGCCTTCACATTATTACTCCATTAGCGCCTTGTAGGGTTGACAAATGAAGGATAATTAATATCCGTGAGGGAAACAGATGTTGAGGTAATTCGCTCCCCGCTGCGCATTTGCAGCAGCATCTCCTCACTCTCCTGAGAGCTTGACAGGGCCGCAGGACCTCTCCGTGCCCTTGGCCAGAGGTGATGGAATCAGCAGGGCTGATGGCCTCCAGCTGGGCCCAGCCCCGGTACCCGGAGAGGAGGGCTCCCCCGCCCAGGGGGGCAGCTGGAAGAGTCTCCCGTGCTTGCTGTGGTGGGAAGGTGGGAAGTTCTGCCTCTGTCCCACCTCCTGCTCCCTGCTGTGCCGTAAGCCCATGCTTTCCTGCTTCATGGGGGGATGATGACCAGCCAGGAAGGCTCAGAATACGGGAGGACGGGCCTGGCTCCTTGTGGCTGCCCACTGCTCTCTTCCCTTCCGGAGCCTGGGAAACCCCCCTTGGCCCTGCCAGCTCTGCGTGACCCTCTGTGGGCCTCTGTCATGCCTTTGGAGGGTTAGAGTGCATGGACTCAGGCCTGGGGTCAGTTCCCCGCTCTGCCGTTCACTGACTCAGTGCCCATGGGAAAGTCGCTTCTTTCAGAGCCGTAGCTTCACCATCTGTAAAGTGGGTAGGATCATATATATGTGACCTAAAATCAAAAAGCGTGATATCTGGGTACCACTTCATTTGAAGAAAGAAGGAGCTAGAGTGAGGCCATTCATTTAACAAATGTTTTTTTGTTTTGTTTTGTTTTTTTGCGGTACGCAGGCCTCTCACTGTTGTGGCCTCTCCCGTTGCGGAGCACAGGCTCCGGACGCGCAGGCTCAGCGGCCATGGCTCACGGGCCCAGCCACTCCACGGCATGTGGGATCTTCCCAGACCGGGGCACGAACCCATGTCCCCTGCATCGGCAGGCGGACTCTCGACCACTGCGCCACCAGGGAAGCCCTAACAACTGTTTTTATCGTTATTATTTGCAGGGTACCAGGCTCTGCGATGGTCACTAAGATGAACAAAATAGGTATCATCCCTGCCCTCGTGGAGTTTATAGTTTAGCCAGAGAGAGAAACAGAAGTCAAGTCAACAAAATGGTTCTCAAATTGTGATGACTGTTAGGAAAGAAATAGACAGGGAGGTGTAATCGAAGGCTTTTTGGAGGAGGTGATGTTTGAGAATGAATGGGAGTCAAGGAGACAGCGCCCAGGCAGAGAGACCAGAAGGCTGTGAGGCCAGAAGGAGCTTGGCATCTGGGAGGAAGGGGCCAGGGAAGCCAGAGCAGATTAGTGGGGTGATTAGAAGTCGTGTGTGAGTGCCCGGCTGCACGGTGAATGCACTCCCTCAGAGACCGTCCTCTTCCTCATCCTGGCCTCCTCACTGCAAGGGTGATCGGCAGGGGTGTCCTCCTCCAGAATTTGGGGTGTGGCAAGAATAGGCAGGCTGGTTGTCTGTCCCCATTGCCCCCCCGCCCCCCGCCAAGGGGAGAGGGACCAGATGGGCTCAGAACTGGGGCCACAGGTCTAAATTCCACTCAGCTCCATCCTGGCCTTGGCGAGCCTGCAGTGCCAACTGGTGGTGAGATCACTGGGCAGGGGGCCCGTGGCTGGCGGTTGGGGACTTTTCTCCCCTGTTCTGTGTAGGTGGGGCAGGGGCTACAGGAGGTGGGGCAAGGCTCCTTTTGGTTGTAAGAAATAAGGGGACAAGGAAGGATGGAAGCCCCCTCCCATTACCACCCCCCAACTCTATAGGCCCAACTGCTCTCTTTTTTTCCAGCTTTTTATTTTGAATTGCAGACTCAGAGAAAGTTGCAAAAAGAGATCACAGAGTCCCCTGTCTCCTTCACCCAACTTCCCCAATGATTTATCTTATATGACTGTCCTTTTCTTTCTTAATTAAAACTGCTTTTTCTTTCTTAATTGAAAAAAACTCACAGTTGCTTTATGTTTATGGCAGATTTATTCGTAAGAGCTGTAATCTGAAAACTACCCAAATGTCCATCAACAGGTGACTAGATAAACAGATTGTGGTATATCCATATGATGAAATACTACACTGCAATAAAAAAGAACAAACTGAGCCGTGCAACATGAAGGAATCTCACTGATATTGTGTTGTGTGAAAGAAGCCACACACGGAGGAGTTCAAGAACAGGGAAAACTAATCTATGGTGATAGAAATCAGACTAGTGGGTAACCCCTCGGGAGTGAGTATTGACAAGGAGGGGCCACAAGGGTGCGCTCCAGAGGGTTGTTAGTGTCCCATGCCTTGCTATGGATGGTGGTCACACTGGTGTACATGTGAGTAAAATTTCATTAAGCTGTGTGTGCCTTACTCTATATATTTTAATTTTAAGTAAAAATTTAAAAACCATATCAAATAAATAAACAAGCAAAAAGCCAAAGTACAAAGACAGATGTCACAATCTTGCTCCCCACCCCCCCCAACTGAACAGTTGTTAGCAACCTGATATATTTGTGATCAGCATTTATTTATTTGTTTGTTTGTTTGAGAAACAAAGCTAAGGATTCACTTTGCAGTCTACCCCAGGTCCCCGGCCCTTCCCTGGGCTCCACTCCAGAGGTAACCATGGCTGTGAGGCCACTGTGTTCCCTCCCATCTGTTTTCAAACTTGCACACACACAAGTCACCAAAACCAGTGTAGAGTATTTTCCCGTGTTTCTTTCCAGAAATGGCATCACAGTGTATGTAGGAGTTTTGCAGTGAGATCTTTTCACTTCCTGCATGTCCCTGAGCTCTAACACGCCTAGTTCTAGCTCATTCTTTTTCACTGCTGTGCAATAGTCCACTGAATGAACTAACTACTGCCTATTTATCTGATCTGTTGATGCCCATTGAAGTTGCTTCTACTCTTTTGCTGTTAACTCCGCGTGCCCTCGTGGGAGTGTCTCTGGGGCCCCACCCACGGAGTGGGCTCCCTTGGCCAGGTCACCGTCTCTCTGTCGCCCCCAGGTGGTCAAGGTGGTGGGCAGCAACATCTCCCACAAGCTGCGCCTGTCGCGGGTGAAGCCCACGGACGAAGGCACCTACGAGTGCCGTGTCATCGACTTCAGCGACGGCAAGGCCCGGCACCACAAGGTCAAGGCCTACCTGCGGGTGCAGCCGGGAGAGAACTCCGTCCTGCACCTGCCCGAGGCCCCGCCCGCAGCGCCCGCCCCGCCGCCCCCCAAGCCCGGCAAGGAGCTGCGGAAGCGCTCAGTGGATGAGGAGGCCTGCAGCCTCTAGACTGATGCCCAGCCCGCCGCCGGCCCGCCCTGCGCCCCTACGGCTGTACCGAGTGCATGAGGAGCCGCTGGACCGCTGGGGACGGGACTGCCCGGGTCCAGCTGCCTCCCCATCCCGAGACCGCCCGTGGCCCCCACGTCGGCCCTCCTCCCACCACCCCTTGGCTCAGCATGTAAGGCCCGCTCAACCCTTCCCCTTCAGACCCTCTCCCTGACCTGGCTCAGAGACGGTGGCCCGGGCACCGAGGGGACAACTGCCCCGGAACGCTGGGGTGGGGCACCAGGCCGGGGCCGGGCTGCCCCCTTGTGTCACCAGCTTCAGTAGAGTCCAGTGTTTTGCTTTGCTTGCTTGTACCCCATCCCGTCCCAAGCCAGGGCCTCCCAGCCTCACTCCGCCTCCTTCCAACCATCCCCTGCTTGGACCTGGAGGTGTGGACAGTGACCCCTCCCCAAATTCGGACTTGAATCTTCTGAGCAAAACTGGGGCCTCTCCTCTGGCAAAGAACTGGGAGCAGAGCCCCCAGGAGAGCTGTGGCCAGTTGGCAGGGTGGCTCACAGGGGCCCTGGGAGGAGAGGGAGCCCCCACTGCCTCCAGGTGGGTCCTTCATGTTCAGCCTCCTTACACTAAATCCAGGTGGGTCCTTCATGTTCAGCCTCCTTACACTAAGAAACAGCTCCCTGCCCGCCCCGGGGCAGGAATCGGCCCCTTCACATGGCAAGTCGGAAGGAGGGCCTTTCCTTTTTGACCCCACGGCCCCATGCAGAGTTCTGCACCAGCAAGACCCCTTCGAGGGGCTTCGAGCCTCTCCAGGAGCCCCCCTCTGCCAGCTCCTGATGTCCCAGCCGCCTCCCAGGACCCATGCCGAATCCACCCAAGGGCCTGGGGCTGTTGGGAGCTGAGGGCCCCCCAGTACCAATCCCCTCACAATTCCTGATCAGGGGGCACCCACCCCCTGGTGATTTGTAAATATTTCTATTGGGCCCAACACCCCTTCAGAACTGGCTCAAACCTCTGGCCGCACCTCAGCGATGGAGTCGGGGGACGTGGGAGAGGCTTTGCCTAGGAGTGTGTGGGTTACCCTGTACACATGATCCAGTCTGTGACTACCAGCCAACCTGAATAAAGCGGTTTAAAAAAGCCTCTGGGCAGTGTCTTTCTGGGGCATTTGTATCTGGGAGCAGCGCCACCGGAGAGGGGCAGGTGGGAAGGGCTTGGCCAGCCCACGCCCGCGCCTCACTCAGCATCTTCTCGCTCCTGCTCTCTGCCCACCAAGCACAGAAGAAGCACTGGAGGGGACACAAGAAGTCAAAGGAAAACCAGCCTTTGTCCAGTGCCAATCTAATTACCAGGCACTTGAATTATTCTCAGATTTTTGAGATAACTACACATACAGAAGAGAGCATAAAATATGTGTATACTGTTCTGTGAATAAAATTATAAAGTGAGTAGGGGTGAGCTACCAGCTTATCAAGCAGCACCCCATAACTGAGGCCTCTGCCCAGCCCATGTCTTCCAGATCACCCCCCTCCCTCTTAGAGGTCACCACCACCCTGATTTTTAAGGTCATCCCATTCTCAATGTTCTTCTTACATGTTTACTACCTATATGTATATCATCTTAATACAGTTGAGTTTTGTCTACATTTTTTGAACTTTATATATGCATGGAATCATACCATATCTATTCCTTAACACACTGCTGTATTTGTGAGATTTATCCATGTTCTTTCATGTGTCTGTAATTTGTCCATTTTTATTACTGCATGACTATCTACAACTTATCAACTTATTTATCCATTATACTGTTGACAAAAATTTGTGGTCCCATCTGGGTGCACAATAATTAACAGCACTGCCCCGAGCATGTGAGCACGAGGGTGGACTGGCTAGGTTGGAGGTTTAGGCACTGCACTTTAGGGGTCTCATTTTCTCCCCAGGTATCACCATCCCCATACTACAGTTGAAGAAATGGGCTCAGAGAGGTTAAGTGGCTCTCCCAAGGTCACAAGGTCACAGCTATCGAACCCTGCTCTGCCAAGCTGAGCCCCTGCTCCCACTATGCCCTGGGCTCTGGACTCCCCCTGGCTCATCCCAGCCTAGAGTCCCACCTGCCATGGTCCTGCTGAGAATCTGCCTGAGGGCATGTCAGTCAAGACTTGGTAGCCACTACGGCTAGCTGGCACCTCCTTTGTGCGTCTACAGAAATCACGAGCATCACCCACACTGAGCCTGGGGCATCTACCTGTCCCTGAGCTCCCCTGCCAGCCAGACTGAGCGAGCCTCCTTCAAGGGCAGGGACTGGGAACTGTTGAAATGATGACTGACATTGGCTGAGCACTAAGTGTGTCCCAGGCACTGTGCTGACCGCCATAGCAGCCCCAAAGGGAGGCATGTATCCTCAGTTTTGAGATGAAGAAACTGAAGTTCAGAGAAGAGTGGGTTGGAGGCTGGCTGGATGGCTGGATGAGGACATGGATAAACCAGGCTATGAAGCAGGCAGGGCTCTGGACCAGTTGCAGAATCCTTGGGCTGGATGGTCTATGACCTGTGGTCCTTTCAGGCCAGCAGCCAGTCTTTATTCCATGAACATGATCCCTTCTAGAAATGCTCAAGTGCAAGGCAGACCCTGAAAAACCCAGGTCCCTCTGGGAAGGTCTGGAGGGTACAGGCTCATGCTAGAGTGATAATAATACTTACAGGTCTTGAGCACCTCCTATGAACTAGTGAAAGACTTTCCACAGGAAATCCGGAGGCTCCACAGGATCTCATTTCACCCTCCCAAGGTCTTGTGTCTCATCTCCGATCCCCTCCCCCTTTAGAGGGGTCCCCACCTCCTTGGAGGGATTTTTCTTGCTCTATTGGGAATGCAGCTCAGGGGAAAGAACAGTGTCTGGGTTAGAATCCTGCCTCTGCCCACCCTTGTTTCAGGACCCCGGGCAAAGCTCTTCATCTCTCTGAGCCTCAGTTTCCTTTTCTGTAAAATGGGAATGCTCCCAGGGAAATGCAAATCAAAATCATAAAGAAATACTACTTTGCACACACTGAGATGGCAAGAATCAAAAAGACAGAGAATAACAAGTGTTGGCAAAGATGTGGAGAAATTGGAACCCTCATACACTGCTGGTAGGATTATAAAATGATGCAGCCTCTTGGGAAAACAGTCTGGCAGTTTCTCAGAATGTTAAACAAGAGTTACCATATGACCTAGCAATTCTGCTCCTAGGTATATACCCAAGAGAACTGAAAACATATGTCCACACAAAAACTTGGACATGAATACTCACTCATAGCAGTGTTATTCATAAATAACAGCCCCAAAGTGGAACCAACCCAAATATCCATCAACTGATGAATGGATGAATAAAATGTGGTGTGTCCAGACAATGGAATATTATTTGGCAATAAAAAAGAATGAGGTACTGATAACATGCTATACCGTGGATTATTCTAAGTGATAATCAAAACATTATTCTACGTGAAAGAAGCCAGATGCAAAAGATTATGTATTGTAGGATTCTATTTATATGAAATGTCTAGAAGAGAAAAAAATCTATAGAAACAGAAAGCACGGGATTTCCCTGGTGGCACAGTGGTTAAGAATCTACCTGTCAAGGCAGGGGACATGGGTTCGAGCCCTGGTCCAGGAAGATCCCACGTGCCACGGAGCAACTAAGCCTGTGTGCCACAACTACTGAGCCCGCGTGCCGCAACTACTGAAGCCCGCATGCCTAGAGCCTGTGCTCCGCAACAAGGGAAGCCACCGCAATGAGAAGACTGCACACCACAACGAAGAGTAGCAGCCAAAAATAAATAAAAATTTTTAAAAAGACCCCTCCCCCTTTAAAAAAAAAAAAAAGAAAGAAAGCAGACTGGTGGTTGCCAGGGCTAGGGGAAAGGAAAATGGGGAGTGACTACTAGCGGGTATGGGGTTCTTTTTGGGGTGATGGAAATGTTCTAAAGTTGATCGGGGGTATTCTAAAATTGATTTACACAGCCTGTAAATAAACAAAAACCAATGAAATGTTAATACAGTACATTTTACATGGGTGAATTTAATGGGATGTGAATTATATCTCAGTAAAGCTGTTGAGGGAAATGGGCCCCTCTTAACGACAGCCCAGTGCCCACGTGCCCACAGCAGGCACATGGGAGGCACTTGGAAAATTCTGGCCGCTATTAATATTGCTGTGATTTTTATGTGGAAGCCAAAGCCAAGGTGTGCTGACCTCAGAGCAGAGCTGGAGGTGGCAGCCTGGGGGGTGGGACCAGGGGGCAGCAGAGGAACAGGAGACCTGGGAGAGGGAAGTTCGTAAAAGGGGTCCCCAGGCCCTGCCCTGAAAGCTCAGAAAACCCCCCTCATGCCCCCAGGTTAGTCGTCCCCCAGTATAAGAATAACCCAGGGGAGGTGTTTGTTCTAAATTCAGATGTCCAGGCCTCCTCTTGGCTTTCATACCCACACGGAACCACATCTACAGCTAGTGCCCCTGGCAGTTCTCATGCTTCTGAGTGACTCCAGCCCCCCAGCTCCCTTGGTCTCCAAGGCCTTGAATTCTGGCCCAAACCCTACCCACGCTGCCTGCCCAGCTGCCCTCAGGTGTGGACCCTCACAGGGCTCCCCTTTCAACTTTACCCCAGAACCTCCCTTTCTAACCCCTGCTGGGTGAGAATGGGGGAAACTGACAGCAAGGATCAGGCCTCTGGCCCCTCATTCTCTTTTTAATTAAAATTTATTTATTTATTTATTTATTTAATTGGCTGCACCGGGTCTCACGCGGGATCTTCGTTGTGACATGTGGGATATTTAGTTGCGGCATGTGGAATCTAGTTCCCTGACCAGGGATTGAACCCAGGCCCCCTGCACTGGCAGCATGGAGTTTTAACCACTGGACCACCAGGGAAGTCCCATCTACCCCACCCCCTATTCTTGATCCTTCATCCTAGGATTCAGAATGTGAGGCAGGGACGCCCCATTTCAGAAGGTGAGAGAGGGTCCAGTAAGTTTCAACCCAGGGACTGGACCCTCCTAGCACAGGGCAGGACTGACTGTGCTCCGAGTCGCTAGTAAGCGCTAGCTGTACGATTAGTTAACTAGAAGGGCAGGGACCGTGCAGAATCATCCCAGCAGTTCAGTAAGAAGCCAGCTTGGGGCAGGGGATAACGGAGGCCTGGTCCAGGGAGAGGGGGAAGGAACTCAGGAGCCCCATCAGGATCCCTGGAAATAGGTGAGGCCCGCTGCCCTCTTGGGGCCCACACATCACCTAATCCTGGGGCCATCTGAGTCATGGCAGCTTGTGAGCAACCCAGGTTTGGGGCTCTATCCCCAGAGATTCTGACCCAGTAATTCTAAAGTGGAGCCCAGGAATCTATATGTCCAACTGGATTCTGATGGAGGTGGCCAGTGCAGTATAGTTGGAGAAATACTGTACTATATGATTCTTTAAAGAAAAAGACACAGATAACTTAAAAAAAAATAATACTTTTTATAAAAGTGGGTGTTTGTTTCACTTAACCACGTGCCACATATAGACCTATCTCATTTTTGCTGCTAACTGGAGAGCATTTCAGCAGAGGATGCACCACAATTACCCTCCCCATTTGCCTCCTGATGGACATCTAAGTTATTTCTAATGATTTGCTATTACAGGTAATGATTATCTGAGTATGGCTCTATGAACAGCGTGGCACTCTTGGGGTATTTCAGAGTGTGTGGGAAATCCTTAAACATGGAATTGCTAGCACCAGATATTCTATCAAACTGCTCTCCTCAGGCAACCTTGACTATCTTAAAAAAAATTTTTTTTCGAATAAGTTAATGTTAAAAGTTCAAAAGGGTATTTATAGAGAATTACATTCTGTTCCCACCCATCCACCATTTCCCAGTTCTTCCAGGAGGCAATTACCATTAGGAAGTTCTTAACTCTCCTTCCCGTTATAGTGTGTGTGTGTGTGTGTGTTTGTATGTGTTTAAATACCCAGATGACAGTGTGATATACACAGTTCTGCATCTTGCTTTTTCCACCTAACAATCTACCTTGGCGATGGTTCCAATTTTTATTGGCTGTAGAATAGCCCGTTATATGGATGAACCATGATTTATGTAGCCAGTCCCCTAGTGATGAACACTGAGGCTGTTTTCAATCTTCGCTATCATAAACAATGTTTATTGTGAATTTCCTAGAGTATAAATCTGCACGTACATGTGCAAATATGTCTGTAGGATAAATATTTAGAAGTTAGAATTGCTGAGTCAAAGAGTTTGTGCATTTTTAATTTTGGTAAATATTGCGAAATTGATCTCCACAGAAGTTGGACCAACTTACACTCCTGCAAGCTGTGTTTGTGAGAGAGCGACCTGTTTCCTGATTCCCCCACTCTCATGTTTTGATCCTGGTCAAACTGTTGGCTAAAATGGGATCTCATGGTGGTTTCAATTTGCACTTTTCTTATGAGTGAAACTGAGCATCGTTTTTGCTTATTTAAGAACTATTTGGGGGGGCTTCCCTGGTGGCACAGTGGTTGAGCATCCACCTGCCGATGCAGGGGACACGGGTTCGTTCCCTGGTCTGGGAAGATCCTACATGCCGTGGAGCAGCTGGGCCCGTGAGCCATGGCCGCTGAGCCTGCGCGTTCGGAGCCTATGCTCCGCAACTGGAGAGGCCACAACAGTGAGAGGCCCGCTTACCGCAAAAAAAAAAAAAAAAAAACTATTTGGGGACTTCCCTGGTGGCACAGTGGTCGAGCATCCGCCTGCCAATGCAGGGGACACGGGTTCGAACCCTGATCTGGGAAGATCCCACATGCCACGGAGCAACTAAGCCCGTGTGCCACAACTACTGAGCCTGTGCTCTAGAGCCTGCGAGCCACAACTACTGAAGCCTGCGCACCACAACTACTGAAGCCCGTGTGCCTAGAGCCCAAGCTCCACAACAAGAGAAGCCACCACAGTGAGAAGCCCGTGCACTGCAAGATGAAGAGTAGCCCCCGCTCACTGCAAATAGAGAAAGCCCACATGCAGCAACAAAGGCCCAATGCAGCCTAAATAAATAAACAAACAAAACAAAACAAGAAAAAGAACTATCTGTACTCCCTTTTCTGTGAACTGACAGCTCATAACCTTTGCCCATTTTTCTACTGGTTTGTTGGTTGTCATCTTATTGATTTGTAGGAGCTCTTTGTGAGATGAATTGAAATATTTTTCTCAGTCTTTTGTTTGTCATTTGACTTTGTTTTTGGTGTGTTTTTTTTCTCCCAAGTAAATTTAAAAAAACTGTTAAGTACTTTATATCTATTAATCTTTTATTTTATCATTTCCATATTATGTTTCATTTCTATAA
The DNA here is from genome assembly GCF_025265405.1 of Mesoplodon densirostris. NCBI lineage: Eukaryota > Metazoa > Chordata > Mammalia > Artiodactyla > Ziphiidae > Mesoplodon > Mesoplodon densirostris. Next base: position 22,083,636 of record NC_082676.1, on the reverse strand, counting down.
ATGTAAATTTTACTCTTCAGGGATTTAAATTGCTTCAAAGTATGAGATAAGGTTCCCATTTTATTTTTTTCTAGATGGCTATTGCTTATCTCAACATTATTTTTCCTCCACTGATTTGAAATGTCATCATTATCATATTGCAAACTCCCACATATATATGGACCTCTTCTCAACTTTCTTTTCTACCCCCCCCATTCATGGGTCAGTACTATACTGTTTCAATTGTTATGGCTTTATAACATATTTTAGCATATTCTAAGGCTGTTTTCTACTTCCCTTTCTGTTTAATTTTTGTTTCTAGAACTTGCCTGGATTCTTCTTTGCTTTTCCATGTGAACTTTAGAGTCAACTTCTCTAGTTAAAAAGAATTTGATTGTTATTGTAGTTGGGATCAGTAAAACTCATAAATTAACATAGCCAGAACTTACATTTTATGACAATGCCTTCCTATTGTATCTCAACACTCCCCTCCCCGGTAATGCCCTCTCATTTTGTCTGAGACTTATTTTGTGTGCTTCTAAAAAGAGTACTTAAAAAATAACGGATTGTTGAATGAATAGAAGGATTATATATGGACTGATATGTGTAATACATGTGAAATACAAAAGATGTTAATTGGAGAATCTAGGTGGTGGGTATATGGGTGTTCTCCGTATAATTATTTAAACTTTTATGTATGTTTTAAAATTTTTATAATAAGATGTTGAGGGAGAAGAGAGCATTTAGATGTTTCCTTCCTATAGACTTTGCATTTAAAAAAATTAATTCCAAAGCACTTGTGTTGCTGCTATTGTGATGTAATCTTTTCTTCTGTATGTCTTCTAACTAGATGCAGCTTGCATAAACATGAGTACTAATAGTTTCTGTATTTTAACTTTTGTATCCAGCCACCTTATTGAATTTTTATTGCTTATAATAGTTTTTCATCTGATTAATTATCTCCCCAAGTAAGATTATCTTTCTCATTTCTTTCCAATCTATATAAGCTTTATTTTTTTTTCTCTTGTCTAACAGCATTGGCCAGTTCCTCCAAGATAATGTTAAATTACGGAACACATAGAGGACATCTTTACCTTGCTTTTTAGCTTTAATGTGAATGCTTCTCATGTTTCCAATGCTGCCTTTTGAATATACATCTGGAGTCTCCTGTGAATGATTTAGGAGACTCAAGTCTTATTGATGAGACACCCAAACACTTCAATGTGAATGCCCATTTCAAGTTGGCACCATCCAAGCCAGGTTCCAGGAATATGCCCACCCCACTTCATAAAAAAAAAAAGGGAAAAAATGACTGGACCATCAGGTACAGCTCTGCAAACCAACAAGTATGGCATTTAGAGCATGGACTTGGGGGTCTGATAGACATGGGTTTAAATCTCAGCTCTGCCACTTCTGAGTTATGTGGTGTGAGGGCCACCTCCCCTCCCTGAACCTCAAGTGTCTTTGGGGAATTGAAGGGGACACTGTGAACTCAGCATCTAGCACACTGAGGCTGTTCTCATTCACCAGCATGGGGGAGGGCAGGGCCTGGGACTCTGCATTGCCAACACAAGAAAGTTTGTAAGCTGGTGGGATATCACATGGGCATAGCAAGTAGTCTGAAAAGACATCCATTAAGCTGAGAGCTGTGGTCACTTCTAAGGAGTGGGATAGAAGGGATATATTCCAGTAGGCTGAATATTTGTAAAAGGCAAGTTTTATATCTGTACCTTGAAATGCATACAAAGGTTTAAAGAAAACCAACCAAGAAACAGAAGTAAATAAAACGGGGATGAGGGCGGTATGTAAGATGCCAAGGTTGGCAGGAATCCTAGTATGTCTGAGTCCCCTTGACAAGGTCTCTTCCTCCAGTGATGAGAAGTGTTCTCCCTCTGAAGGAAGCCCTTGCTGACCCTACACAGAGCAGACCCTGGAGGCAAGTTCACCCCACTCCTCCTCCACCATACTCTCCCACCCTCTTCACACTCTTACTTCATTTTTGCTTGAGTTAGTCCTGATTTAGTTTAGATATCCACACTCCTTTGAAGCCACTTGTCTCAGTAAAGACCTGCCCACTCCCAGACTCAGTATGTGAATCTCAGTTAATCTAAGCTAGGGGCTTTTAATGAAGTCCACAGACCACCCCTACCAAGGGTCTGTGGATGGAATGCATGGGATTCACAATCTTGCATTGGGAAAAAAGAAAAAAAAAAAAACTATGTCTTTCTTTTCATTAAACTCCAACTGAAATTTATCATTTCCTTCTATTATGAATGTAAGCAACAAACCACAGTATCATTAGCAGTAACTTGTGACTTTGTCACCAATGGAAATCACAAATATTTTCATATCACAAAACAGTTATTACAGGTATCTCAGAACATTGTTTACCTTTATCACTACTTAAAAATTATGGTTGTTATTAGATCTGCTGCTAGATTTTGCTATTTAGTGCACTAATAAAGAAGCGAGTTTATTCCTATATCGCTTAAAAAATATATTTTTTGATATAGTTGGTTTCTTTTGTAATCCGGTCATTTTATTCTATGCAATTAAATAGAGTACTTACTCTGGGAAGGGGTCCCTAGGTTTCACCAGACTGCCAAAGGGGCCCATGGCACAGAAAAGGTGAATAAACTCTGGTCTAAGCCAATGCTGGCAATTCCATTATCCGAGCTGGAGACTACTTAGGAAGTGTCATGTGACCTAGAGTGTCACATTCACAATGAGATTCAATGGGACATCTGTTGGAGGGAGAGTGGAGTCCCTCTTGGGAAAAGTGTCTTAAGAGGAGATACAAGGAAGTCATACTTTCTTCCTCTGCTTCTTAGTGTCTGAGCATGTGAGCTGGGAATTTCTTCCACCATTGGGCAGCCATGTGAAGAGCAGCTGATCCACTTGAGATGCAGAAAAGATTGATGGGAGATGCCTGGGTTTTTGAGGATGTGGTTGAACTGGTGAATTAGCCAGATAGGAACCTCCCTACTTCTAGACTCCTGTTATCAATCAATAAATTCCTTAAGATTTAGGCCATTAGGTCAGTTTTCTTCTACTTGCAGACAAGAGCACTTTCTCTAATCCACCATGCTATTTTTGTTCCCCCATGTTTTCCACACTTGGTCCTAACAAATCAGTGGGGTGACGTGGAAAAGAAGTCAGCTCCTTGTTCCATCTGAGTCTTATGATTGGTCAGATCTTCTTTCCTTGAGGTTGAACATCTTCAGGTCCTTTAACTGGACTCATGTGAGATGGTTTTGAGAAATTTTTCTACCACTAACACATATATCTATACAGATCACTGGTTCTCAAACTTTAGCATGCATCTTTATAAATTTATTTATTTTATTTTTTAATTTATTTTTGGCTGCGTTGGGTCTTTGTTGCTGCATGTGGTCTTCCTCTAGTTGTGGCGAGTGGGGCTACTCTTCGTTGCAGTGTATGGGTTTCTCATTGCGGTGGCTTCTCTTGTTGCGGAGCACGGGCTCTAGGCACGCAAGCTTCAGTAGTTGTGGCAGGTGGGCTCAGTAGTTGTGGCTCGCGGGCTCTAGAGCGCAGGCTCAGTAGTTTTGGCGCATGGGCTTAGTTGCTCCGTGGCATGTGGGATCTTCCCAGACCAGGGCTTGAACCCGTGTCCCCTGCATTGGCAGGCGGATTCTTAACCACTGCGCCACCAGGGAAGTCCCAGCATTAGGCTGTTAAAACACAGATTTCTAGGTCCCACTCCTGGAGTTTCAGATTCAGTGGGGCTGGAGTGGAGCCCAATAATTTGCATTTTCTAACAAATTCCCAGATGATGCTGATGCTGCTGCACTTGGACACCACAGTTTGAGAACCACTGGTCTAGGTCCGTATAAAAACATGGCTTTCGGGGCTTCCCTGGTGGCGCAGTGGTTGAGAGTCCGCCTGCCGATGCAGGGGGCATGGGTTCGTGCCCCGGTCTGGGAAGATCCCACATGCTGCAGAGCGGCTGGGCCCGTAAGCCATGGCCGCTGAGCCTGCGCATCCGGAGCCTGTGCTCCTCAATGGGAGAGGCCACAACAGTGAGAGGCCCGCGTACCGCAAAAAAAACCCACAAAAAAACCCCCATGGCTTTCAAAAATGAAATCACTACTCAAGGGGGGAGGGTCTGGCTAGTGCTAAGCAGAGCAGAACTATTACCTCCCTCAATACCAATAGCATGCTCTTATTATTGCAGCCCAAATTACAAACTGCTTTTTCATACTGTTGAACTCTATGTCACCAAGACTCTGAAACCTGTATCACACATCTGGCTCCCAAACTCTCTCCCTGTTCTTTGTTGAGGGCCTATTGTGTGCCAAGTGCTTTAAGGAATTATCACATTTAATTCTCATGACAACCCTTGAAATGCGCAGCTATTTCTTTGGGGGAGGCTAATGCCCAGAGAAATAAAGAAAAACAATTCCCAGGTAAATAAGTGAGGGACCCAGGATTTGAGCCTGGGTTATAGAACTCTACAATTAAGAACTCTCCTCCATCTTAACAGCATCAATTAATCAGCTGCCCTTTGGGGCCCAAGACAAATTTACCTAATTGTGCCTCATCTAGCTCATTTCTCTCTCTTGTCTACAAGGTCATCTAATGTGATTTTTGTCAAATGCCCCAGGTTTCTTGAGTATCTCCTTCACCCACAACTCAACCCTTTCACTGCCCTCACTGCTGCCCTAAAGAGAAGGAGGTTAAGTTTGCTGAGTTGCATTTAGAGCCATATGAGTTTAGTCTCTGAAAGTGTTAACTGTGGGCACATTTTAATAAAGGCCATTTTCTATGGCTACAGCTACATAAATGTCCCAATTTAATATGCAAATGTACCACAAGTTATTTAGGATGTGCTGGGCCTTTATTGTTCTAGTTGCCATTATGTTGATTTAGCCCAGAGCTTTATAGTTAATAATTTAGTAGGCAACCTTATTATTATTTTTTTTTAATTTTATTTATTTATTTATTTTACGTTTGGCTGTGTTGGGTCTTCGTTTCTGTGCGAGGGTTTTCTCTAGTGGTGGGGAGCGGGGGCCACTCTTCATCGCGGTGCGCGGGCCTCTCACTATCGCGGCCTCTCTTGTTGCAGAGCACAGGCTCCAGACGCGCAGACTCAGTAGTGTGGCTCACGGGTCTAGTTGCTCTGCGGCATGTGGGATCTTCCCAGACCAGGGCTCGAACCCGTGTGGCCTGCATTAGGCAGGCAGATTCTCAACCACTGCGCCACCAGGGAAGCCCGACAACCTTATTTTTAAATCTCCCTTTGTCCTCATGCCTCACCTTTTTTTACATTAAGGGACTTAGGCCTGTATGAAGATTCAGTTTAATGAACGATCAATCCTTGAATAAGTGTAGTGGCAAAAGGACTCCCTTGAAATCTAGGAAAAGCTTTAGGTTCATGAGTTTTCACCTTCTTGATGGGATTCTTGGTCTCATCATAAATATCATGACTCAGTTTATCCCTAGTAGTTCTTTTTGTATTATATTCTGCTTTGCCCAATATTAACATCATTAGTTGAGTTTTCTTTGGTTAGTATTTGCCTGGTATATCTTTTTCTATTTTCATCATTTCTGTGTCATTGTCTTAGGTATATCTCTTATACACAGCTTATACTGAATTTTGATTTTTTTAAAATCTTATAGTCTCTGTCTTTTTTTTTTTTTTTAAAGCATGGATCATTCTTTTTTTTTTTAATTTTATTTGTTTATTTATTTATGGCTGTGTTGGGTCTTCGTTTCTGTGAGAGGGCTTTCTCTAGCTGCGGCAAGTGGGGGCCACTCTTCATCACGGTGCGCGGGCCTCTCACTATCGTGGCCTCTCTTGTTGCGGAGCACAGGCTCCAGACGCGCAGGCTCAGTAATTGTGGCTCACAGGCCCAGTTGCTCCGCGGCATGTGGGATCGTCCCAAACCAGGGCTCGAACCCGTGTCCCCTGCATTGGCAGGCAGATTCTCAACCACTGCGCCACCAGAGAAGTCCTAGTCTCTGTCTTTAAAAGGTACGTTTAATCCACTTACATTTCTGTGATCACTGATTTATTTGGACTTATTTTCTACCATCTTATTTTGAGTGTATGTTTGTGTGTGTTTTCTATTATCATGAGATTTTTTGGCGGGGGGAGCACATATGGTTACTTTAATTTTTTCCTTCTTTTTTTGACTTTTGATGGATAGCATTCTTTAGCACCCCATCCTTTTTCCTCCCCACTGATTTAAAAGCTGTGTATCACATTTCTTTTAGTGTTTTCATTTTAATTTTTAACATACTTACTTAAGTATATATTTTCCTAACAGCATAAAGTTTTTCAGTATCTATTTTCCTCTTAACAAGACAATCCCTCTAACACCATGTAACTACCAACTGAATTGCCCCCCTCCCCATTATTCTTGTTATTGTCTAGAATCTTAGTTCCACTGTTTATCACAGAAATTAATGTTTATATTATCAGAAATTATTTAGATTCACCAATATATTTGACTAATTTCTGTACTTAATGTCTTCCTTCTTTCACTTTCCCTTTTGCTCAAGTACTTGCTTTAGTAATCCTTTCAGTGAGGGTATCGCTGGTAAACTCTCTTAATCTATGAAAGTCTGAAAATACGTGTAATTTGATTTCCTTTTTCAGGGTCCATCTAGCTGTGTATTGAGGTAGGCTGATCATATTTTACCCTCTGCATGATCAAGATATTATTTCTCTGTCTCTGTCATCCATTGCTGTTGATGAGACATCTGCTGTCAGCTCAACTGAATTTCCTTCCCTTTGTAGGCAATTTGTCTTTATTCTCTGTAAATCTTAAGATTTTTCTCTTTATCTTTGATATTCTACTCTACCATTACAATGTTTCTGGTTGAGAGTTTATTTATTTATTTTAAATTTTATATTTTTGGCCACAATGCGTGGCTTGCAGGATCTTAGTTTCCCAACCAGGGATCGAACCCAGGCCCCAGGAGTGAAAGCATCAAGCCCTAACCCACTGGACCACCAGGGAATTCCTGAGATTTATTTTTAACCATTCTATCAATATTTCGCACACGGTATGTGTTTTTCATCTGAGGACTTTCATTTTGATTCTGAAATATTCTCAGTCACCATCTCTTAAATATTGTATCTCCATTACATCCTTTATTCTATCCTTCTGGAATTCCTATTACACATATGTTGGACTCTTTCCATATGTTCACTATGTCTTAACTGCTCTTTCATATTTTCCATTTCTTTATCTCTCTGTGCTGGATGGACGACCTAAATAGACATTTCACCAAGGAAGACATACAGATAGCCAAGAGGCACATGAAAAGATGGTCAACATCACTAATTATTAGAGAAATGCAAATCAAAACTACAATGAGGTATCACCACACACCAGTTAGAATGGGCATCATCAGAAAATCTACAAACAACAAATGCTGGAGAGGATATGGAGAAAAGGGAACACTCTTGCACTGTTGGTGGGAATGTAAGTTGATACAACCACTATGGAAAACAGTATGGAGGTTCCTTAAAAAACTAAAAATAGAACTACCATATGACCCAGCAATCCCACTACTGGGCATATACCCTGAGAAAACCATAATTCAAAAAGAGACATGTACCACAATGTTCATTGCAGCACTATTTACAATAGTCAGGACATGGAAGCAACCTAAGGGTCCATCAACAGAGGAATGGATAAAGAAGATGTGGCACATATATACAATGGACTATTACTCAGCCATAAAAAGAAATGAAATTGAGTTATTTGTAGTGAGGTGGATGGACCTAGAATCTGTCATACAGAGTGAAGTAAGTCAGAAGAGAAAAACAAATACCGTACGCTAACACATATATATGGAATCTAAAAAAAAAAAAAAATGGTACTGATGAACTTCGTTGTAGGGCAGAAATAAAGAGATAGACATAAATTTTAAAAAACACTTGAAAAATTATTGAATAAAAATATTTCAAGCTAAAAAATAAAAAGAGATAGACAGAAAATGGACTTGAGGACCTGGGGTGGGAGGGCGAAGCTGGGGCGAAGGGAGAGTAGCATCGACATACATACACTACCGAATGTAAGATAGTTGGCTGGTGGGAAGCAGCAGCGTAGCAGGGAGACTGGCTCGGTGCTTTGTGATGACCTAGAGGGTGGGATAGGGAGGGTGGGAGGGAGGCTCAAGAGGGAGGGGATATGGGGACATGTGTATGCATATGGCTGATTTGCTTTCTTGTCCAACAGAAACTAACACAGTATTGTGAAGTAATTATACTCCAATAAAGATGTATTAAAAAATTTTTTTGATGAAAAAAATAATTTATCTATTGTTGCAGTGTATAAACGGAGGTTATTTTTCCTCACTAATTCATGGATGGTGTGGCTAAATATTCTTACCTCATTTTTATTGAGGTATATATGATTAATACACAATAAAAGCATCCATTTAAAGTGTATAACTTGATATAGTCATACAATCACCATTATGTGATAAACATATACAGTCATATAATCACATTACAATCAAGAAAAGAACACTTTCATCAACCCCCAAACTTCCTCTGTACCCCTTTGCTATTAATCCCCTTCCCCAAACCCCAGCCCCAGGTAACCAGTGATCTACTTTTATAGATTAGTTTTGCCTTTCCTAGAATTTCATATAAATTGAATCAGACAGTATATACTCTTTTGTGGTTGGCTTCTCTCACCAAGAGAGTGATTTTGAGATTTATCCATGTTGTGTATACCAGTACTTCATTCATTTGTACTGTTGAGTAGTATTCTGTTGTATGAATATACACAATTTGTTTATCCATCCTTCTATTGATGGACATTGGGGTTGTTTCTAGTTGGGGCTATTATGTATCACTCTGCCATGAACATTCATACACAAATCTTTGTGTGGACATGTTTTCATTTCTCTTGGGTAAATATCTAAGAGTGGGATTTCTGGACAGTATGGTAAATGATGTTTAACTTCGTAAGAAACTTCCAAACTGTTTTTCAAAGTGGCTACACCATTTTGCATTCCCATCTGCAATGTATGAGATTCTGGTTGAGAAGCAGGTTATTTTTAAAGTAGGAGCTCAATGCCATATTCACTGAGGGTGACTGTAAAAACACTTAGAAGGTACACTGAGCTATACAATGTCAGGAATGGTAATGAAGGCTCTGCGAGGGCACAGACTTTTAGTGTCCTGTGTACTGCTGAGTCCCCAGTGCCTCGCACAGGTCTTGGCTCGTGGCATGCACTCAATAAATGAATCAATGAATAAAGATTTGTCCCTGACAGACATTAACAGCTTTTAAAATTTGGACCTACTGCATCCTATTTGAGCAAAGGAAGTTTTGGGGAGTCCTGTTTTCTCCTTCCCTAAATTTCACAAGACCCTTGTTTTGAACTAGTTGGCATTTCTACCCCATTTCTATGAGATCTACCATCCCTTTAGCCAGGCTTCTCTTCAAAGCCCAAGATGACCACTCTACCCCCAGCGCTGCGTCTGCATCGCAGCCAGGAGGAAGGAGAAGGGAGAGGAGGGCACACACCCTCTCTTTAAGGATACTTGCTTGAAGTTGAAGATCATTTCTGCTTATCTATCATGGGCCAGAACTTAAGCCACATGGCCACATGGCAAGGGAGATTGGAAAGCGTGACCTTTATTCTGACCAGCTGTGTGCCTAGATAAATAGCGGTTCTCTTACTTAGGAGAAGAGGAGGTTATGTACTGATGACTTCTAGCAGGGCCTACCCTGCGCCTGCCTTTGTCCTGAATGCTAGGCACTAGTTCAATACACTGTATTAGTCAAAAAATATGTTTATTCCTCAACTCCAAGGAGAACTTTTTTTTTTTTTTTTGCGGTATGCGGGCCTCTCACTGTTGTGGCCTCTCCCGTTGCGGAGCACAGGCTCCGGACGCGCAGGCTCAGCGGCCATGGCTCACGGGCCCAGCCGCTCCGCGGCATGTGGGATCTTCCCGGACCCGGGCACGAACCCGTGTCCCCTGCATCGGCAGGCGGACTCTCAACCACTGCGCCCCCAGGGAAGCCCCAGGGAGAACTTTTTGATTCACTACACAAAAGGATGCCACGCTGGTAGGTAAGGAGGTGTCTCAGTCAGCACTTCCAGGCCTCATCCCCTGCCACCAGACCAGCCACCGTGGCTTCTCCCTCAAGGTTTTCTGATCCAGCTACAGGGGGTAAGGAGCAGTTGATGGATGGTGCATTCAGAGAAGGGGGAGTTAATAATGGAATCTGTCGACAGGCCCACATTGTTGACCACCCTGGGACCCAAGTGTCTGCCTTCTGGTGACCTACCTGAGGAAGCTTTGATGGGCCCAGTGGCTGAGCTGGGTGCAGAGAGCTGGGTCCACTCAGCTGCCCTTCCCACGGTCCATCAGGCTTGGTGTCCAGGAAACTTAGCAGCCTACAGAGGGTAGGGTATATCCCAGAGCTGTGTGTCCAATACAGCAGCCATTAGCCCCATGTATTTATCTCAATCTAAACTAATAAAATAAATATTCAGTTTCCTAGTTGTACCAGCCACATTTCAATTGCTTAGTAGACACCTGTGGCTAGTGGCCACCATAATGGATAGCGCAGACATAAAACACTTCCATCCCTGAAGAAAGTTCTATTGGACAGTGCTGCCCCAGAGGAGAGACATCTCAGCTTGAATTATAGAGGCAGAGTACTAAGAAAGAGGCAGGTGATGGGTCTGACCTACACTGTGCCAGGCGGACCCAAGCTGGGCCACCAGGGTCCATGGGCCCCACACTCTGTGAGGGAAGCAAATGAGAGAGAGGAAGGTGTCCAGGCAAGGGTGCAGAGGGGGCTGGAAACGTATCTGTGTCTTGTTTAAAGGATGTTTTAGTATGGGTTCCTCCAGAAGCAGATGCTGGGACAAAGGTTTAATGGCAAGTAGTTTTCTGGGGAGATGATTCCAGAAAGTACCAGAAGGGGAGTGAGGAAATGAGACAGGGAAAGTGTGAGTGGTCTGGCAAGCATCCACTGTGAGCAAGTGGGGCTCCATCCTACCAGGGAGCTCTGGGAGCCAGTGTACAGCACGTACCTCAAAGTCATCCCAAGGGCTTGGGGAGCTGTGGTTTTTATGCATTAACTTCTACTAGTCATTGGCTGAAGGCTGCTCCCAGGGTGTTAATTTGCTAAGACTTCTGGTCTGCTAAGCATGGAGACAGAAGGCCTTCCTTACCTGTGGAAAGTCCTCAGGCAAAGAGATGCAAACATGGGGCAGCTGGAAGTTGGCTGGAGCAGACTGAGGGGTAAGACCTGAAGGATATGGGCTGGACACCTGGAGAAGACCAACATCCTTAACCCCCAGCTTCATCTCTCTCTCTCTCTCTCTCTCTCTCTCTCTCTCACACACACACACACACACACACACACTCCTTGCATATCTCTCATCATGCTGGCCTCTTCCTTTTCCTCAGACTCTCCCTGCTCCCTCCCACCACAGGACCTTTGCATATGCTGTTCTGGGAATGTCTGAAGCACTCTTCTACTCTTTCCCATCCCTTTTCATCTAGTCAGGTCCTACTTATTCTTCAGATCTTGGCTCAAATGTCCCTTTCTCTAGGTAGCCTTCTCTGAGGGACACCCCACCCCCACCCCAGGACAAGAACAAGTCCTACTGCACACCATCCCAGCTCCCTGTCCTATAAATGCATCATTATATATTCACGAGGTTAGTTGATTACCACTGTCTTCCAGTCAGACTGTAACAAAGGGATCTTGCTTGTCTTATTCACAGTGACACATAGTAGGTCCTCAAGAAATATATGCGGGGTGAATGAACGAATGATTGAATTCCAGTCCGAATGACTAGGACTCCCAGTATCCAGAGAGAATTTACTAGCTTAAGACCTCAGGAAGAGGAAGAGGCTAATTAGCAATTCATTAGGATCTGTTCTCACTTCTGTAGTCAATGCTAATCACTTGTTTGTTTAAAACAGGAAGTTCTGCACTCATTAAATCCATTAGTAAATGAAAACGTTTCTCAGGGAAGTCTGGCCTCCCACACTGGAGTGTAAATTCTAGGGCCGCACCCCCCACCACCACCCCGACTTTGTATAGGCTTCACAGAAGTCAGGAAAGCGGGTGCTCGCAAGCTGTCATTACCCTGGGAGAGGACTTGAGTCTTCCTTCACAGTGGGACCTTAGGAACCTGCTTCTTCAGCCCTCTGAGCTCAGCTTCTGCCCCTGTACAACGGGCACGTTGTATCTCATGGCTAATTGTGAAGATTAGAGGGAGCTGTGGTGCCTGGAGTATCAGCTCACACCTTGGTGTTATCCTCCCTGATGGCCGGTAGAGGGTCTATTTTGAGAACATAGCTACCCGGCTGTCCTGAACTCTCCGGCTAGTTAACAGCCAGGCGCCTCTCTCCTCCTAAGCAGCCCAGCTTAGAGGCTCACAGGCCATGGTGTGCTCACCCTGGCCTTGCATTAGCTCATTTAGTTTGCACAGCAAATCCATTATTAGCTGCATTGGCAGATGTGAAAACTGAGGCTTGCAGAGCAGAGGCACGGGCACATGGACTTGTCTCCTCCCCACGCTTGGCTGTCTCCTCCTTGGCTGTCCAGGAAGACGCCTCTGCCTCGAGGCAGACTGGGCTCTCCCCAGTCTGTTCTTCATCAGGTGTGTCTGCTGGTCCTGGGTCTTACTCATCCTCCTGCTCCCAAGGACCTGATGCTCTGCAGAAATGGAACATCTACCTGGGTCCGGGCATTAACTACATACTAGCCTCAGTGCTGCTTTTCCTGCATTAGATCACTGAGTCCTCACCAAAATTCTACAGGCTGAGCTACTGTTATTACCCCCATCTTCCAGATGAGGAAACTGACGTGTCAGAGGTCACAGGGCTGGAAAGTGCATAAATGGCCAAGGCAGGCTGCCTTCAGAGCCCGTGCACTTCACCCCACAGGGGACTGTTCTGCCCTCACAACAGGCCTCAGGAACGGTGGAGAGGAGGGCTGGGGGGTAGCCTGGCAAGGGCGAGCTCAGCCCTCCATCCAGTCAGAGCCCTGCAGAAAAGCCACAGAGAACAACTTCCCTGGTGCAATGCTACCAACCCATTCCTTAGGCGCCTACTGAGTACCCACTGGTAGTAGAGTTGTGTCTGCCTTTGGGTATCGATCAGCCTCCCTTCCCGAAGTTTCATCCTTTTGTTCAGCCTTATTGTTTACTGTTCCCACCTCCCATTCGCATGAGCCAAACACCATACATGCTGTTCCCTCTTCCCAGAGGGGATCCTTCCCTTTGCATCTGAGGGGCAAATACTACAAAGCCAGTTGGGACAGCCTCTCTTCCATGAAGCCTCCCAGTTTCCTTTCAGTTCTACCTCTGGGCTGCCACTCATACCTCTAAGGTATCATCATCATCATGACGACCAGCTCCTACTGAGCACTGCCCAGGGGCTAGGCCCTGAGTTTAGCACTTTATTCTCACCATGCTCTCAGGGAGGTATTATTTTTATTCCCATTTTGTCAAAGCTCGGAGCAATGAAGAGACTTGCCCAAGGCAGCAGGGTCAGAAGTCAAACCCAGGCCGTCTGTGTCCAGAGGCCATGCTCTTAACCGCTGCTCCCAACCTCCTCCCAATCCAAACTTTATTGCTGCCTTCTCATGATGATTGTTTTGTTTAGCTCTCCTCTGAGCCTGGCTCCTAGGAGACAGAATTTATGTCTTTTTGTCTCTGGGCCTGGCACATAAAAGGCCTCGGAAAATGCTTGTTGAACTGAAGTTTCCAACCTGAAGATTTTGAATTCTGTTGCATAAACCTGATGTAACGGATCATGTAACTCATCATTTGATGTTGGCAGCCTCAGGTTTGAATCCTATCTTTGTCCTTTATTTGGTGCCTTTGGGCCCGTCACTGGGCAGCTGTCATCCTAACAAGGAGAGGAAGACACAAGCCACAGCCCTGTCCAAGGTGCTGAAGATGCAGTCATGAATGCAACCCCTCCACGAGGGAAAAGGCTGCAAGCTGGACAGAGCCTCACTGGGGTTTGGGGCAGAGGGCACTGTGCAATGCCCTGAGAGCACTGAGTGTGAGTCCTAAATTCTGTCTGGGCAGTCAGGAGAGCCTCTGAGGCTCGACCTGCTTCTCTTGGGGTTCTGAGGGCTCAGATGAGCTGGGGCATGGATGGGAGATGGTTTTTCTGCATGCACACAGGGGCTGTGGGGTACAGCTGTCTGTACAGCACACAACCCATCCCCTGAAGGGATCCTCTCTAAGATCCCTTTTCTTATTTGGCTTAAGCAATACCTCCTCTCCCCCAAGCCTGGTGCCCCTTGAGAAATGCACAGCACAGGAGAGGGACCCCAGATGATGTTAGACTCCTATCACCAAAATGTGAGTTTACCATAGAATTATAGACTCACAAATGTCTTATATTTTAATAATAACTTTTTTGTGAGTGAATAAGTTACACATGTATATGATTTAAAAATGTGAAGAGTAAAGGGAATTCCCTGGTAGTCCAGTGGTTGGGACTCAGCGCTTTCACTGCTGAGGGCCTGGGTTTGATCCCTGGTTGGGGAGCTAAGATCCCACAAGCCATGTGGCATGGCCAAAAAAAAATAAAATAAAATAAAAAAATGTGAAGAGTATAAAGGGTACAATGTGAAAAGATCTCTCATCACTAATCCTGTTACCCTTCCTAGAGGCTGCCACTTGAGTGTTCTTTAAGAAAATTCCACACATAAAGTACCCCTGTCCCTCATAAATAGTATCATTGTTCTGCTTGCCTTCTTCTTTAATAATGTATCTTGGAGATATACACAGAGAACCAGCTGTTTCTTTTTAAAGGCTACTTGGCACATTACACGTTAGTAAGACACTTATTTAGCCAAGACTCTCTGGATGGACTTCTAGGTTGTTTCCAAACTTTGATTAATGCGAACACTGCTTCAATGAACTCTTTGTTCCTTATCTTTGCATGTGGACAAGGAAATTCCTAAAAGCGGGACTGCCGAGTCAAAGAGTACGTGCATTTAAAATTCTGATAGCCATTGTTGGTTTATTCATTTTATTATATGGATGGACCATAGTTCATTTAACCAGTCCATCCCTCCCTCCCTCCCTCCCTCCCTCCCCAACCTGTTCTCCTGCTTTCTAATTCCATATTTACTTTTAGGAAATAGTTAACATTTCATGACTTTTGATGTATCATTTGTTCAGTATTGTTCACTACAATTTCTCTTTTGGGGGAGAGCAAGGGGGTGTTTCAGTTTCTTCTGGATGGATGTTTAAGTCCTATGATTAGGTTACTTCCTATCTTTTGCTTCCAGTCTCTTGAGATATTCATGTAAAGCATTAAGCATAATGCCTGATACATTGGGCATTTAGTATTTGTGAGTTCCTGTAAATCAGGAACAACCTCGCAGTGACTTGCCTGTGCATGTACTCCTTTGTGCACGTGTGAGTTTTAAATTCTTAGAGGCAGAATTGCTGGTCAAAAGGTGTATACATTTAAATTTAGGAGATATGGCCAAACTGACCTCCAGGGAGCTTGTACCAACTTACATACCCGTTTCCCCCAATACTTGCCAACACTTTATTATCCAATCACAGTTTAGGAGGTGGGGCAATTTTGGAGACCGACAGTTTCAAATCCTAACAGACAGGGAAACTGAGACCCTGGGGAGGAGGAGGGACTGCCCAAGGTCACCTGTGAACTGTGGCACAGTTAGATTCCCATTTCTGGAGGACGGAGCAGTGTCTAGGGTGGAATGTGTGAGAGCACCAGGTGGGGTCCATGAGGTAAGAAAGGATGTGAAAATGGGGTGGAGGGGAGGTGGGGTGCACCAAGGTCTGGGTCCACTGCACACCTCTGCCTTGGGGAATGTAACATGTTTTATTTCTTGTTATTTTACTATTATTATTTTTTGGCTGCGCCATGAGGCATGCGGGATCTTAGTTCCCTGACCCCGGATCGAACCCGTGCCCCCTGTGGTGGAAGCACGGAGTCTTAACCACCAGACCACCAGGGAAGTCCCATGTTTTATCTCTTGAAGAAACTTCTGACTCTTCTCCGTTACTTCTCCCTATCTCCACCCCCACCCTACCCCCCAGCATCTTTCCCCTTGGAAACAGCCTCAGAGATTCTGAAAGGAGTTTTCCTTACTTCAGAGCCTGCCTGTGTGGGAGGAAGCTGAGGACGTGAGGGTACTGACTGAGAGAGCCGGTTGAGACCCAGGAGCCATTGTGCGAAAAGAATGGAAAATTATATGAGGGAAAACGGAAGGGGGTGGTGGAGGCAGCCATTCATCAGTGCTTTTTAACCTTTTCCTGCTGCAAAAGCGGGCAGCCCCAGATGCTGGGAGATGGCTGCAACGAGAGACGTTTTCATAAATGGCTTGTGCCTAAGGCTTTGAAGGGTGGTGGGCACCACTCCCTCCTTGCCTTTTGCAGGCGGGCTTTGTACTCTGGGTAGAAGTGTCAGAAAAGGTAGAACAGCTCCTAATCTAGGAGATGATTCCTCTGGGAAATCAGGCTGCTTTTCAAGTGTAATTTGAAAAGTCGCTGCCTCCAAACTTCATTGGCGGGGGGCGGGGGGTAAGGCAGGGGGGCAGAGGGAAGAATGCCATTTATAAAGCAATCAATGCTTCCACAGAGGCAGCCATCACTCAGAATTATTTTCTGAAATTTGGCCTCTCTTCCTTACTCTGGAGGAAAGGCAACGTGGGCACTTTGCTTCCAGTCAAGCCCGACACAGAGGCTGGGGTAAGTCACACAAAGGGAGAGGAACCCTGCCCTGTTCATCGCAGCTGGAGCTGCGGAAAATCATTTCTAGGGCTTCTCAACTCTTCCGAATGAGCTGGAGGAAGCCTCATCAGAGGTTCCATTCATCTCACTTCTTACTTTTAAACTTTAAAGCACATATTTACGTGCCTTAAGTTGCCCACGAACCATGGCGTGTCAAACAGTTTGGGGTTGATGGAAGAGGTACATTTTCTCGTCCTGGGACTTTCAGAAACACAATTTCATCACCAGGCTCTCTCCCTTCCAATTTCTGCTGTATGCTGCCACGAGATGCATATTCTGAAAACGCTTTCAGTGCTTTACTCACCCGTTCAAGAACCGTCCAAGACCTCCCCTCTTGATCTCTTAAGTCTGGGAACCCCAGGTCGACAGTCAAGGCCCTTCATACATGTGGCCTCAGTGACCACAACCTTCTCACACCCACCATCCCTAGACCACCAAGCCACCCTTGTCACCTGCCACAAATATGGGGTGGTGAATGCCTGTCATTTTGGCCCTTCTGCACCCTGCAACTCTTCTCCTGGTAACCGAATGCAGGGCTTCCTTTTGGGGGAAAGCACCGCACCCCCATTCCCTCTACATATGGTTTGGGTAAGCTGACCTGACACCTGCCTCCAGGCCTGCTCATGAGAATGTAGATCCGGGCTTGGCAAACTAAGGTCCCAGGGCCAAAAAAAAAAAAAAAAAA
This sequence comes from Mesoplodon densirostris, assembly GCF_025265405.1. Taxonomy (NCBI): domain Eukaryota; kingdom Metazoa; phylum Chordata; class Mammalia; order Artiodactyla; family Ziphiidae; genus Mesoplodon; species Mesoplodon densirostris. The sequence continues at coordinate 22,066,220 of NC_082676.1, read as the reverse complement.
GACCCCCAGCCTCTTTTGAAAGACTCCTGAGCTAATAATTTTTACATCTGTAAAAGGCTGTAAAAAAAAATCAAAGAAGATGCCATAGAGAACCTATGCCCACAAAACCTAAAATATTTGCCATCTGGCCCTTTACAGAGGAAGTTTGCCGACACCTGCCTGAATGCACAATGCTTGGTTTGGGGCGGGGCGATGGAGGGGCTGAGCTCAGGAGAGCAAGTCCTAGGACTTGAGCTGGAGCCGTCAGAGGGACGTGCACACTCTCCTAACTTTGTTCAGCAGAAAGAACATAAGTCTGGAACTACTGGTGGCCATCTTTGACACTTTACAGAAAGAGGTTGCTGGAGAAGAAAGGCAACACTGGGGGAAGCAGAATCAAAAGACAGACTGGCTGTGGGACCTGGAGCCAGCTGGGCCGGTTGGTCGTGCGAGCCCAGACATTTCTTTCAACTCAAGCCAGTTTGAGTTGGGTCTCCTGTCAGCTGCAAGGGAAGGAGTTATGATGAGCACAGATACTGGCAGGTATGGCCGATGCATTGGGCGTGTTATTACCTTGTCTGGAATTGCCCTTTATCCTCTCTGCCTGCCAAAGAGCCTGCTTGTCTTGCCAGGATCTTTTCTTTTTTTTTTTAGTTTATTTATTTTATTTTATTTTTGGCTGCGTTGAGTCTTCATTGCTGCGTGCAGGCTTTTCTCTGGTTGCAGTGAGTGCAGGCTACTCTTCGTTGCGGTGCACGGGCTTCTCATTGCGGTGGGTTCTCTTGTTGTGGAGCACGGACTCTAGGCACGCGGGTTTCAGTCGCTGTGGCACGTGGCCTCAGTAGTTGTGGCTCACAGGTTCTAGAGCGCAGGCTCAGTAGCTGTGGCACACGGGCTTAGTTGCTCCGGGGCATGTGGGATCTTCCCGGACCAGGGCTTGAACCCGTGTCCCCTGCATTAGCAGGCGGATTCTTCACCACTGCGCCACCAGGGAAGCCCTTTTGCCAGGATTTTATCCCCCGCTCGGCCCTCCCCTCCCCTCCTGCGCCCCCCCCACCCCGCCGCCACACACCGGCTGTGGTCCTCTGTAGTTCCTGGGTAGTTCGTTCTGAGACATAACCATCTACTTCCTCAGCTATAATTGTCTTGGAAGAGTAGGTATTGCATCCCTAACAAAGCCATGAGCAATGGGGTGGGGATAGGGGGAAGGAAAGCATGTCGTCGAGCCCCGGGCATTAGCTAAACACCATAAACACTACAGCACTTATTCCCCCTGAAGCAGCCGTCAAAAGAGGGGGGGCAGCAGCTCCATTTTAGAGATGGGAAAATGAAGTCGAGTGACTCACCGAGCTCACGCAGTCACTAAGAGGCAGAGTCAGGAATCAGCCCCAGCTCTGATGAACTCTACACCCATGTTCTCTTCACAGTATGGTGCCCCCTGAGGGCCACATCCAGCTCTGCTCGGGATCCCCTGGATCCAGCTCTACACTTCCCTGAATCCTCCAGGAGCCTCCACTGCCTGCAAATCAGACCTCAAACATCTCAACCCGAAATGCAAGGCCTTTCAGTATCTGCCGGTTAATCCCTCCCCCACCCGTCTCCAGCCACACTGATATCAGAGTACTCAGGGTGCACCCCGAATGAGAGAAGAAACCCTCACGGCACCAGCAAGTTTTAACAGGGGAAACGATCACTTTGCAAAGCCTGCATTAACAAAGACTAGATTGAGTCAGCTGGACAGCTTCAAAATTAAAGTTGCCTGAATATAATAATAACCGGAGAGGCATTCTAATTAGTTGTTTTTTTTTTTAATCAAGTGCAACAATCTTCCTGCAGGAATCTGAGAGCGACTCAGGATGTCTTAACTCTTTGAGGAAGAGGTGGGTTTTTGGAACATCACGGCAAGTCCTCCCATGCAGATGATCTCCTGGAGGGCTTCCCCAGAGCGAGAGTTTTGTTACAGCACAGGGTGGGTGTGCATGTTCCCCCCCAACTTCTCAGCACACCATCATGGCCTGCCACACCCAGGAACCTGGGGGAGGAAGGCAGGCTGCTTTAATCTCCCTGGGAGCTAGGTCATGCTCGACAAGTCACGCCACCTCTTTGACCCGTTCTTTCATTCGTCAGGACCTAGAGGTTGAATTAGTCTATCACTTTGTGTCCCCAGTGGAATTAGGAACAATTCTGTGACTGCTTCTACAATCCCCTCAATTAGAGGGCATTTCCTCCCTTTCCCAAAGGAAATCATCCCAGAATTTTAAAGCTGGAAGAGAGTTAAGTGATTCTCTCTCTCAGGACTTCTTAACCTGGAGTTCCTCTGGGGTCATAGGTGAAGTCTCTGAAATTATACCCAGAATTTTGGGAGGTCGGCTAAGCAGACCCAGCGGGAGGTGGAGATGGTGCATGACTGTAGGCTGTAGGAGGATGCAGCGCCCTCCTGGGAGTGACTGGAGGAGGAATGTTTCGGGGGAGTGGGTCCTCAGATCTCATCTGGTTCCTGGAAGAGCGCAGAATCCTCAAAGCTTAAGAACTCTCTCTTTGGCCCATTCCCTCCACTTTACAGGTGGGAGAACTGAAGGCCAAAGGTGGGTGGTGATGACTCACTGACAGAGCCAGACCAGAAGCCAGCTGGACATCTCATTGCCCTTGCAGGGAAGGTCCTAAAAGGAAAGGAGTGGGGCCCCTCTGGAACTGGCTGGGACCCTTGCTCCAGTAAGTCCCCATGCCAACCATCTTGTTTTGTTTTGTTTTTTTAGAGCTTAGGGATTATCTATGTCACTGGAGGAGTTATGTAGATGGTGCCTCACCATGCATCTGGGGAGGAAGCATTCATCACTCTCGAATGTGCATCTTTCAGCATGGGTGAGTGTGTGCATGTGGCTGAGTACCTGAATTTACATCATCTGTGGGTTTTCAATCTCCCAGCTAGAAGAATCAAGTGTTTATCCTGCCTTTTCTACACAAACTCCCTCAAGGTTACCACATGGTTGATGAAGGGACCAAGGCTCTAACTACAAGCAAGCCGGCATGGCGGGGCTGGAACAGCACTGCTCTGTAATCCCTAATGAACCGGAGGGTCCAGGTGAGGCTCACCAATGGCTGCCAACTTCACAAGAAGAGATCAGACGTCATGTACCTCCTGATGGAAGTAAATAATACCACCCATGGAGGCGTGCAGCCAAAAAGCAAAACCAAAAAAATCAAACCCGATCAAGCCTCTTGTTCTGCCTCCTCATTTATAGGAAACACAAGTGACAGGAGCAGCCCGTGAAATGACCCCCCACGGGGATGCAATCAGTAAAGCCAGACTGTGGGAAACGCTGCAGAATAAATGACCTTGTTTCCTCAACAAAAAACTTCCCGGGAAAAGAAAAGAGAGGTGGAGGGAGAATCTATAAATTAAAAGAGATTTATTAAGGGACATATAGATAATGGCAATGTACATACCTTATTTGCATCCTGATTGAAACACACAGGACCACTGTTAAATTTTTTAGGTGTGATAATGCTATTCTGGCTGTACATTTATTTTTTTAAAAAAAGAAGTCTGGATATGACATCTGGAGTTTGCTTAAAAATAATCCAGGGGCCGGGTGTGGTGTGCAGGTAACTGGGAAGGGACGGGATGAAGCAGGGCTGGCCACGTGCTGGTGACTGGGTGCAGCTGGGTTATGGGCACGTGGGGCTTCAGAGGACCGTTATCCCCGATGGAAAGTTAAAAAGTACTTAAAAGGTATCCAGAAAAACTGTCATGAGTGTTTGCCTTTGGAGAGGGAAACTAGATGTCTGGGGAACGAGGATGGGGAGACTGACTTTTCATTATTTTGTACTGCTTGGATTTTATACCTTGACTTTGTATTACCCATTCATGAACATAAACTCAGTTTTTTTTCTTTTTTTTTTTTTCTGGCCTTCCCTCGCGGCACGCGGGATCTTAGTTCCCTGACCAGGGATCAGACCCAGGCTCTCAGCAGTGACAGCGCAGAGTCTTCACCACTGGACCACCAGGGAATTCCCCATAAACTCATTTTAAAAAAATCACCCAATTTAAATAACAAGCTTCAAAGTGAGTTCTTGATCGTACCTTTCATTCAAGAAGTGCCTTTATTTCATTTTCTTCCAAAGAACAGGTTAGGTTCTTATCTCCTTCCTTGAGGAGGAGGAGGTGTGTGAGTCCATGCTGCAGGCCGGTGATCTGAAAACTCTCCAACGTGTAATACTTCCACGTGGTCCTCAGGCGGCCGAGGTCACACACGATGGGTAGTACAGGCCTCCGCCCGACGTGTCCTCAAGCTCTTGGATGTGGGTGGGTGCGTGGGGCGGCCTGAGAGGCAGCTAGGGCCGCAGAGATGGTAAGCTAAGGAGTTAAGCCCTTAGAGCTGCCAGACAATGTCACTTGAAAATACCAGGTATGAAAGAGAAGTAACAGTCAGCTACTTTCCTTCAATCCAATTTCTAAGCAGTGTGATCGATCAATTTATAAATCGATTGGCTGTCTAATCCACCTTGGCAGTCTTCTCTGAGGCCAACGCCACCGCCCTCGGCCAGGGTGGGGTGGGCCCCACGTCCTCGGCAAGCTCCGCAGGGGACCTCCTCTGGCGCCTGCCGGACTCGGGGGCGGGCGGGGCGGGGTCACTGCAGCTCCTGGAGCAGGCGGAGAACGTTGGCTGCGTACGGGTTCTGCTGCCCAGTGGCCCCCCGCAGCTGCACCGGGTGCAGGCTGGGGTGGGGAGGTGTGAACTCCTGCGGGCAGTAAAGTTCGTTCAGGAGGAGCCAGGTGGAGTCCGGGTCTACCTTCATCAGGTAGAGGAAAAGGCTGTGGAGAGATGGAGAAGAGAGTGAGGGCACGAGGGAGGGCTGCTGCCGCCCCACCCCAGAGGCTGCTTAGCCGGCTCTTGGAGAAAAAGATGATAACCGCGTCACTCTGCGCAGCAGAACAAAGCCCACTTTTGTGCCTAATACAGGGCCATTAGGACGGTCCCGAAGCCTAACAGAAAGAGAGGTAAAGAGCTTCATATCCATTGACATAGAGAAAAGGAAAGTAGTTAGTCTGAGCAGAACAATCTTGACATCAAACAAGCTCTGGGCAAAGAAACTGGTTAAATTCTGGGCTATAAAACAGTTCTCAGAAGGAAGAAAATGGATAGGGCCCACCCCTTATTACAGAGTCCACTTCGCTCACAGGACCAGCCCCAGTGCAGGGACTCCCGCTCCTGCTTGGGGAGCCTGGGCAAACCCTCAACCTCTGAGTCTCAGGTCCTTATCTCTGACCCTCCAGCACGCTGCTGAACTCAGTAGTTGGCCCATTTCTGGCCCCTGAGAGCCATGGATTCTTGGTGGCCTGGATCCCATAGAGGGATCAGATGCAGTTAATCTCCCATGGCAGGATCGGCTGAGCCTGGCTCTGGGACCTTTAGCAGAGGCAGAACACTGGTGCCCTATACACGACATGAACACAGCTGAAGGGCCGGGGCCACGCAGCACCAGACACCCACCACGGGTGAGGTTCTTTATCTTGGTCTGAGCCGTGGGGTCACAACCCTTTGCCTCGTATCTGCTCACATCCCATTTTTGAACGATGCCCAGGCCACTGTGCCGGGTAATCCAAGTGTAGACTTCCTATGCCTGGCTGACTCAGCGATTCGGAGTCTGGCTTTTCAATCTCGGGAAGGATGAGGCCCTCCCCTAGCCGGGCGGCTCTCTCTCAGCCACCCTGCCCATCTCAGCTCACGTATCACCCGTGCAGAGAGGGTGGCCTTCTTGACCACGTCGCCTAGGTGGTTGCCCCTTATTTTTCTCTCTCAGGACACCCTCCCCAGCATTTATCAATTGCCTGTTTATTGACCATCTCCCATCTCCCTTCCTCACAGCACAAGCCCCTGAGGGCAGGGACCATGTCTGTTTGGTTCACTGTTGTATCTCAGGCACATCGTTAGCACTCAACCAATACTTGATCGAGCAGGTTTCATGTTTAATAAGGGACTTACTATGCTGCACACTAATGTCTTCAGATGGCATCCTTCTTTGAAATAGTTATATTCTGTAAAATGATCTAAAGGAGAGGTCAACTGCTCACTACCAAGGAAGGAGCATGGATGTTACTAACAGGAGTCACGTTACCGCAGATGTCACTAGCTGTATGGTTTGCCTCCGTCTCAGTTTCCTCATTTCTAAAACTGGGGATGTACTTCACCCAGGGTTCTGCTGGGGTTGAAATGAGAAAACACAGACCCAGCCCTACACAGGGCCTCCCACATGCGATCCCTGTCTACCAACTAACAGCGGATAGAATCTATTTCATGGATCACATTTCATTTTTGATGACCATTCCTAGGAGCCTCTCCGGTACTGCTGGGCATCAGATAGGAATGTAAATCCTTGCTAAACAGAGCTAAGTTCTGGTTTTTAATTTCGTTATCTAAAAATCTAAACCTAAAAAGCCTGTGCCGTCAGGGGATTTGGGTTTTACTTCGGTGAAGCCACTTTTGCTTTCTTCCTTGGGTTTCACAGACATATGCGAAGGAGGCAAGGGAGACAGGTGGAGGGGGCACTTTGACACATTTTCTGGCCCGTTTTGTGCCCGAACAATTTAAGTTTTCTTTACTTAGGATCATCTTGAGTTTATAAGCTCAGCGGTGGTTGCTGGAGAAGTGATTAGAACATTCTAATTCATCGCTTCCACTTCACCGCAGAAAGGAGATGGGGCCTGCGTGGGAGACAATTTTTGTTTAAAAACAAAAATATCTTTGATAATTAGAGTGGCAAGGGAAATTATGAAAAAAAGGCACCAAGAATGGGAAGCAGATTTCTATTGACACGTGATACAGCTGACAGGTTGCCCTGGTGCCAAAGACTGTTAGAACGCAAATGGTTCCATTTGATTGTTTTCTCCCCCTTCAAGAACTGGAACAAGCTACAGCATGGGCGCACTCTCAGCTTCAAGGAGTATTTTGATCTGGGCGACACCCAGCAAAGTGGTGCCGTGGCCCAGTTCAGTCACAGCTCTGCTCTGACCTACACGGCATGGCAACGTTGCAGTGTTCATTTTTGGTCTCCTTTTTAACTTACTAAATGCGGGTGTTGTACTCGTTGGCAGGAAAGGAAAAGGAAGGAAGCCACTCTCTTTGCCCTTCGAGATCCTTAAATAAAATGCCAACAGGGAGGCAAAGGAAAAATCGTGTGCGAAGCTCATCTTCTTTTAGTTAGCTAGAGCCATACTCTTGGAAGAATTATTTGGGGTCTCACTTCTGAGCTCTTAAAGAGGTAGAATCCCCAGAATGGCAGGTGGCAATGCAGGTTTCTTCCCCACCTCTGTGGCTGGGAGCAAATTATCTTGCCTTTGTGAACCTGCTTCCTCCTTCTCCAAAGGAAAATAATCACATCTGCCCCACCGTCCTCACAGGTTTGTTCTGAGGCTCTAAGGAGATGAGGTGCAGGAAAACACTCTGAAGTGTATAATGAAAACACTGTTCCTTCCAGAAAGAGAGCGTGTGTGTCTAAGGGATAATTATCACTACCCACCCTGGCAGCACTGCCATACCATGGAAAATTCTCAGACGCTCTGAAAAGGGCAGAACGTTTGTCTTTTGTTTCAGTCATAATTTCCTTCATACTGACTCGGTAGGGGTCCCAATTCTCAGCCACTGGGGTTGTAGTTTTGTCCACTACTTTCAGGAAGAAACGAATGTAATATTCTTTGCCCTCCGCATGCCTGAGGTCGGAAGCAGATGCCGTGCCATGCAACCAGGTGGCTGGCAGGCATAGCCACGCGCTTGCTTGGCAAAAGGCATGCAACCCGCTGAACTCTAAACGCTGACAAATTCTGAACCTGGACCCCTGTTCACTTTTGAGGCCCTGGGAGCTGAGCCTGAGACCCAGGAGGTCTTGTCTGAGTACTCAGCAGCCCAGCTTTTCCCCAAACTCCAGTATTGCTTCGTCCTGGGACAAGTTCCTGCCCTTCCTGAGCTGGGGAGAGGGGCTCCCAGACAATGAAGGGAAGAAGGCTGAAGACCTCGAAAGCATCCTTTTGCATAATCAAAAGACAAAGAGGAGACCTCTGCTTTGGAGTGATAGGAGTACCTGCCTGGAAAATGTTCCTAACACGTCTTGAGACATGGCCGAGATGGCTGTTGAACATGCCAAGTGGCCTGTAGACTCCATCTATTTTCAAACCCAAAGGGAAACACTTAAAAAAAATATATGTACACCATTTAACTCCTGAACAAAAATTTCTTTCTCTTTCCCACAGGCCCGAATCAGTGGCTCCAGGGAGCACAGTTATCAAGAGATTATCTGGTCCCCAGAGTTTCGGGAGGCACTCAGCTGTGCCTCCTGCCTCGAGTGTCCTGAGGCGAGTGATTATCTCTCAATAACCTGTAGGGCCGTGTAGCTTAAATGATAACTTGACTTTAAAAAATTTAGAACTCACCGTTAGGCAGTTTCTAAGCAACCTCTGTTTCCATGGCAAAGAAGCCTGGTGTTTATACTGATTTTTCACTTTAAATGCGGTTTTATTGAATTTCACTTCATGCAGGCAGCCATTTCTCTGCACTTCAGCCCTATCTACAATTGACGGGTAGCAGTAAGTACCTAATAAACTCCAGACACCAAACCAATAGAAGCGACTCATTCCTTTATGATCAATATCAGGTGCTCCGAGTGACAAAGCTGGGGGTGAGGTCGCCTGGGGAGCTGGGAAATGTGCTGCTAGAATCTGGCTGGCCAGGTCTGGTTCCCTCTCTGCGTGGTTCACCAAAGGTTTACTAGCACCTGGTCCAGCCCAGGCACTGCGTCAGGGGCGTGGGACACAAAGACGGATGGACAAAGGCTCTGGCCTCAGGGCTCCCTGTCTGGTGGGGAGGACAGACTGACCACAGAAGCCCATGATGCAATGTGAAGAGGGTGGGCCGGAGCCGGGGAAGGATTCCTGAGGTGGGGACATGGCAAGTCACTTCTCTGTACATCAATCAGATCGGTTCTAACCCCCTTCCAGCTCCAACACTCCCAGCAGTTCTCAAGCATAGGGGCTGGATCATGGGCCCTTTCACCCCAAATGCAGCAAAAAGACACCCCTCTGTTGAAGATGCAAATATTACAGAGTATGTCCTCACCATCTTGGGTTAGACAACACCTGCTCAAGGGGAGCTCTAGAAAACCGCTAGCCAATCGAGGCCCAGCAAAGCTAAATAAACTTAACTGAAATTCGGAGCTCCCAGCTCTCCTGGGTGACAGGCTATTCTTTCTCTGTCAATTACTTGCTTGAGGGATCTGCTGTTCCTTGTCTCTTTCTGGGTTTATAAAATGCTCTCATGAGCTGTCTGCGTAAATGCCGGTGGTAAAGGACTTGCGGCTTTGTGATGTTTATTTATTTATTTATTGGGGGGGCATCTAAAGAAGTTATTCAGGGTGTCTCCTTAGGGATACGATACAAGCTATCTCTACGTGGGCACGACTAAATGCAGTCAGAGGGTAAAGTCACTTGTTGGAAAGCAGGCACACCTGCAAAGTTATTTTGGCTTCCCTGTTATTCCCTTTCTGGCAGAACAGCCTCCACACTCTTTTTTTCTGTGGCCATCTCTTCTCCCGTGACTCCGTACATGATGATGCTACAAATGAGGCTGTGTGTTTCCTTTTAAATAAACGGATGCTCAAGGTGTCGACGTGTCCGAGCCAGCAAGCAATGGGGCGATGCTTCCATACTCAGTAATTTACTCTAATGGGTCTCGGTTCATCGGTTAACCAGTATTTCAAGCCTGTCCTTTCTTGCTCTTCAATTTAGCTATCTTCCCCTGCACGCGGGCCGTTTTTTGTTTCTAAATGTTGGAAATGGAGGATTATGACTTGAAGCAACAATTTACTCTCCAAATAAATACTAGCAATGACCTCTGCAGCTATACATACTCATTCGACTTAACTCTATTTACCTGTTCAGAGTCATTCGTCTATTGACCGTCAACCCACACACTCACACAGAGGCCGATATTAAAAATATTGAAATGCAACGGGGACAGGATTTAAAACCATAAACACCAGTGGAAGCTTATGATGATCATCGAGTCCCTAAAGTACCACAAGACAAAGTACCATAGATGCTGTGGAATGACTCCACTGCTTTGTGCATATTTAAAAAGATATGGCACTGAGAGGCCCAATCTGTTACTGACAATTCAAAAATAAGCCAGAACCAAGAAGGGTTTAAATCCCACTGGGGCAGAATCTAAAAGCAGCCCTTTCCATCTGGCCAGCTCTCCCCGCTCCAGGCCCCACCGTCGGCCTAGATCCCATGATGACAACGCTGCTGGGCGCAGATTTAAAAGTGGCCCCGGCCGTCTGCACTCTCAGGCTGCATGCAGTGTTTCCTGGTCCTCCCTGGAAGATTCACACCCTTGCAGATAAAGACATCTTCATGGCAGCCTACCTGTTTTGTACCCCCCTGCCCGCCACCCCCGAACTGTTTTCCTGTAACCCACGCTCTGGCACTAAGCCAGCAGCCTCCACTGATGGAGCCATCAGAAACAGCTCTAGGAAATGTACTTCTGTATTTACTGCAAGGACATTAGAAATAATCAGTCACAATGGTACCTAGTGTTCTTCTAAGATGACCCACGGGGAAATTTTCTCAGGGTTCAGCACCAAGGGAATTCCAGAGCTGTGCATCCTTCTAAAGGCTTTCTTTTCTTATTTCAGTAATGACTGGAATTTGCGCAGCAGATGCGTTTACCTCTTTGCCTTGTCTGTTAGGAGGCCCAGAGCCACGTTGCAGGCTCATCTCTAGCGGAGGTGAAGAGTTCAAAGCCTGCGTTTTATATATTAACTTCAACCCTGGCTTCACCTTGTTCTCCCTCTTATTATTTTTCCCTTAAAAAATGTCTTCACTTCTTATTTACCTTGCTGCATACACTTAAGTTTATAAGATGCTTTAGGTCTTTTTTGGAATAAGGAGGAAGTTTAAATACTGATAACAAGTATTATTGATTGACTTTTTAACTCTGGGCTGACATTTTGTGCTAAAGACTAATATACATGACTTTACTGAATCTTTGTCATAATTTTATTAGGTGGAAAAAATAGATATGCTTATTCTAGTCTTGTAGATGAGGAAACTGAGACTTCGAGAAGGAAATTAATTTGCCCAAGGGTATACCACTACTGAACAGCGATGTGGGGCCAACTCTACCTTGGTCTTCACCTTAGAACTCTCAACACAGTATGTGGCTAATAAGAGACTCTAAAGCATCTTTTAAATAAATACACATATAATAAGACAATTGAGGCCATGTCCTTGGCTACTTTAGTTGGTACTGAGATCATCAACATTCACTCCTGCCTCCCCTGCAAAGGGATGAAATGACCACCCTGTGGTCGGCCAAGACTTCTGATATTTGAAATCTACTTTGTGCATGCGGTCCACCTACCAGGCTCGATCTCCCGTCAAGAGCATCGTGGTTCCTGACCCAGTATGGCATATACAAGTGCATGTACGCCCCACACTGGGCTTTCCAACGGGGTGGTGAAATGGATGACCCTGGCAGATTATCAATCACATGACAACACCAAGGAAGCAGGGGAAGGACTGGCTGCATTTGATTTAAGGAGCACAGAGGTCCCTGCCTTCAGATCTGAAACCCAGCAACCCACTTTGTTTGTAATCTGCATGGCAGATGTCTCTTATCTTTGACACCAGGAAATCATGCCTATATATGCACAGTGAACAGCTTCAGATCTGAGTGTATTTTTAGAACAGTGAGCCTTGAAAAGAAAAGCAGCAATGCCTGTCAAAAGATGGATAATGGGAAAGCTAACTACTTGGGTCTGGATTTGTCAACTATTAATCGAATGTCAAAAGGGAAAACATTAGGAGTGCCCTCATTTCCATAGGAAACAGCTTTGCAGCCCAAGCTCGAACAAACTGCCCACACCATTTAAGGGGATGAGCTACTAATTTCAAGCTCAGCTGAACTACTGGATCACCTCTGTGGCTCCTGATCCATTCAAATATAATAGGTCCATGTGTGAGAGGAGTTGGGGCTCTGACGGGGATGAAATGAAAGAGCCTCTGCCAGTCTGAGTTCCTCCAGGGTTTGAAGGCAGCGGCTGCATTTTTGATGGGCTGGGATCCTACTGCTAGAAAGAAAGCGGGGAAGTCAGTCAGTAAATGAACCTTCAAACTCTTGGTCCTGGCTTCTCATGCAAAAGGCGGTAGGGGGAGGTAGAACAATTAACATGAAAAAGACCCTTCTGAGATGAAAACCCCAGTTTAGATTTCAGTCAGGATGAAGCAGGCTTCCAACAAGAAATACCATGCCCAAGTGTATATGTGTACATGTAACATATACACAACACATTATATATTTGGCAAATTTATATATCTCCCATAAGGGTGTGTATACACGCATAAATAAAACTCCAGAACGTAAGCACCATGAGGGCAGAGGCCTCCTCTCTCCTGCTCCCCTCTATTTTCAGTGCCTAGAACAGTGCCGGGCACACAGCAGCTCCTCAGTCAATCAGCAGAATGGATGAACGCCGAGCGTACTCTCTTACATATTAATGCTATTCATCCGCATGATGGTTCTGGAGGAAGGTGTTATAACCAAACCCAGTTTACAGAGGAAGGAAATGAGGTGCAAGGAAATGAAGTCATTTGCTCAAGGTCACAGAGCCAGTAAGATGTGAACCTAGGTTTGTCCACCTCTAAGACTGGTGCCCTTTGCCCGTACATACAATGGCTAAGCGAGGAAGATGGGAGGGCCCTCTCCCTTCCCCACCACACACATCAAGAACCACAGCATCAAGCACCTGTACAACCAGGAGGTGCAGCAGGCTACTTGCTGGCACCCTACGTCCCCACCTGGGTTCTGGGGTTGACAGGTGGAGGTAGGACTTGGGGGTGGAAACCACGTGGCCTAAGAGCATTGTTGGGCATGGACTTCAACTTTTAAAAAATAGATATTGCCTAGTTTTGTTCCATTTAGCCCCAGGGTGGAAGACTGACTGATTTATGCACAAGAGAGGGAGCCTCAGAGGCTGCTCAGAAAGAGGCCCAAGGAGTGTGGTTTTAATGGAGTTGAGTTGAACCAGGCTGAGACCATGTACTGGTTGGAAGGAAAAACACAGAAATTTGGGGAACGTGCTCTCATCTCAAATTCCTTTCATATGCAGGAAGGAAGAGCTCCGTGGCCAGGAAGGCACAGAACTGTGGAGGCCCACTGCATGCTGGGAGGTATCTCAGAGGCTTCTAGGGCCACTGGAGAATTTATATCGGTTAAGTCGGCCAAGGCTGAGATGCGGGCGTGGCTGATATAACCTGTTATTTTGTAATCCAGTGCTTATTCTCAGGGACTCGGCCTTATTTACAGCTCATGATATGCTGACCCCTCTTCCCATACCCCAAATATGGTTTTATCATTTGTTATCCACTGAAGTCATTTAACTAGGTGGACTTTGGGGGAGTCGGTATTTTTTCTTGCATGGCCAGTTCACAGTGACACCTGGTGGTAACAAATGGCAAGGTTATACCCTGCTCTTACCCCCGCCCCCACCCCCCACCAACCAAGCTGCAAGATTTATGTCCCTCCTTACAAGGCACATTTGCTAGATAAAAGCATTAAACTGGAATGGCATCTCCGTTCTTAGCATTTACAGCCTTGGTTATATCAACCACCCCCTGATCAATTTCCATTTCTAGAGTTTACAGCCTGGATGTAAAAGCCTGCCACAAAGGCTCTATTTAATACGACAAATTAAAAAAGCAAACACAGGCTTGGTCATTCTTTGGAGCCAGGAGAAGCAAACAGGAGTGAGGAAAAATCCAACTGTAATGCACACAAAGAGGAACTTTCACGGCGCTGCCGAGTTCACCTCCATTCCAACGTGAGGGACGCTGCCCTGCAGAGGTCCCCACCGCCACCTGCCAGACCTACAGACACAGCTGCTCATCCACCTCTCTGAGAATGCAGGAGGCCTCAGAGCAGCCACCTGCCCTCACAGGTTTCCTCACCAGCCCCGCCCGATCCAAAGCCAGCTGGTCAGCTGCCCAGTGTCGGAAAGTCACTACTTCTGAGGGAGCTGGGGCGTCTCTGGCTTTCACTAGTTCTTTTGGATACGGAGCTGAAGCTTGAGTTTTTGTAACCCTCTGGCTACAGATCTCCCCCTTGGGCCCTGGTAAAGAACACACAGCCTTCTCTTCTCCCCTGAGTTGGTGGAGGTGTCACTGACAGCTGTGTGGGGAACACTGAAGGGCACGTGCGGAAGCCGGGGGCTGGAGTGGAGGCTCCTGCAGGGGATCAGGTAAGAGATGAGGGTGACCTGGCCTGCCCTGGCAGCTTGGAGGTGAAGAGAAGCAGTTTGAAGAGAGATTTCGCAAGTTAGGTAGACAGCCTTCACTTCTGGAATGGATGTGGGGTGTGGTGGAAAGAGAAGAATTCAGGACAAACAACCAGATGGATGTGCGGCCATTTGTGGAGCTGGGAACTCTGTCTCAGTCAGGGGACCTCGTTCATTTGTTCCCGGAGATCTGACTGTTTTCATACTAATCGGCCCACCCATCTCCCTCTCTTGGCTCTGTAATGAGACTTGCAAAGAGACCAGATTTCCTTATTGTCTCAGACGGCTTCTCCCATTTAGAGAGCTTGTTAATTTCTGAATCAAGATGCCGAGTCAGCTCCTGATCAAATACACAGATATTTTTTCCCCTGACTTCAAAATAAGTTTGCAGATGACGTGTACGTAAAGCAGGCAACCTTGCACTTCCTCCCCGCCCGGCCCGTCAGAGGGAGGTCATCTGACTCAACCTCAAGTGGAACAAAGAGGCGCCGCATTCAGGCCTCTGGCTGCAATCTCCTCCCAGCAAGGCCCCTGGAATTCCAACTCAAGAGTCAGTAAGGTCCAATTCGGGTTTAACTGCTTTCAGTAGCAAATAAAGAAAATTAGAAATGAAAAGATAATGAATTGTGAATATTAGCTTGTTTGATGGGTCTAAACTTGAAGGATGGGTATGGGGCGGGTGTAGGAAGAGTAGAATGGGACAGGAAATGAGAAAACCAGATCTTTGGGACTCTTGGCTGTAACAGGCACCCAGAAGAATTTGCTTCAAGACGGATTCATCATGTTTGTGAGTTGTGCTTTAAATCACAGCACAATTCGCTTCAGGAACACTGCCTGGAGGAGGACTATTTTCATCCTAAGTTGGTTCTTATTAAGGAATAAGAAGGTCCGGTGACAAGAGGCTCTTTGGGATGCACCTCTGTGCTTGAGAAACCATGATGGATTCTGGGCCTAGGGAATGTGACAGGAAAGGGGCAGAAAGAACAAACGGAACTAGGGAAATCAAGAGCAGAAAACTGCAAAGGATAATAAGTCAATTCAAAAAGATATTTCCATCGCTCCAAGAGAGTGCAAGGTTTATAAGGGAGCAAGTTGGCTTTCCTCATTTCACAGACAGAGCAGCCTTTCAGCCCTTCAGGGAGTAAGATGACGCCTACCCCACCAAGGAAGATCAGGGACACGTTCCCAGAAGCTGATGAAGTGGGAAGGACTGTTTCTTTGCCCGGGGAGGTGGAGCTGCAGTGCCCAGAGTGGCAGGCAGTGCCAGGCCAGACAGACCGGCTTTCGCCCCAGCTGCAGATGTCCAGGGTTAGCAGTTCCAGGGCACAGGCTGATCCTGGCTAGAAGGAGAGCTGGGGAAAGGGGGTCAGGGTACATTTTGGGTCTCAAGTCTGGGGAATGCTCCTGTGCTCAGAGTTTTAGCTTTTGATAAATAGCCTTTAGGACTCTAGGAACCAGACATGGCTTCTCCTGTTAGAGGTGGTACAGCTACTCTCTAATAAGCAAAACTCTTAGAAATTAGAATCACATAATTTCAGAGTTGAAAAGGCCCTTTAAATCATTAGTCCAGTGGTTTTGAACGTTTCTTGGTTCACAGACTCCTATTATAATCGGATGAATGATGTGGAATCTGTCTAGAAACAGATACATACATGTCTGCTTGCACACACACAATTCTGCATACAATTTGTGAGGGTTCACGGCACCTGACACCCATTAAGACGCTCTGTGGAGCCAACGTTTGCTAGATCAATAATCCAATGCTTTCGCCTTGTGGATGAGGAAGCTGAGAGAGAGGTGCCAGGGTCACCTGGTCACCAGAAGAGTAGGGCCTAGAAGCCAATCACCCTCTGACCAGGAGAGTGCTTTGTCCCCTCTAAGACATCACCTTTCTGCTTTTTGCCCCTTTGGAATTGTTGCTGATGCTGCAGCAGCGGAAAAGGTTACTTTCAAAGAGAAACGTGTCTAGTAAAAATACCATCTCTAGATGTTGGCACAGTTAAAGAAATCATCTTAACCTGGCAAGAAGAGAGAGAAGAGAAAAGAACAGAGATGCCTCAACTCTGTTCCCCATTAGCAAATCATCTATAATTTAGGAGAAACGTAAAGAGATGCGGGTGATCAAGCAGACGTACCTCCTGGCAGCCTCTTGTAATTTCACGGGCTGTTTGGCACTGAGGTAAATCAAGCAGGCATCAGCTACTTTATTCAGGTCACCCTCACCTGCAGAGAGGAAAAACAAAACAAGCGTTGGCCCTCAGGCTTCAGTGGGGATGAGCAGGCACCAACCGCTGTCTGATGAAACGGGAACAGCTAGGCAAGATGCTGTGGGCTCTGTACTGCACCCTTAAGTCAAAAAACACAGCGAGGTAAATGGATAAATGAGGCCAAAGTGAGATGGAAGGATGTGCACAGGACAGGAGATGACAGGAGCATGGCTAAGTGAGGAGGGCAAGGGTGGGGGTGAGACAGAGTGTACAGTGTGTGTGCCCAGGTGAGACTGGCTGGTACCTACCTAGGTCCAGTCTCTCACAGAGGGGGCCCAGGCCCTGCAAGATGGCCAGCTGTAACTTGAAGGCCAGCGAGTGGAAGTAAACTGGTCCAGCCCTGGCACTGATGGGAGCCTGGCTGACTAAAGAGCCAGCCAGCTTTGGCAGGACGTCTTTGCAGAACCGGTTCCTTAGAAAATCGCCACACTTGCCTCCCAGGGTACGCAAAACCTGTGGAAACAGACCCCAACCCGGTGACTGAACGTTGCCAAGGCAGCGAGAGCGCTAAAAGAATGTTTGCTAATTCAATTTCATCTAGGTCTCTGCTTGAAAAAGAAAAATAGAATTATTGCTGTTAATTCCTTGCCCACGGTTTGTGATTCTGACAATTATGAATTTGGAGGTCTCTGCTCCCGAGGCATGGCTGCTTCTATCCATAAATACAGATTACATGGAGAATAATTCAAAGGAATCTTGGGTTGGATGAATAGTATGGTTAATACCTGGATTTCCCTCCCTTTTTTGTTTTTTTTTTTTAAAAAAAAGAGCTTAAAGCAGTTCACATAGATCATCTCTTGAATCTTCCTAACATCCCTTGAGGAAAGACTTGTGCTTTTAACTCTAGCTAGCTGAACAAACATAAACAGGCCCAGTAGCTGAGGCCCAGCTCAGCTGCTGCCATGTGCAGGCATCGAAAAGGGCAGTGGCTGGCTGAGGTCCCTGGCTGGGTGAGGGCAGGGTCCCCAGTGGGCAGAGCTGAGTCAGAGTTCCTTCTGTTCCGTGGCACAATCTCTTATGTACATCACCCTCATTCCATCTTTCACGACAGGCAGTCTCTTTGCATGTCTTGTTTTAAACCTTCTCAAGCAGAACATATTGAAACGTTTTGCCCTGCTGCACAAGACTGAGTATACAGGATAATAAGAATTTCTTTAAAAATTGGTAAGCAAGGGACTTCCCTGGTGGCGCGGTGGTTAAGAATCCGCCTGCCAATGCAGGGGACACGGGTTCGATCTCTGGTCCGGGAAGATCCCACATGCCACGGAGTGACTAAGCCTGTGTGCCACAACTACCGAGCCTGCGCTCTAGAGCCTGTGAGCCACAACTACTGAGCCCGTGTGCAACTACTGAAGCCCACGTGCCTAGAGTCTGTGCTCCTCAACGAGAGGCCACAGCAATGAGTTGCTCCCGCTCGCTACAACTAAAGAAAGCCCGTGCACAGCAATGAAGACCCAACACAGCCAAAAATAAATAAGTTAAATAAATAAATTAACAAAAAAAATTGGTAAGCAAGGCATATCCAGGACAGAGAACATTTACCGACTTTGTAGAGAACAAGGCACTTATTTTAGGGCCCTCAGCAGGACTGCACAAGGCCTTACGGACCTCAAGGGTCACTAATGGGTCTGGGAGTAGAAAAGCAGCCTCAGTTACATCTTTATATTTTTTCATTTTTCTATACTTGCTGTCATTTCAGATAAACTATTAATTTTCATAAAGGAAAACGGCACATCTGAGTGACTCAGCAAGACCTCCTTCCTCCTCCCCTCCCCAACCTCCCTCCTCCTCCCCTCCCCAACCTCCCTCCTCCTCCTCTCCCCAACCTCCCTCATCTTCCTCTCCCCAACCTCCCTCATCCTCCTCTCCCCAACCTCCCTCCTTCTCCTGTCCCCCCACCACCCACATGTGCGTGCGTGTGTGTGTGTGTGTGTGTGTCATTTTGTGTATTTTGCTTTGGAAAAAAATATTAACGATTTTTTAATATGTTTTAAATGTGAGCTTGCATTTTGGTCCAGTATATGCTGAAGAATCTTACAAAATACTTTAGCCAAGTATATTAGTTGCATTCCTGGCTTCATTCTATATCCTACGCATCTTTTTTCTTTGCCTCATCTTGCTCACCCACTTCTAATTTATGTTAGCTTGCTATGGTAAATGTATCTCTGTAACTTGCCTTAAGTGCTTTTTAGAACAAGGAAGGATATAAATAAATAAGCCAAAATGTGTGTGCTAATATAAGCCAAACTAAGTCAGGGAGAATAATACCTTACATACACAGAGGGCTTTTAACTTTTCAAAGCATTTCACCAAATAGTCCCACTTTATCCTTGACGACAACAACTATGAGAAAGGTGGGATAGGTGGTCATGGGCTTGTCCAGAGTCGCTCAGCTGGACAGAGGACGCCCATTGCTAGAACCTAGTCAGTCTTCATCTTGACTCTTGTGCCGTGCACAGAACATGGGCATGAACTCAGATTCACGTACTATCACTTCCTAGCTGTGTGATCTTGAGAAAGTTCCTTAACGTTCTGGGCTTGTTTCCTCCTCTGTCAAAAATGGGGATACCAGGATTCTTCCTTATAAGGTTGTTGTACGGAGATGAGCTCATGTGTGAAGTGCCAAGCATGTTGCCCGGCACAGAGGAGGTGCTCAGTGAATACTGGTGGCCCTTTTCATCTACTAGTTCTCTCTGCTTCAAATTCAAAAGGAAACTGACTTTATTTTCTTCTTTGTGCTTTTCTTATTTGCCTATACTTTCTTCAAGGTATAGTAGGTCACAATCGGATAAAAAGAGAACTACCCCCAAAAGACACCACTGAGCTCTGTGCTCACTTCCCGCCATCCCCATGACTGATGGCGGTGGGGCATCGGTGCAGTACCTTGAAGGCTCTGAGCACTGCCAGGGGGTCATCATTTGTGAGTCGGTGCACGAGCGAGGGCCACGCCCGATGAGCCAAGGGAAGGAGCTGGTTCTTGTGGGACTGCAGAACAACCACACACAGATCCAGCACATCCAAAACCTGCAAGAAAAGAGGACAGTATTTTGGCAGATAGTAAAGGCTTGAAACCAAATACCTGGGATCGAGTCACCATTTTAAAAGAGTAAAACTTAGAAACTCATGAGTCAAGGAAATATTTACGAGTCCTGACTACATGCCAAGCACTGGCTAGGTACTGGGTGGGGGGCACACAGGGACAAAATACTTATGTTTCCTTTCCTTGGCTTATGGTCAACTGGGGAAAGACTTCAGATAACACCGAAATAACAGGATGAATGATTACTAATTGTGACAAGTACAAGGAAGGAAAGTAAAGGGGAAAATGCAAGATAAAGGGAGGGATCTACACCATACCAACTGTCGGGAGGGCTTCTCTGAGGAAGTACCTTCTATAAGGAGGCACACTGGAAACAGTAACGAGGAAGACCCAGAGGAGGGAGAGCTTGCAGTGCTTAGAAAACTAAAGCAGGGCAGCGTGAAGTGTGACAGAGGAGGGGTAAGATGGGGCTGGACCTCGAAGATGTCACATTAAGACTTTTAAATTTTGTTCTAAATGTGGTGGGGGAGCCGTGGAAATGTTCAGGCACGTGCTATGATACAATTCATGTTTTTAAAAGGTCACTCTGGCTGCTGAGTGGAGAAGGGACTTGAAGTGGGAGTGAGAAGAAGTGAGGAGGCCCTTGAGGGAGCCACGGCGCATGTCCACATGGGAGGCGGGGAGTTATGCGGCTACATGGTCGTGGCCGAGGCAGAGAAGTGAAGGGTTTGAGACCTGTTTTGGAGATGCAATGGCTTAATTTGCTGAAGGACTCACTCTTGGGGAGATGAAGAGAGGTATCAAAAAGAGCTGCTTGGGTTCAGGCTTAGCCACTGAATAGATGCAGGTGCAGCTTAATGAGATAGAAACAAAGGAGGAGGAGGAAACCGGGAGGGTGGGTGAGATCAAGTTCTGTTACCTCTAAATGGAGAGGTCAGGTAGGCAGCTGGGACACAGGTCAATCTCAGAAGAAAGGTCTGGGGTAGACTAGATGTAAATTGGGGTTTTTACCTTCCCTGAGAATATGTTTCCTGATCTCTCATGTCTCAAAGCTCACTGAAGACAGACGACCTGCTCAGTGTCACAGGCAGTGGTCACCACGATGACCAAGTGCAGGCTTCCCTCCAGCACAGACGGGCCAGCCTTCCCAGAGCAGGGGAGGGTACACGTCTGAGTCAGGAAGACAGAGTGAGGTCTGCAGTAAACCCTTATTGGATGACTACTGTGTGCTGGTCACACGGAGACTGGAACAGAAACAAAAACAAAACAGGCCCTGCCCTTGAGGGCTGAATAGTTAGGAATAAGAGAAACCTCAGGAGAGCAGAGTAGTACAGTGGCAATGGCTTTGGTATCACTGACTGCCTTTGGATTTGAGTTCTGTCACTAACTGGGTAAGTTACATCATACTTGAGTGAATCATTCCCCTTCTGCTTGGAATGTTCTTCCCCCTCCGTTGCCCCCTGCAGGGCTGGCTCCTTCTCAGCCTTTAAGTCTCGACTTAAACGTTATCACCCGACAACTGGTCTAAATCAGAACGTAGCTCCCTCTTATTCAACAGGGTTTGGTAGAGTAGGTTCCCAAAATGTGTTTACTACATGGGTGCATTTTCTATCATAGAACCTTCTTATTACCTTCATAGCATTTCCTCCACGTATATGTGTTTGTGTATTACCCCTTTCCCCTCGAGAGCTAGGAAGTTCCATGAAGACAGGGATCACGTCTGCTTCGTTTCCTTCTATATACCCTCTGCCTGACCTGTAGCAGTCCTCAATAAGCATTTAGTGAATAAGCGAATAAGTGAATGAGTGTATATGCCACGTCTGATGCTAACTGTTTTATATTTATAGTCAATGACCCAGTGAGGTAGGTACCATCATTTTCATTTTACAGATAAAGAAGGTGATGCTCACAAAGGTGAACTGACCTACTGCAGGTGGCATGGCTAGTGAAGGGCAGAGCCAGGATGGGAACTCGGGTGTGCAGACCTGACTCCAGGGCTGATGCTCTCAATAGCTACAGTGTGTATACGCTGCTACAAAGCCTCCAGAAGAGGGAAGACACTTTACTAATGTTATCAACCAGACACCACCAACAAAAGGCTCCTGAAGAATGCCTCCGGAGTGGAAAACCCATCAATGCTAAGAAGTATCTCTGGGAAGACTAAGCAAATTCCGCAAAACCCAGATGCTGAGTGAGGTAATCTGTGGGTCAGGGTTTCCCAGCCCCCCACCCATGACCAGGGCAAAGTGCTCTCATCACTATCAGTAATGCACGGAGGCGGCTGTTTCTCACTCCTGTTTGGGGGTAGGGAGGACTGGGTCAGGCTGTGCTTTCCTTTGGGTGTAAGATCTGCCCCCCAGGTGATTCTGAAAGCTGTGTCCCCCATGCCCACCCTGCCCCACTGTCCTGTTATCGGAGTCACTACTGTATAGTTTAAGTCTTTGCTGATGGGGAGGCTGCTTGGGAAACTGCTAGCAAACAAGGATGTAAGATTAAGAAAAGTGTGGGTGCCAGGCCTAGGATGAAAATGGAAACAGAAACAGAGACAAGGGCTAGCGTCAGGCTTGGACGAATGACCACTTCAAAATATTAAAACCTGTGTCCCACACTAAGTCAGCTCAGAAAGTGATATCCTTTCCAAATCATATGACTTTTTACCCCTTGGAGATGCAATAACGCTCCAAAACTTTGTGGTTTTTAATTCTACCAAGGGGACTCAGATCCCTTTTGGCCTCTGGACTGACACAGAAAGACGTAAGACAGGCATCCCACAGATAAATTCCTCCTGATGCCTTCTCTTGGCCACTGCACACGCACTGGGAGATAAGGGGGGCCTCCTTGCTCATCCATGTAGTCATTGCCAATAGACCAAACCTCAGTCCCGCAGCTCTGTAAATGCAGGGAAAGGGCCGCACACTGACCTTCAAGCGGATTTTCAGATTTTTGTCTGACATCAAGTGGATGCAGCGCTCCATCACGTCCGTGGCTATTTGGATCTGCACTGGCAGTGGTGGCTGCACACTGGGATCAGTGTCCTTCTCATCCACTTCAGGAGGGTCTGACTGCTCCTCTGGAAAAAGAGCATAACTGGGGGCAGTGTTTTACGAGAGATGCCCCACCCCAACTTGATCTCCCAACTTCAGATCAGGAGTAAGACTTACAAGGGAAAATGTCTAGGAACTGATCCCAAGGAAACCATGTAAAATTTGGGTCAAGCTACGAGTCAAGATATTCACCGAAGCATTACCTGTAACAGCTAAAAACTGGGGGAAAACCTTCCACGTCCACTCAAGGGGGTACGGTTATATAAACCATGGTATATCCATACAATGAATGGCACATTATGAGGGCCTGAAAATTTGCGTTTACCAAGGGCTTTAATGACAAGGGAAAATGCTTATGAAATAACATTGTGTTAAAAAGAGAAAAGCAGGATACAAAACAGTGTGAGCACTATTATATAAAGTTTTATATAAAGACCAGAGGAAGTTCAAAATATTAACAGAGACGGGGTCATGAGTTAATGGATGATTTTTATTTTTTCCCTATATCCTTGGTCTTTTCTAAGTTGCCATTAATAAATATTTAAAATAAAAACATAAGAGGGCAAGATTCTAATTTGGAGCCCCGAGGCTGGCAGCTCCCTGGCTGGCCTCTGGGCCTTTACTCTCTTTCCTTTCCTTTTGGTTCATCTTTTGACTAAAGGGGGTACATGTCTGTCTTCTCTACCAGCCTGTAAGATCTTCTGAGGGCCAAGATGAAGCCTTACACATCTTGGTATGAGGGACAACACCAGGGCAGCCTGGTGCAATATACAGGGATGGGGTTTGGTCAGAGGACTAAAGTCTTGCCTCCACATCCTATTAGCAACTCCTCTCATCCCACGTCACCTCATTTGAAAAAAAGGGATAAAGCATGTATACCTCATCTGCTTGCTGAGAGAGTTAAATGAGATGAATGTCACCAGCTATTATCATTTTTTTCATTGCCTGGAGTGCTGCATTGCATGAGATAGGTGTAAGTTTGTAAATTAAAACAACAAAAAGACTTGAGAGTTGCATGAAACCCTGGCCAAAATTCCTCCCCTGAAGGTTTTCCTCTAGCTGCTTATAACCTCCAGTCTCCCCACACCCTCAATACCAGCTGTGCTCATTTACACTGAGCTAAGCATTGCTCCCCTAACTTTCTGCTATTTCAGTTTCCTCTGCTGGAAAAACAGAACCTTACAGTAGAGTCCACACCTGTCTCTAACAGACGCTGAAAAGATAAATGAAAATGCGTTTGTAGAATGCTTGGATTTCTTGGAGGAAGGGACCTCAGATATACAAGGTGCTCTTACTGTGGTTAAAACAAAAAACCCATGTCAAACCAACATCAATCCAAACATTCTTTATAATGCCAAGTGTGTGGTGTGTACTTGATGAAGGATAATTATAAGAATGATAAGGCTGTGCTTTTCTTTCTAGAGGAGGATTTGTTGTTTGAAATTCACCTACTGTGAAATGTTATCTGAGGGATGTGGATTTTGCTATCGGAAGAAAGATTTGATTCATTCGGTCTGCTCCTAGCCAACATCAACTAGAACCAGAAGATCCTAATCATGAAAGAATGGATTCAGTGACAATGCTAGAATGTCAAACAAGAATGGCAAATCTGGATTACGAGGGATCAAGATGCCTCTTCTTCATGGTTTCTAGGCTTGAGCAAGGGGTGCAGTTTACAAGAAGGATTGGGTTGGCTCAAGAAACAAAACTGAGAAGAAAAAGCCTGATAGATTTCTGATTAGAAAATTCTGTTCTTGGGGAGAATAACAACTCAACTCTGCATAAATCATTATTTGGGCCTTGTGATGCTTCCCTGCTATTTAGAAGGAACTTGTTGTAGTTAGTTGCATTGAACTACTATTTCCTGTTATCCTGGAGGTACTGGCTTCAGTTCACCAGAGTAGAGTGCCAAAAAAAAAAAAAAAAAAAAGAAAAAGAAAAAGAAATCTGCTCTCTTCCGACCTAACAAACTAATTTGGGACTCAGTTTGATTTAGGATAGTTCTGAGACCACCAAGCTCATTATGACTTGGCATTTTATATTTGCAGAGGAGATTCTAATAATTTATTAATCCTTTCGTGACCTGAAACTCCAGATTGAGCTTGTGAATAAAACAATAGGCCAGAGCTTCAACTAGCCTGAACTCCCTTCTCCTTTATCATATAAATTGGTAAGAAAAACACTGGAATCTACTCCTACCAATAAATAAAATAAATGGACAAAGCATATGAAAAGATAATGGGCATAAGAAAAAATTGTTAGGAAAGATGCATACAGAAAGATGCTCAACCTTTCTAGCAATCAAAGAAATGCAAAGTAAAATAACGAGAACCATTTTAATTTAGCAAGAAGTAAAACTGGTTAATAGTCAATGTTGGCAAGCTTGTGGTGAAACCAGTATTAATCCTGAACTGCAGAAGAGAAGGTGTACATTGCCACAACCTTTCTGAAAGACAATTTGGCAAGCATAACATGATGTTCATATCCCTGACCTAGAAATCTCACTTCTGAGATTTATACAGAAATATGCAAAAAGAAGAAAAAGGTCACGTGCATAGAATCATGCACTGCAGCACTGTTTATTAGAGTGAAAAGCTAGAAACTTCCCACAGGGGAATGTATACTTAGTGGCAGCTATTAAAACATTAGTTATGAAAACTCCATAGCAACATGAAGAGTTCCTTATTATATAATGAAATGCAAAAAGGGTATAATGCATTTAAACTGTGGCTGCAACCAAACAAAAACAGGTTTGCAATAGAAAAGGATGGAAAAAGACGACACACAAAGTGAGAATGCTTACGTCTGCATGGCGGGGGTTATTTGTGACCTTTCTTATTTCCAGACTTTCTATCATGATGTTTCATTGTTTTTATAATAATCTGCTCCCAAAAAGTAAAAAACAGCTGAGGCCAAAATAAATAATAGTTACCTTTTTCATTATCAAAATCCGAGACATTTCCATCTGCTACATCCTTTTCCTTGAGGTAGTTCAGCACAAACCGTTCAATGTCTTCGGCTGTTGTGGTATTCTCACGTCCTTTCTCAAGACTTGCTGGTCTTTGGCTCAAATGACTTCCCTCTTTCCCTACACTTTGCTCTTGGAGTTGCCCGAGATGACCTGTGTCTGGGAACCACTGGGCTATAAATAAAGTGTTATAATGATCACCTTGGTCATTGACAACAGGCATTAGTACTTTCTAAGTAGAATAAGCTCTCTGCCATGGCCTGCATGGTGCCCACAGGATCCAGTCCCTACCTGTCTCTCCAACCTCTTCTAACCACTCCTGGCTGCCCAATGTGCCAGGTATCCTCCTGCCTTAGAACCTCTGCACATGCTGTTCTTACTATCTGGAATACTTTAACCTCCTATGTAACATCTGGTTAATTCCAACTCACTTTTCATGTTTCAATACAAATATACGTTGCCTAGTAAAGCCATCCCTTGACGCACCCCCCCCCACCCCGCCAATCTAACTTAGGTCTTTTATACGCTTATACAGCACCATGTTCTTTTCTTTCAACTCATCACAATTTGTAATTACTGTATTTACTTCGTATGTATTGTTTAGTGTCTGAAATCTCCCATTAGACACTGTGTTCCATTGATCACCACTGGAAAGCTAACATGCCCAGCATGGAGTGGGTGCTCAAAATATATGCTGAATGAATAAATACGCTAGACTGGAGGAAAGCTACCAGTGACAAAATTCTGAGTGCAGGATACACTGCTCATTAGCGGAAGAGAGGCTCTGCAGAGCCTTGAGAGCGGACACAGTCTCACATAGGTATTTGATATAAAATGCTTCAGAAGGCTGGCATTTTCTCTCCAAACCTTTTCCTTTTTTAGTGATGCTCCAATACTTCTGATGTGTCACCGCAGAATAAGCCTTAAACATTACAGAACCAGTGGTTTTCAAACTTTGTCTTGAGGAGCCCTAGGGCTCTGCAGAAATGTCTCAGGGTCACAACAGGGAGGGCACCCAGAGACAGCAGGTTAAAGGATGGGAACAGGGTTTCTATGCCTTCTTTCACCAGCCCTGCTCCAATTTGAACTCTTTTTGTATACTGGGGTCCCCTAGGGCTTCATTTCAAATAAGGGTCTTAATACTTAAAGAATGAATCAACAAGAAACCCCTATGGCCTGAATTTTCGCCCTCCTTTTGCAGAGAGCAGGGGAGAAGTCTCTGATGACCTTTAGCACCTGCTAATCTCTTTTCTATCAAGGAGCATCTGCACAGACCACAGCAACAGCAGATGGGCTACGCCAGGGCCAGGCCACTGGGAGCAGCAGAGAGCAAATGCTAGATGGGAGAGCATTCGGTCCAGTACCTGGAGGTTCCTACATGGAGGAACCTCGATTATGCCATTTCTTCAGTGCCCAGACATAAATCTGTCCTTAATGTACTCTGAGGGACTGCATCCCCAATGGGTTAAAGCCAGGGCCCAGCATTTACACTGCTAAAAGTAGACATGCTGCAAAGATTATTTTCTAGATTTAAGGCAAAGCAGCTCGACCTCACTCTTAATGCAAATTAAACTATAATAAGGTGCACTTTTTCTCCTACTGGATTAGCAAAGATCACAAAGCTAGGTAATATACAGTGTGGGTGACGGGGTGGCAAAATTGGCGCTCTCTTACATTGCTGATGGGAGTTTAAATTGGTGCAACCTTTTCACGGAGCAATTTGAAACTCTTTACCTATCACAGATTTAAATGTAATACCCTCTAAGCCAGCAACTGTCTTAGGAATATACTCTACTGGTATACTCAGACATGTCCAAAATGACCTACAGAGAGTACACTGCAGCATTTTGGGGGTGGAGAGGGCGAAAGACTGGAAACCACCAAAATGTCCACCAAGAAAGGGCTGCTTAAATTATGGTGCAGCCACACAATAGAACATTGTGTCCAGAAAAACACGGCCTTGCATGTGTGGATGTGGCACAATCTCTGAGTGCTGAGGTATGTGGTATGGATGCTTTCTCATTTTCAAATCTACCCAATTTTTTTGTTGTTATGAATAATCATTGAATCAGTAGTTGGTGCTAAGCAGTAATTTAACTGATGCTTCTTGCCTTCACTGTGGAACCTAATGCTTTTTTAGTCAATGCCTGTGAAACACTGTGTATGTGGTAACTCAATTTCCTAAAAGAAATACTGGGTTCTTTTAAAACCTTTTGGAAGTTCTCTGAGACCACACTTTCACTCCCATCTTAAAAGAGTGACCATCAGTTAGACAATGCGAATGACAAGAGGACACGCCAGCAGACAGTGCTATTTTGATTTGGGTGAGACTGATCCACTCCCCAGTACTGCTTACCATTCAAAATGCAAGTGTAGTCGGGGTTATCTCAAAACTTTCAGAAAAGCTATCCCCACTTTCGCTGCTTTTCCTAGGATGCTCTCAAGTCAAGCTTAACCATCCTCATTTTCCTCTCTGCAATTTAGAGAAAAGGTGCTACACAGGATTCCTCTTTAGAGATGACCAAAGACACTGGCAATCTAAGGCAATTCAATTTTCATGGCCCAAATGGAGATATCTCCTGAGAGGATATATTTAATAGGCCTTTTGTTAATATATTTTTTAAAACTCAAACTGACATGTAGTAGTTACTCAAAACGCTAAGCGTGGAAGCCTGGGGTATATTTGGGCCATGGAAGCCACTCAGAGTCTAAAATCTATAAGCAGTAAGCCAGTCTTAGGAGTGTTTCCATGTTCTTCTTGGTCACCAGTGCCATCCCAGTGACTAGTCCAGCACACAGGCTTCTGAGTGGTTGCAAAATACAACCCCCACTCCTTCCCTTGGCCTACAAGGCCCCGTGGGATTCATCCTCACCCAGCCTTCCAATTTCATCTTGTGTCACTGTCTCCACAATGATCTCTTCTCCATTCTCCAAAGACTCCAAGCCCTTTCTTCCCTCCAGGCCTTTGCACCTGCTGTTCCCTTTGCCTGAATGTTCTTAAAAACCAGAAGAAGGATGTGACAGCTCCATATGTACTGATGGGCCCTTCTCAGCCTCCAGGTCTCAGCTCTAATGCTGTTTCCTCAGAAAGGAAGTGCCATGATCAAGTCCCCTGACCACTCTGCTACTGTCCTGTTACTCTCTTGCAGTAGCAGGAAAGCTCCTTGAGTTTAGTCATCTTGTTCACTGCTGAATCCTGACGACTTAGCACAGTGTCTAACATACTGCAGGGAATCTTTACTGAATGAATAAGAGAATACGTACACTGCATGTGAACGCTCATGAATGAATGAATGAACACTGGGAGTGGTATCAGCTACAGGGCAGAGGACTGTCCCTGTTCAGTCACCTTCCTTGAGAAACTTTCTTACATGGTCTTAGCTTTTTCAGCTGACAAAATGAGGTCAGTGACCTTTCCACCTACTTTGGCGGCTATTAGAAGTACTGAAATAAATACTGGAGGTATGCTCTTTGGATAAAAGGAACTCATGTATATAGCTCATATATATATATATATATATATATATATATATATTTTTTTTTTTTTTTTTTTTTCATTCGAAGATTGACTATCCAGTGAAGGGATTCTCTTTCTTATAGTCCAAAACTTTGCTTTTTTTTTTTTTTTGCAGTACGCGGGCCTCTCACTGTTGTGGCCTCTCCCGTTGTGGAGCACAGGCTCCGGACGTGCAGGCTCAGCGGCCATGGCTCACGGGCCCAGCCGCTAAACGGCATGTGGGATCTTCCCGGACCGGGGCACGAATCTGTGTCCCCTGCATCGGCAGGCGGACTCTCAACCACTGCGCCACCAAGGAAGCCCAAAACTTTGCCATTTTAATGGTGGGTAACACCTCCAACAGACACCCAACAGGGTGAAAGGGAAGTAGAGAAATTCAAACCACCTCATACAATTAAAAGGTTAAAAGAAAGTTTCTAGACCTGCTCTGTCCAACATGGCAGTCACTAGCTAGCTACATGTGGCTATTTAAGTAAAAGTTAAAAATTCAGTTCCTCAGCTGCACTAGCCACATGTAGTTATTGTATTGGACAGAATAGATATCGAACAGTTCCATCATCACAGAAAGGTCTATTGGACAGTACTGTTCTAGATTACCTGTGGACTGAATAATTTACATTAGTCCTGTTCGCCATTAGCATAGATACTGCTAACTCTAAATATTGTCAGAAGCAGTCTGGTATATTGAAAAGAACAAAGTTGTCATAAATCCTGACATGCCTCCTTATTAATTGTGTGACCTTGGCTAAGTAGGAGCTCACTGAGCCTTAGTCTTCCTTACCTGCAAAATAAAAATAATGTTTACATTTAGTCTGCAGGGTTTATGTCCCTGGGACAGAGCAGGGGTTCAATAGATGGTAGAGATTATTAAAAGTATAAAAACATAAGCAATGGAACTCTACCGTAACATGTGGGACCAGACAGACACCTATTCAAATAACATCCTCCATAGCATAACCCCAAACAAAGAAAAAAACAGTTAGGCGAACAAGGATACTATTCCTTCCCTCCAATCAGCATTAAAAAAGGGCTCTCAATGTACCTAATGCTGCCAGCAGGGCATGCAGTACACTGACAAAGGAAGTTGTTCTCTTATCATAAAATTGGTCCAGGGTAGCCAAGACATCTTGAACCACATCTGCCACCAACGGGAGCAGGCTAGCATCTGAGTTCTGTAGCATGACTTCCAAGACCTTCGGGGTATGCGGGTGGAGAGATAGATGACGCAGATTTAAAGAGATCCCATTTACCAAATAGTCTGAATTCTCATTGATCAGCTGCTGCAGGGAGTCGTAGCCACAAGCCTGGCAAATGTCCATCATGGTACTGATGGCCGCCTGACTGATAAGCAGGGTTTGGTCTCCAGCTTTCTCCAGGACTGGATAGAGGGCTGACATCAAGAGCAAACGGAAGTCTTTCCCTAGTGCGTGTGCAAAGTGGCCAATCCCTTCCAACTGGATGCATATTTGCCAGATGTTACTGTTCATGGAGCAGATCGTGGGACTTGGCTTTGAGAAGGTGGGAGAAGAGGTAGCCTGGTAGGTGTGTGCACCAGATGTGAGGGCCTGAATGCCTGACTGCATCATCATCAGCTCCTCTCCCACTTCTTCAGCTTCCAGGCAAGTGACCAAATACCAGTTTTCTTGGCTTGTGTATTCTTCAAGTATTGATGTCACGATCTCCCTCAGTTCCTCTGGGTTTGTTTTAATGTGTTTTTCATGAAGATTCTCTACCCCTAACCCAGAAGCCCCTACAACCAGTTCATTAAGGATCATGGCGGCCTGCTTCCGGTAAACCACAGACTCGTGGTACAGTTCCATAAAGGAATCCACGAGCAAGTAGAGGTTCCCATAGAAACCAAGAAGCTGACAAACCTGCCTCAAGAGCAGGAAAACCCTCTCGTCAGTGAAGAAGCGGAAATATCTCCTCTGCATTTGAGCCCATGGCCGCGAGGCTGAAGTCTCTGGAGAAGTGCTCAGATGCTCAGAGTTCCAATGCCGCTCTTCAACGATTTTGATGTCGGTCACGTCTAATTCCAGAACTTGGATAAGCGCTTTGGAAAGGCGCTGGAGATGGGCCACAGAGTTGAGGACAAAGTTCACTTTGGGGCCCAAGAGTTTCAGGTACCCGAGTAACAAGGAGAGAGTAGAGAATCTGCCCTGATCATCTTGGGAGTTCATCAGGCGGGGAAGGGACGTGGCAAGGGAGTGCAGGTTTTCTGACAAGATGTCAGCAAAGGCTCTGCTGCCCACCACGACTTTCTCATCTGCAAAACATCTCAGAATTTTATTGCACTGGGCTTGGACGTCAGGACTCTCATCATTTACCAGACTCACCAGAGCCTTCAGAAGGGGACCAGCTGATTCGACCAGTGACTGACTGCACTTCAAGAGAAGGGCCTCGACAAAGTCTATCAGTTCCAGCCTCACCTTCCAGTGTGGGTGAACTGAAACGCACTCAATTATCTTTTTAATAAGGACAGTCAACCTGTCGCCGGTATTTTTTACCCAACTGGCTTCCCTGTGAACCAACAGCTCCGCTACTCTGTGCTCCACAGCAGGCTTTGCTCGGACCTCTGAGACCCTTCTGAGCTGTTCATCAGCCATAATGAAGCTCACTGTCTTGTAAAAGACCTTTAGGGAAGACATGACAATGCTGTGCCCTTGTTTAAAGTCTCCTGTGATGACCCTGGTCAGTGTAGTTGAGAGGCCAGGTAAAAAAGAAGCAAACAAATCCCCCAGCTGCTTTTGCTCAAGTTCATCCAAGGACCTTGGATGGTCTTGACACTCACATTGAAAGAGTAGAACCTGTAAACATTTTAAGGCAGCCATTTTAATTTGTTTTGATTTCTCCTGTTCTGCTAGGCCTAACAATAAAGATACAGCAAATCCTAAGCGAGGCAGAATGGAGGGCTCATAAATAGTCAGAATGATGTCCCCATAAGCCGAGTGCATTAATGCACTGAGGCCCTGGATCACAGCCAATTTCAACTCCTCTGACACAGCTGCAGGTTTCTGGGAGTTGGGTGAATACAGGCAAGCAGAGAGTTCTGAAAAGAGTTCCTGGAGAAGTTCTTGTTCCTTCACACACGTTGAAGAGAGGACAAGGGTGATGCATTCCACCACACTCTGGATCAAGCGCTCTCTTTTGGGGCCCAGGGTCTTCAGGGTAAATCGCAAAGGGAAGAGGATGTACTGCTGAAGTTCCTGAAGGGCAGAGTCACTCACGACTTGTAACTGTGCCTGCAGACGCTCCACATTCTCCACTGTCTGGGTCTTTGTGAGCTGAACACAGATGGGACGCAAGACGCCAAAGGCCTCCTCTGGAGTATCAAAAACCGCCATTGTGCAACAGGCTTCCTCTCACTGAGGAAACACCCTGCAGGCTGGAGGGAGAAGACTTTTCAGTAAAGAAGGCCAAGCTCAAAGCAAATACAAAGTGAACTTGCACTCATTCATTCAACAGACATTCAGTGGGGGCTTATGTACCAGTCACTCCACACGGTGCTAGGCGAGCAGTGGAACGGAAAAGAGCCGGTTCCTAGTCTTAGGGAGCTCCCAGTCCAGGGAGGGAAGCAGATGTACAGTTACAACACAGTCTCTTAAGAATTAGGCTAGGCCTGTGCTTATGGTCCTACATGAGTGTAGAAGACGTATGCGTCATAACACTCAGAAAGCCAGGGTGGGTTTCACAGGAGGAAGATGCTTGAGCCAAGACTCAAGGGAGGAGTGAATTGGAACCTGTGGGCTATTCTAAGGAGTATGGATTTTAACCTGTGGTAGTGATGGAAAGCCACTGAAGGTTTTGTCTTTTTTAACTTGAGGTATAATATACATAGAGCGAAAGGCACTAGTCTTAACATAACAGCTCAGTGAATTTTAATGTACGCAGAGACTCATAGAACCACTACCCAAAATAAGATATATAGTATTTCCAGCACCCTGGAAGGCTCCCTCATGCCCCTTTGCAATCAACTCCTATTTCTCCTGCCCAGAGGTAACCATTACTCTGACTTTTATCAGCCTGGACTAATTTTACCTGTTCTTGTCATGGAGAGGTTTCAAGCAGAGGGTGATAGGAACAATTTTATGCACTGAAAAGACCCCCCTGGCAGCCAGTAATACAGGAGAAGACTCAGAGCTGGGTGAGACTGAAAGCAAAACAAAATGAAAGGGAGTGGCCAGAGAAATGGGAAAACCAGGAGCGCACACTATCACAGAGACCACGGGAGAAGAGAGATTTGAGCAGGATGGAGAGGTGGATGGCACGCAGGCAGTGAAAGGAGACAGGTTTATAGGTAAGTGAAGGAGCTGTGCGACTTTACACATGGGCTATCAGCCCATGACTTTGCATTTCCCCTCACAGAGAACAGGCTCTTTTCTCTGTGAGGGGAAATGCAAAGTCATGGACTGATAGCGAATAAGAAGGCGGGTAAACAGAGGGCTTGAGGAGAGAAATAAAATTCTCAAATATTCCCTTTGGGGAAGCAGAGCATGCTGGGAAGACACAAAAGTGTGGCCCAAGGGTACTGAGGACTGAGTTGAAGCTGGAGACCATTAAACATGCACAACTGTAAAACGCTGATACTGGATGGAGGCTTAGAGATCACCTAGTCTGGTGGTGTCTCCCTCTCTCTCTCTCTTTCTCTCTCTCTGTCTCAGATCTATTTGCCGGGGGCTTCTGAACAGATGATGACAAGAAAGTGTCCGCTGCTTCTCGCTGTCCCCAGTAGTGCTGGCAGGCAAGTGGTGCCTGGTGGGTGTGGGCAAGACCTGCTCAGCCCAGAGAGAGAGCTGGTGCTGGATCTCCTCCATGGGTCGGGAGAGGGCTCCAGGGCAACAATCAGGCTCTCATACCCTGGACAGAGTCTGGTCCACAGAACTCCATGAGAGGAAAGGCAATGCTGGTCTGTGAGGTTCCTTGGGGGGATATCTCCTGGTCTGTGACCCTCAAGAAGCCAGGGAAGGGAAGAAGCTCAAATCTTCCCTATTCCAGACTAGCAAAATGCCAGGTGTGGAGGCCAGAAAGCTGGGCCAGGGACTACTGACACCCTATCAGCACCAGCTCACACACTGATGACCCTGAGGCTACTGTGCCACGCCTTACCCAAGGTACTAGTAGTTAGAACAACAGAAGCAAAGGAAGTAACCACTTAATGGGACCCAACAGTCAGGAGCAGGAAATGCAAATAGAGCACCCTTGAGGTAGTGAACCTTAGTTTAACAGAAATGCTAAAGGAGACAGACAAGACTATGAAAAATAATTAAGACCAACAAGGAAATTCAATTACAAGACAAAAGATATTTCTTAGAATTTAAAAACATGTCTTTCCACACTAAAAAAGCTCAATTGATTAAAAAAAAAAAGGCGGTTAATTGCTGAGATCCAATTAGTGGCTGGGAAGATCAAGCAGAGCTATCTTAAAACTGAGCAAAAATACAAAGAGATGGAAAATGTGAGACTTGGAGCACAGATCTGGGAGAACCCACATATAAATAGCTGAGAATTCTGGAAGGAAAAAAAGGAACAGATGGAGGTGCTAAAACAAATAAATAACTGAAACATTTCTCTGAGCTGCAAAAGGATTTATCTGGAGATTGAAAAGACTGAAGGATACACATCTAGTCAAATTGTGGTAAAATTCCTGTACACTAAAAGATAAACGGAAAAAAAAAATCACATATGCCTTCAGGAAGAAACAACAAATAACTTATAAAGGAAAAAGACCGTCTTTGGACTTCTCATTTGCAATAGAAGACAGTGGAAGAGCATCTACTGACTGCAAATAAAGGATTGTGGCCCCCAAACCCTACTTACAGCGAAGATATTCAGCTGTCAGGGTGAAAGAGCCGTATGCAAGGATTCAGAGAGGGTAGCACCACGTGCCCTACCAGAGGACTCCATTCAAACAAGAAGTGACTCGAAACAGACCTAAAATGGGAAGATGAATGAAGAAGGAAACGTTGCTGGGTAACTTTTTTTTCTTTTAGTATGGAAAACTTTCTTCCAATAAAACGTTTAAGTGGAAGCCCAGCACGTAAAACAGATAAAATCAGAGGGTCTGGTTAAAGCTGGGGTGAAGGCGATGGCCGGGGGCTCTGCATCTCTCTTATTTATCTCAGGAGTTTCAAGACAGTAACCTGGGGTCCCCTGAACTATGTTCTCAGATTATATGACAAAAACTGTAATAGAGCAAGTGAAGTGAGAACACAACCTGTCCCAAACTGAACTTATCCGTTTTCTTCTGTATTCCCTTTGTGACTTATGGTCCTCACCGGGGCTAGACGCCTTAGCCTCTCTGCTTTCGTTCACCTCCCTCTTAATTCCACTGTTCCCTTAAATTTCATCAGTTCTACCCCTTCAACATCTTTCAAAGTTGTTGATGATGATAATCATCTATTTGATATTGGACTGACCGTAATGGTTTCTTCTCTGGCCACCCTTGCCTTGTGTGCTTGCCCTTCTTGAATCCGTATTTCACACTGACATGTAAGTAATTTTTTTAAAACAAAAATCTGGATCACTCTTTTCCATGTTTAAAATCCTTCACCTGCTCTTTGTAGCCTGCCTAAAGCACAGACACCTTTTTTACCATGGCATACAGGGCCCTGCACCATCAGGCCCCTGCCTGTCTCATCAACCTCATTTCGCACTGCTTCACCCCTTGAACTTGAAACTGCAACCATGTGAAATTATAAAACTTGCAATTTCCTAAACAGGTAGTGCTATTTCATATTTTCCTCCTTTCTCCTACCACTGTACGTACTGCTATTACAGTATTTAGCATGCTGAATTATTTTGTATATGCCTGTTTTACCTACTTTAGACTGGGCAATCCTACACCTAGAACCTACAAGGGCATCTGGCATATGATAAGCACTCAGAAACATCTGTACAGATTCTCCTTTCAAGTAGGATATAGTAAGGTATGGCAGGCCAATACTCCTGGTGACAACTAGAGAAACCAGATAAATTATAAAAATCGTTTCTTAAAGCATCAAATAATTGCAGAAGCAACAAAGACCAGATGAACTAATACTCTAGTGAAGGATGAAAGTTCACAGTAAGTCAACAATCAATAGTTGGGTTTTTTTGTTTGTTTGTTTGTTTTCCATTTGCTGATCCTGGACATGGCTCAGGATTACGAAGAGGCCCAGGCTGAGGGCTGTCACTGAGGAAAAAGAAACCATGATGCTTTTAATGTGGTCATATAGGAATGGAGTCCTATATGCAAAACCGTAGTCTTCAGGGATCTCAAAATACATGACTTCTGAGAGAAGGCTGCTGCTGGGGGACAAATGGCTGAGAAACGTCCAAACAAATGAAAGAGATCAACCCACAGATTCAAGAAGCTCAGCAAAGCCCAAGTTGACAATACAAAGAGAAACACACACAGACACATCATAGTCAAACTGCTGAAAAACCAAAAGTATGGAGAAAAATCTTAAAAGTAATGCAGCAACAGAAGTGACAGGCAACTTCTCTAAAGAAATGATGAAATCCAGAAAAAAACAGAATGACATCTTTAAAGTGTGAGAAGAAAGTAACTACCAACCTTGAATTTTACACCCTCTAAAACTATTTTTCACAACTGAAGGTAAAATGCAAGACAATAATGCACAAAAGGTGCATGGATAGTATAAAAGGAGTTACGTGTATTAAGAGTCTAGCAGTATCAGGAAGTGATTAAAAAAATCTGTATTAGACTGTCAAGCATGCATGCCAAGAATGCATGTTGAAATCTATAGGGTAAACTCCAAAAGAGCTATAAAAGTTCAGACAGTAGTAAAAATGGGATAATAAGTACTTTTGATTGATCCAAAAGGTGAAAAATGAGAAAAAGGAAAGCAAAACTGGTGGGTCAAACAGAAAACAAATACTTAATAAGATGGTGGACAGAAGCCCAACTGAAACACTGATTACAGGAATTCAGAGCTTCTCAACAGTGGTACTACTGACATTTTGACTGGATAATTTGTTGGTGGAGAGCTCTTCTGTGCACTGTCAGATATTTAGCAGCATCTTTGGCCTCCGTCCCCAACATGCCAGTAGCACTCCCCCAAGAGTACCAACCAAAAATGTCTCCGGATACTGCCAAATGTCCTGTGTAGCACAAAAATCGCCCTGGATAAGAACCGCTGGTATAGAATCAACTTCATCCCAATCAAAACCCCAGCAGCATTTTTATAGAAAGTTATAAGACGACTCTAAAATTGATATGGGAATGCAAACAACCTAGAATAGCAAAGACAATCTTGAAGAAGAGGAATTAAATTGGTAAATTTTGGTGGTATCATTTTTAAGACACCACTGATTTTAAGATTTACTGTAAAGATACAATAATTAAAGGGCAAAAAGAAAGACAAACAGATTAGTGGAACTGAATAGAGTCCAGAAATAGCCCCCACATATACAACAGAGAGTCCATATGTAGACTCACATACCTGACAAAGTTGACACTGAAATCAACTGGGAAAGAATGGTCTTTTCAATTAAAGGTACTGTGCCACCTGGCTATCCACATGAAAAAATATATAGGTCTTGATTACATCTCATACTAGACTTAAACATGAAATGTCAAATAACAAAGCTGTCTGAAGAAAACAAAGAACGTCTTTGTAATCTTGGAGTAGCCAAAGATTTCTTAAACAGGACACAGAAAAGAGCTAACCATACAAAAAAATGATAAATTGGACTACACTGAAGTTAATATAAAAGATTTTCTATAAATCATTAAGAAAGACAATCCAACAGAAACATGGAAAAGAACTTGAACAAGCATACCACAATAGGGGATATCCAAATGGCCAATAAACATATGAAAAGATATTAACATCACTGCTCCAGAAAATGCAATATAAAACCACAACAAAATACCGTTACACACCCACCAGAAGGGCTAAGCTGAAAAAAAGGGGAAAAAAAGAAAAAGGAAAAGAAAATCCTAGGCGTTGGCAAGGATATAAAACAACCAAAACTCTCATTCAATGCTGGTAAGAGTGTAATTGATACAACTACTTTGGAAAATCCTTAGGCAATATCTATTATTCTAAAGGTAAACATACATATGCTCTATGATCTAGTAATCACATTCTTTGATATATACCTAACAGAAATACATACATAAATTTACCAATAGATGTGTTCTGGAATACACTAGCCACAACTGTCCCCACAAAGAAACTACCCAAATGCACATCTATAGTAGAATGGATAAACTGTGGTATATTCTCCCAATGGGATACTATACAGATGAAGACTTACCACAATTGGAGATCTTCAAAAGAATGGGTTACGGGCTCAGAAATACATAAAACAGCTTTCTGTAAGGAAGAGAGTATAACAAATTGCTAGTATAGCATGACTATAAAAGGCAATCATATACCTTTATGGGATGGTCATGAAATCACACCTGTGTGACAATATGTCAATTACAGAAGGAACTGCTCAGAGATTTAGAAGCTTAGGAGTCCTAGATTCTAGTCCGATAAAATGCAACACTGATTAAAGTGGCACTGCAAAGTTTGATGTTTATATAACTGACAGCAACTGGGGTATTCTGGCCCAGAAAGTGATACTGGGGTGAGGCATTCAGAACAAGCTGATTCTCAGGGTGAGCCGAGAAAACAACCCAGAGTTCAACTGTGGCAGACAGTGACTATATAAACCAGTTCTTGACTCTAACCCTTTCTGAGTTCAGTGTACCCCTTCCGTGGTCATAGAAAGCAGTCACTGGGGAGGTGGGGGAAGAGATCTGCAATCGGAGTGCTTGAGTGAACCCATTCCCCTGGCAGCTTCTTCCCCTCCTTCCCATCTCTTTCTGCCTTTTCACAGGAATGGGCTGTGTAAGATCCCTGGGCCATGGCATCCAGGTGGTGCAAACGGGACAATCTGTAGGTGCTATACTTTACAGACACTTAAAAGATAAGATACTAGACCACAAGGTATTTATTGTATTATATAGTTAAAAAGTGAAAAAGGGAGGAAAAAACCCCAGGGAAGTACAAAAGGAACTCAGAAGAAGAATGAACACCAAAAGGGAAGGGTTCATGGAGGGAGGAGGATTTATGTTGGGGTGGGGGGACTACACACTTGGGGCTGC
Source organism: Mesoplodon densirostris (assembly GCF_025265405.1). Taxonomy (NCBI): domain Eukaryota; kingdom Metazoa; phylum Chordata; class Mammalia; order Artiodactyla; family Ziphiidae; genus Mesoplodon; species Mesoplodon densirostris. The sequence continues at coordinate 22,026,978 of NC_082676.1, read as the reverse complement.
ATGGGAAGGCTGTTCAAGGAACAATACCTCACAAGCAAAGGCCAGAAAGCAGAAAAGTTGTAGCCCCTAATAAAGGCAGAGACGAGAGGGAGACACCATCATGGCAAGTGAGCCATGCCTCACACAGGGGTGATGTTCTGATGAAACCGCCTGCTCGGGGCCTTTGTAACTTGCTGTTCCACGATATATCCTCACGGCTTGCTCTCTCACCTTTCAGGGCTTTACTCAAATGTGAATTCTGAGGGAGGCCTTCTCTGATCACCCCAACTTAAAACTGCAACCCACCCTCACTCCTCCCCTGCCTTGCACTCCCAATCTCCTTCCCCTGCCTTTGAAATTTTCCTCCATAGCATTTAGTACCATCTGTCAAACCAAGTTATCCACCTATTTATTTGTTTATTGTCTCTCTCTTCCCGCTAAAATATAAGCTCTATGAGGGCAGTAATAGTTGACAGTTTTGTTTATTGCTTCCGGCAAAGAGGAGGCATTCAATAAATGCTTGTTGAATCCATCACCATAGACCAAGGTCTGGCTCTCTCTTTGGTGGATCTTTGATATCAGATATGTGTGAACTGGAGTCTGGGAAAAACCCACCATCCTCTTCTTCTCCTGGGGTGAGTTATTCCTACAGGTAGTTGATCTCATCCATTACAGGAGGATCGTACTAGATTGACTCTCAGGTGGCATTCATAGTTCTAGATTTTGACTGTATGCCAGCCCATTTTTTAGGGTGTTTCCAGACAGAATGAGTATGAGAACAGGAATCTGACAATCTGGGTGATAGTCCTGGCTCTGACAGTACCTGAAGTGTGGTTTCCATGAATTTTAGTTTCTTCAACATAAAATAAACTCGGTGGATAAGATGATCTCTAAAACTTCTAACTTTGAATTAACTAGCACATGGTAGAAAGACTGGGTTTAGATCCCAGAAATAGGAGTTTAAATAAAAGAATTGCCAACACAAGTTCTTGACTACAAAGAAGAGAATTAATATTTGTTGAAAAAACCCACCATATGCTAGGCAATGTACACAAATAAATTCCTCGTCTATAAGCTGAGTAACGCAAGGTTCAGAGAGATTAAGTGATGCCCAAGGTTACACAGCAAGCAGTGGGATTCACCTCAAGCCTGTGTGACTCCAAAGGCTGTATGCATTCTTTTCACTACACCAGAGGTTTCCAACCCAACTGTTTATCAGAACCAAGGGGAAACAATGTAAGTACAGATTCCTGGGCCTCACACCAGATCTACTGAATCAGAATCTATGTTGGGGGTGGGGTGGAGCAGGTATGTTTTGGGAATCTATTATAAAAGTTTGCAAGGTCAGTCTGATGATCCATGAAGTTGCTAAGACAGTAGAGTAGATCTCAAATGTTCTTACCACACACACAAAAGGGTAATTGTGTGAGGTGATGGAGGTGTTAACTAACCTTATTGTGGTAACCATTCTCAATATATATACACTGATACGTGTATCAAATCATTACATGGTACATCTTAAACTTTTACAATGTTGTATGTCAATTCCATCTCAATAAAGATGGGGGGAAAAAGAAAAAGAAGGCTAAGTAGGAGTGGGGAGACAGGACTCCCACTTCTACCTAACAGTAATTAGGAGCCCTCCCTCATGGGTGTCAAAGGAGGCTGAGTGAGGAATCTGGACTTCTACCTACACTTGGAAGTAACAAGGTTGGTCCCCCCACCCCTGCCTTATCCTGCCAGAGTGGTTTCAGAGGAAGCCAACTAAAAAGAAGACTTCTATAAGGTCCAGAGTCTTAGAACATAATACAAAAATGTCCAGTCAAAAATCATTCACCATACCCAAGAACCAGGAAGATCTCCAAATGAATAAAAAAAGAAAAATCAATCAACATACGTTAACACTAAGATGACAGAGACATTAGAATTATCTGACAAAGTTATTAAAGCAGCTGTGATGAAAATGCTTCAATAACCGATTATGAACTTGTTTAAAACAAAAGAACAGAAAACCTCAGGAAAGAAATAGAAGATACAAAGAAGAAATAAACAGAAATTTTAGAACTGAAAAATTCAATAACAAATAAAAAGCTCAGCAGATGGGCTCAACAGGAGAATGGAGGGGACAAAGGAAAGAATCTGTAACATGGAAGACAGAAAAAGAGAAACTACTCAATCTGAACAACAAAGAGAAAACAGACTGAAAAGAGGCTCAAGGACCTATGGGACTATAACAAATGATTTAAACATCCCAGAATGAGAGAAGAAAAAGGGCAGGGTTGAAAAAGGACTCAAAGCACTGAAAGCTCCCCCAATTTGGCAAGAGACATAAATCTATATACTCAAGAAGCTGAGTGAACCCTAAACAGGATTACCCCAAAGAAATGTGCACCAATTATAATTAAAATTAAAATTTATGAAAACAAATGACAAAAAATCTTGAAAGCAGCCAGAGAAAAATGATACCTTGCCTATACGGGAAAAACTATCTGAATGACACTGGATTTTTCCTCAGAAGCCATGCAGGCCAGAAGGAAGCAACACAATAATTTTCAGGTGCTGAAAAAAAAAAAAAAAAAAAAAAAAGAACTGTCAATACAGAATCCTATACCCAGCAAAAATGTCCATCAGGAAAAAAAAAAAAAAAGAGGAATGAACTGGAAAGATATCCCCAGATGAAGGAAAACTAAGAGAATTTGTCACCAGCAGGCCTACTCTACAAGAATGGCTAAAGGAAATTCTCTAAACAGAAAGGAAATGTTAAAAAAAAAAAAAAAAAAAAGAATCTTGGAACATCAAAGAGGAAGAAAGAACATGGTAAATAAAAATATGTACAAATACAATAGGTTTTTCTTATTCTTTTAAATTTTCTAAATTGTGTTTGATAGTTAAAGCAAAAAATGTAACACTGACTGATGTAGTTCTAAATGTATCTAGAGGTAATATTTCAGATAAATATAAACAGGAAAGGGTAAAGAGACATAAAGGAAGTAAGGTACATATACTTCACCAGACCTGTCAAAAATAAGTTACATACACATAATATGATACCTAGAAGAACCACTAAAATGGTTATACAAAGAGATATACTCAGAAACACTATAGATAAATTGAATGGAATTCTAAAAAATGTTCAAGTAAAGGAAGTCTGGAGAAAAACAGAAAATGGAGAAACAAAAAAAACAGAACAAACAGAAAACAAAAGAATTAAATTTCAGACTTAACCTCTAACATATCAATAATTATATTAAATGTAAAATGTCTAAATACACCAATAAAAAATGACTGTCAGAGTTGGTTAAAAAATATGACTTAACTACATGCTGTTTACAAGAAACTCACTTCAAACATAATGATATAGTCAGGGTGAAAGTAAAAAGATGGAAAAAGATATTATCATGTAAACATTAATCAAAGGAAAGCAAGACTAGCTATATTAATATCAGATAAAGTAGACTTCAGAGCAAAAAAAATTACCAGAGACAATAAAGGACATTATATGATGATTAAAGGGTAAATCTATGAAGAAGACATAGTAATCTTAAGTGTGTATGCACAAAACAGAGATGCAAAATGTGTGAAGCAAAAATGGATAAAACTGAAAGGAATAGTACAGGTGGTCACAAGTATAGGTGGTGACTTCAACATTCCTCTCTCAACAACTGATAGAACAATAGCAATTATAACACAAGAGCTCAACTGCACCAACCAACATTTACATAATTGACATTTACAGAATATTATGACAGTAGGATATACATTCTTTTCAAGTGTCCACAGAACACACACCAAGATAGACCATATCCTGGACCACAAAATAAACCTCAACAAATTTAAAAGAACTAAAATCATACAGTGTGTTCCCCAACCACGATGGAATCAAACTAGAAATTACTAATAGAGAGAGAACAGGAAAATCTTCACACACCTGGAAATTAAGCAACACATTTCTAAATAATTCATGGATCAAGGAGGAAATGTCATGGGAAATTTTTACAAAATACATAGAAATGAGTGAAAATAAAAGTTCAACATATCAAAATTTGTAAGACATAAGTACAGCCATGCTGAAAGGGAAATTTATAGTACTAAATGTATATATTAGAAAAGAGAAGAGCTCTTAAATGAATATCAATAATCTAAACTCCCACAGCAAGAACCTAGAAAAAGACAAATAAAATAAAATAAAATAAATCAAAATAAATCCAAAGCAAGCAGAAGGAAGAAATAATAAAAATCAGAGCAGGAATTGAAGTTTAAAACAAAAAACAATAGAGAAAATCAATGAACCAAAGAAATGGTTCTTTAGAGAGATCAATAAAATTGACTTCTGACTGATGGGGGTAGGGGGAGGGAGAGGGAGAGAGAGAGGGAGAGAGGGAAGGAGGGAGGGAGGGAGGGAGAGAAGGAGAGAGGGAAGGAGGGAGGGAGGGAAGGAGGGAGAGAGAGAGGAATTACCAATACCAGTACTACAGACTGCAGGTATCAAAGGATAATACAGGAATACCACAAATAATTTTATACACATAAATTTGACAGATGAAATGGCAAATTTCTCAAAAAACACAAACTACCACAGTTCATACAATCTGAAATAGATTACTGAACAGCCTTATAAGGAAACTGAATTTATTGTTTAAAAACTCCCAAAATCAAAGAAAAAAGAAACAAGAAATCTTCAGGCTCAGATGGTTTCACTGCAGGCTTCTACCAAGCACTTAAGGAAAATTAACACCAGTTCTACACAATCTTCTAGAAATGGAAGAAGAAACACTTTCCAATCCATTTTATGAAGCTAGTATTACCCTGATACCAAAACTCAATAAAGATAATATAAAAAATTTTTTAAACTGCAGACCAATTTCCCTCATGAATATAGATGCCAAAATCCCAAACAAAATATGAGGAAATATAATTTAGCAGTATGTAAAAACAATTACACACCATGACAAAGTAGGACTAAATTCCAGGCATGTAAGGCTGGCTCAATATTTGAAAATCAGTCACTGTTATTAATATTAACAGGCTAAAGAAGATAAGTCACATGATTATATCATCCTCATCTTTCTGACCTCTAAATGTTGAAGTGTCCTAGGACTTAGTCACTGGGCCCCTTTTCTTTCTATATCTATTCCTCCTTATGACTCCCACATTTATATCTCTACCCGAGATCTCTCCCTTGAACTCCAGACCCATAAACCCAATTGCCTATGAGATACCTCTACTTGGACAGGCATTTCCAATTAGACACATACAAATCTAAACTCCTGCTCTTACCACCCAAACCAGCTCTTCCCACAATTCAGTACATACATGCAAACTCCATTCTTATGGGTGCTTAGGCTAAAACCTTAGGGCCATATAAGCTCTTGCTTCTTTTATACCTCATACCTATGCTGTCAGTAAATCCTGTGATCTCTTCCTCTAAAATATCCCCAGAATCTGACCCTTTCTCACTACCTCCACCCTGGTCTGAGTCTTCCTTTCACCTGGGTTATCACAACAGCAGCTGAACTCGTCCTCCTGCTCCTACCCTTGCACCCTTACTGTCTATTTTCTACTTAATAGCCACATGCTCCTCTTTTGCTCAAAATGGTCCAATGGACTCTTGTTTCATTCTGAGTAATATCCAAAGTCCTTACTATTGCCTATAGTCCCCCACATGATATGGTCCCTGGCAACTTCTCTAAGCTCATTTCTAGCCTTCTGGTTCACATCACTTGAGCTCTCCTCCTTGCTGGTCCTTGAAAATGCCAACAATGGTCTGACCTCAGGACTCTGCACTTGGTTTTCCCTCTGCCTGGAACATTCACCACATAGCATAGGGCTAGTTCTCTCATTTGTTTGAAGGCTGTGATCAAATGTCACCATATCAGTGAGGCCTTCTCTGACCAGTATATATAATACACGCCTATCTGCCCATACGGGCAGTCCTCATACCTCTTACCCTCCTTTATTTTTATTCGAGGCATTTATAACTTTCGGGCTCATTTTACACACGTTTATCTTCCCCTGCAGAAGGTAAGCTTCCCAGGACATGGATTCTGTCTGTTTGCCTAGAATAGTGCTTCAGACATAGGTTCTCAAAAATTATTGGCTGAATGAATAAATAAAAACCACTGGCTCAGGAGTGAAGAATTTGGGATAAGATAACCTTGATTTGATTCATGGTTCTGTCATTTCTTGTGTCCAAGTGACACTGATTACTCAACCATATTTAATGTTTTCTCATCTGTCAAATAGTGATAATAACCCATACCCCACAGGACTGTTGTAAGGATTAAATAAAAGAATATTCGTAATTTGCTTAATACATAGTGACTTGGTATAAAAGTGCTCAGTATATGACACTGTTACTTAATACAGAAAGATGGCCTAGATTTGGACTCAAAGGCCCTAGGTTATAATTGTGACTAGATATTGACTGTGATTTTAAGCTATTCACCTATTTTATATTAATTCACTCAGTCAGCTACGAATAAGGTGCTGGGGTAAAAAAGATAGATAAAGTAGAGTCCCTTCCCTCTAACCTTAGTTATGTGATCTTGGGTAGGTCACCCAAGCTCCCTCAGCCCCATTTGCCAAATGGGAATAACATAATACCTATTGCATAGCTTTGTTTATTAAATGAGTCACTATGTGAAAACACAGTGTCTAGCCCATAGCAGCAGCTCGTTATGTTGGCTATGATTATGATGACTCCATTCTGAAGGAGGAGTAAAAGCACCTAAGCAAAGAACAGCGCAGTATGAGCAAAAGCAGGCATCAACTAGTACAGTGCCTCCTAACTGGAATCTGCCCACAACTGGTCAGTCCCACTATGATCAGGACATTTAAAAATTCTACTACGTCTACAATAACCTAACTCCCTACCACCACCCCACAGCAGTTACAAGAACAAATTTCTCTGCTGATGTGATATTGGAATTTAAAACTTTTTAAAAATAGTTAAAGGATAAAGTCTCAAATAGTGTTTCTTAAAGGTCAACGAACCCACTGACTTCCTTACCCTACTCCCCCACAAAGTTAACATGTATTACTTAAATTTGAGCAATAGTCAAATGAACCCCCAGAAGGTAGCCTGTAATTCCCTGAATACAACAACCAACTAAGAGCCGGGAGCACAAGGGTGTGTTTGACGGCGGTCCTGTCACAGACTAAACATCGGAACTGGCCACTAAAGGTGGTCCCGGAGGCCTAGTGGGAGCCCACCGCGTGAGAAGGGGGGCGTCACCTTTGGAAAAAGAACAGCAAGAGCCAAGGCGTGGAGGCGTGAAAAGTGCACGTGGGTGGCTTGGCAGAACCAAAAAAAGCTTTTTGTGGGGGGCGGCCAGAGAGCAGGACACGTACGGAGGAAGAGTGCTGCTGGGGCCTGCCAGGTGACGGAGAAAGGTCCCGTTCCAATCCCAGGTCATGGTCTCTCAGCCTCAGCATCCCCTCCGGATCCCCCTCTAAGGGCTCGCGGTTGCTGTCTCCCTCTCGTTCGCGCCACTCTCCCTTACCTCGTCTTCCAGCCTTTCCCTCACTCTCGCACCTCCTCCGCCGCGCCGGAAGTGACGCGTAACGCGCGCGCCGCACCGCGCCAGAAAGGTTCTGCGGGAGCGGGAGAAAGGGTTCCGGTGACACTCACTGCGCCGGCGTGCGGGCGCGAGCGGTCAAAGCGCCTTCCGGAGGCCGCCGAAGTGCGCCCTTTTCCCTGCCTGTCGCTTTCGGAGTGCTCCGAGCGAGATTCAAAGAGGTCTTCGCCACCGGAGGGGTGTTTTTCTACACTCTGACTCCCCTCGGTGCCCCGCTTCTCCGGCTCTTGCCCTTTGACCCTGCTCTCGCGGCGGGGTGAGAGGTCGGTGGCCATCTTGTGGCGGCGGCGCGGGCGGCTGTTACTGCGGAGACCCATCCCCTCCCCCTCCTGGCTGCCCCGGCCGTCTGTCAGTCATAAAGAGTCCCGCAGGCCGCCAGGTGAGGTCCCGGCGTCGTGCCGTCGCTCTCCCCGCCGCACTGGGCGGCCCAGGCCGATCCCTGCCGGGCCTCGCCGCCGCCACCATGTCCTCCTTCTCCGAGTCGGCGCTGGAGAAGAAGCTCTCAGAGCTGAGCAACTCTCAGCAGAGCGTGCAGACCCTCTCCCTGTGGCTCATCCACCACCGCAAGCACGCGGGACCCATCGTCTCGGTGTGGCACCGCGAGCTCCGCAAAGGTAAACACTCCCTCTACCCCCATGGGTCCTCCTCCCGGGTAGCCCTCTCCCGCACCCCCTCCCGAGGCCCCTCTAGCTTCTTAGCTGAGCCTGGCTTTCCAGGCCTGGGCCTCTGATTGATTGCGCTTCTGAGGTTGGAGACAGTGTTATCCCCATTTCTCGGAGAAGGAAACCGAGGCCTGGGAAGGTTTAAGGTACTTGTCTGAGGTTTCACCGACCGGGGCTCAGGACTCCCAGTTAACCCAGCCGCTTTCCTCTCCGGCTTCTCCTGACACTTGTGACCATTATTCTCTCGGCAGCGTTGAGCGCCTGGTGGAGGGTACAGGCCTTAGCCTGTTGTGTGCCAGGCGGTTGCTGGGCATTCGGAGTAAGATTACCTAGATCGAGCCCTGGCTCAGCCACTTACTAGCTGAGTGATACCGGGCAAGTTTTTTCTCTCTAAGCCTGTTTTCTCATCTGTCAAAAGAGGACAAGGGTAACTGCCACTTCCAGAGCCTTTATTCTGTGCCAGTCACTGTGCTAGGACCTTATGTATGGCCTCGCACTTAGTCCTCAGCACTGCCCTGGGAAGTGGGTGCAGTCACTGCCATTGCAGAGAAGTCAAGGGGCCACACCACCTAGACCTTGCCTCTCAGGTTCCTCTTCTCATGCAGCTCTCCTTGGTTCTAGACCCTGCTCAGCATCTGGCAGCCATTGATTGAGCTCAGCCTGTTGCGTGCCAGGCACTGGGTTGGGAGCTTGATAGCATGTTGGCTCCAGAGGCCAAGTGCCTCTGGAGCCTGACTTTGCCATTTACTGAGCCCCCGCCGCTTCCCCTCTCTTTCCTTCAGTTTCCTGATCTGTAAAATAGAGATAATGATAACTGATATTTACTGTGCCTTTGTTCTGTGCCAAGTACAGTACTGATATTACATACATTGTCATTTTTTACAGTCTCAGAGTTCTGTGAAGTAGGAACTCAGCAGATGAGAAAAAAACGGAGGCTCAAACAACTTGGGGTGAAGAGTAAACAGGATAATCCACGTGAACATCTAGCATGGTGTCAGGCAGAGTGTAGGCATTGGATAAATAATGGTGAGGTGGAATACTGATGACTCAGTGTGGGGCATGTTCTTTGCCTCAGATTGCTTACAGTCTGCTGGGGAAAGAATGGGCACCTACACAGCTATCTGATACCCCAGTGAGCTTCATAGCAGAAAGCTGAGCAAATGAAGCTTAGCGCTGTTTTGGACAGCCTGTATGTGGTAGGCCCTTTATAGCATAGGAAGTAACTCTTCATGTGTTCTCTGCTATCTGTGAGGTCAGGATGTCACTCTGTTTTACAGATGAGGAAACTGAAGTGGCTAAGTGGTATTTTCAAGGCCTTAGAACCAGTGAGGCTCAGACTACATCAGACTGTCAGACACCAAAATCCAGGATTCTTTCAGAAGACCCAGTTCTAGTCCTCTGGCAGAGATCCCCCACCCCCCAAATATCATGTGCTGTACTGAGATGGGGGTCCCCTCAGCCCTCAGGGTAGTTGGGGGATAGAGCCTGGGCCTCCCAGAGCGCCATTCATGTACCCCACTGTGCCATTCAGATATTATTTCTGTCATCTGAGATGTGGCGGAAAAATTCGAATTGCTTTCTACAGGATCCTATCTGGTAGGATCTCAGAGGCACGTCAGAATCCACCTCAGATGTCACTTTTGTGAAGCCATCTTGATTCCCCACCTCACCCTATTTGAGATACAGAAAATAAAGAGTACTTTCGTTTATGAAGCTCCTTTAACCCTAATCTCATATGATGAAACCTTAAGTTGTAAGTAGGTCAGCATTATTATCCCCATTTTATAGATGAGAAGATACAGATATGAAGAGATGAAGTGCTTTGTTAATGAGTGTACAGCTGGGACATTAGTCCAGAGCTCCAAGACGCCGAAACTTGTTTTCAGGTACCTAGTGCATCAGTGCACTTAATAAGTGAAGGTGATCATCTTACTCCAGCCAAACCCCTAGTGCTTTTATTTATTAGAATTAATCTGCATTTATTTCATTCTTACTAGTTATGTCTCTTTCACTGGATTATGTTTTGAGGGAGAAACTAGCTCTTCCAGTTGTCAGTAATGTACACCACGTTTAGCATGGTGCCTGTTAACACAGTTAAAAAATAGTTTAGGATTAGTTTAGTTTAGTTTAAATTGTGGTCTCTTGACATCATTTTCATGGCTGAGTAAAGGATCAAGCGGCACTGTCTAATAGAGCTTTCTGTGATGACAGAAATGTTTTATATCTGCTGTGCAACAAGGTAGCCTCTTGCCATGAGCACTTGAAGTGTGTGACTAGGGAAGTAAACTTTCAAATAAATACAATTGAAAATTCAGTTCCTGAGTTTTGTTAGCTACAAATTAAGTGTTCAGTAGCCACATGTGGCTAGTGGCTATCATACTGGACAGTGCAGAACTAGAGGATGCTCTTCCAAGCATCAGTGTACAGTTTCCTAATACCTAGCCTTCCTTCATGAATTGAAAATGCCCCCGCACTGAAGTGGAAAAATATTGTGTGCCCTAATGTTAGAATTGACTAGCCCTTTAGTTTCTAGCCCACCCTGAATCTTTAAAAATGGACATTTCTATCTATAGTCAAGTCATTTCCTTAAGACATTCACAAACCATCTCTGTTTTGGCTCCAAATATTTATGAGACTTTAAAAGTTTTCTTTTTCCTGCTTAAGTACTACTTCTCTTCATGATGTGTTATTTTCTTTCCATTCCCTAGGAATAATTCTTAATTTATCCCTTTGGGCTCTGTTCTAGGTAGAACTTCTCTCTTTCTTTTTGGAGCAGTTTGGTGTAAAATACCCTAAGATGAACATTTTTTAGTAGTGCTTTTGTACCTTACATTTGTACTACTACTACCTTTAGTAGTGCAGGTAAATAGGCCTTTTTTTTTTTAATTACTTTCTCTAGATGTCAAAACCAGCCAAACAAGTGAAAAATTTTGGTCAGCCAGTTATTTAAACTTTGCTCAATAACTATTTCAACCAATTTGGAATGGGCCTCAGTGGGGAGTGAAAGAATCCATACTGACATATTGGAAAGACATTTGAACAAGTGAGTTATCACCCAGGGCTGGAGTAGAGGGTGTGTGTGTCGTGTGTATTATGACCGTGTGTGTTCAAGTGCTCTAGAGCTTTGTGGGTTTTTGTTGTTGTTTGTTTGTTTTGGCCGCACTGCCCGACTTGTGGGATCTTAGTTCCCTGACCAGGGATCGAACCTCGGCCCCTCGGAAGTGAGAGCAAGGAGTCCTAACCACTGGACCTCCAGGGAATTCCCTTTAGGGCTTTGTTATATTACCTTTACACACATGGTGCTCAAGTTGATTATTCAGGATGCTGGATGTGGAGGGATAAAGTTTTATCCTAAATTCCCATTGCTAAGTTTGAGGGTGATGAGAATTAATTGGCATTGTAGATAGTGAAAACCCTGGCTATCTTAGCTATCATATTTGTAATACTGCAAAATGTATCAGGTCTTGAATGGCCAAATTGCCATTTTACAATATGGATTCTGGGTTTTTTGTCTTGTTTTGTTTTTTGTGGTATGCAGGCCTCTCACTGTTGTAGCCTCTCCGCTGCGGAGCACGGGCTCCGGACGCGCAGGCCCAGCAGCCATGGCTCACGGGCCCAGCTGGTCCGCGGCATGCGGGATCCTGCCGGACTGGGGCACGAACCTGTGTGCCCTGCATCGGCGGGCGGACTCTCAACCACTGCGCCACCAGGGAAGCCCTGGATTCTGGGTTTTTTAACATGAAGTATATTAGTCCAATTTGCTCTCTAGAAGTTCTGTTTTACTTACTTTCTTACTTACTTACATATTTGCTTATTTATTTATCTTTGGCTGCGTTAGGTCTTTGTTGCTGCGTGCGGGCTTTTCTCTAGTTGTGGTGAGTGGGGACTACTCTCCATTGCGGTGCACGTGCTTCTTACTGTGGTGGCTTCCCTTGTTGCGGAGCACAGGCTCTAGGTGCATGGGCTTCAGTAGTTGTGGCTCGCAGGCTCAGTAGTTGTGGCTCGCGGGCTCTAGAGCGCATGCTCAGTAGTCCTGGTGCACGGGCTTAGTTGCTCTGCGGCATGTGGGATCTTCCTGGACCAGGCTTCCAACCCGTGTCCCCTGCATTGGCAGGCGGATTCTTAACCACTGCGTCACCAGGGAAGCCCTGTTTTACTTTTAAATCTAACTTTCATGGCGTTATAAACTTGGTAGTTTAACTTGCTGCAACATCCTAGAACAAGGTTTGCTTTAAAAAAGAAAAAGAAAAAGCTTTTTGCTGTAATCATACCTTTGTAGCAACAGTGGGATATTGAAACTATTCACACTTTTGTTCTGTTTTTGAATAATAATTAGAACAGTTAAAGACAGTTCCAGGTTTTCAATATTCTCATCAGTTGGCCATCTAAACTAGGTTATTATCAGAAGGTTAGTACATTTCAGGATATCCATATTTAATTTTATGAGCACTTTAAGTCATCAGTTTCAACTATAACATGCTTTAAAAATCTTGTTTTTAACTTGAGTTATTCTCCTGTAGCTACATTTTAAAATGTCAGATCTTGAGCCTGCTGTGTCAGAATTTATACATGCTGTGTGCATTTCAAAAGAAACAAATGGGGCCTCCCTGGTGGCGCAGTGGTTGAGAGTCCGCCTGCCGATGCAGGGGATACGGGTTCGTGCCCCTGTCTGGGAGGATCCCATATGCCGCGGAGCGGCTGGGCCCATGAGCCATGGCCGCTGAGCCTGCGCGTCCGGAGCCTGTGCTCCGCAACGGGAGAGGCCACAACAGTGAGAGGCCCGCATACCGCAAAAAGAAAAAAAAAAAAAAAAAAAGAAACAAATGGTTTCTGAGAGCAGTGGAGTAAGGACTAGTAATTCAGGTGTAAAGGTTGACATAGGGCTTGCTTGAGTCTTTTGGGCACTTTGGCATTGGAGAAAACTTAATGTTTTGAACTATCTGATTGTGTTATTATTTATTTCTTTTAAAAGAAAACTGGGACCAAAAATGGTAGTGATGTAACTTTACGGTTGAAGAGTTATGTGCACAGAAGCCAGGAAATTCAGTAATGTTCCCCCAAGCAACTGTAACTCAGACATATTGTGTGAGGTTTTTATGGTTTAATGCATGCTACCATATAGAGTAATAGGAAATACTACATTTAGTAGGTATAAGAGAGAAGAATTATATTTTTTGTGGGAGCCATAATTTTGCATATCCAGATTTCAGACCTGTGTAAATTTTCAGTGATCACGTAACAATAATGTATATTTGTATTTTGAGATAAATATCCATTGGTGCATCTAGAGATTCCTCTGGATTGTAGAGTTGATATCATTGACTGATTATGGTTATTGGGATGTTCAAAGAGAAATTCTTGGTCTAGGAGCATAAATTACAAGTATCTTTTAAAACTGAAACGTAACTCAGTCTTTCATTCTGTGGTATTTGATAATTAACAGTGAGTAAGAAATGCTCGTTTTTGCAGTATAATAAATGAAAACCTTGGTTTTAACATGTCTTCTGGAGATGTATTGACAGCTTATCCTTTAGGAATTTTCTTTGGATTATCTTAATTTTTACTGCTAATTAATTACCCTGACTAAAATAACACAGAAATTAAGATGGCGTATTCTTTTTTTTTTTTGAAAAACAATTTTATTGAACTATAATTCACATTTCACACAAGCCACTCTTTTAGAATATACAATTCAATGGTTTTTAGTATGTTTGCAGTTATGCAACTATCACCACAATCAGTTAAGATGGCGTATTCTTGTTTTTTTTTTTTTTAAATTGTATTCTCAATCCTGTTTTACTAGACACCTCCAGGAGTCCCTTAAATTGTTTTTTCAAACATAGCAGTCTTGACCTCAAGTGATAATGCTTGTCTTAGTGTTCTTTAGGAGTAGCTTAGGGCAGAAGAATTGTGGATTGAGAATTTCCTTGGTGTAAGCTAAATTATCTTCTTTTCTTTTTTTCCAGCCAAATCAAATAGAAAGCTTACTTTTCTGTACTTAGCCAATGATGTCATTCAAAACAGTAAAAGGAAAGGACCTGAATTCACTAGAGAATTTGAATCTGTCCTTGTGGATGCTTTTTCTCACGTTGCCAGGTATGTTTTCTGGTTTTTTGTTCTGTTTTGTTTTTGAATGCATTACCTTTTCCTTTTTGTTCTTTCTTTTTTTGTGTGTGATAGCCTTTGTAACTTGACAACTTCATACTTTTTAAAAAGAGGTACTTTATAGGGAGTTGCAGAGGGCAAATTGTGGTTTTATATTTTGCCTGAACCCTTGAGAACTATCTCAGACAAGTAAATATTTTGATGCATTGAAGGGACTCAGTCTAGCACTTGAAGCACATCTTTTCTCCTAGATGTATTCACTATTGAATTCACTTCTTGAATATGGTACTTTCCTTGGTTTGGCTGAGTTGTCTCATTAGCTTATGGTCAAAAAACAAAGCTAAATAGTACAAGGGAACTTTGCAGTAACAAAACCTTAATAGCAAGAAATTAGCTGCTGTGCCTTTGTTTTTACTTACTTCTGGATGTCTACATGTCTAACTTACTAAAAATAGTAGTCATTACTGTACCTGCAAAGATAGTAATTATTAGTGTGGAAAGTAAGATATTTGCTCTGGCTCTGTCATATTAAGTGTCTGCCACTATTGTGTTCTGTGACAGAGGACGGGGGTGGGTAGAGCATACTTATAGCTGATATCACGGAAACTATACATTTAATTAACAGTTTTACAAATCACTTTTATTTATTTAAAAACGAACTGTTTTTTGTAGATATAAGTTAGTTGCCTAGGAGGAGCAAAGAAAAACTATTTTTCACTAGAATATTAATAAGTAAGCAAATCAAACAAAACATCTTTGCCAAAGGAAACTGGGAAGGGTGAGAAAGAGACTAGTGGGTTAAACGAAAATTGTTCTAAGGTCTAGAGTGTAAGTGAAAGACCTGAAGTGTGAAAGTAAGTCTGGCATTCCGTGAAAGATTTGGAAAGTTTGAAGGAGTGAAATGAGAACTCCAAAAGATTTTTAAGAAATGACATCTAGCTTTGTAGAGATAGATAAAAGATTTTTGTTAGTCAACTGGCTTTTTTTTTGTTTTGAACGTGGATACTGAAAAAGCAGAATGTTTGGGAACTTGAAAAAATATTGAGTCGTCATAACAGAATAAGCTTAGAACAGACTACTAGAGTAGCCCTCTGAAATTGGAGACAGGCATTTTCCTGTTTTGAGGAGATTCAGTTCAGTTTCCTAGACGTTGGCTGTAGCTCTGCCTCCAGCACTGAGTGGCCTTGGATGTGTTATGTAGCTTTCTGAGCCCACGTTTCCAGGTTAGTTAAAAGGGAATGTCACCACCTGTCTCATTAGAGTTGTGAGGCTAAAGTAAAACAACAATGCTCAATCCACAGTCTTTGCCCATTCATGGGCATATACTATATTATAAACTATGTGAAGAGAAAGACTGTTTCTTTTTTGTTCTTTCCTGTATTCCAGACACCTAATAGAGTATCTGGCACAGAACTACTGGGTTTTGTACCTTCGGGAACACCATTTAGATAGTCTTGATGTGAATGGTGTCCCAGGAGCTGAGCAACATTGTGGTCTGCCCTGGCACAGAGTAGGGATTCAGTAAGTAGTTGTTGAATAAGTTAATAAATTTAGGGTATAAGAAATTGACTAAAGTAATTCCCTATAGGGATAGTAAACATAACATTTTTCCTTAAAAATTTAACAGCAATCATACGTAGTTCCCAAATCAGAAAAGTGTAAGTAGAAAAGCGGTGGGAGAGGAGGGATGAGCAATACCAGGATTAAAAATTTTTCTACTTGGTTATCGTCTTAAAACCTATCTAGGAGGCACTGTAAAAATGTCTTGGCAAATTCTGTGGCATTATGGGGAAAATAGACCTGATCCTTTTAAATAAAAAAAGATAGCTCTATTACCTTTCATTTTTGCATTCTTCTGGTTCTTTTAAGGTCCCCATGTCTCTAAGCTCCCTCCCCACCCCCACCCCCACCCCCATAATTAGAATAGAAAGTCCAGCCACACCACTTCAGTCCTGATGCACCTTATCAACAGTAGAAAGTGCTCTCTGTACAGTTTTTCTGTGGCCAATTGATGAACAAAGATAGTGGACCCATTAATATTGACTAAAATAGATTAGGAATCTTTTAATGATAATTACCTATCTCCTCCCTCAAACCCCCTACCCCCTAGGAAGGAAACAACAAACCTCTCAAGTCAGAGAAAGCTACCAAGCTCATAGGGTAGATTTAATTTGAATAGCAGTTTAAGTAACCAGAGTTTAAACTTATTTTCCATACAAATGCCTTCTTGTTTTCTTCTTAGTTTGGAGATAGTTCACTTAATCTTTCCTTCAAGATGTATTTAAGTGCCTTCTTTGTGCAAAGTACTGATGCAGACACTAGGGGGGCAAGCGGTGAACAAGGCAGGCAAGGACAAAATGAATAAGATACTTTCAGAGAGTGATAATATGTGATAATAAGGGAGAGGCAGGAACATGAGGTCCAGGGTGTTGCTCTAGTGTAGGCTAGAGATGACATTGGCTAGGACTCAGGAGCATTGAGGAGATAATAGCTTCCACTTGTTGAATGTTTGCTTTGTTTACTTCACGGGTAGATTTGTGCCCCCGCCCGCACCCCCCTCCCCCATGTAAAACTGATAGGATTAGTGGGAGCTTGGTAGTGAGGGAAAAGAGAAATCAAAGATTATTTCTAGGTTTTTGGCATGAGTATGTGGATGGCTGATGATGCTGTTTACCGAGGTGGAGATTGAGGTAAAGATATGGTAGAGGAAATCAAGAGTTCTGTTTTGGCCATGTTAAGTTTGAGATGGCTAATAGATATTATATTCCAAAGGGTGGTGCCATATAGGCGGATGGATGAAACAGTCTTGAAGCTCAGTAGGAAATTGATTTCTGGAGACATAAATTTGGAATTATCACCATATACATATTTATTTCCTGTTATAACAGTCATGGGTCCCCAAGACCACTTCCAGGTCTGGTGACTTGCTAGGAGGACTCACAGGACTTGTGTATAGTTGTGTTCCTGGCTATGATTTATTACAGTGAAAGGATATAAAGCAAAATTAGCAAAGGGAAAAGGTGCAAGGGATGAAGTCCAGAGGAGACGAGGCGTAAGCTTCCAAGAGTCCTTTCATAGTGGAGTCACACAAGACATACTTAATTCTTCCCCCTTTGAACTGTGGCAACACATGTGAAGTGTTCTACCTGAGAAGCCCATTAGAGATGTAGTACCTAGGGATTTTGTTAGGGTTGGTCGCAGGCACTCTGCCAAAATTCTAGGCTCCCAGAAGGAAAGCAGGTGTTCAGCATAAACCATACTGTTTGTATAAACAGTTTAAGCACAGTAAACCACCCTTATCAGTTAGGAAATGATGGGAACACTTCTGAAATCCAGGTTCCGAGATGCCAGTCAAGGGCCAACCTCATGAGCAGGCCTGTTAAGGGCAGCAGTCTCAGGCCTGCTATGTTAACTCTTTTCTACACAATTGCAAAGGACTGTTTCTGCTCTACCTTTACATGAGGTGCTGTTGGAAGTGCTGAGGATACTTAGAAAGAATTTATGCCCTGGGTAGGCCTGCCATAGGCCTACTGTGCATGGGATAAGAGACAAGTACACAAATTATAGTGGGTGTACCAAGGCAGTGCCATTAGAGCTGCAGAGGAAGAAAAGGCCCCCACGCTGGCTTGGCAAGCCCTCTGGTATCCAGCTGACACTTCAAGCAGTAGTCCTATGTGTGTATAACACATACTTTTCACTTTTTAGATCAAATTTTCAGTGGTTGAATTTATAAATATTTAGAATTAAGATACTAAGTTGTGTTCTGCAAAGTAAGTTACATATGTACTTATTTATCATCTTTCAGTTTATTCATTGATAAGTGGCAAAGATTTTTTGTGTTTTTTCACTTAATGATTTCTCAAGTTAGAATGGAGTTAGTACAACTTGAAAAGATAGCTCCTTGTGTCATAAAATGACTTTTTTGCTTTGGTTGTATCCAATTTCAGGTGCTAAAGTGACTTCCACTTCATTGGAGCTACTTAGGGCAAAACCGCATCAGTAAAAAGACTTCTTGACTGTTGTGTCTATATCTTTAGACCTTAGCCGGCAAAAATTTGATTGACTGTAGTGCTCAAAGAATTAACCTGTCGTGGTTAATTATGTTCACTAATTAAAGTAGAGCTCCCTTTTGGCTGTAGCCTTTAGTGGTGAAAGCCTTTTGAAAATCTTGTGGTTACAACAGGTTTGAGCATCAGTATCCACTATACAGTAGTGTACTGTGCAGCTGTACTCACTATCAGTCTTTTTTTTTTTTTTTTTTTGCTGTATGAGGGCGTCTCACTGTTGTGGCCTCTCCCGTTTTGGAGCACAGGCTCCGGACGCGCAGGCTCAGCGGCCATGGCTTACGGGCCCAGCCGCTCCGCGGCATGTGGGATCTTCCCGGACCGGGGCACGAACCCGTGTCCCCTGCATCGGCAGGCGGACTCTCAACCACTGCGCCACCAGGGAAGCCCACTATCAGTCTTAAGCCCCAAATAGCCCCAGGAATGGAGGATGATGGTTGGATGGGTGTTGTGCCCCTCCCAACCCTTTTAACTAAATCCTTGATAAGAATTTGTTTCCATGATTGGTTTCTCTTTTAAGAGAATTTGCAGAGAACAGATTTTATGTTAAAAGTACCAACCAGTTAAGTTCTGATTAGTTGTGATTTTGTTACCGTAGTTATAATGACTTTATTTTTCTAAAGCCTGCATTTGATCACATTATGGACTTCCCATTGCCTTCAGGATAAAGGCCACATGTTTAGTATGGCATTTAGGGTCCTCTATAATCTAATTCCACTGTATCCCTCCAGATTCTTCTGCTGTTTCCACCCCCCCCCAATATAGTACTTCAGCCCCCGGAATTACTCAGAACCTTTTGCTCTTCACCTTGTTCTGTTTTGGGGATTCCATTCAAGCGAGAGGAGAAAGCATGAGCATAGGCACACGTACCAGTGTCAGCAAGTGCTGAGTAGAAAATACTTACCATTGAGTGTTGCCAGAACATGAAGCCTCAGGTAGGGTGTGGAGAGGTGAGGGGCTGCTGGGTCAAGAACCTAGAGGTCAGGACTTAGGCCTTGTCCTTTGTATTCCAAGCACAGTATTTCAGAAACCTTAATGCGCAGATGAATGCTTAATTGATGTCTGACATGAATGACCTTGATGTGGTAAAATGGTCGTTGAAAGTTAACTAATTGTATGGCCTACTGAAACCTTTCTAACATTTTTCAAAAAAAAAACATTGCAATTAAATATTTATTGTGCTTGTTCTAGGGCATATAGCAGTGGGGGAAAAAGACAAATCCCTGCCCTTGTGGAAATCACATTCAGATGGAGAGTATAAACAACAGGGAAACTGAATATATAGCACATCAGAAGATAAATTGTGTGGAGAAAAATTAAGTAGGAGTAGGGAGTGTAATTTTAAGTAGGGAGATGAGGAGAGGATTCACTGAAAAGGTGCTGTGTGAATATACGCACCTGAAGGAGGAGAGCAAAGGAGCCTTGCCTGGCCGGAGCCTTGGTTCCAAGCTAAGTGCAAAGGTCCTACACTTTATGGCAGGAGGGCCAGGGAGCTGTTGAGGAGGGAGGGGAGAGTGAGGATAGGTGAGGTCAGAGAAATAATGGGCTGGGCTGAGAAGGGCTTTGTAGGCTCCATTAGGACTTTCACTTTTATTCTGAGGGAGACCAGGAAGAACCATTGGAAGTTTTGAGCAAAGGAGCAACATGATCTACCTTAACACAACAGTTAGGATTGGACTTTTAAAACTTGAGAATAGATGGTTGGAGGACAGGGTGGAAGCAGGGAGACTAGTAATGGGGCTGTTGCAGGAATCAGACAAGAGATGATAGTGGCTTGGGTCAGGCTGAGAGCAGAGAAAGAGGTGAGAAGTAATTTGTTTCTAGGTGTATTTTGAAGATGGAGTAGAGATGTTTTTCTTATAAATATCAAGGTCATATCTTTAAGTTTTATAAATATCAGTGGAAATTTTCCCCCTCACCCTGACCTCTGACTTTAAAAAAAAAGCTTTACCAATAGAATAATTAATTTGTATGTATCCTGATTTAGTTAGTACTTTAACCCCCAATTTAGTGAAATTTGCTGCTAATAATTCATAAGTAATACAATCTGACCAGATTAGGCTGAAAACTCAGCTCATCTTGAGTGTTAACGTAAGTTTTAGAAAAGTGCTGTTAGGGCTGGGGGTGGGTGAAATTCCCATCTGAGTTGAATTTTATATGGTTTCTTCTTGAGGTTCCTATTAAAGATACTGACTTAGATACTAAGATGTCAGGGTAACCCTTCTTGTTTATAGTTCCTCAGTGTAAGGTCATTGACATCTAGACAGCCTCACAGAACAGAACAATTCATAGTAACACAGTACATGGTGAGGGAATTTGTTTTCCTTTCAGAAAGTCTCCCCCCATGCTTCCACTTGCCCTCTGACACTTTATGGTAAACAACTGCTTCACCCTGAGTGCGAGTTATGGTCATCTCATTGAAAAATAAGAGAGTGATATGTTTTAAGAGAGTAATATATCAGGAAAAAAACTAGCTTCTTTCATTCAGATATAAATTACAAAGGACTGTATTATGCTCGGTGTGTTCTAAGATGATTTGCTAGACACCTTTGTGTGAATCTGGAATACAGACCTAGCCTGGAATTAAAATAATTATGAAGTAGTGAGTTTAAAGTTGAGATCCGTCTTGACATATATGTATTTACGATTGTATTTATACGTATTAGAGGTGTTGGTGTGTTAGCATTGATGAGTTATTATGAATTTCTTCCCCACTTTAAACATTTGGTTTTAATCATTTTTTTCCTGTCCTTAAAAATTTTGGCCTGCTTTAATTTCTAGCAGTATATCTGGCACTAGATTTCAGTTAATGCCTTGTAAAAAGCAATCTGTCACAATTGATATGATTGATTTTTGATAATTCTCTGTCAGTAAAAATCAGCCTTTGGCTTTTTGCCCTATTTGCCCCATCTTTCAAAGAGGATAAAAGACACAGATTAATTCTGTAACATAATCCCTCTCTCTTCTCTACACACCACAGGAAGAATGTAGTTTCTGGTCAAGTTTTGAATATCCGTTAAGTACAGTATGTACCTTACTCTTCCTTCTGTTTTTAAATATGTAAATTATTTAGTCAGTTGTTGGTTTTTTTTTTTTTTTTTTTTAAAGTAAATCTGTCCTAATTAAAAGCAAAAAATCTTAAGCTTATATATATCTTTTCATCTTTTCTGGGCAGAGAGGCAGATGAAGGCTGTAAAAAACCTTTAGAAAGATTGCTGAACATCTGGCAAGAAAGAAGTGTGTATGGCGGCGAGTTCATACAGCAGCTGAAGCTGTCTATGGAGGACTCCAAGAGCCCTCCCCCCAAAGGTAGAAACATCACCACATGTTTACAGCTCTTGGTCTTTGCCTACTTTCGAATCACATATGAAAAGCTGCAGTGGGGGTTGCTGTGAACCACCAGCGATTATATGATTCTTCAGAGAGAGATGATCATAAACGATGGTGAGAATTTATGTAGTGCTTGCAGTGTGTAAGCCTGGTTCTAGTATTCATGCTATTCATCATCTCATATCCTACCTTTTGATCTGTATTCTCCTTGGCACGCTTATGCATTTCAGAGACTTTCCTTGCACAAGGGAAAGGAACAACAAAATTGTTCAGAGTTACGGCGAACTAGGAAGTACCCTGGGCTAAGATTTTGTCCGAGCCTCGCCACTAACTGTTACAGGATCTTGGATAAGTCCTTCAGCCCTTTTGGAACTTATTTTCATTGCATATTGACGTGGTTTGGGGACATACTTTTGATGGTTGTCAGCTGCTGTCTAAAATTGGTTTTGGTCCTTATTGAACCCAGAATATTCTGAGATAGTGTGTTCCTGTTTGTGTGTGAATTTTACCAAGTCCTTCTTAAAAGCTATGTTATTTTTTCTTTTAAAGAGGAGTAAAATCAAACGTTATTTGTTTCTTTGGCTTCCAGTTAGTTGTGGCTTAATTCTAAACGTGACATGTTTCTAAGCTACAGATCTGATCTGACTGTACACATGCTCATTGCCTGGAAGGTCAAGTCCAAATACTAACATAGTATTGAGGACCCTTAATAATGTGAACTACTCTACTGTTCCAGATTCTTCTCCCATCTTCTCACATATACCATATTCTTTGGCCATACCTAGCGATTTCCCCTCTGGATGCTCTGTTGGCACCCCTTCCTTTGCATCTGCTGTTACCTCTGCCTACAATGTCCTTCTGCCCCTTTTGTGTGGTGAACTTATTCCTTAAGAATGCTACTCACATTCTGACATCTTTGCTAGCTTGTCTGGGCCCATGTAACCAATTCCCTCCATCTTCCTCTGGGACTTTGTACATGTCTCTGCAATAGAACTTAACCACAATTAGTATATGTGATAATATCATTCATTCAGCAACTCTTTTTATTGTGTACCTTTCACGATCTCTTCCAGGTCTGAGTTTATATGCGTTTTAAGGTGGAGTAACTTTCCTGTGAAACTAGAGGTTAGAGGCTTTCTAAGAATGACATACGTGCTTTCAGTCTGCAGGTCATTGTTGTCTTACTTGGAATTGATAGAAAACAATTTTGGGATTGGATTGGATTCTGGCAGTGTTTGTGTTGTGTCCTTTGGAAGTATTCTACACAGTGTTGGGGAATTATCCAACATTCTTTTCTCTCCTCTGACTTGAAGTCCATTGGTAAACAGTGCTGATTTTTTTAAAAACACCTTTGGGCAAGTAGGAGAGCTCTGAGAGATGATGTTTGAAGCTTTGGGCAAGTAGGAGAGCTCTGAAAGATGATGTTTGAAGCTAAGTGTTGAGTTTCAATTAAACAAGCATTTGCCAAACATATGCTTTGAGTAAACAGCTATGCTAGACAGTATAGGAAAGAGCAAGAGAGGAGTGAGAAATAGTTTTGCACTCAGGGAGCAGTCAGACAAATGGGAATTTGTGGCAGTGCTAGATTTGAAAATAGCTCCATTGGGTTTCCTTTTTTTTTTTTTTTTTTTTTTGAGTGTCTAGACATTAACAGCAATAGAGGCAGTATTCCTCTAATGTAGAGGATAATGCTGATCTAAAGATAATTTCTCTTTCTCTAGTTTGTAAAGATGAAAACACATATCAAAAGGTTCTTGGGCTTCCCTGGTGGCGCAGTGGTTGAGCGTCCGCCTGCCGATGCAGGGGACACGGGTTCGTGCCCCGATCCCGGAAGATCCCACATGCCGCGGAGCGGCTGGGCCCGCGAGCCATGGCCGCGGAGCCTGTGTGTCCGGAGCCTGTGCTCCGCAACGGGAGAGGCCACAGCAGTGAGAGGCCCGCGTACAGAAAAAAAAAAAAAAAAGGTTCCAATGTGTTTGTCTCAACTAACTCACTCTGTCTTCTCACTGTCTTCTTTGGACCTGAGTTATCAGAATATTTTACACAATCCTTTCAAAATATTGATGAGTTTTCCAGAAGCTTATTTCCAAATTTAAATAGTCCTTTTATATTTCAACCTTAATTCAAGGCTAATTCTTTGTCTTCAGACAACTTTACAGAGTTTACTTTTGGAATAAAAATTTTCCTGTGGAGCTGACATTTCTAATTTCTAATGTTGGAGAATGTGTGAGCTTAGGAATTTTGTTTTAGAACTGGAGTTTTCTTGAGTTTGTGTACCTGTAATTTAAAATCTGTGGGGGTTTTTTCTTTCTTTTTTCAATCCCAGGTATAAGACCCAGTGATTCTAAAGTTGTCTCTGTATTCTTGGGAATACTCATGCTGTTGCTTGACTGAGTGGAACTTATTATTTACTTCAGTCCCATATAAATCACACGGTATCCTATAGTTGTAGGCTTTAGAAAGGAAAGGTAGATACAAAGGAAATAGCATTTATTGAGCACCTATTCAGCACCAGCCCCTCTGCTGGCTGCTTTTCATGTTAATATATTTTAGATCCTTACAACTACTCTATGTACTAGGTATTATTTTCTTATTTCAGATGAAGATATTAAGCCTCACAAGGGTACAGTAATTTTGTCCAAGTAGATATAATTGATAAGTAGAGAATTCAAACCCAGATCTATATAACTTAAAAGCCTGTGTTCTTCACACCATAATTTTTCCTTGAAAGCACATGGATTCAGTAGACTTGAATGAGGGTATGAACTCATGAGTAGGTCACACAAGTTTCCTGGACCTTAGTATAGTTAGTTTAGCTATTCAGAGCAAGGGTTTGAAATCAGACTTCCAGAGTATGAATCCCAGCTCTGTCACTTCCAAGCTCTGTGACCTTGGGCATGGCACTTGACCTCTCTGAGCCTCAGGTTCTCGCTGTACAGTATGGCTATTATTATGGCTAGTAATAATACTTCATAGGGTTGAGTGAGGATTACTTGAGATAATGAAGGTAAGATGTTACTAATGTGATCATATGACTTCTATTTGGTACCCCCTCCCAGTTTTCATATCTAATATTCTGAGTTTCTAAATACAAACCAATGGCAAAAGTAGGAGGAGTCACGTTAGTATGTTCAGTCCCCCAGATTTTGTGCAAGGCTGGAGAGCATGGTGGTTAAGAGCACAAGCTATAGGCCCAGCTTCCCAGGTTCAGGTGTGGACCTGGCCGTTCAGTTCAGTGAGATGATGCAGGTAGAGTGCTTCCAGAACTGTGCCTCAAGTGTCAGCCCTTTGTTGCACATCTTTTCTCTCTACAAGTAAAGGTACATGTGCTTTTTAAAAAAAACTCCCTTAGTTTGCAGGGAGGGGACAGAGGATGAGGGAGCTGTTGGAAACAGTATTTCCTGATTCTTTTTTCATTATAAAAGTAATATAGAAATGGAAATAAAAACAAAAGTAAACAAATGGGACCTAATGAAACTTCAAAGCTTTTGCACAGCAAAGGAAAGCATAAACAAGACGAAAAGACAACCCTCAGAACGGGAGAAAATATTTACAAATGAAGCAACTGATAAAGGATTAATCTCCAAAATTTACAAGCAGCTCATGCAGCTCAATATCAAAAAAACAAACAACAAACAACCCAATCCAAAAATGGGCAGAAGACCTAAACAGACATTTCTCCAAAGATATACAGATTGCCAACAAACACATGAAAAGATGCTCAACATCACTAATCATTAGAGAAATGCAGATCAAAACTACAATGAGGTATCACCTCACACCAGTCAGAATGGCCATCATCAGAAAATCTACAAACAATAAATGCTGGAGAGGGTGTGGAGAAAAGGGAACCCTCTTGCACTGTTGGTGGGAATGTAAATTGACAGCCACTATGGAGAACAGTATGGAGATTCCTTAAAAAACTAAAAATAGAACTACCATACGATCCAGCAATCCCACTACTGTGCATATACCCTGAGAAAACCATAATTCAAAAAGAGTCATGTACCACAATGTTCCTTGCAGCTCTGTTGCCAATAGCCAGGACATGCAAGCACCTAAGTGTCCACCAACAGATGAATGGATAAAGAAGATGTGGCACATATATACAACGGAATATTACTCAGCCATAAAAAGAAACGAAACTGAGTTGTTTTGTTTTTGTTTTTTAAAGATTCTCTTGTTTTTCTTAATTTATTTTTGACTGTGTTGTATCTTCGTTTCTGTGCGAAGGCGTTCTCTAGTTGCGGCAAGCGGGGGCCACTCTTCATCACGGTGTGCGGGCCTCTCACTATCTTGGCCTCTCTTGTTGTGGAGCACAGGCTCCAGACGCACAGGCTCAGTAATTGTGGCTCACGGGCCTAGTTGCTCTGCGGCATGTGGGATCTTCCCAGACCAGGGCTCGAACCCGTGTCCCCTGCATTGGCAGGCGGACTCTCAACCACTGCGCCACCAGGGAGGCCCGAAACTGAGTTATTTGTAGTGAGGTGGATGGACCTAGAGACTTATACAGAGTGAAATAAGTCAGGAGAAAAGCAAATACCATACGCTAACACATATATATGGAATCTTAAATAAAAAATGGTTCTGAAGAACCTAGGGGCAAGACAGGAATAAAGACACAGACACAGAGAATGGACTTGAGGACACAGGGAAGGGGGAGGGTAAGCTGGGACGAAGTGAGAGAGTGGCATGGACATATATACACTACCAAATGTAAAATAGCTAGCTAGTGGGAAACAGCCGCATAGCACAGGGAGATCAGCTCAGTGTTTTGTGTCCACCTAGAGGGGTGGGATAGGGAGGGTGGGAGGGAGACGCAAGAGGGAAGAGATATGGGGATATATGTATATGTATAACTGATTCACTTTGTTATAAAGCAGAAACTAACACCATGTAAAGCAATTATACTCCAATAAAGATGTTATAAAAAAAAGTAATATAAAATCTGTTGGGGGGGTTTCTTTTTTTCTTTTTTCAATCCTAGAAATTTCAAGTGGATTATTTAGAAGATCCAGCTTTACTGGTAGATGACTGCATTTTGTAATGTGATTTGGGATCCTTCAGGCTAACTTTTTGCCTTAAAATTAGTTTCACAGTCTGCCATAGTGTCTGAAATTCTATCACAGGTCTCTAAGAGGCATACCATAAACCCTTAGGTAACCAGATTCCTTGAAGGTTAGCTAGTACAGGCCCCGTGAAGACACAGGGATGTGTTGAAGGATAGAACAGAAGGTGTGCAACAAGGACAGAAGGATTTCGGCCCCTGTGGTGTTTGCCCTGCCTATAAACAGAGTGGTTGAGGAAGTGAAAAAAGGAGTGAGTGTAACACCTGTGGTCAGAGCCGAATTGATAGCGGAAGGTGCCTGATCTGAAGTTCAGACACAGGAAGAGGACTGGCAGATTTCCCGGGTCATTTTAATGGTTGTCCAACTCGATTGAGAATTCTGGGTCTTCTCGCTGCTAATTCTATACACATGATCAGGGGAGAGTCTGGTTTGTGTAAAGGGAAGCAGGGATAGTTATTTCTGGCACAGCACTAGGGCTTTGCAGTCGCTATGCTTCCTCTGCCTTCAAGAAGTTTCAGACTCAGGTGTATTGACACTTTCCTGGGTATTATAGCGATGTAAAGGAATAAGACACTTGCTGTTGCGATCGGAGAGGTAAGGCCTGTGCCTGCCAGTTGCCACGCAAAGTGGCAAGGGCCCAGCGCTTTCAAAGAGAGGCCCCGATGCTGTGGGGGCTGGAGGGAGAGGATGACAGTCGGAAGGGAGTGCTCAAGGTGGTTCTGCCGTTACCATCACCAAGGAGACTTTGAACTTAGGTAGCCTTTTCAGGGTTTTGAGTAGAGGCATGATGGGGTGAGAGCCCAGCTCTAGGAAGATGGTGTAGTCTAAGTTGCAAGAGTGACTAGAAGAGGCAGAGAGCCCAGCTGGGACAGCGGTCTGGACAAGGCATGCGTAAGGACAGGTGGCTTATAAGAGGCTTTGGGAAGGAGCAGAAAGAGGATGTAAGGAAGAATTCCTCACAATTGTGGAATCTGCTAGAAGTTGGGACTTTGGGAAAGATTCCACTGTCCTCCAAGGCATTGTACCTGGAAGATGGGGCCAGTGGCAGTGTTCATAATGGTAATAGGTAGCTCAGGAAAGGAGGAGCCCTGTGGGGGTAATGATGAATAATTTATTTCCAGTAGGTCCTCTAGTGGAGGTACAAGAGAGCTGGAAAGTAGGATGATAACAGTTACCTCCTGTTACACCCTCTTCCATCAGGATGGCGGAGGACAGAAATGGCCCTCAAATTGTCATCGGTTTGATTTCGGTTTTGCATTGCTAGAAGTGAGTGCCAGCAGGAAGTGGTAAAAAGAACTCCAGATTAGGAGACAGAAGACTTTCGCTGTAGGACCCAGATTTAGACTAATAAGGTCTCTGGCTTTGGACACACCACAGCCGGTGGGCCTTGACGTTCTCATGAAAAATGAGGTGGGGAGCAGTGGGGAAAGCAAATACATAGGTCTGCCTGAGGCCTTCCAGTGCCAAAATTCAGTGATTCTGAGTGTCCTGAGATGTTCAGTGATGTGTGGTTTTTATGTATAATAATTTCTGTATGAGAGTTGGAAAACTGAAGGATTCAAGTTTTATATTTTTTTTCCTACCTTCTTTAGTGTTTAACAGTTATTTATTGATTATTGAGCATTCTTCTAGGTGTTTGGAAGTGAACAGAACAATACTGTAAATTTTTTTTTTTGCTCTTATGCTTACATTCTCTAGTGGCTACTCATCAAACATGGCCACTTTGTTGCTGTAATGGCTAAATGTTTACACAGGTCATACCGCACACTACACATTAATTAGGCAGGCACTGTGTGCAGAGTACTGTTAGATATTTCATATGCAGATTATATCCTCATAGATTTTCTGTTTGAAAAATAACAGCCGTCCTTGCTTTGCATAGGAGAGCAGGACTGTAAAAATGACCATTCAAGCTGAAACCGTACAGAGTGATCTTAATAATCAATGGGAAAAATTACAATTATTCTGTGACTTAAAATTTTTTATCAAAGAATTAAAAACTCACTGTTGATTACAATTGTATAGGAAAACAAAAAAAATAGTAAAATTAAGACTTAGTTAGCATGCTGTAACATAAATTAGAAACATTGTGAGTTAAAGTGTTTATTTCTCTGTAACAAACTTCACGAGCGGTTTGAACAAAGCTTGTTGCATCTTTTCCATCTTTGTCATACTCCTTCCTAAATTTGGATCAGCTTCCAACATTTTATCCTTTGTGCTTTCAGTGCTGTGAAGTATCTCAGAGTTCCTTTAAAGTGAAGTTTTTGTCAGCATCACTTCCTCTGGGACATTGTCATCCTTTTCATCACAGCCACATTCTTCATTTCTGTTGATGAGTTGGCCTTCACTAAGTTCCTCTGGCTGCGAATCCATCTTCTCTAGAAGAGCATGGCAGTGCCCGCATCCCCACAGCCAGCTGTTTCTTCCACAGCTCCATTTGTTTTCCATGCGAACTTCATTTCCAGCGTTAACTTTCGTCTTAGTTTCTTTGCTGCTCTTTCATCTTTGTCAGTCAGTTCCCTGTTTTGATTATTTATTTTTATAAAATGTCACGTGGATTTTGTCACTAGGAGACTAACAGCACAACTAAACACTTTGTTGTCTGTGTGTGAACTGAATAACGGAGGTGCAGTAACCAATTACTGACCTTGGGAGAAGTGATGCAGTCACTAATCATGATGCATTTCTATTATTTATGTAGTGATTTGTGGACTAAAGTTAGCAGCGAGGGTTTGTTGTTTATGCAATTACACAGAGTAAATATGCCATGGTAACTGAAATTTGAACTCTGTTGTTGGGGGAATAGTGTCATTTAACCAAACTGTGATAATAAATCTGTGCATAATAGAATAGTGCAAAGACAAGACTGCTGGTAATGCAAATGATGCTGTTTCTCTTTAGTAGAACAAACAAAAACATTAAGAAAAAATAAAATCCACGATATTGACTTGGCTTTCACATCAAACATAGCCTGGTCAGTTAATATGTAAGGTAGAGAACAGGAACTACATCCTGGGTTCCAGAAGAAAGTGTTGAATCAAGCAAGAAGTGTACATGATTCTGTTTATATCTCACAGAGTTCTGAGGCAGGTGCATGGTGACCCTCATTTGACAGATGAGATGGAAATTGTGTGATGCTAAGTAAGTTGAATTCAGTGGAAAGAGCACAGATTTTGAAATCATACCATTACATGAGTTATTTAGCCTCTCTGGGTCTTCATTTTCTCACCTCTAAAGTGGAGATACCATTGTACATCTTAGAATTGTTGGAAGGATCAAATGTAAAGAAGCTATTGCAGTGCCTGGCACATGTTAGGCATCCAATAGTTTCTTTACTTTCCAAACCTGAATTTCTCATTTAGATTTATGTCCTTCAGTTGTTTGGCATTTATTTTGTATTGTCCAATTTAATGCAAAAGGAATGATTTTGGAATTAACACATCTGTCGTAACAATTTAAAAGCACGTGGTACGGATAATAAAAAAATGTAACCTGTTAGCCTCAGAAGTGGTTAATTTTAAAATGGTGACTTATGTAATTTCTCTCAGTAATATGTCATAATGCTCAGTAATGGTTATTGTAAATTTTAAGGTAAAACTAGGTTTGTTTTGTTCTTAAAGGGATAGTTTAAAGGACGTTTGTTTTTAGAGCTTTTGACACAATTTTATTGGTGGGTCTCTCTCTACTACTTATTTTCTGAAGTGACCCTGGAAAGCATAAAGTATCTCATTTTGTACATGGTATATTCCCTACAAACCCTTGCACACAACAGCTTGCTTCATTACACATTACATTTTCTGATGAGGTTTCTTACCTTTTTACTTCTCCTGTTAACTTTTTTTTTTTTTTAAGATAACGACGTTTTTAATGAAATGTGTTAGTTTGGTAAATTTCACTTTTAGATGCTTTTTTTCGGTAGTATTTTTCCAGTGAGTCAATCTGAGTTGACGGACTGAGACCATTTTGACTCTTCTCAGTAACGTAGGGAATGACCACCAATTGAAAATAAGTGGCTTAAAGGTTAATGTTAAGCCATCTCTGGAAGTGTACACCCCTTCTACCCTTTCTTACTTGCGACCCATTGAGCATAGCATTTGACTCTTACCTGTACAGGCTGTGGTGATGCAAATTTGTCACTTTTTTCTTTCCTCTAGCAACAGAGGAGAAGAAATCTCTAAAGCGAACTTTTCAGCAAATACAAGAGGAGGAGGATGACGACTACCCTGGAAGCTACTCTCCCCAAGATCCTTCTGCAGGACCCCTCTTGGTATGTCTTGACCCCCAGAGAGTAGGGCAGAGTGGCTTGAAGTGACCTCTAGTTGAAGATTCTGGCCACAGGGTGGCGCCAGTGACCAATAGTATGGAATTACCAGAGGGCCGTTCTTGGCACTGGGTGCAAGATCCACCTAATGAAGCTTGCCGGACAGCAGGCTTGATTTTGTCTTCGCATGCCCTGAGTCTGGGATGGATTTGTAAGAGTACTTGGATTTGGGTTTTTTCACTCCTAGAAGTTGAAACTATTCTTTAAAAAAATAGACTTTTTGTAAAGGGGTAGATAATGTTACAAAGGCATTCAAAAGTCCTCTACCATAGCTTGTCTCCAATAGCATGGTTGTTTCTTATAAGTAAACAACATATTAGTTTCTAAGGACAGTCTGCGTAGCAGTAGCAAATTTACTACACTATAACCTATTTAAATATTAAAACAGGGAGGTGGCATTTATTGAGTTTTTAGCTGTGTATCTGCATTGTTTGACCCTTTGTGTAAGTTAGTTCATGAACTCTGTGTGGTTGGTTTTAGCTGTTT
Source organism: Mesoplodon densirostris (assembly GCF_025265405.1). NCBI lineage: Eukaryota > Metazoa > Chordata > Mammalia > Artiodactyla > Ziphiidae > Mesoplodon > Mesoplodon densirostris. The sequence continues at coordinate 21,995,385 of NC_082676.1, read as the reverse complement.
GTTTATGTAGTTATTCGTTTGCAGTCAAAGAAAGTGAGGCTCAAGGAGACAGATTAAGTAACTTGCCCAGTGTTTTAATTGAATCTGGGTCTGACTGACTTCAGAGCCCACGCTCTTTTCACTGAGTTGCACTGCCTCTCGTTTTGCCTAAAACAGCTTTATTTCATTACACATGGGTGTGTTTAAGGCTTGTGTAAATAGGAAGCATGTCTGATTTGTGTTATGTTAAAATGTTGAATTAGTCCGGGGGTCAAATGAAAGCAGTGTTAGGCCATATATCTTTGCATTTAAAAACTTTCAAGAGAACAGCCTGAATTACCAACTCTCAGGATAACCTGACTACCGTCTACATGGTAGCCTTAGGGTTATTATGGACTAGCTAACCTGTCAGCGTTGTGTGTTTCCTGACAATTAAAAAAAAACCTTTCTGGTATACCCGGAAGATGCATTCTTGGTTTGCTCTTCTTGGTTTTCTTCCCTCTTTGTTTGTAACTAATGAGCTTGACACATTTAATTTTGGGAGTGACTGCCAAAGTCAAAAATGTCGTCTTTGTGATATTCATTTTGTAGAGCAAATTCAAGAAAGAATTGAAGTAGGTAGTGTCATTTCATTTAATCAGTCAACACACAAATTGCTAAGCATTTGACATGTATACTTTTATTCTAAACTGGAGGCCATTCTGTACTAGCGCTCATGCATCCTTTGAAACCAAACAGTATGAACCAGACTCCATTTTCTTAAGTTGCCAAAAACATGTTCTTTAAAAAAAATTCTTTTTCATAGTTATGTAGAATTTCATTTGTGTTCTACCATGGACTTAGAAAAATTATGTACATTCTCTTAGAATTTGTATCATTGACTTCAGTATACACTCTGGGATAAGAACAATGATTTTTTAAATGTCAGGGATGATCATATTTAGAATTTGCCTCCACCTCGTTTAACTCCAGCTAAGTTTCTTTAAACCCCATATCCCCATATGTCTTAATGGTTAGTGTTGTTTGTGTTTTCATTGTACAGACTGAGGAACTAATCAAAGCTTTGCAGGACCTGGAAAATGCTGCATCAGGGGATGCTACTGTCCGACAGAAAATTGCTTCTTTACCCCAGGAAGTGCAAGATGTTTCTCTTTTGGAAAAAATAACAGGTGAGAAGGTAGTTTGGGTGAAAGATGAGGGGAGGGAGACATATCTCCAACGCATCAAACCCCAGGACATGCTTATGTCTGCAAATACATACCTTCCACATGGTGTTGGGTTCTCTGTCATCTTGGGATTTGCAAATATAACTCACATGCTGCACAAAGAAGCTGCTGGAATAGTCCGAGCTTGAATAGTGACTCTAGGAATTATTGCAGAAATGCTAGCATGCCACAGCCTGTGGTACTCAGTACAAGTAAGGTCTTTTGAAACCACAGTGCAAATTATGTGTGTGGGGGGCAGGCGGGGGGAAGGCATTAAACTCATGACCCTTTCCAAAAAAAAAAAAAAATTGTGATTCAGTGCTGTGACTTCTACATTGTACACTGACATACCCCATAGGTGATAGTGCCTTCAGTGCCAAGAACTCCAGGTTTGTATTGTTAGTCATGTCATTTTGCCCTCTTGATGATCACCCCCAATTAAACAGGGAGGGGCAGTTGGCATCCTTCCTGCTTTATGCGTGGGCAGTTGAGAGGAAGGAGTGAAGTGTGAACTCATGTAGAGTATGCTCTGCGCCAGGTGCTTCTACCAGCCTAGGCTGCAGAGCCTGCATTCTGCCCGTTACAAAAGCTCGGACCTTTTGTTCCACTCTCGTCCGAGGGCCACCATTTTCTCCTTCCAGTCCCTTACCTTGGCTGCTTCACTCACTTCCTCCATATCCATTTAAAGGAAATCAAAGTTACTCATGAAATACTTCCTTCACTCAACAGACATTTAAGGCGCCCCATGTGGCATCTGCTCTAGGGGCCGCACCCACATCCCGGCACAGGTTAAGTGCCCCAAAGGAAAGGAAAGCAGAGGTGTGGGGGTGGAGGCGCTGTTCGAAAAGTGCCCAGGGAGGTCTTCCTGATGAGATGGGCTTTGATCAGAGGCCCCCCCCCCCCCCCGATGAAGAAGCAAGCTGTGAGGAGACCTAAGGGAAGGCAGTGCCCCCCAGGTGGAGGGAGCGGTACCTGGGAAGACCTTCAGGCAGGAGTGTGCTTAGCTGGAGAACACAACACGGAGGCCTCTTGGGCTCGCTCTCTCTGCTGCCACCATCCCTCACCCCAACAATTAAACCCACTGGATTTAACAGCCTGTTGATCCCACGGTCTGTCGATCCTTCCACCTTTTCCCAGCCTTTACTCCCCTTATGGCCTTGTTTTCTTCATTACTCAGCTTGGAGTTGTTACACTTAGAGTCTTTATAATCACTCTGTCACACACACTCTCAGTCCCTTTTGCTCCTTTTTCCCTTCACTCTAGTCTCGTGGCAAAAACCCAACTTTTCTCCTGGTTAAATCCAACTTTGTTGTTGTTATAAGGACCACCTCATTTATTCTTACTGTCAGAATCGCAATCTGCAAAATTGGAAGCAAATTAATATAAAAGTAGCAGTGTATATAATTTCATTTGTTTTCACTGACTTAAAGGATTTATATGGCTTTTTAAAATTATTTATTTATTTTGATTTTTAATTATGGTGAGATACACCTAACAAAATTTCACCGTCTTAACCATTCTTTTTTTGTGTGTGTGTGGTACGCGGGCCTCTCACTGTTGTGGCCTCTCCCCTTGCGGAGCACAGGCTCCGGACATGCAGGCTCAGCGGCCATGGCTCACGGGCCCAGCCGATCCACGGCATGTGGAATCTTCCCAGACTGGGGCACAAACCTGCGTCCCCTGCATCGGCAGGCGGACTCTCAACCACTGCGCCACCAGGGAAGCCCTTAACCATTCTTAAGTGTGCCACTCAGAAGTGTTAAGTACATTCACGTTGTGCAACCAATTTCAAGAACTCTCTTCATCTTGCAGAACTGAAGCTCTATACCATTAAATAACAACTCATTTCCTCCACCCCCAGCTCCTGGCGGTCACCATTCACAACTGAATGTGGCTGGGCAAAACAAATAAACACTGGCTGACTTCTCTTCCTATTTCTGTGGATGAGCATGCTGTTTTCTAAAGCAGCCCCTCTGCCTGTTAGACCTGTTCCTTCTCACCTACTCAAGAACACTGCTCCAACAATTCTCCCCTTTTCTCCTGCATCTCCATTTTTTTTCCCCCTTTACTGGATCATTCTCCATAGCATAAAAACATGTATTTTTTTCCCATTTGGGAAAAATTTTTTTCTTGACCCATATCTTCCTCCAGCTACCATCTCATTTCTCTGTTCTTTATAGCAAAACATTCTAATATAGGTCGCCAATGCTCATCTGTCTCCATCCATGCCCCGCCCCCCGCCTGCCTGCCCCGTTCTCTTTTGGTTCCACTTCACTGACTCTGCTCTTATGAGTGTTGCTGATGGCTTCCATATTGCTAAAATTCAGTGGTGAATTTTTTGCCCAATCTTAACTTGATCTCAGTAACATTTGGCCCAGTTTCTTCTTCCTGAAAATACTTTCTCACTTGGCGTGGTAGACAGAATGATGATCTGCCAAAATGTCCATGTCCTAATCCTCAGAACCTGTGAATATATTATCTTATATAGGAAAAGGGACTTTGTGGATGTGATTGAGTTAAGGATCTTGAGGTGGGGAGATTATCCTGGCTTAGTCAAGTGGGCCCAGTTCTTATAAGAGGGAGGTAGGAGGGCAAGAGTCAGAGGAGCTGTGACTGTGGAAGCAGAAGTTGGAGAGCTGCATTTCGAAGATGGAGGAAGGGGCCATGATAATGAATATTAAGACAATCCATTTATGTTGTTTTAAGCCACCAGGTTTGTGGTGATATGTTAGAGCAGCAGGAGGAAGCTAGGACCGCATATTCTCCTAGCATTCCTCCTCTCTCTCTGATTGTGTCTTTTCAGTCTCCTTTGCTGGTTTCTTCCCTTCTCCTTCACCTCTTAATTTTGAGTAATTAGCCCTCTTTCCTAGTTAGTTTCACTGACAGTTCCTCTCATTCTGTGTAATGACTTTAAATAACAATTTTTATGCTAACGATCCCCTAATTTATATCTCTAGTGTTGACCTCTCCCTTGAACTTGAGACCCATATATCCAACCTTCTGCTCAGTGTTACTATTTGGATAGCTCGAAAGACATTTCAGATTTGGCCTGTCCAAAACCAAACTTCTCATCTTCCCTCCAGAATTTCTCTCATGGTCTTTTCCATCTCAGTAGATGACCCCCTCATAATTCCTGTTGATCGGGGCTACAACTTGTATCCGACACCTTGTTACCACCTCGGCTGCTGCCACGTGGTGCAAGTCACCACCTTCACTTGAATTATCACAGTGGCCCCCATCTGCTCTCCCTGCTGCCTGCTTGTTCCCCAGTCATCTTTCTGTCGTCAACATAGTAACCAGAGTGATCTGCTAAAATGGAAGTTGGATCGTGTCCCCCTTCTGCTCAGAACACTCTAGTCATATGGGTTCCTTGCTAGGCACTTTCCCCTCCAAAGGCCTTTGTACTTGGCTGTTTCCTCTGCCTGGAATGATCTTCCCCAGGTAGTCACGTGGCTTGTTCTCTCACTACCTCCAGCCCTTGGTTTCTGTATCACCTCAGTGAAGCCTACCCTGGCTACCTTTTTTTTTTTTTTCCTTTGGCTGCATTGGGTCTTTGTTGCTGTGCACAGGCTTTCTCTAGTTGCAGCGAGTGGGAGCTACTCTTCGTTGTGGTGTGCGGGCTTCCGTTGCGGTGGCTTCTCTTGTTGCGGAGCTCAGGCTCTAGGCACGCGGGCTTCAGTAGTTGCAGCATGCGGGCTCAGTAGTTGTGGCACGCGGGCCCTAGAGCGCGCGGGCTTCGGTAGTGGCAGTGGGTGGGCTCAGTAGTTGCGGTGCACGGGCTTCGGTAGTTGTGGCGTGCAGGCTCTAGAGCTCAGGCTCAGTAGTTGCCGTGCCCGGGCTTAGTTGCTCCGTGGCATGTGGGATCGTCCCGGACCAGGGATCGAACCTGTGTTCCCTGCATTGGCAGGCGGATTCTTAGCCACTGCGCCACCAGGGAAGTTCCTGGCTACCTTATTTAAAATTGCCTTCCTCCCTCTGAATGCCCCATTTTTCCTCCATTGCCTTATTTTTCTGTAGAGTTCTTATCTTCAGCTGGTAAATAACTAAAATATAGTGTATTATTTATTTCTCTTCCTACCTGAGATTGTAAACTTGCGGGCAGAAAGTTTTTGTCCTTTGTGTTACCTGTTGGCTCAGAGCCTAGAACAGTGTTAGACACACAATAGGAGCCCACATATTCGTCAGGCTAATTGGAAGATTTGGAGGATAAAATTTGATTGGAGTGAGCTTAGTGACAGCAGTAGGGGAGGAGGTGGGTACCAGGAGGATAGACAGCGCTCTTGAGAAGTTCTGCTTTAAGAGGATCAGGGATGTGGAGCAATAGCTAGAGAGTGACGCACAGTCGTAAGACAGAGCAGTGTGTGTGTGTGCTGGTGGGGTGCTTCCGGAGGGAGAGAAGTTGATGAGGCATGGGGAAACGCAGGGGACAGACCCAGAAACTTGAGTCTTGGAGTAAGCAGGAGGGGCTGGGATGCCCATGCGCAAGTGAAGGGCTGGCCAAAAGAGGCACACAGCCCTCGTCTGTGTGGCTGGGAGGGCAGGCAGAGCATGTGAGGACAGCCGCAGGTTAAGTTCTTCGAAGTGAGCATCTCGCCACTACGTTTTGGCTGCATATTCTTCTCTAGCTCATAAAACTATTACAGGTTCTTTTTCTGGTTTGTAATTATTTGTGTGAATGAATTATTTCCTTTGTACACTTCTTGGAGTGTAAAAGAATTGGTTTCGTTTATTTATTTATTTTAATCTCAAAAATTAGTGTTTTCCTTGCCATTTTCTGCCACAGGCACTTACACATTTTAATGAATTAACCATTACAAAAAACAGCTAAGCAGTGACAAAGCTAAAGCAGCCTAACCGCCCCAGCAGCTTACTCCCAGACTGCACCACCAATCTAGAAGAGTGTCACTGCTTCACCCTCAGCGGCTGAGAATGTCGCTTTCCTTTGTGTTCTCTTTGGCTCAGTCCTCCTCCACCAGGAACATCCTGTTGTTTCCCTGTCCCCGAGGAGCATAGAAGTACCTGATCTTTGACATCAGGCCTAATTTGGAACCCCTCAACAGTCCATCTTCCAGTATTCACGTAGAGAAGGCATCTAAAAGTCAGGCAGACTGTTTGCCAAAGAAACTGTGTTGGAATTCTTAAATCCCGGTTAACGTATGACAGTGCTGAGGTCTCTCACCTTGACGACCTGTATTCATAGGAAGCACCGGATCTGTATCACTGTGTAACTCACTTTGAGCTTGTCCCATGGAACTACTGGAGTCTCTAGTGCTTTGTTTCAAAGCACCGATCTCTCTCGATCCTTTAAGGCCTTTTTATTTTTATTTTATTTGTTTTATTTTATTTATTTTTTGTGTGTGTGATACGCGGGCCTCTCACTGTTGTGGCCTCTCCTGTTGTGGAGCACAGGCTCCGGACGCGCAGGCTCAGCGGCCATGGCTCACGGGCCCAGCCGCTCCGCGGCATGTGGGATCTTCCCGGACCGGGGCATGAACCCGTGTCCCCTGCATCGGCAGGCGGACTCTCAACCACTGCGCCACCAGGGAAGCCCTAAGGGCTTTTTAAAATGAGGTATACCTACTTAAAAATTTTAATCTCACCATACCTACACGTGATTAATTACATCACTTCTTTGAAATACAAATAGTCCTTTGTCTTATTTCCTAATGTTGAGCCTTGTTCACCCCTTCTTTCCAAGGATACCCTTTCTTATACTTTGATTCTTCCGCACAGTTTTTTCCCCAAACAATGAGTTGCAACCCATTAATTGGGCCTGAAATCAGTCTGGTAGATAATGACCAACATTTTTTTTTTTTTTTATGGGTTAGAAGATAGAACACCCTGCACATACTAAGGAAAGTATTGTTTTATGAAACTTGTGTTTCTTTTATTTTTGTGTATTTATATAAAGTGTATTTCTTAGCGTGGGTCACATTCAAAAGCATTTGAAAGCTTCTTATCAGACCTATATTTTGTTGAATAGAAGAAGAGGTTTGAGGCTTACATAGTTTAAGAAGTAGAATCCTGTAGGTCCATTTTATAGATGTGGTTTTGAGTCCCAGCTCCTCAGCAAAGAACCTGCTACTGAACCTGTCACTTTTATTAAGTCTTAGTTTCCACACCCAAGAAATGAGTGCTTGCTTTTATATTTCAGAGGGATATGCAAAGAATATTCAATGAAATAATATGAATGAAAGCACCTTTGTAATTCTCAGAGGCAGGGAAATATTATTTCACAAATGACCTTAAGTATCTCTCTCTGTTTATTTGTAGAGCTTTTGTCGCTATATTTATTTCTTTATTTGTTTCTATTTATTCATTTTTTGGTAGCGGCATTTAGAAATCATTTACCAGATTCCCCTCTTTGTACAATTGCCTCACTTCAGGTAATTCAGAAATGTCCCATCTTGTTGACAGGAGTGAGTACCTTTGGATTTCTCTGTCAGCCAGTCCATTGTTTGTCTACAGGTTCTGGCCTGTTCTTGGACTTGAATGTTAGGGGAGAAACTAACCTTCCCCAGAAATGTTTGCAATTATGCCTGTGTCATTGTATATTGTCTCTTTTTTTGGTCTCATTTGTACTTAGACAAAGAGGCAGCTGAACGTCTTTCAAAAACAGTAGATGAAGCATGTCTGTTACTAGCCGAATATAACGGGCGCCTGGCGGCAGAACTGGAAGACCGACGCCAGCTGGCTCGGATGTTGGTGGAGTACACCCAGAACCAGAAAGATGTTTTGTCAGAAAAGGAGAAAAAACTAGAAGTGAGTACATTGCAAGGCAGACCCAAACTTCCCAAGTTTCCCTTCCTGCAGCCCACATTAGGAGGTTTTTATTATGCCTTAAATAACACGTTTTTTTTTCCTTTTAAAAAAATTCATGAGATGAGAACATCCATCAGATTTTTTAAAAATTAATTAATTTATTTATATTTGGCTGCGTTGCATCTTCGTTGCTGCACGCGGGCTTTCTCTAGTTGCGGCGAGTGGGGGCTACTCTTCATTGTAGTGCGCGAACTTCTCATTGTGGTGGCTTCTCGTTGCGGAGCACAGGCTTTAGGCACGCGGGCTTCAATAGTTGTGGCTCACGGGCTCTAGAGCGCAGGCTCAGTAGTTGTGGCTCACGGGCTTAGCTGCTCCGCGGCATGTGGGATCTTCCTGGACCAGGGCTCGAACCCATGTCCCCTGCATTGGCAGGCGGATTCTTAACCACTGCGCCACCAGGGAAATCCCTATCAGATATTGTAATTATCTGAACCTAGTTAAAAATCAAAGTCATATTTTTATATGTCCAGGAAAGAACAAATGGGAATGCAGAAAACAAACAATGAAGCCTTAAATAACAGCATTTAGGGTACTACTGTTGCTTTAGTTTGAACTCATATTAAAAAAACACAATTGTAGGGCTTCCCCGGTGGCGCAGTGGTTAAGAATCCTCCTGCCAGTGCAGGGGACACGGGTTCAAGCCCTGGTCCTGAAAGATCCCACATGCCGCAGAGCAACTAAGCCCGTGCTCCAAAGCTACTGAGCCTGTGCTCTAGAGCCCGCGAGCCAGAACTACTGAAGCCCGCGCGCCTAAGGGCCAGTGCTCCGCAACAAGGGAAGCCACTACAATGAGAAGCCCACGCACCGCAACGAACAGTAGCCCCCACTCGCCGCAACTAGAGAAAGCCCGCACTCAGCAACAAAGATCCAACGCAGCCAAAAAAAAAAAAAAATGAAATGTATATTGAGGTACAGGAAGAATAGGCATTCAGCAAAACCAAAGAATGTTTGTTTGGTAATATTTGGGAAATGCTTGAAATTTTCTTTCTTTTGGGTTATACTGAGATTTATTTCCAACTTGTATCCTTGCTAAGGCCAATAAGTAGTGTGCCTCTAAGCTCTGTCTGCAGTCTGTTCTAAAATTCCACATTAACATAATAATGTTTATGGAGCCCAGTTCTCATACTGTTGAGAAGGAACTAATTTCTACCCGGAGCTGACATTGTCTGAGTGCCCTTGGAGAGGGCCTTCAGAACTAGTTTCTCTAGTTTGCGTTTGTCTGGCTTCTTAATTAAATACATGATGGCTTATCCTCAGTCCTTTGAGATAACTGAACCGGCAGTGTGGACATTTGGGAACTTTTGCTTGCTTCCAGCTGCTGGCTTCCTTTTCAGGAGTGTCTGCCCTTCTTTTTCTCAAAGAGACGTGGAGAAGAGTTGCAGCCAGTGGTTTGGGAAGGGAAGACAGTTTTGAGTTGGAGAATCAGTCACTTACTACAAGAAACAGAGTGGATTGGGGAGGGAGGGGATAGTCCCCCTCCCCCAGCCCTGTACTCAAGAAACACATTCTCTGGCACAGAGGGAGGGAAAAGTGAGCTAGCCCTGTGGCTGACATGATAGTGTTTGCCTTTCAATACAGTCACCTGACTTGTGCGGGGAAACGAAGGATGGGCGCTCTTCACCCATGTTGTTACCTGCAATGACTCCAGGAGCTGTGATGGGTAGTAGTGGTGGAAATTTCATATTCCTAGCCATCTTGAAAGTGGAAGATGGGAAACGGCTATAAAAATAGTATGGCTTAGATTTAGAAATCAACACTGACCAGAAATCCTAAAGGGAGTTTCACAGGCAGTGCCAGACGGTCATTTATCTGAAATGCTCATCTTTCACTGAGGAAGCATTTTCAGCACTGTGCCCTGGGACTAATAAGAGAGTGTAATTAATGATTCTTGTTGTAAGTCACCATGCCATCTGTTGAACTGCCCCTTGGCAACACATTAAGGGCTTTCTCTGATCTGTCAGACATTGATTATCATGAGCAGCTGCTGCTGGGTGGAACGTGGCACGCTACCCTAGAGGACAGAGTCTTTGAGAAGGAGATTGGGTTGGTAGCGTGAATTAACTCTTTGTACGTCTCCCTTCCTCATAGTTGCACTTTCCTCCCTATATTTCTTGGGGGATCATTCTGGTTTCTCTAGAACCAGTGGTTTGCTAGATGCCACAAGCGGTCATTAAGGCAGAGAGATGGATCAGAGATTTGAGTGTGTTTTGTTGCTTTCCAGCCCAAATTTCTACTCATCTGGGCCTTGGAATTCCATTGCTTTAAGAATCAGAACAGCTATGTCCCACCAGTGGAAAGTGCAGATTCTGAACTGCCAGTTCTTATTCCAAACCATGTCTGTCAGCCACATGAGCAGAACTATTCATCGTAAAAGTGGAGCTAAATTTGCTGCATTTAAAAAAACAAACTACTAGATATAACATAAGATGTTGAAAGATGGTTTTACTTCTTTCTTTATCCATGTTTGCTAAAAATATGAACGGTTTGCTCCCTAGAATCAGATTTTTCTCTCATATCCCATAATAGACTGGTCTTAATTCCATTATATCCTCATGGTGATGATAAAACTTGCTCAGTATGTGCCACTTGAAAGATGCATTATTACTATGAATTCTTATGAATCTTCCAGAAGTCTCTTATTGATGAGGACAATAAATAAAGTTACCTACCTTTTTAACATTTATTTTTCTTAATACTGCCAATACTTGTTTTAAAACTGCCACATCATGAAGTCTGCTTTTATTTTTTAATCTTTTCATTGCTGTCGGTGTAGAATATGTAATTCTTAGAACTCTGGGAATGTAATTATTTGCTTGAGAGTCTCTTTTCTTCCCAAAGTTCTAATTTGTTAACACGTAAGGTTTTTTTCTTCAAGTTTATATCTTCCTTACGTAATAATCATACCTTTTTATTCTTTCACTTGAGAATTTTATGTTAGATTTCTCAGTGGCTTCTAAAGTTTGGGATAGGGAATATAACGATTCAGAGCCTAGGATGATTCAGACCTTGGGATATAGAAGACAGAGTTATGGCTCACAGAGAGATTGTGTTTCTGCCCTCAAGGAAATCATATTCTTGCGTAAACAGCATGGGTGAACATAAAACCAAACTGAGGGATTGTACATAATATAGATCAAGGAGACAATTGGCAATTGTGATTGTGGTTTAAGGTTAAGTCCAAACTTCCTCGCAGGCACTAAAGCCTTTTCTTAAAAGGAAGTAGCAGTTGAAGAAGGGAAATATATTTATAAATGGAGAACAGCCAGACCTGAGCAGACAGATTTATGAAAGGAGACAAAGACAGAAGGTATGGGAGCGGGGTGCCAGAGCCCTCCTGTGGGGATTAGGCTCCATACTCTTTCAAGGGCTGCTTATTCAGGCATGAAGTCAACAAAGCCCATGCCAGGCAGGAGATAATCAGAGAGGAGCATGATGTATGCTCTCCCGTCAATGAGCTTCCACTCTAGTGTGGGAAAAACAGCGAAAAAGGAGTTAAAGTAGAATGTGAGACATGTTCTAAGTAAGGGGACTATCCTAACTCACTGTGTCTAAGTTAAAATAGACCAAGGAAAAATGAATATGTTAATTGTTTAACATTAATTTGATCCGAAGTTTATTTAAAATATAAGAGAATTAGGGCTTCCCTGGTGGCGCAGTGGTTGAGAGTCCGCCTGCCGATGCAGGGGACGCGTGTTCGTGCCGCAGTCCGGGAGGATCCCACATGCCGCGGAGCGGCTGGGCCCGTGAGCCATGGCCGCTGAGCCTGCGCGTCCGGAGCCTGTGCTCCGCAACGGGAGAGGCCACAACAGTGAGAGGCCCACGTACCACAAAAAAAAATAATAATAAAATAAAATAAAATATAAGAGAATTATAAAATGCACGGGCAGTTTTTGAACAACATACTGCCTTCAGCAGGTCTTCCAAAGTTCATTAGAATATGTGCTCTTTGGCTGCTCTTACAGTGTCAGGAACATAATTGTTCCTCAGTAAATATTTGTTCTGTGAGTGAAGTTCATCACCTGATGAAACCTTATTTCATAAAGAAGAGGATTTTCTAGGTTGCATTAAAAAATTAATTCTTGGTTGTAAAGAACATATCAGTAAAGAAAGGTGAGTATTTGATGGAAACTGTGGGTTTCCTCCTTTGTGTTGCTTTCTTTTTTTTCCTTGAAGTAGAATCATGATTCATTTTGAGATGATTTTTTTTTTTTACCTTTTCTTTTTTTTCTGCTTTTCCTTTTGGGTGTTATGGTAGACATTGGCCTTAAACTCCAGGCAGGGTTAGAAGGAGAGCTGCTTAATATTTGTCATGAACATGAGGAAACACAGAAATGGGAAAGAAGGCATGTAGAAGGAAGCACAAACAACAGCCCCGAAGTGAGGATAAGGAATATGGAGGATACGGAAGAAGGTGAATTCAAAAAGGAAAAGGCCAAAGGTACCAGAAAAGCCTCTAAACTTCAGTTCTTGGAGCAAAAGGAAGGTTTGTTGTTTCTGGGTGACAGAGGTGACCATTACCCCAAGTGACTGCTAGAAGCTTACAAGCCATAGAGTAGGACAGACAAAGTTCCTGTCTTGTCAGTTTGGAGAAAGTATGATGTGGTATGTTCTGTCTGACTGATCAGGGCATGTGAAAAGCAGAGAGAGAGAGAAGGAAATCTATTTGTACAAGCATTGAAGGAAAAAAATCAAAAGGGGGAAGGTACCCCAAATTTTACCACCTTAACACATCAGTTGGTTTCTTTTACATCATAGTGTTAGACTAGCAGTGCTCTAGAACTGAAAGGAGACAGTTCTGTGATATACATGTCACTTTGTACACACACAGACTATATGCCACACAGGGAAGAGCTCTGGGGAGATGTGTTCCTATCTGCAGATGTTTTTTAATTGAGGTGAAATGTATAGAACATAAAAGTAATAACCATTTTAAAGTGTATGCATTTCAGTGGTGTTCAGTACATTCATAGTATTATGCAACCACCACCTATATCAAGTTCCAAAACATTTCACATTCCGTCATACCAAAAGAAAACCCTGTACCCATTAACGAGTCATTCCCTATGCGCCCCCTCCCCCGCTCCTCCCAGCCCCTGGCAACCGCCAGCCTGCTTTCTATCCCCATGGATTTGCCAGTGCTGGATATTTCATATAATTGTGTCTGGCTTCTTTCATTTAGCATGTTTTTTAGGTTCATCCACGTTGTAGCATGTATCAGTACTTCATTTCTTTTTATGGCTGAATTGTCCATTGTATAGATATGAAAAAATGTCTACCCATTAATTTATTGATGGACAGTTGGATTGTTCCTGCATTTTGGCCATTATGAATAACGGTGCTGTAAACAGTTGTGTACAAGTTTTTGTGGGGACATATGTTTTATTTCTCTTGGGTATATGTATAACTAGGAATCGAATTGCTGGGTCATAAGGTGAATTCTGTGTTTAACTTTTTTTTTTTTGCAGTACATGGGCCTCTCACTGTTGTGGCCTCTCCCGTTGCGGAGCACAGGCTCCGGACGCGCAGGCTCAGCAGCCATGGCTCACGGGCCCAGCTGCTCCGCGGCGTGCGGGATCTTCCCGGACCGGGGCACGAACCCGTGTCCCCTGCATTGGCAGGCGGACTCTCAACCACTGCGCCACCAGGGAAGCCCTATGTTTAACTTTTTGAGGAACCACCAAAACTGTTTCCCATAGCAGCTGTACCATTTACATTCCCATTAGCAGTGTATGAGGGTTGCAGTTTCTCCACATCCTCGTCAGCACTTGATAACTGTCTGTCCTTTTTAAATTCTAGCCATCCTAGTGGATGTGAAGCGACATCTTGTGGTTTTGATTTGCATTTCCCTGACGACTAACGGGGATGAGCATCTTAGCATGTGCTTTTGGCCATTTGAGTATCTTTTTTTGAGCAGTGTTTATTCAAGTCCTGTGCCCATTTTTGAATTGGGATGTTTGTTTGTTCTTGAATTGTAAGAGTTCTTTGTATGTTCTGGATATTAAACTCTTACCAGATAAACGCTTTGCAGATATTTTCTCCCATTTTATAAGTTGTCTTTTTCACTTTCTTCATAATGCCCTTTGAAGTAGTAAGTTTTAAATTTTGGTGAGTTCTACTGTGTTTTTTCTTGTGTTGCTTGTGTTTTGGTGTCACATTTAAGAATCCATTGGCAAATCCCGGATCATGAAGATTTACTCCTGTGTTTTCTTCTAGGAGTTTTGTAGTTTTAGCTTTTACATTTGGGTCATTGAGTTAATTTTGCTATATGACGTGAGGTGGAGCAGGGGGACGTGCGTTCAACTTCATTGTCTGCATATAGATATCTAGTTGCCCCAGCACCATTTGTTGTCCCCCACTGAATACTTGGCACTTCTGTAAAAAATCGGTTGGCGGTAGATGTATGGGTTTATTTCTGGACTGTCTGTTCTATTCCACTGATCTGTGTGTCTGTCCTATGCCGGTATCACAACTATTTTGATCACTGTAGCTTCATAGTAAGTTTTAAGGTCAGAAAATGTGAGTCCTCAACTTTGTTGTTGTTTTTCAATATTGTTTGGCTATTTGGGGCCTGTTGCAATTCTGTGTGAATTTGAGGATCAGCTTTTCCATTTCTGCAAGAAAGGCTGTTGGAGTTTTAATAGGAATTGTATTGAATCTGGAGATTGCTTTGGGCACTATTGCCATTTTAACAATCTTAAGCCTTCTAATCCATGAACATGAGATGTCTTCCCAATTATTTAGGTGTGCTTTAATTTCTGCTGCAGGATTTTAAAAGAGATGCTAGAGTATCACTTACTGATGCATTTGATATTACAAAGGCCCTGTTTAGGTGCCCTTGGTATCAGGGACCACAGTAGAAGACAGCATGCGCCTCTTTTCAGTAGGCAGTGTCTTACCCACCTCTAGAAGGCATGCGTATGTATGCATGTGCGCTCAACAAAGTCACCAGGGCATGGTCAATGACAGCCAGCTTCACTCTGCAAAGTAAAGGCCTTGATGTCTAGGTAAGGTCATTAACAGGATTACCGAGCTGGACAGAACCTCAGAGATTGTATAGTCCAGCTTCTGAATTGGTAAAGGAACTCGGACCCAGTTAGCCCAGACCAAGAATACAATTCAAAGCAGACATCTTGTGATTTTTATTGGGTTTGTGTTTTCGTTTGTTTATTGTGTTTTTTTAAATTAATTTATTTATTTCATAAGGTCAGGTCACAGCAGAAAGACACTCTACACAGAAGAGTAGCCAGAGTTGATCATTTCAGCAATCCCAAGAATCTTGTTTCAGAGACATGACATCTTATGTAGGGGGATTAAAATGGTTGCATGAAAGCATTCTAAAGTGGCCCTCGAGAAAACCTTTCTGAATTTGAGAGAGCCCATTTTGCCACAAACGTTCTGAGTACCCTCCTGCTATAACTGTGCATGCTCTTGCTCTGAGAGGAAGGGAGAAATTGGTTCGTGGAACTTGGGCCTGCTGCTCTTTCCCCAGCGTGGCTCCTCCCCCTCAGCTGTAATGAATGCTCAGGCAGCACAGCTTTCTACTTCAGGCAACACAGCTGGGGAGGGGGAGACGGCCCGGAATCCAGCACTGTCTTGTGACTCTTCATGTATCTGTTTGTAATTTGGTTATAACAGACTTGAGAAAGTCTTTGACTGTAGCTGAGGGGCGCTAAACCGAACTGCTGGCCGTCTGTTGTTTTTGGCAGCATCCCCCATCTCCCTGCAGGGAGCAGGTGGTTAGAAGTGTTCATTCCTGTAATGGGATAGGCAGTAGGTGGAGATAGAGAGCTCCTTTTTTGTCAGCTTTGGAGTAAATTCTCCCCTTTCCCCGTGGTGATGAAAGCCAGTATCTCATCGTCCATTATAGTGAGGGCAGATGGGAGCAGGTGATCTAATCCTCATTTTATAATCGGAGGGGGTTTTTGTTTGTTTTTTCGGTTTTAAAAAAATTTTTGGCCACACTGCGTGGCATGCAGAATCTTAGTTCCCTGACCCAGGGATTGAACCCGTGCCCCCTGCAGTGGAAGCTTGCAGTCCTAACTACTGGACCACCAGGGAATTCCCTAATCCTCACTTTAGATGAGAAGACAAAGCTCAGCATTTATATGATCAGTTCAAGGTCACAGAGGAAGTCAGTGAGGACCAGAACCCCAGTCTCCCGAAACCTGACTCCAGTGATCATCTACTGTGTTCCCCTGGGAACTGAGAGGCCCTGCCTGGTCCCCCACTAAGCAGTCCTCTACACTCGCTGCCCTTCCTCAGCATGTCATTCTTTCCTCCCTAGACTAGCAGTGCTGTCAGCACCAAGGGCTGTAGAATAGTTGAGGCAGGTCAGTCTGCTCACATGGGGCAAGTGATCAGGGGGGCTGTACTTGTATCTTTCCCCACACAGCAGGCCTTGGCTTGCTTACTGCTTTTTCACCCCTTTGATGTGGGATCCTTTTTTTTTTTTTTTTTTTTTTAATAGGTTTCCCTCCAGTAGGTGGGGACTTCTCTTGAGTTGTGTGGTTCTGTGAGTAATTTGGAGTTTGGAGGCAGTGTTTAGTCCTTGGATTCCTTCCATTCATTTTAGGTGCTAATTATATATATAGCTCAGGCCAGATTTGCAGCTGGAACTTTTATCTGTCGGTGTGTGTGCTTAGGTGTGTGTGTGTGTTCTTTCTATATTAATCTCTTGTCACTCCACGGGGGAAAATGCCCCATATAATGTAGTTCACTTACTTGGTGACCTAAGGGCATGGTTCACTGACATTTGAGACTTTACACTGAAAAAAGCGATGTGATTTCAAAGCTCTCCCAGCTGGAATTCCATACTTTTTTTTTTTTTTTAGATTTTTTTTTTTGGTGTGGACCAATTTTAAAGTCTTTATTGAATTTGTTACAATATTGCTGCTGTTTTATGTTTTGGGGTTTTTTTTTGCCACGAGGCATGTGGGATCTTAGCTCCCTGACCGGGGATCAAACCCACACCCCCTGCATTGGAAGGCGAAGTTTTAACCACTGGGCCACCAGGGAAGTCCCTGGAATTCCATACTTTTAGCCACAGTGTTGTTTTTGTATTTATAGTTCAACTTTTGATGAATCCTCCGCCTTCCTGAAACAGCTCCACTGAGTTTTAGCTGGTATATGTAGCACTAATTTTTCATATTTATAAAGTGCATATACATATTGAGTCAAAACAGCATCCGGGCCCCATGTCACTGCTTGTCTGTGAAAACATTCATTCTTATTCAACTAATATTCAGTTCTTTCTCTTTTCTTTTTTTCTGATTATAAAGGAAGCACATCATAGGAAACGTAGAAAAATTAAGTATAAAAAAAATCGTAATCTCACGACCCAGAGATAGCTACTTTTAGTTTTGGTATATTTCTTTTATTTTTTCCTCCTGTTTTAAAATTAAAATAATCATAATGTCATGCTTTTTAAAACTTTTATGTGATCATTTTCCCTTCTTGACAAAAACTTTATAAACATTTTAAATGGCTGCTTGAATATCTGTGGTTGGATATTCAATGATTATTTTTATTGTACTGTTTCTCCCCCCCCCCCCCCCCACTTTGGGCTAACTTTTAGTCTAGATTATTTCCTTCCTATAAATTTCTAAAAATTGATTCTGTATGTGTGCAGATGTCTGCTTGTCTCTAAGTACCCTGCAGGTCATATGCATTTCAAGGTCTTTGCCACCAGTAGGCATTTCTGTCTTAAGTGTTCTTGATATTTTTCAAAGCATCTTAGGCAGTCTAGAACTTTATTGAGCTTTTATAGACAGACAGATAGAAGATATATATGTATAATATGTGTATATATATCCACAAGTTAAGGATTAATCTTTGTTTTATGAAGGAATGAACATTGAATAGTTTAATTAGACAAATAGGGCTCTCTTCTAGGTTTTATCTGTTTACATGTGAAACGGCTGTGGGAAAATAGCAATTACTTCTCATTATAGTATTGACTTGAGTGAGCATAACTTTGAAAGCAGAGTTCAGATTACAGAAACTTGAGCTCTTGTGTCTAGGTGTCTGTTTGACCCAATGGGTACATGTTATTTTGAGCAAAGATGTATTTTAGTCTTTATGAATGTTCCTACTCCTGTTAAGGTGGGCCTTCTACTCCCACTTCAAGTTGTGATTTTTGAAGAAAGTAAAATGGGATTGTGGCATACTCTGCAATCTTCTAAGTTATATCTCTGACTTTGTTTTTCCTTATAAAATGTAGGGCTTGCAGTAAGGTCAGAAAGAGTCTTTTTCCGTGATTAGGGCAAAACTGTGCATGCTTATAATGAGTCAACCTGAAAGCTTTACAAAGTCCCTGAGGTACATACAGCATGCTTCATGTAAAGAAGTGATGGTACCAGCCAGATGTCATTATGACTCTGCCAGCCTCCTTATTTGTTCTCTTCCTTACTCAGGTTCTTTCAGCATCTTTAGGAAAAAGTGTGGACCACTCTCTTGCTTCTTCCAGTCATTAGGTACTTTGAGAATTTTAAGCAGAGTAACTTGGCAAATTTCAACTCAGCAAAAATTTGCCAGCAGCCTTCTAAGCATTCTTGGGGTTTGGCTAGTGATTATATATAGACACACCCCACTTTTTCTTCATGATGTCTGGTATGATGTATTTGGTGCTTTTCCGAGTCCTTTTATTTTGCCCATAGTGTTTCTGCTCCGTGGGACATAAACTCACTAGGAGTTATTCCCAGAAAGATACCGTTTGCCCCAGTTAGGATTTAGTGATGAGGACCTAAAGTGCCCATTCCAGGCTCTTTCTGTTCTGACTTTCTCTACTGAGGCCAGTGGTCTTTGCAGCCTCTTGTCTTTGGCATGGCTTTTCATTTATAAAATACCAATTTTACCCTCACCTGGGGCAAACAGTTTCCAATACTTGTCTAACCTAAGTTGTTAGTGTTTGCCTTTCTTTATCCCACAGGATCTTTAGGGCCAAGTTATTTTCCTTTCTGTGGAAGAAGTCTCCAGTAGGCTGGCTGAAGGGGTCCTTCTCAGCACGTGTAGCATGCTTTGCCTCTCTAATATTTTGTTTAAATCACATTCACACAATCACACCCCTGCACCACTACCACTATCCCGTTGTAAGTTCGTGTCTCTCCTTGCTGCCTCTGCTTACCCCATTGCAGCTTAGCAGGCGTATCTCCACTACTGTCCTTAGAATCTTCCACCAGTGGTGTAATCTCAAAAGCCAAAAGATACTTTTCAGTCTCTGTCTCTCATCTCCTTTTCTGTTTTTGGCCCTCTCTATAGCATTTTATACTGTTTAATAATTTTTATGTGTTTTCCTTTTCTGGTTTCTGTATCCCACCTTCTGCTGGTTCTAGGACTTTTGTCCTTTAATCAGCTTTTCTCCATCCTTGCCCTGTAGATATGGGTTTTCCTTTAGCTTTTTTCTTTTTTTTTTTTGTGGTATGCGGGCCTCTCACTGTTGTGGCCTCTCCCATTGCGGAGCACAGGCTCCGGACGCGCAGGCTCAGCGGCCATGGCTCACGGGCCCAGCCGCTCTGCGGCATATGGGATCCTCCCGGACCGGGGCACGAACCCGTATCCCCTGCATCGGCAGGCGGACTCTCAACCACTTGCGCCACCAGGGAGGCCCTAGCTTTTTTCTTATTCCAGACCTTTTCCTTGAGTGACATAAAGTGGCTTCAGCTACCACCTTTGTGCTGATGGCTTAAATCTCAATCTTTACCTAGACCCTTCCTTGTACTTAAGGCCCATTTATCTTATTTCCACAGACACTTCTTACTTAATATGGTCAAAACATACCATCTCTTCCCTTCCAACCTTTCCTTTCCTCCTCTTCCCCTCTCTTGGAGAAGAGCATTGCCATTCATCAAAACCAGACACTGGACCTCATGCAGTGTTTCTCTCCCTGTTTTTCCTGCCTCCCACGCCAGTCATTTCACCCTCCTCATGTCCCAGTCTCTCCCTCAGCTCCTGTGCTGCACCTCTGCCAGACAACCTCCTGTCGCCTGTCTTCCACATAGGAGTAGTCACCAAGCCATTGTGATCTTTGTCTCCTCAGGTTTTCTTGAATTTGTCCCCCTTCTCTTCATCTCTTTTTCCACCTCCACCACCTTAGTTCAGGCTGTCACCATATCTCACCTGGTCTCTTGCAGCAGCCTGGTTACTGATCCATCTGCATTTGTTCTTATGCCCTGTGATCCATTCTTTTGCATGGCACCCTGTGATGTTTTCAGCATGCAGCTCTGGGCATGTCATTCTCTGCTCAAACATTTAAATGGCTTCCCATTGCTCCTAGAATATAGGCCCAAATCCTCGCATGTGGCCGTCCCCCTACCCCACCCCAGGACTTGGCCCCTGCTGATCTCATCAGCCATATCTCTTGCCGTGTTCCATTGCATTTTGTCTGTGCTGGCCTTCTTTTGTCTCTGGCTTCATATGTGCTATTCCCTCAGCCTAGAACACTCTCTCCCTCCTTTACTTCCCACTGGTTACCCTTACCTGGTTGATCCCCATTCATCGTTTATATCCCAAGTCAAACAGTATTTCCCGGAAACCCCATCTCCACCCCATAAAGCCAGGTCTCTCCCCGCTGCCACCCCCCATATATACTGTCGTAGCTCCCTATCATTTTCCTTTAGAGCACCACATAGTTTGTCATTCTGTTTAGGGATTATTTGGTGATTCTCTGACCAGATCATAAAATCCTGGCTGTATTGTCATTCTTTCATCCCCAACCCTATCCTGCTGCTTGGCTCAGCGTCTGACCTCAGGTGGCACAGACGGTTGCAGTTCGGTTTATCTCCAGGTGCGGTCAGAGGATATCTTCAACGGGGACTCCTTCTGGCTGAGGACATTCCTACGAGATCTAGGCTTTACTCCTGAGACAAATTCTTTTTCTCGCTCAGCTTTTAGATTGATAGGGTTGGACTGTGGTGCCACCTAATTAAACATTCTGTGACTGTTTTCCCCTCGTCTTGGAGGTCATGGGCCTTTTCATTTTCTCAAGCCAGCTTCTAGTAAATGTGCTAAAATTTCAGGTCATACTCAAATGGTTTGTGGGAGGAAGGATTTTGTATCCCATTAATAATTCTCTTTTTCTTCAATTCTGTACAACTTTAACATATAAATCAGGAAGATTAAATATTACTTATAAAATAATAAACATGGGAAGAGTGATTGTTCTTTTCCCCTCTCAGATCTGCTCATTGACATGGAACAGTTTAACAAGTGCTTGGTCTCATTCAGAACTCAGCATCACCCCAGAATATAGGCATTATTTCCATTCCCATCTTAGGAGGATGCTAAGCCCAGCAAGGTAAAGTCACATGTCATACCACAGACAAGAGGTAGGGTAGGATCTGAACCTTGGATTTTCTGACTCTGAGTTTTTTCTGTTCTACCACAGAGACCTCCCTCCAGTGGGAGTGTGATATACCCTCAGTCTTTTGGAGGAGCTAGGAAATGCATTTTCTTCCTTTTTTTGCTAATGGGAAGGAATTGATGTTTTTTTATTGCTTAGAGAGAGAGCTGTATCCAGATACTGTGCAATAACCTACAGGCTAGCCTGCTTCAGGCAGACCGTATAGCACTTAAAATTATAATAAGCATTGCTTAAAATTATTTTGTGTGAAAAATGTCCTTTTCCTTTCTGCCCTTTGCTTCTCATCTGCCTTCTAGGAATGCTTGACTCCAACAGTATTAGGCTCAAAAGGAGAAACAGGTGAAAAGTTGGCACCTTTGATGCTTGCACAGCATCAATAACCTGGTTCTTTATTAAAATAGTCATTAAGGAAGTCAGTTTGTGGGGGCTTTATTTGCATAAAACTTGCATATTTGAAGGTTAACTTTTTAAAAAAGAATTAATTATAAATAATTCTTCCTGTACAGTAGTATTTTGGTTTTATCTGGTTTTGTATGAGGGGTCCATTGCATAAGTGGTGTAAGCATTTTTGAAGGACCCAGGTCATTTTTAAGTAAGTCTCTTTTTAAAGCACTTTTATGGACATCTGTTAAATTGTAAATTTTAGCTTTATGATTACATTAAGGTTTGAAAATTTGCCCAGTCCTAAAATTGATTTTATTTTTGTTAGTTTCATTTTTTATTAGTTTAGTTATGTGTATACAGTGACTTTTCATTCTTCTTCCCTTGCTTTTGCAATTCCCTATCAGAAGGGGGGTTTTGTTGTGATAGTAGAAGCTCCCTTAAACCTTTTGTGTAGAGGGTCCTCTGGGGAGAAGGAAATACCCTGAAAACACTTTGTGGTATGATTTCAGGTTTAAGAAGCCTGTTCCCACTTGGTTCCTCCAGTGGCTGGTTGGATTGCTCTGAGAATACCCCTAATTGTGGTCATTTTGTCATTTTCCCTTCTGGGAAGTACTTCGTGTGTTCTGTTGGAAGGGGGTGGGGGTGAGGGATTTCCTCCTCTGCCTCTCTTGAGCTTTTGTGGCTGGACTAAGAATAAAATGGACAGAAGGCAGATTAAGAGGAGAAAAAGAAACAAATTTTAATCATGTGCATGGAAATCTCATAAAAATGGGACCTAAGAAGTAGCCAGAGAAGGCAGCTTTTATACTTTTTAGACAAACAATAAATTTGTGAGGAATTGACAGCACCAAGAAGCTTAGGCTTTGGGTGCCTAATTAGAAAAGACTCTAAACAGAGTTTAAGCTTGGGGTAGTAAATTAAAGAAGTAAAGTAACAAGGTTTGTTTATAGAGGCTTCTTCTCAGCGCTGAATTCCTTGTCTCTGACAGTAAGTGTTTCCTTCTACCTCTAGATGCAGAGAGCGAACCTTTCACGTGAGGGATTTATTTCCTGCTTTTCAGGGAGACAGAGGAGGGTCAGAGTCTTTTTTTTTTTCCCCCCTTATATTAGTGGCTTCTTAAGCAGCGTCAGTTCGAAATAATCGATATGCCATGGTGGCATATTTTGGGGCAGCCCATTCTGAGCCCCAACAATACCTTTATTACTGATTTTAGTAATGGAGCTGCAAGGCCCTGAATACTGGGATCGGAGCCACGGCTTCCTCTTTTCCCTGTATCTTGCATCTTATTCAGCAGCTCCAGCCCTGCTGTGACATCCCAGAATGTATCATTTTGAGATGTCTCCGCTGCCACTAAGTCATATGGAGCATGGAGCTGGGTGAGAGAGAGGTGCAAGTCAGTGATGGGTTTTCAACGTTCCCGTGTAGATCCTTGAAGAAAAATTTAAAACAGCATTCTTATTTTCAGTCCAAAGATCTCTAGGTTGTATTTTCCCTTAAAAAAAATGAATGAAAGAAAGAGAAATTAATTAACTAATTGGGGTTTAAGTAGAAGCTGTGACTTCTACGTGTAGATCCTGTGAGCCTTAGTGGCAAGAGGTGAGCCTCCTGGCAGGACGAGGGGGCTGAGTGGGCACGTTAAGTAATCTTAGGGTGAGGATCAGCTTCCCCTTTCTGCCTGGCTCTCTTTACCCTTCATGCGATGAAGCCGTTCTTTGACTTTGAAGCCGTTCTCTGAACAGGGCCCTTCATAAACTTCTTCATGCATAATAACCCTTTATGATTCTTAATTGGGAGTAGCCAAGCAGTGGGTGATTTTTATATACCGTATGTCCTATAGCACAACAGGGCAAGATAAAGGAACACATGAGTCTTGTTACTGGAAATCTTATCAAATCAAGCCCCTGCCTGTGGTGTTATTTCTAACATAATATTTCTTATGTAAATACTTCTTAGCAAGAAAAAAGTAGGTTTGACAGTGTTTACATTTGATCGGTATTTCTTACATGAGTTGCTAGAGGAGATGCTTCTAATTTTGTTTTGAAAGTGAAATTCCTGTCGAAAGGTGACTGTGATGTCGGGCCCTGTCATTTCTAACCATCTTATCCCCAAGCTCATCTGCAGCGTGTCAGATTTGGCTGACCGCTCTAACCAAAAAAGGCAAAGAATGTGTCAGCCTTGCTTCCTTCAGCCAGTTGTCTTGGTACTTCATGCTGGACTGTGTTCCCACAGAGTCAGCTGGATCCATAGGAGGCAGGGGGATGTTGGACACATTTTCTCCCTCTGGTTTGAAGTCTGTGAGGCAAGATTCCAGAGCTTTGTCAGGACCATAAATCCTCGGCATTATCTTAGAAATACGCGTTGGGCCTTTACCTTCTATGTTTTAAACATTTCTTGGCAGTCAGATAAACCCAGGCAATTCCTCACAGGTGCCTGCTTTCCCCTCCACCTCCTCTCCTCAAGGATCCTGAAACAGGGCAGCCGTAGCAGCAAATCTGGTGGAACTCTTGCCTGTTTCATGGCTCCCCATGGCCTCTCTAGGGTGGCGTGGGGTTTGCTGCAGTAGGTGCCTGTAGCAGAATGGAGGATTCAGCTCAACCCATCACCTCTGCCACCACCCCAGTATAAATTATGCATGAGCAGGGAAGAAAAAGCAACAGCTGCCTGGGTTTGCCTCGTCTTTTCTTGCTTAAGGTAGGTAGTGGAGGAAGAGGCAAGTGTCTGAAGACAAGAGTATGAAAAAGAGCCGTGTGAAGTGTGGGTGAGGTGAATTAGCTGGTAGGGAGAGAAGACTGATGAGCAGGAGTGGTGCAGCGGTGTCATGTGCCAGTGTAAATGGTGCAGGGCTTGATCTCTCGAATTCCTGTACCAGGCAGGGGAGCATGAGCCGTAGATTAAAGACCAAGTCCTCTGTTACAAGTGTAAGGTATTTTAAACAAGGAGCACGTGACCACCTTGCCACATCATTTGTCTGAATGGTACTTGGTGTGCTAAAGAGAGACCGTGGGATGCAGCACACTTAATGAGTCAAAAGAACTTGAATAGGTCTCATCACTTTGAAGTTGGTTTTCATGGTATCATGAAACGAAGCCTGGATTTCTGCTGAGCACAGGAGTTGCCGAGGGCATGGTTTGGAACCTTGTAGCAGCAGAGCTTGTGGACCACAGTTGTCAGAAGGCAGGCTAGCAGTTTGAGAAAAAAGATTCTTGGATTCTCCTGAGGTCTGTTTCCTTTGCCCGTCCAGAACCTAAGAGAATAACTGGAAAGGCAGCTATCAAGGGAGTGCCGTGACCTGACTGGCAGATTCTTCACAGGGGCCACCGGGGAAGTCCCTGTTTTAACAGTTTTAAAAGAAGTCTTTACCTGTATTTAGATATTTAGAGTATATATATCTAGTCACTCTTGCTGATACATTTTGACCTCTTGTCCCATTGGTCATTTTTTTTGAAGGCTGTTTTTTAGAACAGTTTTAGTTTCACAGCAAAATTAAGACGAAGGTACAAAGATTTTCCACATACTCCCTATCCCCAGATATGTATAGTCTCCCAACTATCAACATTCTCCAGGTGTGGTACATTTGTTACTGTTGATGAACCTACACTGACACACTAATAATCACCTAAAGTCAGTAGTTTACATTAGGGTTCACATGGTGTTGTACATTCTGTGGGTTTGGACAAATGTATAATTTATCATTACGGTATTTTCACTACCCTAAAAATCATCTCTGCTCCACCTGTTCATCCCTCCCTACTTCCCTCCAACCTTTGTCTCCATGATTTTGCCTTTTCCAGAATGTCATATAGTTGGATTCATACAGTAGTTAGCCTTTTCAGATTGGCTTCTTGCACTAAATGATATGCATTTAAGGTTTCTCCATGTCTTTTCATGGCTTGATAGCTCGTTTCTTTTTAGTGCTGAATAATATGCTGTTGTTTGGATGTACCAAAGTTTATTTATCCATTCACCTACTTAAGGACATCTTGGTTGATTCCAACTTTCGGAAGTTAGGAATAAGGCTCTTATGAACATTCGCATGCAGGTATTTGTGTGGGCATAGATACTCATCTCCTTTGGGTAAATACCGACAAGCATGATTGCTGGATCATATGGTAAGAGTATGTTTAGTTTTGTAAGAAGCCACCAAATTGTCTTCCAAAGTGGCTGTACCATTTTGCATTCCCAGCCAGCAATGTATTTGAGAGTTCCTCTTGCTCCACATCCTAACCAACATGTGGTGTTGTCGGTGTTCTGTGCTTTGGCTATTCTAATAGGTGTGGGGTGGTGTCTCAACAGTGTTTTAATTTGCATGTCCCTGATGACATGTGACGTCTTTCACAAACATTTTCTCCCAGTCTCTGGCTTGTCTTTTCGTTTTCTTGACCGTCTTTGGCAGAGTTGAAAATTTTCATTTCAATGAAGTCCAGCTTGTCAGTTCTTCCATGGATCATGCCATTGGTGTCGTACATAAAAAGTCATCACCAAACCAAAGACCATTTAGCTTTTCTTCTGTGTTATCTTCTAGGAGTTTTATAGTCTTGTGTTTTATCTCTAGGTCTCTGATTCATTTTGAGTTAATTTTTGTAAAGGATGTAAGATTTGTGTCTAGATCTGGTTTTTTGCATGTGGATGTCCAGTTGTTGAAAATACTATCTTTACTCCACTGTATTGCCTTTGCTCCTTTGTCAAAGATCAGTTGATTATATGGGTCTATTTCTGGGCTCTCTCTTCTGTTGCATTGATCTGTTTGTTTATTCTTATGCCAGTATTGCGTTGTGTGGATTACCGCAGCTTAAAGTCAGTCTTAGAGTCAGGTAGTTTCTAACTTTTTTCTTCTTTTTTAACATTGTGTTGGCTATTCACAATCTTTTGCCTCACCATATAAACTTCAGAATTAGTTTGTCTGTATCTACAAAATAACTTGCTGTGGTTTTGTTGGGATTTCCTTGGATCTGTAGATCAAGTTGGGAAGAACAGACATCCTAATAGTATTGAATATTCCTATCCATGAACGTGGAATATCTCTCCATTTATTTACTTCTGTGTTCAGTCATCAGAATTTTGTAATTTTCCTCCTATAAATCTTATACATATTTTGTTAGATTTATACTTAGGTATTTCATTGTTTTGGGGCTAATGTAAAGGTATTGGGTTTTAATTTCAAATTCCACTAGTTCATCGCTGGTATATATAGGAAAGCAATTGACTTTTATATATTAACCGTGTATCTTGCAACTCTATGTTTTTTAATCCTTTTCAGTGAATCCCACTTTCATCCTTTCTCTAGTGATGCCCTCCTCCTAGGCTCATGCAACTGCTCTTAAAATAGAAATCCCTATGGGAAGAGAACGAGAAGAAATGCCCATGGCACAAGGAGGTATGGGCATGATCCATCCACTTTCAGAGTGGCCTGAAGAGAGGACTTTAATACGGAACATACTTCCTTTTAATAAAATGAAGTTTCTGTGGTGATATCTAGAATATAATAGCAGCCTAAGCATGATGAGATACCTCTCCACTCACCTAAACAGGAATAAATGGGATTTTTTTTTTAAGATTGCCTTTGAAGAGAGTTATTTGAACTTAAGGTAGTGTGGGGGTGTTATCAGATCAATCACCTTTCCTTTTTTAAAAAATATTTATTTATTATTTATTTATTTAGGCTGCACCAGGTCTTAGTTGCAGCACGTGGACTTCTTAGTTGCAGCATGCGTGCGGGATCTAGTTCCCCAACCAGGGATCAAACCCAGGCCCCCTGCATTGGGAGCGCAAGAGTCTTCCCACTGGACCGCCAGGGAAGTCCCAGCCACCTTTCCTTTTGCCTTCAGGCGGACTTGCTCAATTAGTCTAAGGATTACGCAAGAGTGAGGACCCTTGGATTCTGATCTCAGGTCAGCTCACTAGAGACTCAGTGATTTTCAAACTGTTCTTGAGGAATTCCTTCACCTGAAGTGCTCTGTAGCTACCAAGACTGGATGGCTCTGAGTTGAGGTGGCTTCCATTTGTCAGCTTTGGTCAGAGGATTTGGGCAGGGAGCAAGGGGTAACTATTCAGTAACTCTTTCACCTTTTCTGTACCTAGAATTCAGGAGAAGTTAAATAAATGAATCCACGCCCAGTAATAGAGAATTGGTCTTCTCTATTAATTTCCTGTGAAGTCTGTGAAACCAAAGAAGAAAACTATTTGTGGAGGGAAGGACAGAGAACCTTCACGTTTTAGGTCCTCAGATTTGAAAGTAGTTTTCAGTTTCAAGAATGAAAGGTGATTACTTTATGTGGTGTGCTTGTGCATGATATTATCTCTTATATATTGTAAATTCATTGGGCAGCTATGTAGACACCTACTGTTGAGAGGGCACTGCTCGGCGTGGTGGACGCTGGGTGAAGCATATAGGTCTGGTCCTAGCCTCCCGACGCTTACTAGTTTGATGGAGGAGTCACTAACAATAATTAACGTAAGTCATTATTTTAGTTGTATTAAGTCTACGAAGGTAAAAAAGGGGGTGCCAGGAGAGCTTACTTTCTTAACCTGTCCCTTGTCTGTTCGTTTGATGGCTTGTGTGAGCAGCTCTCATTTCAGGTGGAAGGCTGACCACCACCAGTCATGTAGGGGTGGAGCCTCCCTGCCCATTTCCCCATTCCCCTCTTCCACTCCTTGCTTGGGATTTGTCTTTACAACTCAAAGTAAGTGTTCTTCATTTAACCCTTTTCCTGTCTTATCACTCTTCCTAGGAGTGCTTAAGCTTATGCCCTCAAACCCTTTGCCTCTCTAAGTGTGCATAGGTGTCTGGCATGAAGGAATCTGGAACTTGAAGAAAAACCTTATGGGTGGTCCAGTTCCTTCAGTTTTCAGATAAAGAAGGATGAAGGAAAGGAGGGAACACGTCCACAGTCACACAGAAACTAAAAGAGCCAGAACTAAACCCAGGGCTTTGCGTCTCAGCCCAGTGCTTTCTGTTACCTTCCTGCAGGAGACGCTTTAGTCACCAAGGGCCCAGCCTCAGGAACCTCCTTATCTTTGCAGAAACACCAAGGAGGGTGACACAGTTAGAGGGAAAAAGTCAAGCCCCAAAGGGGTTGTAAACCACAGATCTCACATGGCCCAGAGTTGTTACTCCATACAGATTTACCAAGAAGACCTTTTAGCTGGGAGCTGAGGAAAGAAAATAGTATATTCAGTTCCTGTCATCAGGGGAGTCATATTTTAGGGGAACATAGAAGTCTTGTATGTATGGAGAGAGTACCTAAGAGCAGTCTGTTAGGGGCGCAGTGCACAGGAAGGCCAGTGGAGATGGGGACCAATGTCTTGGATAAGGAGGAAAGATTTTTCTAGAGGAGTGGGACTCAGCAAGTAGGCGAAGGAGTGGAGTCAGGACTTTGCCAGGACCAGGAGAAGAAAGAGATCCCTTCGGGCTTGAGGGGAATCCTGAACAAACGGCCTGTGCAAGCTCTGGCATGTGCATGGGGGGTTGGGAAGTTGTAAGAAGACCTTGCTGCTGGGAGCAGTCATGGAGATAGTGCCGTGCCATGCTTCCCTGTCTCAGAGGAGTGACTTGAAAGCTGGGCTTCTGGAAGATAAGTCTGTTCAGGGGAGTCTACTAGAAGGCGTCAGCTGGGCCTTGCTGCACTTCTCAGGTGTGGAACAAGGAAGTCCTGGACACAGGCAGTGGCAGTGGGAATTTTAGGCTTCTGTAGTCCTTGTCTACGAAGATAATAACTCTGGGTTAATCTAAGTTTAACACACAAAATATAGCTTTATAGTGGTTTTCCTAGCCATGTCTAGGTGGAGTTTTCAAAATGATTGTAAAGCTTAGGCTTTATTTTATTTTTTAAAGTATTCTGAAATAGATAAGAACCAAAGACACCGCAAATACAAAACATCACTTTTTACTTCCAAATCGCAAGTGCTTAGTTGAATACCATTTCATTCACTGTTGCCAGTATTGAACTCTTGAGCTTTCCTTTTTTTATTTAAAGTTTTGCCTTTTGAGAGTTTGAATGAATGTTTAGCTGAATGGGGGAGGGGCTGTCTGGTGAGGAGCACACAGAGCAAGAAGGTGAGAGTATCTGTATCTGCTCTTTAAACCTGACCATCAGCACACACAGACTTAACTGCATTGTGTTCTCTTTGTCTCCTTAGGAATATAAACAGAAGCTTGCTCGGGTAACCCAGGTCCGCAAGGAACTCAAGTCCCATATTCAGAGCTTGCCAGACCTCTCGTTGCTGCCCAACGTCACAGGGGGCTTGGCCCCCCTGCCCTCTGCTGGTGACCTGTTTTCAACTGACTAAGGCAGGTGTCATGCCCCAGACTCCCATCTGTACCAGCAGAAAGAAGAGGGCAAGTCATGGTTGGAAATAACCTAGTAGCCCCTGGTTCTATCCCTCTTTCTGCTCGCCCCCCCCCCCCCCAGCCTCAAGAAAGAACCGCAGGGTCTGATTCTCCTCTCCAGCCTCTCCTGTTGAGCACAACTGAGGACAGTGGCGAATGGAATCCAGTTTAGATTTATATTTGGAAAGCATACAAACTCACTTCACGTTTCCATGCCCCTGTTGGTTTTCCATTCTTAGCTCTCTCTTTACACCCAAGAAGTTATGAAAATCATGTGTAGAAGAATCTTGTCTCTCACGACAGCATTGTGTCATGAAAGCAGCTTCTCCTTTCTGAGTTGGGCTTGTTCAAGTTCACTTGAACTTCCACTGAGGGACTCAGTTCTGGAGTAGTTGGCTTTCCTGACTGCCATCCACCCCAGAGACTGGAGGCACAACTGTTGAGCAGCTTTGCCATAAAGAGTTTGCCAAATCTCGGATCCTCCCTTAGTGTGACTTCTAGCAATGCGTAGTCAATGGTTAGGTGCATTTGTGAGCAGACTAGAGGATCTAGCAATAACATTCAAAGCTGATCTGGGCCATCAAGTCATAGTTCAGAGAACGACTAACAGGGATCACAAGCATGAATTAAAAATAAGTTATTTGCTTTAGGGTTCCTATCCAACGACCTTCCCAGGCTGCACTTATCAAGGGTGCCACCCACTGTCAGCGCGTTCCTAGAAACATGATCTTTGCCCCAGTTGGTTGTGAAGGCGGTTGTTAGAAATGGCACTGTGGGCCCCCAAAGCTATAAAGGCATTCTGGGAGTCTGGGCTCTGCGTGGGTGCTGCTTTGACCCTTTCTTTTGGGGAGTCGGGCACACACTAACATTTAATTCACTGCGTGGGCACATGTCCACAGCATGGTGACTAAACTTGAAAATCTCCCCTGCAAATATGACACTCTGTGCATGCTTGTCTGTCCTTCGGTTCACACCACTGCACGTGTCCTTGTGCCCCTAGGAGGAGGAGTACTTTGTGTCCGATGTTACTGAATAGCTCATCTCGGGAAGGGGGAAAGTGAGGGATATTAATTGGGGGTCTTAATTCCATTATCATGCCAGCTGACATTATGACTATATAATGTAGTTAGGATTATTACCTTGCGTTTAGTAAAGGTTAGGCCTGCTGACTGTAAGTCATGCTAATTTGGCAGGCTTATTTTTGACATTGGAAAGGGCAGAAAACAATTTGCCCAAATAGTGTAATAGGAATTATAGCCCAGAGGCTGAAATCCAAAAGCTATAAAAAGGAATTCAGTGGAGGGGGCTTCAGAATTTTCAGGACTACCAAAAAGCCAATTTACATGTAATATTACGTGTTCAGCGTGTTAGAACATAACGTCTGTTTTTAAAAGTGTAACAGGCTTCCCTTCGAGAAGCTTTCCTGCCTGCCATGAAGTGAAAATGATAAAAAGTCATAGCAGGTGTGCAGTTTAACTCTGTGTAGGACCTAGTAGCATTTAAGCTATTTTTCAGATTGAATACGGTCTGTGTGTTGTTTGCATATTGACACTGCCTGTTGTCCTGTCATTATTAAATTAATGAGTCTATATATAAAGTTTTTCTCCCAGAGGCCATAGGGCAGTAAATGACTTTTACTAAAATTGCAAAATAGATACCAGTCTTTGCTGTTTCTGCATATAAGCCCCCTCCCCACGTGGTGTGCTGCTTTAGTCCCGCAGATGAGCTTGCTTCTGAACAGACCCATCTTGCACAAACTCTGTGCTTTCTTTCACCAAGGAAGCAAAGTCTTACCAGCCACAAACCAGCCAAAAAGGTATAGTAGATATCTGCTCTCATCAGCTAGATGAAAACGTTATAACATAATGGATTTTGCCCACTGCTCTGTTTTATCTGATTGAGTCTTTGACTAGAGATTGTCGCATAATTCTTACAGCAAGAGCAAGAAATGAAACTTTAGCAATTATGTAAATGAATGTGTTGGCCTCTTAACACCTGTTACTAGTGGACTTCCTGTAAGGAAGTTAGTTCTGTTTTTTAACTCTTAATTCTCCCACATCCTCCCCAGGAGTGCTTTTTACTTCATTTGTTTAATTTAAATGAACCTTTCTCCTTGTACATGTGAGGTGATCTGGCAGGGCAGGGTGGGTGAATTTTGTTCTGTGTTCTCCTATACTTAGGGCATCCATCGGCCTCCAGGACCTTTCCTTCAGGTCTTCTTCCTCAGAAAGTCTTCAATCTTCCCTTGTTTTTTGTTCTGTTTTTTTTCTTAAAGAGTATTTTTAAAGCTTAAATTTGTATATTAATTTAGGACTTTATTTAGAAGTATAGGCTGCCATTGGCGGTAGCAGTATATTCTGAAATGTCTCATAGATATATATTTTTGAATAAAGATGGTGTTGTTGAATGACATTGTGTAATGTTTCTTTTCCCTCCCCTGTTAGGGAACACCCAAAGCTTTGTTTGTAATCAGTGGGTAATTAGTAATCATCAATAGAGATTGTGCTGTCTCTGCAGAGTCTTGTCACTTAGGAGTTCTTTTGACTGTTTAGTAGCCCATAAATACTTAGCACTTAGATAGTATTTTTTGGTTCTTTCCAGGGGGTTAATTAGCTTTAATTAGCCAATTCACACAGTACACAGGAGAGATACCTTCATAGTTTTATCTTCATTGTACGGAAGTGGGATTGATGGAGAGAGGTTAAATGACTCTTTGCCTAGTATCCTTAGTATCACACGGTCTCCGACAGATTAAAACTCGGAAGTTCTTTGATTTCAGCACTTCTGTTTGTACCACTAGGCCTCCTAAGAGAGATTTGATTTTGGCAGTACAGTGAAGTGAAAACCACTCTGGACAGTAAAATAAACATGTGAGATAATTGCAAACCCAAGGGGTATGTCTTTTAAAAACATTTTTTGTGGGTTTCTTTTCACTTTTAAATTCAGTGAGAGCATATTGACTATTATTGGTTAAAACTCAAAATAACAAAAAATGGTTTGAAATACTTTCCTTTGAAGCAATTGATATGTTTAGAAGGATGATTTTAACCTTTCTTACTGGGTGAGGGCAGCATTTACCAAAAGAAGTACAGTTACCAGTTTATCCCGCTTGTCTCATGACGCAAAAAAACTGCTGTAGCCCTGGTCCTTCAAGGCTAAAGGCAACCCAAGTTGAAGATCAGATTTGGAAAGTTGAGACTATGCATTAACCAAGTTCTGTCTTAAAATATAAAGGTTGAATGTAATATGTAAATCTCAGGAGACAAGATCTCCTTCTGTGTCCCCAGGTTTCATGGTCTAGTTAATGTCTTCACTCCTGCCTATAAATAGTAAGTCCATAATTCCTCTGGTTTAATTAGCACTTCAGGCTACAAAATGTGACTCTGAGGTCCTCAGAGCTGAGGATGGAACTAACTACCCAAGAAGAGTTCATGAATCTGTCAAAATGCTTAACTTCCGTGATTAGAGCCATTAACAGTGTGACCTTCCTAGGCAAGGTGCTTTCCTCTCTGGGCCTCAGTTTTCTTATCTTTGAAGTGTATTGGACTAAATTGTTTCTGGACACCCGCCAGCCCTAAAGCATATGGTTGTTGTCTTGCAGGAGAAGAATGCAGGACTGAAGTCTGAGAATGCTGGATGGCATTTGCTGGGTTCTCAATAGTATTTGATAGATAGACTAATAATATCATCATCTTGCTGTATGCGCTTATTTTTTTAAAAGTTTACATGAAATCCTGGAGGCTGTGAGGATCAGAACACGAGACAGTGCCAAGACTAGGAAGATGAGAGTAAGCACAGTAGCTCACTGTCTGGGGACAAACAGTCTGCATTTGGTTTATTTGAGATCTTTAAGAAAAAGCCACCCTCCAACCTGGTTTGCTGTCTTGCTTTCTCTTAAGATCATTCATCTAGCTAAACTCATTTCTCATCGCCACCTCTGTGGGATTTTCCGCTTAAAAATCATTTTTCCACTCTGAGGCACAGATTCAATTAAGAATCCTTTATTCTCCTGTACAGTATATTAGGATTTGCACAGCTTTACCTAGTGTTGCAAGCCCAGTTTGTTCAATTTTTTTAAGACTCTGAGACAGTTATTTTACATTAAGAATTCACTTCTACCCCTGGTTTGATGAATCTTAAAATTAGCAGTATGCATTAGAATTTACCTAATACTTTTTACCAATAAAAGGCAGCTGTAGCAAATGATAACCCCCATCTTCTGCTCTCCTCTCACTGTGATGACCTTGGGCAAGTCGCTCAGCCTTTCAGGACCTCAGCTGCTGCTTAAAGGAAGTGAGTGAGGTTGACTAACCTATGAAGTCCTTTCCAGATCTAAAGTTCTGTGACTAGGCTTTCAGAATATTTCTTCCTATTGAGAATCTTATTAATAATACCTCTGTAGATTTTTAAATGCCAGTTATCTGTATGAACTCATGAAATCGATAAGGTAGTTACAAGCATACCTATTAATAACTTTAAATGAGATGTTTGTAAAAAGGACCTAGTACCATGTCTGGGACAAAGTAGGGGCTCAATAGTAGCTGTTACTATATTCAAATGATTGTAGTTATTTAAATGCACATGTAACAAGAGGTTAAAATAGATGTTTTTTGCAAGGCAGCAATAGATACCACATAAGTATACCATATGCTGTATTTATAATGGAGATGGTCGAAAACCTGTAGCCATCGTAAACTCCCTCACCCACATCAAGGATATAAAAGAAGAGTTAAGAGTTGAAGAAGGAGAATTTTTGGCGGGGATTTCTTTGAAGAGAGCTACTTGTGTGTTTGGAGTCTCCTCAGCAAGAGTAATGGGTGCCAGTTGCCCCTCACCTCAAGGCTAGGGAAAAGGGCCTCACTGGAGCTTTATATGTGCATCCCCTGTAGGGCGAAAATCTGATAGACTCTACAGACCCCGGCCTGGAAAAATCTAAAGGATGAGATACCAGTGGCTGGCTGGGTGCTTTGATGATGGAGCAAAGGAGAGGTGGCAGAGGTGGGTACAGCCTCCACTCCCAGAGCTTGTTGGGCCAGGGATGTGTCTCTGCCTCCCAAGGACCAGATGTGGGCTGCATGCAAGAGAACTGGCATGCCCTCATCTCAGAGCCTGAGCAAGAGGTGAGGGTTTCCTCCAGGAGATGAACTTCCAACTCGCGGTGCTGATGAAGGATCAAAAAGCAGAGTCATGGGGGAAATCGTCACCCCTGAGGGCTCCCTGGGGCATGAAGATGGCATGACAGGGAGAGAGGAGAGGACGGATGAGCCACCCTGAGGAGCGTTGGAGGAGCCCACATGAGAAAGACAGTTAAGCTCTTGCCAAGTCAGTGCCCAGTCACCACAAAGCCTCAACTAAGGATGTTTTCTTGCTTTGCCTTCATTTCCTCACTCCCACAGCCCTACCCCAGGAGGGTCAGAAACCTTAATACACAAATAAGGCCTCACTTCCCTGATGCTGGCTTCTGGTCTGCAGCAGGCCCAGAGAAGGCCTCAACTTCAAATGATAAGCCATTTTGATTATAATGGAATTGGACGTTTAAATTTCTGAACTGAGACTGTTTTGCAGCTTAAGTGTGACTACAGGATGATATGATGATGATGATGATGTAAGATTGACTAGTGAAGCTGTAGAGGCCTGATTTTCTTCTAGAACTAAGGGATACACTAGTCCCACAAGTTGGATTTCAGGAGACGGTAGGAGACAAAAACTTGCTTTGTGATTGTAATTCCACAAGCCTACGTGTTTATCGCAATGGTTACACATATTTATTTTATGGCCTTTAATTCTTTTTTTTTTTTTTGCCGTTGGAGGGCTTCTCACTGTTGTGGCCCCTCCCGTTGCAGAGCGCAGGCTCAGCGGCCATGGCTCACAGGCCCAGCCACTCCGCGGCATGTGGGATCTTCCCAGACCGGGGCACGAACCCGTATCCCCTGCATCGGCAGGCGGACTCTCAACCACTTGCGCCACCAGGGAGGCCCTTTAATTTTTAAATTTTATTTTATTTTTGGCTGCTTTGGGTCTTCGTTGCTGCGCACGGGCTTTCTCTAGTTGTGGCAAGCGGGCGCTACTCTTCGTTGCGGTGCTCAGGCTTCTCATTGCGATGGCTTCTCTTTTTGTGGTGCACGGGCTCTAGGCGCGCAGGCTTCAGTAGTTGTGGCACGCAGGCTTAGTTGCTCTGCGGCATGTGGGTTCTTCCCAGACCAGGGCTCGAACCCATATCCCCTGCATTGGCAGGCGGATTCCTAACCACTGCGCCACCAGGAAAGCCCGACCTTTAACTCTTGATTCATTGTTTTTTTTTTTTGTTAACTTAAAAAGTTCCATTTCCACGTCTTCAATTTGTTTCTTAATTAGTAAGTTCAAGAATTATCCTTCTCTGTGTATTTGAACACTTTTTTAAATTGTAGTAAAATGCACAATATAAATTAACTATTTTAAAAGTGTATGATTCATTGGTATTTAATACATTGACGATGTTGTGCAACCATCACAACCTAGTTTTAGAATATCTTCATTCCCTCAAAAGGAAACCCCATAGTCATTAAGCAGTCACTCCTACTCCCAACCCCCTGGCAACCACTAATTTGCTTTTTGTCTTTATGAAATTGCCTATTCTGGATATTTAATATAAGTGGAATTTTACAACATGTGATCTTTGCATCTGGCTTTGTCCATTATCACCATAGTGTTTTCAACATTCATTCATGTTATAGCATTTATCAGAATTTCATTTTTTTAATGGTTGAACAATATTCCATTGTATGGATATCCATCAATATATATCATTCAGTTGATGGACATTTGAGTTGTTTTTATCTTCTATTGTCAATAGTGTTGCTATGAATATTCTTGTACAAATTTTTGTTTGAACACCTGTTTTCAATTCTTTTAGATATATACCTTGGAGTGGGAATCCTGGGTCATATGATAACTCTGTGTTTAACTAATTGAGGATCCACCAAATGATTTTCCACAGTGGCTGCACCATTTCCATTTCCATCAGCAATGGATGAGGGTTCCAATTTCTCCACATCCTTGCTGTGTTAGGGTTTTCCCGAGAAATAGAATCAATAGGATATTGATATACGTAGGTAGGTAGGTAGGTAGTAGATAGATAGATAGATAGGGATTTATTTTAAGGAATTTGCTCACACAGTTGTGGAGGCTTAGTAAGTCCAAAATCTGCAGGGTAGGCCAGCACCTGGAGACCCAAGAAAAGAGGTGCAGTTTGAGTCCAAAGACAGTCTGCTGGCATAATTCCTTCTTGCTCAAGGGGAGATGTCAGTCTTTGTTTTATTAAGACCTTTGATGGGTTACTCACATTGTGGAAGGTAATCTGATTTTCTCAAAAGTCCATCCATTTAAATGTTAATCTCACCCTAAAAACACCACAGGAACATCCAAAATAATGTTCAACCAAATATAGGGGCACCATGGCCCAGCCACATAAAATTAACCGTCACATTTTCCAACACTTGTTATTTTCCATTTCTAAAATTATAGCTGTGTTGGTGTCCTAGGGCTCCATAAGAAAGTACCACAAACTGGGAAGCTTAAAACAGCAAATTCATTGTCTCACAGTTCTGGAGGCTAGAAATCCAAAATCAAGGTGTTCACAGGGCCATGCTCCCTCCAAGTCACTAGGGGAGGATCCTTCCTTGCCTCCTCCAGTTTCTGGTAGCCCCAGGCATTCCTTGGCTTGTGGTAGCATGACTCTAATCTCTGACTCCATCTTCACATGGCCATCTTCCCTCTGTGCCTTTGTCCGAATTTCCCCCTTTTATAAGTAAACCAGTCATATTAGATTGAGGCCCCCCTTAATCACCTCATCTTAACTTGATTACATCTATAAAGTCCTTATTTCCCAATAAGGTCAAAGTCTCAGATACCAGGGGTTAGTACTTCAACATATTTTGCAGGGGAGGGGGGACCCAATTCAACCCATAACAATAGCTATCCTAGTGGGTATGAGTGCTCTCTCATTGTGGGCTTGATTTGCATTTTCCTAATGACTAATGACATTGTGCTTCTTTTCATGTGCTTAATGTTCTTTGTATATCTTTGGAGAAATGTCTATTCAGGTCCTTTGCCCATTTTTGAATTGGGTTGTCTCTTGTTGAGTTTTAAGAGTTCTTTATATATTTTGGATACTAGACTGTTATCAGATACATGGTTTGCAGATATTTTCTCCTATCTTGTAGGTGTCTGTTCACTCTCTTGATAGTGTCCTTTGATGTATATACGTTTTAAATTTTGATGAAGTCTATGATCTATTTTTTCTTGTGCTGTTTGTGCTTTTGGTGTTATATCTAAGTAAACACTGCAGATCCAAGGTCATGAAAGTTTACTCCTATGTTTTCTTCTAGGATTTTACACTTTTAGCTCTTATATTTAGGTCATTGGTGCATTTTTTAGTTAGGTTTTTTTTTTTTTTTTTTTTTTTTTTTTTGCGGTATGCGGGCCTCTCACTGTTGTGGCCTCCCCCGTTGCGGAGCACAGGCTCCGGACGCGTAGGCTCCGGACGCGCAGGCTCAGCGGCCATGGCTCACGGGCCCAGCCGCTCCGCGGCATATGGGATCCTCCCAGACCGGGGCACGAACCCGTATCCCCTGCATCGGCAGGCGGACTCTCAACCACTTGCGCCACCAGGGAGGCCCTTTAGTTAGTTTTTGTGTACGGTGTGAGGTAAGAGTTCAACTTCATTCTTGCTTATGGATATTCAGTTATCTCACCCAGTACCATTTGTTGAAGAGATTATTTTTTCCCCTTGAGTGGTCTTGGCACCCTTGTCAAAATCTTGAACACTTTAAAAAGTGAATTTAAAGGTTAAGTAATGGGTTGTGTCTTGATCAATTCGAGTTAACCTTGAAGATCTTTTCCTAGTTCAACTTTTCATAAAATCTTGACAGCCTAACTTCCTGGTAGAATTGTGAAACTCAAAAATATTCATGAGCTAACTCCCAACACAATTTTCTTAAACTGTCTCTAACGACTTTTAATGAAGTCACCATCTATTAGTTAAATGATATTTTAAAGTATAAGCCAATGGTGAAAACAACTAGGATAGAAATTTTCAGTTCCACCCATGAAGGATTAAGTGCTGTGGGAGTTGCCTTCCGCCATAAACAACTAGAAAAGCAAACAAAATATATGAGACAAACGTTTTCAGACATTGGACATAGGAAGCATTGGGACATCTCAGGGCTGTTACTCCCTGAGAGAAGGAAAACACACAGGAAGAGGTGGATTGCCCCTCTTACTCATTTAGGATTTTTCCAGTCTTCACAGAGATGGGGAACCAGACGCCCACTGTATCACTGAACTGGGAGGCAGGGGTCAGAGTTCAGGAAAGCTGAGGCAGCTAAAATTTACATGGAGAAATAACAGAGAGAAGGTAGCTTCATAGAGGCAGAGCTCAGAAGATCCACAGAGGGCTCCCTTGACCCTTAGGTAAGTTCTGATCAGGACATATGTGGGATGAAACTCCATGCCACCAGAGAAAGAAAAAACAGAAAGCAGTAATTCCCAGGGCTCGCATAGATCTGGGAATAGTTGAAGTTGCTGCTAGCCAGAGAAGAGACATTGTAATACACAGTGTTGGATAGAATCCTGAAAAGGTCATGCCTTTGTGGTGGGGCTAAAGTAGTCCTAGAGTAAAGGTTGCTTTTAGCTTGCCATAAAACAAGCTCAGTATTAATCCTCAGACTGATCTGCAAGTAACTGCTTGGCAGAACAAAGTCCAGCACTGTTTAAAGAAATACAACAAAACCCAACACTCAACAATGTAAAGTTTATTATGTTTGGTACAAAAAAAATCACCAAAGTAGCAGAAAAATATGATCAGAACCAGGAGAAAAATAATTCAACAGATCCAAAATGACACAGGTGATAGAATTAGCTGACAAGGATTTTAAACAGATATTATTAACATTATAAATACTCAAGGATATGTAAAGGAAAACATGAACATAATGAGGAAAGACATAGAATGTATTTTTTAAAAATCCAAATTTTTGGAGATGATACATAGACTATCTGAAATTAAAATAAACAGAATGGGATTACCAGCAGAAGAAATTAGACCCTGCAGAAGAAAAGATCAGTGAAATTAAAGGCACAGAAATAGATATTATTCAAAATGAAGCACAAAGAGAAAATACTGGAAAAAGAATGAAAAGAGTAGCCTGTGAAACAATACCAACTCTCAGAAATACATACCAGAAGGAGAGGAAAGAGAAAGAGACAGAAAACATATTTGAAGAAATAATGGCCATTCCTCAAATATGATAAAAATGATAAAAGGGGCATAGGTCCAAGAAACTCAGTAGTCCTCAAGAAGAACAAACATGAAAAAAACTTACATCCTAAGACACATCATAGTGAAATTGCTAAACCACTGGTAATGAATAAGAAGAAACATATACCAAGGAACAAAGATCAGGGTAGCAGCAGACTTCTCATCATAAAACTATGTAAACCAGAAAGGAATGGCATGACACCTTTAAAGTGTTGAAAGGGGGGAAAAATGTAGAATTCTGTATTTAGCAAAAATGTCCTTGAAAAATGGGTGGGGGTGTGGTCGAGATGGCAGAGTAGGAAGACCCTGAACTCACCTCCTCCCACAGGCATGCCAAAATTATAACTGTTTAGAGAGCAACTATCTATGAGAACAACTTGGAGGCTAGCAGAAAAGATTTTCCACAACTAACGACATAAAGAACTACAACAAGATGGGTAGGAGAGGTGAAGATACAGTAAAGCCAGGATCCACACACCCAGGTAGGTGACCCACAGTTGAGAGCATAATCACAATTGCAGAGGTTCTTCCCAAGGAGCAAGAGATCTGAGCCCTACATCAGGCTACCCAGCCTAGGGGTCCTGCACCGAGAAGATACGCCCTAGAACATTGACTTTGAAGGCCAGCAGGCTTGCATACAGGAGAGCTGGAGAGCTGTGGGAAATAGTTTGCTCTTAAATGACACTCAAAAAATCTGACATGTTCCAGGGCCCCATGCAGAGGCAGTAATTTGGAAGAAGCCTGGATCAGACCCTCATGCTGACCTTAGAGCCTCCTGGAAAGGCAGGAGGCAATTGGGATTCTCCTTGGGGACACAGACACTGGAGGCAGCCATCTGGGGGAGCTTGTTCTACCATGAGGAGATTGGTGGTGGCAAGCATCACTTTGCAGTCTTCTCTAACCCATTAGTGCCAGGGTTTTATCCACCCGCCAGCAGACCAGCACCAGTCCCAGGACCCCCCAGACCAAGCAGTCAGCTGCCCCAGGACCCAACCCTACCCACCAGTGGACCAGCAGCCACTGCACAAGGCAAGGCCTGGCAGCCAACCAGACCAGGGTCCAGCACCCCCCTACTAGCACACCCATAGTAGTAGGCCCTGTGACAACAAAAGGGCCCATGCAGCCCACATAGGGGACACCCCTAGAGCATACAGCTCTCGTGACCAGAGGGGAGTGTGATGCTGGGCCCCATAGGACATCTCCTACATAAGGCCACTTCAAGATAAGGAAACATAACCAACCTATCTAATATACAGAAATAAACACAGTTAGGCAAAATGAGAAGACATAGGAATATGTTCCAGACGAAGGAGCAAGACAAAACTCCAGAAGAACTAAGTGAAGTGGAGATAATCAGTCTACGCCCTAAAGAGTTCAAAGTAATGATCATAACGACACTCAACAAACTCAGGAGAAGAATGAATGAATGAACGTGTGAGAAGATTAATGAAGAGTGGGAAAATATAAAGAACTAAATAGGGCTGAGGAATACAATAACTGAAATTTTTTAAAATACACTGGAAGGAAGCAACAGTAGATTAGATGATACAGAGAACAGAGCAGCGAACTGGAAGACACAGTGAAATTACCCAAGCTGAACAGAACAAAGAAAAAAATAATTTAAAACAATGAAGATAGTTTAAGAGACCTCTGGGTCAACATCAAGCATATTAACATTTTGTTACAGGGGACCCAGACAGAGAAGGAGGGTTGCTATTTGAAGAGATAATAGTTGAAAAATTTTTTAACTTAGGAAAGGTAACAGACATCTAGGTCCAGGAAGCACAGAAAGTCCCAACTAGATGAACCCAAAAAGGTCCACACCAAGACACATTATAATTAAACTGGCAAAAAAAAAAAAAAAAAAAAAATCTTAAAAGCAGCAAGAGAAAAGCAACCAGTTACATAGAAGGGAACTCCCATTAGACTATCAGCTGACTTTTCAGCAGAAACTTTGCAGGTCAAAAGGGAATAGCATGATATATTTAAAGTGATGAAAGGAAAAAACCTACAACCAAGAATACTCTACCCAGCAAGACTATTTAGATTTGAAAGAGAGATCAGGAGTTTCACAGGGACTTTCCTGGTGGTCCAGTGGTAAAGAATATGCCTTCCAATGCAGGGGATGTGGGTTCAATCCCTGGTCGGGGAACTAAGATCCCACATGCCACAGGGCAACTAAGCCCGCGCACCACAGCTGTTGAGCTCACGCACCTCAATGAGAGAGCCCACGTGCCACAAACTACAGAGCCCACACGCTCTGGAGCCCATGTGCTACAACTACAGAGCCCAGGTGCCCTGGAGCCTGCACGCCACAACTAGAGAGAGAAAACCACACGCCACAACTAGAGAGAAGCCCACGCGCCACAATTAGAAGCCTGAGCACTGCAACGAAGAGACTGCATGCCAAAATGAAAGATCCCGCATGCCTCAACGAAGATCCTGCATGCTGCAATAATGCAGCCAAAAAAATAAAATAAATAAATATTTTTTAAAAGTTTCACAGTTAAGCAAAAGCTAAAATAGTTCAGCACTAGCTTTACAAGAAATGTTAAAGGGACTTCTCTAAGCAGAAAAGACTACAACTAGATATATGAAAATTATAAAAGGAAAAATCTTAGTGGTAAAGGCAAACCTATAGTAAAGGTAGTAGATCAATCACTTATAAAGCTAGCAGGAAGGTTAAAAGTCAAAAGTAGTAAAATCATCTATATCCACAATAAGTAAGGGATAAACAAAACATAAAGATGTAAAATGTGATGTCAAAAACATTAAATATGGATAGGAGGAATAAAAATGCTTGGTTGTTAGAATGTGTTAAGAGATCATCAACTTAAAATAATCATATTTACATAGTTATATATGAATCTCATGGTAACCACAAACCAAAAATCTAATACACACACCAAAAAAAGAGGAATTCAAACACAACACTAAAGATAGTCATCAAATCACAAGGGAAGAAAACAAAAGAAGAAAAAAGGAACTACAAAAACAACCATAAAACAATAAACAAAATGGCAATAAGTACATACCTATCAATAATTACTTTAAATGTAAATGGACTAAATGCTCCATGAAAGACAGAGTGGCTGAATGGATAAAAAAAGAAGACCCATGTATATGCTGCCTATAAAGACTCACTTTAGATCTAAAGACACACACAGACTGAAAGTGAGGGGATGGTAAAATGAATTCCATTCAAATGGAAACTAAAAGAAAGCTGGGGTAGCAATGATTAGATAAAATAGACTTCAAAACGAAGACTGTAACAAGAGACAAGGAAAGGACATTACATAATGATAAAGGGATCAATCCAACAAAATGATATAACAATTTAAAATGTATATTCACCCAACAGAGGAGTACCTAAATACATATGGCAAATAATGACTATAAAGAGAGAAATTTATAGTAACACAATAATAGTAGGGGACTTATAACACCCCACTTACATCAATGGACAGATCACCCAGATAGAAAATCAGTAAGAAAACACTGGCCTTGACCAACACATTAGACCAGATTAACTTAGTAGATATAGAGCATTTTATCCAAAAGCAGCAAAGTACACATTCTTTTCAAGTGCACATAGAACATTCTTCAGGATAGATCACATGCTGGACCACAAAACAAGTCTCAA
The DNA here is from genome assembly GCF_025265405.1 of Mesoplodon densirostris. Taxonomy (NCBI): domain Eukaryota; kingdom Metazoa; phylum Chordata; class Mammalia; order Artiodactyla; family Ziphiidae; genus Mesoplodon; species Mesoplodon densirostris. Next base: position 21,951,372 of record NC_082676.1, on the reverse strand, counting down.
TAAATTTAAGAAGATTGAAATCATATCAAGCATCTTTGTTGACCATGATGGTATGAGATGAGAAATAAAATACAAGGGAAAAAAAAACTACATAAAACACAAACACATGGAGGCTAAACAATATGCTACTAAACAAGCAATGGATTGTTAAAGAAATCAAAGAGGAAATTTTTCAAAAACCTGAGTGGGAGAAGGTGTGTGTGAACAATTTGGTGAAAAAAGGTTAATACCCAAAATATATAACTCATATCAAAAAAAAAACCCTATTTTTTTTAAATGGGCAGAGGGGAAAAAAAGGACAGAGAACCTGAACAGACCTTTTTTTCCAAAGAAGACACACAAATGGCCAACAGACACATGAAAAGATGCTCAACATCACTAATCAGGAATATGCAAATCAAACCACGATGAGATACTACCTCATACCTGTCAGAATGGCTATCAGCAAAAATACAAGAAATAACAAGTACTGGTGAGGATGTGGAGAAAAAGGGAACCCTCGTGCACTGTTGGTGAGAATGTAAATTGGTACAGCTACTATGGAAAACAGTATGGAGAGTCTTCAAAAAATTAAAAATAGAACTGCCATATGATTCAGCAGTTCCACTTCTGGGTATTTTTCTGAAGAAAACAAAAACACTAATTCTAAAAGAAACATGTGCCCCTATGTTCATTGCAGCATTATTTACAATAGCCAAGATATGGAAGCAACCTAAGTGCCCATCAACAGATGAATGGATAAAGAAGATGTGTATATACACAATGGAATATTACTCAGCTATAAAAAAGAATGAAATCTTGCCATTTGTGACAACATGGGTGGACCTAGAGGGTATTATGCTAAGTGAAATAAGTCAGAGAAAGACAAATACCATATGATTTCACTATACATGGAATCTAAAAAACAAAACAAACAGACTCATAGATACAGAGGTCAAACTGGTGGTTGCCAGAGGGGATAGTGTGGAATGAAATAGGTGAGGGAGATTAAGAGGTATAAACTTCCAATTATAAAATAAGTCATGGGATGTAATGTTTAGCATAGGGAATATAGTCAATAATATTGGAATAACTTTGTATGGTGACAGATGTTAACTAGACTTCTCGTGATCACTTTGTAATGTATAAAAATATTGAATCACTATATTGTACCCCTGAAACGAATTTAATATTGTTTTGATCCCTACAACTAATTTAATATTGTAAGTCAATTTTACTTTAATTTTTAAAAAGAGAGAAAAAAATGAAGATGAAAGAAAAATGTTTTCAAAGCAACAAAAGCTGAAATAATTCATCACCAGTAGACCTGAACAATAAGAAATGGTATCTGAAGAAGAATGATACCAAGATAGAAATCTGGATCTACACAAAGGAATGGAGAGCACTGAAAATAACTCCATGGGGAAGTATATAATTTTTTTCTTATAATTTAAATGTCTTTAAAAGATAATTGAGGGAAAAAAAAAGATAATTGAGGGACTTCCCTGGTGGTCCAGTGGTTAAGACTTCGCCATCCAATGCATGGGTGTGGGTTCAATCCCTGGTCAGGGAGCTAAGATCCCACATGCCTTGCGGCCAAAAAACCAAAACATAAAACAGAAGCAATATTGTAACAATTTCAATAAAGTCTTTAAAAATGGTCCACATCAAAAAGAAAATCTTAAAAAAAGATAATTGTTTAAAAAAAGTAATAATGTACTTAAGAGTTTTATAACATACAAGAAAGCAAAATATATGACAACAAAAGCATAAAGTCAGAAGGGGGAGAAATGGAAGTATTATTATAAGGATCTTATAGTATTCGTGATGTGTTATAATGTCACTTGAGAGTGGAATGTGATAAGGTAAAAATATACACTAAAAAGTCTAAAACAACCATGAAAATAACAAACAGCTGTAGCTAATAAGTGAACAGAGGCGATGCAATGAAATCATAAAAATTATTTTCAATTATTCCAGAAGCAGGCAGAAAAAGGAAAAAATGGAGCAAAGAATAGATGAGACGTAGAAAACAAATAACAAGGTGATACGCCAAAATCTGATCATATCAGTGATCACATTATATGTCTAAATACCTCAATTAAAAGGCAGAGATAGGGCTTCCCTGGTGGCGCAGTGGTTGAGAGTCCGCCTGCTGATGCAGGGGACATGGGTTCGTGCCCCAGTCTGGGAAGATACCACATGCCGCGGAGCGGCTGGGCCCTTGAGCCATGGCCGCTGAGCCTGCGCGTCTGGAACCTGTGCTCCGCAACGGGAGAGACCACAACAGTGAGAGGCCCGCATACCGCAAAATAAATAAGTAAGTAAGTAAGTAAGGCAGAGATAGTAAGAAATTTTTTTTTTAATTTAATTTTTTTTTAATTTATTTTATTTATTTTTGCTGTGTTGGGTCTTCATTTCTGTGCGAGGGCTTTCTCTAGTTGTGGCAAGTGGGGGCCACTCTTCATCGCGGTGCGTGGGCCTCTCACTATTGGGGACTCTCTTGTTGCAGAGCACAGGCTCCAGACGTGCAGGCTCAGCAGTTGTGGCTCACAGGCCTAGTTGCTCCGTGGCATGTGGGATCCTCCCAGACCAGGGCTCGAACCCGTGTCCCCTGCATTAGCAGGCAGATTCTCAACCACTGCGCCACCAGGGAAGCCCCGATAGTAAGAAATTTAAGGTGCATGGTTTCAGGTGTCGGAGTCACCAAGTAAGACACAGCTCACATAGGCACTAGATGGAATGATGCTTTACTCACAGAAGAAAGCAAGACCTGCTTTAATAGTGAGCACTGGTTCCCCATGGTCAGCGGGTCCTGTCCTGCAGCTGACACAGGAAGATGGTCTGCATGCGCCCCTCATTGTGCTGCAGGAGGAGGACCCTGTTCCCTCTCCCCAGGAACAGATACAAGCAGTGGGGTTGGCCAGATGCCACTTAAGCAGAACAAAGACATATACATCCAACCTGTTAGCAGGGGAAATATATTTGCAAACAAGGTGATATGCCCAGCACTAGCTGTGAGGGCTCCTTACCTTCCTGTTAGGAAACGTTTCAGGCCCCAGGAACACGTTCATGCAACTGTGCAAGAGTCAACAGGCTGTGTATGATCGCCTTTCCCAACATATTTACGATCTGACCCTTTACAAAAGTCTGCCCATCTCTGGATTAATGTAATATGTACCTCAGCCCAACAAGAGACCATGATGACTGCTGAATTATTGGGGTATGAATTAATGAGGTCTCCATGTATTTCCTAACATGTGCACTTTCAAAATATCAGATGCTTAGGTTACTTAGTTTTTGTCTCCCTGGACCAGGAACCCACTGGGTAATTGTGGACTGTTAGATATGTATGTGGGCTCAAAGCCAGGTTAGAATGCATTTCACTTCCCTGGGTAGGATCTTTGTGATGTTGCTCCCCTGGAGGATTCCCTGTCAATTAAATCTGATGAGTCCACTCGACATGCTCTAGGCTAGAGCAAAGAATCCTGAACTTGGAACCCAGGTGAAGTCCCAAGTCCATCACTGCAGAATGGAGTGACTTAAGGCAAGTCACTTCACATCTCAGGTTGAGGCTGACTTATCAGGGAGACATAGTATTTCCAGATCTCCCTAGAGATCTTCATCCCCGTGCTTAACATGAACAACTGCACAGAGAGGCAGCACACGGAGGGGACGGGCACCAGCTCCAGTCTCCAATGATCTGAGTTTGAGTCCCCGTCTCCCCACTTTTTAAATTTTATTTTATTTTATTTTATTTATTTATGGCTGCGTTGGGTCTTCATTGCTGCGCGAGGGCTTTCTCTAGTTGCAGCGAGTGGGGGCTGCTCTTCGTTGCAGTGCACGGGCTTCTCATTGCGGTGGCTTCTCTTGTTGTGGAGCACGGGCTCGAGGCGTGCGGGCTCAGTAGTTGTGGCGTGCACCAGCTTAGTTGTTCCTTGGCATGTGGGATCTTCCTGGAGCAGGGCTCGAACCCGTGTCCCCTGCATTGGCAGGTGGATTCTTAACCACCGCGCCACCAGGGAAGCCCCCCAGCCTCCCCATTTAACTGGTACTTTGCTTCCCTGTGTCTTGGTTTCATCATCTGTACACCAGGGATGACAATAATAGACTCGTAACTCTGAGGGTTATGGGAATTTAATGAATATTGCTGAAGTAAGCTGAGCTACATGAGTATTTGTTAACTAAATAAAAGCTCTTTACTGATGTGGAACAAACTGGGCATGTGAGCCTGGGATGTGGTACAGCTGGACTCAGCCGTTCTTCTCTGGAGGTCATAGAGCAAGAACTGTGTCCTCTTAAAGTCACAGCTGTTGTGAAAAGATGCTGGAAAGGGGCACTGGCCAATTGCAGGACAGTAGCTAGGCCTCAAAATCAAGGCCTCCCAGGAAGGATGACTTGGAACAGTTTAGCCTGCAGATGAGAGGGCAAATCTGGTGGTGCTCAATGTACATAGACAAAGGCAGGCATAAAAATGGTTCTTATTTTGAGGATAAAAGTGGGGACAGGAGTTGGACGTTTCAGTGGGGACAGCTTCTGACCCATTATCAGGAAAACATTGCCCCACCAAGGCTGGCTGACCCTTCTTGTCCAGGGTGCTCTAGAGAACTTCTCAATTAAGGTGGAGAGTTAGACGAGATGAAACATACAAGGGCTCTCCCATATCGAATAGCCCTGGACTCTAATATTTCTGTTGGCTTTGAGATTTGACTGCTGATACGTGTGGTAGGAACGAAGCCATTGCTCTTAAAGTTCCAAAATTTGAAGCTTGCCAAGAACTGTCTAAGAGTGTCTGCCCAGATTCCCTGGGCCACCTCCTGATGGAGTGCTCAGCAGCCTGACTTTACTCTAAACCTCCCCACCTCCATGGATTATGAAACACGGGTTGGTGGTGACAGCTCCTGGCAAGGTCATAGAAAGGCAATTTATCTGAGTGCTGTCATTGCTCAAGAACCTGAAGACAGGCCTCCAGACCCTCTTTTGATATCGGCACTGGTTGCCTTCAGAACTTCCAAAGGGCCATCCAGATTTGACCCCTATTTTGCCCAGAATGCAATGGCATCTGGACTTCATTTCGATGGCTTGACAGTCTATGAAGTCATTTCCAAGAGGGGCCTTCTTATCTGCCTCAGCCAAAACAAGCATGTTGGGTCCTGGTTCTGAGGTAATTAAAGTTCATTAGGCTTTGGAAGTACATTGCAGCATGACCTGTTATGCATGAATTCAGATCGGCCATGGTTCAAATCAAGCTCTCCTTCACCACCACCATCTAAGTGGCCAACCACGGAACAGATTGGAAGCAAACTCCTTAGAGGCAACAAACAGTGCCTATGTGACCCCTTATCTGGGGAATAGTTACAGAAGGGATTCACAAATCTCAATAGAACAGGGACTGCAAACTCAAATGCCTTCAGGACCTGGGCAGGCAATAGGAAGGAGGCAATTTGGCCAGCTGTGGACAGGCGAACGTGTGACAACCACTGTGTAGTTCAGCCAAGTGTCGCACGCTGGAAGGGAAGATCAGTCTTACCAGATTGTCTGATTTTTCTAAGAGAATGTGGAATCTGGATTTGCATGTAAAAATACTTTAGTTTTTTAATGTTGGCAACTAATTTGAATACCAGTTTGGAATTTTGTTTTTTTGGAATATCAGTTTGTTCTTGGAATGCCAATTTGTTTTGGAATGCCATATTGTCATTTTTGCATGTAGAATGTTACTCTGTGCTGCGGACCAGTGACAGGAATTTGCACAGCTGACCACAGTCTGAAGAAGACCACACCCCTGTTCGAAGAAGAATCTGTTAGCCTCAGATCAGAGCCTGCAAGTACCTTCAAGTTAATCCAGTCCGACTACTTACAGCCTGCTGTAGAGACAGGAGCACTGGCCAGAGCGTGGAGAGCCTGGGTTCTGGTCCCAGCCCTGTCATTGATTCCCTGTGTGACTTGGGAAAGTCTCTGTCCTTCTCTGGCCTCAGTTTCCCCTTCTGTAATTGGCCCAGAATATCTCAGGTCCCTGCCAACTCAGATGGTCTAGAGCTCCGCTTGAGAGGAACCCCAAATTGAGAATCCTCAAAAACAGGGCTTATTCTTAATTTGGGGTGAAATGGCTATTTTCAGGACCGGTTGTGCACCTTTCGAACCAGTAGTTCCAGAGCTAGAAAAGAATTTACCGGAAAGGAGGCTTTGCCAGCAGCTTCTGAAGTTTTTGTGCCAAGACCTTAGGGCTGATGGAAGTGATCTGTTAGCATTCGTCAGGTACCAATGGTGAAGGTAAGTGGGGCTTATGACAGATGGGAAATGGCAGATGAGGGGGTCACACAGAGGCCTGGCTTCTTGTCCTGTTCTCACTCACTCTGCATCCCGGGAAGTCCTTCTCTGTCTCTGGGTTTCAGTTTCCTCTGAGGAAATTGTCTGGCTGGTTTCTGAGCCCTGGAGTTCTGTGATTCTAACAAATTATGTTTCAGAGTTATAGTTTTATCATCTTCCCAAGGACTTTAATTTTTTTTTAATTCAACAGGTGTTTCTTAAGCATCCCCTGGTGATAGGCACTATGGATGCAGCTAGCAAAACCAGATACAATCCCTGTCCTCATGGCACTTAGAGTCTTGGGGGGAGACAGACAGCGACCAATCAGATAAAGGCACAGTGGGCCCGGCAAAGTGCTATGACCAGAAGATGAGTCTTCAACAGGTGACGTGAACCTGGGTTGCGGCATCTTCCAGAGCTCATGGCCCCCGGTTTGCCATGTTGAGAGTCCAAAGGGAGGTGCCGAGGGGCTACCCCAATCCCCAGAGACCGCCAATAATCGCAGACAACATGTATGCAGCACCTTCTGGATGATGAGCCCTTACATTCACCATCTTGTTTAATCCTCACAATAACCCTGCGAAAGTAGGAAGGCCTATTAGCCCCATTTTTCAGGTGAGAAAACCAAGGCTCAAGGTCAGGTAGCTAGAGAGCACAGGACTGACCCAGGTCTGCATGCTTATGTGCTCTACCTCCTGGGCCCCTCTGGTGAGGATTATGGATTTGGTGGCTGAGTGGTATGGGGGAGCTGCTTTGGGGGATAAGGTGGCAAAGCTGAGAAGTCCAGGCCCTCCATCCCTGCTCCAGTGAAAGCAGCTCCACTGTTCTGTGTTGTGCCTTTGTGTTGTGCCTTTAAGGGACTATGTTAAATTTCACTTGAAAAACAGTTACAAAAACCAAACCAAACCAAACCAGATGGCATGGTGTTTCAGAGTGTGTGGCCTAAACTGAGAAAGTCCCAGTCCCAAGTCCCCACTTAGTGACCTGGGGAGCTAAGAATAGGTCCTACCTCATGGGGACTCATGGGGGATTCCATGAATCAAGCCCGTAAAGCCTTAGCACGGTGCTGGGCACCAAATAAATACTCAGTGGGGTGCTATTTGCAAGGAAAGATTTGCCTTTATCAAAGGGGTCTGTGGTGGTAGAAAAAAACCATGACTCTAGGCAGCAAGACTTTGAAGGCTTTGAACAGGGTGAACCCACTCAAATTTGTGCTTGTGGAGAAGCCCCTAGGCCGGCATCTACAGCCATCAGGGGAGCTGTTCCGTTTGCCACAGACCTTGAACTTGGTAGATAAGTCTGGTGGGGCCAGGGGCGGGGGCAGGAGGCAGGGCAAGAGAAATGCCGTTGTGGGTTTTCTCTGAAAGGAAAGCCTAGGAGAGGGAAGTGGACAGCGATAAGATTAGGAATTGTTACAACATGTTCTGGAGCCGTAAATCCTGGTTTATTTTACCCACTTTACCAGAAGGATTAAGTTGATTCTGAGAGGAACCAGAAGAAAGGAGAGAGGCTGCCTCCCAGGGACAAGTGTGAGAAGAGCTGAGGTCCAGCATGGGGAGAACCAGTCTCTCGCTCTGGGTCCAGTTTCTTTCTCCAGCACCCCTGGACGCAGCCCATCCTGTCCCTGCTTGAACCCTTCCGGTGACGGGAAGCTCACTCACACACAGGGTGACGGGAAGCTCACTCACACACAGGGTAACCTGTTCCAACAGGTTTATCTCTGAACGTTCAGAAGACCTTCTTGTCCCCCAAGTGCAGATCTTCCCCCCAGTAGCTTCTTTCAATAATTCAGGGGGGGATTGATTATATGGAAACATATTTTTAATATGTTTATTTTGAATCCAATAAAAATGCTAAATTTTCTTGTTAATTTAGATAACATAGTTGTAGATCATTTGGGGTTTCTTTTTTTTTTTTTTTTTTTTTTTTGTGGTACGTGGGCCTCTCACTGTTGTGGCCTCTCCCGTTGCGGAGCACAGGCTCTGGACGCTCAGGCTCAGTGGCCATGGCTCATGGGCCTAGCACTCTGTGGCCTGTGGGATCTTTCCAGACCGGGCCACGAACCCACGTCCCCTGCATCGGCAGGCGGACTCTCAACCACTGCGCCACCAGGGAAGCCCTGGGGTTTCTCTATACATACTAATTATAGCACCTTTGAAAGATGACTTTTATTTCTTTTCCAAATCTTACATCTTTTATTTCTTTTTCTCACCTCACTGCACTGGATAAGACTGCCAGTAAAATGTTGAATAAAATGGGTACAGTGGGCATCTTTGACGTCCTGATCTCAAAAGGAAAAGCTTGCAATATTTTACCATTAATTATGGTAGCCACAGACATAATCTTTATCAAATTAAGGCAATTCCCTTCTGTTCATAATGTAGATTATCATTTTTTTAGCTTTAAAATCATGACTAAATATTAATTTTTTATCAGATGGTTCTCTGCATGTAGTTTTTGTCCTTTAATCAGTTTATGTGCTGAATTGTATGAATAGATGTTCTATTGTTAAATCAGCCTTGTATTCCTGGGATTAGCCCACTTTTGTGGTATCCTTTTATATAGTGATTTTTGTGGCTAACACTTTATTAAGGATTTTTCATTTATATTTACGAGTAAAATTGGTCTGTAACTTTCTTTTCTTGCTGTATCCTTTTGCTGTTTTGGTAGGCAGGTTATGTTAATTTCGTAAAATGAATTGGGGCTTATTTACTGTTTTTCTATTCTCTAGAAGACTAATATTGTTTCTTCTTTGAATGTTGGATAGAACTGGCCAGTGAAACCATCTAGACTTAAAGTTTTGTTAATGAAAGCGATTTTCAGTGTTCTTAATTATTAGAGGACTCTCTAGGTTTTCTATTTTGTCTTGAGTCAAAATTGGTATATTACACCTTTCCACGTTGTCCGTTTCATTTAAACTTTCAAATGTATTGACTCAAAGTTGTTCAGAATGCCCTCTTTTTTCTTTAATGCTGGCAGCCTCTGTAGTGATGTCCCACTTTTTATTCCTAATATTGATTTTTGGTGCCAGTTCTGTTTTTCTCTAGACCAATTTCCTTCAGGGGTCTATCAATTTTACTACCTTTTCAAAGAACTGTCTTTTGGCTCTGTTTTTAATCTTTGCTTTCTTATTTTATTATTTTCTGTTCATGCCTTTATTATTTACTTCTTCCTACTTTTATTGGATTTGTCTTGACATTCCTTTTTTTTTTTTTTTTTTTGGCTGCGTTCCGTCTTCATTGCTGCACGCAGGCTTTTCTCTAGTTGCAGCAAGCGGGGGGCTTCTCTTCATTGCAGCTCACGGGCTTCTCATTATGGTGGCTTTGGCTGTTGTGGAGCACGGGCTATAGCCGTGGGGGCTTCAGTAGTTGTGGCTCGTGGGCTCTAGAGCGTAGGCTTAGGAGTTGTGGCACATGGGCTTAGTTGCTCCGTGGCATGTGGGATCTTCCCGGACTAGGGATCGAACCCGTGTCCCCTGCATTGGCAGGCAGATTCCCAACCATTGCACCACCAGGGAAGTCCCATGCCTTGACATTCTTTTTACAACTTCTTGAAGTCGATGTTTATTTTATCAATTTTCAGCTTCTTTTCTTCTCTGACTTATGTATCTAAGACTATAAATTTCTCTCTATGTACTGATTTACCTACACTCACAAATTTTTATATGAATTAATTTGCTATCAGTTCATTCAAAATATTTTTTGGCTTCCTTTATCAGTTCTTCTTTAACCCATAGGATATTTAGAAGAGTATTTAAAATTTTCCTAGCATATGGAAAATTCTAATTATCTCTTATTATTGATTTATACCTTAGTTATAAGAAATAGCTGGTTAGCTAATATGCTCTATATGATTTTGGTTCTTTGAAATTCGGTGAGACTGGCTTCATAGCCCAGGTTATAGTCAAATTTTGTGAATTGTCTTATGTGTCTGAAAATAAGGTGTTGGACACAAGAGTTATCTATGTATGTCTATTAGGTCAAGTTTTTTCACTGTTTTGTTCAAATCCTCTGAGTAGAGACTATAGATTCTCACTCCTGCCTGGTTTTCCTTTTTTGGAGGCATAGGCAGACTACACTTCTCAGTATACTTAGAGATGGGAGAGAATGTGTGACCAGTTCTAGCTAAAGAGATGTGAATGAAAATGATATGTGTAACTTCTGAGCCAAGGCAATTAAGAGCCAGTGTGCTTTCTCCACACTTTCCCTTCTTTAGAAGCATCTGTGGGAACCACAGAGTGAGATGGCAGAGGCATGTGATGAGAGCAGACTGGATCTCTGGGTCACTCCTTGGAGGAGAACTGTCCTGAGAATTGCCTGACTTCACTGAACTTTGTGTGACTGACAAATAAACCTTTGTTGTACCAAGCCACTGAGACTTCGGAGTTTTTCGTTACTGAGGCATAACCTATCCCTATCTGATAAATACATCTTTTATATCCATACTGACTTGTCTCCATGTTCTGTCAAACACTGAGAGAGATGTATTGAATTATCATTCTATCAATTTTTGTTTTGTATGTTTTGAAACTATGTCATTAGGTGTATATAAAATTAAAATAGCTATATATTCTTTTTTTTTTTTTTTTTAGTTTCTGCTTTATAACAAAGTGAATCAGTCATACATATACATCTGTTTCCACATCCCTTCCCTCTTGCGTCTCCCTCCCTCCCACCCTCCCTATCCCACCCCTCCAGGCGGTCACAAAGCACCGAGCTGATCTCCCTGTGCTATGCGGCTGCTTCCCACTATCTATCTACCTTACGTTTGGTACTGTATATATGTCCATGCCTCTCTTTCGCTTTGTCTCAGCTTACCCTTCCCCCTCCCCATATCCTCAAGTCCATTCTCAAGTAGGTCTGTGTCTTTATTCCTGTTTTACCCCTAGGTTCTTCATGACATTTTTTTTTCTTAAATTCCATATATATGTTAGCATACGGTATTTGTCTTTCTCTTTCTGACTTACTTCACTCTGTATGACAGACTCTAGGTCTATCCACCTCATTACAAATAGCTCAGTTTCGTTTCTTTTTATGGCTGAGTAATATTCCATTGTATATATGTGCCACATCTTCTTTATCCATTCATCCGATGCCGGACACTTAGGTTGTTTCCATCTCCGGGCTATTGTGAATAGAGCTGCAATGAACATTTTGGTACATGTCTCTTTTTGAATTATGGTTTTCTCAGGGTATATGCCTAGTAGTGGGATTGCTGGGTCATATGGTAGTTCTATTTGTAGTTTTTTAAGGAACCTCCATACTGTTCTCCATAGTGGCTGTACCAATTCACATTCCCACCAGCAGTGCAAGAGTGTTCCCTTTTCTCCACACCCTCTCCAGCATTTATTGTTTCTAGATTTCTTGATGATGGCCATTCTGACTGGTGTGAGATGATATCTCATTGTAGTTTTGATTTGCATTTCTCTAATTAATGATGTTGAGCATTCTTTCATGTGTTTGTTGGCAGTCTGTATATCTTCTTTGGAGAAATGCCTATTTAACTCTTCTGCCCATTTTTGGATTGGGTTGTTTGTTTTTTTGCTATTGAGCTGCATGAGCTGCTTATAAATTTTGGAGATAAATCCTTTGTCAGTTGCTTCATTTGCAAATATTTTCTCCCATTCTGAGGGTTGTCTTTTGGTCTTGTTTATGGTTTCCTTTGCTGTGCAAAAGCTTTGAAGTTTCATTAGGTCCCATTTGTTTATCTTTGTTTTTATTTCCATTTCTCTAGGAGGTGGGTCCAAAAGGATCTCGCTGTGATTTATGTCATAGAGTGTTCTGCCTATGTTTTCCTCTAAGAGTTTGATAGTTTCTGGCCTTACATTTAGGTCTTTAATCCATTTTGAGCTTATTTTTGTGTATGGTGTTAGGGAATGATCTAATCTCATACTTTTACATGTCCCTGTCCAGTTTTCCCAGCACCACTTATTGAAGAGGCTGTCCTTTCTCCACTGTACATTCCTGCCTCCTTTATCAAAGATAAGTTGACCATATGTGCGTGGGTTTATCTCTGGGCTTTCTATCCTGTTCCATTGATCTATCTTTCTGTTTTTGTGCCAGTACCACACTGTCTTGATTACTGTAGCTTTGTAGTATAGTCTGAAGTCAGGGAGCCTGATTCCTCCAGCTCCATTTTTCGTTCTCAAGATTGCTTTGGCTATTCGGGGTCTTTTGTTTTTCCAAACAAATTTTGAAATTTTTTGTTCTAGTTCTGTGAAAAATGCCAGTGGTAGTTTGATAGGGATTGCATTGAATCTGTAGATTGCTTTGGGTAGTAGAGTCATTTTCACAATATTGATTCTTCCAATCCAGGAGCATGGTATATCTCTCCATCTATTTGTATCATCTTTAATTTCTTTCATCAGTGTCTTATAATTTTCTGCATACAGGTCTTTTGTCTCCTTAGGTAGGTTTAAAATAGCTATATATTCTTATAAATTAAAACATTTACATTACATTAAAACATTATACAGCAGCCTTCTTATCTCTAGTAATACTTTTAATGATAAAGTCTCTTTTATTTTATGTTAATATAGTCACACCACCATTCTTTTGTAAGTTATATTTTATTACATCCTTTTACTCTCAGTCTTTGTATATCCTATGTTTCCTGTATGCTGCTTGTAAACCACATATAGTTGGATTTTTCAAATCCAAGCTATACAACGATCTTTATATTTTAACTGAAGCATTTAGTCTTTTGATATTTATTATAATTATTGATGTATATGGGTGTAAATCCACTCGCTTATTTTGTGTTTTCTTTTCATCTCACCCTTTCTATGTTATTTTTCTATTCTTTTTGGCTATTCTGAATTGATTATTTTTTAATTCTATTTCCCTTCTCCACCAGCTTGGAGATTATACATTTTTTCTATTTTTTAAATGTTGTCCTTGAAATTACAACATGAATATTTAAATTTATATAATCAGTACCTTTTATCTTTTCCCAGCCACTGCAATGCTACTTTGACATATATGCCATAGTTTTCATGTATTATAATTCTATCAAATACTAAAGAGAGAAAGAAATTCTACCAGACATATTATTGTTTATATATAGTTAACGTTCAGATAGACCTGCAGATGTATTTATCAGTTTCTTTGCTCTTCATTTCTACTTTTATCTCAAGCCTTCCATCAGTGTTAATATTCCTTTTACACAAAGTATATCCTTTAGAATTTTCTTTAATGAGGTTCTATGAGCAAAAAGTTCTGATTTTGTTTGTCTGAAAATGTCTTTATTTAAACTTGGTTCTTGAAGTACATTTTGGTGGGTATAGAATTTTATTTGGGTAGCTATTTTCTTTTGGCCCATCAAATATAGCATTTCACCATTACCTGGCTTCCATTGTTGCTACTTAGAAGTCAGCATCACCTGTCATTCTTTTGAAGGTAATTTATTTTATTCTCTAGATGCTCCTTAGATTTTTCTCTTTGTCTTTGATGTTCTTCAGCTTTACTATTATGTATTTAGACATGGATTTATTCTTATTATTTAGCTTGGGGTTTGTTGGGATTCTTGAATTTGTGGATTATTAGCTCTCGTCAGTTTTGGAAAGTTCTCAGTCATTATCTCTTCAATTATTGCGTCTGCCTCTTTTTCTCTCTTACATCCTTCTGAAACTCTTTTTTTTTTTTTTTTTTTTTCTTTTTGCGGTATGCGGGCCTCTCACTGTTGTGGCCTCTCCCGTTGCGGAGCACAGGCTCCGGATGCGCAGGCCCAGCGGCCATGGCTCACGGGCCCAGCCGCTCCGCGGCATATGGGATCCTCCCAGATCGGGGCACGAACCCGTATCCCCTGCATCGGCAGGCGGACTCTCAACCACTGCGCCACCAGGGAGGCCCCTGAAACTCTTAATAAATGTATTTTAGACTTTCTCCCCCTGTCTTCAATGCCTTCCCAATTATCTTTCATGTTTTACATCTATCTATTTCTCTGTGGTATATTCTGGATCATTTATCTTCTGCTTCACTAATTCTCTCTTCAGTTCTCTCTAATCTGCTATCAAACTCAATCACTGAGTATTAAGTTTCAGTTATTAATAGTTTTCATGTCTAGAAGTTCTGTTTGGTTCTCTTTTAATTCTTCTAGGCACCATTTATGGTTTCCTGTACCATGCAGATATTTGCAAGATCATACTCCTTCCTTCTTGCTGTTCCCTATCTGGATTGCAAATCCTCAATTATCCCTACCCATCCTCCACACCTGGAGGTAAGTCTCACCTCCTTTCAGAAACTTTGGCCGACAGTTATGATGGAAATTAAAGCCATTCATCATTTAATCATTTTGTGTTTACTCAACAAAAAAACCTACTAAGTGCTAGGCAATTTCTATGGGAGATACAATGATGCATCAGGCCTGGAACCTGCCATTGAGAAGCTGTGTCCTGGGAGGAAGCTGGTACGAGAAAAAGGAAATGTAGAATGAAATCTACATACCTTTCTTGAATGCCTTTCCTGTGCCAGTCACTTGGCAGGTTCTGAGTACACAGAAGGGAACAAGATACAATCTCCTCCCTCCAAAAGGTTACAGTGTAGTAGCAGAGATGAAATGAGGTCTTAAATAATCATGTGAAATGTAATAAGTGCCAGACAAATGATGGATGCCTTGTAAATTATCTCTGAGTGAATGATGTGAGTCAATGTGGCAATTCAGAGGAGAAAGAAATTACTTCTGATGGGAATGGATCAAGGAAATCTTTGTAATGACATTTGAGTTGGGCCTTAACAATCAGCTATTTTGGGGGCATTCAGATAGCAAGGAGAAGGTAGGGGCAATCCAGGTATTGCATGAAAAAAGGCATGGAGTATCTTTTTATTTTTAAACAGCTTTATTGAGATATAATTTACATACCATAAAGTTCATCTATTTAAAGTGTACAATTCAGTAGTTTTAAGTATATTTGAGTTGTGCAACCAACATAATAATATAATTTTATAACAATTTTCATCATCCCCAGAAGAAAATACTCATTAGCAGTCACTGCCTATCCTCTTGACCTCACCCTTCCCCATCCCCTGACTCTAGGCAACCACTCATCTATTTTCTGTCTATGTGTCTATTCTGGACGTGTGATATAGAATGGGATCATAGAATATATGGTCTTTTCATTTAAGATAGTGTTTTCAGGTTTCATCATGTTGTAGCATGTATCAGTTCCTTTTTATTGCTGGATAATATTCCATTGTATGGATATACCACATTTTATTTACCCACTCATGAGTTGGTGGACATTTAGGTTGTTTCCATTTTGTGTGGGGGAGCGGGGGTTGTTTCTACTTTTAAGCTACTATGAATAATGCTGCTATGAGTATTCATGTTCAACTTTTTGGGTGGACATATGGTTTTTTTCTCTAATTCCACTAGGAATGGAATTGATGAATCAAATGGTAACTCTATGTTTAACCTTTTGAGGAACCATCAAACAGCTTTCCAAAGCAGCTGCACCATTTTATGTTTCCAGCAGCAGTGTATGAGTGTGCCAACTTCTCCACATCCTTGCCCACACTTATTATCTGTTTACTGGTTATAGCCATCTGGTTGCTCTGAAGTGGCATCTCTTTGTGATTTTAATCTTCATTTCTTAATGTCTAATAATGTTGAACATCTTTTCATTTGTTCATTAGCATCTGTATATCTTTTTTGGAGAAGTGTCTCTTCAAGTCCTTTGCCTATTTAAAATGTGGTTATTTGACTTTTTATTAATGAGTTGTAAGAGTTCTTTATATATTTTGGGTACTAGACTCTTATCAGATAGATGATTTCAAATATATTCCCCATCCTGTGTGTTGCCTTTTCACTTCTGGATGGTATCCTTTGAAATGCAAAAGTTTTAAATGTTTATAAAGTCCAATTTATCAATCTTCTCTTTTATCACTTGTGCTTTTAGTGGTGTGTCAATTGTTCTATTTTTTAACCTGGATGCTGGTTTCATGGCTGGGTTCAGTTTATGATTTGTGGACTTTTCTGCACATGTACTTAAGGCTTTTTGTTAAGGGATGATAATAATAATTGCAGCTTCTTCCCCTGGGTCACTGTGGGGACCAAATGGGCCAATGCCTGCACAGTGCTCGGCACAGCATCTGGCTCCCCTCAGTGCTAATACACGGCAACTGTTATTGTTCTTTTATTGTTAAAATCTAGCTCTGCCCCTGATTGAGCGGGTGATCTTGGCCCCAAGTCACTTCACCTCATCAGACCTCACTTTCCTCATCTGTAAAATGGGTTAGTACTACCCACTTCACCAGGGCCACCAGGTGCCTCAGTGATACAAGATACAACATCATCGAGCTTCAAATCTGCCCCAAGGATGCCCTCACGAAGGTTTGAGTCAATAAGACAGGGAAGAGGGGGAAAAAAACCAGTCATGACTGAGGAGAGACAAATTGGCAGCACTGTGAGCATCTGGGTGGCTGCCAAGAGCTGACTGTGGGCCTCTCAGAGTTTCCATGAGCAGAGCTGGCCAGGCCTGGGAAGGAATGAAGGGGGAGTTGGCTGACAGAGAGTTGGCTTCCATGTGGAGCTGGGTGTACCAGGCTTGGGCAGGGCTAGAGCTTGAGCCTGGCCGGGCAGGGGGCAAGGAAGCTCATTCTGGAATGATCAGAGACCAGCCCTCCCTCTCCTCCTCAGCCCCCCACACTGGGTGCCCCTGTTCCATTTCAGTCTCCCTGTCTTTGCCCAAAATATCCTCCCCAGCCACCTCCACCTCCCCACCCCTGTCTTGCCTTTGAGGTCCCGCCCAGGAAGAATTCTTTGCCCTTCCCCCATCACTGGGCATCTCTGCAGCCCCTCCCAAGCTTCCCCTCTACTACCCTGGCGTTATCACTCCCTCCCTGGGGTGGCTGGAGGGAGCTTCCTTAAGCATCAAGGAGATCATATCACCTCCTGCTCACAACCGTCCAGTGGGAACCACTGCATGGTAATAAATTCCAAACCCTTCTCTGGTCTCAAGGTCAAGTCAAGGTTTCAAGGGGCTTGAAGCTTATACCGTTGGAGAGGGAAGCATT
This sequence comes from Mesoplodon densirostris, assembly GCF_025265405.1. Taxonomy (NCBI): domain Eukaryota; kingdom Metazoa; phylum Chordata; class Mammalia; order Artiodactyla; family Ziphiidae; genus Mesoplodon; species Mesoplodon densirostris. The sequence goes on along the minus strand of NC_082676.1, from coordinate 21,934,075 downwards.
CATTAAAGTACAACATGCATATAGAAAAACATACGTCATAAGCGTATGGCTGGATGAATTCCCCCAAATTGAACACACCCATGTAAACCGGCCCCCAGCTCAACAATCAGCCCAGCATCAACACCCCAGATGCCTCCCTGATGCCCCTTTCCAGTTACTAAGCATTCCCTAAAGGCAACCGCTATCTGACTTCTCACATCATAGATGAGTTTTGCCTGGGGTTGAACTTCATATGAATAAAATCATTCAGTGTACTGTGCATCTGGCACCTTTCCTTAACATGCTTGTGAGATTCAACTAAGTTGTTGCATGTAGGTGTCATTTATTTTTTTCTCATTCTTGTAGTGTTACTTTGAATGACTATACCAATTTATATATCCATTCTGCTAGTGTAGGACTTTTAGGCTGTTTTCAGCTTTGGGATATTATGAAGAAAAAAAAAAAAAAGACTGCTAGGAACGTTCTTGCACGTGTCTTTCAGAGAATATATGGACTCATTTCTGTTGGGTAAACATCCATGAGTGGAATTGCTGCCTCATAAAGATAAATGATTGTACATTTAGAAGATATGGCAAATAGTTTTCCAAAGTGGTTATAACTATTTACATTCCCCTCACAGTCACATAGGAAAGTTCTTATTGTTCCATATTTTCGCCAACAATTTGGATTTTTTTTCTTTTGCTTTGCATTTTAACCATTCTGGTGAGAAGGCTGTGTTATCACATCATGGATTTAGTTTTAATTTGGGGCAGGGGGACCATCTTTAATACAAAGAATATAAGATAAAATTACAAATATAAAATTGAGTATAAAAGTGATTATTTATGAAGAATGTGAAAAGAAATCATAATAAATTGCTGGAGACTTGCTAGCTTCAGACTCCTTTCTTGGCGTTTTTCAAGCTATTTCCCAGAAACGTTTACATTGAAATGCTTCCTGATAGCAATCTGGCTCCCCTCCCTGCCTGCAATACTTCACAGCTGCGTGTGATCTTTATGTGAACAAGGCCCCCACACAAGTGAGGGTCCCAGAACCTAGAGCATCAGCTTTCTGGGAAATGGCCTCTGCCCCTCCCCCACCCCCAAACCTGCCCCCAACTCTTCCCTGGGCTGGCTCCTCCTCCCTAGGGTTTCGGCTTCCACATCAGCTTCTCAGAAGGCTTTCCCTGACCTCCTTGTCGAAGAAGACCCTCTTGTTTTGTAAGTCCACATCACAAGACAGATGACAACAGAGCAGGAGGTTAGGAGCAGTTGCTGTGAACCCAGCCTGCCTGGTTGGCATCCCAGCTTCCTTGTTTTCTAGCTGTGTGACCTTGGACATGTCACGTAACCTCTCTGGGCCTCAGTTTCCTCGCCCACAGAGTGGAGAAGGTAATACTAGCTCCCACCTCACAGGGTGTAATGAGGACCTCGCAAGTTCAGGCATGTGATGCATTTAAAAGGGTGCTTGGCACCCTTGCTTTTATGATTGTGCTGACGGCCCCATTATCCTGAGCCTTAGTCTTTTTTTCTGACACATCTCACTTCACACTGGTGATCTGCTTGAATGCTCTGTAGGACAGGCCTGCCATGGTGATCACTGTATCCCCAGGGCCTAATGCAGCACCTGGTCCACAGTTGGGGCAAAAAAAGATGTTGAATGAATGAATCTCCTCTGTGTACCTCAAATCCATTCCGATGACTCCAAGACAGCCACACCCCGGTCCAGGCCACCTCCTCCTTTCCCTTCAGGCAGCAGCCACCTCTGCTGATCCCATAGCTGCCACTGGTTAAATAAATGAGCTTCAGTCGCTCGCCTTGATCTTGCCTTTCTCATTCATGGCTGGAGTTCCTGTTGGCTTCCATCTCTACAGCCCTTTACAGTTTATAAGGCCTGTTCCCATCATAATCACATCCCTGGGTTGGGTGACAGGGCAGTAATTGGGAGCTCCAGTGCGACAAAGGCCTGGAGAGGGAAAGTGGCTTCCTCAAAGTCACACAGCAAGAGAGAGGGGAGATGGGACACAGGCCCAGGACTCCTGGGGAGGGGCTGCCCACACTTGGTCAGAGGCCCTCTCTCATCCCTTCTGGAGAGCACCTCAGGCTGAGCACATAGTAGGCTCTTAGGCTTGTTCAAGACAAGTGGAAAGAGGAAAGTCCTTGGGTTCAGCCTTGGATCTGGGACCGTGGACCTGCCCCTGCCCCATCTGTGCCTGTTTCCCCATCTGTAAATGGGCTTCACTTACCAAGTGGAGGCGGATCCCCGTCTCACCAGATCTGGCTGGCATTTCTCCTTGGTCTCTCTGTATGTTTACTCCAGATGACTTTGGAATGAGCTGACGTGGAGTTGGGAACTGACTAAGGGCCTAGAGAGAAACTGGGATTTCCACTGCACCTCTGGTATCCTTGACATGGAGCAGTGCCTGAAAGCAATGTTTGGAAAAGCATCTCTTCTCCCATTTTTAAAGGCTGTTGAGGAAACGTTGCACTTGTGACCAGAGTGCAAAGATCTCATGAACGGTGAGGGGTTTCCTAGCCCTGGGGGACCCCCAGACTCCACAGGCTGGGCCAGGAGCCTATGTGGTCATGGATATGACGCCCACATCAGCGGTGTTTCAGCACTCCTCTGCTGCTACTCTCTCCTCTCCCCTATGACAGCAGGGCCAACTAAGGCCCAGAGAAGGGAAAAGCTTTACCCAAGGTCACCAGCACACCCAGGCAGACCTCCTGAATCTGAATCAAGCCAGGTTCTGGGGCTCAGCCTTCTCCTTTTTCCCCCTGTTCATTATTAATTATTTTTAAACAGCTTTATTGAGATATAGTACATATACCTTGCAACTTACCCTTTTTTTTTTTTTTTGCAACTTACCCTTTTAAAGTGTACGTTTCGATGGCTTTTGGTATAAAATTGTGCATCTATCATTACAATCAATTTTAGAACATTTTCATTACCCCAGACCCCCTCCCAGTCCCTCCAGCCCCCCAGCCCCAGACAGTCACTAATCTACTTTCAATCTCCACACATTTGCCTCTTCCGGACATTTCATATAAATGAACTCATACAAATGTGGTCTTTTGTGACTGGCTTCTTTTCACTGATTATAATGTTTTCAAGGTCCATCTATGGTGGAGCATGTATCAGTACATCATTCCTTTTTCTTGCCAAATAATATTCCATTGTATGGATATGCCACATGTTATTTATCCATTCGTTGACTGATGGACATTTGGTTTGTTTCTACTTTTTGGCTATTATGAATAATGCTGCTATGAACATTTACATACAACTTTTTGTGTGGTTATATATTCTCAGTTCTCTTGGACTTATACTTAGGAATAGAAATGCTGGGTCATACGGTAACTATGTTTATGAGCCCAGCCTTTTAGCTCTGGCTTTCTCAGACCTTGGGGGGTGCTGATGGGAGACTTGTAACTCCCAGTGGCCAGGGTCTGTGGATCAAGTCTCCACCCCACTTTGGACTTCATTTTAGAAACTTCAAGGACTATGCTTTCTGAACTTTGACACATTTTCACAGGCTGAATGTACTTGTTTACCTAGCACCCAGATGTAAAAAATCAAAGCCATCCCAGTGCCCCCAAAGCCCCCTCGTGCTCCTGTCCAGTCTTTCCCCTGCCATGGAAAACATGACCCCAACTTCTAATACCACAGATGAGTTCATGAACTTTGTCCGAGTGGAATTATGTGGATCATGGTCTTTCATGTCTGCTTCTCTTGCTCAACTTCAGTTCGTTAGAGATGCTGCGTTCTCAAGGCTGTATGCACCACCTTTTTTGTCATTTCTTCTGCTTTTAATGGAACACTTCGGACTTTGCATCTTGAAACAAGACACAGGGCTTCACGGTCTCGTGGGCGTGCGTCTCTGTGTGTGTGCTCAGGCCTGTCGGGGAGGGAAGTGGGGAGGCTGGGAAAGTGTATGTGATGACCTAGTCCTGGCCCCAAGGCGCATGTGCCTCTCGGAGGCCCCTACCTGGCCCTTCGACTTAAGCCTCTCCTCTTGGACTCTGTCCAAGTTCTGTTATTCTGGGTTTGACTTGAGGCCAAGGGGCGGAGCTGGCAGGTCTCCCAGGTAAACAAGATCAGCTGGAAAGGAGAGGGACTTTTGGGAGTGGAAAGATAGACCTGATCAGACCTACATTCCACGAGGGCTTTTGTGGAGGCCTGTGCCCCGTGCACCCTAGCACTTGGTGGGAAGGGAGGGTTCCAGTAGAAATCGGGCCTCCTCTAGGCTAGGCTGTGCCCTGGGGAGGGCAGGCTGCCTGGGTTCAAGTCTCCCCACTCTGCACCTTACCAGCTGTAAAATGGGGGGAAAAACTGGATAGGATTGTTTCAGGAGTGAATAACTCAGGGCATATAAATGTTGCTGACCTGGAGGAAAGTTGGCTTTTATGGTTAGAATGTGCTGGGAGCCAGCTGAATATTTATGGACACTGTTATATTGAACTTACACACCAGTCATGAAAGTAGACACCAAATCATCCCCATTGGACAGATGAGGAAGCAGAGGCACAGAGAGGTTGAGAACCTGCCTGAAGCCACACTGTGAACCCATGGCAGAGCCAGGATTTGATCCCAGGTCTGTTTGGCTCCAGAATCCAGGCCCCGGACACCCGGGCTATGAGCCGAGCTTTGGTGTGGGCCCAGTAGCTCTGAGCTGCCACGGAGCTGTGCCCAGCACTGTTGTGTAGGGCCCCAGACTCAACCCTTGCCTCTGGTTTGTGGAGAAGGAGCTCAGGCTCTTTTCCCCTGTCTCTAATGGGCCCATGTGACCAGCAAAGCCTTCCTCCTTCCTGGGTTCCTGGCTAGTGAGCTCTCAGGGGTGGGGCAGGCCTAGGGGGTGGTCAGGAGGGGCCTCCCGATCTGTCCAGCATTGGCAGACCTGGCCGGGGCAGCCCTGTCTCTCTTTAGGAGGCGAGGCAGTCAGGCCTGGGAGCTAGAGTTGGCGGTACCGCGTCCACTTGGTGACCCCCTTGTGTGAGGTGTGCCCTGACTCTGCTCTTGGGGTGCTCCAGAGCATGGGCCAGGCACATCAGCAGCTGGTCCTAATCCAGGCTAACCTGAGTATTGTAAAGGGCTCTCTACCATATGCCAAGGGGAACAGAGCTTGAAGCAGTTGGCTGCAGTCCAGGAAGGCTTCACAGAGGAGGTCTCTCTGGAGCAGGGTTTTGAAAGCTGAGTTCCTTAGGTAGAGATGATTGGAAGGGTGTTCTTACAAAGGGAGCAGCCATAGGTATCGGTTACTCAACTCCATGCCCCCCAACCCTTGCCTTGCCATCTCTGTTTTTCAGGGGCTGGAAGCCTGAAAATGATATTTGCCAGAGCCCCTCGCCAGCTATTTCTGGTGAGGATCTGCCAGTGGGGAGAAGGCAGGAGGATGAGAGATGCCAGCCTGCCTCTGGCTCCTACCAGGGCTGACTTCAGCAGGATTTGTAGATTCAGCAGCTCTGTTGGTTCCAGAGCTGGAGTGACAGTGCCTCCAGCAGCTGGGTGGTGGGGACCAGCTCCCGGACTCCTGAGCATCCTGGGTGGCAGCTGCTTCCCGATTTCTGGGTACCACTCCTCCCTCTGCTCTTCCAGCACCTCAGATGTTTTTGGAGTCAGTTTCCCTTGTAAACTCCCTCTCCACCTGAAATAGCCGAGTGTTTTCTATTTTCTTGCTGGTCACTAATTGATAAAATGCTCAGGTCATCAAGGCCAGACCCAGGTGTAGTTTTTAAGGAACAGAAGGATTTAGCACCCCGAAAATGTGATGTCACACTTTGAGTTTGATTTATTTTTTGCGTGCATGTCAGATGTTTCAACATGGGTTCCCTGAAGGCAGAGACTGTCTTTCATCATCTGTTTAATCAACAAACATTGATTAGTGCTTCATTGGTGGGGAATGAGATGAATGACCAAATCCCCACACTCCTGGAATCAGTCTAGACGTGGAACCATTCAATTGAAACTGAGTCCCCTGAAACTGAGTTCCCCTGCTGAGTTTATGATTCATCTTTCTCTGTCCAAAACTTTATTCACTTTCTTGTCCCACCCCTGTTCCCCTAAGGATTGAAGAGTATCAATGAAAAGAGTGGATTGAAACCAAGCAGGACTTTGTGGGGTCTTGCCAGGTTCAAAAGTCCCTCTGTGTCCCCTGTTTCTTGTTTGTAAAAAAAAAAAAAAAAAGGCTTTAGTCTCCTAGGCCTTCCCTGAGTTCCAAAGAGCAGATTCAAGCAGTTAATGATGAAGACCATAGAGTCACAGGGCTCCCAGTTCCTCCTGAAAGGATATAGATAACGATCTGATGCATATCTTTGAGTTGTTCTGTAGAAACTAAGACCTCCCCCCAACCCAGGTGGAGGATGGCGGCTACATGCTGACCACAAGCACGTACCCCAGACTGGTTGGAACTAGAAGGTTCAGATTCCTGAAACGTAACCTGTTACCTCACCACCAATCAGAAGAAGGTCCACAAGCTGATCACGCATCCTGGGACCATATCCCCTCACACTGTCTTTCCCCTGAAAGCCAGACCATATCCCCTCACACTGTCTTTCCCCTGAAAGCCATCGGGGTGTTCAGGTCTTTTGAGCATGAGCTGCCCATTCTCCTTGCTTGGCGCCCTGCAAATAAAACCTTACTTTGCTTCAAACACCCACTGTCAGAGTTTGGCTTTCTGTGTGGCAGGAACATGAGCCCTTGCTCGGTAACACAATGTAGTAGCCAGTAGCCACCTGCAGCCATGGAGCACTTGAAACGCAGCTAGTTCGAATTGGAACAGGCTGTCAGTGTAAAATACACACCACATTAAAAGACTTTGTATGAAAATGAAGAATGTAAAATATCTCATAATTTTTATGTTGATTATGTGTTGCAATACAATATTTCAGACATATTAAATTAAATGCATTATTAAAATGTATTTTACCTGTTTCTTTTTCTCTTTTTATATGGCCACTAGAAAATTTAAATTACATATATGGCTTGCATTTGTGGCTCACGTTATATTTCTACTGGACAGCACTGGTCTTATGGGAGCTGAGTTGAAACACATTGATCCAGCATTTATTAGTGTCTGTTTAAGAGATGCTTGGTCTCTGCCCTTGGGGACTTCAGACAGGATGGGGAGCGGGACAGGTATATCAACATGGAACTAAAAGTCACTGTGATAAATGTTTGAGTTGTCCATGTTCCAGGGTTCTGAGAAGAAATCTGGGTAGGCTTCACAGAAGAGGTGACTTTGAATAGGAGTTCACAAGCTGGGTAAGGAAAAAGAGGGGGATTCCAAGCTAAGAGGTTGACAAGTACACAGGATGTTAGAAGAGATACAGGCAGTTCATTCTGGTCTGAACATGGTTTGTTTGGAGAAGGGGCTGGAGGTGGAGCTGGACAGTTGTAGAGCATTGAATGCCAGTAAAGTTTCGATCTGAGGGAGGTGCTGAGGCTAGGGAAAGGCTCTTAGGCAGGAAGTGGCTGGTCCAGATGTTAAGTGAGCTCACCCACCCACCCTCCTCAAAAGCAGGCAGCGAACAGAACAGACCTGGTTTGAATGTGAAAAATAAGCTCTTTTATTTCAGTACTTGCTCTGTGTGGCTCAAAAGCACATCTACGGCTTGCTTGGAACCCAAAAGTATTTATAAAACCATAGAGAAATTGAGCAATATGTATATAGAATAGAACATATATATATTGGCTCAAGTGCTTCTTCCTGTGCAAAGCAGAAACTTCTAAGTGCAGCAGCGTGACTTTCCCCAAATCCCTCTCTGCGATTTGGGGGACTCTGGAGGCTTTGACCCCACTCCAGATACAGAATTCTCCCCGCTTCCCTTTTCCAGGCTGAGGGAGGCCCAGTCACATGGAGAGAGCGAGGGGTAAAGTCAGAGATGGCAACTTGTGGGGTCCCCGAGCTTAGTCAGGGGCAAGGGCTGTGTTCCAGGGCCCTGGCTCTTCAAAGAGGGGGTGGCTGAGATGCCAGCCTTGTTGGTGAGTGACCAGCACAGGCAACTAAGCCTCCTGTGAAGTCTACGCATTGTGGTGGGTGAGGTCATGGGTAGGACAGGGGCTCTGGGGCTCTTTTCCCCTAGAACTGGGCTCTGAAGGAAGATGCCTGGGCACAGGTGGGGGACTCGGACAGGGCTGGGGGCAGGAAGGTGGTCATGGTCATGGTCTCATTCTCCGAAACATCCTGGCCTGTGACCTAAGGCTCTGTGAAGCCAGGGAGTAAGACTCAATGTCATTGGCAAGGCTGAGTCATATAAGGCAACAGAAGTGCACAGCTGAAGGGGCCTTGGAGATGAGCTGGTTCAACCACTCTGTGACCGATGAGCAGACTGAGGCCCAGAGAGGAGAAGGCAGTGGCGGGCCAGACTTGGGGCTCAAACCCAGGGCTCTAACCCCTCCAATTTCCTCCCCACCTCCTCATCCTAACTGGATCCTTTTTGATCAGGCCCCAAATGGCCCCTCTGACAGTCAGGTCAGGGCTGGTGTGGTGAACGGGGCCCTGGACTCAAGAGTCAGAAGGCCTGGCTCCATTCCTGCACCTTTATATTAAGCAGCCTTGCAAATATCCAGTGGTGCAGGGCGGGCCACCTCCCTTCTCCAAGCTGCAGTCTCCTCAACGAGAAAGCAGCTCCCACTCTGCAGTTTCCCATGGCAATTAAATGGGTTGGTGGCCGTGTGAGCCCAGGAAGCACTTAGTAGGTGCCTCACAATTGCGGGGTGTGGGGGTACTGTTGGGCCGGGGCTGCTGGGATGTGGGGAGAGCTTGGGTCTGGACTATTCCTGGGACCCTCCCGATCTGCACCTGCTCAGGCTCTGCCAACGGCCCCTGGGGCCTGGGCACAATCTGGGGAAGGGGTTCAGGACACCCTAGGGAGCTGAGCTCCTTGATCTGGTCCCTGGGCACACTGTTTTTCGCCTGCTCCCAGGGAAGGGGCTCTGGAGTTGATGAAACAATATGGCGGGTGGTCAGTGGCTTTCCAAATGGCATCTGGGCTGGGAAGGGAGGCTGGAGTCCCTCCTCCCCGGCCCACCCCGCAGGCCCAGTCAGCCAAGATCAGGGCTCCTACTGTGGAGGCCCAAAACATTCCTCACAGGTGAGGGAGGTGGGGAGCCAGGCTCGGGGACCAGATGGGCCGGAAGTACATTCGATTCCAAAGAGCCCCCATAGGCAGCCCACCCTGCCCTGGGGTCTGGGGTCCAAGAAGGGGCAAATTTTGCTCATTAGCTTGGGATAAAGATTGGGGTCAAGTTGGGGGCCGTCGGCTGGCTCAGGTGGGGCTGGCACGGGGGCCCTTAGGAGGTGTTAACAATGACGTTCCTGAAGCCCTTCACGGCCTTCAGCCTGTCGCTCTCGAAGTTCACCACCAGCTTGTGGCGGCCCGCCTGCAGAGGCACCAGGTCCACCCTCACCTTGACTTCCTCCCCCGCCTCCACGGGGTCCGGGCTGGGAGGGAGAGAGAAAGAGGGCGAGGTCAGGGCCCTGGCCTCGTCCCCACGAGGGGGACAGGCCAGGATGACACGTGACTACTGAGATCTTAGCCCAGAAACTCCATGGATGTATAGCTTTGTGCCAACAGAATAAAACGGGTCCCGCTCACCACTCTCCGAAGGCCTGGGCCATCTGCCCTCCTATGTGTAGAGGGGCTGGTGTGTGTGTGTGTGTGTGTGTGTGTGTGTGTGTGTGTGTGTGTGTGTGTGTGTGTGTGTGTGTGTGTGTGTGTACATGAAAGTGGATGGTGTGCTTGGGGGTAAGAGTGTGGATGCTCACGTGACCACATGCATGAAAATGCATTGAGCTGTACATACGTGACTTGTATGCTTTACTCTGTAAATTACAATGAAAAAGTGACAAAGAAGAAGTGTGTATGCTCGTAAGTGTACGTATATATAAATATGTATCCATGAGGGTACACCACACAGGCACGCATGTACACCTGTGTGTATGTGAGGACTCGGGTGTCCCGAGGTGGGTGCTTAGTGAATGTGTACCTGTTTAGGTCTGTGAACACATGTGCACAGAACGCAGCTAACGTGTGGGTATTGGGGCATAGACACGGGGGAATATTAGGCAGGTGTGTGGGTGGGTGTGTGGGAAGGGAGAAGAGGGGGTTACGGGCCTGGGTTCAGTGCCGGAGGGTGCCCTTCCCCCCGCAGCATCTGCCCTCTGCTCCCAGGCCCCCAAGCTGGAGGGACCAGCACTTACATTTCCACGGTCTTCTGCTCATTGGTCAGGCCCGCCCCCTCCACGGTGAAGGTGCAGCCTGACAGCGGCACGGTGAGCGGGTTCCGCAGGGACACCTCAGCCACCAGCTTGCGATTCCGCCTGGGCTCTCCCAGGATCTAGAGGAGGCATGGGGCAGATGTAAGGGGCAGCACGGAGGGAGAGCAGTCCACAGCCCCTCAAGGGCATGCAGGGTCCCAACGGGGCCATCTCCATCTTTGCTGCAGTTTGGCCCAATGCCTGCCTAGCTCCGCCGCTAACATTCCTCGCCTCATCTGGAAAACACAGATGACGACACCTGCCCAGGCCTCCTTCATGGAGCTGAAGTGAGGCTCCACGCAACCCACAGGATGTGTAAAATGCCTCCCTCATTCTAGGGTCTAGGGTGGAAAGATCAGAGTCTTTGGAGCCAGGCTGATCTCTGTCCCTTTCTCACTGTGTGACCTTGGCAAAGTTACTACCCTCTCTGAGCCTTGGTTTCTTCACAGGAGAGAAATGCCTGACTGCAGGGCTCTCCTGAGGATTAACTGAGCTAATATGTGCAAGCTCCTAGCAGACTGTCTGGCACACAGCGCTCACTCCCTCCTTCTCTGCTCTTTACCATTTATTTGTAACTGCAGCGTTTGGGGATCTGGGGCTGTGACTCCTCCAAGTGAATCACTACGATGACCATGAAGGTGGTGATAAGAATAGTCAGTTTTTATTGAGCCCTCATAATGTGCTGGATATGGTTCTATGTGCTTCCTGTAGATGCACATTTAATCCTTACAACACCCATTTTATAGATGAATAAATAGACTCCAGAGTCTGTGCCCTTAACAACACATCCCTTCCTGCCCCACCAGGGCCCCAGGACCTGGGAATCTAGCATTAGTAGTTTAGCTTTTAAGGGTCCATGAGTCTGAGATCCCTCCCTAAGTGCCATGATCCTACTACTCTGGAATTTTAGGATTCATTCCTAGAGGCTGTGAGTCCCAAATTCTGCTTCATGATGCTTTTCTTTGATGAACCTAGGATCTGAGGAACCTGGGGCATCAGAGATCTTGAGGTTGTAGAGAGGGAGGTGCATGCACGTGTGGGCACCTGTCCAGGGACCCAGCCAGCCCTTACCCGGATCTTGATTTCTGGATTCTCCAGATAGATGTCCCTCTCAGCCAGCAGGTAGCTGTTGGCCGCTGGCTCAACGAAGAGGCCCCGCACCTTGATGAGGTTCGACTCGGTCAGGCAGTCACAATACTTTTCGTAGAGGATTCGAAGGGGAATGCTCTTCTCTGCAGGAGGGGAGAGGGGAGAGCACGCATGACATCTGAATCGTGGCCCCCACCTCTCCTATGGCATCTCCACAAGGCACAGAGAGGGAAAGGAATGAACTCGAGGTCACACAGCTGGTGAATGGATGGGCATGTCCCAGCACTTTCCCTCACCTGCCCTGGCTCCAAGGCTCCCAGGGAGGAAGTGGGGAGGGGAGGCTTGGGCTTTAATCCTGCCTCTGCCCTTCGCTAACTGGGGATGCTGGGCAAGTCACTCCACCTCTCAGGACCTCCATTTCCCCCCATGAGGTCGGTAGAATTGCACCCATTTACAGATGAAGAAACACTTCTGCCAGTAAGTGTTCAGATCAGGAGAGCTGGCCCTGCTTGGCCACAGTCTGACTGTGTGAGCCTGGGAAGATGACCTCCCCTCTCTGTTTCTCCTCTGTTCCCTCTGTTCCCTGGGACATCTGGCACCCGCTGGGCAGAGCTAAGACCAGAGGTCATTTCAGAGCAAAAGCCACACAAGTGATAGGGGTGAGAAAAAAGCCGGCAGGGCCAACCCCTCCCGCTGCAGAGAAGCAAAGTGTGGATTGCAGCCCCATTTCTCTGACAAGAACACTGAAGCCTTATGGCACCAGGGGTCAGCTTACAGGAGGCAGAAAGGAGCAGTGAAAAGGGCACAGGACTGATTCTCCACAGGCCCTGCTTGTTCACCCGGTCGCAGGGAACCTTGGGAAAAATCCCTTCTGCTCCTCGGGCTTCCCCCCATCAAACAACAGTGTTGGAGGGATGGTCTTGGGGCTCCGTGGAGCCCAGCCAACCTCTCCTCACTGTCCCAGTGCCACGACGGGAGATGCTGTTTCTTCTTTTTCTGCCATCTGTCCCTCCGTCCCTGCACTAGACCAGCGTTTCCCAAACTCCAGCCATTCATGTGATTTTTCACATGTCTGAGTAACTAACTCCTCATGAAATAATTTTTCTTTCAGTCCCCTCGCTTTACACTTTTTAACCTTTTTTGCTTAGGGAACCTTTTCATCATTATTTGCAGAAAACCTGTCTCATTTACCATAAGTAGCAGGAAGCTGGTAAGAACAAACACCAGCAAACAAAGTCATGTTTATTCAATTCGGGCCAATATTCTCAGCTGCTGAGGGCTCTGAGTTTGAGACCTGAGCTTACTGTTAAAGAGGGAGGTTAGCAAGGGTCTGGGGTGCCCGGGCCAGTGAGCACCCGCTGGGAGGTCATCTCTAGGGCCGTGAAGGCCTGAGCAGACGGTCACCTTCTCTCTGCATGAGTCAAGGTCCAGGTCCTGGCTGGGCACACTGGTGTTCCCCGTCCCACTCTCTGGAAAATGTGTGCCCAGCACTCTAGTCACTCATTCCTGGGGTGGATCTGCCCCAACCTCTGCTCAGATGATGTGTGTGTGGGGGGGAAACCAAAGCTTCTGCCAAAAAGGACAAAAAGGAGTGAGAATTCCTGGGTCAGGACCTGGTGGAGCACAGTGGAAACTCTGACCAGCTCCACAGGAAAGACGGCAACCATTGTCCTCCAGGGGCCTGGAGGAGGGGGCCCCAGCTGTTAACTTTTCCAGGAGGCTTAGGCCAGGGTGGGGCTGGACCTTTGAGAACTGCCATCTACAGGCCAGGGGCCCTGGCCTTGGCTTCGGGCCAGATGCTGGCTGAAAGAGGGAAACATTTGCGGTTAGTGTCTATTCACTCCTTAGATGATTCCTTTGATCATCACAGAGATCACGCTGCCTGCATTCCTCATGACCCACCTGGAGGGGTGAGGGTATCCAGAGAGAGAGAAGGGGGGTGGTGGCAGGAAGGGAGAGAGCAAGGAGGCGGGGTGGGGGTCAGCTGGATTCAGTTCAGCTGTCCTAGGCCTGGCTTCCTGTCCGCTAGCACATGGAAATCCCCCAGATCTTATCATCAAAGAATAACCAGCAAGTCAGACAAAGTTCAGGGTCTCACAGGGTGGGAGAATCACTCTCAGGTTGACTTTGGCCTTGGAGGCCTCAATAGGGCATCCTGGCCTAGCCCCACCTGAGGGCAACACGCAGGACCACTGCCCTCCTCTGCCCTCTCCCGACAGGCTGTGCCCCGCAGAGGTCTCCGTAGCAGGAGGGACCCCTCCGCTGTGAACACATCCTCAGGAAGAAACCCTGGCGGCTGTGGCTGAAGCAGAAGAATGCTGCGAAAGGCCTGAGGGTATCTGGGAGGCAAAGGGTGACTCAACAGCAGCCTGGGTGGAAGTTATTCTGGCATCCCTGGCTCAGGTTGGAGTTCACCTTACGATACACATTCCAGGAAAAGCAGTTCCTCCCTTTGAAGCGGTTCTGAGCCTGAGGAAGAACTGACACGTGTGCATTCACACAAAGGGGCTGGAAGGGCTCTTCAAAGATGAACCAGCCTTTGTACAAATGGGGAACCCGGGGCCTGGAATGGAGAAGAGAGGTACCCAGGAGCCCACAGCCTGTGGGCAGAACTGCAGGAACTAGGACCTCGGTATCCCGACCACCCCACACACCTATAGGGATGGAGCCCTGCCCCTGCCTCGGGGCCTGGATGTGGAGATGAGAGCTGGGTCCTCTGCACACCGGCAAGGTTGGCAGTGACTCAGGAAGCACTGAGCCCGGCCCTGAGACCATTGCCTGGCACAGCAGGGTTCAGGAAAGACGCTTTTCGGCCTCCCCACACCTGTCGGCACTTGCTCAGCGAAGAGTGAAGAGCTCCCCCGTGTCCAGGCACCATTATACACTTTCCAGATCTTTCCTGAGCACACATCTCCTTCGCAGCCCATGAGGGGCATGCTAATGCCCCATTTGATGGATGAGTGTGATTCAAGGCCCAAGGTTATACATCTAGAAGGTGGGAGAGGTTCTTCCCTGGTGGTCCAATGGTTAAGACTCCGGGCTCCCAATGCATGGGGCACAGGTTGGATCCCTGGTCGGGGAACTAAGATCCCACACGCCACATGGCGTGGCCAAAATTAATAATAATAATAATAATAATAGAAGGTGGGAGAGGCCAGATTCAAAGCCAAGTCTGGCCTCCGAACACGCCTAAGTGTTGGGGCCCCAGCCCTGGTGCCACGTGGCTCTGCCCCTAGAGTCTGCCGCTGCTCAGGGACCCTGACAGAGGGTCTGCTCTGTCCTGGTGTGTGGCTCCAGGGTGCCTGAGATGGGCCTGAGATAGAGGCCCCAGGGTTGACTGATGTTCTACTCAGATCATGCTGACCCCAGGTCCTCTCCCAACTCGAAGACCCCCCTGCCCTCCCCATGCCCACAGGCTCCAAGTGCAGGAATGGAGAATGGGCTGCTGGGGGGGATAGGAGACTGGGCTCCGTGCTGCCTCCCTAAGTGACCTCGGCAGCCGAAGCCCCTCTCAGGGTCTCCAGCTTAATTTTAGGGAGATAACCAGTAGTGGTGACAAAGCCAGCAGTGAAAGGGATCAAGGGGACGATGACTGTGCAGGCGTCCGACCAAGAAGCCAGAGCGACAGAGGCTCTGCCCAGGGCTGAGGGCTGGGTGAGCTACTGACATCATTTCAGCCCCAAACGGGGAAGGGGATCTGCTCCCAGGGAGGCCGGGCCAGGCACTGGAGCCATGGAAGAGGAAAAGATCAGAGCCTTTCCTTTCCTATCACTGTCAGAGCCACACTGTCCAGTATGGCAGCTTCCGGCCACATGCGGCTGTTTAAGTGAAATTAAAACTTTAGTCCCATAATTACACCAGCCACACTGCAAGCCCACGATAGCCACATGGAGCTAGTGGCCACCGCACTGGACAACGCAGATACAGGACATCCTTATATCACAGAAAGTTCTCTGGGTAGTGCTGGTCTTGAATCTCTTCTCTCTGAGCCTGAGAACCTCCAGAGAAATAGGAGAGGTTCTCAAAGGGGCTCTGGGGAGAGGCACCTGTAGTGTGAGTTGCTGGAGACGGAGGAAAGGAATTTGCTGGAAGGGGCAGCAGAGAGTCTGGGAAAGCAGTCAGGGGTCCTGTGAAGATGAGATGGAATGAAATAGAATAGTTGCTACGAGTACAGGTTCAAGTCTCTGTCCTGTCACTTCCTGTGTGGCCTTGGGAAAGTTACTTAACCTCTCTGTGCTCAGTCTTCTCATCTGGAAAATGGGGCCATAAAAGAATCTACCTCCTACTTTTGTTATAAGAAGGAACTGGGTTGCTATTTATAAAGTGCGAGGACAGGGCCTGACCCACAGTGAGGGCAATGGGAGTGTCTGTGAGGTAGATGGCACACGTTCAGCTCTCAGGGCACGACCTAGCATGTCGTCAGGGTGGTCAACAGCTGCTCCAGGAACACAGGGCCTTACCAGAGAAGGGCTCCAGGGAAAAGTTGAGCAGGTTCTTGGTGCCACACTCGGGTCCCAGGATCCCGTTGTAGCTGACGGTGCGGGCACAGAGCAGGAGGCAGCCAGTGTGGTCCTTGGCAGTGTTGTTGGTGATGTAGGCAAAGACGTCGAAGTCGCTGCCCCTGTTCATGCCCTGGCCCACACGGATCCGCATGGCCACCCCTGTCTCCTCTTTATCAGCCGGTTTGTTCTGGTGGTTGGCCCTTGTGAAGGCTTCCCTCTCCTCTGCAGACCCTGTGGGGACACGGAAGAGAGCTTCATCACAGCTGGAAGGGGGATCAATGAGAAGGAGGCTGGGAGCAGGGCAAGCTGGCTTCTCAGAGTCCTGGTGACTCAAAGCACCCCTGAGGGAGCCCCTTCTTTACATTACTGTGCCAGGAGGAGGAAAGAGTATTTTATTTACTTTCCACAAGTGAACTCCTATGCATCCCTCAAGACCCATCCCCAAATGACTCCTCTTCCAGGATGCCTTCTCTGACTCCTCCTTTCCCAGGATCAAAGAGTCACAATGTCTTTTGGAGTTTCATAGCTGCCTATTGCCTGTCATGGTGTTTTGGCCCACCAGGTTTTTTTTCTGTTCATATGCTTACACTCTCAAGCCTCTTGAGGACTAAGACTGTGTTTTACTTAATCTTAAGTCATACCCAATGCCTACAACAGTGTTTGGTGCCTAGTAGGCACTGATACAATGAGAACTTTCTCACCTCTAAGCATTTGCACAGGGACCACTTCTACCTGAAATCCTTTCCCTCCCTTCTCTACCTGTTGAGCTTTCCAGTAGGAATGACTGCCCCCTGCTTTATATTCCATTTACTTCTCCCCATGTGCCTTTTATTTTTGTCCCCGGTGTTGTTGGGTACATATTTATTTCTTCTATCAAATCATCAGCTCTAGACCTTTCAGAGGCCAGGGAAAGCATCTTTTCCTTCTGCTTTAGCCCTTCCCACTAGAGCACAGCCACTTATTACCCAATCCCCAGTCAGCCCTGGAGAGTCAGCAGGGGTCAGATAAAGGTTGTGGTTTCTTAGTCACTTCTGTGAACCCTACTGTGCTTGGCACAGACCGTAGATGCTTAGAAAATATCTGTCTATTGAATTGGCCATTGGATGTGCTCAAATTCAATTTTTAAAGTAAACCACATCTTTTTCCCACTACTGATTTAATATTAGTAGCAGAAAGAAGCTTCATCTTTGTGTCTGATTGAGCCCATCTTATTATCTTTAAGTTTCTTTTGGTCCATTTCTCTTTAAACCTTTCCAATCTACCTTCATGCCCACTTCCCCACCTGTGTGTGAAATGCTAAAACAATTAACACTACAGAGTTCCAGGAACTTCTCTTCCGTGGCCCCTCTGGACTTCCAAGCCTCTTCAGCACAAATAGGTTGCAATAAAAAAGCATGGAGGGACCTCCCTGGTGGTCCAGTGGTTAAGACCCGTGCTCCCAATGCAAGGGGCCCGGCTTCGATCCCTGGTCAGGGAACTAGATCCCTCATGCTGCAACTAAAGATCCCGCATGCCACAACTAAAAATCACGCATGCCGCAGCTAAGACCCAGTGCAGCCAAATAAATAAATAAATAAATAAAGATTAAAAAAAAAAAAAAAAAAGCATGGAATTGACCATCTATTCTTGGAGCTCCCACCACTAATAAGCTCTGTTAAACAACATGGACATCATGATTTTTCTGTTAAGATGAAAGCCTCTCTTGTATAACAGCCATCCCTTTCAGTTTTATTGAGTCAAACTAACAAAGAAAGTGAGGCTTAAAAACCAAACGACATATTTTTGTGGAATATAGAATTCTTTTCCTAAATGAATAATCCTTTACCACTGTCCCCCTGCCCCCAGTGTGTTTGTCAAGTTTGCACCTGATTCTAAGGAATTTCTTGAAATGGAGAGTAACCTACAGATCATTGTTGTTTGCAAGCTGCCAGAAAACACACACACACACACACACACACACACACGCCCTCTGGGCTGGTAAACAAGCTGCTTATCCACAAGGCAGTGATGAGCCGAGGGCCCCTACCCTCCGGGTACTTGTAGCTGTGGGTAATGTCCTCCCGCTCATCTCTGCCCACACTCTTTGTGCTGATCTTCTGCCCAACGACCAGGGAGCGGTTGATGGACTTGTGCATGGACCCATCATCCTGCCGGATCCAATCCACCACGTCGGCGTTGACCTCGGCAAAGACGAAAGGGGCATCGTACTTGGTGCTCAGGTCGCCCACCTTGATGGCACGAACGGGAACCGGGCCACAGCAGTATGTCCCTGGTTGGGAGGAGGAGGAGGGTAAGACGAGCCTGGGCTGAGGGGAGGGTGGTACCTCCAAAATCTTCCACAATTCAACCACACGTAGCTGAAAACCTGGAGACCATATAGCCTTTGACTCAGGGATTCCATTTCTAAGAAGGCAGCATCAGGTAAGAATTAAGAATTCCAGGGGAGGGAGTTCCTTGGTGGTCTAGTGGTTAGGACTCTGCGCTTTCACTGCCGGGGCCCTGGGGTTCAACCCCTGGTTTGGGAAACTGAGATCTTACAAGGCATGCAACAAGACAAAAAAATGAAAGGAAAAAAAAAAGAATTCCAGGGGACCCTGGAGCCCAGCTTCTGGGGTTCAAATCTCAGCTCAGTATCTTATTAGCTGTGTGACCTTGGAGAAGTCACTTAACTTCTCTGAGTCCTGGCTTCATGTGGGGATATTTGTACCTACCTAATGAGGATTGGCAAACACTTATGGCTATGTGTTTGATAAACAGAAATGTATCCCAAGGCACTTAAGGAAATGAGGAAGCCAACAGTAGGCAATACTTTACAAGGGTGTGTGTCTGTCTGGTTTCCTGCCCAGACTGAGAGTAGCAGTCAGTGTGGGACACTGACTCAGGGAGTGTGTGCTAACGAAATGAACAAGAGAGCTAGATGTTTATCTGGGTGTCGTTTACCACTGCCTGGTCACAGATTTAAACGTTGAGGACTAGAGTCTTGGTAGCTATATTACAGTGCGTCCATTTGATGGAATGTGGTAACATTAAATTAAAATCACAGAAAACTATCTGATACAGAAATGCTAATGCTATATGGAGAAGTGACAGGGCCAGGATGAAAGGCCATGTGCAGGAAGAGTTCTTAACCTGGGGTCCATGGAACCCCCAAGGCACAGCAAATAGAATTCAGGAGTTCATAAACTTGGATGGGAAAAAATTACATCATTGTTTTCACTTCCTTCGACTGTGAAAGAAGACCAAAAACCACAGTCTTAAGTGCACTTATGACTTGTCACTCATAAGAACCACAGATATTTTTATATCTCTTTATAGTTGTTACAGATAACTGGAAATATAGATTGCGTTCATCTCTACCACAAAATTATGGAACTTATTGATTCTACTAATAAATCTTGTTATATAAAGCATATATTACTATATCACAAATTTATTTTAAAAATTTTTGATAACTATATTGCAATGTAATTGAACCCTAGGTGTTATATTGTGTGTATTTAAACTATTATTCTGACGAAGGATTCATTTGAAATTATTGGAAGCTGTGAGTGAATGTTAATGAAATTTCTTGGGGGGAAGAGGACAAAGATGCTATTTGACTTTTTTTCTTTGTGCTTCTCCATATTTTCTGTTTTCCACAATGTGCATGAATTCCTTTTCAAATTATAAAAGAGGTGTTTTATAAAATATCAGTGAGGTCCCCCAACACTCAATGTTCTTTGGAGTCAGCCAGAGCTGGGTTAGCATCCCAGCTCTGCCCCTCTCCAGCTGAGGAGCCCCTCTGCTGAGTGGGTCCCCTCCAGCCTCTGTTTCTTCATCTCGGTAATGGGGCCACACCTGCCTACCCACCTTCGCTCTTCTCCTGGGGCGTGGGGTCCAGGGCCTGCCACCCCTCGTATCCCGGCTGCAGGTCAGGCCTGGTCATCCATGACTCCACCCAGCAGTGGAAGTTCCTGTTGGGGAAACAAAGCAGAACGTGGACCAGGACTCTCACGCAGACGTTCACGGTCACCTCCTGCGGGCTGTCCACACTCGCCTTGTCCTAAGCTGACCCTGGAACATCCCCCCACACACTTTGCTCTTCCTCTGGGGGCCCCAGTCGGGTGCTCCCTCCTACACTGGGAGTCCTCAACCCCTCTCCCCTCCTCCTTTCACCTCAGTGGCTCTGCAAGCCCAGCTGACCGGACCTCCTAATTTCTCGACTCTTCCTTCTTTTTCAGCTCACAGGCTCTGCCTGGATTCAGACCCCACCACCACCCACCTGGACCACAGCCCCGCCCCCTGCTTCCGATCTGTCCCCACCGTCACCAGCACACCCCGCTCCAGTCTGAAGCCTTTGGAATCAAGACCAGACCCCTAGCCCGGCAGTGCAGACCCCGGACGGTGTGTTCTCCCTGACGCCCTTTCATGCTCCCTGCATTGACTTTCCTTCCTCTTGGCCTTTGCTCCTGCCGTCCCCCTCCCGGAGCCTCTCCAAGGCCCGCTTCCTTTTGTCCAAACACTGTTCAACTTTTAACCCAGTTCAAATGTGACCTCCTCTGAGAAATGGCCCCAAGTTTCCTCTCCAGGGGATCCTTCCCACTGAGTGCCCCCCTCACCAGATCATCTCGCTCTTGTCACTCTGGATCTCCCCAAACTCGTTGCGGAAGTACTCGATGAGCAGGTTGCTGTTCTGGTCGTGGGCCGAGTTATAGTTGGTCACGACGCGGGTGGGGACGCCGAGGCACCGCAGCACTGGGTCGGGGGACACGGTGGAGAGAGCTTAGGGGATGAGCTGAGGCCCTAGAGACATCTGCTTTGCTTGGGCCTCCACGTGGGAGCACTGCACACTGGTAAGGTTGTGCCATCCCCTTGCCCGGACAATGGCACCCACCTCGCTGGTTGCCCCATGTCCACTCTTTCCCTTTCACATCACAGCTAACAACAGACTCTAAATGCAAATCTGACATTAACAGTCCTCTGCTAAACCCTCAATGGCTCCCCACAGCCCTCGAGGTCAAAGGCCAGACCTCCACCGTGGCCCTTGCCCTGCAGGGTCTGGCCCCTGACCACCTCTTGCACACTTTGCTCCAGCCACACTGGCCTCACTGCTCCTCCAGCACTCCATGCTGCCAACAGCCCCAGGACATTGGCATATGCTGTTCCCTGGGCCAGGAAGGCCACCCGGCAAGGTTTAGATTACCCCATCATTTGCATTCATAGCAAAACTGGGGACTCATCATCATTCTCAATATACAGGTGTGTGAAGGATTCTTTAATTTATCCTCTGAGGGCAGTGAGCGAGCTGTCTTATTTTATATCCCCAGAGCCCAGCACAGGCCTGGCACAGACTAATTTGTCAAATGGGATGAAGGAGTGGGTGAGGTAGAAAGAAAAGGAGGAAGGGAAGGAAAGAAGTAATGACAGAGATTCAGAGTGAGGAGTGAACAGCGGGGCAAGCAGAAGAGGGAACAAAGGTCAGGAGCCCTTCCGTTCCAGCCCCAGCTGCTTCAGGCTGTGTGGCCTGAGGCCAGTCCCTTCGCCTCTCTGGGCCTTGTTTCCTCCTCTCTAGCCTGGGGTTCAGGTGCACTGGGACTCCATCGTGGACCAGGAGGGCCTGCATTTGTGCCTCAGCACAGTTTACAGAGGGCCCGGAGTAACTGGGAAAGGGACTGGTGTTGGAATGATAGGTGACAAAAAGGCAGGATGTCAAGTGGCATCTATAGACCGCAGAGGAGGGACGAAGACCCCGGGCGTGAATCCTGCCCGAATGGTGATGCCAGGTGCTCCGGACAGAGGGAATTATGGGTGTTCTTCCTCCTGCAGTTTTTTATGTTACTTTGTATGTAAAATGTAAAAGTAACATAGTCTCAGGGTAAGGTAAAGAAAGTAACATCTAAAAAAAGAAGTGAAACAGAAAGTCCTACTAAATATAATCAGTAGGACCTTTGTTTTACTTTTAGTTTTGATTGAGGTTGAGTCTTTGAGACGGGGGAGGGGCAGGGATGTGACCTTTGCCCTGTGCCCACCATCAACCAGGGCAAGAGCTTCCCCGATGGCCCTGGATTCTGGCCAGGAGACATGAGGGCACTGGGAGGAGGAAGGAAGGAGCAGCTGTGACCCTTCACCTCTTGCCTGGTTCCTGTGCCCTTCAACTTGGGTAGAGTCTGGACGCTCTGCTGCCCATGGCAAGGGCTGATGTCCCAACCCCAGGCCTTGCCCCACCATGTGACAGGCTTCGGAGTACAGACCTGAGGCTTGGGGAGGCCTGTCCCCGCTGCCCAGGGAGCAAGGCTCCACTCCTGTCCCAGGGGCGGTGTCCCGGGAGGCCTCATCATCACAGTCTAAGGCCAGGAGGCTGTGCCAGAGGCGGGCCCACCTCGTTCCAAGCCTGGCTGTGCCACTCACCAGCTGTGCGAACCTTGGCCAAGCCACTTCTCTTCTCTGAGCCTCCATTTCCTCCTCTAAGGGGAGCTAATAATAGCGGCTTGTAATGATTCAGAGAGGAATGGGTATGGGCAGGCTGGCCAAACAGAAAAGTGTGTCACTGTGCCCGTCACTGCAAACGTCCATCCAATCACTGTCGGCCGACTTATGGACACAGAGAAAATGCCCCAAGATCCAGCTGAGGAATCCCAGCTTCCCCGGAAAGCCACAAACCCCACCTAACTTGAACCAGAGACTGTGCTAAGTGACATCTCCCCAGGTCCTAAGCGCTCCCTGGGACTTGGGTCAGTTTCTGCTGTCTCCAGTTTACACATGAGGAAACTTAGGCTTGGAGACACCAGTTCTCTTGCCCAAGTCCTCCGGGGGTCAGAGGCAGAGCTGGAATTCACCCCGGGCGGTCGGTCTCAAGTCCCTGGGCCGATCCACCATTCAGCTCCCTGCAGAAACCCCGTGACCACGGGGGTCAGACGCCCCCTTATTTGACCGAATCTCCCTGGCTCCGTTACACATCAGGCCTGGGAGAAGGTTGCAGGGACCCGGGCTCACAGAAGCCAAGGGCGGTTCCAGGCCCTCTCACATCCCGTGTGCCGCTCACCAGTGCAGGCCACAGCAGCAAAGACCCAGCACTGGCCATACTTGACGCGCTGGCAGCCGCCATTCTTCCAGCGACGCAGGATGTCCACGCTGCCGATCCAGAACATGGGGTTGATGCCATCCCTGTAGTTGTTGTCCCAGCGTCCCAGCAGCACGCCCAGGTCATCATTGCAGTTGACCTGCAACCAGCGAGAGTGTCAGAGGGACCAAGCCTGGGGAAAGGGTGACGGCTGCACTAGGGTGGGCATGAGTTCAGCACATGGTGAAAGGCAGGGAAGGGTGTTCCAGGTTGAAGGAACAGCAGGTGCAAAGATCCCAAGGTGTGACAGACTGGGAGGTTAGAGACGGCTGGCGCCGGAGAGAGAAGCGGGAGGGAGGAGGCAGAGAGGGGTCAAGGTCGTGAGGGTGATGCTGGAGATGTGAATTTGTCCACGGGGTGGCAGGGGAGTGACACGGCGTGACCTGAGTTTTACAAAGACCCCCTCTGGCCCCTGCCCAGATTGTGTCATTTGCCCCCAGACTCCCAGAACCTCGAGAATAAAATGCAGCCTCCTGACCGTGGCCCTGAGGCCCGCACCGTCTGGCCCTGCCCCCCCTGCAGCCCACCTGCATCCGACCCTCCTGCTTGTGCCCTGCTCCAGCCATACTGGCCCCCCTTTTGCTCCTCAAACCTGCCACAGTCGTCCCTCCTCAGGGAGCCTTTGCACACAAGCTGTCCCCTCCGCCTGGGATGCTCTTGTCCTCCCAGTTACTACGTCAAGTCGGGACCCCTCACTCAGGGAGGTCCCCCAGCCCCTTGCTGGGGTTAGGCCCTGTGTTCAGACACTGTCACACATCTGGCCGCTTTGGTGAGTGCATCGTAACTTACGACTGTGCGCTCATGTGATACTGTGGTTCCGCCTGTCTCCTCCCACACACACCCTAGAACGGAAGCTCGATGAAGTTAGAGACCATTCATGTCTTACACCTGCTTTTCCCTGGTGCCTAGGATGTGGGTGGCACTTGACGAATACTTGCTGGATGAGTGAGTGAATGAATGAATGAATGGATTGCTTTGAGGGACCACATGGCATTACCCGCATTTGTACCTTGTCTCTCCAAATACAAGGTCTCCTAGCTGGGACTCACCCATCTCTTGGGTTCCCCCACCATGCCCAGTGCGGGGCCTGGCAGGCCTGCTACTCACTCACCATGGCGCTCACCACCCGGCCCACGTAGACTGGACTGCTGCGGCGCGAGCAGTCGCGGCCAGCGTCCCTCAGGAACTTGGGGTTGACGTCCAAGAGCATCAGGCAGATGTCCAGAATCCCGTCTTCAAACTGTGTCAGAGGAAACAAGGGGAGGATGAGGGAGCTGAGAAGTCACCTCCTCCGGGAAGCCTGCCTTGAAGTCAGCAGCTGTGGGACCCCTCTGTTCTGTCTCACACACCAGATCGGAGGCTCGGAGGCTCGGGCTGGGTCTGTCACATCTCCGTGGTGCCAGCTTTTCCTGGCCCAGGAAAGGGGGGGTGAGGTGGGACAATGACTGAGTGTGTGAGAAAGGGGGAGGGGGTGTGACTGCATCCAGGCTGGGGGGGTCCTAGGAGCTTGGAGTAGAGCCCAGAGTGAAAAGCCCAGCGTCCCTGGAGCGTCCCTCCCCTCCGACTCACCTCAGGCCCAGCCACTGCACTCCCCCACCGCCAAGTCTTCACTTCCCTAAAGCCTGACTCACCCTGCAGAGCTGATGAGCCTCCCCTCCTTCCCCATCCCATCACCACACACCGTTCGGATTGGAACCAAAGTATAGACTGTAAAGATGCACCCAGAGTAAAATCTAGACTTTTCCCTGTGGCCTGCAAGGCCCATTAAAATCTGTGTCCCATAGAGAACAAACGTATGGACTCCAAGGAGGGGGAACGTGGCAGGGCAGGCGGAGGAAGGGAGGTGGTGGTGGTGGGATGACTTGGGAGATTGGGATTGACATATATACACTAATGTGTATAAAATTGATAACTAATAAGAACCCGCTGTATAAAAAATAAATTTAATTTAATTAAAAAAAAAAAAGCTCTGTGTCCCACCCCATCTTTGACCTCATCTCTCACCGCTCTCACCCATACTCATTCTGCTCCAGGCTCACTGCACTGCCTCAGGACCTTTGTGCTTGCTATTTCCTTTGCTTGGAATGCTCTTCCTGCCTCTCTCTGTGTGACACACACCTCCTCATCCTTGCAACTCAGATGTTATGTTTTTCAAAATCTCTCCATGTCACCTTCCATCGGACCACCCATCTGTCATGTTCAAGGGCTCTCCTGTCTGCCCCCTGCTCCCCATCTCTGTGGTCTTGTCCCAAACCAGGCCTTATCGCAGGTTTCCCTCCGTGATGCAGAATAGCCCTCCCTGGCTTGAACCATTCATTTTGTGGCTCCCTATTGCCATCAGCCTGACATTCAGGGCTGTTCACAACCTGAACACTGCTGACTTCTCCCACGTCATCTCCTGGGGCCCCTTCTCATATAAGTGCTCCCCAAACAGTAACATCCTTCTTAGGTACAACATAAACTTTCCCACCTCTGAACTTTGGCTCATGCTGTTCCTTTTGCTTGGAATACCAGGCACCCACCTCTTCCAAAGCTCAGCTCAAATGCTGCTTACTTCAGGAACTGCCTGATTCCCTTCCTTCCTTTAGGTCTTATCATCCTGGCTAGTGATGACTTCTGGAAGTTTGCAAGGCCATGTCCCACGGCCCCGCACAACCTGGACACAGACCAGGAACTCAGAAAATGAAAGGGAGGAGTTGGCTTTGTTCTGTCTCTCAGGGGAGAATACAGAGCCCTGGGAAATAAGAGCCAATTCATTTTTTGATGTATTTTATGCATCACAGTCATATCACCATTTCATTTATATCCCACAGAGGGCTACAGGGTTTCTGCGGTTATTTGGAGGCAGACAGTTTTGCAATTATTATCCCCAATATTCAGAAGAGGAAACTGAGGCCAGAGCCCCAGATCTCAGGGATCATCTTATGATCCCAGGGCAGGACTCCCTAGTCTTGAACATGGACCTTGATCCAGGGGCTGCTAAGAGAAATCTCAAGGTGAACCCTACCCCAGGAGGCCAACACCCACTAATACACCAGGAGGTTGAAGGGCGAGGGGTGTGATGGTTCTTGCTTCATGAGTTTTCTCAGCAATATCTCAATGAATTTTTATGGGGTGCTGGATAGCAGAGGAAATAAGAGTATTGATTTGGAGAACCAGCCCAGGCTGGCCTGCTGAAAGAGGAGGAATCACATGGTACAGTTATGAGCCAACCAGCTGAGATCAGCCAAGCCCAGCCTAGACAGTCATGTCCTGGTTGGCCCATAGATTTATGAGAAATAATGAATGATTGTTTTTTCAAGCCTCCAAGTTTTGGACTTGTTTGTTAGTCAGCAGTAGCTAGCTGATACAACAGTGATTCTCAAAGTATCACTGGATCAATAGCATCAGCATCACCTGAGAACTTGTTAAAAATGCAAATTCGCAGCCCATACCCAGACCTACTGTATCAGAAACCAGGGATGGGACCCAGGAACCTGTGTTTTAACCCATTTTTTTTAGGTGATTCTGACATATATTCGAGTTTGTGAACCACTGATCTAGATAATGGTTTAAAGCCCCTCTCAGCATATGCCTAGCATATCGTAAGCTTTCTCCAGTGCTGCCCATTATTTTGATATATGGCCTTGAATGTTCCCCTTCTCCCTCATGGAGCACCTGCCAGCCCCACAACTCTCAGGGGCCCTCTTATTCTTTCCCACCTTGAATCCAGAGCTGCTGCTCCCACAGTGGTTAGGGCCACCCTTTGCTGTATGACCTCAGGCTTGGCCTGGGCCCTCTCTGAGCCTCTAACCATTTCAGGGCCCTTGAATCTTTGACAGCATGGCGTAGGTGACTCAGACCTGCTCACACTTCTGACTTTGATTTTGACTGTCTCAGACCGAGGACCCAGCACAAAGTGGGCCTAAGATGGTTGGGAGGGGCAGGGTGTGGCCTTACCTGCCCATAATTCCAAGGTATGCTCTTGATGAACTTGGCTGAGCCCTGGTAGATGAAGCCCTGTTGGGTGAGGACGTACTCCCGCCGCTCCTCCTCTGAGTCCAGGTACACAGCGTCCGCTGTGGGTGAAAAGGAAAGGGCCTCAACTCTAGGTCTGGCAAGGCCCAGGTTCCCCACAGACGTGGCAGCCGGGGTGCCAACTCCCCAGGGCCAGGTCAGTTTCTCAGAGGCCTTTCTCTCTTTTAATCAGAAAAACTAATAATTAATTAATAATCCCATATCAGTGAGATAAGGTATTATCAGTGACAGCAATGTCTGTCTTTTATCCAACACTTGCCGTGTGCCAGGACCCATGAGAAATGTATGACATATATTAACTTGTTTAATCTCTCCAAAAGTCCCATGTGGAAGGGATCCTTGGAACCCCCATTTTACAGATGGCAAAACTGAGGCTCAAGAATATATTACAGATGGGAAAACTGATGCCAAAACAAGAGACAGGCACACTCGCTGGGCCACGAGTCAGGAACCCCCTAGCTCTGAGTCTCCTTTGCTGTGTGACCCTGGGCAGGTCACTTCTTCTCCTGCCACCTGACTGTGTTCTCTAGGAGTAAACTGTGATCCCAGATCTGAAAGGTGCTTTGCAAGCTAAAGCCCTGAGCCAGTGCGAGGAAGAAGCATCATTCAGGTGGAGAGAAAGCCAAGAAAGGGTCACTGCAGCTCAGGGGAGGAGGGTCCTTGTCCAGCTTGGGGGGTCAGCTGGCATCTGAAGGTTGCCTGGATGACATTCTAAGCAGAGGACCAGAGAGAGCAGAGGTGTGCCTGCTGGAAAACGCAGGGCACTTAGTTCCCTGTGGCTAGCGCCGACAGAAAAGGGCCTGGGGCGGTGGGGCCAGATGACAGGAAGGCAAAGGTTAACCTGGCCTTTCTAATCCTCACTTCACAAGTGAAGAAACTGAGGCTGGGAAGGGGAAATCCAGAGCCATGGTATGACTTTGGTCGGCTCTGGGCATTTTTGTCTCCGTGGGCTCCTTCCTCCACAAAAAAATAAAAAAACAAAAATATATTTTATGACTGCATTGGTATAATGATGAACATATTAATATTATATGTTAAAACACATTCTCTGGCCTGAACATTCATTTTGTTTCTTCTGATTTTAAAAGAAATTAACACATTTTCATGGGTCCCTAAAAGTATGGCGGGCCCAGGCAGCGTGCCTACTGAAATCAGCCTGGGGAAACATGTCCAGTGCCTGGGATGCAGC
Organism: Mesoplodon densirostris; assembly: GCF_025265405.1. NCBI lineage: Eukaryota > Metazoa > Chordata > Mammalia > Artiodactyla > Ziphiidae > Mesoplodon > Mesoplodon densirostris. Next base: position 21,905,942 of record NC_082676.1, on the reverse strand, counting down.
TGCCCGGCCCCTCAGACCCCTGGGCTCCTCTACAGCAACCAGCAACCTTATAGCTTGGAGGAAGCAAATGTGAAAGTGGCTGGGTGTCTTTTGCATCCTGCCCTGTGGCTCTGAAGATTGCGCAATAAACATCAGCCTTCAGATAAATGAACTATGTGGCTGTAAATCAGCGGGCAGCGTGGGAGGAAGAATTTAAGAGAAGAAAAAGCCCACAGTACTTTCTCATCCAGTGAAAGTGTCAGCACATGTTGAATTGTCCCCACCGTAGCCCAGGAAGCTGGGACTATGATGTCCCTGCTCAGGTCTCTAGCTGGTAAAGGTGGAGGCCTTGGGGCCGCTAGATCCCGATCCTGACCATGTTGGAGCTCAGGGACGGGAGGCCCCCAGGTCACGGGCAGATCCCCCCTTCCCCCAGAGGGAGAGCAGTTTCCTCCCCTAGCGTGCCCACCCCCACTGAGCCCAACTTCCTGCCTCCGCATCACCAGTTCCCGTCCTGGGATGTGGGTCCCTTTAGTCACTGTGCTGCTTGGCTGACTGTCAGCCCAACCCTCCGGGCAGGGAGGAGGCCAAGCCACAGGAAGGGGACATCCCCCAGACCCTCACTCCCCGTTCCCTGAACTCTGAAACCCCACGGTGTTGGGGTCGGGGAGGGGCACTGCCACGTTCCTGCCCTGCGGGTAGGGTTGCCAACTAGCTGTAAGTTCGTTCACATTGACTAAAATCAAAATGAGCGGACAGTGGGTCCAGCAAGGCCACTTCTGTCCTGAGAAACCATTCCGTGTGGCCACAGGGCATGTGATCAAGGGTGCTCCTCCCTCTGATAAGCCACTGGGAACCAACTCATGCCTGTGGGTGGGAGCCAGACTAATGAACCAACCACCCGGCAAGACCCAGGGCACTCCCAGCTCTTAAAAAGGATGAGCAGATGTCTGCAGACTGATGCAGAAAGAGCCTCAAGATGTACAGTAGAGGGAGAAAAAAACCAACCCAAGTTGTAGGCTGATGTATATGGTAAGATTCTTTTAAGTTTAAGAAAGATAGGGAAACCCATAATGCAGTGAGGTCTTGTACAACATGATGAATGTAACTAACACTGCTGTATGTTACATATGGAAGTTCTTAAGAGAATAAATCCTAAAAGTTCTCAACACAAGGAAAAACTTTTTCTATTTCTTTAATTTTGTATCTATATGAGATGATGGATGTTCATTAAACTTGTGATAATCATTTCACGATGTATGTAAGTCAGATCTTTATGCTGTACACCTTAAGCTTATACAGTGCTGTATGTCCATTATATCTCAATAAAACTGGAAGAAAAAAAAATACAGCGACGTCTCCAGGCACATACATTGGAATCTAAGGAGATAAACCCCCCAAAGACATCTAATAATGGTGTTTCCCAAGGAAGAGAGTCAAGGGGGGGTTGTCTCTCTGTAGTGCTTAAAGCTTTTATAAAGAGGGTGTTCTCATGTCTTACTGTTATAATTAGAAATAAAAGCCAAAGTATGTAAAAGAGAAAATAAAAAAAAATCTTTCTGTTCAAATAAAATGCCCCAAAATGGAGAAAAAAGAAAGAAAGAAAGAAAGCAGTGGCCTAGTAAGAAGCTGGTTGTCTTGATGCTGGAGAGGCCAGAATTTCTGCCCTGGGCCCGGGCTTTGAGGAGGGACAGCCCATTCCCAGGTTGGGCCCGCCCACAAGGCCCCTCTCTCTGCTGGGCTCCATAGGAGCGGGAAGGAAAGAGAGCCCACTGTCTTGTAAATCACAGGCCCCTGTCTCCTCCCATCTGCTCGAGATAGACTCAGCCCTCTCCCTGACTCTCTAGTTTTGTCCAGCATCGCCCACTTGCTCCTTGAAGGACCTGCCTAAAACCATTTATCTCTGAGCCTCAGTTTACTGTCTGTAAAACAAGGATGCTAACCTCTCCCCCTGGGGATTGTTGAGAGCCACACTGAAAGAATGTATAAGGAGACACCTAGGTGACCAAACTGCTCCTGCCCACCTCTCCTGGGTACCCTACCCCTCCACCTCCCTGTTTCCCTTCCCCAAGCCAGTCCAGTGGGATTTAAAACAGAGCCCCACGAAACAGAGCCAGGCATAAAGCTGCGGCCCTGGGCATCCATTGGGCAGCCCTTTCCTGAACGGGGCTTCTGAACCTGGGTCACCTCCAGGCCCAGCTCACAGTGCCAGGGCCTCAGACACAGGGTGAGATCCCTTCGTAGCTATGTAGGCTGGGGCAAGTCATTTTGCTTCCGCGAGCCTGTCTCCTCCTCTGTAAATGGGAATAAGTGAGTTCTGACATCACAAGGTCTTAGGGAGGCTGGAGCACGGAACTGTATAGAGTAGGCCTCACTCAATTCAATTGGATGTCTCTTCCGCCCCATCCTCCCACCCTCAGTGGTTCCCATGGGTGGGTCCAGACCTGCCCATCTCCCCACCCCACGGATGAAGCGCAGCTCACCTGGGCACCAGGCATTGAAGAGCAGGGTGAACTGACCCAGCACGAAGCTGGAGCCCTGGTAGCCAGTGGAGGCCTCCAGGCTGAGGCGGTACAGGCCAATGGGGGAGCTGGCTGGGGTGCAGAGCTGCAGCGAGAGGGCACTGCCCTGCCGGTCCACCACCGTGGCCACCCAGGCACCCTCCTCCACAGCATCGGACAGCCGGAAGCGGGCCTTGGTCCCGGCATTCTCGCTGGGGACTGGGCCTGCAGAGGGAGAAAGCAGGGGCCGTGAGCCAGGGGTGGTGAGGGAGGGTGAGCGCCAGGGCTGGCAGGAGCAGAACACATGTCTGGGGTCCCCTGGGCCTGGGTCTGAGGCCTAGTTCTGTCACTAACCATTGAGGGAACTTTGGGGACAGGTTTCATCTCTCTGAGCCTCAGCTTCTTCATCTGTAAAATGGGGATCAGACCCCAAAGTGTGCAGGATGGTTTTGTGGGAATACATGAAAAGCTGCAGGCACACAGCACGTCCTCAATCTCCTGGGAGATTTCTCCTGGAAGAGGGGACAGCGTGGCCTGGGACAGGGTCACAGTCACACTGTTCTGGACTGGCGTGACTTTGGGGAAGACCATTCTCTTCTCTGGGCTCAGTTTGCCCATCTGTAACATGGACAGGAATTAGGCAAGATACTCCCCGAAGGTCCTCCTCTCCTGCCTAAATCCTTTAACTTTCAGAAAAAGAAGCCGAGACTCTGAGTAGAATGGGACCTTGGTCCTCTGATGTCCCCAGTGGGGCCTGTCTGAAAGCCTGCTTGCTCTCGGCTAGCAGAGGGTGCTGGCCAATGCAGACCTAGGTGTCTATCTCCCAAGGCCCCTCCAACTTTTTGCCTCTGTATCTCCATAGGCAGCCACGAAAAGCCAGAACTATCCCTCACCTCCCTACAGCCTTTTACACTTTACAAAGCACCTTGGCACTTACTGCTTCTCCAAAGACCCCTTGTACAGGAGGGAAAACTGAGGCTCAGAGAGAAGGGCTCTCCCAAGAACATCCCAGGGGTCTGCAGCAAAGCTAACACCTGAGCCCACATCTCTAGGCCCTGGGCTGCCCCCAAGGTGCCTCTCATTCCCAAAAGGGATGCTCCCTAGTCGGGGGGTTTCTGGGCTCAGTGTAGTGAGAGCCTGCCTTGAACTGGCTCTTTTTCAGATGGAGGGCAGGGCCTAGCCCATGAAGGCAGGTCTGAGTCATGGGGAGGGTGAGGGGTGCTGGTCACTCTTTCTGGACTTGGGCGGCGCAGAGAAGAAACAAAATCTTCTCTGCCTGGTTGGGCGGCTGCTTGGGAGGGTTTCTGTTTATTCTTGCATCTCCCTCCCTGCAGCTCTACCCACCCCCCCACCACTACTGACAGTATGGGGGCCTGCTCACTGAGGGGCTACCTGCCAGCCCCACCCACTCCCAGGCCCAAATATAACTATGAGCTAACAGGCATGACACAGGCCTCTGGGGCCCTGTCTGAGTGCCAGGAGCCAGCTGTAAGCCTTTAAATGCTCCCTGTCTTCCGGAGCCAGTATTTAGGGGAGAAGTTGGGCAGCACTGGGGCCCGAGAGCCAGCCTAGGTCTGGTTCCACCACTTAGACCCTGAGTGCTGTGTGACCTGGGCTAAGTCACCAGGTCACCAGTCACCAGTCTCTGATCTGCGATTTTCTCATCAAAGAAGAAAACAGGCTTAGACTACATGCCTAGAAAGGTTCGACTCCAGGTCTGAAACTGGCTCTGTGACCTTGGACAAGCTATTTAGCTTCTCTGTGCCTCAGTTTCCTTACCTGTAAAATGGGGTCAATTGCAGTACCTCCTCATAAGGTCATTGTGAGGCTCAAAGAAGGTGACGCTTGTAAAGCACATTGCAAGGTGCCTGGCACATAGTAAGTGCTCAATAAATAATAGTTATTATTTATTATTGTCACTACCACCTTCTAATGCTGTTTAGAGGAATCAGTGAGAGTTTAAACCAGTGACTAGCACATAGTAATTATGCAGTAAATATGAGCTATCCCCAGTGTCATCCAAAGAGACCATTACAAATCAGAATTCCCAAGCCAAATAACAGATTTTGAGACTGGAGTGGAACGCGATAATTGTCTAGTTCAATTGAATCACTTCACAGATACAGAAACTGAGACCGAAAGGGGTAAAGTTGGGGTGACTATACGTCCCAGTTTTCCCAGGATAGTCCCATTTTATGCCTGTGGTCCCAGCATAATTCTTTTTTTTTTTTTTTTTTTTAAACCAAACCTGCTCTACTCCCCAGTCTTACTCTCTAGATCGGCAGCTATTTTATTTTATTTTTTATTATTATTTTTAAATTTATTTATTTATTTATTTATTTATGGCTGTGTTGGGTCTTCGTTTCTGTGCGAGGGCTTTCTCCAGTTGTGGCAAGCGGGGGCCACTCCTCATTGCGGTGCGCGGGTCTCTCACTATCGCGGCCTCTCTTGTTGCGGAGCACAGGCTCCAGACGCGCAGGCTCAGCAATTGTGGCTCACGGGCCCAGTTGCTCCACGGCATGTGGGACCCTCCCAGGCCAGGGCTTGAACCCGTGTCCCCTGCATTGGCAGGCAGATTCTCAACCACTGCGCCACCAGGGAAGCCCTCTTTTTTTTTTTTTAACATCTTTATTGGAGTATAATTGCTTTACAATGGTGTGTTAGTTTCTGCTTTATAACAAAGTGAATCAGCTATACATATACATATATCTGCATATCTCCTCCCTCTCCCAGCATAATTCTTAATGGCACCCCTTTCATTCTCAGAAAAGACTCTGGATGATCAATGATCTGGTCTCCATGGTAATGGCCTGGGCCAGGTACCATAGCCACCATCACTGTTGATACACCACCCTCGGGGACAGGCCAGGAAACACATTTCCCTTTCTCTCTGTCCCGCGGCAGCTGTGTACATACACGCACTTACACACCCCTTTCTTCTGAGGGGTCCTGGTGGATGAGAGGAGGACGGGCTGTCCCCCGGCCCCACTGCTGCTCACATAAACTGGCTTAGAAAACTCCTTGGCTGCGGTTCCACACGGAACCGTTTGTGGGGCTAGAGGTGCCACAGAGACCCCCCTGGGTAAATGGCCCTGGAGATCTGAGGGGTCCTGGCCACTACCCCGACCACGGCAGTGAGGGCCTGGGTGGGGTGGATGAGGGGAACCTTCCAGAGTCAAGCCTTCTATTAGCTGCATAAGGGTTCTCTTCACTGCTTCAGGATGACCTCACTCTCACCCAACCCACCTTCCCAACCCTGGCCCGCCTTGGGGGAAAGCAGAGCTTTATTCCTTAACAAGGATGGTGCTTGTCTGCTGTGGTCTGTACCCCACAGCAGAGCCTGTCCGGCCTCGAACTGTCAGGGTGAAATGCATGGCATCTGGGCATGGGTGGGGTCAGGTCACACACCCCATTTGCTGAGTGACCTTCGCCAGCTCTCTCTCCTCTCTGGGCCTCAGTTTCCCTGAAGAGGTAGGACAGGCTGATCATAAGCTAGAATGTTCCAACACTAGGGCAGGGTGCCCAGGCCAGGCCCAGGGTCGGGGGCTGACCAAAGCCAGGCATCAAGGCAGAAGGCCCCCCTTCCTGGTATTGTTTCTCAGCTTCCCCAGCCCACAGGAGGGTCTTGGTAGCTCAGACAGGGAGGCCGAGTGCACCCAGAGATACAGTGCCTTCTGTGGCTGCCCCGGGGGCTGTGGACATTACCAGGGCAGGTTGGCTATGGTTTGAGATAAGCTGGCAGAGACTGGAGACCAGAGATTAGTTGTTGGGGTAAAAAGGTCAGCTCCCCGCCTCCCCTGTGGCCCCAACCCTGAACTTGGGGCCTCGTGACCTAGTGTCAGGCTGCCTAGACAAATGGAGAAGAAGGAGAAAGAAATTTGGACGCCTTGAAGTTGAAAGAAGGGAAAAAAGATGGGAAATACCCAAGTTGGCAGTTCATCGACCATCCATTTCACAGAGGAATAAACTGAGACCGGCAGGCACTTGTGGTGAACAAGTAAATGTCCCTGCTCTCAGATCACATCAATGAAAAGCCTCAACTCTGGGGTCAGGGTTTCAATTCTGCTGTGTCCCTAACTTACTGTATGACCTGGGCAAGTAACTTGACCTTTCTAAGCCTCAGAGTTCTCATCTGTAAAATGGGTGCTAGTTACACTTCTAGAACAGAAGGTTTCAGGATGAGTATGCACATACCATAGATGTGATTTTCATCAAGCCAAGCCTGCTCAGGGCACCACACCCAGCCCTTAACTGCCATGGATTCAGCCTTCCACTTTACAGAGGGGGAAACTGAGGCTGGAAAGATCAGAGACTTGCAGGAGGCCCCTCAGATTTATTGGAAGAACCCCAAGGATGCTGGGTATGTGTGTGTGGGGGGTATCCTGGCTAGTAGGTGTGTTCCTGCCAGAAGGGAAGGGGGAGGGAGGAAAGGGACGAAGTGGATATCCGTGGCCGGTCTGCAGGCGCTGTGATAAGCTTTATCAAACGGCCTCCCAGGTAGTATGGGCCTCAGCCTGCTTGCTCTCTGGCCTCAGAGACCTCAGAAAGAGCTAAAGCTCACCTTTCCCACGCTTGGGCCAGAGTCCCAGCCAGGCGGCCCCTCTCTGACCTCAAGGGAGTGGTTCCCATCAGAAGCCAAACCCAGGGATTTAGCATTTAAGGCCACTTTCCTGGGAATAGCAAAGAAGACTGGACACTGGGCATCTGGGGATGGGGTGGTTGGGGCCTCAATGTCCCTTCATCCATCACTGGAGTCCCTGGAGCAAGACCAGCAAACAGCTGCTAACATCTGCAGGGCACTCCCTCATGTCAGGCCCTTCTCACCTAACGACCTTCCACCAGGAGTGCTTTACCTCAGAGAGGCTAAGCAACTTGCCCAGGGTCACACAGCGGGTAGGCAGTCTGGTCCACACCAGAACCCAGGTCTGTCTGTCCAGCTCCTGAGCCTGAGGCAGCCTCCGAAGGCTTAGAGAAAGAACTAGGGGAACATAAAACTGCCCACTCAGAGGGCTGGAGCAGCGGGGGTTCTCTCCACCAACCAGACCCCCTTTGGGCCTGATACCATCAGGTTGTGTGGGTTTGCGGGGGTGGCTGTTGATAAGAATTGGGAAGTTGTTCTGATGTGGGAAAAGGCAGGCAGGACCTTGATGGACCCGTGTGGCGGCAAACCTCCCCTTCAACCCTGGTGACAACAGGTTGTCAGGAACCCAGGCGTCCAGAAGCACAGACTTATCTACAAGACTGAGCGGCCTGCGGAGACATCTCTGCACTCTCTGGCCTCAGTTCCCTCATCTGTAAAATGGGGTATGACTGCTGGGAATTTCTCAGGGGGCGAAGAGGAACGGCGTCACCTGTCCCATGGTCTGTCAGGGGACAACAAAATCACAGAACAGGGAGGTGCGGGCGTGGGACTCACCAGTCACGGCACAGAAGGTGAGGCTATCCACGCCAGCCTCGTAGTTTCGGCCCTCGAAGTGCAGCGTCAGCCAGAAGGGCTGGCCCCGTCGCACCACCAGCTTCTCCCTGCACAGCTCAGCCGTGTGGTGGTCACGGCCATTGGCCTCCAGCTCCAGGTCACATCTCTCCAGAACAAGATCTGTGGAGACAGTGAGGGGCTTGAGCCGTGGTTCCATCCCTCAGTCAGCTGTGAGCCCTGAGCTCCCTGGACGTGAGGGGTTCAGGGCACCCCCGGGAGCCAGCCTTCCCAATCCCCACCCACCCTGTCACCCAGGGGCTAACTGGGCCTGAACCTCCCCAACTCTTTTTTTTTGGCCGTGCTGCGCAGCTTGCAGGATCTTAGTTCCCTGACGAGGGATCGAACCTGGGCCCACTGCAGTGGAAGCCCGGAGTCCTAACCACTGGACCGACGGGGAATTTCCTCCCCAGCTCTTAATCACAGGTTGTGCGCACTGCGGCAAGTGGGGAAGTCTTTGCACCTCCTAGCCGTGGGCCCTCAGGCAACTCAGCTTTTCTGGGCCTCACTTTTCCCCATGTGTCCACAGGTGGGGACAGCAGGATCCACCTAACAGGGCTGTGGTGAGCCATTTAGCCCGGTGCCTGGCTCATAATAAATGCCTACTAAACACGAGCTAGTCTACTGTGATTGGAGGGCTCTTTTGGTAAAAAGGGGGGTGGTATTCGGTATCGATTAATTACACAGGCTTTGCCTTTTAGGTTCAATTTCCAATTTCCAGAAAATACAGAGGACTGAGGAAGATGTAAACACAGAACCAGGAAGCAATCAACAAAATTCATACTCTGGGAAACTATAGGTAAAGTATTTGGTTTCTTTAACCAATAAATTACAAAAAAAAAAAAAAAGACAAGAAAAAAAGTTGAAGGGATAACCTATAGACTAAGAGAAACCTAAAACACACTACAACCCACTGTGCTGTGTGACCCTTATTTGGATTTTGATTTTAAAAACTATTTATTACATGCATGAGGCAATTAGAAATTTGAATACTGATGTGTAATGGTGATATTAAGGAATTTTGTATTTGTTTATGTCTAAAAAGGAGTCCTTATTCTTTGGAGAGATATATTGAAATATTTACGGATGAAATGATGTGATGCCTGGGATTTGTTTCCAAATAATGGGTTGTGGGGTGCGAGGGCAGGAGGCAATCAATAGTAGCCATAAGTTGGTGGTAGTTGGGACCAGGTGACGAGAACATAGGCATTTATTCTACTGTTCTCTCTACTTTTATGTATGTTCAATTCTCCATAATAAAAATTTTTTTTCAATGACAGAGGTTTTGGAGTCTTCTGGACCTGAGTTTCAGTTCTGCTGTGCCGCTGTGTGATCCTGGGGAAGGTGTCTCTCCCTCTCTGTGCCTCCTTTTCTGAAGCGTCAAAGGGCTGCTGTGAGGTCTAGCAGAGGACACCCTTTCCCCAGGGCTGAGCCCAGGGCAAAAGTTTGATATGTGAAAGTTCTCTTTTCCCATATTTTCAGAGGGAACTGAAGACCAGGGGAGGGATTGGGGTGATGGGAGAGTGAGGGTCAAATCTCATAAACCTTGGCAAGCTCAATCTGACCTAATCAAGGTCAAGATTAGGGGGACCGTAGGGTGAGAGGAGTGGGCAAGGGAGATGCTCAGAATTATGGGACCCTTAAGAGTATGTGGTCCCACTGAGGCCCAGGGTCAGGGATTTACCAAAGTCACCCAGCAAGTGGGTCCTTCCACAGAGACATACATGCAGGTCTCCTCCCTCCCGCCATGGAACAAATTGCCCAGTAACTGCCGAGGGCTTTGACGTGGATTATCTCCACTTAAACCTCACAACTACCCACCTACACAGCTACTATCACTACCTTCACTTTGTAGACAGAGACATTACACGGCCCCAGGTCTCACGGCAAGCACAAGCTGAAGCTTTGGGGTTTGAATCCAGGGCTGTAGATTCGGGAGCCCGCACTGGTAACAACCTCACTCACAGCTCAAGATTTTGTGGTCCATCCCCCTGCCCCCCTCCACTCCTCCCATCCCCTGCCCACGTCCTGTGTTGTTTCAAGCCTAGGAGGAGACCTGGGAGAAGTTGAGGCCCCTGCAATCACAGCAAGAGAGACCTCCGCTAGCCACAAGGAAGAACTTCCTGCTGGCCTGCTGGGGTGAAGAAACACTGTTTTGGGAAACTTCAACTCCAGAGAGCTTAAGCAAGAAAGAGGCCACTGTTGTCCCCCTAGGAGACCTTAGAGAGATGGTCAGTCCCTGGTCTGGGGCAGATGCAGCTCTTTCTCACTCTATTGTCTGAAGAAAGATTTCCAGAAATCATGCCCAGCTCTAGAGGTGCAGAAACACTGGGGTCTAGGGTCTTAGGATTTCCACACTGAGAAAGGACCCGAGGTCTTCCAGGCCACCGGGACCTCTGTAGGAAGTGGCCACTCTGGCAGTGGGGCAGGGGGCTCATCATAATTGGCATCTCCAGAGTCCCCCAGGTCTACTGAGCCCCACTCTTGGGGACAGGGTGGGAAACTGCATGAGGCACAAGTGCGCCGCCTAGGTGACGCATCACAGCCAGCCCTGAGCTGGCTTTCGATCGCATGTGCTGGGGAGCTGGGTCCCAGAGAGAGACAAAGATGGCCCGAGATCACACAGTAGGTCAGGCACGTCGGTGGTTCCTCCTGCTTGTTCCTGCTCCACGTGCCCCGGGTCCCTCTCCGTGTTCGCTCTGCCCACCCTCCTTCCTGGGGGCTGTGGTGGTGCAGAGGCCACCTCCAGATGGACTTGACCCAAGAGTCAGCCAGGATGCTGAGTCCAGCAGCATTAGTACAGGCGCATCTCCCATCGTAGAAATCCCTCTGAAATGGTAGCCCTGCCCGGTGTGTGTGTGTGTGTGTGTGTGTGTGTGTGTGTGTGTGTAGGAAATGAATTGAGCCCCTTCTCCAGTCCTCTCACAGATGTACCGAGGACTGGCATTACTGTCCATGTTTTACAGGAGGGGAAACTGAGACTCAACCAGTGGCCAAGGACCAGGTTTGCAGAACTTGAGGGCAGGGAGGGACCTAGGAGAGCAAGTCTGCTCTCAGGCCTTTCCTCCATAGGATGCTGGGAGTTCCTCTCTGGCCCCCGAGGCCACGGAGACAGCCGGGCTTGGGTTACAACACCACCACGGACTAACCAAAACTAAGTACTCGAGTCCAGGCCAGCACCCTCTGTACAGCTTCACGCCTGGCATGCAGCAGGGAGCCAGCTTCCACTAACTGCCGGAGGACAAGTGACAATGGTCTGCTAACACAGTACTTTACCGTTCATAGCACGCCTTCGTGTTCCATCGCCTCATCTGATCCAGGAAGGCAGAGGTTAATGACTATGCCCTGGGGATGGGGAAGCTGAGGCCCTAAGCAGAGCCAGGACTGGGAGCCAGGCACCTCTCACCCAGCCCAGCCCACTTGTTGCGCTCCAAATCGGGGACTTAGGGATTGAGCCCATCCCGGTCCTGACCCCCACTGCACCGGTGGGACCACAGAGACCAGGTAAGGATGGCTGGACCCGGGGCCCCTGAACGGTCGCAGCGGCGCTGACCCTGATACTGCGCTGACCCTGATACTCACCCTCGGCCATGGTCGGGTGGTGGCTGTGCTCCTCAGACCGGTGGCAGGACTCTCCAAGTGCAGACCACTAGCGACGGGCAATGCAGAGGCTGAGACCGACGGTGAATTTATGGCCCGTTTAGGGGCGGGCTAGGGGCGGGGCCTCGCGGGAAGGCGGGGACCAGGCGGGGACCTGGCGGGGAGGCGGTTCCCTGTCTGGGTCCACGCTCCTCTCCACCAGCAGGCTGGGGCGCACCCAGGGGTCAGGAGACGAGGGAGGAAGTGAAGGTTGGGCAAGGGCGCCCCCTGGGGAAACAGCGCAGGGCTGGGACGGCAGCCACAGGGACACACAGACCAGGACACCCAGGCGCACCTGGATATAGAGTCAGATCTTGGGTAACAGAGAAACCTGCATACAGAAACACACACACAGATACAGACACACAATTGCACCAGGACACACAGGCCTACTTCGATACACAGGCATGGACCCGCAGTCAGGTCAGACCCGGGATCAAGAAGACACACACACCGTCAGATAAAGATACATATGGAGCAGACACAGACACACAATCAGGGACGTAGGGTTGTGGACGCACAGAGACACAGACACACTGTGACAGATACGGCAAATAAACCTGGACACACAGACACGGTGACATGGACAGAAAATCAGACTAAAATCCGAGACGTGACTGCACATAGTCACAGCCAGGCACACACGGACAGGTACCCACCAAGAACCACACACAAATAAGCAGGTGTCCGGATGCACCCAGATCATAGACACACAGACCACACACCACCAGAGGTGGACACAAAATCAGATTGGGGCACTTACAGACACACAAAGGTGCAGATACTGGGAGACGGACACACAGACAGACATGGCCTCATGTACAAACATGCAGACACACCCACAAAGACAGACACAATACACCTGACTCTATCACAAAATCCAGAGACATCCCTCTATCTCATCCATCCGTCTATCCATCTAATCATCCATCCATCTCATCATTCATTCATCCATCTACTCACCCATCCATCCATCCATCCATCCATCCACTTACCCCTCCCCTACTCCCTCCCTCTACTGATGATGTTCCTTCAAGTCCAGCCTGTGCCAGAAGGAAACAAAGCCAATGTCCCAGGGACTCAACCTCTGACCTCTCACTCCTAGTACCCTAGGGGGTGGGGGGATCACCCATTTTTCTCCCTCTGGTCCCCCAGCCTCCTATGGTTCTTAGCCACCACAAATCCTGAACAGGGAGGGAGGGTCCTTAGAGAGGCAGGGGCCTGTGAGCCTCCTCCAGCCCTTTTTCCATATTTATGGATGGATTAGGCTACAAAATTGGCCCCAGTTTCCATTCCTGTGTGACACAGCGCAGGGAACAAACCCGTGTTGTTTTCGTAGATGTGTGTCCCTGAGTCAAATGGAGCCTGCCTGAGGTCTTAGTGAACGAACTTACAACAGTTTTGGGCCCTGCGGACCCATAAGATAGCCCAATGGGTGAACCTTGTCATTGCCCCATCTCATAGATTGTTGTAGAAACTGTTTCCTACAGCTAAAAAGAGCTCAAAGGAAGGAGTGAGTGCACGAACATCAGTCAAGAAGCCAGGGTTTGAGATCCCGCTATGTAGTCCTGGGCAGGTATTTTGGCTCTGCAGGCCTCAGTCTCCCACTCTGCAAAATGAGGACAAGAATTCCTCCCTCACAGGCCTGGAGGAAGACTCAACCATAATGACTGAGTTTGGGCACCTAGTACATAGTGAGCACTCAATAACTGGGGCCTCTGAGTTTTGGAGCAAAAATGCCATGTGTCCCAGAACCTGGCTCTGAGAGTAGGGACCTCAAAGAGAAACAGGAGGCCCCGGGGACAGTCAGGCTCCTGCAGAAGGAAGGCTGCAGGCTCAGCGTTTCTACAAGAGTCAGACCTGCCCCACATGAAAGGATGGGTTTTGCCTTTGTCCATTCTTTTCCATTTGGAAATGACATTTCTTCTCCACTTGGCACTAATCTCCCCTTATCACCCCCACCTTGGAGTTCCCTGGAGGGCAGGAATACACTGGAAGCTTTTTACCCATCAGGTTGTTCCTGGTGCCCTGCATGGGGCTTGGTACAGAGTCCCAGACCCGTCCCTGACCACGCCAGCTTCCGCCTCTTCCTTCTTCTCCCTGTTTCTGTAGAACTATGACCATCTAAGTGATTCAGGCTCTTGAGCAATCCCAGGGAAGTCCAAATCGGAACTGGCTTCCAAGAAGTGACAGGTCAAGACAAGACCACAGGCTGAGCCCAAAGACCTGGATTCCAGGCCTGGTGACCAGGGGGCCCTTGCCTCACGCTGAGCCACAGTTTTCCCATCTGCTCAAAGGGGTTGGGAAACTCTGCCTTGTCTTACCTTACTGTGCAAGTAAAAACTCAAAAACCATTTTACTGAGGGGGAAACTGAGGCCCAGGGAGGGTGGTTGTGAGCTCAAGGTCCCCAGACAGTGCAGGAGGTGACCCTTCATCATCCCTTACAGGGGACGTGCAGGGCAGGGCACAGCTGAGGTCATTCTTCACTGTGTGATTCTGGGTAAATTACTAGACCTGACCAAACCTCAATCTCCTCATCTATAAAGCAGGTATAATAAGAATCACCACTTCTGGGAATTAGAGATAATGTCTGTGCAGTGGGGGGCACATAGTAAGTGCTCAGTAAATGTCACCTAAAACTTTTTTATAATGATGTCATCAAGAGTCAAGGCTCCCATTCCCCACAAAAGGGAGATTCTGACGTGCGTAAGTGAAGCAGGTTGCAAACAAGGTAGAATATTTGCATATTCTCTAATATTTGGGGGCTTCTTAGAAGAACTCCCTGCCTCGTAAGTAAGTCTTGGACTCAGGGTCACTGATGGATGCCTGAACTCCCCCCTTCGAGGGATCAGTCCTTCATTCCATAAGGATTTCCAGGCCTTGAGGTGGAGACAAAGGTGCATGTTTAGAACTTTGGAATAACCCATTACTAGTCAGATATTCTGTTTAAATCTCACAATATGATTTTAGTCATTTATTAAATGGGGAAACGGGGGCTCAGAGAGGTGAAGTGACTTTCCCGAGGTCACACAGTCAGTAAGTCGGGGCATGGAACTTGGGCTTGGTTCAAAAGCCTGGGCTGGCTCTTCCAGGGTTCAGAGGTCAGTCCTATCCCGCACCCCCCAACCCCATTCCTGCCCACCCAGGGGTGGGGTCTCAGGGGCCTGGGGCCTGTCTAATCTTACAGCTCTTGGCAAGTGAGGCCTCCAAGAGCAGTGGTCCATGCTTGTGACCCATGGGTGTCTGGTGTACTGTAGATGTTCAATAAATGTCTATGGCATGAGAAAGGGAGGGAAGAGTCAGAGTAGAAGGAAGAATGGAAAGAAGGAAGGAAGGGAAGAAAAGGAAAAGGATTAAGGTTCAGAGAGGTTGGGGAAACTGCCTGAGGTTACAGCACAGCTGGGCTCCCAAGCCCTGGCTGGGCTCCGCTATTCCCTAAGGACAAGGGACCCCCCAGACCAGAGATGGCCCTGGATGGCTGAGCTGGGAGGGGAGGGAGGGCTGGGCGGTAGTGGGTGGGACCGTAATAAGGACATGGTCTCAGCTTTTCTACCAGCTGGTGACTAATGGCAAATGAGCAAAGTCTAGCATGAAGCCCATGGAGGGCAGGGCCAGAATCCCCTGAGGTGAGAGGGGCTGAAGTAGGGGTGTTAGGACAGGGGACTTAGGGAAAGTGTCAAGGGGCAGGCATGACCTTTTAGGCCCTTTGAGAGGGAGTATGGTGGGTGGCCTCTCCGAGGTAGGACCTGGGTGTCCCAGGCTGTGGGGAGCAGAGAGCAGGGCACCTGACTGGGGAGGACCCTCCCAATGTGTCCATTTTGCAGATGGAAAAATTGATCTGGCCATGGTGTCCTCAGCTCCACCCTTAGAATGTGCCCCCCTCCCAACTCCCTGCCCCCAGCATAAGGTCTCAGCCCCAACTCTGCCACTTAAGCTCTAGGGACCATGAGTACTTTAGTTCATTTCTCTGAAACTTCAGTTTCTGTTTCTGTAAAAGCAGGAATCACAACCCAGCCCTCCTGGGGCTGATGTGAGAAAGAGAGGAGGTATGGGGTCAAAGGGAGCCTTCTGAGAAGTGATCTGAGCTTGTCCCTCTCCTTCTGAAACCCCTGGGGGAAGGTATGAGCTCTTCAGCCTGGCATTCGAGGCCCTGCAGCTCTGGCCCAGCTTACCCTCCAATCGCATCTCTCACATTTGTATCCTCCAGCCTCACCAGACACACTACCAGCCCCCAAATGCACGCTGCAATTATCTACCTCCAAGTCTTTGCTCAAGGTGTGCCGTCTGAGATGCCCTCCCCTCTTCACCTATCAAAATTTCACCCAGGCTTCACGCCCCTCCAAAGGCCACCTCCTCCTAGAGCAGGATTTCCCTTCCCTCATGCCCAGTACCTGCAGGACACAGTCACAGTCTGCGTTGTATAAGGACCAATGTGTGCGTGTGTGTGTGTGTGTGTGTCTGTCTGTCTGTCTGTCTGTCTGTCTCCCACTGCCCACCTGGCTCTTAGTGGATGCTCAATAAATGTCTGTTGAATGAATAAGTGACCTGCGGCAGAGAGAGAGAAACAGAGACACAGAGAGAGAGAGACTTGTTCAAGCTTGTGCCAGACTCAGGGGGTTACCCCCAGAGCCTTGATTGGCAGGATTTGTGGTGCCTGGGGCAGGATCAGGAGCCAGGGCATGGTGCTGGGGCATCTTTCAATTCTTGTTGCCTCCACCAGAGATGAGAAGTCTGGGCCCAACTTACTCTCCAGTCATATCTCCTACAATCCCAGGAGTAGGCAGACTCACTGCTGAGCCTCAGAGAGGGCAAATAGCTTTCCCCAGATCCCACAGCAAGTTAGGGCAGAGTCAGGGTGGGGCCTCCAAACACAATAGAAAAACAAGTCCTGACCTGTACCTCTACTCTCCATTTTGGAAAGGTAGAAAGCTGCTTTTATTTAACTTGGCAACAGGGCATTGCGTTGTAACTGGGAATGGGGTGAAACAAGAGACTTGTACAATGGAACCAGGGTGAGTTGGTGTGGCAGGGGCTGACGTGGGGTCTGAGAGCACTAGGCTCCAACCCTGCTCTCCCTCTTACTGGCTGTGTGGCCTCAAGTCTTAATCTCCCATAAAAAGGGACAACTCCCCTCCACCTCCAGCTCACTGGCTCAGTGGAGGAGACCCAAAGACGTGAAAGCCCCTCCCAAGGAGAGTAACTTGATTCTATTATTGTTGTCACAATTATGTGGTTACAGTTCTTAACTCTACAGACACCCCAGGGAATGGAGAGTTTTAGGATTTTGGGGGAGTGGAGTCCTGACCATTTCAGGAAGCAAGATTTTCTTTAATCATAGGAAAACCCACTTCAGACCCTTACTCACAACCAATTATCACTTACTTGGCATACAATCCTAGCAAAGATGTAACACCGTCACGGAAGTAACAGCCCCTAAAGGTTAGACGTTAAGACATTAGGACTGGAGAGAAGAAACACTAGAGGTGGGAAGTGCCAAGAGAGAGGGAGACGACAGAAAAGCTGCACAGGCGGGTGCAGGAGCTCTGACATTGGTAAGGTCTAGGGCCATTTGGAGTTGGGTAAATAATCCAGCAATCATCAGTGGTCATGATAGTGACCCAGAGGCATCCTGTGAGTAGAAGGAACTGTCTGCTCTGCCCACTGAGCCCCTGAGACACTTACCACTCCTTCCCTGCTTCTTTTAGCAGCAGTGCAATTCAGCTGCAAGGACACAGGTATGGGGGCTCAACACACCTGGGTTCAAAGCCAGCTCTGCCATTTACTTTCCTGTGTGTGATCTTGGCTAAGTCACAGCACTTCCAAGCCCCAGTTTCCTCATCTGTAAAATGGGCATGATAATAATCGTGCCTACTTCTCAGGCTTTTTGTGAGGATTAACACCATGCCTGGTAGAGAATAAACACTCAAAAAAGGGTTATTTGACAATTTAAGAAAATGAAGTAGTGATGCATCTACAACATGGAGGAAATTCCAAACCATTATGCTCAGGAAAAGAAGCCAATCTCAGAAGACACATATTCTGTGATTCCATTTATATGAAATGCCCAGAATAGGCAACTCCACAGAGACAGAAAGTGGATGAGTGGTTGTCAGGGACTGAAGGGAGGGGGGATGGAGAGTGACTGCTAATGGGCTTGGGGTTTCTTTGGGAGGGTGAGGAAAATGTTCTACCATTAGATTGTGGTGATGGTTGCACAAATATGTGAATATACTAAACACCATTGAATTGAACATTATAAATGGATGAATTTTATGGGGTGTAAATTATATCTCAACAACATGGTTTTTTAAAACGAAAGTGGATTTAAAAAACAAAACACAAGAATAAAGCTCTGAAAGCCTTTGCAAATACTGTCCCATTTTCAAATTAAACCTAAGAGAAATACTTGCACTTGTGCCCAAAGAGTCTGTAAAGGGAGGGTCTTTACATCATTATTCCTTCTGGCGAAAACTGGCCACAACCTAAGTGCCCAGCAAAGGGGGATGAATAAATAAGCCATGCCTGGGAATATTATATGGCAGTTAAAAACCAGAAGAAGTAGTCCTCTGTGTATGGACAATGAAAACAATTCCAAGCCATAATGTTGAGCAAAGAAAGTAAATTGCAGGACATTACGTAGGTTATGATTCCACAAGACTGTTCATTTCCCATGAGAACAAATAAGTAAATATATGTAAAATATGTAAACAGAAGTATACAAAAGAAGGTTTGGAAAAATTCTCTCCAAATTGCTGATGGTGATGAGAGAAGTACTGTGGCCATATTTAGGGGGTAAGTAGTGGTGATTAAAGGTGGTTTCAGTACTTCCTGGAAGGTGGAAAATTTTTAAGAGGGGAAGTGTTTTTATGTATCCCTTTGGTAATTAAAGATTAATTTTTCAAGAGAAAAAGAATAACCTGTTTACATTTAGAATTGAGCTTTTATAAAAATGGAAATACTCCAAAATAAAGAAATTCTGGCAAAGAAGGTAGAAAAAATATAGACTGAGAAAAAAAAAAAGAAAAGAAATCTGCCCCCCACCCCCTTCCAAAAAAAGAACAAAACAAAATCCACAATCAGCCCATAAAAAAAAAACTTTTGTTAGTACTGGCACAATCTTACAAAACCAAACCCACGATCACAGCACATGAGTAAAGGAGAAATTCACAAGTGTTCCCACATCTGAAATTTGGAATTTTGAGAATGGTACACTGAGTTTCTGTTTACTTCACAATCCTGTTTATGTCTTTAAATGCTTCTGGAGTGCTTAATCCCAGTGAAATCCAAGAAAGTGCTTGAAAAATTTTTACTGTGTTAAAAGGAGGGTCAGAGAGGTGAAGTGACTAGCCCAAGGTCACACAGTTTAGAAGCGGCAGAGCAAGTGCTCTGAAGTCCATACCTGTAATCCACACTGCTGGAACTCATGCCAGGGGAGTTAAGCCTTGGCATGGGGACCTGGTTAAGCCCCCATGGCCGTTTGGGGCTGTGAAGACATGGGGGATGAACCACTGGATTCGGTAGCATTACCCTGCCTCTCCCCCACTTAGGCTAGGTCATTGGTTGTGTCTGCTTGACACACCCCACTCAGTCAATAAGAATCAAACACACTTTCTTTCATGGAAATAAATAACCGTCTAGGGCAGTGGCTGAGCTTGTCCAGCTAAATTGAACACTTGTGTGGCTGAACTAATCGTTGTTTCTCCCGCCTGTTTGATGAGCCACTCAAGAGATTGTCCGAACCCAGTGTTTGTAGGTCTGAAGCAGCACTCAGCTCGACCCCATTAGTCTGAAACCCAACTTTCACATCTGAAGGGAGTCTGCCATCACCATGTCCCATCGTCACAGAAGATGCAAGTTTTAGTCTCATTCCTGCAAAGGCAGAGCTCAGTATCCAGGATAATATACCCCAAGGCTACAGGCCTCTGCAGTTGATGGAGTCCTCTTTGTAGACACAGCTCATTTGCCTCTGGGTAAACTGCCCTTTTCTACAGGCTTGATGGGGCTGTCAATCAGATGGCCCTGCCCAACTCTAGTTAAGGTGGGCCTGGGACCCAAACTCAGCCAATCAGATGCTCTCCTGGGACTTTGAATCTTCTGGGTCTGACACAAGTTATAAATGATGGTTAAAGTTCGCTGGTTCATTCCTAAAACTACATCACTTTTTGTCTTTTCTGAAGCTAGGCTTTTTAGCTTTTGTTTGACTTTTTTTTTAAGTCACATTTATTGAGTTACAATTTACATGCAATCCATTTCACCTTTTTGAGTGTACAGTTCAATGAGCTGACAAACATATACTGTCCTGTTACTATATCACAACCGTGATATAGAACATTTCCATTACCCCCAAAATTTCCCTCCTGCCCTTTTCCTGGCAATTCTCTCCCCACTTCCTCTGTCCCTGGCAACCACTGACTGGTTACTGTTCCTACTGTTTTGTCTTTTCGGATTGCTGTATGAATGGAATCATACAATAGATACCCTTTTGAGTCTGGCTTCTCTCCCTTAGCATAATGCATTTGAGACTCATCCAGTTGTTGCAAGTATTGGCCATACCTTCCTTTGTGTTGCTGAGTAGTAAATACTCCATTGAATGAATACATCACAGTTTATTTCTACATTAACCAGCTGAAGGACATTTGGGTTGTTCTGGGTGATTATAGATAGAGCTGCTATAAACATAGAGGTACAGCTCTTTGTGTGGACATATATTTTCATTTCTTTTGTGTAAATACATGTAAGCCATTCCCATGTCCTTCTAAGTGATTTTTTGGGAAATTGTTAAGCTGCCCTGAGTCTGTGCCTGTTCATGTAACCAAAGACTGGAACGGGCATTTCTCTTATTTAATTCTCCCAACGACTCTATGGGGTTTAGGGATTGTTGTCCTCATTTTACGGAGGAAATCGAGGCTCAGAGAGCCTAAATAACCTGCCCTGGACCACGGAGCAGAGACTTGAATCCAAATCAAAGTCATGAAGGGAGCCATAGCTGCCTTTCTAAATCACTGGTCACCTTGGTGGGAGGGGAACAGCTTCATAATGCAGGTTCTAACACCTGTTGATTGACTGATGGTTGGTAGAATAAATGCTTTACTCCCTTTCTCTGGCCTCAGTTTGCCCATTTGAGAAATGACAAGGTTGGGCCAATAATGAATTTCTGATGCTCTAGATTCTGTGATTTTGACATGCTGTGACTAAGATGGAGTCGTCTGATAAACCATTCCTGGGAAATGGAGCTGGTAGGGGAGTGGAGCCCAGCGCTCACCCCACAACAGCCACACTAGATGGTTTCCTGAGCTTGCACCCCAGCTAGCTGACCCCCAGAAGAGCAATTTGCACTCTCTGCCTTTCTGGCCTGAGAAAAAAAATACCCCTGTCACACTGGATTAGCATCACCCCTCTCACTGAGAATCTTCTCATGGATGCAGTCCCCTCTCTTCATCAATATTTTCGCAACGTTCAGGTTTCTAAATAAGACCTGACAGGTTGAGTTCTTTTTTTTTTTTAAGCTTTTAAAAATAAAATGAATCACCTTGTGCATGGTCTGGAGGCTCATTCATATTAGATTAACCCTGTCCTTTCCTAAGCGACAGTCAGGCCGTTGGCCTTGCTGGGGGGATGGAGAGGTGGGAGGAGGGAAGTGGCTGATGCCTCATCTCAGATCAAGTCCTGCATGAAGACCCACCTTCTTCCTAGGTCCCCATTCTACCTGGGTGGTACCCAGGCTTATCAGGAAGCCCAGAGGCAGAGTGATGGAGAGCTTCCGGGTGCAATAGCTGCCCAACCTCATGCAAATAACTTCATGTCTCTGCACCTCAATTTTCTCACCTGGATAATGGGTATAATGACAGTTCCAGCCTCCCAGACTTGAGAATATATGCGCTATTGTATGGGATAGCATAGGTCACAGCAAGAGCTACACAAGTATTGGCTGTTTTAATGACTCATTATTATTTTCAAGGGCTTCAGGTGCCTCAATTCCATCTGTACCTGCAAGTCAGCTCTGGGGTGTGGGTGAGAGGGGATGCTAGCATCTTGTGCACCTACTGTGTGCCAGTTCTGTGTGAAGAAGACTTATGCATGTTCTTGCTTTTTGTTGATTTGTTTGCAGTCCCATCTGGCCCTACAAAGACCCTAAGTTGTCATTCTCTCCGGTAATTCTCTGTCTGCGTGATGAATGGCTCCACCCACCAATTTCCAATGAGAAGAGTGAGGTTGAGAGAGAGCAGCAAGGTTGCCTGCGGTCACTGGATGGAAATTCTGGAGCTGGGCTGAACCCAGGGGTCAGTCGGGTGGTTTCACACTTGGTCTGCCCATTCCCTGTGGATCCCAGGATCCCAGCCCCATGTTTTTTGGGGGTTTTTTTGCCACGGTGCACAGCATGTAGGATCTTAGTTCCCTGACCAGGGATCAAACTCACGCCCCCCTGCATTAGGAGCACAGAGCGCAGAGTCTTAACCACTGGACCGCCAGGGAAGTCCCCCAGCCCTGCATTCTGACACATCCCGCCAGCTGAACACAATGGACCACCTCCACACACCACCCCCAACTCCCACCCTTTCTCAGCTGCCATCTGGCAGCCCTGGAAAAAGTGCATCTTTCCAGACCAGCAGCTCCAAGACCCACTGGGACTGCCTTGCTGGAGCTCAGACAGGACATTCACTGCGGTGCCCTGAGGACCAAGAAGCCAGCCGGACTTTGGCCTTCATTAACCCTCCCTCCCAGGTTCACAGAGAACAGCCAGCACCAGCTCAGCAGCTCAGCCACCTCCAATGGCTTTTGTTAAAGCCTTTCAGTGCCAGTCCCTCACCACCCCCCCGCGCCTTTTACCGAAGGGGAAACTGAGGCACTTGCCCAGGACCAGGTCCGCCTAGCTCTGAAACGCATGCTTTTTGCAAAATACCTTTCCCTTGTCAAGGGGCCAATTGCTCACTGGGGTGGGAGCTAGGATGTGGGGAGAGCAGAGAAGAGGCTGGTGTTACAGTCCAGACAGGAGAGGATGGAGGCCCAGACTAGCGAGGTGGTGGGGCCCTGTTCACGCCTTGGTGCCTTTGCCCTCTGTTCTTTGTGCTTGTCTATCCTTCACATCTACCCCAGGGTCACATGTCCCAACAATGGCTGCCACATCAACATCTGCACGGCCATCACTCGCTAAGCGCGCGCTGTGTGTAGGGACCTGCGCTTTCCATCCACCATCTCCATTCCCTTCCTGCTCACTCAGCTCCCGTCATGCTGGCCTCCCTGCCACTCCTTCAGCTTGCCAGGCATGCTCCCAGCTAAGAGCTTTTGCACTGGCTGTTCCCTCTTTCTGAGGTGCTCTTCTCTGGTGTGGTGACCTGGGCACAATGTGGGTGCCGAGAAGGGTGTGCTGTATCTGAATGGGGGGCAGTGATAAGCTTGGAGGAAACTCAGTGAAAGAAGGGGTGAAGAGTTGGCCCTAACCCTAACCCTAACCCTAACCCCACCCCCAACCCCACATTAGATGCTGTAAGACCCTGGAGATTGCTTAACTCTCTTCTGTCTCAAATCCTCTGTGGTTCTTCAGTGAGCTGACCGCATCACTGGGCTCTCTGGCTCATCACAGCTTGTGGGAGAGAAGAGGTCGTGTCCTCAGAAGCCAACCGGTTCAGCTTTGTCATTTTATAGCTAAGGACACTGAGGCCCAGAGAGGGCTCTCTTTGTCTTGAGACCCATAAACCATTAGAGACAAAGCTGTGGTTTTTTTTTTTTTTAAGTAGATTACTTTACTTATGGGATACTTTATTTATTGAACATTTATTGAGCACCTACTATGGGGTGAATCATGAATAAGACACAGTTCCTGCTGTCAAGGAACTCTCAGGTCAGTGAGGGAAACAGGTTAGAAGACACTCACTGTGTAAACATTAATTCCCATGTACTGTGTCCAGGGCTGTGGTGGAGGAAAGCTTGGGGCCTCAGGGAACCCAGATGGGAGAGAGAGTCTCTCTGTGTGGCAGATCAGGGCAGGCTTCATGGAAGAGGTAACACTGAATCTGGGTTTTGCAGTATGAATAGGAGTTTGTCAGGCAGATACCGTAAAGAGGAGCATTTCATGCAAAGGGACCTATCTGTGCATACCGGGGCAAAGTCATAGGGGTGAGGAAGAGTGGAAAATTCATGGGAAGGGGATGTCACATGGAGTGGCTGGAGTTTAGGGGTACTTGGAAGGAACGTTAAGGCTGTAAAGCATGGAAGGGCCCAGACCACATGGAAGGGCCTTGAATTCCAGGCTCAGTTTAGGCCAAAGGGAGCCATGGGAAAGCTTTTAAATGGGCGAGTAGTGTGGTTAGGGCTGAGTTTGGGAAAGATAATGAGGTAATCATTAATCATGGAATTTTAGAGCTTGAATTGAGTGATTATCATGATCCCTGGGCCCTATTTTATTTATTTTTATTTATTTATTGGAATTTTGGCTTTTTATTTTATTTTTTTATACAGCAGGTTCTTATTAGTTATCCATTTTATACATATTAGTGTGTATATGTCAATCCCAATCTCCCAATTCATCCCACAACCACCACCACCACCCCACCACTTTCCCCCCTTGGTGTCCATACGTTTGTTCTCTACATCTGTGTCTCAATTTCTGCCCTGCAAACCGGTTCATCTGTACCATTTTTCTAGGTTCCACATATATGCATTAATATACAATATTTGTTTTTCTCTTTTTGACTTACTTCACTCTGTATGACAGTCTCTAGATCCAACCACATCTCTACAAATGACCCAGTTTTGTTCCTTTTTATAGCTGAGTAGTATTCCATTGTAATATATGTACCACATCTTCTTTATCCATTTGCCTGTCAATGAGCATTTAGGTTGCTTCCATGACCTAGCTATTGTAAATAGTGCTGCAATGAACATTGGGGTGCCTGTGTCTTTTTGAATTACGGTATTCTCTGGGTATATGCCCAGTAGTGGGATTGCTGGGTCATATGGTAATTCTGTTTTTAGTTTTTTAAGGAACCTCCATACTGTTCTCCATAGTGGCTGTATCAATTTACATTCCCACCAACAGTGCAAGAGGGTTCCCTTTTCTCCACACCCTCTCCAGCATTTGTTGTTTGTAGATTTTCTGAAGATGGCCATTCTAACAGGTGTGAGGTGATGCCTCATTGTAGTTTTGATTTGCATTTCTCTACTAATTAGTGATGTTGAGCAGCTTTTCATGTGCTTCTTGGCCATCTGTATGTCTTCTTTGGAGAAATTCTCTGAAGTGACAAATTTCTGAAGACAGCAGTTACCAAGCTTCCAGGATGTTGTAGAGGCAGCAGCTCCCATAGGTAGACAGTGCGGTGGTGACTTACGAGTCATTCCCAGAGACACAGCCCACTCACCAGGTCTTTCAATAATTTTTCAAGAACCCAACTTCCAGTATTAAGTCTCTTTCTGTTTAAAGCAGAAAATGTGGTTTCTGCTTCCTGCAACTGAACTCTGAATGATATAAACTATGCTTTTGAGCCTGTTGACAATGATTGCCTCAGGATAAATTTCTAATCATGGAATCAAGGATTCAATCTTTGTTTAAACAGTTTTATTGAGCTATAATTAATGTACCATAAAATTCATCCATTTAAAGTGCACAGTTTCATGGCTTTTAATATATTCAAAGTTGTGGATTCATCACCACAATCTAATACTAGAGCATTTTCTTCACGTCCCAAAAGAAACTCCATACCCATTTGCAGTCATTCTCTACACTCCTTCTCATCCTAGGCAACTACTAATCTACTTTCTGTCTCTATGGATTTTCCTATTCTGAACATTTCGTATAAATAGAATCATACAGTACGTGGTCTTTTTGACAGGCTTCTTTCACTTGGCATAATGATTTCAAGTTCAAATGATTTCAAAGTCCATGCTGTAGCATATATCAGAATTTCATTGCTTCTTATTGCCGGATCATATTCCATCAGTGGATATATCATTCATCAGTTGATGGACATTTGGGTTGTTTCTAGTTTTAAGCTATTGTGAATAATGCATCTGTGAACATTCGTGTGCATGTTTTTGTGTGGATGTATATTTTAATTTCTCTTGGGTATATACTTAGAAGTGGAATTGTTAAATTACATGGTAACTCTTTAATTTTTTGAGAGACTGCCAAACTTCTTTCCAAAGTTGTTTCACTATTGTACATTCCTATTAGAAATGGTTGAATTTCTATTTTCTCCACATTCTCCCTGGCACTTAATATTGTCTCTTTGTTTATTATAGCCATTAGAGGCTGTCATGGTTTTGAATTACATTTCCCTAGTGACTAACTATGTTAAACATCTTTTCATGTGCTTATTGGCCACTTGCATATCTTCTTTGGAGAAATGTCCATTCAGATCCTTAGCCCATTTTTAAATTGTTATCTTTTCATTATTTATATAGTTCTTAGGGTTATTTATATATTCTAGATACAAATCCCCTATAATACATGTGATCTGCAAATATTTGCTCCCATTCTTGGGTTGTCTTTTCATTTTCTTGATGATATTGTTTGCAGCACAAAAGTTTTTAATTGTGATGAAGTCCTATCTATTTTTTTTGTGCCATTTGTGTTTTTGGTGTTATATCTAAGAAGGCTTTGCCTAACCTAAGGTCATGAAGGTTTACTCCTGTATTTTCTTCTAACAGTTTTATAGTTTTAACTCTCGGTTTTTTAAAATAAGTATATTTATTTATTTATATTTATATTTTTTTATTTTTGGCTACGTTGGGTCTTTGTTGCTGTGGGCGGGCTTTCTCTAGCTGTGGGGAGTGGGGCTACTCTTCGCTGCGGTGCGTGGGCTTCTCATTGCAGTGGCTTCTCTTGTTGCGGAGCATGGGCTCTAGGCGCACGGGCTTCAGTAGTTGTGGCACGCAGGCTCAGTAGTTGTGGCACACGGGCTTAGTTGTTCTGTGGCATGTGGGATCCTTCCGGACCAGGGCTCGAACCCATGTCCCCTGCATTGGCAGGCAGATTCTTAACCACTGTGCCACCAGGGAAGTCCCTATAGTTTTAACTCTTGCATTCAGATCTATGATCCATTTTGAGTTGATTTTTTTTGTATGGTGTGCATGTGGATATCCAGTTGTCCCAGCATCATTTGCTGAAAGATTTCTTTCACCTATTGAGTAGTCTTGGCATCCTTGTTGAAAATCAATTGATCAAAAATGTAAGGGTTTATTTCTAGACTCTCAATTCTATTCTCTTGATCTACATGTCTGTCTTTAATGCCAGCCAACATTGTCTTGATTGCTGTAGATTTGTAGTTAGTTTTGAAATTGGGAAGAGTGAATCCTCCAACTTAGCTCTTCTTTCTCAAGATTGTTTTTAATATTTGGTGTCCCTTGCAATACCACATGAATTTTAGGATAATCTTGTCAATTTCTGCAAAAAAAAAAAAGTCAGCTAGAATTTAGATAGAGATTGCACTGAATCTTTAGATCAATTTGGAGAGTATTGCCATTTAAATAATATTAAGTCTTCTGGTCCATAAACGTGGAATGTCTCTCCATTTATTTAGATCTTTCATTTCTTTCAACAATGTTTTGTAGTTTTCAGTATACAAGTCTTGCACATCTTCTGTTAAATGTACTCCAAAATATTTGATTCTTTTTGATACTGTTGTAGGTGGAATTGTTTTCCTAATTGCATTTCATTTGTTCATTGCTAGTGTATACAAATACAATAGATTTTTGTATATCAATCTTGTATACTGGAACCTTGCTAAAATCATTTATTAATTCTAATAATTTTCCAGTGGTTCCTTAGAGTTTTCTCTATATAAGATTATGTCATCTACAAATAAACATAGTTTGACTTCTTTCCAATCTGGATGCCTCTTATTTTATTTTCTTAACTGATTGCTCTGGTTGGAACCTCCAGTACAATATTAAATAGAAATGGCAAGAGAAGACATCATTGTCTTGTTCCTGATCTTACAATGAAAATATCTAGTCTTTTGCCAGTAAATATCATGTTAGCTGTGGGTTTTTCATAGATACCCTTTATCAGATTGAGGACTCACCCATTTTTTTTTTTTTTTTTTTTTTTTTTTTTTTCTTTTTTTCTTTCTTGCGGTATGTGGGCCTCTCACTGTTGTGGCCTCTCCCGTTGCGGAGCACAGGCTCCGGACGCGCAGGCCCAGCGGCCATGGCTCACGGGCCCAGCCGCTCCGCGGCATATGGGATCCTCCCAGACCGGGGCACGAACCCGTATCCCCTGCATCGGCAGGCGGACTCCCAACCACTTGCGCCACCAGGGAGGCCCTCACCCATTTTTTAAGACTTCTGCTTTGTTATATGAATCATGCTCCACTGACATGCCAATCATTTTCCTCTTGGCCACATTATTCCAGTGAAAACCTGAGTCACTATCAAGGTGTAGCCTCTAGAAATGACCAGAACTCTCCAGCTGATGACTAATCAGCAGAGAGAGAGAGAGAGAGACTGAATGAATCACCTCCCTTGATCTAGTTACAATACTCCTATTCATGGAACTTAATGTAGAACTGGATTTATGATTGATGACTGTAATCATACTGTGGATTTCTTTATGAGCTTCAGCTAAATTAGTGGCTCTCAACCCTGTCTGTCCAAAGACACTGCCCCCAGTAGCTTTTTATTGAAGTAAAACATTGTTATGTGTCAACTTGGCTGGGCTACAGTACCCAGATATTTGGCCAAACATTATTCTAGGTGTTTCTGTGAGGATATTTTTAGATGGGATTAACAGTTAAATTGGTAGACCTTGAGTAAAGCAGATTATTCTCCATCATGTGGGTGGGTCTCATTTAATCAGTTGAAGGCTTTAATAGAAAACAACTGCCCTTCCCTGAGGAAGAGAGAACTCTACCAGCAGATGGCCTTTGGACATGAACTGCAACATCAGCTCATCTCTGAGTCCGCAGCCTGCCAGCCTCCTCTGCAGATGGAAGACTTGCCAGCCTCCACAACTGTATGAGTCAATGCCTTAAAATACCCCCCATATATGTAGACAATATAGATGTATAGATCTCTCTGTCTCTCTCTGTCTCTGTCTGTCTCTCTCTGTCTCTCTCTCTATATATATATACATATCCTATTGGTCCTCTTTCTCTGGAAAACTCTAATACAAGCATATATACAGAGAGTGGACATAAAGGTACAGCTTGATGAAATTTCACAAACTGAACATGACAGATCAAGAAGTAGGACACGACCATCTTCCTCCCTGTCTTGCATCCAGTCACTAACCCCCCAGAGGTAACTGCTATCCTGACTTTTAATAGCATAGATTAGTCTGTATTACATATATAGTATGTTGACTTCTAATAACATCAATTAGTGCTGGTTTGAGGACTTTATGGAAACAGCATTGCTCAGGACAACCTCTTTTATGTCTGGCTTCTCTCATCCAGCTGCATGTTCAGGTAAGATGCATCTGCAGTGTTGCATGTACTTGTAAATAGCTCATTCTTTTTGCTCTGGAGGATTCCATTGTGTGGCTCACCTCAGTTTATATATCCATCCAGCTTTGATGGATATACCGTTGTTTCCAGTTAGGGATTACTAAGAATGTGCTGTTGACAACATTCTTGCACATGTCTTTTGGTGAAAACTTGTAATATTCTAGTCGGATAGAAACCTAAAAGTATAATTGCCAAAGCCTCTTTTTCATAGCAACTATTTTATGCTTCCTTTCATTTTCGTTTTCTGCAATGAAATTCACAAGGGATAATCTACCGAAACACATATATATCAATACGATGCCCAGTCTGTAATATAAACGAGGTATAAAAGAGAAGTCATTTATAATAAAATCATGTGTATCTCCATATGTTCTTGGGCACAACTACCCAAAAAGACGTAATAACCCATATCTATTCATAATGAGTAAGTTTGGATTCCAAAGATGTAAGCAGATCAGACACCCATAAACGCAAGAAATGCAGGAAAATGACAGGGCAGGAGGTGCAGGTGAAAATTAAAATAAAAACGGTTGTTAGGGCAAGACACAACACACCCAACTCATTTGTATATGATAAGAGAAAGAGAGAAATAACCTTAATTGAAGTAGGGAGAACACACCAAGACACATCGCAACCTGTCAGGTGGAGAGAAAAAGGAGGGTGAGCATCTGAGTGTAGTGATAAATAATTCCCATTTTATGGCACACGACAGGTGAGGGGTGTGATCACGCAGAAAACACATCTTCCTTAAAATCTCACTCCGCAACAGAGGGGTGCATTCTGCCTTCAGAACTTAAAAAAAAAAAGGCCTTTTACTACCACATCCCTCATTAAGGATTAGCAGATGGATCACAAGAGGAAGCTTTCCATTCAGTGCTATCGAGAAACCATGTGGTGCATCCATGGGGACAGTTTCTGAGTAAGACTGAAAAACAACAGGTAACCCCCAAATAAATCATCTCAATGTGTAATTTTCACAACATAGATTCAAAGCAACCGTCCCTAAAGAAACCCAGATTTCTTGCATCTCTAATTTATTAATATTTGGCTCTAAACCTGTAAAAAAAAAAAGAGCTACATATCTCTTCTATTCAATATTTACAGTTGGTTTCACTGTCTTTGCTGTAATTGCATCCATGCCCTGGAAATTTTTCCTCTCAATATGTAATTGGTGATAGTCTAATACATTGACTAGACAGAATGGAGAAAGAGAAAATTATTCAATAGTTGAGTTACTGTCCTTATTCCATTTATGCTTCCCTGTCAATAACAACCTTCTCCTAAGTTACTGAGTTTTTCACATGATGTCTCAGGAAAACCTTTCAGTATTGTGATGCACTAAAGCCTGACCTATTTATATTTGTCTTGAGTTTTCATCGGGTGGACATTTGAAAGTTGTGAAGGATGCAGGGCAATTATCAACAGGGTGAGACTGTTCTGTGCATTGTGAGATGCCCAGGATCCCTGGACCTTGCCCCTAAATGTCACAAGCGCCCCCCAATTGTTAGTGACAGCCCAAAATGACCCCATGAATTTGTAAAATGCCCCCTAGAGAACTACTGGGTTAAATCTGCTTCATCTCAATCCTGTCCTCTTCATCCCAAACTCATTTGTTGGTATTTGGGTTCAAGTACAGGGTTTGACATTCACCCTTATTATATTTCATCTTCTTATATTCATCCCATTGGTCCTGCTTGTCAAGGTCTTTGGACACTCTGGTTCTGATATTCAGTGTCCTATTGCCCTTCCCAGCCACACTGTAAAGGGCCATTTTTCCATCTTAAAATGATGGTTAGATAGTTGAACGAGATGGAGCTGGGACAGAACCCTGTGACAATCTACTCTAGACCTCTCCTCGGGCCAGCAGTGAGCTGATATTTGACATCTTCTGGCTGCTGGTTATTTGTGGTCTCACAGGATGCAACCCACATTGCATCAGTTTCTTCTTAGAATGTTTAAATTTTACAACTTCGTAGGAGTGGAAACAGCACAACTCAGAACAGAGAATTGACTTGCCCAAGGTCACTTGGCAAATGAGGGTCAGAGCTGGGGTACAGCTGGCTGCCCCAGGGCTGACCCACTCCAAGCTCCAGAAGATTTACATTCTTCTAATGGCTACTAAGCAGCCCAGGGTGGACCGTGCACTGCTCTGATCTGGCCTAAAAAGGGGTGGAATCCAGGGGCCTCTCCCAGCCAAGGGCACCGTGTCCACAAGTCTATTTTGGCATCTGGCTTGTCTCTGGAGAATGGGCAGGGAGCCAGCACTCCATGGAGAGTGTGGGGTGAGCACTCATCAGATTACAGACACCAGCAGCCGCCTGCTCAGGCATCCGGGACAGAGTGGTGGACAGAGTCCCAGGACAGGTGACCCAAGCAGAGTCTCCATCCTCCAGTCCTTTATTTCCCTATCTGTAAAGTGAGAGCAATCCCTCCTCCCTTGCTTACCTCCCAGGGGTATTATAAAGAGCCAACAAGGAGGACCAGACTGTTTAGGCCTTCTAGAACATTCCAAAGACATTGTCTTTTACTCTGGGTTTGATGGGAGCCATTGAAGGAATTTGAGCAGAGGAGACAAGTGATCTGACTTAGGTTTTAACAGATGCTCTGGATTCTGCAGGGTGAAAGTTTGAAGTCGATAGATGCATGAGGGGGCTACCGCAACATCTGGGCGAGAAATGATGGTGGTAGTCTGGGAGGTGGTGATATATCTGGATATATCTTGGATATATTCGGATATTTTTTTTGCCACACCACACGGCTTACAGGATCTTATTTCCCTGATCCGGGATCGAACCTGTGACCCTTGCAATGGAAGCATGGCGTCCTAACCACTGGACCGCCAGGGAAGTCCCTATCTGGATATAACTTGAAGTAGTGCCAGTAGGATTTGCTAACAGATTGTGAGAGACAGGTATCAAAGATGATTCCAAGGGGGACTTCCCTGGCGGTCCAGTGGTTAAGACGCTTCCACTGCAGGGGTCATGGGTTCGATCGCTGGTCGGAGGGAGCTAAAATCCTACATGCCACGTGGTGCAGCCAAAAAAAAAAAAAAAAAAGAAAAGATGATTCCAAGGGTTCTGACCTAAGGAAGGAGGAAGTTTTCACTGTCTGTGATGGGACGGCTGTGGGAGGAGCTGGCCAGAAGTTTGATTTGGGACGTGGGAAGTCTGAGTTCCTTCGAGTGGGAATATCAAGTTGATCACCATTATATAAGTAAGCCCTGATGCTTCTCCC
This sequence comes from Mesoplodon densirostris, assembly GCF_025265405.1. Classification (NCBI taxonomy): domain Eukaryota; kingdom Metazoa; phylum Chordata; class Mammalia; order Artiodactyla; family Ziphiidae; genus Mesoplodon; species Mesoplodon densirostris. Next base: position 21,873,674 of record NC_082676.1, on the reverse strand, counting down.
AGAGAGGCACTTGACTCTGACAGTGTGCACTTGATTTTGTGATGGTAGCTTGGTCAAAAATCGGTGTCTGTATATGGAGCATCCACCACTCCACCCCTCCACCCCTGCTTGTTTGCTCTCTTTGCTTGGCGCCTGGATATACTTGCCTCAATTCCCACCAGTCTCTTCCTGTGCCTCAGGTCCAGCCCCGCTAGATGGTAGCTGCTTTCTCCCTGAGATGCCCCAAGTAGACCTGGAAACCCCAACGTGAGTTCTGAATACTCTAGCGTGGCCTATATTTAACACCAGATTGTCCTGAACATACCCTCCCTGGTGTGTGAAAATCCACTCAGTTGTTTTCGTGTGATATGGTAACAGACAGTTTATTTAAGTGGGCTGTAGTGCATGCAGAAGGGCTCTGGAACCCATTCCTGCTGCCAAAAGGTGAGGAATTATTAGTGAGCTGCTGAGTCTCTGAGCCTGTTTCCTCATCTGTAAAATGGCCATAATGTCCTTTCCTGGGTGGAAGGGAAGAAATAATTACAGTGAGGTTCAGAACCGTGTCTTCCTGTCACTAGCTCAGAGTTAGACAGCCTCCTGAGTTAGGATTCTGGGATTCAGCCCCAACCGTCAATTGCACTGGAAGCAACCCCTCAAGACCATATGGTTCTAGCTGCCAGCCTTTAAGAAATCTAGGACCTACAAACAAGCAGTCGCTTTCTTATGTCACTCAGCAGCACAGGCCTGAACTGGAGCTGGGACCCCGGCTCTCCTGATTCCAGTCCAGGGCATTGCCCTTACCCCAACCTACCCCCACCCCCCCACACACACATGCACACACCCTCAGGGTCTCTTAACCTAAAGTAAAGCAGTCCATCCTCCCAGTCAAAGAAAGATGGGCTCTACCTGCCACACATTCTAGCTTGCCCTGGAGCCCCCCTCTCTTCTCCTCCCTCCCTCCCTTGACACTCTCCCTGTCTGTCCTGCTGCCCATCTGTTTGGCATTGCTCAGGTCTCCAGGAACTAGACTTTCAGGGAAGGGTCTGAACTTCGGGTCTCCCACAGGTCCCTGAATCTAAGTACTAACTTATTATGGTGTGTGCCAAGCGAATATAATATCGCTTATCCAATCTTCTTAGCAACACCAAGAGATGGAAACTATTCTTAGTCCCATATTACAGATGAGTAAACTGAGGCCTAGCAAAGTTAGAAGGCAGAGCTGCAATTTTATTTTATTTATTTTATTTTATTATTATTATTTTTTGCGGTACGCGGGCCTCTCACTGTTGTGGCCTCTCCCGTTGCGGAGCACAGTCTCCGGATGCGCAGCCTCAGCGGCCATGGCTCACGGGTCCAGCCGCTCCGTGGCATGTGGGATCTTCCCAGACTGGGGCACGAACCCATGTCTCCTGCATCGGCAGGCGGACTCTCAACCACTGCGCCACCAGGGAAGCCCAGAGCTGGGATTTTAAAAAGCAGCCATCAGGCCCTTAACCACCATGCTATGCTTGTCCAGAAATCTCACCATGGTTGAGCCCTATGGTCACTGCTACAGGCAGCTCCCTTGGCCCTCACTGCTGCTGGTCTCTGGTGTGGGAGAGCCAGGCCCCTGAGGGTGGCTTCCAGGGGAGATATGCCCAGGCTGAAAAGCAGGAAATGCCAATGTGGAGCCAGGCCAGCGTTGCCTCCTGGTACCTCCCGCCCCAGCTGAGGCCTGGCTGTGCCAGGGGCTGGGCTGAGTCCTGAGGCTAAGGACAGGCTGCCCCCAGGGAAGGCCAGGCCCTGAAAAACAAGCCTTCTCCCTCTGCCAGCCCAGCCTGCCCAGCCCTGCTGGGGGCCTGGTGGCAAAGCTGCCCTCCCCTGGGCTGAGGCTGTGCTTGGTGGGACTTTCAGCCCCGAGAGTTTGAGGCTCCCAGCCCTGCCCTGAGCTCCGGCTTCCTCTTCTGAAAACAGACTCCTGTTCTCTCCCTGAGCACATGTTTTGGCCCTTCATTTTCCCCAGGGCCAAGAGACAGGGAGAGGAGCCCCAGAACGCCCACAAGGACTTCTACAACTGGGGGGATTGAGGCAGTAAGTGTGGAAGTGACTTCCCCAAGGTCAGTTAGCTAGCAAAGGAGCCAGACATCTGTCTGTCTGCCCCTCCAGTCCAGCTCTCCACACACCGGAGGGCCTCCCAGAGGAGGTGGGAAGAGGCTGGGTGGGTACAGTGTGTGTGGGAACCCCCAAAGGGGAAGGAGTCAGTAGCTACCCCTGGACTTGCCAGATGCTCCCGTGATGCCAGGGCCCACGATTTCCTGGAAATGAGAGAGTTAAGACAGGGCCCCTTGGGGCTGAAACCATTTCCTTAGAAAAGGAGAAACCAAAAATGAAATGAAATGAAATCCAAAACCAGACAAACCCACAATGAGCAGTTAGACCCACCCCCAGCCCTGACATTTGAGCTACAAACTTAGATGATAAATCTGGGGGTGGCTTGATGTCTTCATTCATTCATTTGTTCATTCACCAAACATTTGTTTGACTACCTACAGTATTCCAGGCCCTGTGCTGGGCGTTTGGGATTCAGTAATGAGCACACCAGTCCCAATTCTCCTGGAGGCATACAAGTCAAGGGGCAACTACAAAAATGTGCATATGTGGCCAGCTCTGTATTGGGTCAGGAACGGGAGATGTGGATGCCCAGAGAAGGCGCTAAACCCCACCTGGGGAACAGCATGGTCAGGGAAGTCTTCCAGCAGGAGGTGACATCGAAGCTGGACTTTAAAGGATGTGTAGGAGTTCACTGGACAGGCAAATGATAACAGTAGGTGCAAAGACCTGGAGGAAAGTGCACCTTTTTAAAGAACAGGTAGGAGGGCAGGCATCCTGAAGTGAGGCTTGGGGAACCCATGCAGATCCCTGATGTTTAGGTCTCTGAGTACTTCAAGACCTGCTCTGACTCAGACAAGGGGCAGGAGGATGTTGTGGGTGTGCTGGAAACTGGGCCAATGACACTCAGCAGAGACAGGAAGCTGCAGGCCAGGCAGTTTCTTTGGAAATTTATAGAACACACCCCTGAGCTCCTGACACATGCACAGCTCAGGGCCAGGGTGGCTGCTTTTCTGAACTTGTATATCCCATTTGAGGCTTCAACAGGTGGTGGGATCCAGGATGTTTAGAGTTAGAACTTGCTGGTGACAGAGATGGACACTTACTGTCACTGAGACCCAAGATGGACTTGGCCTGGATCAGGCACCCTACAAACACCATTTCTAATTCTTGCTGCTGCATATTACAGAGGAGGCTGGGGAGGCAGATGAAGGTGCCCAGGGCTGCACAGTTGGTCAGAAGCAGAGTCGGGGCTGGACCCAGGAGTGTCTGACTCGAGCTTCTGCCAGGTGTGAACGGGGTCCTGAGTGAGATGAAGCAGAGCCCGGGACAGGATTGTGTGCAGGTGGTTTATTAGGGAATGTCTCCAGGAAACACCAGAGGCTGAGTGGGGAAGTGGGACAGGGCAAGGTAGGAGGTCAAGCAAAGGTGCATCAGCCAGGTAAGTGCCCTGCCGGGCAGATGGGGCAGAGAGCTAGAGTCTTTATGACCCTGTACGCAGGAGGCACACCCCAGGAGTGGGCAGGGAGCCTCAGTTCCCAGGTACTCCCAGCTCCCCCGCCACTCTGCCCGGCATAGGCGACGGGGCTTCTGGCAGCCCGAGGCAGACCAGGACAGAGACCTAGGAGCAGGCTGCGGAAATGAGCGCACACCAGAAGCTGGTGTGCAGGAAACAGGAAAGAGATCCAAGGATGTGGGCAGAGCCACGGCCCCAGTCCCTGGGCCAACCCCTGTGGCCGCCTTGTCGTCTATAATATGCTCCTGCACTGTCTAAGCATCTGCACGTGTTGTGTGTGTTCAGTCAACCAATGGGCATCGAGTCCCTGTAACATACCCACCATGTGCTAGGCTCTGAAAACGGAGGTGACTGGAATAGCACCTCATGGTCCCTGCCTGGTGGAGGTTAGAGCCTGGCTGGGGACGCAGACACCAGACTGTCCCTGCAAATAGATGTGGGCTCTGAAGGGAGGGTGTGTGACTCTCTGAGAACAGAGGAATTTGACCTAAACTGAGGGTATCAGTGAGGGCTTTCTGGAGGAAGTGACATCTGAGGAGGATCTGGAGGAGGAAGGGGCACAATACAGGCAGTGGGAACCGTGCCTGGCACTTCCCAGATCAGGGCTTTTCCACCCAGGAGCTCCTGTGGGAGATGGGCCCTGCTCAGGACACTTGGACAAGCCAATTCCCTAGGCTGAGCCTCAGTTTCCTCATCTGTACAATGGTGCAGAGGAGGCTTGGATATACAGCTCTGATCCTTGACTCAAAACATCCACTGGGAAGTGGGAACAGCAGCCTTCTCAGGACTCTCAGTGACCTCTCTCCCTGTGACCCTCAGCCTTCCTCCCTGTGCCCGCTATGGTTAGAACGTGACCTCTGGACTTATCACCCTGACCACTGAGTTCCACCACATATGACGCCTGGAGTTGTGAAACAACTGCTCAGTTCTCTGGAAGGCTGCCAGTTCAGACTGACTCTGCCCAGACCCCAGACAGCCGTTCTTACTGCCCAGGAAATGTCAGCCCCCAGGGGAGGCTGACCTGGGGTCATTTCTTTAAGGGGCCTTCCAGAAACAGCTCCATTACTGGAGAAAGCCTGGCCTCAGTGCTAGCAAACCTGGGACCTGGACTCAGAGCCGACAACGGCCTGGAAGCCTGTGACTGTACAGTCGTCACATCTTATCCTTTTAGGGCTTTTAAACCTTCAATGTATGTTTCTTAATTTGACAAATATTTACTGTGTACCTACTATGTGCCAGGCACTGTTCTAGGCACTTGGAGAGACCGCAGTAAACAAAAACCAAGCAGAAAAACAAAAACAAAACCCTTGCCCTGGGACTTCCCTGGCAGTCCAGTGGTTAAGATTCCACGCTTCCACTGCAGGGGGCATGGGTTCGATCTCTGGTCGGGGAACTAGGATCCCACATACCTCGCTGCAGGGCCAAAACAAACAAACAAATAAAACCGTTGTCCTTGTGAAGCTCACATTCTGTTAAAGGAGTTGACAAAAAATGGACCACAATGTTGAGTGGTGACAAGTGCTTTGCAGAAAAATGCAAAAAGGATAGAAGCTACTAAATAAGACAAGGAGGTCAAGGAAGTATTACCTGAAGTGGCAAGATGTGAATAAAATGAGAGAGAGAACTGTGTGGATATCTGGAGAAAGGATATCTCCTCCAAGCAGAGGAGAAGGCAAGTGCAAAGGTCCTGAGGCTGGAATGTACTTAGTGTATGAGGAAGGGCAAGAGGCAGTGTGGCTGGAGTCCAGTGATGGAGATAGAGAATGTTAAAACATCAGGGTTGCATCTGGGAGTTCACTTAGTCTGTGTGTGTGTGTGTGTGTGTGTGTGTGTGTGTGAGAGAGAGAGAGAGAGAGACAGAGACAGAGACAGAGACAGAGACAGAGATGCAGTCAGAGAAAGAGAAACCTAGAGACGCACAGTCTCCTGTCTTTCTTTCACCTCCCCCTCCTCCTCTTGGCATCTCAAGATTAAGAGGGGGGAAAAGACAGATGATTAAATTATTTAAATGTGCAAGTAAAATAACACCTCAGTGAGCACATTATGCAAATCTATGCAATTAACATCACAAATGAGGTGATGCCACGGGGAGGGGCCAAGGAACTAATTTCTCTGGGAGCTCCAACTCCATTCTTGCCCCTCCCTGCAAGCCAGAAACTTCTCAGAGTGCAAGGGAGGAGGATGGGCAGCCGCTCACAGGACTGAGGCCTGCCGTGCACCGTGTGCTGGGCTCGCAGGCAAAGGGTCTTTACCCTCCTTTTTCCTCCATCCTCCCTGCACCTGTCAGGAGCAAGGACAGTTACTGCTCTACATTGTAAAAGAAAAAAGTGAGGTCTGCAGAGAAGGAGGAAATTAGAACCCAGGTCTCCTGGGGTAAAACTTAGAGCTTTTGGCTGAAAATTTTCCGTTTCATCCCTTGGGGAGGTTTGAGCTTCTGGGAGGGGCTGCAGTTTCCTCAGGCCTTTAAGGAAGGCAAATGTTCAGTAAAGGACCAGTTAGTAAATATTTCAGGGTTTTTGGTATTTTTTTTGAATGTTTGAATCTTATTTTATTTATTTTTTTGTACAGCAGGCTCTTATTTGTCATCCATTTTATACACATCAGTGTACACATGTCAATCCCAATCTCCCAACTCATCACACCACCACCCCGACCCCCCGCCGCTTTCCCCCCTTGGTGACCATACGTTTGTTCTCTACATCCGTCTCAATTTCTGCCCTGCAAACTGGTTCATCTGTACCATTTTTCTAGGTTCCACATATATGCGTTAATATGCGATATTTGTTTTTCACTTTCTGACTTACTTCACTCTGTATGACAGTCTCTAGATTCATCCATGTCTCTACAAATGACCCAATTTCGTTCCTTTTTATGGCTGAGTAATATTCCATTGTAATATATGTACCACATCTTCTTTATCCATTTGCCTGTCAATGAGCATTTAGGTTGCTTCCATGACCTGGCTATTGTAAATAGTGCTGCAATGAACACTGGGGTTCCTGTGTCTTTTTGAATTACGGTATTCTCTGGGTATATGCCCAGTAGTGGGATTGCTGGGTCATATGGTAATTCTGTTTTTAGTTTTTTAAGGAACCTCCATACTGTTCTCCATAGTGGCTGTATCAATTTACATTCCCACCAACAGTGCAAGAGGGTTCCCTTTTCTCCACACCCTCTCCAGCATTTGTTGTTTGTAGATTTTCTGATGATGGCCATTCTAACTGGTGTGAGGTGATACTTCATTGTAGCTTTGATTTGCATTTCTCTAATAATTAGTGATGTAGAGCAGCTTTTCATGTGTTTCTTGGCCATCTGTATGTATGTCCTCTTTGGAGAAATGTCTATTTAGGTCTTCTGCCCACTTTTAGATTGGGTTGTTTGTTTTTTACTATTGAGCTGCATGAGCTGTTTATATATTTTGGAGATTAATCCTTTGTCCGTTGATTTGTTTGCAAATATTTTCTCCCATTCTGAGGGTTCTCTTTTCATCTTGTTTGTAGTTACCTTTGCTTTGAAAAAGCTTTTAAGTTTCATTAGGATCCATTTGTTTATTTTTGTTTTTGTTTCCATTACTCTAGGAGGTGGATCAAAAAAGATCTTGCTATGATTTATGTCAAAAGGTGTTCTTCCTATGTTTTCCTCTAAGAGTTTTATAGTTCTGGTCCTACATTTAGGTCTCTAATCCATTTTGAGTTTATTTTTGTGTATGGTGTTAGGGAGTGCTCTAATTTCATTCTTTTACATGTAGCTGTTCAGTTTCCCCAGCACCACTTATTGAAGAGACTGTCTTTTCTCCATTGTATATCCTTTCCTCCTTTGTCATAGATTAGTTGACCATAGGTGCGTGGGTTTATCTCTGAGCTTTCTATCCTGTTCCATTGATCTATATTTCTGTTTTTGTGCCAGTACCATACTGTCTTGATTACTGTAGTTTTGTAGTATAGTCTGAAGTCAGGGAGTCTGATTCCTCCAGCTCCGTTTGTTCCCTCAAGACTGCTTTGGCTATTCAGGGTCTTTTGTGTCTCCATACAAATTGTAAGATTATTTGCTCTAGTTCTGTAAAAAATGACACTGGTAATCTGATAGGGATTGCATTGAATCTGTAGATTGCTTTGGGTAGTATAGTCGTTTTCACAATATTGATTCTTCCAATCCAAGAACATGGTATATCTCTCCATCTGTTGGCATCATCTTTAATTTCTTTCATCAATGTCTTATAGTTTTCTGTATACAGGTCATTTGTCTCCCTAGGCAGGTTTATTCCTAGGTATTTTATTCTTTTTGTTGCAATGGTAAATGGGAGTGTTTCCTTAATTCCTCTTTCAGATTTTTCATCATTAGTGTATAGGAATGCAAGAGATTTATGTGCATTAATTTTGTATCCTGCAAATTTACCAAATTCATTGATTAGCTCTAGTTGTTTTCTGGTGGCATCTTTAGGATTCTCTCTGTATAGTATCATGTCATATGCAGAGTGACAGTTTTACTTCTTCTTTTCCAATTTGTATTCCTTTTATTTCTTTTTCTTCTCTGATTGCCATGGTTAGGACTTCCAAAACTATGTTGAATAAGAGTGGCAAGAGTGGACATCCTTGTTTTGTTCCTGATCTTAGAGGAAATGCTTTCAGTTTTTCACCATTGAGAATGATGTTTGCTGTGGGTTTGTCATATATGGCCTTTATTATGTTGAGGTAGGGTCCCTCTATGCCCACTTTCTGGAGAGTTTTTATCAAAAATGGGTGTTGAATTTTGTCAAAAGCTTTTTCTGCATCTATTGAGATGACCATATGGTTTTTATTCTTCAGTTTGTTAATATGGTATATCACATTGATTGATTTGCATATATTGAAGAATGCTTGCATCCTTGGGATAAATCCCACTTGATCATGGTGTATGATCCTTTTAATGTGTTGTTGGATTCTGTTTGTTAGTATTTTGTTGAGGACTTTTGCATCTCTATTCATCAGTGATATTGGTCTGTAATTTTGTTTTTTTTGTAGTATCTTTGTCTGGTTTTGGTATCAGGGTGATGGTGGCCTCATAGAATGAGTTTGAGAGTGTTCCTTCCTCTGCAATTTTTTGGAAGAGTTTGAGAAGTATGGGTGTTAGCTCTTCTCTAAATGTTTGATAGAATTTACCTGTGAAGCCATCTGGTCCTGGACTTTTATTTGTTGGAAGATTTTTAATCAGAGTTTCAATTTCATTATTGTCATTGGTCTGTTCATATTTTCTGTTTCTTCCTGGTTCAGTCTTGGAAGCTTATACCTTTCTAAGAATGTGTCCATTTCTTCCAGGTTGTCCATTTTATTGGCATGGAGTTGCTTGTAGTAGTCTCTCAGGATGCTTTGTATCTCTGTGGTGTCTGTTGTAACTTCTCCTTTTTCATTTCTAATTTTATTGATTTGAGTCCTCTCCCTCTTTTTCTTGATGAGTCTGCCTAATGGTTTATCAATTTTGTTTATCTTCTCAAAGAACCAGCTTTTAGTTTTATTGATCTTTGCTATTGTTTTCTTTGTTTCTATTTCATTTATTTCTGTTCTGATCTTTATGATTTCTTTCCTTCTGCTAACTTTGGGTTTTGTTTGTTCTTCTTTCTCTAGTTCCTTTAGGTGTAAAGTTAGATTGTTTATTTGAGATTTTTCTTGTTTCTTGAGGTAGGCTTGTATAACTATAAACTTCCCTCTTAGAACTGCTTTTGCTGCATCCCATAGGTTTGGGATCGTCGTGTTTTCATTGTAATTTATCTCTAGGTATTTTTTGATTTCCTCTTTGATTTCCTCAGTGATCTCTTGGTTATTTAGTAACATATTGTTTAGCCTCCATGTGTTTGTGTTTTTTACATTTCTTTCCCCTGTAATTGATTTAGAAATCAGTTACAGGGAAAAAAAATCTCATAGCGTTGTGGTCAGAAAAGATGTTTGATATGATTTCAATTTCCCTAAATTTACTGAGGCTTGATTTGTGACCCAAGATGTGATCTATCCTGGAGAATGTTCCGTGCACACTTGAGAAGAAAGTGTAATCTGCTGTTTTTGGATGGAGTGTCCTATAAATATCAATTAAATCTATCTGGCCTATTGTGTCATTTAAAGCTTGTGTTTCCTTATTACTTTTCTGTTTGGATGATCTGTCCATTGGTGTAAGTGAGGTGTTAATGTTCCCCACTATTATTGTGTTACTGTCTATTTCCTCTTTCATAGCTGTTAGCTGTTGCCTTATGTATTGAGGTGCTCCTATGTTGGGTGCATATACATTTATAATTGTTATATCTTCTTCTTGGATTGATCCCTTGATCATTATGTAGTGTCCTTCCTTGTCTCTTTTAACATTCTTTATTTTTAAGTCTATTTTATCTGAGAGTATTTTATTGCTACTCCAGCTTTCTTTTGATTTCCATTTGCATGGAATATCTTTTTCCATCCCTTCATTTTCAGTCTGAATGTGTCCCTCGGTCTGAAGTGGGTCTCTTGTAGCCAGCATATATATGGGTCTTGTTTTTGTATCCATTCAGTAAGCCTGTGTCTTTTGATTGGAGCATTTAATCCAGTCACGTTTAAGGTAATTATCGATATATATGTTCCTATTACCATTTTCTTAATTGTTTTGGGTTTGTTTTTGTAGGTCCTTTCTTCTCTTGTGTTTCCCACTTAGAGAAGTTCCTTTAGCATTTGTTGTAGAGCTGTTTTGGTGGTGCTGAATTTTCTTAGCTTTTGCTTATCTGTAAAGCTTTTGATTTCTCCATCGAATCTGAATGAGATCCTTGACGGGTAGAGTACTCTTGGTTGCAGGTTCTTCCCTTTCATCACTTGAAGTATATCATGCCACTCCTTTCTGGCTTGTAGAGTTTCTTCTGAGAAATCAGCTGTTAATGTTATGGGAGTTCCCTTGTATGTTATTTGTCATTTTTCCCTTGCTGCTTTCAATAATTTTTCTTTGTCTTTAATTTTTGCCAATTTGATTACTATGTGTCTCAGCATGTTTCTTTCTGTTTATCCTGTATGGGACTCTCTGCACTTCCTGGACTTGGGCGGCTCTCTTCTTTCCCGTTAGGGAAGTTTTCGACTATAATCTCTTCAAATATTTTCTCTGGTCCTTTCTCTCTCTCTCCTGCTTCTAGGATCCCTATAAAGTGACTGTTGGTGCATTTAATGCTATCCCAGAGGTCTCTTAGGCTGTCTTCATTTTTTTTTCATTCTTTTTTCTTTATTCTGTTCCACAGCAGTGAATTCCACCATTCTGTCTTCCAGGTCACTTAGCTGTTCTTCTGCCTCAGTTGTTCCATTATTGATTCCTTCTAGTGTATTTTTCATTTCAGTTATTTTGTTGTTCATCTCTGTTTGTTTGTTCTTTAGTTCTTCTAGATCTTTGTTAAACATTTCTTGCATCTTCTCGATCTTTGCCTCCATTCTTTTTCCGGAGTCCTGGATCATCTTCCTATCATTATTCTGAATTCTTTTTCTGGAAGGTTGCCTATCTCCACTTCATTTAGTTGTTTTTCTGGGGTGTTATCTTGTTTCTTCATCTGGTACATAGCCCTCTGCCTTTTCATCTTGTCTCTCTTTCTGTGAATGTGGTTTTTGTTCCACAGGCTGCAGGATGGTAGTTCTTCTTGCTTCTGCTGTCTGCCCTCTGTTGGATGAGGCTATCTATGTGGCTTGTGCAAGTTTCCTGATGGGAGGGACTGGTGGTGGGTTCAGCTGGCTGTTGCTTTGGTGGGCAGAGCTCAGTCAATATTTCAGGTTTTGTGGCCCATACTTGATTGTGCGCTTGTAGTGTTAAAGCAGCCACAGGAGATATGTAAATAAATGGACGTGGCTGTGTTACAATAAAACTTTATTTATAAAAACAGGCAGTGGACCAACCCCATGGTTGTCATTTGCATTTGCTCTAAGAGACCTTGTTTAATCAGAGCTTCTCCGCAGCAGAGCAGCTAGCCACTGAAGTTTGTGGTATCCTAGGCAACTCCCTGGTCCCCCTGAACCTGTTTCTTCATCTGAATAAGAGGGGATGTTCTGGGTGAGGTTCAGTAAGGAGAGGGAGATGAGATCCACACGGTGGGGGAGGGCTCAGGACTTTGGTTGGGCACCCTCTAGCAAGGCCACTGCTCTCGTACACTCTCAGCAGTACAAACCACCCAAAACTTCATGGTCTAAGACAAGCATTTTATGATGCTCCCTGGTTCTGTGGGCCAGGAATTTGGACATGGCACAATTAGGGACAGTTTGTCCTGATCCATGTTATCAGCTGGGAACACTCGAAGGGTGATTCAGTGGCTGGAGGCTGGAATCACACGGAAGCATCCTCACTTGCACGTCTGGAGATTGATGCTGGCTGTCAGCTAGGGGCTCAGTCGGGCTGTCGCCAAAACACCTACATAGGGCTCCTCCTGGTGGTCCCTTCTATGTGGACAATTTTGGACTGTGTTACAGTCTGGTGGCTGAGTTCCAAGATGTTAGCCAGACAGTTATAAGGAAAGGATGGGGTTAAACCAGACTACATTGTATTTTGCGGAAGTAGAATACAAGGCAATAAGAGAAAGTGTAACATGCGCTGGAACAGCTTAAATTAAGAACCAGAGTGTGAATTTCAGAACCCCTCTGTGTTCTCCTTACGGATGATTGGAAGAAAGGTGAACTATAGCCTCCTATAGGTCTTCACGTGGAAACAAAGAATAGGTCTCTGTAATTAATGATTTTAAAAAGAACAAAGAATGCAGGAACAAACGACAGTGATCAGGCAAGAGAAGTAACTATAGCAAAGGTAATAAGTCAATCGTGAAGACTCCCAGTTCTGTTTCAAAGGTAGAGATCAGCTTGAAGCACATTTTTGAGTTGTTTTGCAGGATCCAACCCCCTCGAGCACTCAACCACCAGACTAACTGGAGCCTATGGAATGAAGATACTGACCTTTGCTGACCCTCGTGATTTCACTCAACTAAGTGTCTGGATTTTGTCAACCTAGAGTAAGCCTTGCATCACTGGTCGTGCAGTGGTTAAGAATCCGCCTGCCAATGCAGGGGACACGGGTTCGAGCCCTGGTCCGGGAAGATCCCACATGCCGTGGAGCAACTAAGCCCGCGAGCCACAACTACTGAGCCTGAGCTCTAGAGCCTGTGAGCCACAATTACTGAAGCCTGCCCACCTAGAGCCCGTGCTCCACAACAAGAGAAGCCACCGCAATGAGAAGCCCATGCACCGCAACGAAGAGTAGCCCCCGCGTGCAGCAACGAAGACCCAACGCAGCCAAAAATAAATAAATTTATTTAAAAAAATTTTTTTCCATATTTTTTAAAAAAAAAAGAAAGAAAAGAAAAGCATATGAGATGGTAGAGGCTCTCACAGCCGCCTTTGGGAAATGCAACCCGACCCATACACGTGGTGTGAGGGCCCCCTAGTGGGGTCTGGGCCCAAGATCTCCCGGTTCAAGGCAGCATCGGCGCCGTCACTGGGAGCCCATATGGCTCAGACCCCTCCCTCAGACCACATCATGCCTATTCTGGTCAAACCCAGCTCATGCTCAGTCTTATATCTTCTTCCAGAGCTAATCCTGGGTCTCTTCCTCAGCGGGAACATATTAACAGCCAGAGCTGCTAAGCCTTTTTCTTACAAACAACGAAGGAAACAAGAGCAGCGACCTCCACACACACAGCAGCCCTGGTGACCCCAGCTTTGCAGGATGGTTGGCCAAGCAGGTAGGGAAATGTTGAGACAAAACCAGCTGGGAGGGCTTCCCTGGTGGCACAGTGGTTGAGAGTCCACCTGCCGATGCAGGGGACACGGGTTCATGCCCCGGTCCGGGAAGATCCCACATGCCGCGGAGTGGCTGGGCCCGTGAGCCATGGCCACTGAGCCTGTGCGTCCGAAGCCTGTGCTCCGCAATGGGAGAGGTCACAGCAGTGAGAGGCCCGCGTACCACAACAAACAAACAAAAAACCAAACAAACAAACAAACAAAACAGCTGGGAAATGCTTCCTCGAGCCACAGGACGTGATTATGTGTTGAGGGCTGGAGGGTGGAGCTGGGATCCTGGGCTGGACCCACAGAGCAGAGACCCTTGGAGAGCAGATGGTAGAAATAAGGCCCCTTTAAGAGGCCAAGGGCACCCCTGGGTTACATGGTCATGAACAGATTTCAGAGAAAGAATCATTGAGATCAGGGCTGCTGAGATTCAGGGGCAAGATGTGAGGACCAGGCCAGCCCCCAGGTAGATTAGCAACAGCTCCCTGATCCAGATGATTCCAGACTTCCACCTCCTCCACCATCTGATACTCTCCCCAGTAACCAGAGGAGAATTTGGGGCCTAGAGACGGGGAGGGACTTGCCTGGGGTCTCACAGTAAACCAGTGGCCAAGCTGGGACTTGAACCTGGGGCCCCATCTCCTTCCACTGAGGTGGTCCAGCAGATGTCTCTTAGGGTTCAGAGTCCCTTGCAAATGGGTCATCAATAATGATGCCACCTCCCATTTATAGCCCTCCGATGCTGAGCGTTACATGCATCTCTGGAATACTACTCAGCCATAAATAAAACGAAATTTTGCCATTTGCAACAACATGGATGGACTTGGAGGGTATTATGCAAGTGAAATAAGTCAGACAGAGGACAAATACTGTATGATATTACTTAAGTGGAATCTAAAAGGTGTAACGAACTAGTGATATAACAAAAAAGAAACAGGCTCACAGATATAGAGAACAAGCAGTTGCCAGTGGGAAGAGGGAAGGGGTGAGGGGCAAGATAGGCATAGAGGACTAAGAGGTACAAACTACTATGTATAAATAAATAAGCTACAAGGATATATTGTACAGCACAGGGTATATAGCCAATATTTTATAATAACTATAAATGGAGTACAATCTTTAAAAATTGTGAACAGCTATGTTATACACCTGAAACATATAATATTGTAAATCAATGATACCTCAATAAAAAATTTTTAAAAAGAAAGAAAAAGTCAGAGCTCCTGTTTCTAAAGAACTTAATGATGCCCCCTTTTCTCGGTATAAACACCAAAAAAGAAAGTTCATTCAAGTTCTGCTTTCTATCTTCACAACAACTTCCATGCTCTTTTTGAGACGTCAAGTATCAAATTTTTTTCCCTCAAAAGTTCCTTTTGGGGGACTTCCCTGGTGGTCCAGTGGGTGACTCTGCGCTCTCAATGCAGGGGACCCAGGTTCGATCCCTGGTCAGGAAACGAGATCCCACATGTGGCAACTAAGAGTCCGCATGCCACAACTAAGACCTGGCGCAGGCTAAATTAATAAATAAATAAATATATTTTTAAAAAACTTCCTTTTGGGATCCTTGAGCTCACATTTCATCTTCTACTGTTTCATCCCAGTTGCAAGGAACACAAGGCCCTAGGGCTTGCTGAAGCATGAAAAGAGACAGGGAGCAGAGGTGGTGAGTGCTGGAAGCAGTACTGAGCAGGGCAGCCAGGCCTCAGGGTTGGGGCTTAGGGATGGGGGCTAGACCGGGAGCCAGGGCCTTTGCTACCTCTCCATCTCTTAAGGCTGACTCTGGGTGATCAGCTTTGGTCCTCCACCCCCAGGACTACTTTTCTGCTTTCTATGTACACAGCTGGACACAGTGGCCCTCTGAACTCAAGTTTACACATGCTCAGTTCAGAAACTGCCTAGCATATCTGATTCCCAAATCCAAATCCTGGAAAAAGAATCTTATTGATGAGCTTGGGTCACATGTCTATCTTTTCATCCAACCGGTTTACCACTGAGGGGCTGTGGCACGGTATAAGCAGAGAAAGAAAGGGGCGGATGTTGGACATTCACCCTGTAGGAAAGGGAGAAGGCTCTTCCAGGAGGAGGGCACAGCAAGGTCAAAGGCTTAGAGGTGGGGAATTGGAGGCTTCATGGGGACAGTCCTGAGTGGCTAAGTTTGTGGCAGCCCTCCTGTGACTGCTTAAAGGGCAGCTCCCATAGGACCATCCCTGTCTCTGTGCCTAGTGGCACAGACATGGCCCAGAGAGGGAAATCACAAGTGAATCAGCAGCAGAACCAAAGCTCAAACCATTTCCTTCTCCCAGCCCAGGCTTGAGTGTCTGAGGCTTAGGCGGGAGTCAGGTTAGAGGAGCAGGGAGAATGAAATCAAGAAATAACAGGCTTCACAGGAGTGATAATGACATTTTAACATGAAATTGCAAGGAGACAGAGCTGTGGAGGTGTATGCAAATTTCCATGCAGATGAAATGCAAATGAGCTTGCTTACTCCTGCCTGGTGCACTTGGATGTGGCTCAGTGACAAATACTAATGACACCGCATGGCTGTGTGATTGATTATCAAGGCCAGCTGGGATGACAGCTGCACTCTCCTCCTGGGAGCTGGCGGAGATGAGACTGTTTCTAGAGTGCCCTCTGATGGGGGACCCTGAGGGATGGTCCTCTGTAATTCAGGTATGGCAAATTTGGGACAAGGCTAGTATCTCTATAGCGGCCCTCCTCCATGGCAGACATCATTAATCAGTCATAGAATTCCTTCTTACTGAGCCAACCAGGTGCTCTAGGCAGACCCTACTAATCAATCAAAGTTGGCATTCATTCATTCATTCATTCATCAATTCGTCTAACAAATTTTGGTGATTTTCTTCCCTGTGCCAAGGATACATTGAACAGGCGGGTTCAGTTCCTGCTCTTGTGAAACTCACAGTTTAGTGGGGGATATGAGCATTAATAAAATACTGCAAAATGGCAATTGAGATAAGTGCTATGAAAGAGAACTACGTGGTCTTTATAAAGGGGGATTTTGACTCCTTCAGAGTGACCCGGAAAGCCTGACCCTGTTGCTGATATCTGAAGGATAAAGAGTGCTTGACTAATTGAAAAGATAGGGGAAGGATATTCCAGGTATTGAGACAAGAAAGAGCTTGTAAGCAGAAATTGTCAGCGCTACACTAGATTCCCTATGATCATTTTTTGTTTCTGTGCATCCCTCCTCTGGCTTCTATCTGTTTTTGTTTGTTTGTTTGTTTGTTTAAAGAAGAGAAAAAGCTTTATTGAGATATAGTTCACATACCATACAATTCACCCATTTAAAGTGTACAAATCAATAGCTTTTACTATATTCACAGATACGTGCAACCTCTACCATAGTCAATTTGGGAACATTTTCATGACCTCAAAAAGAAACCCTTTGCTCTTTAGGGATTCATCTCCTCCCACCCCACACTCCAGCCCTAAGCAACCACTAATCTAATTTCTGTTTCTATAGACTTGCCTGTTCTGGACCCATTAAGTACTAATTCTTTATTCCTCCCTCTTCCCAGCCCCTGATATACTCTAACCTACTTTATGTCTCTATGAATTTGCCTATTCTAGATATTTCATGGAATTATACAATATTGGTCCTTTTTGTCTGATTTATTTCATTTAGCAGAATGTTTTCAAGGATCATCCATACTGTAGCATGTACCAGAACATCATTCTTTTTACAGCTGGAAAATATTCCATTGTATGTATATACCACATTTTGATAGGCATTTGGATTATTTCCACCTTTTGGCTATTATGAATAATGCTGCTGTGAACATTGGTGTACAAGTATCTGTTTGAGTCCCTGTTTTCAATTCTTTTGGGTATATACCTAGGAGTGGAATTGCTGGGTCATTCTATGTTTACCTTTTTTTTTTTTTTTTTTTTTTTTTTGCTGTACGCGGGCCTCTCACTGCTGTGGCCTCTCCCGTTGCGGAGCACAGGCTCCGGACACACAGGCTCCGCGGCCATGGCTCACGGGCCCAGCTGCTCCGCGGCATGTGGGATCCTCCGGGATCGGGGCACGAACCCGTGTCCCCTGCATCGGCAGGCGGACTCTCAACCACTGCGCCACCAGGGAGGCCCTATGTTTACCTTTTTGAGGAACCACCAAAATGGTTTCCACAGGGGCTGCACCATTTTACATTCCCACCAGCAAGGTACAAGGGTTCCAAATCTCTACATCCTCACCAATATTTGTTATTTTCTGCTTTTTTGATTATACCCATCCTAGTAGGTGTGAGGTGGTGTCTCATTGTGGTTTTGACTTGCTTTTCCCTAATGACTAATGATGTTGAGCATCTTTTTATGGCTAGCCATTTGTATATCTTCTTTGGGGGCAATGTTTATTCAAGTTCTTTACCCATTTTAAAATTGGGTTGCTTGTCATTTTTTGCTGAGTTGTAGCAGTGCTTTATATATTCTGGATATTAAACTCTCATCAAATATTTTCTCAATATTTTCTCCCATTCTGTAGGTTGCCTTTTCATTTTCTTGCTAATGTCTTTTGATGTACAGTTTTTAATTTTGATGAAGTCCTATTTATCAACTTTTACTTTTGTTGCTCATGCTTTTGGTATCATATCTAAGAACCCACTGCCAAATCTAAGCTCATGAAGATCTACCCTTGTGTTTTCTTCTAAGAGTTTTATAGTTTTATCTCTTAAATCTAGGTTGTTGATCCGTTTTGAGTTAATTTTTGTATATGGCGTGAAGCAGAGGTCCAACTTCATTCTTTTACGTGAAGAAATCCAGTTGTTCCAGCACCATTTGTTTAAGAACTTACTCTTTCCCCATTGAATGGACTTGGCAGCCTTGTTGAAAATCAATTGACTGTAGACCTATGGGTTTATTTTGATTCTTTGTGTCTAGATGTCCATTCTCATGGCAGTACCACACTCTTTTGATTACTGTAGGTTTGCAGTAAGTTTTGAAATTGGAAACTGAGAGTCCTCCAAGTTTGTTCTTCTTTTTCAAGTTGTTTTGGCTACTTGGGGGGCCTCTTGAAATTCTATAAGAATTTGAGGATTGGCTTTTCTACTTCTGTCCCAAAAAAGGCTGTTGGAATTTTGATAGGGATTATGTTGAATCTGAGGATCACTTTGGATAGTATTGACAACTTAACAATGTTAAGTCTTCCTACCTATGAATACAATGTCTTTCACCTCCTTAAATTTATTACTAAGTATTTTATTCTTTCAGATGCTTTTAGAAATGAAATTGCTTTCTTAATTTCCTTTTCAGATTGTTCATTGCTGGTGTGTAAAAACACAGATTTTTGTGTGTTGATCTTGTAACCCACAACTTTGCTGAATTTGTTTATTAGCTCTAGTATCTTTCTTGTGGATTATTTTGTATTTTCTATACACAGAATCGTGCCATCTGTGAATAGAAACAACTTTATTCCTTCCTTTCCAGTTTGGATGACTTCTTTCTTTTGCAGGGTAACTGCTATTTTTCTTGTCTAATTGGATTCCTTTTATTTGTTTTTCTTATCTAATTTTCTTGTCTAGAATTTCCAATACAACGTTGAATAACAGTGGTGAAAATAGGCATCCTGTTTTGCTCCTGACCTTAGGGAGAAAGCTTTCAGTCTTTCACCATTGAGTTTGATCTTAGTTGTGGGTTTTTCATGAATGCCATTTATCATGTTGAATAAGTTCCCTTTTATTCTTTGTTTTCAGAGTAGTGTTTTTTCATGTTGTTCTTGTTTTTGTTTTGTTTTGTTTTGTTTTTAATCATGAAAGCTGTTGGATTTTGTCAAATGTCTTTTCTGAAACAACTGAGATGATCGTGTTTTTCTCCCTTCATGCTATTAATGTGGTATATAACATTGATTGATTTTCTTATCTTTAACAACCCTTGCATACCTGGGATAAATCCCACTTGGTCACACTGCATAATTCTTTTAATGTGCTATTGTCTTTGGTTTGCTAGTATCTTGTTGAGGATTTTTACATCTATACTCACAAGTTATATTGACCTGTAATTTTCTTTTCTTGTGATATATTTATCTGGCTTTGGTATCAGGATAATGCTTGCTTCACAGAGTAAGTTAGGAAGTGACCTCATTCCTTTTTATGGCTGAATAACATCCTTTTGTATGGATATACTACATTTTGTTTATTCATTCATTGGTTGACCAATATTTGGGTTGCTTCTTCCTTTTAACTATGATGAATAATTCTGCTATAAACCTTTATGTAGAAATTCTTGTGTGGACATATGGTTTTGTTTCTTTGGGGTGTATACCTAGGAGTGGAATTGCTGGGTTATATTGTAAATGGATGTTTAACCATTTGAAGCCCTGCCCAACTGTTTCCCAAAGCAGTTGCATTATTTTACATTCCCCCAGCAATGTATGAGGGTTCCAATTTCTCCACATCCTGCCAACGTTTATTATTGGACTTTTAAATTTTAGCCATCCTAGTAAATGTGTAGTGATATCTCATTGTGGTTTTGATTTGTATTTCCTTGATGGCTAATGAGGTTGAGCATTTTTTCATGTCCTTATTAGAATTTTATGCATCTTATTTGGAGAAATGCTCATTCAGATCCTTTACCTATTTTTAAGTTGGAGTTTTAAAAATTTATAATTTAGTGGTGAGAGCATTCTATATATTTGTAATACAGAATATTATCTCCTATGGGCCCACAACAGCAACCCTCCTCCAAGCAAGCACTGCCCTAGGGTTCCTGAACCCTGCTTTGTGTGGCAGGCCTTTGCTGAGGCCTGCAGTGCCTCGGGAGGTGTAAAAATACCCTCCAGCATTCCCCACGTGATCAGGCAGAGGCTGAGCCTTGATCTGAAATTGTACATTGGTTTCCTTCCCTTCTCTGTCCTGTTTCCCCTTCCTGTGGTCTCTCTCATGATCCCTTCAGCAAATCACCTGTACCTGAATCCTTGTTGCCAGGTGTGCTTCTAGGGGAACTTGAAAGAGCTTGGAATGGCTGAGGAACTAAAAGGAAGTCAGTGTTGTTGGAACTCAGAGAACATGGAAACTGGGGAGTAAGGTGAGGCTAGAGTGGTGGGCAGAGGCCTGACCCCACAGAGCTTTGTAGATTACAGCGAGATGGGCAGGATGGGGATTATCTGGAGAGCCATGGGATGCCACTGGGCTCTGTTAAGCAGGGACTGGCATTATTTTACATTTTGCAAAGGTCCCTCTAGCCTCTCTGTGGAGGATGGATAAAAGGGCCCAAGTGGCTGCAGGAGGACCACTGAGGATACTGTTACAACTGTCCAGGGGGAGAGAGGATGGAGACTGGGATGAGGATGGGGAGGTGGAGGGAGAAAGAAGAAGCTTAGAGAGAGATGAGGGGGGTGGATCTGGGGGCTCTGGGGAAGTTCAAGGACATCTTGCAGGTTTTCAGCCTGGGTGCCTGGATGCATGGTCAGTACACAGAGAGGGAGGCAGGATTGGGGGGCAGATCAGGAGTTCCACAGGCCAGACAACACCCGTTTGCCATCCCTGGTCTTGCCCAATCCCCCCACTTCAAAGATGGAGAAAATGAGGCCTGAGGAAATGCGGTGGTTCACCCAGGTCCCCGTCATGCCGCAGACTGAAGGGGATGGGATCCAAGGATCCTGTCGCCCAGCCAGAGGGCTTGTTTATTCTCCAGGAGGCCCACTGGCTCTGGCCTCAGACAGCTATTTTGCAGCTGGGAGTGGGTGGGGTTTCGGGCCTGATGGGTTTGTCCTGGGCTGGAAGCCAGTTCACAGCTCGCAGAGAACAGAACATCTCTGTTTCAGGAGGGCAGCCTGTGCTGCCTACTGCCCTGTCAGGGTCTGATGTGGGTAACTTGAAGGCATGAGGGTGTGGGGTGCCCACCTCAGAGTGGCTGACATCTGCTCTCCTGGATTAGGCATGGACAAGAACTAGGTCCAGATTTTGAGGTTTCCCCTTCTCTAGTCATTCCTTTCCTTGCTGTGTGACCTTGGGCCAGTCCCCTCCCCTCTCCAGTCCTCAGTCTTCTCATCTGTAAAATGGAGACATCCTACAGTGTGACTTTTTGTGCCCTCAGGGTTGTAGGGAATATTGGATGAAGAAATGTATGGACAAAAAATACACCGTCAACTGTAAAGTGCCTAAACTACAATTTGGGTTCAGTCCTACCACTGCCCCAGTGGGTTTCTCAGACTTTACAAGATGGCCACCCCTCTGGAGAGGAAGAGGCCTGGTGTGGAGCTCAGAGATCCCAGGATCTTATTATCCTGGCCCAGCAGGCTTGACAAACCCATTGGACAGATGGGAAAACTGAGAGGTGGCCATCTGCTCAGAATCACCAGGCTGTTAAGCCTGGATTCAAAGGCTGGCCTCTCTGATTCCAAAGACAAGAAAGATCCTTATCCATTCAATGACCTGATTGTACAGATAGGGTAAACCAAGGGCTAGAAAGGGGAAGCAACCTGCCCAGGGTCACACAGGCAGCTGGCAGCAGGGCGGAAGTGTCACGTGAGGTCCCTAACTCCCAGGCCATGCTCCTCCTATCACCTCTTGCCCACCAACCCCTGGAGCTTGAAAAGCAGTTTCCTCCTCAGTAAAATGGGGTGAAACTAGTATTGGCTTCATTGGATTGTTGTGAACATTTCAACAAGCCCCACAAAGCTTTTAAAGGGCTTAGCACCAAGTCAGGCACAAAGAAAATGCAGACTAAATGTTGGCTAGTAATATTATTATTCATTATTATATTTCATTTCTGCATCCCCTTCTCCCCTTTGGGCTGCTGTGAGTAGACAAGTTGTGGGCGTTCGGCTCTTTCTGGAGACAGAGGGATGTACAAGATGGCTTTGGGGGCCCCTCCCTCCCAAGGATTCTTGTATTATCCATACCCCTCTTCAGCCCCCCTGAGCACTAGCCATAGCTGTAGTCTCTCAGAAGTCAGTTTTCATCCTTGCACCCCGGGTACCCTGGCTCCCTGCCTGTGGTCCCTACTGGCTGGATGCTGTTGCTATGGCAACAGCATTTTAAGAGCCTTCGGCCCCCTTCTGAGGCAACAGGCCTGGATGGAGATGGACTGATCAAATGCCTCCTGCATCCTCAGGCCTGTCTGGACAGAAGGCAGGAGACTGGAATGCAAGAATCAGAGCTGGCTTGGGGTGGGGGTTGGGGGCGGCTCAGGCCTCAGCCCCAAGGGTTTCCCAACAGCACCCCACCTCACTGTGTTGCATGAGCACTTGGTTACACGTGCAGACTCCAGCCACCCCTGCCCCAAGGGTCTGGTTTTAACTATCTGGGGTGGGATCCCCTAAGACACTGCCTTTGATCAGCTCTGCTCGTGGTTCTGAGGCAGACAGGCCCCAGACCACTCTTGATGAAATCTTGAGTCCTGGAAGGTTCCCGAAGGTATTTTGGGCATTGAGGTTTGTGTGGCTCTCTCTGCTGAGATTACTCTTTTTTTAAATAATTTTTTTAAAATTTACTTATTTTATTTATTTATTTTTGGCTGAGTTGGGTCTTCGTTGCTGCACGCGGGCTTTCTCTAGTTGTGGTGAGAGGGGGCTACTCTTCGTTGCAGTGTGTGGGCTTCTCATCGTGGTGGCCTCTCTTGTGGCGAAGCACGGGCTCTAGGCGCGCAGGCTTCAGTAGTTGTGGCGCATGGGCTCAGTGGTTGTGGCTTGCGGGCTCTAGAGCGTAGGGTCAGTAGTTGTGGCGCACAGGTTTAGTTGCTCCGCGGCATGGGGGATCTTCCCAGACCAGGGCTTGAATCCATGTCCCCTGCATTGGCAGGCAGATGCTTAACCACTGCGCCACCAGGGAAGCCCAAGATTACCCTTGAGAAACCCTGTTTGTCCTCCCAGGCCCACTCCAGTCCTGCCTCCCTCTCCTTCCACAGCCTCATCTTGTGGGAGGATGTGCACCCCACCCTCTTCCTGGAGCCAGGAAAATTCCAGGGCTGGGCTACCAGAGGCCATCTTGGTGATGCATCCTAGGGCAGAGATGGGTGCACATTCTCAGGATAATGACATTCAGGGGAGGCGCTAGCCATGGTCACTCTGGGCTGTCTTCTAGATGCTCTATCTGAAATCAGAGCATCTCAAGCCTCTTCTCACTGTCCTCCCGCACCACCTGCTGGATGGGGACAAGGCTCCCTAACCTCCAGCCCCAACCATAGCAGAACCCAATGACGCCAGGCACCAGAGGCTGTGCCTAAAGAGAGGTCGGGCTTGGAGGTGGGTCTGAGGAGCTGTGGTGGGGAGGGGAAGAAGGCAGAGATCATGGGAGAGGGAGGTGGTCCTCTCTGGGGTTCCTTGAACTTGAGACAGATGCTCATGTCTGTTGGAGAAGCCAAGTGACAGAGTAGAGGTGCAGCAGACAGTCCCCCTCCCTTACCCCTTCCTTGTGCACTAACTGGCCTCCAGCAGGTGATTCTCCTTGCCCGAGCCCAGTGGCGTCAGTGGATAAATTACATGTGGTCATTCACTTGACAGCACCCCCTTTATTCCCTTCCCAGACTCGCTCCCCTGCTCTTCCGCCAAATAAATGCGCACTCGAATCCTTGTGTGGTCTGTTTCGTAGGACCCTAAGACAAGAAGCCACTCCCCCAATCTCCCCACCCTGGGTTCTATTATGAGGGCAACTTTGCCCCTTGTGCCCCAAGGGGAAGCTTACATACCCCTGAACCCCAGGTAGGGATCTGGCCTGCCTAGGTCGGAGATCTCTGGAAGGATCTGTACCAACAGCTCTTTCCATGATGAGACTCCAGGGTTTTGGAGCCCATCTCACACTCTTCCGCGTCCTGCCCTGCCCTCCCCTGCCCTCTCACTATTCTGAATGTGAGAGTCGCATCTTCCCAGAGCTTCCTGGGGCCGGGAGCAGGCGTGAGTTCTTATCCACCGAGCATGGGCCAAACTCAGTAGCCACGTCCTGACGGATGGTCCAGGGCTCCCCAGCTCTGTCTTTAGCTGGGCCCCACCCGAACCATACCCATCCCTGCCGGAGCCTGGTGTGATTGACGGGAACTCCCAGCTAGAGGGATGCAGGGGGACTTGTGTGGGGTGAGTCCTCCAGAGACGTCTGTGAGTCCGTCCCCTCCGAGGAGAAGCTGCCCGCAGTGGGCCGGGGAATCTGACTCTGCCTGGGGAGCTGCTGCCAGGAGAGGAGGGCAGGGGCAGGATCCAGGGGCCCATGCGGGCTTCTGCCTTCATCAGCTTCAAAAGTCTGGCCAGCTTCCTGGGGTGGAGGGGCTGCTTGGAAATTTCTGTTCTGTACACGTCCGGGGGTCCAAGGAGGCCAACAGGATTTTGGCGAATGATCCAGACCCAGTGAGTCCTGGAGGGGCAGGTCCCATCTTCCCTTGTAAGTGACTTCTCCATTCAGGTCCTGGTCCTCGGCGGCCGCCCCTCTGAGTTCCCGGCCCACCGGGTGGGATGGGGGACCTGCCGGGCGTGGACAGTGGGCCAGTGCCTTCTTCAGGAGGGTCTGGATCTCCTCGTGCCTCTCTCGGGCCTCCTCCCACAGGTCCTGGCCCAGGCCCTCCCAGCTCAGAGAGGCCACCTGCAGCCGCATGGCCGTGAGCTTCTCAGCAGGGAACTCGGACGTCAGGCGCTGCAGGTAGCGGTGGAGGCGGCGCTGGTCCCCAGAGCTGGCCCTTTGGGCCTTGCCCAGCCTGAGCTGGGCCATCAGGTCCTGGCAGTCCATGTGGAACCAGGTCATCTGGGAGACAAGAAGAGAGGGAGATGGGGGTCCCATGAGGCCAGGGATATGCCTCTCTGAGCCAAGAGGAGGCTTAAAGAATAAATATAGCTAGACTGAATTAATACAAAAATGTCCAATCAGTGTTAGGGCCTCTCTTAGCACAGCTGTGATTTTCTCCACTGCTGATGACGACAATATTTCCCTTTCTTCCCCAGGGAACACCACCCTCCGTTACCCACCGGGAAACAGTCCCCAGCACCCTTGGGATCTTCAGGCACAGTCTTACAGACTTAGGGGCCAGCAAGGACTCACCCCTCTCTGGGGCTCAGTTTCCCCCTCAGTAAAGTAGAGGTTGTGATACATAATCCTGAAAATTTGAGTGCCGAAAATTTGGATTCTCAGATTGTATGAACCCCTCATAAGTGGTGCTGAGGGAGGAGTCTGGCTAATATTTATTGAACACTGACTGTTTGCCAGGCTCTGTGCATCTCATGTAGGATCACACTGAACCAGCAGCCCATTTTACAGAGGAGGAAACTGAGGCTCACACACGTGAAATCACTTGTCCCAGGTCACGCTGCAAGTCAGGGAGGAGCTGGGGTTCAAACTCAGCTCTGACCAGCCCTCAAGAGGGTATCTTCCAAGCACCTCCTTGCACAGGAGAAACTGGCCCAGGCAGGGCCCTGCCCTTGCCGTCACACAGTGAGACTGTCAGCCAGCCCAGGCCCGGAGGCCCCCTCGCTCTGGCCGGGCCTCTGCCACATTTTAGGATCCTGCCTGTCCCCACTTCACCCACAAAATGTCTGCAGGCTGCAAAGGAGCCAACATGTTCCCAGCAGCTCGTGAAAAACATCATCTTTCTCTCCATTAATTTAGAAGCAAGCTGTTAGGTAGTGGGGATTGGAGAACAATTTTCTCCGAGGAAACCATCTTTCCGCGGATTAAGGGAACTTGTCTTTAGATAAATGGCTTCATATTTGCAGAAGCACATTGAGCTCATGGCTGGGAAAGGGCTCCATAAACCTCCGTTAGCGACACAGTCGTGTTATTATTATTTAGTGCTAAAGCTGCCGCGTGCCTACTCTCCACCTGGGGCTGAGCCCAGCACTGAGCTGTCCTGTCTGTCCGTCTGTCCGTCTGTCTGGGACCAGATATTCCAGGCCAAGCTGGACAGAGGTGGAGAACACCTCAGAAGTCATCTTACCCCACCCCTTGCTGTGTGGATTAAAATTCAGGGCCAGAGAGGAGAAGGGGCTGTCGAGGGGAAGAGCTTTCCAGGCTGAGGGAACAGCCAGTGCAAAGGCCTCAGGGCTGGAGCCAGTTTGCTTTCTCCAGGGAAGGCTGATGGGGCTGAAATCAGCTAAAATTAGTAAACAAGGGAGAGAAGCTTCCAGATCCCCTTAACCCATGAGGCATTGCTCCTCCTACCACTACTACTAATGACAATAAGAATATCGGTGTTAAAAATAATAATTCCAGATTTGAGCAAAGTCGGGTGTAGGGGCGGGGGGAGGGGTTACTTACGTTTAATTTAATTCTCACTTCTCTGCACTAGAGCCAGATGACCTGGGTTTGAATCTCAACTATGCCACTTCCTAGCTGTGTGACCCTGGGTAAGTGACTTGATTTCTCTGTGTTTCCTGCCTCACAGGGTTGGAGTGACCCTAAAACCATATGTGAAATGACTAGAACAGGGCCTGCAGACAATAAGAACTCTGTACCTAAGCATTGGTTATTATTATTATCATCATTCTTCTTCTCTCTCTTTTTTTTTTTTTTTTGCGGTACATGGGCCTCTCACTGTTGTGGCCTCTCCCGTTGTGGAGCACAGGCTCCGGACGCACAGGCTCAGCGGCCATGGCTCACAGGCCTAGCCACTCCGCGGCACGCGGGATCCTCCCGGACCGGGGCATGAACCCGTGTCCCCTGCATCGACAGGCGGATTCTCCACCACTGTGCCACCAGGGAAGCCCCATCGTTATTCCTGACAAGGAGCTGAGGCCCAGAGCAGTGAAGGCCCCTGCTGAGATCACAGAGCCCGGGCAGGCCTATCCCTGACTACGTCTCAGATCCTGCTGCTGTTGCGCCCTCTAACTTCTGAACAACTGGGTGCAGGGGATCCCTTCGCTGCCTCTGCCCACATCTACCTCCCTTGCCTGAGGGAGACAGAGAGTGGCCTGTCCTTCCAGTGCCCCAGGTGTGGAATTGACCGAGTCCCTCCCGCTGCCCCCGAAGCATCTGCGTTCTTGGTGCCCTGTGTGCTGGGCTGGCCTGACAGCTGGGAGGCTGGGGTCAGGCCCTTCCCATGCTCCATCGTCAGTGGCCAGTGCGAGGGGCAGCTGAGGGCACTGGGCCCAGGCCAGAGGTGTGGGTTCTTCTCTCATCTGGGTTACAGCTCTCTCAGGCTGCTCCCTTGCTCCCCCTGGGCCTCAGTTTCCCCATCAGAAAAACGAGGGATTTGGCTAAATGGATTTAAGAGGGGTGGGGGCCCGGAAGTCAAATCCTGCTTGACCAACCGGGCTAGGGGATGTTGAGAAAGCCACTTTCCTCTTTGGACCTCAGTTTCCTCATCTGTAAAATGGAAACAATGTTGGTGCCCCTCCCTCACAAAGATACGATGAGAATTAAATCAGGCAAGGTGTGCAAAGTGCTTTTAGGAGGGTCTGGCGTGGTGAACACAGTCAATAATGTGGGCTACCCCATAATAGTCATCTAACCCTCATCACCATCGTCATCACGTCTGCTTGGACACAAGAACTGCTTGTCATTTCCCTCCCCTTTGGAGAAGAACATAGCACATGGACACATCTGGGTTCAAATTCCAGCTCTTCTTTTCTCTAGCTGTGTGGCCTTGGGCAAGATGCTGCCCCTCTCTGGGCCCTCAGTTTCCTCATCTGTACAATGGAGCTGGTCAACCTTGCCACACTGGGTTCCAAGAGATGACAGATGCAAAGTAACGGAGTTATTCTTGCTTCCTAACTCACCTCTGCCCGTGTCCCCGACCCTTGCCCCAGTAGCCCTACCCCCTCCTCCTCCCTCCTGGCCAAACGCTGGGTTCCTGGTGAGGACTGAGGCCTCTGTTCTGAGGATGCTCAGAGCAGCCTCTGGGCCCACCCTCAGCCAGCTGTCCCTTCCTTCCTCCCCCAGCTGTCCCCTCCAACCCATCTGTGCAGGGCAAGGTGGGGCATGGGAAAGAGCACAAGAATGGTGCCATGGCTTGCTGTGTGATCTTGGCTAAGTGATGGCACGTCTCTGATCCTGTTTCCCTAACACTGCAATAGAGGGGTGGGATGAGATCAAGGTTCTGAGCCTGGTCCTGACCCTGTGAAGTTGCCTGCAGAGGCTTATGTGTGGAGGGAAAGTCTATGGCTTCGATCAGATTCTCAGAAATCCCCAGGATCCTTCCCCTAATCCCAACGTTTAAGAAGCAGGTGATTTCCTTTGAGAGATGATATCCGGGTCACTGGGAGACTGCTTGTGTAGTGGGACAAGCTGGGGTCAGGGATTAGCTGGACCTGGTTTAAGGAGGGTAACTTAACCTTGCAAACCTTGTTTCCCTTCTGGAAAATGCAGGTAATGCGTTTTCCCCCTCACGGGGACTATGGAATGAAAAGAGCCTAGTGCTGTGTCTAGGCTGTTCCCTGCCCCCACCCTATGTCCTAGGTGTTGGGAGGGGAGTCTATGCAGGTGGGCCACCAGGCTCACCTTCTTGCAGAAGTGGTGGAGGTGGAGCAGCGTCTCCAGGTCTGTGCGTTGCCGCTCGGCTGCCATGTAGAAGTGGGTCAGCTTAGCCTGGAAGGCCCGCTGGGTGAAGGTGAAGCCTGCCAGCTCCGGGAGCTCTGTTCCTCCTGCCTCCCTGGCCCTGGCTGCAGATCCCAGCTGGGCCGCCTGCTTGCACAGCTCCAGGCCACGGCGGTACTGGGCCTGAGCAGGGAGGGGAGGGGTGTCTACTCAGCTCCAGCCTTACTACCGGGTTATGAGACTTCCTGAGCCTCAGTTTCCTCATCTATAAAATGGGAACCCAGGGTTTACTTTGCCTGCTGGGATTCTGCTTAGCGTCACCCTCTTCTGGCAAAATTCTCCAACCCCAGAGTCTGGGTTACAGGCTCCTCATCTGTGTCCCCACAGTTCTCCCTTTCTGGCTATTTCCCTGTTGCCCCCAGCCCCCCATCTTGTCTCCGCCCTCCACTGGCCTGGAAGTTCACCGAGGGCTGAAACAGAGGCTGAATCACACTGTGCCCCAGGACCCAGCAAATCAAGGATGCAGATTCTCTCTCCCCACCCCAGCTCTCTGAGGCTGACTCAGTAGGGCTAGGATGGGACCCTGGAATGTGTATTTTAAGAAACCCTCCAGGCATTCTGAGATGGGTCATCTTTGCACTTGGTAGTCAGGGAAGACTTCCTGGAGGAGACAATATCTAAGCTGAATGTTTTGTGTTCCAAGTTGCTCTCCTCACTGTCTTGGGAAGCTTTCTTCCACTTTCCCGCCTCCGCAACTTTTCCCCAGCAGTGCCACCCCCATATCCTGCCCTCTCTATCTGCTCCCACCGCCCCCCTCAGTTTTAGAAACACACCGCAGCCTGAAGGAAGAAGTCCTCAAACTCTGCGTGGGCTTTCTCCACTGTCTCCAAGCTTCCGTCCCTGGGGGTCAGCACTTGCAGGCACTGGCTTCCTTCCTGCTCCATCCAGTTGCTGACCTGGGGCAAGGGAGGGAGGTTTGGACATGAGGGGCTGCTGAGGAGACATCCTTAGGCCAGTTCGCCGCCCTCCTGGGAAGCTGAAGTCTTGGCCTCAGTCACCTGGGGGCTGGGCCTATGCCACCGGCCTGGACTGAAACCCTCCCAACTCTGGGGAGGAGAAGAGACAGCTTGGGGTGGGGGTGGGGCGTGGTTCACACCATCCAAACAGCGCCAGAGGAAGGTTCACGGACCTGCCATGAACTCCCTGTGTGAACTGTGCAAGTCCCTTCCCCTTTCTGGGCTTCAGTTTATTCAGTGGCAAAATGGGGTAGACGTGAGGATTCAAGGAAGGACAGAGGGGATAAAATGGCTCTCGATCCCATAAGCAGGAGTCTTCTTCGTATTCTGGGGTGTCTTAAAAGAGCATCACCCACTTTATCCTCACAAAGCCCCATGCGGCAGGCACTAATATTATCCCCCATTGAACAGGTGAGGAAACTGAGGCACTGAATAGTTAAATACCTTGTCTAGGGTCACACCACTAGTAAGTGCTAGAGCCAGCATTGGAATCAGGCCGTCTGGTTCCAGGCACACTGTGTCCCACGGCCCAGAGCATGAAGGGATGCGTTGGTTCTAGGCATCAACAGCTGGACAGAGCGGTGCCAGGTGTGGGCTCCAGGATCAGATCCCTAGGTGTGCGACCACGGGCAGATGACATAATATCTCCCAGTCTCAGTTTCCTTATCGATGAGTAGGAGAAATCCTAGCATCTTCCCCACATCACTGGTAAGGGATGAGGTTGGAAAGCAGTGATGGACACAAAGGCTCTGGCCCAGGGCTTGGCGCAAAGTTGGTGTTTAAGAAATGCAGCTTCTGGGGCTTCCCTGGTGGCGCAGTGGTTGGGAGTCCGCCTGCCGATGCAGGGGACACGGGTTCGTGCCCCGGTCTGGGAGGATCCCACATGCCGCGGAGCGGCTGGGCCCGTGAGCCATGGCCGCTAAGCCTGCGCATCCGGAGCCTGTGCTCCGCAACGGGAGAGGCCACAGCAGTGAGAGGCCCGCATACCGCAAAAAAAAAAAAAAAAAGAAAGAAAGAAATGCAGCTTCTGGAGTTATGTCTTCACCTATCAAGCACTATGGAGTGCATGTCATGTGCTCCAAGAATGCCTGCCTCCTGTCGTTTTACCAGAGCAAAGCGTCTGGCTGGGGTGGGGCCTGGAGAGGCAGGAGCCGCCCACCCCCCCTCACGTCCCAGGGCCAGCCTCCTCCTCCTCTCTCACCTGGTGGATGGCAGCTTCCAGGTGGCCCAGGCGGACGCGGAGCTCCAGCCTCCTCAGGAGGTGGTTGGACACAGTGACGAGGACATGCAGCTGTTCATCCACGAGGCTGTACAGGGCAGCAGCTTCGGCTAGATGGCTCCTGGGAGGCCGAGGAGTGTGAGAGAAAACCCAAGATGCTGACCCCCTGCCCTGGAGCCCCAGCACTCCTGCCCAGCATAGGCATGCCTCCCCGGCTCCCACCAGCTCTGTGGCCCTGGCCTGGGTATTTCAGCTGCTGACTTGCTGTGTGAGCTTGGGCAGGTCCCTACACCTCTCTGGGCCTCAGCCTTGGCCTTCCGTGGGACTGGGAGGACCAGAGGACACAGCGAGAAACCAAATGACCCTCCCTTTCCCCAGGAGGGTAGGAACCGAGCTGGAGAGGCCTAGGTTCAAATCCCAGCCTTGCTACATTCTAGCAACAGAACCTTGTGCAAATTTCTCAACCTTTCTGTCTCCATTTCTTCAGCTATAAAAAATGGGGATAACAGAACCCATTTCACAGGGGGGTTGTGAGAATTAAATGATCTAACCCCTTGGCTCTCAACCCTGGCAACACAATTAGAACCTGCTCTGGGAGCTTTAAAAATCTCAATGCCCAGGTCCCTCCCCGACCCACCGGAGTCCTGCTCAGAGAGTGGCCTGGACCTCAGCGCTTTCCAAAGCTCCTCAGGCAAACCCGCCCTCACGCACTCAAAACACTTAACACAGTGCTTGGCCCACGGTGCTGTTAGCGCTTGTTATTTCTTTTTTTTTTTTAATTAATTTTTATTGGAGTGTAGCTGATTTAAAATGTTGCATTAGTTTCTGCTGTACAGCAAAGTGAATCAGTTATACATATACATATATCCACTCTTTTTTAGTTTCTTTTCCCATATAGGTCATTACAGAGTATTGAGTAGAGGTCCCTGTGCTATACAGTAGGTTCTTATTAGTTATCTATTTTATATACAGTAGTGTGTATATGTCAAGCCCGATTTCCCAATTTATCCCTCCCCCCCTTCCCCCTGGTAACCACAGGTTTATTTTCTACTTCTGTGACTCTATTTCTGTTTTGTAAATAAGTTCATTTGCTTATGTGGAATCTAAAAAAATGGTACGAATGAACTTATTTACAAAGCGCTTGTTATTTCAATTGTAATGATGACAAGTGGCTGTAACACACCTCTCCACTCTGGCCTCTATTTTACAGATAGGAAAACATTTACACTTAGGAAAACTGATCCTCCAGAGAGAGGTTCTGACTCACACACACACACACACACACACACACACACACACACACACACACACACACACACACACACACGGCAGTCTGAATTGGAACTCAGTCCACGCCCTTTTCTGCACATGATTTAAAAAAATGATCAAAGCCAGCAAGACATAAATGACGGGGTGCAGATGGGATTTCAGGAGAAACTTGGGTGAAGGGAGGAATCTCAGGGCTTTCCCAACACCCCTCAAATCCCACCCCACCCTCCTCTGCCCTTGGGGTCCTTTAGAAGGAAAAGGAAAAAGAGGAAATGGAAGGAGAGCCCGTTTTCCTGGAGGGAGCCTTGCCCTAAGCCTCCTTATCTGACTGTAGCTTCCCACAGGTCACTGCCCTCCCATGGAAGGGGTGAGCACCCAGGGTGCATTAACGGGATGGAAAATGCCAGTCTGTCTGGCAAAGGGAGGGAGAAACGGGCGGGCAGGCAGGAGCTGCCTGAGAAACACGCAGCGGCTCACGTGGGACCACAGCGCCCCCTGGTGGCCAGAGGTCTGGAGGGGCCTATGTTGGACCAAAGGGGCTTGGGGGCCCAGTCAGTGAGGCAGGGGCATGCTGGGAAAGGCAGTGCCAGCCCCACCAGGCTGTGTGAGGGGCAGTGAGGACAACTCCACACCAAGCACCAGGGTCCACTGCTGCCCAGCGCTCACATCAGCATGAATCTCTCTGTGGGCAGAGCTCAGGGTGGTGTGTTCAAGATTCTGGGCTAGGCTGCCTGGGTTCAAGTCTCAGCCCCACCACATCCCAGCTGTGTGGCCCTGGGAAAGTCACTTAACCTCTCTCAGAACCTCAGGCTCCTCCACTGTAAAATGAGGATAACACTAGGAGCCCCTTCGTGGGTGGGAATTAACCACATTAATATTCTTAAAGCTCTCAGAACAATGCTGTGTTCATACTAAGTGCTATTGGGAGGAGGAGGTTAAATAAATTAAATGTTCTTGGATTATGCAAACTTTGTAATTGTGTTCATTCTAACAGAGATAAAATATATACAACTACTGGCTGATTTAATGACTGATTTACACCTCTCCTCCACCCCACTCCTAAATTTAAGAAAATTGGTTCTTTCTAGGAATGCGTATTTCTTGCTCTGTGGTTTTGTGACCCTGGCACAGCACGAGGTTCCCCTGGCCCCTGCCACGAAGGGTAGGGCAGTGCAGGGGTTAGCGCTCAGCTGGTCTGGCTGTTACTTCCCTTCGCTTAGCCTCAGGTATTTATCAGCCAAATAGGAGGATGTGAGCCTCACATGGACTTTTGAGGAATAAGAGGTGGGCTCTTAAAGGGGCTCAGCCCAGGGTCTGGGTCAGAGAGCTTCCTTGGTCCATGACAGTGACCAGAAATGGGGGTGCTGTCCTCTGATGCCTGGGCCGAGGAGGGGCAGCAGAGAAGGGACTTGCCAAGGTATAGGCTGGGGGCCCGTGATCAGGCCTCAGCCCAGGATATGGGCCCGGCAAACACCCCATCCTGGGCATCTTCAGAGCCCACCCTATGTGTCCCCTCAGCGAAGTGACCCCAGCCCCGAGTCCCAGCCTGGGGAACAGGATGGGGCGGGGAAGGAAAAGCCTGGTGTCCGTACCTGACGTCCGGGTTGAAGTTCAGCCTGCTGCCTTCCTGTCGCAGCCTGGCCAGGGTGGCTCCGCCTTCCCGCTGGAGGCCCAACAGGCCTGGGTCCCTCAGCACAGCCTCCATCAGCTCCTTGGACTTGCTCAGACACCTGGAGGCCTCCTGCCAGGGTAGGAAGGTAGCCTGAGGCTCAATCCCCACTTTCCTTCTATAACCTTCCAGGGCTCCCCACACCCCAATCACGCCTGACTCCCCCAGTTTGGCGTTCAAGGTTCTACAGAAAGTCTCTCCTTTCTATCTCTAAAACATCTCCTCAAGCCGAGCTTCCTCTCATCACCGTGGCAACCTCACTGGTCCAAGCACCATCATCTCTTGCTGGGATGCCCATCCCAGCCTCTTCTCTGATCTCTCTGAGGCACTCTGGCTCCCCCTGCAGTCTGTTCTCTGAATGACAACCGGATGGATCTCAAAGTGCCAATCTGATCATCCCAGTGCCGCTGCTTAGAACTCTCCAGCGGCATCTCTGCCCATTTAGAATCAAATCCCAACCCAACTCCTCCCTGATACAGCCCCGTGGATCCAGAAGATCCTCTCGTTCTATCCTCCCCTCCCCCACTCTGTTCCACACTGGCCTCCTTGCTCTTCCTGAACAGACCAAGCACAGACCAAGTCCCATGGCTCCGTCTCATCCTTCAAGGCTCAACTTCTATACCCTCCTTCCCCATTTTTCTCAATCTTACTTTCACAGCATTCAGCATCACTTGTAATGACATGTCCATTTCTGTTTATTTTTTAAATTATGACCTCTCGCACTGTACCATGAGCCCCATGAGGGCAGGGACAAGTCGATTTGCCCCAGGCTGGGTCTCCAGGCCGTGACACATGGTGACTGTCCACTAAATATCGGTTGAATGAATGAACGAAAACAGAGCCCCTTCACTGAGCCCTTGGTTCATGAAATAAGGGATGTGGTGTGGTTTCCCCACCTCAGGCTCTTGTCTCACCTGCACCCCTCCAGGGGGGTCACCCTTCTCAAACTCCTTGATGGAAGCCTTTAGCAGCGAGGAGGCCTGGCGGAGGTCAGCAAGGAAAGGGTCCAGCTTCTGCAGGAAAGGAGGCAAGAGTGGGGATGTGAGCCTGGGCCGGTGAAGAGGGTGCCTCGCCCCTCCTCCCACCAGGAGGACACGCGGCGTGGTGGTTCTCAAACTTTAGCTGCATCAGAATCACCTGGAAAGTCAGTTAAAAAGCAGGCTGCTGGGCTTCCCTAGTGGCGCAGTGGTTGAGAGTCCGCCTGCCGATGCAGGGGACACGGGTTCGTGCCCCGATCCCGGAAGATCCCACATGCCGCGGAGCGGCTGGGCCTGCGAGCCATGGCCGCGGAGCCTGTGTGTCCGGAGCCTGTGCTCCGCAACGGGAGAGGCCACAGCAGTGAGAGGCCCGCGTACAGCAAAAAAAAAAAAAAAAAAAAAAAAAAAAAAGCAAGCTGCTGAGCCTTCCTCCTGAGTTTCTGGTTTAGTTTCTCTGGGGTGGGTCCTGAGAGTGTGCATTTCTAACAGGTTCCCAGGTGACGCTGATGCTGCTGGTCCAGGGACCACAGTTTGAGAACCACTCATGCTGGGAATGAGAGAGAAAAAGAGAGAAGACAGGCTTGACCTACTCCCAGGCCTGTGGGCGAGGGAGTGGTAGGAAGGGGTGAGAGGGCAGGGGTAGAGGACATCCTCTCCGGGTCCCACTTCAGCCCAGCTCCACCACTTACTAGCTCTGAGGCCTTGGGCAAGTTTCTTAACCTCTCTGTGCCTCTACTTCCTCTTCTGCAAAATGGGACCATTTCCCCATTTCCTCCCTTAGAGGCTTGTGGGAGGACTAAATGGGTTTATTTGTGTCAGGCACTTAGAATAGCACCGATACTCATCCTCATTATCAGTTTTATATGCTGGCTCTATAGGTAAGATTTCATTTAAAGGGAAGGTTTTAAAGCCAAAATATAGTTCAAAAGCCCCTGGATTCATTGGAGGCCTCTGGAGAGGGGAACTGGGGGCCTGTGGGACAAATAGGAAAAGAGATTTTTTCAGTATACCCTTTTGTACCATTTGAATTTTGAACACAGGGTCTATTCAAAAATAGACCCAATCTTAAAAAGAAGAGCACCGGGGCTTCCCTGGTGGCGCAGTGGTTGAGAGTCCACCTGCCGATGTAGAGGACGTGGGTTCGTGCCCCGGTCTGGGAGGATCCCACATGCCGCGGAGCGGCTGGGCCAGTGAGCCATGGCCGCTGAGCCTGCGCGTCCGGAGCCTGTGCTCCACAATGGGAGGGGCCGCAACAGTGAGAGGCCCGCGTACCGCAAAAAAAAAAAAAAAAAAAAGAAGAGCACCGGGCCGAAAGCAAATAAGCAAACAGCCACGTTAGACTATAGACCAGTGCTTCTGCGTGGGTGATGCCTTCGTACCCCAGGGGACATCTGGCAATGTCTGGAGACACTTTGGGTTGTCATAATTTGGAGGATGCTATTGTCAGAGTGGGTAGGGGCCAAGGACGGTGCTAGTCACATGACAGTGCACCAACAGCTCCTCCAGAAAAGAATTATCTGACCCCAAATGTGAATAGTGCTGAAGTCGAGCTGCCCTGGTCTAGAGAAAGCCCGGGGCAGGCAACTATGGGCACTGGTCCTGCTGCGGTTTAAGCCCATAAGCTCCTGTGTGTGGCTGTGGAAGTTGTGCTCATCCTATGCATCCTCATGTGTTAAATTGGGCACGAGGTGCCCCCCTCGCAGGGTTGCGGTGAAGAAGGATTGAGGTCACACAGGAAAGGAGCCCAGCCCTGGAAGTTTCCTTACTTCCTCCCTCTTATAGGAGGGAGCACATCTGCCTCCCTCACCAGACCCCAAGCTCCCCGAGTTTTGTGTGTCCACAAAGCAGATGTCTGTAAATGTATTTGCAGTTAACACTAACATCACTCTTAGCAAGTGCCAGACACTCTTCTAAGATCTTTACACACAGTAACTCAAGCCTCCCATAAGCCCCATTTCGTCCTTGAGGAGGAGGGCTCTGAGAAGGTGTATAACTTACCCAAGGTCACACAGCAGAGCTGGGATTGAAACCCAGGCCTTCTGGCCCCAGAGCTTGAGCTCTTAGTCACTCCACTCTGCACCCTCATTATAAACACTTGTTGAATGACTGTCTTTGAACCTGAAAAGTTCAGTGGATCCATGGGGCAGGATGGTGAAGGGAGAAACAGAAGGGGTGAGGGTGTGGAGTGAAGGCTGTGATGGTAGACACCTGGAAGAATTGCACCCATTCACCGTGGCAGTAGGGGAAGGGGCCTTCCAGGGCCACGGGCAGCTGGCTGGGGTCCACGTGGTGGCTGAGGGCCTTCAGTGAGGTCAGCACCTCTACCTGCAGACAAAGAAGCGAGTCAGAAGGACCAGGGGACTCAGTGTAGAGACAGATGCTTGAGAAGGTCCTGCCCAGACCCACGCCCCAGCACCACTCCACTTCCCATGGGTAAGGCTGGCCCTGGCTTTAAGAGCTGCTTTCTGGGCAAGGGATCTTCTCTGGAAACTCTGACAAATCAAAATTGAGAACCAGACCCTGGGTAAGGAATGGCAAATAAACAGCATTCGTACTGCCACTCTCCTAGCCTGTGCCCGAGGCAGACATTAATCAATCACGGAACCCCTTCCTTCTGAGCTGGGCTCTTTCCCAGCACAGTTGTCCAGGCAATCAAACAAACCGACTGAAGCTGGCCCATGTCATGTAACTTCTTTGTAATCATTGTACTGTTCTCTGGAGACCCATCAAGGTACTATCTTCTTGGGGTTGTTGAGAAAGGTCACCAAATCCTAACAGTATCCCCTAAGATATGGAGCAGGGACTAGGTGACCGCATCTCCCAGGCAGTGATACTTGAGGCTATGCTATGAATGGCTCCAGATACCTAAGCTTGGCATGGGGAGAATTCTGTGGCGTTTTGGAGCCCATTTTTCATGCCTGGCATTTAAAGTGTGGTCCACGGACCAGGAGCACCAGCATGACTTAAGAGCACATTAGAAGGCAGAATCCCAGCTCCCATCCAGAACTACTTAATCAGAACCTGCACTCTGACAATCCCCAAGAAATTCATAGGCACCTAAAAGCTTGAAAAGTACATCTCTAGTTTACAATGTGCCTCTTTGCTAACCAGGAGGTAGAAGGAGACCTTTAAAATCATTTCCTGAAACAGGGCAGAGGGCGGGGTGCCCACGCTCATGACTGTGGTACATGGCACTGATTAAAGGGAGCTGCAGTGCTCTTTCCCGTGAAGTCCCGAATCAACTTAGCATCTAAGTTGGAGATGCTGAGAGAAACTAGGGAGAGAGATACAGGAAGGGCCAAGTGAGGTGTGGAAACGGCCCCTCTAGCTTGCTGTGTGGCCTTGGACCTCAGTTTCCCCATCTGAGAAGAAGGGGGAGGGGTTGACAAGATGAAGCTTTCAAGTGGGTTTCGTGCTGTGCGCAGCTCTCAATCACGTGGTCGTGCCCACCGGCAGCTGCTAGGGTTGCCAGGGAGAAATAATTCTGGGGCTGATTTGGCAATGCTTGCCATGGGGGCTGGGCAGAAGAGTTGTAGCATCCTGGACTCGTATCTAATGGACCTACCCTTGATTATTTCAGGGCCTCTCCTAGCTTGTGAATTCTGCCATTCTTCACCCCAGCTCAGCTCCAGCCCACCTCCCGTCCGCCTCAGCCGATGCTGCCTTCCCCTCACCTGGATGTCAGATAATGCCTCCAGCTGGAGAGCGGCCTCCTGCTCCCCCAGGAAGAGCAGGGCACGGATGGAGGTTGGCACCAGAGCCTGTCAGAGAGAATCATTTCAGAGCTGATCTGCCTAGGCTTTCACTGAGCCTCCCGGCTAAGATGTAGGCAAATGGGCCACAGGGATGGGATGAGGGTTCCCCGTGGCTGGGACCCTTAGGTGGTATGGAGGGCTCGGATCCTTATTCGGAGGGTGAGTCAAATGACTTATTGGGAGTCATTGGAAGTCAAGAGAACAGCAGGTCCAAGCTGGACTGCAAACTTCCCAGGTGCCCCACCCACTCTGGGTCTCAGTTTCCTCATCTGTAAAGGGAGAAGGAAGAGGAAGAGGGGGTGGAGGTCATGAGATGAGCATATGCCCAACTTCCATTTATGCTGCTGCCCATACTGGTGAGTTAGCAATCTCTTCCCTCCCCCATTCTCAGTTCCTGAGCTAAGCCTAAGCCAATCAGTATGTCGCATTCCCCTGACACAGAGATTGGCTGATGGATGGACAGCTGAACGAACCTGGGCTAAGGAGACACAAAGAAACTTTTGCTGAGACTTCTGGGAAAAGAATCACTCTTTCCTACCGGACATAAATGAAAGCCCATATGAAGTTAGAGCTGCAGGGAACCACACTGCCACCAAGAGGGGGACCTGGCTGAGAATGGCACTCTCCCAGGAGAATGGGGCCAGAAATAGGGAGATAGAAACCCGATCTTGGTGGCAATATTTGAGCCCCTGAATCAAGCCATACTTGAAGTTGGATTTAACTCCCAGACAATCGAGTCAGATAAACCAATGAATGACCTTTGTCTTTAAGCGTGGCTGGGCTGGGGTTTCTGTTATGTGCAGCTAAGACTCCCTAGCTGGGCTCCTGGTCCCAGCTCTGAGCCCCTCAGGATCTGTGAATATCCTAAGGCCCCCGGTGCTCGCAAGACTTGCGAGGCTGAAGCTGTCCACCTCCCACTCACCTGGGTGGCCTGCAAGGCACTGACCAGACCAGGATGTGGGGGCTGTTTCCTGGCATCAATCACGACCGCCAGCCCCTTGGTTTTATCTTCAGGCCTGTGGGTGGTAAACAGAATTGACAGTCTTGCTGGATGAACTAGGGCCCTCGAGGGGGAAGGACCTGGTGGAAGGTGAGGGAAACTGGCTGCTAGAAGCCTGGATTTACTGGTGAACTTTTCATCCCATGGGACTAAGTTCCAGTGTCTCCCTGTGCCTCTGACACACACCACTTCCAGGAAGCCCTCCATGATTCTTCTCCAGGCAGAGTCCGTTATTCCCTCTTCGGTGCTCCCACAGTACCTCACACAGCTCTCTCTTACACCCTAATAATCATGAACTATAAGCTACTATCCCAGTTGCAGTAGGAGTCACCTAACCTTCATCCACCCTTTTTGTGTGGGCAGAAGGTTCACTTTGTTCAAGAATTCAATTCCCTCCATATAATCACGTCCCCGCTCCGCCAGGGGCTGATTTCTGATTGGTTGAGGCCCACAGTAGACCCAATTCCCCTGGCCAATGATTGGTTTAGATAGGGAACATGTGACATTTTGTGGCCAATGAGATGTCAGGGGATGTTTGCTGGGGGCTTTTGGGAAAGATACCCTCTCCTTTAAAAAGTTCTTACAAAGAGATATAAGGCAGAGACATAGACTGATACATTTCCTTAGTAGGTAAGACATTTTGAATTGGAATTTGTTACTTGCAGCCAAAACACCCTCATGGGTTCACAGTGCACTTTTCAGTGATTACCTTAGGATTTTCCAAAGTGGCCCAATTGCAGGACTTGTTAAAATACCAATTCCTCACCCCCACTCCCGCTCCACCCTCCAAGAAATCTGTCTAGCAGGCTGGGGGTGGAGCCAGGGAGTCTATGCTTCCAAGTGCCCTGACCATTCAGCCAAATTGGGAAAATAACCCCCAACCGCCTTCAAGCCTTACAACCACCCAGTTCATAGATGAAACCAGAGGTGGCCAGTGGGGGGTGGGGGGGGTGGAGCTATGGCAGTCACCCAGGCACGCTGTTTCACCTGTCTGGGAGGATAATAATCGTGCGGGCTTCAGGGGTCTGTGCTGAGGGCTGATGGATTCATTACTGTAAAGTACTCAGGGACTGCGCAGAGTAACAGGCATGTCAATGTCTGCTGTCATCACTATCCTAGGGGGGGAAACTGAGGTACACGGCGGTGCCATAGCAGACAGTGAGAGGAGGCTCTCGGAGGTGAGACCAGGGCTCTGACTTCGTGCCCCACACCTCACCTGCCTCTCGCTATGCCCATGCTGGGAGAGAGGTTTATTTCTCCACCTGCCTCCACTACCAGCCTGGATACCCCTAGAGGTCAAGGCCCAATATAGGAGTATCTGGGTCCCTAGCATGGCCCAGCATGAAGCCTGGCCCAGGGCAGGTGCCCAGCAATGGAGTGGAGAAGCCAGCCCAGCATATGAGAACCCCATGCATAGTTCACACTGCACCTCACCCCCACCTCTTGTGACCATGCTTGGTCCTCAGAGCCCACTTAGTCATCCCCCTTTTTCAGGGAAGCCTCAGAGAGGGGAGGTTACCACCTACAGGTAACACAGCAGGTTGGTGGGATTCCAGCATTCTGTCTACCATGACACTTAGCACAGAATGGGGGTGTCCATCTCCTCCTCAGACCAGAAAAGCCACTCCACTTTGGACAAGAAGAAAAATCTCAGTGGCCAGCAGGTGGTGGTGATGGCTCCTGTGGGGTGGAGAAGGTTCCAAAGGGTTCCATCTGTCCCCCCACCCCCTACCCCAGCAGCAGAACCTCTAGGTTGGGATCTATAGCCACAGTCCCAAGCAAACACCACCGCTGAGACCACTCTGGCTGGGGGCTGGGACTCAGAGGAAAGATGGTGCCTCTTCCCCAGCCAGTCCAACATGAAGTCTGAATGGGGGTATGGAGGGAAGGGGAGGTGTTAGAAATCAGCCTCATCACTCATCACTCATTCATTCTTTTACTCTCTCACTTATTCATTCATTCATCCATTCACCTTTTCCTTCATTTGTTCAAAAAATATTTATAATTCATATGCCAGCTCAATTATCACCTCAGAGAAGCCTTCCCTGATTTCTCAATTGAAATTAGCTGCCCCCCACCCCCTTCTCACTCTACAACAGTGGCTCTCAAAATGTGTCCTCAGCCCAGCAGCGTCAGCATCACCAGGAACTTGTTAGAAATACATGTTCTCAGTCCTTATCCAGACTTAGTGAATCAGAAACTCTGGGGGTAGGGCCCAGCCATCTGTTTTTACAGACCTCTGGATGATTCTGATGCCTGTTGAGTTTGAGAACCACTGATCTACAACATCCCTGTTTTCTTCACCACATTAACACCCCTGAGAGCTGCTTGTCCATGTCTGTTTCTTGCACACCATCCACCTCCCCTGCCAGCCTGTGAATGCCCTGATGGCAGGGACCAAGTCTGTCCTGCTTTCCCCCCAGCATCTGGCTCAGGACCAGCTCTGGAAACAGATGACTGGATTGAAGGATCTCTCCATCTGCTACCTGGTGCTGGGCTCTGGACTGAGAGGTCAAGGGGGGATGGGGTGGTCAGGCTAGCCCAGCCCCTTACCTGGGGATGGTGCACAGGTAGGAGAACAGCTTGGTGACCTCTGAGGCTGTGCACCATGGTGCCTCCCAGGGCCCCTTGGTGGTTGACACCAGAAGCAGGGGCCGCCCTGCCCTGTCTCGACCTCCTATAGGAGAAAGCACACACATTGAGAATTTTGGTGGAGCCCCCTCTACGGGAACCTGCTCTGTGGCCTCCAAGCCTCTGCCTGCACCGGTCCCTCTGCCTGGAATACCCTTTCTCTCCTCCCCCTGTGAACTCTGAACTCTTATTCATCCCTCAAGACCCAGCTCAAAAGCCACTTCCTCAGAAAAGTCACCCCTGAAACACTCCTCCATGCAGAGGCAGGCTTACCCTCCTCTGGTCACCCTCTGTACTGGGCAACCTGGGAAACGAAGCTCACGGAATGAGCTTTGGGGTCACACAGACATGGGTTTAAGTCCCAGCTTAAACCCATGTTTAAGGGACACACTGACTTGCTGTGTGTCCTTAGGCAAGTCAGTGTGTCTCTGAGTCTCAGTTTTGTCATCTGTTAAGTGGGGAGAATACAATACTGAACTTATGAAGGTATTTTGAAGACTAAATGAAACAGTTCCTGAGAAGCACTTGACACAGGGCAAGGGCCTAATAAACAGCAGCCGTTATAACAATCATC
The DNA here is from genome assembly GCF_025265405.1 of Mesoplodon densirostris. Taxonomy (NCBI): domain Eukaryota; kingdom Metazoa; phylum Chordata; class Mammalia; order Artiodactyla; family Ziphiidae; genus Mesoplodon; species Mesoplodon densirostris. Next base: position 21,830,840 of record NC_082676.1, on the reverse strand, counting down.
ATTTCTGTCCTCAACTCAGCTCCCCGTGTGGTGAGTGCGCAGCCCATGGCTGCCAGGTCACTATTTATTCTTGCTGACTTCCAGCCACGAGTTCTCCACCGACTATTTCCTGTTCCAGGAATCAGGACAGGGTGCTCCGTGCTCCCCACAGGGGTCAAGAGTCTGAGTCCCAGGGGGTCAGCACAGCCTGTCTACGCTGCGGGGAAGGGGAAGTACAGGGGGAATGAGTCCTAGGCCTCTGGAAACTGAGCCTGTCCTGCACCCTGGGCTCGGAGCCCTGCCCCCCAGAGACACCTCACTCAAGGCCACCCTGCAATGAGCAAGATCTATTGCATGCAGGTACAACCCTCCGCAGTGTATAAGTGTGTGAGACCCTTTGTAGCTCATGAAGCCTTGGACAAACTTAACCACCTTCACAAGTGCTGCCTTACACAGGGGTGCAACCATCCAGAGCATTCTTTCTTTCACATATGTTTGAAAATTTTAAAATTTAAAAAACTACATTTGTATATACATTTTATGCAAAAATATATACATTAATATATACATTTGTATATACACACAAATATATATATTTGTACATATATGTGCATATATATGTATATATATATTTTTATATCCTCTTGATATCATGGGTTTGACTTTTCCTAATATTCATTTATACTAAATTCCAAAAGGAAAACATTTTGTTGGGGACAATATGGGAAATTTGAATATGAGCTGGGTATTGAGCAGTATTAGGAATTATTTTTAATTTTTTTAGGTGTGGTTATTAGGGAAAATGTCTTTGTAGTTAAGAGATGCGCATTAAAATATTTACAGGTAAAATATGAAGATCTGTAATTTACTTTAAAATACTTCAAGAAAAAAAAAAAGAGGAAACATGCCAAAATGTTAAGATTTATTAAATCTGAGTAATGGGTATGTGGGTTTTCATTATTCTATAGTCTCTACTTTTCTCTATGTTTGAAATTATTCATAAAAGAAAGTTTTTAAAAAGTGAAATAATTAAACCATGAAAAAAATTACATAACTTGCAAAGTTAGAGATGTTTGTACATATCCCTCTGAAATCCTCTCAGAGCCATTGGGTCCCTCAGGTCAGGAAATGCTATATTATGTCCCTGGGCCCATTTTATTGATGAGGAGACTGAGGCCTGGAAAGAGGAAGCAGCTTCCCCGTCTGCCACGGTACCCAACTTGCCAGTTAAGGTGGGGGTCATGCCTGATTCAGCCCTTAACCCTGGACCACACCGAGAAATGAGCTCTTGTCTGCTGTATTGGAGCTCAGTCACAGCTCCAGTGGTGCTACTCCCCTGCTCTAGAATCATGGCCTCATGCAGAAAGCACAAATTTCTCAACCTGGTGGCACTTAAGTCTCCCCAGGATCTGCACACTCTTCCAGCCTCATTTCATATACTTTGGGTTATGACCTGAATTGTGTCCTCTCCCCCTAAATTCATATGTCGAAGTCTTAACCCCCTAATACCTCAAAATGTGACTGCATTTGGAGATAAGGTCTTTAAAGGGGTGATTATGTTAAAATGAGGCCATTAGGGTGGGCCCTAGTCTAATATGACCAGTGTCCTTATAAGAAGAGGAAATTTGGACACAGACACACAGTGGGAAGACCATGTGAGGACACAGGGAGAAGACGGCCATCTACAAGCCAAGGAGAGAGGCTCAGAAGAAACCAGCCCTGCCAACACCTTGATCTTGGACCTCCAGCCTCCAGAACTGTGAGAAAATAAATTCCTGTTGTTTAAGCCCCCCAGTCTATGACACTTTGTTAGGGCGTCTCTAGAAGACTAATACACTATGTCTCTCCTTGTCACCAATGGCCCAACTGGAATGGGTCATCTGTCACTGCGTAAATTAGCCTGACCCCTTCCCACCTCCCAACCTTTGTTCACACTGTTCCTTCTGCCAGAGGTTCCCTTCCCTGTCCCCTCTCCATCTGGTGAAACTCTCCCCAGCTTTCAAAGTCCAGCTGAGATGCCACCTCCTCCAGGAAGACATCCTCCCTGCCCTCTAGAGAGACCTTTCTCCCACCCCAGGTTCCCCCAGAAAACCTAGGCCTCTTTTAGATCCTGCAAGACTGAGGGCTCCTTAAGGGTGTTCACTGGCTCAAACTCTTTATATCCCACTGCTCAGCACAGGACGGGAGCCAATAATCAATGTCAGGAATTGACCAATGAATAAATGGTCAGAGTAGGGCCTCTCAAACTTTGGTGTGCTAGGGATCTTGCTACAATGCACACTGTGGTCCAGCAAGCCTGAGATTCTTCATCTCTCTCTAGCTCCACGTGATGCTGATGTATCTGGTCCCCAGACCACACTTTGAGTAGCAAAGGGTTCAAGCACTCAGGACATTCCATACTGGGACACAGTGACCAGTTCAAGTGTCTGGTCCCCCCACCAAGCTCTGCCTGGCACAGGGCTCTGCACACAGCCAGGGCCGGCTGAGCACGCAGGTGCTGGCTGAGTGCACTGGAGTGATGGACAGCTGTCCACCTGATCTGCTTTCACCTGGAAGGCCCCTTTGCCCCAGATGCTGCCCTGTCTGACAGCTGGTGCCAGGAATACCATCGTTAGCATCTCAGAGCCTGGCTGGAAGCTGCGCTGTTCACATTGGGTTATGATCTCAGGAAGAAATGGAGACAGCAGGTTGGGAGGTGGTGGGTGGTGTTACCCAAAGGCACTGAAAAACTTGTACCTTCTGAAGCACTCACTCCAAGTCTTGAGGGGGGGGGAATGCTAGTAATTTAACTGGCAAGCAATTTAAAGCATTTTTAAAATATTGAAATATACATTTTTATATGAATTATATTATAAGAATTATAATAATGTATAGAAATTTTAAAGACAAAGATTTTAAAGATATGTACAGAGCAACTGAAAGCTCAGGGTGAGGTCTCAACCCCTGGGACCCTGTTCCCTCTCTTCTGCATCAGGGGCTTTTTGTGAAAAGCCCTCTCCAGAGGCTCTGTGCCTGTGGTTGGCAGACTCATGGCTCCAAAGATGTCCATTCTGGAATCCCCAGAGCCTGTGGATGTGCTAGCTTACCTGGCAAAGGGACTTCACAGATGTCACTAAGGTAGGACCTTGAGATGGGGAGATAATCTAGGCCTAGATTATCTAAGGGGGCCCAATCTAATCACATGATCCTTAAAAGTAGAGACCCTTTCCTGGCTTCAGCCCGTCAGAGAAAGATATCAAGATAGATGAAGTGTCAGAGGGATGTGCTGTTGCTGGATGTGAAGGTGAAGGAAGGGACCACAAGCCAAGGAAGGCAGGCAGCTTCTAAAAGCTGGAAAAGACAAGGTATGGATTCTCCCCTAGAGCGTCCAGAAAAGAACACAGTCCACGGACACCTTGATCTCAGCCCAGCAAGATCTGGGCTTTCTAACCTATAGAACTGTAAGATATTACATTTATGTTTTTTTTTTTTTTTTTTTTTTTTTTGCGGTATGCGGGCCTCTCACTGTTGTGGCCTCCCCCGTTGCGGAGCACAGGCTCCGGACGCGCAGGCTCCGGACGCGCAGGCCCAGCGGCCATGGCTCACGGGCCCAGCCGCTCCGCGGCATATGGGATCCTCCCAGACCGGGGCACGAACCCGTATCCCCTGCATCGGCAGGCGGACTCTCAACCACTTGCGCCACCAGGGAGGCCCTACATTTATGTTTTTTAAAGCCACTGAGTTTCTGGTAATTTGCTATGACCACAATTGGAAAGGAATATGTAACTCCCATCCTCAGAATGGGAGCAGTCATTCACACCTTAGTGTTGATTAGTCTCTTTCCTGAGAACAGATCTTTGTGGAAAGTTTGGAGCTGAAGGGACCTGAGGAGAAGAAAGGAGGCAAGGAGGTGAGGGAAAGATCCTAATAGGGAGCCTGGGATGCCTGCTTCACACGGGCCTGGAGCAGATCTTGATCTTGGAGCACAGACTTTGGGGACTGTTTCCGCTACAAGGAAACTCCAATGGAAGCAAAGAGACCAGTGAGGATACTACTGTAATAGGCAAGCAACTATGCTGGTTTGGCCCTGGGTGGTGTGAAGCCATCAAATTCTGTATATAATTTGACAGAAGAGTTGACAGAACTTGCTAACAAATTGGATGTAGGGTGTAAGAGAAAGTCCTCCAGGACCTAGTGTTCTAGGAAAGACAAGAAGGCTGGGAAGGGTGCAGGGGGGTGTGAAATCAGGAGTCCATCTTTGGTCATGTTAAGTTAGAGATGCCTGTTAGACATCTGTGTAGAAACATCAAGTACACAGATGGATGGATGAGTATGGAGTTCATGGGCAGAGTCCAGGCTGGAAAAATAAATGTGGGGGTTATCAGTGTAGAGACAACATTTAAAACACATTCACCAGTGAGATGGGATGAGATCGCCAAGGAAGTGAGTCTAGGGGGAGAGGAGAAGGGGTCCAAGGACTGAGCTTTGGGGAGCCTCCAAGGTTTCCAGGTTGAGACATGAGGAGGAGGCAGCAAAGGAGGCTGAGCAAGTGTGGCCAGTGAAATAGGAAGAAACCCAGGTGAGAGTAAAGACTGAAAGACAAGTTGAGAAGGGCTTTCAGTAAGGAGGGAGCAGTCATCTGTGTCAAATGCTGCTGATGGGTCAAGGATGATGAGGACTGAGAACTGATGATTGGATCTAGAAACATGGAAGTCATTGGTGACCTTGAAAAGACCTGCTCCAATGTCAAGGTGGAGGAAATACTCTGATTAGAGTGAGTTGAAGAGAGAATAAGAGGAGAGGAAGTACTGAGATACGGAGCACAGACAACTCCTGTGTGGGGTTTTGATGTAAAAGAAAGACGAGAATAGGGGCCTAGAATGGGTCATTCCAAGCTGGGCACGCTCTTATGCTGATGGAAATGGTCCAATGGAGAGGAGGAAAGGTGATTATGTAGAGAAGAGAGGAGAATCTTGCCAGGGGGATGTCTTTGAGTAGGTGGGGAGGTGCAGTGCACCAGTGGAGGGATTGTTCCCTGTATCTGGAATAGAATGGTGAGGGGGTGGGTACCGATGCAGGTAGGTAGCTAAATGGGGTGGCAGGAGTTTGTGGACTTTCTTTTTGATTGCTTCTACTTGTTCAGTGAAACAAGAAGGAAGGTCATCAGCTGAGAGTGAGGCTGAGGGAGATGGTGGTGAAGGTCAGAGGAGGGAGCAGGTGTGAAATTGTCATTCAGGAAGGACAGTGGGGGCACCTTTCAAGTCTCTGGAAGAGTAACAGGATCCATGGGCACCAGTGGTACCCACTGGAGGCCAGTGATCAGGAATCAAATGGGCAACCAGTCGGTGTGGTTATGTGGATTTTCTGGCTTTGTTCAGCTGTAAAGGTGCAAGGGGGGAAAGCAGGCAGAGAGTTGGATTTAACTGAGATTGGGATTTCTCCAGGAAAGTACGAAGGCCAAAGAGAAAGGCAAGGGAGATGAGAGTGTTTAAAAGGAAGTGATCACATTGACAAGCCACAGAATGGAGGCTGGGAAGGAGGAAGTGGGGACATGATGGAGGGTGGGGAGGGACAGTGAAAAGGTGGTTGGATCAATGGGTTGAGAGTTCTGGGGGACAAAGGGGCTATTAAAATTGAGGTAATGTGTGGATTTCCCTGGTGGCGCAGTGGTTGAGAGTCCACCTGCCGATGCAGGGGACATGGGTTTGTGCCCCGGTCCGGGAAGATCCCACATGCCGTGGAGCGGCTGGGCCGGTGAGCCATGGCTGCTGAGCCTGCGCGTCCAGAGCCTGTGCTCCGCAATGGGAGAGGCCACAATAGTGAGAGGCCTGCGTACCGCAAAAAAAAAAAAAAAATTGAGGTAATGTGTGATCTGGGAAGAGAGACACTGTAATGAGGGAGGGAGCAGTGAGTTATGGGGGACAGCCATGGGAGGAGTAGCTGGGGTAATGAGGACAAGATCGCTGATGAAGAGGAGGCTGAGGAAGGGAACGGAAAGAACGTCCATGTGGAGAACGTTCATTCACTCCAGTATTTTTGAGCACCGACTATGTGCCAGGCACTGTTCGGGCACTTGGGGCCCATCAGTATACGTTGCAAGCCAAACAAATTACAAGAGAGTAATTGTGGAAAGAGTGACAACGAGTCAAGTCCAATCTGCTTCCTCTCCTTCTCCTCTTACACACAGAGGAGCATGAGGCTCAGAGAGGGCAAGTGACTCTTCCAAGATCACACAGGGAGCTAGGGGTAGAGCTGGAACTAGAATGAAGGTCTCTAGCCTCTAAGAACAGGGACTTGGATGTATGAAATCTGAGCTCTTGTAACATGACAGCCCTAAAAGGATCGTGAGATTCTGTGTACATTAATATGGGAATAAACAGCATGAGCTTCAACAGTGAGGACCAAGAAGATGACAGACAATGCTCCCCAGGAGCTTCAAAGTGACAGTGCAATGGACCCACAGACGTGTCCTGCAGAGATTTAGAAGTCTATGAAGTAAAACAGAATTGCAGAACAGTCAGTTCCCAGAAAGCGCAGTGGTTTCTCTTGCTGCCAGAACTTTGCACATGCTGTTCCCTCAGCTTGGAACACCATTCCCACCACTTTACATGGATAACACCTACTCATACCACAGGACTGAGCTTCACATTACTTTCTCCACCCCAAGCCTGGGCCAGGGGCCACATCTGTCCTCCCACAGCCCCCTGTACTGCCCCACAGTCACAATTTTTTTACACTGTATTGTAATAACCTGTTGAATTTTCTCCACCACTAGAATATAGGCCTCCTGAGGGCAGGCTTGGTTCCCTGCTGAATCCTCAGTGCTAAGCCCAGGGCGTGGTACACAGTGGTACTCAATAAATATTCATTGCAAAGATGAATAAATATTAAACAGGAGTGATAATGCTCTCAGTATTGGATGATGTTAATGCCCAACCAGACCCCTTCATCAGGCCAGGGCACCCATCCCCCAGAGACTGTAATTATTGGCTGTAAATTGGCTTAGAGATGTCCCCTTGTCTGAAGAATTACCCTCGGCTGAACTGGATCATGGGCTCCCCTGCATCCCCATCCCAGGATCAGGCTGCAGTTGATGACTGACAGATCCAGGGGTACCAAAGTCAGCCCCTGAACCTTAAGATGGAACTACCTCTGTGATGGAATTCATGCTCCAGGAGCCACCCCCCATCCCCCATCCCCCGCCCCGGGAAATCAGGCCACATCCAGGCTTAGCTCCTCCCTTGCCCTGCCCTGCTTCCCTTACCCCCTTCCCCTGACAGCAACCCTCAGTAAAATAAATCACTTTTTCACGGATCCCTGTCTTAGGCTCTGCTTCTAGGGAACCTGACCTAAGACATCCACCTTGATGGCCTCGCTGAAAGTAAGGTGGAAGGATGGATGGATGGATGGATTGCTAGAAATTGCTTTAACCTCCTTCATTGGAAACATATGGAATCCGAGTCCCAGGGAGGCTTGATTCAGAACACAGGCCTCTAGGACTTTCCCTGCCTCCCCTATACCCACCCGCATCTGAGGGTACTCGGGGACCCCAGCCCCATTCCCCATCCCCACAGCTCTCTCCCCTCCACCTCCATTTGCCCCTACAATCCCTGAGGACCTGGCAGGCATGCTATCCTGGAATGGAAGATCTCCATGCTCAGAGCCCCAAACCTGGGCTCAGGCCCTGGGGGCTCCTCATTCAGAGTGGGTCCTTTTTCTGGAGGGCCTGCAGAAGCTTCTGGGAAGCCAGACTTTTCCTCGGTCAGTGGGTCTGAGTCAGCGTCTGGGCTAGATGTTTTGGTCTGAGTTGTTCCAGCTGGGGAAAAAAACAACAAAGAATGTTAAGCAGAAGATGGATTTTCCCAGGGAAAATGTTTTCTCTTTCACATTCTAATAGTAACAGCTTACAATATTGATCTCCTTCTATGGGGCAGGCATTGTGCTAAGCTCCTTACTTCTGGTGTGTCTTTGACCCTCAAAACAACTTGAGGAGGCAGACGAGATCCCCACTGTATAGACAGGGAGACCTGGACTTAGAGAGGTTACGTCCTTGATCAAGGTCACCCAGCCAGTGCGTGGCCAAGCTGGGGTGTAGACTCAGGCCATCTCAACACAATCACAGAACCTTGCCCAATTCCAGGCCCATGAGACCTCAAGCCTTTTGACATGCCACCCCATGCTCTAAATCCCTGAGACTGAGCCAGCCCAGGTGGGTCTCTGCCCCTGACAGCCTGTGCCACCTTGTCACCTGATCACATGCAGAGAACAGTTCCCCTGTCCAGCTGAGTGAGTGGGCAACTTACCTTTCCCCAAGCACTTGTCTCGGTTGGGTTTGGGAGAGTAAAGTGAACACAAGACTTTCCAGGGCCCGTCATGCTGGAACGAGGCTTTCTCCTGAGTCACAGGGCCTTGCCTCTGCCACTTTAAGAAAGAGAATTTGAGCCCAGGAGTGGGGGAAGTGTTTTGACACGGCTTGGTCACAGGCTTGGGAAGTCTCCCATTTTCCTGTTGGGTCCTTTCTTCCATCTTGGTTGCAGGGGCTGGAAAAGCATGGGGGGAAGCTGGGCGCAGCTGGGCAGAGGATGCTTGCTTTGTTCCCAGATTGAACTGGACTATATTCTCTGAGTCTCCCAGAGGTGCCTGTGTCTTGGAGGGAGCTGGCGCTTCTGAGACACCTGGCCCGAGGCCAGAGGCACAATGCAGTGGGTTTACAAGGACGCTGAGGTAGGGCTCTTGGGGCTGGTGTTCTGAGTCTTGGGTGGGAACTTTATGATTAACCTTTCTCCTCAAGTCCCAAACACAGGGTTTCTCCCCCGAACTTGCTGGCTTCTCACAAGTCCATTTTTCCAAAGAAGGCCCCCCATTGGCCCCTGAGAGAGGCAGTATCCTTTGAGAGAAAGGGATTTCCTTAGTTCCAGAGAGCTCCTCCTGTGCCCCAGAAGGAAACCCACTGGATGTCTCCACCTCCTTACTGGGAGACCCTCCTCGGTTCTCTTGGGAAAAGTCCAGGAGAGCCACATAATCTCCCTCCAAGTCCTGGCTGGCCACTTCGTCCATCCTGAAGCCCACCTCCCCAGGCCCAGCCTGCTCCACTTTGATGAGTCCTGGATACTTGTCCCCATGTGTCCTGCCCTTGCCCTTGGCCAAACTCTGGGCAAGTAGCACCTGGCTGCCTGGGGACCTGGCCTGGTGCAGCTCTTGGGGGCTGCTCAAATCCAGTGCCTCTAATTGAAGGGATCTCCAGGCTGGGGAGAGGACTTTTACTGCTTGGGGTCTGTCATCCACAAACTCTGGGCTGGTTATTTTGGTCCAGGGCACAGGGGCAATCCCGTCTTCTGAAGCTACCAGGCAGTTGTGTAGGGGACTGCCCTCAAAGTCACTGTTGATGGCCTCCAGCCAGGCTTGGGTGAAAAGTGTAGGGTAGGATGACTCAGGAACAGGCTTCGTGTCCACTGTGTGGAGGTCCACCGAGAGGCACTTGATCATGATGCAGACAGACCGCTCCTCCCGGGGCTCAACTTGGAGGTAGAAGTCACCTTGGCGCAATAACAGGGGATTGAGGGACGCCAGGTGGACCACAACCTCATCCCGCAGGCACAGCGGCCAGCCTTCATGCAGGAAGAGGCGGTGTGAGTAGGGGCTCTACAGAGAGAAGGGGATAGCATCAGAGAACCTGGCCCTGAAAACCCTGCCCACGGGTTTGCTTCCTTCCCTCTCCCAGAAGGAGCCCTGAACGGGTCGGGGACTCAGGTGAGGCAAGAAAGGTGCCTAGGACACGGCATCCAAGGAGGCCCCACCCTCAGCATCCTGCAAGTCACACAGCCCCAAGAGGGAGCGCCTCCTTAAATGTTGTGCCTCCCATGCCTCTTGCTCACCTTAGTCCTGGCCCTGACCTTGAAAATACTTGCTAGCCTACTGGGCCAAAGGAGAAAAGCTCTGAGTGCCAGGCACCAGTTAGCAAGCACCTTTCCCACGAGGATCGTCCTGCTGGCTCCCTTCTCCTCTCCATCTATCAAAACTTCTCTCAAGCCAGTTCAAGCTAAACCCTCCCCTTTAGGGCCAGGGAGATGTGGCTTCCAAGGTCTGAATCACTCATTTGTGCAAATGACTTAACTTCTCTGCGTCTCAATTTCCCTATTTGCAAATAGGAATAATGATACATAGTGGTATTACTGGGTTGGTATGAGGATTAAGTTAGATTATAAATACATTTATGTATTTTTAAAAACCAACACAATGCATAACATATAATAAGTAGACGTTCAATAAATATTATTTCCCTCTCCCTTTGACAATATTTACCTTTTGAAAAATTGTAGGATTTTCAATCTTTATAAAAGGTTACTTACTGCCTTTGTTCCATTCTCTAATTTGTAAAGTAGAGAGATTACAGAGTGAAGCAGAAACACTACTAGGTGAGAAGATAGGAAATCTGACCCTGCCACGAACTTGCTGGATGGCCCTGAAAAATCATTCTGCTCTTCTGGGTCTGAAAGTCAGACCCAGAATATTTACCTGTTTGTTTATTATTTATTTATTTCCCATTAGCAGTTAACAACACAGCAGGTGAGGCTAAACAATAAAAAAAAATTTAAAACAGAAGGTGCCAGCAATTCTCTATATAGGTAGACACAGCAAGTCATCCTGGGGCCTCTCCGGGGGGGCTGTCAGGGCTGTGCAGACCCAGTGTTCAACAGTGACACCATGTGGCAACAACAGAAACAACAGCTCCACCAGACTGACAACAGGTCTTTCTCTACCTGACTTTTGGAAAAGAGTCTGATCTGATTCCTACAGATTGAATAAGCCCTGGATAATCTCATATAATTTGGATGTGTATATAGGAGACCTCCAGAGGGTGACACTAAACTTCCTGTTAATTAAGCAGGTGTTTCCTGGAATTATTAATTGGGGAAATAATGTGATCTGACCATACTTGTACCTACCATGTTGCTAAACCAGTTCATTTCAGTTACACTGCAGATTCGGCTGTCTCCAAGAAGCTTCATCTCCGTAAACTCCACGAGTCTGTGTTACTCCAGCCTTTTCACATAGCCTTCTGCTGTTTACAACATCCTTTCCGTCACCTTCTCAGTGAACGAGACGAAACAGTCCAGAGGTATTTTGCAAATAGCAAAGCACCATAGAAATGACTGTTACGATCAGCTTATTGGACTCTCAGTAACTCAGTGGTGCAGGCAGTTCAGGAAAGTTCCTCAACTTTACAGATGAGGAAACCGAGGCTAAAGAACTGCCTCATAGTCACACAGCTGAAAAGTAGCAAAAGCAGGACTTGTGCCTAGACTTTCACATTTGGAGTCAGCTGTATCTGTCCTTAGTCCCTCTAGACTTCATTGATGGTGGCTGTCTTTCTGGGTGCTGGTGGTTATAAAGGCAGACTTTGAGGCTGGCACATTCTTATTTCAGAGGGAGAAAGGAGACAGTGGGAAAGTAACAGCCAGCAGCTACTGAGCAATTACTTCATGCCAGGCTCTGAGCTAAGCTGTGTGTATCATGTCAGTGAGGTACATACATCCTGTGTTATTAACGTTCCCACTTCCTACATAAGAAAACTGAAGCTCAGAGAGGTGACATAGATGCCCCAGTTCATAGTGATGGAGCCTGGATTTGAACCTGGGGGCATACATTAATCCCACACTACTACCCCCTGGTCTGAGATGACACGAATTCACCTATAATTATGATTAAAGTTAAAGATAATTGGAAATAAAGAAATCTAAATGTTGTGACCCTTGTCCCTGAAAGAAATGGGGAAAGAGTGCAAATGCAGTTTTAGTGGCCAAATAAAGGAAGGCGGCAGTTGTACAGCTTGTCAGGGAGAAGAAATAAGGATGGGGAGGATATGGCTTAAATAATGTCAACATGGATATGTGGAAACTGGCTGCAGTGTTTCAGTAAGACTCTTCCTTCTCCTAAAAGAACAGCAAATGTGTATGGAGCTATTTCTGTGTGTCAGGCACTGTGCTGAGGAGCTTAAATGAATGCTCTATTTCCTTCCAGTTCCAACCATCTCTAATTCTGGATCCTAAGCCTGAACTTTGAGCTGCTACATTCAATTTCTTTCTGTCACTGAAACGACGTACATGGTCCCTCTGCTTATTTGTCCTCCTGATGTGCCAGGTCCCTGACAGGCATGAGAAACTCAGGAAAGGCTAGTAGGACCTAAGATGCTGTTAGCGATTCTTGACGCTAGGGCAGTAGGGGTGGGCACTGAATAACAGAAGAGTAGGGCGGAGTCAGCAACTCTGTGAAGGGTGTGGGTAAGTTCTAGCAGTGGGCATCTGAGGCTTTGGTCTCCAAAGGCCTCTCCCCACCCTTTCTTAAAAGAGTCTCCACCCTCTGAGCTTAGAGGTAGGCGTATGACTCAAGCGTGGCCAATCCTGGTATCCCATTCCTCTGGCTGCAATAATTGGTCCAAGCATGGACACAGGATCCAAGCCTGGCCAATCCTGGTACCCCATTCCTCTTGCCACAGTGATTGGTCCAAGCAGGGACACAGGAGTCAAGCCTGGCCAATCAGGATCCTTCCTTGTGATTTTCTATCTGCAGCTGATGGGGAGGAGTTCATTTTCCTCTCCAGACTAGGATTTTGATCCTAGTGCTGCCCTGGGCTCCAGCCTTGAGAAACACCTAGCCTGTAAGAATGATTCTGGCAAGCAGTAGAAGCAGAGACAAGAGACAGAAAGAGTCCTGGAGGAGTTTGATCAGTGGAACATCTCGGGCCCTGGTCCGAATCACCCTGTCCTGGTCTGAGTAAGGATCTGTCATTTGCAGCCAGTGAGTCCTGCCTAAAACACTTTTCTTTCCCCTTTGCCTGAGGAGAGGCCTCCCTGAGATCTGGGTTGAAGGAGTCTCCAGGGACTAAGTGAGAGTCCTGATGCCATGAGGGCTCCAGGGAAGGTCTGGGACGTTCTCTACTATTTCCATTGAAGCTGCACCACTTCAGCCAAGACAGCCAGACGATGCCAACAATGCCAGCCCCTGGGGGTCCAGAGAACCCACAAGGCTGGCCTCCCTCCCTGTTAGTCAAAGTGCAAACCTCCAGCCCCTGGCCTTCTGGGAGAGCTTGTCCCCTGGTCCCACATCCCTCTGACTTACACAGGCTGCTTCGCGCACTTGTTCACACAGGCGCTTGGCAGGGATCAGGAAATCCAGGAGGAAGTTCAGTCCATCGCCCCGGAAGTCAGAATCCAGGAGACGGAACACCTGACCCAGGATGGTGGGTGCTGTGGCCTCAAAAGGGGGATAGAGGCCTGCCAGGGCATGCTGGATGGCTGCATCCAAGGATGGGGGGTCCTGTGGGGGACAGGAGGAGAGGATGAAAAGTGATAGTAGCAATAATAATAAGGGTAGGGGCCACTTCCCCTGACCTTCCTGGCCTCAGATAACTAAGGCTCCTGCTAACTCTGAACTCCTCTGCTACACCCTCCCACTCACACACCCCCCTTCAGCCACATTGGCCTTCTTTCCTGTTCTTCAAACATACCAGGCACAATCCCATCTCAGGGCCTTTGCACTGGCTGTTCCCTCTGCCTAGAATACTCCTCCTTAAGACATCCTCATTCCCTCACCTCCTGCAGATCTTTGCTCAAATGTCATCTGCTGATCCAAGGTGGAGTAGAGAAACAGGGGAAGGCATCCAGGTCAGGGCCAGAGGGAAAGGAGAGGTCAGCATCCCCAAATCTCGCCACCTGGCTGACCTGCAGACCTGCACACCTGCAGTTTGAAGCTGAGCCACCAGCGAAGCCCAGCCTAGATGAGACAAGCCCCAGTCCACATGCAGACGCATGAGCGATAATGAGTGATTGCTGTTTTATACCACTCAGTTGGGGTGGTTTGTTACACAGCAGTAACTAACTGACACAAGTTGATATGATTGATGCGAGCTCCATCTTCATCTATCCAGGATGCCTCCTCTAGATGTTTATGGGGCACAGACCATCAATACATAAATCTAACTCAATACCCTCCTAAGCTTACCCCTCTCCCCACATCCCTACCTTAGTGATTGCCTCCCCATCCAGTCAGACTCCTAAACTAGAAATCTGCTCATCATCCCGCCCCTTCCTCCTGCCTCCCCTGCCCACAGACAACCCTCAGCCACATCCTATACAGTCTTCTCGCCTCCATCAGCTCACCAACCCACTCTCTCTGCTCTGTTCACCTGCCCCGCCCAGATCCAGGCCCCCATCACCTCTTCCACTGAATCACCTCCTCACTGGTTTCCCATCTCTAGTCTCCCTCCTCTCCGGCATTTCTCCACCAGGACCCCAGGGTGATCTTTCTCAAATGCAAATCTGGCCTTGTCAGTCTCCTGCTCAAAAGTTCGCCACTGCCTTCGAAAAGCACCTGGCCTCACCTCCAGCCTCACTGCTCTCCCTAGGCTTCTGCCACTATGACACACACGTTCCCTCCCTTGCCTCCAGGACTTCGCACATGCTGTTCCTTCCTCCAGGGATGCCTTCTACTTCCATTCCCACCAGGCTAACTCCCCGTTCTGCAAGATCCAGGTCAGCCCTCGTCTCTTCTAGGAGATTTTCTCTGATCTCCCACTCCCACCCTAGCTGGGTCAGGTGTCCCCATTTCTGGGCTCCCATGGCAAATCCCACACTGATTTTTGTCTCCCTCAGTGGACCCAGGGCTCCCTGAGGACAGGAGTGGTAAGCAGAATAATGCTCCCCCCCGCCCAATGCCCCTGATCTCTGGCACCTTACATGGCAAAGAGGAATTAAGGTTGCAGATGGAATAAAAGTTGCAGTCAGCTGGCCTTAAAGTAGGGAGATTATTCTGGACTATCCAAGTGAGTCCAATCCAATCACAAGTGTCCTCAAAAGTAGAAGAGGATGCAGAAGGGGCGAGAGTCAGAAGGAAAGGTGACTGTAGAAGAAGCATCAGAGAGAGGCAATGCTGCTGGCTTTGAAAACGGAGGCAAAGCCAAGGAATGTGGGCGACTCCTGGAAGCTGGGAAAGGCAAACAGATTCTCACTGAGAGTCTCCAGAAAAGAATGCAGCCCATCAACACCTTGATTTGAGCCCAGCGAGGCCCACGTTGGACAGCTGATCTATAGAGCTGCAAGATGACACATTTATGCTGCTGTAAGCTACTAAATTTGTGGTCGTTAATTTCAGCAGCAATGGAAACTAACACAGCCGGCACTGACTCCTATTCTTCTAGGGTTTTCAGTGCCTGGCACAATATAGGTGCTCAGTAATGTGGAGGGAAAAATAAAGTGTCCCTCTCTGGACCACACCTTTTCCATCTGTAAAATAGGCAAGTGGGACAAGGCCAGAGGATCCCAACCAGGTATGGTACTAGGATCCAAGGGTTGTGATTTTCGACTCTTAAAAAAGCCTGATGAAAGCCATTCTGGTTGCCCCAGACTGGCTGCAAGTTCTGAGTCTATGTATCGCTGAAGGATGTAAAGGAAGATGAGAATAAACAAGAATCCAGCATAAAGGGAGCTTATTTAGAACAGAAAAATCACTTATAAATGAAGCCCCTGGAGACAGGGAAATAAAATAAAGACTTTGAGGGAGAGGAAGAGAGCATGTCTCCATCCCAGAAAGATTCTAATGCCAGGAGGCCGTAAAATAGGAGACACTAGCCCGGGGCATTCAGACAAATGTTGGTGTCACTGCTGTGTCCCCAGCACCCACACAGAGCTGAGCACAAGGTAGGCCCTCCATCGCTATCTATAGAATGAATATATGAATGAAGGAATGAATGAATGTCTACAGCCCCCATTCTGAAGGAAAAAGGGTCCTGGCACCGTCATTGGTAAGCCCAGAGGGGACACACACACACACACACACACACACAAGTGTACAAGCTGAGGAGGGGCTACTTTCACATTGAAGTCGGGGTGCGAGTTCAATTTGGCAGAACAGAGAAAGGCTCATCTGGCCTCGTGACCTCTTCCAATGCCTCACCTTCCTCCAAGCAAGGCCAAACCCCAAGCATGCCCAATACCACCTCCCCTCCCCGACCATGTAATACTGAGGACAGCAGTGAGGACAGGAAGTTGGGGGACCCCATCTGACATCTCTGACATCCGTGAATACATAGACACACTAAGTCAGTTAGGCCAATACCCCTCCCCTGCCACATCCCTCCCCTCTCCTAGGTTCTACTTCACTGTGCTGCCTTGAGTAATCGTTTTCCCTCTCTTTCCTCGTGTGCACATGGAGTTGGGCTAGCTGTATTTTGTTTTGTTTTTGGAAATTTAATCATTCACTGTCATCTTCATGAATGTTAGCACAGCTGAATACCTTTTGTACTATTATCACTTACTGGTTTTCCCCAAACCCACTTACTTTAAAAAATGTACATAATTGCATTTTAAATGGAGACTCTATGTCACCATACTGGTTATGAGAATGTGGCCAGACTGCCCAAGTTCAAATTCTGGCTCTGCCACTTACTGGTCATGTGACCTGGCAAGTTACTTGCCCCTCTCTGCTTTAGTTTCCTTATTTTTTTTTTTTTTTTTTTTTTTTTTTTTGCGGTACGCGGGCCTCTCACCACTGTGGCCTCTCCTGTTGCGGAGCACAGGCTCCGGACGCGCAGGCTCAGCGGCCATGGCTCACGGGCCCAGCCTCTCCGCGGCATGCGGGATCCTCCCGGACCGGGGCACGAACCCACGTCCCCTGCATCGGCAGGCGGACTCTCAACCACTGCGCCACCAGGGAAGCCCGAGTTTCTTTATCTTTAAAGCTGGAGATTGGGACTTCCCTGGTGGTCCAGCGGTTAATACTCCACACTCCCAATGCAGGGGGCCCAGGTTTGATCCCTGGTCAGGGAACTAGATCCTGCACGCTGCAACTAAGACCCGGCGCAGCCAAATAAATACATAAAACAAAACAAAGAAAAACCTGGAGACTGTCATTGTACCTGTCTTAAAGAGTTGAGTGAGGTTGAGTGAGAGAATACATGTAGATTCTCTGCACAGGACTAGCACTTAGTAGGTGCTCTTTTTTTTTTTTTTTTTTTTTTTTTTTTTGCGGTATGCGGGCCTCTCACTGTTGTGGCCTCTCCCGTTGCGGAGCACAGGCTCCGGACGCGCAGGCTCGGCGGCCATGGCTCACGGGCCCAGCCGCTCCGCGGCATGTGGGATCTTCCCGGACCGGGGCACGAACCCATGTCCCCTGCATCGGCAGGCGGACTCTCAACCACTGCGCCACCAGGGAAGCCCAGTAGGTGCTCTTTAAACAACAGCCATCACTTCTATTTTTGTAGTCAGATTATAGTTACTATTATATGGATATCACTACTTTAAGTGGAAAAATCAGTATCAATTGGCATAAATAGAATGTAACTCCAAAAATAAATCAATGATGCATTGGGTGGTTTTTATTTTATTTATTTAAATATATATATTTATATTTTTAAAATTTATTTAAATATATATTTTTATATTTATTCATAAGTATATTTATATGTATGATTATAATAGCTATGTATATATTTATATAAATAATTTAATATAGAACTATAAAATAATTACACAGTTATTATATAAAATCTATTTTTACCATTCAATTTCTAGAAAAATAAACTATTTTTAAAAGAAAAAGTGATGGGGCTTCCCTGGTGGCACAGTGGTTGAGAATCTGCCTGCCAATACAGGGGACATGGGTTCGAGCCCTGGTCTGGGAAGATCCCACATGCCGCGGAGCAACTAGGCCCGTGAGCCACAATTACTGAGCCTGCGCGTCTGGAGCCTGTGCTCTGCGACAAGAGAGGCCGTGATAGTGAGAGGCCCCGCGCACTGCAATGAAGAGTGGCCCCCACTTGCCACAACTAGAGAAAGCCCTCGCATAGAAATGAAGACCCAACACAGCCATAAATAAATAAATAAATAAAATTAAAAAAAAAAAAAAAAAAAAGAAAAAGTGATGGATAAATAACAAGGTCCTACTGTATAGCACAGAGAACTATATTCAATATCCAACGGTAAACCATAATGTAAAAGAATATCAAAGGATGTGTACATATGTATAACTGCACCACTCTGCTGTACAGCAGAAATTAACACAACCTTGTAAATCAACTATACTTCAGTAAAAAAAAATATTGACAAGAAAAAGTAAACAATGAGAAGAAATACTGCCATTAAATTCTAGGGACATCTGGTGATCTCCTGAAAGTGAAGACATCTCTCTTTCTTCCAAAAGGAGATTGCCACACCCTAGAAAGGTGTTAAAGACATCTTTTCACCAGAGGGAGACTTTCTCCCTGGGTCCTCAGAAGATCAGAGGAGAGTTCAAAAGAGACCGATTCTCACCACACGATTCCGTGTTATTTAGTTTTGGTCTGTGACCACCTGTGTCTCAACTTTGGTCTGAATTCCAACTTCTGGAAAACAGTGACCTGCCTCAGTTTCCCCATCTGTAAATGGGGATTCTAGTTCCCATCCTGCCTTGCTCAGATGACTATTCTGGAGATAGAAGGGGATAACAGATATAGGAGTCTTAAGAAAAGTAATGTTGTTGCTGCTGTTGTTTTTGCTGTTGTTATTTATTTTCACTCATCCCGTCGGACAAAGCTCAAGTCTCAGCCTCTGTTTGAAGACATCTTTCCCCTCCTGGTCCCTTCCTGAATCCACAAGGGTCACCCCCATAATAATGACAGTTTCTAGGTGCCTGTGATTCACCAGGCCCTCTACTCACATTCTCTTTCTTGGCCACACAACCATCCTAGGGGCAAAGTAGGAACATCCCATTCTACAGATAAAGAAACTAAGACTCTTTATCTGGTCCAAGATCACAGAGAAGGGGAGAAAGACAGAGCCAGGATCCAACGCAGGTCTGGACGGGTCAAGTCTACCCCCTGCCTCTGTCCCTGGGTGTCTGCCTTGGGGCCACCACCAGCCACCAGCCTTGGAGGCGGCCTTCCCAGCTGTCTATCCTGCACTGTTTCAAGTGGGGCCCAATAATGATGTTTGCCTCTCACAGACCAAGGCTTGCAGCCTGGAACGCCTTGGCTTTCACACACTGGCTCAGCGGGCCGCACACTGTAACCATATAAGGGGCAGCCAGTAAAAAGGAAGAATGTTCCAAGTCAACGGGACTCCGAGCTCTTGGCCAGAGCATTACCTGCTACAGGCCTGAGCCCCAGGGGCTCATAAGCTGTCTAAGTATTGGGGGAAGCACACGGTGACAAGGCCCAGGCGGCTGCAGGGAGGAAAGCTGGCTACTCTCCACTCAAAATGAAACGGGCAGCCTAGCCTGGGACCACAGGAACCCAAACACCATCGGCCAGACGTGGGCCCCTCAAAATGATTTCCGTGAAACTTAATCGACATGTTTCCATTCCTCCCCCATAAGCGTAGCCCAGCCGGGCCTTTAACTGTTCCTCGACAGGAGCTGAGGCAGGAGATGGTGTGAGCTGAGAAAGAAGAGGGTGTCACAGGCCAGAGCCAGTCTGAAGCCCTTCAGCCCCCTTCCCTGCGACTCAGGGCCAGAGATGGAGCCCACCAAGGGGGCTGGCACCTATATGATGCTCACAGACCTTCTGGACTGACCCAAGGAACCTTGTATGGTGCCAAAGGACACAGAAGAGTGTCTGTTCCCAGCAGTCCTGTCTGGGCAAAGGAGGAGTAGGAGTACAGGTGTTTGTAAATTTCTGATCAATGTCTTTGCAATGAGCCTCTATTATTATTGTGATCTTAAGTCTTATCAAGTAAAATGAACAAGTATAAAGTGCATAGGTTGATGCATTTTTACCTCTATATGTACCCTTGGAACCACTACCCAGATGGACAGACAAGATTTCCACCACCCCAGAAAGAAGCCCCCTCCAAGGCCAAGCCCCCAGTCCAGCAGTAACTACTCTTCTGACCATTGGAATTTTAAAAAAAATTCCCATGCAGTGTGATCTCCACTGTGTAAAAATGTGTGTAAGCCGAGAGGCCATGAAATAAAGTGTGAACTGCAGTTACCCCTGAGGGCTGTGAGGGACAGGGGCCTTGTAAGTCACAGTTTTAATTTTCCTCATAGTTGCTGGATTTTCCAAACGTTCAGTTACCAGACTGTGGAGCTCTTATAATTGGGGGTGGGGATATAAAAGTGTGATTGTGTGTGTGTGTTTTTAAGTCTGGTTCCCTTTTTAAATGGTCTCACCAGATGCTGTTAGTTGGGCCTTCTGAGAGGTGGGCTGAACTCTTCTTAAAGGTCCAGATTTATCCATTTACTCCAACAGGCAAAGATTTTAGCATCACTTAGCATCGACACCTCCTAGCTTGGGAAGAGAGAGAACTAAGAAAAGCTGAGGTAGGCAGTGTCCGAGGGCTACTACCTTCAACCCCTGTTCTCCGTGGCAGAAACGCCTAGGAAAGGTGAGATTCCACCCTTGACTCACTGGGTTATCTTAGCCTCAGTTTCCCCGTCTGTAAAATGGGACCATTGGGCTTATCTATCTCTAAGGGCCCTTCCAAGCGGGGCCATTCTAGAATTCAAGGTACAATCAGGTTCAGGAAGGTTTGGAGCTGGGATGGCTCCCAAATGGGATCAGTTAACCCATAGTTGGTGAGAAAGTTAACAAAGGTCTGTCTCATCCATCTCCCTATTCAGGTCCAGGGAGGGTCTAAACCAGCAGCCACAAATACAAATGCCTACAGGGTCCTGAGAGTTGACATGGAAGACAGAATTGGTCCAAGTGTGAGAAAATAACCCCTCTAGCCCCTTGGTAAGTGGCCCCTGACAGTCGGCCTCAGTGTCAGGGAAACAATAGGGAGTGGTGGGGCCTGGGGCACACACCGCATCTCATCAGCTCCAGCCAAGAGTTGTCTTTGCCCAGCATTGCCAGGTCTATTGAAATTTTAGTAAAACCTCCCAAAATTTTAAAGGTTGGCCAAACCAAACACATCTGTAAGCCAGATGCAGCCCAGTGGGTGTCAAGCTGCGACCACAAGGCTCAATACCAGGGGCCCTCCTCTTGAACTTCTCCAGGCTGGAGAGTCTAAACCCAGCGTTCTGTTGCTCTGGCTGCCAGGAAGTTATTGCTCACATCCAACTAAAGCTTCTCCTGCTTTAAATCCTTTTTTGTGTGGGTGGAAGTATGAGTGAGAATTGGCTCCTTAATAAAACCTTTCAGAAACTGGAAAAACAACCCAGATGCAGTGAACTGAGAAACAAGTGGGCGTTAGATGACCCACATTCAAGTCCAGCTTTGTTATGTATCATCTGTGTGACCTTGAGCAAGTCAGTTCACCTCTCTGGGCCTTAGTTTTGTGTTTGTTCCTTTCCCTCTTATCCCCTTTGCCTCTGCCCTGGGGTTCACCATCCCGCACCTAAACCACATAGGATAATAACAATTTTACTAGAGCTTCTTCTTACTGAGCAAGGCTTCTATGACATGCCTTATCCTAAGAACTTTTTGTACATTCTTTTATTTCATCTTCCCAACAACTCTATGGGATGGGTATATTTATTCCCATTTTACAGATTAAGAAACTGAGCCCAAGTATATGGTAGAGCTGGGGTATGAACCTGCCCACATAACTCCCATTTCCTCTGCCTCTTCCCCAGGCTCTCTGCCACCAGGCCAGGCTCCCCTTTGGCCACGACAATAGCCTTTCTAACACACAGATCCAACTGTGACCCTCTACTGCTCAGCGATCTTGAGTGGCTCCCCATTGCCTGAGCTACTCAGCCTGGCATCAGTGGCCCATCAATCTACACCCAGGATACCCTTCCTATGTCTAATACACACAACACTGTAGCTCGGGGCTTCCCGAAGACCCATGCGTCGCATTCATGAGTTTTTCTTGCTGTTCACCTAACCTAATTTATTGTTTCCTTAATATTAATTATTTACTTCATTTTAGTCTTTTTGTCACTTCATTTTCAACTTAAATTTATTTATATTTATTATCATGTGATTGTGCTGTTTAAATCACTTCCTAACACCCATTAAGATGAAAAGCTATATAAAAAATGTTCATCTAAGTGCCATCAAAAGTCTCCCCTCCTAGGACCCTTGGTGGGTTCCTCACTTTGGGAAGCACTGCCTGAACTCCCACTCACCCCTCTCCAGACTGGGTGAGCTCCTTCCCACCCTTCAGAGCCCTGCTGGACCCGCATCTCTTTTTCATGATACATGTGCTTCTAGGCAAAGGGATAGACTCCCACTACCCATCATACAGCACAGAATTCTCAGTGAATGGTCTGCCTTCACCAGGGACTGCAAGCCCCCCAGGCAGGGAGCAGGGCTGACTCATCTCCAGGCCCTGATCCTTACACAGGGCCTGGCACACAGTAGGTACTTTGGGGGACCACCATCAGGTAAGTACTTTGGTAATGCTGAATGAACTGAATTGGACTCAATCAGTTTTTCTCAAAGCATGCGATGGGATCACAGGTGGCCCACAAGACGATGTGGGAGGGACACGAACTTGATGTGAAATCACAGTAAGAAAGTTACTCCAATTCTCTCCCAGTCCTCTTGATGACACCAAAGAGAAAGTTCAGTGCCAGTATATATATATATATATTTTTTGCGGTATGCGGGCCTCTCACTGTTGTGGCCTCTCCCGTTGTGGAGCACAGGCTCCGGACGTGCAGTCTCAGCGGCCATGGCTCACGGGCCCAGGCTCTCTGCTGCATGTGGGATCTTCCCGGACCGGGGCACGAACCCGCATCCCCTGCCTTGGCAGGCGGACTCTCAACCACTGCACCACCAGGGAAGCCCCAGTGCCAGTATACCTTGGATACCTCTCAGACACTTAGTTATTACTCCTTTTAAGAAAAAGAAAATCGTCCTCAGGCTTAGAATCATCCATAGCCAACTTGATCGAGCCAGAATTTTCTAACATATATTTGCCTTCATTGTACGTATTTTGACAGTTACTTTCTATTTATGACAATGAATACTGATTTTTCATGGTCATGATATAAAATTTCCTATTTAAATATATTTTTCAGTTTATAAAGTAAGTTGATTTAAAGAAAAATATTAAGCAAATAATAAGTAGTAAATTTTATAATTTTTTTATAATACGTTATCCAGTAAGTGGATATGCAAAATTTGTTATGACAATACTGAAACTTCAGAAATGTGGGATGGGATAAACCCTACATCCCTGTCATAAGATGCTCTGACCTTGGGCTGCCCCAGAACACTAAATAGCCATTAATCAAATTGCCCCACAAACATTACAACTGTGATGGGTACCATGAAGGAGAGATATACAGCATGCTAGAGTGAAAGTCAGGGGACTCGGGAAAGGTTTTCCTGAGGAGGTGACATTTGGGTGGAGATTCACAGGATGAACAGGAATTCATTAGGGGAAGGTGCTCCACTTAGCAGGAACAGGATGTGCAAAGGCCCTGTGGCAGGAGAGAGCACGAAACACAAGAGGCTCTGAACCAAAGTCAGAGTGGCTGGAGTATAGAGAGATGGGCAGGTGACAACCTTTAATATTTAAAGACAAAGGTGGGAGGAAAACTTGTCCCTCACTCCCATTCAGAAAAGAGTTGTTCACCCTCTGAGAGGAGCCACCCAGTCCCTGACCCTTGATCTGAGGGGTCTGGGGTTCAGCAAGGAATTTCTGGATTCGAAAACTAATAATTGGGCTAAGTCTGAAGCCAGGCAAAGTTTGGCAAACACCACTTGGTGCAGGTGGCTCTGGGTGGCCATGACAGCCGAGTCAGGTTCAGAATTCAGGCTGTCCTGACTGCCACTTCCTGGTAGAGTGACCTTGGGCAGCCAGTTAAGTTCCCAGAGCCTTGGGTCTCCATCTGTGGGGTGGAGACACCAGCAGGTTTACTGTTAGACTAGGTGTGAGTTACGTGATCTCCCGCATGTAAATTGCCCAGCTCAGAGCCTTGCCTGTGGTGAGAGGTGAATAACCATTAGCTTATGATGATTACTGCCGAACAGCTCCAAGAGTGACGTGTGTGTACACCTGCCCTGCAGTACATGGATTTAGAAGCCTGGTTTTGTAGTATGTCTGTAGTATGTATGCAGGTGTATGCTCATATTCCAGCAATCCGGGAGAGCAGGTGGACATGGCTCATGTGTGAGAGGGCACGTGTATTCAGCCGTGGGAGTCAGTGGGAGCATGTTTGGATGCTCTCTGTGTATATGTGTGAACATGTCTGTAGAGAATTCTGCGTGTGCACAAATTCAACCGACACAAATTCAACCTGGTCGATCACAGTCAAGGGGCTAAAGTCATGACCTGTCCCCACAGCCCTTTTCCAAATCCCTACTGCTCCTGTGAACCGGCCTGGGGCTCCTCCGCCTGGCTGGAGCTGGGCTGAGATTCCCTGCTAACAGGCTTTTCTTTCATTTTCTGTTACCAGATACTGACACAAACACAAACACACAACACCGCAGCCTTCTTGAGGGGCCAGCCCAGGAAGACACGGTGTGGGGTATTGCCCTCTGCCCTCCCCCTCCCCTAGGCCTAGCGCCCCACCCAATTCCCATGGGAGCACCTCATGTCGGGCCAATGTGCAGATCTGATACTGCTGCCCTGAGTCTAAAGGAGCAACACCACCCCAAGTTCTGGTGAGCAATTCCCTCCTCTCCACTCTGTACCCTAACCCGCCTTGCCCTGTGCTGCCTGACTGGGCTGAGAGGGGACTTTAACCCCCAACCCCATCCAAACTCGTGTGGCAACAGTGGGCATATCTGACCCTCAGCCCCAAGTCTGAAATGCAACACCACCCCAAGTTTGTCCAAGGCGCAGAGGTAGGTTTCCAGCTCTGATCTGTGCCATGGGACAGGGCAGTATCAAAGTTTACCAGACATGCAGTCTTATTCCATCCACTTCACACATGGACAGATGGCGAGGACATCGTTGCCAGAGATGGATTCCTGCACCCTCCACCCCTCCCCTGCTGGTGGAGGCAGTTAAGCACAGACTCCCAGCCAGGAACTGAGGGTTGTCTCAGTGTCAAAGGTAGGGGGTCTGCCCTGGACACCCCCTCGAGGGCTGTGCCCCATCAAAAGGGGACAGGGCAAGGTGCTCCAGGCCTTGGCAGGCGTTACCATGGTGACGGGGTACAAGCTGTGGCGGTGGCGGTGGCGGCGGCGGCGGCTGCTCCTCTCCTGGGCGACGGCTCACTGGGTCCGGTCCGCGCGTCGGTCTGTCCGGTGCAGCCCCCGGCCCCCCGCCTAGCCCTGGAGCGGGCGGAGCGGGCTGGCCCTGGGCGCCGACCCCTGCCTCATCTTCGAAGGGAGCTGGGGAGACGGTGAGAGAGACAGAGAGAAGGGGTGCGGGAGAGACGCGCGGAGACCGAGACTGGAGACAGGGAGAGACTGGAAGAGCCGCGGGCGGCGCCGGCCGGGCCATCACCGAGGGCGGCCGCAGGGGCGGGGCGGGCGGGGCGGGGGCTGCTCCCTGCGTGGGACCCGGCGGCGGCCAAAGGCCGCCCCTCGGAGCCGGCGCCTTTCTCCCACCCCGCCCGCCGCGGCGTGTGATGAGAACCAGACGCCCCCCTCCCGGCCCAGGACCGCGCGGCTGCCAAGGGGAACTCGAGCCGGCGCTGCTCCTCTCTCCTTCCCCGCACTCCCGCCTCCCTTGTCTCGCAGCCCGCCCATCCCCGGGAAGCGCCCATTTCACAGAGCGAGGCTCCAGCGCAGTCCAGACACTGGGTGAAGCGCGTACTGACTTCGGATTCAGAACAGGGGTCGAATCTCTTCCTCATGCATTTGCCCGTTGGGGCATTCCAGCAAGTCACGAACTCTCCTAGGTCTCAGTTTCCTCATCTGTAAGATGGGGATGCTGATGGTGATGGTGATGATGGTGATGATAGTACCTGCCTCTTAGATTTGGTGGTGAGGAGTAAGCATATGTCCCAACGCCCTTCCCCTGTGAAGCCCACCTACATACACCCCACCAGGACCACCCAACTCGTGGCTTAGAGATGATGGCGGCTGTTTGTGAGTTCTGGTCTTGTTTCTTTCAAATAGTGACTGGCTGTGTGACTGTGGCCAAGCCATTGTTCCCTGCTAGGCCTCAGCTTTGGAGGGAGACTGGGAAACTAGACGATAACTAAAGTTATTTCTGGTTGGATGACTCTCGGATTCACCCATTACTTTATCAAACATTGTACCAAGCACTGAGCCAGGGCAAGACAGAGCCCCTGCCCTCAGGTAATGTACAACCTAGTGGGGAAGATTGGCAAGAAACAGAAAAACAGAAAAAAGTAATACCTGAGTGTGGGAACTGCTAATAAGGA
Source organism: Mesoplodon densirostris (assembly GCF_025265405.1). Classification (NCBI taxonomy): domain Eukaryota; kingdom Metazoa; phylum Chordata; class Mammalia; order Artiodactyla; family Ziphiidae; genus Mesoplodon; species Mesoplodon densirostris. The sequence goes on along the minus strand of NC_082676.1, from coordinate 21,804,671 downwards.
AACAGACAAATGTTAGCATTGGACACAGTAGGGGGATCAGCCTAGAGCTGGTGGTCTAGGAAGGAGGAGAGAAGCCTAGATCTAAAGGGGGAAGGAATTAGGTGAAGAGTGGGGAATGGGGTGGGGGGGAGAATCAGAGTTCCAGGCCAAAAAAAAAAAAAAGCATGTACAAAGGCCCTGAGGTGGTACTAAGCTTAAAAAAATTGGGAGTAAGTGAAGAACTGAAAACAGAGTATAGGAGTAAGGGTTTAAGTTCAAAGTCCAAGCAACATTCACAGCCCATCTCCCAACCCACATAGGTTAACCAGTCTTTTAGCAGATAGAACCCAAGCTAGGAGCCATTCCATCTTGCTATGTAACTTTCAACAAGTCCCTTCACATCCCTGGACCTCCATTTGTTCATTGTTAATTCGGGACTAAGAATCCCCACTAGCTCCACCGTGCCATTCAGCCTGGGGGAATCCCTCGATGGTATGTATTCGGCAATCAAATAAACCCTCTCCAACCTGCAAGAGCCGGTCTGGATGGTTTTGGTGTCACTACTCCAGACCCGAGTTTTTGAGAGAACAGACTTGTTGATGTCAGGTGCAGAATTCTGCTGGGAGTTGGGGGGATGTAACTTGGAGGTTTTAGAGTTCCAGCTTTGCAGTGAGACAATTGACATGACATCTAGTGTTCTGGGTTTTCAGGCAGCAGGACTGACTGAGTTAGTTAGGCAGAGAAATGAAGGACTGGTGGAGTATCAGGTGCTCACAGAATCAGTGAGAAGGCTCGGGTCCATCCTCTGAAAAGCACAAGATAAGTGAGATGCTCCAGGAGTCTCATGGGCAGGAATGAGTTGTAAACCCTTGATGACCGATGGAATTACATCAAGACAGACAAACACACCAAAGTAGAACTTTCCTTGTGTCAGGTACTTCTCTAAGTGTCTAATACGGAGTTATGATGAAGATTCTATTATTGTCCTCATTTTGCAGATGAAGAAAAAAAACTGAGGCACAGAGAGGTTATGTAGCTTGCCTAAAGTTGGATAGCAGTTAACTGTGGAGTCCAAAATTGAACAAGCCTATCCATTTCTAGAAATGATGGTACAAACTACCTTCCTGTGCTACCACAATGAATCCCAAGCTATGCGTCTCTCCTTGACAGGTTCAAAGACTTAAAAGAGAGATGCTCATTGGGCCATGTGCCCAAGGTTCCACTAACCCTGAACATATCAGGAACAGCTGGTCATCCAAAAGGAAATTAGGTTGTGTATGAAGGGTGGGAATGGATCTGAAATTGCATATAAACCACAAGTTCTCATTATAAAGTCCATTCCTTGGGTCTCTTGACATTCTTTGCAACTTTATTACTATCACATGTTCTTCCAAAAATACTTTCTACTTAGATGGTTCAATTCCACATCCAACCAAAGATATACACACACATACATATCCATACACCCTTGGCCTCATATTGTGTGTGACCTCAAAAAAGTTCACCTTCCTGAGCCTCAGCTTCATCCTTTGTAAGCCAGAGAGAATAATATTTACTACCTCATAGGATCATGGTGGGAATTAAGTAAATTAATGAGTGTAAGGTGCTTTGCACTGTGTCTGGTACACAGCAGAATTAATATACAACACATAAAATGGTGGTGTTTGTGTTAGGGACGAATGGTTGTGAAATCAGCCTCTAAATACAAGAATTTTTTTTTTTTTTTGCGGTACGCGGGCCTCTCACTGCTGTGGCCTTTCCCGTTGCGAGCACAGGCTCCAGACGCGCAGGCTCAGCGGCCATGGCTCACAGGCCCAGCCGCTCCGCGGCATGTGGGATCTTCCCGTACCAGGGCACGAACCCGTATCCCCTGCATCGGCAGGCAGACTCTCAACCACTGCGCCACCAGGGAAGCCCTAAATACAAGAATTTAACTGCTGGATTGGATTTGGTTCATCTCTCAGGAAATTTCCAAAGGATTTTCCAAGGACTATTCAAGTTTTCATTTCCTCTCTCTTTGGTAAATGAATAACTGAATCTTGCTCCAATTGCTACACTGAATTTGGAGAAATAACAAAATCCATCACCGGTCTTACGTATGGTAGAGTGGAGAAAACCGGGAAGGGATGTGGAAATGGGCTCTGCTACTGATGTGCTGAGTAGCCTTGCACAGATTGAGGCCACAGTATCCTCAGCATAAAATGGAGGTTATAATCCTCTCCTCATGAGATTTTAGTGAGAATCCAATGAGATAATGCATTGAAAGGGCTTCACACAGTGCCTGGCATATAATAGGTCCCTGGCAAGTGGCAGCTCTACCTATGATTCTGAGATTCCGAGGGCCAGATGCCAGGACATCTCATCAGGGGACAGTCTTACTTGGGGGAAGACAGCTGCCTGATTTTTGAAAAATGTCATGTCGGCGGGGGGCTTCCACGGTGGTGCAGTGGTTGAGAGTTCGCCTGCCGACGCAGGGGACATGGGTTCGTGCCCCGGTCCAGGAAGATCCCACATGCCGCGGAGTGGCTGGGCCCATGAGCCATGGCCGCTGAGCCTGCGCGTCCGGAGCCTGTGCTGCACAACGGGAGAGGCCACAACAGTGAGAGGCCCACGTACCGCAAAAAAAAAAAAAAAAAAGTCATGGGGTTCAGAATTTATTCATTCAATAAATACTTATTTGTTCCTACTATCAGGATAGCAAATACTTGGCACACGTGTGTACATTCACCCCTCTCCTACCCACAGTAGACATCATTAATCAATCGTGGAACTTCCTGCTGAACCTAAAAGCAGCCTCAGAATCCTCCTCAACACAGAGCCCAGGCAGCTGCTACCAATCAATGTGAGCTGGCATTACAGACAAGGCTTATTTACCATCTGTGGTCCCTAATGTACAAGGAAGATTGACACTGGAGAAGACACAGGCTCTGCAGACAGAAGGCTTGGGTTTGAGTCTTGCCCCCTACACACCCTTATTAAAATGAGTAGGTTCCAAGGTATTGTATCAGCCATGGAGTGTGCCAGTCACATGTCCCTTCAACAGAAAGCCTGCTGCAGGAAGTTCGGCGAGCTGTGGATGACTCAGGATACAGCTTGTGGCTGAGGCCACATGCTTCCTGGACAGCCCCTGGTTGAGCACCCTGTGTACAAGGGTTTGCCCCTTCTGCCTGATATGGGACTCTTCTATAAACAGCCTCTGTGCCAGAGCTCCCCATTGGGCTGGCTGAGGCTTCCTCAGTGCTCTAGCACAGGTTGAAGTTCTCTCTACCCAATCCTCCTTTCCTCACCCTTTCCTTTCACAGATGTCGAACCTGTGGCATGGTTTGAAGGCTCTTCCTTGACTCTCCCTGCTCCCTCTCCCCTTTATCCTCCTCACAAGCATCACCCCCAATGAATCTCTTGCACTTCTAACTCTGTCTCTGGCTTCTGTTTCTCAGAGGCTGCAACTAACACAGCACTGAGCTGCGTAAGTCTGGGCTGGAAAGGAGTGGTTTGATCCTCTTCTCTGATGGTGACAGTAGGGGGTGGCACAGAGATGACTGTGAGGGCTGGGGGCCAAGAGCGACTCAGAACAGGGAGGCTGAAGGGCACAGTAACATAACCCATGGCCTCCCCTGGATGAAATTGGCCTTACCCATCAAGGACTCTTGATTGTAAATGACAGAAGTTCAACTCAACCTAGCTTAAATAAAAAAGGGATTTAGGGTCTTAAAAGTGAGAACTGGTGCCAGAGCTCTGTCATCATTCTTCTGGTGGTTTTTTCCCTGTGGCCAAGGAAGAAGGCCTCCAGGAACTCCAGGCTTACTCAGGTCCTAGTACAATGACAACAAGTTTTTTCCCCTACATCTATATACTAATTCTAGGGAAGATCCTGATTGGCCTTGCTTGGGTCACATGTCTATTCCTGAACCAATCACTATGGTCAGGGTAACAAGGATAAACTGATTGGCCAGAATAGATTTTGTGCCCACCCCTCAGGTGGGAACACATGGTGGTAGCTCTACCAGGACTGCATGGAGTGGGGAGAACTTCTCGAAGAAACCAGAAGGAGGGAGATGGAAATGCAGGTTAAGCCAACAAAAGCTTTGATGATCATTGCCCACTTCATAAATAGTAGGAAGAAAAAAGACAGAAAAGACATGGTTTTCTCCCTCAGTGACCTTCTCTTCTTGCAGGGGAAAACATGATGTTTAAGTGATCTCCCTGATACCAGGTCTTGGGTTGGGAGTGGAGGACGCCTGTGGACACACAGGTACTTTAGACACTGTCCCAAATTCTCCTAGGATGCCCACAATCTGGTACCAGGGACAGAGAAGGAAATCCATGAGAACAGAACCTCTCAGGGCCCATGATACTTAAAACTTAACTTGTTTAACTGTCCTAATTTACAGCAGGGAGATCCACCCAGAGAGGGGTGACTCACGCGGTGTCACACTGCCCAGCCAGAACTACTATCTTTCTTACTTGGTCAGCTCTTAAAACTGCTTCATGGTAGAGGAGCCCATGATATATATGTAAGGGCCCTGAGTTCAAGTCCCTGGCTGCCCAGTACCTCCCTGGGGGATCATGGGGGTTTGCCTAAATTCTCTGAACCTCGGTTTTCTCGGCTGTACAATTCAACCAGTAACCTCTGCTTTGGCTCCCTCCCTTGCCTGTTGTGAGGCAATAGCCACAAGCACTTTTCATGTCCTGAATGGGATAGTGGTTCCTGAGATGCACTGATTGATTGCCCACTCTATTCCAGGGACAGCATGTGTACTGGGAGCTGGAGTAGCAGGGTGAACATAACAGAGGGTCCCTGCCCTCATGTAGCACACAGTGTGATAAGGGATCAAATCTTAATAATGAACACTTCATACAAATGGGGGTATGGTTGTTAAAGGGAAAAATAGAGTACATATCAAAGGAACCCAGTAGATTCTAGGGATCTGGGAGAGGTGCCCTGAAGGCTTAAGCTGAGATCTGACAAGAGAGGAAGCATTAACTAGTGAAAGAAGACAGGGAAGAACATTACAGTCAGAGGGAACAGCACATGCAGAAGTCCTGTGGCAGGAGAGCGGGTTGAAGGCACAAAAGAGACAGAGTGAGAGGGACAGGGACATGAGAAGGGGGAGAGGTGGGCAGGGTTCTGCAGATCACAGAGTGTTTGAATTGTCTCCTTAGAGCCCTGAAAAGCCATGGAGGGAATTAAGGAGGGAGTAATGTGATCAGCTTTTTTTAAAATCAAGATTCCTCTAGCTGCTGGGTAGAGAACACAGTAGAAGGAAGGCAGGGGCTGAAGGGAGACCCACCAGCAAGGGGGCTATGGAGGGCTGGAGAAGTGTCTAGCTCCAAGGGCAGTGGAAACCAGGAACCAAGTCCCCAGGGGGACTTGGGGCTGGAGACCCCAAGGCAGGGGGCACTGAGGGCCATCCTGCTTCCCTCAGTCCATCCATTAGCCCCCCATCCCCCCGTCTCTTTTCCTCCTAGTTCAGCCCTTGCTTGTTATTGTAGGATTGACTCCATGGATGACTCATCCAGGAGTTGGCTTTCTCGTTCCAGCCATGTCCCCATCCCTGGCCACTTGGAGCTCCTCAGGGCCTGCAGACCTCGCCCCTCACCATCTGGGGAGGCAGCCAAGAGCCCCCCAGCTGAGGGGAGGTCCAAGGAGGAAGGAGCTGGTCTCTGTCAGCCTCAGCCATGACCTACGCCTTCCTGCCTCTGTGGATTTATTCATCCTCTTCCCCTCACCAGGGGACCCCCTTTCTGCAAGTCCTGTTCATCCTCCCAGGAACACCTCCTCTGGGAAGCCCTGCCTGGTGGCCCCAGGCGATCTTCCCCGCTCTGCTCAGCAGCACCTGTCTTTTCATTCATCCCTCAGGAACTCACTTTCTGGTAAAGGAAGCAGGAAACTGCTGGAATGGAGTTGTGGACACAAATATGTTAGGAGCCTAGAGGAGGGAACCAGTAACACCCCCTAGAGGTGGGATCCAAGGAGTTTTCCCACAGGAGGGACACTGGCACCGGGGTTGTGAAGGAAGAATAGGAGTTCACTGTGGGGAGAAAGAAACAGGATGTGCAGGGGCTGATGGCAGGTAATATCTGTAATGTGTGAAAGGGACCCCGTGCATTCAAATGTTTGTGATGAATAAATGAATGTTTGGGAAGAACACTGAGAAAATTCAATGTGGCTGCGAACTGGTGGCATATGAGCCAAACCAGGCAAACAGAAGGTTTAAAAAAAACCAAAGCGAATCAGTTGTCAATGTCTAAAAATAAGGAGGCTTCACATAAACTTCTGAAGCTGGGCAGCAAACTCTCCCTTCGCTGAGGCACTTGGTAGTCAGCTCACCAGAGTCCCCACCTGGTTCACTTTACTTGTTCATGGTACTTCCTGGACCCTGCGGACTTCTGATTTGCACCCCTGATCCAGATAATATGCTTTTTTTAAGGTTCTGGACCATGAGTTGCTCACAAGGCCGGGCAAACAACAGGTGCTCAATTAATGTTTGTTAGCTAGGTGGATGGATAGCATGGTGATTCTAAAACATGCCCCAAATTTCTTTCTTTTTAAAAAATTATTTATTTATTTATTTATTTATTTATTTTTGGCTGCATTGGGTCTTCATTGCTGTGCCTGGGCTTTCTCTAGTTGCGGCAAGCGGGGACTACTCTTCGTTGTCGTGCGTGGGCTTCTCATTGCAGTGGCTTCTCTTGTCGCAGAGCATGGGCTCTAGGCGTGCGGGCTTCAGTAGTTGTGGCACGTGGGCTCAGTAGCTGCAGCTTGCGGACTCTAGGGCGCAGGCACAGTAGTTGTGCACGGCCTTAGTTGCTCTGCAGCATGTGGGATCTTCCTGGACCAGGGCTCGAGCCCGTGTCCCCTGCATTGGCAGGTGGATTCTTAACCACTGAGCCACCAGGGAAGTCTCCACGAATTTCTTAACTCTTCCTTTCCCAGAGTGGAGCCCCCTTCATTGTGGGCTGGATCTAGAGACTTACCTTGAAAGAATCAAATGTGGAGGAAGTGACGGTGTGTGACTTCTGAGACTAGGTCATAAAAGACATTGTGGCTTCCACCTTGCTGTGTCTTGGATCATTTGCTGTGGGGAAAGCCAGCCACCATGTTGTTGGGACACTCAAGAGGCTCTACAGAAACACCCATGTGTCGAGGGACTGAGGACTTCTGTCAATAACCATGTTGCTCAACTTAGCAGCCATGCAAGCAAGCCATCTTGGAAGTGGACCCTCCAGCCCGACAAGCCTTTGGGTGTCTGCAGCCCCAGCTGACTTGATTGCAACCTCATGAGAGACCCTGAGCTAGAACTACCCAGCTAAGCTGCTTCCAAACTCCTGATCCACAGAAATTGTGTAAAAAAATAAGTATTTATTTTTGTTTCAAATGTTGAGCTGGAGGTAATTTGTTGTGCATCTAACTAATATAGATGGATGGATGGATGAACGAATGAAGGGATAAATGGATGGATGAGAGGTTGGATGGATATAGCGTATGTAGGGAGGGAGGGAGATTCTATTCAGAAAGTGAGTAGAGGTCAGATCCGAACTAGAAAGCCAAAAAAAGTTTGCAATACAGGAGTGCCATAGTCATCTCTAAGTTTTAGGCGTGTCACACAGGCAGCCAGCTAGGGGAGGATGGAGTGGAAGAGCCTTAAGTCTGAGAGGTAAGCAAGAGGCTGTGTCAGTCATCCTTGGGAGACTGGGTGCCCTGTGTCTCCAAATCCAACTTCCTCGAAAAGCAGTCCTACCCCAGTCTTTTGCACCCTGAGGTCCTGGCTTCGTCATTCCTCGGCCCCAGCTGGCCCTCTGAGCTGTGGAGGAGGTCAAGACTTCAGCATTTCTCAGAGGCCTAGTCATCCTCTCACTCAGAGTCTTCTTTGTGTGGAGGAAGCAGTTTCTCCCTTGCCTGGTGGGGGGCTGAGGGTAGGGTCAGTGGCCTTCAGGAACCAGAGAGGGGGAGTGAGGGGCTGCGATCCTCTGTGGAGACCCCACTGGCCCTGGGCATGACGGGAGCCATGGCCACCAACCAAACATGGGGTTAGATCAACCCTGAAATCCAGTCTACTGGGGTTGTTTGAAATGGCCCAGCACTTCTGGGGCAATGTATATATGAATGGGACTGACATATAGGAGAAGTTTCAATGCAAATCAGACTGCACTGAGATGCCATTTCTCATCCATCAAATTGGCAAAAGTTCAAAAGCTTGACAGCACGTGTTGATGAGCCTTTGAGCAAATAAGCACTCTCATATATCATTGGTGGGAATTTGGTAATATCAGCAGAATGACATGCTGTACCCTCTGACCCAGGATTCTTACTTCTAGGACTTATTCTAAAGCTATAATTACACAAATATTTTAAAACTTACATACAAGATTATTCACTGAGGTATTATGTGTAATAGCAAAATGAGTTTTGGTACCATAAACGGCTGAATATGGCTGAATGTTATGCAGCCATAAAAGCTGGGAGGAAGATCTCTATGAACCTGTATGGAGTGATTTAAAACATACATTGTTAAACCAAAAGATAAAATAAAAACAAGTGTAAAGGATTATGTATAGTATGCTACATTTCATGTAAGAAAAAAATTTTTAATTATATATTTTCACATGTATGTATTTATTTGATCATGCAAAAGAAACCCAGGAAGGATAAATCAGAAACTTATTATTGGGTTGGCCAAAAAGTTCATTTGGGTTTTTTGGAAAAACCCAAACAAACTTTTGGCCAACCCCAAACAGTTACTCATAAGGAGTTTGTGGCAATGCAGTAGAAAATAAAGAGATGGGAGTGAGACTTCTCTGAATATATTTTTATACAGTTTTGATTTTTTAACCATGTATACATTTTCAAAAATAAAATTAAATGAGAAGATGAAAACCTAGACCCTAAGCTTGAAAACAAAGAGAAAAAAATGAGATTTATTGTATGTCAGATTCATAATATAGGGGTTTCCCTGGTGGCACAGTGGTTGAGAGTCTGCCTGCCGATGCAGGGGACACGGGTTCGTGCCCTGGTCCGGGAAGATCCCACATGCCGCGGAGCGGCTGGGCCCATGAGCCATGGCCGCTGAGCCTGCGTGTCCGGAGCCTGTGCTCCACAATGGGAGAGGCCACAACAGTGAGAGGCCCACGTACCGCAAAAAAAAAAAAAAAAAAAAAAAAAAAGTATGGATATGTGTGTACACAGAAGTTAGCCTATACACACTTATTTCTTTTCTCCATCAGCTGAGAGGGCTTAGAAACAACAACACCCCAGTAACAATGAGCCCACCTAGCATCCACAACTTGGTTTCTAATACCATTGTCCAATAAAAGAACCAGGGCTCCTTGGAAAAGTGGCTTATGCTAGGACTGGGATAGGAATACACAAGATGAGCCTGGATCATCTTGCAGTGCCAGAAAGTAAGGAAGTGCTAAAAAACAAACAAAACCCACAATGATGGCAGCATGTCAAAGGGACACAGGAACCAAATGAAAGAGCTTCTAATGAGCAAAGCTGGGACAATTTGAGCAAGAAAATAAAGCATTATACTGATATAAATAAATGAGTGGATAAATAAGTGGGAGAAAATAGATAAATCTCCTTGCAGAAGAATTCCAAATAATTTATGTAGATACATCACCTTCAAGGAGATGGAGCATAATTTGTCACTCCTAAAGTATGGGCTGCACATAGTGACTTCCTTCCAAAGAGCACAGGATGGAAAGGAAAAAAAAGAGTAACTTTACATGGAGAAACCTGACAAACACTACCTCAGCCAGGTGATCAAGGTCAACAACAACAGTGATAAATCCTGTTGGTAGTAAATACTCTTCATATGTGGGCAAGGATAAGGTAATTGAGGTACAAACTGCCTTAGACAGCCTCGATTCTGTTCCCACCTACCTTGCAAAAATACCCAGACAGGGCAATAGTCTTCTCCAAGGACACACAGAGTGTCCATGGCAGATCAAGATTCAAACCCTCTACCCTGACCTCTAGCCCAGGAATCTACCCCCAAATTCCAGAGTGCTGGAAATGGGAGGCACACAACAGGCCTATTTACAATATTACCCAAGGTGCCACTATGGGGACACCCATTTCACAGAAAAGGTAAGTGGGGCTCGAGGGGCTGGTAGCATTTCTCCCGCATCACCTTGGAGTGGCAGAGCTGCAAAAAAAAATAGGATATGTGGCTTCCCGAGTTATGTATGCCCCCAACAGCCACAGCTTAGCCTGATTTACCTTCATCCCTGGAATTCTCAGCCCTAAAATGTCTCCTTCCCCAAATCTCTAGCTCTTTCCCCCTCTTTTCTCACGAGAATGCCTTTGCCCCTTGTGGCCATACTTCAAGGCTCTAGGGCCACCCAAGGACACCCCAGGCCTCTTGCTGGGGTGCAAAGGCCTGGGCAGTGCGAGGAAACTGGGCAGATGGTGCGACGGTAATGGTGACAGGGAGGGGGCCAGGGTCATACTGCGGCCCCTTCCCACCAGCCAGCCAAGAACTTAGCTCCTAATGAAAGGGCTAAACTGTCCTGTGCAGCTGTGCTTGTTTTTTTTCCTCCTCTTTCAATCGGCAGCGCTGATAGGGGAGGGGGGAAGGTCGCTTTCTTCCTGCCTGTGTTCTACCCCCCCCCCAGGGAATCCCCCAGGACTATTCTACAAGGGCTATCAAGTGCCACTTTCCCTTTCTGGTTTCTTGTCAAAGCAGAATCTCAGGTCTGCAGAGTGAGAAGGGGGTCTCAGAAGCCATGGTGTCCAGCTGTCGCCACATCAGAATGACCCATGGGGTATAGTATATGCAGAAGTCCCTTTCTTCTCCAGAATCAGGACCTCCAGGGCTGGGACTGGAAATTGTATATTTTCATAAACACAGCTGGTTGATGAGACACCTGGTTTCACAGACTGAGAAAAACGGAGGTCCACAGAGAGCTGCTCACAGTCACAGAGTGATTTTTATGGCTAGACCCAAGCCAACTCATTCAGTCAGTCACAAAAGCATTCACTCAGTGCTGACTCTACCAGACTATATGTTAAGGATTTACCAGAAAGAAGGTTTGCTAACAAGATGCTCACAATAAGCAAACAAGCAACAAATGGGTCCTTCAAAAGCACAATGATAAGTGACCATTGAGATGTCCAAGACACTGCAGGAGCCCAGGAAAGGGTACCTAACCAGGCAAAGGAGCAGTAATCAGGGAAGGCTGCCTGGAGGAGGTGGTAACCCAAGCAGACTCTTCAAGGAATCCTATGAAATATCTATGTAGTGGAGGAAAGGCCCTCCAGGAAGGTGGATCAGCATGAGTAAAGACTTGGAGGTGATAAACAGCATGGTGTGTTTGGGCAGCCAAAAGCAGTTCAGTGTGGCTGAAGCCCAAAATCTGAGGGAGGAAGAAGTAGAATTCCACTCACTGATTCTATCTATTGCGTGCTTGCTGTATGCTGGACCTTTTTCAGGCACTGGGTTTGGGCACAGTGAACAAAGTGGACAAAATCTTTGCCCTCGTGGGACTTACATTCTAGTGGGAAGGAGAGAAAAACACAAACTGGTAAGCAAACAAGCAAATAACATGCATGAGGTGATAAGTGCTGAGGAGGAATATAAAGTAGGGTAAGAGGCTGGGGGTTCCTGTTTCATGAGGGACAGACAGGAAGGCGTCCTGGAGAAAATGGCCATTAGTGGAGACTTAAAGGAAACAAGGCAGTGAGTCATAAAGTATCTGAGTGGAATGTGTTCTAGGAAGAGGGAGTAGCAAGTGCAAATGTCCTGAGGCAGGAGTGAGATGGAGAAATGTTGGTGGGGGTCAATTCAAGGAGGAACTTATGCAACATGTTAAGAATTTTGATTTTCTTCGTTATGGAAAGTATAAGTCAGCAAAAGATTTAAGCAGAGGAGGGGACAAAGTCAAATGTAGACTTTAAAGTTCCTTCTGACTGTCATTTAGAGAATGGAGCAGATGGCAGCAGGAAGACCAGTGAGGAGGCTGCTATGGCTGTCCAGGTGGGAGGAGATGGTGGCCTGGACTGAGGGGGTTGATGAGGAAGAGAAAAGAAATGCTACACTAACGCTCCAAGAAGCAAAATCCACAAGGCTGGATTGGTTGCTATTGTTGGGAGAGAAGGAGGTGTCCAGGATGGCATCAGGTTATAGGTGGGAGGCATGACCATCTCTTAGTTGGAGGCATACTTGGACCTGGACGAGCAGGACTGGGGGAAAAGATACATTTAATTTTTAACTCCTGAGCCTGGGGTTCCTGTGGGATGCCCCTGTCCAGAGGGAGGATGATCTAGGGCTCTAGAGGGATCTGAGACAGAGAGGGGGGTTGGGGAGTTGGCAGCATAATGAGGGGCTGGGGAGAGGCTGGACAGATTGGTCATTTGAGATGGTTCATGAATGTTGAATGGGAAGGAAAGGGGGCCCAGAACAGAACCCCAGGAAGCCCCAGCATTTAAGGGGTGGAATAGACACCCACAAGGGAATAAGAACCAGGGAGCTGGGACCCAAGGAAGTGAGGAGAGAGTTTTTTGGGTGAAGCCAGGGGATGCTTCAACGGGAGAAAGACAGGCTGTGTTAAGGGCGCTCAGAGACACATTCAATCAGGGACTAAAATATGCCCATGAGATCTTTGTCAGGCATTAAACAGAATGACACTGCTCTCAATGGGCTGATGTGGAGCTGTCTTCAAGACTGTATTCATTATCTACTGCTGGGTAACAAATGACTGACAACTCAGCAGCTTAAAGCAACAGTGAACATTTATTGTGTCTCACAGTTGCTGTGGATCAGGAATTTGGGAAGGTTTAGCTGCCCTGTTCTGGCTCAGAGTCTCTCACGTGGTTGCAGTCAAGATGGTGGCCAGGGCTACAGTTATCTGAAGGCTCGACTGGGACTGACAGACCTGCTTCCAAGATGGCGCACTTACATGGCTGATGATTTGGTGCTGGCTACTGTCAGGAGGCCTCAGTTCTTCACCCAGCAGGCCTCTCCACAGGGCTGCTTGAGCAGCCTCACAACGTAGCGACTGGCTTGCTCCCCCAGCAAGTGATCCAAGAGAGCATGTGGAAGCCACAATATCTTATGACCTCACCTCAGAAGTCACACACTGTTATTTCCACAATATCCTATCATAGTCAGTCCTATTCAGTGTGGGAGGGGACTCTACATAAAGGCAGGGGTCACTGGGGATCATCTTGGAGGCTGGCTTCACAAGGTGAAGACAGGAAGACCATCAAGTGCCCAGCAGCATGTTTGGTACACAATGATTTGTGGAAGTCTTTCAAAGGCCACCCATCTACATAAGCATGTGATGCTTATTTCATAGAACATCTCTGGGCAGATATGCTTTTCACTGTTTAATCCCTTTGTATCTTTTACATGTTTCCCCTATTCTAATAAATATATTTTAAACAATAATTATCAGGTGACTGGAAGAAGGGTCCATTGAGTTTGGAAAGGAGTTCTTTCATTCCTTCAAACAACAGACACTTGTATTGAGTTCCTACTGTGCGCCAGGCATTGCCCTTGGCACCAGAAACAGTGAAGTGAGCAAAACAAAGCTCTTGCTGTTGTCAGCTGATTTGTTTGCTAGGGCCACCATAACAAAACACTACAGACTGCAGAGCTAAAAAAACAGAAATTTATTTTCTCACAGCTCTGGAAGCTAGACATCCAAAATCAAGGTGTCAGCAAGGTTGGTTCCTCCCAAGGCTCTGAGAGAAGAATCCATTCCAGGCCTCTCTCCCTGGTTTACGAACGGCCATCTTCATGTTCCAAAGCCTTCTCCCTGTGTATATGTGTGTCCAGATTTCCCCCTTTTTATAAGGCCACCCATCATATTGGATTAGGGCCCCCTCTCCTGACTTTATTTTAATGTGATTACCTCTCTAAAGACTGTATGTCCAAATACGGCCACATTGCAAGGTACTGGGAGTTAGGACTCCAGTGTATGAATTTGGAGGGAGCACTACTCAGCTCATAACCTCACCTTATGATCTAGGGAGAGAGACAGATGATAAGCCTATAAGCATATGAATCCTCAGGAGGTGGGGGGTGTAATGGAGAGAGAGACAACAGCACTGGGGGACGAGTAGGGCCAAAGGAAAGGTGTGGCTCTTACCTGTGGGATGGAAGTTTCCAGGGGCTGAGTGGGGAGGGGTGGCCTGAGGGCAGCAAGTGGGAGTCTTGGCCTAGGAGACAAATGGGGCTTTGTGGAGGTTTGGCTGAGGAGGGGCTGGAGGATGATAGCTGGAGAGAGGCCTGGGATCAAAGGGAAGTTTCATCTAATTTTACGAGGAAGAATTTCATGAGCTGAGAAGACTCAGAAAAATTCAGGAAAGCGGGGCAAGACCCCAGGTGGAGAGCTGGGCCTCTTCTGGGAGCTATGAGGAAGGGAGGGAGGGAGTGAAGAGGCGGGGGTATCAGCATGAGTGTCAAGGTAGGTATGAGGAGAAGGCTGAGGGCTTGGCTGAGGGACACAGGAAGCTTCAGGGTGGGGGCTCCCCAGCCCTCTCTGCCCACAGGCCTCCCTCCCAATCCCCCACCAGCCCTGACAGCCTCCGTCCTTCCCATTTCCTCCCCGTCTCCCCCAGGACTCTCCTATGACACGGCTGTGGGACACTCCCTCCCCACCGCTGTCCACTCCATCAATGGATGCTGTGTTCTCTCTGGCGTTCCCCTCACCATGTGTCCACCGTCACAGGGACCACACGGCCCGGGGTCGGTCAAGGCCACCTCCATCTGGCGGCAGGGAAGCTCTGCCTCCACATTATGACAATTCAGAAATTCTTAAGAAGCTGTGCGGGGCTTTCCTGGTGGCGCAGTGGTTGAGTATCTGCCTGCTGATGCAGGAGACACAGGTTCGAGCCCTGGTCTGGGAGGATCCCACGTGCCGCGGAGCAACTAGGCCCGTGAACCACAATTACTGAGCCTGCGCGTCTGGAGACTGTGCCCCGCAACAAGAGAGGCCGCGATAGTGGGGGGCCCACGCACCGTGATGAAGAGTGGCCCCCACTTGCCACAACTAGGGAAAACCCTCGCACAGAAATGAAGACCCAACACAGCCAAAAATAAATAAATAATAATTAAAAATGAACATCTGCTTATAAAAAAACAAAAGCTGTGCGGTGGTTTGTTTTTGGGTTTTTTTGTCTTCAATTTTTATGAGAAGCTGTGTTTTGTCTTTTCACATCCATTGGACTCTGCCCCACCTTTTGAAAGCCCTCCAGTGATGCCTTGTTGCTCAGAGGACAGAATCCAAACACTTCAGAGTGGCCTCCAAGGAAGGCCCTGCATGGTTTGGCTTCTTCAGTACTTTTTTTTTTTCCCACATTGCACATGCGGGATCTTAATTCCACGACCAGGGATCGAACCCGCGTCCCCTGAAACGGAAGTGCAGAGTCTTTTTTTTAAAATTTATTTATTTGATTTATTTATTTTTGGCTGTGTTGGGTTTTCGTTGCTGCGCGCGGGCTTTCTCTAGTTCCAGCGAGCGGGGGCTACTCTTCGTTGCGGTGCGCAGGCTTCTCATTGCGGTGGCTTCTCTTGTTGTGGAGCAAGGGCTCTAGGCGGGCGGGCTTCAGTAGGTGTGGTGCGTGGGATTCAGTAGTTGTGGTACGCGGGCTCTAGAGTACAGGCTCAGTAGTTGTGGCTCATGGGCTTAGTTGCTCCGCAGCATGTGGGATCTTCCTGGACCAGGGCTCAAACCCATGTCCCCTGCATTGGCAGGCGGATTCTTAACCACTGCGCCACCAGGGAAGTCCCTAAAGTGCAGAGTCTTAACCACTGCACCACCAGGAAAGTCCCTCTCTAGTACTTTTTAAAAACTTTTTCATTTTGAAGTAATTTCAGGTTTGCAGAAGACTTGCAAAGACAATATAAAGAATTCCAACATACCCTTTGCCTAGGTTCCCCTAATGTTGCCATCCTACCTCACTATAGTACATTTATCAAAGCTAAGAAATTAATGTTGGTGCAACGTTGTGTTACTTTTATAATAAATAAAGATGCTTATAGATTTTTTCATTTTTATTGTGGAATATACCACAAGTACAAAGGCATATATGTGCAGTTTGAAGAATAATGATAATGCCCTTGAACCCACTAGTCCATTTAAGAAATAGAACCTTACTGTTACCTTGAAGATCTCTGTATGCCCCTCCCCGATCAAGTCCCCTAGTCTCAATGATTGTACCCACAGATTTTAATTTATGGAGGTGACTGAGTGACGACTCAGAGAGGCTAATGTCACTGAAAAAAGAATTGATGACTTACACTTTCCAAGGGAAGGGGGGTGCCCCAGGCCACTCAGGGTCACATGAGAAAGACACCTGGGTGATTAGGAGGCAGAAGCAAGGTTGTAGGGAGCTTAACGTCCTTTACTGGGGTTTCCATGGCTGTAGGGGTGGTCTCTAATTGCCTGGTTAGCTGGATGATTTAGGGCAGGGAAGTATTGGTTTGGTGTGTGAGAGTTAGATAAAGTGGGTAGTAGTGGGTATGGACTCTGGATTCGTTGGTTTGCATGTAAAAAGCACACTCCCCGAGAAACCCTTTGCTATCTCTAAGAATTGGCTACCCTGCAGTGCCATCTCTCTTGGGCCAGCAAGATTTTCCAAATGTCAAAACACCATAAGATAACAGAAAATAAAAAACAATTAAGGGAGTTCCCTGGTGGTCTAGTGGTTAGGATTCTGGGCTTTCACTGCTGTGGCCCAGTTTCAATTCCCTGGTCGGGAACTGAGACCCCACAAGCCACTAGCTGTGCCGCGTGGCCAAAACAAAACGATTAATATGCCCCCCTCCCTCCATGCTCCTGCTGCCTCATCTCAGGAAACCCATTCCCTTGTTTTTCACTATAGTTTTACTCTTTATATATAATTTCCTAAACAAAATATTCTTTTGCTTTGTCAGTTTTCAAACTTTATATAAATGGAGTCATACTGAATACATTCCTCTGTGAGTTGCTTCCTCCCAATCCTCCCGAAACTTCTGCTTTTAAGATTCATCCATGTGGACACAAGCAGCAGACAGTTTCATTTGCCTTCACTGCTGTATAGTACTTCATTGTCTGCATATTACAATGTATATTGTACAATGCAAATTACAATGTATGTATGTTCTATTGTGGATGGATACTTGCATCTTCTCCAGGTTTTCGCTGTTGTTGTTTTTCTGTTGTGAACAACGTTTCTCTGAGTATTCCTGCAGATATTGCTGATATACAGATGTGCTTCTTTTGGGTAAACCTAGCAGTGGAAGGGCACGTACAAATACATTCACATCAAAGCACAGCATCTTCAGCGTTACTGAGGATAACGGAAAACTGTTTTCCAAAGTTTACATGCCTGCCAGCTCCCTTTCAGACCCTCATCATCTCTTGGTGACATCATCTCTGACTTTCAAAATTTTGCCAATCTAGTGGGTATGTAAGGATATCTGATTGGGTCTTAATCTCTACTTCTTTGATTGATAATCAGGTGTCAGTCCTGACTGTTGGCTTTTCTTTTTGTAATGGAGGTGACTGACTTAAGCTTTGATTGCCCGGGCATCCACTTCCAAGAGGGCTATCTCAAATAGACACATGGCTGGCCACAGGACTAGGTAAAGAGCCTGGCCACCTGCCCCAACTGAGGCTCTTTTGTTTTAGAGATCTTGGTTGATTTCAGTAATTGAGCTTTTGGGCTACTTGTTTTTGGTTGTTTCCTCTTCCTGCTTCCCACTCTTATGCTTCAAATTTTCCAATAAAGAGAGAGCCTGAGAAACCCTAGGTCCCCACCCTTGACCCCAATTAAAGCAGGACCCCATGCCCTCACCCTCTCTCTCTGCTCGAACCTCGCTGTGTGGCCCCAGGTGTGCTGTGTAATTTCTGGTTCCTGTAAGTAATAAAGCTTTATTTTTTCATGCTGAAGGGCATCTTGCAATCATATGAACCACAAGGGCCGGTCCATGCCAAGCATTGTTTACTGATGGGCTGAGACCAGCACACAACAATTAGTAAAGTTGTCTGGATTCTATGATTGCCCTTGCAATGAATCAAGGGGAATGCCCCTTTTACCTGCAACCTTCTTACTAACCACCTAACTCAGGTGGGGACTCCCATCTGGGAAAGAGCACCGCTTGCTGGGCTTGTTGCACTGCTGTGTGCTTTTGCATATTGCCTTTGTGGTGTATTGCCTGCAGTATCCAACCCAAAAGGTAATGGCCGCCATAATAATCCAAAGATCTCCCCAGAACAGCGTGATCAAGGACATATGGTTTAAAGAGACAATTAGACAATTACTTATAAAGGCTTTAATTGACTATAAGTGTGCATAAGGGTCCTCCACGTGTCAAGACTAAGGGGAGCTAAGGAGAGTGGATTGGATCACAAGGCTATTGTCACTGCCCAGGGAGAGGTTCTGGGGTAAAGGCACCAAGAAAAAGTAAGGAGGACAAAGAGGGTGGGAGACCTCAGCCTGCAACCGCTGAGTCAGTGGGTTGTGCCTGGACTACGTGTCCTACCCCAGGAGTCAAATAGCCTTACAACCGGAAACCAATGGTAACACCAGAGGGAAAATACAACAGAGGCCTATGGTCTCTGTGTCACCACTTCACTCACAACTGTTGCTCTTCGTTGCTCTTCAGTTTACTATGGATTCAATCCCTGGTGTGATGTTGCTGGCAAAAGCCAATCCCTAAGAGGTCTCTTGGGATACCCTAGGGGTGGAAAAAAAGAAGTGAAAGAGGGCTCACAGTGATGTCATCCAAAATTTGCCAGGAACAACACAAAAGATTAAGGTAACAGGAGAAATCAAGAGGTAGAAACTGAGATCAGAAACTGTACCTTAATCAAAATTCAAACCTTTCTTAGATTTTATGCAACAGGAAGGAGAGAGAGGAACTAACTGGCTATTTCAAGCCTTTCTAAAAATTTTACACAGCAGGAGACCTTCAAACCTTTCTAAAAATTTTTCGCAGCAAAATTTTATGCAGTAGAGAGAGGAACTAATTGGCTATTGTAGGTTTTTGTTTGCCCAAAACAGGCTCCAGATTTTTTTTTTTTTTTTTTTTTTTGGCAGTACGCGGGCCTCTCACTGTTGTGGCCTCTCCTGTTGCGGAGCACAGGCTCCAGACGCGCAGGCTCAGCGGCCATGGTTCACGGGCCCAGCCGCTCCGTGGCATGTGGGATCTTCCCGGACCGGGGCACGAATCCGTGTCCCCTGCATTGGCAGGCAGACTCCCAACCACTGCGCCATCAGGGAAGCCCCGGGCTCCGGATTATTATTCATGGCCGCCAAAATGCATCAACTGGTTTGTATCTCTGAGGACCCTAAATTCCATAATTTTCTTAAAGATCCATCCAGGTTACATGCTCATTGTCTTCAAGATACCACAGATCCTAAGTCCCCTCGGCTTTCCCTTGAATGGGGCAAAACTAAAATACACACCTCACTAGGAGTCCCTGCCACCAGGGGAAAAGCTGGCAGGGTTATTGAGGCCTCCAGTGAGGATCACTGCTAAGGCTCACAGTGAATGAAAAACATTAAGATGAGACCTATCTCCTGGTGCACAAAGTTGACCTGGTCCAATGGGTTTATCATTTCCATGAACACTGTGACGCAAAAGACCCCCTCTTCACTTCCAACCCTGAAGAGGCCCCATTTGACCTTGAATCCAAGGAATTATTTTTACAGGGACCTTCCCTAATTGCAGGGCAATGCTACTACATTTTATTGGGACTGTCAAAACCATCCAAAGGACACTAAAACTTCTAGAAGAAAACTTACATTCTTTCTCTGTCTCTTGAAGATATAAATCTCCCCATGTCTTTGAAATTTAAAACCCCAGGAGGTAATTTAAGATTATAAGTGGATCCACACAATTCAAACCCGTGTTGTTCAAGGGTCAACTGTACTTTTTTTTCTCACTACCTGATCCCTCCAGAATTTAGAAACTCTCATTGAGTATTCTTACATTCATAGCAGTGTAATTATTTGCATAACTTCAATAAGAATCTGTTCGCCTTGTGACAGGATAAAATTTGAATCATTGGTTATATTACCAAGGCTTTGGCTGGAACATCGTATTTGAGAATGTGCATAAAAATACACACGACCAGGTTTAAGGAGCTAAGGCTGACTATATTGAGCCAGTAAAGCCCGATACCAAGTCTCCCTAAAATTGAGTGCCCTTACTGAGTGTATGATTAATCTCTCTATCCAAAACTTTATTCCCCACCTTGTCTCCTTTGACCTCAATCCCTTTCTCGTCCCCTCTGACTTCAATCTGGTGCTAACCAAACACTAATCAACAAGAGTCAGAAGACTAAGATTGCTGTGGTCAATAATATCGTTAATGTATTAAAATTGTCATTATAGTATCATCATTAATATACAAATTCAATTTGCTTCTCCAGGGCAAGATGAAACGAACAGACCCCCAAGCCACGGACCACCTGACCTGAGAATTGTAAAACAAAGACATCCTGACTTCCAAAACTATGATTAAGAAATGTCACAGAAATGTCCCAACGTGATGTTTAGTCCCAGTTTCTTTGTTCTTCCCCTTTAATACATCCCTAACTCAAAGACCAAGTTGGAGTGGATCTGAGACTTGTCTCCCACTCCCTTGCTTGGTGCCTGACAAATAAACCCTTATTTTGTTGCAAACACTCACTGTTAGAGTTTGGTTTTCTGCACCAGGGGCACATGAGCCCTTGCCCAGTAACAGCCCCTTGGAAAATCAGCCTGGCACCTTTCTTATAGGGTTTCTGGCAGCCTTACCAAGTGGTTAAGAAAGGTCACTCCCTGGCAGGCCCAGGAACCTCAGGATATTTGGGAGACCTCGAGAAGAGAGGAATTCATCTAAATCTATAGGTATTGCAGGCAAAGTCTGATGGTAAATGTTTGGCTTGTCTTCCTAGCCTTTAAAAGTGCAATCTGAGATTCCTTATGAAAAGTTCCAGCAAATCAGACATAAAAGAGTCTGTATGGTCAATCACTATTCTTGCTGCACTTATGTGAATAATAAGGCCAAGTTTAATGAGACTAGATTTCTTTTGTGAACAAATTAGTCTTACTTTGATTGTCTGTGATAGAAAAAGGAGTGACCGTAGAGAAAAAAATTATCTTTCAGTAGAAACTATATACACACTTGTGGATACTAGATTCTAGTTCTGTTAGTGGTCTTTGTGGTTTTTAGATTCTAGTTCTGTTAGTGGTCTTTGTGGTTTTGTTTTCAACCTGTAAACTGGAATGGACACTGATCCCTTTTCATTTCCTCTGATATCTGGCTCCAACTCTCCAAACTAATGTTTCCAATTTTTCTCCTGCTTTCTGACTTGGAACCTCTGAGAACTAAAACTGCCCTTTCCCAAAGTCCCAAGAGCTAAAGTGGAACAACTTGAAATAAACTTCAGAGAAATCACCACACTAGCTCATATATGGATGATCTTCATGCCTGTTGCTATGTGGGCCCCTCAGAAAGATCACCAGAGGCATTCAAACTGCAAACCAGGAAAATCTGTCAGATCACCACTGCCTGCCCTCACTCCATCTGAAGATGCTTCAAGCTCAGCATCTAGAAATCTTCTCAACTGGTTGCCTTCAAAACTCAGAATCTTTTGTTTCCATAGAAATGCCTCTTATGCAAGTACTTGCACCATGTTGGCCTAACTTGGAGAACTCACCTGCATCACAGCCAACTGAAGACACAACCCTTTAACTGAAGCAACCTATTGTCAGGACTAAGAGGCTGATTCAATTAGATATGGCGCAATCTACCAAATCAGGACAGGTTCAAACCTACTTATACCAAATGGCCCAAGATGTTAAAATATTTCATAATACTACTCAAATCTTTGAACAGATTGCTAGGGCTCCCAGATCACTGACTTAGTTCCATCATGAGGCCTTTCAAGTTTGAGACAATGGCCACGAACTGGATTTCAGACTATTGGCTGTATAATTATTGTAGAATTTGCTAATATAATCTTATTTAGGTGTGTAATTTCTGGGTTGAAACATGCCCTACCCCTGACTTTTAGCATCCAGCTATCCAGGCAGTTAGTTGACTCATTGTTGACTCTGTTGCCTCCACATCACAGGGTAGATTGTAGTGTAAGCCTTGACGGCTGGCTTTTGTTTTTGTAATGGATGTGCCTGACTTAAGCTGTGATTGCCCAAGCATCTACTTCAAAGAGGGCTATCTTTTTTTTTTTTGCGATATGCGGGCCTCTCACTGCTGTGGCCTCTCCCGTTGCGGAGCACAGGCTCCGGACACGCAGGCTCAGCGGCCATGGCTCACGGGCCTAGCCGCTCCGCGGCATGTGGGATCTTCCCGGACCGGGGCACGAACCCATGTCCCCTGCATCGGCAGGCGGACTCCCAACCACTGCGCCACCAGGGAAACCCCAAAGAGGGCTATCTTGAATAAACAACTAGGTAAAGAGCAAGGCCCGCATCCCGCTCCTTTGTTTTAGACATCCTGGTTAATTTCAATAATTGACCATATGGACCACTTGTTTTTTCTCTTCCTGCACTTTACATTCCTGCTCTCATGTTTTAAATTCACCAATAGAGAGAGAGCCCAGGAAACCTGAAGACCCCACCCTCTACCCCAATAAAAGCAGAACCTCAGGCCCTCACATGTGTTCTCTCTCCTGCTGCTTGCAGCCTTGCTGTGTGGCCCCAGGTGTGCTGTGTACTTTCAGATCCTGTAAGTAATAAACCTTTATTTTCTCAAAGTTTCCTGATGGTTACTTCTGAAGGACATCTTGTAATCATAATAAGAACCACAAAGGCGGGTCCAACCACATTGCTTATTGATAGACTGAGATGAGCACAAAACAGGTGGAGTGTCTTTTCTCATGTTTATGGATCATTTCTGCTTCTTTTTTGAAATTTCTGTTCATATTTTTGCTCATTTTCTTTTGTGTTATTTATTAGTCTTTTATTGATTCATAGGTGTTTTTATATATTATAGTTGCTACTCTTTGGTTAGTTATGTGTGTTGCAAATATAGCAGATTGTGACTTGTCTTTTCATTCTCTTAATGGGGTCTTTTGATGAATGGAAGTTCTCAATTTTCATGTAGTCAAACTTATCATATATTTCCTTTACAGTTTAAACCTTTTGTATCTTGTTTTTTTTTTTTTTTTTTTTTTTTTTTTTTTTTTCTTTTTGCGGTATGCGGGCCTCTCACTGTTGTGGCCTCTCCCGTTGCGGAGCACAGGCTCCGGACGCGCAGGCCCAGCGGCCATGGCTCACGGGCCCAGCCGCTCCGCGGCATATGGGATCCTCCCAGACCGGGGCACGAACCCGTATCCCCTGCATCGGCAGGCGGACTCTTAACCACTGCGCCACCAGGGAGGCCCTGTATCTTGTTTTTAAAAGCTTTGGTTAAAGGATCTTTCCATAAAAATGCTCTCCTACATTTTATTCTAAAGTTGTAAGATTTACCACTTACATTTAAATTCTTAATTCATCTGGAATGGGTTTTTTTTTTTTTTTTTTTTTTTTTTTTGCGGTATGCGGGCCTCTCACTGCTGTGGCCTCCCCCGTTGCGGAGCACAGGCTCCGGACGCGCAGGCTCCGGACGCGCAGGCTCAGCGGCCATGGCTCACGGGCCCAGCCGCTCCGCGGCATATGGGATCCTCCCAGACCGGGGCACGAACCCGTATCCCCTGCATCGGCAGGCGGACTCTCAACCACTTGCGCCACCAGGGAGGCCCTGGAATGGGTTTTTAATATATGGCATGAGGTAGGGAATCATTTTCATTTTCTTCCTTATGACTAGCCAATTATTCTGGCACTTTATTGGAAAGACCAATATTTCCTTCTGCATTTGCAATGCAAGTTGTGTTGTATACCAACTTTTCATATATGCATGAGGAAAAAAAAGTGTTAAGGAAAAAGTAGAATGAAATAAAGTGGCATGCAAGTCTTCATCCCAGCAAGTCCACGTCTAGGAATTTATCCTAAAGGAATAATTATAAATGCAAAAGAACACTTAGCTCAAGGATGTTGTTCATAAGACCTAAAAAAAAAAAAAAAAAAGGAAACTATCTACTTGCATATCCAACAAGAGGGGATTGTTTAAATATATTACGGTACCTCCATGCATTGGAACACAGTATAGTAATCTAAAAAGATGTGGCAGGTTTTAATGTGGTGACATATGTTGACTGAAAAAAAATGCACCACCTAAAAGTTGAGAATTATGTTTTATTTGGCAGACTTGCTGAGGACTTAAGCCCGGGAGGCAGCCTCTCAGATAGCTCTGAGGGACTGCTCTGAAGAGGTAAGGGAGAAGCCAGGATATATAGGAGATTTTGCAACAAAAACCAGGTAGTCAGAACATCAAAAGATTACTGTTAATTAAAGAAAAAACAAACATCTCAACTTAATGAATTTAGTGCTTTTGTATGTATGGGAAGATGCAAGACTCTGGGTTCATTGAAATCATTCCTTTGATACCACCTTAACTATCTAGGGCCAGTATCCTGTTTTCCTCCATCCTGAAGCCCCTCAGGGTACACAGCTGGGGGTGCTGCAGTGGCTGATGGCTTGCTGGCCACAACCTCCTTTGTCCACTGATACGGCAGGTGACATTTTTCGTTCACACATGGAAAGAAATACTGAGAAAAGCAGACTGTAGAACCACATCTATAGTATAATTCTCTTTATATAATCTGTTCATAGATACATTTCAAAGAAGGGGAAGAATTTGTTAAAATACCAGCAGTTTATGTGTATTGTTCGAGTTTTTCACAGTGCTATCAGACAAACATAAATAACACACAATTAGTTTTTCCTATGTTAAAAAATAATGTTGCCTATGTTAGTAGGACCCAGATATCCTACTCCTAGGTTCTTATCCAAGAGAAATAAAAAATTAAACACAAAAGCCTGTATGTGAATGTTTATAGCAGATCCACTCATAATCACCAAAAACTACAAACAGATTCCCTCATCTGGTGAATGGACAAACTGTAATACATCCATACAATGGAATATTACTCAGAAATTAAAAAAGAAAACAAAACACTGCTATGAGATGGATATACCTCCATGCTCCGTCCTGTAAAAGAAGCGAGGCTCAAAAGGCTATACGCTCCATTTATGACATTTGGGAAAAGGCAAATGTATAGAAAAAGAAAATATCAGGGGTTGCCAGGGTAGGGCTGGTGGGAGGGGCTGACTGCAAAAAGGTACAAAGAAACTTTTGGGGGTGAAGGAACTGTTCTGTATGTTGATTATGTGGTGATTAGACAACTATGGGTTTGTCAAAACTCAGACATAAACACTAAAAAGGGTGACTTACTGTATGCACATTTCACCTCAATTTAAAAAATTCTAAGTATAAAAGGTGATGCGTATAATGTGACGCATATAATACCTTTATAAATTAAAACAAGCCAACCACGTGAAAGCTAGAAAAAAATACGCTGTGTAAGAGCATTTAATGATATGGAAAAACATTCCCAACATTGTCAAATGCATATCCATGGCACACAACTAAGTAATAGACTTCCATCTGCTTGTGTGTATATGTGTGTATACACAAATGTGTATACACACAAATGCACACATACACGCACACACTGGTAGGAAGACACACTGCTGGCTCAACACCAGAAATGGTGTCCACGTCTCTCCGAGTGGAGGGGTCACAGCTGATCATTATTCTCTTTTGCCCCTCTTTTTTTTTTTTTTTTTTTTTTTTGCGGTATGCAGGCCTCTCACCGCTGCGGCCTCTCCCGTTGCAGAGCACAGGCTCCGGACGCGCAGGCTCAGAGGCCACGGCTCACGGCCCCAGCCGCTCCGCGGCATGTGGGATCTTCCCGGACCGGGGCACGAACCTGTGTCCCCTGCATCGGCAGGCGGACTCTAAACCACTGCACCACCAGGGAAGCCCTGCCCCTCTTTTTGCTGATTTTCCCACGCTGACCACACTTTGTCCTGGCTCCTTGGAACCGCTGGAGTCCAGGAGGATGGGAGGATGCAGCCATTCCACAGCTGGGAAAACAGCAGCCCTCACATGAACCCTGAGCCCAGTCCTGTCAATGTTTATTTTTCCTCCCTGAGCAGACAAGGCAGGAGGCTGGGACAGGGGGGCAGAACTTCAGACCCAGAAGCCCCCTTCAGTTGCCACAAGGCAGCCTGGCCATCTCCCAGGCAGGGGCCCTACACCCTGGGCTCTAGTACATGAGGATAAGGTCAAGAGGGCGGGCTCTGGCGCCCCCTGGATCGACTCGCAATTAATCACTTATCAACTGTGTGTCCCTGGGCCAGGAACTCAACTTCGCTGTCCTCCTCTGTAGCATGAGGATAAAGATGGTGCCTCCTTCATCAGGATGTCGTATGTGTATATGAGCACGCACACATGTGCAAAGGGTTTTGAACGATGCCTGGCACCATTTAAGTGCTCGGCAAATGATTAGGAGGATTGCTGTGAAAATCCCGCTGATAGATGTATGAGCCTACTGGTCCCATCTCAGGGCATGCGGTGCTCACAGGGTCACTGTCCTGATATCCCCCAAATAATTTTTAAACAACTCATTGTGATTTAGAGCACCCAGAAAGGAATAGGCACAATCTCCTGAGATACTTCTTAATATTTCCCTCTCCTCAGTGGTTCACATCCCTCACCACCATCACTATCATCTCTTTGGAGGTCTCCCTTCTCCAAACTCCCTTAATTCAGCCAACAGGCACCTACTGTGTGCCAGAAGCCAGTCTAGGTACTTAGGAGCAAAACAGATAAGAATCCTTTTATCCATATGTAGATTACAGAGCCATCCCCCAGAGCTAGCCCTGGAACCTGGTCTTTTCCCTCTTTCTTCCCCCACCCCTGCTTCATCATTTTGCCACTCAGAGCACCCAGATCCCTGCAGCCCCCTCTACAGAGGGCGGAGGACAGGAAGAAGCTGAGCCAGCCTCTCTTTAGCAGGCAGGGCTCAAGCAGAGCCTGGGCACCTCCAGTCATCAACAGCCATGTCCATTACAGACGGAGATTTCCAGCTCTGGCCGGGCAAACAGGAAAGGCTTAGCCATGGTGGCCTCATTTTACAGCGGTCATCTCAACCCCAGTTGGACTGGCAGCAACTTCCAGGACAGAGCCCACTGTTGTTCGGTCCTCGGGGAAGGTACACCACAGGGCAAGGCACGCAGTAGGCTCTTGGTGGCCAGCGGGGCCCTGTAGGGCACCCCATGGACAGATCTCTTTCAGAGGCCATGGATGGCCCACGTCAGAATCCACTGATATGCTGGGGAGGTGTGTGGGGCAGGGGGTGGGACTCACCAGTCCAGCCAGGGTTTTCCGTGCACTTACAGAAATCACAGCGCCCCACGCTGGCAGAGCATTCTGCCCCTTTTGAAGACCCCACCTGGCCAGTCTGCCACACGTTTAGTCCTCAAGATGCACCTGTGAGCTCCAGGGGACAGACAGTGGGTACGGTGGGAGGAGGCCAGGGTTTGGACTCATCCTCAGCTCCACCCTTAGTAGTGCTGAAGCCTTGACAACCTTCCTGACCCTCAGTGTCTTCTTCTATTAAAAAATACAAATGTTAACCCCTTCCTGGGTGGAGAGGATTCAATGAAAGGTGGTACACAGAAGCATTTTGTTAATGTTTGTCTTCCCTTTTCTCTCAGAAAAATCCTCCACCTTCAGACTATCAGACACCCGGGAACAGAACCCAGTACACTGCTTCTCATGGATCTTATCACTGCGGTCACTGCAGATCTACACATGCAAGCTTGTGTACACCACACACACACACACACACACACACACACACACACACACACACACACACGAGGCAATTATGGATATTCTAACCAGGGATCCTAACTGCAAGCAACAGAAGGCAACTGTGGCCGATTTGAGCAGGAAAAGAAATGTATGGAAAGGATAAAAATTTGCTTCACAGAATCACAGGAATCTCCAGGCCTTTACTCTGAAGGCAGAGTGAACTTCATTAAAATGAATTGAGAGGCACACATAACATTGTGTCTTTCTCAGAGTTAGTGCTCCATAAATGTTATCTACGATAAGAATAATCTTATGTTACGCCTCTGCTCAAAATCCTTTAATGGCTCCTACTGTCACTAAGGTAGTCCTGGCCTCAGGCTGTGGTGCAGGTGGGGATGGAGGATCTGAATTCTTTCAAAGGATCTGTGAACCCAGATAGTCAGGAAGCGTTGTCTGGAAGCCAGCTCACATCCCCAAGGAGGGTAAGAAACGCTCTCAACCCCACCTGCTTCCCTGCTCTCGCCATCTTTCCCCCTCCGCTAGGAATTTGGAATTGCTACTCCAATTGGCTGGATTCCAGGATGCTGATGGGTTCTTGTTTGCTGGTGGGCAGGAGTCTCTGGGGCTAAAGGGCCACACACTCAAGTGCCCTTTCTCTGTTCTTTTGCTCTGTGCCTTGTGACCAGTAAGCCAAACCCAAGCTCACTTTGGCTTTCTCCCCCCGCCCCACCCCCGGCTCTCTCTCCACGCAAGCCAGCCATTGTTGGGATTTCTCCACCACGCGGTCAGTCAAAGGCTGGGAGGGGACGGGATGAGCCATGGGAAGAGACCCGTCCCCCTGGCGTCTGTGCTCCTGGCCAGGCTAAGCCACTGGCCACTGGTCCCGCTGACAATGAATCAGTACTTTGTTTCTGAGCTTGACAGTCTCTGAATTCAGCTCCCCAGGTGTAGTGGGGGCCAGGCGGCGGGGAACTGCCAGCACAAGTTTTGGGCGTTTAGAGGTCCCTTTGCCAAACTATCAACTATCATCTGAACGTGCCCCTGGCTCCTCATCTCAAATGTGTAAACCCTGAGCTCGAAAAATGCAAATTCATTTAAAAGAGTGGCTAAATTTGCAGTGGCTTTTCCTCAACCTCCTGGTTGCAAACGTTAACTATTATCACGGAGGACCTTCATACTTGAAAAACTTGGGAGTCAGTGGGCTTTGAGAACAATACCACAACATGCCTTTGCTTACCTGTTCCCTCCACCTGGCCTCCCCACACACAGTCCATGGAAAATGCTCAGGGGGCTAAGGGGATGTGTTTCTCAGGGAGTCCTGACATTGCAGAGTCAACTCCATCATGCAACCCAAGAGGAAGCACTCCCTCCCCTCTTTTTGAGGCCCTCAACACCCATGTGCCATTCCTCAGTTGTGTGGCCTCGGGCAAGCTACTTAACTTCTCTGAGCCTCAATTTTCTCACCTGTGAAATGGAGCCAGTGATACCTACTTTCAGGGATGGGTGAGGATTATTAAAAGGGAATGTTAGCCAAGGGTTTGACTTGGTTGCCAGTGTGGTTTAAACCCTCCAAAGAGGGGGCTGCTCTTATGGATGAGGACCCTGGGCCCAGAGAGGAGCAAAGACTTGTCCAAGTTCACATAGCCGTGTAGAGGCAAGCCAGGGCTCAAAGCCAGGCCTTTCCTCACTGGCCTTCCGTGGTCCCAGCCCGCCTGTGTCTCCATCTCTGTGCTCTTACCACTATTGCGCAGGGCCAGGCTGGCAGTGGTTTGCCCTTTACCAGCCACAGACCCCCAGGGCTGGCTGAGCACACACCTATTTCCTAATGTGCCTGAGGGGAAATGGTTCTGGATGCTCCTTGGACATTTGGCAACTGTGTGTTTCTTTACTTCCTGTGATCCACCGTGGGGCTGGAGGAGGCCCAGCCTGCTAGAGCCAACACTCTCAGCTTCCAGAGAGAGCGGAGAAGCAAGAGTGACACTCTCTCTCCCCTCTGCCCCCTGGGAGAACAACATTGCTTTCTGCTTCCCTTTCCCTCAGCCTTCAGCTCTCCCCAGAAACTGTCCTTCCTGCAAAGCTAATGCCTTCAGACTCAGAAGTGGCCCTCATTCTCTCAACCCCAAGGCTGCCATCCCAGGGCCAAGGTCAATTCTCACCTCCTCCCGGAAGCCTCTGGGGATTGTCAGGCTGAGCTTGTCCTTCTCAGTCTACATACATTTATTGTCTGGAATTTATGCTCTGGGTTCTGACCCTTCTTTCATGTATTCATTGGTATTTTTTTAAATGTTTAATTTTTATAAAATTTTAAAGGTTACTTTCCATTTACAATTATTATAAAATATTGGCTATATTCCCTGTGCTGTACAGTACATCCTTGAGCCTACATTACACCCAACAGTTTGTACCTCCCACTGCCCCACCCCTATGTTGTCTCTCCACCCCCCACTGGTAACCACTAGTTTGTTCTCACGAGTCTGCTTCTTTTATATTATATTCACTAGTTTGCTGTATTCATTGTGATCTACCCCAGGACTGCACTAGTAATAATTTAAAAAGTAATAATAATAACAGCACCATGAGAAAGACCTGCCCTCACATCCAAGACCAGGGTACCCAAAGGGGTCTTTTTCTGAGATTTAAGGCTCAGAAAGAGATATTTTTTTAGCATAACAAGGTAGGAGGGACACCCTCTCAAGAGGTTTTCTCCATGGTACAAAACGTCTGATTGCCTTTTAGATACTACACACCTTGAGGCCTGATCTCCACGAGGTCCTATTCTTCTCCTCCCCTCCACCCCTCGGATCCACCACGAGCCCCTTCCTGTTCCTGCATCCCCAATCCACGATCAGAAAATAACTGACAACATACACCAGAAGCCAGACACACAGAGAAATTGGGACCAGGAGGGAAAGAGCTGGAGGCTCAGGGGCTGAGGGGGAGGGAGAAGTTTATGGGGCCTCCACTGACCGCAAGGATGACCTCATGGTAACACCTGAGCATCGAGGCCTGATGAAGAGCTGCCCCTGAGGATGGAGTGTGGGGACAAATGAGGAAACAGGTTCAGCAAGGTTAAGTGACAAGGTCAAACTCACAGAGTGAGTAAGTGGCAAGCTGGAATCTGCACCCAGATCAGTGAGGTTTCAGCCTCCGCTCCTAACCATCTTGCTGTGCTGGGAGTGGGTGTTCCTCCGCAGAGCGCCTGGCCGAGGAGTGGCGGCTCACAGAGGCCATGGGAGCCCTGGATTCCTCTCCCTCTGCACATGTCCAGCCCAAACCCAAAGACCCGAGAACCGAGCGCTCAGTATGTTGTGCCCCTAGTGTGTTTTCCTGGGGGCTCCAGGACTCTCCAGCCAGCTAGCCATGAAGGTTAAGTTATGACTATTTGTTGAGCACCTTCTCTATGCAAATTGATCCACACCTGTTATCTCATTTAATCCTCAGAACAACCCCCATGATGGGCATTGTTTCCCTATATTTAAATGAGGAACCCAAATTTCAGAAGGGTCAAATAACTTGACCAGAGTAGGTAGCCTGGCTGGAACTATGAACCCAGGGCTCCAAGCCCAATGGACTTTCCTCTAGAAAAACTCGACATCCTAAGGAGCACGGATTAGAAAGATGGACAGAGCCAGCCCCTGAATTAACCACTCTTGACCCATCCCACCTCTAAACTCCTGCTGAGGTAATATATTTTCCTATAATTTAAGCCATGTTGAGTTGGGATAGCAGGAGAGAATTTGAGTGGATGACAGAATTTTTCTATATTCTTATTGTGATCCTGGTTACATACACATAGCTATATATGCACTACAATTCATAGAACTAAAAGAAACTATAAGAAGTAAATATGGCATAATGTTAAGATTTTATAAGCCTGGGTAGTCTATTCTTATCTATATGTTTGAAGTATTTTACAATAATGATAAAAAGACCAAAAAAGAGGAGGAAGAAGAAGAAGAGGAGGAAAAGGAGGAGGAGACATTGGAAGAAGCCTGTTTAGATGCAATGGCTGGAGCTGTTGCAACCATCTTGCAACTGTCAATGAAAAATTAATCAGTAGATCTAAGAAAGAAATGAAAAATTTTATTCACGCCAAGTTGAGGATTATAACCCAGGAACCGGAGAAGTTAATCTGTGAACTTAGTTCCTGCTTCTCCATTCTCTGGCCACTGAATAAAGCTTGTATTGTTCCAATCTAAAACAAAACAAAACAAAACGAAAAAACGAAAAAAATAAAACCCCAGGAACAGCATCTCAGAAAGCTCTGAGATGCTGTTCCACCCATTAGAAGTCAAAACACAGTTACATACGTTTTTTGAGACAGAGGGCTGTACGTTAGATGACATATTATTGACATTTTACACAATTCAGATGTGCAGGTATTTCTGCCAACGGGGAAGTTTTGGTCAATGCCTAACGCAATGCACAGTAGAGGGGAGAGAGGAGGCCAAAGGGCAGAGAAAATTTTTTACGTTTAAATTTTCTTGTCTTGCCATTAAATGTGAATTTGATTTCACACAACCATGAAAGAAGCCAGTGTGAGGGTAAATCTGAGACACTAGGATGTCAGAGCAGACAGGTGTGGAGAGATGGTAAATGTCTGTTAGCTGTTGAATTATTTTTTTATTCCCATTTTTATTGCAAATCTGTTTTTGTTTTTCTTGGCTGCACAGCATGTGGGATCTTAGTTCCCCAACCAGGGATCAAACCCACACCCCCTTCAGTGGAAGCACAGAGTCTTAACCACTGGACGTCTGGGAAGTCCTGTTAGTTGTTGAATTAATCAGAACCTCAAACCTGCCCTCTCTCTGGACTTCGTCTCTGAGATATTATATGTGTTTATTGTTGAAGCCAACGTGAGCTGGGGATTTCTGTTCCTTGGGTTGAAGACATTGTCACTCATACCGAGTAGAGAGTCAGGCCTGAAGCAGTAGGACACCTCCATGGCCAGTGGCAGAGCTGAAAAGGAGGCCAGAGGGTCGCTGATGGACTCATCTGGATTTGACTGAGCATGAACATCAGAGGGAAGCCAGTGGGGCTGGCTGCTTCAGAAACGTGCCAGTTGGTTTGAAGATTCTGATGTAGTGGCAGTGTAAGTCATCGTCATGTGAGTTTCCTCTTAATACTTCTTTCCTCTCTGACACCCTCACAGATGCAACATCTGCCTGAACCCAGGGGACTCAGGAATTTGGGGCAGTTAGAGCTGCAGGTGTTCAAAACTGTGTAAGATAACTCTTCAAAAATCTAATTTTCTGACAAGTCATGGATCTATGTGTTTTGGCATCTATCTTCCTTGTACAGATACAGACATGTGAGTCTGGGGGCCCAGGAAGGTAGAGCTAGGGTGAGGACCCAGGGTGACAAGTTCTCTTGGAAAGCTAGAGGGAAGAATTCTTCTCTCCATGAAAGGCAGTGTGACCTTGATAGGGACATAATCGCTCTGTGACTCAGTTTCCTCAACTCCAAAATGGAGAATAATTATCCCACCCTCACAGGTTGTTTTTAGGCTTGGAGACAATGTATGTAAAGTGTCTGTCACATAGTAGATGCTCTGTACATGGTCACTGTTTTCATTCTTAAGCAAGCCAGAAGGATTCTTGTTGGGGCAGGTTGGGGCAGGAAGGGAGACCCTTTTAGATACAGAGGAAGAGAAGAAAGGAAAAAAAAAAACAAACAAACCTCAGGAGGTCTCATGTCCTCCTGGATCAATGGGCTTCATTAAACTTTCATCAAATCAGAGTCGGGGAGACAGGGCGCCAGGGGGCTGATGAAGACTCAGCGGAAGAGAAGCCATCCTCCCCCTCTGCAGCCCCGCCCCTCCTCTAATCACCATGGAGATGGTGAGGCTGCCCAGCGGGATTCCAGCCCACACTGGGCCTGAGGCTGCTGCAAAGGGAGGGGCAGGGGCAGAGCAGACAGAGATCCTTCTGGAAAGCTGGTGTGGGGAGTATGTGCTGGTCACCACCCCCCTCAAGCCCCAAGACACTGAAGGACTCAGGATGGTGTGGGATGCATCTGCGTTTGATTTCCAGCTCTGCTAGCAGCTAGCTGCCTGACTGTGGGAAGAACACTTCCCCTCTCGAACCCTCAGGTTCCACATCTGTCAAAGGAAGCGGTAAAAAGGAATAAAAACAAAAGCTTGGTGAAGAAAACTGTGGGATGAGGAAGCAATGAAATATAGTGCAGTGCATGTAGAAGGAGACAGAACCCTACATACTGTTCATTGAAAAAAGGGAACTTTACAGAACTGGTCAGTGTGATCCCTTATTTCTTCGTTGAAAAACACACTATCTACACTTACCAAAAGGGGGAGAGGGGAGAGAAATACTCTAAAATACACTTCTGCTTGTCCTCTCTGGAATTAGGGATGGCAGGTCATTTTTAATTTTTTGGTTCTTTCTCAAATTTTGGTCAATGAACATGGATTACTTTTAAAGCCAGAGTGACATTAATAGCTACCATTTGTGGGCTTATTATGCAGGGGTGTTGTGCTAGGTGCTTTAGGTGGTTTAAAGCCCTTTATGTCTTCACAAAAACCCGGGGAGGGAGGGTATTCTGTTTATCCCCACTTTACAGAGAGAAAATTGAGGCTCAGAGAGGTCAAGGGGCTTGACCAAGGTCAAACCACCACAGAGTGGCCGAGTTGAGATTTAAAACCACAGTTAAGATACCAGACTCCAAAAGTCAAGCATTTAATTATTACCATTTTTGCCTCTCAGGACAAGAAAATGCTAAATGTTCTGTTTCCTTAAATGTTTTACTATGGAAAACATCAAGGAAATCAAAAGTAGAAAGACAAATATAATTTTCAGTTATAAAATGAATGAGTTCTGGGGATCTAATGCACAGCATGGTGACTATAGCTAAGAGTACTCTATTGCACACTTGGGATTTGCTAAGAGGGTAAATCTTCAGCCTTCTCACTACACACACAGAATGATAACTACGTGAGGTGATGGATGAGTTAACTAGTGTGGTTGTGAAAGTCACTTGACAATGTACACATTTATCGAATTATCACCTTGTACACTTTAAATGTACACTAGACCCTTGAACAATGCAGAGGTTGGGGCACTGACCCCCCGACAGCAGCCGAAAATCCACGTATAACTTAGAGTCGGCCCTCCACATGTGCGGTTCCACCATATCCGAGGTTCCACATCTGTGGATTCAACCAACCAGAGATGGCGTAGTACTGTAGCATGTATTTATTGAAGAAAATCCCCATATAAGTGCACCTGCGCAGTTCAAGCTTGTGTTGTTCAAGGGCCAGCTGTATACAATTTTATTTGTCAACTGTACCTCAATAAAGCATTAAAAAAAAGAAAAGAGGGCTTCCCTGGTGGCTCAGTGGTTGGGAGTCCGCCTGCCAATGCAGGGGGCGCGGGTTCGGGCCGTGGTCCGGGGGGATCCCACGTGCTGCGGAGCGGCTGAGCCCGTGTGCCGCGACTGCCGGGCCTGCGCTCTGGAGCCCGTGAGCCACAACTACTGTGCCCGCGTGCCACAGCTACTGAGTCTGCGCTCTAGAGCCTGCGAGCCACAGCTACTGAAGGCTGTGCGCCTGGAGTCTGTTCTCTGCAACAAGAGAAGCCGCCCGGGGCATGGCAAGGAAGAGTAGACCCCTCTCACTGCAGCTGGAGAAAGCACCGCGTGCAGCAGCAATGAAGACCCAATGCAGCCAAAAATAAAATAAGATAAATAAATTTAAAAAAAAAAAAAAAAGAAAAGAAAAATATAATGAACACTGATGTACCTACCCCACAGCTTCCAGGAAGTCCTTAGATAAAGGGATTGGGGTGGGGGTTCAGGGAGGGAGAAGGGGTGCTGAGGGAGGAGAATGATGCCCAGAGCCAGAAGTCTCAACCTACACACACCACACACCACACATACAAACACACACAGCATACCACACCACACACACACACCACACACAGACACGGGGCTCCCAGGCTCCACTGCTGGCTGCTCCGGGGCTGTGGCCCCGACCATGGTGGGGGACCGCAGGCAGGCGGCCGTCCACCCCGTCTCCCGCCCCTACTCCTGTTCCTTCCTCTTTCCACATTCCACTGACTTGCACTTCCCCAGCTGCTTCATTTATAGGTCCCTGATTCCCCTCCAAGGCCTCGAGGTTTTGGCAGCTGTGCAGGACGAAGACATGGCCAGGGGCCCAGATGACATGCGGAGGTGGGCGATCCTGGTGGTGCTGGCCGCCCTGGGCACAGCTGTGACAGCAAACACCACCCCCGGCGTCGTGGCCAGGATCACCCAGAAGGGCCTGGACTACGGTAACTGGATGCCTTCCTTTTCTCCCCTCCAACCTCTGAGGAGCACTGATTGAGCACCTGCTGTGTGCAGCCCTTTAAATCCAGTGTATGGCCTGCTCACAGCTCCTCCAAGGAGGCCCTCTTACCCCTGTTACATATGAAGAAGCTGAGGTAAGGTGAGCTACCCAAGGTCACAGGGCTGGGAAGCGGCAGCACCGGGATTGGAGCCCTGGTCTGGAGGACTCTGAGTCCAGTGCTCAGGTCCCTCACGGTCCCCTCCCTCTACGCAATACCCACCTCGGGCTTCTAGGCCTTTCACTTCCTTCCAAGCTGGTTCTCAGCCCTGATTTTTTTCTCAAAGTCCCTGGCTCAGTCTTCAGTGTGGGGAGGCCCTCCCCCAGGGCAGGGGTTTGTCAGCCATATTGTGCACACTAGCCATCTGGGTGACCCAGAGAGGGTCCCCCAGGCCATGCATCCAGGCCCAGACAGAGGAGAGACTGGCATGAAGCAGCCCCTGACCTGCTCAGATCGGTGCCAGGCACTGTGCTAAAAGGACATACTGTTACCAGCAACCTTTACAGATGAGCAGACAAACTTGGAGGAGGGACTGGGAAGTGGGCGGCCTGGATCTGAGCTCTGGTCTTGTCAGACGTACCAGGGTGGGGCTGATCAATGCTGCCTCTCAGTGGCAGAGAGATGAACTGCAGAACAGTGGGGGACAGCCAGTGCCAGAGAAATCAGACCCAGAAGGCAGAAGAACCACAGCTGCGGTGGACCCCTGGGGAATCAGGGCAGGACCAAAGGGACCTGGTATCCCACCCCTGAATTCCTACCCCAGCCCAGGCAGGACATCTCTGAATCCCAGGGGTGCAGATGGAAGTTCCCCATGAGCTAGGAGAAAGGATTATGTCCCTGCTCTCTACCCAGAGCTGGGGTGGTCCTGAAGTCTTCCAGAGAGCAGAGGCTTGGGCTCGGCCTTTAAGCCCAGAAGTCTTCATGTTCTGTCACAGCAGCCTTGGTTCCCCCTTCTACTCACACCCCATGCGGCAACCGGTGAGAGCTGTGAAATACAGCAAAGCTGCTCATTCCCCCTCTTTACTTACACTGCTCAGTGGTTCCCTAGTGCCCTCAGTGGATGTCTTGGGCTTGGCATTAGAGACCCTTCAAGACCTGGCCGCTGCAGACCCACAGATCACGGCCATCCCACATTTTCTTTTCCCTCTGGGCAGTGTCAATCTATGCATTGTTTACTTTTGAACCCCCAGAGGGCCTATCCCAGGGCACAGGCTCTGGGACCAGAAGGCCTGGATTCAAATCCTGCCTCCATCACCTGCCAGCTGTGTGGTCACCTTTCTGAGTCTCAGCTTCCTCATCTGTGAACTGGGAGTCATAACAGGACCTACGACCCAGGATTGTTCAGATTCAGTAACTTAATATGTGTATAGAGCCCAGAACTGTGCCTGGTGGAACAGAGTAAGAGCTTGATAACTGTTATTATTACTATTATTATTCTTACTACTTCCTAACTGGCTCCTGGGATCCCTCATCCTGCTACTTACTCTTCTCATTTAACGTGTTTGCCTTTTAACTGGTTTTTCGATGCTGTTAACCACGTAATAACTGATGGCAGAATTCCTGACCCTGGAACATTCATTCATTCATTCCTCCAACAGGTATTAAGTTCCAGTCACTGTGGTAAAGATAGGGGATGTCCGTGACATCTACCACTGACCTTGGGGGGCTTACATCTAGTAGGGAAGAGAGATAGTAGCAAAAAAATCACATGAATAAATGCATAATTACAAACGGTAACGGGAGCTCCAGAAGAGATGCCCACAGCATCATGAGAACGATAACAAGGGGGATCGCTCTCATCTGATGAGTCAGAGAAAGTTCCTAGAGGAAGTGATGACTAGAACGACCAGGTGAAGATGAGAGGAAAGGGTTTCCTAGGCAACAGGAATGGTACATGCAAAGGTCCTGTGGCGAGAGAGTCCGAAAGCCAAAGAGAGAGAGTATCTGTGAGGGCAGAGCACAGAGCAGATGTTCAATAACACCCACAGGTTGCCTGACTGGGTATTTGGAGGGGGTGATATTTTAAACTAGGGGCTGGCAAATGACAGCCTATAGGCCAAATCTGGACCGACGCATGTTTTTGCATGGCCCAGGAACTAAGCATGGCTTTTACAGTTGGAAAAAGTCAAAAGAAGAATCCTATCTCACACCATGAGAAAATGATATGAAATTGAAATTTCAGTGTCCATCCATAAAGTTTTATTGGAACACAACCGTACCTAGTCATTGACGTATTGTCTACGGCTGCTTTTGTGCAATAAAAGCAAAGCTGAGTGGTTGTGACAGAGACAGTGAGACCCACAAAGCAGAAAATCTTTGCTCTGGGGCCCTTGACAAAAACCTTAGCTTGAGCCCCGCTTTAGATCTTTCCGATCCCAACGTCCCTGCCATGAGCAGGCTGCACACCTCTGACCACTGACCCCGCTCTCTCCCCTCAGCCTGCCAGCAGGGAGTGGCTACCCTGCAGAAGGAGTTGGGGAAGATCACAATTCCCGATCTCTCAGGAAGCTTTAAGATGAACATCCTTGGGAAAGGGAAGTATAGCTTCTACAGGTAAGGTCCGTCAAGCTCAATCCTCAGTGTGCAGGACTGTAGTGTGTTGGGGCCACCAAGACCTAGACTCACAGAGCCACAGACTCCTAAACTCAGAGACATTAGGATCCCAAAGCTAATGTTCACACCATCCCAAGGGGATCCAATCCCCCAAGCTTCATGTGGAGGAAACCACACAAATGGTCTTTCAGGCACTCACCATGACTCCTGCGGGGATGTCACGAACCCCCAAACTCTGTGCCAAGCCCACATGTTAATTAGGATTAGGGGTGGGGGTGAGGTTTCAAGGACAGAAAACCTAATCCCAAATGGCCTAAACCAGAAGGTATTGGCTCACAAATCCCTGGAATTGTCTGTCTTCAGGTTCAGCTTGAGGAAGGCTCAAATGTCACTGGACCCTGTTTCTCTCCTGCCACCTCTCAGCACCACTTCCCTTGGGAGGGCTAATTCTTGGGTAGGGCCTCCCCGCGAAGCACTCACCAGCATCTTCTCAGCACTCCCAGCCCTGTGGGAGGAGGGCACCTTCTCCTTACAGCTCAAGCAAAACTCCTAAGATTCACTCTGATTGGTCCGTCTTAGGTTATGTACACACTCTTGGACCAATCACTGTGGCCAGGGGATAGAAGACACGTAGGAGCTTGTGCTGAAGTCTCAAGCTCCACCCCCTGAAGATGGCAGTGAAGTCAACTTTCTTTGGAGCAACACGGACTAGATGTGGGGAAGCGTTCCTCCAGAGTAAAATGGCAGTTCCCTTATCACAAAAGAGGGGTATGGGTGCTGGGGAGAGAAATCCATAAACGTCCTCTAAAGAATTTTGTGCACTTACTATGTGTCTGACTCATCAGGCTATGCTACAATAGTGAAAAAAAGGCAGACACATTCCACCCTTTACAGAACTTGTAGTCACTGGGATAACATTTGTTATCTTCACCGATCATCACACACCCTGCAAGACAGAGGTTACTGTACTCATTTTACAACATGAGGAAACTGAGGCTCAGGATGATTAAGTGATGTGCCCAGGGTCACACAATAGTAAACTGAAGAGCAGGGTTCAAATGCAGATTTGTCTGACTTCAAAGCCTAACCACAGAGCTCCCCAGGCTGCTCTCATAGCTTCTGGGTTCTTTTGGAATAACTGGGGTAAAGGGCCAGGATGGAGGGGAATGAGTCTGCACTGACCATTGACTGAGTCCTTGTGGGGACACTTAGAGACTAACTGATCATTTCTTCTTTGCAGCATGGTTATTCATGGATTCAAGCTTCCCAATTCCCAGATAAGACCGTTGCCTGATCAAGGCCTTGAACTCTCCATCAAAGATGCCAGTATCAAGATGAGTGGAAAATGGAAGGCTCGAAAGAATTTCATGTGCGTTTCCAAGCTCAGTGTTTGTTGAGTGTGTGGGTGAGCTCTTGGTGATATTTGGAGGAGATGAGAGCCAAGGTCTCAAGAATGCCCAATTTTTGCCTGGCCCATTACCATTTGCCCCCTCAGAGTTCCTGGGGGAACTTTTCACAGAAGAATTTTCAACATAACCCTTGGTTAATAGCTGAGAATTTTCCCACATCTCAACGCAGGGCGTGGGCAAGGCTGAGTTGGTGCATGTGGCTTAGGATGGAAGGCTAAGTGGGACCTTTTTTTTTTTTTTTTGCGGTACACGGGCCTCTCACTGTTGTGGCCTCTCCCGTTGTGGAGCACAGGCTCCGGACACGCAGGCTCAGCGGCCATGGCTCACGGGCCCAGCTGCTCTGCAGCATGTGGGATCTTCCCAGACCGGGGCACGAACCCATGTCCCCTGCATCGGCAGGTGGACTCTCAACCACTGCGCCACCAGGGAAGCCCTAAGTGGGACCTTTAGTTTACCCCTTTATCAGTTAGCTATTGCTCTGTAACAAACCATCAGTGACCGAAACTCAGTGACCTAAAACAAGTCATAGATCATCACTTACATATCTATGTGTTGGCTGGGGTTCCCTGATGTAGGTTGACCTCAGCTGAGGTAGCCCTGCTACACATGTATCTCCCTCTCCTCCCTGGACCAGTGGGCTACCCAGAGCATATTTAGTGATGATGGAGGTGCCAAAAGGGCAGCCAGAAACATGCAGGCCCCCTTAAGGCCTGGGAGGGATTGAACTGACCCATGGTCACTTCTATTCATATGCCATTGGCCAAAGCAAGTCATGTGGTCAAGTCCAAGGTCAAGAGCATGGAACTACACACATATGTCCCCAAGGTAGGCAATGGTGAGGGTATGGATGCAGGGAGGGGTGAAAATTGGGGCAGATCATCCAAACTACAGCTCTGAATCTAAATATTGGGCCCTCACTGCAGTGACTCCGTGCAGCAGTGACAGTGGCTCAGACTGACCTGTCAGTTTATCAACTTCTCCTTTGTGGTGAATCCAGGGAGAAAACAGACACTTTGGTGAGGAGAGGGGCGTGAGTCTGCCTTCTGTTACAAGGACTGCTGGGTGTGTGCATTCCCCACAACAAGAATTGCTTACTTCTTCACTTGGGCTCTTTCACATCTATCATTTCACTTACTGATCACACACATACAAAAAATGATAACAATGCTTCCTCACATTATAGAAGAGTTGACAAACTACATTCACACTCACTGTCTTATCCCAAACTCATTTCATCCCTGAGGGAGGAGGTATTAACCCCATTTAATGAATGAGGGCATTAATTAAAGTCATTTGTCCCCCAGACTCAACTTTCTAGTGGCAAAGCTGGTGTCCCACTGCTGGTCCAGGGTCTGGGTAAGGAAACTGAAGCTCAGAGAGGTTGAGAAACATTCTCGGTGCCACACAGCACACAGGCAGAGGCTGAGGCAGTGGGTCAGAGCAGGGTTCTGCCAGGCAGACATGGGTTCAAACTTCGGGGTGGAATCCTGGCTCTTTCACTCAGCTGCTGTGTGACCTTGGGCAAGCTGCCTTCCCTCTCTGAACTCCATCTCCTCACCCAGAGTGGAGATAATAGCAAAACCTGCCTTCCGGCATTGGTGCGAAGTCTGAATGGCAGCGAGCAGAAAATGCTCGCTCCAAGTCTTTTCTTTCTGTTTCCCTTCAGCAAAGTCAGCGGCAACTTTGACCTGAGTGTGGAGGGCATCTCCATTATGGCTGGTCTCAAGCTGGGTTATGACCCCACCTCGGGCCATGCCACAGTCGCCCGCTCCAGCTGCAGCAGCCACATCAGCAGAGTCCACGTACGCATCTCGGGCAGCAACCTGGGGTATGATCTCCTGGGGCTGTGGATGGGAGGAGGGACAGGACTGTCTTAGTTATTCTTTTTTTATAAATTTATTTATTTATTTTGGGTTGTGTTGGGCCTTCGTTGCTGCGCATGGGCTTTCTCTAGTTGTGGCGAGCAGGGGCTACTCAGCTGCGGTGCACGGGCTTCTCATTGCGGTGGCTTCTCTTGTTGCAGAGCACGGCCTCTAGGAGCGCAGACTTCAGTAGTTGTGGCTCATGGGCTTACTTGCTCCGCGGCATGTGAGATCTTCCCGGACCAGGGCTCAAACCCGTGTCCCCTGCATTGGCAGGTGGATTCTTAACCACTGTGCCACCAGGGCAGTCCCTGTCCTAATTATTCTTGTATTCAGAAAACACATCCCAAATGCCACTTCTATGCCAGGCCTCAGGTGTAAGGGGACAGGGGTCTACAGATGGAACACACAACACCCCTGCCTTGAAGAGTCACTTGCTCATTCAATATTCATTCAGCAAACTTTACTGAGCACTTATGCTCCAGGCTGTGGACTAAACACTTTAAGTGCACCAAGTTATACAGTCCTTACCACAAGCCTGCAAGCATTCATCTCTCCATCCATCCAACGAACATCGACTAAGAATCTGCTATGCACCAGGCTTGTGCATTGTGCTCAGGAAATAGCAGTGGTCACTAAAAATTTGGCCTTGCTAACAGCGATTGGAGACTTACTGCATGCCTGGCACTGTTTCAAGCATGTTCCTTATCTCATTCAATCCACACAGTGACTCTGTGCAGTTAGTCAATTATTACCCCATATTCAGAGGAGAAGATCAAGGCACAGAAAGAATAGGAAATAACCTGAGTTTTCATACCTAGTGAGTATTGAGAAGGGATTGGAATTCAGCCCAGGACTTGCTGGCCCCAGAGTCTTAGCTACACAGTCCCTGCTCTTTTGAAGCTTCCAGCCTGTGGGGAAGACAAACATTAATCAAATCATTGCATGAATGAATGGCTCACAATAAGACCTGAGAAAAAGAGGTACCAGGTGCGATGAACACATAGAACTGGAGGATCTGACCTAGCCTGGGGGCTGGCCATTTCATTTTCTTTGATGAAATGACATTTCAGTTGAGATGAAAAGAATAAGTAGGAGTTAATTAACTTGGGGACAATGGGTGTTTTAAGCAGAGCGAACAGTATGTGCAAAGACCCTGCGGTGAGAGGAAGCACAGGACACAGGAGGATACGGCAAAGCAGTGTGGCTGGAGTACAGAGAAAGGGAGTGGTGAGGAATGATGCTGAGATGGGATGGGGGTCCAGCCGTGCACCTATTGAAGAAATAACCTCAGAAGCAGGTCACTGCCCACAGGGGAAGAAGTGTCTGATGGGGGTGTACAGAGTTGGAGCCCAGGGATGAGGGAGTTTAGGTTTATTTGGAAAAGGGAGGAAGGCTTCCCAGATGAGGCAGCCTTTGGAATGCATCCCAGGGACACCTGGGAAGCCTCATGCCTGTCCCCACGTGTCAATCTCCAGGTGGCTGATCCGACTCTTCCGTAAAAAAATCGAGTCTTCGCTCCGAAACAGCATGAACCGCAAGGTACGAGGGGCTCAGAGTTTCACTTCCTGTCAGAGCGGGTGGGGCCTTCTGTGTCCACATACCTCACGCATCACTGGACACTTCTGCTCTCACCCAGACCTCTTTTTTTATATATATATCTTTATTGGTGTATAATTGCTTTACAGTGTTGTGTTAGTTTCTGCTGTACAACAAAGTGAATCAGCTACATGTATACATATATCCCCACATCCCCTCCCTCTTAAGCCTCCCTCCCAGCCTCCCTATCCCACCCCTCTAGGTCGTCACAAAGCACGAGCTGATCTCCCTGTGCTATGTGACTGCTTCCCACTAGCTAGCTATTTTACATTTGGTAGTGTATATATGTCAATGCCACTCTCGCACTTCGTCAGAGCTTCCCCTTCGCCCCCTGTGTCCTCAAGTCCGTTCTCTATGTCTGTGTCTTTATTCCTGCCCTGCAACTAGGTTCATCAGCACCATTTTTTAGATTCCACAAATGTGTGTTATTTGTTTTTCTCTTTCTGACTTACTTCACTCTGTGTGACAGACTCTAGGTCCGTCCACCTTGCTACAAATAACTCAATTTTTATAGCTGAGTAATATTTCAGTGTATATATGTGCCACATCTTTATCCATTCATCTGTCAATGGACATTTAGGTTGCTTCTATGTCCTGGCTATTGTAAATAGAGCTGCAATGAACATTGTGGTACATTTATCTTTTTGAATTATGGTTTTCTCAGGGTATATGCCCAGTAGTGAGATTGCTAGGTCATATGGTAGTTCTATTTTTAGTTTTTTAAGGAACCTCCATACTGTTCTCCATAATGGCTGTATCAATTTACATTTCTACCAGAAGTGCAGGAGGGTTCCTTTTCTCCATACCTTCTCCAGCATTTATTGTTTCTAGATTTTTTTGATGATGGCCATTCTGACTGGTGTGAGGTGATACCTCATTGTGGTTTTGATTTGCATTTCTCTAATGATTAATGATGTTGAGCATTCTTTCATGTGTTTGTTGGCAATCTGTATATCTACTTTGGAGAAATGTCTGTTTA
This sequence comes from Mesoplodon densirostris, assembly GCF_025265405.1. Taxonomy (NCBI): domain Eukaryota; kingdom Metazoa; phylum Chordata; class Mammalia; order Artiodactyla; family Ziphiidae; genus Mesoplodon; species Mesoplodon densirostris. Next base: position 21,760,244 of record NC_082676.1, on the reverse strand, counting down.
GGTCTTCCACGCATTTTTGGATTGAGTTGTTTGTTTTTTTGATATTGAGCTACATGAGCTGCTTGTATATTTTGGAGATTAATCCTTTGTCAGTTGCTTCATTTGCAAATATTTTCTCCCATTCTGAGGGCTGTCTTTTCGTCTTGTTTATGGTTTCCTTTGCTGTGCAAAAGCTTTTAAGTTTCATTAGGTCCCACTTGTTTCTTTTTTATTTTATTTCCATTTCTCTAGGAGGTGGGTCAAAAAGGATCTTGCTGTGATTTATGTCATAGATTGTCCTGCCTATGTTTTCCTCTAAAGGTTTTATGGTGTCTGGCCTTACATTTAGTCTTTAAACCATTTTGAGTTTATTTTTGTGTATGGTGTTAGTGAGTGTTCTAATTTCATTCTTTTACATTTAGCTGTCCAGTTTCCCCAGCACCACTTATTGAAGAGGCTGTCTTTTCTCTGCTGTATATTCTTGCCTCCTTTGTCAAAGATAAGGTGACCATATGTGCGTGGGTTTATCTCTGCTCTCACCCAGACCTCTTCAGCAGTCCCCCACAGTCCTTGGAAAGCACATGTCCAGCTCTAAAAATCAGTCATGTCAATTTTCCTGGGGATCCAGTGAGAAACTAAGAAAGGGTCATGTGACACATGACCCACAGCAAACTCCTCCATGCTTGGACCACCTCTGCTCTTCCCTCATCATTCTTCCCTGCAGAGAAACTACCATTCTCTCGCACTGAGCCCCTCTCCTCATAGCGCTCCAGCCTCCTTCCCCATCCCCCAACCCCGAACCCCCTTGGTGACGATACCCACCCAGAAAACGTGCAGCTGATGAAGCTGCTAGACTAGAGTGTGGTCACATTATGTCTTGAGGCTGGAACTGGTACGAAAAACAGACACGGACCAGAGCTTCCCAAGCCTACCTTCACCCTAACCCCCGCCCCACACAAGCCAACCTCTTCAGCTGAGAAAAGGGGCCATTCCTTGGGCTAGTTTTCCATTAATAAACTGTCAGTCTCCAGGAAACCCCTGAGCCTATCTCCCAAGACAAGTGAGCTTGAGTTTTCTCAAAGGGCAATGGGGAGCCATTGAAGGTTTTAGGCAAAGGGGTGACCTGGCCAGATCTGTGCTTTAGAACAACTTCTCTGGCTGCCGTGAGAATGGCTGGAGGGACCAAGAGCAGGGGCAGGAGTCTCGGCTACACTGAGGAGGCTTGTGCAGTCTTACAGGTGGGAGACCTTGGTCTCCCAGTGAAAGGCACTGACAACATGGGTAGGGAGACATCCATCAAATGAGATCATCTATCTGAAGGCACTCTGTCAAAAGTTAAAAAAAAAAAAAAAAAAAAAAAAATCCGGGCCTCCCTGGTGGCGCAAGTGGTTGAGAGTCCGCCTGCCGATGCAGGGGATACGGGTTCGTGCCCCGGTCTGGGAGGATCCCATATGCCGCGGAGCGGCTGGGCCCGTGAGCCATGGCCGCTGAGCCTGCGCGTCCGGAGCCTGCGCGTCCGGAGCCTGTGCTCCGCAACGGGGGAGGCCACAACAGTGAGAGGCCCGCATACCGCAAAAAAAAAAAAAAAAAAAAAAAAAAAAAACCAGTTAAAAAAAAAAAAATCCATTCCTGGTGGTCAAAATGCATAACACAGGAGATTATAAAACAGGTTTTAGAGTCAGAGTCTCTGAGTTTTGATTCTGGCTGCAGGGCTTAGCTGTGTGATGTTGAGCAAATCACTTGACTTTTCCAAACCTCATTCACCGTCTGTAAAATGGGGACGTTGATACCTTCTTCACCAAGACGTTGTGAGGATTACTAAAATAGTTAAGGCTCCCCACCAGCCTGGCTCAACCATAACTCAACCGTCTCTGTAATTAAGTAATAGTATGAGGGGAGTGTTAGCATGTATTTAACATAAAGAACTATTAAAACAGATTATTTCTTGTTAACGCCTTAAGAGTGACCCCTTGAGAGCAGCCAAGCTGAACAATAATAACGCTGAGACACAGATAGAGGAAGTGATAGTGCTGGGCTTCAAACCCATGCCACCCCACCTCAGAGGTGAAGCTCTTAATCAGTCCAAGATATTGTTTAGAAGAGAGTATGGGCCTGAATGAATGAATGGATGAATGGATGAATAAATGAAGTGTCAGGGTGTCCATGATGTTATGTAGGCCTGGAAATGGCGAGGAGTGAGTTTGGGAGTCCACCCCCCAGGAATTCAGAGAGAAGAGTGGGCGTCTGAGGGAAGGAAGGGCCTATAGAGGGTGTGGATGGGGGTGGGGGCGGAGGAGGGTGGCAGCAGACAGGCAGGCGCCAGGCGGCCATGTGATTTGCTGTGATTTGGAGCCCCCTGGTGGCCCTCATTAGTAACTGGCATTGGAGGGCAGTAGCTGAGGGCAGGAAGCCCAGGTGTCCAGCTGGCCCCTCGCTGCCAGATGTGCCGCCCGCTTTCACCTTTGGGCCACTTGGAGCAGAGGCATGGGTTTCTCCGAGAGTGACATTCTTAGTCTCCTTGGGACATCCAGAGTTTTATGTGATAGAAACACACTCCAGGAAAACCAAAATTTCTCCCTCCTTCCTTTCTTTCCTTCCTCCCTCCCACCCCCCAGATAAAATAACTTGATTGACAGTGGGGAAGGCGGGAGGGAAGTATGGAGGTGCCCTATCTGCCCTGTGGGCAGGTAGGGGGACCAGCACTGCGGAGGAGTGGGAACCTGACGGGTTTGGTTGAGATGTGCTGGCCTTGGGGGCCTGTGGGACCTCCAGGGACTTGGTCCAGGAGGCAGCTGGACCCTCAGGCTGGAGCTCAGGGGAGATGTCTGGCTGCAAACCAAGATCTGGGTGCTGGCCACAGGTTGGGAACGTGGAGCGGGGGACCCAATCAGGGTCCCCCCACCCCCCTAGGCATGGCTGAGACAAAGATTCAGGTGCGAGTGTTTTATTGGGCAGCGATCCCAGGCGAGGGGTGGGGAAGGGACCTGGGGGCAGGAACATTATTGAGTGGGCTACCGCTCTGGACAGCTGGGGCTCAGTGCTGCGGGACTTCGGGGCACACACCTCAGAGCTGTCCCAAAGGGGTGGGGAAGATGGGTATTTATCCACCAACTCTCACCCCTCTTTCGGGCTGCTGTAACTCCTTGGCACTTGGGAGCAAGGTCCAGGGATTAAAGTCCTCAGGCAGGGAGAGTTGCTGGGTGTGTAGGGAGCTGTCACGCCAAGCGCAGGGGACCCCCGGGGTGGACCAACAATGTCCCACAGGGGCCATGGGCATGTATGGCAGGCTCCAGAGGGGCTCCTGGGTGGAAGGAGATCATCATCTTCACGAGGGAAGAGGAGCTCACTGGGTGTCCAAGGAAGAGGAAGTAGAGGTCCAGGCGGAGAGCGGGGAGGGTCCTCAGTCAGAGACAGTGGCCTATCATGCCAGGGGCTGCCCAACAGTCAAGAAAGGCAAGGACTGGAGAGACTCCGTTGGATGAATGAGGTCATTCAAGACGTGGGGAGAGCAACTTCGTGAAGGCGGGGCTTATCTGTCCGCCGCCACCTACTGCACCACCTACCCCATCAGCCCCAATGGGTCAAATTAAGGAAGCCTGTGATTTTAATCCTCCTCCAGCTATAGCTTCGAAACAAATAGCCCCAAATACAGCGTCATCCAGCAACGACCATTTGATAATGTTCACGGATTCTGTGGATCAGGAAATCAACAGGCACAGTGGGACCAGCGTAGCTTGTCTCTGCTCCATGATGTCTGTACCTCATCTGGGAAAACTCCAAAGCTTGGGGCTAGAGTCATCCAATGGAATCTTCTCTCATGTCCGTGGTGCCTGAGCTGGGACGACTTGATGCTCGGCTCAGCCGGGGCTGTCGACTGGAGCATTTACCCGTGTCCCCTCCATGGGGCTGGGGCTTTGCACAGCTCATCAATGGGTTCCAGAGTGACCATCTCAAGAGACCAAAGTGGGGCTTCCCTGGTGGTGCAGTGGTTGAGAGTCCGCCTGCCAATGCAGGGGACACAGGTTCGTGCCCCAGTCCGGGAAGATCCTACATGCCGCGGAGCGGCTGGGGCCGTGGGCCATGGCCGCTGAGCCGGTGCGTCCGGAGCCTGTGCTCCGCAACGGGAGAGGCCACAACAGTGAGAGGCCCACGTACTGCAAAAAAAAAAAAAAAAAAAAAATAGAGACCAAAGTGGAAGCTGCACAGCCTTTTATGACCTCACCTGGGAAGTTACACAATGTCACTTCCGCTGTTTTCTATTGGTTAGAAGCAAGTAGCCATCCCGCACACCCAGATTGTAGGGGAGAGTTCACAGACTCCACCTCTCAGTGGGTGTGACAGGGCCACATTCCAGAAGAGCAAAAGGAATGGAAAATATAACCCGCAGCGCTCCATTTTACAGATGAGAAAATAAGGGTCTCTTTTCTCATAGAAATGGAGTAACTTCCTCAGTGGCAAAATCAGCATGTGACCCAGGGCTTCTCAGACCAGTGCTTGTTCCCCTATGAGTTATGGGAGGGGGACTGCTGGGAAGTCTTCTCCGGCCACACAAAGCAAAGATGAGGGTGCCCACCCAGGCTTGAGCAGAGGGCCTGCCCCCTGCTCCTAGAAGCACACACAGGGGAAGGCTGACATCTAACCACCTCCTGTTCATTTTTTCACCACCTCATTCCACAAAGGGTCTGAGTGCAAACAAAAACAAACAAACAAAATCTCACATTAAAAAATAAAAAACATAAATACCATCAGGAAAGCTCCATGCCAGAGTAGGAAATAAAATGCAGACGTGCAGGTCATACAGTCATATAAACTTACTATTTCCAAGTTACATGTTGAACTCTGAGCTTCCTGGCGGCCAAAGAGAAAAGGGAAACTTGAGTAGTTATATGATTTTCAAGGAAACATTCAAGAAGAGCGAAACATGTCTGGATAATTATTCTCAGAAGACATTTTCCACTATAGGAAACCTTTGCTGATCAGTTCTTTTGTTCTCCCCAGATCTGCGAGGTAGTGACCAGTAGCGTATCCTCCAAGCTGCAACCTTATTTCCAGACACTGCCAGGTAAGGAGACTGGAGTAGAAGGGGGAGGGGGTGAGGGACACAGGGAGAGTGTGATGGAGCCAGCAATTTCCCTAGGCAGGCCTGGGCTTGGGTGGGAATGGGTAGCACAGATTATTTTAAAATGGCAATTGGGGGCTTCCCTGGTGGCGCAGTGGTTGGGAGTCCGCCTGCTGATGCAGGGGACACGGGTTCGTGCCCCGGTCTGGGAAGATCCCACATGCCGCGGAGCGGCTGGGCCCGTGAGCCATGGCCACTGAGCCTGCGTATCCGGAGCCTGTGCTCCGCAACGGGAGAGGCCACAACAGTGAGAGGCCCCCATACTGCAAAAAAAAAAAAAATAGTGGCAATTGGCATCAGATCCCCTCTTGGGCCAGGTCCTTGTGACAGGTCCAGAAGTTTAATGGAAAAGCAGCTCTGCAGGGGCCAAACAACAAATACCTGCAGCTCTCTGGAGCCAAAGATACATAGCTGGCCTGAGATCTGAGGCTGATCGCTTCCCCTCTCAGGGCCTCAGTTTCCATATCTTTAAAATGGGGACAATCTTCTCTTTCCCCAAATGCTTGGTAAATGGTGAAGGGCTGCAGGAGGTGGGGGAGGACCCGTATGGCCAAGTGCTCACCATGTGTCATGTACCCAGCAGAACGGTTTCCTCTCGGCCTCCTAACACCCCACTGAGATCACTGTTTTGTCCCAATTTTACCACCAGGAAACAGAGGCTCAGAAAGGAGCCGAGGGCTTCCCTGGTGGTGCAGTGGGCTTCCCGGGTGGCGCAGTGGTTGAGAGTCCGCCTGCCGATGCAGGGGATACGGGTTCGTGCCCCGGTCCGGGAGGATCCCACATGCCGCGGAGCAGCTGGGCCCGTGAGCCATGGCCGCTGAGCCTGCGCGTCCGGAGCCTGTGCTCCGCAACAGGAGAGGCCACAACAGTGAGAGGCCCGCGTACTGCAAAAAAAAAAAAAAAGAAAGGAGCCGAGTCTTACCTGAGGTCAAGAGGCAGTAACAAGCAGAAACAGGATCCCAAGCCTGTGCCCCAAACTGCTGCCTGGGTTGCCTCCCTGTGGAGCCTGGTTTGGCTGGCACATGGCACATGTCCATTTCAGATACATTCCCTTCCCCGAGGCATGGCCCCAGCCCCTCCAGGCGCAGGGCCCCTCCTGGACGTGTTCAGTGCAGTTGCAGTGTCCAGGGTTTGGCCTCACCAGGCAGGAAAAAGATTTTGGCTTGAGTCCCAGCCTTGTCACTCACCAGCTTTGCCATCTTAGACTAGTTACCTTTTCTGAGACTCAGTTTATTCCCCTCTAACATGGGAAGAAAGGGCTAAAGGAAGAACCAATATTTATTTAATCCTCATTGATTACTGCTGGGAAGCAGAGAAACCACTCAGACCTGAAGCCAGTCTGGGCTCAGCCTGGAATATTATCACTGCTAATAATGATCCCTTCTGGCTTTTGAGTTCCTACCATGTACAGGGCATCATCAAGGTCACTAGTAGTACCCCATTTTACAAATGAAAAAATGTGGCTCAGAGAAATGAAAGGACTTGTCCAAGGTCACATAGATTTCAATTCAAGCCCAGGTCTTTCTGCTCCTTGACTCTGTTTTAGCCACGTCTCCGGGCTGTTGGAAGAAGGGAGAGAGATGATATCTGTGAATGTGGGGTGTGGGCTCATTTTCTTTTAAGGAGACCTCAGGGAGGGCTCCCTGGAGGAGGTAGGAATGGAATTAGCACTGCAGGTCTTGATTCAACTTTAGGGGATGCTGCCCCTGCATCCAAGGCCCCAAAGATGCTGCCATGGGGAGCCAGCTCATGGTACATCTTCTTTCTCCCTAGTGACAACCAAAATAGACAAGGTGGCTGGGATTGATTACTCTCTGGTTGCACCTCCAAAAGCCACAGATGATAACCTGGATGTGCTGTTGAAGGTAAGACTTACACCAAGAATCATACACCCTCACACCTTTGCCTCAGACCACCTCCCCCCCAGACTCCCCTTGGAGACAGATCTTATGACTCCACCCCTTTCCTATCCATCCTCACTGACCTCCCCAGTCCACTCTCCTCATCTTCTCCCGGTTCCAGTCACACTGGCCTTCAGGCTATTCCTGAAATGCGCTGCGACTGCTCCCTCCCCAGGGCCTTTGCACTTGCTGCCCCTTCTAAACAGGAGGCTCTGGCCCAGATATCCACAGAAGCTCTCCCTTTCCTCCTTCAAGTCTTTGCTCAAATATCCTCTCCCTAAAGAGGCCCTCCCAGGCCACTGTTGCTAAAATAGCGCCCTCCTCTTCCCCTATATCCTGCTTTATTTTTCTCAGCAGCACTTAATACACACTGTCGCAAGCTTGTCTCCCTCAACGTGATGAAAGAAAAAGGGCTGTGATTGCTTTGTTCTTTTTTTTTTTAATTTATTTATTTTTGGCTGTGTTGGGTCTTCGTTGCTGCACACGGGCTTTCTGTAGCTGCGGCGAGCAGGGGCTATTCTTCATTGCGGTGCCCAGGCTTCTCATTGCGGTGGCTTCTCTCGTTGCAGAGCATGGGCTCTAGGCACGTGGGCTTCAGTAGTTGTGGCATGCGGGATCTTCCCTGGCCAGGGCTTGAACCTGTGTCTCCTGCATTGGCAGGTGGATTCTTAACCACTGTGCCACCAGGGAAGCCCACTTTGTTCTTTACTGTATGTGTAGCACCTCAAACTATGGTTGGCATATAATAGGTGCTCAGTAAATAGGTATTGGATGGATGGATGGATGGATGGATGGATGGATGGAGTTAGTTTCATTTCATGCCACTTTCCCCCTCATTCTGCAGCCTCCAACCAAACTCACTGGCCTTGCACTTCCTCAACATATCCAGCTAGTTCCCACCTCAGGGCCTTTGTCCTGTCCATTCCCTCTGCCTGGACTCCCCTCCCTCCCATGCCCTCCTCTACCCCACTGGCTTCTTCTTATCCTCCAGTGGATGTGGGCTGGGTTGTCGCTCCCCGAGCAGCCTTCTCAGACCTCCTCAGCTGGAATAAGTCCCACTCCCTGAATCCCTTCCGGATGTACCTCGGTCCCTCCACAATCGATGACTGGCTTGTTTGTTTACTATTTACTTGTTTGTTCTAAAACACATTTGATGTCAAAAAGAAAATGTAGAAAATACAAAGGAGCAGAGAAATAAATAGGAGGGAGGGAACGGAGCAAGGAAGGGAAGAAGGAAAGAGAGATTACCCTAATGTTACAACTCAGAGATATGCACTGTTGACACACAAGTTACAGTCTTCCAACCCTCCAATCCTTGTCTCTGCTGAGACACAGGAAATTACACACACACACACACACACACACACACACACACACAGAGACACGTGTAACAGAGGCAGAAACAAATACACATAAAAACCATGTATATAGGGCTTCCCTGGTGGCTCAGTGGTTGAGAGTCCGCCTGCCAATGCAGGGGACACGGGTTCGTGCCCCGGTCTGGGAGGATCCCACATGCCACGGAGCGACTGGGCCTGTGAGCCATGGCCACTGAGCCTGCATGTCCGGAGCCTGTGCTCCACAACGGGAGAGGCCACAACAGTGAGAAACCCGCGTACCGCAAAAAAAAAAAAACAAAAAACAAAAAACCCACATATATAGACGTAGAAGTACATACATGCATGTGCATGTATACGTCATATTTTACATTCTGTTTTACAACTTTTAAAACCAGAACAGTATAATGTGAACATCTATCAATAAAATGTCCTCCCGTAGCCCTTTTACTGACTCTTGGGTCTGTCAGTGGACAGCTTGTGGTAAGGTATGTGGACAGTGTCCCCTCCTGGGGTGTCTGTGCTCTTTCCATGTTTCCCACAAGTTTAACGAGAGCTGCCTCGAATATCCTTATAGCTGGATCTCTGCCCAACTTTGACTATTTCGTAAACGTGAAATTGCTGGACCAAGTAGTATAGTTTTTTAAAATCTAAGTGATACGATGGAATAAAAGATTAAAACAATTCCTATTTATCCCTAGCGAATGAGAATGTCCTGTTTATTGCCCCCTATCCCCACTCGGGGCTCCTGCCCAGAGGTAATGGCTGTCAGCCATGGAGGGTATTAGCCCTCCAGTCCCCTGATCCTAAGCATTCACATACACATATGTGAAAGCCCATCTAGTTTTGCTGAGAATCTGTTTGCACGTATGAATACACACTGTTCTTCACTTGCTTTTCTCACCTAATGATATACATTAGAGCCGGTTCCTGTTTGGTACATAGGTCCACCTGATTTTTTCTATTTTTGTCTTTTATGTTTTCTTTTTTCGTGTTTTTTTTACACCTGATATTTTTAAGAGTTGCATATGGTATTTATTCTATCATATGGGTGTCTCAGTCATTAATTGTAAATAATGAGATGATCCAAAAGTACAGAGAATATTGCACATTCTCACGTACCCACAACCCAGACTTCAGACATGTTACATATTTTGTCATACTCACCTCTGATTTTTTTGAAATGAAACATTGTAGAAATAAATAGCTGAGGCCCCCTTGGGGACCCTCTACCCTCCAGGGAATCACACGGGTGACGCCCCTGTGTGTCCTTCTTGCCTGTGTGTGTCAATAATTTTTTTTTTTTTTTTTTTGCGTCACACGGGCGTCTCACCACTGTGGCCTCTCCCGTTGCGGAGCACAGGCTCCGGATGCGCATGCTCAGCGGCCATGACCCACAGGCCCAGCTGCTCCGCGGCATGTGGGATCTTCCGGGACCAGGACACAAACCCGTGTCCCCTGCATCGGCAGGCAGACTCTCAACCACTGCGCCACCAGGGAAGCCCAATAATTCTTATATAGTATGTTTTATAGGCCTTTAAATTTTACATAAATGGTATTCTAACATATGTATCCATCTACAATTTGCTTTTTTATAACTCGGCATTCTTATTTTTGTTTTCGCCATGTGTTGCCAAATTAATCTTCAGAAACATAAACATATAATCCCCAGCAGCACGTGAATGCTTTCACCAAAAACTGGGTAGTATGAGCTTAAAATACACACACACTTAAAACAGTTTACCTCTCTCTTGAAATTTTTGCTAATTTGATCGATGAAAACAAACAAACAGAGCCTCCTTGTTCTCTTAGGAGAATTTCTGCACTTCTTTGCAAGGTTGAGGCAAAGCCAACAGCATTGTTGGGTGCATGCTTGCCGGACTCTGGCTGCCCAGGTTCAGTTCCTGACTCTGCCACTTACCCTTCCGAGTGACCTTGGGCAAGTCACTTCACCTCCCTGAGCCTCGGTGTCCTCTCCTGTAAAATGAGTATAATCTCACCTACCTCACAGTGTTGGTGGGAAAAGCACTTAGAAAGTAGCCCCAGGAGGAGATGCTATTGTTGGTTTCTGGCCATGGCTTTCTCCTCTGTGAATACGTGATTGGTACCCTTAGCTCATTTTTTCTTGGAATGGAGACATCGAATTGTAATATCCTGAAGGATGCCCAGGCTCACTCTTCCGCCTCCATCCCCAGGGGGAGTTTTTCAGGCTGGCCCACCGCAGGCCCCCTCCCTTTGCCCCGCCGGCGCTGACCCTTCCCACCGACCACAACCGCATGGTGTACCTGGGCATCTCCGAATATCTTTTCAACACGGCCGGGCTCGTGTATCAAGAGGCTGGAGTCCTGAATATGACCCTCAGCAATGACATGGTAAGGCCAGGTAGAGGTAGATGTGTGAAGAGCTCTAGACTCAGAGCGCAGTAGACGGTCTGGATCTGAGTCTTGGTTCACAGTTGGGGAGATCAAGGTCTGGACTCTAGAGTCAACCAGACCTGAGTTCAAATCCCGGCTCCCCTCTTTTCCAGCTGGGTGACCTTAGGTGGTTATTCAGCCTCTCAGAACCTTGGTTTCCTCTATTTCCTCCAAAGGGTTTAATGAGGGTTAATTGAGATATGAATGCTTGTGCAGCCCCAGCACAGGTTTATCAGCATGGAGGAAGTCCTCTGAATACTAACAGTAACAGCCAACATTGACTGAGTATCTGCCGTGTGTTGGTCTGTAATCCAGCCTTATCATCATATGACCATTATCGTCATCATCCTCATTGTATATTTGTGGCTGAGTCCTGCTCTGGGCCTCAGTTTACCCATCTGTAAATTGAGGAAACGACCATCTTCTCCAGAGTCTAGGGGCAACCTGATCCCACCCTGGTCACCACCCGCACAGGGTTCCTCCTACGCTGCTCCCTGAAGAGATGCCAGATCCTCCCTCTCTGTAGAGGCACCAAAGGGATGTGACCCCCACATGTCCCCCCTGTGGAAATAAAGAATGACCACCCGAATGAGAACTCTTCAGGGCAAGGGAGTCAACCTCTATCATTTGCGTTTGGCAGAGACTCGAAGGCAGACAGGGGGCAGGAAAGCTTTATAGTGAAAAAAAGGGAGGGCTTCAGGTAGGCTCTCACGGAGGTTGTCGGTGCGGGGAAGCTGGAGGTGGGCTAACAGAAGCCGGGCAGCCTATGGGATTGCTTTGAGGAGCATATTTGACTTTTTCAATGCAAAAAATAGGGAAGCTGGCAGTCACTGATCATGCCCTGACCCTTCTGGGTCAGCATTCTATTGTCATATGTGGTCTGGCCATGGTCTGTTTGTATATTCAGCCTCTCACCCCTCATATGGAATTTGCCACCCAATCTATAACATAATCTTCCAAGATTCTTTTCTCTTCTTCTCTCACTACAGTTACCAAAGGAATCCAAGTTCCTCCTGACAACAAAATCCTTTGGAGCCCTCATACCCGAGGTGAGAAAGGATCTGCTCCCCTTTAGTCAGCTCAGTAAGGAGGCCTGGGGGAGCTAAGTAGGACAGGGCTCTGCAGAGCGGCCTGCCGAGAGCGCCCCTCTCCAGATCCAGAGGCAACCCAGCCCGAGAGTATGGAAAGAGCTTTGTGCAGCCCATCCCCAGTACAGAGAAAGGCTCCAAGCACCCACGTGACCAGGTGTGAGGGTAGATGCCGAGGGCTCATCCATTCAACAAATATTCATTGAGTGCCCACCACATTTCTGGGGCCCTGTGCTGGGCATCCAGCAAAACAGACCATATCCCTGCCCTCCAGGAGCTCCAGTCCAGTGGAGAGAGAAAATTATTATTAGACACCCAAAACAATAAAAAAGAAAATGCAGACTGTGATAAGTGAAGCCAACACTAATTGGCTGAAGTTGATGAGGTCACTTCAGACAAGGTAGCGGGGGAAGGCCTCTCAGTCTGCTTGGGCTGCCATAAGGAAATGCCACAGACCAGCTGGCTTAAACAACAGAAATTTATTTCTCACAGTTTTGGAGGCCAAGAAGTCCAAGATCAAGGTGCCAGCAGGTTCAGTTTTTGGTGAGGGCTCTCTTTCTGGCTTGTAGATGGCTGCCTTCTTGCTGTGTCCTCAGATGGCCTGTCCTCTGAGCACATGGAGAAAGAACAAGAAAGCTCTGGTGTCTCTTCTTATTAGAACAGTAATCCTGTTGGACCAGGCCCCAGTCTGATGACCTCATTTAACCTTAATTACTTCCTTAGGGCCCCATCTCCAAATACAGCCACACTGTGGGTTAGGGCTTCAGTATATGAATTTTGCGGGGGATGGTGGGGGGGGCGGGGAGACACAAACTTTCAGTCCCTAATGGCCTCTTCGGTGGTGGCACTTCCAGAAATTTCTATACAGAAGGTACTGGTGTAGAGGAAGTGTGACTGGTAGGGGGCCAGGGGAATCGTCTTGAAGCTTCATTTGCATAACAATAGCATTCTTTTTACTCAGACTGTGAGTTTACCTGGGGGAGGATTGGAGGCGAGCTGAGATGGGGGTGTTGCCAAAGCTCTCCTCTGATCCCCCTTGAAGCCACCACTGCTCTCTAGACTTGAAGGAAGGAAAAGAGCGAAGCTAGGGAAGAATAGGATGAGCATTCAGGGAGAGGGAACAGAGAGTGCAAAGGGTTTTAGATGGGAAGAGAGCAGGTCATATTTGAGGAAGAGAAGTCCTTTGTGGCTGAAGTTAAAGGGCAAGAGGTAGAAGCATGGGGTGTGAGGTTGGCAGGGTACCAAGTGCTGAATTATGCAGTCTTTACGGTTTATTCCAAAAGCAATGGGAAGACATTGGTGGTGTTTATGCAGGACCAGGACAAGATTGGATTTAGAAACATTTTAATAAAATTGCCCCTTTTGTTGGTTGTCCCTGCTGGGGGCTGCAGATGGCTAAGAGGTTCCCTGACATGAAGATGCAACTCCTCATCTGGGCCTCCTCCCCACCGAACATTGCCGTGTGCCCCACTGGCCTTGACCTCACCTTTGCCCTGGATACCCAGGCCGTTGCTGTCCTCCCAGACTCGTCTTTGGCCCCCCTCTTCCTGCTTGAGATGGTAAGCTGCTCCCGGGTGAGAGCAGATGGGGAGCCCTGGATAGGGCCAAGAGCATGGCCCTCAGAGTCAGAGGGACCAGTGTGACTCCTGCCCAGACTCAAACCTGGACTGTGTGTTTCCAGGGCCTGAGACTGGAGCCACTGTCCTACTGCTTCTTACTTCTACCGGCATTCATTCATTCCGTTGTCCGTTCCGTCGTTGGCTTGAAATATGCGTACTATTTCCAATTCATTCACTTGTATCTTTGGTCATTCAATTATGTATTTGTGGATTTGTTCATTCATTTATTCATTCAATTATTCATTTGACTGCTATCTTGAAACATACTATACCTTTGCTGGTTCATACATACATTCATCTATTCCATTATTCATTTACTTATACCTTTGTTCAATTGATCATTCATTTGTATATTTGTTTGTTCATTCATTCCTTTATCATTTATTCATCCATGCATATCTTTATTCTGTCCATTGTGAGTTTAATCCTTCACTTATTCAAGTATTTATTCCATGATTGACTTGTGCATTCGTTCATTTGATCACTCTGTCACACCGCAAACATTTGGTAGTACCCACTCTGGCAATTGAAGGTGAGGGCCAGATTCTCCCCACCAGGAGGTACTCAGGTCTGCCCAGTCTCAGGCTGAGGCCCATTTTCCCCACTTTGCAGATTCAGTGGGTTCTGAGGGGGTTGCCCAAGGCCACACAGACAGTGGGCAGGAAAGCTGAGGTTGGGAGTCTTTGTTTCCTGACTCAGTAAACATTCGTTTTATGAATGAATGAATGAATGAATGTGAGACTAGGGCTGGCCTGGACTCCAGCCCTACAGCCTGTCTCCCACAGTCCACGGGAGTGGCCTGGGAACGCTGAAATGGTCTCAGAAGCAGGGGGAGAAAATGGTAATTGATTGACAGGCCAGGACTCATCAACAAGCACAAGGTTTGCAAAAGGAAGAGTCCTCTCCTCCGTGGGTCCCGCAGATCTGACCCAACAATGAGGGCTCCTCTGCCGAGCCTTTGTGAAGCTTACCTTCTGGTCTTGGAGGCTTCGCAGAGTCCCCAGCCCCTGGGTCAGGGGCCTTCACTTCCTGGATTGTTTCTTTGCAGTACATGAACGTTTCTGTGGATATTGGTGCCAGGTCAGAGAGACTTGTTGGAGAGCTCAAGTTGGACAAGTAAGTGGGCCTGTGGGCACGCGAGGAAGGGACTGCCCATCTGTTCTTGGTGCCCGTGGGCTAGCAATGACCTTACAACGTGCCAAGCTTTCCTGTTCATCCATCACATTTAAGCCTCAAACAGTGCATGGTGGGCACAATATCCGCATTTTGCAGACAGTGAAACTGATGCTCAGAGATGAAGTGACCTGAGACCACACATTATAGGGTGACCAACCATCTCGGTTTGTCTGCAGTGTCCCAGTTTTAGCACTGAAAGCCCTGCAGCCCAGGTCACCCCCCACCCCATCCTAGGCCCACTCATGGCTGGGCAGTGCCAGCTGATGAATCTGCTCCAGCCCCCAGCCACTCCACGTCCCTGGCCTTCCTTGGCACTTGGAAAACACTTCAATTTCTTCACACCCTTCCTTGGGACTTCGTCAGCCATCTCCTGCTGGGAGACTCTGGAATCTGTGCCTGGGTTGGAATCCCAGCAGAGGAGGTTGTGGTTACGGATGTGGGCTCTGAGGTTGAGCCTGCTGCCTTGGAAGCGCAGCTCGCCTTTGGCAAGCACTGAACTCTCCAAACTTCAGTCAGTTTCCCTGGCTGGCAAAATAAGCCCAATAATTGTTCTTTGCCAACAGCATCATTTTGAGGGTGAAATGAGGTATTAATATGTATTGCAGTGCTTAGAACACTTCGAGGGATACAATAAGCAAGAGGAAAAGAGAAAGACAGAGGAGCACACAGAAAAAGAAAAAAAAAATCAGAAATGAGGGAGAGTCAGAAAGAGACAGAGAGACAGAGAGAGACAAAGGAAGGGAGGGAGAGACGCAGAGAAAGAGAGAGTGAGAGCAAGACAGACAGACAGATGGAGAGACACATTAACAGGAGAGAGAGAGAGACACAAAAGGAGGAAAGAGGAGAGAGAGACAAGCAGATACACAGAGATCAAGAGCGAGGGAGACGCACAGAGTCCGATGCGGTGACCCCCGCATTCCAACCTGGCGTCTACATCTGCATCACTTTCACACTGTTTAAATTGAGTCTTGACCCACATTCCTCCCCATTTCTGCCTTCTCTCTGGCACAGAGCTGTCCTTCTTAACCTTGAGTTTGGCTCCTGAGGTTTACGTGCTGCTTATTTCTCCTGGCATCATTTTGACAAGTGTTACTGCTTTAGAAACATGTGGATTTAATTTTCCTGGAAACACCCATGGGCCTCTCAAGTAGAGGAGCTGGAGAAAATAGAGCTGGGTGATGGCTGAACACAGACTTTCTAAAGTATGCAGGGATGGGGGTGGTGAGAGTCCATAGGCAAGAGTTTTCAAACTTTGTAGGGTACTGGAGACAACAAAAACTTTGACATCAGGGAGACCTGTTTGAAATTCTACTTAGCTGAATGTTAGCTGTATGACCTTGGGCAGATTGCTTGACCTCTCTGAGTGTCAAGGACCTCGTCTGTAAAATGGGAGTGTGATGGCCCTTGGCTTTGGGTATTACAAGAATTCAATCGGATAAAGCAACCAACATAGCAAATGATAGGGGTTCAATAAATAGCCATTTATTTACCTGTTTCCTAGATCATAGTTAAGATGCCATAAAGTCTGTAAATATGGGATTGTTTATTGGCTCAAATAATTGAAAAGTCCAAGGGTTTCAGGCAAGGGTGGATCCAAGTGCTCAAATGATATCCTTACAACTCTGACTCTCTTGATCTCTTGGCTTTACTATCCCTTATGCTGGCTTCATTTCCCAGCAGGCTGTCACCAAGTGATGGCAAAAATTGTTACCAGCATCTCCCCAATTTTGCTGGAGAAAAGAGAATACCTCACTTCCAATATTTCCAGCAGAAGTCCTGGGACCAACTCTCATTGGACCAGCATGGGCTAGAGTTCAATCCTTGAAGCAATCACCATGGCAGGGGAGATAGACTCTGCCCTTTGGCCAGCCCACCCCAGAACCCAGCATTAATAATGTAGGGAATGGGTGACCGTCCAAAAGGAAAAATCTGGGGGCTCTCACCATAGAAAGGGGGAATGGATACAGGATGGGAAAACCAGACAGTATCCACCAGAGTGGGCCCCTTCTCCCCAGCAACTGAACTCTAATATGAGTCAGGCTAATGGTGGTCTCAACTTCCCCCTCCCCTTCTCACAGGCTGCTCCTGGAACTAAAGCACTCGGATGTCGGCCCCTTCCCGGTGAGTCTGAGGCCATTGGTGGCTCCTTCCTTCCTCTGATCTTGAGATAACTGTCCTGAGGACACCTGGGCTCATAGCATCATTTCAACAGACCACTGGTTCATTTGCATATAATTTGCCTGTGAAGTAATGATGCAGGGAGCTTTGTGGGCACAGAGACCCGAGCTGGAATTGCTGCTCCAAGCTTACTAACTGTGGGCCTTGGGCAAGTCCCTTCCCCTCTGTGAACTTCATATCTTCCCCACAAATCAGGGATAATCCTTTCCACCTGAGTTAGTGTGGTGAGTTTTAAATGGGATTAAATGTGCACAGTCAGGTACAGAAAATCTGCTCAACAGATGTTTGTTGAAAAAACAAGTTAATTACTTTATTGAGTACCTACTATGTGGCAGGCACTCTTCCCCAGGTGTGGGAATGTGCTGATGAATTAGACAAGAAAGTGACTTCTTCTAGAGCCTACATTGTAGTAGAGAAACAGACAAAAAGAAATGAAGAAGATCATTTCAGTCAAGATCAATGCTATGAAAAACTAAGTGGAGGTGGGGTAGTAAGTGATGGGGGAGGTTAAGGGTTAGACCATGTGATCAGGGAAAGCCTCTCTGGGGAGGTGATATTTGGGCTGAAGGAGCCTGCAAGGTGAAGATCTGTTGCAGGCAGAGGGAATAGCAGGAGAAAAGGCCCTGTGGTGAAACAAGCTTGGCATGTTTGGGGAATGCAGAGAAACAGTGTGGCTGGAAAAAACAAGTAGGGGCTGTAGAGAGGCAGGCAGGGGCTGGCTCGCCTGAGCCTTCTGGACTAGAACAGGTTGTGTTCAAAGGGCAGCGAGAAGCTGGTGAACGTTTCATGCATGGAGTGACATGATCTGATTTATACTTTGTAAAAGATGCCTCTGGCTGGGATGGGGGGAATGGATTATGGGGGGCGAGAGTCAGACCATGCGGATCGTTGGGGAGGCAGGTGCATTTGCCCATGTGAGAGATGATGGAGGCTGGGTCTAGGCCAGGAAGAAGGAGAAAGATGGTGGATTGGAGACACACTTTGGAAGTAGAATTAGAACTTGGTGAGAGATTTGATGTGTGTGGTGGGGGAAAAGGCAATGAAGAATGACTCCTAGCTGTTTGGCTTGAGCAGCTGGATGAATGAATGGCAGAGTCACTTAGAGATTGAGTAGGGGAGGTGGGAGGGAGACGACAGGTGTCTCGCCAGCCCAAGTAGATGATTCCACTACCCGGAATCACAGACTGTCATCAAATAGACTCACCCCTGATGCTCCCCCATCACTACCCTCTGGCACTGGTGGGGAGTTGCCCCTGTAGATAGCAGGTCAAGTGTACTTCAACAGCCGACCTGAATGAGCATCGCTCTTGTGACTTCCATTGGAAGACACAGTGTGCTAATTCTGTCCACAGCACTTTACTGCACATGGCCCGAATCTTCCAGAGAGCCTCTTGCTAAAGCTCTGGAGAACATTTCCTTAGATCTCTGAAATGCCCCCAAAGGTTTCTACTGAGTAGGTGCCTTATAAGCCACCCAGCCCTGAAGTCAGTCCCAACATCCCCTCCAAACCCAATGGACATCCATCCAGCCACTTCCATCTCGTAAGATTGCAACAAACAGAAGGGCCCAAAGCAACCTCATTGTATTTTCATGGATTTACTGGTGCCAAGGCTCTCATGGTGGCAGCTGGACTCAGTTGGTGACTAACTTCTGCTTCCGCAGAAAATAAAAGTTTAAAGTTCCCAGATTCATGAGAAGAAGGGCACCACATTTGATGAGCCCAGGGGACTACAGTCTGGGGAAGGAAACTCAATTGTCCTAGAAACAAAAATGTACATACTTACAAGTTGTAAATGTCACCACTACAGGCAATCATCTTGAGGGTGTTACATTATTTTTGAATTTTTTCAATTATAGCAAAAGCAAAACATATACATTATAGAAGAGTCAGAACCTACAGATTTGCAAAACAAACAAACAAAAAATAAAAACCATTCCTGTTTTCACCACTTAATTAATAATTTGGAGTACATCCTTCCTGACTTTTTTCTATGCATATTTACTAACAGAATGGAATTACATGGTTTCTGTAGCCTACTTTTTCTTTTTTTAAAAATTTTTATTGGAGTATAGCTGATTTACAATGCTGTATTAGTTTCTGCTGTACAGCAAAGTGAATCAGTTATACATTAGCCTGCTTTTTCTTACTCAAAAAGATATCACAGGGGCCTCCCTGGTGGCGCAGTGGTTGAGAGTCCGCCTGCCGATGCAGGGGATACGGGTTCGTGCCCCGGTCTGGGAGGATCCCATATGCCGCGGAGCGGCTGGGCCCGTGAGCCA
This sequence comes from Mesoplodon densirostris, assembly GCF_025265405.1. NCBI lineage: Eukaryota > Metazoa > Chordata > Mammalia > Artiodactyla > Ziphiidae > Mesoplodon > Mesoplodon densirostris. Next base: position 21,741,153 of record NC_082676.1, on the reverse strand, counting down.
TGGCCGCTGGGCCTGCGCGTCCGGAGCCTGTGCTCCGCAACGGGAGAGGCCACAACAGTGAGAGGCCCACATACCGCAAAAAGAAAAAAAAAAAAAAAAAAAAAGATATCACGAAAAATTTGTGCTGATAATTATATTTCTACAATATCATTTTTAATAGGTGCATAGTATCTCTTAGTATCAAAGTGCCACCATGTTCCTCAGATGATTCCCCAATTGTTGGACATGTAGGTTGCTGTTAATTTATTGTTTTGGTTCTATCTATTGCACTACTTCATTTCCTTAGGATAAATGCCTTAGAGGCATGTTTGCTGGCCCACCATGCACACACATTTTTAAGGCTTTGGATGAACATTGCCAAATAGCCCTCAAAAAGTTTGAACTAATTTGCTCTCTAGCCCACAGTGTCTGAGCGGGTGCATTTTCTTATGCAAAGTTTTTCACATTTAAATACTCTGTGAAGACCTTCCTTACCTCAGCCTTGCCCCCTACAGTCTAGAATGTGATTTGCATCTGGAACCTTTAAAGCAAAAAGGGTCACTCTGGTGACCTTGATGGAGCTGCAGAGTTTTCGCGTCACCCCTGTGTCCATCTCTCAACGGTTTTCCCAGCTGCGAGGTTGCCCTGGGTGGGAGGGAGGGTGACGGAGGACAGCTGATGCTACAGCGCCCTGATGTGTGTCCCATCCTCCTCATGACCCCCAGGTTGAATTGCTGCAGGCTATCATGAACTACGTGGTGCCCACTGTCGTGATTCCCAAGATTAACAGTAAGGAATTTTGGAGAAAGGATTAATTTTCAGTCCTGGGGGAGAGGCGGGGTGGGGGTGGGGGGTTCGGTCCTGAAACCACCGAATACCCAGCCCCAGCTGTGGTAGCTGGAAGTGGTGCCTCAAATGGACTTCAAATGGCATCTGACCCAGAAAAGGGATGGGAAAAAGGGTTGAGTTCCTCCTATGTGCCCATCCAGCCTTTTTTTTTTTTTTAAGATTTACAAAAATGTTTAATATACTGTTGTCTGTAATAGGAAAAACCGAAAACAACCAAAATCAAAATTAAGTTATAGGAGTCATTAAGTAAATTATGGCATACATTAACATTATTGAATATATAAAAATTAAAAATCACATTCTTTTTTTAAAATTTTTTTTTAATTTTTAATTTTTTTATTGAGCTTTTCTCAGTCTTTTATTATCCTTTGCATATGTTCACACACTGTGATCATACCATGCATAAGTTTTTTACTCTAGTTTTCTAATTATTCTTTCTATTATAAGCATATTTTTTTTTTACATCTTTATTGGAGTACAATTGTCCCACAATGGTGTGCCAGCCTCTGCTTTAAAACAAAGTGAATCAGCTATACATATACATATGTTCCCATATCCCTTCCCTCTTGTGTCTCCCTCCCTCCCACCCTCCCTATCCCACCCCTCTAGGTGGTCACAAAGCACGAGCTGATCTCCCTGTGCTATGTGGCTGCTTCCCACTAGCTATCTATTTTACGTTTGGTAGTCCCTAGAGACAGGGGATAGCAGTGGCCATCAGTTTTCATAGGAGGAAATGGGAGATCAGAGAAGTTAAGTGATTGTTCCAGGTCACAGAGAAGGTGAGAGATGGAACTGGGATTTGATCCCAGCCCTGAAGCCAGAGCCCTAGGTCTTTTTCCAACTCTGAGAGAGAAGGACCAAGGAAGAAGAGCCAACCTGGGCTAACGCTTCCACTCAGCTCACTCACTGGTGAAACCCCTGACCTTGGCAGAGCCAGGGGCAAGGGCACACATAGAGGCCCCCGTGCTGTGTAACTAGAACACTTAGAAATTGTAAATGAGAACAACAAATTGTTACATATAGTCTCTGGCTCCTCCTACGTTGACAAATGCAGCTTCATAATGACCCGAGGGGACCAGGTTGGAGTTTAGAGTTCTCCAGAGTTTCACAGCAGAATGGGGTGGGACGGGGGAGCTGGACCACAGCCCGTTTCCAGCTTCATCCCAAACGTGGAGGGGCTTCATGTGCATACCCATCACATGTCCCCGGAGGGCGTCCACAGCCCAGCAAGCAGCCGCTCCGGCTGTCACTTGGGCTGGATGTGCACCAGCACTGCCGGCACCCTCAGGAGGGTGGTCTTGGGGCTGAGGGGGCGGGAATTCAGCAGTCCTGGGTGCTTGGAGCGCGGCGGAGGAGAGAGTGGGAGATTCCAGGCAGCCTCTTCACAGGTTTCTTCCCGGAGCCGGGCCAGGGGAGCTGCCGGCCGGCCGGGCTGTCTGTCTCGGATCCCTGTCCCTCCCTCCCTCTACCTCCCTCTTCCCTACAGAGGAAGTACCTTAACCTTAACCTCTACCTTAACCTCCAATGCAGAGAAGCTGCAGAAAGGCTTCCCTCTCCCACTGCCCGCCTCCATCCGGCTCTTCAACCTGGTGCTTCAGCCTCACCAGGTGAGTCCCCAAGCTCTCCTTCGCCAAACCTCCCATCACAATAGGCACCTTCCTCCATGTCAGCTCTGGATCAAGCGCCTTCTACCCTTGCAATAATCCCAGAGGGTGGGCGCTGTTACTAAACAGAGAACAGAGGCTAAGACTCAGAAAAGCCACACGGCCATTCCATGAAGTCCAAAGTCAAAGCCAGTTCCCTGCTTTTAACCATGGGCTGCACCACTCCCACCCTCCACTTGGTAAAAATGGAACTCACGTGGTGGCCCCAAAGCCTCTTTTATAAGGTGGATGCACTTAAATACTTGACAAGTAGGTGTCACATGCCTTCCTTTGCATCCAGCAACCTTTTAGGCCCTGGGCTATAAAGCGCAGGGTCTGGCAGATTACCATACCGGGAATGGACGGCCTACTCTTCCCTTTCCCTCAGCCTGACCCCCCAACAGCCTCTGACACTATTTTCCCCATCCATGGAATGCTTTCTTCTCTTAGCTTTGAAGATTCCCTCTCCTGGTTTTCCAGCCACCTCTCACTGGGCTGTTTGGTCTCCTTTGCTGGTTCCTCCTTCCCCTACCAGTGGGAGTTCTACAGGGTTCCTGCCCCAGCCTCGGCCCTTCCCCCGCTATTGCTTTCCCTGGTCGCTTTCATCAACTCAGGCTCAACAGCCACCTTTGTGCCGCCCAGTGACCCGACCGTGCTTCCAGTCTCTTCTATGTGCCCAAAGTGTACATACGCTGGTTTCCTTGGTGCCTCCATCCTTAAACCCACTGTGCCCCAACAAAGCTGATAACTCTGCAAGGAAACCATCACCCACTCTTACATTCCTTACGCTGTCCATGGCTTCCTGATGGGAAACCTCCGCCCAGCTTCCTCTCTCTCTCTCACGCCCAACATCCAGCCTGTCAATCCCTGATTCTTTAAACTTAATGGGAGAACTACCAGGGCTAAGAGACAGTAGAGAAATAGCTGAGTGAGCAGAGGAAACACATTCCCCACGTTCCCTACATTTTACCAAGTTCATTCTTAAAATAAAAAAATGACCCCATAGGCACAATTTAATGCCTTCATTTCTGAAAATCCTGAGTGAAGGGTAGGAAGGAGCAAAAGAGAAGTGTTTTTGCAACTGTGACTGCAAGGAGGGCTCCCTGGAGCTGCCAAGAGGCAGGGATGACAAGTGAAGGCCTTCCCAGCAGCCCGGGGGTCTCCACGTCTGAGAAGAAAACAGCTGGCAGAGAAGCTGCTGACAGATTCACGGGCCTTGGCAGCCACTGATGTGCAGACCCCAGGGGTGGGACGCCAGGTGCCCCCCGCCCCACTCACTCCTGCCTTTCTGTCAGCAGACAGGCCTGTGCCATTCTCTGCTTCCCAACAGACAGGCTCCCAAAATTTCCTTCTAAAAACCCAGCATCCCCATATTCACAGATGAGGGGTATTCTTCCGCCTAATGATGGTCTTCTCATCTCTCCCCCAGGATTTCCTCCTGTTCGGTGCAGATGTCCACTACAGCTGAAGTCCCCATGGGTGCTGGGGGCTGTCAATCACATCGGGAGGTGAGGGGCTGTCAGCACCCTAACCCTGACAGGCCCCATGGGGCCCGGGCTCCCTCCCTCCAGGCTTTCCTCTCTAGCTCTTGACTCGGAGACTTGCAAACTTCTCTGAACTCAGATTCAGAAATGATCTAAACATGGGAACCTTGTTCCTTGGAAAAGTGTGTGGTGTGTATTTTAGGGATTATGAATTTCTTTCAAGGGCTAAGGCTGCATGGACATTTCCTCCAGGAATTGCATTTCAATTGTAATCACAATATTTCTCTTTGTGCTTCACACAACATTAAAAAAGCAAAACAACAAAAACAAAAACCCTGTTTTTTCTGTGGAATTCTATGTGATGGTATGGTTTCTTCTTGTTTTATGTCCATTCATTCGTTCATTGGCTGTATGCAGTGTGGCCAAGATACAATCACCTCTTTTTAGTTCTCTAATTTCTTGAGCCCCCCACATGCCTTCCTTAGCAGAAACTCCCACTGTCCCTTTTTGAGGGCATCCCTCATTCAACAATCCCCAAGAATAATTGGGGTTTACTTAGTCCAAAGGGAGTGGGTCTTGCTTCCTCATGTCAGGCAGAGGTCTGTAGAGTGGCTCTGTCCATTGGGCTGTTGTTCCTGCCACTGCCACATAGCGTCGCTGTTGAACAGTGATTCCGCACCGCCCATTGTCTTCCTGTGTAGTCATCTACCGCGGCTGTTGCTCCTGTCACCACCAGGCGGGGTCGCTGTTGAGCGCTTACCCTGCACAGCCCGTTTTCTCTGCCCCACACTTGGGCTCCACCTTGATGGCTCTCTTAGTCCATGCTTTCCTGCCCAGCCATTGGGCCCAAAGCAGAACACTGAGCCAGGGGACAGAGCCCTGTGGAGTTTTTAGTCAGTCACATTCTCAGCTGCAATTAACACTTCCCCATGACTCTCCAGGCTGCTATGGAAGCCCGATCACCAGCCCAGACTGTTGTTGGACTCTTGGTGAGTTTCCCTGGGGACTTTGGGCCATTTCCTATCATGGAACATCAGGTGTGGCTATCTCAGGCCATTAGATGGGTCCTAATAGCACTGTACTTGAAACTGGTTGAAAATTCCTGGAAAGCCTCCTTAGCTGTTGACATTTGGTCTGAGACCAGAAGAATGAAGAAGAGTTTGAAGCAGGCAGTGGTGTACGGATGACATAATCAGATTTCGTTTTAAAAATGTTTTTTGTGTGTGTGACTTCTGAAAGCATTAGAAGGGCAAGAGTGGAAGGGGGTGGGCACAAATTAGGAGTCTGTTGTCCTTCAGACTTCATCCAGGCTGGTGCTGGTAAAAATAGAGAGAAACATTGCAGTGAGGAAAAGCAGATAAAAGACTTTGATCCTCTGTTAAATGGAGGTAGAGAATCTGGGGCCACAGGGGAAGGGAAGGACATTGATCAAGCACAGCATACTAATGATTTCATCTAATCCTCACAGCACTTTCCATCCCCCAGGGTGAGATTTGTTCAGTCCTTGTAGATTGAATCACTCCCCGGATTACACATCTGGTAAGTGGTAGAGCTGGGATTCCTGCCTTTTATGTCATCAGAACCCATGCTGTTTCCACTCCTTCCAGATGTCCGCATCTTGCCTGTTTAGGGCTTGGCGTATTGAAGGCAGGACTACTGGTTTCAGTTGCCTAGGCCGTGCACTGCAAAAAGGCACCAGGCTGAGGGAACAAAACCCTTTCTCTAATTTGTCCTCCAAAAGGGTACACTTTTTCTGTTTGCCAAAGACTAATGGAGGCACTGAATAGGAACAGAGAAAAGCAGCTTGTTAGGCTGGAAGAGGGCGAATAGAGCACAGCATGGGATGAGGCTGGGAGGCCGTGAAGACTGTTAAGGACTCTGGATTTTGTTCCAAAAAATAAGGGGAGCCACTGGAGAGTTTTGAGCAGGAGAAGGACACAATCTAATTCACATTTTTTAAAGACCCCTCTGGCTGGGGTGGGAGCATAACAGATAAGTAAGGGGACATAACCCTGCCTTTTCCCACCCTCACTCCCTCTCCCATCATTCTCTTTGGAGATGGTCAGCCCCTTCCCACGCCTACCCTCTACTTTCCAAAACATTCAGGCAGCCCGTGCCCCACTTTCTATAGAAAAAAGTACAATTATTTCTTGGATCTAAAGACCTGTGAGTGGGACTTCCCTGGTGGCTCAGTGGTTAAGAATCCACCTGCCAATATAGGGGACATGGATTCGAGCCCAGGTCCGGGAAGATCCCACATGCCGCGGAGCAACGAAGCCCGTGCGCCACAACTACTGCAGCCCGCGTGCCTCGAGCCTGTGCTCCACAACAAAGAGAAGCCACCGCAATGAAAAGCCTGCGCCGCGCACCATAACAAAGAGTAACCCCCACTCGCCGCAACTAGAGAAAGCCCATGCACAGCAACGAAAGAAAAAAAAAAGACTGGTGAGTGGGACACAGTGTGCCCTGGAGACCTCTTACTAATGGCTGAGAAATATGCAGTTGTTTGGAGGTCTGATGTGAGGGGCATCCCCCCAACACACTCCAAATTATCTGCCACGCTGCCTACAAAACCACTGTTGGAGTGGCTTCTCCCTTCAGGCTAAGCACTGCTCACTCCAAATGATGGCTAACGGGTACAGGGTTTCTTCGGGGGGGGGTGCAGAAAATCTTCTAAAATTAGATTACAGTGAGAGTTGCACAACCCTGTGAATATATAGAGCTGGCCAAAAAGTTCATTCGGGTTTTTTTTTTTCCCCTTCATTTTTTTTTTATTATAGCATGTTTGCTTAATTTACAGCAAGCAGAAAATAAGCTGGGTCTTGTTTTGATCCAAACATTGATGTTTTAAAGGTTGTACACAATATTTGTTAAAAAGAACATATAAAAATACCTTTTTAGAAGCTTCTATAAGAAAGAAAATACAAAGTTTAACCCCACAACTTTCCTCTTTGCTAGAACTGCAAACTACTGCTACAGTTTTAAATAGACTTTTTGTTGTTTGAACTATACATCCAGGAAAATCTAAAAAAATTAAAGAAACGTGCATATAAATGATTGCATAGCAGAACATGAACATTAACTGCAAACAGTAAAGAAATGAAAGTTAGAAATACTATCAAATATACAAAGGTTCTAGAATCAATCCTTTAAACACATTCCACAAACAGTATTTAAAAACCACCTTTTGTTCTTTACAGGCAAGGCCTAGATTACTAAAACCAAAATTGAAAAAAGTAATCCTCTAAAAGGAATGGTTTCCCTACAATATTTCTTACTTATTATGCCTGTAAGCAAGCAATCTAAAAATTTTAAGGATGCCAGCTTTTATTCTGAAATGAGATTGGACACGTCAAGTCACTTTTTATTGCCCCCAAATGATCTCGCAGAGAGATGTTAGAAATTATAAAGAGTTAGGGTATTATTTTCATCAGGTACTACATGGATAATCAGTCAAAACCTCAAGAGATGTGACTTCCTTAAAATTAGTTTTTTTCAGAATTATTTAAAATCTCATGGCACCACAGAATCACGTAGAATGGGAGTGTTGTCTTTTTACTTGCCTCACATTAAATAAACTGAGGCGTGAAGAACAAGCCTCCTTCATAAAGATATGGGCAAATTTTGATACAAATGCACACACCAAGTGCTTTAAGCATCAAAATTCAGTCCTTTTACACTATGCACACACACAAACAAAACCTACTTTGAAAACACTTTACTTGCTTTTAACAGCAGTGAGAAAACTAAGCAATATTATGGTCAACAATGCTCCTTAAAGTTTAGAGTAACTGCATAAGAGCATTCTTTTCCCCTTAAAATTATTTCTGCCATCATCAACCTGCCCAAATTTTAAGGTGGGTTTTTCCGATGTTTCTATGGTTCCAAATCTTCACAGAAACCAGAAAAGTGAAGGCTCCGTGTTTCAATCAAAAACTCCATCTCCCTGAAAATGCTACTTAACCCAGTTGGCGTCATTCCCAGAGACAATGGGGTTAACAAAAGAACTATTCCACACTGTGCCATAAATTATCATCGTGGGTCTCGACACCTTGACAAGACAAAAAGGTCCACCCTGGGGCCTCCCTGGTGGCGCAAGTGGTTGAGAGTCCGCCTGCCGATGCAGGGGATACGGGTTCGTGCCCCGGTCTGGGAGGATCCCATATGCCGCGGAGCGGCTGGGCCCGTGAGCCATGGCCGCTGAGCCTGCGCGTCCGGAGCCTGCGCGTCCGGAGCCTGTGCTCCGCAACGGGGGAGGCCACAACAGTGAGAGGCCCGCATACCGCAAAAAAAAAAAAAAAAAAAAAAAAAAAAAAAGGTCCACCCTGAACCTAAATGTGTCTAATTGGGTCAGTGTTGTACGGTGGCTACAACTTCACTTTTGTATCATTCTACCTTATTAGCAAGCTACATTTCTAGGTTAACAGTTCTACCAAATATGGATATGAAAGTTTATTTTTAATAAGACAATGTTGCAAATTATGGTCAACCAACATCTTTTCACCAATACCTCAAGCATTAAAAAATGAGAATCTTTACAAAAATATACAGAGACACCACAAATTGGTAGCTGCCCATAACATTAAACAAACTGGACTCTTAAGAGTGGCTTCTCAACAGCATATCATTTTAATAATAACCATTGCCTGGTACAGGGAAAACTGACAAGTGTTTTTTTTAAGCATCATTGCAACATTGTATTCCTGACAATTTAAGTAAACCAAACTATGAGTAAATGAATGATACATGCCTAAAAATATCATGGTTTATACTATCAGTGGCCACTGGACTTAGGACTAGTCCAAGACCTTGATCTAGATTTTGACCTAGACCTAGACTGTGATCTTGACTGAGATTTGGATCTAGGTGGTTCTTTTTTCCTTGATTCCTTTTCATATCTTGAGCCAGACTTATAATGTGTTTTGGAATCTGTTTTAGAGGTGCCTCTAGTTTTGGTGTGAGATGCAGACCTAGAACATGATTTAGCCTTCATTTCTTTCTTGGGCTGGGACTTGGACCGTGATCTTGAATTGGATTTAGATCTTGAAAAAGATCGATTTCGGTGTTTGAATCTATCATTGTCGGAATGGCTTCTGCTACGCCGTGGTCTTCCAGTCGGTCTACTGTTTCTAGGACTATAAGATCTTCTGTAGTTGTAATCAAAGGAACGACTTCTTGATCTCCTTCTTTCATAACTTCAGCTTCTAGAACGTCTATATCTGTCATAATCATCATAGCGTGAAGAACTATACACATTTCTCCCTTCCTTGGCTTTCATCTGATTTGGAGTCTTTCGATCCCCCTGTGCAAACTGTATTTCAATCTGGCGTCCACAAATCCATTTTCTGTCCAAATTATGTAAAGCATCTTCTGCATCACGAACATCCTCAAATTGAACATATGCAAATCCTCTTGGAGGGCGAGTGTAGAAATCAAGTGGAACATACACATCAACTATAGGACCATAACGACCGAATTCGCGTCGTAAATCTTCAGACCTGGTATCGTCCGCCACGTTCCTTACGAAGAGAGACGTGTTGGGGGGGACGCAGGTACCGGGACATGACGGCGGCGTGGGTCTCAGCAGGGACACTAACGGGCTCAGCAATCCGTCCGCAGCTCCGGCGCCAGATCCTCGACACACACAGCCAGAGAGCTCCGCTCTCATTCGGGTTTTCCCGTTAAAAACCTGAGCAAATTTTTTGGCCAACCCTAAACTAAAACCCACTGAACTGTACACTCGAAGTGGGTGGATGTTATGGTATGTGAAATATGTTGATAAAGGTGTTTAAAAAAAAAAAAGAATTGAATTGTCCACTCTGGACTGCCTAAAAGCTCATCATCAGAGCAGCTTCACTTCTGGTTAAGCATTGCCCACTTGGGGCTCCTTTTGGCAATGCTGACTTAAATATGAAGGAGGGGTACCCTACAGGGGGAGAGAAGAAGGCATGTCAACCCAATCCCTCTTGGGCTGCACAACTTTCCGAATGGCACTTAACCTCTCTAATCCTCTATTTCCTCCTCTGAGAAGTAGAGGTAAAACCTTGCCCTTGGGCTTCCCTGCTTCCCTGGTGGCGCAGTGGTTGAGAGTCCGCCTGCCGATGCAGGGGACACGGGTTCGTGCCCCGGTCCGGGAAGACCCCACATGCCGCAGAGCGGCTGGGCCCGTGAGCCATGGCCGCTGAGCCTGCGTGTCCGGAACCTGTGCTCCGCAACGGGAGAGGCCATGACAGTGAGAGGCCCGCGTACCGCAAAAAAAAAAAGAAAAACCTTGCCCTCCTCTGTGGCATGAAGTTGTTGTGAGGAATGAGTGGTACCATTGATGAGCTCATGCCATGATGGTTAAATGCAGAAGCTGTGGTCCCAGATGCTGTGGATTCAAATCCCTGCTCTGCTGTTTACCAGCTGTGTGACCTTGAGCAATTAAGCCTCTGGCCTTCAATCTTCTCATCTGTAAAATTAGGATCATAATAATACCCATCTCAAAACGTGGTTATGAGAATCAAATCTATGTGAAATCCGTGGTACAGTATCTGACAAGCAGTAATCAAAGTTGGCACTAAATATTAATAAACCCACTAATCCTCACTCTACTGTAAGGACTCTATCCGGCTTGCCACAGTTCTCTTCCCAATGCCTGCCGTACGGGTGACACTCAATAAATATTTATTTTTAAAATGATCTAGGATTTGAATCCAAAACCACTTTGTCATGATTTTCAAAGTATGATCCAGGGCTGCCTGCCTGGATGGGCCTGACCCCAGGAATCAGAACGACTGCCTGGCTAGAAATCTGGGCTCAGTGATGCATCCACTGTGTGGCTGGTCTTCCCTCCCTTGGTCTCAGCCTCCCCTTCCGTAAAAGCAAGGGCCCTCTGGACTTCCAGGAAAGGAATCCAATAAAGTGAACTCTGGCAAATATTAAAGAATCTTTTCTTGCTGAGACATTTTCATTTTAACAGAAGCTCCTTAGGGTCCCGAAAGCTATTAAGACCTGGTGAAATGAGGCTATGGCTCGGAGTTTAGATGCTGCCAATGGCAGAGGCGGAGGAGGGGTGGAGGGAGACATGGGAGGGTTTTCAAGTTCCTTAGAGCTTCCCCGGGGTGAGAGGCTGTGTGTCCTCATGGCCAGCCCTGCTGCAGTAGGTAACATCTCCTGGCATCCCAAGTAGGTGACACAATCTCAAACCACATTGGATCGGCAGTGACAGTACTATTTTTTTTTTCTGTAAATCCACATGCCTCAGGGCTCATGCATGTGTGTGTGTGTGTGTGTGTGTGTGTGTGTTCATGCACACACATCACAGATCTGCAGGTGACTGGGTTGGGAGAGGGGGCAGTCATAGACATCAAACTCCAAAGTGCCTACGGAGCTCCAAAAAGGCAGGTCTTCACGACATCCTTCTCTTCAATTAGAGCCGATGTGCTCAGGAGTGCAGGCACCATCATAGAAAACTGCCCTGAAAATAAGAGTGAACAGAGGTATAAAATCACTGAGCTTGGGGGGAACTTGGAGCCCATTTAGTCCATTGTTCTCAAAGTACGGTCCAAGATTGGCACCACCTGGAGCTTGTTAGACAGAGTCTCAGCTACCAAAGGAACGTGATGAATCAGAATTTGTATTTAACAAGATCCCTGGTATATATATACATACCACAACTTCCTTATCCATTCATCCGTTGACGGACTCTTGGGTTGTTTCCATGTCTTGGCTATTGTGAATAATGCTGCAATAAACACAGGGGTGCAGATATCTCTTCAACATCCTGTTTTCATTTCCTTTGCATATATATCCAGAAGTGGAATTGCTGGATCATACAGCAGTTCTATTTTTAATCTTTTGAGGGACTTCCATACTCTTTCCCTAGTGGCTGTACCAATTTACATTCCCACCAACAGTCTACAAGCATTCCCTTATCTCCACATCTGGAATTTGTATATCTATACACAATGGAATATTATTCAGCCATGAAAAAGGAGGAAATCCTGTCATTTGCAACAACATGGCCCTTGAGGGCATTATGCTAAGCAAAAAAAAGATAAATATTGTATGATATCATTTATATGTGGAATCTAAAAGAGCTGAGCTCGTAAAAATGAGAGTAGAATGGTTATTACTGGGAGCCTCGGGCAGGGGGGAACTGGGGAGATGATATTTAAGGGCCAAACTTGGAACTAGTAGATAAATAAGTCCTGTAGGTCTAATGCACAGCATCATGATTACAGACAACAATACTGTATCATAAACTTCAAAGTTGCTAAGAAACTAGATCTTACTTATTCCCACCACAAAAAAGAAATGATAATCATGTGCTGTGATAGAGGTGTCAGCTAACGCTACAGTGGCGATCACACTACAATATATAAATACATCAAGTCAACACGTTGTACAGCTTAAACTTACCTGTCAATTATATGTCAATGAAAATAAATTTTAAAATAAAATAAATAAATGAGATCCCTGGGATCCGAGGAACACTGTCCTAGTCCAACACTTTCATCTGCATTTGGAGGCAAAGTGAGGATCAGAGAGGGGCATGGTTTACCCCGTGTCACACAGCCCATCAGGAGCAGAGCCTAGACAGGGACCCAGGCTTCCTTGCTGCCAGTGTGTCACATGTTCTGGCTCTGTGTTTCGACACACCCTGCTTCCTTCTCTTGGACGGCCCTTGGCTCTCTCCTCTGTAAAACCATGTGTGACCTTCAAGATCCAAGAGGATGTCACCTCCCTAGGCAAGATGGCCCCCAGAGACATCCTTGGTGGCAGAGTGAGGGTTGCTGTGTACTTTTAGTTCTGTGTCACAGGCTACTGTTCCCGCACAAGACCTGTTCAGACTTTGGAAAAGAGCTCTCCACGAGAGGAAGGCATTTGCTACAAAAGGTCAATAACAGAAGAAATACTCAGTGTACCAACTGTGTCCATCAGGGTCTAGGCAGGAAATCAGAATCCAGCTCAGATGGTTCTTGGGATTCGAATGAAGGGGCTATTTACAGAGCTGGGGGACGGGCTTAAGGAAACCTGTGAAGGATGGGAGGCCCCCAGGAACTAGCCTCCCTAAGCTTGAAGCAGCAAAGAAAGCAGTAGTGGTGTCCCAGCCTGGCGGGGAGATGGGAAGGCTGGAGCCAAGGGTGAGAGGAGTGTCAAGAGTGATGCAACCACGGCCAGACCTAAAATCCAAAGCAAGGAGGAAGCAGGGAGAAGTGCCCTGACCCTGCTCTCTTCCTAACCTCCGACCTCCTGCCGTGCTGGCCTTTGGCTGAGCCCAACTACAGATGAGAAAACTGAGTCAGCGTGCCCAAGGTCACCCAGTGGGTGAGCCGGGATTCAAACCCAGGCCACCTAGTCCCAACATCCATGCCGTTAACCTTTCACTTTTCCGATTTATGTTCATTCACTCAATTATCTACTATGTGGTGCTCAGTATTCCAGGCACTGTGGTTTCCAAATTCTGGGTTTTCCGAATTCTTTTCGAGACTTTTGTCATCAGAACACAGTAAACACTGTTCCTGTTCAAAGGGAGAGCGTTTTCTCTGCTGTAGGACTTGATGGTGGGGGAGTGACAGCGGCTTTGGCTTTCGTGGAGGTGGATGGGCAGACTGGTAGGAGAAAAGTCCAGGGGTTCTGGCCAGTGTTGGATTCATGCTGCTCCCAGGGGCCTCTGCGGGGTCCTGGGTCACCAGCAGGGACCTTGACCTGGGGGTGGGCACCTGTGGCGGTGGAGGCTGGGCCTGGGCCCATGGGGCACGCTGCCCAGCCGGGGAAGTTCTAATGTCCAAAGCTCACTGCTATGGGAACTCCTGCCCCTGCAAACAGCCCCCAGCCTGGACATTCTCAGACCTCTGCCAGAGGAAGAGTGACATCTGTGTCCCCATGAGGTCCCCACTCTCTAGAATGTCCTCCCTCATCTCCAAGCTGAAGGGCCCATGGGAGTCACCTGCTCTATCTCCCTCATTTTACAGAGGGAGACTTAGGCACAGGAGGACACAAGGCTTGCTGGGGGCCCCATGGCCAGGCAGAAGCCAGATCGGAACATTGGTTTCCCGGCTCCCAGCCCAGCGCCCCGCCCTACCTCCACAGGCAGAGTCCAGGGAGCAGATGCCCCCAGGCACACTGCTGCCAAGCTTTTGTCCTTGTTCTTTGCTGGCCTGGAATGGCTCTTCCAAAGGCCACATCCTCCTCATCCTTAGGGTCCCAGCTCAGCAAGTCACCTCAGAGAAGCCTTCTCTGACCATCGCTTTGGAATGGCATCCCACAGATCCGGGTTCAAACCCCTGTTGGGTGACTATGGCTTAATCACTTCATTCCTCTGAGCCTCAGTTTTTTCAGCTCAAAACGAGACTTCAGTACTCACCATAAAAGGCTGCTGCAGGGCCGAGAGGGGGGTGTGGCATAACCAGCATGGTGCCCCGCACATAGTGGGCGCTCAATAAATGCTGCTTCCCTGCCAGTTCCCACCAGAAGCGGGAAGGATCATAGGATTCACAGGGCTCAGCCCTGCCCTCAGGAGCACTCAGGCCTCTTGCAGGGGGATTGGGGGGTGGGACAAGGACCCCAAAAACCTCAGCCTGATGGACAGAAACAATAGGACACAGAGGAGCAGAGAGGCCCCAGTGTGGGCTTCCCTGCGCTCAGTGTGGGAGATTCTGATCCCAACCCCAAATCCAGTGCCTTTTATGACCCACTGGGAAGAAACCCTGTCACTCCTGCCACAGTCAGTGTATTGAGGCAGTCCAAAGACCCACCCAATTTCAAGGTGGAGACACAGAGACCCCACCTTTTGAATTTGTGGACATATTTTTAAAGTACCACAATTACAGAAAAGCAGAGAATGGTTAATGCTATGATGGAGAAAGTGCAAAGTTTTCTGGGATCTCAGAGGAGGACCTTCCTCTAATCCAGGGAAATATGGAGGTGATCTGGGAAGGCTTCCTGGAGGTGGGGGCAAAACAAAACTCACGAATATAGGGAGTCCTTGGGAGGGGAGAGATCCCTACAAATTAAGCACAATCCCTACTATAAATTTTGTTTCCCAAAATAAAATTTTATTTTCTTTACTTACTGCAAATACAATATATGCCAAGAAAATAAAAATGGAAATACCAGCAAACAAAAAGATTTTCAAAACACCCATAATCCTGCCCATCCAACCAGAAATGATCCCTCATAACTCCTTGCTAAGAATTTTCCAGATTGGCAAACGTGAGAATAGAACAAAGAAATAGAACCTCACCCTATGATGCCATTGGCAATGGGCCCCTCATAAGCATCTTTCTGAAGTATCAAGAAATACATTTATTTCTGCAGTCTCACTTTAAATGTATGATAGTATACCCAGTGCGCTTTTGTTGAACGTCTTAGGTTGGGTCCCACTCTGACCTTGCCGATGTCACACGGAGCAGCAAAGGGCATCCTACTGCTGTGACATATTTCCACACTGACTTAATTATGTACTTAGAGTAAAGTTCCAGCAGTAGAATTACTGGGTCACTGGGCATGCAGCTGTTTAAGGATTTGCCAAGTGGCCTTCCAGAAGATTTTACCACTAGCAAGGCTTGAGAAGCCTGTTTTCCCACAGGGGATGGGGAGCGGGGGTGTGGGGCGGAGATTTCTTTTTCACATAAACTGAGGTGAGTCTAGCTCAGCTGGCTTGGACTCCCAGCTCGGCCACCTGCCGGGTGTGTGAGCTTGAGCCGGTGACCTGGCCCCTCTGAGCCTCAGCTTCCTTGTCTACAAAACCGGGCCTTCCTGGAAATGAACGTGGGGTCTTTTTGTGGGAAGAGGGGACAGAGAGTGTCACCTGGGCCCAGGCCAACCCATCCTCTCACCCGGGGCGGCGACCACAGGCTTTGAAGTATGACCCATGACCCCAACAGTGTCGCAAGCAGGTTCCAGTCACTAGGCCTCCCCTTCCTGATTCCAGGAACCTGCCCCACTCAGGAGCTGCCCCAGGCCCCAGGCCTCAGTTACTTAAGGGAGCTGGGCCCAGCCTGAGGCTGCGACAGACCTGGCCCAGCCCTCTGGGAACCCAGGATGGGGACTTCGGCTGGGGCCCTGCCCTCCCTCCTGCTGGGAATGCTGCTCACATCCACCCCCGGGGCCCTGGGTGCCAACCCTGGCCTGGTCGCCAGGATCACCGACAAGGGCTTGGAGTATGGTAAGGAGCTGAGGCTGTTGGCTGGACTTGGCTGACCCGCTTGGCCCCAGGCTGCTCTGGGTACGGCAGGGGACACAGAGGGGACTCTCTCCCTTGGGATGGTGCAGCCTTCCCGGCCAGGCAAACCTGGCTCGGGTTCTGGCCTCGTCACCCAACCCCTGGGCCACTTGGGCACATTACTTGCCTTAGCTGGGTTCCCCACTAGGCACCAGAGATAAAGATTTGGGTGCGAGTAGTTGAGTTGGGAGATGATTCCAGGAAACACTGTAAGAGAGTAGTGATGTGAGATGAGAAAGGCAAGGTGGCCAGGAGAGGCGTATCATTAAACCAGCTACCGCCTCAGTGATGGGAACAGCTCCACTGGAAAATTTTTGCTCGAGTTTGAAAACATATGCCTTAAAACTAGATGTCAGGGACTTCCCTGGCGGTCCAGTGGTTAAGACTCTGCGCTTCCAGTGCAGGGGGCATGGGTTTGATCCCTGGTCGGGGAACTAAGATCCCACATGCTGTGCAGCACAGCCAAAAAATAAACAAAAAACAAAAATATATATATTAAAAAAAAAAAAAAACTAGGGACTTCCCTGGGGGAGCAGTGGTTAAGAATCTGCCTGCCAATGCAGGGACACGGGTTCGAGCCCTGGTCCAGGAAGATCCCACATGCTGTGGAGCAACTAAGCCTGTGTGCCACAACTACTGAGCCTGTGCTCTAGAGCTCGCGAGCCACAACTACCGAGCCCACACGCCACAACTACTGAAGCTCATGCGCCTAGAGCCCGTGCTCCGCAGCAAGAGAAGCCACCGTAATGAGAAGCCCGCCTACTGCAACGAAGAGTGGCCCCTGCTCGCAGCAACTAGAGAAAGCCCGCATGCAGCAACGAAGACCTAACACAGCCAATAAATTAATTAATTTAAAAAAATTGATGTCAGAATGGTGGTTACCACCCGGAAGGGGCATAGGGAGCCTGCAGGGGTGCTGGGAATGCCCTGCATCTTGCTCTGGGCGGTGGCTACATGGGTACATAAACATGTAAAAATTACCTGGCAATACCTTTAAGATTAGTGCCCTTTAGGTTATACCTCTACGGATGTTATACCTCAGTTTTAAAGAATGGGCAAAAGCAGGACTATATTTTATTTTTTATTGGAATATGGTTGATTTACAATATTGTGTTAGTTTCAGGTATACACCAAACTGATTCAGGCTTTTTTTTTTTTTCAGATTATATTCCATTATAGGTTATTACAAGATACTGAATATAGTTCCCCGTGCTATACAGTAAATCCTTGTTGCGTATCTATTTTATGTGCAGCAGTTTGTATCTGTTAATCCCATACTCCTAATTTGTCCCTCCCCCACACCTTTCATAACCATGCTGTTTTCTATGTCTGTGAGTTTGTTTCTGTTTTGTATATAGATTCATTTGTAGTATTTTTTTTTTAAAGATGCTAAAACAAAGTCTCAGGAATAAACTGTCCAAGGGGCAAGGGATCTAGGGTATTTATACCGCTCCCTTCAGCACTTGATGGAGGGCTGCTCCTCACATTTATGGAGGCTCAACTGCCTTATCTGTTCACTGGGGTAATAACATTCCCTCAGGTAGAGTTGGTGGGAGCCCAGATTGGCTGGGGACAGAGAGAGGGAAATCAAGGAAGGGGTCTTGGAGGAGGTGAGGTAGAAAAGATACGTTAACCAGGGACAAGAGATAGCATTTTGGCAGAGAGACCGGCTCATGCATTTGCTGGAGGGAGGACTGCAAAGTGGTATGAGGCAGAGTCGGGGAGACCCCGGGTCATCTGTGTACACACACCCTCCCTGAGGGCAGAATCCTGGGTCTCTCATACCTCAGATAAACAGAAGGTCCTACCGAATGCTGTTTATATTGAAACCCTAAATCAGGCAAAATTTGCCTTTTGCTCCTTTACATTTGCTCCTTTAAATGTAACCAGTCCTCCAGAGTTGGACATTTTGGTCCTTCCCATATTTTTTTTTTTTTTTTGCGGTACGCGGGCCTCTCAGTGTTGTGGCCTCTCCCGTTGTGGAGCACAGGCTCCGGACGCACAGGCTCAGCGGCCATGGTTCACGGGCCCAGCTGCTCCGCAGCATGTGGGATCCTCCTGGACCGGAGCACGAACCCATGTCCCCTGCATCGGCAGGCGGACTCTCAACCACTACGCCACCAGGGAAGCCCCTTTCCATATTTTTAATGACATAAACCCTGCATTTACTGAGTACCTGATGTGTCAGGCACCAAGCAAGGGTGCTTTTTAAAATAAATTTAATTAATTAATTAATTAATTAATTTTTTAACGTCTTTACTGGAGTATAGTTGCTTTACATTGCTGTATTAATTTCTGCTGTATAACAAAGAGAATCAGCTATACATATACATATATCCCCATATCTCCTCCCTCTTGCGTCTCCATCCCTCCCACCCTCCCTATCCCACCCCTCTAGGTGGTCACAAAGCACGAGCTGATCTCCCTGTGCTATGTGACTGCTTCCCACTCGCTAGCTATTTTACATTTGGTCGTGTATATATGTCACTGCTACTCTCGCACTTCGTCAGAGCTTCCCCTTCGCCCCCTGTGTCCTCAAGTCCGTTCTCTGTGTCTGTGTCTTTATTCCTGCCCTGCAACTAGGTTCATCAGCACCATTTTTTAGATTCCACATATGTGTGTTATTTGTTTTTCTCTTTCTGACTTACTTCACTCTGTATGACAGACTCTAGGTCCATCCACCTCACTACAAATAACTCAATTTCTTTTCTTTTTATGGCTGAGTAATATTTCAGTGTATATATGTGCCACATCTTTATCCATTCATCTGTCAATGGACATTTAGGTTGCTTCCATGTCCTGGCTATTGTAAATAGAGTTACAATGAACATTGTGGTACATGACTTTTTGAATTATGGTTTTCTCAGGGTATATGCCCAGCAGTGGGATTGCTGGGTCATATGATAGTTCTATTTTGAGTTTTATAAGGAACCTCCATACTGTTCTCTATAGTGGCTGTATCAATTTACATTCCCACCAACAGTGCAAGAGGGTTCCCTTTTCTCCACACTCTCCAACATTTATTGTTTGTAGATTTTTTGTTTGTTTGTTTGTTTGTTTGTAGATTTTTTCATGATGGCCATTCTGACTGGTGTGAGGTGATACCTCATTGTAGTTTTGATTTGCATGTTGAGCATCCTTTCATGTGTTTGTTGGCAATCTGTATATCTTCTTTGGAGAAATATCTGTTTAGGTCTTCTGCCCATTTTTGGACTGGGTTGTTTGTCTTTTTGATATTGAGCTGCATGAGCTGCTTGTATATTTCAGAGATTAATTCTTTATCAGTTGCTTCATTTGCAAATATTTTCTCCCATTCTGAGGGTTGTCTTTTGATCTTGTTTATGGTTTCCTTTGCTGTGCAAAAGCTTTTAAGTTTCATTAGGTCCCATTTGTTTTTTTTTTTTGTTTTTATTTCCATTTCTCTAGGAGGTAGGTCAAAAAGGGTAAGCAAGGGTGATTTTTATCCTGTCAGCCCCTTTTTGCTTTGCAATGATCTTTTTTAACCCTCATGCCACCCCAGTGAGGAAAGTATTATTATCATTGCTATTTAACCGACAGAGAACACCAAGGTTGAAAACTTGCTCAAGGTCACCCACCTAGAAACATGCCAACACCAGAATCCTAGCCCTAAAATCCTTACAGTCTCTTCTACACAGGCTAGATGCCATGAAGGACAGGAAAGAGGGCCACCCTCCAAGCACACAGAACTCCTCCCTCTCGGAGCTGCTGACAAAGACATTGTGTCTTCATCCATAACATGGGCATGAACATAACTACCCCACCAGAAATGCAGTGATGCTCCTGTGTGTTTCTCTTGCTACTTGGTGCTCTAGAGGGGCTCAATAACCTGCAACTGCAATTAATGCTAATCAGGAAGTCGACCTCTTTCCCCAGGGCAGGTGGGAGCCACTGAAGGGTTTAGAGGGAGGGAGGCAGGCTGACTAGGCGGACTCCCAGCTTTTTCCCATCCACAGTGGCCCAAGAGGAGCTGGTGACTCTGCAGAGTAAACTGTATGATGTCACACTGCCCGACTTCAGTGGGGACGCCAAGATCAAATACCTCGGCAATGTGCACTATGAATTCCACAGGTGGGGCTCTGAGGTGACTGGGCAGGGGCCGGGGGGTCTGGAGAGGAAGGGAGGGAGAGCCCCAGGACTGATTCGGGATGTCTCTGGGGCAGACGGTGGGATGGTTCCTCACAGAATTCAGAGGGAAGTTCTGGGAGGAACTTGGGCCCCTTCATTCATTCATACAACAAATATTAATGAAGACCCACTAGCTGTGTGACCTGAGCCTCAGCTTCCTTATCTGTAAAATGGGGATAACTTGCTGCCTCTTTGGAGTGATTATCCAGGCTCTGGCCTGGCCACTGGTTGTAGCCTGGAAGGGAAGCTAGACCTTAAACATTGTTTTAAATAAACCTTAAATTTTAGATGTAGTAGCCCTCTTAGCCCTGAGGTTGGCACATCTGGAGGAGTCAGCTAAAGTTTCCTGGACGCGATGGCATTTGAGCTGAGTCTTCAAAGGATATTTAGACCTGAACAGCTGATGCTTTTTTTAAAAAAGGCATCAAACACTTTTTGAAGGATTGATAATGGAATGGGGGCAATTGAGCCCACAGCTCATCACACACCTCTCTGCTCACCACTGATGGCTTCAGTCAGTCCTTTTTTTATTCAGTCCATCAGTAAACATCTATTGGGCACCTACTGTGTACCGGGCAAAGAAGATGGAACTTGACCATTCTCTTCCCAATGATGGCTCCATAATACACGTCATCTTGGTTTGCTTCTCCCAGCCCTTTTGTGTCTCTTCTTGAAGCTGCCTTCGGCCTTCTCTGAATCTGATTCCCCCACCTGGAGGTGTGGAGGAAAGGGATGATGGGGTGCATCTATGCACCCTACTCAGGATCCCAGCCAGGGACACATGAGCTCTGATCCTGACTGTGCAGCTTTGGGCAAATGCATCCCTTCTGAGAGGTTCTATGTCCCCCTCTGTAAAAAGGGAACCTGAACAGTGCTGAACCCCTCTGTGAGACAAACTGACATAATGCATATAAAGTACTTGGCATGGCTGCCTGGTCAGCACAGGGCACACAGCAGGTAAGTGTGGGGAGCCAGAAGCCTGTCTGATGCAGGCTCAGCTGGCCTAGTCCCTGTAGGATGGGGACGAGAGCAAGACCCCTGCTGAGGCTGGACCTGCCTCTGCCTCTGGGCTGATGCCGCTTCTGTGGGTCTCTCTCCAGCCTGGACATCCACAGCTGTGAGCTGCTCGGTGCTGCTCTGAAGCCCCTCCCCAGCCATGGCCTGAATTTCTCCATCTCCGACTCCTTCATCAGAGTCAAGGGCAAGTGGAAGGTGCGCAAGCGGATACTGTAAGTTGACTCTGCTTCCAGGCCCTTGGAACCTTGGCTTTGGCTTTCATTCCACGCTTCTTGGGTCCAAGGTGTTCCTAGCTTCCCCCATAGCAGACCTCAAGGCAAGTACTTCATCTGGGGAGCGACCTAAGGAAACATAGAGGGGGTGTGCAGAAGTGAGGTGGGGAAGGAGGTCAGCTTGGCAGCTACTAGAGCTCAACCCTCCCGGGGACCCCTGGGGACAGTGTAGGCAGAGCACACTTCTGAGGTACCCCAACCTCCTGTTTGCCATTGGTCAAGGGTAGCTCTCAGGGGCACGACCTCTCCAGCACTTTGAACTGTTCTCTGACCTCTGAGGTCCTTGGATGGAAGGTGGGTTAGTCTCCTTGGGCTGCCATAATGAAACATCACACACTAGGGGGTTCAACCAACAGAAATCTATTTTCTCACACTTTTGGAGGCTGAAAGTCCAAGATCAAGATGTGGGCAGGTTTAGTTTCTTCTGAGACTTCTTTCCTGGGTTTGCAGATGCCTGCTCTGTTGCCATGTCCGCTCATGGTCATCCCTCCATGAGCCTGCATCCCCGGTGCTTCTC
Source organism: Mesoplodon densirostris (assembly GCF_025265405.1). Lineage (NCBI taxonomy): Eukaryota > Metazoa > Chordata > Mammalia > Artiodactyla > Ziphiidae > Mesoplodon > Mesoplodon densirostris. Next base: position 21,719,035 of record NC_082676.1, on the reverse strand, counting down.
TGTGTGTCCAAATCTCCTCTTCTTAGAATGACAGATTGGACTCTAGCCCACCCTAATGGTCTCATTTTAACTGAATCACTGTCTCAAATACAGTCACATTCTGGTTACTGAGGGGCCTTCAACATTTGAATGTCGGGGGGACACAGTTCAGCCCATAACAGGAGGGCAACTATGGGTGACCTGGCCATATAGACACTGGAGACCTGCCCTGTCCTACACAGTAGCCTGTGGCCACATGTCCTTACTGAATACATGAAAAGTGGCTGGAACAAATGGGGATCTGTTGTAAGTGTGAAACACCATATTTGAAGATTCAGCACATAAAAGAACATAAGAAATCTCATTAATAATTTTTACATTGATCACATGTTGAAATGATAATCATATACTATTAAAATGATTCTCACCTTTTTCCTTTTGCTTTTTCTAATGTGGCTACTAGAAAATTTTAAATTACCCATGTAGTTCACATTATATTTCTGTTGGACAACACTGCTTTAGAAAGATGCTCAGTATATAGGTCACCTATATTTGCATATTTCTTCAATTTCCATGACAGGAATGAAGCCATACTCTTCAAGATCTCTTATATGAGCATATGAATATCTACCTCATTTTTTAAAACTTTTTTTTAAGATTTTTTTTTTGGATGTGGACGATTTTTAAAGTCTTTATTGAATTTGTTACAATACTGCTTCTGTTTTATGTTTTAGTTTTTTGGCCACGAGGCATGTGGGATCTTAGCTCCCCGACCAGGGATCAAACCAGCACCCCCTGCATTGGAAGGGGAAGTCTTAACCACTGGACCTTCAGGGAAGTCCCTGTAATATTTTTATTGAGGTGAAATTCACATAACATGAAACTAACCATTTTAAAGTATACAATTCAGTGGCATCTAGTGCATTCACAATGTTGTGCAACCACCAGCTCTACCTAGTCCCACAATATTTCCATCAACCCAAAAGATGCTCCATACTTATTAAGCACTAACTCCCCATTTCCCCCTCCCCCAGTCCTGGGCCACCACCAACCCGCCTCTGTCTCTATGGATTTGCCAATCCGGGACATATAAATGAAATCGTATAGTATGTGACATTTTGTTTCTGACTTTTGTCATGTAACATAATATTTTTGAGGTTTATCCACACTATAGCATGCATCAGTGCTTTGTTCTTTTGTATGGATGGGTAATATTTCACTGTGTAACTAGACCACATTTGGCTTCATTCTTTTTAAAGGCTGCATAGCATAGATGCCCACAATTTATTGAACCTATCCCAACTAGTTGACATTTAAGGTTGCTTCCTCATTTCTTGCTATTACCCATGGTGCTTCAGTGAGCTGCCCCACACATATATCTTGACTGGACGAACCACAGAGTAAAGACTTAGAAGTAAAATTACTGGGCCAAAGATTTGTGGTTAAAATCAGGATAGATTCCACCAGCTTGTGTTCTAGATGTGCTTTCCCAACCAGTGTTTTGTTTTCCATATCTTCACAAGCACTGGGTATAAAAACTTCTAAACTTTTTATCAACCTGTTAGGTGAAAACTGGCATCATTGTTATTTTCATTTTTAGTAACTTCTCATGTGCTTATTTGCAATTGAACTTCCTTTTCATATCTTTGATCCCTTTTCTTTCCTTTTGTCCTTTCTTTATTTCCTTGTATAGGCTTATTCTTTGTGTATTAAGGAAATTAACTCATATATTAGCTCACATGTTACGGAAATTAGCTCTTTGCCTAGATCAAGATGCAATTTTTTTTTTTTACTTTGCGTATGGCATTTTTTTGTTGCTGTTCACTAAAGTTTTAATTTTCAGTGCTGGCAAGTTTATCCACCATTTCCTTCATGGCTGCTGAGACTTGGATCTAACCTAGAAAGGCTTTTGCCCATCCCTGACCATAAGTAAATGAACCCAAGCTTTCTTCTTGAACTTTTATGGTCTTATCTGTAATAAATCTTTGCTTTGTAATAAGTATTTGTAATAATTTTTTAAATTAAATTTTTACTGCAGCTTCACTTATTTGGGGGTAAGAATTGAGATTTATATTTTCCCCCCAAATGGTGGCTGACCCTAGTCTAGGAATCAATTACTACTTCTCTTATCTCCTCTAGGAAACTAGACGGCTCCTTTGATGTGACAGTCAAGGGCATCACCATTTCAGTCAATCTTCTCTTGGGCAGCGAGCCCTCTGGGAGACCCAAGGTCACTGTTTCTAGCTGCAGCAGCCACATCCGTGATGTGGAGGTGCACATGTCGGGAGATTTGGGGTAGGTCACCATCGGGACACTGACGAGCTTGACCCCTGGCTGCAGCTAGAGGCACATCCAGCCCAAGACCTGGTCACTGATAAGCATGAGGGTCCAGGCGTAATGCATGGGTATATCACGTGCACTTGGAGGTAATTCTTTGGGGAACCTGCTGAAATTAACAGAAGCAGATTTAAGCTCGGAGTACCAGTGTGCCATTTCCACCAAAAGACAAACTTCACCACCAACAGGCAAGTGCAATTTGGTTACTGAAGAAACACAAAGGCTTTTGGCCAAAGGAGAGTTTGTGGAAAATATATAAACCCTTGAGCAAGTCTCTTCAAGTCTCAGTTTTGTTGATTAGAAAAACATGGATTCTCCAGCCCCTCCCCCAAATCTACTGACTTGGGGGCACAGCAGGGGGCTGGGATGCCAGATGCGCTGAATCAGTGAGTGTGCTGGGAACTGGGACTCCGCATATTCATCCCATCCAGGATTCTGGGACACAGCAGGGGACCAGAATGGGGTGGGGAGGGCTCCCTTGGGGACTGGCCTGGCTCTCCCTACTCTCCCACTGTCCCTGCATTCAGTGGCACACAGCTGATCATCCACTGTGCTTCTCTCCCCAGGTGGCTGCTGAATCTCTTCCAACATCAGATCGAGTCCAAGTTCCGAAGAGTATTGGAGAACAAGGTAAGAATGTCCAAGTGGCTGGCGCTGCTGAGCCGCTCAAGGGGCTGGGCCCAAGTCCTTAATGGGCTCTGGCCTTGAACAGCCCGAGGGGCTGGCCCAGGCACACTTGGGCTCAAGGCCCAGAGAGGACAAATCAAGGTCATGAAGCTGGTGTGCGGCAAAGCTGGGGACAAAACGTAGGTCTCTGGACTCCGAGTCTATCCAGTGAGACAGAAAATGGTTAGATGCTTGGCCAAGGGTAAAACAGTAGGGGCCAAATGGAGACGCCTGCTTGGCCTTGCTCGCTGCCCGCCCTGGCCCTGCAAGCCACAAACGCAAAAAAGAAAATCAACACTTAGGTGGCTGCAGAGACCAAGCAGGAAACTCTGGGAGTGTGTGGACCAGGTGGGAGTTCTGGTTCCTGCCTGGGCGATGAGCACCTGCTTTGTACGCGGAAGCAGTAACAGACTGTCAGTTCTTCCCATTAAAAAATTATGTGAAATCTCCAAATTTTGGAATCTCTGGCTCAAAGAAAGAGGTTTCATGTTAACTTTCAGTTCTTGCACTCACTCACTTCACCCCAAAATCTCATTTCTGGGGTATCATATACCTGGATCTGTGTCTGTAGCAATGACTGTGCTTGGGAAGGAGAAAGTAACAAAGGAGGAAGAAACAGGCGCACACACCGCTCTTGGTACAACATCTGGTTTGGCTTTGAGTGCCTCCTGGTGGTTGAAGAGAGAATAGCATGCAGACCCCACAGATTGGATGTAGCAAGCTGCCTTCTGTTCCTTGTCTTATCCTGGTGTCCTGGGGTCTAGGTGAGCTTGGGAAATATGTCAGCCTCCTTCTCAAGCACCCCATTGCCATGTTGCCATGCCTTTCTGAGTGGGACATAATATTCTTCAGTGGTTTGGATTTATACTCCCCTGTTGATGATGGAGATAATAATGGTTAATAATAATAATATATAAAAATAGTACCATATTACAATTAATAATAATATAATAATTATCAGGGTAATAAGTTACCCTGATAAGTATTATTTTGATAAATTAATATAATTAATGTTATACAGAATGTGTCACTCTATGTAACTATTCTTATTTATAATAATAATGGTGGCTATTTGTTGAGCCTGTGGTTTGGCTAAGAGTAATGTACTAATCACTTCACATAGGCAATGCCACTGGATCTTAACCACAGCCTCTGAAGGAGATACCGTTTCCCACGTTTGAGGGAGAAGCTCTGAGCGTGGAGTAACTTGTTCAGTGGTCACCTTGTTGACAAGAGGCTAGGTCAGGATCTGAATTTCCTGGAGCTTGGAGCAGCTTGTACCAAAGGCCTTGTGGGGGCTGGTGTCTCAGGAAAGACGGAGATCTCTCTCCCCTGATCCCTGATCTTTTTTTCTTAAATTTGTTTATTTACTTATTTTGGCTGCGTTGGGTCTTTGTTGCTGTGCGTGGGCTTTCTCTAGTTGCAGTGAGCGGGGGCTACTCTTCGTTGTGGTGCGCGGGCTTCTCGTCGCAGTGGTTTCACTTGTTGCAGAGCACAGGCTCTAGGAGCACGGGCTTCAGCAGTTGTGGCACGTGGGCTCACTAGTTGTGGCTCGTGGGCTCTAGAGCGCAGGCTCGGTAGTTGTGGCGCACGGGCTTAGTTGCTCAGCCTCATGTGAGATCTTCCCGGACCAGGGCTCAAACCCGTGTCCCCTGCATCAGGAGGCGGATTCTTAACCACTGCGCCACCAGGGAAGTCCTGACCCCTGATCTTTATAGGGCTTCAGAAATCTCCTTCTCCCAGGGCAACTAAGAGCCTGGTGCAGGACCGTTCGGCTTACCCATTCAGGGAGGGATGAGGTATCTGACTAGCAGGGCTAAGAATAATGAGTCCTTGCTGAGCTTACTCTCTGGGCCATACACACTCATAAGCTTATAACCTCACCCTACCCCCACCAAACACCCTGGAAAGCACTGGGCCTTGTCATTGTATCCTGAGGTGAGGACCCCAAAGCAGAGAGAGATTCTGCAAAGGTCACAGAGCCAGTGGAGACTTAGCAGGATTTTTTTTTTTTTTATTAGTTTCTGCTCTACAACAAAGTGAATCAGTCATACATATACATCTGCTCCCACATCCCCCCCCCCTGCATCTCCCTCCCTCCCACCCTCCCCATCACACCCCTCCAGGCGGTCACAAAGCACCGAGCCGATCTCCCCTTAGCAGGATTTGAACCCAGGTTTTCAGACTTCCCTACTACACCCTTAACCACTGCCCCAACCTGCCTCTCTGGGAGACCTTACTGCACGTCTGGGGCCGAAGCACCTGAAGGCCTCCCTTCCCCCATTGGGTGAGGTCGACAGAGTTTCCTGGCTCCTTTGAAACTAACCATGAAGGTTCCTCACCACCTCTTTCCTTTATTTCTGGCAGCTCCCCACTACCAAACTCTTCTCCCAGAAACTAGGCCAGCTGCAAAGGGAGGTGAAGATTTCACCCCTTGTCTGCCCAACCCCCAGCCTGTCCTTCCCACAACCCTGTGCCTGGTTTATGCCTGCTCACCCTTTAGCTTGCCCTTAAAAGGCCACCTCTTCAAGGGAGCCGTCGGTGACTCCCTCACTAGGCCAGGGCCCCATCCATGCTCTTGGACCCCCTGCCCATGTGCTCCTCCCTCCACTGTATCTGTGCATCCGTTTGCACCACAGGTGATAGCTGGTTAATCAAAAAAGCTGTTTAAAGTGAGGACTCACTCATACACACCTGAACAAAGAAAATATTTACATATGAATCCAAATGTTTTAAGATACAGTAAATGTAAATTCAGTTGACCGAGGCCCAGAACTGTCCTTTGTAAACAGTCTCTTGATTGGCATTGCACTGTCTTTCTTTCATTCAACATGGATCTGCTACAAATTCCAGCTCAGATTTCTTTAACCACAATGAGAAACTGAAGACATTTGCAAAGCAATCCCAGTGCAGAATCCTTCTAAATTCTTATGATTGTCTTCCTTGTAAGCTTTTCTGGTCCACACCAATTTACCAGCATTTTCTTTAAGCAACTCACCTTTCCAAAACACTTGCCATAGGTTTTTGGGAATTCCCTGGTGGTCCAGTGGTTAGAACTCCGCGCTTTCACTGCCGAAGGTGTAGATTTGATCCCTGGTCAGGGCACTAAGATTCCTCAAGCCCTGAGGGCATGGCCAAAGGAAAAAAAAAAAAAAGAAGGAAAGAAAACGTAAGTTTTCATAGAAACAACTCTTGTCTCAGTCATATTTCATGGGTTTACATAAGAAATAATTTGAGTGATTGCAATAGCAAGGAAAGCAAACAGGTTAGAGAACACACATTTCCTTTTCTTGAGACGCACGCAGTTCAACTGGGGCAAAAAATTCTGAGTGCTTAGTGTGTGTGGTAGTCTGCTGGATGGGAGGGTTCAGTCTTCCATGGGCAGCAGGGGACATGGGGACTATTGATCAATCCAGCTAACCTGTTAAGTGATGACATTTAAGAAGTATCTGCATTAAGTATACACTTATTTGTGTGGCTATTGCTACTTATTGTCTGGTTCTGCTATTTCCACTCTAGACCCTGGGAGACCAGGGCATCCCAAAGGGAAAGGTCCTTCATGATGGAGTTTCAGGCAGCGCCTCTAGCCATGTCCCCTCATCCACTGCGTAGGTGACTACCTAGCTCCGATTTCCAGTCCTGGGATGGACTTTGACAGGTCCAGCTGGACCCTATTGGGGTCTACATGGGGGCTGACATGTTTTTGATCATTTCTACTTTCTCAGTACCTGGCACATCATAAGTACTTATACATTTTTGTAGAATCAATGACCAATTAGCAAATAAGTGAAATAATGGAACTAAAGCAATTAGCACAGGGCCAGACCAAAGCCAGGGAACTCACTCAGGCTTTCTCTTCTTATATTTTTCAGATTTGCAAAATAATCCAGGACTCGGTGACCTCTGACCTACAGCCTTATCTCCAAACTCTGCCAGGTAGGACACCCCACCCATACCTGGGATACTTGATTTTTACTAATTTTTATAAGTGCATACATGTACCTTATAAAACCTTACATGGAAGAGAAGTGTTGAAAGTTAAAATTAAAATCCCCTTTTCTCCCCAAATTTTCTTCCAAGAGGTAACCTATTTCCTTTGAATGTACAAATATAAATATACACATACATAAGCATATAACTATACATTCACATATATATTCCTTTTGTTCATGAATATATGTGAATATGCATAATTATGAATATATATATTAGTCTATAATAATACCTTGTTCTTTTGTAACTTGTATACTTTGGAGATCTTTTTACATCAGCACATATAAATTGATCTCATTTTTAAAAACTTTTGTGTAGAAGTTAATACAGAGAGAAAAGTGCTCAAATCATAAGTGAAGAGTTTTTAGAAACTTTTCACGAACTGATCACATGCACGTACCAGCTTACAGATCAATATACAGTACACGACTGGCCTTTCAGAGTCCTCTCGTGTCTCCTTCTGACACTACCCACCCCTCAGGGTGACCACTAACCCAGCTTCTGCTAGCAAAGGTTAGTTTTGCACTTTGTACATCAATGGAACCATTGATGTACAAAGTCTTGTATCAAGAGCTGGAGACTTTCTCTATTCAACTTTTTTTTTTAAAGGATACACATTTTATTTATTTATTTATTTAAATTTATTTTATTTATTTATTTTTGGCTGCGTTGGATCTTTGTTGCTGCGCATGGGCTTTCTCTAGTTGCAGTGAGCAGGGGCTACTCTTCGTTGCGGTGCACGGGCTTCTCATTGCGGTGGCTCCTCTTGTTGCAGAGCACAGGCTCTAGGCCTGTTGGTTTCAGTAGTTGTGGCACGCAGGCTCAGCAGTTGTGCCGCACGGGCTTAATTACTCCGCGACATGTGGGATCTTCTCAGACCAGGGATCGAACCCATGTCCTCTGCACTGGCAGGCAGATTCTTAACCACTGTGACACCAGGGGAGCCCTATTCACCTTTAAAATATGAGGTCAATCCATATTGTTGCATATCGTGAGTTCATTCTCCTGCTGTGTAATCCACCGTGTCCATGTCTCTCCATTGATTTATCTATTGTACTATTGAAGCCCATTTGGGTAGTTTCAGTTTTAGACCATCGTGGGTAGGTGCTGTGAACATTCTAGCTCCTGTGGATGCACGTCTTTGGGTATATACCCAGGAGAGAAATTACAGGCTCTTGTGGTGCGCACAGGTTCAGCCTTACCAGATCCTGCCAAACAGTTTTCCAAAGTGGTTTTAATAGACTTTTTTTTTTTTTTTTTGGCCACACCACGTGGCTTGCAGGATCTTAGTTCCCTGACCAGGGATTGAACCTGTGCCCCCTGCAGTGTAAGCACGGAGTCCTAAGTACTGGACCACAGGGGAATTCATTTTAATAGCCGCACAGTGTTCTATCTTAACGGATGTCTCCATTTATTTAATGAGTCCCCAGCTGCTGGATAGGTAGGTTTGTTGCCATCCTTTGCTATTGCCAACAGTGGGGCAGGGAGCGCCTCACACCACCTCTTCCCCTTCAAATGTAGCAAGTGGAGGCCCCGGATCTCGGCTACACACATAAAGTTGGTAGAAACAGGCCCTGGCAAATTGTTGAGGTGTTCTCTCATGCCTTGGCCCCCAGGTCCTCCACACTCACCTGTTGACATTCCCCTTCAGCAGAGACCCAGGCAGGCACAGACACCCAAGTGCTTGGGACAGAAAACTCCAGTCCCTCCAGGGCCTTGGAGGGGAGTCTCTGGGCCCTTTGGACATGGCCCAGCCTTCCTGGTTATTTGGTTCGTACTGGTAGGAGACTGGTTTCCCGGAAGATCAAGGTCTCGGTTGTAAACTTGGGGAGCAATAGCTTCGGCTGGAGAGTTTTTCCTATTGTGTAGCTTCCTAGGTGTGGAAGGGCTGCCAGACCTGAGTTCCTCCTGCCCTCAGGGTATGTGTGTGTGTGTGTCTATGTGTCTGTGTGTGTGTGTGTGACTGTGTGTCTGAGTATGTGAGACTCTGGGAACTGCTCAGGCTCTGGGCTAAGCATACCAGCCCCCTTGTGGCTAAATCACCAGTGGAACCGAAGAACCCATGTCATCTCTTTCTTGGCAAAGGCGTTCTTTGCCCCCAGCACTGGGCTGGGTGGAGGGTCTTAAGGTGGAGGGGCAGGGGACTCTGAAGAAAGTCACAGAGAGTGTGGGTCAGCCAGAGCCCTCACCCCTTCTCCCCCGCCTGCCTCCTAATTCTGCCCTTCCTTCAGTCACCATGGAGTTGGACATTTTCGCTGGGCTTGATTACAGCTTAATGGAGGCCCCTCAGGCAACAGTGGAAATACTGGACGTGATGCTTAAGGTAAAAGGGTCAGGGGCAGGGGCTTGGGCGGGTCCAGGCCAGGTGTGGCATCACCTCAGGGTCAGCCCTTCCTGGGGCCTCTTGTTCTCCTGGCTTCAGATCTGTCCTCATCTCCCCGTGGTTCCCACTGTGTCAAGGGCGGGGCGATATGGATTGCTGCGGGGTGTTCCCAGAGCCAGGATCCTCCCACGGTGTCTTTTTTTTTTTTTTTTAAGCTTTTTTTTTTTTTTTTTTTTTTTTTTTTCTTTTTTGCGGTATGCGGGCCTCTCACTGTTGTGGCCTCTCCCGTCGCGGAGCACAGGCTCCGGATGCGCAGGCCCAGCGGCCATGGCTCACGGGCCCAGCCGCTCCGCGGCATATGGGATCCTCCCAGACCGGGGCACGAACCCGTATCCCCTGCATCGGCAGGCGGACTCTTAACCACTGCGCCACCAGGGAGGCCCTAAGCTTTTTTTTTTGGCTGTGCCAGTAGCTGTGGCGCACGGGCTTAGTTGCTCTGTGACGTGTGGGATCTTCCCGGACCAGGGCTCGAACCTGTGTCCCCTGCATTGGCAGGCGGATTCTTAACCACTGCGCCACAAAGGAAGCCCCTCGCAGGCTGTCTTACATCACTTAGGCCTTGAAACTTCCCTTGCCCCTTCCTCCCCTCTTTCACCATTCCCACCAAGCAGGTGAGGTCAATCAGAGCTGGCCCTCAGTGGTGTGGAGGAGCCGGCCAGGAGGTCCTATAGGTTAACAGACCAAAGCTTCTGCGGATCATTTCATTAAGGGATTCTGGATACACACTTTGATCCAAAGGAAAACATCCTTTTTATTTTTTAATTTTTATTGGATTATCGTTGATTTACAATGTTGTGTTAGTTTCAGGTGTACAGCAAAGTGTATCAGTTATACATATACATATATCCTCTTTTTTTTATGTTGGGGGTAGGAGTTTTATTAATTAATTAATTTTTGCTGTGTTGGGTCTTCATTTCTGTGCGAGGGCTTTCTCTAGTTGTGGCAAATGGGGGCCACTCTTCATCGCGGTGCGCGGGCCTCTCACTATCGCGGCCTCTCTTGTTGCGGAGCACAGGCTCCAGACGCGCAGGCTCAGTAGTTGTGGCTCATGGGCCTAGTTGCTCCGCGGCATGTGGGATCCTCCCAGACCAGGGCGCGAACCTGTGTCCCCTGCATTAGCGGGCAGATTCTCAACCACTACGCCACCAGGGAAGCCCCCTTTCTTTTAAGATTCTTTTCCCATATAGGTCATTACAGAGCATTGAGTAGAGTTCCTTGTGCTATACAGCAGGTTCTTATTAGTTATCTTTTTTATATATAGTAGTGTGTATATGTCAGTCCCAATCTCCCAATTTATACCTCCTTCCCTTATCCCCTGGTAACCATAAGTTTGTTTCCTACATCCGTGACTCTACTTCTGGTTTGTACCCTTTTTTTTTAGATTCCAAGGAAAACTTATTTAATGGTGGAGTTTCAGGCTTGTTCCCTCCAATCCATGTTCCCTCATCAGACTCTATAGGCAACTACCTAGCTCAGATGTCCAGCCCTGGGATAGACTTAGAAAAGTTCAAATGGATTCTCTCTCTCTCTCCAGGGTGAAATTTTTAGCCGTGATCACCGCTCCCCGGTTGCCTTCCTTGCTCCTGTCATGAGCCTTCCTGAAGAACACAGCCGAATGGTCTACTTTGCCATCTCTAATTATGCCTTCAACACCGCCAGCCTAGTTTATCACAAAGTGGGATACCTGAACTTTTCCATCACAGATGACATGGTGAGAATCATAGCACAATAGCTCCCACAAATGACACTGTCTCCTTCCTTCTTTCCTTTCCACGCATTTACATCAGTGAAATAGTAAATTATGACTAAGAAGAAAGATCAAGAGCAGGAAAATATAAGTTAGTACGATTTCCCTTTTCACTTTGGCTGCCAGAAAGCTCAAAGTTCTTTCTCCCTTAGAACAATTGTGGAAGACTTTGTGGCTTGCTTGTCTGTCTTTTACTTTTCCCTCCAGACTCGATCTGTTATTCTAATTCATACTTTCTTTCATCCTGGTGGTCTGTGGAGGTTTAAAAAAAGATTTTAGTGAATGGGGCAGGACAATAGATACACTGATAAATGCATAAAGTTACATAGAATAGAAAATAAAGACCAAGTTAAAAGTAAAGCACAATTTTATAAAGACACTGGGCCCCAAAATTGATTTTTTTAAATATCACGAATCTGTGCAGGAGCTTCCTGTAGCCAAAATGGAAAGGGTACATGATTTAGTGATTCACAGGAAAAAGGAGAGACAAAGTCTTCCGAGCACTTAGCTCTAAAATAACTCTCAGATGTGGCTTTGTATAATGGTTACTAAATTTTAGAGTGGATCACGTGGTTAATATTTCTTTCAGTTTCTTTAATATTTCTGGGGTTTAGATGGATGTTTCTGTAGCTCTTTGTAAAAGCTGAGGCCCCGTGAACAATGTAGGGATGGTGGGGGAAACACAATGCAGTCCGTATTGGATGGTCCAGCCTACGCTGGTAATAAATTGAGGACCAGCGGTGATGGATGGAGTGACACTTGTCCTTTGACTCACCCACACCCAGGCCTTTTACTTCTATTGCCATGTTTGAGTCACCCTTCCCACCTGTGGTACAGTCCTTTCTTTCAGTGGGTGGGATCACGGTAGCTGTGTTTTACTGAGCACTCACTATGTGCTAAGCCTTGGGCTAGATGCTTTGTACCCACCATTTCACTTAGCCCTCACAGTGACCCAACAAGTGGGGACTATAATTATCTCCATTTTATAGGTGAGGAAGTTGGGGCTCAGAGAGGTAAAGGCACTCACCTGAGATCAAATAGTCACAAAGCCAAGAGTCAAACCTAGATCTGCGTGATTGCAAATCTCACCCTTGTGGATCCTCTGACTGAGTCCTGCGTGTCACTTATGGCCCAAGGAGAGCAGTCAGGATCCCAAGGACTTGTGTGCTCATGGTGAATGCAGAACAGGCATCTTGCCATTGCCATGGTAACCCTGAGCAGTCAAGAAGCTACATTATTGAATATCCCCCCACTTCCCCATCTCTCTTCAGAACTTCGGCTCTGGCCGGAGCGCCTAAAACTTCTTTTGTGTCCCTTTGCCGCAGGTTCCGCCTACTTCTAACATCCGACTGACCACCAAGTCCTTCCGCGCCTTCTGCCCCCGGGTAAGGCTTCCCTTAGCCCTCAGGGTGCAGGCTGAGCCCCCAATACTTCAGGGGTCTTCTTTAAAACCTCCACACTCCTCTCAGCTTGACCAAGAGTCAGAAGGCCAGCAGTGGGGCCCCCAGTGAAGGCCGTGGTGCTGCAGGTTTGGGGACTCCCTTCCCTTCAAGGCCCAGATAACAGAGGCCTGAGCCCTGTGTCTCGTGGGACCACAGGCTGCCCAGTCTTTTTTTTTTTTTTTGCGGTACGCGGGCCTCTCACTGCTGTGGCCTCTCCCGTTGTGGAGCACAGGCTCTGGACGCGCAGGCTCAGCGGCCATGGCTCACGGGCCTAGCCGCTCCGCAGCATGTGTGATCCTCCCGGACCGGGGCACGAACCCGTGTCTCCTGCATCGGCAGGCAGACTCTCAACCACTGCGCCACCAGGGAGGCCTGCCCAGTCTTTTGTTGATGATCTCTGACAATACCAAGGAATGCTGACATGTCCCACAAAATGTATCCTAATTAATAACACCAAGCAATTACAGAGGGCGTACTAGGGGTCAGGCACTGTTCTTGGTGCTTTAAAAAATTATTTTTTGAATGGATAATAAATTCTCATTGTTCAAGATTCAAAAGACATAGAAGGCTATAGAGTGGAAAGTCCCATCCACTCCTGTCCCCTAAACATCCAGTTCACACCCTGAGTCTATCAATATTATCAGATCATACACATCTTTCCGGGGCTATTCTATGTATATATGAACAAATGTATGTCTTTCCTCCATTTTTTTACAGAAAGGGAGGTATATTTTACACTCCATTTTGTACCTTACTTTTTCCCTTAGTATACCAGGAGATGATTCCATGTAGGTAGATAAAGAGCTTCCTCACTCTTGTTTTCTTGGGAATCCAGTCTGCCATTGTATTATGGATGGACCATAGTTTGGGTAATCAGTCCCCCATGGAAGGACATGTACGTTGTTTCCAGTCTTTTGCTACATCAGTGTTGCAGTGAATAACCCTGTAGCTTGGTCTTTGCTGGACTAAGCTCTTCATGTTCAATATCTCATTTAATCCCACAGAAATCCACCTGTCCTGTCCCCTCTCCCCTATCTTGTGAGTCCCCCCAAGACACAGCTTAGACAGGTGGTAGTGCTTAAAGTTCCTTGCAGGAGGCTTGATGATGGCTGAGAGGAATTATAACGGTGGGAAAATGGTTGAACTTTAAATACTGCGGTACCTGGGTCACGTCCTTCCATAACATACCCTCACAGCAGGCCCCTTCTCTCCCTAGAGCCCCAAAAAAGCCCAAGCTGCCACCATGTTGTCGGCACTAGCATTAGAGGGACCTTGGCTTCATCCTGGTTCCAACATCCCTTTTGCCCAGAAAGAGGAGGAAACTCTCCCTCTCCCTTCCTGCTCACATCGTAATCAACCTGACACAGAAGCAGCTCAGGTCACCTTCTTAGTCAAGTGGTTTACCTCCTCAACCTTCTAAAGATCTCCCTTTTACAACTGAATGTAGATTTTATATTTGCATAACCAAAAGGCTCATGGGACTGTCGTTCCTCCACCAACTTCCCCCCGTAAAAGGAAGTCTTGACCCCAAATTAAATTCTAATTAAAAGGAAAATTGCCAGCTCTTTTAAATGGTGGGATCTAGGTGTGCTGTGCTTCAAAAACATTGGTGTCTGGTCTTTGCATGTGCAGTTACCTGAGTGTGATGGGGGTATAGAGAAAAAAATAGTTCTCACCCATTGCCCAGGGAGGGGTGTGGAGTGAAAAAAAAATCAGCCTAATCTTTCTGGAGGACAGTTTGGCAATCAATAACTGGCAGAAGCTTTAAAAATATCCCTGTCTGGGGCTTCCCTGGTGGCGCAGTGGCTGAGAGTCCACCTGCTGATGCAGGGGACACAGGCTCGTGCCCTGGTCCGGGAAGATCACACATGCCGCGGAGCGGCTGGGCCTGTGAGCCATGGCCACTGAGCCTGCGCGTCCGGAGCCTGTGCTCCACAACGGGAGAGACCACAACAGTGAGAGGCCCGCGTACCGCAAAAAAAAAAAAAAAAAAAAAAAAAATCCCTGCCCTTGGACTCAGCAATTCCATGTCTAGGAATGTATCCCCCAAAATAATAGCCAAGGGTACACAGGAGAGTGGTCTTTAAAATGGCAAAACCTTGGAGACAACTTGATGTACAATAAAGTTAGATCAATTGCAGTACCCATGCACAGTGGAATACAATGCATCCATGAGATAAATGACACAGACTCCATATGTCTGACGTGGAAGGATGTCCAGTTATACCTTCAAGAGAAAAAGGCACAGAGCATTTTGTGGAAATTAAACCAACCAAGAAGTTTTCTCAGCTTGACCTGACTCCCTCAAGGTTCTCCAAGCAAACCTGCACGTTTCCTTCTCTTGACATAATTTCTTCATTCTGCCCTCAGTTAGCCAGACTGTACCCCAACATGAACTTAGAGCTCCAAGGCACAGTGGTCTCTGCCCCCTTCCTGAACTTCAGCCCTGGGAATCTGTCCTCAGCTGCCCAGATGGAGATTGAGGCCTTTGTGCTCCTGCCCGACTCTGTCAAGGAGCCTGTCTTCCGGCTTGGTGTGGTAAGGTTCAAAGGCTTGGCAAACATTGTTCCCTTTTCCTACATGCTTTTTCCCCCACTCCCCACCTGGCTAATTCCTTAAGATAGATCTCAACTTAAGTATCACTTCCTCAGATAGGCCTTTCTTGGTTGCCCTTACCCCTGATCTACCTTAGGCACCTTGTCATTTTTTTTTCTTGTGGCACCCTATTATTTTTCCTCATAGGACTTATTGTAAAGATACCAATGTAGCTGTTTGCAGGTTTATTTGCTTAATGTATGTTTGCCCAACTAAGTGAGTCTGGACTATTGTGGGGAGGAAGGCAGAGGGGATCTTTGACCTGTTGCTCTGCTCTGTATCTATATCTGACCCCTGAAGACTACATTTCCCAGGTTTCCTTGCACTGACTTCCAGCTAGGTCAGCCAATAGAAGACACTGTCAGGAGAACAGAGGGTGGGAGGAAGGAAGAAGCCAGAGTATTTCTTCTTCTCGCTTTATCTTGGACAGAGACTCAGGCACTGACTGTGTCTCCTCCATGGTGCCTCCCCAATTCCTCCCTCTGTTCCTCCAGTCCTGGGGTGGAAGCAGCTTCCCACCTCTGCTAATCTCTGAGTTGCCTGTCCAACTCTTTTTTAACTTCTCAGCAATTCCATCATTTGTATAACCAATCCCCTGTATGAAAGTCCCTCTTGGTTAAATATTGAGAGTTGTGTCTCCCTTCTCAATGGACCCTGTCAAACAGAGAAGGGATTGAGTTTTTTGGGGGTCCTGCTCACAGGATGGAGAACTTTGCTCTCTTGTTCCAGGTTTGAAACTCAGCAAGACAAATTTCTAGAAGAGTAATTGCTCCCAGATGTTATATCTGCAATTTGATATTGTTGTTATTGTTATCAAAATTGTTGTCAATATATTTTATTTTATTATTTATTATTTTTATTATTTTGGTAAAGCAGAAAAGGATAGCTTTATTGCTTTGCCAGGCAAAGGGGAACACTCCAGACTTCTGCCTTGAAAAACTATGTGTCCCTAATATATTCTAAATTAAAACATAAGCTATTATTACTATTACTATTTACTAGGGCTGAATCTTGGCCCTGAGATAGCTAGAAATGGTCCCTTTAGAGATCTCCAGGGATAGGCCTCTAAACCTTCTCTTGGTAGTATGTTCAAAGTTTAATGTTATCATAGTCAGCAATTTCAAGTAAAAATGTTCAAGTCCAAGTTCAAATGTTTATTGAGCACCCATGATGAGCTTCTTGGGAGTCTAATCTAGTGGGAAAGTTCCTACTTTAACTCAGTGAGATGTTTGCTTAGAGGAGACAGCCAGTCCTCATAGTTATCCATTCTGTACATGACAACCTCCTTCATCTAGACCTGTTTCTTTCTACCGGAATTACCAGGCCATTAATGTGTCTGTCATGTTGACCTTCAACACCAGCAAGATCACTGGATTCCTGAAGCCAGAAAAGTAAGTCAGCCTCCTGACTTACATGGGGGGTGCTCAACTGGGCTCCATCTGACACTTCAGCTGATTCCCTGTAGCTGGAGGTGGGATGTAACCAGATCCCCCTGTCAAACCGTGGGGCCCACAGTTTGGGAAGGAAACTTAAATTTTACCCCAGTTGGCCCAATTCCTTTGGCCAACTGGATCTGCCTCCATAAACTTCCTTTTCACCTAACCCCCATTACTTCCAAATTTCTAAAGAATTTACTAATACTGCTTTTTCTTAATCTATGAACTTTAGACATCAGCAATATTGACTTCCTGAAATTGTAGAGACTGAGTTCTTTCATGTTACACACTTCCCCTCTGCAAGTCTTCCCAATAAGGTTGTATCATTGTTTTTGGTTCCTCAATCACCTATTTCACTCTCACTGCTACCACACCCTTGGCCCTGTGCCTTCTCAAGCTGGTGTCTCCTCCTTTCTAGGGATCCCTACATTGCTTAGGTTTCCCTTGAACATAATGCCCACATCTCTGAATCTTCTCTGATTTGTTATAGGATACAAGTGGAACTGAAAGAATCTAAAGTTGGAGTATTCAATGTAAGTTATTATTGTTTTTATTTATGAAATGATTAGGGTAATAATTAATTTAGAGTATTTACTAAGCAATGCTTTGGCACCTATAATAGAAAATAGAAAAGGAGAAGAGTTACTCTCTGCCCTAGAAAAGCATAGAAGTTCTTGAGGACAGGAACCATAGGGCAGAGGAACAGTTACCTCCCAATATAAGACAGTATAATTAAATCATCTATTGGACAAAATTCTTTTAACTGCAAAGAATAGAAAGCCAACTAAAAGTGTCTTAAGCAAACAGAAGGAATGTATAGGATCATAACCAAAAAACAAAAACAAAAAAGCTAAGGCTAGAGGTTTCAGGCATAGCTGGATCCAGGTGTTCAAATTAGTACAAGAATCTCTCTCCAAGGGAAGGGGAGAGGGGCAATATAGGGATAGGGGGAAAACGGTTATTAACTGATTGTATAAAATCATGTGTGTGAAACTTCTGAAAATTGTAGAGTGCTACAGAATTTAAAGAATCTTTCATTCAATTTTTGAAAAAGAAAAAAAGAATATATTCCAAAAAAAAAAAAGAATCTCTATCTCTCCATTCTGCTTTCATCTGTGTTGGCTTCATTCTCAGGCAGGTTCTTCCCACTGGTGAAAAACTCACAAATTTCCTGTAGTTTCTTTTTTTTTTTTTTAACCCCCCCCCCGCAAAAAAAAGCCCTCGTTGGGTTAATCTTAGTCATGTGCCCATTCTTTAGCCAATCACGTGGTTGGAAATTGGACAAGGTCAATTGGCTGAGCATGGGTTTAATCTACACTCCCCGAGCCAGGATTTGCAGTCCCAAACCACACGGACTGAGATTGGAAAGGAGGGTTCCCCAGGAGAAAATAGGGACTATTATTAAAACAAAAGGAATTGAGTGCTGGGCAGGCAAAACCAAAGGATGATATCCACAAAGAGGAAAAAGTGGTGAAATAGATGGCGCCATATTAAAGGAGGAAAAAGAATGGGAAGTTTTATGTGGGCTGAAACAATCGAGGAGAGATTTCTGAAAAGAGGGAAGGTGGGGTGATGGCAGCTGCTCACAAGCCAAGGAGGAGATGGAACGACTTTAATCTACAGCAGTTGGCTCCCTTTTTACCATCCTATGGATGCTGGCTCCCTCTGACCACACTTTACCTGCCCCCAACTTCCCAGACCTTCCCTCAAGTAGAAGTGGAAAAAATACATCAAGTGTGGGGAGAAACATTGCCCACAGGGACCCTGAAGGATGACTCCTTTCAGAGAACAAAGGCTAAAGTGAATAATGACACACTAATATTGTATCTGTGCATGGCATGTAAAAATGTTCTATGAAGTAAATTATTCATATGTAAAGAGTCACAAAAAGACATCCTATCATGTTTTCAGAACATCGACCATAAAAAATAAGATCTGTAGGGCTTCCCTGGTGGCGTAGTGGTTGAGAGTCCGCCTGCCGATGCAGGGGACACGGGTTCGTGCCCCAGTCCGGCAAGATTCCCACATGCCGCGGAGTGGCTGGGCCTGTGAGCCATGGCTGCTGAGCCTGCGTGTCCGGAGCCTGTGCTCTGCAACGGGAGAGGCCACAACAGTGAGAGGCCCGTGTACCGCAAAAAAAATAAATAAATAAAATAAGACCTGTAGAATCAGATAAATCTGGATTCAAATTCAGACCCTGCTGCCCGATTTCTAGCAAGTCACTTTCATTTGGTGGGCCTCAGTTTTCTTATCTGTGAAATGGGGACGTTAATATTAGCTTCGAAGTGTTATAGTGAAAATGGAATCAGGTGTAGATGTAATGCTCTGAGCCCTATACCTGGCACATAGTGAGTGTTAAAAGTTGGGTTTCATCATTTTTGTTTTGACTTAAAAATCTTTTTTATTATATAAGTAACTTGGGAAAACATTTCCACTGTAAAAAGAAAAATTAGCTACTAAAGATAAGGCTAAGCCAAACCTTGATGTTCTTCCTGGAGGATAGATAGTTGGGTGTGTAGTCTTCCAAATTTTTCTATCCCTTTGTACACATATAAATGTGCATCTCAAAATAGTTTTACCTTATAAAGTAGTAGCATGATGTAGGTATCTACCTGAAATTTGCTTTTTTTCAAGCCTTTTGCCATGTCAACCCATACAAAACCACCCCACCCATGGGGTGGCTTCTGTGGAGGTTTGTTGGTGGGCAAGATGGTACATGTGGTTATGGTGTACCTCTCCTATGCTCCACCAGGTGGAGCTGTTGGAGGCGCTGCTCAATTACTACCTTCTCAACACCCTCTACCCTAAGGTCAATGGTAAGTATCACTATGGATTTTTCCAAGTCAAGAGTGGACACTGCTCTTTCGGGGAAGGAAAGCTGGGACCAGGGCTCTCCTGCAGGCTGTGTGACCTTGGGTGAGTCACTTCTCTTATCTGAGCTTCAGTGGCCTGTCTGTGAGACAGGAGTGTTGAAGTCGGCCTCACCTCATTCCGGGCCTCTAAGGAGGGCTGAGGATAGGGGCAGTTTTTGGAACACAGTAAACCTCCTCCTAAGAGAGAAAGAGGGGCTCACAGAAGTGCCCACACACACCCTGAAGTGATAGGTGAGACTGAGAACCAAATTAATAGACAGGGTACAAGGCAGCCCACCTCTAAAATCACATTCCCCAGTTAGTTGCTATCTCCCTGGTCAAAAAATAAAGCTTAAAGACCTAAACCCTGTTTCCATGAGACCCTGCTTCATTTGGCTGCAGTAGAAAGCAGGATGCAAGTGGGGGGCAGGGAGCAAATGCCCACTGGATTCTTATCATGAGTAGACGCTGCCCCATCCCTGCCAATGTCTCCACAGAGCACCATGGCTGAGGGCTCAGGCTCCTCTGTCAGTCTTCCTGGCATCAAATTCCAGTTCTCCCACTTTCTAGCTATGTAACCTAGGACAGGTTACTTGGCCACTCTGTGCCTCAATTTCCTTATCTGTAACATGGGAATAATAATCCCAATCTTTGGTGATAATTAAATGGGAATATACCATGTATAGGGTTTGTAGAGAGGACCTTTTTGGTGTAAAATTTTCTCTGTAATTATTTATTAACAAATCTCTCTGGATGTTCTGCCTCAACCTCCAGATAAGTTGGCAGAAGGCTTCCCCCTCCCTCTGCTAAAGCGTATTCAGCTCTATGACCCTGTTCTCCAGATCCACAAGGTCAGTGGGTTCAGCAGGGTTCTGAGGAATTGGGGAGGGGGGTTGGTTAGCTTTCCTGGTTTGCAGGCTATAACTCAGTGGGTGGGACCCAGCCCAACCCTGCAGCTGGGAAAGCCTCCACGGGGGTGGGATGGTTCAGGGTCAGCTGGATGCCATGAAGCCGTCCACATGTCCTTTAGAAGTGGCACCTCTATGGGGGCAGGAGGGATTTGACACAACCTGTGTCACAACTTTCCACCCCCCCACCGCCCCGCCCCCGGGCCGTGGGTGACCTGGGAGAACCTCAAGACCAGCTCGTTTTAAAAATACAGCAATCCTAGCCATGCCAACAGCTCAGGTTCTGAAAGCCATTTGTAAGTTTTTTAAATTTCTTCTAATTTCTTGGGAATTCCCTGGTGGCCCAGTGGTTAGGACTCGGCACTTTCACTGCTGAGGGCCCGGGTTCAATCCCTGGTCTGGGAACTGAGATCCCACAAGCCGTATGGTGAGGCCAAAATTAATTAATTAATTAATTAAAATAAAATTTCTTCTAAGTTCTTAAGTGGAAGAGCTTTGATGTACTAATAGATACATGTTTGGTGTGCCATCCCTCATAGACCCATGGCCCCACCACACTCATAGCTTGACTTATGGTGTATGTCCTTCCAGCCTTTTGTCTCCTCCAAGCATTTTTTGAAATTGTTTTCTTGTTATGGATAGTTGCCTTGCTAGCGCTCAGACCTGTTTCCTTTCTTTTCTTTTGGTTGCAGTCTAGTCTCCCTTCCCCCCACCAATGTTAAATTCTGTCCCAAGCATGCAAGGGACCATAATTTACTTAATGATTTGAATACCAAGGAATATGTCTGCTTCTTCACCAGACTCTCCACTCTTCTGAGCAAGCATTTTATGCGCCATCTGTGCCCCACGGTTCAGGTTATCTTTCTAGAAGAGCATCCGTGAGGTGGATGACTGGGTTGGCAGGCTTGTCAGCATTAAAGGAGATGTTGCTTTGTGCCTGGTACATAGTCAACATCCAGGAAACAACAGCTACTAATGAGAGGGGCAGGCAGCAGAGTGACCAGGAACATTGAAACAGAGATCAACTGAGACATCTGAAAAACAAATATCCAGAGCCCTTTTGTGCCCAGAGATACTCAACATCCAACTATGGTTGAGAGTTTATAAGGAGTGAGACAGACCATTGTTCAAAGCAAGGACTGAGGAACAGTTCATGCAGCTGGCCTCAGTCTTCTCCTGTGTAAAGTGGGGTGTAGCCCAAACCTCACTGGGCAGTTATGAAGATTAGAGCTTCTAGCTCAGTTTGGCACAATGGAAGTCATTAGAAGATTTGTTAGATTGACCCTTGAACAACACAGGTTTGAATGGCCCCATGTCTGGGTATACGCAGATTTTTTTCAATAATAAATACAATACTATGGTACTACACCATCTCTGCAGTTGGTTGAATCTGTGTATGAGCAACTGCGGCCGCGAGGAACCGCGGATACGGAGGGCTGACTATAAATTATACGTGGATTTTCCCACCCATCGGTGCCCCTAACCCCGCAGTTGTTCAATGGTCAACTGTATATACTATCATATCCATTCACATTTTTTTTTTTTTTTTTTTTTTTTTTTTTGCGGTACACGGGCAGTGAGACACTGTTGTGGCCTCTCCCGTTGCGGAGCACAGGCTCCGGACGCGCAGGCTCAGCAGCCATGGCTCACGGGCCCAGCTGCTCCGCGGCATGTGGGATCTTCCCAGACCGGGGCACGAACCTGTGTCCCCTGCATCGGCAGGCGGACTCGCAACCACTGCGCCACCAGGGAAGCCCTCCATTAACATTTTGAGGTCAACTCTGCCCATGTGTTTGACCCCCAAAGGCAGGGGATGGGTTGCTGTAGGAAAGAATTGGATTTTGCTCTGAGTTCAGAATTCCCACCCCTTTGGTGATGGAAACTTACGAGGAAGTAGGAGAATAAACCCCAGCAGCTCACAGTTTTGTCTTATTCACCAAGGAGAGAGAATTTAGGTGACACAGGGGACATTTATGAGGTCTGCCAGGAAGCAGCAGCTTGGGAAATGACAGATAAATTGCCACCTTAGAGAAGGTAGCTGGCAAAAGCTGTGCTTTATGGAGACCTTGGGAACAGAGGCACACGCTCGATTTATGCACTGACCTGGTTTCTGGCAGAGCTTGTGCTTCCCCAGACGTGGGCCTCCCTTTAAATCAGAGATGCATCTTTTTGGAGTAGAGGATGCTTTTACCATCCTGTCCTGTCTTGTCTCTCCTAGGACTTCCTGTTTTTGGGCACCAACGTCCGGTACCTGAGAGTTTGAGGACAGGGTGAAAGACAGGGCTTGGGGGCCACAGCTGGATTGCCAAGTTGCATTTCCAGATGTGCAGCATATTCCTGGAGATTCTGGGAGGATGAAGACCATTTCTGTTATCAGCTCTGGGGGCCTGGCCTCTGTCCCCACACTCCTCCTTTTCAGCACGTACACCCACACCCCCCTAACTCTGGATTTTACTTTCCCACCAGCACGGACCGTCCTCCCCCACTAGCCTGTACTATCTTTAAGGGCAGGCACTGTCTTTTTTTATTCACCATCGGATCCCTGTGCCTAGCAGAGTGCTTGCACTTAGTAGGTCCTCAATAAATATTTACTGAATGGCTCAATGAAGGAAACATCTGGTACTCTAGCTGATCCTCCCTACTGCCAACCCTCTCTACTTAAGGGGTCTTTGGATGGTCAGCTCCATCTGTGGTCTTCAAGGATGAACCCTGACCACATTCCCGTTTCTCAGCGCTGCTGCTGTGGGAACCTCAATGCGAGAACATGGGATTCCACTCCCTGCTCAGCCCTGGACCTGGAGCTGATGCTGGCTCTCTAAGACAACTGTCCATCTCAGTTTGGGGGCAGTTCATGGGCTCATTTCAGTACATGCTCCCTCTCTCCCTCCCTCTCTGTCTGCTGCAGTCACAGGAGCCAGTGGGTCTCCGGGAGCAAAAACTCAGCCTCCTGCGGCCCTCCCCATTGAAACGGGTGTAAATTAGGAGGAAATGGATCTGTCTAGGTTTTGGGTCCGATCCAAATCAAAGACTCATCCAACTGTTGTTTATGAGCCCCAAGCCTGGAGGAAGAGGCCGTGCTTTCTAATTACTGAACAACCAGCCTTTGATCAGACTTTACCAAACAGTCATTTCCAAGTTATGTGGTTGGGCCCCCGGGGACCGGGAATCAGAATGGATTCGTTGGATGCTTTCTTAATTGTGTTAATGAGCGGATGGATGGAGCTGCCGGCTAGCAGATAATTCACAGGGAATAGACCCATTTACCCTGTGTGTGACAGAGATGTATTCCAAGATGGGACGATGCACTGTCACCCAGCTGGAGGCGGGGTGAACCATGGCTTCGCCTCATCCCTTTTGTTCACTTGTCTGCCACCATCATCCATCCTGTGATGGATTGTGAAGGGCTCGGCTTCATCCAGCACTGGCCATGTGGCCTTGGACCGGTCCCTTTCCCCCTTTCCCCCACTTTATACTATAAAATAAGGATGAAAATAATAGTAGCCATGTCCTAGGACTCTTATAATGATGATATTAGGTAATCCATGTAAAAGGATTTATTTAACCCTAGTGGGGATTCAATATTTATTGGCTGGACGTGCTTACTGAGCATCCTCCTGTTTGCAGGCACTGAGTTGGTCAGCACAGGGGAACTAGAAGCAGCACAGGCCCGGTTCCTATGTCTGTTTTTCAGAACGTTGCCTCACCGTGGAAAGAGCCAGTCTTGACTCCAACTTACTTGCTTTGGGCCTCTGGAAAAGGCCTCTCTAAAGCCTCAGTGTCCTCCCTTGTCAAATTTGCTGGGAATACCTCCTTGCAGGGTGACTAGGGACTCAGTGGGTTCATGTCCAGCTTCTGGGGGTGAGGGGAGGATAGGGCATAACCAGGTCCTGGTAAACAGCTAATGCGATTATCACCTACTTTCCTTTGGGCTCCCCAGAAGCAGACTCTGAAACAAGGAGGCCGGTACAAGTAGTTTACTGGGAAGAGGATCCCAGGGAAATAACCAGCAGAGGAGAGAAAATGTGATGGGCGGGGGCTTCCCTGGTGGCGCAGTGGTTGAGAGTCTGCCTGCCGATGCAGGGGACACAGGTTCGTGCCCCGGTCCGGGAAGATCCCACATGCCGCAGAGCAGCTAGGCCCGTGAGCCATGGCCGCTGAGCCTGCGCGTCTGGAGCCTGTGCTCCGCAACGGGAGAGGCCACGACAGCGAGAGGCCCGTGTACCACACAAAAAAAAATAATAATAAAAATAAAAATAAAAATTTTAAGATGTCAATCAAAGCAATTTAGGCACATGCTTTAAAAAAATCAATATACAAAATGGATAATCAACAAGGACCTACTGTATAGCACAGGGCACTCTACTCAGTATTCTGTAATAGGGACTTCCCTGGTGATCCAGCGGCTAGGGCTCTCCACTCCCAACTCAGAGGGCCCCAGTTTGATCCCTGGTCAGGGAACTAGATCCCACATGCGGCAACTAAGAAGTCCACATGCCGCAACTAAGAAGTCCGCATGCCACAACTAAAGATCCCGCATGTGGCAACGAAGATCCCGCATGCATAAACTGAGACCCGGCACAGCCAAATAAATAAATAAATATTAAAAAAAACATTCTCTAATAACCTATATGAGAAAAGAATTTGGAAAAGAATGGATATATGTATATGTATAACTGAAGCACTTTGCTGTACACTTGAAATTAACACAACATTGTAAATCAACTATACTCCCATATAAAATAAAAATTAAACTAAAAAAAAGAACAAAAACATCAATGTACAAAAGGGTCCATAATAAGCAGCAAAGGTCTCAGAGGGAACAACTTTTAATTCCTTAAACGTTTCTGTTTTTAGTTCTGGATACCTTCAAATATTAAGTAATGTTCCTATTTCTCTCTCTCTCTCTCTCTCTCATTTACCAATATGAAACAAAATTACTGACTTCATTAACCTGCCCCACTTACAGTCCCTCTCTCAAAATAGTTATGTAACTTCATATTTTTGGCTTCTCTGTTGGTCAGTTTATAATTTCAGATACTATGTTCGTACATTTGTTTTTTGCTCCATCAACTATATATAGCTGGGGTCTCTCAATTTCTCTACTCACTGTGACCTAGCACCTCTCTGAGCCTAAGTTCCCTCACCTGGAAAAGAGCAGGTATGAGAGTCTGACTAGACAGCTAGTCACAAAACCATTTCTCTTTCTTCCTGGGCTCACAGCTGTTTCCCAGCCTCCCTTGCAGTTAGATGTGACCATGTAGCTGAGCTTTGGCAAGTGGAATGTGGGCAGAAGTGATGTGTGCCACTCTGGGTGTAGCCCATAAACACCCCTATTTGAGTCTCATTCTCTTTCTCTCTCTTTCTCTCCCCTCCCCCATCCGGATTTGACACCCAAGGTAACTTGAGATAAATGTACTGACGATGACAGAGCCTCCAGCAGCCCGGATCCCTGAATCATTCTGTGTCACGGACTTCCAGTACTATGTTGAATAGAAGTGATAATAGTGGGCATCCTTGCCTTATTCCTAATCTTAGAGGAAAAGCTTTCAATGTTTCACTAATGAGTTTGATGTTTGTGGTGGGCTTGTCACATATGGGCTTTGTTAGGTTGAGGTCATTTCTTCTCCTAGTTTGTTGAGTGTTTTTATCATGAAAGGGTGTTGAATTTTGTCAGATGCTTTTTCGGCATCTATTGAGATGATCATGTGATTTTTATGTTTCATTCTGTTAATGTGGTGTGTAATTTGCATATGTTGAACCGTCCTTGCCCCACACAGGTAAATCCCACTTGGTCATGTTGTATGATAATTTTAATGTGCCGTTGAATTTGATTTGCTAGTATTTTGTTGAGGATTTTTACATCTATAGTCATCAGAGATATTGTCCTGTAGTTTTCTTTTCTTGTACTGACTTTGGTTTTGACATTGGGGTAACACTGGCCTTATAAAGAGTTTGGAAGTATTCCCTCCTCTTTTGTATTTTGGAAGAGTTTGAGAGGTATTGGCATTAATTCTTCTTTAAATGTTTGGTAGAATTCTCAGTGAATCCATCTGGTCCTGGGCTTTTTTGGGGGGGAGATTTCTGATTACTGATTCAATCTCTTACTAGTTACAGGTCTGCTCAGATTGTCTACTTCTTCATGATTCAACCTTGCTTGGTTGTATGTTTCTAGGAATGTTTCCATTTCTTCTGGCTTACCCAATTTGTTGGCATATAATTGTTTATAGTAGTCTCTTATCATCCTTTTTATTTCTGTCATCAGTTGTAATATCTCCTCTTTCATTTCTGATTTTATTTGGATCTTTTTTTTTAAGTCTAGCTAAAAGTTTGTCAATTTCATTGATGTCTGTAAAAAAGCAGCTCTTAAGTTTCATTGATTTGCCCTGCTCAGTTAACCCTTCGTTTCCCCCCAGCAAGAAAATATGCAGCCTATCTAGACCATAAATAACCAGATAATCTCCCCTGGTTCAGAATTCTAAAAGCTTGTCATCAGCTCTACAGTTCACTTAGCAAATGATTGTGTGGCACTGTAAATTGCTATTTAAATATTTTGTTATCTTACTTCTCCTGAGTTTTATGTCTAACCTCTGTAAGTAGATTATACTTTCCTTGAGGGCAGGAAACAGATATTATATGTCTTTGTATCACCCATGCCTCATTGCAGTACTGAGTTGGGCACTTAATATGTATCTGGTGATTTGATTTGAAGTCTCTTGTCACTTAACCTAATTTTCCAATCTTTTCCCCAGCTATGGGCTGCCCCAGGCCCTTTTCACATAGCTCCTCCAATTTAGAGTCTGCTGTTAATTGTCTTCATATCTTTGTCTATGCTGTGCTGCACATGCTCAGTGCCCCTGCGTTTGACTTTCATATCATTCCTGTTCAGATCACAGAGCTCCCCAAAGGACATCTCACCCGGTTCTCGCTCTTTCTGATGGGTCTAAGCCCTCTGCTGGGGCTCCAGAGGATATTCGGGAGGTAGATGAGCCATGAAATGTTAAGTCAGGAGGGTGGAAACCCAGGTCAGCAGGAAACAAGAGAGGATCTGAAAGGCCTACATTTTAAAGGGTCATCAAGGGTTGCAGGGATTAGCATAGTTAATATTTTGGTGAATTTCCTTGGTGACTTTCCATTTTAGGAGAGCCTGGGCATGGTTAAGGTCATGCAGAGAGGAAGTATAGAGTGGGATGGCTTCATAGAAAAAGTCCCTTTTAGATCTAATACTCCATGATTCAAAATTACTTACCGTTGTGTGTTGAATTGTGTCCTCCAAAACAGATATGATGAAGTCCTAACCTCCAGTACTTCAAAATGTGACTTTATTTGGAAATAGGATCTTGATAGAGATAATCAAGTTAAAACGAGGTCATTCAGGTGGTCCCTAATCCAATATGACTGGTTTCCTTATAAATTTGGACATAGAGACAGACACCCACAGAGAAACAAGATGATGACAG
The DNA here is from genome assembly GCF_025265405.1 of Mesoplodon densirostris. Taxonomy (NCBI): domain Eukaryota; kingdom Metazoa; phylum Chordata; class Mammalia; order Artiodactyla; family Ziphiidae; genus Mesoplodon; species Mesoplodon densirostris. The sequence continues at coordinate 21,691,240 of NC_082676.1, read as the reverse complement.
AGGCAGAGATCAGACATGCAGTTTCAAGTCAAAAAATGCTTGAGGCTACCAGAAGCTAAGAAGAGGTAAAGAAGGATTCTACCCAGAATCTCTGAGGAAGCATTGTCCCATGGATATCTTGATTTCAGAATTCTGGCCTCCAGAACTGTAAGACAATAAATTTCTGTTGTTTTAAGCCAGCCAGTTTGTGGTATTTTTGCAGCAGCCCTAGGAAAGTAACACACTTATCTTCTCCATGCTTCCTTCCCCCTATCCATAAAATGAGCACCTAAGGGCCTCCCTGGTGGCGCAAGTGGTTGAGAGTCCGCCTGCCGATGCAGGGGATACGGGTTCGTGCCCCGGTCTGGGAGGATCCCATATGCCGCGGAGCGGCTGGGCCCGTGAGCCATGGCCGCTGAGCCTGCGCGTCCGGAGCCTGCGCGTCCGGAGCCTGTGCTCCGCGACGGGGGAGGCCACAACAGTGAGAGGCCCGCATACCGCAAAAAAAAAAAAAAAAAAAAAAAAAAAATGAGCACCTAATGTCAACTTCACAAGAGTGGGAGGCTTTTTGCTGAGCTAAAAATATCAGTGGATTTTTATTTTTTAAACATTTATTTATTTGACCGTGCTGGGTCTTAGTTGCGGCACACGGGATCCTCGATCTTCATTGTGGCATGCAGGATCTTTAGTTGCGGCATGTAAACTCTTATTCAAGGCATGTGGGATCTAGTTCCCTGACCAGGGATCGAACCCAGGCCCCCTGCATTGGGAGTGCAGAGTCTTAGCCACTGGACCACCAGGGAAGTCCCATCAATGTTGTTTTTTTTTTTTTTTTTTTTTTTTTGTGTGGTACGTGGGCCTCTCACTGTTGTGGCCTCTCCTGTTGCGGAGCACAGGCTCCGGATGCGCAGGCTCAGCGGCCATGGCTCATGGGCCCACCCGCTCCACGGCATGTGGGATCCTCCCGGACTGGGGCATGAACCCGCGTCCCCTGCATCGGCAGGCGGACTCTCAACCACTGCGCCACCAGGGAAGCCCCCACCAATGAGTTTTTAATTAGTTATGCAAAAGTCAGCTTCTCACTGAGTTTGCAAAATAAGCACAGCTGTTCCAAGTATGCTTTTTTTTTTTTTTTTTTTGGCTGTGTTGGGTCTTCATTGCTGTGTGCGGGCTTTCTTTAGTTGTGGCGAGCAGAGACTACTCATCCTTGCAGTGCACGGGTTTCTCATTGCGGTTGCTTCTCTTGTTGTAGAGCATGGGCTCTAGGTGTGTGGGCTTCAGTAGTTGGAGCATGCAGGCTCAGTAGTTGTGGCTCACGGGCTTAGTTGATCCACGGCATGTGGGATCTTCCCAGACCAGGGCTCAAACCTACATCCCCTGCATTGGCAGGAGGATTCTTAACCACTGTGCCACCAGGGAAGTCCCTTGACTATAGTTTTTTATTCTTTAACTATATTACTGGATTCTACCTCTTAATCTTTCATGAAGTTCTGCTTCAATATTCATAGATTAAATTAGTCTGTGAATTTCTCTTTGTTGCTTTGTCAGGTTTCGATATTTATCTTAGTCAACTCAGGCTGCTATAACAAAACACTGGGGTGGCTTTAACAACAGAAACTTATGTCTCACAGTTCTGGAGGCTGAGAAGTCTAAGATCAAAGTCCCGCCAATTTGCTTTCTGGTTAGGGTCTAATTCCTGGCTTACAGATGGTCATCTTCTGGCTGTCTTAACATAGCAAAGAGAAAGGGAGATGTCTCTCAGGACACTTTTTATAAGGACACTAATCCCATCATGAGGGCTCCATCCTCATGACCTCATCCAAACCTAACCACCTCCCAGTTGGAAGGCCCCACTTCCCAATACCATCACATTGGGAGTTAGGGCTTCAACATATGAATTTGGGGGGAGGACACAATACAATCCATATCAATATTAATACTCTTCCAAAAAAAATCACTGGGCAGTTTCCTTCTTTCTTTTTGCTCTGGAAGAGTTTGGTGAGCTTTGGAATTACCTGTCACTTATAGATTTGAAAGAAACCTTGGTGTTGTCTTGGACAACTTCCTCAGCTACTTCCATAGTTATTAGTCTGTTCAGGTTTTCTATTTCTTCTTAAGCCAGTCTTGGGAATTTTTTTTTTTTATTTTGGTTTTAAATCATCCAAATTTTCAAGAGGATTAACATTGCATTGTGTTAAACGGGCCTTCATAATTTCCCCCTTACCTTTATACTGTATAATATCATTCAACAATTAAAGAGAATAAAGTAGATCTATATATGCTGACATGGAAAGATCTACAAGATAGAATGGGGGTTTAGCAAGTCTCAGAAAAAGAGAGAATCCATTTTTTAAAATGTTTTTATTTTGGAATTAGAATCTCCTTTTTATATATTAAATGGATGTAAAATGGTCTAAAAAGATACCCACTAATATCTAGTTGTAGCAGTATTCCCCTTAGACCTGAGCAAGAGGGACCTCTCCCTTGGGCATGCTCTTTAGAGGGGCTGCTCATCCTCCTTCCAGATGCACCACATCCACAGAGGACATGCCCATCTAGAGTCTGAACCTTCCTTCTAGACCAGCCTTCCTATTCCTGGGACCCCAGCATTCCTTCCAGAGTCTGTAGGGACCTTGCCTCAGGTATGTCTTCCTGAGGATGGAGTGTACCACTGCTGTGACCACTGCTAGGTCCTGTTTGAGGGGTGTGTGGAGAAACCTGGATGTGCAGGTTGGAGCCTCCATCTGTGTATGCATGAGGCCCTGGTGGTGTAGACGGAGCCGGGCAAGGGAAGAGAAGGGAGGCCCTACACCACACTCTAGGAAGAGACTCTGTAGAGTCCAGGAATTCTAAATCCAAACATGGTTTCTCAGGTCAATATGAAGGTATATTTGTACAGGTAGGAGGATAGAACGTTTCTATTTAACAGTTTGTTAGCTGGATTTACAAAAAGTATGTAGATATATGGTATGTGGGCCTTGGTTTGACTCTTGTCCTGGGCCCCGCAAATGTCATGGGGTTAATCATATGACTTCTGGGAGAGATGTGGAACTTGAGGGGGGAAAAGGGAGAGTGTGTGTCATGGGCTGAACTGTGTCCCGCAAAATTCATATACTAAAGCCCAAAACGCCACCCAACCCCCTGTACCTAAGAATGTGACTATATTTGGAGATGGGGCCTTTTAATGTGTCGATGAACTTAAAATTAGGCTGGGCCCTAATCAAACTGACTGGTATGCTTATAAGAAGAGGAAACTTGGACACACAAAGAGACACCAGAGGCTCATGTACAGAGGGGTGAACGTGTAAAGAGGGGAACTGTCTGCACCCCAAGGAGAGAGGCCTCAGAGGAAACCAACTGTGTGGGCACCTTGATTTTGGTCTTCCAGCCTCCAGAAGTATAAGAAAATAAATTTCTGTTGTTTAAGCCACCCAGTCTGTGGCATTTTGTTCTGGCAGCCTGAGCTGACTTTAACTTTTTACTCTATTTTTTTCTTCTTCTTTGACTTTTATTTCTAATGCCTATGTATCCGTGCATTATTTATGTAATTAAAAAATACATATTAAAATGTTCTCTTATCATGCTCGTCTTTCATTTCTCATCCTAATTATGTGTTCTCTGTATGTGGTCTTTTTCCTCCTGATTAGGCTGGCTGGTGGCTTCTCTATTTTACTGTGCAGGGTTCTTTTCCACAATGAATCAGCTCTTCCATTTACCAATTCTACCTTTGTTTCGTACTTTAATTCATTAACTTCTGCTTGTCTTCATTCTGCCCTTCTTTCCTTAGATGTATTTTGTTCCTCATTTTGTATCTTCCAGCTTTGAATGCTTGATTCATTTATATTTGTCTTTCTTTTTTCTTTTTCAGAAATATACGTGTTTAAGAAGAAATTTCCCTCTCATAATGTTTTTTTATTTTATTTTATTTATTTTTGTCTGCGTTGGGTCTCCATTGCTGTGCGTGGGCTTTCTCTAGTTGCAGCGAGCAGGCGCTACTCTTTGTTCCAGTGCGTGGGCTTCTCATTGCGGTGGCTTCTCTTGTTGCAGAGAACTGGCTCTAGGCGCGCGGGCCTCAGTAGCTGCGGCTCGAGGGCTCTAGAGCGCAGGCTCAGTAGTTGTGGCACACAGCCTTAGTTGCTCTGTGGCATGTGGGATCTTCCAGACCAGGGATTGAACCCATGTCCCCTGCATTATCAGGCGGATTCTTATGCACTGGGCCACCAGGGAAGTCCCTCTCATAATGGTTTTAGCTGTATCTCATTGTTTTAGACACAGTGTTTTCATCTTTGTTTTCCAATCTTGTTTGAACTTACAATTTTGACTTTCTTTTGTTCTCAAATGGAGTTTTAAATTTTGAGGAGGGGATGCAACTAGAGATTATCATACTAAGTGAAGTCAGAAAGAGAAAGACAAAAACTATAAGATATCACCTATACGTGGAATCTAAAATATGACACAAATGAACTGATCTATGAAACAGAAACAGAATCGTGGACATAGAGAACAGACTGGTGGTTGCCAAGGGGAGGGGGTTGGGGGAGGGATGGAGTGGGAGGTTAGGGTTAGCACATGTAAGCTTTTATATAAAGAATGGATAAACAACAAGGTCCTACTGTATAGCACAGAGAGCTATAGTCAATATCCTATGATAAACCATAATGGAAAAGAATATTTTAAAAAAGAATGTATACATGTGTATAACTGAATCATTTTATTGTATAGCAGTAATTAACACAACACTGTAAATCAACTATACTTCAATTTTAAAATAAGTAAATAAAATTTGAGGAGGGTTTTAAAAAATATTTTATTTATTTATTTATTTGCTTGCACTGGGTCTTAGTTGTGGCATGCGGGCTCCTTAGTTGCAGCTCCCTGGCTCCTTCGTTGTGGCATGCAAACCCTTAGCTGCCGCATGCATGTGGGATCTACTTCCCTGACCAGGGATCGAACCCAGACCCCCTGCATTGGGAGTGCAGAGTCTTAACCACTGCACCACCAGGGAAGTCCCAAGGAGGGGGTTTAATTTTTCCATGTGGTTGGGTTTTTGTCTCATTTCTACTTTTTGTTTTAATTTCTGGTTTTATTACTTGGTGGTCAAAGAAGTCTCTACTATTTCTATTTGGGGGAAAATTACTGATATTTTCTTTATAGCCATGGTCAAGTTTTGTAACTATTCTCATGGGTGTTTCAGTGGAAGACATATTCACTGTTTACATATCCATTTGTTTGCACAATGCCATATTATTACTAATATCAACCTGATTCATTATTTGATTCGGATCCTCTGTATCCCTTTGTGACTTGTGGCTCTTGGTAAAGCCCTTTAGCCAGTGTGGTTGAGCTGATTTATCTCTGTTCAGCTGGCATTGTACAAGGGTGATATCAGAGTGTGATTCTCACCTCTCTCTCCTCACCTTGCCCTTAGCTCATTGGCTTGATATAGGACCCCAGCTCAGAGAATTACAAGGGTGGTAAAATTACAGAGTCATCCTTACAGCCCTGGTTCCCATCACCCCGGGGCTTGAAGACAGTCGCAAGGTCTTGAGTCCTCTTTTGCTCTGAGTTCTCATCTTTCCAAGTAAAGATGTTGGTCAGACCCTTCCAGACCCTCTTACTTACTTTTAGGAAACCTGTACCTACCTAATATCCGGGAGATAGGTAGGGACTCTCCATGTCTTCCTTAAATGTGTTACAGATATTTCTGTGCGTCTGGAAGGTACTCTTGCCAATTTGCTCAATTCTGCCACATTCATTTCAGATGACACGTTCTTCTGTTACTTGCTCCGTCGATTTGTCTCTGCTGCTGCTGTTGTTCACCTGAAAGGTGTTGGAGAGGGTCAGCGGGACCTTCACTCTGCCACCTTTTCCTCCTAATACTCATCAAAGCCAATTGCTTCTGTCTCTTGCCACGTTCTATGAAAGCCAATAGCTGGATCCTCACTAAATTGAGAGACTGTGTGCTGAAGTGTCTGACTCAAAATAAAATCTATTAACTTTATGGATCCTTGGGGACACCTCAAAGGTCATTCTGAAACTAGAGTTCAGCGGGAAGCCCATGTGCTTGCTGATGAGGACAGACAAGGCATGTTAAGATGCCTTTGAGAGACAGCACAATGGCTTCAATCATATGTCTTGAGGACAGAGAGATGCTCCCTATTGTGTCTCCCACAGGCAATTCGAAGTGGCTTCTAGATAAGCAGCAACCAGGCTGCTCTGGTTTAATAATATTCCTCTTATTTTCCTGAGCAATACCAAGGAGTCAGTTGAGCTGTCTATAAACACAGTATTCTCAAATTTTCTTTGTTTTTTCTTTACTGTTTTACCTTTCTCTTTCTCCTTCCCATTTTTTTCTTTTTTCTTTCTTCTCCTGTTCCTGTAATAAATTTGAAAGGATCAGTGTTTCTAATGTCCAGGAAATATTTTTATGACTCTTTCTCTTTGCTTTAGACCTTATTGGCTCTTTCTTTAACCATAATTCTCACCTCCTCATAGTATTTTACAAAACAGGAAATTTCTATTTACTGTAACTGGCAATTATTACATAAACATTCTTCATGTGTATTGGTCAGGTTTCAGCAGGTTGTGCTGCAGAACAAACAACCCCAAAATCTTAGTGGCTGACCACCACAGTGGTTTATTTCTCACTCATGTGACATGTCAGTTGCAGCTCTGTGCCAAGTCCTCTTCATTCTGGATCCAGGATGCAGGAAGAAAGGGAAGATCAAAGTGCAAAAGGGACAAACTAGCCAAATCTAATCCCTTTTAGAGGGCTTTTCCAGGAGCCCACCCTTTCCTGGTTCAGGTGGGTCACTCAGCAGCCTCCTACAGCGCAGGCAGCTGCTCCAGCACCTGTTCCTACAGTCTACAGCAGCCAGAAGCACTGAAAGGCCAGTAGCTTCCCCCAGCACCCCCACCTTTGGCAATTTTGTATTCAAGTGCTTCCACTGAGATACCTCAGTGGTATCAGGGTAACTTTCCCTGGTTTGATAGAGGGCAGTTTTCTGGCAAGTTCCACCAGGGCAGACCTCAGTAACTTCTCTGCTGTTCAGTGAACCACAGCTGTGCCCAATCCAACAAAGTCTGGACCTCAGCACTGGGGGGAGGGCATAGGGGAGGGAAAGCTCTTTCTCAGCCCTGAGAATCATGACTGCTCCTTATACCTGCTACTTCACCTGTATTCTTCAGAGTTCTCTTTACCTCTTACTAGGCAACCCCTCATTACTTCAATCCTCTGTTATAGTCAATGATTCTTTATATTACACTTTCCCTATTCAAATTACCATGTGGTTTTTCTCTCCTGATTGAATCCAGACTAATACACCAGCCCAGCTTTGTTGGCTCACATCTCATTAGCCAGGACTAGCTGCCAGTGCTGGGAAATGTAGCTCTTTAGCTGGGCAGGTGGCCACTTCAACTAATCCAGGGTTCTGCTAACAACAAAGAAGGGGAGTTGAGGTCTTGCATAAACAATGTGCAGCGTTGACCTCAACAGAAGTACATATTGATAAGGATGCCTTCCAGATCTCCAGTCAAACTTCTCTGCTTTCTAGGACAATTCCCTTGACCACACCCATGGGTGAAAATCCCCACCTGCCCACATCTCCAGGTGAACATTCTTACCTGTCCACGTCTCCAGGCTCATTTCACACCATCCTCCCTGATACCATGGATCCCTTCCCTTGAAAATCCCCTCAATCCTCTTAGAAAAGGATTAAATAAGCGGAAACAAATTCAACAAGTATGATTTGCTCTATTATGAGCATTACACAGACTGAGTGTCCCACAGTGTCCCCCTGAAACAGGTGGGAAGGGGGCAGGGCACAACCTTTAAAAAAATGACATAGCCTTTGGATCTGACATAAACTGGTTAGAACCAACTAGGTCCAAGATGGCAGAAGATTCGACTTCCAGTAGACCTTGAGCTTCATTTTATGCTCATTGTAATATATTAGCATATGCTAAATGACACCAGGGCCATGACAGTTCTGAGACTAACCATAAAAGGCCAAAGAGTGGGTGGTGGCCCAATTCCTGGAAATCTCCACCCCTTCTCCAAGATAGTTGGAATAATCCTCCCACTCATTAGCCTATGAAATTACCCAGCCCATAAAAACTAACCACCCCATATTTTGGGGCCTCTCGCCTTTTGAGATGGCCCACACTCTGTCTGTGGAGTGTGTTTCTCCCAGGGCCACTCTCGCCTTTTGAGACACACCATACTCCGTCTATGGAATGTGTATCCCTCTAAGTAAATCCACTTTTTACCTATTGCTTTGTCTCTCACCGAATTGCTGAGACATAAAGACTTCAGTAGGTCCTGAGACCAGATATGTGATTTTAATTAAAAGACAGTGGACTCAAGTTCCCATCTGGGTTTTGGCCAGGTTCGAGTCCCAGCCCATGGGTTCAAATCCCAATCTGAGTTGTGCAGTTTCACCCCATCTTTGAAAGCCCCCCCAGTCCCTCCAGCGTCTCAGAATCTCTCGACAGCCTGCCCACTGGCCCTCCATGTGCTGTGACCCATGTCGTGTCTGCCTCCCTAAACAGTTGAAGCCCCCTTAACAGGGGGACTGACCCAGTGTCTGTCCCTTGCAGCTCCCTGCCCAGTCACCCTGGCCCCCAAGGCAGGGAAGGGCATCCCCTCCTTTCTCAGGACGCTCCCCAAGCTCTCAGAGCCTGGGCCTGAGACACAGACATTATTGCTCCCCTTCTGCAACTCTGACTCAAGCACAAGTTCCAGCCAAGATGGAAACAGGAGGTAGTGATGGGAACTTGCTGTGTGACTGTGGGAAGGTTAACAATCTCCTTCTCAGGGGTAGCTGTGAGAGTTAAATGAGAAAATGACAGTCTTGCTAGTCACACAGTAAGTTCTCAGTAAATGCTAGTTGGGGTATTATTATTTTACAGTTGCTGGCTAGCTCTTCAGAAAGAGGGGCCTCTCACCTCTAGGAGTTTAGAAAACTCCAAGTGAGTTCTGACCACTTTGAGGTCCCGGGGCATCAAGAGAAGTCACTCCGAAGGGACAGGAGGGGAGAGCAGCTTAAGCAGCCAAGCTCTCCTGGTGGATGTTAACTTGAATTCACAGTAAGTTTCACAGGGAGATCTTTCCAGAAATGCAGCAGCTGCATTGAAAGTGCAGACTGCACCGCCATCTACTGGCCATGTCTTGGAAGGAACGTAAACAAGTAGACAACTGGTCACACTGCTGCTGGTTAATCACGTAGATTCCTGGCCTACACTCTCAGGGGTACTGGGGTGTCTGCATGTTTATCGAGTCTTTCAGTGGATTCTTGTGCAGGTGGTCCAGTACCCCCCACCTCTTCCCATGAGGGGACCCTATTTTAAGGCATGAACAAAAATATTCACAACGATGTGATGCACTGAAATGCACTCTTGCCCAAAACACCTAACCTGAATCTAATTATGAGGAAACATCAGACAAACCTAAAGAGAGTGACTGGCCTATACTCTTCAAAAATGTCAAGGTCATGAGAGACAAGAAGACTGGGAAACTGTTACCAGGAAACTAAAGAGAAAGGAAAACTGAATGTAATACATGATCCAAGATTTTCATTCGTTATGTAGGATGTTATGGGACAGTTGACAAAATCTGAATATAGTCTGCTGAAAACAGTATTGTATAAGTGTCAATTTCATGATTTTAATCATTGTACTATGACTATATAAGAGAATGTCCTTGCTTTTAGGGAATACACACTTAAGTGTTTAGGGGTAAAAGGCCAACAGGTTTGCATCTGACTTGCAAACAGTTCAGGAGGGAAATTTATGTATATATATGTATAATCTTGACGAAGGGTGCTCAGGAATTCTTTGTACTCTTTTTGCAACTTTTTTAGCAGTCTGAAATTATACTAAAATAAGAAAAAATTTTTTCACAGCCCTACTGAGAAAATAGTGACATAATGCCACCATAAATCAGTTACACATTAAAACCTCGCCTTTTTACAGAGCCCTTAGTAGGTGCTGGACATGTGCTTTTCATGGTTTATCTCATTAAATGCTCACAGCAATCCTATAAGAGAAATGCTACTATTACCCTCCAATTCTCACATGAAGAAAGCTTCACCTCAGAGAGGTGAAGTAATCTGCCCAAGATCACACAGCCAGTAGGTGATAGAACTGGGATGGGCTCTCTCAATCCAGAGTCATAAGAATCCAACTAGCAGCATGTAGGGTCCACAACACTAGAAGACATGGTTCTCATTATTGAAAGGACGGGGGACCACTCCTGCAGTTGCCAGATTGAACTGTACCATATCCTCCAAACATACCTGGGCCTTGACTCTGCCTCTGTGCAGACCATTGCTCCTGACTGCCTTTTTTGCTGTCTTCAATGTCCCTCCCCTACATCCTCTTCTGGGCTGAGAAACCTCTTCCCCCATAGTTCCTTCCCAAGCCCTGTACCTAGGAGGGACCTGTCCCTGCTCTGCAGTCCCACAGCCCTATACTTGTCCTTCTCTCAGAGAATATCCTATTCTCCATCTCCCATTATAATCCTTTGGCAGAGGCAGAAGAGGGAAGCTATTGCTGGCTCCAGCTCTGCACTCAGACAGACCTGGATTCGAAACCTGGCTCTGCCGTTTACTGGCTGTGTGATCTTGGGCAAGTCCCTTCACCTCTCTGAGCATCTTATAAGTAAAACAGAGCTACGATAACCCAACTCATTATAAAGAGAAAGAAAGATGAGCTATATAAGACATTTCCTATAATATCTGGCAAGCAGCAAGTACTTAAAAATGTTAATTACTACTCCTGTGTCCTACCTCCATAATGACTGTTTTAAATTTTTTCAGATAAATTAGTTATAAGCTTGTGTCAAAGTTTTATTTTGATCATGCCACAAAGCCAAGTCAGAGTTCCCTTTTGTTAAGGACATTTCCCAGGAAAAGAGAATGGTTGGATAAGCATTATTAAACTGAATATAAGATAAAGAATGTCTGATAATCAGCTGAGTGTTTGGGTAGCTGATTTCTCCAAGGAGGTTTTAATCTTGTTAGAGTTTATCAGAAAATTGCTTAAACATTTATCAAGAATGCTAATTTCCTCCCAGAAGGAGATTGTGAATTACATCAAGCAATTCTATCGTGATGGGAACACTCTGCTCTTAATCAAACTCATAATAATCAAGGCTGACATTTCGTGAGGGTTCACTATACACCCAGCATGGAGCTGTGTCACAGGCCTAGCCTTGAAGCAGATCCTGGATGTATTTTGTCATTGTGCCCTGTTCTGACTTAGTTCAGAGTCAGACTATGCAGGCGGCTACAAAATGCTGGTGGAATGTGTGAACGGGAGCAGCGGCCATCACGTCCCAGGACTCTGCATGATGTGGGACACACACCCTCTCCTGTCCTGCACACCACCAAGGTGGAAACAAACAGGTTTCTGAGAGCAGACCATCCACTGTTTCCCCAATATAATGGGATGTAAGTAAATGACTTGGTTAGGCTTTCTGGTTCAATACTGTCAAGAAAGTCCTTTACCAGCTAGATGACAAAGTGCTTAATTCTGGCCACAGAGCCTGGCAGAGAGACCAAAGGCTCATTACCAAGCATGGATGCCTTTCCTCTGGCAGACAATAAAGAGTTGGATCCAAGTTGCTCATTAGTTTCTTTAGGGATTTGTTGGACATCTTGCTACTATGTGAACAAACAGATGGACTTGGCTGTTGGCCGCAAGGATATTTAAGAAGGAACAGATCTGCCTACCCATTGTGAGAAGCAAAACACTGTGTCTGAAGGGGGTGCACTGCCTCCCATATGGTTTGGGGATGAAGTCAGTGGTCTTCAGAGTGTGGTCCCCTGACCAGCAGCATCAGTATCACCTGGGAATTTGTTAGAAATGCAAAGTCTTGGTCCCCACCCCAAACTTACTGAATCAGAAATCTGAGGTGGGATCCAGCACTCTGTGCTTTAACAAGCCTTCTAGGTGATTTGGATGCACATTCAAGTTTGAGTTAAACTGGGTTAAGTTGTAATATGTTTTCCTCTTTCTGTCTTCTCTGGCTTCCCCGCATCTTCTCTTCCTCCCCATCATCTCCCATCCTTCCTCCTCTACAAACCTATACCTTCTCAGAATCTCCTGGGATTAAATATAAGTACTCAGCTGGGCTGTGAGACCATCCATGGATCACCAAGAAAGATGGAAGATTATCAAACTCCAGAAAATTGTCACATTCTCCCAGCTGAACGTTTGAGAACAGGCCTGCCTGGATGAGCTAGAAGACGCCTTAATGGCCTCTGAGGCCACAGCACCACATGCTTCTGAGGCAGAAACAAGATCAGGCCAGAGTTTGGAGTCTGTGCTGTCCTGGAGCCAGCCATGGCCACTCAGAGGATGTTCAGAGCAAAATAGCTTAGGGAAAGAACAGCAACTGGGAGAAGAGGTGAAGAAATGGCTGTAGGTGACCACAAAGAGGCCTGGCACAATGGAGCCATTCAGAGAAAAATGCAACAGCTACAGGATGGATCTATAGAAACACATCAGCATGTACTGGGCTCTTGAATGGATTTCCTGCAGATCTGGGAGCTGATATTCAGTGGATGTTCAAGGAAAGGGTGACTCCTGAAGGCTGGAGAACTTGGGACACTCATGTGACACCTATAAAAAGAAGGCACAGTCAACTGATTCTTTTAATAAACATTTGCAATTCACCATGGCACATGCTGAATTTTAGGCAGAGGGCATATCTGGTACCTCACTCTGGTACTGTGGTCCCTTCTAGCAAGCTCTCCATCCAGCTCCACAGCCATCTCTAGGTCTACTTAGACCACTCAGGATCCCAGGCAGCTCAGGGAAGCTAAATTTCAAAGCCTCCTGCTATGGACAGAGTTATGTAACCCCAAAATCCATATGTTGAAGCCTAACCCCCAGTGCGCCAGTATTTGGAGTAAGGAACTAATTAAGGTTAAATGAAGTCATAAGAGTGAAGCCTTAATCTGGTAAAGTGAGTGTCCTTATAAGAGACACCAGGCATATATACAATGGAGTATTACTAAGCCATAAAAAAGACTGAACTTTTGCTATTTGCAACATCATGGATGGACCTGGAGGGTATTATGCTAAGTGAAATAAGTTAGACAGAGAAAGTCAAATACTGTATGTTATCACTTATACATGAAACCTAAAATATAAAACAGGTGAACGAATACAATAACAACAACAAAAAGAGACACCAGGGAGGCCACTCTCTGTCTCTCTCTGTCTCTGCTATGTGAGGACATGGTGAGAAGGTGGCCATCTGCAAGTCAGGAAGAGAGACCCCACAGGAAACCAAATTGACTGGCACAATCATCTTAGACTTCCTGGCCTCCAGAACTGTGAGAAAATAAATTATTTTATTTAAGCCACCCAGTCTATGGTGTTTTGTTTTGACAGCCCAAGATAATGAAGATAGCTCCCTCTGCCTGACCCCACCAGGCTGTCCAGTTGTCCTGGATATACTACAGGATAGGACAGGGGATAGTTCAAGAAGTGGCTTCTTTCAGATTGCTAAATGGGAAGCAGAGTAAATGATTCCCCCCCTGTCCTCAGTGTTCCCTCTAATGCACCTTTCCCCTGCAAGCCAAAGTCCACAGAAGAGACACCTTGTACCCCTCAGCCATCTGTCCAGGATCCAGTCTCCCTCACCAGTGGGCCAACACTAGCCTTGGGACATCCCAGATACTGCAGCCAGTTGTATCAGGAACTGGCCCCACCCACCAGCAGGCTGACACTAAATCTGAGACCCCCAGCCCCACCATCACCCACTCCAGAACCCCCCAGGATCACACAGCCAGCAGCCCCGTGACCCAGCCCTGCCAGCCAACCAGTGGCTGGCAGCCTCTACACAAGGTAGGGCCTGACAACAAACCAGACCAAGTGCCAGCCACACCTACCAGATTGCCCACAGCAGTCAGTCTGCCACAACACGCAGCCCAAATAGTGGGCACCCCTAGAGCATATAGCTCTGGTGACCAGAGAGAGGAGTGTGCTGCTGAGATACATAGGACGTCTCCTACAAAAGGCCACTTCTCCAAGGATGGGAAATGTCAACAACCTACCAAATACATAGAAATAAAAAGAGCAAATTAGGCAAAATGAGGTGACAGAGGAATATCTTCCAAATGAAAGATCAAGATAAAACCCCAGAAGAAGAACTAACTGAAGCTGAGATAGGCAGTCTACCCCACAGAGAGTTCAAGGTAATGATCATAAAAATGTTCAAAGAATTTGGGAGAATATTGGATGAACAGAGTGAGAAGTGAGAATTTTTTTTTTTTTTTTTTGCGGTACACAGGCCTCTCACTGCTGTGGCCTCTCCCATTGCGGGGCACAGACTCCAGTTGCGCAGGCTCAGTGGCCATGGCTCACGGGCCCAGCTGCTCCGCAGCACGTGGAATCCTCCCGGACCAGGGCACGAACCCGTGTCCCCTGCATCGGCAGGCGGACTCCCAACCACTGCGCCACCAGGGAAGCCCAGAAGTTAGAATTTTTTAACAAGGTTAGAAAATATAAAGAAGAACCAGAGATGAAGAATACAATAATTGAAATGAAAAATACCTAGAAGGAATTTCTAGAAAATTTCCTAGAAGGAGTCAACAGTAGACTAAATAATACAGAGGAACTGATCAGCAAGCTGGAAGACAGATTAGTGGAAACCAATGAAGCTGAAGGAAAAAAGAATAAAGATTAAAAAGAAATAAGGACAGTTTAAGAGATCTCTGAGATAACATCAAGCATATTAATATTCACATTATAGGGGTCCCAGAAGAAGAGAGAGAGAAAGGGGCAGAGAACATATTTGAAGATATAATAGCTGAAAATTTCCCTAACCTGGGAAAGGAAACTGACATCCAGGTCCAGGAAACACAGAGAGTCCCAACAGGATCAACCACACCAAGACACATTGTAATTAAAATGGAAAAAATTAAAGGGAGAATATTTAAAGCAGCAAGAGAAAAACAATTAGTTACATACAGGGGAACTCCAATAAGAATACCAGCTGACTTTTCAGCAGAAACTCTGCAGGCCAGAAGCGAATGGCATGATATATTCAAAGTGATGAACGGGGAAAGCCTACAACCCAAAATACTCTACCCAGCAAGGCTCTTTTCATTCAGACTTGATGGAGAGATCAAAAGTTTTACAGGCAGGCTGGGCTTCCCTGGTGATGCAATGGTTAAGAATCCGCCTGCCACTGCAGGGGACATGGGCTTGAGCCCTGGTCCGGGAAGATCCCACATGCCACGGAACAACTAAGCCCATGTGCCACAACTACTGAAGCCCACATGCCTAGAGCCTGTGCTCCCAACAAGAGAAGCCACCACAATGAGAAGCCTGCACACCACAACGAAGAGTAGCCTCCGCTTGCCTCAACCAGAGAAAAGCCCATGTGCAGCAACGAAGACCCAAAAGCAGCCAGAATTTTTTTAAAAATTAAATTAAATTAAATTAAAAAGTTTTGGGGCTTCCCTGGTGGTGCAGTGGTTGAGAATCTGCCTGCCAATGCAGGGGACACGGGTTCGAGCCCTGGTCTGGGAAGATCCCACATGCCGTGGAGCAACTAGGCCCGTGAGCCACAACTACTGAGCCTGCGCATCTGGAGCCCGTGCTCCGCAACAAGAGAGGCTGCGATAGTGAGAGGCCCGCGCACTGCGATGAAGAGTGGCCCCCAATTGCCGCAACTAGAGAAAGCCCTCGCACAGAAACGAAGACCCAACACAGTCAAAAATAAATACAAAAATTAATTAATTAATTTTAAAAGAAGACCTAAAGAAATACATGGTGAATATCTTTTAAAAAAATAGTTTTACAGGCAGGCAAAAGCTAAAAGAGTTCAGCACCACCAAACCAACCTTAGAGAAATGTTAAAGGGACTTCTCTAAGTGAAAAAGGAAAGGCCACAACTAGAAACAAGAAAATTACAAAGGGAAAAAATCTCATTGATAAAGGTAAATACACAATAAAGGTAAATTAGCAGTGTGTAAAGCTACTGTGAAAGTTGAAAGACAAAAGTAGTAAAATCATCTATGACTGCAATAAGTAGTTAAGCGATACACACAAAAAAAGATGTAAAATATGATGTCAAAAACAGTAAATGTGGGTGTGGGGAAAGTAAAAATGCAGGGTGTAAAAATGTATTTGAACTTAAGACATCAGGAACTCAAAATAATCACATATATACTGCTATATACAGTGTGGGGAATATAGTAAATAACTATGCAGTATCTTTGTATGGTGACATATTATAATTAGACTTATGGTGGTGATCATTTTGAAATGAATAGAAATACCAAATCACTATGTTGTGTAACGGGAGCTAACATAGTGTTGTAGGTCAGTTATACTTCAAAAACAAACAGATAAACAAACTCATAGAAAAAGAGATCAGATTTGTGGTTACCAGAGGCAGAGGGTGAGGAGAGGGGGAACTGAATGAAGGCAGTCAAAAGGTACAAATTCTCCATTATAAGATGAATAAGTTCTAGGGACGTCATGTACAACATGATAAATATAATGAACACTGCTGTACGGTATATATGAAAGTTGTTAAGAGAGCAAATCTTAAGAGTTCACATCACAAGAAAAACTTTTTTTCTATTTCTTTTTTTGTTTTTTTGGCTGCATTGGGTCTTTGTTGCCACGCGTGGCTTTCTCCAGTTGCGGCGAGCGTTGGCTACTCTTCATTGCAGTGTGCGGGCTTCTCATTGTGATGGCTTCTCTTGTTGCGGAGCACAGGCTCTAGGCACGTGGGCCTCAGTAGTTGTGGCACGTGGGCTCAGTAGTTGTGACTCGCGGGCTCTAGAGCACAGGCTCAGTGGTTGTGGTGCATGGACTTAGTTGCTCCGCGGCATGTGGGATCTTCCCAATCCAGAGCTCGAACCTGTGTCCCCTGCATTGGCAGGCAGATTCTTAACCACTGTGCCACCAGGGAAGTTCCTCTATTTCTTTAATTTTGCATCTATATGAGAAAATGAATGTTCACTAAACTTACTGTGATAATCATTTCATGATGTATGTAAGTCAAATCATTAGGCTGTACACTTTAAACTTATACAGTGCTGTATGTCAATTATATCTCAATAAAACTGGAAGGAAAATTAATAATAATAAAACATCCATACTATGCAAAGCAATCTACAGATTCAACACAATTCCTATCAAAATTCCAATGGCATAATTCACAGAAATAGAGCAAACAAGTCTAAAATTTATATGGAACCATAAAAGACTCCAAATAGCCAAAGCAATCTTGAGAAATAAGACCACAGCCAGAGGCATCACACATTCTGATTTCAAACTATATTACAAAGCTGTAGTTATCAAAACAGTGTGTTATTGGCATAAAATCAGAAACATAAATGAATGTAACAGAATAGAGAGCCCAGAAGTAAACCCACGTGTATAAGGTCAATTAATTTACAACAAAGGAGCCAAGAATACACAATGAGTAAAGAACAGTCTCTTCAATAAATGGTGTTGGGAAAACTGGAAATATACATGCAAAAGAATCAAACTAGACCCCACTCTTACTCCATACACAAAAATTAACTCAAAATGGATTAAAGACTTGAATGTAAAACCTGAAACCAGAAAACTTCTAGAAGAAAACATAGATGGTAACCTTGACATCGGTCTTGGCAATGATTTTTTGGATCTGACATGAAAAGCAGAGGTAACAAAAGCAAAAATAAGCAAGTGGAATTACATCAAACTAAAAAGCTTCTGCACAGCGAAGGAAACCGTCAACTAAATGAAAACGCAACCTACTGCGTGGGAGAAAATATTTGCAAATCATGTATCTGATAAGAGGTTAATAATCAAAATAGATAAAGAACTCATAAATTCAATGGAGAAAAAAAATCTGATTTTTAAATAGGCAAAGGATCTATATAGACATTTTCCAAAAGAAGACATACAGATGGCCAACAGGTACAGGAAAAGATACTCAACATCACTAATCATTGGGGAAATGCAAATGAAAACCACAATGAGCTATCACCTCACACCTGCTGGAATTATTATCAAATAATATTTAATAATAGCTATTATAAAAAAGACAAGAAATAACAAGTTTCAGCTTGATGTGGAGAAAAGGAAACCCCTGTGCATGCCTTGTTGGTGGGATGTAAATTGGTGCAGCCACTATGGAAAACAGCATGGAGGTTCCTCAAAAAATTAAAAATAGAACTACCATATACAAATCAGAAGAAAGCTGGAGTAGCAATTCTCATATCAGACAAAATAGACTTTAAAATAAAGACTATTACAAGAGACAAAGAAGGACACTACATAATGATCAAGGGATCAATCCAAGAAGATATAACAATTGTAAATATTTATGCACCCAACATAGGAGCACCTCAATACATAAGGCAAATACTAACAGCCATAAAAGGGGAAATCGACAGTAATACAATCATAGTAGGGGACTTTAACACCCTACTTTCACGAATGGACAGATCATCCAAAATGAATATAAATAAAGAAACACAAGTTTTAAATGATACATTAAACAAGATGGACTTAATTGATATTTATAGGACATTCCATCCAAAAACAACAGAATACACATTTTTCTCAAGTGCTCATGGAACATTCTCCAGGATAGATCATATGTTGGGTCACAAATCTAGCCTTGGTAAATTTAAGAACACTGAAATCGTATCAAGTATCTTTTCCAACCACAACACTATGAGACTAGATATCAATTACAGGAAAAGATCTGTAAAAAATACAAACACATGGAGGCTAAACAATACACTACTTAATAACGAAGTGATCACTGAAGAAATCAAAGAGGAAATCAAAAAATACCTAGAAACAAATGACAATGGAGACATGACGACCCAAAACCTATGGGATGCAGCAAAAGCAGTTCTAAGAGGGAAGTTTATAGCAATACAATCCTACCTTAAGAAACAGGAAACATCTCAAATAAACAACCTAACCTTGCACCTAAAGCAATTAGAGAAAGAAGAGCAAAAAAACCCCAAAGTTAGCAGAAGGAAAGAAATCATAATGATCAGATCAGAAATAAAGGAAAAAGAAATGAAGGAAACGATGGCAAAGATCAATAAAACTAAAAGCTGGTCCTTTAAGAAGATAAACAAAATTGATAAACCATTAGCCAGACTCATCAAGAAAAAAGGGAGAAGACTCAAATCAATAGAATTAGAACTGAAAAAGCTGAAGTAACAACTGACACTGCAGAAATACAAAAGATCATGAGAGATTACTACAAGCAACTCTATGCCAATAAAATGGACAACCTGGAAGAAATGGACAAATTCTTAGAAATGCACAACCTGCCAAGACTGAATCAGGAAGAAATAGAAAATATGAACAGACCAATCACAAGCACTGAAATTGAAACTGTGATTAAAAATCTTCCAACAAACAAAAGCCCAGGACCAGATGGCTTCACAGGCGAATTCTATCAAACATTTAGAGAAGATCTAACACCTATCCTTCTCAAACTCTTCCAAAATATAGCAGAGGGAGGAACACTCCCAAACTCATTCTATGAGGCCACCATCACCCTGATACCAAAACCAGACAAATATGTCACAAACAAAGAAAACTACAGGCCAATATCACTGATGAACATAGATGTAAACATCCTCAACAAAATACTAGCAAACAGAATCCAACAGTCCATTAAAAGGATCATACACCATGACCAAGTGGGGTTTATTCCAGGAATGCAAGAATTCTTCAATATACGCAAATCAATCAACGTGATATACCATATTAACAAATGGAAGGAGAAAAACCATATGATCATCTCAATAGATGCAGAGAAAGCTTTCGACAAAATTCAACACCCATTTATGATAAAAACTCTGCAGAAAGTAGGCACAGAGGGAACTTTCGTCAACATAATAAAGGCCATATATGACAAACCCACAGCCAACATCATCCTCAATGGTGAAAAACTGAAACCATTTCCACTAAGATCAGGAACAAGACAAGGTTGCCCACTCTCACCACTCTTATTCAACATAGTTTTGGAAGTTTTAGCCACAGCAATCAGAGAAGAAAAGGAAATAAAAGGAATCCAAATTGGAAAGGAAGAAGTAAAGCTGTCACTGTTTGCAGATGACATGATACTATACATAGAGAATCCTAAAGATGCCACCAGAAAACTACTAGAGCTAATCAATGAATTTGGTAAAGTAGCAGGATACAAAATTAATGCACAGAAATCTCTGGCATTCCTGTACACTAATAATGAAAAATCTGAAAGTGAAATCAAGAAAACACTCCCATTTACCATTGCAACAAAAAGAATAAAATATCTAGGAATAAACCTACCTAAGGAGACAAAAGACCTGTATGCAGAAAATTATAAGACACTGATGAAAGAAATTAAAGATGATACAAATAGATGGAGAGATATACCATGTTCCTGGATTGGAAGAATCAACATTGTGAAAATGACTCTACTACCCAAAGCAATCTACAGATTCAATGTAATCCCTATCAAACTACCACTGGCATTTTTCACAGAACTAGAACAAAAAATTTCACAATTTGTATGGAAACACAAAAGACCCCGAATAGCCAAAGCAATCTTGAGAATGAAAAACGGAGCTGGAGGAATCAGGCTCCCTGACTTCAGACTATACTACAAAGCTACAGTAATCAAGACAGTACGGTACTGGCACAAAAACAGAAAGATAGATCAATGGAACAGGATAGAAAGCCCAGAGATAAACCCACGCACATATGGTCACCTTATCTTTGATAAAGGAGGCAGGAATGTACAGTGGAGAAAGGACAGCCTCTTCAATAAGTGGTGCTGGGAAAACTGGACAGGTACATGTGAAAGTATGAGATTAGATCACTCCCTAACACCATACACAAAAATAAGCTCAAAATGGATTAAAGACCTAAATGTAAGGCCAGAAACTATCAAACTCTTAGAGGAAAACATAGGCAGAACACTCTATGACATAAATCACAGCAAAATCCTTTTTGACCCACCTCCTAGAGAAATGGAAATAAAAACAAAAATAAACAAATGGGACCTAATGAAACTTCAAAGCTTTTGCACAGCAAAGGAAACCATAAACAAGACCAAAAGACAACCCTCAGAATGGGAGAAAATATTTGCAAATGAAGCAACTGACAAAGGATTCATCTCCAAAATTTATAAGCAGCTCATGCAGCTCAATAGCAAAAAAACAAACAACCCAATCCAAAAATGGGCAGAAGACCTAAATAGACATTTCTCCAAAGAAGATATACAGACTGCCAACAAACACAAGAAAGGATGCTCAACATCTTTACTCATTAGAGAAATGCAAATCAAAACTACAATGAGATATCATCTCACACCAGTCAGAATGGCCATCATCAAAAAATCTAGAAACAATAAATGCTGGAGAGGGTGTGGAGAAAAGGGAACACTCTTGCACTGCTGGTGGGAATGTGAATTGGTACAGCCACTATGGAGAACAGTATGGAGGTTCCTTAAAAAACTACAAATAGAACTACCATATGACCCAGCAATCCCACTACTGGGCATATACCCTGAGAAAACCATAATTCAAAAAGAGTCATGTACCAAAATGTTCACTGCAGCTCTATTTACAATAGCCCAGAGATGGAAACAACCTAAGTGTCCATCATCCAATGAATGGATGAAGAAGATGTGGCACATATATACAATGGAATATTACTCAGCCATAAAAAGAAACAGAATTGAGCTATTTGTAATGAGGTGAATAGACCTAGAGTCTGTCATACAGAGTGAAGTAAGTCAGAAAGAGAAAGACAAATACCGCATGCTAACACATATATATGGAATTTAAGAAAAATAAATGTCATGAAGAACCCAGGGGTAAAACAGGAATAAAGAAACAGACCTACTTGAGAATGGACTTGAGGATATGGGGAGGGGGAAGGGTAAGCTGTGACAAAGCGAGAGAGAGGCATGGACATATATACACTACCAAACGTAAGGTAGATAGCTAGTGGGAAGCAGCCGCATAGCACAGGGAGATCAGCTGGGTGCTTTGTGACCGACTGGAGGGGTGGGATAGGGAGGGTGGGAGGGAGGGAGACGCAAGAGGGAAGGGATATGGGAACAGATGTATACGTATAACTGATTCACTTTGTTATAAAGCAGAAACTAATACACCATTGTGAAGCAATTATACTCCAATAAAGTTGTAAAAAAAAAAAAAAGAAACAGTAAAGGGGGGCTTCCCTGGTGGCGCAGTGGTTAAGAGTCCACCTGCGGATGCAGGGGACGCAGGTTCGTGCCCCAGTCTGGGAGGATCCCACATGCCGCGGAGCAGCTGGGCCCGTGAGCCATGGCCGCTGAGCCTGCGCATCCGGAGCCTGTGCTCCGCAACGGGAGAGGCCACAACAGTGAGAGGCCCACGTACCGCAAAAAAAAGAAACAGTAAAGGGAAAAAAACCAAAAACTGAGTAAAGGAGCAAAGTCAACACACAAACAAGCATGTCGGTCATGGGCTGCCTTGAATAATGTATTATTATGGGTTGTCCTCCATTCCTGTTAAGTTCATAGAGCAGAACCCACGATTTACAGTTCTCCCGTGTGCCCTTCAGCATTATCTGAACTTATTCCAGTGTGAGGTCCAAATACAAACGTATGGACTGGTTTCTCTCTGGAGGCTCCTTTACTTCAAAGACAAAGTGAACCTCCACAAGTCCGGGGCCCAGCCCGGTCACCATATCACATGTGGGCCGGCAAAGGCCCGTGCTCTGAAGGAAATGGCAGGACCAAAAAGCTAGTGTGTGAAAGCTCCAGGGTTTGGAAGGGACAACTGGGCCCTTCAAACACGGGGAAAGGTCTTTCAGCAACTCCTGTCCCTGCACTATCGATGACCAGGGCACGGGCAGCCCACGATCACTTTCGATGCAGGAGCAGCAAAGGACAGAAAGAGCCAGGAAGGGCGGGAGGCTGGAGCCAGGGGCCTGGGGCAGGGAGAGCAGCCCAGCCTGGCCGAGTCCCAGCAGCTTCTGTCGTGTCCGGCCAAGACCCCACAAAACCTCCCTGCCAGGGGGAGTCAAGACACTTCCAGCATAAAAAACTGCAAATGCTTTCGGGCTGAAAAAGATCAGGATCATGTGGTCATGGCACCACCATGAAAAATTTTTTAGAACTTTTGCTGCTATCCCAGCTTTGCTCTTCAGATGAAGATGTGGAGTCTGAGACGGGGTCACAGCGCTAGACAGGTTGAGAGGCGGGACCGGTCTCCATCACAACGGTACTTGCACTGACACCCTAAGGCTCGGAAGGGAGGTGCCCCGGGGAGCCCTTCACCCAAGCAGGTTTCCAGAGCCCTCCCCTAGGCATGTAGGGGACTGCCCCACAGCAGGATGCTGTCACCCCACTTCCCCTTACACGATCATCCAAGCCCCAGAAAACACGCACGTGACTTTACAAAAAACACAAAATTCCAGAGAAAGGTCCAAAAGCCTTACCTGGGGCCCCAGAGCCTAGCGCCTGGCTGACACCAAGATGACGCCTCCTGTGGAGCCTCTGTGCACACAGACCCAGCTGCAAAGGAAAATCGGTGAACGGGCACTCACAGCAGGCCCTGGGGGACACACGGAACACTTGGCACAGCAGCTGGCAGTTCCTAGCACCCACGAAGGCAGGCTGTTACTGCAGTACCTGAACGGCCACACTACGGTATCAGGAACAAGAACAATTTAACCCCAGGAAGGGGTCTGCAGGTCACCTCTGATGGGAATAATACCTACGTTACCCTATGTGCCAACTGTGATCAATTTGCTGCTAACCAGTCTGTAGGCTGTGGCTGCCTGGCAATGACTAGAATGGACCGGGAGGGGTACCAGGTGGAGGAGGGCCCCGTGCCTGCTACGTAGTATAAGGGCGACTTACATATGCATCCTCAACTATACTGGGCTTTGTCCAGGTCGGTCACTAGAAAATCACCAACAGTGGACCACGGGCCCTGCTCATGACCAGGATTAAGGCAGATTATAGTAAGTCTACCTTTCATTACAGAAACAATTCCAGTGGAGAAAAGGAGGCTGACCCGGCAGGCTGGCTTGCTGGAGGGCTTGGTACCCTGACACTCTGCAATGGGAGAAGCCCTGTCACCTCACAACAGATGGGTCATCTCCACCTCTTTGGGGTTTTTTTTTTTGGTCCAGGTGCTATGCATCAGGCACCAGATGCAACACAATACAGGGAGGTGCTGCCCTCAAGATTACAGCATAAGGGGCACGATCAGCAAATCAACACTTTCTAGGTGCGATCAGTGCTGAGGGGCGGGGCTGAGGATGTGGAATGAGGAAGGGGTGCGATGGGGAATCAGAGAAAACTTCCGGAAGGGAGCCCTCCACTGCCAGCCCGTGAACTGCTAAGGCAGGGCCCTGTTCGGGAAAAGGGGCGCTCAGTGAGCACACAGCGCCAGGGACCAGGAAGCAACACAAATCAGTGGGAAGAAAGACATGTACGAAAGCTCCAGAGTTTGCAAGGGACAGGAGTGAACCCTCCAAACACGGGGAAAGGCTTTCAGCAATTCCTCTCCCTGCACTATCAATGACCAGGGCACAGGCAGCCCACGATCACTTTCGAATGCAGGGGCAGAAAAGGGCAGTGAGGGAGCTGAGAAGGGAGGCCACCGCCAGCATCCTGGGAAACGGCCTGGCCTAGGAACACACCAGCAGACAGGTCAATGACCAGACTTACAGCCTAAGATGACAGAACCACCCGATTATTCACCAGTCCCTGCCAAGAGCTGAAGAGGAGACTAACGGCAGAAATACTGAGAACTCTTAGGTACTGAAGGAACGTGTGTAAGTGGCACCAGGATTGAACACCTGACAGAATTCTCGCTCAGGCTCACAAAAGAGCACTTGGCTGGTCACTGGATGTGAATCTCTGTCCTGTCAACATCACAGCAGCCTCCATCCAGGCTTTCAGGAGCAGAAGGGGGCCCAAGCCTCCACTGCACCCTCATTCTCTACACCTCAGCACCCAACATCTCTGGCCTCACAGCCTGCACACAACTCAAGTACTAGAGAACCGGCGGGACACCACTTACCTGGGACTCAGTCCCGGCTCTCCCTGACGACACGTCTCATGTAACAGCAGCCATGTGACACTCCTGCAGGGGACAAGAAGCCATCATGTGATCTGCCCAACTGGCAGGAAACCATTATGCTCATCGACAGGAAAACATGATGTGTGTGTTGGGGGGATTCGGGTCTTAGGCAATGAACGCACTACAGCCTGACTCCCTCCATCCTCAGACTGCCTCATGCTTGGTCACTGCTAGTCACTGAAGGCTGTCCTGTATGGAAGGGACAAGTATGGGTCCCCTGAACATGGGGAAAATCTTGCAACTTTTCCTCGGCCTATATTACCAATGACCAGGACACAGGCAGCCTGTAACCACTTCAAATCCAGAGGCAGAAAAGAACACAGGGCTGCTGAGACTGGAGACCAGGGTCAGAAGACCACAGCTGTGGCAAGACCCACTCCCATTCTCCTTTTTTAAAGCCTCAGAGAAACCAGCACCAAGCCAGGCAGAGGGCACTCAACAGACACCAGGTGCCAGGAGACATCTAAAGAGGTGGGGGGGGGAATTCCCTGGAGGCCCGGTGGTTAGGACTCCGTGCGCTTTCACTGCCATGGCCTTCGTTCAATCCCTGGTCAGGGAACTAAGATCCGTCAAGCCGTGCGGTGTGCAATAATACATAAGTAAAATAATAGAAAAGCGGCGGGAGGACGGCCGTGTGGGACAGCTCCAGAATTGAGAAGGGACAGGAGTGAACCCTCCAAACACGGGGAAACGCTTTCAGCAACTCCTCTGCCGGCACTACCAGTGACCAGGGCACGGCCAGCCCACGATCACTTCCAAATGCAGGGGCAACAAAGGGCAGAAGAAGAGCCAGGCAGAGGAGCCCATGTGAGCAGCCGGCTCTCCGCCCAGGCAGGGGAAAGCTGCCCAGCCAAGCCCGGGACCCCAACGCTATCCTCACTTCATGGAAAGACTCCACCTCCCCTCATCAACAGAGGCCACAGGAAGACCAACTTCTCGTAAAAATGCCTCAAGTACTCATCCACCCACAAAATACCAACTAAGTACCTACTAACCACTTGCCAGGCACTGGGGGTTCAAAGACACAGACCAGGCCTCTGCCCTCCCGGACTGCTTGCTGTTTCCCCCTGGAAGGAAAGGAAAGCTCAGGAGAATGAAGTAACTCACCTGAGGTTCCACGGCTAACAAGCAGCTGAGTCAGGATCTGAACTCAGGCCTTTCTGGACCCCAAACCCAGCCCCACTCTCCTGCACAAGGCTTGGCAAGACTGTGCCCAGAACCCCCCTGAGCCCAGGGACCACCCCTCTGCGGCGGGGCAGGAAGGCCACGGCCCCCAGTTCAAGGCCCTCAGGAGCAGCACTTGCCCAAGGGACAGCTCAGCCCCTGGACACAGTGGGGCGCAGCAGGCAATGCGGCTCAGGGTCCCGCAGGAGAGAAGGGGGCGCTGGCAGAGGCAGGCGCAGCAAAGCCGTTCGAGGGAGGGTCTTCAGCAGCGCAGGGCCTGGCCAGGGAACGGGTGCGGAAGGGCTTCAGTGCGAAGCAGGGACAGGAAGCCAGACTCTGCCCCTCGGGGGCCCTGGGGCGCCCTCACTTTAAAGCTCTAACACCCGTTTGGAAAATGGACGTTTCAACACTTTCCCTTAAAGCTTAATAAGGGGAAATGGGCTAACGGTCACCAGAGTATTTGGCCGGTAACCGACGAGCGGCTTTGGGGCCTGAAACGCTGGAGTCGGAGGTGATGGGCAGTGAATCAGGGGCTCTGGCGCCCCTCGGGCCAGGTTCACACGGGCTCTGCACGACCCCCTGCGGGACCTCGGGCCACGCGTCACCCGACCGGTCTCTCGACATCAGCGGGCACAAGTCTCCCCACGGGGCAGGTGAGGCTCCGAGACGGCGCCGGCCGGTGGCTCGGTGACCGGAGGCCTCTTTGTCGAAGACACGAGGGCCGAGAAGTCGCCATGCGGCGCTCACCGGCCCCTCGGGCCTCAGTTTCCCCTTGGGGGGGGGCGGGCGGAGCAGACCACGTGCCCAGCGCTCCCCTCAGTAACGCACCCGGGGCGCCGTGAGAGATGGCGCGGAACAGAGGCGGAAACACAGCAGACAGTGCGGGAAGGTGCGGATGTCCGCGAATGTTGGGAGATGGCGTGGATCCAAGAGAAACAGAAGCCACCGGAGCCGGGAACCTCCTCCACCCGCGCAGCGGCGGCGGAACTGCAGCAGAGACGAGGCCTGCGGCCTAGAGCGGAGTCGCCGGGAGCGGATCCCTCGCGCGCGATCCTGCAGCAACCTCTGGTGGAGCGGAGCCCGAGTTCTGCGTTGGGATGACTTGGTAATTTCCAGAAGCAGTCTGAAATTTTGAAAATAACATTCCCTCACCTGTTTTGCTTTTCTGTGTGTGTTCTGTTTGTTGTCACTGATTTGACATTAATTTGTACGAATGGTGACTCTTCCACATGAGGAGCTTTAATTAGCAAAAGCTCTTTTTTTTTTAATATCCGAGTATAGTTGATTAATAATGTGTTAGCTTCAGGTGTACAGCGGAGTGATTCAGTTATACAGATACATATATATATTCTTTTTCAAATTCTTTTTCCATTTAGGTTATTACAGAGTATTGAGCAGAGTCACCCCTGCTATACAGTAGGTCCTTGTTGGTTATCTATTCTAAATATAGCAGTGTGTACATGTCAATCCCAATCTCCCAATCTATACCTCCCCTGCCACCCTTTCCTGCTGGTAACCATAAATTCGTTCTCTAAGTCTGTGAGTGTGTTTCTGTTTTGTAAATAAGTTTGTTTGATCATTTTTTAAAGATTCCGCATGTAAGCAATATCCTATGATATTTGTCTTTGTCTGACTTACTTCGCTCAGTATGACAATATCCAGGTCCATCCATGTTGCTGCAAATGGCATTATTTCATTCTTTTTTTTTTTTTTTTTTTTTTTTTTTTGCAGTACACGGGCCTCTCACTGTTGTGGCCTCTCCTGTTGCAGAGCACAGGCTCCGGACGCGCAGGCTCAGCGGCCATGGCTCACAGGCCCAGCCACTCCGCGGCGGGACCCTCCCAGACCGGAGCATGAACCCGTGTCCCCTGCATCGGCAGGTGGACTCTCAACCACTGCGCCACCAGGGAAGCCCATATAACTGGCTTATTTTACTTAACGTAATATTATTAGGGTTCATCCATGTTGTAGCATTTGTCAGAATTCCCTTCCTTTTTAAGGCTGAATAATATTCCATTGTATGTAGAGACCACATTTTGTTTATCCATTCATCCATCAGTGGGCACTTGAGTAGCTTCTACCTTTTGGCTATCGTGAATAGTACTGCCATGCACATGGGTGGACAAATATCCCTTTAAGACCCTGCGTTCATTTGTTTCGAGGATAAGTGGAATTGTTGGATCCTATGGCAATTCTGTTTTTAATTTTTTGAGCAACCACCATCCTATTTTCCATAGTGGCACACACCATTTTGCATATTTTATCTACTTTGAAGTTGAAAACTTGAAGTTCAGAAGGATTAAGTAGCTTGCTAATGTGTAAAACGTGGTAGAGAAAAATTTCAAGTATGTCTATTGAATTCATTTCCTAGGGCTGCCATAAGAAATTACCACAAACTGGGTAGCTTAAAACAGAAATTTATTCTCTCACTATTCTGGAGGTTAGAAGTCTGAAATCAACATGTCAGCAGGACCATGCTCCCTCTAAAACTCTGGGTGGGGGTCTTCCTTTTCCTAGTGCTTGGTGGTGCCCATCAATCCTGCAGCTGTGTCAATCCAATCTCTGGCATTCTCCTGGGGTGTCTTTCTCCTCACTTACAAGGACACCAGTCATGTGGGATTAATGGTCCTCCGTCCTGCAACATGACCTCATCTTAACTTACATCTTAGTTACATCTGCAAATACTATTCCCACATCAGGTCACTTTCCCAGGTACCAGGTGTTAGGACTTCAACATAACACCTTTTGGGGGTATATAACTTAATCCATAATATCTGTCTTCCTCCAAATTCTGTGATATTTACCATACTTTTGACCTCTTAATGTGATAAACTACTAGACTTCCCAATAGAAAGCCATGCTTGCATTTATGGAACAGAACTTATTTGCTAGTGGTGGATTATTAGACTATAAGCTTGGAGGAAGGCAGACACAATAGGTTTTTTCATTCATCCCTTTGCCTCCAGTCATTATACAAAAACAAAAACAAAAAACAGTATTGGAGGGCTTCCCTGGTGGCGCAGTGGTTGAGAGTCCGCCTGCTGATGCAGGGGACATGGGTTCGTGCCCCGGTCTGGGAAGATCCCACATGCCGCGGAGCGGCTGGGCCCGTGAGCCACGGCCGCTGAGCCTGCGTGTCCGGAGCCTGTGCTCTGCAACGGGAGAGGCCACAACAGTGAGAGGCCCACGTACTGCAAAAAAAAAAACAAACAGTATTGGAAAAGTGGTATAGCTTTTCCAGTGCCTTTATGGGGAAAAATCATTTGAACAGTTGTTTGGGGAATTATTTAGGTGGTAGTTTTTGTTGTTCCTTTCTCAATTTCCTGCCAATCAGGCTGTTGTTGACATCTGTTGGACACACCCACCAGCATAGCGCCCCATAGAGCGGAAGCGCTTATTTACCATGTATTGAATGAATGAATGAATGAATGAATAGAAGGTTCATTGGCTCAGCAGTGCCTCTGCCCCCTTTTTGCTACTACTGTTCTGTCTCGATGACCAGTGGCTCCAAGTGACTGGTGGCTCCTCCTCCCCCTACAGCCTCCTTAAGCCCCCTGTGTCCACTCCTGAAAGAGCCTTGGTCCAGGCAGACCTAATCACCAGCCTCCTCCTGCCTGGGTAGGTCCCCAACACACCCCCTTCTGGCAAAAGACCCACTTGAAACATCCATCCCTTCTGGAGCTTGCAGAGAGTGCACTGCAGTTTTATTTTGTTTTTAACGTCTGCAGACACATTGCTGACTGACAAATAAGGACAAGCCACCGAGCATGGACTGTTATCTGAACGCCAAGAGCAAAGGCTGTCGTAACACATTTATTTCAAGACCTCAGCATGCTGCCCTGTTTGCTGGAATCTCCAGTTATGTAGGCCAGTGTCGTAGATGGGAAAGTCATCTGAGATAAGCCCGCAGTGCCTCGTGCAATGCCAACCTCCCCGCCCTGACCCCCACTGATGGAATACCTCAATAACTGGCCATTTAGGATAAGTTAAGGAAAAGACTTAGGCACTGCGCCAGGAGTGTTGGTGACAGAAACCTAACTTATTCTAAAAAAAAAAAAAAGAATTACATTCTTAGAAAGCTTATGTAACCGAACAAAAGGAAAGGCAGAGGTGGAACTGGGCTTCCAAGATGACAAACACCAGGGACTGAAATTCCACCAGTACTCTCTGTCCTGCATCTCCCCCTCTCTCTGTGTGTGGATTTCTGACTTTACATTTACTCTGTTTCTTGTATATGGGGTGGGGGGGGACATATGCTACATTTGCCCTGAAGTACATCTCCATACATCTTCCACTGTAGGTAGGCAGGATTGCCACATATGGTTGTGCAGGTTGTGTACTGCCCAACTCATGGACGTGCCATTCACATCATAGACTCTGGCTGAAAAGCAGAGACGTTAGGGATACTTGGCTGAACATAGAAAACATGTTTTCCTAGCACATCCTTCTCTCGTCCAGCAGAGTCACCCTACGTTCTACCATCCTGAAGGGAGGGGTTCAAAAATCTCCATTCTAATCCTTAAATGGTGGGCCCTTCTAATGAAGACTCTTGGGAATATCTTTAAAGGGCAACACTTTGGGGAAATTTTTCCACAAGCTTCATGAGGACAAGCAGAAGATAATTAAACCTGAGACAGTGTAACCCGTGCAGGTCCATTAGAATAAGAGAAAGGTTTGCAAGAAGTAGAGGGGCCTTCTGGGAAATGCAGCCCTAACGCCACAATCTTGGAACTCTCAATCCTCAAAGTTACTTTCCAGGCCAAAGGATAGGCCCTTCTACCTTTTCATAGCTGTGGGAGGAGTCACCCATCTCAGAGGTCTCTCATCTCATGGGTGGATTGGGAGGCGTTGAGCGTGCATAGGTGCATAGGTGTTAAGCATGCATAGACTTCAGAGTCTCTGTGGTTTGCCCTGCTTGGGATGCTTGGCCAAGACCCAGCTCCTTCCTGGATGAGCTCACTGGGAAGGCCCTACCCAGTGATGCAGTGGGCAGAGGGTGGGCAACAATGGTGAAAGGAAGAGGAGCCTGAAGGTCATCGAATCTGAGCTGGGTCCTCTGTCAAACATATTGTTCTCCTTGGTCATCACTGACCAAGGCTGCTTCCGCCTGAAACTTACCAATATACTTTTAGGATGTTTAGGTCTACATTACTGAATAAATTAACCTGTAATTTACTTTTCTTTTATTAACCTTTTCTAATTTGGAGGTTATGTGAACTGAGAACTGTTCTCTCTTTATAATCTAGGAGACTGTGTAAGGCCACAAATCTTTGTAGAATTTACCTATTAAGACACCTGGGGGCTTCCCTTCCCTGGTGGCGCAGTGGTTAAGAATCTGCCTGCCAATGCAGGGAACACGGGTTCGAACCCTGGTCCGGGAGGATCCCACATGCCGCGGAGCAACTAAGCCCGTGAGCCACAACTACTGAGCCTGCGCTCTAGAGCCCGCGAGCCACAACTACTGAGCCTGCGTGCTGCAACTACTGAAGCCCGCACGCTGCAACTACTGAAGCCTGTGCGCCTAGAGCATGTACTCTGCAACAAGAGAAGCCACCACAATGAGAAGCCCGCGCACCACAATGAAGAGTAGCCCCTGCTCGCCGCAACTAGAGAAAGCCCGTGCGCAGCAATGAAGACCCAATGCAGCCAAAAAAATAAATCAATAGGGCTTCCCTGGTGGCGCAGTGGTTGAGAGTCCACCTGCCGATGCAGGGGACACGGGTTCGTGCCCCGGTCTAGGAAGATCCCACATGCCACGGAGCGGCTGGGCTTGTGAGCCATGGCCGCTGAGCCTGCGTGTCCGGAGCCTGTGCTCCGCAACGGGAGAGGCCACAACAGTGAGAGGCCCACGTACCGCAAAAAAAAGAAAAAAAAAAAGTCGATAAAATAAACAAATTTAAAAAAATAATAATAAATAAATAAATTTATTTTAAAAAAAGACACCTGGGTATGATGTTTTCTTTGTGGGAGGATTGTTAACTGATTCAATTTTTTAAAGTGTTATGAAATTATTTAGGTTTTCTATTTTTCCTTAAGGCAATTCTGTTAAATATATTCCAGGTATGTGTTCATTTTACCTAAATTTAAAATTTTATGGGCAAAAAGTCAAACATATTGTTCTCTAGCTTTTTACCCTCTGCTGACTGTACAAAGCCCCTTTTCCCATTCCTAAAGTTGTTTGGCTATGTTGCTCTACATGGTTAGGCTCATTTTCTGCCATTTTGGTTTCTACTCATTGTTTTATTGATTTTACTTTATTTGGATCATTTCAATTGCCCTTTTCCTCATTTTTTTAAGCCCTCAGGAACCAAGAGCAGACTGAGACACATGGACTTTTTCTTACATTTCAGAATCAAGTGAGTGCCTCTCCCATTGCAACAATGAGAATTTCTTTCTTCTCTTGTAACATTTAAAGATTCATCTATTACAGGCCATGCAATGAGATGCCCTATCCAGTTTCTAACTTCTTCACATTCCAACACATGGATCCACTCCCCCATCCCTTCCCTCACATCGGCTTGTGCGTCTTCCTTTTCCTCCCTTTCCTGAACATCTTCCCATTCCCCCTTTCTGTTTGAGTCCTTCAAAACCCTGCTAAGGTACACCACCTACAAGAAACCACCTTAATTTGGAAATTGATTGAAGTATGACTCCACTCATAGCTCCACAACTAGCCTCCAAGCTCCTTTAGGATCCCTGCTCTCTCACACTCGAGATACAAAATTAAGGAAGAAAGTATAATTTTCCCAGCTTGGGTCCCACGCCCAACCCTTTCTCAGGAGAGGGCAGGACTCCATAATTGATATTCCCAACAAGACTGAATTCAACAGGAAAA
Source organism: Mesoplodon densirostris (assembly GCF_025265405.1). Classification (NCBI taxonomy): domain Eukaryota; kingdom Metazoa; phylum Chordata; class Mammalia; order Artiodactyla; family Ziphiidae; genus Mesoplodon; species Mesoplodon densirostris. Next base: position 21,658,141 of record NC_082676.1, on the reverse strand, counting down.
GTGAATGCCACAAGAAAATCAGGGAGAAGGAGTAGACAGGTCAAAACTACAGATGTTCTAGCCATTTAATATTCAGATGGGTGGTTGGGAAGAGGAAAGGATGCTCGGAGACTTGGCAGGTCAGAGTTTCCGTTCTCATCCACAAGGGGGCGCGAAGGAACCGCTTGCGCGGGTTCCGCCCTGGGAGCTGCCGCTCTAGGCTGCCGCGCCTCAACTGCATTTCCGCTGGCGTTCAACCGGCGGACGCTGCGTCCTGCGTCCTAGTGGGAGAGAACCGTGCAGCTTCTTCTCACGTCGTCTCCTATGACCTGTAGCCGACAGTCCCGGCACCCTGGGTGAGTCACTGCGGGGCCGCGCTTCCCAGGGACCCCCGGCGGCCTTCAAGGCCGGTGCTCCGTCTCCCTGCCCCCGACAGGAGGAGAAACAGGCCCGAGGGGGTGGGAAGCTCCGGCCGCAGGTCTCCTCGGAGCCCTTGTCCGCTCCCTGTTCTGAGCCCGTCCTCTCCGCCGCGTGTGGGCCTTTCGGGACTCGTGTCCTCGACAAAGAGGCCTCGGGTCACCGAGCCACCAGCCGGCGCCGCTTCGGAGTGTCAGGTCCCCTGGCCTCACCCGCCCCGTGGGGAGACTTGTGCCCGCTGATGTCGAGAGACCGGTCGGTTGACGCGTGGGCCCGAGGTCCCGCAGGGGGTCGTGCAGAGCCCGTGTGAACCTGGCCCGGGGGGCGCCAGAGCCCCTGATTCACTGCCCATCACCTCCGACTCCAGCGTTTCAGGCCACAAAGCCGCTCGTCGGTTACCGGCCAAATACTCTGGTGACCGTTAGCCCATTTCCCCTTAATAAGCTTTAAGGGAAAGTGTTGAAACGTCCATTTTCCAAACGGGTGTTAGAGCTTTAAAGTGAGGGCGCCCCAGGGCCCCCGAGGGGCAGAGTCTGCCTGCTTCGCACTGAAACCCTTCCGCACCCGTTCCCTGGCCGGGCCCGGCGCTGCTGAAGACCCTCCCTCGAACGGCTTTGCTGCGCCTGCCTCTGCCAGCGCCCCCTTCTCTCCTGCGGGACCCTGAGCCGCATTGCCTGCTGCGCCCCACTGTGTCCAGGGGCTGAGCTGTCCCTTGGGCAAGTGCTGCTCCTGAGGGCCTTGAACTGGGGGCCGTGGCCTTCCTGCCCCGCCGCAGAGGGGTGGTCCCTGGGCTCAGGGGGGTTCTGGGAACAGTCTTGCCAAGCCTTGTGCAGGAGAGTGGGGCTGGGTTTGGGGTCCAGAAAGGCCTGAGTTCAGATCCTGACTCAGCTGCTTGTTAGCCGTGGAACCTCAGGTGAGTTACTTCATTCTCCTGAGCTTTCCTTTCCTTCCAGGGGGAAACAGCAAGCAGTCCGGGAGGGCAGAGGCCTGGTCTGTGTCTTTGAACCCCCAGTGCCTGGCAAGTGGTTAGTAGGTACTTAGTTGGTATTTTGTGGGTGGATGAGTACTTGAGGCATTTTTACGAGAAGTTGGTCTTCCTGTGGCCTCTGTTGATGAGGGGAGGTGGAGTCTTTCCATGAAGTGAGGATAGCGTTGGGGTCCCGGGCTTGGCTGGGCAGCTTTCCCCTGCCTGGGCGGAGAGCCGGCTGCTCACATGGGCTCCTCTGCCTGGCTCTTCTTCTGCCCTTTGTTGCCCCTGCATTTGGAAGTGATCGTGGGCTGGCCGTGCCCTGGTCACTGGTAGTGCCGGCAGAGGAGTTGCTGAAAGCGTTTCCCCGTGTTTGGAGGGTTCACTCCTGTCCCTTCTCAACTCTGGAGCTGTCCCACACGGCCGTCCTCCCGCCGCCTTTACATCTGCTTCCTGGCCCCTGGTGTCTGGCTTACTGAGTGCTGCCCTATGCGAGGCCCAGTGCTAGTTGCAGAGAAGCTTTTAAAAAAGGAAGATAAAGCATGGGCTGTGTCTAAGGAGCTATGGCTGGCTGTGGAACCACTGTTCGGGTAATTTTCACCAAGGGCTTCCCTCCAGGAAGCCAGGTCTGCCTCCCCCTTCTCCGCTTTCCAGGTCCTTAATCAAGCATGTTTCCTGGTGTGATGTAGTGTGGGAAGTGGCTTGATGTGAGATGAGGGCACTAATCATACTTTATGAATATCATTGGTTTTCTTGTTTTTTTGCCTCTCTCTGATCTGATCTCAAGGTCAGTGTCTGAGTTTTGCCTCTCCGCAGGCTCAGTGCCTGGCAGGTGTCCGGTCTCAGCAACTGTGGAACAACTGCCCAGCAGGAAAGAAGGAAAGGACAGACGCATCCCGGTGAGGTGGCGCGGCCCATCGTGTCATGGAGAATCAGGGAAAGACTGCTTGTGAGCCAGCCAGCCAGGGGAGAGATGGGGGCACTTCCTGTGTTTCCTTTTCTTGGAATTGTTCTTCCTGTTGACCAGTATTTATCCCTTGGAGGTTCCTTGGCATGAGATGGAGCCCAGTCCACCAGGGGAGACTTTCCCCATGGCCTGCGGTTATGGTGGCAAGAACCAGAACAGTATTGCACTTGGACAAGGCTTAAATAGACACCAGACCTCACCTCCGCAGGCAGCCTGAGGTGCCTTTACCCTTCCTACCCCACCCCCTGGTCAAGGCCAGACCAGGCCAGGCACGGCCTGTCAGGTGCTGCACACTCCCAGACCTGTCCTGGACTTTTATCCTGTTCAAGATCCAGCTTCCAGAAACTGTACAGTGTCATTAGAGTTTGCACAAAAGATGATCTGAAAAGGCCTCTGCCTCAGATGCAGATGAACTGTTGTCCCATGTGGAGTAATAACTTCCGTCCTGTTCATGAGTGGTGGCGTGGCTCGTGGGTGGTAACAGCAGCCCACGTTTGTGAAGTGGCCGCTCTGCACGTACTCAGCCTGGGCTTCCCAGGGCATGCTGTGGTCAGGTGGGATCTAGGTTACTCATCCAGGGCTTCTCGATTTTTGCAGAGGAGACTCTTTTTTTTTTTTTGCGGTATGCGGGCCTCTCACTGTTGTGGCCTCTCCCGTTGCGGAGCACAGGCTCTGGATGCGCAGGCTCAGCGGCCATGGCTCACGGGCCCAGCCGCTCCGCGGCATATGGGATCCTCCCAGACCGGGGCACGAACCCGTATCCCCTGCATCGGCAGGCGGACTCTCAACCACTTGCGCCACGAGGGAGGCCCTGCAGAGGAGACTCTTGAGAGGTGTCCCCATCCTGTCAAGAAGCAGCTGGACCTCGTGCTGCTGAGGTGAGCTCTGTTCCCTGGAGATCTGGGGCTTTGCCTCCCTCAAGGTGCACGCAGGTCCCGCGGTGGTCTGGGAAGCAGCTAGAGGAGAGACAAGAGTGGCTTCGACCCGGCCCTCACCTTTACCCTCTCTGGGGCCTTTGGGAACACACCTGGTTCCTCTTTATGTGCTTGTTTCTGAGAGCCCCTGGGGAGCCCTTCCTCAGACTGTTTGTTATGTTGGCAGCAGAATGTGTGAACAGAGGCAGGGAAAGGATTTCGGTATGCCCACCTGTACCCAGGTGTCAGTCACTTCTCTGCCTCCTCCTAACTTTGGGACCTTCTCTTATCGCTGGTTTCATCCTCCATAAAGCAGGACTACAATGAGGCCATTTGTCTTCAGATCACCGAGTCCCTGTCTTTTACAACCTAAGAACTCTGCCACTTTTCTTTCAGAGGTGTCCTCCCTTTATCTCTCCCTTCCGGGCCACGTGGAAGGCTTTTTTTGCAGGATTAGAAGCAGATACTGGGTCCTTGTGCTCCGTTAGGCCGACTGCTCCAGGCCTCTGCCATTGGCCTCCTTTTTCAGCAAGCCCTCTGTCCTTTCCTGCCCTTGCACTTGGAAGTGATCACGGGCTGCCCGTGGCCTGCACTTTGGTAGTGCAGGCAGAGGAAACATGGTAGGGTTGTCCTGCATTTGGAGGGGTCACATCCTCACCCTCCAGTTCCGGGAGCTTTCCCATACACTCCTGCTTCTTGCCTGCCACACCTCGGGCCTCCAGGGCCTTGGGGTCTATCGTGTGTGCATTGGTGTCTATCATGCGTGCATTGGTGTCATTGTTGGGGCATTCGCTTCCTGCCCCTGCTGTTGGGAACCAGGCCCTGTGTGCTGCTTAACTTCCCCTTGATGCCCAGTTGCTGTCAGCCGGCCATGGCACGTTCCCGTAAACCTGGCAATGGTGTCCTTTTCCGCCTATCACTGATCAATTACACATTGATCAGCGTTGGCCACCCTGCCATAGGCCATCCACTGTCTCCCTTTTTAGAGTTAACTACTGTTTTTTTAATGAAGAAATAGTGTGTCTGTTCAGGAAATAATAACAGCCAACATACGCAGAACGTTCACTGTCTGGTAACTCTTGCACTAAGTCCTTTCCTGGTGCCTGACATGCTCTGCTGTGAGCAGGGACAAGTCGGGTGCTCATCCTTGGCTTCTTGTCTGTTGCAGATGAGTCCAGTGTGTGCAGAGGTGTCATGGAAGTTGTCATGTCGGGAGTGGTCTAGACCCCAGTGTCCTTGAGGTAAGATCTCTGGTCCATTCTCTGGAGTGTTGGGTCCTCTCATCCGGTAGTCGTGTGTATGTGTTCCCAGGGGCTTTGGGTGAAAATGTAGGGGAGCCGAGAGGTGAGCTGAAGGCAGCATCCACGAGTCCCCAGGTCTGCTCACCACCCCAGCCCTGGGCATCCTGGACCACATCTGGCCCTTCACTGTCTGCAGTGGCTGCTGCAGGGGTGGAGCCTCTAGAGTTCCACTGGGGCGTTGAGAGTTGTGGGGTATCTGTCCTTCCCTGGAGTGTGGGCAGAAGCATGTTGTGATGGAAAACGGGTGGACCTGGGCATCAGAGATTCCTCCCCTGGCTTTGAATCCCCTTCTGCTGCCGTCTTAATCAGTGTCCTATTCAGAACCTTGTTTTCTTCATTTGAAAAACCGAAGCTGTGTTAGAGGTGACTTTGTGGTTCTTAAGACCACATGATTTCTGTAATTTCCAACCGTAATATTTTCCCGTTTTTGTCCAAAGTGACTTCTCTTTTTTTTTTTGAGTGGATTTTTTTCTGTGCTTATTTATTTGTTTGTTTGTTTGTTTGTTTATGGCTGTGTTGGGTCTTTGTTGCTGTGCGCAGGCTCTCTCTAGTTGCGGTGAGCAGGGGCTACCCTTCGTTGTGGTGCGCAGGCTTCTCATTGTCGTGGCTTCTCTTGTTGCGGAGCACGGGCTCTAGGCGCACACGCTTCAGTAGTTGTGGGTTGTGGGCTCTAGAGCGCAGGCTCAGTAGTTGTGGCGCACAGGCTTAGTTGCTCTGCGGCATGTGGGATCTTCCCCGACCAGCGCTCAAACCTGTGTCCCTTGCATTGGCAGGCAGAGTCTTAACCACTGCGCCACCAGGGAAGCCCCAAAGTGACTTCTCTTTGATTCCCTTGGGAGAAGGTTTCTTTTGGGCTTTTGCAGGAAAGAATGGCCACTCCGTGGGTCCTGTGCTTGGCTGGGTGGTTTTCCCAGACTCAAGTCTACCGTATAGGCCACTAGCACTCCCTTCTCTTCCTGGAGCTCTCTCTGCCTTGTACGCACCTGCATTCAAAGGTGACCATGGGCTGTCCGTGCTCTGGTCGTTGATAATGCAGGGAGAGGAATTGTGGAAAGCAATTTCCCGTGTTTGGAGGGTCCACACCTGTCCCTTTCAAATGCTGACGCTTTCACACACTCCTGCTTCTCTCCAGCCTGTGCTTTCCAGCCCTCAGGCACTGGGGGCCGCTGTGTGACAGGCAGTGACAGGAGACTTCCGAGCTCGGCCTGTCTCAGCTTGGCCTCCTGTTAGCAGAGCCAGGCTACGTCTGTGTCAGGTTTAGATACTTTAGGGGTGTAAGGAACCAGGATGAATTACACATAATGAATAAGCCCGATGTTGGGTGGTGTATAGTGGTTGCCGTAAGATTTTCAAAGGGAAGCAGCTTGTTGGAGGTGGCGGACCTGGCCTTTGAAGGAGTGGGATGCGATAGGCTGGAAGAAGGTCTTCGGGGGGAAGGGAGGAACACGAGGACGATTTGAGGCTGGGGTGAGCATGAGCACCTGGGAGTCCGGTGTACAGGCAGTAATGACGGTGCGGGGGACAGCTGCTGGGGGTGGCGGTCCCCACTCCTGCCACAGGGGTAGGGCCGAGTGGGAAGAGCTCCTGAGAGCAAGCTCTCCGGCCGTCTCTCTGCCAGTTACTGCATTTGCTCTGTCGCCGTGAGAAGGCCCATTTTTTGAAGACAGTGTTCATTTTGACTCTTCTCTAGGAGTTTTGAGATTCCTTTTTGAGCCAGGTTTGGTGTGAAAAGCCCGCAGCTCATGCCTGACTAACTGGGGGCACTCTCACGCATGTCAGCTTGAAGGAAGACGAGGTAACGTTGGAGAGTTATCCCTGGTCCTGACCTCCTGCCCCGTGGCCTCCTCATCACTCTGGGGCGCTGCCTTGGAGGAAGCCTCAAGGGATGGAAGTGCTGGCCTCTCAGGATGGTGACCTGGGTCCCAGCTCCCCTGGAGGGGCCTCCTCATGGTGAGTAACTGCCAAGGGGCTAAGTCGGCCTGTGTTTCTGAAATAGAAATTCCAAGCTGCCGGCCTCACGTGACTTCCTCCTTTAGGTGGTTTTGGGGCTGTTCACGGATGCTGGCAGAGCAGAGCGAAGAGGGGTGTTGCCACTGATCGTCACCAGACCTTCGTCTCCTGTTGCCTTAGCACAGTATGGAAGGACTTGGCCCCTGTGAGCGGGGCAGAGGGAAAGTCCTGGGACTCTGGGGACTCGGGATTCAGAACTGGAGACCTTCAGCTGGCTCTGCCCTTCCAGCAGGTGCCACAGAGAACTGGGGACCCAGAAGTCTGCTTTCCTTCCGTCTGGACCAAGTCATCCAGTGGCCTCCGTGTCCCCTTGTCTGCTCATGGTGTAACTTTTTAGAAACGAGTTCCCATTGGAGTCTTATGTGCTGGGCATCGTGTCCTCTCACCCACTTCAATAAACCTTGAAACTGCCTTGCCGCTTTTTATGGTTTTGTTTTCTTTTTTTAATACTTGCTTCCATGTGCACAGCTGGGTATAGAGACAGTGGGCCACAGGGACAGGTCTTCCAGGTTTCAGTCATTGAGACTTTCCACTTAGCACACTCCTGAGGCCTGACCTAGGGATGGGGGATGGGATGTAGAATTGACATGGTGTTGAATAATCCCAAGTGCTTCTGGGGGCTCAGGTTTAGCAGAGACGGGAATTGTTGGCAGAGGGATGTTTGCTCCAGGGCTTTGGAAGAGAGGATGAGGGTGTGGTGGACGTAGAGACAGTCGGGCTGAAGTCCTCGAGGAAGGCAGGAGAGCCTTGGGCTATGGGGGTGAAAGTACACGGGGTGAATTTGGGGAGATGGTTTGGAGCAGGGCTGGGAGAGGGATGTATGAGGAACAGCTGCCCTCGGGAGAACTCTGGCGGTGTGGTGGGCAAAGGCCAGGTGTTGGGGTTACTGGTACAGTAACAATGACGGCAGTGGTGCGCTTCACCACCCGCTGGGTACATGGCACTCTGCTCACCTTTCAGGTGTCGTCCACACAGGGGAAGTCTCCCAAAGGCCCTGGTGAGAAGGGAGGAGTTCTCTGTCCATTCCTTCCAGTGACGTTGAATCACCTTGACTGGGGCTGAAGTAGAAACCAGGTGGTCAGGCCCACCTATGTGAGGTCAGCAAATTGATGGCTTCTGCCAGTGGGAGGCATTTTTGGGCCTGGAGGGTCCACGCTGCCGGGCAGCCGTAGCAGAGGTCCTTGTTTCTGCCGTTCCCCTCTCCTCAGTACCTGCCCAAGGGCCACGTGAAGTCTCCCATTTGCTCTCTTGAAGACCCCCCACCTGCTCTGACTCCTCTCTGGGCCAGTTTCATCCCACCGTGGCCCTAGTCCTCTAGTGAAAAAGGAGCACATGTCCGCCCACTTAGCCAAAGCCCCGCTGCTGGTTGTTGCCTCGACACTTGGAGCCCTCTTTCTTTAACACAGACTGTCCCCTCATTGCTGAGCAACTTCCTGTCAGCTTTTGGTACCAGTATCTGTGCCCCATTCCCCTGCCCTTTATTCAGTTTATTCTTTCATGGTTTTCTGGACCCCCCCCACCTCAATCCTATAGCCTGGGGGTCCCTGATGCCATTTTGTCTGTGTTCTGTAGGAGGGGGCGGCGATGGAGCACTGGAGAGGGGAGAGGCGCGAGGTGCTATGGTTGGTGAAATGGGGGAGGGGAGGGGAGGGGAGTCACAAGCCTACGGAGGCGTGATCTCTGAGGAGGCGTGATCTCTGACCGTGGCTTGGCCCAAGGGCACCAAAATTTCCTTCGTAATTCGCCAGACTGGTCACTTTCCGGAGGTGTCACTCATTCCTCGCCCAGTTTCCGTGGCATCCTGGTATAATGACTGGAGGTGGGAGTGGGTGAAGTAATGCATTAGAAGTGCAGGTTGCACCACCCCGCCTGCCCGCCCCGCTTGTAACACTCGGTAGAGGACAGCGCTTCCTGATCATTAACCTGTTCACTTTCAGATTATAAATGACGCTCGCCCCTGACCCAGCCTCTGAAGTCTGCCCTCCCCTGCCCTCTGCTACCCTCGCCCACCTGACCCTCAGCCCCAGCTTAGGCTTCCCACTCGCCAGGGTAGACACGCAGGGCCCTCCCCTGTGATCATGGTCTACTGTCCACCCGCATCTCACACATCATGCCCCACAAGCACCATAGGCCCCAGCCATGCTAGCACGTAAGGTTCCTGACCATGCTGCCCTTTTCCTGGCCTGCGTTTTGTGTGCCTGGAACGCCCCTTCCATTTCAGATGCTCGCCTGACTCCGCTTGTGTCACTTCTGTAGGAAGCCTTCACCGGCTAAACCTCCACCCAGACTGGATCCCCTGCCCTTCCTTTCATTCACATCAAGTTCAATTTTGGGTAGGCACAATTCTAGGAAATGATAAATAGAAGAAGGCAAAAGAGCCAAAACCCCTGCCTTTATGGTGCTTCCATTTTAGAGGACAGGGACATACCATAAACAGTACTGAAACGTCTAGTGTGCTAGACAAGGACTGAGAAGAAAACTAGTCAAGCAGAGAAACAGGACAGGAAGTCTGGGGGCAAGCAGGGGGCGTGGCCTTTGAATCTGTAGTTGGAGAAGGCCTCACCTAGGAGGTGTGATTTGAGTAGAGGGAGGAGCTCTCACCTCTGGGCGTTCATGGCAGCCTGTGCAGTCTCCATCACGGCACGGACCAGCGATGGGAGGAATCTTCCCTCTGGGATACCAGGCCCAGGGAACTGGGGGGACGAGACACCTTTGAGGCCTCTGCAGGGCGACGGCTAGTTAGCAACGTCTGCCATGTGGTGAGGGCAGCAGCCGAATCAAGTTGGGATTAGCTAGTCAGACCAGGCTGTGCACGTCTGGAGGGCAGGCTCTGCATTGTCAGCGCGCAGCCCCTCGCCCCACCCCCCGACCACAGCTCGGTGGACTCGGTGCCATCACCCATGGGCAGGCCTAACCCCCGACCTTGGTCTAGGACCAAGAACAGTGCTAACCAAGCCAGGCATGTTTTCCTCTTGGGGAGTTCTTAGCGCGTCAAGAGCCTGAGTGATTGGTTGCAGGAACAAAAACAGGAAGAGATGGAAGAATTAAGTCCCTTTAACAGCAGAGTCCAGAGGTGCAGAGCATTGAGCTCCTGTTGTAGGCAAGAGGACCATTTCTAGAATTTTTACAGGGAGAGGATGAGACTCCAATTGCCAAACCATGTTTGTGCTGCTGTACAAGGCCTGGCTATGGAGTCTGAGCAGCACTTGCTACAAGGCCTGGGGTTCAGTTTTCCCTGAATTCTTATAAGGCGTGGCCAAGTGACCAAAATTCCCGTCTTCCTTTTCTTTCTAAGAGACGTTACATTCACCATCACTGTACCATGAGTAGAGGGAGCTAAATGAGTGTCTGCTCATAACAGCCTACAGGGTGTTACTTACTTACCAGTGTAGTGGCTGACACAGGCAAGGAGCTCAGTCTGCATTTAAGGATGAGGGATGAAGCCAGTGGTGGCCTCGACCATGGGTACCAGGAATAGTTCACTGAGGCCCCTCTTCCCCCATGACTACAACTGGCATGTCACCAGGATACCTAACTCGGCCTGCATTAGGAAGCGACCTAGAGAAATCGTTAAGAGCCTGTTGAATTCTGATGTTGTCCCTTAATTGCTTTGGGGCCTGGAGCACATTCTTTTGCCTCCTTGAGCCTCGGTTTCTGGCTCTGTAGTTTGACCATCAGAATAGGACCTACCACAAATAGTAATGATGAAATAAGATGATGCTTGTTAAATGCATAACACAGTACCTGCCTCACACTGAGTACTCTGTACACATCAGCTATTTTTATTCGATGAGCATGTCTAGCTTGTTGATAGTTAAAATGAAGAACAAATATAAAATGTCATTATGACAGACTCATCAGTCATCTGTTAACGTGACACCATAAATACTTCTTTGCAAATTTGCAGACGTCCCAGTGGGGCTGGTGTTAAGCATCCCTACCATTGATTGAACTTTTATTAAATTCCACGCACTGTACTAAGTGAGCCTGTATATATAATTACTTCACTTAATCTTCACAGCAACCAGTGAGGTAGACTTAATTATTCTCCATTTTATAAATGAGGAAACCAAAGCTCAGAGAAATGAAGGGACCTGTCTCCCTTCCAATGAATGGTTCAGCTGGCTTTCCATTTCCTGGTGTATCAAGTAGTGAAAAATGTTGCAGGCTGATTTCATAAATAGCAGAAGCATACGAGGCTGTCAGATGCTTGTTTGTACTGGGAAACTGGAAATTAGGATATTTTACTATTCCCTCCATCTGTTTCAAATTATGGCCTATTATCCAGTCTTCCTAAAATAGTCCCCATCTAAATCACCAGTCTTGAGGACTGAACTTGTGAACCTGACATGTACAGAGACGATAGGCATGTTTCAGCCAACGCCAAATTATCAAGTGCACATCTCATTACGGCTGTGTCTGAGGCAGGAGTCATCCTAGGTCTTCTAAGCTTGAAAAAACCTTGGCAGGGTATGACCGAGGTGGCCCAAGAACCAGGATTAGGGTCAAGAAGGGCCATGATCCTATCAGCAAGTTGGTACCTGGTACCAGAGGTGAGGCAGCTGGTGGGAGTTTTATGTATAGTATAATCAAGCCAGGAGAACGGCCATCTGGGAGAATGAAGGTTTATTGTCCATGCAAAAAAGATTTGTCAGGCACTGTGCTGAGAAGCAGGATCTGCCCTCATGGGGATCACATACAGGTATATACATAATAAGTTCTATTTCCAGATATTTATGGAACAGTCACTATGTGCGGGCCTTGCTCTAAGCTGTGCACACAATCCTGAACAAAGTTGAGGAGGGGCCTCATGGAGTGTACAGTCTAGAACAGCACTGTCCAATATAAACCCATACATGTAATTTAAAACTTTCCTACTAGCTGCATTAAAGAAATAAAAAGCAGATGAAATACATTTTAGGAATATGGTTTTATTTGATTCACTACATCAAAAAATATTGTCATTTCAACATATAATCAATATAAAAATTATTGAGATGTTTTATATTTTTCCCCCAAACTAAATCTTTGAAATCTGGGGTACATTTCATGCTTATAGCACGTCTTGGTTATGCTTACAGCACGTGTGGCTGGTGGCTACCTTATTGGACAGCACACAGATCTAGATGATGAGGGGTTCGAGGCTAATTCCATGAAAGAAGAGTGTTGCAAGGATGCCTTCTTTACAGGAAGGCTCCTGCATCTGGTAAAGAAGCTCCTCCAGCCTGGGTTCCCCATCGCCTGGAATCCCTCTTCCCCATCTTGGCAGAGCAGGGCCAGGTATATATCAGGTGTGCCGGATGGAATCCCTGCATCATGTTCCAGAACCTACTGGAGGCAGGATGCCAAGTTCCATAGTGCTCGCCCAGTGTAAGCCCCACTTCCTAGAGTTAACCTTAGTGTGCTGGGAGTGCGTTCATTCAGTCAGTTACTACTTGTTAATTGAGCACCTACTAAGTGCCAGCCTCTGTGCTGAGTAAGCACTGGGAACACACACCAGTGAACATAGACAGTTGATAGCTCACAGTCCCATCATGATAAACAAGTAACCCATAAATGAAGAAATCATTAAAAACGGTAAGAAATGCTGTGGAGGACAAATGACAGGTGCTGTGAGATTCAACAGGGCCACCTGATCTCTTTGGGGGTCAGAGAAGTTCTCCCAGAGGGAGTAGAATTAACTGGGCAAAGGAGGAGTGGTCCACGTGCAAAAGCAGCGTGGGGGATGCAGGGAGGAGCTCTAAGACAGCCAGTGGGGATGGCATGCACCACTGAGGATTAGGGCAGCAGCCTGGAGTGGCTGGGAGAGCGCTAGCTTTGGAGTTGGCACGGATCTGGTCCAACCCAGCCAGAAACTTGGGTGACAAGTTTCAACCTGTCTGGGACCCAGTGGCCTCCTTTAGAGGGACGTGGTGAAGATTAAACAGAGTGATGTATGAAAACTCTTGATATAGCAAATGCCCTACCTCATTGTTAAATTGTTGGCCTTTTTTATTATTTATTGAAGGTTCTTCTGCACCATATCAAGAAGATGGCCAAGTTTTGTGTTTGTTTCCTTCTCTTGGGGACTTCAGAAGTCTCCAAAGTCGAAGTGTTTGAAGAAGTGGAGACAGAAACCTCCCCCCCGCTTTATTTTTTCCCTTGCTTTATTTTTACTAGAAAATTTGAACAGTACAAGTAATAGATGACTTTTAAAAATAAACCTTTTATTTTGGAATAGTTTTAGATTTGCAGAAAAGTTTAAAACCTAGTACAAAGAGTTCCCATGGATCCTTCACCCAGGTGCCCCTAATAAGCACATTTGTCAAAATTAAGAAGTTAATACTGGTACCTTACCATTAACTGAACTCCAAGTTCAGTTTGGATTTCACCAGTTTCCCCACTCATGTCCATTTTCTGTGCCAGGATCCAATCCAGATTACCACATTACATTTAGTCATTATGTTTCCTTAATCTCCTCCAATCTGCAACAGTTTCTTAGTCTTTCCTTATTTTTCACGACCCTGACAGTTTTTTTTTAGAGAAAGCAGAAATTTTCACCTTTGGCAGACTGCCAAGATGATACTTTATTATAGAATTTATGAAGCTACAGTTTAGTAACTTGCAGGTTTTATTAAAATGAATCAAAAAAAAAAAGAAAGAAAAGCAAAGGGTAACACAACCCCACATCCCAAAACTTTCTAGATTTTTTTAGTGCAAGAAATGCCGTATCACTGAAGCACTTGAGAATTATCATGAAATCCTAGCAAAAAATGTAATCACCTCAGAAGTGGTAATAAAAAAGAGAAACAACCAGAGAGGCACACAGATTGTTTTTTTGTTTGTTTTTTTTTAAAGGATTTTTATACTATATTAAAAAACCACAAAATAAAAAAGGGATCAGTCAACATATATCTTAGAAGTCCTTCCAGAGTCTCTGTACCCACAGCCATGCAGGCTGCCTGTTGCCTTGCTCTCCTCTGCTCAGTCTGTGGCTCGTTGAAGGATCGTTGGAGATGACTCAGGCTCTAGTTCTTACAATCACACTTGTTCTGCCAAATCCAAGACCCTGAATTTATCCAAATTGTAGAAACATGCTTTGACCACCCGTCCACCAAAATACCTCCCATTCAGATCAACAACAGCTTTAATTGCTGATTCAACCCTCTCAAATTCTAAAAATATTCGTACTGCTTCATCATCAGGGGCACCAGGAATTTCAAATATCACACATTTTCCAACTTTGCCATATTTTTCACACTCTTCCTTGGTTTCAACTTCCAAGTCTTCATCTACCTCTCCTGCACCAACCATGTTCCTTAGTAGGACCACTTTAGTAGGACACTTAAGTATTTCAGCTAATGGATTTGAATCCGACTTCTTGGCTGCATCTTTCTCAGTGGCGTCGCCCACGATGATCTTGCCTCCCCGCTTGCTGGTCTTCTCCACAGCGCTGTGCTCAAGCCCTGCTCGTGCTTCCCAAGACCCTGGCCTTCCCGGAAGCCGTACTTCTGCATGATTTTATGTGCTACTGTGCCACCCATGTTGGCGAGGAAGGAGTTGCCAGGGCCAGTCGGGGATCTGGGTCTGTCTTGTTCCTCGTACACTGGGGGAGGGATAGCAGCTTTGGAAGACTGTGAGCGAGGTCTTGAATCCTCTTCATAAGGGAAGTCTCGGGGTAACTCTTTGTCTTTCTCTACAAGAGAAGTGGGTGGTGCAATGGCAGCTCCGCCCATACTTCTCTTCCTCCTCTCTCGCTCATAATCTTCATCTTCATCAGAATCTGGATCTGGTCGCCTGGAAAACCCACTAGCTTCATGTCTGTCTTTACGCCTCTTTTCTCTCTCTTCTATTTCCTTCTGTCTTTCCAGCTCCCGCTGTCTCTGTCGCTCCTCTCTCTGGCGCTTCACTGCTTTCTCATAATTGTTAGGAAACATGGGATCATATTCATCAGCTAGGGGAATCAAAACTTCTCCTGCAGAAAACCCACTGGGAGCCGGGTCCTTGAGGCCCGCCGCCACGTGCGGCGGGGTGTCCACGATCTGCCGCTCGTCTGAAGAGCCACCTCGCTTCAGGTCGATTACTGGGGCAAGGACCGTACTTTGTTTTGTCCTCTGGCTCTTTGCCTGAGTGAGAGCTGCCTTCTTCACCTGGAGCTGAGACTGCAGAAATTTGAAGTTTTTGGACCAGCCGTCCGTTTTTGAGTCACTGGTCTCCACTCCCAGGTCATCGTACAGGGACATCTCAGTTTAATGCCGGCCCGCCCGGCCGACGCTCCCGGGCCGCGGCGGCGCACAGGGGCCGAGGCGCCGCGGACTCGGCGGGCTGGGCGCTCGGCTTCAGCCCCCGACGGCCGGACCTCTCCGGCGCCAACCCCTACGCAGAGCCCCTGACAGTTTTTTGTTTTTGTTTTTGGCTGCTAAGTATGTGGGATCTTAGTTCCCCGACCAGGGATTGAACCTGTGCCGCTTGCATTGGGAGCACGGAGTCTTTTTTTTTTTTTTTTAAGGTCACTGCAGTAGTGGTTGGAATAAGAGGCTGAAAGGATTTTTTTGTTTTGTTTTTTGTTTTTTTTTGGCTGTGTTGGGTCTTTGTTGCTGCGCGCGGGCTTTCTCTAGTTGCAGCGAGTGGGGGGCTACTCTTTGTTGCTGTGCGCAGGCTTCTCATTGTGGTGGCTTCTCTTGTTGCGGAGCACGGGCTCTAGGCATGTGGGCTCAGTAGTTGTGGCTCGCGGGCCCTAGAGTGCAGGCTTGGTAGTTGTGGCACACGGGCCTAGGTGCTCTGTGGCATGTGGGATCTTCCTGGATCAAGGATCGAACCCGTGCCTGCATTGGCAGGCAGACTCTTAATCACTGGGCCACCAGGGAAGTCCCAACCTTGACAGTTTTGAAATGTGTTGGTAAGATATTTTGTAGAATGTCTCTCAATTTGGGCTTTTCTGATGTTTTCTCATGATTAGACTGGAGTTATGGGGTTGGGGGAAGAATATCACAGAGGTGAAAAGCCCCTCTTATCACATCCTATCAGGGAGTATATAACATGACTTATCACCAATGATATTAACCTTGATTACTTGGTTAAGGTGGTAGCTGCCAGACTTCCCCACTATAAAGTTACTATTTTTCCCTTTCCGTACTCTAGTCTTTGGAATATAGGCTTGATTTTAATAGATATTTAAGAAAACATATTTGGAAATCTTTGCCCAACAGTGAGAGAGTATATCTCTTTCTCAAGCACATTAGAAGTATTTACAAATAATGACCACATTATCTGCTGCAAAGCGAGTCTCAAATACCAATGCATCAGTATCACATAGATTACAATATGACTACAACATACAGACATGTAAAAACAAAACTTTAGACAATACTTAGACTTGAACTATTACGAATATACCATATATCAAAACTTGTGGAATGCAGCTAAAACAGTACATAAGGAGAAGTTTATAACTTCGAAGGCCTTCATTGAGAAATTCCCTACAGTAAAGGGAGCGTGTGACTCATCACACAGGAGACTTACCTCCACTGACCAGTGTGGACAGGAGTTCAGAGGGTTTCTCCCCAGTGTTATGGTCTTGGGCACTCCTCCAGGACTTTAGCAAAACCCTGAGGGAATCAGAACCACAGTGAACCACTGAGATTGAATGGCCCACCAGTTCCGAAAAATGGAGGCACAGAACAGTTCTTATTCGATTCTACAAAGAAAAGGGATAAAGGGAACTATGCTCAATATGCTGTGATAGGGACTTCCCTGGTGGTCCAGTGGTTAAGACTCTGCGCTTCCAATGCAGGGGGCGCAGGTTCGATCCCTGGTCAGGGGACTAAGATCCCACATGCATGCCGTAACTAAGAGTTCGCATGCCACAACTAAGGAGCCCGCCTGCCGCAATAAGACCCAATGCAACCAAATAAATAAATAAATAAATATTTTTTAAAAAGTCCTGTGATAAACCATAAAGGAAAAGAATATAAAAAAGAATATATATATGTGTATAACTGAGTCACTATGCTATACAGCAGAGATTGGCACAGCATTTTAAATCAACTATACTTCAATTTAAAAAAAAAAGAAAAGGGATGAGATATTTTCCCCATGCTAGCTTTGTGAAATAAGTTTCAGTTGTGATATCCATCAGAGGTGTTGAGGGAAACCAGAGTTTATGTTATCTTTGATTTAGATCTGCTAAAGACATTGTTTTGTTGGGAGCAAGAGTTTTATAATTTTTTTAAAAAGCTGTCCTTTCCAAATGCAAGAAAGACAGCTTCTCAACAGTGAAAAAAGTACACAAGAATATAGGTTTAACCTCTTCTTAAAATAAAAAATTCTAAGTAACGAAGTTTGCTCCAACGTCACAGGCATTGCCTTTAAATGCTACCTTTTTCAGAATGGGCCACCTCCTTGTAAAACTCTCTCCACTTCTAATAGACCCTGTGTGGATTCTGCTCTCATAGGTTTAGCTGTCTTCTGCTTGAGGTGATCAAGCCTGGGAATACAAAGCTTCAAAGTGCCGATTCTTTGAGCTATTCCCTGGCAGCTTTACCAGGGAGATCATTAACGGTTAGGGTGGGATTTCTTGAGCTCCCTTGGAATGGGCTTGTCGAGGACCACCCTTCCCCACCAGAGAAGAATGTACTAAGAAAACCTACCCTTCTCTTTCAGTCAAGCATTTTCTATGGCATGGGCTCAACCACGCATCCCCAGCATCTCTGCTTCTCAGCTATGAAGTATGATGTGAATGGCTCCCAGGAGGGGTACAGTGCACATCCCTGTGGCAAACCTGCCTACCTTCAGTGGAAGGTGGATGGAGACATGCCTGGGATAAACCTAGAGCATGTCTCTAACTGTATGCAAAAAGCCAGAGTGAGTGTGGAGTCAGAAGTCCACACACAGGGAGGGGCAGAGCTGCAGGACAGGGAGTCCCAGAGGAATTCCAGTCCCCCGTGCTTGTTGTCTTGAAGGCCCAACTTGACCTCTGCCCTCCCCTTATTTGACGACATAAGCTTTCCAATAAATATTTCTTTTTAAAGTATAAGTTAGATTTCCATCGCCAATGCATCCTTGCTAAAAGCCCGAGTTTTCCCCTTAACTTGCCCCAAATGGCCAGTTGTTAAGTTGTTCCATGGAGGGTTTGCTTATCCGGGTTGACCTTGCCTACCTAACGGGGATTCCAGCAAACAGGGCAGTGTATTGAGGTCTCAAAATAAACATGTAGTGACAGCCTTTGCTCCTGGCATTCAGACATCTGTCCATTCTCAGTGGCTTGTCCTTATTTGTTGGTCACTAAATTTATTTCCTGGTATTAAAAATAAAAGAGTAGGCACACTCCGTCCATACAGGAGATGTATGTGTGATTTGGACCTTTTGTCTGGAGGGAATGTTCTGGGGCAGCCACTCCAGTGGGGGCCCAAGTTGGCAATTAAGACTGCCTGGAAAATGGTGCTTTCAAGAGTGGGAGAAGTGAGCTCAGAGGAGCTCAAGGGGCCTATCGGGAGAAGAGGAGGACACCAGCCAAGGCAGTCCTAGTATGTGCAAGGCCTTGGCAAATATTTTTTGTATAGCCCCTGTCTATATAAACAATTTTCTTAAAAATATATTACAGAGGGGAATTCCCTGGTGGTCCAGTGGCGAAGGCTCTGCACTCCCAATGCAGGGGGCCCGGGTTCGATCCCTGGTCAGGGAACTAGACCGCACATGCCTCAACGAAAGGATTCTGCACGGTGCAACTAAAGATCCCGCATCCTGCAACTAAGACCCAGTGTAGCTGAATAAATAAATATTTTAAAAAAATGTATTACAGGGAATTCCCTGGAGGTCCAGTGGTTAGGACTCTGTGCCCTCACTGCCAAGGGCCTGGGTTCCATCCCTGGTTGGGGAACTAAGACCCCACAAGGCACACTGCGCGACAAAAAAAAAAAAAATTCATGGGCCCCATGTGGAGCGTTGTGATTTACTGATGAAGATTTAGATCATGGGTAGAGAAGGGTGCTGAGACTTTATTTCTTGTCCTATCAGTGCACATGAAGATTCTTGGTAATATCCAGACACCATCTCCTACTCTTCAACTCCAAGAACCATCTCTTCATGTTATTTATTGTAAAATGTGCCATTCTTGCTTAGTTTCTTATTTCCCACTGCAAAAAACGGTATGCCGTTTGGAGCCTGTTAGTATTGAAGCAATATAGATCTTCTTAACTTTGTATTTCTCTAATGCATTTCTTTACTTATATATTACATTACAATTCATACATTACTCATGATGCTGCAGCATCCATGGTGGTGGTCCCTATGTGCTGGTTTCCAAGGACTCTCTCAAACATTTTTACTGCGCCTCATTGATGAGAACTACGAATATCAATCTTACCCAGAGTATGCAGGAAAATGAGAATGATGATTTATTTTCTGGTCATGTTAAATTTATCATTTGCAATATTGTTTTGTAAATGTGGAGTAATACATCTTTCCAATCATGACTTGAACTCTTTTTTTTTTTTTGGTAGAAAGGAAAGTTGCTTTAATCAGAAAGCCAGCAATCTGGGGAGAAAGTAGACTCATGACCCAAGAACAACTCGAAAGATTCTGGTCAGCCATGACAATTTTTAAAGGGAAAAAGGGGAAATAATCGCAGTTAAATATTAAGGAGGTCATATTCTTTGTCATTTTTCCATTGCGTGCAGACCTGCTGACTTCTGATCTTCCTTTGGATGCTCTCCTGCCCGCGTGGTCTGCCTGCAAGTTTACCAAGGGGAAGCTAGGGGTAGATAGTAAGTCATTCTTTAACTACTTAATTCTTCATTATTACTCCTTCTTTTTTTTTTTTTTTTTTTGCGGTACGTGGGCCTCTCACTGCTGTGGCCTCTCCCGTTGCGGAGCACAGGCTCCAGACGCGCAGGCTCGGCGGCCGTGGCTCACGGGCCTAGCCGCTCCGCAGCATGTGGGATCCTCCCGGACCGGGTCACGAACCCGCGTCCCCTGTATCGCCAAGCAGACTCTCAACCACTGCGCCACCAGGGAAGCCCTATTACTCCTTCTAATCCAGGAAAGGAATCAACAGGTTAGGCAAGGCATTGTGTACATTCAGTAAAGCAAAAATCAAGAGTTAGGTTAAACATTACCTAGTGATATCATTTTTATGATTGAAGTCTGAGAAAAACAGAGATGAACAAACAGAAAAGGGACAAAAGAGATGCTTACATATCTACTGTACAAAAGCCTAGATTTGCTGAGAAGACCGTATTTCTCTTTTTATTACAAGTCTTTTCTCTGAAGTCAATATTTCATTCTGTTTCTTGGTAATATATATTTCCTCTCTCTTTAACTAATTTTATTCTTTTTTTCCAATTCTGGTTTTATTTATTTAAATTAATTTTTATTGGAGTATAGTTGCTTTACAATGTTGTGTTAGTTTCTACTGTACAGCAAAATGAATCAGCTCTACATATACATATATTCCCTCTTTTTCAGATTTCCTTCCCATTTAGGTCACCACAGTGCATTAAGTAGTTCCCTGTGCTATACAGTACGTTCTCATGAGTTATCTATTTTATACATAGTATCAATAGTGTATGTATGTCAATCCCAATGCATCCATCTTCATTAAATTCCTTCTTGAGAAATTCTGTTCTTTTTTTTTTTTTTTTGTGATACGCGGGCCTCTCACTGTTGTGGCCTCTCCTGTTGCGGAGCTCAGGCTCCGGACGCACAGGCTCAGTGGCCATGGCTCACGGGCCCAGCCGCTCTGCGGCATGTGGGATCTTCCCAGACCGGGGCACGAACCCATGTCCCCTGCATCGGCAGGCGGACTCTCAACCACTGCGCCACCAGGGAAGCCCTGTTCATTTTTATTTCTGGCTCCCTAGCATCGCTTTGGATTTGGACTCTGCTATCCAGAGTATTCACCAAGCCTCAGGGCTTCATGTCTTTTGAGAATCGGCTCAGCTGGTTTTCTAGGTTCTCATCCAAGTCTCGGCAAGAAACTGTTGGTTCAGCCAGAGCTTAGGGCTGAGTCCTCTAGGATGCTATTGGAACACACTCTCCAGCTTGGCTTTGACCCTTTGGAGACTGACTGAACTCGCTAGGCAGTCAACCAACTGCGTTATTGTCCAGCTTACATCTCTTTATCTCAGTTAAAAAGATATCATGAGGGTTTGGGTCAAGGGCCTTTCAGGCATAATATGGTTACACACAGGCCTTCCCAACCTATTAGTCTCTGATTCTATCACAAAAACCAGATAGAATTACTTGCTATAACTTATTCTTGGGAATCCCTTACTGGCTCCTAGAGCTCATTGGTCCCTCTCTAAGGGTCTACATACTACCTATTTGGGAACAATTATAGTTTTGTTTTTTTTTAAATAAATTTATTTATTTTATTTATTTATTTTTGGCTGCTTTGGTTCTTCGTTGCTGTGCACGGCTTTCTCTAGTTGCGGCGAGCGGGGGCCACTCTCCGGTGTGGTGCGCAGGCTTCTCATTGCGGTGGCTTCTCTTGTTGTGGAGCACGGGCTCTAGGCACGCGGGCTTCAGTAGTTGTGGCTCACAGGCTCTAGAGCGGAGGCTCAGTAGTTGTGGTGCATGGGCTTAGTTGCTCCACGGCATGTGGGATCTTCCCAGACCAGGGATTGAATCTGTGTCCCCTGCAGTGGCAGGCGGATTCTTAACCACTGCGCCACCAGGGAAGCCCCTCGATTATAGTTTTGAGTGAGTTAGAATTTGCCACACAGTTTGTCAGGTCTATCAGAATTTATTGAAGGGCTTCTTAACCTAGGGTTTGTGAACTTGCATGGGAATAAATTACATCTTTATTTTCACTAATCTCTGACTGAAATTTCGCATGTTTTCTTTTTTTTTTTTTTTTTTTTTTTTGCGGTATGCGGGCCTCTCACTGTTGTGGCCTCTCCCGTTGCGGAGCACAGGCTCCGGATGCGCAGGCCCAGCGGCCATGGCTCACGGGCCCAGCCGCTCTGCGGCATATGGGATCCTCCCAGACCGGGGCACGAACCCGTATCCCCTGCATCGGCAGGCGGACTCTTAACCACTGCGCCACCAGGGAGGCCCATTCGCATGTTTTCTAATTGTTAATGTAAGCAACAAATCACAGTAATGTTAGCATGACCTTGACTTTGTCGCCAATACAAATCATGGATTTTTCACATCATGCTGGAGTCGTTGTAGACATTTCAAAACATCTTTCAAGTTCACAACTACTTCAAAATTATGGTACTTATAAGACCTGCTGCTAGATCTTGTTACTTAATGCATTACTAAAGAGGCACGTATATTACCATATTGCAGGTTTAAAAAATATTCTAATAGCTTTATTTTAATATAATCGGCCTCCCTTGCAATCTGACATATTTCATTTGATGCATTTAAAAATGTAACTCTGAGAAGAGGTCTGTAGGTGTCACCAGTTTGCCAAAGGGGCTCATGTACAGAAATTCATGCTTGTCATGATGGTAGCAGCTCCTCCTCAGAAGCCTCAGGGGCCAGAGCTCTGCCCAGAGCTCCCCTTTGCCCAGACAGATCTCTTGAGGGGCAAAAGAACCCTCACCTCAACTTTGGGTTCTTGTCTTCTCTTCACTCAGACTAAGCTAACACTAGTGAAGCTTTCCTTTCGACTACATGTCTTGGACTCTTTAGGCCATAATCACTGCATTCCTGAATTATGATTGCTTTCAATGCTGACCACGGTCCTGCCTTCCACACACCACACCAGCGGGGATCACAGGAAAGGGGCCTGTGAGCAGAGTGAGAAGAGCGGCCCCCTTCATACAAGATACATCCATCCCTTGTTCTCCATGGCTTAAGACAGATGAGAGCACCATGTCATCGCACTGATTGGAGGCATGAAAAGTACATCGATGGAAAGAGCACATCGGCCTTGCAGCTCAACATCTCAAAAGTCCTTGGAGGAAACGGGCATGGCCGCTTCTGCCAAAGGGAGTGAGGTGACCACCCTGGGGGCTGGCTGGGGAAGGGACAGCAGAACACACAGGGTAAAGGACATCTGCCGCCCTTTTCTCCCATTTCCCTGGCTGCACTAGGTCAGAGGGGCACTGTGGTCTGAACAGAGAGGTGCAAGCCAATACCTGGGTCCACACTTGCAGCTCAAGCGTCTGCAGTGGATTGTTGGTGACTCACAATCTTAAACCTAGCCTGGTTCCAAAGTGAGTGAGAATCATCAGAATCATACTAAAACTATTTTGGCAGCCCAATCTTGCACAAAGGGTGAAAGAACTACTGTATCAGATAGCAAGAGTGAGGTCCTTGCCTGGCTGTCCTCTTGGAATCAGAGCTGGCTATGGGGCTCCATGACATGAGTCCTGGAGTATCTCAGGGCATCTGGTCAACCCCACACATAAGTGAGAGGGGGGTGTGGGTAAGATAGAGGGTTGAAGAGTTCTTCAAAGAAAAGTAATGGAGAATGAGACCCACCCGGGATGGACATGGTCTGGGACGGGGTAGCTGTGCCTAGACGGCACCTCTGGCCAGCCCCAACCACTGAAGTGAGACTTAGAAGATTTCAAGGTAGAAATTTCTGGCCAACAGGACCCACACAGGGCCTGGTCTGGATTGGGGCACCAGGCCAAGATGGCATTGGTGGCCTGGAGAGGCACTCAGAAAATTTTGGGGAATACCAATCCAAAATGCAGTACCATTTGAAGCACAAGGTCTGGGGCAGGGGACCTCTTACCTAGATCTAATGATATTTTCTACCTCTACCACTGGATATTATTCACTAAGACTTAACGGTCCAGCAAGAAACTGGGTTCAATGCTGAGCCAATGAATCTTCCAGCCACCCACCCATCCATCCAACAAATGTTTATTGAGCACATACACTGTGCTAGTATTGCGTTAGGTTCAGGAGAAATAGAAGTGGATCTTCTCAGCCATTTTCCACACCAAGCTAGTTCTGCACAACTGAAAAAGGAAGAAAAGGGTAAAAAAAAAAAACTGGCTACAGATGACATACCTCTCATACATCTGTTCAGTTAAACACTTTTCTCAATTATGGCTTTTGAAAACTGTTCCACTTACTATGGTTCCACACAATTTACCCCAAAACTTAGTGGCTTAAAACAATGGCAATATTTATTTTGCTCATGAATCTGCTATTTGGGCTGGGGTTATCTTGTCTCTGCTTTGCTTGCTTTCAGGTGAGTTGGCTTGAAGCCTGGGGACTGGAATCATCTGAAGCCTTCCTCATTCACATGTCTGGCCATTGATGTTGTCAGCTGAGACAGGTTGTCTCAGGTTGTCAGCTGGAACATCTCCACATGCTCTCTTCATGTGGTCTGAGCTTCCTCCCAGTATGGTGACTGGGTACTGAGGGTGAGCATTGCAAAAGCGGGTAAGCCAGGTGGAAGCTGAATCCTCTTTATGACCTAGCCCCAGAAGTCGCCAAGCATTACTTCTGCCCTATTGGCCAGAACAGTCACAGCAGCCAACCAGATTCAAGGAGAGGGAATATGGATCCATCTCTCAGCGGGAAGATGTTGGTTACATTGTAAGAAGAACTGGGGGATGGATTATATATATTGGTGAGGTCAGTTCAGGAAAAAAGTCTTCCACATAAGGTTGATACAACTGCTCCATTTTTTTTCCTTTTTTCAAATGCAATACCTTTTAATACACAGTAATTAAGTACATGATACAAAGTGATTATTCTGACTACAGTTTCAGATGAAGACAATTCCCCAATTCATTCTACTTTTATAGTTAGAATTTACGATGTAGAACAGATTTGAATTGTGCCCTGTTTGGAGAATCCAAATGTTTTATTCTGTATAGCATTTCATATGTCTCTTCAGTCTATTGTGCATGCACACTTTTTGCATACGTTTCAAAGTGTTCTGATGTTTAATTTTCCCTCAAGGTGTTTGTGTGTGTTATAACTTTATTTTTATGTTGGTTTAAGAGAAACACTGAAAAATTTTTTTTAAATTGGAAAAGAAAATATGCAGAAATATAATATCACCTTTAAAAAATGACTGCTCACTTGTATCTTTCCTCCACCCACCACCCCTTACCTAATATTAAATCTTGTCATCTTGGTCAGTACATTAGTCCTTATACGTTACATTTTTTATGTAGAAGCCACATTCTTTTTTTAGCATTTTATTTTATATTGGAGTATAGTTGATTAACCGTGTTGTATTATTTTCAGGTGTACAGCAAAGTGATTCAGTTTCATTTATTTATTTATCTTTTGGCCACACCATGTGGCCTGTGGGATCTTAGTTCCCCGACCAAGGATCGAACCCATGTCCCCTGCATTGGGAGCACAGAGTCTTAACCACTGGACCGCCAGGGAAGTCCCACAAAGTGATTCAGTTACACGTATACATGTATCTATTCTTTTTCAAATTCTTTTCCCATTTAGGTTGTTACATATTATTGAGCAGAGCTCCCTGAGCTCTACAGTAGATCCTTGTTGGTTATCCATTTTAAATATAGCAATGTGTACATATCAATCCCAAACCCCCTAACTATCCTTCCCCCCTGCAGAAGCCATATTCTTAATTTAAAATTATTTATTTATTGCTTATATGATTTTTGTTTCCATTGTTCCATTGCTACATGTTTGTCCGTTAAAAATATTTAGGTGTCTTGGGTTGGAATTGAACACCTATCTTTTTGCCATTAAAATTAATGGAAGGGCTTCCCTGGTGGCGCAGGGTTGAGAATCTGCCTGCCAATGCAGGGGACACGGGTTCGAGCCCTGGTCCGGGAAGATCCCACATGCCGCGGAACAACTAAGCCAGTGCGCCACAACTACTGAGCCTGTGCACTAGAGCCCGTGAGCCACAACTACTGAGCCCACGTGCTACAACTACTGAAGCCCATGCGCCTAGAGCCCGTGCTCCATGACAAGAGAAGCCACCACAATGAGAAGCCTGCGCACCACAACAAAGAGTAGCTCCCGCTCTCTGCAACTAGAGAAAGCCTGTGCACAGCAACTAAGACCCAATGCAGCCAAAAATAAATAAATAAAAATTTAAAAAATTAATGGAAATATATATTTTTTTCATTTATCAGCTTTTCACTTAGAGGCAGAATTTTCAGGAGTCAATTAAAGTCATCAGGTGGGAGATAGATGTACTTTCATCATCTCCCTAAAAGCTTTGACAGCCTCCCAGTCCTCTGTGTCTGTCATTTTTCCAGTTCCCATCACCTATTGCTCTTCTAAGCCATCACCTCCATTATCAGCTCCTTACCTGTCTGACATATTACAGATGTTCCATATTTATTACGTTAGGAATGAGTCTGGTTGAATGTAACAGGTAACTTGACAAACTTGACAAAAAGATTTTTTTTCCCCCTCATAAAACAGGAAGGCAGTCCAGGGTTTGTGCAGGTGCTTGAGTACGACCTAAAGAACCAGACTTCTTTTGTTCTTTTATTTCATCTTCCTTAGCACAATCCTCCTCATGGTCTCAAGGTGATTGCTGCACCTCCGGGTGTTGTGCCTTAGTTCCAAGCATGAAGTAGGGGAAGGGTGAAGGTCACAAACTTCCAAAGAGTTCCTTTTTATTCTGGAAGGGAAGCTGTCCCTTGGGACTTCTGCCTACATCTTATTGGCCAGGACTTTGTCTTATTGCCACTTCTAGCTGCAAGGGAAGGTGGGAACTGTGAGTTTTGCTTTCCAGCCTCTGTAGTTTGGAAAAGCAAGGGATAAGTGATTGGAAGAAATATTGAGAGCTTCTTACAACATGTGCCACACTGCGTTTAATTGAAATGTATTGCTTCGATCCACAAAGTATCCTGGATATAGCCTGTTCTTGTCCTGGAACATTCTTCCTTTTCCTTTTCTCTCCTTTCCTGGGTATGTATGTGTGTGTGTGTGGGGGGGGGAAGAGACAAAATATTGAGGAAACACTCATTTTTTTTTTCCATGAGGATACCAGTTCCTTTGTCGCTCCTTCCTCCATGGTCTCTTCTAACTGAGGGTAAGGAGGAGGAGTCAGCATCTTCTTTGCTCCATTCTGCTCTTTTCAGACACCGTGACTTCAGCACTACTACCCTGATCCCTTCCTCTCTGAATATTAAGGACAGTCTCAAGGCCAGGTTCTCCCTCCTCTTCTTTCTCAGCCCAAGTTTCCTCCTTTACACTCCCAAGGGACTTGAGCTGTATCTCTCTAATGGTATTTATCATTTTCTTCGTTGACGCTGAAACCAAATGATTGGAAGTGGTACTGTTTACGAAATGTGTGGTGCATTGTAGGTGCTCAAACCGGTAGCTCTTGCTATTATTACTACAATTAATAATGTCTTATCGCCTATATCAGACTCAGCTCCTTAATGACAGGCTCTGAATCTGATGTCCGATTCATCTTTGTAACACACATCTGGCCTGGAATTGAACATTGCTCATAATGCTATCAATATAAGGGGGCGGCGGGTAAAGGACAACGTTTCAAAGGAAGGGTTCTGTACTGGTGTGAGAAATTCTTAGAACCTGAGTGGAAGCCAGAATCTTGCAGAGAAGACCCTTACTCTGTCCGCATCAAAAACACGCAGAGTCCCAACTGTTTCGTAGGGACGCATGTGGACCGCCTTCACGCCTGTGTTGCGATGAAGTAGGAGAGTCCGTCACTTCACCCCTCCTGCTCCTCCGGAAAGGGAGGCGGGACTATACCCCGCGCGCGGTGATCTGGGATAGCTGCGCACGCGCAGCTTCCGGCTCCGTGTCTTGGGAATTATTTGACGCCGCCGCTTCGGCCCCACACAAGCCTCTGATCAGGCGCGCCGCGCACGCGCAGTGATCCTCTAGGCTCGGGGAGTTATTTGACGCTGCCGCCCCTGGCAGTCGGAAGTTGCCTGAGCAGATCCTAGCCGGCCGGCCCGAGTGGCCTTCGTCGATCTGGGCGCCCTGGGAGAGTCGCTGACGGGTGGACGGAGCGACCGCCTGAGGACAGCCGGCCGGGGCAGCGAAAGCGTCGGGCCTATGGCGCGGGTGGCGTGAGGCGGAAGGCCGAGTGCGGCCGGCGGCGGCGGCGGCGGCGCCCGCCCCAGCAATGCGGGCCCCGCCCGTCGCCTCAGGTAACCGGGCGGCCCTCCCCGTCGCGACCGGACCCTCCCCTCTCCTCCCCTCCGGGCGGTCTAGGGATGGCTAAGCCTTGTTTCTCGGCCCTGGTGGCTCCAAGGGCCCTTCGGAAGCGCATCTCATTTTGGGGGGGGACCCACGGGGTCCGGGGCAGCTTGGCTGTGGAGTCGGCGGCTTCTGTCGGGTCTGTTCAAACCCGGGGTGGCCCTTGAGAGCTGCCCCGGCCGGGCGAAGCTCTTTCCTGGCAGCCTGGGGGAGGGGGCGGGTCTGGAGCGGAGCTAGACAAGTCTGGCGAAGAATCTGGTCCAGCAGAAAGGTTGGTCGAGTGGCTGTCGCCCTTTGGGACGATGCTGCCCGTTGCACGGTGACTGTCGGAGGAGGAAGAGTTAATAATGAGAATAAACAGCTAGCCCTTGTTAAGCGCTTACTATACGCCGGCCATTGTGCCAGACCATTACGTTCACCCCATCTAACTTCACAACAACCCGGTACGGGAGGATGATTATCCCCATCTTACTGACGAGGCAACTGAGGCCCTAAATGGTTAGGTGACTTCCTTGCCCAAGGTCACGGAGCTGGTAAATTTGACTCGAGATTCAAGTTCTTAACAATTAGGTCAGTGGCTCTCCAACTTCGCTGCACGTAGAAATCACCTGGGGCAGCTTTTAAAGATTCCTGATGCCCAGGTAGCAGAGCCAGGCCAATTAAATCACCGTGTTTGGGAGTGGGGTTGGTGGGGGAAACCAGACAGCAGTATTTCTTAAAGATCCCCACATGAATTCAGTGTGCAGCAAAGTTTGGGAACTGCTACCGTAGATAATTCTGCATCTCAGTAAAACGTTTCGGTGTTTCTCCAGTTTAAGTGTGTAGGAGAATTTTCTGGGAGTTTGTTTAAAATGCAGTTTCCACCTGCAGAGATCTTTTCATTAGGCCCACGGACTACTACACCTTGTGAAAGCCTGATGGGGGTGGGAAGTAACTTTCTATGCAGGATTTGTGAGTCAGCTGGACCTTTTAAAGGTCCATCTCATGCAAAACTGTTAGTTTGCAATTTTCCTGGATACACAGTACTCATGGTTATAGTGTCTCTGATCTTTGGGTCTTGTTTGAATATGCTGTTATCTGCCTAGTCTGTCCTCTGTGCTTTCTCCCTGCTCCGCCCAGACACACACCCTTCTGCTGTTTCTTACACACATAAACGTAGTCTTTTCTTCCCACCTCTGGCTGCATAACTCCCAGCATTCAAGAAGCCTCTGTGACCCTCACACCTCTTGCTTCCAACCTCCTTGGGTCTTTCCTGTTTGCTCTTTAGCATCATCATAATGGAATTTACCAGTGATTTTTCTGTGTTGTATTTCTGTGTTTTATTAGATTGTGAGCGACTTGAGCCATGTTTTCTCATCTCTGTATTCCTCCCAGTTCTTTGACATACAGACTCACAAAGGTTTTACTGAATGGAATGTTTGTGTCCCTTTTATGTCACAGACTGCATGCTGCAAATCGGTTCTTCTCTATTTCCACTTTTGCAAAAGGTGTTTGGTAGTTCTTGCTCTACAGAGTTTTGTTCTGTTTGCTTGAAAATACTCTAGTTAGGTTCGTTAACTTTTCCATCCAGCAGTTAAATAAACACATTGAGTTCTTAGAACTGGCGAGACACTAGGGAAGACTAACTATGTGCAGTCAACATTGGTTGATTTTTTTTTTAATTAATGACTTCTTACTATATGGTGTCATATAGTAAGACTTCATGATGTTTTCTTTTTAAATTTTATTTATTTATTTATTTATGGCTGTGTTGGGTCTTCGTTTCTGTGCGAGGGCTTTCTCTAGTTGCGGCAAGTGGGGGCCACTCTTCATCGCGGTGCTGAGGCCTCTATCGCGGCCTCTCTTGTTGTGGAGCACAGGCTCCAGACGTGCAGGCTCAGTAGTTGTGGCTCACGGGCCTAGTTGTTCCGCAGCATGTGGGATCCTCCCAGACCACGGGTCGAACCCGTGTCCCCCTCATTAGCAGGCAGACCCTCAACCACTGCGCCACCAGGGAAGCCTTGTTGCTTTATATTATATAGTTTTATCATAGTCAGATACAATCAGTTCTGTAGTGGAGACCTTTTTATTGCCCTTAGGCCTTTGCATGTGTTCCCTACTAAACACTATGCTGTCCAAACTAGCGTTTAGTTGTCATCCACTAAATGTTGTTACCTTGCTGGTACTTGGTAAATACTAGTAGATGGAAGTGCTGTTGGTAGTAGTTTACTAGGAGGGATGACTTAAGAAGTACTTAATAAAGATTAAAACCTTGATGTCAGAGGAATTGACAAACTTAGTATATATTTATTACAGAATGCCTGAACTGCTGTTGCCCAACATATTTACAAATTATAAAGGAAGGCAGCCTGGTAATTCAGATTATCTTTGTTCTTGGCTGGTCTTAAAACCATGTAAGGTTTATAAAAGTGATTGAGTGAGTATGTGTGTGAAGGTCATTATGAAGAGGTTTTTGGACAATAAAGATTTTCTATAGTAGTTAAATATGGTAAAGTATGTGGACTGAATAAGAAACACATTTCACGTAATGACATTCTTTACATCATACAGATTGTTATAGAAAGAGTTTTCTTGGTTCTGTTTTGTACTATTTACTCAAATTTTAGGCTAAGGCTAATGTAGAAACTGATGGGATAATTTATGTTAAATTCAGATACTCAAGAAACTTGCCCTTGTTTCTCTGATCAGATATGGGCAGAGTATCCAGTTCTGGCCTTAGCACATGGAAGAAACTCAATCTTCAAGCCTGAGGTTTAAGTCTCTAGTTTGATCCCCCAGAAAAGGTGAAAAACTACACGTGCTCAGTTAGAGACCAAAAATGACTCTAATCATGATAGCCTGAGACCTAGAAATGGATTCTTTTTAATTTGAGGTACCCATCAGTGTTAGCAGATGTGTTCCCTGACATGTGTAAAGGGCTTTTCGATAGAATACATGATTTTCTTTGGTGCAAGACGATTAAATGTTTTAGAATTAAGGTACATGGAGTTTAAGTTTTAGATGCAGAAAATAGGTAACCTGCCCAAGACTACATGGTTGGCTGTAGCACATCTAAGAATAGAATGCAGGTCTCCTTCCTCTGGACTCAGTATCCCTTTCCACCCTCATGCCCCTCATGTGAGAGGATGTCTTGTTTCTTGTTGTTGTTGTTGTTGTGTGTGTGACAAAGTAGTCTGCTATGTTTGAGATATTAAGTTAGATATATAATGAGTGCTTGTAGTATGACATGTACTTTGCTATATAAACTGGGGATATTAAGATAAATAAGACACGGCCCCTTTCCTTCAGGAATCTATAGTCTAGTCAGGGTTGTAATAAAAGTAAAAGTATAGTATCTAAGGCAGCTCTGTCAAATAGAAATTTCTGCAATGATGGAACTGTTCTATATCTGCACTGTCTAATGTGGTAGCAGTTAACCACATGTGATATTGAGGACTTGAAATGTGACTAGTTTAACTAAGGAACTGAATTTATAATTTAATTTAAATTTAAGTAACACGTGGTTATGGCTGCTGTGTTAGAGCAAGTCTGAGGCATAAAAGATGAGAGCTGTGGTGGAAGTGGGAGCAGGCAGGGTATCCATGCTTTTTTGGACAGACTAGCAAAAACTACCTGTTTTCACTTTTGGGGAGGAATGCAGGCAGAACCTGTCTCCCTTTCTTGTAACTCAGGTGTTTGATAGGATCCTTAACAGAATCTGGTGCACAGGTGAATACATTCCTTTTTGGCCAAGCTTGATTGATACTTGCCTTGGGGGTCAATAGGACTACAACAGAAATATGAAATATGTTCCTTGTGCCTTTATTAGTTGTAAAGGTTATATGGATGACCTTGAATGCACTTATGCACCTTAAAATCCAGCATTTATTTACTCAGTTCATTTATTCAGTGTTTTGGCACCCTGTACCCTATTTTTCCTAAGAGAAACAAGGCATGCCTGATAGTGTGTACCTTGCATTTGTACAGCTCAAAGTATGTTGACTTAAGTTGTTTTATTTGATCCTTTTCCCAAGTCACTTTAGCTAGGTACTGCAGGTATTCTCCCTGTTTTACAGGTGAGGAAACTATGACAAAGAAATGCCAAGTGACTTGTCCAAGGTCATATGGTGAGGTACGGAGTCAGAACAAAAGAAGGAGCATTGGACTTCGAGGCAAGAGGTGGAGTTTCTTGTCCCAGCTCTACTGTTACTTGATGTGACCCTGAGCAAGTTGTAGAGGCTAGTGACATCTGTCTTGCTTAAATTTCTAGGCTTGTTATTGAACTGAAATGAAATAACACGTGAAAGCTCTTTGAAAATGATCAATTATGCAAAGGTACATTGTTATCAAGCAAGATCTGCAATAGTTTTTCTGTTGTAGGATGCCACCTTCGTAACTCATCACGTCAGTTACCGTGTTGAATACTGCTATATGATGGATTTATTCATCATGGATTTCTCTTGTCTTCACTATGAAACTTTCTCTTGGGCAGCCATTGTGCCCTATTCATATCTGCCTCCCTACATGTTAGGACAATACCTGACACATAGCAGGTGTTTAATAAATGTTTGTTTAATGAAATGACTGCTGTATGAATTTACAAAGTTAAAAAAACTGTTCTCTGTAATTAGATTTGAAGTTCCTTGGGAGCAAGGATGATGTTTATTCATTATTATAGTCCCTGTGCTTGGTGTATAGAAGGCATGTAATAAATATTGGCTGAGTTAATTGATGTAATTAATGCCAAGCTGTGGTCTTAGTGTGTCTACCACTGTATTGATCATTTTGGTAGTTTGTCAATTAGACCAAACCTTCATGTTACTTTGTGGTAGTACCTACAAGTCATAAACTGTTACCCAGCACACAGTGACCTGATAGTAGAAACATCCAGAGATTACCTAGAAAATGGATACATGCAGAGTTGGGAAGGAGACTAAGTGATCTGCAGGGTAGCACTGTCATCTTTGCTTTCCTCCTATCACTTCTAGAGTATTGAAAGTGGAGGCTTCTCTGCTCGCAGCTCAAGTTGATAGCCAACAGAGCCTATCTGGGAAGGAGACTCATAGGATCCTAACACAGCAGCCAAAGCTCTCAGCCGTCTGACTTCAGTATCTCACCACAGTGCCCAACCCTCCCTGCAATGTTCCCATCCTTCCTGCCCTCCCCTTCCTCAATATATTAGAGACACTGGAGTCTGCTTTCCCTTCAGCCTGTCTTAGATACTTCCATCAAATTTCCTTAATAGGAATTCAGTTCCTGTTGTATTATTCCTATGATAAAGTTAAACTTTCTCTCATTCTCTGCCCTCAGTTTTTACTAAGTTAATTTCAAATCTCCAATCTGAGGATTCATAGTACTCTTCCTCCATAAGAGCTATCGTTTGTTGATTGCTTACTTTGGACTAGATAGGACCAAACATCTTACATGTATTGATTTTCTAATCACAACTCCAAAGTAGGCTGTTATCCTACTGTTATCTCCATTTAACAGATGAGGATGCTCAGACACAGGTAGAGCAACTTTTGCAGGATTTTCCAACTTGCAGGTGGTGGAACTGGGATTTGAATCTAAGAAGTCTAGTTCCAGAGTCCTGGCTCTTAACCAGTCTCCTATTTGTTTTCATGCTTCTCATCTCTGTGTGTAATGGCTACATCATAGTATATAAAGTTAATATGCCCTAATTGTGAAGGTATTCCATTATTGATGGACAGTTAAATTCTGATCACTTCCCCATCTTATGTATAATACTACAGTGAATGAATGCCTCGTGCATTTTTCTATTGAGTTGTTTATCAGGATAAATTAAGTGGTATTACTGGGTCAAAGCACCTGATATTACTATGTCTCCCACTGTGTATTGGCAAAACATTCGTGCTATCCTTGGGTGAATGGTTAGGCATTAGCCTGAGGTGCCTTACAGGTGTGTCAATTTATCGGCAGGATAGAGCTACAAACAATTCCATGGCAAGTGGACTAGGCAATCAAGGCCCAGCAGGGTTTTACCATGGTGCTATCCTGAAAGGTTGATGCACATATGAACATCTTTGCCCAGGAGGACCTAGGCTGTGAAACAATTCTGGTTCTTGAAACTACAGATGTTCTTTGAGATCTCTGGGTTGCTTTGGACAGCTTGAGGTGCAACAGCAAGAGGAGGCTCTTATTTGTGTGTTTAAGACTAGGCTGGCCACTGACAAAACTGGACCCAACGGGACTTACCCTGCCAAATCTGTGACATTACACTCTGCCCTCATCTTTTTTTTTTTTTTTTCCTAACATCAACAAACATGAAACAAAATGAAGTTATAGGACTTCCATAGTTGGGTAATAAGCCCAGACCCTGGATCAGAGGTGGGTTAGGGTGACTTTCAGGGCAGCAATGGCTCATTCATAGTGTATGCCTCCCTACCTTCCCTCCACAAGAATCATGCTAATTCAGTTACCAAAACTAGCATATGCCTTTACCTTTGATCAGAGGCGTAAACTGACCCATAGATGAGTTCTTTTTAGCTTACATCCTGTTTTTTTTTTAAACTTGAATTAGTTGCTAACATTTAAAGAGTGGACTTCACAGAGATGTCCAGATTTTCTGTGTCTCTTGAAAAACTGGATTATCAGGCAACACTGGGTCTACATTCCTTCAAGGTAATAGTTGGCTAAGGCTGAGTAGTGATTGTGTCCTTTAAAGAGAACCTTAATTCTCTAATTTGCCCCAGTGTGCACCCTACCCACTTCACCCCATGTTTGGTTTCCTAGACTGGAGGTTTTCATCCTTCCCAGACCTAATATTGGTAATGACTGCTTCAGTATCCTGAAATTAACAGATAATATATAACCGACCAACACATAGAATTTTAAAAAAATCTGTGAAACTAACAATAACAAATGATAACCATAAATTATTATCCTTCCAATAAAATTGGTATTTCGGTAAAAATGCTCAGGTAGAGCTATACTAGAGGACATAACAAAATGGTCGGATGCTTGTGTCTACTTATAACTTGAGAAAGTAAGACAGTAATATGGCACTTTATATTTGACATTTGAAATAAGGGCTAAGTAAGTAGCATGTAGTTCTTGTGATTGTGTTCCTGACAGCAGTGTGTGGTATTAGCAACTCAGACACCACAAAAGGTATGGCCTTTGGTGATGTGATTGTTCTGAAATGGTGAACAATTCTTGGTATGGTAAGGTTCCAAACATAAAAAAGTTGAATCTTTCCTCGGTTTGCATGGTTAATTGTGTTACTGGAAAATTAAGTGTATATTAAAATAGCACAAAATATTTTGTATTTATGAGTAAAATGAAGTTAGATTTTTAGCCTTAGACAATTAAGAACAGAATGATTTTCTGGCAGACATTAGAAAGTCAGGTGAAATGTAGCAAAATTATTCATTGTGCAGGACTGTCACCTGGGTTACAGGATGTCTAGATATCTTGGATCTACCCATAAATACCAGTAACATGCCCCAGTCGTTGCGTTAACCAAAAGTGCACTTAATATTTCCAAAATACCCTGGGTGGGGGCAGTCCTTTTTTTTTTTTTTTTTAAGTTGAAAATCATTGCCCTAAACTCTTGAGTGTGTCCTGTTGGCCTTACCTCCTAATCATTTTGCTAGTTTAATATTTACAAAATAATGCCTTTGTTAATTTGTGTTTTTTTTTAATGTTTGTTTCCAATGTTTATTTTCTCTTCATTGTTTAATTTGCATCTGCAGTTGGCCCTTTCTGTTGGTGGGTTCCGCATTTGCAGATTGAACCAACCATGAATCAAAGATATTTGGAGAAAAAAAATCCAGAAAGTTCCGAAAAGAAAAACCTGAATTTGCTGTATGTAAGCAGCTATTTACATGGCATTTATATTGCAATTAGAACTACTTACATAGCACTTACATTGTATTAGGTATTATAAATAATCTAGAGATGATTTAAAGTATATGGGAGAATGTGCATAGGTTATATGCCACATACTTTTTTTTTTTTTTTTTTCTTTTTGCGGTATGTGGGCCTCTCACTGTTGTGGCCTCTCCCGTTGCGGAGCACAGGCTCCGGACGCGCAGGCCCAGCGGCCATGGCTCACGGGCCCAGCCGCTCCGCGGCATATGGGATCCTCCCAGACCGGGGCACGAACCCGTATCCCCTGCATCGGCAGGCGGACTCTCAACCACTGCGCCACCAGGGAGGCCCTGCCACATACTTTTATATAAGGGACTTGAGCATCTGTGATTTTGGTATTGTTGGAGGGTCCTCGAACCAGTCCTCCGTGGATACCAAGGGACAACTGTAATTATAAGGTACATCTTTGTCTTATTATTTTTTGTCTTTTATGCATTTTGTTGAAATTTAGCAGCTATGTTTTTCTGTTACATGTGTTAAATATTTTAGTTCAACCTTTTCTCTCTCTCGGTCTTAGTTGCAGTACGTGGGCTCTTTAGTTGGGGCATGTGGGGTCTTTAGTTGCGACATGCGGACTTCTTAGTTGCGGCATGCATGCAGGATCTGATTCCTGGACCAGGGTTTGAAACCAGGACCCCTGCATTGGGAGCGCAGAGTCTTACCCACTGGGCCACCAGGGAAGTCCCTACCTTACATGTTTCTTGAAGCATTTATTTCATTTTCTTCCATGTAATCGTTTAAACATTAATAGATTTGAAGAATTTAAATCTCTTACATTTAAAAACTTTTTTTAAGATTTTAAGAATTTAAGAGCTATTAATCCTGTTTTGATTGGTCTTTCATAGTGTTTTTTTTTTTTGCGGCACGCGGGCCCCTCACTGTCATGGCCTCTCCCGTTGCGGAGCACAGGCTCCGGACGCGTAGGCTCAGCGGCCATGGCTCACGGGCCCAGCCGCTCCGCGGCATGTGGGATCCTCCCGGACCGGGGCATGAACCCGTGTCCCCTGCATTGGCAGACGGACTCTCAACCACTGCGCCACAAGGGAAGCCCTTTCCTAGTGTTTTTTCAAGAAAGATACTCCTGTCTTTTTTTTTTTTTTAACTTTTTTTTTTTTTTTTTTTTTTTGCGGTACGCGGGCCTCTCACTGCTGTGGCCTCTCCCATTGCGGAGCACAGGCTCCGGACGCGCAGGCTCAGCGGCCATGGCTCATGGGCCCAGCCGCTCCATGGCATGTGGGATCCTCCCGGACCGGGGCATGAACCCGTGTCCCCTGCATCGGCAGGCAGACTCCCAACCACTGCGCCACCAGGGAAGCCCGATACTCCTGTCTTTACTTCAAAATTGGGAAGGGTGGTAGCTGTTTCTTAAAAATGCAAATTCCCAGGCCCTAACCCAGACCTACAGAATTGAGCTTTTTGGGGATGGAGTTTTGAAATCTACATTTTAAACCAGAGGCGCCCCCCCCCCAATGATTCTTGTGTATACAGTGGAGTTTGAGAGCTAGCTTGTCTTTTTTTTTTTTTCTTAAAACATTTTTTTCCCTCCAACAATGTATTATCCGAAATGGCCACTAAATATTATTTAAGTATTCCTTGAATATTTGAAAACCATCCAACTACTTTTTTAATACTAATAAATAGCTTAAAGCAAATGGACATTTTCAATTTTTATATGTATACAGCATGCAAAATTTTGGACTTCCTTCAGTGGCATAAATGGAACACCTTCTAACATCTTCCTTTTTCCCATTGATAAACCTTGGCATTCTGAAACATTCAGTATTCACTGTGTGCCAAGGACTTCTTAAAGATTGAGGAAGTGAGGTTTCCCCTCAAAAAGAAGGTTGACACACTTGTGGTGAAGATATCTTTATAAAGCTAACGAATAACCAAACGCGAAGCTTAATATTAATAGCCTGTAGTAGGCACTCAGAGCTGGTGAAGAGGGGTGACTGGAGGAGTCAAAAAAAGTTTTACCGAAGAGGACGTTTGAGCTGTGCTTTGAAGTGTGAAGACTTCATAAGGTGGAAAGAGGTGGGGAACAGCATGAACAGTAATATAGAGTATGAACAAACTTGTCGGTTTTGAGCAATCATCAGTGGTTCTTTGGGTCATAGCTTGGAGGATGGGGTGGGAAAGTGGCCATAGAAGATAAAACTGGGAACGTGCATAAGCAATTTCAATTAGAATTTTAGCAAGGTTTTTTCTTTAATTGGATAAAGTCATCTTAACTTTTATATAAAAGAGTAAATGCCTGAGAATAGCTGATAAAGTTTTGAAAAAGAGTAGTCAAAGTAAAGGGAGCTTCCTTTTCAGATGTTAAAACATTCTGTAAAGCCACTGAATTTAAATCATTATGGCTGGACTTCACTGGTGGCATAGTGGTTAAGAATCCGCCAATGCAGGGGACATGGGTTCTAGCCCCGGTCCGGGAAGATCCCACATGCTGCGCAGCAACCAAGCCTGTGTGCCATAACTACTGAGGCTGCACTCTACAGCCCACGAGCCACAACTACTGAGCCTGCGTGCCACAACTACTGAAGCCCGCGCGCCTAGAGCCCGTGTTCCGCAACAAGAGAAGCCACCACAATGAGAAACCCGCGCACCTCAACGAAGAGTAGCCCCTGCTTGCCACAATTAGAAAAAGCCCGCACACAGCAACAAAGACCCAGTGCAGCCAAAAATAAAAATAAATTAATTAATTAATTTAAAAAAATCGTTATGGCATTAACATAGGAATAGACAAATAGTTGAACAGAACAGATTTGTAAATAGATTCCTATATAAATGAGAGTCTAATATATGACAAAATTGGTATTTCACGTCAGTGGGAAAGGACGTGCTTGTTTTTTTGTTTTTTGGCTGCATTGGGTCTTCGTTGCCGTGCATGGGCTTTCTCTAGTTGTGGCGAGTGGGGTCTACTCTTCGTTGAGGTGCGCGGGTTTCTCATTGAGGTGGCTTCTCTTGTGGAACACGGGCTCTAGGAACTTGGGCTTCAGTAGTTGCAGCATGCGGGCTCAGTAGCAAGGATGTGTGTTTTTTTAGATGTTGGGGGTAGCAGTTTATTAATTAATTAATTTATTTTTGCTGTGTTGGGTCTTAGTTTCTGTGCGAGGGCTTTCTCTAGTTGCGGCAAGTGGGGGCCACTCTTCATCATGGTGCGCGGGCCTATCACTATCGCGGCCTCTCTTGTTGCGGAGCACAGGCTGCAGACGCACAGGCTCAGCAGTTGTGGCTCACGGGCCTAGTTGCTCCGCGGCATGTGAGATCCTTCCAGACCAGGGCTCGAACCCGTGTCCCCTGCATTAGCAGGCAGATTCTCAACCACTGCGCCACAAGGGAAGCCCAAGGATGTGTTTTTAATAGATGATATTGACACAACTTACTATACATCTGTAAGAAAATAAAATTGGATCTTTCCTATACCACTCGTAGAAGTAAATTCCAGGTGATATAAAACTTAAATGTGAAGAATGAATTATCTTGCATGAAAATCTAGTAACTACATTATACACTTTAGGGTTATGTCTTTAAACTTATGGACCTAGGTGCATAATAAATATTTTATGTATTTTACATTATGACCCAGAACATATGCATATATAAAAAATGAAACAAGTCTCAAAGAACATTGCTTACCTTTACTGTGTGTGGTGCCTTTATTGTATATTCTATTCCATATAATTAAAAAGTATTATCTATTTCATTTATTTTATGACCCACAGTTTGAAAAACACTGATACAGGGGATAGGAGGGAGAAATCACCTAAGCCAGACTCAAAACTAGAAGTTATAAAATAAAAAAATATATATTTGGCTAGAATAATGGAATTTCACTTCATACCTACCAAATTGGCAAATAAATATGTAAATAAATCTGATTCTTGGCAAAAGATGGGGACTGAGAGGAGGAAGGGCTCTCATCCATTCTTAATGTAAATAGGAGTTGTAATGTAAATAGCTTTTTGGGAATCTATCTGGCAAGACCTATTAACATTAAAAATATATATACTCTTTGATCCAATGGTTTCACTCTTGGAAACTTGTTCCATAGAAATTAAAAGGCCAGTACTTAAGGATATATTAGCAAGCATATTTATTGCATCATTATTTCCTGGTGACAAAATATGGGAAATGAAGTAAATGTAAATCATTGGGAGACTAAATTGTACCATATCAGGGAATATTACACAGCCATTAAAAAGAATCTTATTGGAAGGATATTCATGAGGTACTGGTGAATGGAAAAAAGATGTAGAAAAGTATATAGTCCCTAGCTATGTGTGCATATAAATTATTTTAGTATGACTGAGTTAGGGTGGAGCAAAATACACAAGGAAGTGTTAGGTTGTTTAAATGGCTTATCTATTCAGGGAAGTGAATTATTTGGGTAGGGAATGAAGACAAATATAAAGGGTAAAAAATCACACTAAAACAAAGCAAAAAACCTTGTAGTATAATGTTCTTGTGCATTTATTGAAGAGGTTATAGTGTGTGTATTATACTATATACTATATATGTATGTGTGTGTGTGTTTATATATATGTTCATAAAAAAAGGTGAGAAAAAATGTGTGGGTGTAAGTTATACTCTGATGAGAATGGCAACCTATCAGAGGCTCCCCTTTTTTCCCTTCCATTTTTTAAAAAATTCTTATTAGTCATCAGTTTTATACACATCAGTGTATACATGTCAATCCCAATCGTCCAATTCATCACACCCCCCTGCCCCTGTGGCTTACTCCCTTGGTGTCCATACATTTGTTCTCTACATCTGTGTCTCAATTTCTGCCCTGCAAACCAGTTCATCTGTACCATTTTTCTAGGTTCTACGTATATGCGTTAATGTACGATATTTGTTTTTCTCTTTCTGACTTACTTCACTCTGTATGACAGTCTAGATACATCCACGTCTCAACAAATGACCCAATTTTGTTCCTTTTTATGGCTGAGTAATATTCCATTGTATATATGTACCACATCTTCTTTATCCATTCATCTGTCGATGGGCATTTAGGTTGCTTCCATGACCTGGCTATTGTAAATAGTGCTGCAATGAACATGGAAGTGCATGTGTCTTTTTGAATTATGGTTTTCTCTGGGTATATGCCCAGTAGTGGGATTACTGGATCATATGGTAATTCTATTTTTAGTTTTTTAAGGAACCTCCATACTGTTCTCCATAGTGGCTGTATCAATTTACATTCCCACCAAGAGTGCAAGAGGGTTCTCTTTTCTCCACACCCTCTCCAGCATTTGTTGTTTGTAGATTTTCTGGTGATGCCCATTCTAACTGGTGTGAGGTGATACCTCATTGTAGTTTTGATTTGCATTTCTCTAATAGTGATGTTGAGCAGCTTTTCATGTGCTTCTTGGCCATCTGTATGTCTTCTGTGGAGAAATGTCTATTTAGGTCTTCTGCCCATTTTTGGATTGGGTTGTTTGTTTCTTTAATATTGAGCTGCATGAGCTGTTTATATATTTTGGAGATTAATCCTTTGTCCGTTGATTTGTTTGCAAATATTTTCTCCCATTCTGAGGGTTGTCTTTTGGTCTTGTTTATGGTTTCCTTTGCCGTGCAAAAGCTTTTAAGTTTCGTTGGGTCCCATTTGTTTGTTTTTATTTCCATTACTCTAAGAGGTGGATCAAAAAAGATCTTGCTGTGATTTCTGTCAAAGAGTGTTCTTCCTATGTTTTCCTCTAAGAGTTTTATAGTGTCTGGTCTTACGTTTAGGTCTCGAATCCAATTTGAGTTTACTTTTGTGTATGGTGTTAGGGAGTGTTCTAATTTCATTCTTTTACATGTAGCTGTACAGTTTTCCCAGCACCACTTATTGAAGAGACTGTCTTTTCTCCATTGTATATCCTTGCCTCCTTGGTCATAGATTAGTTGACCATAGGTGCGTGGGTTTATCTCTGGGCTTTCTATCTTGTTCCATTAATCTATGTTTCTGTTTTTGTGCCAGTACCATATTGTCTTGATGACTGTAGCTTTGTAGTATAGTCTGAAGTCAGGGAGTCTGATTCCTCCAGCTCTGTTTTTTTCCCTCAAGACTGCTTTGGCTATTTGGGGTCTTTTGTGTCTCCATACAAATTTTAAGATTTTTTGTTCTAGTTCCATAAAAAATGCCATTGGTAATTTGATAGGGATTGCATTGAATCTGTAGATTGCTTTGGGGAGTATAGTCATTTTCACAATATTGATTCTTCCAATCCAAGAACATGGTATATCTCTCCATCTGTTGGTGTCATCTTTAATTTCTTTCATCAGTGTCTTATAGTTTTCTGCATACAGGTCTTTTGTCTCCCTAGGTAGGTTTATTCCTAGATATTTTATTCTTTTTGTTGCAATGGTAAATGGGAGTGTTTCCTTAATTTTTCTTTCAGATTTTCATCATTAGTGTATAGGAATGCCAGAGATTTCTGTGCATTAATTTTGTATCCTGTGACTTTA
This sequence comes from Mesoplodon densirostris, assembly GCF_025265405.1. Taxonomy (NCBI): domain Eukaryota; kingdom Metazoa; phylum Chordata; class Mammalia; order Artiodactyla; family Ziphiidae; genus Mesoplodon; species Mesoplodon densirostris. The sequence continues at coordinate 21,616,186 of NC_082676.1, read as the reverse complement.
CCAGATGCATTGATTAGCTCCGGTAGTTTTCTGGTGGCATCTTTAGGATTCTCTATGTATAGTATCATGTCATCTGCAAACAGTGACAGTTTTACTTCTTCTTTTCCAATTTGTATTCCTTTTATTTCTTCTTCTTCTCTGATTGCCGTGGCTAGGACTTCCAAAACTATGTTGAATACTAGTGGCGAGAGTGGACATCCTTGTCTTTTTCCTGATCTTAGAGGAAATGCTTTCAGTTTTTCACCATTGAGAATGATGGTTGCTGTGGGTTTGTCGTATATGGCCTTTATTATGTTGAGGTAGGTTCCCTCTATGCCCACTTTCTGGAGAGTTTTTATCATAAATGCGTGTTGAATTTTGTCAGAAGCTTTTTCTGCATCTATTGAGATGATGGTTTTTTTTCTTCAATTTGTTAATATGGTGTATCACATTGATTGATTTGCGTATATTGAAGAATCCTTGCATCCCTGGGATACATCCCTCTTGATCGTGGTGTATGATCCTTTTAATATGTTGTTGGATTCTGTTTGCTAGTATTTTGTTGAGGATTTTTGCATCTATATTCATCAGTGATATTGGTCTGTAATTTTCTTTTTTTGTAGTATCTTGGTCTGATTTTGCTATCAGGGTGATGGTGGCCTCATAGAATGAGTTTGGGAGTATTTGTTCCTCCGCAGTTTTTTGGAAGAGTTTGAGAAGGATGGGTGTTAGCTCTTCTCTAAATGTTTGATAGAATTCACCTGTGAAGCCATCTGGTCCTGGGCTTTTGTTTGTTGGAAGAGTTTTAATCACAGTTTCAATTTCATTACTTGTGATTGGTGTGTTCATATTTTCTATTTCTTCCTGGTTCAGTCTTGGAAGGTTATACCTTTCTGAGAATTTGTCCATTTCTCCCAGGTTGTCCATTTCATTGGCATGGAGTTGCTTGTAGTAGTCTCTTAGGATGCTTTGTATTTCTGTGGTGTCTGTTGTAACTTCTCCGTTTTCATTTCTAATTTTATTGATTTGAGTCCTCTCCCTCTTTTTCTTGATGAATCTGGCTAATGGTTTATCAATTTTGTTTATCTTCTCAAAGAACCAGCTTTTAGTTTTATTGATCTTTGCTATTGTTTCCTTTGTTTCTATTTCATTTATTTCTGCTCTTATCTTTATGATTTCTTCCCTTCTGCTAACTTTGTGTTTTGTTTGTTCTTCTTTTTGTAGTTCCTTTAGGTGTAAGGTTAGATTGTTTGAAATTTTTCTTGTTTCTTGAGGTAGGCTTGTATAGCTATAAACTTCCCTCTTAGAACTGCTTTTGCTGCATCCCATAGGTTTTGGATCGTTGTGTGTTCGTTGTCATTTGTCTCTAGGTATTTTTTGATTTCCTCTTTGATTTCTTCAGTGATCTCTTGGTTATTTAGTAACGTATTTTTTAGCCTCCCTGTGTTTGTGTTTTTTACGTTTTTTCCCCTGTGATTGATTTCTAATCTCATAGCGTTGTCAGAAAAGATGCTTAATGTGATTTCAATTTTCTTAAATTTACTGAGGCTTGATTTGTGACCCAAAATGTGATCTATCCTGAAGAATGTTCCGTGCGCACTTGAGAAGAAAGTGTAATCTGCTGTTTTTGGATGGAATGTCATATAAATATCAATTAAGTCTATCTGGCCTATTGTGTCATTTAAAGCTTCTGTTTCCTTATTTATTTTCATTTTGGATGATCTGTCCATTGGTGTAAGTGAGGTGTTAAAGTCCCCCACTATTACTGTGTTACTGTCTATTTTCTCTTTTTTAGCTGTTAGCAGTTGCCTTATGTATTGAGGTGCTCCTATTTTGGGTGCATATATATTTATAATTGTTATATCTTCTTCTTGGATTGATCTTTTCATCATTATGTAGTGTCCTTCCTTGTCTCTTATAACATTATTTTAAAGTCTATTTTATCTGATATGAGTATTGCTACTCCAGCTTTCTTTTGATTTCCATTTGCATGGAATATCTTTTTCCATTCCCTCAGTTTCAGTTTATATGTGTCCCTAGGTCTGAAGTGGGTTTCTTGTAGACAGCATATATGTGGGTCTTGTTTTTGTATCCATTTAGCAAGCCTGTGTCTTTTGGTTGGAGCATTTAATCCATTCACGTTTAAGGTAATTATTGATATGTATGTTCCTATGACCATTTTCTTAATTGTTTTTGTAGGTCCTTTTCTTCTCTTGTGTTTCCCACTTAGAGAAGTTCCTTTAGCATTTGTTGTGGAGCTGGTTTGGTGGTGCTGAATTATCTTAGCTTTTGCTTGTCTGTAAAGCTTTTGATTTCTCCATTGAATCTGAATGAGATCCTTGCTGGGTAGAGTAATCTTGGTTGTAGTTTCTTCCCTTTCATCACTTGAAGTATATCATGCCACTCCCTTGTGGCTTGTAGAGTTTCTGCTGAGAAATCAGCTGTTAACCTTATGGGAGTTCCCTTGTATGTTATTTGTCATTTTTCCCTTGCTGCCTTCAATAATTTTTCTTTGTCTTTAATTTTTGCCAATTTGATTACCATGTGTCTCGGTGTGTTTCTCCTTGGGTTTATCCTGTATGGGACTCGCTGCGCTTCCTGGACTTGGGTGGCTATTTCCTTTCCCATGTTAGGGAAGTTTTCGACTATAATCTCTTCATATATTTTCTCTGGTCCTTTCTCTCTCTCTTCTCCTTCTGGGACCCCATAATGCAAATGTTGTTGCATTTAATGTTGTCCCAGAGGTCTCTTAGGCTGTTTTCATTCTTTTTTCTTTATTCTGTTCCGCAGCAGTGAATTCCACCATTCTGTCTTCCAGGTCACTTATCCATTCTTCTGCCTCAGTTATTCTGCCTTTGATTCCTTCTAGTGTAGTTTTCATTTCAGTTATTGTTCATCTCTGTTTTTTTGTTCTTTAATTCTTCTAGGTCTTTGTTAAACATTCTTTGCACCTTCTCCATATTTGCCTCCATTCTTTTTCTGAGGTCCTGGATCATCTTCACTATCATTATTCCGAATTCTGTTTATGGAAGGTTGCCTATCTCTACTTCATTTAGTTGTTTTTCTGCGGTTTTATCTTGTTCCTTCATCTGGTACATAGCCCTCTGCCTTTTCATCCTGTCCATCTTTCTGTGCATGTGGTTTTTGTTCCACAGGCTGCAGGATTGTAGTTCTTCTTGTTTCTGCTGTCTGCCCTCTGGTGGATGAGGCTATCTAAGAGGCTTGTGCAAGTTTCCTGATGGGAGGGACTGGTGGTGGGTAGAGCTGCCTGGTGCTCTGGTGGGCAGAGCTCAGTAAAACTTTAATCAGCTTGACTGCTGGTGGGTGGGGCTGGATTCCCTCCCTGTGGTTGTTTGCCCTGAGGTAACCTAACACTGGGGCCCACCTGGGCTCTTTGGTGGGGCTAATGGTGGACTTTGGGAGGGCTCACGCCAAGGAGTACTTACCAGAACTTCTGTTGCCAGTGTCCTTGTCCCCATGGTGAGCCACAGCCACCCCCCACCTCTGCAGGAGACCCTCCAACACTAGCAGGTAGGTCTGGTTCAGTCTCCCCTGGGGTCACTGCTCCTTCCCCTGGGTCCCGATGTGCACACTACTTTGTGTGTGCCCTCCAAGAGTGGAGTCTCTGTTTCCCCCAGTCCTGTCGAAGTCCTGCAATCAAATCCTGCTAGCCTTCTAAGTCTGATTCTCTAGGAATTCTTCCTCCCGTTGCCGGACCCCCAGGTTGGGAAGCCTGACGTGGGGCTCAGAACCTTCACTCCAGTGGGTGAACTTCTGTGGTATAACTGTTCTCCAGTTTGTGAGTCACCCACCCAGCAGTTATGGGATTTGATTTTACTGTGATTGTGCCCCTGCTACCGTCTCATTGTGGCTTCTCCTTTGTCTTTGGATGCGGGGTATCTTTTTTGGTGAGTTCCAGTGTCTTTGTATTGATGATTGTCCAGCAGCTAGTTGTCATTCTGGTGTTCTCACAAGAGGGAGTGAGAGCAAGTCCTTCTACTCCATCATCTTGGTTCAGGGCCACAAATTTTCCCTTCCGTTTTTGAGAGTGCTTATTTTAGGGCAGTGGTGCCGGGGTTGGGGGAACATCAGGATATCCTTAGGGGGGTTCCTTATAAATCCTAAGGAAATTGAGGCAACTTGTAACAGTCAGTCACATCCACCCATCCTTCACATTGTAGGTACCTTGTTCGATTCTGGTGCATCCTTTCTGCCTTCCCATTGTCAGGGCCTCTTGGTTCAGAGGAGGACCATATCCTCTTGAAAAACACTGATACTTACTGAGCTGGAATGAGGTTTTGTAAGATAAAATTAAACAAAGCTACCAGTTTGAAGAAAAACTAGTTTAAGGGATGGAACTTTTTAAAGCTTAAGTGTATCCTTAAACTCTGCCGGCTGGGCAAACAGATTTCAGAGCAAGTAGAAAATGAAAGTTAATAGAAATTAATTGGAAAGGATTAACCATCCTTGATTCTCTTCATGAGTATGGCATTTATGATTGTAATATTTACATTGCATTCATATAGATATGTTTTCTGTGGCTAAAGTTTCTCATTTGTATGGTAGACTTAAATATCTTTAAATGGAGAATATACAGCGTAGGGAAAAGCAGGACATGTCATGGAGAATGTATAGGTTAGGGAGGGGCAGTACATGCTGTGGTTAAGAGCATGGTCCCTGGAGCCCAACAGATGTGTACTCAAAACCCACCTCTACCATGTTATAGTTGTGAAGCCTCAGGGAAGCAGCAGACCTCTCTATGCCTCAGTTTTTTCATCTGTGAATTAGGGATAGTGTTACTTAATTTTCATAGAGTTGTTGTGTGATTTCATGAGTAGTATGTAGTAAATGCTCAGTAAGTGGCAGGTCTTTACATGTTTTCTGAAGGACACTGACTTCCAGGGGTTCCATTACCAGAAGAATGTATGCCACTGCTGTAGGGAATGAAATATTCTCAAAGAATTTTATGTCTGATTTGAGGACATTGGTGGGAAATTGCAGGGGTATGTTTCTAGCAAGTAATAGGTACTTGGAAACTGTTGACTGAAAAATCTGGGGCCTACAGTAAACCCTTTCCTTTGTCTCCCTTTCCTACTTAGAGCATACCATTCTTCTATCTTTTTCTATCCTGGAACATGAAATGTAGAAGGTTCCCTCATGCTGTGAGTGTACCAAATTTGATTATTTTATCCCCTTGCACGGTGGCCATCTGCCCCAGCTCTACTCTGAGCTTCTGAGGGCTCTTTTGGGGAGGTGCTCAGACAGCTGCTTCCCAGGGTCTGCCTTTCCTACTTGATCTCACTAAGAGGCTATTTAGGACATTCTCAAGACATTTAAATGTTTTTTTTCCTCAGTCTTCTCAAGGCAGTATATTTACAGCTTCTTTATCTTGCTGTGTAGGGTAAATGTGTATTTTACTAAGTTTTATTAGTTTGCAGCAATATAGTTTGACTTGTAATTCTCTTTTTGTCTTTTCAGGTGCCATTTGGATAGTCCTTTAGCGGCACGATGTACTCTGAGTGGAGGTCGCTGCATTTGGTGATTCAGAATGATCAGGGCCACACCAGTGTGCTACACAGCTATCCAGAGAGCGTTGGGCGAGAGGTGGCCAATGCGGTGGTTCATCCTCTCGGGCAGGCCTTAGGTACCCTTTCAGCAGCTGGTGGTGAGAGTTTGTTGAAAACTGACAAAGAAGTAAGTGTTTTTTTCATTTCATTCTACTCTGTGGAAATATGTCTGTTACAGGATAATTTGTTTAACATTGTCTTTTTAAGTGGATGTCTGCTCACTGTAGTGTGATGTCTTAATTTGACCGTATTTGGGTTGAGGGTTGGGGCCCAGAGTCTGTGGGAGTTATGAGGAATAGGTTGTACCATTGTGCTGTTGGGATTTCCTGCTAGCCGGACCCAGTTCTCCACTTGAGCTGTGAGCTGAGACAGAGACTTGCCTGTCAGGTCCCTTTCCCTAAGTTTTAGGCTTAGTCTTCAGATTTCCATTCAGAGGTTGTGTTTGGAAGGTCTTCATTCCTACCTCTAGATGGCCTCTGACTGAAGGCCTATCTTGTGTTGTCTTCAGGCTACACATGTGCGCTGCGCTTGAGGCTCTCCCGCTGTCTCCATCCCAGTCTACCCTTGTCTGACTTCTGCGTTTAAGAGTGCTACAGAGCAGCTAAGTCTGTATAGCTGTGAGCCCACGTGGTTGGGATGGGGGTTGTGTTTGCTGTTCCTAAAGATGAGGAGCTTTTGGAGTGGCTTGGCTTAGAGCTGGTCCTCTGTTCTTGGGTTCAGGGGCGGGGCTGAAGTTAAGTTGCCAGTGGGGAGTCATGAAGGGGCCCTGAGAATGGAGTGATTCGGAGCTTGCTAGTATGAGGTCTGGCTAATCGGGATTAGAACTTGTCCCCTGTGCTTGAGAACATTCATGCAACCTTTAGGCTTTGGGTTTACCTATTTCTCAGACACTGCACCGTTTTTCACTTACATTTTGATTTCTTGTGAAGGAGAGATTAGACTTAGTCTAGATATAAGACAACTCTAGATAGGAGACTAAGGTTTATAGCTCAGGAAGCATTTTATTTACCCTCTGTAGGCCAAAGAGCCTGGGTTGCCGAAGGGGAAGCCCCTCATACTGAGGAGCATTTTCTTCTCAGAGTGCCCTGGCAGAGACTTACCCCGAGGACCAGCACTTGTCCTGGCGCACTCTCTTCTTGGTGTGTCTGTAATTCCTTCTGCCCTCTCCTGGGAAGAGATGGCATGTGAGTAGATAAAGGTGCTCAGTGCAGCCCTTGTTTTTTCTCCTTTCTTACCCTCAAAAGGATATGAGAGAATAGGTCTTGAATCCAGTGTCCTCTTGAATTATACAGTTGAACTATTGTGTGAAGATATTACCAAAGATATCTTCTCCTTGGTCTTTGCTGTGATAATTAGGGACTTGCAACCTCTTTTAAAATTAGGGACTTGCAACCTCTTTTAAAATTCTTTTGTTCAGCTAAATCCCACCCCCTCCACACCCCTTCCCACCTCATTTGTCACAGCTTCACTGTGTTCTTATAGTCACTTTTAACATTTATTGCTGTTGTATGTTACTTTCTATTATATTATATTTTTGTTATGTATTTTCTACCCTTAGCCTTTGTAGTTCTGAGGTTAAAAATTTCAGTACATGTATTTATCTTGTTAGATTCAGCTTTAGTTTTAAGCTGTTATAATCTTTTTTTAATTATTATTTTTTATTTATTTATGTTTGGCTGCATTGGGTCTTTGTTGCTGCACACGGGCTTTCTCCAGTTGCGGCGAGCAGGGGCTACTCTTCATTGTGGTGCGCGGGCTTCTCATTGGGGTGGCTCCTCTTGTTGCAGAGCACGGGCTCTAGGCACGCGGACTTCAGTAGTTGTGGTGCGCGGGCTTCAGTAGTTGTGGCTCGCAGGCTCTAGAGCGCAGGCTCAGTAGTTGTGGTGCACGTAATTGCTCCACGGCATGTGGGATCTTCCAGGACCAGGGCTCGAACCTGTGTCCCCTGCATTGGCACACGCATTCTTAACCACTGCGCCACCAGGGAAGCCCAAAGCTGTTATAATCTTCTTGAATCCTGAATTTCTATTTAACAAGTTAGTTTTTTTTTTAGCTTTGTGATATCTACAAATGGTCAGCATGTAATCTGTTTTTCTCTAAGTTAAAATCTTGGCAGAGCCTTTGGCATGCCATTGGGCATCTTCTTCCAAAACGATCTTGGTACAGTAATCCACTGCTATTCTCCCATGTTATTTTGACCAGTTACAAATCCAACCATTCTACCTCCTTCTGGACTGTATCTTTCCATCTTGTCCACAAAGACCAAATTTCTTGTTGAAGCCCAGATCCCCCTTTGCCAGAGAAGGCTGTTAATGGCATGGTGAGAATAGCTTTAGGTTTCTAGTTGGAAGACCAGGGATCAAGTTTTCAGCTCCAGCATTTCCAAACGAGCGCCATGGTCCAAATTGCTTAATTTGCTAAACTTCAGTTTTCTTATGTATGAAATGAGGATGGGGACTTCCCTGGCGGTCCAGTGGTTAAGACTCCACGCTTCCACTGCAGGGGGTACACGTTTGATCCCTACTTGGGGGACTAAGATCCCACGAGCCATGCAGTGTGGCCAGAAAATAAAAGTAAAAAATAAAAATAAAATGAGGATAGTTTACCCTCTCACACCGGTTATTTTGATGTTTAGATAATATTTATGAAAATACCTCAGAAACTGGTTTTAAATCAGTGCCAGGTTTCTACATTTGTCAGCTGCCTTCATAGTAACCCTCTTAATAAAGGAATGAAGCGTATCTGGCATGACTTGTTTTTTTTGAGCAGGCTGGTTCTCAGCGACCCTGCTTCCCTTTCATAAGTGCTCACTGATCATCTGCTTAGTAATTTGTCCCAGAGTTTTGTCTGGAATTCACTTAAACTTTCCAGTCTACATTATCTGGAATATAGTTTCATCCTCTTTTGCAAATTAGGCCATTTCCCCTTTCTCATTGTGCCTTATTCGTTCATGACTGCAAGCAGTGGTTCAGCAGTCTCTTAGGCACCTTCTCTCGGCCCCTATGATTCAGACAGGTCAGGAGGCTGGAACTCATTTAGTGCAGCTAAGTGCCTTTTTAAGATCTTACCCAGCTTCAGTCCCTTCTGACTTGTGTTTGTTCTTGCCCTTCCATTTAAAATATTGTTTTCTTTGCCAATGAAAATAGTCACAAAATAAGAGTTGGGCAGTTCATCTTCCTTCCTGTTGTTTGTTAAAGTTGCATAATCTGGAAATGGAATATAATTAAATTTATGTAAGTGATTTCCTAAATGACACGCATACCCGCATGCAAATTAAGTGGAGAAAAATATCTAAAATTTTCTATTTCTGTGCCTCCAATCTCTATGGAAAATCAAGATGACCTGTACTTACTTTTTATTTTACAGAGCAAACAATAATAATGTTTAAGGGGTGAAAGCCAACATAGGCTTAATAATTAGAAATAAGTCATTTATTTTCTTCTTAAATCTTTTGCTTAGGAAACGTTGTCTGAGTATGTCTTTTTTTTTGGCGGTACGTGGGCCTCTCACTGTTGTGGCCTCTCCCGTTGTGGAGCACAGGCTCCGGATGCGCAGGCTCAGTGGCCATGGCTCACGGGCCCAGCTGCTCCACGGCATGTGGGATCTTCCTGGACTGGGGCACGAACCCGTGTCCCCTGCATCAGCAGGCGGACTCTCAACCACTGCGCCACCAGGGAAGCCCCCTGAGTATGTCTTATACATGGAAAGTACATTCTGTAGAATTAATCTGATGTATGTTGAGATGAATATACTTCAGTTGAGAGGTTTTTGACAATAAAAGAGCTTAACATTTTAAATCAGTCTACTGATACACAGATAGGAATGTGTAATAATTCTATATGTATATTTTCTTTTGTTTAGGTAAAATGGACCATGGAAGTAATTTGCTATGGACTGACCCTTCCATTGGATGGAGAGACTGTAAAATATTGTGTTGATGTATATACTGACTGGATTATGGCTTTAGTGTTGCCGAAAGATTCTATTCCATTGCCAGTTATTAAAGAGCCTAATCTATATGTTCAAAGTATACTAAAACACCTGCAGAATCTTTTTGTACCAAGGTAAGCTATACTAGTCTATCTGACCTGTTATCAGGATCATAATGAAGTACTCATCAATGTTACTTTTTTATATTATAGGAACTGATTTCATTGTTAGACCTTTGAACAGTAACTTTCATTACTTGTTCAGTTAAAGAGTGTGTTAATATGAATGAGAGAGATGAGCTTATATAATGTTTACTAGGACTCTTTAACAAGTGTGTGTTCATTTTAACGGCTTTTGGTTTTGCTTCTAAGATTGGATAGCTATTAGACGTTAAAATACTGTGACCCCTTTCCCTTCCAGTCAAAAAAAACCATGCTTTTTGCCTAACATAATTCTTGTCTCCACTTAAACTAAAGGCGACTAAGCCATCTGCCTTAAAATGAATCTTTCTTATGAGAGCATGAAGACATTGAAGTAAGCAGATTTGAAATTATAGGCACATTTGTAGTAGGCCAAAAGAATACTCTTGACAGTTTGTTACTGAGTTTTTCCCCTATCTCTGCGTCAGAGACCTTAAATATTGTAATGTAAGATTGCCTTACTTGTGCCTAAAACATTTTTTTCCCATTCTAAAAGGATTATATGTCACTATAAAGGATTTTGGAAATATAGAAAATAATGGAGAAGAAAGCACTAGTTGCCTACCTATTTGTAGGGATTTCCTTTGAGAAAAATCTGTTTTCAGCTTTTTTTTATGTCTGGAAGGGGCAAGTGGGCTTCCCTTCTTTTGGAAAAGTTCTGGTTAGGGCTTTTGGTCTGTCAGATGACGAGGCCTTTGAATCATACAAAAACCAGCCCTGTAAATTTTAACTTTTTAAATTTAGAAGGAAGATTACTTTGGAAAATCTGAATTAAAAAAGAGGAATCTCCATTAAGAGCTCTGGTCTATAGGATCAGTTGTACAAACATACCTCAAGATATTGCAGGTTTGGTTGCAGACCACCACAATAAAGCGATCATTGAAATAAAGCAAGTCACATGAATTTTTTGGTTTCCCAGTGCATAAAAGTTTTTATACTATACTGTAGTCTGTAAACATGAAATAGCATTATGTCTAAAAAAACACTTACATATTTTGATTAAAAAATATTGGCATTGCTGAAAAATGCTAACCATCTGAGCCTTTAGTGAACTGAAATCTTTTTGCTGGTGGAGGGTCCTGCCTCAGTGCGATGGCTGCTGACTGATCAGGGTGGTGGTTGCTGAAGCTTGGGTGGCTGTGGCGATGTGTTAAAATAAGACAACAGTGAAGTCTGCCACATTGATTGACTCTTCAGTTCATGAACGATTTGTCTGTAGCATGCAATGTTTTTTGATAGCATTTTACCTACAGTAGTTCTTTCAAAATTGGAGTTAATCCTCTCAGACCCTGCTGCCGCTTTATCAACTAAGTTTATGTAATATTCTAAATTGTTTGTTGTCATTTCAATAATTTTCACAGCATCTTCACCGGGAGTAGATTCCATCTCAGGAAACCACTTTCTCTGCTCATCCATAAGAAGCAACTCCTCTTCCATTAAAGTTTTATTATGAGATTGCAGCAATTCAGTCACGTCTTCGGGCTCCACTTCTAATTTTAGTTCTCTTATTATTTCTACCACATCTGCATTTACTTCCACCACTGAAGTCTTGAGCCCCTCAAAGTCATCCGTAAGGGTTGAAATCAACTTCTTCCAGACTCTTATGAATATTGATGTTTTGATCTCTTCCCATGACATAAATATTCTTAATACCATTTAGAATGGTGAATCCTTTCCAGAGGGTTTTCAGTTTCCTTTGCCCAGATCCATCAGAGGAATCGCTGTCTGTGGCAGCTATAGTCTTAAGAAATGTATTTCTTAAATAATAAAACTTGAAAGTCGAAATTGCTCCTTGATCCGTGGGCAGCAGAATGGATTTTGGGTTAGCAGGCAAACATTAATCTTGTTGTACATCTCAGTGTTGACGGAAAAAACTGCACAGTCGAAAAGTTAAGAATTATGTTTTATTCAGCGGACTTACTGAAGACTATAGCCCGGATACTGTTTCTCAGCTCTGAGGGGCTGTTCCAAAGAGGTAAGGGAGGAGCGAGGATGTATAGGAGTTTTGCTGGGAAAAAAACAAAAAAACAAAACTGTTTAGTGGAACATCAAAAGATTACTGCTAATCAAAAAACAGACATCTCAAGTTAATGATTTTAGTGCCTTTCTGTGTATGGGAAGGTGCAAGAGTTTGGGCTCATTGAAATAATTCCTTTGGTATGCATCTTAACTATCTAGGGCCACTATTTTGTTTCTCTCTGTCCTGAAGTCCCCTCATGGTGCACCTTGGGGGTGGGGGGGGCATCTGCAGCGGCTGATGGCTTTATGGCCACAATATTGTTTGTTTACTGAAATGGCAGGTGACATTCTTTGTCCACATCCATTAGAGCTCTTGGATGACCCAGGTACACTGTTAATGAGCAGTAATATTTTGAAAGGCATCTTTTTGTCTGAGCAGTAGGTCTCACCAGTGGGCTTAAAATGTTGTAAACAGATGTGCTGGCATCCAGGCTTTATTGTTTCATTTATATGGCACAGGCAGAGTAGATTTAGCATAATTTTTAGGGGCCCTAGGATTTTCAGAATGGTGAATGAGCATTGGCTTCAACTTGAAGTCACCAACTGCATTAGCCCCTAACAAGAGAGTCAGCCTGACCTTTGAAGCTTTGAAGCCAGGAGTTGACTTCTCTCTAGCTATGAAAGTCCTAGATGGTATCTTCTTCCAACAGAAGGCTGTAGGCTGTAGGCTGTTTTGTCTCCATTGAAAATCTGTTGTTTAGTGTGGCCACTTTAATTATCTTGGCTAGATCTTCTGGATAACTTGCTATAGCTTTTACATTAGCAATTGCCGCTTCATCTTGCACTTTTTTTTTTTTTTTAAATGGAGACATTTCCTTAAACTTCATGAACCAGCCTCTGCTGGCTTCAGACTTTCCTTCTGCAGCTTCCTCACTGCTCTCAGACTTCATAGAACTGAAGAGAGTTAGGGGCTTGCTCTGGATTAGGTTTTGGCTTAAGGCAGTGTTGTGGCTGGTTTGATCTTCTATCCAGACACTAAAACTTTCTTCATATCAGTAGTAAGCCTGTTTCTCTTCTTATCATTTGTGTGTTCACTGGAGTAGCACTTCTGATTTCCTTCAGGAACTTTTCCTTTGCATTCACAATTTGGCTAATTGGTGCAAGAGGCCTAGCTTCCAGCCTGTCTTGGCTTTTGACTTGCCTTCCTCACTAAGCTTAATCATTTCTACCTTTTTACAATGCTGTGTTAGATTCTAGTGTACAGCAAAGTGATTCAGTTTTTTGTATATATATATATATATATATATATATATATATATATACACACACACACACACACACACACATACATATATAAACACACACAAATATATGTATATTCTTTTTCAGATTCTTTTCCATTATAGGTTATTACAGGGTACTGAATATGGTTCCCTGTGCTATAAGGTAGGTCCTTGTTGTTTCTGGCTTTTGATTTAAAGTGAGAGACATGATTCTTCCTTTCACTTGAACACTTAGAGGCCATTGTAGGGTTATTAAATGGCCTAATTTTAATATTGCTATCTCTCAGGGAATAGGGAGGCCTGAGGAGAGGGAGAGAGCAGGAAAATGGCCAGTCAGTGGAGCAGTCAGAACACACACAACATTTATCAGTTAAGTTCGCTGTCTTATATGGGCATGGTTTGTAGTGCCCCAAAACAATTACAATCACCATAACAGATATAATAATGAAAATATTGTGAGTATTACCAAAATGTGGCACAGAGACACAAAGTGAGCAAATGCAGTTGGAAAAATGATGCCGATAGACTTGCTCAATCAATGCAGGATTGCCACAAGTCTTCAATTTGTAAAAAATCTGCAATATCTGTGAAGTGCAACAGAATGGATGCAATACAATGAGGTATGCCTGTAAACTCCTTATCTTGTGTGCAATACCTGCTGTAATCTGGCCCCTAACCACATTAGCTGCTGCTAGTTCTGCGTGAGCCCTGCTCTTTGGTCAGACTCATAAATTAAACATTCTCCTAAGACTCCTTAAAGATCTTCTCCATCATTACCTACTCTTTTGCCATCCTCCTCCTCCTCTCCCTGTCCTAGTTGTCCACATCGCTGTCTTGATGGTTCATCTTAAATTCAGCCTTACCTGATCATTCAGGCCCGTAGTGATCACACCTTCTTTGAGCCTGTGGGGTACTTCCTGTGTACTTCTGGTATCTCTCCAGTTTTATTGCCTATCTTTTAAAATGTGTATGTCTCATTTCCCCATCTAACCAACTTGAGGGTAGGAACTAGGTTGTATATAGTTTGGACTTCCACAGTACCTAGAGCAGTACTGGTATTACATTAGGGTGAATAAGATGCTGGTTGCTTATATTTATTGATTTCAAATAGAATTATAACAGGAATGATGGGAAGTAAGTGGCATATTGTTTGTGGCTAAGCAGGTTCTTCTAAAATGATATAATACTTTTAATGCTTTCTTGTCATCCCATTTAGGAGACTAATTTACTAGGCTTTTTCTTAGTGCGTGGGACAGTCTCATGGATAGTACTGTCACTGTGTTTCTTTCCTCTTTGTACTCTTACCAACTCTCAGTGCTCAGTTAGTTTGTATTGATGAGAAAAATCAGCGGCATTTGAGTTAATTAGGCTTTTGCTTTGGCTTTTCTCTTTTGAGAAACATGATTACCTTATAAATTGTTCACTTACTGTTTTGGTAATTAGCTTATTTTCTCAAAAGTGTGTGTGTGTGCATACTTCTGAGTGGGTGCTAAACTGAGTATTAGAGTTCTCATGGCCAGTAATGTCTTAGGGAGCTGAATATTTTCAGTGCTAAATATTGGGAGTTATGATCTCATCTCTTATTACTGGAAGTTTCTTTTTTTTTGATTCAAATAGTTCACAAAATTGTCATCAAGTTTACTTAATTAGTTGTTTTTATGAAAACTAACACTCAGAATAGAGGAAACAGCCTCTACTACTTTGCTAGAGATTAAGTCAGAGTGGATGTAACCTTTCTCTTTTTGCCTATCAGTTTTTGGGGGTCTTTTTTGCATAATTGAGTGAAGAGTGACCCATCATTTAAAATTGATTAGTGTTTTCATTGCTCAAATAAACTTCTTTAGAAAATGTGATGTTCTTCTAAAGCAGTGGTCGGCAAACATTTTGTGAAGAGTCATATAGTAAATACTTTAGCCTTTGTGGGCCATACGGTGTCTGTCACAACTATTCAACTCTGCTGGTGTAGAGAAGCAGCCGTAGATGATATATAAATAAATGAGCATGGTTGTGTTCCAATAAAGCTTTATTTACAAAAACAGATAGCAGGCCAGATTTGACCCATTGGCCATACATAATTCACCACCCCATGTTCTAGAACAGTTTTCTGAAGTTCACAAGTTGCTTTTGAAAATATTAAGGGGAAAGGAACATCTTTGGTGTTTAGACCTTTCTGTTTATTTTTCCAGTAAAGATTACCTTGTTTCTCTTAGCTGTAGAAACTTGGACACTGTTCTTAAATTTAGGCTGTCTGAGAGAGGCTGCAGTACCTAAGGAGCAGATGTTTCCTTTTCTGCCACTGGGCAGGTGGTACCTAGAAAGGGTGGGTAGGCCTGGGTTACCATTTGGGAGGCTTCTAGTGTCATTGCTGTCTTGCAAGAGTGTCACCCCCAGGACTACTAGTGGTATTTTTATTTCTTATTCTGGGTTTCCTCTTACATGGCTACATGAGGTTTGGGGCTGTTATGTATTTCTTACTCTTCTTTAGTAGCCAGAGCAACAGACACAAGCTTGAGCCTCATGGCTTCCCATGGACTGGATTCACCTCAAACTGAACATGGGATATCTTCCTGCTCTTGGGGACTCTTGGCTTTTCCTAAGTGAATGTCTCATCATTTTACTTTAGATCTGACTTCTTCAGGGAAAACGTAAGGTTGTCATTTTTTTGCAACTCCAGTGTAAGTTTCTGGTTTTCTGGGTCATGGCCCAGAATCTGAGAATCTTTATTCTAAGGTTTTGATGGGAGTTCTAAGGGCAGTCACTTCATTTTCTGGATTTCTTGAGGCAGCTCTGCGATTCTCTCCTCTCATTCAGACATGTTTTATGAATTTGTAACATGAGTCATAATATATAGAAACTTGGCCTCAAGATTTATTTCAGTAGTATTAGTTACTTGTCTTGGGTTTCACATGAGAACTCCGGAGGGCAGTTCATCATTTGCTGATGCAGTGGGTTTACTACGGTTCTTGAAATTCTCAAGGTGATCCACTTTGGACAGTGGGGATAAGGGCTGGAGCTTGGACCTGATATATTGATCTAATTCTGTTGGAGAAAAATGGTCCTGTGGACTAAAAAGCGTTATAAAACTGTTCTTCGGGAGTATCTTGGGTACCTTTGGAGCCCCCATCTTGGGTTATGTTGCCTTTTTTTTTGTAGAGCAGCAGTAGCAGGTGCTCATTTCTGAGGCAATTGCCTCTATCTCGTCAGTTTTGGGGACCTGTTAGGATATTCCATTCTGTAGGCTCTTCTCTAGCAGACATTAGCTTCAGAGGGACTGTGAGCACTATGAAATCACGTGCAGAATTCTTGTAAATGTGTGTTTACAATTTTTAAAAAGAATACAAAGGCCATTCTGCTGTGTGAGCAGCGGAAGTGGCTGTGGGTATTTACTCATTCATTCAGCAGAAACCTATTGAGTATCTGTTGTATGCACCAGGCACATTTCACACTTAGAAAATCTAGAAGTGAAGTTTACTTTCTGTTATCCTCTTGTCTCCCCAGGAGCTCTTCAAGCTCTTTAAGAGTGGTAGGCTGAGATCCCAGAGGGCCAAACTGTATGATGAGGAAGTAGCTTGGAACTGAAGAGGGTGCACCTAATTCTGTCTGCTGATGCTGTTAGGGAGTATCATTGGATCATTGCTTGCTGTGTCCAAAAGTCTCCTGTCCTTAACTGTTGCATTCTGTCCTTAAGGCTTGTCAGTGATGTTTGTCTGTCTTCTTCAGACAGGAACAGGGCTCCAGTCAGATCCGACTATGCTTACAGGTCCTGAGAGCCATTCAGAAACTGGCCCGTGAGTCATCCATTATGGCCCGAGAAACCTGGGAAGTCTTACTGTTGTTTCTTCTGCAGATTAATGACATACTTCTAGCACCACCAACTGTTCAAGGTTTGTTCATTTTTTTTCTAATTTATTTCTGAGCTCCAAATGCTGTTTACTTTTAGACTCAATGAGTAGTAGACTGTGGGGATTTAAATTTTGGCACTACAGTTGACAAACCAAGATGAACAGTTCTTAGAATGGAAAACCCTCAAAGGCACAATGCAAAGTTATGTTAACTTCAGTGATGATTTTGCTAACATAGGGAGGGACTCAGTGAATTAATGCATGTTTGATAATGACAGTAACAGTAGCTTGTTCAGTATATTAGGATAAAGCCTAAATATGAAACAACTAATGTACCGGATTACAAAGTAGTTATCCAGGTAGACTCTGAAAACTTGATAGCTAGAAGATACTTTGTTTAGCAAATGAACCCTACAGAATCTTAAAGAGTTCTATTTGGAAGTATGACAGTATGTCATTCATTGCCTAGCCATTAAAAAGCCTCCAATTTTATAAGATTTTAGAGTGTATTTTAGACATCCTGCTTTGTATGCACAGTATACACAGACAATAAGTTGATATTTTAGTTCCCTTGTTGCTTATTTATCTGTGTAGTCTCTTTACTAACACATGTGAGTGTGCTTGTGCTCTCACACAAATGCAGTGTCCAGGAAGATATCTTAAAAAAACCCTAGAATTTTAGTGTAGCAAGGGACCCCATAATAGGAATACCCTGTCTGGTATTGATGATAGCTGGCCAGACACAGATAGTGTGTCTCTCTGCTACACACTCCCCATGGCAGGGATTTCAGCACCATAAGGCCGGCAATCCATCCACTTCTGGGGCTTATTACTGTTGAAACTTCATTTTTGCACATTTGAAATAGGAATCCTTAGAACTTTTCCTTCTCGTCCCAAGTTTGTCTTTTGGAGCCATGCAGAGTACAGACCACCGCTGTTCTTCCTAGTTCCAGGGCTTGGAACAGAGGAGCAGCTCTGTTTTCATGGTTGAGACTCTGTCCTTCCCAGTACCAGCCCTTGGGCCCGCTTCCCTTGAAAGGGTCGCTTTCAAACACCTGAAGCATTTGATAGCAAAGTTTAGAGGTAAAAAGTCTTGGGTATTTGTTCTGATTCCTTTACTTATTGGCTGTGTGAACTTGGGCAAGCTACTTAAATTTCCTGAACCTGTCTTCTCATCTTCAAAATAGGTCTAATCGATAATTGGTAAGAGATATTATAAATACCTGTCCTGCAGAATTAATGTGTATGAGCTGTGTGCACAGAAACTGACTCATAGCAGTCATTCATTATAGACACTCATCCTTTCCCTTCCTCCCTCTGTACTCCTTGTCCCACTGCTGGAAGATTAAGATCTTCAATACAGACCAAGCAGGGCCACTTGAAAACTTTCAAAGTGATAATGGGTTGATGTATCCATGATTTCCTTCATAGGAGCTTCTAAGAATAGTTTTTTGTTCTCACTGTTAAGTTGTTATTTGAAAGTCAAAACTTAACATTGCAGTTAATTTTTTGACCAGTTCTCCCAAGTCACTGTATTAAAGATTCTGCTTTACAAATAAGTATGCCAAAGATGTTTTCTTTTTGTTGGTAAGGTGGCATTGCTGAGAATCTAGCAGAGAAGTTGATTGGTGTTCTCTTTGAGGTTTGGTTACTAGCTTGTACTCGGTGCTTCCCAACACCTCCTTACTGGAAAACAGCCAAGGAGATGGTGGCTAACTGGAGGCACCACCCGGCAGTGGTGGAGCAGTGGAGCAAGGTCATCTGTGCGCTCACTTCAAGGTAAGTTATCATCATCCACTTGCCTTCCTTCATCCGTCTGGCCTTGGGTAGCTTTCCCCTGGTTCTGTGTCTTTCTGGGATTCACAGAGTACATGGTAAAAAGTCTCTATTCTGTGTCTCTCATTACTGTGCTTTAGAGAGAGAATCAAACCACTTTTTAAAAATAGATATGTCAGTTTGGCTAGTGCCTGTCTAATCTAAAACATTTTAGATTAAGCAAGTATTTTGGAGAGGCAGATAAATTCTGAGCCCTGCCACGCCCACCCCCAAAATCCCACTCTTATTCTGATTATTAGAATATTCATGATCATTATTTTAAAAAAACAAACCAAAGAAAGGTATAACAGAAAGAATTAAGTTCACCAGAAGTCTTATTATATATGTTTATACATAATTTTACAGAAATGGGACCATACTATAATGTTCTCCTGTGTAACCAAAGTAGGCAGTGTTTTATTATAATAATTTAACTTTTTTTTTTTTTTTTTACCATTTATATATAATGCCATCACTATTCTGTGAGTAAACTGTTAGGCCTCATTTTTTTCAGACTTGTTTTTTTCATTTCTTTTAATATGACTCTGAAAGTTGAACATTCTTTTTAAAACATAATCACAATACCATTTATCACACCTAAACAAAATGTTAATAGTTTGTTAATATTGGTTAGGCTGTTGAGTGTTCAGATGTCCCTGAATGGCTCAGTTTTTTTTATAGTTGATTCCATTGAATCAGAACACAAACAAGGTTTGGACATTGTATTTAGTTGACATGTTTCTTAAGCCTATTTTAAACTGTAGGTTACTGTTCTCTCATTTTTATTTCCTTGCAGTCTTTCTGTTTGTCTTATAGAATGCTTCACAGTTTGGATTTTTCTGATTATGTCCTAGTTGTGTTAATTAGCATGTTCCTCTGTCCCCTGTATTTCCCGTCGACTGGTGGTTAGATCTAGAGACTTGATCTGATTCAGATTTGATTGGGGGTGGGGTAGTGGTGGAGGTAAGAACAGATCATTCGTAGGTGGTATCATGTATCAGAAGGTAGACTGATTCTGGTATATCTTTGTGAATGTCAATATTATGAATCTATTTTAAAATAATATATCATTTTTTCTTGATTATAAAAGCAATACATGCTTATAATAGAAAATTTGGAAGATGTAGGGGGAAATATCCATCACTTACAAATAACCAAAGTTTGAATGTATTTTTTCTGTTTTCTCTTTTTTAAAAAATCAAGTTGAGATTATTTGATATAGTATTATCTGCTTTTATTATCTGTTGTCTGATTCTTGTCCCAGTAATTACATGTACCTTTTCTCTTCTTAAATAGATCTCAAGATCATTTTTTAATGGCTTTATAGTTTTTCATTTTATAAATGGAATTATAATTCATTTAATAATTTCCCTGCTGTTTTGATACTTAAGTTTTTCCCTGTGTTTTATTTTAAAAATATTGTTGATATGTGAGTACTTTATACATAGTCTTTGTGTATATTCTGGTTATTTTATTAAGACATCATCTTTAGATTATATAACTCTAATGTAATAGATTATAATCTATTCTAATTATAATAGGTTAATAATTAGGTCAAAGGGCTTTGAACAGTTTTAATACATTTGGAATATTACTATTTAGTTAAGTAATTGAATTGTCAAATTCATTTTATGGCGCACACACCATAAATTCTAAACTTCATTTAAAGTTATATAGCAGTTATTATGAATAAATTATAGCTTAGTTGTGTTGAAGGCGTTTGCAGTGCGATGAATCTTTTAAAAATAATTTAAAGAATTTATTATTTATATTACATGACTATATAATCAACAAAAGCATAATTGTATATTATGATTATATAATTATTTGTTATTTGCAATTATAAAGTAAACTTTTAGGTAATTTTTAATTTTATAAAGTAATATTTAATTTGTAATTTATGTTATAATATATATTATAAAATTATGTATAATTATATACACCATTGGATGTTACATGTTATACATATTATAGTGTTATATACAAGAGGTATTATAAAATTTATATGAGATATATTTAATTTATAAAATCACTTATTTGATAATTATAATAAAATCATATAAGTAAAATAAACTTACAGTTAAATACATAAATTTATAAAATTATAAAGAAATTTTATAAGTAAATAAAATAAACTTATAAATTATATAACTTAAAAATATATGAACTAAATTATAAATAACATTAATTATTTAAAAAAAGAAATACATGTTTTAAATAATCCTTTACAAAACTGGAAATCCTCTTCCAGTTTATCCATTTTATAAACAAGGGTTTTCATTTATTTTATTCACTTCAGTGAGGTATAATACAAGTTTCATCTATTTTCTCTTATCATATTTCTCTTAGTATATTTTAATGCTTGAATATATTTTCCATTCTGTTACAAAATGAACTTGGTGGTGTGGTTTTTTTTATTTTCTAGATTGCTACGCTTTACATATGGTCCTTCATTTCCTCCATTTAAAGTTCCCGATGAAGATGCCAGTCTGATCCCTCCTGAAATGGATAATGAGTGTGTTGCACAGACATGGTTTCGCTTTTTACATATGTTAAGGTACTGTTGTTGTTGTATTTCATGTGGTTTTTACGCAGTGAGTGTCTTAGGGCCGGAATGGTGCTATAACTCCTTGTTGGAGTTCACAGTGTGGCTGTTAAGCCCAGTCATCCGATGGAGCCAAATTGGACAACACACACATCTACATCATGTGCCCCTGCTCTCCCTGTCCCAGCAGGGTCAGGCCGTCCTCAGCTGCTCTTGGGCCACACTCTCTAGAGGCTTGTTCCCTGCAGTAGGTGCAGCATTTGTTCTCTTGCCTGTTGGTGCAGCTTGGATGATGATCTCTCTCCCAGGACTTTGTCACATTCTGTGGGGACTGGAGACTAGCTTGTTCCTCTCTATGACCAGCACTTACTGGTCAGTCTGGCTCCCAGGACCTCTCTTCTAGTAGCCTTGTTTAAAATTTCACTGAGGGTACACCATAAAATTTCACAGAGGGACAAATTGCTAAAAGTAATACTTCATGCTCTTTCTTTTTTTATAGTAATTCTATTCAATTCAATTTCATTGCCTCCTACCTTTCTCTCTACTAGCCCCATCCTTGTGCTCTGTGGAACTTTGGTTCTGTTGTATACTGTCTTGATTTGTAAACTTTTTCCTTGCATATCTTTTCTTTCTGGTTTGATGAGCCTCATTTTTCTATTTGTGTATTAGTGATTCTGAATTACTCTGTATGACCTGTTTATGCATTAGGGATCTTAACCATTTTCTATCATGTTTTTTTCAGTTTGTATTGTGTGTTTTTCACATTTCAGTGATTTTAGTTTATTCTTTTAATCTGTCTTTTTCTGTGATTATTTTCTGTTTCCTTTAAGATTAGGAAGTCTTTCTCTGTTCTTTGATCAGATAGATATTCACCTATGATTTCTTCTGACTTTGTTTCCTTTGTGCCATTAAGTTCCTTTATATATATGGGTTTTGTCTTTGGGTCACATATTATTCCATTTATCTTTTAATTCATTCTTATAGGAGATTAACACTTTTAATTATTTTAACCTTATAATAGTTATTGATATTTGGTGGGACTAATATCTTTTTCCCTAAAACATTTCTTGGAATATTTTAAAAAATCTTTTCTTGCCTGTTTAACATTTTAGATGAATTTTAGAATCCACTTGACATGTTACAAAACACAAGTGAACAGAAGAACCTCACAAAACCTTTTGGGGTTTGGCGTGTGTATTAATTAGGGTAAGGAACATGTCCTCCTTTAGCAGATGAACCTGAAAATCTTAGTGGCTTAGTACAGTATGTTTCATAAAGTCTTGGGTAAGGAGCAGCTCTGCTTAGGTAGTTGTTCAGGGACCCAGGCTGGCAGAGTCTCTGCCATCTTCAACATGTGGCTTTATTAGGGCCTTAACTTTGTAGGCAGGTGCCTCTGTATCTGGCTAGAAGATGGAAAAGAGAGAGAGCAAGGAAAATTGTGTGGAAGGTTTTCATGGACCAGCTCCTGAAGTGTAATGTAAATCAATGCTACCCATATTCCATTGGCTGGAACTCAGACATATGCCACACTTAATAGCAAGAGAACATAGGAGGAAAAGAGAAGCTAGTGAACATCTAACCAGACTCTGCCAAAGATGAGAATTGCATTAAGCTTGTATTTATATTTAGGAACAGCTGATATCTTAATATATTGTGTTTGCTTTTCTAAGAGTAGGTATTTTTCTTTTTTAGAATCTTAATTAATTAATTAATTAATTTAGGTTGTGTTGGGTCTTTGTTGCTGTGCATGGGCTTTCTCTAGTTGAGGCAAGCGGGGGCTACTCTTCATTGCGGTGTGCAGGCTTCTCATTGTCATGGCTTCTCTTGTTGCAGAGCACAGGCTGTAGAGCGCAGGCTCAGTAGTTGTGGCGCACGGGCTTAGTTGCTCCACAGCATGTGGGATCTTCCCGGGCTAGGGATCGAACCCATGTCCCCTACATTGGCAGGCGGTTCTTAACCACTGCACCACCAGCGAAGCCCCTAGAATCTTAAATATCTTGCAGAAGTGTTTTACAGTTTTCTTCACAGAGATCTGCATAATTTTTTTCTTTTTACCATTATTCCTATGTATTTATTGCTGATGTTGTGAAAGGCTAACTTTTTTTCTACTGTTAAATCTTTTAAGTGGCTATTGCTGCTGTAAAGAAAATGTTTTACTTATTTTATTTTTGTATATTTTTTATATACTTGGGATTTAAAAATGCTCTGAGTATTTCACTGATTCTTTTTAAATTTCTAGATATAATGAATACATATCTGCAAATAAATGTCTCCTTTCTAGTAATTCATACTCGAATCTGTGGTAATTAATTATAAGTGCTTTGATTGCAGTAATATCTGTATATGAGTTCATGTTCTGCTACTTTTTTCTTTGTGAACTTGAGCAAGCAGTTTAGTGTCTCTGAGTCTCAGTCTCTTTTTAATCTATACAATGGGGATAATAATAGTATCCATCTTGTTATAAGCACTGAAGAAAAAGTATGTAAAACAGTACATCTAATGCTTGAAAAGTTGCCATTGTTGTTATAATTATTTTTGTATGTGTTTTACTACATTAGGCAGAATTTCTAGAACATTGTTGAGTTAAAATGATACTGTTTTGGCATCCTTCTTTCATTCTGATTTTCATTGGAATGCCTCTATTGTGTGAAATTTTGAGTGGGATATTGGTTGTTGATATTAGATAGTTATTCTTTTTTATGTTCCTGATTTCCTAAGCAATTAAAAAATTTTGAATTTAAAAATATAAGTAAAATCAGAAATAGTACTGAATTATTTTCAAATCATATTTTGGTGTCCATTTAAGCAATTAAATGTTTTTTCTTCGTTTACCTATTGATAGTATGTTAATTTTTCCCCAATACTGAATCATCCTTCATTGTTTAGAGAAAAATTCTGCTTGGTTATGGAATGCTGTTCTATTGAATCATCCTTCATTTTTTAGAGAAAACTTGTGCTTGGTTATGGAATGCTATTTTAATGTTTTCCCAAATTATCTCCGTTTCTATTTTTTGACTAATCTATATTTTGGTAACTTAAATAGGAAACTACCTATCTTTTTCTGTGCTCTGTTGCATGGAAGTTATATATTCCTTAAGAGTTTGTAGTTCTTGGATAACCTTTTCCTGTTCCTCCACTATTAATTGATCTCTTCAGGCTCTATCTTTGTTCTTGAGCTGAAAGATTTTAGTATTTTAGTCAGGTTTTTTTTGATATACAGAATAGGAACTTACTTAAACAGATGCAGGTGAAAAAGAGGGGTTATTGTGTGATGATAGAGCAGTCTCACAGGGCTCCAGGAAGCAGTGAACATTCAATCATGATAGGGAGGGATCAAGGCAGCCTTGGGACAGGCTGCTCTATTGTCTGTCTCTTGGCTTTTTTGCTCCTCTTGTGCATATGCACTGCTCTCTTTCTCCGGCAGGCTCCCCCGAACCCCTGTTTCTTTCTCTCCAGTTTTCAATATTAAACAGATATGAATTAAGCAGAGCTCTGCTGGACTGAGGTGTAGTCCATTCCAAGCTTACTGCTTATTTTTCTAATTTTTGAACAGAGAACTATAATCCCCAGTAGGTACTGCTTCTAGAGACTTCTTATCTTCCCTTCACCACATAGTAGACTACAGTTCTTTGGATACAGTGTACTAACACTAGAAGCCCCTTTTCCGTACATGCACACATACGCCCCTGTCCCCACTTGCAGTTATGTGAAATTCAGAGTCTGAGTAGATGGAAAAAGGTTTCAAAGGTCCAGGGCATCTATAAACCACTGATTTATGTTTCTCAGCCTAGTTCTTTTTGTCTTGAAGCTGGTGGAAGTTCTTTCCAGGTGCTGGCTGTAGGTTGACTAACAATATTACCTTGGGTTGGAAAGGCTGTTTAATGGACAGTTAAGCAGACTATTTTGAGTGGAAGCCTAAATCTGTTTTTCAATGGAAATGTTTAAAATTATTTATATATAAAATATACCTCAAGCCCATTGTTTTAAATACATTGAAATGGGTCTGCTGCCCTATCCTACCCATCTGTCACACATGCTGGGATGTTGCTCCAGGACCTTACTTCAGACATCCGTGTGGCTGACAGGGTCTTGGTGCTCCGGCCCGGTGTCAGGCCTGAGCCTCCAAGGTGGGAAAGCCAAATCCAGGACATTGGACCGCCAGAGACCTCCTGGCCCACGTAATAGCAGTCGGCGAGAGCTCTCCCAGAGATCTCCATCTCAATGCTAAGACCCAGCTCCACCCAGCGGCCAGCGAGCTTCAGCTTGGCTGGACGCCATGCCAAACAACTAACAAGACAGGAACACAACCCCATGCATTAGCAGAGAGGCTGCCTAAAATCATACTAAGTTCACAGACACCCCAAAACACACCACTGGACGCAGCCCTGCCCACCAGAAAGACAAGATCCAGCCCCACCCACCAGAACACAGGCACCAGTTCCCTCCACTAGGAATCCTACACAAGCCACTGAACCAACCTCACCCACTGGGGGCAGACACCAAAAACAACGGGAACTACGAGCCTGCAGCCTGCGAAAAGGAGACTCCAAACACAGTAAGTTAAACAAAATGAGACAACAGAGAATTGTGAGCAGATGAAGGAGCAAGGTAAAAACCCACCAGACCAAACAAATGAAGAGGAAATAGGCAGCCTACCTGAAAAAGAATTCAGAGTAATGATAGTAAAGAGGATCCAAAATCTTCAAAGTAGAATGGAGAAAATACAAGAAACGTTTACAAGGACCTAGAAGAGCTGAAGAGCAAATAAACAATGATGAATAACACAATAAATGAAATTAAAAATTCTGTAGAAGGAATCAATAGCAGAATAACTGGGGCAGAAGAACGGATAAGTGACCTAGAAGATAAAATAGTGGAAATAACTACTGCAGAGCAGAATAAGGAAAAAAGAATGAAAAGAATTGAGGACAGTCTCAGAGACCTCTGGGACAACATTAAACACACCAACGTTCGCATTATAGGGGTCCCAGAGAAGAAGAGAAAAAGAAAGGGTCTGAGAAAATCTTCGAAGAGATTATAGTTGAAAACTTCCCTAATGTGGGAAAGGAAAGAGTCAATCAAGTCCAGGAAGCACAGAGAGTCCCATACAGGATAAATCCAAGGAGAAACATGCCAAGACACATATTAATCAAACTATCGAAAATTAAGTACAAAGAAAAAATACTAAAAGCAGCAAGGGAAAAGCAACGAATAACATACAAGGGAATCTCCATAAGATTAACAACTGATCTTTCAGCAGAAACTCTGCAAGCCAGAAGGGAGTGGCAGGACATATTTAAAGTGATGAAAGGGCAAAACCTACAACCAAGATTACTCTACCCAGCAAGGATCTCATTCAAATTCGACGGAGAAATTAAAACCTTTATAGACAAGCAAAAGTTAAGAGAATTCAGCACAACCAAACAAGCTTTACAACAAATGCTAAAGGAACTTCTCTAGGCAGGAAACACAAGAGAAGGAAGAGACCTACAAAAACAAACCCAAAACAACAAAGAAAATGGTAATAGGAACATACATATCAATAATTACCTTAAATGTAAATGGATTAAATGCTCCAACCAAAAGACATAGACTGGCTGAATGGATACAAAAACAAGACCCATATATATGCTGTCTACAAGAGACCCACTTCAGACCTAGGGACACATACAGACTGAAAGTGAGGGGGTGGAAAAAGGTACTCCATGCAAATGGAAATCAGAAGAAAACTGGAGTAGCAATTCTCATATGAGACAAAATAGACTTTAAAATAAAGACTATTAGAAGAGACAAAGAAGGACACTACATAATGATAAAGGGATCGATCCAAGAAGAAGATATAACAATTGTAAATATTTATGCAGCCAACATAGGAGCACCTCAATACATAAGGCAAATGCTAACAGCCATAAAAGGAGAAATCGACAGTAACACAATCATAGTAGGGGACTTTAACACCCCACTTTCACCAATGGACAGATCATCCAAAATGAAAATAAATAAGGAAACACAAGCTTGAAATGACACATTAGGCAAGATGGACTTAATTGATATTTATAGGACATGCCATCCAAAAACAACAGAATACACTTTCTTCTCAAGTGCTCATAGAACATTCTCCAGGATAGATCATATCTTGGGTCACAAATCAAGCCTTGGTAAATTTAAGAAAGTTGAAATTGTATCAAGTATCTTTTCTGACCACAACGCTATGAGACTAGATATCAATTACAGGAAAAAAACTGTAAAAACCCCAAACACATGGAGGCTAAACAATACGTTACTAAATAACCAAGAGATCACTGAAGAAATCAAAGAGGAAATCAAAAAATAATTTGAAACAAATTATTTTGTTTCAAATGACAAATGACAATGAAAACACGGCGACCCAAAACCTATGAGATGCAGCAAAAGCAGTTCTAAAAGGGAAGTTTATAGCAATACAGTCCTACCTCAAGAAACAAGACAAATCTCAAATAAACAACGTAACCTTACACCTAAAGCAGTTAGAGAAAGAAGAACAAAATAAACCCCAAAGTTAGCAGAAGGAAAGAAATCATAAAGATCAGATCAGAAATAAATGAAAAAGAAATGAAGGAAACAATAGCAAAGGTCAATAAAACAAAAAGCTGGTTCTTTGAGAAGATAAAGAAAACTGATAAACCACCTGCCAGACTCATCAAGAAAAAAAGGGAGAAGACTCAAATCAACAGAATTAGAACTGAAAAAGGAGAAGTAACAACTGACACTGCAGAAATACAAAGGATCATGAGAGATTACTACAAGCAACTGTATGCCAATGAAATGGACAACCTGGAAGAAATGGACAAATTTTTAGAAAAGCACAACCTTCCAAGCCTGAACCTGGAAGAAATTGAAAATATAAACAGACCAATCACAAGCACTGAAGTTGAAACTGTGATTAAAAATCTTTCAACAAACAAAAGCCCAGGACCAAATGGCTTCACAGGCGAATTCTGTCAAACATTTAGAGAAGAGCTAACACCCATCCTTCTCAAACTCTTCCAAAATATAGCAGAGGAGGGAGCACTCCCAAACTCGTTCTACAAGGCCACCAATCACCAATACCAAAACCAAAGATGTCACAGAAAACGAAGACTACATGCCAGTATTACTGATGAACATAGATGCAAACATCCTCAACAAAATACTAGCAGACGGAATCCAACAGCACATTAAACGGATCATATACCATGATCAAGTGGGGTTTATCCCAGGAATGCAAGGATTCTTCAGTATATGCAAATCAATCAATGTGATATACCATACTAAACAGATTGAAGGATAAAAACCATATGATCATCCCAACAGATGCAGAAAAAGCTTTCGACAAAATCAGCACCCATTTATGATAAAAACTGTTCAGAAAGCAGGCATAGAGGGAACCTACCTCAACATGATAAAGGCCTTATATGACAAACCCACAGCCAATATCGTTCTCAATGGTGAAAAACTGAAACCATTTCCTGTACGATCAGGAACAAGACAAGGTTGCCCACTCTCACCACTATTATTCAACATAGTTTTGGAAGTTTTAGCCATGGCATTCAGAGAAGCAAAAGAAATAAAAGGAATCCAAATCGGAAAAGAAGTAAAACTGTCACTGTTTGCAGATGACATGATACTATACATAGAGAATCCTAATGATGCTACCAGAAAACTACTAGAGCTAATCAGTGAGCTTGGTAAAGTAGCAGGATACAAAATTAATGCACAGAAACCTCTTGCATTCCTGTACACTAATGATGAAAAATCTGAAAGAGAAGTTAAGGAAACACTCCCATTTACCATTGCAACAAAAAGAATAAAATACTTAGGAATAAACCTATCTAAGGAGACAAAAGACTTGAATGCAGAAAACTGTAAGACACTGATGAAAGAAATTAAAGATGATATAAACAGGTGGAGAGATATACCATATTCTTGGACTGGAAGAATCAACATTGTGAAAATGACCATACTACCCAAAGCAATCTACAGATTCAATACAATACTTACCGAACTACCACTGGCATTTTTCACAGAACTAGAACAAAAAGTTTTGAAATTTGTATGGAAACACAAAGACCCCAAATAGCCAAAGCAATCTTGAGAAAGAAAAATGGAGCTGGAGGAATCAGGCTCCCTGACTTCAGACTCTACTATGAAGCTACAGTAATCAGGACAGTATGGTACTGGCACAAAAAACAGACATATAGATGACTGGAACAGGATAGAAAGCCCAGAGATAAACCCATACACATATGGTCACCTCTTCTTTGATAAAGGAGGCAAGAATATACAATGGAGAAAAGACAGCCTCTTCAACCAGTGGTACTGGGAAAACTGGACAGCTACATGTAAAAGAATGAAATTAGAATACTTCCTAACACCATACACAAAAATAAACTCAAAATGGATTAAAGACTTAAATGTAAGGCCAGACACTGTAAAACTCTGAGAGGAACACATAGGCAGAACACTCTTTGACATAAATCACAGCAAGATCTTTTTTGATCCACCTCTTGGAGAAATGGAAATAAAAACAAAAATAAACAAATGGGACCTAATGAAACTTAAAAGCTTTTTGCACAGCAAAGGAAACCATAAATAAGATGAAAAGACAACCCTCAGAATTGGAGAAAATATTTGCAAACGAAGCAACTGACAAAGGATTAATCTCCAAAATATACAAGCAGTTCACACAGCTCAATATCAAAAAAACAAACAACCCAATCCAAAAATGGGTGGAAGACCTAAACAGACATTTCTCCAAAGAAGATATACAGATTGTCAACAAACACATGAAAGGATGCTCAATATCACTAATCATTAGAGAAATGCAAGTCAAAACTACAATGAGGTATCACTTCACACCGGTCAGAATGGCCATCATCAAAAAATCTAGAAACAATAAATGCTGGAGAGGGTGTGGAGAAAAGGGAACCCCCTTGCACTGTTATTGGGAATGTAAATTGATACAGCCACTATGGAGAACAGTATGGAGGTTCCTTAAAAAACTAAAAACAGAGTTACCATACGACCCAGCAATCCCACTACTGGGCATATACCCTGAGAAAACCATAATTCAAGAAGAGCCACGTCCCACAATGTTCATTGCAGCACTATTTACAATAGCCAGGACATGGAAGCCACCTTCGTGTCCATCGACAGATGAATGGATAAAGAAGATGTGGCACATATATACAGCCATAAAAAGAAACGAAATTGAGTTATTTGTAGTGAGGTTGATGGACCTAGAGTCTGTAATACAGAGTGAATGAATTAAGTCAGAAAGAGGAAAACAAATACCGTATGCTGACACATATATTTGGAATTTAAAAAAATGGATACGAGGAACCTAGGGGCAGGACAGGAATAAAGATGCAGATGTAGAGAATGGACTTGAGGACACGGGGGTGGGGAGGGAGGGGTAAGCTGGGACGAAGTGAGAGAGTAGCATGGACATATATACACCACCAAGTGTAAGATAGATAGTTAGTGGGAAGCAGCTGCATAGCACAGGGAGATCAGCTTGGTGTTTCGTAATCACCTAGAGGCATGGGGTAGGGAGGGTGGGAGGGAGACACAAGAGGGAGGGGATATGGGGATGTATGTGTACATATAGCTGATTCAGTTTGTTGTACAGCAGAAACTAACACAACATTGTAAAGCAATTATATTCCAATAAAGATGTTAAAATAAATAAATTAATTAAAAAATATGGAACAGAAAAAAATATATTGAAATGTATGGCTTTAGTGTGTGCATGTGAACACAAACACTAATCCCAATTTTCACATAGTTTTTAAAAAATTGGAAATGTTAATATTAAAGTAAGATTTTCTCCTTGGGGTTCTTGTTGATTTATTTATAGTTTTACCATTCCATTGCTTAGTTCCAAACATATTACAAAATATCCATGTATACGTTAAAAGAATTAAAAACTAGTCTTATTTTGATTCTCATTCTCTGAATAGGCAAAGTAGGTTCATGTAAGCAGACTGCAGGTCTTCTGTAAAGTAGTGTTGGTGTTGAGTCCCTAGCTTATTAAATACAGATTAATCTCCTCTCTGAATCATCAAAGAAATAGGCACAAACAGCCCGTTCTTAAATTAGATTGCATGCATTTTATTGCTAAAGAGATTTCTAAATGTCTAATTAATTCTTGCTCTCTCTTTTGATAGTAATCCCGTGGATTTGAGTAACCCAGCCATTATAAGCTCGACTCCCAAATTTCAGGAACAGTTCTTAAATGTGAGCGGAATGCCGCAAGAATTGAATCAGTATCCCTGCCTTAAACATCTGCCTCAAATATTTTTTCGTGCCATGCGTGGAATCAGCTGTCTGGTGGATGCATTCTTAGGTGAATTTTGTGTATGTTGCTAGATGTTTGAAGATAACTCTAGAGTCTAGTTTTAGAGACTTTTGTGGACAGCCCAAAGCAAAAGATGATCAGAGTTGATTACTAATAATAAACTGGGAAAAATTATTTGCCATGAATGTGATAGCTAGAGGGTTTTTGTTATTATTATATAAATAGATCAAATAATGCAAAGAACAAGAATAAGACCTGGTAGATAAATGGACAAAGACTATGAATAAATAATTTGCAAAAGAGAAAAGTGTTCATTCTCACTAGTAATCCAAGAAAATACAGATTAAAATGCATTAGGTATCATTCTGATGTGAATCATTAGGAAGCAGTTTATACTTTTTGTGAACCGTTGTTTTAAACTGTTTTTCACATGAAAAGTCAGAATTTTTTTAACCTGTTAAAAGGCAGTGATATTTAATACCAATCATTTTCAAAAACGTTTTTTTATGTGCAATTAATATATTACAGAGGTAATATATTAGTTCAGTTAACTTTGGCTGCCACCTGGCCAAAAGTACTAGTGGTTTAAACAAGGTAGTTTACTTTCACATGTGTTAAGCGCAGGACTAAGCTGTATACAGGCCTGCTATAGCAGTTCCACCATTGTCAGAGACCCAAGGCCCTTCCATCTTCTGGCTCTTCATCCTTTGTGCACACTCTCATGGGCCATGATGGGTGAAAGAGTTCCAGCTGTCCTGTTCAGGAATTGGGAAGGAAGGAGCATCTACCTTTGATTGGTTCTTTTAAGGAGATTTCTTGGGGAAGACCCACCCAATAATTGCCCACTTCTCTATGGTCAGAACATGGCCACATCTGTCTGTAAGGGAGCCTTCAAAAGGCAGTTGTTTATTCTGCATAGCCATGTCTAGCTAAAATTTGTGTTTTGTAACTCAGGAAGAAAGGACAAATTGATATTGGGAGGCAGCTAGCAGATTCTGCTGTAGTCTGTTGTGAGCCTTCACTGGTGTAGCTTGAGGAAGATCTACTGACCACATATTTTGAACTATGAAGAATAACTCCATTTGTCTTTCTTTAAAGGCATTTCTAGACCCCGATCAGACAGTGCTCCTCCAACACCCGTGAATAGATTGAGTATGCCTCAAAGCACTGCTGTCAATACCACCCCACCACATAACCGGAGGCACCGGGCTGTTACTGTGAATAAGGCCACCATGAAGACAAGCACAGTAAGTTCTCATGACCATTGTTATACTGTATAAAATGGGCTTTTTAATCTGTCTTCCTTTAAAAAAATCCTGCTGTTTTCTCAAACTTTTCATGAGTGTGGCTGTATTCTTGTGTTCTTCTAATAGGTTAGTACTGCTCACGCCTCAAAAGTTCAGCACCAGACATCCTCCACCTCTCCTCTGTCAAGTCCAAATCAGACTAGTTCAGAACCCCGGCCACTGCCTGCCCCACAGAGACCAAAGGTTAACAGCATCTTGAATCTCTTTGGATCGTGGTTATTTGATGCAGCATTTGTTCACTGTAAACTTCATAATGGGATAAACAGAGACAGCAGCATGACTGGTAAATATCGCTCAAGAAATACGTTGTCATTGTTTTTCTTTTCTTTTGTTTCTTTTTAATCTTTCCTACCTGCAAGATTAATATGTATCTTAAAAAGCTCTCTGTCTCTGACCAAGCAGTGTCTTGTGCTTAACCCCTTCCAGCTGAAGTAATTTTGAAAGTTTCCCTACTTGTCCTTTTTATGTTCGTTCTATGAGGTTTGGCTTTTGTCTGGCTTTTGTCTAACACTTCAGGTTAGCCACTTTTTGTTAAACCAGATTCCTTTCAGTAGGTGACCTGGAAGTTCCCTTCATGTCAGCCAGGATAATAATACTGATATAAAGAATTAAACATAATCGACCAGAAATTTATTCATAAGAAGTGTTTTCTTAGATTTTTGACAGCCATTCACTCATTACTACATATAAATATCAGAAAATTTCTGCTTCACAGAAGACTCTAACCTTTTAGGTTTTAGTCTAGAGAACTTTATTTCAAGGGCACACTTTGAAAAATATATTTTCTCTGTAAGTAAATAAGACTGGTGAAGAATTAATAACTCAACCCTGATATCTTCATTTAGATTTTATTACAGAAATGAAATTCTATCTAAATCTGATTTATTTTTGTCATCTTACCATTACACATGGAAAGTAGTGGCATAGGGTGCAGGATGGAAGGATGGGGTACTGCAGAATATACTGAATATTTATGACTGTTTTATAGAGCTGAGCAATAATAATGGCTAGCACTTACTGAGCTGCAGTCACTCTGTGCCAGGCACTATGCTTTATGAATTAATTGTGCTTTATGTAATATAATTAATATTGGTTGGTTGGTAAGAGAAGCACTTTTCCACTGGGGTTGGAAATAACTTGAGATAAAAGGATGCCTAATTGTGTTAGATTATGCGTCTCTAGGAAGAGTGTTAATTTCAAGGATAAAACTAATAAAATGGTCATAAGGGTCTCTGCTTTCTCTCAGAAATGCATTCTTTGTTATTATGTATCATCTCGGAACTAAGGGTCTGTTAGCATTATATACATGTAAATTATTTTGGTTGTTCTTACAAATCTTTAAATAATTTAGAAAAGTAGTACATATAAAGGCATTTTCAGGAATATAATTTGAGATTGCATGATTGAGTTTAGGGATTCCTTTGTTTATTTTGTTCAAATTCAGACACTTTATATTCTACCATTTCCATATTTTATTTGCAAGTTTGACTTATGGATAAGTAAATGTACTTATTTGATGACTAAATGAAAACATTTAAAAAACATTTTGACTTACGTTTTCTTATGTTCATGTGCCTTATATTTTGAGTTTTATGACCCATGTTTATATTTATTAATTTGTATTGTATATTCTAGATTGAGTTAGTCATATTTTTATTTTTTATTTTTATTAGGATACAATTCTTTACAGTGTAACTTTTGGGTATCAAGCTGTTGACACTAAAATCCCTGAATCCAGAGTGGTTCAACCTGCTGCTTCCTTGGTGGGCTTGCTTAAAGGGAATTTATAGATCTTCCCACTCTCTAGGGAGTTTTTAACAGCTTTTCTCACCCTCTTGTGCCAAAAGACAGAAACTAAAATTCAAATCATGTGTGGGCTACAAATTCCTACTTTTAACTCTTACCATTTTCTTTGGTGGGGAAAGGATAGAAGCTCTTCTTCCCCCACCTTGTGTTCAGAGATGAGAAAGGCTGTTGTATTACCCAGGAGATAGGAGGTGTCCAGATAGCTGAATGGGTTAAAGTGCTGTTGGGTGCTACTCTTGAGGTCTTGGGGGTGGTGGGAAGTTTGAGAATACTGATTCTGTTAGTCTGTTCTCTAAGTACTGGCTGCCATCAAGGAATTCTGCCATGTAGTTCACCTCTAAAAATGTTTGCTTCTGTGAACTGGTTAGCTTTAGAGTTACATGACAGTACACTGTGCTTTGTAATTGTAACATTGAGCTGGGAAGGGTTAATGAACTAAAATTTTAATGCACGTTATGGGCAGTTCAAAACCTCAATTTTTTTGTAGTTGTGTAATTTTCTTCGTTCATTGTTTTGCATGATACAAAAATCATAATTTTGGATCTGAATGCACAATTTCCTGTTTTTGAACTAGCTTGTGGTATCATAAAGCTTTTAATCTAACTTTTAAAAAGCTAAAAAGCTTCTTAACTTATTGTAAAATTTCACCATCTTTAAAGTATTTTATAATTACTACTGTCCTTTGATTTGTTTCCATTTATTTCTATTATCTTGCAGCATCTTTTATCCAAATTCTTCTTTCTTATAAATCTTGTAAGTAGGAACCAGAAGCTTCTCCTTAATTGCAGTCATGTTTTTATTTTTTTCATAATTCCATTAAAAATTTTGATTGTCATTGTCTCTTGTAGTTTTTGCACTTGGGAAGAAAAATACTTTTCTGTGTTTTGAATGGGGAAGATTGTTGGCAAAAGCAAATTAATCTGCCTGAATCAGTCCCATTATTTTCGTACACTAGTCTGGTCATGTCATGAATTCCAGGATTTTGCACTAACTGTGTTTTGGCTTTTTTTTTTTTTTTTAATTTAAAGCTTTAAGCGTATTTTTATACAGATTTAGTGTTTGATTTGTATGCATTCTGCATGTAGTGTTTTTCAAATGTATTATTGCTGGATAGCTTATTCAGGACTAAAAATGGCTCATGGGAAGTTGCATAAAGATTTATGCTTGACTCTGCATTCTGTTAAATCTGTTATTACAAATAATTTAAACATTTCATGTAGAGTGATAAAAGATTTCAGAGTGATTTTCAATACACTGTGAAATCGTTTGTTAAAAATAAAAGCAACTTTCGAAGGGCTTCTGTTTCAGTGACAACAAATGACCATGATAATCTTTCTTACCAATCCAATTTTCTGATTTATCAACCTCAAGTTAGCTGCTGTCTGTGGTTGTTAAAATTCATTCTCATTTTGCTTGGTTGGGCGATTCTTTGGTGTGTGTTTTGGAGTTGGGTGGGTGGTGGGAATGCTCTCTCTTCCTCCCTACCCATTTCTTATCCTTACCTTGCCCTCTCCCTAAAGTATACAACCTGGCATGGGATTACCCATTCAATTATGATGTCTGTCTGGGGTAATGTGTAAATTTGCAGTACCTATTTTTCTTAATGTTTAAGCATCATTTTTTTAGGGAGAGAAAAAAACAGAATAAATAATAGAAAAGCCAAATTCTGTGTTATATATCTGTATGTATGTGAATACAGATATATACAGATGTACTCTGCTAATCAGAAATTCAGTTGAAAAATGCATCTTGTAGAATCTGTTAAACTGACAGTACCACTGTAAATTGTTACCCCTTTTCAAAGAAGATTTCAGAGAGCCCTTTAAAAAAAAAAATTAAGACATAATTGCTAAACAAAAGCATTATTGGATTCTATTCAAGTAGCTATTTAATGACACCAACATTTGATCTTTGTGTCCAGGGTCCCATGAGCCTATTTGCATATCAACAAATATAATAAAACCCTCCTTTTTTCTCCCCAGCCATTACAACACAAGCTAGCATGGAGTTTCGACGGAAAGGGTCACAAATGTCCACAGACACCATGGTTTCCAATCCTATGTTTGATGCAAGTGAATTTCCTGATAACTATGAAGCAGGAAGAGCTGAGGCTTGTGGGACACTGTGTAGGATTTTTTGTAGCAAGAAGACTGGAGAAGAGATTCTGCCAGCTTATTTATCCAGGTCTTAGAATTTTTTTTGTTTATTTTTCCATTTATATAGTTGTAATAGTGAAACTATTATAGCATGGCTTAGTAGGTTGAACTGATAAGTAAATGTTGGTTTGAAATACCTGCAAATGTATGTAAGTAACTGAAATTTTTTGCTTGAATTCTTCCTTTTTACCTACCTTACCAGATTTGGTGAGGACCCCAACACCCTTTTTATTTTAGAAGTATTGTTAATTTCATCTTAGATGACGTTTGTTAATTACAGAGAGATTTGAAGGGCCACACTAAATTTTTAATACATTTTTACCACAGTACTAGACAGTATAGATGGTCCAGAAATGTTAGCTGTCAATCCTGCCTCTAAGGAGCTTATTTTCTCAAGTGAGCAAAGCCATGTACACAAGTAACACCAATCCGATAGCAATAGGAAGCTGGTAAGAGAGAGACACAGAAAAAGTGCTATAGGCATTCAGAGGAAGCAGCAGCATACACTTGCCCTGGGGGTTCAGGAAAGAGTTACAGAGGATTGGATGATTGTGCTGGACTTATAAAATGACTAGTATTTAGACTATGTTAACAAGTTGGGTAGGGTCATCCTATCCAAATTTATAACTTCATCCAGTCTTTTTGAATGGCTCTGCCATCCATTCAGTTGCTTATGCCAGAAACTAGGAGTCATTTTAGGCTTCTCTTCTCTCCCTCTGTATCTTTAGATGGTCAGCCGACTCTTGCCTTTCTGCTACTTAACCCTCTTTCTAATCTCTCCACTCTGTCCTCACC
This sequence comes from Mesoplodon densirostris, assembly GCF_025265405.1. Lineage (NCBI taxonomy): Eukaryota > Metazoa > Chordata > Mammalia > Artiodactyla > Ziphiidae > Mesoplodon > Mesoplodon densirostris. The sequence continues at coordinate 21,578,684 of NC_082676.1, read as the reverse complement.
ATGACACTTCAGGCCTTGTCACTTTTTTGCTAAATTAACTTGTAATGGCCTCCTATTTTTCTTGACTGTCTTTTGCCCTCCTCAACTGATCATTCACACAGCTCCTGAAGTGATACTAATATTAATAAGAACATTCAGGTGTCTGTACATACTAGGTTCTCAGGAGAGAGGATTAAACTGACTCAGAAGGAAAAAGTGTAGAAGAATACAGATGTGAAACAGAATGGTACATGCAGGGAAGTAAGCAGTATCTTAATAGGCACTTGACTTTCAGTAACAGAAAACTCTTTCAATGTGACTTAAGCAAAAGGGGAATGAGTTATGAGAAACTCACGCTGTTGAATACCTTCTAAGGTCAGGACATGCAGCAGGGTCTCACAAAGGGCAGGAACCAGGAGCTAGAAAATGTTCAGGGGCCAAAACAACTTTCCCCCTTTTTGTTTCTCTGTCATCATGGTCTCCCAGAACTGCTTCATTCTTCTCTTACCTGCAGATCATGTTCTTATATTGTAGTATGCTTCTAAGTTCAAATTTCCATGACCTTTGTGTAGGTGACCAGCAGGGCCAGTTAGCATTCTGAATCCTACTTTCAGATTCCTGAGAAAGAGGATCTGATTAATCAGGTGTCTACCTCTGGTCTAATCAGCTACAGCTGTGAAGGTGGGTCACATTGGATACTGGCACCCCATATGGTGGGGGCACATTTCTTAGGAGGGAGACGATAGGTTGGGACGATACTCCAAACGGTATCAACAGCAGTAAGGGAGAAGGCTGTGAACACGAGCCTTCCATCTGGCCCATAAGATTGGATGGGTGGTAGTGTGACTGAAGAGTGGATTTGTGACGGGGGCCAAGGATGGGGTTAGTGTTGAACCTGTTGAATTTGAGGTGCCTGCGGGCTATTTATCAACAAATATTTATTAAGTTCCTACTTTGTGCCAGTCGCTGTGCACAGGGAGTACTAGAGTAATCAGTAGACATGTCCTGCCCTCAGGTCTCCAGTATGCTTTTGGCTAGTAGATCTGGAGCTAGAGACTGATTTGATTATGTTTGGTGGCTTAAGTAGTGTTTAAAACCAGGCTAGTAAAAGAGATAGCTTAGAGAACTGAGGTTGGCAGCCTGAGGAACCCCAGTGTTAGGAGGCACGTGGAGTAAGAAGATCTGTTAAAGGAACTAGCCATAGAAGTCAGAGAAGAATTAAGAGCAGAAGGGAGTAATCAAAGGGTTGAATGCTTTAAAAAGGCAAAGTTAAGACTTAGACATGTCTTTTGGATTTAGCAATTGAGAGGCCATTGGTTATTTGCTATAACATGGTTTTAGTTGAGTTCTAGAAAGAGAAGATAGATTGAAATGGGTTGAGCAGTGACCAGGAGGTTAGGAAGTTGTTTCTGAGGAGGTTTGTGGAGAAGGGTACCTTACAGCAGCAGAAGAGTATACTAGTATAGTTGCTTTTGAATGATGGAAGATTGAATGCTTAGTTCATTGGGGGTTAGGGGAGGATGTTGAAAGTAAGGTATGTTCAAGTACATTCCTAAAAGGATTCTTATTCAGAGTGACCTTCATGTCGTGGTGAATACAGGGTCGAATGAGGTTTCTTTCTTTCATTGTGCCCCCAAAAATAATGGGGGAGGGGGAAAGGGACACAACACACTTTTTTTCAGGAATTACGAAACACTACAAAATTTTACTGACATGGAAATCAATTCAGTAATTCCTCCAGCTTATTGATAATTACTGCAGCCTTTTGTTTTTATCAGTAGTTACTTCATTTGCAGGCACCTGTAACTGAATTGCAAGGCTTAAAACTTCAAGAAAGTGTAATAGACATTAATCTTTTTTTTCTTTTGATTAGGAAATATAACTTGGTTCTTAGTGTATTTGATTCTGAATTGTTCTAACTCCAGTAATACATTTTAAAGGATAGAAGTAGTGAAGATTGGAAATAGACTTTAAGATGACTGTGTAGAAAATATTAATAATTATGAAAACAATTGATCAGCAGTTTGTTTAAAATTTTTTTCTTGCTTTCCTAGATTTTACATGCTTTTAATTCAAGGTTTGCAGATAACTGATTATGTGTGCCATCCTGTCTTGGCCAGCGTTATTCTAAACTCCCCTCCTTTGTTCTGCTGTGACTTGAAAGGGATTGATGTTGTGGTTCCTTACTTTATTTCAGCTCTTGAAACCATTTTGCCCGACAGGTAAGCTTTCATTCTGTACTAATATGTCAGTTGTCGGTTTTGGCCTGGTCTGTTTTGGTGCTTCCACCCCAGTTTCCCAATTTATCCTGTCCAGTTGTCTTCATAGCCCAAGGGGACTCAGGCCATATTAAATGAGTGTAGAACATCCAGGCCTACCTCGTCCCTGAACTCTTTCAGTTCTCTTTGTCCACGGGCGTGTTGAATCCTTCTTGGTCTGGTCTAGAGGGGTAAGAATAGCCCCAGCCCAGAGGTCTTTTATGGAGTAGGCCTTACATTTAAAATCAATCAATCAGTCAGATTCTAGTTTAATTCCATTACAGTTTAACATAGAGATTCTCTATCACACACACACAGATTGCAGAATATGAACTCAGTGGAAAGTAGTTACTGCATTCTTTATAAAACCAAACCCAGTGCGTGTATTATAAAAAATTGGCATAATGTATATTTGGCAATAGCTAAAAACGTACTTTAGTTCAGAAATACTAATAGCTATCTTTTTTTTTTTTTTTTGGCAGAGAACTCTCAAAATTCAAAAGCTATGTAAGTCCAACAGAATTGAGAAGATCTTCCATTAATATCCTGCTCTCTTTGTTGCCCCTCCCACATCACTTTGGCACAGTCAAATCCGAGGTAGTTTTATTAAAGTTTTTTATATTCTGTATTCTCTTTTGTGTGTTAATTCACGTCAAATTATTTTTTTAAATGGAACAGGAGCTTTAAAAAATTTTTTCAAATTATTTCAAGTGAATCAACAAAGTTGATTTGTTGAGGTATTTCTTCTGTCAGTGAGCCAGCATGCCCTTGGCCTACCATTTCAAGTGGTGATGGGCTGGTGATGTCTGATCTCATATGTTGTGTGAGTTAGTGACACACTTAGCACAGTGGCTAATATTAGACTGCAAGCCTTGCTTGTTAGACTGGTCTATGTGTCCACTGTAGCAGTTCCTACATGGGCGTAGTGTACCACAGCAGACGATGTTAAATGTTATTTGTTTCTTCCGTAGGTGGTCCTGGAAGGAAAATTTAGTAATGATGACAGCTCTTCTTATGATAAACCAATAACTTTTTTGTCACTGAAGTTGAGACTTGTGAATATACTAATAGGTGCCTTGCAAACGGAAACGGACCCCAACAACACTCAAATGATACTAGGTTTGTGTTCACATGTTTTTTTATAAGTGAAAACCCAGGTGGTATGTTGACCTCAGGCATGTTGAGGAGGCAGGGGTCAGGGATGGGAACCTAAGCATAATATAGCCCTACTTATTCTGAATCAGAGGCAGAATTTGTTTGCTTTTATATGTGAAAATTTTTGAAGGGGTGAGATGAGGGAAGGAAAGCATCCTAGTTGTCTTGGTAGGTCATGTTGGCTTAGTTTTATTTGTGTTCTTCATTTTTCTCTTTCCCTCTTGTCCTTCCTCTCTCCTTCTCTCCCCTTCCCTCCCCTTCTTCTCCCCTTCCCTCTCTTCTCTCTCCTTTCTGTCTTCATTACTTCTGCCTCTGCCTCCTGCCTATTAAGTACATGTGAAAATATTTGGAGTTGGGTGTAATTCTGGAAGCCATGTTTGAACATGCCAAGAGGAGATTGAGGAGTAGCTGTTGCTGTGCCTCCTCCCTTTTTCCTTATTATTTCCTGTTGGTTTTCTAATCATACTGACTCTTTGTCTTAAATGGCTCCTTATTATTATTGCCACTTACATATTTTAAACACTTACCACCTCTCAGCTTGGTTACTGAAGCTGTCTCTCACTGTACTTCTGGTTTTTTTATCAAAGCCAAGGGCATGGTCCTATGTGCAGATACTCCAAGGAGAAAGAAGAGAATGGCATGGCTTTTATCCTTGAGCAAGTCTCATTGCAGAGGTTGGAACACCTTCACAGAGTACTCAGATAACAGCAGAAGGCAGTGCTGATTGCATATCATGTTGAGTGTCTTCAGGGTTGAGAAAGAAGAAACCAAAAGAGCAAGGAAACTTCATAGAGGGAAGTGGAAGTTAAATTGGATCTTGTAGGGCAGGATTTGAATAGGCGCCAGTGAGGTTAGAATTTCATTCCAGGAGAGGAAATGACAAGGCCAGAGCATTGGTGGTGGCAGTAGTGGTTGGAGTGGCTACTCAGGAAGTATAGTATGTTATGCGGCAAGAGAGGGGAATAAACAGGGAAGAGTAAATCCTTTCATTTTGGAAAGGAGTTGAAGGAACAGAGGTTAAATCTCGATCTGAGAGAGCCTCCAAATTGTACTTCTTTAGGTTATTCAAATAACATCACTTGAAATCAGATAATTTCTACAGTTGATAGAGTATTTAGTTCTGCTTTATCCTTGTTCTGAAGACGCTCCCTATGTGTGTTCCAAGGAAGAATCAGTTGTCGGTCTTGCCATAGATTGGCAAAGCTGTGTCTGTCCTCTTTATCCATAGTGCACAAGAGCACTCCCCCACTGGGATGAGAAGCAGTGTGCTAGGCTCACTATCTTGTTTCTGTCCTAGTCTTTCTAGGGCTATGAGTTCCTTGGGAATAAATACATGCAGCTTGCCTTCAGAATATGCAGCCATGGGCGAACCCTAAACCATTTGTAAAAAGCAGTTGGTCAGAAAGATATAGCTGTGATTTTTATTTTGTTATTTTATATTGAAAAGATCAGGGCTTCCCTGGTGGCGCGGCGGTTAAGAATCTGCCTGCCAATGCAAGGGACATGGGTTCAAGCCCTGATCCGGGAAGATCCCACATGCCAAGGAGCAACTAAGCCCGTGCGCCATAACTACTGAGCCTGTGTGCCACAACTACTGAGCCCGCGTGCTACAACTACTGAAGCCAGTGTGCCTAGAGCCCGTGCTCTGCCACAAGAGAAGCCACTGCAATGAGAAGCCCACGCACCGCAACTAGAGAAAGCCCGCGTGCAGCAACAAAGACCCAGTGCGGCCAAAAATAAATTTAAAAAAAAAGTAAATTTATTAAAAAAAGAAAAAGGAAAGATCAGAATCTGGTTTTAAAAGTATTGCATAATATTTTTCTTAGTTTATATTACCCTCGAAATTGAGATGTTTACATCTGGTCTTTCACACCAATTAAAAAATACCTTCAGATTTTTTTTGACCTTCAGATTTATTTTAGGAAAACGTTATTTTAAAATTTGGGGGAGAGATCAGAAGATTAGGTCATTTCTAAAGAATATCTTTTCTGACCAACCAGTAGATTTATTAGTAATTTTATGGAACTTTCAGGAATACTCAGCTAAAGTAATATTCTTTTTTTTTTTTTTTTTTTTTTTTTTTTTGCTGTATGCGGGCCTCTCACTGTTGTGGCCTCTCCCGTTGCGGAGCACAGGCTCCGGATGCGCAGGCCCAGCGGCCATGGCTCACGGGCCCAGCCGCTCCGCGGCATATGGGATCCTCCCAGACCGGGGCACGAACCCGTATCCCCTGCATCGGCAGGCGGACTCTCAACCACTGCGCCACCAGGGAGGCCCTAAAGTAATATTCTTATCTCTGTATTAATGGAGATGTTTTAGCCATTTTAGTATTCTTGTCATGTATTTAAATGTATTTTTTTGTTGTTTCAGGGGCAATGTTAAATATTGTTCAAGATTCAGCACTCTTAGAAGCCATTGGTTGCCAGATGGAGATGGTAAGAGGCATACAACATGTAATTTGTCAGAGAATATCAACTTCTGTTTTTATGTAAATTATATTCCAAAATGTCTGTCCTTGTGTTTTTTTTTTTTTTTTTTTTTTTTTTTGCGGTACGCGGGCCTCTCACTGTTGTGGCCTCTCCCGTTGTGGAGCACAGGCTCCGGACGCGCAGGCTCAACAGCCATGGCTCACGGGCCCAGCCGCTCCGCGGCATGTGGGATCCTCCCAGACCGGGGCACGAACCCGTGTCCCCTGCATCGGCAGGCGGACTCTCAACCACTGCGCCACCAGGGAAGCCCTGTCCTTGTGTTTTTTAAAGGCATTTGTTTGTAAATTCAGCTCACTGATTCAGAAAGGATCCTTTTTAAAATATCTATTTTGAGGTTTCTTACCTTTCAGTGCCTCATCAGGTCCCTGAGAGATTCTGCATGAGAGAAATTCCAGCTAAACACTGTCTTTATTCCTGGACAGTGTTTACTTAAAGCTCTTACTTCTTTTGCTGTGTTGGTGAATTGGCTTGAATAATCTAGGAAAAGCCCCCTACTCCATAATTCCTTGTATCCCTTGTAGATCTAGTGTTGGCTGTAAACAGCATCTAGTTTATTCTTTTCTATCTCATCAGCTCTTTCTGGCCCCTCTAGACCAAAGTTTGAAGACCCCCGCAAAGCACCAATGCTTCTAAATCAAAAAAACTTTCCAGAGACTCCCAGTTCCCCCTGCTTCTGTCTTCAAGATATGTGATCCCTTTACCTGGAGTAGAGGTGGGGCAGTGGGTGGGTGGGGAATTAATAGAGTATACTGGTGTGAGATGGGTGGATGTTGGATGGGTGATCAAGTTATTATTAAGGAAACTATGTTCATGTCCCAGTAGGTGGCTAATAACAGTCACCTTATCTGGATAAAATGAATTGTGTTTGTAGGGGAAGAAAATGAGGAATGTCTTTAACAGACACCTTTGTTAGCCCCTATACGTACAGGAGTTAATCTTTGTACTAATCATATGTTTTATTGTTTGTGTTTTATCATATAACTACATTTGAAAGTTGTTGTTTGTTTATTTGTGTTGTTTGGTTTTTTTTTTAAGATTGTATTCCTGTTCTGATGTTTTGCTTGGGAGGCACTAGGGTATTTCTTTAAGGACCCAGAGTCATTAGCTAGTGAAGTCTAGTGAAGATGGAAAAGGTCTGGCCCTTTTAAACAGCATCAAAGAAAACTCCAGAATGGGCACCCTCTAATCATCAGACCCTTGATACCTCCAATAGGTGGTTATGCGAAAACACCACAGCAGTTTTAATCCTTTGTCAATTTTTATCTGTGTATCAGTTTGTGCTGTTTAGCTGGCACCTTCCATTTTATCAACATGGCTTTAGTGATTGACCTCTGTCTATACTTGTAAACTGTGGGTCTAGCTGTCAAATATTTGATTCATTTTTATTTGACTAGGGTGGTGGAGAAAATAACTTGAAGAGTCATAGTCGCACGAATAGTGGTATTAGTTCAGCAAGTGGTGGAAGCACGGAGCCCACAACTCCTGACAGTGAAAGACCTGCTCAGGCTCTTCTAAGAGATTATGGTAATCCATGTTTGTTTTTTTTTTTTTTGAAATCTAAAGTTTATAGAATAACTTTTAATGCACAGATATACAAAACAAACAAGCAAAGAAATTTTAAACCAGATTTTAAGTTCATGACTTTTATGTATCTAAGTGTAACAGAGAGGCTATTAGTCCAAGACATTAAGAAAAAGAAAACATTTAGCTCTGTAGCTTTTAGTAGTTGGATTTTGCGTGGTTTCTTAGATTTTATAAGTGATTATAATGTGTGGTTAGGGAACATTTCTGAATTCTGTACCAGGTGCTAGTAGTACAGAGTCAAATAGGATTTACGCTCTGCCTCAGAGTCTAATGGCAGAGTCAGCCAGTATACCCGATTTTGCAGTGTGGTAAGGGTGGGTGATGGTTTATGCATTAGACGGCAACTCAGAGGAGAGTCTGTCTTTGTGTTTGAAGGCTATATAGCCTACTTTATCTGGTTAGATTCTTCAGTCACAAAATGTAAGGAAGAGTAAGGAAACACTTGCCATTAGAGCATCCTATTCAATAATGTCCTTTATCCTGGGCAGTTACTTCATGGGTTCTGTGAGTTTATGGGTGCCTTTATGTTTTTACACATAAATACTAATGGTGTATTGAATCTGTGAGTATTAATCCAACTAGATTGGAATGAAATCTAGCTCCTTAGATGTGAGCTTAATTTTTTTAATCATTTGGAGAGTTCATGAGCCCAGGAGTCCAGACATATTTCAGTGATTTAAGTTTGTTTTAAGTATCCTTCAACATGTCAGATACATAAGGTCATTCATTATGTGGCTATTAAACACATTTAAATATTGCATTTATGAAGAAGTTATTTGAATTGCTATCTTACTCATTATGCTTGTGGATTTAAGTGTAGGTGAAAATTTGTTTTATTTTTCATGTTTCTAAGACACTTTTAAACTAAAGAAATTTTCGCATTATTATGTGTTCTAATATAAATGTTTGAAGTGGTTATTGTTTGTTTCAGTATTTTGAACTGGTGTTAGTGAGTTCTGCTTGTAATGTCATAAAATATTTTTCCTAAGAAATCCAGATATGTGTTAGTGTCGCATGAATGTCTCTCTTTAATGATCATTCCTTTTTTTGTTGTCACTGCCCTCTTTCTGATAGGATCGACAGGTATAATGTCCCTAAAGCTTCCTTTATAAATTCAATTTAATTTGTCCTAATTTATTATTAACTAAGTAGTAATTACTTTTAAATATAGAATTGGAGGCTAAATAAAAACACAATAACTTGGTTATGTAATTTTTTAGAAGTATTAAAGTTGTCTTAGAGAATTCAATATTAAAATTTGTTTGAAAAGGGATTGCATGTAACTTTTGGTGGTTTAAACCCTGAAAATAATTTCAGTAGATGCTTTAGGATAATTCCCAGCATCTGAGGAGATTCTAGAATTTGAATTCTTTCTCTATAAAATTCCAAAGAAATAATTGATAGCCTTTTCATTGTTTTGCTTTTTTTAAAAAAAAATGTTAATTTAGACATTTTAAGATTTACATTGTTATAAAAATGATACTGAAACTTTCAAATCCCAGTGGATGTCTGTATGAAAGTACATGAGCTGGGAGCTAGAAGCTGCTCTGGTCCAGTGTGTGTGCCCTGTGCACTGTTGTTCAGTCAGGCTTGATGCTCAGGCCAGTGGGGCGGGGAGCATAGCACTGTGTGGGTGCCCATCATGCTCACTGTGGCTGCTGTGGTCTGTGCCTAGTGGAATGCTGTGCTTCTCGTTACTAATGCTTAGTTGTTTTCCCTCCCTGTGGGATGTGGCATTGGGGTTATATCCTAGCTCTTAATACAGATTCAGCTGCTGGGCTCCTGATTCGCAGCATTCATCTCGTCACCCAAAGACTCAACTCCCAGTGGCGGCAAGACATGAGCATATCACTGGCAGCTCTAGAGCTCCTCTCTGGCCTGGCGAAGGTGAGAAGGACAATCCATTTATTTTAGCCCAGTGACCTTGGACCATGGCTCTTTTTTCTGTATCTCCTGACCCCTTCTTGGGGTATTGCGGTGTTGGTTATATTCAATGCAGTTGATATCAAGGTGTGCAGAAATGAGCCTCCAAGTGAGATTTTACAAAATGATCTTTACTATTTTGTTTAATAGGTTCAAAGAGTGTGAATGATATTTTTTGCTGTTAAATTACTGGAAACATTTCAATACTTGCTATTCATTTGTACATAATAATAGAATACCTGTTGATTTATACCTGTTGATTTTGTATTTGCTTATAATACCCTTAAATTTTCAACAACATTTTGTGCCATTGTAAGTTCATCTAACTTCAATGAACAAATGCAGATTTGGCAACAAAAGAAAAGCTTATCCTAAAATATGCCATTTGGGACTACCTGTGATTCTTCCATCTTCCATTATCAGAGATAAGTGAAAATTGGCTGTATTTTCAAATTTCTTTCATAGGTCTTTTTCAGTTTTGTGGAACCTTAGAGCTGGGTGTCTGTTTGCATTTCTCTAAGTATTTTCTTTTTTTTTTGCTGAGGTGAAATTCACATAACATAAAATTATCCTTTTAAAGTGAACAATTCAGTGCCTATTAGTACTTTCACCGTGTTGTGCAACCACCACCTCTATCTAGTTCCAAAACATTTATAACCCCAGAAGAACCCTGTACCCATTAAGCGGTTGTTTCCTGGTCTCCGTTTCCCCTAATCCCTAACAACCACCAATCTGCATTCTGTCTCTATGGATTTACCTATTTTGGATATTTCTTATAAATTAAATCATACAACCTATGAACTTTTATGTATGGCTTCCTTCACTTAATATGTTTTTGAGGTTGATGTATATTGTAGAGTCTGTCACAACTTCATTCCATTTTATGGTTGAATGATATTCCATTATATTTATGTACCAATTTGTCTGTTCCTCTGTTGCACATTTGGGCTGTTTCTACCTTTTGGCTATTGTGAATAGTGCTGCTATGAACATGGACATACATGTGTTTATTTGAATACCAATTTTCAGTTGTTTTGGGTATATACCTAGGAGTGGAATTGCTGGGTCATATGGTAATTCTATATTTAACTTTTTGAGGAGCTGCCAAACTGTTGTCCACAGCAACTGAATCACTTTACGTTTCCACCAGTGATATAGGAGGGTTCCAATTTCTCTACTAACATCTTCACTAACATCTAAATGTTTTCTTATCTGTAAAATGGGCAGGATTATCTTGCGTGTGTGTATGTATGTGTGTGTGTGTATATATATATATATATATATATATATATATATGTATATATGTATATGTATATATCTATCTTGTATAACACCTGGTGATGTGAGGATGAAATGAAATGAAATATATAGAACACTTTGTAAACACAAAGGTGATGTACACACATAAGGTGATATTGTCTGAGATAAAATTTAAGCCCTCGTTTTACAGATGAGGGGGCAGGTAAACAGAGGCTGTGACTTACCTAAGTCATGAGAGACAAAATAAGCAAGTCACCACCACTTACAGCTTACCTTTACCTCAGAGATTCTCAAGGATAGATGAAATGGCCATAGTTTTGTGAGGAGCAGTATTGATGCAGAAGGTAAGAATAGCCATTTGTGAGACATGCAGGACCATACTGTCTTTGAGAGCAAGGTACTGTTGCCTGTGACCTTGAGTACACTTGCAGTGGTAAGGAATAATTAGTCCTAGATGGAGTGCTCTCTGGACCTAACAAACCATAAAGGGCTAACACTATGTGATTTCAAGACTTGCTGTATAAAGCTATGGTAATCAAAACAGTCTGGTATTGGTATAGGGTTAGACACCTAGATCAACAGTGTAGTATATAGGGAGTCCAGAAATAGATCCACACATGTGTGGACATCTGATTTTTGACAAAGGTACCACAATAATTCAAAGGAGAAAGGATAGTCTTTTCAACAAATGGTGCTGGAACAATATTCATATACAAAAAAAAAGAACTTTGATTCATACTTTGTACTATGTACAAAAATTACCTCAAAATGGATTGTAGACCTACATATAAAACCAAAACTCTAAACTTCTAGAAGAAATAATGGGAGAAAAATCTTTATTGGTTGTACAGAGATTTGGGTTATACAAAGATTTCTTAGATATTATACCATAGAGGAACAGACTATTAAATTGGACTTTATTAAAATTAAAAACTACCATTCTTCAAAAAATACTGTTAAGAGAATGAGATGACAAGTCACAGATTGGGAGAAAATCTTTACAGAGTATGTATGTGGTGAGGGACCTGTATCCAGATCATATAAAGAATTCTCAAAACTCAGTAATAGCCTTTCATTTTGGTGGTGTGCAGTAGTAACATGGTGGTGAAAATTTCCAAGAAGAGGATGTTTGTTGTTGATGGCTTTTTCAGAATTAAACTGAATGAGTTCTCACTCAGAGGCTGGCTGAAGATGACTGCTCTGGAATTGAGGTCTGAATTATACCAACCAGGACAGAAATCATTACCTTGGCCTTCAGGAGCAGAATGTTCTTGGTGAGAAGAGTCCAGGAATTGACTGATGTAGTTCAGAAGAAGTGTGGATTCCCTGAGGGCTACGTAGAGCTCTGTGCTGAAAAGGTGGCCACACGAGGTCTGTGTGCCATTGCCCAGACAGAACCTCTGCATTACAAACTGCTAGGAGGGCTGGCTCTGCAGAGAGCCTGCTGTGGGGTGCTGCAGTTCATCATGGAGAGGGGGGCCAAGGGCTACAGGGTCATGGATGTCAGGGAAACTCCAAGGACAGAGGGCTGAATCCATGAAGTTTCTGGATGGTGTGATGATCCACAGTGGGGACCCCGTTAACTACTATATTGATACCCCTGTGTGTCAGTGTTGTGCTGGGCATCAGAGTGAAGATCATCTTGTCCTGGGATCCAAGTGGTAAGACTGGCCCTAAGAAGCCCCTTTCTGACCACATGAACATTGTGGACTCTAAGGATGAGATATTATCCATCATTTCCATCTTGGGACAGAAGGATAGGAAGCCAGAACTACCTGCCATGCTCGAGCCAGTCCCCACTGCATAACGTGGTCTTCTTGGCACCTGGATACGGAGTCTGGATGTTGCTTTGTAAAGACCTTTAATACAGTCTTTTGAAAAGACAGTATAACAATGACAGCAAAAGCCCTCAATAATACAACAAACAACCCAGTTTTAAAATGGGCAAAAGATTGGACAGATATTTTACCAAAGAAGATATACTGATGGCAAATAAGCACATGAAAAGATGCTCATTATCATTACTTAGTAGGGAAATGCAATTAAAATCACAGTGAGATACCACTCCATACCTTTTAGGATGGTTAAAATTTAAAAGACTGACCATACCAAATGTTTGGTGATGATGTAGAAGAATTGGAGCTCTCATATACTGTTGAAGGGAATGTTAAATGGTGCAACCATTTTAGAAAACAGCTTTGCAGGTCCTTAAAAAACTAAACATGCATCTATCATATGATTCAATCAGTCCACTCCTAGAAAATAAGAGAGCATATACGTGTACAAAGACTTGTACCTGAATGTTTATAGCAGCTTTATTTGTAATATTCAGAAGCTGGAAACAATCCAAATGCAACAGGTGACTGTATAAATTAATTGTGATATAATCCATATAATGGAATACTACTCAGCAATAAAAAGGAATGAAAAACTGATACACACAAAAATGTGGATAAATGTCAAAATAATTGTGCTGAGTAAAAGAAGCCAGACTGTCCCCCCGACCCCCACCAAATAGTGCAGGACTCTATGATTTTATTTATATAGAACTCTAGAAAATGCAAGTTAATCTATAGTGACAGCAAATCAGCAGTAACCTAGGGAGGGGGCAAAAAGGAGTGAGAGGAAGGATTACAAAGGTGCATGAGATTTTGAGGGGTGATGAATATATCCACCGTCTTGATTGTTGTGATAGTTCACAGGTGTATACTTAGGCTGAAATTTATCAAATTTTACACTTTAAATATATGTAGTTTACTGTATGTTAATTATACCTCCGGGCAGCTGCACAGAACTTTGTAACCCATAGAGCATTGCTGTGGGGTTGGGTTAGGGGACTTAAAAAATGTGCACATGTTCCATTGCCAGCTATTCTTGTGATTTGTGGCAGTGATGAGTAGCTGCACCCCAGGAGTTTAGGTTTTAGAGCATGAAAAAGTATGCTAAAGTGAAATACTGTTTTAAGGTTTGAAAAATGCCCTCTATTTTTATAGAGTAGTGTATGATAATGCATCTGAAATGTTATGTTCTTTTATATAAATAATACTTTAAAAAGCAAGGCTTCCTGTGGTGTGTCATATTCTCAGAAAGGCTGGGCCTCAGTGTTGAGGCTTTGACATTGGTACAGTGGTTCCTGGCTAACTGTGTTCACCGTACGAATACGCTCAGGTGAAGGTGATGGTTGACTCAGGTGACCGGAAGCGCGCCATCAGTTCCGTGTGCAGCTACATTGTGTACCAGTGTAGTCGGCCAGCTCCTCTTCACTCCCGGGATCTTCACTCCATGATAGTGGCAGCTTTTCAGTGTCTCTGTGTCTGGCTGACAGAGCACCCTGATATGCTTGATGAAAAGGTTAGTCTACTAGATCTTAAACAGTAAATAGAAACACAAATGTATGTTGGAAAATATCTTTTGAAAGAGAATATCTAAATGTAAATACAACGTTGCATACTTTAAACTGAATATACTTGTTATATTTCAGGAGAACACTTGTCCTAGTGAGCATAATTCAAAAACTGTCATCGTACTTATACAGTTGACCCTTGAACAATATGGAGTTGAACTGTGTGAGTCCACTTATATGCACATTTTTAAAAATAGTAAATACTACACTATTACATGATTCCTGATTGGTTGAACCCATGAGTGTGGAACTGTGGATAAGGAGGAACCGCATATATGGATGGCTGATATACATGGTGGATTTTTGACTGAACTGAGGGTCAACGCCTCTAACCCCCATGTTGTTCAGGGGTCAACTTTTATTTGGTTGCAAATTAACTCATAGAGAAGTTCTTTTCAAAGATGGGGCTTTGAATAATTTATCTGTGAACTGTCAAAAGAGATGGCCAATAGGTACTTTGGTCACCTGTCATCAAACCAAGAAGGGCAGTTGATAGCCAGGCTGCAAACCTAGAGCACTGCTTGTTCATAAAGGTTGCTTGTATCTAAAAATTTCATTCACACACGTTTCTTTCTTTTCAAGTAGACACAGATATCTAGACTGCTTTCTCTACCATTGTTCCATGTAATACTTTTCTTATGGGAAGGCAGACAGTTACAGAGAATTCACAGTGTAAATAAAAGAAGAGATACCAGGTTTATTGGAAAATTATAGAGAGTTTTATATAGTTTTTTAAAAATAATACTGTTGATTAACTCTTAGTCATTTTCATGATGACTTGTAAAGTTATCATACCAGAAATTGCTTTAAAATGTCAATAACCTATGAGCTTCCCTTTGGATAATGTAACATATTTTACACCATGTAGGTTTAACTGAATTACTGTTACATCTCTTTCACTGGGCCTTTCACGATTTACAGTCCATGGTAATTTTACAAGAATTGTGACTGATAAAATTGAAATGAATTTATCATTACTTATTATCTGAATCTCAACACTCAAATTTAGTTCTTTAAAGAACAGTGGGGGGGAACAAGTTTATTTTATTAAATTATTATGAAGTTAATATATACCTATTCAAGAAAATGAGAAATTAGAGTCCCACCACCAAAACACACCCATATCGACACTTTCATGTATTGTCGTCTCATAAAATAGGTGTATTACAAAAGCTAATCTGCTTTTCCTTTTTCTAGGACTGTCTTAAGGAAGTGCTGGAGATTGTGGAACTGGGTATTTCAGGAAGCAAGTCCAAGAACAGTGAGCAAGAGGTCAAGTACAAAGGAGATAAGGAGCCAAACCCTGCATCTATGAGGGTAAAGGATGCTGCTGAAGCCACCCTAACATGGTATGAAAGTGACTGCACAGGGATTGTGCCTAAGAGTTAGATGGGATTAGATGTGATCCTGTGTTGTTTCATCTCCCCAGTTGTTCAGCATTAAGTGACACAACCCCATTTAGGATACTGTTTCTCCAGAAATAAAATGGAAAAGAAAATCTTGTTTTTTGGACCAAAGGAAACCAGGAACTTGGGGCTGAGAGTTTGGGTCCTTGTTTTTCTATGCTGGTTGTTAGTTAATTCAAGTCATAGCATTTTAGAGCTGGAAAGGATCTTGGAGAGCCTTACCCACCCCCTCACTTTGATGGCTGAGTCCAGAGACAGGGTATGTCCATGGTCACACCATTAGGTCTCCTACTTGCCAGCTCAGTGGTTTGTATTCTCTGCTATACCATTTATATTACATGTTACAGGTTCATTCCGCAAGATTTATAAACTTTCTCTTATGAACTGGTAATAGGATTGTAAAGATAAATCAGATTCAGTTATCACCGTCAAAGAGCTTCTTGTCTAGTAAGGAAGATAAGATGTGAACACAAATATCTATAATGCTAGTTAGATTAAATGCTCTAAGAGAAGAGGTACAAATGAAATGCTGGGGTGTTGGAAGGAGGAAATGAATACTTCCGGATTTGGGGAAATCAAAATAAGATTCCTAAGGAAAATGACATTGACCTGATTCGTAGAGAATGGATAAAGTTTGAGCCATAAGTCAGATTGCAGGGTGGTTAGGCAGCAAGAGAAGACTCCTACGTCAAGCAATTTGGTAGTGAAGGGACAGAGACAGGTTGGTATCTTGAAAAAGTATTAGAGAGAATTGAAAGAGTGTGTTTGGCCAGTTAGTGAGCAGAGTAGAAAGAGGGAAGAAAGGCAATTTATCAACTGAAAGGAAGAGGTAGGTGGAGAAGATTAGGTGGAATTGGTACAGATGGAAAGATGAGGCTTATGAAAGGGTAAATGTGGATGAGACCCCAGAACAACATAAAAACAGAAACGAGGAATGTCAAGTCAGTCTGGGTTGGCTCATCTTGGTCTTCTTAGTAAAGTGGTAGGTAAGACAGCTTGTAGATTTGTATGTAAATCAGCCCTTACCAAGATCCCAGAATCTTTTATGAGTTTTGTGACCTGTTGAAAGTTTCACACTAAAGTGTGCACAATAAAATGGGGTTTATTTCAGTTCCTCATGGGCTTAGGTCATTCAGTAAATTTTCAGAAGCACACTTGCTTTAGTTCAGTCCTGCTCACTATGCTAATGATGGGCTTTCATTGACTTTGTGGAGGTTTGGCTAATAGCTAGAAAATTAGAAAAATGCGATTGAGTACTAGAAATAATAGAAGTCCAAAGAAAAGACCTGTGTGGGCTGGGGTGGACTTAAAAGCATTATTAAAAAACTAAGACTTGATGTGTGTACATTGAAGAGTAAGGGATATGGAGAAAGGGGGAAGGACATTTCTCACTGGGACTCTGCATTATATAAAAATAAGTTTGCTCCATCCTAGGCTGGATGGGACATTCCATTGAGAATATGATTGGCAGTGAGGATCGGATATGAGCTCAGAATAAGTAGAGAGTCCTGGGATGCTTCCAGGGCTAGCCAGTAGTTATCCAGGTGGCTCATCTGTCTTATCTCTGCTGGCAACTCTACAAAAGGCATCTTCAGTTTTAAGTCTTGAAGAGGGCCCTGAAGAGTCATCATGAAACATATCCAAATCACATTTTCTCTGTTCCCTCACAATTACAGCTTTATGTCAGTATCATTGCTGTTTTCCAGTTATGCAAACACAGAACTTTGACTCATTTTCTGATTTATCTCTGCTTTATCTGTTATTCCCCATATGAAGCCAGTGACTGAGTCCAATAGACTTGACTTTTGAAAGTATTTCCTCCATTTGTTCTGACCTCAGATAGCATTCCCAGTCCAGGCCCTTATCACTTCTTGCCTGATTTCCCTGTTTTCAGTCTCTCACACTTTTCATTTTGCATTCATTTGCATGAGTTGCTGAACTCATCATCTTAGGTACTGTGCTTATTCTGCTGCTTGAGTGATTGAAAACTGAATAGATTGCTGTTTACTGCGATGTGGTGTGAAATTTTTGGTCTCTTCAAAGCCCTCCTTGAGTCCCCACTCAAACTGTCTGATCTTTCCCAGCACATCCCTTCTGCCACAGCTGGCAGGCCACTTGTGGCTGTGAAGTGCACATGTTCATACCTGTCTGTATACTTGCCCTGGGTTTCAGGACTTCCCTCTTCTCTTGGCCACATCCTCCATTGTTCGGTGCTCACATCATATCCACTACTTCTGTGGACCTTCTTTGGTCATTCTGCTTCTTTTCCACACCTCTGTGCTCAATTAGTCTGACCTTACCACACTGCATGAGTTCTACAGTGTCATGATCACACCTGGTTATATTTGATAACATGCTAGTGTACCTCCCCAACCTGGGTAAAGACCACATTTCCCTCTTCACACCCCTCACAGTGCTGAGCACACAGGAGATAGTTACGGAATGCAGATCAGCTGGTTGGTGTTTTTTCCCTTGTTGTATAATATACATTAGGACTCTGGAAGACATTTTAGTGGCCCCTCTGCTTAGTCACCTTTAAGACTTATTTACCAAGTTATTCAGCCTCTAATTTTGGGATACTTTAACCCCCAAGTTTGCCCATTTCATTTTAATTGTTAAAAACTTGATGTTTACACTGAACTAAAATCTCTCCCACTTTAACTTCTACCCATTGGTTCTGATTCAGACTTTTAATAATGAAACCCTTTTTTCTGAGGAGTGGTGATATTCGAAGACAATGCTCATGTTCTTTCTGATTCATTTCTGCCAGTACCTTCAACTGTTTTTCATATGACAGGGATTTAGAGTACCTTTATCATCCTCGTCTTTTTCCTTTCAATGGCGCAGGTTTGGCTGTGTACCTCTTTAAAGGTCAATGACCTTTAAATTGTGGAATATTATATTTTCATTAAAGTGTACTTAGAGACTGCATTGGGTTTTTGAGAACCTGGTGATTTGTACTAAGTCAACTAAAATCTTAGAGGCTTTTTTTAACGCATTTACTTTTTGTCTTTCTCATCCTGTACTTATTTTTGGGGGGGGTATTTGGATGTAATATACAGAATTTTACATTTAAACTTGAAATTTCTTTATGTAAGATTTACCTCATTATTGTTAATCTTTTAAGATTCTTTTGGATCCCAACTCTTACTCTGACATACTAACTCTGCAGCTCAACTTTTGGTCAACTGCAGATTTATTTTATTTATTTATTATTTTCAAATTTATTTATTTATTATTTTTGGCTGTGTTCGGTCTTTGTTGCTGTGTGCGGGCTTTCTTTTAGTTGCGAGTGGGGGCTACTCTTCACTGTGGTGCGCAGGCTTCTCATTGCGGTGGCTTCTCTTGTTGCAGAGCACGGGCTCTAGGTGAGCGGGCTCAGTAGTTGTGGCTCGTGGGCTCTAGAGCACAGGCTCAGTAGTTGTGGCGCACGGGCTTAGTTGCTCCGCGGCATGTGGAATCTTCCTGGACCAGGGCTCGAACCCATGTCCCCTGCATTGGCAGGCGGATTCTTAGCCACTGTGTCACCAGGGAAGTCCCCAGCTGCAGATTTAATGAGCCTGCCCTGTGTGTCCTAATCAAAGATACTGATAAAAATATTGAACAGGGACTTCCCTGGTGGTCCAGTGGTTAAGACTCCGCTTCCACTGCAGGGGGCACAGGTTCTATCCCTGGTCTATTGGGGAAGATTCCGCGTGCCGCACGGTGTGGCCAAAAAAGTAAATTAATTAAATGGTTAGTTCTTGAAAAAAAATATATATATATATTGAACAGAGAAAGACTCACAAAGCACATGATAAGAGGTTTCCCTTCAGGTTCACAGAGGTTTTTAAATCTTGTCTGTAAGTTTATAATGATACACTGCCAAATACTTGCATGTCTTGATTTCAGAGATATTTCTCTGCCTTTCCAGTCTAGTAATCATCAAGAGGAGAAAATGAGGTTAGGCTGGTGTGACCTATACCCTTGCCAGCAACCTATCTGATAATGTCTTAGGATCTTGCATGGAACATAAGCTCACATGGTCCATATGCTTTGTGACAACCATCTCTGTCCCATATTAGAAAACCCACATTTTCCCATTACTCGTCTCTTGGTTTTTCATAAATCCTTAGGCCTGAACTCATCATGAAATTCTCCTGGTCCTTGAAATTCTTAGATAGTCCTCCTCCTAGGAGGAGAGAAAATGGAAGGAAAGTATCTGTTAAGCAGTGTTGCCTTCTATTAGAGAGATTTGGGTTCAAGCATTAGAATGAAAGAGAAAGGGAGAGGATTGCAATGATGTTGGGGAATACTAATTTTCAAATGAGTTACGAATGAAGGATCAGGTGATATTAGGACCACAAGATAAAATCTTTTAAGTTTTCTTAAGAAGATTCTGTCTGTGTTTCAGTTTCTTAATTATAAAATGGGAATAATAATGGTACCTATCTCATAGGGTTGTTATGATAACTAAATAAAATGTGTGAAGTGCTTAGACCCAGTGCCTGGCACATGGTAAGTGGTATATGTAAGTTATTACTATTATGCATTGAAGGTATGCAGAAATCTCTGTGGATATAAACATTTCAGAATGGTAAGACTTGATCAGTTGAATTCCAGTTTATAAAGCATTTTTTCTTATATATTCTCATTTAATAATTACAATGGTTCTGTGAGATGTAACTACTAGTGCATCAAGTTCCTTATCTGTAAAATGAAGATATCTATTCATGGCCACACAGTGAGAAGGCAGTAGGCCCTGGTTTCTGGTCTCTTGATGATCACTTATCTCTTCTGAGCCTGAGTTTCCGCGTCTGAAAAATTGAGGGGGCTTGGCTGATCTTTGGATCCTTTTCTAGGTCTAGAATGCTTTAGCATTATCCTGAAACCTGGAGCACACACATTTTTTAAAATATATCTTTAGGAGCTTCATGATTTGGAAGTATGATTAGTCACGTTCCCTGGGTAGCAAACTTCGAGAGAGAGAAATTTGCTTGCAGGAAGTTTATTGGAAAGTGCTCTCAGGATCAACCCTTATGAGGGAATGAAGGAAGTAGGATTGAGCAGAGGGAAGACATAAACTGTGATGCATTTGCAACAAAGAGCTCTGGAGCTGGACTGGCCCTTCAGGATTCTCTCATGTTGGGGCCAGGGGGCTGGGACTTTATACCCCTGTATTAACAGTTCATTGGATGAGAACTGTCCCAGGAGGAAGCTGTGATCTTGAGTAAAGTGGTTCTCATTGGCCTCTCCAGGACTCAGCTGAAAGCTATGGCCACCATCTCCCCGCATCTGAGGGACTGGGTCTTTCAATCTTGGAGAGGGAAATCTGGACAGCACACCACAGCATCCGCCACAGGGAGTAAATCTGACTCTCAAAGAGGAAGCGTGGCTGTGGTCAGATAAATCCAAAAGAACAGAAGGACAGATTGCTGCATGAGGTGAACTTAAGATTTCCCTTTGGGGATTAACTGTTATCTTTTGCATTCTCCGTAGTATTATGCAGTTGCTTGGCGCATTTCCTTCACCCAGTGGTCCTGCCTCTCCTTGTAGTCTGGTGAATGAGACCACTTTGATTAAATACTCCAGACTGCCAACCATAAACAAGCATAGTTTCCGGTACTTTGTCTTGGATAACAGTGTCATCCTGGCAATGCTGGAGCAACCTCTTGGAAATGAACAGAGTAAGTTTCAGCACTTTGGGCTTTTTCCACTGCTAAATCAACATGTTCATCAGTATTAGCAAACTGTTTCCAGGATCGGGGAAGGAAAGACTGCAAATTCTAAGTAATTTTGCATTTGTCAGAAAGCCTTCTAGCTGATGAGATAATAGCAACTAAAAAATAGAGGGTCAGAAAATGCAATATACATATTAAATAGAATCTTTTAGAGACTCTTTATTAGAAAAGAGCTCCATAATTTTATAAAAAGTTTACTTTAGTGGGATATTTCTGTTGTTTACTGTGTATAAAAATCAGTATTACTCTTCCGTTCTTCTTGAACTTTGGATCCTGCCCCTCTCCTTTCCCACCCTTCACTCCACATTGTTCTTTTTCAGTTATTGGTGCCACCCAAACAGGCTGGGAATTGGAGGAGTCATCTTTGCCTTCTCCTTCCTGTTACTCCCTTATGTAGTTGGTTTCCAAGTTTCTACCCCACTAGTGACTTTGGAATCTTCTTTTCTCTGCATTCCTCCCAGTACAGCCAAATGCAGGCCTTTATTATTTCTTACCTGGCTTATTGCTTCCTACCTGATCTGATTCTTCCTCCTTCCAGTTCCAAAATTTGTTACCGTTACCTCCATCCTACTTGCTGCCACCATTGCATTCATCCTCAACTGCAGATCTGACCATGCCAGTGCCCTCCTGAAAATTATTCAGTGATTTTCCATTGACATAACATGCACTGTTTTCTTCCCCTCTTTCCCCCAATTATAAACCATCTGCAACGCAGACTACTCAAAGTACATTTTTTTCTGATGGTAATTGGAATCAGCCAGTATGTAAAGGAAGCATGTTCTTAGAGAGACCCTTATTGCTGGGAAGGTAAAGGAAAGTGAAGGTTACAGAATCGTTGGGCATATAGGGAATCACCTAGCGTTCAGTTCCCGCATTTACAGGTTAAGAAACTGGGGCTCAGAGAGGGTATGTGACTTATCCAGGGTTACTTGAGAAGTGTATGCTATGACCAGGACTAGAGTCCAAATTTTCTGAACCTCATACTGTCTCTTTGTTATTGTTGCCCCACAGTGATAGGATTTCCTCAGTGATTAAAGACTTACCTTCTTACTTTTGCAGACGTGAAAAGGATCTTAGAGTCCCATGCAAATTCTGTTCAGTAT
This sequence comes from Mesoplodon densirostris, assembly GCF_025265405.1. NCBI lineage: Eukaryota > Metazoa > Chordata > Mammalia > Artiodactyla > Ziphiidae > Mesoplodon > Mesoplodon densirostris. The sequence goes on along the minus strand of NC_082676.1, from coordinate 21,556,404 downwards.
ATATAGGTAGGATCTCATAAATCCATAAAATGAAATGAGACGTTTCCCAGTAGTTCAGGGACGAGTGAATACCATCACAGGTTTCCTTCCTCTTGTGGTAAGATACAGTGACTTTAATATGAAGTGGATGGGGCCTTTAATCGTTGCCCAACTCCAGAAGCACTGGTCCCACGTCTTTCCTTCTTAAGGCACCTCATCCTTCTCTACCTTAGACCTGGGTGTTGCTTGACTTTCTTCCCTGGTTTGTGCCAGTTATTCATGATTCCTCCAGTTTCCCACTCCCAAGCCACCTGCTAAAGAGTCTATAAAAAATCCCAGTATCCTCTCCAGGTTTCCTGGCCTGAGGGGTAAATGTCAACCCTTTCAGATTTTTTAGGACTCCATTACTCTCATTCTAAGCAATTTCATTGCATTGGAATTCTACCAAAAATATAAACAATTGGGATTTTATTGAACTACAAGGATATTTTAATGGTTCATTGTAATAGTTATTAACAGAAGTAAGAGAGAGAAGTTTGAACAAGTTTGACTCCTACACCAGAGACAAAAGAAGGGAATAGGAAGAAGGATCTGGGTACTCAGGAAGTCCATCCTGAGTTCTTTACCTCCCTTCTTCCTGCCCCTGAACTTGTGTTGGGATGAAACAGTGCCTGCCTGTGGTGGGCCGTGGTGCACAAAGGCATGGGTGAATGTAACATCAGCACCGCAAGCACCCAGCCTGTCTTCTGCATTTAAGTCATTCCCAACACTGAAAATTAAGAGTATTTGCTAGGATAGTGTTACCCAAAAATGTGTATGTGTATTGCTGGAGGTATGTGAGATGATGTTGGTTGATACATCGGTGAACATTATTTTATGTATTTTTAAACATGTGTTTTTAAAATATATAATTAGCACACCAAAATTTATGGTTTTCCTTTTAAGGTAGAAATATATCATTTCCTTCAAAAATTTTAAGTTTAAATTTAAATAGTAATAGCGGTACCTGAATATGGCAGAATCCACAGAGATGGTTCACAAAGGATAAAAGTTAGGGAAGCACTGTGCTAGGGCTTTGATTATTAGAGGCTCTAAAATTGACAGTAGGTATATTTTATATGCTGTCAGAAATAAAAACTTTTCCACCAACATTTTATTCTAGATGATTTTTTCCCCTCTGTCACTGTGCTGGTCCGGGGAATGTCTGGAAGACTTGCTTGGGCACAACAACTTTGCCTTTTACCCAGAGGAGCAAAAGCAAATCAGAAGGTATCCATCAGAAGTTACAGGGAAGTGACTAGGAGTGAGTGTGTGTGTGCACGTGTTTGTGTGCATTGTGATTTAAAGGTTAAATAATACTACAACAAAAATCACCGATAAATATTTTTGATCCTAGCCAGATTCTCAGTGAGTTCACATCAGAATCATCTTAGGAGCCTAGAATTCCAGGTCCACTGAAATACTCTTTAAAGACGTCTTCAAGGCAGGTGTATTTTCAGAAAGCTTTCCGGGTGACTTTGACATCCACTTATGATTAAGAACTACTGTTCTGAACATTGTCCCAATTTTTTTCATGCAGTGTTTAATATAGTAAAATTTAGGTACATGCCATTATGAAAAAAATTTTGCCAGAGCCTTGATGTCTCTGGCAACAGTACTTAGTTTCAAATTGTTTCATATAACTGTATAATTGGTAATATGCTCTATAATTTTTTAATGTGCTGTATAATTTAATGAAATCTTTCTTTGGGGTGGCACAGTTTATTTTCTTTATAACAGTTGTAATTATGTGAATAAAATTTGCTTACGGGAGAAAGTTGGAAAATTCAGATAATGAAGAAATTTTAAATCACCTGTACTCTTACTCTCCAGAAGTAGATAGCCACTGTTAATATTTTAGTGGATTTCCTTCCAATCTTTTTGTTCCTTTCTGTACATAACACTTAAATAGAATTTTAGTCATTTTTGTATACTGCTCTTTTCACTTATCACACTGTAAGCTTTTACTTATGTTACTAAAAATTCTTTAAAACATAACTTAATAAAATTTTACCAGCATTTAAGAGAGACGCTCACAAAATTGGAGCAAATGCCTAAAACAATTGAATATTCCATATGTCTCTGTTAGATGAGATGTGTTTGCTGTGAGGAGCACACCCCTATTTGCTCCTGGTGGCGTCACGCCAGTCACATTCTGTCAGCAGCACTGTATAAGCCACTGAATGCCATTAAAGGCTGAGGAAGAAGGAGATCAGGAAAGGCACTAAAACTGTTTGATAGTTTAATATGTGCCATATATTTTTTTGTTTAATCCTTATGACAGTCTTGTGGTGGATTATTTCCATTTTTCAGGTGTGAAAATGGAAGTCACACAGCTAATATATATTAAAGCAGGGATTTGGCACCTTGAAGACCTAGATTCGGTGCCATATCTTTTCAATTAAGCCATGCTAAGGTTCTAATTATTGAACTCACTGTCTAGAGATGCCCAGTGGATGTAAACTTGTACCTTATTATATGGAATGATTTGAGAGCCCTTAGGGAAGAAGGACGTTTGAGTCTTAAGCTCTGAAATGCCTTACCTATTGGCTTACCACTGAATATGGAAGATTCAGGCCTGGTGCAGTGGAGGTCCGTAACCCATTTATCAGTCACAGAAATCTGTCATAAGTTGATGAACATTTTTATAAAAATAAAAGAGTACATTGGTTCCTTTACCATTAGCAGTAGTATTGGCAGATTCTTACTGAATTTCTGTGTTATGCAGTCCTAGGGAAACACAGGCATCTAAGAGACCAGGGTAATACATGTCATTTCAGATGGCACCCAAATGTAATAAACATAATGTTATTTGTTTTATTTTAACAGCTTTTTGTGCCTGAACCTCGTCCAGTTCCTAAAAATGATGTTGGATTTAGATATACTGTGAAACATCGACCATTTCCTGAAGAGGTGGACAAGATTCCTTTTGTGAAAGCAGATCTGAGCATTCCAGATTTGCATGAAATCGTTACTGAAGAAGTAAGATAAATTATTATGAGCTGTTGTTAAGAGAATGACTGTTAACATTCTTCAACAACTTCTGTGGTCAAGACACTGCCTTTCTTTGGTATTCCTGGAGGTGATTCATAAGATGACCTGGGTATTTGTCATCCAGGAGGTTACCATGTAGTAAGACAAATATAGATTGTGGCTGATTGAAAGGAACTGGACATATCTTATAGAGAGGTGGTACTGGGCTGCCTGGGCTGGTCTCTGGTTTCAATAGTGTTCTGATATGATCAGACCCTAGTGGAGGATATTTGGAGAAGGGAGCCTCATTCAGAGACAGTTATGGCAGTCTAGACAGGGGATGGGAAGGACTACCTCACTGATAGTGGAAGTTTCAATATACGGCATGTCTTATAGAGGTAGATCCAGACAGTCTTGGATTGACGAGGGAAGGAAAAGAGCCAAAGAACTTCAGATTTCAGGCTTGAGTGACAGAGATAACAGTGCCATTTATAGAAATACAGACATAAGAAGAGGACAGGTTTGGGAAAATGGGAAAAAGTTATTGCGTTGTAGATTAGATACTTAACTAGATTAAGTAATTGGTCGCTTAGGTCAAGAGAGATGAATTTTAAGAAATGGAAGGCAGGTATGTCAGGGCATGAGAGAATATAAGGTTAGGAATGGAGGCTGCCTGCAGTTTCCAATGCTAGAGAGATCAAGGAGAAGGAGCACTAAGAAGAGGCCCCTGGATTTTGTCATGAAATGTTGGTAACCTTTGAGAGCAAGTTCAAAGGAGTATTAAAGTGTAAGGGTCTGGGGAATGAATGGTTAAAAGAGGAAAAGGCAGTGAATGTAAACTACACTGTTGCTGTTAGCAGTAAAGGGAAGGGTACAGAGTGAAAAATAGTGTGAGGAAATAGCCTTAGCTAAGGAAAGGCAAGGCTGGTTTTTCTTTTTCTTTCTTTGTTTTTAATTCAAGAAGAATTAGAGGTGGAAAGGAGCCAGTGGAAAAGGGTCTGCACCTGCCAACACTGTAAGGTGGGCTGGGGAAATGATAAGTAACAGAGTAAAGCCCTGGAGGCAGTAGGGTCAAGAACCTGTGACTGAGTCTAGAAAAGGGACACTTCTGGTAAGACAGGAGAGGAGAGGGTCAGCGAAGGTTCAGAGACATTTAGAGGTGGAAAGGAGGAAAAGTGAAGCAGCTTATATAAGTTTTAATCTTAGTTCTTAGCAATGAAATAGGAAAGCAAAGATGATTCTTAAAATTGCCAGGCAGCCCAGCTAGGTTTAAGTAGCATCATCTGTAGTGAAGTTACTTAATGCACTCTGCTGACTTTCTTCAAAAGTCCTTGGTATCCAGAGGCATAAGTAAAAATTTTGAATGGTGTGGAGATTGGCTGGGTGAATAAGGAAGAATAAGGAACAACACAGCTATGTTATATGCTTAGAAGAGGGTATTAAGATGTCAGATTTGGGGATTTAGTTTTGGTTGGGAGGTAGATGAAGCCAGAAGGATGCTAATGGCTTGGGGAAATACGGGGAGGGGTTGTTTGCCTTTCAGTGATAGTACGGGGGAGTAGGGGTACGGGTGAGCTGTAGGAAAGGAATTTCAGGATTGTAGCTCTTGAAAGTCCAGCACATCTGAGGTACAAAGTGTGTTATGGATGGCCAGAGTTGTGAAGGTTGAGGAGGTTGTAGGAATATAAGCCAGACTGTTCACCAAAGAGGGTGGAATTTTAAATAGGATGGATCAGAAGGGAAGCAGAGGTAATTCCAAGAGTATAGCAACTAATGCATATGGTTGTGGAGTTCAAAACATGAGGGGATCACTGCAGGATGAAGAGGGACAGGGATCTGGCAGAGAGCAGCAGCTCTGCCCCCTTTCTTGCCAATGTGAAGGAAAGCAGAGACAGAGTGGTTTCACTTACAGCGAGGAGATGAAGGAGCAATTTTTGAGGTTGTAGGGACATGTTTTGGGTATTTGTTTTAACCTTGTAACGTATTTGCTTGATTGTATGCTCTTGGTTGTACTGAATTGAAGCTCAGTGTTGATCACTGAAAATTATCTTCATTTATTTTGTTGCTTTATTTTCATTTAAAACTCGATTAATTCTATTACTTTTATGATAATTCCAAAAAAATGAAATGTTCGGTTTATTTCAGTTAGAAGAGAGACATGAAAAATTAAGGAATGGCATGGCCCAGCAGATTGCTTATGAAATACACCTTGAACAACAAAGTGAGGAGAAATTGCAGAAGAGAAGTTTTCCTGATCCGATTACAGATTGTAAGCCCCCACCTCCTGCCCAGGAATTCCAAACAGCACGCCTTTTCCTTTCACACTTTGGATTTTTGTCCTTAGAAGCATTGAAGGTAATTTCTATAAACTTTTATGAGTAAATATATTCATAAATTAACATTCAGCTGCTGATAGCTAAAGCATTTTTATGAAAATAGAATTTTAAAAAAACAAAAACTGTTTAAAACCTTACCCTTCATACAAGGAAATGAAATTCCATGATGCTGTAGATTATAATATGAGCTCCAAGACAGTTTTCCCATGAATATATTTAGAGTTCTGTCTGAGGGGACTGCTTATAATATAATAATATATGCGCCTCTGAATTTTCCTAGGTAATGTAGGACTCATATCACACATATTAATGAAATCTATAGATAATTAGAAAAAAGAATGTTAAAACTCTTCCCCAGTAAACTTTATTACTGAAAGTATGGGCTACAATTTACTCTGCTCTTTTATGCCACTTTTAAAAAGGAACAAGTATAAGTACTTCTTATGTTGTGCAGTTCCTGAGATCAGACTGTCTAGGTTTATGTCCTGGCATCACTACTTGCCAGCTATGTGATCTTGGGCAAGTTGCCCAACTTTTCTGAGTCTTAGTTCCTCATCTATAAAATAGGGGTGGGCTTCCCTGGTGGTGCAGTGGTTAAGAATCCTCCTGCCAATGCAGGGGACACGGGTTCGAGCCCTGGTCTGGGAGGATCCCACATGCCGCAGAGCAACTAAGCCCTTGCGCCACAACTACTGGGCCTGCGTTCTAGAGCTCATGCACGGCAACTACTGAGCCTGCGAGCCACAGCTACTGAAGCCCGCACACCTAGAGCCCGTGCTCCGCAACAAGAGAAGCCACTGCAGTGAGAAGCCCGCGCACCGCAACAAAGAGTAGCCCCCGCTCGCCGCAACTAGAGAAAGCCCGCGCACAGCAACGAAGACCCAGTGCAGCCAAAAATAAATAAATAAAGAGATAAATAAAATAGGGGTGATAAGGGTATCCATCTCATTATGATCGTGTCAGGTGCTTCATGTAGTAGGTAGTACAAAGTCAACCAGCCTGTAAGGTAAATAATGTCATTATTCTTAATTCCATTAAAACAATTTTACAAGGAAAGTAATGGTATCTCTATTTCACAGATGTGGAAACAGGGCCTCAAAAATGTGAAATGGCTTCCCTGAATGAGGATTTAGAGTTTGTACTAAGGCCTGTTTGTTTTGAAAAGCACAACTGAAGATTGCCAGGCAAGAAGTTGCTTATTGCACAAGTTGCCCCCTGCCCTTACACGCCAACAGCTACTTGGTTAAAGGCCATTTAACTTTTAAGGAAAACAGGGGAACATTGCTGACTGAGTTTGGATTTCAGCATGTAGATGAAAAATATTTTATGTTGTAGAAAATTGAGTTAGTGGTGAAGAGTAAAAAGTAAAAAACTCTTAAAATGCAGAAGAAAACAACAGAAAGAGGAAAATAATGAGAAATACAGTGGTAAATATGGAAGGCCAGGAACAAAGATACAACCTACAAATGATTAGTGGTATTCCTAGTGGAGAAAATTGAACAAAGTAGAAGCAGTAAATTAAAATATACTAGAAGAAAATATTACATTCTGTGGACTGAAGGGAGACAAGAAGAGCCTTAACAGCCCTGTCTCTGAGATTGCAGTTTTCCTTTCATGTTATCTATTCTGCTTGAAATTTTTAAGCTTTCAAGGAAATAATTCTCATGCTTTCTCACCTGGTTCAGAACATAGGAAAAAGGGACTTCCTTGGTGGTCCAGTGGTTAAGACTCCGCACTCCCAATGCAGGGGGCCCAGGTTCGATCCCGGGAATTAGATCCCGCATGCCACAACTAAGAGCCCGCATGCCGCAACTAAGAGCCTGCATGCTGTGATGAAGATCCCGCGTGCTGCAACTAAGACCCAGCACGGCCAAATAAATATTAAAAAAAAAAAAAAAAAAACATAGGAAAAAGTCAGAAAGTAAACTGGTTTATTTTATGAATCTTAGCTTATCTCTAATAACTTAAACCGGACAGCACACACATACGAAAAAGCTATAAACCAATCTTTACTTATGAATATATGTGCAAAAGCGTTAAGGAGAATGCTAGTAAAACTGAATTCAGCAGGGTGTTAAACAAATTAACTTCTACAACCAAGCAAGGTTTATCCTAGGAACTCAAGGAGAGTCAGTTATTGGTAAATGTTAGTACAGTTATTAAGAAAATAATTTGATCCTATTTTAGCAGATCAGTCAATAAAACAGTCAGTATTCAATAGAATAATATTCAGTCTGATTTTTAAAACGTGAATAAACAAAAACCCAAAAACTTAGCCAGGGCCAGTAATGTAGATCTCAGTAAATGGCAGCCTGTTTAGGAAACAAGATGGAGAATGAGGAAACTAGAACCACCCTTTGTTAAAAATCAGAGGTAAGGGATATCTACCTTGGCCACTGTTTAACACAGAGTTTTTTAGTTAATGAAAAGTTATTTTAATTTTTATTTTATTTTTAATTAAAAAATATTTTTTTTGGCTGTGTTGGGTCTTCATTGCTGCACGTGGGCTTTCTCTAGTTGTGGCGAGCGGGGGCTACTCTTCATTGAGGTGCGTGGGTTTCTCATTGTGGTGGCTTCTCTTGTTGCGGAGCACGGGCTCTAGGCGCGTGGGCTTCAGTTGTTGCAGCACGTGGGCTCAGTAGTTGTGGTATGCGGGCCCTAGAGCATGCAGGCTTTAGTAGTTGAGGCACGTGGGCTCAGTAGTTGCAGTGAGTGGGCTTAGTTGCTCCATGGCATGTGGGGTCTTCCCGGACCAGGGATTGAACCCGTGTCCTCTGCATATGCAGGCGAATTCTTAATGACTGCACCACGAGGGAAGTCCCTATTTTAATTTTTAAATAACTATAGATTAACAAAGTTTTTTTAAAAATGTGAAGGGAGGTTCCCCCAGTGGGTAACATCTTACATAACTACAGTATAGTATCAAAACCAGGGAGGTCAGTGAAATATTAAAAGAAACTAAAAGGAAAAAAACCATTGGAAAGGAAAAGACAGTTCCCAGGTAATATGATTTCTAATTAGACAGCCATAAGAGAATCAATAGAATGTTTAAAGTAAATGAGAAGATCACTACACACAAAGTACAGATATTAATGACTGTGGCTCTAATATCCAGTTAGAAATATGATGCCAAAATACCTCAGTTACAACTGCGATATTGACAAAAGTTATTCTAAGAAAATGTATTAAAACACAGACCTAGAGGGAAAAACTTTAAAGTTACTAAGAGTTGAGAGATATAAAATATATGCATGTTATGTTCCTGAATCAGAAGATCATCCAGAAGAACAAGCTGATGAGATAGCTTATTTAAAAAGCAAAGAATGGTTTTGAAAGACTTCTGAGGTATATTCGTTGGTTTCATGATGTCTGGACGAGGTAAGCAAGGCGGGAAAGCTCGCGCCAAGGCCAAGACCCGATCTTCACGGGCGGCGCTCCAGTTTCCCGTTGGCCGAGTGCACCGCTTGCTCCGCAAGGGCAACTATGCCGAACGGGTCGGGGCTGGCGCGCCGGTGTACCTGGCGGCAGTGCTGGAGTACCTGACCGCGGAGATCCTGGAGCTGGCGGGCAACGCGGCTCGCGACAACAAAAAGACGCGTATCATTCCGCGTCATCTGCAGCTGGCCATCCAAAACGACGAGGAGCTTAACAAACTGCTCGGCAAAGTTACCATCGCTCAGGGTGGGGTCCTGCCCAACATCCAGGCCGTGCTGCTGCCCAAGAAAACTGAGAGCCACCACAAGGCCAAGGGCAAGTAATTGCATAGATTATAGCAACTCTAGTAAATTCAAACCAAAGGCTCTTTTCAGGGCCACCCATGTTTTCTGTAAGAGAGTTTAACATTTGTTACGTTGGACTATGAAAAGGGGTAGTGAGATTTAATAAAAGTTTCTGAAATATTTTGGTACAAAAGAAACACTACGTTGACTCGAATTTAGCAGACGGTGCAGCAAGTACCTGACCAGGCGGCCTGCGAGAACGCACCGGCCACGGGCGGCGTGAAGAAGCCGCACCGCTATCGGCCCGGCACGATGGCCCTGCGCGAGATCCGCCGCTACCAGAAGTCCACGGAGCTGCTGATCCGCAAGCTGCCGTTCCAGCACCTGGTGCGCGAGATCGCGCAGGACTTCAAGACCGACCTGCGCTTCCAGAGCTCGGCCGTGATGGCGCTGCAGGAGGCGTGCGAGGCCTACCTGGTGGGGCTCTTCGAGGACACCAACCTGTGTGCCATCCACGCCAAGCGCGTCACCATCATGCCCAAGGACATCCAGTTCCCCTACAGATCAACGGAGAGCTTCGTGGCACGATAGTCTCCCTCACCCAACTACTGTCAGCCACATACGTTTTCCCTAACAGTACATGTGCCACGAGGCAATGTTGCTACGTTAAAATATTGGGATTACATCTGTAGATGTGACACCACTCTGGAGCCTGAGAAAAGTTTCTCATATTTGGGGTGCGGCCTAAATCTCAAATGTTGTTGCCTCAGGAGAACTTGACAGGTTAGTTATTTAAAACGAACTTTAAACCGATCAAGACATTTGAGGAAATGTTTTCCATAACTATTGCTATTGAAATGTTGCCAAGTGTTGCCAATCACGCAGACTTAAACTTCTGCCTCGTAGACTTAAAGTAAGTGTGGGGTAAGGAAAATAATATAGAGGATTATGATATGGTTCGACAAAGTAGTTAGTAAGTAGTGGAGAAATGTAGTGTGTTGTGGGCTCCTGACAGAAACCAAGTCAGCAAAGCTGATAAGGGTTACCTTTGAAAGAGTTATTTGATGTGACATTACAAGTAACTTCTGTTGCTGTAACCAAATGAGGAATACCCCTGCCAATGGTTTTTACTGCCTAGGTTGCAGAATCTAGCCTCTTACTCTCCACTCACTGAACTCTTTTAATTGATGTCATCTCAAAATAAAAGACGTTAACTTAAAAAAAAAAAAAAAAAAAAAAGCAAAGAATGAGGAGCCTTTGTCCTATAAGGTGTATCATAGCATGCTGCAGGTCTGCAGTTCCTTATCCATGATTTCAAAGTGAAAAATGAAAACTAGAAGATCTTTTGTATGTTTGTATAAAATTCACTTAGTGGAAAAATCTGACCTGAATTGATGTGAGCCTATTTGTAGTCTTACTTATTTCATAGTGTGAATACTCTTCTGTTTGACTGCAAAAATAGTAATGTTTTTGATGATAGGGTGTTGCCTCAACCCTTGTTAGGAATGTTATATAATGGACTGGAAGACCAGGCTCACGATCCTTGCTATTGTAGAAGAGAGTAATCCTTGCCATCTCTGGGGGATGCTTTCCTGAAAAATATCATGGATGGCCCAACCTGCTGGGCAAGATCAGGATCTCAAAGAAGATAAGGGATGGGGGGAAACAAAACAAAAAATGCCTTAAAAAATTAATAGACTATTTTTTAAAGCAGTTTTAGGTTTGCAGAACAATTGAGTAGAAAGTAGAGAGACTTCCCATATAACCTGTCTTCCTCCACACACATAGTTTCTCGTATTGTAACATCTTGCATTGTTATGACACATCTGTAACAAGTGATGAACCAGTATGGGATGGATTATTAACTGAAGTCAGTAGTTTACATTAGAGTTCACTCTGTGTTGTACAATTCTGTGGGTTTTGACAAATGCGTAATAACATGTGTCCATCATTATAGCATTATACAAAATAGTTTCACTGCCCTAAAAATCCAGTGTAGTCTTCTTTTTTTTTTTTTTTTTTTTTTTTTTTTGCGGTATGCGGGCCTCTCACTGTTGTGGCCTCCCCCGTTGCGGAGCACAGGCTCCGGACGCGCAGGCTCCGGACGCGCAGGCTCAGCGGCCATGGCTCACGGGCCCAGCCGCTCCGCGGCATATGGGATCCTCCCAGACCGGGGCACGAACCCGTATCCCCTGCATCGGCAGGCGGACTCTCAACCACTTGCGCCACCAGGGAGGCCCCAGTGTAGTCTTCTTATTCATACTTCCTCCTCCTTCCCCCACCCAACCCCTGATTTTTTACTGTCTCTACAGTTTTGCCTTTTCCAGAGTGTCATATAGTTGGAATCATATAGTATGTAGCCTCTTCAGATTGGCTTCTTTCACTTAGCAATTTGCATTTAAGTTTCCTCCATGTCTTTTTGTGGCTTGATAGCACATTTCTTTTTATTATTGAATAATATTCCATTGTGTGGATGTATCACAGTCTACTTATCCATTCACCTACAGAAAGACACCTTGGTTGCTGCAAGTTTTGGCCATTATGAATAAAGCTGCTGTAAACATTTGTGTGCAGGTTTTTGTGTAGACGTGTTTTTAATTCATATGGGAAAATACCAAGTTATGTAATTGCTTCACTGTGTGGTAAGACTATGTTTAGCTTTGCAAGAAACTGCCAAATTGCCTCCCGGCATGGCTGTACCATTTTGCATTAAGCCCGGCAATGAATAAGAATAAAATACATATAAAATTTTTTGCTAGAAAGCTTGATATTTTATAGAGAGAATAGGATTTTAAATTATATACATATTAAGATTTCAACTGTCTTTCAACAGAAAAAGGCAAATAAGAGAACTGAGAGGAAGTACACAAGCATGTTAAATAGTTTCTGTAGTTTGGGATTATGGTTGTGCTTATTGCTGCCACTTTATAATTTTTTTTTTTTACTTAATGTTCATTAAACCATGAGCAAGTATTGCTTTTACAATTAGAATGATGAAGAGAGATGATAATTTCTCCTTTCTTCCTTTGGCGATAGGAACCTGCAAATAGTCGTCTACCTCCTCACCTTATTGCACTTGACTCCATGATACCTGGATTTTTTGATGACATTGGGTATCTGGATCTCTTGCCATGTCGTCCCTTCGACACAGTTTTTATTTTCTATATGAAGCCAGGTCAGAAAACAAACCAGGAGGTAAGATTTCTGGATTTTGGGGGTAAATTTTTATGCTGTAAATTTTATAAACCCTTGAGGTAATTCTTACACCGGTTGAGTTTCCTTAGCTTTCTAGGAACTGAGTGTGAATAGAAAACAATAAGATTCTCTGAGGCCTCCTTTAGAATGGCTGAGACCTGCCTTCCCTAGCCACAGGGAAGATTTAGATTAATTTCCAGCTGCCAGCCAGTGGCCTGCAAGTTGAATTTGACTTACTTATTGCATCTTGACTAAATTTTTAAGTTGTTTATTTAAAAGTTTCACTTCTGAAAAAAAATTTTAATTGGAAGAAAACGAGAACTGGCTGTCAAATCAGTTTCTTGGCACTTAGAAGAATATGAAGGGATATGGGTGAACTAAACAGGTACACTTCTAAGGAGATGATGTGTTTAAGAGATGATATGTTTAAGAGATAATGGCCTGGCAACGATGCCCAGTGGATTGAGAAGTATTCGACGTAACACACCACATATTTTGACTTTATTAGGCCTCCAGATGGTCTTGCCATTGATTAACATTGTATGAACTACATCAGTGATCTGTGGACTGGCTGCATCAAAAGTTACTTGGGAGAGCTTTTAAAAATAGTAATTCCAGGATCTTATCTCTGCTGATCTGATAGAGAAGTTCTAGAGTAGGCTAAGAGAATCTTATGTTTTAAGAGATTCCCCAGGTGATGTTGATACACTACCCCTCTCATTTTTAATTTGTAGAAGATTTCTCCTTTTTCTTCCTCTAGCATTAGGTTTTCAACAGAAGCACTGTTGCTATTTTGGGCCGGATAATTCCTTGTTATGGGAGCTGTTCTATAGGACATATAGCAGCATCTTTGGCCTCTACTCACTAGGTCCCAGCAGTGCCCCACCAGTTGTGATATCAAAAATGTCTCCAGACATTTGTCCCCTGGAGAGCAAAATCACCCCCATGAGAACCACTGTTTTAGAACAAGGGACTTTTCTTTCTGAGGCCCAGGAATTAAGTTTGGTACTTGGTGAAGAGGAGAGACCCTTCTGGTCACTTCATTTTTTCTGGAATGGTTGCATTCTCTTCTTTGGACTAAGAGAAGGATGTTTTCCCACTCATTAATTATTGGATTTGTAATAGGTTTATACTTTTTATAGCATTTGTCAAGATTTGTAAGTAAATAATCACATACCTATGTAATGTTTTTCACTAATCAGACTCTGTGAAGGCGGGGACTTAGTGTTTTTTGTTTACTTTTAGTAAACATGTCTAGCTCAATAATTACTTTGCTAGGGAGGGAGCTAAAGGATTTTCTTGTATTATCTCACCTAATCTTCACAACCATCATTATTACTCACTTTATAGATGAAGAAACTGAAGCAGTGGGGTTAAGAAACTTGCCCGAGGCCCAGCCAGGATTTGAACCCAAATCTGTCTAACTTGGAAGCATGCATTTTTAACTACAGTGATATATATAGTCCCCAGTTTATTCTAAGCTTGGGCTTGATTTATCAGACACTTCAAAGTGAATCGATTTTTATGAAGCTTATTTTGATATGCTCTTTTGTTTCCTTCATTATATCTGATGATTGGTATGTATTTCAGATTTTAAAGAATGTGGAGTCTTCCAGAAATGTTCAGCCACATTTCCTAGAATTTTTGCTCTCCCTTGGCTGGGCGGTAGATGTGGGCAGACACCCTGGCTGGACTGGGCATGTTTCCACCAGTTGGTCTATTAACAGTTGCGATGATGGTGAAGGACCTGAACAAGGTAAAACTCATATGTTCATTTGTTTTTTCTTGTTTTGTTACTCTTGGCTTTTCCCCCTTTACTATTAGTTTGTAGTCTTATTAAAAAAAACAAGCAGAGGTATAGAATGGAAAAGTCTTTTTCCTCTAATCCTCACAGGAGGTCACTTAATAATTGTATAGTCTTCCAGACATTTTCTGTTAATATGGGGAATACTTATGTATATGTATATATAAATGAATGTATATGTTATATACATATATAATGAGAGTTAATTAATATAAAATTAATGACCTAATTATCACAAGGTTAATAAGTTCCTTTTTTTGTAGTGTGAGTGAACAAATTCCATTTTCTATAACAATATTATAATAAATTTAGATTATAGCAAACAGTGCAGTTTCCTAACAAGTGTATTTTGTCTAATAAATATAGGTTTCTATTAACAGATGTGTTTTTTAGACTTTGTGGCTGTCATTTAAGTTACATTCTTGGGCTATTATATAAAAATCTTTGTAGTAAACAGCTGACTGTCTCTGAGAGATTCATGCCCATCTCTGCAAATCCTCCTGAGGAACTATAATCAGGATAACAAGTACCAGAGCAAGTATAAGTTTAAACTTAAGGCCTTTGCACCACCTGGCTAGTGCTTTTTGTTCTGGGGGCTCTTGAAATCACTGGAAAGTTAATAATGCCTCTCTCAAGTGGGTAATGCCTGTGTCCAGTGCTTTGAATTAGCAGAGTTTTTCTGTCAACAAGATTATACTCTCTCAAGGTTTCCCATTGAATATCATTGTGACCTGTAACTTGTAATTTTTTCTACTTTCAACCAAGGTTGAATCAAAGTATTTGAGGATATGTTCTAATTTTATTGCCACATAACCTTTAATATGTGCTTGAGTGTATCTATAGACTAAGTTCTCATAAGTAGAATTGATAAAGGATTTGCACATTTTTTAGTTTGATAAATGTATCAGTTGGATGCTTAAGGTTGCAGGTAACAGAAAACCCGACCCAAATTGGCTTAGATTTTGAAGGTCATTTATTGCCTCATATAACTGAAAATTCCAGAGATCAGTGTACATTTTTTGTTGCCATTTGATCAGCAGTCCTGTTCTATTTCTCTCCAGTTTTCCTTTAGCTCTCTTTTCCAAGTGTTGGCTTTGTCCCAGCCTGGCTTTCCTCATAGTGCAAATAAGGCAGTTCTAGGCTTTACATTCACATACCACACTAGTCTGAAGAGGAGAGATTAGCTGAGTCTCAGAACCTCCCTTCTCCCCAAATCCTGAGATACGCAGTGATTGGACCACCCTGAGCCCGTCCCTGTGGCAAGAGAGATGGAATGATCCTGACAGAAACAAACAAGATAGAGGAGGGGAGGGTGGAGTGGATCTTGGGGCAGTAACCACAGTGTGTACTGCAGTAGACACAAGTGCCTGCCCAGCATCTAAACCGGGAGTCAGCAACTACAGCCCATGCCTGTTTTTGTAAATAAAGTTTTATTGGATCTCAGCCACGCTTCTTTATGTATTATCTGACTGCTTTCATGCTACAACGGCAGACTTAAGTAGTCGTGGCAGAGACCATACGGCATGCAAAGCCTTATTTACTGTCTGATCCTTTGCAGAAAAAGTTTGCTAACCTCTGGTCTAAACTTCCTGTTTTCCACATCCTCACCAATTTAGGTGTCTTCTGGTCTGTTAGGTGAGGAATTTTCTATTTTTAATTATGATTGAGTTTCAGCATCTTCTCATATTTTTATTTCTTACCCGAGAACTACTTGTTAATTTCCTCTTCCCAGTTTTTTGTCAGGTTGTTGATCTTTTATGTATTACTGGCAGGGCATTGTGTCCATTTTTTTTTTTTTTTACAACTTTATTGGCGTATAATTGCTTCACAATGGTGTGTTAGTTTCTGCTTTATAACAAAGTGAATCAGTTATACATATACATCTGTTCCCATATCCCTTCCCTCTTGCGTCTCCCTCCCTCCCACCCTCCCTATCCCACCCCTCCAGGCGGTCACAAAGCACCCATCTGATCTCCCTGTGCTATGAGGCTGCTTCCCACTAGCTATCTACCTTACGTTTGGTAGTCTATATATGTCCATGCCTCTCTCTCGCTTTGTCACAGCTTACCCTTCCCCCTCCCCATATCCTCAAGTCCATTCTCAAGTAGGTCTGTGTCTTTATCCCTGTTTTACCCCTAGGTTCTTCATGACATTTTTTCCCTTAAATTCCATATATACGTGTTAGCATACGGTATTTGTCTTTCTCTTTCTGACTTACTTCACTCTGTATGACAGACTCTAGGTCTATCCACCTCATTACAAATAGCTCAATTTCGTTTCTTTTTATGGCTGAGTAATATTCCATTGTATATATGTGCCACATCTTCATTGTGTCCATTTTAATTGAAAACTATACTAGCTCTCAGGAGTGTTACTTTTTTAATTCAATCTTGCTGGCTTAGAGCAGATATTATTACTAAACTGCCTGTACACTTTGATATTATATCACTGATCACTGGGGAAAGTGGAACAGAAGCAAAGCTGAGGAGCAGTAGAGAGAGACCAGGGACAGGAAATGCGTTGAAAGCAAGAGTACACACACAGGCAGACATCTGTCCCCCTTCCCTTCAGAGGGACTGTGGTAGTCTTCTCCCTTTTGATTACTGTTACCTCTTCCAAAAAGACTGTTCCCTAAATCCGCCTTATACAGATGAGCTAAAGGTCCTGCTAATCAGAAGTGGTCTGGGGCTTCCCTGGTGGCGCAGTGGTTGAGAGTCTGCCTGCTAATGCAGGGGACACGGGTACGAGCCCTGGTCTGGGAGGATCCCGCATGCTGCGGGGTGACTAGGCCCATGAGCCACAAGTACTGAGCCTGTGCGTCTGGAGCCTGTGCCCCTCAACAAGAGAGACCGCGATGGTGAGAGGCCCGCGCACCGTGATGAAGAGTGGCCCCCGCTTGCCGCAACTAGAGAAAGCCCTCGTGCAGAAACGAAGACCCAACACAGCAAAAATAAATAAATTAATTAATAAACTCCTACCCCCAACATCTTAAAAAAAAAAAAAAAAGAAGTGATCTGATTTAGAGTAGTTTCAGAAAGTATGAAATTAAGATTTTATGATTTAAAGTTAGTGTACGTGCACCACAACTACTGAGCCTGCACTCTAGAGCCTGCACGCCACTACTGAGCCCGTGTGCCACAACTACTGAAGCCCGTATGCCTAGAGCCCGTGCTCCACAACAAAGGGAAGCCACCACAATGAGAAGCCCGTGCACTGCAACAGAGTAGCCCCTGCTCGCTGCAACTAGAGGAAGCCCGCACACAGCAACGAAGACCCAATGCAGCCAAAAATGAATAAATAAAATAAATTTAAAAAAAATACAACTTCTAATTTAAAAAATAAAGTTAGTGTAAAGACATTTAATGAACATTTATCGTTTATTCTTCTTACACATTAATTGGTTCATGTTGGAAATGTACCTTCTATTTATTATCACTTTATTAACCAGTTAAAATTTCAGGAAGCAGGATGATACTGGTTTTCCCCACTTTTTAGAGCAGTAATGTAGTGTTTCTCATTCCTAGATGAAGTGATTTCCTCTGAAGATGCTGGGGCTAGCATTTTCAACGGACAGAAGAAGGTGCTGTATTATGCTGATGCCCTTACAGAAATAGCTTTTGTGGTTCCTTCTTCTGTGGAGTCCTTAAGTAAGGGCATTTTTTGTATGGAACTATTTTTGTATTCACTGGTTTGTGCAGTAGTATTGCATTGGGGGAGATTCTGAAGTCACCTAAGACATTCTTCAGCTTTGAAGGCATGATAGCTTTTAGATTATGCAGAGGTACAGGATGTTATCCCCTCTTAACTAAAGGAAGGTGGTTAAAAACAAGAAGACTGGCTCTCTAATAATTTTTAAATAAAGGAGATCCACTTTGGCCCATTTTTTAACTTTTTAAAATCTGATTAATACATAGAAGCCCTATTTTCCAGTTTACTCATTTCTTTCTCTAATTATGAGTAAGCTCTCACCTGCTTCCCTGTTTCCATGTGAGAGCCTTTATATGGAACCCCAGAGAATCCTGCAATTGGAAGGCTCATGATGGCATCTGGCTGATCTTCTAACACTGAGGAGGAGAAACTTCAGCCTAGAAAAGGTGGTGATTAAGCCTGTTCTTCTCAAGGATCAGGAGTGATCATTACTTCTCAGTCTGAATTCTTAGTCTTATTTTGCCTAGAACCTTTGCTTCCTTCAAATTAAACTCATTTCTTTGTGCCTGACCAAGCAGTAGGTGGAAAACTTCAGCTTCTTCATTGAGACCATCCATAGGATAGGATGCTGCACATCACACTTTGATGATCTCATCTCTAGGCTAATGACTTTTTGTGTACTCTATAGCCTACCTAGGCAGCCTCCTAACCTTTGTATTTGGACCCTTAATTTTGCACTCTAGGCCCCTCTCTGTCTCTTACTCTGGGGCCAGTTGTGTCCCTGGCAGGAGGGGCCTTCCATGTTCTAGGTCAGTGTCTTAGCAGCTGTTTGCCTTCATGTTAAGGCTGTGATCTACCACCTGATTCCAGAAGCCAGGCCCCATCTGTCCTCTATGAACTGAGTCCCTGCCTGGTGTCTCTGGCCCAGCCTGTTTGCACCAACTCAGTAGAGCCAGAGCCAGCAAATTATGGCACACAGGCAAAATTCAGAACACTAAGAATGGTATTTACATTTTTAAAGGGTTGTAAATAAAATACAAAAAGAATATGCTGTAGAGACCTGTATAGCCAGCAAAGCCTGAAATATTTATTACCTGATCCTTTGCAGAAAAACTTTGCCAACCCTTGCTCTAGAAGCAGTGCTTTGCTTAAGTGACTTAGGTTGGACTGTTAGCATAACTAGTTTAATAAACATGTTTGCTCTAAGGAAGTAGTAGGTATTATAATTATTTTTTTTCTTTATGCTATAGCTGATTCATTGGAAAGTAACATCTCAGACCAAGATAGTGATTCAAATATGGATCTTATGCCAGGAATTCTGAAACAGCCATCCCTGACACTTGAGCTTTTCCCTAATCACACAGACAATCTTAATTCCTCACAGAGGGTAAGTCACTTTGTTGATAAACCTCCAAAAATTTGTAGTGAAATGGGAATAATTATAGAATCACGCCTGAAAAGCTTTTAACTTTAACCCAGAGAGTAATTATAGCAGTACTGATTCATTAGTATCTTAATTTTTTTAATCAAATTCTTATGCTTTTCTTTTTTTCAGCTTGCAACAAATATTTAATTCTAATTCAGCCTTTGTTGTTTTCCTTGATTTAGCCATTTCAGTTCCGTGCTCGGTTCTTTCACCCATTCCGTCTCAAGCCTAGGTTTTTATTTGGTCCCTACAATATCCACTAAAGGTACAACAATTACTATACATTTCATAGCATTAATCATGCAAAATTCAACTTAAGTCTGACAACATACAGATGACAGCATTTTGAAGAATCGCCCAGTGTTTGAATAAATGCACTGAGTGAGGCAACACAGCAGCTACTACAAGAAGACAGCATTTTACTTTTATCCTTTTTTCTTACCTTATCAGATGTTATGTCTTATCTGTGTTCTCCCCTCATGTTATGTCATAATCCTTACTGGAAGGTGACTAAGTGATAACAAGAGTACAGGATCAGTTTACAGGTGTAAGAAAATTGATTTAGAACAAATGGTTAAAAAGACAAAAGAAGTGTAATGTAAACTTTCCTGAAGCCCTTCTTCCATTGTAAAGGGGTTTAATTTGGCTCTTTCTACACTTAAAATTATTTTTAACGTTAAGTATTTGCTTAAAAGAATATGGGAGAGGTTCACCTTTAAAATTGATTTAGGAAAAAAGTTAACTTGTATAAAACTCTCTGAAGTAGACCGATTTTGAAAATCATGAGTTGCTACCTTTAAAAAGGTTTTACAGAATACAGTTTGGAGAAGAACAAGTCAGGTAATGCAGAATTTTAGTCAGATCTAATAGTCAAGGATTGCTACTCATTTTCTGAATGCCAACGTGGTTACGATTAGAAGGGAACTTCCTCAACCTGAAACAGAACTCTGCTAGAAACCTGCAGCTAACATTATACTTACACATTATTCTGAAAGCTTTCCCCCCAAATGGAGGCAAGGATGTTTGCTCTCACTACTTCTATTCACAAGGTAGTAGAGGTTTTATGCAGGGAAATAAGATAAAGAAATAAAACGCATAAAGCTTGGTTATTTCTTAAAATCCAAAGAATGACAACTCTTAAAGCACCATGTTTTCATTTGCCACATACTTTGCAGACTACTAACAAACTTAAGGAAAGAAAAATCATATCATTATATCAGTAGATACAGGAAAAGCTGTTGACAAGAGTTCAACACTGAAAGGATCCCCGGGCAAATCAGTGATGTTGCTATGATGGAAAAATTGTACTGCTTTCTGACCATAGAGATAGACTCAGATCCTTTTTAAGCACTCATTAAGGCATTGCATCAAATTTTATTTTTATAACTATAATTGTTTACTGTTCCTTATCTTTTTTTCATTTGAAGTTTCTAGACCTTCATTTCCTTGCTCTAGTTTGAGACTTGATAAACAGAGGAACCAAAGAAGGGCTTTTTTGCAAATGTATTTTATACTTTTTTCCAGAAGTGACTTCCCATGACGTGATCCTTATTTCACTGGGTAGCTTGATGAATGTATGGTTGTAGTTTTATTAAGCCAGTGTTTTTTATTTGTTTGTTTGTTTTTCTTCCCCTCTTCTGCTCTTCTCTGCCTCATACAGCTCAGTCCCAGTTCCAGAATGAAGAAGCTGCCTCAGGGGCGCCCTGTGCCTCCCCTTGGACCTGAGACAAGAGTTTCTGTCGTCTGGGTGGAACGCTATGATGATATAGGTACTGTGTAAGGACTTTGTCCATTAATAAGATTATAATAGGATGACGATGACTTGTTAAATGTCTAAAGGGAGTGGCAGCATAGGCCCTATATGGTGGCCAAGAGCTGGGACTGGAGTTCAGCAAGCCTCGATTTCATTAAGCCTTAGGTCACTCATCTGTTAAATGAGTGATCCAGCACTTATTTCATAGTTGTGAAGATTTGATGAGACTCATGGTTACAAAAAGCCTTTAGCTCTTCTTCGTATGCCAGTTACTGGTTTGTGGCCACTTGGTCCCACTGCATGTAGCCCCCAGGTACCCCAGAACCTCTGGAAAGGAGAAGGGGGAACACCTCCCTCACCCTCTTTCCACAGACCCTACTGTCTTATTTTAGTGTAAAGATTAATTTGTCCTTAGGGATTCTGCTATGGATATGTTTTTCATGATTTTTATGTAAGCTGCATAAGAACATTAGAAATGTGTTTTTGTCCTAGAATCTCATCCAGCTTAGAGTTTATAAGAAAGTGTGATAGTTGCTTTCCAGAACTTCTAAAGCTATTTCCAAGCCCTCCAAGACTATAGATTATGTTCTGTAAAAACTCTCTGCTTTAGATGAACTTATCTAAAATACGTCTTAAGGGAGAATTTTTTTTTTAATTTGTGAAGAATAGTTAGGATTATATATTTTAGGATAGCACAGTCCATATATTTGTTGCCCGCTATGTGAAGAGATTAGGAAAATAGGTTTCCTAGGAGGGAGATATTAATTGTAATGCTATGATTTTCTTCCAGAAAACTTTCCCCTCTCAGACCTGATGACAGAAATCAGTACTGGTGTGGAAACTACTGCAAATAGTAGCACTTCTCTGAGGTACGCTCTTTACTTGCTTGAAGTTTATCAGCATTGTGTTTAAGCATAAAGGAACCTATTTTTCACAATCTGTTGATTGCAGTTTCATTAAGAGATAAGGACTTTAATGAAACAAAAGGGATGAGGGCAGTAAGAAGTAAACATAATTAGGGGAAAAGAATCAAAGAGAGAAGTTAGTAGATTAATGCACAAGGTGATCAAATGAGCAAGGATTTTTAAATGGCATAATTAATTGCTGTTTAAATTTATCTGAGGCAAAAAAGAAAGAGAAGTGGAGGCAATTAAGTATTAGTGAAGGCTGATAATAGAGTAGCAATATTAGATAGAAATAATGGAATTAAATTGGTCAAAACATTCTGGATAGATAGCAGTTAAAATATCCTCATCACATAGGAGCTATTTAATGGAAAAATATTTCTAAGTAAAACGTAATGCTAACTTTATTATAATATTTTTATTTTAGCTTTTCATGCACAAAAAGGATAAAAACAGAATAATATGATTCTAAGAATAATAAGAATATATCTGTTCAGGCTTTATCGTTTCAAAGATTTTTGCTTGCTTGTCTTTGGTTTAAACAAATAATTTATATCAAGCTAAACTTGATATTTTAACTTTGAGTAAGTTCCTTCTGTTTACATGATCTGGTTTGTATTGCACGTAAGATGAATTTATATTACTGTTGTAGAAATGAAGTCAGTAAAGGTGGTTTATTTTAACATTATCATATTAAATTTCTAGAATAGGGCAAGTCATTCTTAAAACTTCCATGTTTGTTTTGGGGTTTTTTTGGCCACACCGCGTGGCATGCGGGATCTTATTGACAGTTCCCCGACCAGGGATTGGAACCCATGTTCCCTGCAGTGGAAGCACAGAGTCTTAACCACTGGACTGCCAGGGAAGTCCCCATGTTTTTTATGCTAAAGTATTTTAAAGCAAATTACAGATTTTCTAACATTCTAAATATGCACCTCTGAAGATTAAGAACACTTTTCAAATAGATAAAGATAATATTATCACAGTAATAAAGTTAGTAGCAATTCCTTAATTTTATCTAGTAGCCAGCTCACATTCAAATTTCTCCATTTTCCCTAAAATAGTCTTTATAGCTGGTTTGTTTAAACCAGCATCCATTTCATCCATCTGGTGTTAATTCTTTCAGTCTCTCTTAATACAGAACAGTCCTGTTTTTCTTTTTTTCGTCCATGACACTGACACTTGCTGAAGAGACCAGAATAGATTTCATAAGGGGTACTTTTCTAGAACTAGTTTGGAAGAGAACTTTTAAGTCTCTTGTACTGTTTGTTGTTGTTTTAATCTTTTTAGGTCAAAAGTTCTAATATGATTGGACTGTAAAATTTGTGTTTTACTAGTAGTTTAGCAAAGTTTAGAATTTGTCTTGGGGACAGAATTAGTATAGGATTGATTTTTATTAAATGTCTTTAAAAATTGACTCACTGTCCCTTTGGCCAAAATCACTTTAGAAAGAAAACTCATTGTGTTGCAAAACAAAAACAAACCAAAACCCTGGCATATAGCATCGAAGAGTAACATGGGTACCTCTAGATGCATTGGCGTAGCCCTGACACATGATGTGTAATTCAGTCTTCTAAAGGTACGGTTGCTGACCTTGGCAGCTGTGTTACCTGTTCAGAGGCTTTGAGGGCTTTGACTGTGCTAAGACTCAGCCATTTATCACCTCTGCTGAGGAGGACACTTGCAACTGACCCAGACTAAGGTCCTCCCAACCTCTTTCCCCAGCACCTAAAAAAAATCATATCAGGGATTCCCATAGTGAGCCTAAACTGTATTTCCACTTCTCCTCTGAGGTGCCAGCATTGACTGTGGTGGAATTCCCTGCCCTCTGGCCAGCCCCACTTTTGTTCCCTACAAGAAGGAGGAACTAAGTAAAAGTCCCATGGCTGGTTGCTATTGATGGCTCCCCACCATACATTTTTCTGGCCTTTCCTTCTACCCCGTGTCCCCAGTGTTTCTAAGCACAATTTTTAGCCCCTTTTTTGGTCAGCTTCAAAAGGCCAACCCCAGTGATGGGTAATTAGGGTCAGGTGTTGGTGTGGGGAGCTTCACCATGGGCTCCCAGAAAGAAGATTCTGAGCAGACTGATCACTTGTCTCTTCTCAAGTACTGCCTGGCAGTAAGTCCCCTTGGTATTCTTATATTATACATGGGGGACTTTAGCTCTTGAATATCTGGAGTAAGAAGAGTTTTTTCTTTTCTTAAGATCTACTGCTCTTGAAAAAGAAGTTCCTGTCATCTTCATCCACCCTTTAAACACTGGATTATTCCGGATTAAAATTCAAGGAGCCACTGGAAAATTTAACATGGTCATCCCTCTCGTGGATGGGATGATTGTCAGTAGGCGAGCACTCGGTAAGTCGTATGTGGCTGAAGGAGTGAGTTTTCTTTTCATTTATTTTTTTAAAAATAAATTTATTTATTTGTTTATTTATTTTTGGCTGTGTTGGGTCTTCGTTGCTGTGTGTGGGCTTTCTCTAGTTGCAGCAAGCAGGGGCCACTCTTTGTTGCGGTGAGTGTGGGCTTCTCACTGCAGTGGCTTCTCTTGTTGCGGAGCACAGGCTATAGGCTCACGGGCTTCAATAGTTGTGGCACACAGGCTCGGTAGTTGTGGCTCATGGGCTCTAGAGCACAGGCTCAGTAGTTGTGGCGCACGGGCTTAGTTGCTCCACGGCATGTGGGATCTTCCCGGACCAGGGATCAAACTCGTGTCCCCTGCATTGGCAGGCAGATTCTTAACCACTGCGCCACCAGGGAAGTCCCATTGAGTTTTCTATTTTTTTTTTTTTATTTAACATTTTCATGAACCAAAAAGAAGTATAAATAAGGAAATGGTGATATTACTTAGTAGGTCCCACATGTGGAAAATCCTCTGGCTCTTGTTAAAAGGAAGCATGTTTGGTTCTGTTTTGAAGTGTGCCTAATCTGCTAAGTAGGAGCACAACTATAATTCACAAACTTCCAGTACTGGAAAACAAGCATAGTTGTTTACAGTCCAAGGCAGGAAATGGGTTGTCAGGCTAGATTTTGATTTTGTTTTTCCATGTCATTGTGTGTTTCTTTTGACAGTTTTATCTTAGTAGAGCTCTGTCTCTCTGGGGACAAGGAGTTTTGCAAATGTAATGAAATAGTTTGAGTTTGCAGAGAATAGTTCACTTGAATACTGATAGTTCACCTAGCTGACTAAAACCCTCTGTTTTCAAGGTTTTCTGGTGAGGCAGACTGTAATTAACATTTGTAGAAGAAAGAGACTGGAAAGTGACTCGTACAGTCCACCACATGTCCGCCGGAAACAGAAGATCACCGACATTGTCAACAAGTACCGGAACAAGCAGTTGGAGCCAGAGTTTTATACTTCACTTTTTCAGGAGGTTGGACTCAAGAACTGTAGTTCTTAGACCACTGTCTGTCTAGGACTATTGAACTCTAGTTTGGAGCTATAATATCAAAGCAAAACAATTTGATAGGTGATCACTGTAACAAAACAAATCACTCCCCAAGAGCTTACTGTTTAATCACCAGAATAGAAGAGACACATTATAAACCCATCTGAGAGAAGACTTTTCGGCTTTTTAGTGAAATGGGCTCCCAGACACAATCATATTCCTGCTGGTAATGATGATATACGTTTTAGCCATAAACTTTCTTTTAAAAGTGACAATTTTAGTTAAATATAAGCCTTTTGAGGAGAAAGGCTTTTATGCATCTCAGTTAAACATGTGCATTGGTAGTTTCAAATTTGCAAATTAGAAGTTGAAGATAGTTTTATACCTCACTTTTTAGGAGGTTGTGTTCAAAAGTAAAATCTGTCTCAGAATCTTCCAGGACATTTAAAGACTCGTGTTGATGGCATGGAGGAGAAGGAAGGAAACCTCAACTTTCTGCTCACTCGTAGATCCATTTGTCATCCAGCTGTCATCCAAATGTCAAACTGATGGAAAAGAACTTAAGTGTTTTTTGCTCAGATAAGAAGTCTGAGATTAAAATATTTCATAGTTTTTCTCCACATTTCAGAAAGTTACTCTCATCACTGCAAAGGTCTGTCTGAAGGCCTCAGTTTCTGGGCAGCCCAGGAACAGATCTAAAATGGAAGCATGGCCCAGTCCTTTAATGAGGATACAAATGGAGTTTGTGGAGCTAAGTTAGAAGACAGCTGTGATGCCTCCACTCTCTCCGTTATTGTCTAGCTCCGTGACATTATGACAGGTTAACCATTTGTAATTCCTTGGTAATTTCTTGGTTAAATATTAAGAAATATAAATTCACAGCAAAGGTTAAACATTATTTGGTTTCATCCATTGTCTCATTTCAGGACCAAGCAGGAAACTGCAGTAGTTTATGAAGGATTCTAATTTGGGGTTCAGGAAGTAGCCTCTCAACGCTACTAATTCAGATCTCTCCCAGAGAGCTACTAGATTTCATCATAATTGACAAACATTAGTGACCACCTCCTTGGGTGGCTGCTTTTAGAAATGGCTGTTGTTATATTTTCTGGACTTTGCCGGCTGAAGGCACAACAAATCCCTGCCCGGGTTTTTGAAATACTTCTGTTACCTCGCTGCTACTTTTCTGCCAGGGATAAATGTTTTGAGGTGGCCAGACCCAGAACATCCTTACAAGGATTCCTGTTACAGTGCTAGAGTATACACTGCTCATTTCTCCTATTCTTATGTGCTTTCTTCTTTATTAAGATTATTTTATGTTAAGAAAATAAGTGACATTTAAAAGTCCAAAGAGGAGTGATCACAGTTGTATAAGGGGTGATTTCCCACTTGAACTCTGATGTCAGTAGATTCTGTAGGTCAGGCCTACAACCGTCTGTTTGGTTTGATGTTTTGGTAGTTTAATTAGAGGGTGGGGAATAATATAGGACCTAATTCCCTGTGCAGATATTTCTATTCCAGAAGTACATGTTGATATCTATGAGCAAGAAACGGCATAGCAGCTCTTGGTTTTAGTTTGCCGTACCTTTTTCTTCATGTTTGTTTTAAGCTCAGGTAAAGGTAACCTCCTCCTTCTATGACTCCAGTTTCCATTCAGGGTATAATATTATTCAGTAATTGATTTTTTTTAATCTGGGCAATAAATTGATGTTTCCAGATGGTAGCATGGGGGAGGGGGTTGTATGATTAGCACGTTCTTCCCTAAAAATGTTTTAGTAGCTCAGCAGGTGTAAAGTGAGGTTTAACAACTTTCATGGAAATTCCAGATTGACATTTCATGGGAAAAAATGGGCACTTGTTCTGATGGATGTGGACAAAGAAGGCTATAAATTAATGTGCAACTTATAACATTCCAGAGGTTAAAAATAACTGATATAGGTGTGCCTCCTCAGTGTGACTCTTCAGATAACACTTTTACCTTTGGCATAGTTCTGCTGTCAGCAAAATGTACGGTGGTGTGTGTGTGTTGGGGTGGCCTTCCTGATGCTTCAGTTTGCTCTAATTTCTGACAACTCTGTAATTCTAATGGCTTTGATAAGTCAGTGAACAACCATGTTGAATGCATTTATGATCTGGAAGACTTTGTGGTCTCCCAGGGAAGGAGGGATGGATTTAGGACTGTGCTGCTCCCTAAGGCGTGAAACCCCGGTGTGCACAGCACAGACGGAGTATGGGGCACACATACCTCGTCAGGTGCCGACTCCTTCTGCTCAAAATCCCATCTACCTAAAAAGGGAGTGTGGTGGGGACCCTTGGACCTTTCACTAGTGTGGGTTTGAGTTCATGGTCACTAAGTTCTCTCAACTGCCTTTGTAAAAGTCACTTTGAGTACAGTAATGCCAGAGGAGCATATTTAGTCTCTAATAATAATCTCTAGTAGTCCACTTGATAAATTTGCTAACATAGGTTCAGAACCTTTGGGGGGAAGCCAGGACCACTTCGGTCTTTGGTTTAAACAGTTTAGTTGCTGCATGTGACAGGTGCACCAGGGTGTGGGTGAGTGTGGCTTTTGTTGACAAGGAAAGCATTACCCAGGGGACAGAGGCAGGTAGCCCCTCGTAGTCCCTTCTCACATTTGGGGGGGTAGGGGCTCTCTCCCCCTCTCTGATTGGGAGCACTGAGGGCAGAGAGGAGGGCTTTTGCCTTTTCCTGTTCAGCCGGCTCTCTTTTGTCCAGTGCTTCCTCCTAAGACCCGCTCCTGTCCATTGGCCCTTTGACCTGGATAGTTACATGGTGGTTTGACTGCCTCCCGTCCTGGCAATATATACACAACATGCATGCATGCTGTCCTCCATTTCCAGGTCTTCAGGTCCCCTGAGGCCACCCATTCTCCTCTGGACTCATTTATAAAAACAAAATACCTACATCTTTGGCCAGTAATGTCAGTTCCCTACAGGTTTTGTGTGTGAGGCCTTCATGAGTGGTTACTTCCTGTATACACTGAGGAAGCATTTGTCAGACTCTGCAGAGTCATTTTTAGAGAAGCAGTGTCTTCAAGAGTATTTATTTATATTGGAAGGTGGAATTTTACCCAAAGAAAGTGGGAGTCAGCCTTGCTCAAAGACATGTAGATGGTAAAAAATGTATCGGCGGTAATTTGACACTCCTGCTGGTAGTTCTCCATTCAGCATTTTTAAACCCTTTCAGGTTATATCTTCCTAAAAAGAATTGATTTATATGTTTACATGAAACGGTAAGTTGTGTTAGGTGGTCTGTTTTAGGGATTTCCATGATAGCCTCTTTTCCTGAGATGGAGAGATTGGAGGTAATCCACCCGTTCAATGTGGAATCAAGCTGTGGGTTCTCAGTAGCTAAAGAAGCCATGTACTGTATAGTGTTTTTCTCGGAGTATCAACTCATGTTTTTCCGATGCTTTTCTTTTTTTAATGGTGAGGGAAAGGTATAATTTGGGATTCCACAGTGCCTTGCATACAGTAGGCGCCCAATAAATATTTGTTGAAGCAAACCAAGTTTCCCAAGTCCTTGTCTCTTGCAGTGACCAAGAACATCTTTCTCCTCTGAAGGGCTTGGCAGTTGTGGCTAAAAAGTAAGCAGTATCATTATTTGCTTGAAATCATATACACAGTTTGTATGAATTTTGGTATGTTGCCAAGACATGATCTTTTTCTTATTGTATTTTCTGTAAATATTTCTGGCACTGAACTGTAAAGTAAAGGCGAAATGTAAATATGAAGGTGTCCTGTGTACCCTCGCCTCCTGTGTTTCCTCTTTGTCAGTTAGGGAAGAAGGCCCAGAGGCTTGTTTGTATTTATGCAGCCCCTTTGTCCAGAAGAAACCCATGGAATATTGAATGTAATACATTTAGTCAATTAAATTTTAAGGAGATTCTTATCTAAAAATGTCATGTGTGCTTTTGGTTTGACTCTGGCATGGGTGTTCTTCATAATTTTAGATCAGTAGGTTTTCACCCTGGTTTTGTAGAGTATCATGAAATACTCAAATTTTGATAAATTTAAAAAGAAAATTATTTGGCCTTCTATGCTGGAAGGAGCTTGTGTAACAAGCACTGCCAACAGAGGCCCACCTTACAGAGGCTAGCAATTGCTGAGCAGCTGGCTGGCTCTCTGTGTCCTGGGAACACAGAAATGCCAGCTGAGCTCCCTGCCTGCAGAAGATCTGAGCTCTGCCAGGGCTGGCCAGTCAGGAAAGCAGAGATGCAGGGGGAGGTCCTCCCGCTGCCCACTGGCCCTTTGAGTAGGGTCTTGGCTGCAGAAGGTTCCATGGGGCCAGATTAACACCTAATGCCTAGGTCACACGTGGGGGTGGGGTACCACTTGAGCAAACAGCTGTGGTGCATGACTCTGCCAAGAGCCACCCCTCCAGCCTGGCACTGACTCCACGTGACAATGCGTGACCCCCTAAGTGCAACTGGAAGCCAGGGCTGCGAGTTGCATCCCCTCAGGTGTGTGTCCACACCTGCTTGCCTCCTCACCACAGGACCTGCTGCTGGGTTCTGGTGGCTGGGGGTGCTTAGCCCTGGGCTGACTGCACGGTGGCCCTGTTTTGGGGTCTGGCAAGGATATGTGTGTTCGAGCCTTTCTCAGCTGTGCTGCTCAGCTCTTTCTGACCCCAGCCCCTTCAGAACCCAGTGCCAAGGGACCTCCCTGGTGGGCCAGTGGCTAAGACTCCGTGCTCCCAATGCATGGGGCTTGGGTTCGATCCCTGGTCAGAGAACTGGATCCTGCATGCCGCAACGAAGAGTTCGCATGCTGCAGCTAAAGATCCTGCGTGCCACAATTACGACTGGCACAGCCAAAAACGAACAAACAAAAAACAGTGCCAAGAAATCACCCCAACCCAGACCACCCAGCTCTTGGTCTTGGCCCCCAGGCCCTGAGTGGCACAGCTTGCCAGGCTACCGTGTTTCATGGATGCACATTCTAATACCATCTGCCCTGACCCTCCTCTGCTGGGGACTCAGGTCATTCCACAGCTGGGCTAAGACTCCCTTTAAACACACTGGCCCTCCAAACCCCAGCTGTCCCCGCCCCCGTTTTTACTGTGGCTGGAGCCCTCTTACCCTTCTCCCTGTGCCAGTGTCTTCCTCTAAGGGGGTCCTTCCACTCCATGTCTCCCCTAGGTCTACCACCCACTTCCTACAGCTGCTCCCCCAGCCTGGAACTGGGTCTGCCTGACTTTCCAACCTATGCTCCATGAGATGCCGTGGTCTCAAAATCAAGTTGGCCTCAGACCGGTTGCCCATTGATGTGTGGAGTCCGAGCCTCACCCCCTGGAGGTTCTGACTCAGCAGAGCAGGGTGAGCACGCCAGTCGGCATGTCTCATAAGTACTGTCCAGCCCCCTCCGCCCCTCTGCTGGCAGTGGCTGAGGTAGGTGGGCCAGTTGGAGAATACCACGCTTCTGCCTTCCTCCCCTCCACAAGCAGCAGCCGCTCTTCGTGTGGACTTCCCGCACCCACCAGGCTCCCAGCCTGGCCAGAGTCCCCCTCCAGCTTAGGGGCTGTCAGGCCCTGGGACGTCCAGCGCCTCCTTCCTGTCGTGGCACCTGACGCAGAGATTTACTGACTACTCCATAATGAAAGAATGACAGAGGCGAGGGGGAGAGAGCAGCTCAGCATTTGGGGGTGTCTTGCCCACTTGGGAGATAAAGGAACAAGGTTAAAGTCTTAGAAGCTCATCACTGAAAACCCTAATACAGAGAGATGCAGAAGCTTCCAGATTAAATAACAGTCATTTACTGAGGGCCTTGCTGGCTCCAGAAGGAATATGTGACCTCAGATATATGGACACCCACCTGGGGGCAATTTGTATCCACTTTTCTAACTTTTAGCAGCTTGGCGAGGTAAGGATTATTTCCATTCTACAAGAGGGTTGGGGAGGTGTCACGTGAACCCACAGCATCTTACTAGGATTCAAACCCAGGCCAGGAAGCCTGGGCTTCTGTTCTCAGTCAAACTGTCCCACTACCCCAGCTGCTTCCCACTCGTCCAAAACAGCTCTCTTCAGCTGCCTGAAGGACCTTGTGGTTTCCTTATTACGTCACCCATTCAGTCACAATTGGGCTGAGAGCGGAGCGTGGCCCGGCCAGTTCCCCAGGGCAGCCCTGCCAGCCCAGCCCAGGCCAGCCTGGCTTAGCCACACACGCACCATGAAGTACCCTCTGGTGCCGCTGGTGAACGAGCTGACGTTTTCTTTCCTGGTGTTCTGGCTCTGTCTGCCTGTGGCTTTGCTGTTGTTATTGCTGATCGTCTGGCTACACTTCTTACTCAGCCAAGGTGAGCTGCCAGGCCGGGCCCTAATCCTGGAGGCTGGGCAGGGCGTGGGATAGGGTGGGAGTCCCAAAACAACTGCCGAGAGAGGGGTGTCCTTCAGGCAGAGGGGTTTCCTGCTGGCTCCGAGAAAGCATTGACTTGGTAGTTTAGCGTTTCTTAACCTGGAGTCCCAGAGTGAATCCTGAGTTGGGAAAACAATATGTATGTGTGCACATGGGTCCCTTCAGGGCCACTGCTAGCGTATAAGGTCTTTGGTACATAGGAAATTATTGTGAGTGTGATTGCGAATTTAGTTAAGATATTCTAGATAGAAGATAAAACAATTTATTACTTTTGTGCTATAATATAAATATATTTGTGGTAAAATAAACTTGGAGCAGAAATGGACTTGGAATTGGTTATAGTGTATACAAAATTCATATTGTTTCTGAAGAAGCAGTACTCATATACCACCGGTAATAGAAGCTATTATTATCAAAATGTGTATGTAAACTATATATATATATATATACAGAATAATGGAACTATAATTTTTGTGTGAAATATGGTGTCAAATGTAAAATGTATGTTTCAGCATGGCAGTAAATGCTTTCTGTTTTTGTGACCAATCATTAATTTAGAAGGAATTGAATCTTTATAATAAATAAACAAATAAATAAATACACACACAAAAAGGTGTCCCTTCAGGGCCACAGCTAGCAAGCACATAAGGTCTTTGGTACAAATCAGAAAGAGGTGGCCCCTCTGGGCAGATGAATTAGTAAAAGATGTCCCTTCCTGTGAATGCAGCCAGGGCACAAGGCCCAGTGAGCAGAGCATGGGCTGGCTTTCAGCCCTTCTCGGCCCTCAGCCCTGTGCTTTTGCAGTCAACAACCAGCTCGATGGGTACAGCAGCCTTCAGCATTTAGCAGGTGCCCAGAGACCACTCACACAGTTTCCTGCCCAGACCACACATCAGGGAGGATCTGGGTTTCTGTAGGACACGGGATCACAGAAGCTGACTGACACCTGTCCTGAGCTCAGCATGCCACCCAGAGGAGTGGGAGGCAGGGTGAAGCAGGCCTGAGGGAGGCTGGGAGCGGTGGGCCGGTGGGGACGGGGGACAGCCTGGCCACGTGGCAAGAATGACACTCTGCTCCTCAGGTGTCCCGTCTC
This sequence comes from Mesoplodon densirostris, assembly GCF_025265405.1. Taxonomy (NCBI): domain Eukaryota; kingdom Metazoa; phylum Chordata; class Mammalia; order Artiodactyla; family Ziphiidae; genus Mesoplodon; species Mesoplodon densirostris. Next base: position 21,523,777 of record NC_082676.1, on the reverse strand, counting down.
CCCCGGCACTCCCATCACCTAGGGGCCTCTTCCTGGGGTCTGTTTGACCTCCCACCTCCTGCTCAGCAGCCCCATGACCTTTGACCACCTGGGCAGGGAGGGCACTGAGTGTGCTGCCAGCTCTGCTCAGATGGTGCTCAGACAAGCTGAGCAGTTCACCCCCAACTTGCCCCATAACCTCACATGTAGGGGCTGGCAATTGTGCGATTGTTAGGAGTTCTTGGCGAGAGCTTCCAGAAAATGTTTGTTTAAAGTGTGTTCTCCTTCTGTTCCCAGGGTGGACGGCAGCCCTCCCTGAGGGCTAGTGTTGGGTAGAAGGCAGAGCCCTTGCCTGCAGTGGCTATAAAATCCCATTTCTCCAGAGTCTAGGGGATGTGGGCCCGGGTTTCAGCTTCGCCCCTTAATCGTTCATAACAATAGCTTTTTCGAACACTGCTAGGCCTTGTGCTAAACACCTGGTGTACCTTATTTCATTTAATCCTCAGAGTAACCCTGTGAAATAATCCTTATCATACAAGTGAGGAAACTCAGGTTTGGAGAGAAGTTACCTGTCCAAGGCCACACCCTTAAGAGTGCCGACTGTCCAGTGTCCCACCTGGGCTCTGACACCTACCAGCTGTGTGACTTGGGGCAAATCCTCTCTGAGCCCCAGTTTTCTCACCTACAAAATGGAGATAATAACGGTCCCTACCCTTTGGGGCTGTGGAGAGATGCATGTCAGGGGAAGGGTACCTGTACACACATGGCACATAGCAGGTGCTTGGAAGCTGAGAAGTAATCCAGGCAGTGTCGGTTTTGTCAAGGTAGGAGGAAGTGCAGGCGTAGCTTTGGATGGACTTTCCGGAAGGTGGGACACCTTCCCTGAGGTCCAAGGCACTAATCTCCTCCAGCAGTTCGTTCTCCTTGGAGGCCCATCTCTAAGCCATCCACAACCTGCCCTGTCCGGCCCCACTCTCAGACTTTCTCCTGAGAGGCTGTTTACCCACCGACATCTCACGTGGCGGTTTGAAACAGGTCCTTTTGTTCATTTTGCATTGAAGAGAAACTGTCCTTAAAGTGAGGCAAGCAGCCCTCCCTCAGGGTCCCCATCTTCTTGGGAATCTCACTATTACTGTGTTCTGTCTTTGTGCTGAGAATTGGCTCAAACCCAGGGTCTGGACCTGCCAGGGTGTGGGGGGCTGGGGCTCGGGACACCCTGGCCTGGGGTTTTCTCTTCTGCCATGGATCTCTTGATTGGAATCCGTCTGGCCTGGAATCCAGTATGAACAGCCGTCAAGAGGAGCTCTGATTCACCCCTCCCCACGCCCACCTGGCCTGGCTCAGCAGGGCGGTTTCAGAGCCCAGAAGGCAGAAGGTTGAGCAGCAAGTGCCACGTGGCCCACGAGGATGTGAGGATGCCAATGCGCTTTTCCAAGTGGAGGCTGGAGCAAGTGGGGCGGAGGAGGGAGCTACCTGGTGAGATGGGTGCAGAGGCAAGAAAAGATGGTTGGCAGCTGAGCCCTGGAGACGCTGGCCAGGGAGGGCAGTGCTGATCCCCAGCCTGACATAGCAAGGGAGGATGAAGCCTCCGAATTCCCTGCCTTTGGACAAGGGCCCCCATGGAACTGCACGGGACTGTGGAGCCGGGACCTGCTTTGGCGTCCAGCACTACCACCTCCCAGCGGCAGGAAAACCTACACGTGTTATTAGATGGGTACCTGAGCTTGCTCACACGGCCTATCTCGGGAAGGCAAGGTGAGAAAAGAGGGGGAAGGGGAGATGATTATTTTTCTGATACACTCAGGTTGTTTCACTGGTTACAGAGAAGTAGAGGAGGTTGAAGACAGCCCCTCAGATTTCAGACCAAGAAAAGGCCGAGGGAGTTTCCTGGTGGTCTAGTGGTTAGGATTCGGTGCTTTCACCGCCAGGGCCTGGGTTTGATCCCTGGTGGGGGGCTTTGGCGGGGGAAGGGGGCATTCTTTTTTTTTAAAAAAGGGATTCTACCATATACTTCTCTGCAACTTTCTTGTAATATACCATAGACATCCAACAAGTTAAAAGATACAGATCTAATGCGGGTGTTTTACAAGCCTCATGACATGCCACACGTGAGTGTGCCACACTTCATCACCCAGACCTCTCATGATGGACACACACATGGTTTCCAGGGTATTTTAGCGTGTGTGTGCGCGTGTGTGTGTTTCACCATAAAACAGTGCTGTAAGGGAAACCACTGGACACATATACTCAGACATTTGATAATGAATGAACTGGTGGATGGATGGATGGACAGGTGGGTGGGTGGGCTTGTGTCTCCTCGGTGTCCCCTCCTGGACCATGCTCAATACACGTAGGTCATTTGCTCACCCCTAGGGTCCTTCCTCTTCTAGAAGGTGGATGTGTCATGGGCCAACCTTCTTTCTTGGTCCCTGCTCACCATTCAAGGCCCTAAAGTCTTCCTGAGGTCTTGGGGCTGTCTCATCTCCCATGATCCTGCCTTGGCCCCCTGGCCTCAGATAAGGCTGCAGGGGATGCCTGGGCCCTGCAGGGGGCTCCTTTAGCATCGAAAATAGGAGCTAGGCTGTGACCACTGAAGAGGCCTTGTCTTGTCCCTCCACAGATTCAGAGGAAAATGACTCAGATGTTTGCTTTGATTGGGAGCCCCGGAGCAAAGGCCCTGCCAAGTTTTGCCAGAAGACACTCCATAGCCAACAGGAGGAGAGGCCCTGCTAGTGAGCCTATTGTGCCAGGTGAGGCCCCTCTAAGAGGCGGGGGGCTGGAAACAGGAGCCTCAGGGCCTGCCCAAAGCCTAGGGCGGCTGCCATGTTAGAGCTCTCCTCCCTCTACCATGTTAGAAATCATACTGTCTCTGCCATGTCAGAGAAACTTCTGCCTTATTGTGTGGGAGACCTGTTTTTGCCACGTTAGAGGACCAGTCACCTCTGCCGTGAAGAGTTTCTTTACAAAGGCCCCCCTACCCATTATCTCTATGACCTCACCTCCGAGCACCCTCCTTAGGGTCTTTGCACTGGCTGTTCCCTCTGCCTGGAACCCTTCTCCCCACACGTACCTCACCTCAGAGGGTTCTGCTCAAATGTCACTTTTTCAGTGACAACCACCTTCCTTAATGCTGTAATCTTTTCCCCACTCTGACTCTGCTCTTCGTTTTCTTTTGCCATAGCACTTATTACCCATGACATGCTCGATAATTGATGTCTCCAAAGCATCCGTAACAATGCCTGACACACAATGGAGGCTCCATAGATATTTGTAAAAGGAAGGAGAAAGACATGATAACAATAGTCATAGTAATAGTAATAATAATGGCTGATATTCATTGAGTGTTTAATAGGTACCAGAGCCCGTGCTAAACATTCACAAGCTCATTTACGGAAGTCCTACGAAGAAGATATTATTCTTATCTTCATTTTACAGATGGGAATTCAGAGTGTCAGTGCAGTTAAATAATGTGCCCAAGTATTAGAGCTCTACCCTCACTGAACAGCGAGGACCCCTCATCCATCCCAGTGGGATTAAATGCCATTTCTATGCCAGTGACTCTAAATGTATCTCACTCTAATCTCCCTTCTGAGCTCTATTATCTGTCCCCCTCGATGCCTTTTCATGGCTAGAATGGGATTCTTAATTCCCTTTGCTACCCAACAAAGCAAAACACAGCACCCTATCTTCTGCCAGCTGGTCCCCATCTCCATGAACAGCATTGCCGTTGGTTGGTCTAGTTGCTTGAGCCACAAGCCCGGGAGTCAGCCATCATGCCTTTCTTTTCCTCCCACCCACGTCCAGTCCATCAGCAAGTCCTAAATGCCATCTCTCATGCGTCCACTTCTCTCTGTCCCCAGGGCCACCATGGCCTGCCCTACCCCAAGGTCTGCCTGTATGTCTCACTCTTGGAGCCCCTGCCTGTCCGAGTGGAGAAAGGAGGTGGTGGCGAGAAACAGGGACTCTCACTTAATCTGTCACACTGACCTTGTCAGGTCATGACCTTGACAGTTGAAAAAGGAAGTTGAGGGCCCTTTCCCCAGAAAAACACACACTTGGACACGCACTCAGAGTTTTGTGCTCAGGGCCAGGTTCACAGGTTGTCACCTGTGCGGTTCCACAAGGTTACATGTTCAGAAGAGCCTCATGCTTCGTTTAATGTTCTGCTGTCACTGTCTTGAAATTCTTAATTTTTTTTGGCTGTGCCACGTGGCTTGTGGGATCTTAGTTCCACGACCAGGGGTCGAACCCTGGCCCTCGGCAGTGAAAGCCCGGAGTCCTAACCACTGAACCACAAGGGAATTCCCTTGAAATTCTTAGTTTTTGAACAAGGGGACCCACATTGGTTCTTTTTTTTAATGGGCCGCACAAATCACATAGCCCGTCCTGTTTGTGTACAGTTAATGGGGTAAGAAAAGGAGACATTCGGACTCTGATATAGAGCCCTTCCTGCCCCACCGTGGGTCTGTCTCCCTCTTACTCTTTCATCTCATTGTCACCCTAGATCCAATGTTCCAATGCTTCCCAGCTTGGTTTTCCCAGAGTCAGCGGGGCTGCGGCAGCGGCCGAGGTGGATGGGAGACCCGCCAGGGAGGGGAGAGGACTTTGGCGAGTGAGGTGCTCCCCAGGGACCCCCGATTCATCTCCTCCACTGATGGACACACGAACGCCTCCAGAGACCCGGCTCTTCTCCGTTACAGACCACCTCCCAGTCCCCCCAGGGAGGAGCCTGAGCCTGTGAAGACAGTATAAGCCGGCCCTTGGGGAGAAGCTGCCGACTGAACTCAGAGGCCTGAGAGGGCAGGCCCCTGAGAAACCTGCTGGGCCTGACCAAGTCCACTCATCTGACAAGCTGTGCAGCCCGGGCCCAGCCCTGGCACCACCTTGAGCCATCCTGACCTTTGGGAATCTCTTTCCCACCTGTTCAGAGGGCTGGGGATCTTGCTCTGAACTTCTGTTCTCTAATTTCAAACTCACTGTATGTGAAATCAAGCTCAAAATCACTCATCTTTTTTTTTTTTTTTTTTGGCCATGCCACGCAACTTGCGTGATCTTAGTTCCCAGGGATTGAACCCCGGGTCCCCGGCAGTGAAAGTGCCGAGTCCTAACCACTGGACCACCAGGGAATTCCCTCAAACTCACTCCTTGATTAGTCTTCAGGTTGATTTTAATAACAAATATTAATTTTATAACTATGTACATTGTCTAACATTTGCCTAGTTACAATAGGAAGAGCTCACCTTTAGTGGGTGCTTACTGTGTGCCAGGTGCTTCACTATGCATTTTTTATACACATGATTTTTTTTTTCTTTTTTTGCCTCATTGGGTCTTCATTGCTCTGCACGGGCTTTCTCTAGTTGTGGTGAGCGCGGGCTACACTTCGTTGTGGTGCACGGGCTTCTCATTGCAGTGGCTTCTCTTGTTGTGGAACACGGGCTCTAGGCACGCGGGCTTCAGGAGTTGTGGCACGTGGGCTCAGTAGTTGTGGCTCACGGGCTCTAGAGTGCAGGCTCAGCGGCCATGGCTCACGGGCTTAGTTGCTCCACAGCATGTGGGATCTTCCCAGACCAGGGCTCGAACCCATGTCCCCTGCATTGGCAGGCAGATTCTTAACTACTGCGCCACCAGGGAAGTCCCACATGATGGTTTTTAACCCTCACAAGCATTCTGTGAGGTAGGGTCTTTGGTTATTCCTAGTTTACAGATGGGGAAACTGAGGCACAGAGTGGTCAAGCAACTTGCTCAGAGTCACACGGGTAGGGTTGGGATTTGAACCTGGACCCTGACTCTAGCGCCTGGTCCCCGATCCACTGTGCCAGTTCTTCTCCAGGTTGGGGTGTTGGAGGAGAATATGGAGGAGACATAATGTTCTGACATTTTAAGAAACCCCCTGTCCCTGTACCCCCACTGGCTACGGGCAAGCAGCAGGGTTGATGGGCTGGAGAAGGGGACAGGCCCTCTCAGGGATCACCTGGGTGTCATCTTTGTGTCCCCTCTTTCTCTCTCACCCCACATCCCACCAGCCACTATAAGACTTCTAAACAAAGGCAAGAGAATGAGTCTGAATTATTAGCACCTGAAATATTAGCTGGTCTCCTGGACTTTGTTCTCTCTGGCTCTGCTTTTTTCTGCCCTATTAGAACAATCCATCCAAAACACAAATCGGAACATGTCTCTCCCCACCACCCCTATCTTTCTCCCTCTCTCTCTGTGTCTCTCTCTCTGTCTCTGTGTGTGTATGTGTGTGTGTCTCTCTCTCTCTCTCTCACACACACACACACACACACACACACACCCCTTTCTCCACACACGCTTTGTCACGAGCTTCTGTCAGTGCTGTGCTTTCTGGGGGCTTTCCTGGCATCGAATAAACACTTTTAATAACAAAAAGCTCCCCTTTGGCTGAAGCTCCCCGCCGGCTTTGTCTGACATTTTCTCCAACTGCCCTGCTCCGTGCAATGCCACGTACCGTTTAGTGCCACTGCCCCTTTGCTGTCTGTAGGGGGCTGCTGGGGCATCGTTCGGCTTCCTGCTGACCCAGAAAAGCCACCAAGCGCCCCTCCCCTGTCCACCACCCACCCCCAGCCATTCTGGAGGAGCCAGAGGAGCCTCCTGGGGCGAGCTCAGGCCTTGAGGGAGGGCGGCCGCAGCCTGGCTCTGCAGGAAGAACGTCTGGCCGTGCTCCCGGAGCGGAGCGGCGCCTGCAGCAGAAGGCGGGCCAGACAGCTCCCTGGGGCCCCTGGAAGGCTAGCAGCTCTGGAGGATTGTTGGCTGTGTGTGTACGGGTTGTCTGTGGAAAGATGCCCTCCCTGCTTGGGTGGGAGGCTGAGACCCCAGGCCTCTGAGGGGATGGATTGAAGCCCCCTTTCTGGCATTTTGTCTGATAAGGCAGGAGGGGTGCGTGCGTGTGTGTGTGTGTGTGTGTGTGTCCTTCTCCCTGCTGCCCAGATGGCCCTGGCTCCACTGTGTCCCCAGACCCCACGGGCCCTCATCGCCAGGCGGCTGGGCAGAGCTGGGATGCAGGTACAGGAATCCCAGGAGAGGAGAGGGAAGGTTTGGGCTGCTGGTGTCTCAGGGCCAAGCCTGAGGGGCGAGAGGACCAAGTTGAGGACCCATATGTGCTGGGGGCGTGCATCATCTCACGTCCCCCTCACCACACACTTGTGAAGCAAGAATTCCCCTCTCATCCTACAGATGAGGAAATAGACGCTCTGGGAGGTCAAGTAAATGGCCCAAGGTTACCGCCAAGGGGTGGAGTGGGTTTCATTTTTTCTTTTTTTTTTTTTTTGACTGCATGTTGAATCCATGCCCCCTGCAATGGAAGCACGGTGTCTTAACCACTGGACCATCAGGGAAGTCCCTGGAGTGGGTTTCAAACCTTGGTCCGTGGGACCCCAAACCCAGGCTTTTCCTGGGCCACACACTACCCTGGGTCACTGATTTTTGGATACTTTGAGATGTGAGTAACCCCCAATATGTGCCGTTTCCCCTTCCTCTGGATGAAGAGAGTATTAGGGACTCCAGGGCTTCTTTGGGGCTCAGGATTCAGGACCCCAAGCTGTGGAGTCTCAGCTGGGTTAGTGTGGTCATCTCAACTGAGAACCGTCACCCCTTTCCCCCTGCTCAGTGTGCCTCTCACAGCAAGACCAGAATTTTTATTTATTAGAAAAATGTCTTTAAATTTATTTTATTTATTTACTTTTTGGCTCCCTTGGGTCTTTGTTGCTGCGCACAGGCTTTCTCTAGTTGTGGTGAGCAGGGGCTACCCTTCGTTGCAGTGCGCGGGCTTCTCATTGCGGTGGCTTCTCTTGTTGCAGAGCACGGGCTCTAGGCGTGAGGGCTTCAGTAGTTGCGGCTCACAGGCTCAGTAGTTGTGGCTCGTGGGCTCTAGAGCGCAGGCTCACTAGTTGTGGCGCACGGGCTTAGCTGCTCCGTGGCATGTGGGATCTTCCCGAACCGGGGCTCGAACCCATGTCCCCTGCATTGGCAGGCAGATTCTTAAACACTGTGCCACCAGGGAAGCCCTAAAATTTTTATTTTTATTGTTATTATTATTTTTGGCTGTGCTGTGCGGCTTGTGGGATCTTAGTTCCCCAACCAGCGCTTGGACCTGGACCCTCGGCATGGAAGCATGCAGTCCTAACCACTGGACCACTAGGGAATTGCCCAGATCAGAATTTTTAAAATGTCATTTCTCCTTGACTGTGATTACAGCATATTACAAAATGTGATTCTGACAGAAATTCAAACAGTACAGAAGTATATGCGCCTATTTCCCAGAACCTACTACTGTTAAGTTTCGGACGTATACCTTGGGAGAATGTTGTGACATATATAAAGCTGTACCTATATAGTTCTACGCAAATACAATCATGGTAGTGGTTGTGCCTTTACGCTTCCTTTCAACCCTTAATTAATGTTATGGACATCTTTACATGTCAGTAACATAACAATCTAACTCATTCATTTTAATGGTCTTCCAGAATCCAGTTTTATGGGTATCCTTTCGTTAATTAGTTCCTGGCTAATTTAGACATATAGATTGGCTCCAATTTTTAACCATTCTAAGCAATACTGTAATGGACATCTTTGGGGATTTGTGTGGGTAAAACTCATTCCTAGAAGGGTAATTGTAGGTTTTAAAGGAACAGTTAGAATCTTGATAGTTCCTGCCCAATTGTCCTCCAAAAATGCTGTAGCTCAGAACACGCCTGCAGCAAGGGAGCCCCGTTGCTCTCCTCATTTCCACCTGAGGACCAGATTGCTGCCCCCGACCAGAGTTTCTAATTCAATAATTCTCTGGCAAAGACTGAGAATTGGCGGAGTAGATTCACATATCCAAGTTTTCAAGCATCCAGTTTTAAATTTAAATTAGTTAAGATTAAATAAAAATTCATTTTCTCAGTCATACCAACCACAGTTCAAGAGCCCAGTAGTCACACGTGGCTAGTGGTTACTGCACTGGCCAACACAGCATAGGAAATAGGCTCATTAAGTGACTCAGGCAGGGACAGGCTAGTGTCTATGCCCTTGGTCAAAGGAAGGGTCAGGGCAAGTCTCAACCCCCTGGGGAACTTCCAGAACCTCTCTGGCAAGCCCTGCAGGGAAGCCCATGGAAGGTGCAGCCACTGCTCAGCTTTAGCAAATTGTCTTCCCTCAGAGATGAGGCCCCAGGATTATCCTCTCTTTTGATTTTTTTTGGAGAGGATTGGAGCTAGAGGATTTTTAAATGAGAGACCTCCCTATGTTCAAACGATGGCAAGCTATATTCAATGTGTTAACAACCAGTGGGGGTAGTAGCCACTCTGCTACTTCGAATGGAGATTGTTGGATCCTGGTCTTCTGGGTGGGAACATTTGTCATCTCAGAGGTCACAGGCAGTACCGTAATCTCCCCCAGCCATCTCAGAAATGCAGGTGGCTCCTCCCAGAAGTGCTATGTGAGAATTCTGATGCAATCCATCCGTTTCACCCGACTCTTGAAAACTTCTGTGCAATTCTCTGAACCCAAGTGGCATAAGGATGCTTCCAGCAGTGCTCCCGAGCCTTGGCTGAACAATGGAATGAAGTGGGCAGCTTCAAATAATACAGGTGCCCATGTCCCATTTCCAGTGGCTTTGGTGCAATTGGTCTGGAGTGTTGCCTGGGCACTGGGACTTTGAAAGCCTGCCTGGGTGATTCCAGTGCACAGTCAGTGTTGAGAACCACTGGTCTGTCGGTCTGGTCTCCACACCTAGAAGGTGGCTTCTTGGCCCAGCAGGTCTCTTATTTCTCTGGCTCTCACCTGCCTTGACCAGCTGAAGGGAACACCCACAGCTGTGCCTTTCTCTGTCTCCTGGCCCAGCCTCCGATCGGATTCAAGAAGCGAACTTATATTGATTCTATTTCAAGATGTTTTCATTCTTGTTTTCTAGAACACAAAATAGTCATGTTTGAAAAGTTTGCAACCCAGGCATCAGCTCTAGCAGAATTACTTCGTGGAAGAAAGGTGGAGAGCCTCATTGGACAATTCAAAGAATGAGCACACTGCTAGGAATAAACCTTCTTGTCTTAAGGGGAAAGTTGTTGCCTTATAGGGGTTTTAGGGGCTCAGTTAAGATGATACTCAAAATGGTAACTGAGGATTTGCCTTTTATAAGATCTCATTCCTGTCCGGCCCCCACATGGTCCCCACAGGGATTGCTTCATAGATGGCAGTGTTGCTGTGTACTGTTGTTCAGGTTGTGTACTGCATAAAGATGTTCCATCCAAAGGGGCACCGTCCACATCATAGTCATATACTAAGTTATGTGAGAGTACCTGTGTGGGCATGGAGAATCCAGACTTCCTGGAAAGTCCTAAAGCAGCAGAGGAGAGATCCTCCTTCATAAGCTCCTATTGGCGCACATGACCACATACACGTTCATGGGAGAGTATGGACCTACACATTCCCTGGCACACGCATGTGCACTTGGCTACGCCCTGCCCTGAGACTGACTTTTCAACCTCTGCTCTCAGAGGCTTGATTCTCACCCTTCACATGACTCAGAGCCTGATGTGCAGTTTCATCTGGGGGTTGGGGGTAGGGTGGGACATGGTGTGGGTGTGTGTCATCTAGCATCTAGGAGTGTGTGTGAGTGGGAGAGAGTGGGCCCTCTCCTCCTCTGGGCAAGCTGTTAGGGTTGTTCAATAATACACTGTATGTGTCAGCTATGGCGGTGTAACAAATGATCCCAAACTCACCAGCAACCATTTATTAAAGTAACACTTATTCATGCCATGTGTCGATGGTCGGTTGAGGGTTGGCTGATCTGGCCCTAGGCTCAAGCTGTGAGTGCTCACTGGGCTCTGGCCTGTGCCACATGAGTTCAGTCTGGGACCCAGGCTGCAGCCATCGAGGGATAGCGTGTCCCATGGTGATGGGAGGTGCAAGAGGGCCAGCCCCACCACACAGCCTCAAGTCTGCTACCATTCCACTGACCAAGGCACATCATGCACCCAAAGCCCAAGTCAGTGGATGGGCCAGGGGGACAGTAGCCCCTGCCTCTGTTGGAGGAATGGCAGGTGCCTTAAGTAGAGGGAGGGGTAATGAATTGATAACAATAATTTGGTTTATCCGTTATTAACTTAAATGGCAGAGGGACAACACAAGCTGCACACCTAGGACTCTGTTGGGAGAACTTTTCAAACACTGTAAAATATGTTTAGTGGCATAAAACTACAAATATGTGATTCTGTTCATGGATTCCGTGGGTAAGGATTGGGGCAGGGCAAGTGGGGATGGCTGGTCTCAGCTCCATGATTTCTGGGGCCTTGGCTGGGAAGATTGAACAGCTGCAGGTGACTTCACAGCTGGGGACTGGAAACATCTAGAAGCTTCTCTACTCATACGTCAGAAACCTAGACCAAAATGACTCAAAGGCATGGTTCGACCAGCTCCGTTACCTGGAGCGCTTAGGGGTGACCTCGTACCTGGCCTGGGCTTCTCAGCATGGCCACCGAGAAGGGGCAAGCAGAGGGAGAGAGCCAGGTAGGGGCTTTCATGACCCGACTCAGAAGTCACAGAGCTTGACTTCTGCTGTGTTCTGTCGGTTGCAGCGGTTGCAAGTCTGCCAGGTTTAAAGGGAGCAGACGTAGACCCCACCTCTCCATAGACCCCACCTCTCTCTTTGACACCCTCCATGGCAGGGTGTCAAAGAACTCGGGGACCGTCTACTATATACACTACACCTACTATTTGCCAGCAGTGTTCTAGGCACTGGGGAGACAGCAGTGACTAGGGAAGACAATCCATCGATATTTCCAGGAAGAATGAATGTGTGTTATCCACAAGCAAAATGGCAGAGACCTAATCCAGGTAAGGGATCTGGGAAGGTCTTTTTGAGAAAGTGACTTTCAGGCAGGGACCTGAGGAAGAACTGGCAGATGAGGGAAGGACACTCCAAGCAGAGGGAGGAAGAAAGGACAGGGGATGAGGTTGGAAATGGAGTCAGGCCACACCCATGCCATCTTAAGGTATCTGGATTTTATCCTCAGGGTACTCTCAAGCAGGAGACTGATAGGTCAGCTTCAAGAGCTTGGGAGATCCTTCTGAACCAGTTAAGGGTACCTAGAAGCCATGTAGGAAGACTGTGATGAGGCTGTGGTCCAGGCAAGAGGGGAGGGTAGCCTGAACCAAGATGGCGGCTGTGGGAATGGGGGGAAGTGGGTGGATGCAAGAGATGTATGAAGGGCTGAATTAATTAGTGTTTAATTGAATGTGGGGAATTAAAGAAAGCATTTTCAGGAGTGGCCCTCAGCACGCTTGAAGGTAACACCTGGTGAGACCAGGAGTTCAGAAAGGGAATCAGAGTTTATGGTGGGGAAAGAATGGGTTCAGATCACTTCCTTCATACCTAAGGGCTTCCTGAAACCACAGCGCATACCAGTTGAGAGCACTAGAGCTGGGGCTTGCAACGTGGGTTCAAATCCTGGCTCTGCTGCTTGCCAGCTGGGTATGTATGGGTGGGTCATCTACTGCTGGGTCTGTTCCCTCATCTGTAAACTGGCGACAATAGCACCCACCTGTGAATATTAAACTGATGCCGGCGCGTGTCTGGTGCTGGGCATGTAGTAAGTGCTCAGGAAACACTGGAAACAAAATGACAACAGGAGACAGTTATTCATGCTGTACATGGAGGATCTGTGCACTTTTCTGCGTATACTGTACGTCAATAAAACACTGAAAACAAAACAAACAAAAAATCGGCTCTTAGTGATGCTCAGAACAAATTCTGTGGGTGTGCTGAGTGCCCTTGTTCTCTGGTGAAATGCGGGACTCACTGCAGCACTGCGTCATGTGACCTTGGGACAGTGACGCCATTGGAACTGTTAGGGTTTTGTTTCATTTCTGTCCCTTCCTGCGTCCCATCTGACCTCCTCAAAAAGTTCACCCAAAGAAATGATCACTCCCCTCTCCCTGCTTAGCTGTCAAAACGGGGACAAAGGTAATGACTTTTGTTTTGGTTTAGTCACCGCAGTTTTCAAATTGTCACGAAAACACCCAGAGGCTGGTAATTTCCAAGCAAATCACAAAGCAACTAAAGAAATCATGTTGTGCACCAGCAGGGGTTTCCAAAAGGACACAGGAGGTTCCCGGACTGGCAGTTTTCTCAAAAAGCATAAATCAAGCTAAACGGCCAATTTTATAATTAACTGGGAATCAGTCTCCAGTTAAGCTTCTGCTCAGGAAAATTGGCCAAGAGGTTGCCCAGGGAGCACTGGTGCCCTGCCTCTTCCTCGGGCACTGGCAGACCTGGGATTGCTTTGCTTTACCACTTTCAAGGACATTTCAGGATGGGAGGGTGGAGCTCAGCGTGTGGGCAGGACACTTGGGGCAAAGGTGCAAGCCAGGGCCTGTGGGTAAGGTGCTGGCGGGACAGGCCACGTGCAAAATGAGCATGGGGGCCCTTGTTCAAAAATTATTAAGAATTTCAAGGGGCTTCCCTGGTGGCGCAGTGGTTGAGAGTCCACCTGCTGATGCAGGGGACACGGGTTCGTGCCCCAGTCCAGGAAGATCCCACATGCCATGGAGTGGCTGGGCCCGTGAGCCATGGCCGCTGAGCCTGCGCATCTGGAGCCTGCAGAGCAGTAAACCCAGCATGGCCTCCTCCTAAGCCTGGGATCCTGTGGGACTAACCAGGTCACACACCTGTGATGCTAGTCCTAGGTACTGGATCACACCTCCAGAAGTTGGGGGGACATCCATGGGTGGGGTGTCAGGCTGAGGGCAAAGTACAGCCTCAGAGACTCCAGGGCACAGGACTCCACGAGGCAGAAGCCAGGTAGACAGCAGGAGCAAAACTGGCCTCCTGTTCCAGGCTATAACAACTACGACAACAACAAACAGAGAAAAATCCAATAGAACAATTCTGCGGGGGAGGCAATTTGGCAGGAAGTGTCAAATTTTTATACAAACCCTTTGATTCAGCAATTCCACTTTCGACTCTCTTCCACTGCTACCTCTGTGCAAAGGTACAAGGTAATAAATATGAGGTTGCTTTTTACTCATGATCTGGACCCAATGGAAGCAATCCAAGCATCTGTCAAAAGGGCATGGATTAGGGCTTCGCTGGTGGCGCAGTGGTTGGGAGTCCGCTTGCCGATGCAGGGGACACGGGTTCGTGCCCCGGTCCGGGAAGATCCCACATGCCGCGGAGCGGCTGGGCCCGTGAGCCATGGCCGCTGAGCCTGCGTGTCCGGAGCCTGTGCTCCACAACGGGAGAGGCCACAACAGTGAGAGGCCCGCGTATCCCCCCCACCAAAAAAAAGGGCATGGATTAAAAAACCAAGATACCTCCCCAGGTAAGGATACTTCAGATAAAATGCACTCTGTGGGTGAACTTCTTATGATTCGACTGCTCAAGATTATCTAAGGCCCCGCTTTTAAAATTTCTTTTTATTGCTGTGCGTGGTATCCCCTTTGTTCTAAGCCCAGATCCCCGCTGGGTGACTGCCAACACCGGGAGGCTACTTATTTTTCGCACATGTCTTCAGCAAGTTGTCTACATCTCAGAATTCCCAACGAAAGCCCTGAGCTTTATCTTCTTGAAACAATTCCTGTGGCTGGAGGAATGCACACAATGGTTCTTTTCTTTTCTGTTTTTTTTAAACAATAGCCTTATTGAACTATAATTCACATATCATATAATTCACCCATTGTAAAGTACGCAGTCCAACCGTCTTCAGTCTATTCCTAGAGTTGTGTAACCCTCATCACAATTGATCTTAGAACATTTTCATCCCCTTAAAAAAACGCTGTACTCATCAGCAGGCACTCACACAACAGTTCTTAATTCAAGCTTACCTGGACCTGAGTCTGTGACTAGGCTGGTGGGGGGGAGGGGGTCACAGCTGCTATAATGGGGGATGCGTGGAAAGGATGCTGGGGAGGCAGCCACAAGGCCCACCACATCTGTGCTCCGCTCACTCGTGACGTCGTGATGTCCCTTTGTCCTCGTCTGGCCCCGAGATGCTGACGGCCTCCTGCAATATGCCTTCCTTACCTCGCCAAGCTCTTGCTGTAAGACTGCCTTTCGTGCAGTAAGAGTGGGCCAGGTCTCATGTAAAAGGGATACGGTGGCCAGGATTGGGGAAACCCCAGCCTTGGCTGGGGGGACGAATTATGCAAAGACACGGAGGTCTAAGAGAAACTGGAGAACTTGCCAACTCATAACTGGAAAGCAACGTTCACGTGGGGAAATGGCAAATGATGAGGCCCACGTGCTTCTGTCAATCTCACATTTCTAGCCGTTCTTGTTTATTTTTCTTGCTGTGCTACGAAGCGCATAAAGGTTCCTCACCGTCACAGGTTCTTTGTGGATTTACTCTTTTTCCCTCCTTAGAATGCTTCTCAATCTGAAAGTGCTATTGATATCTTCGTCCGTTGTGTTAACATTTACCCAATATTTGGACCACCTTTTTTACTTTTAACTTTTGTTCTTTTACATTACATGTGTCTTCCCCAGCTTTATTGAGATATAATTGACATATAACATTGTGTAAGTTTAAGGTATTCAATGTGATGATTTGATATACATATATTTTGTGAGATGATTACCACAAAAAGGTTATTAAGAGCTTTATCACCTCACAGAGTTAGCACTTGTGTGTGGTGAGAACATTTAAGATCTACTCTCTCAGCAACGTATAAGTATTTTAACTGTAGTCGCCATGCTAATCATTAGATCCCCAGAACTTACACGTTGTACAACTAGGAGTTACCCTTTGACCAGCATCTCCCCATTGCCCCCACCAACCCCTAGCAACCACCGTTCCACTCTCTGTTTCTATGAGTTCTGTTTCTATGAGCTGTTTTAGATTCCATCATACAGTATTTGTCTTTGTCTGAATTATTTCACTTAACATAATACCCTCAAGGTCCATCCATGTTGTCACAAATTCCTTCTTTTTTATGGTGGAATAATATTCCTGTGTGTATGAACACAAACCAAAGTCTCCCCTGTGGAGCGAACATTCCAGTGGAATTCTCAGTCCTAGGCTCAAATTCCCAAATGTGTCTCCATCTCTTTCAGAATAATAGACAACTGTATGTTCCCATTATGTATTATGCGTAACAAAGCACCCCAAATTTAGCAACTTAGCAGTGTAAAGCAACTATTATTACTCTTATTATATCTCACTGTTATGGGGGTTGACAGGGCTCAGCTAGGCAGTTCTCACTCAGGGACCCTCACGCAGTTAGTCAGATGGTGGCTGAGGCTGGAGTCACCTCAAAGGATTTCTCACTCTTGTGTCTGGTGGTGGATGTGACCATCAGCTGGGCCTCACCTGGAACCATCGCCTGGAAAGCCTACTCTAGGCCTCTGTGTGTGGCCTGAGTTTCCTCACAGCATGGTGACTGGGTTCTAAGAACAAGAGTTTGGGGGAGGGGTGGGCAGGGGGAGAGAGAGAGAACCAGGCAGAAGCTGTCTCGCCATGTATGACCCAGCTTTGGAAGAAAGCATCACTCTACCACATCCTATTTCCCTACGTCCAGCCCATATTCAAAGGGAGGGGAATTAGACTCCCATCTCTTAATGGGGTGAGAGTCAAAGAATCTGGGGACATGTAAAACCACCACATCACAGCTTAGCAGGCTTTGCAGAATTGGCCCTGTGCCCCACTCTGCCTCCTCTCCTCCCACCCCCCCTTCCCATCTCCCTACTTCTGCCACTCAGGCCTCCTTGCTGTTCCTAGACCATGAAGTGGTTCCTGGACCACTCCTGCTTCAGGGCCTTTGTCCTCACAGCTGCTGCTGCCTGGAATGCTCTTCCCCTCGGGATCTGCATGGTGTCTTCTCTCCAACCAGAACTGGGCTCAAACGTCACCTCCTTGGAAAGCTGTCACCAACAGCCCCCCTTCCCTGTCACTCACTAGCCCCTTGACCTGCTTTATGTATTGTTAGAGGATTTATCACCACCTGACATCACATAGTGCATTTATTTGTGCATTTGTTGATGTCCTCCACTAGAATGTAACCTCATGAGGCCAGGGACATTTCCTGGCCTTTCTCACTGCTGTAGCCTCAGTGCCTAGAACAGGCCAAGCATACACAACTATGGGGGACCACAGGCAAATCCAGAGAACAAGGAAAGGAAAATTGCTTTTATAGGGAAAAGCTGGAAATTGGGAAAGGGTGTGATAACCAAAGAGCCCATCAGAGGAAGCTGGAAGACAAAAGCATGGAGGCTTCTTGTTGGTTGGACTGCTACAAAAATTTTCTTCTTCCTGACGGATATTAAATAGGGGCCCCTTCCTGTTGGAGTTGTAGGCATAGGTCTCTTCCTGTTCGGAGCAATTGGTGATGCATGGCAGGGTGTGAGCGCTCCCCCTACAGGCCTGTTCCGACTCCAATTCTAGCTTTTTTTTTTCTTTTTTTTTTTTTTTTTTGCGGTACGCGGGCCTCTCAGTGTTGTGGCCTCTCCCGTTGCGGAGCACAGGCTCCGGATGCGCAGGCTCAGCAGCCATGGCCCACGGGCCCAGCCAGTCTGCGGCATGTGGGATCTTCCCAGACCGGGGCACGAACCCGTGTTCCCTGCATCGGCAGGCGGACTCTCAACCACTGCGCCACCAGGGAAGCCCCCTAGCTGAGGTTTCTTTAACTGCATAGCTTGCATGCGCTGCGTCCCCATTTTACATTAGGTCTTCGTCAGCTGTGTAGGCCAATATGCATATGTTCGTTGCCACTGTGTGTCCTTGGGTGGCCTGAAAGCTTAGGTTCTCTATATAGCCATTATCAGTGCAACTCTCATACTTTTTATTGTCATTTATATGTCCTGCTGGCACTTGAAACCTGATAGGTTGTGGGCATCTTCTTTCTTGGAATAGATTTGATGTGGCATAACCCAGCAATTGAAATGATAAGCACTGAAAGCAGAAAGACCTGGGTCCCAATGCCCACTCTCCCACTTAGCAGTCACGGGATCTTGGGAAGATCTCTGAGCTTCAGCCGCTCCATCTATGAAGAAAGAGTAGTGAGTGGCTCCTATTTCCCTGGGGTGTGTGAGTATCATCTGCTTCCCACGTGACTAACTGGAAGCTGTCTGTAATTTGCAAAGGAAATGTCTCCAGAGAGTGGGGACTTGGGTGTGAATTGGAACAAGCTCAGTTCCGGGGCTTTTGAGTCTCCTCCACATAAGGGGCCTTCACTCTCCAGGGCCCTGGGAATCCTCCAGTCTTCATAGAGGGGCTGCTCTGTGAAGTGAGAGAACGTGCACACCTCTGAACATTTCTATCTGTTTGCCTTTCCAGCCTGAGGGCAGTAGGAAGGAACCCTGAGGGGAAAACTTGGGCCCTTGAGTGGACTTTTCCTATCAGGCCCATGGGCTTCAGCCTGGAAAATCACTTCCTGGGCAATGAACCTTAGCTAGGAAACCACATCCTGGGGCAAGGGACTTAGCTAAGAAATTACTTCCTGGGGCAAGGGCCTTAGCTAAGAAAACACTTCCTGGGGCAAGGGCCTTAGCTAGGAAACGACTTCCTGGGGCAATGGGTCTGAGCTGTATGCTTTTTTATTCGAGGATCCTGGGGCTTTGAGCTTGAGCCTGGAAATCAGTTCTTGGGCCAAAAGCCTCAGTCCTCAGCCTAAGAGCTTGCTTCCCTGAGTCACGACCTGGGCCCCTGTATCCTAGGCAACTGTTACTGAGGTTACTGGGCTTGAGCATGGGCACAAGCCTGGGAAATCATTTCCTGGGGCTCTGGGCTTGCAGGAAGTAGGGAGCCAGTGGTCCTGACAGCCTCTCTGTTCTGTTTCCCCACAGCAGCAGAGTCTGAAGGGCTGCAGGTGCAGGCTGGCAGGGGGAAACCTTCATCATGGACCCTGCTTACTCCGAACAAGCTGTGCTGCTTCTGCAGAGAGGCAGGTGGCCCCCGGGAGGCACCTGTGCCTGGGGCAAGGGCTGCCTGCCGGAAGTGTTGCTACTGCGCAGAGGGCTGGTGGCTAGGCCCTGCCTTTAGGCACCAGCACATCCTGTCCCTCCATCCTCACCCTTTCCATGCTACCGGGCACCCAGCAGACAGTTGTTGAATCACACATTCTTTTAGTTCATTCCACAAATATTTAATGAGTGACTGCCCACGTCAGGGACTGGGGACTAGGGAACTACAGTCATTTATGCTCCTCTTTATTTTCATTTATCCTTTTCTTCTTTGCTTTTATGCATTGAAAGTCCTCCCTCATCCAGCAAACTATCTACCTACATGTGTTTTTCTAGTTGTGTTTTTAAAATTAATTTTGGTGTCTGGTGTGAGAGACCCAACTTCTTAGTTTTTTTCTTTTCCAAATGTTCACTTGTCCCAGTACAGTCCCAGACTTCCAGTAAAGTGCACAAATATTTACCTTGTACATCTTGATGTGTGTACCTGTGTAACTACCACCAGATCAAGATATAGAACCCTCCCATCACCCCAAGGCTCCCCCATGTCCTTTCCCAGTTAATCCCCCCTCCCCCCAGGGTAACCAGGCTTCTGATCTCTCATCAGGAAGAGTCTTTCCCAGGTCCTCGTGCTGCTGAAGGAAGAGGTTCTTCATTGATCACATTTTGATGTGGCTGGATAATCCTAGGTAACATTTTACTGAGGGCTTCCCTGCCCCAGGAGTTGTTCCAGAGGCATCGTTCACATGCACTGGCTTGTTTCCTTACCTCACCCTACGAGATGGGTGCTGTCATTGTACTCCCACTTTATAGATAGAAAAAAGAGAAACGAAGCTCAGAGGGAAGTGATGGAGCTAACCGAGCCTCCAGCAGCCTGACCCACAGCCTTCCAGATTGACCATGACTCCCTCTTGCTTAGGAAATTTGCCCTCCACCCCCACAAGAACCCCACTCCAATGTGAAAGCACTGTCTTTCCCTCGAATGGAATCTTCTTTTAAACCTTTTGTTTTGAAATAATCTTAGACTCACAAGAAGTTGCAAAAATAGTACAGAGTTCCCATGTATTCTTCACCTACTTTCTCCCAGTGTTAATATCTTATGTAACCATAGTTCATCAAATAAAATTTTTAAATAATGACTTTCTATTCCTAAAGCATCGGAGATAATTAATGTTCAACATTATCTTTTTTTTTTTTTTTTTTTCGGTATGCGGGCCTCTCACTGTTGTGGCCTCCCCCGTTGCGGAGCACAGGCTCCGGACGCGCAGGCTCAGCGGCCATGGCTCACGGGCCCAGCCGCTCCGCGGCACATGGGATCCTCCCAGACCGGGGCACGAACCCGTATCCCCTGCATCGGCAGGCGGACTCTCAACCACTTGCGCCACCAGGGAGGCCCTCAACATTATCTTATCTTCTCATCGTGGTCATTTGATTTTCCCCACTCAGCTATGAGTAATGATAGTAATTAGTGCGAAAGGGTACCACATATTGCTGACCTTTTACCGTGGATCAGTTATTAGACCAAGTACTTTATATACATGATTGAATTTCATTCTGTTATGTTGACAGTAATTAACTATAAATAAACTAAGAAATAGTAATAGTTATAATGCCTGAGTACTCAGTATATGTCAGGTGCTGTGTTTTTTGGCCACGTGGCTTTTGGGATCTTAGTTCCTCGACCAGGGATTGAACCCTGGCCCTCAGCAGCAAAGGCGCAGAGTCCTAACCACTGGACCGCGACAGAATTCCCTCAGGAACTGTGTTTTATATGCTTTATCCAATATAATATCCTCAACAACCTTGTGAAGTAGATGCTATTATTAGCCCCATTTTACAGATGAGAAACTTGACACACAAAAGGGTAAAATTACCCAAACTCACAGCTGAAGTCAGAATCCGAGCCCAGAGAGTGTGACTCCATAGCCCATACAACGAGCACTGGGCTGTATTATAGCCACAACATTATTATCGACAACCACAGCATGATTCCTTTCCCTTCTTAGAGCACTCTAATGGGGCACTGGGGAGTATTCTGGTTAAGTCTTCTGGTAATACTGAAGAAATCTGTCCTCCCCCCCCACCCCGTCTCTCGGCATTTTTCACCTCTGATAGCAGGAATCCCTGCAGATCCCCACTATTGCCTCTAGATGGCGCAGTCTAACATCATTTATTTTTCAATTAATATTCTGTCGTTACGCAGAGTGAGGAAGAGGGGAGCTGTGGGTGACACGGCCAAGCGTAGGGACGGATAGGGTGAGAGAGAGCAACAAAGGACCTGAATAGACATAATGAGAAGAGGCCTGTGGGGTGACCACTTTCCTCCTGCCCCTCCTGTTGGAATGCAGGTAGTAAAAGCATCCTCCATTCACTGGGGCCTCCGGCACCCGAAGCACTTTACACCCCTTAGCCCATTTTACCATCGCAAAAACCTCACAAGGTAGGCACAATTTTATGATGACAAACGGGGAATTAGAGGCTCAGAATGTGACCCCATCAGTCAGAGGTAGAGCTTGAACTTGAACCTGGGATGGAGTCCTCAGCCCCTGCGCTTCTCCACTCTGCGCTTCCTCTTCCTGGTGGCCTGGGCGGATGGGGGAGCCTCAACGCACATACTGGTGCATGGCTTGAACGATTGTTTTTCCTTTTCTCCTTAGAAATTTAGGATCCCCAAGGGCAGACTTGGCCTGACTAGGGTAGGAGACTTGTCCTTACAGGATATCAGAAGGTCCCTGCCTTAGCCCTTATCGAGCTGACCATGCTCTGTGATGTCCTGGGCTTCGACCTGAAAAAGAGCAAGGCCGGCAAACGGAAGGGGACAGGTCAGCGGTGCCAGCGTATGAAAAACCCTGAGGCTAAAGTCCTAGCTTTCTCATCGAGGGAGCTGCCTGGGGAATGTTCCACCAAAACATGCTTAGCTGCGATATTTCTTTCATATATATATATATATATATATATATATAATTTTGCATGTGAAAACAATTCCTGCTCATTGTAGGACATTTGGGAAATAGAGCAAAAATACAAAAACGAAAAATGCAATTCAGATATAAGCTCTATTAACTTTCAGGGTATCATCTTCCTTTTTGTTTTTCATGTGTGTGTATAGCCTTTTTTCACTAAATATTCTAGAATTATGGGCACTTCTCAGTCGCTGTATCATTCAGCTATTGTCACAGTAATGCTACATAATAAGAACCCCAAAACTCATGACTTTAAACAATTATTTACTCTGGTTGGGGGTGAACTGGGGGTCAGTTGGCTGATCTAGGCTGTTGGCAGGTTCTGGGTCTGCTTCATATTTCTCTCATTCTCCTGGGACTAGCAGGCTATCTGGAGCCTGTCCTTATGGCAAGAGAGCACGAGAGGGCAAACCCTATCACATCATACATTTTAAACCTCTGTGTGCATCACGGAATCTACTGTTCCACTGTCTAAAGCTATCACCTGACTGACCAGCAAGGAGTGGGAAAGTACTTTCTGCTTCTTTCATGGGAAGGATTGCAAATTCACATGGCAAAGGATATGGATACAAGGAGGGGTAATGAACTTGGGACAGTATTATCATTTACCACAACTATTAAACATTCTTTGAAAACATGATTTTTAATCAGGGCACTATTTCCCTCCTTGTGGATGTGATTTATTTAACCATTTCTTATTAGTGGACATTTATTATTTCATGATTTTCTATTATAAAACACAATCACTATGGCTGTACACACAACTTTGAATGCATCTTAGATTATTTTAGAATATACTTATTCAGTTCTTGGTGTATATTAGCCTTCAATAGTGTATGAGAGTGTTCATCTCACTGCATCACTGTCAACATTACACACTGTGATTTTTTTTTGTTTGCTTCTTCAAAGACAAGAGGACGGGGGATAAGAAAGGCCAGAGGTAGGGGTTTCGCAGAGAAACATGTAGGTGGTTGAAGGGAGAAGGAAGGAAATTAGAGAAGATTGGGAAGGAGGAATTTGCCCAAGAAGACTGCAAGGCAGGATGGGAAATACATTTCTTCAGAACTCAGCCTGTCCTTGCAGACCTAGACCCTCTACCCCAGGCCATTGTCACATGTCATACTCAGCACTCCCTGGGGCTGCAGCACATTTTCCTTTGAACATCTCTTTATGCAGCCGAGATTTTCTGCTTTGTGGTACACCTAACGTTTTCATGATCACTGAGGCCAAAGGTTCTGTTAGAGAGATGTGGAGAATTTTTAGCTCAACCATCCTCCAGAGAGCTCAGTCCTCATGCAGGGAAAAGAGTCTGATTCTAGTTACCCACGAGATCTCGCAGGTTGGAGCCCAGCTGTCATTCCAGGAAGTGAAATGCCCCTTCTGTTCTTTGACTTCCACAGAAACTTGCCTTTTCAGCGTGTCCCTCGACACCTTGCTGGAAGCCAACCGTAGATCCCTCCCCAGCACCCAGGTCCCGCTGGTCCTTTAAGCCGGAAGTTATCCCCAGATTGGGCTCATTTAGCCCATGAGAGGCTGGCTCTGGTGCCATTATTGGGAGACGTCTAGCCTGAGATATAAGAGTGTGGACTATAGAATCGGGAGACTTGGGTTCAAATTCGGTCTCTGACATTTGGTAGCTGAGAAACTTGGGATGAATTTTTTTTGAATTTTTAACATAGGAGTCTTTAATAATGTCTTAAACTTAAAAATTTTTTGCACAATCAAATAACAGAATTTAACATTCAATTGGAAGAGAGTCAAATTATTACAGTTGACCCTTGAACAGCACGGAGGTTAGTCCACGTGTAACTTATAGTCATCCTTGGGATGAATTTTTAAACCTCTATGAGCCTTTCTTTCAGTATCTGCAGAGGAAGGTTAGAATAACAGCATGCTCCTTTTATTACAGATGAAATGAGATAAATGCACGTAAAGCTCTCAGAACAATCCCTAGCTCATGGCAGCGGCCCAGAAAGCTGTTCTCATTTTGAGGGAAAGCTCCTCCAAACTCTCTCTTCTTTCTGGTTTTCATGGGAGACAAACACACGTTTGAATCCCGCTTTCCAATGGTTGCTGGTTTAAACATTGGTTTCTTTCTCCCATAGTTGCTGTCCTGTTTGGAAGAGAGAGGGCTGGACACATCGGGCATTCCCAGGGTGCCAGGGTCAAAGTCATGGTTTGGTCTCCCCAATTCGTTGAGGCTGCGTCTCCCAGCACCCTCCTCCATACGTTAAGCCAGGAGAGAATCCATTTCATGGTTTATCAGTGGTCTGTCTTTGGTATCTGTTTGGGTCATGGAATTCCAGGAGGGTTTGGAAGGGTGAAGGTGGCACAATACAGCAGAGGGGTTGGGAGTGTGGGCCCTGGAGTCAGACCACTCACATTTATTGAGCAAAACCCAGTGCTGAGTGACTTACACACATTAGGCCATTTAATCCTCTTATCACCACTTTGCAGATGAGGAAACTGAGGCCCAGAGGAGTGGCAGAGTGACTTTTACTGGAGCCTCGAGCCAACTTCTCAGCAGCGCCCCTCCTTCCTTCAGGGGCTGGAACACAAGCTGAATCACAACGACACATCTGATTTGCTCCAAATGCCTATCCAGGCACTGCCGGTGCCTCTGCTCACCGCGGAGTACCTCCAGGCCTTCCCTGTGGTGCCCAGAGAGCATGCCCAGTCCTTTGTGTTTGGGGGGAAAAGTGTCTGATGACACTGGCCTTGGTTGGAGAGGGGAAGTGGTGGGAAGACAGGACTGTCCCTGTGACCTCGAGCTGTGAGTGCATGCACATTTGACTATGTGTGTGCATGCTAAGTACATGTGCATGCACACACATGTGTGCATGTGTATGGTGTGGATGTGTGTCCATGCATGTTCTCTGTGTGTATGCACGTGTGTGTGTGTGTGTGTGTGTGTGTAGTGTGACGGGGAGGAGAGGAGGGCAAGTGTTTGCCCACCACAGTCCCTATCAGTCCCCACTAGACCGGTTTTCTTCCCTTCACGATATCCATGGGGTCGACCTTATTGGGTTTGTCTAGTTGTGTATCTGTGGGCACATGTGTGCACAGCCGTCCACCTGTGTGCCTGTCTGCAGACCGGCATGAATCACATTGGATCTCTCTCTGTTTATATCCCACATGTATAAGTTCCTGACTGGACTTCCTCCCAATCCATAGAGAGTAAACACAGTCATTTCTGGTTTTCGCAGAAGAATAAAGCGTTTGACCTTGAGGGAAACCCAAGGATACGCTCTCTTTCTCTCTCTCTGTGATTCTCCAAAAAGCTTCAGAGCTCAGGCAGTCTGATCTCCACTCCCAAGCAGAGGGCAGGGACCCTGAGAAATCCTCTCCAACATTTGCTTCTCATATAGATGGAATCAGAGCCGATCAGTTGACAGCTTCAAACCCTCTGAAACCCACTGGGAATAAACTCTGACTCTGAACCCATCTCATGCCCCTCTCTGTCGCCACCACCCGGCCAGGCTCCCCTGCTTCGATGTGCCCGTTTCTCTTTCCTTCTTCTGAGTGCCTGCACTTGCTGCTCTTTCTGCCTGGAAATTCACCCCTTTATTAGGCTGACTGCATCTTGGCATTCATATGTCAGCTCAGTGTCAGGGCTGGAAAGAGACCCTCCTGTCCTGGCAAGCCTGCCCACCCAGGCACCACTTGTTATAATACTCTGCTTGTTTTCTTCTTAGTACAAATCAGTGTTTGAAGCTACTTAGTTATTTCTTTGTTTGTTATTGTCTGTCTTCTCCCTCTGAAACATACACTCCACAAACCTGCCTCTTTGTTTCCTTCACCACAATGTCCTGGGTCCTCGGACTGGAGCCTGGCACCTAAAAGATGCTTAACGATATTTGCTGAGTGAGTGAATGAATGAATGAAGGCCACACAGGCTCTGAGGGACGAAACCCTAGGCACTCAGGTTCTGTGTCCCCCGCACAGCTGTTCCCCGGGCTCCGGCTGGATCACCGCTGATGGGTGTGGTCTGGCTCTGGTGAACTGTTCCTCTGAATTCTACAGCTCCAGAGATCCTGACCTCAGGTGTGGGACAGCTTTTCCTTTCCAACCCTCAAAACACGAAGGTTTTCATTAATGGCTCCTTGTCTCCGGGAGCTATTCACTTCCTAGAGGTGATGGCTGGTTCCTTGCCTTTCTGACCCTGGGCCATAGGTCTGAGGCTGCACATCTGGGCATGTGTGTGTGTGTGCACATGTCTGTGAGTGCATGTGAATGTGTGTGTGCATGCACACATGTGTGTTACTTTTTATTCACACAGTGCAGAGAGTGAGCCTTGAGACCAGCACTGGCTGGGCCTCTGTCTGAGCTACACTAGCCTGGGAAACAGTTCCAGGCCTTAGGAGGAAAGGTTTCCTGGCCACTCCTGTTCTTTCCATCTCTAGAGTCTCCCCTCCTCTAGAAGAGGCCTCCAACCCCCGGGAGGGATGGTTCCTGAACCTCCCATGGGGACAGGAGACCAAGCCCTCCCTCTTCCCGCAGACATCCCTGACCTGACCCAGTGCCTGCAGGCCCTTCACTGTTCATCCTGATCCTCCCAGAACCCAGCAGAAACATCCCGAAGGAAAAGTTACCACGAGCTGCCTTCACTCTACGGCCTCGGCCTACACCCAAAATAACGCCTCCAAATCTGCTCATTCATTCATTCCACAACTATGCCAGGTGCTGGGGTGCAATGGTCACCAACCATGATGGCCAAGACATTTTAAAAAATAAATTTATTTATTTATTTATTTTTGGTTGTGTTGGGTCTTCGTTCCTGTGTATGGGCTTTTCTCTAGTTGCGGCGAACGGGGGCTACTCTTCGTTGCGATGCGCGGGTTTCTCATTGCGGTGGCTTCTCTTGGTGTGGAGCACGGGCTCTACGTGCGCGGGCTTCAGTAGTTGTGGCTCGTGGGCTCTAGAGTGCAGGCTCAGTAGTGGTGGCTCATGGGATTAA
This sequence comes from Mesoplodon densirostris, assembly GCF_025265405.1. Taxonomy (NCBI): domain Eukaryota; kingdom Metazoa; phylum Chordata; class Mammalia; order Artiodactyla; family Ziphiidae; genus Mesoplodon; species Mesoplodon densirostris. The sequence goes on along the minus strand of NC_082676.1, from coordinate 21,496,986 downwards.
TTGCTCCGGGGCATGTGGGATCTTCTCAGACCAGGGTTCGAACCCATGTCCCCTGCACTGGCAGGCAGATTCTTAACCACTGCACCACCAGGGAAGTCCCGTCAAGTCTTTCCTGAGACTTTTTCTCTAAAGAAAGCAGATGGGTCTTGGAAGGAAATGGTGCTTCCCGGATGGGCACAGCCCATCCATACACCCCCATCCATCAGTCCACCCACCCACCCATCCATCCACCCCTCCATGCTTTCATCCACCCATCCATCCACTCACCTTTGCCCCCTCCCTTTCTCTCTCTCACCTTCCCTCTCTCACTCTCTCCCTCTCTCCCTTCCTCCCTTCTATCCTTCCCTTCATCTATAAAGTCATAAGATAGTTTTTTTTTAATTCCAGAAACCCACAAGTGAAGCTTTCTGACTGTTTCCAGTTTCTCCCCTCTCCAAACTCAAGCAATCTTTTCTGTTCTAAATGCACCAAATGCCAGCTCATTCTCCAAACTCATCCTGCACTGCATGCCTCTGCGTTTCTGCTTAGGTAGTTCACTTTGCCTGGGATTCCCTTCCATTTTAGAAAGAGCAGAAAGCTGGTACTCTCTGCTCATTCTTCAAGACCCAGTTCAAGAGTCAACTCTTCTGCTGAGAACTCCCACCCTTCCCCATCACAGGTACCCTCCTACATGCCCAGAGTCCCTTTCTTCATGCTCTTTCAGCTCTCTGGGCTAATGGGACTACTAAAACACTTTTTATTTTTATTTTTATTTTATTTTTATTTTTTTTATTATTTTTTTTTTTTGCGGTATGTGGGCCTCTCACTGCTGTGGCCTCTCCCGTTGTGGAGCACCGGCTCCGGATGCGCAGGCTCAGTGGCCATGGCTCACGGGCCCAGCTGCTCCATGGCATGTGGAATCCTCCCAGACTGGGGCACGAACCCGCGTCCCCTGCATCGGCAGGCAGACTTTCAACCACTACACCACCAGGGAAGCCCTAAAACACTTTTTATTGTACGCAGGTTTTTTGTTGTTTTTTTTTTTTTGCGGTACGCGGGCCTCTCACTGCTGTGGCCTCTCCTGCTGCGGAGCACAGGCTCCGGACGCGCAGGCTCAGCGGCCATGGCTCACGGGCCCAGCTGCTCCGCGGCATGTGAGATCTTCCCGGACCGGGGCACGAACCCGTGTCCCCTGCATCGGCAGGTGGACTCTCAACCACTGCGCCACCAGAGGAGCCCTGTACGCAGTTTTTTAAATTCAAGAAATACCTTAATGACTTCTTGTAAAACTTTCAGGCAACACAGATGTAGGTAAAGTAAAATAGAAAAATCCTCTTCCTCTCCCTCTCATATGTGTCACCTTGTTTGGGTGTCACACAACCAGTAAACAGAGGAGCCCAGAATGGAACCCAGTCCTGTCAGAGTCCAGGGCACATGCCCTTTATTATCAGGGTCCATGGAATCTGGATTCTCCTGACTGTCTGCTGGGTTCTGATGTGACAGAGGGTATGGGCTGATCCGGGGGTCTTTGGGGATCCACCAGTGAGGGCTGGCTGGGGTTCTCAAAGCCTTAGACCACTGCAGGTGTGTTCTTGGGGACACCCCTGCTTGGGTAAGACAATGAGCACCTGTCCCACAGCAGGTGCAGTACCCTCCAGCCTCTGTCTTGGGAGATCCTTGTCAGGGAGCCCAAGAGTGGGCTCTGCTCTCAGAGTCCCCTCCTCCATGGCCCCCTTTAGGGACTAAATGACCCCCCTCCTCCCATCCAACTAGTGCTTCAGCCCCAAGTTCAACAAATACATATTGCCAAGCTCTGTTTGAGACGCTGGGACAGGGAAGAGGCCCCAGTGACCCTGGCGGCTCTGCTTCTCACCCCAGCAACCCAACGCCCCTGCTAAGACTTGATTCTTTCTGGCCAGGTTGCCTTTCTTGGTGGCCCAGGTGTGAAAACTGAACGACAGCATTCGCCGGTGCCCCCAGCTCTGCGATGGGGGACTCAAGACCTGGCTGCGAAGGATACACACAGACAGGAACAAGGCGACGGACGGCCCCGAGTTAGTAAGTGAGCCCTGCACCACCGCCCCGCCCGCCCCCACAGGTGGAAGAAGAAAGGGGCAAGGAGTGGCGGGAGGGCACCCTGTGACCGTGCCTTCGCGTCCTCTGCATCAGCCGTGACTCACGACCAGGCTGCCAGGAACGGCGCTGCCGACTGTGGCCACCAGGGGGCGTCCCGGGCCCGTCGCAGCGAGAGAGGAGGCGGGGTCTCAGAAACGAGGGAGGTGACGCGGCTGAGCAAGGAGGAAACGGTGGGGCGGTGCGGGGTCTTCTGGAAGTCATCACCCCTGCCTCATTTTTAGACAGCACTTGTGTGCTTTGCCAAGGGTTAGGAAAGTGGGGTTTGCTTTGTGGGGTGTCGAGTGATTGGGGTGGGGAGGGGGGCAGTAGAAGAGAAGGGACTTCTAAGAATACTGAGTTTCCAGGAGGAGTCCAGAACGGGGAAGTTGGCAGTGTCGCCTTGTGCATCATGTGTATTTATGTAAACCTAGATGAATGCGTCTGGAGGTGCCCTGCACGCACTCCTGTTGTGTGTGAGGGTGAACGCATGTGCACACATGTTTCTATAGCCTGTGTTTATGTATGCACGCTTTGGGGGACATTGTGTATATGGACATATGATCCGTGCACAAGCAGCTGGTGTGGGTGTGTTGTGTGTGTGCATCCTGTATTCTGAGTGCGGGCCACCTCCCCTTACCCCTTACAGGAGCCTCTACCCTGCAGGGAACAGGGTGCTGGTGCAGGGAGAGATCAGCCCCTCGGAGCTGAAGGCCATTGAAGGGAGTTGTGCCTGCTGTTGACCTTTCCCTTTCTGGGGTGGTCAGAGCTGGGTTCCCCAGCCTTCTCAGAGAACTTCTTGGCTCCAAATCGTAATGGTGATAGCCATAATTCATTCATTTATTCATTCATTCATTTCACAGGTATTTAATGAATGCCTATTCTAGACCAGGTACCATGTGGAATGCTAGAATCACAAGGAAAAGAACAGACAGGGGCCCTGGACCTACAAGTTCACAGCCCTGTGGAAGACATAGACATGAGTCAAATAGCCACAAAGTAAATATCAAGTTACAAGCTGTATTAGGTTGTACAAGAAATACAGGGAACAGGGCTTCCCTGGTGGCGCAGTGGTTGAGAGTCCGCCTGCTGATGCAGGGGACACGGGTTCGTGCCCCAGTCTGGGAAGATCCCACATGCCGCGGAGCAGCTGGGCCCATGAGCCATGGCCACTGAGCCTGCGTGTCCGGAGCCTGTGCTCCGCAACGAGAGAGGTCACAACAGTGAGAGGCCCGTGTACCGCAAAAAAAAAAAAAAAAAAGAAAAAAAAAGAAATGCAGGGAGCCATGTGAATGTAAAACAAGGCACCTGGTATAGTGTGGGAAGTGAGGTAAGGCATCTAGGCACCCAAAACTGCGTGTGCAAAGGTCCTGAGTCAGTGTGGCCAAAGAGCTGGAAGAGGATCCATGGGGATGATCTGCAGCTGTCACTCCAGGATGTAAGAAACAGCTTGAACCCTCAGGAGCCTCCCTGATGGAATTGGCACAAAGGAGTCTTGGACTGTTGGTCCTTAGCAAGTGTCTAGTCCAGCTCCTCCTTGTACAGATGGGAAAACTGAGGCTCAGAGAGGGAAAGGGCCTTGCCCAGAGCCACACAGCAAATTGGGGACAGACTTTGGAATTGAGCTCAGGATATCCATAATTATCATATGATAATTATATGATACTTATATACTAATTATAATTACCATACATACTCATACAACATTCATAATCCACCTTGACTCAGAATCTGCCCCTCACTGCAGGCTCTTGTCCTCATCTGTCACTCATCCCACCACTCCCATAGCTTCCATTCTGGTGCCCAGCAGGAAGGGGCCTTGTGGCAGGGGACCCATGGCTGGCCCTCCCCTAGTGCCGTCCAGCTGCCACTTCCCTGCCTCTGGGTGCTGGGCTCCTTCCTGGGCTCTGGCTCTCTCAGGAGGGTCCATATGTCTCATCTCCCACCTGTGACCAAAAATCAGTGAGGCCGCCCCTTCCAGTCCTGGGCTCCATACGCAGTGGATGTTCTTGCTGCCTCTAGAAGAGCCAGTGGCTTGCTTCTCTCTGTCTTACAGCAACAGGTCCATGAAGTCAGCCGGCATCCTCCTCCTCGAAGTCAGAGGGAATATCAGTAAGTTTCCAGTGGGGAATGAGTCTGAGCACAGGTCACTGGGAGCTCTTTGACCTTGAGGGCTCACTGGACCCTCTGGGGGAGGCCAGAGTCCACCCTGGGATGAATCTCCCCCTCAGGCCTCTGTCTCTCGTGAAACCAAGTGGAACCCTGCTGTGAGGTCAAGGGTCAGCTTGTGCACGCCTTAGGATTCCGTCCTGGAGTTTGGAATTTTGCCTGGAGCTGGCATCAGACACAGAGGGGGCAGAATTTTTTGTTTAGTGTGACAGTTGTCAGTACCTCCAGTGAAACTGATGCTTCTGGGCCAGCCTAGCTGAAGTGGACCTCCTCCCGGGCCAGTGACCATGGATTCCTTAAGGAATTCTGTAAACATGTGTCCAGCTCTGAGAGTCCCCAGCTTTGTGGGGACCGAGGATAGGCAGCTGTCCTCAGCTGCATTCTCTGGAGCAGTGATTCTCAAACTTGAGTGGTGCATCAGAATCACCCAGAGGGCTATTAAGACACAGGTGGCTGGGCCCTGAGAATCTGCATTTCTAACAAGTTTCCACATCCTGCTAACGCAAGGACCACACTTTGAGAGCCACCAGCTAAGGAGCGGAGGCTAAGACAAGGCTTTGCGTGTAGTGATGCTTTGAGGGAGGGTCCTCAGGCAAAGCCTTACAAGAGAGGGAGGGAAGGAGGAGAAGGGGTGATGTCCAGCTGTGGCCACAAGGGGGCTCTGGAGCACAAATTGCATCAGAGCGGTTCCCTTTGGCTGCGGGGAGGGAGGCTGGTCTTTCCTACCTCAACCTCCTTCACCCCTGCTTCCCACAGGTGAGCATCGCCTGGACCCAGATGCCCACCTTTTAGATCTGTACCGCACCAACCCCCATGGCGAGTGGGGGTCATCATACAGAACCCCACCTAAGCCCCTGGGCTCTAAGAAGCAGCCTGGGTGCCACATCCCTGCCCCTGCGGGCTGGATGTACTCGGCGTGGGAGCACAGCTACTTAAGGAGAAGGTCGAGATTGTCCTCCAAGGTGACCTTCTCCTCTGAGATGCCTCTTAGAACCCACAAAGGACCCCGCAGAACCACACGCATTGAGCCCTCACTCCAGGGTGGGCTCCTACACCACGCTTGCTGTATGCCAACACCTCTTGGGGACTTAGACCTGCATGGATTTTTGTCTGTGATTCCCAGCCCTAAGGAGAATAAAAAATATAGCACCCCTATCAAGGGGCAGGTTTTCCTTTTTTTCCAGGAAAAAATTGCTTTGAGAGTGGCCCTATAATGTACAGTGGACAGAACTGGAGGAGAAGCCAGGAGAGCTCTGTGGCCTTGGGCAAGCCTCTTGCCCTCTCTGAGCCCTTGTGAAAGATGAGAGGATTGGGCCTCAGTGAAGGGGAGCAAGCACTGGCCAGGAACAGCCCCAGAAGGGACTGGAAAGAGGAAAAACCTCTCCCTTCACAGCGCCCATATTTTAAATATTGCTTTGGACAATCATGTCATTTTGTAAAATGGTATTTAAGTTCCGTTTGAACATTCAGGGCATCAGTTAAATGTCACTCTTACTTCACTCACGTTTTTTTCTCCCCAGTCTAGCTCTCAGTGAGTGTCGTCCTTCCAGGGAGCTAACAAGGGAGCTTGGTGATGAGGACGTCTTGCTGTGTTTCTCAACGTGGTCTGTTCACACCTTGAACCTGCAGCCACCCAGAGGGGCCAGGAAGAGAATCAGAGGGGGAGAGTTGGAGTCATGACGACAATTGTTGAAGGGCGGGGGGCTGCAGGGGCAGCTTCTCTGGGGTCCTGTCCCACCCCTCTCCTATGGTCCCAGGTCTCTTCCTCCTCTTTCCCCTACCCTGGGTCTGTCTCCTTGGGACAGGTGAAGCCTCATTCATTCAACAATGAATTTATTAAGCCCTTCATATATGCCAAGAGCTTTATAAGTTTAATCTTCACAGTAATCCAGGTCTGCATTTGTGTTCCCCCAGAAGCAGACCCTGAAATAATGATTCAAGTGCAAAGAGTGATCCCAGGAAACACAAGGGAGTGGGAAGTTAAGAAGGGGAGGCAGCGCTTCCCTGGTGGCGCAGTGGTTGAGAGTCCGCCTGCCGATGCAGGGGACGCGGGTTCGTGCCCGGTCTGGGATTTGGGCCCGTGAGCCATGGCCACTGAGCCTGCGCGTCCGGAGCCTGTGCTCCGCAATGGGAGAGGCCACAGCAGTGAGAGGCCCGTGTACCCCCCCCCAAAAAAAGGGGGGAGGCAGCCCATAAAAGGATGCATCATCAAGCAAATTACCACTGTGGGCACCAGAGCTTAATTCTCCTGGAAAACTCTGAGAAACAACGGAGAAGATACTCATCAGTTATCCACACCCAGAGGCCAAGGGATCTGGATATTTATTCATCAGCTCCTTGAGTGATTGGCTGAGGGCTCCTCCTGACAGGCATGGGCATTTTGTTCCCTGGCGCCTCCAGCCAGCATGAGCACAGGCATAGTTTGCTCTGGTAGCCAGAGATAGCCCTCAGGTAAAGGGATGTAGATGCTGGCAATTAGAAGTTAACCACTGGACACTGAAATGGTAGGTGATGAAAGGATAGTGCTGGTGCCTTGATAGTACCTGCTTGACCCTGTAAGGTGACGATGATGGTGGTGATGATAATGGGTGTGATGGTGATGGTGGTGATCATCATGGCGATGGGGATGGTGATGATGGTGATGCTGTTACTTCTGCTGCAGCTGCTGATAGTAGCGAGGATGATAATGATGATGATGGTGATGCTGATGACAGTGATGATACCCAGAGTTTTATAAACTTAGTCTTCACCATAATCCAGTGTTTTAGTTTGAGTGAGGATGTGATGACGGCAGCTAATGGTCACTAAGCACTGAGTTCGTACCAGGTACTTTACATATGTTACTCCTTTAATCCTCACAACAATCTTCTGAAACACAATATTATTATGACCAATAAATGACAGGATTCAAGACCAATGCAGGTTAGTCTGGTGTCAAGATGCAAGCTCTTAACTATTTTAGACTACAAATCCACACTATTTTGCCTTAAATATCTATATTTTAAAATATTTTCATGATAATCACTTGGTCAGTCTCCACTTCTCTCTCCCCACCTCCCACAATGCAAACACCCTCAGAAGCAGAAAGAGGGAACCAAGAAAACTTAGTGAGGAGGGATCGACATTAATCCTATAACTGCCTGGCAGGGCATTTGGAGATTGTAGCAGGTTACAAGCCTTTAAGTGGTCTCAGTTTCCCCATCAGCCCCATCCGAAGAGCACAGACTGGATGAAGCATGAGTTTAGCCCAGCAGTAGCCCCAAAGTCCTGTGAAATAGGTATTACCATGGTCCCATTTTACATATGAAGGAACTGAAGTTCAGAGAGGCTAAACCATGTGTCTAAAGTCACACTGAGATTGAGAAGCTTGGATGCCCGATTCCAAATCCATTGCTCTTTCAGCCACACCATGATTGCCTGAAGCAGGAAAAGGCCCTGGTAGGTGCTAGTGAGAGAGGACAGTCAAGAGCAGACATAGGGAGATTGGGTAGATTTTCCATATTGGGTTCAGCTAGAGTTGCTGCTTCTGCTCCTCAATTCCTCCCTGCCCCGTACAAACCACCTCCAAGCCCTGTTGGATCTCCCACCAAAATATACCCCAATCCTTCCCCACTTCACTCCTTTGCTCCTACTATCATCCTAGTCCAAGCCTCTGTCATCTAGATGCCTTTGATGATGATGATGATGATGATGATGATGATGATGGTGGTGATGGTGATGATGATGATGATGGTGGTAGTGGTGATGGTGGTGATGGTGATGATGATGGTGGTGGTAGTGATAATGATGGTGGTGGTGATGATGGTGCTGGTGCTGGTGATGGTGGTGATGATGATGGTGGTAGTGGTGATGGTGGTGATGGTGATGATGATGGTGGTGGTGGCTGTGATGGTGATGATAATGATGGTGGTGGTGATGATGGTGCTGGTGCTGGTGATGGTGGTGGTGATGATGGTGGTAGTGGTGATGGTGGTGATGGTGATGATGATGGTGGTGGTGGCTGTGATGGTGATGATAATGATGGTGGTGGTGATGATGGTGCTGGTGCTGGTGATGGTGGTGATGATGATGGTGGGGGTGTTGTTGATGGCAATGGTGGTGGTGGTGGTGATGGTACAAAGTCTCAGTGGCTTCCATGCCTTTTAACTACTCTCTCTCCTTGCCCTCCTATCTATCCTTTGTACAGCAGCCATAGTGACCCTTGTAAAACAAAAATTCAATTCTAGTAAAAGCCTCTTACTGAAAACCTTCCAGAGGGATCTCACACCACTTAAAGTAGTATCCCAACTCCTTACCCTGGCCTATGAGGTCCATCCGTTGTCTCTGATGACACTTCACACCCCCTGCCTGTCACTTTGCAGAACCAGCCACATGAGCCTCCTTTCCATTCCTCAGACATACCAGGTTCATTCCTGCTTTTGGGCATTTGCACGTGCTGTTCTCTCTGCCCAGAACATTCTCCCCTCAGCTACTCTCACAGCCAGCTTCTTTCACCTCCTGGTCTCAGCTCACATGTCTCTTCCTTCCAGGGGCCTTCTCTGACCATCCCCTTTGAACTGTTTGAAGTTGCTTCCTCTCTTCCTCTCTCTCTCTCTCTCATCACCTTAATTAATTTTCTTCCTAGAATTTATCATTACCTGAAATTATCATATTTAATTAGTTTTTCCCCATCTGTGACCCTGACTAATATGTAACCCCATGAAAGCAGAGACCATGTGGGACTTTGCTCACCTTTGTGGATATAATGGTGCATAGTAGGTGCTCAGTAAAAATCCACTGGATGAATGAACAGATACATGAATCCCTCTCTGCTCCTCTATTTCCTCCAGAAACTGTTGTCCTCACTACCTGACTTAACTCTACCTTCCTGGTTTGATGTGTGAAAATGAGGAAATGACCTATAGCAAGTGCTCATTCAGGGCTGTCATTATCATTATTAATTATCAACAAGAGCCAGGCAGCCTGAAATGGTGGGTAATGATATTATCTCCCCCATGGTTCTCAGCACCTGCTCTGGCCCCATGGCATGCCTCACTCCCTCATTAACAGGGCTGGGATCCCAGGGAGCTGTGTGGTTGGAGGGACAATCCTTTAACCTTAGCAGGAGGAGGGGCATGTGCTTCGGTGGGTGCCGGGAGCCCAGGCCTGGCTGTGCTAACTTTGTACTCAGAGAGGGCCATCAGCCATCAGCGGAGGAGCCCAGTTTAATCGCAGGTTGGTTTCCCCATTCATCTTCAGCGCTATCCGAGGGCTCACCTTTTCCTACCCTGTGGCATCATGGTGACTGATGATCTCACACCAGCCCTGCTGCTGGGTTAGCACAGCTCACAGTGGGTGCCAAGCTTCTGCAGGCTCTTGGCTGTCTGGACTTGGGCCGAGATCATGTTTCTTTTAAGGAGCCTTGTTATGGACTGAATTCCATCCCCCACCCAAATTCATATGTTGAAGCCGTAACCCCCAAGGTGACTGTATTTGAAGATCAGGTTTTAAGGAGGTAACTAAGGTTAACCGAGGTCAGAACCCTAACGATGACCCCATAGGACTGGTGTCCTTATAAGGAGATGAGACACTCAACGTTCTCTCTATATCTGTGGGCATCCAGAGGAAAGGCCATGTGAGCACACAGTGAGGAGGCAGCTCACCAGAGAGCTCTCACCAGAAACCAAATTTTCTAGCACCTTGATCTTGGACTTCTAGTTCCCAGAGCTGTGAGAAAATAAATGTCTGTTGTTTAAGCCCCCAGCCTGTGGTATTTTGTTATGGCAGCACAAACAGACTAAAACAAGCCCTTGCAGCCTCCAGTTTCTGAGAGGGAGGAGGGTGGGATTTGGAAAGATGCCCTCCCGTGGGGGCATTTCCTTTGGCAAATGGTGAAAATGACCCCTGAGCAGAGGAAATGTCTCACCTGGCATTCAGGTGAGTGCATCCCCGGGAGGGGCAGTGCTTACAGGGGCTCACCCCGGGCTGGCTGGTAGAGGGGGCTCCAATCCAGCTCTATGGGGCTGCAGGTAACTTGCCCAAGAGAAAGATTCATCTGCTGTTTCTACACTACAGAGGGTGGGGAGGATGAAATGAGGGAGTCTGCAGTCACTCGCCAATGACATTCAATGCCAGCTAGAGCCCAGCGCTGGGTTAGGCTGGGGCAAGAGTAATAAACCAGCAGGGAGGGTCCCAGGGCTCAGGGAACTCACAGACTACTGAGAAACACACACTAACTTAGAAATAAAGTGATCTCACATCATGATAAAATTCAGAGAAAATGAAGCAGAGAGAGAGAGAGATGGGGGAGGGGGAGAGAGACAGAGAGACTGCAGGGGGTGGGAACGTGGGCGGATCTTTGTTTCCAGTGGCCAGAAAAGGGTCTTAGATTAGCCAAGTATTTGGGAGGTGGTCCCAGGAAGACCCAGTGAGAATAGAGACGTGAGATGGGGAAGGGCTGGAGCCAGTGAAGGGTGCATCAGTGAGCGGGTTAGAGCCGTGGGCAGCTGGGGCTCAGTGCTGCATGGATTTCTGGGAAAATGTGTAGTTATGCCTCTAATGCAGGCCAACCCAGGAGTAAAGAAGATAGGGCATTATCCACCAACTCATCCTTGATGGGTTGAGTGCCATTCCAGGAGTGTCAACTCCCCGCCTGGTCCACCAGGACCACAGGTACACAGGCTGGGCACCTTCCTGTGCCAGAGAAAGACCTTGCGCAGAGAGGCCGGTGTGCTTGCAATTGGAAGCCATGGTGGTGTGTGCCAAGGGGCGTGCGTGGAGCCAATGTGCACGGAGTGTCTGCTACTGAACACCTCTCTGAGGAGGTGACAATGGAACGGACACCGAAATGAGGAGAAGGGGCCAGCCATCAGAAGAGCTGGGAGAAGAGGTTTGCAGATAGAGGGAACAGAAAGGACTCAGCCATGGCCCTAGTTGCTGGAGCATCACGTGCCAGGGCAGAGAGGTTGTCTCAGGCAGCTGGGCTAAGGGATGGATCAGGCTCCTTCCCTGAGATTCCCCAAACCTCCCCCACCCCTTCACCCAGGCCCCTCCCACCCTTTGTCCCCACCTACAGCAGAGTCACTCCACACCTGGCCCCTTGCTCCTCCTCTGCCTCCCATCACATTTTCTGAACTTACTCGGTCTTCTCTGGCCTCAGAGCCTTAGCTTGTGCTTTTCCCTCTTCTGAGAATGCACTTCCACCCCATTTCTGCCTGCTGAAAATTTCCAACATGCACTCAGCAAAAATTTCTACTGAGAGCCAGGCACTGGGGATGGAGCGTTGAATCAACACGGACCTTCCTTTCAGAGTTTACTGTCTAGTGAAGGAACAATGATGTTAAAATAACTCATCCCACAAATTGCTTATTGCTACTTACCATTGTATTGCTAATTACAGCTGTGGGGAGTGAAAGGAAAAAGAGGGGAAGTGGACTAGGTCTGAAGTTTCTCAGGAGGCTGAACTTGAAAGATGAACAGGTGAGAGGTGGAAGGGCCCCCTGGGCAGGAGGAACAGTGTGTGTGAGCCGCTGAGCGGAGGAACTTAGCGTGGAGGAGACACTGAAAGGCTGGCGTGGCTGGAGTGGAGAGAGGGCAAGGGGGCAGTGGGCAGACGGGGCAGGGACTGGAAATGGATCCAAAGAAGTTTGGGAAGACGGGAAGGGTTTAAATCTACCAAACCACCGGCCTGGGAATTCTGAGACTGCCCCCAGGTTTGCTCTTAGCAAAACTAAATATGACCCCAAACGCTCTTGCATGGGACTGTCTGTTGGTCTGCTCTGGGGTCTGTTTGGTGTCCCTCACTGCCCCAGGCCCTCCCAAGGGGTCTCATATATTCTTCGAGGCCTTCATTCAAGTCCCTCCTCTCGGAAAAACCTTCTAGCCTTGAAATCAGAAGAGATCTCGCCTCCCACGTCCTCCCCTCATTTGGCCCTTGGCTCTTAGGGGCCCTGGTGTGAAGGTGAACATTCCTCTGGCTGCCGCTGGGGGAAGGGTAGCCCAGACTCTGCGGGGATGAGGACGGGAGGGTGCTGCCTGGTACCTGGTTGTGGGCAGGTGACTCTCCCCCTGCACGTCCCGGGATCCACACCCCTGCCTGCCCCTCACGCCTGGATTCTGTAGGATACGTGCAATTGCAACCTATACGGGACTTCATCCATAGACTGCGGGTGGCGGGGAGGGGTGGTCTCCTGTCCTGATTTTCAAGTCTGGATGGGGAGCAAGCCAAGATCCACTGCTGGGCTTTGCAAGTCCCTGGAACCAGGGCTAGGGCGGTAGAAACGAAAAACGATGCCTGGCAAACCCATCCTGCCGCCTCCTGCCCCCTCCGCGGGCCGCTCAGAGGGTGGGAGATGCCTTCTCTTGAGAGCCCCTCTTTCCACACCAGCCACTTTGCGCTCTGGGAGAGGGGCAGGGGAGCCACTTTCATTGTCCCTGAATGTTGGCTGGCAGGAGGCCCAGGGAGGGAGCCCCTCAATAGGGAATCTGCAGCTGCCTGTCTTTAAGGTAAAATTACCGTAATTACTCCAATTACCAAATCCATCAAGAGCTTTGGACAGAGGAGGCTGGTGAACAATCAGTTCTGAGGAGTGTGAGTCATGGGGTTGGAGGCACAAAGTGTAGGAGGGGGCAGCGATTGATGTTAGACCAGGCTCTCTTGATCGGGCTGGGGGTGGGGAAATGCAGAGAAATCATGATTAGCCAAGACCCTGCTTTGCTGCTTCAGTGAGATTTTTCTCCTATATTGGAAAGGAATTTTTTTTAAAAACCCTCTCTCTGGCTTCTCCTTTCACAGAACCCTGCACCCCGTGGCCAACTGACTTTGTCTTTACCTCCTATGAGAGTTAAAAGAAACAAAACAAAATAAAACAAAAAAAGCAGCTGGCATCTCATACGCTCTTGCTGTGGGCCAAGCCCTGTGCAAAGAGCTTTTCAACTTTCATCCCTTCCAACCTCATGGAGCAGGTTTACTCCAGTTTTACAGATGTGGGCGTTGTGCCTTTCCTCTTGGCTTAGATGCTCCGGACACCAGACCCTGGGCGTGGTTTGCTTCTGTGCGCCTCAGCCCTGTTGCACTGGGTAAGTCTGCTCTTGGCACATAAGAGATATTTGGTGAAGGAAATGAAGTATGAGGCTGGCAGGTTTGGTGGGTTACTGGGAAAATCACCTTACTGGTCAGGCCCCCTTAAATCACCCCATCTCCTCCATCCAGCTTACAGCCTGGACTTTGGGGCCTGGAGCTCGTAGGGCTCACTCAGCCTAGAAGACGACCATGACCCCTGGGCCCACCCACTTAGACAGAAGGGTGACCCTGATCACCCATGAAGATGATTTCAATGCTGTGGAGTTGTGTATATTTTACCACTACTCAAAATGTATACATAACATAACATTTACCATTTTAACCATTTTTAGGTGTGCAGTTCAGTGACATTAAGTACATTCACATTGTTGTACAACCATCGCCACCATCCATCTTCAGAGTGTTTTCATCTTCCCAAACAGAAACTCTGTGCCCATTAAATAGTGACTTCCCACTCCCCTCTCCCTCCAGCCTCTACCAGTAACCACCGTTCTATTTTCTGCCTCTATGAATTTGACTACTCTAGGTACCTCGTGTAAGTGGAATCATACAACATTTGTTCTTTTGTGTCTGGCTTATTTCACTTAGCAGGCTGTCTTCAAGGTTCATCCATGTGGTAGCATGTGTCAGAATTTCATTCCTTTTAGAGGCTGAATAATGTTCCCTGGTATGTATAGACCACATTTTGTTTATTTGTTCGTCCATTGATGGACATTCGGTTGTTTCCGCCTTTCGGTTATTATGAATAATGCTGCAATGAACAGGGGTGTAAAGTATCTATTTGAGTCCCTGCTTTCAATTCTTTTGGCTATAGACCCAGAAGTGGAATTGCTGGATCATACAGTTATTCTATGTTTAACTTTTTAAGAAACCATCATACTGGTATATATATATTTTACCACAGTTTAAAAATACCCGCCATGGGGCTTCCCTGGTGGCGCAGTGGTTGAGAGTCCGCCTGCCGATGCAGGGGACACGGGTTCGTGCCCCGGTCCGGGAGGATCCCACATGCTGTGGAGCGGCTGGGCCCGTGAGCCATGGCCGCTGAGCCTGCGCGTCTGGAGCCTGTGCTCTGCAATGAGAGAGGCCACAACAGTGAGAGGCCCGCGTACCGCCAAAAAAAAAAAAAAAAACCCCAAAATGATGTTAACTGTTACATGATTATTTCCTCCACACGCTGAATAAAATGGACATTCCAGGAAGGGGCACCCTCTGGTACTCTGCCAGACTACTCATATACCCCTTTGAAAAGCGTGGCTATTGTTCATTCATTTGTTTACTAATTCTGCAAATATTGGCTGGATACCCTGTGTCAGGGACCCTACTAGATTCCAAGGATATAATGATGAGGAAACTGGACACAATCCCAGACTCCAGGGCTTACAGCCTGGAGGGGAGGCAGGCCTCAGAGGCATTAAAGGCCCAGAGCCATTCTCAGAGCCCAGACCTAGAGGCAGTGTCTCAGCCCGCAGCAGGGATGATTCTTGGTGGGCTGGCCCAGACCCTGGTGTCCCTTCTCTTCCCTAGGTCTCAGGTTTCTCATTTGTGAAATGGGGATGATCAGTCCCTGCTCCCCACTTCATTGGCGTGGCAAGATGGGACTCTCTTCCTCTCATTTTCCTTCCCCATGTGTGATATCGGTAAGAGAATTATCATGCCCATTTTACTGACAAGCAGACTGAGGTTTAGGGAGCCAGAGCCAGTCCCGTGCCAGCCCACCTGAGTTCTCAGCAGGGTCTTTCACTGGACAGTCTCCCTCTGTGGATCTTCTCTCCAGTCCCCAGTCTTCCTCACCCTGTGGGGCACTGACCACTCCTCCAGCTGGGCTCCTGCTGAAGGTCAGTGCGTCCTGGTGTCTGAGCGCAGAGACGCTGGGGCTTCGCAGGAACCTCCCAGGGCACCTCCCCCTGACTTGCTTCCTTCTACCTGGCATGGACCACTGGGCTCCAGCTGAGGCATCAGTTCCCACAGTTCTGGAAGTTGGAAGTCCAAGATCAAGATGAGGCAGGTTCGGTTCCTCCTGAGGTCTCTCTCCTTGCCTTGCAGATGGCTGCCTTTTTGCTGCGTCCTCACATGGCCTTTCCTCTGTGTGTGTGCATCCCTGGTGTCTCTTCCTCTTCTTATAAGGACCTCAGACCTTTATGACCTAACTTAACCCACATTACCCCCTTAGAGGCCCTATCTCCAAATCCAATCACATTGGGGGTTAGGGCTTCAACCTCTGAAATTTGGGGGTGACGCTTGTGGACACAATTCAATCCATAACAACTACTCAGAAATTAAAAGGAAGAAATTAATGATAAATAAGAGAAGCCAGACACAACATGTATACACTGTGTGATTCCCATGATACGAAATGCTAGAAAGGTCAAAACAAGTCTATAGTCATGGAAAGCACATGTGGCAGCTGGGGCTGGAGGGATGGGTGGGAGAGTCAGTGGGGGGCTTGACTGCAAAGGAGCAAGAGGGAACTTTCTGGGCTGATGAAAATGTTGCATCTTGATTGGGGTGGTGGCTGTATGGATGTATACATTTGCCAAAACTCACTGAACTGTACACTGAAAATGGGTGTGTTTTATTCTATGTACAATTATGCCTCAATAAAACAACAAATCAAAAACCCTACCTCAAAGGGTTAAAAATAAGGTTCAAGTTAGGTGGTTGTTCAGAGTAGATGAACTAAAGTCTGCAAAATGCTTAGATTGGAGTCTGGCACAGAGTAAGTAAATGGTAACCATGGTAACCGGAAAACAAAACTTTTGCTCAATAAGTGGGGCAAGAGAGAGAAATAAACACAGAGGGCACACATGGTAGGGGAAGCGGAGGGGGATGAGGGGAGAGGAAGAGCAGACAAGCAGGGGCTGTGAACTTGGTTCCCTGGGATCATCACTCCCTGTTGACCCAGGGGAGGAGCCCCCATCACCTGTCAGCATCTTCTGGGTTCCGGGGACCAGCCACCCACAACTCAGCCCCTGCTCTGTCCCCAGCCTGCTTTTCTTCATTCATTCATTCATTCCTCCTCTGAACATACACACTGGACCACTACCCAGTACATCAAAAGGCATCAATAGCTGCTTGTATTTACTGAGTGCGTTTTGGGGGCGGGACACTAGTCAGCGCTGGACATTTTATGTTGAACCAAATGAAAGAGCAGATGCTTGACAGGTTTTCACTCCCAGAAACAGCAGCTTACTGTGGTTCAACCAGATACATGATCACGTTCCATCCTCTGTAGAGGAGATATTGTAATTCTCCCTTTTGTGGCTGAGAAGAGTGATGTTTGGGAAGGTGAAGTGGCTGGCCCAAGGTCCCTTGGCTATAAGTGACTGGATTTTTTTTTTTTTTTTTGCGGTATGCGGGCCTCTCACTGTTGTGGCCTCTCCCGTTGCGGAGCACAGGCTCCGGACGCGCAGGCTCAGTGGCCATGGCTCACGGGTCCAGCCGCTCCGTGGATCCTCCCGGACCAGGGCACAAACCTGTGTCCCCTGCATCAGCAGGCGGACTCTCAACCACTGCGCCACCAGGGAAGCCCAAAGTGACTGGATTTGAATGCAGGTCTCACTCTGAAACCCTTATATCACATGTTCTTTGCCCTTAAAGAGCCAGTCTAGTGGGGAGAGGAACACATTAAGTATGTCTCCCTGGGTCTCCCCCCTTAGGATCTCCCCTGAGTCCCCAGAGAGGCTGCCCTCTGCTCTTTAGACTCTGGATATGAGAGTCCTTGGTCTTCGGAGGATGCCAAGGCCCTACCACGCCTGACCACGGCTCCCTTGCCCACCAGGACATCCTTCCCCAGCCTGGCCTGCCTCCTTAGGCCTTGGGGGGCTTGTTGTACGGCCAGAGCTGGCTGGGCCCCGGCTGCGGCAGTGTACGTGCTCTTGTGCTGCCCCAGGATTTGGCCTCATTCTGCGCATCTTATCCTCACCCTGGGCCAGCCCCTCACCAGCCTTGCCTTCTTTCCAGCCTCCCTCTGTGTTTCCATTTGTCTTTAATTCACAGCTCATTAGCAGATGAAAGAAGTAGAGATACCCTGTGTCCAAGAGTCCCTCAGGCAGCCCCCTCCTTATTCTCTGTGATGTGCTGCCCTTGGCACAAGGCAAGGGACTGTCCCTTGGTTGCTCTTTGTGAAGCAAGAGAGAGGCCGGGACCTGGCTCCGGACTCCCCCATCCATAGCTGGGCCAGACACTGAGCTGGCGGGGGCTGAGGCTGAGGCTGAGGCACTGGGAAGCAGCATCAGCCCCCTCCTCCAGAGCCTGAGCAGGACAAGGACAGTTAATTCCTCTGGTGTTATCAGCTGGGCACAGGCGCTGGTTGCATAGCAACCCAGATTGCTCTCTGTCTCCAGTGCTCAAAAAGAAAAAAAAAAAATCAGCATTTTCTCCAATTCCACATCAGTGAGATGGAAACGGACCCGGGGCAGCTCTGACTCCCTGCCCCCAAGTGTGACTGATTTCCAGGGAGCTTCTACCCATAGCCCTTGGTGGGGTTCCCACTCTTATGGCCTGCACCTCCCTCTTGCCTCCCACATACCAGGCTGGGTGTAGGAATCCACCAATCACAGTAGCATGCAGCTGGGCCAGGAGCTGAGTCTGGGTTTGTGCAGGGGAATGCTGGGCAGGTCGGGGATCTGGGTGATAGGGTGTGAACTGTGGGAGCCCCGGCCAGTGCTGGTAATGGCACTGATTTCTTCATTCATGAAGAAATATTTATTGAGCACCTACCGGATGCCATAACCCTAAACTCCCCAGATTTGGTGGCTTAAAGGTGGCTGCAAATTCTTTGCCACCCCTCTCATGGACAAGTATAGTCTATTTCCCTTCCTCTTAAATCAGGGCTGGCTCTGTGATCTGTTTGACCAGTAGAATGGGACAGTGACACTGTGTAACTCTGAAACTGGGTCCTAAGAGATCAGCAGCTTCTGCCTTTGTCACTTGAAAGACTCCTTCCTGGAACCCAGCCACCATGATGTGAGGAAGCTCAAGCAGCCATGTGGAAAGGCTCTCCTGAAATCTGTATCATTTGCCATATGAGAAAGTCACATGATGGCACGTGAAGCAGAAAAATCATCCAGTTGAACCCTACCAAATCCTTGACCCACAGAATCACAAGCAAATAAAATTATTCTCGCTTTAAGCTAGTAAGTCTTTTAAAATTAATTTTTATTTTATATTGGGGTGTAGTTGATTTACAATGTTGGGTTAATTTCAGGTGTACAGAAAAGTGATTCAGTTATACATATACATATATCCATTCTTTTTCAGATTCTTTTCCCATATAGGTTATTACAGAATACTGAGTAGAGTTCCCTGTGCTATACAGTAGGTCCTATCTATTGTTGATTATCTATCTTATATATAGTAGTGTATATCTGTTAATCCCAATCTCATAATTTATCCCTCCCCCCTACTTTTCCCCTTTGGTAACCATAAGTTTGTTTTTGAAGTCTGTGAGTCTGTTTCTGTTCTGTAAAGAAGTTCATTTGTATCATCTTTTTAGATTCCGCATATAAGTGATATCATCTGATATTTGTCTTTGTCTGATTTACTTCACTTAGTATGATTATCTCTAGGTCCATCCACGTTGTTGCAAATGGCATTATTTCATTCTTTTTCATGGCTGAGTAATATTCCATTGTATATATGTACCACATCTTCTGTCGATAGACATCTAGGTTGCTTCCAGGTCTTGGCTATTGTAAGTAGTGCTGCAGTGAACATTGGGGAGCATGTATCTTTTCAAAGTATGGTTTTCTCCGAAAGCTAGTAAGTTTTGGAGCAGCCTGTTAGGCAATAATAACTGAGACACTGGGAAAACTTACTTTTTTCATTCATAGGTTCCCAGATATCAACAACATGGCTTAGGTACCTGATGTTGCTGGGCCCTGTGCTAAGCTCCAAAGCAAAATGCCACCCAAGAGAGCTGAAGTCTAAAATGCTGGAGGGTTGAGGGGTATCAAGAGATGGCAGAGACACAAGAGACTAGAACCAGGAGCTGAGACAGAAGCAGATAATGAACAGAAGTCATCTGTAATTAGAGAGGTCAAAAAAGGAGGTGAGGAAGGCAATCTCAGTTCCTGACCAGACCACATAGTTTTAAATTTGGGTACCAGCTCTGCTTATTTGGAAATGGGTGTCTGGACCATATTGGGAAACATTCTGAAGCTAAGTCAGTTCCAGAGAGCTGTGATTGATTAGTGATGTCTGCAGTGGGTAGGCAACGAGAGTAGAGACATATGTGTCATACATGTGCCTCTTGAGCCCACACTGTCCTGGCCTCAGTGACTAACTCTACTTGGCCTGCTTGGGTGTGCAGAGAGGCTGGAAAACAGGGTGTTCAGGCAGGTTTCAGGAGGGCTGGAGCAGAGAGGACCCCATGTGTGCACTCATACTTTGAGACCCGGAGTTGCAGAGCTCCACATAAACTAGCAGGGCAGCTTCAAAGGGTTCATTTTAGCTTAATTTTTGTTTTGTTTTGCTCATGTCTTGTATTCAATTCATTTCAAAATTCCATTGTCTCATTCTGTGAGGTTGGGTGAGATTTTCTTGACCCCTACCACACATCAAAACCACTGATTGGGACTTCCCTGGCAGTCCAGTGGTTAAGACTCTGCGCTTCCAACACAGGGGGCGTGGGTTTTATCCCTGGTCAGGGAATTAAGATCCCACATGCCACACAGCCAAAAGATTAAAAAACAAAACAAAACAAAAAGCCGCTGCTGATCATGGCCAACAGGCATGGGGTGGGGCAAAGCTGTGGTGTGTAGAGGGTGTGGGATGGAATGGGAGGAGATGTGGCTGAAGATCTGGGTTCTCAAAGTGTGATCCACTGACCAGCAGCATCGGCAGCCTGGGAACTTGGAAATGCAAATTCTTAGGACTTTCCCCAAACCTACTAAATCAGAAACTCTGGGGCTGGGGCCAGAGGCTGTTTTAACAAGTCCTTCAGATGGTTCTGGCGCACGCTTACATTTGAGAAGCCCTGGGTTAGGAAGAGCAGAGGGAAGAGCCATGGAGGGTCTTCTGTGTGACATGGAGGGATTCCAGGTGGTTTGCAGGTCTAGGACTTCCCCCTTGCTGCCTCCAGAGTTGTCCTCCTTCTTGGAGACCCCTTGACAAGAGCTCAGTGGAAGAAGCAATTTCCTCACTCTCTTTTGACAGCCCCTGTCCTTGTCTCTCTCTCCCACTCAAGGGACACTTTTGCCATGTATTCCAGCATCAGTCACAGTGATGTCATCCCGGGTAACTGTGGGTAATTCCCTTACTCTGATAAGTCCATGATGTGTGCAAGTATCATATCAACCACTCCTACAGTTTAGTCCTCGAGCCCTGACTTGCAAGTGAAATGTGACTTCTGAGCCAACTTCATGTGTGTGAGGCCTGGAGAGGGCTCTGCCAAGCACTGATGGATTTGCTGATGGGATAGTGATGGAGAAGGAATCCCCTGGAAGCATCCTCCACTCCTTCACCCCAGTCTTTGACCTACTAACGGATTCCCACACCTGGCCTTCCTGGGATGCCCCCTCTTCCATGCAGCCCTCCCTGCCTGCCACTCCCCACCCCCATCTGGATTATGCCCTTCCATCACTATGAGCCTACAGCCCCCTCGACCTTCCCCACTGTAGCACCTTTCATGCTGTTCTCTGATCACTTGTCTAACTGTCTCTTTCTCCACCACAAGGCTGGGATCTTGTGCATCTTCCTCAGCGTGACATCCCCAGGACCCTGCCCACAGTCACCTCCATTCCAGTTCCAGTATCACTCCAAGGGCTTTATGGGCATTGTGTCATTTAAACTTGACACCTGCCCTATGAGATGGGCATTTTTTTCATCCCCATTTTACAGATGAAGAAACTGAGGAACAGGAATAAAATACATTGCCCAAAGTCACACAGCTAGTGAGTCACAGGCAGCCTGCTTCCAATAGATAACGACATCTTGTTTTGTGAGTATTAGAGAGGGAAGAAGAAAAAACTTCCTGAGCATCCTCATGGCCCCTGGAGTCTGCAGCCCCCTCCTGATTGCTGGCCTGAAGTCCAAGCAACACTGCTTTCATTCTGAGGGACACTGAGGAAGGACCTGACAGAGCTGAGTCTTGTCTGGGACCAGGGGCCACTACATTTTGGGGACAAGGAGCCAGTGTCTCTGCCTAGACTCAGCCACGGTCCAGGGGTCTCAAGGGAACTGTCCCTGCAGGGCGCTGGCTGGCAGCTCCGGCAGGTAGTACCTCCCAGCTCCCCCTCACTGGGAGCTGTAGCCATTAGCTCTGCGAATTAGCATCGTAATTGCCTTTTAACTATTCATAGACGTGAAAGAGACCAGGCTGGCCCCGTCCCTCCCCCTCCCTACCCAGAGAATGCCTGCGCCTCCCTCTCTGGCCAGGAACACCCCGTGCCCACCCTCCCAAGAAGGGAGCTTCAGTTGCTCCATCCCCTAAGTGAAGGTGATGGTCCAAACCTCAGAGCCCCATTGTGAGGCATGGAAAATGCCTGGCACAGCTCCTGACACCTGTGAGCGCTTGTTGTCGCTGTTGTTGTTGTGTTTAGAGACCCAGGGAGGGCAAACATTTGCAAGTCGGTAGCACTCAGGTTCTCTCTGCAGTGAGCTCAGGGCTCTTCCTGCGCCGCTGTATCAGTCTTCATCTTTCCCTGCCAACCACGACTAGAGGACTTGCGATCACATGAGCGGAGGGTAAGCAAGACTTGCCTAAAGATATTCCCCTTTCTCATCATAATTAGAAGATTTTTTTTACTATAAACCAATCAGGGCTTAATGAAGACGGGATTTATCCCAACTGTGCTGACTACTGGATCATCTAGTTTGTCTACTGTAAATGTGAAGATGCAGCAGAGCCGAGGTTAAGGGGAGTGATCCTAAAGCCCAGGTGCCTGGGTTCAAATCCAGTTCTGCCACTTCCCACAGGGTGACCTTGGGCCAGTTGCTTAACCTCTCTGTGCTTCAGTTTCCCACTCTACAAAACAAGGATGAAAATAACAAACACCTCCCCTGTAAGACTGTTGTGAGGTAGCAATTGGTCAATATGTGTGCAGTACCTAGAATAGTGCTAAGATACAGTAAGTACTAGGTGTTTGCCCTTATTACTTATTAGGTGTCTTTTTTTTACTCGCTTGTATGGCTTCTGTACTGCATTTTTGGGGAGGGAGTTTCTGCACTGATCTTCAGCAAGATATTCTTAGGCCAGTCACCAACACATGGACCACAGACAAAGTGCTTTCTTGCCTTTATTTTCCACTTGAATTTGAGTCAGGCCAGGAGGAGAGAGCCTCAAGCTGGCCCCATTAACAGATGGGAAAACTGAGGCTCAGGAAGATTAAATGATTTATCTGAGGTCACACAACTTATAAATGGGAAGCCTGGTCTTGAATGCAATCAAGCCAGTGGTGCTGGGAGCCAAGTGGCTATGGCCCACAGCAGGCCCTGCATTGTCTCAGCCCTCCCGGCAGCCCCTGTCACCAGCATCTCCACGTTGGATGTAAATACTAGATCCTTCTTCAATGTGAGAGGCAAGATACCAGGCAGTGGTTAAAAGCACTGATAAACTGAGGTTGATGCGAGGATTAAACAAACTAATATTTATAGCGACCAGCATGGTGTAAGGCACGTAAGTGCACAATGAGTAATCTCTATTATTGTGACTAGTCCTGTTATTATTTAGCTCAGAAGATCAGCCCTTAATGACCTCACCTGATACACCACTTCCAGGCCTGGATTTTAAATTACCTGCACAGTTTAGTGCTATGTCCTGGCTTCAAATAGGTAAATCCTGTTGTGAGCAGGACATGCCCTCATTAGTCATATTTCAATTTTGCTTGGGCAGAGAAGAAAGTAGCAGCTTGGTGCTGGTGTGTCTTTAACACCCGCCTAGCACTTCCAGTCTCCTTTTTTTAAGGGGAAAGCAAGCAGCCTTGTCTGACTTGAGATTTGTAGCATTGTGGTGCTTCATTGTGTTTATAGGTATTTTACATTTATGGCCAGAGATACTGGTTTTCCATTTATGGCAGTAATATGAATTCCCTATCAAATAAATGTAAAAATAGCAAATAGCAATAGTTGAGATTTAGTAAAATAGTTGAAAATAGTACCAGTTAAGTCAGTTTAAAGAAAAATATTAAGTAAATAATTAATAGTGCAGATGGCATACAGATAAAGCATAACTTTTGGTGGTGATTTGTAGATGATTAAAACAGGGAACTCTGGGACTTCCCTGGTGGTCCAGTGGTTAAGAATCTGGCTTCCAATGTAGGGGACACGGGTTCAATCCCTGGTCAGGGAAGTAAGATCCCACATGCCTCAGGGCAACTAAGCCTGTGCGCAGCAACTACTGAGCCCTCACGCCGCAATGAAGAGCCTTCGTGCCACAACTAAGACCTGACACAGCCAAAACTAAATAAATAAAATATTAAAAAAAAAAAGCAGGGAACTCTGCCTTAATCTGGAGGGTAAGAAGCCTGAGCATTCAGAAAGAGGCCTGGAGGAGACTGGGGGCTGTGGGTAGCCCTTGGAGCCATGGAGCCCAGAACTGGGATCAGCCAGGCCACTGCATACTTCCCCTAGTGTCATCTGTCGAAGGTAAACAAAGCTGGACGCTGGCTGAACGTGGTAAGGATGGTTTTTAATCAGTAACGTACTACTGCAATAAGGAAAAGAGTCCAGTGTGAACTGAACTCAACCCTGATTTGTACAGTGGTGACCGGTCGTGTCAAAGGGAGAATGAGGGGACGAGGGTGGTGAGCAGGGGCTCAATGGAGTCAGTGAAAACTTACAAGAAGTGGGAAGTGGGGGTTGGTCCACGTGAAACCCATCTGGGTTTGCTCCCACCCTCCCGCAGAGGCAGGGAGACAGCGGCCCATTTTCAGGTGTTGGTTGGAAGAAACGGTCAATTCATTAGGCAGCCTTGAGTTTTCTCAGGCAGGCACTTTAACGGGGGCCTAAGGTATCCTAGGGAAGTGGCCTTGAGCTCTTAGAAACTATGTTAGTGTTTGTTCAAGTATTTATAGGCCAAGGTTGCGGCCTGGCTGAGAAGAGGGCTCAGAAAAGCAGCTGGAGTTTGCTCAAGGAGAGAATCTTTGTTGCTTTGTTGTCAGGCTAGCCAAGACACCACCTGTGCTCTGCTTGGGGTTTGTGGGTGCAGGCGTTGTCCCCAGGTCCCATTTGTCCTCATTCAGTTTCCATTGTGTTTGTTGAAGTTCCGCTGGGAGCCCAGAGATTGGGGGGGGGGGGCAGAGGTCATCCCCCGAGATGACCTTCAAGTGTTTTAAATAATACAATGATGCCAACAGCTATCTATGAGGCCTCACTGTGTCCAGAGCCATCCACACGTCATTTAATCCTCGAAAAAACTGTGAGACAAATAATATTACCCGTGTTTCACAGATGGGGAAACTGAGGTGAAGTGACTTGTCCAGGGGCACCAAGAAGATGCATGGTGGAGTCAACTGGACCCAGATCTTGCTGATCCAGAGTGTTTTTACTTGGCTAGTAGAGAGCCAAAGGATATTGTGGTGGTTTTAAAACTTGCCCCCAAACTCTTGCACACTCACTGTCAAGAGGTAGAGTTTATTCCCCTCCCCTTGAATATGGCTGGCTAGGGGCCGAGGGGCAGACGTACGGAGTAAATCAGACACTCTGCTCAGCACTGTCCAAAGGAAATATACTGCAAGCCATAAATGTAAGCCACATATATCATTTTACATTTTTAGTGGCCATATTTTTAAAAAATAACAAGACAGGTGAAGTTACTTTTAGGAATATATTTTATTTAACTTAATGGATCCAAAATAGTATCATTTCAACATAGAATCAATATAAAAAGTTATTAATGAGCTATTTTACATACTTTCCTTCATACTAAGGCTTCAAAGTTCCGTCTGCCTTTTATGTGTGCTCCACATCTCAAGTGGGACTCACCACCTTTCATGTGGCCAATAGCCATGTGGCTTGCGGCTCCTGTACAGGGCAGTGCAGCCCTTCAGCGCCAGGTTCTCAGAGTCTGAGGCTGGATTGGCCATGGGGGCCTCGGGAGTCAGGTCAGAGAAGGCCCCGCCCACCATGAGCACCCGCCTTTCCTGACCTGCCAAGGAGATGCGCTCTTTGATCTCTCCACCCTGCCACCTTCTCTTCCATCATAGCTCCCTTGAGCCTTCACTTCTCAGGAAGAAGGAGGGGGAGGGGGAGGAGAAAGGCGAGACGAGGAGGAGAAGGAAAAATAGACAGGCCAGGCACTCAGCTGGGTACTTGAGAAAGGGGTAGTGAGGGAGAAAGAGGCTGTCCTGCTTTGATGAAGCTTTAAATCAATCAATGTCTAATTACAAAATTTGCCATGCCTTGAAAGAGAAGAAAATCAACAGGGTGGTCTAGGGACTAACAGAAGTGTGGGGATTCTACTTCCGAAAGGATGCTCAAGGAGGGCTTCTGGAGGAGGTGACAGCCGAGAGGGAAGGAGCCAGTCAAGCAGAGTGGGTCAGCAGCTTTCCAGGCAGAGGGAAGAACACGTGCAAAGACCCGAGGACACGAAAGCGATTGGCTTGTCCAGGAAACAGAAAGGACACTGATGTGTGGGGCACATTAAAGGGCACCGTGGAGGGCATGGGCTGCAGCAGGGGCGGGGGCTGATCCCACACGGTCTCGTCGCCATGGTGAGGAGTCAGGATTTATTCAACCCTGGGAGTCAGAAAGGATGGTCCACCCCAGTGCCCTGATAGGACGCTGTATGTCCGGAAACGCTCGAGGATGGGCCCAGTCTGGCAGGCCCCGCAGCCGCTGGGGGCCCCAGGCTTAGCTCCTCTCTCTCTCCGCCCCCGATTCTCCCAGGGCGGGAAGAGAGGGGACGCTAAAGGCCCCCCAGACCGGCGTCCTGGCCCCTCCTGCCGTTGTCTAATCACTGGGCTCTCATTTTCCCGGCAACAAACAATTTTCCGCTCGGCTCCAAGCGGAACAGCAAAAGCACAGCAGGGCTTTTTACTCGTCCACGGATGGCGGCAGAGCGAGCGAGCGAGCACCTCCTTATCTCGCGTCCAGGCCCGCCCCCGGTCCTCCCCCAGATCCCGCTTCTGGACCGGAGAACCAGCGCCGGACCCGACCTCCGACCTCCGACCTCCGACCTCCGTCCTCCGTAACCCGGCCTGTGGCGAGCGCCCGCCCCGCGCAGGCGCAGAGTGCGCGGCAGCAGCGGGGTTGGGGGCGGGGATGTGGGCGCTCGGGCTCCGGCAGGTGGGCGGGCGTCCGGGTCTTTGTTCTCCGACTCTCGGGCGCCTCGGGCGAGCGCTGCAGTGGGGGCGGCACGTGGTCGCCGACCG
The DNA here is from genome assembly GCF_025265405.1 of Mesoplodon densirostris. NCBI lineage: Eukaryota > Metazoa > Chordata > Mammalia > Artiodactyla > Ziphiidae > Mesoplodon > Mesoplodon densirostris. The sequence goes on along the minus strand of NC_082676.1, from coordinate 21,470,352 downwards.
GGAGCGCCCCCCGCCCAGCCCGTTATTCAGACTGGGGTGGCGGGTGGGAAGGGAGTTTGGGGGTGAGTTCTGATCAGTCCTACGCCAAGTCGCGGGACCCGGGTCTCACCCTGTGAGATCTGGGAAGGCCTCCTGGAGGAGGCGAGTCCACATGCCCAGAGCCGGGGTGGATGGGGTTTGGTCTTGGAGGGCCTTGAATTCCAGGCAAAGGACCTGGGGCCGTAACTGAGGGCAACAGAATCTGCAGGGAAACGAGGTTGGGGTGGGTAGTGGGTCTTGATCACATTTGTGTTCTAGAAAGATCCCTCTGGCTTTGGGGGCTGGAGGGATGGGGCGGGGAGGCTGGAGTCCAGGGCACCAGGAACCAGGACGCTGCTGTTGTTCGGGCAGGAGAGGGGGTTGTGAAACCTGAGAGAGGTGGGTCAGGGGGACAGAGAGAAGACATGAAGAGCTATTTAGGAAGTAAAATCTACCGAGCTACTGACTGGTTATATTTATGGAGAGGGGGAGGAGAAGCTGAGGACACCTCCGGATTGTGACTTCGGTGGCCACGTGGAAGGTGGCGCCACTCCTGAGAAGCAGGGAAGGAGGGAATGTTGCTGTGGAAGGTGGCACCACTCCTGAGAAGCAGGGAAGGAGGGAATGTTGCTGGATTCAGCAGAACCTTCCCCATAGCTCCCCATGCCCAGCCCCTGCCCACTCTTTCTCCACAGTAATGACCACCTGAAGTTGTATTTGGATTTGTCCACTGGTTTCTTGTCTGTCTCCCCCACTAGACTGTGAACTTCTTGAGGACAGGGGTTTCCTTCTGTTCTCTGTGGCATCCCCAGGTCTTGGAGCATCACTGGCTGATATTTGTTGAATGAATGAAAGAGGCAGTTTAGGGACCAGGCCTTGCTGGTTTATCACTGAATCCCAGGCCCAGCCCTCAAGAGCAGTTTCTTCTAGAAATCCATGAATGAATAAATGGTCACTTCAACACCTAGCAGATAAACTCTAGAGGCAGAATGTGAGAAGTGGTGCCATGAGATACCACCGCAATAATAGATGAGTAATAGCTATGTTTATTGAGTGCCTCCTTCACCCCAGGGCAATGAGTTACCTCATTTAGTCCTTGCATCAACCCCATGAACCAAGGACTGTTGATGCCCCCATTATGCAGATGAGGAAACTGAGGCTCAGCGAGGTGGAATAACATGTCCAAATTCTCATAGCTAGTAAGTGGCAGGGCCAGGATCTGAACCCAAGAAGTTGGCTCCAGAAGCTGCACTATTACCATGTCACAGCTCAGTAGGTAAATGCTATGGCTTGTTGGAAAGGGTCAAAGCATCCTCCCAGCCACATGCAAGGCTCCTCCCAGCTAAGATGATCCCCTTCCCAAGGGATCAGAGGCTCTACGTTGCCCCCAGCCAGGCCCAGGGCCGCACAGATCTGAGTGAGTGAAAACACCAGCACTGAGTCAGCTGGCCCTGGCCTCCACTGGGACTGTCACTCTACTTTAGGTGTGTTACAACATTTAATCTTCACAGCAAATTCAATGAAGCCCCCATTGTTATCATTATCCCCATTTTCCAGAAGGAGAAAGGGGGGCATAGTGGGGTTAGCCAGCTTACCTAAGGCTGCACAGCTATTACGTGGGAGAGCTGGCGTCCAAACGCTGTCAGTCTGACCCCAGGTACCACAATCTTGCTTTCTCTGTACTGACAACAGTGGGAGGCCAGGTGTGGCTGGGCCAGCCCAGCCAACCATTCGGTGTGCCAGGTGATGGCTGCCAGGTTTGTCTGGGGCAGCATTTACCCTGTGGCCATCTTGTCTCTGCTCAGGGATGGGGCAGCCCCTGGGAGCATCATAAGCCCAGCTGAGGCTGAACCGAGATAGCAATCCTCATCCTCCATCCCCTGTCACTGGACATCCTGTATTCAATCACCCACATATTCATTTCTTTTAATCATTCTCTTCTTGACTGTGATAAAGTTATTTTTATAGCGCTGAGAACGTGCATTTCATTTGAATTAAGCGTGGTGGAGTCGATCAATTTTGTTGGAGAATCGGGCTGATAAAGGAAGACATATTTCAGTGGTTCCCTTCCTTTTAACTGATTGTTCTCCAGGACACTATTGTGAGTCTCATTCAGGGAGTGTTTGTATGTGACAATTTGCATACCGATTCTACAGCTCTAGAATGCTAAGGAAGGCCACCTGGGAGCCTGTCTCTAGGAAAGGCATCAGGGTTTTCAGACCCAGCAAGGGTCTGAACATGGTTGACATTCAGACCTCAGAAACATTTGTCTTCAAGGACTACAGTCAGCCCTCAGTATCCGCAGGTTGTTTGAGTTCGCGGATGCAGAACCCGTGGATACAGAACCTGTGGATACAGAAAGCCAACTGTACTACACTATTTTATACAAGGCAGTTGAGCATCTGCAGATTTTGTTATCCTGGGATGGACCAGGATGGTGATGGTCCTGGAACCAGTCCCCCACAGATACAGAGAGATGACTGTATATGAGTTTGAACAATGAGCATTTCAATAGCAACCAGTGGGAATGGAGAACGAGAGGATTCTCCCCAAGTGACCTGCTCTGAGTAAAACCTTATGACCTCAACTCAACTGGCAGAGGCGGAGGTGAGGTGGAGGAAGCTCAATGTGACTAGCTGAATTTTCTTCTTGGCCAGCTGGCTGGGGATTTGAAACGGATCACATTTGGTTTTAGGAGATAAGCGATGAGACAATTCTGACTCCCAAAATGATGGAGTTAATTCAACTTATTTCAGGGTTGTTAAATGGGGTTGCACAAGTAACCCTGATCCTGGGAACCTCTTTTAAGTTCTTCCCCCGTTGCGGAGCACAGGCTCCGGACGCGCAGGGTCAGCGGACATGGCTCACGGGCCCAGCCGCTCCGCGGCATGTGGGATCTTCCCGGACCGGGGCACGAACCCGTGTCCCCTGCATCGGCAGGCGGACTCTCAACCACTGCGCCACCAGGGAAGCCCAAAGAGAGACTTTTGAAAGCAGCCAGCCTGGGCCAGAGCTGCCATGTCTAGGGACAGCATGTCACCTACTCCCATGGGCCCACTCTGCCTTGGTTCCCTGCCTCATCTCATCCCCAGTCACCTCCTCCTTCCAGGGAGGGACTTCAGCATGGAGTCCCCCAGAGTGAGAGATGGCTATTAGGTACGTGACTGTGCATGCATGTGCAGACCCTGGTGTGTGCATCTATGCGGGTGTGCTATTTGTGTGCATGCATTTTTGTGCCCTTTTATGGGTGTGCATGTGCATGTACCTGTGTGCTTTAGTCTTTATGCACATTTGTGCCTGTCTCTGCATATGTGTGCACAGTCATATATATGTGTGCCTGTGTGACCACAGGAAGTGGGACCCTTTGGTGATGGGAGGAACTTCCTCATACCTCACCTGCTCCCACAGCAAGAAGATATGTGTTGGCTAAGGACTGGGCTACTGCAGCAAGGATTCACCTACTGGGTGGCCCAGGAGGTCCTAGTCACAATCTGGGGTCAGCTGCTTCTCTGCCTCAGAATTCTCCTTCATGGTCCAACCACTGAGAAGCAGGTTATTCCCACATCAGGAAAAAACATGGACAACCTCAGTTCACCTGTTTGAAGAAACAGTGCAGCCCTGGCCCCAGACTGTCCAGGATTGTAGTGTGTAGGTGGAGTGGTATCGTCCAAGCCATCCACTGCTTCTCTCCTCCACCAGTGAGTAAGAAAGGGATGTCCATCATACAAGGGCCAGCCATTTTCACCTGGCTGTGCTAAGACCTTAGGAAAGTCATTTCACCTCTCTGAGCCTCAGGTCTCTTTTTTTTTTTTTTTTTCTTTTTTTTTGTGGTACGCTGGCCTCTCACTGTTGTGGCCTCTCCCGTTGCGGAGCACAGGCTCCGGACGCGCAGGCTCCGCGGCATGTGGGATCTTCCCGGACCGGGGCACTAACCCGTGTCCCCTGCATCGGCAGGCGGACTCTCAACCACTGCGCCACCAGGGAAGCCCTTTTTTTTTTTTTTAGGTCTCTTAATTAGATAGAAAACTGCACAAGATTGTTGCAAATTCCATAAAATTAAATCCTATGTAAAATGAGAAAATGCCCTCTGACTGGGTTCTTCCTGAGGGCATGAGACATGTCTTCTTATCTTTGTCCCCTAGTACTTTGTAGGGGACTTGATGAGTGGCAAGCTCTTAGTTTGTGTTTCCTGGGGGCATGGATGACTGGATGGAAAAAGGAAAGTGTCTGAAACACAGTGGGTACACAATAAAAATTAGATTTAATTTTCATGTACTCTCAGGCTAAATTTCTCAATTGTGTTCTAAAAGCATTATTGTTCCTTGAAGACTCAATAGGAAAAAATAGTCATGGTAAAGGACTATTCTACAGTTAAATAATTTTGGAATGTGGAAGCCCTTGGAGAGTCCCAATATTAATTAATTCAGTGCACATTTATTGAGCATCTACTATATGTCTGGCACCAATCTGGGTGTTGGGGATTGAAAGAGCTGTCAATAAGAGAGGAAAAAATCCCTGCACTCATGGAACTTACTTTCTAGCGCACATTTGTATCTCACATTAGGCTCTGAGGCCAGCAGTAAAGAAACTTGACAAATTTTGTTTGATCCAGTGTTCTCCATAATTATTTATTTATTTTTATTTTATTATGTTTTGGCTGCGTTGGGTCTTTGTTGCTGCGCGAGGGCTTTCTCTAGTTGTGGCAAGGGGGGGCTACTCTTCGTTGGGGTGCGTGGGCTTCTCATTGCAGTGACTTCTCTTGTTGCGGAGCATAGGCTCTAGGCACGCGGGCTTCAATAGTTGTGGCACAGGGGCTCAGTAGTTGTGGCTTGTGGGCTCTAAAGCGTAGACTCAGTAGTTGTGGAGCACGGGCTTAGTTGCTCCACGGCATGTGAGATCTTCCCAGACCAGGGCTCGAACCCGTGTCCCCTGTGTTGGCAGGCAGATTCTTAATCACTGTGCCACCAGGGAAGCCCTCCATATTTATTTAATTATGGAATCTTCCCCTTTTTTTCTGAAATGAAAATTAAATTTTGCCTCATTTCTCATTACCTGTCACACTCCAAACTCCAAGGTCCCCCAGAAGAACTATGGAATATAGCAATGAAAATAACCAGTTCTAAAGCCAGGTTCTTGGTTCTGAATCACATCCCCACCACTTATTAGCTATGCGACCCTGGGTAAGACTCACTTTATTCATGTGTAAAATGACAATAATAGCAAGGATTAAATGCTGTATTTCCAAAGCTCAGTTATGTGCCTGGTATTTGGTGATTATTCTTTTAAATAGTATTTGTCACTCCAGGTCTCCTCAAAATCTACAAGATAATGGCCAAGTTCCTTACATGGTATCCAGTGCCCTACTCACCTCCCCAGAGTCACCTGAAATCATTCTCCCTTTTATGATCTGGTCATCCAGAACCACTTCCCAATCTCCATGGCTCCCAAACAGCCCCCAGCCAGTTCAGACCTTTGCTTACATGTCGATTCTTCTTCCTAAAATGTTCTTCTCAGTGCTGGCCACCTGGAAGACACATCTTCCAGACTCATTCCTGGAATCACCTTCATTAGATTTGTACTGACTGTCTTATCCCTCAGCCCCAAAGGATCCACTTGCTGGTTACAGTTGTGTAAGTTACCCAGGCAAGGCCAGTAGAAGAATCGCCCAATCAGCAGAATCACAATAAATAATTGTTGTGTTATGCCTCTAAGTTCTAGGGGTGGTTTATTATCCAGAAATAGACAATTAATTCAAGCTCCTTGAAGTCAACAACAACTGGCTTTAATTCATCTTCATCACAACTGTCATGCAGACGAGTACATAGGAATCCCTAGAACTGCTGGTGAAGCCAGGAGATAGTGAATACCCTGGATTATCTTCGCTCCAGACTATAGCTGGGATAAATGAGGGACATCCATAAATCATCGATGGAAGGACCCTAGTAGAAAAGAACTGAGAGTGTGCCAATAGATCAATGACAGACACCTCGAGCTGTCCAGGGTGCTGACTCTCTTGTTCTCCATACCTGGCCTCTCCTGCCCCAGGATCACCCCACTCAACCCCTACCCTAAGTTTGACAGCATCTGTCCATATCAAATTTAAGTCAAAGGTTTGTATCTTCACCTTCCCTTCTCCCTTCCACCCTCCCTCTCGGGAACCATCTGACCATTATAATAAAAATCCAGCTTTATGTAAATACCCTATCCTCCAAGTAATAAATGCCATTAGCTGAGCCTGTCTGAGAAACCGCAGGCTTTTAAACATCCATTTGAAGGTCTTTGGAAGCTCTCTCGAGGCTGTTTCTCATAATTCACTAAGTGGGTGTTGGTAATAACTGTGTTAAATGGCCAGGCCCAGCAATTCGCAGGAGGTGTGTCTGTTTGTGTGTTCATGGTGGTGGCAGTGGGGGGATGTGCTGGGAAGAGGATGCCCTTTCTTCCATGCTGATCAGTTACTTATTTTTAAGAGTCCCCCTGGGGGCTCACAGTCCTTTGATGAGCTACTAATGAGAGAGCCAGATCTAACAATTAATTTCCCCAGAGTTATTATGTTGTTTTGGCAACAATTCTATGAAAAGCCTTAATGCTCACCTGGCTTCTCAATGGTTGAGGGGAGCCGTGAGTTGAGGGCAGAAATGGATTCTACTCATTCAACAGTCATGTATTGAGCTGTGTCCTAGGCACTGCATTAGATCAAGATACACCCCCTGCCTTCATGGATCCTTCAGTCTGGTGTATGAGTGGGAGGGTGGGGGTGTGGTTAAGACAGGCAAGTGAATAGGAAGTTACAATACATGTGATACATACTATGGAGAGGACAATGGAGGGGGCTATGGGAGTATGGGGGGCACATAACCCAGATTTGAGGAGTCAGAGAAGGCTTCCAGGATTAATAAGAGTCCTTAATGACTGCCTAGACTTAGCAAGATAAATAAGAAAATAGGGAAAGAGAATGCTCTCAAAAGAAGGATCAGCATGTTCAAAGACTCTGAAAAGAGAGAGTATCCATAGAATTCTGGAGAGAAGGAAGCGTACCACAAATTCTCAGTCATTGCTAGTGGGAGTGCAAGTTGGTACATTTTATAAAACAGTTGGGCATTATCTAGCAAAGTTGGAGATATGCAAGCCCTATCACCCAGCAATTCCATTACTTTCCAGAGACAGTTATGTACATAACATTAGAAGATTCATACACGATGATCATAGCAGCATGGTCTGTAATAGCTAATAACTGGAACCAACCCAAATACCCATCAACAGTAGAATAATTAATTGTGGTGTAATCATACAATAGAATACTATACATCAGTGAAAATGAATGAACTATAGCCATGCATAGCAACATGGATAAATCTTTCTTATATTGACAGCAAAGAATACATACAACAGGAATCCATTTTTATTAAGTTCATAGTAGGCAAAACTAAGATACTGTTTTGGGATGCATACAAATGTGGTAAAACTATAAAAGAAAGCAAGGAAATAAATGACTGTAGCAAATGGGATAGTGACTTATTCTAGGGGAAGGATGGGGGAATGATTGTAAAGGATCACATGGGGGGTTTCAGGCAATTTTTTAATTTGAGTGGTAGTTACACCGATGTCTACTTTAGAATTATTAAATAACCATGTACACTTATGTCATAAGTTTTTCTAGATGTGTGGTATATTTCATAATTTTTGTTAAAAAAGGGCAGAGAAAGAAAGTATCATTGTAGCCTGAATGAGGGGTCTCTACTCTGGTCATGTCCATGAGAAGCCCAGCATGCTGATGGGAGGGCTGGAGGTGGTCTCAGGAACTGAAGCCAGCATCCTTCATCTATAAAGATAGAGAAATGGTAACACAGAGGGGAAATGAGTTGCTCAAGGACACCAGAATGCAAATATCAGAGCTGAACAGGGTCGCACCTCTAGATTCCCTACACAGGGTTTCTCACCCCCTCTACAGCTTAGATCCTTGTGGTAAATTTTCTGGGAATTGCTAGAACAAATTTTCTCAGAGTATGATCTTCCTTCATCAGAATCATCTGGTGCTTCATTAAAATTCAGATTCTGGAGTCATACCCAAATCCTATTGAATCAGAATCTCTAGGAAGTAGAGCCAATGAATTTGCTAAGAGAGCTTTTAATGCTTTTCTTATATTCACTAAAGTTAGAGAACCATTACCCTAAAAGCTCAAAGTCCTTTCATAGGCACAAAGGGAACTGTCTAGGAAGACAGGGGTGGAGAAGTCAATGGGAAAATGGCATAGTAACTCTTCCTTACACCACCACCAGCTGGAGAGAAAGCCTTTAAGGCTGAAGCATCGAAACAGAGTTATCACTAGGGACCTCTTGGCCTCTTGCTGCCTTTAAGCCAAAAGCAAGCTTTTGTGGCAATAGGGGTGAATCTAATATATCACTTTCTTGCTGGTATAAAGGTGTAAGTGTCAATTTCTTCTCGTTTTTGTGAAGATTTGACAAAGCATTTAGAGCAGCACCCATTTTAATCAACAAAGAAGCCAGAAAGATCACAGGGCAGCAAGTGTGCTGTATCTATCTGAGCTCTAGGTGGATTTGAAAATTGCACTTTTAATTAAAATTGGCATTTCTGAAGCTCAGAGTTGAAGCTGGCCATTTTGCTAGGGAATTGCAGATCATGAGGCAAACAATCTGAGAGGGAGGTTTAAACGAGCAAGGAGGAAAGCTTGTGTATGAACAAGAGGTTCTTGTTTAAATAATGAAGTAGAGAAAAGATGATGTAAAAATGCCTTTGTCTGTGTTTAGATAGGTTTCCTCGGAGACCCGTGTAATTGTAGCTGAGCTGTCCGAGGTGCTGACAGCTGGATATGCGAGGAAAGCTTGTCAGAGGTAAGTGCCTGGTGCATGCTTCTCAGTCCACCAAGTTTGGCCTCTTTCAACAGTTTCTTTCCAGTCAGTGATAAACACACAGCCAGATGTTTTTATACTACAATATTATTCATTCAGTAAGTCTGCAAAAGTTACTGATTACCTACAATGTATAGTGGGAGGTGCTCTGAGGAACGGAAAACATGTCAACACAGAATCGTTGAATTCTGTTTTGCAGATGTGGCAATGAACCTCAAAGTTGATGTTATTCCAAGATTCAAGGATTTTGTGAACCAGTAAAGTTAAAAACCATCAAGGACAATTCCAAGTAAAAGACATTTAAGAACATCAACTATCACCTACTCTCTCCATTTTTAAATAAAAATCAGCACATTTAAAAACTGAAAAAGTAGGAGGGTCATAAACTCAGACTAAAATACAGTTAGTTAAAATGAATTTATAAAAATTCCCTTCATTGTACTTATCTTAATCACTTCACTAAGAGCTACAGAAAATTTTATCATGCACTGGCATCATTTTCAAAACTGTCAGATGGGAGTAATTGATCCAACATCCAGGCCCTCAGGAAATAAATAGAATCTCTATAAACATCCAAATCAGAGGTCTTCTGCCTTCTAGGTGCACATCTGACCTCCAGGTTAGCCTGTTGGACAGTCTTGTAAGAATTTTTTTCCTCTTTCCATAGTTACAGAGCCTTAAACATGGAGAGGAGAGTGTCTATGGGAGTGGGTGGGAGGGGATGGAATTACCACTTGTTGAGAACCCACTATGTGCCAGAACTGTGACTGTGACAGATCCTATACTTAATTTACTCCACATAATCTGAGGTTCACTCTCATTTTGTGAGGGGGGTATCGTTAGCATTCTAATTTGGGGATGGAAAATGTGTTACATATAATTATTTAATTTATAATAAAAGAACTTTCAAAGATCAATTTAGAGAGAAACAGTCAATAAATAGCATAAGGTTAATTGGTTAGGAAGAAAATATGTTTTGACCTTCACATCAGAGGAGTAATCAAATAAATTCCAAACAAATTAAATACCTAAATACAAACCATACAAACATATAAAATATTTTTAAAATAGAAGACATGAAACTGGAAAGTTGTCAAATCTCAGGAGGAAAATAGATTTCCAAAGCTTAGAAACAATTGAGGAAAAGGAAAGTTGAACAATTTTAATTTCCAGGATGGAAGGATTCTATTATACTTTTAAATCTCATTTTGCAAAAGCTGTAATTTGTAACTGTGGATGCTATAATTTAAAAGTGAAACCCATAGTGATCACTTCTGGGCTAGAGGTATTGAATCCTATAGGGGAAATATTCTCTATTTTCATCTGGGTGAAAATTCACCAAGCGGGATGTATACTTGAGATTAGAACACTTTACTGTGTGTTTGTTATACCCTGATTAAAAAAAAACAGGAAAAAGTAAAATGCAATCTAAATGTAATATCCCTATTTTGGACTACTTAGGGGAGGGAAACCAATTCCCTATGGCAGTAAAATCTCTTGAGATCATTGTGTTTTGTATGAATTCAGGCCAGACAATACTGACTCGATTCCAGTTCATATGAGAAAGATTTGAAGGTTCTAGTTGACCGCAGACACAAGAATGTCAACCAGGTGATTGAGCCAGTATTAAGAAAATGCACAACCCAAGGTTTTACTGGTAAAGACATAGGGCCAATAAGGGAATAATAGACACCTGGTTTAGTGACCATTACCACACCAGACTGGCTAATTTTTGAATAAATTAGTGAAACTGACTTATTGTTCTACATGACAAAGTGTAAGAAGAGAGGCAATCCAGCCTGAACTTTGGAGTTTGAATCCCAAATATACCAAGTACAAGTGAAGTAAGTCAAAAAGAGAAAGACAAATACCATAGGATATCACTTATATGTGGAATCTAAAATATGACACAAATGAACGTATCTATGAGAAAGAAACAGAATCAGGGACATAGAGAATAGACTGGTGGTTGCCAAGGGGGAAGGGTGTGGGAGAGGGTTGGAATGGGAGTTTGGGATTAGCAAATGCAAAGTGGTATATACAGAATGGTTAGACAACAAGGTCCTACTGTATAGCACAGGGAATTATATTCAATATCCTGTGATAAACCATAATGGAAAAGAATATGAAAAAGAATATATATAACTAATACTGTATAGCAGTAATAACGCAACATTGTAATTCAACTATACTGCAATAAAAAATAAATTTATAAAAGGAAAGCCAGGGAGTTCCCTGGTGGCTCAGTGGTTAAGAATCCCTCCTGCCAATAGAGGGGACATGGGTTCAATTCTTGGTCTGGGAAGATCTCACATGCCTCGAAGCAACTAAGCCCGTGTGCCACAACAACTGAGCCTGTGCTCTAGAGCCTGTGAGCCACAACTACTGAGCCCGTGTGCCTCGACTACTGAAGCCCGCGTGCCTAGAGCCGGTGCTCTGCAACAAGAGAAGCCACAATAATGAGAAGCCCGTGCACCGCAACAAAGGGCAGACCCCTCACCACAACTAGAGGAAGCCTGTGCGCAGCAACGAAGACCCAACGCAGCCAAAAATAAATAAATTAATTAATTAGTTAAAAAAAAAAAGAAAGCCAAATCTACCAAGTACATGTTGTATGACCTTAGGAAAATGTCACTTCTCTGAGCTCAGTCTCCTCATCTGCAAAATGGGAATACTAATACTACCAGCATTGGAAGGCTGTTGTAAGAACTAAATGAGTTACTGCATGTAATACACTTGGTCCAGTGCCTGACATGATAACACCCCCACCCAGTGTTAGTTATTGTTAATGGTATTATTAACTGTGAGTTCCAGGGAGCCTGTTTGTATGTCACCTCCATGGTATTCCCGAGGAAGTTCCTCTTTTCAGGAGCTAGGAAAGTTGTGCAATCATTTGTGAAGAGAACCAAGTTGCCTGCCCCCCCCCCCGACCCCTCCTCTCCCGCCACTGACCTAGAGATGCCCCAGAGCCTGCATGGTCTCATTTCGCTGCTTGAGTTGCTGCAATCAATGTCCAAGGCAGCAAGCAAGGCAGGGAAGGGGGCTGTGCAGGAGTGAGAAGATGAAGAAATTGAGGAGCCAGCACAGCTGCGACAGGAGCTCATTGACTCCTTCTCCCCAAGGGCCAGCTCAGCCAGCTGGGGAGGCCTGTCATTAACTCTCTTTATTGTCTAAATTTTTTGCCTCACTGACTCATCTGAGAAGGCAAATGGGACTGGCTTTAAGTCACTCCTTGCAGGGACATTGCTTCATTGGCTTCTGGAACTGGGAGGATCTGGAATCGCTGAAAACACTGACTGCCAAGGAAGCATTCACACGTGTGAAATGGGAAACTGAGTGTGCACATAACTTGGGGTTTTGTCTTGGGAATTCATCCTAAAGACTATGGTAGTTTCCACCCAATCACACCTTTCCAAGCCCAGAGTCTCCTACCACTGCCACTTGGAGGGTCAACCTTGTCCTTTCTGGCAAGACTCATAAACTCACCCCTTCAATTTTTTAATGTGTTCATATGGTATTCCCCCAGAGGCTAGAAGCAGTGTGGCATGGACTTTGCATGTAGACATTGATTTGTTGCATACTTGCCATGAAACCTTAGACTCTCTGAGCCTCATTCTCCTTGTCTGTAAAATGGGGATGATTACACCTGTCTTGAAGGGCTGGGTGAAGATTAATAGCATTAGTCTCCATATTGAACATATACCAGACCCTAAATGCTTGAACAAGATTTATCTAAATCTTACCCTCAGAACAATCCACTGAGGAAGTTACTAATATCATCCCCATTTTGATGATAAAGAAACAGACAGAGAAAGGTTGAGCAACTTGTTCAAAGTAACTCATCTCTCTCCCAACCTCCTGCAGGGAATTCACTCATTTTCATAGCTTTTACTATCATCTTTAGACAATGGCTCCCATGTTAATTTTCCAGTCCCATCCTCGCTTCTGAGGTCCAGCCCTTTATATCCAATGGTCTACTTGACCTGTCAACTTGGGGGTTAAACAGATCTCTTGAATTTAACTGTTCTCAGACAGATGAAGAAACTAAGTGACTTTACCAAGGTCAAACAGCTATGGAGTCACCGAGCCAGAATCTGAACCTGGATCTTTGTCTGCAAAGCTTGAATTCTTACACATGCATTTGAAGGGTAACTGATTCACCCTTCAAAATATCCCTCTACATTCTCTGGCTTACTAAGCCAGATATTAGATAAGATCTTAGAAGTTTTATAAGTCAGATCTACCAGATCACCAGGAATTATGTCCCTGAAGATTCCTATGTGCATGAGGGAGGATTTCTGAGCTTCCCCAAAGAGTTAGAGTGTGTGACAACTCTCATTTATCCAGGCTACCCAAACCTCTTCCCATCTGCTGTCCACCTACCCCCAACTTGCCCACGGTTAAGCTCCCACCAGCAGGTTCTCCCCCTCACATCTCCACCTCCAGTGTCATCCTCAGTGTAGAACACAGCCTCAGACACAGAGATGGGGCTACGCTACAAGGCAGGGAAGCCCTTCTTGACTTTCCAAAGAAAATTAGATGGAGAAAGCTCACACCTATTCAGTAGCATGTGCCAAGTATCTGTCCTGTTTGAAATTGTGGGGCCTCCATGATTTATGGAGAGAAGAGGTGTTTTGCTCAAGATCACTGAAGGTTGACAGCAAAGCTAAAGTTGGACCTTGGGTATATACTACTTTTCAGCTATTCCTTTCACATTGGATCAGCCAAGGGCACATGGAGCTTTCCTGAGATAACCTTATATTTGATGCTATCAAAGGTCCACTTACATCACCCCTCCTTGGGAATCAGCCACAGAGTGACTGCAAGTCAGACCTTGGGGCCTTCCCTGATCAGCAACCTCCCTGCTGCAGAACATAGGGACATAACCAAACGATGCACTGGCTGATTCCAGCCCAGGAAAATCTAAAAGAGCTTTTTAAGTTACAAGATGGAACCCAGAACTCCCCTTCTGCAAACGTGAGGATACATGAGCCAATAAGTTAAGGAGAGACCAGTTTTGTATTGAAAGTTCAAAGAGATCCAAGACACTCAAAGAGGATGGGGGTGATCAGGAAGGGGTGGAATGGAGGGGAAGATAAGCAGGGATTTCGTTCTCCCCTAGTCCCAGGCATTGCCATCTTCTATTGTGTGACTTCAGTCTAGTTATTAAGCCTCACTCATATTCTGTTTCCTCATTTGTAACTTGAGGGATGTGATAGCACCTGTATCACAAGGTTGGTGGGTGGATTACATGAGTGGCAGCACATAAAGAACTTAGCAGAGAGCGTGACACAGTAAACTAACTGATTATTGTTGTCATTTCCCTCAAGTTCCTTCTTCGGCCGATATTGATGTGGAATCTCTAACTGCCCCAAGTTCTTCCTGTCTAACATCAGAAGGACTTAGCCTCATTCATTCTGCCTTGGCCAAACAGTCAACCTTTTCTTCAACCACTGAGCAAGCTGAGAAGTACAGACCTCAAAATAACACACCATTATTTGGCCTGCAGAAGAATTCTCCTTCCCTTTCCCTCATCATTCTCTGCCTCCTCCCTCCCCCCTCCCTCCTTCCTTTCCTCCTTCCCTCCCTCCCTCCCTCCTTTTCTTCCTTCCAACTTTTCCCTGGAAAGCCTTGCGATGCGCTGTCCTTGGTGCTGACTCTTTTTCTCCCTTGTTCAGCTGGGGAAGGAAACTGTACATAAGTGAAAAGATGTGTAATTCCACACAGCCAGTGAATGCTGAAGGTGGGGACATTCCCCAAGCTTAGTTCTGTGCCTTTGGCATGGCCAGAACTGCCACAGTGCCCCCAGAAAGATGCCCGGAGATACTGACCTGGCCTGGAGATGCCAGTCTGGGTGTTACCCCCTCCCCACAGCCATTGACTTCAGAGCTCAGGATACAGACAGGTAGTGCCTTATCTGGGTACCCCAGGGGCTGCTACTGGTACAGTGATGGCTCCACTGGGACCGTGAACGTGGAGCCCAAGCAGGATACACAGGCCGGAGATAAGGCCAAGAACAGATTCCCTTTGGCGCTCAGGTGCTGTTCATCAGAAATCGACAGCCCCACAGCCCTGGCTGGTGACAGGCACAGGATGATAACAATGCCATGTGATCAGTGACCCTGGAGGACAGGCTGTCACTGGCTCACAGAGATAAGGGAAATATGAGCAACCCCTGCACCTAGGGAGGGGCCCTCAGAGAGCCTACAGGGCAAAGTAGCATCAACTGAAGCTTGTCTCTGACCCCTACGCCTCGCCACAGCTCACTCCTCCCAGCAGGCACCCAGAGTTCCCTCCTGTCACCCAGGGATCCTTGGCCCCCATTTTGTACCCACTTTTCCAACCCTTGTTCTCTGGACTTAATCATGCTATTTCTAGAGCACAAGTATTAAAGGATGATAACAGGATAGAGGTTTCCTTCCTCCCTCCCTGCCCCACAGAGGCTGCTGAGGGAGTGGAATGTGTCTGGGGTAGCAGAGGGACAGAGCTTCCTCCAGATGGTTTATCTGCCCTACCCACTATGTAAGGGAACTGCACCAGGGCATGAATTCTAGGAGGTGAGAATCACTAGGGGCCATCCTGGAAGCTGGCTTCCACAGTGAGAGAGGTTCCCAAGGGTGAAACCACCTGCTTGTTCATAAGTTCAGAGACTGTCAGTCATGTCTGCCTGTGCTTAGGGGGATATCGGTTAGTCGTTCATTGTTTATCTCCCTTTGCATTCAAGCTCCCTGAGGCCAACCAACAAAACACATTTCTCTTTCGTTACAAATGCAGGTGTGTAAATTATCACCATGTTGCAGGTAATGATAACAGCCAACCCTGATGTAGCAGTTACTATGTGCTGGGCGCATCCTAAGGAATTTACATGTATTAACTCGTTTGACCATCAAAAAACTCTATGAGGCAGAAGTTATCATTGTCCCCATTTTAGAGATGAGAAAACTGAGGCACAGAAAAGCAAAGTAACTTCCCCAAGGCCACATAGCCAGCAAGTGTCAAAGCAAGGATTTGAACCAAGGAAATCTATGGGGTAGTGCTCTTAACCATTGCACACTTGACAGCTAGCAGAAGGGGTAATAGATTGAATGAGACGTGGGCGGTTTCCAAGTTCCCCTGGGAGCATTCAGAGGGGGTCAGTGACTGGGAGCTTGAAAGCACCAACACATAAGGGCAGCAGCCAAGGAAGAGCTTGGGAAGGAGATGGGAAGGGGCAAAGTAAGAGGTAAGAAAGAAGCAGGAGATGGGTGTTCTTTGGGAATCAGATGTGAGGGGATAGAATTTGGCCAAAAGCTACACAGGCCACCGAGTTGTCGAGGAGAATGAGGATGACGTTAGAGGCTCCAGATGCAGCAGTTTGGAAGAATGGTGAGCGGGTCCCAGATTATAGTGGGCTGGAAGTGGATGGGAGGTAAAGCAGTGGATGTAGACCCCTCTAGGAGAGGGAGGCTGGCTGTGAATGAAGAGAGAGGCAGCTAGGTGAGTGCAGGGAGAGAGGGAAAAGAGCCATCCCAGCATGACCTGAGGGGTCCTGGACAGAGGTCAGCCTGAGCCCCTGCCTCCCAGCCAGGCCAAGTCGAGCAGAATCTGCTGGGCAAAATTTGTTCTTGATCCCAGAAGGAAACCTCATCCCAGTGAGTGCCAAGCGAGGCCTGAAGACACAAATATTTGCTCGGCTTCTGCCTTTCTTGTTCAAATAGGGCTTTGGCTTTGGGGATTGAGGCTGGTTACAGCTAGCAAGGAAGTGAGAAATCAGTGAGGGTGGAAGCGTGTGTGGGCTCAGCAATTGCTCCTGGGGCCAGTAATGAATCCCCCAGGCTCACAGTTACTGGAATCTATTAGCTCATCAAAGCAGCTAAATAACACCCCTGCTCCTTTAGTAGACATCTGTTCAAATAAAGGCAACCTTTCCCCACACCATCAGTCTCCACTGCACCCCGTGTCTGCCCTGCTCCGTCTGACTGGGGCTGAGTCAGTCGAGTCGGGTTGTGTGTTGATGCTTCTCTGTGCCCCAGGCTGTAAGATGGTCTATCATTTCAACAGGGTGTGATGTTACATTCAGACCATGACCGTGACCATGTGCTTCTCTGAGGCTGTGCTCTGTGTGGGTTTCTTTTTGCCTGTATGTAAGTGTCTGTGTTTGCTGCTGTGCCTGAGTTACTCTGTGTGTGTGTGTTTGTGTGTATGTGTCTTTGTGACACCATCTTGCTGTGCAACTATATTATGTGGTGTGTGACTATGTCACCACAGACTCTAAAGTGTTTTTTTCATGCTGTGACAATTTGTGTGCCACATGTTATTGTGAGATGGTGTGCTACTATGGGTGATTTGGTGGTTTGCTGTGAGATTTCTCCTGTGTGTGTGTTGTGTGCACACACAGTGTAAAATTGTCCCTGAGTTTGTACATGGCTATACTATGCCATCTGGTTGTGTACAAAGGTACATGAAGAGCGGTCAGCCTGTGTGACACTCCTGGAATTGGGGATTGTGCTACATACATTGAAGTCATGTGCCACTCTGGGGCACAGTGTGTTTTAGTAGGACGCCTTGTTGTGACTGCTGGTGTGAACAGAAGGACCTAAGTCTGATTTCTCTCCCCGTGGACCAGGGCCATCCTCAGGAGCATCTGGCCAGATGTGGCAGATGTGACTGGATGGTAGATGGGGTGGGGCACCACCTCTCGACTGCTGAATGAAGGTCCAAGCCCTAAATCCCACAAAGGACCCATCAAGGGCAGAGGCAACACCCAAGATGCAGCCATGCCAATAGCTGGTCGAGAGAAGGAGGCTGGAGAGGAGGGAGGGAGTCAGACAGTGGAAACCAAGCCCAAGAAGTCAGGTGGTCAGGTGGGGGCAAAGGCAGGGCCTGGAGATTCCATAACTGACCAAAAATTCCCTGCTGTCAGCTTGCTGTAATGGGGTTAGGCTAGCAACGTCCACATGTATCAGATTCACTTGGGATATTTGTTTAAATGCAGGTTCCTAGGCACATAATCAAAGGTACTGGTTTAGTAGGGCTGAGGCCCTGCTATCTGCATTTTTAACAAAAATCCCAGGTATTGAGGGGACCACACTTTAAGAAACATTAGATTCCAGGAACTCTTGGAAAAGATGCTGAGAACATGAGACACAGTAAGGATCTCAAGGTAAAAGGAGGAAAGAAGAGAGGGGAAAGAGGAGAAAGGGGAGGAAATATGGAGAAGGGTGATATAGCAGTGTCACCGGTACCTGCCCACATCTCATGAGAAATCCCCATCCCAGCCTGCGCTGTGTCCTATGGGCTCTTCCCCTGAGCTGGTGCCTGGGGCAGCCCGAATGCCTGGAAATCCATCCCCTGCACCGAGTTGCCCTCAGTGGATGATGCCTGGGAGCGGGGAATACAGGTCCTGATCCCTCATTCCTCGGGCAGCACAGGTGTGTTCTGTACCGTCTCCCAGGGGTCCCCGGCTGGGTCCCCGGCTGCCCTCAGCAAAACCTGCTCAGTGATGCCCTCCCACGTGTTTCTTAGCTCCCTTCCCTTCCCTCTCTTGCTTGCCCTCCTACTGAAGCTCCTGGAATCACCTGCCATCTAAACTACCAGCACCCACATCCTTGTCTCAGGGTTGGCCTCTCGGGGGCCCAACCAAAGACAGGTAAGGGAAAGGAACCCCAAATCTCCTCAGTGTGAAGGGTCAAGGGGTGCTGGGTGGAGCTGACCCACTGGAAATACAAGTGGGGAGGGGAGTCCCGGGCTTCCCCTCCCACTGGCTGTTTTAGACCCTCCCCTGCTTTGGAGGGAGGGGCGACAGTGACCTGCTCACAATCCCGAGGACTGAGTAGAGAAGGTTATGTCATTGTGCCTGTGTCCGATCTGGTCTTTGCGGTTTCTGATCAATTTGATGGATCCTTGGAAGTCTCCACCTCCAAAACGTTGTTCTTGAGGCCACAGAGTAAGATCCCCAGGCCTGGCAGTTCCACTCAAAGACATCTTCCAGGGCCACCCTCTTAGCTCCTGGTCTGGGGAGGCAGCAGGAGACCCGGGCAGGATCTGCTGAGACCTCCAGCAGCTCCAGTTCTGGAGGCCTCCTTCCTGCTCCATCTGGATGGAATTCCTCTGCTCAGACTGTTCAGAAGCGCCGCCTGTACTGTCAGATGCTGCGGCTCTCTGGTCGACCCAGCCTGTCTCCCTTGGGTAGCCCCACCATCTGCTTTGGAAATTTCCTGCAGGAATGTACTGCATGAAAAGAAAGACCACTCTAGGATGAGACCCATCTGCCCAAAGGTCAGCCCCAGTGAGCAGAGACTTTGGACTTTGTTCTGAGGTCATTTCAATGACACTAGCTGACAAACTCCCAGCACTTCTCAGTCTACACAGCACTGTTCCAGCCTTTCCCCCAGTGCTGGAAACTGGGGGCTCTGGGTCTGATCCATGGGTCCATGCGTCTTCACTAGAACAGCAAATATGTTTCATTTCGAATGCTACCCTGATGAATGGATGGCTGCCCAGGGCACCATGGTGAGGATTCCGAAGATGTGTCTGAACTCAGAGGACGATTGCGGAGTGGCTTGGTGATGGCTTGGAGCCTGGAGTGGACAATGGTAGCAGACTGTTGATGTCCCCCACCCTACCTTCCCTTGGCCACCTCCAAGCTCATTTCCAGCCTTGGTGGACAGTTCCAGGGCTCCCTGGCAGCTTCCCATCCCAAGTGCCTGGTTCACTTTTGTCCTCAGCCTAAAGGCTTTCTCTAGTGCCATGAGGGTTGGTCCAGCCCACTCGCAGGGCACCTTGGAAGTACTGGGGGTTGGGAGCGGGGTGCTGGGTGTCAATGGACGAATACTCCACTTTGTCTCTTGGTGGGAAAATTCTGAGACACGTTCCACATGCTTCCTGTGAGGGTCTCCAATGGGATGGCACCCCAGTGGTCCACAGCGGCAGCCCACTAGTCAGTACACCTTTCCTTCCTCGGCTTTCTCCCTTCCCATTCCCTCACGCATTTCCTAGGATCACCTCACAGCTAAACCACTTGCACCCAAGTTCTCGCTTTGGGGGGAACCCGAACTAAGACAATAGTGATGGCAAATGCATCCCCCGCCCCAACCTCTAATGGGGCTGTAACCTACACTTAGTGGCATCAACTCTCTGCCAGTGCCAGGAGCTGGGGATGGAGAGGCAGACAGAGGCAAATGGGTCAGAATCACAGCCTTGGAAGGGCCCAGTCTGTTGGGGCTGGTGGACTCCTAAGCGTCAGTGATGTCCTAAGTAATACAGGACAGGGGGAGCGTGGGGAGGGAAGCATGGGTCTCTGCGCGAGGAGGCCAGCGAAGGCTTTCTGGAAAAGCTAACATCATGGGCTGAGCTCTAAGGATGAGCATGATTCCTTGTACTCCACTTCCACGAGGTAGTGTCAGCTCTTCTTCCGGGGAGCCCTGTCTTCACCTCCTACTTCCTAGAATGACTTACATCCCCTTCACAACGGCTGTTACAGCTTCAGAATCTCTCTTTCATCGCACACCACAGCCCAGGGCTATTTGTTTGATTTTCCGACCAAACGTCTGGCTCCCCCATTAGATCACAAGTTCCATGAAAGCAGACTCGTTTTGGGGACGGGACAGTCTCCAGCATGGAGGGCACCTGCTTCCCCGGTCTCCTTTCCTCCTCAAAGCCACCCTGCCCAAGCGCTGGTGTCAACCCCAGGTCCCAGCGGCTGTAGTCAGTCCCCCTCCCCCGGGCAAGGGGCTAATTCTGACCACGATGGAAAGGCATTACATCTACTGCCTGAATTGTTCACACCTACCCACTGAGCCACAGTCTTGCCCCGAGAGTGCTCCAGTTTACAAGTTGGTAAACTTGTACCAGAGAACCCTCAACTTTTTTTTTTTGCGGTACGCGGGCCTCTCACTGTTGTGGCCTCTCCCGTTGCGGAGCACAGGCTCTGGACGCGCAGGCTCAGTGGCCATGGCTCACGGGCCCAGCCGCTCCGCGGCATGTGGGATCTTCCCGGACCGGGGCACGAACCCATGTCCCCTGCTTCGGCAGGCGGACTCCCAACCACTGCGCCACCAGGGAAGCCCAGCCCTCAACTTTTCATCTTGCAAAACTCTCGGATCTCTTCTTCTCCAGGAAGTCTTCCGCAGCCCTCTCCCCTTGGGCCGTGTTAGGTATGCCCTCAATCCCCCGTGCTTCCCTCCGGCATCTGCCCTCCAGGACGTTACTGGGTCTGGATCCTTGCCCACGAGCCCATCATCCCAGCCCTCTCCAGGTCCCCTCTTTCCCTAGGGGCTGCTTCCTTTGGCCCCCAGCTCTGGCCCACCCCATGTGGTGGGGTCAAAATATTGCCCCTCCCTCCTGTCATCCTCACCCCGGGGTGGACTCGTGGGGCCCTGAGCCCCAGCCCATCAGTCCCCTCTGACTGGAGGTGTCTGGCTCTGTACCAGGTCAGCTCCCCAATCCCTCCTCTTCTTCACCAGCTTAAGCTGCTTGACCCGCCCTTATGTATTGAAGGCCCTGTGTCCTTTCCTTGTTTGTCCCCTGCTCCAGCCAATGAAATACTTGCAATTTCCCAAATGCATCTGTTGCCACCTCTGAGTCTTGTTATATTGCCCTCCCCACGCCCTCTTCACCTGGACAACTCCTTCTAGGCCCGCAGGGCTCAACCCGGGTGTCACCTCTTTCCAGAACGCTTCTGAGAGCACCCTTAAGCTAGGACATCCCTTTTCCCACCTTGTTCTTCTGGTCACGAGACTGTTTCTTCGGGGGACCTCTCCCTCACATTACTCTACAGCTAAGCTACCTAAGGTGAGCCCCGCTCTATGAGCTTGTTGCAGGTCATGGTCAATGGCTTCCCGATTCCTGATATTTAGAACACAATGTGATCACATCCCGCCTTGCAGCTCTATCTTTCCAATTTGTTTTCTCTGCTCCCTAACTCCCTCCACACTTGACATTCCCTGTTCCTAGACCTTGCCTGGAGCTTTCCCAGGTCAGTGGACAAGAAGTGGCCCAGCATGCCCCCAATTGCCACCTCAGCATGTGCCCGGTACAGAGATGGGTGGCTGGACGTTCAGACACTGGGGGATGAGAACTGAGGCACATGCATGGGAGCGAGGTGAGGCTGGCACTGCCCCTGTGCTCCTTAGAAAAGTGGGGTTTCACAGCCCTGGGGTGGAAACTCAGATTTGCCACATATTAGCTCTGTGACCTTGGGCAAAGCACTTCAACTCTCTAAGTGTTGGCTTTCTCCCTTGTAAAATGGAAGTATTAATACCTGCTTTGCAGGGCTGCTGGGAGAGTCCATTGAAGTAATGAGCAGGAAGTGCTTTGCTTATGCCTGATATACAGTCAGAGCATTGTAAAGATAATTACCATGAGGGCTTCCCTGGTGGCGCAGTGGTTGAGAGTCCGCCTGCTGATGCAGGGGACACGGGTTCGTGCCCTGGTCCGGGAGGATTCCACATGCCGCGGAGCGGCTGGGCCCGTGAGCCATGGCCGCTGAGCCTGCGCGTCTGGAGCCTGTGCTCCGCAACGGGAGAGGCCATGATGGTGAGAGGCCCATGTACAGCAAAAAAAAAAAAAAAAAAAAAAAAAAAAGATAATTACCATGAGACAAATCAGTTAGAAAACCTCTGCCACTTTTCCCGCCAGAGCAGTGGCCAGGAGTGGACTTTTTGCTCAGACCTGACGGTGCTTGATTTGTAAAGACTCAGGATCCTCCAAGACCCAGCCATGGGGGGCTCAGGACAAGCCAGTTCAGGAATTTGTGTTGAGGACCTGGGTCATGAAAACCCTGGAGGTGATGAGGCTGAGGGGTGATGGGAGTCTTAGCTGCAGGGTTGCAGAGGGGAAGCCTCCAGCTGTAGCCTTTCCCTTGGGTGTTCTCACCAGAGCTCTTCTTAGAGGCAGAATGTTTAGTCCATAAGTCTTGACCCAAACACAAACTCCAATATGAGGATGGAGGATGAGACATCCACCAACCAGCAGTGGTCTGGTAGGCAGAGTAGCACCCAGGCCAGAGGGGGCTCAACTGCACACCCCCAGCCTACATACCTCCCCTTGTCCGCTTTGAGCTTCTGGCCACTTCTTCTGCCTAGGACCACTCCTTTAATTCTCTTCTAATGTGCAAACCAATCTCCAAACTTTTGGTGCAGGAAGGCCTCCCATAAATAAGCTCTGGCTTTGACTGGGTGAACTCACCCCTGTATCCTATGGGCCCCTGTCTGGTCTCTAGCTTGAGGACCTGCTTTTGCTTATAATACCAGAAATGTCACTTAACCTTGAGTGTTCATCTCCAACCCAGGAGAGGTGAATAAAGAATGACCAACACCTAGCACTATCCCCTGCTACACTCAGGGAAGACAACACTAATTGATCAGATAATCCTTCCCACTGAGATCCAGTGAGCCTCCTGCCAGCCACTGCCAAATGATTAGGAAACCCACTTCATTCTAGCAAAGGTCTTCGGGCCTAAGTGATAGCAATGATAATGATGATGTTGATGACAATGATGGTGATGATGTTGACAATGGTGATGATAATGATTTTATTCGCAGATGCACCTTGTGCCTTGAGGCTTGCAAAGTACTATCGACTACATTACTTCCACAGTTTACCCCTATAACCCTCAAGGATAGGTAATTGTATTATTCAGCCTTCTTTAGGTTGTAAGGAAGAGGATTTTTTTCTCAAACGTGCTGGAAGTAAATCCCCTGGGTCACATCTCTGTCCCTGGGACCTGCAGCGTTGACCCCACCCATACCATAGGCACCAAGGAGGATTATTATGAAATGGGGGCAGGGCAGGTGATTCTCCAAGAGAATAGATGCTGGAGGCAGAAAAAAGCACAAGTCCACAGGAGTATGATTGTCTCCTCCCCCACTCCTTTTTCCAGAGGAGGAAAGTGGTTGCTCAGAGATGGCAAGTGCCTTGTCCAAAGTCACACAGCCAGTGGATGGAAAAGCCAGGATGAGAACACAGGGTCCTAAAACTCTGGGTCTTGGATGCTCTTCCCTTCACAAGAGCCGCTTCTCAGAAGCTAAAGCAAAGTGACCCTTAATGCCTTCAAGAAAGTACCCAAGACAGGGCACCCTGCAGTGGTCTCAAGTATCGCTGGCCAGAACCACAAGGTCTTTTTGTCAAAGTGGACAGAAGGTGCCTTTATTCTGCCATGGTCCCTCCCCAAATGGCCTGGGCATGGATTCAGAGGGGACAGTGGAGGCAAGATATGGAGGGACACTCCCCTCCCAGCCATCAGCCAGCCCAGGCCCAGGCCCAGGCAGGAGCTGTCCTGTATCCTCCATCTAGGTGACAGCAGGAGTCCAAATAGGCAATTAATTACTGCCTGGCAGCCGCTGGCTCCCCTCCCCCTCTGCTCAGCCAAGTGTGTAATGGAAATGGGACCAAAACAGACTTCCCTGCCCAGAGGGACCCTGGCCCTCTCAGCAGAGGATGAGCTCCAGGGGACCCTGGGAAGGGGGCTGAGATGCAGAGGTGAGTTTATTAAATCAATGAGCTTCATTGGGCACCTCATCCCTCACCTTTCCCTGACTCTTGGCTGCAATACCATCTTCTCAGGGCCCTGCTCAGAAGTAAGCCCTTCCTGGCAGCCTGAGTATAGGAGTACCGTAGGCATTCATCTTAGGTGATATTCACGGCAGTGTGTTGGGGAGTGTCCTACATACTTTACAGACATGATCCCTTAAAATCCTCAGGTCAGTCCTTTGATGTAATTTTTTCCCCATTTTACAGATGAGAAAAGGTGAGGCCCAGAGAAGTGAAATGGGCTCTCAGGGAATGGGATAATGTAGTGGTTGGAGTACAGACCCACTTATGTCCCTTACTACTCATTCGGTCCAGGGAAATTACTTAACTTCTCTGTTCCTCAGTTTCCTCATCTATGATGCGGCGATGATGGTTATATTCACCTCACAGTGTTGCTAGGACAGTGTGCCATGTTGAAGCATTTAATAAATGGCAGCCATGTGACTTTAGAAGGTAGCTGCTATTATATCCTTGTTCTATAATAACTTTAAAATAGTAAATGCACCAGAGGCATAAAGTGGATCATAATATATACTATTTGCACCCCAGGCACATGACAAACACCACAAGGAGCTAAGGAACTGTTCATTCACAAAATTTCAGGCACATTCTGAATCTTCACCACTCTGCCTTCTGTATCCCTCACCTGCCAACACCGCTGTCGGGTATTATTTTCTGTGCTTTGTGTTAAGAACATTATGGGAATTTTTGTTTGTTTCCAGAGGAGCCATGTAAATGCTGATGATGAATTTGCTTTTCTAACACTCAGGCAGGGACTTCCCTGGTGGTGCAGTGGTTAAGAATCTGCCTGCCAATGCAGGGGACACGGGTTCGATCCCTAGTCTGGGAAGATCCCACATGCCGCGGAGCAGCTAAGCCCGTGCACCACAACTACTGAGCCTGCGCTGCGAAGCCTGCACGCCACAACTACTGAAGCCTGCACGCCTAGATCCCGTGCTCCGCAACAAGAGAAGCCACCGCAATGAGAAGCCCAAGCACCACAACAAAGAGTAGCCCCCACTCACTGCAACTAGAGAAAGCCCACGTGCAGCAGTGAAGACCCAACGCAGCCAAAAATAAATAAATAAATAAATTTAAAACTCAGACACTCACACCCCTGCTAGAGATTTAGTAAAGGTAAGAAAGAGAAAAACCCAGTCCAGACCAGAGGCCTGCAAAAGACAAGTCACTCACGACTAGAGTAAAACCGGGACTGCCCCCTCCCCACTCACAGCTTGCTGGGGGTGACTTGGCTCCCACTAGCTTCTGAGCCCTGAGGAAGGGGGCCTGGGCTAATTCATTTCTGCTGCCCCAGCACCCTGCACAGAGCAGGCGATTGGTGAACACTGAATAAACGGATGAATGAATGAATGGCATATCTATTTGGGGAAAGCGGTAGAATATAAAGAAAAGAAGGAAGGAAAAATAATTAGAGAATGCTATTCTCAGCTCCTTTAGAATGCTGAGTGATTTCTATACTCTGATGTGAAAGACCTCCAAAGATAAATTAGGCAAAAAATTAACCCAAAAAGCATAACAGGGTGTAGAACGTGCCACCTTTTGTGTGACTAAAAAAGGAAAAGGACAATAAGAATATATATTTGTACTTGCTTGTATATTTATATTTGTTGTATAGGCAAATGGAAAGAAGCCAGTAACAGCGGCTGGGGAGAATCAGAAGGTAGGTGGATGGGAAATAGAAGTCAGAGGGAGACTTTTCATTATATACATTATATATATATATATATATTTGCAACCATGTAAAACAAAAAGTAAATCAAGAAAGGAGAGAAAAACAACAGAAAGAGGAAATATCTGCTCCAAGAAAACGCTGGATAAGTCACCCCCTTGTTTGGAGAGAAAAGAATGCTTAGTTAATATCTAGTTACAGCTCATCTTCTCAGGGACTTAGCTTAATTAAGGGCTTGGAGATCTCCTCACCTATTGATCTTGGACCAGAAAGCATTAGGTGAATTCCCAGGAGCCCTGAGCTTTCCAGAATTGTTTCCCTAAATTCCACATCTCTCTTGTTGTAGCCTCTGCACCCAACATGATGGTAGTAGCTACGGATGGCAGGAAAGAACCCTTGGGGGGAATCAGAGGCCATCCTGGAGGAGGGGGAGAGAGGGGAAGAGGAGAAGAGCCTAAATACAAGGGGCCAAGGAGCAAAAAGGAAACCTCGTCGCCCTTGCCTCATTGCCCCTCCCCGCAGACCCCCCTGCTGAGAAACATCGAAAGATCCAATATCTTGGAGAGAGACTTCTGCCAGCCATGGAATCAGGTGGGCACCCCCTCCGATCTCCAGGGTCAGGGATCATCCCCTGAAATCAGGGTTACATTTATAATAGCCCAGTATGGAGGCTACACCAATGCTTTTACTCAGCATTGAACATTGAATGCCCAGCTGGGAGAACAGAGTGGTGGTGGGATGTTGGTGGGGGGAAGGGAGGGTGGGAGGGTGGGATGGGGGATAGCCTGCAGCACCTGCATCTGAGGGCAGAGTTGATTCTGGAGTCAGAGAGAGGAGGCCAGGGCTGGATCTGACTGGCCCCACTCTGAGGGCCTTGGGTGCTGTTCAGGTACAAGGATTTCTCCCTGTCTATGGGATCTAGACCCAGAGACCCCACAGAGGGGACCTCCTGCCTCAAGCAGGCCTATGGCCTGTGAATTTCTGACATTGAGGGGCACCCTCTAGAGGAGGCCCTTTGGTGAGCGCATTCATTTGGCTTTTACATCTTTGCATGGAGGAGGCCTCCGTGCCTTTCGGTGACCTCCATTTAACAGACAAAGTAGCCCAGGCTGTGAGTCCCTAAGAGGACAGCCCCAGTTTTGGTCTGCAGCTGCCAGGATCAGGGTCAGAGGGAGACCTCCAGCAGGCTTGGAGAGAGCCCCGGCCTTTGAGCCCTGCCCTAGGGCCTGGTCATCCCCCTGGGGAGGCGACAGGCTGCGTCTGGGGCATGGTCTCTGGTGTGAGCAAATGCCCTTTTCAGAACAGGGTCTGTTCCAAGGATGAACAGACCCAAATCTCATGGGTCCCAACCTCACATCCCCGCCTATGAGTGTCACATCCTCCTAAGCTGAATATGATCAAAGGTGGTAATAATAATAACAACAGCAACAATATTAATCACAGCCACCATTTACTACAAGGCACGAGACGTTAATGCACATGATCTCATTTAATCCTTACAACGACCCTACCAGCAGGGCAGACACTCGACTTGAGCTGGCAGACAGCTAGTGTCCCTCTGGTGATGATAGCTGTGACATGGGGGGCTTGGGAGCTATTGGCAGTCATGTTCCCTCGACATGGAAACAGTCAGTTTGCGGCAGAGGAAAAAAAAGGAAACAGAAGTAAGGAACGGGGGTGTGTGTGGGGGGGTCCCTGGTCCCAGATCCCTTGAGGCCATGCTGCTTTCTGTCCTCCCATAATTATCTGAGACCCCAGCATCCTTCCAGTACTGCCCCTTTAGACTAAGCTAGTGGCTGAGGTTGAGGATAAATGAGATACTACATTTAATGAGATGCTACATTTAATGAGATAATACATTTAGCACATTAGATGGAAAAAGTAAGGCTTCAGTAAGTGGTAGCTGCTATTACTGTATATAAAAGAGCACAGACCTAGCTCAAATACACACCCTGAGAGGGAATCCATCTGTGTGGGGCAGACAGGCAAATTCTATTTTCTATGCAGTACTTTGTGGTCAGTGGTCCTGGAAAGTCCCTTGGGCAAGACAGGCTTTGGAGGCCAAGAGGAGGGTGAAAGGCATCCCAGCAGGGAGTACAGTCTGGATAATGGTCCAGGGGCTGGGATGAGGAGACAGGTCCCACTGAAGCATAGACTGGCGGCTTGCAGACTCAGCCCCACCTCCCCCTGGCTCAGGGCTTGGGGGTCAGGGGTTCTTGGCATCCCCACCTGGTCCTGGCTGTCAGGACAGTGGTTTGTCCAGAGGCCCATGGAGAGCCTCCTCCGTGGCAGGCTCTGTGCTGAGCCCCAGAATACAAGGACGAGTAAGACACAGGCCACACCTGTCTGTACCTGCCACAGGGCAGGGCAAAGTACAGAGGGTGGTCGGAATACTTAAGAGGGGCAAACCCCAGACTTGGGGAATCGAAGATGGCTTCCTGGAGGAGGTGACATCTAAGCAGTGACCTAAGAATGCATAATAATACAAGCTAATATTCATGAAGGGTGTATTACATGTGAGGTATTTTATTTTTATTTAGTTAGTTATTTTTATTTTTGGCTGTGTTGGGTCTTAGTTGCGGTGCGCGCGTTTCTCTCTAGTTGTGGCGTGCAGGTTCCAGAGCACGTGGGCTCTGTAGTTGCTGCACGCGGGCTCTCTACTTGAGGCGCACGAGCTCAGTAGGTGTGGCACGCACAGGCTTAGTTTCCCTGCAGCATGTGGGATCGTAGTTCCCAGACCAGGGATCAAACCAGCGTCCCCTGCATGGTAAGGTGGGTTCTTTACCACTGGACCACCGGGGAAGTCCCCATGTGAGATATTTTAGCTGCTTTATCTCCTTTAATGTAATCCTCTCTGCCACCCTGGGAGGGAGGTCTGATTATCCTCGTTGACAGATGAGGATACTGAGGTTCTGTTAGGTGGAGTGGGTCTCCTGACCACACAGTTACAAAGTGGTGGAAATTCTATTTGAAGGTGGCCCTGCCTGCCTCTCAGTGTGGGTTCTCAGCCACAGAAATGAGAGTAAGTGGGAGTGGGGGTAGGAAGAAGGTCACTCTCTGAAAACAAAGATCCAGTTTTACTGCTGGACAGGAAGCTGTTGAGGCAGGCGGGGGTCAGGACACACACGGGGTCTTATAAGCTGCGAGGGCAGGGGAGGGAGTTTGCACTTCATTGTGAGTGCAGTTGGATGATAGAGATGGCCAGACTTGGCTTCAGAACTCTACCCAGTCAGCATCAGGCCCACAGATTAGCCTTCAGTGGCTGGGGACATCGGTGCATAGGCCTGGAGTGCCACGACCTCCCTGGAGGACAGGGTCTCTCTCTGAGACCCACCCGCCTCTCACAGCCCCCCTTGGGGCTGGGCGCTGGAGAGAAGTAGCCGAGGGACTGGTTTCCAGCTGCCTTGCTCAGACCCTCTTCCTCTTGAGTGAGGAGCGAGCCGGGGCTTCTCAGCCAATCACCAAGCCCACCCTAAATAAGCCATAATGATTCCTGATTGCTCCTTTGTCGCTGGCTGGCTGTCAGCTTCACTTCCATCTGAGGCTGTGGGCAGGGGGAGGGGGCCATGCAGCCAATGTGTGTGCTTGTTTCCTATTTTAGGATAAATGCGCGTGCTGGGGGGCTGAGCCCCCGGGCTCTCAGAAATCCAGGTGCCAGGCACAGATGAGTGGGGGTGGGGGTGGAGGTGAATAGAACCACTTCCAACAGTGGGCAGGACTTTACAGTTTGCAAGGCGTCTCTCTGACCAGGGGGAAGCATCACATCCCTATTTGACTAATGAGTAACTGAGGCTCAGAGAGGGGTTAGTGTACAATCATAGATAGTAGATAATGGGACCAAGTGGGGTTTCATTCATTAATTCAGTCGACAAACATTTATTCAGCACCTACTACGTGTCAGGCACTGCACTAGGTGTTAAATATAAACCCAGAGCTTTTCTTATTGTGACCACAAGAATAGCTCGCTTTTTTTAGATAAGCTTTTCTTTTTAATTCTTATTGAAATATAGTTGATTTATGAGAATAGCTTGCTTTTATTGAGCGCGTACTATGTGCCAGGTGCTTCGCTACCTACTTTTCACGTGCTGTCTCATTAATCCTTCCACCAACACAGTGAAGTAGGGTCAAGCATGTGCTTGGATGGGGCAGGAAGTGTTTCTGCCTCCATCCTAAAGGTTGGTATATGCCAAAGATGGTTACAAATAGGGGCATGTGGGGAGTACAGAGATTGAGGGACTGAGGAGATGAGAGAGGGTCCAAAGGGGAGGGGTGACCGCATGATGCATGACCACATGGGTGACTCCAGGAGATCCAGTCAAAGAACTCACATCCTGTGTAGGGTGGAGAGCCTGGGTGAGCTGTTCACAACACACACACACACACACACACACACACGTACACACACACACGGACTCTGTTGTATCGAAGATCCTACTTAAACACAAAGTAAAAGCCTCTTCCACATCTTCCTTTGGACTCCCTAGGCAGCTCCGAGCACTGACCAGTTAAATAATGAATGACCCACTCCTTCCTCCCACTGCCGGGACATCAGTCTAGGACAATCATTTTAATTCCCATTTAACAGATGAGTAAACTAAAACTAAGAGACCCTGAGTCACCGGCCCGGGTCACTCAACCAGGAGTGGCAGAGTAGATTCTGGAGCCGAGCTCTGAACGAACATCCCCCTCAGGCTGTCCCTGGACCCATTAGTCGTGAGGCCAGCCCGGGTGCCCTCAGTACCTAGCAGGCAGTGGGTGGCGGATCAGCTCAGCCCCTCACTGTAAAGCTGCAAGCCCCCTTCCCCCTTTCCCCTCCCCCTCCCCACGGCCCAGCTCTGCTCAGAGCTATTAACCAGGTCACACTGGCTTGTCCCAGTCCAATAGTTCCCTTAATTGCCTTTTTATAGCACGTCGTACAACTGTTCATTACGCTGTCATATTTCCCCTCCAAGGCAGCAGTGGGGGAGCTGGACGGAGGATGGGGACCCATGCAGGTGGCAGGGGCTGTGTGTGTGGGGCACCAATGTGTGAAGCTTATTTTCTACTTGGTCAGAATGAATTAAACGTGTGCTTCTCACACTTGACTAATACACGAGCCCCTTTTCAAACGGGAAAAAATCACAGCCCCCTCCCTACAACTGACAAATTATCTTTATTATGATTTTACTGAAATATGTACAAACATAAAGCTAAGTATAAATCCATATCCTTTTAGCTTTATACAACTGGAAAAGCAAACACAATGTACCCACATGATACAAACAAAGCTACAAAATCAGAAATTTCAAAATGACACGATTAATTTAATGTGATGGATGATGTGTCGCTGAAATTAAATCGCCACTTGCACATTGAGTATTGTGTTGTATGCTTTAGCATTTAGCCCCCCTCTGTTCTTTTGTCATAAGGCCCACAACAATTAAAGCAGTATTTGGTCATCCAGGGGATCTAGAATTTGCTGGTAGATACTTTAGATATAAAATGATACAACATAAAATTAACCAGTTCTGGGCGAGAGTTAATACACCCCACGTTAAGAAACAGTCAATGTCCCAGGAGCCTTTATCAGCTGTGCTAGGCTAAGCCATCCCATGGGGAGGAGCCATGTGCTCTTGAGGCTGGAAAGCCCAGGATACAGGGCCTGACCCTCAAAGGCCACTCAGACTTCAGTGAAATCCACAAGCTCTTCTGAGCACCTACTGTATGCCTGCCCCTGTGCCTTCCCACCTCCTGTCCCAGAGGAGTTGCCTGTGTGGTCGGGAGGAAGGTGAGGGTGACCAGAGTAGACATATATACCTCTCAGTGCAGGAAGAATGCCCAAGAGCAGACATAGAGATCTGTCTCGCCAGTGGGAGCCAGATCTGGACTTCAGCCCCTCCCTGGAGTCCAAGGCCTAAGCTCTTCCTGGCAGACTCACCTAGAGTGTGGAGGTTATAAGGTCAGCTCTGATCCTGGGTTTGAATGCTGGACCCTCCACTTCCTAGCTGTGAGATCTTGGACAAGTTACTTAACTTCTCTGTATGCCAGTGTCCTCATCTGTAATGGACATGAAACCAACGCAAGCTCAGAGAGATGCTCTAAGGCAATAGTGAGAGAACACAGACAAAGCACTTACCCTAGAACCTGGCATAGAATAAGCATTTGTTAAATATTAATGTTGATATCTCACCTGACTGATATCTCACCTGACTGATATCTCACCTGACTCCAGCTCTCAGCAGAATTGGAAGAGAAAGAAACTTCTAGAGTTAGCCCTTGGACTGGAAGCCATAGAGTTATCATGAGTGGACAATAGAGGATTTGAAACTCTGTGTGACATTTTGTGTGTGTTTGTGGAAGGAGGATCTTCAGCCTCATTAGATGTTCAAAGAGGTTGTGACCTAGAAAAATCTTAGGCCACTGAGGTGGTGCTGGTCCGGGGCTGGCAAATCACTCAGTGTCTTAGCTTGAGCAACATAACAAAATACAACAGACTGGGTGGCTTACACAGCAGGCATTTATTTTCTCACAGTACTGGATGCTAGAAGTCCCAGATTAAGATGTGGCACGGTTGATTTCTGGTGAGGACTCTCTTCCTGGTCTATAGATGGCCACCTTCTCACTGTGTACTCATGTGGCGGAGACAGCAAGCAAGATCTGGTGCCTCTTATAAGGACACTAATCCTATTGGATCAGGGCCCCTCCCTTACGACCTCATTTAACCTTAGTTACTTCCATAGAGGGTCTATCTCCAAATAGTCACATTGGGGGTTAGGGCTTCAACATAGTGAATTTTGAGTGGACACAATTTGATCCATATCACTCAGGGAGGTAGGCTATCTGGGTGAGGCTCTTTTGACCAGCAGAAGCTAGCCCTTAACCCTTCTAAGCAAGGATCACCTCCAGTTCCCCTGGCCCTCCAAATCTAACATCTCTCACCTTGCATAATCCTTCCAACCTTCCCCTTTTCCCTGCTTGTGCCCATCCAGCACCATCTCCCCAGTCCCTGCCTGCAGCCTCTGAAGGTGACAGTAGCCTAACCTAAGGATTGTGGGAATTTAAGGAGGCAATCCCCAGAGTGCTTTCACCAATGCCTGGCACACGAAGAGCACTCCATAAAGGTTAGCTCTGCCCCGACAGGTTTGAAGGTCCAGGAGGTCAGACCCACAGCACCTTTGCACTCCTGGAGTTCAGGGGCCTTGCAGCAGGGCTCACTGGAGTCAGAGCCTTCACCACAGCTATCTCTCCCAGTTATAACTGGTGACCCACAGATTCCTAAGGGTTGCTGAGAGGTCTTGCAAGGAGTCTTTGAATCTGGGTGTGTACCCCAAGCCCTCTATGAATAAAAATCACATCTCACGCATGTATGTATGACTGGCTTCCTACTATGTCGAAGGTAATGTGAGCATTAAAGATGAATCAGTTTAGAAGAGCTACAGAACTCAGAATTCAGAGCTAAATTTTGGCCATTGCCTCTGTGTATTTCCTCAACCAATTATACTAAAAGTTCATGGGGGGAAATGGTTTTGTGATATGGATTTAATCCAACCCACACATGTTTATTCAGTGTCTACTGTGTGCTAGGGACCCAGTGGGGAATGAGGTAGTCATTCTCCCTGCTTCCCAGTGTAATAGGAGGCTGTGTTCTCATAAAGGCAGGAACCCTTGGTCTAAGGGTTCAGTCCAGGGCTCTTGCTTCAGTTCCAGGCAGCTTCCTCCGGTTTCACAGGCTGCCAAGGGCCAGGCCTGGGTCCCCATTGTCCCCCGCTCCCTGGTCTCTTCTCAGAGCCATGCACACAAAGGCATGAACCCAGAAGCCCAGAACTCATGAAATCCAGCCTCCCTTGCCCTGAGGCCGGACTCCACATGATCTCTGAGAGGACATCCAGCCTTTGCCTGCATGCCTCCAGAGATGGCATGCTCTCTATTTCAGCAAGGAAAACTGCTAATATTTACAAGGTCATTAATATATTTTAATATGTTTCACCCTGAACTAGCAGAGGCAGCCCATGGTGCCCCCTGATTTGTCTCACCAAAGGGAGAAGAATCAGGGTCTTTGTTCCGGGCATGGATTGCTGCCCCCTCTCCCCCCTTGTGCCCATGGACTCAGCATCAGGAAATTGGGTTCTGGTTTGAGGCAAGATGGGCATGACTTTCTCAAGCCAATGCACTAGCTTGATGGGGGAAGGGGGTGATTTATAGAGCCAGCGCCTGTCCCCATAGCAGGAAAAGGCTCAGGGGCAGAATATGCTCTGGAAAAGGAAGAGGAGGGGGGTCTGTCTGTGATCATTCAGCCCCGAAACGATGCTCATGATGTTGGCTTTCCAGGCCATTAATTCAAGGGCTCCATGCCCCACCCCCATGGTGCTGCCTGCTCTGGGAGATAAGCCCAGTTCTATTTAACCCTATTTATTCCCCCAAAGTGTCCTCCATCTCTGCTAGCCGGGTGTTTAACCCTTTGGCTACTGAAGGCATCAAAAATAGAATAATCTCATTTGGAAGAGGGACACCCACCGCCCCCCAACCCTGGTCCGGGTGGCAGGACCAATCCAGAATACAGGTTTAGCTTCATGGGACTTGGCAGGAGTCCTGGGAGTCCTTCACTCCTCCCGCTCAAGCAGCCCAGGTCCCCCAAGAGGGTGGGACTTTGTGTGGCCCTGGGAGGAGAACCCCCGACCCCACACCCAGGACAGGCAGCAGGGGCAGCTCCTGTTGCCTCACCCGCCATCCACGTTATCTTAGTCACAGATCTGGGTTCTGGCATCGGCCAAGTGGAAGGCTGTGGCAACTCTGTCTGTTTTGTGCCCCCCCCCACCCCGGCTGCTGTCTGTAGCACATCCTGCTCCGTCTCCCTGCTGCCTCTTCTAGCATGTTCCTTTTTATGTCTCCTCTGCCCCTTTCCTCTCTTTGTTCTCTCCTCTTTTCCCTTTCGTGATCACGTAGGGGTATTGCTTTTGTGGGTGTCTGATGATTGGTCTCATTGTGAATCTGTGTGTGTGTGTGTTTCTGTGTCTGGGTGTCTGTCAGCGTGTGTATGTGCTGGCCTGTCTCTGACCTATGTGTGTTGCTCTGTTAAGCTGTGTGAATCTGCTGATGTACTTGAATCTGTGTGTTGGTCCTCATTTCTTTGTGCATCTGTCAACTGGCTTGTCATTATCTGTGTGTGAGTGGATGTGTGTATGCGCATGTTGTGTTTCAACTCAGGGGGCCAAGCAGCTGCAAATTCCTCTCCTGAGGGTGCCCCTAGAGGAGCAAGTATGAGAATTCAGAAGTTGATGGCTTCACTAGAGCACAGCCCAGCTTCATACCAGACAGATAGGTTGTCCTGGTCGTCTCCTGGGGCTGCCTGCCAGGCCCCCTGCCCTCTGCACTCCTCCTACCCTTCATTCTTTTCCCTTCAGGTCAGTCCAGGACTGGAAGGGGTGAGGACAGGGAGGTGTGGCAAAGCCAGAGGGTGTGCATTCAACTCACTTCGACTCTCAGGCCCAGTCACAGGCTTTTTCTCGTACACTCACTTTCCCCCAAACAATGAAAAATGGCCATTGGGTTCTAGCGATAACAACAATAATAATAAAATAATTGCTACCATGTATTGGGACCCTTAGCACATGCTAAGAATTTTATATACACAATCTTGTTGAATCCCCTCAAGAACTCCGGGAGTCTGTTGTTATTTTCACATTTTAGTGATGAGGGAAATGGAAGCTGGGACATGTTAAGTGAGTCACCCAATGTCACACAGCTAGTACATGACAGTGCAGGATTTTCCAAGATGAGGTCATGGAGGGGAAGGTACACTGGAAGAGCATCAGGGTTCCTTCATCCTAGCCCAGCTCTACCCTGGACTCTGCATGACCTTGCGTAGGACACCTTCCCGCTGGGCCTGGGTTTGCTTCTCTGTACAATGAGAATGAAAGTGAGGCTCTGTTGGGATGTTTTAGGGAGGTTTAAGTATTGCAGAGAGGGTGATTGGCCTGAGTGTTCTCTGGGGTCCCCACTCGCGGTCCCAAGAATTGGGGTGAGAAACAGAAACAGGGACCGTGCTTGTGTCATCTTCAGCCAAAAGAGAGTCACACACAGAATAAGCTTTGAGAAATTTTGCTGAATGAATGAATAAATGAGTGAATGAATGACCTCATTTCTCAATACTACAAGAACTTCACAGCCCACCTTGGGTCCTACAACAGTGAACAGCAGTAGGGAAAAGGAAAGACAGGATAAGCACCCCAGACCCTCATAAAATCCACACACGAATTGGCAATGACCAACTGATACATATGTGTTATTGATTCACTTGTCAAAGAAGGCATCAATGACCATATTCAGGTCTGGGTATGTACGGGGTAGAAGGGAGCCATAGGGAACTCTTGTCTCTGCCCAGATTATCTCCTATGCAACTAAGGAATTTCACCAAGAATATAAGGGGAGGGATGAGGATTAGGAGATAGAGATCTTGGTCTATAGAAATCTGTAGGGAAAAGGCTCTCTCTCCATAGCATCTGGGGTTTGTGGTGGGGAGGGTCTGTCTCTAGGGCAAATCTCTGGGATGGGAGATCAGTTATTTTGTTTTGTTTTGTTTTTTTCAAAGCCTCTTTGGAGGAGTGGATCTCTGTGTTTGGGGGAAGGACCTCTGTCCTGTCTTTGTTCTGAGTCCTATCATGATTTGGAGGGTCCGTGTCTGGGAGAAGGTTCTCTGGAGAGGTTTTCTTGTCATAGTGGTGGTGGGAAATGCTTCACGCTAGGGTAGAGGGTTTCTGTTTTCTGCCAGGCAGGCTCTTGGGGGAATTTAAGGGGGTACCTGGGAGCGATTACTAGCATCTCTGCCCAATGTGATGGAGGCTCCGTATCCAGAGAGGAGATTCTCAGAGACCGTGAGGCGCTGGGGATGTGGGCAGGGAGGGGTAGGAGGTAGAGGGGAAGCCTGTCTTCTCGTGGCAGCTCCAACGCGATGGTCAAAGCCCTCAGGCCGTCCTACTTGTGCGCTGACCTGAGCTAATCTAGAAATACAGCAGGGGAGGAGGAGACTGGGGCTCTCAGAGAGACTGGGTCTTGGGAAGGGGGTCACTGGGAGCCCCTTTCTTTTCGTTTCCTTCAGATTCTCCCCATCCCGTCCCCAGTCACAGCCACTAGTCCTCCTGCACCTAGGCTGGGACGGCCAGGTCGCTGACGTTGCTGTTTAGTGCCTAAGAGCCCGGGGCAGGAGCCCAGCTGGGAACACACTGAGCCGGGACCCGCACAGAGACACAACTACAAAAGGACTCCTACAGGCAAAACCACAAGCAACCCATTCAGGAATACATATACACATGCAATCCAGCACACAAGCTCTGCGCACACACAGGCTCAAATGCGCGCAAAACTACGCACCTACAGAATAAACATGGTTACCAAATCTCAGCCTCGGAGTCCGCTCAGCTCCAGCCCGTAGCAATACCTGGTACAGTGTCGGTCTTTGTCTCTGGGTCTTTCTCCTGCTCTCGAGCTACACGCAACCCACTCAACAGAAACAGTCTAGGTTTGCACAGCCCCCGGCAGCCTCCGGGCTAGCAGGGCCGGAGCGCACAGCGCGCCTCCCCACCCTGGGCCCGCCGCGAGCCTTTCCTTCCTCTGTGCCAGGCACCAGCTGCGCCCTTCCGCGGCGCGGGCACTCGCAGACCCGCCTCGAGGCTGTTGACAGGTGCCTTCAGTCCTTCCTCCTTCCAGACCCCCAAACGAAAAGAAAGCGAACAGCCAACCTCTCGCCCTCATTATGCACACGTTTGGAGAACGGTTGGTGGCGGACAACCCGCAGAATCACTTCCATCTCGGCGTCCCTGGACGGGAGGAGACAGCCCCAGTGACCGAGGCCGGGGCTGAGCCTTCTTGAGAGCGTTCCTCCACTTCTGCCGGACACTTCTGCCTTCAAGGGGGGCTCGCGACCAGGTTGAAGCGCTGGTGATGGGTGCCAGGGAGACAGAGCGATGCCCAGACAGCCTGGGCCGCCGGAGACAGGTAACTGTCCTGCTGCCTTTCTGGGAGTCTAGACCAGTCCTTGGCCAGAGGATCTGGGGCTGAAAGGCTCGCGAACTCTGGAGGGGGTAGCCAGGGACAGGGGACCAAGAGGATCTGCCCGCTCGGGCCCCCTCCCTCCCTGCGGCGGCGAGGTGGGAAGGGCCAGGATCGGAGTTTAGCACCTCCTCCAGAAATGCAGCACTCCGGCCCCCACCCCGCCCTCCACACCCCTCCTTCGCGCGCTCCCTCCTGCTCCCTTCCGTGGGCGCCCTTCTCCTGTCCCCATCTCGGTTCTCCGGAGTCCCTTGGTGCCCCCTTTCTCTTCTCCTTGCCCTCTCCTCACTCCTCCTACCTCCCGGAGTTTCTCCCTCCCCAGCCCCTCCGCCCCCGCCTGATTGCGAGGGGCGGGAGCGCTTTGGGCTGCGCGCGGTTGGGGGCGCCGCGCCAGCTTCGCGTAGATGCTCTGACGCCGCCGCCGCCACCGCCGCCCTCCGCAGCCCAGCCCGCGCCCCGCGGCAGCTCCGCAGTGCAATCGCCACCGCCGCTCCGCCAGCCCCGCTGCCCGCCTGCCGGGTCGGCCTTGAGCGAGCCTCAGACGTCAGCCGAGGGGGTCATGAGCCAGAGCGCCTCGGGGCGCCGCGGGGAAAGCGAGCGAAGATAGCGGTCTCTCGCCCCCGTGGCCCTCACCGCCTTGCCGTGCGTCCCCCGCGTCCCCAGCCCCTTCTGTCCTTTTCTTGGGCCCCGCTGCCACCATGGCCACCCTGCTCCGCAGCAAGCTGTCCAACGTGGCCACGTCCGTGTCCAACAAGTCCCAGGCCAAGGTGAGCGGCATGTTCGCCAGGATGGGTTTTCAGGCGGCCACCGACGAGGAGGCGGTGGGCTTCGCGCACTGCGACGACCTCGACTTTGAGCACCGTCAGGGCCTGCAGATGGACATCCTGAAAACTGAGGGCGAGCCCTGCGGGGACGAGGGCGCTGAACCGCCCGTCGAGGGAGACATCCATTACCAGCGAGGCGGTGGCGCGCCCCTGCCGCCCTCGGGCTCCAAGGACCAGGCCCTGGGAGCTGGTGGCGAGTTCGGGGGCCACGACAAGCCCAAGATCACGGCGTGGGAGGCGGGCTGGAACGTGACCAACGCTATCCAGGTGAGCGCGGGATTCCAAGCTTTACCTCTCTCCCCGCCCCGCCCCCCCCCCCCCCCCCCCAGATCTGCGCACCAGGCTCTACTCGCAGTAGAGTCGCCTGGAGATCTCAGCCTCAAGACCCCTTCCTGTACCAGGAATCTCGCCTTCCCCCATCCCTTCCAGCCCTGCGCGGGGATCTACGACCCCAGGAGGTGTCTCCCCACCCCCCATCCGGCCCCCTCCCTCATCTCCGGCCGCCGGACCGCTAGGCTGAGGTTCGGTTAGAGACGCTTTCCCGGAGACCCTGCCTGAAGCGAGGGAAACAGGAGGAGGGGAAGTGGGGAGGGGTGAGGGAGAAAGAAAATCAGGATTGGAGGGAACAGTATGGCCTGGGACTCCGGAATGGATTCACAGCTGCATTTTCGGCAGAAAAGGAGAGGGGGAAAGAGCTGAGCTGGGAGTCTCCCCACCCCCCGACACACAAGACACACACGCATAGACAGCGCGCATGCACATAAGCAGGCACACATGCCCACAGCCCCCCTCCCCCGAAGAAACGCCGGTCACAGGTGCACACGACATTCATCTATATATAGACCACAGAATTATCCTCAAATGCACCTTCATACACCCCTACACCTCCCCCACACAGAAACACATACCTGTACATACCAAGGGCACACACATAAACCCGTCTGAACATAACACACGCACACATGCACAAACTCATGCATACAGCATCCACCCGCTCTCTCAGGTGCAGCCCTGTCGGGGACAAACAGGTATACACAAACATGCACACACACACACATACGTATGACCACAAAAGCACAATATGGTCCCTGGTACCTCAGCGCTACCTGCGCACAGACACCCCTCTCTCTCGAAATCCCGGCTACACCGCAAAAAGCTTCTCCGCGTGTGACCCTGGCGAAGCCGCCTCCAGATGCTCTGAACCGCCTCTGGTCTCCAGGCCCACCATCCCGTCACCCCTGCTCTCAACCCTCAGTCCCCACCAGGCGGCGCCGGACTCCACCGGGAGCGGGTTTGGAACCTGCACAACGACCCCGGGAGCTGGAGAAGGCGAGCAGCCCGCAGCCCGAGGGACAGAGAGGGCCTCCGCCCCACGCGTCCCCGGGTCCTGCGGCTTGCCTCCCATCTCCCACCCTTGGAGTCCCCGGAGCGCACAGGTCGTTGGGGCGCAGAACGTGGGTTTCCCGGGAGCTGGAGGCCGAGATGGGGTTGTCTTGGGACCCGGGCTCCGCGGGGCTCCTCGGGGCCCTGCTCAGTAAGTGACCCGACCCGAGGCGCCTTCCGCTCCAGGGCCGGGCCGGACGGCCAAGCGCAACCAGGGACCGGGGGCACGCACCAGGTTCGGTTGCCGCCCCCGCCTTCACCTGGGGCATCTTCAAAGACCCCGTTCCGTAGGCCTTGATGGAGGCCAGGGTGGAAGGCTGGAGGCCTGCAAGCCTCGGGAACCCTGGATTTCGTTAGCTTTGCTTCCCTGTGTGGATTCTAAACCCTTCTTCCACAGCTCTGCCCGCCCGTTCCCCAGGTTCTGGTTATTGACTCCCGCTTGGGTTTGCCGTTCACAAAGCGCTTGCGCTTTCCCCGTAGGCCCCTAATCCTGCTCGCCTCTACCACTTAGTCCCCTTCCTTAGGGATCGGTCTCTCCGCCCCAGTTTCGGCCTGGCCCTAAGACTGCCCAACCCTGTCTCCCCGTCCCCACGCCTCTGGCCTCACCCCACCCAAAGCCCTTCGCCAGCAAACCCCACGTTCTCACTGGTCTTGCCTCCCTGCCGCTTGCCCCACGCTCAGCCCCCTTCCTCCCCACCCCGTCTCCTTTCTCTCCCGCTGCCGCTTTCAACGGTTTCCCTCTCCAGTTCGGCCCTTAGGCATCTGCGTTCCCCTCATTGGCTTCCTTGCACCCCATTCCAGCCCCACCTTAGACTCTGCATCCCCTTTTCCTAGTGGCTCAGGCCCAGCTCTCTACCTTTCTCCTCGTCCTTTTCCGGTCAACTCCCTCCAGCCCCTTCTCATCTTTTTCCGAACCACCCCCAGGTATCTCCTCGTACCCCTTCCCTCTTTGCGGCTTGACCCCTTACTCAGCCCCCTCCCTACCTCCCAGCTTACTCTACACCTCCACTCCAGCCTATCCTTACCCTCTCCTCCCAGGGCTTAGGCCCAGTTCCCACTTAGCGCCCCCTTCCGGCTACACCCTTAAGTCACTCTCCCAGACCCCGTATTCCGATACAGCAAACACTGAGCTCCCGGGTCTGGTTGCCTTTTCGTTCCGCAGGGCATGTTCGTGCTGGGCCTGCCCTACGCCATCCTGCACGGCGGCTACCTGGGATTGTTCCTCATCATCTTCGCCGCCGTGGTGTGCTGCTACACTGGCAAGATCCTCATCGCATGCCTGTACGAGGAGAACGAGGACGGCGAGGTGGTACGCGTGCGGGACTCGTATGTGGCCATCGCCAACGCTTGCTGCGCTCCGCGCTTCCCCACGCTGGGCGGCCGCGTAGTGAACGTGGCGCAGATCATCGAGCTGGTGATGACTTGCATCCTGTACGTGGTGGTGAGCGGCAACCTCATGTACAACAGCTTCCCAGGGCTGCCCGTGTCGCAGAAGTCCTGGTCCATCATCGCCACGGCGGCGCTGCTGCCCTGCGCCTTCCTTAAGAACCTCAAGGCCGTGTCCAAGTTCAGCCTGCTGTGCACTTTGGCCCACTTCGTCATCAACATTCTGGTCATTGCCTACTGCTTATCGAGGGCGCGCGATTGGGCCTGGGAGAAGGTCAAGTTCTATATCGACGTCAAGAAGTTTCCCATCTCCATTGGCATCATCGTGTTCAGCTACACGTCGCAGATCTTCCTGCCTTCGCTGGAGGGCAACATGCAGCAGCCCAGCGAGTTCCACTGCATGATGAACTGGACGCACATCGCCGCCTGCGTGCTCAAAGGCCTCTTCGCGCTCGTCGCCTACCTCACCTGGGCCGATGAGACCAAGGAGGTCATCACGGATAACCTGCCCGGTTCCATCCGCGCCGTGGTCAACGTCTTCCTGGTGGCCAAGGCCCTGCTGTCCTACCCGTTGCCCTTCTTCGCTGCTGTCGAGGTGCTGGAGAAGTCGCTCTTCCAGGAAGGCAGCCGCGCCTTCTTTCCCGCCTGCTACGGCGGCGACGGGCGCCTCAAGTCGTGGGGCCTGACGCTGCGCTGCGCGCTGGTCGTCTTCACGCTGCTCATGGCCATCTACGTGCCGCACTTCGCGCTGCTTATGGGCCTCACCGGCAGCCTCACGGGCGCCGGCCTCTGCTTCCTGCTGCCCAGCCTCTTCCACCTGCGCCTGCTCTGGCGCAAGCTGCTGTGGCACCAGGTCTTCTTCGACGTCGCCATCTTCGTCATCGGCGGCATCTGCAGCGTGTCCGGCTTCGTGCACTCGCTGGAGGGCCTCATTGAGGCCTACCGAACCAACGCGGAGGACTAGGGCGCTAGGGCCAGCCCCGGCCACCCTCCCGCGCTCTCCCGGCCTCCCCACCCACCCTTCCCCCAACAAACCCGTGCGCCCTGCTGCCGCGCTTGGGAAGCCAAGCTTTAAACATCTCTGGCTCCCCGTTTCTGATTTTGGGGGTTGGGGGCGGGAGGGGATAGGGATCCACAATCCATTGCGTCTGCATTTCTGTTGTCCTTTCTTTTCCACAACACCCTGGTTTCGGGGGAGGCAGTGGCGCATCTGTGGGCAGGGTTTTCTGTCCTTCCAGGAGGGGCCCCGACACTTTGGTCCCTGTCACCGAGGGGGGGTGGGAAGGGAGGGAGAGGGGGCCCAACTCGCAGGCGCAGAAACTTGACCTTGCGGGCACATTTCACAGCCATCAGTGCTTGGAATCTGCAGAGTCTAGCCATTTCCAGCAAGAACGATACCCATTCCGGAGACATTTCAACCCTTCAGCGGGAAAGGCTGGCCGGGAAATCTGTTTCGGGTGGGAGATTTCCTTTGCCGAAGCGGGGAAGCGAGAAGCCCCGGCAGGGCCGGCTTGCCTGCCGGTTGGTTTTCAGGAATCCAAACTCATCTTGTGCAATTTATCAGGTTGTGGAACTGTTCTGCTGTGCGTGTGGTGTGCTCGTGGTGAATAAGATGAAATGTATATCAGAAAAAAAATCTATCTCTAATTTAGAGTGCGGTGCATAATTATATCCGCAAATAAAGAAGAAACAAAGGCGCTCGTGGCCCTGTCTCAGTTCTGCATTTTCGTACCCGCGGGAATCCTGGCGCTGGGTGGCGAGGGAACCGGCTCTGGCCCGCCGCATAAAGCAAGTGGGGATGGAGAAGCAGCTGTAGTTTAAAGAGTCCCTGGAGAGCTCTGGGGAGCGTGAGGGGTGCTCAGCACCAAGGGGAAGCTTTCTGAGTACTTGGGGGACTCAGGCAAAGGAGCACGTGGTGGTGCGCCCACGGTTTCGGTGTGACCTTGGCTCCCCAACCACCAGGACTAGGCTTCCCCCCCACCAAATCTTTCCCCGGGGGTTGGATCCACCTGAGAATTTGGTGGACACTCGAACTCCAATCCTAAAATAAAGAAGGAAGAAAAAGTTTTGCTTATGTACAAAAGCCCTACAGAGTTGTTCAACAAATATTTATAGACAGCCCACCAGGGCTGGGACCGTGCTGGCTGCCAGGAAACTCAGCCCTGCCCTCCTGGAGCTTACAGTCTAGCAGAGAGACAGGCAATAGATTGGGACTCTGAAATCCACAGTATGACTGCTGGCTGTGAAGAGAGCTACAAAGGAAGTCAGCAGGGCCATTGTGTATTTCCCAGGGTTTGCCAACCTAGCATCCCAGGCATCTCTCACCCTGGAGAAACCCTCTCAAGTCCAAGGTGGGGT
Source organism: Mesoplodon densirostris (assembly GCF_025265405.1). NCBI lineage: Eukaryota > Metazoa > Chordata > Mammalia > Artiodactyla > Ziphiidae > Mesoplodon > Mesoplodon densirostris. The sequence continues at coordinate 21,426,291 of NC_082676.1, read as the reverse complement.
TTACACAGCCACAGTGAAGAGATCTGGCTGTTTAGATTCACCAGGCAGAGCCGTTTATGTCCCAGTCTCCCCTTTTCTTGAGCAGCCCGTTTGAGAATGTGTTTGCTTAAATTACCCAGAGGACCCTGTCCTTTTTTATGCAGATCCTACTGCAAGGGCAGCCCTCCTGTTGCTTCCAGGGGTGCCAGTCCGGGGTACATTGAAATGGATCAAGGTCAGACTCTCCAGATGGAATCTGGGAGCTCAGGAATGCTAGGCCATTCTCACTGGGAGAGAAGCCACGGTGGGAGGTTCTTGATCTCTCCCACCAAGGCAGAGCCCTCGTTTGGAACGATTTCTCCAGGTGCAATGGGCGCGCAGGAAAGAAAGAGGAGAATGCCTATGCACAGTGGCCATTTCTCCCTGCCCGCTGCCATGGCATGGGTCAGTGAGTGCTTGTGTGAGAGAGAGCGCCTACACGAAGATGTGCGGGGTTGGGGGTGGGAGGCTGTATCTGTGTCTTGTGAGAGCTTTGATGAATGCCTGTGCTTGCCTGTGTGTGCAGAGCATCCCTGAGCGCGTGCCTGCAACAGAGGTGACCTCGCACCGCCTGCTTCTGCAGCCATCCAACAAGTGTGGAAGCGCAAGGGGGATAAAGTTCGGTCCCCTCGGCCGCCTGCGGCTCTGACGATTTGAACGGGCCATTTGAGATGTCCGCTGTCATCCACCTGATGCCCCTTTGTCACTATTGTCGCGAGTCAGGATCCAGATCTGACTAGAGGATTCTCAGCTTCCCGTCCCTCTACGCTCTCTGATGCCTCCCGGGCCGGGAAAACTGACCGTTCACCGCCCTTGCCCCGCCTTCGCTGCTCCTCCGCAGGTCCACCCACCCTCGGGTACGATCTGAGTCGGAGCTCGGTCTGTAGCCTTCAGAAAAAGCCCTGACTTCTGCAGTGGAAGGGAAGGAGGGAGCGTCACACTGCACCAGCTCCGTCCTTCCCGTCTCTAAAAGGACAAATGAGACACCAGGCAGGCCCCGGACAGCGGCTGCCATCTCCGCGGACTCGCCTGGAGCCGCTGCACTGCGTCCTAGCTCCCGGCTTTGTGCTCAGCTCCCTGCACCCCGGGTCCCCCACCCGTCACCCTGCGCGGGCCCAGAAAGGCAGAGGCGGGAGAGCCAAGCTCCTAGGCGCCCCAAGGGAAACCCTGCCCCCTCGTGGGCAATACACCCATCCCCAGACTTGCATTCAGGCCGACGGGAGAAATAGACAGCAGGAGAAGATGCGACCCATCTCTGCATCTCCCACCTCTACCCCCCAACATCAAAGTGCATGGCTAGAAGATGAAAAGAAACTCCTGAGCTCTCCTCGGGTCCGCTGTGAGTTCGCGATCTGAATTCGAGGGAGGCAGATAGGGCCGGCAAGGTTCATTCAGCGAAGGAATTGAGGAGGGAGGGAATCCACCTCAGGACCCGCCCCTTCCCCTCCCCCCCCAACCAGGTTTCCCTCAGTTCCCTCGGTTCTTACGACGAATCCTGGCTCCACGCCCTTCGGACCCTTACCCACTTCTGTGCTTTGGGAACCACCAAGATCCCGGAGGAAGCCGCCACCCTGTCCCGAGCCAGCCGTGCCTCGCTCCCCAGCGGTGAGAGAAGGTTCTCCACCTGTAGATTTCTAAATGCTTCTTCCCTCCCTGCCACCCTGCACTCTCACCTCCCCGCCCAGTTGATAATGATGGCTTATCTCTAGTGCTGTACTTTCAGGCCCTCCATATTTCAAGTGACATTTCGATGGGGTTCCCCCCCGCAACATAGAAGGATGCTATATCATAGGACATGTTTTGTTAAATGACAAACCCTACCCCAGGGACTAATATGTTCCCCACCTAGGGGCCTTGGAGGGAAGGAGGGAGTCAACCAGACTCCACTGGGCACCAGTCAGGTAGTGGAGAGGATCCAGGCATTTCTATTAGTGGGGAGCAGGGATCTCAAACGCAGGGCCAGAGACAGGCTTCGGTCAAGGAGGGGCAGGCTGGCTGGACTGCTACGTCTGCACTGGACATCCAGGGGTTAAGGGAGTGGGGGACAATATATATATATATATATATATATATATATATACAAAACACATCTTTATCCATTCATCTGTCAATGGACACTTAGGTAGCTTCCATGTCTTGACTATTGTAAATAGTGCTTCAGTGAACATTGGGGTGCGTGTATCTTTTCAAATTATGTTTTTCTCCAGAAATATGTCCAAAAGTGGGATGGCAGGATCATATGGTAGCTCTATTTTTAAGGAACCTCCATACCGTTCTCCATCGTGGCTGCACCAATTTACATTCCCACCAACACTCTAGGAGGATTCCTTTTTCTCCACACCCTCTCCAGCATTTACTGTTTGTAGACTTTCTGATGATGGTCATTCTGACTGGTGTGAGGTGATACCTCATTGTAATTTTGATTTGCATTTCTCTAATAATTAGCGGTGTTGAGCATCTTTTCATGTGCCTCTTGGCCATCTGTCTTCTTTGGAGAAATGTCTTTTTAGACCTTCTGCCCATTTTTTGATTGGGTTGTTTGTTTTTTTGATATTGAGCTTCAACAGCCAAATTTGAGGCCCGTTCCCATCACACCCTCCTGGCCAAGCATCAGGCAGACTGGGAAGCAAATATTTCCTTGGAACAGTTTTCTAATGGCTCTATCATCTGAGTCCTGCTGTGCAGACTCCCTCAGGAATAAGAGCATATGCATTGTCTGATCACCTAAATGTGCAGTGTGTATATGTAGTGGGGTATGTGTGTGTGTGTGTGTGTGTGTGTGTGTGTGTGTGTGTGTGTGTGTGTGAGTTCAGAGACCAACATGAGAGTGCCTTAAGCAAAACAGAAGTTGTATTTCCTTCTCACATAAAAATCAGAGCTGGTAAGAGGTCCAGACCCACGCTTCTCAAATTTTAATATGCACGTGAATCATTTGGGGATCTTCTTAAAATTCAGGTTCCTGATTCACTGGATCTCAGGTGGAGCTGGAGGTTTTGCATTTCTAACAAGCTCCCAGGTGATGGTGAGGCCGCTGGGCTGCAATCCACACTTGGAGGTGCAAGGCCCTGGAGCACCGATTCTCAAATTTTACTTCCTTCTACCATCATCTGGGGAGATTAGAAAGCTCCCCATGCCCAGGTCTCACCACATAGGATGAAAGCAGAATCTCTAGGGGTGGGACCCAGGCATTAGCACTTTTGAAAGCCCCCCACACAGCAGTCATAGGTTGATAGCAATGATCAAAATGTGCTGGTCAGGAATTTATGGATTTCCTTCCCTGGCAGTGGAGTAACTTCTGGGTTAGAGCTCTCTCTGCCTCTCCTTTCCTGGGGGAACTCCATGGTCCACTGTTCTCAGTGCTCTTGGCCTTGCCCTCTGAGAAGTTCTTTTATATCCATGAACCTCCTGGGGATCTCAGAGAGTATCCCCTCCTTGGGGTGGCACAGCTTTCACACTCGGCTTCCTCCTGGTGCAGGTTTGGGATCCTAGGGTTACCTTACAAGTCATATATATATAGAATTTTGGAGTCCAGGCTTGTGGTTTCTTGACAATACAATTACGTCAAAACTTAGTGTTGACCCTGTAAGTTCAGTCGTGCCCCTCAAAAAGATATGTTGAAGTCCTAATGTCTTGTACCTGTGAATGTGATCTTATCTGGAAATAAGATTGTTGCAGAGGTACAGATGTAATTAGTTAGGATGAGGTCATACTGAAGTAGGGTGGGTCCTTAATCCAATATGACTGGTATCTTTTTTTTTTTTTGGCTGTATGCGGGCCTCTCACTGCTGTGGCCTCTCCGCTGCGGAGCACAGGCTCCGGACGCGCAGGCTCAGTGGCCATGGCTCACGGGCCTAGCCGCTCCATGGCATGTGGGATTTTCCCAGACCGGGGCACGAACCCGTGTCCCCTGCATCGGCAGGCAGACTCTCAACCACTGCGCCACCAGGGAAGCCCCCTATGACTGGTATCTTTATCAGAAGAGGAAAAGAGATACACAGAGACAGAGACACACAAGGAGAACACCACATGACAATGCAGGCAGAGAGTGCAGGGTTGGGTCTACAAGCCAAAGACTGCCAGCAATACCAGAAGCTGAGAGCAAGGCAAGGAACAGATTCTCCCCTGGAGCTTTCAGAAAGAGCACGGGCTTGCTGATACCTTCATTTTGGACTTCTAGCATCCAGGACCGTGAGAGAATAAATTTCTGTTGTTTTCAGCCATTTCACTTTGTGTTGGGTTTTCTCCATGTGTCTCTCATCCTCTTTAGACTCAGGGCATGTTCTTCTCATGACTAACAGCAGGAGAGTAAAAGTGCAGTCTAAGCCACACAGGCACATTTGAAGCCTCTGCTCAGATCATATCTGGCTAACAGTCCACTGGCTAAAAGTGAGTCCCATGGCCAAGCCCAATATCAATGTCTATGGTGAGAGAGGCCCAACAAAGTTACATGGCAGATGGTATGGATGTTCACTCCTCTATAATCCTATTATAGAGGAGTGAAGAACTGGGAACAATAATCCAATCTACATTGCCTATACATAGTGCTTCCCACCCCCCTAAAAGGTAATACTTTCACACGGTTAAAAAATAAAAAGTATATGAAAAAGTATGCAGTGAAAAAGTCTCCCACACCTGACACACTCACGTTGTCCCTTTCCTTTACAGGCAAACACTTTTCTTAGTTTCTTGTCCATCTGCATGAAAATACAAAAAAACCCATAAATATTTTCTCCCCACCCCCTTTCTAAAAGGGAGTTCCTATAAACTGCACTGCCTTATTTCTCTTAAATATATATCTTGGAGATTTTTCCGTATTAGTATACTTAGATGTAGTTCTTAAACTTACATTCACTTATTTTTACTCTGTTCTGCTCCTCCTCACTTTCTCAGTTTAATGATGGATTCCTTCAGATGTCTGAGAAAATGGCTTGTGTTGAAAGGCAACACCTTTAATCTGATTTTGCCACTAACTGGCTCCCTATTTGGCCTAGAAGTGCTCCTAGAGGTTCTTGAGAACGTTTGGGGGTCTCATCTCTTGCTAAGGATGTTTATTTATAACCACCTTTTATAATTAACTTGCTTTTACCTCACAAAGTGTTCCAGAGCTGGGAGGGTAGAGTCAAGGCAGCTGCTCTAATTCTTGCAATCCCCTTGGCTGGTGGAAAGGGGGAAACAGGGCAGGGGAGAGCGTGCCCAGTCCTTTTAGAGCTAAAACTAAGGGGGTGGGGGGTCCCGGTCACATTACCTCCACTCCCACCCTCATTGGCCAGAACTGAGTCACATGATCACAACAAGCTAGATGACCACGCAGGGGAATTATACCACAAAAAAGAAGAAAGAGAATATGCACATAGTAGGTAACAATTAGCAGTCCTTTTCTCAGCGTTTGAGGTCTGTGAGAGGGTACAGTCTGTAGGTCTTAATAAATAAATCTATTTTAAAACTTTATATTGTATTATAAAATATAACACACGTGCAGAAAAGTGCACAAATCGTAAAGAGGACGGTTTGATGAACTTTCACAAAGTGAACACGCCTGAGTAGCAAGCTCCTCGGTCAAGAAATTGAGCGGTCGGTACCCCCGAGTTTGTTTCCTTGACAGCAAGGCTAAAGGCGACGTAATCATGTGGGGGCAGAGCCAAGGGCGGTTGAAGATGATCCCCGGCAAATAGGGCGTGGCTAAGCGGAAAAGGGAGCCCCGCGGAGCTCAGTTCTGGAGGCCAGGAAGGGGCTGCGCCCTTGGCGTTACGCACTCGGGGCGGGGCTTGCTGGCCCAGAGTCCCGGCTACAGCGAAGGGGCGTGGCCAGGTCGGATGTTGGGGGCGAGGTTAAGCCACAGCCAGGGAGGGCGGGGCCTAGCGATCCCGAAGGCGGCATGGGCCACCAAGGGCGAGTTAGGTGAAAAGGCCGGCGGGGCTTAGAGAGGAGAGGAGGCTTGGCGAACCCGCTGTGATGCGCGGGGGCGGAGTCTCGCGCGATCTGGGCGGGCGCTGCGTCGGGGGCGGGGCTTCGCGCCATTTGGGCGGACGCTGCGGCGAGGGGCGGGGCCAGTGCGCGCGCTCCAAGATGGCGGCGGCCAGTGCAGCAGGGCAGCCTACGAATGTATTCCCATTCCGTGATGCCCGCGCCGCGCCGGATCAGGTGCTGGAGGCCGGTCCGGTGGCGCACGGGCCATTGCCGGTGCCTCTGGTGCTGGACAACGGGTCGTTCCAGGCCCGCGCAGGCTGGGCGTGCCCCGGGCCGGACCCGGGCCCCGAGCCCCGGCTGCAGTTCCGCGCCGTGTGCGCCCGCGGGCGGGGCGGGGCTCGGGGCGGGGCGGGCCCGCAGGTAGGCAACGCGCTGGGCAGCCTGGAGCCGCTGCGCTGGATGCTGCGATCGCCCTTCGACCGCAACGTGCCAGTGAACCTGGAGCTGCAGGAGCTGCTGCTTGACTACAGCTTCCAGCATCTGGGTGTCTCCTCACAGGTGAAGGGCGGGGTGGGGTTAGGCTTGAGGGGAGGGGTGAGGTCGTGTCCCCGCTCACTCCGCTCTCCGAGGGATAATAGTCACTCCAGTAGTTCTGATTGTCATTTAGTCATTGATTTAGTCAGTTGATCAAATATTAGGCGCCTAACGTGTGTTAAGTCTTGTGCTAGGCGCTTGGGGTATGGCAGTGAGCAAAAACAACGCCCTTTTCTCTTGGAGCACATATTCGGGCTCGTTTGTTAATACATTAATTTATTATCAGATATGTATTGAGCATCTACTCTGTGTCAGGCACTTTTCTAGGTGTTTGAAATACGTCCGTGAACGTGACACGAAATCTCCTGTGCTTATGGAGCGGGTGTGGAAAGTCGCTCTAGTATGAAAAAACAAACAATAAACGATAGAATTAAGTAGTATATTTTGTGGCATGATAGAAGGACAGGAGAGGGTTGCATGTTTTCAATAAGATGGTTAGGGGGAGGACTCAGGAAGAAGGTGTTGTTTGAGCAAGGACTAAAGGAGATGATTGAGGGAACGATCCTTGTGAATATTAGAGGGAATAGTATTCTGGAGAGAGGGCACAGCCAGTAAAAAGGCCCTGAGGCAGGAGTGTGCCCTAATCCTAACTGAGGGCAGCCAGAGTGAGGGGGAGGGTAGTCAGTGGAAGAGGAAGTCGGAGAGGTAATGAGGGGACAAGTCACACACCTTATAGGCTTTTACACTGAGTGAAATAGGGAGCCGTTGCAGGGTGTTGAACAAAAGAGGGACGTGACTTATGTTCCAAAAGGATCACCATAGCTGCTGTATGGAGAATGGACTGGCCGGGGTCATAGGTTAGAAGCAGGGAGACCAGTTAGAAGGCTGTTGCAGTTAGGAGGTGAGGGATGATGGTGACTTAGATGAGGGAGGAGTTGAGGATGTGGTAAGAAGCAGTTGGATTCTGGAGATATTTTGAAGATAGAGCCAGATGATTGGCTGACAGTTTGGATGGGGCTTGACTTAAGTTGACCCTACTTTCATATTTTCCAAAGCAACTTCCAGGAGAGATGGGTGTTTTACAGTTGCTTCTGATATAGTTTTATGATTGGAGACCAAAAGCCAGCTGAGCCCTTGCAATAAGGATTTCTGTTTCTTTTTAGGCTTTAAAAGGAGTATTCTCTTAGCACCTACCAATTTACTCTTTTCTTTCCAAGTAGGGCTGTGTCGATCATCCCATAGTTTTGACAGAAGCCGTGTGCAACCCACTGTATTCACGACAGATGATGTCCGAGCTTCTCTTTGAGTGCTATGGGATTCCTACGGTTGCCTATGGAATAGACAGCCTCTTCAGCTTCTACCACAATAAGCCAAAGAACTTGATTTCCAGTGGGCTCATCATTTCATCTGGATACCAGTGTACACATATTTTACCCATCTTAGAAGGGAGGTGAGTTGCACTTATGGCATTTGGGCGCTGTTTTGAGAAGCATTCAGGAAACGTTTATTGGGCGCCTGATTTAAAGGTGGAGTGGAAAGAGCAAGGACAGGACCATGAACTGGCCTCTGGGCTTAGTTCTGACCTTCCTCACTGTGTGAGTATAGATGTCACTTCATCATCCATCCTTTGTGACCTCCTGGATCGAGTTGGGGTAGATGGTCCAAATCCATAATTCTAGAACTTTATGGTTCTGACTTAATGGTGAGATGGCTAACACCGTACCTGTAGGTAGTAGGTGCTCAATAAAAATGTTCTGAGTAAATTATTTAAATAGATTGAATTTAGACTGTCGTGTTCTGGAGTCACTTTTTAATAAGAGGTTTTTTAATTTTTTTACTTAAAGCTATTTTATGACAATTATTTAGACCTTTCTTTTTAACTACTGTACCTGGTACATAATAGGTATAGTAGATGTTTTCAAGTTCTATAAAAGGTGAGGGTAGTTTCTGTCATGTTTAAAATCTTCTCGTTTTATAGCTGGGTTTTCGTTGTCTGTTAAAGAGACTAGGCCGGGGAGGGAGGGATAAATTGAGAATTTGGGATTAACAGATGCACACTACTATATATAAAACAGATAAACAACAAGGATTTACTATATACACACAGAATTCAATATCTTGTAATAATCTATAATGGAAAAGAAACTGAAAAAGAATGTGTATATAACTGAATCACTTTGCTGTACACCTGAAACACTGTAAATTAACTATACTTCAATAAAAAATTAAAAATTAAAAAAAGAGAGAGAGAGAGACTAGGCCAGCATCATGCTCTCCTGAGAAGGTTTCTCTTTGCATAGAGATAGAGAGGGTGTGTAAGTAGTGAGAGAAGGCCTGGCTTTGGAATTGAAAGCCTGGGTTTGCAGCTCTGCTGAGGATGAGGTACTTAACTTCTTCACTTAGTTTCCTAACATATAAACTTGGGAAAAACCGATTTCTCAGGGTTACCTTGAGAATGAAACGAGATAATGTAGGTGATGGCACTTTGTAAAACAGTCTGAATATTTAAGTGAAAATAAATGCTGTTGAATTTATTGAGCCCTATAGTGGGAATTTCTCTTGACGTTCTTACAAAAATTTATGAAGAAAAAAGTAATTCTTAGACATTACCAAACACTCTTGCTATAGAGTTTTCTATCTTATGTAACCAGAATATTCAGAACTTAAAAATAATACTGTTCTTTTATGTTATGTTATATTGAGAGAAAGTGATTTTACCCAAAGGCTAAGAAATGATCAGATTGGGGCATTTCATGTTCTATGCTGGCATCTGCTGGTGAGGTGTGGTATAGCAGTGACATTTTAGTACACAGCAAGCTCCTAGTGCTCGGCTCCTCTAACTTACTCACATTGAGAAAATAAAGGTACTCTGGTTCTCCTCCCCTTCACTTCATGTCAGAGGGACCTGGTTCTCTTAGGAGATTACAGTAAGCCAATGTGTACGTGATTACTTAATGTGTTTGTCTAGGGGAGGGGTACTCAAACTCTGGCCTACACTAGAGGGACTTGGGAAGCTTGTCAAAATGCATATTCCTGGGGAAAAATGCATATTTCTAGGCCCTTCCCAGAGCAGATGAGTCCTTCCGAGATGCTTGCCAGGAAGTTACCTTCCGAGATGCTTGCCAGAAGTTAGATGTTCATGTGTCTGTTTGGATGTGCTCTAGGAATGCCTGCATTGGGTAAGAGGTTGCACTAAGGCAACTTTAAAGTTCCTTCCAACTGTTAGGTTTTATTTCCCCCAGCTGGTCTGTTGCTTCCTTATTAGTCTACATCAAACTATCCTCCGCCCTAGTGCATGTGCCCTATATTCTCTCCTCCACATTGCCCAAAATTTCAGTGCTGTTTCCATCCCTTGGTTGTAGGTTGGATGCTAAAAACTGCAAACGCATCAACCTGGGAGGAAGCCAAGCAGCTGGCTACCTCCAGCGTCTCCTGCAGCTGAAGTATCCTGGGCACCTGGCAGCCATCACTCTCAGCCGCATGGAGGAGATCCTGCACGAGCACAGCTACATCGCTGAGGATTATGTGGAAGGTACAAAGAGGATGTTTGCTTGCAGCTTTCGAATGTTGTCTACCTTTGGGGTGTTCCTTAAATTGTTCCCAGGGTGACTCTTTCGCTCACTTTTTTACTCTTGGTACTTTTTAGCATTCCCTTTCCTTTTTGGTATTTGTTTTCCTAACAGACTTTTTCAATTAATCGATAACTTGCATATGTAGGTTCTTTTTCAACATCGTTTTGGCTACTCTGGTTCCTTTGCCTTTCCATATAAATATTAGGATCAGTTTGTCCATATCTACAAAAAAGTTCTGTTGAGATTGTGATTGAAAGAACATTCAATCTGTAGATCAGTTTGTATATAAAACAACAACATTCTAAATGTAGATTCAGATATAATGTTAAATCCAGATTGGGGAGAATTGACTTTTTTTTTTTACTATGTTGAGGCTTCTAATCCATGAACATAGTATGTCTTTCCATTTCTCTAGGTCTTTATTTATTTCTTTCATCAGCATTTTATAATTTTCAGTGTATAGACCTGTACGTGTTTTATTAGATTTATGCCTAATTATTTCTTTCCTTGTTTTTTTCATTTCAGTTTTCAGTTGCTCATTGCTATTGTATAGAAATGCAGTTAATTTTTACATGTTTACCTTGTATCCTGTGACCTTGTGAAATTTACTAGTTCTAGTTTTTTGTAGATTCCTTGGGAATTTCTAGGTAGACATGTCATCTGGGAATAGGGACATTTTTATTTCTTCCTTTCCAATCTGTTTGCCTTTGTTTCTTTAGGAGTGGTAAGAGTGGACATTTTTGCCTTGTTCCTAATCGCTGATCTTGTGGTGGGGAAAGCCTTTAGTCTTCCCCTATTAATTATATGATGTTACCTCTAGTTTTTTTTTTTTTTTTAACCTCTAGGTTTTTTTTACAGATATCCTTTATCAAATTGAGGAAATTCCTTTCTGTGCCTAGTTTTGCTGATCATTTTTATCATGAATGGATTTTGAATTTTGTGAAATGCTTTTTCTGCATCTGATATGATCCTATGGTGTTGGTGCTTTGGACTGTTCATATAGGAGAGTATCATGATTGCTTTTCAAATATTGAACTAGCCTTGATTTGGGGGGATAAACCCCACTTACTCATGTATATTATTTTTTAATATATTGCTGGATTCAATTTGGTAAATTTTATGAGGTTTTTGTGTATATTCATGAGGAATATTAATCTATACTTTTCTTGTACTGTCTTTGTCTTGTTTTGGTATCATGGCAATAATGGTCTTATTAAATGAGCTAGAAAGTGTTCTCGTCTACTTTCTGGAAGACTGTGTAAATAATTGATATTATTTTTTTCTTTAAATGTTTGATAGAATTCTCCAGTAGAACCATTTGAGCCTGGGGATTTCTTTTTCTGAATGAATTCAGTTTCTTTAATAGAAGTAGGACTATTTAGGTGATTGCATTGGTGTCTTCTTTTTTGCTTCAGGTTTCTTTTGCTCTTTTTTTCTAGTTTCTTAAGGTAGAAGCTTAGATTATTATGATAACTTCTTTTTAATATAGGCATTTAAAGCTTGAATTTCCCTCTCAGCAGGGCTTTATCTACATTTCACAGATTTTGGTATGTTTTCTTTTTTACTAAGTTCACATATTTTCCAATTTCGCTAAGCCTTTTTTATTTGGAACCATTGATTATTTAGAAATAAATTATTTTATATCCAAGTGTTTGGAGACTTCCTTGTTATCTTTCTGTGGTTGATTTCTAGTTTAATTTCATTATGGTCAAAGAACTTATGTTGTCTGGTATCAGTTAAACTTGTGAAGATTTGTTTTAGGAGCCAGGCACGATCTGTTTTGGCGAATATTCCATATACACTTGCAAAGAATGTGTATCCTGCTGCTGTTGGGTGGAGTATTCTGTGATGCCATTTAGGTTCTATTGGTTGATGGTGTTGTTCAGTTCTATACCCCTCTTCATTTTCCATCAAACCATATTGATTATTAAGGGTGTTGAAATCTCCAGGGATAATTGTGAATTTTCCCATTTCTCCTCTCAGTTCTGTCAGTTTTTGCTTTCAAGTGTCTGAAGCTCTTTTGTTAGGTAAACATTTAGGATTCTTACGTCTTCTTGGCAGTTGATCTTTGACCATTACATAGTGTCCCTTTTTATCCCTTTATCAAAGCAAATTTTCTTTGCTTTGAAGTCTGCTTGGACATTAACATAGCCACTCCAACTTTCTTTTGATTAGTGTGTCTTTCTGGCCTTTTAATCTACCTGTATCATTATATTCAAAGTAAGTTTCTTAATAGTTGGGTCCTTTTTTTAAAAAAAAAAAGATCCCTTCTGTCAGTCTCTATCTTTTAATCGATATGTTAAGACCATTTCCAATTAATTTAATTCTTCTTACGTTTGGGTTTAGGTCCACTGTTTGATTTTTTTTTTTTTTTTGTGGTACGCGGGCCTCTCACTGTTGTGGCCTCTCCCATTGCGGAGCACAGGCTCCGGATGCGTGGGCTCAGCGGCCATGGCTCACGGGCCCAGCCGCTCCATGGCATGTGGGATCTTCCCGGACCGGGACATGAACCCGTGTCCCCTGCATCGGCAGGCGGACTCTCAACCACTGCGCCACCAGGGAAGCCCCTACCATTTGATTTTTTTGTTTTCTGTTATTCCTTCTCTTTGTTGTTCTTATTGCTCTCTCTTGCCTTCTTTGGGTTACTTGAACGTTTGAAAATTTTTTTTGGTATTCCATTTTAATTTGTCTACTGTGTTTTTCACTGTATATTTGTCGTGTAGGTTTTTTTTAACTGTAGCTCTAGAGATGACAGTATACACGCTTTTCACAGTCTTCTTAGAATCTCTGTTTTACCAGTTCAAGTGGAACGTGGAGGTGTCAGCACTCCAGAGGCCCCCCCCCCTTTTTTTAAATTTATTTATTTTATTTATTTTTGGCTGTGTTGGGTCTTCGTTGCTGCTTGCAGGCTTTCTCTAGTTGTGGCGAGCGGGGGCTAATCTTCATTGCGGTGCACGGGCTTCTCATTGCGATGGCTTCTCTTGTTGCGGAGCATGGGCTCTAGGTGCGCGGGCTTCAGTAGTTGTGGTGCGCAGGCTCAGTAGTTGTGGCTCGCGGGCTCCAGAGCACAGGCTCAGTTGTTGTGGCGCATGGGCTCAGTTGCTCTGCGGCATGTGGGATCTTCCCGGACCAGGGCTCAAACCCATGTCCCCTGCATTGGCAGGCGGATTCTTAACCACTGCGCCACCAGGGAAGTCCCCAGAGGCCCCTTTATCCTTCCTCCTTTATGTCGGACTTGTCTTCTGTGTCGCATCTACATACATTGGAAACCCATCAGACGTCGTCATGGTTTTTACTTCCAATTGTCAGTGTATTTTAAGGAGCTCAAGAGGAGGTTAATCTACTATGTTTAATCAGATTTTCATCATTTCTGTTGCTTTCCCTTCATTTCTGGTGCTCTAGATGGTATCCTTTCTGTCTGAAGAACTTTATTTAGCAATTCGCTCAGAGCAGGTGTGTTGGCATCGTGTCCAGGTCTTATAGCTGCATTTCGCCGATTGGGTGGCTTCAGAGATGGGATGGAGTGTGCTTCCTCCATCTTACCCACACCTGGAACCCAGGTGCCGACTTTCTAATCTCAGTGCTAATAGTGTTTCCGTTTCCTAACTTCCAAAATCATTCTGTTGAAGAATTGCAGAAATGGCGGTGCCCCGATTACTATGAGAACCATGTCCACAAGATGCAGCTCCCGTTTTCCACCAAGCTCCTGGGCAGCACCCTGACCTCCGAGGAGAAACAGGAGAGGCGGCAGCAGCAACTGCGGCGGCTGCAGGAGCTCAACGCGCGGCGGCGGGAGGAGAAGCTGCAGCTGGATCAGGAGCGGCTGGACCGGCTGCTCTACGTGCAGGTGACAGCGTACCCCCCAGGGCGGGACTTCAGCCTTGCTCCATAAAATGCATCATGCATCTTTTTGACCTGGGGTCAAGAAGGGGTCTGAGGGGGGGTCATCCATGTAGAGATCGTGCGTGTAGAGGACGGTGTAGCAGCAGGACCTGAGAGCTGTGGGCCTGGCCTCGTCGATTTATTTTATCCTTGCGGTCCCCTTTGTTTGATTTTTAACTTTTGGTTTAAGTGTAGCACACATGATGCAAAGCGCACAAATCTTAAGTGTCCAGCTCAATGAATTTTCACCACTGAAACACGTGATGTATCCAGGTCAAGAAATCGAGCATTACCAGCAGCCCAGAAGCCTCCCTCAGCCTCCTCTTAGTAACTTTTGCATCTCTTCTCACCCGGAAGCTAACATTTCTGACGTCTGTCCCCATAGATGAGTTTTGCCTGCTCCGGTGGTGCTGAGCTGGTGATGCGTGGGAGCCCAGAGGTGGCTTCGTTGCAAAGCTTTGGTGGCGGGGTTGGGGGTTCCATGGGGGGGGCAGGCCCAGGAGGCTTGGGGAGCCCTCTCCCACCATCGTTCTCTGTCCAGTTTCTAAGTTCCACGTCTCCTTCCCGTGCGTGATTGCCCCGATGCACATCTTTGAGGATGGATTGTGACTGCTCGGCTTGCAGGAGCTCCTAGAGGATGGTCAGATGGATCAGTTTCACAAGGCCCTGATAGAGCTGAACATGGACTCGCCGGAAGAGCTGCAGTCCTACATACAGAAGCTCAGTGCCGCAGTGGAGCAGGCGAAGCAGAAGATCCTTCAAGCCGAAGTCAGCCTTGAGGTGGACGTGGTGGACAGCAAGCCAGAGGTACTGCGGGCCTCGGGAGGGAGGTCCCGCGGGGTGGTTGTAGAGCAGGGGTCCCCAACCCCCGGGCCGCAGAGCAGGAGGTGAGCAGTGGGCGAGAGGGTGAAGCTTCATCTGCCGCTCCCCGTAGCTCGCGTTACCACTGGAACCATTCCCCCACTGTCCATGGAAAAATTGTCTTCCATGAAACCAGTCCCTGGTGCCAGAAAGGTTGGGGACTGCTTGTGTAGAGAGAACAGCCCTTTCTGAGGGCGGGAGGAGTGTCCGGAGAAGGCTGACATCAAAGGGGTTGTGACCAGACTCGGGGGAAAGAGAGCAGAGTGGTGTGTGATATCTACGGGGACACGGGTGGGGGCAGGGATGGCACTGACCTTGTACCAACTGAAGTTCTGACCCAAGGGGTTTCAGCCGGTAGAGCTCTGGCCCCCGGGAAGGGGATGTGTGTGAGTAGAGTAGGAAGAACATACACACGCCTATCGTGTGGCCCATCTTGAACCTGAACCTGCCCCTCTGATGGTTCCTGGGCAGTTAGTCATATGCCCCCTTAACTGTCTTCTCATCTTCTATTAAATATATCATGGTTGCTCTTTCATTCACCTCCTTTCCATCTCCATGCTCCCTAAGGACAGGGATCGTGCTTCATGTATAGTTTAGGAATTTTTTACAGCCGCTAATAGACATCCTCAATAAGATATTTGTGGGTTGATTTAAGATCAGCCTTTTGTTAGTTACTAAACACTAACTCTTTGATCTTCTCTCTCCTTTTTGTTTCCCTGCCAGTGGGCTGTTAGTGTTGATGTGGCCAAAAGGGCAGGTGGCGGGGCTGAGATAGGATTCTGGGTAATTCATACCGTAGCACTGGGCCCCGCATGGTGAAGGGGCTGCCTGCAGGCCACACTTCGGCCCCAAGTCACTGGTTGGCTCTCCTGTCTCTAGAACTGGACGAAAGTATTAATAAGTGGACACATGGTTGCTGAATCTGTCATCTCTAGAGTGCTAAAACAAAGGAACTTGTTCATTGCCTTATGACACTTGTGGGGCAAGATTAGCCAGTCCAACTGTTGATTTTTGTTTTTAAATCAACTTTACCTATGCTTTTAGAAAGAAACAGTCTCATGAAAAGCTCCAGTTTGCTGCTGGGTGTAGTGTGGTGCTTACCAGGGACCTCAGGCCCGTCCTTGGCTCGGCAGGCAGCCTGCTTTGCAGTGACTGTGTCTCAGCTGGAGGCTGACTCTCGGTTTCTGCTCTCAGGCTCACCTTCCCCACCTCTCCGACAGGCTGTAGGCCACGTGAGGATAGTGACTGGCCATGAGCATGCGAATGACGAAGCAGATCCTGAGTCAGGCTTCCTCGGCACAGCGTACCGGGTCACTGAGATCCAGGGTAGAAGTGCCTTGACCACCATCTTATTCTCGCACAGCATCCCAGATCAGCTTTTAGAGAACTAATGTGCCTTTTCTAGTTTGCTCCTTTTCAGGTCTGTGTTTCAGATTTGAGCTGTTGTTTCCTAGGATCCAGATCCACATTGCCTTTATTGTTTCTTCATCTGTACTCAGTTTTATCATGCTTATCAACATGTCCACAGGATGTCAGCATCTTTATATCAGAGATGGACCACTGAGCGACATGCACATGGGGGAGTTCAGATTTAAAAAGAAAAAAACAAGCAGCTGTGAAGATGTGATTCCCAAACAGTCGGGGAACCAGTTTTTCCTTTTCTTTTTTCATTTTTCTGCATTTGTTACATGCCCTGATTCAATCACTGTTTATTCATTCAGCAGATACTTATTAAGTCCCTACTTTGTTCTGTGCTCTAAGGGTGCATATTCAAATTTCTCTGGGCTTGGGGTGATTTTGACATGTTGTACTTTAAAAGGTTTCCCTACGTACAACAAATTTGATGAATCGATCTGTCCCCAAAGCTTTAATGGTCAGGGTGATTGTTAGAGATTAGATCGATTACAGTAACATTCATGGAATAAATTTGGCCTCGACACTGGCCAGCCAGTTCTACCTTTCAAAAAGTATTTGTTATATTTTCCAACAATATAATTCTTTTAGAATGGAGAGAACAGATTTATGTGGACCACAGTTCATATTGAAATGCAATCTAAGCAGTAATGGGTGCACTGGATTAATACAGCTACATTTTTTAACTTCCATTGTTTTCTAAAATCCATTTTTTCGGGATTTTGCTGGCGGTCCAGTGGTTAAGACACCATGCTTCCAATGCAAGGGGCATTGGTTCAATCTCTGGTCGGGGAGCTAAGATCCCACATGATGCGTGGCGTGGCCAAAAACATAAATAAAATCCATCTTTTCCTACAGACCAATCCATGCCAGCCCTTGGTATTCTGCAGGTATTCGACAAGGATGTTGTAAAGGAGTAGGCTTCCTTTTGAATACTTTTTTTTTCTTTTTTTTACATCTTTATTGGAGTATAATTGCTTTACAATGGTGTGTTAGTTTCTGCTTTATAACAAAGTGAATCAGTTGAATACTTTTAATATACTTTTAAAATATTTTAAACACTTTTAAAATTTTAAATACTTTTAATATACTTTAAAATACCTCCTAATGAAGTATTTAAACTAAAAGATGCTGATTTTGCATCACTACGAGCGCAGCGTAAGGGGACGGGAGGCGGGAGCACAGCTTGCGAGCACCCTCCTTTGTTGGAAAAGACAATGGGCCAAATACAGAAAGTGCTCTGGCCTGACAAGCCAAGATCAGAGCTGCCCTTTGCTTGTTTTTATGCTGCTTCAGGCTGTTCCAGGGAACCATGCTGCATCTTCTCTGAGGGACTTTGGCAAACTGTTGCTCTGTTCAGTTCCAAGAGAACAGTCATATTTACGTTCCCGTGTGCCACCCAGTACACGTGGAGACCCTGGCAAACCCTAGGGGGAGAGAAACCAGCCATGGTAGAGAAATATGTTCTGTCTTAGATACGTATTGTCGGCATTGAAATTACCAGCTTTGTTCCTCTCTGTGAATCATATGAATTGGGATAAGGAAAATATCTTTTTATCATTTTTAGTGAAGCTAGAAGTTATCTTATTTTTAAGGTGAGATGCTTTTGAATATAGCTAGATATGAAGGTGGATAATGATAGTTTTGTCACAGCTGAAGAAGCCTTTTGAAGCCCAGACATTCTGCAATCCTCTTTATTCTAGAGAAATTTGAGAGGGTTGCCAGGGACTAGGGGTACAGAGGTGACTAAGA
Organism: Mesoplodon densirostris; assembly: GCF_025265405.1. Lineage (NCBI taxonomy): Eukaryota > Metazoa > Chordata > Mammalia > Artiodactyla > Ziphiidae > Mesoplodon > Mesoplodon densirostris. The sequence continues at coordinate 21,408,352 of NC_082676.1, read as the reverse complement.
TGCAATCCCTGTCCTCCTTGGTACCTCAAAAAATAGGGCTACAGAACCGTACTCAGGCTGTAATAAAACTTATCAAGTGTGGTGGTAGATGTGTGTGGGAATACAGAAGCAGTTTTGAGAAAGGATTGGGGTGTTTGAGCTGGGCCCTGGAAGATTATTTGATTTCAGCAGATAGCAAATGAGGAAGGAAGGACATTTTAGACGGGAAGAAGCACACGTGCGGGGAGCAGGGCACATCGGGCACAGAGAGCGGGGTGGGGGGGGATGAAGCTGGAAGGGAGGCCATGGCCGCCTATTAAGGTCTTTATCCATCGGCCCGGATATTATCCTTCAGACAGAGCCTTCAAAGTGTGCTGAGCAAGACAATAATCTGATGAGATTTTATTTTAGGAAAATAACTGGCGCAGTTAGGATGATGGCTTTAGGGAGAGGCAAGGCTGGAGGTGGGAAGACAGGATTAAAATGTGTGTAGTCATCCAGAAGAGAGCTGATTTTTGTCAGTGGCCTGAAGTTTGTCAGTGGCTGTTGGGGTGGAAGGTGGAGGAGGACACACTTCGAAGGTCGGAGCCAAAGATCCTGGTGTCAGGAGTGGCAGTTGCTGATGATAACAGAACATGTGCCAGACCCTGTGCTGGGCACTTGTGCAAGTATCATCTTGATTAATTTTCACAATTCTGTAAGTACCGTCTTCATTCCCATTTTATGAATAAGGAAACTGACATTGAGGCGAGGAAAGAAACGTGCCCAAGGTTGCACAGCTAGGAGCGGCGCAGCTGAGAGACCCGAGCAGTCCGGGTCTAGATTGTCTCCGGTCACTGAGGCTGGGTTGAAAGGCAGCAGGGGGAGGTGGCGCTGGGGACCGAGCTTAGGGTGACGACGAGCTGGGTTCTGAGCCCCCCATCTCTGGAGTCTCTTTGGGACACCAGGCAGGACTGTCCAGGACCCAGCTGTGGAAGGACCTAGACTCACACAGCGAGTGGGAAGAGAAGAATGCCTGGGGAAGGCCACTGCTGAGGGGGTGGGTGGAGCCGAAGGGAAGAGTGTATGAGAGGTTTAAGACACCTGCTGTCCTGTGACAGAGGGCTGGCCTGGTAGTCTGGGGCTCTTTCTGTTCCTGCCTCACCAGAAGCCTGTTTCACGTATCTGCTGCTACATAGAAAACACTCCACACTTAGCAGTGTGAGGCAACAACTGTGTTATTGTGCTCATGAATGTGATGCATCAGGAGTTCAGACAGAGTGGAGCAGGGGACTCTGGGACCTCAGCTGGGAGGACTTGGACAATTGGGAACTGAACTCTCTGGAGGGTTTTTTCACTTCCCTGGCATCTGGGCTGGGATGACTCAGAGGCTGGACTCCACAGACCTGAGCACCCACATGCGGCCTCCCCGCGCGCTTGGGGCTTCTCAGCGCGGCCACTGACTTCCAGGAGGGAGCTCCCGGGAGGGAGGAGCCGGAGAGCATATGTCAAGGGGCTTTGCCTTATTTAAGAGTGACTTTGTGTTTGGGCTTCCCTGGTGGCGCAGTGGTTGAGAGTCTGCCTGCCAATTCAGGGGACACGGGTTCGTGCCCCGGTCCGGGAAGATTCCACATGCCACGGAGCGGCTGGGCCTGTGAGCCATGGCCGCTGAGCCTGCGCGTCCGGAGCCTGTGCTCCACAGCAGGAGAGGCCACAACAGTGAGAGGCCGACATACCGCAAAAAAAAAAAAAAGAGTGATTTTGCATTTTACCTTTGCAGCTGATATGAGTAGGTTCTAGGGAAGTGTAGTTAAGTACTCTGAATTGTGTCGGTAATTTACGTTCGTCATATATTCTGAGAGTGAGGAGGGCTCTCCTCTCAGGCAACCTTGGCGGTTGGTGTTGAATCTGCTCGAACCCTCCCAGGACGCCGTCTCATCAGATAGTCCTGTCTACAGTAGCTATCACTGTTAGAGCCTCCTTCCAGGGAATGCAACAGAGTTCCTTCCTGAAACTTCTCCCCTTTGAGTCCGGAAGGTACAACTCATCTGCCTTTCATGTGGGAAGATGACAGATGCCCGAGGACATCATCCAGAACTATCCCCCCAACCCTCCCAACTTCATTTTTCATTTGTTCAGGTCAAAATTAAAGGTGTCCTAAACTCTCAATTGGGAACCGTGCTGGTATGTCTAGGCCCCGCCCAGGGTCATTGTCATGGAAGAGGAAAGCCTGTTCTGCAGGCCTCCACAGATGGGAGGCATTGGGCCGCCTTGGAGCCTTTAGTCACATCCCCAGCCCAGTGGACCTGCCCTCAAGGGGACTGATTGCTAAGCCTGTTAGTGTTGGCACATATGTTTATTAATTATTGAGAGATTGACTTGATTTTGCCTGTAGTCCAAGCTGCTTTATAGGACACCAGCTCTCACACCCTCTCCCCCAGAGCTCTGTGTGTGGTGGTGTGACAGGTGCAGGCAGCCAGTCCTCCCCGGGGTGCCAGGCTGGAGCTGCCCCTCGGAAGCCTTCAGAGAAGGTGGGAGTTGATGAGGCTTGTCTCAGTGGGAAGGGTAGGGGATAAGAGCGAAGCTCATCCCTGGCTTTTTAGTCTTTTAGTCTTGTGTTCACATGTGTTCCTTTTTTTTTTAACAGTTTAGAAACTTTTTCATAGTTTTTATGTGTGGATGTACTTTTAGGACATCAGGCAAGATCCCAGTTCTTTTTGGTGACAGTGAACTCAGAGAACTAAGGCTCGCTGAATTACAGGTTCTGTCCACTTGTGTTTCTTCTCTTCTCAGACCCCTGACCTGGGGCAGCTCGAACCATCTCTGGAAGACGTGGAAAACATCAACGACTTCGAGCCCTTGTTTTCGGAGGAAACGCCCGAAGTGGAGAAGCCGGTGACCACGGTCCAGGTTGGCCTCCCGTAGCCTCCACCTTGCTTAAGCTTTGAAGCTTAACATAAATGACCAGTCAGGTTTAGTCTGCTTCTTTAGGAATACTTTTCCCTAAAATACCAGTTGTATTTTCTAGAAGGGAGAGTCCCAGTACCGAAAACTTCCAAAGTCAGGGTTTTCCCCCCCGCCGTGGTGATTGTTTGGGGTTCCAGCACTAAGCTCCGTGAATCTGTGAGAAACAGTCTCCTCGGTGGAAGCATTTGGGCAACTAACTGGGGACTTTAGACCCGAAGACCAGCTTTTAATGATTTTATTTACATTTAAGCCAGTGTCACAATGCTTCATCCTCATTTGGGTCTGTGTTTCTGTCATTACGATGGCAGCCAGGTAGACTGGCGTGAGGCTGAGACATACCCGGGAGAAGGTCTCGGCTCTGCGGGCCCCGGGGACTGAGCCAGGCACTTGGTCTTCCAGTACCAGCCTTTCTCAGCTGCTCTTCACCAAGTCTCTTTCCCTGCATCTCAGGGACCATTTCATGAAGCAGTTGTGTAGCGGTTTATAATCCGGAGGTTGAAGAAGGTAGAAAACTGAATGATCAAATCAAGAGAGTTGGGGAGAGGTTATTCTGTCACAAAGGACAGAAGCTATGTTGGACTAAGAAATGCAGTTAGAAGAAACTGGCAACTGGGATGTTTGTTCTCATGGCCTAAAAATATCTTCTAAACCTTGGGTTTTTAAAGCCCGTGTTTAACTTGGCAGCATATCATCAGCTGTTTGTTGGGACAGAAAGAATTCGAGCTCCAGAGATTATCTTCCAGCCGTCTCTCATCGGAGAGGAGCAGGCCGGCATAGCTGAGACCCTCCAGTACATTCTGGACAGGTGAGACTGACACTTCTTTCTGTTACTTCTATTTTCCTGAACCATTTCCTTGAATTTTGAATTGAACAGTGGATTTGTTGGCCGGGCATCTCCTTTTCATTGACTTGCTGCACTCAGATGGTATTCTTTCTCTCTCACCAAGCGTGGCACCGAGTTAGGGCTCTCTAATTCATTTCTGAACGTGTAAATGCTCAACGTGTAAATGCTCAACGTGTAAATGCTTGATTTGAGGAGCTTTAAGAGTTTCTTTCAAAAATTTGGGCAACGTGATATATGTGCATTGGCTTTCCTATAAATCTTCACATTATTGCAGACTAGTGATTCTAAATCACCCTAAAAACGTGCAGAACTTAGTTTTTTTCCCCACCTTGCATTTTATTTATTTAAGAGTTTGCATTTCTACAAGAACATGCCTCCCCCACACCCATTTATACAGGTATTTTCCTGCAGTGTGAGTTTTCCTAATACAAGTTGGACAGGTAGGGAACACGATTTTGTGGTACTCTGGTTGCTATTGGTTAAAACAGGGTGGAAACTTAAACCTAGCAAGGAAGAAAAGCCATTGCAGCTACTTAGTTTGAGTGGCTTTGAGTTTTGTCTAGCAGTGGGTGGGAAAGTGAGCAAACACAAATAAGATAAAACTAGTAGTAAAAAAAAAAAAAAAAAGCACAAGTGGAGGGATGGGTCCTCAAAAGGAGAGGCAGAACTTCTGGGGGTGATAGAAATGTTCTGTATCTTGGTTGTGGTGATGGTTACTGTGTAATGGTTACTGCTGTTGATGGGTATATAAATTTGTCAGACTTCATCCAAATGTATTTAAAGTAATCCTCAATAAAGTCAATTTTTTAGAAAAACATGTATTAGAAAGACATAATATTTTAATCATGCTAAGGAAATGGATTGACCATTCAGATTAAGGTTTTGGCTAGCTATTTGGCATTCTGTAAAGACACAAATGAAAAATGGAAGGCTTTTTTTTTAACTTTTTGTGTAGACATTTTCTGTTTTGTACTGAGAGCTTGCATTTCCACATCCATATTCTCTTCCAATATTCAAGTTGGAGGGACTAGAGCAGAGGAATCGTCTTGTCCCCAGGTACCCAAAAGATGTTCAGGAGTTGCTGGTTCAGAACGTTTTCCTCACTGGCGGGAACATGATGTATCCTGGGATGAAGGTCAGAATCGAGAAGGAGCTGTTGGAGATGAGACCCTTTCAGTCTTCCTTTCAGGTACCAATTGTCCGTGTAACCAGCTGTTTCGAAAATAGCCTTATTTGTTTTCTGGTTACAAAAGTAGTAAAGTGTAAATGAGAAAAATTACTTGATAATTCCATCATCCAGAGATAGCCACTATTAACACGTTTGTGGCTTTCCTTCTGGTCTTCAATCTATGTGGTTTTTTTTTTTTTTTTTTTTTTGTGGTACGCGGGCCTCTCACTGTTGCGGCCTCTCCCGTTGCGGAGCACAGGCTCCGGACACGCAGGCTCAGTGGCCATGGCTCACGGGCCCAGCTGCTTCGTGGCATGTGGGATCTTCCCGGACTGGGGCACGAACCCATATCCCCTGCATCGGCAGGCGGACTCTCAACCACTGTGCCACCAGGGAAGCCCTATGTTTTAATTTTTTTTTTTTTTTACTTTTATTTATGTATTTATTTATTTAATTTTGGCTGCGTTGGGTCTTCATTGCTGTTTGTGGGCTTTCTCTAGTTGTGGTGAGCGGGGGCTGCTCTTCGTTGCGGTGAGTGGGCTTCTCATTGAGGTGGCTTCTCTTGTTGTGGAGCACAGGCTCTAGGCGCACGGGCTTCAGTAGTTGTGGCGATGGGCTTAGTTGCTCCGCGACATGTGGGATCTTCCCGGACCAGGGATCGAAACCGTGTCCCCTGCATTGGCAGGCAGATTCTTAACCACTGAGCCAGCAGGGAAGCCCTATGTTTAATTGTTAAAGCAGAATGGAAATCGTATTTTAAGTATTTCTTTGTTTTAATTGACAAAGGAAGGCCTGCATATAGTAAAAATTCAGAGAGTACAAGAGTGTACATTGAGAACAAGGCATTCTTTAGGAGACTGGCTGGGAAGGTTTTTCTTTCTTTCACATATTTTCTGCACATTTGAGTGTATACTACTTTGTAACCTGAATTTCTTAACCTGTCGTGAACATTTTCTCCCATGTCATTATTCTTCTAAAATACTTTAAAAAATGACTGTATGGTGTGGATGCCCCACAATTTATCTACCAAATTCCCGATCACCAAGAAACATGGTCTGAGCTCCTGTTGCGGACCAGGCACCTTGGGATGCTGAGATGTCTTAGACGCCAGATGCCCTGGCCCCAAGGAGCTTGCTGTCCGAGGGAGCAGCAGTCAGATGAATAGGCCGGGATAACCCACAGCGTGAGGGGCATACAGACGTAGGCGCCTAGGGAAGGCTTCTTGGAGGTGAGTCTTCTGAGGATGAGGAGGTGTTTGCCAGGTAGAGAGTGTGGAGGGCTGTGGGGTGGAGGGAGCACTCCGGACAGGGCCTAGCACGAGCAAGGGCTCGGGGGCCGCGAACTTGTTGAGTGGTGAGCAGCTGGGTGTGGCTGGGGCTCATGGCTGTGAAGAGGGGTGGGGGAGGGGAGTGTGCAGGGCACACGCGGTGCAGAGCTTCCGTGTCCTGCTGGGGGCTTGGCTGTGGCCCCCTGTGCCGCACGATGTGTTGTGCGCTCAGGGTGTGGTCTCTGGGCTTCGGTCCTGACTCCGGCCCCGCCGTCGCTGAATTCTGCCAGGCCTCAGTTTTCTCCGCAGTACGAAGGGCATCGTCCTGGTGCCTGTTACCAGCATTCAGCGCGCCTTGCCCGTCAGGTGCTCAGCACAGAGCCTGCGTGTGCTAAACAGACATCAGCTGGTGTGCTGAGGGTTCCTCAGAACACTCCAGGTTCCACAGTTCTCTCGAAGGACCCACAGGATTCAACACGTAGTCCTCATGATTTATCACAGTGAGCACTTCCCCGGTGCAAGGAGCAGAGTGAGCGCCTTACACTCCTTCTGTCACCGACACTTTCTAAGCCAGAGCGGTCGGGGCTTTTGTGACCCTGATTTTGTTGATGGTCCCTTCTCGCAAGTCTCACCTCATCCTCCTCCATCTGTGCTGATTCCACCTGCCCTTTACTCCAGAAAGTTCCAAAACCACCATTCCATCCTGGGACTTCTGTGGGTGGGGCAGGGAAGCGGGAGGTGGGAGGTCAGACAGGCGACTCCAGAGAAGAGGAGGCCCGGTCTGAGTTGGAAAGCGGCCCGCCCAGTGCTCAGCTCAGCCTAGTTGAGGGACACCCACAGGGCTGCTGACCCCGGCCTTGCTCCCCTAATAAGCCGTGAAAACCGAGCGCTGGCAGCATCGTGGAGAGCCCAGGTCAGCCTCTCTGCTCTTATTTCTCCTGAGGCTCCTTTGCCCTCGTGGCCAGAACCACCTCGCATCAGCCTCTGCTTCCCTCTGCTGGCAGGGAGGGGATCAGGTCCAGGAAGGCCTTCCCTCCAGGCCTCTCCACGTGACGGCTTGTGGTCTACAGCACGGGGCAGGAGGCAGGGCAGCTGGTCCCTCTCCCGCCCAGAGTGGCAGGTCTGACGTTGGTAAAGTAGCTCATAACCACGTATCCGGTGAGGTCGTGTCCGGTGGGCTCTGCGTGTTTGCGTGATTTCTTGAAGAGTCTGGAACATTTCACTCAGCTCTCCTTGGAGGGTGCAGAGGTAGTCCTGCCCCGTCTTGGAATGAAAGGGGGCCCTCCTGCGTGTGGATAAAATGTAGGGGCTGTAGCTGGCCTTGCTGAACATTCAGTCCTCGGACCCTGATGGGAGATGCCTGTCCAGTGACTGCTCTGCTCACGTTTCAGGTTCAGCTGGCCTCGAACCCTGTGCTGGATGCCTGGTATGGTGCTCGCGACTGGGCCTTGGACCACCTGGACAACGAGGACGTCTGGATCACCAGGAAGGATTATGAAGAGAAGGGAGGAGGCTACCTCAAGGAGCACTGTGCTTCCAACGTGTACGTCCCCATCCGCCTGCCCAAGCAGGCTTCGCGCTCCACAGAAGCCCAGGCATCCGGCAAGGGCTCGGGGGCCAGCGGAGGCGGGGCTGGCGAGCAGGCGTAGCAGACGGGCCCCTCCAGGGACCTTGGGCCACGTCAGCCAGTGTGACAGGACGGTGACTCTGCCAGCTGTGTCCAGCCCGAGTCTGCTGGGAACATTTGGCTGCAAGATGGATTTCTCCTGGGGAGAACAGCTTAGCGCCACTGGGAGTTACCCTCTGCAACTGTGTTCTTTTGGGGGCGTTGGCGGTGAAGGGACTTTAGGTGGCCTGCTGTCTTTGCTGAGCCATGGATGAGCCGTGGCCTTCACTTCCCCCAGCAGTGAATGAAGACAGGATGGGGGACGGAGGTGTTCAGTCTGCACAGGCTTCCTTACCACATTTTAAAGCCTTTCTTGTTTTTTAAAAAAAATCCTTTAAATTTTATATTGTCAGTGTAGATAGTCTTCTAAATTTATTACAAAATTGTGTGAATGCCCAGCAGGTGGAGTTCTTTCACATACAGGTAAAAAGGTAACATTTGTATCCTAAGAACAATCAACCACGAACTCTCAGGGGCTAGAAATACTTCCCTCCTTCTTCTGTTTCTGCTTAGAAATAAGGAAAAGGGGGCCCAAAGAGGGGAACCGGATAGTACGAAGTCACTCCGTTAGGGCCTGCCCGGTGCCCACTTCTGAATGGGCAGGTGTGGGGCTAGTGGCCCGACTCTTCGTACTTTCTTTGCTGGAAGCTTTTCCACGATGTGAGGCCTTCCTACAGTTTTTAAAACTTCTCTTCCTGTGACTGTGTTGGCTGCTTAACTTTTCAGCTCTTTCCGAAGAGAGAAACAGACTGGAAAAGGTGAGCTGTGGAGCCTTTTCAGTTCAGCCACAACCTCACATTCCCTGGACCTTTGCCGCCTCATTGTACACAGACAGATAACCCCTCTCTTATACGGAGATTGCTTGGTGAGAATTTTAACCCTCAAACACACCCAGTGCTTGAGCCCAGAAGGCTCCAGAGCTGCTAGCGTCCTTGTCACAGAATCCGTACGTTTAAATCCCAGGGGATGTCTGGCCCAGCCCTCTGAGGAGGCCACTTCAGAACCAGTCTGCTGCTGCAGTTCACCAAAGATGGTCACCTGCATCTCCAGCTCTCCGGGGCTTCGAAACTGAAGACTGGGAAGGGCCAGTGGTGGTGGAGGAGGAAGCACAAGATCCAGGCCGACTCAGGGCCCCCCATGGCCCTGCCGGGGAGCCCCAGGCCGTCCACAGCTGGGCCTGAGGCCGGGTGAGATGGTGAGAGCAAACGGGAGCTGCTGAGAAAGGACAGATATGAAGAAGGCAGGCCCCGCCTCCTGGGAGAGGTTTCCATGTCACGTTTCTGGGAAGAGGAGTTGTGCTGACTGCCGTAGGCCTGGGGAGACAGGGGTCTTTCTCCCACAGCCAACATTTTAAACAGCCGGAACAGCAGTGGTGAGGTGGAAGGATTGCCCTGGAAGTCCAGCCTTAGTGAGGAAGGACCATGGGTGGCCAGGTAAGCTGGGCTACAGCGTAGTCCAACAACAAGTGTTGTTATTGACAATTCCTAGTGAAGAGTATCTCAGATAAGAAAGATGTTCCCTTTTCCCCTGCCAGCTTAGAAAAACAGTCTCCTGAGAGCTGTAGAAAACTGGCCCAAAGAGCCTGTTCTGAAAAAATATGGGCTCTCATCCTGTTCCAAATTTGGTTGCAAATGGTAAATGTAACAAAGGATTCTTTTAAGTCACTTGGGTTTTAGAGAAATGTAACCATGTACTGTTTTTTAAAAATCCTAAAAAAATTGATATCTATAAAAATTTTTTTAATCTTAAAAAAGATTGACAGCCTTGCTTAATTATATGTTGCCCTAGTAATAACATTTTATTTGACAGCTCTGTTTTTAAAAATGAAGGTACAGCTGTTTTTAAGTTGTCTGTATTGGCTAGAAGAGCTTTGCAATTTCCTTCTTTCTCCTATGACTATGATTTTAAATTAACAGTGCATGCTTTCTATATTTGGCTCTGTAATCATGTATATGTTATACACAATTATGAAACAAACCAATTTCAATTGAGATAAAAGCACAAGCCTTAAAAATCAGAAGCAAAGTAAAACAAATGAAGCTAATTATTAGATATCAAGTTGGTAGCTTACTCACACAGAGAGGTCTTATTTTAAGTCTTTAATTAGGTGACTTTAATTAGGTGACTTTACTTTAAGTGACTTTTATTTTTTATTTATTTATTTTTTAAAAATGGGTAAAAATCTTCATTAGACATTTCTCCATAAAGACATACAAGTGGTCAATCTACATATGAAAATTTGCTCAACATCGCTAAGCATCAGGGAAATGGAAATCAAGCCACAAGGAGATATCACTCACACCTGTTAGCATGTGTATTATAAAAAGACAATTAGGGCTTCCCTGGTGGCACAGTGGCTGAGAGTCTGCCTGCCGATGCAGGGGACAAGTGTTCGTGCACTGGTCTGGGAGGATCCCACATGCCGCCGAGCGGTTGGGCCCATGATCCATGGCCGCTGAGCCTGTGCGTTTGGAGCCTGTGCTCCCCAACGGGAGAGCCCACAACAATGAGAGGCCCGTGTACGTTTTCACGTTCTGGGAAGGCCACCTTGGGGATCCACGGAGGCTTTTCTCCCGTCCTATCACGGTGCAGGTCGTCCGCCACATCCTCAGGGAGAGCTGAGAGTTGTTCGCTATGTGAATCGTCATCAGCATCGCTGTTATGTATGCTCTCCACGATGCATTTGTTTTCACGTTCTGTGAAGGCCACCTTGATTTTCCACGGAGGCTTTTCTTCTGTCTTATCACGGTGCAGGTCATCTGCCACAACCTCAGGGAGAGCTGTATCCTTTTCCTTATCACGGCCACAAATGCTATCCAAAGTTGATACTGAATCGTCATCAAAATCGCTGCTATGTATGCTCTCCACGATCCATTCGTTTTCACGTTCTGGGAAGGCCACCTTGATTTTCCATGGAGGCTTTTCTTCTGTCCTATCACGGTGCAGGTCATCCGCCACATCCTCAGGGAGACCGTTTTCACGTTCTGGGAAGGCCACATTGATGATCCACGGAGGCTTTTCTTCTGTCCTATCACGGTGCAGGTCATCCGCCACATCGTCAGGGAGAGCGGTTTTGTTTGCTGTCCAATCCACCCTGGAGGTAGCAGGAGCCACTTTAATTGTCCTCACATGGGGCAGTTTCTCCAACAGGTCCTCAGGGGGCTCTTCAGCTGGGTCATTTATAGGGTGCATCCTAAAATGTGGCCGGATGCGGATCTTTTTCAGCCAGCCTGGGGTTGATATTCTTGACCTCTGATGAGTGTTTCTTCTTCTCGCATTCTGGGAGCAGCATCCTGTCTCGACAAGCCGTGGCTGGAAGAAGCTCTGGATACAAATCAGGGGCAGCGGGTGCTCAGGAGCGGCGCCAAGTGCACCCCGCGGAGGCGGTCGGCCTTAAGTCCAGCGGATATCCCGCAGGGAAGCGCGCACAGAGGGCAGAGGCACCAAGTCCTGCAGCGCACACAGGTCCTCAGAGCGCGGAAAGAAGTCGGCCGCGCTGTCCCGGCACAGCTTCACCGAGTGATCATGGCCCAAGCACGGCCTCGGGAACGCTGGCTGCGGACACGATGGCCACACCCGCCTGGGGGCCCCGGCCCCTCGGGCGCCCACCGCCTGGCGGCTGCGGCCCCGCAACCTGCGCAGGACCGGCGTCGCAGCCAGAAGACATAGGGCCACGGGCCCCAGCTACGCCGACCCCCCCATGCCGCACTCCAGAGACCCTGCGCGGCCTGGTGTTGGCGCAGGCATCTCTAAGTGACTTTTAGAAAAAAGAGAAAAAAACCCAGTAGTTGAATGTACATCTTTAGTAGGGTATATATCTTTAGTAGGATATATTCTAAGAACAAAAAAGAACTGCAAAGAAATCTTACTGTTTTCAGTAATTATGTTGTTAGTAATAGCATTGGTATAGTTACTGTGAAGATATAAATATTTATGTATATATATGTAAATAATTATGTTAATGTGTTTAGGAACCAAGATTTTCAGCATAAGTTACAAGGCATAAAAATATAAAATCAATAAATTAAAGTCCTGTAATCCTAAATTTGAATCATGAATATCAGTAAGAGCACATGATGTATTTTCTCTCTAAAAGTATTAATTTCTTAGCTGAAATATGATCTAGAAATAGTGAACAGCCCAGTATCAAGGAGTATCCCTCATGTGGCTTCTCAAATACCATTTCTCATTAAAAGGAACCAGGGCTCCTTGGAGAAATGGCTGATTCCAGTTCTGGGGCAGGAAATATACAAGATGAGCCTGGAATATCTTGTTGCATCAGAAAGTGAGGAAACGGGGCTTCCCTGGTGGCACAGTGGTTGAGAGTCCACCTGCCGATGCAGGGAACACGGGTTTGAGCCCCGGTCCGGGAAGATCCCACATGCCGCGGAGCGGCTGGGCCCGTGAGCCATGGCCACTGAGCCTGCGCGTCCGGAGCCTGTGCTCCGCAACGGGAGAGGCCACAACAGTGAGAGACCCGCATACCGCAAAAAAAAAAAAAAAAAAAGAAACGATCAAAGACTCCTGAAGACTCCTGGGATCACATCAAAAGAACTCAGTGGCTCCCACCCACTGGCCAAAAAATGGGACAACTTGAACATCAGAAAGAACAAAAATGAAGGGTTAAAACATCAAATATTGAAATCCATGAATTCATCATCGGTTATCTTTGGAGGATCCAGCTCATCATTTGAAAACTGATAAAGAGAAAGAAGGGAAAGAAGCAGGCATGGATCCTGCCTTTCCTGTACAAACTGGACCCCATGGTAACCATGTAGATGGTAAGGGAATTTTTCATTATAGAGTTTTTCCAGCTAATGAATGAAGAAAGAATGATAGAATACCATTATTTTCTAACTCCTGATAATGGCAAGAGACAGAGATCAACGACAGCTGAAAACCATTTGGCAGAAAGCTGACGGGGATCTTTGTAGTGGATGGATATTGTGTGCCTTCTGATGTGATACGATGAAGCATATTGAACAACATCCATGAAGTATTCTTACAAAAAAATGTTTAGTCTGAATCTGATCAAGCTTCCGACTTACCTGCCAGTTTATTGAAAATACTGGAGACAGAGAAACCTTGTATAAATGAGTCCCAACAGGATGCAGATGGTGCACTCAGGTTAGGAAAATGAGAAGAGGGTTTATTACAAAGGTGAAGGCAGAACGTGAAGGATAGCGCAGGATCCTGGCATGAGGGACAGAGAAGCCTTTGCCAGTAGGAGGGAGAAATTACCAGAACCTGGAAGGGGAGGCAGTTGTGTGGAACAGCTGTCTTGAGAGGAACAGTTACCTTCAGTCAAGAAGCACAGCCAACCCAAGGTGGCCTTGCACAGAGGGAGTCGGGGAAATAAACACTCTGACCTAATTCTTCTCCCTCCCTCCCATTCCTACCAGGGCTCCCTATTGGCCAAAGCCAACTGAAACCAGAGGGCAGGAAAGCCTGGATGATGAAGCCTACTGGGGCAGAGCAAGGTGAAGAAGGGTGGAAGGTGGACCTGAATGGGGCAAGTGAGCAAAATCTGTCACAAACATAATGATAACACCATAGGGTTGCCATCAGCAAAATCCAGAATGCAGAGAATTCGCCAGGATAAACAATCTTCTTCTTCTTCTTTTTTTCTTCCATCAAATTACTTGCACAGAAGGGAGGAAAGGGACAAAGTGGGAGAACCTATAAATTAAACATTTTTCCCCTTAGCAAATAAATTGCAAAGGGGATAAAAAGAAGGGGACCTGTGTATTAAAAGACATTTGAACCATAACACAGATACAAAGTGTAGACCTGCAGACCCCAGTGCTAATAAATCACCTGGTAAAGAAGATCAACTCCTGGCAAAATCTGGGAAGGCTGAACAGTGTCTGGATATTTGATTGTATGAAAGAATTATTGATAGGTTTTAATTTTTAGATATGACAGTGTATGGAGAGAGAGAGAGAGCGAGCTTATGGAGGTACATACTGAAGTATCTGCAGATGAAATGGTATGTCTGGGATTTGCTCCAAAATAATCAAGTGGGGTGGAGGGGAGTGGGAGGGAGGTATAGATGAAACAAGAATAGCCATGTGGTTTTTATCATGAATGGGGGGGATAGGTACATAATGGTGCACTATACTTCTCTCTCTACTTTTTGTATGTGCTTGAAGTTTTCCATTAAAAGAAACAAAAGTAACACTACTCTTGTCTAGCTTCTTTTGTTTGTCTGTAGCGGTTTGTTGTAGACATCACTCAATATCACTGCATGTGGAGTTGCTTCTCTTCCATCCTTTAAAAACATGTGCAAAAAAAATGTGTGTATATCTGCCACAAACATGACAAAAAACACCAGGAGAACGCATCCAGGATATCCACATACACATACAATTTTTACACAAATATTAGCACACTATATAACAGTATACCTTGGAGATCACCCTACATCAATACAAAAACAGCTGCCACATTCTTTTTTCCCTGTCGTATTTTTATGTTATGTTTAATGAATAATGCATTCACAAGATTCTGGAAAACCACCCTCTAATCCTCTGCTCTTCTATACTAAGAAATATGATATAATTGCAAACATTTTCCCATAATGGGTGTTTGTTGTTTGACTTTGTGGAGGTGTTTTTCCATGCAGAATTCGTTATGGGCTCAAATCAAGCAATCTTTTAAAATTGCTTTTGGGTTTCATGTTATCCTTAGAAAAGCCTTGCTCACACTGAGAAAACAAAAAACAAAACAAAAACAAAGACCTACTTTTTCTTCCTGTATACTTAGTTATTGTAAACATTTTTATGTCAAAAATAAACTACATAATGGCATAAACATAAATGGGCAAACTAACAAGTTGTAAAATGAACAGTTGTGCCGTCACAATGGTCAAGAAACAGAACATTGCTACTCGGCTTCCCCACCAGGACACTCCAGTATGATCTTTCTCGATCAAAATCTCCTTTCCCCTTGTAGGAAACCACGATACCAATTTCTATAGTATTCCTTTCCGTGCCCTTTATAGTTTGACCACCCAATTATGCATCTCTAAACGTTGTCTTTACTATGCATCCATGTTGCACATAGCCATGGTTCACTCATTCCCATTGCTTATAGTATTTTGTTGTGTGCTTGTACCATGATTTATTTATCTGGTTGGAATTCATCTTTGTGCGGGTTTGTGGTAGGGCTCCAGTGGAATTTCTTTTCGGATGACTAGTCAATTGTACTGACAGTATTTATTGAGTAATCCATCTTTTCTCCACTGATTTAAATGCCATCTTTATTATTTATTAAATGACCTTATTTTTTCGGTCTACTTTCAGGCTCACTCATCTGTCCCATTCATCTCTCTGTCTATTCCTGAATTCATAATGAACTATTGCTCTCACTTTATAATACACTTTGAGATGTGGCAGCGTTTATCTTTTCAAATATCTCTCTCTCCAGGACTTTTCTTGATTTTCCTGCATAATCTTTGGAGTCAGTTTGTTAAGTTCCAAAATAATCCTGTCAGACTACTTATTTGCATCCCATTAAAATTGTAGATTGAAAGCTGAAAGATGGTATCTTTTCTTTATTGAATCTTCTAACCAAAAATGGGAATGTACCTTTTTCCTTTATTCACATAATAGACTTCGAAAGTTGCATTCATATATTTCCATTCTTTGTGAAGCAACCCATTCATTTAAACATTTGAATGGTATTCCATTATGTTTCATGCCATAATTTATTTAATGATTCCACTTTTGAATGGCCTATTAATAAATGTTTCCAAGATTATTCTCTTACAAATAGTGCTGCAGCAAACATCCCTGCATACACACATATTCAGGAAGGATACACTACCACAAGTGAAACTCCCAGACCAAAGGAGATTTTGAATGTTGACAAATATTGCCAAATCACTGTACAAAAACAATATCAATTTACACTCTCCCTAAAGGTATCCACCCATTTTTTCACACTTTGACCAATCCTACATATTTACAATTTTAAGTGCTCTTTCTAATAATCAGTAAATTATATCACACTGTGGCTTTAGTGAATACTTCTTTGATTTCTGGTCATTTATATTTCTTTTGAACATTCCCCATTCACATCCTTTGCCTGGTTTGATAATGGGATATACATCTTCACATGGATTTTGTATATGTTTTTTATTTTGTGTACTTTCCTTTTATTAAATTATGAAACATTTAAGTTTCTTTTAATGTCTCACATTACAGTTTTCTAATTTTCCCCATAAAGATATCATGCAGGTTTATTCCTAGACACCTTGTAAGCTTTTATTGTTATTGTAAATGGCATCTTTTGTAAAAGGACATTTTCTAATTGTTTGTTACTGGTATGTAAGAACATAATTGATTTTTATCATTGGTGTTTGTTTATTGATGTTTTATCTAACAACCTTGAAGAACTCTTATTAGTTCTAATGACCTGAATGGAGAATCTATTGGATTTTTTTAAAATATTTTTTTCAAATTTATTTTGGCTGTGCCAGGTCTTAGTTGCAGCACATGGGATCTTCACTGTGGCATGTTAAGTTGCAGCTTGTGGGATCTTTTTAGTTGTGGTATGTGGACTTCTTAGTTGTGGCATGTGGATTCAGTTGCAGCATGTGGACTTCTTAGTTGCGGCACGCAGACTCTTAGTTGTGACATGCATGTGGGATCTAGTTCCCCAACCAGGGATTGAACCCAGGCCCCCTGAATTGGGAGCACAGAGTCTTACACACTGGACCACCAGAGAAGCCCCACTACTGGATTTTTTTTTTAATTTACTTATTGTTTTTGGCTGTGTTGGGTCTTTGTTGCTGTGTGCGGGCTTCTCATTGCAGTGGCTTCTCTTGTTTCAGAGCACAGGCTCTAGGCATGCGGGCTTCAGTAGTTGTGGCGCACGGGCTCAGTAGTTGTGCTCACTGGCTCTAGAGCACAGGCTCAGTAGTTGTGGCGCACGGGCTTAGCTGCTCCGCGGCATGTGGGATCTTCCCGGACCAGGGTTCGAACCCATGTCCTCTGCATTGGCAGGAGGATTCCCAACCACTGCGCCACCAGGGAAGCCCTGGATTTTTTCATGTGTAAAATCACAGACATGTGTAATGTCATGTGGTCAACAAGTAATTAAGCAAGTCTTGTGACGCAGGAAATGGGGAGAGGGAGACAGAAGTGCAGACACTGGAAGAAAGTGGAAGAAGTTGGAAGGAAAAGAGAGAGAGAGAGAGTCAGAGGAGAGAGAGGCAGGAGGTGGGCAGAGGGCAAGGACTTTGGGCATGTGAAGTAAGTGGACAGGGCAGAAAAGAGGGTTCAAGTAAGTTTCTGGGAATTTTGTATTTCCCTTCATGGTGTTTGAAAAAAAAGTCAAGTTGTAACATTTGGGGGTGGAGCGGGCTGGACTGTGCTTGCATGATGACAGCAGTGTTTTGAGGCTGGACCTCATGGATCTGGATTATACCTGCTACAAACATGCACAGACCAACCATAAGACTGGCTCTAGAGCAAAAGAACAAGAGAAAAAAGAAAACATGCAAAATACTGTATTGATGTAATAGAACAGAGAACTGGACTGCAGAGAGGCAACATCATGGCCGTTCCAACCTAAAGAGAAAAACCAGGAAATTAAAGAATAGTTTACGATCATGAAAAACATAGAAAAGAATTTGGTGATAAAATTATAAAATACATTAAAATAAAGTTAAAATCTATAAAGTCCTTGATATACAGTACAGGATTAGAGCAAGAATGTGAAATAAAAATTATTGTTATTTTATAATAATTAATAAATAACATTATTTAATAATGACAATATTATTGTTGTTGTAGTTGTTATTATTATAGCTTTCTAGACAGATCTGGATTGAAATTCTGGATCCTCCACTCACAAGCTGTATGAATTTGGGCAAAGGAAGGCAATCCGTGAGATTGCGAGGCCAGTGAAGAAGGCAAATCTGTGATAAAAACACAGGCTTGTAAAAACAAGACAAAACATGCACACTGGCTTAAGACCATGGGACATCTAGGCCTCAGCTGGGATTCCTGGACCAGGAGGCGTGGCCACGGTGGGCTTGGTCTCTCATCCTCAATCTACCCCAGTTTTGTCCACAAGGTGGTAGTGTTCCAAGAGAGCCAGGCTCAGTACACGAGCACTTTTCAGGCTCTTGCTTTCATCACATTTGCTGATGTCCCACTGACCACAGCGAGTCACACAGACAAACCCCAAGTCAATGTGGGAGGGAGCTACACAAAGGTGTGGATATCGGGAGGTGTGGTTCCTTGGGAACCATTAGCGTAACCATGTAATGTAAATACACTGAAACGTGCAAGGCATGCTTGGCCCTCAGCCTGTTCATAAGCTCAGGTCAGACCTTCCCTGGAGCAGCCCAGGCATCAGCAGGTGAGACCAGCAGATGGGACCAGAGCTGGTGCGATGTGAATTATTGCAGGGGACTGATGCTTTGATGAGAGGGTTGAACCAGGGGTGGGAGCGGCACAGAGGAGGTAATCAAAGGTCCAATAAGGAAAGAGGTGACAAACACAGGCTCTGGAGCAGGCAGAACTGGGTTTGAGTCTTGACTGTGCCACTTACGAGTTCTGTGGCACTGGGCTAATAACTTCCTCACTCCAGCCATTGGTTTCTTCATCTGTAAAACCAACCTCACAGATGGTTGTTAAGAATTAAATAAGATCAGTAGAACTTAGCCTGGCACAAAGAAGCAGTCCATAAATGTCAGTGGTTGTGACAAGTGGGACAAGGCTGGTGGTGAAGATAATGGTGGTCGACTGGGGACAGGGTCAGGGATGCTCTGGGTGGGTGGATAAGAGTGTGCATTAGAGAATGGCAGGTGAGGGTGTCCCAGGCAGAGAACACAGCATGTTCAAAGGCATAGGGGTAGGATGAGTACAAACTCTGATGCCATTGGAGTGCATGGGGCAACTGAAGAAGGGGTGCCAGGGCACACTGTGTTTCCCCAAGATACCTGTAGTAACATCTCCGACCCCACATAATCTTCTGACAGTGTGACTGTTATGGGCTGAACTGTGTTCCCCAAATTCATATGTTGAAGTCCTAACCCCAGTACCTCAGTGACTGCAATGAAGATAGGGTTTTAAAGAGGTGACTGGGCTTCCCTGGTGGCGCAGTGGTTGGGAGTCCGCCTGCCGATGCAGGGGACACGGGTTCCTGCCCCGGTCCGGGAGGATCCCACATGCCGTGGAGCGGCTGGGCCCGTGAGCCACGGCCGCTGAACCTGCGTGTCCCGAGCCTGTGCTCCGCAGCGGGAGAGGCCGCAGCGGTGAGGGGCCTGCGTGCCGCAAAAAAAAAAAAAAAAAAAAAAGAAGCCCACGCACCGCAACAAAGAGTGGCCCCCGCTCCAAGCAACTAGAGAAAGCCTGCGTGCAGCAACGAAGACCCAACGCAGACAAAAATAAACTAAAAAATTAAATAAATAAATTTATTAAAAACAAAACAAAAAAAAGAATTAATTAAAGAGGTGACTAAGTTAAAATGAGGCCGTTAGGGATTAGAGCTCTAAACCCATCTGACTGTTGTGCTTATAAGAGGAGGAAATTTGGACAGACAGAGACACAGGGTGTGTGAGCACATGGGAAAGACTACGTGAGGACACAGCAAGAGGGCAGTCGTCTGCAAGCCAAGGAGAGAGGTCTCAGGAGAAAACAAACCTGCCGGCAACTTTTCTTGGACTTTTAGCCTCCAGAACTGTGAGAAATAAATTTCTATTGTTTAAGCGGTATTTTGTTATGGCAGCCTTAGCAAACTAATACAGTGACCTTGACATTCCTCCCATCCAGTGGAGGTCTATGTCCTCTCCCCTTGAAGCTGGGTGGAGACATGCATGCTTGAACCCAGCTGTCATGCTGTGAGGAAGCCCAAGCTAACCCACACAGAGGGACCGCATCGAGAGAGCCTATGTAGGGGCTCCTGCTGACCAGCTAGCTGAGGTCCTAGCTCACAGCCAGCACCAATCGTGAGACATGTGAGTGAAGATGCCTCCAGATGATTCCAGCTCCCAACTGTTGAGTCCTTCCAGCTGATGCCCCAGACACGTGGAACAGAGACAGGCTGTCCCTGCCATGCCCTTTCCAAATTTGGAATTTGGCACAGAATTCATGGGTATGAGAAAACGGTTGTTTACCCCCCTAAATTTTGGGATAGTGTGTAACACAGCAACAGCAATTCCCAAACACTCTTCCAGAGCAGCTACCACGAGCCCGGCTTTCTCATATAAAAGCAAAGAGCACCATTCTCCATCCAGTACAACCCAACCCACCGCCCAGCCCCTCCACCAACTTTGCTTGAGAGCTATTGCTGCCCCCTGGTGGCCAATAGAAAACATGCACTGTTTTCTCTAAAGAGAAACATTTTCATTCATTCTACAAACATTTCACAATTCCTGCTGGTGGTGGGTCAAGTGTAGTGTAATCTAACGTTAGTGTTTTTTTTTATGCTTTCATCTTTGGTCATGAGATTTCATTTATAACTCCACAATTCCTTACATTCTCTTCCAAAATCCAAAATTCTCTGAAAACTGAAAGGTTTTTCATCGGTTTACAAAAGCTCACTGAGTAGCTAAACCTAATCTGAACTGACATAAGGCTATTTATATTCTTTCATTAACATTTCACAGCAGAAATATTAATGTTTGGTTATGGGGTGCTGACCTAGGGATGTTATATAGTAGATCGCATTAGTTCTCAAAGTGTAGTCCCCAGGCCAGCAGCAGCATCACCTGGGAACTTGAAAAACATAGGAATTCTCAGGCTCCACCCTGGACCTATGGAATCAAAACTTCTGGGATGGGCCTCGGACTTCTGTGCTTCACCGAGCCCTCCTGGTGATTCTGATTAGTGTTCAAGTATGTGAATCATTGATATAAAGTACATGCAACACATTACATTTATAAAACCCCAATTCCAAAGCACATTTGGCTCCCTTGGTTTCAGATGAGAGATTTCTTGTGGACCTGTATTTTGAAATTTCAAGTCATATTAAAGGGAGCCATGAGAATTTTATGTTTAAAAAAGAGGGGGAAAAAAAAAGAAAGAGGGAAGATGTTCTTTGAAGGAATGGACAAGGGGTGTGATTAATAATAATCCAAGCTAACTTTTGCTGAGTGTTTATAACGTACCAGGCACTGTGCCAGGAGCCTACCCTCACCAGCTCCACACAATGACCTTAGGAGTAGGTATTTTTTTTGTCATGCCCATTTTATGAATGCAAAAGCGGAGGCAAGGGGAGTGAGCAATTACCAAAGCTTGGAGGGGGCCACCACCAGGAGCCATGGTCTTCAGTAGAAGGAAACAGCCAACTCAGATGGTCTTGTTTCTTCTGCCCACTGATCTGCTGCTGGTGCCTCCCTTTGGCCAAACCCTAAAAGAAGCCAGAATACAAGGGAATCCCTACAGCTTAACCCCCAGTGATGCAGAGCGGAGTGAAGGATGGAGAATGGATCTGCAGCGGCCATTCTACCGCCTGTGTAATTTCATAATTGGATGCTATTTTGTTCTGAAAATATAAAAGTATCACACTGAAAGTATCCATTTGCAACTTGCCTTTTTTTTCCCACTCACATTTTGTTTTCCAGATTTATCTATATTGATACAGGTAGCTTTATTTCAGTTCATTTTCTCTGTTGTGTAGAATTCCATCATATTAAAATACCCCTTAATTCACTGGTGTCCACTTCCTTATCGGCAGGCATTTAGAACGTTGCCAATCATTTGCGATTTCAGACAAAGCCGCCAAGAAATACCTGTTCCTACACAGGTGGGAGGCTTTCTCCAGGCCAAGTACCCTAAAAGTGGAGTTGCTGGGCCACCCTTCCTAAATAATGCTAAATTCCTCTCCAAGGCGGTGGTACCAGTGTTTTGGTCTCCTAACCCCAGAGGTTCCTTTTTTTTTTTTTTTTCTTTTTTGCGGTACGCGGGCCTCTCACTGTTGTGGCCTCTCCTGTTGCGGAGCACAGGCTCCGGACGCGCAGGCTCAGCGGCCATGGCTCACGGGCCCAGTCGCTCCGCGGCACGTGGGATCCTCCCGGACCGGGGCACGAACCCGTGTCCCCTGCATCGGCAGGCGGACTCTCAACCACTGCGCCACCAGGGAAGCCCAGAGGTTCCTGTTTCATAGTCCTAGCCTGTCCCAGTATGGAAAGATCTTTTTTGTGGCCATTTCTGACAGCTGTCAGCTTTTCTCTCCTGGATGTTTTCTTTGCATTTCCCTAATCATTCTGAAGTTGAGCATCTCTTCAACCAATCTGTCATTTGGGGATAGACATCTTGCCTTCTTCCTCAGGTTTTACGTCTTTATCTTCCAAGCCTAGATTTCGAGAATTCCGAAAGACCTTTCCTCTCTTGTCCAAGGCAGCAACATGTGAAAAGCGCATTGGCTTTCCAGTGACTGCCTGGGTTGTGAATATTACAGACTCCCTTTGCAATTCAGTCCTGAGGAACCACTTTTTTCCCTTTGGGTGGTGTCTGTCCTTCCCCAGAGGCAAAGAGTAACAAAACAACAATTGAGGGAAGACAAACTAAACCTGAGTTTATAATTTACAAAATATTATCTAGCTGCATTTTCAAGCGCTGTTTACTGAAGCCCTAGTGTAAGCCAGAACCCGTAATATGTTTTCCCTCAACAGCCTTGTAAAAGGTCACATCATTCATTCAACAAGTCCTTCCTGTGCTCCTCCCGTGTGCTGAGCTTTGTTAGGCCCCGGAAATTCAGCGGTAAACAAAACAGACATGGTTCCTGATCAGAGATGCTCACCATCTATATATGAGCTTGTTAGGGCTGCCATAACGGAAGACCACATACTGGGGGGCTTCAACAGCAGAAACTTATTTTCTCACGATGCTGCAGGTTAGAAGTCTGAGATCAAGGTATCAGAAGGGTTGATTTCTTCTAAGGCCTTTTTTCTTGGCTTGTAGATGACCATCTTCTTCCATTGTCTTCATGTGGTCTTTTCTCTGTGTCTAGTATCTTTTTTTTTTTTTTTTTTTGGCCTCACCACGTGGCTTGAAGGATCTCAGTTCCCCGACCAGGGATTGAACCCGTGTGCCGGCAGTGAAAGCCCAGAATCCTAACCATTAGGCAACCAGGGAACTCCCAAGTCTCCTCTTCTTATAAGGACACCAGTCATACTGGGTGAGAGCCCAACTCGAGGACTTTATTTCCCCTTCATCACCTCTTTAAAGGCCCCATCTCCAAATACGGTCACATGCTGAGGTACAGGGGGTTAGGACTGCAACATATGGATTGCATATGGGGTGGGGACACAATTCAGCCTATAACATTGTCAGATGAGAGAAGCAGACATGAATCCAACAGTCACAACCCCGTGAACAATTACAGCTGTGGCTTCTGGGACCATGAGAACCCAAACCAGGGGATTTGACTGAGGGGCTTCTAGGAAGCCTCCTCTGAGGAAGTGACATTTGGGCTGAGAACTGCAAAAAGGGTGGAGGTTAAGCAGAGAACAAGGGGACGGCAGG